>NC_050100.1:123802438-128802438 GCF_902167145.1 Zea mays | reverse complement strand
CCATGATACAAGAACAAAAAACACATGAATAATAAGCTAACTCGCAATGTGTCCGTACGTTGCTACAGTTTTATTTATATTTAAATATAGAATAAACATAAAAACATATGTGTTTCGTTGGCTAAGTAGGTGTGAACGTGGGTTTAAACCCGACAACCATGGTTTGCATCTCCATTTATACGTATTTTTAGTATTTTTACTATTTAAATTAAATGTGGGAAAACATGACGAAGATGGAAACCGTGGAAACTTGAGTTATCCGACTGTCCCTCCATGGTTGTATCATTAGCTCTACGCCATAGCTGACTCTCAAGGTTGTCCCTCCATGGTTGTATCATTAGCTCTACGCCATAGCTGACTCTCAAGGTTGCTTTATAACATACTCTCTCCGTCCATATGATTTAGTCATTTTAGATTTATCCCAAGTCAAACTATTTTAACTTTGATCAACAATATATATAAGATTAAATTATTTTAAACTAAAAGAATTATATAATATGTTAGTTCAAGTCATGATGAATCCAGTAACTTTACTTTCAATTTTTAAATCTTATACAATATCCGATATAATCGGTCAAAGTTGATAGTGATTGACTTAGGACAAACCCAAAACAACTAAATCATGTGGACGGAGGGAGTATCTATTTCACTAGGTCATTACTGTATGTACAACGACGCAATTCTAAAAGTATAAAAAACATCTAAAATGTACATTGATACATTAGAATATGTTTAAGTTTTTTATTTTATTTGAAAAACTCCTTAAGACACCACTTTGTAACAAATAGTTGTATATATAATATTGTTCATTTGACTTGAAGAACTGCCCATGATGGCAATTTATAAACCAGGCTTGGAATATCCCTATAGCTTGCATGTGATAGTAAATCACCCGATTTCTACCGATCTAAGCAAGCCTAAGCATTTAAGTGTACCTAACTTAGCAGGGTATTAAGGATACATATACAATAGGATAATCAAGGAGATAATGCATCAGTTGATTGCAACCAACTCCTATAACTTAATTGTTGGTCACTTGTTCTCAAATGCTATGAATCAAGAACAAGACAACACAAGTGTTAATGGTTAAAGACCTTCGTCCTTCAAAACATTATCTCCTTTAAGATATAATGATCTTCGGACGAAGGTCATGAAGGACATACCTTCATCATTTCAATAAGCCAGGATGTAAACAGAGACATATGAAACACAAAGGGAATATGAATAATCATTTCAAATCATTAGACTATTCATATTCTTATTATATAAATATGAACAAACATCAACAATATTTAAATTACATTTGTACCTTCGGCTTGACAGAAGGTGAAAAAGCAGGAGTGACGCGTGAGTGATTACAAGTCAGCGTGAACAGTACGGGGGTACTGTTCATCTACTTATAGGCACGTGACGTAGCCTAGACAAAGTTACAATCATGTCCTTGATAACTAATTATAATCATAATACAGATTATCAGGGACTATGTAGTCTTTTCCTCTTTAAGTCGGTGCCATCCTTCATCTTAGGCATGCCACCATGCCGAAGCTCTTTCAATTGTAGCTTCGACATATATCTTCATGTCGTACCTGCTTGCATATCGTCTTGCCGAAGGTGTTTTTGCTTAGATGACCTTCGGCGGAGAAGAAAGCCCCCAACAGTAGCCCCTTCGCGGTGCTAGATCATTTTTCGTAACGAGCTCGATCCGTGAAAAACTTGAAGGCTTCGGAATGCCGAAGGTCTGAAAAACACCTTCCCTGAGCTCGTTGCCGAGAAACGAATATAATATTCCAGATGTCGAACGGTCCACCGTTCAACGAGTGCAAGCGGCCTGGCGGTTCACCTGCCCTCCTGCAGTACTATATAAATAGACGGGTTGGTGAGGAGTTACCACAGCATTCATTGCCATTGCACTGTTGTGCTGTTAAAAAATTTGACCATAGCTGAAGCTTTCTGCATTGCGCTTTCGAGCAAATGCTTCATCGTTTAAGGTTAGCTTCGTCAAACGGTAAAACCATCAAAATGGCCAAAGTGTGATCAACCGCTAGAGTGTCTCGTGAGGGGGATGAAATCGAGGCCACCGAAACAACACCGATTTTAGAAGTAATGAAGCGATCAGGTCTGGTTGTGGTAGAGGAGGTTGCTGACGAAGGTGCTTCTAATGCCGAAGCTGAACAAACTGTGGTTGAGGGTGAAAATGTTGATGAAAGTGAAGAAGACTATAGCATTCTGATCCCAACAAAGACTAGTCATCTTGAATTTGAAAAATCCACTGTGACGGAAGATGACATGCCTATGATGATGAAATTGGGCTATTTCGGAGAGGCTGAGAGCAAACTTATTCGATTTGCTGGAGAAGAGGTAATCCCAGAGCCGAAGAAGGATGAAGTTGTCATCTTTAAGAGCTTCTTCAGAGCAGGGCTGCGATTCCCCCTGAATGAAATGATAGGGGTAGTTTTAAAGAACTTTGAGATATATCTTCATCAGCTGACTCCCAACGCTATTGTTAGACTCAGCGTCTATATCTGGGCCCTCCGAAGCCAAGGGATGAGTCCATATGCTGAAGCTTTCTACTGAGTGCACGAGCTGCATTACCAGACGAAGGCCAGGGCAGATGGCCTTCATGAAAACTTTGGTTGTTATAACTTTGCGTATCGAAAGGATACAAAGGCACCAGTCCTTAGCTACCGCACGAAGTGGCCAACTGGTTGAAAAAATGAGTGGTTCTATATGAAGGCTGATGAGAAAAAGAGGGAGAAGATGATGACCATGGTTATGAGTCCACTAAGTTTGAGCTTCGGAATCACCAGGCCCTTATGCAATATGCAATTGGGGTCACCATGTCAGTTGGCTGAAGTTGAATTTAGAGTGGTAGCTGAGCAGATCAGTACTAGGGACTTGGTGCAAGAATACTTGGCAAACAGAACATATACGACGTCAAGTGGCTGGGGAATGCCGAATAGGAAAGAAGTGGGAAAGAAGCATGAACTTGTTCGACTTGCTTACCGTTTTAAGCAAAGAATGGCTAGACATGATTGAGACCATGTGCAATGAGATACTTGGGAATTATACCAAAAAGGAAGATCAACTAATGACCGCAGCCTTCGGTACCTGGCCGAAACAAAGAGTGAACCGAGTAATGGACGCCTTGAAATTTGAATACCCTGATTATGAAAAAATTGACAAAGGGGGCGGAGGGGTAAAAAGAAAAAGGGTTGTCAGCATTCTAAGCAGGCAAACTGCCAAAATGGTTAAGGAGGATGAGAAAATTTCTAAGAAGACAAAATCCACTCCTGAGCCGAAGGCGGTAGTTCCAAAAAGAGGAAGGCTGAAGCTCCAGAGCCAAAGGTAACTGGGGCAACAGACGAAACTCCTTCAACACCTCCTGCTGCTGAAATAGCAGAAATTCTAAAGGTAATGACTGAATCCTTACCCATCAAGCTGTTAAGTCCTCTAGGATCAGAACTGACGAAACTTTTACAGAAGAAGGATCAACCCTCAGCCGTAAAGGAGAAGACTGAGGGTCAGAAAAAGCGAAGAATTGTTAATGTTATGCAAGTTGTTGAGCGGACACCACCGCTGGCCTCGGCATCCAAAATAGTGTCTATTGCAAGTGTCGAGGCCACTGCCAAAGCTGAAACCTCTGCTGAAGCTGCAGTTGCTGCCGAAGCTGAAAGTCGCCTAGAGGGGGGGTGAATAGGGCGAAACTAAAATTTACAAAATTAATCACAACTACAAGTCGGGTTAGTGTTAGATTTATAATCGAGTCCGCAAGAGAGGGTGCAAAACAAATCGCAAGCGAATAAAAGAGTGTGACACGTGGATTTGTTTTACCGAGGTTCGGTTCTCGCAAACCTACTCCCCGTTGAGGAGGCCACAAAGGCCGGGTCTTTTTCAACCCCTTCCCTCTCTCAAACGGTCCCTCGGACCGAGTGAGCTTTCTCTTCTCAAATCAACCGGGAACAAAACTTCCCCGCAAGGACCACCACACAATTGGTGTCTCTTGCCTTGGTTACAATTGAGTATTAATCACAAGAAAGAATGAGAAACAAGAAAGCAATCCAAGCGCAAGAGCTCAAAAGAACACTACAAATCACTCTCACTAGTCACTAAAGCTTTTGTGGAATTGGGAGAGGATTTGATCACTTGGATGTGTCTTGTATTGAATGCCTAGCTCTTGTAAGTGGTTGGAAGTTAAGAAACTTGGATGACTTGAATGTGGGGTGGGTGGGGGTATTTATAACCCCAACCACCAAACTAGCCGTTTGGTGGAGGCTACTGTCGCATGGCGCACTGGACAGTCCGGTGCGCCAGCCATGTCACCAGGCCGTTGGGTTCCGACCGTTGGAGCTCTGACTGCTGGTCCCGCCTGGATGTCCGGTGGCACACCGGACATGTACTGTAGAGTGTCCGGTGCGCCACTTCGCGCGTGCCTGACTTCTGCGCGCTCTGGCGCGCATTTAATGCTATAGCAGGTGACCGTTGGCGCGAAGTAGCCGTTGCTCCGCTGGCTCACCGGACAGTCCGGTGTGCACCGGACATGTCCGGTGAATTATAGCGGAGCGAATTCCCGAAGCTGGTGAGTTCCAGAGTCGCTCTCCTCTGGGGCACCGGACACTGTCCGGTGTACACCGGACAGTCCGGTGAATTATAGCGGAGCGCCTCTGGATTTTCCCGAAGGTGAAGAGTTTGGCTTGAAGTCCCCTGGTGCACCGGACATTGTCCGGTGGCACACCGGACAGTCCGGTGCGCCAGACTAGGGCTGCCTTCGGTTAACCCTTGCTCTCTTTGTTGAACCCAATTCTTAGTCTTTTTATTGGCTAAGTGTGAACCTTTGGCACCTGTATATCTTATATACTAGAGCAAACTAGTTAGTCCAATTATTTGTGTTGGGCAATTCAACCACCAAAATCAATTAGGAAATAGGTGTAAGCCTAATTCCCTTTCAATCTCCCCCTTTTTGGTGATTGATGCCAACACAAACCAAAGCAAGTATAGAAGTGCATAATTGAACTAGTTTGCATAATGTAAGTGCAAAGGTTGCTTGGAATTGAGCCAATATAAATACTTATAAGATATGAATGAATTGTTTCTTCATTTTTAACATTTTGGACCACGCTTGCACCACATGTTTTGTTTTTGAAAATTCTTTTCAAAAGTTCTTTTGCAAATAGTCAAAGGTAAATGAATAAGATTTTCCGAAGCATTTTCAAGATTTGAAATTTTCTCCCCCTGTTTCAAATGCTTTTCCTTTGACTAAACAAAACTCCCCCTTAATGAAATCTCCTCTTAGTGTTCAAGAGGGTTTTAAGATATCACTTTTGAAAATACTAACTTCTTCCCCTTTTGAACACAAAAAGATACCAATTTGAAAATTGCCAATTGAAAATCATTTTTTTAAAAAAATGGGGTGGTGGTGCGGTCCTTTTGCTTTGGGCTAATACTTTCTCCCCCTTTGGCATGAATTGCCAAAAACGGAGTCATTAGAGCCCTTTGCAAAACTACTTTCTCCCCCTTTGGTAAAAGACATGAGAATGAAGATTATACCAAAGACAGAGTCCTTTGCTTTGTACTCAGGCTCTCTCCCCCAAAGATGGAGAGTTGCCTGGAGCGACGGCGAAGGATGAGTTACGGAGTGGAAGCCTTTGTCTTCGCCGAAGACTCCAATTCCTTTTCAATACACCTATGACTTGGTTTGAAATAGACTTGAAAACACATTAGTCATAGCATATGAAAGAGACATGATCAAAGGTATGTGAATGAGCTATGTGTGCAAATTAACAAAAGAAGTTCCTAGAATCAAGAATATTTAGCTCATGCCTAAGTTTGTTAAAAGTTTGTTCATCAAGTGGCTTGGTAAAGATATCGGCTAATTGACCTTTAGTATTAATGTACGAAATCTCGATATCTCCCTTTTGTTGGTGATCCCTTAGAAAATGATACCGAATGGCTATGTGTTTAGTGTGGCTATGGTCAACGGGATTATCCGCTATGCGGATTGCACTCTCATTATCACATAGAAGAGGAACTTTGGTTAGTTTGTAACCTTAGTCCCTAAGGGTTTGCCTCATCCAAAGTAGTTGCGCGCAACAATGGCCTGCGGCAATGTACTCGGCCTCGGCAGTAGAAAGAGCTACGGAATTTTGCTTCTTTGAAGCCCAAGACACCAAGGATCTTCCCAAGAACTGGCAAGTCCCTGATGTGCTCTTTCTATTAATTTTACACCCCGCCCAATCGGCATCCGAATAACCAATTAAATCAAAAGTGGATCCCCTAGGTTACCAAAGCCCAAACTTAGGAGTATAAACTAAATATCTCAAGATTCGTTTTACGGCCGTAAGGTGAGCTTCCTTAGGGTCGGCTTGGAATCTTGCACACATGCATACAGAAAGCATAATATCCGGTCGAGATGCACATAAATATAGCAAAGAGCCTATCATCGACCGGTATACCTTTTGATCCACGGACTTACCTTCCGTGTCGAGGTCGAGATGCCCATTGGTTCCCATGGGTGTCTTGATGGGTTTGGCATCCTTCATTCCAAACTTGCTTAGGATATCTTGAGTATACTTAGTTTGGATTAGGAAGGTGCCCTCTTGGAGTTGCTTTACTTGAAATCCCAAGAAGTACTTCAACTCCCCCATCATAGACATCTCGAATTTTTGTGTCATGATCCTACTAAATTCTTCACATGTAGACTCGTTAGTAGACCCAAATATAATATCATCAACATAAATTTGGCATACAAACAAGTCATTTTCAAGAGTTTTAGTGAAGAGTGTAGGATCGGCTTTTCCGACTTTGAATCCATTAGTGATAAGGAAATCTCTAAGGCATTCATACCATGCTCTTGGGGCTTGCTTGAGCCCATAAAGCGCCTTAGAGAGTTTATAGACATGGTTAGGATACTCATTATCTTCAAAGCCGGGAGGTTGCTCAACATAGACCTCTTCCTTGATTGGTCCATTGAGGAAGGCGCTCTTCACGTCCATTTGATAGAGCTTGAAGCCTTGGTAAGTAGCATAGGCCAATAATATACGAATTGACTCAAGCCTAGCTACGGGTGCATAGGTTTCACCGAAATCCAGACCTTCGACTTGGGAGTATCCCTTGGCCACAAGTCGGGCTTTGTTCCTTGTCACCACACCATGCTCGTCTTGCTTGTTGCGGAACACCCATTTGGTTCCTACAACATTTTGGTTAGGACGTGGAACTAAATGCCATACCTCGTTCCTAGTGAAGTTGTTGAGCTCCTCTTGCATCGCCACCACCCAATCCGAATCTTGAAGTGCTTCCTCTACCTTGTGTGGCTCAATAGAGGAAACAAAGGAGTAATGTTCACAAAAATGAGCAACACGAGATCTAGTGGTTACCCCCTTATGAATGTCGCCGAGGATGGTGTCGACGGGGTGATCTCGTTGGATTGCTTGGTGGACTCTTGGGTGTGGCGGTCTTGGTTCTTCATCCTCCTTGTCTTGATCATTTGCATCTCCCCCTTGATCATTGCCGTCATCTTGAGGTAGCTCATTTTCTTGATCTTCTCCTTCATCAACTTGAGCCTCATCCTCATTTTGAGTTGATGGAGATGCTTGCGTGGAGGAGGATGGTTGATCTTGTGCATTTGGAGGCTCTTCGGATTCCTTAGGACACACATCCCCAATGGACATGTTCCTTAGCGCGATGCATGGAGCCTCTTCAACACCTATCTCATCAAGATCAACTTGCTCTACTTGAGAGCCGTTAGTCTCATCAAACACAACGTCACAAGAAACTTCAACTTGTCCAGAGGACTTGTTAAAGACTCTATATGCCCTTGTGTTTGAATCATATCCTAGTAAAAAGCCTTCTATAGTCTTAGGAGCAAATTTAGATTTTCTACCTCTTTTAACAAGTATAAAGCATTTGCTACCAAAGACTCTAAAATATGAAATATTGGGCTTTTTACTGGTAAGGAGTTCGTATGATGTCTTCTTGAGGATTCAGTGTAGATATAACCGGTTGATGGCGTAGCAGGCGGTGTTGACGGCCTCGGCCCAAAACCGATCTGATGTCTTGTACTCATCAAGCATGGTTCTTGCCATGTCCAATAGAGTTATATTCTTCCTTTCCACTACACCATTTTGTTGTGGTGTGTAGGGAGAGGAGAACTCATGCTTGATTCCCTCCTCCTCAAGGAAACCTTCAATTTGTGAGTTCTTGAACTCCGTCCCGTTGTCGCTTCTAATTTTCTTGATCCTTAAGCCGAACTCATTTTGAGCCCGTCTCAAGAATCCCTTTAAGGTCTCTTGGGTGTGAGATTTTTCTTGCAAAAAGAACACCCAAGTGATGCGAGAATAATCATCCACAATAACTAGACAGTACTTACTCCCGCCGATGCTTATGTAAGCTATCGGGCCGAATAGATCCATGTGTAGGAGCTCTAGTGGCCTGTCGGTCGTCATGATGTTCTTATGTGGATGATGGGCACCAACTTGCTTCCCTGCTTGGCATGCGCTACAAATCCTGTCTTTCTAAAAATGAACATTGGTTAATCCTAAAATGTGCTCTCCCTTTAGAAGCTTATGAAGATTCTTCATCCCAACATGTGCTAGTCGGCGATGCCAGAGCCAGCCCATGTTAGTCTTAGCAATTAAGCAAGTGTCGAGTTCAGCTCTATCAAAATTCACTAAGTATAGCTGACCCTCTAACACTCCCTTAAATGCTATTGAATCATTACTTCTTCTAAAGACAGTGACACCTACATCAGTAAATAAACAGTTGTAACCCATTTTGCATAATTGAGAAACGGAAAGCAAATTGTAATCTAATGAATCTACAAGAAAAACATTGGAAATAGAATGGTCAGGAGATATAGCAATTTTACTCAAACCTTTGACCAAACCTTGATTTCCATCCCCGAATGTGATAGCTCGTTGGGGATCTTGGTTTTTCTCGTAGGAGGAGAACATCTTCTTCTCCCCTGTCATGTGGTTTGTGCACCCGCTGTCGATTACCCAGCTTGAGCCCCCGGATGCATAAACCTACAAAACAAGTTCAGTTCTTCACTTTAGGTACCCAAATGGTTTTGGGTCCTTTGGCATTAGATACAAGAACTTTGGGTACCCAAACACAAGTCTTTGATCCCTTGTGTTTGCCCCCAACATACTTGGCAACTACCTTGCCAGATTTGTTAGTTAAAACATAAGATGCATCAAAAGTTTTAAAAGAAATGTCATGATCATTTGATGCACTAGGAGTTTTCTTCTTAGGCAACTTAGCACGGGTTGGTTGCCTAGAACTAGATGTCTCACTCTTATACATGAATGCATGATTAGAGCTAGAGTGAGACTTCCTAGAGTGAATTCTCCTAATTTTGCTCTCAGGATAGCCGGCAGGGTACAAAATGTAACCCTCGTTATCCTGAGGCATGGGAGCCTTGCCCTTAATAAAATTAGACAATTTCTTAGGAGGGGCATTAAGTTTGACATTGCCTCCCTGTTGGAAGCCAATGCCATCCTTAATGCCAGGGCGTCTCCCACTATAAAGCATACTACGAGCAAATTTAAATTTTTCATTTTCAATTTCATGCTTGGCAATTTTTGCATCTAGTTTAGCTATATGATCATTTTGTTGTTTAATTAAAGCCATGTGATCATGTATAGCATTAATATCTACATCTCTACATCTAGTGCAAATAGAAGTATGTTCAACGGTAGATGTAGAGGGTTTGCAAGATTTTAATTCTACAACCTTAGCATGCAATATATCATTTTTACTTCTAAGGTCGGAAATGGAAGCATTGCATACATCTAAATCTTTAGCCTTAGCAAGCAATTTTTCATTTTCATTCCTAAGACTAGCAAGAGATATGTTCAATTCTTCAATCTTAGCAAGCAAATCATCATTATCATTTCTAAGATTGGGAATTGAAACATTACAAGCAATAGAATCAACCTTAGCTAACAAATTAGCGTTCTCATTTCTAAGGTTGTCTATAGTCTCATGGCAAGTGCTTAGCTCACTAGATAATTTTTCACATTTTCAACTTCTAGAGCATAAGCATTTTTAACTTTAACATGCCTTTTGTTTTCCTTGATTAGGAAGTCCTCTTGGGAGTCCAAGAGATCATCCTTCTCATGGATGGCACTAATTAATTCATTTAATTTCTCTTTTTGTTGCATGTTTAAGTTGGCAAAAAGAGTACGCAAATTATCTTCCTCATCACTAGCATTATCATCGCTAGAAGACTCATATCTAGTGGAGGATTTGGATTTAACCTTCTTCTTTTTGCTGTCCTTTGCCATGAGGCATTTGTGGCCGACGTTGGGGAAGAGGAGTCCCTTGGTGACGGCGATGTTGGCGGCGTCCTCGTCGTCTGAGGAGTCGCTAGAGCTTTCGTCGGAGTCCCACTCGCGACAAACATGAGCATCGCCGCCCTTCTTCTTGTAGTACCTCTTCTTCTCCTTTCTTCTTCCCTTCTTGTCGTCGCCCCTGTCACTATCACTAGAAATAGGACATTTTGCTATAAAGTGACCGGGCTTACCACACTTGTAGCAAACCTTGGAGCGGGGCTTGTAATCTTTCTCCCTCCTTTGCTTGAGGATTTGGCGGAAGCTTTTGATGACAAGCGCCATTTCCTCGTTGGCGAGCTTGGAGGCGTCGATGGGTGTTCTACTTGGTGTAGACTCCTCCTTCTTCTCCTCCGTCGCCTTGAATGCGACCGGTTGTGCTTCGGACGTGGAGGGATCGTCAAGCTCGTTGATCTTCCGTGAGCCCTTGATCATAAACTCAAAGCTCACAAAATTCTCGATTACTTCCTCGGGAGTCATTAGTGTATATCTAGGATTACCACGAATTAATTGTACTTGAGTAGGGTTAAGGAAAATAAGTGATCTTAGAATAACCTTAACCACCTCGTGGTCATCCCATTTCTTGCTCCCAAGGTTGCGCACTTGATTTACCAAGGTTTTGAGCCGGTTGTACATGTCTTGTGGCTCCTCCCCTTGGCGAAGATGGAAGCGACCGAGCTCCCCCTCGATCGTTTCCCTCTTGGTGATCTTGGTTAGTTCATCACCTTCGTGCGCGGTCTTGAGTACGTCCCAAACTTCCTTGGTGCTCTTTAATCCTTGCACCTTGTTGTACTCCTACCTACTTAGAGAGGCGAGGAGTATGGTTGTGGCTTGGGAGTTGAAGTGCTCGATTTGGGCCACCTCGTCCTCATCGTAATCCTCATCCCCTATGGATGGTACCTGTGCTCCAAACTCAACAACATTCCATATACTTTTGTGAAGTGAGGTTAGATGAAATTTCATTAAATCACTCCACCTAGCATAATCTTCACCGTCAAAGGTTGGCGGTTTGCCTAATGGAACAGAAAGTAATGGAGTATGTCTAGAAGTATGAGGATTGTGTAAGGGGATCTTACTAAACTTCTTGCGCTCAAGGCGCTTAGAAGTTACGGAGGGCGCGTCGGAGCCGGAGGTAGATGGCGATGAGGTGTCGGTTTCGTAGTAGACCACCTTCCTCATCTTCTTTTTCTTGTCCCCACTCCAATGCGACTTGTGGGAAGAGGGTTTCTTCTCCTTCCCCTTCCCTTTGTTGCGGGACTCTCCCGATGAAGCTTTCCCATGGCATGTAGCGGGCTTGTCGCCGGTCTCCATCTCCTTCTTGGCGTGTTCTCCCGACATCACTTCGAGCGGTTAGGCTCTAATGAAGTACCGGGCTCTGATACCAATTGAAAGTCACCTAGAGGGGGGTGAATAGGGCAAAACTGAAATTTACAAAATTAATCACAACTACAAGTCGGGTTAGTGTTAGAAATATAATCGAGTCCGCAAGAGAGGGTGCAAAACAAATCGCAAGCGAATAAAAGAGTGTGACACGTGGATTTGTTTTACCGAGGTTCAGTTCTCGCAAACCTACTCCCCGTTGAGGAGGCCACAAAGGCCGGGTCTTTTTCAACCCCTTCCCTCTCTCAAACGGTCCCTCGGACCGAGTGAGCTTTCTCTTCTCAAATCAACCGGGAACAAAACTTCCCCGCAAGGACCACCACACAATTGGTGTCTCTTGCCTTGGTTACAATTGAGTATTAATCACAAGAAAGAATGAGAAAGAAGAAAGTGATCCAAGCGTAAGAGCTCAAAAGAACACTACAAATCACTCTCACTAGTAACTAAAGCTTTTGTGGAATTGGGAGAGGATTTGATCACTTGGATGTGTCTTGTATTGAATGCCTAGCTCTTGTAAGTGGTTGGAAGTTAAGAAACTTGGATGACTTGAATGTGGGGTGGTTGGGGGTATTTATAACCCCAACCACCAAACTAGCCGTTTGGTGGAGGTTGATGTCGCATGGCGCACCGGACAGTCCGGTGCGCCACCGGACACTATCCGGTGCGCCAGCCACGTCACCAGGCCGTTGGGTTCCGACCGTTGAAGCTCTGACTGCTGGTCCCGCCTGGATGTCCGGTGGCACACCGGACATGTACTGTAGAGTGTTCGGTGCGCCACTTCGCGCGTGCCTAACTTCTGCGCGCTCTGGCGCGCATTTAATGCTGTAGCAGGTGACCGTTGGCGCGAAGTAGTCGTTGTTCCGCTGGCTCACCGGACAGTCCGGTGTGCACCGGACAGTCCGGTGTGCACCGGACATGTCCGGTGAATTATACCGGAGCGAATTCCCGAAGCTGGCGAGTTCCAGAGTCGCTCTCCTCTGGGGCACCGGACACTGTCCGGTGTACACCGGATAGTCCGGTGAATTATAGCGGAGCGCCTCTGGATTTTCCCGAAGGTGAAGAGTTTGGCTTGAAGTCCCCTGGTGCACCGGACACTGTCCGGTGGCACACTGGACAGTCCGGTGCGCCAGACCAGGGCTGCCTTCGGTTAACCCTTGCTCTCTTTGTTGAACCCAATTCTTGGTCTTTTTATTGGCTAAGTGTGAACCTTTGGCACCTGTATATCTTATATACTAGAGCAAACTAGTTAGTCCAATTATTTGTGTTGGGCAATTCAACCACCAAAATCAATTAGGAAATAGGTGTAAGCCTAATTCCCTTTTAGAAGCTACCAATCTAGCAACTACACTGTCATGAATTGACAAACTCCTTTTGGATATGGCTGCAGAAGAGACAGCTGCAGCTGGAGAGAAGGTCATGGCCGCAATGCCTGACAAAGGAAAAAAAGATTGCTAATGCTACCTTAGAAGAAAAAGATTTTGACCTTCAGAACCTGGTGGGTCAAGAATTGTCCGAGGCTGAGAAGAAGGAGCTACAGGAATATGGGATATCCTGTGGCTACCAGCCAGGAGCTATGCTTTTCGGTGAAATTGACGATGGAGCCTTAGGATGTATTCGCGATCGTGCCGGGGCAAAAATAATTGGCACTCTATCAAAGAGTGTCGGTTTCCTGAAGCTTGAGGCTGATATAAGCGGCTACCGGCGGCAACATATCGTCAGTAGTCTCTTTTACTCCAATTTCAAGGTAAAATTTTTTTGCCTAGATTTCTGTTCTCTTTGTGATGAATCAAAATTTTTTGATGTCAGCTTATTTTCACAGAGTATGCTGCTAAGTAAAGCTTTAAGAATGCAACAAGACCTTGAAGACAAGAAAAATGAAGTCATAATTTAAGGCTTGGAGAACAAAATCAAAGATTGTGAAGCTTCCCTTGAGAAGGACTTCCTTCTTCAAGCAATGGAGGGTTCCCTTGCGGAACTTCAAGCTGAAAATGCTCGACTTAGCGAGGATCTTCTCCAGACCCAAACAACTTTAAGAGAAAAATGAGAGTGCTTCGAACAGGAGACAAAGGAACTGCAAGCAAAATATAAAGCCGAGGCTGATAAAAACACGAAGCTACAGGAATCTTTGAGGGACCTTCGAAACAAATGCTTGGAATTTGGTAGCCGCTGCGTGCAACGATTAAAAGAAGTCTTCAGCTCGGTTGGGGCCAGTTCTGAAGATATTACCCCTTCAGCTGAGGACATATCAGATACCTTCAAGCACATTGAAAATGAAGTTGATGCGCTCGATGAAGTGATAACTGGGAACAGTGACTTCTGTGCTTTGTTAGCTTCTTGCGGCACAGCTGCTGCATTCTTGAAGGCCGGATGCACGCATGCAAAAATAGTGAACAAGCCAACCTTTGGCCTATCACTATCAGACCTTATCAACATCCCTGGAGAAGCCCGAAGCATCGGAAATAAATTCATCACTCAGATTTGGGCTAAAGGCGGACGAGAGTTGGCTGGAGACGAAGCTCGAAGTCTGCTTAAACCAGTAGGGAACTTATACCTGTTGCTTGCCTTGATTTTTATAATCACTTTTACCTTATACTATTGTTTGTCTGCAGGATGGCGGTGTCGAAGGTTAATAACCCAAAGCCTATTCCGAAGGTTACCGAGATGAAGCTTCCTTTTGTGCCTTCCTGTATAGAACTTAGGAAATGTTTTGCATTATTATGGCAAAAAATTGTAATCGAGAGTTAAACTCAATACTGTGTATATTTGTCGATACCTTGTAATATATTTTTACCTTTCATCCATGTACGAATTGCTTTGCTGTGGACGAAATTCGTATCTTTTGAGTCGAAGGCGAAAAACACCTTCCCTTCTTTTCGTACACATCGATGCATTTGTTTGAAACGAAGCTTCTTCGTGTTCAACGAAGCACTTTGTCGTCAAAGCCGGAGTATTTCTGTTCGTGCTTGATGTCATGATGATGATTGTAGCATCCCAAAAGTTCAAATCTTGATATTTTCTCAAACTCACTCTAAATTCAAAATGAATTTTGAATTTCATTTCAAAATGTTTGTTTGCGAGTTGATATCAGCAAATAAAATATAGTGGTCTATATTCTCTCCAAAATCGTCCTCAAATATCCTACAAATCTTTCCTAGTGATCCCCCTCAAATTGTTTCCAGAAATAATGCCCAGATATTTCCCTAGTGATCCCCTTCAAGTTCTTTCCAGAAATATTGCCCAGATATTCCACCGATATATCTCCAAGTATTTTCCTCCTGAGAAATACCTTCATAATCATTTTTCAAGTCCCTACAAATATTTTCTTCATAACTGTTGGCGTTTCGGACCCACGAGGACCGTCAACCGACCAATAAGATTGTTGTTGCGTGTCCCTGCCCAGATGGGTTGATGCAAGATGGAACACAAGAGGGAAATGAGGCTTATGTTATCTCGCACCGGGGTGCTCGTAGTAGGGGTTACAAGTGTCGTGGGAGAGCGAGGGCGAGAGCGAGAGAGAGAGAGAGAGAGTCACTACGTGCGTCCGTCTCTGCCTGTCTCGTCTGCCCCGCCTTCCTCTATGTCAATGTCTCTGTGTGCGTTCACGTATGTCCACCTGAACGTGTGTCAACGTGAACGTATCTCCACGTGGCCGTGAACCTGCTTTAGGAAGGCCCTGGACATCCCCTTTTATAGATGCAAGGAGATGCCCAGCTGTACAACGGGGTGTAGCTATGCGCTAACGTGGCTGGCGGGGAAGTGCCTTGAGCCCTGTACACGAGCTAACATGGCCATCGGAGAAGTGCCTTGAGCCCTGTAGAAGCATAGCTGTCGGTGCGGCATGGATCCTGCTGACGTTTTCTTGCTTCCGTAGGGGGTTGAGAGCAATCCGACGTCATGGGCGCACGCGGGGAACCATCATTACCTGTTACCAGAGTAACCTTAGATGAGACACTGGTCTTGTTCCTTCGTAGCCCGAGGCAGCTAGCTAGGAGTAGGGTAATGATGTATCCTCTGTAGCGCAGTCGGTTCGAGGCTGAGGTCGGGCGAGGTTGTGACTCTTCCCAAGGCCGAGGCTGAGGTCGAGGCCTGGGGTCGGGCGAGGCGGAGCTCCCTGTTGCGCTCGAGGTTGAACTCGTGGGAGATCGTGTCTCAGTTTTACCCTGGTGTTTGGCACAGTAGCCGGAGCGGGGCAAACAACGCTGTTTTCCTGTCAGATCGGTCAGTAAAGGGGCGAAGTGACTGCGGTCACTTCGACCTTGCCGACTGAGGCACGCGTGTCAGGATAAGGTGTCAGGCGATCCCCGCATTAAATGCGCATGCGATACGGTTAGTTGGTAGGGCGATCTGGCCGAGGTCGCTGCACGACAAGGTTTGCCCAAGCTGGGCTTCAGGCGAGCCGAGGGTGCGCTCACTGCCTGAGGAGGCCCTCGGTCGAGGCGTGAATCCGCCCGGGACTACTATTCCCGCCTGAGGCCGAGGCTGGGCTCGGATGAGGTCGCGTCTCTTGGTAGACGAGGCCCTGACTTGAACCGCGCTTTATGAGCTGTTTATGGTTTGTTCTGAAGATGTTTTCCAACCTTGTTTTAGGAGTATTGGGGGTACCCCTAATTACGGTACCCGACAGTAGCCCCCGAGCCTCAAAGGGAGTGCGGGCACTCGCTTGGAGGTTCTGCCGGATTTTTGCAAGGGGACCGGCCCTTCTCGGTTATATTTTGTTCCGGTGGGTGCACGCGAGCGCACCCGCCGGGTGTAGCCCCCGAGGCCTCGGAGGAGTGGTTTGACTCCTCTAAGGTCTTAATTCTTTTTGTGATGCCTCGGTCGGCATTGTTGTTTCCTCATGCGGCCTGGCCGTAGCTCGGGTGCTTGGTCAGACTCCGAGTTTTCACGCTGGTTTGTTGACGTGGTCAACAGTTTGGCCGTAGCTTGGTGCGAGAGCAGCCCCAGAGCCTCTGCACGGAGCGAGAGGACGATCAAGGACCGTCTCGACTTTTATAGTACGCCCCTTCGTCGCCTTTCCGCAAGGAGGAAGGGGGGAAAGCGCCATGTTACCCTCGGAGGGCACCAAACATGGTGTCTCCAGTGAGTTGCTAGCGGGTGATCCGAGTGGACGCCCGAGCCCCGTTCGATAAGGGTCGGCTAGTGGCCCAGAGGCGCGCTCCAAAAGTACCTGCAGGTGATTTGCCGGACCCGGATCCATTCGATAGGGTCCGAGGGCTCGATGCCTCCCTCCGGTGGGATTTCGTTACAAATCGTTCCCGCTGGTCTCAGAAATGTCCTAGGGTACCTCGGGAGCGTAGCCCGAGCCTCGGCCATGTAACGGAAGTACCCAGGGTCATCCCTGACTCTGCGTGCTCTGGGGCGACTGTCGAACCCTTCCGAGGGGCCAGCCTTCGAACCCCTGATCAGTAAAGGGCTCGGAGCCCGAGTGCTCTATGGCGGTTGCCAAACCCCGGAGGGCGAAACCTTCGAACCCCTGATCAGTAGGAGGGCTCGGATCCTTTTTCGAAATATCCCCTTTCCCGGTCCCTGTGGCAAGAGAGAGAGGGAAAGAAAAAGGTCATGAATTTAAATAAGGTGGCACACCTTTTTTGACGCGGTGATCATGATGGAGGCAAAACGGCGCCCGCTTCTCCTGCCAGAGGTGTCGCTTGCCCTGCCAAGGAGTTAATGCGACAGGACGGGCGATTCACAGGGCGTCTGTCGTGCGTGCGCGAGCCGTTCGAGGGACGGAACACGGGCGCGTCGTCTTTACTCCGTGGGAGAGGGCTCCCCTACCGTTTCAGGAGAGGGTGCGATCCTGTAGGTGATTGGACCGCTGCTTCCGCCCATCTGTTGCTGCAATTACTGTCGGCCCGCCTTGGGTCATATCAACCGTCGTGCCTATCCCCGCGGCTAACTGGCCCGTGATCGTTGCACTCAATTGGCACTGTTGGGTCACGCGCAGGGCTGCCTCGAGTCGCGGCACTGGTTCTGGAGTCGAGTAGACGCGACATTGGCACGAGTGGCGGTGCGGTTTCCTCGCACGTAGTAACCGTTGCGCCGGTTACATGACATGTGGGCTCAGGCCTCCATGCTGGACCGCTGGATGCGACGAAGCCGAAAGGGCGCACAACCGTGGTGCAGTTGCATGCTTCCTGCGTGGCGGTCCGCCCTTTCGACTGCTGGTTTTGGTGAGGATGGGGGAATGCTTATAACCGCGGGGCGGTTACAAGCTCCGTGTGCGGCGATTTGGCTTCTTCCGTTTTGGGCCAGCTCGCATGACGTGTGGGACCCAGCCCCCGCGTCGGGGGGTGAGAACCCTAGAGCGTTGGTGGAGACTTTGCCCGTGACGCTTGGGGGTGCGAGTGAGGAGATCTGCCTTTAAAAAGGGGTCGATCCCTCGAGCAGTAGCCATGCCTTCACACTCCTCGCATTCATCGTGCCCTTCTACCTTCCGAGCCCCCAAATGGGGTGCACCTGCGTTGCCTTCTTTTTGCTGCTATTTGAGGAGCGCGACCCCGTGGGGGTTGGCGCTCTTCAGTCACCGCTCGGCTTCAAGGATTTTCATCAGGTAGCCCGGCTGCAGTCCCTCACCAATGGTCATCCATAGGGATGGTCACCAGCCTTGTGGTGGGGAGAAGCAAGCCGAGCTGCGGCCTCTGCCCCGCCCTTAGCTTCAAGGATGTTCCTCATCCAGGCTGGGGAGGAGGGCGCGCCGAGTTGGGTCCTGCCTCCGTGTGGGCCGGTGGCCCGCTTCTTCCTCCAACATTCGGGGGAGAAGGGCATCCTCTAGCCCTGCGGAGGAGGCGTCCTCCAGCCATGCGGGGGAAGGCGAACTGCTGCTGCCTGGCCAGGGTGTAGCTGTCCGTCCTCCATCCGGGCGACGGTCGTGCCGTGCGCAGGTGGCTGCTGTCGCCGGTGCTGAAGTGGTGGCTGCCGCTGGTGAGGCTTCCCACCGCAGCGGTGGTTGCTTCCGCCGGCGAGACCGTCAGTGCCACCTGCGCTCCAAACCTCCGGCTCTTTGGCTTTAATGGCTGGTTCTCGTCCCCCGTGAGGGGACGTGAACGAGGGCCTTTCAGTAGTAGTGTTTGCCCTGAGGCCATCGCTGCTGCTGTCTAGCCGCCCGAGGTGGAGGTCGTTGTCACGCTGCTGTTGCAGTGGTCGCCGGCGAGCCACCTGGAGTTTGCTATCCCGCAGGCCTTCTAGTGTGGAGGTTGTTCATTCCTGCGGGAATGGACCTGGAGTCCCGTTTGTAATGGTACCTTCTTGAGAGCGAGATGTAATAGCTTTAAGTACTAAGACATCTGCCGTAGGTCGGGACAACCGCCGAGGGCGCTGCCGACGTCTGAGTCTAGGTACCATTGTTACCCCAAGTACGTGTGTTTGTTCTTTGTGGCTGCTGAGGCCTGAACATTTGGGTATAAAGCCGTGCTTCTTTCCTCTTGTTTCGAGCATTAGGACTTGTTCGTCGGTAGTAGAATCACTTATCCGAGCGTGAGCTACCTTTTGCGGAAGGTGACGAGTGAGGTATCCGTATCCCGGAGGCGTAGGAGTCCCTCAGCTCGATCGGCCTTGCCGTTCAAGGTCTCTCTCGCTCATCATTCGGGTTCCGTTATCGACGCAGTCAAAAGGCACGAAAGTCATTTTGGCAGAAGACTTTTCCGAGGAAAAATTTGACGCAGAGGGGGCTTCTCCCTTTCTAGACCCGAGGCGACCGTTCGGGTCGAGGCCCTTGCGGAGGGCCTGGTTGTGGTCGTCGGGTCTGCCCGGTCTGCCCGAGCCATGGCCTCACAGCAGCGTGCCCGGGGCGAGGTTATGTTTTGCTCGCTCTGTGACTATGTTTTTGTCTACATTCTTCTTCTTGCGTCTGAAGAACTTTGTTCGACTGTCTACAGAGTTCGAGACGGCTCTTGACGAGGCTGTCAAGAACTGCAAGGCGCTTGCCGAGGCGGCTAAGCAGAAGGAAGCCGAGCGTGTGGCCATGCCAGAGGCTATCTCGGCTTTCTTCTAGGCCTTTGGCCTCAACAGCGTCCCCTCGGGTAGCTCCCCCAAGAGTCATCTACGGGCCTTGGGCGGCCACGTGCGCAACAGACTCCGCGGGGCACTGCACCACGGCGTTAGGCGGGCCTTCGCCGTGCTCGCTTCCCACTACGACGTGGATCTGGAGCGGGTCAGCGAGGGGTACTGCTTACCCGACGAAGAGGAGGCTGCCTTAGCCGAGGTCCAGAGGCTTGACGTGGCTGTCGAGGGCCCAAGTGCGGCGCTAGCTTCCTCCTTTGAGGTGGAGGTCCTTCTGCCCATGTCACCACCTAGGGCCGTGCCAGATTCTGCCGAGGGTGGAAATGACGCCGAGCGTGCTGCTCCTCCCCCTGCCGATGTCTGAGCCTGCAAGAACAGTTTGCTTTGAAGTATGCGTATGTTTTTTGCGGCCGCTGAGGCCTAAACATTTTAACGTCGGATTATAAAGCTGCATTTTGTTTCCTCTCGTTTCGAGCATTAAGACTTGTTCGGTAGCAGAATCCCTTGTCCGAGCGTGAGTCACTTTTCGCGGAAGGTGATGAGTGAGGTATCCGTATCCCGGAGGCGTAGGAGTCCCTCGGCTCGGTCGGCCTTGCCGCTTACGTGGTCCCTCGTCGTTTTTAGGATTCCGTTATCGATATAGTCGAAAAAGCGCGAAAGTCATTTTGGCAGAAAAGTTTTCGAGCGTTAGGACTTGTTCGGTAGCAGAATCGCTTATCCGATCGTGAGTTACTTTTCACAGAAGGTGATGAGTGAGGTATCCATGTCCCGGAGGCGTAGGAGTCCCTCGGCTCGGTCGGCCTTGCCGTTCAAGGTCTCTCTCACTCGTCTCTAGGATTCTGTTATCGACGCAGTCGAAAAGAGCGAAAGACGTTCTGGCAAAAGACTTTTCCGAGGAAAATTTTGACGCAGAGGGGGTTCCCCCCCTTCTAGCCCCTGAGGGAGGGTCAGGCTTTACCGAGGCAAGGCTGATCCTTCCTTGATGGTTAGAATTTATTTATGCATGTAAAGAAAGCGAGATACATGAACGACTTGAAACATTTTAAGGGTAAAAGCGACGTAGCTGTTGGATGTTCCAAGCGTTGCTATAGACCTCGCCTTGATCGTTGGCTAGCTTGTATGTCCCGGGCTTCAAAATCTTGGCGATGATGAAGGGTCCTTCCTAGGGAGGAGTAAGCTTATGGCGCCCTCGGGCGTCTTGTCACAGCCGAAGTACCAAGTCTCTCACTTGGAAGCCTCGGGGTTGAACCCTTCGGGCGTGGTAGCATCGCAGAGACTGCTGATATCGCGCTGAGTGTAGTAAGGCCACGTCCCGAGCCTCTTCCAGCTGGTCCAACGAATCTTCTCGGTTGGTCTGGTTGCTTTGGTCGTCGTAAGCCTTTGTCCTCAGGGAACCGTATTCTAAGTCTATGGGTAGGATGGCCTCGGCCCCCATAGACTAGAAAGAACGACGAGAAACCTGTGGACCGACTTGGCGACGTCCTCAGACTCCAAACCACCGAGGGTAGCTCTTTTATCCACCGCTTGCCGAACTTATTGAGGTCGTTGTAGATCCCCGGCTTTAGTCCCTACAAAATCATACCGTTGGCACGCTCCACCTGCCCATTTGTCATTGGGTGAGCTACGGCGGCCCAGTCCACACGGATGTGGTGGCCTTCGCAGAAGTCCAGGAACTTTTCCTAGTGAACTGCGTGCCATTGTCAGTGATGATGGAGTTTGGGACCCCAAAGCGATGGATGATATTTGTGAAGAACGCCACCGCCTGCTCGGACCCGATGCTAGTTAAGGGTTGGACCTCGATCCACTTGGAGAATTTGTCGATGGCAACCAGTAGGTGCTTGAAGCCCCCGGGTGCCTTCTGCAAGGGACCGACGAGGTCCAGACCCCATATGGCAAACGATCAAGTGATGGCTATTGTTTGCAGGGTCTAAGCGGGCAGGTGCGTCTGTCTCGCGTAGAATTGACACCCTCGGCAGGAGCGTACAATCCTAGTGGCGTCGACCAGCACGGTCGGCCAATAGAAACCTTGTCGGAAAGCGTTTCCGACGAGGGTCCAAGGTGTTGCATGGTGATCGCAAGCCCCCGAGTGTATTTCTTGTAACAGCTCTTGTCCTTGGGCGACAGATATGCATCGTTGGAGAATGCCTGTGGGGCTACGGTGGTACAACTCTTTTTCATCACCTAGTAAAACGAATGACTTGGCGCGCCGAGCCAGTCACCGAGCTTCGGCCTTGTTGAGGGGCAGCTCTCCTTAGAGGAGATATTGCAGGTACGGGGTCTACCAGTTTTGGTTTGGCGCAACCCCATTCCGCTCTCCCTCGATGCGCAAGGCCTCACCCTCGGCGGCCGAGGGTACCTCGGGCTGGGCCAAGGTCTCATCGGGTTCGGGCGCGTCGTCGAGTTTCACGGATGGTTGATATATGTCCCTGGAGAAGACGTTCGGGGGAACCATCGTTCGCCCCGAGGCTATTTTAGCCAGCTCATCCGCGATCTTGTTGTACCATCGAGCAACATGGTTGAGTTCCAGCCCGTGGAACTTAGTCTCCAAGCGCTGAACTTCGTCGCAATAGGCCTCCATTTTTTGATCGCGGCAGTGGGAGTTCTTCATGACTTGGTCAATGACGAGCTACGAGTCGCCCCGAGCGTCGAGGCGCCGAACCCCTAGCTCGACGGTGATGCACAACCCATTAACCAAAGCCTCGTACTCGGCCATGTTGTTTGACGCCGGAAAATGGAGGCACAACACGTAGCGTACATGTTTCCCGAGGGGTGAGATGAAGAGCAAGCCAGCACCTGCTCCTGTTTTCATCAGCGACCCATCGAAGTACATGGTCCAAAGTTCAGCCTGGATTGGAGCTGTCGGCAACTGGGTGTCGACCCATTCAGCCAGGAAGTCCGCCAAGACTTGGGATTTTATGGCCTTCCGAGGGGCAAATGAAATTTTTCGCCCATGAGTTCCACTGCCCATTTTGCTATCCTACCCGAGGCCTCTCGGCACTGGATGATCTCTCCCAGGGGAAGGATGACACCACAGTCACCGGATGAGACTCGAAGTAGTGTCGCAACTTTCGCCGTGTCAGAATTACTGCGTACAGTAGCTTCTGGATTTGTGGGTAGCGGATCTTGGTCTCGAACAACACCTCACTGATGAAGTAGATCGGCCTCTGGACGAGCAGTGCATGCCCCTCTTCTCGTCTCTCGACTACGATCGCGACGCTAACCACCTGAGTGGTTGTGGCTACGTAGATCAAGAGGGTTTCTCCCGCAGCGGGGGCACCAAGATGGGCGCATTAGTAAGGAGTGCCTTTAAGTTTCCGAGGGCTTCCTCGGCCTCGGGGGTCCAAGTGAAGCGCTCGACCTTCCTTAAGAGGCGGTACAAGGGTAACCCTTTCTCGCCAAGGCGCGAGATGAAGCGGCTCAGAGCCGCAAGGCATCCCATGACCCTTTGTACTCCTTTCAAATCTTTGATGGGTCCCATGTTGGTGATGGCTGCGATTTTCTCCGGGTTGGCCTCGATGCCTCTTTAGGAGACGATGAACCCCGGGAGCATGCCTCGGGGGACTCCAAAGACACACTTCTCAGGATTGAGTTTTACGCCTTTTGCACGCAGGCACCCAAAAGTCACTTCGAGGTCGGAGAGGAGGTCAGAGACTTTTCTTGTCTTGACAACGATGTCATCGACGTAAGCCTCGACCGTTCTGCCGATGTGCTCCCCGAACACATGGTTCATGCACCTTTGGTAGGTTGCACCTGCATTCCTCAAGCCAAATGGCATAGTAATATAACAATACATGCCAAAGGGTGTGATGAAAGAAGTCTCGAGCTGGTCGGATTCTTTCATCTTGATTTGGTGATAACCAGAATAGGCGTCGAGGAATGACAGGGTTTCGCACCCAGCAGTGGAGTCCACAATTTGATCGATGTGAGGCAGAGGGTACAGAACCTTTGGACATGCTTTGTTTAAACCAGTGTAGTCTACGCACATCCTCCATTTCCCACCTTTTTTCTTTACAAGCACAGGGTTAGCTAACCATTCGGGATGGAATACCTCTTTGATGAACCCTGCAGCCATCAGCTTGTGGACCTCCTCGCCTATGGCCCTGCGCTTCTCTTCATCAAAACGGCGCAGGTGCTGCTTCACGGGTCGGGCACCGGCTCGGATATCCAGTGAGTGCTCGGTGACATCCCTTGGTATGCCTGGCATGTCCGAGGGACTCCACGCAAAAATTTCGGCATTTGCGCGGAGAAAGTCGACGAGCACTGCTTCCTATTTGGGGTCGAGCTCGGAGCCGATCCTGACTTTCTTGCCGATGTCGTTGCTGGGGTCAAGGGTGACGGCCTTAACCGCCTCGGCTGGTTCGAAGTTGCCGGCGTGGCGCTTTGCATCAGGCTCCTCTTTGGAGAGGCAATCCAAGTCGGCGATGAGGGCCTTGGACTCGGCGATGGCCTCAACGTTCTCCACGCATTCCACGTCGCGATGAGTTCTGAAGCAGACGGGCAAATCAAGTTGCCCAAGGGGCAAGACGCGCTTACTGGGGACGATCCCGTGAAAGGGTACTGCACCGGCTCGGATCGTGGACAGATCTATCCCCAAGAGCCCTTGGGTCTCGGTGTAGATGATGTTGAGGCTGCTGCCTCCGTCCATGAGGACCTTGGTGAGCCTAGCGTTGCCGATGACGGGGTCGACGACGAGTGGGTACCTTCCTGGGCTCGGCACATAGTCGGGGTGGTCGCCTTGGTCGAAGGTGATGGGCTTGTCGGACCAGTCTAGGTAGACTGGCGCCGCTACCTTTACCGAGCAGACCTCCTGGCGCTCCTGCTTGCGGTGCCGAGCCGAGGCGTTTGCCACCTGTCCGCCGTAGATCATGAAGCAGTCGCGGACCTCCGGGAACTCCTCTTCTTTGTCGCCCCCTTCTTGTTGTTGCCTTGGTCCTTGCCACCTTCTGCCGAGGGTCCCGCCTTGATGAAGTAACATCGGAGCATGTCGCACTCCTCAAGGGTGTGCTTGACTGGACCCCTGTGATAAGGGCACGACTCCTTGAGCATCTTGTCAAACATGTTGACTCCTTTGGGAGGCTTCCGAGGATTCCTGTGCTCGGCAGTAGCAATGAGATCCACGTCAACGGCGTCGCGCTTTGCTTGCACCTTCTTCTTGGCCTTCTTTTTCGAGCCACACTGGACGGACGCCTCGGGGGCGTCTTCCTTCTGTCTTTCCCGAGGCCGCTTGTCCTTCCGGAAGATGGCTTCGACCGCCTCCTGACCAGATGCGAACTTGGTGGTGATGTCCATCAATTCGCTCGCCTTGGTGGGAGTCTTGCGTCCCAGTATGCTCACCAGGTCCCGGCACGTGGTGCCGGCGAGGAACGCCCCGATGACGTCCGAGTCGGTGATGTTGGGCAACTCGGTGCGCTGCTTTGAAAACCGTCAGATGTACTCTCGCAGGGATTCCCCTGGCTGCTGGCGGTAGCTTCGGAGGTCCCATGAGTTCCCAGGGTGCACGTACGTACCTTGGAAGTTTCCTGCGAAGGCCTTGACCAGGTCATCCCAGTCGGAGATCTACGCAGGAGGCAGATGCTCCAGCCATGCCTGGGCAGCGTCGGAGAGGAAAAGGGGGAGGTTGCGGATGATGAGGTTGTCGTCATTCGTCCCTCCCATCTGGCATGCCAGTCGGTAATCCGCAAGCCACAACTCCAGCCTTGTCTCCCCTGAGTACTTGGTGATGGTAGTCGGGGCTCGGAACCGGGCCGGGAATGGCGCTCGTCGTATGGCCCGGCTAAAGACCCTCGGACCTGGCGGTTCGGGCGAGGGGCTCCGGTCCTCCTCACTGTCATAGCGTCCTCCGCGCCTGGGGTGGTAGCCTCGGTGCACCTTCTCTTCGAGGCGGGCTCGACGGTCGTGGCGGTGCTGCTCGTCGCTGAGGCGATCCGGGGCTGCGGGCGTCCCGTCCCGTGTGCGCTCGGTGCGGACCGAGGCCTCTCGCACGTGTCGGGAGGACGTTGCGTGATGCTCCGAGGGGCACCCTTGCCTTCGGGAGGCAGAGCTCTCGGCTCGTCGGACCGCTGCATCTTCCAGGAGACCCTTGAGTTCGCCCTGGATACGTCGCCCCACGGTGGTAGATGGCTCCGGCATTGCTCGGAGTAGCATCGCCGCTGCAGCTAGATTCTGAACGACCCCACTGAAGGCCGGGGGCAGCCCTGCCCTGGCATCGTCAACGATACGGCGCTGGACGTCTTGGGCCCGATGACGCGCTCCTCCGGCAAGTGCTCTGCCTGCCCACTCCTGCTCGATGTTTTGTCAGAGCTGCACAAGCCGCCCCGCTTCTTCGTCGAGCTTGGCCTGCATTTCGCGGAATTGCTCGAGCTGTGTGTCCTGACCCCCCGCAGGGACTGGGACCACAGCTAGCTCCCGCGGGATGTCAACGCGAGACGCAGGCACAGGGGCGTTGTCATCTTGTGGCATGCCGAGGTGGTCGTCTTCGCCGTGATCCCCTTGATCGATGTGGAGACACTCGCGGCTTGGGTCGTAACCCTCATCGCAGAGGCTGTGGCCATCGTCAGAGCAGCCAGAGAGGCAGTAGTCACATGCGGACATGAAGTCTCGCATGGCACTGGGATCACGGAGTCCGGAGAAATCCCAACCGAAGTCGGAGTCGTCGTCTTACTCGGATCCCGCGGGTCCGGAGGTTGAGACGGCCGTCAGTCGGTCCTAAGATGACCACATATGACACCCTGGAAGGTCAGGGTATGCCCTTGCGAAAGTGCTCACCGAAGCGGGGTCGCTTGGTGGATCGAAGCTGAATCTAAAAGGGACAGGGTGGAAAACGGACGGTACCTTTTGGTCGATGGACGGTGGTGAAGTCGCGTCGGGGACGGAATGCACCGTTATCTCAGGTACGAGGCTAACGCCCAGCAAGTCCTTCGTGAGGGTGCTGGCGTAATTAGTCCGCTTGGGGTTAGCACGTAGCGGGGAAGCGACACCCGTCGTTGTCTCAGGTGCGAGGACAACACCCGACATGTCCCCCGCAGGGGTGCCGGCGTCGTTGACTCGCTCTGGTTCGACAGCCAACGAGGTGCCGCCTCCTGCCTGGCCACGATTGCCCCGTCTCCTCCTCCTCCGGCGAGGAGGGTGGCGGGGCAAACCCGGGTGTTCCTCTTCTGCCACGGTGGGAAGTCGTCGTCGAGTTCGCCGCCACCGGGCGAGCCGACGACCGTTGTTGCTGTCGCGCTGCGGGGGGATTAGTACCATGTCGTAGCTGCCGTCAAGGGACATGAACTCGAGACTCCCGAAGCGGAGCACCGGCCGCGGCTGAAGAGGCTGCTGGAGGCTATCCATCTAGAACTCAACGGGAAACTGTTCGTTAAACCGCAGCGATCCCCTACATGGCGCGCCAACTATCGGCGTTTCGGACCCGCGAGGACCGTCAACCGACTTGTAAATTTGTTGCTGCGTGTCCCTGCCCAGATGTGTTGATGCAACATGGAACACAAGAGGGAAATGAGGCTTATGTTATCTCGCACCGGGATGCTCGTAGTAGGGGTTACAAGCGACGCGGGAGAGCGAGGGCGAGAGCGAGAGAGAGAGTCACTACGTGCGTCCGTCTCTGCCTGTCTCGTCTGCCCTGCCTCCCTCTTTATCAATGTCTCTATGTGCGTTCACGTATGTCCACCTGAATGTGTGTCAATGTGAACGTATCTCCACGTGGCCGTGAACCTGCTTTAGGAAGGCCCTGGACATCCCTTTTTATAGATGCAAGGAGATGCCTAGTTGTACAATGGGGTGTAGCTATGCGCTAACATGGCTGGCAGGGAAGTGCCTTGAGCCCTGTACACGAGCTAACGTGGTCGTCGGAGAAGTGCCTTGAGCCCTGTAGAAGCATAGCTGTCGATGAGGCATGGATCCTGCTGACGTTTTCTTGCTTCTGTAGGGTGTTGAGAGCAATCCGACGTCATGGGCGCACGCAGGGAACCATCATTACCTGTTACCGGAGTAACCTTAGATGGGACACCGGTCTTGTTTCTTCGTAGCCTGAGGCAACTAGCTAGGAGTAGAGTAATTATGTATCCCCTGTAGCGTAGTCGGTCCGAGGCTGAGGTCAGGCGAGGCGGAGACTTCTCCTGAGGCCGAGGCTGAGGTCGGGCGAGGCGGAGACTTCTCCTGAGGCCGAGGCTGAGGTCGGGCGAGGTTGTGACTCTTCCCGAGGCCGAGGCTGAGGTCGAGGCTTGGGGTCGGGCGAGTCGGAGACCTTCTCCCTTCTCCCGAGGCTGAGGCCGAGGCCTGAGGTCGGGCGAGGCGGAGCTCCCTGTTGCGCCCGAGGTTGAACTCGTGGGAGATCGTGACTCAGTTTTACCCTGGTGTTGGGGGTATGCTTTGTAGCCGAAGATCCTAAAGAAAGAAAACACCTTCGGCAGATCCTCTTAGGAGCAGCGCCGAAGCTATTACCTATAAAGCTTCGGCACAGTGACAGATCTCTAGACGAAGGGGCGAACCGACTTAAAGATGGATTGACTTAAAGACCCATGATGTTTTGTGTCATTATTGTAGTCGATTGTAAAGGACATAAATGTAATTTTGCACAGGCTGCGCCCTATGCCTATAAATAGGTGAACAGTACCCTGCACTATTCACGCAATCTTGTAGCTGCTGGCGCATTACGCTAGAATTGTTGCTTTCTGCCAAGACGAAGGTATAAATGAACCTAAATATTATGTTTTAATATTTGTGTTCATATAATAAAATATGTGAATAATGTTATCTATTTTTAGTATATCTTTCTATAATGTTCCATGTTTTATATTTTTTATTTCATATTGTTATACAAATTTGATCACGAAGGTATGACCTTCGTGATATTTTGCTCATGGCCTTCGTCCAAAGCTCATTAAATCCTTGGGGAGATAATGCTTCAGCGGACGAAGGGCATTAATATATAACAATTTATGTTACCTTTTTCTTAATTCATAGCATTTGAGAACAAGTCCCCAACATTGGCGCCCACCTCCGGTGAACTCACTTCCACTTTTTTGAGCTGATGGCTTCATTGAACAATCAAGCTGGAGCTGCTTCGGCTCTGAAGCTGGTACTCCCGATAACAGGCGGTTCATGCTCAGAGCCAGCCAACAAGAAGCAGAAGAAGGAGGCACAGAGAAGGGTATAGCATGTCGGGGTGCAAGGACCCTTCATCAAGTCAAGATGGTCCCACATCCCAATTACCTTCTCCCAAGAGGACCTTCAGCTCAAGGATTACCCTCACAATGATGCTATGGTTATTTCTTGTGTCATCAAAGGATTTCTGGTCCACAATGTTCTGGTTGATACAGGCAGTGCAGCGGATATTATATTTGCTAAGGCCTTCAGACAGATGCAAGAGCCAGAGGATAAGATTCATGATGCTAGACACCGTCTTTGTGGCTTCGGAGGAAGGCAAATTGTAGCGCTCGGCAAGATCATGATGCTAGTGACCTTTGGATTTGTCAACAATACAAGGACTGAGCAAGTTGTGTTTGATATTGTCGACATGGAATACCCCTACAATGCAATCATTGGTCGTGGCACACTCAATGCTTTTGAAGTAATTCTTCATCCAGCATATCTTTGCATGAAGATACCTTCGGATCAAGGGCCTATTGCTATTCATGGAAGTCAGGAAGCTGCCAGAAAGGCCGAAGGAAACTCGACAGATTCAAAAGCAATCCATAATATAGATGGAGCCGAAGCTTGTGAGCAATACAAGTACAGAAGAGAGAAGGCTTCTTCGGCTGATCAGCCGAAGCCCATGCTTTTATGTGAAGATATAGCATAGCAGAAGGTGCTGCTGGGATCTCAATTGTCTGAGGAGCAGGAGAAAACCCTAATAAGGTTTCTGTTCAACAACAAAGATGTTTTCGCATGGTCAGCTAATGATCTTTGTGGTGTCAACAGGGATGTTATTGAACACTCGCTCAATGTTGATCCATCCTTCAGACCCAGAAAGTAGAGGCTTCAGAAAATGTCTGACGACAAAGCCGAAGGTGCTCAGAACAAAGTGAAAAGACTTCTCAGCGCTGGAGTCATCAGAGAAGTAAAATATCTAGAATGGCTAGCTAACACTGTTATGGTGAAGAAGGCCAATGGTAAATGGAGAATGTGCATTGATTTTACTGATCTCAATAAGGCTTGTCCGAAGGATGAATTTCCATTATCAAGGATAGATTCTCTAGTAGATGTGGCAGCTTTGTCAGAGCTCATGAGTCTACTAGATTGTTATTCAGGCTATCATCAAATCTGGATGAAGAAGGAAGATGAGCCAAAAACCAGCTTCATCACCCCCAGTGGTACATATTGTTACCTTCGGATGCCTGAGGGGCTCAAGAATGCTGGAGAAAGCTTTAGCAGGATGACAGCCAAAGTCCTTCATTCTCAGATAGGCAGAAACGTGCTAACATATGTTGATGATATCATAGTAAAAAGCACGAAGCAAGAAAATCACATTGCTGATCTACAGGAAACATTTGCTAACTTTAGGCAAGCTGGCCTGAAGTTGAATCCAGAAAAATGTGTCTTCGGAGTAAAGAAAGGCAAATTCCTTGGTTGTCTAGTTTCAACAAAAGGAATCGAAGCTAATCCAAACAAAATTGAAGCCATTCTTCGGATGGAGCCGCCAAGCACAAAGAAGGGGGCTCAGCGTTTGACAGGAAGATTGGCATCTTTGAATCGATTTATATCCAGATCAGCAGAGAGAAATTTACCATTCTTTGAAGTGCTGAAATCGGCCGAAGTCTTTCAATGGGGATCAGTTCAGCAGAAAGCCTTCGAAGAGCTGAAGCAGTATCTGATCGATCTAACGACGCTAACTCCACCAGCGCCAGGGGCTCCTCTACTACTGTATGTGGCAGCTTCGCACTCTGCAGTGAGTGCGGCGCTTGTCCAGGAGAAGCTTGAAGGACAAACTAAAAAGCAAGCCCCAATGTACTTTGTCTCCGAAGTTCTCAGTTTATCAAAGAAAAACTATACAGAATTGGAGAAGGTGCTATATACTGTCTTAATGGCCTCCAGGAAGCTTCGACACTACTTTCAAGCATACCATATAATTGTTCCTTCATCACATCCTTTGAAGGTTATTATGAGGAACAGAGAAGCTACTGGAAGAATTGGAAAGTGGGCTGCAGAACTCAATGAATTCAACATTGATTATGTGCACAGATCCTCGATTCAGTCCCAAGCGTTAGCAGACTTCATCGCTGACTGGACGTCAGGGGCTCAGGAAGAAGAAGCAAGTAAAGATGTCGAAGCCTGGACAGTGTTCTGCGACGGTTCCTGGGGAACCTTCGGGGCAGGTGCAGCTGCTGTTTTAGTTGCACCTTCCAAGGTTAGAACATGTTATGCAGTGAAACTTGATTTCAGCTGCACAAATAATATTGCTGAATACGAAGCTTTACTTTTGGGGCTTCGTAAGTTAAAGGCAATGGGGATAAGAAGGGCGGTTCTCAAAATCGATTCCCAAGTTATTTCTGGTCATGTTGACAAGAGTTGTAAAGCATGAGACCCGAAGCTTGAGAAATATTTGGATACAGTTCGAAGGCTTGAAGCTTCCTTTGAAGGGTTTTCTGTCAAGAATATCCCACAAGGAGAAAATGAGCACGCTGATCTGTTAGCCAAGTCAACGGCACAGGGGCTGCCCTTACCTTCAGAAGTATTCTTTGAAACAATAAAAGCACCTTCGGTGGAACTTCTTGAAAGAGCAGTGCTCAATATATCTCCTGTTTATAGAGAAGATTGGAGAACCGAGATCATGTCTTTTCTCCAGGGCAATTTCCTTTCAGATGATGAAGCTTATAATAAGAGAATAGAGGCAAGAGCCCGACCATATGTAATAATAGAAGGAGAGTTATACAAACGAGGAGTCTGGTCTCCATTGCTCAAATGTTTATCCAGAGCTGGAGGTATAGAATTGATGAAGGAAATACACGCAGGCCTGTGTGGTTCTCACATCGAATCTAGGCCCTTGCTGGGAAAAGTTTTTTGTCAAGGATTTTATTGGCCGAAGGCAGCTTCGGACGCAGCAGAATTAGTCCAAAAATGCGAAGGCTGTCAAAAATGTGCAAGAGATCAAAAACAGCCTTCGTCTTTGACTCAATTAATACAGCCCACTTGGCCGTTGCAAAGGTGGGGCCTTGATTTGCTAGGCCCACTTCCACCAGCACAAGGAAATCTAAAATATGTTGTGGTGGCAGTAGAATATTTTTCTAAGCGGATTGAGGCGAAACCTTTAGCCACAATAACTTCAGTCACTGTTCAAAAAAATTTCTGGCAAAATATTGTCTGTCGCTTCGGAGTGCCGAAGGCTATTACTGTGGGCGACGGAACACAGTTTGATGCCGAAGTTTTCAAAGAGTTTTGTGAACAAATTGGCACGAAGATTCATTTTGCATCGGTCAGGCATCCGGAGTCAAATGGACTTGTTGAAAGAGCTAATGGCATTATAATGACAGGAATAATGAAGTTAATTTCAATCAGCCCAGAAGAAAGTGGCCAGATGAATTAATCAAAGTGGTGTGGAGCCACAACACAACAATGTCAAGGTCAACAGGCTTTACACCATTCAAATTGCTGTTTGGTGACGAAGCAATAACCCCAGAAGAAGCTAAAGCGGGATCTATAAGAACAGTGGCTTCGGTGGAGGACGAAGCTGATTATTCTGTGGCAAAAGATGCTATAGAAGGTATCAGGCTCAAGCTGTGGAGAATATCAATAAATATCAAGCCAAAACAATAAAATGGCGTGACAGAAAAGTTCGATTAAAAAATATCAAGCCAGGACACTTAGTACTTCGGAGAGTTGCCAACCCAGATACAGTAGGCAAGCTACAATTAAAGTGGGAAGGACCTTTTCTGGTAGTATCTTGGTCAAGACCCGGTTCTTACAGATTGAAGGATATGGACGGCAACGACATTCCTAGATCTTGGAATGCGGATGAGCTTCGGCGATATTATGTGTAGCTTGATGTAATCTTTTTTATTTTTTTTATTTTTTCCTATGGCACCCTTTTCCTTTCCAAAGGGGGAGAACGGTTTTTAATGGGCCATAGCATGTAATTTCTCTTTTTCTTATTTTAGTTCAACAAGAGCAATATCCCCCAAAGATGTAAATGTAAAAGCTGAGCATGCACCACCGAGTGCAAAGAAAAAAGAAAAAACAGGGAGAAGCTCGAAAGACGTCCCTAAGGGGATGCAGAGCACGGCGAAGCTACAGAAAGGCCGTTCCTAAGGGAGCGCAGCGTAAGTTTTCTACTCAAAAGTCGTTCCTAAGGGAATGCAGAGCTTACAGCGAAAAGTCAACGCTGATTCCTCCGAAATATAAGGCGAAGCGCGAAAAGTCAACGCGATACCGCCGAAATAGAAGGCGAAGAAGTTCAAAAGATGTTCCTAAGGGAATGCAGAACTTACAGCAAAAAGTCAGCGCTGATACACCAAAAAATAAGCGGTGAAGCCGAAAAATAAATGGCAAAGAGACTTTGATTATTCCTAAGGGAATGAAGGTTTTGGCTATGGCTTCGTATGTGACTTTGGACATTTACTTGCACGATACATTTCATCATACATTTGCATTCATAAACATTCATTTAGACATACATAGGATCATCATCATCATAACATAGATAGTTGCTTCGGCTCTAAAGAGAAGGCTTCGGAAAAAAGGAAAAGAAGCAGTTTTATGCTTCGCTGTGTACGAAAAGAAGGGAAGGTGTTTTTCGCCTTCGGCTCAAAAATGCTAATTTCGTTCACACCAAAGCACTTTATACATTGATGGAAAGGTAAGAATATATTACAAGGCATGGACAAAGTTCACGAAGTAAAATTTAATTACATCATTCTTTACACAAGTTATTACAAGAGTTTTTAGAGCTTTTTCTACAGACTACTCAAGCTTCGTCAGTATCCATGGAGCTTCGTCTTTTCACTCTTCAGCTTCGGCCTCAGCTTCGTCATCCTGTACGTATTAAAGTATTATAAGCAAAATTCAAGTCCGAAGGAAAAGGTAAGCACAAGGTATGATTTTGTTACCGGCTTAAGATGACTCCGAGCTTCATCACCAGCTTTGCTTCGTCCACCCTTTGTCCATACTAATTTCATAAATCTATTGGCTATGCTTCGAGCAAGGTTGGGAATGTTATCCAAATCTGCCGGTGATAAGCTGAAATTGGGTCTATTGATAATCTTTCCGTGTTCGCAGCCAGACTTCAGAAAGGGTTGAGCTGTGCCCCGAGAAGCTACCAGGGCACATAAGTCACCATGTCCAGCTATAACTTTGTCAAGGTCATCAATTTCACCTTCAATATGTATGAAGGCACCTGGCAGGTCTTCAGTCGAAGGAGTAAATTTCGCGCTGCTGGCTCCAACAAAATAGAACACCTGCTTCAACCGTTGAACGCATCGATTGCTGAACTCCAGACATTTATTCTGAAGGCTTGTCAATGATTTTTTCAAATCTGAACTTTTTTGGACTTCGGCCTCAAGTTTTGCATTAAGCTTCTACTTTTCTTGATCAAAGTTTTCTAATTGAGAGAGAAGTTTCGTATTTAATTCTGTTATTTTAGCTTCAGCTTCCGCCAGTAAGCCTTCGGTTGTCTGAAGCTCGAAGTCTTTCTTTTCAATAGCAGCTGATTGCTCTTTTATTTTGCTCTTTAAATTTTCAATTATAACCTCGTGTTTTTTTATCTTCCAAGTCCTGCTGCATTTTCAAAGCTTTGCTTAGCAGCATACTTTGCGCACAAACAACCTTCGTTAGAAAACATCTTCGTTATTACAAACAATAAAGGTTAGAGAAAAGTTGTTTACCTTGAAATTGGAATAAAATAAACTACCGACGATGTGTTGTCGTCGGTAGCGGCCGATATCTGTTTCGAGCTTCGGGAAACCAATACTCTTTGACAGAGTACCAATAACCTTCGCACCAGTCTGATCCCAGACGCAACCTAACCTTTCGTCATCGATGCCACCGAAGAGAAGCGCTCCCGGCCGATATCTGCAAGATATAGCATATTCCTTTAGCTCTTCTTTTTCAGCCTTCGTCAGCTCTTGACCAACCAAGTTTTGAAAGTTAAAAGCTTCATCTTCCGAAGTGTATTCCGCCATTTCTTTCTCCTTCTCCGGCTTTGGGGCCGCAGTCTCTTCGGTGGCTGCGGCAGCCTCTTTCGCGGCCATGTTTAATAGTATTTTATCTATATCAGCAACCATGCTTTCTAAATGAATATCTTCCGCTTCCGAAGGTGCAGCTTCAGTAGCTGTCGTGCTTTCAACAACCGGCACCTTCGGAGCTGAAGCTTGTGGTGGTGTCCCTTCGATAGCTTCTGTCACTGTAATGATTCTTTGCTTTTTTGGCCTAGCTGCCTTCTTCGTTTGCGCGGGCTCTTTGTCCTTCTGAAAAAGCTTCGTCAAATGTGGCCCTAATGGACTCAGCTTGACAGGCAAGGATTCAGTCATTACCTTTAAAATTTCCTCCACGTCGGTGGTAGAGGGTGATGCAGCAGTTTCTTCTTCTTCGTCGTCAATTGTCTTCTGCTTCAGAGCTGTAGCTTTTCTCTTCTTTGAAGCATCTGTTTTTGGTTCAGGCTTCAGCTTTTTCTTTTTCAGTTGTTCTTCATCATCTTTATTCAGAACATCAGCCATCATCCATTACTCGGTTTAACCTTCGCTTCGGACGGGTGCCGAAGGCTGCAGTCATCAATTGATCTTCTTTTTTAGAGTAATTGCCAAGTATTTCATTACACATTACTTCGATCGTGTCCAGCCATTCTTGGCAAGGCACTTTGAAATGTTTCTTGAATTTGTAATGGTAAGGCAACCGAATAAGTTCCCCTTCCTTCTTTTTTCCTTCAAGCTTCGGCATGGCCCACTCTTTTATAGTTGGAAACACTTTGAAAGCCAAGAATTCTTGCACTAAGTCCCTAGTGCCGATGTGCTCCGCAATAACTCTAAATTCAGCCAGAGCAATTTGGGTTGGACCCTCTGGTGTCATGTTGCACGGGGGTCTGGTTTCTCCGAAGATCAACTCTAACGGACTCTGGACCAGCTTCTCCTTATCTTCGTCAACTTTGACGTAAAACCACTCAGACTTCCAGCCAGCTGGCCACTTGCTACGGTAACTGATCAATGGAAATTTTGTGGTCTTGCGGTAGGCAAAATTGTAGCAGCCAAAGTTTTCATGTAGCCCATCTCCTCTAGCCTTGGTCTGGTAATGAAGCTCATGCACTCGGCAGAAACCTTCGGCAAATGGTTCCACCCCTTGGCTTCGGAGAGCCCAAATATAAACGCTAAGCCTAACGATAGCGTTAGGAGTTAGCTGATGAAGGTAGATCCCAAACTTCTTCAGCACATCAGCAATCATCTTGTTCAAAGGGAATCTTAAACCAGCTTTAAAGAAACTTTTGAAAATTACTACTTCATCTTTTCCTGGCTTCGGAGTAGTTTCTTCCCCACCAAAACGAACCAGCTCTTTCTTTGCTTCACTCAAATAGCCCAAATTCAACATCTTAGGTAAGTCACCTTCGGAGATGGTGGATTTTCCGAAATCCAGATGGCTGGGTTTACTTGGCACTGCGCTGCTATAATCATCTTCAGACTCAGTCTCCTCAACATCAGCCTGCTCTGCTTCAGCGGCAGGTGCATCCTCCGATGTTACTAGCCCAGACCTCTTCATCGCTTCGGAAATCGGAACAGTCTCAGTAGCTTCGGTTTCATCTCCCTCACGATCAACCCTGGCAGTGTAACGAACTCTTGCCATTTGATTATGAATTTCTTGAAATTTTTGAAGTTGTTGATTATTTTTTGATTTTTCCAAAGCTCTTGTGACGAAGCAGAATCAAAAGCGGCACTTCATTTGAGCACGATGATCAAGCTTCGGCTATGGTTAAATTTTTGGCAGCAAAACAGTGCAATAGCAATGAATGTCGTGGTAACTTCACACCTACCCGTCTGTTTATATAGTGCCGCAGGTGGGAAGGTGAATTGTCAGGGTCTCCCGCACCGAACAAACAGTCACCCGCACTCGTTGAACGGTGGGCCACAGGGTCCGAGAAGGTGAATCGCCGGGGCGCGCGTAACTACTGCAAGATGGGACCACCTCGCGTGTGGATTATTTTAATCGTTTCTCGCCAACGAGCTCAGGGAAGGTGTTTTTCGGATCTTCGGCATCCCGAAGCCTAGAAGACTTTTTCACGGATCAAGCTCGTTACGAAAAACGATCTAGCACCGCGAAGGGGCTACTGTTGGGGGTATGCTTCGTAGCTGAAGATCCTAAAGAAAGAAAACACCTTCGGCAGATCCTCTCAGGAGCAGCGCCGAAGCTATTACCTATAAAGCTTCGGCACAGTGACAGATCTCAAGATGAAGGGGCGAACCGACTTAAAGATGGATTGACTTAAAGACCCATGATGTTTTGTGTCATTATTGTAGTCGATTGTAAAGGACATAAATGTAATTTTACACAGGCTGCGCCCTGTGCCTATAAATAGGTGAACAGTACCCTGCACTATTCAAGCAATCTTGTAGCTGCTGGCGCATTACGCTAGAATTGTAGCTTTCTGCCAAGACGAAGGTATAAATGAACCTAAATATTATGTTTTAATATTTGTGTTCATATAATAAAATATGTGAATAATGTTATCTATTTTTAGTATATCTTTCTATAATGTTTCATGTTTTATATTTTTTATTTCATATTGTTATACAAATCTGATCACGAAGGTATGACCTTCGTGATATTTTGCTCATGGCCTTCGTCCGAAGCTCATTAAATCCTTGGGGAGATAATGCTTCAGCGGACGAAGGTCATTAATATTTAACATTTTATGTTGCCTTGTTCTTAATTCATAGCATTTGAGAACAAGTCCCCAACACCTGGTGTTTGGCACAGTAGCCGGAGCGGGGCGAACAACGCTGTTTTCCTGTCAGATCGGTCAGTAAAGGGGCGAAGTGACTGCGGTCACTTCGACCTTGCCGACTGAGGCACGCGTGTCAGGATAAGGTGTCAGGCGATCCCCGCATTAAATGCGCATGCGATACGGTCGATTGGTAGGGCGATCTGGCCGAGGTCGCTGCACGACAAGGTTCGCCCAAGCTGGGCTTCAGGCGAGCCGAGGGTGCGCTCACTGCCTGAGGAGGCCCTCGGTCGAGGCGTGAATCCGCCCGGGACTACTGTTCCCGCCCGAGGCCGAGGTTGGGCTCGGATGAGGTCGAGTCCCTTGGTAGACGAGGCCCTAACTTGAACCGCGCTTTATCAAATGTTTATGGTTTGTTCTGAAGATGTTTTCCAGCCGCGTTTTAGGAGTATTGGGGTACCCCTAATTACGGTACCCGACAATAAATTTCCTCATGCTCATACGTATACGTATGCCTTCAATGTCATACGGTGAGCTCTATAAGCTAATCTCACTTATACAAGACAAATACATGCTAATCTCCCACTAATCCTCTCATCCTCCCACTAATCCTCTCATCCCTCCCCCTAATCCCCCCACCATGGCTATAAATAGAGGGGCAAGGGCCTCCTCTCATACCACCCCAAGCCATTTCATGGCAACTCTCTCCCTCCCCCCACACACGCCCACTCCACTTCCCACACAAGCACACACTAGCACAAGGATCGTTCGGTCGTTCTTCGATCGTTCGTCCCCCTGTTCTTAGTTTATTTGTTCGTTCATCCGATCGTTCGATCGTTCGTCCGATCGTTCATGGTTCATTCGTCCGTTCGTCCGATCGTTCGATCATTCGTCCGTTTGTTTGTCCAAATAATCTTTTTTCCCGTCGTTATGTTGCCGAAATTCCGATCGTTCGTTCGTTCGATCATTCGATCGTTCATCGTTCGTTCATAGTTCCTATTCATCGTTCATCGTTCGTTCATAGTCCCTATTCATCGTTCTTCTAGATAATCTTTGTCCTGCCGTTATGCTGCCGAAATTCCGTTCGTTCATCCGATCATTCGATCGTTCGTCCGTTCGTTCATAGTTTCTATTCATCGTTCATCGTTCATTCATAGTTCCTATTCATCGTTCACCGTTCGTTCATAGTCACCATTCATCGTTCTTCTAGATAATCTTTGTCATGCCGTTAGGCTGCCGAAATTCCGATCGTTCGTTTGTCCGATCATAGTTCCTATTCATCGTTCATCGTCACTATTCACAGTTCATCGTTCGTTCATACGACTATTCACCATCACTATTCACCATTACCACTCATCGTTACTATTCATCATCATTACTATTCATCGACACTATTCACCATCGTTACTATTCATCGATAATCCGATCGCCCCAAATTTCAACTACTCATCCATCATGTTGTCCTGTCCACCTAAGACCAGCCAGACCCATATTCCAGTCATACGAACTCCGATGACTGTGATTTTCCTTCCAGTAGGGAACTTCCCATCTGGTCACCCATCCCAGGTTTCTCCAAGTTGAGCACGCTTAACTTTGAGATTCCTTCGAACCAGGCTTCCAAACTTCGATTCCAATAATTCTTGTTTCTAAATTCTTATCAAATTATTCCCTATCCAACCATGTCATCCCTTAAGCATGGTTCATGTTCCAGAAAACTCCCAAAATACTCTTGTCACATATTCTGCCTATAACTCTCCTGTTCATACTAAGTCAGACGATTCATTCGTCACCATTCTCACCAATAGTAAACTTCACTGTGCTACACCACATACACCCAGCTACCCTCTCCCTCTCCACACACACTCAACACCCTCAACCAAGGCAAACACCCCACCCACTCAGTTACTCCGCTCTGCTGGCTACACGCATAGTGTCGCTTCGCCTCCAGTTCAACCTCCTGGTAAGCACCTCCGCTCCACCACTAGTAGTATCTCAACACCACATGACACAAATTCTACTCAAGACTCTACCCATCCATATATCGCAATTCTGACCACTACACTAAATATTTGTTGGCATGCATGCTTGTTTGTATGTTTGCTTATTCATGTTGCATAGTTATCGGAGCGTTCGTGTCGTCTCGTGGAGGCCAAATCTACAAGTCTACGCCAGGCGGTGGAGCAAGAAGCTAGTTCCGCGAGCTCCCCTTCCCTTTTCGCCAGATAAGCACGACAAGCTCACTGGATCCCTTTGATGCATAAATTACCTATGATTTTTCAACCACAACCCTCAGCCTGTTATTTTATGCATGATATGATTTTGAGACAAGTTATTATGGCCACCCAGCCGCTTGCCGCAATCAATCCTTGACATATTTGTTACAAATGATTTGAGAAAAGGTGTGAGTTTTCAAAAGAAAATGCTTTTCAAAATGTGTATGATGAAGGGTTTTCACCCTTATCACCTTTGAGTAGGGATGATCAGGGACTCCCTTGTTTAGGGGAGGGCCTAAGGTGATGGCTCAGCTGGTTTAGGTGTGAGCAGAAGGATTGTCCCCTCACATAAGGACCAGTTTGTCATCCTTCACTACATGTACTCATGATAAGTACAACCACTCGAGACTGTATGGGCACTCACTCAATCTGAACTCGTGCGGTCCAAACCCCAGGGTTATGAAGGCTGGGGAGCACCGGGATGATAAGGAGGGGGAATGTTTTGTCCGATTTGGACATGGCGGTGGCCTGACTCCTTCCGGTATAACCGTTAAGGTAAGAACGTGCGAGGAAAGAAAGAGATTCGGCATTCGGATCTCACGACGGTGAGATCGTAGAAACCGGACTAGTGGGTAAAGTGTACCCCTCTGCGTAGAGTTCAAACCTATTCGAATAGTCTGTGTCCACGAGAATGGACGAGTCTGGTGTGGTATGGCAATTAGTGTTTTGTTTTAAAAAAAGGCGCGTTTGATAAAAGTGGTTTTTAAAAGGTCCGGCGGTTGAGTCGTGAGCTATGGTGGACGGGAAGTCCAGTAGCTGTTTTTGAAAATGAAAACCAGTGGGAAACTGCTGAGATACCTGGATGGTTTAGTCCAGGGTATTTTATTCTATATTGAAAAACTTCCTGCTCCTTTGCGAGAGGATGCGCTTTGAAAAATACAAAATGTTTTACGAAACAACCCTGCATAAAATATCGTTGTTTCTGCAAAATATCTCGAGCTCCACATATTCCATGCATTATATCTGATTTCCGCATTCCGCGGGTGAAGGTGGGCTGCTGAGTATGTTTGTACTCACCCTTGCTTATTTGTTGTTTTTCAGAAAAAGGAGATCGGGTAAGAGTTACGACTGTTCCCAACCTTGACTTTGGCTGTTGGACCGCTGATTTGCTTCGCTGCGTATATCGGGCTGCTTCAGCTCCACTCTGATGATATGTCCCGAGTTGTGGACCAACTCTTAAAGTTGATCGCCACCTTTATAGGTTTGTCTTGTTTAAGCAGATCTAGAATCTTCTGATGTATAAATGTGTTTACTAGCCTCCTGGGACTAGTAATTGTATCACATTTAAGTCCCAGAGGATCTGGGGTGCTTCAGGTGGTATCGGAGCTGTTAGGTTGGCCGCAGGACGTAACCCTTAGCCTGATCCAAAAGTTTTTGAGTCAAAACTATTTTCTTAAAAAAAAGAATTCTTTCTCTCATCCCTCCATTTCAAAAATGCTTTCCCCCATTCCTTCTCTCAGAAGTCAGATGGAGGTCCGCTGCCAAACCAGCTTTTGCTAGAATGAAGATGGTTTCCCAAGTTGCTAAGAGCATGCACAGTTCGCCTCGGAATCAGGAGCCAGCCAGAGTATGATGGTCGTGAATTCGTCGAGCATGGCACAGAGAAGTGTGTCGTGACTATATACATTGGATCCAGTCCACACCATGTGGAATGGAGTGTCACTGCTGCTGGGCACAGATTCAAAGACACCTGCCAAGTCGTCGCCCGTAAGGCATTGAGGGCCCTGTGTCAGATTTATGAAGAAGAAGTGGCCGACACCCCACTCAGATTCTTTCCACCCTTTCAGAGAAACCGTCCAGTTTGGATGGCCAGGATGTGTGCATTGGAAGGGCAGCAGCTGCTTGAGGATGACCCCTCAGTCGTGTACCTCACTGCATACCTGCTCACCCTGGATGCGCAATATGATTTCTTGGCTCGGCACCACCGTCAGATGATTGCCCGAGCAGAAGATGCAGAGAAGCGCAACCGTCAGCTCCATGTGGATCTCACCATAGCTCAAGCCCGTGCAACTGCCTTGGAAAGTCGTGAAGTCATTGCTGTTGAAGCCCTGAAGCAAGCCAAGGATGAGCATGTCCAGAAGTTGATGGAGGCCTACTTGGTCACCCATAACCAACGTAGAGCCCTGCGGATTCAAGAGCTTGCTTCATCCAACCTAGTTCAACCCAGGAGAGTTGAGAATCCCCAGATTCTTGAAGGTCACCCGGTCTCTACCAGAGGAGAAAAGAAGACTTGGGAACTACCGGAAGGAGCCATAGTCTTGGAAGGAATTCCAGTCTTCCCTCATGCTATGAATAAGCAAGAGCACCCCGAGTCCTCCCAAGATCCCCCGCCAGAGTTGTTTGAGCCCCTCACCATGAAGAAGATTCCAGCACTATCCCTTGAGATCAAAGAAGAAGCTGCAAGCACCCCACCAGCACCGCCGCCCTCTGAGGAGCTACAAGAGCCAGTCCCGCTTGAAGAAGAGTTCGAACCCGTCTTGCCATCTCAATCACCGCCAGAAGAAGTCATCAACATTAGCTCCCTCTTGACCCATCCAGGAGATGTCTCAGATTGAAGTTGTGTGCAAGCCTTGCCAGAAGAGAAGCTACCTAGTCTGAAGTTAGTTATGCCCAGTCCTCTGCATGCATTGGGTAGTGAAGTTTTTCTTCACTTTGGCTAGAGCTCTACATGTACGAGAGGCAATCGTGTAGACTCATGTTTTGCAAAACTCTAATTGTGTGGCCCCCTAGGGCATTTCAAAATGAATTTTGCTTGATGTTTTCCTCCCTTTTGAGTGCATATGTGATGCTTTAACGTTAGTGCTCATAAGTTGCATTTAGCATAGTTCTCAATTCAGGAGCCAGCAATAGTAGTTATGCTTAGCCCCCGAATCTGAGTAGTCCGTGCTTTGGAAAAACTCTATTCTTCCCTTATTCAAAACATTTGATTTGTTTGTGCTTATCATTGCTGAGCTTGTGTGTTTTCTTTCTTTTTAAGAAAGGTTTCCTCTAAAAACATAGATCACAAATTAGAGCTAATCCTCACCTTATGCTTCCATTCTTATCTTAACCCATCTCAAGAGAAAAAGTGCCTTACCTAAGAAGATACTGGGAAGCTTACCCTTGAAGCCTGGAATAAGCTACAGAAGAAACCAGTCCAGCCGCTCAGTCAAAAGGACCGACCGTGAGAATCAAAGCACTGCCCCTGAGTCAAAATAAATAGGAAAAGAGGACAGAAGGAGTTATTACCATACAGAGAGGCAAAGATTCTTGGAACCAGAGACCACAAACATCAGGGTCATTGACCCCACCACTCACCCGTGCCCCCCGCACGTGTGTCCCATCTCCAACCACCGCCCCACACCCCCTTTTGCAGCGCACTACCACCGCCCCACGTCCCTTTTGCACCACACCCACCGCCACCATCGTCGCCGGCAACATGCCCCCCTTCCCCTCCGTTGCACTTGCTGCCGCGTGGCACTTGCTCCATCACCACCACTCCGTACCCCGAGCACCACCATTAGTGCCGCTCGCCTATAAAACTCCCCCCCACCAGCTCCCTCAACTCCCATCTCGCTCAAAGCAAAACACTCCCGATAAAACCCCCTCTGCCAAATCGCAAGCAACTCCATTTTCCACTCCCTCGCCCCTAAGATCACAATGCTTGGTGATTCTTGGGTTGAAGACTGTTGTACATGGTTCATAGTCTTTAGTTTCCTCCTCTGTATGATGGTAATACTCTTTGATAGAATCCTCCAGTGGGAAGAGCAAAGAGAAAGAAAGGGTCAGTGAAAAGAAGATAGCGAAGAGAAGATAAGAAGAAGGTTCTCCCAGAATCAACCCTGTGTCAGTCATTTCTCCGCAGCCTGCTCAAGCAGCAACAGTAGAAGAAGGCCCGTAACACCCTTGTTATGAGGTACTTCAAGGAGTTCAAATCCTCAATATTCAAGAGTTCTACCCTCATTATTTTTAAGTGGGGTAGTGTTACAGTAAGGTTCCTGCTGTGGAGAAAAAGAAGAAGGCCTGTAGCAAGCTTGTGGAGGACCAGATCGTCCAAGCATATAAGTTTCTGGATGAGAAGTGGTCACCCAAGTTTTGTTGATGAAGCACCAGAAGACCAATCAAGGAAGGAATCCATGGATAAGTTTGTAAGAGAAAGGTTTGCGTGTTGGCAACGATGCTTCTTCAATAAGCTAGCTGCCAAGCGAAAGCTAGAAGCCTCATGATGATCTTTGAGTAGCCAGAATCAGCGTTTGCAATCGGCAACCGGATGCTCCTCAAAGGCTAGATTTTGTTGAAGTTTCATCTCCTCGAAGAGTCTGCAAAGTGAAGATATGTAGCTAAAGTAAAGCTATACCCATAACCCTTCTAAGCCAAATCTCGAGGACGAGATTCCTTTTAAGTGGGGTAGATTTGTAGCATCCCAAAAATTCAAATCTTGAAATTTTCTCAAACTCGCTCTAAATTCAAAACGAATTTCAAATTTCATTTCAAAATGTTTGTTTGCGAGTTGATATCAGCAAATAAAATATAGTGGTCTATATTCTCTCCAAAATCCTCCTCAAATATCCTACAAATCTTTCCCCAGTGATCCCTCTCAAATTGTTTCCAGAAATACTGCCTAGATATTTCCCTAGTGATCCCCTTCAAGTTCTTTCCAGAAATATTGCCTAGATATTCCACCGATATATCTCCAAGTATTTTCCTCCTGAGAAATACCTTTAGAATCATTTTTCAAGTCCCTACAAATATTTTCTTCATAACTTTCCTCATGCTCATACGTATACATATGCCTTCGGTGTCATACGTTAAGCTCTACAAGCTAATCTCACTTATACAAGACAAATACATGCTAATCTCCCACTAATCCTCTCATCCTCCTACTAATCCTCTCATCCCTCCCCCTAATCCCCCCACCATGGCTATAAATAGAGGGGCAAGGGCCTCCTCTCATCCCACCCCAAGCCATTTCATGGCAACTCTCTCCCTCCCCCCACACACGCCCACTCCACTTCCCACACAAGCACACAGTAGCACAAGGATCGTTCGGTCGTTCTTCGATTGTTCGTCCCCCTGTTCTTAGTTTGTTCGTTCGTTCGATCGTTCGATCGTTCGTTCGATCGTTCATGGTTCATTCATCCGTTCGTCCGATCGTTCGATCATTCGTCCGTTCGTTCGTCCAAATAATCTTTTTTCCTGCCGTTATAATGTCGAAATTCTGATCGTTCGTTCGTTCGTTCAATCATTTGATCGTTCATCGTTCGTTCATAGTTGCTATTCATGGTTACTATTCATCGTTCATTGTCACTATTCACCGTTCATCGTTCGTTCATACGAACTATTCACCATCACCACGTATTGTTACTATTCACCGTTACTATTCATCATTGTTACTATTCATCGATAATCCGATCACCCCAAATTTCAACTACTCATCCATCATGCTGTCCAGTCCACCTAAGACCAGCCAGACCCATATTCCAGTCATACGAACTCCACTGACTGTGATTTTCCTTCCAGTAGGGAACTTCCCATCTGGTCACCCATCCCAGGTTTCTCCAAGTTGAGCACGCTTAACTTTGAGATTCCTTCGAACTAGGCTTCCAAACTCCGATTCCAATAATTCTTGTTTCTAAGTTCTTATCAAACTATTCCCTATCCAACCATGTCATCCCTTAAGCATGGTTCATGTTCCAGAAAACTCCCAAAATACTCTTGTCACATATTCTGCCTATAACTCTCCTGTTCATACTAAGTCAGACGATTCATTCGTCACCATTCTCACCAATAGTGAACTTCACTGTGCTACACCACATACACCCAGCTACCCTCTCCCTCTCCACACACACTCAACACCCTCAGCCAAGGCAAACACCCCACCCACTCAGTTACTCCGCTCTACCGGCTACACGCATAGTGTCGCTTCGCCTCCAGTTCACCCTCCTGGTAAGCACCTCCGCTCCACCACTAGTAGTATCTCAACACCACATGACACAGATTCTACTCAAGACTCTACCCATCCATATATCGCTATTCTGACCACTACACTAAATATTTGTTAGCATGCATGCTTGTTTGTATGTTTGCTTATTCATGTTGCATAGTTATCGGAGCGTTTGTGCCGTCTCGTGGAGGCCAGATCTACAAGTCTACGCCAGGCGGTGGAGCCAGAAGCCAGTTCCGCGAGCTCCCCTTCCCCCTTCGCCGGATAAGCACGACAAGCTCACTAGATCACTTTGATGCATACATTACCTATGATTTTTCAACCACAACCCTCAGCCTATTATTTTATGCATGATATGATTTTGAGACAAGTTATTATGGCCACCCAGCCGCTTGCCGCAATCAATCCTTGACATATTTGTTACAAATGATTTGAGAAAAGGTGTGAGTTTTCAAAAGAAAATGGTTTTCAAAATGTGGATGATGAAGGGTTTTCACCCTTATCACCTTTGAGTAGGGATGATCAGGGACTCCCTGGTTTAGGGGAGGGCCTAAGGTGATGGCTCAGCTGGTTTAGGAGTGAGCAAAAAGATTGTCCCCTCACATAAGGACCGGTTTGTCATCCTTCACTACCTGTACTCATGATAAGTACAACCACTCGAGACTGTATGGGCAGTCACTCAATCTGAACTCGTGCGGTCCAAACCCCAGGGTTATGAAGGCTGGGGAGCACCGGGATGATAAGGAGGGGGAATGTTTTGTCCGGTTTGGACATGGCGGTGGCCTGACTCCTTCCGGTATAACCGTTAAGGTAAGGACGTGCGAGGAAATAAAGAGATTCGGCATTCGGATCTCACGACGGTGAGATCACAGAAATCAAACTAGTGGGTAAAGTGTACCCCTCTGCGCAGAGTTCAAACATATTCGAATAGTCTATGTCCACAGGAATGGACGAGTCTGGTGTGGTATGGCAGTTAGTGTTTTGTTTTAAAAAAAGGGCGCGTTTGAGAAAAGTGGGTTTTAAAAGGTTCGGCGGTTGAGCCGTGAGCTATGGTGGACGGGAGGTCCAGTAGCTATTTTTGAAAATGAAAACCAGTGGGAAACTGCTGAGATACCTGGATGGTTTAGTCCAGGGGATTTTATTCTATATTGAAAAACTTCCTGCTCCTTTGGGAGAGGATGCGCTTTGAAAAATACAAAATGTTTTACAAAACAACCCTGCATAAAATATCGTTGTTTCTGCAAAATATCCTAAGCTCCACATATTCCATGCATTATATCTGATTTCCCCATTCCACGGGTGAAGGTGGGCTGTTGAGTACGTTTGTACTCACGCTTGCTTATTTGTTGTTTTTCAGAAAAAGGAGATCGGGTAAGAGTTACGACTGTTCCCAACCTTGCATGTGGCTGTTGGACCGCTGATTTGCTTCGCTGCGTGTATCGGGCTGCTTCAGCCCCACTCTAATGATATGTCCCGAGTTGTGGACCAACTCTTAAAGTTGATCGTCACCTTTATAGGTTTGTCTCGTTTAAGCAGATTTGGAATCATCTGATGTATAAATATGTTTACTAGCCTCCTGGGACTGGTAATTGTATCACATTTGAGTCCCAGAGGATCTAGGGCACTTCAATGATGATCCTACGAATGTCTAATGAATGTCTATATGAATGCAATGAATGATGTAATGTAATATGCAAATGTATGACCCAAACAGACTTTGCATCCCCTTAGGAACGACTTTGGAGTCTGTAAGCTCTGCATTCCCTTAGGAACGACTTTGTAGCTTCTTCACCTTCTATTTCGGTGGCATTTAAGCTCTGCATCCCCTTAGGAACGACTTTGGAGCTTCTTCACCTTCTATTTTGGTGTCAATTAAGCTCTACATCCCCTTAGGAACGACTTTGGAGCTTCTTCACCTTATATTTCGGTGGTATTTGGCTCTGCATTCCCTTAGGAACGACTTTTGAGCTTCGGAACTTACGCTGCGCTCCCTTAGGAACGACTTCAGCTTCGGAACTTACGCTGCGCTCCCTTAGGAACGACTTTTGCAGCTTCGTCATCCTTGGGGTGATTACAGCTCTACATCCCCTTAGGGTCGTCTTTTGAGCTTTTCCCTGTTCTCTTTTGCACTCGATGGTGCAGGTTCTAATATTACATGTTACATTTTTGGGGGATTTTGGCCCTTGTATTGCATAGGGCTAAATAAGAATGAAAATTACAAACTATGGCCCCATTAAAAACCTTTTTCCCCTCCTGAAAGGAAAAGGGTGCCATAGAAAAAAAGATTACATCAATTACACATAATACCGCCGAAGCTCATCCGCATTCCAAGTTCTAGGTATGTCGTTGCCGTCAATATCCTGCAATCTGTAAGAACCAGGTCTTGACGAAGATACTACTAGAAAAGGACCCTCCCATTTCAGCTGTAGCTTGCCCACTGTATCTAGGTTGGCTACCCTCCGAAGCACCAAATGGCCTGGTTTAATACTTTTCAATCGAACTTTCCTATCACGTCGTTTTATTGTTTCGGCCTTATACTTATTGATGTGTTCTATGGCCTGAAGTCTGGTCCCTTCTATAGTGTCCTTTGTTATTTGAAGATCAGCTTCTTCCTCTACCTTCCTCTACTGAAGTTGTGGTTCTTATTGACCATGTTCTTGCTTCTTCTAGTGTTATTGCTTCGTCACCGAACAGGAGCTTGAAAGGTGTGAAACATGTTGCCCTTGAGACAGTTGTGTTTTGGCTCCAGACCACTTTGATCAACTCATCTGGCCACTTTCCTCTAGGCCGATTGAAGATTAACTTCATTATTCCTGTCATTATAATTCCATTTGCTCTATCTACTAACCCATTTGATTCTGGATGCCTTAGTGATGCAAAATGAATTTTCGTACCAACTTAGTCAAAAAAATCTTTGAACATTTCAGCATCAAATTGAATTCCATTGTCAATGGTTATTGCCTTCGGCACACCGAAGCGACAAACAATATTTTGACAAAAGAATTTCTGTACTGTGACCGAAGTTATTGTGGCTAAGGGCTTTGCTTTGATCCACTTAGAAAAATATTCCACTGCTAGGACGACATATTTCAAATTTCCTTGTGTTGGTGGAAGCGGACCTAACAAATCCAGACCCCACCTTTGCAGTGGCCAAGTTGGCTGTATTAGCTGGGTTAAAGACAAAGGTTGTTTCTGGTCTCTTGCGCACCTTTGGCAATTTTCACATTTTTGAACCAAGTCTGCTGCATTCGAAGCTGCCTTTGGCCAGTAAAATCCTTGTCTAAAAACCTTCCCTAGCAAAGGCCTAGACCCAATATGAGACCCACATAATCCTGCATGTATTTCCTTCATCAATTCTTGACCTTCGGCTTTGGACAAGCACTTGAGTAATGGAGAGGAGACTCCATATTTATATGACTTCCCTTCTATGATTACATATGGTCTTGTTCTTGCTTCCATTCTTTTATTGTAAACTTCGTCATTCAAAAGCCAGTTGCCTTGGAGGAAAGATAAAATTTCAGTCCTCCAATCTTCATTATGTACAGGTGATATTGTAAGCACTACTCTCTCCATAAGTTTGACCGAAGGTGCTTTTATTGTTTCAAAGAATACTTCCAAAGGCAAAGGGAGCCCCTATGCCGCTGACTTAGCTAGCAAATCCGCATGCTCATTTTCCCCCCTTGGGATATTTTTTACAGAAAATCCTTCAAAAGAGGCTTCCAATCTTTGGACTGCATCCAAATATTTTTCAAGCTTCGGATCCCTTGCCTTGCTGCTTTTGTCCATGTGGCCAGAAATAACTTGAGAATCAGTTTTGAGGATTGCCCTTCTTATTCCCATTGCCTTTAGCTTCCGAAGCCCTAAAGGAAGAGCTTCGTACTCGGCAATGTTATTTGTGCAACTAAAGTCCAACTTTACTGCATAACATGTCCTAAATTTAGAGGGCGCTACTAAAACAGCAGCTGCTCCTGCGTCGAAGGTTCCCCAAGAGCCGTCACAGAAAACCATCTAGGCTTCGGCATCTTTTGTTGCTTCTTCTCCCTGAGCCCCTAGCGTCCAATCAGCAATGAAATCTGCTAACGCCTGAGATTGAATTGAGGATCTATGTACATAATCAATGGTGAATTCATTAAGCTTCGCAGCCCATTTTCCAATCCTTCTTGTAGCTTCTCTGTTCCTCATTATGTCCTTCAGAGGTTGTGACGAATGCACTATTATATGATATGCTTGAAAGTAATGCCGAAGCTTCCTGGAGGCCATCAACACAGCATACAATACCTTCTCCAGTTCTGTGTAATTTTTCTTTGATAAACTGAGTACTTCGGAGACGAAGTATACTGGTGCTTGTCTTTTTACTTGGCCATCTTGTTTCTCCTGTACGAGTGCCGCACTGACTGCAGAATGGGAAGTAGCCACATACAGGAGTAGCGGAGTTCCTGATTAAGGTGGAGTTAGAGTTGTCAAATCTATCAGATATTGCTTTAACTCTTCGAAGACTTTCTGTTGAGCTGGACCCCACTGAAAGACTTTGGCTGACTTCAGTATTTCAAAGAATGGTAAGTTTCTCTTTGCTGATCTTGATATAAATCTATTCAATGATGCCAGCCTTCCTGCCAACCATTGAGCCCCCTTCTTTGAATTTGGCGGTTCCATCCGAAGGATAGCTTCGATCTTGCTTGGATTAGCTTTGATACCCTTTGTTGATACGAGACAACCAAGAAACTTGTCCTTCTTCACTCCAAAAACACACTTTTCTGGATTCAACTTGAGACCAGCTTGCCTGAAATTGGCAAACGTCTCTTGCAAATCGGCAACATGATTTTCTTGTTTTGTGCTTTTTACTATAATGTCATCAACATAAGTTAGCACATTCCTGCCTATTTGAGAGTGAAGAACCTTGGCAGTCATTCTGCTGAAGCTTCCTCAAGCATTTTTGAGCCCCTCGGGCATCCGAAGGTAGCAATAAGTACCACTAGGAGTTATGAAGCTTGTCTTTGGCTCATCCTCTTCCTTCATCCAAATTTGGTGATAGCCCGAGTAGCAGTCGAATAAGCTCATGAGTTCCGAAGAAGATGCTGCATCTATAAGGGAGTCTATTCTTGGTAAAGGGAACTCATCCTTCGGACATGCCTTGTTGAGGTCTGTGAAATCAATAGACATTCTCCATTTCCCATTAGCCTTCTTCACCATAACAGTGTTAGCTAGCCACTCTGGATATGTTACTTCTCTGATAATATCAGCACTGAGAAGTCTCTTTACTTCATTTCTTGCACCTTCGGCTTTATCCTCAAACATTTTCTGAAGTCTCTGCTTTCTTGGCCTGAAAGATGGATCCACATTAAGTGAATGCTCAATGACATCTCTATTAATACCACAGAGATCGTTAGCTGTCCAAGCAAAGACATCTTTGTTGTTGAACAAAAACCTTAGCAAAGTCTTTTCTTGTTCACCAGATAACTGAGATCCCAACAGTACCTTTTGGTCTGCTATGTCTTCACACAGGAGCATAGGCTTCGGTTGATTCGCTGAAGCAGCCTTCTCTCTTTTGTGCTTATATTGCTGATAAGCTTCGGCTTCATCTATGTTGTGGATAGCCTTTGAATCCGTCCAGCTCCCTTCGGCCTTCCTGGCAGCTTCCTGACTCCTGTGAACAGCAATGGGCCCTTGTTCTGAAGGTATCTTCATGCATAAATATTCTGGATGAAGAATGGCTTCGAAGGCATTAATCGTCTCTCGACCAATGATTGCGTTGTATGGATACTCCATATCAATAATGTCAAAGACAACTTGTTCAGTTCTTGTGTTATCGACGTAGCCGAAGGTCATTGACATTGTTATCTTGCCAAGTGCCACAATCTGCCTTCCTCCAAAACCACAAAGAGGGCGTGTTGCATCATGTATCTTGTCTTCTGGCTCTTGCATTTGCCTGAAAGCCTTCGCAAAGATGATGTCCGTTGCGCTGCCAGTGTCAACCAGAACATTATGGACCAGAAATCCCTTGATGACAGAAGATATAACCATGCATCATTGTGAGGATAATCTTTAAGCTGAAGATCTTCCTGGGAGAAGGTAACTGGGATGTGAGACCACTTAGATCTGATGAAGGGTCCTTGCACCCCAACATACTGCACTCTTCTTTGTGCTTCCTTCTTCTGCTTCTTGTTGGCTGGCTCTGAGCTTCAACCACCTGTGATTGGGAGCACCAGCTTCGTGACCGAAGGTGCTACAGCTTGGTTGTTGTACGAAGCCATCGTCACAATAGTGGAAGTGAGTTCACTGGAGGTGGGCACCAATGTTGGTCACTTGTTCTCAAATGCTATGAATCAAGAACAAGACAACACAAGTGTTAATGGTTAAAGACCTTTGTCCTCCAAAACATTATCTCCCTTAGGATATAATGATCTTCGAACGAAGGTCATGAAGGACATACCTTCATCATTTCAATAAGCCAGGATGTAAACAGAGACATATGAAACGCAAAGGGAATATCAATAATCATTTCAAATCATTAGACTATTCATATTCTTATTATATAAATATGAAAAAACATCAACAATATTTAAATTACATTTGTACCTTCGGCTGGACAGAAGGTGAAAAAGCAGGAGTGACGCGTGAGTGATTACAAGTCAGCGTGAACAGTACGGGGGTACTGTTCATCTATTTATAGGCATGGGACGTAGCCTGGACAAAGTTACAATCGTGTCCTTGATAACTAATTATAATCATAATACAGATTATCAGGGACTATGTAGTCTTTTCCTCTTTAAGTTGGTGCCATCCTTCGTCTTAGGCATGCCACCATGCCGAAGCTCTTTCAATTGTAGCTTCGGCATATATCTTCATGTCGTATCTGCTTGCATATCGTCTTGTCGAAGGTGTTTTTGCTTAGAGTACCTTCGGTAGAGAAGAAGGCCCCCAACACTAATACAATATTCATAAGAACATATGATTAGTTAATTAGATTATGTTGCAAACCGTAGGAGTTAAATGTTTTGGTGCTTGCCTTTCTCGAAGTAGCTAGGATGGTGGTCTAGGCACTCTGGTGCTTTTGCTTCAGGCTATACCTCCTCAACTAGGGTCTCGTGAGGATCCTTAGTGACTTTAGTTGGTGTTTCCTCTTGCAATCCTGTATGATGCAGATGCATATATGAGCACAAATGAATGTGTAATGCAAGGAGATGTTGATGATCATGGATGTATGTTTGTTATGGACATCTTTTATCGGTTATCTTCTTTGGAGTAGTTAATAACCTACTCCACAAGGTAGTCCACATCGTCCAAGAACATGTAGCCTAATTCGATAAGTTTATTTCTACAAAGTAGGCAATATCATCCAAGAAAATGTAGCCTAAGACTACGAGTTGACTCCTAGAAATTACTTAATATCATTTAAGAGCACGCATCCTAACATTAAAAGGTAGTCTACATCGTCCAAGAACATGTAGTCTAATGCTACAATTGGATGTCTACAAAGTAGGTAACATCATCCAAGAACATGTAGCCTACTTCTATTTAACAATATTAGTTTTTTTGCTATTCATACTAAAACAAACACTTAATTAACTCTACCATATTCAACAAGTGTTAGAGCGAAGGCCATTCGCCCCCCTCGATCAATTTTACTTTAACATCAATTGGACATGTTTTATTGCGGACACAGGAGGCGAAGGGTACTTTGACTGTTATCAAAGTCGATGTCTTTGTCCAAGAACCGCCGAAGGCATTGAAGCGAATGGATCTACCGTTTAAGGCGGGGGATCCTCATGACTTCGCGAAGGCGACCCTATCAGCTCGGGCGGTTTTGAGCTATAGCCTTGGCAAGGATCGAAGACCCAGTGCCTCAGGGTGAAGGGTACCACACACGGGTTCCAATGGTGGGGCCCATGCCATGTCCAGCTGTCATTAGTCCCATTTGTAAGCCCCTCCCTGGGTTAGGGTTAATTGTGTATTTGATCAGGCTGTACCTAACATCGTTGTAATGACCCTGTAGGGGGGGAATATTCCAAGTCTGTAGCAGGTAACCGGGGGCATAATTGTACTTAAAAGGGCACACCCACCAACCTGGTTACCTATAAATACTCATGCACTGTACATTGATGGGACATGCTGAACAAGATGCTACAGTTCCCTGTGTACGATTTTGTTGAGCACCTGAATTCCCACTTTCCCTTTTGTTTGGGCCCGCTTGACCACGTGTCAATCGGAACCAACATTTGGCGCCCACCGTTCGTGCTTCGACAAAACAATCCCCCGATGGCTCCCAAGAAAGCGACTTCCAAGGCCACCACCTCTCTAGACAACACAGCACAGGTAGCCCTTGTCGAGAAGAAAGGCAAGACAGCCCTTGTCTACGACATTCCCCAAGAAGCACCCAAAAATGATGGAGCAGTCAACAGCAAGTGCCCTCGCACAGAGAACCCACCCACCCCCGAAGGCACCGTTCGCACGTACAACTTCGATGGCCTCCCTTGGAACCCTTCGCCAGGTTTTACCCCCCGGAGGCTGATTGCCAAACCCGGGTGTGTCTCAAAAGTGTGCTAGGATCAAGTCTCACACATATGATGACTCATGGTACAAAACGAATGTCACATCTTTACTATATAATAGGAGTTTTGTACAAATAGCTAATTATTTACATCATAAGAAGACAATAATCCCCTGCAACCATAGTTGACTGGGAGACGACGACCTAGACCTATCACGAATTCATTGTGACCTCCTTGATGCTCCTCATCTTGTGGTACCTGTTCTTGACCTGGGGGTGTGAGTACAGCAAGGGAGAGCTCACATGCATTCATCGCTCAACAAGTTGTGGGGAATAATGTGCATGAGCTCACTTACAGTGGGGGCTCATGTGAAGTATAAGGCTTACCAAAGAAGATGGTTAAAGCTGAGCATTGCTTTTAAAGTTGGTCAAAGTGTTGTTAGCAGTTACTAAGTATAAGTAGATACCAACCCAATTAAATAAGAGATCATAATTAATAATAAATCCACAATGCAATGCAAATGAGAAATTAAGTTTAATTCCATAAGTTCATCATGCGAGAGTCCTGAGTCGCTCTTGACCGCGAGCACAGCTGATATACCAGTTTTACACTTTGCAGAGGTTGCACATCTTTACCCACAATTCATGTTACCTATTTTCTAAGGGATCATGACTTCCCATTCATCTCTACCGAGGAGATGAGGTAGGGTAGCACTACTAGGCCTTTCCAAAGTTCCACTAGTTCGAGAAAACTGCTACGGATTTAGGAAGAAGGAAGCATATAAATCCCTCATCCAAAAAGCTTTGCAGACAGTTTGACCCGAGGACCTCCGTATACTCTGCAGCGACGCACTCCCCGCTTGGCCCTTTCGGGTAAGGTAATCTCTTCATAGCTTTTCTAATTACTTGGCCAAGGGCGTCCTATTCCACCCTTGTGGTAGCATTATTAACTCAAGGTAAGCTCCTTGTTCTAATTAACACAATAATCTTATCATGAACAATAATTAAACCAACATTATTAATGGAACATGATCATGTATAACATTAATTCCCAAAACCAGGTAGACCAATAGCGAATTTACCCAATAGTTCATTTGTTTGCAAGGGGTGGGGTAAACAAAATTAGGGAAACCTATTAGGTCCCATCAAATTAACCTAAGCATGTCACAGTGATTAACAAGAACATTATTAGGTAAAGAAGAGTGATCAAGGGCACAACTTGCATGTGACTTGAGATTCCAGGCACTTCACCAAGTGAGTCTTCAGGTGACTCGCAACCTCGCTTCTATCATAGCAACACATACATTCAAGAAAATAATGGGTATGGTAACAATACACCAAAGTACAAGAACAAACTACTTAAGAATATTCCATGCATTGCTAAGAGATTGTAGGTTCGAGGATCACTAAAATCGGAGTTACAGTTAAAAAGATATAGTTTTCTGCAGTTCTTAGGAGATTAAATAAGAAATATATATTCTATGTTAATTAATATAAATCAAGTGAGAAAATATTACAATGAAATAGTTATTAAACCTTAATCCAAGTTACAACTTGATTATGGATCATATTTTAGTTAGGTTATAACTATAGATAGATTATCTTTGTTTAGCAAGATTAATATACTAAGCATCGGTTAAACCAATAGTTTTCTGATAACATGTTACCTGATAAAATAATGTTACAAAAAGCGTAGGCAATAATATTACGAAGCTAATGCAACTGGAATGGACTAAATCGGAGTTAAAATGGTCAAGTTATGATTCATCTAAGATTTTTAGGTTTATTTTTATATCAAAATCATTTTCTAGAGTTAATCCTAATTCCTGGACTGCGGGTAATAAACTCCAATAACTTAGGGTTCAATTTTCAAAGACAAGGACTCTTTTGCGACGTTTTTACTATGGGGATGGTGGGTTGAATGCGTAATAACATAGGAACACTTTAACAAGTTTGCTCGGCTGAAGGGGTACCCTTATACTACAGTCGACTGATTCCCATCCAATGGATCAGACTATATCCACAATCTATTGAACCGATACGCGATTCTGGCCCTCAGATCCGAGATCTATGATCAAGATTTTATGATTGCTTGATTTGCTCCGCATCATCGGATAAAAGATCTACGACTCTGCTTCGATGGAATGAAAGGCTAACTAGGATCTAATCTTAGACACCCGTCTTCCTCCCCCAGCTTCAGTCGGTGGCGCCGCCCAGTAACGTAGCGAGCCCACGCCGGAGAACGCAGATGCGCGGTTCCAGTGCTTTATCATCTAGTATGGAACACACTACTCGATGCTCAGGTCATAGCGAGTTAGAGAGAGTAGGTTCTTACTAAAATCGAACACCAGCGCGTGTAGTCAATGGAGAACAACGACTCGGTGGCAGTTCTTCAACATCGACAAGAAATCATCGTGCCCCAATGACTCCCCGCACTCGAGTTGTCGCTGGCCAAGATCACCACTCCCCGGCGCACCATCCTAGCCGCACACGGGACATCGAGCAAGGGCGCACATGACGATCTACGATGGTGGCTATTCGGCTGTTCCCCCGGTGCCACACTCTCTACATTGAGGAAACACCATGCCCTATGGCCCTGCTCTCTGGCTAGATGATCCCATGGGCCTGGGGAAGGTCCGTTTTTATATCCCGGCCAAGGACACCAGCTGGCAAACCGTTCTAACGGCCCCGCGGAGGATTTGGAGGTGAGGATTCTGTTTGGGATTTAGCGCGGAGTGGTGACACCTGGGAAGATGGTTCTGTGAAGATGGTCCCACGCGCCAGCGTCTCAGGTGCCAGTGTGTCCAGCACATGTGAGGATGAGCAATGGACCCTGCATGGTGGTGACCGGTCGCTAAATGGATTACTGGTCACAAGATGCAGTGGAGTTGGGCTAGCGTGGGAATGGGCTAGCTGGGTCGTTGGCTTGGTTGGCCTAGTTGTGGGAAAACGTGGCCCATGTGAGCAGTTTCCCATTTATATATTTTTCTTTTTTTAATTTAAGCAAACACTTTTAATCATGCCACACACATATTGTTCTCTTTGAAGAAAACATTATTTTGGATGTGAAGTTCAATTGAAAGTCCTTTCAAATATTCTTATTTATTATTTGTTGTTAAAATAAAATTTATAATATATAATCTCCATTAAGAAATACGAGTGACTATTTCAAAATATATAGCAAAAGTCCATATAATGATCTTTTGCATTTAATCGACTATATAGAGTTCATATTTATTTAGATCTTCAAAAATATTTTTAATAAATCCCTAAGCATGATTTTAGGTATTACAAATTATACCCCCTTAGAAATAATCTCATCCTCAAGATTAGTAAGAAAAGAGATATAGTTATTTCCGTTTTGTTTATAGTTTTAGTTTCTTGTTTTTTTTGAATTGGTTTCAATATCAAAAAGTTTTCTCATCTTTTCTCATTAATTAGTGAGTGATTAGGAAAGCATTAGCATTCTTTTATGTCTAGCCAACTAGCAGGCACAATGAGATTTGGTTGACAGTGAGGATAGGTCGAGGTAAGAAAAGTTAGGGTAAGAAAAGCTTTAATCTGGATGATGGATCTTTGACTCATTTTAGAGATCGGGTCTTGGTATTGCCATACGAGTTAGGGACATGTGGTTAAGACATATTTGTAGGTAAACCAAATAGCTTAGTAGGTAGAGTAGGGGGCTTAGCGGGGGGTTATAAGCTAATTGAGATTAGTCAGAATCTGGTTTTGTTGTTTTGCTTCTAGGTTAGGCTAGATAGGTCATACAACCTACTATGCATGCTAGTTTGTTGTTCACTGCCGAGTTGGGCTAAGGCACCAACTTAAGTTTAGGTGAACAAGGTGGGAAAAGAGGTTCTAGGTGTAGAGTTTAATCTATTAAATAATTTAGGTCAATTTACTCTACTGTCACACCCAGATTTAAGGGCCAAACCCGGTGTGAATCAAATGTGTGCTAGGATCAAGTCTCATACATATGATGACTCATGGTACAGAAGCAATGTCATATATTTGTTATAAAGTATAATTTCTATACAAAATAGTTAAATAATTACATCATACGAAGACAACGATCCTTTGCAACCATAGTTGACTTGGAGACGATGGCCTAGACCTCTCACGAACTCCTCGAGACCTCCTTCATGCTCCTCATCTAGTGGGTACATATCCTTGACCTGGGGGATATGAGTACAGCAAGGGTGAGCTGACATACGTTCATCGCTTAACAAGTTGTGGGGAATAATGTGCATGAGCTCACTTACAGTGGGGGCTCATGTGAAGTATAAGGCCTACCAAATAAGATGGTTAAAGCTGCGCATTGCTTTTAAAGTTGGTCAAAGTTTTATTAGTAGTTACTAAGTATAAGTAGATACCAACCCAATCAAATAAGAGATCAAAATTAATAATAAAACCACAATGAAATGCATATGATAGATTAAGTTTAATTCCATAATTTAATCATGCGAGAGTTCTGAGTCGCTCTTGACCGCGAGCACGGATGATATACCAGTTTTACACTCTGCAGTGGTTGCACCCTTTAACCATAAGTCGTGTTATCCATTTGCCAAGGAATCGCGACTTCCCATTCATCTCTGCCGAGGAGACGAGTCAGGGTAGCAGTATGAGGCCTTTACAAAGTTCCACTAGCTTCAGAAATCCCGCTACGATTTCTAAAGAGAGCGATATAGGAATCCCTCATATGAAAAGCCATCGTAACATGATAAACCTGAGAACCTCCCTATACTAACAACTCCCCTATCGCCCTTGCCCTTTTTGGGTAAGGTAGTCCTCCACTAGCTTTCCTCATTAGTCAGCCATGGGCGTCCCATATCACCCTTGTGGTAGCACTGTTATCTCAAGTTAAGCTCCATGTTCCAATTAACACAATAATCTTGTCATGAACAATAATTAAACCAACAACAAAATTGGAACATGATCATAATTCAGATGTAACATTAATCCCAAAACTAGGTAGAGCAATAGCAAGTCTACCCAATAGTTCATTTGTCTGCAAGGGGCGGGGTAAACAAAACTAGGAAAACCTACTAGGTCCCATCAAAATTAACCTGATCATGTCACAATGATTAACAAGAACATTATTGGGTAAATAAAAGTGATCAAGGGCACAACATGCCTTAAACTTGAGATTCCAGGTACTTCACCACGTTGTCTTTGGGTCTCTTATGACCTCGCTGCTGCTCGTAGCAATACATACAAATAGACAAGGAGTACATAAAAATAACATTAGACCAAACATGGGAATAAACAACATAAGAATATTCTATGTGTTGCTACGAGATCGTAGGTTCAATAATGGCTAAAATCGGAGTTATAATGAATGAGATATGAGTTTCCGAAGTCTTATGTAAATTAAACATAGGCTAAACCAATTAAGTGCTTGATTTTGACAACATGTTACATAACAAAATAGGGTTATTAGATTGTAGTTAATATTAATACGAACCTAATGCAACTGGAACGGATCAAAAAGGAGTTAAAATGAATTAATTATGAATTTAACAAGATTCTGGAATTATTTCTATACTAGAAAATATTTTCTATATTAATTTACTCGATTTATTTAATCCTTAGGCCACGGGTCCTATTTACCAGAAGCTCAGGGGTCTGTTCCATAAAAATCAAGGACTTGGATTAAACTACTCTATACACAGTGTGGGTCGCGAGTTATTTACCACAAAACATGAGGGCTCTTTTATTAATCTGCACCGACCAAAGGGGGACGACCATTCCCTACCACACGATTAGAATTCTGCGGTCCATATTAGATCTCCCCATACCCTAAATCGGTATGCACTCTGGATGCTAGGATCCGAGATCCACGGCCCAAGGAACATTCACATGTTGACCTATTCTTAACCATTCGATCACAAATCAGCGGATCAGAATGGATGTGACCCTTAAATGAATCGGTACGCATCGTCACCCGTCAAATCGTAGATCAACGATTGCGGTTTTAATGAAGCGTGATCTATTCCTATCCACATTTCTCGATCCAATGAACACCGATCACCCAGACAAACCGGTACCTAGTTAATCTAATCATGCCCGCAGAAATCCGATCTGATGGCCAGATTGCTCTCCACATCTATCACTTTCCCATGGCCTAGAACCGTGATAGCACCAGCCCATCCACGTCGGCGCGCCATCGCCGACCCGTGCCCTAAGTTTGCATCTCCGCCTGAAACTCCAATTCAGCAGTCGCCAGCAAAGCAGAAGGAATTGCAACAGATAGGGAGGGAAAACTCACTGATGAACGCGGCGTGGACTACCCTGGCCACGACGAAACGTGGACCCCGCGACGGTGAAGAGCGCCGGTGAGGAATTCGGCCCCCACAAAACGGTTCTCTATACCCGCAACTGTTACAACCACGATCAGTGCCCCGAGGCGAAGCTCCTCGGCCACCGTCGAACCCCCCGCGACGGCGCAATCGGAGATGGGCAAGCGATGACCTCCACACCTTTCTCCACTCTCGATGGCCGGTTCACCAGTTCGTTCAATTGATAGGGCGAGGGAGCACCGGGTTATATAGTCCACTTTAAACCCTAGAATCTAGCCTTTAAGAATCTAGTCACTTGAGAAATAATAAAGGAGTCATTTTTATTATGTAACTTATTAAAGAGGCATATTTCTTTTAAATAAATACAAAATAAACACATGAAATTATGCATCATGTTAAAATTTCTTTGTTGTACACCAAACTCAAACTTAGGTTTAAAAACAAATTTAGCTTCAAATTCAAATTTGAGCTCTAAAAAATATGGAAGCAAAAGAGTTAAAAGAATGGAATAATAATAATAATACTAATAAATAAATAATATTATGGCAAACAGTGGAAGTATTATTCATATTAGAATTATGGTTGATATTTGAAAAGCTGAAGTTCCAAAACAGAATTTAAATTTAGATGAATCATTGAATTTGGAAAATATAAAAGAAAGGATAAAATAAAAAAAACAGAAAACCTAAACTACTTGGGCCGAAACTACTCTTCCTCGGCCCACTTAGCTCTCAACACACCAGCCCACCTCCTGCGCTCCTGCCACTTCCACGCGGGATCTGTTTGTCAGTCGTCTTCCCCTCTGCGTCGCGCGCATACATCTCGCTGCGCCTGGGGCCCCATCATGTCAGGCCTGTCGTCCACAACGGCCATGCCGAATTCCATGGGTGAGGGTGGGGTCGTTGAGATTTGGTCGACGGTCCATGTCGATCCCCTTGCGCATATAAGAACCAGGGCCACGACCTTCACCTCTCGCCTTAACCAGGTAAGCTTGCACCGGCAGCCACCGTCGTGCCTGCTATCACCATTGACACGGGTGAGTGACCCGCCACCGCGGTTCGTGTGCACGCGAGGGTCAGGCTCGGTGATTGGCATCGAAGCTTCGCAAGATCACCAGTAGGGCACGTGGGTCCTATGCAAGCATCTCTAGAAGAGTGTGGCTGGTCGGCCTCACCAGAATTCTTCACCGGAAGTCGTCACCGCCTTTGGGTCCCTAATCCGTTGTGGCCCGCACGGCCATCTCGTCAATCCACAGTAAGGCGCCTACCACCCTGTTTGTTGTCCTCCCTGCCCTGTTTACAACTGGTTCGCATAGGTATGGGGTCTCGTGGTCGTCCGATCAGCAAGCTCGGGTGGGTGCTCAGCCACTCGATGCACGCGCACTACCGCGTAGGGATGAAAACGGTCGGTAAACACTAAAATCATTACCGTTTTCATATTTTTTATCGGAAACAAAATCGAAAACGGTAACTCCGGAAACAGATACGATATCGGTATTTTGGAAACATCGGAAATGAAAGTTTGGTGCGGAAAATACAACGGTAACGGTCAAAATCTAAAATACGATCGGTAAACATATCAAACTTCATAATACAACAAAGTTGACAAAAGATCACAAAGACCACAAGTTCATAATTCAAGATATAACAAGTTCACAATATAACAAGTTCATAAGGATCAAATTTATAATATAAAAAGTTTACAAAGATAGTTCACAATATAACAAGTTCATAAAGATCACAAGTTCACAGACTGAAAGTTCACAATTCACAATATCCACTCGATCTAGCTGACATGTCATGCTTACTTATGAAATATTTTTTCTCACATAAAGAGTTTTTCACAACCTCACAGGAAAACCCTAAAACCTAGTATGTGGAAAAGACCAAATCGTTAATCTCAACTGCCTTCCAACACCATCTATCCCAAAAAATCTTAAGGCGTCCAAAAAATACAAAAATAAGTAATCCTTATCTAGAGACGTATAGGCGATGCGAAAAATCACATGCTGGAAAATTCCGAAAAATTCCGAGACACAATTCCGGAAAATTCCGAGACACAAATCCGGTAATTTTCGATAAAAACCGGTAACCGAAGAAAACAGTCGGTAAAACACCACGCCGATTTCGATACCGGTTCCAATAGAAAATTCCGAAAACCGATTCCGTTTTTGAAAAATACCGTTACTGATGAATCCGATCGAAAAATTTCGAAATCGGTTTCCGGAATACCAAAAAATTCTGAAACCGTTTTCATCCCTACTGCCGCGGATGTGACCAGGAAGGGTGGATCGGTGCTAACCGTTGATCCACAGATAGACGGATCCGATTAGATCATTTCATACCCTTTCTTGTCTTGCTTATAGACCTGAGATGTGAGATCGTGCGAGCGAGATTTAATGATGGGGTCTTAGGATCTGGACCATGGGATTTGGATCCGAGGGGCGTCATTGCGTACCCATTCGGATTTATGGTGATATAATCTTGGCCGTCAGTTCGGATCGGGCAGTCGATATCCACTAGTGTCCCTTCGACCGCTTATTTTGCGAAAGAGACCCTATTCTTTACCAAAAAACCGGTCATCCTTGGCCGTAGGCAAAACCTTACAATAGGGTCCCTAGACTTTTCAAATTCACCCCTGGAAGTCGTTATAGATATAAAATAAATGATTAAAAAACCTAGAAACTTGTTTATTGCATAACTTACTCATTTTAACTCTGATATAGTTTGTTCTAGTTGTGTTAGCTCTTTAACGAAATTTCCTACTCAGTAACAACATTATCTTTATCATATCATAATCATTCTATGGTTGTAATCTAATTAAAATACTATTCACAATCAAGTTATAACTTGGTTTAAAGTTGAATTAACTTATTTCTTTAATATCTTTTCTCATATGATCTACATTAATCAACATAGAATATAGTTTTTATTACCTAATCACGAAATTCTTCAGAAAATTATATCTTTATAGCCATAACTCCGATTTTAGTCGTTCTCGAACCTACGATCTCGTAGCAGCGTGTAGAATATTCTTACGTTGTTTGTTCTCATGTTTGGTGTATTGTTATTTTTATGTACTTCTTGTATATTTGTATGTATTGCTACGAGTAGTAGCGAGGTGACGAGTCACCCAAAGACCCATTTGGTGGATACCTGGGATCTCGAGTCTAAAGCAAGTTGTGCCCTTGATCACTTTTCTTTACCTAATAATGTTCCTGTTAATCTCTGTAACATGCTCATGTTAATTTGATGGGACCCAATAGATTTCCTTAGCATTGTTTATCCCCCACCTTGCAAACAGATGAACTATTGGGTAGTTTTGCTATTGCTCTACCTGGTTTTGTGAAACTAATGCTGCGTATAGGGAGTTTCTCGGGTCGTTCATGCTGTGATGGCTTTTGGGATGAGGGATTCCTATATTGCCCTTCTTAGAAACCATAGCGGGTTTTTGGAAGCTAGTGGAACTTTGTAAAGGCCTCGTAGTGGTACCTTTCCTTGTCTCCTCGATAGAGATGAATAGGAAATCACGGTCCCTTGGCAAATGGGTAATACGACTTGTGGGTAAAGATGCGCAACCTCTGCAGAGTGTAAAACTGGTATATCAGCCATGCTCACGGTCATGAGCAACTCGGACACTCACATGATTAATCTATGGAATTAAACTTAATTTTCCATTTGCATTGCATTGTGGGTGTTGTTATTAATTCGATCTATTATTTATTTAGGTTGGTATATACTTATACTTAGTAACTACTAATAAAATTTTGACCATCTCTAAAAGAAATGCTCAACTTTAACCATCTCCTTTGGTAAGCCTTACACTTTACATGAGCTCCCACCTTTGGTGAGTTCATGCATATTATTCCCCACAACTTGTTGAGCGATGAACGTATGTGAGCTCACCCTTGGTGTACTCACATCCCCCAGGTCAAGAACAGGTACCACATGATGAGGCACATGAAGGATGTTATGATGAGTTCGTGAGAGGTCTAGGCTGTCGTCTCCCATTCAACTTTGGGTTACTAGATTGTTGTCTTCATATGATGTAATTATTTAACTAGTTTGTACGGAACTCCGTTATATATTAATGATGTGACATTCGTTTTTGTACCATGTGTCATCATATGTGTGAGACTTGATCCCAGCACACTTGGTGAAGTTCGCGCTCGGGTTTTGGACTCCTGACATAAGTGGTATCAGAGGAATGTTGAATGTAGGACGTAACCTAGATATAACTGGAAAACCCTTACCTACTTACCTTTGCTACTCTGATCCTTTCTAAACTTTTCTTAATCTTTGCTCATCTATTGCTGTTTTACTCTGATTATTCTTACCTTCACTTCTAAAGACAACTGGATTTCACACTTCGAAATCCTGTACCTAAAGTGACCTCTTAGAATAGGAGACCTAATCTTAGGAACAGAAACAAAAGTATTTTTGTAGGTATTATACACTTGAATGTTTGTTCTTATGATACTTATATGATTTGGTTCTTTGACTGAGTGTGATGAGTTGTGGAGTAATGTCCACAAACAATTGCATGTGCATATACACATAGGCATAAGAAAATGTGTTTATAAGATAGCTAGCCAACCTAGATTATCTCCCATTAAAATGTATCTAGTATCACATATCTATCTTATCTTAGCAGATTCTATCTTATCTTTCGAGATTCATTTCATAAGCATAGTTATCTCGACATAGACACAAAATAACAGATCAAAGCTCTGCCTAAGATCCTTTAGTTTACGACCAACTACTAGGCTATCTGTTCTGCCTATTAAATTATTCCCCTTGCAAAACTATCTTGCCATATGTCTCTAACCCAGATGGTTAATACCAGGAGGGGAGGAGGTGTTGATCTACCCGCACGAATTTGTCGAAGAAGAGCTATAGCTAATCCGGAACCAACAATGAATCCTCCTCCGAATCCCCCGCCTGTTGATGACGTGACTGCTGCTCAAATGTGAGTACTACAACAAATGGCCAACACAATGACAGAAATGCAAGCACAAATCCATCAAGAACGATAGGAAATGAGGCATGAACGCCAAGAAATGCGCCAAGAATGACAGGAATAACAGCAACTACCACCTCCACCACCACTAGCTCCGCCCAGGGATAAGCACCAGGAGTTTATGAGCCATAAGCCACCGACATTCTCTAACTCCTCGGATCCACTACAAGCTAATGACTGGCTAAAATCCGTGGACAAGATGCTAAATATAGCTCAGTGCATTGACAAGGAGAAAGTGCTATATGCATCGGGTCGCCTTACTGGCCCCGCTGCGGATTGAGGGGATGCATACTGTGCTGCTCACGCCGCTACTAACACCATCTCCTGGGCAGAATTCTCCACTCACTTCAGGAATTACCATATTCCTACTGGCCTTATGAAGATTAAAAATGAAGGAGTTCCTATCCCTCAAACAGGGAGGGGTGTCAGTAAGCGAATACAGGGACAAGTTCATCCAGTTATCCCGATATGCTCCTGGTGAAGTTAATGATGATGAGAAAAAGGAGGAGCTATTTTTGGAGAGTTTGATCAGGCCACTACAATACCAACTGATACCACACACATCCCGTCCTTCCAGAGACTACTGGACAAAGCTATTGCTCTAGAAAACAAGAGGGTTGAGCTTGGAGAAAAGAAAAACCTACTAACTAGGGACAAGATGGAAGTAGTTCCCGACCCCGTAATGCTACACCTCAAAGGACACCCGCTCGTGGCAGCTGTCACACCCGGTTTTAGAAGGCAAACCGAATGCGAACCATGTACGTGCCAGGATCAGCAATTCACGTACACAGCAGTTACATAACATGGACATCATCACACAGTGCTCAAATAGTATTAAAAAGGGAAGTAATAGTCGATTACATCATATGTCTGAGACATCCACATAGTCTTTACAAAATCAAAGTGCGGAAAAGAAACGTAGATAAACGCGGCCTTCACAGGCAGCCGACTGGGGGTTGCCGCTAACCCACGCCTAGAACTCGTCGTAGTCTTGGAACTCCTGGAAGTCTCCTTCCACGGCTTCATCTTCTCCTGAGCAGTGGTTGCAATGCTGACACCCTGGGGATGGGGGGGTTTGGTGTGTAGAGCAAGGGTGAGTACACATCAACATACTCAGCAAGTATCCTGTTTGGCTGTAGTGGACTAGCTTTATGTGGGGGTAAGTCAAGCAGTTGCTTTTAGTTGGTCAGATTATTATTTACTAGTAGAAAGCCAGGTTTTAGTATTAACCCAAGTTATTAGCCCGATGTACCCTTTCCAAATGGAAAGAAGACCACTTACCAGCACCATAGTCATAACCAGAACCATCAATCTCATTGCCACCTGTAAACCAAAATGTCTCTGATCAAGTACCACTAATCACTGGAACTCCCTTGGCCGCTCATAACCGTGAGCACGGCTGATATATCAGTTTTCAAACACTCTGCAGAGGTTGTGAACTTTACCCACAAGTCGTGATTCCCTTTCTGCCTGGAGATCATGACTCTCCATTGATCACTACCAAGGTGACCCAGCAGGGCATCACTACGTAGCCTTTACAAAGATTCCCCGAGGCTGTAGCCGCCCGTTAGGTTTCCTAAATGCACCGCACTCCTCCCCAAGGGGCGAACCCAAACTTGGCAGAGCGAGCCGCATACACCGAGCCCCATTGACGACACAACGGCTAAGCAAACTACACCCCGGATCCTCTAATTATTCAGCTATGGGAATCCCATTCCACCCTCATGGTTGCACTGTTTTCCCGGGTGGTCATCCAAAGAACAGGTCCTTACGGAGAGGCACTCGAGAAACCGCTCGAGCCCCCTTAAAGGCCACAAGTATAACATCATAATAAGAGAGGGGAAAACAGCGTATCATAGATAATCTCATCATGTTCATTGATTAGAGTTGAGCAATAGCATAAGACTAAGCAATAATAATCCAACCCAAATAGGTAAACAAGGACATGGATAACAAAAGCTAGTCAATCCTTAGGTATAAATGTGTAATGCGGGAGGTGAATTAAAGAATGAATAGGACAGAGATAGGTCAAGGGACACTTGCCTCCACCAACCGACTGCTGCTCAGGGGCTTCTCCTGCTAGTTCCTCGGGCTCTTCAACCGGATCGTTCTCTATGCGAATGCAAACATACATACATCCATCCATTCAAATTAGGAAACAAACAGTACACCATACAAGAGAACAAGTAGATTAAACATGCATAGAATATGACATGCGATATTGCATTTAACATGGTTAGAAAGAAACGGGGAAAGGTCTCGCAGGGGTTAAAGCTTATGCTCGAGGCGCACTACGGGTAGACGAATAACTAAACGTTACGTGCTCTAGTTCTACTTAGCTCCAATAATAAGGATTAGCTACATGCACTAATGGAAACGTGACCACTTTTAGTAGATTAACATTAAATGAGATAGACGATTAGCTATACAAATTAACTAACGTAACCAATTTCTAAATTGAGACTCCTATCTTATTAACATGAACAATGTGATTAGCACGCATAAAATATAAAAGGGGGGGGGTTGACGGGCACGTCTGGGGGTAGACGAAGGCACAACGGGCCGTGCCAAGGCACTACGCACTACGCGAGCACGCACGCAAGGCCGCACGCACGCGCCGCGAATTAGCCGTGCGCACGTCGGGGCCGCGCGCTAGCCGAGCTCAAGGCCGCGCGCCATAGGCATGCTGGGTCGAGCTCGAGGCTGCGCCGGGACCGTCACGACGCGAGCAGGGCACGCCGGGGCGGGCGGGGCGGGGCGGCGCAGCCGAGGCCGGGACGAGGGCGGCCGGGGCCGGGGCGGCACGGACGGGGCGGTGCGGCCGGGCCGGGGCGACGCCGGGGTGGCGCGGCCGGGGCGGGGGCGGGCGGGGGGCGGCTCGGCCGGGGGCGGGTCGCCGGGGCGGCGCGAGGTCGGGGGCGGGGGCGGCTCGCCGGGGGGCGGCGCGAGGGCGGGGCGGGGGCGGCTCGCCGGGGCCAAGCGAGGGCGGGGCGGGGCGGGGCGGCTCGCCGGGGAGTCAGGCGGGGCCGGGCGCGGGGCGGCTCGCCGGGGAGCGGCACGGACGGGGCGGGTCGCCGGGGCGGCCAGGCGGGGCCGGGCGCGGCTGGGCCGCGGGAGGACGCCGGCAGGCGGGGAAGGGGGAGCGAGGGGAGGGAGAAGGGGGGAGGGGGCCTCACCGTGGCGAGGTCGGCGGCGGCGGCGGCGCGCAGGGGAGTGGGCGGCGGCGGTTAGGGCAGGGGAGAGGGAGAGAGGGAGAGAGAATGACGGGCGGGGCCCGCAGGGGAGGGGAGAGAGAATTTGGGGGGAGGGGGAGGGGGAGGGGGAGGGGAGGGGCGGCTGGGCCGCTTTGGGCCCAAAGGGGGCGCGCGTGGGGGGCGGCTAGGCCGGCCGGGGCGGCCCACGGCGGGGGAGGGAAAGGGGGAGGGGGGCGCGGCTGGGCCAGGCGCGAGGGAGAGGGGGCGGCTGGGCCAAAAATGGGGAAGGAGGGGGGAGAGAAGAAAAAGGTTTTTTCCTTTTTTCTAAAATCTATTTTTCCTAGATGAATGCGTTTACATTTTCAAACAACTAAAAAGAATGCATGGTTCGGCATGGTGCTTCAAGCAAAAAAAGGTATTTTAGGGTTTTGCTTTACACGGGATCTCAAGCCGAATCCCGCTATAACTTTGGAAAAGATCAAGGTTTAGCGAGGAGAAAAGGGAAAAGGAAAGGGTAACACCTGAATTTGGTGAGGGAAAAGAAGAAAAAATTCTACCCCAAATTCAGGGCGTTACAAACCTATCCCCCTTAAAAGAATCTCGCCCTCGAGATTCAGGGTTGGCTAGCAAAGAGCTCTGGGTATTTAGCCATCAGATCATCTTCACGCTCCCAGGTTGCTTCTTCCTCAGAGTGGTGATTCCATCTGACCTTGCACATTCTGATGGTCTTCCTTCGGGTGACTCTGTCTGCAATCTCAAGGATTTGCGCTGGTTTCTCTGTGTAGGTCAAGTCCTCCTGGACTTCAAGACCTTCCACTGGCAACTGCTCTTCTGGCACACGCAAACACTTCTTCAACTGGGACACATGAAAGACATCATGCACAGCAGACAAATTTTCTGGCAGACTGAGCTGATAGGCCACTTCTCCACGCCTTGCGAGAATCTGGTACGGACCAATGTAGCGAGGTGCTAGCTTGCCTTTGACTCCGAACCTTCTGACTCCTCTGATCGGTGACACTTTCAGATAGACGAAGTCTCCGACTTCGAAACTCAGCTCTCTTCTTCTTGTGTCTGCATAGCTTCGCTGTCTTGATTGCGCTATCTTTAGATTCTCTCGGACCATCTTGATGTTCTCTTCAGCTTCAAGCAAAATGTCTGGCCCAAACACCTGCTTTTCTCCAGGCTGATCCCATTGCAACGGAGTCCTACAACTCCTTCCATAGAGCGCCTGAAATGGTGACATCTTCAAGCTGGCCTGGTAACTGTTGTTATAGGAAAACTCTGCATAAGGCAATCTCTTGTCCCGTCCGGACTGATCTTGCAACGCGCAGGCTCTCAACATATCTTCAAGGATTTGGTTGGTTCTTTCAGTCTGACCATCTGTCCGCGGATGATAAGCTGAACTGAAATTCAGATGTGTGCCCAAGGCTTCATGCAACTGCTGCCAGAAATGAGAGGTGAACTGCGTTCCTCTGTCTGACACTATCTTCTTTGGCACACCATGAAGACAAACGATCCGAGACATGTACAACTCTACCAATACTGCACTGTTGTAGTTGGTCTTGACTGGTATGAAGTGGGCTGACTTGGTTAAGCGGTCCACCACTACCCAAATAGAATCGTAGCCGGCTCAAGTGCGAGGCAATCCGACTACGAAATCCATACCAATTTCATCCCATTTCCACTGAGGGATTTGCAACGGTTGCAACAATCCAGCTGGTCTCTGGTGCTCTGCCTTGATTCTTCGACAACTATCGCACATAGCCACATGCTCTGCGATTTCCCTCTTCATTCCGTACCACCAGAATTTCTTCTTCAGATCCTGATACATCTTCTCACTGCCAGGGTGAATCGAATAGGCTGTCTCATGAGCTTCCTTGAGAATCAACTCCCGAATAGACTGGGCATTGGGAACACACAAGCGGTGTTTGAACCATATCACACCTTCTGCATCTTCTCGAAAATCTTTGCCTCTGCCATCTAGAATCAGTCGCTGGATCTCACTGATCTTCTCATCATTCTTCTGTGCTTCTTTGATTTCCCGCTCTAAGGTAGGTTCCAACTCAACTGTGACTCCTCGCGAATTGTTCAGAAATCCGAGACTCAACCTGTCGAACTCCTTGGCCAACTCATAAGGCATCGGACGAGCGACCATCGGATTGACTTGACTCTTTCTGTTCAAAGCATCTGCCACTACGTTCGCTTTACCTGGATGGTAATGAATCTCCAACTCATAGTCTTTGATCAACTCTAACCATCTTTGCTGCCTCATATTCAACTCTGACTTAGTGAATATGTACTTCAGACTCTTGTGGTCTGTGTAGACATCGCATTTCTGTCCATACAGATAGTGCCTCCATGTCTTCAGTGCGTGAACCACTGCTGCCAACTCTAGGTCATGGATTGGGTAATTCTTCTCATGAACCTTCAACTGTCGGGACGAGTAAGCCACACCTCTTCCCTCTTGCATCAACACACATCTCAAACCTGTGTAACAAGCATCACAGTACACCGAGAAGGGCTTGTGCACATCAGGCAAGATTAAGACAGGCGCTATAGTCAACTTCTCTTTCAGCGCTTCGAAGGCCTCTTGACATTTCTGGGTCCACTTGAACTCAACCTTGTTGCCTAGCAACGCTGTCATTGGTTTCGCAATCTTCGAAAACCCTTCAATGAATCGCCGATAATATCCGGTCATTCCAATGAAACTCTTGATTCCTCGGGCATCCGTTGGCGCTTTCCAGTTCAGAATGTCTGCCACTTTCTTCGGATCCACAGCCAATCCTTCTTTGTTGATGATGTGACCCAAGAACAGGACCTCACTGATCCAACTCACACTTACTCAACTTTGCATACAATTGGTGCTCTCGCAATCTCTGCAACACCATCCTCAAATGACTTGCATGCTCTTCTTCGCTTTGAGAATAAATCAGAATGTCATCAATGAATACCACCACAAACTTATCAAGATAATCCATGAATACACTGTTCATCAAGTTCATGAAGAAGGCCGGTGCATTGGTCAAACCAAAAGACATCACAGTGAACTCATACAAACCATACTTGGTAATGAATGCCGTCTTCGGAATGTCCGAAGGTCGGATCCTGAGCTGATGATAACCTGACCTCAGATCAATCTTGGAGAACACACTGGCTCCTCTCAACTGGTCGAACAGATCTTCTATTCTGGGCAAGGGGTACTTGTTCTTGATTGTGACTTCATTCAGAGCTCGGTAATCGATACACATCCTTTTGGTGCCATCTTTCTTCTCCACAAATAGGACATGGGCGGCCCAAGGCGAGGTGCTTGGCCGGATGTAACCTTTCTCTGACAGCTCATCAATCTGCTCCTTAAGTTCAACCAACTCTGGTCCGGATATTCTGTAAGCTCTCTTAAAGATGAGGGCGGTTCCAGGAAGAAGCTCTATGGCAAATTCAACTTTCCGCTCTGGTGGCATACCTGGTAAATCCTTTGGAAACACATCTAGAAACTCAGACACAATCTTGATTCTCTCAATTGGGTCTGCTTCACTGCTATCGACAATCATCTGATAACAACTTTCTTTCTTCGGCTCAGGCAAGACTAACTCGGTCACCACTTCCTCTCCTAGTGGGGACACCAACTTGATTGTCCTCTTATCACAACTGATAACTGCCTGATACTTATCTAGCCAATTCATCCCTAGGATGACATCTATTCCCTGAGTACCCATTACTATGAGGTTAGCGGGAAACGCTATCCCCCTTATTTCCACACATACATTCAAACAAATGCTATCGGCTCGAATTCTACCACCAGCTGAGTCAATTTGAATGGGGGTTGACATGGTAGTAATTGGAAGATTATGTGCTTCCACCCATGATGCAGTAATGAAAGAATGCGTTGCTCCAGTATCAAATAACACTTCTGCAATATGGGAGTCGACTGGGAACATACCTACTATCATGCCGGGGGTCTCCTGAACTGCTTCAGCCTCCAAGTGATTTAGTCTTCCATGATTGTAACGCGGCTGAGAGCGATTGCCTGCTCCAGGCTGAGACACATTCTGCTTTGCTGGGGCATTGGGGCCTGACTGCTGCTGGGCTGCCTTCTTCAGACATTGCATCACCCAGTGGCCTTGCTCTCCACAGTAGAAACATGCTCTGTTTCCAACCTGAGCTGGTGCTGCCTGACTGTTCTACTGGTTTGCTGGGGCAGGAAGACGAAGTGCCTGCTGATTCTGCCTCTGAAACTGACCTCCTCCTGACTGATTGTTCTGACCGTTCTGATACTGGTGCTGAGGATACTGCCTTTGGAACTGCTGATGCTGCTGAGGTGGACGCTGGTTCTGCCTGAACTGCTGAGGTTGATTGCTTGAGAAACGAGGACGATTGCTGCTTCCAGGCTGGGGTCCACTAATCTTGCGCTTACGATCCTCCATCTCCTTACGCTTCCTCTCTGTCATGATTTCCCTGTCAATCAAGTGTTGAAATGTCGGGAAGGTATGATTCATCAGCTGATACTGCAGAGGGTCAACCAAGCCTCTCAGGAAACGGTACTGTCGCTTGGCGTCGGTGTTGACATCTTCAGGAGCATAGCGAGACAACTGCAGAAACCTGTCTCGGTACTCACTGACAGACGATAACCCTTGCTTGAGAGCCAGGAACTCCTTCTTCATTGTCATCAGACCTGCAGGAACATGGTCCTGACGAAAGCTACCTCTGAACTCTTCCCAAGTGATGGTGTCGGGGTTGGCATGGGTGACGAGATAAGACTCCCACCATGACTGAGCTGCTCCTCTCAATAGACGGGGACCATACAGAACTTTCTCCTTGTCATCACACTGAGCGGTATGCAACTCCCGCTCCACAGTGCGCAGCCAGTCTTCAGCATCCATGGGGTCAGAAGAGTGAGCAAACGTTGGGGGATGACCTCTCATGAATTCAGCACGCTTGTCCCTGGGCATCTGAGGCATCTGAGGCTGAGGTGGTGCCTGCTGCTGCTGCTGCTGAATGGCAGCCAGAGTCTGACCGATGGCTTGAACTGCCCGAGTCTGCATCAAAAACATCTGCTCGATGGACATCGGGGGCGGGGGCGGCAGCTGCTGTTGCTGGGGCACCTCTTCCTATTGAGCAGCTTGCTCTTGCTGAGCACGCCTTCCTCCTCTGCGCCTATTCTCTGACATGTGCAGAATGCAATCACACATCAGAACTGATCTTGCAAATCTTGCAGCATAAAAAAAGAGCATAGAATTCTCCACCACACTGAACAGATGAGCATCTTCACTAATCTCCAACACAGACCAACACAGCTTCTCAGATAAAGAGGAAAGTGGAATAAAAGGCTTCCCAACTAAATAGCTAACTCCTTTAACATAACAGGTAAACCAAAATGCAGGGGATACCCGTACTCTGATGTCAGTCATTACAAAGATCCAAACCAAACATAGTTCATCATGACAAACATAAATGCACAGGATATAGCAAACTATCATGTCTAACTAAGACTAACTAAGAGCGAGACTAACGCTAAGACTGTAGCTTCTACGTATATATTTTGTATTAATTACAAGATCCGACCCTAACGATCTATGGTTCTAGATTTATCTTGGTCTTGCAGTCGGGATTGCCATAAGACTGGCGTCCACGCCGAGGTGAGCGGTACGGGTGGTGAGTCCCGACGGGAGCGGGGGAACCATTATCCAGGTGACGATGCTCCACGCGCTCAGCCCGCAGCAGGGCGATCTCAGCACGAGCCCTACTCAGCTCGTCTAGCACATGGTCCAGCTCCGTGTTTAGCACGGTGGCTAGGTTGACTGTGCTGCTCAACCTAGGATTGTTCTCACCGACAGGTGAAACAATCACGCCTCCTGTGTGCCAGATGGACGGCGGGGGTAATACTTCAGGTTGAGACCGTCAGCTACCCCACCGAGAACCGAGCAGTAGTGCAAAAGCGCACGCCGTGCAGCATCTTGCATGGCCGCCTCAGCTGAGTCCCGCTCAGAGATAGAATAGTGCTCTGAGCAGGCCTCCGCACCCTGGAGACTGTTCTCCGGACGGCGCACCAAGCAGGTCGCCTCCCAGCGGTCCGGGTAGACCCCGCGACTATGCTGGTAGACCACACAGCGATACTCGATAGACCAAGTACGCCGGTTAAGTGCCCAACGTAGCAGGGTGTCGAGCGCATCATGGAAGTGACACCCGCGAGCAGCGTCGCGAGTGATGGGTCGAGCAACCCATCCTTCCGGCTCCTGGTCAGCAGAGAAGTCGGTGTCGTGGCTTGAGCTGTCGTCACCACCTCCGTCGTTTGGGTCTCCTCCAGCAGCTACTCCAGAGGCTGGGGCGCCCAGTGGTGGTGTAGGGGGCGCCTCCAGGGGAAGCACAGGGGAGCAGCTCCTCACAGACTCTATCTCTTGGTGGAGCGAGAAAGAAGAGCCCTGCTGCTCCTGTCGTCGACGTTCCTGCTCCTCATGCAGGCGGTGGTGCAGCCTCTCCAAGTGGCTAGACTGTCCGGCCATGGGACGGCGAAGCGGACGCTCAGCAAGGCGGGAGGTTAAGAAGGGGATGACGGACTTTCGCGCAGTGTGTCTAAGACGAGCCATCTACAAAAGACACCGCAAGCAAAAGAGTGAGAACAGAATTAATATGACCAGCAAATAATGAACCATAAGTAAATGAAGGATTAGAATAAAACATAATTTTCAGCAAGGTATAATATATAGTAGAACATAGGTTTGGTCGATATGACCAACTTTTGAAGGGATATCAAAGTCAAGGCAGGGACAAAGGTCTATAGTCCTTAGAACAACCATTCTACTCTAGGTTAGCGGTCCTACAGTCAGCATGGCTTTGATACCACCTATGTCACACCCGGTTTTAGAAGGCAAACCGAATGCGAACCATGTACGTGCCAGGATCAGCAATTCACGTACACAACAGTTACATAACATGGACATCATCACATAGTGCTCAAATAGTATTAAAAAGGGAAGTAATAGTCGATTACATCATATGTCTGAGACATCCACATAGTCTTTACAAATAATCAAAGTGCGGAAAAGAAACGTAGATAAACGCGGCCTTCACAGGCAGCCGACTGGGGGTTGCCGCTAACCCACACCTAGAACTCGTCGTAGTCTTGGAACTCCTGGAAGTCTCCTTCCACGGCTTCATCTTCTCCTGAGCAGTGGTTGCAATGTTGACACCCTGGGGATGGGGGGGGGTTTGGTGTGTAGAGCAAGGGTGAGTACACATCAACATACTCAGCAAGTATCCTGTTTGGCTGTAGTGGACTAGCTTTATGTGGGGGTAAGTCAAGCAGTTGCTTTTAGTTGGTCAGATTATTATTTACTAGTAGAAAGCTAGGTTTTAGTATTAACCCAAGTTATTAGCCCGATGTACCCTTTCCAAACGGAAAGAAGACCACTTACCAGCACCATAGTCATAACCAGAACCATCAATCTCATTGCCACCAGTAAACCAAAATGTCTCTGATCAAGTACCACTAATCACTGGAGCTCCCTTGGCCGCTCATAACCGCGAGCACGACTGATATATCAGTTTTCAAACACTCTGCAGAGGTTGTGCACTTTACCCACAAGCCGTGATTCCCTTTCTGCCCGGAGATCATGACTCTCCATTGATCACTACCAAGGTGACCCAGCAGGGCATCACTACGTAGCCTTTACAAAGATTCCCCAGGGCTGTAGCCACCCGTTAGGTTTCCTAAATGCACCGCACTCCTCCCCAAGGGGCGAACCCAAACTTGGCAGAGCGAGCCGCATACACCGAGCCCCATTGACGGCACAACGGCTAAGCGAACTACACCCCGGATCCTCTAATTATTCAGCTAAGGGCATCCCATTCCACCCTCATGGTTGCACTGTTTTCCCGGGCGGTCATCCAAAGAACAGGTCCTTACGGAGAGGCACTCGAGAAACCGCTCGAGCCCCCTTAAAGGCCACAAGTATAACATCATAATAAGAGAGGGGAAAACAGCGTATCATAGATAATCTCATCATGTTCATTGATTAGAGTTGAGCAATAGCATAAGACTAAGCAATAATAATCCAACCCAAATAGGTAAACAAGGACATGGATAACAAAAGCTAGTCAATCCTTAGGTATAAATGTGTAATACGGGAGGTGAATTAAAGAATGAATAGGACAGAGATAGGTCAAGGGACACTTGCCTCCACCAACCGACTGCTCCTCAGGGGCTTCTCCTGCTAGTTCCTCGGGCTCTTCAACCGGATCGTTCTCTATGCGAATGCAAACATACATACATCCATCCATCCATTCAAATTAGGAAACAAACAGTACACCATACAAGAGAACAAGTAGATTAAATATGCATAGAATATGACATGCGATATTGCATTTACCATGGTTAGAAAGAAACGGGGAAAGGTCTCGCAGGGGTTAAAGCTTATGCTCGAGGCGCACTACGGGTAGACGAATAACTAAACTTTACGTGCTCTAGTTATACTTAGCTCCAATAATAAGGATTAGCTACATGCACTAATGGAAACGTGACCACTTTTAGTAGATTAACATTAAATGAGATAGACGATTAGCTATACAAATTAACTAACGTAACCAATTTCTAAATTGAGACTCCTATCTTATTAACATGAACAATGTGATTAGCACGCATAAAATATAAAAAGGGGGGGGGGGGGTAGACGGGCACGTCTGGGGGTAGACGAAGGCACGACGGGCCGTGCCAAGGCACTGCGCACTACGCGAGCATGCGCGCAAGGCCGCACGCACGCGCCGCGAACTAGCCGTGCGCACGTCGGGGCCGTGCGCACGTCGAGCTCAAGGCCACGCGCCATAGGCACGCTGGGCCGAGCTCGAGGCCGCGCTAGGACCGTCACGACGCGAGCAGGGCACTTCGGGGCGGGCGGGCGAGCACAGAGCACGGGCGGGGCCGGGGCGGCGTGGCCGGGGCCGGGACGAGGGCGGCCGGGGCCGGGGTGGCACGGACGGGGCGGCGCGACCAGGCCGGGGCGACGCCGGGGTGGCGCGGCCGGGGCGGGGGCGGGCGCGGGGCGGCTCGGCCGGGGGCGGCGCAAGGGCGGGTCGCCGGGGCGGCGCGAGGTCGGGGGCGGGGGCGGCTTGCCGGGGGCGGCTCGCCGGGGGGCGGCGCGAGGGCGGGGGCGGCTCGCCGGGGCCGAGCGAGGGTGGGGCGGGTCGCCGGGGCGGGGGCAGGGGCGGGGGCGGGGCGGCTCGCCGGGGAGCCGGGCGGAGCCGAGCGCGGGGCGGGTTGCTGGGGAGCGGCGCGGACGGGGCGGGTCGCCGGGGCGGCCGGGCAGGGCCGAGCGCGGCTGGGCCGCGGGAGGACGCCGGCGGGCGGGGAAGGGGGAGGGAGGGGAGGGAGAAGGGGGGAGGGGCCTCACCGCGGCGAGGTCGGCGGCGGCGCACAGGGGAGAGGGCGGCGGCGGTTAGGGCAGGGGAGAGGGAGAGAGGGAGAGAGAATGACGGGCGGGGCCCGCAGGGGAGGGGAGAGAGAGAATTTGGGGGGAGGGGAGGGGCGGCTGGGCCGCTTTGGGCCCAAAGGGGGCGCGCGTGGGGGGCGGCTGGGCCGGCCAGGGCGGCCCACGGCGGGGGAGGGAAAGGGGGAGGGGGGCGCGGCTGGGCCGGGCGCGAGGCGGAGGGGGGCGGCTGGGCCAAAAATGGGGAAGGAGGGGGGAGAGAAGAAAAAGGTTTTTTCCTTTTTTCTAAAATCTATTTTTCCTAGATGAATGCGTTTACATTTTCAAACAACTAAAAAGAATGCATGGTTCGACATGGTGCATCAAGCAAAAAAGGTATTTTAGGGTTTTGCTTTACACGGGATCTCAAGCCGAATCCCGCTATAACTTTGGAAAAGATCAAGGTTTAGCGAGGAGAAAAGGGAAAAGGAAAGGGTAACGCCTGAATTTGGTGAGGGAAAAGAAGAAAAAATTCTACCCCCAAATTCAGGGCGTTACAACAGCTCCGGGTAGCAAACTCAACAGACCCAAGCTACTCCTCAAGCAAACACGCCAGCAGAACCTGTTGCTCCTAATACGTGCACAAACAGGTCATGCTTCAAGTGTGGACAAGTTGGAAATTACGCCAACTACTGTCCCAACAAGGCTGCTTATACCACTCCAGCTCCGATGAAGCAAGGTCAGGCCTCAAGAGGCAAGAGTCAACCCTTATCTGTCAATCGGGGGCAGGGCAGCCATGTGGAAACAGAAGCTGAATCTGGTAAACTCGAAAACTCGGAAGAGGTGCCGGTTGAAGGCGAAGAAGCCGGTGAAGAAGACAACGAGCAACAAGATTAGAGCATATATATACATATACATACATATATAGTAGTATTTGTAAGACCTAAATAATACCTTAGGTAGTAGCTAGTTCTTTATTGTTTTAGGAATAGTCATAAGGCCTATTTGAACCTATGTTTTAAATAACAAGTTATGCATCATGCCGAGATTCTTGATTGTGCATATGTTTTGTGACAAGATTGAGATACATCCCTTTTCTTACTAATCTCGAGGACGAGATTCCTTTCAGAGTTGATTTGGTGACCAGGGATCACGGGAGGATTGGAGGGGATTGAGGGGGATGTGATCCCCTTGTTACCAAATCAGCCCTTAAGGAGGGTACGATTTGTAAACCTTAGAATCTATCCTCTAAGAATCTAGTCACTTGAGAAATAATAAAGGAGTCATTTTTATTATGTAACTTATCAAAGAGACATATTTCTTTTAAATAAATACCAAATAAACACATGAAATCATGCATCATGTTAAAAATCCTTTGTTGTGCAGCAAACTCAAACTTTGGTTTAAAACAAATTTAGCTTCAAATTCAAATTTGAGCTCTAAAAAATATGGGAGCAAAAGAGTTAAAAGAATAGAAAAATAATAATAATACTAATAAATAAATAATATTATGGCAAACAATGGAAGTATTATTCATATTAGAATTATGGTTGATAATTGAAAATCTGAAGTTCCAAAACAGAATTTAAATTTAGATGAATCATTGAATTTGGAAAATATAAAAGAAAGGATAAAAGAAAAAAAAAGCAGAAAACCTTACCTGCTTGGGCCGAAACTGCTCTTCCTCAGCCCACTTAGCTCTCAACCCGCCGGCCCACCTCCTGCGCTCCTGCCACTTCCAGGCGGGACCCGTTTGTCAGCTGTCTTCCCCTCCACGCCGCGCGTGTGGCGTGTACATATCATTGTGCCTGGGGCCCCACCATGTCAGGCCCATCGTCCACAGCGGCAATGCCGAACTCCATGAGTGAGGGTGGGCTCGTTGAGATTTGGCCGGCGGCCCATGTCGATCCCCTTGCGCATATAAGAACCAGGACTACGACCTTCACCTCTCCCCTCAGCCAGGTAAGCTTGCACCGATAGCCACCGCCGTGCCAGCTATCACCATTGCCGCGGATGAGTGACCCGCCACCACGGTTCGTGTGCACGCCGGGATCAGGCTCGGCGATCGACATCGTAGCTTCACAGGATCACCAGTAGGGCGCATGGGTCCTGTGCGAGCATCTCTGGAAGCGTGTGGCTGGTTGACCTCACCATAATTCTTCTGCAGAAGTCATCACCACCTTTGGGTCCCCGCTCCGTCGTGGCCTGCACGACCATCTCGTCAATCAGTAGTAAGGCGCCTACCACCCGGTTTGTTGTCCTCCCTGCCCTGTTTACAACTGGTTCGCGTAGGTATGGGGGCTCGTGGTCGGCCGGTCAGCAAGCTCCGACGGGTGCTCCGCTGCTCGATGCACGCGCGCCACCGCGGATGTGACCTGAGAAGGGTGGATCGGTGCTAAACGTTGATCCACAGATAGACGGATCCGATTAGATCATTTCATACCCTTTCTTGTCTTGCATATAGACCGGAGATGTGAGATCGTGCGGGTGAGATTTAATGATGGGGACTTAGGATTTGGACCATGGGATTTGGATCCGAGGGGCGTCATTACGTACTCGTTTGGATTTATGGTGATATAATCTTGGCCGTCAGTTCGGATCGAGCGGTCAATATCCACTTGTACCCCTTCAACCGCTTATTTTGCGAAAGAGACCCTTTTCTTTTACAAAATAAACCCGCCGTCCTCGGCCGTAGGCAAAACCTTACAATAGGGTCCGTGGACTTTTGAAATCCACCCCTAGAAGTCGTTACAAATATAAAATAAATGATTAGAAAACCTAGAAACTTGTTTATTGCATAACTTACTCATTTTAACTTCGATCTAGTTCGTTCCAGTTGTGTTAGCTCTGTAACTAAATTTCTTACTCAGTAACAACATTATCTTTATGTAACTTATTAAAGAGGAATATTTCTTTTAAATAAATAAAAATAAACACATGAAATTATGCATCATGTTAAAATTCCTTTGTTGTACACCAAACTCAAACTTAGGTTTAAAACAAATTTAGCTTCAAATTCAAATTTGAGCTCTGAAAAATATGGGAGCAAAAGAGTTAAAAGAATGGAATAATAATAATAATAATAATAATACTAATAAATAAATAATATTATGGCAAACAATGGAAGTATTATTGATATTAGAATTATGGTTGATATTTGAAAAGATGAAGTTCCAAAACAGAATTTAAATTTAGATGAATCATTGAATTTGGAAAATATAAAAGAAAGGATAAAATAAAAAAACAGAAAACCTAACCTACTTGGGCCAAAACTACTCTTCATCGGCCCACTTAGCTCTCAACACGCCAGCCCACCTCCTGCGCTCCTGTCACTTCCACGCGGGATCTGTTTGTCAGTCGTCTTCCCCTCTGCGCCGCGCGCGTACATCTCACTGCGCCTGGGGCCCCATCATGTCAGGCCCGTCGTCCACAATGGCCATGCCGAATTCCGTGGGTGAGGGCGGGGTCGTTGAGATTTGGCCGATGGTCCATGTCGATCCCCTTGCGCCTATAAGAACCAGGGCCACGACCTTCACCTCTCGCCTCAGCCAGGTAAGCTTGCACTGACAGCCACCGTCGTGCCTGCTATCACCATTGACGCGGGTGAGTGACCCACCACCACGGTTCATGTGCACGCGAGGGTCAGGCTTGGTGATTGGCATCGAAGCTTCCTAAGATCACCAACAGAGCGTGTGGGTCCTATGCGAGCAACTCTGGAAGCGTGTGGCTAGCTGGCCTCACCAGAATTCGTCACCGCAAGTCGTCACCGCCTTTGGGTCCCTGCTCCGTCGTGGCCCGCACGGCCATCTCGTCAATCCACAGTAAGGCGCCTACCACCCTGTTTGTTGTCCTCCCTGCCCTGTTTACAACTGGTTCGCATAGGTATGGGGTCTCGTGGTCGGCCGGTCAGCAAGCTCGGGTGGGTGCTCAGCCACTCGATGCACACGCACCACTGCAGATGTGACCTGGGAAGGGTGGATCGGTGCTAACCGTTGATCCACAGATAGACTGATCTGATTAGATCATTTCATACCCTTTCTTGTCTTGCATATAGACCTGAGATGTGAGATCGTGCGGGCGAGATTTAATGATGGGGACTTAGGATCTGGACCATGGGATTTGGATCCGAGGGGCGTCATTGCATACCCATTCGAATTTATGGTGATATAATCTTGGCCGTCAGTTCGGATCGGGCGGTCGATATCCACTGGTATCCCTTCGGCTGCTTATTTTGCGAAAGAGACCCTATTCTTTTACCAAATAAACCGGTCGTCCTCGGTCGTAGGCAAAACCTTACAATAGGGTCCTTGGACTTTTCAAATCCACCCCTGGAAGTCGTTATAGATATAAAATAAATGATTAGAAAACCTAGAAACTTGTTTATTGCATAACTTACTCATTTTAACTCCGATATAGTCCGTTCTAGTTGTGTTAGCTCTGTAACAAAATTTCCTACTCAGTAACAACATTATATTTATCATATCATAGTCATTCTATTGTTGTAATCTAATTAAAATATAATTCACAATCAAGTTATAACTTGGTTTAAAGTTGAATTAAGTTATTTCTTTAATATCTTTTCTTATATGATTTACATTAATCAACATAGAATATAGTTTTTATTACCTAATCACGAAATTCTTCAGAAAATCATATCTTTATAGCCATAACTCCGATTTTAGTTGTTCTCGAACCTACGATTTCGTCGTAGCGCGTAGAATGTTCTTACGTTGCTTGTTCTCATGTTTGGTGTATTGTTATTTTTATGTACTTGTTGTCTATTTGTATGTATTGCTACGAGTAGCAGCGAGGTTATGAGTCACCCGAAGACCCATTTGGTGGAATACATGGGATCTTGAGTCTAAAGCAAGTTGTGCCCTTGATCACTTTTCTTTACTTAATAATGTTCCTGTTAATCAGTGTAACATGCTCATGTTAATTTGATGGGACCCAATAGGTTTCCCTAGCATTGTTTACCCCCCACCTTGCAGACAGATGAACTATTGGGTTGTTTTGCTGCTCTACCTGGTTTTGGGAAACTAATGTTTTATTATGATCATGTTCCAATTATGTTGTTGTTTTAATTATTGTTCATGATAAGGTCATCATGTTAATTAGAAGATGAAAACCACTCGAGAAAACAGTGCTACCACAAGGGTGGTATGGGACACCCTTGGCTGACTAATTAGGAAAGCTAGTGGAAGACTCCTTACCCAAAAGGGGCAAGGGCGGTAGAGGAGCTGCATATAGGGAGGTTCTCGGGTCGATCATGTTGCGATGACTTTTCGGATGAGGGATTCCTATATTGCCCTTCTCAGAAACCATAACGGGTTTTCAGAAGCTAGTGGATGTCACACCCGGTTTTGGAAGGCAAACTAAATGCGAACCATGTACGTGCCAGGATTAGAAACTCATGTACACATCGATTACACATTGCTCAAAGTAAATAGCGGAAAGGTACTTTTATTATATCAAGATGTCCAAGACATCCACATAGTCTATAACATAACATAGTCATTTAATATCATCAAAGTGCGGAATACGAAACGTAGGAGATAAGGCCTTCATAGGCAGCTGACTGGGGGTTGCCACTAAGATAACTAGAACTTGTCGTAGTTCTGGAACTCCTCAAAGTCCTCCATGTTGCCAGCATCTCCTCCTAAGCACTGATTACAGTGGGGACAACCTGGGGTGGGGTGGTTTTAAAAGCAAGGTTGAGTACATATCAACGTACTCAGCAAATGTCTCGTTTGGCTAAAGTGGACTGGCTGTATGTGGAGTTAAGGTTAAGTAGTTACTTTTAGTTGGTCAAGTATTTATTACTAATAGTAGATCCAAGTTTTAGTAATAAACCCAGTTATTACCCAAATGTACTCCCTCCAAGAAGAAATACTAGAAATCATAATTATAACCATCATCATTAAACATCATCATAAAAGTATCCAAAGTTCTTCTAATCAAAGAGGATCCCAAGACTGCCTTAACCGTGAGCTCGGCTGATATACCAGTTTCTAACACTCTGCATAGGTTACACACTTTACCCATGAGTCATGATTCCCATTCTGCCCAGAGATCATGACTCCCCATTGATCACTACCAATGTGACCTGGCAGGGTCTCACTACGTAGCCTTTACAAAGACTCCCCTGGTGCATAGATGCTCGTTAGGTTTTGCCATTCATACAAACACAGTACACCTCCCCAAGGTGGGTGACTAACAAAACCAAATCGAATGAACCTCTACACCCCCCTTGGCAGAGCGAGCACTACGCCCCGACCCCCATTGACGGCCCTCCGGCAGAGCCAACCACACCCCCAGGTTCATCTAATTATTCAGCTAAGGGCATCCCATTCCACCCTCATGGTTGCACTGTTATTCCGGGTGGTCACTCAACGAGCAGGTCCTTACAGAGAGGTACTCAGTAAAATAGCCTGAGTCCCCTAAAATATCACAAGATCATCATCGGGATAACATCATCGTATCATAAATATTCACATCATGTTCGTTGATTAAGTTTAAGCAATAACATAAAGCTAACCATGATAACCCAAAAGGTAAACAAGGTAAGGTAAATACAGACTAGTCATTCCTTAGGTTTCAATAAAGTAATGTGGGATAGTGAATTATAAAGTTTGTAGGACATAATAGGTCAGATGACACTTGCCTTCACCAGGTTGTTGCTTAGGAAAATCTTTGGCAACACACTCAGGAACCACGGGCTAAACAAAGCGATCATGTGTTCAATACATTTGGATAAATACAAATGAATAATACACCAAACATATGCAATCAAGTGGACACAAGTTTGACAGAATAGCATAACACAAAAAGGTAAACCTAGGTGCTAAGGTGCATCAATACACTTAGAGATTAGTGATTCCCTAACTATTATGGATTACATAATTTAGTTCCACTAATTTTAGTGAGACACAAAATTATACTAGGGATAAATTCATACATGACATATTATTAGTCTCGCAAAATTAAATACCTAAGTACCATTAGAGTTTTCCTTTTTATTTTCTTATTTCCTAAGCAATTTATTACATACACAAACCTATAGCTTAGGCATAAAACTAAAGTGCACAGACACTGAATGATCATAATTTATTTGGACAGACATAATACTATGAATATTTTACAATTTGAATCATTCAATTTGGAGTTAATATGAAAAAGATATGAAATAAACAAGTTTTGAAGTTTGAAATACAAAATTAGGCCTAAATCTGTTATTAAATAAAAGCCTAGGGGTTCAATCTGCAAGATTATAGGGGCCTGCTCGCGAGACAGAGGGACGGCGGGTTGATTCTAAAAAACCGAGGGTCTCTTTAACAAAATTACACGCGAAGGGGTACGAGGTTGCGCTAGCCGCCCGATCTCCGACCAATGGTTTGGATTAGAACGGCGAGCGAGGGAGCGGGCGCGCGGGCTATGGGCGCCTGATAGGTGGGCTCAGGGTGGGTTGAGGCACTGACGCACGAGGCCCATGGTAGCGGTATGCTGAGGATGCGGGGCGCGCTGGCCGCTAGATCTCAGACCAACAAGTCTGGTTCCACGGACTACGTGAATCATTATCTGCACATCCGAGCCATCTGATCAAGACTGGACGGCTAGGGGCTTTGTCTTCTCTGGCCGGCTAGGGGCGGCGCCATACGTGCCTGCAGCGGCGCAGCTGCCGTAGATGAGGTAGACTGGGGCTCATAGGGCGCTAGGGGTCGGTCTAGGTAGCCAGGGAGGTTGGGGAGGACTCGGCAAGCACTATGGCGGGATCAGGATAGCAAGAAAGGGGATGAGGCGACCGTACGGTGGAGGGGGAGTCCTCAACGGACTGGAGAATACTCCGGCGAGCAATCACGAGCAACTAAGTGCAAGACAGGGGAAATTAGGGGCGGGGTTAGGTTGGTTACATTGAGAGAAGGCTCAGGGATTTATGAACGACGGCCGGGGCACAGCGAGGACCAGGAGAACTAGAGGGGGAGGGGGCGAACTGAGGGGTGTTCCGGGTTGCGGGTGACAAGGCGGAGCTTATTGAGGCAACGAACATGGCGATGGCTCGACGGCGACCGTAGAACGGGCGCGAGGCCATGGCAAGCGGCGGCGGAGCTCCCTGGGTGTGTGCGCGGTGCGAGGCAAGTGCTGAGGGCTGCGAGTGTGCGAGTGAGGGAAGAGGAGGGTGAGAGGGTACTGTGCAGCTAGAAAAAGGCCAGGGTGGGGACGTGCGCGGCCTTGGCGTGCGTCGTGGGCGTGGAGTCCACAGCGACGCGTGGGTCGTGCGGGGGCAGTTCGGAGGGGAAGGGTCCGATAGACGGGACCCATGGGTCAGCGAGAGGGGACGAGCGAATGGGAGACCGGGCTGACGAGCGAGGCCCACGGGACAGTGAGAGAAGGTGCACACGTGGAGGAGATTGGAGCCGACAAGTCGGCCCCATCGGACAGCGAGAGAGAGTGGCGGAGAGAGAGCGGGCATGAGAAGGCGCTGCCTGTCAGGGGAGGGCTGGCACACGCGCGGGACTAGGCCGACTTGGGCTAGCTTAGCCAAAATTGATTTTTCCTTTTCCTAGAATTTATAATTGCTTTTCTATTTTATTTACACTATGGTTTCAAAATCAAATTCAAACAAAGTTTAAATTTTAAACCAATTCAAACATGTGCATCAATTCAAAGGGTAATTTAGGCTCAGCATGATGCAACAATTCATGACTCACATAGTTTTGACAAAAATAAATAATTAATCCCTCACTAAATTAAGTTAATTCTACTCAAAAGAGAGAGATCGAAACTAAAGAGAGAGAGAGACAAGAGATAACACCATAATTTGTTAGATATTTAGAAAAAATTTTATACCCCCAAATTCAGGGTGTTACAAACCTCTCCGCCTTAAAAAGAATCTCACCCTCGAGATTCAGGGTTGGCTAGTAAAGAGTTCAAGGTACTTGGCTTTCAAGTCGTTTTCTCTTTCCCAGGTTGCTTCTTCCTCTAAGTGATGACCCCATTTGACTTTGCACATCCTGATGGTGCTTCTTCTAGTGACTCGGTCTGCTGTCTCCAGAATCTGAGTTGGCTTCTCAATGTATGTCATATCTTCTTGAACTTCAAGGTCCCTTGTTGGCAACTGCTCTTCTGGTACTCGCAAGCATTTCTTCAGCTGAGACACATGGAACATGTCATGCACAGCCGATAGGCTTTTTGCTAGGCCAAGTTGATATGCTACTTCTCCACGTCTTGCTTGAATATGGTATAGTCCGATGTATCGAGGTGCTAGCTAGCCCTTGACTCCAAACCTTTTGATTTATCTGATGGGTGACACTTTCAAGTAGACACAATCTCGCACTTCAAAACTCAATTCTCTTCTTCGGGTGTCAGCATAGCTTCACTGTATAGACTGTGTTGTCTTCAGATTCTCTCGAACCATTCTAATGTTCTTTTCAGCCTCAAGCAAAATATCTGGACTGAACACCTACCTTTCACTGGGTTGGTCCTAATGAAACGGAGTTCTACAATCCCTCCCATAAAGTGCTTGGAATGGTGACATCTTCAGACTGGTCTGATAACTGTTGTTGTAGGAGAATTCTGCATACGATAGCCTCTTGTCCCAACCTAACTTGTCTTGCAACGGATAAGCTCTTAAGATATCTTCAAGAATCTGGTTGGTTCTCTCAGTCTGACCATCCGTCTGCGGGTGATAAGCTGAATGAACTTTAAATGTGTGCCCAAAGTTTCATGCAACTGATACCAAAAGTGATAAGTGAACTGGGTACCTGTGTCCGATACTATCTTCTTTGGAACGCCATTGTCGGGTACCGTAATTAGGGGTACCCCCAACACTCCTAAACACGGCTGGTAACCACCATCAGCACAAACCGCAAAGACTGATGGGCGCGGTTCAGGTCAAGGCCTCGTCTACCAAGGGACGCGATCTCACCTCGCCCGAGCCCAGCCTCGGGCAGGAACAGTAGTCCCGGACGAATTCACGCCTCGCCCGAGGGCCTCCTCAGGCGACGGGCGCACCTTCGACTCGCCCGAAGCCCAGCTCGGGCAGGCTTCATTGTGAAGCAACCTTGGCCAAATCGCCTCACCAACCGACCGTATCGCAGGCGCATTCAATGCGGGGATCGCTTGACACCTTATCCTGACACGCATGCCTCAGTCGGCAAGGTCGAAGTGACTGCAGTCACTTCGCCCTTTCACTGACCGACCTGACAGGAAAACAGCACCGCTCGCCCCGCTCCGACTGCTGTGCCACCCACCAGGGTGAGGCTGACAACAGCCAAGTTCAGCCTCAGGCGCAACAGGAAGCTCCGCCTCGCCCAACCTAAGGCCTCAGCCTCGGAAGGAGGTCTCCGCCTCGCCCGACCCCAGGGCTCGGCCTCAACCTCGGCCTCGGAAGGAGGTCTCCGCCTCGTCCGACCCCAGGGCTCGGCCTCAACCTCGGCCTCGGGACGAATCGTGTCCTCGCCCGACCCCGGCCTCGGCCTCAGGAGAAGTCTCCGCCTCGCCCGACCTTGGGCTCGGACCGACAACGCCACGGGGGATACATCATTACCCTACCCCTAGCTAGCTCAGGCTACGAGGGAACAAGACCGGCGTCCTATCTGGCTCGCCCCAGTAACAAGTAATGATGGCTCCCCACGTGGGTCCATGGCGACGGTGGTTCTCAGCCACTTACGGAAGCAAGGAGACGTCAGCAGGATCCCAGCAGCACCGACAGCTGTGCTTACACAGGACTCAGGCACTCCTCCGACGACCACGTTATCACGTACACAGGGCTCAAGCACTTCTCCGACAGCCACATTGGCATGTACACAGGGCTCAGGCACTCCTCTGCCAGACACGTTAGCGCATAGCTACACCCCCATTGTACACCTGGACCCTCTCTTTGCATCTATAAAAGGGAGGACCAGGGCCTTCATGCGAGAGGGTCACGCGGGGGAACGAGCTAATGAACATGCTCACTCTCTCTCTCGCGAACGCTTGTAACCCCTACTACGAGCACACCCACCTTGTGCGAGATAATACGAGCCACGTTTCTCCCTTGTGTTCCATCTTGCGCCAACCCATCTGGGCAGGGGCACGCAGCGACAAATTTACTCGTCGGTCCAGGGACCCCCTGGGTCCGAAAAACCGACAGTTGGCGCGCCAGGTAGGGGCCTGCTGCGTGTTAACGAACACCTTCCCGTTGAGTTCCAGATGGGTAGTCTTCAACAACCTCTTCATCCCGAGACGGTGCTCCACTTCGGGAGTCTCGAGTTCATGTCCCTCGACGGCAGCTACGACATGGTACTCCTCCCCTCGTAGCGCGACAGCAACAACGACGGTCGTCAGCTAGCCCGGCGGCAGCGAACACAACGACGTCTTCCCCCCGTGGTGGAAGAGCAGCATCCGGGTTTGTCCCGCCACCCTCCTCGCCGCAGGAGGAGACGGGGCAACCGTGGCTAGGCAGGAGGCGGCACCTCGTCGGTTGTCGAGCGAGTCGACGACGCTAGCACCCCAGCGGGGGACATGTCGGGCGTTGTCCTCGCACCTAAGACAACAACGAATGTCGTTTCCCTCGCAACGTGCCAACCCCAAGCGAACAAATGACGCCAGCACACTCGCGAAGGACTTGCTGGGCGTTAGCCTCGTACCTAAGATAACGGTGCAGTCCGTCCCCGACGCGACTTTGTCATCGTCCATCGATCAAGAGGTACCGTCCGTTTTCCACCCTGTGCCTTTTAGATTCAGGTTCAATCCACCAAGCGACCCCGCTTCGGTGAGCGCTTTCATAAAGGCATATCCTAACCTTCTGGGGTACTATATGTGTTCGTCTTGGGATCGACTGGCGGCCGTCTCAACCTACGGGCCCCCGGGTTCCGAGGAAGAGGACGGTCCCGACTCCGGTTGGGATTTCTCCGGGCTCCGTGATCCCAGTGCCATGCGAGATTTCATGATCGCATGTGACTACTGCCTCTCCGGTTGCTCCGATGATGACCATAGCCTTGACGACGAAGGTTGTGGCCCAAGTCACGAATGTTTCCACATCGATCTGGGGGGTCATGACGAAGGCAACCACCTCGGTGTGCCACAGGATGACGATCCCCTTAGGCCTGCTTCTCTCGTTGACATCCCGCGGGAGCGAGCTGTGGTCCCAGTCCCTGCGAGGGGTCAGGACACATAGCTTGAGAAAATCCACGAGATGCAGGCCAAGCTCGACGAGGAAGCAGGGCAACTTGTGCAGCTCCAGCAAAACATCGAGCAGGAGTGGGCAGGCCGAGCACTTGCCGGAGAAGCGCGTCATCGGGCCCGAGACGTCCAGCGCCGTATCGTTGACGATGCTAGGGCAAGGCTGCCCCCGGCCTCCAGAGGGGTCGGCCAGAATCTGGCTGCAGCGGCAATACTACTCCGAGCAATGCCGGAGCCATCCACCACCGAGGGGCGGCATATCTAGGGAGAACTCAAGAATCTCCTAGAGGATGCCACGGTCCGATGGGCCGAAAGCTCTGCCTCCCGAAGGCAAGGTTGCCCCCCAGAGCATTGCGCAACGACTTCCCGACTCATGCGGGAGGCCTCGGTCCACACCGGGCGCACGCGGGACGCGACGCCTGCAGCCCCGGATCGCCTCGGAAACGAGCACCACCGCCACGACCGTCGAGCCCGCCTTGACGAGAAGGTGCGCCGAGGCTACCACCCTAGGCGTGGGGGACACTACGACAGTGAGGAGGATCGGAGCCCCTCACCCGAACCACCGGGTCCGCAAGCCTTCAGCCGGGCCATACGACGGGCACCGTTCCCAACCCGGTTCTGGGCCCCGACTACCATCACCAAGTACTCGGGGGAAACAAGGCCGGAGTTGTGGCTTGCGGACTACCGGCTGGCCTGCTAGCTGGGAGGAACGGACGATGACAACCTCATCATCCGCAACCTCCCCCTGTTCCTCTCCGACGCTGCCCGAGCCTGGCTGGAGCATCTGCCTCCTGCGTAGATCTCCAATTGGGACGACTTGGTCAAGGCCTTCGCTGGAAACTTCCAGGGCACGTACGTGCGCCCTGGGAACTCCTGGGACCTCCGAAGCTGCCGCCAGCAGCCAGGGGAATCCCTGCGAGAGTACATCCGGTGGTTTTCGAAGCAGCGCACCGAGCTTCCCAACATCACCGACTCGGATGTCATTGGGGCGTTCCTCGCCGGCACCACTTGCCGCGACCTAGTGAGCAAACTGGGCCGCAAGACTCCCACCAAGGCGAGCGAGTTGATGGACATCTCCACCAAGTTTGCCAGGCGGTCGAAGCCATCTTCTGGAAGGACAAGCAGCCTCAGGGACGGCAGCCGGAAGACATCCCCGAGGCACCCGCCCAGTGGGGCATGAAGAAGAGGGCCAAGAAGAAGTCGCAAGCGAAGCGCGACGCCGCCGACGCAGATCTTGTCGCTGCTGCCGAGCACAGGAACCCTCAGAAGCCTCCTGGAGGGGCCAACCTGTTCGACAAGATGCTCAAGGAGTCGTGCCCCTATCACCAGGGTCCCGTCAAGCACACCCTTGAGGAATGCGTCATGCTTCGGCGCTACTTCCATAAAGTCGGGTCCTCGGCGGGAGATGGCAAAGGCCAAGACAACAACAAGAAGGAGGGCGACAAGGAAGAGGAGTTCCCCGAGGTCCACGACTGCTTCATGATCTACGGTGGGCAAGTGGCGAACGCCTCGGCTCGGCACCGCAAGCAGGAGCGCCGGGAGGTCTGCTCGGTAAAGGTGGCGGCGTCAGTCTACCTAGACTGGTCCGACAAGCCCATCACCTTCGACCAAGGCGACCACCCCGACTGCGTGCTGAGCCCAGGAAGGTACCCGCTCGTTGTCGACCCCATCATCGGCAACGCCAGGCTCACCAAGGTCCTCATGGACAGAGGCAGCAGCCTCAACATCATCTACGCCGAGACCCTCGGGCTCTTGGGGATCGATCTGTCCACGATCCGGGCTGGTGCGGCGCCCTTTCATGGGATCATCCCCGGGAAGCGCGTCCTGCCCCTTGGACAACTCGACTTGCCCGTCTGCTTCAGAACTCCCTCCAACTTCTGAAAGGAAACCCTCACGTTCGAGGTGGTCGGGTTCCGAGGAACCTACCACGCAGTGCTGGGGAGACCGTGCTACGCCAAGTTCAAGGCCGTCCCCAACTACACATACCTCAAGCTCAAGATGCTAGGCCCCAACGGGGTCATCACCGTCGGATCCACATACCGCCACGTGTACGAATGCGACGTGGAATGTGTGGAGTACGCTGAGGCCCTCGCCGAGTCCAAGGCCCTCATCGCCGACCTGGAGTGCCTCTCCAAGGAGGTGCCTGATACAAAGCGCCACACCGGCAACTTTGAACTAGCTGGGGCAGTTAAGTTCGTCCCTCTCGACCCCAGCAACGACGCCGACAAGAAGGTCCGGATCGGCTCCGAGCTCGACCCCAAATAGGAAGCAGTGCTCGTCGACTTTCTCCGCGCAAATGCCGAAATTTTTGCGTGGAGTCCCTCGGACATGCCGGGCATACCGAGGGATGTCGCCGAGCACTCGCTGGATATCCGAGCTGGAGCCCGACCCGTGAAGCAGCACCTGCGCCGCTTTGACGAAGAGAAGCGCAGGGCCATAGGCGAGGAGATCCACAAGCTGATGGCTGCAGGGTTCATCAAAGAAGTATTCCATCCTGAATGGTTGGCTAACCCTGTTCTTGTGAAAAAGAAAGGTGGGAAATGGAGGATGTGCGTCGACTACACCGGGTTGAATAAAGCATGTCCGAAGGTTCCCTACCCTCTGCCTCGCATCGATCAAATTGTGGATTCCACTGCTGGGTGCGAAACCCTATCATTCCTCGACGCCTATTCAGGTTATCACCAAATCAAGATGAAAGAGTCCGACCAGCTCGCGACTTCTTTCATCACACCTTTTGGCATGTATTGTTATACTACTATGCCATTTGGCTTGAGGAATGCAGGTGCGACATACCAAAGGTGCATGAACCACGTGTTCGGAGAGCACATCGACCGAACAGTCAAGGCTTACGTCGATGACATCGTTGTCAAGACGAGGAAAGCCTCCAACCTCCTCTCTGACCTTGAAACGACATTCAAGTGTCTGAGAGCGAAGGGCGTGAAGCTCAATCCCGATAAGTGTGTCTTCGGAGTCCCCCGAGGCATGCCCTGGGGTTCATCGTCTCCGAGCGAGGCATCGAGGCCAACCCGGAGAAAATTGCGGCCATCACCAACATGGGGCCTATCAAGGATTTGAAAGGAGTACAGAGGGTCATGGGATGCCTTGCGGCTCTGAGCCGCATCATCTCGCGTCTCGGTGAGAAAGGATTACCCCTGTACCGCCTCTTAAGGAAGGCCGAGCGCTTCACTTGTACCTCCGAGGCCGAGGAAGCCCTCGGAAACTTAAAGGCGCTCCTTACAAATGCGCCCATCTTGGTGCCCCCGCTGCGGGAGAAGCCCTCTTGATCTACGTAGCCGCAACCACTCAGGTGGTCAGCGCCGCGATCGTAGTCGAGAGACGAGAAGAAGGGCATGCACTGCTCATCCAGAGGCCGGTCTACTTCATCAGTGAAGTGCTATCCGGGACCAAGATCTGCTACCCGCAAATTCAGAAGCTACTGTACGCAGTAATTCTGATGCGGCGAAAGTTGCGACATTACTTCGAGTCTCATCCGGTGACTGTGGTGTCATCCTTCCCCCTGGGGGAGATCATCCAGTGCCGAGAGGCCTCGGGTAGGATAGCAAAGTGGGCAGTGGAGCTCATGGGCGAAACACTCTCATTCGTCCCTCGGAAGGCCATAAAATCCCAAGTCTTGGCGGATTTCCTAGCGGAATGGGTCGACACCCAATTGCCAACAGCTCCGATCCAACCGGAACTTTGGACCATGTACTTCGATGGGTCGCTGATAAAAACAGGAGCAGGTGCTGGCCTGCTCTGTGACACCCCAGTGTCACCTAGGGTTTCTCTCAAAGTGCTAAACCAAGAACCATCATTTTATGTGAACCAAATTGAGCATGAGCATCAAATTGACTTAAGAATGAAGAATCCACCAAGCCTATACTTAAAAGTATCATGATCAAAACAAATGAGTCTTTCAAAAAGGTAATAATGTTGCAACCCTAATAAAAACCCTAAGTGAGCCCTATGTGCAAAATTCAAGAAAATGGGGAAAAGGGTATGAAAAATTTAAAATCATGGCTTGGGACAATTATAAACATTGAAGTATATTCATTAAGCAACAATAAAGATTGAGGAAGCTTGGCCAAAATAACTCAATTAAAACCCCAAAACAAGCTTCTCATGTGGGGACTCAATGGGGAATTCTGAATTTCAGAATTCTGAATTTCAGACCTTGACCAAAGATCAAGCGTGTTCACCTTGATCCCTAACTCAAATCCTAATGGTCCCATTAACAAAAATGTGCCTAACTAACCCCTCTGTCGTGTGCCAGAAGATGGCATTGGGACGCGAGCCCTAGACACGACAAAACCCTAGATTTGCCTCGGGTTTGAGCAGGGAGACAGACCGGATTTCCGGGCTCCATATCTCTGCAACCAGTAGGCAAAATCCTATGACCCCCACACAAGATCGGTAGCTTGTAGGGAGGAGAAGAGGTTTTGTGCACTGACCAAGGCGAGAGCAGGCTCGGATGAGTGACCATACGTGCCAGAACTTGGGCAGAATGCACGGGCACACGTGTTCGACCCTGGTCGGCACGCCGGCGCTCGCCCAACCCGCGCGCGCGCTCGCCTCGGCGTTCGGTCAAGTCTGCCGCGCGCCTTGCCCTCGGTCGTGCCCGCCCGTGCCTATAAAGCCTCCCCGGGCGTGCCTCACCTCACCCCGCGCTCACCATCACCGGCCAGCCACCCGTCCTTTGCTCCGGCGAGCTCTTTTCCGCCCGCCACTGCCGCCAGAACCTCGGCCACCGTGGCCAGCCCACTCTGGCCACCCCCAAGTCGAGCCAGTGCTTCGGCTAGCTCCGCCAGTGGCCCATGAAGCTTTCCTAGCCCTCGGACCCGGCAGAACTTCACCGGAAGCCCGAGATCGACTTCACCGGACTTCGGTCGCCCGCCTGCACGCGTGGACCAAGCTCTCCGGTGAGCCATTCTTCAATTCCTCGCGCACACCCCTTCCTTGTTCCCTGGTGAAGCTCTCTGACCTGTTCAATTGAACTATCGCGCCGTGAGCAGGCCGGGCTCCTCGCCGCCGACGAGCACCCCCGCCTGCGCACGTGGACCGACCGACTCCGACCATCCCCGATGGTAACCCGCACATCGCTGTGATCCCCGAGACCTCCCCTACGTCCTCGACCACCTCACCGGAGCAATCTCGCCGCCGGTAAGCCCCTCCGCCCTTTCTTCCGCCGTGGTTACTGTTTAAGTTAGGAGAAGGACCTCGGGTTAGGATTAGAAGAACCCGGGGGGTTTTCTGCAATGTCAGTGACTCATTTGAATAGTAGCCCAGGGACTGATCCGTGAGGAAAACTTAAAACACCCGCCAGGGACCCAGTGCAAAGTAGTTTTCCATTTAATCAATTCTGTTAATCTTTTTAAATAACTAGAGAACTTAGAAAATTCTTAACCAAAAGTTGTCAAACTAATTTTGCTAGATCCTGAATAATATGAGCTATCATTTAAAAATAATGAACCTTATGCTTTCTGTTCTAATTTTTAGAGTTTAAAATTAAAAACAGAAACTAACCAAACCTTGTTTAATTAAAGAAAATTAGTTTTTCTTCTGTGCTGAAACTAAGAAAATTTGTAGGTATTCAAACCTCTTTTAGACACTATTTAAAAATAGTAGGAACCCCAGTATTGAAGAATGTAGTGTAGATATCCATTTAAAGCTATTTTGCCCAAAACTTAGGAAAAATTAGAAAGGCATTAGAAATTAATGAACAGTGAGTAAAATTAATTTTCCTAGTTTGCTTAAATAACAGAGAACATAGGAAAAATAAAAAGACCTTTATTTCAGATCAATTTTAAATTAAAATGTTTTATTTAGCATTATTCCAACTAGAAATCAATTATTAGAATTACAAAACTAGACCCAAAATTGATAATAAAAATTCAGTGGACTTGTAACCACCAGAACCCCACTGCAAAAATAATGAACACCTCAGCCCAACATTTTAAGTAGGGAAAATAAATCTAACATGATAATGAGGCATTTTCCAAATAAATCATGAATAACCCATAATAATGCAATAATGGGCAACCAAAATTTTGCTAAGTCAATAATGAGATAAGCCACCAGAGAAAAATGCAAACCATTAAAAAAATGTAAAATAATACCTATTGCCCATATTTTGTAAGAAAATCCATTTAATCCAAGTAATGCATACCACCTCTTCCCTTAAGCAAAAAGATGCCAAACTTCAGAATGATTGCTCTTGCGCAAAAATAGAAGCTAAGAAAAATCAGAAATCTATTGTTTGATATATTTCAAATATGGTGGTAGTAGAAAGCACCCCTTTGGCTAGAAACTTGAGAAAAACCTAGTAAAATAACTAATAGGTATTAATGACTAGAAATTTGTGTCAAGTCTTGTTATAGCACCTAAAAGCCAGCAAAAATAAGTTTAGAGAATTACCTACTTTTAATTAATAGTTGTAGTTCAAAGCACCTTTTATGCCCTAAAACTTGGTAATTTTGTCCAAAAAAAACTATTCACTTTCTGATCCTCAAATTTTGAGACTGAGAATTATACACCAGTACCAAGCCACTGTAATTTTTGCAGAATTTTTGGAGTTTTATTAAAGCAACTTGTAGTTCAAACCCACTCCAAAACATTAAAGAGAATAAAAGAAAAAGAAAGAAGAAATAAACCTCACCCCAATAAGTCCAACTTGAATTCTTATCAATTCTCACTAAGGCTTAAAAAGAATTCAGTGGAACCCCAAAAATAAACCTACCACTTACCTTAGCTAAGTTTGACCCAATTTACCAAGTATACCACCCAGAAGTCTTACATAAGTAAGGTTTAACCTTGTCTAACTCAAGAAGATCATACACCGTCAAAGGTTATAGTTTCTAAAGCACATATCATATCATGCATATATCTTACGCATTGCATTCATTAGATTGTAATCTTGCCGACGGAGAGTACGTGCTCATCCCCGAGTAAGGATCTGTCCAAGAGGAGGACCAGGAGCAAGCTTCCGAGGCTGCTGTTGAGGATCTCCCCGCAGCCCCAACAATTGAAGGCAAGCCCCGGTTTATATGCATAACCGTATTATTATATGGTACTTTACTACACTTAATGCTTGTAGGATTGTAATGTGCACTTAAGTGTAGGAGTTGCTTGAAACCTCTAGTTGCATGAACTTAGGATTCCTTTTTGAGATGAATACTAGTATGCTAGGTCGAGTAGCTGCTTGCTAATCAAGATCTTGGTAGAAGTCGAGTGATTTTTCTAGCACTCGCGCGAGGTCAGGAATTGATTGTATTCATCTTGATAACGTGATCTATGTTGGTCTATGGACTTGGATCCAGGGAGGATGCCTTGACCATGAGACGGGAAAAAGGAATTAAGGATTAATGTGTGGATACCTGAGTCAAGCTTTTGAACGTACTAAGCACATGTCGGGAAAAATGGTAACCGATAAACCTAGTACCTGAGTGAAGCCGGGCGCGGACTTTATCCCTCATGCGACCTGAGACTGGGTCTCCCATGCTAGCTATGGTGGGTACAAGTGCGGTCACTGCACGGCGGCAGCTGGGGCCAGTGGAGCATTGTATGTGAGAGCACCTAGAGAGGGGGGGGTGAATAGGTGATCCTTTGAAAACTTGAAAACTTAAGCCACAAAACTTGGTTAATCGTTAGCACAATAATTGCCAAGTGGCTAGAGAGGAATCAAAACACAATAACCACAAGAAATCAATCACAGAGATGGCACGGTGGTTTCCCGTGGTTCGGCCAAGACCAACGCTTGCCTACTCCACGTTGTGGCGTCCCAACGGACGAGGGTTGCAATCAACCCCTCTCAAGCGGTCCAAAGACCCACTTGAATACCACGGTGTTTTGCTTGCTTTTTCTCAATCCCGTTTGCGAGGAATCTCCACAACTTGGAGCCTCTCGCCCTTACAATTGAAGTTCACAAAGAAGCACGGAGCAAGGGAGGGATTAGCAACGCACTCAAGACAAGAAATCACAGCAACACCACGCACACAAGTCGCAACGAGAGCTCACAACACAACTCAAAGAGTTCACTACTCAACTAGAGCTCTAATTGCTATCGCAAAGAATCAAAGGCGCGGAATCGATGTCTTGGTGCTTAGGAATGTTGTAGGAATGCTTGGTGTGCTCCTCCATGCGCCTAGGGGTCCCTTTTATAGCCCCAAGGCAGCTAGGAGCCGTTGAGAGCAATCTAGGAAGGCTGATCTTGCCTTCTGTCGACTGGCGCACCGGACAGTCCGGTGCACACCGGACACTGTCCGGTGCCCGATTTCCTTCCAAAAATGGCGCAGTCGACCGTTGGCAGCCAGAGAGCCGTTGGCGCACCGGACATGTCCGGTGCACACCGGACAGTCCGGTGCCCCCTTCTAGCCGTTGGCTCGGCCACGTGTCCCACGCAGATCGCGCGGCCGACCGTTGGCCCGGTCGACCGTTGGCTCACCGGACAGTCCGGTGCACACCGGACAGTCCGGTGAATTATAGCCGTACGTCGCCGGTGAATTCCCGAGAGCGGCCACTTCGCGCAAGCCAGCCTGGCGCACCGGACACTGTCCGGTGCACCACCGGACAGTCCGGTGCTCCCAGACTGAGCAGACTTTGGCTGAGCAAAGCCATCTCATTTCCAATTCGATTTTTCCTGTTTCCAGCACTTAGACGCAATACATTAGTCCACAAAACAATGTACTAAGTCTGAGAAACATACCTTTATCCTTGATTTGTACTTTGCCCACCATTTTACACTTAGGCACTTGTGTTGGACACTAAATCACCAAAATACTTAGAAATGGCCCAAAGGCACATTTCCCTTTCAATCTCCCCCTTTTTGGTGATTTATGCCAACACAACATAAAGCAAGTAGAACAAGTATAAAATCAATTCAACTAAGAACTCAAAGTTGTTTTGAATCAAGTTTGACATATATGGATCACTCTTTGCCACCACTTGGTTTGTTTTTGCAAATCAAACTCAACTTTCTATCTCTAAGTCAAACACACATGTTAAGACATAAAGAGAGTCATTCCAAGAGAAATTGATTCAAGTTTCAAAAACTCCCCTTTTTCCCATAATCAACACTTCTCCCCACAAGAAGCCAACTTTTAACAAGAGAGACAATAAAAGAGTTTTGTCAAACCAAAAGCTCTATTCTACTATTTTCAAAATCTCTCAAGTGGTAGCTGATCCATTTATTGCTTTGGCCTTTATTTTCTCCCCATTTGGCATCAAGCACCAAAACGGGATGAATCTTGGCCCCTTAACCCCATTGCCTCACCAAAATCTTCAATAAGAATACAAAGGCAATAAGAGTACATGAGATGAACTTGGAATAAGTTACCCTCTCATTGGAGTGCAGTGGAAGTCTTTCATGGTCCAAGTCCACCTTTTCCCTTTCAATCCTTCTTTGAGACTAAAGCATCAAACTCAAGCACATGGTTAGTCTCTGAAAGTCGCCTAGAGAGGGGGGGGGGGGGGTGAATAGGCCGAAACTGAAATTCTCAAAAATAATCACAACTACAAGCCGGGTTAGCGTTAGAAATATAATAGAGTCCGCGAGAGAGGGTGCAAAACAAATCGCAAGCGAATAATGAAGTGAGACACGCGGATTTGTTTTACCGAGGTTCGGTTCTCGCAAACCTACTCCCCGTTGAGGAGGTCACAAAGGCCGGGTCTCTTTCAACCCTTACCCTCTCTCAAACGATCCCGTGGACCGAGTGAGCTTTCTCTTCTCAATCACTTGGAACACAAAGTTCCCACAAGGACCACCACAAGATTGGTGTCTCTTGCCTTAATTACAAGTGAGTATGATCGCAATGAAGAATCAAAGAAAGAAGAAAGCAATCCAAGCGCAAGAGCTCAAAGGAACACAAGCAAATCTCTCTCACTAATCACTAGGGCGTTGTGTGGAGTTTGGAGAGGATTTGATCACTTTGGTGTGTCTAGAATTGAATGCTAGAGCTCTTGTAAGTAGTTGAGAAGTGGAAAACTTGGATGCAATGAATGGTGTGGTGGTTGGGGTATTTATAGCCCCAACCATCAAACTTGACCGTTGGTGGAGGCTGTCTGTTCGATGGCGCACCGGACAGTCCGGTGTACACCGGACAAGTCCGGTGCATGTCCGGTGCCCCAGCCATGTCACCAGTGCCGTTGGAATCTGACAGTTGGAGTTCTGACTTCTGGGCCCGCCTCGATGTCCGGTGGCGCACCGGACATGAACTGTTCATTGTCCGGTGCGCCGGTATGGGCGTGCCTGCCTTCTGCGCGTGCTGCGCGCGTATTTAATGCGTTGCAGGTAGCCGTTGGCGCGAATTAGCCGTTGCTCCGAGGATGCACCGGACAGTCCGGTGCACACCGGACATGTCCGGTAAATTATAGCGGAGCAGCCTTCGTGAAATCCCGAGGCTGGCGAGTTTCTGAGCCGCGTCCCGTTGGAGCACCGGACATTGTCCGGTGTACACCGGACAGTCCGGTGAATTTTAGCGCGCCGGCTTCTGAAAATTCCCGAGGCTGAGGAGTTCTGCGCGAGGTCCCCTGGTGCACCGGACACTGTCTGGTGCACCACCGGACAGTCCGGTGCGCCAGACCAGGGAGCCTTTCGGGATGCATTTAGCTCTTTAATTTGAACCCAACATTGGTCCTTTTAATTGGCTTGTTATGAACTTTTGACACCTGTATAACTTATACACTAGAGCAAACTAGTTAGTCCATTTGTTTGTGTTGGGCAATTCAACCACCAAAATTAATTAGGGACTAGGTGAGCCTAATTCCCTTTCAATCTCCCCCTTTTTGGTGATTGATGCCAACACAACCAAAACAAATGTAGAAGTGCATAATTGAACTAGTTTGCATAATGTAAGTGCAAACATTGCTTGGAATTGAGCCAATATACTTACAAGATATGCATGGATCGTTTCTTTTATTCTTAATATTTTGGACCACGCTTGCACCACAAGTTTTGTTTTTGCAAACTCTTTTGTAAATCCTTTTCAAAAGTTCTTTTGCAAATAGTCAAAGAAAATGAGTATGATTTTGCAAAGCATTTTCAAGATTTGAAATTTTCTCCCCCTGTTTCAAATGCTTTTCCTTTGACTAAACAAAAACTCCCCCTAAATGAGATCCTCCTCTTAGTGTTCAAGAGGGTTTTGATATATCATTTTTGAAATACTACTTTCTCCCCCTTTTGAACACAATAGGATACCAATTGATAAAATTCTTGGAAACACGAAGTTTTAATTGGTGGTGGTGCGGTCCTTTTGCTTTGGGCTCTTACTTTCTCCCCCTTTGGCATGAATCGCCAAAAACGGAATCATTAGAGCCCTCTAATTACTCCCTTTCTCTTTGGTCATAAGTAAATGAGTGAAGATTATACCAAAGATGGAGTCCTTTTGCTTGGTGCTCATGATTTCTCCCCAAAAATGGAGAGTTGCTTGGAGTGATGGCGAAAAATGAGTTACGGAGTGGAAGCCTTTGTCTTCGCCGACGACTCCAATTCCCTTTCAATACACCTATGACTTGGTTTGAAATGGACTTGAAAACACATTAGTCATAGCATATGAAAGAGACATGATCAAAGGTATATAAGTGAGCTATGTGTGCAAGTTAGCAAAAGAAATTGCGCGAATCAAGAATATTGAGCTCATGCCTAAGTTTGTTAAAAGTTTGTTCATCAAGAGGCTTGGTAAAGATATCGGCTAATTGATCTTTAGTGTTAATGTCAGAAATCTCGATATCTCCCTTTTGTTGGTGATCCCTCAAAAAGTGATACCGAATAGCTATGTGTTTAGTGCGGCTATGCTCGACGGGATTATCCGCCATCTTGATTGCACTCTCATTATCACATAGCAAAGGGACTTTGGTCAATTTGTAACCGTAGTCCCGTAGGGTTTGCCTCATCCAAAGCAATTGCGCGCAACAATGACCTGCGGCAATGTACTCGGCTTCGGCGGTGGAAAGAGCGACCGAATTTTGCTTCTTTGAAGCCCAAGACACCAAGGATCTTCCCAAGAACTGGCAAGTCCCTGATGTGCTCTTCCTATTGATTTTGCACCCCGCCCAATCGGCATCCGAATAACCAATCAAATCAAATGTGGATCCCCTAGGATACCAAAGCCCAAACTTAGGAGTATAAGCCAAATATCTCAGGATTCGTTTTACGGCCGTAAGGTGTGATTCCTTAGGGTCGGCTTGGAATCTTGCACACATGCATACGGAAAGCATAATGACCGATCGAGATGCACATAAATAAAGCAATGAACCAATCATCGACCGGTATACCTTTTGATCCACGGACTTACCTCCCGTGTCGAGGTCGAGATGCCCATTTGTTCCCATGGGTGTCTTGATGGGCTTGGCATCCTTCATTCCAAACTTGGTTAGAATGTCTTGAGTGTACTTCGTTTGGCTAATGAAGGTGCCTTCTTGGAGTTGCTTGACTTGGAATCCTAGAAAATACTTCAACTCCCCCATCATAGACATCTCGAATTTCTGTGTCATGATCCTACTAAATTCTTCACAAGTGGATTCGTTAGTAGACCCAAATATGATATCATCAACATAAAGTTGGCATACAAACAAATCATTGTCAAGAGTTTTAGTGAATAAAGTAGGATCGGCCTTGCCGACTTTGAAGCCATTTGCAATAAGGAAATCTCTAAGGCATTCATACCACGCTCTTGGGGCTTGCTTGAGCCCATAAAGCGCCTTAGAGAGCCTATAGACATGGTTAGGGTACTCACTATCTTCAAAGCCGGGAGGTTGCTCAACATAGACCTCCTCCTTGATTGGTCCGTTGAGGAAGGCACTCTTCACGTCCATTTGGTAGAGCTTGAAGCCATGGTAAGTAGCATAGGCCAATAATATATGAATTGACTCAAGCCTAGCTACGGGTGCATAGGTTTCACCGAAATCCAAACCTTCGACTTGGGAGTATCCCTTGGCCACAAGTCGAGCTTTGTTCCTTGTCACCACACCATGCTCGTCTTGCTTGTTGCGGAAGACCCACTTGGTTCCTACAACATTTTGGTTAGGACGTGGAACTAAATGCCATACCTCGTTCCTCGTGAAATTGTTGAGCTCCTCTTGCATCGCCATCACCCAATCTGAATCTTGTAGTGCTTCCTCTACCCTGTGTGGCTCAATAGAGGAAACAAAAGAGTAATGCTCACAAAAATGTGCAACACGAGATCGAGTGGTTACCCCCTTATGAATGTCGCCGAGGATGGTGTCGACGGGGTGATCTCGTTGTATTGCTTGGTGGGTTCTTGGGTGTGGCGGTCTTGGTTGTTCATCCTCTTTGTCTTCAACATTTGTATCTCCCCCTTGATCATTGCCGTCATCTTGAGGTGGCTCGTCATTGTGTTCTTCCTCTTTATCATCTTGAGCCTCGTCCTCATTTTGTGTTGGTGGAGATGCTTGCGTGGAGGAGGATGGTTGATCTTGTGCATTTGGAGGCTCTTCGGATTCCTTAGGGCACACATCCCCAATGGACATGTTCCTTAGCGCTATGCATGGAGCCTGTTCTTCACCTATCTCATCAAGATCCACTTGCTCTACTTGAGAGCCGTTAGTCTCATCAAACACAACGTCACAAGAAACTTCAACTAGTCCTGAGGACTTGTTAAAGACTCTATATGCCCTTGTGTTTGAGTCATATCCTAGTAAAAAGCCTTCTACAGTTTTAGGAGCAAATTTAGATTTTCTACCTCTTTTAACAAGAATAAAGCATTTGCTACCAAAAACTCTAAAATATGAAATATTGGGCTTTTTACCGGTTAGGAGTTCATAGGATGTCTTCTTAAGGATTCGGTGTAGATATAACCGGTTGATGGCGTAGCAGGCGGTGTTGACCGCCTCGGCCAAAAACCGATCTGGTGTCTTGTACTCATCAAGCATGGTTCTTGCCATGTCCAATAGAGTTCGATTCTTCCTCTCTACTACACCATTTTGTTGTGGCGTGTAGGGAGAGGAGAATTCATGCTTGATGCCCTCCTCCTCAAGAAAGCATTCAATTTGAGAGTTCTTGAACTCCGTCCCGTTGTCGCTTCTAATTTTCTTGATCCTTAAGCCGAACTCATTTTGAGCTCGTCTCAAGAATCCTTTTAAGGTCTCTTGGGTATGAGATTTTTCCTGCAAAAAGAACACCCAAGTGAAGCGAGAATAATCATCCACAATAACTAGACAGTACTTACTCCCGCCGATGCTTATGTAAGCGATCGGGCCGAATAGGTCCATGTGTAGGAGCTCCAGTGGCCTGTCGCTAGTCATGATGTTCTTGTGTGGATGATGAGTGCCAACTTGCTTTCCTGCTTGGCATGCGCTACAAACCCTGTCTTTCTCAAAATGAACATTGGTTAGTCCTAAAATGTGTTCTCCCTTTAGAAGCTTATGTAGATTCTTCATCCCAACATGGGCTAGTCGGCGGTGTCAGAGCCAACCCATGTTAGTCTTAGCAATTAAGCATGTGTCGAGTTCAGCTCTATCAAAATCTACTAAGTATAGCTGACCCTCTAACACACCCTTAAATGCTATTGAATCATCACTTCTTCTAAAGACAATGACACCAACATCAGTAAAGAGACAGTTGTAGCCCATTTTACATAATTGAGATACGGAAAGCAAATTGTAATCTAATGAATCTACAAGAAAAACATTGGAAATAGAATGGTCAGGAGATATAGCTATTTTACCAAGACCTTTGACCAAACCTTGATTTCCATCCCCGAATGTGATAGCTCGTTGGGGATCTTGGTTTTTCTCGTAGGAGGAGAACATCTTCTTCTCCCCTGTCATGTGGTTTGTGCACCCGCTGTCAATGATCCAACTTGAGCCCCCGGATGCGTAAACCTACAAAACAATTTTAGTTCTTGACTTTAGGTACCCAAATGGTTTTGGGTCCTTTGGCATTAGAAACAAGAACTTTGGGTACCCAAACACAAGTCTTGGAACCCTTGTGTTGCCCCCAACAAACTTGGCAACTACCTTGCCGGATTTGTTAGTAAGCACATAAGATGCATCAAAAGTTTTAAATGAAATGTCATAATCATTTGATGTATTAGGAGTTTTCTTCTTAGGCAACTTAGCGCGGGTTGGTTGCCTAGAGCTAGATGTCTCACCCTTATACATAAAAGCATGATTAGGGCCAGAGTGAGACTTCCTAGAATGAATTTTCTTAATTTTGCTCTCGGGATAACCGGCAGGGTACAAAATGTAACCCTCGTTATCCTGAGGCATGGGAGCCTTGCCCTTAACAAAGTTAGACAAATTTCTAGGAGGGGCATTAAGTTTGACATTGTCTCCCCTTTGGTAGCCAATGCCATCCTTGATGCCAGGGCGTCTCCCATTATAGAGCATACTTCTAGCAAATTTAAACTTTTCATTTTCTAAGTTATGCTCGGCAATTTTGACATTTAATAATGCTATATGATCATTTTGTTGTTTAATTAAAGCCATGTGATCATGAATAGCACTGATATCAACATCTCTACATCTAGTACAAATATAAGTGTGCTCAACGGTAGATGTAGAGGGTTTGCAAGATTTTAATTCTACAACCTTAGCATGCAACATATCATTCTTAGTTCTAAGGTCGGAAATAATAGTATTGCAAACATCAAAATCTTTAGCCTTAGCAATCAAATTTTCATTTTCTACTCTAAGGCTAGCAAGAGAGTCATTCAATTCCTTAATCTTAGCAAGCAAATCATCATTATCATTTCTAAGATCGGGAATTGAAGCATCATAAACATGAGAATCAACCTTAGCAATTAATCTAGCATTTTCATTTCTAAGGTTGTCTATAGTCTCATGGCAAACGCTTAGCTCACTAGACAATTTTTCACATTTTTCAACTTGTTGAGCATAAGCATTTTTAACCTTAACATGCTTTTTATTTTCCTTGATTAGGAAGTCCTCTTGGGAGTCCAAGAGATCATCCTTCTCATGGATGGCACTAATTAATTCATTTAATTTTTCTTTTTGTTGCATGTTTAGGTCGGCAAAAAGGGTTCACAAATTATTTTCCTCATCACTATCATTATCATCACTAGAGGATTCATATTTAGTGGAGGATTTAGATTTAACCTTCTTCCTTTTGCCGTCCTTTGCCATGAGGCACTTGTGGCCGACGTTGGGGAAGAGGAGTCCCTTGGTGACGGCGATGTTGGCGGCGTCCTCGTCGGAGGAGGACTCGGTGGAGCTCTCGTCGGAGTCCCACTCCCAGCAAACATGGGCATCGCCGCCCTTCTTCTTGTAGTACTTCTTCTTTTCTCTCCTCTTTCCCTTCTTGTCGTCGCCCCTGTCACTGTCACTAGACATAGGACATTTTGCAATAAAATGACCGGGCTTACCACACTTGTAGCAAACCTTCTTGGAACGGGATTTGTAATCCTTCCCCTTCCGTTGCTTGAGGATTTGCCGAAAGCTTTTGATGATTAAGGCCATCTCCTCATTGTCGAGCTTGGAGGCGTCAATTGGTTGTCTACTCGGTGTAGACTCCTCCTTCTTCTCCTCCGTCGCCTTAAAGGCCACCGGTTGTGCCTCGGACGTGGAGGGTTCATCAAGCTCGTTGATCTTCTTTGAGCCTCTAATCATACATTCAAAGCTCACAAAATTCCCGATTACTTTCTCGGGAGTCATTAGTGTGTATCTAGGATTACCATGAATTAATTGAACTTGAGTGGGGTTAAGGAAAATGAGAGATCTTAGAATAACCTTAACCACCTCGTGGTCGTCCCACTTTTTGCTCCCGAGGTTGCGCACTTGGTTCACCAAGGTTTTGAGCCGGTTGTACATATCTTGTGGCTCCTCCCCTTGGCGAAGACGAAAACGACCGAGCTCCCCCTCGATCGTTTCCCGCTTTGTGATCTTGGTGAGTTCATCACCCTCGTGCGCGGTCTTGAGTAGGTCCCAAATCTCCTTTGCATTCTTCAATCCTTGCACCTTGTTGTATTCATCCTTGCTTAGAGAGGCAAGGAGTATGGTTGTGGCTTGGGAGTTGAAGTGCTCGATTTGGGCCACTTCGTCCGTATCATAGTCTTCATCCCCCATGGATGGTACCTGTGCTCCAAACTCAACAACATTCCATATACTTTTGTGGAGTGAGGTTAGATGAAATTTCATTAAATCACTCCACCTAGCATAATCTTCGCCATCAAAAGTTGGCGGTTTGCCTAATGGAACGGAAAGTAATGGAGTATGTCTAGGTGTACGAGGATAGTGTAAGGGAATCTTACTAAACTTCTTGCGCTCTTGGCGCTTAGAAGTTACGGACGGCGCATCGGAGTCGGAGGTTGATGTTGATGAAGTGTCGGTCTCGTAGTAGACCACTTTCCTCATCCTCTTGTGCTTGTCGCCTTTCCGATGCGACTTGTGGGAAGAAGATTTTTCCTTCTTCTCTTTGTGGTGAGAAGAAGAAGATCTTTTCTCCTTCTGTTTGGAGGAGTCCTTCTTTTTCTCCTTCCTCTTGGTGCGGGACTCTTCCGATGAAGTGCTCCCTTGGCTCGTAGTGGGCTTGTCGCCGGTCTCCATCTCCCTCTTGGTGTGATCTCCCGACATCACTTCGAGCGGTTAGGCTCTAATGAAGCACCGGGCTCTGATACCAATTGAAAGTCGCCTAGAGGGGGGGGGGGGGGGTGAATAGGCCGAAACTGAAATTCTCAAAAATAATCACAACTACAAGCCAGGTTAGCGTTAGAAATATAATAGAGTCCGCGAGAGAGGGTGCAAAACAAATCGCAAGCGAATAATGAAGTGAGACACGTGGATTTGTTTTACCGAGGTTCGGTTCTCGCAAACCTACTCCCCGTTGAGGAGGCCACAAAGGCCAGGTCTCTTTCAACCCTTACCCTCTCTCAAACGATCCCGTGGACCGAGTGAGCTTTCTCTTCTCAATCACTTGGAACACAAAGTTCCCACAAGGACCACCACAAGATTGGTGTCTCTTGCCTTAATTACAAGTGAGTATGATCGCAATGAAGAATCAAAGAAAGAAGAAAGCAATCCAAGCGCAAGAGCTCAAAGGAACACAAGCAAATCTCTCTCACTAATCACTAGGGCGTTGTGTGGAGTTTGGAGAGGATTTGATCACTTTGGTGTGTCTAGAATTGAATGCTAGAGCTCATGTAAGTAGTTGAGAAGTGGAAAACTTGGATGCAATGAATGGTGTGGTGGTTGGGGTATTTATATCCCCAACCACCAAACTTGACCGTTGGTGGAGGCTGTCTGTTCGATGGCGCACCGGACAGTCCGGTGTACACCGGACATGTCCGGTGCCCCAGCCACGTCACCAGTGCCGTTGGAATCTGACCGTTGGAGTTCTGACTTCTGGGCCCGCCTCGATGTCCGGTGGCGCACCGGACATGAACTGTTCATTGTCCGGTGCGCCGGTATGGGCGTGCCTGCCTTCTGCGCGCGCTGCGCGCGTATTTAATGCGTTGCAGGTAGCCGTTGGCGCGAATTAGCCGTTGCTCCGAGGATGCACCGGACAGTCCGGTGCACACCGGACATGTCCGGTGAATTATAGCGGAGCAGCCTTCGTGAAATCCCGAGGCTGGCGAGTTTCTGAGCCGCGTCCCGTTGGAGCACCGGACATTGTTCGGTGTACACCGGACAGTCCGTTGAATTTTAGCGCGCCGGCTTCTGAGAATTCCCGAGGCTGAGGAGTTCTGCGCGAGGTCCCCTGGTGCACCGGACACTGTCCGGTGCGCCACCGGACAGTCCGGTGCGCCAGACCAGGGAGCCTTTCGGGATGCATTTAGCTCTTTAATTTGAACCCAACATTGGTCCTTTTAATTGGCTTGTTATGAACTTTTGACACCTGTATAACTTATACACTAGAGCAAACTAGTTAGTCCATTTGTTTGTGTTGGGCAATTCAACCACCAAAATTAATTAGGGACTAGGTGAGCCTAATTCCCTTTCAGTCTCAAAGGGTCAAGTTGTAACATATCTCCCCCTAAACATGTGCATCACTTTGCAACGGACTTGTGAGGTCCAGGGAGTGTTTGTACAACTTGAGCACCATAACTAAGCAACAAAATGCATAAGGAACATGATCAAAGGCATAAACACATGTATGCTATAAATCAATCCAAGTTCCGTGAATCTAAGACATTGAGCTCACTATGCAACCTGCAAAAGATCTTCTCATCTAGAGGCTTGGTAAAGATATCGGCTAGCTGGTTCTCGGTGCTAACATGAAACACTTCGATATCTCCCTTTTGCTGGTGGTCTCTCAAAAAGTGATGCCGGATGTCTATGTGCTTTGTGCGGCTGTGCTCAACAGGATTTTCCGCCATGCGGATAGCACTCTCATTATCACATAGGAGTGGGACTTTGCTCAAATTGTAGCCAAAGTCCCTGAGGGTTTGCCTCATCCAAAGTAGTTGCGCGCAACACTGTCCTGCGGCAACATACTCGGCCTCAGCGGTGGATAGGGCAACGGAGGTTTGTTTCTTAGAATTCCATGACACTAGGGACCTTCCTAAGAATTGGCACGTCCCCGATGTACTCTTCCTATCGACCTTACATCCAGCATAGTCGGAATCTGAATATCCAATTAGGTCAAAGGTAGACCCCTTTGGATACCAGAGCCCGAAGCAAGGCGTAGCGACTAAATATCTAAGGATTCGCTTCACTGCCACTAAGTGACACTCCTTAGGATCGGATTGAAATCTAGCACACATGCAAACGCTAAGCATAATATCCGGTCTACTAGCACATAAGTAAAGTAACGACCCTATTATTGACCGGTATGCCTTTTGATCAACAGACTTACCTCCTTTGTTGAGGTCAGTGTGTCCGTCGGTCCCCATCGGAGTCTTTGCGGGCTTGGCATCCTTCATCCCAACCCGCTTCAGCAAGTCTTGCGTGTACTTCATTTGAGAGATGAAGGTGCCGTCCTTGAGTTGCTTCACTTGGAACCCAAGAAAGTAGTTCAACTCGCCCATCATTGACATCTCGAATTTCTGCGTCATCACCCTGCTAAACTCTTCACAAGACTTTTTATTAGTAGAACCAAATATTATGTCATCGACATAAATTTGGCACACAAAAAGATCACCGTCACAAGTCTTAGTGAAAAGAGTTGGATCGGCTTTCCCAACCTTGAAAGCATTAGCAATTAAGAAATCTCTAAGGCATTCATACCATGCTCTTGGGGCTTGCTTAAGTCCATAGAGCGCCTTAGAGAGCTTACACACGTGGTTGGGGTACCGTTCATCCTCGAAGCCAGGGGGTTGCTCCACGTACACCTCCTCCTTGATTGGCCCGTTGAGGAAAGCGCTCTTCACATCCATTTGGAACAACCTGAAAGAATGGTGAGCGGCATATGCTAGCAAAATACGAATGGACTCTAGCCTAGCCACAGGAGCAAAAGTCTCCTCAAAGTCCAAACCTGCGACTTGGGCATAACCTTTTGCCACAAGTCGAGCCTTGTTCCTTGTCACCACCCCGTGCTCGTCTTGTTTGTTGCGGAACACCCACTTGGTTCCCACAACATTTTGCTTAGGACGAGGCACCAGCGTCCAAACTTCATTCCTCTTGAAGTTATTGAGCTCCTCTTGCATAGCCAACACCCAGTCCGGATCTAGCAAGGCCTCTTCTACCCTGAAAGGCTCAATAGAAGAGACAAAGGAGTAATGCTCACAAAAATTAACTAATCGAGACCGAGTAGTTACTCCCTTGCTTATGTCACCCAAAATCTGATCGACGGGATGATCCCTTTGAATCATCGCTCGGACTTGAGTTGGAGGTGCCGGTTGTGCTTCTTCCTCCATTACTTGATCATCTTGTGCTCCCCCTTGATCACACGCCTCCTGTTGATGAACCTATTCATCGTCTTGAGTTGGAGGATGCACCATAGTTGAGGAAGAAGGTTGATCTTGCTCATCTTGTTCCTGTGGTCGCACATCTCCAATCGCCATGGTGCGTATAGCGGCCGTCGGAACATCTTCTTCATCTACATCATCAAGATCAACAACTTGCTCTCTTGGAGAGCCATTAGTCTCATCAAATACAACGTCGCTAGAGACTTCAACCAAACCCGATGATTTGTTGAAGACTCGATACGCCTTTGTATTTGAGTCATATCCTAACAAAAACCCTTCTACAGCTTTGGGAGCAAACTTAGAATTTCTACCCTTCTTCACTAGAATGTAGCATTTGCTCCCAAATACACGAAAGTAAGATACATTGGGTTTGTTACCGGTTAGAAGCTCATACGACGTCTTCTTGAGGAGGCGATGAAGGTAGACCCTGTTGATGGCGTGGCAAGTCGTGTTTACGGCTTCCGACCAAAAACACTCGGGGGTCTTGAACTCTCCAAGCATAGTCCTCGCCATATCAATGAGCGTCCTGTTCTTCCTCTCTACCACACCATTTTGCTGAGGTGTGTAGGGAGCGGAGAATTCGTGCTTGATCCCCTCCTCCTCAAGAAACTCCTCCACTTGAAGATTCTTGAATTCGGACCCGTTGTCGCTCCTTATCTTCTTCACCTTGAGCTCAAACTCATTTTGAGCTCTCCTGAGGAAGCACTTGAGGGTCCCTTGGTTTCAGACTTATCCTGCAAAAAGAGCACCCAAGTGAAGCGGGAAAAGTCATCAACAATAACTAGACCATACTTACTTCCTCCTATGCTCAGATAGGCGACGGGTCCGAAGAGGTCCATATGCAGCAGCTCCAGAGGTCTTGAAGTGGTCATCACATTCTTGCTGTGATGTGCTCCTCCCACTTGTTTACCTGCTTGACAAGCTACACAAGGTCTATCTTTTTCGAATTGCACGTTAGTCAAACCTATCACGTGTTCTCCCTTTAGAAGCTTGTGAAGGTTCTTCATCCCCACATGTGCTAAGCGGCGATGCCACAGCCAGCCCATGCTAGTCTTAGCGATTAAGCATGCATCTAGACCGGCCTCCTCTTTTGCAAAATCAACTAAATAAAGTTTGCCGTCTAGTACACCCTTAAATGCTAGTGAACCATCATTTCTTCTAAAGACAGACACATCTACATTTGTAAATAGACAATTATATCCCATATTACATAATTGACTGACAGATAGTAAATTATATCCAAGAGACTCAACTAAAAACATATTAGAGATAGAGTGCTCATTGGATATTGCAATCTTGCCTAAACCTTTCACCTTGCCTTGGTTCCCATCACCGAATATGATTGAATCTTGGGAATCCTTATTCTTGACGTAGGAGGTGAACATCTTCTTCTCCCCCGTCATATGGTTTGTGCATCCGCTGTCGATAATCCAGCTTGAGCCCCCGGATGCATAAACCTGCAAGGCAAATTTAGGCTTGGGTCTTAGGTACCCAACTCTTGTTGGGTCCTACAAGGTTAGTCACAATTTCCTTAGGGACCCAAATGCAAGCTTTATCACCCTTGCATTTTGCCCCTAATTTCCTAGCAACTATCTTCCTATCCTTTCTACAAATAGCAAAGGAAGCATTTAAAGCATGATAAATTGTAGAGGGACAATTCATAACTTTTCTAGGAACATGAACAATATTCTTCCTAGGCACATGATGAATATTTTTCCTAGGCATACCTCTACCATGCATATAGGAAGAACTGGAAGCATACATAGCATAAGAGTCATAGGCATGTGAATCAAAAGTATTACAACTCCTATGAGACTGTCTTCTATCATTGTACATAAAAGCATGGTTCTTTTTAGTACTTCTTGCCATAGGGGCCTTCCCTTTCTCCTTGGCGGAGATGGGAGCCTTATGGCTTGTTAAGTTCTTGGCTTCCCTCTTGAAGCCAAGCCCATCTTTAATTGAGGGGTGTCTACCAATCGTGTAGGCATCCCTAGCAAATTTTAGTTTATCAAAATCACTTTTGCTAGCCTTAAGTTGGGCATTAAGACTAGCCATTTCATCATTTAACTTTGCAATAGAAGCTATGTGTTCACTACAAGCATCAATATCAAAGTCTTTACATCTATTGCAAATAACAACATTTTATACACAAGTTGTTGATTTACTAGCTATTTGTATCTTAGCATTCAAATTATCATTAATGCTCCTTAAGCTAGAAATCGTCTCATGGCAAGAAGATAATTCACAAGAAAGCATTTCATTTCTTTTAACTTCTAAAGCATGAGATTTTTGTGCTTCTACAAATTTGTCATGTTCTTCATACAACAAATCTTCTTGTTTTTCTAAAAGCCTATTCTTATCATTCAAGGCATCAATTAATTCATTAATTTTATCTACCTTGGTTCTATCTAGGCCCTTAAATAAACATGAATAATCTATTTCATCCTCATCACTAGATTCGTCCTCACTTGAAGAAGCATAAGTAGAGTTTTGACTACATACCTTCTTCTCCCTTGCCATAAGGCATGTGTGACGCTCGTTGGGGAAGAGGGATGACTTGTTGAAGGCGGTGGCGGCGAGTCCTTCATTGTCGGAGTCGGAGGAGGAGCAATCCGAGTCCCACTCCTTTCCTAGATGTGCCTCGCCCTTGGCCTTCTTGTAATTTTTCTTCTTTTCCCTCTTGCTCCCGTGTTCCTGGTCACTTTCATTATCGGGACAGTTAGCAATAAAATGACCAATCTTACCGCATTTGAAGCATGAGCGCTTCCCCTTGGCTTTGGTCTTGCTTGGCTGTCCCTTGCGTCCCTTAAGCACCGTCTTGAATCTCTTGATGATGAGGGCCATCTCTTCATCATTAAGTCCGGCGGCCTCAATTTGTGCCACCTTGCTGGGTAACGCCTCCTTGCTCCTTGTTGCCTTGAGAGCAACGGGTTGAGGCTCATTGATTGGACCGTTTAGAGCATCGTCCACGTACCTCGCTTCCTTGATCATCATTCGCCCGCTTACGAATTTTCCAAGGACTTCTTCGGGCGACATTTTGGTGTACCTGGGATTCTCACGAATGTTATTCACCAAATGAGGATCAAGAACGGTAAAGGACCTTAGCATCAATCGGACGACGTCGTGGTCCGTCCATCGCGTGCTTCCGTAGCTCCTTATTTTGTTGATAAGGGTCTTGAGCCGGTTGTATGTTTGTGTCGGCTCCTCGCCCCTTATCATCGCGAATCGTCCAAGCTCGCCCTCCACCAACTCCATCTTGGTGAGCAAGGTGACGTCGTTCCCCTCATGTGAAATCTTGAGGGTGTCCCAGATCTGCTTGGCATTATCCAAGCCACTCACTTTGTGATATTCATCCTTGCACAATGAAGCTAGAAGAACAGTAGTAGCTTGTGCATTCTTATGAATTTGCTCATTAATGAACATGGGACTATCCGAACTATCAAAATGCATTCCACTCTCTACAATCTCCCATATACTAGGATGGAGAGAGAACAAGTGACTACGCATTTTGTGACTCCAAAATCCGTAGTCCTCTCCATCAAAATGAGGAGGTTTACCAAGTGGAATAGATAATAAGTGAGCATTTGTATTTTGAGGAATACGAGAGTAATCAAAAGAAAAGTTCGAATTGACCATTTTCTTTTTCTCGTAGTCGTCGTCGTCCTTTTGGGAAGAGGAAGATTCGTCGCTGTCGTAGTAGACGATCTCCTTGATGCGCCTTGTCTTCTTCTTCTTCCCGTCCTTTCGCTTGTGGCTCGAGCCCGAGTCGGTAGGCTTGTCATCCTTCGGCTCGTTGAAGATAGACTCCTTCTCGTTGTTGTTGATCACCATCCCCTTTCCCTTAGGATCCATCTCTTCGGGCGATTAGTCCCTTCTTGAAGAGAACGGCTCTGATACCAATTGAGAGCACCTAGAGGGGGGGGGGGGTGAATTGGTGATCCTTTGAAAACTTGAAAACTTAAGCCACAAAACTTGGTTAATCGTTAGCACAATAATTGCCAAGTGGCTAGAGAGGAATCAAAACACAATAACCACAAGAAATCAATCACAGAGATGGCACGGTGGTTATCCCGTGGTTCGGCCAAGACCAACGCTTACCTACTCCACGTTGTGGCGTCCCAACGGACGAGGGTTGCAATCAACCCCTCTCAAGCGGTCCAAAGACCCACTTGAATACCACGGTGTTTTGCTTGCTTTTTCTCAATCCCGTTTGCGAGGAATCTCCACAACTTGGAGCCTCTCGCCCTTACAATTGAAGTTCACAAAGAAGCACGGAGCAAGGGAGGGATTAGCAACGCACTCAAGACAAGAAATCATAGCAACACCACGCACACAAGTCGCAACGAGAGCTCACAACACAACTCAAAGAGTTCACTACTCAACTAGAGCTCTAATTGCTATCGCAAAGAATCAAAGGCGCGGAATCGATGTCTTGGTGCTTAGGAATGTTGTAGGAATGCTTGGTGTGCTCCTCCATGCGCCTAGGGGTCCCTTTTATAGCCCCAAGGCAGCTAGGAGCCATTGAGAGCAATCTAGGAAGGCTGATCTTGCCTTCTGTCGACTGGCGCACCGGACAGTCCGGTGCACACCGGACACTGTCCGGTGCCCGATTTCCTTCCAAAAATGGCGCAGTCGACCGTTGGCAGCCAGAGAGCCGTTGGCGCACCGGACATGTCTGGTGCACACCGGACAGTCCGGTGCCCCCTTCTAGCCGTTGGCTCGGCCACGTGTCCCACGCAGATCGCGCGGCCGACCGTTGGCCCGGCCGACCGTTGGCTCACCGGACAGTCCGGTGCACACCGGACAGTCCGGTGAATTTTAGTCGTACGTCGCCGGTGAATTCCCGAGAGCGGCCACTTCGCGCAAGCCAGCCTGGCGCACCGGACACTGTCCGGTGCACCACCAGACAGTCCGGTGCTCCCAGACTGAGCAGACTTTGGCTGAGCAAAGCCATCTCATTTCCAATTCGATTTTTCCTGTTTCCAGCACTTAGACGCAATACATTAGTCCACAAAACAATGTACTAAGTCTGAGAAACATACCTTTATCCTTGATTTGTACTTTGCCCACCATTTTACACTTAGGCACTTGTGTTGGACACTAAATCACCAAAATACTTAGAAATGGCCCAAAGGCACATTTCCCTTTAAGTATGCCAAGCCGGTGAGGCCTGGATGCGAACGGGGAATCAATTGGGACGGTTGTCATGTGTGGGGTCGGAGTACCCTGACATGCCGTGTGTTTAGGTTTACCTTGCAAGGTTAAAACTCGATTTGAATCGCCTGCTTCTCGCAGCTAATGAGACTGCTTGACCCCTTGTACTGCATCGAGTAAGAAGTGAAATGAGGTTACATGAGATAATTTGTTGATTGAACTAAATGCTTGTTACCATGTATGCTTAGAAGGAGCAAATCTAGCTAAGTTAATGAGGATAGAAATTTGAAAAGCTAAAACTTGATTTTAGAAACAGCTAGTGCTTTTGGCAAACCAAACCCCTCAGCCAAACAGCTGCATAGTCTAGAGGTAGAGGAGTAGACTCCTCACACCGGTTAAGTCTAGCTGAGTATTAGTATACTCAACCTTGCTTGTGGCATAATTTTTTGCAGGTACCATTCAGGAAATGGTTGATGGTGTGACTTGGCCTACCACCCTGCCACCGGGTTGGACGGTCGAGTGGGATGTTGCTCCGGCAGGAGACGAGCACGAGGAGTAGTGGGCTAGGCCTTGCCCATTTCCTCATTACCGACAACATCGATTATCCGCTGCACTTTATTTTGTGAACTCTTATTTGCTACGCAAAAACTCCGATCTATGTAATAATTCAGCACTTAATTTGAGGTTTCCTGTTTTGTTGTATTTCTTCTATGACTCACCTTCGAGTGAGATTGTGGAATTTGATCCTGGTTAAGTGGCTCTATCAGACTAGATCTGAGGGACTGACGGGTTATTCCGATTTAAGTGTGTTACGGCCCCTGAGGCGTGACTTAGGCACTTAAGCTGGAATAATTCGGGTGGTTCTGCCACAGTTGGTATCGGAGCAAATTCCACCACAGAGAAGGACAATAAACCATGAATACCATTTTCAAAAATCTAAAACTTGCCTAGAAACTGCTATGGATCGTTAGGACTAGACCGCTAGACCTAGGACGAAAGGCCTTAGGCATAGAGGGAGAAATAGGTGGCTCATTAATTAGGCCACGTGGGCCAGTACTTATATTTTTAAGGATGCCCTAAGAGCACCCTATTGTTGGAGAGGCAACGTTACTTTCAGCATGCATGCATCATAAACACAAAGAGGAATTCAAAACTTGAGCTAACCCACTTTCTATAAAACCATCCGGGCTCTCTCTTTTTCTTTTTCCTTCCACCATAATCTTTACCTTTGATTCCCTTCCGCAGATGAATTCACCCACCCCCATCAGTGGAGGAGACACTCGTTTCAGTTCCGACTTCCTTTCTCGCGATGGCTTTCCTTCCATCTTGTGGGAAGTGCTTAACTCCGCCGGTTACCCTACTCCCCCTTTGTACACGGTGCAGTTGTATGAGGAGCATCGGGTACCTCGTTGTCGGGTCTGGCTGACTTTGGAGGCTCATCCCCTTCAGCCGGGTTGGCGTTCTCTTGATTCTGAGACAATTGGACTCAAGACGGACGACACCGTTGAAGCAGCAGCCATGAAGACTCTGACGACTTTCTGTGGCTACCATCCCCTAGAGATGGTGATGCACCCCTTGGGACTCTTCCCTGCTGAGAAGAAGGATGATCCCATGTGGTGTAACCGCGTGAGCCATGTGAAGGATGTGTGGGCAATGTATCCTAACTTGGTTGGGAGGGTCACCGTTCAGTGCATGAGTGCGCTATACCGCCTTCAGGCCCTTCAGAGCGATGCTATGGCACTCCTTGCTAACACCGCTCAAACCGCCAAGCTCACTCTCGACAGTCGAGAAGATTTTGTGGTCGATCTATCCACCGAGTTGGTAGAGAAGGATCTGCAGGTGGAGAGGCTGAGCCAGCGCATTACCACCTTGGAGCAGCAGGTGGAGATCCGAGACAACACTATTGATGTCTTGAAGAACCAGCTTCACGATGTGCAGAGGGAACTCGAAGAAGCAAATGACCACCTGGACATGCACCACCTAGAGATGGAGGCCAATGAAGCCGGAAGCGAGGGAGAAGAGGCTCCCGAGGAGCTAGGACCAGCCCCTGGTGCCCATGGGACTACCTCCGCGATGCCTCCTTCACCCGTATTCAGTGTCGCTTCCACCGCTCAGGGTTAAGCAGTCACTTCGACACTTTTAGGCGGATAGAAACCTGTGCGAGCTTAGTTAATGTCAAATTTTGTGCTATGCTCCCCGCTGATCGTGAAGTGTCTTGGGAGGAATTCAAGACTGCTTTCAGAGGACACCACATCCCAGCTGGCATTCTTGATCGGAAGCTAAATGAATTTCTGGCACTTAATCAAGGAACCCGCATGGTACTGCAGTATGCGCAAGCCTTCAACGACTTATGCCAGTATGCAGGGTACCATGCTGATTCTGATGAAAAGAAGAGAGACCGCTTCCGCAGGGGTCTCAATACCAAGCTGCGGGAACGACTCAACACTGTCCGGGCTGATAGCTTCAATGAGTTGGTCAACATGGCCATCTCCCAGGAGGATTGCATTGTAGCCCACCAGGCAGAAAAGAAGAGAAAGGCACCAATGGCAGCACCATCCGCTCAGGCTCAGAGGTTCCGGTTTGTTTCTCACAATCAGAGCAGGGGTTTCCAGCAGCAGGCAGGCAGATGGGTGATCAGGCCACCTCAGCAGCAGCAGCCGGCACCCAACCGCTTTCAAGCTCCCGCTCCAAGGAACAATCAGCCTCCGCAGCAGCAGCAGTTCCGCCAGGGCAATGGGAACAAGTGTTTCACTTGTGGCAATGTGGGCCACTATGCCAAAAATTGTCCCAGGAACCAGCAGAGGCAGATGCCAGCACCAAATCAAGACAAGGGAAGAAAGCAGAAGGTGCAAGTCAGGCAAGGGAAGCTCAACTTCATTACTCTGGAGGAAGTACCTGAGGGAGCTCCTATCATGACAGGTATCTTTCCAGTTTATAATCAACCTGCTTTAATTCTGTTTGATTCTGGTGCATCTCATAGTTTCATTAGCCAGAAGTTCAGTGCTAAATGTGAACTGCCATTCTCTCACTCTAAAGGGTCATTCTTGATAGTCACACCTGGGGGTAAAATTTCAACTAATCAATTAAACCAAAGTGTGCCTATTCAACTGGGAAGCCACATTGTCAAAACCACTCTTCTTGTTTTGGGTTTGGAAAATGTGGACATTATTCTGGGAGCTAATTGGATGACCTTGCACCAACTTGTGCTTAATGTAGCCAGCCGTACCGTGGAAGTTAATTCTCCGTTCTGCGGGAACTTTACCTTAATTCTGCCCAGTCAAGGTTCTACTCAGTCATGTGCTTTCTCTATGACGGAGTTACCTCTGAAGAAGATCCCAGTGGTCTGCGAGTATGCAGATGTCTTTCCTGATGAATTGCCAGGAATGCCACCAGACCGGGATATTGAATTTGCCATCGAGTTGCAACTGGGAACGACACCAATTTCCAAGAGGCCCTACCGAATGCCACCCGCTGAGTTGGCAGAATTGAAGAAGCAATTGCAGGAGTTGCTGGATAAGGGATTTATTCGCCCAAGTACTTTGCCTTGGGGATGTCCAGCACTGTTTGTGAAGAAGAAGGATGAAAGCTTGAGGCTGTGTATAGATTACCGCCCTCTTAATGCGGTAACTATCAAGAACAAGTATCCTTTGCCTCGTATTGATGTTCTTTTTGACCAGTTGGTCGGGGCCAAGGTGTTTTCCAAAATAGACCTTCGCTCTGTCTACCATCAGATCAAGATACGAGCAAGCGATATTCCGAAGACGGCATTCTCAACCAGATATGGGCTATATGAATTTTTGGTGATGTCATTCGGGCTGACAAATGCACCAGCATATTTCATGTATCTGATGAATTCTGTTTTCATGCCTGAATTGGACAAGTTCGTAGTGGTTTTCATCGATGATATTTTGGTGTACTCAAAGAATGAAGAAGAACATGCCAGGCATTTGCATGTAGTGCTTCAACGTCTGCGAGAGCACCACCTTTATGCCAAGTTATCCAAGTGTGATTTTTGGCTAAAGGAAATCAAATTCTTGGGTCACACTATCTCTCAGGTAGGAATAGCTGTTGATCCTGATAAAGTGCAAGAGGTGATGAACTGGAAGCCACCAACAACTGTCCGTCAGATTCAGAGTTTTCTGGGATTAGCTGGTTATTACTGAAGATTTATTCCGGATTTCTCTCGAATTGCGAAGCCTATAACTGAGTTGCTGAAGAAAGAAGCCAAGTTTGTTTGGAGTCAGAAGTGCGAAGATGCCTTCCATGCATTAAGGCAGCATCTGACCACAGCACCAGTATTAGCGCAACCCGACAACAACAAGCCTTTTGATGTGTATTGCGATGCCTCTGGCACTGGGCTAGGTTGTGTCTTGATGTAAGACAACCGAGTCATCGCTTAGACCTCAAGAGCACTCAGGCCTCATGAGCAAAATTATCCCACTCATGACCTCGAGTTGGCAGCAGTGGTTCATGCATTAAAAATGTGGAGGCACTATTTAATGGGACCCACTGCAACATCTTCACTGATCATAAGAGCCTTAAGTACATCTTTACTCAGGCTAATCTCAACATGAGGCAAAGAAGATGGCTAGAGCTGATCAAGGATTATGACCTGGAGGTACATTATCACCCAGGAAAGGCCAATGTGGTAGCAGATGCCTTGAGTCGGAAGTTGCAATGCAATTGTATTCTGGTGGATTCTCGCATCAACACCTTGTGTGATGAGTTGAGCAAGATGCAAATTGAAGTGATTCCTTCTGGTGCTCTGTCTCACATTTCTGTCGAGCCAGCTTTGCAAGACCAGATCATCATGGCCCAGCTCAGGGACAAGGGAGTGCAGATTATCAAGAAGAATCTCCATCAGAAGGTTGAGAAGTATAATTGTTTCCGCCAAGATGAAAAGGGTGTGTTATGGTTCAAAAGCAGATTGGTGATTCCTAAAAACCAGGACCTCAAGAGGAAAATCTTGGATGAGGCTCATCTCTCCAAATTCTCTATGCATCCGGGAAGCACCAAAATGTACCATGATCTGAAGCCTTTGTATTGGTGGACCAGAATGAAGAGGGAGATAGCCCAGTATGTATCAGAATGTGACACCTGTCAGAGGATAAAGGCAAGCCACTTGAAATCAGCTGGAGCTTTGCAACCCCTGTCTATACCTTCGTGGAAGTGGGATGACATCAGCATGGATTTCATTGTGGGTCTGCCCAACACCTCTCGTCATCATGATTTGATTTGGGTTATTGTGGACCGACTGACGAAAGTGGCACATTTTCTCCCTGTGCACACCACTGATAAGGCTCAGAAGTATGCAGAATTGTATATTGACCGGATCGTGTGTTTGCACGGATTACCTCGGACTATTGTTTCTGACCGAGGAGCCCAATTTGTTGCCAGATTTTGGGAACAATTGCAAGAGTCTTTGGGAACCAAGCTAATCAGAAGTTCAGCTTACCACCCACAGACTAATGGTCAGACGGAAAGGGTAAACCAAATCCTGGAGGATATGCTGAGAGCTTGTGCAATCGATTGTGGCAAGAACTGGGATAAGCACCTCTCCTTGGCAGAGTTTGCTTATAACAACAGTTATCAATCCAGCCTAAGGATGGCACCTTTTGAAGCTCTCTATGGAAGAAGGTGTAGGACACCACTCAATTGGTCTCAACCTGGAGAAAGAGGAGTTTTTGGACCTGACTTAGTGATTGAAGCCGAAAGGAAGGTCAAACTAATCAGGAAGAATCTAGAAGCTGCTCAGGCCAGGCAGAAGAGTTACCATGATAGAAGAAGGAAACCTCTCCAGTTCGAGGTGGGAAGTTTTGTATACCTCAAGGTATCACCCACCAAGGGAGTGCAGAGGTTTGGGATCAAAGGCAAGCTAGCCCCTCGTTACATTGGACCTTATGAGATCATAGAAGCATGTGGACCCGTGGCATATAAGCTGAAGTTACCTTCAAAGATGTCTGCCATTCACAGTGTATTCCATGTATCTCAGCTGAAGAAGTGTGTTCGATTGCCGACCGAGATCATAGCAGAGCCAGAATTGGAGATAGAGCCAGATCTATCGTACCAAGAGTACCCCTCCAAGATTCTGGATTGCAAAGAAAGATCAACTCGGGCTAAATCGATCAAGATGTACAAGGTCCAGTGGAGTAATCACTCAGAGGAAGAAGCTACTTGGGAAACCGAGGAATTCTTGAGATCCAACTTCCCCGATTGCCTACCTAAGGAAGTTGGTACGTAATCACACCCAACCCCTCCTCCCGCCCTTCGAATCTAATTTTCAAAATATGATCTTAAATCAGAATGAAGTAATCATGAAATAAAATTTAAAAAGGACTTCCTTCTGAAGTTGCAAAGAGAATGACATTCCAAGAGCAGTTTTGCTCTAATAATAACAATAATCACCCATTTCCTATAAGTCTCACCCTTCGCTTCACCCCGGGAGGACTCTGGCCCGAATCTCGGGACGAGATTCCTTTAAGGGGGGAAGGTTGTGACACCGCAGTGTCACCTAGGGTTTCTCTCAAAGTGCTAAACCAAGAACCATCATTTTATGTGAACCAAATTGAGCATGAGCATCAAATTGACTTAAGAATGAAGAATCCACCAAGCCTATACTTAAAAGTATCATGATCAAAACAAATGAGTCTTTCAAAAAGGTAATAATGTTGCAACCCTAATAAAAACCCTAAGTGAGCCCTATGTGCAAAATTCAAGAAAATGGGGAAAAGAGTATGAAAAATTTAAAATCATGGCTTGGGCCAATTATAAACATTGAAGTATATTCATTAAGCAACAATAAAGATTCAGGAAGCTTGGCCAAAATAACTCAATTAAAACCCAAAACAAGCTTCTCATGTGGGGACTCAATGGGGAATTCTGAATTTCAGAATTCTGAATTTCAGACCTTGAGCCAAAGATCAAGCGTGTTCACCTTGATCCCTAACTCAAATCCTAATGGCCCCATTAACAAAAATGTGCCTAACTAACCCCTCTGTCGTGTGCCAGAAGATGGCATTGGGACGCGAGCCCTAGACACGACAAAACCCTGGATTTGCCTCGGGTTTGAGCAGGGAGACAGACCGGATTTCTGGGCTCCATATCTCTGCAACCAGTAGGCAAAATCCTATGACCCCCACACAAGATTGGTAGCTTGTAGGGAGGAGAAGAGGTTTTGTGCACTGACCAAGGCGAGAGCAGGCTCGGATGAGTGACCATACGCGCCAGAACTTGGGCAGAACGCACGGGCACATGTGTTCGACCCTGGTCGGCACGCCGGCGCTCGCCCAACCCGCGTGCGCGCTTGCCCCGGCGTTCGGTCAAGTCCGCCACGCGCCCTTGCCCTCGGTCGTGCCCGCCCGCGCCTATAAAGCCTCCTCAGGCGTGCCTCACCTCACCCCGCGCTCACCATCACCGTCCAACCACCCCTCCTTAGCTCCGGCGAGCTCTTTTCCGCCCGCCACTGCCGCCAGAACCTCGGCCACCATGGCCAGCCCACTCCGGCCACCCCCAAGTCGAGCCAGTGCTTCGGCTAGCTCCGCCAGTGGCCCGTGAAGCTTTACAAGCCCTCGGACCCGACAGAACTTCACTGGAAGCCCGAGATCAACTTCACCGGACTTCGATCGCCCGCCAGCACGCGTGGACCAAGCTCTCCGGTGAGCCATTCTTCAATTCCTCGCGCACACCCCTTCCTTGTTCCCTGGTGAAGCTCTCTGACCCGTTCAATTGAACTATCGCGCCGTGAGCAGGCCGGACTCCTCGCCGCCGACGAGCACCCCCGTCTGCGCACGTGGACCGGCCAACTCTGACCATCCCCGACGGCAACCCGCACATTGCTGTGATCCCTGAGACCTCCCCTACGTCCTCGACCACCTCACCGGAGCAATCTCACCGCCGGTAAGCCCCTCCGCCCTTTCTTCCGCCGCGGTTACTGTTTAAGTTAGGAGAAGGACCTCGGGTTAGGATTAGAAGAACCCGGGGGGTTTTCTGCAATGTCAGTGACTCATTTGAATAGTAGCCCAGGGACTGATCCGTGAGGAAAACTTAAAACACCCGCCAGGGACCCAGTGCAAAGTAGTTTTCTATTTAATCAATTATGTTAATCTTTTTAAATAACTAGAGAACTTAGAAAATTCATAACTTGATGAATTATTAACCAAAAGTTGTCAAACTAATTTTGCTAGATCCTGAATAATATGAGCTATCATTTAAAAATAATGAACCTTATGCTTTCTGTTCTAATTTTTAGAGTTTAAAATTAAAAACAGAAACTGACCAAACCTTGTTTAATTAAAGAAAATTAGTTTTTCTTCTGTGCTGAACCTAAGAAAATTTGTAGGTATTCAAACCTCTTTTAGACACTATTTAAAACTAGTAGGAACCCCAGTATTGAAGAATGTAGCGTAGACATCCATTTAAAGCTATTTTGCCCGAAACTTAGGAAAAATCAGAAAGGCATTAGAAATTAATGAACAGTGAGGAAAATTATTTTTCCTAGTTTGCTTAAATAACAGAAAACCTAGGAAAAAATAAAAAGACCTTTAGTTCAGATCAGTTTTAAATTAAAATGTTTTATTTAGCATTATTCCAACTGAAAATTAATTATTAGAATTACAAAACTAGACCCAAAATTAATAATAAAAATTCAGTGGACATGTAACCACCAGAACCCCACTGCAAAAATAATGAACACCTCAGCCCAACATTTTAAGTAGGGAAAATAAATCTAACATGATAATGAGGCATTTTCCAAATAAATCATGAATAACCCATAATAATGCAATAATGGGCAACCAAAATTTTGCTAAGTCAATTATGAGATAAGCCACCAGAGAAAAATGCAAACCCATTAAAAAGATGTAAAATAATACCTATTGCCCATATTTTGTAAGAAAGGCCATTTAATCCAAGTAATGCATACCACCCCTTCTTTTAAGCAAAAAGATGTCAAACTTCAGAATGATTGCTCTTGCGCAAAATAGAAGCTAAGAAAAATCAGAAATCTATTGTTTGATATATTTCAAATATAGTGGTAGTAGAAAGCACCCCTTTGGGTAGAAACTTGAGAAAAACCTAGTAAAATAACTAATAGGTATTAATGACTAGAAATTTGTGTCAAGTCTTGTTATAGCACCTAAAAGCCAGCAAAAATAAGTTTAGAGAATTACCTACTTTTAATTAATAGTTGTAGTTCAAAGCACCCTTTCTGCCCTAAAACTTGGTAATTTTGTCCAGAGAAAACTATTCACTTTCTGATCCCCAAATTTTGAGACAGAGAATTATACACCAGTACCAAGCCACTGTAATTTTTGCAGAATTTTTGGAGTTTATTAAAGCAACTTGTAGTTCAAACCCACTCCAAAACATTAAAGAGAATAAAAGAAAAAGAAAGAAGAAATAAACCTCACCCTAATAAGTCCAACTTGAATTCTTATCAATTCTCACTAAGGCTTAAAAAGAATTCAGTGGAACCCCAAAAATAAACCTACCACTTACCTTAGCTAAGTTTGACCCAATTTACCAAGTATACCACCCAGAAGTCTTACATAAGTAAGGTTTAACCTTGTCTAACTCAAGAAGATCATACACCGTCAAAAGTTATAATTTCTAAAGCACATATCATATCATGCATATATCTTACGCATTGCATTCATTAGATTGTAATCTTGCCGACGGAGAGTACGTGCTCATCCCCGAGCAAGGATCTGTCCAAGAGGAGGACCAGGAGCAAGCTTCCGAGGCTGCTGTTGAGGATCTCCCCGCAGCCCCAGCAATTGAAGGCAAGCCCCGGTTTATATGCATAACCGTATTATTATATGCTACTTTACTACACTTAATGCTTGTAGGATTGTAATGTGCACTTAAGTGTAGGAGTTGCTTGAAACCTCTAGTTGCATGAACTTAGGATTCCTTTTTGAGATGAATACTAGTATGCTAGGTCGAGTAGCTGCTTGCTAATCAGGATCTCGGTAGAAGTCGAGTGATTTTTCTAGCACTCGTGCGAGGTCAGGAATTGATTGTATTCATCTTGATAACGGGATCTATGTTGGTCTATGAACTTGGATCCAGGGAGGATGCCTTGACCATGAGACGGGAAAAAGGAATTAAGGATTAATGTGTGGATACCTGAGTCAAGCTTTTGAACGTACTAAGCACATGTCGGGAAAAATGGTAACCGATAAACCTAGTACCTGAGTGAAGTCGGGCGCGGACTTTATCCCTCATGCGACCTGAGACTGGGTCTCCCATGCTAGCTATGGTGGGTATAAGTGCGGTCACTGCACGGCGGCAGCCGGGGTCAGTGGAGCATTGTATGCCAAGGCGGTGAGGCCTGGACGCGAACGGGGAATCAATGGGGACAGTTGTCATGTGTGGGGTCGGAGTACCCTAACATGCCGTGTGTTTAGGTTTACCTTGCAAGGTTAAAACTCAATTCGAATCGTCTGCTTCTCGCAGCTAATGAGACTGCTTGACCCCTTGTACTGCATTGAGTAAGAAGTGAAATGAGGTTACATGAGATAATTTGTTGATTGAACTAAATGCTTGTTACCATGTATGCTTAGAAGGAGCAAATCTAGCTAAGTTAATGAGGATAGAAATTTGAAAAGCTAAAAATTGATTTTAGAAACAACTAGTGCTTTTGGCAAACCAAACCCCTCAGCCAAACAGCTGCATAGTCTAGAGGTAGAGGAGTAGACTCCTCACACTGGTTAAGTCTAGCTGAGTATTAGTATACTCAACCTTGCTTGTGGCATAATTTTTTGCAGGTACCGTTAAGGAAATGGTTGATGGTGTGACTTGGCCTACCACCCTGCCACCGGGTTGGACAGTCAAGTGGGATGTTGCTCTGGCAGGAGAGGAGCACGAGGAGTAGTGGGCTAGGCCTTGCCCATTTCCTCATTACCGACGACATCGATTATCCGCTGCACTTTATTTTGTGAACTCTTATTTGCTACGCAAAAACTCCAATCTATGTAATAATTCAGCACTTAATTTGAGGTTTCCTGTTTTGTTGTATTTCTTCTGTGACTCACCTTCGAGTGAGATTGTGGAATTTGATCCTGGTTAAGTGGCTCTATCAGACTAGATCTGAGGGACTGACGGGTTATTCCGATTTAAGTGTGTTACGACCCTGAGGCGTGACTTAGGCACTTAAGCTGGAATAATTCGGGTGGTTCTGCCACATGCTCTTCATCTCACCCCTCGGGAAACATCTCCGCTACGTGCTGCGCCTCCATTTCCCAGCGTCAAACAACGTGGCCAAGTACAAGGCTCTGGTTAATGGGTTGCGCATCGCCATCGAGCTAGGGGTTCGGTGCCTCGACGCTCGTGGTGACTCGTAGCTTGTCATTGACCAAGTCATGAAGAACTCCCACTGTCGCGACCGGAAGATGGAGGCCTGTTGCGATGAAGTTCGGCGCCTGGAAGACAAGTTCTACCGGCTTGAACTCAACCATATCGCTCGACGGTACAACGAGACTGCGGATGAGCTGGCTAAAATAGCCTCGGGGCGGACAACGGTTTCCCCTGATGTCTTCTCCAGAGACATACATCAACCCTCCCTCAAGATTGACCACATGCCCGGGCCCGAGGAGGCCTCGGCCCAGCCCGAGGTATCCTCGGCCGCCGAGGGTGAGGCCCTGCGCGTCGAGGGAGAGCAGAATGGGGTCACGCCTAACTCGAACTGGCAGGCCCCGTACCTGAAATATCTCCTCTGAGGAGAGCTACCCCTCGACAAGGCCGAAGCTCGGCGACTGGCGCGGCGCGCCAAGTCGTTCGTCTTACTGGGTTATGAAAAGGAGCTCTACCACCGCAGCCCCTCAGGCATTCTGCAACGATGCATATCTGTCGCCGAAGGACAAGAGCTATTGCAAGAAATACACTCGGGGGCTTGCGGTCACCATGCAGAACCTCGAGCCCTCATGGGGAACGCCTTCTGACAAGGTTTCTACTGGCCGACTGCGGTGGCCGACGCCACTAGGATTGTACGCTCCTGCCAAGGGTGTCAATTCTACGCAAGACAGACGCACCTGCCCGCTCAGGCCCTATAGACAATACCCATCACCTGGCCGTGTGCCGTGTGGGGTCTGGACCTCGTTGGTCCCTTGCAGAAGGCACCTGGGGGCTTCTCGCACCTCCTGGTCGCCATCGACAAATTCTCCAAGTGGATCGAGGTCCGACCCCTAACCAGCATCAGGTCCGAGCAGGCGGTGGCGTTCTTCACAAACATCATCCATCACTTTGGGGTCCCGAACTCCATCATCACCGGTAATGGCACACAGTACACTGGGAAGAAGTTCCTAAACTTCTACGAGGACCACCACATCCATGTGGACTGGGCCGCCGTAGCTCACGCCATGACGAATGGGCAGGTGGAGCGTGCCAATGGTATGATTTTGCAGGGACTTAAACCGAGGATCTACAATGACCTCAACAAGTTTGGCAAGCGGTGGATGAAGGAGCTACCCTCGATGGTCTGGAGTATGAGGACGACACCGAGCCGAGCCACGGGTTTCTCGCCGTTCTTTCTAGTCTATGGGGCTGAGGCTATTTTACCCACAGACTTAGAATACGGTTCCCCGAGGACAAAGGCGTACGATGACCGAAGCAGCCAAACCAGCCGAGAAGACTCACTGGACCAGCTCGAAGAGGGTCGGGACATGGCCTTACTACACTCGGTGCGGTATCAGCAGTCTCTGTGATGCTACCACACCCGAGGGGTTCGACCACGAGGCTTCCAGGTGGGAGACTTGGTACTTCAGCTGTGGCAGGACGCTCGAGGACTCCACAAGCTTACTCCTCTCTGGGAAGGGCCGTTCATCATCGTCAAGATTTTGAAGCCCGGGACATACAAGCTGGCCAACGATCAAGGCGAGGTCTACAGCAATGCTTGGAACATCCAACAACTACGTCGCTTCTACCCTTAAGATGTTTCAAATTGTTCATATACCTCATTCTCTTTACATACACAAATAAAGTCTAACCGTCAAGGAAGGATCAGCCTTGCCTCGGCAAAGCCCGACCCTCCCTCGGGGGCTAGAAGGGGGGAACCCCCTCTGCGTCAAAATTTTCCTCAGAAAATTTTTCTACCAAGAAAGATTTTCTACCAAAACGACTTTCGTGCCTTCACGACTATATTGATAACAGAATCCTGCAAACGAGTAAGAGTGCACGCAAGTGGCAAGGCCGACCGAGCCGAGGGACTCCTACGCCTCTGGGATACGGATACCTCACTCATCACCTTCCGCGAAAAGTAACTCTCGCTCGGATAAGCGATTCTGCTACCGACGAACAAGTCCTGATACTCGAAACAAGAGGAAAGGAAACACAGCTTTATAACACAACGATAAAAGTGTTTGGGCCTCAGCGGCCGCGAAAAACACATGCACACTACAGACAAACTGTTTCGGCAGGATCAGACATTGGCAGGGCCACCCTCAGCGTCGTCTCCACCCTCGGCAAAACCTGGCCCAGCCTCGGATGGCGACACGAGCGGAAGAATCTCCACCTCAAAGGAGGACGCCAGCGCCGCGCTTGGGCCCGCTGCGGCCGCGTCAAGCCTCTGGACCTCGGCTAAGGCAACCTCATCTTCGTCAGGTAGGCAGTACCCCTCGCTGACCCGCTCTAGATCCACATCGTAGTTGGAAGCAAGCACGGCGAAGGCCCGCCTAATGCCGTGGTGCAGCGCCCCATGGAGTCTGCTGCGCACATGGCCGCCCAAGGCCCGCAGGTGACTCTAGGGGAAGCTACCCAAGGGGACGTCGTCAAGGTCAAAGGCCCGGCAAAAGTACGAGATGGCCTCGGACATAGCCACGCGGTCAGCCTCCTTCTGCTCGGTCGCCTGGGCGAGCGCCTTGACGGACTCTGCAGAAAGCCGAACAAAATTCTTCAGACACGAGTTGAAGAATGAAGCTGAATCGAGGTCACAAAGCGGTCGAAACATACCTTCGGCTTGGGCACGCTCCTGCGAAGCCACGGCCTGGGCGGACTGGGCAGACTCGACGGCTAAGGCTAGGTCCTCAGCAAGGGTCCCGACCCGAGCGGACGCCTCGGCTAGCTGCTCCGTAACCTCAGCCAGCTGACCCCTAAGGGCCTCAGCCCGGCCCACGGCCTTGATAGCTTGGCTCCGAGATTGGTCCCGCTCACCGATGACCTGGCCAAGCTCCAGCTACCGCTGCTGCGTCTCCGTCCGTGCCAACGCCGCCTCTGCCCACGCCACCGCTACCTCCGACTTCAGCTCATCACAGAGCAGCCGAAGGTCCGCAACCTCGGTGCTCCGTTGGGCTAGGCGTTCATTAGCCTCGGCAAGCGCGGCCTTCTGGGACCGCAGCGAATCCCAGACGCCCCTCTCACGACGGATGAACAGCGACTTGGCGGTGCTCATATCCGCAAGTTCCTGAGGAAGGAAAACATGATATTATGAAGAATGCCCTGGTCACGCAAGGTGTACGCCTAAATCCTTACCTGGCAAACCCTGGGAACGTCCCTGGAAAGAACCTCCATGGTCAACCGAAGCGACCTCATCGCCGCCTCGGCATGCTCACGGAGCTCATTCCGAGACTGCTCCCCCCGATCATCGTTGAGAAAAAGGAGGAGCTCCGAGGCGCCACGGCTCTAGAACCGGAACAGCTGCCCGCGCCACTCATTGGGGTTGCGCTGCGCAGGGATAAGGCCGCTGCTCCCCAAGACGGGCCGTGGTTCCGCGCGCCCCTCCACTAAGGCGTCGGGTCCCCCTGCAGTCGACGCGTCGAACACCATCGCCGTCGACGTACTGGGCCTCCCCTCGGCTAAGGTGGTGGGCCTCCGATCACCAACCTCGGCGACAGCGATCACCCTCTCCTCGTGGCCAAGAACGGGGAGGTCGGGGACGACCACGAGCGGTGGCACCTCAACCATCCCGACGTCGGAAGCGACGGGCGGCTCCACGGGTGAATGAGTGACGGCCCCGGTGGGAGCCGACGCCGGCGCCAGCAACAGGTCAAGCGGGCTTAGGGCCACGGCCGCGTCAGCAGTCTCCTCCGGCACGATGGCCGCCCCGACAGAGGGGTCGGCCTGGGGGACTTGCCCCGTGGCAACTCGTGCCGCATGGGCCCCCCGCTCGAGGGTGCCTTGTGCGGGGTCCAGCCAACTAGCATGGTGCGCCGCGGCACCGGCTGCGGAGGCCAGCCCCGTCTTAAGGGCCTTCCTGGGGGCCAGACCAGTCGAGCTCTGCCTCCGCTTGCTGAAAGAAAGAGAGAAGACAAGATCAAGACACACGGAGGAAAAAACCAAAGCAGAGGTATCCTCGGATACTTACCCGCTCCGGACCAGGGCCAATCGTGCCTGCGGGGAGGCCCCTCAGGCCTCGGCCCTCGCAGGCGCTGCTGAGGGTAGCCCCGCTGCCGACTCCAGCGCCGCCTCCACCTCAGGCGCCCGAGGTGCCGAAGGGGTGGCCCGCCCAGGCGTCGTCACGACGGCCGGAGGACCAACTTCCTGTGCAGCCGGCATGGGCGCCAACTCTTGGGGGACAGGCGGATTGGCCTCACTCCCCGGAGTCACCTCAACTACCTCGGCCAAGGGGTCAAGTACCCCCTCGGCCTGCCCCCGCTCCTCGGACCGGGACCTTGATGTCTCGACCCCAGATTCTGATGGTGCCAACCCACTTGGAGGCTGGCTCGGCGACCCCTGGCCTAGCCTCAGATCCGAGCTGAGGCCAAGGCGGGCCGCCATGTCATCATCCTCGTCATCATCGTCGTCATCATCGTTGTCGGGCGTCTCCGGCGATGGCTACCTCGGGAGCCCGTCCCTCTCCTGCCTCCGACGGCGCCTATCCAAGGCTTCCCGAGCCCGCATCCGCTTGCGAGCCTGGGCCTTTTCTACGTCCTTCTTCTCCTTTTTCTTCTCCGCGGTGAACCTCCACGCGGCTCGGCCCACCACGTCCTCCGGGACCGGTGGCAGGGAAGGCTTGTAAAACCTAAACCCCTAGAGACGAACGGAAATCCCGACGGTAAGAATCAAAGGCAACTCAGCGCAAAACAGGAGAAGAAGCGGACACTCACCAGGGACACGTACCCACGCTCGGGACGCATCACAGGATGGGTAAGGGCGCCGGCATCCAGCCTTCCTACCGTACCCGCTACCCGCCTGCGGAGGTCGTCGGCGGAGAGAGAAGCCGAGGACATCTGCGAGCCCTCCAAATCAACCCCCAGCTTCATCTCCGAAAGCGGCAACCACCGCTCCGCCAAAGGAAGCACCCTCCTGCGATGGAAGGCGGCAATAACCCCCGCAGCGGTGAGTCCGTCATCTCTTAACTTTTGCAAGGCATCCAGAAGTGGCTGGAGCTTTTCCTGTTTCTTGCGCGTGGCCCCCCAGCGCCAGTTAGTGCCGGCGGCGGCCACCACTCGTTGAGAAAACAATGGGAGCCTCCCGTCGTCGTTCCGGAGATAAAACCACCGGCGCTGCCACCCCTTGTTCGAAGACACGAGGGTGGCGGGAATGTACTGCTGCATGCGCCCTGGCCTCAGCTGGAGGGTGCACCCCCGGCCCGCACCGCCATGCGGACCTTCTTCGCCTCCGTCGTCGAGGCGAAGAGCTCCGCAGAAAAGAGATGGGTCCATAGATCCCAGTGAGGGTCAATCCCCAAGAAACCCTCGCAAATCGCCGCGAAGATGGCCGCTTGCGCGATGGAGTTGGGGTTGAAGTTATGCAGCTCCACCCCATAGTAGTGCTGGAGCGCCCGCATGAAGCGGCTCGCTGGCACTCCAAACCCCCACTCGTGGAAGGGGATAAAGCTGACCATGTACCCCGGCGGTGGAGTTGGGTCGGCCTCGCTCGGGACCATCCACTCCGGCTGCGGCCCACCGGAGAGGGGACGGAGCAAACCATCGGCGACAAGGGCCTCTAGATCCCCCACAACGACGGTGGAGGAAGGCCACGGGTCACGCGGCGGAACGACGGTCACCTTGTCAGCCATCGCCGAACGAAGGTGGCAGAGGCGGAGGGGATGAGGTGCGCGGTTTTCTTTTCCCCGACTATTCTCTTAGGTTGCGGAAACCAAAACAGAAGGCGAGTGCAAATGGCAGGGTAAAGAACCACCACCGGCCCCTCTTCTAAGTATATAAAGGCCCGGGCGAGATCTATTCAAAACTTCGCCCGAATTCGCCGCGAAATTCAAATTCGAAGGTGAAACGCCCGTTCCTCGAATGACTCGAGAACGAGCAACGGCCGCCCCGCGAACCGCCTGTCCCGTTGCATTAACTCCTCGGTAGAGCAAGCGACACCTTTGGCAGGCGAAGCTGGCATCGTTTCACCTTCGCCATGATGACCGCGTCAAAAAAGGTGTGCCACACTATTTAAATTTGTATCCTTTTCCTCTTCCCCTTTCTCTCTCTTGCTATAGGGACCGGGAAAGGGGATATTTCGAAAGGGATCCTTCTCCGCGAAGGAAGCGGGCCCCGAGCCCTCCTACTGATCAGGGGTTCAAAGGCTGGCCCCTCGGAAGGGTTCGACAGCCGCCCCAGAGCACTTGGGCTCCAAGCCCTCCTACTGATCAGGGGTTCAAAGGCTGGCCCCTCGGAAGGGTTCGACAGCCACCCCAGAGCGCCCGGGCTCCGCGCCCACTACTGATCAGGGGTTCGAAGGCTGGCCCCTCGGAAGGGTCCGACAGCCGCCCCAGAGCACGCAGAGTGAGGGATGACTCTGGGTACGTCCGTTACATGGCCGAGGCTCGGGCTACGCTCCTGAGGTACCCTAGGACATTTCCGAGACCAGCAGGAGCGATTTTGTAACGGAATCCCACCAGAGGGAGGCATCGAGCCCTCGGACCCTATCGAACGGGTCCGGGTCCAGCAAATCACCTGCAGGTACTTTTGGAGCGCGCCTCTAGGCCACTAGCCGACCCTTATCGAACGAGGCACGGGCGTCCACTCGGATCACCCGTTAGCAACTCACTGGAAACACCATGTTTGGCGCTCTCCGAGGGCAACATGGCGCTTTCCCCCCTTCCTCCTTGCGGAAAGGCGACAAAGGGGCATATGATAAAAGTCGAGACAGCCCTTGATCGTCCTCTCGCTCCGTGCAGGGGCTCGGGGGCTGCTCTCGCAACCCGGCTACGACCAAACTGTTGACAGCGTCAACAAACCAGCTCAGAAACTTGGAACCCGACCATGCACCCGGGCTATGGCCAGGCCGCATGAGGGAACAACCAGGCCGACCGAGGCATCACGAAAAGCATTAAGACCTCAGAGGAGTCAAACCACTCCTCCGAGGCCTCGGGGGCTACACCCGGCGGGTGCGCTCGCGTGCACCCACCGGAACAAAGCATAACCGAGAAAGGCCGGTCCCCTCACCAAAAAGTGTGGCAAAGCCTCCAAGCGAGTACCAACACTCCCTTTGAGGCTCGGGGGCTACTGTCGGGTACCATAATTAGGGTTACCCCCAACACTCCTAAACACGGCTGGTAACCACCATCAGCACAAACCGCAAAGACTGATGGGCGCGGTTCAGGTCAAGGCCTCGTCTACCAAGGGACGCGATCTCGCCTCGCCCGAGCCCGACCTTGGGCAGGAACAGTAGTCCCGGACGAATTCACGCCTCGCCCAAGGGCCTCCTCAAGCGACGGGCGCACCTTCGACTCGCCCGAAGCCCAGCTCGGGCAGGCTTCGTTGTGAAGCAACCTTGGCCAAATCGCCTCACCAACCGACCGTATCGCAGGCGCATTCAATGCGGGGATCGCCTGACACCCTATCCTGACATGCGTGCCTCAGTCGGCAAGGTCGAAGTGACCGCAGTCACTTCGCCCTTTCACTGACTGACCTGACAGGAAAACAACACCGCTCGCCCCGCTCCGACTGCTGTGCCACCCACCAGGGTGAGGCTGACAACAGCCAAGTTCAGCCTCGGGCGCAATAGGAAGCTCCGCCTCGCCCGACCTAAGGCCTCAGCCTCGAAAGGAGGTCTCCGCCTCGCCCGACCCCAGGGCTCGGCCTCAACCTCGGCCTCGAAAGGAGGTCTCCGCCTCGCCTGACCCCAGGGCTCGGCCTCAACCTTGGCCTCGGGAGGAATCGCGTCCTCGCCCGACCCTGGCCTCGGCCTCAGGAGAAGTCTCCACCTCGCCCGACCTTGGGCTCGGACCGACCGTGCCACGGGGGATACATCATTACCCTACCCCTAGCTAGCTCAGGCTACGAGGGAACAAGACCAGCGTCCCATCTGGCTTGCCCCGGTAACAAGTAATGATTGCTCCCCGTGTGGGTCCATGGCGACGGTGGTTCTCAGCCCCCTACGGAAGCAAGGAGACGTCAGCAGGATCCCAGCAGCACCGACAGCTGTGCTTACACAGGACTCAGGCACTCCTCCGACGGCCACGTTATCACGTACACAGGGCTCAAGCACTTCTCCGACAGCCACGTTGGCATGTACACAGGGCTCAGGCACTCCTCTGCCAGATACGTTAGCGCATAGCTACACCCCCCATTGTACACCTGGACCCTCTCCTTGCATATATAAAAGGGAGGTCCAGGGCCTTCATGCGAGAGGGTCACGCGGGGGAACGAGCTAACGAACAGGCTCACTCTCTCTTTCTCGCGAATGCTTGTAACCCCTACTACGAGCACACCCCCCTGGTGCGAGATAATACGAGCCGTGTTTCTCCCTTGTGTTCCATCTTGCGCCAACCCATCTAGGCAGGGGCACGCAGTGACAAATTTACTCGTCAGTCCAGGGACCCCCGGGTCCGAAACGCCGACAACCATGCAAGCATACAATTCGGGACATATATAGTTCTGCCAACACTGCACTGTTATAGGTGGTCTTGACTAGTATGAAACGAGCCACCTTTGTTAAACGGTCCACTACTACCCAGATGGAGTCATAACCAGCGCGAGTGCGAGGAAAACCGATTATAAAGTCCATGTAATACCCAAAACTGTAAGCTATATTAAAGGAGAGAATTCTCTTATGTGTTTTGCCATTGTTCAATTAAACATGTGAACACCACATTGAAAAGCCAGTAATTAACTAATAATAGCTAAAACAATTTGTGCATCATGTTGGTTTTGTTTGTATGTGCATTTAGTAAACAAATATTAATCACATTAAGGAAATAAATTAATGACCCAAATTGGGGATTTAATACCTATTTTGAATATTTAAGAATGAGAAATAACAAGGAAACAGAGGAAAGAAAGAAATAAATATTATACAATACCAAATGAAATTACAACTAGATAACTACACAACCTTTGGTATGATCAGATTAAACAATTAGCCTGAGTGCAAACTTTCGACACAGTTTGGATTTAAAATTTGATTAAGGTTTGAATTTGAAATAGAAAAGAGAAGAAATACTAAACAATTGAGGCAAAAGAAAATATATAAATAAGAGCATATTTCTTTACTCTAATATTTGAATTTGGTACACTATGACTATTAATGAATCTCATAATCAAATTCAAATTCAAATTTAAATTTTAAAAACAAACAGAAAAAAGGAAATAAGAAAAGGCAGCTAACTGGGCCGCTCGGGGAATTCAGCCCACTCCTCCATTTCTCCACGCCACGCAGCCCATCTCCTTCCCCTCCCCTTTCCTTTAGTTATGGCGCTTACATGTGGGTCCTGGTGGCCAGTCCTCTTTGCCCTTCCCATGACCGATCGCGTGCCTTGATCACCCATTGACTCGTGGGACCGGGATGTCGGTCCTCCTCCTCCCAGCGACGCGGTGGGGATGATGCAGCCGGGGATCTCGGAGTTCCGTTGCAACAGACTCCGAGTCACCTCCCCCTCCTCCGCTGGAGCGTTACCTCCATCGGTATACGTCCCCAGGCGGTTAGCCCATCTCCACATCATCTCCGCGCGCCCTCACTGGATACTCGGCCCCACCATGTCTGCAGCTCGGACCGCAGGTCACCGGCGGAAATCGTCCCCCGCGGATTTCACGGTGGCCGTTGCCGTGAGCTACACACCTCGGCCATAAAAGAGCCCAGCCACCGCAATCCTCGCCCAACCTTCGCCAGACCGTAGTTCCATTACTTCCGTGTAGAAGCAGAGGGTGAGAGAGAGGTCGAATTGGTGGTCGCCGTGGGCCGCCATGGCCGCCTCGCGGGCAACTCACCGGCGTCGATACTCCGGACCTTGGGGATGGCCTTGGGGCTTCGTCATGACTCGGGTAACCTGCGTGATGCACCACCGAGCGAATTGGGTCACCTACTCCGATCGAATTGGTCACCGGAAAATCAAACCCGCCACGCTTCGTCCAGCGCGCGTGGGTAGCGGCTTCCGTGCCGCTAGCGTCGGTGAGTACTTAATCCTCGTGTCCACCTCCGTTCTCTCTTTGCGTAGTGTCCGTCAATCGAGCTAGGGGAAGTGGTCGGGCCGGATTCACCGTGCCGGCAATGGCGCCACCGCCCTGGGCAGTTCCGCCGCCGTAGCAGCCATAGGCGGGTAGGCGGCGTTCTGATCGTTGGATCATCGTTGGTCGTCTGGGATTAGAAGTGGATGGCGGTTGATTTGGGCCGTAGATTTGCAAAGCAGTGGTCCAGATTAATGCAACCCATACCGTTTCGCGGGTTCGATCTGGGTCGCTGATTCACGATCCGAAGGCTAACGTTAGATCACGTCATGAAACACTGCTAGTCGTTGATCTCCAATCGGGCGACTAATACTCCAACAGGTTCACGGGAATGATGGATTTAATCTGAGCCGTCCATCGCGAATCTGATGGCTCTGGCGGGCGGATACCCCTTCGGCCGCCCATTTTTATAAAAGCCCTCGGGAAATTTGGAAAACAACCCGCCGTCCATAGCTGTTGTGGGCTGAGTCTTAGGAATCTTGCGACTTAGCCCCTACACTTTATAATAATAATGCGCGCAGTCCAGAGGCATAGGAAATTGAATAAATTAATACAGAAAATGCTTTTCTAGTATAAAAATAATTCTAGATCTTGTTTAATGCCTAGAAAATTCATACTAACTCCTTTTTAGTCCATTCCAGTTCCTATAATTTTGTAATTTTATTGTTCATCACCTAGTACCTTTATCTAACCATGAAACTTGATTTAAAATAATTCACATGAATTACTCTATTCTAGGTATTTAATAACTACATAAAATCATAACTCGGTGACTGTAACTCCGATTTTAGTGGTTCTCGTTTCCACGATCTCGTAGCTTCGCGTAGATTATTATTATTCAGTTTGTTCTCATGTTTGATGTGATGTTAATTTATGCTATGCTATGTATGTATTGTGTTGATGCGAATAGACGAGCAAGCCACTGTGGAAACTGAGGTTCAACAAGTAGAGGTAGCTGAGCAGGAGCTCATTGAAGGCAAGTTGTGCCCTTGATCACTTACTTTTCCCAGCCATGTTCTTATTAATTTTAATGATCTGCATAGGTTAATTTTGATGGGACCCTTTATGTTACCCCAGTTTTGATTATCTTTATACCTTGTTCACCCACTGAAATATTTTTGGGTAGTACCTGCTATTGCTTTATGTGGATTTGGGTATGAAGATACTTTATTCATAATTACTCTTTTATTCTCTTTTATTATTACTGTTCATGTTAAGATCATTATGTTAATGGGAACATGGAGCGACCACCCGGGAAAACAGTGCTACCACAAGGGTATAATGGGACGCCCTTGGCTGATTAACTAGGAAAGCTAGTGGAGGTCTTCCTTACCCGAAAGGGGCAAGGGCAGTAGGGGAGTGGTCAGTGTAGGGAGGTCCTTGGGTTGATTTTGCTGCGATGGCGGTCCGGCAAGAACCCTGCACTGGAGCTTCCTATAAACTGTAGCGAGATTTCTGAAGCTAGTGGAACTTTGTAAAGGCCTCGTAGTGTTACCCTGCCTCGCCTCCTCGGTAGAGGTGTATGGGATTGGCCATCTCTTGGCAGATGCGTAACATGACTTGTGGGTAAAGATGCGCAACCTCTGCAGAGTGTAAAACTGGTATACTAGCCGTGCTCACGGTCATGAGCGGCTCGGACCCTCACATGATTAATTATGGAACTTAAATTTAATTTGACATTTGCATCGCATTTGGGATTATTTTATTATTACTTTACTTTATTATTATTAAGGTTTGGTATTTAGTTACACTTAGTAATTGCTAATAAAATTTTGACCAACTTATAAAAGCAATGCTCAGCCTCAGCCTTTATTTCATTGATCAGCCTTACACTACATGAACTCCCACCTTTGGTGAGTTCATGCCACATTATTCCCCACGACTTGTTGAGCGATGAACGTATGTGAGCTCACTCTTGCTGTATCACACCCCCCCCCACAGGAGAAGAACAGGTGGTTCAGGAGGAGCCACAAGGCGAGGAGTATGATCTGATCTAGGTGGCGTTTCTCAGTCGACATTGGCGCCGACGATCCTTAGTTCGTTTTACATTTATTCCTTTATTTTGTAATAAGTCTTCCGCTATGTAATAATTACTCTGATGTTTTATGACATTTATCTCTATACACTCTGTTATTATATATGTTGTCTTCTTGGCGCATGTATGAGATGCACCCGGCTTTGTTCCTTAAAATCGGGTGTTACACCGCAATCCTCGCCCAACCTTCGCCAGACCGTAGTTCCATTACTTCCGCGTAGAAGCAGAGGGTGAGAGAGAGGTCGAATTGGTGGTCGCCGTGGGCCGCCATGGCCGCCTCGCGGGCAACTCACCGGCGTCGATGCTCCGGACCTTGGGGATGGCCTTGGGGCTTCGTCATGACTCGGGTAACCTGCGTGATGCACCACCGAGCGAATTGGGTCACCTACTCCGATCGAATTGGTCACCGGAAAATCAAACCCGCCACGCTTCGTCCAGCGCGCGTGGGTAGCGGCTTCCGTGCCGCTAGCGTCGGTGAGTACTTAATCCTCGTGTCCACCTCCGTTCTCTCTTTGCGTAGTGTCCGTCAATCGAGCTAGGGGAAGTGGTCGGGCCGGATTCACCGTGCCGGCAATGGCGCCACCGCCCTGGGCAGTTCCGCCGCCGTAGCAGCCATAGGCGGGTAGGCGGCGTTCTGATCGTTGGATCATCGTTGGTCGTCTGGGATTAGAAGTGGATGGCGGTTGATTTGGGCCGTAGATTTGCAAAGCAGTGGTCCAGATTAATGCAACCCATACCGTTTCGCGGGTTCGATCTGGGTCGCTGATTCACGATCCGAAGGCTAACGTTAGATCACGTCATGAAACACTGCTAGTCGTTGATCTCCAATCAGGCGACTAATACTCCAACAGGTTCACGGGAATGATGGATTTAATCTGAGCCGTCCATCGCGAATGTGATGGCTCTGGCGGGCGGATACCCCTTCGGCCGCCCATTTTTATAAAAGCCCTCGGGAAATTTGGAAAACAACCCGCCGTCCATAGCTGTTGTGGGCTGAGTCTTAGGAATCTTGCGACTTAGCCCCTGCACTTTATAATAATAATGCGCGCAGTCCAGAGGCATAGGAAATTGAATAAATTAATACAGAAAATGCTTTTCTAGTATAAAAATAATTCTAGATCTTGTTTAATTCCTAGAAAATTCATACTAACTCCTTTTTAGTCCATTCCAGTTCCTATAATTTTGTAATTTTATTGTTCATCACCTAGTACCTTTATCTAACCATGAAACTTGATTTAAACTAATTCACATGAATTAATCTATTCTAGGTATTTAATAACTACATAAAATCATAACTCGGTGACCGTAACTCCGATTTTAGTGGTTCTCGTTTCCACGATCTCGTAGCTTCGCGTAGATTATTATTATTCAGTTTGTTCTCATGTTTGATGTGATGTTAATTTATGCTATGCTATGTATGTATTGTGTTGATGCGAATAGACGAGCAAGCCACTGTGGAAACTGAGGTTCAACAAGTAGAGGTAGCTGAGCAGGAGCTCATTGAAGGCAAGTTGTGCCCTTGATCACTTACTTTTCCCAGCCATGTTCTTATTAATTTTAATGATCTGCATAGGTTAATTTTGATGGGACCCTTTATGTTACCCCAGTTTTGATTATCTTTATACCTTGTTCACCCTTGAAATATTTTTGGGTAGTACCTGCTATTGCTTTATGTGGATTTGGGTATGAAGATACTTTATTCATAATTACTCTTTTATTCTCTTTTATTATTACTGTTCATGTTAAGATCATTATGTTAATGGGAACATGGAGCGACCACCCGGGAAAACAGTGCTACCACAAGGGTATAATGGGACGCCCTTGGCTGATTAACTAGGAAAGCTAGTGGATGTCTTCCTTACCCGAAAGGGGCAAGGGCAGTAGGGGAGTGGTCAGTGTAGGCAGGTCCTTGGGTTGATTTTGCTGCGATGGCGGTCAGGCAAGAACCCTGCACTGGAGCTTCCTATAAACTGTAGCGGGATTTCTGAAGCTAGTGGAACTTTGTAAAGGCCTCGTAGTGTTACCCTGCCTCGCCTCCTCGGTAGAGGTGTATGGGATTGGCCATCTCTTGGCAGATGGGTAACATGACTTGTGGGTAAAGATGCGCAACCTCTGCAGAGTGTAAAACTGGTATACTAGCCGTGCTCACGGTCATGAGCGGCTCGGACCCTCACATGATTAATTTATGGAACTTAAATTTAATTTGACATTTGCATCGCATTTGGGATTATTTTATTATTACTTTTCTTTATTATTATTAAGGTGTGGTATTTAATTACACTTAGTAACTGCTAATAAAATTTTGACCAACTTATAAAAGCAATGCTCAGCCTCAGCTCTTATTTTGTTGATCAGCCTTACACTTCATGAACTCCCACCTTTGGTGAGTTCATGCCACATTATTCCCCACGACTTGTTGAGCTATGAACGTATGTGAGCTCACTCTTGCTGTCTGACACCCCCCCCACAGGAGAAGAACAGGTGATCGAAGAGGAGCCGCCTAATTCTGAGGCATTCGACTTGATCTAGGTGGCGTCTCCCAGTCAGCTTTTTGGCACCAAGGATAGATTTTAGATCCTGCGATATTTATCTTTTATTTTTGTAAGTCTTCCGCTATGTAATAAATACTCTGATTATTATGACATTTATCTCTATACACTCTGTTATTATATATGTTGTCTTCTTTGGCGCATGTATGAGATGCACCCGGCTTTGTCCTTTAAATCCGGGTGTTACAGAAGTGGTATCAGAGGAAATGTTGACTGTAGGACGAGACCTAGATAGAAATGGACAGACTCTTACCTACTTACCTTACTCTAATTCATTCTATACTTATCTTACCTTGATCCTGTCTCACCTTTTGCTGTCATACTCTGATTACTCTTATCTTTTCTACTCTAAGACAAGATGGATTTCACACCTTGGAATCCCTACCCCTATGACATTTTTAAGAGATAGGAGACCTAAGACAAAATTAAAATTATTTTCTCTATTAAAAATGTTGGTTGATTGTTCTGATGATCAATGTCTGATTTGCTTCTTTGATTGATTGAAATAGTATAGACGGGCATCTTAGCATGTACCACCATAAGGTAATGAATTAACTTTAGTAGGTGACACACTTAGCTAATAAATCCCCCAAAGTAACATGCTTCGTAATCACTGCCTTGTCTACAATTCTTTCTTTCGTACCCTGTGTTTCTAACCCAGATGAGCTACCCCTATACTGTTTGAAGAGAGCAGTATAGACTTGATCCTTGGTATGTCATGGTTAAGAAAGGCAAAGGCAATTTATACACTGTGCTAAAGGAACCATAGAACTCACCAGTTCCAAAGGAGAAAGATTTGAAGTTGGAATTGCAGTAACTACCGCCACCAGACTAGCGGCATTCTTAGTAGATGGGAAGTTTGTTGGTGTCAACATCCGTGTGGTTAGAGATTTTCCGGATGTCTTCCCAGAGGAGTTACCAGGGATGCCACCAGATACGGAAGTTGAGTTTGTCATAGATCTCTTACCTGGAACTGCTCCTATTTCTAAACGACCATACAGGATGTCCGTAGAAGAACTAAAGGAACTTAAGAAGCAATTAACGGAATTACGAGAGGTTGGGTACATTCGTCCGAATTCTTCACCTTGTGGAGCGCCGGTTCTATTTGTACAGAAGGAAGGAGGATCACAAGGGATGTACATGGATTATAGGTTCCTTAATGATGTTACCGTGAAGAACAAGTACCCGTTACCCCGCATTGAGGATTTATTTGATCGGATGAGAGATGCTAGGATATTCTCGAAGATTGTGCTCCGATCGGGTTATCACCAAGTGAAGATTAGGCCATCAGATATTCCCAAGACGGCTTTCTCAACCCGATATGGATTATACGAGTTTACTGTTATGTCATTTGGATTAACCAATGCACCGGCTTATTTCGTGAATTTGATGAATAAGGTGTTTATGGAGTATTTGGACAGATTTGTCGTGGTGTTCATCGACGATATCCTTATCTATTCTAAGAATGAGAGTGATCATGAACAACATCTAAGGTTGGTGTTACAGAAGCTGCGGGATAATCAACTCTACGCTAAGTTCAGCAAGTGCGAGTTTTGGATTGACAAGGTGCCATTCCTGGGTCATATTATTTCTAATGGAGGAATAGCAGTGGATCCTGCTAAAGTGAAGGAGATTATGGAGTGGAGAGTACCCACTACAGTTACTGAGATTCGGAGTTTCTTGGGACTAGCAGGATATTATCGGAGATTTATTGAAGGATTTTCTAAGATTGCTAAGCCTATGACATCGCTTTTGGAAAAAGGAAGAGAATTCAAGTGGGATGATAAGTGCCAAGAAAGCTTTGATCAATTGAAGGAGAGATGGATGTCGCCACCAGTATTGATTATGCTAGATATGCAGAAGGGATTTGACATTTATTGTGATGCATGTGGCCAAGGATTGGGATGCGTGCTTATGCAAGAAGGTCATGTGATCGCCTATGCATCTCGTCAGTTGCGCAAACATGAGTTGAACTACCCCACTCATGACTTGGAATTGGCTGCCGCATGCACTGAAGATTTGGAGACACTACATTATGGGAACTAAGTGTCAAGTATACACGGATCATAAGAGTTTGAAGTATATATTCACTCAGAAGGATCTCAACCTTAGGCAACGCCGTTGGTTGGAGCTTATTAAGGATTATGATTTGGAGATTCACTATCACCCGGGTAAGGCAAATTTGGTTGCAGACGCCTTGAGTCGCAGGGAGCACGTTCATTCAGCTGTTGTTGCCCAGCTACCCAATGAGATTGATGAGGAATTTAGGAGACTTAACCTGGGGATAGTTGATCATACTGAAGGAGTTATTATTGATGCGGAACCTACCTTGGAGCAAGAAATCCGCAAAGGACAAATTGGTGATGCTAAAATACAAGAGATTAAGGATCTTATTACTGAAGGTCGAGGTCTAGAATTCACGGAAGATGAGCAAGGCACCGTATGGTTCACAGATCGGATGTGTGTTCCGGAGATTGAAAGCCTTCGTGAGACTATATTGAAGAAAGCCCATGACTTGGATTATTCTATTCATCCTGGTAGTACCAAGATGTATCAGGATTTGAAGCAGAAGTATTGGTGGTATGGATTGAAGAGAGATGTGGCTGCACATGTGGCTATGTGCGATGTGTGCCAAAGAGTTAAGGCTGAACACCAGAGACCAACTGGACTACTGCACCCACTTAAGATACCCAGGTGGAAGTGGAAAGAGATTGGTATGGATTTCATTACTGGATTGCCTCGCACCTCGAAAGGATATGATTCTATATGGGTTATTGTGGATAGACTGACCAAAGTGGCTCATTTCATTCCGGTCAAGACTACTTATAAGGGATCTCAATTGGTAGAGTTATATATGTCTCGGATTATGTCTCTACATGGTGTATCGAAGAAGATCGTTTTGGAAAAGGATCACAGTTTACCCCCAGATTTTGGAAAAGTTTTCATGAGAATACAGATGCGAAGTTGAATTTTAGTTCAGCCTACCTCAGACTGATGGACTGATCGAAAGGACTAACCAAATATTGGAAGATATGTTGAGGGCTTGTGCCCTTCAGCATGGTAGTAGTTGGGACAAGAGTCTACCTTATGTTGAGTTCTCATATGATAATAGTTATGAGGCCAGTCTGAAGATGTCACCGTTCAAGGCTTTATATGGCAGGAAATGCAGGACTCCTCTATTTTGGACCAGATTAGAGGAAGACAATTATTTGGACCTGAACTTATTCAAGAGGCAAAAAAACAAGTCCGTATAATTCGGGAGAACTTGAGGGTAGCTCAAACCAAGCAAAAGAGCTACGCTGATAATAGAAGAAGACCAGTGGAGTTTGAGGAAGGTGATCATGTGTACCTCAAGATGTCACCACTCTGGGGTATGAGAAGATTCAAAGTCAAAGGAAAGTTGTCCCCTCGTTTTATTGGACCCTTTAGAGTTTTAGGTAGGTTGGAGAGATGGCCTATCAACTCGAGCTACCTGATAATCTATCAGATGTGCATAATGTATTCCATGTGTCTCAACTTAAGAAGTGTCTTTGTGTCCCTGAGGAACAGTTACCAATGGAAGAGCTCAGTGTTCAGGGAGATTTGACTTACACGGGTATCCGATCAAGATTCTTGATACTTTGACTCGAGTTACAAGAAATAAGGTGATAAAGATGTGCAAAGTGCAATGGAGTTACCATGGAGAGGATAAAGCAGCATGGGAAAGAGAAGAAAAACTTCGCATAAATTTTCCCCCTCTTTTCTCTAGTCCTTCCTAAATCTCGAGGACGAGATCTTTTTAAGGGGGGTAGGATTTGTAATACCCAAAACTGTAAGCTATATTAAAGGAGAGAATTCTCTTATGTGTTTTGCCATTGTTCAATTAAACATGTGAACACCACATTGAAAAGCCAGTAATTAACTAATAATAGCTAAAATAATTTGTGCATCATGTTGGTTTTGTTTGTATGTGCATTTAGTAAACAAATATTAATCACATTAAGGAAATAAATTAATGACCCAAATTGGGGATTTAATACCTATTTTGAATATTTAAGAATGAGAAATAACAAGGAAACAGAGGAAAGAAAGAAATAAATATTATACAATACCAAATGAAATTACAACTAGATAACTACACAACCTTTGGTATGATCAGATTAAACAATTAGCCTGAGTGCAAACTTTCCACACAGTTTGGATTTAAAATTTGATTAAGGTTTGAATTTGAAATAGAAAAGAGAAGAAATACTAAACAATTGAGGTAAAAGAAAATATATAAATAAGAGCATATTTCTTTACTCTAATATTTGAATTTGGTACACTATGACTATTAATGAATCTCATAATCAAATTCAAATTCAAATTTAAATTTTAAAAACAAACAGAAAAAAGGAAATAAGAAAAGGCAGCTAACTGGGCCGCTCGGGGAATTCAGCCCACTCCTCCATTTCTCCACGCCACGCAGCCCATCTCCTTCCCCTCCCCTTTCCTTTAGTTATGGCGCTTACATGTGGGTCCTGGTGGCCAGTCCTCTTTGCCCTTCCCATGACCGATCGCGTGCCTTGATCACCCATTGACTCGTGGGACCAGGATGTCGGTCCTCCTCCTCCCAGCGACGCGGTGGGGATGATGCAGCCGGGGATCTCGGAGTTCCGTTGCAACAGACTCCGAGTCACCTCCCCCTCCTCCGCTGGAGCGTTACCTCCATCGGTATACGTCCCCAGGCGGTCAGCCCATCTCCACATCATCTCCGCGCGCCCTCACTGGATACTCGGCCCCACCATGTCTGCAGCTCGGACCGCACGTCACCGGCGGAAATCGTCCCCCGCGGATTTCACGGTGGCCGTTGCCGTGAGCTACACACCTCGGCCATAAAAGAGCCCAGCCACCGCAATCCTCGCCCAACCTTCGCCAGACCGTAGTTCCATTACTTCCGCGTAGAAGCAGAGGGTGAGAGAGAGGTCGAATTGGTGGTCGCCGTGGGCCGCCATGGCCGCCTCGCGGGCAACTCACCGGCGTCGATGCTCCGGACCTTGGGGATGGCCTTGGGGCTTCGTCATGACTCGGGTAACCTGCGTGATGCACCACCGAGCGAATTGGGTCACCTACTCCGATCGAATTGGTCACCGGAAAATCAAACCCGCCACGCTTCGTCCAGCGCGCGTGGGTAGCGGCTTCCGTGCCGCTAGCGTCGGTGACTACTTAATCCTCGTGTCCACCTCCGTTCTCTCTTTGCGTAGTGTCCGTCAATCGAGCTAGGGGAAGTGGTCGGGCCGGATTCACCGTGCCGGCAATGGCGCCACCGCCCTGGGCAGTTCCGCCGCCGTAGCAGCCATAGGCGGGTAGGCGGCGTTCTGATCGTTGGATCATCGTTGGTCGTCTGGGATTAGAAGTGGATGGCGGTTGATTTGGGCCGTAGATTTGCAAAGCAGTGGTCCAGATTAATGCAACCCATACCGTTTCGCGGGTTCGATCTGGGTCGCTGATTCACGATCCGAAGGCTAACGTTAGATCACGTCATGAAACACTGCTAGTCGTTGATCTCCAATCGGGCGACTAATACTCCAACAGGTTCATGGGAATGATGGATTTAATCTGAGCCGTCCATCGCGAATCTGATGGCTCTGGCGGGCGGATACCCCTTCGGCCGCCCATTTTTATAAAAGCCCTCGGGAAATTTGGAAAACAACCCGCCGTCCATAGCTGTTGTGGGCTGAGTCTTAGGAATCTTGCGACTTAGCCCCTGCACTTTATAATAATAATGCGCGCAGTCCAGAGGCATAGGAAATTGAATAAATTAATACAGAAAATGCTTTTCTAGTATAAAAATAATTCTAGATCTTGTTTAATTCCTAGAAAATTCATACTAACTCCTTTTTAGTCCATTCCAGTTCCTATAATTTTGTAATTTTATTGTTCATCACCTAGTACCTTTATCTAACCATGAAACTTGATTTAAAATAATTCACATGAATTACTCTATTCTAGGTATTTAATAACTACATAAAATCATAACTCGGTGACCGTAACTCCGATTTTAGTGGTTCTCGTTTCCACGATCTCGTAGCTTCGCGTAGATTATTATTATTCAGTTTGTTCTCATGTTTGATGTGATGTTAATTTATGCTATGCTATGTATGTATTGTGTTGATGCGAATAGACGAGCAAGCCACTGTGGAAACTGAGGTTCAACAAGTAGAGGTAGCTGAGCAGGAGCTCATTGAAGGCAAGTTGTGCCCTTGATCACTTACTTTTCCCAGCCATGTTCTTATTAATTTTAATGATCTGCATAGGTTAATTTTGATGGGACCCTTTATGTTACCCCAGTTTTGATTATCTTTATACCTTGTTCACCCTTGAAATATTTTTGGGTAGTACCTGCTATTGCTTTATGTGGATTTGGGTATGAAGATACTTTATTCATAATTACTCTTTTATTCTCTTTTATTATTATTGTTCATGTTAAGATCATTATGTTAATGGGAACATGGAGCGACCACCCGGGAAAACAGTGCTACCACAAGGGTATAATGGGACGCCCTTGGCTGATTAACTAGGAAAGCTAGTGGATGTCTTCCTTACCCGAAAGGGGCAAGGGCAGTAGGGGAGTGGTCAGTGTAGGGAGGTCCTTGGGTTGATTTTGCTACGATGGCGGTCAGGCAAGAACCCTGCACTGGAGCTTCCTATAAACTGTAGCGGGATTTCTGAAGCTAGTGGAACTTTGTAAAGGCCTCGTAGTGTTACCCTGCCTCGCCTCCTCGGTAGAGGTGTATGGGATTGGCCATCTCTTGGCAGATGGGTAACATGACTTGTGGGTAAAGATGCGCAACCTCTGCAGAGTGTAAAACTGGTATACTAGCCGTGCTCATGGTCATGAGCGGCTCGGACCCTCACATGATTAATTTATGGAACTTAAATTTAATTTGACATTTGCATCGCATTTGGTATTATTTTATTATTACTTTTCTTTATTATTATTAAGGTGTGGTATTTACTTACACTTAGTAACTGCTAATAAAATTTTGACCAACTTATAAAAGCAATGCTCAGCCTCAGCTCTTATTTTGTTGATCAGCCTTACACTTCATGAACTCCCACCTTTGGTGAGTTCATGCCACATTATTCCCCACGACTTGTTGAGCTATGAACGTATGTGAGCTCACTCTTGCTGTCTCACACCCCCCCCACAAGAGAAGAACAGGTGATCGAAGAGGAGCCGCCTAATTCTGAGGCATTCGACTTGATCTAGGTGGCGTCTCCCAGTCAGCTTTTTGGCGCCAAGGATAGATTTTAGATCCTGCGATATTTATCTTTTATTTTTGTAAGTCTTCCGCTATGTAATAAATACTCTGATTATTATGACATTTATCTCTATACACTCTGTTATTATATATGTTGTCTTCTTTGGCGCATGTATGAGATGCACCCGGCTTTGTCCTTTAAATCCGGGTGTTACAGAAGTGGTATCAGAGGAAATGTTGACTGTAGGACGAGACCTAGATAGAAATGGACAGACTCTTACCTACTTACCTTACTCTAATTCATTCTATACTTATCTTACCTTGATCCTGTCTCACCTTTTGCTGTCATACTCTGATTACTCTTATCTTTTCTACTCTAAGACAAGATGGATTTCACACCTTGGAATCCCTACCCCTATGACATTTTTAAGAGATAGGAGACCTAAGACAAAATTAAAATTATTTTCTCTATTAAAAATGTTGGTTGATTGTTCTGATGATCAATGTCTGATTTGCTTCTTTGATTGATTGAAATAGTATAGACGGGCATCTTAGCATGTACCACCATAAGGTAATGAATTAACTTTAGTAGGTGACACACTTAGCTAATAAATCCCCCAAAGTAACATGCTTCGTAATCACTGCCTTGTCTACAATTCTTTCTTTCGTACCCTGTGTTTCTAACCCAGATGAGCTACCCCTATACTGTTTGAAGAGAGCAGTATAGACTTGATCCTTGGTATGTCATGGTTAAGAAAGGCAAAGGCAATTTATACACTGTGCTAAAGGAACCATAGAACTCACCAGTTCCAAAGGAGAAAGATTTGAAGTTGGAATTGCAGTAACTACCGCCACCAGACTAGCGGCATTCTTAGTAGATGGGAAGTTTGTTGGTGTCAACATCCGTGTGGTTAGAGATTTTCCGGATGTCTTCCCAGAGGAGTTACCAGGGATGCCACCAGATACGGAAGTTGAGTTTGTCATAGATCTCTTACCTGGAACTGCTCCTATTTCTAAACGACCATACAGGATGTCCGTAGAAGAACTAAAGGAACTTAAGAAGCAATTAACGGAATTACGAGAGGTTGGGTACATTCGTCCGAATTCTTCACCTTGTGGAGCGCCGGTTCTATTTGTACAGAAGGAAGGAGGATCACAAGGGATGTACATGGATTATAGGTTCCTTAATGATGTTACCGTGAAGAACAAGTACCCGTTACCCCGCATTGAGGATTTATTTGATCGGATGAGAGATGCTAGGATATTCTCGAAGATTGTGCTCCGATCGGGTTATCACCAAGTGAAGATTAGGCCATCAGATATTCCCAAGACGGCTTTCTCAACCCGATATGGATTATACGAGTTTACTGTTATGTCATTTGGATTAACCAATGCACCGGCTTATTTCGTGAATTTGATGAATAAGGTGTTTATGGAGTATTTGGACAGATTTGTCGTGGTGTTCATCGACGATATCCTTATCTATTCTAAGAATGAGAGTGATCATGAACAACATCTAAGGTTGGTGTTACAGAAGCTGCGGGATAATCAACTCTACGCTAAGTTCAGCAAGTGCGAGTTTTGGATTGACAAGGTGCCATTCCTGGGTCATATTATTTCTAATGGAGGAATAGCAGTGGATCCTGCTAAAGTGAAGGAGATTATGGAGTGGAGAGTACCCACTACAGTTACTGAGATTCGGAGTTTCTTGGGACTAGCAGGATATTATCGGAGATTTATTGAAGGATTTTCTAAGATTGCTAAGCCTATGACATCGCTTTTGGAAAAAGGAAGAGAATTCAAGTGGGATGATAAGTGCCAAGAAAGCTTTGATCAATTGAAGGAGAGATGGATGTCGCCACCAGTATTGATTATGCTAGATATGCAGAAGGGATTTGACATTTATTGTGATGCATGTGGCCAAGGATTGGGATGCATGCTTATGCAAGAAGGTCATGTGATCGCCTATGCATCTCGTCAGTTGCGCAAACATGAGTTGAACTACCCCACTCATGACTTGGAATTGGCTGCCGTTGTGCATGCACTGAAGATTTGGAGACACTACATTATGGGAACTAAGTGTCAAGTATACACGGATCATAAGAGTTTGAAGTATATATTCACTCAGAAGGATCTCAACCTTAGGCAACGCCGTTGGTTGGAGCTTATTAAGGATTATGATTTGGAGATTCACTATCACCCGGGTAAGGCAAATTTGGTTGCAGACGCCTTGAGTCGCAGGGAGCACGTTCATTCAGCTGTTGTTGCCCAGCTACCCAATGAGATTGATGAGGATTTTAGGAGACTTAACCTGGGGATAGTTGATCATACTGAAGGAGTTATTATTGATGCGGAACCTACCTTGGAGCAAGAAATCCGCAAAGGACAAATTGGTGATGCTAAAATACAAGAGATTAAGGATCTTATTACTGAAGGTCGAGGTCTAGAATTCACGGAAGATGAGCAAGGCACCGTATGGTTCACAGATCGGATGTGTGTTCCGGAGATTGAAAGCCTTCGTGAGACTATATTGAAGAAAGCCCATGACTTGGATTATTCTATTCATCCTGGTAGTACCAAGATGTATCAGGATTTGAAGCAGAAGTATTGGTGGTATGGATTGAAGAGAGATGTGGCTGCACATGTGGCTATGTGCGATGTGTGCCAAAGAGTTAAGGCTGAACACCAGAGACCAACTGGACTACTGCACCCACTTAAGATACCCGGGTGGAAGTGGAAAGAGATTGGTATGGATTTCATTACTGGATTGCCTCGCACCTCGAAAGGATATGATTCTATATGGGTTATTGTGGATAGACTGACCAAAGTGGTTCATTTCATTCCGGTCAAGACTACTTATAAGGGATCTCAATTGGTAGAGTTATATATGTCTCGGATTATGTCTCTACATGGTGTATCGAAGAAGATCGTTTTGGAAAAGGATCACAGTTTACCCCCAGATTTTGGAAAAGTTTTCATGAGAATACAGATGCGAAGTTGAATTTTAGTTCAGCCTACCTCAGACTGATGGACTGATCGAAAGGACTAACCAAATATTGGAAGATATGTTGAGGGCTTGTGCCCTTCAGCATGGTAGTAGTTGGGACAAGAGTCTACCTTATGCTGAGTTCTCATATGATAATAGTTATGAGGCCAGTCTGAAGATGTCACCGTTCAAGGCTTTATATGGCAGGAAATGCAGGACTCCTCTATTTTGGACCAGATTAGAGGAAGACAATTATTTGGACCTGAACTTATTCAAGAGGCAAAAAAACAAGTCCGTATAATTCGGGAGAACTTGAGGGTAGCTCAAACCAAGCAAAAGAGCTACGCTGATAATAGAAGAAGACCAGTGGAGTTTGAGGAAGGTGATCATGTGTACCTCAAGATGTCACCACTCCGGGGTATGAGAAGATTCAAAGTCAAAGGAAAGTTGTCCCCTCGTTTTATTGGACCCTTTAGAGTTTTAGGTAGGTTGGAGAGATGGCCTATCAACTCGAGCTACCTGATAATCTATCAGATGTGCATAATGTATTCCATGTGTCTCAACTTAAGAAGTGTCTTTGTGTCCCTGAGGAACAGTTACCAATGGAAGAGCTCAGTGTTCAGGGAGATTTGACTTACACGGGTATCCGATCAAGATTCTTGATACTTTGACTCGAGTTACAAGAAATAAGGTGATAAAGATGTGCAAAGTGCAATGGAGTTACCATGGAGAGGATAAAGCAGCATGGGAAAGAGAAGAAAAACTTCGCATAAATTTTCCCCCTCTTTTCTCTAGTCCTTCCTAAATCTCGAGGACGAGATCTTTTTAAGGGGGGTAGGATTTGTAATACCCAAAACTGTAAGCTATATTAAAGGAGAGAATTCTCTTATGTGTTTTGCCATTGTTCAATTAAACATGTGAACACCACATTGAAAAGCCAGTAATTAACTAATAATAGCTAAAATAATTTGTGCATCATGTTGGTTTTGTTTGTATGTGCATTTAGTAAACAAATATTAATCACATTAAGGAAATAAATTAATGACCCAAATTGGGGATTTAATACCTATTTTGAATATTTAAGAATGAGAAATAACAAGGAAACAGAGGAAAGAAAGAAATAAATATTATACAATACCAAATGAAATTACAACTAGATAACTACACAACCTTTGGTATGATCAGATTAAACAATTAGCCTGAGTGCAAACTTTCCACACAGTTTGGATTTAAAATTTGATTAAGGTTTGAATTTGAAATAGAAAAGAGAAGAAATACTAAACAATTGAGGTAAAAGAAAATATATAAATAAGAGCATATTTCTTTACTCTAATATTTGAATTTGGTACACTATGACTATTAATGAATCTCATAATCAAATTCAAATTCAAATTTAAATTTTAAAAACAAACAGAAAAAAGGAAATAAGAAAAGGCAGCTAACTGGGCCGCTCGGGGAATTCAGCCCACTCCTCCATTTCTCCACGCCACACAGCCCATCTCCTTCCCCTCCCCTTTCCTTTAGTTATGGCGCTTACATGTGGGTCCTGGTGGCCAGTCCTCTTTGCCCTTCCCATGACCGATCGCGTGCCTTGATCACCCATTGACTCGTGGGACCGGGATGTCGGTCCTCCTCCTCCCAGCGACGCGGTGGGGATGATGCAGCCGGGGATCTCGGAGTTCCGTTGCAACAGACTCCGAGTCACCTCCCCCTCCTCCGCTGGAGCGTTACCTCCATCGGTATACGTCCCCAGGCGGTCAGCCCATCTCCACATCATCTCCGCGCGCCCTCACTGGATACTCGGCCCCACCATGTCTGCAGCTCGGACCGCACGTCACCGGCGGAAATCGTCCCCCGCGGATTTCACGGTGGCCGTTGCCGTGAGCTACACACCTCAGCCATAAAAGAGCCCAGCCACCGCAATCCTCGCCCAACCTTCGCCAGACCGTAGTTCCATTACTTCCGCGTAGAAGCAGAGGGTGAGAGAGAGGTCGAATTGGTGGTCGCCGTGGGCCGCCATGGCCGCCTCGCGGGCAACTCACCGGCGTCGATGCTCCGGACCTTGGGGATGGCCTTGGGGCTTCGTCATGACTCGGGTAACCTGCGTGATGCACCACCGAGCGAATTGGGTCACCTACTCCGATCGAATTGGTCACCGGAAAATCAAACCCGCCACGCTTCGTCCAGCGCGCGTGGGTAGCGGCTTCCGTGCCGCTAGCGTCGGTGAGTACTTAATCCTCGTGTCCACCTCCGTTCTCTCTTTGCGTAGTGTCCGTCAATCGAGCTAGGGGAAGTGGTCGGGCCGGATTCACCGTGCCGGCAATGGCGCCACCGCCCTGGGCAGTTCCGCCGCCGTAGCAGCCATAGGCGGGTAGGCGGCGTTCTGATCGTTGGATCATCGTTGGTCGTCTGGGATTAGAAGTGGATGGCGGTTGATTTGGGCCGTAGATTTGCAAAGCAGTGGTCCAGATTAATGCAACCCATACCGTTTCGCGGGTTCGATCTGGGTCGCTGATTCACGATCCGAAGGCTAACGTTAGATCACGTCATGAAACACTGCTAGTCGTTGATCTCCAATCGGGCGACTAATACTCCAACAGGTTCACGGGAATGATGGATTTAATCTCAGCCGTCCATCGCGAATCTGATGGCTCTGGCGGGCGGATACCCCTTCGGCCGCCCATTTTTATAAAAGCCCTCGGGAAATTTGGAAAACAACCCGCCGTCCATAGCTGTTGTGGGCTGAGTCTTAGGAATCTTGCGACTTAGCCCCTGCACTTTATAATAATAATGCGCGCAGTCCAGAGGCATAGGAAATTGAATAAATTAATACAGAAAATGCTTTTCTAGTATAAAAATAATTCTAGATCTTGTTTAATTCCTAGAAAATTCATACTAACTCCTTTTTAGTCCATTCCAGTTCCTATAATTTTGTAATTTTATTGTTCATCACCTAGTACCTTTATCTAACCATGAAACTTGATTTAAAATAATTCACATGAATTACTCTATTCTAGGTATTTAATAACTACATAAAATCATAACTCGGTGACCGTAACTCCGATTTTAGTGGTTCTCGTTTCCACGATCTCGTAGCTTCGCGTAGATTATTATTATTCAGTTTGTTCTCATGTTTGATGTGATGTTAATTTATGCTATGCTATGTATGTATTGTGTTGATGCGAATAGACGAGCAAGCCACTGTGGAAACTGAGGTTCAACAAGTAGAGGTAGCTGAGCAGGAGCTCATTGAAGGCAAGTTGTGCCCTTGATCACTTACTTTTCCCAGCCATGTTCTTATTAATTTTAATGATCTGCATAGGTTAATTTTGATGGGACCCTTTATGTTACCCCAGTTTTGATTATCTTTATACCTTGTTCACCCTTGAAATATTTTTGGGTAGTACCTGCTATTGCTTTATGTGGATTTGGGTATGAAGATACTTTATTCATAATTACTCTTTTATTCTCTTTTATTATTATTGTTCATGTTAAGATCATTATGTTAATGGGAACATGGAGCGACCACCCGGGAAAACAGTGCTACCACAAGGGTATAATGGGACGCCCTTAGCTGATTAACTAGGAAAGCTAGTGGATGTCTTCCTTACCCGAAAGGGGCAAGGGCAGTAGGGGAGTGGTCAGTGTAGGGAGGTCCTTGGGTTGATTTTGCTGCGATGGCGGTCAGGCAAGAACCCTGCACTGGAGCTTCCTATAAACTGTAGCGGGATTTCTGAAGCTAGTGGAACTTTGTAAAGGCCTCGTAGTGTTACCCTGCCTCGCCTCCTCGGTAGAGGTGTATGGGATTGGCCATCTCTTGGCAGATGGGTAACATGACTTGTGGGTAAAGATGCGCAACCTCTGCAGAGTGTAAAACTGGTATACTAGCCGTGCTCACGGTCATGAGCGGCTCGGACCCTCACATGATTAATTTATGGAACTTAAATTTAATTTGACATTTGCATCGCATTTGGGATTATTTTATTATTACTTTTCTTTATTATTATTAAGGTGTGGTATTTACTTACACTTAGTAACTGCTAATAAAATTTTGACCAACTTATAAAAGCAATGCTCAGCCTCAGCTCTTATTTTGTTGATCAGCCTTACACTTCATGAACTCCCACCTTTGGTGAGTTTATGCCACATTATTCCCCACGACTTGTTGAGCTATGAACGTATGTGAGCTCACTCTTGCTGTCTCACACCCCCCCCACAGGAGAAGAACAGGTGATCGAAGAGGAGCCGCCTAATTCTGAGGCATTCGACTTGATCTAGGTGGCATCTCCCAGTCAGCTTTTTGGCGCCAAGGATAGATTTTAGATCCTGCGATATTTATCTTTTATTTTTGTAAGTCTTCCGCTATGTAATAAATACTCTGATTATTATGACATTTATCTCTATACACTCTGTTATTATATATGTTGTCTTCTTTGGCGCATGTATGAGATGCACCCGGCTTTGTCCTTTAAATCCGGGTGTGACAGTCCATCCCAATCTCATCCGATTTCCACTGAGGAATCTGCAACGACTGCAACAAACCTGCGGGCCTCTGGTGCTCTGCCTTGATCCTCTAACAACTATCGCATACAACCACATATTCTCCTATCTCCCTTTTCATTCCATACCACCAGAATCTTTTCTTCAGGTCTTGGTACATCTTTTCGCTACCGGGGTGTATAGAATACGTTGTCTCATGAGCTTCCTTGAGAATCAGTTTCTGGATCGATTTGATGTCGGGAACGTAGAGTCTATCCTTGAACCATACCACTCCTTCTGCGTCTTCACGGAAATCTAGGCCTTTCCCTTCTATGATCAGTCGTTGTATCTCATTGATCTCCTCATCATCTTTCTGGCCCTTGCTGATATCTTGCTCTAGAGTGGGTTCCAGCCCAACTGTCACTCCTTGAGTGTTGTTTAGAAATCCGAGACTCAGCCTGTCAAATTCCTTTGCTAGCTCGTACGGCATCGGGTGAGCGGCCACCATGTTAACTTGGCTCTTTATACTCAAAGCATCTACAACCACATTTGCTTTTCCTGAATGATAATGTGTCTCCAACTCATAGTCTTTGATTAGCTCCAGCCATCTTCGCTGCCTCATGTTTAGCTCTGACTGGGTGAATATGTACTTGAGACTCTTGTGGTCCATGTAGATATCACACTTCTGCCCATACAAATAGTGCCTCTAGGTCTTTAATGCATGAACTACTACTGCTAACTCCAGATCATGAGTGGGATAATTTTTCTCATGAATCTTCAACTATCGGGACGAGTATGCCACTACTCTCCCTTCCTGCATTAACACACATCCCAGTACGGTATATGAAACATCACAATATACTGAGAATGGCTTATGAACATCTGGTAGAATCAATACTTGTGTTGTTGCCAACTTCATCTTCAACGTCTCAAAGGATTCTTGGCATGCTGGGGTACACTTGAACTCAACCTTTTTTGCCAGCAAGGCTGTCATTCGCCTGTCAATCTTCGAGAAACCTTCAATGAAACGCCGATAGTAGCTAGCCATTCCAATGAAACTCCTGATTCCTCGGACATCTTTTAGTGCTTTCCAGTCCAGAATCGCTGCTACTTTCTTTGGATCCACAACTAATCCATCTCAGTTTATAATATGACCTAAGAACATGACTTAACTGATCCAGAACTCGCACTTGCTAAGCTTGGCATACAGCTGACAATCTTGTAGCCTCTAGTTTCCTCAAGTGCTCTTCATGCTCTTGCTCATTCTGGGAATATATAAGGATATCTGAAAGTCGCCTAGTGGGGGGTGAATAGGCGAAACCTAAAATTTATAAACTTAAGCACACACTAAAGCCGGGGGTTAGCTTTAGAAATTCAAGTCCGAAGGGAGGGGGAAACACATCAAACAAGAATCAAGGAGAGTGAACAAGATGATTTGTTTTACCAAGGTTCGGTTCCAAGGAACCTAGTCCCCATTGAGGAGGTCACAAAGACCGGGTCTATTTCAACCCTTTCCCTCTCTCAAACGGTCACTTAGACTGAGTGAGCCTTCTCCTTAATCAATCGGGTCACTAAGACCCCGCAAGGACCAAAAAACACTTAGGTGTCTCTTGCTTTGATTACAAGTCACTTGAGAACAAGAATGAGAAAGGAAGAAGGCAATCCAAGCGACAAGAGCGCAAATGAACACAAAATCTCTCTCACACAAGCCACTAAATGTTTGAGATGAATTTGGGACTTGGAGAGGTTTTGATCTTTTGAATTGTGTCTTGGAGTGAATGCTAGAGCTCTTGTATTGAATGTGATCTTCAGAAAACTTGGATGCCAAAGGTCGTGGTGGTTGGGGGGTATTTATAGCCCCCAACCACTTTGTAGCCGTTGGCCAAGGCTACTGGCGATGGGCGCATCGGACGGTCCGGTGCGCCACCGGACATGCACTGTTCCTTGTCCGGTGCCGCCATGTCACCCAACCGTTAGGGTTCAGAGCTGGTTGACAATTGGAGCTTTTGTCTTCTAGCTGCACGAGACAGTTCGGTGCCACACCGGATAGTCCAATGCCCCTCTGACTTCGCTACTCTGACTTCTGCGCGGCACTGTGCTGCACTGTTCACTTGGTAGAGTCGACCGTTGGCGCGCAGGGAGCCGTTGCTCCGGTGGCACACCGGACAGTCCGGTGAATTATAGCGGAGCGCGCCCTAGAATTCTCGAGATTGGCTGGTTTGAAGTTGTACGGCCTGGTGCACCGGACACTGTCCGGTGCACCATTTTTCAGCACACTCAAGTTCTTTGCTCCGTTTCAAATTGAGTCCCTAACTTGATTTTTTTCTTGGTTTGTGTTGAGCTTTATGCACCTGCAATACATGAATTCTAGACAAACTAGTTAGTCCACTTGTTTGCGTTGGTCATCAACCACCAAAATTAATTATAGGAAATGGTTAACCCTATTTCCCTTTCAATCTCCCCATTTTTGGTGATTGATGCCAACACAAACCAAAGCAAATATAAAGTGCATAAATGTAACTAGTTTGTATTTAGAATGTGCATAGGTTACTTGGAGTTAACCAATGAAAATCTCACTAAATATCAATGGATTGTTTTTTCTTTTATTTAACATTTTGGACGTCATTTGCACCACTTGTTTTGTTTTTGCAAATCTTTTTGGAAAATCTTTTTAAAGTCTTTTTGCAAATAGTCGAAGGTATAGTAATGATATTGCAAGAAGCATTTTTTAGATTTGAAATTTCTCCCCCTGTTTCAAATGCTTTTCCTTTGACTAAATAAAAACTCCCCATGAATGAAGTTCTCCTCTTAGCTTTGAAGAGGGTTTTGAGATAGATATCAACTTGAATTTTTTACTTTCACAAATCAAGTGAAACATAGATACCAATTGATACCAGATACTAATTTGAGAATACATCAATAAATACCAATTGAAAATACCAATTAAAACTTCATGTCGATTTTTTTTGAAATGGTCGTGGGGCGGTCCTTTTGCTTTGGGCTAAATATTTTCTCCCCCTTTGGCATTAAGCGCCAAAAACGGAGAACTTGAGAGCCCTTTAATACTTTCTCCCCCATTGGTAAAAGAAATATGAGTGAAATATTATACCAATTGAGAGTTTGTGGAATACTGGCAAAGGGTAAATGATACTGTCAGAGTTGGAGTGGAAGCCTTGTCTTTGCCAAAAACTCCATTTCCCTTTCAATCTAAGACTAATACAAGATATACTCATGGAAGCAGTTTAGTCTTAGTAATGGCACAAGAAGAATAAGAAATATGCATTTGTACCAAATGAAAGAGATATCATCAAAGGTAAATGAGCTATGTGTGCAATGTTTCAATCGAAGTTCCATGAATCAAGTATATTTAGCTCATTCCTAAGTTTGCTAAAGGTTTTCTCATCTAGTGGCTTGGTAAAGATATCAGCTAATTGGTTTTGAGTATTAACATAAGCAATTTCGATATCTCCCTTTTGTTGGTGATCTCTCAGAAAGTGATACCGAATATCTATGTGCTTAGTGCGGCTGTGTTCAATGGGATTATCCACCATGCAGATTGCACTCTCATTATCACATAGGAGAGGGACTTTGCTCAATTTGTAGCCATAGTCCCTAAGGTTTTGCCTCATCCAAAGTAATTGCGCACAACAATGACCTGTGGCAATGTACTCGGCTTCGACGGTGGTAAGAGCTATGGAGTTTTGTTTCTTTGAAGCCCATGACACCAGGGATCTTCCTAGAAACTGACAAGTCCCTGATCTGGTCTTCCTATCAATTTTACACCCTGCCCAATCGGCATCGGAATATCCTATTAAGTCAAAAGTGGATCCCTTGGGGTACCGAAGCCTAAACTTAGGAGTGTAAATTAAATATCTCATGATTCTTTTCACGGCCCTAAGGTGAACTTCCTTAGGATTTGCCTGGAACCTTGCACACATGCATACAGAAATCATAATATCCGGTCAAGATGCACATAAGTAGAGTAAAGATCCTATCATCGACCGGTATACCTTTTGATCTACGGATTTACCTCCCGTGTCAAGGTCAAGATGCCCATTAGTTCCCACGGGTGTCTTGATGGATTTGCATCCTTCATTCCAAACTTCTTAAGTATATCTTGAATGTACTTGGTTTGGTTGATGAAGGTGCCATCCTAGAGTTGCTTGATTTGAAATCCTAGGAAATACTTCAACTCCCTCATCATTGACATCTCAAATTTCTGTATCATGATCCTACTAAACTCTTCACAAGTTGACTTGTTAGTAGACCCAAATATAATATCATCAACATAAATTTGGCATACAAACAAGTCATTTGCAATAGTTTTAATAAAGAGAGTAGGATCGGCTTTTCTGACTTTGAAGCCATTAGTGATAAGGAAATCTCGCAGGCATTCATACCATGCTCTTGGGGCTTTATTTAGCCCATAAAGTGCATTTGAGAGCTTATATACATGGTTAGGGTACTCACTATCTTCAAAGCCGGGAGGTTACTCAACATAGACCTCTTCCTTGATAGGTCCATTGAGGAAGGTACTTTTCACGTCCATTTGGTAAAGCTTAAAGCCATGGTAAGTAGCATAGGCAAGTAATATTCGAATTGACTCAAGCCTAGCTACGGGTGCATAAGTTTCATCAAAGTCCAAACCTTCGACTTGTCAATAACCTTTGGCCACAAGTCGGGTTTTGTTTCTTGTCACCACACCATTCTCATCTTGCTTGTTGCGGAATACCCACTTGGTACCTACAACATTTTGATTAGGACGTGGAACTAGATGCCATACCTCATTCCTCGTGAAGTTGTTGAGCTTCTCTTGCATAGCTATCACCCACTCTGAATCTCTTAGTGCATCCTCCACCCTATATGGCTCAATAGAGGACACAAAAGAGTAATGTTCACAGAAATGTGCAACTCAAGATCTAGTGGTTACCCCCTTGTGAATATCACCAAGAATGGAGTTGACGGGGTGATCTCGTTGAATTGCTTGGTGGACTCTTGGGTGTGGCGGGCTTTGACCCTGAATTTCTTGATCACCTTCCTTGTTTTCATTATCGTCATCTCCCCCTTGATCATTGTCCTCCTCTTGAGGTGGCTCATCCTCTTGATCTTCATCTTCATCATCTTGAGCCTGATCCTCGTCTTGAGTTGGTGGAGATGCTTGCATGGAAGATGATGGTTGATCTTGTGCTTGTGGAGGCTCTTCGGATTCCTTAGGACACACATCCCCAATGGACATGTTCCTGAGCGTGACGCATGGAGCCTCTTCATCATCTAATTCATCAAGATCAACTTGCTCCACTTGGGAGCCATTAGTCTCATCAAACACAATGTCACAAGAAACCTCAACCAATCCAGTGGATTTGTTGAAGACTCTAATGCCCTTGTGTTTGAGTCATAACCAAGTAAAAAACCTTCTACAGCCTTAGGAGCAAATTTAGATTTTCTACCTCTTTTAATAAGAATAAAGCATTTACTCCCAAAGACTCTAAAATATGAAACATTGGGCTTTTTACCAGTGAGGAGTTCATATGATGTTTTCTTGAGGATTCGGTGAAGATATAACCGGTTGATGGAGTAGCAGGCGGTGTTAATTGCCTCGACCCAAAATCGGTCAGGAGTCTTGGACTCATCAATCATGGTTCTTGCCATGTCCGATAGAGTTCTATTATTCCTCTCCACTACACCATTTTGTTGAGGTGTGTAGGGAGAAGAGAACTCATGCTTGATGCCCTCCTCCTCAAGAAAGCCTTCGATTTGAGAGTTCATGAACTCTGTCCCATTATCGCTTCTAATCTTTTTGATTCTCAGTCCAAACTCATTTTGGGCCTGTCTTAAGAATCTTTTTAAGGTCTCTTGGGTTTGAGATTTTTCATATAAAAAAATACCCAAGTGAAGCGAGAATAATCATCCACAATAACTAGATAGTACTTACTCCCGTCGATGCTTATGTATGCTATCGGGCCGAATAGATCCATGTGGAGTAGCTCGAGCGGCCTGTCCATCGTCTTATGTTTTTGTGTGGATGGTGGACTCCAACTTGCTTCCCTGCTTGGTATGCGCTACAAACCCTGTCTTTCTCAAAATGAACATTGGTTAGTCCTAAAATGTGCTCTCCCTTTAGAAGCTTGTGAAGATTCTTCATCCCAACATGGGCAAGTCGGTGATGCCAAAGCCAGCCCATATTAGTCTTAGCAATTAAGCAAGTGTCTAGTTCATCTTGATTATCATTAAAATGAACTAAGCAAGTGTCTAGTTCATTTTGATTAACATGGGTAATCTAAAGAATCTACAAGAAAAACATTGGAAATAGAATGGTCAAGTGATATAGCAATTTTACCCAAACCTTTGACCAAACCTTGATTTCCATCCCCGAATGTGACAGCTCGTTGGGGATCTTCATTTTTCTCATTGGAGGAGAACATTCTCTTCTCCCCTGTCATGTGGTTTGTGCACCCGCTATCAATTATTCAACTTGAACCACCGGATGCATAAACCTACAAAACAATTTTAGGCCTTATTCTTAGGTATCCAAATAGTCTTGGGTCCTTTTGACGTTAGAAACAAGCACCTTGGGTACCCAAACACAAGTTTTGGAGCTCTTGTGTTTGCCCCCAACATATTTGGCAACTATTTTGCCTGATTTGTTAGTTAAAACATATGATGCATCAAAAGTCTTGAATGAAACATTATGCTCATTTGATGCATCAAGAATTTTCTTTCTAGGCATTTTAACATGTGTGGTATGCCTAGAGCTAGAAGCTTCATTTTTGTACATAAATGCATGGTGAGAGACATTATGAAGCTTCCTAGCATGAATCTTCCTAATCTTATGTTTGGGATAGTTTGCAGGATATAAAATGTAACCCTCACTATCCTGAACCATGGGAGCCTTACCCTTAACAAAATTAGACAATCTCTTAGGGGCATTAAGCTTGACATTGCTCCCTTGTTGGAAACCAATGCCATCCTTAATGTCAGGGCGTCTCCCATTATAAAGCATGCTACGAGCAAATTTAAATTTTTCACTCTCAAGCTCATGCTTAGCAATTTTAGCATTTAATTGAGCTATGTGATCATTTTGTTCCTTAATTATGGCAAGGTGATCATCTATAGCATCAACATTAATATCTCTACATCTAGTGCAAATGGGGACATGCTCAACAGTAGATGTAGAGGGTTTGCATGCATTTAATTCCTCAATCTTAGTATTTAATTTAATATTCTCATCTCTAAGACAGGAAATAGAATCATTGCAAACATTCAATTCTTTAACTAGCATTTTCAGTTCTAAGACTAGAAATTGAATCATGACAAATGCTAAGCTCTTTGGACAGGTTTTCATTTTTCACTATTTCTAGAGCATAAGCATTTTTCAACTTAACAAATTTTTTGTTCTCTTTAATGAGGAAGTCCTCTTGGCTTTCCAAGAGTTCATCCTTTTCATTAATGGCTTCAATTAATTCATTTATTTTTTCTTTTGGTCCATGCTAAGGTTAGCAAAGAGAGACATTAAATTATCTTCATCATCGCTAGAGCAACCCTCATCACTAGATGTTCTATATTTGGGGGTGGCTCTAGAGTGTACCTTCTTCTTCTTGCCGTCCTTAGCCATGAGACACTTGTGGTCGACGTTGGGGAAGAGAAGTCCCTTGTTGACGGTGATGTTGGCGGTGTCCTCGTCGGAGGAGTCGATGGAGCTCTCGTCAGAGTCCCATTCCTGGCACACGTGCGCATCGCCACCCTTCTTCTTGTAGTATCTCTTCTTTTCCTTATTATTCCCATTCTTGTCTTCATCCCTGTCACTTTCACTAGTGTGACGGAACCTTCCAAGTCATTAGGCCCACCTACAGTTGTCCTCGTCCAGCGAACCTCACACAACCCTGTAGATGCACTTGATCACTTGATAAGTTCGGTATCTGCATTCTTTACCTTTCCCAAGAGCGTTTCACCATTCACGCAGATATTACAACACATCGGAGGAACGAATAAGCGGAAGCAATTACAGTAACTTAATTTACATTAAAATATAGAAAGAGTGTTGTTATTACAGACCAGTAATATATAAGTGCAAAAGTATTATTATTACAAACTCGGGAGGCAAAAACCCCTCCCACCAAATAGTAAAGTGTTTTTTTAAAAGGAGGACAACTTCCTCCCGAGGCTTCACTCTTGAGATTCTTCCTTTGGCACGACCTTAGAGCAAAAGCAACAAAAGTTTGCTGCTTCCTCACCTACAACAACATGGGTTCGAAAACCCTGAGTACAAAGTGTACTTTCGCAAGTCTTACCCGTCAAAATAAAAGACTCTCAAGGATATGCTGGCTAGAGGGAATCAAGGTAAGGCTTAAGCAAGAATCAAGACTCTTTTTGCAAAAATGCTTACTAACATTGGATCCTTAAAAATCCAATTTTATTAGCAAGTTAAGTCATTACCTGAATCTAGAGTTCTTTCTACCCTAGTTCAAGCACTTGGTCTATACTAGCCATATTTTATCATCCCTTTTTGTTTACTAGAATGCTACGTGTAAGTCAGTGACCAAGTCTTCATGTCCGAGAAGTAACATCGATCTAAAGCAATTAATACCCAGCTGGGGATCTCCAATCACACGACATATGTAGCACTTAACCCTTGCATATGTCAACTCGCCACCGGGGTTCTTAAGACCAGATTAGGTTCACACCAACCGAGAGCACAGATACACCACTGTCCAGCCTCTTGCCACGGAGGGTACACGCTAATCTTGCCATCTCTCCATTCCCATTGTGTGTTATCTTATTCTGGTATTAGTCTGCCCGAGGCAAAGCATACCCATGATGAGGCATGTGACCAGTTAAAAGGTCCTCGATCATCAGGCCTACATCGACAAGGTCCTTAATCGACTCAGACGGAGACACTACATCGAGACTCTCTTCTCGTACAAGTCACTCGCCCGGTCTCAGCTTTATCATTTTATCCCAAAGTTTGGTACCTGACAGAGGTACATCTTTTCCAATGTTGAACCCATCATGGCCATGATGGATCCACCATCAAGTTTTATTTTTTGAAAACATCCCATCCCACTTGAAGCATCATATTTTGTCAAAACAAAACATTTTGTTTTCTAGAGCAAGACTAAGCATCAGAAAAACCTTTTCATAAAACAGGTGATCAAGGAAAGGTAATTAAACTTCCAAGGAAGGAAATGCATCAATTGTTTAGCACACAACTCCTATCACCTAATGCAGCAAGTGAGAAAGATTTTAAAATAGCAAGGGGGTGGCAAATGCACCGAGGCTTGCCTTGTGTTATAGGAGAGTTGGGCTCTGTTCCACAGATATCAAAATAAAAGCAGTTCTCGACATGTGGGTCTTCAGGTGGTGGTGGTGCAACTCCTTCTTCTTCAACCACTACTTCTTCTTCGTTCTCTATATATATCATATATAACCATGAATGCTCATGTAATGCTTATGAAAATGCAAAGATAATAAAGGTACATCATATTAGGTCTTGAATACAATTTTTCTTCATGGTACTTTGGGAAACTAGGGTTTTTGGAGTCAGTATTTTATTCCATAGGGCAGATACTACTTAGAAGATTAGGGTTTTGGGGTTTAGGTATCAAACATTGTCCAAATCACGTCTAACTTTACCCAAGGTTTCTAAATATCATTTAAAGCTCATCCAACAAGTTTGGTAATTTTTGGAGTTACTAAATAATTTCTAAAATTCTAGAGGTATAGGTTTAAGCCCTTTTAAATACTACATAATTCCTTGTTTGTACTAAAAATCCTAAAACTATTTTTATTAAATACTATAGAAATTTAGGAGTATAACAAAATTGGTCTCATATTTTTAGCAATTTCCAGGAATTTTCTATGGATTTTCTAATTCTGGCAGAAAAAGAAAAAGGAAAAAGACCAACAGTGTTGGGCTTAATCTGGCCCGAGACAGCCCATGATGGCGAAAACGCGCCTGTGGTGTCGGGTTTACACAGAAGGCCTTGACAATTTGAAAAACCAGCGAAGAGTCCCCCGTACTATTTGTTTGAGTCACTAACAAATGCAGATAGGCCCTCCTTCTTCTTTTTCTTTACAACCTGCGGTCCCCGACGGTGAACGGCGACAGACCAAGCTCCGGTGAGCTTGAACTGGCCGGAAAGGGCAACAACTAGGGCTCTAGAATGGCGGACACTTAATTTAACTCCTAACCATCATTTCCCATTAACTAATTTCAAGGTTCAAGGCATCATTCTCTCTGCCCACGGTGACAACGCAATCAACGGATAACAAGAAGTGTTCCCGGCGATCTTTTGGGTCCCAGCTTAAATAGATGGGTCAGGGAGTATCAAGAGCACCTAAAGATACTAAAACGAGAAACCAGGGGACATGAACGAACCTGTAACGCGTTGGCCATGGTGAGGTCACTCCGCGCGATGCTTTGTACCGATTTGGGGAAAGTTTCAAATTGGCGAGCTCTGGTGGACGATTTGAGGCACGAGTTGATGGATTGGGTGCTTGACTACTTAGCGGAGCCGACAACATGCTCAATTTATAGGATCCCTGAGCGGTGGCCTGTGAATTTGAGATGGCGCGGTGGCGGCCGGAGAGGGAAGGAGCTACTGGCGCAAGCAATTCGTGGATGTTACCGTGGCAAGGCCACCGGCGATGGCCTGGCTAACTAAAGTGACTTAGTGCGACGTGGTAACTAGCCTAAGGCATGGCGCGACCATGATGAAGGGCACAAACTCCAGTGATGGCCACTTGGCCACGTCGCCGACGCAAGTGGGCACGACATAGGACAGAACAATGCTCCAAGTTCATCCGAGGTGAAGATCTTTTTACCCCTGAGCGTAATCCATACATCCAAGGCACGAATCGCGACGGTGGGCGTGAATCCGACGCACGGCTCACCGGCGGCGAGATTCTCTGAACCTGTGATATTTGTGTAGCACTATACCATCGGAATCCTTATTCAGAGCGCCTGACAGACAGAATTGCAGTGCCCAGATCTCGGAATTTTGTGTGAGAACTTGCTAATCCATCTGTAACAAACTTGTAGCTCTATATACCAGCTACAATTTTGCTATAGGGATCTTTCCCATTTGCTTATTCCCTTGCACAAGAATCGAGCCCAAAGTTCCTCATAACTCACTGTTAGTTAGTATCCAGTTTTAGGGTGGTCTGACAGCCAGACTTTAGGGCTAGTTATCTCCAATTTTTGTATGTCAACAATGCTTAATCACCTAAGCAAAGTTGTGCTCCTATAGTAGCTCTAGACTTTTGATGTGTTGATTTAGGGCAAATTCCTTATAAATTGAAAGATACAGGGTTCCAAAGTTGGCTCTATGCACTGGTTTTCAGACTTATGCATAGGGATATATGGGGTGTCCTTTTTGCACATAAGCCCAAACTTCATCATTTGGCTTGCAAATCCTCAAATGTGAGAAACACATAGTTTGTGATGTTGTAGTACCTTGGTATTTGCACTTGGGTCCAAAAGTGTACAAATTTTACACTTAGCCCCCTAGGGTTTAATCTAGGGTTTTCCAGGGGGTCTTTTCAGGGTTTTTAACACTTTAGGGTTTTGGTGCTACCCAAGTCCGTTACAGGTGATGTCTTATGATCATTTCTAATAAGTTTTGAGATTTTAACTTGTTTGGGCTTCCTTGTCACTCATAAGCCTAGTTTAGGGTTAAGTACTCTACCCTAGGGTTTCACACCTACCAAGTCGCACCAGTACAACCTGTTTGAAATTTTTGCCTAGTGAATGCACTCTAAGTGTAACAGATACATGATATCCTAATGCTCATGATGTTATGCTCAAGTTTTAGTGACAGTAACACCAGGGGTGTTACATCCTTCCCCCCATAAAAGAATCTTGTCCCGAGATTTAAAAGTCCTAGGGCAAGTAGTGGAAAAGGAAACACGTCATATTTTTATTTCCTTATTTCTTGTACAAGGCAAGGGGTGGTATGGGGGTCTACTCCTCTTTTACAACAATTGTACATATCTCACAAATTACATGAAGCTAAAAAGCCTGGGAAATTCTTTTCTAAAAAGTTTTGGGTTTCCCGTGTAGCTTCATCTTCAGTGTGTTGGTTCCATGTTGAATCATTCCCAGGTTTAATTTCTCAATTTCTTGGCATAATGTGATGTCAGAAGTCTTTACTATAAGACAATGGCAGGAAGCCTTGCGACTTAGTGCATCTGCCACCACGTTGGCCTTGCGTGGGTGATAATGAATTTCCAATTCATAATCCTTAATCAGCTCAAGACATCTCCTCTGCCTCATATTTAGTTCTAACTGGGTAAAAATGTACTTCAAGATTTTATGATCCGTATATATATGACAGATATTTTCCAGCAGATAATGACGCTATATTTTAAGGGCATGAACCACAGCAGCTAATTCTAAGTCATGGGTTGGATAACGTTCCTCATGCCGGCGCAACTGCCTTGAAGCGTATGCTATAACTCGGCCCTCTTGCATTAAGACACATATGAGGCCACTGCCCGATGCGTCATAATACACATCAAAAGGCTTTTCAATGTCCGGTTGTGCCAATACCGGAGCAGTGGTTAATAATACCTTCAGCTGCTCGAAGGCTTCATTGCATCTTGTGGACCAGTTAAATTTCGTATTATTCTTCAATAGACTTGTGATTGGCTTCACAAGCTTAGAGAAATCCGGGATAAATCGGCGGTAATAACCAGCCAGTCCAAGGAAACTTCGAACCTGATGCACAGTGGTTGGCGGCTTCTAATCTAGAATATCCTTGCAGATAGTACATGTCCTAGAAATTGGATTTCCTCCAGCCAAAACGTGCACTTGCTGAATTTAGCATATAGTTGATGTTCCCTTAAGCGCGTTAATACGATCCGTAGATGCTGAGTATGCTCCTCTTCATTCTTTGAATATATCAAGATATCATCAATGAAGACCACCACAAATTTGTCCAACTCGGGCATAAATACCGAGTTCATTAGATATGTGAAGTGGGCAGGAGCATTCGCTAATCCGAAGAACATAACCAAATATTCGAATAATCCGTACCGCATAGTAAATGCGGTCTTGGGTATATCTTCAGGTCGGATACGGATCTGATGATAGCCCGACCTGAGGTCAATTTTGGAAAATACCCGAGCTCCGGTAAGCTGATCAAATAAAATATCAATCCGGGGAAGAGGGAACTTGTTCTTGATTGTGACCTCATTAAGGGGTCTGTAGTCCACGCACATTCGAAGCGTTTGATCCTTCTTCTTGACAAAAATTGCAGGACATCCCCAAGGTGATGAACTGGGCCGAATGAATCCCTTCTCCAGTAGATCTTGTAATTGAGTCTTGAGCTCTGCCAACTCATTTGGAGGCATTCGGTACGACCTTCTAGAAATTGGAGCCATACCGGGCTTCAATTCAATCACAAACTCTACATCTCTTTCTGGAGGTAATCCAGGCAGATCTTCCGGAAAGACATCCATGAATTCACATACTACCGGAATATCTTGGATTTCCGGTATGATAGCTTCATAGACTCTACCAAATGGTTAAGCTGGAATAGCTACAGGGATGGACAAAAGAACCTCTTCATGGCCATAGCTCAACCTGATGGTTCTTAAATCAGTGTTGAGGATAGCTTTGTGCTGGGCTAACCAATTCATGCCCAGAATTACATCTATATCTTGGCCTTTCAGAACAATCATGTTGGTGGGAAAGTCCCGTTCAGCCAATGTTACGGGCACATGGAAAGCTACTTCTTTAGTGAATATTTGTCCCCCAGGTGAATGAATAATAAACCCTTCCCTTGATTCAATGCAAGGAATGCAATATTTCTCCACAAATTTCTTACTTATGAATGTATGCGAAGCACCAGAATCAAAGAGAATGACTGCTGGGTGATTGGCCACAAGAAACGTACCCATCATAACCGGCTCTCCCTCTAGTGTAGTGGCCACTTGAGTGTAGTATATTCGCCCAGTCTTCTTAATATTCTTGCCCACTGAATTATTCGCCATGTTTCCCTTGCCTTGATTTGAGCTCCCTGAGTTCTGCTGATTGTTGGATTTGTTCTACCTTGGATATTGGCAGTCTTCGATAAAATGTCTAGACTTCCAACAATTAAAGCAGCCAGTTGAGGAACTAGGGAGGGCAAATGAAGACAGACTGTTTGAATGGGTAGGAGAGTGGATGAGATGAAGAACGATTTTGATTGAAAGGTCGGATTACCAACCTTGGTTGCTTTTCAGGTCCCTGATTGGACCTGTCACCTCCGAATCTCTTCGACTTCCCTTGGTCTGTATGCTTAGCTTCTACTGCCAGCGATGTGCTGACAGCCCTACTGTATGTGCGATCTAGGCAGGTGGCCATTTTTCTTTGAAGCCGATCGTTGAGGCCTCTCATGAAGCAATTCTTCTTTTTCAGGTCAGTATTGACTTGATCAATTGCATACTGGGATAGATGATTAAATTTGTTGAGATACTGCATGACAGTATCTCCTCCTTGCTTGAGTCGCATAAATTCCTCCTGTTTCATGTGTAGCACTCCTTTTGGAATATAGTGCTCATATAACGCCAACTTAAATTCATCCCATGTGACCTAATGTCCGGCAAGTTGGATGGCCACATAATTTCCCCACCACGTACTGGCAGGGCCTCTTAGCTGTTGAGTCGCGAACAACGGCTTCTGGGTTTCGGTGCAGCGGATGAGTCCAAATTTCTGCTCTATAACCCGTACCCATTCATCGGCTTCCAGAGGGTGTTCGACTTTTACGAAGAGTGGGGGACGGGTTTCCGAGAAATCCAGGTATGAAGTTTCACGGGGGCCCTGCGGATAAGCCCTTCCACCTTGTTGCTGAAATTGATTTGCCGCCATTTCACGTAGAAAGCGGGTATTGTCAGCGGTCTCATTGACCAAGGCAGCGATAGCTTCAGCCAACATTGGCGGTATAGGCGGTGGATTGGGCGTGTCTTCCCGACCACGAGAAGTACCAGCACTATCATGTGCACGAGTCCTAGATGGCATATGAGGCAAAGAAACATTTGGGAAATACAACATGCCGATATACACCATCATTTTACATTGCCCAGATGTAATGATACAGACTCATATGTACAACATGACTTCATTACCTATTTTACATTAGTATTATATCTAAACTATACTACTCTAGTATTTATCGTCCTTGGTTGCTTCACTGTCTGTTGTAGGGGACCGTTCGTCAGCTAGGTTCATAGAAGGAGGGGGCTTAAAAAGGTCCAATTCCCCACCAAGTCCTTCACCTACTGTTCGTGAGGGTCCGGCTCCCATTCCAACAGGGTCGGCAGGTACGTCTAGGTGCAGTCGTGAATACAGTACATGGACTTCCTCATGTAATGTATTGCAATACACCTGCAAATTGTCGATGGCCGCACTAAGCTCTGCCACACGAGCACGAGCTTTGGCTTCCCGGTCCCAAGCAATCGAGCGTGAATTGACAGCCCAATCGATTGCCAAATCCTGTTCATCAAGCTCGTCTTGCAGATGTCTGACATCAGCTCTTAACTCATTCATACGCTGACCATCTTCTACCCACACCCTGTTCCGGTGATGTAGCTCCATCCGAAGCTGTTCCACTTGGGCTTCTAGGTCTCCGATGGGGTCGTTACTGCTGGTGCTGCTCTCTTGATGTCTTGGAGCTAGCTGATGCCGAGGTATGCCAATAGGTCCAGTGGACTTACGCGCAGTTTTCCTCTTACGCGGCGACATATCTCCATAAGGGGGAAACTTTATTAGTATAGTTTTTAAACATGATGCATGCATAGTTATGGAATCAACCTTCGTTGATTCACAACCTCCTATACATTGCACTCTGTTACCTGGTCTTATAAGATGAGTACTTCAAAAAGTAGTAAGATAAGAATGAAGAAATTTTCTTTAGATAAGTCTTTGAAAATTCTTTTTGAAATGTCTCATAATATCTAAAGAGATGGGCTTCACCCTGATACCAACTGTGACGGAACCTTCCAAGTCATTAGGCCCACCTACAGATGTCATCGTCTAGCGGACCTCAAACAACCATGTAGATGCACCTGATCACTTGATAAGTTCGGTATCTGCATTCTTTACCTTTCCCAAGAGCGTTTCACCTGTCACGCAGATATTACAACACATCGGAGGAACGAATAAGCGGAAGCAATTACTGTAACTTAATTTATATTAAAATATAGAAAGAGTGTTGTTATTACAGACCAGTAATATATAAGTGCAAAAGTATTATTATTACAAACTCGTGAGGCAAAAACCCCTCCCACCAAATAGTAAAGTGTTTTTTAAAAGGAGGACAACATCCTCCTGAGGCTTCACTCTTGAGATTCTTCCTTTGGCACCACCTTAAAGCAAAAGCAACAAAAGTTTGCTGCTTCCTCACCTACAACAACATGGGTTCGAAAACCCTGAGTACGAAGTGTACTTTCGCAAGTCTTACCCGTCAAAATAAAAGACTCTCAAGGATATGCTGGCTTGAGGGAGTCAAGGTAAGGCTTAAGCAAGAATCAAGACTCTGTTTGCAAAAATGCTTACTAACAGTGGATCCTTAAAAATCTAGTTTTATTAGCAAGTTAAGTCATTACCTGAATCTAGAGTTCTTTCTACACTAGTTCAAGCACTTGGCCTATACTAGCCATCTTTTATCATCCCTTTTTGTTTACTGGAATGCTACGTGTAAGTCAGTGACCAAGTCTTCATGTCCGAGAAGTAATGGCGATCCGAATCGAATAATACCTAGCTAGGGATCTCTCCAATCACACGACATATGTAGCACTTAACCCTTTCATATGTCAACTCGCCACCGGGGTTCTTAAGACCAGATCAGGTTCACGCCAACCGAGAGCACAGATACACCACCATCCAGCCTCTTGCCACGGAGGGTACACGCTACTCTCGCCATCTCTCCACTCCCATTGCGTGTTATCTTATTCTGGTATTAGTCTGCCCGAGGCAAAGCTTACCATGATGAGGCATGTGATCAGTTAAAAGGTCCTCGATCATCATGCCTACATCGACAAGGTCCTTAATCGACTCAGACAGAGAAACTACACTGAGACTCTCTTCTCGTGCAAGTCACCCGCTCGGTCTCAGCTTTATCATTTTATCCCAAAGTTTGGTACCTAACAGAGGTACATCTTTTCCAATGTTGAACCCATCATGGCCATGATCGATCCACCATCAAGTTTTTTTTGAAAACATCCCATCCCACTTGAAGCATCATATTTTGTCAAAACAAAACATTTTGTTTTCTAGAGCAAGACTAAGCATTAGAAAAACCTTTTCATAAAACAGGTGATCAAGGAAAGGTAATTAAACTTCCAAGGAAGGAAATGCATCAATTGTTTAGCACATAACTCCTATCACCTAATGCAGCAAGCAAGTGAGAAAGATTTTAAAATAGCAAGGAGGTGGCAAATGCACCGGGGCTTGCCTTGTGTTATAGGAGAGTCGGGCTCAGTTCCACAGATATCGAAATAAAAGCAGTTCCCAGTAGGTGGGTCTTCAGGTGGTGGTGGTGCAACTCCTTCTTCAACCACTACTTCTTCTTCGTTCTCTATATATATCATATATAACCATGCATGTTCATGTAATGCTTATGAAAATGCAAAGATAATAAAGGTACATCATATTAGGTCTTGAATACAATTTTCCTCACGGTACTTCAGGAAACTAGGGTTTTTGGAGTTAGTATTTTATTCCATAGGGCAGATACTACTTAGAAGATTAGGGTTTTGGGGTTTAGGTATCAAACATTGTCCAAATCATGTCTAACTTTACCCAATGTTTCTAAATATCATTTAAAATCGCATCCAAAAAGTGTGGTAATTTTTGGAGTTACTAAATAATTTCTAAAATTCTAGAGGTATAGGTTTAAACCCTTTTAAATACTACATAATTCCTTGTTTGTACTAAAAATCCTAAAACTATTTTTATTAAATACTATAGAAATTTAGGAGTCTAACAAAATTGGTCTCATATTTTTAGCAATTTTCTAGAATTTTATATGGATTTTCTAATTCTGGCAGAAAAGAAAAAGGAAAAAGACCAACAGTGCTCGGCTTAATCTGGCCCGAGACGGCCCATGACGGCGAAAACGCGCCCGCTCGCGCCCGCGGTGTCGGGTTTACACAAAAGGCCATGACAATTTGAAAAACCAGCGAAGAGTCCCCCGTACTATTTGTTTGAGTCACTGACAAATGCAAATAGGCCCTCCTTCTTTTTCTTTACAACCCGCGGTCCTCGACGGTGAACGGCGACAGACCGAGCTCCGGCGAGCTTGTACTGGCCAGAAAGGGCAATGAATAGGGCTCTAGCTTGGCGGACACTTAATTTAACTCCTAACCATCATTTCTCATCAACTAATTTCAAGGTTCAAGGCCTCATTCTCTCTGCCCACGGTGACAGCGCGATCAACGAATAACAAGAAGTGTTCCCGGTGATCTTTTGGGTCCTAGCTTAATTGGATGGGTCAGGGAGTATCAAGAGCACCTAAGGATACTGAAACGAGGAACCAGGGGACATGAACGGACCTCTAACGCATTGGCCACGACGAGGTCACTCCGCGCGGTGCTCTGGACCGATTTGGGGAAGTTTCAAATTGGCGAGCTCTGGTGGACGATTTGAGGCACGAGTTGATGGATTGGGTGCTTGACTCCTTAGTGGAGCCGACGACACGCTCAATTTATAGGATCCCTGAGCGGTGGCCTGTGAATTTGAGATGGCGCGGTGGCGGCCAGAGAGGGAAGGAGCTACTGGCGCAAGCAATTCATGGATGTTACCGTGGCAAGGCCACTGGCGACAGCCTGGCTAACTAAAGTGACCTAGTGCGACGTGGTAACTGGCCTAAGGCATGGCCCGACCGTGGTGAAGGGCGCAAACTTCGGTGATGGCCGCTTGGCCATGTCGCCGGTGCAAGTGGGCACGACATATGACAGAACAATGCTCTAAGTTCATCCGAGGTGAAGATCTTTTCACCCTTGAGCGTAATCTATACATCCGAGGCATGAATCACGATGGTGGGCGCGAATCCGGCGCACGGCTCACCGGCGGCGAGATTCTCTGAACCTGTGATATTTGTGTAGCACTGTACCATCGGAATCCTTATTCAGAGCGCCTGACATACAGAATTGCAGTGCCCAGATCTCGGATTTTTGTGTGAGAACTTGCTAATCCATCTGTAACAAACTTGTAGCTCTATATACCAGCTACAATTTTGCTATAGGAATCTTGCCCATTTGCTTATTCCCTTGCACAAGAATCGAGCCCAAAGTTCCTTAGAACTCACTGTCAGTTAGTATCCAGTTTCAGGGTGGTCTGACAGCCAGAATTTAGGGCTCGTTATCTCCAATTTTTGTATGTCAACAATGCTTAATCACCTAAGCAAAGTTGTGCTCCTACAGTAGCTCTAGACTTTTGATGTGTTGATTTAGGGCAAATTCCTTATAAATTGAAAGATATAGGGTTCCAAAGTTGGCTCTATGCACTGGTTTTTAGACTTAGGCATAGGGATATATGGGGTGTCCTTTTTGCACATAAGTCCAAACTTCATCATTTGCTTGCAAATCCTCAAATGTGAGAAACACATAGTTTGTGATGTTGTAGTACCTTGGTATTTGCACTTGGGTCCAAAAGTGTACAAAGTTTACACTTAGCCCCCTAGGGTTCTCATCTAGGATTTTCTAGGGGTCTTTTCAGGGTTTTTAACACTTAGGGTTTTGGTGCTACCCAAGTCCATTACAGGTGACGTCTTATGATCATTTGTAATAAGTTTTCAGATTTTAACTTGTTTGGGCTTCCTTGTCACTCATAAGCCTAGTTTAGGGTTAAGTACTCTACCCTAGGGTTTCACACCTACCAAGTCACACCAGTACAACCTGTTTGAAATTTTTGCCTAGTGAATGCACTCTAAGTGTAACAGACACATGATATGCTAATGCTCATGATGTTATGCTCAAGTTTTAGTGACAGTATCACTAGGGGTGTTACAACTAGACATTGGACATTTTACAATAAAGTGACCGGACTTACCACACCGGTAGCACGCCTTCTTGGAGCGGGACTTGTAGTCCTTCCCTCTCCTTTGCTTGAGGATTTGGCGGAAGCTCTTGATGATGAGCGCCATTTCCTCGTTGTCGAGCTTGGAGGCGTCGATTGGAAGCCTACTTGATGTAGACTCTTCCTTCTTTTCTTTCGTCGCTTTGAATGTGATGGGTTGCACCTTGGGTGTAGAGGTGGTGCCTTGCTCCAAGTTGACGATATGTTTGGAGTCTTTGATCATAAGTTCAAAGCTCACAAACTTACCAATAACCTCCTTAGGAGACATTAGTTTATATCTTGGATCGCCACATATTAATTGAACTTGAGTAGGATTACGAAATACGAGGGATCTAAGAATAACCTTGACCATCACATGGTCATCCCATTTGGTGCTCCCGAGGTTGCGCACTTGGTTGACCATCGTCTTGAGCCGATTGTACATTGCTTGTGGCTCTTCCCCTTTGTTGAGGACGAATCGATCGAGTTCTCCCTCGATCGTCTCGCTCTTGGTGATCTTGGTCACCTCGTCCCCTTCATGCGTGGTTTTGAGGACGTCCCAAATTTCTTTGGCGCTCTTTAATCCTTGCACCTTTTTATATTCCTCTCGACACAAGGAGGCAAGGAGTATAGACGTGGCTTGGGAGTTCAAGTGCCTAATTTGGGCGACCTCGTCTGAGTCGTAGTCCTTGTCCCCCACCTTAGGTACCTGCGCTCCATACTCAACAATATCCCAAATACTTTCGTAGAGTGAGGTTAGATGGTGCCTCATTTTATCACTCCACATACAATAATCTTCACCATCAAAATATGGTGGCTTGCCTAGGGGTACGGAAAGTAATGGAGCATGCTTTGAAATACGAGGATAGCGTAGGGGCATCTTACTATACTTCTTGCGCTCATGGCGCTTAGAAGTAGTGGACGACTCAGAGCTTGATGTGGAGGGTGACAAAGAGTCGGTCTCGTAGTATACCACCTTCTTCATCTTCTTCTTCTTGTCACCTCTCCGATGCGACTTGATGGAGGAAGAGGATTATTCCTTGTTTTTGTTGCCGGACTCCCTTGAGAGAGTCCTCCCCGAGCTTGCGGCCTTTTCGCCAGTCATTATCTCCCTCTTGGCGTGATCTCCAAACATCACTTCGAGTTGATTAGACTCTTAATGAAGCACGGGTTCTGATACCAATTGAAAGTCGCCTAGAGGGGGTGATAGGTGGAACCTGAAATTTATAAACTTAAGCACACACTAAAGCCTAGGGTTAGCATTAGAATTAAATTCAAGTCGAAAGAGTGGGGAAAACAAATTAAACAAGAATCAAGGCGAGTGAACACGATGATTTGTTTTACCGAGGTTCAGTTCCAAGGAACCTAGTCCATGTTGAGGAGGTCACAAAGACCGGGTCTATTTCAACCCTTTCCCTCTCTCAAACGGTCACTTAGACCGAGTGAGCCTTCTCCTTAATCAATCGGGTCACTAAGACCCCGCAAGGACCACCACACACTTAGGTGTCTCTTGCTTTGATTACAAGTCACTTGAGAACAAGAATGAGAAAGGAAGAAGGTAATCCAAGCAACAAGAGCGCAAATAAACACAAAATCTCTCTCTCACAGGCCACTAAGTGTTTGAGATGAATTTTGGACTTGGAGAGGATTTGATCTTTTGAATTGTGTCTTGGAGTAAATGCTAGAGCTCTTGTATTGAATGTTATCTTCAGAAAACTTGGATGCCAAAGGTTGTGGTGGTTGAGGGGTATTTATAGCCCCCAACCACTTTGTAGCCGTTGGCCAAGGCTGCTGGCGATGGGCGCACCGAACAGTCCGGTGCGCCACTGGACAGGCACTGTTCCTTGTCCGGTGCGCCACCACGTCACCCAACCATTAGGGTTCGGAGCTGGTCGATCATTGGAGCTTTTGTCTTCTAGCTGCATCGGACAGTCCGGTGCCCCTCTGACTTCGCTACTCTGACTTCTGCGTGGCACTGTGCTACACTGTTCACTCGGCAGAGTCGACCGTTGGCGCACAGGGAGCCGTTGCTCCACTGGCACACTAGACAGTCTAGTGAATTATAGCGGAGCGCGCCCTGGAATTCCCGAGAGTGGCTGGTTTGAAGTTGTATGGCCTAGTGCACCGGACACTGTCCGTCTTTCAGCACACTCAAGTTCTTTGCTCTGTTTCAAATTGAGTCCCTAACTTGATTTCTTTCTTGGTTTGTGTTGAACTTTATGCACTTGTAATACATGAATTCTAGACAAACTAGTTAGTCCACTTGTTTGCGTTGGTCATCAACCACCAAAATTAATTATAGGAAATGCACTACTACAAAACATGTTATATGAGACGGTTAATTTTCAGTTCTTAAGACGCTTATGAAGTGTCCAAATTTGATGAAGTCGTAAAAGATGTCCCACATTTAAGATGGTTATAAACCGTCATAAAAGATATTATACAAGACAATTTTTAATTTATAACCGTCTCAAAAAGGTATTTGTTTAAGTCATTTTGTCCGATAAACCGTCTTGAATTAGGTTTTTGTTTAAGACACTGCTTCTAAAGAACCGTAGAGAATACAAACATTATAAGTCATAAAGTATTTATCAAACTGTCTCGAATATCCTACAATAATAGACGATTACAATAGGAAAACCATCTTATTTAGTTGACAAATAATGGACTTTTTAGAAACTGTCTTATTTAGGAGACTGATATTATACATTTTGGTGACCGTCTTATTAAGATTTAAACGAAATGACTTACACGACAGTACATTCTTCAATTTATAATTATTTTTTCAGATATCACGTTATAATAATTTGAAAGAGAAATATACATACACATATATTGAACAACATTATAATTAATATAATATAAATAAGTACCAGTCAATATATCATAAATAAGCATTGTCAAACAACACATACATAAGTGTACTCTAAATCTAAACTAAAATACGACTGTTTGCACTAATGTTAAGCCTAACTTTATATGAATTCAATTCTCCACACTTTTGTGGCCACCAAATTTGAATTCCATTCTATGTTTTCCTATACAAAAAATAGGAGAAAACTAGACATAGCAAAAAGCTCCAAGTAGCACGTGGATGGTCTCGAAGCTGCCCTTGTGCTTCTCCCTGTTCTTTATCACTCCTACATGCCCGGTGTTCCTCCCGCTGGTCACCATGACCACGTTGCCAACGTCAAACTTGATGAAGTCCATGATCTTGTTGGTCTCTAGATCGATCTTGATGGTGCCATTTCTGCAAACTTTTAGTTGTACAGAAGGGAGATTGTGTTTGGAGTAAAGAACGACCAACCTCACCACATATTGACTCAAAGAATAAGTTTAGATATGCTTGAGTGACCTACGTGTATTAAAATAGAATCATGACAGAATGAATACCTAGTGGTAGTAGCATGAGTGCAGGTACCAAACCTTCTTGTCAATGTTTGTGCAGTAGATAGTCCTTGCACACATTTCACGTTCATCGTCAGACTGCAGAGCACAGAAAATCGACCAATTTTCTTAGAGACCATATCAAATAGAGCATGAACATTGAGCCATGAACTTAAGACAAGCATGTTGGTTCTGGAAGGTTTGCATACCATGGGTAGGAATGTTTCTTTGACTGGTGCAATGGCAGTTTTGACGGCAGAACATTGACAGGATAATATCCAAGCACGGTTCCTGACAGATTCAGGGCAGCCCTTGCACCCTCTGGGACATCGATGTTTTCACCCGATAAACAGTAGATCCATTACACAGAGTAAGCAAACTGAAACATGGTTGGATATGGATATATTACCCTCATCAGCGAACTCTATGAAAGCAAACCTAAGGACTGAATTTGGGTCCCCACACATGCGACAGTCCACAACCTTCAGAGAGCATATCCAAGATTATGCACAGTTGGATCAAAATCAAATGGGGAACTAAATACATGTAAGAGGGTTTACAATTGTCCCATAAATCTGTACCTGTCCGCAATTTATAAATAGTGTTGTGAGGTTTTCTTCAGTAACCTGAAAAATAGAAGAGAAATTAGCACCAAAACTACATATGATTGTTAGTTAGCAGCTCAAACATTATGTGACACTACAATATTGAATAAATAGCACACTACAGAAGCTACCATATAGAATACCAGTTAGATAAAAATTGCCCTAATACATTACCACCAACGTTTTCAACACCGATTGGCAAAAAGGTAACACTATCATGTATGACAGAAAAGAAAGGGGCACAGCCATACAAAGCTATGGCAACAACTACATGTTTTAAGAAAGGTTGGCTATTCACAATTAATTTGTATTTTACAAAAACAACAGTATAACTAACTACATCAACAAACACTATCTTAGTAGCTATAGAAGTGTGCCAAACTTAAATATGTGCATTGCAAAATGTTTGTGTTTTGCATCTCCAACGACGACAAAGGCCTTTTGTCCCAAACTCCCAATCCAAGGTAGGGTCAGCCTCTTCATTTTCCATATATTAAGGAAGAGCAGGCATATGTTTGTTAATGCTTTACATGAGGAGAAATATGGAGGTGGAAGACTAAAGACAAGATATGGTCTTGATCATCTAAGTAGCGGTCCGAAACTCCCAATCCAAGACAGGATATGCCCCTTTGACCTAACGGCAACAAATATCAATAAACTATTAGGCCTTAACAATGACTTTAGAACAACAAGAATTTGCATCAGCTATAAGCTAAAGCGCAAGCAAACATAAGAACATGTCGTAGACAGTATTGTTTCTATATGTCGCGAACCAACAAGGGATGGTCAAACACAAGGCATGCCATGTTAGTACCAAAGAATTCTCTTCAGCATTATCACAACCAAATACAGCTTAATTATGACAATGAAGGAGACATTCACTTATACTAACCTGCATTGTATACATTTTTCAGAATTAATTTAATACTGAAATGGTGACCATGCTTCAGCAAAAAATTTAAAAGAAAAACTATTACTCATAGAAAAAAGGAGCATACCTCTTCCCTGTTTCCCCAGCCATCATAGGCTACATAGTATCCATTTTGTGCTATAGCTCCAACTATTGCTTTATACCTAGCATTTTAGCCAATCAAACATGTTGTAATGAAAAGAAGTGAAAAATATTAAAGATAAGATTATCTAGACACAAGCAATGATAGGTATATCAGTCTGTTTGTGCACTGAAACTGAATTTTCAATTCGACACCACATAAGTTGAATCCAGAACAGAAGACAGTATGTTTGTGCACTCGAACAAGAACAAATTTAGTTGTTCTTTCTGCTCGAATGAAGCAATAAGTCATGGTCCATTGGAGCGAAGCCCATGATTTCAGACATCTTTTTCTACATTATGACTGCTCCTGATGAATCAGGTCAAATGATAGAGAAAAGAAAAGCAATGACCTACAATGATATCATGGAGCTCTCCACCCATCACGAATTCCAGCACAAAGTAAATCTTTGTTTTACTTCCCATCACCAGTTATAAGGGGGAAAACAATCCAAATAAAATGGTTGACCTACAGGACATGCATTCTGATACAACAAACGGAATTCTGAAAAAAGAATATATGTGTTTTTTACATTGAAAGTTAAAGCTTTATTTACCTCATGCAGATGAAAAACATTGGGAAGATGTATTAGCTTCATCGTATAGAGATCTCCCTCTTAATCTGCTATGCAGTTCAGATATATGGAAAACAGTGAAATCTAAGGAAGTACTAGTGCAAATAGTTAAAGTCTTGATGACACTCTACCTACTCATCTAGTTTGTTCTTATGAACCTTTGCCTTGTCGAGGATCTTGACAGCCACATGACCCCCATTGTCCATGTTCTAGACATTTAAGTAGTCTAAACATTTTGAACAGATTTAGGTTCATCGGACAGGTTCAGCCTAGGACAAGATTTCCTTTCAACATATCTGAATTGAACCCATCATGTACTTCTGTAGATGGAGGAGCCTATTTCACAATGGTTGGCATCGAAACAAATGTTCAGTTAATTGTATCTATTGCTGTTTCAGAATATGTAAGTTGTATATGTATTTATGTAGACTAGATGAATTTCTTTGTATGTATCAAACAACATTTTTTCCTTAGATGTATGCATGAGGAAACTGTTTATATAAATTTTAATAAAAGGTGAATGGTGAACATGTAGTTTCATTTTTTTCCGGCATTATGGGAAAATAGCAGTTTGTATTCTGTTCACGACAGATTGGAGCATATTCTATTCATCGGAGAAAGGATACCTAGCTCAGATGGAGGTGAATCACTGGTGTTCACCATGAGGGACTGGGCGACAACTATAGGTGGACCTCCGCTGTGGGCGCATGTGGTGTGCCAGTGAATCGGCGGTGGTCCTCCGGCATGGCAGATCGGCGGCTGGGCGAGGGCGACCACCATATGACGGCTTGGCGGTAGATCGACTATGCTCCTCCAACTTGGCCATGGGCACTGGGTAGTGAGCCTCTGTCGTGGGTGCTTATGCGGTGGCTCGTTGCCGTGTGACCACGGCCGTCACTGTGGATGGAGGTTCCTACGACGCTAGGATTGGGAATGGATACTGGGGAAGCAGGAGGCTCAGGGCTGGCGGCTGCGAGTCTACGAGGGGAACAGGAGTAGGTGATTCAGGTTAGGTCACCGCTACAGTCAGGGAGGAAGATCGAGCCTGTATTCTAATATTATAAATGTTACTGTACTAGCAACACATATTGTTGTCGCGTCCTAATTAATCAATACATTCCCATAGCAACACATATTAAGTGTTGTCGCATTCTATTTAAACAATGGATGGTGCTTGCAACATATATTAAATGTTGCCACCACCCTAATAACTTAACAGATGATGCTTGCAAAGCATATGAAGCGTTGCTCGCTAATTTCTTACCACACATAAAACCATGTGTTGTTGTGGATGCGTTGCTATAGGGGAGTTTGTGTTGTAGTGGTCGAGCATCTCGCGTGAACACTTCCTCAAGAGCGGCGGCCTCGGTGACACAGAAACCTCGACGACGCGGCACTCTGGCTCCTCGTGAGCAATGGCCGCCGCATGGTGACGAGGAGGACCCGTTCGGCGACTGGGCGCTAGCGCGAAGTTGAAGGCACTGAAGAGGAGGGGACATGGATTAGGGTTTCTCTGGACAGAGGTGCGATCGACTTTGGAAACCAAATCCCCTTGTATCCTTTCATGTCCCACGGTGAGTAATCCTTGGATACATTTGAATAAGATATTTAGTCTGGGCTAGTTTGGCAACCGCATTTTCCATGGGATTTTTAATTTTCCAAGGGAAAATGAACTAATTTTCTTTGGGAAAACGAAAAACCCTTGGGAAAATGTGGTTCCCAAACTAGCCCTTATATGTAGGATTTTCCCTCCCTAGATTTAGATCCCCTCTCTCCTAAACTAGGCTCTAGGAGCAGCGAGGGGCGAGGTCGAGGGGCACCCATGCCCAGCGTGGACAACAGGTTGATTTCTCAAATAACAAAGGGCCTTTTATAAGATCATGGACGTAGACACATGTCCAGCTATGGAGGCATTATGCAAGCCGCGAAATGCAGGGTGTGAGCCCGTAGGGATTGCAGTTTTAAGAATGTATACTAGCCGAATTCATTATTTACTACATTTTTTCATAGTATGTTTTATCAAAAATATCATATAAAGATGGTTTTATATTTAGAACTGTCTAGTATACTCACTAACATCTAAGACAGTTGTTATAGTCTAGACGACTCTAATAATATCTTTATTTGAGATGGTTTCATATATAAAAGTGTATAATATACTAACCAGAATCTAAGACAATTCTTGCATTCTTAATGACTCAAAAGATATATTTATTTAAGACGGTTTTCAATAACAATATGTCTTAAATCAATATAAGACTTTTCTTACGATGTAACTGTCTCAAAATACTTCTTTATTAAAGACATATCTCAAACAAACCGTCTTATCTTACTCATCACTATAAGATAAAAGACGCTTCTATAAAATGCACTGATATCCATCTTAAAATGTGCAGCTTAAATAAGCATATCTCTAGTAGTGATGGTTAACCCTATTTCCCTTTCAATATCGTCAATGAACACCACTATGAACTTGTCAAGATAATCAATGAACACACTATTCATCAAGTACATGAAATAAGCTAGCGCGTCCGTGGTGATATGACCGTGAACTCATACAGTCCATACTTGGTGATAAATGTTGTCTTCGGTATATCTAAAGGCTAGATCCTGAGCTGATGGTAACCTGACCTCATATCTATCTTCGAGAACACACTGGATCCTCTCAACTAATCGAATAGATCTTCAATTCTGGGTAGGGGCACTTGTTCTTGACAGTGACTTCATACAAAGATCTGTAATCAATGCACATACTCTTTGTACCATCCTTCTTCTCCACAAATAACACTGGGGCTGCCCACAGTGAGGTACTTAGTTTGATGTAGCCTTTCTCTAACAATTCATCAATCTACTTCTTGAGTTCCACCAATTCTGGTCTGAACACTCGATAGGCTCTCTTGGAAATAGGGGTGGTGCTAGGTATAAGCTCTATGGCAAATTCAACTTTCCTTTCATGTGGCATGCCTGGTAACTCCTCGGGAAACACATCTGAGAATTCTGATACTATGTTGATAGCTTATGATGGCTCAATTTTCTCAATATGGGTGGTGACTTGGTGACAGCTTCCTTTCCTAGGTCTAGACAAGACCAACTCCACTAACACTTCCTCTTGTCACATCTAAGACTTGTTTGATATTTGGTTAGCCAATTCATCCCTAGGATGACATCTATAGTCGCATCTCGGTTACCCATTACTATTAGGGCAGCGGGGAACTCTATCCTCCTTATTTGAACTCTTGCACTAGGGCAAAATCTATCTGTTTGGGTTCTCCCACTAATTGAACTAACCCTCATAGGTGGATACATGGATGCTACTAGTATATTGTGTGATTCTACCCATGATGCAGTCACAAAAGAATGTGTTGCTCCAGTATCAAATAACACATTTGCAGAATGGTGCTCGATTGAGAACGTACCTAGTGCCACTCCCGGGGTGTCCTGGACTACGTCGGCCTCCTGGTGGTTCACCTTTCCGTACTGGGCATGAGGCTGCCCACGGTTGTTGCCTCCTTGTTGCGGTGCATTCTGCCTGGCAAGGACATTGGGAGCTAGCTACGGCTGAGCTGCCTTCTTTGGGCAATGATTCGCCCAGTGGCCTTGTTCCCCACAGTGGAAACATGCACGGCCTCCTCCTTGTACTGGAGCTGCTTGGTTGTTGTGGTTGGTTGCTGGGGCAGGAAGGCGAGGTGCCTAGTTGTTCTGGCGCTGGTATGGATTTTCTCCTTGTGGGTTGTTCTGACGGTACTGCTGTTGTTGCTGAGGAAACTACCTCTGATACTGCTGCTGCTGGTGTAGACGCTGATGCTTGTGCTGGTGACCTTGCTTGAACTACTGAGGTGGGTTTCCTTAGTAGCGGGGATGGCTGCTACTCCGTGTCGGAGATCCACCAATCTTACATTTCCTATCTTCCATCTCCTGGTGCTTCTTTTCAGTCATTATGGCTCTGTCAATCAAATGTTGGAAAGTAGGGAAAGTGTGGTTCATCAACTGATAGTGAAGGGGATCAACCAAACCTCTCAGAAAGTGGTACTGCCTCTTAGCATCCATATTGACATCTTCTGGCGCATAACGTGACAACTGTAGAAACTTGTCCCTGTATTCACTGACAGACATCGTACCTTGCTTCAATGCTAGAAATTCCTCCTTCCTTACTATCATCAGTTCTTCAGGCACATGGTAACGACAGAAGTTGTCCCTGAACTTCTCCCAGGTGATGGCTTCAGGGTCGGCATGGGTGGCGAGGTAAGACTCCCACCAGGACTGTGCTGCTCCCCTTAGCAGACGGGGACCATATAGAACCTTCTCACGATCGTTGCACTGAGCAATGTGGAACTCATGCTCCACAGTACGCAGCCAATCCTTAGCGTCTATGGGATTTGCAGAATGGGCAAAGACAGAGGGATGGCCCCTCATCAACTCTGCCCACTTATCTCTGGGCACCTGCGGCATCTAGACTTGCACTTGAGGTTGAGGTGGGGGTTGCTGCTGCTGCACCTGCTGCATTGATGCTAAGGTCTGACCAATTGCTTGGACTTCTTGGGTTTGCATTAGGAACATCTGCTTAATGGTCATCAGGGGTGGCAGTGGCAACTGCTGCTGAGCTGCCTCCTCCTGGGAAGCCTACTGCTCCTGCTGAGCACGCCTTCCACCTCTGTCCCTGTTCTCAGACATCTGTAGAAAGCACACACATATCAGATCTGACTCCGCAGTCTTTCAGCATAAGAAAAGATATATGGAAATCTTCATAGCCCTGAACAATTGATCATCTTCACTAACTCTCAACACAGCCAACACAGCTTCCCATATAAGGAGGAAAGTGGGAATAAATAGGTTGCCCAACTAAACAACTAACTTTATTAATAACTACACCAAGTTGCAGGGGATGCCCACACCTTAGTGACAATCATTACAAAGATCCAACTTCATTACAAGTTCATCATGACAAGCATCAAAACACATGATAAGCAAGCTAACTCTAACTAAGACTAAGACACATAATTAAGCATTATTACAGACTTCAACTCTGTCGATCTATGGCTCCAAATCTATCTGGGTGCTGCAAGCAGGGGTGTCGTAGTCAAAGAGACCATGGGGCAGCGTGCGGTAAGGGTGCTGAATCCCGACAGGAGCGGGAGAACCACCATCCTGATAGTGGCGTGCTACGCGCTCAGCACGTAATTCCGCAACCTTTGTCCGAACCTTGCCCAACTCGTCAAGGGCGTGGTCCATCTCGGTATTCAGCACGGCAACCAGGTTGACCATGTTGTTCAGCCTAAGATTGCCCTCACCAACAGGCGAGACAATCACACCTCCAACACTGTCGGTCGAATAGCGAGGGTAGTACTTCAAGTCAAGACCAGCAACTACCCCACTGAACAATGAGCAATACTGCGAAAGTGCACGTCGTGCAGCATCTTGCATGGCTGCCTCGCCAGTATCCCTCTAAGTGATAGAATAGTGCTCTAAGAAGGCCTCTACACCCTGGAGATCATCGTCTGGATGGCGCACCAAGCAAGTAGCCTCCCACTAGTCCGAGTATCACCCATGACGATGTTGGTAGACTATAGAACGATACTCAATAGACCAAGTGTTTCAGTCGAAGGCCCGATGCAGCAAGGTGTCTGTAACACCCCGGGATCCACAAACACCCCAGAATGCTACTAAACTACACCTCTAACATTCGTATATAAAATTTCGATAGCATCTCCTTTGAAAATTGCATACACGGGGAAGCAACAAAGTATAAATAGATATCATGATAAGAAAACATAATCGACATTAATAATTTGCTAGCAATGGGAAGACAACCATAACGACATGAACTAAATTAACCAGTGCGCAAAACTAGTTAGAAACAAACATCCTTTGACAAGAAGCTTCTAATTAAATCATGACTGCGCCTAAGCAGCGTTGTTATGAGAGTGAAGGTGGATGTGCTGCTACTTCCCACTTCCCTGGATGAGCAACAACCACCTGCATTGAGTAATGCAAGAGTGAGATGAAACATCTCAGCAAGCGAATTGTTTTTGACGAGATATTTAAACCACAAATTGAATTAATCAACATTTTAAAAGAATCACAATTAAGATCAGAAATACTTGTAGATATAGAACTCAGTAGTCCCAATATAACCAATACCATCTCATTTCCTCGAACAACCACAATAGGTTCTATAACACTTCCCTGCGTCAACAAAACCTGCAAATATCACTTCAATATATGCATAGGAATGCAAAGTGTAGGTACTCTGTCTTCATACCTCTGAGGGTATAAAACCACATCATCTGCAAATATCACTTCAATGAATGCAATGCATATGTCCTCTGTCTTCATACCTCTAAGGGTATGAAACCGCATCGTACCCCTCCTCGAGCAACGTACACTTCTAAGTTGTACCGGTACGGTCGAACCATAGGTCACGACCCAACTTCAGATGCAAGGGAATCATGCAATGTATATGGCATGCTGCATTTATCAATATATTTCACTTCCTTCACATACAATACAACCTCAAATAATACTTTATTTACCTTCAGATACAATACCAACCTCAAATAATACTTCATTTACCTTCAGATACAATACCAACCTCAAATAATACTTCATTTACCTTCAGGGGTGTGAATTAATCTCATGAGTCATACTCGAATCATAATCACCATCAATATATGATTGAGCATCAGTATAATGCAAGCAAGTAAAGCATCACCATAGAGTCCAATTATGAAAGAATCCAATACTTCTGAATATTAGAGTGTAGGCAATAGAAATAACAGGTCAGAACGGAAGCAACCACCACTACATTCACTTGCCTTCATCAAAGAAGAAGAAATATACTAGGCATGCTCTGGAGTGTAGCCACCTAGGGTTTTCTCCAAGAAAATCTTCAAGAAGAGATGGGGAAGAGCATCTCCTTGATCCTCTCTCCCTCTTCAATTCGACGTGCTCCTCCTCTTCTCGATCCTTGCTGCGTGGGGGAGATCTAGAGGGAGGAGGAAGCCGTGGAGAGGGGCTTCCATGGGAGGAGGGGCGGCCAACCAAGGGGAGAGGGGAAGGGGCGGCCAAGTGTGTGTGGGGAGAAAGGGGGGCGGCCAAGAAGGGCAAAAGGGGGAAAGGGCCACCACTAGGGTTTCTTTGCGGGAGAAATGAAATGATGCCACAAATGACTCTGACTTAGCATCCAACGACCCACAACCCTTTTTCCCACATCCACGCACCAAAGATCAACCTTTGGCAACTTGTTTTTGGTATATTACACTCTACCCCCCCCTTAAAAAGAATTCGTCCTCGAATTCGACCACTCCAACAAAACATCCAAGGTACCCCATATAGCAGCACCATTCAAAACATGGGTCCATTATTGGTCTTAATTAACACAAGAACTTCTACCTCGACTAATTGTCTAAGGAAACTACACCACCTAACATCAAGCATGAACCAACATGTAATGAAGCTCAAACCAAGTCATAGATGCAATCAACACTACGATTTCACAACATCGAATTTGGATGCAGCCATACATCAGCATCAATGTCTTAAAATGACACTCTTTTATGAAGGGGTAATACACACTAAGCACAACCTTTACCAACTTCAACAATTCATTTTAATTCAATGGTGAAACATCCACACCAGATGAATGTATAAGAAGATCAAACACCTCACCTCACAGCACCACGAAACAAGTAGTTCTATTGAAACAAAACTCCTAATCTTCCTAAACCTTGTTCTTGCCATAATAAAAAGATAATCATGTAATCTAACATACTTTGCACCCCACCAAAAGGGAGAAAATCTACATAACTAATGGAGCAATAAAGCCGACAAGAAGCCAATAACATCTTGCGCGGCACAGTTCATCGAAGAAATGCCAAAAACTCTAGATAGAGCACTGACAACCCAACAACAACACAATACTTGCTTAACCCATGTCACTATACTTCATTCAACATCTCAACTAAGAAAAATATCCAACTAGTAAGGTTAACCTACACATAATATAAGTCTTCATCTACTGTAGTTCAGAAACTTACATTTCATTCTATCAAATGATGCACTCAAAGTACCAGACCTAAAGGGTCAATACTAACCCCGTAATCCTTGACACATTTGACAAACATCTCAAGCTGATGTAAAAACCACATCATTTAGGAATAGGTGACTAACCACACACAACCTACTCTAGGCTAAGCAATGACTTCATTCAAACCAATAGATAAGTGGTCCAACAATGGCTCCACAAACATGCATCGGGGAGAGAACGATCAGATCCTCAACGTATTAATACATAATCAATGGATCAAGAAAATCAAAGATTTTATTCTACAATTAGCATGACTAACATGCAACCACTTTAAACCACATCTAGGCTTTGTGGCTACTAAAACACACGATAGAAGAGAGACATGTAAGCCATTCTGGCTATGTAAATACTTCCCCCAAAATCCATATAAAAGTACCAATATTCATTTCTTTCAGAACTAGTTTCTCCACATAAACAATCATTCTTTGCAAAGATAGTTGGAGCTATCCACAAACCACTCAACAACTTAAATTCAAATTGATGATTACCTTGTACCCCAAAACACGCAATTCACACTCCTCTTAGAAACACCTCAATCAAGCATATATAACAATATTATTGTAATAAAACTCAACCATGAAAAACATGGTGAAAACAACATAGGCATACTTGTATATCACAAGCATAGTAACAACTTCAATCTCACAAATGACCAGCGATATCAACAGCGTTAATAAAACAATATCAACATTTCAGAAATAAATTATATCAAGCATTAATCCATAAACAACTTACCAAATCACCGTAAAGGAATAGGGAGGGGTGAAATTATTGTCATCTACACTTCAAAGTCACTAATATATATCAAAGATACTTGAACCCATACCCTTCCTATATGTGCAAGTGTGTCAAATTTATCTTCAAATTGCCAAGAATCTAAAGCCTAAGCTTTGATACCAACTATAACACCCCGGGATCCACAAACACCCCAGAATGCTACTAAACTACACCTCTAACATTCGTATATAAAATTTTGATAGCATCTCCTTTGAAAATTGCATAAACGGGGAAGCAACAAAGTATAAATAGATATCATGATAAGAAAACATAATCGACATTAATAATCTGCTAGCAATGGGAAGATAACCATAACGACATGAACTAAATTAAACAGTGCGCAAAACTAGTTAGAAACAAACATCCTTTGACAAGAAGCTTCTAATTAAATCATGACTGCGCCTAAGCAGCGTTAATATGAGAGTGAAGGTGGATGTGCTGCTACTTCCCACTTCCCTGGATGAGCAACAACCACCTGCATTGAGTAATGCAAGAGTGAGATGAAACATCTCAGCAAGCGAATTGTTTTGACGAGATATTTAAACCACAAATTGAATTAATCAACATTTTAAAAGAATCACAATTAAGATCAGAAATACTTGTAGATATAGAACTCAGTAGTCCCAATATAACCAATACCATCTCATTTCCTTGAACAACCACAATAGGTTCTATAACACTTCCCTACGTCAACAAAACCTGCAAATATCACTTCAATGTATGCATAGGAATGCAAAGTGTAGGTACTCTGTCTTCATACCTCTGAGGGTATAAAACCACATCATCTGCAAATATCACTTCAATGAATGCAATGCATATGTCCTCTGTCTTCATAACTCTAAGGGTATGAAGCCGCATCGTACCCCTCCTCGGGCAACGTACGATGCTAAGTTGTACCGGTACGGTCGGACCATAGGTCACGACCCAACTTCAGATGCAAGGGAATCATGCAATGTATATGGCATGCTGCATTTATCAATAAACTTCACTTCCTTCACATACAATACAACCTCAAATAATACTTTATTTACCTTCAGATACAATACCAACCTCAAATAATACTTCATTTACCTTCAGATACAATACCAATCTCAAATAATACTTCATTTACCTTCAGGGGTGTGAATTAATCTCATGAGTCATACTCGAATCATAATCATCATCAATATATGATTGAGCATCAGTATAATGCAAGCAAGTAAAGCATCACCATAGAGTCCAATTATGAAAGAATCCAATACTTCTGAATATTAGAGTGTAGGCAATAGAAATAACAGGTCAGAACGGAAGCAACCACCGCTACATTCACTTGCCTTCATCGAAGAAGAAGAAATATACTAGGCATGCTCTGGAGTGTAGCCACCTAGGGTTTTCTCCAAGAAAATCTTCAAGAAGAGATGGGGAAGAACATCTCTTTGATCCTCTCTCCCTCTTCAATTCAATGTGTTCCTCCTCTTCTCGATCCTTGCTGCGTGGGGGAGATCTAGAGGGAGGAGGAAGCTGTGGAGAGGGGCTTCCATGGGAGGAGAGGGTGGCCAGCCAAGGGGAGAGGAGAAGGGGCGGCCAAGTGTGTGTGGGGAGAAAGGGGGGCGGCCAAGAAGGGAAAAAGGGGGAAAGGGCCACCACTAGGGTTTCTTTGTGGGAGAATCGAAACGATGCCACAAATGACTCTGACTTAGCATCCAACAGCCACAACCCTTTTTCCCACATCCATGCACCGAAGATCAACCTTTGCCAACTTGTTTTTGGGATATTACAGTGTCGAGAGCATCATGGAAGTGACACCCGCAAGTGGCGTCATGAGTGATGGGTCTAGCGATCCATACCTCTGGCTCCTGCTCCTCTAAGATATCTGTGCTATGACTCGAACTGCCACTAGCGTTGTCGTCGTCGTCTCCGTCTCTGTCAGGGTCTCCTCCAGCAGTCGGGATGCCCTATGGTGGTACAGGGGGCATCTCTGGCTGAGTTGGAGGGGAAGTCTGCCTCCTAGACTCCACCTCCTGCTGAGGCGAGGGGGAAGAGTCCTGTTGCTCCTGCTCCTAGCGTCGGCGCTTCTGCTCCTCGTGCAGGCGATGATGTAGTCTCTCCAGATGGCTAGACTGACCTATCACCGTGTGGTGCAGTGGGCGCTCCGCAAGGAGAGAGTGCAAAAAGAGGATCACTTACTTATGTACAGTGCATCTAATACGGGTCATCCACAAAAGACATCGTAAGCACAAGAGTGAGAGTAGAACTATAAGACCAGCAAGTAAACAGAAAGCGAAGTGAGATAAATATTTTATAAGATGACAACATAGATAATAATATAACATAGAATTGGTCAAGGTAAGGGTAGACGTATATAGTCCTTAGAGCGACCATTCTAGTCTAGGTTAGCGGTCCTACAGTCAACAAGGTTATGATACCACTTATGTCACACCCGGTTTTGGAAGGCAAACCGAATGCGAACCATATACGTGCCAGGATCAGAAACTCACGTACATGATGATTAAATAATTGGACATCATCACACATTGCTCAAAGCAAATAGTGGAAAGGTACTTTAATTACATCAAGATATCCAAGACATCCATAGAGTCTATAACATAACATAGTCATTTAATATCATCAAAGTGCGGAATACGAAACATAGCAGATAAGGCCTTCACAGTCAACTGACTAGGAGTTTGCCACTAAGATAACTAGAACTGGTCGTAGTCCTGGAACTCCTCGAAGTCCTCCATGTTGCCAGCATCTCCTCTGGAGCACTTATTATAGTGGGGACAACCTGGGGTGGGGTGGTTTTTAAAGCAAGGGTGAGTACACATCAACGTACTTAGCAAATGTCCCATTTGGCTAAAGTGGACTGGCTGTATGTGGGGTTAAGGTTAAGCAGTTGCTTTTAGTTGGTCAAGTATTTATTACTAATAGTAGAGCTAAATTTTAGTAATAAACTCAATTATTACTCAAATGTACTCCCTCCAAGAGGAAGTACTAGAGATCATAATTATAACCATCATAATTACACATCATCATAAAAGTGTCCAAAGTTCTTCTAATCAAAGCGGATCCCAAGGCTGCTCTCAACCGTGAGCTCGGCTGATATACCACTGTCACACCCGGTTTTAGAAGGCAAACCGAATGCGAACCATGTACGTGCTAGGATTAGCAATTCACGTACAGAGCAGTTACATAACCGGACATCATCACACAGTGCTCAAATAATAACATAAAAGAGGGTAATAGTTGATTACATCATGATGTCTGAGACATCCACATAGTCATTAACAATTGTCAAAGTGCGAAAACGAAACATAGATAAACACGGCCTTCACAGGCAGCCGACTGGGGGTTTGCCGCTAACCCACGCCTAGAACTCATCGTACTATTGGAACTCCTGGAAGTCCTCCAACACGACTTCATCTTCTCCTGAGCAGTGGTTGCAACGTGGACAACCTGGGGGGTTTGGTGTGTAAAGCAAGGGTGAGTACACATCAACATACTCAGCAATTGCCCCGTTTGGCTGTAGTGGACTAGCTTTATGTGGGGTTAAAGTCAAGCAGTTGCTTTTAGTTGGTTAGGTTATTATTACTAGTAGAGAGCCAGGTTTTAGCATTAACCCAAGTTGTTAACCCAAAAGTACCCTTTCCAAACGGAATTAATTCCAAAAACCATAACCATAATCATAGTCACAATAGAAACCAACATTATCCTCATCATCACATGTAAACAAAGCATCTCTGATCAATGTTTCTCTAATCAGTGGAGCTCCCAAGTCCGCTCATAACCGCGAGCATGGCTGATATATCAGTTTCATAACACTCTGTAGAGGTTGCGCACTTTACCCACAAGCCGTGATTCCCTTTTGCCTCGGGCCGATCAAACCCTTAAACACTACCAAGGTGAATAGGCAAGGTTTCACTACATAGCCTTTACAAAGATTTTCTGAGGTTGTAGCCACCCGTTAGGTTTCCTAAATGTACTGCACTCCTCCCCAAGGGGCAATCCACCCTAGGCAGAGCGGGCCGCATACACCGAGCCCCATTGATGGCATGACGGCAAAGCGAACTACACCTCAGTTCCTCTAATTATTAAGGTAAGGGCGTCCCATACCACCCTCATGGTTGCACTGTTTTCCCGAGTGGTCATCCAATGAACCAGTCCTTATGGGGAGGCACTCGAGAAACCGCTCGAGTCTCCTTAAATGTCACAATATCATCATCATAATCAAAAGGGAAAACAACGTATCATAAATAATCTCATCATGTTCATTGATTAGTGTGAAGCTCTAGCATAAAGCTAAACCAAAATAACCCAACCCACATAGGTAAACAAGGACAAGATAAATAAAGCTAGTCAATCCTTAGGTATAAATTGTGTAAATGCGGGGAGTGAATTATAAAATAAGTTGGGCATAGATGGGTCAAGGGACACTTGCCTTCACCAACCAGCTGCTGCTCAGGGTCTTCACCTGTAACTCCTTCGGACTCCGCCAACTGACCGTTATCTATACGAGTTCAAACATACATTCCACGATTTTAATACAAAAAGAACAATACACCACGCAGTAGAATATAACAAATAAGCAGATGCTTGGCACAGGGCTCGCACCTACGACTAAGCGAGAAAGAGAAAACAACGATCGAGGCTACGGTCGAAAGGCGATTATGTTAAGCAGTTATAGATTAAAGTACTTGTCTAAACATAACGATATTAATTTGACAATCACGCTATGCATAAAATAAAGTTACGTTATGCGTTTAATTATTATAAACAATTCAAGGTAAATTTAAAAGGGTTGTCGTGCTGCGAAATGCACGACGGCACACGCGAACTAAACCGAAAATTGGGACGAGTTGCCGCGCGATGAAGCACACGACTGCACGCACAAACTAAGCTAAAAATAAAATGAGTCGTCGTACAGCGAAACGCGCGACGCAACACTTTAGATAATCTAAAACTAAAATTAATCGCCGCGCGACAAAGCGCACGACACAGCACACTAATAAATCTGAATTAAAAAAAATCGCCGCGCGACAAAGCGCGCGACGCAGCACGCTAATTAAACTAAATTTAAAACTAATCAAACTGAATTTTAAACGTCACGCGCTAGGGCTGCGCGCGGGGACGGGACTGCGCGCGTTGGGGGCAGATCGCGCCGGGGCCGCGCCGGGGCCACATAGGGAGGGTCGGACGAGGGCCGCGCGAGGGGGCAGGGGCACCGTTGGGGAAGGGCCGGACGGGGCCGCGTGAGGGGAGGGCAGGGGGCGCCGCCAGGGAGGCCGGATGGGGCCACGCCGAGGGGAGGGTAGGGGCATCGCCGGGGCCGCGCTGAGGGCGAGCGGGCAGGGGCGCCGCGGGGGCCAGACGGGGCCGCGCGAGGGGAAGGGCAGGGCGCCGCCAAGGGCTGGACGAGGCCGCGCCGAGGGGAAGGGCAGGGGCACCACCGGGGTCGTGCACCGAGGGGCAGGGGTGCCACGCGCACGGGGAGAGAGGAGGGGAGGGAAAGATAAAGGAGGGGAGAGGGGAAGCTTACCTTGGCATCTGACGATCGGCGGCAACCGTCCACTGGATCACACCTAGGGCAAAGGAGGTGGAAGAGAGGGAGAGGAAGTTGCTGCGCAGGAAAAGAAAATGAGATAGGAAGAGGGAGGGGGCGCCAAGGGCCAGGCCGGGCCGAAAACCCACTGCACGCACGACCACTAATCGAAAGAAAAACACGAATCGAAAAGCAAAACGAGACGGACGCGCGATTAAACACAACATCAGACAAAAGGAATATGCTTCGACATGATGCAACAACCATGTCAACTTAGGTTTTTGTTTACACGCGATACGGACACCAGTCACTATACTACTTTGAAAATTGGAAGGAGCGAAACAGGAAGAGAAAAGAAAATAACGCCTGAATTTGGTGAGTATCGGAGAAGAAAAATTATACCCCTCAAATTCAGGGCGTTACAAACATATCCCCCTTAAAAAAATCTCGCCCTCGAGATTCAAGGTTGGCCAGCAAAGAGTTTGGGATACTTGGCCATCAGATCATCTTCACGCTCCCAAGTTGCTTCTTCCTCAGAGTGGTGACCCCATCTGACTTTGCACATTCTGATAGTGTTCCTCCGGGTGACCGCGTCTGTAGTCTCAAGAATCTGCGTTAGCTTCTCTATGTTGGTCAAGTCTTCATGGACTTCTAGACCTTCCACTGGCAACTGCTCTTCTAGCACACGCATACACTTCTTTAACTGAGACACATGAAAGACATCATGCACCGCTGACAAATCTTCTGGCAAACTAAGCTAATAGGCCACTTCTCCACGTTTCGCGAGAATCTGATACGGACCAACATATCAGGGTGCTAGCTTGCCTTTGACTCTGAATCTTCTGACTCCTCTGATAGGCGATACCTTCAGGTAGACAAAATCTCCCACTTCAAAACTCAGCTCTCTCCTTCTCGTGTCTGCATAACTTCGCTGCCTTGATTGCGCTATCTTTAGATTCTCCTGAACCATCCTGATGTTCTCTTCAGCTTCGAGCAAAATGTCTGGCCCGAACACTTTCTTTTCTCCATGCTGATCCCAATGCAACAGAGTTCTACAACTCCTCCCATAAAGTGCCTGAAATGGTGACATCTTCAAGCTAGCCTGGTAAATGTTGTTATAAGAGAATTCTGCATAAGGTAATCTCTTGTCCCATCCGGACTGATCTTGCAGCACACAGGCTCTCAACATATCTTCGAGGATTTGATTAGTTCTTTCAGTCTGATCGTATGTCTGCGGGTGATAAGCTGAACTGAAATTCAAATGTGTACCCAAAGCTTCATGCAACTGCTGCCAGAAATGAGAGGTGAACTGTGTTCCTCTGTCTGACACTATCTTCTTTGGCACACCATGAAGACAAACGATCCGGGACATGTACAGCTCCGCCAATACTGAACTGCTGTAGCTAGTCTTGACAGGTATGAAGTGGGCTGACTTGGTCAAACGGTCCACCACTACCCAAATGGAATCATAGCCGGCTCGAGTGCGAGGCAATCCGACTATGAAGTCCATCCCGATTTCATCCCATTTCCATTGAGGAATTCACAACGGCTGCAACAACCCAGCTGGCTTCTGATGCTCTATCTTGATCCTCTAACAACTGTCACATATAGCCACGTGCTCTGCAATCTCCCTTTTCATTCTGTACCACTAGAATTTCTTCTTTAGATCCTGATACATCTTCTCACTTCCAGGGTGTATGGAATAAGCTGTCTCATGAGCTTCCTTGAGGATCAACTCCCAAATAGACTGGACATTGGGAACACACAAGCGGTCCTTGAACCGTATCACACCTTCTGCATCCTCCCGAAAATCTTTGCCTCTTCCTTCTAGAATCAGTTGCCGGATTTCATTGATCTTCTCATCATTCTTCTATGCTTCTTTGACTTCCCGCTCTAAGGTGGGTTCTAACTCAACTGTTACTCCTCGCATGTTATTCAGAAATCTGAGACTCAACCTGTCAAATTGTTTGGCCAACTCATAAGGTATTGAGTGAGCGACCATTATATTGACTTGGCTTTTCCTGCTTAAAGCATCTGCTACCATGTTTGCTTTGCCTGGATGGTAGTGAATTTCCAATTCGTAGTCTTTGATCAACTCTAACCATCTTCTTTGTCTCATATTCAACTCCGACTGGGTGAATATGTACTTCAGACTCTTGTGGTCTGTATACACATCACATTTTTGCTCGTACAAATAATGCATCCATGTCTTCAGTGCATGAGCCACTGCTGCTAACTCTAGGTCATGGATTGGATAATTCTTCTCATGAACCTTTAGCTGTCGGGACGAGTAAGCCACAACTATTCTCTCTTGCATCAATACACATCCCAAGCCAGTGTAGCAAGTGTCGCAATACACCAAGAAGGGCTTGTGCACATTAGGCAAGACTAAGACAGGCATTGTAGTCAAATTCTCTTTCAGCGCTTGAAAGGCCTCTTAGCACTTCTGGGTCCACTTGAACTCAACTTTGTTAGCTAGCAAAGCTGTCATCGGTCTCGCAATCTTCGAAAATCCATCAATGAACCGCCGATAATGTCCGACCATTCCAATGAAGCTCTTGATTCCTCAAGCATCTGTTGGCGCTTTCTAGTTTAGAATGTCTGCCACTTTCTTCGGATCCATGGCCAATCCATCTTTGTTTATTATGTGACCCAAGAACAGGACTTCATCAATCCAGAACTCGCACTTGCTCGACTTTGCATACAGCTGGTGCTCTCGCAATCTCTGCAATACCATCTTCAAATGATCCACATGCTCCTCCTCACATTGAGAATATATGAGAATGTCATCAATAAATACCACCACAAACATGTCGAGATAATCCATGAATACACTATTCATCAGATTCATGAAGAAGGCTGGTGCATTTGTCAGGCCAAAAGACATAACGGTGAACTCATACAGCCCATAATTAGTAATAAATGTCGTCTTCGGCATGTCCAAAGGTTGGATCCTGAGCTGATGATAACCTAACCTCAGATCTATCTTTGAAAACACACCAGCTCCTCTCTACTAGTCGAATAGATCTTCTATTCTGGGCAAGGGGTACTTGTTCTTGATTGTGACTTCATTCAGAGCTCGGTAATCGATGCACATCCTCCTAGTGCTATCCTTCTTCTCCACGAATAGGACAGGGGCGGCCCAAGGTGAGGTACTTGGTCTGATGTAACCTTTCTCTGATAGCTCATCTATTTGCTTCTTGAGCTCAACCAACTCTGGTCCAGATACCCTGTAGGCTCTTTTAGAAATGGGGGTGGTGCCAAGAATAAGCTCTATGGCAAACTCAACTTTCCGCTTAGGTGGCATACCTGGTAAATCTTTCGGGAACACGTCCGGAAATTCTGACACAACCTTGATAGTCTCGAGTGGATCTGCCTCCTTGCTATCTGAAAGTCGCCTAGAGGGGGGTGAATAGGCGAAACCTAAAATTTATAAACTTAAACTTGCACTAAGGTCGAGGTTAGAGTTAGAATTAAATTGTTGTGCGGAAGATAGTTTTCCTTGCTTAGAGTTGCTCAATCAATGCGGAAGACCTTTGGGAGCAAACTCAAATCAATATGAGCAAGGGAACTTTTAGAGAGGGAAAAACAAATCAAGTTAAGATTGATGAGTGAACATAGTGATTTGTTTTACCGAGGTTTGGTTCCAAAGAACCTAGTCTCCATTGAGGAGGCCACAAAGGCCGGGTCTATTTCAACCCTTTCCCTCTCTCAATCGGTCACTCAGACCGGTTGAGTGCTTCTTCTTAATCTCACGGGTCACTAAGACCCCGCAAGGATCACCACACAATTAGGTGTCTCTTGCTTGCTTTACAATTCACTTAGAAGGTTGAGAAAGAGATGAAGAAAGCACGATTGCGAAAACCAAGCAACAAGAGCGACAAATAACACACAGGTCACACTCTCTCAAATCACTAATGATCACTTGTCTAAATTGTGGAACTTTGAGAGGTTGAAAGCTTTGAGTGTGTCTTGTAGTGGATTGCTAGCTCTTGAATTGAATGTGAAGGAGTGGAGTGCTTGGATGAAGTGAATGGAGGTGGTTGGGGTGGTATTTATAGCCTCCAACCACTTCCTAGCCGTTGCTCCTTTCCTACCGACCGCGGACGGTCCGCACCCCTGGTCCGGATGGTCCGCCCATGCACATCAACGGTTGAAATCGCAACGGTCAGCAGTAATGGCTATATCAACGGCTATAGAGCATTTAATGTGTCATCAGATGTCAGATAAAGCAGTCGTGGATGGTCCGGTCGTGCACCCCGGACGATCCGCGAGGACACTAAAAATACATTTTACCGAACCTGTCACCTTCGGGTTTTTCTGGTTTTTCACCGACCGGATGGTCCGCGCCGGAGGCCGAACGATCCGCACTTGGTCTTGGACGGTGCTCACTTCTCCATCGGACGGTCCGTAGTGTTGACTTGCGTTTTTTGCAGTGTTCCTGTCCGAGGCACACCTTGGTGTCGTGGACGGTCCATCGCAAGGGCCCAGACGATCTGCACGTAAGTATTTTTCCAAAAATCTTCTCCTATCCGGAATAATCGGTATTTCGGACAGTCGACTTAGAATAGTTGTAGATTGTCACGGAACCTCCCAAGGTATTAGGCCCACCTACAGTTGTCCTTGTCCTATGGACCTCGGACAACCCTGTAGATGCACATAATCACTCGACAAGTTCGGTCATTTGTATCCTCATCATTTCGCCCAAGAGCGCTTCACCCATCACGCAGACATTACATCTCATCGGAGGAAAGAATAAACGGAAGCGTATTACAATAACTTAATTTATATTCATAAAATATATAGAGAGAGAGTATTATTACAGTACCGGGTGCTATGAGTGCATAAAATATTATTACATACCAGGGAGGCAAAACACCCTCCCGCACAAAAGTTTAGTGTTTTCAGACTGGGAGGCAAACATCCTCCCGCACACAAGATCACTGATTTGGCTCCTCCTTAGGTACCACCTTCGAGCAGAAACAGCAAAACTCCGCTGTTTCCTCACCTACAACAACATGGGTTTTGAAAACCCTAAGTTCGGAGTGTACTTTCGCAAGTCTTACCCGACAAAGGAAAAGACTCTCAAGGATATGCTCGCTTGTGGGATTCATGGTAAAGCTTGATCAAGAATCAAAGACTCTGTTTGCAGAAATGCTTACTAATAGTGGATCCTTAAAAATCCAATTTTATTATCAGGTTAAGTCATTACCTGTATCTAGGGTTCTTTCTATCCTAGTTCAGGCACTTAGCCTATACTAGCCATATCTTTTATCACCCATTTGAGTTCACTGGAATGCTATGTGTAAGTCAGTGACCAAGTCTTCATGTCCGAGAAGTAACGGCGATCCGAATCGATTAATACCCAGCTGGGGATCTCCAACCACACGACATATGTAGCACTTAACCCTTGCATATGTCAACTCCCCACAGGGTTTCTCAAGACTAGACCGGGTTCACGCCAACCGAGAGCACAGATACACCACCGTCCAGCCTCTTGCCATGGAGGGTACACGCTACTCTCGCCATCTCTCCACTCCCATTGCGTGTTGGCCTTTCTGGTATTGGTCCGACCGAGGCAAAGCTTACCCATGACGAGGCATGTGGTCAGTTAAAAGGTCCTCAATCATCAAGCATACATCGACACGGTCCTTAATCGACTAAGATGGAGACACTACACCGAGACTTCCTTCTCGTGCAAGTCACCCGCCCGGTCTCGTCTTTATCATTTATAACCCAAAGTTTGGTACCTGGCAGAGGTACATCTTTTCCGATGTCAAACCCATCACGGCCATGATGGATTCACCATCAAGTCTTTTCTTTGAAAACTTCCCATCCCATCTGAAGCATCATCTTTGTTTAAAACAAATCATTTTGTTTTCTAAGGCAAGACTAAGCATCAGAAAACTTTTAAGTAAAACAGGTATCAAGGAATGGTAAACAGTTCCAAGGAAATGCAGCAATTATTTATCACTCAACTCCTATCACCTAGTGCATCATTTCAAGTGATAAAGAGTTTGAAATAACAAGGAAGGGTAAATGCACCGGGGCTTGCCTTGTGTTGTAGGAGACGCAGGATCTGTTCCACAAATATCAAAGTAGAAACTGTTCTCGACAGGTGGAATTTCAGCTTGTGGGGCTGTTTCTTCTTCGACTATCACTTCTTCTTCGTTTTCTATACATAACAATACATATACATGAATGCTCATGTGATGCTATGAATATGCAGTTATAATAGAAACACACTAAGTTGTATCTTGAATATAACTTTCCTTCACGGTACACATGAGTCACTAGGGTTTCCTGAGTTAGTACTCTATTAGGGTTAGGCAAATTTTACCCTAGGAAGCTAGTGTCTTGGGTTTGGGTGCAAACAATGTCCAAAGCATGTCAAACTTTACCCAAGGGCTTTAATCACTAAACTAAGCTTACTCAAAAAGTTTCATTATTTTTGGAGCTACCAATTTAATTCTAAAATTCTAAAAGGCTAGGTTTAGGCATCTTTAAATGCTAAATAATTTTTAGTTGGGACTAACAATCTTGAAACTATTTTTATTAAATACTAGAGGAATTTAGGAGTCTAGTAAAATTGGTCCCATGATTTTATCGTTTTCCTAAAATTTCCTATAAATCCCCAAGCTTGGCAGAAAAAGGAAAAAGGAAAACTATGAACAGTTCTGGGCTGAAACTGGCCCGATCCGGCCCACGAGTAGGCAAACGCGCCCGCACGCGCACCCGCATTGGACGTTTTGCGCATAGGTCCTCAGCTATTTGAAAACCCCGTAAAGAATCCTTATCCACTATTTACTTGTGTCTGTGACATGTGCACCTAGGTCCTTCTTCTTTGTTCTATTCATGATCGTGAGTCCCTAACGAGCACCGCGTCGAACACCATTCTACCACGACCGGAGCTCACCGTCGGTAGCCCTTTCCCAGACGACGAGCACCCCGGTCTCTTTCTCGGGCCTAATCGACCACTATCCCGCAACTAATTGAATTATCATGGCCTACGGTCCACGTTACTTGGTTCATGGCGCACTCCGAGGTTTGTCGGGCTTGGTCCCAAGGCTGTGACGCGGTAGGACTCAATTGATGGGCACGACAAGCATTAAGGACTCACCAGAGATGTGAGACGCGCGCGAATTTGGATGGAGTGGGATTGGGAAAGTGGGTCGACGTGCAAGGTGTCCTTAGCGGTGTTCCTGACGACGAGGTGATGTTCTAGAAGTTCTGTGATAGTAGTATGCAATTGGCCGGCATGGTAAGCAACTAGAGGTTGAAGGTATGTCAAGACAGGGATTGGATAGGCATGGACTCACTTGAGGGAGGTTGACCACAATCAGGTTCTTCACGGCGGCAACAATGGCCACACCTAGGGAATTCCGGTGATCTCGGTCACTGCTGGACGAAAAGGGGTGGTCAGTGAGCCGCTAGCTCCGTAACTGAGAGGCGAAGATTAGTGCTGGGTCAATTTGGACGAAGGGGGTAAGAATATGGGGAATTTATAGGGCTGGTGACTCACGGTGGCCGTACAGGTGATAAGCTTCACCGGACCTCGCTGGCCTTCACCGGTAACTCCGAGCGCAGTTCTTTTCTAGGAGCTAGACACGTCTCGCTACGACCGTGACACGGTTGATTCAGCGATGCCGTCGTCCACGGGGAGAAGCGGCGCCGACGGTCAGGTACGGTTACAAGGGCCAGTGGCCGCGTGGCGGCCGGGATATTCGCGCGCCACCGCGGCAATCCTACCCAATCCATGAATATCGCTGCGAAGAGATGCCTGTCAAGCACATAACCGGGATGCGGCGCGAATCACAGCGCCGATTAGTGCCGGCGGTGAGGTGCTCCACACCTGAGATCTTTTGTTACTATAGTATTGCAATCGTTCTTCAGAGCGCCTGACCGAGCAAGTTTGGGAGTAATTTACTCCAAAAATTACACAACACTAGGCCAAGCTTAATACAACAAATTTGTTCACCAATGTTAGGGCTTCAACTTTGCCACAATGACCCTGGCCTTGACTTCATTGAATTAACCACGAACTACCTCCAAAGTTAACCAAATGTCACTGAACTTAAGTTCTCAGAACTGAAGTTGTCTGACACCCGACTTTAAGTTCATTTATCTCCAATTTTTGTACTGCACCAATGCTTAGTCACTTAGTCAAAGTTGTACTCCTATCATAGCTCTACAAGATTGATGTATTGACCTAGGGCAAAATCCTCATGAATTAAGAAATACAAGGCTCCAAAGTTGGCTCAATCTCACTAAAATTCAGAGTTAGCCGCATAAGTGTGCTTGGGACTTTTTGCAATTAAGTCCAAATTAATCCACACTACATGAAAATCCTCCAATGTAAAAGTTACTTGGTTTTTATGTTCTATCACTTTGATATTTACATTTTGGTCCAAAAGTGTAGAGAATTTGAATTGACCCCCTAGGGTACAAATTAGGGTTTTCTAGGGTTCCTTTTAGGGTTTGGAGCACTCTAGGGTTTTTTGTGCCACTCAAATCCATCAATCTTGATCTCTTATGAATATTTTCAATGGCTTTTGAGGTAATACTCCATTTGGCTTCATATTTACCCATATGCCCTGATCTCAGGGTTAAGCACCCTACCCTAGGGTTAAGAATACTTCAAATCATCACATCACACTTGTTTTGAAGTTTTACCTAGTAGATGCATTCTAGGTGTAACATACAACATGAAATGTAAATGCATTTGATGTTATGCTCAAGTTTTAGTGCCAGTAACACCAGGGGTGTTACATAGATGAACTTATGCACCTAAGAAATGATTAACTAGGCAACCTGGTTAGTCCACAAGGTTTGTGATGGTCGTCAAACACCAAATCGATTATAGGAAATGTTGAGGCTATTTCCCTTTCAATCTCCCCCTTTTTGGTGATTGATGCCAACACAAACCAAACCAAATACAAAGTGTAGAAATGTAACTAGTTTGCATTTTCACAGATGTGCATAAGTTATTTTGAAATGAAAGCATTTCTAAGCAGATAAGTTTGATTTGATATATTTAACATTTTGGACCACATTTGCACCACTCAGATTGTTTTTGCAAATCTTTTGAGAAAAGTATTTTCAAATTGTTTTGCAAATAGCCAAATGTATAAAAATATGATTTCAAGGAGCATTTTTAAGATTTGAAATTCCTCCCCCTGTTTCAAATGCTTTTCCTTTGACTAAGAAAAAGCTCCCCCTGAATGAACTCTCCCCTTAGCTTTCAAGAGGGTTTTTGAAATGATTTCCCCTTTTTTGAAATGAATATCAAAAACCAATTAAAAATTTTTATACTAATGAGATACCAATTGAAAATTGACTTTAAGACACCAATTTGAAAATTCATTTTGAGGCTCCCTCAAATACCAATTGAAATAAACATTTGTAATTTTTTTGAAATGGTGGTGCGGTCCTTTTGCTTTAGGCTTAATACTTTGTCCCCCTTTGGCATTAAGCGCCAAAAACGGAGAACTTGAGATCCCTTTACAATTCTCCCCATGTGGGGCCTAATACTTTCTCCCAAATGATAAAATAAATAGGAGTGAAGGGTCATATCAATTGAGAGTTACTTGTAATGGCAAAGGGTAAATGATACCGTCAGAGTTGGAGAGGAAGCCTTGTCTTTGCTGAATACTCCATTTCCCTTTTAATCTAAGACTAAGTATAGAGATACACTTGAAAGCGCATTAGTCTTAGCCTTGGCACAAGAAGAATAAGAAATATGCATTTGTACCAAATGAAAGAGACATGATCAAAAGTACATAAATTAGCTATGTATGCAATGTTTCAATCAAAGTTCCGAGAATCAAGTATATTTAGCTCATTCCTGAGTTTGCTAAAGGTTTTCTCATCTAGTGGCTTGGTAAAGATATCGACTAATTGGTTATGGGTGCTCACATAAGCTATTTCGATATCACCCTTTTGTTGGTGATCTCTTAGAAAGTGATAACAGATGTCTATGTGCTTAGTGCGGCTATGTTCAACGGAATTATCCACCATGTGGATTGCACTCTCATTATCACATAGGAGAGGGACTTTGCTCAAATTGTAGCCATAGTCCCTAAGGGTTTGCCTCATCCAAAGTAATTGCGCACAACAATGTCCTGCGGCAATATACTCGGCTTCGGCGGTGGAGAGAGCTACTGAATTTTGTTTCTTTGAAGCCCATGACACCAGGGATCTTACCAGAAACTGACAAGTCCCTGATGTGCTCTTTCTATCAATTTTACATCTGGCATAATCGGCATAGGAATACCCAATTAGATCAAAGGTAGATCCCTTGGGGTACCAAAGCCCAAACTTAGGAGTGTATACTAAATATCTCATGATTCTTTTCACGGCCCTAAGGTGAATTTCCTTAGGATTTCCCTGGAACCTTGCACACATGCATACAGAAAGCATAATATCCGGTCCAGATGCACATAAGTAGAGTAAAGAACCTATCATCGACCAGTATACCTTTTGATCTACAGATTTACCTCCCGTGTCGAGGTTGAGATACCCATTTGTTCCCATGGGTGTCTTGATGGGTTTGCCATTCTTCATCCCAAACTTCTTAAGTATGTCTTGAATGTACTTAGTTTGGCAGATGAAGGTGCCCTCTTGGAGTTGCTTGATTTGAAATCCAAGGAAATATTTCAACTCCCCCATCATGGACATCTCAAATTTCTGTATCATTATCCTACTAAACTCTTCACAAGTTGACTTGTTAGTAGACCCAAATATAATATCATCAACATAAATTTGGCATATAAACAAGTCTATGCAATAGTTTTAGTGAAGAGAGTAGGATCGGCTTTTCTGACTTTGAAGCCATTAGTAATAAGAAAATCTCTTAGGCATTCATACCATGCTCTTGGGGCTTGCTTGAGCCCATAAAGTGCCTTTGAGAGCGTATACACATGGTTAGGATACTCACTGTCTTCAAAGCCGAAAGGTTGCTCAACATAGCATCTTCCTTGATAGGGTCATTGAGGAAGGCACTCTTCACGTCCATTTGATAAAGCTTGAAGCCATGGTAAGTAGCATAGGCAAGTAATATATGAATTGACTCAAGCCTAGCTACGGGTGCATATGTTTCATCGAAATCCAAACCTTCGACTTGTGAATATCCCTTTGCCACAAGTCGGACTTTGTTCCTTGTCACCACACCATGCTCATCTTGCTTGTTGTGGAATACCCATTTGGTACCTACAACATTTTGATTAGGACGTGGAACTAAATGCCATACCTCATTCCTCGTGAAGTTGTTGAGGTCCTCTTGCATTGCCACCACCCAATCCGGATCTCTTCATCCTCTATCTTATATGGCTCAATAGAAGACACAAAAGAGTAATGTTCACAGAAATGTGCAAATCGAGATCTAGTGGTTTCCCCCTTGTGAATATCACCAAGAATGGAGTTGACGGAGTGATCTCTTTGAATTGCTTGATGAACTCTTGGGTGTGGCTGTCTTTGATCCCTGATTTCTTGATCATCTTCCTTGTCATCATTGTCTTCATCTCCCCCTTGATCAATGGCCTCCTCTTGAGGTGACTCATCGTCTTGATCTTCATCTACATCTTGAGCTTGATCCTCAACTTGAGTTGGTAGAGATGCTTGCATGGAAGATGATGGTTGATCTTGTGCTTGTGTGGGCTCTTTGGATTCTTTAGGACACACATCCCCAATGGACATGTTCCTTAGTACGACACATGGAGCCTCTTCATCATCTAGTTCATCAAGATCAACTTGCTCCACTTAGGAGCCATTAGTCTCATCAAACACAATGTCACAAGAAACTTCAACTAATCCAGTGGATTTGTTGAAGACTCTATATGCCCTTGTGTTTGAGTCATAACCTAATAAAAAGCCTTCTACTGCTTTAGGAGCAAATTTTGAGCTTCTACCTCTTTTAATAGGAATAAAACATTTGCTCCCAAAGACTCTAAAATATGAAACATTAGGCTTTTTACCAGTGAGGAGTTCATAAGATGTCTTTTTGAGGATTCGGTGGAGATATAACCGGTTGATGGAGTAGTAGGCAGTGTTAATCGCCTCAGCCCAAAACCGGTCCGGTGTCTTGTACTCATCAAGCATGGTTCTTGCTATATCCAATAGAGTTCTATTCTTCCTCTCCACTACACCATTTTGTTGCGGTGTGTAGGGAGAAGAAAACTCATGCTTGATGCCCTCCTCAAGAAAACCTTCAATTTGTGAGTTCTTGAACTTCGTTCCATTGTCGCTTCTTATCTTCTTGATTCTCAATCTGAACTCATTTTGAGCCCATCTTAAGAATCTCTTTAAAGTCTCTTAGGTTTGAGATTTTTCTGCAAAAAGAATACCCAAGTGAAGCGAGAATAATCATCCACAATAACTAGACAGTACTTACTCCCGCCGATGCTTATGTAAGCTATTAGGCCAAATAGGTCCATGTGGAGTAGCTCAAGTGGCCTGTCAGTTGTCATGATGTTCTTGTGTGGATGATGAGTGCCAACTTGCTTCCCTCCTTGGCATGCGCTACAAACCCTGTATTTCTCAAAATGAACATTTGTTAGTCCCAAAATGTGCTCTCCCTTTAGAAGCTTGTGAAGATTCTTCATTCCAACATGGGCAAGTCGGCGATGCCAGAGCCAACCCATATTAGTCTTAGCAATTAAACAAGTGTCTAGTTCAGCTTGATTATCATTAAAATCAACTAAGTATAGCTGACCATCTAGCACTCCCTTAAAGGCTATTGAATCATCACTTCTTCTAAAGGCAGTAAGACATATATCAGTAAAAAGACAGTTGTAGCCCATTTTGGATAATTGAGAAACAGAAAGCAAATTGTAATCTAAAGAATCTACAAGAAAAACATTGGAAATAGAATGGTCAGGAGAAATAGCTATTTTACCCAAACCTTTGACCAAACCTTGATTTCCATCCCCGAATGTGATAGCTCTTTGGGGATCATCATTTTTCTCATAGGAGGAGAACATCCTTTTCTCCTCTGTCATGTGGTTTGTGCACCCGCTATCGATTATCCAACTTGAACCACCGGATGCATAAATCTACAAAACCATTTTAGGCCTTGTTCTTAGGTACCCAAATGGTCTTGGATCCTTTCACATTAGAAACAAGCACCTTGGTACCCAAACACAAGTCTTTGGACTCTTGTGTTTGCCCCCAACATATTTGGCAACTATTTTGCCTGATTTGTTAGTTAGCACATAAGAAGCATCAAAAGTCTTAAATGAAATATTATGCTCATTTGATGTAGTAGGAATTTTCTTCTTAGGCATTTTAATATGAGTGGTATGCCTAGAGCTGGAAGCCTCATGTTTATACATGAATGCATGATGAGAAACAGAATGAGGTTTCCTAGCATGAATTTTCCTAATCTTGTGTTCGGGATAGTTTGCAGGATATAAAATGTAACCCTCACTATCCGAAACCATGGGAGCCTTACTGATATGACCACGCCATTAAGCAACATGTTACAACTCCCAAGTCATACTACATCAACTCAAGTACAACCAACATCATCACCAACCCAAGTCTTTGATGGACCAATTACACGTAGCCGAGCTAAGAAGCTACAGCAAGAGGTGCACGCGCTACTTTATGAATTTCATTTAAACACTAATGAGAATTTTATGCTACCTAAGTCGTGTATGTTGATATTACTTAGGTTCACCAAAGAGGAAGGACAAAACATATCAAGGGCGAAACAGCAAGAAGAGCTATATCCGAGTCAGTCCAGCGCAACAGAACCGTCCAAAAGAAACAGTCATATCTTTTGATTCCCAAAAGCTATGAAGGCCCATAAGTACTTTTTGGAAAGCTCTTGAAGTCTAGTTTCCAATGCTTCTAAAGCCGACTTAACCACATCTACCAGAAAGGCAGCCGACCTACTTTAGTGCCGACTGGTCAGAAGGTCAACAGTCAGCTTGATGACCAAGTTTTCGTATTAAACTGCATCATTCTACGAAGTTTCATTAAGCATGCTATATATGGTGAGAAAGCTTATCAAGTTAGCTTTCCAATGCAACCAGTCACACGTCATTTGAAGATTCCTAGAAGAAGTTATTGCCAAAATACTGAAGACTGCGCAGAAGTCAAACAGCCACACGGAAATCAACTCTGCAGATCTCCCGAAGAGGCTCCTTCACATTAGCTCGTGAAAATACTTTTGTGTTGTGTTTATACCTCACTAAGGCTGGTTGTTACTAGTATAAATACCCCCCTATGTCTATGATGTAAGGCAGCTTATGATAATCTAAAACAGAACCCCTTTGTTCAGCTGTGTGCTAACAAATATTGAGAGTGATCTCTACCCCTTTGCTCTTGTGAATTCCTTCGCGGGATTGCAGAAGCGGCGGCTTCATCCGCTCCCAATTGGTGCTCCTACTCCCTTCGAGGTCTCCTCGATTGATTGTAGGCTGTGTTGGTTGGTTCTTTGAGAGTGTGGTTGGGTGAATCCTCGATTCAGGCTGCCGGTTAAAGACGGTGGTTGGCTTCGAGTTTTATTTGTCAGGTTGCACTAGTTATCGCTGCTTGCAGCAAGTTATCTTGGCTTCTTTGAAGCTAGTTATCTGAAGATTGATCCTACGTCGTGAAGATCGGGCATCGTGACGCATCATCTGGTATCAGAGCCTCAGTTGCCACGGTAGGATTCTTTACCCTTACCTACATATATTTTGTGTTCATCCTATCCACCAAAAATCCATAAAATATTTTGTCATAGCCCTTTGTTTCAATCTGTTATTCCAGTGAGTTTTGTTAAGTTTCAGTCCTTAGAGTCTTTGTTTAGTTGCTGGTCACTCTATCCTTTGTGTTCCCTTTGAGCCTCTTATATATATCTCAAAATATCCACAAAAAGAAAAATCTGAAAACTCTCATCATTTCCTTCGCGTTAACTTTGATCCTATTTAAGTTATAGCTGCTGGTTGAGTTCTTTGTTAAGTATTATAAAGTGTGCAATATCATATCAGATCTCTGTGTTTAGTTCTATAAAAAAAAGAGTATCAAAAAAAGAGAAGAAAGAAAAGTACCAAAGAAAAGTGTTGAACAAGATTGTGAAAGAAAAGTAGAACAATCAGTTTGTTTATGTGCACAAGTGCTGAAAATTTTATCAAGTTGTTCAACCAGTTTGCTATTGTCATTTGGTGCAAAATTTTGGTTGGATCTGATTGCAACACTTGCATTCCAATCATACTCCTTGTCTGCATCAAATCTGAAATTTCTTACGCGTGTGTTTGATCTATTTACATCACTCGTATCTTGTGGTCAGCACTAGGCAGGGAACTTCTAGTCGGATGGTTATTTAACTTAACAACAACTAGAATTCAAATTGTATCCCTTGTTTATTAATCCCCACCAAGCTCCACATATAAGCCATCGTAATCGGTACTCTGGTCTTGTACCACCACTTTCTTGTTACCACCACACATTTTCTTGTTACCACTTTCTTGTTACCACCACACATTTTCTTGCAACCCGCAGGGAACTCATAAGAGCTTTGGTTGGTAAGAGTGGTGAGGTTGTGAGATTCTATATAGCTTCATATTCCACCTATATTTGTTGCCTTGTTGCCACTAACTTCGCAGGAAGATGGATCCCAATGTTGAGATTGAAGAATGTGTCACCCTGATACAATTCAATGAGCTCAAACAAAGCATAGAAGCCAAGCAAGATCTGTTGGCACAAGATCTTCAGACACTTATGGCTGAAATCAGAGGTCGTCGTCGACTCCCCGACGGTGTAAGAAACCATGATGAAGATGGGGAAGAAGATGAAGGAAATTATTCTAGAAGAGCAAGTGAACATGGGAGGAGAAATCAAGGTGCTGCATATGGTACAGGAAGAGGCCGGAATCGAAGAAATAATGACAATGAAGAATCTGAATTTGGGGATGATCAGTCTCAACATCGCTATGGTCGTCGTCATCATAGAGGCGTCAACCAAGAAGAGAGATTTGGGAAACTTAAGTTTACCATGCCAAAATTTGATGGTAGATCTGATCCTGAAGATTATTTCACATGGGAATTGAAAGTGGAGAAAATCTTCCGCCTACATAATTATTCAGAGGAGAAGAAACTTGCAATGGCATCTCTTGAGTTTGAAGGATATGCTCTGATTTGGTGGGAGCAACTTCTTTGTGATCGTGAAGAAGATGGAGAGGACCCTATTATTACTTGGCAAGAGATGAAGCGAGAAATGAGAATTCGTTTTGTGCCGAAGCATTATCGGCTTGATCTTTTTGATAAATTGCAGAATTTGAGGCAAGGAAGTTTCTCTGTTGAGGAGTATTATAAGGAGATGGAGAAGGCCATGATTAGAGCCAATGTGTATGAAGACGAAGAGTAAACCATTGCACGTTTCATGGCTGGGTTACACCGCAACATTCAGCGTATTGTTGAGTTTCAGCCGTACCAAAGTCTTATTGATTTGGTACATCAAGCCACCAAAGCTGAATGCCAGCTGCAACAAGATGCTAAGAGCAGCAAGCCCTTGTCATATGGTGCACGAACCATGACTGGAGGAAGCAAATCGATCTCAAGGTTTACTGATGCATCCTCAGCAACAAAAGATTCAACTGGAGGCTTGCGATCCAATATTCAAGGCAATTCTAGTGGAAAGAACGGTGCTGCTCCAAACACGAGTTATAAACCAGCAGCCTCCACTTCAACGTCAGTGGGTTCAACAGCCAAAAGTAGTGGTATTTAGTGCTTCAAGTGTGGAGGTCGTGGTCATGTCATAAAGGAGTGTCCAAATAATCGTGTGATCCTTGTGACTGATGATGGAGAATATACATCAGCTAGTGAAGAGGAAGCTGAAGCAGGAAATGAAGATGACATTGATAAATCTGAAGAACATACGGGATGTGAATTTGAGCATGGTACTACTCTTGTGGTTACACAAATCTTGAGTGTTCAAATGAAAGAAGCTGAAATTGGACAGCGACATAATCTTTTTCAAACACGAGCAAAAGTGCAAGACAAAGTAGTAAAGGTGATCATTGATGGAGGGAGCTGTCATAATCTTGCAAGTCGTGAGATGGTTGAAAAGCTTGGTTTGAAGTTGCAGCGACACCCTCATCCATATCATGTCCAATGGCTAAATGAATCGGGAGATATCAAGATTGGTTATAAAGTGAAAGTTCCGTTCAAGATTGGAGAGTATGTTGACATAGTGGAGTGTGATGTTGCACCCATGTCTGTGTGTCACATGCTGCTAGGAAGACCTTGGCAATATGACCGATATTCTCAACATTGTGGAAGAACAAATCAATACACGCTAGATCTGAAAGGGAGAAAGTTTGTACTCAAGCCTATGACCCCTCAACAAATCATGGCTGAACACTTACAAAAGAAAACTGAAATTAGTACAGCAAGTAGAGGAGGAGAAGAGCAAAAGAAATTGAGTGCCATCCACAATTCGGTGAGTGAGTGCTACAAGCCAAATTCCAAAGATAAAAAGAAGGAAGAGGGAGAACACCTAGTTATGCTAGCCACAAAATCCGAGCTGAGAGAAGTGAGGAACAACCCATATCAAGTGCTCTTTGTACTTGTGAACAAAGATGTTTTGATTTCTCCTAATGGCATAACATCTCTTCCTAGTGTTGTGGCTGATCTTTTGCAGGACTATGAAGACGTATTTCCACAAGAAACACCGGCTGGACTACCTCCAATTCGAGGGATTGAGCATCAAATCGATCTTATTCCAGGGGCTGCACTTCCTAACTGTCCACCATATCGAACCAATCCCGAAGAAACTAAGGAAATACAAAGGCAAGTACAAGAACTTCTTGATAAAGGTTTTGTTCATGAAAGCTTAAGCCCTTGTGTTGTTCCTGTGATTTTAGTACCTAAGAAAGATGGATCTTGGAGGATGTGTGTTGATTGTAGAGCTATAAATAATATTACCGTTCGCTATCGCCATCCTATTCCACGACTATATGATATGCTTGATGAATTAAGTGGTTCCACAATTTTTACTAAAATTGATTTGAGAAGTGGATACCATCAAATAAGAATGAAAACTGGAGATGAATGGAAGACTGCATTTAAAACAAAATTTGGGTTGTATGAATGGTTAGTAATGCCCTTTGGGTTGACTAATGCTCCTAGTACTTTTATGAGATTAATGAACCATGTCTTAAGAACTTTCATTGGAAAATTTGTTGTTGTCTACTTCGATGATATTCTAATTTACAGCAAGTCTTTTGATGAACATGTGAAACACATTCGACAAGTTTTAGATGAGCTTAGAAAGGAGAAATTATTTGCTAATCTTGAGAAGTGCAGTTTTTGCACAGACCATGTTGTGTTTCTTGGCTTTGTTGTTTCAGCAAAAGGAATAGAGGTGGATGAATCCAAGGTGAAAGCCATCAAGGATTGGCCAGCTCCAACGAATGTAAGTCAAGTAAGAAGTTTTCATGGTCTTGCTGGTTTTTATAGAAGATTTGTGCGAGATTTCAGTACCATCGCTTCTCCTTTAAATGAATTGACAAAGAAAGGTGTTGAATTTAAATGGGGAAACTCACAAGAAGATGCTTTTCAAGAATTGAAGAAATGTTTGACTGAAGCACCTGTACTTATTCTTCCTGATTTCACTAAAACTTTTGAAGTAGAATGTGATGCTAGTGGGATTGGGATAGGAGGAGTTTTAATGCAACAAGGAAAACCTATAGCATATTTTAGTGAAAAATTGGGAGGTGCTCAATTAAATTATTCTGTGTATGACAAAGAATTGTATGCTTTGGTCCGAGCGCTTGAAACATGGCAGCACTACTTATGGCCAAAAGAGTTTGTTATTCATTCCGATCATGAAGCTTTGAAGTATTTGAAAGCGCAAGCCAAACTAAACCGTCGCCATGCCAAATGGGTTGAGTTTATCGAAACATTTCCATACATTGTGAAATATAAGAAAGGTAAGGACAATGTGGTCGCTGATGCCTTGTCTCGAAGGAATGTGTTGTTGAATCAACTAGAGGTAAAAGTTTTGGGTCTTCAAAATTTGAAAGAAATGTATAATGATGATCCTGAATTTTCAGAACCATACAATCATTGTAAAGATGGAAAAGGTTGGGAAAAATATCATATACATGATGGATTTTTGTTTAGAGCTAACAAACTTTGTGTACCAAATTCTTCGGTTAGATTGCTTTTATTGCAGGAGTCACATGGAGGCGGTCTAACAGGTCATTTTGGACAAAGGAAGACTTATGAAATGCTCAGTGATCATTTCTATTGGCCCAAGATGAGGAGAGACGTCATCAGATTTGTGGAGCGTTGTGTCACCTGTCACAAAGCTAAGTCAAAATTGAACCCTCATGGTTTATATACTCCTTTACCCGCTCCTAAAATTCCTTGGGAAGACATAAGCATGGATTTTGTTTTAGGACTGCCGATGACTCGAAAAAAGAGAGATTCTATTTTTGTTGTGGTTGATAGATTTTCAAAAATGGCTCATTTTATTCCATGCAACAAGAGCGACGATGCTTCACATGTTGCTAATTTGTTTTTCAGAGAAATCGTGAGACTACATGGAGTGCCCAAGACCATCGTATCTGACCGTGATGTGAAGTTTGTGAGCTATTTTTGGAAAACATTGTGGGCAAAGCTTGGGACTAAACTTTTGTTCTCCACCACATGCCACCCCCAAACTGATGGCCAAACTGAAGTGGTGAATCGTACATTGTCAATGCTGCTGCGAACAATGGAAAGAACCAATATGGAAGCTTCCAACCGTGCTGCATATATAAAAAAGATACATGAGAAGACCAAGGAAGCAATTGAGCTCAAAGCAGTGCGCAATGCTGCAAGTATGAACAAGCATAGGAAGAAAGTGTTATTTGAGCCAGGGGACTTGGTTTGGATTCACTTGCGCAAGGAGCGTTTTCCTGATCAGCGCAAATCCAAATTGATGCCACGAGGGGATGGTCCATTTCGTGTTCTTGCCAAGATCAATGATAATGCATACAAGATAGATCTTCCACCAAGCTATGGCGTGAGCAACACGTTCAATGTTGCTGACCTCTTACCATATACAAGCAAAGACATTTCAGAGTCAAGGACGACTCCTTTTCAAGGGGAGGAGGATGATATGACCACGCCATTAAGCAACATGTTACAACCCCCAAGTCATACTACATCAACTCAAGTACAACCAACATCATCACCAACCCAAGTCTTTGATGGACCGATTACACGTAGCCGAGCTAAGAAGCTACAGCAAGAGGTGCACGCGCTACTTTATGAATTTCATTTAAATACTAATGAGAATTTTATGCTACCTAAGTCGTGTATGTTGATATTACTTAGGTTCACCAAAAAGGAAGGACAAAACATATCAAGGGCGAATCAGCAAGAAGAGCTATATCCGAGTCAGTCCAGCGCAACAGAACCGTCCAAAAGAAACAGTCATATCTTTTGATTCCCAAAAGCTATGAAGGCCCATAAGTACTTTTTGGAAAGCTCTTGAAGTCTAGTTTCCAATGCTTCTAAAGCCGACTTAACCACATCTACCAGAAAGGCAGCCGACCTACTTTAGTGCCGACTGGTCAGAAGGTCAACAGTCAGCTTGATGACCAAGTTTTCGTATTAAACTGCATCATTCTACGAAGTTTCATTAAGCATGCTATATATGGTGAGAAAGCTTATCAAGTTAGCTTTCCAATGCAACCAGTCCCACGTCATTTGAAGATTCCTAGAAGAAGTTATTGCCAAAATACTGAAGACTGCGCAGAAGTCAAACAGCCACACGGAAATCAACTCTGCAGATCTCCCGAAGAGGCTCCTTCACATTAGCTCGTGAAAATACTTTTGTGTTGTGTTTATACCTCACTAAGGCTGGTTGTTACTAGTATAAATACCCCCCTATGTCTATGATGTAAGGCAGCTTATGATAATCTAAAACAGAACCCCTTTGTTCAGCTGTGTGCTAACAAATATTGAGAGTGATCTCTACCCCTTTGCTCTTGTGAATTCCTTCGCGGGATTGCAGAAGCGGCGGCTTCATCCGCTCCCAATTGGTGCTCCTACTCCCTTCGAGGTCTCCTCGATTGATTGTAGGCTGTGTTGGTTGGTTCTTTGATAGTGTGGTTGGGCGAATCCTCGATTCAGGCTGCCGGTTAAAGACGGTGGTTGGCTTCGAGTTTTATTTGTCAGGTTGCACTAGTTATCGCTGCTTGCAGCAAGTTATCTTGGCTTCTTTGAAGCTAGTTATCTGAAGATTGATCCTACGTCGTGAAGATCGGGCATCGTGACGCATCACTTACCCTTAACAAAATTAGATAATTTCTTAGGGCAATGAGCTTGACATTGGATTGGTTCCCGTATTGGAACCCAATGCCATCCTTAATGCCAGGGCATCTCCCATTATAAAGCATACTACGAGCAAACTTAAATTTTTCATTTTCTATTTCATGCTCTGTAATTTTAGCAGTTAATTTAGCTATGTGATCATTTTGTTGTTTAATTATGGCAAGGTGATCATCCGTAGCTTCAATGTTAACATCTCTACATCTTGTACAAATAGTAACATGATCAATAGTAGATGTAGATGGTTTGCAGGCATTCAATTCTTCTGTCTTAGCATTTAATTTAATATTCTCATCTCTAAGACAGAAAATAGAATCATTGCAAACATTTAATTCCTCAATCTTAGAAATTAAGTTATTATTTTCAGTTCTAAGACTAGAAATTGAATCATGGCATATGCTAAGCTCTTTAGATAAGTTTACACATTTTTCTACTTTCTAAGCATAAGCATTTTTTAACTTAACAAATTTTTTATTTTCTTTAACGAGCAAGTCCTCTTGGCATTCCAAGAGATCATCCTTCTCGTTAATGGTCTTAATTAATTCATTTAATTTTTTATTTTGTTCCATGCTAAGGTTGGCAAAGAGAGAATGTAAATCATCCTCATTATCGCTAGAGCTACCCTCATCACTAGATGTAGTATATTTGGGGTTGGCTCTAGAGTGTACCTTCTTCTTCTTGATGTCCTTAGCCATGAGACACTTGTGGCCGACGTTGGGGAAGAGGAGACCTTTGTTGACGGCGATGTTGGCAGCGTCCTCGTCGGATGAGGAGTCAGTGGAGCTCTCGTCGGAGTCCCATTCCCGGCACATGTGCGCATCGCCGCCCTTCTTGTAGTATCTCTTCTTCTCCTTTTTCTTCCCCTTCTTATCTTCGTCCCTATCACTTTCACTAGAAATTGGACATTTAGCTATGAAATGACCGGACTTACCACACTGGTAGCACATCCTCTTGGAGCGGGGCTTGTAGTCTTTCCCCCTCCTTTGCTTGAGGATTTGGCGGAAGCTCTTGATGATAAGCGCCATCTCCTCGTTGTCGAGCTTGGAGGCGTCGATTGGAAGTCTACTTGGTGTAGATTCCTCCTTCTTTTCTTCTATCGCTTTGAATGTGACGGGTTGCACATCGGGTGTAGAGGTGGCGCCTTGCTCCAAGTTGACAATATGTTTGGAGTCTTTGATCATTAGTTCAAAGCTCACAAACTTGCCAATTACCTCCTCGGGAGACATGTTTGTATCTAGGATTCCCACGTATTAATTGTACTTGAGTAGGATTACGAAAAACAAGGGATCTTAGAATAACCTTGACCATTTCATGGTCATCCCATTTGGTGCTCCCGAGGTTGCGCACTTGATTCACCATTGTCTTGAGCCGGTTGTACATGGCTTGTGGCTCTTCCCCTTTGTTGAGGACGAATCGACCGAGTTCTCCCTCGATCGTTTCACACTTAGTGATCTTGGGCACCTCATCCCCTTCGTGCACGGTTTTGATGACGTCCCAAATCTCTTTGGCGTTCTTTAACCCTTGCACCTTATTATACTCCTCTCGACATAAAGAGACGAGTATAGAAGTTGCTTGGGAGTTAAAGTGTCGTATTGGTCGGCCTCGTCCGAGTCGTAGTCCTTGTCCCCCATCTTTGGTGCCTGCGCTCCAAACTCAACAATATCCCAAATACTTTCGTGGAGTGAGGTTAGATGATGCCTCATTTTATCACTCCACATACAATAATCTTCACCATCAAAATATGGTGGTTTGCGTAGGGGTACGAAAAGTAATGGAGCACGCTTTGAAATACGGGGATAGTGTAGGGGCATCTTACTTTACTTCTTGCGCTCATGGCGCTTAGAAGTAGTCGACGACTCGGTGCCGCATGTGGAGGGTGACGAAGAGTCGGTCTCATAGTAGACCACTTTCTTCATCTTCTTCTTCTTGTCACCTCTCTGATGTGACTTGATGGAGGAAGAGGATTACTCCTTGTACTTGTTGCCGGACTCCTTTGAGAGAGTCCTCCCCGAGCCCGTGGGCTTTTCGCCGGTCATGATCTCCCTCTTGGCGTGATCTCTAGACATCACTTTGAGTTGGTTAGGCTCTTAATAAAGCATTGGCTCTCATACCAATTGAAAGTCACCTAGAGGGGGGTGAATAGGCGAAACCTGAAATTTATAAACTTAAACTTGCACTAAGGTTGGGGTTAGTGTTAGAATTAAATTGGAGTGGGGAAGATAGTTTTCCTTGCTTAGAGTTGCTCAATCAATGCGGAAGACCTTTGGGAGCAAACTCAAATCAATATGAGCAAGGGAACTTTTAGAGAGGGAAAAACAAATCAAGTGAAGATTGATGAGTGAACATGGTGATTTGTTTTACCGAGGTTCGGTTCCAAAGAACCTAGTCCCCGTTGAGGAGGCCACAAAGGTCGGGTCTATTTCAACCCTTTCCCTCTCTCAATCGATCACTCAGACCGGTTGAGTGCTTCTCCTTAATCTCACGGGTCACTAAGACCCCGCAAGGATCACCACACAATTAGGTGTCTCTTGCTTTACAATTCACTTAGAAGGTTGAGAAAGAGATGAAGAAAGCACGATTGCGAAAACCAAGCAACAAGAGCGACAAATAACACATGGGTCACACTCTCTCAAATCACTAATGATCACTTGTCTAAATTGTGGAACTTTGAGAGATTTAAAGCTTTGAGTGTGTCTTAGAGTGGATTGCTAGCTCTTGTATTGAATGTGAAGGAGTGGAGTGCTTGGATGAAGTGAATGGAGGTGGTTGGGATGTATTTATAGCCTCCAACCACTTCCTAGTTGTTGCTTCTTTCTTGCCGACCGTGGACGGTCTACGCCCTTGGTCCGGACAGTCCACCCCTGCACATCAATGGCTGAAATCGCAAGGGTCAGCAGTAACGGCTATATCAATGGCTATAGAGCATTTAATGCGTCGTAAGAGGTCAGATAAAGCAGTCGCGAATAGTCTGGTCGTGCACCCCGGTCGGTCCGCGAGGACGCTAAAAATACATTTTACTGAACCCGTCACCTTCAGGTTTTTCTGGTTTTTCACCGACCGGACGGTCTGCGCTGGAGGCCGGATGGTCCGCGCTTGGTCTCAGACGGTGCTCACTTCTCCATCGGACAGTTCGTAGTGTTGACTTGCATTTTTGCAGTGTTCCTGTCTGAGGCACACCTTGGTGTCGCGGACGATATGCTGCAAGGGCCCGGACGGTCCACACATAAGTATTTTTCCAAAAATCTTCTCCTGTCCGAAATAATCTACGATATTCTGGATAGTCGACTTAGAATAGTTGTAGATGAACTTATGCACCTGAGAAATGATTAACTAGGCAACCTGGTTAGTTCACAAGGTTTGTGATGGTCGTCAAACACCAAAATTGATTATAGGAAATATTGAGGCTATTTCCCTTTTACTATCAATAGCCATTTGGTGACAACCTGCTTTCCTAGGCTCGTGCGAGAGTAGCTCAGTCACCACTTCTTCTACTAGTGGGGACACCAACTTAATTGTCCTCTTATCACAGCTGATAACTACTTGGTACTTATCTAGCCAATTTATCCCTAGGATAACATCTATTCCCTGAGTACCCATTACTATGAGGTTAGCGGGAAACTCTATCCCCCTTATTTCCACATTTGCATTCAAGCAAACACTATCGGCTCGAACTTTACCACCGGCTAAATCAATTTGAATTGGTGTTGACATGGTGGTTGTTGGAAGATTATGTGCTTCTACCCAAGATGCAGTAATGAATGAATGTGTTGCTCAAGTATCAAATAACACTTCTGCAATATGGAATTCGACTAGAAACATACCTACTATCATGCCTGGTGTTTCCTAGACTGCTTCAGCCTCCAAATGGTTCAGTCTCCCATGGTTGTAACGTGTCTGGGCGTGATTGCCTGCTCCTGGCTGAGACACATTCTGCTTTGCTGGGCACTAGGGCCATACTACTGTTGAGCTACCTTCTTTGGACAATGCATCACCCAATGGCCTTGCTCTCCACAATAGAAACATGCTCTACCTCCGCCTTGCACTGGGGCTGCTTGACTGCTCTGGTTAGTTGCTAGGGCAGGAAGACGAGGTGCCTGCTGATTCTGCCTCTGGACTAATTTCCTCCTGACTGACTGTTCTGACAATTATGCTACTGATGCTAAGGGTATTGCCTCTGAAACTGCTACTGAGGCGGGCGCTGATTTGCTTGAACTGCTGAGGTGGGTTGCTTGAAAAACGGGGGCGATTGCAGCTCCCAGGCTGAGGTCCACCAATCTTGCGCTTGTGATCCTCCATCTCCTTGCGCTTCTTCTCTGTCATGATTGCTCTGTCGATCAGGTGCTGAAATATGGGGAAGGTATGGTTCATCAACTAATAGTGCAGGGGATTAACTAAGCCTCTTAAGAAACGATATTGCCTCTTGGCATCTGTGTTGACATCTTTAGGAGCATAGCAGGACAGCTGCAGAAACCTATCTCGATACTCACTGACTGACATCGGCCCTTGCTTGAGCACCAGAAATTCCTCTTTCTTCACTGTCATCAGACCTGCTGGAACATGATACTGACGTAAAATATCTCTGAATTCCTCCCAAGTGATGGTGTCAGGGTTGGCGTGGGTGGCGAGGTAGGACTCCCACCAAGACTAAGCTGCTCCCCTCAATAGACGGGGACCATACAGAAACTTCTCTCTGTCGTCACACTGAGTGGTGTGCAACTCCCGCTCCACGGTACGCAGCCAATCTTCAGCATCCATGGGGTCAGCAGAGTGAGCGAACACTGGGGGATGACCTCTTATTGTGATACCCAATTTTCAAAAGGAAGAGAAATTGAAGATTATTCTTTTTTCCTTGTTTTCTCTTCGGGTCCTGTGCTACAGGGGTTTGGAACTTTTAGGAAGCATTCACCAGTAAAACAGTATAATTCTTGTTGGACTGGTGTCCTAGGATCGGGAACGGACGTGAGAGCGAGTTTGGGCTGTGGATCTCGATCCGGCGGTGGGGAGCCCATTAGTTCTCCCCCCTTAACCCTAGCCGCCCCTCCCCTATTCCCCTTTGGTTGCAGCCCCCCTATTCCCCTTTGTGGCCGCAACCCCCCCTCTCTCTCCCTCTCCTTCTCCCCCAAGTGATTGTAGCACCACCCCTCAACCCTAGCCGCCCCCCTCCTCCTCTCCATGGTGCAGCCTCCCCGCTTGGTACCCCGTCGTGTGGGTGCGAGTCTTCCATTGGAGTTTGGAGGGAGGAAGAAGGAAGAAAGGAAGGAGGAAAGGAGGAACCCAAGGTGGTGGATTTCCGGATCGTACTTAGTACCATACCAAATTTCTGGTGAAGGCAAGTAAATACAGTGGTGGTTGCTACCGTTTGGTTTGCATCCTATTCCCTGTTATTGAGTATGCATAAGTTTTAAATATGTTATTCATTGAATTCTATGATGAAGTTTATTTTTTTGAAAGTATTAATTCTCAATTGTCTAATATTGTGGATGATCATGATTTAGTAATGATATATGTGGTTGATTCCCATCTTGGATGAAGTTGAAGTATCTTTTTGAATCACGTTATATGAAGTGTTGTAGGCATGTCATGCACATCGCATCATCCATCTTGCATTTTGAAGTTATGTCGTGATCTTATGGTCCGACCGTACCGGTACATTTTTAGCATCGTACGTTGCCCGAGGAGGGGTACGATGCGGCTTCATATCCTTAGAGGTATGAAGGCAGAAGTCATCCTTGCATTTGCAGACATTTGCACTCATGAGGTATATATGAAGTGTGACATTACTATGTTACTATTGTGGTTTCTACCTGCGAGGTGTGGTAACTAGGAGTGTTGTACGTTGTATACGTGCTGCACCTTTATGATAAGAAGGTTGTGAAATCAAGTGGTGGTAAAACAATGTTCTTATGTGGTTAAACAGTTTGATATTATTTTTCTTGCTGAGATGTGTCATCTCACTCTTGCATTACTCAATGCAGGTACTTGATACATGTTGGGAATGAGGGGAGTAGCAGCACGTCCACTTTCACTCTCATAATAACGCTGCCTAGGCGCAGCCATGATTTAATTAGAAACTTGTTGTCAAAGGAAGTTTGTTTTTTAGCTAGTCGTGCGCACTGGTTAATTCAGTTCATATCGTATGTTTAACTTCCCTTTGCTAGCCGATTAATAATACTTAGTACGTTTTTGTCATGATATATGTTTATACACTGTTGCCCCCCCCCATTTATGCAATTTTGCAAAGGAGATGCTGCCGAAATTTTATATAGATGTCACAAGTGTAGTTCAGTAGCATTCCGGGGTGTTTGTGGAGCCCGGGGTGTTTGTGGAGCCCGGGGTGTTACAGTTGGTATCAAAGGATAGGCTTTAGATTCTACACAATTTGAAGATAAATTTGACACACTTGCACATATAGGAAGGGTATGGGTTCGTATATCTTTCATATTAGTATTTTATTGTATAGATGACTAGAATTTCCTTACTCCAAATCTCTTTATGGTTCGATGGGGTATGTCATTAACGACTTAATGTTTGATATGATATGTTACTTCTATTTAATATTGGTTTCTTGATGTGGTTGTTATTGAATTTATTATGCAAGTGAAGCTACTAATGTACTTGTTTTGTATACAAATCGTCATGATGTTTTTTTGATGCGATGTTTTTCAAATCTCTGAGCTATTACTATCATATATTTCTGTATGCTTGATTGTGGATGTTTTTTTTAAATGGATTTTTTTTGGGTTCTAGTACTTGTAGGACCGATTGTTTATTGAGTTTGTGTATAGTGGGTCTAATTCGGCTTGGTGTGGTGTGAAAACACTATATAATGTAGTTTTATCATGTTGTCGAGTCTGATTGAATGTTGGGTTACAACCCAACTTATCAATGTAATATTTTCATGGATGCAATGCTTTGTGCCCCACCCCTTTGGGCTAATATGGCTACTTGCCAACTTGATCTTAGAGTACAATAGGTTTGTCTCCATAGAGCAAAGGCAATGTTGTACTGTCTATGAAATCTTGAGACTGGTAGAACTCAAGTGAATTTGTAAGATGACGTGGATAGATAAGTTCAACCATGTTTACATGATAGGTTTTCTTATTGTGTGCAACCTTATATTTAACAATAAATAGGGTGATTTCAAGTGGATTTTATGTCTATATTATAGTTGAAGAGGCATGCATGTTTTCCTTCTATGGTTTGTTTCTATAGCCATAAAGGTTATGCATAATTTTTTTTGTTGTTGGAGGCTAGTCATGTGGACGATATGGACAACCCGTTTTATATTTTTTTTAATCGCCGACGATATATGGTAGTTTTATTTTTTTATGATCAATTCTCTATGCATGCTTGTTGAATTATTATTTGGACCGCTGTATCTTAAACGAAGTCAATGCTTAACTGGAAGTTGCTTATGTTTGTTAGTAATCTATCTCTTTAATGATGTGGTTGTTGCATCAGATTGAGATTTTTTTCATATGAATGATGGTTTGATAGATCATGTATGTCTACTACTTTGAATTCATCCAATGACATCACGAGGTACAAATTGTTGAAATGCAATAATGGGAGGTATTGTTGTATGTGAGGTTAATCAAGGTGTTGGGGGCCTTCGGCTTCCGAAGGTCCTCAAAAACATGATTTAACAATGTTTCTGAAGGTACATTAGCAGGTATCTTCGGACTTGAATCAGAGCCACAGTATGAAGAAGCACAAGGAACACGAAGGTTCGCCCAGACCCGAAGCTGTGTGTAGAAGAGCTTCGGGAGAACGGCGAAAAAGGAAACCGACTTAAAGATGAAAAACCAGATTAGACCTCGAAGAATTACTATAGAATTATTGATAAATGTAAAGGGCATTAATGTAATTTTGCATGGGCTGCGACCCGTGCCTATAAATAGGTGAACAGTATCCCCGTACTGTTCACGCTGACTTGGCATCTACTTTTGCGTCACACCTGTATTCTTATTCCTTCAAGCCGAAGGTACACTTGCAATTTATTATTGTTTACACAAGTGATATAAATAAAAATAGGTTGATAATTATGTTTATCTAAATTATGTTACTCCATATACTTTGCATGAATATTGTCCATTTCTTTATCATGATCATGAAGGTATGTCCTTCATGACCTTCGTCCTAGATTCATTATATCCGAAGGGAAATAATGATTCAAAGGACGAAGGGCTTTGATATTTAACATTTTATGTTGCCTTGTTCTTGATTCATAGCATTTGAGGACAAGTCCCCAACATTGGCACCCACCTCCGGTGAACTCACTTCCATTTTTTGAGTCTTGAACACTTTTGGCAAGCATCACCTTCGTCATGCCGCCGAAAAAAGCTTCAGCAACAGAGGCTGGTACTTTACAGCCGCTGGATCCCAATCAGGATGTCCTTTCTTTTAGAGAGGCCCGAAGCCAGAAGAGGAAGGCTGTCAGTCCAACACCTCCGGAGGATGACCTAGATCAGGAAATCCAAAACCTGGAGATCCTTCAGCAGCAGGTTCAATGCAAGAAGGAGAAGATGGCTCGTCTAGCTGATCTTCAGAGGCAGATAGACGAAGCTTCTGAAGAGGTTCGTCATCTTGTTCAAGATGATCAAAGCCAAAGGCCTCCACGCAGAGAGCTTCATCAGGAAGGCTTCCACAATGAGGATGACAATTATGAAGATCTCCATCATGGAAACTTTGCTTTTGATGATGCTTCTCCTCTCTCAACAGAATTGCAGGCTACACCTTGGCCACAGTCTTACAAGCCACCTCAGCTCCCCATATATGACGGTCACTCAGACCCGAAGCAATTCCTAATGAGCTATGAAGCAACTATATCTTCGTATGGTGGCAATACGGCAGTCATGGCAAAATCTTTTGTCGTGGCCGTCAGGAGCGTTGCTCAGACTTGGTACTCTTCTCTTCGGCCAGGGACAATCACTTCTTGGCAGAAATTGAAGGATATGCTGATAACTAGCTTTCAAGGGTTTCAAACGAAGCCAGTCACCGCTCAGGCTCTCTTCCAGTGTACCCAGGACTATGAAGAGTACCTTCAGGCGTATGTCCGAAGGTTTCTGCGCCTAAGGGCACAGGCGCCGACAGTGCCCAATGAGATTGTCATTGAGGCCATGATTAAGGGGCTTCGGCCGGGACCATCAGCGCAGTACTTTGCCAGGAAGCCACCACAAACGTTGGAGAAGCTGCTCCAGAAGATGGACGAATACATTCGAGCTGACAATGACTTCCGCCAAAGAAGGGAGGAAGCATTCAGGTTCTCTGAAATGACCAGGGGCTTCGGAGGGAGGTTTCACCCGAGGCATGTTAGGTCAATCCATAACTCTGCTCAAACTGATGACCGAGGGAGCCAACAGCAAAGGCCACAACACTCGTCACAAGCTTCGGCCCAACAGCAGAGTTCTTTTCGGCCGCCAGCGCCAAGGGGCAGAGGCGCCAGGGGCTTCGAGGGAAGGTTTGGAGACCAGCCAAGAAAAATATATTGGCTATTCTGTGGTGAAGACAAGGGCCATACTACAAGGATGTGCCATGTTACCATCCAGAAGCAGAAGGAAATAGCGGAAGCAGCAGCGCAACAGAGTCAGTCGAAGCAGGTCATGCATACTGCTTCGTATCACTCACCTTATATTCCAGAATATGTAGGCAACCACCCTGCAGCTTCTGTTGCTTCGGCGAGCCAACCCCAAGCATCTTGGCAGCAACCTCCACCACCACCGCTGACGCAGCGAGGACAACAGCCAGAAGGGAGTCAGCACAATCATCCTCAGAGGGATTTCAGAGAGGAGTCCGAAGCTCGCACAGTCAACAGCACTGTGCCAGAGTCGAAGCACATTTATTGACCAATATCCTACCTCAGCAGCAGTTCTTTTGTATTTGCTACATTCACTATTGCCCTTTTTGTTAATAAGGAACAATTATGAAGAGTTTAAATGTCTTTTATTGAATTTCAATTCCTTGTAATGCTTTTGTCTTCTATCATAATAAAAATATGTTTTTTCCATAGGCGTGAGTTGCCGACATACGAACTTATACTGATTTGAAGGATCTTTGTATTATCAAAAAATTGATTTAACGGACACAGTACAAATTGATTCGAAGCAGTAAAAAGTCGTTCCTAAGGGAGCGCAGTGTAAGTTTTCTAAACTTACAGCGAAAAATAAACGCTGATTCCGCTGAAAGTAAAAGGCGAAGAAGCTCCTAAGGGAGGCTTACAGCGAAAAATAAACGCTGATTCCGCTGAAAGTAAAAGGCGAAGAAGCTCCTAAGGGAGGCTTACAACGAAAAATAAACGCTGATTCCGCTGAAAGTAAAAGGCGAAGAAGCTCCTAAGGGAGGCTTACAGCGAAAAGTCAGCGCTGACATAAAAAGTGTGTGTACTTCATTACAGGGATATATATCTGCGGCACAAAATATCATTTTGCATAACATAACATCATCACATCATTTTTGCATAACATAAGCATCATACAGCATAATGCACCTGGAACAAGAAGGGAATACAGTATTGACCTTCGGAACATGTTTTGGAAAAAGAGAAAATCGTGCTAAGGCACAAGGCAAATCGAGATAAAGTGTATCTTCATCGGAAACGCAACACAAAGCTTTTTCTATGGCTTTGGAAAATATTTCACGAAGCTTGGACATTTTTCATCGGAAAAGCGAATTCTTGTGATATAGAAAGGATTTTCTTCACGAAGCATGAAAAGAAGGGAAGGTGTTTTTTCGCCGAAGGCTCAAAAAATGGTATGTATGCAAGGTTTCATGCATCGTAAAGAATTAAACTATAAATAAATATATATTACATTTAAAGTTACAATTTATTACACATTTTTATGTTTTAAATGTTTCTACAATGGCACTCAATCCTCTTTCAGCACTATCTCTACAGCTTCGTTCAAAAGTTGGTTGACAACCTTATCCATAATAGCTTCGGCCATTTCTCTAATTTCATCGTCCCCCTTCGGGTGGGGGCCCGGAGATGCCTCAGCAGGTTCTGAGGGGACAAAAGATACGGCTATATTACTATTACAAACCGAGAGCAGAGTTTGGGATTAAAAATTACAGCATGATAAAAACCACTAATTAATACCTATTTGCCCTTCGGGCTCTGTACTCCTCTCGGCAGCTTCCGCTACTTTTCTAGCATCGTGGATGCCTTTTTCACTCTTTTGGATAATTTCTTGCGCCAATTCTCGGCCGCCGTTATCCCAGATATCGGTGAAGAATTTCCCACCGATCACGCTTGCTTCAGGCGAGGGGTCTTTTATGTCATCAGTGGACAAGGTAGCTTCGGTCTGCGCTAAGGATTTTATGTGCTCGCAGCCTTTCTTCTCCAAGACAGCAGCAATCCCTCTAGCACCCGAAAAAGCGCAGATGTCGTCGCGGCTATTCAGAATTTCCTCGAAGGCTTCTGCTTTGTGACTAATCCATTCCATTGGACCTTCAGGATTGCCTCTTGAAAAGTTCTCTTCACTAGAAAACGCGCCAACGCTGGCGAAGCTAGATTTTATCTTCTTGACGCACTCTATGGACTTAACATAGCATTTCCTCTGGGAGGCACGAAGCTCTTTGACACTTAACTCTAAATGATTGGCCAGTTGATCACTAAGCTCTCGTTTTGTTTCTTCAAGTATACGCTCTTCTTTAGCTCTAGCTAGCTGTTTATGAAGATCTTTAATTTCACGTCTTTGGGCTTCGGCCTGGGCCTTTGAGGCAGCTTCGTCCTTTTTTACCTTATCCACCAATGTAAGCAGAATTTTATCCTTTTCCAGAGCTTCATTTCTCAATTTAATAACTTCGGATCGTAGGTTGTTGAATGCAATTTCATAGCTCTCGTCTTCGGCACTCTTTTGTGCTCTCAATGCGTTGCTTAAAATTAAGCCCTATATGTAAAAGAGTTCGTATAAGAATAAAAGAATGAGTTACGAATTGTAAAATTTTCAAACGAACAATCCCCATACCTTCAAGCTATTGTACGCAAGACTGTCCGCGAGATCCTCCTTCGTCATGGCACTTAATCCAGCTTCGAGCTTCGGAAACCCCATACTCCTAGACATCTCCCGACAGACGGATAATTCTTTGTTATCTGGGAGGCAGTATAGGAAGTCATCTTCATCTGTCCCATTGAACACTAATGCCCCCTTCGGATATTTCAATTCTCCGGCATAGTGGTTAGCTTCAAAGATTTCTCCTTCGGACAATTTCTTCCCCGAAGCATGCCGTACGATATAATCGTACATTTTGGAAGGCACTTCGGGGGCACAAGTGTCAGTTTCTTCAACCAAAATTGGTTCTGGTACTTTTATTTCTTTGGTTGCCTCTGCAATTTCTGCTTCTTCCGCTTTCAAAGGTATTACCTTGGTCGGTTCTGAAGGCCCGGTTTCAACTCCAGTCTGCTGCTTCGGAGTTTCAGCAACGGATACTTCAGCAAGCGCCTCAGAAGTTTCAGCAGTCTTCTTTGAGATTGCGCTTGGAAGTTTAATTGTTTCCAAAACATCTAACACATTAACCATTCTTTTTCTTTTTGGGGTCGCTGTTGGCCCCTTTTTAATTTTTGTTACATCAATTTCTACTGAAGGACTTAGAATTTCTGATATTTTTGCTCCCTCAGTTGACGCTTTTGCTTCTTCCGTCTTTTCTGTCGATGGCGCTTCGGCCAGCTCTGTGGCTCCTGGTAGCGGAGTTGATTCCTTAGCTTCGGGAGCCGAAGATGTTACGCTGCCGAATTCAGGCACTGTGGCTAGTTCAATGTAGCGTGGCCGGTGTGTCAGAACTTTCACTCTTTTTCTCTTCGGCGCTGGCTCGCTAGGAGCAGCTGAAGCGGTTTCTTTTGCAGAAGCTGCACTTTTCCTTTTCTGCCCCCGCACTGGATAATGGTAGTCGGGGTACACGAACCCAATTGCATCAAATACTCGATTCAGTCTTTTCTTTCTTCGGCATCCGAAGGCTGCTGACATTGCAGTATCTTCAGCCTTCGAATATATCCCAAGCAATTCATCGCTTACAGTCTCAATGCTCTTTAACCAATCATCATCTGGTTCAACGAACTTGTCCCCATACTTGAATGTATACTTCAGCCTGACTAGCCCACCTTCGTCAGTTTCTTTAACAGTTTCTTTTGGCATTTCCCAATTATCCGCAAGAGGCCACACTCTGAAAGCAATGTGTTCTTGTATTAAATCTCTTGTTCCAATAAAAGAGCAGACTACGCCGAAGGCCCGTTGGCATTCTTCGGCTGCTTCATCCATTTCTATCTTCGGTTTCCGGAGTCTGAAGCGCTGCCAGATGGGGCACATGATGACACCCTTAATATCCTCTCGAACCTTCAAATCATTTTTTACATAAAACCATTCCCTCATCCATTCCCCGGGCCATCTCTTGCGAAACGTGGGCACGGGGCAGCTTGATCCAGAGCGAGCGCCGAAGCTATAGCAACCAAAGTTATTATGGTATTGCTCTTTACCCCAGGGCTTCGTTTCATATAACAATTCGTGTATATTGCAAAAGCTTTTTGCACTTGGCTCCAGACCCTGACTCTTCGCAGCCCAGACGAAGATTCCCATTCTTATTATTGCTTCAGGAGTAAGTTGATGAAGGTAAACCTGATATATTTTCAGAATTTCTACCACGAATCTGTTTAAAGGGAATCGTAGCCCAGCTTTTAAAAAGCTTCGGAAGATAACAACTTCATCATCTTCGGGAGTCGGCACAGTTTTTTCTCCGGCATCTGCTCTCACAATGGACATGTCTCGAAAGTATCTCCCCTTCATGTTTTCAAGGTGACTTTGCCCGATGGTTGATTTTCCGAAGACTGAATGGCTTGGTCGCCATGGCCGGTCTTCGGAATCTTCACCCCCGGTGTCTGCATCGTAACTGTCACTTTCACCGATATCTTCAGATAAACCTTCTAAAATCTCCCTTGTAATTTTCTCTGTATTCGTCTTCGCCATTGACTCAAGAAAACCTAGATGCATTTCTTCAGAAAGGCTCAGCTTCGTTTCGGCAGCAACCTTCTTCTCCTCAGACATCTCTTCGAAATTCTTGCCTTTTGTTTCCGAAGCTTAAAACTAAGGAGAAAAACAAATATTTGTGGGCAGAAAGCTTTTTGAGCAGGCAAAACAGATGGCACGAGAGCGTGCCAAATAATTTGTGGTGAGCCCCTATTTATAAACCCATTATGTCGGAGACTGGAGGGTCCCATTTGCCAATGACTGTTGCTATTCTAGCAAGAGGAAGGTGTTTTTTCGGACCTTCGGCTCATAGCCTTCGTCCATTTCGCAATCTGAATTTATTATTCTAACAAATTAATATTGCGAGGGGCTACTGTTGGGGGCCTTCGGCTTCCGAAGGTCCTCAAAAACATGATTTAACAATGTTTCTGAAGGTACATTAGCAGGTATCTTCGGACTTGAATCAGAGCCACAGTATGAAGAAGCACAAGGAACACGAAGGTTGGCGCAGACCCGAAGCTGTGTGTAGAAGAGCTTCGGGAGAACGGCGAAAAAGGAAACCGACTTAAAGATGAAAAACCAGATTAGACCTCGAAGAATTACTATAGAATTATTGATAAATGTAAAGGGCATTAATGTAATTTTGCATGGGCTGCGACCCGTGCCTATAAATAGGTGAACAGTATCCCCGTACTGTTCACGCTGACTTGGCATCTACTTTTGCGTCACACCTGTATTCTTATTCCTTCAAGCCGAAGGTACACTTGCAATTTATTATTGTTTACACAAGTGATATAAATAAAAATAGGTTGATAATTATGTTTATCTAAATTATGTTACTCCATATACTTTGCATGAATATTGTCCATTTCTTTATCATGATCATGAAGGTATGTCCTTCATGACCTTCGTCCTAGATTCATTATATCCGAAGGGAAATAATGATTCAAAGGACGAAGGGCTTTGATATTTAACATTTTATGTTGCCTTGTTCTTGATTCATAGCATTTGAGGACAAGTCCCCAACATTGGCACCCACCTCCGGTGAACTCACTTCCATTTTTTGAGTCTTGAACACTTTCGGCAAGCATCACCTTCGTCATGCCGCCGAAAAAAGCTTCAGCAACAGGGGCTGGTACTTTACAGCCGCTGGATCCCAATCAGGATGTCCTTTCTTTTAGAGAGGCCCGAAGCCAGAAGAGGAAGGCTGTCAGTCCAACACCTCCGGAGGATGACCTAGATCAGGAAATCCAAAACCTGGAGATCCTTCAGCAGCAGGTTCAATGCAAGAAGGAGAAGATGGCTCGTCTAGCTGATCTTCAGAGGCAGATAGACGAAGCTTCTGAAGAGGTTCGTCATCTTGTTCAAGATGATCAAAGCCAAAGGCCTCCACGCAGAGAGCTTCATCAGGAAGGCTTCCACAATGAGGATGACAATTATGAAGATCTCCATCATGGAAACTTTGCTTTTGATGATGCTTCTCCTCTCTCAACAGAATTGCAGGCTACACCTTGGCCACAGTCTTACAAGCCACCTCAGCTCCCCATATATGACGGTCACTCAGACCCGAAGCAATTCCTAATGAGCTATGAAGCAACTATATCTTCGTATGGTGGCAATACGGCAGTCATGGCAAAATCTTTTGTCGTGGCCATCAGGAGCGTTGCTCAGACTTGGTACTCTTCTCTTCGGCCAGGGACAATCACTTCTTGGCAGAAATTGAAGGATATGCTGATAACTAGCTTTCAAGGGTTTCAAACGAAGCCAGTCACCGCTCAGGCTCTCTTCCAGTGTACCCAGGACTATGAAGAGTACCCTCAGGCGTATGTCCGAAGGTTTCTGCGCCTAAGGGCACAGGCGCCGACAGTGCCCAATGAGATTGTCATTGAGGCCATGATTAAGGGGCTTCGGCCGGGACCATCAGCGCAGTACTTTGCCAGGAAGCCACCACAAACGTTGGAGAAGCTGCTCCAGAAGATGGACGAATACATTCGAGCTGACAATGACTTCCGCCAAAGAAGGGAGGAAGCATTCAGGTTCTCTGAAATGACCAGGGGCTTCGGAGGGAGGTTTCACCCGAGGCATGTTAGGTCAATCCATAACTCTGCTCAAACTGATGACCGAGGGAGCCAGCAGCAAAGGCCACAACACTCGTCACAAGCTTCGGCCCAACAGCAGAGTTCTTTTCGGCCGCCAGTGCCAAGGGGCAGAGGCGCCAGGGGCTTCGTGGGAAGGTTTGGAGACCAGCCAAGAAAAATATATTGGCTATTCTGTGGTGAAGACAAGGGCCATACTACAAGGATGTGCCATGTTACCATCCAGAAGCAGAAGGAAATAGCGGAAGCAGCAGCGCAACAGAGTCAGTCGAAGCAGGTCATGCATACTGCTTCGTATCACTCACCTTATATTCCAGAATATGTAGGCAACCACCCTGCAGCTTCTGTTGCTTCGGCGAGCCAACCCCAAGCATCTTGGCAGCAACCTCCACCACCACCGCTGACGCAGCGAGGACAACAGCCAGAAGGGAGTCAGCACAATCATCCTCAGAGGGATTTCAGAGAGGAGTCCGAAGCTCGCACAGTCAACAGCACTGTGCCAGAGTCGAAGCACATTTATTGACCAATATCCTACCTCAGCAGCAGTTCTTTTGTATTTGCTACATTCACTATTGCCCTTTTTGTTAATAAGGAACAATTATGAAGAGTTTAAATGTCTTTTATTGAATTTCAATTCCTTGTAATGCTTTTGTCTTCTATCATAATAAAAATATGTTTTTTCCATAGGCGTGAGTTGCCGACATACGAACTTATACTGATTTGAAGGATCTTTGTATTATCAAAAAATTGATTTAACGGACACAGTACAAATTGATTCGAAGCAGTAAAAAGTCGTTCCTAAGGGAGCGCAGTGTAAGTTTTCTAAACTTACAGCGAAAAATAAACGCTGATTCCGCTGAAAGTAAAAGGCGAAGAAGCTCCTAAGGGAGGCTTACAGCGAAAAATAAACGCTGATTCCGCTGAAAGTAAAAGGCGAAGAAGCTCCTAAGGGAGGCTTACAACGAAAAATAAACGCTGATTCCGCTGAAAGTAAAAGGCGAAGAAGCTCCTAAGGGAGGCTTACAGCGAAAAGTCAGCGCTGACATAAAAAGTGTGTGTACTTCATTACAGGGATATGTATCTGCGGCACAAAATATCATTTTGCATAACATAACATCATCACATTATTTTTGCATAACATAAGCATCATACAGCATAATGCACCTGGAACAAGAAGGGAATACAGTATTGACCTTCGGAACATGTTTTGGAAAAAGAGAAAATCGTGCTAAGGCACAAGGCAAATCGAGATAAAGTGTATCTTCATCGGAAACGCAACACAAAGCTTTTTCTATGGCTTTGGAAAATATTTCACGAAGCTTGGACATTTTTCATCGGAAAAGCGAATTCTTGTGATATAGAAAGGATTTTCTTCACGAAGCATGAAAAGAAGGGAAGGTGTTTTTTCGCCGAAGGCTCAAAAAATGGTATGTATGCAAGGTTTCATGCATCGTAAAGAATTAAACTATAAATAAATATATATGGTATTGCACATGATGACACCCTTAATATCCTCTCGAACCTTCAAATCATTTTTTACATAAAACCATTCCCTCATCCATTCCCCGGGCCATCTCTTGCGAAACGTGGGCACGGGGCAGCTTGATCCAGAGCGAGCGCCGAAGCTATAGCAACCAAAGTTATTATGGTATTGCTCTTTACCCCAGGGCTTCGTTTCATATAACAATTCGTGTATATTGCAAAAGCTTTTTGCACTTGGCTCCAGACCCTGACTCTTCGCAGCCCAGACGAAGATTCCCATTCTTATTATTGCTTCAGGAGTAAGTTGATGAAGGTAAACCTGATATATTTTCAGAATTTCTACCACGAATCTGTTTAAAGGGAATCGTAGCCCAGCTTTTAAAAAGCTTCGGAAGATAACAACTTCATCATCTTCGGGAGTCGGCACAGTTTTTTCTCCGGCATCTGCTCTCACAATGGACATGTCTCGAAAGTATCTCCCCTTCATGTTTTCAAGGTGACTTTGCCCGATGGTTGATTTTCCGAAGACTGAATGGCTTGGTCGCCATGGCCGGTCTTCGGAATCTTCACCCCCGCTGTCTGCATCGTAACTGTCACTTTCACCGATATCTTCAGATAAACCTTCTAAAATCTCCCTTGTAATTTTCTCTGTATTCGTCTTCGCCATTGACTCAAGAAAACCTAGATGCATTTCTTCAGAAAGGCTCAGCTTCGTTTCGGCAGCAACCTTCTTCTCCTCAGACATCTCTTCGAAATTCTTGCCTTTTGTTTCCGAAGCTTAAAACTAAGGAGAAAAACAAATATTTGTGGGCAGAAAGCTTTTTGAGCAGGCAAAACAGATGGCACGAGAGCGTGCCAAATAATTTGTGGTGAGCCCCTATTTATAAACCCATTATGTCGGAGACTGGAGGGTCCCATTTGCCAATGACTGTTGCTATTCTAGCAAGAGGAAGGTGTTTTTTTCGGACCTTCGGCTCATAGCCTTCGTCCATTTCGCAATCTGAATTTATTATTCTAACAAATTAATATTGCGAGGGGCTACTGTTGGGGGCCTTCGGCTTCCGAAGGTCCTCAAAAACATGATTTAACAATGTTTCTGAAGGTACATTAGCAGGTATCTTCGGACTTGAATCAGAGCCACAGTATGAAGAAGCACAAGGAACACGAAGGTTGGCACAGACCCGAAGCTGTGTGTAGAAGAGCTTCGGGAGAACGGCGAAAAAGGAAACCGACTTAAAGATGAAAAACCAGATTAGACCTCGAAGAATTACTATAGAATTATTGATAAATGTAAAGGGCATTAATGTAATTTTGCATGGGCTGCGACCCGTGCCTATAAATAGGTGAACAGTATCCCCGTACTGTTCACGCTGACTTGGCATCTACTTTTGCGTCACACCTGTATTCTTATTCCTTCAAGCCGAAGGTACACTTGCAATTTATTATTGTTTACACAAGTGATATAAATAAAAATAGGTTGATAATTATGTTTATCTAAATTATGTTACTCCTTATACTTTGCATGAATATTGTCCATTTCTTTATCATGATCATGAAGGTATGTCCTTCATGACCTTCGTCCTAGATTCATTATATCCGAAGGGAAATAATGATTCAAAGGTCGAAGGGCTTTGATATTTAACATTTTATGTTGCCTTGTTCTTGATTCATAGCATTTGAGGACAAGTCCCCAACACAAGGTAGTTTGGTTAGGTGGATTGTCTTATTGAAGTCCAATTACTCCTGTTGAGCATAGTATCGTGTTATTATTTTAGTGTTGAATGTAATATTTATGAAGCTTTTGCATGAGTCTGTATCAAGAAGAACATTAGTTTTCTTGTCATTATCCCTCCATTGCTTTATGAGTGTTGCACATTTTATCTCTTTTGAGAGGAGAGAAAAAAAGACATTATATGGCATGAGCACCATTTGCTTCACGTCAACAGAATAATTTTGGAGATTTCTAGTAGTTAGATTCTAGTGTAATAACAACCATGTTTTATAGTGCTTGAGACAGGTATGTCAGGTGTTTCATACATTGTCGATACATGGATGTTTGACCTTAGTGGCATTAACAAACGAGGTTGTTGAATTCGTTGATTGTTGTGCTTAGTGTTCTAACCTCTTTGGTAGAGTGATATTTAAAAACTTTGTGGAGTTGCATCCTAGTTTGGTAGTGGAAAATCCTAGTGTTGATTGCACCTGCCAATGCCTTGGGTTTTCATTTTATATTGTTTTTTTATTGTTGTTAATGTGTTGTTTGGTTTTGGTAGGCATTTTAAATTAGTTGGAGGCTGAATCAGGCTTCACTTATCAAGAATGTTTTGTAGTATGTTTCTTCATCTTTCCATAAGATGCTTAATCACCCGGTTTGGTCTAAACATTTGAGAGTTATGGGTTTCCTAAAACATCCTTGTTGGTGTCTCTGGTAGAATGAGTCTTTAATTTTGTACGGAAGAGTAGACATTGAAGACAGTATAATTTGGTCTTTGTTGAATTATGAAAGGTTTAGTAATTTCATGATCTTTCCAAAGAGTATTGGTTTGTAATTCTCATTGCATATAATTGGAGTTAGGTTGCTTTGAAGATGTTGCACCGTTGTGTCTGAACTTTAGGTGTCGTAATAACCACCAATACATCGACCGCGTTTTGATAGTTTCAGAGCTGAAATTTGGGAATTCCCTTTAAGCAAAACTTTTAGTTCTTCTTAGTACCTTTTAAATGGGTATATACTTGTAATTGTCTGTTAAATAGATTGAGAGAGGTGGTTGTCCGGATATAAGCCGAATGCCTAATGTGCAGTATCTCAGGCTGAGTTTAGCTGTAGGTCATGCAGAGTTGAGGGCTATAAAGATAAATTTGGGTGCAACTTTATTACAAAAGTCATGGACAATTTTCAAACTTTTCCAACGCGTGTTCGTTGAAGTTTAAGTTGAGTATAGCAGGGGTTATAGGTTTTTGAATTTTCGTTGTCCATTGTTTCTATCCTATCAGTTTTGCAACAAAAGAGTTGGATTGTTTTTCGGTTTGGAAACCATTTCCGAGACACTCATTATAATAAAAGTTTTAGGGAATGTTATAATATTTTCAATGAGTTTATATTTGCAACATTTTGTTAGCTGCAGGGAGTTATGATATTTTGAATTTATGTGTCATGTTTTGTCGGGTTCTGGTGGCAGATCATGTAAGTCGCCTTACAAGTCGAATTAAAAATGGTACATGAAAAAAATATCCTTTGAATACGAAAGTTGTAGATCATGAAGTTTAGATGATTTTACAATATTTCATTGTTATCATTGCTTTTATAGTGAGAGGTAGAAACAAAATGATGATTTGCGCTATTGATTGTCAATTTTCTATCTAGGGATTTTTTTTCATGGGAGTTTGGTTTAGTTGTGGTGAGCTCTTTCGCAATCCATGTTAATTAAGTTGTATGATGAGAGGGAATAGACGTAATGGTTGGGATGGTTATCTTGTTTAGGTATATGTGGAGCGTGGGCTGAAACACAGAGATAGCGAGGAACGTTTGAATAGGCCAGTACGTATTGTTGTGAAGCCACGTTTTCTTGTATTGGCGTGATTGCGTAAGTATGAAATAGTTACGTCGTGTGAAGTCTAGGTTGAGATGCAATTTGTCTGAGTTATTGGATAGATATATATATGTATAGTATAATTAAAAGAGAGAGAGTTCTTTTATGGGGTGATATAATGTATAGAATGTGCTTGGATGAAGATGTGGGCAGGCATAACATGCTTAAATTGATTCTTGTTTGCATGATGTGAGATTAGGCTTAAAATGATTTAAAAAGTTATCATATTGCTTCTTTACTTATATTTGTTCTAAGTGTATCGTAATGAAGAACCTAAAGTTATTAGTCTTTCGATGAACGCTTAATCTTAGAAGAGTAATAAACCTGAATAAAATCTGTTGCTTGCTGTTGGGACTGCATGACCAGTTTTAGTTATGCAGAAAGTTCAAGGAAGTAAACCATCTTTTCTGTAGAGATGTTATATATGAAAGTTGTAGCCAACTTCTTTATCTTACTTGTGTATAAATTTCATGACCATAGGTCTAGTAGTTTGGGAGTTATGATATTCTCAAGTCCAGTCTTGGAATATGTCCAGATTCTGTATAGATTTCGAAACTGACCTTGTTTGCCCAATTTAAACTTCGAATAAGTTCTTATAAATTATAAAGCAGTTGTAGTACTTTTCTTAATAGTTTCAACAAATTTTGGATCACCTTTTTTGGAGATCTATAAGTTAAGTTACAGCTATTTTAAGTGTGATCTCTGAATCTGTTCAAATTTGGACAGCAGAGCCTTTCTCATGTCTTTTGACCCTGATATGCATTGAATAAACCTGATATGTTTATAATTGAATTATAGACAATTCTACTAGATTTCTAAAAAGTATAGGAGCACCTTAATTGGATGACAGAGACTCCAATTATGGATTTTTGAACTGAGTAGTTGAATTATGTCCAAGTCTGGACAGAATTTACATTTAGCATTGTTTGACCTTTCTAAGTGTCAAATATTGTTGTGATAATAATAACAAGGCTATAGTGGACTTTATAAGCTTTCCATAAAGTCCTAGTTTACTATTTTTGGATGCATATTTTGTGAGTTATGAGCAAAACAATTAACCGCTGTGTTGTTGTCCAGAAATATGCAAGCATTAAGTTGCTCTCTTGAAGTTGCTCTTGTTTGGCTAAGTTTGGTTTAGGCTATAGGAACACTATATGCATTGCATTAATATATACATTCATTGAAGTACCTGCATATGTCAATGTTGATTTGGTGTCTAGAAACCTTTGTCCGAGGTATATAGGACTGTCTACTATCTTAGCCGAGGTGGCAGCTGGGCTTAGCACATGCAATTGTCGGAATCTATGATCAGAGTACACCATGTATTCCATGTATTTATGTTGAGGAAGTATTTGTGGAATCCAGACCATCTAATCGAGCTAGAGTCGATTCCCGTGTAGCAAGACCAGACTCTTGAGTGTCGTCTGCTGCGTATCTTAGAATCCTAGGAGCTTGAGGAGCTGATGCGGCAGAAGTACTCGAACTTTTCATTATGTGTGAGTTTTGTTGATTCATTAATCTTTCGTTTGTCGTTCCGATAGAAGCGTCGGAATTCGAGGTCGAATTCTTTTTAAGGGGGGTAGAGTGTGATACCCAATTTTCAAAAGGAAGAGAAATTGAAGATTATTCTTTTTTTCCTTGTTTTCTCTTCCAGGTCCTGTGCTACAGGGGTTTGGAACTTTTAGGAAGCATTCACCAGTAAAACAGTAGAATTCTTGTTGGACTGGTGCCCTAGGATCGGGAACGAACGTGAGAGCGAGTTTGGGCCGTGGATCTCGATCCGGCGGTGGGGAGCCCATTAGTTGTCCCCCCTAACCCTAGTCGCCCCCTCCCCTATTCCCCTTTGGTTGCAGCCCCCCTATTCCCCTTTGTGGCCGCCACCCCCCCCCCCCCCCTCTCTCCCTCTCCTTCTCCCCCAAGTGATTGCAGCACCACCCCTCAACCCTAGTCGCCCCCCTCCTCCTCTCCATGGTGCAGCCTCCCCGCTTGGTACCCCGTCGTGTGGGTGTGAGTCTTCCATTGGAGTTTGGAGGGAGGAAGAAGGAAGAAAGGAAGGAGGAAAGGAGGAACCCAAGGTGGTGGACTTCCGGATCGTACTTAGTACAATACCAAATTTCCGGTGAAGGCAAGTAAATACAGTGGTGGTTGCTACCGTTTGGTTTGCATCCTATTCCCTGTTATTGAGTATGCATAAGTTTTAAATATGTTATTCATTGAATTCTATGATGAAGTTTATTTTTTTGAAAGTATTAATTCTCAGTTGTCTAATATTGTGGATGATCATGATTTAGTAATGATATATGTGGTTGATTCCCATCTTGGATGAAGTTGAAGTATCTTTTTGAATCACGTTATATGAAGTGTTGTAGGCATGTCGTGCACATCGCATCATCCATCTTGCATTTCGAAGTTATGTCGTGATCTTATGGTCCGACCGTACCGGTACATTTTTAGCATCGTACGTTGCCCGAGGAGGGGTACGATGCGGCTTCATATCCTTAGAGGTATGAAGGCAGAAGTCATCCTTGCATTTGCAGACATTTGCACTCATGAGGTATATATGAAGTGTGACATTACTATGTTACTATTGTGGTTTCTACCTGCGAGGTGTGGTAACTAGGAGTGTTGTACGTTGTATACGTGTTGCACCTTTGTGATAAGAAGGTTGTGAAATCAAGTGGTGGTAAAACAATGTTCTTATGTGGTTAAACAGTTTGATATTATTTTACTTGCTGAGATGTGTCATCTCACTCTTGCATTACTCAATGCAGGTACTTGATACATGTTGGGAATGAGGGGAGTAGCAGCACGTCCACTTTCACTCTCATAATAACGCTGCCTAGGCGCAGCCATGATTTAATTAGAAACTTGTTGTCAAAGGAAGTTTGTTTTTTAGCTAGTCGTGCGCACTGGTTAATTCAGTTCATATCATATGTTTAACTTCCCTTTGCTAGCCGATTAATAATATTTAGTACGTTTTTGTCATGATATATGTTTATACATTGTTGCCCCCCCCCCCCATTTATGCAATTTTGCAAAGGAGATGCTGCCGAAATTTTATATAGATGTCACAAGTGTAGTTCAGTAGCATTCTTGGGTGTTTGTGGAGCCCGGGGTGTTACAGTTGGTATCAAAGGATAGGCTTTAGATTCTACGCAATTTGAAGATAAATTTGACACACTTGCACATATAGGAAGGGTATGGGTTCGTATATCTTTCATATTAGTATTTTATTGTATAGATGACTAGAATTCCCTTACTCCAAATCTCTTTATGGTTTGATGGGGTATGTCGTTAACGACTTAATGTTTGATATGATATGTTACTTCTATTTAATATTGGTTTCTTGATGTGGTTGTTATTGAATTTATTATGCAAGTGAAGCTACTAATGTACTTGTTTTGTATACAAATCGTCATGATGTTTTTTTGATGCGATGTTTTTCAAATCTCTGAGCTATTACTATCATATATTTCTGTATGCTTGACTGTGGATGTTTTTTTAAATGGATTTTTTTGGGTTCTAGTACTTGTAGGACCGATTGTTTATTGAGTTTGTGTATAGTGGGTCTAATTCGGCTTGGTGTGGTGTGAAAACACTATAAAATGTAGTTTTATCATGTTGTCGAGTCTGATTGAATGTTGGGTTACAACCCAACTTATCAATGTAATATTTTCGTGGATGCAATGCTTTGTGCCCCACCCCTTTGGGCTAATATGGCTACTTGCCAACTTGATCTTAGAGTACAATAGGTTTGTCTCCATAGAGCAAAGGCAATGTTGTACTGTCTATGAAATCTTGAGACTGGTAGAACTCAAGTGAATTTGTAAGATGACGTGGATAGATAAGTTCAACCATGTTTACATGATAGGTTTTCTTATTGTGTGCAACCTTATCTTTAACAATAAATAGGGTGATTTCAAGTGGATTTTATGTCTATATTATAGTTGAAGAGGCATGCATGTTTTCCTTCTATGGTTTGTTTCTATAGCCATAAAGGTTATGCATAATTTTTTTTGTTGTTGGAGGCTAGTCATGTGGACGATATGGACAACCCGTTTTATATTTTTTTTAATCGCCGACGATATATGGTAGTTTTATTTTTTTATGATCAATTCTCTATGCATGCTTGTTGAATTATTATTTGGACCGCTGTATCTTAAACGAAGTCAATGCTTAACTGGAAGTTGCTTATGTTTGTTAGTAATCTATCTCTTTAATGATGTGGTTGTTGCATCAGATTGAGATTTTTTTCATATGAATGATGGTTTGATAGATCATGTATGTCTACTACTTTGAATTCATCCAATGACATCACGAGGTACAAATTGTTGAAATGCAATAATGGGAGGTATTGTTGTATGTGAGGTTAATCAAGGTAGTTTGGTTAGGTGGATTGTCTTATTGAAGTCCAATTACTCCTGTTGAGCATAGTATCATGTTATTATTTTAGTGTTGAAAGTAATATTTATGAAGCTTTTGCATGAGTCTGTATCAAGAAGAACATTAGTTTTCTTGTCATTATCCCTCCATTGCTTTATGAGTGTTGCACATTTTATCTCTTTTGAGAGGAGAGAAAAAAAGACATTATATGGCATGAGCACCATTTGCTTCACGTCAACAGAATAATTTTGGAGATTTCTAGTAGTTAGATTCTAGTGTAATAACAACCATGTTTTATAGTGCTTGAGACAGGTATGTCAGGTGTTTCATACATTGTCGATACATGGATGTTTGACCTTAGTGGCATTAACAAACGAGGTTGTTGAATTTGTTGATTGTTGTGCTTAGTGTTCTAATTAACCTCTTTGGTAGAGTGATATTTAAAGACTTTGTGGAGTTAAATCCCAGTTTGGTAGTGGAAAATCCTAGTGTTGATTGCACCTGTCAATGCCTTGGGTTTTCATTTTATATTGTTTTTTTATTGTTGTTAATGTGTTGTTTGGTTTTGGTAGGCATTTTAAATTAGTTGGAGGCTGAATAAGGCTTCACTTATCAAGAATGTTTTGTAGTATGTTTCTTCATCTTTCCATAAGATGCTTAATCACCCGGTTTGGTCTCCACACAATTAGGTGTCTCTTGCTTTACAATTCACTTAGAAGGTTGAGAAAGAGATGAAGAAAGCACGATTGCGAAAACCAAGCAACAACAGCGACAAATAACACACGGGTCACACTCTCTCAAATCACTAATGATCACTTGTCTAAATTGTGGAATGTTGGGGACTTGTTCTCAAATGCTAAGAGTTAAGAACAAGGCAACATAAAAAGTGTTAAGTGTTAAAGTCCTTCGTCCTTCGAAGCATTATGTCCCTTCGGGAAATAATGAGTTTCGGACGAAGGTCATAAGAGACATACCTTCGTAAACATAACAAGTAATGACGAAGGATTCATATAAAGCATGAAATATAATATAAGCATCATCATAGAATCATTTCTATTTTATTAACATGGAAAAATAGAAATGATTTCAAATTACAGATGTACCTTCGGTCCTGAGAGAAGGTAAAAAGTACAAGCGTGACGCAAAAGCAAATGCCAAGTCAGCGTGAACAGTACGGGAGTACTGTTCATCTATTTATAGACGCGGGACGCAGCCCACGTAAAATTACATTTATGTCCATTACATTTGTCAATGACTTATGGAAATCTGACAAGGCCCACGTAGTCTTTTCATCTTTAAGTCGGTTCCCCTCTCTGCTATCGCGACGAAGCTTCCCTGCGCACAGCTTCGGCTGTGCACCATCCTTCGTGGAGCTTGGTAATCAGCCCGTCCTTCGTCTGGTTCAGGCTTCGTCTTGACCGCACTTCATGTTCGTAATTCTGAGTCCGAAGGTACCTGTTCACATAATCCACTTGGAAAACATTGTCAAATCATGTTTTTGAGGACCTTCGGAGGACGAAGGCCCCCAACAGTAGCCCCTCGCAATATTAATTTGTTAATGATAAATTCAGATTGCGAAATGGACGAAGGCCTTGAGCCGAAGGTCCGAAAAAACACCTTCCCTTTGCTAGAATAGCAACTTTCACTGACAAGTGGGGTCTTTCAATTTTCAACGCCCTGGGCGTATAAATAAGATCATACCACAAACTCATTTGGTACGCACACTTGCCATCTGCTTCGGCCCACTAAATTTTTAGCTCTTGTGCACTAAGATTTGCTGATCTTTTTGATTTTGAAGCTTCGGCCTTGAAAACAGTTTTTTAGTGTTTCCGAAGATGTCTGAAGCTGCTAAGAAGGCTGCTGCTGAGATGAAGCTGAGTCTTGATGAAGAGAAGAACTTAGGGTTTCTTATAGCAATGTCGAAGACCAACACAGAAAAGATCACCAGGGAAATTCTGGAAGGGCTGTCTGAAGATACTGGTGACAGTGAAAGTTATGATGTGGACAGCGGTGGCGAAGACTCCGAAGATCGCCCCTGGCGACCAAGCCATTCAGTTTATGGTAAATCAACTATCAAAGAGAATCATCTTGTTAATATGAGAGGAAGGTATTTCCGGGATCTGTCCATTGTGAGGGCGGACGAAGGGGAAAAAACTTGTCCACACCCTGAAGAAAATGAAGTTGTGGTGTACCGAAGCTTTTTGAAAGCCGGATTGCGATTCCCCTTGAGCAGCTTCGTCGTGGAGGTGTTGAAAATCTTCGAAGTCTATCTTCATCAACTTACTCCAGAGGCTATTATAAGGCTAAATATCTTCGTGTGGGCCACGAGAAGCCAAGGTCTGAAGCCTGACGCAAGAAGCTTCTGTAATGTTCATGAATTATTATATGAAACAAAGCCTTGGGGCAAAGAACAGTACCATAACAACTTTGGCTGCTACAGCTTCGTCTCTCGGTCCGGGACAAGCTGTCCCGTACCAACCTTTCGGAAGAGATGGCCCGGGGATTGGATGACAGAATGGTTTTATGTGAAGAATGACTTATCAGCACGAGAAGACATCAAAGGTATAATTATGCGTCCTATTTGGCAAAGCTTCGGCCTTCGGAGGCCGAAGGTTGAAATGAACGAAGCCGCCGAAGAGTGCCAAAGAGCCTTCGGCGTTGTCTGCTCTTTTATAGGAACAAGGGACTTAGTACAAGAGCATATTGCCTTCAGGGTGTGGCCGCTTGCGGAGAAATGGGAAATGCCACAAGAAATCGTTAAAGAGGCCGACGAAGGTGGACTTGTCAGGTTTAAGTACACTTTTAAATTTGAAGATAAATTTATTGAGCCAGACGATGAGTGGTTGAAAAGCATTGACAATTTAAGTGATGAGCTGCTTGGGACATACTTGAAGGCCGAAGATACTGCAATGTCAGCAGCCTTCGGAGGCCGAAAAAAGAAAAGGCTGAATCGGGTATTTGATGCCATCGGGTTTGTCTACCCTGACTATTGCTACCCCATTCGAAGGCAGAAGAGAAAAAATACAACCTCTGCAAAAGAAGAAACTGCAGCTGCTCCTAGCGAGCCAGAACCGAAAAGGAAGAAGATAAAGGTTCTTACTTATCGACCGCGTTATATTGAACCAGCTTCGGTGCCTGAGTTTACCGGAGAGACTTCTTCGGCCACCGAAGCTGAAAAACCAGCCGAGCCAACTTTGCTGCCAGAAGTCACAGAAACAGCCGAAATACCAACGAAGACAAAATTGGAGCAATCAAAAATTTTGTTATCAGAAACGAAAGAGAAGGCCGAAGCGCCATTCACAGAAAGAATGGAAGAGGTAAAGGAAGCAACCGAGGACTCCAAAACATCAGAAGTTTTGAGTCCTGTGGCAAACATTGAAACAGTAAGTAATCAAAAAGTGCCAGCAGTGACTCCGAAAAGAAGGAGAATGGCTAATGTGCTAGATGTGCTGGAAACGATCAAATCTTCAAGCACCCCTCCGAAGAAGGCTGCCGTCACTCCTGAAACAACAGTCGAAGCTTCGGGTTCTAAAGCTCCAGAGCAAGATACTGAAGCCGAAGCTGGGCCCTCAGAGCCCTCAAAGGCAAAAACCTTGGAAAGTGAGGCAGAAAAAATAACGAAGCCAACTTTTGCTGAAGGAACTGGTGTTGTTACCCCCGAAGCATCCAAAATTCGTGATTATATTTTTCGTCATGCTTCGGGGAAAAAATTAACAGAAAAAAAAGAACAAGAGGCCCAACACTATGCCCAAAAGTTGAAATATCCAAAGGGGGCGTTGATATTTAATGGCAGTGGAGAAGAAGATTTCTTGTATTGCCTCCCCGACAGCAAGGAAATTTCTGTCTGTCGGGAGATGAGCAGAAGCTTCGGATTTCCAACTTTAGAAGACGGACTTTCGGTGCTGTCAAAGAACGATCTGGCTGACAGCCTAGCTTACAACAGTTTAAAGGTGCGACAAATGGAATTCTTATATTTTTGTTGAATTCAAAATTTTTCGTTTGTTTAAAACTATTGACACAGACATATTCCTGTCTGCAGGGCCTGATACTCAGCAATGCCCTCAGAGCACAGAAAGATGCTGAGGACGAAGGATGTACTATAGCCCTGAGCAACCTTCGTTCCGAAGTAATTGAACTGAGGAACGAAGGTCTCGAAAAAGACAAAATATTATACTCATTGATAGATAAAATAAAGGAGGACGAAGCTGCTTTCAAAAGTCAAGCTGAAGCTCAGAAACGCGAAATTGAAGACCTTCGGAAACAACTGGCCAGAGCCAAAGAAGAACGTATACTTGAAGAAACAAAGCGTGAACTCAGCGATCAATGGGCAGATCATCTAGAAGTGACTGTTGAAGAGCTTCGTTCGTCTAAAAAGAAATGCTACAATAAATCTGTAGATTGTGTTAAAAAATTAAAGGCTAGCTTCGCCAAAGTCGGCGCATTCTCAAGTGAAGAAAATTTTTTGAGGGGCAATCCCGAAAGTGTCATTGAATGGATTGACCACGAAGCTGAAGCCTTCGAAGAAATTTTAAATAGCCGAGGAGATATATGTGCCTTCTCTGGCGCCAGAGGGATTGCCACCATTTTAGAGAAGAAGGGCTGTGAGCATGTGAAAATTTTAGCACAGTCCGAAGCTGCTTTGTCCTTTGAAGATACAAAAGATCCTTCGGCCGAAGCTAGCATAATTGGTGGAAAGTTTTTTACTGATATCTGGGATAACGGTGGCCGAGAAATGGCAAGAGAAATTATTCAGAGAAGTGAAAAGGGCATCCATGATGCTAGAGAAGTAGCCGAGGCTGCTGAGAAAAACGCAGAGCCCGAAGGGCAAATAGGTACTAACGAATAGTTTTCATTGCATTATAACTTTTAATTTTATAGTTCGTTCGCGATCTGTAATAATGATGTAATAGTATCTCGTCCTCACTCAGATCCTACTAAAGCATCTTCGGGCCCTCAGCCTAAAGATGACGACGAAATTAAAAAGATGGCCGAAGCTATCATGGATCAGGTTGTCGATCAACTGCTGAACGAAGCTGCAGAGATAGAACTTAGGGAAGACTAAGTGCTATTGCAAAAAACATTTGATATATGATTTGTGTAATATTCTGTAATCCTGTATGTAATATACTTGTTTTATGATTCAATTCTTTACGATGCATGAAACTTTAAACACGTACCATTTTTGAGTCTTCGACGAAAAAACACCTTCCCTTCTTTTCATGCTTCGTGAAGAAGAATTTATCATTTATCACGACAATATCCATAGTGTTCTGATAAGAAATATCCAAGCTTCGTAAAAATAATCTCCGAAGCTATACCTCGAAAATCAATATTGTTTCTCCCTGTAACTTGGCATGATTTGCCCTTTTTCAAAGCATTTTCCGAAGATCGATAACATGCCCCCTTCTTGTGCCACATGCAGCATGATGTATGATGATTATGCTATGCAAAATGATGTGATGATGTTATGTTATGCAAAATGATATTTTGTGCCGAAGATACGCACATTCCTGCAATGGGGCACAATCTTTTGTATCAATACTGACTTTTTCATTATAAGCCTCCCTTAGGAGCTTCTTCGCCTTTTACTTCAGCGGAATCAGCGTTTATTTTTCGCTGTAAGTTCTGCATCCCCTTAGGAACGTCTTTGGAACTTCTTCGCCTTTTACTTAGGCGGTATAAGCTCTGCATTCCCTTAGGAACGTCTTTGGAGCTTCTTCGCCTTTTACTTAGGCGGTATCAGCGTTGACTTTTCGCTGTATGCTCTGCATTCCTTTTGGAACGACTTTGGAGCAGAAAACTTACACTGCGCTCCCTTCGGAACGACTTTTTGTGACTTCGTCAGACTTACTCTGCGTTCCTTAGAACGACTTTTTGTTGCTTCGAAGGATTTTCGATAGTCCGAAGGTCCTTTTTATTATCACAAACCTGTGAAGAAAACATATTTTTCTTGTAAGAATCAACGAAACTAATTACATGAAACCTAAACAATGTCCTTTATTACAAAAAATAAAACTGAATGAAAAAGATTGCTATTAAGGTAGGATATTTGTCAATAGATGTGTTTTGACTCTGGCACGGTGCTGTTGACCGTGCGAGCTTCGGACTGTTCTCTGAAGTCCCTTTGATGTGGAGCATATTGGCTCCCTTCTGGCTGCTGGCCTTGTTGCAACGGAGGTGGAGGCGGGGGCTGTTGCCAGGAAGCTGAAGGCTGACTTGCCGAAGCAGCAGAGACTGCAGGATGGTTGCCCACATATTCTGGGATGTAGGGCGAATGATACGAAGCAGTGTGCATGACCTGCTTCAGCTGAGCCTGTTGCGCGGCAGCTTCGGCTATCTCTTTTTGCTTCTGAATGGTAACATGACACATCCTGGTAGTATGACCTTTGTTTTCACCACAGAATAAGCAAAATATTCTTCTGGGTTGATCCCCGAATCTTCCGCCGAAGCCCCTGGCGCCTCTGCCTCTTGGAGCTGGTGGTCGGAAGGAGCTTTGCTGTTGCCCCGAAACCTGTGAGGAGTACTGTGGCCTTTGCTGCTGGCTCCCCTTATCATCATTTTGATTGGAATTATGAATTGATCTGACATGCCTCGGATAGAATCTTCCTCCGAAGCCCCTGGTCATCTCAGAAAATCTGAAGGCCTCCTCCCTTCTTTGGCGAAAATCATTGTCAGCTCGAATATATTCATCCATCTTCTGGAGCAGCTTCTCCAGCGTTTGTGGTGGCTTCCTGGCAAAATACTGCGCTGATGGCCCTGGCCGAAGCCCCTTGATCATGGCCTCAATGACAATCTCATTGGGCACTGTCGGCGCCTGTGCCCTTAGACGCAGAAACCTTCGGACATATGCCTGAAGGTATTCTTCGTGGTCCTGGGTGCACTGGAAAAGGGCCTGAGCAGTGACCGGCTTTGTTTGAAACCCTTGGAAACTAGTTATGAGCATATCCTTCAGTTTCTGCCAAGAAGTGATTGTCCCTGGCCGAAGAGAAGAGTACCAGGTCTGAGCAACACTTCTGACGGCCATGACGAAGGATTTTGCCATGACTGCCGTATTGCCACCGTATGAAGATATTGTTGCCTCGTAGCTCATTAGGAATTGCTTCGGGTCTGAATGGCCATCAAATACGGGGAGCTGAGGCGGCTTGTAGGACGGAGGCCAAGGTGTAGCCTGTAACTCAGCGGACAGGGGAGAAGCATCATCAAAAACAAAATTCCCACGATGGAAATTGTCATACCAGTCGTCTTCGTTGTGAAAGCCCTCCTGATGAAGGTCTTGATGCTGAGGCCTTCGGTGCTGCTCATCCTGAGCAAGATGACGAACTTCTTCAGAGGCTTCATCTATCTGCCTCTGCAGTTCAGCTAGCCTGGCCATCTTCTCCTTCCTGCGTTGAACCTGTTGCTGAAGGATTTCCAGATTCTGAATCTCCTGATCTAGATCATCCTCCGGATGTGTTGGACTGGTAGCCTTCCTCTTCTGGCTTCGTGCCTCTCTGAGAGAAAGGACGTCTTGATTGGGGTCCAGCGGCTGCAGCGTGCCAGCCCCTGGTGCTGAAGCCTTCTTCGGCGGCATGACGAAGCTGATGCTTGCCGAAGGTGTCGAAAAGCTCAGGAAATGGAAGTGAGTTCACCGGAGGTGGGCGCCAATGTTGGGGACTTGTTCTCAAATGCTAAGAGTTAAGAACAAGGCAACATAAAAAGTGTTAAGTGTTAAAGTCCTTCGTCCTTCGAAGCATTATGTCCCTTCGGGAAATAATGAGTTTCGGACGAAGGTCATAAGAGACATACCTTCGTAAACATAACAAGTAATGACGAAGGATTCATATACAGCATGAAATATAATATAAGCATCATCATAGAATCATTTCTATTTTATTAACATGGAAAAATAGAAATGATTTCAAATTACAGATGTACCTTCGGTCCTGAGAGAAGGTAAAAAGTACAAGCGTGACGCAAAAGCAAATGCCAAGTCAGCGTGAACAGTACGGGAGTACTGTTCATCTATTTATAGACGTGGGACGCAGCCCACGTAAAATTACATTTATGTCCATTACATTTGTCAATGACTTATGGAAATCTGACAAGGCCCACGTAGTCTTTTCATCTTTAAGTCGGTTCCCCTCTCTGCTATCGCGACGAAGCTTCCCTGCGCACAGCTTCGGCTGTGCACCATCCTTCGTGGAGCTTGGTAATCAGCCCGTCCTTCGTCTGGTTCAGGCTTCGTCTTGACCGCACTTCATGTTCGTAATTCTGAGTCCGAAGGTACCTGTTCACATAATCCACTTGGAAAACATTGTCAAATCATGTTTTTGAGGACCTTCGGAGGACGAAGGCCCCCAACATGGAACTTTGAGAGATTTAAAGCTTTGAGTGTGTTTTAGAGTGGATTGCTAGCTCTTGTATTGAATGTGAAGGAGTGGAGTGCTTGGATGAAGTGAATGGAGGTGGTTGGGGATGTATTTATAGCCTCCAACCACTTCCTAGTTGTTGCTTCTTTCTTGCCGACCGTGGACGGTCTACGCCCCTGGTCCAGATAGTCCACCCCTGCACATCAATGGCTGAAATCGCAACGGTCAGCAGTAACGGCTATATCAATGGCTATAGAGCATTTAATGCGTCGTAAGAGATCAGATAAAGCAGTCGCGAACAGTCCGGTTGTGCACCCCGGCCGGTCCGCGAGGATGCTAAAAATACATTTTACTGAACCCGTCACCTTCAGGTTTTTCTGGTTTTTCACCGACCGGACGGTCTGCGCTGGAGGCCGGACGGTCCGCGCTGGAGGCCGGACGGTCCGCGCTTGGTCTCGGACGGTGCTCACATCTCCATCAGACAGTTCGTAGTGTTGACTTGCATTTTTGCAGTGTTCCTGTCTGAGGCACACCTTGGTGTCGCGGACGGTATGCTGCAAGGGCCCGGACGGTCCACACATAAGTATTTTTCCAAAAATCTTCTCCTGTCCGGAATAATCTACGATATTCTGGACAGTCGACTTAGAATAGTTGTAGATGAACTTATGCACCTGAGAAATGATTAACTAGGCAACCTGGTTAGTTCACAAGGTTTGTGATGGTCGTCAAACACCAAAATTGATTATAGGAAATATTGAGGCTATTTCCCTTTTACTATCAATAGCCATCTGGTGACAACCTGCTTTCCTAGGCTCGGGCGAGAGTAGCTCAGTCACCACTTCTTCTACTAGTGGGGACACCAACTTAATTGTCCTCTTATCACAGCTGATAACTACTTGGTACTTATCTAGCCAATTTATCCCTAGGATAACATCTATTCCCTGAGTACCCATTACTATGAGGTTAGCGGGAAACTCTATCCCCCTTATTTCCACATTTGCATTCAAGCAAACACTATCGGCTCGAACATTACCACCGGCTAAATCAATTTGAATTGGTGTTGACATGGTGGTTGTTGGAAGATTATGTGCTTCTACCCAAGATGCAGTAATGAATGAATGTGTTGCTCAAGTATCAAATAACACTTCTGCAATATGGAATTCGACTGGAAACATACCTACTATCATGTCTGGTGTTTCCTAGACTGCTTCAGCCTCCAAATGGTTCAGTCTCCCATGGTTGTAACGTGTCTGGGCGTGATTGTCTGCTCCTGGCTGAGACACATTCTGCTTTGCTGGGCACTAGGGCCATACTGCTGTTGAGCTACCTTCTTTGGACAATGCATCACCCAATGGCCTTGCTCTCCACAATAGAAACATGCTCTACCTCCGCCTTGCACTGGGGCTGCTTGACTGCTCTGGTTAGTTGCTAGGGCAGGAAGACGAGGTGCCTGCTGATTCTGCCTCTGGACTAATTTCCTCCTGACTTACTGTTCTGACAATTATGCTACTGATGCTAAGGGTATTGCCTCTGAAACTGCTGTTGTGGCGGGCGCTGATTTGCTTGAACTGCTGAGGTGGGTTGCTTGAATAACGGGTGCGATTGCTGCTCCCAGGCTGAGGTCCACCAATCTTGCGCTTGTGATCCTCCATCTCCTTGCGCTTCTTCTCTGTCATGATTGCTCTGTCGATCAGGTGCTAAAATATGGGGAAGGTATGGTTCATCAACTAATAGTGCAGGGGATTAACTAAGCCTCTTAAGAAACAATATTGCCTCTTGGCATCTGTGTTGACATCTTTAGGAGCATAGCAGGATAGCTGCAGAAACCTATCTCGATACTCACTGACTGACATCGGCCCTTGCTTGAGCACCAGAAATTCCTCTTTCTTCATTGTCATCAGACCTGCTGGAACATGATACTGACGTAAAATATCTCTGAATTCCTCCCAAGTGATGGTGTCAGGGTTGGCGTGGGTGGCGAGGTAGGACTCCCACCAAGACTAAGCTGCTCCCCTCAATAGACGGGGACCATACAGAAACTTCTCTCTGTCGTCACACTGAGCGGTGTGCAACTCCCGCTCCACGGTACGCAGCCAATCTTCAGCATCCATGGGGTCAGCAGAGTGAGCGAACACTGGGGGATGACCTCTTATGAATTCAGCACGCTTGTCTCTGGGCATCTATGGCATCTACACTTGCATCTGAGGTTAAGGTGGGGGGCTGATACTGCTGCATGGTGGCTAGAGTCTGACCACTAGCTTAGACTGCCTGAACCTGCATTAGAAACATCTGCTCTATTGTCATCGGGGGCGGTGGTGGCAACTGCTGCTGAGGTGCCTCATCTTGTGGTGCTTGCTGCTCCTGCTGAGCATACCTCCCTCCTCTGCGCCTGTTGTCTGACATCTGCGGAATATAATCACACATCAGAACTGATCTTGCAAATCTTGCAGCATAAGAAAAGAGTATAGAATTCTTCCACAATGCTGAACAGATAAGCATCTTCAGTGACTCCCAACACAGGCAAACACAGCTTCTCAGATAAAGAGGGAAGTAGAATAAAAGGCTTCCCAACTAGATAACTAATTTTATTAACATTAACAGGTAAACCAAAGTGCAGGGTACCCACACTCTGGTGACAGTCATTACAAATGTGGCGGAACCGCCCGATTTATTCCAACGTAAGTGCCTAAGTCCCGCCCTAGAGGCTAGACCACACTTAAATAGAAATAAAACATCAGTCCCTCGGATCTAGTCTGACAAGGCCACTAACAGGATCAAGTACCACGTACTCACTCGAAGGTGAGGCACAGAGCAAATACAATAAAACATAAAACCATACATTAAGGGGTACTTAATTTATTACAACATCATCTGAGTTTATCAAAAGTAGTGATCATTGTTCGGAATGCAGCAGAATATAACTAACAGAAATCAAACGGAGGGATGGGGAAGCCTGGCCCATCACTCCTCATGCTCCTCCTCGGCTGAGGTAGGGTCCCACTCGACTGTCCAGCCCGGTGGCAAGATGGACAGCCAAGTCACTCCAGCAACCATATCCTCCAGAGAACCTGTAAAAATTATGCCACAAGCAAGGCTGAGTATACTAATACTCAGCTAGACTTACCCGGTGTGAGGAGTCTACTCCTCTACCTCTAGACATGCAGCTGTTTGGCTGAGGGGTTTGGTTTGCCAAAAGCACTAGCTGAGTCTAAAATCAAGTTTTACCTTTTCAAGTTTTAGTATGATCCTTTTTAAACTAGATGAGTACCTAGCTATTCATACATGGTATCAAACATTTTATCAATCAACATCTTTTGCAAATCAACACATTTCCACTTATTACTCAATGCAGTACAATGGATCAAGCAGTCTCATTAGCTGCGAGAAGCAAACGATTCGAATCGAGTTTTTATCCTTGCAAGGTAAACCTAAACACACGACGTGGCGAGGCACTCCGTCCCCACACACATCAACCATCCCCATCGATTCCCTGTCAACAGATCAGGGCTCACCGCCTTGGCGTATAATGCCTCACTGACCCTGACTGCCGTCGTGCAGTGACCGCACTTGTACCCACCATAATCGGAATGGGAGACCACGTCTCAGGTCGCGTGAGGGGTAAAGTCTGCGACCAGGTTCACTCATGTACTAGGCTTACCGATTTACCATATCTCTCGGCATGTGCTTAGTACGTTCAAACGCTTGACACAGGTATCCGCACGTTAATCCTTATTCCAATTTCCGTCTCGTAAACAATGAATCCCCATGGATTCGTGTCCACAGACCATCATCATTCTGTTATCAAAGTGGATACAACCACCTCGAGCGAGTGCTAGAAAAATCACTCAACTTCTACCGAGATCCCTAATTAGCAAAGCAGCTACTCGACCTAGCATACTAGTATCCATCACAAAGGAAATCCTGAGTTCATGCAAATAAGGTTTCAGTCAACTTCTACACTTAAGTGCACAGTATAAGCCTACAAACATTAAGTGCAGTAAAATAGCATATAAAGTTGGTTATGCATAAAACCGGGGCTTGCCTTCCAAAGCTGGGGCAGGCAGATCCTCGATGGCAGGCTCTGGTGCTGGCTCTAGGACTACCTCCTGAGCAACTCCTTGCTCCGGAACGAGGATGTACTCTCCATCAGCGAGATTACAGTCTATCAAATGCAATGAGTAAGATATATGCATATTAATAAAAGTGCATTTTGTAAACACTAAGCATAGGGAAATAGTACTAAAATAGTGGTACACTAGGGTTTCCTTTGTTGGCCTTAAGGGTTTCATACATTCATTTTTTTTGGGTCTTGAATGCACTTAACATTTCAGTTATCCCTTGGATGTTTGTTTTGGCTCTTGGAGGATTTGAATTTTGCACACCACTAATTTCTCCCAAAAATTCTCATTCTACTTTCTATTTTGCCTATTATTAAGTGCTTTTGAACTATCCTGGCAATTTGGAATTTTCTAAAAATGTTACAAAAATTACAGTGGGTAAACATTGACCTCTGGGGTTTATCCTAAAAATTTGAGGTTGAAAATAATTCAGATACTCCTTGTGCAAAAATGACAAAAGTAAGGGTAAAAGGGCACTTTATACTATAGCTCTGATTTAGGTGAGGTTTCTGGACTAAACTTTATTTTTGCTAAGATCCATAGGTGATAATAGGCCTTTGTGCTAAAAATCACAGAAAAAGACCCACTGGGTATTTAGTTGTGATTTTCTAAATTTTAATGCCAAAAAGGTACTTATAACTAACTTGTTATTTGAAAAATGTCAAACAACAGAACTTATATTTTTCCTAGATTCATATCAGCATTTTATTAGCTATCCCAAGGATTGGGGTGGGTTCTTCTTAGGATTATTTTTATAGACATTTTCTAAGTTTTCCTTGTTTTCATGAAATAAAATGTGGTGTATTTCTTTTGTATTAACAAAGGGCTTAACAAAATTTTCTAATGAACTATGTTAATAAAGTAAGCTAGCAAAAATGTGGTTGCCCCTGGTTCTTATTTTAAACTCCCTTTTCTATTTTCTTTTACTTCGAACCAAAGTAAGTTTAAATGGTAAACCCTTCCCTAATCTGGTGTACTGAGGGGTTTATTATTTTTAAACAGGCTAAATAGTGGTTAAGTACCTCTCTAATTTTTCTTAACCCCAGTCTAAAAGTGTAGCTATTTTTCCCTTCTTTATTTAGCTTTTGCTTAGTTTACTATTTAAATCAAAACTTTAAAATATCTTGCAGTACTTAGGGTGTTTGGCATTTTTTCTAAGTAGTTCGTATTATTTAGAACCTAGCAAAATTAGTTTGACCAAATTTGGTTGGATAAAACTGAAGTTATGAATTTTACAAGCTCTATCTACCATTAAATGAATAATGTTTAAAAGGTTTTATGAAAAACCAGTTTACACCGAGACCCCTGGGCTTTTCCTTAACTAAGTCTTTAAACTATACCCCTGCAGGACTATTCATCTGAGTCACTAACTGTTCAAAAAGCCCCTCGGCTTCTTCTTCTTTTCCCCCGAGCTCCCTCCCCCTTTGAAACAGTAACCGCGGGGAATAAACAGGGTGGTGCGGCTTACCGGCGGCGAGGAAGGTCCGGTGAAGGGCGGGGTTTGCTCCGGGAGGTCCTGGCGGTCACGTCGAGGTGCGGCTTGTCGACGGTGATGGCCAGAATCGGTCAGGCCACGTACGCAGGCGGTCGGGCTCGTTGGTGGCGTATGCTCCAGCCTGCTCACGACGGTATTGCTCAATCCAATGGCATAGGAAGCTCCACGGGGTGCTACAGATGTTACTAGTGCAAGGAATCGAAGAAAGGCTCACCGTGGAGCTCGGTCTACGTGCGTCGGCAGTCGGGTGAAGTCCGGTGATGTCGATCTGGTGTCTCCGGTGAGGTAGAGTTCAATCCCCGGCTCTGGAAGCTTCACCGAGGTCCGTAGAGGCTATCCCGAGGGTCGGACGAGGCAGGGAATGGCTAGGTTGGCCGGTCTACGGTGGTTGTGGCTTGCGCGGCCGTTGGCACCTTGCTCACGGGGCGAACTCCGGCGAACTCGAGCTCGGGTTGGGTCAGTGGCGCGCGGGGATGTACAGTCGAGGCCGAGATGGCTTTTATAGGCACAGGCGCGGGCATGGACGCAAGGTTGGCGCGGCGCGGGGCTGCGTGTGTGGGCGGAGCGCCGAGGGCGTGCTTTGGCGCGCCAGAACGCGTCGAACACGTGGGTGTTTGTTTCTGCCTCTGCTCAAGCATTTGCAGAGATCACAAACGTACGAATCTTGCCAAGGGTCTTGTGCAAATCTCTTTCTGGCACCTAGGGCTAGCTAGTTTGTGTGAGTTCCAATGGGAGATATGCCCTAGCTTGTGAGATATGCGGGTGCCAAGTTGGGTCTGTCGGCACTGTTCAACCCGAGACCAAACTGATGTCAAACCTTGTCAATTGGTCTTGGTTTCGGTTCAAATTTTTCCAGGGCGTGCCTTAGGTAGTTTGGCCACTTTTTGTTATTTGGACCAAGGGGTTTTGGCGCCAGCACAAAGGTGAACACCTTTGATCTTTAGTCTAGGGTGGTTTTTGGGACTTAAAGAGATTTTTAAAGGCTCAAGTGTGCTTTCCACTTGTTGAACTATTTTGAGGTTTTTGTTGGGCCTTTTTGCAATACTTCTCTTACTAAATTTTGTAGCTTTATTAATATTCTTCATCTTTAGTAAAGGTTTCTTTTTATGTTTTGATCATTTGCCCACTCTTTCCCTTTTAATCCCATGGTTAGGGTTTAAGGGCTCAAGAAGGAATTAGGGTTTTAGAATCTTGTTTGTGGGTGAACATTGTATGAAGGATAGAATTTCTTTCTTGTTATGGTTAATGCTTAGCTTAGCCATGATTCTAAAACTTTTATTGCCTTCACTCTCCATTTTAGCATAAAGTTTAAGTAGGACCTAATGTGCTTCTTTGGCCAGGGCTTTGGGTAACACCAGGGGTGTTACAGCCCTCCCCCTTAAAGGAATCTTGTCCCGAGATTGGGTAGGGATCCTTTAGTGGGGTACCAAGTAGGTGTGTGTTGGTGTGTTGCAGTTTCCTTTAAACAAGTTTCTCTAGTTAACTGCTCTTCGAATGTCATTCTCTTTGCAACTTCAGAGGGAAGTCCTTCTAGGCTTATTTTCACAACTTACTCTACTCTTTTTAACTAGGTTTCTCTTATATTTAGATTCAAAGGGCAGGTGGGGTGGGTGTTTTTGGGTTACGTACCGACTCCTTTAGGCAGAAAGTCGGGGAAGCGAGAACGTAGAAAATCCTCAGTCTCCCACGTGGCCTCTTCTTCTGAATGGTTGCTCCACTGAACCTTATACATTTGAATTGACCTTGCTTGAGTTGACCTTTCCTTTTGGTCCAATACCCTGACGGGGTGCTCTTGGTAAGACAAGTCTGGTTCTATTTCCAATTCTGGTTCAGGTAACACTTTCGTGGGTAAGCGGACACACTTCCGTAGCTGAGATACGTGGAACACATCATGAACTGCTGACATATGAGGTGGTAACTTCAATTGGTATGCTACAGGTCCACAAGTTTCTTTGATCTCATAGGGCCCAATATAGCGAGGATCTAACTTGCCCTTGATTCCAAACCTCTGAACACCTTTGGTGGGTGACACCTTAAGATATACATGATCTCCCACTTCGAATTGTAGAGGCTTCCTTCTCTTATCATGATAGCTCTTATGCCTGGCCTGAGCAGCTTCCAAGTTCTTCTGAATGACTCTGACTTTATTCTCGGCTTCAAGTACTAGTTCATGTCCAAATATTTCCCTCTCTCCAGCTTGTGACCAATTTAGCGGTGTTCTACACCTTCTCCCATACAAAGCCTCGAAAGGTGCCATCTTTAGGCTGGATTGGTAGATGTTGTTATACGAGAACTCCGCCAAGGAAAGGCACTTATCCCAATTCTTACCATAGTGTAACACACAGGCTCGCAACATGTCCTCGAGAATCTGATTTACTCTTTCTGTCTGACCATCTGTTTGAGGATGGTACGCTGAGCTTCTAATCAAAGTGGTTCCAAGTGACTTTTGGAACTGCTCCCAAAAACGTGCCACAAACAGTGCTCCTCTATCAGACACAATAGTTCTCGGAATTACATGCAAACGCACTATTTGGTCAATATAGATTTCTGCATATTTCTCTGCCTTGTGGGTGGTATGTACTGGCAAGAAATGAGCTGTCTTGGTTAATCCATCCACAATGACCCAAATAGAATCATGGCGTCGGGAGGTGTTGGGCAATCCCACAATAAAATCCATGCAAATATCCTCCCATTTCCAAGATGGTGTGGGAAGGGGCTGTAAGGTATCGGCTACCTTCAAATGACTAGCCTTGATTCTTTGGCAAGTGTCGCATTCAGATACATACTTCGCAATTTCCCTCTTCATTCTGGTCCACCAATACAAAGATTTGAGATCATGATACATCTTGTTACTGTCGGGGTGCATGGAAAATTTGGAAAGATGAGCTTCATCCAATATTTTCTGCCTGAGGAAACAACTTCCATGTTCAACTTGCACAACTCGTCACACAGAGTGGCGATCTTAGAGTCCATAGTTACACAGTTGCACTGGGCCTTTTGACTTAAGGCATCTGCCACGACATTGGCCTTGCCCGGATGGTAATGCACCTCCAAATCATAGTCCTTGATCAATTCCAACCATCTTATCTGCCTCATATTAAGATCAGCCTGAGTGAAAATATACTTAGACTCTTGTGGTCAGTATAGATATTACAATGAGCTCCCATTAGATAGTGTATCCATATCTTCAGAGCATGAACTACGGCTGCTAACTCCAAATCATGTGTGGGGTAGTTCTGCTCATGAGGCCTGAGTGCTCGGGATGCATAGGCAATAACTCTGTTGTCTTGCATCAAGACACACCCCAATCCAGTGCCTGAAGCATCGCAATAAACATCGAAAGATTTGGTGTTGTCAGGCTGTGCTAGCACGGGTGCTGTTGTTAGATGCTGCCTCAATGTATGAAAAGCATCCTCACATTTCTGACTCCATTCATAATTTACTCCTTTCTTCAACAATTCAGTCATTGGCTTGGCAATCCTGGAGAAATCCGGAATGAATCGCCGATAATACCCTGCCAATCCTAGAAAACTCTGAATCTGCCGCACGGTGGTAGGAGGCTTCCAATGCATCACCTCTTGCACCTTCTCAGGATCAACTGATATCCCATCCTGAGAAATGGTGTGACCCAAAAATTTAATTTCCCTCAGCCAGAAATCACATTTGGACAATTTAGCATACAAGCGATGATCGCGCAGTCTCTGAAGTACTGTATGCAAGTGCATAGTATGCTCATGTTCATTTCTTGAATATACCACCCTTTTCTACGAGTGACTCTACCATGGTGAGGGCACAAGAATGGGTACAACCCTGGTTAGGCAAGTACAATGTGATTTCTCCACAAAAAGGTGAGTGTATCTTAATAGCCCTTGCTGCTACATCAATTATTGCCTGATGCCTTGATAACCAGTCAGTTCCTAAAATGATGTCCACACTATCCAATCCCAAGATAAGGAGGGTGGTTTTAATTACAAGACTACCAAATTTTATAGGCATAAGCCTGTTGATTTGATAGGTGGCAACCCTACCTCCTGGTGTTGAAATTGTAATGCCCCCATTTGTGTGATGAAAAGGTAACTGACATTTGGCACTAAATTTTGCACTGATAAAACTGTGTGATGCACCCGAATCAAAAAGAATGACTGCAGGATAATTCAAAACGGAAAAGATACCAGTCATGACGGGTGCTCCCTCTGGAATGTCAGCTAACGTGGTGAAGTTCAGCCTGCCTTGCCTCACTTGCACCTTCTGCCTCTTGCCTTGGTTCTGATTTGAATTCTGCCCCTTCCTCTACTGGTTCTTGGGGCAATTCTTGGCGTAGTGTCCAGTGCTGCCCCAAGTGAAACATCTGTTGTCATTGGCCTGACGGTACTGCTACTGTGGCTGGTTGTTGTTCCTCTGAACTGGGGGCTGAGAGCGCGGTTGGGTGCCTGCTGCTATTGTTGTGGTCGGATCACCCACCGTCCTTGCTGCTAAGGTCCCCTACTCTGAGTGTCGGACACAATCCTGAAGCGCTGAGGCTGAGCTGAAGGTCCTGCCATCGGGTTCTTCCTCTTCTTTTCTGCCTGGCGGGCTGTGATGTAGTCTTCTTGAGAAATGGCCATGTTGACTAACTCATTTTAGCTATTGGACCTGACAGTGTTGAGACGGTCGCGGAGCTTAGTACTAAGGCCCCTCCTGAACCTGTCCCTCTTCTTCTCGTCCGTGTCAGCATGATAGCCTGCGTACTGACACAGGTCACTGAAGGCTTGGGCGTACTGTAACACTGTACGACTCCCCTGAGTAAGTGCCAGAAACTCATTAAGCTTGTGGTCCATGATGTCTGCTGCTATGTGATGTCCTCTGAATGCTGCCCTGAACTCTCCCCACTCAACCACGTGATCAACCAGCTGCATAGCGAGGAAGTGATCCCACCATGTTCGCGTGGGTTCACGAAGCTACTGGGTGGCGAAATGAACCTTGGCCACATCTGAACAAACTCCATTAAGCAGTGGGAATTTGGATTCCACCACCCTGAGCTATACATCAGCATCAAGTGGATCCTCTGCCCGAGTGAACAATGGCGGCTGAGTGCTGAGGAACTCCTGATAAGTGGACGCTGCTAGGGGACGCTGATGGTGATCACCACCACCATAGTGCTGGGGTGGCGGCTGACGCTGAACTAACTATCGCAGAATCTCATTCTGCTGAGCCATTAGTTCTTGCATGGTAGGAGGCGGCGGCGGTGGCAGAGGAATGTGTTCATTCTGGCCACGGCGCGCTCTTCCTGCCATCTAAAAATTTAGGATGCTCTTAGTATCATACTTTGGAAATCAGGGGTTGCACATGGTAAGAGATTTTAAGGACAGGGTTGTAAAATGCCAAACATTTCCTTGCATTTTCATAAAAGTTACCACATGACATAAATTTCCTCATAACTTAAAATAGACATCATCCATCAATCCAAAAGAGTTTTCTAACGGTTACAGCAGTGTTCAAAATACTCGACTCTCTCTAGCCTAGTACCCTAATGGGGCAAAAGCTAAGCTAGTTTTCGAGGAGTTCTACTGTTGCACACTTCTAAGCAGTAGTGTGAAAGCTAGTTTTCGAGGAGTTCTACTGTTGCACACTTTTAAAATAGGCACTGAGCAGTAGTGCGAAAGCGCACGCCGTGCGGCATCTTGTATGGCTGCCTCAGCTGAGTCCCTCTCAAAGATAGAATAATGCTCCGAGCAGACCTCCACACCCCGGAGACTATCCTCCAGACGGCGAACCAAACAAGTCGCCTCCCAGCGGTCCGGGTAAACCCCACGACTGTGCTGGAAGACAACACAGCGATACTCGATGGACCAAGTGCGTCGGTCAAGTGCCTGGCGTAGCAAGGTGTCGAGCGCATCATGGAAGTGACACCCGCGAGCGGCATCACGAGTGATGGGCCGAGCAACCCATCCCTCCAGCTCCTGCTCCTCTAAAAAGGCGGTGCTATAGCTCGAGCTATTGTCATCACCTCCGTCGTCGAGGTCTCCTCCAACAGCTACTCCAGCGGCTGGGACGCCCAGTGGTGGTGCAGGGGGCGCCTCACAGGCTCTACCTCCTGCTGAGGCGAAGAAGAAGAGCCTTGCTGCTCCAACTCCTGTCACTGACACTCCTGCTCCCCGTGCAGTCGGTGGTGCAGCCTCTCCAAATGGCTAGACTGACCAGTCATAGGACGGCGAAGCAAACGCTCCACGAGACGAGAAGGCGAGAAAGGAATGACTGACTTTTGTGCGGTGTGTCTAAGACGAGCCATCTACAAAGACACCGTAAGCATAAGAGTGAGAACAGAACTAGTATGACCAGCAAGTAGACCATAAGAAATTAGGAAAAAGAATAAAAGAAAATTTTTAGCAAGGTATAATATACATAATAAAATATAGAATTGGTCGATATGACCAACTTTTGAAGGGACAATTATGGGTTTAGGTTAAGGTGAGAATAGGGGTCTATAGTCCTTAGAATGACCATTCTACTCTAGGTTAGCGGTCCTACAGTCAGCACGGCTTTGATACCATTTATGTCACACTCGATTTTAGAAGGCAAACCAAATGTGAACCATGTACGTGCCAGGATCAGCAATTCACGTACACAACAGTTACATAACCGGACATCATAACACAGTGCTCAAATAATAACATAAAAGAGGATAATAGTTGATTACATCATGATGTCCGAGACATCCACATAGTCATTAACAATTATCGAAGTGCAAAAATGAAACGTAGATAAACATGGCCTTCACAGGCAGCCGACTGGGGGTTTGCCGCTAACCCACGTCTAGAACTCATCATACTCTTGGAACTCCTAGAAGTCCTCCACCACGACTTCATCTTCTCCAGAGTAGTGGTTGCAACGTGGACAACTTGGGGGTGGTGTGTAAAGCAAGGGTGAGTACACATCAACATACTCAACAATTGCCCCGTTTGGCTGTAGTGGACTAGCTTTATGTGGGGTTAAAGTCAAGCAGTTGCTTTTAGTTGATCATGTTATTATTACTAATAGAGAGCCAGGTTTTAGCATTAACCCAAGTTGTTAACCCAAAAGTACCCTTTCCAAACGGAAAGAATACCAAAAACCATAATCATAGTCACAATAGAAACCAATAATATCCTCATCATCACCTGTAAACAAAGCATCTCTGATCAATGTTTCTCTAATCAGTGGAGCTCCCAAGGCCGCTCATAACCGCAAGCACGGCTGATATATTAGTTTCATAACACTCTGCAGAGGTTGCTCACTTTACCCATAAGTCGTGATTCCCTTTTGCCTAAACATAACCATATTTTGACAATCACGCTATGCATAAAATAAAGTTACGCTACGCGTTTAAATATTATAAATAATTCAAGGTAAATTTAAAAGGGTTGTCGCGCGTCGAAATGCATAACGGCACACGCGAACTAAACCGAAAATTGGGACGAGTTACCGCTCGACGAAGCGCGCGACAGCACGCACGAACTAAGCTAAAAATAAAATGAGTCGTCGCGCGGCGAAACGTGCGACGCAACACTTTAGATAATCTGAAATTAAAATGAATCGTCGCGCGATGCAGCACACTAATAAATCTGAATTTAAAATAAATCATCGCGCGACAAAGCGCGCGACACAACACGCTAATTAAACTAAATTTAAAACTAATCAAACTGAATTTTAAACGTCGCGCGCGCTAGGGCTGCACGCGGGGACGAGACTGCACGAGAACGCGCTGCGCGCGCCGGGGGCGAGCCACGCCGGGGGCAGGCCGCGACGGGGGCCACCGGGCGAGCCGCATCGGGGGCCACGTCGGGGTTGTGCTGGGGCCGCACGGGGAGGGCCGGACGGGGGCCACGCGAGGGTTCAGGGGCGCCGCCGGGGAAGGGCCGGACGGGGCCGCGCGAGAGGAGGGCAGGGGGCGCCGCCGGGGAGGTTGGAGGGGACCACGCCGAGGAGAGGGCAGGGGCACCGCCGGGGCCGGACGGGGCCACGCTGAGGGCGAGCGGGTAGGTGCGCCGCGGGGGCCGGACGGGGTCGCGCCGAGGGGAAGGGTGTAACACCCCTGGTGTTACAAGAACTAAAACTTGGGCATGACATCATATGCATTGACATTTCATTATGTATGTTACACCTAGAGTGCATCCACTAGGCTAAAAGTTCAAAACAAGTGTGATGTGATGATTTGAAGTGATCATTAACCCTAGGGTAGGGTACTCAACCAAGGGATAGAGGTGTGTGTGTGAGTATGATAACAAATTGAGTTTTATCTCAAAAGTTAGTGGAGATGTTCATAGGATACTAAACTTGGAGAGTTTGAGTGGCACAAAAAACCCTAGAGCACTCAAAACCCGAATAAGAACCCTAGAAACCCTAATTAGAACCATATAAGGTTATTTCAATTTCTTGGCACTTTTGGACCAAAGTGCATATATCAAAGTGGTAGAGTATCAAAAACTAAGCAACTTTTACATTGGAAGATTTTCAAGTGTTGTGGAACAAATTGGAGTAATTTGCAAAAGTTCCCAAGGGCACCCATGTCTTAACTCTGAAAAATAGTGTAATTGGGCTGACTTTGGGACCCTGTATCTGTTAATCCATGAAGATTTTGCTATAGGTCACTACAACAAATTTGCAGAGCTACTATAGGGGTACAAGTTTGATTAAGTAGTTAAGCCCTAGAGCTACCCAGAAATTGGAATAAAATGCCCTAGAAGTCGGATTGTCAGACAACTTCAGTTCTGAAAATTGGAAGTTCACTGACATTTGGTCAACTTTGAAGACAGTTTGTGACTAATTCAGTAGAATTAAGACCAGGGTCACTGTGGCAAAATTGAAGCCCTAATATTAGTGAACAAACTTGTTATACTGAGCTTGGCCTGGTGCTGTACAATTTTTGGAGTAAATTGCTCCCAATCTTGGTCTGTCAGGCAGCTCGGGATGGCGTTCAGTGGTGAACAGTGGACTGAACAAGATCGCCCGATTCAGTGAATTTTGCCGTCGGTGATCTTCACGCCGTGATCCGCGCCGGTGCTACATTCGTGCTCTGTGGCGAGTGGATAGTCGCGGGGGGGTAAAAAGATCTGAAGGAGAGTGGATAGAGTCAGCTTTGCCGTACCCACTTGCCCCGCGGCGTGGCCGCGCGGCCGTCACCGTTACCCTAGATACGCCACGCTACTGACCATGTTACCACGTCGCAATGTGTCGTGTGAAATGGTTAGTTACCACCCCAGGACTCTACCCTAGTGAGTGCCACGTTGAGCGAACTCCGGTGACTCACCTTCGCTCCGGCCGCAAGCTCATCCATCCCAAATTCTCGAAACCCTCGAGTGGTCTCTATAAATTGAGTGTTCGGCCTACTCCGCTATCTTGTTATGAAGCCAGTGCACCGCTCCTCACCGCCAATTAGCCACCACCGCCCCTGAATTCCTATTTTCCCCAATTCGGTTAGTCGCGCCGCCGTGAGACACCTCATTGTGGCCAGCCGATCTCAGGTCCGTTCATGTCCCTCTGACCCATGTTTCTGCCTCCTCTGATGCTAGTGAAGCTCTCGGTCTCGGTCGATTGAACGCCACCACATCGTAGCTTAGGGAACGTCGCATTAATGTCCAGGAACGCCATCGCGGACATGGCTCACGTCGACCGGCCGTTCCTGGTAGTCTTTGTCCAAAATTGTGCGAGCACCACAGCCTTGGTAGGTCCCTAGTTTGTGCTGCATCCTTGAATTAAGCTAGACCGGTTCGGGTAGGACGGTACTGGCATGGCAGCGATTTGGTTCCGCCATTACCGCAGACAGCTAGATATTAGCGGTGCTCAGGTCAAATTAAGCGTGTAATTGTGTTTGGGTCGCATCTATGGGGGTGTTCGAGCGCTCGCCCCCACCGGATCGGGTCACCGCCGGCGAGTACACACGATTCTGGTCGGGTATTCGCGCGGGGGATGGCCAGGGTTGTGGTTGGTGAAGAAACATAAGTAGAAGGGCTTTTATGCAACTATCAGTGAAACAGATGAATAGTGTTGGGCTCTTTACCGGTTATTCAAATGGTCAGGGACCTTTGCGCAAAACCAATCACGTGAGCGCGGACGTTGGCGCGTTTCCCTGTTCGCGGGTCGACCCGGGCTGATCTTAGCCCATCACTATTCATTATTTTTCCTTTTCTTTTTACTGCTAGATTAAGAAATTTGTAGAAAATAGTAGAAAATTGGTAAAATCATGAGACCAATTTTGCTAGACTCCTAAAATCACATAGTATTTGATAAAAATAACTCCAAGATTTTTATCCCAAACCTAGAATTATGTAGCCTTTAATGGTGTTCAAACCAAGCCTTTTAGAATTTTAGAAATAATTTAATAGCTCCAAAAATGGTAAAACTTTTTGGGTAGGCTTAGTATGATGATTGAAGACCTTGGATGAAAATTGAAATGATTTGGACAATGTTTGGTCACAAACCAATAAACTAGCCTCCTAGGGTTAAGTTACTTAATGCTAATAGAATACCAACTTAGGAAACTCTAGTGATTAGTGTATACCGTGAAGGAAAGTTGTATTCAATATACAACTTAGTATGTTTCTATTATGTAACTGCATATTCATGACATCACATAAGCAATCATGTACATGTATTGTCATGTATAGAAAACGAGGAAGAAATTGTGGTTGAAGAAGAAGTTGTCACTCAAGCTGAGAATCCTCTAGCCGAGAATAACTTCTACTTCGACATCTGTGGAGTAGACCCAGAACCTCCTGCAACACAAGGCAAGCCCCGGTGCATTATCCTTTTCCTTGTTGTTTTAAAATCTTTATCACCTTATATGATGCATTAGGTGATAGGAGTTGTGTGCTAAACAATTGATGCATTTCCTTCCTTGCAAAATTGATTACCATTCCTTGATACCCTTTTATGAAAAGGATTTTTATGATGCTTAGCTTTGCTTTAGAAAACAAAATTTTTTGTTTTAAACAAAAAGGTGATGCTTCATACGGGATATGGAGTTTTACAAAGAAAAGACTTGTGATGGTGAATCCATCATGGCCATGGAGGGTTCAACATCTGAAAAGATGTACCTCTGTCAGGTACCAAACTTTGGGTTGAAAATGATAAAGACGAGACTGAGCAGGTGACTTGCACGAGAAGGAAGTCTCGGTGTAGTGTCTCCGTCTGAGTCGCTTAAGGACCGAGCTGATGTAGACCTACTGACAAAGGACCTTTTAATTGGCCATATGCCTCGTCATGGGTAAGCTTTGCCTCAGTCGGACCAATACCAGAAAGGCCACCACGCAATGGGAGTGGAGAGATGGCGAGAGTAGCGTGTACCCTCCGCGGCAAGAGGCTAGATGGTGGTGTATCTGTGCTCTCGATTGGCGTGAACCCATTCTGATCTTGAGAAACCCGGTGGCGAGTTGACATATGCAAGGATTAAGTGCTACATATGTCGTGTGGTTGGAGATCCCCAGTTGGGTATTAATCGATTCGGATCGACGTTACTTCTCGGACATGAAGATTTGGTCACTGACTTACACGTAGCAATCTAGTGAACTGAAGAGATGATAAAAGATGGCTAGCATAGGCCAAGTGCCTGATCTAGGATAGAGAGAACTCTAGATGCAGGTAACTTCTTAACCTGATAATAAAAATGGATTTTAAGGATCCACTCATAGTAAGCTTTTCTGCAAACAGAGTGGAGGCCCTCTAGGCAAGGCAGCTTAGCCAAGTCTACGTCCCCATGTTAACGTGAGCTGCCACCACTGCCGACCCCCCCTCTTGCCCATAGTTCAGGAAAGGTTGCTAGGTACTAAGCGTATTAAGCTAATTACCAAAGCCAGAGCCATGATAGCACTCGTGCTTGCACTGTTATCCTAGGTGGTCACTCCATGTTATATTTAATATGAAATGATCTTGTTTAACCATCGGGTTTACATCATAATACAAACTTCATTTTTAGAACAATAGTATCATTAAAGAGTGACATCATAATTATCAAGTTGAGCAGTAGCACAAATTGCTAAGCATAGTGTTTATCCCAGAGTAATCAAGGAATAGGATTGGTATTTCTAGGAAATCCTATTTAGGCAAATCCCATCAAATTTATGCAAATATCCAAAAGTAAACATTATTATATGCATTTTTTGGGTACAAACAAAAATGCATAGGGAGAATCCACTTGCCTTCCTCAAACGTGTCATGTGGGTCGCCTTCGAACGTATTCGGTTCTTCTACCACACAGTCGGCTTCTAATATAGATTCGCATATCGTACATACAAAAGAAAACATTCACCAAATAAATAATCATACACCATTACAGGAATAACATTCACCATTACATGAACAAACATATACCATTACATGTATAGACTTATGCCAAAAAACCATACTTATAAAAGGGCCTAGAATAAAACCTAATGCATACTCACTAGTGAAAGTTATATGGACATTTGACTACGAAAGTATTTTACATAACATAGCTTATATGTAATGACTTAACCAATTCTACAGAAATAAATTAATTATCAATTAATTATTTCTACTATGAACAATGATTTCATTATAATAATCAGAGGTCAAAACATTTTAATAATAAAGTACCACTGATTAGACTATAATATTTGAAATATTATGAACTCTATACCACTTTATGGTTGACTTATAAACTTCTAGATTAGAAAATGTTATTTAAATTATTATAAATTTCGTGCTAAGAAAGTTTCTATTATTTATTTAATGGGTCTAAATGAACCTATAATTATAAACTTCTAAATTAATTCTAAATTTATCATAAACAAAATTAACTGTGAAATTACTTATCTAGTGTTTTATTACCAACACGTGGTCTACCAAATTTTGCCATACTTCTTTCAATTCCCAAATTCTAAAGTAATCGTAAACCAATATTATGTCTAATAACAATTCACTAATTCATCGCATATATACTTAAAATCAATAGTTCACATACACATGCATTCCAAATCATAATATTCCCAAATTACAACAATAATTACAAAATTCATGAAATAATTCAAAATGTGATTTTGAAAATTAATGAAAATCTGGGTTGTCTTCAACATTGGATGAAAGGACAGTTTTGGTCACAGCGAGGCACGACCGGGACGACGGACGGTGGCGGCGGATGGTCCGGCGAGGCAAGGGCTTAGCGCAGGCGTGGCCTGGACGGCGAGGGCTCGGCGCGCGGGCGCGGTCGAGGACAGCGGGGCTCGGCGCGGCGAGGGAAGGAGAGCTCAGCAGGGGAGGGAGAGAGGAACTCGGCTGCCTTTTATAGAAGCAGAGGGGGAAAGGAGAGGACGCCAGGGGAGAGAGAGGGGTGGCGGTCGGCTATAACTCCATTGATGGCGGGAGTTAGAGAAGGGGAGAGGGTGGGGGAGAGGAAGGGGAAGGGGTGGCGGCCGTTACAGGTGCAGGGGAGGTGAGGGGGCGCTGGGGCACGGTCGACTCGGCCGGGGCAGGACGGCGTGGCCAGGCGCGGTCGCGCGGCCAAGGCGGCGGCACGAGGAAGATGAAGGGGGCGGTGGGGCCCGCGTGTAAGTGAGAGGGAAGGGGAGGGAATGAGGGCGCGCGGCTGGGCCCTAAGTGGGCCGAATTCGGCTAGCGCTAGGATTTCGAAATATTTTTTCTTTTCCAATAAAAATATAAATAAATATATTTTTAAATATTTCTACAAATCTTAATAATTTTACCAAACATATTTATATCTAAAATATTTATTTTTGGACCAATGTTTCTATACTAATTAATCGGGTTTCATATAAAAGACATTTTATAAAAACAATCATCAATCAATTATAAGAAAAATTCATTCTAAAGATAAATAAAATCAAATAGTTGATTTAAAAAAACTTTATTATACTCTCTACTACAATTTAAAGGCATTATTTTTAATACCTTCTTCTTTGGTAAGCCTTACACTTCACATGAGCCCCCCACCGTAAGTGAGCACATGCACATTATTCCCCACAACTTGTTGAGCGATGAACGTATGTGAGCTCACCCTTGTTGTACTCACATGCCCCCAAGTCAAGGATAGGTACCACAAGATAAGGAGCATAAAGGATGTTGGATGAGTTCGTGAGAGGTCTAGGCCATCGTGTCCCAGTCAACTATGGTTGCGGAGGATCGTTGTCTTTGTATGATGTAAATATTTAGTTATTTTGTACATAACTTCTATTATATAGTAAAGATGTGACATTCGTTTCTGTACCATGAGTCATCATATGTGTGAGACTTGATCCTAGCACACATTTGATTCGCGCCTGGATTTTCCCTTAAATCCGGTGTGACATCCAGGTCGTGGACCATTCGGATGGGGTCACCGGAACGTTCGGGGAAAGACGTCGGACCGTCCGACAAAAGCAGAAACGTCGCCTTAGTAAATTCAGCTAACGATATCGTCGATGTAGTTGATTGGGGAATGCCTTTGATTGTATACCTACGTAATTGAGATGTTAGGACAAATAGGAACATTCGACGGATAGCTTTCAGGTATATTTTAATTGATGATGAACTTTATCGCGAACTCATAGTGATGTCGTTCTTAGTGCATAGGCCCTAATGATGTTATATTAGCTATGGCCGAAGTAAATGAAGGAATTTGTGGTACTCATCAATCGGCTCCAAAGATGAAGTGGCTCTTGAGGAGATCTGGGTTTTATTGGCCTGATATGATAGTCGATTGTTTTAAGTGCAACAAAGGATGTCAAGTATGTTAGAAGTTCAGTGATATGTAATTAGTTCCTGCCACCGAACTTCATCCTATCACCAAATCTTGGCCATATAGGGGATGGGGTTTAGACTTTGTAGGAGAAATCCACCCTTCGTCATTAAAAGGTCATCAGTTTGTGCTAGTTGCCACAGATTATTTTACCAAATGGACAGAAGTCGTTGCTTTGAGAAACATGACACATAGGGAGGTAATTGAGTTTGTAACTAAACATTTCATTCATAGATTCGGCATTGCCCAGACTTTGACTACAGATCAAGGGACGTCTTTCATATCAAAGGAGGTATGTGAGTTTGCCGAATTATATAAGATTAAATTGCTCAACTCATCTCCATATTATGCTCAGGCCAATGGTTAGACCGAGTCTGGTAATAGGACATTGATTAGTCTTATTAAAAAGAAGATATTTGATCATTCTATGCATTGACATAAGGTTTTGTCTGAGGATTTATGGGCTCATAGAATATCTAAGCACTGTGCTACTAAAGTTTCTCCTTTTGAGCTTGTATATGGACAGGAAGTTGTTTTGCCTGTAGAGATAAGTCTGAATGATATCAAGTGTGCCAGGCAAAATGATTTAGCTATCGGTGGCTATCATGATTTAATGATGGATAATATTGATGAGGTGACCGATAAGAGATTTACAGCTCTGAGAGAGATTGAGAAAAACAAGATCATGGTTGTCAAGGCCTACAACAAGAAGGTAAAGGCTAAATCATTTCGAGTTAGAGATCTAATTTGGAAGACAGTCTTGCCATTAAGAAGCAGGGACCGGAAGTTTGGCAAATGGAAATGGTCACCAAGCTAGGAAGGGTCTTACAAAGTTAAACAAGTCATATCTGGTAATGCATACATGTTACAGACACTGCAAGGTGATGAGCTACTTAAGGCATTAAATGTTGTTTTCTCATGCAATATCATCCTAGTGTATGGCAAGATGCTTAAAGAACCGATGAATTTACATCAGGTTATTTATGGCTTATACCAGGTGCTTTTGGTTCGCTTAACCTTACCCAAAAGGTAGGGGCATGTGTTGAGCACCATATATGGTACCAGGGAAGGCCGGACGGTCCACGCCCGGACAGTTCGCAGGTAGCCCAGACGGTCCGCGATAGAATTAACTCAGGTGAGAAAACCCTGTTTTCCATGCGTGCTTATCTATCTAATCACGCAGATTCTGTTGAGGAACGCCTAGAAACGGGTCCTGACCTCCCCCTATATATATGAAGGGGTATGACTGATTGCGCGCACCTACAATCGGACCAATCAACCAAACATTATACTTCCTTTTCTTTCTCGTCCTAGGAGTAGCAGCAATCTAGTCTTAGTATTAGTCTTGATCGACCTATTTCTTCATCCCTAGACGACTCTACATCGTCTGGGGATGCCCCGGGTGACCTGCCGACCCTAGAGCACCCCTAGAACTCTCCTCTCTGATGGGTCCGGGAGGCGAGATCTAGGGTTCTACGTCGCCAGAAGACGCTCTTTGCCATCACAGACCGCTTGAACCCTGCGTGCGAACCGTCTGGTGTGAGGTATGAGGAGACGCTCCTGCGTCGAGGTCGTGTACCGTCTGGCTCCATACTAAACCGTTCGTGCTCCTTAAGAGAACACCGTCAAGAGGTACATCCGTACATCCCTAATGCTTGGCCCCAAATCGAAGCCAACAATCACATTTTGTATTACTTTTCTATCTTCTCCCTTTAGTTAAAAGTTAAGTGTGAAGAAGAAGATTGATTCATTTGTGTTGTCATGTTTCTCCTTCAGGTGTAAAAAACGAGTGTGGTTCATATTCACTTGATAGAAATCAAAAACACGCACTACTGCTACAGTGCTACTAGATGTTACATTCATAAACCAAAAACACGCACTGCAGCTACCAGGTATTACGTTCGTATCAGTAGTACGGGTAAATGAACCGACGAGTTAGTCAAAAACAAACCATTTGCCAGTATAAGAAAATAAACCAGCAAGTTAGCAAAAACTTTTTAAGGAAAATAAAATAAAGCAAAGTCAATTATATAGCCTATATATATTAACTATTAAGATTCTAATATGAGCACCTGGTACTACCATGCCTTCATCTTTCACTAACACTCTATCCATCTCACGCGTCCCGCCTCGACACCGTGACCCTATGGGCCCATGCCCATCGCTCTCTCCGGCCTCAGCTACTTACGCCTTTCCAATAATTATATAAAAAATAAAAAATAAAATTTAAAAAACACTCGAATCCACGACTCATTGCTCCATAAATATGAGGCTAACCATCAAACCACATGTTTCTTAGTGTCTAAAAATACACAATAATTATATTTTAATAAATATTTTAATAACTATTTATATGATATACAAAAATCGTAGCAAAGCATGGGCAACTAGCTTTAAGTTATAAGCCTTTATATTTCTTCACCGTTTTAAAAGTACGTTTGGCTTGGCTCAGCTGTAGATTCTTAAAATTTTAATCTTAGCAGTGATGAAAAGCTAAAATATATATTAGGTAATATGTTAGGTTCAAACAGCTGTTAAATATAGATTCTGTAAAATATTGATACTTTGGTAACATAGATAACAAAAATCTAGAAACCTTGGGAGTAGAAAGTGATTCTGAATTGAACTATAAAAATCTATAGATTTTCTATACAATCTATCCTGCCATTGTACTTGGTTCAGATTGTAGATTTTTAGAGCGAACCTAGTTCAGAAATCTAAACAAAAAAAACATACATAGTCTTTGTTATCTAGTTCAGAAAGCTACACACACACAAAAAATGCTGAGCTCGTTGATTGCACTCTTCTCTTCTAACCTCTACAACAGCATAACTCTCTTCTCACCTCTACCTTAGCATCAACTATATCACTATTACACTTGCTCTCAGTAATAAATGAACAGGCAAGCTTAGAATACAAGATCTGCGCAAACGTAGTTTTTCTATTGTCTTCGGCATAATTTGGTTGAGACAGACCAGATCTGCAGGTATTAGTATCACCAATGAGACATCACATCTGGTGATTGATTGGTAAGATTGGCTTAATGCCAAATCCAAGCCCCACCGTGTCGGTAAAAGGTTAATCCACCCTACATAATCATAACTTCCATAACACCGCTGTACCTTCAAGTAAAAAGATTGACTCAAGCATTACAGCCATCAACTTCGACATTTGATATTGGCAACTATCCTGAAACTCATCTTTATGCTAAAACATATTCAATTGATAAACAAGAAACGAGCTCAACACTCAGGTTGCCTCATTTGTAGAAATCGAAGTCCGTCTCAGGCTTTTTCACGTTGGTTCGGTAGCCCTTCTCAAAGTCCTTGGGGAGGATGACATATCGGTTTTTGCGGACAGCATGCATGCCAGCTTCTTGACAGATAGCAGCAATCTGTAAAAACATAATGCGAGGAGCATTCAGGGTGAGGAAAAAAAGGTTACCTAATTTTACATTGTCAGGTCAATAACCAATAACTAATGCAAGGAGCATTGAGGGCTATTGTGATTAGCATAAAAGTATTAACTATTTCAAATTACCAGGTGCTCTAAGTATATATACCTACTACTGTAGAAGTGAAGAGGAAAACAATTTACTAATATGTGCATGGTTATAAGGCGTCGCCTAGGCGTCCAGGCGCCGAAATCTCCTGGATGTCGCCTCACCTTGCCCTGAACGAGTAAGGCGTCCGCCTAGGCGCTGTAGGCGTCGCCTGGATAACTTAAGCATCAATTTCGACCGCCCTACCATGGATGCCTTGTCTCCAAAAAAACTGGGCGCGTAACCATTGGCGCTATTTCCTTAGATGTGCGGGAGGATTAAGGAAAGGAGAAAGAGAAGAGAGAGGGGTATGATCTTTCCTGTTTTGTTTCCTGGCAGCTCGTCGCGGCAGAGCACCAGCAGGCGGCGGTGCGGCAATAGCAGGGTGCGGCGCAGCGAGCCAGCGGGGCGGCGCAGCGAGCCAGCAGGCACGGTGCGGCTTCCTCTCCTCCCTACTTTCTCCCTTCTCAATCTGTTGTGCTTCCTCTTGTCTCAACTCTCAATCATTCTGCCTCCTCTGTTGGTATGGTTTGTGCAGAGAAGAGTACAGACTGATCCCAAGACAGAGACAGGCAGATAGCACAATGGCATCTCCAATTGCAAATGCAACTTCTGAGACTGGTGAGTACGTGACCCGTAGAACGATCCAGACCAAAAGCCACAGAAGTCAGCTGATCCAGGATGGAAGTACGGATTTTAGCCAGATCTTCAAATCAAAGAAAAGGTGGAATGCACCCTGTGTGGTCAAGTTGTTAGTGGAGGGATAAAAGAGGTTGAAGCAACATTTGGCAGGGGCAAGGCTAGCAGTGGATTAAGGAGATGACAAGTTATTTGGAGGCAAACAAGAGGAAAGACCAATGTTTCTAGATAAAGATTAAGTGGTGGAAGTGGCAGCAGCAGATGAAGAGAATGATGCATCTGTTGCGGTGGAGTCTCAAGCATCCAAGGTGCAGCCTAAAGCCCAGTTCTGGTATAGCAGCCAAAAGAAAGACAGTCAACCTTGCAATTCAAGGCAAGTAGTAAAGCACAACCAAGGACAAACAAGTATGTAGTTGAGATGTTGCGGAAAACACCAGAAGAGGTGGTGGATAAGAGATTTTCAGTCTCTTATCAGCCCACAATCATGGCTAGTGCAAAAGGTAAGGAGGACATGCAGTGGGCTTTGTTCTTTTATGAGTGCGGTGTACCTTTCAATGCTACAGCAGCTCAGCAATTTCAGATTGCAATTGAGGCCACATCACAGTTTGGTTCAGGGTATAAGCCTCCAACACTTTACCAACTAGGAGAGCCATTGCTTCAAGGGGTTGTAAAGTCAACAAATACAGTGAGGGAGGAACATGAGTGTGTATGGAAACACTATGGCTGCAAACTCATGTCTGATGGATGATCTGATAGGAGGGGACGCCATCTGATTAACTTATTAGTGAACATTCCGGAGGGCACTTACTTTTTAGAATCCATTGATACATCAAGTGAAGTACATGATGCATACATGCTTGCTGATTTGCTAGAGAAAAAAGTTAACGATATTGGGAGAGACAATGTGGTACAAGTTGTTACTGATAATGGTGTCAATTACAAGACTGCAGGCAAGCTTCTAATGGAGAGGATTTTTATATTATCTTGGAGTCCATGTGTTACACATTCCTTGGATCTAATGTTGGGGGACATAGGAAACTTGAAGGAATTCAAGAAAGCAATTGCGCGTGCAAGGCGTGTGACAACTTTCATAGAGTAATGGGAGAATCCTTGCTACCATGAGAGAGAAAATTGGTGGGGCAGATCTTGTGAGACCCGTTGACACTCGTTTTGCTACTTTCTCACATTAAAGAGCTTGTACAAGTACAAGGATGCTTTGAAGTCTTTATTTGGAAGTGCTGTTTGGACTGATAACAGATTGGCAAAGACTAGTGCGGGAATGGATGTATATAACATTGTCTTCTCCAATCTCCACACAATTTTGGAATTCAGTAGAAGATTGCCTTAGAGCTTCAGGATCACTACTTATTGTACTTAGGGTGGTAGATGGATATAAGAGGTCCACTAAGGAGGTCCAAACATTAATGAAAACATGCAAAGGAAAAGATCAATCGAAGTTTTGTTGTCCAAAGCAAAAAGAGTTTCTCAAAAGCATCATGGCTATAATTGAACGACATTGGGAGAAACAAATGGATCACCCACTGTATGGGGCTGCAATGTATTTGAACCCAGGAAAGTTGCATCCTCTCATAAGAAATGATGATGATGCTACTGTTGGGCAGCTAAGAGGTTGCTTTCTTGATGTGCTTGCAAAAATGGTAGATGATGAAGAAACAAGAGACAAGATCAATTCTCAAGCAATGGATTGAGTATCTTAGAGGTGCAGCTTTTTCAAATAAGATAGCCAAAGATAACCTTCAAACTATAACCCCATGTAAGTGTTGTTGACTGCTAGTAGCTACTGTTTGTGGCTGCTAGTACCTGCTAGTTGCTAGAATTCAACCTCATGTTGGTTGAGAACCCTAGCAGCTGCTAGCTACTGCTCTTGGCTTGCTAAATTGTTGTGTTGTTGCAGTTGAGTGGTGTCGTTCGTATGGTGGTCGTGGTATTGAGTTATAGAGATTTGCTAGGTGTTTGGTGAGTCTTTATGCAACATCATTCAGATGTGAACGCAATTGGAGTAGCTTTGTATTTGTAAGTTACTATGTGTGTCTCCTCAAGTCCTCATCCACCTACTTGGCTACTTTTGTAACCAATATTTCAGGAATTAGTAACTAGGTGTTTTCTGATTTTGTAGATCCATACAACAACGACAATAAAGCCTTTTTGTCCCAAGCACGTTGGGGTAGGCTAGAGATGAAACCCCATATGAAAACCTCAGAGCTCAACCCCCAAAGAAAAGAAAAGGGAGACAAAGGCAAAGGAGAACCGAAAAACGACGAAACAGGGAAACACATAAAAAGAGATAAAACCCACAACAACCAGCAAGATCTAAAGGGGCACAAGAAAAGGTCAAACGATTAAGGAGGAAAAGCGAAACTACAAATCAGGGTTCTGGCACGTGAATTGCACACTTCCACCCCTTCCTATCCACAACGAGCTCTTTATCAATATTCCACTCCTTCAGGTCCCTCTCCACAGCCTCTGTCCACGTCAAGGTTGGTCGACCTCTACCTCTCTTCACATTCTCAGGACACCTAATTATTCCGATATGCACCAGTGCCTCTTCAGGTCTTCGTTGGATATGTCCAAACCATCTCAAACGATGTTGCATAAGCTTCTCCTCGATTGGCGCCACTCCTACTCTCTCTCGTATATCATCATTCCGTACTCGATCTCTCCTTGTGTGGCCGCATATCCAGCGCAACATACGCATCTCTGCCACACTTAGTTGTTGGACATGTCGTCTTTTAGTGGGCCAACATTCTGCTCCATACAACATAGCCGGCCGGATTGTTGTCCTGTAGAATTTGCCTTTTAGTTTGTGTGGCACCCGGGGGTCGCATAAGACAGTCGCAGCTTGCCGCCACTTCAACCATCCAGCTTTAATTCTATGACTGACATCCTCATCGATGTCTCCCTCCTTCTGAAGCATTGATCCTAAGTAACAAAAAGTGTCTTTCTTGGGTACCACTTGCCATCAAGACTAACATCGCCATCCTCATACCCCATGGCACTGAAATCACACTTCATATACTCTGTTTTAGACCTGCTAAGCCTAAAACCTTTTGCTTCCAGCGTCTGCAGCCACAATTCTAACTTTTGCGAAACACCACTCCTACTCTCCTCAATAAGTACCACATCATCGGCAAAAAGCATACACCACGGTATATCTCCTTGTATGTCCCTTGTGACCTCATCTATCACCAAAGCGAAAAGATAAGGGCTCAAAGCCGACCATTGATGTAGTCCTATGTTAATTGGAAAGTCATCGGTGTCTCCATCACTTGTTCGGACACTTGTCACAACATTAGTGTACATATCTTTAATAAGATTAATGTACTTTGTTGATACTTTGTGTTTTTCCAAGGCCCACCACATTACACTCCTAGGTACTTTGTCATAAGCCTTCTCCAAGTCTATGAAGACCATATGCAGGTCTTTCTTTTGTTCTCTGAATCTCTCCATAAGTTGTCTTGGTAAGAAAATGGCCTCCATAGTTGATCTCCCAGGCATGAAACCAAACTGATTTTGGGTCACGCTCGTCATCTTCCGTAGGCGATGTTCAATGACTCTCTCCCATAGCTTCATTGTATGGCTCATGAGCTTAATTCCACGGTAATTAGTACCACTTTGAACATCTCCTTTGTTCTTGAAGATTGGTACTAACATACTCCGCTGCCACTCGTCGGGCATTCTGTTTGTCCGAAAGATGGTGTTGAAAAGCTTAGTCAGCCATACTATCGCTATGTCTCCAAGGCATCTCCATACCTCGATAGGGATACCATCAGGGCCCATCACCTTTCCTACCTTCATCCTTTTTAGCGCCTCCTTAACTTCATATTATTGTATCCTTCGTACAAAACCCCTGTTGTTGTCATCGAATGGTTCGTCCAATTCTATTGTAGAACTCTCATTCCCTCCATTGAACAATTTGTTGAAGTACTCCTTCCATCTGTTCTTGATCTCTTCATTCTTCACTAATAGTTGGTTTGCTTCATCCTTGATGCATTTGACTTGGTTGACATCCCTTGTCTTCCTTTCACGAATCTTGGCGTCCTATAGATATCCTTTTCTCCCTGCTTTGTGTCCAACCGTTGATAAAGGTCGTCATAGGCTTGACCCCGGGCTCTACTAACCGCTCGCTTTGCAGACTTCTTCGCTATCATGTACTTCTCTATGTTGTCTGCACACTTGTCATGATGTAAGCGTTTGTAGCAATCTTTCTTCTCCTTGATAGCCTTTTGGACATCTTCGTTCCACCACCAAGTGTCTTTAACTTCCCTTCTGTTTCCTTGACTCAACCCAAACTCTTCTAAAGCTATCTTTCGGATGCATGTCGCCATCTTCCTCCACATGATGTTTGTGTCTCCCTCTTCTGCCCAAGGGCCCTCCTCGATAACTCTCTCCTTGAAAGTTTGGGCCACATCCCCTTTAAGCTTCCACCACTTTGTTCTAGTGACCTTGTTATGCTTATTCCGTTGCAAACGAATCTTAAAACGGAAGTCAGCTACGACAAGCTTATGTTGGGTTACCACACACTCTCCAGGTATAACCTTGCAATCTAAGCAAGCATGCCTGTCCTCTTTTCTCAAGAGGACGAAATCAATCTGGCTAGTGTGTTGTCCACTACTGAAGGTCACCAGGTGGGATTTCCTCTTCCTAAAGAAAGTGTTTGCTATAAACATGTCATAGGCTAGGGCAAAGTTCAGGATTTCCTCTCCTTCTTGATTCCTAGTCCCAAAGCCGAAGCCTCCATGCACACCCTCGAAACTGGTGCTAGTGTACCCACATGGCCATTGAGATCTCCTCCTATGAAGAGCTTCTCGCCAACTGGCACACTACTAACCATGTCCTCCAGGCCTTCCCAGAACTCCCTCTTTGAGTTCTCATTAAGGCCTACTTGAGGAGCATACGCGCTGATAACATTGAGAACCAAGTCCCCAAATGACCAACTTGACTAGGATGATTCTATCTCCTAGCCTCTTAACATCTACTACCCCATCTTTAAGGCTCTTGTCGATCAAGACGCCAACTCCATTCTTGTTTGTTGCAGTCCCCGTGTACCACAACTTGAAGCCTGTACCTTTCACTTCCTTCGCCTTCCGTCATTTCCACTTGGTCTCTTGAACGCATAAAATATTTACTCGTCTCCTCACCGCAACGTCGACTATTTATCGTAACTTACCTGTTAAGGAACCTACGTTCCAACTACCTACACGGACCCTAGTTGGCTCAACTAGCTTCCTTACCCTTCGCACCCGCCGAGGAAGATGCAAAGACCCTTTGCTCATTTTCCACTACACCCGAGCGCCGATGTAGCGCGCCACTAAGGATGCGACGACCCGATCCTTGCTCACTTATCACCGGCTCCAGATCAAGAGACAGCGCGTCACTTAAGGGGTGACGGCCCGACCCTTGCTCATTTAACACCATACCCGGGTTCCGATATGGCGCGTCGCTAAGAGGGTTACTCCCCAACGATTTTCTTTGTGGTTTCATCTCCATAAGATTTGGCTGGTTTTTACGTTGATTTGCCGGACCTAACACAACCCTCCTCCTTTATCGGGCTTGGGACCGGCTATGTTGAAACGACTCAAGAAAGTCTTCCAATCAACATAGGCGGAGTGGGCTGATTCTTTGCATGTAGGCCCTAAAGGTGGGCGTGGATGTGAGTGTGACACTGTGACCTTACATGTGACTTTGTGGATAATGCCATTGGAGCATCATAAGCACTTTGTGACCAAAACTATCCAAGAAGAGCCCATAATGTGTATTCAAGAAAAAAAATCTGTTGTTGCACAAAATGTGTCAGAGTCTGAAAAGGAAGATGAAGAAAATGATCCACATGATGATGCATAAATCACAGATTGTGGAGATGAACCTGATGGTGGAGAAGGGGAGGCACCCAATATCCCAAGAGAGTTTGATGATGATTTTTGAGAGATGGGAAAGTAGCTATTGCTAGAATGCATTAGCATATTTACTGCATTAGCAGCTGCAGCTAGTTACTATTAATTATGCCATTTTAAACTGTCTATGTTGCTATTTCAGATTTGATATTGTGTTGTTTTATATTTTGTGACTTCTATTATTCCTTTAGAGACTACTTTGTGGCTATTTCAGATCCACTATTGTGATGATTTATAGTTTATGAGCTGCTGGTAGCCAGGTTGCCTGGTTGTATATATTGGCTATCAAGGTGTCGCCTAGGCGCCCACCTAAGTTGCCTAGACGTCCAGGCGGTGGCTGGGTGCCTAGTTCCGGCTTGCCGCCTTCAAAACCGTGAATCATAAGCATTACCAATGTAATGCAGTTTGGCGACCTCCATTACAAAAAAAAACCATTGCATTGTTGGATCCAGAGATTACTGGATATAGATTTTTCTTAATACTATGTTACTTTCAATCTTTCAAAATGGAATGTGACCTAGAAGCGGTGCAGTCTCTTAACAACACAATTTGAACACTAGTATCTATTATATTATTATAATTCTAATAACTATGAAATTGATATCATATGAAAGTGCTTTCAATATTAATGAACAATAGTAAATTTGTATGGTACAATCTAAAAATCATTGGAATCCTGTGTTGCTCAAACACCTTTAAAAATTAAAATAATTAAAAAAGGAGGGAGTATGATACAAGTGTACTAGCTATGCAGTAGAAACCGCAGGAGCACTCAATTACAGGTCAAAAACTATGGGAGAAAGTGGCATGGGATGCAATGCAACAGTGTACTCCAGTAAATGAATTTAAAGTGTATTTGTATTATTGATTTAAAACGCCACAATGAAACGAGACTCACATCAGCAGCACTGATCTTATCCGGTCTGGAAACATAGTCTTCCAAATCAACCTCGTCACTCAGGTTCATTTTGGCAGTGCAGACCTGAAGAATTAGATGAGCATCGAGTGTGAAAAAGAGAGACACAGAAAACCAAAACCAAACAGCTTGAATTGACAAAGGAATTTGTAAAACAGAATTGTAACAAGGAAAGTGGAATTGTTTGTAAATCCTAGATAGATGCACCATAACATAGAAAACAAATAAACTGTTACTTTTTATAGCATGAAGATAATTTAAAGATGGTACATTATACATCACAAAGCTGTGGTTGGTATGGCAATCCCACTGCATGTACAATTATCACATATAGAATATAGAATAATGAACAATGCTACATTTACAGCCCATAACGCAGAAGGCAAATAAAACCTTCCCAGTGCAAGGTTCTATTACACTGTTTCAAAGGGTGAGGTGTGGGTGCTTAAATGAAATAAGACCCACAATGCGCAGTTTCATAAGCCTTATGTATTTAAATGTTGCGTATTTTTTAAAAATGAAATGCTCGCGCTGGAGATCCGCATTTTCCAACGTGTGGGTGAAACAGACTCCCCCCAGTAAAATTCCTAATGCATTGGAAATCATGTGCACTGAGTTTCATCAATCTTCTCTCATAATTCCCATGCCACATCATCATTTTTTCGGATGTGTCACACTGTCACTTCATTAAATGGGAATGAAACTCCCACTGGAACTGGCCTAGCAGTCTCAGAAATCATCCACACGGGATCACCAATGAAGCAACTCTAGCAATCGTATCTAGGACATGTAATAGAATGCATGGTTCCTTCCACAAATAATCCCTTAGGGTGTGTTTGGCATGGCTCCAGAGCAAGACTCCAAGGAGGAGCTGGCAAGAGACTGCCAAACACCCTAACTCCGGAGTTACAAACTCTATGGAGTTTTCAGAGCTGCAGTACAAATATTTGGAGTACCTCTTTTGCTGCTCCGAAAATTCTAAAAATCAACCTAGACATGGAGTTCAGAGTTATTTACCCGCCACAGGTTATGAGACAACAATTTAAACTCTGGAGCAGCGCTGCTCCACCCAGAGTTTTGGAGTGGAGCAGAGTCATGCCAAGCACGCTCTTAATATAGCTATTAACACTAGGCAACTCATACAACTGCAGTGCTCAAAGTTGGTTGTGTATCCAAAAGAAACCTTTATTCCTTATTAAACTTATGTTATACCTTTGAAGAGTGATATGATCACATCTGATCTGAACAACAAGAACCAAATAATTACATAGTACTCTACAATACAACAAATCTCTATAACTCAGCTCTTGCAACATCCTCGTGAAACATAAGGGCAACTACAAGAGGCTCTTTATATCCTTACTAATTTATAACAATAGAGATTTTGGTGGTAAAAAAACCTCCAACATGCTCTTTAAATGGATCTTTGAATATAGACATCCTTCATTCCATATTTCTCAAAATGGAGAGAGGATGGCTCTCTAGAGTGCACAGGCGCACAAGATATAGAGAAGTTGTTGGAGGATACAAAGATATAGAACTCAAATGACACTCCAAATGATGATTTAGAGAGAAAAAATAGAAAGACTCTTGGAGATCCAACTTACTTGGAAAACAAGCCTCTTCTGACGCCGGTCTGGCAAAGGGAACTCAATTTTCCTGTCAAGTCTACCAGGACGCAACAGAGCAGGATCTAGAGTGTCTGCCCGATTAGTTGCCATTATAACCTTCACATTCACTGTTTGATCAAACCCATCCATCTGTAACATAGATAACAACATTACTAATAAGAAACAAAAAGAGCTAGTAGGAACTATAATCTAGAAAACTGTTGGAACTCCAAAAGTTTGCTTTTAGAGATAAGAACTGTTATCTAAATTCATTTCACATTGTTCTCTTTTCCAACAAATCTCAAATCGGAATAATATAATTAAAATTGGTTATCTTAAATTGCAAATAACAACTTCAATGTTTGAGGCCTGTTGCTAAATATTTTCTAACATAGTAATAAACCTGTTAACCCCTAAAAGTTCATCATGTAGCTAAGCTTTACCTGATTGAGTAGCTCCATAAGAATGCGTTGAACTTCTCGGTCAGCACCAGTCTGAGCATCAAAGCGAGCAGTGGCTATAGCATCAACCTCATCAATGAAAATGATTGCTGGAGCATTCTCCTTAGCCAAACGGAACACATCACGCACCATTCTAGGGCCCTACAAAGGAGTTAAGAATATGACTGACTAATGTTGAACAGCCGAAAAAAGGAACTGCAAATTTTTATGTCGACAACATATATCTACGAATAACCACTAATCATACAAAAAATAAGACATGCATAATGCTTGCACTAGTCAAACATGATACAGGAAGATCAATAAAATATTTAAATATTACTCTGTTCCAAATTGTAAGTCGTTTTTCTAGATGCGTAGTTTTTGCTAGGCATCTGGATATTGTCTAGATAAATAGTTAGTTGTGTAGCTATAAAAGCCAGAACAACTTACAATTTGGAACGGAGAAGTAGGTCCAGCAAGTAGCAAGCATCAATGGCTGGGTGTGGCCGGCAACGCGGACGCAGGCGACGTGGCGGCCGGGTGCATGAGCGCGAGCGCGTGGGCGCAGGCGAGGCACAGGGGGCACGGGGCGAGTGGGCAGCCTGGCGGGTGGTGGCGCTAGCAGCGGCCGCGGCAGCAGAGGGAAGAAGAGAAAACTGGGCAGATAGAGCACAAGGCAGGCCCATTGACGTCCACTTCAGCAGCTAGGCGATAGTGCTGCATCGCTTGGGAGCCTGCCTAGCCGTCATGGCATCGTCTTAGGCGACCAGGCGCCCTATGACTGGGTTCAGGTGAGGCAACATAGCATGGTGTCTGCTGCTGCCCACCTGAACACCTAGTCAGGACCTAGGCAACGCCATACCTATGAATTCACTACATTTTATATCCAATCCAAAAGAATTCATATTGGCATTATAATAGCTCCCATGTCCCAACTTACCTCGCCCAAGTACTTCTGTACAAACTCCGAACCAACGACTCTGATAAAAGCAGCGGTGGTATGATGTGCGACTGCTTTGGCAAGCATGGTCTTGCCAGTACCCGGAGGACCATACAGAAGCACCCCTCTTGGAGGATCAATACCAATCTGCTTGTACAACTCATGATGAGTCAAGGGTAACTCAACCGCCTCCCGTATTTCTTGCTTTTGGATGTCGCATCCTCCAATATCCTGCACACCATAAGAAACCAATGAAAATTGTAATGCACTGATACTAAATGCATAGGTGTACTTAAAGAAATTAGAGCCAATTCCTTACAAACCATTAGAAAAGTTCCCAATTCCGTCTAGATGACCACTGAAAAAGTTTGTGCCATTATGTCATCATTTCATTTTTTACACCCTCCTATGCCACTGTTGTCTTGTACGATAGTTGAAGATGCCATTACGACACGTGGATGTCAGTTTTTTTCTAAAATGTCTATTTTACCCCAGCTATGGCTGGAGACCAAGAGTCTGTTTCACCTTCACTCGTTTCTCATCTTCCCCACTCCACCTCTGCTCCCATCAATCTGCCATCCTACCTGCTCCGCCTGCACAGCGCGTGCTCTAGAGATTTGAGATGGAGATACGCTTGAAGAAAGTGAGCAATGTGTAAGAGGCCAAGGAGCAGCTCTGGGGTCACCCTGCCCGATTCACACACTCAACAAGCAGCATAAGCGGACGGGCAAGACCGCTATGTCACATAGCCATGTCATGCAGGACAGTGAGTTCTTCAACATTGGGACTGATACAGTCATACAACAGCAGTGTCTACAACTTGCTTCTCCTGTTCTTGTGGTCGTTCATGTTGACCATGAATCACTAGTCTTATCAGTTCTTGCTTCTACTGTTCGCTGGTACTTAACGGTGCCAACAATGAGCTCAGACATCCATGGCCTCATTCATTTGAGGGTAAAATCGGCATTTCGTTCTTTAGCTAGAAACCTTTACACTAGCGCATGATGGCAGAGGCATAGAAGGGTACAAAAAATGAAATGATGGCACACAAAACATTTTTTTTCAGTGGTCAAGCCAGAATTCAAAACTTTTCTAGTGGCTTGTGAGGAATTGGCTCAAGAAATTAGATACCAAAACATAACCACAAAGAAACATGTTTTGTTTCCTATTCAAATAAATTCTTAAAACAATTGAAGCACAGGTCCAACATTAATGTGGCACATAACCTTAAAATCCACTGAGCCTACAAAAAAGACGAAACCAATATGGTTCCCATTGCAGCAAAACCATAATAGTTTACATAAAAATTGAACCAGATTCTGCACAAATTTCCACCATTTTCGATAACTCATCTATTGAGATCGTAATAGAACCTGCTAGTATCTACAAATTCGCACAGAACCAAGTGAAATCATTCCCGTTTTGTTGTTTGAGGGCATGCTCAAACACTTGTTTTATGTGGTGTTACATGTTGACTGATCTGATGTCATAACTTCAGTGATTCTTCAGTCCAGTCTTCTTTTACTCCCCACAATGCCCTTGCACTTCTCATGTTCTCATCTGGGACAAGACTCATGACCCTTGCTTTTTTTTCTCGAACAACACAGGAGATCTGCGTGTCATTGCATTAAGAGAGGAAGTACCACATACATCAAACGACCGAAAACAACCAAAACCACAAGACCTTAACCCCTACAGCTAGGGACTAGGCAATTAAAAGCTTTGGCTGTTGCTGTTACAACGGTGACACACCTAGACCATTTGAATACAAAAACCACAGAGGGGTAGGCCATCAAGACCAACACATTCGTAGCTCGTGCCCAGACCAGGAACTCTTGCAGTTTGGAGGCCCCAGCCCACCTCCAAAGCCGACATTCCTCAACAATCCTTGTGATCAAAGTGAGTGTGTTAGGCTCTGAATTCTCAAAGACACAAGAATTCCTGTGCTTCCATATCTCACAGGCTGTTAAAATGATAAGGGAATTCAGCTATGGCCTCCTTTCTTTTGGTACTAGCTTAGTAGCTTGACCACCTTCTTCCACCACTCAGGAAAGGAAGTTTCAGCAATGTTGGGTGCCAGCTCTGGCATCTTTATAGCCTGGAAATATTAAACCAGAGTTGCCTGGAGAAAACACAACCCACTAACAGGTGCTGAATATTCTCATCCTCTTGATCACAAAGGGGACAGGCATTGGGATGGGGCAGCCCTCTTTTAGCCAGATTGTCTGCAGTCCAACATCGTTTTTTAAAACACCAACCAAATGAAGAATCTGCAGCGCAGGGGCACCCAACTTTTCCAAATCTTTTTCCATGGGGCATAACGAATTGATCCCATGAAGAAGGCCAAATAGGCTGACTTGCTGCTATAATCCCCTGATTGTGTTAGTTCCCACCTGAAAGTGTCAGGGTTTTCAGGCTGTAAAATAACTCCTTCCACCTGGTCCCATATCATAAGATACTCTTGTAAGACTTGGACAGTTAAGGCCCCTTTTATATCTGATATCCATCTCCTGTTGTTCAGTGCCTCAGCAACTGTTCTCTTGTTTACGGTTCTTTTGCCAATAGTTGTGATCAGATGGGGTGCTAGTTCAGCAATGCATGACCCTTGCTTATACAAGTCAGAACAGCATGTGTTCTTGTGTCCAATGACAGTATGCTGTCAAATTCTAGTACATACTCCATATGTCCCTTTTTAAGTATAGATATGGTATTTTGCTAGTCAAACTTTCTCAATCTCAAGTTTGACAAGGTTTATAGAAAAATATTAGCATCAATTGTATCTCCAAATAAGTTTATTTTGAAAAAAGATTCAACAATCTATCTAATGATAATAATTTGTATGTTTGACTTCTTGGGAAGTGGGAACAACAGTTAAAAATGGATGTAGGGTGTATTGATGCTGTGTCCCTTATATACATATATAAGGGCCACAAGTCATACAGGTGTGTGCAATAATGTGTATTCAGCTGCATAAATGGACACCAATTGCTAGTAATGATAGGAAAAGATGCAGCCTTTTGTAGGTTGTAAAGAATAGATTTCGCCTATTTGTATACCATAATAAGGAAGACGTTCAGTGCAATCAATAACATCGACAGATATGGGAGCCTGCCAAATGAAGAAGCAGAACCCTACACCAAATGGAAGCATTCTAAGGCCCAACCTGAATGCTATATAATTTATAAGGACATTATGATTCGGGATAACAACGTAACGACACAATAATTTATCATCAGATCCATAATAAGAAATCAAATTAACCAATGACTTCATGCGGATCTGGCAAATTCAAGGATAAACTTACGTTGTAGGTGACGTTGGGCTTCTCCGACGATCCCAGCAAGGAGATGCTGGAGTCGGCCTCGGGCGGCAGCACGTCGACTAAAGCGTTGGAGTGACGATGCAACGCGACAGATGCTGACGGCTTGAGCAGCTCGCGGTTGATGGTGCTGAGGATCCGCACATAGTAGTTGCTGCCCGTAGTAGAACCCACGATGCCGTTGTTGCCGTCGACCATCTCCATAAACTGGCCGATGACGAGCGGTACGGACTGGATCCGCTTGACCTCCTCCTGCGCACGGAGGAGTTCGCGCTTGAGGTTCTTCTGTTCGTCTTTAACGTACTCCTCCTGGATCTCGACGAACTCCATGTGGCGCTGGAGCGACTTGAGGCGGCCATAGAGGTCGTCCTCTTCCTCGACCGACGCGGCCACGGAGGCGGAGATCGTGGAGGAGGCCGGGTACGACGGAGGCGGCGCCATCGGGGTGGCCACCGCAGGGGTTGGGGCGGTTGTGGCGGCCGACATCGAGAAGGCCGAGGTTAGGGTTTCGACTTGGGTTCGATTTTGGGGATCGGGGAGGAGTTGGATTCGAAGAAGAGCCGCAGAGGCTTGGTTAGGTTTGCTTGCAGAAGGGGGAAGCGTGAACGTGGCCGTGATGTATACATACGCATGTGGCTGAGCATTCATACGTGCCAATAACACAAGTACCTCGTTTGGATATATATATATATATTAGAGCATCTACAAAAGACTATTCATTTTTTCTCTCTATTTGACTATCTATTTACGTTTTCATAAAGATTACACTATATATATAGCATCTCAGTCCAACAGACTATATATTTAGTTTGGTAGTCAGGTGGCTAGCCAAATTTAGCTAGTGAGAGAGCCAATTTACAGAGTCAGATAGCTTACGAGTCAGATAGCTAGTCTGTTGGAAATTTAATTTACTATTGAGTAACTAAAATTTGGCTTAGCGAGTCATCTAGCTAGTCTCTTGAAGATGCTCTTAGAGCATAGAATTGCAAAATTGAAATCAGTTTTTCTAAATTCTGTTGTTTAGACACAAATACCTCATTTGGATATATATATATTAGAGCACAGAATTGCAAAATTGAAATCAGTTTTCCTAAATTTTGTTGTTTGATTGTACGTAAAATTAAGATTTGAAATTGGAGGTCCAATTTCCTAGAATTAAACTATATAAACTCATTCTCCCACTACAAAGCCTCATTATTGCGTAGAATTAGACCGCACAATTGCAAACTACAATTTAGTGATATCCAAACAATAGAATTGAAATTACATCTCATTTTAATACTAAGTCTGATTTAGTATTTAACCCGATTCAATTCCATTCTCTCCAATATCGATATTCAAACGGAGCAAGAAGGCTTTGGAATGGAGGGGATTTTAAGTAATAAATAAGTCGTATCATTGCTCCTAAATAGTTCCAAACCGATTTAAGTTCTCGTTGTTATGCTATCTACAATGTTGTGCATGAAAACTTCAGCTAATTGTTGAAGTTTGTGGATCTTTTGGTCTACCCTTTGTTCCTTGTCATTTCCGTGGTGCTGTTATCTCGCATATGAGGCTCGAGAGTGGGACCTATTTATAGTGCTGAAAAATATTTCACACAACCTATATTCTAAAAATCTTTCGACTCATGTACGGTACCATCAACCACGATCAGATAGGCCAGTTACATGAGTTTAAAATATATTAGTCCCTAGCACACATGGGTGAGTTATGTGTCATAATTAGACCGTGTAAATATGAGATTTATTCCAGTCTAATTATGTGGGGTCGACAACTCGTTGAGCTGATCCTACAAAACAAAACCCAGCTATTCCGTTGTGCTGTACCCGGGTTAAAAATGTATGTATGTATATAACAAATATTCATATATAACAAATATTTCAGTAGAATTAATCTCGTTATTCCTCTACTGTGTTCCAGCACAAACGTCCTCACCGCCTTAAGTACAAAATTACTTGGTGGGGCGTTTAGATCCCTTTATTTTAGAGAAATTGAAATTTAATCAATAAAGTAACTTATTTAGTTTCAAATTTGACATTTCACTAATTTCCAAAGTTCAGATATAAATCTATCTAAAATACATGGGGTGGAGAATAGGAAATGATTTTATGCATTAGTAGAATTTGCTTCTACTCAGTGACTTAAATGTATTCTTCGTCTTACTTCTCTATAGTAAAAATGTAGCACATAAATATTTTCGACATCTTGCTAATAATAATATACAAATATATTTTGTATAAAACTGAATTAGCTTAATTGATATATACTAAAATTACTATTATTAGAATGGAATTCAATTCCAATGATTCAAACGGGGTGTGAGTTAAATTCTGCATCAATAATTCCCTGTCGCTTGTACTTCCATATTGAATTGAATAAAGAATAACCATAATGTATAAAAATGAATGTTGACAGGCACACACATATATATAAATCCAACATCTCCCACTTGGCTGAAACATTTCATTCAGTAACATGAAGTCCCATATTTCTAATATGCTTCAAAAATAGTTCCTAACTAAGGGATGTTTGAATGCACTAGAGCTAATAGTTAGTTGCCTAAAAATTACTAGTGGAATTAGCTAACTAACAAATAACAATCTAACTATTAGCTGATTTGCTAAAAGTAGGTTGTTTAGATGCCTCTAACTAAATTTAGCAGCTAATTATAGATCTAATGCATTCAAACATCTATTAGGCTTTTTTTTGATACTTTAGTATTGATCAATCCACGTGTGTTGAGGTGGATTGAGATGTAAATTAGATTAAGTTACACTCCAATCTACCTCAATACATGTAGATTGTGCGTAATACTAGAGTATCCAAACTAGACTCTAAATGGCCTAGTCAGTGGATCATCAACCATACTAGTGCTAGGCAAATAAACCATATAAATAGACTTAAGTATATATATTACATCACGAATATAATGAAACCTTCCCTCAATATGTTTAATTTTACTATGAAATTTAGCATCTTTGGAGACCTTGATCGCCGCCATGTTATCACAAAAATTAGTGACGGGTAATAGGTAATGATGGGCTTTCCACGACCTTCACGGCTAGTTTGGGAGCCACAAAATCGTAGGAGAGTAGAGGGACTAAATTTCCCTTCTTATTTAATTTTAAATAAGAAAAGGAATTTAGTTTCTCCAATTCACTCTGGTTTTCTCGCTCCCAAACTAGCCCTCGAAGATGCAATAAATCCATTAGCCATACACCTTCCTTTGGTGCTTAAGATGCAGCAATATACTCCGCTTCCATGGATGAAAGAGCCATTGAACTTTGTTTCTTGCTACACCAAGATATAGCACCTCCTGCCAAAGTGAAAATATAACCGGACATCGATCTACGACCATCCAAATCTCCTTGCCAATCAGCATCAGTATAACCCTGCAGCTGAAGATTGTGACCATTAAAACCCAATGAATAATCCAATGTTCCTCTTACATAGCGCAATACATGTTTAAGATATTTCCAATGCTCTTTTCCATGATTCTTTTGGTATATCTACTAAGAATTCCGATAGCATGGCTAAGGTCAGGTCGTGTTAAGACTACCCAAAGCTGAAGCATAAGGAATATCTCTCATTCTTTGTTTTCCTAAGGAGTACTTGGACACATTTCCTCACTGAGTTTAGTTCCCTTCACTAGAGGGACATAAACAGGTTTGCAATTTTTATAGAGAATTGTTTTAAAACTCTTTGAAGATACGACTGTTGGGATAAACCAAGAAGTCGTTTGTTCCGATCTCTATGTGTTTTTATCCCTAAAACATATAGGATGCTTTCCCCGTATCTTTCGTTTCATATTTAGAAGACAACCAACCTTTAACTTCCGTCAATGTTGTCTTATTATTAGAAGCAATAAGAATATCATCAACATATAAAGAAAACAGCACAAAATTACTACCAACTATTTTAGTATATATGGAGTGTTCACCTTTCGTCATTGAAAACCGATATGACGTGATATCATTGTCAAAAAGAATATACCATTGACGTGAAGTTTGTTTGAGACCATAAATAGATCTATTTAATTTACAAACCAAATTTTCATTCCCTTTTTCTCTAAATCCTTCTCGTCAAAGCATATATATTTCCTCCCCCAAATAGCCATTCAGAAAAGTAATTTTGACATCCATTTGGTAGAGTTCAATATCATAAAAAGCCGTTAAAGCACTAATAATACGGAGTCTCACCAGCGACCTGCTCAGCAGACACCACAAGCTACACCGCAGACTCCGCGTCCTCGTCAGGCTGCTCCCATTGGCACCCTGCGCGAGACCTGCTGGCCAGAACATCACTACAGGAACCACATGCTTCAAATGTGGTGAGGTTAGACATTATGCTAATGTCTGTCCTAAGAGGAACCCCAACACACCGGCTCGTGGTAATACTTAGGGCAAGCAGACACAGACTCCAGCCAGCAACCGTGGTTATAGCATCGACAAGGTTAATCAAATCAATGTTGAAGCTACTGAAGATGGTTCTAACATCGTCACTGGTACGTTCTTCATTAATTCCGTGACAGCTGATATACTTTTTAATTCTGGAGCTTCACATTCATTCATATCTGCTCGTTATTTTCATGCAAATAGTCTACCTTACCTTGCTATGCGCATACCTATGATAGTCATTACACCTAAAGGGGTTTATTAGGCAACATATATGAGTCATAGAATAGAAGTAACAATTATGAGAAGAAAGTTTTGGGCTATGCCTATAGTTCTAGAAGGAAGTACAATAGACTTAATTCTTGGCATGAACCGTTTAAAACAGTTGAATGCAATAATACATTGTGCTAGAAGAACAGTAGAGCTTTCTAGTCCTGATGGGGATAGATTTGAAGTCACAGTTGCACCACCCACATCTAACAGATCTGCTATATACATGATCAACGATAAATTTGTGGGAGATCACATCAAAATTGTTAGGGAGTTCCTAGATGTGTTTCTAGAGGAGTTACCCGAAATGCCACCGGATAGGGAAGTTGAGTTTGTTATTGATTTTTTACCTGGGACCGCTGCTATTTCTAAAAGGCCATACAAAATGTAGGTGGAAGAATTAAAAGAACTTAAGAAACAACTAATAGAGCTATAGGAGTCAGGGTATATTCGTCCGAGTTCCTGACCTTGGGGAGCACTGGTTCTGTTTGTTCAGAAGAAGGATGGTTCCCAGAGGACGTGTGTCGATTACAGATCACTTAATGATGTCACAATTAAAAATAAGTACCCCTTACCCTATATTGAAGATTTGTTTGATCAAATGAGAGGTGCCAGGTGAAAGGGAAATGTGCCCTTGGGCCATTTCCATAATGTTTTGGTGATTAAAAGCCCAACACGATTGATTAAGTTCTTATGTGCTAAATAAAGAGAGAAATACAAATCATGTTACAAGGTATGTTTCTAGACTCAGTACATTGTTTTTTAATACTAATGTGTTCGTATAAGTGCTAGAAACAATGACAAAAGAAGGAGAAAACAAATGGGAAAGAGTTGGCTGTGTGCAGCTAACCCCAGCTCGGCCTGGCACACCGGACTGTCCAGTGGTGCACCGGATAGTGTCCGGTGCGCCAGGCTGGCCGACGGTGAACTAGCTGCTCTCGGGAAAACGACCGAGGCGTACGGCTAAAATTCACCGGACTGTCCGGTGAGCCAAAGGCGCTCGCGGCCAATGGTCGGCTGCGCAACCCGCGGGCGACGCGTGGCCCGCAACAACGGTCGGTTGGGCACACCGGACTGTCCGGTGTGCACTGGATAGTGTCCGGTGCGCCAACCAGCCCCGAGGAGCAACGGTCGGATGCACCCGATATGGAAGGAGATCACGCACCGGACATGAACAGTGGATGTCTAGTGGTGCACCGGGCACCACTCGACAGAAGGCAGGAATTGCCTTCCAAGTTGGTCTCCAACGGCTCCTAGCTGCCTTGGGACTATAAAAGGGACCCCTAGGCGCATGAAGCAGAATACCAAGAATTCTCTAAGCATACTAAGGCATCCAGACTCTGCTCCCACGTATTTGCTTCGTCATGTTAGTGATTTGAGCTCCATTCGAGTTGTGAACTCCCTGTGTTGTCCTTTGAGCTCAAGTCTTCACTTGCGTGTGTGGTTGTGCTACGTATTTGAGTCTTGTATGTGTTGCTCTCCCAACCTTACTCTCGTACTTTCTTTGTGATCTATATTGTAAGGGCGAGAGGCTCCAACTTGTGGAGATTCCTCGCAAACGGGAGAAAGACTATAAGGAAGAAAGCTGTGGTATTCAAGTTGATCATTGGATCACTTGAAAGGGGTTGAGTGCAACCCTCGTCCATTGGGACGCCACAACGTGGAAGTAGGCAAGTGTCACTTGGCCGAACCACGGGATAAAAATCACGTGTCTCGTGTGTTGCTTCTTGTGATTGTTTTGTTCGCACGAACGTGTTCCATAGCCACTTGATTTAACTAACACTTCAACAATCAAGTATGTGGTTATTTAGTGTTTGATTTTACAGGATCACCTATTCACCCCCCTCTAGGTGTTCTCAATTGGTATCGGAGTCGTACTCTTCATCTAAGGGACTAACCGCCCGAAGAGATGGATCCTAAGAGAAAGGGGATGGTGGTCAACGACAAGGAGAAGGAGTCCCTCTTCAACGAGCCAAGAGATGACAAGCCCACTGACTCAGGCTCGAGTCACAAAAAAGGGACGGGAAAAAGAAGAGACGCATCAAGAAGATCATCTACTACGACAGCGATGCATCTTCTTCTTCACCAAGGGACGACGACGATGACTCCTTGTCCAAGAAAAAGACGGTTAATCAAAACTATTCTTTTGATTACTCTCGCATTCCCTATAATTCAAATGCTCATCTACTTTCAATTCCCCTTGGAAAACCTCCACACTTTGATGGAGAGGACTATTCATTTTGGAGTCATAAAATGCTTAGTCATTTATTTTCTCTCCATCCTAGCATTTGGGAAATTGTAGAAAATGGGATGCATTTCGATAGCACTGATAATCATGTGATCATTAATGAACAAATTCATAAGAATGCCCAAGCCACCACTGTCTTGCTAGCTTCACTTTGCAGGGATGAATATAATAAAGTGAGTGGCTTGGACAATGCTAAACAAATCTGGGACACCCTCAAGATATCTCATGAAGGAAACAACGCCACTATGATCACAAAGATGGAACTAGTGGAAGGCGAGCTGGGGAGGTTCGCGATGATCAGGGGAGAGGAGCTAACTCAGACCTACAACAGGCTCAAGACTCTGGTCAACAAGATCTGAAGCTATGGAAGCACAAGATGGACGGATCATGATGTCGTCCGACTCATGCTAAGGTCATTCACTGTAATTGACCCCCATCTCGTCAATCTTATTTGTGAAAACCCCAGGTACACCAAGATGGCGCCCGAGGAGATCCTTGGAAAATTTGAGCGGGCGCATGATGGTGAAGGAGGCACGATACGTGGACGATGCGCTAAATGATCCACTGCCCATCTACAAGTCGCAGCCTGTTGCTCTCAAAGCAACGAGCAGCAGGGAGACACTACCGAGCAAGGTAGCACAAGTGGAGGCTACCGGGCTCAACGAGGACGAAATGGCGCTCATCATCAATCGCTTCAAAACCGCCTTGAAAGGACGCAAGGAATACCCCAACAAGAATAAAACAAGGGGAAAGCGCTCCTGCTTGAAATGCGGTAAGACTGGTCATTTCATAGCATAGTGCTCCGATAATGATAATTACCAGGGACAAGAAAAGCACGGGAAGAGGGAGAAGAAGAAGAACTACAAGAAGGCGAAGGGCGAGGCGCACCTTGGAAAGAAATGGGATTCTAACTGCTCTTCATCCGACTCCGACGATGAAGGATTGGCTGCCTCGGCCTTCGACAAGTCTTCGCTCTTTCCCAACGAATGCCATACTTTCCTCATGGCTAAGGAGAAGAAGGTACGTATTCGAGATTCCCCTAAGTACTCTTCTTCTAGTGATGAGGATTCTTCCGATGATGAAGTAGACTATACTGACTTGTTTAAAAGACTAGATAAAGCAAAGGTAGACAAAATTAATGAATTAATTGATGCTCTAAATGAAAAGGATAGATTGCTAGAAAAGCAAGAGGACATTTTGTATGAGGAACATGACAAGTTTGTTAATGTTCAAAAATCTCTTGCTTTAGAAATTAAAAGAAATGAAATGATATCCTCTGAGTTGTCTGCTTGCCATGAATCTGTCTCTAGTTTAAAGAACTTAAATGATGAATTAAATGCTAAGATAGAGGAAGTTAATAAAGCTAGTTCATATGTAGAGCATGTTGTTATTTGTAATAGATGTAAAGATTTTGATGTTGATGCCTGTGATGAACATCTTGCTTCTATTACTAAATTAAATAATGAGGTGACAAGTCTAAATGCTCAACTTAAGACTTGCAAGGCTGGTTTTGATAAATTGACATTTGCTAGGGATGCCTACACTGTTGGTAGACACCCTTCAATTAAGGATGGACTTGGTTTTCGAAAGGAAACCAAGAACTTAACAAGCCAAAGGACTCTCGTTCTCAACAAGGAGAAAGGGAAGGCCCCTATGGCTAGTAGTCCTCAAAGGAACCATGCTTTTATTTATGATAGGAAAATTGCTGGTTGTCCTCATTATAATAAGAGTTATGTTCATGCTGCTTATAATGATTCACATGCTATGTTTGCCTCTAGCTCCACTTTTGTTCATGGTAGAAGTAGGCCTAGGAGAAATCATGTTGTGTCTCATGCGCCTAGGAGAATGTGCAATGAACCTTCTACCATTTATCATGCTTGCAATACTTCATTTGTACTTTTATGTAAGAACACAAAAGTAGTTGCTAAGAAGTTGGGATCCAAATGCAAGGGAGACAAGACTTGTATTTGGGTTCCAAAAGTTATTGTGACTAACCTTGTAGGACCCAACAAGAGTTGGGTACCTAAAACCCAAGCTTAAATTCCTGGCAGGTTTATGCATCCGGGGGCTCTAGCTGGATTATTGACAGCGGATGCACAAACCACATGACGGGGGAGAAGAAGATGTTCACCTCCTATGTCAAGAACAAGGATCCCCAGGATACGATCATCTTTGGAGATGGGAACTAAGGCAAGGTCAAAGGCTTGGGCAAGATAGCCATCACTAACGAGCACTCAATATCGAATGTATTTTTAGTAGCGTCGCTTGGGTACAACCTTCTATCTGTAAGTCAATTGTGTCACATGGGTTACAATTGTCTGTTTTCAAATGTTGATGTATCTATCTTTAGAAGGAGTGATGGTTCATTAGCTTTTAAGGGTGTATTAGACGACAAACTCTACTTAGTTGATTTTTCGAAAGAGAATGTTGGTCTAGATGCATGCTTAATAGCTAAGACTAATATGGGCTGGCTTTGGCATCACCGTCTAGCACATGTTGGGATGAAGAACCTTCATAAGCTTCTAAAGGGAGATCATGTGTTAGGACTAACCGATGTCTATTTTGAGAAAGATAGACCTTGTGCAGCATGTCAGGCAGGAAAACAGGTGAGAAGCACACATCACGACAAGAATGTGATGACAACATCAAGACCACTGGAGCTCCTTCACATGGATCTCTTCGGACCCGTTGCCTATATAAGCATCGGGGGAAGTAAGTATGGTCTTGTAATTGTTGATGATTTTTCCAGCTTCACTTGGGTGTTCTTTTTACAGGATAAGTCAGAAACCCAAGGGACCCTAAAACGCTTCTTAAGGAGAGCTCAAAATGAGTTTGAGCTTAGAGTGAAAAGATAAGGAGCGACAATGGGTCCGAGTTTAAGAATCTACAAGTTGAAGAGTTTCTTGAAGAGGAAGGCATCAAGCACGAGTTCTCCGCTCCCTACACACCACAACAAAACGGTGTGATAGAGAGGAAGAACAGGACGCTTATCGACTTGGCAAGAACGATGCTTGGAGAGTTCAAGACGCTCGAGCGGTTTTGGTCGGAAGCTGTGAACACAGCCTGCCACGCCATAAACCGGCTCTATCTGCATTGCCTCCTTAAGAAGACCTCCTACGAACTTCTTACTGGTAACAAACCCAATGGTTCTTACTTTCGTGTATTTGGGAGCATATGCAACATTCTGGTGAAGAAAGGTAGACACTCTAAATTTGCTCCCAAGACTGTAGAAGGGTTTTTACTAGGATATGACTCAAATACAAAGGTGTATAAGGTCTTCAACAAATCATCAGGATTAGTTGAAGTCTCTAGCGACATTGTATTTGATGAGACTAATGGCTCTCCAAGAGAGCAAGTTGATCTTGATGACATAGATGAAGATGAAGTTCCGACGGCCGCAATGCACACGATGGCGATAGGAGATGTGCGACCACAGGAACCGCATGAAGAAGATCAACCATCTTCCTCAACAATGGTGCATCCCCCAACTCAAGACGATGTACAGGTACCTCAAGAAGAAGGGCAGGATCAAGGGGGAGCACAGGAAGATCTAATGATGGAGGAAGAAGCACCACGGGCCCCTCCAACTGAAGTCTGAGCGTCGATCCAAAGACATCACCCCGTCGATCAAATTCTGGGTGAAATCAGCAAGGGAGTAACTACTCGCTCATGTTTAGCTAATTTTTGTGAGCATTACTCATTTGTCTCTTCTATTGAGCCTTTCAGGGTATAAGAGGCCTTGCAGGATCCGGACTAGGTGTTGGCCATGCAGGAAGAGATCAACAACTTCAAGAGAAATGAAGTCTGGAGCCTGATGCCACGTCCAAAGCAAAACGTTGTGGGAACCAAGTGGGTGTTCCGCAACAAGCAAGACGAGCACGGAGTGGTGACAAGAAACAAGGCTCGACTTGTGGCAAAGGGTTATGCCCAAGTCGCAGGTTTGGATTTCGAGGAGACTTTTGCTCCTGTGGCTAGGCTAGAGTCAATTCGAATATTATTAGCCTATGCCGCTCACCATTCTTTTAGGCTATTTCAAATGGACATAAAGAGTGCTTTCCTCAATGGGCCAATCAAGGAGGAGGTATACGTGGAACAACACCCTGGCTTTGAGGATGACAGGTATCCTGACTATGTGTACAAGCTCTCTAAGGCGCTCTATGGACTTAAACAAGCCCCAAGAGCATGGTATGAATGCCTTAGAGACTTCCTTATTTCTAATGCTTTCAAGGTTGGGAAAGCCGATCCCACTCTTTTCACAAAGACATGTAATGGTGATCTCTTTGTTTGCCAAATTTATGTCGATGACATAATATTTGGTTCTACTAATCAAAAGTCTTGTGAGGAGTTTAGCAGGGTGATGATGCAAAAGTTTGAGATGTCGATGATGGGCGAGTTGACCTACTTCCTTGGGTTCCAAGTGAAGCAACTCAAAGACGACACCTTCATATCCCAAACGAAGTACACTCAGGATCTTCTCAAGAGGTTTGGGATGAAGGACGCCAAGCCCGTGAAGACACCAATGGGAACTGACGGGCATGTTGACCTCAACAAAGAAGGTAAGTCCGTTGATCAAAAGGCATACCGGTCCATGATAGGTTCATTACTTTATCTTTGTGCTAGTAGATCGAACATTATGCTTAGTGTATGCATGTGTGCTAGATATCAATTCGACCCCAAGGAGTGTCACCTTATGGCCATTAAGCGAATTCTTAGGTATTTAGTTTCTACGCCTTGCTTCGGGATCTAGTATCCAAAGGGGCCTACCTTTGACTTGATTGGATACTCAGACTCCGACTATGTCAGGTGCAAGGTTGATAGGAAGAGTACATCAGGGACGTGCCAATTTCTAGGAAGGTCCCTGGTGTCCGGAAGTTCCAAGAAACACATATGTTGCCCTATCCACCGCTGAGGCCGAGTACGTTGCCGCAAGATAGTGTTGCGCGCAACTACTTTGGATGAGGCAAACCCTCCGGGACTTTGGCTACAATCTGAGCAAAGTCCCACTCCTATGTGACAATGAGAGTGCAATCCGCTTGGCGGATAATCCTGTTGAACACAGCTGCACTAAGCACATAGACATCCGACATCACTTCATGAGAGACCACCAGCAAAAAGGAGATATTGATGTGCATCACATTAGCACTGAGAACCAGCTAGTTGTCACACCCGGTTTTAGAAGGCCAACCGAATGCGAACCATGTACGTGCCAAGATCAGCAATTCACGTACACAACAGTTACATAACTGGACATCATCACACAGTGCTCAAATAATAATATAAAAGGGGAATAATAGTCGATTACATCATATGTCTGGGACATCCACATAGTCTTAAACAATAATCAAAGTGCGAAAACAAAACGTAGATACATGTGGCCTTCACAGGCAGCCGATTGGGGGTTGCCGCTAACCCACGCCTAGAACTCGTCGTAATCTTGGAACTCCTAGAAGTCTTCCTCCACGGCTTCATCTTCTCCTGAGCAGTGGTTGCAATGCGAACAACCTGGGGAAGGGGGGGTTTGGTGTGTAGAGCAAGGGTGAGTACACATCAACATACTCAGCAAATGTCCTGTTTGGCTGTAGTGGAATAACTTTATGTGGGGGGTAAGTCAAGTAGTTGCTTTTAGTTGGTCAGATTATTATTACTAGTAGAGAGAGCAAGATTTTAGTATTAACCCAAGTTGTTAACCCAAAAGTACCTATTGGGGACTTGTTCTCAAATGCTATGAATTAAGAACAAGGCAACACAAAATGTTAAAGGTTAAGGCCCTTCGTCCTTCGAAGCATTATTTCCCTTAGGATATAATGATCTTCAGACGAAGGTCATGAAGGACATACCTTCATCATTGCAGTATACATTAATGAAAGAAGAAGCATGTAAAACATAAAAACAATATGAATGACTATGTAACATTATTAACTCATCTTCTATTATATTATCATGAATAAACAGATATAATGCAAAATTACATTTGTACCTTCGGCTTGACAGAAGGAGATGGTACAAGTGTGATGCACAAGCGAGTACAAATCAGCGTGAATAGTACAGGGGTACTGTTCATCTATTTATAGGCATAGGGCGTAGCCTGTGTGAAATTACATTTATACCCTTTACAATTGATTACATTCATGACACAAACTATCATGGGTCAATCTGTCTTTTCATCTTTAAGTCGGTGCAACCCTTCGTCTTTGACATGTCGTTATGCCGAAGTTCCCTGTAAGGTAGCTTCGGCGTTATTTCCATGCTGATCTTCCGAAGTGTTTTTTCTTACAGGACCTTCGACTATGAAGCAGACCCCCAACAGTAGCCCCTTCGTGATGCTAGATCATTTTTCGTAACGAGCTTGATCCGTGAAAAATTGTCCTAGGCTTCGGAATGCCGAAGGTCCGAAAAACACCTTCCCTGAGCTCGTTGCCGAGAAATGATTAAAATAATCCGAGTGCGGGGTGGTCGCACCATGCAACGGGTATGCACGATCTGCCGATTCATCTTGCACGCACCGTGGTCCACCGTTCAGTGAGTACGGGTGACTGTTGAGCGGGTACTAGCGACTTGACGATTCACCTTCACACCTACAACACTATATAAACAGACGGGTAGGTGTGGAGTTACCACAGCATTCATTACCATTGCACTGTTGTGCTGCTGAAAAATTTAACCATAGTCAAAGCTTTCTCATCGCATTCTCAAGCAAAGCATCATTTTGAACTAGCTTCCTCATAAGAGAAAGCTTCGTCACAACCATAAAAATCATCAACATTCATAAGAACTGCAAGTAATTCAACACCTGATGGCTAGAGTACGTTCAACCGCTAGAGTGACCCGCGACGGAGAAGAGGCCGAAACTACAGAGACTGCTCCGATCTCTGAAGTGATGAAACAATCGGGAATGGTTGTGACAGAGGTAGCTGCTGAGGAAGGTGCACCTGCTGCCGAAGCTGAATATGCTGACATTGAAGAAGATGTTGTTGATGAAGAAGAGGAAGATTATAATACTCTCATGCCAGCCAAACCCAGTCACTTGGACTTTGGAAAATCTACCGTTTCTGAGGCTGATATGCCTATGATGGTGAAGCTAGGATACTTCGGAGAAGCTGAGAAGAAGCTGATTCGTTTTGGCAGAGAAGAAACCACTCCGACACCGGAAAAAGATGAGGTGGTAGTTTTCAGGAGCTTCTTCAAAGCAGGATTCAGGTTTCCTTTGAACGAAATGATTGTAGAAGTTTTGGAAAACTTCGAGATCTATCTTCATCAGCTGACTCCTAACGCTATCGTTAGGCTCAGCGTCTTCATCTGGGCTCTCCGAAGCCAGGGAATAGACCCGAATGCCGAAGCCTTTCTGCCGAGTGCATGAGCTCCATTATCAGACGAAGGCCACATAAGATGGTCTTCATGAGAACTTTTGTTGTTACAACTTCGCCTACCACAAAGATATGAAGACTCTGGTGGTTAGCTATCAGACCAAGTGGCCAACTGGTTGGAAAAATGAGTGGTTTTATGTGAAGGCCGATGAGAAGAAGAGGGAGAAGCTCAAGACGCTAGTACTGAGCCCTCTGAGCTTAAGCTTCGGGCTGACTAGGCCGCTGTGTCGTATGGAGCCAGGGTCACCATGCCAACAAGCTGTTGCAGAATTCCGGGTGGTAGCCGAGCAGATCGGGACCAGAGATCTAGTCCAAGAATATCTGGCCTATAGGGTGTTCCCGACGCTGAGTGAATGGAACATGCCGAAGCTAAAGGGGACAAAGGAGAAGAAAGAACTTGTGCGACTACCTTATAAGTTCAAATTCGAGAAACAATTCAAAGGGCCATGTCAAGAATGGTTAGAAATGATAGAAACCATGTGCAACGAAATTTTGGGAAATTACACTAAAAAAGAAGATCAGCTGATGATTGCAGCCTTCGGCACAAGACCGAAGCGAAGGTTGAATCGGGTGATGGATGCCCTGAACTTCGAATATCCAGATTATGAGTGATTGAACAAGGGTGCCGAAGGGCAAAAAAGAAAAAGGATTGTCAGCGTTCTGAGCAGATAGGCTGCTAGAATGGTGAAAGAAGATGAAGAAATTCCGAAGAGGAGAAAATCGAGCCCTGTGCCGAAAGTAGCTGCTCCGAAGAAGAGGAAAGCTACGGCTCCGAAGCCAAAAACAACTGAAATAGAAGAAGAGGCTCCTTCAACACCTTCTGCTGCCGACGTGGAAGAAATTATAAAGGTAATGACTGAATCCTTGCCTATCAAGCTAAGTCCACTGGGGCCACATCTAACGAAACTTTTACAGAAGAAGGGGGAGCTCTCGGCAGCGAAGAAGTCTGCTGGAGTGAAAAAGCGGAGGGTTATTACTGTAATCGAAGCCATTGAAGAAACACCACCGCCGGCCTCAGCGTAAAAAACACTAGGTGCCGAAGACGCAACTACCGAAGCTGCAACTGCCGAAGATACAAATCTGGAGGGCACATTTTCTGATATTGATAAAATACTTTTAAATATGGCCGCAGAAGAAGCTGCTACAGCTGCCGAAGAGACCTTGGCCACAGTGCCTGGAAAAGAGAAGGAGATCGCCGAAGATACTTCAGAGGAAAAGGATTTCAATTTTCAAAACATAATTGGTCAAAAGCTATCTAAGGATGAAAAAGAAGAGCTGAGAGATTATGCAATATCATGTGGCTATCAACCAGGAGCATTGCTCTTCGGCGACATTGACGACGAAAGCTTAGGATGCCTCCGAGACCGAACTGGAGCGAAGGTTATCAGTACTCTATCGAAGAGTATTGGTTTCCCGAAGCTTGAGACCGACATCAGCCGCTACCGACGACAGCATATCGTCAGTAGTTTATTCTATTCTAATTTCAAGGTAAAAATTTTTCTTCGGCTTTTCATTGTTTTAACGACGAAGGTGCTTTCTGACGAAGGTTGTTTTTGCGCAGAGCATGCTATTCAGTAAAACCTTGAGAATGCAACAGGACCTTGAAGATAAAAAACATGAGGTTATAATTGAAGGCTTAGAGAGAAAAATAAAAGATCACGAAGCTGCTCTTGAGAAGAAGGATTTTGAACTTCAATCAATGGAAGGCTTACTGGCGGAAGCCCAAGCTAGAATCGCTAAATTGAATAGTGAACTCCTCGCAAAGACAGAAAACTTCGAACAAGAAAAGCAGAAATTTGATGCGAAGTTTGAGGCTGAAGTTGAAAAAAGTTCAAATTTACAGAAATCATTGAAAGAGCTTCAAGATAAATGTCTAGACTTCGGCAACCGATGTGTGCAGAGGCTGAAGCAGGTCTTCAACTCAATCGGGGCCAGTTCTGAGAAGTTTGAACCTTCAGTTGAAGACCTGCCAGGGACCTTCGAACACATTGAGGGCGAAGTTGATGCTCTTGACGAAGTTATAGCTAGGCACGATGATTTCTGTGCCCTGCTAGCTTCTTGGGGCACAGCTGTTGCCTTCATGAAAACTAGTTGCACGCATGGGAAGATCGTTAATAGACCAAACTTCAGTTTATCACCAACAGATTTAATTGATATCCCTAGCCTAGCTTGAAGCATAGGAAATAGATTCATAACACAGATCTGGACGAAGGGTGGGCGAAGCTTAGATGGTGACGAAGCTCGAAGTCACCTCAAGCCAGTAATAAAGTCATACCTGATGCTTACCTTCTCCTTGAAACTTGAGTTTACCTTATAACGCTTTGTTATGTACATGATGACGAAGCCAAAGAGCAATGATCCAAAGCTTTGCGGATGGTGATGAAGCTGAAGACATTGCTATGAAAAAACTCTAGAGAAATTCTTGAATTATCCTTGTAAAGAATATTGTAATTTAAGAATCAAATACTACTCTGTAAATTTGTCTATATCTTGTAATATATTTTTACCTTTCCATCCATGTGTGAACTGCTTTGATGTGGACGAAACTTGTATTTTTTGAGCCGAAGGCGAAAAACACCTTCCCTTCTTTTCGTACACAACGAAGCATAAATCTGCTTCTTTTTTCCTCTCGCCGAAGCCTTGTCATTAGAGCCGAAGCAACTGTCTGTACTTGTATGTTATGATGACGATGATCCTACGTAAGTCTAAATGAATGTATATGAATGCAATGAATGATGTGATGTATTGTGCAAATGAATGTCCAGACACACGCTTACAAAGCCACATCCAAACTTTGCATTCCCTTGGGAATGGCTGAAATCTTTTTGCCGTTTATTTTTCGGCTGCACCACTTATTTTTCGGTGTAAGTTCTGCATCCCCTTAGGAACATCTTTTGAACTTCTTCGCCTTATATTTTGGCGGTATTTGGCTCTGCATTCCCTTAGGAACGACTTTTGAGCAGAAAACTTACGCTGCTCTCCCTTAGGAATGACTTTTTGTAGCTTCGCCGTGCTTTGCATCCCCTTAGGGACGACTTTTGAGCTTCTCCCTATTTTTTTTCTACAGTCGATGGTGCCTGCTTAGATGTTACATTTTACATTCTTTTGGGGGATTTTGCTCTCGTAGAGCTGAATAAGAAAAGAAAAATTACAAGCTATGGCCCCATTAAAAACCTTTCTCCCCCTTTGGAAAGGAAAAGGGTGCCATAGGAAAAATGAAAAAAGATTACATCAAATTACACATAAAATCGTCGAAGCTTATCCGCATTCCAAGATCTAGGAATGTCGTTGCCGTCCATATCCTTCAACCTGTAAGAACCGGGCCTTGACGAAGATACCACCAGAAAAGGTCCTTCCCACTTCAGCTGTAGTTTGTCTACTGTGTCCGGATTAGCCACTCTCTGAAGCACCAAATGCCCTGGCTTGATATTTTTCAGTCGAACTTTTCTGTCGCACCATTTTATTGTTTCGGCTTCATATTTATTGATATTTTCCACAGCCTGAAGTCTGGTCCCTTCTATAGTGTCTTTTGCCACGTGATAACCAGCTTCGTCTTCTACCGAAGCTGTTGTTCTTATTGACCCCACTTTAGCTTCTTCTGGGGTTATAGCTTCGTCACCAAATAATAACTTGAATGGCGTAAAACCTGTTGATCTTGATACGGTCGTATTGTGGCTCCACGCCACTTTAATCAACTCATCTGGCCACTTTCCTCTGGGCTGATTAAAGATTAGCTTCATTATTCCTGTCATTATAATACCATTTGCACTTTCGACAAGTCCATTTGACTCTGGATGTCTGACTGACGCAAAATGAATCTTCGTGTCAATTTGATCACAGAATTCCTTGAAAGCTTCGGCATCAAACTATGTTCCATTGTCCACAGTTATAGCCTTCGGCACGCCGAAGCGACAAACAATGTTTTGCCAGAAGAATTTCTAGACTGTGACCGAAGTTATTGTGGCCAAAGGCTTTGCTTCAATCCACTTGGAAAAATATTCTACAGCCACCACAACATATCTTAAATTGCCTTGTGCTGGTGGAAGTGGACCTAACAAATCCAGGCCCCATCTTTGCAATGGCTAGGTTAGCTGTATTAACTGGGTTAGCGACGAAGGTTGTTTCTGGTCTCTTGCACATTTTTGACAATTTTCGCACTTTTGAACCAGATCTGCTGCATCCGAAGCTACCTTTGGCCAATAAAATATTTGTCTGAAAACCTTCCCCAGCAAAGGCCTAGACCCAATGTGAGATCCACACAAACCTGCATGTATTTCCTTCATTAGCTCTATACCTTCGGTTCTGGATAAACACTTGAGAACTGGAGAGCAGACTCCATGTTTGTATAACTCCCCTTCTATTATCACATATGGTCTTGTTCTTGCATCCATTCTCTTATTATAAGCTTCGTCATCTGGAAGACAATTACCTTGGAGGAAAGATATAATTTCAGTCCTCCAATCTTCACTATGTACCGGAAAAATAGTAAGCACTGCTCTCTCCATGAGTTCAACCGAAGGTGCCTTTATTGTTTCAAAAAATACTTCTGAAGGTAGAGGGAGCCCCTAGGCCGCCGATTTGGCTAGTAAATCTGCGTGCTCATTTTCACCTCTTGGAATATTCTTAACAGAAAAACCTTCGAAGGAAGCCTCCAAGCTTTGAACTGTATCCAGATATCTTTTAAGCTTCGGATCTCTTGCCTTGCTACTTTTGTCCACATGGCTAGAAATAACTTGAGAATCAGTTTTTACAATGGCCCTTCTTATTACCATTGCCCTTAACTTTCGAAGCCCCAACAGAAGTGCCTCGTACTCAGCAATATTATTTGTGCAACTGAAATCAAGCTTGGCTGCATAACATGTTTTGACTTTTGAAGGTGCCACTAGGACCGCAGCCGCTCCTGCACCGAAGGTTCCCCAATAACCATCGCAGAACACTATCCAAGCTTCGGCATCTTTGTTTACTTCTTCTTCGTGAGCCCTGGTGTCCAATCAGTGATGAAGTCTGCTAACGCTTGGGACTGAATTGAGGATCTATGCACATAGTCAATGGTGAATTCGTTAAGTTCTGTAGCCCATTTCCCAATCCTTCCAGTAGCTTCTCTATTCCTCATAATATCCTTCAGTGGCTGTGACGAAGGAATTATTATGTGATATGCTTGAAAATAATGTCGTAGCTTTCTAGAGGCCATTAACACAACATATATCACCTTCTCCAATTTTGTGTAATTTTTCTTTGACAGACTCAAAACTTCAGAGACAAAGTACATTGGAGCTTGCTTTTTGACTTGGCCATCTAGCTTCTCCTGTACAAGTGTCGCACTTACTGCAGAATGTGAAGCTGCGACATATAAGAGCAATGGAGCCCCTGACGAAGGTGGAGTTAACGTTGTTAAATCAATCAAATATTGCTTCAACTCTTCGAAGGCCTTTTGCTGAGCCGGACCCCATTGGAAGACTTCAGCTGACTTTAGTATTTCAAAGAAAGGCAGATTTCTTTCTGCTGATCTGGATATAAATCTGTTAAATGATGCTAATCTACCTGCCAGCCGTTGAGCTTCTTTCTTTGTGCTTGGCGGTTCCATACGAAGGATAGCTTCAATCTTGCTTGGGTTAGCTTCAATTCCATTTGTTGATACTAGACAGCTAAGGAACTTGCCCTTCTTTACCCCAAAAACACATTTTTCTGGATTTAACTTTAAACCAGCTTGCCTGAAGTTGGCAAATGTCTCTTGCAAATCAGCAATGTGATTGTCTTGCTTCGTGCTTTTAACTATGATATCATCAACATAAGTCAACACATTCCTGCCTATTTGAGAATGAAGGACTCTGGCTGTCATTCTGCTGAAGCTTCCTCCAGCATTTTTGAGCCCCTCAGGCATCCGAAGATAGCAATATGTGCCACTGGGGGTTATGAAGCTAGTCTTCGGCTCATCTTCCTTCTTCATCCAGATTTGGTGGTAGCCTGAGTAACAATCTAGTAGACTCATGAGCTCTGACGAAGCTGCTGCATCTGCTAGAGAATCTATTCTTGGCAATGGGAACTCATCCTTTGGACAAGCCTTGTTAAGATCTATAAAATCAATGCACATTTTGCATTTGCCATTGGCCTTCTTCACCATAACAGTATTGGCTAGCCACTTTGGGTACTTGACCTCTCTGATAACTCCAGCGCTAAGTGTAGGATTACGGGGAGGCTACGCTAGCGCAAAACAAAATTTTCAACCCCATAATACCAAGAACTACTGCGGTTATAGGTCATGGAATTACCACTAGACGCGCAGAGCAGCGGAAGACGTCTCGATGTAGACGAACGCGTCGAGCAGTGCCGTGCAGTCGTCGGCGTCCTTCACATCCTCGCACGGTTCGTCCCAGTGCTCCAAATGCACCACCTCCGAGGTATCCACACGTACAGGGAGGAAGCGCCGCGTACCGAACTGCTAGGTTCGCGACGGCGGCTTGGCGAGGGCGAGAGGTGAGCGGCGGCTGCTCGTTTGCAGGTGGCGAATTAGGTTAAGCCTAACCGCGCCCCCGCCCCTCATTATATAGGCGTTATGGTGGGCTTCTGACACCGAGGCCCATCATTAACCCTAAAGCCCAGTCTAATTTCGGATCTAATCCGAATTAGGCTTCCTTCCCCTTAAGTGTGTGACCCTATAGGTTCACGTACAAATAGACATAGCCCGAGTACTCTTACTTGGCCCAATAATTGACAGCGGCCTCTAGCAAGACATGTCAACTCCTATGTGCACGTAAAGATCATATCAGACGAACCATTGCGACATTACGTACATGTTGTTCCCTTTGTCTCACGATATTTGGTCTGGCTCTAAGCTGACCTCTCTTTCTCGATACTGTGAATTGGAATCCTTTCAATGGTTAACTCTTAACCCTAGCACGACCATGCATTTCTTGATCCAATCACTCGAGGGGCCCAGAGATATCTCTCTCACAAAGAGAGGGACAAATTCCATCTTGACTGACCATGCCTCACAACATGCTTCCTGACAAACCCAAAACTACCTTTATAACTACCCAGTTATGGGATAGCGTTTGATAGTCCCTAAGTAAGTCAATTCACATCTTGAGAACATGCGACAATCTCAGGTCTAAGGATACAATATTCATGTTGCAAGAAGAGAACTATATTACAATATCTCACGTTGGGTCAGTCCAGCCTCATGTCATACATGCGCCCACATTATTAGTTTAACATCTCCATGTTCATGACTTGTGAAATGTAGTCATCAACTAATACATGTGCTAGTCATCGACTCTGACTAGGGACATCATTTAGAATAACCATATAAGTAAAGAATCTCACAAACAATTCACATAATTGCTAATCAATACAAGGTGCCTTCCATGGATATTCAATTAAGCAATATATATATATCATGGATACAAAGAAATATGCTCATCTCTATGATTATCTCTAGGGCATATTTCTAACAGTCTCCCACTTGCACTAGAGTTAATCTAGAAGATATCTAATACCCATAGATCTCACGTGTGCCTCATGCTTAGGTTGTGGAAGAGGTTTTGTCAAAGGATCAGCAACATTCAAATCCGTATGTATTTTGCATATCTTTATCTCACCCCGCCTAATGAATTCCCGTATGAGGTGAAACTTCCGCAGTACGTGTTTGTTTTTCTGGTGGTTCCTTAGCTCCTTAGCTTGCGCAATAGCCCCATTGTTGTCACAGTAGAGGTTCAATGGACTAGAAGCATTAGGAAACACACCAAGCTCGATGAGGAACTTCCTTATCCAAACACCTTCCTTCGCAGATTCAGAAGCTGCAATGTACTCGGCTTCTGTTGTAGAATCAGTCACAGTCTCCTGTTTGGAACTCTTCCAACTAACAGCACCACCATTTATTGTGAACACAAAACCTGATTGCGATTTTAACTCGTCTGGGTCAGTTTGGAAGCTAGCATCAGTGTAACCAGTTACAACGAGCTCCTCTTTACCCCCATATACCAGGAACATTTCTTTAGTCCTTCTTAAGTACTTAAGAATGCCTTTTACCGCTGTCCAGTGGTCCTCACCTGGATCAGCCTGGTACCTACTCGTAGCACTTACAACGTATGAAACATCTGGGCATGTACTTATCATGGCATACATGATTGAACCAATTGCTGAGGCGTATGGTACCTTACACATGCGCTCCCGCTCATTAGCCGTCGCAGGACATTGCATCTGGCTAAGGTGTTTACCATGTGACATAGGTATGAACCCTTTCTTGGACTGTTCCATGTTGAACCGTTTCAAAACCTTGTCAATGTACGTATCTTGACTTAATCCTATAAGCCTCTTCGACCTATCTCTATAGATCCTTATGCCCAAAATATATGCTGCTTCCCCTAAGTCCTTCATAGAAAAACTCTTTTTCAGTGAAGCCTTGACGGACTCCAGCATAGGAATGTCATTCCCAATCAATAATATGTCATCCACATATAAGATCAGAAATACAACAGCGCTCCCACTTTCCTTCTTGTAAACACAAGCTTCTTCTTCATTCTGATGAAAACCAAGCCCTTTGATCACTTCATCAAAACGAATGTTCCAACTCCGAGATGCTTGCTTCAACCCATAAATGGATTTCTGAAGTTTGCATATCTTTCCAGCATTGATCGGATCGACAAAACCCTCGGGCTGTATCATATACACGTCCTCATCTAGGTTTCCATTAAGGAAAGCTATTTTGACATCCATCTGCCAAATCTCATAATCGAAATATGCGGCAATAGCTAGAATGATCCAAATAGATTTAAGGATCGCTACTGGCGAGAATGTCTCGTCATAGTCAACTCCTTGAACTTGTCGAAAACCCTTTGCAACAAGTCGAGCCTTATAGATGTGAACATTTCCATCCATGTCTTTCTTCTTCTTATAGATCCATTTGCATTCTATGGGTCTAACACCATCAGGCGGGTCAACCAAGTTCCAAACTTGATTTTCTCCCATGGAATCTATCTCGGATTTCATGGCGACATGCCATTTCTCGGAATCTGGGTCCATCATCGCTTCTGAATATGTTGCAGGTTCGTCGTTGTCTAACAACAACACTTCCCCATTGCCCAACAATAGCACTTCTCCTCGTGCCTCGCGAAGCCTTGCTGACCTTCGTGGTTGTGGTGGTGATTCTCTTGCCATAGACGTCTCAACTTGTTCTGCTACATTAGCATCACTTGTTGAATCTTGTCCCACTGGCTCATCCTGAACTTCTTCAAGATACACCTTTTGTTTACTTTTCTCTCTTTTGAGAAACTCTTTCTCTAAGAACACACCGTTCCGGGCGACAAACACTTTGCCCTCTGACCGGTGGTAAAAGTAATATCCTAAAGTTTCCTTTGGATATCCCATGAACATGCACTTGTCCGATTTTGGAGTGAGTTTATCCGACTGTAGTCGCTTGACGTAAACCTCACAACCCCAAATCTTCAGAAAAGACAAACTAGGAGTCTTCCCAGTCCACATCTCATATGGTGTCTTAACTACGGACTTAGACGGTACCCTATTTAGTGTGAAAGCTGCTGTTTCTAGAGCGTATCCCCAAAACGACAAAGGTAGGTCCGACTGGCTCATCATTGATCGAACCATATCCAATAAAGTCCGATTACGTCGCTCAGACACGCCATTCCTCTGAGGCGTTCCAGGCGGCGTAAGCTGTGGAACAATTCCACAACTCTTTAGATGATTGCTAAACTCATGACTCAAATATTCACCTCCACGATCTGATCGCAGTGCTTTAATTTTCTTGCCACGCTGATTTTCTACTTCATTCTGAAACTCTTTGAACTTTTCTAAGGATTCAGACTTGTGTTTCATTAAGTAGACATACCCATATCTACTAAAATCATCAGTGAAGGTTATGAAGTATTGGAATCCTCCCCTAGCTGTCGTACTCATTGGTCCGCACACATCAGTATGTATGAGTTCCAATAAATCTAACGTCCTCTCCGGTAAACCTGTGAAAGGCGCCTTGGTCATCTTACCAAGTAAGCAAGCTTCACATGTCTCGTATGATTCAAAATCAAACGAAGTTAAAAGCCCATCAGAATGAAGCTTCTTCATGCGATTCTCACTTATATGACCCAAACGACAGTGCCACATGTAGGTAGGACTTAAATCATTAGGCCGAGGCCTTTTAGCACTAATATTACAGATAGGTGCATCATCAAGATTTAAAATGAATAACCCATTCATAATGGATGCAAAAGCCACAAACATGCCATTCTTAGAGATCACACAACCATTGTTTTCACTCGCAAATGAATAACCATCCTTCATCAAACATGAAGGAGACATAATGTTTCGACTCATACTAGGAACTAGATAACAATTATTTAACTCCAAAATAAATCCTGATGGGAGGTGGAGTTGCATCGTCCCGACGGTCAACGCAGCAACTCTTGCATTATTGCCTACCCGAAAATCAACTTCTCCTCTTTTCACGCTTCTACTTCTTATCATTCCCTGCATCGAATTGCAAATATGGGCAACCGATCCGGTATCAAATACCCAAGAATTAATATAAGAATCAGCAAGAAAAATTTCTGTAATGTGAATAGCAAGTGTACCTGCTGCGGCTGTACCCTTACCGCCGCGATCCTTAATAGAGGCCAAGTACTGCTTGCAATTCCTTTTCCAGTGACCAAGTTCTTTGCAATAAAAGCACTCTGGATCTGCAGCTGGTCCAGCCTTGGGCTTTTGATTTGGCTTGGATACTGTATCCTTTGCCTTGCCCTTCTTCTTTTGAGACTTACCCTTCTTCTTAAAGTTGGGTTTGTTTTGGACCGCCATCACATGGCCGCTGCTGCCAGCGCTTTTCTTTATGTCCCCCTCTGCTGTTTTCAGCATGCCACATAGTTCATTGAGGCCCCTCTCCGCCCCATGCATATGGTAGTTCGTGATGAAGTTTCCATAGTTGGGCGGAAGAGATGCCAAAATGAAGTCAGTGGCCAACTCTTGGCTTTGGGAAGCCTAGCTTTTCCAACCTCTGACTGTAACCAACCATTTTGATTACGTGTGGTCCAACAGCTGCGCCTTTTGCTAGCTTGCATTCCAGAAAGGCTTTGGACACATTGAACCTTTCAGTCCTAGCCTGAGTCTGGAATATATCCTTGAGCGCCACGATCATATCGTGCACCTCATGGTTTGTCTCAAACTGCATCTGGAGCTCAGGCTCCATGCAAGCAAGCATTAGGCAACTCACTTCAAGATTAGCATCCATTGCTTTCTTGTAAGCGGTTTTAGCTGCAGCAGTTGCATTTTCACCAGGATCCTCTAGCAGTGGGGTGTCTAGAACGTCTTCCTTTTTTTCAGCCCTGAGAACAATTCTCAGGTTACGAATCCAATCCGTATAGTTTGTTCCATTTAACTTATCCTTTTCAAGAATTGATCGCAAAGTAAATGTTGGTGTGCTAGGTGCCATTTATCTACAGCAAAATAATGCAAAATACTAAGACAAAAATATCCATGACAGAGTAAATCATACTAAACATTTAATAGTCTACTCCCACTAAAATCAATATCCCTCTATTGATACTTAGTGATTCAGAACCCACAACTAACAAGTCTACTAGTGAGCTTTAGCATCACCGCTAGAAGACAAGGTAGATCGGTAAGCAACTCCTTGCTAATCATATCATATATATGACTTATGTTGTTGGGTGACATCTCTATGTCTCGGCTCCCAACCATATGCCCTAAAGTCCTTAACCATTAAGCTGACTTTTTTAAGTTAACCAACCCTTTCTGCAGTTCGTATCCGATACAAACCTATCTAGTCAAGGAAAACTGGTGGCACCCTAATTTCATAGACCCACCACCAATTGTACAAGACTTATGATAGTGCAAGGTTTGGAGAGGCATTAAAGCTTAAACATTTATGAGGGATCGTCCTACTTATATCATCGCACGCAAGGACATATATGCAATATGAACAAGTAGAACATTAAGAATGGCATTCACACAACAGTTGTGATTCGGTATGGCTTGTTTTCACATGGTGATCCCCATCTCCAATAATCTGTCCATCACGATGATCTCCATCTCCATGATATAGGTATGCCATCCTCCAGGTGATGAGTCCTTCAAGACCTATCTAACGTATGCTGGTAAACAAATTACATATACGCTTTGGATCATCACATGTTGACATGCAGGTCATTACATTAAATTTGGACAATACATGTGGCTCCAGCCGTATTGCCCTGGTCACGACACGCAGGTCATGAATAATTTATTAACATGCATCATATACACATAATAGCCATACCGATCACATGTCCTGCAAAAACAGGTTAGACAAACACGTTTCTATACGTTCGCCACTACAGCAGATAGCCACGGTGGTCTCAGGGCAGCGCCCTGAAAACCTCACAGGATTCCGTGCATCGTATGTATGGAAATTCCACTGGAAATCTCATGCGGTTGATCAAATCAACCCAAATCCGAGACTTTCGACTCGAAGAAGATTACACTCATGACGTTGATCTGTTACGTCAATCTGCTGGTTGTGTACGCAGTTAGCCCCGATGGTGATTCCAGCCGGTAGGGGCAAGTCGCGCATACAACAGAGAAGGACGAACTGATCTCTCCAGTCATATCCGATGTAATCTACTTCAACCCTTTATTTCCAATTGATCTAATCAAACCGTGCATCAAGTAGATCCATCTCATGAACCTAGATCCAGACATAAAACTACGCAGAACCTGCCTTTGATACCACTGCAGGATTACGGGGAGGCTACGCTAGCGCAAAACAAAATTTTCAACCCCATAATACCAAGAACTACTGCGGTTATAGGTCATGGAATTACCACTAGACGCGCAGAGCAGCGGAAGACGTCTCGATGTAGACGAACGCGTCGAGCAGTGCCGTGCAGTCGTCGGCGTCCTTCACATCCTCGCACGGTTCGTCCCAGTGCTCCAAATGCAGCACCTCCGAGGTATCCACACGTACAGGGAGGAAGCGCCGCGTACCGAACTGCTAGGTTCGCGATGGCGGCTTGGCGAGGGCGAGAGGTGAGCGGCAGCTGCTCGTTTGCAGGTGGCGAATTAGGTTAAGCCTAACCGCGCCCCCGCCCCTCATTATATAGGCGTTATGGTGGGCTTCTGACACCGAGGCCCATCATTAACCCTAAAGCCCAGTCTAATTTCGGATCTAATCCGAATTAGGCTTCCTTCCCCTTAAGTGTGTGACCCTATAGGTTCACGTACAAATAGACATAGCCCGAGTACTCTTACTTGGCCCAATAATTGACAGCGGCCTCTAGCAAGACATGTCAACTCCTATGTGCACGTAAAGATCATACCAGACGAACCATTGCGACATTACGTACATGCTGTTCCCTTTGTCTCACGATATTTGGTCTGGCTCTAAGCTGACCTCTCTTTCTCGATACTGTGAATTGGAATCCTTTCAATGGTTAACTCTTAACCCTAGCACGGCCATGCATTTCTTGATCCAATCACTCGAGGGGCCCAGAGATATCTCTCTCACAAAGAGAGGGACAAATTCCATCTTGACTGACCATGCCTCACAGCATGCTTCCTGACGAACCCAAAACTACCTTTATAACTACCCAGTTATGGGATAGCGTTTGATAGTCCCTAAGTAAGTCAATTCACATCTTGAGAACATGCGACAATCTCAATTCTAAGGATACAGTATTCATGTTGCAAGAAGTGAACTATATTACAATATCTCACGTTGGGTCAGTCCAGCCTCATGTCATACATGCGCCCACATTATTAGTTTAACATCTCCATGTTCATGACTTGTGAAATGTAGTCATCAACTAATACATGTGCTAGTCATCGACTCTGACTAGGGACATCATTTAGAATAACCATATAAGTAAAGAATCTCACAAACAATTCACATAATTGCTAATCAATACAAGGTGCCTTCCATGGATATTCAATTAAGCAATATATATATATCATGGATACAAAGAAATATGCTCATCTCTATGATTATCTCTAGGTCATATTTCTAACACTAAGAAGCCCCTTCACTTCGTTCTGAGCACCTTCAGCTTTGTCATCAGACATTTTCTGAAGCCTTTGTTTTCTTGGCCTGAAAGATGGATCCACATTGAGTGAATGCTCAATGACATCTCTGTTGACGCCGCAAAGATCATTGGCTGACCAAGCAAAGACATCTTTGTTGTTGAATAGAAATCTTAGCAAATTCTTTTCTTGCTCTTCGGATAACTAAGACCCCAGCAGTACTTTTTGTTCTGCTATGTCTTCACATAGGAGCATAGGCTTCGGTTGATCCGCCGAAGCAGCCTTCTCTCTTTTGTATCGATACTGTTCATAGGCTTCAGCTCCATCTATGTTATGGATTGCCTTTGAATCTGTCTAGTTTCCTTCGGCCTTCCTGGCAGCTTCTTGACTGCCATGAACAGCAATGGGCCCTTGTTCCGAAGGTATCTTCATGCATAGATATGCTGGATGAAGTATTGCTTCGAAAGCATTAAGTGTCCCACGACCAATGATTGCATTGTAGGGGTACTCCATGTCAACAATGTCAAACACAACCTGTTCAGTCCTTGTATTATGAACAAAGCCGAAGGTTACTGGCATTGTGATTTTGCCAAGTGCTACAATTTGCCTTCTTTCGAAGCCACATAAAGGATGTGTAGCATCATGAATATTATCTTCTAGCTCTTGCATCTATCTGAAGGCCTTAGCAAATATGATATCCGCTACACTGCCTGTATCAACGAGAACATTGTGGACCAGAAATCCCTTAATAACACAAGATATGACCATAGCATCATTATGAGGGTAATCTTTGAGCTGAAGGTCCTCCTGGGAGAAGGTGATTGGGATGTGGGACCATTTTGACTTGATGAAGGGTCCCTGCACCCCAACATGCTGCACCCTTCTCTATGCTTCCTTCTTCTGCTTCTTGTTAGCTGGCTCTGAACCTGAGCCGCCTGTTATCGGAAGCACCAGCTTCGTAGCCGAAGATGCTTCGGCTTGGTTGCTGAACGAAGCCATCAGCTCAAGAGTGGAAGTGAGTTCACCGAAGGTAGGCGCTAATGTTGGGGACTTGCTCTCAAATGCTATGAATTAAGAACAAGGCAACAAAAAATGTTAAAGGTTAAGGCCCTTCGTCCTTCGAAGCATTATTTCCCTTAGGATATAATGATCTTCAGACGAAGGTCATGAATGACATACCTTCATCATTGCAGTATACATTAATGAAAGAAGAAGCATGTAAAACATAAAAAACAATATGAATGATTCTGTAACATTATTAACTCTTCTATTATATTATCATGAATAAACAAATATAATGCAAAATTACATTTGTACCTTCGGCTTGACAGAAGGAGATAGTACAAGTGTGATGCACAAGTGAGTACAAATCAGCGTGAACAGTACGAGGGTACTGTTCATCTATTTATAGGCACAGGGCGCAGCCTGTGTGAAATTACATTTATATCCTTTACAATTGATTACATTCATGACACAAACTATCATGGGTCAATCTGTCTTTTCATCTTTAAGTCGGTGCAACCCTTCGTCTTTGACATGTCGTTATGCCGAAGTTCCTGTAAGGTAGCTTCGACGTTATTTCCGTGCTGATCTTCCGAAGGTGTTTTTTCTTACAGGACCTTCGGCTACGAAGCAGACCCCCAACAATACCCATTCCAAACGGAAAGAATACCACTTACCTTTACCATAGTCAATACCAAAACCATCATTCTCATCACCACCTGTAATCCGAACATCTTTGATCAAGTGTCTCTAATCAATGGAGCTCCCTTGGCCGCTCATAACTGCGAGCACGACTGATATATCAGTTTCATAACACTCTGCAGAGGTTGTGCACTTTACCCACAAGTCGTTATTCCCTTTCTGCCCGAAGATCATGACTCTCCATTGATCACTACCAAGTTGACCCAGCAGGGTATCACTACGTAGCCTTTACAAAGATTCCCTAGGGCTGTAGCCGCCCGTTAGGTTTCCTAAATGCACCGTACTCCTCCCCAAGGGGCGAACCAACCTTGGTAGAGTGAGCCGCATACACCGAGCCCCATTAATGGCACGACGACGAAGCGAACTACACCCTAGTTCCTCTAATTATTCAGCTAAGTGCGTCCTATTCCACCCTCATGGTTGCACTGTTTTCCCAGACGGTCATCCCACGAACAGGTCCTTACGGAGAGGTACTCGAGGAACTGCTCGAGTCCCCTTAATTGCCACAAGTATATCATCATAATAAAGAAGGGAAACAACGTATCATAGATAAATCTCATCATGTTCATTGATTAATGTGAAGCACTAGCATGTAGCTAAACCAGAATAATCCAACCCAAATAGGTAAGCAAGGACATGGATAACAAAAGCTAGTCAATCCTTAGGTATAAACTGTGTAAATGCGGAAAGTGAATTAAGGAATGTATAGGACATGAGTGGGTCAAGGGACACTTGCCTCCACCAACCAGCTGCTGCTCAGGGTCTTCTCCTGCGAGTTCTTCGGACTCCTCAACCAGACCGTTATCTATGCGAGCGCAAACATACATCCATCTCTTTGAATTAGGAAATAAACAGTACACCATACAAGAGAGAAGATAAATTGAATATGCATAAGATATGACATACGATTTGCATTCGCAATTGCTAGAAAGAGAAAAAGAAAGGTCTCGCAGTGGCTAAAGCTACAGTCGAAACATATTACGTGTAGGGGTGCAATTAATTATTCCATTTTCTAACTCTACCTAGCCATACTAACAGGTATTAATCACATGCACTAATAGAGTTGCAACTATTTCCAATTGGTCGATATTAAACAAAGTCGTTGATTAACTACGTGAGATACTTAACGTGATCAATTTTAAGTAGAGGTCAACGACATAAAATAAACAACACGTTCCATGCAAATAGAATACACGGAGGGGGGGGGGGGGGGTAGACGGGGCGTCTAGGGGTAGACGGGCACGTCACATGCGTGGCGGGACACTGCGCGCCGCGCCAGGACCAAGTCGTGGGCAGGGGGCCGTGATGAGCTGCCCGCGGGCACGCGTGCCAGGGCAGGGAAGTGCTGGGCACCGCGCGCACCACGCCGGGGCATCGCGCGCGGGCAGCAGGGACCGCGCCGGGGGCCGACCGCGCCACGCTGGGCCAGGGAGGGGAGGGCGTGAGGGGGAGCCGCGCCACGCAGGGCGGGGCGCCACAGCCGCGCAGGGAGGGGCTGGGACCGGGGGCGGCTGCGCCGGGTCGGGCACGCCGGGACCGCACCGGGGGCGGGCAGGTCGAGGCCGCGCGCCACGTAGAGAGGGAGCCGGGGGCGAGCGCGCCGGGCCGCACGAGCTGGGGGCACCACGGCCGCACTGGGCCGGGGCCACGCCGCGAGCGAGGAAGGCTGCAGGCGCACCGCGCCGGGCAGGGGCAGGGGCCAAGGCCGCACCATGGCTACACCGAGGAGGGGAGGGCACGAGGGGGAGCCGCGCCACGCTGGGCGAGCACGCCGGGACCGCCAGGGCGGGGCTGCGCAGGGAGGGGCTGGGACCGCGCGCGCCGAGGGCGGGGACGAGGCCGCGCGCCATGGCCGGCCGTGCCATGTCGGGCGAGTGCCATGGCCGGGGCGAGCGGGAGGGAGAGGGAGCGGGTCACGCCGGGCCAAGGAAGAAGAAGGGAGGGGGTGGGGGAAGAGGAAGGAGAGGGGCTCACCATGGGCGAGGATGACGCGGCGGGCGGTTTCGAGGGGCAGGGCGACTCCGGGGCGGCTGCGGGCGAGCCGAGCGAGGGAGAGGGAGAGAACGTGCGCGGGGGGTAGAGGAGAGAGAGGGAGGTGGTTTTGGGGGGGGGGGGGGGGGGCGACTGGCGGGTGGGCGCCACCAGGGGGTGGCGGCGGCAGCTCAACCACCTGTGCGCGAGGAGAGCAGGGGAGCCGGCCGGGCCGCGCGGGCGAGCTGGGCCGTGCGGGGGGGGGGGGGGGGGACGCCGACGCCGGCTAGGCCGCGAGGCGCTGACCCAAGAGGGGGAGGGGCACGACGCGCCAGGGGGAGCCGGCTGGGCCACGCGCCCTGATGGGCCACAAGGAGAGGGGAAAGGATTTTCCCTTTTCCATTTAGCTCTAAACTCCACTCCAAAAATACTTTTCACAAATCACTCAACCACAAGCAAGAAAATCATGGTCCGACATGATGCAACAACCAAGGAAAATATTTCTAGGGTTTACTTACACAAGGTATCGAGCTAAATCTCGCTAGAACTTTGAAAAAGAACAAGGCATAACGAGAAGAAAAAGAAAGAGGAGGGGTAACGCCCGAATTTGGCGAGTGATGGAGAAAGAAGAATTTAACTCTCAAATTCGGGGCATTATAAACCTATCCCCCTTAAAAGAATCTCACCCTCGAGATTCAAGGTTGGCTAGCAAAGAGCTCAGGATATTTAGCCATCAGATCATCTTCACGCTGCCAAGTTGCTTCTTCTTCAGAGTGATGACCCCTTCTGACTTTGCACATTCTGATAGTCTTCCTTCGGGTGACTCTGTCTGCAGTCTCAATAATTTGCGTTGGCTTCTCAATATAGGTCAAGTCTTCTTGGACTTCAAGACCCTCCACTGGCAACTGCTCTTCTGGCACACGCAGACATTTCTTCAACTGAGACACATGAAAGACATCATGCACGGTGGACAAATTATCTGGCAGACTGAGCTAATAGGCCACTTCTCCGTGCCTTGCGAGAATCTGATACGGACCGATATAGCGAGGTGCTAGCTTGCCTTTGACTCCGAATCTTCTGACTCCTCTGATAGGTGATACCTTCAAATAGACAAAATCTCCAACTTCGAAACTCAGCTCTCTTCTTCTTGTGTCTGCGTAACTTCGCTGCCTTGATTGTGCTATCTTCAGATTCTCCCAAACCATCTTGATGTTCTCTTCTGCTTCAAGAAAAATGTCTAGCCCAAACACTTGCTTCTCTCCAGGCTGATCCCATTGCAACGGAGTTCTACAACTCCTTCCCTAAAGCGCCTGAAAGGGTGACATCTTCAAGCTGGCCTGGTAACTGTTGTTATAGGAGAATTCTGCGTAAGGTAACCTCTTGTCCCATCCGGACTGATCTTGCAACGCACAAGCTCTTAACATGTCTTCAAGGATTTGATTAGTTCTTTCGGTCTGACCGTCTGTCTGCGGATGATAAGCTGAACTGAAATTCAGATGTGTACCCAAGGCTTCATGCAACTGCTGCCAGAAATGAGAGGTGAACTGCGTTCCTCTATCTGACACTATCTTCTTTGGTACACCATGAAGACAAACGATCCAGGACATGTACAGCTCTGCCAATACTGCACTGGTATAGTTGGTCTTGACAGGTATGACGTGGGCTGACTTGGTTAAGCGGTCCACTACTACCCAAATGGAATCATAGCCGATCGAGTGCGAGGCAATCCGACTATGAAATCCATCCCGATTTCATCCCATTTCCACTGGGGAATTCGCAACGGTTGCAACAACCCAGCTGGTCTCTGGTGTTCCGCCTTGATCCGTCGACAACTATCACACATCGCCACATGCTCTGCGATTTCCCTCTTCATTCTGTACCACCAGAATTTCTTCTTCAGACCCTGATACATCTTCTCACTTCCAGGGTGTATAGAATAAGCTGTCTCATGAGCTTCCTTGAGGATCAACTCCCGAATAGACTGGACATCGGGAACACACAAGCGGTCCTTGAACCATATCACACCTTCTGCATCTTCCCGAAAGTCTTTACCTCTGCCTTCTAGAATCAGTTGCCGGATTTCACTGATCTTCTCATCATTCTTCTGCGCTTCTTTGATTTCCCGCTCTAGGGTTGGCTCCAACTCAACTGTCACTCCTCGCATATTGTTCAGAAATCCGAGACTCAGCCTGTCAAACTCTTTGGCCAACTCATAAGGCATCGGACGAGCGACCATCATATTGACTTGACTCTTCCTGCTCAAAGCATCTGCCACTATGTTCGCTTTACCTGGGTGGTAATGAACTCCAATTCATAGTCTTTGATCAACTCTAACCATCTTCGTTGCCTCATATTCAGCTCTGACTGAGTGAATATGCACTTCAGACTCTTGTGGTCTGTGTAAACATCACATTTCTACCCATACAGATAGTGCCTCCATGTCTCCAGTGCGTGAACCACTGCTGCCAACTCTAGGTCATGGATTGGGTAATTCTTCTCATGAACCTTCAGCTGTCGGGACGAGTAAGCCACAACTCTTCCCTCTTGCATCAACACACATCCCAAACCAGTGTAACAAGCATCGCAATACACCAAGAAGGGCTTTTGCACATCAGGCAAGACTAAGACAGGTGTTGTAGTCAACTTATCTTTCAGTGCTTCAAAGGCCTCTTGGCATTCCTGGGTCCACTTGAACTCAACTTTGTTGCCTAGCAAAGCTGTCATTGGTTTCACAATCTTCGAAAACCCTTCAATGAATCACTGATAATATCTGGTCATTCCAATGAAGCTCTTGATTCCTCAGGCATCTGTTGGCGCTTTCTAGTTCAGAATGTCTGCCACTTTCTTCGGATCCACAGCCAATCCTTCTTTGTTTATTATGTGACCCAAGAACAGGACTTCATCAATCCAGAACTCGCACTTGCTCAACTTTGCATACAGCTGGTGCTCTCGCAATCTCTGCAAAACCATCCTCAAATGACCTGCATGCTCTTCTTCGCTTTGAGAATATATAAGAATGTCATCAATGAATACCACCACAAATTTGTCGAGATAATCCATGAATACACTGTTCATCAGATTCATGAAGAAGGCTGGTGCATTCGTTAGGCCAAAAGACATCACAGTGAATTCATACAACCCATACTTGGTAATGAATGCCGTCTTCGGAATGTCTGAGGGTTGGATCTTGAGCTGGTGATAACCTGACCTCAGATCTACCTTTGAAAACATGATGGCTCCTCTTAACTGGTCGAACAGATCTTCTATTCTGGGCAAGGAGTACTTGTTCTTGACCGTGACCTCATTCAGAGCTTGATAGTCGATACACATCCTTCTAGTACCATCCTTCTTCTCCACGAATAGGACAGGGGCGACCTAAGGCGAGGTGCTTGGCCGGATGTAACCTTTCTCTGACAGCTCATCGATCTGCTTCTTGAGTTCAACTAACTCTGGTCTAGATACTCTATAAGATCTCTTAAAGATGGGGGCGGTTCCAGGAAGAAGCTCTATCGCAAACTCAACTTTTCACTCAGGTGGCATGCCTGGTAGGTCCTTTAGGAACACATCTGGGAACTCGAACACAACCTTGATAATCTCAAGTGGGTCTGCTTCACTGCTATCGATAGCCATCTGGTAACAACTTCCCTTCCTTGGCTCAAGCGGGACTAACTCGGTCATCATTTCCTCTCCTAGTGGGGACATCAACTTGATTGTCCTCTTATCACAACTGATAACTGCCTGATACTTATCTAGCTAATTCATCCCTAGGATGACATCTATTCCCTGAGTACCCATTACTATGAGATTAGCGGGAAACGCTATCCCCCTTATTTCCACACTTACATTCAAGCAAATGCTATCGGCTCGAATTCTACCACCTGCTAAGTCAATTTGAATGGGTGTTGACATGGTAGTTATTGGAAGATTATGTGCTTCTACCCATAATGTAGTTATAAAAGAATGCGTTGCTCCAGTATCAAATAACACTTCTACAATATGGGAGTCGACTGGAAACAAACCTACTATCATGCCGGGGGTTTCCTGAACTGCTTCAGCCTCCAAGTGGTTTAGTCTCCTGTGGTTGTAGCGTGGCTGGGAGCGGTTGCCTGCTCCAGGCTGAGACACATTCTGCTTTGCCAGGGCACTAGGGCCTAACTGCTGCTGGGCTGCCTTCTTCGGACATTGCATTACCCAATGGCCTTGCTCTCTATAATGGAAACATGCTCTACTTCCGCATTGAACTGGTGCTGCTTGACTGTTCTGTTGGGTTGCTGGGGCAGGAAGACGAGGTGCCTGCTGATTCTGCCTCTGGAACTGACCTCCTCCTGATTGATTGTTCTGGTGATTCTGCTGCTGGTGCTGAGGGTACTGCTTCTGAAACTGCTGCTACTGAGGCGGACGCTAGTGAGAGCACCTAGAGGGGGGGGTGAATAGGTGATCCTGTAAAAACTTAAAACTTAAAGCCACAAAACTTGATTAAGTGTTAGCGCAATGAAATCAAGTGGCTAAAGACCGAGCTCTTGTGAAACACAATAGTCACAGTGAGAACAAGCACAAGAGACACGATGGTTTATCCCGTGGTTCGGCCAAGTACAACACTTGCCTACTCCACATTGTGGCGTCCCAATGGACGAGGGTTGCACTCAACCCCTTTCAAGTGATCCAAAGATCCACTTGAATACCATGGTGTTTTTCTTTCTTTCACTATATCCGGTTTGCAAGGAATATCCACAACTTGGAGCCTCTCGCCCTTACAAATGATGGTCACAAAGAAACACAGATGTAAGGGAGGGAAAAGCAACGCACACAAATCCCAGCAATACGCACACACACAAGCCAAGACTTGAGTTCAAATGAAACACAACAAGTTCACCACTAGAACGGAGCTCAAATCACTAAGAATGTCAATCGAGTGTGCGAAGATGGAGTGCGAGAGTCTTAGAATGTTCAGAGTATGCTTGATGTTCTCCTCCATGCGCCTAGGGGTCCCTTTTATAGCCCCAAGGCAGCTAGGAGCCGTTGAGAGCAATCCAGGAAGGCAATTCTTGCCTTCTGTCGGGTGGCGCACCGGACAGTCCGGTGTGCCACCGGACAGGCACTGTTCAGTGTCCGGTGCATATTGCTTTCCTAAATTGGCGCAGCCGACCGTTGAAGGTTTGGAGCCGTTGGCGCACCAAGCACTGTCCGGTGCACACCGGACAGTCCGGTGCACCCATCAGACCGTTGGCTCGGCCAAGCGTCACGTGCGGATTGCACGGCCGACCGTTGGCTCACCGGACAGTCCGGTGCACCACCGGACAGTCCGGTGAATTTTAGCCGTACGTCGCCGACGAATTCCCGAGAGCGGCTAGTTGACCAGACTCTAGCCTGGCGCACCGGACACCGTCCGGTGCACCCAGACTGCGCAGAGTCTTGGCTGCTCCAGCCAAGTCTTTTTCCTTTTGTATTTTCTCTGATTCTAGCACTTAGACAAATATGTTAGTACACAAAAACCAATGTACTAAGTCTAGAATCATACCTTTGTATTGATTTGCACTTCATCCACCACTTGGCATACTTTAATACTTAAACCATTTGTGTTGGGCACTTAATCACCAAAATACTTAGAAATGGCCCAAGGGCACATTTCCCTTTCAATCTCCCCCTTTTTGGTGATTTATGCCAACACAACACAAAGCAACTCATAGAAGTGCAATATTAATGCAAATAAGAACACGAATTGTTTTTGATTCAAATTTGGCATATTTGGATCATTCTTTGCCACCACTTGGTTTATTTTTGCAGATCAAACTCAATTTCCTATCTCTAAGTCAAACACACTTGTTGAGGCATAAAGAGAGATATTCCAAGAGAAATTGATCAAAGATTAAAAAACTCCCCCTTTTTCCCATAATCAAACATTCTCCCCACAAGAGACCAACTTTTGACAATAAGAGACAATAAGAGTATTTTGACAAAACAAAAGCTCTAACTCTATTATTTTCAAAATTCTCAAGTGGTAGCTGATCCATTTGTTTTAGCCTTGATTTCTGCCCCTTTGGCATCAAGCACCAAAACGGGATCATTGTTGGCCCTTTAACCCCATTGCCTCACCAAAATCTTCAATTAGGAGTAAAAAGGCAATAAGAGCATGGAGATGAACTTGGAGTAAGTTACTCTCTCATCGGAGTGCAGTGGAAGTCTTTCATGGTCCAAGTCCACCTTTCCCTTTCAATCCACTTTTGAGACTAAAACAAGTAAACTCAAGCACACAGTTAGTCTCAAAGTGTCCAGTTGTAGCATGCCTCCCCCTAAATAAGTGCATCACTTGCAAATGGACTTGTGAGGTCCGGGGATCATGTGTACAACTTGAGCACCATACATAAGCAACAATATGCATGAAAGAACATGATCAAGGGCATAAACACATGTATGCTATAGATCAATCCAAGTTACGCGAATCTAAGACATTTAGCTCACTACGTAGCCTGCAAAAGGTTGACTCATCTAGAGGCTTGGTAAAGATATCGGCTAGCTGGTTCTCGGTGCTAACATAAAACACTTCGATATCTCCCTTTTGCTGGTGGTCTCTCAAAAAGTGATGCCGGATGTCTATGTGCTTTGTGCGGCTGTGTTCAACAGGATTATCCGCCATGCGGATTGCACTCTCATTGTCACATAGGAGTGGGACTTTGCTCAGATTGTAGCCAAAGTCCCTGAGGGTTTGCCTCATCCAAAGTAGTTGCGCGCAACACTGTCCTGCGGCAACATACTCGGCCTCAGCGGTGGATAGGGCAACAGAAGTTTGTTTCTTAGAACTCCAAGACACCAGGGACCTTCCTAAGAATTGGCACGTCCCTGATGTACTCTTCCTATCAACCTTGCATCCAGCATAATCGGAGTCTGAATATCCAATTAAGTCAAAGGTAGACCCCTTTGGATACCAGATTCCGAAGCAAGGCGTAGCAACTAAATATCTAAGTATTCGCTTAACGGCCACAAGGTGACACTCCCTTGGATCGGATTGAAATCTAGCACACATGCATACGCTTAGCATAATATCCTGTCTACTAGCACATAAGTAAAGCAAAGAACCTATCATAGACCGGTATGCCTTTTGATCAACGGACTTACCTCCTGTGTTGAGGTCGACATGTCCGTCGGTTCCCATTGGAGTCTTTGTGGGCTTGGCGTCCTTCATCCCAAACCGCTTGATCAAATCTTGCGTGTACTTCGTTTGGGAGATGAAGGTGCCATCCTTGAGTTGCTTCACTTGGAACCCAAGGAAGTAGTTCAACTCGCCCATCATCGACATCTCAAATTTTTGAGTCATCACCCTGCTAAACTCTTCACACGACTTTTGGTTAGTAGAACCAAAGATTATGTCATCGACATAAATTTGGCACACAAATAAGTCACCATCACAAGTCTTAGTGAATAAAGTTGGATTGGCTTTCCCAACCTTGAAAGCATTAGCAATTAGAAAGTCTCCAAGGCATTCATACCATGCTCTTGGGGCTTGCTTAAGTCCATAGAGCGCCTTAGAGAGCTTACACACGTGGTCGGGGTACCGTTCATCCTCAAAGCCAGGGGGTTGCTCTACGTACACCTCCTCCTTGATTGGCCCGTTGAGGAAAGCGCTCTTCACATCCATTTGGAACAGCCTGAAAGAATGGTGAGCGGCATAGGCTAACAAAATACGAATAGACTCTAGCCTAGCCACAGGAGCAAAAGTCTCCTCAAAGTCCAAACCTGCGACTTGGGCTTAACCTTTTGCCACAAGTCTCGCCTTGTTCCTTGTCACCACCCCGTGCTCGTCCTGTTTGTTGCAGAACACCCACTTGGTTCCCACAACGTTTTGCTTGGGACATGGCACCAGTGTCCAAACTTCATTTCGCTTGAAGTTATTAAGCTCTTCTTGCATGGCCAACACCCAGTCCGAATCTAGCAAGGCCTCTTCTACCCTGAAAGGTTCAATAGAAGAGACAAAAGAGTAATGCTCACAAAAATTGACTAATCTAGAGCGAGTAGTTACTCCCTTGCTTATATCACCCAAAATTTGGTCGACGGGATGATTCCTTTGAATCGTTGCTCGGACTTGAGTTGGAGGGGCCTGTGGTGCTTCTTCCTCCATAACATGATCATCTTGTGCCCCCCTTGATCACACGCCTCCTCTAGATGAACCTGTTCATCAGTTTGAGTTGGGGGATGCACCATTGTTGAGGAAGAAGGTTGATCTTGCTCCTTTTGTTCTTGTGGTCGCACATCTCCAATCGCCATGGTTCGTATTGCGACCGTTGGAACATCTTCTTCATCTACGTCATCAAGATCAACTTGCTCTCTTGGAGAGCCATTAGTCTCATCAAATACAACGTCGCTAGAAACTTCAACCAAACCCGATGATTTGTTGAAGACTCTATACGCCTTTGTATTTGAGTCATAACCTAACAAAAACCCTTCTACAACTTTGGGAGCAAATTTAGAATTTCTACCTTTCTTCACTAGAATATAACATTTATTCCCAAATACACGAAAGTATGACACGTTGGGTTTGTTACCGGTTAGGAGTTCGTACGACGTCTTCTTGAGGAGGCGATGAAGATAGACCCGGTTTATGGCGTGGCAAGCCGTGTTCACAGCTTCCGTCCAAAACCGTTCGGGCGTCTTGAATTCACCAAGCATCATCCTTGCCATGTTTAAAAGCGTCCTGTTCTTCCTCTCTACCACACCGTTTTGCTGTGGTGTGTAGGGAGCGGAGAACTCGTGCTTGATTCCTTCCTCCTCAAGATACTCTTCCACTTGAAGGTTCTTGAACTCGACCCATTGTCGCTCCTTATCTTCTTCACCTTGAGCTCAAATTCATTTTGAGCTCTCCTTAGGAAGCGCTTGAGGGTACCTTGGGTTTCAGACTTATCCTGCAAAAAGAATACCCAAGTGAAGCGGGAAAAGTCATCAACAATAACAAGACCATACTTACTTCCCCCTATGCTGAGATAGGTGACGGGTCCAAAGAGGTCCATGTGAAGTAGCTCCAAAGGTCTTGATGTGGTCATCACGTTTTTGCTATGATGAGGGCTTCCCACCTGTTTACCTGCTTGACAAGCTGCACAAGGTCTATCTTTTTCGAAAGTTACATTTGTTAGACCTAACACATGTTCTCCCTTTAGAAGTTTGTGAAGGTTCTTCATTCCCACATGTGCTAGACGGCGATGCCACAGCCAGCCCATGCTAGTCTTAGCAATTAAGCATGCATCTAGACCAGCCTCCTCCTTTGCAAAATCAACTAAATAGAGTTTGCCGTCTAGTACACCCTTAAAAGCTAGTGAACCATCACTCCTTCTAAAGACAGACACATCTACATTTGTAAATAAGCAATTATACCCCATATTACATAATTGACTAACAGACAACAAGTTATACCCGAGCGATTCAACCAAAAACACATTAGATATGGAATGCTCAGATGAAATAGCTATCTTTCCTTGTCCTTTAACCTTGCCTTGATTCCCGTCACCGAATATGATTGAATCTTGGGAATCTTTGTTCTTGGCGTAGGAGGTGAACATCTTCTTCTCCCCCGTCATGTGGTTTGTGCATCCGCTGTCGATAATCCAGCTTGAGCCCCCGAATGCATAAACCTGCAAGGCAAATTAGGCTTGGGTTTTAGGTACCCAACTCTTGTTGGGTCCTACAAGGTTAGTTACAATAGCCTTAGGGACCCAAATGCAAGTCTTGTCTCCCTTGCATTTGGTCCCACCTTTTTAGCAATCACCTTTTCATTTATGCATGAGAGAACAAATTTAGCATTGCAAGCATGAAAGACAGTGGTAGATCCATTACACACTTTCCTAGGAGCATGAGACACAAAGTTTCTCCTACGATGAATAATATTTTTCTTAGGCATATCTCTACCATGCACAAAGGAAGAACTCGAAGCAATCATGGCATTTGAATCATAAGCATTACAACTCCTATTATGATAAGCATTTCTAGAAAATTTTCTATCATAAATAAATGCATGATTCTTTTGACTATTACTAGTCATAGGAGTCTTCCCTTTTTCCTTGTTGAAAATGGGAGCCCCTTGACTTGTTAAGTTCTTGGCTTCCCTCTTAAAGCCAAGCCCATCCTTAATTGAGGGGTGTCTACCAATAGTGTAGGCATCCCTTGCAAATTTTAGTTTATTAAGGTCATTCTTGCTAGTCTTAAGTTGGGCATTAAGACTAGCCACTTCATCATTTAATTTGGAAATGGAAATTAAGTGTTCACTACAAGCATCAACATTAAAATCCTTACACCTATTGCAAATCACAACATGTTCTACACAAGAGCTTGATTTATTAGCTATTTCTAACTTAGTATTCAAGTCATCATTAATACTCTTTAAGCTAGAAATAGATTCATGGCATGTAGATAAATCACATGAAAACATTTCATTTCTTTTAACTTCTAAAGCAAGAGAATTTTGCGCACTTACAAATTTATCATGCTCTTCATATAAAAGATCCTCTTGCTTCTCTAACAATCTATTCTTCTCATTCAAAGCATCAATTAATTCATTGATCTTATCAATTTTAGTTCTATCTAAACCTTTGAATAAGCTTGCGTAGTCTACTTCATTATCACTAGACTCATCATCACTTGAAGAAGCATACGAAATAGTACTTCGAGTACTTACCTTCTTCTCCTTTGCCATGAGGCAGGTGTGACGCTCGTTGGGGAAGAGAGACGATTTGTTGAAGGCCGTGGCGGCGAGTCCATCGTCGGAGTCAGACAAAGAACAATCTGAGTCCCATTCTTTTCCAAGGTGTGCCTCGCCCTTAGCCTTCTTGTAAACCTTCTTGTTCTCTCTCTTCCCATTCTTTCCTTGTTCCTGGTCACAATCATTATAGGGACAATTAGCAATAAAGTGACCAATCTTACCACACTTGAAGCAGGAGCGCTTTCCCTTCGTCTTGCTCTTGTTGGGATGCTCCTTGCAACCTTTGAGCGCCGTCTTGAAGCGCTTGATGATGAGGGCCATTTCATCCTCATTTAGCCCGGCCGCCTCAACTTGCGCCACCTTGCTAGGTAGCCCTCCCTGCTGCTTGTTGCTTTGAGAGCAACAGTTTGAGGCTCGTGGATCGGCATTGGGCCATTCAACGCCTCATCAACATATCTTGCCTCCTTGATCATCATTCGCCCGCTTACAAACTTTCCGAGTATTTCCTCGGGCGTCATCTTGGTGTACCTAGGATTTTCACGAATAGAGTTTACAAGATGAGGATCAAGGACAGTGAAGGACCTTATCATAAGCCGGACGACGTCGTGGTCTGTCCATCTCGTGCTTCCATAGCTCCTTATTTTGTTGACCAGGGTCTTGAGCCTGTTGTATGTTTAGGTTGGCTCCTCCCCCCTGATCATTGCGAACCTCCCTAGTTCGCCTTCCACCAACTCCATCTTGGTGATCATGGTGGCGTCGTTCCCCTCATGTGAGATCTTGAGGGTGTCCCAAATTTGCGTGGCATTATCCAAGCCGCCCACCTTATGATACTCTTCCCTGCACAAGGATGCTAAAAGAACAGTGGTAGCTTGTGCATTTTTGTGAATTTGTTCATTGATAAATATGGTATTATCCGTACTATCAAATTGCATTCCATTTTCTACTATCTCCCATATACTTGGATGAAGAGAGAACAAGTGGCTACGCATTTTGTGACTCCAAAATCCGTAGTCCTCTCCATCAAAGTGTGGAGGTTTACCAAGAGAAATGGAAAGCAAATGAGCATTGGAATTTTGCGGAATACGAGAATAATCAAAAGAAAAGTTTGAGTTGACCGTTTTCTTTTTCTCGTCGTCGTCGTCTCTTTGGGAAGAAGAGGACTCGTCACTGTTGTAGTAGACTATCTTCTTGATGCGTCTCTTCTTCTTCCCATCCTTCTTCTTATGACTTGAGCCCGAGTCAGTGGGCTTGTCGTCTTTTGGCTCATTGATGAAGGACTCCTTCTCCTTGTCATTGATCACCATCCCCTTTCCCTTAGGATCCATCCCTTCGGGCGATTAGTCCATTTCGTGAAGAGAACGACTCTTATACCAATTGAGAGCACCTACCTAGAGGGGGGGGGGTGAATAGGTGATCCTGTAAAAACTTAAAACTTAAAGCCACAAAACTTGATTAAGTGTTAGCGCAATGAAATCAAGTGGCTAAAGACCGAGCTCTTGTGAAACACAATAGTCACAGTGAGAACAAGCACAAGAGACACGATGGTTTATCCCGTGGTTCGGCCAAGTACAACACTTGCCTACTCCACGTTGTGGCGTCCCAATGGACGAGGGTTGCACTCAACCCCTTTCAAGTGATCCAAAGATCCACTTGAATACCACGATGTTTTTCTTTCTTTCACTATATCCCGTTTGCGAGGAATCTCCACAACTTGGAGCCTCTCGCCTGTGGCGGAACTGCCCGAATTATTCCAACTTAAGTGTCTAAGTCCCGCTTTAAAGGCTAGACCACACTTAAATGGGAATAACCCGTCAATCCCTCGGATCTAGTCCGACACGGCCACTGACAGGATCAAGTACCACAATCTCACTCGATGGTGAGTCACAGAGCAAATACAATAAAGCATAAAACCATGCATGACAGAATATTAAGTTATTACATCATCATCGGAGTTTTTCAAAAGTAGCCATCAGTGTTCGAAGTGCAGCGGAATAAAACTAACGGTAATTAAACAGAGAGATGGGGAAGCCTGTCCCATCACTCCTCATGCTCCTCCTCAGCCGAGGTAGGGTCCCACTCGACAGTCCAACCCGGTGGCAAGATGGACGACCAAGTCACTCCAGCAACCATTTCCTCCAGAGAACCTGTAAAAATTATGCCACAAGCAAGGCTGAGTATACTAATACTCAGCTAGACTTACCCGGTGTGAGGAGTCTACTCCTCTACCTCTAGACATGCATCTGTTTGGCTGTGGGGTTTGGTTGCCAAAAGCACTAGCTGAGTTTCTAAGTCAAGTTTTAACTTTGTCAATTTAAGTGTGACTCTCTTAAGGCTAAAAGTGTACTATCTACTCATACAAGTAGCAAACATTATTAACAATCAACATCTTATATCAACTCATCATATTTCCACTTGTTACTCAATGCAGTACAATGGATCAAGCAGTCTCATTAGCTGCGAGAAGCAGACGATTCGAATCGAGTTTTTATCCTTGCAAGGTAAACCTAAACACACGACATGTAGGGGCACTCCGTCCCCACACACATCAACCGTCCCCATCGATTCCCCGTCAGCAGATCAGGGCTCACCGCCTTGGCGTACAATGCCTCACTGACCCCGACTGCCGTCGTGCAGTGACCGCACTTGTACCCACCATAACCGGAATGGGAGACCACGTCTCAGGTCGCGTGAGGGGATATGTCCACTGCCAGGTTCACTCAGGTACTAGGCTTACCGATTTACCATATTTCTCGGTATGTGCTTAGTACGTTCAAACGCTTGACACAGGTATCCGCACGTTAATCCTTATTCCGTTTTCCCATCTCGTAGACAACCAATCCCCATGGATTGTTGTCTACCACTAGTATCATGGTAGTATGAAAGTGGGTACAATCAATTTCCTGATCTCGCGCGAGTGCTAGAAAAATCACTCGTCTTCTACCGAGATCCTAATTAAATAAAGCAACTACTCGACCTATCATACTAGTATTCATCTCAAAAGGGTTCCTGAGATCATGCAACTAGGGTTTCAAACAATTCCTACACCTAAGTGCATAATCAATCCTACAATCATTAAGTGAAGTAAAATAGCATAGATAACAGGTTATGCATAAACCGGGGCTTGCCTTCCAAAGCAGTGGCAGGCAGGTCCTCTGGTGCAGGCTCGGGTGCTGGATCCGGGGCTACCTCCTGAGCAGCTCCTTGCTCCGGCACGAGGATGTACTCTCCATCAGCAAGGTTACAGTCTATCGAATGCAATGAACATGTATGTCATGATTATGCAGGATTTAATAACATTATGCTAAAAAGAAACTAAGTCAAGAAGTAACTTAGGGTTTCTTGGTTATGTGGGGCTTCTAGTGGGTTAGACTTATCACCTTTAGGCTTAGGTTTTTGTTGAGGATAAACATAGGGAATTTGTATTGCTCTTGTATCCTTCAGTGGATAAGATATAAAGGATTTTAGGATGGCACCATTTTTCTATTACCCACTTTTCCCTTTCTTTTATTTTCTACTTATGGTTTCTAGGGTAGGTTTGAACTATGACAGAGGTTTAATATTTTCCAAAATTTCTGTAAAAAGTACAGTGGGTTGCCATTTGTTATTCTAGCCTGTTTTAAGAATTTGAGGCTTAAAGTACAAAGGCTAGGCTTTAAACAAAAATAACAAGAGTTATGCAAAAAGGGCCACTTTACACTGCATCTCTTAGTTAGGGGTGGGTTCTGTCCTAAAGGTTATTTTTGCTGGCATCCAATAGTAATAATAGGCTTTTGTGCTAAAAATCACAGAAAACTAAGGGGTGGTTATTTAGTTATGATTTTCTTAAGTTCAATGTCAAAAAGGCACTTTCTACTACATTATTATTTGAAAAATGTCAAACAGCAGATTTCATATTTTTCCTAAGTTCTCATTAATAAAACATTAGTTATCCCAAGGGTGGGGGTGTTTTTGCCTTGGGGTTATTTTTGTAGGGTTTTTCTAAGTTATCCTTATTTTATTAAAATAAAAGGTATCCTACTTATTTTATACTAAACCAGGGTATGATAGATTTTTCCAGTGAACTATATTGAATAAGTATCCCAACAAAAAATAGAGGTGCTCTCTGGTTCATTATTTATACCCCCTTTTCTATTTTTCTTAATCCTAAGCATATTGCAAAATAAGAGGTAAAGACTAACTTATTGGGGTGGACAGAGAGGTTTAACATTTTTAAGCAGGTCAGTAGGTAGATATAAACTTCTCCAAATTTTTCTAACCCTAGTCAATTAGCACAACTATTTTTCTTTCTATTATTGAGCTTTTGGCTAAAACTATCATTAAATCAGAACTTTAAAGTTTTCTATAGTACCAAGGGGTTTTATATTTTTCTTAAGTAGGTTACATTAATTAAAGTCTGGCAAAATTGGTTTGACCAAATTTGGATGAACTAAACTGAAGTTATGAGTTTTTAGAGTTTCTGTTCAAATTAAAAACAGACTTAATAAAGGTTTTCTGGAAAAACAGTTTACACCGAGGTCCCTGGGTTTAAACTAAATCAACCTTCGCAACTCTACCCTTGCGCCACTATTCCCCTATGTCTCTGACATTTCACAAAACCCCCTGACCTTCTCTCCCTCTCACCCGCAGTCCTTCCCCCAATGTAAACAGTAACCGCGGGAAAGAAAAGGGTGGCGCGGCTTACCGGCGGCGAGGGAGGTCCGGCGAAGGGTGGGGTTGGCTCGGGGAGGCTCTGGCGGTCACGTCGAGGTACGGCTTGACGTCGGGGATGGCCGGAATCGCTCGGTCCACGCGCGCAGGCGGGTGTTCTCGTCAGTGGCGAGTGTACCGGCCAAACCACGGCGAACTGGTTCAATCCAAGGGCACGGTGAGCTTCACGGGGTAACGTAGTGACCGTGTGCACAAGGAATCGAAGGATGGTTGAGTGGATTACCCGGTCCACGTACTCCGACGGGGTTGAGAGCTCCGGCGAGCGTGGACTGGCCTCTCCGGCGAAGCAAACTCCGATTCCTCGCTCGGGGAGCTTCACGGAGGTGTGCACAGTCTTCTCCGAGGGCTGGACGGGGTTGGGAATGGCTCTACTGCCGGTCTACGGTGGCAGAGGGATTGGGCGGCCGCGGACACGCTGCGCACGGGCAAACGGCGGCGAGCTAAACTCCGGTGAGGTTTGAGGGTGCGCGGAAGAGTGCAGTCGAAGCCTGGGAGGGCTTTATAGGCGCGGGCGCGGGCCATGGCGCTGGCTTGGCTCGGGCGCGGCGCTGGGCATGCGGGGGCGCGCGCGGGCGTGCTCTGGCGCGGGCAGAAAGCGTCGAACACGTGGAGGTGTGTTTCTTCCATTGTTCAAACGTCTGCAGAGATCGCAAACGTGCGAATCTTGCCATGAATCCGGCGCAGACCTCTTCCTGGCACCTAGGGCTATCTCTCATGTGTGAGTTCCAATGGAGGATACGCCCTAGATCAGGAGATAGACGGGTGCCAAATCTGGCTTGTCTCACTGCCCACATCGCGACAAAACTGATGCCAAGACCTGTCAAACGTCAAGGGCTCGGTCTCTACTTTTTTCCAGGGGGTGCCTTAGGTGGTATGCCACACTTTTGGTATAGAACACGGTTGATCTTTAAATTAGGGCTAAAAATTGGACTTAGAGAGAAATAGAGAGCTCTAGCTCTCTCTCCACTTGGAGATTTGATTTAGGGTTTCTCCAGGGGTCTTTTTGCAATATTTCCCTCCCCTAATTGCTGGTTATAAGGTTACTTAAGGTTTGGGTAAATGTTACTCATGCTTTGCACACTTGTTCACTCTCTTTTCCCTCTCAACAAGGGTTTTGGGAGATAGGGTTTAAGAGAGGTCTAGGGTTCTTCTCCCCTCTTATCCAAGGTAGTAAGTGTGCAAGGATTAGGGTAATGCTTTTGGTCACTCACAATCCTTGGTTAACATCTAGCTTTCCAAGGCCCTCATGCTTTTGCTCCTTAAGTTCTTCCACAGGTGCTCATAGCCTTTAGTATCAAGGTGGGTTCTAGCCATGGTAACACCTGGGGTGTTACAGCCCTCCCCCCTTAAAGGAATCTCGTCCCGAGATTTTAGGTAGAGGCCCTTGGAGGGTGCTTGAAGGTGTGTTTGTGTTATTCTTCCTTTACACTCAAGTTTCTCTTATTAACTGCTCTTCGAATGTCATTCCCTTTGCAACTTCAGAAGGGAGCCCTTCTTAAGTTAAATCCACAACTTAGACTATCCTTGTTATCTAAGTTTTTCTTATAATTGAATTCAAAGGGCAGGTGGGGGTTGGGTTTTTGGGGTTACATACCGACTCCTTTGGGCAGAAAGTCGGGGAAGCGAGAGCGTAGAAAATCCTCAGTCTCCCATGTAGCTTCTTCTGCTGAATGGTGACTCCACTGAACCTTGTACATTCTGACCGACCTTGCCCGAGTTGTTCTTTCCTTTTGATCTAATACCTTGACGGGGTACTCTTGGTAGGACAAGTCTGGTTCTATCTCAAGGTCTGGTTCTGGCAGCACCTCAGTGGGTAGGCGAACACATTTCCGCAGCTGAGATACATGGAACACATTGTGAACTGCTGACATGTGGGGTGGCAATTCCAATTGGTAAGCTACGGGTCCACAACTTGCCTTGATCTCATAGGGTCCAATGTAGCGAGGAGCTAACTTGCCCTTGATCCCGAATCTCTGGACACCCTTGGTGGGTGATACCTTAAGATAGACATGATCTCCCACCTCAAACTGTAGAGGCTTCCGCCTCTTATCATGATAGCTCCTTTGCCTGGCCTGAGCAGCTTCTAAGTTCTTGGTAATAGTCCTGACCTTTGCCTCTGCCTCAAGTACCAAGTCTGGCCCAAAAATTTCCCTTTCTCCTGCTTGAGACCAATTCAGTGGGGTCCTACACCTTCTCCCATATAAGGCTTCAAAAGGTGCCATCTTCAGACTGGACTGATAGCTGTTATTGTAAGAAAACTCTGCCAAAGACAGACACTTGTCCCAATCCTTTCCGTAGTGTAGTGCACATGCTCGCAACATGTCTTCCAAAATCTGATTCACCCTTTCTGTCTGGCCATCTGTTTGAGGGTGATATGCTGAGCTTCGGATTACTTGGGTCCCAAGTGATTCTTGCAGCTTCTCCCAAAAGCGTGCCACAAACAGTGCTCCTCTGTCAGATATAATGGTCTTTGGAATACCATGCAATCTTACTATCTGATCAACATAAATTTCTGCGTACTTCTCTGTCTTGTGGGTGGTGTGCACTGGCAAGAAATGAGCAGTCTTGGTCAACCTGTCCACGATAACCCAAATAGAATCATGGTGCCTGGATGTATTGGGTAATCCCACTATGAAGTCCATGCAAATGTCCTCCCATTTCCAAGATGGTATGGGAAGGGGTTGCAAAGGGCCTGCTGCCTTCAAGTGACTAGCCTTTATCCTCTGGCAAGTGTCACACTCGGATATGTACTTGGCAATTTCCCTTTTCATTCTAGTCCACCAATATAAAGATCTAAGATCATGGTACATCTTGTTGCTACCCGGGTGCATGGAGAATTTGGAAAGGTGAGCTTCATCTAGTATCTTCTTTCTGAGCTCAGGGTCCTTAGGAACAACCAATCGGTCTCCAAACCATAGGATTCCCTTGCTGTCCTGACGGAAGCATTTGTATTTCTCTGCCTTTTGCTTGACCATTACCTTAATCATTTGAACACCCTTATCCTCAATCTGTGCCCTCACTATTTGCTCTTGCAATGTGGGTTCCACCGAGATATAACTTAATTCACCGGAAGGAACAACTTCCAGGTTCAGCTTGCACAACTCATCGCACAGGGTGGTAACTCTTGTATCTATGCTTATACAATTGCACTGGGCCTTTCTGCTCAAGGCATCTGCCACAACATTGGCTTTACCAGGATGGTAATGCACCTCTAAATCATAGTCCTTGATTAACTCCAACCATCTCCTCTGCCTCATGTTCAGATCTGCCTGAGTGAAGATGTATTTGAGACTCTTGTGATCAGTGTAGATGTTACAGTGGGCTCCCATCAAGTAGTGTCTCCATATCTTAAGAGCATGAACCATAGCTGCCAATTCTAGATCATGTGTAGGGTAGTTCTGCTCATGGGGCCTGAGTGCCCGGGAAGCATAAGCAATGACTCTGTTTTCTTGCATCAAGACACATCCCAATCCAGTACCAGAAGCATCACAATAAACTTCAAATGGCTTGGTGTTGTCAGGTTGAGCCAACACTGGGGCTGTTGTCAAATGCTGCCTCAAAGTGTGAAAGGCATCTTCACACTTTTGGCTCCAATTATACTTGACTCCCTTTTTCAACAGTTCAGTCATTGGTTTGGCAATTCTGGAAAAATCCGGGATAAATCGTCGATAATACCCTGCCAATCCCAGAAAACTCCGAATCTGCCTCACTGTAGTCGGGGGTTTCCAATCCATCACTTCTTGTACCTTCTCAGGATCAACTGATATCCCATCCTGAGAAATTGTATGACCCAAGAATTTGATTTCCTTCAGCCAGAACTCACATTTAGACAACTTAGCATAAAGATGATGATCGCGCAGCCGCTGAAGCACGATGTGCAGGTGCTCAGTATGCTCATCTTCATTTTTAGAATAGACCAGAATATCATCAATGAAAACGACCACGAACTTATCCAACTCTAGCATGAACACTGAGTTCATCAGGTACATAAAATATGCCGAGGCATTGGTCAGCCCAAAAGACATCACCAAAAACTCATACAGCCCATATCTGGTTGAGAAGGCCGTCTTGGGAATGTCACTGGCACAGATCTTGATCTGATGGTAACCTGAGCGAAGGTCTATCTTGGAAAATACCTTGGCTCCCACTAATTGATCAAACAGAACATCAATACGGGGCAGCGGGTATTTGTTCTTAATAGTCACCGCATTGAGAGGGCGGTAGTCAACACACATCCTCAAACTCTCATCCTTTTTCTTCACAAACAAAGCTGGACATCCCCATGGTGAAGTACTTGGGCGAATAAACCCCTTGTTCAACAACTCTTGCAATTGCTTCTTCAATTCTGCCAATTCCACGGGAGGCATCCTATAGGGTCTCTTGGAGATAGGAGCAGTCCCGGGTTGCAATTCGATGGCGAACTCAATGTCTCGGTCAGGTGGCATCCCTGGCAATTCTTCCGGAAACACATCTGGGTAGTCACAGACCACTGGGATCCTTTCCACTGGGGATTCTAACATAACAAAGGCACAAGATCGGGTACAACCCTGGTCAGGCAAATATAGTGTGGTTCTACCACAAGTTGGTGAGTGCACCTCAATGGCTCTAGCTGCAATATCCATCACAGCCTGATTTCTGGTCAACCAGTCAGTTCCCAATATGATATCCACACTATCCAACCCCAAAATGAGGAGGTTGGTTTTAATTATCAGACTACCAAACTTTATAGGCACATTCTTGTTAATTTGGTAAGTGGCAACCCTGCCTCCTGGTGTTGAAATTGTAATACCCCCATTGGTGTGGTGAAAAGGCAATTGACACTTGGCACTAAATTTGGCACTGATAAAACTATGCGATGCACCTGAATCGAAAAGAATAATAGCAGGATAATTCAAAACTGTAAAGATACCAGTCATGACGGGTGCTCCCTCTGGAATATCAGCCATGGTGGTGAAGTTCTGGTTGCCCTGCCTTACTTGCACCTTCTGTCTCTTGACTTGGTTCTGATTGACATTCTGCCCCTGCCTCTGCTGGTTCCTGGGGCAATTCTTGGCATAGTGCCCGGTGTTGCCACATGTGAAACACCTATTGTCATTTGCCTGGCGGTACTGCTGCTGCTGCTGACCGTTCCTCTGAGCTAGAAACTGGGCGCGGTTGGGTGCCTGCTGCTGCTGCTGCTGAGGTCGGATCGCCCATCGCCCTTGCTGCTGCTGGGGTCCCCTGTTCTGAGTGTCGGATACAATCCTGAAGCGCTGTGGCTGAGCTGAAGGTCCTGCCACAGGGGTCTTCCTCTTCTTCTCCGCCTGTCGAGCTGTAATGCAGTCCTCCTGGGAGATAGCCATGTTGACCAACTCATTGTAACTGTTGGCACTGACGGTGTTGAGACGGTCACGGAGCTTGGTGCTGAGCCCCCTCCTGAACCTGTCTCTCTTCTTCTCATCCGTATCTGCGTGATACCCATCATACTGGCATAGGTCATTAAAAGCCTGGGCATACTGCAACACTGTCCTGTTGCCCTGAGTGAGTGCCAAAAACTCATTGAGCTTCCGGTCCATAATCCCGGCTGGTATATGGTGTCCCCTGAAAGCTGCCTTGAACTCCCTCCACTCCACCTCTCGGTCCTCTGGCTGCATAGCAAGAAAATGATCCCACCAAGTCCTTGCAGGTCCGCGAAGCTGCTGGGTGGCGAACCTGACTTTGGTGACCTCTGAGCAAGCTCCATGGAGTAGTGGGAATTTGGATTCCACCACTCGCAACCACACATCTGCATCAAGTGGATCCTCTGCCCTTGTGAACAATGGAGGCTGGGTGCTGAGGAACTCCTGATAGGTAGCCGCCGCAGGGTGACGCTGATGGTCTCCACCACCATAATGCTGAGGTGGTGGCTGACGCTGGGCCAGCTGTCTCAAGATCTCATTCTGCTGAGCCATGAGCTCCTGCAGAGTGGGAGGCGGTGGCGGCGGTGGAGGAACGCGCTCATTCTGGCCACGACGCTGTCTCCCTGCCATCTGAAAAACCACATACATACTTAACACCATATCTCCAAGTTCAAGATTTTGTCGCGGAGAAAAAGTTAAAAACAACATGATAGACTCTGACTTCAACAAAAGGATTTTAAAAGGCATAAATTCTTCCTTCTAAATTTAAACTGATGACAGCATCCATCAAACAAGCTTCCAAGAGAGTTTAGCACGATTACATCAATTTGTCCCAAAATGACTCAACTCTATCTAGCCTAGTACCCCAAGGGTGCAAAAGCTAAGCCAGCAGCGAGGAGTCCGACTATCCAACTTCTAATCCTATCCTGAACACCTAGTGAGCGAACGAGGCAACACTCGACTCGGGGGAAGGTGGTCTTCCCGAGCCAGCAGTGTCCACACTGGAGGCAGGCTCATCTCCTCCCTCGATGTCGACGTCCTCGTTGGCCTCCAGGTCCTGGATCTCCTGGTGATGCATATCCAGGTGCTCGTTAGCCTCAGCAAGCTGCTGCTGAGTATTAATGAGCTGATCCTCAAGAACCTCAATGGTGTTCTCCCTGGTGCCCACTAGCTCCTCCAACTCTTGGATATCAGTGGATAGCTGCTCCACCTGCAAGTCCTTCTCCACCATTTCTTGGGACAAGTCAACCACGAGTTCCTCTCTGTTGTCCAAGGTGATCTTTGTAGCCTCCAATAATGCCATCAGGTGGGACATCGCCTCACCACGCATTACTTACAGACGGTACAACGCATTCATGCACCGTACGGTCAAGTGCGCAGTCTGTCCTGGGTAGATGGCCCAGATATCCTTGGCATGCTCCACCCGATCCTTCCACATTAGGTCGTCCTCCCTCTCAGTGGGGAACAAGCCAATGGGGTGGGTAGCCAGCTCCAAAGGATGGAATCCGCAGAAAGTAGTCAATCCATGCAGAGCGATCGCCTCGATCGTGTCCTCCGCTCGGTATCCGAAAGACTCGGAGTCCAAAGAGCGCCATCCTGGCTGCAGGGGATGAGGCTCCAAGGTCATCCTCACCCTACAGCGGGGCACTCGGTGCTTCTCGAACTGCTGCACCGCGTACTGAGGGGGTGTCGCGTATCCGGCCCCCTGAAGTACCTCCCATAAAATGCGGGGAAAGCCCTCTCGTGCAAGTCCGTCAGTGTGGGACAGTGCATTTCCGTCATCGGAGGATCCGTGGGAAGTCATCTGTGTACGGTTACGCGTAAGTAAAAGAAAAAGAATTATAAAAAGAACAAGAAAAATAAAACTCAGCTCCTTTCTCTAGTTAAAATAAAATAGTACTGGGGACCTAGTTGGTTGTTATCTTGTTTTTAAGTCCTTACTTAGTTATCCATTTGCTTAATTAAGAATGCATGCATGCTCGTCCGGAACGACCTCACAACAAGATAAAAGGAATAGGGAAGAACTCCCATCCTGTAAAAGTGGCCTGTAGGGCCTAGTTACTTAGCCACCTAGCTACCCTTCTATTACCCTAAGGCTTCACGTCCTAGGTCTATCCTGCTCGTCCTACTATCTATCCAACATTGTTTCTATCAAGTTTTACTTGGAAAAATGATGGTATTTACAGTTTATTGATTCCTCTATGGTGGTACAAGCTCCGATACCAGCTCCGATACCAACAAATTTAGCATTGCAAGCATGAAAGACAGTGGTAGATCCATTACACACTTTCCTAGGAGCATGAGACACAAAGTTTCTCCTACGATGAATAATATTTTTCTTAGGCATATCTCTACCATGCACAAAGGAAGAACTCGAAGCAATCATGGCATTTGAATCATAAGCATTACAACTCCTATTATGATAAGCATTTCTAGAAAATTTTCTATCATAAATAAATGCATGATTCTTTTGACTATTACTAGTCATAGGAGTCTTCCCTTTTTTCTTGTTGAAAATGGGAGCCCCTTGACTTGTTAAGTTCTTGGCTTCCCTCTTAAAGCCAAGCCCATCCTTAATTGAGGGGTGTCTACCAATAGTGTAGGCATCCCTTGCAAATTTTAGTTTATTAAGGTCATTCTTGCTAGTCTTAAGTTGGGCATTAAGACTAGCCACTTCATCATTTAATTTGGAAATGGAAATTAAGTGTTCACTACAAGCATCAACATTAAAATCCTTACACCTATTGCAAATCACAACATGTTCTACACAAGAGCTTGATTTATTAGCTATTTCTAACTTAGTATTCAAGTCATCATTAATACTCTTTAAGCTAGAAATAGATTCATGGCATGTAGATAAATCACATGAAAGCATTTCATTTCTTTTAACTTCTAAAGCAAGAGAATTTTGCGCACTTACAAATTTATCATGCTCTTCATATAAAAGATCCTCTTGCTTCTCTAACAATCTATTCTTCTCATTCAAAGCATCAATTAATTCATTGATCTTATCAATTTTAGTTCTATCTAAACCTTTGAATAAGCTTGCGTAGTCTACTTCATTATCACTAGACTCATCATCACTTGAAGAAGCATACGAAATAGTACTTCGAGTACTTACCTTCTTCTCCTTTGCCATGAGGCAGGTGTGATGCTCGTTGGGGAAGAGAGACGATTTGTTGAAGGCCGTGGCGGCGAGTCCTTCATCGTCGGAGTCAGACGAAGAACAATCCGAGTCCCATTCTTTTCCAAGGTGTGCCTCGCCCTTAGCCTTCTTGTAAACCTTCTTGTTCTCTCTCTTCCCATTCTTTCCTTGTTCCTGGTCACTATCATTATCGGGACAATTAGCAATAAAGTGACCAATCTTACCACACTTGAAGCAGGAGCGCTTTCCCTTCGTCTTGCTCTTGTTGGGATGCTCCTTGCAACCTTTGAGCGCCGTCTTGAAGCGCTTGATGATGAGGGCCATTTCATCCTCATTTAGCCCGGCCGCCTCAACTTGCGCCACCTTGCTAGGTAGCCCCTCCCTGCTACTTGTTGCTTTGAGAGCAACGGTTTGAGGCACGTGGATCGGCATTGGGCCATTCAACGCCTCATCAACATATCTTGCCTCCTTGATCATCATTCGCCCGCTTACAAACTTTCCGAGTATTTCCTCGGGCGTCATCTTGGTGTACCTAGGATTTTCACGAATAGAGTTTACAAGATGAGGATCAAGGACAGTGAAGGACCTTAGCATAAGCCGGACGACGTCGTGGTCTGTCCATCTCGTGCTTCCATAGCTCCTTATTTTGTTGACCAGGGTCTTGAGCCTGTTGTATGTTTAGGTTGGCTCCTCCCCCCTGATCATTGCGAACCTCCCTAGTTCGCCTTCCACCAACTCCATCTTGGTGATCATGGTGGCGTCGTTCCCCTCATGTGAGATCTTGAGGGTGTCCCAAATTTGCTTGGCATTATCCAAGCCGCCCACCTTATGATACTCTTCCCTGCACAAGGATGCTAAAAGTACAGTGGTAGCTTGTGCATTTTTGTGAATTTGTTCATTGATAAATATGGGATTATCCGTACTATCAAATTGCATTCCATTTTCTACTATCTCCCATATACTTGGATGAAGAGAGAACAAGTGGCTACGCATTTTGTGACTCCAAAATCCGTAGTCCTCTCCATCAAAGTGTGGAGGTTTACCAAGAGAAATGGAAAGCAAATGAGCATTGGAATTTTGCGGAATACGAGAATAATCAAAAGAAAAGTTTGAGTTGACCGTTTTCTTTTTCTCGTCGTCGTCGTCTCTTTGGGAAGAAGAGGACTCGTCACTGTTGTAGTAGACTATCTTCTTGATGCGTCTCTTCTTCTTCCCATCCTTCTTCTTATGACTTGAGCCCGAGTCAGTGGGCTTGTCGTCTTTTGGCTCATTGATGAAGGACTCCTTCTCCTTGTCGTTGATCACCATCCCCTTTCCCTTAGGATCCATCCCTTCGGGCGATTAGTCCATTTCGTGAAGAGAACGACTCTTATACCAATTGAGAGCACCTAGAGGGGGGGGGGGGTGAATAGGTGATCCTGTAAAAACTTAAAACTTAAAGCCACAAAACTTGATTAAGTGTTAGCGCAATGAAATCAAGTGGCTAAAGACCGAGCTCTTGTGAAACACAATAGTCACAGTGAGAACAAGCACAAGAGACACGATGGTTTATCCCGTGGTTCGGCCAAGTACAACACTTGCCTACTCCACGTTGTGGCGTCCCAATGGACGAGGGTTGCACTCAACCCCTTTCAAGTGATCCAAAGATCCACTTGAATACCACAGTGTTTTTCTTTCTTTCACTATATCCCGTTTGCGAGGAATCTCCACAACTTGGAGCCTCTCGCTTGTGGCGGAACTGCCCGAATTATTCCAACTTAAGTGTCTAAGTCCCGCTTTAAAGGCTAGACCACACTTAAATGGGAATAACCCGTCAATCCCTCGGATCTAGTCCGACACGGCCACTGACAGGATCAAGTACCACAATCTCACTCGATGGTGAGTCAGAGAGCAAATACAATAAAGCATAAAACCATGCATGACAGAATATTAAGTTATTACATCATCATCGGAGTTTTTCAAAAGTAGCCATCAGTGTTTGAAGTGCAGCGGAATAAAACTAACGGTAATTAAACAGAGAGATGGGGAAGCCTGTCCCATCACTCCTCATGCTCCTCCTCAGCCGAGGTAGGGTCCCACTCGACAGTCCAACCTGGTGGCAAGATGGACGGCCAAGTCACTCCAGCAACCATTTCCTCCAGAGAACCTGTAAAAATTATGCCACAAGCAAGGCTGAGTATACTAATACTCAGCTAGACTTACCCAGTGTGAGGAGTCTACTCCTCTACCTCTAGACATGCAGCTGTTTGGCTGTGGGGTTTGGTTGCCAAAAGCACTAGCTGAGTTTCTAAGTCAAGTTTTAACTTTGTCAATTTAAGTGTGACTCTCTTAAGGCTAAAAGTGTACTATCTACTCATACATAGTAGCAAACATTATTAGCAATCAACATCTTATATCAACTCATCATATTTCCACTTGTTACTCAATGCAGTACAATGGATCAAGCAGTCTCATTAGCTGCGAGAAGCAGACGATTCGAATCGAGTTTTTATCCTTGCAAGGTAAACCTAAACACACGACATGTAGGGGCACTCCGTCCCCACACACATCAACCGTCCCCATCGATTCCCCGTCAGCAGATCAGGGCTCACCGCCTTGGCGTACAATGCCTCACTGACCCCGACTGCCGTCGTGCAGTGACCGCACTTGTACCCACCATAACCGGAATGGGAGACCACGTCTCAGGTCGCGTGAGGGGATATGTCCACTGCCAGGTTCACTCAGGTACTAGGCTTACCGATTTACCATATTTCTCGGTATGTGCTTAGTACGTTCAAACGCTTGACACAGGTATCCGCACGTTAATCCTTATTCCATTTTCCCATCTCGTAGACAACCAATCCCCATGGATTATTGTCTACCACTAGTATCATGGTAGTATGAAAGTGGGTACAATCAATTTCCTGATCTCGCGCGAGTGCTAGAAAAATCACTCGTCTTCTACCGAGATCCTAATTAAATAAAGCAACTACTCGACCTATCATACTAGTATTCATCTCAAAAGGGTTCCTGAGATCATGCAACTAGGGTTTCAAACAATTCCTACACCTAAGTGCACAATCAATCCTACAATCATTAAGTGAAGTAAAATAGCATAGATAACAGGTTATGCATAAACCGGGGCTTGCCTTCCAAAGCAGTGGCAGGCAGGTCCTCTGGTGCAGGCTCGGGTGCTGGATCCGGGGCTACCTCCTGAGCAGCTCCTTGCTCCGGCACGAGGATGTACTCTCCGTCAGCAAGGTTACAGTCTATCGAATGCAATGAACATGTATGTCATGATTATGCAGGATTTAATAACATTATGCTAAAAAGAAACTAAGTCAAGAAGTAACTTAGGGTTTCTTGGTTATGTGGGGCTTCTAGTGGGTTAGACTTATCACCTTTAGGCTTAGGTTTTTGTTGAGGATAAACATAGGGAATTTGTATTGCTCTTGTATCCTTCAGTGGATAAGATATAAAGGATTTTAGGATGGCACCATTTTTCTATTACCCACTTTTCCCTTTCTTTTATTTTCTACTTATGGTTTCTAGGGTAGGTTTGAACTATGACAGGGGTTTAATATTTTCCAAAAATTCTGTAAAAAGTACAGTGGGTTGCCATTTGCTATTCTAGCCTGTTTTAAGAATTTGAGGCTTAAAGTACAAATGCTAGGCTTTAAACAAAAATAACAAGAGTTATGCAAAAAGGGCCACTTTACACTGCATCTCTTAGTTAGGGGTGGGTTCTGTCCTAAAGGTTATTTTTGCTGGCATCCAATAGTAATAATAGGCTTCTATGCTAAAAATCACAGAAAACTAAGGAGTGGTTATTTAGTTATGATTTTCTTAAGTTCAATGTCAAAAAGGCACTTTCTACTACATTATTATTTGAAAAATGTCAAACAGCAGATTTCATATTTTTCCTAAGTTCTCATTAATAAAACATTAGTTATCCCAAGGGTGGGGGTGTTTTTGCCTTGGGGTTATTTTTGTAGGGTTTTTCTAAGTTATCCTTATTTTATTAAAATAAAAGGTATCCTACTTATTTTATACTAAACCAGGGTATGATAGATTTTTCCAGTGAACTATATTGAATAAGTATCCTAACAAAAAATAGAGGTGCTCTCTGGTTCATTATTTATACCCCCTTTTCTATTTTTCTTAATCCTAAGCATATTGCAAAATAAGGGGTAAAGACTAACTTATTGGGGTGGGCAGAGAGGTTTAACATTTTTAAGCAGGTCAGTAGGTAGATATAAACTTCTCCAAATTTTTCTAACCCTAGTCAATTAGCACAACTATTTTTCTTTCTATTATTGAGCTTTTGGCTAAAACTATCATTAAATCAGAACTTTAAAGTTTTCTATAGTACCAAGGGGTTTTATATTTTTCTTAAGTAGGTTACATTAATTAAAGTCTGGCAAAATTGGTTTGACCAAATTTGGATGAACTAAACTGAAGTTATGAGTTTTTAGAGTTTCTGTTCAAATTAAAAACAGACTTAATAAAGGTTTTCTGGAAAAACAGTTTACACCGAGGTCCCTGGGTTTAAACTAAATCAACCTTCGCAACTCTACCCTTGCGCCACTATTCCCCTGTGTCTCTGACATTTCACAAAACCCCCTGACCTTCTCTCCCTCTCACCCGCAGTCCTTCCCCCAATGTAAACAGTAACCGCGGGAAAGAAAAGGGTGGCGCGGCTTACCGGCGGCGAGGGAGGTCCGGCGAAGGGTGGGGTTGGCTCGGGGAGGCTCTGGCGGTCACGTCGAGGTACGACTTGACGTCGGGGATGGCCGGAATCGCTCGGTCCACACGCGCAGGCGGGTGTTCTCGTCGGCGGCGAGTGTACCGGCCAAACCACGGCGAACTGGTTCAATCCAAGGGCACGATGAGCTTCACGGGGTAACGTAGTGACCGTGTGCACAAGGAATCGAAGGATGGTTGAGTGGATTACCCGGTCCACGTACTCCGGCGGGGTTGAGAGCTCCGGCGAGCGTGGACTGGCCTCTCCGGCGAAGCAAACTCCGATTCCTCGCTCGGGGAGCTTCACGGAGGTGTGCACAGTCTTCTCCGAGGGCTGGACGGGGTTGGGAATGGCTCTACTGCCGGTCTACGGTGGCAGAGGGATTGAGCGGCCGCGGACACGCTGCGCACGGGCAAACGGCGGTGAGCTAAACTCCGGTGAGGTTTGAGGGTGCGCGGAAGAGTGCAGTCGAAGCCTGAGAGGGCTTTATAGGCGTGGGCGCGGGCCATGGCGCTGGCTTGGCTCGGGCGCGGCGCTGGGCATGCGGGGGCGCGCGCGGGCGTGCTCTGGCGCGGGCAGAAAGCGTCGAACACGTGGAGGTGTGTTTCTTCCATTGTTCAAACGTCTGTAGAGATCGCAAACGTGCGAATCTTGCCATGAATCCGGCGCAGACCTCTTCCTAGCACCTAGGGCTATCTCTCATGTGTGAGTTCCAATGGAGGATACGCCCTAGATCAGGAGATAGATGGGCGCCAAATCTGGCTTGTCTCACTGCCCACATCGCGACAAAACTGATGCCAAGACCTGTCAAACGTCAAGGGCTCGGTCTCTACTTTTTCCAGGGGGTGCCTTAGGTGGTATGCCACACTTTTGGTATAGAACCTAAGTGGTTTTGGTGCCATCTTCAAAGTGAACACGGTTGATCTTTAAATTAGGGTTAAAAATTGGACTTAGAGAGAAATAGAGAGCTCTAGCTCTCTCTCCACTTGGAGATTTGATTTAGGGTTTCTCCAGGGGTCTTTTTGCAATATTTACCTCCCCTAATTGCTGGTTATAAGGTTACTTAAGGTTTGGGTAAATGTTACTCATGCTTTGCACACTTGTTCACTCTCTTTTCCCTCTCAACAAGGGTTTTGGGAGATAGGGTTTAAGAGAGGTCTAGGGTTCTTCTCCCCTCTTATCCAAGGTAGTAAGTGTGCAAGGATTAGGGTAATGCTTTTGGTCACTCACAATCCTTGGTTAACATCTAGCTTTCCAAGGCCCTCATGCTTTTGCTCCTTAAGTTCTTCCACAGGTGCTCATAGCCTTTAGTATCAAGGTGGGTTCTAGCCATGGTAACACCTGGGGTGTTACATCACCCTTACAAATGATGGTCACAAAGAAACACGGATGTAAGGGAGGGAAAAGCAACACACACATATCCCAGCAATACGCACGCACACAAGCCAAGACTTGAGCTCAAATGAAACACAACAAGTTCACCACTAGAACGGAGCTCAAATCACTAAGAATGTCAATCGAGTGTGCGAAAATGGAGTGCGGGAGTCTTAGAATGTTCAGAGTATGCTTGGTGTTCTCCTCCATGCGCCTAGGGGTCCCTTTTATAGCCCCAAGGCAGCTAGGAGCCGTTGAGAGCAATCCAGGAAGGCAATTCTTGCCTTCTGTCGGGTGGCGCACCGGATAGTCCGGTGTGCCACCAGACAGGCACTGTTCAGTGTCCGGTGCAGATTGCTTTCCTAAATTGGCGCAGCCGACCGTTGAAGATTTGGAGCCGTTGGCGCACCGGACACTGTCCGGTGCACACCGGACTGTCCGGTGCACCCATCAGGCCATTGGCTTGGCCACACGTACGCGCGGATTGCGCGGCCGACCGTTGGCTCGGCCGACCGTTGGCTCACCGGACAGTCCGGTGCACCATCGGACACTCCGGTGAATTTTAGCCGTATGCCGCCGACGAATTCCCGAGAGCGGCCAGTTGACCAGACTCCAGCCTGGCGCACCGGACACTGTCCGGTGCACCACCGGACAGTCCGGTACACCTAGATTGCGCAGAGTCTTGGCTGCTCCAGCCAAGTCTTTTTCCTTTTGTATTTTCTCTGATTCTAGCACTTAGACAAATATGTTAGTACACAAAAACCAATGTAGTAAGTCTAGAATCATACCTTTGTATTGATTTGCACTTCATCCACCACTTGGCATACTTTAATACTTAAAGCATTTGTGTTGGGCACTTAATCACCAAAATACTTAGAAATGGCCCAAGGGCACATTTCCCTTTCAGCTGGTGCTGTCTGAACTGCTGAGGCGGGTTGCTTGAGAAACAAGGGTGATTGCTGCTCCTAGGCTGAGGCCCACTGATCTTGCGCTTGCGATCCTCCATCTCCTTGCGCTTCATCTCCATCATGATCGCTCTGTTGATCAGGTGCTGAAATGTGGGGAAGGTGTGGTTCATCAGTTGATAATGCAGAGGGTCGACCAAGCCTCTCAGGAAATGATACTGTCTCTTGGCATCGGTGTTGACATCTTCAGGAGCATAGCGAGACAACTGCAGAAACCTGTCTCGGTACTCACTAACTGACATGGGCCCTTGCTTGAGTGCCAAGAACTCCTCCTTCTTCACTGTCATCAGACCTGCAGGAACATGGTACTGACGGAAGCTATCTCTGAATTCTTCCTAGGTGATGGCGTCGGGGTTGGCATGAGTGGTGAGATAGGACTCCCACCAAGATTGGGCTGCTCCTCTCAACAGACGGGGACCATACAGAACTTTCTCCCTGTCATCACACTAAGCGATGTGCAACTCCCGCTCCATAGTACACAACCAATCTTCAGCATCCATGGGGTCAGAAGAGTGAGCGAACACTGGGGGATGACCTCTCATGAATTCAGCACGCTTGTCTCTGGGCATCTGAGGCATCTGAGGTTGTGGTGGTGGCTGCTGCTGCTGCTGCTGAATGGCGGCTAGAGTCTGACCAATGGCTTGAACTGCCTGAGTCTACATTAGGAACATCTGCTCGATGGTCATCGGGGGCGGTGGTGGCAGCTGCTGATGGGGTGCCTCATCCTACGGGGCTGCCTGCTCCTGTTGAGCACGTCTTCCTCCTCTACGCCTGTTTTCTGACATCTGCAGAATGCAATCACATATCAGAACTGATCTTGCAAGCTTGTAGCATAAGAAAAGAGTATAGAATCCTTCCACAACACTGAACAGAAGAACATCTTCACTGACTTCCAACATAGGCAAACACAACTTCTCAGATAAAGAGGAAAGTGGAATAAAAGGCTTCCCAACTAGATAACTAACTTCGTTAACATTTAACAGGTAAACCAAGGTGCAGGGGATGTCCACACTTTGGTGACAGTCATTACAAAGATCCAAATCCAACATAATTCATGCTGACAAACATAAAAGCAAAGGATAAGCAAACTACCCTATCTAACTAAGACCAACTAAAAGTAAGACTGAGAATAAGACTAAGACTAAAACTTCTATATTTAAGCATTTATTACAGGACTCAACACTGACGATCTATGGTTCTAAATTTATCTTGATCCTGCAGTCGGGGTTGCCATAAGCCTGGTGTCCACACCGAGGTGAGCGGTACGGGTGCTGAGTCCCGACGGGAGCGGGGGAGCCATCCTCCAAGTGACAACTCTCCGCGCGCTCAGCCCGCAGCTGGGCGATCTCAGCACGAGCCCTACTTAGCTCGTCTAATGCATGGTCCAGTTCCGTGTTTAGCACGACGGCTAGGTTGACTGTGCTGCTCAACCTAGGATTGTCCTCACCAACAGGTGAGACAATCACGCCTCCTATGCTGCCAGATGGACGACGGGGGTAATACTTCAGGTTGAGACCATCGGCTACCCCGCCGAGCACTGAGCAGTAGTGCGAAAGCGCACGCCGTGCGACATCTTGCATGGCTGCCTCAGCTGAGTCCCGCTCAGAGATGGAATAGTGTTATGAGCAGATCTCCGCTCCCCAGAGACTGTTCTCCGGACGGCGTACCAAGCAGGCCGCTGTAACACCCCAGGTGTTTATATTCTACTCGACAACGAGTATGGATTTAAGCACGTAATATCAGTGGGTAAACGGACGCTAAATTTTAATCATCTTCGGCTATCGTGATTTTAAGATCACATCTGTTTTGTCTGTCGTGAGTTCGACATCATTTTTATCTATCCGGGCTCTTTTTAAATTTTCGTGATGTTCGGAACATAGTTGTTCCAAAAATTGGTGCGTCCGGTGATTATTTAAAATTCATCGCTCGCGCGAATACGAATTCAGAAGCTCGACCCACTGGGTGATTTTTATCCCGGGCAGATTAGTTCGAACTCGACGACAGAAATGTTCGGAGTAAAATAATCTGAATCGCGTATCGTCATAGAAAAATCATGCGCGAGGTTATAATCCAATTTATTCTTCAGCACGCTGTTTCGACGACGAAATCGCGTATACGTTCGCAGATATGGTTCCGGCTAATTTCAGCCAAATCGCAGAGCAAATTATCGACGCCGAAACCAATTTATTTCGGTCTGTCGTTTCTCGCCCCGATCCAAAACTTTGGATATAAATGACGGATACGAATTCATCTGACTCCAGATTAGTCATCAAATCAAATCCTTCTCAAATATTCTGTTGAACTTATTTTGGTTCGACCTTTTAAATATCTCTTAAATCTAAATATCAGAATCCTAAATACCTGTGATTTTTCGGTTAAAGAAATAAAAAAAGAAACTAAAAAAAATATAAAAAGATCTTCGACCGCCACCTCTCTCTATCTCTATCCCCTTCTCCCTGGTGATTTTTTTGCTGCCGTTCTCAGATTTTTCATTTTCAGCCGTAGCTTTCTTCTCCAAATATCCTGACGCCGCCCAGCCGCCCCCTATTCTCTTTATATGCGCGCGCTCATCTCCTCATGTCCCCAACGCGCGTCTTCTTCCTCAGGCTCCCTTCCTGCTCCTCTGCCGGCGCCCCAAACCTCTTCTTCCTGGCGCCCAGCCGGATCTCCTCCACCGCGCCCTCCGTGCTCCTCCAGCTCTATTGCCGCGCCCAGCCGTTCCTCCCTGCTCAGATTTCGTCAGGCCCGCGAGCTCCCCTACGTGCTCTGCTCCTCCAGCCACACGCAGCTGCGTTCCTCCCAGCCTCCCTGCGCTAGCGCGCGTCGATCTCCATGCGCTCGGTCGCGCCTCGCTCCCTACGCACGCGCGCGCCCTGCATCCCCTCGACACCGGAGCTCTCTGGCTTGCCCCTCTGCGCGCCGAGTTTCTCCTCTGCGCGGCGCGCCTGGGATGCTTGTCGACGCTCAGCTCCACCGCATGTCATGAAGTCCCTGCGCGCAAGCTATCTGTTGGCCGCGCGCGAAGCTCTCTGTTCGCCGTCGAATCGTCGGCTCGCTGTCCTTGCCGTCGAAGTTCCCTCGCCGTGCACTCTGGCGTCGGCTGCCGCTGATTCCACGATTGAACTTTCAAGCTCGCCAATGCTCCAGTTCGTTGTTGTCGCCAAGTCCGAATATCACAGCTCGTTCTAGTGGCCGTGAGTTCTTCCCTGTGCGTGCGTCCTCTGCTTGGCCCGTCGTCGTTCTCCAGCTCCTTACCGCACTCGGTTGTTCATCATCATCGCTTGGTCACGCGATAGGCTGACTGCGTGTCGTGTGTCGCACATCCTAGGTCCTCGTCGACGCGTCGTTCCTCTTCGCACTGTGTGCGACAGTATCGTCGTTTTCCCTGTCCAGTGCTCGCGCGGCTTTCTGCTCACCAGCGCGCCCTCTCAGCTCGCTCGGCCTTAATCCCTATCTCGTCGTCGACCTCGCCGCGACTTAGTTCGTCCGTCGTGCTGGTGCTGTCCCATACTGTGCCTATTAGCTCGGATCATGCCCCAGCTCGTCGTTGCGTCGTTCACAGTCGAGTCGTCGAACCCGTCATCCCCTGCTTGACCCCCACCTCACTAGCTCGCTCCAGACTTCAATCGAAGGTCGTCGTCGTTCCGTGCGTCATCAAGAAATCCCAAGCATCGAGTGAAGACGAAGTTAGCAGCATGGTGTTCACCAAGTGCGCGACAAAAGCTCGAACAAGCCGTTGATCGTCATCCTCGTCTACGCCAAGATCTGAAAAGATTAGGCGCAGAAGAAAATAAATCAGTACGTGGCCGAAGAATTCTCGATGTGGACAAAGAAGAAGCGCGATTCGACGCAGCACTCACCCTATTTTCGGTAAAATGCTGAGCTGAAAGGCGTCGTCGATTTCGTGGTTTCAAGTCGGATGTCATAAGGGTAAGTTAATTCGTATTATAGTTAATTAGGTCTATAAATAGATTAAATAGAATTGTTGGTTGCAATAAATGTTATTGATTTAGCATACATATATTGAGATAATCGATTTAGATAAATCGGTAAATCAAGTAATTAAGTTACACAGTTTAAAGAGTTAATAAAAAGCTAGGAATAAAAATAGATTTTCTAGTGTTATTATGTTAATTTGGTTAATGGATGAAGTTGATGCCTTGCTTAATTAGTCAGCTTATTCTAGGTTTGGTGTTTAATTCGCTGTCGTAGAAGTATTATTTAGGTTTGCGATATTACTCCTTATATGCATACATGTGCATTATGCATATCATTCAGGTACGTTAATTAATCACGTGATGCGGAAGACGAGCCAAGTCGACCCCAAGCGCAGGCTACTCCTCATGATGATGCTGATGGATGAACCTGCCTGATCAAGTGCTAGGACAAGGATGATCGTCAAGTGGTCGTCACCTAACAAACACTAACCTAGTGTTACTCCAGGCAAGCCCCGGTGCATTTGCCACCTCCTTGCTATTTTAAAATCTTTATCACCTTGTTTGATGCATTAGGTGATAGGAGTTGTGTGCTAAACCGTTGATGCATTTCCTTCCTTGGAAAATTGAATACCCTTCCTTGACACCCTTTTTGAAAAGAATTTAATGATGCTTAACCTTGCTTTAGCAAACAAAAATGTTTTGTTTTTAAACAAAAGTGATGCTTCAGTGGGTGGGAATGTTTTCAAAAATAAAACTTGATGGGTTCAACATCGGAAAATATGTACCTCTGCCAGGTACCAGACTTCGGGTTGAAATTAATAAAGCTGAGACCGGGCGGTTGACTTGCACGAGAAGGGAGTCTCGGTGTAGTGTCTTTGTCTGAGTCGATTAAGGACCTTCTCGATGTAGGCTTGATGATCGAGGACCTTTTAACTGGTCACATGCCTCATCATGGGTAAGCTTTGCCTCGGGCAGACTAATACTAGAATAATATAACACGCAATGGGAGTGAAGAGATGGCGAGAGTAGCGTGTACCCTCCGTGGCAAAAGGCTGGACGGTGGTGTATCTGTGCTCTCGGTTGGCGTGAACCTGATCTGGTCTTAAGAACCCCGGTGGCGAGTTGACATATGCAAGGGTTAAGTGCTACATATGTCGTGTGATCGAAGATCCCCAGCTGGGTATTAATCGATTTAGATCGCCGTTACTTCTCGGACATGAAGACTTGGTCACTGACCTACACGTAGCAATCCAGTGAACTAAAGGGATGATGAAAAGACGGCTAGTATAGGCCAAGTGATTGAACTAGTGTAGAAAGAACTCTAGATGCAGGTAATTTTACTTAACCTGACAAGTAAAAATGGATTTTTAAGGATCCACTTTTAGTAAGCATTTCTGCAAAACAGAGTCTTTGATTCTTGATAAGCCATACCTTGAATCCCTCTAGCCAGCATACCCTTGAGAGTCTTTTCTTTAGTCGGGTAAGTCTTGCTGAGTAATTCCGTACTGAGGGTTTTATTTCCTGTTGTTTTTCAGGTTATAGTTTTGTGCTGCTGATGATGGTGTTAAGTGCCGGTGGGCTCGACCTTCTTATAAGTCTAAGTAACCCTTCTATACTTCTTATTGAGGATGGTCACTTGAGCTAGCATATATTTCAAACTTATACTTTTGTAATCACTTCGATAAATACAATGTAAACTTGTTGTAACTTGTAAAATTTGGTAATAAGATTTCCGCTGCAAAAATGTTGGTGTGTGATTTGTGTTACTTAATCTTACGATCCTGGTTGTTCGTGGTTTATCCGGGGTCCTTGGGGCACTCGGACGAATCCTGTTAAGTTATCTGGTGCACATGCATAGCAGTCTGAGGTCTTTGAGACAAGGACATGTGCATGTGAGCCTAATAACTTGGGAGGTTCTACCACAGCTGGTATCGGAGCAGGATTAAGTATATACGGTCACATACGTATTTTCAAAACAAAAGTTTTGGTTTTAGAAAACCTATTTTCAACTAAACATATTGTTTGGCTTTGGAAAACAGTTTTGAAAAAAAACTATAATGCTAGCGACATCCTCTGTTAAGCCCTAAGTTAAGGACTATCAGGTGGCTTAGTTCAAAACCACTAACCCACAACCGGGGGTATTGCATACATGTGTAATGTTATTTTTGAGGCCATTCAGTTTTGAATGGATCGACGCTCAGGTAAGGTGAGATGTGAGAGCATGACCGAATAAACGTCGGTCTAGGGAAGAGTATAAAAAGCGCTTGATTATATACATGTTCCACATATGTATATATGAAGGCTGCGATGTGGAGTATTTACTTTTCCAGGAATTCAGTACCCCATGGATGTGTATGGGTATACAGACATGGGAATACTGAGAAATGTATTTTACTTGTAACGACGCACCTACGCTCAGGTAAGAAGGTGAGTTACCATGATGAGTTGCCCTATGGTTAAAGTGTGGCAACGGCGCCTATGCGTGGCTCGGCGCTTAATGATGAGCTGGCCTCCATATAGCAATATATGGAGTATAAACTATCATGTGTGAACTGCATCATGGGAAAATTGGGCTGTGATGGATTTTTTTCTGCAGGTACACTAACCTCAAAAACGTATGTGTAGTTGACGACTAGCAATACCGTGAGAGTCGTAAATATGACACCGATATAGAACACTATCGCCACATTATGTTGGCAAAATCAGTGAGGACGAATAAGGCGAGCATGCATCCTGATTGTTGCATCATGTTTGTCACCTATACACCCAAGATGCTTCTCTCATCTTTATTCCAGTAACCAGTGATTGTAGATAATGTTGTGTTATGAAACCCAATGAAATAGTTATTCTCCGTTTCCTTAGGTATCAAATGTGTTTGCTCTGGTGCTTGATGTACCGATAGAAGGTTGGTAACCTGTTTGCCTAAACCCAAATCTAGGCCATGTTCTTAATTAGTGAACCATAACCCAAATTTGAATTTTTCATTATCACTCCATGACCAAACACATACAAATAAATGCTTAGATAACTTCTTCGTTGGACATAAAGTGTACCCAAGCTTAAAACAAGAATCTCGAGTCATGTTTCCTTCTAAAACCATTCCCTTGTTCGATTTGTGCAAGCTGATGTCTCTATTCCAGTTTGCCTATTTTTAAAGGATCGCCATGTTGTTTTATCAACCTAACCTAGGGAAAGACATGTCCAATCATTTTCTTGAATTTGATGCCTTTGGTTTTCCCATATCTATCGAAGGCATCCCAATTTCATCTTGTGATTGTTTTCCCTTCGTATCTAATTAGATACTAATCCTTGACCTTGTAATCTCTATGATGGGCATAGAAATGTGTTTGGGGCTGAAGTAATAGTCTCCTGTAGTACTCCTTTCATCAAATTTAGGTTATGGCCATACCTTGTTCATTTCATCGGGCCATGATCTGTTTGGCTCTCTACTTGTAACCGTCCTTACAAGTGGAGTATCTCTTTGTACATTGTCACCCTTGCCCAATTCATTTGTGTCGCGTGAGATTTCTTATTGGTTATATCTGATAATGGTGTTATGACTAAAACCAGTGGTGTAGTGACGAAACCGAGGGCCTTCTGTGTGTGCACACATGGTTGCGCTACTCGGCACACGCTAGTATCACAATTAGTAGTCATAATCCATTATGAGATTATATCAATATGTTATCTTCCGTAGACCTCCTCCTCGAAACAATTTCTATGTTGTTTGTGAAGTGATCAAGCAACATCTGTCATCTCTGTTGGATCAAAAGGGCATACCACTTTCATGTGTGGTCTTATTTCTTTTGATCTTGGTAGTGACTACTCATACAAGTTTCCTTTGCATCCTTTGTGTAAAGGCGAAGCCTTGAAGCTTTTTAGTGTTAGAATACAACTGATTAGCTCTCAAGATGGAGATTGGATTTTCCCTGCTACTGAAGTACAGTAGTTTGTTCATTCGCTCTCTTATTTAATTCATGTATTCCTAGACCAAGTCGGTTCATCTCGTCTGAAGAAACGGATGAACCACATGATCACATGGATTTTTACCCAAGTGCATAATCTCCTGTTAACAAAGGTGAGCTCTCGACCGTTGGCTTACCGATGGTACTGAGAGGACTTGCTCAATGTCAAAAGTAGTTCAACAAGTTGGTTTTGACTAACTTGTAACTGCCCAATGAACAAAGGCTGAGTTTAGAGATCGTTTTGTCGAATTGTCTAAACTCACTTTGGTTCAACCCATCCTGAGAAAGTACTTACAAAAATCAAGTTAAGCCAACTGATAACCACCTAATCATCACTCTAGTCATGCCTCGATCGCCTCACATGTGTTTTTCTAACACGTGTGATTAGTCGGAGTCAGGCTAGTGCAGGATGAAATCGGTTCATCGTGAAGTCAACATTTGTTAATAACCTTCACTGATGTTCCCTCGAGTCTCCATTAGCATCATTGAACTTGGATTTTCGGGCTGGCCACGGGTCAACTATGATGTTATTCGACCTTCACACCCGTCTCGTGTGCTATGAACTTACTGTGACCACTTGTTGGTAAACCTCTTTCTATGTGTTTTACCCAAGAGGTTGCATCTGGTTCTGTTTGGGTAAAGCTGTATATCTACCGCTCGCTCAACAGACTCAGATAGTACAGTGTCATCAGAAAAAGCAAACTGCACACATGGAACCCTATGTGTTCCTCTGGTAGACATCGCCTCTATTGTTGGACATCTCTAAATTAGCCTAAGGCAATATATGTTATGTCTACTAGAGAAACAACATCCTGAGACACTCGCCTTTAATTGGAAAAGTCTCATGATTATCGCTGATATGAACATGGGTTACATACTTATCTAACCTTAGAAGTCTTTTGCTCCGAATCTCGGGACGAGATTCTTTTAAGGGGGCGGGCTGTAACACCTTAGGTGTTTATATTCCGCTCGACAACGAGTATGAATTTAAGCACGTAATATTAGTGGGTAAACAGATGCTAAATTTTAATCATCTTCGCCTATCGCGATTTTAAGATCGTATCTGTTTTGTCTATCGCGAGTTCGACATCATTTTTATCTATCCAGGCTCTTCCTAAATTTTCGTGATGTTCGGAACATAGTTGTTCCGAAAATCGGTGTGTCCGGTGATTATTTAAAATTCATCGCTCGCGCGAATACGAATTCAGAAGCTCGACCCACTGGGTGATTTTTATCCTGGGCAGATTAGTTTGAACTCGACGACAGAAATGTTTGGAGTAAAATAATCTGAATCGCGTATCGTCAGAGAAAGATCATGCACGAGGTTATAATCCAATTTATTCTTCAGCACGCTGTTTCGACGACGAAATCGCGCATACGTTCGCAGATATGGTTCCAGCTAATTTCAGCCAAATCACAGAGCAAATTATCGACACCGAAACCAATTTATTTTGGTCTGTCGTTTCTTGCCCCGATCCAAAACTTTGGATATAAATGACGAATACGAATTCATCTGACTCCAGATTAGTCATCAAATCAAATCCTTCTCAAATATTCTGTCGAACTTATTTTGGTTCAACCTTTTAAATATCTCTTAAATCTAAATATCAGAATCCTAAATATCTGTGATTTTTCGGTTAAAGAAATAAAAAAAGAAACTAAAAAAATATAAAAAGATCTTCGACCGCCACCTCTCTCTATCTCTATCCCCTTCTCCCTGGTGATTTTTTTGCTGCCGTTCTCAGATTTTTCATTTTCAGCCGTAGCTTTCTTCTCCAAATATCCTGACGCCGCCCAGCCGCCCCCTGTTCTCTTTATATGCGCGCGCTCATCTCCTCAAGTCCCCAGCGCACGTCTTCTTCCTCAGGCTCCCTTCTTGCTCCTCTGCCGGTGCCCCCCAAGCCTCTTCTTCCTGGCGCCCAGCCGGATCTCCTCCACTGCGCCCTCCTGCTCCAACAGCTCTGTTGCCACGCCCAGCCGTTCCTCCCTGCTCGGATTTCGTCGGGCCCGCAAGCTCCCCTACGTGCTCTGCTCCTCCAGCCGCACGCAGCCGCGTTCCTCCCAGCCTCCCTGCGCTAGCGCTCGTCGTTCTCCCTGCGCTCGCTCGCGTCTAGCTCCCTACGCACGCGCGCGCGCCCCTGCATCCCCTCGACACCGGAGCTCTCTGGCTTGCCCCTCTGCGCGCCGAGTTTCTCCTCTGCGTGGCGCGCCTAGGATGCTTGCCCGCGCCCTGCATCCCCTCGACACCGGAGCTCTCTGGCTTGCCCCTCTGCGCGCCGAGTTTCTCCTCTGCGTGGCGTGCCTAGGATGCTTGCCGGCGCTCAGCTCCACTGCGCGCCGTGAAGTCCCTGCGCGCAAGCTATCTGTTGGCCGCGCGCAAAGCTCTCTGTTCGCCGTCGAATCGTTGGCTTGCTGTCCGTGCCGTCGAAGTTCCCTCGTCGTGCGCTCTGGCGTCGGCTGCCGCCGATTCCGCCATTGAACTTTCAATCTCACCAATGCTCCAGCTCGTTGTTGTCGCCAAGTCCGAATATCACAGCTCGTTCTAGTGGCCGTGAGTTCTTCCCTGTGCGCGCGCGAGCTCCTCTGCTTGGCCCGTCGTCGTTCTCCAGCTCCTTACCGCACTCGGCTGTTCGTCGTCATCGCTTGGTCGCACGATAGGCTGACTGCGTGTCGTGTGTCGCACATCCTAGGTTCTCGTCGACGCGTCGTTCGTCTTCGCACTATGTGTGACAGTATCGTCGTTTTCCCTGTCCAGTGCTCGCGCGGCTTTCTGCTCACCAGCGCGCCCTCTCGGCTCGCTCGGCCTTAATCCCTATCTCGTCGTCGACCTCGCCGTGACTTAGTTCGTCCGTCGTGCTGGTCGCTGTCCCATACTGTGCCTATTAGCTCTGTGTCACACCCGGTTTTAGAAGGTAAACCGAATGCGAACCATGTACGTGCCAGGATCAGAAATTCACGTACACAGCGATTACATAAATGACTCATCATAGCACAATGCTTCGAATAACAATAAAGAATAAATAATGATATTAAATACTAGAGTCATTTACATAATATAATCAAAGTACACAGAATAGAAACATAGCTAACGTAAATTAACCCACCACAGGCAGCTGACTGGGGGAGGTCGCTAGCCTAATCCTCGAACTCGTCGAAGTCATGGAACTCCTAGAGATCCGCATCGACATCTTCTCCTTTATCTGAGCATGGATTGCACCAAAGGCAACCTGGTATTTTGTGAAAGCAAGGGTGAGTACACATCAACGTACTCAGCAAATGTCCCGTTTGGCTGAGGTGGACTAGCTTTATGTGGGGTTAAGCTCAAGCAGTTGCTTTTAGTTGGTCAGGTATTTATTATTTGTAGAAGCCAAGTTTTATCATATAACCATCCCATGAGCCATTTCCTCATCGAGGAAACATCATGATCATCATCGAACCAAAAACATTAGTAGAACCATTGTATCTCGAACCATCTGTATCTCTAATCAAAGAGGATCCCAAGGCCTCTCATAACCGTGAGCACGACTGATATATCAGTTTCATTACCCTCTGCAGAGGTCGCACACTTTACCCATGAGCCATGATTCCTGTTTTGCCCGGGGATCATGACTCCCCATTGATCACTTCCTAGGTGGTCCGACAGGGTATCACTACGTAGCTTTTACAAAGATTCCCTAGAGGTCATAGCCGCCCGTTAGGTTTCTCCAGTTTGATAAACACAGTACCTCTCCCCGCAGGAGGGCGACTAACAAAAGCAAAACAAAAGAACCTCGGCACTCAGCCTCGGCAGAGCAAGCACTGTGCCTGGACCCCATTGACGGCACGACGGCGAAGCAACTACACCTCTAGTTCCTCTAATTAATTAGCTAAGGGCATCCCATTTCACCCTCATGGTTGCACTGTTATCCCGGGTGGTCTCTCAACGAACAGGTCCTTACGGAGAGGTACTCGGGAAACAGCCCGAGTCCCCTAAATGCCACAAGTATATCATCATATCCAGAATAAAATCATAGTATCATCATTGTATCTCATCATGTTCATTGATTAAAGTAAAGCGCTAGCATGTGGCTAACCATAGTAACCCAAAAGGTAAATCAAGGGCAAGGTAAATAGAAAGCTAGTAAATCCTTAGGTTTCAATTAAGTAATGCGGGACAATGAATTATAATTGAATGGGATATAATGGGTCAGAGGACACTTGCCTTCACCAAACAGATGCTCAGGATCTTCAACCTCATAAAACTCAGAGAGCATGATCACTTGGTCGTCGACGCTTGATCTTTGATCCCTCGAAGCTTGGAAACGGATCATAGTCTATTCGCGATGCGCAACAAATACAAACAGGCACAAGCAAACAAACATATATAAATGCATAAGAACATTACACCATACAAGATAAAATGTTATAAAAACATGTAGCATAAAATAGAGCTCGATTCTATGGTCACGCGAGAGAAAGAAACATCGAACTCGAAGCTACGGTTGAGAAGTTAGCGCGTTAACGCTAAGCAAGTATTAACTATAACTTTTAGTTCAACATTATCAAATATAAATATTACACATCAGTCAGTTCAATTAATCTGCTACACTAACAAATGTCAGTTAATTAAATAATTTAATTAAAACGAGAGATTCTAAGCGAGATAAAATTACGACGCGCGACACAACATGACATCGTGCAAACGACGCGCGGACAAGCGCGACATAGCACGCTGACGACACCCGAAAATAGTGCGTGCGACTAGCGCGAACGACACGCGAACCAGCACGCCGCCACGTGCGGAGCAGCACGCGCGACAGGCGAGAACGTGCTAAATAGAGGACATGTTTACACTAAACAAATATTAAATAAATAAAAGTATTTAAGTTAACATTAACCATGGTAATGTTTATTATCCAAATGCAAGCCGAAAACTATAAATAATCAAATTGGAATATTAATCTAATCAATATTAGTCGAGCAGATATTAAATAAATTATTTAAAATATGTGACCCAACAGATTAACGTTATTAACATGAGTGTTCGTAAGCGAAAACAATTTATTATCACGCGCAGATACCGCGCGACACACGTGGTCGACACGCGACACTGTACAAAACAGCGCGTGGACGGCACGCGAAACAACTCGCATGACGGTACGCGATACACACGAGTCAACGCGACTATGCGCGCAAACAGCACGATGACGCGCAAATGGTATCGCGCGCGAACAGCGAACAAATAAATAATTAGTTAAAAACATTTAAGCTGGTGTTAATGAAGTTAACTAATATTATTTATAAAAGTACGAGTTAAAACTATATACTCGTTCTAAATACATTGTTATTTTATTAACCCTCGAATAAACCAATAATTAATTATTCAACTAAAACATATGACTCGATGACAACGAGCGCCACACGTGGAACACTGTGTGCGTCACGTGCGAAGGAGCACACGGAAAACGCGTACGACCACGTATGACCATGAGCAAATGAAGCGCGACGATGCGCGCGAACAGCGCGCGACGACGTGCTGCCAGACGCGGGGTGCGAACGCGCGAACGAACAACGGCGACGCGCAAACAGCACGCGACAACGCACGCGACGCGCATGAATCACTAACAAATATCATGTTTATATTAAGTATATTAATTCAAAAGCACTTCGATCAGAATAATCACCTCAACAGTTATTTATAAATGCGCAAATAAAACTAGCAATTAGTCTTATTCAAATTGTTATTCTAATAAATATTGGATAACAAATAATTAATTAGTTGATTAAAACTTACGTCGTGACGAAATAATGTTACTAATGTGAACTTGACGCTGCTACGGAGTTGACGCGATCGAAACGAGTCGAAACAGGTTTGCAACGCATTATATATAGAACAGCTAACAATCATGGCTAATAAACAGTTTCATTAAAGCGCGCGAATTGTGACTCGCGCGAACGACGACACGTGAACAGCACGCACGAACGTCACGCGGGTAGAACACACGATACACGAGAATCACTAACTAAATATTGTTTTATACTAAACACTAAATAGATATTAAGTACAACATCTAAGTTGTTAAAATCACATTACCACATATTTACAATCGCATAATTAAAATCACAACTTTGATCCGATTGAGTAGTTAAATTAATGATCAACAACTAAGTAGGGAATTAATGAGTGTAGGGTATAGACGCGGGATCCTCACCTTCGCGATGACGCATGGTGAGGCGAGGCTAAAGACGCAGCTTGCTCTGGCGTGCGGTGCTTTGCAAGCGACCTCGGCTCGGCGACTCACAATGGCGAGGGCGATCAACGACGAGCCAACATGGAGGTGGGGCTGCGCACGCTGGGAGACTCGACGGCGGCAGCTGGGCGAGCGAGACGGCTCCGGGCGCGATGTCGAGTGCGGGCGAGATGGCTCTGCAGCCATCTAGAGCGGGCGACTGACCGACCCAGGGGCATCACCGGAGGATCGAGATCGGCCGGGGTGGGGCTTCGGGCGCACCAGCGGCTACAGCCGGCCGGCTGTAGTGCGCAGGAGACAACCGGCAATGGATGTGCACATTCCCGGTCCCGGCCAGACTAGCGAGGTGTCGCGGGCACACGCGCCCGACCCTGCGAACGAAGCAAGGCAAGGCGGACCCAATCAGCGCCGAGGATCGGCCGGACGGACGGCCGGTGAGTCGATCTGGCGAACCGCTCCAACATTCAGCTCGCCATGGACTCCTGGGCTCGAGCAGCGGTTTGCACACGACGCGAGTTTGAAGACCATCGACCGGACGAAGCAGGGGCACTGGGCGAGCTGGCTGTCCAGTTCTCGCATCATGGGTAAGAGGGATGGTTGAAGGAGAGGGTGGGGCGTGTGGGCCGAGGGAGGAGCGGCGGCTGGGCGTGGGTTTTCCCCATTTTCTTCGCGTCGTGGGCGGTTCCCTCGGAGAAGACGAACAGGAACGTGACACACGTTCTGGAGAAAAAAAACGCGTCAACTGCTGCCTGTGTCCGCTGCACCTAGTGGGCTGTTGGGGGAGAAAGTGCCAAGCGGGCCGCGGGGGGCGCTGCTGGGCCGAGGGAAGGAAAAAGGGGGAAAGCGCAGGGTGGGCTACGCGCTAGGGCGCGGTTGGGCCGGGGGAAGCGCGTGGGCCAGGGAGGGAGAGCATGGCGCTGGGTGGCACTTGGCCGAGCGGCCTGGCGGCCTGGGCGGATAGCACCCATGCGACCTGGGCTGGGCGCGCGCGCTCCTGCGGGGAGAGCAACGGGTGGGCCGCGGAATGGGCCTTGAGGCCGTGGGAGGGAAAGGAGGGGAGGGCGCGCTGGGTGGGCCACGGAGGGAGCGAGGCACAGAGTGGGCCGAGCGGGGAAAGGAGGGGGAGAAGAGATGGGCCACAGGGAAGAGTGGCCGGGCTGGCTGGGGACTTTGGGGGCTTTCTATTTCTCCATTTCTTACTTATTTCCTTTCTCTATTTCCTTATTAAATACATGCTTTACAAATTCACTCCTCCACCAAAGTGGAAATATACTCCAGCATGATGCAACAACCAAAGTACCCCTAGGGTTCTATTTTACTAGGCTTACAACTTATATAAAATTACTCTCCATTATTTAGAAAAAAGAGAAGAAAAACGGTAAGGGAGAGAATAACACCTGAATTTGCTGGATATTAGAAAAGGAATTTTATACCCCCAAATTCAGGGTGTTACACTCTGATCCTGCCCCAGCTCATCGTTGCGTCGTTCACAGTCGAGTCGTCGAACCCGTCATCCCCTGCTCGACCCCCACCTCACCAGCTCGCTCTAGACTTCAATCGAAGGTCGTCATCGTTCCGTGCGTCATCAAGAAATCCCAAGCGTCGGGTGAAGACGAAGCCAGCAGTGTGGTGTTCACCAAGTGCGCGACAAAAAGCTCGAACAAGCCGTTGATTGTCATCCTCGTCTACACCAAGATCTGAAAAGATTAGGCACAGAAGAAAATAAATCAGTACGCGGCCGGAGAATTCTCGATGTGGACAAAGAAGAAGCGCGATTCGACGCAGCACTCACCCTATTTTCGGTAAAATGCTGAGCTGAAAGGCATCATCGATTTCGTGGTTTCAAGTCGGATGTCATAAGGGTATGTTAATTCGTATTCCAGTCAATCTCTACTACTCTATAAGACGATAGTGTAGACGTACACACATTTTGGTGCACGGTTCTTCCTGCAGTCGCCCGCTCTCTGCGCCCCCGACGCCCCGCCATCGCCATCCCCGCGCGGCTGCTCCAAGGAAGGAAGGTCCGCGTGTGGAGATGGAAGGTCCGACCCCGCCAGAGCATCCCCGCCCCCGACGCCCCGCCATCGCCATCCCCGCGCGGATGCTCCAAGGAAGGAAGGTCCACGTGTGGAGATGGAAGGTCCGACCCCGCCAGAGCATCCCCGCCCCCGCTCTCCTCTCTCGGCCGCCATCATGGAAGGTCCGACCCCGCCATCGCCATCCCCGCGCGGCTGCTCCAAGGAAGGAAGGTCCGCGTGAGGAGATGGAAGGTCCGACCCCGCCATCCCCGCCCCCGCTCTCCTCTCTCGACTCTCCTCTCTCTGCTGGATCTCTCGCCGCCATCTCCATGCCCACCAGCCGCAAATTGCCCGCCATCTCCGCGATTTGCATTAGCAGCCACACCCCGGTCACCAGCCGCGCAAATCGCCCACTAGCCGCAAATCGCCCCCTTCCATCCATGGCAGTCGTGCCCTCTCTGCTGGATCTCTTGCCGCCCACAAATCGCACCGTCGCGCCAAGACGCAAGCTGGAGCTTCATGGCAGCCGCGCCCCTACCGCCCCCAAATCTCGCCAGAGACCCGCATGCCTCTGTTAGCCGCAAATCGCCCACCAGCCGCGCCCCTACCACCCCTTCCATCCATGGCAGCCGCACCCCTACCGTCAAAGATCTCGGCCACCAAGTATCGCGGCTGCCTGCATTGCTCCCCCTCCTCTCTCCCTACTTACGCACACCACACCTGCCCCTTCCTCTCTCCAAATTTGCCACACTCCGCGTCCACAACCGTCAACGGTGCTCTCTCCAAGTGTGGCGCCACTGTGCCGCTGCCGGCGACGAAGAAGGAGCCCCGCTCCCACCCACCGGTGTGCCGCCACTCCGCATCCTTGCGCGCTGCCGGTGTTTCGTGGTAACCGCTCCTCTCCTCATCCTCCTCTCTCTCTCCAAACAACACATCCGTGCATGTAAAGCCAAGTTATAGGGATTTCATTTACAGTTCATTCGAAAAATGTCACTGGTTATGTTTTTCTGTGACGATAACATTGATTATTTAGGTCTGCTAAAATTAGGGAAGCTATCAACACTCAATTGGATGTGAACCTGCAAAAGTAACATATATGGTCATAACATTGCAAAGTAACAAAATTTTCTGTTACCTCAATTGGATGTGAACCTGCAAGAGCATCCAACTTGAAACCGCTGCCAACTCTCTGCGCATTCATTCTATCATTTTTTCAGCTTTTAGATCGGAAGCTAACGTCGTTTGTCTATTGGCTGTTGAAGGTTGTGCTGCTCTTGGTAAATTGTTGGAGCCACAAGATTTTGTAGCTCCCATACTTTCAGATATTGTCAATTTCTCCCAGGTACATTGCTCCCATGTTGGCTCGTAGTTCCATTTTTGCAGCAAGTAATTTGCTTTCTTTGTATAGAAAATTGCTGCAATATGTATATAAAATTGGTTAGTTACAATATGTACAGAAAATTGGTTAGTTACAATATGTACAGAAAATTGGTTAGTTACAATCTGTCAAGATATGGTTAGGCACTGCTTTTTTTTGGATTTCATAGCATAGTCCCCATTTGTAGGTGGAATTCCCCTTAGATTACATGTTTGTACTTCTATTTTGAAACAACTTGTAGATATCTAATGCGCTGGCTGGCATATCTAGGAAGAATATCTAAATCTGAAATTTTATGTGAGGGCCTGAGGTGAAGTCTCCTATGTAGCTAAATACTTTTTCCTTCTCTATTTCAGTTCTTCTACCAGTTGAACTTTGCTAATTGAAGGTGCAAAAGTAACTTCGACAGCAACAAGGTGAGTGAACGCCTCATGTTTATTTTTTCTTTAAGGTGATCTTTTTTTGCGGATTACACGATGAACAACTGAAATCAGCTGCCATGCTTTTCTGTCCCTTATTTTCACACTGCTTCCTCTAGAGAAAATTTATTGATGGTTGCTAATGCAAATCTGAATATTTATTCAACTGACATGCTTTTCTGCCCCTTATTTTCACACTGCAATGAACAACTGAAATCAAATTAAGATGGAAAGAATCAAAGTGCAGCACACCCTGAAATCTAAACAATGAACAACTACATTTTTTTAATATTCTCTACTACTACTTAAGAACGTAGTGTAGACGTTCACAACACGATGGCGCACGGTTCTGCCTCCCACTCCCACTCGCGACACCCTCCACGCAGCACCAGCCGCCATCCCCGCCTGCCATCTGCGCGCTTCTAGCGTCTCCCTCGCCCCCACTCTCCTCTCTGCTATCCACGCCGTTTGCACTGGTCTCCCAGCCACCCGCGAGCAGAGCCTCCGCCCCCGGATCCCACGTCCTTTGTGCTGGATCCGCTCCTTCCGGAATCTCCAAATCTCGCCGCCATCCCAGCCCTGGCCACTCGCTCTCTTCGAGGATGTTCGTGCCCCAGGTCAGATCACGAGGTCCTGCACCCTATTTTGGTTTGCTTGTTCGTTTGATTAATACATGCTTTGGTTTCCTGTACCTTTCTCTATTCTCCCTTTTCTGTTTATTTAAGATTCGCTTTGCTTTGGATCTGTTGCCATTAGTTTTTTGGGTGTGGAGGCAATAGACAAGTTGGACGAGAGGTTTAGCAAGGCCATGGTGGTGGTGGCGCGATCGGGCATCTCAGTGCGGCAGCGAAGGATGAACGACCGCCGGCAGGGCACTGGGCGGAAGAGCGTCACCATCAGCCCAGAGCTGACGCAGAGCCGGAACCGCGTCCACCTCCGTAGCATCTTCAGCAAGGACCTCCTCACTCACAAGCAGGTCATCTAGCTCACCAGGAAGATCAAGGACAACATCTGAAGTACTCTGAAGTTTGATGAACAGCAAGGACATCCTCACGCACAAGTTTGATGAACAGTAAGTACTAGGAATGTAGCACCAAAGATGCCCTTCTTATCATTTATTTACAGTCAATAGATGCCCCCTTCTATATAGAGTACAGTCAGAGTGAGACCTAGAACAGAATGTGATTGAGATTTCTTTTTTATTTTCTTTTTATAAGGAAAAGAGAAAGTGAAGAACAGGACTGACATCAACTTCACAACCACGGCATGCATATATTGATCGTGGAACCAAGGATGATGACCAAGCTTTCGCGGTAGGTTTCATTACCTCATTTTTATCAAGCTTTGCGTGGCTGTGGGCACTAATTTTAACTACCTTCTTGTCTCTATTTGCTCTTGCAGTATATCAATTAACTTTGGGGCCGAATATGTTGTTGAATCTTCTGATGTCTTTACAACAACTGATAAAGCATTAACACACTTAAAGGTTTGTGTGTACCAGACTAATTTGTAACAATGTTATCTAATTAACTAACTACATATATTTTTGTATCAAAAACATGTTGATGTTTCTGTTGTTTGTTTACAGTGTGGTGCTAAGAAAGTGGTGACATATGCAGATGCTCCAATGTTTGTAGTTGGAGTTAATGAGAATAGCTATGATCCAAAGATGAATGTTGTTTCTAATGCAAATTGCACCACCAACTGCCTTGCTCCACTTGCCAAGGTCATTTTTTATTTCTACTTGTTTATCAGTGTCCAGTTTCTACCAACATGGATATTTGGGTGAGCTTTAAAGGGACATTAGTTAGGTTGGGATGGAAGTGGGGTTTCATTGGTGCAGGATGAGAGCAGTACAAATGGCGTGCAAATTAATTTGGCTTAGAATTTGATGGCAATCTTACAACAATTGTAAATACTTAATTAAGCAAGATGTCTCATGGATTGTTTTCTATCAGGCATATAAAGAGAAGCAATCAAAGGAGCTGCAGGGTCGTGAAGTAAGACTTGACATCGCTAAGGGAAGAAGTACACAAACTCCTCGCAGCGGGTAATATGATCTTAATCTCTACTACTTCTTAAGAGCAGAGCGTAGGCATCCACGGTGCACGGTTCTGCCCGCCCTGCCCTAATCCCGCGCCTCGGCTCTGATCACTATGCTCCCGCGCCTCGGTTCTGCCCACTGTTTCTCACAGTCGCCCTGCCTTAACCCCGCGCCTCGGCTCTGCTCACTGTGCTCCTGCGCCTCGGTTCAGCCCACTGTGCTCACAGCCACCCTGCCCTAATCACGCGTGCCTTGGATCCACAGCTCTCGCTCCATAATCCGCCCGCCATAATCACGCGCACCTTGGATCCATAGCTCTCGCTCCATAAATGCTACCTATTCTGTTTTTTTCTTATAGCTCAGGTTTAAACATTCTTTGAAGTGATACCTTGACTAGAGCACAATTAATACCTTGTGTAACTGAACAAGAGGCTATGTCCTTGTGTAATTCATGTAAAGTTTGTCTCTTCCTACTAACTGAACGATGTTATTAACTGTTAAAATTGTGCATGTAAACCAAGAACAAGTTTGTGACGATCCATTTTCAAGCACTTAACAAAGTTCTGCAATTTACGTAAAGGAACAAATGCTTCAATTTTGGTAATGCTTCTGAACACACAAAGGCTTCATTTCTGAAAACTGGACTGTTAAACAAACTGTGCTACAGTAAGCTAACACAAGATGCTAACACAAGATGACAGGACTGAATAGATTTCCATGCAGTAGCTACCCAACAAGTTGTTTTGTTTTTATTTTGGTTAATCATGCTTTTCCTTTTGCTTTATGTACAATTTCCTCTTCAGCTGCGGTGAACTGTGAAACAACACATAATGACTAAAAAAGGTTTCAGAGAACTCACCCGATCATTGGTTGGCTATTGACGCTATGTCTACTTGCAGTTCTGTCAAAGTGAATGTCCATATGAATAATAGCCATTACCATCTCACGAAGAAAAAGGTTAAAGATGAGAGGCCAATAGTTTAGGATTTGGCTGTGTTTAACTTCAGCATTGACACTATTTGAATGGAATGGATCATGCCCTATAGATGAAAACCTTATGTTAGGCCTGAGTTTTAGGAAGCGGAATGCTTGAAATACAAGGGGCAAGAGGCACGACAAGGATACTTTCTGGCCAGAGTTTGTTAGGAAGCATACTTTGGTTTTCATAACTTTTTTCTTCGACATCCACTACTCATGATATAGTAGTATCATAACATAGCAGAGCAGCACACGTTCTGATTGAGCTGTGTGCCTATGTATAAAAGGGCATCACTATAAGTTGGGAGATTGGAAACCCAAACATCTATTAACTAACCTCTGAAGGTAAGAGTTGTAGGATACCGAACTCCTGCTTGCATAGTGAGAATTATCTAAATGCTCATTAATCTGATATTTTTCTAATTATATGTTTCTGAGCTGAGCCAATCATCTTAAACGCTTTTTGGATCCTTTTTTGTGAATGCAGTTCTAGAGATTCAAATATAATATCTATTTTTTGTTGGAACTGAGTTTCTGCTATTTCCTCTTTTATAGCCTTTCTGGAAGGTCCTTCAAGAAGGATCTAGCAGAGGGAGAAGTGTGGTTGGTGAGTTTCATATGTTTAGTTTTGTAGCTATTGTTATTCATGTTATCTCTTCCTGTGATGACAAGTGTCAAAATTTAGGTGTACTTGAAGTAAATTTTATTGAACCAGCACATTACAAACAAGATTTGGAGAGGAACCCATTGTTTATTTGGATAGAAACAAGACTAAGACAAATTATTATTGATTTCTGGTAAGTGCTTCGCTCAGATCTTTCCTTGTGCACCTGAGGATTCGGGCAGTCTGTTCCTTTGATGTTAATTGAAAACAATTGAGGATTCGGGCAGTCTGTTCAGATCTATTAAGTTGGGTGATTTTAGGATTTAGGGTTTATTCCTCTTCGATGTTAATTCACTGTGCTTGTTGTTCATCCATCCAAGTTGATTTTGCAAATTGGTTTATGTAGAATTCATTGAGTGATTTTAGGATTTAGGGTTTATTCCTCTTTGATGTTAATTCATTGTGCTTGCTGTTCATCAATCCAAAATATATAGCCGGTACATATGTGTAATTCATGTAAAGTTTCAGAATTCCTACTTTTGATTGATGGAACACATGCTAAAATCACTTAAAGAATTCAGTTATGGAACATGCCTCTTCTGTTCATTGAGTGATTTTACTTCAGTGTGATTTATTGAATCAGTTATTTAATACAGTTCTGCAATTTACGACAAGGAACAGACTGCCCGGATCCTCAGTTGTTTTGAATGCTATCTATTCTGTTTTTATTTAATACAATTTTATTTTTTGCGCAAAGGAACAGACAAATTTAATCACTTATTTTAGTTGAGAACTTAAAGCAAACTCAATTTCCCTGCATGTAATTTAAGCAATCCATCGCACTGAAAACTCACCAGAATGTTGTCCAGATAATGACTTGGCCAAGTTCTGGAGTCATGTTATCTCAATGATCTTATCTTTCTCCATTATGGAATTAGCAGAGTCCAAGTGCCCTGGGTGGCTTGGATGAATGTGCACAAGAGCATTTGCAAAAGCCTGAATTAGTTACAATGTAAGCTGATGTCATTCTCCATAGTTCTCTATTCAGAAGAAAATAAGTGCTGAACTGACTCGCAAAACCTTTCTCTGTTTTGTGCTTTTTTTTCAGGTTGGCAGAGCTGTCGAGCGGTTTCTGGGAGGCGGTCCAATCTAGGGAGGGAGCCTTTTGGCCCCTACAAACTGAACAATAGAGTCAAGCACATACAACTCAACACAAACACATGATGCCACACAGACACAGGATGCCACGCTCTACCACCCCTAGCACAGGCACAAGAAACTGAACAATACAGTCAAATTCTATAATGTTAACTGTATCTAATTTCTTACATATTTACTTTTCATTTCCACGTTATACGATTTATACCCTGTGTTTCTCTATCCTGTATTTCTCTGTTTTGATGTATTCCATTTCAGTTTGCATTATGTATTCATGAGTCACTGAGATGAGTGCCATTTGTTGGTGGAAGGGAGGGCTGCTTAATCTACCTCTACTGATCTAAATATCATATTTGTGTTTATGTTACTTTCAAAGTTCTTGGTGAATGATGGAAGACCTAGGATGTTGTTTTTGTTTATGTTGCTTACAGAGTATTTGGTGGCTGATGAAAGGCCTAATGTTGTTTCCCTATTTATCTCCCAAAAATAGGCTAATGTCATAATGATTTTTCCTTATTTTTTTCGAGTTTATGTGCACCGTCAGAACTTTGGCAACGCAGGGTGACTGCCAGAACTTTGGCAACGCAGGGTGACTGATTTTTTTCGAGTTTATGTGCACCGTCAGAAAAGAAATGAGTCAGTTTGAGTCAATTTAAGGACTGTTCACTCTTGAACTTTTGGTGACCGATGAACTGACTCGAAAAAACTCGTGGCCTTTTGGCCCATTACAACAAAGTCGTGGCCAGCAGCCAAATGACATAACTATGGCACAACACAGCTCACAGAGATGCAGATTTTCCTTCGTGATTTGGTCTCTCGACTCGGCCAATGTTGTTGTGATCACACACAATTAAGCACGAGTCGGTCAGAGGGAATGTAGCATCTCGGGCTATAGCCAATGCCTGTAGCCAACGTCCGTAGGGAATGTAGCAGCCCCTAGGTTTGTTTCCCCTTTTCCGATCTCCTTCCCTTGTCCTGAAATCCTTTCATCTTCCTCATATATTTGTTTCCCCGATTGATATGAATTCCTTTCATCTTCCTCTTATTTGTTTCCCGATTGACATGAATTTCTTTCATCTTCCTCATATTTGTTTCTCGATTGACATGAATTCCTTTTATCTTCCTCATATTTGTTTCCCCGGTTGATAGACTTGTTTCTTTTCTTGCACGCCATCAATTGCAGTAGCCATCTATTTCCCCGACGCTCTCGCCTCTCTCTGCTCTATAAATTGCAGGATCACGACCTTCTTCCACCACAACTAAACACTCGATTGTTGGCCATCAATGAATTATTATATCACGAGGTGTAGATATGTAAGTATGTGTTCATTTCGAATGTATTTATAAAGGGCACTTCTTTACAATCCTAATGACTAATACTTTGCAGGTTCTTATGCCATGAAAATTCAACGGATGTAACACCCTTTTCGTAATAGATCATGTTAAAAAGCACGTGACTTTTATCGACTTTACACCGATTAAAGATTGGTATAATAACATGCCATATAAGAGGTTCGCGGAAGCGATTATCATGGCCTCAAAGAAATATAAGATTGCCTACAACAAGAAACATTCAGGATGGGCAGAAAATATTTTTAAGTGGGAACATACAATTAGGACTGGTGTTCCAATTGAATTAAGAGGGTAATTTTTTCGTATCACCTTCTCAACAGTTTAAATTTTTTCAATGATAATCATTGTATATAACATAGTTGGCCAAACATTATTCTATAGGCTTAATACCAGCTACCTCGTGGGGGAATGACAGACAATGGAATTTATTAGGGTGAGTGTACTACGTTTGTTTCATGTTCAAACATACATTCCAGTTACATAATACAAATTTGACGTTTTGTTCTCTTTTGTGTTTGTGTGTAGGATGCAATGATTTTTCGAATGAACTTTGTGATTGATCTGTTAAGCTATGAGGACAAATCGTGCCGATATATCATCCCTGCAAACATACAACAGCGAATTATCGATATCACTAAAAAGGATTAGATTAGTGTATGGTTGTCGACACATTTGTCTGTCATTACAAAATTCTAAATTTACTCTTTAGAAATAATTTGTGTGATATTGATAATGTTTACCACGCGGATTTTGCATATCATAGTGATGTTTGTTGTTCCGTTTCTATGTTTCATACAATTTTTTACTTCCGTCGCAATGCATGGGCACTCACCTAGTTAGGTCTATAAATAGATTAAATAGAATTGTTGGTTGCAATAAATGTTATTGATTTAGCATACGCATATTGAGATAATCGATTTAGATAAATCGGTAAATCAAGTAATTAAGTTACACAATTTAAAGAGTTAATAAAAAGCTAGGAATAAAAATAGATTTTCTAGTGTTATTATGTTAATTTGGTTAATGGATGAAGTCGATGCCTTGCTTAATTAGTCAGCTTATTCTAGGTTTGGTGTTTAATTCGCTGTCGTAGAAGTATTATTTAGGTTTGCGATATTACTCCTTATATGCATACATGTGCATTATGCATATCATTCAGGTACGTTAATTAATCACGTGATGCGGAAGACAAGCCAAGTCGACCCCAAGCGCAGGCTACTCCTCATGATGATGCTGATGGATGAACCTGCCTGATCAAGTGCTAGGACAAGGATGATCGTCAAGTGGTCGTCACATAACAAACACTAACCTAGTGTTACTCCAGGCAAGCCCCGGTGCATTTGCCACGTCCTTGCTATTTTAAAATCTTTATCACCTTGTTTGATGCATTAGGTGATAGGAGTTGTGTGCTAAACCGTTGATGCATTTCCTTCCTTGGAAAATTGAATACCCTTCCTTGACACCCTTTTTGAAAAGAATTTCATGATGCTTAGCCTTGCTTTAGCAAACAAAAATGTTTTGTTTTTAAACAAAAGTGATGCTTCAGTGGGTGGGAATGTTTTCAAAAATAAAACTTGATGGGTTCAACATTGGAAAAGATGTACCTCTGCCAGGTACCAGACTTTGGGTTGAAATTAATAAAGCTGAGACCTGGCGGTTGACTTGCACGAGAAGGGAGTCTCGGTGTAGTGTCTCCATCTGAGTCGATTAAGGACCTTCTCGATGTAGGCTTGATGATCGAGGACCTTTTAACTGGTCACATGCCTCATCATGGGTAAGCTTTGCCTTGGGCAGACTAATACCAGAATAAGATAACACACAATGGGAGTGGAGAGATGGCGAGAGTAGCGTGTACCCTCCGTGGTAAGAGGCTAGATGGTGGTGTATCTATGCTCTCGGTTGGTGTGAACCTGATCTGGTCTTAAGAACCCTGGTGGCGAGTTGACATATGCAAGTGTTAAGTGCTACATATGTCGTGTGATCGGAGATCCTCAGCTGGGTATTAATCAATTCGGATCGCCATTACTTCTCGGACATGAAGACTTGGTCACTGACCTACACGTAGCAATCCAATGAACTAAAGGGATGGTGAAAAGATGGCTAGTATAGGCCAAGTGATTGAACTAGGGTAGAAAGAACTCTAGATGCAGGTAATTTTACTTACCCTGACAAGTAAAAATGGATTTTTAAGGATCCACTTTTAGTAAGCATTTCTGCAAAACAGAGTCTTTGATTCTTGATAAGCCATACCTTGAATCCCTCTAGCCAGCATACCCTTGAGAGTCTTTTCTTTAGTCGGGTAAGTCTTGCTGAGTAATTCCGTACTCAGGGTTTTATTCCCTGTTGTTTTTTAGGTTATAGTTTTGTGCTGCTGATGATGGTGTTAAGTGCCGGTGGGCTCGGCCTTCTTATAAGTCTAAGTAACCCTTCTATACTTCTTATTGAGGATGGTCACTTGAGCTAGCATATATTTCAAACTTACACTTTTGTAATCACTCCGATAAATACAATGTAAACTTGTTGTAACTTGTAAAATTTGGTAATAAGATTTCCGCTGCAAAAATGTTGGTGTGTGATTTGTGTTACTTAATCTTACGATCCTGGTTGTTCGTGGTTTATCCGGGGTCCTTGGGGCACTCGGACGGATCCTGTTAAGTTATCTGGTGCACATGCATAGCAGTCTGAGGTCTTCGAGACAAGGACAGGTGCAAGTGGGCCCAATAACTTGGGAGGTTCTGCCACAGTCGCCTCCCAACGGTCCGGGTAAACCCCGCGACTGTGCTGGAAGACAACACAGCGATACTCGATGGACCAAGTGCGCCGGTCGAGTGCCTGGCGCAGTAGGGTGTCGAGCGCGTCGTGGAAGTGACACCCGCGAGCGGCGTCGTGAGTGATGGGTCGATCTACCCATCCTTCCGGTTCCTGGTCAACTGAAAGGTCGGTGCTGAAGCTCGAGCTGCCGTCACTGCCTCCGTCGTCTGGGTCTCCTCCAGTAGCTACTCCAGCGGCTGGGGTGCTCAGTGGTGGTGCAGGGGGCGTGTAACACCCCTGGTGTTACTACCACTAAAATTTGAGCATATCATCATGAGCATCAGCATATCATGTGTTTATCACACCTAGAGTGCATTCACTAGGCAAAAATTTCAAAGAAAGTTGTATTGATGTGACATTTCATGGGTGAAACCCTAGGGTACAACACTTAACCCTAAACTGAGGCTTAAAAGAGTAACCAAAGTCTAACTAAGAGAAAACTTCAAAACTTAGTTGTAATAATCATAAAATGTCACCATTAATGAACATAAGTGATATCCAAACCCTAGAAGTACCAAAAACCCTAAATAGACCCCTGGAAAACCCTGGACTGAAACCCTAGGGGGTTATCTATAAAAGTGTGCACATTTTGGACCTAAGTTCAAAAATCATGGAAATAGGGTATCCTAAGTCATATGGTTCACATATTTGGAGATTTGCAAATGAAACCATATGTTTTGGGCTTATTTGCAAAAAGGCCACATTTGTGCTCCAATGGCTAAGTCTGAATTTCAGTGAATGGGCTCAACTTTGAAGCCCCATATCTTCCAAATTATGAGGATTTTGCCCTATGTCAACACATCAAGTTTGTAGAGCTATGTAAGGAGAACAATTTTGATTAAGTGACTAAGCATTGGTGCTGAATAGAAATTGAAGATAAATGAGTGTGAAGTTGTGCTGTCAGAAGCCAGTTGGACAGTTCTGAACACTAGTTTCATAAAAGTATGGCCACCAGTGACATTGGACACACTTGAGGTTCAAATTTGGGTTAGATTCAGTAGGAATTCTACTAGGGATGCTATAGCAAAAGTGAAGATGGTTTATAGGTCTATAACTTTGATGCGGATGGGTGATGAGGTTGTCACATAAAATTTGAAGAAATTGCCGTTTGAAATCGGGCTGATTGGCGTACTGTTCACCGGAGTTCAGAAAAATCTCGCCGGGGATAAGACCGCCACCACGACTGAGGATGGGTCTGCGGCCTCGGTAAAAATCTTCTGCGACGTGGCGCTAAATTCTTGAGGTGGCGCTGCCCGGTTAATCGGCGGTCATCGGACCCTCATCGTGGCTCTTCTCGCGCGGGTGAGCTCGCCAGCGCGTTTACAGCTCCGTGAACCTCATCCATCTCCGGCCATCTGCCTATAAATTGAGCCCGAGCACTGCTTCTTCACCACATCACACACACGAGCACTTGTGCAATCGACTCAATCTCACTGGAGAACTCACAAATTCCACAAATCCCCTCCTCCCTGTTCTTAGCACCGCCGTGAAGGACCCCTCCATGGCCAGCACTCCTCGGGTTAGTACCTACCAAATTGATTCCTGTTCTAGCTTGTCTTTGGCCTTCTATTGTTCTCGGAGCCGGCCAATTGAACTTTACCAAAGCCCACCCTCCGGAACACCCAGTCGTCCCATAGAACGCCGCCGCAGACACCCTCTCTGTCGACCCGCTCTTCTATTCTTGCTTAGTCCAAATTCAAGCGTGTGCATAACCTCTGGTGAACCCTTGAAGCTTCCCCGAGCTTCAATTTTAGCATGCATGTCGTTGGTTGTTCGGAACGTGATCACCAGGGTCGCTTCGCCGCCGTGATTGTGAACGAGCTCCAATTAGGGTTGAATCCTTCAAATTAAGCAAGGGCTTTTGACCGAATAGGTTGGCACACCACGTTTTTGTACTTATTGGCTCTTGTTCGGGCCACCCTCGCCGTAGAATCGCGGCTCCGGTCTTGTACTCGCCGCGGTTCCGCCATGGACCCAGGATGGTAAAGAAACGAAACTGGGGGGGGTTTGTAAGGTGTCAGTGACATAGGGAATAGCCCATTGGACGCTGTTCAAGTTATTTAAAACGATGAGGGCCTTTTCGCAAGATCGGCAGCGCAGGCGCGTTTTCGCCAGCGTATGGGCTGACTCAGGCCAGTTTCAGCCCAGTCCTGTAGCATCTTTTCCTTTTTCTTTTTCTTCTGGACTTAAGGAATTCCTAGAAAATTATAGAAAAATGCTAAAAATACCAGACCAATTTTTCTAGGCTCCTAATTTTCTATAGTATTTAATAAAAATAGTTTCATGATTTTTAGTTCAAATTGGAAATTATGGGATATTTAAAATAGCCAAACACATACTTCTGGAATTTTATAGAGTAATTTGTAATCCCAAAATTCACCAAACTTTTTAGATAGGCTTTAAGAAATATTTAGAAGCCTTGGGTAAAATTTGATATGCTTTGGACCATGTTTGGTGTTTAGAACTCAAAACCCTAGTCCCTTGCCCTATGAACTTCATTATAGACTCCGAAAACCCTAGTTTCCCGGAGAATCATGAAGGAAAGTTATATTCAGGACATTAGATAATATACTTTTAGTATCTTTGCATTTTCATGAGCAATACATGAGCATTCATGATTATATATGATTATATATAGAACACGAGGAAGAAATAGAAATCGAAGAAGCGAGGACTACACCACCACCGCCACCTGAAGAACCTCAGGCAGGAAACTGCTTTTACTTTGATATATGTGGAGCAGAGCCTGATTCACCTATCACACAAGGCAAGCCTCGGTGCATTTTCCACCCCCTTGTTATTTTGAAATCCGTCTCACTTACTTGATGCATTAGGTGATAGGAGTTGTGTGCTAAACCAGTTGCAGCATTTCCTTCCTTGGATTTGATTACTTCTCCTTAATCCCCTGTTTTTCAAAAAGGTTTTTTCTTATGCTTAGCTTTGCTCTAGAAAAATAAAATGTTTTGTTTTAACAAAGATGATGCTTCAAAGTGGGTGGATTGTTTTCAAAAACAAAACTTGATGGTGAATCCATCATGGCTATGATGGGTTTAACATCGGAAAAGATGTACCTCTGCCAGGTACCAAACTTTGGGTTTGAAATGATAAAGCTGAGACCGGGCGGGTGACTTGCACGAGAAGAGAGTCTCGGTGTAGTGTCTTCGTCTGAGTCGATTAAGGACCTTCTCGATGTAGGCTTGCTGATCGAGGACCCTTTAACTGGTCACATGCCTCATCATGGGTAAGATTTGCCTCGGGCAGACTAATACCAGAATAATATAACACGCAATGGGAGTGAAGAGATGGTGAGAATAGCGTGTACCCTCCGTGGCAAGAGGCTGGACGGTGGTGTATCTGTGCTCTCGATTGGCGTGAACCTGATCTGGTCTTAAGAACCCCGGAGGCGAGTTGACATATGCAAGGGTTAAGTGCTACATATGTCGTGTGATTGGAGATCCTCAGCTAAGTACAATCGATTTGGATCGCCGTAACTTCGCGGACATGAAGACTTGGTCACTGTCCTACACGTAGCATTCCAGCGAACAAGAAGGGTTGATAAGAAATTGGCTAGTATAGGTCAAGTGCTTAAACTAGGGTAGCAAGAACTCTAGAGCTCAGATAATGACTTAACTTGCTAATAAAACTAGTCTTTTAAAGATCCATTATTAGTAAGCATTTATGCAAACAGAGTCATTGATTATTGAAAAGCCATACCTTGATCCCCAAAGGCCAGCATATCCTTGAGAGTCTTTTATTTTGACAGGTAAGACTTGCGAAAGTACACTTCGTACTCAGGGCTTTGTCCCATGTTGTTTTAGGTGATGAAGCAGCAAATTTTTGTTGCTTCTGTTCCAAGGTGGTGCCCAAAGAAGAAAACCAAGACTGAAGCTGTGGGAGGAAGTGTCGTCCTATAAAACTTTTTACTGTTTATCGGGAAGGATTTTTGCCTCCCAGGTTATATAATAATAATACTCAACACTCTTATATTTTGTTCTGGTCTGTAATAATACAACTCTTTCTTACTTTAATATAAAGTAAGTTATTGTAACTGCTTCCGCACTTTTCGTAGCTTCGATGTATTGTAATGTCTGCGTGACAGGTGAAACGCTCTTGGGCAAGGTAAGGAATACAAATATCGAACTTGTCAAGTGATCAGGGGCACCTGCAGGGTTGTTTGAGGTCCGTTGGACAAGAACAACTGTAGGTGGGCCTAATAACTTGGGAGGTTCTGTCACAGCTGGTATCGGAGCGAAGCCCATCTCTGCAGATGTTATGAGACATTTTCAAAAAGAATTTTCAAAGACTTATCCAGAAAATTTCTTTCCTTCTGACCTAACTACCTTCTAAAGTACTTATTTTAAAGACCAGATAGTAGAGTGCAATGTATAGAAGGTTGTGAATCAACTAAGGTTGATTCTGTAATTATGCATGCATCATGTTAAAAACTACACTAATAAGATTTTCCCCCTTATGGAGATATGGCGCCGCACACAAGGAAAACCGCGCGCAAGTCTACCAGACCAATTGGCGTGCCTCTCCATCAACTAGCTCCAAGGCATGAAGACAGTAGTAGTGGTAGCAATGATCCAATCAGAGATCTGGAAGCTCAAGTAGAACAGCTTCGAACGGTGCTCCGTCACAGGAACGATGTATGGGTCGAGGATGGTCAGCAAATAAACGAGTTAAGAACTGACATCCGACACCTGCAAGACAAACTTGCTGAACGAGATTTAGCGCTCGATTGGGCTGTTAACTCACGTTCACTTGCTTGGGCCAAGGAAGCCAAAGCTCGAGCCCATGTGGAGGAGCTTAGCACAGCCGTGGACAACTTACAGGTGTACTGTAATACGCTACATGAGGAAGTTCATGTATTGTATTCGCAACTGCACCCTAACGTACCTGCGGATCCTGTCGGAATGGGAGACGAACCTTCTGGAACAGTGGGTGAAGCCCTTGGTGGGGAACTGAACCTTTTTAGGCCCCCTTCTTCAATGAATCTGGTGGATGAATGGTCCCCGACACCCGACAGTGAAGCTACCAAAAGTGATAAGAAGGCAGAGTAGTGTAGTTTAGGTATGATAATGTATAATAGGTATTGTGGTCCTGTTGTAAATTCGAGTCTGTATCATTACCTTTTAAGTAATGTAAAATGGATGGTTTACTTTGGCATATTATATTTTCCAAATGTTCTTTGCCTCAGATGCCGTCCAGGACTCGTGGACAGGATGGTGCGGGAACCTCCCGTGGGAGGGAGACTACTCCTAACCCGCCACCAGTACCCCCAACCTTGGCTGAGGCTATCGCTACCTTAGTCAATGCAACAACCGATAACACCCGCTTTCTACGGGAAATGGCAGGACAACAAATGCAACAGCAAGGCGGGCGAGCCTATCCGCAAGGACCCCGCGAAACTTCATATTTGGATTTCTCCGAAACACGTCCCACACTATTTGTCAAGGCTGAAGATCCTCTTGAAGCGGATGATAGGATCCGGGTTATCGAACAAAAGTTTGGACTTCTCCGATGCACGGAGACTCAGAAGCCCTTATTTGCGGCGCAACAGTTGCGAGGCCCTGCCAGCACTTGGTGGGGTAATTATGTGGCTATCCAGCCTATTGGTCATCAAATTACCTGGGACAAGTTTAAACTGGCATTTCGGGAGCACTATATTCCTGAAGGAGTGCTCCATATGAAACATGAAGAATTTATGAAGCTCAAACAAGGTGGAGATACTGTCACACAATATCTCAACAAGTTCAACCACTTGTCCCAGTATGCCATTGATCAGGTCAACACTGATCTGAAGAAGAAAAATGTTTTATGAGAGGCCTCAATGACCGGTTGCAGCGGAAAATGGTCACCTACCTCGACCTCTCCAACAGCAAGGCTGTCAGCATGGCGCTGACAGTTGAAGCCAAATATGCAGACCCAGGAAAATCGAAGGGCTATGGAGGTGACAGGCCCAACCAGGGGCCTGAGAAGAGACAAAGGTTGGTGATCCGACCTTTTAATCAGAACCGTTCTTCACCACGTCCACCCTCCTACCCCTTCAAACAACCTGTCTTTATCCGTCCTGCTACTACCCCCACCTCAACAAATCAGCCGAGTGCCCCTGGTACTCGTATCCCTGCCCTCCCAAGCTCCTCAACAGGCTGCTTTAATTGTGGAAAGTACGGACATTTTATCAAGGACTGTCCATATCCGAAGCAGAACAGATCAAGTAATCAGCAGAGTTCAGGGAGTTCTGCTCAAGGCAGGGGAAATGCATCAAATAATACAGCAGGCAAAAATATGAAGAAAACTGGGCGGATTTATTATATGCAAGTGGCCACGACACCGGAAGAAGAACCGGTTATGATGGGTACATTTCTCGTGGCCAATCACCCTGTAGTTATTCTTTTTTATTCTGGCGCTTCACATATATTCATAAGCAAGAAGTTTGTGGAGCAACATTGCATTCCGTACAATGAATCAAGGGAAGGGTTTATAATTCATTCGCTTGGGGGACAAATATTCACTAAAGAAGTGGCTTTCCATGTGCCCGTAGCATTGGCTGAACGAGACTTTCCCACAAACATGATTGTTCTAAAAGGCCAAGATATAGATGTAATTCTGGGCATAAATTGGTTAGCCCAACATAAAGCTATCCTCAACATTGATCTGAGAACCATCAGGTTGAGTTATGGCCAAGAAGAGGTTCTCTTGTTCATTCCTGTAGCTATTCCAGCTAAACCGACTAGCAGAGTATATGAAGCCATCATACCGGAGATCCAAGATATTCCGGTAGTATTTGAATTCCCGGACGTCTTTCTAGAAGATCTGCCTGGATTGCCTCCAGAGAGAGAGAGGTAGAATTTGTGATTGAGTTGAAGCCCGGTACGACTCCTGTTTCTAGAAGGTCGTACCGAATGCCTCCGAACGAGTTGGCAGAACTCAAGACCCAATTACAAGATCTACTAGAAAAGGGATTCATCCGACCAAGCTCATCACCTTGGGGTTGTCTAGCCATCTTTGTCAAAAAGAAGGATCAAACACTTTGGATGTGCGTGGATTATAGACCCCTTAATGAGGTCACAATCAAGAATAAGTACCCTCTTCCCCAGATTGACATCCTATTTGATCAACTTACCGGAGCTCAGGTATTTTCCAAGATTGACCTTAGGTCGGGTTATCATCAGATCTGTATCCGACCCGAAGATATACCCAAAACCGCATTCACTACGCGATATGGATTATTTGAATATCTGGTTATGTCTTTCGGACTAACAAATGCTGCTGCCTGTCGGTGTTTTGGGTCCGACTGCACACCCGGGGTTGCCCCTCAAGGTGTTTAGGAGTAGGACGGTGTTACCAACTGTAGCTCGATGGTTCGTGCAGGGCGCACGAGAAACTGTGAACAATGATGTACAGGTTCGGGCCGCTTAGAGATGCGTAACACCCTACGTCCTGGCGGGAATGTTTTATGTGGCGGATTACAAGGGAACTCTCTAGTGCGTGGAACGTAGAGAGTTGGGGTAGATGGCTGGGTAGTGAGATCAATCGTTCTGAAGGGGTGCCCCCTAGGCCTTATATATTCGACCGTGGGGCATTACATGTGGATATGATAACAGCATGCGCCTAAATGATAGTGAACCAATTGAATCTATCCTCCTATAGTTTCGTCGACCCATCCTCGCTTGGTTTTGTTGTATGGGGTTCCAGCGCGGGAAGGTCGTGTGTAACACCCTAGGTGTTACCATGGCTAGAGCACACCTTGGCACTAAGGACTGTGAGTTATATGTGGTAGAGGCTTAGGGCAACACATAAGAACTTTGGAGATCATGTGCTAATCAAGTTGCCAATGACCTAAGAAGCATTACTCTAATCCTTGCTCACTTACTACCTTGGATAAGAGGGGAGAAGAACCCTAGACCTCTCTTAAACCCTATCTCCCAAAACCCTAGATAAGAGGGAAAAGAGAGTGAGCAAGTGTGCAAAGCATGAGTAACATTTACCCAAACCTAAGTAACCTTATAACCAGCAATTAGGGGAGGGAAATATTGCAAAAAGACCCCTGGAGAAACCCCAATTCAAATCTCCAAGTGGAGAGAGAGCTAGAGCTCTCTATTTCCCTCTAAGTCAAATTCTAACCCTAATCCAAAGACCAACCGTGTTCACCTTGAAGATGGCACCAAAACCACTTAGGTTCTATACCAAAAATGTGGTATACCACCTAAGGCACCCCCTGGAAAAAGTGGAAACAGAGACTTTGACGTTTGACAGGTATTGGCATCAGTTTTGTCGCGAGGTGGGCAGTGAGACAAGCCAGATTTGGCGCCCGTCTATCTCCTGATCTAGGGCGTATCCTCGATTGGAACTCACACATGAGAGATAGACCTAGGTGCCAGGAAGAGGTCTGCGCCGGATTCATGGCAAGATTCGCACGTTTGCGATATCTGGAGACGTTTGAACAATGGAAGAAACACACCTCCACGTGTTCGACGCTTCCTGCCCGCGCCAGAGCACGCTCACGCGCGCCCCCGCATGCCCAGCGCCGCGCCCGAGCCAAACCAGCACCATGGCCCGCGCCCGCGCCTATAAAGCCCTGCCAGGCTTCGACTGCACTCTTCCGCGCACCCTCAAACCTCACCGGAGTTTAGCTCGCTGCCGTTTGCCCGTGCGCAGCGTGTCCGCGGCCGCCCAATCCCTCTGTCACCGTAGACCGGCCAATAGAGCCATTCCCAACTCCGTCCAGCCCTCGGAGAAGACTGTGCACACCTCCGTGAAGCTCCCCGAGCGAGGAATCGGAGTTTGCTTCGCCGGAGAGGCCAGTCCACGCTCGCCGGAGCTCTCAACCCCGCCGGAGTACGTGGACCGGGTAATCCACTCAACCATCCTTCGATTCCTTGTGCACACGGTCACTACGTTACCCCGTGAAGCTCACCATGCCCTTGGATTGAACCAGTTCGCCGTGGTTTGGCCGGTACACTCGCCGCCGACGAGAACACCCGCCTGCGCGCGTGGACCGGACGATTCCGGCCATCCCCGACGTCAAGCCGTACCTCGACGTGACCGCCAGAGCCTCCCCGAGCCAACCCCACCCTTCGCCGGACCTCCCTCGCCGCCGGTAAGCCGCGCCACCCTTTTCTTTCCCGCGGTTACTGTTTGCATAGGGGGAAGGACTGCGGGTGAGAGGGAGAGAAGGTCAGGGGGTTTTGTGAAATGTCAGAGACACAGGGGAATAGTGGCGCAAGGGTAGAGTTGCAAAGGTTGATTTAGTTTAAACCTAGGGACCTCGGTGTAAACTGTTTTTCCAGAAAACCTTTATTAAATCTGTTTTTAATTTGAACAGAAACTTTAAAAACTCATAACTTCAGTTTAGTTCATCCAAATTTGGTCAAACCAATTTTGCCAGACTTTAATTAATGTAACCTACTTAAGAAAAATATAAAACCCCTTGATACTATAGAAAACTTCAAAGTTCTGATTTAATGTTAGTTTTAGCCAAAAGCTCAATAATAGAAAGAAAAATAGTTGTGCTATTTGACTAGGGTTAGAAAAATTTGGAGAAGTTTATATCTACCTACTGACCTGTTTAAAAATGTTAAACCTCTCTGTCCACCCCAATAAGTTAGTCTTTACCCCTTATTTTGCCATATGCTTAGGATTAAGGAAAATAGAAAAAGGGGTATAAATAATGAACCAGAAAGTACCCCTATTTTTGTTAGGATACTTATTCAAGGTAGTTCACTGGAAAAATATATCATACCCTGTTTTAGTATAAATTAAGTAGGATCCCTTTTGTTTTAATAAAACAAGTAAAACTTAGAAAAACTCTACAAAAATAACCCCAAGGTAAAAACACCCCCACCCTTGGGATAACTAATGTTTTATTAATGAGAACTTAGGAAAAATATGAAATCTGCTGTTTGACATTTTTCAAATAATAATGTAGTGGAAAGTGCCTTTTTGACACTAAACTTAAGAAAATCATAACTAAATAACCACCCCTTAGTTTTCTGTGATTTTTAGCACAGAAGCCTATTATTACTATTGGATGCCAGCAAAAATAACCTTTAGGACAGAACCCACCCCTAACTAAGAGATGTAGTGTAAAGTGGCCCATTTTGCATAACTCTTGTTATTTTTGTTTAAAGCTTAGCCTTTGTACATTAAGCCTCAAATTCTTAAAACAGGCTAGAATAGCCAATGGCAACCCTCTGTACTTTTTACAGAATTTTTGGAAAATATTAGACCCCTGTCATAGTTCAAACCTACCCTAGAAACCATAAGTAGAAAATAAAAGAAAGGGGAAAGTGGGTAATAGAAAACTGGTGCCATCCTAAAATCCTTTATATTTATCCACTGAAGGGTACAAGAGCAATACAAATTCCCTATGTTTATCCTCAACAAAAACCTAAGCCTAAGGGTGATAAGTCTAACCCACTAAAAGCCCCACATAACCAAGAAAACCCTAAGTTACTTCTTGACTTAGTTTCTTTTTAGCATAATGTTATTAAATCCTGCATAATCATGACATACATGTTCATTGCATTCGATAGACTGTAACCTTGCTGACGGAGAGTACATCGTCGTGCCGGAGCAAGGAGCTGCTCAGGAGGTAGCCCCGGATCCAGCCCCCGAGCCTGCACCAGAGGACCTGTCTGCCACTGCTTTGGAAGGCAAGCCCCAGTTTTATGCATAACCTGTTATTTATGCTATTTTACTTCACTTAATGATTGTAGGATTGATTGTGCACTTAGGTGTAGGAATTGTTTGAAACCCTAGTTGCATGATCTCAGGAATCCTTTTGAGATGAATACTAGTATGATAGGTCGAGTAGTTGCTTTATTTAATTAGGATCTCGGTAGAAGACGAGTGATTTTTCTAGCACTCGCGCGAGATCAGGAAATTGATTGTACCCACTTTCACACTATCATGATACTAGTTGGTGGACAACAATCCATGGGGATTGGTTGTTTACGAGATGGAAAATGGAATAAGGATTAACGTGCGGATACCTGTGTCAAGCGTTTGAACGTACTAAACACATACCGAGAAATATGGTAAATCGGTAAGCCTAGTACCTGAGTGAACCTGCCCGCAGACATATCCCCTCACGCGACCTGAGACGAGGTCTCCCATTCCGGTTATGGTGGATACAAGTGTGGTCACTGCACGACGGCCAGTCGGGGTCAGTGAGGCATTGTACGCCAAGGCGGTGAGCCCTGATCTGTTGCCAGGGAATCGATGGGGACGGTTGATGTGTGTGGGGACGGAGTGCCCCTACATATCGTGTGTTTAGGTTTACCTTGCAAGGATAAAAACTCGATTCGAATCGTCTGCTTCTTGCAGCTAATGAGACTGCTTGATCCATTGTACTGCATTGAGTAACAAGTGGAAATATGATGAGATGATATAAGATGTTGATTGCTAATAATGCTTGCTACCATGTATGAATAGATAGTCCACTTTTAGCCTTAAGAGAGTCACTTAATTTTGACAAAGTTAAAAACTTGATTTAGAAACTCAGCTAGTGCTTTTGGCAACCAAACCCCACAGCCAAACAGCTGCATGTCTAGAGGTAGAGGAGTAGACTCCTCACACCGGGTAAGTCTAGCTGAGTATTAGTATACTCAGCCTTGCTTGTGGCATAATTTTTACAGGTTCTCTGGAGGAAATGGTTGCTGGAATAACTTGGCCGTCCACCTTGCCACCGGGATGGACTGTCGAGTGGGACCCTGCCTCGGCTGAGGAGGAGCATGGGGAGTGATGGGACAGGCTTCCCCATCTCTCTATTTATTTACCGTTAGTTTATTTCCGCTGCACTTCGAACAATGATGGTTACTTTTGCAAAAACTCCGATGATGGTGATGATGTAATAATTTAATACTCTGACATGTATGGTTTTATGCTTTATTGTATTTGCTCTGTGACTCACCATCGAGTGAGATTGTGGTACTTGATCCTGTCAGTGGCCGTGTCGGACTAGATCCGAGGGATTGACGGGTTATTCCCATTTAAGTGTGGTCTAGCCTCTAAGGCAGGGCTTAGGCACTTAAGTTGGAATAATTCGGGCAGTTCCGCCACAGCTGGTATCGGAGCTTGTACCACCACAGAGGAATCAATAAAATATGAATACCATCCTTTTCCAAAGTAAAACTTGATAGAAACAATGTTGGATAGATAGTAGGACGAGCAGGATAGACCTAGGACGTGAAGCCTTAGGATGATAGAAGGGTAGCTAGGTGGCTAAGTGATTAGGCCCTACAGGCCACATTTACAGGATGGGAGTTCTTCCCTATTCCTTTTATCTTGTTGTGAGGTCGTTCAGGACGAGCATGCATGCATTCTTAATTAAGCCAATGGATAACTAAGTAAGGACTTAAACACAAGATAACAACCAACTAGGTCCCCAGTGCCTTTTTATTTAACTAGAGAAAGGCTGAGTTTTATTTTTCTGTTCTTTTTATAATTCTTTTTCTTTTTATGCTTAACCATACACAGATGACTTCCCACGGATCCTCCGATGACGGAAATGCACTGTCCCACACTGACGGACTTGCACGAGAGGGCTTTCCCCGCATTTTATGGGAGGTACTTCAGGGGGGCCGGATACGTGACACCCCCTCAGTACACAGTGCAGCAGTTCGAGAAGCACCGAGTGCCTCGCTGTAGAGTGAGGATGACTTTGGAGCCTCATCCCCTGCAGCCAGGCTGGCGCTCTTTGGACTCCGAGTCTTTCGGATACCGAGCAGAGGACACGATCGAGGCGATCGCTCTGCATGGATTGACTACCTTCTGCGGATTCCATCCCTTGGAGCTGGCTACCCACCCCATTGGCTTGTTCCCCACTGAGAGGGAGGACGACGCAATGTGGAAAGATCGAGTGGAGCATGCCAAGGATATCTGGGCCATCTACCCAGGACAGACTGCGCACTTGACCGTACGATGCATGAATGCGCTGTATCATCTACAGGTGATGCGCGGTGAGGCGATGTCCCATTTGATGGCACTACTGGAGGCAACAAAGATTACGTTGGACAACAGAGAGGAACTCGTGGTTGACTTGTCTCAAGAAATGGTGGAGAAGGACTTGCAAGTGGAGCAGCTATCCACTGATATCCAAGAGTTGGAGGAGCTAGTGGGCACCAGGGAGAACACCATCGAGGTTCTAGAGGATCAGCTCATTAACACTCAGCAACAGCTTGCTGAGGCTAACGAGCACCTGGATATGCATCACCAGGAGATCCAGGACCTGGAGGCCAACGAGGACGTCGACATCGAGGGAGGAGATGAGCCTGCCTCCAGTGTGGACACTGCTGGCTCGGGAAGACCACCTTCCCCCGAGTCGAGTGTTGCTTCGTTCGTTCACTAAGTGTTCAGGATAGGCTTAGAAGTTGGATAGTCGGACTCCTTGCAGCTAGCTTAGCTTTTGCACCCTTGGGGTACTAGGCTAGATAGAGTTGAGTCATTTTGGGACAAATTGATGTAATCGTGCTAAACTCTCTTGGAAGCTTGTTTGATGGATGCTGTCATCGGTTTAAATTTAGAAGGAAGAATTTATGCCTTTTTAAAATCTTTTGTTGAAGTCGGAGTCTATCATGTTGTTTTTAACTTTTTCTCCACGATAAAATCTTGAACTTGGAGATGTGGTGTTAAGTATGTATGTGGTTTTTCAGATGGCCGGGAGGCAGCGTCGTGGCCAGAATGAGCGCGTTCCTCCACCGCCGCCACCACCTCCCACTCTGCAGGAGCTCATGGCTCAGCAGAATGAGATCCTGAGGCAGCTGGCTCAACGTCAGCCACCACCTCAGCACTATGGTGGTGGAGACCATCAGCGTCACCCCGCGGCGGCTACATACCAGGAATTCCTTAGCACCCAGCCACCATTGTTCACCAGGGCAGAGGACCCACTTGATGCAGATGTATGGTTGCGAGTGGTGGAATCCAAATTCCCACTACTCCATGGAGCTTGCTCAGAGGTCACCAAAGTCAGGTTCGCCACCCAGCAGCTTCGCGGACCCACAAGGACTTGGTGGGATCATTTTCTTGCTATGCAGCCAGAGGACCGAGAAGTAGAATGGAGGGAGTTCAAGGCAGCTTTCAGAGGACACCATATACCAGCCGGGATTATGGACCGGAAGCTCAATGAGTTTTTGGCACTCACTCAGGGCAACAGGACAGTGTTGCAGTATGCCCAGGCTTTTAATGACTTGTGCCAGTATGCGGGATATCATGCAGATACAGATGAGAAGAAGAGAGACAGGTTCAGGAGGGGGCTCAGCACTAAGCTCCGTGACCGTCTCAACACCGTCAGGGCCAACAGTTACAATGAGTTGGTCAACATGGCTATCTCCCAAGAGGACTGCATTACAGCTAGACAGGCAGAGAAGAAGAGGAAGACCCCTGTGGCAGGACCCTCAGCTCAGCCACAGCGCTTCAGGATTGTGTCCGACACCCAGGGCAGGGGACCCCAGCAGCAGCAAGGGCGATGGGTGATCCGACCACAGCAGCAGCAGGCACCCAACCGCACCCAGTTCCCAGCTCAGAGGAGCAATCAGCAGCAGCAGCAGTACCGCCAGGCAAATGACAACAGGTGTTTCACGTGTGGCAACACCGGACACTATGCCAAGAATTGCCCCCGGAACCAGCAAAAGCAGGGGCAGAATGTCAATTAGAATCAAGGCAAGAGGCAAAAGGTGCAAGTGAGGCAAGGCAGGCTGAACTTCACCACCATGGCTGATATTCCAGAGGGAGCACCCGTCATGACTGGTATCTTTACAGTTTTGAATTATCCTGCTATTATTCTATTTGATTCTGGTGCATCGCATAGTTTTATCAGTGCCAAATTTAGTGCCAAGTGCCAATTACCTTTTCACCACACCAATGGAGGTATCACAATTTCAACACCAGGAGGCAGGATTGCCACCTACCAAATTAACAAGAATGTGCCTATAAAGTTTGGTAGTCTGATAATCAAAACCAACCTCCTCATTTTGGGGTTGGATAGTGTGGATATCATATTGGGAACTGACTGGTTGACCAAACATCAGGCTGTGATTGATATTGCAGCTAGGGCCATTGAGGTGCACTCACCAACTTGTGGTGAAACTACACTATATCTGCCTGACCAGGGTTGTACCCGTTCTTGTGCCTTCGTCATGGTAAATTCCCCAGTGGAAAAGATCCCAGTGGTCTGTGACTACCCGGATGTTTTTCCGGAGGAATTGCCAGGGATGCCACCTGACCGAGATATTGAGTTAGCCATCGAATTGCAACCCGGGACCGCTCCTATCTCCAAGAGACCCTATAGGATGCCTCCCGCGGAATTGGTAGAATTGAAGAAGCAATTGCAAGAGTTGTTGGACAAGGGGTTTATTCGTCCAAGTACTTCACCATGGGGATGTCCAGCTTTATTTGTGAAGAAAAAGGATGAAAGTTTGAGGATGTGTGTTGACTACCGCCCTCTCAATGCGGTGACTATCAAGAACAAATACCCACTGCCCCGCATTGATGTTCTGTTTGATCAGTTGGTAGGAGCCAAAGTGTTCTCCAAGATAGATCTTCGCTCAGGATACCATCAAATCAAGATCCGTGCCAGCGATATTCCCAAGACGGCCTTCTCAACCAGATATGGGCTGTATGAGTTTCTGGTGATGTCTTTTGGGCTGACCAATGCCCCGGCCTATTTTATGTACCTGATGAACTCAGTGTTCATGCCAGAGTTGGATAAGTTCGTGGTCGTTTTCATTGATGATATTCTAGTTTATTCCAAGAATGAAGCCGAGCACACCAAACATTTGCATACTGTACTTCAGAGACTGCGTGACCATCGGTTGTATGCTAAGTTGTCTAAGTGTGAATTCTGGCTGAAGGAGATTAAATTCTTGGGTCACACAATTTCTCAGGATGGGATATCCGTTGATCCTGAGAAGGTGCAGGAGGTGATGGATTGGAAACCCCCGACTACAGTGAAGCAAATTCAGAGTTTTCTGGGATTGGCAGGGTATTATCGACGATTTATTCCGGATTTCTCCAGGATTGCCAAACCAATGACTGAACTGTTAAAGAAAGGAGTCAAGTATAATTGGAGCCAAAAGTGTGAAGATGCCTTTCACACATTGAGGCAGCATTTGACAACAGCCCCAGTGTTGGCTCAACCGGACAACACCAAGCCATTTGAAGTTTATTGTGATGCTTCTGGTACTGGATTGGGATGTGTCTTGATGCAAGAAAACAGAGTCATTGCTTATGCTTCCCGAGCACTCAGGCCCCATGAGCAGAACTACCCTACACATGATCTAGAATTGGCAGCTGTGGTTCATGCTCTTAAGATATGGAGACACTACTTGATGGGAGCTCACTGTAACATCTACACTGATCACAAGAGTATCAAGTACATCTTCACCCAGGCAGATCTGAACATGAGGCAAAGGAGATGGTTGGAGTTAATCAAGGACTACGATTTGGAAGTGCATTACCATCCGGGCAAAGCAAATGTTGTGGCAGATGCTTTGAGCAGAAAGGCCCAGTGCAATTGTATGAGCATGGATGCAAGAGTCACCACCCTGTGTGATGAGTTGTGCAGATTGAACCTGGAAGTTGTTTCTTCGGGTGACCTAAGCTATATCTTGGTGGAGCCCACATTGCAAGAACAGATAGTCAGGGCACAGGTTGAGGACAAGGGTGTTCAGGTTATCAAAAATATGATCAAGCAAAAGGCAGAAAAATACAAGTGTTTCCGACATGACAGCAAGGGAATTCTATGGTTTGGAGATCGATTGGTTGTTCCCAAGGACCCTGAGCTCAGAAAGAAGATACTAGATGAAGCTCACCTTTCCAAATTCTCCATGCACCCTGGTAGCAACAAGATGTACCATGATCTCAGATCTCTATATTGGTGGACTAGAATGAAAAGGGAAATTTCCAAGTACATATCCGAGTGTGACACTTGCCAGAGGATAAAGGCTAGTCACTTGAAGGCAGCAGGCCCTTTGCAACCCCTTCCCATACCATCTTGGAAATGGGAGGACATTTGCATGGACTTCATAGTGGGATTACCCAATACCTCCAGGCACCATGATTCTATTTGGGTTATCGTGGACAGGTTGACCAAGACTGCTCATTTCTTGCCAGTGCACACCACCCACAAGACAGAGAAATACGCAGAAATTTATGTTGATCAGATAGTAAGATTGCATGGCATTCCAAAGACCATCATATCTGACAGAGGAGCACTGTTTGTTGCACGCTTTTGGGAGCAACTGCAAGAATCACTTGGGACCCACGTAATCCGAAGCTCGACATATCACCCTCAAACGGATGGCCAGACAGAAAGGGTGAATCAGATTTTGGAAGACATGTTGCGAGCATGTGCACTACACTATGGAAAGGATTGGGACAAGTGCCTGTCTTTGGCAGAGTTTTCTTACAATAACAGCTATCAGTCCAGTCTGAAGATGGCACCTTTTTAAGCCTTATACGGGAGAAGGTGTAGGATCCCACTAAATTGGTCTCAAGCAGGAGAAAGGGAAATTTTTGGGCCCGACTTGGTACTCGAGGCAGAGGCAAAGGTCAGGGTTATTACCAAGAACTTAGAAGCTGCTCAGGCCAGGCAAAGGAGCTATCATGATAAGAGGCGGAAGCCTCTACAGTTTGAGGTGGGAGATCATGTCTATCTTAAGGTATCACCCACCAAGGGTGTCCAGAGATTCGGGATCAAGGGCAAGTTGGCCCCTCGCTACATTGGACCCTATGAGATCAAGGCAAGTTGTGGACCTGTAGCCTATCAGTTGGAATTACGACCTCGCATGTCAGCAGTTCACAATGTGTTCCATGTATCTCAGCTGCGGAAATGTGTTCGCCTACCCACTGAAGTGTTACCGGAACCAGACATTGAGATAGAACCAGACTTGTCCTACCAAGAGTACCCCGTCATGGTATTAGATCAAAAGGAAAGATCAACTCGGGCAAGGTCAGTCAGAATGTATAAAGTTCAGTGGAGTCACCATTCAGCAGAAGAAGCTACATGGGAGACTGAAGATTTTCTACGCTCTCGCTTTCCCGACTTTCTGCCCAAAGGAGTCGGTATGTAACCCCAAAACCCCACCCCCACCTGCCCTTTGAATTCAATTATAAGAAAAACTTAGATAACAAGGATAGTCTAAGTTGTGGATTTAACTTAAGAAGGGCTTCCTTCTGAAGTTGCAAAGAGAATGACATTCGAAGAGCAGTTAATAAGAAAAACTTAAGTGTAAAGGAAAAATAACACCAACACACCTTCAAGCACCCTCCAAGGGACTCTACCTAAAATCTCGGGACGAGATTCCTTTAAGGGGGGAGGGCTGTAACACCCCAGGTGTTACCATGGCTAGAGCACACCTTGGCACTAAGGACTGTGAGTTATATGTGGTAGAGGCTTAAGGCAACACATAAGAACTTTGGAGATCATGTGCTAATCAAGTTGCCAATGACCTAAGAAGCATTACTCTAATCCTTGCTCACTTACTACCTTGGATAAGAGGGGAGAAGAACCCTAGACCTCTCTTAAACCCTATCTCCCAAAACCCTAGATAAGAGGGAAAAGAGAGTGAGCAAGTGTGCAAAGCATGAGTAACATTTACCCAAACCTAAGTAACCTTATAACCAGCAATTAGGGGAGGGAAATATTGCAAAAAGACCCTTGGAGAAACCCCAATTCAAATCTCCAAGTGGAGAGAGAGCTAGAGCTCTCTATTTCCCTCTAAGTCAAATTCTAACCCTAATCCAAAGACCAACCGTGTTCACCTTGAAGATGGCACCAAAACCACTTAGGTTCTATACCAAAAATGTGGTATACCACCTAAGGCACCCCCTGGAAAAAGTGGAAACCAAGACTTTGACGTTTGACAGGTATTGGCATCAGTTTTGTCGCGAGGTGGGCAGTGAGACAAGCCAGATTTGGCGCCCGTCTATCTCCTGATCTAGGGCGTATCCTCCATTGGAACTCACACATGAGAGATAGCCCTAGGTGCCAGGAAGAGGTATGCGCCGGATTCATGGCAAGATTCGCACGTTTGCGATCTCTGGAGACGTTTGAACAATGGAAGAAACACACCTCCACGTGTTCGACGCTTCCTGCCCGCGCCAGAGCACGCTCACGCGCGCCCCCGCATGCCCAGCGCCGCGCCCGAGCCAAACCAGCGCCATGGCCCGCGCCCGCGCCTATAAAGCCCTCCCAGGCTTCGACTGCACTCTTCCGCGCACCCTCAAACCTCACCGGAGTTTAGCTCGCCGCCGTTTGCCCGTGCGCAGCGTGTCCACGGCCGCCCAATCCCTTTGTCACCGTAGACCGGCTAATAGAGCCATTCCCAACTCCGTCCAGCCCTCGGAGAAGACTGTGCACACCTTCGTGAAGCTCCCCGAGTGAGGAATCGGAGTTTGCTTCGCCGGAGAGGCCAGTCCACGCTCGCCGGAGCTCTCAACCCCGCCGGAGTACGTGGACCGGGTAATCCACTCAACCATCCTTCGATTCCTTGTGCACACGGTCACTACGTTACCCCGTGAAGCTCACCGTGCCCTTGGATTGAACCAGTTCGCCGTGGTTTGGCCGGTACACTCGCCGCCGACGAGAACACCCGCCTGCGCGCGTGGACCGGGCGATTCCGGCCATCCCCGACGTCAAGCCGTACCTCGACGTGACCGCCAGAGCCTCCCCGAGCCAACCCCACCCTTCGCCGGACCTCCCTCGCCGCCGGTAAGCCGCGCCACCCTTTTCTTTCCCGCGGTTACTGTTTGCATAGGGGGAAGGACTGCGGGTGAGAGGGAGAGAAGGTCAGGGGGTTTTGTGAAATGTCAGAGACACAGGGGAATAGTGGCGCAAGGGTAGAGTTGCGAAGGTTGATTTAGTTTAAACCCAGGGACCTCGGTGTAAACTGTTTTTCCAGAAAACCTTTATTAAATCTATTTTTAATTTGAACAGAAACTTTAAAAACTCATAACTTCAGTTTAGTTCATCCAAATTTGGTCAAACCAATTTTGCCAGACTTTAATTAATGTAACCTACTTAAGAAAAATATAAAACCCCTTGGTACTATAGAAAACTTCAAAGTTCTGATTTAATGTTAGTTTTAGCCAAAAGCTCAATAATAGAAAGAAAAATAGTTGTGCTATTTGACTAGGGTTAGAAAAATTTGGAGAAGTTTATATCTACCTACTGACCTGTTTAAAAATGTTAAACCTCTCTGTCCACCCCAATAAGTTAGTCTTTACCCCTTATTTTGCCATATGCTTAGGATTAAGGAAAATAGAAAAAGGGGTATAAATAATGAACCAGAAAGTACCCCTATTTTTGTTAGGATACTTATTCAAGGTAGTTCACTGGAAAAATATATCATACCCTATTTTAGTATAAAATAAGTAGGATCCCTTTTGTTTTAATAAAACAAGTAAAACTTAGAAAAACTCTACAAGAATAACCCCAAGGTAAAAACACCCCCACCCTTGGGATAACTAATGTTTTATTAATGAGAACTTAGGAAAAATATGAAATCTGCTGTTTGCCATTTTTCAAATAATAATGTAGTAGAAAGTGCCTTTTTGACACTAAACTTAAGAAAATCATAACTAAATAACCACCCCTTAGTTTTCTGTGATTTTTAGCACAGAAGCCTATTATTACTATTGGATGCCAGCAAAAATAACCTTTAGGACAGAACCCACCCCTAACTAAGAGATGTAGTGTAAAGTGGCCCATTTTGCATAACTCTTGTTATTTTTGTTTAAAGCTTAGCCTTTGTACATTAAGCCTCAAATTCTTAAAACAAGCTAGAATAGCCAATGGCAACCCTCTGTACTTTTTACAGAATGTTTGGAAAATATTAGACCCCTGTCATAGTTCAAACCTACCCTAGAAACCATAAGTAGAAAATAAAAGAAAGGGGAAAGTGGGTAATAGAAAACTGGTGCCATCCTAAAATCCTTTATATTTATCCACTGAAGGGTACAAGAGCAATACAAATTCCCTATGTTTATCCTCAACAAAAACCTAAGCCTAAGGGTGATAAGTCTAACCCACTAAAAGCACCACATAACCAAGAAAACCCTAAGTTACTTCTTGACTTAGTTTCTTTTTAGCATAATGTTATTAAATCCTGCATAATCATGACATACATGTTCATTGCATTCGATAGACTGTAACCTTGCTGACGGAGAGTACATCCTCGTGCCGGAGCAAGGAGCTGCTCAGGAGGTAGCCCCGGATCCAGCCCCCGAGCCTGCACCAGAGGACCTGTCTGCCACTGCTTTGGAAGGCAAGCCCCGGTTTTATGCATATCCTGTTATTTATGCTATTTTACTTCACTTAATGATTGTAGGATTGATTGTGCACTTAGGTGTAGGAATTGTTTGAAACCCTAGTTGCATGATCTCAGGAATCCTTTTGAGATGAATACTAGTATGATAGGTCGAGTAGTTGCTTTATTTAATTAGGATCTCGGTAGAAGACGAGTGATTTTTCTAGCACTCGCGCGAGATCAGGAAATTGATTGTACCCACTTTCACACTATCATGATACTAGTTGGTGGACAACAATCCATGGGGATTGGTTGTTTACGAGATGGAAAATGGAATAAGGATTAACGTGCAGATACCTGTGTCAAGCGTTTGAACGTACTAAACACATACCGAGAAATATGGTAAATCGGTAAGCCTAGTACCTGAGTGAACCTGCCCGCAGACATATCCCCTCACGCGACCTGAGACGAGGTCTCCCATTCCGGTTATGGTGGGTACAAGTGCGGTCACTGCACGACGGCCAGTCGGGGTCAGTGAGGCATTGTACGCCAAGGCGGTGAGCCCTGATCTGTTGCCAGGGAATTGATGGGGACGGTTGATGTGTGCGGGGACGGAGTGCCCCTACATATCGTGTGTTTAGGTTTACCTTGCAAGGATAAAAACTCGATTCGAATCGTCTGCTTCTCGCAGCTAATGAGACTGCTTGATCCATTGTACTGCATTGAGTAACAAGTGGAAATATGATGAGATGATATAAGATGTTGATTGCTAATAATGCTTGCTACCATGTATGAATAGATAGTCCACTTTTAGCCTTAAGAGAGTCACACTTAATTTTGACAAAGTTAAAAACTTGATTTAGAAACTCAGCTAGTGCTTTTGGCAACCAAACCCCACAGCCAAACAGCTGCATGTCTAGAGGTAGAGGAGTAGACTCCTCACACCGGGTAAGTCTAGCTGAGTATTAGTATACTCAGCCTTGCTTGTGGCATAATTTTTACAGGTTCTCTGGAGGAAATGGTTGCTGGAATAACTTGGCCGTCCACCTTGCCACCGGGATGGACTGTCGAGTGGGACCCTGCCTCGGCTGAGGAGGAGCATGGGGAGTGATGGGACAGGCTTCCCCATCTCTCTATTTATTTACCGTTAGTTTATTTCCGCTGCACTTCGAACAATGATGGTTACTTTTGCAAAAACTCCGATGATGGTGATGATGTAATAATTTAATACTCTGACATGTATGGTTTTATGCTTTATTGTATTTGCTCTGTGACTCACCATCGAGTGAGATTGTGGTACTTGATCCTGTCAGTGGCCGTGTCGAACTAGATCCGAGGGATTGACGGGTTATTCCCATTTAAGTGTGGTCTAGCCTCTAAGGCGGGGCTTAGGCACTTAAGTTGGAATAATTCGGGCAGTTCCGCCACATCGGGTCACTGTTGTGATTACTTCCTCGAAGTCATCGGGCCGTCTGGGCTCGCACCAATCCGGCCTTACGTCAATCTGCTTCACTGGTCGTTCCTCCCCAGGCCCACGAAGGGATGACCTTACGATTTATTGGGCCCTTGGGCCTTTCGTGAGGTCTTTTATCCTTCCAGTGGACCCGGGGGATATATGTCCCCCACAAGCCCCCGATCTTTGGGTTGATTTTGAAATAATCGGCCCAAAGATCCTAGGTCCAGCTTGCGGTCTTTGTTTGTAACAGGAAGTGTTTTCTGGGTAATTTGGTCAAAATGATTTTTTACTGTCTCCTTCTGTTTTTATCACTTGAAAATTGGTGTTCTGTCTCAGACTCACGCTTCGGAGGTTAGCATTTCGCACTGTAGGACTTCGAACTTCATTGTGTGCACCAAAGGTGCACCCAATGGGTGTAGCCCCCGAGCTTCGAGTGGATTTTTGCAGATAATCCACTCGAAGGTCTTCACTTCGACTATTATCAGAAACCACTTTTATTTTCCACTTGTACTTCGTCGGAGGTCAGCCTTGTTTTGATCTTGCCCTATGCTTTAGAGGTCAGCATTGTCTTGATCTGAGATGACGATTCATTGGGTGCACCAGGTGTAGCCCCCAAGCTTCGAGTGGATTTTTGAAAATAATCCACTCGAAGGTCTTCATTTCATGCCCTTTTTCTGAGGATCACCCTCTCTTCTTGCCGAATGCTTTGGAGGTCAGCATTATGTTATTGATATTATGCTTTAGAGGTCATCATATATTTTGTCTTTGAGGCCGAGTTCATGATATGCCCATATCTTGCTAGGTGGTGCAATTTATTTGATCTGCAACTGATTGGACGTTCGATAGACGTCCCCTGGCTAGTCTTCATGTTGCTTCTGTTGATCAGACTTGTACTTCACCGGCTACATTTGGCTTTCCTTTGATCCTTACTGATATCTCACTTTTGTCTTGAGGTATTCATTGCATGCACTGCACGGATGTGACGGTTTTGAAAAATATACTGATAATTCCTGGGCGTCCCCCCCAATGGGTGTAGGCAAGGGTCGGCTTGGTACGCTGAGTGTTTTAGCAAACTGCTTCTGAGTAGTAATTTGATGTGACCGCGGGTGTAATCATATCACCCGCGCAGTTGACTGGAGTCCCAATGGGTGTTGTGTTGCGTGAAGCGGCGTCAGCCGCCCGACGTGTCTTCAGACGGTTTGAAGTGCATATTGAATTTTTGTGACTGTTCAGTGACAGTGGTAGGAGGTGAGCAGTTGCCTTCTTCTTCTATAAATAGTGCCTTTGCTTCTCCGGTTTTTTCACATCTCTTGCTGCTTGTTTACTCTCCTCTTCTTCCCTCCACTGCCACCATGGGCAAGAGTAAGAAAGGTAGCGGTTCTTCTCCTCGCTCTGGTGACAAGCGCAAACGTGAGCCGACTCCTCCTTCGGAGGACTTCGGCGACTAGGAGTACTCGGAGGAGGAGTTCTCCTCCGAGTCCGAGGGATATCCGGCTCCTGTCTCTCCCCCAACGTCGTCTGATGATTCAGACGACTCCCAGGGGATTGCCACGGAGGTCTGGACCTACATCCGGGCCGTCGAGCGCTCCGGGCTCGAGGGCTCGGATGAGTTGGAGTACTCTTCGGACGAGGAGGACTCCTCGGACTCGTCCGAGGAGAGCAGCGGCGGCGATGGCGGTGATGACGGCGACGACGACGGCGACGGTGGAGCGGCGACAGCGGCAGGGGCGGCGATGGCGACAGCAAGGGCGGCAATGGCAGCGGCAGCAAGGGCAGCAGCAAGGGCAGCAACAAGGCTAGTGGCTAGATGCCACTGGTTTTTTAAATGTTAGTATAGATTAGAAGTAGTATAATGAAATAATGTAGTAGTAGTTAGTAGTATAGAGTAGTGAAGTGTAATGTAGTAGTAGGGAGGTCATCAACTCATAACGAGTTGATTTGTAAGTTCTGTAGCTTCCCTTTATAATGAAAAGTGATTTCGCTCCACTTCTGTATGCGTTATGTTGCTTTCTCGCTGTTCGCCAATCTTATCAATGCGCGAGGAGCATCTGTGATCATCAAATCACATTTCTGATTGCCTTATTTGTAATGATAGCGCTTTGGCGGTTGCGGCCGAGTCATCCGAAATCCCGTCATTGCTTTAGGAATGACGGCCGAGTTACGGTAGGCCGTGTTGGTGTTTTAGAGATAACGACCGAATGGTTGTGGATGATACCAGCGTTTTAGAAGTAACGGCCGAATCCTTTGGAGCTACCTTACCGATTTAGTGATAGCGGCCGAGTGATGGATGTGACATCGGTGTTTTAGAGGTAATCAACCGAGTGACTAATGGCAATGTCGGCGTTTTAGAGGTAACAGCCGAGTGATTGACAGCAACGTCAGTGTTTTAGAGGTAATGGCCGAGTGACTTATTGTGATGTCGGCGTTTTAGAGGTAAATAGCCGAGTGATTGACGGCAACATCAGCGTTTTAGAGGTAACGACCGAGTGACTTATTGTGATGTCGGCGTTTTAGAGGTAACAGCCGAGTTAGAACGGGCCGCGTCGGCCGTTTTGGAAATAACAGCCGAGTGATGACATGGCACGCCAGCTTTTTTAGGAATAGCAGCTGAGTGATGACATGGCAGGCCAGCATTTTTTAAAAATAACCGTCGGGTGATGACAGGGCGCTTTCTGGAAACGGTATCTGGCCCAGGAAAACCCCATATGTACTGCATTGTTGCGCGCCTCTGCTTTCCGTGCCCTAGTTCTTGCTTTTCTGCATCCAAGCCCTCTTTGCGCCCGTGCGATACTGCTTCCGTTCCGCTCGCCAGCAAGATTGAGATGGCGCCCAAGCAGAAAACATCAAGTTCATCCGTTGTTGTCATTCCCCCCATCGATCCCAACAGTCAGTTGCCTTTCGCAGGTAACCATATGCCTGTTGTTTCTGAGTCTGATCTTCTCCATCTCGTGTCCATCGAAGTTCTTCCTTTGAAGGAGCTCTGTTCTTGTCGGATTTGCCACGGGGTCACCGTTCCAACAGAGGACACCTACGAATCCGTTGTTTATGTTCCTTTTCTTCTCCGCGGTCTTGCTCTTCCGATTTCCCCCTTTTTCCGCGGTCTTCTTGATTTCTATCACTTGAATCTGATCCATCTGAACCCCAATTCTATTATGCAAATCTCCATCTTTGTTCATTTATGTGAGGCTTTTCTTGGCATCCTGCCACACTTTGGTCTGTGGAAGTATTTGTATCACTGTCGGCCTGGGATGGCCGGAGGACAGCATCAGCTGGTGGGGGGCGCGAGCTTGGAGATGCGCCGCGGAAGGAAGAATGATTATCTCGATATCCCCCTCAAGGATAGCATTAAAGGATGGCGCTTGGAGTGGTTTATCGTTGAGAATCACGGAAATTCTCTCCCCCCACGGTCAGGGAGACAACCGAATGTTCGCACTCCGAGCTGGACCGAATCCCCCACAGACCAGGATGTGGCTGAGGCAGGAGTTCTGCTAGCTGAAGTTGGATTGTTGAAGGAGAGAGGTCTGACTGCAGAGGCTGTAGTTACTGACTTTGTCTTCAAGAATATTCAGCCATTGAAGGACAGGGTACACCCGACCTATCTGTACCGAGGCCTAGCTGACTCCACCCGGGTCACCAATAGAAGAATTCCTGCTGTGGACTTGGTGAGCCGGCTCGAAATGATACTCAGAGGCAAGGTATCAAATGTTGGTGCCCCTGTTGCCTACTCGGCCTAGAACTTGCCTCCTTCCAAGGCTTTTACCCATTTCGTGTCAAATCCTCCTGTTGGTGATGGCGGTTTGGGCCTTAGAGTACGACCCTCTGCCGAAGAAATTAGTGCTTTGGTTGCTTTGCTTGAAGAAATTCCTGATGATGAACGATAGGTTCACTTTGAGGTGCCTTTGGATCCCAGTGATGCAGAGATAAGTGCTATGCTTGATATGTTAGCCGAGGATTCTTCTGATGCCGCTCCTGCTGGAACATTAGCGGTGGCGCCTCTCCCAGAAGCTAGTAAAGCCTTGGATATTCAGAGGCCTATCAGTGTTCGCCCGAAACGTCCTTGCCGAGCCAATCAGCCTGCTTCTCCTGCTGATGGGCAGAAAAAGAAGAAGAGACGTCTTCGGCGAGTATCTAGCTTGGATAGGGATGCTGGTCCTTCGGATCCTGCTGCTGAGGAAGTGCCCGTGCCTGAATTTACTGAAGCTGATCCCAATGGACATGACCCATCTGATGCTGACCCCAATGGGTGTGCTGTCCGTGTTGCTGATGAAGATGAGGAGGAGGAAGAAGATGAAATCCCTCTGATTCGGAAGAACAGTCGGCGCTACATAGCCAGTGGGGAAAGCAGTGGTGTTCCTTCTCCTGCTTTGTCTGCCCTAATTGGTCTACAAGAATTATCTCTGGCGAACTTTGATCAAACTCTTGAAGATATGGTTCTAGAGGATCTGTTATCAGAACTGGCAGATGGTGACGCGATGGATGTTTGTGCTGATGTGCTCGACACTGGGTTGGGATCATCCCGGGCAGCGTCCCGTGCCTCATCGACCTTGGAGCGCGGTCTTGAGGGTCAGGAAGCTGACTTGGATTGCCTCGCTCCCATGGAAGTGACTGAGGGACCTTCAGCCTTAGAGGTGGCTGCTGCAGAGAACTCGGCCCTCAAGGATGGTGTTGGCGCTCACCCAGCCCTCGAGGGTGTTGCGGGGGGTGATTCGGCTCGGATGGGTAGCGCAAGCTGTGACCCAGCCCCCGAGGGTGTTGCCGGAGACGATCCGGCTCGAATGGGTAGCACAAACTATGACCCAGCCCCCGAGGGTGTCCGAGCGGGTTCTCCCTCTTTTACTTCCATGGATGTTCATGTAGGGTCTCCTCCACACTCTGGTTGCATGGTGGTAGCCCAAGCCTTTGGTCAAGGAGTCGCTTTAGAGGCTAGCGTACCTGGCGACAAAGTTTTGGGTTCTGTTGATGACACTGAATTGGTTCCTGCTGATTCATTGCAAGTTGCTCCGGGTGGTGATCCTTCGCCGAGCCATCAGTTGATCTCTCACGATTTGGGAGTCTCCTCATTCTTCTCTAACCTCCAGGTATTTGCGGTTTATTCTAGTCTGACTTTTACACCGGATAAACTGCTGTTATTATACTCATCTGTTCTTAATATCAGACATTGGTGGACGGGATGGCTAGTCAGCTGAGGTTGCAGGGTGCTTCTGTTCCAGAAGGAGCTTCGTCTCTGGCGCGTTGGAATCCGGTACTGCTTCAACAGCGTGTTTCTGACATAGAGGCGGTGAATGCTGGTTAGTGCTTTTCTGCTTCCTTTTGGCTTCCTTATTAAACTACTTCTTACTTTAACCCTTTTGCTTGACTGTTTCTCGCCAGATATGGCTCGGCAGTATTCTGTTCTTGAAGAAAAACATTTTCAAAGTCAGGCTGAACTGGTCCGGCGGTGCTCTGATCTTGAGGAAAAGTATTCCCAAAGCCAGACTGAGCTGGCCTAGGTTTCTGCTGCTCTGAATGATGCTAACATGCTGAACTCTACTCTCCGCGCTCAGCTCGATTCTGAAAAGGTGACCTGTGAATCCGGGCTTTGCTTTGCCATGTTCTTATTGCTTGCTTGACATTTGAAGAAGCCGATTCTTGTTTGCAGGAAGAAAAATGTGCCCTTGTTACTTCTCGTGACAATCTTGACAGGCTATATCGTGACTCCAGCAACTCGTTGACCATCCTAGAGAGGAGTCATCGCTTCACCATGGAGGAGTTAGACAATCATCGTTATAACGTATACCCTCGGAGTGCTGCTGGTGTGGTCGCAAGTACACGCCGCGCGCCCTCATCGCTTTGGCGGGCAGCGTAGGTGGCCGGGGTGTGGCCGAATTCTCACCGGAGCTGCTCACCACGGATATATCCGCCCCTTCGGCGTGGCTAACTCCTATCAACGCGCCTGGTGCTGCTGGTATGTCTTCTGGAACGTGTCTGCAGTAGCCTCCCATTCGTCTTGCACGTTTCGGCGTTTGGTATGGGGCATCGCGGTGGGAGCGCCGCTCGCCTGTAATGGCACCGCCGGTCTCACACCGTGCGCTGCCGCGACTCAGCTTGGGGGAAGAAGAGTGTGCCTTGGTCGTCTGTTTCCTAGTGGACGGACAAGATGAGAAGTAGAAATACTACTTCAGCCAGACTGGTCCATGACCGTTGATTGACCGACGTGCGGCCAAGATTAGAACAGGCAATAACATTTCGGGTCCATCTCTGTCGTAGGATCGAGATCTGATGGTCCTTGGTGCATACCGGTTGGATGCGGATCGATTTAAATCTGGTCCACCCAAGTGTGATCGCACGGCTGATAGTAAACCGTACCACTTCGGCCGGGCCGTTTTGCAGAAGAGACCCTGCAAATTTTAGAAATATACCCACCATCCTTTCTAGGCGAAAATAAATTACAGCTGAGCCCAGAACATTATGTTTTTGCCCCTGCGTTCTCGAGAATTTATGCTCGCAGTCCATAAATCCCAGAAATTCATAAAATAAATGTTAAAAATACATAGAAACTTGTTTATTCCATAACTCATTCATTTTAACTCTGTTTTAGTCCATTCAAATTGCGTTAGTTTCACAAAAATATTTTCTAAGTAGTAATAACATTATTTGTAGCATATAAAGTACTTTTGTACTTAGATATTTATTTAACTTATGATTAGTAGACTAACTCTTCTAATCAAGGTTGACATATCTATAATTATAAATTTAATAAAATATGATTTCTAAACAAGTTATAATCTGGATTAAATTTTACTTAACCATTTGGAGTATATTTTCTTATATGATGTATATTAACCAATTTATAATATAGTTTAATATGAAAATCACTTTTATCTTCCATAAATCAAAACTCCTTAACCGTAACTCCGATTTTACTAGTTCTCGAACTCCCAATCTCGTAGCGACGCATAGATTATTATTACGCAGTTAATTATTATGTTTGGTGTGATGTTAATTTTGCCTATCCCATGTTTGTTTGTATTGCTACGACTAGTGCGAGGTTACGAGCTACCTGAAGAGCAAGTTGGTAACTGCAATCTCAAGTCCCAGGGAAGTTGTGCCCTTGATCACCTCTTTTTACCCAATCATGTTCTGATTAATCATAATGATCTGTATAGGTTAATTTTGATGGGACCCGATAGGTTACCCTAGTTTGACTATCTTTATACCTTGTTCACCACTGAATTTTTGTGTAGTACCTGCTATCGCTTTATGTGGTTTTGGGTATAGAGATACATATTATTCATGATTATACTTTTATCGGTTGTTACTACTGTTTATGATAAGATCATTATGTTAATTGGAACATGGAGCGACCACCTGGGAAAACAGTGCTACCACAAGGGAGGAATGGGACCCCTTGGCTGATTAATTAGGAAAGCTAGTGGATGACTACCTTACCCAAAAGGGGCAAGGGCAGTAGGGGAGTGGTCAGTGTAGGGAGGCCCTTGGGATGATTTTGCTGCGATGGCGGTCATGCGAGGGGTCCCTGCATTGGAGCTTCCTATAAACTGTAGCGGGTTTTCTGAAGCTAGTGGAACTTTGTAAAGGCCTTGTAATGTTACCCTGCCTCGCCTCCTCGATAGAGGTATATGGGAAGTCACGATCCCTTGGCAGATGGGTAACATGACTTGTGGGTAAAGATGCACAACCTCTACAGAGTGTAAAACTGGTATATCAGTCGTGCTCACGGTCATGAGCAGCTCGGACCCTCACATGATTAAATTATGGAACTAAATTCAATTTGTCATATGCATTGCATCGTAGGTGAGGTTGTTACTTTTGTTCTACTATTTAATTGGGTTGGTATTTACTTATACTTAGTAACTGTTAATAAAATTTGGGCCAACTTTAAAAGCAATGCTCAGCTCTAACCATCTCCTTTGGTAAGCCTTACACTTCACGTGAGCTCCCACCTTTGGCGAGTTCATGCACATTATTCCCCACAACTTGTTGAGCTATGAACGTATATGAGCTCACTCTTGCTGTCTCACACCCCCACAGGTCAAGAACAGGTATCACAGGATGTGGCACATGGTGGATGCTGCGAGGTGTTCGTGAGAGGTCTAGGTCGTCGTCTCCCAGTCAACTTTGGGTTGCTGGACTGTTGTCTCCTTATAATGTAATTATTTATTTATTTTGTATAGAACTCCTGTTATATAGTAAAGATGTGACATTCGATCCTGTGCCATGATTCATCATGTGTGTGAGACTTGGTCCCAGCACACCTAGTGATTATGTTCTCGCCCGAGTCTTGGTGGCCCCGAAACCCGGGTGTGACAGAAGTGGTATCAGAGGAATGTTGACTGTAGGACAAAACCTAGATAGAACTGGACAACCCTTACATACATACCTTACTCTAATTCTTTTCTAAACTTATCTAAATCTTTTCTCATCTATTTCCGCTTTACTCTGATTATCCTTACCATTTCCTTCTAAAGACAAATGTGGATTTCACACTTTGAAATCATGTGCCTAAAGTGTCTTTTAGGAATAGGAGACCTAATCTTAGGAACAAAAAAACAAAACTATTTTTATCGATATCTATGAATTTGAATGTTTGTTTTTATGATACTTGTTTGATTTGGATCTTTGATTGAGTGTGATGAGTTGTGGAGTAATGCCCACAATTACATCTGCATGTACATATAAAAACTGCTTATAAAAATAACTAGAAAAACTAGATTATCCCTCATTAAAATATCTAGCCTAACAATATCCATCTCATCTTAAAAGATTCTATCCCACACTCATAGATCCATCTTATCTCAAAAGATCCTAACTTATCCTAATTAAAATATATCTAACTTAATGGATCCATCTTATCTTAAAAAACTCTCTTACCTTAATAGATTCATTTAATCTTGAAAAGATTTTATCTTATCCTAATAGACCTAACTGACCTCAAAAGCTTCTACCTTATCCTTATGGATTCATCTTGCCCTAATAAGCATATTTATCCCACACTAGTGTAACAACCATGATCTAATTCAAATTAATTAGATCTTATTTAGTCAAATCTAGTTATGCTAAACTAATCTAGTTTCCATCTAATCTAAACTAACCTAATGTAAAACATGTTAGTTAATACTTGTGAAATGGATTAAGACCCTATCCACATGTTTTAACTTAGTTCACTCTGTGCTAAATTAAGAACGACAGACCAACTCAGCTATATACAACCATCTTATCCATCGGACGATTGCATAAATCCTCTGTTTTAACCTAACAAGGATTCTGACTTACCTACACCATATAATCCATCCTATCTCAAAAGATTCTAACATAATCCTAATAATGTTTATTCTACCCTGGTAGATCTATCTAACCTAAACTAGTCTAATCCAGTCATATCCATTCTATATCCTATCTAATCTAATATGATCTCATCTGGTGTGAGTTACTTAATGTTGGTACAAGAGATTAGGCCATACTCCTAACTCACTTAAGCCTAAATTGGTGACTTAGATCAACTAGGCCATACACAACAACTTGACCTACATAACGGGTTACATAACTTATCCAACCAATCTATAAGCAAACAACCAAACTAAATTCTAACTAATCCCATAGCTACCTACTAAACCTCTTGTCCCTTACCTGGATGAAGACACCAAGGTCTGAAAAGAAGAGCTCGACCTCGTCCAGGAAGGCGATGAGTCAAATCCAACTTCAAGAGGAATCAAGATCCATAGTTCAAGGATGAAGTCTGTCCTTATTATACTCTTCCTTGCCACAACCTATACTTGCCATAACCATACCTCATCTGACATAAATAGATGGCTAGACGTACAATATCCATACTTTCCAAATCATCTACTAACTAGTATTTAAAAACTTGAAACAAAACTTTTGATTCCTAAACCAAATGAGAAACTAAAATTCTAAACCAAACCTATTGTATACTTTTTCTTACAAATCTCGGGGACGAGATAATTTTTTAGGGGTAGAATTTGTAACACTTAAGATTCCATTTTGGGCTTATTAATATGCTCACAAAAAAAGTAATAACTACTATTACAAATTTTCTTATCCTTAAAGTCATTTATAAATAAAAAAATTATTAAATTCTGATGTCTCAATTCTAAATTTAAGTTTTGAAATTTGAAACTAAGTTATTGAAACTAAAATTTTAGTTGAAACTCGGAAAAAAAGAAAGAGAAAGATTTTAATTTATTTAGTTGTGTGAATAGTCTCTTTACTAAATTATATACTTACAAGCATGTAATTAAAATGGTTATGGTAATAAGTGAATAAATCTTGCATTCATGATGGAGATTTTGATTGGTGCACTTGCTTTGAAACCTTAAACTTATATTTGAATTCGAAATAGATAAACTAAAAAAATAATCACCTGCTGAGGCCCAGACCGCATGGCATAGTCTCAAAATTTCCCTCGCTGGCCCACATATATGTGCACTACGTGTATTATTTTTTTCCTTTTCTTTAATCCCCTAGCCGATGATGACATATTGGATGACCTCATTCCATCAGACCCTTACTTGTGGGACCCTTGAAACAGAACGCACATCCCCGTACTTCTTCCATGCCATGGATTGCAACGAACTCAAACAAACCCATCTGATTTCTCATCCGATTTCTCCGGACGTGCGTCCCTAGCTTGGGTATAAAGCCTTCGCCCATGCTAGTCTTCACGGCCTCGCCAACAGAAAACCGCTCCACCGATGTCGCCATGGTTCTCGGACGCGCGAAGTGCGGGGCCTCCTCGACCGAACTCCATGGCGGACTCTGCCCTTACCTGTATAAAACTGGGAGCCGCTGATTCAATCGTCACCATGCGTGAGCAAAACAAGAGATGAGTAGCAGAGAAAGGCCGAGAGTAGGAGAGAGAGTTGTGAGCGCCGCCGTGGGGATTTGCTTCATGTGCTGACGGCTCGGTGTCTGCCCTGTGCTGTTCGAACGTATACCCTCGGGGTGCTGCTGGTGTGGTCGCAAGTACACGCCGCGTGCCCTCATCGCTTTGGCGGGCAGCGTAGGTGGCCGGTGTCGGTGTTTTGGGTCCGACCGCACACCCGGGGTTGCCTCTCAAGGTGTTTTTAGGAGTAGTACGGTGTCGACGACTGTAGCAAAATGGTTCGTGCCAGTTGCACGAGGGACAGTGGACAATGTTTACAGGTTCGGGCCGCTTTGAGATGCGTAACACCCTACGTCCTGGTGAGTATGCTGGGTGAATGAGGTTACAAGAGAGCTCTCTGAATTGAGAATGCAGAGAGTTGAAGTGGGTGACTAAGTAATAGGGTCGATCGTTCTGAAGGGGTGCCCCCTAGGCCTTATATACTCGACCGTGGGGCAATACACGTGGATATGATAACAACGTGTAGCTAAAAGATAGTGAACTGTTTGAGTTTATCTCCCTGTAGTTCTTCCGACTTATCCTCGCATGGTTCCGTTGCATGGGGGCTCCAGCGCGGGAAAGTCGGATCTCTGTTGTGGTCGCTCGCTCGACATTGTGGGCCGTCCGGGTTTGCACCAATCCGGCCCCATGTCGATCTGCTTTGCTGGTTGTCCCTCCCCAGGCCCACGAAAGAATGACCTTACGATTTATTGGGCCCTTGGGCCTTTCGTGAGGTCTTTTACTCTTTTAGTGGACCCCGGGGATATCTGTCCCCCACAAGCCCCCGATCTTTGGGTTAATTTAGAGGTAATCAGCCCAAAGATCCCAGGTCCAGCTTGCAGGCGATTTGAAGAAAACGACTTCTTACTGTCTCCTCCTGCTTTGATCACTCGTAAACCGAAGCTTTGTTTCGTGCTTGTGCCTTAGAGGTCGGCATTTCGTTTTGTAGGACCCTGAACTTCATTGGGTGCACCGGAGGTGCACCCAATGGGTGTAGCCCCCGAGCTTCGAGTAGATTTTTAGAAAATAATCTACTCGAAGGTCTTCACCAGAAATTATTTCCATTTTTACTCCTGCGTTTTGGTTGAGGGCCAGCCTTGTCTTTAATCTTGCCCCATGCCTTGGAAGTCGGCACTATCTTGGCTTGGAATGATGATCCATGGGGTGCACCGAAGGTGCACCCAATGGGTGTAGCCCCCAACCTTCGAGTGGATTTTTGAGGATAATCCATTCGAAGGTCTTCCTTTTCTGTCTTTTTGCTGAAGATTATCCTTTCTGCTTGTAAAAATCGGCCTGATGCCATCCGCATTATGCTTTGGAGGTCAGCATTATGTCATCAATATTGCGCTTCAGAGGTCAGCATGTATTTTGTCTTTTGCAGCCGAGTTCGCAATCCATCCATATCTTGCTAGGTGGTGTAATTTATTTGCTCTGCGGCTGATTGGACATTTGATGGACGTTCTCTGTCTAGTCTTCACGTCGCTTCTGTCGGCCATATTTTGTACTTCACTGGCTATATTTGGCTTTCCTCTGATCCTTACTGATATCTCATTTTTGTCTTGAGGTATTCACTACGTGCCCTGCACAGATGTGACCGTTTTGAAAAATATACTGATAATTCTTGGGCGTCCCCCCCAATGGGTGTGGGCAAGGGACGGCTTGGTACGCTGAGTGTTTTAGCTGGCTGCTTCTGAGTAGTAATGTGATGTGACGGCGGGTGTAATCATATCCTCTGCGCTGTTGACTGGAGTCCCAATGGGTGTTGTGTTGCGTGAAACGGCGTCAGCCGCCTGACGTGTCTTCAGACGGGTTGAAGTGCTTATTGAATGCCTTGTGACTGTTCAGTGACCGCGGTTGGAGGTGAGCGGTTGCCTTCTCCTTCTATAAATAACGCCGTTGTCTCTCCGGCTTTTTCACATCTCTTGCTGTTCTCTGTTGCTTGCCTTTCTTCTCTCCCTTTCGCTTCCACCATGGGCAAGAACAACAAGCGCAAGCGTGAGCCAACTCCTCCATCGGAGGATTTTGGTGACTAAGAGTACTCAGAGGAGGAGTTCTCCTTTGAGTCTGAGGGGTCTCCGACTCCCATCCCCCTGCGTGAGTCGTCTGACGACTCAGACGACTCCCAGGGGCTCGCGGCGGAGATCTGGACGTACATCCGGGCCGTCGAGCGCTCCGGGCTCGAGGGCTCGGATGAGTCAGAGTACTCCTCGGATGGGGAGGACTCGGACGGTGGCGGCGAGGACGAGGACGGCGACGACGACGAAGGCGGTGGCGGCGGTGACGGTGACGGCAGCGGCAGGGGCGGCGGCAGCGGCAGCAAGGACGGTGGCGGCGGCGGCAGCAGGGGCGGCAGCGGCGGTGGCGGCAGCAGCAGAGGCAGCAACAGGGGCGGCAGCGGCGGCGGCAGCAACAGGGCCAGTGGCTAGATGTCACTGGTCTTTTAGATGTTAGTATAGTATAGTTAGAATAATGTAGTAGTATTTAGTAGTGTAGAGTAGTATAGTGTAGTGTAGTAGTAGTAGCAGTAATGTAATGTAATGTAGTAGTAGTAATAGGGAAGTATCAACTCATAATGAGTTGATTTGTAAGTATGGTATCTTCCCTTTAATGATGAAATGAAGTTAGTTTGTCTGTGATGATTGCTCTTCGATATTCATAACTCAAAAGTTCTTGAATCATTTATCTTCCCGCCTTTTTCGTGAAGTTGATTCCTTTGAAACAGTAAATGAATAACTCGGGCATCATACTGATGCTTTTATAAGTAGCTGCCGAGCGACTTGTAGATGATGTCAGAGTTTTAGAGATAACTGCCGAGTAACTTGAAGACGACGTCAGCGTTTTAGAGGTAACGTAGAGTGACTGGGGGGTGACGTCAGCGTTTTAGAGGTAACGCCGAGCGACTAGAGGGCGACATCAGCGTTTTAGAGGTAACGCCGAGCGACTTGAAGATGACGCCAGCGTTTTAGAGGTAACGCTGAGCGACTTGAGGACGACGTTAGCGTTTTAGAAGTAACGCCGAGTGACTGGAGGGCGACGTCAGCGCCTTAGAGGTAACTGCCGAGCGACTGAACACGATGTCGGAATTTTAGAGATAACTGCCGAGTGACCTGAGGGCAACGTCAACGTTTTAGAGGTAACGCCGAGCGACTTGAAGACGATGTCAGCGTTTTAGAGGTAACGCCGAGTGACTGGAGGGCGACGTCAGCGTTTTAGAGGTAACGCCGAGCGACTGGAGGGCGACGTCAGCGTTTTAGAGGTAACGCTGAGTGACTGGAGGGCAACGTCAGCGTTTTAGAAGTAACGCCGAGTGATAGCGGGCTGCGTGGGCCACTTTGAGGATAATAGCCGAGTGATGATGTGGCGCACCGGTGTTCTGGAAATAACTGCCGGGTGATCACGTGGCACGCCGGTGTTTTGGAAATAACCGCCGGGTGCTGACTGGGCGCTTTTTGAAACGGTATCTGGCTCGGGAATATCCCATAAGTGTTGCGCTTTTAGCCGCCTCTGCTTTTCGTGCCCTAGTTCTTTCTTTCTTGCTCCCGAATCCTGTCTGCAATTCGCCTCCCACTCTGCTCGCCGGTAGAATCGAGATGGCGCCCAAGAGGAAAGCCTCGAGTTCGTCTGCCGTGGTGATTTCTCCAATCGACCCCAACAGCCAGTTGCCTTTCGCAGGTAACCACATGTCCGTCATCTCTGAGCCCAAACTTCTCCACCTCGTGTCCATCGGGGTTCTTCCTCCGAGGGAACTCTGTTCTTGGCGGATTTGCCATGGTGTTACTGTCCCAACTGAGGATACCCATGAGTCTGTGATTTATGCTCCTTTCCTTCTCCGCGGCCTCGGTCTTCCCATTTCTCCCTTTTTCCGCGGCCTCCTTGATTTCTACCATCTTAACTTGACCCATCTGAATCCCAATTCTATCCTGCAAATCTCCATTTTCGTTCATTCATGCGAAGCCTTTCTTGGCGTGCTGCCACATTTCGGGTTGTAGAAGTACTTGTATCACTGTCGCCCTGGGATGGCCGGAGGACAACATCAGTTGGTTGGTGGTGCTAGCTTGGAGATGCGGCGCGGGATGAAGACTGAGTATCTCGAAATCCCTCTCAAAGACAGTATCAAGGGATGGCGCTTGGAGTGGTTCATAGTTGAGAATTATGGAAACTCTCTCCCCCCTCGGTCGGGAAGACAGCCGGATGTTCGCACCCCAAGCTGGACCGAGTCCCCCACAGATCAGGAGGTAGCCGAGGCAGGTGCTTTGCTAGCTGAAGTTGGATTGCTGAAGGAGAGGGGTCTGACTGCTGAGGCTGTTGCTGCTGATTTTGTCTTCAAGAATATTCAGCCGTTGAAAGACAGGGCGTACCCGGCTTATCTGTATCGAGGCCTAGCCGACTCAACTCGGGTTACCAACAGAAGAATTCCCTTTGCAGACTTGGTGAACCGACTTGAGATGATCCTTAGAGGCAAGGTGTCAAATGTTGGTGCCCCAGTGTCATACTCGGCCTGGAACCTGCCTCCTCCCAAAGCCTTCACCCTTTTTGTGTCGAATCCACCTGTCACTGATGGCAGTTTGGGACTTAGAGTGCGACCCTCTGCTGAAGAAGTTAGTGCCTTGGATGCCTCGCTCGGGGAGATTCCTGATGATGAACGACAGGTCCATTTTGAGGTGCCCCTAAATCCTAGCGATGCGGAGATAAGTGCTATGCTTGATTTGCTGGCTGAGGACTCTTCTGATGCTGCTCCTGCTGGGACATCGGTGGTGGTGCCCCTCCCAGAGGCTGGTGCGACCTTAGATACTCATAAGCCTGCTAGTACTCGCCCGAGGTGCCCTTGCCGAGCCAGTCAACCTGATCCTTCTGCTGATGAGCAGAAAAAGAAAAAGAGACGCCTCCGGCGAGTATCCAGTTTGGATCGGGACGTTGGTATCTCGGCTCCTGCTGTTGAAGAAGTGCCTGTGACTGAATTTACTGATGCTGACCCCAATGGGTGTACCCAATCCGCTCCTGATCCCAATGTGGGTGCTCCATCTGTTGCTGATCCCAATGGGGGTGCTGCCTGTGTTGCTAATGTGGACGACAGGGAGGAAGAAGATGAAGTTCCTTTGACTCGGAAAAACAGTCGGCAGTTCATCGCTAGCGGTGAAAGTAGTGGAGTTCCTTCTCCTGCTTTGTCTGCTCTCATTGGTCTGCAAGAACTGTCCCTGGCCAACTTTGATCAGACTCTTGAGGATATGGTTCCAGAGGATTTGTTATCGAAGCCAGTGGATGATGGTGTGATGGAGGTTTGTGCTGATGTGCTTGATGCTGGGTTGAGGTCATCCCATGCCTCGTCGACCTTGGAGCGCAATCTCGAGGGTCGGGAGACTGACTTGGATCGTCCTGGTCCCATGGAAGTAACTGAGGGCCCATCAGCCTTAGAAGTGGCTACCGCAGAGAACTTGGACCCCAAGGATGGTGTTGACACATGCCCAGCCCCCGAGGATGTCGCCGGGGATGACTTGGTTCGGGTGGGAAGTGTAAGCCACTGCCCAGCCCCCGAGGGTGCTGCCGGGGATGATCCGGCTCAAGTGGGCAGTGCAAACTATGACCCAGCCCCCGAGGGTGTCCGAGCGGGGTCTCCCTCCTGTACTTCCATGGACGTTCATGCGGGATCGCCTCCACACTCCGGCTGTATGGTGGTAGCCCAAGCCTTGGACCAGGGGGTCGCTTTAGAGGGCAGCGTCCCCGTTGACCGAGTGTTGGGCTCTGTTGATGGCACCGAGCTGATTCCTGCTGGTTTGTTGCAAGCTGCTTCGGGTGGTGGCCTTACGCCTGGTTATCAATTGATCTCTCCTGATTTGGGGATCCCTTCGTTCTTTTCCAACCTCCAGGTACTGTGATGTATTTTAGCTTGGTTTTTACATTGCATGAACTGTTGTCATTACACTCATCTGTTCTCCTCATCAGGCTTTGGTGGATGGGATGGCTAGCCAGCTGAGGTTACAGGGTGCTTCTGTCCCAGAAGTAGCTTCATCTCTTGCATGTTGGAATCCAGTGTCACTTCAACGTCGTATCTCTGAATTGGAGGCGACCAACGCTGGTTAGTGTTTTTTTGCTTCTTTTTGTCTTCACTGTAAACTGCTTTACATTCTGACCCCTTTTTGTTTGATTGTCTCCTGCTAGGAATGACTCGGCAGATTTCCACTCTTGAGGAAAAACATTCCCGAGATCAGGCTGAATTGGTCCAGCGGTGCACTGACTTTGAGGGAAAGTACTCTCAGAGCCAGACTGAACTGGGTCAGGTCTCCGCTGCCTTAGATGACGCCAATGCACTGAGTTCTTCTCTTCATGCTCAGCTCAATTCTGAAAAGGTGATTTACGGAACTGTGTTTTGCCTTGTTGTGCTCCTATTACTTGCTTGGTGTTTGAGGGAGTTGACTTTTGTTTGCAGGAAGAAAACGTATCCTTGCTGCTTCTCGTGACAGTCTCGACAGATTGTATCGCGATTCTAGCAACTCGCTGACCATCCTGGAGAGGAGTCATCGCTTCACCATGGAAGAGTTAGACAACCAACGCTGTAAGCTGCAGGAATCCACATATGAAGTGACCCGGCTCAAACAGTTGATATCAGCGAAGGACGCTACTATCAAAGAACTCCGAGCTTCCAAGAAATCCATCGCCCAAGAGTTAGAAACTGCTCGTCTGGCTGCTGTAACACCCGGGTTTTAGGGGTCCAAAGCCCGGGCGTAAACATAATCACCAGGTGTGCTGGGACCAAGTCTCACACATATGATGAATCATGGCACAGGATCGAATGTCACATCTTTACTACATAACAGGAGTTCTATACAAAATAATTAAGTAATTACATTATAAGGAGACAACGGTCCAGCAACCCAAAGTTGACTGGGAGACGACGGCCTAGATCTCTCACGAACTCATCGCAGCATCCTCCAAGCGCCTCATCCTGCAGTACCTGTTCTTGACCTGTGGGGGGGGGGTGTGAGACAGCAAGAGTGAGCTCACATACGTTCATCGCTCAACAAGTTGTGGGGAATAATGTGCATGAACTCGCCAAAGGTGGGAGCTCACGTGAAGTGTAAGGCTTACCAAAGAGGATGGTTAGAGCTGAGCATTGCTTTTAAAGTTGGTCAAAATTTTATTAGCAATTACTAAGTATAAGTAAATACCAACCCAATTAAGTAGTAGAACAAAAGTAACAACCTCACCTGCAATGCAATGCATATGACAAATTGAGTTTAAGTTCCATAATTTAATCATCAGAGAGTCCTGAGCTGCTCATGACCGTGAGCTCGGCTAGTATACCAGTTTTACACTCTGCAGAGGTTGTACCCTTTACCCACAAGTCATGTTACCCATCTGCCAAGGGATCGCGACTTCCCATACACCTCTACCGAGGAGGCGAGGCAGGGTAACACTACGAGGCCTTTACAAAGTTCCACTAGCTTCAGAAAACCCGCTACAGTTTATAGGAAGCTCCAATGCAGGAATCCCTTGCAGGACCGCCATCGCAGCAAAATCCTCCCGAGGGCCTCCCTACACTGACCACTCCCCTACTGCCCTTGCCCCTTTCGGGTAAGGTAGTCCTCCACTAGCTTTCCTAATTAGTCAGCCAAGGGCGTCCCATTAAACCCTTGTGGTGGCACGTGGTTCTCAAGTTAAGCTCTATGTTCCAATTAACATTTAATGATCTTGTCATGAACATAAATAGAATAACAACATAATTGGAACATATATGTAATGAAATATTAACCCAAAACCATATAAAGCAGTAGCAGAACTACCCAAGTGATTCAGGGGTAAACAAGGTATTCAGGATGAACAAACTAGGGTGACCTATTGGGTCCCATCAAAATTAACCTATGCAGATCATTATGATTAATCAGAGCATGAGTAGGTAAAAGAAGTGATCAAGGGCACAACTTGCCTGGGACTTGAGATTCCAGGTACCAGGATGATCTTCAGGTGACTCGTAACCTCACGCTAGTCGTAGCAATACAAACAAACATGATATAGGCAGAATTAACATCACACCAAACATAAGTACAAACTGAATAATAACGATCTACGCGATGCTACGAGATCGTGGGTTCGAGAACTGCTAAATTCGGGGTTACGGTTATGAAGTTATGGTTTTCCGAAGATCCACGTGGTTAAATATAGCATAGACTAAGTGCAACATTTTTATCTATATTTTATGACAAAACAAAGTTACCACATGATAATAAATATTGTTGTGGGACTAATGCAACTAGAATGGATCTAAATGGAGTTAAAACGGAGGAGATACGAATTTCCTAAGGTTTTATGTGCTTGGCATCAGATTAATTAAGAAATAAATTTTAATGTGACTTTCATGTCAAAACAGTGGTACTAGGTGATAGACAATAATATTACAAAATTATAGGAATTGGAACTGATTAATTTGGGCTTAATATGAATTTTCTAGGGATTAAACAAGTTTTAATAATTATTTTTACACTAAAAATCAATTCTGAACTGAATTTCACTACTTCTGGTCTGCGCGCAAGAAATCTGGAAAGTGCAGGGGCCTGGGCGCAAGATTTCTAAGACTCGATGAATAGCTGGAGTGGATGGCGGGTTAAATACGAAAAAGAGCAGGGGCTCTTATGCAAATCCACACAGCCGAAGGGGTATTAATGTATCTCGCCCGTTGGATCAGATCCAAGGGCCGAGAACAGATCGCGTTTACACAACTGCGCCGTGCACCTATCGCCCTACGATTAAGATCCGACGGACATGATTTAATGCGATTTGAACCATCCACAACCCCACAATCAGCAATCTACGGTTCAGATCAAGTCCACCCAAATAGTAGACTACATATAATCATGCCCATCCGTTCCCTATCCAACGGCCGATGCGGGGCGCGCGACTTTCTCCCCCAACCCGACGCACACACGGCGGAGACGGCGCCCAGTGCACGGCGGAGGCCTCGCCGGAGGAGGTCAATCCCAAGCTCCAGCGCGCCAAACTCTAATACGCAGGGCGCGGAATGAAATTAAGATGAACGCGAGCCAGGAGATCGGGTCCTTACCCTAAGTACGGAGCTGCTTCGGTCGGTCCACGGCGAGTCGCAAACGCGCGGTGGCGGTGACGAACTGGGCGCGCTCCGGTCATCCTCCGGCCCCGTAATCGCCACCGGAACGGACCAGGGGCGCGGGCGAAGTCTTCTGTCCGCACGCGAGGCCCCAATTTGGCGTCGAGCACCACCGGCGATGGTGAGGTCGTCAATCCGCCCGCTCGCTGCGAAGGGTATCCTGGCCACGGTCGATGGCGGCATTGCGGATTCGCACGGCTACAACGAGTAATTCCCCGCCGGTCGGCGGCTCCTCCATCGATTGGCTCTGCTCCCAACGCCCGCCACCGTCGCTCGATGAAGCACGGGCCCGATTTCACCGGTTCATCGCGGCGGCCGCCCGACTGCTCGATGGTGCTCTGCTCCTTCCGATGGCTTTGATGCACAATATATAGATCACAGGGCAAGGGGCGAGTCCGAGCGATTCTTGCGAACGAGCTCCCGATTTGCGCGGAGGGGATCACGGTGAGCGAGCCGCACGGTCTGTTACCGGGGAGAAGGAACAGCTGACAGGGGGCCCCACCAGTCAGAGAAGAAATCCAAGTGCTGGCGCGTGGGGTTCACATGTCAGCGAAGGGAATTGTGAGCGCGCGCGGGCTTGTGGAGGTGGGCCGGTCAGAAGGCAATTGGGCCGAAATGGGTGTGTGCGGCCCACGATCAGGGTTTGTTCTTTTCTTTTATATTTCCTGCTTTATTTCTCCCTCTTTATTTGTAAATTTCAAATTTGAATTCAAATATTGTTGTGAGTTTCACCTTGTGTCTAAATGCATAATTTCAAATACTAATATAAAATGAATAGGTTTATTTACATATTTATTTTCTTTATATAATATTTTCCTTCTCCTTTCTCAAACCCTAGAATTTCCTTTAGACCTTAAATTCCCATTTGGGCATTAATATATTTCTTTTCACATTATTCTATGTTGTCACAAAATGCACACAAAATAAAATACCAGCATGATGCATGTATTATTTGAGTGTCTTTTCTTAACTATTTATTTGTTTAATTGTGGTGCTCACACGAAATGAGAAATATAGATAACACATATAGATATAAGGTAATATAATTTCTCTTTCTAGACTTTTATTTTAAAGTGGGTGTTACAAATCCTACCCCCCTTAAAAATAATCTCGTCCTCGAGATTTATAAGAGAAAGGATGTAGGAAGAGTGGTTTGCAATTTAGCTTTCAGTTTCTAATTATTTCAAAATGAAAAGCCTCTCTTTTTTTTTATTAGTGAGTGATTAGGAGAGCATGTGTATCTATATGTATAGTCATTTTTATTACGTAGGATAAAAGATGTCTTTAGAGCATAGATAGGTTTGGTTAAGAAAGTGTAGGGTAAGAAAAGACTCCATCCTAGATTGTGGCTTTTGACTCATCTGGTGATCCCGCTTGATCCTTGAAGACTTGAGTTGGTGTTTATCCTTTCTTAATGAGGTTGATCATCTTCGGTCTCCAATCTCGGTGTCTTCATCTGAGCTAGGGAGATATAGTTAAGATAGCTGGGTCTATGAGTAGGACATTTTTTTCTAATCAATAGGTTCACATAAATGGATTGTGTAACTTATTGGGAGTGTATGGCTGAGTTGATCTATGACACTAACTTAGGCTTAAGTGACTTAAGAGTATGGCTTAATCCTTGTACTAGCATTAAGTAACTCACTTTAGATTGGATCAGTTCTAGAATAAATTGATATGGTTATTTTAGACTCGATAAGTTCTAAATAAATTCTGGATTAGCTCATGGTTGTTTTTCTAAAGAGGGATAAATATGATAATTAGGGCAAGGTGAATCCATAAGGATAAGGTAGAATCTTTTGAGGTAAGTTAGATCTATTAAGATGGGATAAGTAAAGTGGTTAGGATAAGATGAGTTTATTAAGATAAGAAAGAATCTTTTCAAGACAAGATGGAGCTATTAGGCTAGATATACTTTTAATGGGGGACATTTTGTATAGTCATCTTATGATTTATTTATTTATATTTATACCTATACGTATATGTAGATGTAATTGTGGACATTACTCCACAACTCATCACACTCAATCAAAGATCCAAATCAGACAAGTATCATTAGACCAAGCATTAAAGCACATGGATATGTATAAAAATAGTTTTGTTTTTGGTTCCTAAGATTAGGTCTCCTATTCCTAAAGGTCACTTTAGGCACGGGATTTCAAAGTGTGAAATCCAAGTTTGTCTTTAGAAGGAAAAGGTAAGAATAATCAGAGTAAAGCGGAAATAGATGAGAATAGATTAAGAAAAGTTTAGAAAAGAATCAGAGTAGCAAAGGTAAGTAAGTATTGGTTGTCCAGTTCTATCTAGGTTTCGTCCTACAGTCAACATTCCTCTGATACCACTTCTGTAACACCCGGGTTTTAGGGGTCCAAAGCCCGGGCGTAAACATAATCACCAGGTGTGCTGGGACCAAGTCTCACACATATGATGAATCATGGCACAGGATCGAATGTCACATCTTTACTACATAACAGGAGTTCTATACAAAATAATTAAGTAATTACATTATAAGGAGACAACGGTCCAGCAACCCAAAGTTGACTGGGAGACGACGGCCTAGATCTCTCACGAACTCATCGCAGCATCCTCCAAGCGCCTCATCCTGCGGTACCTGTTCTTGACCTGTGGGGGGGGGGGGTGAGACAGCAAGAGTGAGCTCACATACGTTCATCGCTCAACAAGTTGTGGGGAATAATGTGCATGAACTCGCCAAAGGTGGGAGCTCACGTGAAGTGTAAGGCTTACCAAAGAGGATGGTTAGAGCTGAGCATTGCTTTTAAAGTTGGTCAAAATTTTATTAGCAATTACTAAGTATAAGTAAATACCAACCCAATTAAGTAGTAGAACAAAAGTAACAACCTCACCTGCAATGCAATGCATATGACAAATTGAGTTTAAGTTCCATAATTTAATCATCAGAGAGTCCTGAGCTGCTCATGACCGTGAGCTCGGCTAGTATACCAGTTTTACACTCTGCAGAGGTTGTACCCTTTACCCACAAGTCATGTTACCCATCTGCCAAGGGATCGCGACTTCCCATACACCTCTACCGAGGAGGCGAGGCAGGGTAACACTACGAGGCCTTTACAAAGTTCCACTAGCTTCAGAAAACCCGCTACAGTTTATAGGAAGCTCCAATGCAGGAATCCCTTGCAGGACCGCCATCGCAGCAAAATCCTCCCGAGGGCCTCCCTACACTGACCACTCCCCTACTGCCCTTGCCCCTTTCGGGTAAGGTAGTCCTCCACTAGCTTTCCTAATTAGTCAGCCAAGGGCGTCCCATTAAACCCTTGTGGTGGCACGTGGTTCTCAAGTTAAGCTCTATGTTCCAATTAACATTTAATGATCTTGTCATGAACATAAATAGAATAACAACATAATTGGAACATATATGTAATGAAATATTAACCCAAAACCATATAAAGCAGTAGCAGAACTACCCAAGTGATTCAGGGGTAAACAAGGTATTCAGGATGAACAAACTAGGGTGACCTATTGGGTCCCATCAAAATTAACCTATGCAGATCATTATGATTAATCAGAGCATGAGTAGGTAAAAGAAGTGATCAAGGGCACAACTTGCCTGGGACTTGAGATTCCAGGTACCAGGATGATCTTCAGGTGACTCGTAACCTCACGCTAGTCGTAGCAATACAAACAAACATGATATAGGCAGAATTAACATCACACCAAACATAAGTACAAACTGAATAATAACGATCTACGCGATGCTACGAGATCGTGGGTTCGAGAACTGCTAAATTCGGGGTTACGGTTATGAAGTTATGGTTTTCCGAAGATCCACGTGGTTAAATATAGCATAGACTAAGTGCAACATTTTTATCTATATTTTATGACAAAACAAAGTTACCACATGATAATAAATATTGTTGTGGGACTAATGCAACTAGAATGGATCTAAATGGAGTTAAAACGGAGGAGATACGAATTTCCTAAGGTTTTATGTGCTTGGCATCAGATTAATTAAGAAATAAATTTTAATGTGACTTTCATGTCAAAACAGTGGTACTAGGTGATAGACAATAATATTACAAAATTATAGGAATTGGAACTGATTAATTTGGGCTTAATATGAATTTTCTAGGGATTAAACAAGTTTTAATAATTATTTTTACACTAAAAATCAATTCTGAACTGAATTTCACTACTTCTGGTCTGCGCGCAAGAAATCTGGAAAGTGCAGGGGCCTCGGCGCAAGATTTCTAAGACTCGATGAATAGCTGGAGTGGATGGCGGGTTAAATACGAAAAAGAGCAGGGGCTCTTATGCAAATCCACACAGCCGAAGGGGTATTAATGTATCTCGCCCGTTGGATCAGATCCAAGGGCCGAGAACAGATCGCGTTTACACAACTGCGCCGTGCACCTATCGCCCTACGATTAAGATCCGACGGACATGATTTAATGCGATTTGAACCATCCACAACCCCACAATCAGCAATCTACTGTTCAGATCAAGTCCACCCAAACGGTAGACTACATATAATCCTGCCCATCCGTTCCCTATCCAACGGCCGATGCGGGGCGCGCGACTTTCTCCCCCAACCCGACGCACACACGGCGGAGACGGCGCCCAGTGCACGGCGGAGGCCTCGCCGGAGGAGGTCAATCCCAAGCTCCAGCGCGCCAAACTCTAATACGCAGGGCGCGGAATGAAATTAAGATGAACGCGAGCCAGGAGATCGGGTCCTTACCCTAAGTACGGAGCTGCTTCGGTCGGTCCACGGCGAGTCGCAAACGTGCGGTGGCGGTGACGAACTGGGCGCGCTCCGGTCATCCTCCGGCCCCGTAATCGCCACCGGAACGGACCAGGGGCGCGGGCGAAGTCTTCTGTCCGCACGCGAGGCCCCAATTTGGCGTCGAGCACCACCGGCGATGGTGAGGTCGTCAATCCGCCCGCTCGCTGCGAAGGGTATCCTGGCCACGGTCGATGGCGGCATTGCGGATTCGCACGGCTACAACGAGTAATTCCCCGCCGGTCGGCGGCTCCTCCATCGATTGGCTCTGCTCCCAACGCCCGCCACCGTCGCTCGATGAAGCACGGGCCCGATTTCACCGGTTCATCGCGGCGGCCGCCCGACTGCTCGATGGTGCTCTGCTCCTTCCGATGGCTTTGATGCACAATATATAGATCACAGGGCAAGGGGCGAGTCCGAGCGATTCTTGCGAACGAGCTCCCGATTTGCGCGGAGGGGATCACGGTGAGCGAGCCGCACGGTCTGTTACCGGGGAGAAGGAACAGCTGACAGGGGGCCCCACCAGTCAGAGAAGAAATCCAAGTGCTGGCGCGTGGGGTTCACATGTCAGCGAAGGGAATTGTGAGCGCGCGCGGGCTTGTGGAGGTGGGCCGGTCAGAAGGCAATTGGGCCGAAATGGGTGTGTGCGGCCCACGATCAGGGTTTGTTCTTTTCTTTTATATTTCCTGCTTTATTTCTCCCTCTTTATTTGTAAATTTCAAATTTGAATTCAAATATTGTTGTGAGTTTCACCTTGTGTCTAAATGCATAATTTCAAATACTAATATAAAATGAATAGGTTTATTTACATATTTATTTTCTTTATATAATATTTTCCTTCTCCTTTCTCAAACCCTAGAATTTCCTTTAGACCTTAAATTCCCATTTGGGCATTAATATATTTCTTTTCACATTATTCTATGTTGTCACAAAATGCACACAAAATAAAATACCAGCATGATGCATGTATTATTTGAGTGTCTTTTCTTAACTATTTATTTGTTTAATTGTGGTGCTCACACGAAATGAGAAATATAGATAACACATATAGATATAAGGTAATATAATTTCTCTTTCTAGACTTTTATTTTAAAGTGGGTGTTATAGCTGCCAAGGTCGCCGAAGAAACTTCTGTTACTCTCAGAGCCCAGCGCGATAGGGCCATGGACAAGGCTATTCGGGCGGGGCGAATCTTGATGTGGAGACCCGGCGTGGTTGTTCCCGAAAATATAAGGGCTGATGTGAGTGCTGCCCCTGATTCTTCGAGTCATCCTTCCTCATCGATTGCTCCTGAGAAAAATATCACAAAATAGAGAAACATTTTGCGTGCTTTGAGCGCGCAGTTAGCATGGTCAGACATTTGTTAGAGGACGTCATTTCAGTACTTAAACGACATTGTTATTCTCGTATTGTTTCAGAATTCATCAGTTCGTAAATTTGCAGTAGTAAAATGATGCGCGATGGTTTTGAAATTTGTTTGCGGGATATAGAAGTCATCCTTATATGAGTAATTGTAATCACGTCAGATCGCCTTAAGTCGCTGCTGACTTAAGTCGATTGCTTTTGTTAATAGGGCGTAGTTGTCACCCTGAATTGCGTAGGCGTGAGCATGTTGCACCGCCTTAAGTCGTTGCCGACTTAAGCCGATTGCTCCGTTAGCAGGGCATAGTGGTCACCCCGAGTTAAGTAAGCACGAGCATGTTGCACCGCCTTAAGTCGTTGCCGACTTAAGCCGATTGCTCCGTTAGCAGGGCATAGTGGTCACCCCAAGTTAAGTAAGCGTGAGCATGTTGCACCGCCTTAAGTCGTTGCCGACTTAAGCTGATTGCTCCGTTAGCAGGGCATAGTGGTCACCCCGAGTTAAGTAAGCGTGAGCATGTTGCACCGCCTTAAGTCGTTGCCGACTTAAGCCGATTGCTCCGTTAGCAGGGCATAGTGGTCACCCCGAGTTAAGTAAGCGTGAGCATGTTGCACCGCCTTAAGTCGTTGCCGACTTAAGCTGATTGCTCCGTTAGCAGGGCATAGTGGTCACCCCGAGTTAAGTAAGCGTGAGCATGTTGCACTGCCTTAAGTCGTTGCCGACTTAAGCCGATTGCTCCGTTAGCAGGGCATAGTGGTCACCCCGAGTTAAGTAAGCGTGAGCATGTTGCACCGCCTTAAGTCGTTGCCGACTTAAGCCGATTGCTCCGTTAGCAGGGCATAGTGGTCACCCCGAGTTAAGTAAGAATGCAAGTCAATCGTGAACAAACTGAGTATCTTTGAAACCCCTTTTTTATTGATGTCATATTTCCACTTTACAGAGTACATCGTCGTCCTGATAGCTTTTGAAATACAGCTAGGGATAAAACTTCCTGAGGTGTTCTATGTTCCAGGAGTTCCCGACTTCTATGCCATCCATCTGAGTGAGACGATATGATCCTGGCCGAGTGACTTCTGCTACTATGAAGGGTCCTTCCCATAAGGGCGATAACTTGTGCCGTCCCTCCCCCGTTAGAATTCGGCGGAGGACGAGATCTCCTACTGAGAAGGATCGCTGTCGCACAACCTTGTCGTGATAGCGCCTTAGAGTCTGCTGGTACCGTGCTGATTGGATTACCGCATTCAGCCGTTCTTCTTCAAGTATATCAATGTCCTCCAGCCTGGTGCCCTCGACTTCTGCTATGTTTTCGAAGATCAACCTTGGCGCCCCGAACTTGAGATCGGCGGGTAGCACTGCCTCCGACCCATAGACCATGAAGAAAGGAGTGTTTCCATGCAGAGCTCGGCTAGGTTGGGTTCTTAGGCTCCAAACGACATAGGGCAATTCCCTTATCCACTTTCCTGTGAATTTTTCATTCTTATCGAAGACCTTTTTCCTGAGTGCCTCCAGTATCATCCTGTTGGCTCGCTCAACCTGCCCGTTGGCTCTTGGATGTGCTACAGATGCATACTTGATCTGAATGCTTTTTTGCTCGCAGAAGTCGAAGAACTCTGAACTTGTGAAGTTGGATCCTAGGTCAGTTATGATGCTGTTTGGTATCCCGAATCTGAATATTATGTCTTGTATGAATTCCACGGCCTTAGCTGAGGTTAAAGAAGCAATGGGCTTGAACTCTATCCATTTAGTGAATTTGTCGATTGCTACCAATACATGAGTGTATCCTCCTTGAGCTTTCTTGAAAGGTCCAATCATATCCAGTCCCCAGCATGCGAAAGGCCAAGTTACTGGTATGGTCTGCAGTTGCTGTGCTGGCAGATGTTGTTGTTTTGACAAGTATTGGCAAGCTTCGCACCTCTGAACTAACTCGGCTGCATCACTCTTCGCTGTTGGCCAATAGAATCCTGACCTGAAGACCTTCCCGACTAGTGTTCTGGACGCTGCATGTATTCCGCATTGCCCAGCATGGACCTCCTCCAGAAGTCGCTTCCCAGTAGATGGGAGAATGCACCTCATGAGGACGCCTGATGCACCCCTTCTGTACAATGTCTCCCCAATGAGCGTGTAGTGAGCCGACTGTCTGGCAATGCGCTTGGCTGAATTCTTGTCGTCTGGTTCCTCTTTATTCTTTATATACTTGATGATTGGCCTTCTCCAGTCATCAGAGTCTGACTCAGGTTGATCTATAATATTACACTCTTCTGTTTGATCCATTGAGATGCTCGGCTGTAGTATTTCTTGCACAAAGACTCCAGGTGGGACCTGTGTTCGACTGGATCCTAGCTTGGACAACACATCGGCTACTGTGTTTCGATCTCTTTCTACATGATGAAATTCCAGGCCCTCAAATTTATCTTCCAACTTTCGGACGGCAGTGCAGTATTTTCCCATTGAATCGCTTGAACAATCCCACTCTTTGTTTATCTGGCTAATGACTACCAGAGAGTCTCCGTACACCATCAATCACTTGATGCCCAATGATATGGCGATGTTCAATCCATGGATCAGAGCTTCATACTCGGCTGCATTGTTGGAGGCCGGAAATAGCAACTGGAGGGCATATTTGAGGTGCTCGCCTCCAGGTGCGGTGAAGAGAATTCCTGCTCCTGCTCCCTGCAATTTCAGCGAGCCATCAAAATACATTCGCCACACTTCTGCAGTCTCTGGGTTATCTGGTACTTGCTGTTCAGTCCACTCCGATACGAAATCAACCAGTGCTTGAGTTTTGATGGCAGTACGAGGTCGGAATTCGATGTCATGAGATCCCAGCTCACAAGCCCACTTGGCTATTCGGCCAATGGCTTCCTTGTTGTGAAGAATATCCCCTATCGGAAAACCAGTGACTACTATGACTTTGTGGTCATCAAAGTAGTGACGTAGCTTGCGGGCAGTTAGAAGTACTGCATATAATAGCTTCTGAACTTGAGGATACTTTTTCTTTGAGGGGCCTAGAACTTCACTGATGAAGTAAACAGGATGTTGCACTGGGTAGGCATGTCCTTCTTCTGCTCGCTCGACTACCAACGCGGTGCTTACCACGTGAGTCGTGCAAGAGATATACAGTAGCAGATCTTCAGCTGGTTGAGTTGACGTAGCTCGTCGGGGTGGCTTCAGTACTGGTGGTGTTGTCAAGAATTTCTTCAGTGCATCTAGAGCCTCCTGTGCCTCTGAAATCCACTGAAACTTATCCACCTTCTTGAGTAGCTTGTAAAATGGTAAACCTTTTTCCCCCAGCCTGGATATAAATCTGCTCAGAGCTGCCATACATCCAGTAAGTCGCTGAACCTTCTTTTGTGATCGAGGTGCTTCCATCTTCATGATAGCTTCAATCTTATCCGGATTAGCCTCAATTCCCCGGTGGCTGACAATAAACCCGAGTAACTTTCCTGCTGGTACCCCGAAAACACATTTTTCGGGATTAAGCTTCCATCTATACCGTCTCAGACTGTTGAAAACCAGCTGTAAGTCTTCGATGAAGTTTTCCGAATTCTCTGTTTTGATTACCACATCATCTACGTAGGCCTCCACACACTTGCCCCAGTGATCGGCTAAGCACATTTGAATGGCTCTCTGATAAGTCGCTCCAGCGTTTTTGAGGCCGAACGACATGGAGGTATAACAGAAAGCACCAAACGGAGTGATGAATGCTGTTTTTTCCTCGTCTTCCTTCGCCAAACTAATCTGATGGTATCCGGAATAGCAATCCAAGAAAGACAGCACAGAACATCCAGCGGTGGAGTCCACCACCTGATCTATCCTTGGGAGCCCGAAGGGATCCTTCGGACAGTGTTTGTTGAGATCAGTATAGTCGACGCACATGCGCCGATCCACTTTATTCTTTTTTAGTACAAGAACAGGGTTGGCTAACCACTCGGGGTGTAACACCTCTCTAATAAATCCAGCCGCGACCAAGCGAGCTAACTCGGCGCGAATGGCCTCTCTCTTGTCGGGCGTGAAACGACGTAGCTTTTGCCGAATCGGCCTTGCCTAGGGATAGACCTTCAGTTTGTGCTCGGCCAGTTCTCTTGGGACTCCCGGCATATCCGCAGGTTGCCATACGAATACATCTCGGTTATCTTGCAGAAACTGGACGAGCGCGCTTTCCTATTTGTCGTCCAGGCTGGAGCTGATGATGGCAGTCTTACGTTCATCAGCGAACCCCAGGTTGATCCTCTTAGTTTCTTCAGTCGGCCGCATAGAGGTCGCGGCCTGAGCTTCGTTTGCCAGTACTGCAAGGTCCTCCTCAGGCTTAGAGTTCGCCTGTGTTGAAGAAACCGTCGACGGCTTGGTGGTGAGGGCTGCTTGGATGGCCACTCGGAAACACTCTGCGGCGCCTTGGAAGTTGGCGCGCACAGTTATGATTCCTTGCGGTCCTGGCATCTTCAGTATCATGTACGTGTAATGTGGAATGGCCATGAATTTGGCCAATCCCGGCCTCCCGATGATGGCGTTGTACCCGCAGTCGAAGTTCGCCAATTCGAACCTCAGGAACTCGGTTCTGTAGTTCTCCGGAGTTCCGAAGGTGACAGGCATGTAGATGTGGCCCAGCGGGTATTCCCCTTCCGTCGGCACGATGCCGAAGAAAGGAGTGTCCGACTCATGGAGCTCTTTGAGGTGAACTCCCAAGCCTTGGAGTGTCTGGGGGAAGGTGACGTTGATGCTGCTCCACCCGTCCACTAGCACCTTCTTCACCCGGCTCTCTCGGATCACCGGATCGACGAGGAGCGGGTATTTTCCTGGATGGTCGAAGTTGAGCCATTGATCCTCCTGAGTGAAAGTGATCGGGTGCTCCGACCACCGGTATGGGGAGGGAGGGCCGGTGGTCGCCACCAGTATCTGGCGGTCGTTGAGCTTTTGTTGTCTTTTGTTCTCCTGCGACCCATGTCCACCGAAGATGATGTTGACCTCCCTGTCAACGCGCGGGAAAGCTCCTCCTCCTCCCTCCTCCTGCTGATGGGGTTGTCGTGGTTCATCTGGTCCTCCCCTCGGCGGAGGAGGAGGTAGAGGTTGGAAGGGTCGGCCGTGCCCGACGGAGTGCTTGAAGTCCCGGCAGTTACGAAGAGTGTGGCGCATGTCCTTGTGGTACGGGCACTGGGCGTCGAGGATGTCGTCCAGCGTGCGCTCGCCTCCGCGAGGTCCTCCTCGGGCGCGAGAGGCAGGTGGTCCGGCGGCGTGCACTTCTTCGCGAGGCCTCTTCTCCCAGCGTTTGTCGGTTTGCTGGTTCGTGTCACGTCGTGGTGCTGCCGGTGCGGGCTTTGCCCCTCCGATGGGGTCTTGGGCCCGCTCGTCGGCGGTGATGTAGAGGTTGGCTTCCCGGAACAGCTCCTCGGAGGTAGTCGGCGCCTTCTGTAATATGGCTCGGACGAAAGCCGAGTCATTGGATCCTCTGTAGAAGTCCTCGATCACGGCCGCCTCCGTGACCTCGGGGATACGATTTCTCATGGTCTGGAACCTTTTGAGGTACGACCGAAGAGTTTCGTCTCCCCGGCGCTTGATGGATTTGAGGTCCCACGGTTGCGCCGGTTTGTCGGAGAGGGACTGGAAATTGGCGGTGAAGCGTCGACTGAAGTCGCCCTAGTCGTTGATGCAGTGTCGGGGTAGATGTCGCAGCCATTGCAGCGTGTCTTGCCCAAGGACAATGGGTAAGTACGCGGTCATCATGTCTTCGGACGCCCCAGCAGCTCGAGCAGCGGTGGTGTAGACGGCTAGCCAACCCCCTGGATCCTGCTTAGGTTCATATTTGTCGACATTGGATACCTTGAAGTTCGGAGGCCATTGGATGGCCCTAAGGCGCGGAGTAAGAGCAGACACTCCGCATGTGTCCTCCTGTCGTCGGGGATGATGTCTGTTCCGGGGAGGGGAGTAGTTGTTGTGGTTCCTTGACCGTCCCCGGGTGGTACCGCCAGTTGAGGCCGTTGCCGACTCAATTCTGGTGGCCTGGCTCCGAGCTGGGATGCCATGATCCCTGTCGTACTCCTCCCGGCGGCGGATCTCGTTCTCATGTCGTCGTTCACGCGAAGCATTGATGGAGCTTCACGCATCTCGGCGACTGTTGATGGCGTGTCATAGATCGTTCGGCGGGTGAGCAAGCGGTAGAAGATGGTTGGCTGCCTGGGTGAACAATCGTCGGTAGCCCTCGGCGTCGGGAGTCCGAGGGAGTCCATCAGCTATCCGAGCTAGTACTCCTCCAACTTCGCTCGGCGTGTTCATGGCTCGGGCGAAGTCGGGGTTCAGGTTGCGCCCGAAGAATGGATTCTCCCGGTGTTGCCTTGCATCTTGCTTGGCTTGTTCCTGAGCTCGACGGCGATCACGTCGTCGAGAGTTCCTTCGTTCTCTGAAGACGCGTTCCTCCGGAGTTTCTCTTATCTCCGAGACCTCGTCCCGCGAGACAGGTTGCTCCGGATCCTGTTCTCCTGCCGCGTGATGTCGTCGTACATTCCGGCGCCGGTTCCTCCGTCGGCGGGATTCTCGTTGAGGTGGTTCTTCTCCGGGTGCGGTCGGCTCGTCGTCGGAGACGGTGGGCGACTCCGCTCTCCCGATGAAGAGGACGTCGGGATAGAATGGTGCTGCTGTCGTGGCGACCTTCTTTCCATTCTCCTTTGAGGGCGGAGGAACGGAAAGAACAACTTGCTTCCCCTTGGTCTCCTTCTTCCTCGCGATCTGTGTCCATTCTTTTGTCGGGGAAGTAGACAGTGGAGTTCTCCGGGTCAGCGGGCCCTCGGCCCCTGACTTTCCGGAGACGATCTTTTTCCGGAGAGCTGGAGGTTGCGCTTCTCCGACATTTTCGGAGTTTGTTGGAGGAGACTTCTTTTCCGGCGGATCCGCAATGCGGTGTAGAGTTCCCTCTTCATCTGCTACGGATGAGATTGTTCCGAAGCAGAATACGGATCTGGGACGGAGGGTGATCTTGTTGTGGAAGATGACGTCCATTGAGCTAGCTTGGATCGTCGACACACCCCCTACCTGGCGCGCCAGCTGTCGGTGTTTTGGGTCCGACCGCACACCCGGGGTGGCCCCTCAAGGTGTTTTTAGGAGTAGGATGGTGTCGACGACTGTAGCAAAATGGTTCGTGCCAGTTGCACGAGGGACAGTGGACAATGTTTACAGGTTCGGGCCGCTTTGAGATGCATAACACCCTACGTCCTGGTGAGTATGCTGGGTGAATCAGGTTACAAGAGAGCTCTCTGAATTGAGAATGCAGAGAGTTGAAGTGGGTGACTAAGTAATAGGGTCGATCGTTCTGAAGGGGTGCCCCCTAGGCCTTATATACTCGACCGTGGGGCAATACACGTGGATATGATAACATTTGAGTTTATCTCCCTGTAGTTCTGCCGACTTATCCTCACATGGTTCCGTTGCATGGGGGCTCCAGCGCGGGAAAGTCGGATCTCTGTTGTGGTCGCTCGCTCGACGTTGTGGGCCGTCCGGGTTTGCACCAATCCGGCCCCATGTCGATCTGCTTTGCTGGTTGTCCCTCCCCAGGCCCACGAAAGAATGACCTTACGATTTATTGGGCCCTTGGGCCTTTCGTGAGGTCTTTTACTCTTTTAGTGGAGCCGGGGGATATCTGTCCCCCACAGCCAGGGTGTGGCCGACTTCTCACCGGAGCTGCTCACCGCGGATATATCTGCCCCTTCGGCGTGGCTAACTACTATCGGCGCGCCTGCTGCTGCTGGTATGTCTTCTGGAACAAGTCTGCAGTAGCCTCCCATTCGTCTTGCACGTTTTGGCGTTCGGTATGGGGCATCGCGGTGGGAGCGCCGCTCGCCTGCAATGGCACCGCCGGTCTCACACCGTGCGCTGCCGCGGCTCAGGTTGGGGGAAGAAGAGTGTGTCCTGGTCGTCTGTTTCCTAGTGGACGAACAAGATGAGAAGTAAAAATACTGCTTCAGCCAGACTGGTCCATGACCGTTGATCGACCGACGTGCGGCCAAGATTAGAACAGGCAATAACATTTCGGGTCCATCCCTGTCGTAGGATCGAGATCTGATGGTCCTTGGTGCATACCGGTTGGATGCTGATCGATTTAAATCTGGTCCACCCAAGTGTGACCGCACAGCTGATAGTAAACTGTACCCCATCGGTCGGGCCGTTTTGCAGAAGAGACCCTGCAATTTTTAGAAATATACCCGCCATCCTTTCCAGGCCAAAATAAATTACAGCCGAGCCCAGAACATTATGTTTTAGCCCCTGCGTTCTCGAGAATTTATGCTCGCAGCCCATAAATCTCAGAAATTCATAAAATAAATGTTAAAAATACATAGAAACTTGTTTATTCCATAACTCATTCATTTTAACTCTGTTTTAGTCCATTCAAATTGCGTTAGTTTCACAAAAATATTTTCTAAGTAGTAATAACATTATTTGTAGCATATAAAGTACTTTTATACTTAGATATTTATTTAACTTATGATTAGTAGACTAACTCTTCTAATCAAGGTTGACATATCTATAATTATAAATTTAATATAATATGATTTCTAAACAAGTTATAATCTGGATTAAATTTTACTTAACCATTTGGAGTATATTTTCTTATATGATGTATATTAACCAATTTATAATATAGTTTAATATGAAAATCACTTTTATCTTCCATAAATCAAAACTCCTTAACCGTAACTCCGATTTTAGTAGTTCTCGAACTCCCGATCTCGTAGCGACACATAGATTATTATTACGCAGTTAATTCTTATGTTTGGTGTAATGTTAATTTTTCCTATCCCATGTTTGTTTGTATTGCTACGACTAGTGCGAGGTTACGAGCCACCTAAAGAGCAAGTTGGTAACTGGAATCTCAAGTCAAAGGGAAGTTGTGCCCTTGATCACCTCTTTTTACCCAATCATGTTCTGATTAATCATAATGATCTGCATAAGTTAATTTTGATGGGACTCGATAGGTTACCCTAGTTTGACTATCTTTATACCTTGTTCACCACTGAATTTTTGGCTAGTACCTGCTATCGCTTTATGTGGTTTTGGGTATAGAGATACATATTATTCATGATTATACTTTTATCAGTTGTTACTACCGTTCATGATAAGATCATTATGTTAATTGGAACATGGAGCGATCACCCGGGAAAACAGTGCTACCACAAGGGAGGAATGGGACCCCTTGGCTGATTAATTAGGAAAGCTAGTGGATGACTACCTTACCCGAAAGGGGCAAGGGCAGTAGGGGAGTGGTCAGTGTAGGGAGTCCCTTGGGATGATTTTGCTGCGATGGCGGTCATGCGAGGGGTCCCTGCATTGGAGCTTCCTATAAACTGTAGCGGGTTTTCTGAAGCTAGTGGAACTTTATAAAGGCCTCGTAGTGTTACCCTGCCTTGCCTCCTCGGTAGAGGTGTATGGGAAGTCGCGATCCCTTGGCAGATGGGTAACATGACTTGTGGGTAAAGATGTGCAACCTCTGCAGAGTGTAAAACTGGTATATCAGCCGTGCTCACTGTCATGAGCAGTTTGGACCCTCACGTGATTAAATTATGGAACTAAATTCAATTTGTCATATGCATTGCATCGCAGGTGAGGTTGTTACTTTTGTTCTACTATTTAATTGGGTTGGTATTTACTTATACTTAGTAACTGCTAATAAAATTTGGGCCAACTTTAAAAGCAATGCTCAGCTCTAACCATCTCCTTTGGTAAGCCTTACACTTCACGTGAGCTCCCACCTTTGGCGAGTTCATGCACATTATTCCCCACAACTTGTTGAGCTATGAACGTATGTGAGCTCACTCTTGCTGTCTCACACCCTCCACAGGTCAAGAATAGGTATCACAGGATGTGGCGCATGGTGGATGCTGCGAGGTGTTCGTGAGAGGTCTAGGTTGTCGTCTCCCAGTCAACTTTGGATTGCTGGACTGTTGTATCCTTATAATGTAATTATTTATTTATTTTGTATAGAACTCCTGTTATATAGTAAAGATGTGACATTCGATCTTGTGCCATGATTCATCATGTGTGTGAGACTTGGTCCCAGCACACTTAGTGATTATGTTCACGCCCGGGTCTTGGTGGCCCCGAAACCCGGGTGTGACAGCCGGTAAAGCCAACTTCTTCAGAAGAGATGATCAAGGTGTTGTATGGTTCAACAACCGCATAGTTGTGTCCAAGAATGATGAGATCCGCCAGCAAATTTTAGATGAAGCACATCTTAGTCGCTCTTCTATTCATCCCGAAAGCACTAAGATGTATCATGATCTAAAATAGCATTATTGGTGGACAAAGATGAAGATTAAAATTGCACAATATGTGGCGAGATGTGACACTTGCAGACGTGTCAAGGCCATACATATGAAGACTGCTGGCCCATTGCAATCTTTACCTATACCAACATGGAAATGGGAGGATATTAGTATGAACTTTATTGTGGGATTGCCCAGGATTGCAAAGGGGCATGATTCCATCTGGGTTATTGTTGATCGACTTACAAAGATCGCCCACTTTCTCCCAGTCAAGGTGAAGTATATAGTGGCCACATATGCGGAACTATACATTGCTTGCATTCTCAGTTTGCACGGTGTACCAAAGACCATAGTGTCGGATCGTGGACCTCAATTCGTATCCAAATTTTGGGAAGAGTTTCACAAATCCTTGGGTACTAAACTGCTCCATAGTTCGTCCTATCATCTCCAAACTAGTGGTCAGACTAAGAGGTTAAATCTGATACTTGAAGACATGTTGCGAGCATGTGTTCTGGAGTTTTCGCAGAAATGGGATGATTGTTTACCATTAGCGGAGTTCTTATACAATAATAGCTATCAAGAGAGCATAAAAATGGCACCCTTTGAAGCTTTGTATGGCCGACGGTGTCGTACTCCGTTAAACTGGTCTGAACCAGGTGAAAGATGTTTCTTCAGGCCTGATATGGTAAAGGAGACAGAAGAAAAGGTTCAACGAATAATTCATAATTTGAAAGAAGCCCAAGCTCGACAGAAGAGTTATGCAGACAAGCGACGTCAACCCTTGCACTTTCAAGTTGAAGATTATGTCTACCTGAAAGTTTCACCAATGAAGGGTGTATCATGTTTCGGGGTAAAGGGGAAGCTTGCACCTCGATACATTGGTCCTTTTCCTATCCTTGAAAGATATGGACCAGTGGCATACCGACTCCAGTTACCTGAAACATTGTCTGTTGTGCATAATGTGTTCCATGTGTCTCAATTGAAGAAGTGTCTTCGGGTTCCCGATCGAACCATTGAAGTAATGGATGTTGCCTTAGAACCAGACTTGACATATTCAGAACATCCTATTCGAGTCTTGGATCAACAGGACAGAATTACCTGAAGGAGAACTCTCAAGTTTTACAAGATACAGTGGAACCAACACACGGAAGATGAAACTACTTGGGAAACTCAAGACTTTTTAGACAAGAATTTCCCAGGCTTTTTAGCTTTGTGTAAATTGTAAGATGTGTGCACTTGTTGTAATAAGGGATGAACCCCATACCACCCCTGCCTTGTACCAAAAATAAGGAAATAAAAATATGACACATTTCCTTTTCCATACTGGCTCTAGGACTTTTAATCTCAGGACGAGATTCTTTTATGGGGGGAAGGATGTAACACCCCCGGTGTTACTGCCACTAAAATTTGAGCATATCATCATGAGCATCAGCATATCATGTGTTTGTCACACCTAGAGTGCATTCACTAGGCAAAAATTTCAAACAAAGTTGTATTGATGTGACATTTCATGGGTGAAACCCTACGGTACAACACTTAACCCTAAACTGAGGCTTAAAAGAGTAACCAAGTCTAACTAAGAGAAAAATTCAAAACTTAGTTGTAATAATCATAAAATGTCACCATTAATGAACATAAGTGATATCCAAACCCTAGAAGTACCAAAAACCCTAAATAGACCCCTGGAAAACCCTGCACTGAAACCCTAGGGGGTTATCTTTAAAAGTGTGCACATTTTGGACCTAAGTGCAAAAATCATGGAAATAGGGTATCCTAAGTCATATGGTTCACATATTTGGAGATTTGCAATTGAAACCATAAGTTTTGGGCTTATTTGCAAAAAGGCCATATTTGTGCTCCAATGGCTAAGTCTGAATTTCAGTGAATGGGCTCAACTTTGAAGCCCTATATCTTCCAAATTATGAGGATTTTACCCTATGTCAACACATCAAGTTTGTAGAGCTATGTAAGGAGAACAATTTTGATTAAGTGACTAAGCACTGGTGCTGAATAGAAATTGAAGATAAATGAGTGTGAAGTTGTGCTGTCAGAAGCCAGTTGGACAGTTCTGAACACTAGTTTCAGAAAAGTATGGCCACCAGTGACATTGGCCACACTTGAGGTTCAAATTTGGGTTTGATTCAGTAGGAATTCGACTAGGGTTGCTATAGCAAAAGTGAATATGGTTTATAGGTCTATAACTTTGATGCAGATGGGTGATGAGGTTGTCACATAAAATTTGAAGAAATTGCCGTTTGAAATCGGGCTGATTGGCGTACTGTTCACCGGAGTTCAGAAAAATATCACCGGGGATAAGACCACCACCGCGACTGGGGATGGGTCTGCGGCCGCGGTAAAAATCTTCTGCGATGTGGCACTAAAGTATTGAGGTGGCGCTGCTCGGTTAATCGGCGGTCACCGGACCCTCGCCGTGGCTCTGCCCGCGCAGGTGAGCTCGCCAGCGCGTTTACAACTCCGTGAACCTCATCCATCTCCGGCCATCTGCCTATAAATTGAGCCCGAGCACTGCTTCTTCACCACATCACACACACGAGCACTTGTGCAATCGACTCAATCTCACTGGAGAACTCACACAGTCCACAAATCCCCTCCGCCCTGTTCTTAGCACCACAGTGAAGGACCCCTCTGTGGCCAGCACTCCTCGGGTCAGTACCTACCAAATTGATTCATGTTCTAGCTTGTCTTTGGCTTTCTATTGCTCTCGGAGCCGGCCAATTGAACTTTACCAAAGCCCACCCTCCGGAACACCTAGTCGTCCCATAGAACGTCGCCGCAGACACCCTCTCTGTCGACCTGCTCTTCTATTCTTGCTTAGTCTAAATTCAAGCGTGTGCATAACCTCTGGTGAACCCGTGAAGCTTCCCCGAGCTTCAATTTTAGCATGCATGCAGTTGGTTGTTCGGAACGCGATCACCAGGGTCGTTTCGCCGCCGTGACCGTGAACGAGCTCCAATTAGGGTTGAATCCTTCAAATTAAGCAAGGGCTTTTGACCGAATAGGTTGGCACACCATGTTTTTGTACTTATTGCCTCTTGTTCGGGCCACCCTCGCCGTAGAATCGCTGCTCCGGTTTGGTACTCGCCACGGTTCAGCCATGGACTCAGGATGGTAAAGAAACAGAATGGGGGGGTTGTAAGGTGTCAGTGACACAGGGAATAGCCCGTTGGACGCTATTCAAGTTATTTAAAACGATGAGGGCCTTTTCGCAAGATCGGAGTGCGGACGCATTTTCGCCAGCGTATGGGCCGACTCAGGCCAGTTTCAGCCTAGTCCTGTAGCATCTTTTCCTTTTTCTTTTTCTTCTGGACTTAGGGAATTCCTAGAAAATTATAGAAAAATGCTAAAAATACTAGACCAATTTTTCTAGGCTCCTAATTTTCTATAGTATTTAATAAAAATAGTTTCATGATTTATAGTTCAAATAGGAAATTGTGGTATATTTAAAATAGCCAAAACACATACTTCTAGAATTTTAGAGAGTAATTAATAATCCCAAAATTCACCAAACTTTTTAGATAGGCTTTAAGTAATATTTAGAAGCATTGGGTAAAATTTGGTATGCTTTGGACCATGTTTGGTGTTTAGAACTCAAAACCCTAGTCCCCTACCCTATGAACTTCACTATAGACTCCGAAAACCCTAGTTTCCCGGAGAACCGTGAAGGAAAGTTATATTCAAGACATTAGATAATATACTTTTATTATCTTTGCATTTTCATGAGCAATACATGAGCATTCATGATTATATATGATTATATATAGAATACGAGGAAGAAATAGAAATCGAAGAAGCGAGGACTACACAACCACCACCTGAAGAACCTCAGGCAGGAAACTGCTTTTACTTTGATATCTGTGGAGCAGAGCCTGATTCACCTATCACACAAGGCAAGCCTCGGTGCATTTGCCACCCCCTTGTTATTTTGAAATCTTTCTCACTTACTTGATGCATTAGGTGATAGGAGTTGTGTGCTAAACCAGTTGCAGCATTTCCTTCCTTGGATTTGATTACTTCTCCTTAATCCCCTGTTTTTCAAAAAGGTTTTTTTTCTTATGCTTAGCTTTGCTCTAGAAAAATAAAATATTTTGTTTTAACAAAGATGATGCTTCAAAGTGGGTGGATTGTTTTCAAAAATAAAACTTGATGGTGAATCCATCATGGCCATGATGGGTTCAACATTGGAAAAGATGTACCTCTGCCAGGTACCAAACTTTGGGTTTGAAATGATAAAGCTGAGACCGAGCGGGTGACTTGCACGAGAAGAGAGTCTCGGTGTAGTGTCTTCGTCTGAGTCGATTAAGGACCTTCTCGATGTAGGCTTGCTGATCGAGGACCCTTTAACTGGTCACATGCCTCATCATGGGTAAGCTTTGCCTCGGGCAGGCTAATACCAGAATAAGATAACACACAATGGGAGTGGAGAGATGGCGAGAGTAGCGTGTACCCTCCATGGCAAGAGGCTGGACGGTGGTGTATCTGTGCTCTTGGTTGGCGTGAACCTGATCTGGTCTTAAGAACCCCGGTGGCGAGTTGACATATGCAAGGGTTAAGTGCTACATATGTCGTGTGATTGGACATCCTCAGCTAAGTATAATCGATTTGGATTGCCATAACTTCGTGGACATGAAGACTTGGTCACTGCCCTACACGTAGCATTCCAGTGAACAAGAAGGGCTGATAAGAAATTGGCTAGTATAGGTCAAGTGCTTGAACTAGGGTAGCAAGAACTCTATAGCTCAGATAATGACTTAACTTGCTAATAAAACTGGACTTTTAAGGATCCATTATTAGTAAGCATTTATGCAAACAGAGTCATTGATTATTGAAAAGCCATACCTTGATCCCCAAAGGCCAGCATATCCTTGAGAGTCTTTTATTTTGACGGGTAAGACTTGCGAAAGTACACTTCGTACTCAGGGCTTTGTCCCATGTTGTTTTAGGTGATGAAGCAACAAATTTTTGTTGCTTCTGTTCCAAGGTGGTGCCCAAAGAAGAAAACCAAGACTGAAGCTGTGGGAGGAAGTGTCCTCCTATAAAACTTTTTACTGTTTATCGGGAGGGATTTTTGCCTCCCAGGTTATGTAATAATAATACTCAGCACTCTTATATTTTGTTCTGGTCTGTAATAATACAACTCTTTCTTACTTTAATATAAAGTAAGTTATTGTAACTGCTTCTGCACTTTTTGTACCTCTGATGTATTGTAATGTCTACGTGACGGGTGAAACGCTCTGGGGCAAGGTAAGGAATACAGATACCGAACTTGTCAAGTGATGAGGGGCACCTGAGGGTTGTCTGAGATCTGTTGGACAAGGACAACTATAGGTGGGCCTAATAACTTGGGAGGTTCTGTCACAGGGCGCCTCTAGTGGGAGCACAGGGGAGCAGCTCCTCATAGACTCTATCTCCTGCTGAAGCGAGAAAGAAGAGCCCTGCTGCTCCAGCTCCTGTCGTCGACGCTCCTACTCCTCGTGCAGGCGGTGGTGCAGCCTCTCCAAGTGGCTAGACTGACCAGTCACTGGACGGAGAAGCGGACGCTCAGTGAGACGAGAGGGCAAGAAGGGGATGATAGACTTTCGTGCAGTGTGTCTAAGACGAGCCATCTACAAAAGACACCGTAAGCATAAGAATGAGAACAGAACTGATATGACCAGCAAGTAAACCATAAAAAGAATTAGGAATTAGAATGAAACAAAATTTTTAGCAAGGTATAATATATATAGTAGAACATAGGTTTGGTCGATATGACCACCTTTTGAAGGGATACCAAAGTCAAGGTAAGAATAGGGGTCTATAATCCTTAGAACGACCATTCTACTCTAGGTTAGCGGTCCTACAGTCAGCACGGCTTTGATACCACCTATGTCACACCCGGTTTTACAAGGAAAATCGAATGCGAACCATGTACGTGCCAGGATTATCAATTCACGTACACAACAGTTACATAACTGGACATCATCACACAATGCTCAAATAATAATATAAAAGGGGAATAATAGTTGATTACATCATATGTCTGAGACATCCACATAGTCTTTAACAATAATCAAAGTGTGAAAACGAAACGTAGATACACTCGGCCTTCACAGGCAGCCGACTGGGGGTTGCCGCTAACCCATGCCTAGAACTCGTCGTAATATTGGAACTCCTGGAAGTCTTCCTCCACGACTTCATCTTCTCCTGAGCAGTGGTTGCAACACGGACAACCTGGGGAAGGGGGGGTTTGGTGTGTAGAGCAAGGGTGAGTACACATCAACATACTCAGCAAATGTCCTGTTTGGCTGTAGTGGACTAGCTTTATGTGGGGGGTAAGTCAAGCAGTTGCTTTTAGTTGGTCAGATTATTATTACTAGTAGAGAGAGCAAGATTTTAGTATTAACCCAAGTTGTTAACCCAAAAGTACCCTTTCCAAACGGAAAGAATACCACTTACCTTTACCATAGTCAATACCAAAACCATCATTCTCATCACCACCTATAATCCGAACATCTCTGATCAAGTATGTCTAATCAATGGAGCTCCCTTGGCCGCTCATAACCGCGAGCATGGCTGATATATCAGTTTCATAACACTCTGCAGAGGTTGCGCACTTTACCCATAAGTTGTGATTCCCTTTCTGCCCGGAGATCATGACTCTCCATTGATCACTACCAAGGTGACCTAGCAGGGTATCACTACATAGCCTTTACAAAGATTCCCCAAGGCTGTAGCCGCCTGTTAGGTTTCCTAAATGCACCGCACTCCTCCCTAAGGGGCGAACCAACCTTGGCAGAGCGAGCCGCATACACCGAGCCCCATTAACGGCACGACAGCGAAGCAAACTACACCCTAGTTCCTCTAATTATTCAGCTAAGGGCGTCCCATTCCACCCTCATGGTTGCACTATTTTCCAGGGCGGTCATCCAACAAATAGGTCCTTATGGAGAGGTACTCGAGGAACCACTCGAGTCCCCTTAAATGCCACAAGTATATCATCATAATAAAGAAGGGAAACAACGTATCATAGATAAATCTCATCATGTTCATTGATTAATGTGAAGCACTAGCATGTAGCTAAACCAGAATAATCCAACCCAAATAGATAAGCAAGGAATAACAAAAGCTAGTCAATACTTAGGTATAAACTATGTAAATGTAGAAAGTGAATGAAGGAATGTATAGGACATGACAAAAGCTAGTCAATACTTAGGTATAAACTATGTAAATGTAGAAAGTGAATTAAGGAATGTATAGGACATGAGTGGGTCAAGGGACACTTGCCTCCACCAACCAGCTGCTGCTCAGGGTCTTCTCCTGCGAGTTCTTCGGACTCCTCAACCAGACTGTTATCTATGCGAGCGCAAACATACATCCATCTCTTTGAATTAGGAAATAAACAGTACACCATACAAGAGAGCGGATAAATTGAATATGCATAGGATATGACATATGATTTGCATTCGCAATTGCTAGAAAGAGAAAAAGAAAGGTCTCGCAGTGGCTAAAGCTACAGTCGAAACATATTACGTGTAGGGGTGCAATTAATTATTCCATTTGCTAACTCTACCTAGCCATACTAACAGGTATTAATCACATGCACTAATAGAGTTACAACTATTTCCAATTGGTCGATATTAAACAATGTCGTTGATTAACTACGTGAGATAATTAACGTGATCAATTTTAAGTAGAGGTCAACTACATAAAATAAACAACACGTTTCATGCGCATATAATACATGGGGGGGTTAGACGGGGCGTCTTGGGGTAGACGGGCATGTCTAGGGGTAGATGGGCGCGTCTAGGGGTAGACGGGCGCGTCACATACGTAACGGGACACAACACGCCGTGCCGGGCGAGCGGGCCATGCGCCGGGACCAAGTCGCGGGCAGGGGGCCGCGACGAGCTGCCCGCGGGCACGCGCGCCAGGGCAGGGAAGTGCCGGGCACCGCGTGTACCACACTGGGGCATCGCGCGCGGGCAGCAGGGACCGCGCCGGGGGCCGATCGCGCCGTGCCGGGCCGGGGAGGGGAGGGCACGAGGGGGAGCCGCGCCAAGCAGGGCGCCACGACCGCGCAGGGAGGGGCCGGGACCGGGGGCGGTTGCGCCGGGCCGGGCACGCCGGTACCGCAACGGGGGCGGGCAGGCCGAGCGTGCCACGGGGAGGCCGAGGCCGCGTGCCACGCAGAGAGGGAGCCGGGGGCACCACGGTCGCGCCGGGCCGGGGCCGCGCCGGGCCATGGCAAGGCCGCGCCGAGCTGGGGCGCCACAGCCACGCAGGGGAGGGGAGGGCGCGAGGGGGAGCCACGCCACGCTGGGCGAGCACGCCGGGGCCGCCAGGGCAGGACTGCGCAGGGAGGGGGCTGGGACCACGTGCGTCGGGGGCGGGCCGCGCGCCATGGCCGGCCGCGCCAAGCCAGGCGGATGCCATGGCTAGGGTGAGCGCGAGGGAGAGGGAGGGTGTCGCGCCGGGCCGAGGAAGAAGAAGGGAGGGGTGGGGGAAGAGGAGGGAGAGGGGCTCACCGCTGGCAGTTCCGAGGGGCAGGGCAACTCCGGGACGGCTGCGGGCGGGGAGAGGAAGAGAACGTGCGCGGGGGGGGGGGGTAGAGGAGGCAGAGGGAGGGGGGTTTGGGGGGGGCGACTAGCGGGTGCGCCCCACCAGGGGGTGGCGGCGGCGGCTCAACCACCCGCGCGCGAGGAGAGCGGGGGAGCCGGCCGGGCCGCGGGGGGGGGGGGGGGGGGGGGGACGCCCAGCGCCGGTTGGGCCGCGAGGGGGGCGAGCTAGGCCGTGAGGCGCCGACCTAAGAGGGGGAGCCGGCTGGGCCGCGCGCCCTGATGGGCCACACGGAGAGGGGAAAGGATTTCCCCTTTTTCCATTTAGCTCTAAACTCCACTCCAAAAATACTTTTCACAAATCACTCAACCAGAAGCAAGAAAATCATGGTCCGGCATGATGCAACAACCAAGGAAAATATTTCTAGGGTTTACTTACACAAGGTATCGAGCTAAATCTCGCTAGAACTTTGAAAAAGAACAAGGCATAGCGAGAAGAAAAAGAAAGAGGAGGGGTAATGCCCGAATTTGGCGAGTGATGGAGAAAGAAAATTTTAACTCTCAAATTCGGGGCGTTACACTAGCCGGTATCTTCACTAAGCCTTTAGATGAGAAAATGTTTTGCAGGTTGCGTAGTGAGCTAAATGTCTTAGATTCACGTAACTTGGATTGATCTATAGCATACATGTGTTCTATGCCTTTGATCATGTTACTTTATGCATTTACATCATTTGTTATCTATTTATGGTGCTCAAGTTGTACAAGTGATCCCCGGACCTCACAAGTCCATATGCCAATGAGGCACATGTTTAGTGGGAGATGTGTTACAACTTGATCCCTTTGAGACTAATTTGTTTGTTTAAGTGCACTTGATGTAGTCTCAAAGGTGCATTGAAAGGGAAAATGAACTTGTGCGCCGCAAAGACTTCCACTGCACTCCGGTATTAGTTTACTTAATTCCAAGTTCATACTTCTGCTCTCATTGCCCCTTTTACTCTTAATTGACATTTTTGGTGAGGCAATGGGGTTAAAGGGCCAAAAATAATCCCATTTTGGTGCTTAATTCCAAAGAGGGAGAAATTAAGGCCAAAGCAAATGGATCAGCCAACCACTTGAGAATTTTGAAAATAGTAGAGTTAGAATTTGTAATTTGTCCAAAATACTCTTATTGCAAAATTTGGTCTCTTATGGAGGAGAATATTGATTATGGGAAAAGGGGGAGTTTTTGGCACTTGATTAATTTTACTCTTGGAATATCTCTCTATGTGTCCAAACAACCGTGTTTAACTTAGAGATAGGAAAATGAATTTGATTTGCAAAAACAAACCAAGTGGTGGCAAAGAATGATCCAAATATGCCAAATCCTAAGCAAAGAGAATTTGGTCTTCATTTGCATTAATGTTGCACTTCTTTTGCTGCTTTTTTATGTGTTGGCATAAATCACCAAAAATGGGGAGATTGAAAGGGAAATGTGCCCTTGGGCCATTTCCATAATGTTTTGGTGATTAAAAGCCCAACACGATTGATTAAGTTCTTATGTGCTAAATAAAGAGAGAAATACAAATCATATTACAAGGTATGTTTCTAGACTCAGTAAATTGTTTTTGAATACTAATGTGTTCGTATAAGTGCTAGAAATAGTGACAAAAGAAGGAGAAAACAAATGGGAAAGAGTTGACTGTGTGCAGCCAACCCTAGCTCGGCCTGGCACACCGGACTGTCCGGTGGTGCACCGGACAGTGTCCGGTGCGCCAGGCTGCCCGACGGTGAACTAGCTACTCTCGGGAAAACGACCGAGGCGTACGGCTAAAATTCACCGGACTGTCCGGTGGTGCACCGGACTGTCCGGTGAGCCAAAGGCGCTCGCGGCCAACGGTCGGCTACGCAATCCGCGGGCGACGCGTGGCCCGCAGCAACGGTCGGTTGGGCACACCGGACTGTCCGGTGCGCCAACCAGCCCTGAGGAGCAATGGTCGGATGTGCCTGATATGGAAGGAGATCGCGCACAGTGGCTGTCTAGTGGTGCACCGGACTGTCCGGTGCACCACTCGACAGAAGGCAGGAATTACCTTCCAAGTTGGTCTCCAACGGCTCCTAGCTGCCTTGGGGCTATAAAAGGGACCCCTAGGCGCATGAAGCAGAATACCAAGCATTCTCTAAGCATACTAAGGCATCCAGACTCTGCTCCCACGCATTTGCTTCGTCGTGTTAGTGATTTGAGCTCCATTCGAGTTGTGAACTCCCTGTGTTGTCCTTTGAGCTCAAGTCTTCACTTGTGTGCGTGGTTGTGCTGTGTATTTGAGTCTTGTGTGTGTTGCTCTCCCAACCTTACTCTCATACTTTCTTTGTGATCTATATTGTAAGGGCGAGAGGCTCCAACTTGTGGAGATTCCTCGCAAACGGGAGAAAGACTATAAGGAAGAAAGCCGTGGTATTCAAGTTGATCACTGGATCACTTGAAAGGGGTTGAGTGCAACCCTCATCCATTGGGACGCCACAACATGGAAGTAGGCAAGTGTCACTTGACCAAACCACAGGATAAAAATCACGTGTCTCGTGTGTTGCTTCTTGTGATTGTTTTGTTCGCATGAACGTGTTCCATAGCCACTTGATTTAACTAACACTTTAACAATCAAGTCTGTGGCTATTTAGTGTTTGATTTTACAGGATCACCTATTCACCCCCTCTAGGTGCTCTCACCAGGGTATTCTCTAAAAGTGATCTCAGGTCTGGTTATCATCAAATGAAGATCAGGCCTTCGGATATTCCCAAGACGACTTTCTCTACCCGATACGGGTTTTATGAGTTCACTGTCATATCGTTTGGCTTGACTAATGCACCGGCCTACTTCATGAATCTGATGAACAAGGTGTTTATGGAGTATCTTGATAAGTTCATCGTGGTATTCATTGACGACATTCTGATTTATTCAAAGAATGATAGTGATCATGAAGAACATCTGCGATTAGTGTTGTAGAAGTTGAGGGATAATCAACTCTATGCCAAGTTTAGTAAGTGTGAGTTCTGGCTTGATGAAGTATCATTTCTTGGGCATATCATCTCCAATGGTGAAATATCAGTGGACCCGGCTAAAGTAAGGGAGATAGTGGAATGGAAGATACCGAGTTCGGTCACTAAAATTCGAAGTTTACTGGGACTCGTGGGTTATTACCTCTGTGTTATTGAGGGATTCTCCAAGATAGTGAAGCCTATGACCTCACTATTGGAGAAGGGAAAAGAGTTTAAGTGGACTCATGAATGCCAAGAGAGTTTCAATCAACTGAAGTTTAAGTTGATGTCACCTCCAGTGTTGGCAATGCCAGATCTACAGAAGGGATTTGATATATATTGTGATGCGTGTTGTCTAGTTTTGGGATGTGTTCTTATGCAAGAAGGACATGTCATTGCCTACGCGTCTCGCCAGTTGAGGAAACATGAGCTGAACTACCCCACTCATGACTTAGAAATGGTAGCCATAGTGCATGCTCTCAAGATATGGAGGCATTACATAATGGGGACCAAGTGCTAAGTCTATACTGATCATAAGAGCTTGAAGTATATCTTTACCTAGAAAGATCTTAACCTTTGACAACGCGTTGGTTAGACCTCATCAAAGATTATGACTTGGAGATCCATTATCATCTAGGTAAGGCGAATCTGGTTGCAGATGCCTTGAGTCAGAAGGAACATGTTCATGCAGCTATAGTCACCCAATTACCTGATGAGTTAGTAGAAGACTTTGAAAGGCTCAACTGGGGAATATTTGCTCATGCTGAAGGAATTACTATAGAAGTGGAACCTACCTTGGAGCAAGAGATACACAAGGGTCAGATCAGAGATGCTAAAATTCAAGAGATCAAAGATCTGATGGCAGAAGGAAGAGGTCCAGACTTCACGGAGGATGAACAAGGCACAATCGGGTTCAAGAATAGGATATGTGTTCCTGAGATTGACAGCCTCCATGAAACCATACTGAAGGAAGCCCATGACTCAGACTATTCTATTCATCCTGGTAGTACCAAGATGTACCAGGATCTGATGCAAAAGTATTGGTGGTATGGTCTAAAAAGAGATGTTGCTTCACATGTAGCATTGTGTGATGTTTGCCAGAGGGTGAAAGATGAACACCAGAGACCTACCGATTTGCTGCTCTCACACCCAGTTTTAGGGGGCAAAACCGAATGCATAGCATATGTGTGCCAGGATCTATTTCCACACATATGTTGACGTCACAAGTGTAATATATCAAAAGAACAATGCATAAAAGCGTAAATAAAGATTATACTAACATATTACACTTCGAACAGACGTAATGTCTTAACCTTTATTCATCAAAGTACAGCAAAACATGGACATCCATCTACAGGAAGATGACTGGGGGTATCACTAGACTAGCATCCATGGAGCTCAGCATCATAACTTCATCTGCAAACTTCTGATCAAAATTAAGCAAGGGTGAGCTCACTTATGGTCGAGGCTCAGCAAGTGGGGGAGAATGCAAGGTAACAAGGTAAGGCTAAAGTTTAATGCGATTGGCATTTTAGTTGGTCAACATTTTATTATCAACACCTGATTACTAGGTATAAGTATATACCAATCCCAATTAAGCATAATTCAATAATCAGCATGAACTTAAACCATTTGAGCAAATACCATGAACATGAAGCTCAACCTCTTGAGCGCACCACTTAAGCATATCGCTTAAACAAAACCGATCACGATTTATTTCCATATTCAAGTTCAACTATCATGTAAGGGTCCAGGCTGCTCTTGACCGTGAGCACGGTGATATATCAGTTTTACACTCTGTAGAGGTGGCGCATATTTACCCATGAGTCACGATTCCCTTCTAGCCCGGGTTAGCTAGACCCGTATTCACTTCCGAGGTTAATGGCTGGGGTCTCACAATGAGGCTTGTCCCTAGAGTCCTCATAATGCAAATGCTGGGAATGGTCAAACTGCATAAAGCACACCTGACATAACCAACTTATTGACCAGTCTGCAGGGTAAAGCTTGGGAACTATGCTTGTATCCAATATGTCTGAGCCGAAAATATAAGCGCTTGGTAGATGCGCCCATTTCGGTCGATCACGACCAACACCCAACATAAGACTTCCCTAGTTATTTAGCCAAGGGCGTCCCATACCACCCTCATGGTAGCACTGTTTTCCTGGGTGGTCACTCCATGTTCCAATTAAATCATATGATCTTGCTTAATCGTTGGATTAGCAACAATAATGTAAACTTATCATTTGGAACATTAATATCACAAACAGGGGTGACTGCATAAAGTTAAGTTGTAGCAATAGCATAGCTACGAAGGTAAAGTATAATACCCAAGTTTGATCAAGGAATACGGTAGCAAAGGTTAGGTGTATCCGAATAGGTAACCCATCAAATTATGCATATATATCCAAGAATAAACTTTATTCAATGTATTGTTTGGGATCAAAAAGAGTATGCAGAGGGAGAAGTCCACTTTCCTTGCTTATTGAAAACTTGAGTTTCTTCCACGGATCAGAATAGATCTTGATTCTTAACTACTGGATCAACCACTGAATATCACACAAACAAACAAGAAGAAACAAACACCACTCAATAACATACAACATTCACCATACGCAAAGCCAAAAGAAAGCTTAACGAAAAGAGCATTTGTTTTTGCCAAAAACATCGCAAGCAATGGTGATAATAAAAAGGTATTCTTTTTCAAAAATGTGTGGTCTATACTTTATAAAACAAGACATGAGCTTAAAATGTCTTAATTAAAATATACAAATATTAGGTTCACCAATTTAATCTTTTATAAAACGTCATATGTGATATGTCTAAGATTAAGAGTTTATAAGATGATAAAACACGTTATAACAATATTAAACCTTTTTAACCTTTTAGAAAAGATGTATATTATATATCTAAGGTTAATGAGCTACAAAACACGTTATTAATTTTTTGGAAGCATTATGGAACATATTATAAATCATTGTTAAACATTCACTTATGATAAACTAAGCTATAAGTTTAGATAGGATTTTATGTGAAAAGATCATTATTATTAAACACTTATTTTATGAAAAACTAGGTTATAAGCCTTTAAGTGGATTTTCATGCAAAAGATAATGAACAAATAACTATCTTTTATTTTTATTAGAAAGTACATGGTCTATATTCTTTATTAAGAAAGCTATATACAAAACAATATGTAAATTAACATTTTAATTATAAACAGAACATGAACACTAATTTCTTTATTTTATCATTTAGGAAAAAAAACTAAATGAATAATATAGATTCAATTTGATGAACGGATTAATCACGCCTATATTACTAGTTATGGACAAATTGAAATGTAAGTCTAATTAATAAATTGTGAGAAAATATAAATAATCTATTGATTATATTTAGTTTCAATTTAGGAACATATGACCTAAATCATTTGAAAGGAAAAAGTATAAACTATCATTTTAGTTTATAAAAGCAAGGACACTAATTAATCCATTTTACGTGCATATTAGAAAAAACCATATTTTACTTTTAACCATTGTGAGACATAATATATCATCATTTCTAAGACCATGAATATAAGGTTAAGTTAAATTTTATGGGAAATGAAATTGGACATATACTTATCTTTTATTTTTTATTAGGAAACATATGGTCTACAATTTCTTTTAAATTAAGCTATACCTAAACGTCTATAAAAACATTGTTAAATTAAAAATATGATATCTATTAAAAAGGTCATTTTAAACTAGAAACAAATTATCTAATTCATTAGTAAGAAACCTATGTTTATCAACATAACTATCATTTTCTTTATTAGGAAAGTATGAGCGCCTAATTAAGTTATTTTTAACATTATTATAAAATTCTATCCTTTCTTAGTGTGAATAACAATGCATATAACCATGTAAAACTTTGATTATAAAACTTAATATGAAGATAATTAAATAAATGTCTTTGTACTATATTTAACTCAAAAAATGTGGTCTACGTTTCTTTTGATTTCTTATTTAGAAAAATTATATTCAAGACAACTAAATTAATCATAATTTAAATCAAATTATAGGAATATAAAAATTGCCGCAAACACTAATTCAAACTGCGCATCACATACTTTTTGAAGCTAATAAAACTATTCTTATTTAAATTACAAATATTCAGTTAAAATACAAACGCCACAGGATCTATGCGATATTAACTATAGACATCGAGGGGTAGCTCGCAAAATTAGAAGTTGTCTTCTACCTTGGGATAATCACGTGCAAGGAAGGAGCTCGACGAGGGGGAAGTGGTCGGTCGAGCAGGGAGCGGGACAGGGGGCTCGGCCGGGAGCGCGGACGGGGAACGGGCGCGGACTGCGAACGACGGACATGCTCGAGCAAGGAAGGGATGAGGAAAAGCTTGGATAGGGGAGGGAGAAAGGGAAGAGCTCCTCCAGGACCTTTTATAGAGAGAGGGAGGGAGAGAGAGAGAGGCGCCGAGGGGAGAGAGCGGCGCGACGACGTCTTCAATCGGCCATTAATGGTGACATTACCACCATTAATAGAGAGAGAAGTGGGGGAGGAAATGGGGGAGGGGAGAGCCGTTTCGGGTGGCCGGGCGGCGACGGTGTTGGGCAGCGTGCCCGCGCGCGCCTGAGCACCCCTGTGCTCGAGCGGCGGCTAGGGGAGGAAGAAGCCCCGTGGGTGGGGCCCGCCTGGCGGCGGCTGGGAAGGGGACGCGGTCGGCTGCCTAGTTGGGCCCTAATGGGCCAAAACAGCCGATAGGGTTTCTGTTTGTTTTTTCTTTTTCTTTTAATTTTTGAATTTCTTTTATAGTAACAATATATATACTCTAAAATTATAATAAATCCAAAAATAATAGTTTATAAATAAAATACATAATTTTATAATAGATTCCATTTAAATAAAACGTGTGTTACAATAAAAGTGAGATTTTTGCCAATAATTATATACAAAATGATTAACCATATCAAAATACATGATTTCCTAAATATATATATTTTTGGACCAATATTTCTATATTAATTAATTGGATTTTCAATATGGAAGAAATTTTACTAAACATCCAAAAATAAAATATGAGCAAACAAAAACTATTCTAAATGCAAATAAAAATCAAACACTTAAAAGAAAATTCATTACCATAATTACCATTAATAAACTAACTGCATTGTTTTTATTTGATGGTTTTTATAGTGTTACAAACTGAAAGGGAAATGTGCGTTGGGCAATTTCCATAAGTATTTTGGTGATTAGATGCCCAACGCATTATTTGAGTACTAATGAGCTAAATGTGTGAAAGGTACAAATCAAGGCATGAGGTATGTTTCTAGACTTAGTACTTTTGTTTTTGAATACTAATGAGGTTATCTAAGTGCTACAAACAGTGCCGAGAAGAAGAGAACCGAATTGCAAAAGACTTGGCTGTTTGCAGCCAAACTTCAGCTTAGTCTGGCACACTGGACTGTTCGACGATGCACCGAACAGTGTCTGGTGCACCAGGCTGGTCCACGGTGAACTCGCCGCTCTTGGATTTCGACGACGGCGTATGGCTAAAATTCACCGGACTTTCCGGTGGTGCACCCGACTGTCCGGTGAGCCAACGATCGCCTATGCAACGGTCGGCCACGCAATCTTCGCGCGACACGTGGACTGCTCCAACGGTGAGTTGGTGCACCTGACTATCCGGTGTGCACCAGACAGTGTCCGGTGCGCAAATCAGACCAGAGGAGCAACGGTCGGATATGCCAAATTTGAAAGGAGATCGCGCACCGGACAGTCTACAGGACCTGTCCGGTGGCGCACCGGATTGTCCGGTGCGCCACTCGACAGAAGACAAGGATAACCTTCCATGTTGTTCTCCAATGGCTCCTAGCTACCTTGGGGCTATAAAAGGGACCCCTAGGCGCATGGAGGAGTCACCCAAGCATTCACTAAGCATTCTAAGACCCTCACACTCCGCCTGCGCGCATTTGATCGATTGTGTTAGTGATTTGAGCTCCGTTCAAGTTGTGAACTCTCTGTGCTACGTTTCGAGCTCAAGTCTTGGCTTGTGTGCGTGTGTGTGCTACGGATTTGTGTGTTGTGTGTGTTGCTCTCGTAGCCTTACTCTTGTGCCTTCTTTGTGATCTTTATTGTAAGGGCGAGAGGCTCCAACTTGTGGAGATTCCTCACAAACGGGAGAAAGACTATAAGTAAGCCGTGGTATTCAAGTTGATCATTGGATCACTTGAAAGGGGTTGAGTGCAACCCTCGTCCATTGGGACGCCACAACGTGAAAGTAGGCAAGTGTTACTTGGCCGAACCACAGGATAAAAATCGTGTGTCTCTTGTGTTGCTCCTCTCTGTGATTATTTGTGTTCGCAAGAGCTCGCCTCATAGACTTGATTAACTTGCGCTACTATCTCTTTAATCAAGGTTGTTGGAATTTAGTGTTAAATTTTACAGGATCACCTATTCACCCCCCTCTAGGTGCTCTCAATTGGTATCAGAGCCATACTCTTCATCTAAGGGACTAACCGCCCGAAGAGATGGATCCTAAGGGAAAGGGGATGGTGGTCAACGACAAGGAAAATGAGTCCATCTTCAACGAGCCAAGAGACGATAAGCCTACTGACTCAGGCTCGAGTCAAAAGAAGAGAGAAGGGAAGAATAAGAGGCGCATCAAGAAGATCATCTACTACGACAGCGATGCCTCGTCTTCTTCACCACATGACGACGACGACGACTCTTCAAAGAAGAAAACGGTTAATCAAAACTATTCATTTGATTACTCCCGTATTCCATTTAATTCAAATGCTCATTTTCTTTCAATTCCACTTGGGAAACCTCCAAACTTTGATGGAGAAGACTACTCTTTCTGGAGTCATAAAATGCGTAGTCATTTATTTTCTCTCCATCCTAGTATCTAGGAGATTGTTGAAAACGGAATGCATTTTGATAGTACTGACAATCCCGTTTTCATAAATGAGCAAATTCATAAAAATGTACAAGCTACTACTGTCTTGCTAGCTTCACTTTGCAGGGATGAATATAATAAGGTGAGCGGCTTGGACAACGCCAAGCAAATCTGACAATCCCGTTTTCATAAATGAGCAAATTCATAAAAATGTACAAGCTACTACTGTCTTGCTAGCTTCACTTTGCAGGGATGAATATAATAAGGTGAGCGGCTTGGACAACGCCAAGCAAATCTGGGACACCCTCAAGATATCTCATGAGGGAAACGACGCCACCATGATCACCAAAATGGAGCTAGTGGAAGGCGAGCTAGGGAGATTCGCGATGATCAGAGGAGAGGAGCCAACTCAGACTTACAATAGGCTCAAGACCCTGGTCAACAAGATCCGAAGCTATGGAAGCACAAGATGGACGGATCATTATGTCGTCTGACTCATGCTAAGGTCATTTACTGTAATTGACCCCCATCTTGTCAATCTTATTTGTGAGAATCCCAGGTACACCAAGATGACGCCCGAGGAGATTCTTGGAAAATTTGTGAGCGGGCGCATGATGGTGAAGGAAGCTCGATACATGGACGATGCTCTAAATGGTCCACTACCCGTCTACGAGCCTCAACCTGTTGCTCTCAAGGCAACCAGTAGCAGGGAGGCACTCCCAAGCAAGGTGGCACAAGTGGAGGCTGCTGGCCTCAACGAGGATGAGATGGCGCTTATCATCAAGCGTTTCAAGACCACACTTAAAGGACACAAGGAGTACCCCAACAAGAACAAAACAAGGGGAAAGCGCTCCTGTTTTAAATGCGGTAAGACTAGTCACTTTATTGCAAATTGTCCCGATAATGATAGTGACTAGGGACAAGAAAAGAACGGGAAGAAGGAGAAAAGAAGAACTACAAGAAGACAAAGGGCAAGGCGCACCTTGGAAAGGAATGGGACTCGGATTGCTCCTCTTCCGACTCTGACGACAAAGGACTTGCTGCCTCAGCCTTCAACAAATCCTCACTCTTCCCCAACAAACGCCATACATGTCTTATGGCTAAGGAGAAAAAGGTACGTGTTCAGGACACACCCAAGTACACTTCATATAGTGATGAAGAATCCTCCGATGATGAAGTAGATTACTCTAGTTTATTTAAAGGTTTAGATAGAGCCAAAGTAGAGAAAATTAATGAATTAATTGATGCTCTAAATGAAAACGATAGATTGCTAGAGAAGCAAGAAGATATTTTGTATGAAGAGCATGACAAAATTAATAGTGTTCAAAAATCTCTTGCCCTAGAAATTAAAAGAAATGAAATGCTATCCTCTGAGTTGTCTGCTTGCCATGAATCTGTTTCTAGTTTAAGGAGTTTAAATGATGATTTAACTGCTAATCTAGAGGAAGTTAATAAATCTAGTTCATGTGTAGAGCATGTTGTTATTTGTAATAGATGTAAGGATATTGATGTTGATGCCTGTAATGAACATATTGTTTCTATTACAAAATTAAGTAATGAGGTGGCAAGTCTTAATGCTCAACTTAAGACTTGCAAGGATGATTTTAATAAATTGAAATTTGATAGGGATGCCTACACTATTGGTAGACACCCTTCAATTAAGGATGGACTTGGTTTTCGAAAGGAAACCAATAACTTAACAAGCCAAAAGGCTCCCGTTCTCAACAAGGAGAAAGAGAAGGCCCCTATGGCTAATAGTTCTCAAAAGTTTCATGCCTACATTTATGATAGAAAATTTTCTAGGAATGCTTATAATAATAGAGACTATGATCATCCTATGATTGCTTCCAGCTCTACTTATGATTGTAGTAGAAATAGGCCTAGGCGCAATCATGTTGTGTCTCATGCGCTTAGGAAAATGTGCAATGAACCCACTACTGTTTTTCATGCTTGCAACACTTCTTTTATTCTTTCATGTAAGAATGCAAAAATAGTGGCTAGGCAGTTGGGATCCAAATGCAAGGGAGACAAAACTTGCATATGGGTTCCAAAAACTATTTTGACTAACCTTGTAGGACCCAACAAGAGTTGGTTACCTAAAACCCAAGCTTAAATTCCTTGCAGGTTTATGCATTCGGGGGCTCAAGCTGGATTATCGACAGCGGATGCACAAACCACATGATGGGGGAGAAGAAGATGTTCACCTCCTACGTCAAAAACAAGGATTCCCAAAATATTTTCATCTTTGGAGATGGGAACCAAGGCAAGGTCAAAGGCTTGGGCATGATAGCCATCACCAACGAGCACTCCATATCGATTGTATTTCTAGTAGAGTCGCTTGGTTACAACCTTCTGTCTGTAAGTCAATTGTGTCACATGGGTTACAATTGTCTTTTTACAAACGTTGATGTATCTGTCTTTAGAAGGAGTGATGGTTCATTAGCCTTTAAGGGTGTATTAGACGGCAAACTCTACTTAGTTGAGTTTTCGAAAGAGGAGGCCAATCTAGATGCATGCTTAATAGCTAAGACTAGTATGGGCTGGCTGTGGCATCGCCGCCTAGCACATGTTGGGATGAAGAACCTTCATAAACTTCTAAAGGGAGAACATGTGTTAGGACTAACCAATGTTTGTTTCGAGAAAGATAGGCCTTGTGCAGCATGTCAGGCAGGGAAACAGGTGGGAAGCACTCATCATAACAAGAATGTGATGACAACATCAAGACCACTGGAGCTTCTTCACATGGACCTCTTCGGACCCCTTGCCTACCTTAGCATCGGGGGAAGTAAGTATGATATTGTAATTGTTGATGATTTTTCCCACTTCACTTGGGTGTTCTTTTTATAGGATAAATCAGAAACCCAAGGGACCCTAAAGCGCTTTCTGAGGAGGGCTCAAAACGAATTTGAGCTAAATGTGAAAATGATAAGGAGCGACAACGGGTCCGAGTTCAAGAATCTGCAAGTTGAGGAGTATCTTGAGGAGGAAGGCGTCAAGCACGAGTTCTCCGCTCCCTACACACCACAACAAAATGGTGTCGTTGAGAGGAAGAACAGGACACTTATCGACATGGCAATAACGATGCTTGGAGAGTTCAAGACACCCGAGCGGTTTTGGTCGGAAGCTGTGAACACAGCTTGCCACGCCATAAACCAGCTCTATCTGCATCGCCTTCTCAAGAAGACCTCCTACGAACTCCTTACCGGTAACAAACCCAATGTCTCCTACTTTCATGTATTTGGGAGCAAATGTTACATTCTGGTGAAGAAAGGTAGACATTCTAAATTTGCTCCCAAGGCAGTAGAAGGGTTTTTACTAGGGTATGACTCAAATACAAAGGCGTATAGAGTCTTCAACAAATCATCGGGTTTGGTTGAAGTCTCTAGTGATGTTGTATTTGATGAGACTAATGGCTCTCCAAGAGAGCAAGTTGATCTTGATGACATAGATGAAGATGATGTTCCAACGGCCGCAATGCACACGATGGCGATTGGTGATGTGCGACCACAGGAACAACAGGAGAAGGATCAGCCATCTTCCTCCACAATGGTGCATCCTCCAACTCAAGACGGTGAACAGGTACCTCAAGAAGAGGGACATGATCAAGGGGGAGCACAAGAAGAACAAGTGATGGAGGAAGAAGCACCAAGTGCCCCTCCAACTCAAGTCCGAGCAACGATCCAGCGACATCACCTCGTTGACCAGATTCTAGGTGACATAAGCAAGGGAGTAACTACTCGCTCAAGATTAGCTAACTTTTGTGAGCATTACTCGTTTGTCTCTTCTATTGAGCCTTTCAGGATAGAAGAGGCCTTGCAGGATCCGGATTGGGTGTTGGCCATGCAAGAAGAGCTCAACAACTTTAAGAGAAATGAAGTTTGGAGCCTAGTGCCACGTCCAAAGCAAAATGTTGTGGGAACCAAGTGGGTGTTCCGCAACAAGCAAGACGAGCACGGGGTGGTGACAAGAAACAAGGCTCGACTTGTGGCAAAAGGTTATGCCCAAGTCGCAGGTTTGGATTTCGATGAGACTTTTGCTCCTGTGGCTAGGCTAGAGTCTATTCGAATTTTATTAGCCTATGCCGCTCACCACTCTTTCAGGCTAGAGTCTATGGATGTGAAGAGCGCTTTCCTCAATCAGCCAATAAAGGAGGAGGTATACGTGGAATAACCCCCTGGCTTTGAGGATGACAGGTATCCCGACCATGTGTACAAGCTCTCTAAGGCGCTCTATGGACTTAAACAAGCCCCAAGAGCATGGTATGAATGCCTTAGAGATTTCCTTATTTCTAATGCTTTCATGGTTGGGAAAGCCGATCCCACTCTTTTCACAAAGACATGTAATGGTGATCTCTTTGTTTGCCAAATTTATGTCGATGACATAATATTTGGTTCTACTAATCAAAAGTCTTGTGAGGAGTTTAGCAGGGTGATGACACAAAAGTTCGAGATATCGATGATGGGCGAGTAACAATATTAAACCTTTTTAACCTTTTAGAAAAGATATATGTTATATATCTAAGGTTAATGAGCTGCAAAACACATTATTAATTCTTTAGAAGCATTATGGAACATATTATAAATCATTGTTAAACATTCACTTATGATAAACTAAGCTATAAGTCTAGATAGGATTTTATGTGAAAAGATCATTATTATTAAATACCTGTTTTATGAAAAACTAGGTTATAGGCCTTTAAGTGGATTTTCATGCAAAAGATAATGAACAAATAACTATCTTTTATTTTTATTAGAAAGTACATGGTCTATATTCTTTATTAAGAAAGCTATATATAAAACAATATGTAAATTAACATTTTAATTATAAACAGAACATGAATAATAATTTCTTTATTTTATCCTTTAGGAAAAACTAAATGAATAATATGGATTCAATTTGACGAACAGATTAATCACGCTTATATTACAATTATGGACAAATTGAAATGTAAGTCTAATTAATAAATTATGAGAAAATATAAATAATCTATTGATTATATTTATTTTTAATTTAGGAACATATGACCTAAATCATTTGAAAGGAAAAAGTATAAACTATCATTTTAGTTTATAAAAGCAAGGACACTAATTAATCCATTTTAACGTGCATATTAGAAAAAAACCCAATTTTACTTTTAACCATTGTGAGACATAATATATCATCATTTATAAGACCTTGAATATAAGGTTAAGTTAAATTTTATGGGAAATGAAATTGAACATATACTTATCTTTTATTTTTTTATTAGGAAACATATGGTCTACAGTTTCTTTTAAATTAAGCTATACCTAAACGTCTATAAAGAACATTGTTAAATTAAAAACATGATATCTATTCAAAAGGTCATTTTAAACTAGAAATAAATTATCTAATTCATTTGTAAGAAACCTTTGTTTATCAACATAACTGTCATTTTCTTTATTAGGAAAGTATGAGCGCCTAATTAAGTTATTTTTAACATTATTATAAAATTCTATCCTTTCTTAGTGCGAATAACAATGCATATAACCATGTAAAACTTTGATTATAAAACTTAATATGAAGATAATTAAATAAATGTCTTTGTACTATTTTTAACTCAAAAAATGTGGTCTACGTTCTTTTGATTTCTTATTTAGAAAAATTATATTCAAGGCAACTAAATTAACCATAATTTAAATCAAATTACAGGAATATAAAAATTGCCGCAAACACTAATTCAAACTACGCATCACGTAATTTTTGAAGCTAATAAAACTATTCTTATTTGAATTACAAATATTCAGTTAAAATACAAACGTCACAGGATCTACGCGATATTAACTGTAGACATTGAGGGGTAGCTCGCAAAATTAGAAGTTATCTTCTACCTTGGGCTAATCACATGCAGGGAAGGAGCTCGGCGAGGGGGAAGTGGTCGGTCGAGCAGGGAGCGGGACAGGGGGCTCGACCGGGAGCGCGGACGGGGAACGGGCGCGGACGGTGAAAGGCGGACGGCGGCCGACGGACATGCGCGAGCGAGGAAGGGATGAGGAAAAGCTTGGACAGGGGAGGGAGAGAGGGAAGAGCTCGTCCGGGACCTTTTATAGAGGGGGAGGGAGAGAGGCACCGAGGGGAGAGAGCGGCGCGACGGCGTCTTCAATCGACCATTAATGGTGACATTACCACCATTAATAGAGAGAGAGAAGTGGGGGAGAAAATGGGGGAGGGGAGAACCGTTTCGGGTGGCCGGGCGGCGCTAGGGAGGCGAGGCGGCGTCGGGGCGAACGACCGGGCCGAGCCGGGCGGCGGTGGTGCTTGACAGCACGCCCGCACGCGCCTGAGCAGCCCTATGCCCGAGCGACGTCTAGGGGAGGAAGAAGCCCCACGGGTGGGGCCCGCCTGGCGGTGGCTAGGAAGGGTGCGCGCGACCGGCTGCCTAGTTGGGCCCTAATGGGCCAAAACGGCCGCTAGGGTTTCTGTTTGTTTTTTCTTTTTCTTTTTATTTTTGAATTTCTTTTTATTGTAACAAAATATATATATACTCTAAAAATTATAATAAATCCAAAAATAATAGTTTATAAATAAAATACATAATTTTAAAATAGATTCCATTTAAATAAAACGTGCGTCACAATAAAAGTGAGATTTTTGCAAATAATTATATACAAAATGATTAACCATATCAAAATACATGATTTCCTAAATATATTTATTTTTGGACCAATATTTCTATATTAATTAATTGGATTTTCAATGTGGAAGAAATTTTACTAAACATCCAAAAATCAAATATGAGCAAACAAAAATTATTCTAAATGCAAATAAAAATCAAACACTTAAAAGAAAATTGATTACCATAATTACCATTAATAAACTAACTGCATTATTTTTATTTGATGGTTTTTATAGTGTTACAGCTGCACCCGCTTAAGATTCCTTAATGGAAGTGTGATGAAATTGGTATGGACTTCATCGTTGGTCTACCCCGCACATCTACTAGATATGACTATTTGGGTGATTGTGGACAGGCTAACTAAAGTGGCCCACTTTATCCCATTGAAGACCATATATTCAGGTGCCAGGCTAGCAGACTTGTATATGGCACGAATTGTCTGTCTACACAGTGTACCTAAGAAGATCGTGTCAGACCAGGGATCCCAGTTCACCTCTCGGTTTTGGCAGAAGTTGCATGAGTGCCTAGACACGAAGTTGAATTTCAGCTCGGCCTATCATCCCTAAACTGATGGGCAGACCGAGAGAACCAACCAAGTACTAGAAGATATGTTAAGAGCTTATGCTCTTAAGCATGGTGGCAGTTGGGACAAGAGTCTACCCTACGCGGAGTTCTCTTACAATAACAATTATCAAGCCAGTCTGAAGATGTCCCCATTTGAAGCTTTATATGGCAGAAAGTGCAGAACCCCTCTATATTGGGATCAGACTAGTGAGAGACAATTCTTCAGGCCTAAAATTATCCAAGAGGTAGAAGAACAAGTTCGGATGATCCAAGAGAACTTGAGAATAGCACAATCTCGGTAGAAGAGCTATGATGATACCCGAAGAAGACCACTAGAGTTCGAAGAGGGTGATCACGTATACTTAAAAGTGTCACCAATCCGGGGTATGATAAGGTTTAAAGTTAAAGGCAAGTTATCCCCTCGCTTTATTGGACCCTTCAAAATCCTTAAGCGAGTTGGGGAGATGGCCTACCAACTTGAGCTACCAGATCATCTATCTGATGTACATGATGTGTTCCACGTATCTCAGCTTAAGAAGTGTCTCCGTGTCCCAGAGGAGCAGTTGCCTATGGAAGAACTTAGTGTGGAAGGTGATTTATCCTACACAGAGCATCCTATCAAGATCTTTAACACCTTGACTTGAGTTATGCGGAACAAAGTGATCAAAATGTGCAAAGTGCAATGGAGTCATCATGGAGAAGATGAGGCTATTTGGGAGAGAGAAGAGGAATTGCATGTAGAGTTTCCCCACCTTTTTCCTAGCTCGTAGTAATCTTGAGGTCGAGATTATTTTTAAGGGGGTAGGATTTGTAAAGCCCAAAATTTGTATAAGTGGAAAATAATAAAATAAATATATTTATGTGTTAGAGTTTTGGGGGATTATGGAACCTTTTGGGATTATTTGATTTCCTTTCCTTTTTGCATATTCAATTATTGGAATCAAGTTAGTCAAGCAATAAATAAATAAATAAAGAAATGTGCATCTCATGCTGGTATTTTTGGTTTATGACATTGAATTGTGAATAAAAAATTTGAAATAAAGTCAAAATTAGTTGAAGCCCGGAAATCAGAATTTATTTGAAGTTCAAATTCAAAAGGAGGAATAGGAAAACAAACCACAAATTATATAAAAAAGAGGAACCTTAACCTGCACTTGGGCAGGATTTGGACCCAACTGGCCCAACTCGATGGACATCCCTCCTTATTGGGCTCCCACGCACATGGCAAAATGCTCTCTGTCGTGTGGGCCACCCGGATTCAATCGTCAACTGGCAGGGTCCACTGTCAGCCCCTCAGGGCTTGGTTCTCTCGCACATGCGGGCCGCAGCGGGCCCCTAACCCCGTCACGTACACTGTTGCATGAGCCATCCACTTTACATCTTCCCCACGCGACGCAATCCCAACAGAACCTTTCTCTCCCCTCCGCAGACCCCGAGCGCATAACAATCCCCTCCCAAAGCCTCGCATCGCTGTCACACCCGGTTTTAGAAGACAAACTGTATGTGAACCATGTACGTGCCAGGACCAGCAATTCACGTACACAACAGTTACATAACTGGACATCATCACACAGTGCTCAAATAATAACATAAAAGGGGAATAATAGTCAATTACATCATATGTCTGAGACATCCACATAGTCTTTAACAATAATCAAAGTGCGAAAACGAAACGTAGCTACACGCAGCCTTCACAGGCAGCCGACTGGTGGTTGCCGCTAACCCACGCCTAAAACTCGTCGTAATCTTGGAACTCCTGGAAGTCTTCCTCCATGGCTTCATCTTCTCCTGAGCAGTGGTTGCAATGCGGACAACCTGGGGAAGGGGGGGGGTTTGGTGTGTAGAACAAGGGTGAGTACAGATCAACATACTCAGCAAATGTCCTGTTTGGCTGTAGCGGACTAGCTTTATGTGGGGGTAAGTCAAGCAATTGCTTTTAGTTGGTCAGATTATTATTACTAGTAAAGAGAGCCAGATTTTAGTATTAACCCAAGTTGTTAACCCAAAAGTACCTTTCCAAATGGTACCACTTACCATCGCCATAGTCAATACCAAAACCATCATTCACATCACCACTTGTAATCCAAACATCTCTGATCAAGTACCTCTAATCAATGGAGCTCCCTTGGCCGCTCATAACCGCGAGCACAGCTGATATATCAGTTTCATAACACTCTGCAGAGGTTGCGCACTTTACCCACAAGTCGTGATTCCCTTTCTGCCCGGAGATCATGACTCTCCATTGATCACTACAAAGGTGACCCACCAGGGTATCACTACGTAGCCTTTACAAAGATTCCCCGGGGTTGTAGCCGCCCGTTAAGTTTCCTAAATGCACCGCACTCCTCCCCAAGGGGCGAACCAACCTTGGCAGAGCGAGCCGCATACACCGAGCCCCACAAACGGCACGACAGCGAAGCGAACTACATCCCGGTTCCACTAATTATTCAGCTAAGGGCGTCCCATTCCACCCTCATGGTTGCACTGTTTTCCCGGGCGGTCATCCAACGAACAGGTCCTTATAGAGAAGTACTCGAGAAACCGCTCGAGCCCCTTAAATGCCACAAGTATATCATCATAATAAAAAAGGGAAACAGTGTATCATAGATAAATCTCATCATGTTCATTGATTAATGTGAAGCACTAGCATGTAGCTAAACCAAAATAATCCAACCCAAATAGGTAAGCAAGGACATGGATAACAAAAGCTAGTCAATCCTTAGGTATAAACTGTGTAAATGCGGAAAGTGAATTAAGGAATGTATAGGACATAAGTGGGTCAAGGGACACTTGCCTCCACCAACCAGCTGCTGCTCAGGGTCTTCTCCTGCGAGTTCTTCGGGCTCCGTGACCAGACCGTTCTCTATGCGTGTGCAAACATACATTCACATCTCAAATCAGCAAAGGAACAATACACCATATAAGGAAACAAATCAGTTAAACACGCACATGACATAAAGTTCGCGCTTACGATCACACAAAACTAGTGTTAGCGGAATGGCACGCGACGACGCGTGAGACCACACGTGTTACGTAAAAGAACTTCCAGCTTGACAACACAATCATATCTTATCAAGTTAAAACACATGAGGTGACCTAACTACACAAAAACTAGTCTTTATTAAATTACTTATTGAATGAGCAAGTAATTACATGACTTGTGAAAGCATGCATTAGAGCAGGTCAGGTTAATGTTGTGAACGTACTAGTGGCATTCTTACTATATATAAAAGAACTAAATCATTTACGTTATCCATCGACGTTCTATTCGCAAGACATAAATTATGTCAAGTCGATAATAATATTCATAACAGGAACAACGCCAGTTGAGCTAGCCGCATACACTGCGCAAGCTCTAGCACGCGCAAGGCCACACTGACCGGGGCTAGGGACACCAAGAGCTGGCCGCGCTACGTGCGCTGCAAACGAGCCACGCCGGGGACGCCACGCGCAGGCAGCGAGGGCCGCGTCGGGGGCCGACTGTGCCGCGCCGGGGCCCAGCCTCCGCAGACGCGCATGCCGCGCGCTAGCCGAGCGCCATGGCCGCGCTGTGCGCCGCAGATGCGCGGGAGGGGCCACGTGCAAGCCAGAGCAGTAGGGGGCCGTCGTGCCGGGCTGGGGGCACGAGCACCATGGCCGCGCTGGGGAGCCAGACCGCGCCATGCCACGGGCTTGGCGAACTGCGCCGGGGGCACCGCGCGCAGGGCAGGCCGCACCGAGGCGTCGCACGTGCCACGCCGAGGGCCGAGCGTGAGGGAGGGAGAGGGGCTCGGGGTGGGGAAGGACGCGCCGCGATCCACGCCGGAGCCACGCCATGGCCGCGTGCCGCACCACGGCTGTGCCGGCGGGGAAGGGAGGGGGCCGGGCGGGTGCGTCGCGCAGGAAGGAGCCACCGAGCCGGGAAAGAAGAGGGTGAGGGAGGGGGAAGGAGAGGAGAACGAGGCTCACTACGGGAAGGGCGAAGGTGGACAGTGTCGAGGGGCGGCGAGGGCGTCTTGGAGAGGTGGGAGAGAGAGATCGCACGTCGGGGGGTAGAGGAGAGCAGGGAGGTGGTTTTTGGGGGTGGGGGATGACAATTGGGGCCCACCACCAGGCAGTGGCGGCGGCGTAACCGCCACGCGCGCCACGCGCGGGGAACGCGGAGGAGGCGGCTTGGCCGCCGAGCCGGACCGCGCGGGGGCAAACTGGGCCGCGCCAGCTAGCCAGCCCAAGGGAGAGCAAGAGGGGGGGAAGCAGGCCGCGCCAGGCTGGGCCACGGGGGGGGGGGAGAGGAGGAGGGGGAGAAGCAGGCCACGCCTGGGCCGAGGGGGGAGGGGGCTTGGGGGTTTTTTCCTATTTTCTTTTTTAATCTATTCTCTGATTTGTGTTTTAGCTCTAGTTCTTTACCGAAATGCATGCTCCATAAATTCACTCAATAACAAGTAAGAAAATCATGGTCCGGCATGATGCAACAACCAAAGAAAATCCACTTCTAGGATTTATTAATACACGACATAGCGTTAACTCCCTTTAGAATTTTGAAAAGGAGCAAGGCATAGCGGGGAGAAAAGAAAAGTAGGAAAGGTAACGCCCGAATTTGGTGAGTGCTGGAGAAAGAAACATTTAACTCTCAAATTCGGGGCGTTACAAACCTATTCCCCTTACAAGAATCTCGTCCTCGAGAAACAAGGTTGGCTAGCAAAGAGCTTAGGATATTTAGCCATCAGATCATCTTCACGCTCCCAAGTTGCCTCTTCTTCGGAGTGATGACCCCATCCGACTTTGCACATTCTGATAGTCTTCCTTCGGGTGACTTTGTCTGCAGTCTCAATAATTTGCGTTGGCTTCTCAATATAGGTCAAGTCATCTTGGACTTCGAGACCCTCCACTGGCAACTGCTCTTCTGGCACACACAGACATTTCTTTAACTGAGACACATGAAAGACATCATGCACAACAAACAAATTTTCTGGCAGACTGAGCTGATAGGCCACTTCTCCGCGCCTTGCGAGAATCTGATACGGACTGATGTAGCAGGGTGCTAGCTTGCCTATGACTCCAAATCTTCTGACTCCTCTGATAGGCGATACTTTCAAATAGACAAAATCTCCATCTTCGAAACTCAGCTCTCTTCTTCTTGTGTCTGTGTAACTTTGCTGCCTTGATTGCGCTATCTTCAAATTCTCCCGAACCATCTTGATGTTCTCTTCAGCTTCAAGCAAAATGTCTGGCCCAAACACTTGCTTTTCTCCAGGCTGGTCCCATTGCAACGGAGTTCTACAACTCCTTCCATAAAGTGCCTGAAATGGTGACATCTTCAAGTTGGCCTGGTAACTGTTGTTATAGGAGAACTCTGCATAAGGTAACCTCTTGTCCCATCCGGACTGGTCTTGCAACGCACAGGCTCTCAACATTTCTTTGAGGATTTGATTAGTTCTTTCAGTCTGACCGTCTGTCTGCGGATGATAGGCTGAACTAAAATTCAGATGTGTACCCAAGGCTTCATGCAACTGCTGCCAGAAATGAGAGGTAAACTGTGTTCCTCTGTCTGACACTATCTTCTTTGGCACACCATGAAGACAACCGATCCAGGACATGTACAACTCTGCCAATACTGCACTGCTGTAGTTGGTCTTGACGAGTATGAAGTGGGCTGACTTGGTTAAGCGATCCACTACTACCCAAATGGAATCGTAGCCGGCTCGAGTGCGAGGCAATCCGACTATGAAGTCCATCTCGATTTCGTCCCATTTCCACTGAGGAATCCGCAACGGTTGCAACAACCCAGCTGGTCTCTGATGCTCTGCCTTGATCCATTGACAACTATCACACATAGCCACATGCTCTATGATTTCCCTCTTCATTTCGTACCACCAGAATTTCTTCTTCAGATCCTGATACATTTTCTCACTTCTAGGGTGTATAGAATAAGCTGTCTCATGAGCTTCCTTGAGGATCAATTCCCGAATGGACTGGAAATTGGGAACACACAAGCGGTCTTTGAACCATATCACACCTTCTGCATCTTCCCGAAAGTATTTACCTCTGCCTTCTAGAATCAGTTGCCGGACTTCATTGATCTTCTCATCATTCTTCTGTGCTTCTTTGATTTCCCACTCCAAGGTGGGTTCTAACTCAACTGTTACTCCTCGCATATTATTCAGAAATCCGAGGCTCAACCTGTCGAACTCTTTGGCCAACTCATAAGGCATCGGACGAACGACCATCATATTGACTTGACTCTTCCTGCTCAAAGCATCTGCCACTACGTTCGCTTTGCCTGTATGGTAATGAATCTCCAATTCATAGTCTTTGATCAACTCTAACCATCTTCGTTGCCTCATATTCAGCTCCGACTGAGTGAATATGTACTTCAGACTCTTGTGGTCTGTGTAAACATCACATTTCTGCACATACAGATAGTGCCTCCATGTCTTCAGTGCGTGAACCACTACTGCAAACTCTAGGTCATGGATTAGGTAATTCTTCTCATGAACCTTCAGCTATCGGGACGAGTAAGCCACAACTCTTCCCTCTTGCATCAACACGCATCCCAAACCAGTATAACAAGCGTCGCAATACACTGAAAAGGGCTTGTGCACATCAAGCAATACTAAGACAATTGTTGTAGTCAACTTTTCTTTCAGCGCTTCAAAGGCCTCTTGGCATTTCTGGGTCCACTTGAATTCCACTTTGTTGCCTAGCAAAGCTGTCATTGGTTTCGCAATCTTCGAAAACCCTTCAATGAATCGCCGATAATATCCGGCCATTCCAATGAAGCTCTTGATTCCTCGAGCATCTGTTGGCGCTTTCCAGTTTAGAATATCTGCTACTTTCTTCGGGTCCACAGCCAATCCTTCTTTGTTGATTATGTGACCCAAGAACATGACTTTATCAATCCAGAACTCGCACTTGCTCAACTTCGCATACAGGTGGTGCTCTCGCAATCTCTGCAATACCATCCTCAAATGATCTGCATGCTCCTCCTTACTTTGAGAATATATAAAAATGTCATCAATAAATACCACCACAAACTTGTCGAGATAATCCATGAATACACTATTCATCAGATTCATGAAGAAGACTGGTGCATTCGTTAGGCCAAAATACATAACAGTGAACTCGTACAACCAATACTTGGTAATGAATGCCGTCTTCGGAATGTCTGAAGGTCGAATCCTGAGCTGGTGATAACCTGACCTCAGATCTATCTTTGAAAACACGCTGGCTCCTCTCAACTGGTCAAACAGATCTTCTATTCTGGGCAAGGGGTACTTGTTCTTGATTGTGACCTCATTCAGAGCTCGATAGTCGATACACATCCTTCTAGTGCCATCTTTCTTCTCCACGAATAGGACAGGGGCGGCCCAAGGTGAGGTGCTTGGCCGGATGTAACCTTTCTCTGACAGCACATCGATATGCTTCTTGAGTTCAACCAACTCCGGTCCAGATACTCTGTAGGCTCTCTTAAAGATGGGGGCGGTTCTAGGAAGAAGCTCTATGGCAAACTCAACTTTCTGTTCAGGTGGCATGCCTGGTAAATCTTTTGGGAACACGTCCGGAAATTCTGACACCACTTTGATAATCTTGAGTGGATCTGCTTCACTGCTATCAATAGCCATCTGATAACAACTCCCTTTCCTTGGCTCAGGCGGGACTAACTCGGTCACCACTTCCTCTCCTATTGGGGACATCAACTTAATCGTCCTCTTAACACAACTCATGACTGCCCGATACTTATCTAGCCAGTTTATCCCTAGGATAACATCTATTCCCTGAGTACTCATTACTATGAGGTTAGCGGGAAACTCTATCCCCCTTATTTCCACACTTACATTCAAGCAAACACTATCAGCTCGAATTCTACCACTGGCTGAATCAATTTGAATGGGTGTTGACATGGTAGTTATTGGAATATTATGTGCTTCTACCCATGATGCAGTTATAAAAGAATGCGTTGCTCCAGTATCAAATAACACTTCTGCAATATGGGAGTCAATTGGAAACATACCTACTATCATGTGGGGGGTTCACTGAACTGCTTCAGCCTCCAAGTGGTTCAGTCTCCCATGGTTGTAGCGTGGCTGGGAGCGGTTGCCTGCTCCAGGCTAAAACACATTCTGTTTTGCTGGGGCACTAGGGCCTGACTGCTGCTGGCCTGCCTTCTTCGCACATTGCATCACCCAATGGCCTTGTTCTCCACAGTGGAAACATGCTTTGCTTATGCCTTGAACTGGGGTTGCTTGACTGTTCTGCTGGGTTGCTGGGGCAGGAAGACAAGGTGCCTTCTGATTCTGCCTCTGGAACTAACGTCCTCCTGACTGATTATTCTGGCGATTCTGCTGCTGGTGCTGAGGGTACTGCCTTTGAAACTGCTGCTGCTGAGGTGGGCGCTGGTTCTGTCTGAACTGTTGAGGTGGGTTGCCTTAGAAACGAGGGCGATTGCTACTCCCAGGCTGGGGCCCACTGATCTTGCGCTTGCGATCTTCCATCTCTTTGCACTTCCTCTCCATCATGATCGCTCTGTCGATCAGGTGCTGAAATGTGGGGAAGGTGTGGTTCATCAGTTGATAATGCAGAGGGTCGACCAAGCCTCTCAGGAAACGATACTGCCTCTTGGCGTCGGTGTTGACATCTTCAGGAGCATAGCGAGACAGCTGCAGAAACCTGTCTCGGTACTCACTAACGGACATTGACTCTTGTTTGAGTGCCAGGAACTCCTCCTTCACTGTCATCAGACCTGCTTGAACATGGTACTGACGGAAGCTATCTCTGAATTCTTCCCAGGTGATGGCGTCGGGGTTGGCATGGGTGGCGAGATAGGACTCCCACCAAGACTTAGCTACTCCACTCAACAGACGGGGACCATTCAAAACTTTCTCCATGTCGTCGCACTGGGCAGTGTGCAACTCCCGCTCCATAGTGCGCAGCCAATCTTCAGCATCCATGGGGTCAGAAGAGTGAGCGAACACTGGGGGATGACCTCTCATGAATTCAGCACGCTTGTCTCTGGGCATCTGAGGCTGAGGTGGTGGCTGTTGCTGCTGCTGCTGCTGAATGGTGGCCAGAGTCTGACCAATGGCTTGAACTGCCTGAGTCTGCATTAGGAACATCTACTTGACGGTCATCGGGGGTGGTGGTGGCAGCTGCTGACGGGGTGCCTCATCCTGCGGGGCTGCCTGCTTCTGCTGAGCACGCATTCCTCCTCTGCACCTGTTTTCTGACATCTGCAGAATGCAACCACATATCAGATTTGATCTTGCAAGCTTGCAGCATAATAAAAGAGTACAGAATTCTTCCACAACACTGAACAGATGAACATCTTCACTGATTTCCAACACATGCAAACACAACTTCTCAGATAAAGAGGAAAGTAGAATAAAAAGGCTTCCCAACTAGATAGCTAACTTCAATAACATTTAACATGTAAACCAAGGTGCAGGGGGTGCCCACACTCTGGTGACAGTCATTACAAAGATCCAAATCCAACATAGTTCATCATGACAAACATAAAAGCACAGGATAAGCAAACTACCCTGTCTAACTAAGACTAACTAACGGTATGACCGAGACTAAGACTAAGACTTCTATTTTAAGCATTTATTACAGGACCCAACACTGACGATCTATGGTTCTAAATTTATCTTGGTCCTGCAGTCGGGGTTGCCATAAGCCTAGTGTCCACGCCGAGGTGAGCGGTACGGGTGTTGAGTCCAGACGGGAGCGGGGGAGCCATCCTCCAGGTGACAATGCTCTGCACGCTGAGCCCGCAGCTGGGCGATCTCAGCACGAGCCCTACTCAGCTCGTCTAATGCATGGTCCAGTTCTGTGTTTAGCACGGCGGCTAGGTTGACTATGCTGCTCAACCTAGGATTGTCCTCACCTGGAGAACAGGTGAGACAATCACACCTCCTGTGCTGCCAGATGGACGGCAGGGGTAATACTTCAGGTTGAGACCATCGGCTCCCCCGCCAAGCATCGAGCAGTAGTGCGAAAGCGCACGTCGTGCGACATCTTGCATGGCTGCCTCAGCTGAGTCCCGCTCAGAGATAGAATAGTGCTCTGAGCAGACCTCTGCACCCCGGAGACTATTCTCCAGACGGCGCACCAAGCAGGTCGCCTCCCGGCAGTCCGGGTAAACCCCACGACTGTGCTGGAAGACAACACAACGATACTCGATGGCCCAAGTGCGCCGGTCGAGTGCCTGGCGTAGCAGGGTGTCAAGCGCGTCATGGAAGTGACACCCGCGAGCGGCGTCGCGAGTGATGGGTCGAGCAACCCATCCTTCCGGCTCCTGGTCGGCTGAAAGGTCGGTGCTAAAGCTCGAGCTGCCGTCGCCTCCTCCATCGTCTGGGTCTCCTCCAGCATCTACTCCAGCGGTTGGGGCACTCAGTGGGGGTGCAGGGGGCGCCTCCAGTGGGAGCATAGGGGAGCAGCTCCTCACAAACTCTATCTCCTGCTGAAGCGAGAAAGAAGAGCCCTGCTGCTCCAGCTCTTGTCACCGACGCTCCTGCTCCTTGTGCAGGCGGTGGTGCAGCCTCTCCAAGTGGCTAGACTAACCAGTCACTGGACGGCGAAGCGGACGCTCAGCGAGACGAGAGGGCAAGAAGGGGATGACGGACTTCCGTGCGGTGTGTCTAAGACGAGCCATCTACAAAAGACACCGTAAGCATAAGAGTGAGAACAGAACTAATATGACCAGCAAGTAAACCATAAATAAATAAGGAATGAGAATAAACAAATTTTTTTAGCAAGGTATAATATATATAGTAGAACATAGGTTTGGTCGATATGACCAACTTTTGAAGGGATACCAAAGTCAAGGTAAGAATAGGGGTCTATAATCCTTAGAACGACCATTCTACTCTAGGTTAGAGGTCCTACAGTCAGCACGGCTTTGATACCACCTATGTCACACCCGATTTTAGAAGGCAAACCGAATGCGAACCATGTACGTGCCAGGATCAGCAATTCACGTACACAACAGTTACATAACTGGACAACATCACACAGTGCTCAAATAATAACATAAAAGGGGAATAATAGTCGATTACATCATATGTCTGAGACATCCATATAGTCTTTAATGATAATCAAAGTGCGAAAACGAAACATAGATACACGCGGCCTTCATAGGCAACAGACTGGGGGTTGCCGCTAACCCACGCCTAAAACTCGTCTTAATCTTGGAACTCCTGGAAGTCTTCCTCCACGACTTCATCTCCTCCTGAGCAGTGGTTGCAACGCGGACAACCTGGGGAACGGGGGGGGCGGTTGGTGTGTAGAGCAAGGGTGAGTACACATCAACATACTCAACAAATGTCCTGTTTGGCTGTAGTCGACTACCTTTATGTGGGGGTAAGTCATGCAGTTGCTTTTAGTTGGTCAGATTATTATTACTAGTAAAGAGAGCCATATTTTAGTATTAACCCAAGTTGTTAACCCAAAAGTACCCTTTCCAATTGGAAAGAATACCACTTACCATCGCCATAGTCAATACCAAAACCATCATTCGCATCACCACCTATAATCCAAACATCTCTGATCAAGTACCTCTAATCAATGGAGCTCCCTTGGCCGCTCATAACCGCGAGCACAACTAATATATCAGTTTCATAACACTCTGCAGAGGTTGCAAACTTTACCCACAAGTCGTGATTCCCTTTCTGCCTGGAGATCATGACTCTCCATTGATCACTAACATGGTGACCCAGCAGGGTATCACTATGTAGCCTTTACAAAGATTCCCTAGGGCTGTAGCCACCCGTTAGGTTTCCTAAATGCACATCACTCCTCCCCAAGGGGCGAACCAACCTTGGCAGAGCGAGCCGCATACACCGAGCCCCATAAACGGCACGACGATGAAGCGAACTACACCCCGGTTCCTCTAATTATTCAGCTAAGGGCGTCCCATTCCACCCTCATGGTTGCACTGTTTTCCCGGGTGGTCATCCAACGAATAGGTCCTTTCGGAGAGGTACTCGAGAAACCGCTCGAGTCCCCTTAAATGCCACAAGTATATCATCATAATAAAGAAGGGAAACAACGTATCATAGATAAATCTCATCATGTTCATTGATTAATGTGAAGCACTAGCATGTAGCTAAACCAAAATAATCCAACCCAAATAGGTAAGCAATGACATGGATAACAAAAGCTAGTCAGTCCTTAGGTATAAACTGTGTAAATGCGGAAAGTGAATTAAGGAATGTATAGGACATAAGTGGGTCAAAGGACACTTGCCTCCACCAACCAGCTGCTGCTCAGGGTCTTCTCATGCGAGTTCTTCGGACTCGATGACCAGACCGTTCTCTATGCGTGTGCAAACATACATTCACATCTTAAATCAGCAAAGGAATAGTACACCATATAAGGAAAAAATCAGTTAAACACGCACATGACATAAAGTTCGCGCTTACGATCACTCAAAACTAGTGTTAGCAAATGGCACGCGATGACGCGTGAGACCACACGTGTTACGTAAAAGAACTTACAACTTGACAACACAGTCATATCTTATCAAGTTAAAACACGTGAGGTGACCTAACTACACATAAACTAGTCTTTATTAAATTACTTATTGAATGATCAAGTAATTACATGACTTGTGAAAGCATGCGTTAGAGCAGGTTAGGTTACTGTTGTGAACGTACTAGTGGCATTCTTACTATATATAAAAGAACTAAATCATTTACGTTATCCATCGATGTTCTATTCGCAAGACATAAATTACGTCAAGTCGATAATAATATTCATAACAGGAACAACGCCAGTCGAGCTAGCCGCATACACCGCGCAAGCTCTAGCGCGTGCAAGGCTGCACTGACCGGGGCCAGGGACACCGCGAGCTGGCCGCGCCCGTGCGCCGCGAACGAGCCACGCACACGCCGCGGGCAGGATGCATCGGGCACGCCGCGTGCAGGCAGCGGGGCCGCGCCGGGGGTCGATCGCGCCGCGCTAAGGACGCCGCGCGCAGGCAGCGGGGGCCGCGTCGGGGCCGACCGAGCTGCGCCGGGGCCCAGCCGCCGCAGACACGCACGCCACGCGCGAGGGCCGCGAGTTGCACGATAGCCGAGCGCCATGGCCGCGCTGTGCGCCGCAGACGCGCGGGAGGGGCCGCGCGCATGCTAGGGCAGCAAGGGGCCGCCGGGCCGGGGCGGGGGCGCGAGCGCCACGGCCACGCCGGGGAGCCAGACCGCGCCATGCCGCGGGTTCGGCGAACCGCGCCGGGGGCACCACGCGCAGGGCGGGCCGCGCCGAGGCATCGTGCATGCCACGTCGAGGGCCGAGCGCGAGGGAGGGAGAGGGGATCGGGGTGGGGGAGGACGCGCCGCACTTCGCGCCGGAGCCGCGCCATGGCCGCGGGCCGCACCATGGTCGGGCCAGCGGGGAAGGGAGGGGGCCGGGCGGGTGCGTCGCGCTGGAAGGGGCCGCCGAGCCGGGAAAGAAGAGGGTGAGGCAGGGGGAAGAAGAGGAGAATGAGGCTCACCGCGGGAAGGGCGTAGGCGGACGGCGTCGACGGGTGGCGAGGGCGTCTTGGAGAGGTGGGAGAGAGAGATCGCACGTCGAGGGGTAGAGGAGAGCAGGGAGGTGGTTTTTGGGAGTGGGGGATGACAGGTGGGGCCCACCACCAGGCAGCGGCGGCGGCGTAACCGCCACGCGCGCTACGCGCGGGGAACGAGGGGGAGGCGGCTTGGCCGCCGAGCCGGACCGCGCGAGGGCGAGCTAGGCCGCGCCAGCTAGCCGGCCCAAGGGAAAGCGAGAGGGGGGAAGCAGGCCGCGCCAGGCTGGGCCGCAGGCACGACGCCGAGCTGGGCCGCGCGCGTGGGAGGGGTGGTTGGGCCGGGGGGGAAGAGGAGGAGGGGGAGAAGCAGGCCGCGCCTGGGCCGAGGGGGAGGGGGCTTGGGGGATTTTTTTTCCTATTTTCCTTTTTAATCTATTCTTTGATTTGTGTTTTAGCTCTAGTTCTTTACCGAAATTCGTGCTCCATAAATTCACTCAATAACAAGCAAGAAATCATGGTCCAGCATGATGCAATAACCAAAGAAAATCCACTTCTAGGATTTATTAATACACGACATAGCATTAACTCCCTTTAGAATTTTGAAAAGGAGCAAGGCATAGCGGGGAGAAAAGAAAAGTAGGAAAGTTAACGCCCGAATTTGGTGAGAGCTCGAGAAAGAAAAATTAACTCTCAAATTCGGGGCGTTACAGTCGCCCTCGCAGGAGTATATAGGAAGGCTCGCGATCGTCCACTCCTCTGCTTACTTTGATTATCGATGAAGAGAGCCAGTTGACGGTGAGCTGAGAGATCGGGTGGGTCCCCCTGCCATCGTGCGCCCTTCGAGTCGGTGCCACTTTTGGGGAATCGGGGTGCGAGCTGCGATCCAGTGGAGCACTGCAGCGTAACCTTGGGAGCCTTGGGTGTTGCGGTGACTTGGACCAACGGGAATCCGTCACCGGACTTCGACCAAGTCCCAGATCTGCCCTGCGCTGTGAACTGATCCCATCGCCTACTTCCTTTCTTATAAGTTCGTCTCACAATCGACTCGTTCTCTGTCGCGCGTAGAGTGTCTCGGATTTGAGGTTGGGGCGCGGATGCGTGTGTTGCGAATCTCCGGTGATGTCCTCCGCCATGGCCATCGCACGACACCGCCCTCTGGGTGTTTGGTGGTGAGCGAGGCAGGGAAGGCGAGTCTCGGGCGATAGATGTGCGAATCAACAGTCCTGGAGTCACACCCGGATTTAAGGGACAAAGCCGGGTGCATCTCATATATGCGCCAAAGAAGACAACACATATAATAACAGAGTGTATAGAGATCAATGTCACAATATAATCAGAGTACTTATTACATAGTGGAAGTCTTACAAAATAAAAGATAAATATAAAACGAACTAAAGTCCATCCTTGGCGCCATAAAGTCAACTGGGAGACGCCACCTAGATCAAGTCAAACTCCTCGTTATGTGGCTCCTCTTGAACCACATGTTCTTCTCTTGTGGGGGGTGTGAGACAGCAAGGGTGAACTCACACATGTTCATCGCTCAACAAGTTGTGGGGAATAATATGCATGAACTCACCAAAGTGGGAGTTCATGTGATGTGTAAGGCTGATCAACAATAGGGGTTAAAGCTGAGCATTGCTTTTAATAAGTTGATCAAATTTTATTAGCAATTACTAGATGTAAGTAAATACCAAACCATAATAAGAATAGAAAAAAATTAATAAATAATCCCATGCAATGCAAATGACAAATTGAATTTAGTTCCATAATTTAATCTTGCGAGAGTCCTGAGCTCCTCTTGACTGTGAGCTCGGCTAGTATACCAGTTTTACACTCTGCAGAGGTTGTATCCTGTACCCACAAGTCATGTTACCCATTTGCCAAGGGGTCATGAATCCCATACACCTCTACCAAGGAAGCGAGGCAGGGTAACACTACGAGGCCTTTACAAAGTTCCACTAGCTTCCGAAAACCCGCTACAGTTTCTGGGAAGAGCAATTGCTTCTAGAGATCGGCGAGCCAAAGCATTTTCTCTCTCTTCTTTTGGACCTGTTGATGGATGGCTTCGAGATTCCTGATTTCTTGGTCTAGTTCCTTCTCCTGAGGTGTTGGGCTGGTAGCCTTCCTCTTCTGGCTCCTAGCTTCACGTAGCGTCTCCTGATTAACGTCCAATGGCTGCAGTGCAGCCCACGGCGCTGTTGTCTTCTTCGGCGGCATGACGAAGGTCAATGCTTGCCGAAGGTAGTCGAATGAGTTCACCGGAGGTGGGTGCCAATGTTGGTCCTTGTTCTCGGATGCTATACATCAAGAACAAAGCAACACAATTGTTAACGATTAGAGACCTTCGTCCTTCGAAGCATTATTTTCCCTTGGGATATAATGATCTTCAGACGAAAAGGTCATGAAGGACATACCTTCATCATTTCAGTGAACAAGATGTAAATAGAGACATATGAAACACAAAAAGAATATAAATAATCATTCCAGATCATTAGATTATTTATATTCTTTATTTTATAAACATGGATAAACATCAGTGATATTTGTATTACATTTGTACCTTCGGCTTGTCAGAAGGTGGAAAAGCGAATGTGACGCGAGCGTGATTACAATTCAGCGTGAACAGTGCGGTGTTACTGTTCATCTATTTATTGGCACACGACGTAGCCTGGACAAAATTACATTCATGTCCCCAACATTTACTATTGACCATAAGGCAAGTTGTCGAGGACTAAGCAGTCTTTTCTCCTTTTGGTCGGTTTCATCTTTCACCATCATCCTCGTGTTAAGCCGAAGCTCCTTCAGCCACAGCTTCGGAGCTAGTTTGTCCTTCCTTTAGACCGCACCTTCATACCATGCACACCTTCATCTCAAAGTCGAAGCCTCCTGTAACAGTCTATGTTATACTGAAAAACATGTTAGTTAACTTTTTGAGGACCTTCGGAAGAGGAAGGCCCCCAACAAGTACTCTGATGTTATTGTGACATTTATCTCTATACACTCTGTTATTATATATGTTATCTTCTTTGGCGCATGTATGAGATGCAGCTGGCTTTGTTCCTTAAATCTGGGTGTGACAGAAGTGGTATCAGAGGAAATGTTGACTGTAGGACGAAACCTATATAGAAATGGACAAAACCCTTACCTACTTACCTTACTCTGATTCATTCTATACTTGTCTTATCTTTATCCTATCTCACCTTTTGCTGTCATACTCTGATTACTCTTATCTTTTCCACTCTAAGACAAGATGGGTTTCACACCATGGAATCCTACATTTATGACATTCTTAAGAGATAAGGAATCTAAGACGAAATTAAAACTATGTTCTCTATTTAAAAATGTTGGTTGATTGTTCTGATGATAAATGCCTGATTTGCTTCTTTGATTGATTGAGATATTATAAATGGACATCTTAGCATGTACCACCATAAGGTAATGAATTAGCTTTGGTATATAAAATATTAATCTGCTTAGCTAATAAATCCTCCAAAGTAACATGCCTCGTAATTACATGCCTTGTCTACAATCCTTTCTCTCTTACCATATGTTTCTAACTCAGATGGTCAATACCAGGAAGGGTGGTGGAATTGATCTACCTCCCAATCGACACACTCGGAGGATATTTAGACAACAACAACAACAACCTGAGATGGATCCTCCACAACCTCCACCAACCGGAGCTGATCCCGCAGTTGTAGCCCAGATGTGGATAATGCAACACATGGCAGACACCATGGCGGATATGCACGCGCAGATGCAGCAGGAACACCAGGAGATGCGCCAAGAGCGAGAGTATATATGCCAGGAGATGCGCTAAGAGCGAGAGGAGATACGCCAGGAGAGAAGGGCGCAACAGCAACAGCAGCAAGCACCACTGCCTCCACCTCCACCACCAGTTCCACCCCAGGACAAGCACCGGGAGTTCATGAGCCACAAGCCACTGACATTTGCTAACTCTCCTGATCCAATGGACGCTGATGATTGGCTGACGTCTACAGAGAAGAAGTTGATTATTGCCCAATGCTCTGACCGGGAGAAGGTTCTATATGCTTATGGTCGTCTGACAGGTCCTGCTGCTGATTGGAGGGATTCATACACTGCTTCCCACGATGCTGCTGATACTATCACATGGGCGGAGTTTGCTACTCAGTTTAGGAACTATCATATACCAGCTGGACTGATGAAGATTAAGAAGAAAGAATTTCTATCGTTGAAGCAGGGGAGCATGTCAGTCAGCGAGTACCGTGATAAGTTCATTCAGCTCTCCAGATATGCACCGGATGAAGTTGCCGAAGATGAGAGGAAGCAGGAGCACTTTATTGAAGGACTCAATGGACCTCTCCAGTATGCTCTAGTGGCACATACATTTCCATCATTCCAAAAGTTGCTTGACAAGGCCCTAGCTATTGAACACAAGCGTGTTCAGCTGGGAGATCTGAAGAGGAAGGCGATATCCCAGGGACAGGGAAGCAGCAGTGTTCATCCTCACTACGGTTCACCCAACAGTACACCAGTTCGCAGTGGAGGAGGCCAGCGCCCAGCTCAGCACTCACCTCATGGGACTCCACCGACTCGTCAGGCTACCCCCACTGGCACCCTGACGAAATTTTCAGGACAGAGTGCAGGCACTACTTGCTACAAGTGTGGGAAGATTGGACATTATGCAAATGTTTGCCCACAGAGGATTGCTACTACCCCAGTTCAGAACAAGCAGCAGACTCTAGGATCTGGCAAGGGATTCTCTATTGCTAGGGTTAATCAAGTCAGCACTGATGCTACTCCTAATGGGCCTGTTGAGGCAAATCAAATGACACATAAATTGACATTGACAATTATGGGAAGAGAATTCAGGGCTACTGCTATAATATTAGAGCAAGCAACATAGATCTAATCCTTGGTATGTCATGGTTAAGAAAGGCAAAATCCATTATACACTGTGGTAGGGGTACAATAGAACTCACCAGCCCTAAAGGAGAAAGATTTGACGTTGAAATTACAGTAACTACCTCTACCAGACATGCGACATTCTTCATAGATGTGGAGTTTGTTGGAAACAACATCCATGTGGTTAGGGATTTTCCGGATGTCTTTCGAGAGGAGTTAACAGGGATGCCATCAGATAGGGAAGTTGAGTTTGTCATGGATCTCTTACCTGGAACTGCTCCTATTTCTAAACGACTATTGGGGACTTGTTCTCAAATGCTATGAATTAAGAACAAGGCAACACAAAATGTTAAATATTAACGCCCTTCGTCCTTCGAAACATTATTTCCCTTAGGAAATAATGATCTTTAGACAAAGGTCATGAAGGACATACCTTCGAACATCGAAGGTATGAAGGTAACAGAAGGAAACGAATACAAAAGATAACATAAACAGTCGTGTAACATTATCAACTCATCTTCATTATATTATCATGAGGAAATAAAGTAATATTGAATTACATTTGATACCTTCGACTTGATAGACAGCAAAGGTACAAGCGTGATGCAAAAGCAAATGCCAAGTCAGCGTGAACAGTACGGGAGCATTGTTCATCTATTTATAGGCACGGGACGCAGCCCATGTAAAATTACACCCATGCCCTTTACATTTGCTAATGACTCTATAGTGATCCATCAAGGTCCAAATAGCCTTTTCCCTTTTAAGTCGGTTTCCTTTCCTGCTGTCATGCCGAAGCTCCCTTGCGCGTAGCTTCGGCGCTGCATCAGCCTTTGTATCCTTTGTGCTTCTTCTAATGTGGTTATGATTCGAATCCGAAGGTACCTGTTCATGTATTACAACTCCGGAAATATTGTTAAATCATGTTTTTGAGGACCTTCGGAAGACGAAGGTCCCCAACAGTAGCCCCTCGCAAGGTTAATTTATTAGAATAACGAATTCAGATTGCGATATGGACGAAGGCCCTAAGCCGAAGGTCCGAAAAAACACCTTCCCTTTGCCAGAATAGCAATAGTTAATGACAGACGCCCCCCTCCAACTTGGAGCGCATTGGGCGTATAAATAAAAACCCACCCCGAGCACATTTGATACGCTATTCTGCCGCCTGCTTTGCTTGCTCAATTTTTTAGCTCTTGCCTACCAATGATTGCTTGGTTTTTTAGACTTTCTAAGCTTCGGCTTTAAGGACATATTTTCACCATTTCCGAAGAGATGTCTCAAGACAAAAAAGCTGTTGCTGAAACGAAGCTGAGCGAAGACGAGAAGCTCCTTGAGGAGAAGACTACTGGATTTATTGAATCAATAGCAAAGACAAATACAGAAAATATTACTAAGGAGATTCTAGAAGACTTATCTGAAGATACTGATGACAGCGACAGTTATGATGCGGAAAGTGGGGGCGAAGACTCCGAAGATCGGCCCTGGCGACCAAGTCATGCAGTTTTTGGGAAATCGACTATCAGACAGGGTCATCTTGATAATATGAGAGGAAGGTATTTTCGAGATATGTCTATCGTGAGGGCTGACAACGGAGACAGGATTGTTCCTGTTCCCGAAGAAAATGAAGTCGTGATCTATCGAAGCTTCTTCAAAGCTGGGCTTCGGTTCCCCTTAAGCAGATTTGTGGTTGAAGTTTTAAAGATATATCAGATTTTCCTTCACTAGATTACTCCCGAAGCAATTATCAGAATGGGGATCTTCGTCTGGGCCGTGAGGAGTCAAGGTTTGGAGCCAAGTGCAAAATGTTTTTGCAGCATGCACGAACTTTCGTATGAGACGAAGCCCTGGGGTAAAGAACAATATCATAACAATTTTGGTTGCTATAGCTTCGTTGCTCATTCTGGCTCAAGCTGCCCAGTGCCAACTTTTCGGAAGAGATGGCCTGGAGACTGGATGAAAGAATGGTTCTATGTGAATAATGATTTAAAGGCGAGAGAAGACATTACAGAGATCATCATGTGCCCCATTTGGTCCCGCTTCGGCCTTCAGAAACCGAAGGTAGAAATTGATGAAGCAGCCAAAGGATGTCGAAGGGCTTTCGGCACAATTTGCTCTTTCATCAGGACAAGGGATTTAGTCCAAGAACATGTGGCCTACAGGATATGGGCATTGATAGGCAACTGGGAGATGCCAAAAGAGACCATCAGCAACCCTAGCGAATGTGGTTTGGTGTGATTGAAATATACCTTCATGTTTAGAGACCAATTTGTCGAACCAGACGATGACTGGCTGAAATGTGTTGAAAATACTAGTGATGAACTACTTGGAGCATACTCCAAGTCTGAAGATAATGCATTATCTGTGGCCTTCAGGAGCCGAAAAAAGAAAAGACTAAATAGGCTTTTTGACGCTATTGGATTTGTGTACCCTGACTATCGGTACCCGCCGCGGGGGCAGAAAAGAAAGGGTGCAACTTCTGGGAAGGATGTTGCTTCAGCTGCTCCAAGCGAGCCCGCGCCGAAGAGGAAAAAGGTGAAGGTTCTTACTCACCGACCGCGCTACATTGAACCGGCCACAGTGCCTGAATTTGGCGGTGAGACCTCTTCGGCTACTGAAGCCAAAGGACCTGCTCTAACGCAGAGGATTGAAGAGCCGGCTGCAATGCCGAAGGCTGACAAAATTGAAGAACCGAGAACCAAAGAGACGAAAACATCAGAAGTTCTAAGCCCTTCGGTAGGAGTGGAGGCGCCGAAGACACAAAAAGATCTGGCAGCGACCCGCAAGAGAAAAAGGATGGCTAGTGTATTAGATGTGCTGGAGACGATAAAAACTTCAAGCTCTACTCCAGGAAAAATTGCCAAGGCTTCGAAAACACAGATTGAAACCGAGACAAAGCCGACCGAAGCCGAAGCTTCAATGAGCCGGGCTTATGCCGAAGCTGGGCCTTCAGAGCCCACCAAGGAGAAATCCTCGGAAATTGGAGAAAAGGCAGCGGAGGAAGAAGCTATAGAACAGATTTTGCCTGAAAAAGCTGCCGCTCCTTCTCCCGAAGCTTTGAAAGAAAATATTGAATATATTATCCGTCATGCTTCGGGAAAAAAAGCTCTCTAAAGAAGAAGAACGAGAAGCTCAACGCTATGCCCAGAAGCTGAAATATCCAAAGGGGGCATTAGTATTCAACGGCAGCGGAGAAGAGGATTTCTTGTATTGTCTCCCAGACAGCAAGGAGATTTCCGTCTGCCGAGAGATGAGCAGAAGCTTCGGATTCCCAACATTAGAAGATGGGCTTTCAGTGCTGTCAAAAGATGAATTGGCCGACAGTTTAGCATATAATAGTATAAATGTGTGAAAATCAATTTTTGTACTTAAAAATGATTTTTTTTCATTTGCTTATACTCAATACCGTACTCCTTTTGCAGGGCCTGATCCTTAGCAATGCCCTCAGGGTGCAGAAAAATACTGAAGACGAAGGATGCACTATAGCTCTAAACAACCTTCGTTCAGAAGTAATTGAACTAAGGAACGAAGGTCTTGAAAAAGATAAAATATTAATTTTATTGGTGAGCAAAATAAAAGAAGACAAAGCTACTTCCAAAGCCCAAGCTGAAGCCCAGAAATGTGAAATTGAAGACCTTCGGAAATAGCTGGCTGAAGCCAAATTAAATTGCGCTGTTACCGAAGCTGAACGAGATGCCGGTGATTACTGAAAAAATTATTGGGAAAAAATAGTTGCAGAACTTCGCTCATCAAAAGAAAGATGTTTTAAAAAATCTATAGAATGCGTGAAAAAGATAAAAACTAGCTTCGCCAACGTTGGCGCATATTCAAGCGAAGATAACTTCATACGGGGCGACCCCGAAGGTCCAATTGAGTGGATCAGCAGCGAAGCCGAAGCTTTTGAAGAAATTTTGAGCGACCGCGGGGACGTCTGTGCCTTCTCTGGTGCGAGAGGAGTTGCAGCTATTTTGGAGAAAGCAGGGTGCGAACATGTGAAAATTTTGGCCCAAGCCGAAGCTGCTTTCTCTGTTGATGATACGAAGGACCCCTCGGCCGAAGCGAGCTTAATTGGCGGAAAATTTTTCACTGACATCTGGGAAAATGGCGGCCGAGGGATGGCCCACGAAATAATAAAGAAGAGCGAAAAAGATACTCATGACGCTAGAGAAGCAACGAAAACAGCTGAAAAAGCTGCGGAACTCGAAAGGCGGATAGGTATTACTTAATAGCTTTTAACTTTGTTGTTTATTTTTGTGACTTTGAACTGATTTACGTTTTCTACCACAGCTGAACTATCTCCTCCCCAGAGCCCTTCGAGTCACTGGCCGACCCAGAGGCAAAGGAATCAACAGAAATTATTAGTATGGCCAAAACTATTATGGACGAAGTCGTTACCCAACTGCTGACCGAAGCTACAGATAAAGTTTTGAAAGAAGAAGAATAGCTATTGTAAAAACAATGCTAGAATATTAATGTATCATTTGCTGGACTATGCTTGTAATATTTGGTGCTCATGGGTTTTGCATGTAATATATAAATGGCTTTGTAATTCATTTCTTTGCGATGCATGAAACTTTTATGTACATACCGTTTTTGAGCCTTCGGCGAAAAAACACCTTCCCTTCTTTTCATGCTTCGTAAAGAAGAGCTTTTATGCTTCGTAAAAAATCCTCCAATCGTGGCAAAAACATTAATGCTTCGTCAACAATAGGTTTTTTCCTCCACATCAGAGTTGATGAAGTTGTATTTCTTCAAAACTTATTTTGTGCCTTAGCACAATTTCACTTTTTTGAAGCATTCTCCGAATGTCAATATTGTATCCCCTTCTTGTGCCATTGATGCAATATGATGTATGATGTTATGTTATGCAAAATGATGTGATGATGTTATGTTATGCAAAATGATGTTTGTGCCAAAGACACACATTCACATCCCCATAATGGAATACACAATCTCTTTGCCGTTTATTTTTCGGCTTCACCGCTTATTTTTCGGTGTATCAGCGCTGACTTTTCGCTATAAGTTCTGCATTCCCTTAGGAACGTATTTTGAACTTTTTCGCCTTCTATTTTGGCGGTATTCGCTTTGACTTTTCGCGCTTCGCCTTATATTTCGGCGGTATTTGGCTCTGCATTCCCTTCGGAACGACTTTTGAGCAGAAAACTTACACTACGCTCCCTTAGGAACGACTTTTTGTAGCTTCGACAAACTTACGTTGTGCTCCTTAGAACGACTTTTTGTAGCTTCGGTAATACTTGTAATGTGATTTTTAGCCCCGCGTTGCCTTAGGGACGACTTTTGTGCTTCAGCGACTTCGTGAGTCTGTGGAGAAGATATATTTTACTATGGCAAGAACGAAGCTATTACAGGAAATTGAAAACGACAAAAGAACTAGGTTTTCAATAATTGTTCCTTATTAAAAAAGAAAATGACAATGAATGTAAAAACTGTTTTAGGGGTAGGATATCTCTTAGTAGATATGCTTCGATTCTGGCACAGTACTATTGACTGTGCGAGCTTCGGACTCCTCCCTGAAATCTCGCTGCTGATGGGTCTGTTGACTCCCTTCTGGCTGCTAGCCTCGTGAATATATAGGTTGTAGTGGTGCCGGAGGTGGCGGTTGTGGCCAGGATGCCTGTGGCTGACTAGCCGAAGCAACAGACGCTGCAGGATGGTTACCCACATACTCTGGTATGTAGGGTGAGTGATACGAAGCAGTATGCATGACCTGCTTCGGCTGGTTCTGCTGAGCTGTGACTTCTGCTATTTCCTTTTGTTTCTGAATGGTGACATGGCACATCCTTGTAGTATGGCCCTTGTCCTCACCATAGAATAAGCAATAAATTTTCCTAGGTTGATCCCCAAACCTTCCTCCGAAGCCCCTGGCGTCTCTGCCTCTTGGAGCTGGCGGCCGAAGATAGCTTTGTTGCTGCCCCGAAGCTTGAGAGGAATATTGTGGCCTCTGTTGTTGACTTCCTCTGTCGTCACTCTAGGTGGAGTGGATTGACCTGACATGCCTTGGGTGGATTCTCCCTCCGAAGCCCCTAGTCATCTCAGAGAACCTGTAGGCCTCCTCCCTTCTTTGACGAAAGTCATTGTCAGCGCGGATGTATTCATCCATCTTTTGAAGCAGCTTCTCCAAAGTCTGTGGAGGCTTTCTAGCAAAATACTGGGCAGTAGGTCCTAGACGAAGCCCCTTGATCATGGCCTCAATGACAATTTCATTGGGCACTGTAGGCGCTTGTGCTCTCAGACGCAAGAACCTTCGGACGTATGCCTAGAGATACTCCTCATGATCTTGCGTGCATTGAAACAGAGCCTGAGCTGTGACTGGCTTCCTCTGAAAGCCCTAGAAACTTGTCACCAGCATGTCCTTGAGCTTCTGCCATGAAGTGATAGTCCCTGGCCGAAAAGAAGAATACCACGTTTGAGCCACATTCTTAACTGCCATGACGAAGGACTTGGCCATGATAGCTGCATTGCCTCCGTATGAAGATATAGTTGCTTCATAACTCATCAAAAACTGCTTTGGGTCTGAATGCCCATCATACATTGGAAGCTGAGGTGGCTTGTATAATGGGGGCCACGGGATAGCCTGCAGTTCTGCTACCAAGGGAGAAGCATCGTCAAAAGTAAAGGTATCATGATTAAAATCATCATACCATCCATTGTCATTGAACAAGCCCTCTTGATGAAGCTCCCTGTGTTGCGGCCTTCGATCTTGCTCGTCTTGAGTGGCTTCGTCAATCTGCCTTTGAAGGTCAGCTAGTCGGGCCATTTTCTCCTTCTTCTTTTGCACTTGCTGATGAAGCATCTTCATGTTTCTGATTTCTTGGTCCAACTCATCCTCCTGAGGTGTTGGACTAGTGGCCTTCCTCTTCTGGCTTCGGGCCTCTTGAAGAGAAAGGGTCTCTTGATTTGGGTCCAGTGGCTGCAGAGCGGTAGCCCCTAGCGCTGAAACTTTCTTCGGTGGCATGATGAAGGTCGATGCTTGCCGAAGGTGGTCGAAAAGAGTTCACCGGAGGTGGGCGCCAATGTTGGGGACTTGTTCTCAAATGCTATGAATTAAGAACAAGGCAACACAAAATGTTAAATATTAACGCCCTTCATCCTTCGAAACATTATTTCCCTTAGGACATAATGATCTTCAGACGAAGGTCATGAAGGACATACCTTCGAACATCGAAGGTATGAAGGTAACAGAAGGAAACGAATACAAAAGATAACATAAACAGTCGTGTAACAGTATCAACTCATCTTCATTATATTATCATGAGGAAATAAAGTAATATTGAATTACATTTGATACCTTCGACTTGATAGACAGCAAAGGTACAAGCGTGATGCAAAAGCAAATGCCAAGTCAGCGTGAACAGTATGGGAGCACTGTTCATCTATTTATAGGCACGGGACGCAACCCATGTAAAATTACATCCATGACCTTTACATTTGCTAATGACTATAGTGATCCATCGAGGTCCAAATAGCCTTTTCCCTCTTAAGTCGGTTTCCTTTCCTGCTGTCATGCCGAAGCTCCCTTGCGCGTAGCTTCGGCGCTGCATCAACCTTCGTATCCTTTGTGCTTCTTCTACTGTGGTTTTGATTCGAATCCGAAGGTACCTGTTCATGTATTACAACTCCGGAAATATTGTTAAATCATGTTTTTGAGGACCTTCGGAAGATGAAGGTCCCCAACAACGACCAAACATGATGTTTGTAGAAGAGTTAAAAGAACTTAAGAAGCAGTTAACAGAGTTACAAGAGGCTGGGTACATTCGTCCAAGTTCCTCACCTTGGGGAGCGCCAGTTCTGTTTGTACAGAAGAAAAATAGATCGCAAAGGATGTGTGTGGATTATAAATCTCTTAATGATGTTACTGTGAAGAACAAGTATCTGTTACCCCGCATTGAGGATTTATTTGATCAGATGAGAGGTGCTAGGGTATTCTCGAAGATTGATCTCCGATCGGGTTACCATCAAATGAAGATTAGGCCATCTGATATTCCCAAGACGGCTTTCTCGACCCGATATGGTTTATATGAGTTCACAGTTATGTCATTTGGACTAACTAATGCACCAGCTTATTTTATGAATTTAATTAATAAGGTGTTCATGGAGTATCTTGACAGATTCATCATGGTATTCATCGATGATATTCTGATTTATTCCAAGAGTGATAGTGATCATGAGGAACATCTGACATTGGTGCTACAGAAGCTACGAGATAATCAACTCTACGCCAAGTATAGCAAATGTGAGTTCTGGATTGACGAGGTGCCATTTCTTGGACATATCATTTCCAATGGTGGGATATCAGTGGATCCTGCTAAGGTCAAGGAGATAATGGCGTGGAGCATACCCACTACAGTTATGGAGATTCGGAGTTTCTTGGGACTTGCAGACTATTATCGGAGATTTATTGAAGGGTTCTCTAAGATTGCTAAGCCTATGACCTCGCTCCTAGAGAAGGGAAGAGAGTTTAAGTGGGACGAGAAGTGCCAAGATAGCTTTGATCAATTAAAGAAGAGATTGATGTCGCCTCCTGTGTTGGTTATGCCAGATCTACAGAAGGGATTTGACATTTATTGTGATGCGTGTGGCTAAGGCTTGGGATGTGTACTTATGCAAGAAGGACACGTGATTGCCTACGCATCTCGTCAGTTGCGAAAACATGAGTTGAACTACCCCACTCATGACTTAGAACTGGCAGTCGTAGTGCACACACTTAAGATATGGAGACATTACATTATGGGAACTAAGTGCCAAGTGTACACGGATCATAAGAGTTTGAAGTATATATTCACTTAGAAGGATCTCAACCTTAGGCAACGCCGATGGTTGGAGCTCATAAAGGATTATGATTTGGAGATTCATTATCATTCAGGCAAGGCGAATCTGGTTGAAGATGCCTTGAGTCGAAAGGAACACGTTCATTCAGCTATTGTTGCCCAGCTACCCGAGGAGATTGTTGAGGATTTCAGGAGGCTCAACCTGGGAATTGTTACACACACTTAAGGAGTCACTATTGATGTGGAACCTACCTTGGAGCAAGAAATCCGTAAAGGTCAGGTTGGTGATGCTAAGATACAAGAAATCAAGGATCTGATTACTAAAGGTAGAGGTCCGGAATTCACGAAGGATGAGCAAGGCACAGTATGGTTTAAGGACCAGATTTGTGTTCCTGATATTGATAGCCTTCGTGAGACTATACTGAAGGAAGCCCATGATTCTGATTACTCTATTCACCCTGGTAGCACTAAGATGTATCAGGATCTGAAGCAGAAGTATTGGTGGTATGGATTGAAGAGAGATGTGGCTGCACATGTAGCTATGTGTGATGTGTGCCAAAGAGTTAAGGCTGAACACCAAAGACCAGCTGGACTATTGCACCCATTAAAGATACCCGAGTGGAAATGGGAAGAAATAGGCATGGATTTCATTGTTGGACTACCCTGCACTCCTGCAGGGTATGACTCTATTTGGGTGATTGTGGACAGATTGACGAAAGTGGCTCACTTCATACCTGTGAGGACTAATTACACGGGAGCCAAGCTAGCAGAATTATATATGACTCAGATAGTTTGTCTACATGGGGTGCCTAAGAAGATCATGTCTGACCGTGGATCACAGTTTACTTCTCGGTGTTGGAAGAAGTTGCATGAGAGCTTGGATACACAGTTGAATTTTAGTTCAGCCTACCATCCTCAAACTGATGGCAAATCGAGAGGAGTAACCAAGTTCTAGAGGATATGTTAAGAGCTTGTGCTCTTAAATATGGTGGTAGTTGGGATAAGAGCTTAGCATATGCGGAGTTCTCCTATAATAATAGTTACCAGGCCAGTTTGAAGATGTCACCGTTTGAGGCTCTATACGGCAGAAAATGCAGGACTCCACTGTATTGGGATCAGACTGGAGAAAGACAGTTCTTTGGGCCTGAACTTATTCAAGAGGTAGAAGAACAAGTCCGTATGATTCGGGAGAATTTGAGGGTAGCTCAAACCAGGCAAAAGAGCTACGCTGATAATAGAAGAAGGCTACTAGAGTTTAAGGAGGGTGATCACGTATATCTGAAGGTGTCACCGATCCAGGGTATGCGAAGATTTAAAGTTAAAGGAAAGTTGTCCCCTCGCTTCATTGGACCTTTCTTGATCTTAAAGCGAGTAGGAGAAGTTGCATATCAACTAGAACTATCCGGTCATCTTGTTGATGTACATGATGTCTTCCACGTGTCACAACTAAAGAAGTGCCTCAGGGTACCTGAAGAGCAGCTACCGATGGAGGATCTTAGTGTTCAAGATGATCTGACATATACGTAATATCCTATCAAGATTCTTGACACTTTGACTCGAGTTACAAGAAATAAAGTGATAAAGTTGAGCAAAGTGCAATGGAGTCATCATGGAGAAAATGAAGCTACATGGGAAAGAGAAGAAGAGCTTCGCATGGATTTCCCCATATTTTCCCTAGTCCTTCCTAAATCTCGAGGACGAGGTTCTTTTTAAGGGGGGTAGGATTTGTAATACCCAATTTGTAAGAGATAATGTAAAAGGAGAAAATTTATTTCCTTTAGTTATATGTGTGTGTTGTATCTACATACCATCACATGTGAACACCATATTTAAAAAAACAAATAATTAGTAAATGATACGCCACTAAATTGTGCATCATGCTGGACTTTATTTAGTGTGCATTTTGTGACAATATGAAAATAATATAAAAAGAAATATGTTAAAAATCCAAATTTGGAGATTTAACCCTAATTTGCAAATTGGAGTTTAGAGAAGAGAAAGAAAAATGTTATACAAAAATAAAGAAATATATAAAAAAATAGTTAAACCATCTATATTATTGCGTTCAATTTGTACATTCAAAATGAATATGAGTTCACATTTAAAATTTGATTCAAATTTGAATTTGAAAATCTAAAAGGAAAAGAGAAAAGAAATTATAAAAAAGGGAAAAGGAAATGAAATACAGGACTGTGCGCTGGGTGGGCCGAGCGCCACCTATTTGGCCCATCAGTGGAAGCAAACCGCGTGGCCCAAACTTTCTCTTCCATCGCGCGCGCTGCCGCCCTGGCAAGGGGGACCCACCGGTCAGCCGTTCATTACCCGCGCGGACTCGGGATCGTCTCGCTGAATCCGCTGGACCCACCGGTCGGTCACCACGCGCACAAAGTCTTCCTTCCTCCTTTTTCTCCGCGAGTGCAACCTCCACCACGATTTGACCAGCTCAGCTGGCCGGTACAACGGACCCCAAACCTCTCGTGTGCCATCGTTTTGGCACATAAGTAGTGCCTCTAGCCCTCTGGCGCGAAGCACCCACGTTCTGAAGCCATACCTACTTCCGCGGCGTGAAGTGGAGGAGAGGATTGCGGTGCCGTTGGTCGGATCTTGTCTCCGACGCCGCTCGGGCCAATAGCAACGGTTGAGAAGCATCACCAGGGTGCGGTGGAAGTGCTCGCAGTGTCGATTAGGAGAGAGGAAGTGCGGTGATCGCGGAATTGCTCGTCGGTGTAGCAATTTCCGCCGAGCTAGAGTTCTGCGGTGGTCACTGCATTTCGCGCGGCGATTCAAGGCATGCATGGACCCTTTTAGTCGGCCTTGATCCCCTGTACATTCTGTGTTATACGAGAGCTTAGTGTAGGACTCGGATCGCCGGGTAGCCATCTCCGATGAGGGGTAGGGCCGTGGCTAAGGGAAGGAGACAGTGCCTATGTCGTTGACCCGTTCACGGACGGCCCTGATTAGATAGGATATACCCTTTTGCTCGGTTGAATTCGGACCGTAGATTCAAGATCCGAGGGGTGCGCATCGATCTCGATTATGTAGAACGCGGACCGTAGATCTGCAATCCAACGGTGGGCGCTGCGTACCGTTTTGTCACGTTAGCAATCTAATCCTGACCGTAGATTTAGGATCCTGCGGTCCTCGTCAAAACCTACCTCTTCGGCCAGGTAGATTTATTAAAGAGATCTTGAGTTTTCTGGATTCCAACCCGCAATCTAGTGCTACTATTAACTGAGTCTCAGAATTTTTATGTAATCACTCCCGTGCTTCCCAGAAATTGGCGCGCTGTCCAGAGAAATTAGAAAATAAGAGAAAATTAATTAGAAATGGATTTTAGTGCAAAAATAAATGCTAGAACTTGTAAAATTCATAGAAAATTCATTTTAGTCCAAATTAATCCATTCTAGTTTCTAAAATTTTGTAATATTATTGTTTAGCACCTAGAGTCTATGTTTTGTCATGAAAACAATAAAAAAATTAATCTCTCACTTAATTATATATCAAGCACATAAAATCTTTGGAAATTCATAATTTAAAATCCATAACTCCAAAATTAATGATTCATATTCCTAGGTTCTTATTTTAATATGTAGATTATTAATGTGTATTTTGTTTACATGTTTGGTGTGATGTTAATTTCTCCTATATAGTGTGCTTGTTTGTATTGTGGCGAGTAGAAGAGCCTGTGACTGAGTATCCTGGTGCCCAGCAGATAGAAGTTGCTGAGCAGGAGCTCATTGGAGGCAAGTTGTGCCCTTGATCACTTCTTTTTACCCAGTCACGTTCTTATTAATCATAATGATCTGCATAGGTTTAATTTTGATGGAACCCAATAGGTCACCCTAGTCTGTTTATCCCTTTTTACCTTGTTTACCCCTGAATCACATGGGTAGTTTTGATATTGCTTTATATGGTTTTAGGTTAATATTTCATTACATCCATGTTCCAATTATTCTGTTATGTTATTTATGTTCATGATAAGATCATTATGTTAATGGGAACATGGAGAACCACCCGGGAAAACGTGCCACCACAAGGCAAGAATGGGACCCCTTGGCTAACTAATTAGGAAAGCTAGTGGAAGACTACCTTACCCGAAAGAGGCAAGGGCAGTAGGGGAGTTGCATGCAGGGAGGTTCTCGGGTTGATTTTGCTGCGATGGCGGTCAGACGGGGGATTCTTGCAAGCGCACTTCCCATAAACTGTAGCAGGTTTTCTGAAGCTAGTGGAACTTTGTAAAGGTCTCGTAGTGTTACCTTGCCTCGTCTCCTCGGTAAAGGTGTATGGGATTAGCCGTCTCTTGGCAGATGGGTAACATGACTTGTGGGTACAGGGTACAACCTCTGCAGAGTGTAAAACTGGTATACTAGTCGTGCTCACGGTCATGAGCGACTCGAACACTCACATGATTAATTTATGTAACTTAAATTCAATTTGTCATTTGCATTTGCATGGGACTATTTATTAATTTTTTCTATTATTTATTATGGTTTGGTATTTACTTACACTTAGTAACTGCTAATAAAATTTGACCAACTTATTAAAGGCAATGCTCAGCTTTAACCCCTGTTGTTGATCAGCCTTACACATCACATGAACTCCCACCTTTGGTGAGTTCACGCCCACTGGTTTCCCCACAACTTGTTGAGCCATGATCATGTGTGAGCTCACCCTTGCTGTCTCACAACCCCACAGGAGAAGAACAGGTGGTACAAGAGGAGCCACACCACGAGGAGTTTGATCTGATCTAGGTGGCGTATCCTAGTTGACTTTATGGCGCCAAGGATGATCCTTAGTTCGTTTTATATTTATCTTTTATTTTGTAAGACTTCTGCAATGTAATAAGTACTCTGATGTTATTATGATATTTATGTCTATACACTTTGTTGTTATATATATTGTCTTCTTTGGCGCATCTATGAGATGCACCCGGCTTTGTTCCTTAAATCCGGGTGTGACACCCGAGAAAACAGTGCTACCACAAGGGTGGTATGGTGTCACACCTGGATTTCAGGGGTCCAAAATCTGGGCGCGAAATAATCACCAAGTGTGCTAGGACCAAGTTTTACACATGATGACTCATGGTACAAAAACAAATGTCACAACATTAATATATAATGGAGTTCTGTACAAAATAGTTAAATAATTACATCTTATGAAGACAACGATCCAGCAACCAAAGTTGACTAGGAGATGACGGCCTAGACCACACACGAACTCATCACAGCACCCTTCATGCACCTCATCTAGTGGGACCTACTCTTGACCTAGGGGGAATGGGAGTATAGCAAGGGTGAGCTCACATACGTTCATCGCTCAACAAGTTGTGGGGAATAATGTGCATGAACTCACCAAAGGTGGGAGCCCATGTGAAGTGTAAGGCTTACCAAAGAGGATGGTTAAAGTTGAGCATTGCTTTTAAAGTTGGTCAAAATTTTATTAGCAGTTACTAGGTATAAGTAGATACCAACCCAATTAAATAAGAGACCACAATTGATAATAACACCTGCGATGCAATGCATACGACAGATTAAGTTTAGTTCCATAAATTAATCATGCGAGAGACCTGAGTCACTCTTGACAGTGAGCACGGCTGATATACTCGTTTTACACTCTGCAGAGGTTGCGCATCTTTACCCACAAGTCGTGTTACCCATTTTCCACGGGGTTGTACGGACCCCATACACCTCTACCAAGGAAGCTAGGCAGGGTAGCACTACGAGGCCTTTCCAAAGTTCCACTAGTTCGAGAAAACCCGCTACGGATTCAGGAAGAAGGAAGCATAGGAATCCCTCACCCGAAACGCTTTACAAACAGTTCGACCCGAGGACCTCCCTATACTCTAGCAGTGACGCCTCCCCACTTGCCCCTAACTGGGTAATGTAATCTCTCCCTAGCTTTCCTAATTACTTGGCCAAGGGTGTCCCATTCCACCCTTGTGGTAGCACTGTTTACTCAAGTTAAGCTCCATGTTCCAATTAACACAATGATCTTTTCATGAATAACAATTAAAACAATAGTATAATTGGAACATGATCATAATGTAATATTAATCTCGAAACCAGGTAGAGCAATAGCAAAACTACCAAAAAGTTTAGTGGTAAACAAGGTGTGGGATAAACAATACTAGGGAAACCTATTAGGTCCCATCAAATTAACCTGAGCATGTCGCAGTGATTAACAAGAACATTATTAGGTAAAGAAAAGTGATCAAGGGCACAACTTTCCTGGGACTCGAGATTCCAGGTACCAGGATGATCTTCATATTCTTGGGACCTCACTGCTATTCTTAGCAATACAAACAAACATAGTATAGGTAAAATTAACATCACATAAAACATAAGCACAAATTGCATAATAATGTTCTACACATCGTAACGAGATCCTAGGTTTGAGAACCACTAAATTCGGAGTTACGGTTATAAAGTTATGATTTTCCGAAGGTTTAGGTGTTAGATAATAAACAAGTTAAGTGCAAATTGTTATCCTATGTTTCATAACAAATAAAAGTTACTAGATGATAAATAATATTAAGGTGAATTTAATGCAACTTGAATGGATCAAAAAGGAGTTAAACCAACGAAGTTATGAATTTGTGAAGTTTTCTATATTAAAATTCATTTTCTATTTGATTTTATTAAACCATATATCCTATTTGGACTGCGCATATGATTCTGAACACTCCCAGGGTTCTCTGTGCAAAAATCTAGGGCCTATGCGCACTATCCCTAGCCTCTATGTGGATGGCGGGTTGATTTACAAGAAGTCGAAGGGCTCTTCTGCAAACATGCGTGATCGAAGGGGTACGCTCATACCTCGGCCGAGCGATTAGAAATCGATGGCTAAGATTATATCCAACGACAACACTATGATGGCTTCAACCCTCAGCCTCGGATCAAGGATTAGCGACAGAGGACCTGCCAGGCTGCCACGCTGCTTCCCCATCCGCACCCTTGAGTCCTCGATTTGTGGCTAGGATGTAATAGGCTGAAACGATATCTTTCCATCTAATCGCATCCGCACGCACGCGCATCAACCGATGAAGACATCTCTCCACTCACGACGAGGCGCACGACAACGGCGGCCAGCCCGCCAAGGAAGCGCCATGGCCGATGCTTCCCAACCCGGCCCTGGTGAACCATCTCCGCCCAAAGCGTTGTCCGGCGGTGCGATGAGCAAGGAGAAACCTTGGAAGGGATTCATACCTTGCTACCAGATGCGGGTGGCCGGAGTTTTTCTCCCCACAGACACGCCCCCCTCTCTCTCCTTCGTTCGTCCGACACGGCGGTGCTCGACTTCCTGTTTTTTTGGTGTCAGGTTTCGTGGCGCTGGTACAAGGCAGATGAGGGGAGTAGCCCCGCTTAAATAGTGAGGGAATGCCGGATCCAACCTGAGTTCTTCTACCCTGTTACAACAACTCGGCTAGGATTACGGGAGGGAGAAGAACCTGCCAACCCGGCCCCACAAGGTCAGTGACCCAGCGCAGCTTCCGCACAGGCGTGTGTGAACCTCGGACGGAAGGAAAAGGCCACCGCGTCGCGCCTGGCCGTGACCGCGCCCATGCGTTTTCCGTGCGGATATTTGGGCCGACCAGCATGGCCCATTCGGCCGAGGAGAAGGGGAAAATGGAAGGGCAATCCCGGGCCAAGATGAAGCGAAATCGGCCCAGGCGTGAGCCCCTTCTTTCTTATTTTTTTTATTTATTTCACTTTCTATTTTGAATTTCTAAATTCAAACTACACTCAAATCCGAGTTTATGTTTCAACTTCAAGATGGACTGCGCATATGATTCTGAACACTCCCAGGGTTCTCTGTGCAAAAATCTAGGGCCTATGCGCACTATCCCTAGCCTCTATGTGGATGGCGGGTTGATTTACAAGAAGTCGAAGGGCTCTTCTGCAAACATGCGTGATCGAAGGGGTACGCTCATACCTCGGCCGAGCGATTAGAAATCGATGGCTAAGATTATATCCAACGACAACACTATGATGGCTTCAACCCTCAGCCTCGGATCAAGGATTAGCGACAGAGGACCTGCCAGGCTGCCACGCTGCTTCCCCATCCGCACCCTTGAGTCCTCGATTTGTGGCTAGGATGTAATAGGCTGAAACGATATCTTTCCATCTAATCGCATCCGCACGCACGCGCATCAACCGATGAAGACATCTCTCCACTCACGACGAGGCGCACGACAACGGCGGCCAGCCCGCCAAGGAAGCGCCATGGCCGATGCTTCCCAACCCGGCCCTGGTGAACCATCTCCGCCCAAAGCGTTGTCCGGCGGTGCGATGAGCAAGGAGAAACCTTGGAAGGGATTCATACCTTGCTACCAGATGCGGGTGGCCGGAGTTTTTCTCCCCACAGACACGCCCCCCTCTCTCTCCTTCGTTCGTCCGACACGGCGGTGCTCGACTTCCTGTTTTTTTGGTGTCAGGTTTCGTGGCGCTGGTACAAGGCAGATGAGGGGAGTAGCCCCGCTTAAATAGTGAGGGAATGCCGGATCCAACCTGAGTTCTTCTACCCTGTTACAACAACTCGGCTAGGATTACGGGAGGGAGAAGAACCTGCCAACCCGGCCCCACAAGGTCAGTGACCCAGCGCAGCTTCCGCACAGGCGTGTGTGAACCTCGGACGGAAGGAAAAGGCCACCGCGTCGCGCCTGGCCGTGACCGCGCCCATGCGTTTTCCGTGCGGATATTTGGGCCGACCAGCATGGCCCATTCGGCCGAGGAGAAGGGGAAAATGGAAGGGCAATCCCGGGCCAAGATGAAGCGAAATCGGCCCAGGCGTGAGCCCCTTCTTTCTTATTTTTTTTATTTATTTCACTTTCTATTTTGAATTTCTAAATTCAAACTACACTCAAATCCGAGTTTATGTTTCAACTTCAAGATGGACTGCGCATATGATTCTGAACACTCCCAGGGTTCTCTGTGCAAAAATCTAGGGCCTATGCGCACTATCCCTAGCCTCTATGTGGATGGCGGGTTGATTTACAAGAAGTCGAAGGGCTCTTCTGCAAACATGCGTGATCGAAGGGGTACGCTCATACCTCGGCCGAGCGATTAGAAATCGATGGCTAAGATTATATCCAACGACAACACTATGATGGCTTCAACCCTCAGCCTCGGATCAAGGATTAGCGACAGAGGACCTGCCAGGCTGCCACGCTGCTTCCCCATCCGCACCCTTGAGTCCTCGATTTGTGGCTAGGATGTAATAGGCTGAAACGATATCTTTCCATCTAATCGCATCCGCACGCACGCGCATCAACCGATGAAGACATCTCTCCACTCACGACGAGGCGCACGACAACGGCGGCCAGCCCGCCAAGGAAGCGCCATGGCCGATGCTTCCCAACCCGGCCCTGGTGAACCATCTCCGCCCAAAGCGTTGTCCGGCGGTGCGATGAGCAAGGAGAAACCTTGGAAGGGATTCATACCTTGCTACCAGATGCGGGTGGCCGGAGTTTTTCTCCCCACAGACACGCCCCCCTCTCTCTCCTTCGTTCGTCCGACACGGCGGTGCTCGACTTCCTGTTTTTTTGGTGTCAGGTTTCGTGGCGCTGGTACAAGGCAGATGAGGGGAGTAGCCCCGCTTAAATAGTGAGCGAATGCCGGATCCAACCTGAGTTCTTCTACCCTGTTACAACAACTCGGCTAGGATTACGGGAGGGAGAAGAACCTGCCAACCCGGCCCCACAAGGTCAGTGACCCAGCGCAGCTTCCGCACAGGCGTGTGTGAACCTCGGACGGAAGGAAACGGCCACCGCGTCGCGCCTGGCCGTGACCGCGCCCATGCGTTTTCCGTGCGGATATTTGGGCCGACCAGCATGGCCCATTCGGCCGAGGAGAAGGGGAAAATGGAAGGGCAATCCCGGGCCAAGATGAAGCGAAATCGGCCCAGGCGTGAGCCCCTTCTTTCTTATTTTTTTTATTTATTTCACTTTCTATTTTGAATTTCTAAATTCAAACTACACTCAAATCCGAGTTTATGTTTCAACTTCAAGATAAATACACATTCAAAACTCTAGAATAGATGAAAATTATTATTTTATCTCATTTGTTATTTTGTTTGCTCATTACCTGCTCCCAATATGTAATGCACACACATATATGTAGCTACCAAATTTGGAGGTGAAGTCAAAACTAAAGTTAATTCAAAAAGGAATATTTCTTTGCTTAGCAGAAAATTTTCTAAACTATACTTTCTTATGAAGGAATACTTTCTAATGTACGATATTCATTAAGAATTTTAAACTTATATAAGATCTCATTATTTATTTTGCATATAATCATATTTCTCTTTTTATTTTAAGTCCCAACTTTGATGTCTACTTTTAAAAGTTCACTCGCAGTTTTGGAATCATTTATGATAACTATTTACCTATACTTTTCTTAGTAATAATATATATATATTCAATTCTTTGATTTTTTGAGAAACCCTTATAAATTCCACAATATAAATTTGGAGTGTTACATATGGGACGCCCTTGGCTGACTAATTAGGAAAGCTAGTGGAGGACTACCTTACCCGAAACGGGTAAGGGTGGTAGGTGAGTTATCGGTATTGGGAGGTTATCGGGTTGATCTTGCTGAGATGGCTTTTCAGACGGGGGATTCCTATATCACTCTTCTCAGAAACCGTGGCGGTTTTCTAAAGCTAGTGGAACTTTGTAAAGGTCTCATAGTGTTATCCTACTTTGCTTCCTCGATAGAGGTGTATGGGACCGTACAACCCCATGGCAGATGGGTAACATGACTTGTGGGTAAAGATGTGCAACCTCTGCCGAGCGTAAAACTAGTATATCAGCCATGCTCACGATCATGAGAGGCTCGAACCCTCACATGAGTAACTTATGGAATTAAACTTAATTGGTAATTTGCATCGTATTGTGGTTTATTTATTAATTATGATCTCACATTATCTGGGTTGGTATTTACTTATACTTAGTAACTGCTAATAAAACTTGACCAACTTATTAAAAGCAATGCTTTGCCTTAACCATTATTTGTTGATCAGCTTGACACTATACATGAGCCCCCACTTTTGGCGAGCTCATACACATTATTTCCCACACTTGTTGAGCGATGAACTTTTGTGAGCTCACTATTGCGATAAAACTCTCCCCCTACCGGTGAAGAGCAGGTAGCCAAGGAGGAGGACTACTAGGAGTTTGATGAGGTCTAGGAGTCGTCTCCCAGTCGACTAAATGGCGCTAATGAAATAATATTAGTTCGCTTTATTTGTTATCATGTATTTTTGTAAGACATTTCTGCTTTGTAATAATGTTTGTGCCATTTATCCCTATACACTTGGTCATTATATGTGTTGTTCTTCTTTGGCGCACATATGAGACACACCCGGGTTTACCCCTTAAATCCGAGTGTGACATATTTGTAGGGACTTTAAAAATAATTCAGAAGGTATTTCTCAGGAGGAAAATATTTGGAGAAATATCTGTCGGTACCCTAAAACTAGGGTACCCCTTACTGTTGAATAAAAATGCAGTACCCACGTGGCTACTTTTAGTCGCGTGGTAAAAGAGTTGTATGTGGGACCAGACCATGACTCGCCCCAGCCTCGGGCGACTACTCTGGGCCAGCAACAACGCCTGACCCCACCACATGGGTGGGTCCGATGCCGCCACGTGTCCAGAGAAAGTGACATACTCTAGGGGATCACCAGTGAGCCTGGACCCCCATGGGAAGGTGCAGGACCCCTGCATATACGGTCCAGGCCTCCAAGTTTGGTCCAGGACCTCCACGTGTGCGAACCGGACCGCTGGAATGGGATCCGGACCCCTGTATGGGGTCCGGGCCACCCACAGTGGGGCCCCAGGGTTCTAGGACAGAGCATACCCGGGCCTTAATCAGGACCCAGGCGGGGGTCCGGTGCCGACACGTGCCCAGACCTGATCTGGTGGGATCCGGACCTTATCACATATACTCCTGCTCCCCGCCCAGGCGGAGACCCTATGCTGCCACATGGCCTACTGTGCGCGACGTAAGCCAACGGGCGGAGCATGGCATAAAGCCTCTGGGCTACGCGCATCTTTGCATTTATTATGGATAAGACGTGCACCTGTCCATTACAGTGACAGGCGGCGCGCCCAGTCCACGTTGTGTGGGCCGTGCTGTTACTCACACGTTACCATAGCAAGGACAATGACTCACCATTACTCGCGTGTTACCAAGAAAAGGGTCGCTGCCTATCAATGTTGCATGGACTACAGTCATCATGACTCCCGCTGATTACTCATGCGTTACTAAGGCGGAGGGAATATGAATGGCTCCACCTATACGCCTCTATTCATGTGTGCTGTCAGCATTAATTATTCACATAATGTAATCCTTCCATTATGCTCCTGGGCATTATGCTCCTAGGCCCGCATGTCGGAGCTCAGCATCCTTGTAAGTACCTCCCTTAATCTATAAAAGGGAGGAGACACAACGTTACAAGGGACACGTTCAATACAACCTACACACAGTGGAGGTAGGGTATTACGCTCCAGCGGCCTGAACCACTATAAACCCTCGAGTGTTCTTGTGTTCATCCGAAATTCACCAAACAGGCAAGCGCTTAGGCCCCCTCCTCATCTTAGGATTAGGACGGGTGCATTCCGCCACCCGGCCGGAGGATTTTCCCACCGACATTTGGCGCGCCAGGTAGGGGGTCTAGCTTTAGGTTTTCGCCTGTTTTCTAGCTCAACACGATTGTTCAGATCGTCGTGCACCACGACTTGTCTCCCGAGGACTTCCTGATGGAGGAAGGGGCAGCATCTTCCATGCCATGAGGCTTTAACCGCCCTGCGCCTAGTGCTGCTGCTATGCACGCTGCACAGCAGCACACGCCCGTGTAGACATCCAGGACTCCCTCGAGAGCTGCTCCTGGTGGGACATTGTCTGCAGCCAGGGAGTTGCTACATAACCCACCAAGTTCAACGGCCTCGCCGGGGGCCATGAGGCAGTGGCGTGAAGATGTCGACCGTCTCCTCGGCATGGCCCATCCTGGCTCGGCCAGGTCCAGGCCTCGATCATTCCGGCGTCAACTCGAGGCGTCGGCATCTGTGCGCTCACCCTCAGTGAGGGGTGCACAGACTGACAACCTGCGGGCAGAACACAACCGCAGGCATGCGGGCGAGGATGCTCGAGTCTCTCTGGAGAGAGCGCATGAGCGCCGACAAAACTTTGAGGGTCGCAACCTCGACCAGGACTTCACTGCAAGGGACGCCCAAAACCAGGCGGGTGTCCCATTGGTCGGCGTGGGCTGTGCCGCACTAGCGGATCATCTCTGCGCGGCGACTTGGCCACCCATGTTCTGGCCACACCTGCCGAAGAAGTACGACGGTACATCAAACCCGTCGGAATTCTTGCAGTTCTACGTCACTGTCATTACGGCAGCTGGTGGAAACACTACCGTAATGGCAAGCTACTTCCATGTAGCCTTGACTGGGCCGGCCCGGACCTGGCTCATGAACCTCACCCCAGGGTCGATCTACTCCTGGGAAGAGCTATGTGCACGGTTCACAGCAAACTTCACTAGTGCTTATCAGCAGCACGGTGTGGAGGCTCATCTCCATGTAGTGAGGCAGGAACCCAGGGAGACTCTCCAGGCTTTCATCTCCCGCTTCACCAAGGTACGAGAGACTATACCTCATATCTCCGATGCCTCCATTATCACTGCTTTCAGGTAGGGGGTGCGTGATAAGAAGATGTTGGAGAAATTAGCGACGCATGAGGTAGAAACTGTCACTACGCTCTTTGCTCTGGCCGACAAATGTGCCAGAGCTGCCGACGACCGTGCATGGCACTCGACACCACATACCAGAGTTACCCAGACGGGCGGCTCAGGTGCCACCACCCAGGGCAGTGGCAAGAAGAAGAACCATGGTCACGATAAGTCGTAGTTTGGTGCTCCGGTCGCCGCAGCTGCGACTGGGGGCCGGGACGAGCACGACAAGCGCCCACGGCAACAGGGAAGTGACAGTGGGTCATGCCTTGTCCATCCCAACAGTCGCCACAATGCCTCGGAATGTTGAGAGATCCTCAAGCTCGCGAAGCGCATCAGCGAGTGGCGCGAGCAGGCCTCCAAGGATGGCTCGCCGCCTCATCGCTGGCCTGGCAAGGAGAAGGTCGACGAAGGTGATGCAGCTGTGGGAGAATGGGACCTCGGGTATCAGGCCTCCGAGCAAGTCCTCAAGGACATCCTCACTGGAGACTTCGACTCCGGTGATGAAAACGACCGCCGCAAGAGGCTGTACGTGATGTATGGCAGAAGCTGGGAGCTCACCTCCTGTAGGAACGTGAAGTCCCTACGTCGCGAGGTTCTTTCGGCGACCCCAGGGGTCCCGAAGGTAGCCCCATATCAGCGATGGCGGAGCACCACTATCTCCTTCGGGGCATCCGACTGCCCCAAAAACATGGCAGGGCCGGCATACTACCACTCATCACCGCCCCTGTCATCGCCAACATGAAGCTGCATCATGTCCTGATTGATGGTGGGGCTGGGCTCAACGTCATCAGCCATGCTGTGTTCAAGCAGCTGCAGATCCCCTGATCTCGACTGGGACCCTCTCGCCCATTCTCCGGAGTGGGCCCTCAACCGGTGTATCCCCTTGGGAGCATCGCACTCCTGGTTACAGTCAGGACTTAGGAGAACTTCCGCACTGAGAACGTCCATTTCGACGTTGCGAAGGTTAACCTCCCTTTCAATGCCATCATTGGCAGGCTAGCCCTGTACCGGTTCATGGCCATTGCCCATTACGGGTACTTGGTCCTCAAGATGTCGTCCCCTGCTAGGGTCCTCACTGTGCGGGGTGACCGCCCCGCTGCGCTTGTAGCTATCGAGAAGTTGCACGCCCTGGCGGCAGAAACCGCTCGCCCGGATGACGGGGGGAGGGACCCCTCGACTTTCTATACCAAGGCGCCTACCAAGGTGCCTAAGGTGCAACCATCTGGAGCAGACGGCGGCCCCGTCAAGACCATCCAGGTTGGCATGGATTCCTCCCAGACCACCCGCATCGTAGGCAATCTGCAGGAAAAATAGGAAATCGCGCTCGTCGCCTTCCTCTAGGCAAATGCCGACGTATTCGCATGGGAACTGTCGCAGATGCCTGGGATCCCCAGGGAGGTGATCGAGCACCATCTGAAGATCCACCCTGACACCAAACCGGTGAGTCAGAAGCCTCGGAGACAGTCCATTGAGCGGCAGGATTTCATCCGTGAGGAGGTCCGGAAGCTGTTGCGCGCTGGCTTCATCGAAGAGGTCCATCACCCAGTATGGCTGGCCAATCCAGTCATCGTTCCCAAGGCTAACGGGAAGCTTCGGATGTGCATCGACTACACCAACCTCAATAAGGCCTGTCCCAAGGACCCATATCCACTTCCACGAATAGATCAAATCATGGATTCTTGTCACACCCGGGTTTTAGGGGCACCAAGACCCGGGCGCGAACAATCACCAGATGTGCTGGGACCAAGTCTCACACATATGATGAATCATGGCACAAGATCGAATGTCACATCTTTACTATATAATAAGAGTTCTACACAAAATAAATAATTAATTACATATAAGGAGACAACGGTCCAGCACCCCAAAGTTGACTGGAAGACGACGACCTAGACCTCTCACGAACATCGCAGCATCCTCCATGCGCCTCATCCTGGGGTACCTGTTCTTGACCTGTGGGGGGTGTGAGACAGCAAGAGTGAGCTCACATACGTTCATCGCTCAACAAGTTGTGGGGAATAATGTGCATGAACTCGCCAAAGGTGGGAGCTCACGTGAAGTGTAAGGCTTACCAAAGAGGATGGTTAGAGCTGAGCATTGCTTTTAAAGTTGGTCAAAAATTTATTAGCAATTACTAAGTATAAGTAAATACCAACCCAATTAAGTAATAGAACAAAAGTAACAACATCACCTGCGATGCAATGCATATGACATATTGAATTTAGTTTCATAAATTAATCATGTGAGGGTCCGAGTTGCTCATGATCGTGAGCACGACTAGTATACCAGTTTTACACTTTGCAGAGGTTGCGCATATTTACCCACAAGTCATGTTACCCATCTGCCAAGGGATCGCGACTTCCCATACACCTCTACCGAGGAGGCGAGGCAGGGTAACACTACGAGGCCTTTACAAAGTTCCACTAGCTTCAGAAAACCCGCTATAGTTTATAGGAAGCTCCAATGCAGGGATCCCCCGCATGATCGCCATCGCAGCAAAATCATCCCAAGGACCTCCCTACACTGACCACTCCCCTACTGCCCTTGCCCCTTTCGGGTAAGGTAGTCTTCCACTAGCTTTCCTAATTAATCAGCCAAGGGCGTCCCATTAAATCCTTGTGGTAGCACTGTTTTCCCGGGTGGTCGCTCCATGTTCCAATTAACATAATGATCTTATCATGCACAGTAATAATAAATAGATAATAAAAGTGTGATCATGAATAATGTATCTTCATACCCAAAACCATATAAAGCACTAGCAAGTACTACCCAAAAAGTTCAGTGGTAAACAAGGTATAAAGATAATCAAACTAGGGTAACCTATTGGGTCCCATCAAAATTAACCTATGCAGATCATTATGATTAATTAGAACATGAGTGGGTAAAAAGAAGTGATCAAGGGCACAACTTGCCTGGGACTTGAGATTCCAGGTACCAGGATGATCTTCAGGTGACTCGTGACCTTACGCTAGTCGTAGCAATACAAACAAACATGGTATAGACAAAATTAACATCACACCAAACATAAGCACAAACTGCATAATAATGATCTACTCGTCGCTACGAGATCATGGGCTCGAGAATCACTAAAATCGGAGTTACGGTCATCAAGTTATTATGTTTCGAAGATTTAAGTGTTGGGTACAAAAGAGATTGAGTACATAATTCTTATTTAGGTTTCTTTGGGAAATAAAGCTACCAAAGGATAGATAATATTATTATAGATCTAATGAAACTGGAATGGGTCAAAAAGGAATTAAGATGAATTAGTTATGAATTAAATAATTTTATGGAATTACTTTTATACTAAAAACTATTTTCTATATGAAATTATCCTATTTTATCTAGTTCAGGACTGCAGCCACTAATATCACAGAGTTCAGGGGCTGTTTTATGAATTTCCAGGGCACAGATATAAATACTTTACACAGGGCACGGACGGCGGGTTGTTTTGTCAATTTCTCAGGGTCTCTTTTAAAAGAAGCGCACGACGAAGGGGTATTGGACGATCTGAGCCGCAAGATCACTCATCAAGCGCCCAGATTAGAAGTTGAATCGGTAGGTAACCAGGAGCATTGGATCAAGATCTGTTGGCCCCGAGTTAATGAAACCGGATCCACCGTTTATCTCACAATCTATGGCTATGATTTAATGAGTCAAAGGGGTACCAGGCGATTTAATCGAAGCCGTCCACTGACTGATCCACGACCAGGATGAACTATGGCCGAGATGTCGCCCTATAGCTAATCGCGATCGCGCAATCCTGATCCAACGGCCAAAACTATCGCCACACCTCCACCCTTCATCGAGGATCCAACGACCCTGGGCGGCCTTCCACCTCACGACCACCAGAGCGGCGGAGATGGTGCGCCCACGGTGGAGGCCATGGCCGGACCTCGCCACCCATCGAACCTAAGCCCGAAACTCTGATCCTATGACTGCTATACATAAATGAGACATAGAAGAACTAGAGGATGGATGTCCTACCGGTACACATGCAGCACAGACCCCGCCCATGGTGACCAGCGGCCACACGGTGGCAGGTTCGCCCCGACGAGCGATTCCGTCTTGCCCTGGCCGATGACTCCACACGGGATGGACCTGATCCGTCGCAGGAGGTCCAAGTGACATGTCCGCCCTCATGCCAAGCTCGAGACCACGACGCTGGTGAAATCGTCCGCGCGGCGGCACATCTACTCCCTCACAGGTCGCCTCTCTTTCTGGTGGCGTTCGATTGCGTTTGTGTGTGGCGGCGGGCGAGTTCTCTAGACAAGCCGCCAAGCCAGGACTGCACCACCCATTTCTATACCCGCGCCATACAGAGTCCGTGCAGGAACTAGGCGACATTCTAGGCGGTGGATCTGCGTTCTGTTGAGCGCCGAGCGAGGAATAAGGAGAACCTGACGCTTGGGCCCCACTTGATCGATGACCCAGCGCAGTGCGCGCACCACATGGGAGGCTGGCGGCCAAATTGGGCTGAGTGGGGTTTTGTCCCAATCACAGGGATGGGTGTTATTTTTCTTTTTTTCTTTTATATATGTATCCTATTTCAATTCCAAATTCAACTCCGATTTCAGGTTTAAAATTCAAAATAAATGCACAGTCAAAACTCCAATGCAACAATATTGTATTAATTTATTTATTATCCTATTTAGGCAAATGCTTTCAGATATAAAACTCATACACACTAAAATAAAGAATAGGTATTTTAAGAAATATAATCTCTTGTTTACGAAATTCTTTAGAAAATAATTATAAATATATATATTTTAACAAGGGATTGCTAGAACCATATAGGGTACTTCTATTAAATCTTTATTAGAAACTATTTTTTTTGTGTTTTAGGAGATGTTAGTTTCAAGAATAAGATAAGTATCATTAAATGATATCATAATTAAAAAATCTTTGGAGAAATTTTCTTAGTTAAAAAAATTGGATTTTGGGTGTTACAAATCCTACCCCCCTTAACAGAAATCTCGTCCTCGAGATTTGTAAGCACAGGGATGTAAAAAGCTTTATTTATAGTTTAACCTTTAACTTCTAATTAATAATAGGTTTCATGTTATTTAGAAAGTGGTTATGAAAGCATGGGTATATATATGTATAGTCACCAAATGTGTAAGAAAAAATGTCTTTAATGCATGGATAGGCTTGGGTAGGACATAGTAGGGTAAGGAAGGACTCCATCATGCATAGCGAATCTTGATTCCTTTGGCGATCCAACTTGATCTTTGAAGACTTGAGTTGATGCTTATCCTCCTTTGACATGGTTGGTCTTCTTTGGCCTTCATCCTTAGAGTTTCCATCCGTGTTATGGACGTATGGTTAAGATAGTTGTCGGGTGCTTGGGCTGGGTAGGCCCAACAAGGTTTACTTTGCTTTTGGGATAAATGGGTTGGGCAACCTATAACATAGGCTAGGTTGTGGTGGTTCCACAGACGAGTTGGTGTAAGACACCAATTTAGGTTTAGTACCCATCTATGTTACCAATATTAACTAACTTGTTTAAGTAACTCAATTTGGATTAGATCATGTTAGATTAGGTGGGATCTAGATCAGATTGGTATAACTAGATAAGATCTATTTATTTTAGGCTAGATCATGGTTGTTACTGTAGAGTGGGATAGGTATGCTAATTAGAACAAGATAAATCCATAAGGATGAGGTAGAATCTTTTGGGGTTAGTTAGATCTATTAAGATGAGATAAAATCTTTTCAAAAAAAGATGAATCTATTAAGATAAATGAGGATCTTTTAAGATAAGACAGATCTCTTAAGTTAGATATATTTTAATTAGTACAAGTTAAGATCTTTTTGAGATAAGATGGATCTATGAGTGTGGGATCGAGTCTTTTTAGATGAGATAGATACGGAATACTAGTTACCTTTTTAATGGGATATTCTAGATTGTCTAGTCATTTTATGAATACTATCCTTTATGCCTAGATGTATATGCAGATGTAATTGTGGACACTACTCCACAACTCATCACACTCAATCAAAGATCCAAATCAAACAAGTATCATAAGAACAAACATTCAAGTTCATAGATATCTATATAAAAATAGTTTTGTTTTTGTTCCTAAGAGTAGGTCTCTTATTCCTAAATGTCACTTTAGGCACAAGATTTCAAAGTGTGAAATCCACATTTGTCTTTAGAAAGAAAAGGTAAGAATAATCAGAGTAAAGCGGAAATAGATGAGAAAAGATTAAGAAAAGTTTAGATAAGAATCAAAGTGGCAAAGGTAAGTAGACAATGGTTGTCCAGTTCTATCTAGGTTTCGTCCTACAGTCAACATTCCTCTGATACCACTTCTGTCACACCCGGGTTTTAGGGGCACCAAGACTCGGGCGCGAACAATCACCAGGTGTGCTGGGACCAAGTCTCACACATATGATGAATCATGGCACAAGATCGAATGTCACATCTTTACTATATAATAAGAGTTCTACACAAAATAAATAATTAATTACATATAAGGAGACAACGGTCTAGCACCCTAAAGTTGACTGGAAGACGACGGCCTAGACCTCTCACGAACACATCGCAGCATCCTCCATGCGCCTCATCTTGGGGTACCTGTTCTTGACCTGTGGGGGGTGTGAGACAGCAAGAGTGAGCTCACATACATTCATCGCTCAACAAGTTGTGGGGAATAATGTGCATGAACTCGCCAAAGGTGGGAGCTCACGTGAAGTGTAAGGCTTACCAAAGAGGATGGTTAGAGCTGAGCATTGCTTTTAAAGTTGGTCAAAATTTTATTAGCAATTACTAAGTATAAGTAAATACCAACCCAGTTAAGTAATAGAACAAAAGTAACAACATCACCTGCGATGCAATGCATATGACATATTGAATTTAGTTTCATAAATTAATCATGTGAGGGTCCGAGCTGCTCATGACCGTGAGCACGGCTAGTATACCAGTTTTACACTCTGCAGAGGTTGCACATCTTTACCCACAAGTAATGTTACCCATCTGCTAAGGGATCGCGACTTCCCATACACCTCTACCGAGGAGGTGAGGCAGGGTAACACTACGAGGCCTTTACAAAGTTCCACTAGCTTCAGAAAACCCGCTACAGTTTATAGGAAGCTCCAATGCAGGGATCCCCCGCATGATCGCCATTGCAGCAAAATCATCCCAAGGATCTCCCTACACTGCCCACTCCCCTATTGCCCTTGCCCCTTTCGGGTAAGGTAGTCTTCCACTAGCTTTCCTAATTAATTAGCCAAGGGCGTCCCATTAAACCCTTGTGGTAGCACTATTTTCCCGGGTGGTCGCTCCATGTTCCAATTAACATAATGATCTTATCATGAACAGTAATAATAAATAGATAATAAAAGTGTGATCATGAATAATGTATCTTCATACCCAAAACCACATAAAGCACTAGCAAGTACTACCCAAAAAGTTCAGTGGTAAACAAGGTATAAAGATAATCAAACTAGGGTAACCTATTGGGTCCCATCAAAATTAACCTATGCAGATCATTATGATTAATTAGAACATGAGTGGGTAAAAAGAAGTGATCAAGGGCACAACTTGCCTGGGACTTGAGATTCCAGGTACCAGGATGATCTTCAGGTGACTCGTGACCTTACGCTAGTCGTAGCAATACAAACAAACATGGTATAGACAAAATTAACATCACACCAAACATAAGCACAAACTGCATAATAATGATCTACTCGTCGCTACGAGATCATGGGCTCGAGAATCACTAAAATCGGAGTTACGGTCATCAAGTTATTATGTTTCGAAGATTTAAGTGTTGGGTACAAAAGAGATTGAGTACATAATTCTTATTTAGGTTTCTTTGGGAAATAAAGCTACCAAAGGATAGATAATATTATTATAGATCTAATGAAACTGGAATGGGTCAAAAAGGAATTAAGATGAATTAGTTATGAATTAAATAATTTTATGGAATTACTTTTATACTAAAAACTATTTTCTATATGAAATTATCCTATTTTATCTAGTTCAGGACTGCAGCCACTAATATCACAGAGTTCAGGGGCTGTTTTATGAATTTCCAGGGCACAGATATAAATACTTTACACAGGGCACGGACGACGGGTTGTTTTGTCAATTTCTCAGGGTCTCTTTTAAAAGAAGCGCACGGCGAAGGGGTATTGGACGATCTGAGCCGCAAGATCACTCATCAAGCGCCCAGATTAGAAGTTGAATCGGTAGGTAACTAGGAGCATTGGATCAAGATCTGTTGGCCCCGAGTTAATGAAACCGGATCCACCATTTATCTCGCAATCTATGTCTATGATTTAATGAGTCAAAGGGGTACCAGGCGATTTAATCGAAGCCGTCCACTGACTGATCCACGGCAAGGATGAACTATGGCCGAGACGTCGCCCTATAGCTAATCGCGATCGCGCAATCCTGATCCAACGGCCAAAACTATCGCCACACCTCCACCCTTCATCGAGGATCCAACAACCCTGGGCGGCCTTCCACCTCACGACCACCAGAGCGGCGGAGATGGTGCGCCCACGGTGGAGGCCATGGCCGGACCTCGCCACCCATCAATCCTAAGTCCGAAACTCTGATCCTATGACTGCTAGGTATTGCAATATGTCTGCAGGTTATCAACGGCCAAGTTGAGCTCTGCTACTCGAGCTTGAGCTGTTTCCTCCTTGGCCCATGCAAGCGAACGAGATTGAACAACCCAGTCGAGTGCCAAATCTCGGTCCGCGAGCTGATCTCGCAGATGGCGGACGTCTCTTCTCAATTCATTTATTCGGTTGCCATCTGCGACCCATATATCCATCCTGCAGTGGAGTTCCGCTTGGAGCCGACTTATTTCTGCTTCGAGATCCCCTATCGGATCGTTGCTTCCACTACTACTATTATCATGTCTTGGGGCCAGCTGGTGACATGGCACACCAATCGGTCTAGTATGTTTGCGCGCAGTTCTCCTCGTGCGCGGCGGCATTTTTCTAAGGGAAAAAAATTTGATTAGTATAGTTCTTAGCATGATGCATGTATAATTACAGAATCAACCTTAGTTGATTCACACCTTCTATATTTTGCACTCTTACTACCTGGTCTTTAAGATAAACTCTTCAGAATACTTAGGTAAGAAGGGAAGATATTTTCAAGATAAGTCTTTTAGAAAATCCTTTTGAAGATGCCTCATAATATCTGCAGAGAAGGGCTTCGCTCCGATACTAGCTGTGACGGAACCTCCCAAGTAATTAGGCCCACCTACAGTTGTCCTTGTCCAACGAACCTCAGACAACACTGTAGGTGCCCCTGAATCACTTGACAAGTTCGGTATCTGCTTTTCTCACCTTTCCCAAGAGCGTTTCACCCGTCACGCAGACATTACAAGCATCGGAGTTACGAGAATGCGGAAGCAATTACATAAACTTACCTTTATTTTAAAGTAAGATCAAGTTGAATATGTACAGACCAGATTATATCCTAGGAGTGCAGAGTAATATTATTACACATACCAAGGGAGACAAAAACTCCTCCCGATAAGTTTTTAAACAAAAGTTCTAATGGAGGATCCTTTCCTCTCGCACTTCATTCCTTGCGCTCATCCTTTGGTACCACCTTAGAATAGAAGCAACAAAAATTTGTCGCTTCCTCACCTAAAAACAACGGGGAATAAAACCCTGAGTATGGAATTACTCAGCAAGTCTTACCCGACTAAAGAAAAGACTCTCAAGGGTATGGTGGTTATAAAGGAGTCAAGGTAAGGTTTCGCAATGATCAAAGACTCTGTTTTGCAGAAATGCTTACTAAAAGTGGATCCTTAAAAATCCAGTTTTATTTGTCAAATTAAGTAAAATTACCTGCAACTAGAGTTCTTTCTACCCTAGTTCAATCACTTGACCTGCGCTAGCCAATTTCTTAACAAACCTTTCATCTTTACTGGATTGCTACGTGTAAGTCAGTGACCAAGTCTTCATAACCGCGAAGGTACGGCGATCCGAATCGATTATACTCAGCTGAGGATCTCCAATCACACGACATATGTAGCACTTAAAACCCTTGCATATGTCAACCCGCCACCGGGGTTCTTAAGACCAGATCAGGTTCACGCGAACCGAGACCACAGATACACCACCGTCCAGCCTCTTGCCACGGAGGGTACACGCTACTCTCGCCACCGCTCCACGCCCATTCCGTGTTATCTTATTCTGGCCTTAGTCTGCCCGAGGCAAGGCTTACCCATGACGAGGCATGTGACCAGTTAAAGGGTCCTCGGTCATCAAGCCTACATCGAGACGGTCCTTAATCGACTCAGACGGAGACACTACACCGAGACTCCTTTCTCGTGCAAGTCACCCGCCCGGTCTCAGCTTAATCATTTCAAACCCAAAGTTTGGTACCTGGCAGAGGTACATCTTTTCCGATGTTGAACCCATCAAGGCCCTGATGGATCCACCATCAAATTTTATTTTCGAAAACATCCCACCCACTTTTGCCACATCATCTTTTGTAAAACAAAATATTTTGTTTTTCTAAAGCAAGGCTAAGCATCAAAAATCTTTTGTAAAACGGGTGATCAAGGAAGGTAATCAAATTCAAGGAAGGTAATACATGAATTGTTTTATCAATCAACTCCTATCACCTAATGCATCAAGCAAGTGAGAAAGATTTTAAAACATCAAGGAAGGTGGCAAATGCACTGGGGCTTGCCTTCGTTGATAGGTGAGTCAGGCTTGGACCCGCAGATATCAAAGTAAAAACAATTTCCGGCCTGAGATTCCGAAGGTGGTGGTGTCTTCTCTTCAGTTACTTCGATCTCTTCTTCATTTTCTAAACAGAACCATATATATGTGTATATAAGAATGAATGCCATGTAATGCTCATGAGAGTGCAAAGATAATAAGAATTTATTATCTAAAGTCTTGAATACAACTTTCCTTCACGGAACTCCGAGAACTTAGGGTTTCCGGAGTCAGTAAAGGATTTCAAAGGGCAGGGGGTAGGGTTTTGGGTTCTAGTTATCAAACAAGGTTCAAATCAAACCAAACTCTACCCAAGGCTTCTAAATAATGTGTAGAGCTCATATAAAAAGTTTGGGCATTTTTGAAATCACCATTTATTTTCTAAAAAACCAGAACCAATAGTTTAAGCTATTTTAAATACTCTAAAATTTCCTATTTGATATAAAAATAATGAAACTATTTTTATTAAATACTGCGGCCGGGAAAGAAAAAGGCACTGGCGCAAGCGCTAGGTGGCTTCTACCGTGGCGGTCTCTCCGGCGATCACCGGACGCCCCTAGCGTGACTATCCGTGACGTGGTAAAATGCCCGGACACGCGGCGCAAGACCGAGCGACGGCGGTTCACTGGCGAGCCTATCTGCTCCAGCCGCAAAGCAGAAGGGGGTGATGACGGTGAGTCACCGGAGTGGCGTTCAGCTCACCGACGGTAAAGATTCTTTTACCCCACGAGGTTATCCATCCACCCTGGGCACGAATCAGGACGTCGGCAGCACGAATCATGGTGGAGGGAGTCGTCGGCGGTGAGGACAGTCGCGCTGGCGATCTCATCCGTTTCAGTTACTGTACCATCGAGAACTGATTCAGAGCGCCTGACAGGCAATCTTGGAGCTGAATTTTCTCTCAATTTTCAATGGTAACTCATACCAAGATCTGTAGCAAAGTTATAGAGCTACCAACCAGCTACAAGTTTGTCACAGCTACCATGGGCAGATTCTTGCTTGGTCATAGTTGAATTTATGCTCAAAGTTGTAGTGATTGCACTGTCTGTCTGAAAATTCAGATCTAGTAACGTGACAGTCCAATTTTAAGCTCAATTATCTCTAAATTATTCTTAACAACTATGCTCACACTCTTAAGCAAAATTGTTCTCCTTTATTAGGTCTATAAGTTTGATGTGGTGACCTAGGGCAAAAACCCTAGAATTTGAAAGTTACAAAGCCCCAAAGTTGAGCCAAAACTCTGAAATTCAGACTTAGGCTATATAGGGCTTAAGAGGTGATTTTTGCAAATAGACCCAAAACTTAGGGTTTAACTTGCAAATTCACAAATTTGTGAACCAAAGGACTTAATATGCTTTAACATTGTAGTTTTTACACTTTAGTCCAAATGTGCACTGTTTTTGCACATAGGCCCCTAGTGTTTGGATTTAGGGTTTTCTAGGGTTTCAATTAGGGTTTTTGGTATCTCAGGGGTATAAATGTGATTCAAGTTCATTCTTTGGAACATTTTATAACTATTCACCTAATGCTTTTAGGTTTTCCCAGTTTGGGTTATGTTTTACCCTCCTGTTGGGGACTTGTTCTCAAATGCTATGAATTAAGAACAAGGCAACATAAAGTGTTAAATGTCGATGTCCTTCGTCCATGAAACATTATTCCCTTGAGGATAATGGGCCTTGGACGAAGGCTGATAAGAGCATAATTACGAAGCTTAAATCTTCGTAATAAAATTTCAGTAAAAATTATAAGATGACATAAAACAAAAGGTATAAAAGGGATAAATACATCATAGACGAATTACATTGTATCTACTTAATATATTGAGTTATTGAATACAATAATACCTCTGCCTTGGCAAAAGGTTGGGTTCCGGAAGATGCGATTGCAATTACTCGAATGCCTGAATAGTAACGGAATACTGTTCACTATTTATAGGCACAGGACGCAGCCTGTGAGGAATTACAAGTATGCCCCTTATAAAAGCTTACAACATTGACTCAGACCTTTATGGACTAAAAGGTCATTCTATCTTTAAGTCGGTTTGTAATACCGAAGCTTCCCGAAGAGGAACCTTCGGCTATCTTATACAAACAGCTTCAGCCGAGGACCACTTCTTCCTATAAGACCTTCGGCGACGAAGCATAGACCCAACAGTAGCCCCTTTCGCGGTGCTAGATCGTTTTTCGTAACGAGCTTGATCCGTGAAAAAAGTCTCTTAAGCTTCGGAGCGCCGAAGGTCTAAAAAACACCTTCCCTGAGCTCGTTGTCGAGAAACGATTCAATCTCCCAGCGTGTAGCGGCCCCACCTTGCAGAGTTACTGTTTGGTCTCTGCGGTCCACCACGCAGCGAGTGCGATCGGGTGTCCGCCTGGTGTAAAAATTCTGGCGCTTCGCCTTCTTACCTGCAGCACTATATAAACAGACGAGTAGGTGTGAAGTTACCACAGCATTCATTGCTATTTGCACTGTTTTGCTGCCAAAATTTTTAACCGTCGCCGAAGCTTGTCTGTCGGAATCGAACGAAGCTCCAGCTTGAAGCCTGCTTCGGAGGAAGAAAGTATTAAAGTTTCACAAGTTCATAATTAAATGGCCAGAGTCCGTTCTACCGCCAGGGTTGAGCGCGAGGGGGACGAAACTGAAGCTTCGGAGACTGTCCCTATCTCCGAAGCCATGCAACGATCCGGGCTAGTGACTTCGGAAAAGATTCCTAGTGATGATGCAGAACAAGCAATCGCTGAAGCAGAGGAAGAAGATATTGAGGAAACTGATCCCGAAGATGATTATCGCATTGCCATGCCAAGCAAACCCAGCCACTTGGACTTCGGGAAATCTACTGTTTCGAAGGCTGATCTGTCCAAGATGGTAAAATCGGGCTTTTTTACTGAAAATCAGAAGAAGCTATTGCGCTTCGGGGGAGAAGAGACTACCCCAAAGCCGGAGAAAGATGAAATTGTTATTTTCAAAAGCTTTCTAAAGGCTGGATTAAGGTTCCCCCTACATGGGATTATTGCAGAGGTACTGAATAGGTTCGGTATCTATTTTCACCAGCTGACCCCTAACGCTATCGTTAGACTTATTGTTTATATCTGGGCACTCCGAAGCCAAGCAGTGGAACCATTTGCGGACAGCTTTTGCCGGGTTCACGAGTTACATTATCAAACGAAGGCTAGAAAGGATGGATTGCACGACAATTTTGGTTGTTATAACTTCGCCTATCGGAAAACTACAAAGTTTCCTGTAATTAGCTACCGAAGCAAATGGGCAGCAGGCTAGAAATCTGAGTGGTTCTATGTCAAGATTGATGACGACAAGGAAAAGCTTGTGCAAAGCCCGCTGGAACTAATCTTCGGAGAGACCCGACCTCGCTGTAACATGACACCCGAAGGTCCAACACAACAAGCAATGAGTGAATTCAGAATTATTGCAGAGCATATCAGCACAAGGGACCTGGTTCAAGAGTTTTTAGCTTTCAAAGTTTTTCCCAGTTTGAAAGAATGGGAAATGCCGAAACTACAGGGGAAAAGAAAGAAGGTGAACTTGTACGTTTACCTTACTATTTCAAGTTTAAAAAGTACTTTAAAACACCTTGCCAAGAGTGGCTAGATACAATTGAAGTAATGTGCAATGAAATACTTGGCAATTATTCCAAAAAAGAAGATCAATTGATGACCGCAGCCTTCGGCACCCGTCCGAAGCGAAGGCTAAATCGAGTGTTGGACGCCTTGGGCTTTGATTACCCTGATTATGAAAATCTGAACAAAGGTGCTGGGGGCCAAAAAAGAAAAAGGATAACTGAGGCCATGAATGAAGAAAAAGAACCATTAAAGAAGAAAATTCCGAAGAAGAGGAAAGCTTCTTCTCCGAAGCAACAAATATCCGAAGCAGAAGAGACCCCCGCATCACCTTCTGCTGCTGTCGTTGAGGAAATTCTGAAGGTAATGACTGAATCCTTACCTGCAAAGCTAAGTCCACTGGGCCCTCAACTGACAAAGTTTTTTCAGAAGGACAAGGAGCCCGAAAAATCGAAGAAAACAATCAAGGCAAAGAAACAAAGAATTATCACTGTGACAGAGGTAATTGACAAGACGCCACCAAGAGCTTCAGCCTAGAAAACACCAGCGACTGCAGAGGGGACAGATATTGAAATTGCACCTTCGGAGGCCGCAGCTGCCGAAGCTGCTTCAGCTGAAGATTTGAACCTGGAGAGCACAATTGAACACATTGACCAAATACTGCTAGACATGGCTGCAGAAGAAGCTACCACCGCCGCCGAAGAGGCCGTGACCGCAGCGTCGGGGAAAGGAAAAGAAATTGCTGATGAAGCTTCAGAAAACGAAGCCTTCATGTTCCAGAATTTAGTTGGAGAACTATCAAAAGCTGAAATAGAAGAGCTTAGAGAGTATGCCAAATCCTGTGGATACAAACCTGGGGCACTCCTCTTCGGAGGCGTTGATGATGAAAAATTAGATTGTATTCGAGATCAAACAGGAGCCAAAGTTATCAGTACTCTGTCCAAGAGTATCGGCTTCCCGAAGCTAGAAACAGACATCAGCCGCTACCGACGACAACATGTCGTTGGTAGTTTATTTTATTCCAACTTCAAGGTGAACTACTTGTCCCTTAACTTTTATTGTTTTTAATAAAAACATGTCTGACGAAGGTTGTTTTCGTGCAGAGTATGCTGTTGAGCAAAGCCTTGCAAATGCAGCAAGATTTTGAAGATAAGAAGCACGAAGTTATAATTAAAAATTTGGAAAGCAGAATAAAGGAGCAATCAGATGCTTTCGAGAAAAAGAACTTTGAGCTCCAGGCAACCGAAGGTTTATTGGCGGAAGCTGAAGCAAAAATAACAGAACTGAACACGAAGCTTCTCCGCCAGTCTGAGCAGTTCGAACGAGAAAAACAAGATCTTAATGCAAAACTTGAAGCCGAAGCTCAACAAAATTCAGATTTGAGAAAACTACTGACAAGTCTTCAAGAAAAATGCTTGGAATTTAGCAACAAATGCATTCAACGATTAAGAAAGATTTTTTACTCAGTTGGAGCCAGCAGTGAAAAATTCACCCCCTCAGCTGAAGATCTACCGAAAACCTTCGAACATATTGAGGGGGAGATTGACGAGCTCGACGAAGTCATAGCTGGGCATGGTGACTTCTGTGCCTGGGTGGCTTCTCGAGGTACTGCTGCAGCCTTCCTGAAGGCTGGCTGCGATCATGGAAAGATTGTCAACAGGCCAAATTTCACTTTATCACCATCAATCCTGGATGACATTCCTGATCTCGCCCGAAGTATCTCGAATAGATTTGTAAAAATGATATGGACAAAAGGTGGGCGAGAAAAGGCTGGAGACGAAGCTCGTAGCCACCTTGAACCAGTAAGAAACCATACCTTGTGCTTACCTTTTCCTGTAAGCTTGATTTTGACTTACAACGACCTTATTCATGTAGGATGACGAAGCCGAAGCCGATGATCAAAAATGACGCCGAAGCCGAAGCTCCTTGGAGATTAGATAGTAGACTGTAGACAGTACTTGAGAAACTTTTGAGATAACTTTTGTAAATGTAACTAAAACTTGTCTTTAATGAATTATGTTCATACCTTGTTATATATCCTTATCCTTCCATTGATGTATGAGAAATGCTTTGATGTGGACGAAATTTTCTTTTGAGCCGAAGGCGAAAAAACACCTTCCCTTCTTTTCGTACGCAGCGAAGCATAGAAAAAAACATTTTCCTTTTTTCCGAAGCTCTCCTTTTTGTACACGAAGCTCTTTCTTCCCCTTCTTTTTCCTCTTTTTGCCGAAGCAACCATTTATGCCATGAAGATGATTATCCTACATATGCCTAGATGAATGTTTATGAATGCAAATGCTATGATGTAATGTGATGTGCAAATGAATGGCCAAACACGTATCCGAAGCCATATTCATAGCCATTATTCTCTTAAAAACAATCGCACCTCAGCTCTGCATTCCCTTAGGAACGACTTTGGAGCTTCTTCGCCTTTACTTTTGGCGGAATCAGCGTTGACTTTTCGCTGTAAGCTCTGCATTCCCTTAGGAACGACTTTGGAGCTTCTTCGCCTTTACTTTTGGCGGAATCAGCGTTGACTTTTCGCTGTAAGCTCTGCATTCCCTTAGGAACAACTTTGGAGCTTCTTCGCCTTTACTTTTTGGCACTCGATGGTGCGTTCTCAGCTTTTACATTTACATTCCTTGGGGGATTTTGCTCTTATAGAACTAAAAAAGGAAATTACATGTGCTGGCCCCATTAAAAACCTTTCTCCCCCTTCGGAAAGGAAAAGGGTGCCATGAAAGAAAAATAAAAAATATGAAAAATTACATCGAGTTATACATAATATCGCCGTAGCTCATCCGCATTCCAAGACCTAGGAATGTCGTTGCCGTCCATATCCTTCAATCTGTATGAACCGGGTCTTGACGAAGATGCTACTAAGAAAGGTCCATCCCATTTCAACTGCAACTTGCCCACTATTTCTGGGTTGGCCACTCTCCGAAGCACCAAGTGTCCTGGCTCAATATTCTTTAACCGAACCTTTCTATCTCGCCATTTAATTGTTTCGGCTTGATATTTATTGATGTTCTCCACGGCTTGCAGCCTGATCCCTTCTAAAGCATCTTTTTCCACAGAATAAGCAGCTTTGGAACCTGATTCTGCCGAAGCTATTACCCTTATTGATCCGGTTTTAGCTTCCTCCGGAGTTATTGCTTCGTCACCGAATAATAACTTGAATGGAGTAAAGCCTGTAGACCTTGATGTTGTTGTATTGTGGCTCCACACCACTTTGGTTAACTGATCTGGCCATTTTCCCCTGGGTTGATTGAAGATTAACTTCATTATTCCTGTCATTATAATGCCATTGGCTCTTTCAACGAGTCCATTTGACTCCGGATGTCTGACTGATGCAAAATGGATCTTCGTACCAATCTGATCACAGAAATTCCTAAAAGCTTCGGAATCAAACTGTGTTCCATTATCCACAGTAATAGCCTTTGGTACCCCGAAACGACAAACAATATTCTGCCAGAAAAACTTTTGGACGGTGGCCGAAGTTATTGTGGCTAAAGGTCTTGCTTCAATCCATTTAGAAAAATATTCCACTGCCACTACAACATATCTTAGGTTCCCTTGGGCCGGTGGTAACGGACCTAACAAGTCAAGGCCCCACCTTTGCAATGGCCAAATGGGTTGTATGAGTTGTGTTAGGGACGAAGGTTGTTTTTGATCTCGTGCACATTTCTGACAACCTTCGCACTTTTGAACTAATTCCGCTGCATCCGAAGCTGCCTTCAGCCAATAAAATCCTTGGCGGAAAATTTTTCCAAGTAACGGCCTGGATCCAATGTGAGATCCACAGAGGCCTGCATGTATTTCTTTCATCAAGTCTATACCTTCGGTTCTGGATAAACATTTGAGTAGCGGAGCACAAACTCCATGCTTGTACAACTCTCCTTCTATCATGACATATGGACGAGCTCTTGCCTCTATCCTCCTGTTATAAGCTTCGTCATCTGAAAGGAATTTTCCCTGAAGGTAAGAGATGATCTCAGTTCTCCAATCCTCGCTATAAACAGGAGATATGTTGAGGACTGCTCTTTCAAGAAGTTCCACCGAAGGTGCTTTTATTGTTTCGAAGAACACATCCGAAGGTAAGGGCAGCCCCTGTGCTGCTGACTTAGCTAGCAAATCAGCATGCTCATTTTGTCCTCGAGGGATATTTTTGACAGAAAACCCTTCGAAGGAAGCTTCAACTCTTCGAACCATATCCAGATATTTTTCAAGCTTCGGATCCTTAGCCTTGCAACTCTTGTCAATATGACCCGAAACAACCTGGGAATCAGTTTTAAGTATGGCCCTTCTGATTCCCATTGCTTTTAACTTCCGAAGACCTAGAAGCAATGCTTCGTACTCGGCAATGTTATTTGTGCAACTAAAATCAAGTTTTGCCGCATAACAAGTTTTGACTTTGGAAGGTGAAACCAACACAGCAGCCGCTCCCGCTCCGAAGGTTCCCCAAGATCCATCACAAAACACTGTCCATGCTTCGTTGTCTTTATTCGTTTCTTCCTCCTGAGCCCCTGGCGTCCAGTCAGCAATGAAGTCTGCCAACGCCTGGGACTGAATCAAAGATCTATGAACATATTCAATACAAAATTCATTGAGCTCTACAGCCCATTTTCCAACCCTTCCAGTAGCTTCTCGGTTCCTCATAATATCCTTCAGAGGTTGTGAAGAAGGAACAATTATGTTGTAAGCTTGGAAATAGTGCCGAAGCTTCCTGGAGGCCATCAAGACAGCATACAGTACCTTCTCCAACTCTGTATAATTTTTCTTTGATAAACTAAGAACCTCGGATACAAAATATATTGGGGCCTGCCTCTTGACTTGACCATCAAGCTTCTCCTGGACAAGCGCTGCACTTACCGCTGAGTGCGAAGCTGCCACATATAATAACAAAGGAGCCCCTGGCATTGGTGGAGTCAATGTTGTTAAATCTATCAAATACTGTTTCAGCTCTTCAAAAGCCTTCTGCTGGATTGGTCCCCATTGAAAGACTTCGGCTGACTTCAGCACTTCGAAGAATGGTAAGTTTCTCTCTGCTGATCTGGATATGAATCTATTGAGAGATGCCAATCTTCCTGTCAATCTTTGAGCCCCCTTCTTTGTAGTTGGTGGCTCCATCCGAAGTATAGCTTCAATTTTACTTGGATTAGCTTCAATTCCCTTTGTTGAAACCAAGCATCCAAGAAATTTCCCCTTCTTTACTCCGAAGACGCATTTTTCTGGATTTAACTTTAAGCCAGCTTGCCTGAAACTGGCGAAGGTCTCCTGCAGATCAGCAATATGATTCTCTTGCTTTGTGCTTTTTACAATGATGTCATCAACATAAGTTAGCACATTTCTGCCTATTTGAGATTGGAGAACCTTCGCAGTCATTCGGCTGAAACTTCCTCCTGCGTTTTTGAGCCCCTCAGGCATCCGAAGATAGCAATATGTGCCACTTGGAGTTATGAAGCTAGTCTTCGGCTCATCTTCCTTCTTCATCCAAATTTGGTGGTAGCCTGAGTAACAGTCTAGCAGACTCATGAGCTCGGAAGAAGCTGCTGCATTTACTAAAGAGTCTATCCTTGGCAATGGAAACTCGTCCTTCGGACACGCCTTGTTGAGATCTGTAAAATCGATACACATTCGCCATTTGCCATTGGCCTTTTTTACCATAACAGTGTTAGCCAGCCATTCTGGGTACTTTACTTCTCTGATGACTCCTGCACTGAGGAGTCTTTTAACTTCGTTACGAGCACCTTCAGCCTTATCATCTGACATTTTCCGAAGCCTCTGCTTTCTGGCTCTGAAGGATGGATCAACATTGAGCGAGTGTTCAATAACATCCCTATTTACTCCGCAAAGATCATTAGCTGACCATACAAAAACATCTTTGTTGTTGAACAAAAACCTTATCAAGGTTTTCTCCTGCTCTTCGGATAATTGAGAGCCTAACAGCACCTTCTGCTCTGCTATGTCCTCACATAAGAGCATAGGCTTCGGCTGATCTGCTGAAGCTGCTTTCTCCCTTCTGAATTTGTACTGTTCACAAGCTTCAGCTCCATCTATGTTATGGATTGCTTTTGAGTCAGTCCAATTGCCTTCGGCCCTTCTTGCAGCTTCCTGACTTCCATGGATAGCAATGGGTCCTTGATCCGAAGGTATCTTCATGCAAAGATAGGCAGGATGAAGGATTGCTTCGAAGGCATTGAGGGTACCACGACCAATAATTGCATTGTAAGGGTATTCCATGTCAACAATGTCAAACACAACTTGCTCAGTTCTAGTGTTGTTGATGAACCCGAAGGTCACTGACATGGTGATCTTGCCTAGTGCTACAATCTGTCTTCCTCCGAAGCCACAGAGAGGATGTGTAGCATCATGAATCTTATCTTCTGGCTCTTGCATTTGTCTGAAGGCCTTAGCAAATATGATGTCAGCTGCACTGCCTGTGTCAACCAAGACATTGTGGACCAGAAATCCTTTGATAACACAAGAGATAACCATGGCATCGTTGTGTGGGTAATCTTTGAGCTGAAGGTCCTCTTGGGAGAAGGTAATAGGAATGTGAGACCATCTTGACTTGATGAAGGGTCCTTGCACCCCAACATGCTGTACCCTTCTCTGTGCTTCCTTCTTTTGTTTCTTGTTAGCTGGCTCTGAGGACGAACCACCTGTGATCGGGAGCACCAGCTTCGGGTCCGAAGTAGCTCCAGCTTGGTCGTTGAACGAAGTCATTAGCTCAAAAAGTGGAAGTGAGTTCACCGACGGTGGGCGCCAATGTTGGGGACTTGTTCTCAAATGCTATGAATTAAGAACAAGGCAACATAAAGTGTTAAATGTCGATGTCCTTCGTCCATGAAACATTATTCCCTTGAGGATAATGGGCCTTGGACGAAGGCTGATAAGAGCATAATTACGAAGCTTAAATCTTCGTAATAAAATTTCAGTAAAAATTATAAGATGACATAAAACAAAAGGTATAAAAGGGATAAATACATCATAGACGAATTACATTGTATCTACTTAATATATTGAGTTATTGAATACAATAATACCTCTGCCTTGGCAAAAGGTTGGGTTCCGGAAGATGCGATTGCAATTACTCGAATGCCTGAATAGTAACGGAATACTGTTCACTATTTATAGGCACAGGACGCAGCCAGTGAGGAATTACAAGTATGCCCCTTATAAAAGCTTACAACATTGACTCAGACCTTTATGGACTAAAAGGTCATTCTATCTTTAAGTCGGTTTGTAATACCGAAGCTTCCCGAAGAGGAACCTTCGGCTATCTTATACAAACAGCTTCAACCGAGGACCACTTCTTCCTATAAGACCTTCGGCGACGAAGCATAGACCCAACACCTCCTGGTCCCTATTTAGGGTTAAGTCCCCTATTCCAGGGTTCTATTTGCAAAACACCAAAACAATACAACTTGCTTGAAATTTTTGCCTAGTGAATGCACTCTAAGTGTGTCAAACATATGCAATGCCAATGCTATGATGTTATGCTCAAGTTTTAGTTACAGTAACACCAGGGGTGTTACAGTTACCTTTCCTCTTTCTTTTTCTTCTCGCTAATCCTTGTTCTTTTTCAAAGTTCTAGCGAGAATTAGCTCGACATCTTGTATAAGTAAACCCTAGAAATATTTTGTTTGGTTGTTGCATCATGCTGAACCACACATCTATTTCCTTTTGGGTGTAATTGCTTGGTTTCCGTAAGGTATGCATTTAGTAGGAAGTTAGGGATAAAATGGATAATAGGAGAATAAGAAGAAAATAGAAAAAGGAAAATCTCTCCCTCTCTCCTTTTGGCCCAGCCGCGGCCTGCTTCCCCCTCCTCTTTTCCCTACCGCGCGGCCCACCCTGTCTTGGGCCGGATGGCGCGCGGCCCACCTGGCGCGGCCTGCCCCGCACCCCTCGCTCTCCCTTGGGCCGGCTGGCTGGCGCGGCCCAGCTCGCCCCGCGCGGCTCAGCCGGCTCCCCCCCATGTTCCCCGTGCGCGGCGTGCGTGGGCGGTTGCAGCAGCCGCCGCAGCCCTAGTGGGACCCACCCGTCATTGCCCCGGTCATCCCCTATTCATCTCCCTCTCCCCCACGACACGCGTCTCTCTCTCTCTCTCCTCCCCAAGTTGCCCTCGCCGCTCGGAGCAGCCCCTGCCCCGGCGCCGTATGATCGCGCCGCCTCGTCCTCCACGGTGAGCCTCCCCATCTCCCTCCCCTTCCCCACCACCCCCTTTCTTCTTCCTCGGCCCCTGCTCGCCACGTCCGTGGCCCGGCGCGCTCGCCCCCGCCTCGGCACGCGCGGCCTTGCCCCCGGTCCCGGCCCCCTCCCCGCGCGGCAGCCCGCCCCGGCGCGCTCGACCCGCCCCGACACGCGCGGCCTCGCCCCTCCCCCCGACCCGGCGAGGCGGCCCCTAGCGCGGCCCCGTCCTGCGCATGGTGTCTTGGCGCGGTTCGCCGTGCCCCCGGCGCGACGCGTAGCACTCCGCCATGCATGTGACGAGCCCATCTACCCCCTAGACGAGCCCGTCTACCCCCTAGACTACCCCGTCTACCCCCCCGGCCTACTCCGTCTATCCCCCGTGTATTTTTTGCGCATTGAGCGTGTCGTTTATTTTATGTAGTTGAACTCCACTTAGAATTGACCATGTTAATTATCTCACATAGTTAAATGACGACTTAAGTAATGTCGGCAAATTGGAATAATTGTAACTCTGTTAGTGTATGTGATTAATACCTGTTAGTATGGCTAGGTAGAGTTAGACGATGTAATAATTAATTGCACACCTACACGTAATACGTCTCGACTATAGCTTTAGCCACTGCAAGTCCCTTCTTTTTCTCTTTCTAGTAATTGTGAATGCAAATCGTATGTCATATACATGTTCAATTGATCTGATCTCTTGTATGGTGTACTATTTATTTCCTAATTCAAAGAGATGGATGTATGTTTGCACTTGCATAGATAACGATCTAGTTGAGGAGTTTGAAGAACTCGCAGGAGAAGACCCTAAGCAGCAGCTGGTTGGTGGAGGCAAGTGTCCCTTGACCCACTTATGTCCTATACATTCCTTAATTCACTTTCCGCATTTACACAGTTTATACCTAAGGATTGACTAGCTTTTGTTATCCATGTCATTGCTTACCTATTTGGGTTGGATTATTCTAGTTTAGCTTCATGCTAGTGCTTCACATTAATCAATGAACATGATGAGATTTATCAATGATACGCTGTTTCCCTTCTTTATTATGACGATATAGTTGTGGCATTTAAGGGGACTCGAGCGGTTTCTCGAATGCCTCTCCATAAGGACATGTTCGTTGGATGACCGCCCAGAAAAACAGTGCAACCATGAGGGTAGAATGGGACGCCCTTAGCTGAATAATTAGAGGAACCAGGGTGTAGTTCGCTTCGCCGTCGTGCCGTTAATTGTAACGCCCTAAATCTAGCAAAAACAAACAACCCTATTTGGATTATTAAATTTTAGTAGAAAGGAAAAATATTTATGTTTTCAAATAAGGAGAACCTTGATATGTATGATTTGAAGAATTTCTTGAATAGGTAAAATTACCAAGTGTTTGTTACACTCATTCCGAAGCATATATTTTGTTTGAATTGATTTAAAAATCCAATTTATGAATTCAATCTTGTGAAGAAAATCTCATTTTACAAAACAATAATTAATTGCTAAAATAAGGTTTTAATAATTCTAGTTTATAATGGGAATCATGGTAATAAATCTTTCATTGAAGTGTTTGTTTCATTTGGAATGATTTTTGAAATGCTCATTTTGAATATTGAATATCATTTCTTCTTAAATAAAAATTAACATAATTAATATAATAATTATTAGTCTCAAAATAAATATTTTAATTATGAATAGTCTTGGTTGAATATTATGAATTTTTATGGGTATTTGAATAGGTAATTCAATTTTTTTTAAAAAAAAACAAAACCTAATCTAACTAACCCTAGCCGGCCCATGAGGCCCATCAGCCGCGCGCGCCCACCCTAACCTAGCCGCCGCTCCCACCTCTCCCCGTGCGAGCCGCCAGGCTTCTTCCTTTCCCCTCCCCTCCTCTCACTTGCAGGCGGGCCCGCCCTGGCCTTCTTCCCCAACCGCGCCATGTCGTGGAGCCACCTCGGCCCTGCCATCCGCGCGAGCGCTCCCGCGCGCCCAAGCGAGCTGCCCCGACGCACGGCTTCCTCGCCCTCCAGCCGCCGAGCCGCGCCCAGGACTGCCCCGCGACCGCGACGCCTAGCGCCCAACGCGCCCGCGCCAGAAGCAGTGCCATGCAGCCCGATGCCGCGCGCCAGGAGCCTGCGCGCCGAGCCCAAGACCCGAAGCCGCGCCCAATCCAGGAACTTTACCGCGTATGTTTCTCCTCTGCGTGAATGGAGCTTCAATACGTCCGTTCCTTTTCCTCCCCATTAATCCCTCCGATGATGAATGCCTTTGATGACAGCTTGAATGGCAGGCCGTTGTTTCTTCTCCTCCCCGGCGTCTCTCTCTCCCTCTCCTTCCTCTATAAATTGGACGCCGAGCTCCTCTAATCTCCTCCCCTACTCGAGCTCTCTTCCTCCCCAAGCTCCCTCTCTCTCCCACTCGCCCACGCCATTGCCGGAGTTCGTCTACGTCGTCGCCGTCCGCCCCGCTGTCCGTGGAACCTCGCCGGAGTTCCGCCCGTGCAGCACGGAGATTACGTCGTTCCCTGCTCGACGCCAAACCCACTGTCCCTCCCCTGCACGGTCGAAACCCCCTCGTCGACATTCATCCCTACGCTTGAGCAAGAATATAAGGTTGAAAACAATCCCAAATGTTGATTTATGTTCTAAACCACGTTTTGAAATAATTTATGAATTTATAAATTATCGTTGTAATATTATGATGATGCGATTTGGCGATTCACGTGTATGACTTTAGAGATTTGATATATAGGTGTAACCAAAATTTAATCCCGCAACAATACTTTGAAAATGCGTATGATTTTATAATTCTAAAAATGAGCACGATCACTATTCACTACCGCCGTGATTTTCATACTAGAAAACATTTACGGATTTGATTTTGCTTTAATGTGTGGAACGATAATGGTTAGTAGTAGGTTAAGTATAAACTTATTTGCACGAAGAAATAGAAGAAATACTAGGCCACATATTTCTGGTCAAATGAAGATATAGATTTTACTATTCATAATAAATGAATTCATAAGTATAGCACTTAAGTACTTAGAATTAGTAGGATATTTATTTATGTCATAATAACCATGAATATGTTATTAAAAGTCTTATTTAGTAATTTACAATTAATCCTATTTAGAAAAGAAAGGAGAAAACAGAAAGAATAGAATTTTCTAAAAAGATACTAAAATAATAGAATTTGTGTTCATATCTTTAAAATGATGATCTATCGGTTTGAATGTAGTTTTCTCAACAAATATAGATTTAGTGTTTTTTTAATATAATGATAATTATTTATTATCCCTTCACATAAAACTCATTTAGTCTCATGTTTAAGTACCCATAATAATATGCTTTACAATAGAATTATGTCATATAACTTTTCTAATAATGGCTTAATTAAGTGCACACACCGTCATAACTAAAATGATAGTTAATAATATACCAATAAATATAGTATTCAGTCTAATTATCTAGATCATTTGTTCCTACAATAGAATTAAAGATAATTAATAGATTAATTATTCTTTATCATCAAACCGATAGTCAATGTATTCTTAACTAGATTTATAACATGATTAATGAGTTCATAGAATTTAGTCCACCTTATATATGAATCACTTAGTTGTTCCTAAAGAATAAAATAAAATAATTAGTGTTCATATCCTTTTCATAATTAAAAGGTTAGTTTATATATTTGTTTTGTATATAGCTTTCTTAACAAAGAATAAAGGACATGTACTTTCTAATAAAAATAAAATATAATTGTTGTTCATTGTCTTTTACATAAAAGTTCATTAAAGCATATATCATAACTTTCCATAAATAGGTATTTAATAATAATGATCTTTTCACATAAAACCTATTTAGACTTATATCTTAATTTATCTTAAGTGAAGGTCTAACAATGAATTATAATACGTTCCATAATGCTTCTAAGATTAATAACATGTTTCGTAGCCCATTAACCTTAGGTTAAAAAAGTTTAATATCGTTATTACGTGTTTTATCATCTTATTAACCTTTTATCTTAGACGTATCATGTATGACGTTTTATAAAAGATTAAAATTGATGAACCCAATATTTGTATATTTTAATTAAGATATTTATAAGCTCATGTCTTGTTTTATAAATTATAGATCACACATTTTTGAAAGGAATACCTTCTTATTATAACCATTACTTGCGATGTTTTTGAAAAGCGAACGCTCTTTTCGTTAGGCTTTCTTTTAGCGTTACGTATGGTGAATGTTGTATGTTATTGAATGGTGTTTGTTCTTCTTGTTTGTTGTGTGATATTCAGTGGTTGATCTAGTAGTTAAGAATCAAGATCTATTCCGATCCGTGGAAGAACCTCAAGTTTTCAATAAGCAAGGCAAGTGGACTTCTCCTTCTGCATATTCTGTTTGATCCCAGACAATACATTTAATAAAGTTTATTCTTCGATATATATATATGCATAATTTGATGGGTTACCTATTCGGATACACCTAACCTTTTCAACCTTATTCCTTGATCAAACCTGGGTATTATACTTTACTTTCGTAGCTATGCTATTGCTACAACTTAACTTTATGCAGTCACTCCCGCTTATGATATTAATGTTCCAAAATGGTAAGTTTACATTATTGTTGTTAACCCGATGGTTAAACAAGATTATTGCATATTAATTAGAACATGGAGTGACCACCCGGGAAAACAGTGCTACCATGAGAACTATCATGGCTATGGTCTTGGCTAAATAACTAGGGAAGTCTTATGTTGGGTGTTGGTCATGGTCGACCAGGAACGGGGCACCTGCCAAGCGCTTATAGTACCGGCTCAGGCAGATTGGATACGGGCATAGTTCCCAAAGCTTTACCCTGTGGACTGGACTATAAGTTGGTTACGGTAGGTGTACCTTATGCAGTTGACCATTTCCAACATTTGCATAATGAGGACTCTAGGGAGAAGCCTCGTAGTGAGACCCTGGACATTCACCTCGGAAGTGAATACGGGTCTAGCTAACCCGAGCTAGAAGGGAATCGCGACTCATGGGTATAGATGCGCCACCTCTGCAGAGTGTAAAACTGATATATCAGTCGTGCTCACGGTTATGAGCAGCCTGGACTCCTCACATGATAATTGAACTTGAAGATGGAAATAAATCGAGATCCGATGATCTGCCAATGGTTTGCTTAAGTGGTTTCACTTAAGTGTTTTTGATATACTCTTATACCTTTGTTTAATGGGAATACTTGGGATTCACACTTATTAGTAAGACAGGTGTTGTTAATAAAATGTTGACCAACTAAAATGCTTACTGCTCAACCTTAACCTCACCTTGTTAAACTTGCATTAGTTTTTCCCCCACTTGCTGAGCCCCAACCATAAGTGAGCTCACCCTTCCTTAAATTTTGATCAGAAGTTTGCAGATGAAGTTATGATGCTGAGCTCCATGGATGCTAGTCTAGTGATACCCCCAGTCATCTTCCTGTGGATGGATGTCCTTGTTTCGCTGTACTTTGATGAATAAAGGTTAATACATTATGTCTGTTTGAAGTGTAATATGTTAATATAATCGTTATTTACGCTTTTATGCATTGTTCTTTTGATATATTACACTTGTGACGTCAACATATGTGTGGAAATAGATCCTGGCACACATATGCTATGCACCCGGCTCTGCCCCTTCGGAAACGGGTGTGACAGAAGTGGTATCAAAGCAATGTGACCGTAGGTCGGTGGATTAGTTAGAAATGGAAAGCCCAGTCAGTCATTCAAAACTCGACTTAATTGTCTCCATAAAAACTTATTTTATATCTAAACTCATCTCTTTTATCTTCAACACTTCTTGTCTGATTCTTCGTCTATTAGAAGGTTCTAATGAGAAGCATTGCAAGATGATCAAGCTAGGATTATGGAACTTGAAGCGAAGTTTGCCAGAAGAAACCCTTTAGAAGCTATCGACGATGCCCTACTCTCTGTCTTATCCCCACTCCGCAAGAAGTTTTGTTATGTATCCCCTGGATCTATTATTTGACTTCTTGGCTAGGTTGATAGAATTGTTCTTTAGTATTAAGATTTTCGACTAGATCGGTAATGGCGATATTATATTATAAGTGGTTTTCTCATCCCTAATATTGCTATATAACCCTTGACTTCTTATACTTTTGTTTTCTTGCCATTGTATGGTCATCCTTGGACAATATCTACCTTGATATAATAAACTTTTGCCTCTCTACTTTTCTCCTTGATAATGCTTTCTCCCTATTGAATTCTTATACTTTTGTTTTCTTGCCATTGTATTGTCATCCTTGGACAATATCTACCTCGAGATATTGAACCCTTTGTCTCTCTACTTGATATGCCCTTGTATTTTGTATCCTTAAAAAAGGAAAAAAGCTTTCTCATATCCTTGGTTGTATAATTTATCCTCGCTTCACCAGTTAGTGGTTATCTTATTTCATTATTGGTCATTAACAATAATGTTTTGGTCTTGTCTAACTCCTTGATAATTCTTACCTAACTCCTTGACTTTATAATATCTTTCTTATTCCAAACCTTGTCTCACCTTTTGTTTTGGTTGAATGAGTAGAATTGGATTGTGTTGTGCTGGTATGCTTGAGTTCATTGTCCTTTGTGTTCTTGTTTGATTTGCTTCTTTGAAATGATTGTTGGTGTATTGTGTGACTTTTGTCCACAATGGCATCAGTTAGCTATGTAAAACCTTAGATAGTTGGGTTTTCTCTGCTCTCTATAATCTGTCTTTGCTCAACCCTTTCGTCCCTTCCATTCTTCCATACCCATACAGATGTCAGACCTTGGAATGTCAACTACAAGTGATGTCACTAAATGCAAAGAATGCGGTGCGTTGACAAGTCAAAACAACACTATAAATGAAATAGATGATGAACAGACCTTCAAGACACAAAAGGATGAACAACCAAACCAACAGACAAGTGACCTTGGAAAATGTTGTTGTTGTTGCAAGTACTATGGAATTCCTTGTCGTCGGATCAGTACAAACGAAAGTGAAACTACAAAACATAAGAACCAGATTTTATTTTCTGGCATAAACAGACAGATGTCTCCCCCTGAACAACTAATAGCAGAGTCTCTCATACCTAATGCACTGTCAGTTGATGAATTGCAAAGTATTCCAAAAACAAAACATCACAAGGATGCCCAGCCCCAAGAAACACATGAGTGTTACATTGATGGATGGACTATTTCTTGCACACAGTTTTAGCCTCGTCGTCGCATCAGATCCAAGAAACAAAAAGGGAAACATGGAAAAAGTCAAGAAACAACTCCAAGAAAAGCTTGCTATCAATGTGGACGTGAAGGTCATTACTTCCATAACTGTCCTGAGAAGTGTTCACTACAGATCACCTCCGAGATGAAGCTATCTCAGTCTTCAGACATGGAATATGAACAAAAATGCACAGAAACTTCTACCAACAACGTAAAGACAACTCCACCATGTAACTTATCAAGTCGTGCTTGCTTTGGCTGTGGTAATACCTGCCATCTTGTTAATGGTTGTCCTAAGAAGGATGTGGAGATCAATAAGGTCCAAAAGAAAAGACAACACCCTCAAACCCATGCATTAACAAAGAATAAACAACGGAAAGAGACCACAGGAAGGATAAGTTATGCAGTGACAGGAACTATTCCATATGATAATGCAGTGATTTTTGGAACACTAGTCATTCACAAAACCATTGCCACTGTGTTGTATGATCCTCGTATAACACATTCTTTTATCAGTGCCCAGTTTGCAACAAAGTATGGTATCTTTAAGTGTCCCTTGAGATCGAGCAAGACCATCAGTGCAATCGAAGGAAAAATGTTAGTAAACTATATATGTCCAAAAGTAAGTGTTAAAATCAACGGGATAGATTTTCTAGCTGATCTCCTAGTGATAGAATCAATGGGAAAGGATGTGATTCTTGGAAATAATTGGTTACAAAGAACTAAGGCAGTAATCCAACATACTGAGAGAACCATGTGTTTGGAAACCCCGTCTGGAGAAAGAATAGTAGTTGAAGACAATCGACCTCCAGCTCAGATTGGTACATCTATCAAGGAAGAATAATATATTGTTTAGCTAGAAGAAGGAGTATGTCTCACGAAAAAAGTGTCAAGTTGTTGCCCCTTTGAGAAATTGTAATTGTGCTAAGTGATATATGAATAAATTTGGAGAATCCCTTGCACTTATTGTGTTTTGCCTTTTACAAAGAGAATAAAGTATGGTGTCATCTGCTATATGCAAACAATATGATGCTCTATTCTAGTTGCCCTAAAGTCCCGCTCAAGTCTTTCTCTCAAATTGTGCTCAAAGAAATACTCTTGGATCAGAAAGATGATTTGGATATCATGCTCTGAAATCTATAAGGTTCAAAAGATCTCTGTTAAGGATTATAACACTTGTACACCCTTGTAGTATGATGAATCTAGGAGAAATGTGAAACCATCCTTGTTCCTTGACTAATCTTATCTTCGAAATCAAAAAGTTGTGTTCGCTCTTTATCTTAATGTCATGCAAGCCTCTTATGCAATCCGTCTCACTAACTCATTTACCCTCTGACTAGATGATGAACCCCAATGGAAATGAAGTAAATGATGCCAATGACAATACTCATACCTTAACGACTATGAATGAGAAAAATAAGTCACCGAGATATTCGATGAATGGAATGAAGAACAACAAAAGGAATAGAAAAATGTTTGGATACATGATTAGTCCACCTCAACCGCAAGCAAAAGCCACGAAACACATGGATACCCAAATGGAAGAATCAAGTCAGGCTCAGCTACATGAGATACAGACACCCAATCAACCCTCACCTCCTGTTGGTCAAGCAAATTGACTCGCAAAGACCTCAAAGCAAGAGGTGCTTGCTACTACTGCAAAAATAAAGGACACATTATTCGTGAATGCCCCAAGAAGCGTGTAGACCGAATAGAGAAGAAAGCTGCCAAGCATGACCTAAGCAATAATTCAGAAGACCCACCATTTTATAAGTATGATGATGAAGGACGCTTGATTAGTATACATTTTAGAGCAGAGAAGTAAGGAAGTTCCTTAAGTTTGGAGGAGTTCAATGTGAACTAAGAACCTACAAATAAACCATGTATCTCCTTCGCTTTCGTGCTAGCCTTTCTTAATCTCGAGGACGAGATTCTTTTTAAGAGGGGTAGATTTTGTAACGCCCTAAATCTAGCAAAAACAAACAACCCTATTTGGATTATTAAATTTTAGTAGAAAGGAAAAATATTTATGTTTTCAAATAAGGAGAACCTTGATATGTATGATTTGAAGAATTTCTTGAATAGGTAAAATTACCAAGTGTTTGTTACACTCATGCCGAAGCATATATTTTGTTTGAATTGATTTGAAAATCCAATTTATGAATTCGATCTTGTGAAGAAAATCTCATTTTACAAAACAATAATTAATTGCTAAAATAAGGTTTTAATAATTCTAGTTTATAATGGTAATCATGGTAATAAATCTTTCATTGAAGTGTTTGTTTCATTTGGAATGATTTTTGAAATGCACATTTTGAATATTGAATATCATTTCTTCTTAAATAAAAATTAACATAATTAATATAATAATTATTAGTCTCAAAATAAATATTTTATTTATGAATAGTCTTGGTTGAATATTATTAATTTTTATGGGTATTTGAATAGGTATTTTGAATTTTTTTTTAAAAAAACAAAACCTAATCTAACTAACCCTAGCTGGCCCATGAGGCCCATCAGCCGCGCGCGCCCACCCTAACCTAGCCACCGCTCCCACCTCTCCCTGTGCCAGCCGCCAGGCTTCTTCCTTTCCCCTCCCCTCCTCTCACTTGCAGGCGGGCCCGCCCTGGCCTTCTTCCCCAACCGCGCCATGCCGTGGAGCCGCCTCGGCCCTGCCATCCGCGCGAGCGCTCCCGCGCGCCCAAGCGAGCCGCCCCGACGCCCGGCTTCCTCGCCCTCCAGCCGCCGAGCCGCGCCCAGGACTGCCCCGCGACCGCGACGCCCAGCGCCCAACGCGCCCGCGCCAGAAGCAGCGCCATGCAGCCCGACGCCGCGCGCCAGGAGCCTGCGCGCCGAGCCCAAGACCCGAAGCCGCGCCCAATCCAGGAACTTTACCGCGTCCGTTTCTCCTCTGCGTGAATGGAGCTTCAATACGTCCGTTCCTTTTCCTCCCCATTAATCCCTCCGATGATGAATGCCTTTGATGACAGCTTGAATGGCAGGCCGCCATTTCTTCTCCTCCCCGGCGTCTCTCTCTCCCTCTCCTTCCTCTATAAATTGGACGCCAAGCTCCGCTAATCTCCTCCCCTACTCTAGCTCTCTTCCTCCCCAAGCTCCCTCTCTCTCCCACTCGCCCACGCCATTGCCGGAGTTCGTCTACGTCGTCGCCATCCGCCCCGTTGTCCCTGGAACCTCGCCGGAGTTCCGCCCGTGCAGCACGGAGATCACGTCGTTCCCTGCTCGACGCCAAACCCACTATCCCTCCCCTGCACGGTCGAAACCCCCTCATCGACATTCATCCCTACGCATGAGCAAGAATATAAGGTTGAAAACAATCCCAAATGTTGATTTATGTTCTAAACCACGTTTTGAATTAATTTATGAATTTATAAATTATCGTTGTAATATTATGATGATGCGATTTGGCGATTCACGTGTATGACTTTTGAGATTCGATATATACGTGTAACCAAAATTTAATCCCACAACAATACTTTGAAAATGCGTATGATTTTATAATTCTAAAAATGAGCACGATCACTATTCACTACCGCCGTGATTTTCATACTAGAAAACATTTACGGATTTGATTTTGCTTTAATGTGTGGAACGATAATTGTTAGTAGTAGGTTAAGTATAAACTTATTTGCATGAAGAAATAGAAGAAATACTAGGCCACGTATTTCTGGTCAAATGAAGATATAGATTTTACTATTCATAATAAATGAATTCATAAGTATAGCACTTAAGTACTTAGAATTAGTAGGATATTTATTTATGTCATAATAACCATGAATATGTTATTAAAAGTCTTATTTAGTAATTTACAATTAATCCTATTTAGAAAAGAAAGGAGAAAACAGAAAGAATAGAATTTTCTAAAAAGATACTAAAATAATAGAATTTGTGTTCATATCTTTAAAATGATGATCTATCGGTTTGAATGTAGTTTTCTCAACAAATATAGATTTAGTGTTTTTTAATAGAATGATAATTATTTATTATCCCTTCACATAAAACTCATTTAGTCTCATGTTTATGTACCCATAATAATATGCTTTACAATAGAATTATGTCATATAACTTTTCTAATAATGGCTTAACTAAGTGCACACACCGTCATAACTAAAATGATAGTTAATAATATACCAATAAATATAGTATTCAGTCTAATTATCTAGATCATTTGTTCCTACAATAGAATTAAAGATAATTAATAGATTAATTATTCTTTATCATCAAACCGATAGTCAATGTATTCTTAACTAGATTTATAACATGATTAATGAGTTCATAGAATTTAGTCCACCTTATATATGAATCACTTAGTTGTTCCTAAAGAATAAAATAAAATAATTAGTGTTCATATCCTTTTCATAATTAAAAGGTTAGTTTATATATTTGTTTTGTATATAGCTTTCTTAACAAAGAATAAAGGACATGTACTTTCTAATAAAAATAAAATATAATTGTTGTTCATTATCTTTTACATAAAAGTTCATTAAAGCATATATCATAACTTTCCATAAATAGGTATTTAATAATAATGATATTTTCACATAAAACCTATTTAGACTTATATCTTAATTTATCTTAAGTGAAGGTCTAACAGTGAATTATAATACGTTCCATAATGCTTCTAAGATTAATAACATGTTTCGTAGCCCATTAACCTTAGATATAACTTATATGTGTTCTAAAAGGTTAAAAAGGTTTAATATCGTTATTACGTGTTATATCATCTTATTAACCTTTTATCTTAGACGTATCATGTATGACGTTTTATAAAAGATTAAAATTGATGAACCCAATATTTGTATATTTTAATTAAGATATTTTTAAGCTCATGTCTTGTTTTATAAATTATAGATCACACATTTTTGAAAGGAATACCTTCTTATTATAACCATTACTTGCGACGTTTTTGAAAAGCGAACGCTCTTTTCGTTAGGATTTCTTTTAGCGTTACGTATGGTGAATGTTGTATGTTATTGAATGGTGTTTGTTCTTCTTGTTTGTTGTGTGATATTTAGTGGTTGATCTAGTAGTTAAGAATCAAGATCTATTCCGATCTGTCGAAGAACCTCAAGTTTTCAATAAGCAAGGCAAGTGGACTTCTCCCTCTGCATATTCTGTTTGATCCCAAACAATACATTTAATAAAGTTTATTCTTCGATATATATATATATATGCATAATTTGATGGGTTACCTATTCGGATACACCTAACCTTTTCAACCTTATTCTTTGATCAAACCTAGGTATTATACTTTACTTTCGTAGCTATGCTATTGCTACAACTTAACTTTATGCAGTCACTCCCGCTTATGATATTAATGTTCCAAAATGGTAAGTTTACATTATTGTTGTTAACCCGATGGTTAAACAAGATTATTGCATATTAATTGGAACATGGAGTGACCACCCGGGAAAACAGTGCTACCATGAGAACTATCATGGCTCTGCTCTTGGCTAAATAACTAGGGAAGTCTTATGTTGGGTGTTGGTCGTGGTCGACCAGGAACGGGGGCACCTGGCAAGCGCTTATAGTGCCGGCTCAGGCAGATTGGATACGGGCATAGTTCCCAAAGCTTTACCCTGTGGACTGGACTATAAGTTGGTTACGGTAGGTGTACCTTATGCAGTTGACCATTTCCAACATTTGCGTAATGAGGACTCTAGGGAGAAGCCTCGTAGTGAGACCCTGGCCATTCACCTCGGAAGTGAATACGGGTCTAGCTAACCCGGGCTAGAAGGGAATCGTGACTCATGGGTAAAGATGCGCCACCTATACAGAGTGTAAAACTGATATATCAGCCGTGCTCACGGTTATGAGCAGCCTGGACTCCTCACATGATAATTGAACTTGAAGATGGAAATAAATCGAGATCCGATGATCTGCCAATGGTTTGCTTAAGTGGTTTCACTTAACTGTTTTTGATATACTCTTATACCTTTGTTTAATGGGAATACTTGGGATTCACACTTATTAGTAAGACAGGTGTTGTTAATAAAATGTTGACCAACTAAAATGCTTACTGCTCAACCTTAGCCTCACCTTGTTAAACTTGCATTAGTTTTTCCCCCACTTGCTGAGCCCCGACCATAAGTGAGCTCACCCTTGCTTAAATTTTGATCAGAAGTTTGCATATGAAGTTATGATGCTGAGCTCCATGGATGCTAGTCTAGTGATACCCCCGGTCATCTTTCTGTGGATGGATGTCCTTGTTTCGCTGTACTTTGATGAATAAAGGTTAAGACATTATGTCTGTTCGAAGTGTAATATGTTAATATAATCGTTATTTACGCTTTTATGCATTGTTCTTTTGATATATTACACTTGTGACACCAACATATGTGTGGAAATAGATCCTGGCACACATATGCTATGCACCCGGCTCTACCCCTTCGGAAACGGGTGTGACATTAATGGGGCTCGGTGTATGCGGCTCACTTTGCCAAGGTTGGTTCGCCCCTTGGGGAGGAGTGCGGTGCATTTAGGAAACCTAACGGGCGGCTACAGCCCTAGGGAATCTTTGTAAAGGCTACGTAGTGATACCCTGATGTGTCACCTTGGTAGTGATCAATGGAGAGTTATGATCTCCGGGCAGAAAGGGAATCATGACTTGTGGGTAAAGTGTGCAATCTCCATGCTCGCTGTTATGAGCGGCCAAGGGAGCTCCATTGATTAGAGATACTTGATCAGAGATGTTTGGATTACAGGTGGTGATGAGAATGATGGTTTTGGTATTGACTATGGTAATGGTAAGTGGTATTCTTTCCGTTTGGAAAGGGTACTTTTGGGTTAACAACTTGGGTTAATACTAAAATCTGGCCCTCTCTACTAGTAATAATAATCTGACCAACTAAAAGCAACTGCTTGACTTACCCCCATATAAAGCTAGTCCACTACAGCCAAACAGGACATTTGTTGAGTATGTTGATGTGTACTCACCCTTGCTCTACACACCAAACCCCCCTTCCCCAGGATGTTCGTGTTGCAACCACTGCTCAGGAGAAGATGAAGCCGTGGAGGAAGACTTCCAGGAGATCCAAGAGTATGACGAGTTTTAGGCGTGGGTTAGCGGCAACCCCCAGTCGGCTGCCTGTGAAGGCCACGTGTATCTACGTTTCGTTTTCGCACTTTGATTATTGTTAAAGACTATGTGGATGTTTCAGACATATGATGTAATCGACTATTATTCCCCTTTTATGTTATTATTTGAGCATTGTGTGATGATGTCCAATTATGTAACTGCTGTGTACGTGAATTGTTGATCCTGGCATGTACATGGTTCGCATTCGGTTTGCCTTCTAAAGTCGGGCGTGACAAGAAGGCAAGTGATCAAGAGCGAGTGAAGAAAGCAGCCGAGGCAGGCGGGTTATTTAAAGAGGTCGAGGGGTGATCGTCCACTTCCTACCCCGCTCACCGAACAGTCACAATAATTCAATAAGCAATACAAACCACCTGAAAATGAGTCAGGCGACTGGCGCCGTTTCACGTAACATGGCACCGGTTGGAATCAAGTCAACCGCTCAGGCAAAGTATTACACCTCTCCATCATGTCAAGTTACTACTTCAGGACAACGCGATAGACACCTTTTGCGGGTAGACACCCTTTGGGCACACCAATTGGGTGTACCGCCCGGATTCTTCAAGATTTTCTGAAGCAGCGATACCTACAACATATACACAATGAATATACCGCGACAAAAGGGGGAGATCAGCTGAAATGGGAGGAAGTCCAAATGCGGTTACCAAAGCACAAGTCCAATCAGCAGAAGCATTAAAGTACATGGCTGAGTGGTATCCAGCCAAGGTCTCCCTATTTCGACCGGCTGGATTTCCAACACGTCACTGATCAAATTACTTCCAGACCAAACAAGACACGGACAAATGTCATCACCAGGTTATTCTGAAAAATCATTATGAAAGCAGCATAAGGTGAAGACCTTTTAATTGATTATTTCAAAATCAACTCAAAGCTCGGGGGCTACACCCATTGGGTGCACCTTCAGTGCACCCAACAGATTCACAATACTTTGAAGCCAAGTGCTGATTTCAAAAGCATAAGATGAAGACCTTTGAATTGATTATTACAAAATCAACTCAAAGCTCGGGGGCTACACCTTCGGTGCACCCAACAGATTCACAATACTTTGAAGCCAAGTGCTGATTTCAAAAGCATAAGATGAAGACCTTTGAATTGATCATTACAAAATCAACTCAAAGCTCGGGGGCTACACCCAATGGGTGCACCTCGGTGCACTGAATGGAGGTATAAATATTTCAAGTCATACTACGAGCCCAAAGCAAGAACCAGAAACCTTTGAATCGATTATTTCAAAATCAACTCAAAGATTGGGGGCTTGTGGGGGACATATATCCCTTGGGTCCACTAGAAGGCAAAAACTCTGCTTGGGGCCACATGCCAGTTGCCTCGTAGGGACGCCGCGTTGTGGGCCGAGCGAAGATAACGGTGTAAATGGGCCAACCCAGGAAGGCAATAGGCTCATGTCCGGATTATTCGTGGCTTGGGCATGATCCCGTTGAAATTGTTTGCTTTTCCCGCGCCCGACATCCTTGAACGCCGGGGATAGCTCGAAATGGAGGCGTCGGTTTTTCCTCAGGATAAGCGAAGTATGTTCACTATTAGCTAGGAGATAAGTTGGAAGAGTGTGATCAACATGTACGTGGGAAGTGCCCTACGGTCGTGTATATAAGGCCAAGGGGGGTCCCCATCATTTTCATCTCGTTAGCACTTCACCACTTGGTAGACACCACTTGTAAACATCTCCCACATACAAAGTCATCCCAAGAAGTAGGGTATTACACTCCTCAAGCGGCCCAAACCTGCTGAAACTCGCTCGACTCTTTCTCTTCTCATGCCCCTGGCACGAACCATCGAGTTACCATCTACGACACTGTCCTACCCATAGGTGGAGGAGGTGGCTCTGGGCCTGTTGTTGCTACCGCCAACACCAAGCACCATTGGGGCGGGCGTCCAATCCGAGGCTGTGTCACCCCTAGAGGCCGCCAAGTTTCTGGCTCAACCCCCACCGGTCGTCACTTCCTCTACCCCTCGTAGGCTCATGGTTCCTTTGCTTCCAGGAGATCTCCATGAGGGTCATCCCTCTCCCTCCCCTAAGGCACCGAGGGTAGATGAGGAGGATTGTAGACCCAGCTCTATTCCAAGAACAAGCGACTTGAGAGCAAGGCGGCCTAGCTATGCTTTAAGGGCGAGGGTGCCTGGGTCGAAGCTGACCACCTCCGAGAGGAGGAGGCCCTCTGTGAGGCGAGTATTCGAGCTAAGGAGGTCGAGTCATGCCTTAATGAAACCAATGTTCATTTGGAGAGGGTGGATGCGGAGCTCTCGAGAGAGCGCGACGCCAATAGAGGTAGGTTCCTTTCCTCATTCTTATGCCTTTTACTCTATGTCTTTTGTGGCCGCCTTAGCTCTCTCCCCTTTTTAGAACTCAAGAAAATGTTTATCAAGCTGAGGAGGCCAAGGGAACAGCCGAGGAGGCAAAAGCAACGACAGAGGCTAGTATGCAAGAGCTTTCGCTTGCTCGTGATGATGCCGTCAATGCGACAGTTGAGGCGGCGGCTGCTCTCTCTAAGCGGAGCGCCTAGTTCTAAGAGTTTCGCCTAGTCATCGGTAGGGTGTGCACCAACCTTACTCATCCACCTCCAATCAAGGTGCCCTTATTCGATCGGCTACTGGCGCTACCAGGCCATATGGACCGCGTTGTCTCCAAGTATGCGTTCCACAGGTGCGGCTTGGCTCTAGGGAAGATGGTCACTCACTTTGATGAGATCAACGTTTCCATGATCGTAGAAGGTTTTTGCCATAGGCCGTAGTGACGAGGAGCTAGATGCCATTGAAGATTAGGTTCACCCTCATGCTCGACTGCTTGCCAAATGGGTTGATGTGAAGACCCTCCTGACTAGTCCTTGGAGCTTGGCATCGCTCGCCGATGACCCGCCCACCTGTGTTTAGATGTCCTCTTTATTTCTATGGATTTGTAATAATTTCTCTAGATGGACAGGATCCATGTGTGATACATTACTCTTGCTCTTAACTCTTCTCCCTCCTTTTGGGTTCTGGTCTCGGCAACTATCTCTCGCTTCATTTGTCGTTGTGTTCATTGTTTCTTGTAACAACGGTGCCTTCCGGGTTGACCAGTGTGTGTTTTAGTTGATGTAGAGCTTAGGTTCCCCCTTCCCCCATGGAGCGTGTCGTTCTGGCTGTCTTGGCGACTTAGTCGTTACATTCTGTTGACCGAGGGTGTAGCCTGGGGCATGGCTCTTATACAGAGGAACATTTGTGATCCCCCGGCGGGGTTTCATTAAGGCGAAGGATAGGCGCGCATCCCATGTGTTGGGGACTTGTCCTCAAATGCTATGAGTTAAGAACAAGGCAACACAAATGTTAATGGTTAAAAGTCCTTCGTCCTTCGAAGCATTATTTCCCTTAAGATATAATGATCTTCGGACGAAGGTCATGAAGGACTTTTAACCATTAACATCTATGTTGCCTTGTTATTAACTAATAGCATTTGAGAACAAGTCCCCAACATTGGTGCCCACCTCCGGTGTACTCACTTCCACAACCTTCGACAAAGCACTGACCTTCGTCATGCCGCCGAAGAAAGCTTCAGGGCTAGGGGCTGCCGCACTGCAGCCACTAGACACAAACCAGGAAACTCTCTCTCTCTCCGAGAGGCTCGAAGCCAGAAGAGAAAGGCCACCAGTCCAACACTCTAGGAGGAGGAGTTGGACCAAGAGATCAGGGACATGGAAATCATCCATCAACAAGTGCAAAGGAAAAAAGGAGAAGATGGCTCGGCTGGCCGATCTTCAAAGGAAGATCGACGAAGCTACTGAACAAGTGCGTCATCTTGTTCAAGATGAACAAGACCGAAGGCCCCAACACAGGGAGCTTCATCAGGAAGGCTTATTCAACGAAGATGGATGGTATGATGATTTTAATCATGATACCTTTACTTTTGATGATGCTTTTCCCTTGGCAGCAGAATTGCAGGCTATCCCATGGCCACAATCCTACAAGCCACCCCAGCTACCCATGTATGATGGGCACTCAGACCCAAAACAATTTCTGATGAGCTATGAGGCAACAATATCCTCAAATGGAGGCAATGCAGCTGTCATGGCTAAGTCCTTCGTCATGGCAGTTCGGAACGTGGCCTAGACATGGTATTCTTCCCTTCGGCCAGGGACAATCACATCGTGACAGAAGCTTAAGGATATGCTGGTGACTAGTTTCCAAAGCTTTCAGATGAAGCCAGTAACAACTCAGGCCTTGTTCCAGTGCATGCAAGATCATGAGGAATACCTTCAGGCGTATGTCTGAAGGTTCTTGCGACTCAGAGCACAAGCGCCCATAATGCCTAATGAAATTGTCATTGAGACCATGATCAAGGGTCTGCGTCCAGGACCTACGGCTCAATACTTTGCTAGAAAGCCACCACAGACTCTGGAGAAGCTGCTTCAGAAGATGGATGAGTATATCCAGGCTGACAACGACTTCCGCCAAAGAAGGGAGGAAGCTTACAGGTTCTCGGAGATGACCAGGGGCTTCGGAGGAAGAATCCACCCGAGGCATGTTAGGTCAATCCACAGCTCCAGTCAGAATGACGACAAAGGAAGCCAGCTTCAGAGGTCACAGTACACCTCACAATCTTCGGGGCAACAATAAAGCTCTTTCAGGACGCCAGCTACAAGGGGCTGAGGCGCCAGGGGCTTCGGATGAAGATATGGGGATCAGCCCAGGAAGATCTATTTCTTATTCTGTGGTGAGGACAAGGGCCATACTACAAGAATGTGCCAAATCACCATTCAGAAGCAAAAGGAGATCGCAGAAGCCGAAGCTCGGCAGAATCAGCCGAAGCAGGTCTTGCACACTGCTTCATGCCATTCTCCCTATATACCAGAATATGTGGGCAATCATCCTGCAGCTTATGTTGCTTCAGCTAGCCATTCACAGGCTTCCTGGCCATAGCTCCCACCCCCACCGCCACTACAACCGACCTATCCCCGAAGTCAGCAGCCAGAAGGGCGCCAGCACTCCCAACAACAACGTGAATTCAGGGAGGAATCCGAAGCTCGCACAGTCAACAGTACTGTGCCAGAATCAAAGCACATTTATTGAGCGATATCCTACCTCTGAAAAACTTTTATGATCTATGTCATTTTGTTTTTTCAATAAGCAACAAGCAATGTAAATCTAGTTTTTATTCCTTGTAATAATTTCGCTTCTATCAGAATGAAATATATCTTCTTCATAGACTTACGAAGCTCAAAAATTCTCGAAGCTCAAAAGTCGTTCCAAAGGGAATGCAGAGCTAAGAATTGTCGAAACTGAAAAAAGTTGTTCCTAAGGGAGCGCAGCGTAAGTTTTGCCGAAGCTACATAAAAGTCGTTCCTAAGGGAGCGCAGTGTAAGTTTTCTGCTCAAAAGTCATTCCAAAGGGAATGCAGAGCCAAATACCGCCGAAATATAAGGCGACGAAGTTCAAAAGACGTTCCTAAGGGGATGCAGAACTTATACCGCCAAAATAGAAGGCGAAGAAGTTCAAAAGACGTTCCTAAGGGGATGCAGAACTTACACCGAGAAATAAACGGTGAAGCCGAAAAATAAACGGCAAAGAGATTCCAGTCGTTCCTAAGGGGACGCAGAGATTGTGTGTTTCAGTGTGGGCGTGTGGGTGTGTGTCTTCGGCATTAGCATCATTTTTTGCATCATATCATCACATCATCCCGCATAGCATCACATCATACATCATATCGCACCAATGACACCAATTGAATACGAAGTCGGTCTTCGGAGAATGCTTTGTAAAAATGAAAATGTGCTAAGGCACAAAGTAAGCTGAGAAATACAGTTTCATCAGCCCTGTTATAAAAGAAGGGATCCCTTGTTTACGAAGCATGGATATTTTCATGAAGCATGGATATTTTTACGAAGCTTGGATATTTTCACAAAGCATGGATCTTTTTCTTTACGAAGTATGAAAAGAAGGGAAGGTGTTTTTTCGCCGAAGGCTCAAAAACGGTATGTATATAAAGTTTCATGCATCACAAAGAAGTGAATTACAAATAATTTACATATTAGATTAAAAAATATACATATCAAATATTACAGTCATTACAATAAAGCTACATTGACCACTTAAAAAGGTTTTTACAATAAGTCATAGTCTTCTTTCAGGATTTTCTCCACAACTTCATTTAATTGTTTATTGACGACTTCCTCAACAATAGATTCAGCCATATTAATGATCTTCAGTGCTTCCTTCGTCTCTGGATCGGCTAGGGGATCGAACGGTTCCGGTAGAGGGGATAATTCAGCTGAAGTGGAAAAAATTAATTAGTCCAAAGCCACAAAAACAAAATGTCGAAGCTGAATACCAAAAGATATTACTTATACGTTTTTCGCGCTCTGTAGCTTCTTCAGCTTGTCTCGCTTCTATCCAGGCGTCATGGCTGTCTTTTTCACTCTTCTTTATAATTTCATGAGCCATCTCTCGCCCACCATTCACCCAGACATCATTATAGAACTTCCTGCCCATCAAGGTTGCTTCAACTGAATGATCCTTCGTGTCGTCTGCGGAGAAGGTAGCTTCGGCCTGGGCCATTGTCTTGATGTGATCACATCCTGCCTTCTCCAAAATAGTTGAAATCCCCCATGCACCGGAAAATGCACAGACATCCCCGCGATCACTTAAGATTTCTTCGAAGCTCTTGGCCTCCCCACTTATCCATTTGATAACACCTTCAGGGTCGCCTCGTATGAAGTTTTCTTCGCTAGAATAAGCGCCCACGTTGGCGAAACTAGCTTTTATTTTCTCCATGTAGCCCAAGGATTTTTCAAAGCATCTTTCCTTGGATGCGCGAAGTTCTTCAACAGTTTTCTCTAAATGATTTTTCCAATATTCGCTGATCTCTCAGATAGCTTCTGCGAGTGCGCATTTTTCTTTGGCTTCTGCCAACTATTTCTGAAGGTCTTCAATTTCATTCTTTTGGATTTCAGCCTGAGCCTTGAAACTACCTTCGTCTTCTTTCACTTTGTTTACCAATGAAATCAAGTTTTTGTCTTTTTCAAGACCTTCGTTTCTTAATTCGATTACCTCTGAATGAAGGTTGTTCAGAGCCATCGTATTGCCTTCATCTTCAATGTTTTTCTGAGCCCTAAGCGCATTGCTAAGAATTAAGCCCTTCAAGAGGAGGAAAGAATTGAGTATAGCAGATAAAATATTTCATTTTCAAATACAAAATTAGCTTTTATACCTTTATGCTATTGTATGCTAAGCTGTCAGCAAGTTCGTCCTTCGATAAAATCGAAAGACCGTCTTCCAGCTTCGGGAATCCGATGCTTCTACCTATCTCCCGGCAAATGGATATTTCTTTATTATCCGGGAGATAGTACAAAAAATCTTCTTCGCCACTGCCATTAAACACTAATGCCCCCTTCGGATATTTCAATTTTTGGGCATAGTGTTGCGCTTCTAACATCTCTTCTTGGGATAGTACCTTTCCCGAAGCATGACGAATAATGTAGTCAATACTTTTGTTCGATGCTTCGGGATCAGGAGCTGCAATTTTTTCAGTTGCAATCCGCACTGTTGATTCTTCTTTAGGGTCAACATGCTCCATCTCGGTGGGCACTGAAGGCCCAGCTTCGATTTTAGCCTGAATTGTTGCAGCTTTGAATTCTGCTTGCTTAGAATCAGCTTCGGTTTGTGCCTTGGAAGCTTCGGCAATTTTCCTTGAAGGAGCAGGACTCAAGGTTTTTGTTGTTTCTAACACAACATCCAACACATTTGCCATCCTTCTCCTCTTAGGAGTTACGGTAGAACCCATTTGTACCTTCGGTACTGTTGTCTCTGTTGGAGGGCTCAAAATCTCTGGCATCTTCGTTATTTCTTCAATTTTCGGCTCTTCAGCCTTATCAACCTTCGTCTCAACCAGCTTGACTGTAAGCACCTTCGGCATTACAGCCGGTTCTTCAGCGCCATGTGCAGTCGAAACAGTTTGTATTGTTTTGGCCACTGAAGAGGACACTGCGCCAAACTTAGGTACCACGACTGGTTCAATGTAACGCGACCGGTGGGTAAGAACCTTCACCTTTTTGCTCTTCGACACAGGCTCAACTAGGGTAGCCGAAGTAGCAGCTTTCCTCTTTTTCCCCTGTCCCCGCAGCGGATAGCGGTAGTTGGGGTATATGAAGCCAATGGCATCAAAAACCCTATTCAGTCTTTTCTTCCCCCGTCTTCCGAAGGCTGTGGATAGAGCATTATCTTTGGCCTTCGAATAAGCTCCAAGCAATTCATCACTTGTAGCTTCGATACACTTCAGCCAGTCGTCGTTGGGTTCATCAAACTTCTCCCTGAATCTGAAGGTATACTTTAGTCGAACCAGACCATCTTTGCTAGAGTTGGTGGTGGTTTCCTTCGGCATTTCCCAGCTTTCTACAAGCGGCCATACCCTGAAGGCTATATGCTCCTAAATTAAATCCCTTGTGCCAATAAAGGAGCAAACAGTGCTGAAGGCTCTCTAGCACGCTTCAACTGTCTCATCAATTTCTATCTTCGGCCTTTGAAGGCCGAAGCGGGACCAAATGGGGCGCATGATGACTTCCTTAATATCTTCTCTCGCTTTCAAATCATTCTTCACATAAAACCATTCTTCCATCCAAGCTCCAGGCCATCTCTTCCAAAACGTTGGCACCGGGTGGCTTGCATTGGGGCGAGCGATAAATCCATAACAACCGAAGTTGTTGTGGTACTGTCTTTACCCATGGCCTTCGTCTCATATAGAAGTTTGTGCATACTGCAGAAGCACTTCGCGCTTGGCTCTAGCCCTTGACTCCTTACTGCCCAGACAAAAATCCCCATTCTTATTATGGCTTCGGGGGTGATCTGATGAAGGAAGATTTGGTAGGTCTTCAGCACTTCAACTACAAACTTGCTCAAAGGGAACCGAAGTCTAGCCTTGAAGAAGCTTCGGTAAATTACAACTTTGTTTTCCTCATGGGCGGGGACGTTGTTGTCTCCGCCAGCCCTCACAATAGACATGTCCCGAAAGTACCTTCCTCTCATGTTCTCAAGATGACTCTGTTTGATGGTCGATTTTCCGAAGATTGAATGACTTGGCCACCAGGGCCAATCCTCAGAATCTTCATCCCCAATTTCCGCGTCATAGCTATCGCTGTCACCAATACCTTCAGACAAACCTTCCAGTATCTCTTTAGTAATTTTCTATGTGTTTGTTTTTGCCATCGATTCAACAAATCCAGCAACATAAGGATCCATAGACTTCTTCTCCTCAAACAGCTTTGCTTCTTCGGTCAGCTTCGTTTCCGCAACAACCTTCTTTTCCTGAGACATTTTTTCTCCAGACATGGTGAAAACGCGTTTTTTAAACCGAAGTTCACAGAGCTTGAAAATCTAGCAAGCGCTAGTGAGCAAGAGCTAAAAGATTGAGAAAATAATGCAAATGGCACAAACAGTGTATCAAATGTAGCTTGTGTGAGTTCCTATTTATACGCCCAGCGTGCTGCAAATTGGAGGGCCCCGTCTGTCATTGACTGTTGCTATCCTAGCAAAGGAAAGGTGTTTTTTCGGACCTTCGACTTAAAGCCTTCATCCATGTCGCAGTCTGAATTCGTTATCTTAACAAATTAATACTGCGATGGGCTACTGTTGGGGGCCTTCGTCTTCCAAAGGTCCTCAAAAACATGATTTAACAATGTTTTCCAAGTATAACATATGAACAGGTACCTTCAGACTCGGGTTAAAAGTATACACGATGTGAAAAGCATGGTCGAGACGAAGACTGATGTTGCTCCGAAGCTACGCGCAAGGGAGCTTCGGCTAAATGGCGGAAAAAGGAACCAACTTAAAGGGGAAAAGGCCATCTAGTCCCCGCTGGGATGTCCATAAGTCAATAGTAAATATGAAGGGCATGAATGTAAATTTACACAGGCTGCACCTTGTGCCTATAAATAGATGAACAGTACCCCCGTACTATTCACGCTGACTTGTATTCATTTGTGCGTCACGCTTGGACTTTTACCTTCTGTCAAGCCGAAGGTACAAATGTAATTCAATATTGTTCCTATTTATTCATGTTAACATAAAGAAAATATATTGATAGTGTCGTATGCTTATTCATGTTGTCTTTTATATTTCATATGCTTCTTCCTTCATTAACTTACACTGCGATGATGAAGGTATGTCCTTCATGACCTTCGTCCGAAGACAATTATATCTTAAGGGAAATAATGCTTCGAAGGACGAAGGACTTTTAACCATTAACATTTGTGTTGCCTTGTTCTTAACTCGTAGCATTTGAGAACAAGTCCCCAACACCTTGATTTTCATTGATCCCACTCTTAACAAATCCATGGTCTGTGATTGAATTCATTTCTCTTACAAAGCATGTATGCTAAGATTTTCCGCACGTGCTTCCCTTCATCTCCCTCATGCCAGGCTATGCGTTGATCCACACATGTTTGGCGTTGTCCGTGATGTTGGCCGAAGCAAGCTCATAGTTAGCTCGTTCGTAGGTGTACGTGATCTTGATAGGTGTAGAGTCCGCGATGGTCCCACGTGTCCTAGGCATCTTTTGCTTCACGTAGGTGTAGTTTGGCACAGCCATAAATTTAGTGTAGCACGTCCTTCCAAGTATGGCGTTGTAGGACCCCCAAGCAGTCCACCACCTCGAATAGCAGCCGTTTGGTGTGGAAGTTGGAGGGGTCGTTGAACGTGACGGGTAGAGTGATTCGCTGTAGCACCCCGAAAATTCAAATCTAGAAAATTTCTCAAACTCGTTCTAAATTCAAAATGAATTTTTGAATTTCGTTTCAAAATGTTTGTTTTCAAGTTGATCTCAACAAAGAAAATATAGTGGTCTATATTCTCTCCAAAATTCTCCTCAAAATGTCCTACAAATATTTTCCAAGTGATTCCTTCAAATTCTTTTCGTAAATACTGTCGAAATATTCCACCGATATTTTTGCAAATATTTTTCTCCTGAGAAATACCCTTAGAATAATTTTTAAATCCCTACAAATATTTTCTTAATAATTTTCCATATGCTTATACGTATATATACGCCTCCGGTGTCATACAATGAGCTCTACAAGCTAATTTCACTTATCCATGGCTAATACATGCTTATCTCTCAGTAATCCTCGCCTCCTCCCCCCTAATTCCCCCACCTTGACTATAAATAGAGGGGCAAGGGGCTCCCTCATGCTATCCCAAGCCATTTCATGGCAACCCACTTCTACTCCCACTCTCACTTCCACACAAGCACAACACAAGCACAAGGATCGTTCGGTCATTCATTTGATCATTCGTCCAAATGTTCTTAGTTTGTTCGTTCGTTCGTCCGATCGTCCATGGTTCGTTTGTTCGATCGTTCGGTCGTTCATCTGTCCGTTCGTCCAAATAATTATTGTTCAGCCGTTATGCTACCGAAATTTCGATTGTTCGTCCGTCTGATCGTTCGTCCGTTCGTTCATAATCCCTAATCATTGTTCATCGTTCGTTCATGCGAACTATTCATCGTTCGTTCATACAAACTATTCATCGTTCATCCGTTCGTTCATAATACCTATTCATCGTTCATCATTCGTTCATACGAAATATTCATCATTCATCGTTCGTTCATAATCCCTATTCATTGTTCGTTCATACGAACTATTTACCGTTCATCGTATCATTCATAATCACTATTCAATATTACTATTCATCGTTCGTTCGATCGCCAAACATTCAACTGCTCATCCATCATGATGATCAGCTCATCTAAGACCTGCCAAACCAATATCTCAGTCATACAAACTCCGGTGACTATGATTTTCCTTCTAGTAAGAACTTCCTAGTAGGTCACCCAATCCCAAAATTGCTCCTTGTTGAGCACGGTTAACTTTGAGGTTCTTTCGAACCAGGCTTCCAAAAAAAGGTGAACCATGTTTGTATGGATACGCCCAAGATGCCACAGCCCATCCGGACCAGAATATCACAGTATTCCAGTTGTGTAGGTCTCGCCTAACTGTTGTCCCATGTGACATAGTAGGTAGGACAGTTGTCATCAACATAAACCTCGGCCCATGAATAGCCCAGAAATAATTCCTGACACTCTTCTCAAAAATACATTTGATTTTCCTAATATCCTCAAATATTCAAATTTTGGAATATTCAAGGAATATTCCTTTTTTCCTTTTATTCTTCTAATTCCTATGCTTGTAAAATCCAAAACTCCTCCATCAAAACTCAGATTTCGACAATTTTTGTTTCTAAATTCCTATCAAATTATCCTCTATCCAACCATGTCATCCCTTAAGCATGGTTCATATTCCAGAAAACTCCAAAAATAGTCTTGTCTTATATTCTGCCTATAATTTCCCCATTCAAACTCAATCAGACCATCCCTTCGCCACTATTCTCATGAACAGTAAACTCTACCGTACTAAACCACATGTACCAGCTATAAATACACCAACTTACGCTCTCCCTCCCCACACCCTGAGCCAAGGAAAACCCCCCACCTACTCGGTACCCTGCTCTGTCACTACAGTTCTAGTGTTAGTTCACCTCTAATATACCCTTCGGGTAAACATCTCTACTACGTCAACACAAACTCTACTCAACTATATTCACCCATCCACCACAATTCCTGACCACTATATTGAATATTTGTTGATATACTTGTTGGTTTGTATGTTTGCTTGTTCATGTTGTATAGTTATTGGAGCATTCGTGCCATCTCATGAAGGCTAGTTCTGCAAGTCTACGTCAAATGGTGGAGATAGAAGCCAGTTCCGCGAGCTCTCACCCTTTCTCCAGTTAAAGCACAACAAGCTCACTGGATCCTTTTGATGCATAAATTAGCTATGTTTTTAAACACATCTCTCGACCTGTTATTTTATGCATTATATGATTTTGCTAAGAGACATGTAAATATGGCCACCCAGCCTTATAACTTTGCCGCATTTCTTATTTATACCCCTTGACATTTTTATTACAAAATGATTTGAGAAATGGTGTGAGTTTTTCAAAAGAAACTTGTTTTCAAGAAAAGGGTGAACGATCATCACCGTCACCACCATGAGCAGGATGATCAGGAACTCCCGGGATTGGTAGGGCCTTAAGGTGTTGGCTTAGCTGGGTTAGGTGTGAGCATGAAGGATTGTCTCTCTCGCATAAGGACCGGTTTTTCATCACTCCTTGCCTTTCCTCGGATTCGAACCACTTAAGGATCCTGTGGAAATAGAAAATAATGCTACCCCCACTCCTGCACCTATCCTTTCAAAAGGAATCAATGGCGAACATACGCTATCCAATGGATACTATTATCAAGTACAACCACTCGAGACTGTATGGGCAGTCGCTTGATCTGAACTTGCACGGTCTGCACCCCAGGGTTATGGTGGCTGGGGAGCACCGGAAGGACAAGGAGAGGGAATAATTCCGTCCTGGTTTGGGCGAGGAGGTGGCCTTGTTCCTTTCGGTATAACCGTTAAGGTAAAGTCGTGCAAGGGAGGAAAGAGTTTCGGTTTCGTGTCTCATTGGCCATGAGATCGCAGAGCCGGACTAGTGGGTAAAGTGTACACTTCTGCGCAGAGTTCAAAATCTATTCGAATAATCTGTGTCCACGGATATGGATGAGTTATGGCATGGATTTGACAATTAGTGTTTTGTTTTCCAAAAAATGTTTTGAAAAAGGGTTTTGAAAGGTCTAGTGTTGAGCCATGAGCTATGGTGGACGAGAAATCTAGTAGTTGTTTTTGAAAATGAAAATTGGTGGGAAACTATCGAGATTCCTCGATGGTTTAGTCCAGGAGATTCGGTTCTATTTTGAAAACTTCTTGCTCGCTTGGGAGAGGATGCACTTTTGTAGTGCAGTTGAAAATCGTTCAAGATATGATCCTTGTAGTGTTGAAAGGAAGAGTTGACACAACTATTTGGTGTCTTCGTTTGTTGTAGCTTTTTTCATAGATAGCTAGATGTTGCAGTTTCTTCCAAGGCTATAGGTGTCTGAAACTATGCATGTGTATTTGGCCTAAAGGATTTCAATAAGATCTTGCCATCCTACTCAGTAGGAAGTGATTATGTCCTTTTTTTATCAAATATAGCTAATAGAAAGGTGCTAAAAATCTAGAGCTGATCCAAACAATCCAGATCGTCCACAGTGTATGACTGAGCTTGAACTATCCAACCACTCACGCTCCAGCTAATAAAAAGCTATTAGCTGCAACTTTTGTCAGAATTTTTGTGTGAGGGAAATTGTTTCGTTAATGATATACAATTGAAATTCCAATGCACGGCCACATACCTAGTATGTACATATGAAAGATGGTGCCCTATGGAACAGGGGGCCAGAGCGGGCGCCCCTCTTGCCCAGGGTCTACACTAGGCATAGTAGGAAAAGATTTGCTTAATGGGCCCGCATTGTTTCATAGATTTGCTTTTTGATGTGTTTTGGGTATGGTGTGTACATAATAAATAGATATGAAAGCACATGTCATGTCTTGGTAAACATCTAAGTTTTTTTTTCATGGACACATTAAAAGACAATGTTGTGTGATGGGTAATTGTCGAACCTATTAACAGTGTTCTATACAAATTAACATCAAACAAATTAATAATGTTAGATACAAATATAATAGTTATGAGTCGTTACTTGAAAACAACCTAAATTTCATAAGCATGAAATGTAGCAACCATTTTCTTTCGAGAACATATTAGGTGTACATGAGATGTTGGTCCATATTATTTATTTATTTTAGATCTAACGTCCCTTATTATCATGTATATTTTACGAAGAACACTTCTATTGTTAAGCTCTTCCACTTTCACTCTAATGTCCCCACAAAGATGTAGGATGTTAAATCTAAAATAAATACGATATAATATATGCACTGTTGTCGGCGTTTCGACCTCGAGGGGTCCCTGGACCGACGAGTAAATTGTCGCTGTGTGTCCCAGCCCAGATGGGTCGGCGCGAGACGGAACACAAGGGGGAAAACAGTAAGGGGAAACCACGGCCTCGTGTTGTCCTGCGCCCAGGGCGGATGCGGTTGCAGTAGGGGGTTACAAGCGTTCGCGAGGGAGAGAGAGAGAGCGAGAGCCTTGTGCGTCAGCCCGTTCTCCCGCGCGGCCACCTTCCCGTACGAGGGCCCTGAACCTTCCTTTTATAGATGTAAGGAGAAGGCCCAGGTGTACAATGGGGGGTGTAGCAATGTGCTAATGTGTCTAGCAGAGGGAAGCCAGAGTCCTATGTACATGCCGACGTGGCTGTCGGAGAGGTTTGGCGCCCTGTTCATGTGATGTCGTGGCCGTCGGAGGAGTGCTTGAGCCCTATGGAAGCACAGCTGTCGGGGCTGTCGGATCCTTGCTGACGTCTCCTTGCTTCCGTAAGGGGCTGAGAACCGCCGTCGTCATGGAGCACGCGGGGTGCCATCATTATTTGTTTTACCGGGATGAGCCAGATGGGACGCCGGTCTTGTTCCCCGTAGCCTGAGCTAGCTAGGGGTAGGGTAATGATGTGCCCCCCTGCGACGTGGTCGGTCCGAGCCCAAGGTCGGGCGAGGCGGAGGCTCCTCCAAGGTCGAGGCTGAGTCTGAGCCCTGGGGTCGTGCGAGGCGGAGACTGTCGTCCGAGGTCGAGGTTGAGTCTGAGCCCTGGGGTCGGGCGACGCGGAGACCGTCTTCCGAGGTCGAGGTTGAGTCCGAGCCCTGGGGTCGGGCGAGGCGGAGACCGTCGTCCGAGGTCGAGGTTGAGTCCGAGCCCTGGGGTCGGGCGAGGCGGAGACCGTCTTCCAAGGTCGAGGTTGAGTCCGAGCCCTGGGGTCGGGCGAGGCGGAGACCGTCGTCCGAGGTCGAGGTTGAGTCCGAGCCCTAGGGTCGGGCGAGGCGGAGACCGTCGTCCGAAGTCGAGGTGGAGTCCGAGCACTGGGGCCGGGCGAGGCGGAGACCGTCTTCCGGTGTCGAGGTTGAGTCCGAGCCCTAGGGTCGGGCGAGGCGGAGCTTCCTATGGCGCCTGAGGCCGGACTTGGCGGCTGTCAGCCTCACCCTGACGGGTGGCACAGCAGTCAGAGCAGCGTAGGCGGCGCTGTTTTCCGGTCAGGTCAACCAGTGGAGGGGCGAAGTGACTGCGGTCACTTTGGCTCTATCGACTGAAGAGCGCACGTCAGGATAAGGTGTCAGGCGATCCTTGCATTGAATGCTCCTGCGATCCGGTCGGCTGGTGAGGCGATCTGGCCAAGGTTGCTTCTCCGCGAGGCCTGCCCGAGGTGGGCTTTGGGCGAGTCGAAGGTGTGCCCATTGCTTGAGGGGACCCTCGGGCGAGACGTGAATCCTCCTGGGTCGGCTGTCTTTGCCCGAGGCTAGGCTCGGGCGAGGCGAGATCGTGTCCCTTGAGTGGACGGAGCCTTGACCTGAATTGCGCCCATCAGGCCTTTGCACCTTTGTGCTGATGGGGGTTACCAGCTGAGATTAGGAGTCTTGGGGGTACCCCTAATTATGGTCCCCGACAGTAGCCCCTGAGCCTCAAAGGGAGTGTGGGTACTCGCTTGGAGGCTTTGTCGCACTTTTTTCCAAGGGGACCAGCCTCTCTCGGTTGCATTTTGTTCCAGTGGGTGCGCGCGAGCGCACCCGCTGGGTGTAGCCCCCGAGGCCTCGGAGGAGTGGTTTGACTCCTTCGAGGTCTTAATGCCTTTCGTGATGCCTCGGCCGGTCTGGTTGTTCCCTCATGCGAACTGGTCGTAGCCTGGGTGCATAGTCAGGTTCCGAGTTCTCGGGCTGGTATGTTGACGCTGTCAACGGTTTGGCCGGAGCCGGGTTTGCGAGAGCAGCCCCCGAGCCTCCGCACAGAGCGAGAGGACGGTCAAGGACTGACTCGGCTTTTATCATATGCCCCTTCGTCGCCTTTCCGCAAGGAGGAGGGGGGCAAAGCGCCATGTTGCCCTCGGAGGGCGCCGAACATGGTGACTCCAGTGAGTTGCTAACGGGTGATCTGAGTGGACGCCCGTGCCCCGTTCGACAAGGGTCGGCTAGTGGCCCAGAGGCGTGCTCCAAAAGTACCTGCAGGTGATTTGCCGGACCCGGTCCCGTTTGATAGGGTCCGAGGGCTCGATGCCTCCCTCTGATGGGATTCCGTTACAGAATCGCTCCTGCTGGTCTCGGAAATGTCCTAGGGTACCTCGGGAGCGTAGCCCGAGCCTCAGCCATGTATCGGACGTACCCAGAGTCATCCCTCGCTCTGCGTGCTCTGAGGCGGCTGTCGAACCCTTCGGGGGCCAGCCTATGAACCCCTGATCAGTAGTGGGCGCAGAGCCCGAGTGGCCTGAGGCGGCTGTCGAACCCTTCCGAGGGGCCAGCCTTCAAACCTCTGACCAGTAGTGGGCGCGGAGCCCGAGTGCTCTGAGGCAGCCGTTGAACCCTTACGAGGGGCCAGCCTTCGAACCTCTGATCACTAGGAGGGCTCGGGGCCTACTTCCTTCGCGGAGAAGGATCCCTTTCGGAGTATCCCCTTTCCCGGTCCCTGTAGCAAGAGAGAGAAAGGGGAAGAGGAAAGGAATATGAAATTGAATGACGTGGCGTACCTTTTTTAACGCGGTCATCATGGCGGAGGTGAAGCGTCGCCTGCTTCGCCTGCCAAAGGTGCCGCCTGCCCTGCCGCAGAGTTATTGCGATAGGACGAGTGGTTCGCGGGGCATCCGTTGTGCATGCGCGAGCCGTTCGAGGAACGAAACACAGGCGCGTCGTCTTCACGCCGTGGGAGAGGGCTCTCTCGTTGTCCCAGGAGGGGACGTGAGCCTGCAGACGATTTGACTGCTGCTTCCGCCTGCCTGCCGCTGCCATTACTGTCGGCCCAGTTTTGGCCATATCGACCGTCGCGCCTTCTCCCGCTGCGGACTGACCCGTGACCGATGTGCTCGGTTGGCACTGTTGGGCCATGCGCAGGGTCGCCTCGAGTCGCGGCTCCGGTTCCGCAGTCGAGAAGGCGCGGTACTAGCGTAGGTGGCGGTGCAGTTTCTCGCACGTAGTAACCGGCGTGCCGGTTACATGACGTGTGGGCCTGGGCCTCCATGCTGGACACGTCGAAGTCGAAAGGGTGCATCCCCTTGGTGCAGTTGCATGCCGCCTGCATGGCGGTCCGCCCTTTTGCCCGCTGGTTTAGGCAAAGATGGAGGAGTGCTTGTAACCGCTGGGCAGTTACGCGCTCTGCGCGCGGCGGTTTGGCTATTCTGTCCTGGGACAGCTTGCATGACGCGTGGGACCCATCCCCCGTGTCGTAGGGGGAGGACCTTGGAGCGTGTTGGTGAAGACTCAGTCCATGACGGCTGAGGACGCAAGTGGGGAGAGTCGCCTTTAAAAAGGGGGCGACCTCCTTGGATGGCAGCCATGCCTTCGCACTCCCCTCATGCATTACGCCCTTCCACCTTCCGAGCCCCCGGATGGGGGGCGCCCGTGTTGCTTTCGTCTTGCTGTCGTTGGAGGAGCGCAACTTCACGGATGTTGGTACCTTTCAGCCATCGCTCAGCTTCAAGGATTTTCATCAGGCAGCCCGGCTGCATCCCCTCGCCGATGGTCACCCAAGACGGTGACCACCAGTTTGATGGTGGGGAGAAGCAAGCCGGGCTGCGGCCTCTGCCCCGCCCTCAGCTTCAAGGATCTTCATCATCCTTGCTGGGGAGGAGGGCGAGGCGAGCCGGGGCCTGCCTTCGCGTGGGCTGGCGTCCCGCTTCTTCCTCCGGCTTCTGGGGGTGGAAACCATCCTCCAGCTCTGCGGAGGAGGCGCCCTCCAGCCGTGCCAGGGAAGGCGAACTGCTGCTGCCCAGTCCAGGGTGCAGAATTTCATCCTTTGTCCGGGCGACGGTGGCCAGCCGCACCGAGGGGTCTCACAACACGTCGTACGCCGCGAGGGCGGTACTCGTGTTCTGGGACGGTCCCATTCTCATTTTCGTGGCGAGGACGGGAGTGAGGACCTGTCGGTGCGCTTTGGGGCGCCCGGCGCCCGCTGGTGCGGTGTTGGTGGGCAGGTGGACGTCACTGTCAGTGCTGAGGTGGTGGCAGCTGGAGAAAGCTTCTCCACCGACGAGACCGTCAGCGCCACCCGCGGACCGACCTTAGGCTCTTTGGCTTTAATGTCTGGTTCTTGTCCCTCGAGTGGGGACGCGAACGAGAGCCTTCTAGCGGTAGCGTCCGTCCTGGGACCATCGCTGCTGCTGCAGAGGTCACTGGCGAGTCACCCGGAGTTTGTCGTCCCGCAGGCCCTCCAATGTGGGGGGTTTTTCGTACCTGCGGGAGTGGAACCGGAGTTCCGTTTGTAATGGCACCTTGAGTGCCGGTGTCTGTTCATTGCGGCTGTCGGGGCCTTAACATCTATGTATTTGGGCGTAAAGCCGTGTTTTTTCCTCATTTCGAGCACTAGGACTCGCATGTCGGCTAGCTGAACCGCTTAACCAAGTGTGAGTTGCCCCGTGCGGAAGGGGACGAGTGAGGTATCCGTATCCCGGAGGCGTAGGAGTCCCTCGGCTCAGTCGACCTTGCCGCCCGAGGCTTCTCTTGCCCAGTTAAAGAAAACCTCGGCCGCTCTGCGATGAGCCAGAGCCGGAGGCAGCGGTGTCAGCATGGACAGAGGAGGAGTTGGCTCGAAAAGAAGACTTCGTCGGCCCAGGAGCAGGTGACTTCCCAGGCTGAGGAGGCGTAGCAGCGGCGGCTGGAACCTGGACAGGTCATCCACTGGTGGGACCAACCCTGGAGTTGGGCTGCCGAGGCCATGAGCCGGGCTGGTGTCCCCGGGGGACGGGTGGCTGAGGCTACGGAGCGGCCGGTCCGGCCGTCTGCTTGGGCCGGGTTCCTGGAGGAGACCATTGCGGCGATGGCTCAGGCGCGATGCTGACATCTTCCTTCGAGGGGGAGATTCTCCGACCGTGTCGCCGTCCGAGGCCGGGTCGGATTCCGCCGAAGGTGGAGTCGACGCCGAGGGTGCTGCTGCCCCCTATCGATGTCTGAACCTGCAAGAACAGTTTATCTGTAGTGTGCGTATGTTTTTTGTGGCCGCCGAGGCCCAAACATACCATCGTCGTGTTGTAAAGCTGTGTTTCTTTTCCCCTTGTTTCGAGTATCAGGACTTGTTCGTCGGTAGCAGAATCGTTTATCCGAGGGTGAGTTACTTATCGCAGAAGGGGATGAGTGAGGTATCCGTATCCCGGAGGCGTAGGAGTCTCTCGGCTCGGTCGGCCTTGCCGCTTACGTGTACTCTTACTCGTCCGTAGGATTCTGTTATCGATATAGTCGAGAAGGCACGAAAAATCATTTCAGAAGAAAAGTTTTCGAGCGTTAAGACTTGTTCGGTCAGCGAAATCGCTTATCCGAGCGTGAGTTACTTATCGCAGAAGGTGATGAGTGAGGTATCCGTATCTCGGAGGCGTAGGAGTCCCTCGGCTCGGTCGGCCTTGCCGCTTACGTGTACTCTGTCGTTTTTAGGATCCCACTATCGAAGTAGTCGAAAAGCGTGAAAGATGTTCTGGCAGAAAGACTTTTTCCGAGGAAAATTTTGACGCAGAGGGGGTTCCCCCCCTTCTAGACCCCGAGGGAGGGTCGGGCTTTGCCGAGGCAAGGCTGACCCTTCCATGATGGTTAGACTTTATTTGTGTATGTAAATGAGGTATATGAAGACTTGAAAACATCTTAAGGGTAGAAGCGACGTAGCTGTCGGATGTTCCAAGCGTTGCTGTAGACCTCGCCTTGACTGTTGGCCAACTTGTATGTTCCGGGCTTCAAAATCTTGGCGATGATGAATGGACCTTCCCAGGGAGGCGTGAGCTTGTGGCGCCCTCGGGCGTCTTGTCGTAGTCGAAGCACCAAGTCGCCCACCTGGAGGTCTCGGGACCGAACCCCTCGGGCATGGTAGCGTCGCAGGGACTGTTGATACCGCACCGAGTGTAGTAAGGCCATGTCCCGAGCCTCTTCCAGCTGGTCCAGTGGGTCTTCTCGGTTGGTCTGGTTGCTTCGGGCGTCGTATGTCCTCGTCCTCAGGGAGCCGTATTCTAAGTCTGTGGGCAAGATAGCCTCGGCCCCATAGACTAGAAAAAACGGCGTGAAGCCCGTGGCTCGGCTTGGCATCGTCCTCAGACTCCAGACCACCGAGGGGAGTTCCTTCATCCATCGCCTGCCGAACTTGTTGAGGTCGTGGTAGATCCTCGGCTTGAGTCCCTGTAGAATCATGCCGTCGGCACGCTCTACCTGCCCATTCGTCATGGGGTGAGCTAAGGCGGCCCAGTCCACCCGGATGTGGTGGTCCTCGCAGAAGTCCAAGAACTTCCTGTCGGTGAACTGGATGTCGTTGTCGGTGATGATGGAGTTTGGGACTCCAAAGCGATGGATGATGTTGGTGAAGAACGCCACGGCCTGTTCGGACCTGATGCTGTTTAGGGGTCGGACCTCAATCCAATTGGAGAATTTGTCGATAGCTACCAGCAGGTGCGTGTAGCCCCCGGTTGCCTTCTGCAAGGGACCGACGAGGTCCAGACCCCACACAGCGAACAACCAGGTGATGGGTATTGTTTGCAGAGCCTGAGCGGGCAGGTGCGTCTGCCTTGCGTAGAATTGACACCCTTGGCAGGTGCGTACAATCCTAGTGGCGTCGGCCACCGCGGTTGGCCTGTAGAAACCCTGTCGGAAGGCGTTTCCAACGAGGGCTCGAGGTGCTGCGTGGTGGCCGCAAGCCCCCGAGTGTATTTCTTGTAATAACTCCTGACCTTTGGCGATGGATATGCATCGCTGGAGGATGCCTGAGGGGATGCGGTGGTAGAGCTCCTTTCCATCACCCAGCAAAACGAACGACTTGGCGCTTCACGCCAGTCACCGAGCTTCGGCTCTGTCGAGGGGTAGCTCTCCTTAGTGGAGATACTGCAGGTATGGGGTCTACCAGTTTTGATTAGGCGGGACCCCATTCCGCTCTTCCTAGACGCGCAGTGCTTCACCCTCGGGGGCCGAGGGTGCCTCGGGCTGAGCCGAGGGTGCCTTGGGCTTAGCCGAGGGCGCCTCGGGCAGGGCCGAGACCTTCTCGGGCTCAGGCGTGTCGTCGGTCTTGACTGAAGGTTGATGTAGGTCTCGGGAGAAGACGTCCGGAGGAACCGTTGTCCGCCCCGAGGCTATCTTAGCCAGCTCGTCCGCAGTCTCGTTGTATCGTCGAGCGATGTGGTTGAGCTCGAGCCCGTAGAACTTGTCCTCCAGGCGCCGAACCTCGTTGCAGTAGGCTTCCATCTTCGGGTCGCGGTAGTGGGAGTTCTTCATGACTTGGTCGATGACAAGCTGCGAGTCGCCACGAGCGTCGAGGCGCCGGACCCCTAGCTCGATGGCGATGCGCAACCCGTTAACCAGAGCATCGTACTCGGCCACGTTGTTAGACGCCGGGAAATGGAGGCGCAGCACGTAGCGGAGGTGCTTCTCGAGGGGTAAGATGAAGAGCAGGCCCGCGCCCGCTCCTGTTTTCATCAGCGACCCGTCGAAAAACATGATCCAGAGTTCCGGTTGGATCGGAGCTGCTGGAAGCTGGGTGTCGACCCATTCAGCCATAAAGTCCGCCAAGACTTGGGACTTGATGGCCTTCCGAGGAGCGAACGAGATTGTCTCGCCCATGATCTCCACCGCCCACTTTGCAACCCTACCCAAGGCCTCTCGGCACTGGATGATCTCCCCCAAGGGGAAGGATGACACCACAGTCACCGAATGAGACTCGAAGTAGTGTCGCAACTTTCACCGCGTCAGAATTACCGTGTATAGTAGCTTCTGAATTTGCGGGTAGCGGATTTTGGTCTCGGACAGTATCTCACTGATGAAGTAAACCGACCTCTAGACGGGCAATGCGTGCCCCTCTTCTCATCTCTCGACCATGATCGCGGCGCTGACCACTAGAGTGGTAGCGGCGATGTAGATCAAGAGGGCTTCTCCGGCAGCGGGGGGCACCAGGATGGGCGCGCTTGTAAGGAGCGCCTTTAAGTTCCCGAGGGCTTCCTCGGCCTCGAGGGTCCAAGTGAAGCGCTCGGTCTTCCTTAAGAGGTGGTACAGAGGTAGGCCTCTTTCGCCGAGGCGCGAGATGAAGCGGCTCAGAGCCGCAAGGCATCCCATGACCCTCTGTACTCCTTTCAAGTCCTTGATGGGGCCCATGTTGGTGATGGCCGCGATTTTCTCCGGGTTGGCCTCGATGCCCCGCTCGGAGACGATGAACCCCAGGAGCATGCCTCGGGGGACTCCGAAGACACACTTCTCGGGATTGAGTTTTACGCCTTTTGCCTTGAGACACTTGAATGTCGTTTCAAGGTCATAGAGGAGGTCGGAGGCTTTCCTCGTCTTGACTACGATGTCATCGATGTAAGCCTCGACTGTTTGACCAATGTGCTCTCCGAACATGTGGTTCATGCACCTTTGGTATGTCGCACCCGCATTCCTCAAACAGAATGGCATAGTAACGTAGCAGTACATGCCAAAAGGTGTGATGAAAGAAGTCGCGAGCTGGTCGGACTCTTTCATCCTGATTTGGTGATACCCTGAGTAGGCATCGAGGAAAGACAGGGTTTCGCACCCAGCAGTGGAATCCACGATTTGATCGATGCGAGGCAGAGGGTAGGGAACCTTTGGACATGCTTTGTTTAGACCAGTGTAGTCTACACACATCCGCCATTTCCCGCCTTTCTTTCTCACAAGCACAGGGTTGGCTAGCCATTTGGGATGGAATACCTCTTTGATGAACCCTGCAACCATCAGCTTGTGGATCTCCTTGCCTATGGCTCTACGCTTTTCTTCGTCGAATCGGCGCAGAGGCTGATTCACGGGTCGGGCTCAAGCTCGGATATCTAGTGAGTGCTCGGTGACATCCCTCGGTATGTCAGGCATGTCCGAGGGACTCCACGCAAAAACCTCGGCGTTCGCGCGGAGAAAGTCGACGAGCATTGCTTCCTATTTGAGGTCGAGCTCGGAGCCGATCCGGACCTACTTGGAGGCGTCGTTGCTGGGGTCGAGAGGGACGGACTTAACCGTCTCAGCTGGCTCAAAGTTGCCGGCGTGGCGCTTCGCATCTGGCACCTCCTTGGAGAGGCTCTCTAGGTCGGCGATGAGGGCCTCGGATTCGGCGAGGGCCTCGGCGTACTCCACGCACTCCACGTCGCATTCGTACGCGTGTCGGTACGTGGAGCCGACGGTGATGACCCCGTTGGGGCCTGGTATCTTGAGCTTGAGGTAGGTGTAGTTGGGGACGACCATGAACTTGGCCTAGCATGGTCTCCCCAGCACTGTGTGGTAGGTTCCTCGGAAACCGACCTCCTTCAACGTGAGGGTTTCCTTTCGGAAGTTGTAGGGAGTCTCGAAGCAGACGGGCAGATCGAGTTTCCCAAGGGGCTGGACGCGCTTCCCGGGGATGATCCCGTGAAAGGGCGCCGCGCCGGCCCGGATCGTGGACAGATCGATCTGTAGGAGTCCGAGGGTCTCGGCGTAGATGATGTTGAGGCTGCTGCCTCCGTCCATGAGGACCTTGGTAAACCTGACGTTGCCGATGACGGGATCGACAACGAGCGGGTACTTTCCCTGCTCGGCACGCGGTCGGGGTGGTCGCCCTGGTCGAAGGTGATGGGCTTGTTGGACCAGTCTAGGTAGACTGGCGCCGCCACCTTCACCGAGCAGACCTCCCGGCGCTCTTGCTTGCGGTGCCGAGCCGAGGCGTTCGCCACTTGACCACCGTAGATCATGAAGCAGTAGTGGACCTCGGGGAACTCCTCTGCCTTGTGGCCCTCCTTCTTGTCGTTGTCGCGGGCTCTGCCACCTTCCGCCGGTGGCCCGACCTTGTGGAAGTAGCGCCGAAGCATGACACACTCCTCAAGGGTGTGCTTGACGGGACCCTGATGATAGGGGCACGACTCCTTGAGCATCTTGTCGAACAGATTGGCGCCTCCAGGAGGCTTCCGAGGGTTCCTGTGCTCGGCGGCGGCGACAAGGTCTGCGTCGGCGGCGTTGCGTTTTGCTTGCGACTTCTTCTTTCCCTTCTTCTTGGTGCCGCGCTGAGCGGACGCCTCGGGGACGTCTTCCGGCTGGCGCCCCTGAGGCTGCTTGTCCTTCCGGAAGATGGCCTCAACCGTCTCCTGACCAGAGGCGAACTTGGTGGCGATGTCCATCAGCTCGCTCGCCCTGGTGGGAGTCTTGCGACCCAGCTTGCTCACCAGGTCGCGGCAAGTGGTGCCAGCGAGGAACGCGCCGATGACATCCGAGTCGGTGATGTTGGGCAGCTCGGTGCGCTGCTTTGAAAATCGCCGGATGTAGTCCCGCAGGGATTCTCCCGGCTGCTGGCGGCAGCTTCGGAGATCCCAGGAGTTCCCAGGGCGCACGTATGTGCCCTAGAAGTTGCCAGCGAAGGCTTTGACTAGGTCGTCCCAGTTGGAGATCTACGCAGGGGGCAGATGCTCCAGCCAGGCTCGGGCGGCGTCGGAGAGGAACAGGGGGAGGTTGCTGTCACACCCGGGTTTTAGGGGTCTAAAGCCCGGGCGCGAACATAATCACCAGGTGTGCTGGGACCAAGTCTCACACATATGATGAATCATGGCACAGGATCGAATGTCACATCTTTACTATTTTACAGGAGTTCTACACAAAATAAATAAGTAATTACATTATAAGGAGACAACGGTCCAGCAATCCAAAGTTGACTGGGAGACGACGACCTAGATCTCTCTCACGAACTCATCGCAGCATCCTCCATGCGCCTCATCCAGTGGTACCTGCTCTTGACCTGTGGGGGGGGTGTTAGACAGCAAGAGTGAGCTCACATACGTTCATCGCTCAACAAGTTGTGGGGAATAATGTGAATGAACTCACCAAAGGTGGGAGTTCATGTGAAGTGTAAGGCTTACCAAAGAGGATGGTTAGAGCTGAGCATTGCTTTTAAAGTTGGTCAAAATTTTATTAGCAATTACTAAGTATAAGTAAATACCAACCCAATTAAATAGTAGAACAGAGGTAACAACATCACCTGCGATGCAATGCATATGACAAATTGAATTTAAGTTCCATAATTTAATCATCAGAGAGTCCTGAGCTGCTCATGACCGTGAGCTCGGCTAGTATACCAGTTTTACACTCTGCAGAGGTGGTACCCTTTACCCACAAGTCATGTTACCCATCTGCCAAGGGATTGCGACTTCCCATACACCTCTACCGAGGAGGCGAGGCAGGGTAACATTACGAGGCCTTTACAAAGTTCCACTAGCTTCAGAAAACCCGCTACAGTTTATAGGAAGCTCCAATGCAGGAATCCCTTGAAGGACCGCCATCGCAGCAAAATCCTCCCGAGGGCCTCCCTACACTGACCACTCCCCTACTGCCCTTGCCCCTTTCGGGTAAGGTAGTCCTCCACTAGCTTTCCTAATTAATCAGCCAAGGGCGTCCATAAACCCTTGTGGTGGCACGTGTTTCTCAAGTTAAGCTCTATGTTCCAATTAACATTTAATGATCTTGTCATGAACATAAATAAAATAACAACATAATTGGAACATAGATATAATGAAATATTAACCCAAAACCATATAAAGCAGTAGCAGAACTACCCAAGTGATTCAGGGGTTAAACAAGGTATTCAGGATAAACAAACTAGGGTAACCTATTAGGTCCCATCAAAATTAACCTATACAGATCATTATGATTAATCAGAACATGGCTGGGTAAAAAGAAGTGATCAAGGGCACAACTTGCCTGGGACTTGAGATTCCAGGTACCAACTTGCTCTTCGGATGACACGTGTCCTCACTGCTAAACGTAGCAATACAGACAAACATGGTATAGGCAAAATTAACATTACATCAAACATAAGAATAAACTGCGTAATAGTTAATCTATGCGTTGCTACGAGATCGCGGGTTCGAGAACTACTAAGATCGGAGTTACGATTAAGGAGTTATGATTTTATAGGGGATTTATGTGATTAAAATATTAAACTATATCATAAATTGGTTAATATAAATCATATGAGAGGTTATCCTATATATAATTATCTCAACTTTAATCTAAATCATTATTTGATTAAAGATCATTTAGTCAAATTATGACCATAAGATCAGAAGTTAAGCCCATAGACATAGGTTAATCCAATTAACATAGAATAAATAAATATCTAATTATAAAAGTATGATACATGGTATGATCAATGTTGTTACTGTGTAGTAAATATTTATACGAAGCTAATGCAATTTGAACGGATCAAATCGAAGTTAAAATGAAGAAGTTATGAATTTATAAAGATTATATGTGTTTGCACAAGATTAAATGGAATATAAATTTTTAATGTGACTTTCATGTCAAAATAGAGATACTATGCGATAAACAATAATATTATATAGTTATAGAAATTGGAATGGACTAATTTGGACTTAGTATGAATTTTCTAGGGATTAAACAAGCTTTAATAATTATTTTTACATTAAAAATCATTTCTGAAATGAATTTCTCTGCCACTGGTCTGCGCGCATGAAATCTGGAAAGTGTAGGGGCCAACACGTAACGTTCCTAAGACTCAGTGAGCAGTACTGGTGGACGGCGGGTTAATACTAATAAAATAGAGGGGCTCTTATGCAAGTCTTCCAGGCCGAAAGGGTATCCGTAGTTCTGAGCCGTTGGATTTAAAATCAAGGGCTAGGGTTAGATCTCACATATAACGAATCGGTAAGCAACTAGGGCCATTGGATCTGGGATCAACGGTCGATGACTTGCCACGTCCTAACCAAATCAGAACGGCCCGATTCCGCATCTACGGCCCAAATCCGATCGCGCGAAAGGGTATACGATGTCATAATCTCGTCCATCCATCGCCTATCCGACGGCCACTGTTCCTTTCTCCAGCTACAACCCCATCAAGCAGCCCGCGCGCGGCGGCGCCGCCGAGCTCACGACAATGAAGTTCGCCGGAGATGCACAGTTTCCCTCTCTGGTTCCCAAAACCCGGATCTGAAGAGTGCCACGCAGAGGGGGTGTTAATGCGAACAGGGTGGGGAGAATTTTACCGGTCGATCAAGACGGCAAGGCCAAACCGCGGCGCCCTTTGAAGCACGCCCAGGTCCACGACTTCGACGGCGTCCGCGCAGTCTTCACGCCGGTCGAGGAGGCCCTGGTCTGCTCCACGCCGCACGCATAGGGAAGTCCTGGACGTCCAGTGCGCGGCTCCGCGGCGGGGTCAAGTGTCCGGCGAGCGATTCGCTGGCAGCCCACATCGTGGCGTGTTCTGGCCGCGATTCCTTGCCCCGGCGAGGGATTAGAACTCCCCCATAATTACCTACGCACGGCGACAGCCTACACACGGTCGCCCCCTTTCTCACGGCGATGAGCGACCCAGCAGCGACGGTGGCTCCCAATCTGGTGAAGTCCTCCCTGGCGCGCGCAGAGACCGAAACACTAATGCCTATGGGTGCGGCTGGATGAGGGTACGGTTATATACAGCTTGGAGTCGGACTCCGAAGTCTTGATCCTGCCGCGAAGCCCGGATTCCTGTTGCGCGCTGCGGAGTCCGCCACCATCGGTTTGGGGAAGAAGCTTCTGCGGGTGGGACCCAGCCGTCAGTGAAACTAGAGGAGAGAGGCAGGCTGACTGGGGGAAAAGTCAGTAGTGGGCTGGCGGGCGCGAATTAGCCATTTGGTGGGCTGAAGGAGGGGATTCGGCCCAGGTTTAGTGGGTGAGTTTCTCTTTTTATTTTCTTCTGATTTTTTTTATTCCAAGTCCAAAACATACTCAAGTTTGAATTTCAAACCTTCATTTCCCTTAAAAAAACAGTATGATAGGCACTTATTACCTTAATCTATTTATTTAATTACTTTATTTATTATTATCATTTTATTTGGGTAATGAAACACACACACCATATTCATTACAAAAATATTATTTTGAGCGTATTAAATAATTTTAAGAGCTATAACCCAAAAGGTCATTTTCCTTTGGTTTGATAGGAAACATTTTTCAAGTGTCTAATCTTTATTAAGATATGATTTAGCTAATATTATTCTATTATGATAATTTGCTTTAGAGAGGGTGAACTCTAAATTTCAATTATTTATCAAGAGCACTTATTTTGATGTTTTTTAACCTTATACAAATTTTTGGGCTTTACAAATCCTACCCACCTTAACAGAAATCTCGTCCTCGAGATTTGTAAGGAAAGGGTGTATACTCATATTGTCTCAACACATATGCACAAACAAAAATCTCGGCATGAGGCTTAACTCATTAGCAGTACATGGGGTCAATTAGACCTTATTATTCCTCCTAACATAGTATCATACCAACTACTAACTAAAGTGATATTTATGTCTTACAAATAGTAGTAATGGATATATATGTTTATGTAGCTTGGTGGAGCTGGTGGTTAGGAAAGCATGGGTGTATATATGTATGATCACCTTATTGTGTAGGATGAAAGATAGGTTAGGGCAAGCATAGCCTAGGGTGAGAAAGTTTATAGTGGGAAAGAATTCTATGTTGAGTGGTAAAGCATCAGAAGATTGAGTTTGACTTCTCTCCTTCCTTGACGACGTTGATCTTTTCTTCTCCAGTCTTGGTCTCATTGATTTCGGGGTTAGTGTATATTATCGGGATTGGGGAATATGGTTAAGATAGATATGGATGAGATAGTCTACATGATGTAGGTCAAAATCTTGTTTGATGTTAGGTGAGGGTAGACAGATTATGCAATCTATCATGACACTATTGGTTGGGTTAGCTCTTATGCTCACGGTTGAGTTTTAGGGGTGAGTTGGTCTTTAAGTTAAAATCTGGCCAGCAGGGTCTAATCTATTTCACTAGTATTAACTTGTTCGTTAAATAACTCACTTTATATTGGATCATATTAGATTAGATGGGATCTAGATTAGATCGGTTAAGATATGAGGTCAATTAGATCTATTAGGATAAGATTACATCTTTTCAAGATAAGATGAATCTATTGGGATAAGAGAGAATCTTTTAAGATAAGATTAATCAATTAGGATAAGATATTTTTTTCAACTTAAAGAATTCTATCTAAAATAGATACACTTTAATGGAGGATAATCTAGGTTGTTTAGTAATCTCATGAATTTTATTCATTTATATTTATGCCTATATGTATATGTAGATGTAATTGTGAATATTACTCCACAACTCATCACACTCAATCAAAGATCCAAATCAGACAAGTATCATAAGAACAAACATTCAAGCATACAAATATTTATATAAAAATAGTTTTGTTGTGGTTCCTATGAATAGGTCTCCTATTCCTAAAGTCACTTTAGGTACAGGATTTCAGAGTGTGAAATCCAAGTTTGTCCTTTAGAAAGAAAGGGTAAGAATAATCAGAGTAAAGCGGAAATAGATAAGAAAAGATTAAGAAAAGTCTAGAAAGAATTAGAGTAGCAAAGGTAAGTAGATAATGGTTGTCCAGTTCTATCTAGGTTTCGTCCTACAGTCAACATTCCTCTGATACCACTTCTGTCACACCCGAGTTTTAGGGGTCTAAAGCCCGGGCGCGAACATAATCACCAGGTGTGCTGGGACCAAGTCTCACACATATGATGAATCATGGCACAGGATCGAATGTCACATCTTTACTATTTTACAGGAGTTCTACACAAAATAAATAAGTAATTACATTATAAGGAGACAACGGTCCAGCAATCCAAAGTTGACTGGGAGACGACGACCTAGATCTCTCTCACGAACTCATCGCAGCATCCTCCATGCGCCTCATCCGGTGGTACCTGCTCTTGACCTGTGGGGGGGGGGGTGTGAGACAGCAAGAGTGAGCTCACATACGTTCATCGCTCAACAAGTTGTGGGGAATAATGTGAATGAACTCACCAAAGGTGGGAGTTCATGTGAAGTGTAAGGCTTACCAAAGAGGATGGTTAGAGCTGAGCATTGCTTTTAAAGTTGGTCAAAATTTTATTAGCAATTACTAAGTATAAGTAAATACCAACCCAATTAAATAGTAGAACAGAGGTAACAACATCACCTGCGATGCAATGCATATGACAAATTGAATTTAAGTTCCATAATTTAATCATCAGAGAGTCCTGAGCTGCTCATGACCGTGAGCTCGGCTAGTATACCAGTTTTACACTCTGCAGAGGTGGTACCCTTTACCCACAAGTCATGTTACCCATCTGCCAAGGGATCGCGACTTCCCATACACCTCTACCGAGGAGGCGAGGCAGGGTAACATTACGAGGCCTTTACAAAGTTCCACTAGCTTCAGAAAACCCGCTACAGTTTATAGGAAGCTCCAATGCAGGAATCCCTTGCAGGACCGCCATCGCAGCAAAATCCTCCCGAGGGCCTCCCTACACTGACCACTCCCCTACTGCCCTTGCCCCTTTCGGGTAAGGTAGTCCTCCACTAGCTTTCCTAATTAATCAGCCAAGGGCGTCCATAAACCCTTGTGGTGGCACGTGTTTCTCAAGTTAAGCTCTATGTTCCAATTAACATTTAATGATCTTGTCATGAACATAAATAAAATAACAACATAATTGGAACATAGATATAATGAAATATTAACCCAAAACCATATAAAGCAGTAGCAGAACTACCCAAGTGATTCAGGGGTTAAACAAGGTATTTAGGATAAACAAACTAGGGTAACCTATTAGGTCCCATCAAAATTAACCTATGCAGATCATTATGATTAATCAGAACATGGCTGGGTAAAAAGAAGTGATCAAGGGCACAACTTGCCTGGGACTTGAGATTCCAGGTACCAACTTGCTCTTCGGATGACACGTGTCCTCACTGCTAAACGTAGCAATACAGACAAACATGGTATAGGCAAAATTAACATTACATCAAACATAAGAATAAACTGCGTAATAGTTAATCTATGCGTTGCTACGAGATCGCGGGTTCGAGAACTACTAAGATCGGAGTTACGATTAAGGAGTTATGATTTTATAGGGGATTTATGTGATTAAAATATTAAACTATATCATAAATTGGTTAATATAAATCATATGAGAGGTTATCCTATATATAATTATCTCAACTTTAATCTAAATCATTATTTGATTAAAGATCATTTAGTCAAATTATGACCATAAGATCAGAAGTTAATCCCATAAACATAGAATAAATAAATATCTAATTATAAAAGTATGATACATGGTATGATCAATGTTGTTACTGTGTAGTAAATATTTATACGAAGCTAATGCAATTTGAACGGATCAAATCGAAGTTAAAATGAAGAAGTTATGAATTTATAAAGATTATATGTGTTTGCACAAGATTAAATGGAATATAAATTTTTAATGTGACTTTCATGTCAAAATAGAGATACTATGCGATAAACAATAATATTATATAGTTATAGAAATTGGAATGGACTAATTTGGACTTAGTATGAATTTTCTAGGGATTAAACAAGCTTTAATAATTATTTTTACATTAAAAATCATTTCTGAAATGAATTTCTCTGCCACTGGTCTGCGCGCATGAAATCTGGAAAGTGTAGGGGCCAACACGTAACGTTCCTAAGACTCAGTGAGCAGTACTGGTGGACGGCGGGTTAATACTAATAAAATAGAGGGGCTCTTATGCAAGTCTTCCAGGCCGAAAGGGTATCCGTAGTTCTGAGCCGTTGGATTTAAAATCAAGGGCTAGGGTTAGATCTCACATATAACGAATCGGTAAGCAACTAGGGCCATTGGATCTGGGATCAACGGTCGATGACTTGCCACGTCCTAACCAAATCAGAACGGCCCGATTCCGCATCTACGGCCCAAATCCGATCGCGCGAAAGGGTATACGATGTCATAATCTCGTCCATCCATCGCCTATCCGACGGCCACTGTTCCTTTCTCCAGCTACAACCCCATCAAGCAGCCCGCGCGCGGCGGCGCCGCCGAGCTCACGACAATGAAGTTCGCCGGAGATGCACAGTTTCCCTCTCTGGTTCCCAAAACCCGGATCTGAAGAGTGCCACGCAGAGGGGGTGTTAATGCGAACAGGGTGGGGAGAATTTTACCGGTTGATCAAGACGGCAAGGCCAAACCGCGGCGCCCTTTGAAGCACGCCCAGGTCCACGACTTCGACGGCGTCCGCGCAGTCTTCACGCCGGTCGAGGAGGCCCTGGTCTGCTCCACGCCGCACGCATAGGGAAGTCCTGGACGTCCAGTGCGCGGCTCCGCGGCGGGGTCAAGTGTCCGGCGAGCGATTTGCTGGCAGCCCACATCGTGGCGTGTTCTGGCCACGATTCCTTGCCCCGGCGAGGGATTAGAACTCCCCCATAATTACCTACGCACGGCGACAGCCTACACGCGGTCGCCCCCTTTCTCACGGCGATGAGCGACCCAGCAGCGACGGTGGCTCCCAATCTGGTGAAGTCCTCCCTGGCGCGCGCAGAGACCGAAACACTAATGCCTATGGGTGCGGCTGGATGAGGGTACGGTTATATACAGCTTGGAGTCGGACTCCGAAGTCTTGATCCTGCCGCGAAGCCCGGATTCCTGTTGCGCGCTCGCGATTCCTGCGGAGTCCGCCACCATCGGTTTGGGGAAGAAGCTTCTGCGGGTGGGACCCAGCCGTTAGTGAAACTAGAGGAGAGAGGCAGGCTGACTGGGGGAAAAGTCAGTAGTGGGCTGGCGGGCGCGAATTAGCCATTTGGTGGGCTGAAGGAGGGGATTCGGCCCAGGTTTAGTGGGTGAGTTTCTCTTTTTATTTTCTTCTGATTTTTTTTATTCCAAGTCCAAAACATACTCAAGTTTGAATTTCAAACCTTCATTTCCCTTAAAAAACAATATGATAGGCACTTATTACCTTAATCTATTTATTTAATTACTTTATTTATTATTATCATTTTATTTGGGTAATGAAACACACACACCATATTCATTACAAAAATATTATTTTGAGCGTATTAAATAATTTTAAGAGCTATAACCCAAAAGGTCATTTTCCTTTGGTTTGATAGGAAACATTTTTCAAGTGTGTAATCTTTATTAAGATATGATTTAGCTAATATTATTCTATTATGATAATTTGCTTTAGAGAGGGTGAACTCTAAATTTCAATTATTTATCAAGAGCACTTATTTTGATGTTTTTTAACCTTATACAAATTTTTGGGCTTTACAGTTGCGGATGATGAGGTTGTCATCGTCCGTTCCACCCAGCTGGCAGGCCAGCCGGTAGTTCGCGAGCCACAGTTCCGGCCTTGTCTCCCCCGAGTACTTGGTAATGGTAGTCGGGGTTCGGAACCGGGTCGGGAACGGTGCTCGTCGTATGGCCTGACTGAAAGCTTGCGGACCGGGTGGTTCGGGTGAGGGGCTCCGATCCTCCCCGCTGTCGTAGCGTCCCCCACGCCTGGGGTGGTAGCCTCGGCGCACCTTATCGTCGAGGTGGGCTCGACAGTCGCGGCGGTGGTGCTCGTTGTCGAGGCGTCCCGGGGCCGCAGGCACTTTGTCCTGCGTGCGCCCAGTGTGGATCGAGGCTTCCCGCATGAATCGGGAAGTCGCGGCGCGATGCTCCGGGGGATACCCTTGTCTTCGGGAGGCAGAGCTTTCGGCCCGTCGGACCGCGGCATCCTCCAGGAGATTCTTGAGTTCTCCCTGGATACGCCGCCCCTCGGTGGTGGATGGTTCCGGCATCGCTCGGAGTAGTATTGCTGCTGCAGCCAGGTTCTGGCTGACCCCACTGGAAGCTGGGGGCAGCCTTGCCCTGGCGTCGTCGGCGATGCGGTGCTGGACGTCCTGGGCCAGATGACGCGCTTCTTTGACCGGTGCTCGGCCTGCCCACTCCTGCCTGATATTCTGTCGGAGCTGCACAAGTTGTCCTGCTTCCTCGTCAAGCCTGGCCTGCATCTCGCGGATTTGCTCGAGCTGTGCGTCCTGACCCCCCGCAGGGACTGGGACCACAGCTAGCTCCCGAAGGATGTCAACGCAAGGCACAGGCCTAGGGGGATCGCCGTCCTCCGGCATACCAAGATGGTTGCCTTCGTCGAGACCCCCTAGATCGACGTGGAAACATTCACGACTTGGGCCACAGTCCTCGTTGCTGAGGCTGTGGCTACTATCGGAGCAATCGGAGAGGCAGTAGTCACATGCGGTCATGAAGTCCCGCATGGCACTGGGGTTATCGAGCCTGGAGAAATCCCAACCATAGTCGGGCTCGTCATCTTCCTCGGAACCCGGGGGCCCGTAGGTCGAGACGGCCGTCAGTCGGTCCTAGGTTGACCACATATGATACCCCGGAAGGCTTGGATATGCCTTTATGAAAGCTTCCATCGAAGCGGGATCGCTCGGTGGGTCGAAGCTGAATCTAAAAGGCACAGGATGGGAAACGGACGGTACCTCTTGATCGATGGATGGTGACGAAGTCGCGTCGGGGACGGACTGCACCGTCATCTCAGGTACGAGGCTAACGCCCAGCAAGTCCTTCGCGAGTGTGCTGGCATCGTCCGTCTGCTTGGGGTTGGCGTGTTGCGGGGAAACGACGCTCGTCTTCGTCTCAGACACGAGGTCAACGCCCGACGTGTCCCCCGTTGGGGCGCCGGCGCCGTTGACTCGCTCGATAGCCGACGAGGTGCCGCCTCCTGCTTGGCCATGCCTGCCCCGCCTCCTCCTCCGTCGGCAGGGAAGGTGACGGGACAGACCCGGATGTTGCTCTTCCGTCACGCGGGGAAGATGTCGTCGATTCCGCCGCCGGCGGGCGGGCTGACGGCCGCCATTGTCGTTGTCGCGCGGTGGAGGAAGGAGTATCATGTCATAGCTGCCGTCGAGGGACACGAACTCAAGACTCCCAAAACGGAGCATCGTCCCGGGTTGGAGAGGTTGCTGGAGACTACCCATCTGGAGCTTGACGGGAAGCTGTTTGTCAACACGCAGCAGGCCCCTACCTGGCGCGCCAACTGTCGGCGTTTTGACCCCAGGGGGTCCCTGGACCGACGAGTAAATTGTCGCTGCGTGTCCCAGCCCAGATGGGTCGGCGCGAGACGGAACACAAGGGGGAAAACAGTAAGGGGAAACCGCGGCCTCGTGTTGTCCTGCGCCCAGGGCGGATGCGCTTGCAGTAGGGGTTTACAAGCGTTCGCGAGGGAGACAGAGAGCGAGAGCCTTGTGCGTCAGCCCGTTCTCCCGCGCGGCCACCTTCCCGTACGAGGGCCCTGGTTTTATAGATGTAAGGAGAAGGCCTAGGTGTACAATGGGGGTGTAGCAATGTGCTAACGTGTCTAGCAGAGGGAAGCCAGAGTCCTATGTACATGCCGACGTGGCTGTCGGAGAGGTTTTGGCGCCCTGTTCATGTGATGTTGTGGCCGTCGGAGGAGTGCTTGAGCCCTGTGGAAGCACAGCTGTCGGGGCTGTCGGATCCTTGCTGACGTCTCCTTGCTTCCGTAGGTTGCTGAGAACCACCGTCGTCATGGAGCACGCGGGGTGCCATCGTTATTTGTTTTACCGGGACGAGCCTGATGGGACGCCGGTCTTGTTCCCCGTAGCCTGAGCTAGCTAGGGGTAGGGTAATGATGTGCCCCCCCTGCGATGTGGTCAGTCCGAGCCAAAGGTCGGGCGAGGCGGAGGCTCCTCCGAGGTCGAGGCTGAGTCTGAGCCCTAGGGTCGGGCGAGACGGAGACCGTCGTCCGAGGTCGAGGTTGAGTCCGAGCCCTGGGGTCGGGCGAGGTGGAGATCGTCTTCCGAGGTCGAGGTTGAGACCGAGCCCTGGGGTCGGGCGAGGCGAAGACCGTCTTCCAAGGTCGAGGTTGAGTCCGAGCCCTAGGGTCAGGCGAGGCGGAGACCGTCATCCGAGGTCGAGGTTGAGTCCGAGCCCTGGGGTCGGGCGAGGCGGAGACCGTCATCCGAGGTCGAGGTTGAGTCTGAGCCCTGGGGTCGGGCGAGGCGGAGATCGTCTTCCGAGGTCGAGGTTGAGTCCGAGCCCTAGGGTCGGGCGAGGCGGAGTCCGTCGTCCGAGGTCGAGGTTGAGTCCGAGCCCTAGGGTCGGGCGAGGCGGAAACCGTCGTCCGAAGTCGAGGTGGAGTCCGAGCCCTGGGGTCGGGCGAGGCGGAGACCATCTTCCAAGGTCGAGGTTGAGTCCGAGCCCTGGGGTCGGGCGAGGCGGAGTCTGTCGTCCGAGGTCGAGGTTGAGTCCGAGCCATGGGGTCGGGCGAGGCGGAAACCGTCGTCCGAGGTCGAGGTGGAGTCCGAGCCCTGGGGCTGGGCGAGGCGGAGACCGTCTTCCGGTGTCGAGGTTGAGTCCGAGCCCTGGGGTCGGGCGAGGCGAAGCAGCCTCACCCGGACGGGTGGCACAGCAGTCGGAGCAGCGCAGGCGGCGCTGTTTTCCTGTCAGGTCAGCTAGTGGAGGGGCGAAGTGACTGCGGTCACTTCGGCTCTATCGACTGAAGAGCGCGCGTCAGGATAAGGTGTCAGGCGATCCTTGCATTGAATGCTCCTGCGATCCGGTCGGCTGGCGAGGCGATCTGGCCAAGGTTGCTTCTCCGCGAAGCCTGCCCGAGCTGGGCTTCAGGCGAGTCGAAGGTGTGCCCGTTGCTTGAGGGGACCCTCGGGCGAGACGTGAATCCTCCTGGGTCGGCTGTCTTTGCCCGAGGCTGGGCTCGGGCGAGGCGAGATCGTGTCCCTTGAGTGGACGGAGCCTTGACCTGAATTGCGCCCATCAGGCCTTTGCAGCTTTGTGCTGATGGGGGTTACCAGCTGAGATTAGGAGTATTGGGGGTACCCCTAATTATGGTCCCCGACAACTGTATACACCAACATCTTACATACGCCTCGTATGTTTGTTTTTCTATATCTATATCACTATATAGTTCACCAGTTTAAATGTTGGAAAATCCACCAAACCAAATAACTCTCACACCTATGACCTCCACTAAATTCACTAGATAAATTGTAGCCAGAATTAACACACTATCAAAATAACGGTTTAGATCATTGAATAATCTCTCCTAAATAAAGAATTGAATTTGAAAAAAAATCTTTCTATTTCGGATTCGGATTATTTCTTTTTTAATAGGATGGATTTCATCCTCTTTTGGAGCAAATTTTAACTCATTGTATTCCATATGGAATAAGAGGAGAAGAAAAGCATTCCACGACCCCCGAGTTTTTTAACCTTTTCGATAGCAATATTAAGTCTCTGGTTTACAGAATTAACTTCCTTTTGGAGATCTTTCTCTAATTCTTCGATTGCTCCCTTTTTCTTTAATAAGTTGGGGAATCCAATATAGATTATGACGTGGATTGTATCGATTTCTTTTTGAATTTCTATATGTGTAATTACTTCAGAACTTGAGTCTGATTGATCAAAACTAATAACAATATTATTTGAATCATCTCCATCCCATCCTCTTCACCTGTGACCTGTCGCTCCTAGCCTCTCCTTCCCCTTACTCGTGCCAACACTGTTGTCGACCCCTCCACTCCCCTTACTTGTGCCGATACTGTTGTTGATCCCTCCACTCCATAGAATAGTAACCTTAGCGCGAGCTATTAGAAAAAAATTCTTTCATCTCCTTGTCATCCTTAGTCAATTGTTTGTCAACATCAGTTAGCTCCCATGCATGTGCCGAGTAAATGATTAGACATTAAAGAAGCACGACGGTGTTGACTCTGTGGGACGTGTTGACCTGGCTGGGGCGACTGCCCCTCCGCCGCGGTCGTCACATACCCACTGAAGCCGCCGCTCAGTCCCCCAAGCAGATGATGGCTTCCCCACCTCAGACGGAGCTCCAAGCGGTAGCGCTCGCGCTCCTCGTCCTCCTCCTCGCCGGCGCGGCGCCGGCGCGCGCGCAGCAGGAGTACGAGGCCAACAAGCAGAACGCTTGCTATGCCACCAACGCCAGCTCCGTCCTCGGCTACACCTGCAACGCTACCACCGCCTCCACTCCAGCCTGCGACTCCTACCTCATCTTCCGCTCCTCCCCGACCTACTACAACACGCCGGTCTCCATCTCCTACCTCCTCAACTCCTCCGTCTCCGCCACGGCCGCCGCCAACGCCGTCCCGTCGGTGTCCCCGCTCGCGCCCTCCAGCCTCGTCCTGGTCCCCGTCCCCTGCGCCTGCACGCCCGGCGGCTACTACCAGCACAACTCCTCCTATACCATCCAGTTCCGCGGCGAGACCTACTTCATCATCGCCAACATCACCTACCAGGGCCTCACTACCTGTCAGGCGCTCATCGCGCACAACCCGCTCCACGACAGCCGCGGCCTGGTCGCCGGGAACAACCTCACCGTGCCGCTCCGCTGCGCGTGCCCCTCGCCCGCGCAGGCCGCCAAGGGGTTCAAGTACCTGCTCTCCTACCTCATCATGTGGGGCGACGACGTGACCTCCATCGCCGCCAGGTTCCGCGCCGATCCGCAGGCCGTGCTCGACGCCAATAGCCTCACTGCCGACGATATCATATTCCCCTTCACCACGCTGCTCATCCCGCTCAAGACCGCGCCCACGCTGGACATGCTCGCGTCCACGGCGCCGCCGCCGGCCCCGACCCCGCCGCAGCCCGCGCCCGCGCCGTCGGGTCGGTCGGGTAGCGGGAAGTTGGTCGGCTTTGGTGTCGGCCTCGGCTGCGGCGCGCTTGCGTTGGCAGGAATTCTGGGCCTGCTCTTCTTACGGGCCAGGCGGCGGCAGCGGCTCCCGGTCGGGGAAAGTGTCCGCCAAGGCAGCAAGGTGGTTATCGACGTGTCATCGTCGGCGGATTACGGCGCGCTGGCGTCGGGGAAGAAGATAACTAATACGACCACCTCTTCGATGTCCTCCGCGGCCTGGTCGCTGGTCGCCAGCGACGTGCGCGGGGCCGTAGAGTCGCTGACGGTGTACAAGTACTCGGAGCTGGAGAAGGCCACCGCGGGGTTCGCGGAGGAGCATCAGGTGCCGGGCACGTCGGTGTACCGGGCCGTCATCAACGGCGACGCGGCGGCGGTGAAGCGGTTGGCCGGCGACGTGAGCGGCGAGGTCGGCATCCTGATGCGCGTCAACCACTCCTGCCTCGTCCGCCTCTCCGGCCTCTGCGTCCACCGCGGCGACACCTACCTCGTCTTCGAGTTTGCGGAGAACGGCGCGCTCAGCGACTGGATCCACGGCGGCAGCGGCAGCTGCAGCGGCAGCAACACCCTCCGGTGGAGGCAGCGCGTGCAGGTGGCGTTCGATATCGCCGACGGGCTCAACTACCTCCACCACTACACGAACCCGCCGTGCGTGCACAAAAACCTCAAGAGCAGCAACGTCCTCCTCGACGCCGACCTCCGCGCCAAAGTGTCGGGCTTCGGGCTGGCGCGCGCGGTCACCGCGGCCCACGGCGGCGCGCAGCTCACGGGCCACGTCGTGGGCACGCAAGGGTACCTCGCTCCCGAGTACCTTGAGGACGGACTCATCACGCCCAAGCTCGATGTGTTCGCCTTCGGGGTCGTCCTCCTCGAGCTGTTGTCCGGGAAGGAGGCCGGGTTCGCGGATGCCGGCACGGGCGAGGAAATCCTGCTGTGCGAGTCCGCGGAGGAGGCGCTGGTGGCGGACGGCGGCGAGGACATGGACCGCGCCAAGGTGCGCGCGTTCATGGACCCGCGCCTACATGGCGACTTCCCGATGGACCTCGCGCTCTCCATGGCTGCTCTGGCGCTGCGGTGCGTGGCGATGGAGCCCCGGGCGCGACCGGCCATGGACGAGGTGTTCATCTCGCTCTCGGCGGTGTACAACTCGACGATGGATTGCGATCCCTCGGATTACGGCACCTCCGGATCTTCGATGATCGGGCGGTAGTAACCATCAGCGTATAAGTTAAAATTGCAAAGAACTTCGAGCTATGCTATTAGGGGCGGTGATGGATCTTCACAATAAATTTGAGTGCTTAATTAAATTTAGTATAAAAATGAATAAAAATAAAGTGTTCGTGTTTTGATCGGAGTATTCTAACCAACCAGTGAATTTGTGCTACGTGTTCTGGTCTACATGGGTAATACAAGAAGACATAAGATTTATCCTGATTCGGGCATAAAAGACTCTACTTCCAGCAAAAACGATGAGACTTATATTATCTTGTATGTATGTGATCGTAGTAGGGGTACAATCTGGTCGAGAGAGGGAGTGGATCCCAATTCTTCTGTGAGTAATTGAGACTAGTGCCAATATCAAAAGTAGAGGGTAAACTGTGAAGTGTTGTCCTCTATCTCCATGGGGACCCTAGACTCCTCCTTTTATAGCCGCAAGGAGGGAGCCCATGAGTATAAGGGTTGTCGTAGTTGTTGAGAGGGGGTGATCCGAGCCCCTGTAGCAGTAAAGCCACCGGGATGGCTCTTGTCCTGGTTGTTGTCTTGGATCAGGTGGTGGACGTCTGGTTCCTGTATCCGTATTTTGATCAAGCAGAGAGTCGATACTAGGGTCGAGGGCTCAGATGCGTACTCGAGCCCATCTCGTGGATGAGACATGTGAGTCGTAGTGGTTGAAATGGCGATCAGTATGGTAAAAAGTGATTGGTAATCTGGCCCATGTGTCATGCGAAATGGTGTAAAGCAGACTTGACACCGACCTTGTGGTATTTGTAGCCATCCCATTGTCAACAGTCTTTGCGGGAGGATTGATGATGTCGGGTGTTCTTCTGTTGATGCCTTTGGCCAAGGCCATGCTCGGGCGAGACAGAGGCTTCTCCCGAGGCCGAGGTCGGGTCTGTGCATGGGCATGCAGTCATGCTAGGAATGGTCAGAACAGTAGCTAGAGTGGCTTCCTGCGGGATTCGCGGGGAGTTGGTGGCATTTAATGCGCCACTTCTAAGGCAGTTGGATGAGACTGAGATCGAGCGGGACGGAGTTTCCTCCCAAGGCTGAGGCCGACCTCGGGCGAGGCGGAGTTTCCTCCCGAGGCTGAGGATGTGCCTAGATGTCGTATGTTCTATTCGGAGTTGTTGAGAACAGTGACCAGAGCGGGGGAACAGTGCCCGGTATTAGCGGGCGTGCGTCATCGTGGACGATGAAAGTAGATGGGACCACAGTCCCATTGTCCTTTATTGACTGCGGTGTCATTGGCGGAGCAGATGTTTATTTTAGTCTCATTTAATGCGCACATCTTGTGGTTCCTGAGAACTTTTGGCCGAGGCCGGGCTCGAGGCTGGGCCTTCGACCGAGATGCCCTCGAGGAGGCAAATTTTTGCTTCCTGTCAGAGGGGGCCCCTCGGGTGAGTCAAGGATCTATGCGGGCGTAGCCTTTGCCCAAGGATTAGCTTGGGCGAGGCATGGTTTTGGGAAGCCGCTAATCAAGGTCTTGGGTGAATCGTGACTCGACCGTGCGTGACCTCAGGGAGCGCGTTTTGCCTTATGTTTCCTAGATATTCAGGTGCCAGGTATGTTTTGGGACATAATCTGGGTACCCTAAATTATGATACCCGACAGTAGCCCCAAGCCTCCAAGGGAGTGTGGGCACTTGCTTGGCAGTTCTGCTAAACTCTCGTAGACGTGCTGCTTACCCTATGAAAGGTGGTAGATTTGTTTTCGATGGGTGCGCGCGAGCGCACCTGTCTGGTGTAGCCGTCGAGGACTCGGAGGAGTGGTTACTCCTTCGAGGTCTTTATATTGTCCTCTGCGGATCTTGTTGATCTATCCATTGCACGTGACCTAGCCGCAGCCTGGGTGCAGAGACAATGTTGGTTTGCGGGTGCTACCAACAATTTTTCCATAGCATAGGTGCAAGGGCATCCCCCGAGGCTCTGCACATGGCAAGACGACAATCAGGGAATGCCTTAACTTTTGATGATACACCTCTTCATTGCCTTTCCGCAAGGACTTCTAGCTCCGACCTCAGGGGCCAAGGGCCCGAGGAGTTTGGGGCCAAGGAGGCTAGGCCTGCCCCGGTCTGGGTAAGTTGTCGTGAGATATCCAAAACTTGGATTTTTCCTTGAGTATTTTGTGTGAATTTCTGCTCCTGCATACTTTAGCCTGAAGCACAAAGCAGGTGCGCTGATCCTGACCCCCTTGAAGGCCATGAAGACGGGCATGAGTTCATCAACCGAAGCTACGACTCACTCGATTCCTTAGGTTGATGCCGCACAGGATGCTCTCCAATGGGGGCCGAGGAAGCGTGGCTTGCCCTGGGAGGGTAGACTGTGCGAGGGGATGATGCTGCCGAGGTCGTCGTGGCGTCCCCCGTAATGCCTCAGGTGTCAGATTTGATGCCGTCGCAAACACCTATCCAGGCCATCGCTGGCCTGTCTGTGGAGGGGTCAAGATATGATGACGCGACATCGGTAGTGATGTCACCGACCCTGGTAGCACCGACGATCTCCATCTCCGGTCCCTGGCCTTTGACCAGGTGTTGAGCACCAAAATGAGGTGCGGACGGTCCGGCCCTGAGGCCGGACGGTCCGCGGTCTGGACGGTCCGCGCACGCGCAGAATAGATTAGGGTTCCGAGTTTTGTGCTATGTTTGTTAGCTATTTCTGTGGAATTAGCTCGGAATCCGGTCGTGTAAAGGGTCCAGCCCCCCTCCTCTATAAAAAGAGAGGCCTACGGCCGATTTGTAATCAACAATCGAATCAATACAACTTCTATTCGCATTTATTTCCAGTACAATTAGGAGTAGTTCTAATCTAGTTCTAGTTTAGCCTCTCGATCCCCAAATTCTCCGCCTCTCCTCGACTCTACGTCGATTAGAGGAGTCTAGGTCGGCCGGCCCGAGCCTAGACAACCCCTAGGATCTCTCCTCCCCGACGGGGTCCCTCCCGGGAGCGAGATCCAGGCGCCGCCGGCGATCTTCCGCCGCCCCTGCACACGCGCGGACCGTCCGGCCCCAGGGCGCGGACCGTCCGGACGTCAGGCAGGAAAACCTAGCCCCTGCGCCAGGTCGCGGACTGTCCGGCCCCAGGACGCGGACCGTCCGCGCCTGACCAGAGAGCACCGCCGCCGGTTCTTCTTGAGTATTTGGCGCTCCGAAAAGGCGTCAACATACTTTTTGGCGACTCCGCTGGGGATAACACATCTAGGCTCATCAAATCGGCCCTCAATGGCTGGTTCAAGGGAGAGCTCTGATATTTCTCCAAGCAACATCATAGAGCCGACTTGGGAAACCTTGCCGGCTGACGAGCAGCTCCAGTTTGAGGAGCACAAGGAGCGGATGATCTAGGAGGCGAAAGCAAAATTCTTGGCCAACTTCAAAGTGGACAGGAACAACAAGGTCGTCCGACATCGGGCGACGGATCCGGCTTCGCTCCAACCCACGCCAGATATCCCCAATGTAAGTAATACCAACGAGCTACAATCTCTTAGAAATTATGTAGAAGAGCAGCGTGAACAAATGTAGAGCATCATAGGGGGTATGCAAAGCGATGTTAAGAGACTAGTACGTGCATTCGATAAGTCTAACATCGCAAATTTTCCTTCACACGAGGTTGAGTTAGGAGGTAACACGCGTAACACATCGGCTACAGGTTGTCACGACCAGTCACAACCCCTTTATGGGATGCCGATGGACACATACCCTGAACAACCACAAATCGGCAGCAAATCAGCCGATCTGCACATGCCCGGACCGTCCGCACGTGAGCGCGGACCGTCCGGGCCAACAACAGTCGGGCCTATTTTTCATGAGTTACCTAGATATGCGCCCGAACCACCACACACGACACGGAATCTAAACTACCCAGTCGGACCATCCGCATACAACGACGGCCGGTCCGAACATAATCACGGACGGTCCGGACCAATGTCCGGACAGTCCGCACATGTCCTTTTTGAGGAGGATTGTTACCGGAATCCTCACCCGTCCCAGCAGCACTTCCCATCGCAGTATACAATGCATCAACCCATTAATTCAAGATCCAGAGCTCAGGAAAGCTTTCCAGCCCCACCCAGGAGGCCGGAAAGAAACGATCAAACCTATGACCCATATAGGGAAAATGAAAATGCACCACGTAACTCAAACCAATGGGGGGAAAGACAACATGCTAATATCCAGCCAACCCCACCTATGTTTGACCAGAGAGCCGGTGGTCTTGCACCGGCTGCCATTGATATAGTAAGGGAAGAAATAGCCGGGGCGTTCCGAGATAAGCTCGGAGTAAGCATGGTCCCTGGGGGGCAGTCATATCGGAAACCTTATGACAGCCGATTTGATCACCACCCATACCCACAGGGAACCAGGATACCCGAATTCGCAAAATTTTCGGGTGATCAAGGGAAGAACACACGCGAACATATAGGCCAGTTCTTAGCACAATTGGGAGAATTGGCCGACACAGAGGCATTTTGCGTACGTTTATTTTCATTATCGCTGACAGGAACCGCGTTTGCATGGTATGCCACTTTACCTCCTAATTCCATTTCATCATGGGGGGATCTAGAGCAAAAATTTCATGATCATTTTTTCTCCGGTGACTATGAGTTGGATTTGGTAGATTTAGTGTCGTTGCGACAAACAAAAGATGAATTGGTTAATGATTACATCTGGAGATTCCGAGATACAAGAAACCGATGCTTTCAAATTCATTTAGCAGAGAAACAGCTAGTAGGATTAGCCTTTAATGGTCTGCGATATTATTTAAAAGAAAGATTAGAAGGCATCCAATTCTTTACACTAGCACAATTACACCAGAGAGCTTTGGCTTGTGAAAGCCGAAGCAAAGAAACTGCTAAAACAATTCGTCACAACGTACATGTAGTAGAATGCGACCAAAGTAGCTCAGAAGACGAATCAGCAGAGGTGTATGCTGCTGAAATGGTTTGGCCAAAGCAGGCCAAATCTTCGGCTTGTGCCTCCTTACAGCCGGTTCAAAAGAAACGACAAGAGGAGGTTAAGTTTACATTTAATGTTGGTAAGTGTGATAGAATATTTGATGAATTACTTAAAAATGGCAACATTAAAATAAATCACACTATTCCATCCGCCGACGAGCTAAAACGTCGTGCATATTGCAAGTGGCATAACTCATTTTCTCATGCCACTAATGATTGTAATGTATTCCGTCGATAGATTCAATCGGCCATTAACGAAGGACGATTGAAATTTCAGGAAATGCAGGTGGATACAGAGCCCTTTCCGATGAACATGATTGACTTCGAGGGCAAGAAAGTCCTAGTTCGGCCAAACACAGCCGATAAAGACAAAGGCAAAGAGACAATCATCGGCAATGCTAAAGAGGCCGATGGGGATCGTAAAGTTTCTTGCAGGACAGTGGTGGCCGAGAAGACTCCCGATGGAGGGGAGACCCTAAAGGTGACCATCACAGCCTCCAGTACTGGGGGGCAAGCACAGACTGGGAGACAGATGCAGGAGCCCGTGCTGCGTATCCCGGACGGTCCGGCACGTAGGCGCGGACGGTCCGGGACCCCACCGGACGGTCCGGAGAGCTCCGGCGGACGGTCCGGCCGTACTCAGGATTCACAACGTCCACGTACTTTCAAACCACGACGACCAGAGATAGGTACGTGGAAAACAAATACATTCAAAGCAGCTGGTCGTTTGGTTAAAGCCGGCCCAACTTTTGATCAATTATTGTCTAAATACGTAAAAAAGAAGGCCGGCCCCAGTGACCGGCCAGCAAAGTGACCCCGCTCACCCATTCATGAGCAGCGTCAGGTCAGGCCGATTGGACCACCCCACCAATCGGAAGAAATGAAAGGTCATACTGTACAAGTCAGACCTAACGTACCTGCATGGACACCTCCACCTCCATATCCACCTATGCCATATCCATACACATATTTACCTCCGCTAGATGTCCCAAATCAAATGTGGGGCATGCCACCATATCCATTTGGGATGCCACAGTACCCCGCCTGGGGGGCACCCCAAACATCTGTTTTTGACAGGTTGACGCCACCAGTACAAGACCGATTGAGCACTGCTCAATCCGGTCACCAGGCACAAACCCAACAGGATTGCCGGACTACTCGGCCTTCCAGGGCGACCAATCCGGCAGGGGGGCATATGCCTGTATTAACTCAAAGAACAACAAAAAAGGACATCATCAAAATAGGTACTGCAGATGTTGTCATACAGGGACACAATAAAGGGCCGATGATTTTCGGCGAATCGGCCAACACAACAGAAAAGGATACAGTTACCATCAAAACAGCCGATCCAAAATACTCCATGCCTCGATGGTGCCCAGCGGGATTGACACGATCCCAAAAGAGAAAATTACAACACCTAAGAGCAAAGGAGAGCCAGGAGAAGGAGGCGGAAAAGACATTTAATGACACACATCCACTATACCCGCCACCGCAAAAGAAATGGAGACCGAAGGCCGTTGAGAAAAAACAAACGACCACAGAAATAGAAAGTCAATCTGCACCAGGCGCGGACCGTCCGGCCTCTGCGCGCGGACCGTCCGCCGTTCACCAGGAAGTCTCTGGACAACCTGCACCAAGCGCGGACCGTCCGGCCCCCGCACGCGGACCGTCCGCCGTTCACCAGGAAGCCTCCAACGACACGGCAACATGAATGGAAGAGAACGACCTGCTGGGAGAAGACCTGGTCGACTACGAGGCTTCTCCAGAACGCCCAGGTATGGATGTAAATATTATTACATTTTCTGCCGATTGTACTATCATCGGCGACGATGAACCTGTTGTTGCCCAGTTTGATTTTGGTCCTAAAGAAGCCGCCTTTACTAAACCAAAGGAATCGGTAAATCATTTAAAGCCGCTCTTCGTGCGCGGTCACATTGATGGGATACCGATTGCTAAGATGTTGCTAGACGGAGGGGCGGCTGTAAATCTAATGCCTTATTCATTATACAGAAAATTAGGAAAACAAGATGACGAACTTGTCAAGACCAACATGACCCTCAGCGGTGTTGGAACTGATAGTTCGATCAAAGCCAGGGGAGTCACGTCCGTTGAATTAACCATCGGGACTAAGACCCTTGCTGTTGCATTCTTCGTCGATGATGTAGAAGGAAATTACAGTTTAATTCTAGGCAGAGATTGGATTCACGCCAATCAATGTATACCTTCTACATTACATCAAATGCTAATACAATGGGTAGGCGATGACATAGAACAAGTACATGCTGATGTATCGGCCTGCATCGCTGTGGCCGATGCCCCTGTACTCTGGACTTATGAGACTGCTACATGTCTCACAGGAGTAGATTTTTCTGATTACCAATTCATAAGTATAGATAAGAAAGGTTTCATTCCTGTAATGCTAGAGCCGATGGAGAATCGGCTAAATCCTAAATAAAGTTTAAATGATGAATACACACAAAACTCATGAGTCTCTGGCCACGGACAGTTCGGCTTCCAAGGCCGGATGGTCTGGTCTTTCACAAAAGGGTTCGGACTTTAAGACCGAACATACATCACAGCAAAAGGACAGTATTACGGATGATCCGGTCCCCGAGACCGGAGAGTCCGCCGTCACACAAAGATCTTCTAATTCCTCTATGGGAAACATAATAGAGGAATTCAGAGATCTTGATAAACTAGGACAGGGGTTTACATCGGCCGATCCTTTGGAGGAGATTGACATAGGAGATGGTAAAACTCCAAGGCCGACTTTTGTAAACAAGACCCTGGAGACCGATCCTAGAGATGAGATGATCGGTCTATTGAAGGAATATTCAGATTGCTTTGCTTGGAATTATACTGAAATGCCTGGATTAAGCCGAGAGATCGTAGAGCATCGGCTGCCTATTAAATCTGGTTTCAGACCTTTCAAGCAAAGAGCTAGAACATTTCGTCCAGATCTTCTCCCACGCATCAAGGACGAAATCCACCAGCTGCTAGAAGCTGATTTTATCAAACCTTGCAGATACGCAGAATGGGTGTCCAATATTGTGCCGGTGGAGAAGAAGGAGTCAGGTAAACTTAGAGTATGCATTGATTTTCGCAATTTAAATAGAGCAACTCCTAAAGACGAATATCCCATGCCCATAGCTGACACATTAATCAATAATGCATCAGGAAATAGAATTATTAGCTTTCTTGATGGTAATGCCGGATATAATCAGATTTTCATGGCCGAAGAAGATGCGTCTAAAACGGCCTTTATATGTCCAGGCTTCATTGGTTTATTTGAGTGGGTTGTCATGACATTTGGTCTGAAAAATGCTGGTGCTACTTATCAGAGGGCTATGAATTTGATCTTCCATGAATTGTTAGGAAACACTGTGGAAGTTTACATTGATGATATTGTAGTCAAATCGGCTGAGTTTAGTTCTCATATAGCTGATTTGCGCAAAGCCTTTGATAAAATGCGTCAGTATGGTTTGAAAATGAACCCACGTAAATGTGCTTTTGGAGTGTCGGCTGGTAAGTTTTTAGGATTTGTCATACATGAACATGGTATAGAAATAGACCCTGACCGAATCAAGTCTATTCGGAATGTGGGACCTCCGACCTGTAAGGTCGAGGTACAGAGGTTTCTCGGCAAGGTGAATTATTTACGAAGGTTTATTTCTAACCTAGCCGGGAAGATTGATGCGTTCATCCCTATTCTTCGGCTTAAGAATGATGCCGAATTCGCTTGGGGGGCAGAACAACAAGAAGCATTTGATCTCATCAAAAAATACTTATCTTCGGCTCCCGTATTAAAAGCACCACGAGCAGGAGTACCATTCCGATTATACATTGCAGTTGAGGATAAGGTCATTGGGGCTGTTCTGACACAAGAAACCGAGGGGAAGGAGCATGTAGTGACATATCTAAGCCGAAGGTTGGTGGATGCTGAAACAAGGTACACTTTTATTGAAAAGTTATGCTTATGCTTGTTTTTTGCATGCACCAAATGTAGATGTTATTTATTGTCTAGTCATTGCACTGTTTCTGGTCAAGCCGATGTGATCAAATACATGTTGCATAACCCAATTATGAGTGGTAGAATTGGTAAGTGGGCTTATGCACTCGTAGAATATGACTTGGCCTATGAACCATTGAAATCTATGAAGGGCCAAGTCATAGCGGATTTCATTGTAGAACATCGGGTTAATGATATTCATGAACTAGACATGTCATACCTCACTATTACTCCTTGGACTTTATATTTTGATGGATCAGTTTGCAATGAAGGGCAAGGAATTGGCATTGTGCTTGTTTCACCAAGTAATGTCTCCTTTGACTTCTCTAGCCGATTGAAAACTTATTGCACTAATAATCAAGCTGAATATGAGGCCCTCCTATTCGGCTTAGAACTTTTAAATGGTATGGGAGTAAAACATGTGAAGGTATTTGGTGATTCTCAGCTGATTGTCCAACAAGTGTTAGAAGAATATCAATGTTTTGATGGTACTCTAAATAGTTACCTTGAGAAATGTTGGAGCATAATTCATTCTTTTGACGAATTCAGTATTCGGCATATCTCTAGAGTTGAGAATCATAGAGCTAACGATTTGGCACAAGATGCATCAGGTTATCGGATAAAGAGAGGAAAGTTTCACAAAACTAAAAATCTGATAACCGGTGCAAAGCCAAAATCCTAGGTCGCGGACCGTCCGCGTGATGACGCCGGACCGTCCGGGGTTACCAGAAATGTTCTTTTGATCAATTCGGCCGACAATGAGGCCGATGCAAGTGATTGGAGGACACCTATACTTAATTATCTACGAAATCCCAATATAAGGACAGATAAGAACATTCGGCAAACAGCTTTCAAGTATGTTTTGATGAGTGATGAACTTTACCGCCGAACAGTCAATGATATCCTGCTTAAGTGCTTGGGCCCAGATGATGCTATATTAGCCATGGCCGAAGTACATGAAGGAATTTGTGGTACTCATCAATCAACTCCAAAGATGAAGTGGTTGTTGCGAAGGTCTGGTTTTTATTGGCCTAGTATGATAGCTGATTGTTTCAAGTACTACAAGGGTTGCCAAGTGTGTCAAAAATTCGGCGACCTACAGTTAGTCCCTGCAGCCGAATTACATCCTATCATAAAGCCTTGGCCGTTCAGAGGATGGGGATTAGACTTTATTGGAGAAATTCATCCTTCATCATCAAAGGGGCATCAGTTTGTGTTAGTTGCCACTGACTACTTCACCAAATGGACTGAACCGTTGCTCTAAAGAACATGACACACAAGGAGGTAATTGAGTTTATAACTGAGCATATTATTCATAGATTCGGCATTCCCCAGACCTTAACTACAGATCAAGGTACTTCTTTCATGTCAAAGGAGGTACGTGAATTTGCTGAATTATATAGAATTAAGCTGCTTAATTCATCTCCATATTATGCTCAGGCCAATGGACAGGCCGAGTCTAGTAATAGGACATTGATTAATTTGATAAAAAAGAAGATATCTGATAATCCTAAACATTGGCATAAGATTTTGTCTGAAGCTTTATGGGCTCATAGGATATCTAAACATAGGGCTACTCAAGTGTCTCCTTTTGAGCTTGTCTATGGTCAGGAAGCAGTGTTGCCTGTGGAGATAAGTTTGAATGCTGTCAGGTTCGCCAGACAAAATGATTTAAATGCTACTGATTATTATAATTTAATGATGGATAATATTGATGAGGTGACCGACAAGAGGATGATAGCTTTGGGAGCAATAGAAAAGGACAAGATCATGGTAGCCAGGGCCTACAACAAGAAGGTCAAAGCAAAATCATTTCAAGTAGGGGACCTGGTGTGGAAGACTATTTTGCCTCTAAGGAATAAGGACCGGAAGTTCGGGAAATGGTCGCCAAGCTGGGAGGGTCCTTATAAAGTAAAACAAGTGATGTCTGGCAACGCCTATTTGCTACAAACATTACAAGGCAAGGATTTGCCTAAGGCTTTGAATGGGCGTTTCCTCAAACAGTATCATCCTAGTATGTGGCAAGATGCCTAAGAGAACCGATGTAATCTCATCGAGTTATTTGCTTTTGTTTTGCTCAGCTCCACCAAAAGGCAGGGGGGCATATGTTGAGCACCAAAATGAGGTGCGGACGGTCCGGCCCTGAGGCCGGACGGTCCGCGCCTGTGGGCCGGACGGTCCGCGCCTGTGGGCCGGACGGTCCGCGCACGCGCAGAATAGATTAGGGTTTCGAGTTTTGTGCTATGTTTGTTAGCTATATCCGCGGAATTAGCTCGGAATCCGGTCGTGTAAAGGGTCCAGCCCCCCTCCTCTATAAAAAGAGAGGCCTACGGCCGATTTGTAATCAACAATCGAATCAATACAACTTCTATTCACATTTATTTCCAGTACAATTAGGAGTAGTTCTAGTCTAGTTCTAGTTTAGCCTCTCGATCCCCAAATTCTCCGCCTCTCCTCGACTCTACGTCGATTAGAGGAGTCTAGGTCGGCCGGCCCGAGCCTAGACAACCCCTAGGATCTCTCCTCCCCGACGGGGTCCCTCCCGGGAGCGAGATCCAGGCGCCGCCGGCGATCTTCCGCCGCCCCTGCACACGCGCGGACCGTCCGGCCCTAGGGCGCGGACCGTCCGGCCCTAGGGCGCGGACCGTCCGGCCCCAGGGCGCGGACCGTCCGGACGTCAGGCAGGAAAACCTAGCCCCTGCGCCAGGTCGCGGACCGTCCGGCCCCAGGCCGCGGACCGTCCGCGCCTGACCAGAGAGCACCGCCGCCGGTTCTTCTTGAGTATTTGGCGCTCCGAAAAGGCGTCAACACCAGGGCAAGGAGGTGGCTGGCGATCGTGAAGCCGGTCCCTCTGAGCAGCCCGAGATCCCCACCCTAGAGCGTATCGTGCTCTTCCCCGATGAGGAGAGCACCGCCATCGTCCCTATGGGAGAGATCCCTACATGTGGGGAGGGCCACGGATTACGTGGTAGGACTGTGCTTCCCCGGAGGGCAAGTCGACGTTCACCCTCGATGACCAGGAGGAGATGTGGCAAGATTTTAGCTCCTCGGACGGGTAAGGGGAAGGATATTTCTGAACGGCAGCACACTCTTTTGGACCCTCTCACTCAAGAAAGAGCGCTCACACCACCAAAAAACAGAGAACACCGAGAGGAAGGAGATGAACAGTGGATATGGCCGACGAACGCTCCGGCGAGAAGCTCTCCCTCACCTGTCTGTATGTTGGCCTTTATTTACTGGACACCCCGAGAGCGATTACAGCAGAGAGTGGTGCTACATATAGCCGTGGCAGAGCTCCCTTCCACCACCCGGCCCCCCGCCATGTCCGCGCCTGTGCGCTGCGTCGTGCCCGCAGGACGCGTTCGTCCGCACGACCCACATGCGCCCAACGGCCGGCGATTTTCGCGCCACCACTCCAACTAACTCGAACACGCACACAACACGACACACACACACGCACGCGCTAACCAGCACACTGTCAAGCTTAACTCTAACAATCACCCCCTAAGCTTGACACGGCGAACTCTAGACCTACAGCAGCGTCGGCTCCTCGACGTCGGCGAGGAGCGCCTTCTCCTTTATTTTCTTCTTACGACAGAACCGGGCGATGTGACCATAGCCGCCGCACTCGAAGCACTAGCCCTTGTTGCGGCTCCAGCCTCGCTGGCTTGAATCCGAGGCCATGCTGCTCACGTCGTCGTCGCCGTCGTTGTGCTCATCGTCTCTGTTGTTGCCGCGATCGCCATTGCCGCGCCTCTTGTCACCGTCACGGGGCTTGCGCTGCTTGTTCCGTTCCCGACACCGCGCCTCCCACTGTGCCTCAGTGAGCAACAGCTGCCCGACGCCCTTCGTGGCGATCTCCTTCGCCTTGGCGTCGTCCGCCTCGGCGTCCTCCGCAACGCGTAGTCGGCCGACGAGCTCTTCAATCGTCGTCGTGTTGAGGTGGGTGAGCATCTCGATCGCCACGGCCACCTGCTTGAGACGCTTGGGGACGACGCGAAGGATCTTCTTCACGACGCGGTGGTCCTCCAGCGTCTCGCCCATCTCTCGAAGGCTTGCGACGAGGCCGTTTATCCGCAACGTGAAGTCGTCGACGCTCTCACCATCACGGAAGCCAACGTTCTCGTACTCTTTCCACAAGCGTTGCACGCTCGTGGCCTTCACCCGGTCATCGCCGATCCTCATCGACCTCACCGCCTCCCACGCTTCTTTCGCCGTCTTCTTCACGGCGAGCCCCGCCTTCATCTCCGGTGGCACTCCGCGCAGGATGGCGGCCATTGCCCGCCGATCCTTGGGACGCTTCTTGCACACGGCCTCCACTGCGTCCCACAGTTCCATCGCCTCCAGCGAGACCTGCATAACCAACGCCCACTCGTGGTAATTCGCCTTGGTCAGCAGCGGGAGCTCAACGGAGCTGCTGTTGATGACGCGATCCATCGCGGCACTCGTCGAGCCCATGTCGTCGAACATCTTGAGGCCATCCTTTGCCGGCGACGTCTCCATCCTAGCTCCGATACCAAATGTTGGACCCTCTCACTCAAGAAAGAGCGCTCATACCACCAAAAACAGAGAACACTGAGAGGAAGGAGATGAACAGTGGATGTGGCCGACGAACGCTCCGGCGAGAAGCTCTCCCTCACCTGTATGTTGGCCTTTATTTACTGGACACCCCGAGAGCGATTACAGCAGAGAGTGGTGCTACATATAGCCGTGGCAGAGCTCCCTTCCACCACCCGGCCCCCCGCCATGTCCGCGCCTGTGCGCTGCGTCGTGCCTGCAGGACGCGTTCGTCCGCACGACCCACATGCGCCCAACGGCCGGCGATTTTCGCGCCACCACTCCAACTAACTCGAACACGCACACAACACGACGCACACACGCACGCGCTAACCAGCACACTGTCAAGCTTAACTCTAACACACTCCTTCACCTAGGACATGTCTTGATGGTGTCTATTTCCATTATGGAGCTCATGGCGAAATCCGCAGCCAAGTCTTGTTCCTCTGCCGTGAGCATGGCGTTTGGGATTCGTCGTGGCGCCAGAAGGGCCTACTTGCTCGAGCGAATGAGCAGCTTGCTCAAAAGAGTGCCGAGGTGGCAGATCTTCAGGCGCTCTACTCAGAGATGAGGGACGAGGCGGCCTCGGCATGGCGAGAGGCGGCTCCTCTGGATGAGAAGGTTCACGAGCTGGAGGAGGAGCTTAAGAGAATATCCAGCGAACGGGAGGGGTTCCTGTGTCAAGCCGCAGAAGCCTCTTCCCAAGCTAGGTCCCTTGCTAAGGAACTCGAGGCTCATCAGACCGAGGCCCAGCAATGGAAGGCTCGAGCGGAGTTATGTTTTGTTTACCTATGTTTCACCTGCTCGGACTACTTCGGCTATGCTCAGCGTTCTGTTTGGTTGTTTTCAGAGTTTGAGCGGGACCTCCATACCTCTATCGAGATGTCTTAGATGCTCTCTCGAGCCATCGACAAGAAGAGCACCGTGTATGACGCTCTGTCCGACGCGGTGGCAGCCTTCGGTCAGACATTCGGGGATGAGGACGTCCCCTTGGGTAGTTCCCCGTGGAGCCGCATGCTTGCCCTAAGTGTCCACATGCTGAGCGAACTCCACGAGGCTCTATGCCATTGATGTCTTGATAGGTTTCACCTTCTGCATGTCAAACTTCTTCAACACGTCTTGGATGTACTTGGTTTGACATAGAAAAATTCCTTCCTTTAATTGCTTCACAAGAAATTCTAGGAAGTACTTGAGCTCACCCATCATAGACATCTCGAACCTATTTATCATTACCCTACTAAATTCTTGAAAAACATTTATTGTTAGTACTACCAAATTTAATGTCATCAACATATATTTGGGACACAAATAATTCCTCAACAAATTTGTGAATGAATAAAGTAGAATATGCCTTACTTATTTTAAAAACAATTTTAAGTAAAAAGTCCTTAAGGCATTCATACCATATTCTAGGGGCTTGCTTGAGCCCATAGAGCGCCTAATAGAGGAGGAAGATATGGTTTGCCTTCTTTGGATCTTCAAAGCCCGGTGGTTGCTCCACATAGACCAACTCTTGTAGTGGCCCATTTAGAAATGTACTCTTGACATCCATTTGATATAGATTGAAATCATGGTAGTGGCATATGCAATCAAAATTCTAATTGACTCTAACCTTGCCACTATTGCATATGTTTCTCCAAAATCAAGACCTTCTATTTGAGTGAAACCTTGGGCAACCAACCGTGCCTTGTTCCTTGTGACCACACCATGTTCATCTTGTTTGTTGAAGAAGACCCACTTGGTCCCAATCATATTTTGCTTAGGTCTTTCCACCAAGGACCAGACTTCATTCTGGTGAAGTTATTTAGTTCCTCTTGCACTGCTACTATCCAATGCGGATCACTCAATGCTTCTTCTACCTTAAGTGGCTCAACAGAGGAAACAAATGAGTAAAATTCACAAAAAATTGCTAAACAAGATCGAGTTGTTACCCCTCTCTTGATGCTACCAAGAATGTTAACCACTAGATGGTCTCTTTGGATACTTTGATGAACTCAGGGATGGGGCACCAAAGGTTGATGTTGAATTGGTCGCCGTCCTCTTGTTCGAGAGGAACTCCACCATCCACCACTTCTTCATCTTCCAACACACTTAGCATTTCTTGTGGATGGATGGCTACCTCAAGAGTTGGGTGGCTTGAGGTTGATGGGTTTACTTGGATGGAGGACTCATCACCCACCACCCTTGTACTCCCATCAATTATTTCATTGCCATCCAAATTTTCCTTCATTATCGTCCTTCTCTGAGGCTTCATTTTACCAATTGCAAGCTTCTTGATAGCTTCACAATGTAGCTCCTCATTTCCTGCAATGTCACTAGAAACAAGCCCTTGTGAGCCATTAGATTCATCAAATGTCACATCTACCGCTATTTCAACAAGAATGGTGGAGTTGTTGAAAACACGGTATCCATGCACATTTGATGCATAACCCAGCAAGAAACCCTCGCCCACTTTAGGATCAAACTTTGAGCTTTTAGCTTTCTTGTTAAGAATAAACCATCTACAACCAAAAACTCGAAAGTAATCAACTTTGGATTTGTTACCGGTGAGAAGTTCATAAGCGGTCTTCTTGTAGATCTTGTGAAGGTAGAGGCGGTTGATTGCATGACATGTAGTGTTGACTGCTTCAACCCAATAGTTGTCCGGTATCTTATATTCATCTAGCATAGTCCTCATGGCCTCAATGATTCATGCTTGATCCATTCACACAAGAACTCTTCAACACTAGTTTTCTTGAATTTCGTCCCATTGTCACTTCTCACCTTCTTGATCTTCAACTCAAACTTGTTTTATGCTCGCCTCATGAGCTTCTTTAGGATCTCTTTAGTATCACCTTTATCACTCAAAAAGAAAACCCACGTGAAGCGAGAAAAATCATCAACAATAATTAATCCATATTTGTTACCACCAATGCTTATGTAGGCCACCAGACTGAAGAGGTCCATGTGTAGTAGCTCCAATGGCCTCTTCGTGGTGACCACATTCTTTGAGTGATGTGGAACACCATGTTGTTTTCCTGCCTGACATGCGCTACAAACCCTGTCTTTCTCAAATACAACATTGGTTAGTCCACTAATGTGTACATCCTTTTGAAGTTTGACCAAGTTCCTCATGCCAACATGGGCTAGCCAGCGATGCCAAAGCCAACCCTTGCCAGATTTTATCACTAAATAGGTATCGGGTGACACTCTACTTGTTCTAAAATCAACAAGGTAGAGCTTAACTATCAACCAACCCATAAAAGCAATAGAGAAATCCTCCCTTCTAAGGATCTTCACACACACATTTGTAAATAAACAATCAAAACCCATTCCACAGAGTTGTGAAACAGACAACAAACTGTAAATCAAACAATCAACTAACAAGACATTAGAAAGTGATTGATGGTTGGAGATAGGGATGTTACCAATACCAATCACCTCACCCTTGCCACTATCCCTGTCACACCTGGATTTAAGGACAAATCCATGTGCATCTCAAATGTGTGCTAGGATCAAGTTTCACACATATGATGACTCATGGTACATAAATCAATTTGACATATTTATTATATAATAGATATTCTATACAAAATAGATAAATAAATACACCATAGAACGACAACGATCCTCCGCAACCATAGTTGACTAGGATATGATGGCCTAGACCTCTCTGAACTCATCGTAGCATCCTTCATGTTCCTCATCTTATGGTGCCTATTCTAGACCTGGTGTGAGTTTAGCAAGGGTGAGCTCACATACGTTCATCACTCAACAAATTGTGAGGAATAATGTGCATGAGCTCACTAACGGTGGGGGATCATGTGAAGTGTAAGGCTTACCAAAGAGAATGGTCGTGATATCCTGGCCCCGATGGATGGAATATCCTGGCCCAAGGCTTAATAGAATTAATAGAGTACTCATATCAATAAGGTGCACCTTCTTTTTTTGGAAGCCTATCTCGAAAGAACTTCCAAGTTAAGCGTGCTTGGCTTGGAGAAATTTGGGATGGGTGACCAACCGAGAAGTTTTCTCGGGTGCGCAAGAGTGAGGACAAAGTGCACACAAAAGACCCGTGTTGGTCTGTGGGGACAATATATGATCCTAGAGAGCTGCCAGGAGTAAGTACCGCTGGTCCGGGAGTGGACGGGGTGTTACAAGTGGTATCAGAGCTGACCCTCATGGTTTCACGGGCGTGTATGGGTTAGGGGTTCGGGTTTATGGTGCATGGCGCATGTTGGCCCGGAGTGGTCACATGGCATGACATTTGAGGACATTAGACACACAGACGTGGCTAAGAGGGGAGGTTCCTGGATTGGGGTTGATCGACGAGGACGTCAGTCTTCTGAGGGGGGTGGATTGTGATATCCTGGCCCCAGTGAATGGGATATCCTGGCCCAAGGCTTAATAGAAGTAATTAGTGTACTCATATCAACAAGATGCATCTTGTTTTTCGGAAGCCTATCTCAAAAGAACCTCCAAGTTAAGCTTGCTTATCTTGGAGCAATTTGGGATGGGTGACCGATCGGGAAGTTTTTTGGGTGCGCATGAGTGAGGACAAAGTGCGCACAAAAGACCTGTGTTGGTCTGTGGGGACAATACATGATCCTAGAGAGCTGTCAGGAGTAAGTACCACTGGTCCGGGAGTGGACGGGTGTGACAGAACCTCCCAAGTCATTAGGCCCACCTACAGTTGTCCTTGTCCAACGGACCTCAGACAACCCTACAGGTGCCCCTGATCACTTGACAAGTTCGGTATCTATATTTCTTACCTTGCCCAAGAGCGTTTCACCCGTCACGCATACATTACAATACATCAGAGGACGTATGCTTGGAGATACTCCTCATGGTCTTGCGTGCATTGAAACAAAGCCTGAGCTGTAACTGGCTTCGTCTGAAAGCCCTGGAAACTTGTTACCAGCATATCCTTGAGCTTCTGCCATGAAGTAATAGTTCCTGGCCGAAGAGAAGAATACCACGTTTGGGCCACATTCTTAACTGCCATGACGAAGGACTTGGCCATGACAGCTGCATTGCCTCCGTATGAAGATATAGTTGCTTCATAACTCATCAAAAACTGCTTCGGGTCTGAATGCCCATCATACATCGGAAGCTAAGGTGGCTTATACGATGGGGGCCATGGGATAGCCTGCAGTTCTGCTGCTGTCGGGTAACGTAATTAAGGGTACCCCCAATACTCTTAAGCATGGCTGGAGAACATCTTTAAAACCAACCGTAAAGACCGGCTAGCGTGGTTCAAAGTTAAAGCCTCGTCTGCCAAGGGACGCGATCTCGTCTCGCCCGGGCCCGGCCTCGTGTAAGAACAGTAGTCCCGGACGGATTCACGACTCGCCCGAGGCTAAGCTCGGGCAAACTTTGTCGTATAGCAACCTCGGCCAAATCGCCTTACCAACCGACTGTATCGCATGCGCATTTAATGCGGGGATCACCTGACACCTTATCCTGACACGCGCGCCTCAGTTGGCAAGGTCGAAATGACCGCAGTCACTTCGCCCCCTTTACTGATCGTTCTGACAGGAAAACAACACTATTCACCCTGTTCCGACTACTATGCCAACCACCAAGGTAAGACTAACAACAGTAAGTCACAGCCTCTCCCGAGTTCAGCCTCGGGCGCAACAGGGAGCTCGGCCTCGCCCGACCCCAGGCCTCGACCTCAGCCTCGGCCTCGGGAGAAGGTTTCCGCCTCGCCCGACCCCAGGCCTCAGCCTCGGCCTCGGGAGAAGGTCTCCGCCTCGCCCGATCTCAGGCCTCAGCCTCAGTCTCGGCCTCGGGAGAAGGTCCCCGCCTCGCCCGATCTCAGCCTCGGCCTCAAGAGAAGTCACCGCCTTGCCCGACCTCGGCCTCGGACCGACTACGCTACAGGGGATACATCATTACCCTACCTCTAGCTAGCCGTCTTAGGCTACGAAGGAACAAGACCGATGTCATATCTAGATTACTCCGGTAACAGGTAATGATGGTTCCCTGCATGCGTCCATGACGTCGATTGTTCTCAGCTCTCTACGAAGGCAAAGAAATGTCAGCAGGACCCAGGGCCGCACCGCCAGCTACGCTTCTACAGGGCTCAAGCACTTCTCCGTCGGCCACGTTAGCACATAGCTACACCCCCATATGTACAGCTGGACCATCCCCTTGTATCTATAAAAGGGGATGCCCAGTGCCTACCCAAAGGAGGCAAGGGCGAGGGGGGCTAACTTAGACGGCTCACTTCAAGGCCACACCCTCTCTCGTGAAGCTTGTAACCCCTACTACGAGCACCCCAGTGCAAGATAATATAAGCCTCATCCTCCCTCTTGTGTTTCATCTTGCATCAACCCATCTGGGCAGGGACACGCAGCGTCAAATTCACTGGTCGGTTGAGGGTCCTCGTGGGTCCAAAACGCCGACAGTTGGCGCGCCAGGTAGGGGCCCAGTTGTGTGTTGGCAATACTTTCCCATTGAGTTCCAGATGGACAATCTTCAGCAGCCTCTTCAGCCCGGGACGGTGCTCCGCTTTGGGAGTCTCGAGTTCATGTCCTATGACAGCAGCTACGACATGGTACTCCTCCCTCCGCAGCGCGACAACAACATCTCCCCACGGCGAACTCGATGACGACATCTCCCCACGGCAGAAGAGGAACATCCGGGTTTGCCCCGCCACCCTCCTCGCCGGAGGAGGAGAAGACGGAGCAACCATGGCCAGGCAAGAGGTGGCACCTCGTCGGCTGTCGGACCAAAGCGAGCCGACGACGCCGGCACCCCTGCGAGAGACATGTCGGGTGTTATCCTCACACCTAGGACAACAACGGGTGTCGCTTCCCAGCAATGTGCCAACCCCAGGCGGACTGATGACGCTAGCACCCTTGCGAGGGACTTGTCGGGCATTAGTCTCGCACCCGAGATAACGACACATTCCATCCCCGATGCGACTTCACCACCGTCCATCAACCAAGAGGTACCATCAGTTTTCCACCCTGTTCCCTTTAGATTCAGCTTCGATCCACCAAGTGACCCCACTTCGGCGAGCGCTTTCGCAAGGGCATATCCTAACCTTTCGGGGTACCATATGTGGTCAACTTGGGACCTACTGACGGCCGTCTCAACCTCCGGACCCGCGTGTTCCGAGGAAGAGGACGACCCCGACTTCAGTTGGGATTTCACCGGACTCCGTGATCCCAGTGCCATGCGAGACTTCATGTCCGCATGTGACCATTGCCTCTCCGGCTACTCTGACGATGGCCACAGCCTTGACGACGAGGGTTACGACCCAGCTCGCGAGTGTTTCCACATCGATCAGGGGGATCACAACAAAGACAACCACCTTGGCATGCCAGGAAATGATGACGCCCCTGTGCCTGCGTCTCGCGTTGAGATCCCGCGGGAGCTAGCTGTGGCCCGAGTCCCTGCGGGGGGTCAGGGCACACAGCTCGAGCAACTCCGTGAGATGCAGGCCAAGCTTGACGAAGAAATGGGGTGACTTGTGTAGCTCCGACAAAACATCAAGCAAGAGTGGGTAGGTCGAGCACTCGCCGGAGGAGTGCGACATTGAGCCCGGGACGTCCAGTGACGTGTAATTGATGACGCCAGGGCAGGGCTGCCCCCGGCCTTCAACGGGGCCGGCCAGAGCCTAGCTACAGTGGCGATGTTACTTCGAACAATGCCGGAGCCATCCACCACCGAGGGGCGACGTATCCAGGGCGAACTCAAGGACCTCCTGGAAGATGCCGCGGCCCGACGAGCCGAGAGCTCTACCTCCCGAAGGCGAGGATGCCCCTTGGAGCATCACGCAGCATCCTCCCGACACATGCGCAAGGCCTCGGTTCACACCGAGCACACAAGAGACGGGACACCTGCAGCCCGGGATCGCCTCGGCGACGAGCAGCACTGCCGTGACCGTCGAGCTCGTCTCGAGGAAAGGGTGCACTGAGGCTACCACCCCACACGCGGAGGACGCTACGACAGTGAGGAGGATTGGAGCCCCTCGCCCGAACCACCAGGTCCGTGGGTCTTCAGTCGGGCCATACGACGAGCGCCGTTTCCGGCTCGGTTCCGAGCCCCGACTACCATTTCCAAGTACTCAGGGGAGACCAGGCCGGAGTTGTGGCTCACGGATTACCGGCTGGCATGCCAGTTGGGAGGGACGGACGACGACAACCTCATCATTCGCAACCTTCCCCTTTTCCTCTCCGATGCTGTCCGGGCCTGGCTGGAGCATCTGCCTCCTGAGCAGATCTTCGACTGGGACGACCTGGTCAAGGCCTTCGCTGGAAATTTCCAAGGTACGTATGTGCGCCCTGGGAACTCATGGGATCTCCAGAGCTGCCGCCAGCAGCCAGGGGAATCCCTGCGAGAGTACATCCGGCAGTTTTCAAAGCAGTGCACCGAGTTTCCCAACATCACCGACTCGGACGTCATCGGAGCCTTCCTCGCCGACACCACGTGCCGGGACCTGGTGAGCAAACTAGGGCGTAAGACACCCACCAAGGCGAGCGAATTGATGGACATAGCCACCAAGTTCGCCTCTGGTCAGGAGGCGGTCGAAGCCATCTTCCGGAAGGACAAGCAGCCTCAGGGAAGGCAGAAGGAAGACGCCCCCGAGGCGTCCGTCCAGCGTGGCACGAAGAAGACCAGAAAGAAGGTGCAAGCAAAACGCAACACCGTTGACGCGGATCGCGTCACTGCTGCCGAGCACAGGAATCCTCGAAAACCTCCCGGAGGGGCCAACATGTTTGACAAGATGCTCAAGGAGTCGTGCCCAATCACAGGGGTCCCGTCAAGCACACCCTTGAAGAGTGCGACATGCTCCGGCGTTACTTCAATAAGGCAGGACCCTCGGCAGAAGGTGGCAAGGACCAAGGCAACAACAAGGAGAGCGACAAGGAAGAGGAGTTCCCGGAGGTCCACAACTGCTTCATGATCTACGGTGGGCAAGTGGCGAGTGCCTCGGCTCGAGACCGCAAGCAAGAACGCCGGGAGGTCTGCTCGGTGAAGGTAGCAACGCCAGTCTACCTAGACTGGTCCGACAAACCCATTACCTTCAACCAAGGCGACCACCCTAGCTACGTACCAGCCCAGGAAGGTACCCGCTTGTCGTCGACCCTGTCATCAGCAACGCTAGGCTCTCCAAGGTCCTCATGGACGGAGGCAGCAGCCTCAACATCATCTACGCCGAGACCCTAGGGCTCTTGGGGGTCGATCTGTCCACGATCGAGGCCAGTGCAGCACCCTTTCACGGGATTGTCCCCGACAAGCGTGTCCTGCCCCTTGGGCAACTTGATTTGCCCGTCTGCTTCGGAACTCCCTCCAACTTTCGAAAGGAAACCCTCACTTTTGAGGTAGTCGGGTTCCGAGGGACCTATCACGTGGTGTTGGGAAGACCGTGCTACGCCAAGTTCATGGCCGTCCCCAACTACACGTACCTCAAGCTCAAGATGCCAGGCCCCAAGGGAACCATCACCGTCAGATCCACATACCGCCACGCTTACGAGTGCGACGTGGAATGCGTGGAGTATGTCGAAGCCCTCGCCGAGTCCGAAGCCCTCATCGTCGACCTAGATTGCCTCTCCAAAGAGGCGCCCGATGCGAAGCGGCACACCGGAAACTTCAAACCAGCTGAGGCGGTTAAGTTGTCTCTCTCGACCCAGCAACGACGCCAACAATAAAGTCAGGATCGGCTCCGAGCTCGACCCCAAATAGGAAGTAGTGCTCGTCGACTTTCTCCGCGCAAACGCCGAAATTTTTGCGAGGAGTCCCTCGGACATGCCAGACATACCAAGGGATGTCGCCGAGCACTCACTGGACATTCGAGCCGGTGCCCGACCCGTGAAACAACACCTGTGCTGTTTTGATGAGGAAAAGCGCAGAGCCATAGGCGAGGAGGTCCACAAGCTAATGGCTGCAGGGTTCATCAAAAAAGTATTACATCCAGAATGGTTAGCTAACCCTGTACTTGTAAAGAAAAAAAGTGGGAAATGGAGGATGTGTGTAGACTACACTGGGTTAAATAAAGCATGTCCAAAGGTTCCCTACCCTCTGCCTCGCATCGATCAAATTGTGGACTCCACTGCTAGGTGTGAAACCATGTCTTTCCTCGATGCCTATTCAGGCTATCACCAAATCAACATGAAAGAATCTGACCAGCTCGCGACTTCTTTTATCACACCTTTTGGCATGTATTGTTATACTACTATGCCATTTGGCTTGAGGAATGCAGGTGCAACATACCAAAGGTGCATGAACTATGTGTTCGGAGAGCACATCGGCAGAACGGTCGAGGCTTACGTCCATGACATCGTTGTCAAAATAAGAAAAGCCTTCGACCTCCTCTCTGACCTCGAGATAACATTCAGGTGCCTAAGAGCGAAGGGCGTAAAACTCAATCCCGAGAAGTGTGTCTTCGGAGTCCCCCGAGGCATGCTCCTAGGGTTCATCGTCTCTGAACGAGGCATCGAGGCCAACTCGGAGAAAATCGCGGCCATCACCAACATGGGACCCATCAAAGATTTAAAAGGAGTACAAAGGGTGACGGGATGCCTTGCGGCTCTTAACCGCTTCATCTCGCGCCTTGGCGAGAAAGGGTTGCCCTTGTACCGCCTCTTAAGGAAGGCCGAGTGCTTCACTTGGACTCCTGAGGCCGAAGAAGCCCTCGGAAACCTTAAAGCACTCCTTACTAATGCGCCCACCTTGGTGCCCCCCGCTGCGGGAGAAGCCCTCTTGATTTATGTAGCTGCAACCACTCAGGTGGTCAGCGCTGCGGTCGTAGTCGAGAGACGAGAAGAGGGGCATGCACTGCTCATCCAGAGGCCAGTCTACTTCATCAGCGAGGTGCTATCCGAAACCAAAATCCGCTACCCGCAAATCCAGAAGCTACTGTACGCAGTGATTCTAACACGACGAAAGCTACGACACTACTTCGAGTCTCATCCGGTGACTGTGGTGTCATCCTTCCCCCTGGGAGAGATCATCTAGTGCCGAGAGGCCTCGGAATAAGATAGCAAAATGGGCGGTGGAACTCATGGGGAAACACTGTCATTTCGCTCCTTGGAAGGCCATAAAATCCCAAGTCTTGGCAGACTTCCTGGCTGAATGGGTCGACACCCAATTGCCGACATCTCCAATCCAAGTCGAACTTTGGACCATGTACTTCGATGGGCCGCTTATGAAAACCGGAGCAGGTGCTGGCTTGCTCTTCATCTCACCCCTCGGGAAACATGTGCGCTACGTAATACGCCTCCATTTTCCGGCATCAAACAACATGGCCGAATATGAGGCCTTGGTTAATGGGTTGCGCATCGCCGTCGAGCTAGGTGTTTGGCGCCTCGACGCTCGTGGCGACTCACAGCTCGTTATTGACCAAGTCATGAAGAACTCTCACTGCCGCGATCGAAAAATGGAGGCCTACTGCGACGAAGTTTGGCGCTTGGAAGATAAGTTCTATGGGCTGGAACTCAACCATGTTGCTCGACGGTACAACGAGACTGCGGATGAGCTGGCTAAAATAGCCTTGGGATGGATGACGGTTCCCCCGAACGTCTTCTCCAGGCACATATATCAACCATCCGTCAAACTCGACGACGCACCCGAACCCGAGGAGACCTCGGCTCAGCCCGAGGTACCCTCGGCCGCCGAGGGTGAGGCCCTGCACGTCGAGAGAGAGCAGAATGGGGTTACACCAAACCTAAACTGGCAGACCCCGTACCTGGAATATCTCCTCCGAGGAGAGCTGCTCCTCGACAAGGCTGAAGCTCGGTGACTGGCTCAGCGCGCCAAGTCGTTCGTTTTACTAGGTGATGAAAAAGAGTTGTACCACTGCCGCCCCTCAGGCATTCTCCAACGATGCATATCCGTCGCCCAAGGACAAGAGCTATTACAGGAAATACACTCGGGGGCTTGCGGTCACCATGCAGCACCTCGAGCCCTCGTAGGAAACGCTTTCCGACAAGGGTTCTACTAGCCGACCGCAGTGGCCGATGCCACTAGGATTGTACGCTCCTGCCGAGGGTGTCAATTCTACGCGAGACGGACGCACCTGCCCGCTCAGGCCCTACAGACAATACCTATCACTTGGTCGTTTGCCGTATGGGGTCTAGACCTCATCGGTCCCTTGCAGAAGGCACCTGGGGGCTTCACGCACCTACTAGTCGCCATCGACAAATTCTCCAAGTGGATCGAAGTCCGACCCTTAACCAGCATCGGATCCGAGCAGGCGGAGGCGTTCTTTACAAATATCATCCATCGCTTTGGGGTCCCAAACTCCATCATCACTGACAATGGCATGCAATTCACTGGGAAAAAGTTCCTAGACTTCTGCGAAGGCCACCACATCCGTGTGGACTGGGCCGCGGCGGAATGACGGTCGCCTTGTCAGCCATCGCCAAGCTAAAGCGGCAGAAGCGGAGGGGATGAGGTGCGTGGTTTTCTCTTCTCTGTATACTCTCTTAGGTTGCGAGACAAAAGCAGAAGACAAGCACAAATGGCAGGGTAAAGAGCCACTATCGGCCCCTCTTCCGGGTATATAAAGGCCCAGGCGAAATCCACCAAAAACTTCGCCCGAACCCTTCGTGAATTTCAAACTCGAAGGCAAAACGGTTTTTCCATTCCTCGAACGACTCGCGCACGCGCAACGGATACCCCGCGAGTCACCCGTCCCGTCGCATTAACTCCCTGGCAGGACACACGTCTCCTTTGGCAGGCGGGCGGGCACCGTTTCGCCTCCGTCATGATGACTGCCTCAAAAAAGGTGTGCCACACTGTTTCGAAATATCTCCTTTCTTCCTTTCCTCTCTCTTTCTCTCTCTCCGCAGGGATCGGGAATGGGGACATTTCGAAGGAGCCCTTCGTAGCAAAAGAAACGGGCCCCGAGCCCTCCTACTGATCAGGGGTTCGAAGGTTGCGCCCTGCGGGGTTCGGCGACCACCCCAGAGCACTCGGGCTCCGAGCCCTTTACTGATCAGGGGTTCGAAGGCTGGCACCTCGAAGGGATTCGACAGTCGCCCCAGAACATGCAGAGTCAGGGATGACGCTGGGTACGTCCGTTACATGGCCAAGGCTCGGGCTACACTCCCGAGGTACCCTAAGACATTTCCGAGACCAGCGGGAATGGTTTGTAATGGAATCCCACCGAAGGGAGGCACCAAGCCCTCGAACCCTATCGAACAGGTCCGGGTCCAGCAAATCACCTGCAGGTACTCTTGGAGCGCGCCTCTGGGCCACTAGCCGACCCTTATCGAACAGGGCTCGGGCATCCACTCGGATTACCCAATAGCAACTCACTGGAAACACCATGTTCAGTGCCCACCAAGGGTAACATGGCGCGTTCCCCCCTCCTCCTTGCGGAAAGGCGACGAAGGGGCGTACAATAAAAAGCCGAGACGATCCTCGATCGTCCTCTTGCTCCGTGCAGAGGCTCGAAGGCTGCTCTTGCACCAGGCTACGACCAAATTGTTGACCACGTCGATAAACCAGCTTAAAAACTCGGAGCCTGACCATGCACCCGGGCTGTGGCCAGGCCGCATGAGGGAACAACAAGGCCGACCGAGGAGTCACAAGAACAATTAAGACCTCACAGGAGTCAAACCACTCCTCCGAGGCCTCGGGGGCTACACCCGACGGGTGCGCACGCGCGCACCCATCGGAACAAAATATAACCAAGAAAGGCTAGTCCCCTTGCAAAAAATCCGGCAGAACCTCCAAGCGAGTGCCTACACTCCCTTTGAGGCTCGGGGGCTATTGTCGGGTACCATAATTAAGGGTACCCCCAATACTCCTAAGCATGGCTGGAGAATATCTTTAAAACGAACCGTAAAGACCGGTAAGCATGGTTCAAAGTTAAAGCCTCGTCTGCCAAGGGACGTGATCTCGTCTCGCCCGGGCCTGGCCTCGTGTAAGAACAGTAGTCCCGGACGGATTCACGACTCGCCCGAGGGCCTCCTTAGGCAAAGGGCGCACCCCCGGCTCGCCCGAGGCTAAGCTCGGGCAAACTTTGTCGTATAGCAACCTCGGCCAAATCGCCTTACCAACCAACCGTATCGCATGCGCATTTAATGTGGGGATCACCTGACACCTTATCCTGACACGCGCGCCTCAGTTGGCAATGACGAAATGACCGCAGTCACTTCACCCCTTTACTGATCGTTCTGATAGGAAAACAACACTATTCACCTGTTCCGACTACTATGCCAACCACCAGGGTAAGACTAACAACAGTAAGTCACGACCTCTCCTGAGTTCAGCCTCGGGCGGAACAGGGAGCTCCACCTCGCCCGACCCCAGGCCTCGGCCTCAGCCTCGGCCTCGGGAGAAGGTCTCCGCCTCGCCTGACCCCAGGCCTCGACCTCAGCCTCGGCCTCGGGAGAAGGTCTCCGCCTCGCCCGATCTCAGGCCTCGAGAGAAGGTCCCCGCCTCACCCGATCTCAGCCTCGGCCTCAAGAGAAGTCACCGCCTCGCCCGACCTCGGCCTCGGACTGACTACGCTACAGGGGATACATCATTACCCTACCTCTAGCTAGCCGTCTCAGGCTACGAAGGAACAAGACCAGTGTCACATCTAGATTACTCCGGCAACAGGTAATGATGCTTCCCTGCATGCGTCCATGACGTTGATTGTTCTCAGCTCTCTACGAAGGCAAAGAAACGTCAGCAGGACCCAGGGCCGCACCGCTAGCTACGCTTCTACAGGGCTCAAGCACTTCTCCGCCGGCCACGTTAGCACATAGCTACACCCCCATATGTACAGCTGGACCATCCCCTTGTATCTATAAAAGGGGATGCCCAGGGCCTTCCCAAAGGAGGCAAGGGCGAGGGGGGCTAACTCAGACGGCTCACTTCAAGGCCACACCCTCTCTCGTGAAGCTTGTAACCCCTACTACGAGCACCCCAGTGCAAGATAATATAAGCCTCATCCTCCCTCTTGTGTTTCATCTTGCATCAACCCATCTGGGTAGGGACACGCAGCGTCAAATTCACTGGTCGGTTGAGGGTCCTCGTGGGTTCAAAATGCCGACAACTGCCAGGGGAGAAGCATCGTCAAAAGTAAAGGTACCATGATTGAAATCATCATACCATCCATCATCATCGAACAAGCCTTCTTGATGAAGCTCCCTGTGTTGGGGCCTTCGTTCTTGTTCATCTTGAGCAAGATGGCGTACTTCTTGAGTGGCTTCGTCAATCTGCCTTTGAAGGTCGGCAAGTCGAGCCATCTTCTCCTTTGTACTTGTTGATGAAGCATCTCCATGTTTCTGATTTCTTGGTCCAACTCATCCTCCTGGGGTGTTGGACTAGTGGTCTTCCTCTTCTGGCTTCGGGCCTCTCGAAGAGAAAGGGTCTCCTGGTTTGGGTCCAGTGGCTGCAGAGCGGCAGCCCCTGTCGCTGAAGCTTTCTTCGGTGGCATGACGAAGGTCAGTGCCTGCCGAAGGTGGTTGAAAAGGATTCACCGGAGGTGGATGCCAATGTTGGTGACTTGTTCTCAAATGCTATAAGTTAAGAACAAGGCAACACAAAAAATGTTAAATGTTAATGTCCTTCGTCCTTCGAGGCATTATTTCCCTTAGGATATAATGATCTTTGGACGAAGGTTATGAAGGACATACCTTCATCAATGCAGCATAAGATAATGAAAAGAGAATCATATGAATTGTAAAAGATAACATTAACATTTATGTATTATTATCAGCTTATTTCTATTTTATTATCATAGAAAAATAGAAATGATATCAAGTTACAAATGTACCTTCGGCTTGAAAGAAGGTAAGGGTACAAACGTGACGCAAAAGCAAATGCCAAGTCAGCGTGAACAGTACGGGAGCATTGTTCATCTATTTATAGGCACGGGATGCAGCCCATGTAAAATTACACTCATGCCCTTTACATTTGCTAATGACTCTATAGTGATCCATCGAGGTCTAAATAGCCTTTTCCCTTTTAAGTCGGTTCCCTTTTCTACTATCATGCCGAAGCTCCCCTGCACATAGCTTCGGCTCTGCGCCAACCTTCGTATTCTTTGTGCTTCTTCACACTGTGGTTCTGATCCGAGTATGAAGGTACCTGTTCATGTATTATACTCCAGAAACATTGTTAAATCATGTTTTTGAGGACCTTCGAAAGACGAAGGCCCCCAACACTTACTTTATTTTAAAGTAAGAAAGAGTAGTGTTATTACAAACCAAAACAAATATAGGAGTGCTGAAGTAATATTATTACATAACCTGGGAGGCAAAAACCCCTCCCGATAAACAGTAAAAGTTTTATAGGAGGACACTTCCTCCCGCAGCTTCAGTCTTGATTTTCCTCTTTGGGCACCACCTTGGAATAGAAGCAACAAAAATTTGCTGCTTCTTCACCTAAAACAACATGGGACAAAGCCCTGAGTACGAAGTGTACTTTCGCAAGTCTTACCCGTCAAAATGAAAGACTCTCAAGGATATGCTGGCTTTAAGGGAGTCAAGGTAAGGCTTATCAATAATCAAAGACTCTGTTCGCAGAAATGCTTACTAATAGTGGATCCTTAAAAAAAATCCAGTTTTACTTGTCAGGTTAAGTAAAGTTACCTGCATCTAGAGTTCTTTGTACCCTAGTTCAATCACTTGACCTATACTAGCCAATTTCTTAACAACCCTTCTTATTCACTGGAATGCTACGTGTAGGGCAGTGACCAAGTCTTCATGTCCGTGAAGTTACGACGATCCGAATCGATTATACTCAGCTGAGGATCTTCGATCACACGACATATGCAGCACTTAACCCTTGCATATGTCAACTTGCCACTAGGGTTCTTAAGACCAGATCAGGTTCACGCCAACCGAGAGCACAGATACACCACCGTCCAGCCTCTTGCCACGGAGGGTACACGCTACTCTCGCCATCTCTCCACTCCCATTGCGTGTTATCTTATTCTGGTATTAGTCTACCCGAGGCAAAGCTTACCCATGACGAGGCCTGTGACCAGTTAAAGGGTCCTCGATCAGCAAGCCTACATCGAGAAGGTCCTTAATCGAGTCAAACGGAGACACTACACCGAGACTCTCTTCTCGTGCAAGTCACCCACCCGGTCTCAGCTTTATCATTTCACCCAAAGTTTGGTACCTGGCAGAGGTACATCTTTTCCGATGTTGAACCCATCATGGTCATGATGGATCCACCATCAAGTTTTATTTTTAAAAACATCCCACCCACTTTGAAGCATCATCTTTTGTCAAAACAAAACATTTTATTTTTCTAGAGCAAAGCTAAGCATAATAAAAACCTTTTTGTAAATCAGGGGATTAAGGAGAGGTAATCAAATTCAAGGAAGGAAATGCAGCAACTGGTTTATCACACAACTCCTATCACCTAATGCATCAAGTAAGTGAGAAAAATTTTTAAAATAGCAAGGAAGTGGCAAATGCACCGGGGCTTGCCTTGTGTGATAGGTGAATCAGGCTCTGCTCCACAGATATCAAAGTAAAAGAAGTTTCCTGCCTGAGGTTCTTCAGGTGGTGGTGTAGTCCTCGCTTCTTCAACTTCTATCTCTTCCTCGTTTTCTATATATAGTCATATATAATCATGAATGCTCATGTAATGCTCATGAAAATGCAAAGATAATGAAAGTATATTATCTAATGTCTTGAATATAACTTTCCTTCACGAGTCTCCGGGAAACTAGGGTTTTTGGAGTCTATAGTGAAGTTCATATGGCAGGGGACTAGGGTTTTGGGTTCTAAGTACCAAACATGGTCCAAATCATACCAAATTTTACCCAAGACTTCTAAATAATATTTAAAGCTTATCTAAAAGGTTTGGTGAATTTTGGGATTATTAATTACTTTTTAAATTTCCAGAAGTATGGGTTTTGGCTATTTTAAATATCCCAAAATTCCCTATTGGAACTAAAAATCATGAAACTATTTTTATCAAATACTAGAAAAATAGAAGCCTAGCAAAATTGGTTTGGTATTTTTAGCATTTTTCTATAATTTTCTAGGAATTACTCAATCCTGGGAGAAAAAGAAAAGAAGAAAGACTCGATAGTTTTGGGCTCATTTCAATCCGAAACAGCCCAGCAAAGACAGAATTCGCCCACGCGCGCGCCTGAGCGGTCAGTTTTGCGCAGGGAACCCTGGCGGTTTGAAATTTTTATAAAGAATACTTCCCACTGTTCCTCTGTCTCGCTGACACTTGCAAAAACACCCTCGTGCTTTCATCTCTTTACAACCCGCGGTCCACGACGCTGCACGACGAAGAACCGAGCTCCGGCGAGCTCATACCAGCCGGATCAATCGATGACCGGTGCTCTACTTCGGCTGAGACCTAATTCAAGCCCTAACAAGAGTTTCCCCTCAATTAATTTCACTAGCGGAGCTCTAACTCGCTCTATCCACGGTGACAGCGGGCACAATGGACAGCACGACGTGTTCCCAGCGATCTAAGGGGTCCTAGCCTAATTGGCGGGGTCGGGGAGCATCAGGGACACACAAGGACACTGAAACGAAAGAGCAGATGGCATGAGCAGACCTGAGACAAGCTAGCCAAGGCAAGGCCTCTTTCACGGTGGCGGAGAACAGATTTGGGGGAAATCTGGAATTGGCGAGCTCTGGTGATCAATTAGAGGCACGGCTTGGTGGCTTGGTGCTTGATTACCCTACGGACCCGTCGGTGTGCTCAATTTATAGTGTGCTTGAGCGGTGGTGTTCAATTTGTACAAATTGCACTGGCGGTCGAGAGGGGGACTGAGTCACTGGCGCTGTGAGTCGTGGCCTTCACCGTGGCAGACTCACCGACGACGAGCCAGGACTATAAAGCGGTTTATGGTGACTCACCGCGACGAGGTAAAGCGTTGAGGAATGTAGCCAGGCTAGATAACGGCGAACGCCGGTGATGCCAGCGCGATTGACCACGGCGGGACACGACGGCCGGTGAGAACAGTGGCCGGAGTATATCTATAGTGCGATATTTCTTACCGAGGAGCGCTACCTATGTTTGACCGGGCGTGAATCGCGACGCCGGCGTGGATCTAGGCGCAAGATCGCTGGCGGCGACGGGGGTGAACCTGTGATCTCTTTCAGTCACTGTACAATGGAATCCCTATTCAGTGCGCCTGACAGACCAATTCGCAGGGCCTAGATCTCAAATCTTTACATGACAACTTGTTAATCTGCCTGTAACAAATTGTTGCCCGATGATCCAGCTACAATCTTGCTATAGAAATCATAGCCAAACAATGACTGGATCATGGTCGAATCCAAGTTCAAAGATTGCCCAATCTCACTGTTAGTCTGAATTCAGACTTAGGGTAGTCTGACAGCTCGACTTTGGCCTCATTTTACTCCAAATTTTTCACGTGACCAAGGCTTAATCCCTATAGCAAAGTTATTCTCCTTGCATAGCTCTACAAATTTGATGTGCTGTCCTAGGGCAAAATCCTTATAGTTTTGAAATTACAGGGCTTCAAAGTTGATCCCATTCACTGAAATTCAGACTTAGCCTTATAAAAGGAATTGAATGGCTTTTTGCAAATAAGCCCAATTCACACCTTTTGGCCTGTAAATCTTCAAACATGTGAACCATTTGACATGAGGTACCCTATTTCCATGATTTTTGCACTTAGGTCCAAAATGTGCACATTTTTACAGATAACCCCCTAGGGTTTCAGTCCAGGGTTTTCCAGGGGTCTATTTAGGGTTTTTGGTACTTCTAGGGTTTGGATGCTACTTAAGTCCATTAATAGTGACATCATATGATCATTACTAATAAGTTTTGAAGTTTTCTCTTATTAGCCTTTGTTTACTCTTTTAAGCCCCAGTTTAGGGTTAAGTACTGTACCCTAGGGTTTCACCCATGAAATGTCACATCAATACAACTTATTTGAAATTTTTGCCTAGTGAATGCACTCTAGGTGTGACAAACACATGATATGCCAATGCTTATGATGTTATGCTCAAGTTTTAGTGACAATAACACCAGGGGTGTTACAACGGGGTGTTATAATGGTTAAGGCTGAGCATCACTTTTAAATAAGTTGGTCAAAATTTTATTATCAAATACTAAGTATAAAGTACATATTAACCCAATTAAATAATTGACCACAATTAATAATAAATTCCAACAATGCAATGCAAAATGCAGATTAAATTTAATTCCATAAACTAATCATGTGAGAGTCCTGAGTCGCTCTTGACCGTGAGCACGACAGATATACCAGTTTAACACTCTATAGAGGTTGTACCCATTACCCACAAGTCGTGATGCCCATCTGCCACGGGGTCATGAATCCCATACACCTCCTGAGTCGCTCTTGCCCATGAGCACGATGGATATACCAGTTTTATACTCTATAGAGGTTGTACCCAATACCCACAAGTCGTTATACCCATCTTCCATGGGGTCATGAATCCCATATACCTCTACCGAGGAGGCGAGGCAGGGTAGCACTATGAGGCTTTTACAAAGTTTCACTAGCATCATAAAACCTGCTACAATTTCTTGAGAAGGGGGCGATATAGGAATCCCTCATCCGAAAATCCATCGCAGCATGATCAACCCGAGAAACTCCCTATACCAACAACTCCTCAAACCGCTCTGCCCCTTTCAAGTAAGGTAGTCCTCCACTAGCTTTCCTAATTAGTCAGCCAAGGGCGTCTCATTCCACCCTTGTGGTACCACTGTTATCTCAGGTTAAGCTACATGTTCCAATTAACACAATAATCTTATCATGAGCAATAAATAATCCAACAACACTGATAAAGCATTATCATAATTCAGATATAATATCCCAAAACCAGGTAGAGCAATAGAAATACTATCCAATAATTCATTTGTTTGCAATGTGTAGGTTAAACAAACTAGGGTAACCTATTAGGTTCCATCAAATAAACCTGAGCATGCACGATTATTATTAGGAACATTATTAGGTAAAGAAAGTGATCAAGGGCACAACTTGCCTTATACTTGCGATAACCTTGTAGTCCAGATGCTACCCAAAAAGTTGGTTTCAGATTCCTCGTCACATCGTCTCTATTCATAGCAATACATACAATCAATCAAATAATGGATATGGTAACATTACACCAAAGCATAAGAACAAATTGCGTCAGAATATTCTACACGCCGCTACGAGATTGTAGTTTCGAGAACCATTAAAATCGAAGTTGAAATGAAGAATTTATGGATAAAACAATATTTTAGACGTAATAAATCTAATAGATGGAATCTAATAGATATTGCATTTAAACTAAACAAGCATTAAATTGAAATATTTGAGTTGGAGCTAATCATTAACTATTATTTATAAAATGTGTATGTTAGAACTATAAATTAGCTTAACTAGATTGTCTAGCTAATCAACATTAATTAAACAAGTAATTAATTATATAATTAATTAAAACATGTGGAATAATTAAAACAATGTAGTACGAGCTCAAAATTAATATGAACCTTACACAACTTGGACAGATAAAAAATTATTTGACCCAAAAGATATCAAATTTTTAATAAATTAGTAGTGTTGCACAAATAGGTGACATGACACGATCTGATTGGTTAGATCGGGGTCATATAAAGAATTATGGGGTAAATAGACGTATTATATGGGATCTAGGTGTGGCCATATTCTACCTTCCTCCCACCTTCTTCATCCTTTCTTTCTTGGTTTTGGATTGGTTTGTTAATGGTAGGAATTGTTTGTTTACAAAGGCATGACCCAACTATTGCAAAGTTATCATGATTGTACCTAACGTTAAATTCGTGATGTATGGCACTCTTGCATATAAAATGACCTGTGGTGGTGGTTAATCTATCATTCGAAAAGCGCCAAATCTATCACATAGAAAAGACCATTAACCTACCACCAACTTACCTTCCAACCAAGCTCTTCGATCTCACGCTGCTGCTGGACATCTTGGTTTTTGTTTCGTAGGTTGTCTCGGAAGATGAACATATGGAGAGAAATTCCCCGCCGGAGTTATCGCTAGAGTTGGGAGGAAGTCGAACAACGACGAGATGGTCATGACGGCTTATGGTTGCGAGCTTAGCTGGCGGCGGACTACTGTGGTTTGGATGGAGGCAGTGCTACTGCGAGGCTATAGAGGATATGAGTCTATGGTTGATGCATTGAGGTGTTATGGTGTCATGCATTTATATAGGAGGGAGGTGGGCGGTTACATGGCAGATATAATCTGGTACTTATCCGTTAGAATCTATCCTATCTATTTGGAACTCTATCTTGTCTGTTTATTCCAATAACCTCTAATTTAAATAAAATTTAGAATATTTTTATTTAAATTTTGAATTAAATTTTTAGTTGTTACAAGTGAGTTGAAATGAGTATTTTCTTAAATATCTTATTGGGATATCCTAATTTGTATCGACTTTATCTAAAGGACGTCGTGTACAAATAAACCAACCAAACATACATTGATACATTATATGAGCTTATATTTTATTTCTAATTTTTTCTTTCTATTTTAAATTTAAAATTCAAGTCTAATTTAGAGCTAAGTTAAATTTTCTATTTCAAACATAAATTGGAACAAAAAAATTCAACATGAATGCAAAGCACTTTTATTAATAAATTTATTCATTTAAGAAAATGCTTCAAACAATACATATAACTCAGTAGGAATAATTCATGAAAGATGTTTTGCCATAATAATTATTAAGATAATAATTCAAACACATAGCCAAATTTTTATATTTAACATTTATTTAAATTTTAGGAAAATACTATAATTTTATTATAAAGATTCTTTAAGTTTTAAATCTTTAGAGAATTTTTTCTGAATCCTAAAAATAGGATTTTGGTGTGTTACAGTCTCCAAACACATTTTCATGTGATCCTTGGGTTAGATGCAAGGATTGGAACATGTCCCTCTCCTCGGTTATGTGATTTGTACATCCACTATCAAGCACCCAACTTGAACCAATGGAGCAGTAGACCTGCAAAACAAGTTTAGGCTATGCTTTTAGGTGCCCAAATTGACTTGGGTCCTTGAGTGTTAGTAATAGCCTTTAGTGCCCACACACTCCTTTTCATTACTTTTTCTTTTGGTGTAGGCACCAATATTTTTTATAACCAATTTGTCTTGGTCCCATGTTAACATATAATCACAAAGATAAGAATGGGAGATAGGAATTGGAGCTTTTTCTCCATTTGTAGATGCAACACTTCCCATCTTGCCCTTTGTTCTACCCATGCTTACCTTATCATGGGTAGTCTTACCATTTGAGGACTAAATCCTCCCTAAGGCACCATATAGGGTGGTACTTGCTATGAACTTAGGGGATCTCCATCCTTTATGCTCTATGCTAGGGTTCACCTTGAATGTGTAGTAGCCAAGTCCCCACTTACCATTGTTGTTCCTTAAGGGTTTGTACTTGGGCTCAACCTTACTTAACCCATCATTGCTAGAGAACTTCTTCAAGATTTGTTTCACTTCAACCTTTGAGCTATCTTTCCTTGCATGGTTAGTCAAATAATAACTAGCATTATATTTTGAACAATGTTTACACGTGCTAGTGTTGGAGGAGCTAGCAAAAGAATTCACTTCTAAGGATGAAGTGATAGAGATCTTGCAATCGTCAAACTGCACTTGTAGTTCTTGATTTTGAACTTTCAAACTTGATATGTTTGATTCAAGTGCTTCATTGGCATTTTCAAGACCAACTATAGAGGTTTTAGCACAATCAAGTTCTTTCTCCTTTTCCTCTATTGAAACTTTGACTAGAGATAATTCTTTAGCCAAACTATCCAACATCTCATCCTTATTGATGACTAACTCTTGAAGCTTTAGGTTTCACTCCTTTTCAAGGATGAGCAAGTATTCTTGAGCATCAAGAGTTGCTTTTTCTTTTCTCTAGCTTCTCTATTGGCTTAGTGATTACATTATACCCATTTAATACAAATTTAGTAATCATTTTATCTTTCATACTACATTCATCATCATCATAAATTGAACTTGCATTAAACAATTTTACCTTATCACCCTTTTCCATGAGGCATGTGGGAGTGAAGGTGTCGTCGTCGGAGTGGTTGAAGAACTGCGACGTCGAGGTGGATTGGATGACCATTTTGCCACCCCTTCTTGTTCGTCCAAGCTAGAACTCTCCTCATCGGAGTTCCATTCCTCACCAATATAAGCTTGACCATACTTCTTATTTAAGTATCCCTTGCTCTTCTTTCCCTTCTTGAACTTGTCCTTCTTGAAGTCTTTATTTCCTTCTTATTCCTTCTTATTAGGACAATCCACAATGAAGTGACCAGTATTGCCACACTCATAGCATGCCCTCTTCTTTCCTTTCCTTTGATACTTGTCATTCTTTCTAACAAATTTCTAGAAAGTCATGATGAACATTGCCATGTCTTCATCACTTGAACTTTAATCCCCACTTTACCTTTCTACAACCTTTTTGTACTTGTGGTCCTTGCTCATTGAACCCTTCTTGGTTGAGTCTTGATCATTGACAACCAAGGCATGTGTGTCCCTTGCCTTGGTTGGTGCAGCGACTCAACCAGATTTATAAGAGATCAAGTATGCAAACCACTTGCCCCGCAGTGATATCTCACACTTGAGCCCATATAAACCCAGGGTCTAGTAAAATCGTGAAGGATCTAAAAATTTAACTTCACAACCAAGATCGTAATGAACTGACAATCACGACATCAAGTATTACAACATTCCATAGAGTTTTTAACATAGATCGGAGTATATAGAGTTAATAAATAAAGGTGGCACGCATGCCCCAAATAACTCCAAGTAGCATTCAATGAAGTGAAGTTTTTGCGGAAGCATTTATTTAACTAGCACCCACAACACTTGCGAGGTTGAAGATATTGTGCCAACATTTGGGATGTCAACCCACCAAAAGCATGAGACGAGAAGTGGGAAAGTCCTGCCCTAGGTTTAGTCATCTCCCGTAGTCGGGTATACATAGTGCTCGCAGTACCCGTAGTATATCTGGCCATCTGCAACAAATCATTGGGAATAGCACCCTGAGTACTAAAATGTACTCAGCTAGACTGACCCGTCCAAAACCAGAAAATAAGAAAGTAAAAGACTTCAAGGAGTATGCAAGCTATATCTGGAGTTGTCTCTGCTTTTCAAGAGTAACAAGAGTTGCAGAAGTTATTAATAACTTAAGGGGAAATTACCAATTTATTTACTCCATTTTAGCAGGACAGGATTAATACCTACTTTCCTGCAGACTAGGTTTTGCACCTGATTCTCTAAGTATTCCATATCCAACTTGAAGTATGTCTAATTACCACTTTAGTGAATGATCAAGTTGAGAGCATTGAGTCAAAGTTATCACATCAAGCTATCATGTTTCTTAAGCATAATTGGAATTAACACCATTTCTTATCCATTCAACAAAACTTATAAAGTGTAGTTCTTACTACGATGAGATAGCTCAAGTCAAGTGCTCACTATCCAGGAGCGATGGTGATTCAAATCGATTCCTAACCAGTTGGTGGGTACTCCTGTCACAAATCGTACCCACAATACTTTGTGAGATACAATCACCACTACACACATTCCAATAGCAGCCTTGCTGCACATTTCGGATTCCACAGGGGCCACCATACCTAGGGACCGCTCGACTACCAGAGGGTTAGGGCATACCATCCACCATGGGTCATATTGTCGTGTCCCCGTCACTCCTCAACTACACCAGTAGGTACACCGCAAGGTCGAATCCGGTTGGAATAGTGTTCTGGCTTAGAGGATGGAACGAGTTATCCGACCAGCTAAGTGAGTAGGCATAAATTCAACATGACTCGAGGGACCACAACGGTACGGTCCTTAATTGACACAGGCGGAATCACTATGGCCTACAAGGCACCCATAAGAGTCCACCCGGTTTCATCGTAAACCTTTATTTCCCTCATGGATTTTACCCAAAGACTTCTTCCAAAGCATAAGAAATCACCTATATCTCGCAGGTGACAGGAAATCACCCGACTTCTACCGTCTAATCAGGCCTAAGCATTTAAGAGTGCTTACTTTAAATAGGTGACAAGGATAAGGTAAACAATAGATCAAGAATGTATGCAGCAAATGGTTTCAATCAACTCCTATACCTAATGCAACAATATAGGTATGTAGTGAATAAATTAAAGTATTGCAAATATAGGAAGTTAGATGCCAGGGCTCGCCTTTCTCGAAGGAACTGGGCGGTGGTCAGGACACTCCTGAGCTTCAGCTTCGGGTTCACCCTCTTCCACAAGAATTCCTGGCAGCTCCTCGATAATCCCCACTGGTATTTCATCCTGCGATCCTGTATGATGTATGGATGCAGTATGAGGATACATGATGTTTCATGGGAGAGATGTATGATGCATATGGATGCATGTGATGTGTACGCATATGCAAATCGGTCTATTACACACCAGCTTCTATAAGATAGTCTACATCGTTCGAGAACATGTAGTCTATCTTTTCTTGGTCGGTCCTGACTATTGTTCAAGGATTCCACACAACTTCACATAGGTTACGTTATAAAGCGTCTCGAATCGCCTTACGCTTATAGGTTTAGACAAACTAAGCTATATTCTTCATTAAGCCTCCTTTTCTTTTAGAGTTTAGTTATTTCCTAGTAAAAGGGATTTGTTCAATTCGAATCATCTCCATAGAAGTAACCTCTTAAATTAGTTCGAGGTAACTTATTATTGAACTAATTTCTCTCATAATTACCTAGACTTTTTGGTATACCATTTAGTTGGTCTTATATTGAGACTACCATTTGATTACTTCAAAATGTACTACAAAAATTCTAACAGATAATATTTCACCACCATTCTTGACCAAAGAAATTCCAATGGTTTGGACCCATGTTTTTGACTGCATAAAAATAACAAGAAATGGTGTAGACATCAAATTAATCTACATTCAAATACTAAACCAGTCGAACAATAAATACCATATTTTTCCTATACCTACTTTGCCTAAAAACATGTCATAAAAATTCACACAGACAATTCCTTTATAAATCTTTTTCTATGGTTTTCTAAAAAAATCAGCCTTTTTGGTTTTTAATTTATTATCCAAAATTCCTCTACATGATTGCTAGTTCAAATTAATTCCAGAGGTGGTCATTGACACATGATTTGTTCACAAAAAGTTTCACATCCAAATTTGAGGTTTTACTATTTATTTTCAAATTTCTAAGGAATTAGCCATTTATCCCTTTAATTCATAATCATAAATTAATAACAGAACATGTCGGTGTTTTGGGTCCGACCGCACACCCGGGGTTGCCCCTCAAGGTGTTTTTAGGAGTAGGACGGTGTCAACGACTGTAGCAAAATGGTTCGTGCCGATCGCACGAGGGACAATGGACAAGATTTGCAGGTTCGGGCCGCTTAGAAGTGCGTAACACCCTACGTCCTGGTGAGTATATGAGCGTGGTTACAAGAGGGTTCTCTGGATAGAGGGCGCAGAGAGTTTACGTGGGTGGCTAAGTAAAACAGGGTCGATCGTTCTGAAGGGGTGCCCCCTAGGCCTTATATACTCGACCGTGGGGCAGTACATGTGATATGATAACATCAAGTAGCTAAAAGATAGTGAACCTCTTGAGTTTATCCCTACGTAACCTTCGCCGACTTATCCTCGCATGGCTCCGTTGCCTGGGGGCTTCAGCGCGGGAAAGTCGGGTCTCTGTTGCGATTCATTCGTTCGACGTTGTGGGCCGCCCGGGTTTGCACCAGTCCGGTCTCACGTCTTCTCTTCTTTGTTGGTTGTCTTTCCCCAGGCCCACGAAAGAATGACCTTACGAATTATTGGGCCCTTGGGCCTTTCGTGAGGCCTTTTACTTCTTTAGTGGACCCAGAGGATATCTATCCCCCACAAGCCCCCGATCTTTGGGTTGATTTAGAGGTAATCAACTCAAAGATCCAAGGTCCAAAAAATGACTTCCTGCTGTCCTCTCTTGCTCTGATCATTCGTTCGACCAAAGTTTAATTTTGTGCTTGTGCCTTAGAGGTCGGCATTTTGGATTGTAGGATTCTGGACTTCATTGGGTGCACCGGAGGTGCACCCAATGGGTGTAGCCCCCGACCTTTGAGTAGATTTTAGAAGATAATCTACTCGAAGGTCTTCTTCCAAAGGTTATCTCCATTCGCGCTCCTGCATCTCGGTTGAGGATTGGTCTTTTCAATCTTGCTCCGCGCCTTAGAAGTCGGCGCTATATCGGTTTAGAATGATACTCCATGGGGTGCACCGGAGGTGCACCCAATGGGTGTAGCCCCCGACCTTCAAATGGATTTTTTAAGGATAATCCATTCGAAGGTCTTCCTTTTGCTTGAAAAAGTTGGCATGAAGCTATTCGCATTATGCTTTGGAAGTCAGCATTATGTCATCAAAATTTTGCTGCAGAGGTCAGCATATATTTTGTCTTTAGCAGCCGAGTTTGCAATCCATCCATATCTTGCTAGGTAGTGCAATTTATTTGCTTCTGCGATTGATTGGACGTTTGACGGACGTTCTCTGTCTAGTCTTCACGTCGCTTCTGTCGGCCATATCTTGTACTTTGTTGGCTATATTTGGCTTTCCTCTGATCCTTACTGATATCTCATTTTTGTCTTGAGGTATTCACTGCATGCCCTGCACGGATGTGACCGTTTTGAAAAATATACTGATAATTCCTGGGCGTCCCCCCCCCCCAATGGGTGTGGGCAAGGGACGGCTTGGTACGCTGAGTGTTTTAGCCGGCTGCTTCTGAGTAGTAATGCGATGGGACGGCTAGTGTAATCATATCCTTTGCACTGTTGACTGGAGTCCCAATGGGTGTAGTGTTGCATGAAACGGCGTCCGCCGTCTGACGTGTCTTCAGATGGGTGGGAGTGCTTATTGAATGCCTTGCGACTGTTTAGTGACCGCGGTTGGAAGTGAGCGGTTGCCTTTCCCTTCTATAAATAACACCTTTGCTTCTCTGGTTTTTTCACATCCCTTCGCTGCTCTTTACTGCCTTCTTCTCCTCCCTTCTGTTTGCTTCCACCATGGGCAAGAACAACAAGCGCAAGCGTGAGCCGACTCCTCCATCAGAGGAGTTTGGTGACTCGGAATACTCAGAGGAGGAGTTCTCCTCTGAGTCCGAGGGGTCTCCGGCTCCCATCCCCCTGCGTGAGTCGTCTGATGACTCAGACGACTCCCAGGGGCTTGCGGCGGAGGTCTGGACGTACATCCGGGCCGTCGAGCGCTCCGGGCTCGAGGGCTCGGATGAGTCTGAGTTCTCCTCGGACGAGGAGGACTCGGACGGCGGCGAGGACGAGGATGACGACGACGACGACGACGACGACGGTGGCGACGGCGACGGTGATGGCGGCAACGGCGGCGGAGGCAGCGGCGGCAAGGGCGGCACCAAGGGCGGCAGCAGCGTGGGCAGCACCGGAGGCGGCGGCGGCAAGGGCAGCGGCGGCAGGGCCAGTGGCTAAACGCCACTGGTCTTTAGATATTAGTATAGTTAGAATAATGTAGTAGTAATGTAGAGTAGTATAGTGTAGTTTAGTAGTAGTAGTAATGTAGAGTAGAAGTAGGGAAGCACCAACTCGCGAAAAGTTGGTTTGTAAACTCATTAACTTCCCTTTAATGAAGAACTGTCGTTGACCCCCCTTTTCGATGACTCGTCGTTGCTTTTTCTGAATGTTGAACTGATTCTTTTGATATAGTAGAAACAACGCCGAGCGATGTGAAGGTTGACATCAGCGTTTTAGAAGTAACACCAAGCAATCAAACACAAGACCAGCGTTTTAGAGGCAATGCCGAATGATAGAAGATCGGCATCGACATTTTAGAAGTAATGCCGAGCGACAGAATACGAGCTTGGCGTTTTAGAGGCAACGCCGAGTGTTTAAAGGTCGACATCGGCATTTTAGAAGTAATGCCAAGCGATTTGGACACGAGGTCGGCGTTTTAGAAGTAACGCCGAGTGATTGAAGGTCGGCGTCGGCATTTTAGAAGTAACGCCGAGCGATTGAACACGTGGTCGGCGTGTTAGAGGACACGCCGAGTGATTGGAGGTCGGCGTCAGCATTTTAGAGGCAACGCCGAGCGATTGAACACGTGGTCGGCGTGTTAGAGGACACGCCGAGTGATTGGAGGTCGGCGTCGGCATTTTAGAGGCAACGCCGAACGATTGAACACGTGATCGGCGTTTTAGAGGCAACACCGAGTGATAGCCAGCTTCACGAGTTACTTTGAGGATAATAACCGAGTGATGAAGTGGCACGTCGGCTTTCTTGGAAATAACTGTCGGATATCCACGTGGCATGCTGGGATTTGGGAAATAACCGCCGGGTGATGACTGGGCACTTTTTGAAAGGGTATCTGGCTCAAGAATATCCCTTAAGAGTTGCGCTTTTAGCCGCCTTTGCTTTCCGTGCCCTAGTTCTTGCATTTCCGCATCTGAATCTTCTCCGCCACTCGCCTCCTACTCTGTTTGCCAGCGAGAAGCAAGATGGCGCCCAAGAGGAAAACTGCGAACTCGTCTACTGCAGTGATCCCCGCAATCGACCCCAACAGTCAGTTACCCTTCGCAGGTAACCATATGTCTGTTATTTCCGAAGCTGAGCTCCTCCGTCTTGTCTCCATCGGGGTTCTTCCTCCGCGGGAACTCTGTTCTTGGCGGGTTTGCCACGGGACTACTGTCCCAACCGAAGATACCCACGAGTCAGTAGTTTACGCTCCTTTCCTTCTCCGCGGCCTCGGCCTTCCCATCTCTCCTTTTTTCCGTGGCCTCCTTGATTTTTATCACATCAACCTGACTCATTTGAACCCTAATTCCATTCTCCAAATCTCTATTTTCGTTCACCTTTGCGAAGCTTATCTCGGCGTGCTGCCGCATTTCGGTTTATGGAAGTATCTGTATCACTGCCGTCCTGGGATGGCCGAGGGGCAACATCAGTTGGTCGGAGGTGCCAGTTTGGAGATGCGTCGTGGGCGGAAGACCGAGTATATTGAGATACCCCTCAAAGACAGCATTAAAGGTTGGCGTCTGGAGTGGTTTATAGTTGATAACTATGGAAATTCTCTCCCCTCCCGGTCAGGAAGACAGCCAGACGTTCGTACTCCGAGTTGGACTGAGTCTCCCACGGATCAAGAAGTGACCGAGGCAGGCGTGTTGCTTACAGAAGTCGGATTACTGAAAGAGAGAGGTCTGACTGCCGAAGCTGTGGTCACAGATTTTGTTTTCAAAAACATTCAGCCGCTGAAAGACAGGGCCTATCCGGCATATCTTTATCGAGGGCTGGCCGACTCAACCCGAGTTACCAATAGGAGAATTCCTTCTGTTGACTTGGTAAGCCGACTTGAGATGATCCTCCGAGGTAAAGTTTCAAACGTTGGTGCTCCAGTGGCATACTCGGCTTGGAACCTACCTTCTCCCAAAGCTTTCACCCTTTTTGTGTCCAATCCGCCCGTGACTGATAGCAATTTGGGTCTTAGAGTGCGACCCTCTGCTGAAGAGGTCCGTACTTTGGTTGCTTCGCTCGGGGAGATACCTGATGATGAGCGGCAGATTTATTTTGAAGTGCCCCTGAACCCTAGTGATGCAGACATAAATGACATGCTTGATCTGCTAGCTGAGGATTCATCTGATGCTGCTCCTGATGGTACGTTGGTAGTGGTGCCCCTTCCAGAGGTTGATACAACCTTGGATGTCCCGAAACCTGTCAGTACTCGCCCGAGGCGCCCTAGTCGAACTAGTCATCCTGAGCCTTCTGCTGATGAGCAAAAGAAGAAGAGAAGACGCCTCCGGCGAGTATCCAGCTTTGACGAGGACGCCAGTACCTTAGCTCCTGCTGTTGAAGAAATGACTGCGACTGGCCTTGCTGACATTGATCCCAATGTGTGTGCTCTGCCTGCTGCTGACCCCAATGAGGATGCTGTTTGCGCTGTTACTGTGGAAGATGAGGAGGAAGAAAATGAAACTCCATTAACTCGGAAAAACAGTCGGCAGTTCGTCGCTAGCGGTGGAAGTAGTGGAGTTCCCTCTCCTGCTTTGTCTGCCCTTATTGGTCTGCAAGAACTGTCCATGGCCAACTTTGATCAAACTCTAGAGGATATGGTCCCGGAGAACTTGTTGTCGGAACCTGTGGATGTTGATGCAACAGAGACTTGTGCAGCCGTGCCAGATGCTGGGCTGAGGTCATCCTGTGCCTCGTCGACCTTAGAGCATGATCTCGAGGGTCGGGATGCTGACTTGGATTGTCCTGATCCCATGGAAGTAGCTGAAGGCCCGTCAACCTTAGAGGTGGTCACGGCAGAGAGCTTGGACCCCTTGAATAGTGCTAACACGTGCCCAGCCCCCGAGGGTGTCGCCGGGGAAGACTCAGCTCGGGTGAGGAGTATAAGCCACTGCCCAGCCCCCGAGGGTGTTGCCGGTGATGATCCGGCTCAAGTGGGCAGTGCCAATTTTGACCCAGCCCCCGAGGGTGTCCGAGCGAGGTCTCCTTCCTGCACTTCCATGGACGTTCATGCAGGTTCACCTCCACACTCTGGCGGTATGGTGGTGGCCCAAACTCCGGATCAGGGGGTCGCTTTAGAGGGCAGCGTCCCTACTGGTCTGGCGTTAGGCTCTGTTGAATGTACTGAGCTCGTTCCTACTGGTCTGCTTCAAGCTGCTTCGGGTGGTGGTCTGGCACCTGGTTACCAGCTGATTTCTCCTGACTTGGGGATCCCTTCGCTCTTTTCCAACCTCCAGGTGCTGTGCTGCTCTTTAGTTTGATCTTTACGTTGCCTGAATTGTTGTCATTATGTTCATCCGCTCTTCTTATCAGGCTTTGGTGGATGGAATGGCCAGTCAGCTGAAATCGCAGGGTGCTTCCATCCCGGAAGTGGCTTTATCTCTTGAGCGTTGGAATCCGGTGTTGCTTCATCGTCGTGTATCCGAGTTAGAGGCAACTAATGCTGGTTAGTGTCCTTTCTTCTTCTTCTTTGTTCTTGTTCGTGGATTGTTTTACCTTCTGACCTCATTTCGTTTGAATACCTCTTGATAGGGATGACTCGGCAGATTACAGTTCTTGAAGAAAAACATTCCCAAGATCAAGCTGAGATGGCTCGACGGTGCGCTGACTTCGAGGAGAAGTATTCTCAGAGCCAAATTGAATTGAGTCAGGTCTCCGCGGCTTTGGATGACGCCAACGCTCTGAGTTCTTCTCTTCATGCTCAGCTTGACTCTGAAAAGGTAACTTACGAAACCGTGCTTCGCCTTATCATGCTCTTGGATTCTGAATGAGTTGATCTTTGCTTGTAGGAAGAAAAACGCATCCTTGCTGCTTCTCGCGACAACCTGGACAGATTGTACCGAGATTCCAGCAACTCGCTAACCATCTTGGAGAGGAGCCACCGTTTTACGATGGAAGAACTGGACAATCAGCGTCGTCAGCTGCAAGAATCTTCGGACGAAGTGACCCGCCTTACACAGTTGCTATCAGCAAAGGATGCCACCATCAAGGGACTCCGAGCTTCTAAGAAATCCATTGCTCAGGAGTTAGAAGCTGCTCAGCTGGCTACTAGAGTTGCTGAAGAAACTGCTGTCACTTTCAAAGCTCAGCGTGATAAAGCCCTGGACAAGGCTATTCGGGCGGGACGAATCTTGATGAGAAGACCCGGCGTGGTTGTCCCTGAAGATATAAGAGCCGATGTGAATGCTGCCCCCGATTCCTCGAATCGCCCTTCTTCGTCAGTCGTTCCTGAGAAAGACATTGGAAAATAAAGAAACATTTCGCGTGCTATTGGCGCGCGGTTAGCATGATCAAGTACTCGTTAGAGGTTATCGGCTTATCATTCGAATGACATCGTCATTCTCTTATTGTATTGCAAATTTGTGGTAACACTGCATGATGATTATGAAGTTTGTTTTCGGGATATGGAAGTCATCCCTTGGGTTGCGCAAGCGCGAGTAAACTGCACCGACTTGAGCCACCACTGACTTTAGCCGATAGCTCCGCTAGTAGGGTATAGTGGTCACCCTGGGTTAAGTAAGCGTGATCATGTTACGCCGCCTTAAGTCGTTGCCGACTTAAGTTGATTGCTCCGTTTGTAGGGCATAGTGGTCACCCCGAGTTAAGTAAGCGTGAGCATGTTGCACCGCCTTAAGTCGTTGCTGACTTAAGTCGATTGCTCTGTTTGTAGGGCATAGTGGTCACCCCGAGTTAAGTAAGCGTGAGCATGTTGCACCGCCTTAAGTCGTTGCCGACTTAAGTCGATTGCTCCGTTTCTAGGGCATAGTGGTCACCCCGAGTTAAGTAAGCATGAGCATGTTGCACCGCCTTAAGTCGTTGCCGACTTAAGTCGATTGCTCCGTTTGTAGGGCATAGTGGTCACCCCAAGTTAAGTAAGCGTGAGCATGTTGCACCGCCTTAAGTCGTTGCCGACTTAAGTCGATTGCTTCGTTTGTAGGGCATAGTGGTCACCCCGAGTTAAGTAAGAATGCAAGTCAATCGTAAACGAGCCGAATATCTTTGAAATTTCTCTTTATTGATGACGTATTTCCATTATACAGAATACATGGTCGCCCCGGCTGTTTTGAAATACAGCTAGGGGTAAAACTTTCGGAAGTGCTCTATGTTCCAGGAGTTCCCAACTTCTGTGCCATCCATCTGGGTGAGGAGATATGATCCGGGCTGAGTGACCTCTGCTACTATGAAAGGCCCTTCCCATAAGGGTGATAACTTGTGCCGTCCCTCCCCCGTTAGAATTCGGCGGAGGACGAGGTCTCCTATCGAAAAGAAACATTGCCGCACAGCTTTGTCATGGTAGCGCCTTAGAGTCTGCTGGTATCGTGCTGATTGGATTACTGCATTCAGTCGTTCTTCCTCAAGTACATCAATATCCTCCAGCCTGGTGGCTTCGGCTTCTGCTATGCTTTCGAAGATCAATCTTGGCGCCCCAAACTTGAGATCAGCAGGTAGCACTGCCTCCAACCCATAGACCATGAAGAAAGGAGTGTTTCCATGCAGGGCCCGGCTAGGTTGGGTTCTCAAGCTCCAAACAACATAAGGCAATTCCCTTATCCATTTTCCTGCGAATTTCTCATTCTTATCAAAGACCCTTTTCCTGAGTGCCTCCAATATCATTCCGTTGGCTCGCTCAACCTGCCCGTTGGCTCTCGGATGGGCTACAGATGCATACTTGATCTGAATGCTTTTTTGCTCGCAGAAGTCAAAGAATTCTGAACTGGTGAAGTTGGATCCCAAGTCAGTGATGATACTGTTTGGTATCCCGAATCTGAATATTATGCTTTGTATGAATTCTACGGCTTTACAGAGGTTAAAGAGGCAATGGGCTGGAACTCTATCCATTTAGTGAATTTGTCAATTGCCACCAATACATGGGTGTATCCTCCTTGAGCTTTCTTGAAAGGTCCAATCATATCCAATCCCCAGCATGCGAAAGGCCAAGTTACTGGTATGGTCTGTAGCTGCTGTGCTGGCATGTGCTGTTGCTTTGACAGGTATTGGCAAGCTTCGCATCTCTGAACTAACTCGGCTGCATCGTTCTTCGCCGTCGGCCAATAGAATCCTGACCTGAAAACCTTCCCGACTAGTGTTCTGGATGCTGCATGTACTCCACACTGCCCTGCATGGACTTCCTCCAGAAGTTGCTTCCCGGTGGACGAGAGAACGCACTTCATGAGGACGCCTGACGCGCCCCTCCTGTATAATACCTCCCCAATGAGTGTATAGTGAGCTGATTGTCTGGCAATGCGCTCTGCCGAGTTCTTGTCATCTGGTTCTTCTTCATTCTTTATATACTTAATAATCGGTTGTCTCCAGTCATCAGAGTCTAACTCGGGTTGATCTATGATGTTGCACTCTTCTATTTGATCCGTCGAGATGCTCGGCTGGAGAATTTCTTGCACGAAGACCCCGGACGGGACCTGAGTCCGACCGGATCCGAGCTTGGACAGTACATCGGCCGCCGTGTTCCGATCTCTTTCTATATGATGAAACTCCAGACCCTCGAATTTATCTTCTAGCTTTCGGACGACGGCGTAGTATTTTCCCATTGAATCACATGAACAATCCCATTCCTTGTTTATCTGACTGATGACTACCAGAGAATCTCCATACACCATCAGTCTCTTGACGCCCAGTGATATGGCGATGTTTAATCCGTGTATCAAAGCTTCATACTCGGCTGCGTTGTTAGAGGCCGGGAATAGCAACTGGAGAGCATACTTGAGGTGCTCGCCTCCAGGTGCAGTGAAGAGAATCCCTGCTCCTGCTCCCTGCAGCTTCAGCGAGCCATCAAAATACATTCGCCATACTTCTGCCGTTTCTGGATTGTCTGGAACTTGCTGTTCTGTCCACTCTGATACGAAATCGACCAGTGCTTGAGTTTTGATGGCAGTGCGAGGTCAGAACTCGATATCATGGGATCCCAACTCGCAAGCCCACTTGGCTATTCGGCCAATGGCTTCCTTGTTGTGAAGAATGTCCCCTATTGGAAAACCAGTAACTACTATGACTTTGTGATCGTCAAAGTAGTGACGCAGCTTGCGGGCAGTTAGAAGTACTGCATATAATAGCTTCTGAACCTGAGGATACTTTTTCTTCGATGGGCTTAGAACCTCACTGATGAAGTAAACAGGATGTTGTACTGGATAGGCATGCCCTTCTTCCACTCGCTCGACTACCAACGCAGTGCTTACCACGTGAGTCGTGCAAGAGATATATAGCAGCAAATCTTCAGCCGGTTGAGTCGGCGTAGCTCGCCGGGGCGGTTTCAGTACTGGTGGTGTTGTCAGGAATTTCTTCAGTGCGTCTAGAGCTTCTTGTGCTTCTGAAGTCCATTGAAACTTATCCACCTTCTTGAGTAGTTTGTAAAATGGCAGACCTTTTTCTCCCAGCCTGGATATGAATCTGCTCAGGGCTGCCATACATCCGGTGAGTCGCTGAACCTTCTTTTGCGACCGAGGAGCTTCCATCTTCATGATAGCTTCAATCTTATCTGGATTAGCCTCAATTCCCCGGTGGCTGACAATAAATCCGAGTAACTTTCCTGCTGGTACCCCGAAAACACATTTTTCGGGATTGAGCTTCCATCTATATCTTCTCAGGCTGTTGAAAACCAGCTGTAAGTCTTCGATGAAGTTTTCCGGATTCTCCGTTTTGATCACCACGTCATCTACGTAAGCCTCCACACGCTTGCCCCAGTGATCGGCTAAGCATGTTTGAATGGCCCTCTGATAAGTCGCTCCAGCGTTTTTGAGGCCGAACGGCATGGAGGTATAACAGAAAGCACCAAACGGGGTGATGAACGCCGTTTTTTCCTCGTCTTCTTTTGCCAAACTAATCTGATGATACCCGGAATAGCAATCTAAGAAAGACAGCACAGAACACCCAGCGGTGGAATCCACCACCTGATCTATCCTCGGGAGCCCGAAGGGATCCTTCGGACAGTGTTTGTTGAGATCAGTATAGTCGACGCACATGCGCCAATCCACTTTATTCTTTTTGAGTACAAGAACAGGGTTGGCTAACCACTCGGGGTGTAATACTTCTCTAATAAATCCAGCCGCGGCCAAGCGAGCTAACTCGGCACGAATGGCCTCTCTCTTGTCGGGCGTGAAACGACGCAGCTTTTGCCGGATCGGCCTCGCTTGGGGATAGACTTTCAATTTGTGCTCGGCCAATTCCCTCGGGACTCCCGGCATATCCGCAGGTTGCCATGCGAATACGTCTCGGTTATCTTGCAGGAACTGGACGAGCGCGCTTTCCTATTTGTCATTCAAACTGGAGCTGATGACGGCCGTCTTGCGCTCATCAGCAAACCCCAGGTTGATCCGCTTGGTTTCTTCAGTTGGCCGCATAGAGGTCACGGCCTGAGCTTCGTTTGCCGGTACGGCGAGGTCTTCCTCAGGCTTAGAGTTCGCCGGTGTAGAAGGAACTGTTGACGGCTTGGTGGTGAGGGCTGCTTGGATGGCCACTCGGAAACATTCTGCGACGCCTTGGAAGTCGGCGCGCACAGTTATGATTCCTTGCGGTCCTGGCATCTTCAGTATCATGTATGTATAGTGCGGGATGGCCATGAATTTGGCCGGCCCCGGCCTCCCGATGATGGCGTTGTACCCGCAGTCGAAGTTCGCCACCTCGAACCTCAGGAACTCGGTTCTGTAGTTATCCGGAGTCCCGAAGGTGACCGGCATGTAGATGTGGCCCAGCGGGTATTCCCCTTCCGTCGGCACGATGCCGAAGAAAGGAGTGTCTGACTCGTGGAGCTCTTTGAGGTGAACTCCCAAGCCTTGGAGCGTACGGGGGAAGGTGACGTTGATGCTGCTCCCCCCGTCCACTAGCACCTTCTTTACCCGGCTCTCTCGGATCACCGGATCGACGAGGAGCGGGTATTTGCTTGGATGGTCAAAGTTGAGCCATTGGTCCTCCCGAGTGAAAGTGATCGGGTGCTCCGACCACCGGTATGGGGCGGGAGGGCCGGTGGTCGCCACTAGTATCTGGCGGTCGTTGAGCTTTTGTTGTCTTTTGTTCTCCTGCGACCCATGTCCGCCGAAGATGATGTTGACCTCCCTGTCAACGCGTGGGAAAGATCCTCCTCCCCCCTCCTCCGGCTGATGGGGCTGTCGTGGTTCACCTGGTCCTCCCCTCGGCGGAGGAGGTGGTAGGGGTTAGAAGGGTCGACCATGTCCGACGGAGTGCTTGAAGTCCCGGCAGTTACGGAGAGTATGGTGCATGTCCTTGTGGTACGGGCACTGGGCGTCGAGGATGTCGTCCAGCGTGCGCTCGCCTCCACGAGGCCCTCCTCGGGCGCGAGAGGCGGGTGGTCCGGCGGCGTGTACTTCTTCACGAGGCCTCTTCTCCCAGCGTTTGTCGGGTGGCTGGTTCGCGTCGCGTCGTGGTGCTGCCAGTGCGGGCTTTGCTCCTCCGATGAGATCCTGGGCCCGCTCGTCGGCGGTGATGTAGAGGTCGGCTTCCCGGAACAGCTCCTCGGAGGTAGTCGGCGCCTTTTGTAGTATGGCTCGGACGAAAGCCGAGTCATTAGATCCTCTGTAGAAGTCCTCGATCACGGCCGCCTCCGTGACCTCGGGGATGCGGTTTCTCATGGTCTGGAACCTTTTAAGGTATGACCGGAGAGTCTCATCCCCCCGGCGCTTGATGGATTTGAGGTCCCATGGTTGCGCTGGCTTGTCGGAGAGAGACTGGAAGTTGGCGGTGAAACGTCGATTGAAGTCTCCCCAGTCGTCGATGCAGTGTCGGGGTAGATGTCGTAGCCACTGCAGCGCATCTTGCCCAAGGACGATGGGCAGATACGCGGTCATGACGTCTTCCGATGCCCCGGCAGCCCGAGCAGCGGTGGTGTAGACGGCTAACCAACCCCCTGGATCCTGCTTAGGTTCATATTTGTCGACATTGGATACCTTGAAGTTGGGAGGCCATTGGATGGCCCTAAGGCGCGGAGTAAGGGCGGATACTCCGCATGTGTCCTCCTGTCGTCGGGGATGACGTCTGTCCCGGGGAGGGGAGTGGCGGTGGTGGTTCCTCGACCGTCCCCGGGTGGTACCGCCAGTTGAGGCTGTCGCCGACTCAGTTCGGGTGGCCTGGCTTTGAGTCGGGAAGCCATGATCTCGGTCATACTCCTCCCGACGGCGAATTTCGTTCTCATGCCGCCGTTCGCGCGAAGCATTGATAGAGCTTCGCGCGTCTCGGCGACTGTTGATGGCGTGTCGCAAATTGTTCGGCGGGTGAGCGAGTGGTAGAAGATGGTTGGCCGCCTGAGTGAACAGGCGTCGGTATCCCTCAGCGTCGGGAGTCCGAGGAAGTCCGTCAGCTATCCGAGCTAGAACGGCTCCGACTTCGCTCGGCGTGTTCATAGCTCGGGCGAAGTCGGGGTTCTGGTTGCGCCCGAAGAGCGGATTCTCGCGTCGTTGCCTTGCATCTTGCTCGGCTTGCTCCTGAGTCCGCCGGCGATCACGTCGTCGGGAGTTCCTTCGTTCCCTGAAGACGCGTTCTTCCGGAGTTTCTCCTATCTCTGAAACCTCGTCTCGCGAGACAGGCTGCTCCGGATCCCGTTCTCCGGCTGCATGATGTCGTCGAACGTTCCTGCGTCGGTTCCTTCGTCGGCGGGATTCTCGCTGAGGTGGTTCTTCTCCAGGCGCGGTCGGTTCATCGTCAGAGACGGCGGGCGACTCTGCTCTCCCGATGAAGAGGACGTCGGGGTAGAACGGTACTGCTGTCGCGGCGACTTTCTTTCCGTTCTCCTTTGAGGCCGGAGGAACGGGAAGAACGACTTGCCTCTCCCTGGTCTCCTTCTTTCTCACGACCCGTGTCCATTCTTTCGTCGGGGAAGTAGACAGCGGAGTCTTCCGGGTCAGCGAGCTTCCAGCTCCAGCCTCCCCGGAGACGATCTTTTTCCGAAGAGCCGGAGGTAGCGTCTTTCCAGCATTTCCGGAGTTCGTTGGAGGAGACTTCTTTTCCGGTGGATCCGCGATACGGTGTAGAATTCCCTCTTCATCTGCTATAGATGAGATCGTCCCGAAGCAGAATACGGATCCAGGACGCATGGCGATCTTGCTGTAGAAGGTGATGGCCATTGAGCTAGCTTGGATCGTCGACACACCCCCTACCTGGCGCGCCAGCTGTCGGTGTTTTGGGTCCGACCGCACACCCGGGGTTGCCCCTCAAGGTGTTTTTAGGAGTAGGACGGTGTCAACGACTGTAGCAAAATGGTTCGTGCCGATCGCACGAGGGACAATGGACAAGATTTGCAGGTTCGGGCCGCTTAGAAGTGCGTAACACCCTACGTCCTGGTGAGTATATGAGCGTGGTTACAAGAGGGTTCTCTGGATAGAGGGCGCAGAGAGTTTACGTGGGTGGCTAAGTAAAACAGGGTCGATCGTTCTGAAGGGGTGCCCCCTAGGCCTTATATACTCGACTGTGGGGCAGTACATGTGATATGATAACATCAAGTAGCTAAAAGATAGTGAACCTCTTGAGTTTATCCCTACGTAACCTTCGCCGACTTATCCTCGCATGGCTCCGTTGCCTGGGGGCTTCAGCGCGGGAAAGTCGGGTCTCTGTTGCGATTCATTCGTTCGACGTTGTGGGCCGCCCGGGTTTGCACCAGTCCAGTCTCATGTCTTCTCTTCTTTGTTGGTTGTCTTTCCCCAGGCCCACGAAAGAATGACCTTACGAATTATTGGGCCCTTGGGCCTTTCGTGAGGACTTTTACTTCTTTAGTGGACCCAGGGGATATCTATCCCCCACAGAACATGCCTCCAAATTATTTATCACAGGTAGACAATAACTAAAGGAATCTGGTAAAAAATGAACTTTGATTTTTCTGACCTCAAATTTATTTATTTTATCACTTTTAAAGAAACTCATTTTTCATATTTAAATTCAAATCGTGAACAAAAAACATTCATATCTTGACATGCAACATTTTTAAACCGTAGATCTGACATAGAGGAGTCCTACAAAATTTGTTTCACAATTGTTCGAGTTCAAAAACTCGAGTTACTGATTTTCCAAGATTCTCTGCGTATTAAACCGAAAAAGGAAAATAGAAAAACCACTTTGCATGTTAGTCCCTCGGGTTTCAACTAACCGCAAACGGTTACCACAAGGTCCTCGGCCACTATTCACAGAGTCTATGACAGTTTACAGAAAAACCCTCGGGTTTTGGCTTAATCGTGCGCGAGATCCGTATTCTACCTCAGAACAGAGAGAGAGAGAGGGAGAGACGAGTGCATGGCTCGGGTGACGGCTTACCAGTGGTGAAGATGGCTAGGCGAGGTTGCGGATAGGTGCGGTCAACGAAGGCGAACTCGACGGCGGTCTTGGCTCGGCGGGTCGCGGATGGAGAACTCTGGTCCATGCACGCCGGCGGGACCGAGGAACAATGACGTCGATGGTGGTGCTCCGATCGTCCTTTGGCTTGGGAAAGAGGTGACGAGACGGTGCACGAGATGGTGAAGCGATTGCGGGGCTTGGTTTGGGCAATGGCGGGCGGTGGGAGCTCTGGTGTGAGCTAGTTCACGACGGCCATGGCGGTCGCTGTCGGATGGAAGAAAAGACGAGAGTGAGAGAGTGAGGGCGAGTGAGAGTGGAGGAAATGAGTGCTGGCGATGCGAGGTGCTCTCCACTTTGGCCTAGCAGCCAGGCGCGAGGCGTGCACGCGAGGAGAACACAACGCATGCGCTTGGGCGCGAGCTCCACGCGTCCAGATGCACGCCACATGGCGTACATGATCTATGACTCGCAGGCGCGAATGAGACAAATTGAGAGCACGAAAAGTCGCCCAGCTTTAGCCGATTTGCTCCCCTCTCTACCGGCTACAACTTTGCTATAGGGATTAGGGTGGTTCAGTGGCTAGATTTTGAATTACAGGCCTCAAAACTTTGGTTTGTCAGCACTGCACAAAACAATGGAACCGGTAGTCCAACTGTGTCAAAACATGTCAAACGGATTCAAAAGTTTTCCAACTGTTTATAGGGCGTGCCCTAAGTAATTATCTACAACTTTTGTTATTGGGACAATGCCATTTGAAGATTATTTATCTTTGAACGCGCTGAAGTTTGAAAAGAGGTACAAGATTAGACATAGAAAAATCAGGGTTGTCCCCATTTCTTTTTGTTTTCTGAAGAAACTTCATTGATTAAGCACAACAGTCACTAAACCACATCAGCACATATAGTTTAGAAACTACCATTTTCTGAACTCAAGATTTGGATGATCAACCAGTATCAATCCAACTTAATTAAGTAAAGATTATTCACACTCTAACACTCTATGATAATCTATGTCTAAGAGAACTAGGTTTTCTACTGGTGCAAGCAAGGGTTCACTTCACAACCATTAGTGGCAATTTAAGATTTTGATGTAAGTGATAATATGATTGATGATGCTCATGATAATGCCTTCATGATGCACATGCCATGAATGAGTATGCTAAACACTAGGGGTGTTACAATCTTTCCCCCTTAGGACTAGTTTGGCAGCGAAGAGAAAAAATTCCCTTGGAAACCAACCCAGGAGGGGATTTTAGATGGCACCTTATTTCCGAGAGAGAATCTCCCCTCTCGAGTGTACTTCCGTGGCATTGTTTGGGAAGTAAGGGGCTAAATGCCCCTCTTGAGCAAAAATACATAAAAAACTCAGAAAAAAATCAAGCAAAAATAAGGAATATTTAGAAATCTCTTAAATAATAAAACATCACTAAAAATCCAGAAATATGAAGCATGTATCAACACTGCAATGTCCGTTTAATATCACCATCACATATTATCATCTAATATTCAACGAAGCTAATCCATCCATCATCACATCACATAATATCATTATCTCTATTCACACGTACAGATAGACAATATAATATAAAATGAAGTATTAGGAAGTTTGGCAGTAGAATAAGACATCTAAAACATGCACGCCACATGTCAACTTAATGCGTTTTAGTTTCATGCCTGCTTCCTTCTCCATGTCTGCTTAATGTGTTGCTTCCACTTAACACACTGCAAGTAACACCAATTGACACACATTTTAGTTTATATGGTTACACAATTATATAATTCAATGCTAGTAACATAGCATAGAAGTGTGGTTAAACAATATATAGCAGTAGGAGTTAGTAGCTGAAATGAATCAATTTTTTCTAGTTCCACTGAATAAATTCACAAAAACTAGAACATATGTTTTGCTTCCACTGAAAAAAACTAGAATATCAAATGTGTTGCTTCCACTGAATAAATTCATTGAATAAATTCTATATTAAAAAATTGTGTTAATGCACTAAAATCAGAAAAATATCAAAGGCTCCTCCTTTTAATCTAGTTCCATTAATGAAAGCTGAAACAGAAGTACTGTATCCTTACTAGTAATGTTAAACCTTATTGTATTTAACAAAAAACTGAATAATTTACTGACAAGTGGCAATGCCAGATATATGAAACAATTTTGAGTTTGGGTAGCATTTTAGTTCATGGATACTTTCCAAATATTTGATCCTTGTCATCATCAGCTAGCAGTAACCATCAGCAACTACTAGAAGTTGTTAAGAACATTTAAGAGGGTTTGTGTGGGGTGCAAGGGAGAGTGGCTTTGTTCAGAGGTACTCCTGTTCGAATGAGCAGTAGCAGAAGTGGAAGTTGTAGCAAGAGGGATACTAGGAGGGGTAGCAAGAGGGCCACCAGGAGGGGAAGTAAGAGGACGAACAAGAATGAAAGAAGGAGGTGGCATTTGTTGAGTGGATGTGAAATTCAAATCTCCTATAGCCACACTACCTAAAAAGGGAGAAGATGAGTAAAAATGCATTCTGATAAGTAGTAAAAATATAGACGTTATGAGTTAAAATACCTTCGTGTAGGGCTTCCAAAGAGTAGTACAATGAAAATGGCTTCTTTTGGTACTTCGCTACCTTTGGGTGAGCCTATATGTGCAAGATGAAATCACAAATGAGCTTACATGTGCAATATTAAGAAAACATATTGAGGAAATGGCTTACAAGGATGAGCTTTTCCCAAAGTTCGAGCTCAGCCACTATCATACATAGGGAATCATTGCACCCCACCCCACTTTCTTTCCTTGAATCTCTTACTGCCTTGTAATGAGATTTAAGCTCCTTATCTTTCTCTTGCATTTGCTATTCCTTATCTTTGTCTTGCATTTGCTGTTCCTTATCTTTGTCTTGCATTTGCTGTTTGGAGTAATGGGCAAGAGGATACGTCTCATTGAACTTGTTTGTGATACTGCTCCATCCCTCAGCAGTCCAACCATTTTGACTTTTGAACTTTGGGATGTCCTTATGTTCAAGGAGCACATCAACCAGACCTTTCTCATACATAGTGTTCCAAGCTTCCCTAGAAAATTCTTTGCCATGACTATATTTCCCAACAAAACATAGTAAACATAAGGCTTTACTACTACATAATAAAACATAAGACTTTACTACTACATGATAAAACATAAGTCTTTATTACTATATAATAAATATAAGAGATCCTAAACTAACTATTGTAGGCAGCCCACATTTGGATATGATCTGATCTCTCAGGTTGCTTCCATCACTTAAGTCCATATCATTGGGGTAGTTGTTGTCTCCCTCTGGGACTTCAACATACTGGCTTGGAGATATATGATCTGGTTGGTGGTCAAGCCAACCTTCATCACCATTTTGCCCTCTAATTATGTTGTGAAAATCAACAGCTGGCGCTGCTATATTGATTTGATTTTGGATAGGATGAAATGTGCCTACTTTGAGAATTGGAAACCTTTTCTTCAGAACACCAATGGCTCTTTCGATGTGGTTGTGAAGAATGGCATGACAATGCTTGAATAGCTCTTTGTAGTTCACATAACTAGCTTGTGATGAACGACACATTCTAAACTCAGTGAGGTGACACCTAACTCCTCGGTATGGGGCAATAAAGGATGATGTATTTGCATACCCACCATCTACAAGATAAAATTTTCCTTCTGGCACAATGAACTCTTTACTGATAGCGGATCGAAGGAACCCTGCATCTGAGGCTGAGCCTTCCCACCCACATGAAATAAATATAGAATTCAGATCGAAGTCACATGCCAACATCACGTTTTGTGAAAGTGACCCTTTCCTATTTCGGTATGGAGGAGCCTTATCTTCTGCAATGGTGATAGGTACATGGGTTCTGTGACAGAACCTCCCAAGGTATTAGGCCCACCTACAGTTTTCCTTGTCCTAAGGACCTTGGACAACCCTATAGATGCACATAATCACTCGACAAGTTCGGTAACTGTATCCTCATCATTTCGCCCAAGAGCACTTGACCCGTCACGTAGATATTACATCACATCGGAGGAAAGGATAAGTGGAAGCAGATTACAATAACTAAATTTACACTTATAAAATATATAGAGAGAGTATTCACAATACCAGGGTATTAAGAGTGCATAAAACATTATTACAACCCAGGGAGGCAAAACACCCTCCCGCACAAAAGTTTATTGTTTTCAAGGTGGGAGGCAAACATCCTCCCGCGACCAACTTCACTGCTAAGGCTCTTCCTTGGGTACCACCTTTGAACAGAAATAGCAAAACTCTGTTGTTTCCTCACCTACAACAACATGGGTTCGAAAACCCTGAGTACGGAGTGTACTTTCGCAAGTCTTACTCGACAAAAGAAAAAGACTCTCAAGGATATGCTGGCTTGAGGGAGTCAAGGTAAGGCTAATCAAAAATCAAAGACTCTGTTTGCAGAAATGCTTACTATTAGTGAATCCTTAAAAATCCAGTTTTATTGTCAAGTTAAGTCATTACCTATAACTAGAGTTCTTTCTACCCTAGTTTAAGCACTTGGCCTACACTAGCCGTCTTTTAACACCCTTGTAAACTGGATTGCTACGTGTAGGGCAGTGACCAAGTCTTCATGTCCGAGAAGTAACGGCGATCCGAATCGATTAATACCCAGCTGGGGATCTCCAACCACACGACATATGTAGCACTTAACCCTTACATATGTCAACTCGCCATCGGAGTTCTCAAGACCAGACCGGGTTTACGCCAACCGAGAGCACATATACACCACCGTCCAACTTCTTGCTACGAAGGGTACACGCTACTCTTGCCATCTCTCCAATCCCATTACGTGTTGGCCTTTTGCAGGATCTAGGACACCGGCTAGAGGGGGGTGAATAGACGGTTTTGACTAAAATCAAAAACACTAGTGAAATTTAATCAATATGACAAGAGGTATAAATTCTCTAGTGACAACAAGCAAGCAATCTATGAGAAACAACTATGGTAATTGTATACAAGAGAGACAATACACAAAATACTAATTACTTGCACGGTAACAAGTAATGCGAGAAGAGAAAGACACCGGACTTTATCCCGTGGTATCGGTGATTTGCCCATCACCCCTAATCCACATTGAGGTAGACTTCAAGCTCTCACTTGCTCCTCTACCAAGACATGGCTTGATCTTTGAGCCAAGTGGACAAGAAATCACTCAATACCTCATTGGCTCATAGAACTGCTCATATTCCTCAAAGTTGTCCTCAGTATACAAATCAATCCCAGCTGAGATTATATCATAGTCCAAACTGTTTGCAGTAGCAAACTCAGCAAAGGTTATAGAATACCTCTTAAAGCCAGTCATCCAAGTGATTGATTGCTCATCAATGTCAATCTCAACAGTTGCCAGGAACTATTTCACAGCCATCTCACTCAAGTCTGTCTTCTGGCCCATAAAGTCATAGAGACCACATGCCTCGAACTTTGGAATCAATCCCTCCATGACTGACTGACCCAGCATAAATGTCCAATCAATAACTTGATGCTTGTGAAAGTTTGTGTCCATTAGGGTTCTCCAGAAGACATCAAACTGAAGATGAGTATGAAAATACTGAATGTTTGTGTCAGAGGGCAGATCATACTGATTAACTGTCCTCCTAGAGCAGTACTCAACCATAGAGAATCTTCTCTTGGGATAGGTCCATCTTGTGACATCAATTGGATAATCTGGATGAGCGTGTGGAGCATCCTCTTTGTCCATAGAAATGTTGCCCCTAGCTGATGATTGGGCCTCTAAGTCTATAGCTGGATTATAATCTGCATCATCTGCACGATGACACTTTGACTTAAAACGACCTGCAAGCTTCTTAAGACCACCCAGACCACTGCAATATATATGGGTAATATCCACTGGTTGATAGTTGATGATGTCACAACATAGAGAAAGGAAGTGTAAGTTTCTGTCAGGGACCGGACTGTCCGCGCTAGGGGGCCGGACTGTCCGTGCCATCCTGGCGGACGGTCTGCGACCGTCCATGGGCGATTTCTAGAACCCTAGCCGCCCCATCCGTCTAATCATCGATTTGACATAAAATAATCATCCAAATCCATTCAATTTTTGCACCATATTCACAATGAGTAACACGAGCAATTCCACCAATCAAAGTTGTAATTCCACTGTGCAATTCAAGAACAGAGAGAAAACCCTATGAATCCTCAAATTTGAATAAATCAGACAAATTCCATGAGATTTTGAAATACCGAGATGAAGACATGATTGATGAACTCCAAACAATCTCCCGGACAGTCCATGCGCAATTTCAGTTCACCGTCCGCTCACAAACGACAAGAATCACCTTTGGCATGTGGAGTGTGAGAGAGAAAGAGACAAGTGTTGAAAGTGACAATCTGACTGCCTCTGCCCGATTTATCTGCCTGCCGCGGATGGTCCACGTGAAGTCGGCGAACGGTCCGCGCCCTGTCAATTCAGACAGTCTGCTCTGCTGACTCGGACTGTCCAGAACCTGATACGTCGGAAGGTCCGCAGTCATTACCCGGACAGTCCGCGGCCTGATACTCAAATATCCAAAGTTTGTCCACTTTCTGATTTTGAATTTCAAATTGGGTTTGTCGCTCAAATATGGACATTTTGACCAATCCAAGGGTTAGTATGGATGCATATACACATTATGTACTTGAGTAACACAAATTTTCATATAAAACTATTTAGATCAAATAAGAATAAAAAAATCATCAAAAATATCTAATAAATAGCCTAGAGAGCACATTTGGAACCTAAATGCAATACTACACATGTGTATTCAACCTCAAGCCACGTTTGAGAGATCTATCACATTCATTTCACTTCTTAATTTGCAAAACCTCGTTTCATCTAATGGCTTTGTAAATATATCGGCCAATTGATCATCCGTGCCTCTTGGGGACTTGTTCTCAAATGCTATGAATTAAGAACAAGGCAACACAAATGTTAATGGTTAAAGACCTTCGTCCTTCGAAGCATTATTTCCCTTATGATATAATGATCTTCAGACAAAGGTTGCGAAGGACATACCTTCATCATCTCAATACATAATGAAGAATCAGGATCATATGACATATATAAATGAAACTTGAATAATCATATGAAATCATAGAAATATTTATATTTCGCCATCTAATCATGAATAAATATCAACGATATTGAATTACATTTATACCTTCGGTTTGACAGAAGGTGTAAATCCGAGTGTGACGTGCGAGTGGATACAATTCAGCGTGAACAGTACGGTGTTACTGTTCATCTATTTATAGGCACATGACGTAGCCTAGGTAAAATTACATCCATGTCCTTGACATTTACTATTGACTTAAGGACAATCTATCGAGGACTAGATAGCCTTTTCCTCTTTAAGTCGGTTTCATTTTCCACCGCTAAGACGAAGCTTCTTGTAACGCCCTGAATTTGGGGGCAGAATTTTTTCTTCTTTTCTCTCACCAAATTCGGGCGTTACTCTCTTTTCTCTTTCCTCGTTTGCTCCTTCTTTCCAATTTCAAACCAGTATAGCGGCAGGTGTCCGTGTCATGTATAAACCAAAACCTAAGTGTCATGGGTGTTGCATCATGCCGAAGCACATTTCTTTGTCTGATGTTGAATGTTCGTCTCGTTCTGTTCCGGATTTCGGTTCGCGATTTAATTCCGTTTAGTGGTCGCGCTCGTCGTGGGTTTTCGACCCGCGAAGTGGCCCGGCCCGCCCCGGCCTGCGCACCCCTGGCGCCCAAACCCCCCCATGCGCCCCCCTCCTCTCTCTCTCTCTCATTTGGATCTCCCGCGCAACAACCTCTCCTCTCCCTCTTCCACCTCTCTCTCCCCGTGGTGCCTTAGGGTTTGGAGACGGCGATCACCGGATTTTGGACCCCGAGGTGAGCTCCCCTCCCCTCCCCTTCTCTCTCTCTCTCTCCCTCTCCCTCCTCTTCTTCCCCCCCCCCCCCCCCGCGCGCCCCCTTTCTCCCCCTGCCCGCGCGCGACCCCACCCCGGCGGCGCTCGGCCTCGCCCGCCCGGCCTCCCTCCCCGCGGCGGCGTTCGGCCCCCCCGACCCCGACCCTGCCCCCGCGGCGCGTTCCCCGTCCGGCCTCCTCGGCGCGGCGGCGCGGCCCCCGCCCGGCCCCCTCGGCGCGGCGGCGCGGCCCCCGCCCGGCCTCCCTCCCCGCGGCGGCGTTCGGCCCCCCCGACCCCGACCCTGCCCCGGCGGCGCGGCCCCCGCCCGGCTGCCCTCCCCGGCGGCGCTCGCCCGCCCGCCCCGTCGCGGCGGCGCTCGGCCCGCCCGCTCGGCCCCTCGCGGCGGCGCTCGGCCCCCCGCCCGGCCTCCCCTCGCGGCGGCGCCCGCCCCTGCCCCGGCCCCTGCGCGTGGCGCTCGCCCGCCCCGCCCCTCGGCCCGGCCGGCCATGGTGGCTCGACGCCCTCTCGCGGCGCGGCGAGCCCCGCTCGCCCGCGCGCCCCCCGCCCCCGGCTCGGCCGCCCCTGGCCGGTTCAACCGCCCTGGCCCCAGCTCGGCCGCCCGTTCCCCGTCCCGGCCTCGCCCGACCGTGTCCCCGCTCGCCCGCGCTCGCGGTGATTATTTGTTAATTAGCGTGTTGCGTCGCGCGCTTCGCCGCGCGAAGGATTTGTCTAAAATTCAGATTCTATCCTGTGTTGCGTCGTGCGCTTCGTCGCGCGATGATCCATTTTGTTTCAGGTTGTTTAAGGTGTAACGTCGCGTGTGTATTCGCGCGACGTTCCACATTGGACAAAGTTTAGTAGACGTATGCCGTCGTGCGCTTCGTCGCGCGACGCTTAGCGTCTCCTCTTAGCTAAGGCGAAGTATCTCGCTACGTGCTCAGTCGCGCGACGAGTCGTTAACTTCTTAATTTGTTTTAGAGAGCTTTGTCGCGTGTCTCGCCGCGCGACCATCCTTTTATTTATCTCCACCTGCTTATAATAATTAGACATGAAACATGACTTTACTTTACGCTAAACATAGTGTCTACATTAAATTTCCTTCCATTAAGCGAGTGGTTAATTTATAATCATGTAACGTGATCGTTTCTCGACTGTCTTTTCCTCTTTCTCTCTTAACCGTACTTGCGAGCCCGCGTGGAACGTCTGTTTACTTATTGCATTCTATTGTATGGTGTACTGTTCTTTGGTATTAAATATGTGGATGTATGTATGTTTGCGCTCGTATAGAGAACGATCCGGTCGAAGAGCCCGAGGAACTCGCAGGAGAAGCCCCTAAGCAGCAGTCGGTTGGTGGAGGCAAGTGTCCCTTGACCTATCTATGTCCTATTCATTATTTAATTCACCTCCCGCTTTACACATTTATGCCTAAGGATTTACTAGCTTTTGTTATCCATGTCCTTGTTTACCTATTTGGGTTGGATTATTACTGTTTAGCTTTATGCTATTGCTCAAACTCTAATCAATGAACATGATGAGAATATCTATGATACACTGTTTTCCCTTCTCTTATTATGATGTTATGCTTGTGGTCATCAAGGGGGCTCGAGCGGTTTCTCGAGTGCCTCTCCGTAAGGACCTGTTGTATGGATGACCGCCCGGGAAAACAGTGCAACCATGAGGGTGGAATGGGGTGCCCTTAGCTGAATAATTAGAGGATCCGGGGTGTAGTTCACTTAGCCGTCGTGCCGTCAATGGGGCTCGGTGTATGCGGCTCGCTCTGCCAAGTTTGGGTTCGCCCCTTGGGGAGGAGTGCGGTGCATTTAGGAAACCTAACGGGTGGCTACAGTCCCGGGGAATCTTTGTAAAGGCTACGTAGTGATGCCCTGCTGGGTCACCTTGGTAGTGATCAATGGAGAGTCATGATCTCCGGGCAGAATGGGAATCACGGCTTGTGGGTAAAGTGCACAACCTCTGCAGAGTGTTTGAAAACTGATATATCAGCCGTGCTCGCGGTTATGAGCGGCCAAGGGAGCTCCAGTGATTAGTGGTACTTGATCAGAGATACTTTGGTACAGGTGGTTATGAGATCGATGATTCTGGTTATGACTATGGTGCTGGTAAGTGGTATTCTTTCCGTTTGGAAAGGGTACATCGGGTTAATAACTTGGGTTAATGCTAAAACTTGGCTTTCTACTAGTAAGTAATAATCTGACCAACTAAAAGCAACTGCTTGACTTATCCCCGCATACAGCTAGTCCACTACAGCCAAACAGGATGCTTGCTGAGTATGTTGATGTGTACTCACCCTTGCTCTACACACCAAACCCCCCATCCCCAGGTTGTCAGCATTGCAACCACTGCTCAGGCGAAGATGAAGCTGTGGAAGGAGACTTCCAGGAGTTCCAAGACTACGACGAGTTCTAGGTGTGGGTTAGCGGCAACCCCCAGTTGGCTGCCTGTGAAGGCCGCGGTTATCTACGTTTCTTTTCCGCACTTTGATTTATTGTAAGAACTATATGGACGTCTCAGACGTATGATGTAATCGACTATTTCCCTTATTAATTCTATTTTGAGCACTGTGTGATGATGTCCATGTTATGTAACTGCTGTGTACGTGAATAACTGATCCTGGCACGTACATGGTTCGCATTCGGTTTACCTTCTAAAACCGGGTGTGACATAAGTGGTATCAGAGCCGTGCTGACTGTAGGACCGCTAACCTAGAGTAGAATGGTCGCTCTAAGGACTATAGACCTCTATCTCTGCCTTGACTTTGATATCCCTTCAAAAGTTGGTCATACCGACCAAACCTATGTTCTACTATATATTATACCTTGCTGAAAATCATGTTTTATTCTAATCCTTCATTTACTCATGATTCATTACTTGCTGGTCATATTGATTCTGTTCTCACCCTTTTGCTTGCGATGTCTTTTGTAGATGGCTCGACTTAGACACACTGCACGAAAGTCAGTCATCCCCTTCTTACCCTCCCGCCTTGCTGAGCGTCCGCTTCGCCGTCCCGTGGCCGGACAGTCCAGCCACTTGGAGAGACTACACCACCGCCTGCGTGAGGAGCAGGAATGTCCACGACAGGAGTAGCAGAGCTCTTCTTTCTCGCTCCAACAGGAGATAGAGTCTGTGAGGAGCTGCTCCCCTGTGCTTCCTCTGGAGGCGCCCCCTGCATCACCACTGGGCGCCCCAGCTTCTGGAGTAGCTGCTGGAGGAGACCCAGACGACGGAGATGGCGACGACAGCTCAAGCCACGACACCGACTTCTCTGCTAACCTTGAGCCGGAAGGATGGGTTGCTCGACCCATCACTCGCGACGCTGCTCGTGGGTGTCACTTCCACGATGCGCTCGACACCCTGCTACGTCGGGCATTTAACCGGCATACTTGGTCCGTCGAGTATCGCTGTGTGGTCTACCAACATAGTCGCGGGGTCTACCCGGACCGCTGGGAGGCGACCTGCTTGGTGCGCTGCCCGGAGAACAGTCTCCAGGGTGCGGAGGCCTGCTCAGAGCACTATTCTATCTCTGAACGGGACTCAGCTAAGGCAGCCATGCAAGATGCTGCACGGCGTGCGCTTTTGCACTACTGCTCGGTTTTCGGTGGGGCAGCTGACGGTCTTGACCTGAAGTATTACCCCCGCCGTCCATCTGGCAGCACAGGAGGCGTGATTGTCTCACCTGTTGGTGAGGGCAATCCTAGGTTGAGCAGCACAGTCAACCTAGCCGCCGTGCTAAACACGGAGCTGGACCATGCATTAGACGAGCTGTGTAGGGCTCGTGCTGAGATCGCCCTGCTGCGGGCTGAGCGCGCGGAACGTCGTCACCTGGATGGTGGTTCCCCCGCTCCCGTTGGGACTCAGCACCCGTACCGCTCACCTCAGCGTGGACACCAGTCTTATGGCAATCCCGACTGCAAGACCAAGATAACTCTAGAACCATAGATCGTTAGAGTTGGATCTTGTAATTAATACAAAATATATACATAGAAGCTACAGTCTTAGCGTTAGTCTCAGTCTTAGTTAGTCTTAGTTAGACAGGGTGGTTTGCTATATCCTGTGCATTTATGTTTGTCATGATGAACTATGTTTGGTTTGGATCTTTGTAATGATTGTCACCAGAGTGTGGGTACCCCCTGCATTTTGGTTTATCTATTATGTTAATGGAGTTAGCTATATAGTTGGGAAACCTTTTTATTCCACTTTCCTCTTTATCTAAGAAGCTGTGTGGTCTGTGTTGGAGATCAGTGAAGATGCTCATCTGTTCAGTGCTGTTGAAGAATTCTATTCTCTTTCCTTATGCTGCAAGATTTGCCAGATCAGTTCTGATGTGTGGTTGCATTCTGCAGATGTCAGAGAACAGGCGCAGAGGAGGAAGGCGTGCTCAGTAGGAGCGAGCCGCTCAACAGGATGAGGTGCCCCAGCAGCAGCACCTGCCGCCCCCACCCCCGATGTCGATCGAGCAGATGTTTCTAATGCAAACTCAGGCAGTTCAAGCCATCGGTCAGACTTTGGCCGCCATTCAGCAGCAGCAGCAGCAACAGCAGCAGGCCCCACCTCAACCTCAGATGCCTCAGATGCCCAGAGACAAGCGTGCTGAATTCATGAGAGGTCATCCACCAACGTTCGCTCACTCTTCTGACCCCATGGATGCTGAAGATTGGCTGCGCACTGTGGAGCGGGAGTTGCATACCGCTCAGTGCGATGACAGGGAGAAGGTTCTGTATGGTCCCCGTCTGTTGAGAGGGGCAGCCCAATCATGGTGGGAGTCTTACCTCGCCACCCATGCCCACCCTGGCGCCATCACTTGGGAAGAGTTTAGAGGTAGTTTCCGTCAGTACCATGTTCCTGCAGGTCTGATGATAGTGAAGAAGGAGGAGTTCCTGGCCCTCAAGCAAGGGCCATTGTCTGTCAGTGAGTACCGAGACAGGTTTCTGCAGTTGTTTCGCTATGCCCCTGAAGATGTCAACACCGACGCCAAGCGACAGTACCGTTTCCTGAGAGGCTTGGTTGACCCTCTGCAGTACCAACTGATGAATCATACCTTCCCGACATTCCAGCACCTGATTGACAGAGCAATCATGACGGAGAGAAAGCGTAAGGAGATGGAAGATCGTAAGCGCAAGATCAGTGGACCCCAGCCTGGAAGCAGCAATCGTCCTCGTTTCTCAGGCAATCAACCTCAGCAGTTCAGGCAGAACCAGCGTCCACCTCAGCAGCATCAGCAGTTTCAAAGGCAGTATCCTCAGCACCAGTACCAGAACCGTCAGAGCAATCAGTCAGGAGGTCAGTTTCAGAGGCAGAATCAGCAGGCACCTCGTCTTCCTGCCCCAGCATACCAGCAGAACAGTCAGGCAGCACTAGCTCAGGTTGGAAACAGAGCATGTTTCCACTGTGGAGAGCAAGGCCACTGGGTGATGCAATGTCCGAAGAAGGCAGCCCAGCAGCAGTCAGGCCCCAATGCCCCAGCAAAGCAGAATGTGTCTCAGCCTGGAGCAGGCAATCGCTCTCAGCCGCGCTATAATCATGGAAGACTGAACCACTTGGAGGCTGAAGCAGTTCAGGAGACCCCCGGCATGATAGTAGGTATGTTCCCAGTCGACTCCCATATTGCAGAAGTGTTATTTGATACTGGAGCAACACATTCTTTCATTACTGCATCATGGGTAGAAGCACATAATCTTCCAATTACTACCATGTCAACCCCCATTCAAATTGACTCAGCCGGTGGTAGAATTCGAGCCGATAGCATTTGTTTGAATATAAGTGTGGAAATAAGGGGGATAGCGTTTCCCGCCAACCTTATAGTAATGGGTACTCAGGGAATAGATGTCATCCTAGGGATGAATTGGCTAGATAAGTATCAGGCAGTTATCAGTTGTGATAAAAGGACAATCAAGTTGGTGTCCCCACTAGGAGAGGAAGTGGCGACCGAGTTAGTCCCGCCTGAGCCAAAGAAAGGAAGTTGTTATCAGATAGCTGTTGATAGCAGTGAAGCAGATTGATGAGCTGTCAGAGAAAGGTTACATCCGGCCAAGCACCTCGCCTTGGGCCGCCCCTATCCTATTTGTGGAGAAGAAAGATGGCACTAAGAGGATGTGTATCGATTATCGAGCTTTGAATGAGGTCACGATCAAGAACAAGTATCCCTTGCCCAGAATAGAAGATCTGTTCGACCAGTTGAGAGGAGCCAGTGTGTTCTCCAAGATTGATCTGAGGTCAGGTTATCATCAGCTCAGGATCCGACCTTCGGACATTCCGAAGACGGCATTCATTTCCAAGTATGGTTTGTACGAGTTCACAGTGATGTCTTTTGGTTTGACCAATGCGCCAGCATTCTTCATGAACTTGATGAACAGTGTATTCATGGATTACCTTGATAAGTTTGTGGTGGTATTCATTGATGACATTCTGGTTTATTCTCAAAGCGAAGAAGAGCATGCAGATCATTTGAGGATGGTATTGCAGAGATTGCGAGAGCACCAGTTGTATGCAAAGTTGAGCAAGTGTGAGTTCTGGATTAGTGAAGTCCTGTTCTTGGGTCACATAATCAACAAGGAAGGATTGGCTGTGGATCCGAAGAAAGTGGCAGACATTCTGAACTGGAAAGCGCCAACAGATGCTAGAGGAATCAAGAGTTTCATCGGAATGGCCGGATATTATCGGCGATTCATTGAAGGGTTTTCGAAGATTGCGAAACCAATGACAGCGTTGCTAGGCAACAAAGTTGAGTTCAAGTGGACCCAGAAATGCCAAGAGGCCTTTGAAGCGCTGAAAGAGAAGTTGACTACAGCGCCTGTCCTAGTCTTGCCTGATGTGCACAAGCCCTTCTCGGTGTATTGTGATGCTTGTTAAACAGGTTTGGGATGTGTGTTGATGCAAGAGGGAAGGGTTGTGGCTTAATCGTCCCGACAGCTGAAGGTTCATGAGAAGAATTACCCAATCCATGATCTAGAGTTGGCAGCAGTGGTTCATGCACTGAAGTCATGGAGGCACTATTTGTATGGACAGAAATGCGATGTTTACACAGACCACAAGAGTCTGAAGTACATATTCACTCAGTCAGAGTTGAACATGAGGCAGCGAAGATGGTTAGAGTTGATCAAAGACTATGAGTTGGAGATCCATTACCATCCAGGCAAAGCAAACGTAGTGGCAGATGCTTTGAGCAGAAAGAGTCAAGTCAATCTGATGGTCGCTCGTCCGATGCCTTATGAGTTGGCCAAGGAGTTTGACAGGTTGAGTCTCGGATTTCTAAACAATTCGCGAGGAGTTACAGTTGAGTTGGAACCTACCTTGGAGCGCGAAATCAAAGAAGCGCAGAAGAATGATGAGAAGATCAGTGAGATCCGGCGACTGATTCTAGATGGCAAAGGCAAAGAGTTTCGAAAGGATGCAGAAGGCGTGATATGGTTCAAAGACCGCTTGTGTGTTCCCAATGTCCAGTCTATTCGGGAGTTGATTCTCAAGGAAGCTCATGAGACAGCCTATTCGATTCACCCTGGCAGTGAGAAGATGTATCAGGATCTGAAGAAGAAATTCTGGTGGTACGGAATGAAGAGGGAAATCGCAGAGCATGTGGCTATGTGTGATAGTTGTCGAAGAATTAAGGCAGAGCACCAGAGACCTGCTGGATTGTTGCAACCGTTGCAGATCCCTCAGTGGAAATGGGATGAAATTGGTATGGATTTCATAGTCGGATTGCCTCGCACTCGAGCCGGCTACGATTCCATTTGGGTAGTGGTGGACCGTCTGACCAAGTCAGCCCACTTCATACCTATCAAGACCAACTACAGCAGTGCAGTATTGGCAGAATTGTATATGTCTCGGATCATTTGTCTTCATGGTGTGCCAAAGAAGATAGTGTCAGACAGAGGAACGCAGTTCACCTCTCATTTCTGGCAGCAGTTGCATGAAGCTTTGGGCACGCATCTGAATTTCAGCTCAGCTTATCACCTGCAGACAGATGGCCAGACCGAAAGGACCAATCAAATTCTTGAAGACATGCTGAGAGCCTGTGCGTTGCAAGATCAGTCCGGATGGGATAAGAGATTACCTTATGCAGAGTTTTCCTATAACAACAGTTACCAGGCCAGTTTGAAGATGTCACCATTTCAGGCGCTCTATTGAAGGAGTTGCAGAACTCCGTTGCAATGGGATCAGCCTGGAGAAAAGCAAGTGTTTGGGCCAGACATTTTGCTCGAAGCCGAAGAGAACATCAAGATGGTCCGAGAGAATCTGAAGATAGCGCAATCGAGGCAGCGAAGCTATGCAGACACAAGAAGAAGAGAGCTGAGTTTCAAAGTCGGAGACTTTGTCTATCTGAAAGTGTCACCGATCAGAGGAGTCAGAAGATTCGGAGTGAAAGGCAAGCTAGCACCCCGCTACATCGGTCCGTATCAGATTCTTGCAAGACGTGGAGAAGTGGCCTATCAGCTCAGTTTGCCCGAGAATTTGTCAGCTGTGCATGATGTCTTTCATGTGTCTCAGTTGAAGAAGTGCTTGCGTGTGCCAGAAGAGCAGTTGCCAGTGGAAGGTCTTGAAGTCCAGGAGGACTTGACCTACGTTGAGAAGCCAGTGCAAATCCTTGAGGTTGCAGACAGAGTCACCCGAAGGAAGACCATCAGAATGTGCAAAGTCAGATGGGATCACCACTCTGAGGAAGAAGCAACCTGGGAGCGTGAAGATGATCTGATGGCTAAATACCCTGAGCTCTTTGCTAGCCAACCCTGAATCTCGAGGGCGAGATTCTTTTAAGGGGGATAGGTTTGTAACGCCCTGAATTTGGGGGCAGAATTTTTTCTTCTTTTCTCTCACCAAATTCGGGCGTTACTCTCTTTTCTCTTTCCTCGTTTGCTCCTTCTTTCCAATTTCAAACCAGTATAGCGGCAGGTGTCCGTGTCATGTATAAACCAAAACCTAAGTGTCATGGGTGTTGCATCATGCCGAAGCACATTTCTTTGTCTGATGTTGAATGTTCGTCTCGTTCTGTTCCGGATTTCGGTTCGCGATTTAATTCCGTTTAGTGGTCGCGCTCGTCGTGGGTTTTCGACCCGCGAAGTGGCCCGGCCCGCCCCGGCCTGCGCGCCCCTGGCGCCCAAACCCCCCCATGCGCCCCCCTCCTCTCTCTCTCTCTCATTTGGATCTCCCGCGCAACAACCTCTCCTCTCCCTCTTCCACCTCTCTCTCCCCGTGGTGCCCTAGGGTTTGGAGACGGCGATCACCGGATTTTGGACCCCGAGGTGAGCTCCCCTCCCCTCCCCTTCTCTCTCTCTCTCTCCCTCTCCCTCCTCTTCTTCCCCCCCGCGCGCGCCCCCTTTCTCCCCCTGCCCGCGCGCGACCCCACCCCGGCGGCGCTCGGCCTCGCACGCCCGGCCTCCCTCCCCGCGGCGGCGTTCAGCCCCCCCGACCCCGACCCTGCCCCGGCGGCGCGTTCCCCGTCCGGCCTCCTCGGCGCGGCGGCGCGGCCCCCGCTCGGCCCCTCGGCGCGGCGGCGCGGCCCCCGCCCGGCCCCCTCGGCGCGGCGGCGCGGCCCCCGCCCGGCCTCCCCGCGTGGCGCTCCCCCGCCCGGCCTCCCTCCCCGCGGCGGCGTTCGGCCCCCCCCCCGACCCCGACCCTGCCCCGGCGGCGCGGCCCCCGCCCGGCTGCCCTCCCCGGCGGCGCTCGCCCGCCCGCCCCCTCGCGGCGGCGCTCGACCCGCCCGCTCGGCCCCTCGCGGCGGCGCTCGGCCCCCCGCCCGGCCTCCCCTCGCGGCGGCGCCCGCCCCTGCCCCGGCCCCTGCGCGTGGCGCTCGCCCGCCCCGCCCCTCGGCCCGGCCGGCCATGGTGGCTCGGCGCCCTCCCGCGGCGCGGCGAGCCCCGCTCGCCCGCGCGCCCCCCGCCCCCGGCTCGGCCGCCCCTGGCCGGTTCAACCTCCCCCTGGCCGGTTCAACCGCCCTGGCCCCAGCTCGGCCGCCCGTTCCCCGTCCCGGCCTCGCCCGACCGTGTCCCCGCTCGCCCGCGCTCGCGGTGATTATTTGTTAATTAGCGTGTTGCGTCGCGCGCTTTGCCGCGCGACGGATTTGTCTAAAATTCAGATTCTATCCTGTGTTGCGTCGTGCGCTTCGTCGCGCGACGATCCATTTTGTTTCAGGTTGTTTAAGGTGTAACGTCGCGTGTGTATTCGCGCGATGTTCCACTTTGTTCTCAGTTTAGTCGACGTATGCCGTCGTGCGCTTCGTCGCACGACGCTTAGCGTCTCCTCTTAGCTAAGGCGAAGTATCTCGCTGCGTGCTCAGTCGCGCGACGAGTCGTTAACTTCTTAATTTGTTTTAGAGAGCTTTGTCGCGCGTCTCGCCGCGCGACCATCCTTTTATTTATCTCCACCTGCTTATAATATTTAGACATGAAACATGACTTTACTTTACGCTAAACATAGTGTCTACATTAAATTTCCTTCCATTAAGCGAGTGGTTAATTTATAATCATGTAACGTGATCGTTTCTCGACTGTCTTTTCCTCTTTCTCTCTTAACCGTACTTGCGAGCCCGCGTGGAACGTCTGTTTACTTATTGCATTCTATTGTATGGTGTACTGTTCTTTGGTATTAAATATGTGGATGTATGTATGTTTGCGCTCGTATAGAGAACGATCCGGTCGAAGAGCCCGAGGAACTCGCAGGAGAAGCCCCTGAGCAGCAGTCGGTTGGTGGAGGCAAGTTTCCCTTGACCTATCTATGTCCTATTCATTATTTAATTCACCTCCCGCTTTACACATTTATGCCTAAGGATTGACTAGCTTTTGTTATCCATGTCCTTGTTTACCTATTTGGGTTGGATTATTACTGTTTAGCTTTATGCTATTGCTCAAACTCTAATCAATGAACATGATGAGAATATCTATGATACGCTGTTTTCCCTTCTCTTATTATGATGTTATGCTTGTGGTCATCAAGGGGGCTCGAGCGGTTTCTCGAGTGCCTCTCCGTAAGGACCTGTTCTATGGATGACCGCCCGGGAAAACAGTGCAACCATGAGGGTGGAATGGGGTGCCCTTAGCTGAATAATTAGAGGATCCGGGGTGTAGTTCACTTAGTCGTCGTGCCGTCAATGGGGCTCGGTGTATGCGGCTCGCTTTGCCAAGTTTGGGTTCGCCCCTTGGGGAGGAGTGCGGTTCATTTAGGAAACCTAACGGGTGGCTACAGTCCCGGGGAATCTTTGTAAAGGCTACGTAGTGATGCCCTGCTGGGTCACCTTGGTAGTGATCAATGGAGAGTCATGATCTCCGGGCAGAATGGGAATCACGGCTTGTGGGTAAAGTGCACAACCTCTGCAGAGTGTTTGAAAACTGATATATCAGCCGTGCTCGCGGTTATGAGCGGCCAAGGGAGCTCCAGTGATTAGTGGTACTTGATCAGAGATACTTTGGTACAGGTGGTTATGAGATCGATGATTCTGGTTATGACTATGGTGCTGGTAAGTGGTATTCTTTCCGTTTGGAAAGGGTACATCGGGTTAATAACTTGGGTTAATGCTAAAACTTGGCTTTCTACTAGTAAGTAATAATCTGACCAACTAAAAGCAACTGCTTGACTTATCCCCACATACAGCTAGTCCACTACAGCCAAACAGGATGCTTGCTGAGTATGTTGATGTGTACTCACCCTTGCTCTACACACCAAACCCCCCATCCCCAGGTTGTCAGCATTGCAACCACTGCTCAGGTGAAGATGAAGCTGTGGAAGGAGACTTCCAGGAGTTCCAAGACTACGACGAGTTCTAGGTGTGGGTTAGCGGCAACCCCCAGTCGGCTGCCTGTGAAGGCCGCGGTTACCTACGTTTCTTTTCCGCACTTTGATTTATTGTAAGAACTATATGGACGTCTCAAACGTATGATGTAATCGACTATTTCCCTTATTAATTCTATTTTGAGCACTGTGTGATGATGTCCATGTTATGTAACTGCTGTGTACGTGAATAACTGATCCTGGCACGTACATGGTTCGCATTCGGTTTACCTTCTAAAACCGGGTGTGACACTTCTCCATGCGTAGCTTCAAAACTGGTTCAACCTTTTCCCAGACCACGCTTTTCATATCGTGTATAGCTTCATTCCGAGTCCGAAGGTCCATGTGAATGTATTATACTTGGAAAACATATTAGTTGTGTTTTTGAGGACCTTCGGAAGATGAAGGCCCCAACAGTTGTCATGCCGAAGCTCCCTGGATTGTAGCTTCGGCTTGTACCTTCGTGTTGTGTCAGTTCGCATATCACACTGCCGAAGGTGTTTCTGCTTGGAGGACCTTTGGTGAAGAAGAAGGCCCCCAACAGCAGCCCCTTCACAGTGCTAGATCGTTTTTCATAACGAGCTCGATCCGCAAAAAATCTCAAAGGCTTCGGAATGCCGAAGGTCCAAAAAACACCTTCCCTGAGCTCGTTGACGAGAAACGATTGAAATATTCCAAGCATCGGGCGGTCCACCGCTCAGCGGATACGAGCGATCTGGCGACGCCGAGTGGTCCACTGTTCAGCGAGTGTGGGCGATTTGGCGGTTCACCTTCCCACCTACAGCACTATATAAACAGACAGGTTGGTGTAGAGTTACCACATCATTCATTGCCATTGCACTGTTATGCTGTTAAAAAATTTAACCATAGCCGAAGCTTCTTCACTGCACTCTCAAGCGAACACCATCATTTGGAGTTAACTTCGTCAAAAAAGAGAGCTTCATCAAAACTGCAACAAAGAAACATCAACTTCGTAAAAAGCGCAAAAAATCCATCAGATGGCCAGAGTGCGTTCGACTGCAAGGCTGACTCGTGAAGGAGAGGAGACTGAGGCCACCGATACAGCTCCAATTTCCAAAGTCATGAGACAGCCAGGTCTAGTTGTGACAGAGGGAACTACTGACAAAGGTGCCCCTGTTGCCGAAGCTGAATAGACCATTGCTGAAGAAGAAGATGTTGAAGAGGACGAAGAAGATTATAGTATTTTGATCCCATCAAAACCGAGCCATCTAGATTTTGAAAAGTCTACTATGTCTGAAGCTGACATGCCGATGATGATGAAGCTTGGCTACTTTGGCAAAGCTAAAAGGAAACTTGTTCGATTTGCCGGAGAAGAAACCACCCCAGTGCCGAAGGATGATGAAGTGGTGGTCTTCAAGAGTTTTTCAGAGCAGGACTCCGACTTCCTCTGAATGAGATGATAGGGGAAGTCTTGAAAAATTTCGAAATATATCTTCATCAGCTGACCCCTAACACCATTGTTAAGCTTAGTGTCTTCATCTGGGCCCTCCAAAGCTAAGGGATGAGCCCAGATGCCGAAGCATTCTGCCAAGTGCACGAGTTGCACTACCAGACGAAGGCCAGGGCAGATAGTCTGCATGAAAATTTTGGCTGCTACAATTTTGCGTATCGCAAGGATACGAAGGCTCCAGTTCTTAGCTAACGCACCAAGTGGCCAACCGGCTGGAAAGGTGAATGATTTTATATCAAGGCCGATGAGAAGAAGAGGGGGAAACTGATGGCGATGGTCATGTACCCGCTGACTTTAAGCTTCGAAATGACCAGACCCCTATGCAACATGCAGCTAGGGTCAGCATGTCAGCTGGCCAAGGTAGAATTCAGGGTAGTGGCTGAACAGATCAGCACCAGGGACTTGGTGCAGGAATACCTAGCCAATCGGACGTACCCAACGTCCAGTGATTGGGTGATGCCGAAGATGAAGGGAACAAAGAAAAAAAATATGAACTTGTTCAATTACCTTATCGCTTCAAATTTGAAAAACAGTTCAAGCAACCTTGCCAAGAATGGCTGTTGGGGGCCTTCGTCTTCCGAAGGTCCTCAAAAACATGATTTAACAATGTCTTCCAAGTGTGACATATGAACAGGTACCTTCGGACTTGGGTTAAAAGCATATACAATGTGAAGAGCATGGTCGTGACGAAGGCTGGTGTTGCTCCGAAGCTACGCGCAAGGGAGCTTCGGCTAAGTGGCAGAAAAAGGAACTGACCTAAAGGGGAAAAGGCTATTTAGTCCTCGTTGGTTTGTCCATGAGTCAATAGTAAATATAAATGGCATGAATGTAAATTTACATAGGCTACGCCCTGTGCCTATAAATAGATGAACAATACCCTCGTACTGTTCACGCTGACTTGTACTCGCTGGTGCGTCACGCTTGTACTTTTACCTTCTATCGAGCCGAAGGTACATTTGTAATTCAATATTGTTTCTGTCTTTCTATGATAATATAATGAGAATGAATCAATAATGTTATATGATTGTTTATGTTTGTTTATGTTGTCCCTTATATGTCATGTGCTTCTTCTTTTATTAACATATACCACGATGACGAAGGTATGTCCTTAATGACCATCGTCTGAAGATCATTATATCCTAAGGGAAATAATGCTTCAAAGGACGAAGGGCTTTAACCTTTAACTTTCTGTGTTGCCTTGTTCTTGATTCATAGCATTTGAGAACAAGTCCCCAACAATGGCTGGAAATGATTGAAACTATGTGTTATGAGATTTTGGGGAACTACAACAAAAAAAGACCAATTAATGACAGCAACCTTCGGCACCCGGCCAAAACGAAGGTTAAACCGGGTAATGGATGCTCTAAAATTTGAATACCCTGATTACAAGCAACTCAACAAGGGTGTCGAAGGGACAAAAAGGAAAAGGATTGTTAGTGTTCTGAGCAGACAAGCTGCCAGAATGGTGAAGGGAGATGAGAAAATTTTGAAGAAGAGAAAATCCAGTCCCGAGCCGAAGGTGGCGGCTTTGAAGAAAAGAAAAGCTACAACTCCAGAGTTGAAGGTGATTGAGGTGGAAGAGGAAACTCCTTCAACACCTCCTGCTGCCGAAGTAGAAGAGATTTTAAAGGTAATGACTGAATCTTTACCTATGAAGCTGCTAAGTCCTCTGGGACCGGAACTGACAAATCTTTTACAGAAGAAGGACGAGCCCTCAACTACAAAAAGGTGGATGGGCTGAAAAAGCGAAGGATCAACACTGTAATGGAAGCCATTGAACGAACACCACCATCGGCCCTGGCCACTACCGAAGGAAACATTTCTGCCGAAGCTACAACTACCACCGAAGCTGCCAACTTGGAGGTCACCCTATCTGGAATTGATAAATTGATATTGGGTATGCCCACAGAAGAAACAACTGCGGCTGTAGAACAGGTCATGGCCCTAGTGCCTGACAAAGGGAAGAAAATTGCCAATGTTGTTTCGGAAAAAAAAGATTTCGACTTTCGGAACCTGGTCGGACAAGAACTATCTGAGTCCGAAAAGAAGGAGCTACAGGAATATGGCATTTCCTGTGGCTACCAGCCAGAAGCCATGCTCTTTGGTGGGATGGATGAAGAGGCCTTGTGTGGAGGAACCGCCCGAATTATTCCAACTTAAGTGCCTAAGTCTCGCCTTAGAGGCTAGACCACACTTAAATAGAAATAAAACGTCAGTCCTTTGGATCTAGTCCGACGAGGCCACCAACAGGATCAAGTACCACGTACTCACTCGAAGGTGAGGCACAGAGAAAATACAATAAAGCATAAAACCATACGTTAATGAGTACTTAAATGTATTACAACATCAACGGAGTTCATCAAAAGTAGTGATCATTGTTCGGAATGCAGCGGAATATAACTAACAATAAATAAACGGAGGGATGGGGAAGCCTCGCCCATCACTCCTCATGCTCCTCCTCTGCCGAGGTAGGGTCCCACTCGACTGTCCACCCCGGTGGCAAGATGGACGGCCAAGTCACGCCAACAACCATGTTCTCCAGAGAACCTGTAAAAAAATTATGCCACAAGCAAGGATGAGTATACTAATACTCAGCTAGACTTACCCGGTGTGAGGAGTCTACTCCTCTACCTCTAGACATGCAGCTGTTTGGTTGAGGGGTTTGGTTTGCCAAAAAGCACTAGCTGAGTCTAAAATCAAGTTTTAGCTGTTCAAGTTTTAGTGTGACTCTCTTAAGACTAAATGTGTACCTAGCTAATCATAAATGGTATCAAACATTTAGCAATCAACATCTTTTGCCAAATCAACACATTTCCACTTGTTACTCAATGTAGCAGCATGGATCAAGCAGTCTCATTAGTTGCGAGAAGCAGACGATTCGAATTGAGTTTTTAAACCTTGCAAGGTAAACCTAAACACACGACGTGGTGAGGCACTACGTCCCCACACATATCAACCGTCCCCATCGATTCCCCGTCAACAGAACAGGGCTCACCGCCTTGGCATACAATGCCTCACTGACCCTGACTGCCGTTGTGCAGTGACCGCACTTGTACCCACCATAACCGGAATGGGAGACCACGTCTCAGGTCGCGTGAGGGGTAAAGTATGTTGCCAGGTTCACTCAGGTACTAGGCTTACTGATTTACCATATTTCTCGGCATGTGCTTAGTACGTTCAAACGCTTGACACACGGTACCACACCTTAATACTTATTCCAATTTCCATCTCGTAGACAACACATCCCCATGGACCGTTTTCAACAGACCATCATCATTCCGATATAAAATGGATACAATCAATTCCTGACCTCGCGCGAGTGCTAGAAAAATCACTCGACTTCTACCGAGATCCCTAATTAGCAAGCAGCTACTCGACCTAGCATACTAGTATCCATCACAAAGGAAAACCGGAGTTCATGCAACTAAGGTTTCAGTCAACTCCTACACTTAAGTGCACAGTACAAGCCTACAAACATTAAGTGCAATAAAATAGCATATAGAATTGGTTATGCGTAAAACCGGGGCTTGCCTTCCAAAGCTGGGGCAGGCAGATCCTCAATGGCAGGCTCTGGTGCTGGCTCCTGGGCTACCTCCTGAGCAACTCCTTGCTCTGGAACGAGGATGTACTCCCCGTCAGCGAGATTACAGTCTATCGAATGCAATGAATAAGATGTATGCATATTAATGATATGGCATTTTGGAAACACTAAGCATAGTGAAACAGTATTAAAATAGGGGTATACTAGGGTTTATGTTGTTATCCTTAAGGGTTTCATACCTTCATATTTAGGGTTTTGAATGAACTTAAAATCTCTAATTACATCTTTTGGGTTCTAGGGGACTCTTAGAAGGATTTAGTTATACCTTATTAAATTCTCCCAAAATTCCCCCTTTTTTCCTCCTATTGTGCTTCTTATTAAGTATTTTTGAACTACCATGGCAATTTAGAATTTTCCAAAATTGTTGTAAAAATTACAGTGGGTAAATATTGACCTCTGGGTTTCATTTTATAAATTTGAGGTTGAAAACAATTCAGATACTCCTTGTGCAAAAATGACAAAAGTAAGGGTAAAAGGGCACTTTACACTATAGCTCTCCTTTAGGTGAGGTTTCTGCACTAAATTTTATTTTTGCCATGATTCCTAAATGATAATAGGTCTCTGTGTTAAAAATCAAAGAAAAAGACCCATTGGATATTTAGTTGTGATTTTTCCAAAGTTTAAAGTCAAAAACGTACTTATAACTAACTTGTTATTTGAAAAATATCAAACAACAGAACTTACATTTTTGCTAGATTCATATTAGCATATTATTAGTTATCCCAAGGATTGGGGTGGGTTCTCCTCAGGATTATTGTTCTAGGATTTTTCTAAGTTCTCATTGTTTTCATGAAATAAATTGTGGTGCATTTCTTTTGTGCTAACAGAGGGCTCAGCAAAATTTTCCAGTGAACTATGTGAATGAAGTAAACTAGCAAAAATGTGGTTGCCCCCTGGTTCTTATTTTAAACTCCCTTTTCTATTTTCTTTAACTTTGAGTCAAAGTGAGTTTAAATGGCAAACCCTTCCCTAATCTGGTGTACTAAGGGGTTTATTATTTTTAAACAGGCTAGGTATTGGTTTAGTACCTCTTTGATTTTTCTTAACCCCAGTCTAAAAGTTTAGCTATTTTTCCCTTCTTTATTAAGTTTTTGGCTAGTTTACTATTTAAATCTAAACCTTAAAATTTTCTGCAATACTTAGGGTGTTTGGTATTTTTCCTAAGTAGTCCATATTATTTAGAACCTAGCAAAATTAGTTTGACCAGATTTGGTTGGATAAAACTGAAGTTATGAATTTTACAAGCTCTGTCTATATTTAAATGAATAATGTTTAAAGGTTTTATGAAAAACCCGTCTACACCGAGACCCCTGGGCTTTTCCGAAACCTAGTCTTTAACTTATACCCCTGCGGGACTATTCACAGGAGTCACTGACTATTCAAAACCCCCCCGGCTTCTTCTTTTTCCACGAGATCCCTTCCCCCTTTGAAACAGTAACCGAGGGAATAAATAGGGTGGCGCGGCTTACCGGCGGTGAGGGAGGTCCGGCGAAGGGCGGGGTTAGCTCCGGGAGGTCCTAGTGGTCTTCTTGAGGTACGGCTCGTCGATGGTGATGGCTAGAATCGGTCGGGCCACGTGCGCAGGCGGGCGAGCTTGTCCGCGGCGTATGCTCCGGCCTGCTCACGACGGTAGAGTTCAATTAAACTGCACAAGGAGCTTCACGGGAAGCTAAGGGTGCTACCAGTGCAAGGAATCGAAGAAGGGCTCACCGTGGAGCTTGGTCTACGTGCGCCGGCGGTCGGGTGAAGTCCGGCGACGTCGATCCGGTGTCTATGACGAGGTAGAGCTCGATCCCCGGCTCTGAAAGCTGCACCGAAGTCCATAGAGGCTATCCCGAGGGTCGGACGGGGTGGGGAATGGCTAGGGTGGCCGGTTTATGGTGGTTGGGTCTCGGGCGGCCGCTGGCACGCCGTGCGCAGAGCGATCTCCGGTGAACTTGTGCTCCGGTGGGGTTGAGAGCGAGCGGGGGTGTATGGACAAGGCCGGGGTCGGCTTTATAAGCGTGGGCGCGGGCACGGGCATGGGGTCTTGCTTGGCGCGGTGTGGCGCGCGTGGGGCCAAGCGCTGGGGCGCGCTCTGGCGTCACCGGGGCGCGTCGAACACGTGGCCATTTCCTTCTGCCCGTGTTCTAGCCCTTGATGAGCAGCCAAACGTGCGAATCTCGCCATAAGACTTTTGTGAGATCTCTTCCCTGCACCTAGGGCTACCTAGTTCATGTGAGTTCCAAGGGAAGATATGCCCGAGCTTGGGAGATATGCGGGTGCCAAGTTGGGTATGTCGGCACTATTCACCCCGAGACAAAACGGATGTCAACTCCTGTCAAAAGGTCTTGGCTTCGATTCAAACTTTTCCAGTGTGTGCCTTAGGTAATTTGGCTCCCTTTTGTCAATTGGACCTCATGGATTTGGCACCAGCAACTAGGTGAACATCCCTGATCTTTGGAAGAGGGCTGATTTTTAACTTAGAGAAAAATTGGTTGCTCTTGAGTGTTCTTCACTTGGGGGCTGAATTTGAGAATTTTGTGGGGCCTTTTTGGAATACTTTCCTTACTATTTCTTGTAGATATATAAATGTACTTCAACTTTGGTAAAGGGTTTAAGTCATTAAATTGTCATTTGCATAGCTTTCCCACTAATCCCATGCTTGGAGGTCTAATGGCTCAAGAGGGGGTCTAGGGTTTGAGCCACTTTTTCCAAGGTGAAGATGTATGAAGATCTTGGGTATTTCTTTTGTCATGATCATTCCTTAATCAATCCATGGTTTCTAAGGTTTTGGTGCCCCTTCTCCCCCACTTAAACACATGTGATAATAGGCCATAAGTGCATGTATGGAGCCAGGGCCTCAGGTAACACCTGGGGTGTTACAGCCCTTCCCCCTTAAAGGAATCTCGCCCCAAGATTTGGGTAGGGATCCTTTAGAGGGGTACCAAGAAGGTGTGTGTTGGTGTGTTGCAGTTTCTTTTAACCAAGTTTCTCCAGTTAACTGCTCTTCGAATGTCATCCTCTTTGCAACTTCAGAAGGAAGTCCTTCTAGAGTTATTTTCACAACTTACCCTACTCCTCCTAACTAGGTTTTTCTTATATTTAGATTCAAAGGGCAGGTGGGGGTGGGTCTTTTGGGTTACGTACCGACTCCTTTAGGCAGAAAGTCGGGGAAGCGAGAACATAGAAAATCCTTAGTCTCCCACGTAGCCTCTTCTTCTGAATGGTTGCTCCACTAAATCTTATACATTTGGATTGACCTAGCTCGAGTTGATCTTTCTTTCCGGTCCAATACCTTGACGGGGTGCTCTTGATAAGACAAGTCTAGCTCTATCTCCAATTCTGGTTCTGGTAGCACTTCCGTGGGTAAGCGGACACACTTTCGTAGCTGAGATACGTGGAACACATCATGAACTGCTGACATATGAGGTGCCAACTTCAACTGGTATGCTACAGGTCCACAAGTCTCTTTGATCTCATAGGGCCCAATATAGCGAGGAGCTAACTTGCCCTTGATTCCAAACCTCTGAACACCTTTGGTGGGTGACACCTTAAGGTATACATGATCCCCCACTCCGAATTGTAGAGGCTTCCTCCTCTTATCATGATAGCTCTTCTGTCTGGCCTGAGAAGCTTCCAAGTTCTTAATGATTCTGACTTTCTCCTTGGCTTCAAGCACTAGGTCAGGCCCAAATATTTCCCTCTCTCCAGCTTGTGACCAATTTAGTGGTGTCCTACACCTTCTCCCATACAAGGCCTCAAAAGGTGCCATCTTTAGGCTGGACTGGTAGCTGTTGTTATAGGAGAATTCCGCCAAGGAAAGGCACTTATCCCAATTCTTTCCATAGTGTAACACACATGCCATCAACATGTCTTCCAGAATCTAATTTACTCTTTCTGTCTGACCATTGGTTTGAGGATGGTGTGCTAAGCTCCTTATCACTTGAGTTCCCAGTGACTCTTGCAGCTGTTCCCAAAAATGTGCTACGAACGGTGCTCCTCTGTCTGACACGATAGTCCTCGGTATTCCATGCAAACGCACTATCTGGTCAATATAGATTTCCGCATACTTTTCTGCCCTGTGGGTGGTATGTACTGGCAAGAAATGAGATGTCTTAGTTAGCCTGTCCACAATGACCCAAATAGAATTGTGGTATCGGGAGGTGTTGGGCAAACCCACAATAAAATCCATGCTGAGGTCCTCCCATTTCCAAGATGGTATGGGAAGAGGCTGTAAGGTACCCGCTACCTTCAAATGGCTAGCCTTGATTCTTTGGCAAGTATCGCATTCAAATACATACTTAGCAATTTCCCTCTTCATTCTGGTCCACCAATACAAAGATTTGAGATCATGATACATCTTGCTACTACCGGGGTGCATGGAAAATTTGGAAAGATGAGCTTCATCCAATATTTTCTTCCTGAGTTCGGGATTCTTAGGAACAACCAATCGGTCTTCAAACCATAGAACTCCCTTGCCGTCCTGACGAAAGCATTTGTACTTATCCACCTTTTGTTCGAGTATATCCTTAATAACTTGAACACCCTTGTCACCCATTTGTGCCATGACTCTATGCTCATGTAGAGTGGGCTCTACTGAAATATAACTCAAAGTACCTGAGGAAACAACTTCCAGGTTCAGCTTACACAACTCGTCACACAGAGTGGTGACCTTGGAGTCCATAGTTACACAGTTGCACTGGGCCTTTCGACTTAAGGCATCTGCCACAACATTGGCCCTGCCCGGATGGTAATGCACTTCTAAATCATAGTCTTTGATCAATTCTAACCATCTTCTCTGCCTCATATTAAGATCAGCCTGAGTGAAAATATACTTGAGACTCTTGTGGTCAGTATAAATATTACAATGTGCTCCCATCAAATAATGTCTCCATATCATCAGAGCATGAACTACGGCTGCTAACTCCAGATCATGTGTGGAGTAATTCTGCTCATGAGGCCTGAGTGCTAGGGATGCATAGGCAATAACTCTGTTGTCTTGCATTAAGACACATCCCAATCCAGTGCCTGAAGCATCACAATAAACCTCGAAAGATTTGGTGTTGTCAGGTTGTGCTAGCACGGGTGCTGTTGTCAGATGCTGCCTCAATGTATGGAAGGCATCTTCACATTTCTGACTCCATTCATACTTCACTCCTTTCTTCAACAATTCAGTCATTGGTTTGGCAATTCTAGAGAAATCCAGAATGAATCGCCGATAATATCCTGCCAATCCCAGAAAACTCCAAATCTGCCGTACGGTGGTAGGAGGCTTCCAATTCATCACTTCTTGTACTTTCTCAGGATCAACAGATATCCCATCCTGAGAAATGGTGTGACCCAAAAATTTAATTTCCCTCAGCCAGAAATCACATTTGGACAACTTATCATATAAGCGATGATCACGCAGTCGCTGAAGTACGATGTGTAAATGCTAAGTATGCTCGTCTTCATTCTTTGAATAGACCAGAATATCATCAATGAATACCACCACAAACTTGTCCAGCTCTGGCATAAACACTAAGTTCATCAAGTACATGAAATAAGCCGGGGCATTGGTCAGCCCGAAAGACATCACCAAGTACTCATAAAGTCCATATCGGGTAGAGAAAGCCGTCTTCGGAATATCACTGGCCCTGATCTTGATCTGATAATAGCCGGAGCGAAGGTCTATCTTGGAAAATACCTTGGCTCCCACCAACTGATCAAACAATACATCAATGCGGGGCAACAAATACTTATTTTTTATTGTTACCGCATTGAGAGGGCGGTAATCAACACACAATCTCAAACTCTCATCCTTCTTTTTTACGAACAAGGTCGGACATCCCCATGGAGAAGTACTTGGGCGAATGAATCCCTTGTCCAACAACTCTTGTAACTGCTTCTTTAATTCTGCTAACTCCGCTGGAGGCATCCTATAGGGTCTCTTGGATATAGGGGCAGTTCCGGGTTGCAGTTCTATTGCAAACTCTATGTCTTGGTCGGGTGGCATCCCTGGCAATTCATCTAGAAAAACATCGGGGTACTCACAGACCACTGGAATCCTCTCGACAGGTGATTCTATCGAGGTGAAGGCATAGGAATGGGTACACCCCTGGTTAGGCAAATATAACGTGATTTCACCACAAGTAGGTGAGTGTATCTCAATGGCCCTTGCTGCGACATCAATTACTGCCTGATGCCTTGATAACCAGTTAGTTTCTAAAATGATATCCACACTATCCAATCCCAAGATAAGGATGGTGGTTTTAATTACAGGACTACCAAATTTTATAGGCACATGCCTGTTGATTTGATAGGTGGCAACCCTACCTCCTGGTGTTGAAATTGTAATGCCCCATTTGTGTGATGAAAAGGCAACTGGCATTTGACACTAAATTTTGCACTGATAAAGCTGTGTGATGCACCTGAATAAAAAAGAATGACTGCAGGATAATTCAAAACGGAAAAGATACTAGTCGTGACGGGTGCTCCCTCTGGAATGTCAGTCATATTGGTGAAGTTCATCCTGCCTTGCCTCACTTGCACCTTCTGCCTCTTGCCTTGGTGCTGATTGGAATTCTGCCCCTGCCTCTGCTGGTTCTTGGGGCAATTCTTGGCATAGTGTCCAATGCTGCCACAAGTGAAACATCTATTGTCATTGGCCTGACGGTACTGCTGCTGTGGCTGGTTGTTGTTCCTCTGAACTGAGGGCTAAGAGCGGTTGGGTGTCTGTTGTTGTTGTTGTGGTCGGATCACCCATCGTCCTTGCTGCTGAGGCCCCCTATTCTGAGTGTCGAACACAATCCTGAAGCGCCAAGGCTGAGTTGAAGGTCCTGCCATAGGGGTCTTCTTCTTCTTTTCTTCCTGGCGAGCTGTGATGCAATCTTCCTAAGAAATGGCCATGTTAACTAACTCATTGTAGATGTTGGCCCTGACTGTGTTGAGACGGTCGCGGAGCTTAGTACTGAGGCCCCTCCTGAACCTGTCCCTCTTCTTCTCATCCGTGTCAGCACGATAGCCCACATACTGACACAGGTCATTGAAGGCTTGGGCGTACTGTAACACTGTACGACTCCCTTGGGTGAGTGCCAGAAACTCATTGAGCTTATGGTCCATGATGCCTGCTGGTATGTGATGTCCTCTGAATGTTGCCTTGAATTCTCCCCATTCCACCACGTGATCAACCGGCTGCATAGCGAGAAAGTGGTCCCACCATGTTCGCGCGGGTCCGCGAAGCTGCTGGGTGGCGAAATGGACCTTGGCCACATCTGAACAAACCCCATTAAGTAGTGGGAATTTGGATTCCACCACTCTGAGCCATACATCAGCATCAAGGGGATCCTCTGCCCGAGTGAACAATGGCGGCTGAGTGCTGAGGAACTCCTGATAGGTGGCCGCTGCTGGGGGACGCTGATGGTGATCACCACCACCATAGTGCTGGGGTGGTGGCTGACACTGAGCTAACTGTCGCAGAATCTCATTCTGCTAAGCCATCAGTTCTTGCATGGTAGGAGGCAGTGGCGGTGGTGGAGGAATGCGCTCATTCTGTCCACGGCGCGCTCTTCCTGCCATCTGAAATTTAGGATGCTCATAATATCATACTTGGGAAATCAGGGGTTGCACATGTTAAGAGATTTTCTTAAAGGACAAAGTTTGTATAAAATCAAACATTTCCTTGCATTTCCATAAGAGGTACCATATGACATAAATTCCCTTCATACTTAAAATAGACATCATCCATCATTCATCAAACCAAAATAGTTTTCTAACAGTTACAGCAGTGTTCAAAATACTCGACTCTCTCTAGCCTAGTACCTTCTAGGTGCAAAAGCTAAGCTAGTTTCGAGGAGTTCTACTGCCGCACACTTCTCTCCCCAATTTTCTGAAACATAATGGGCAAACGAGGCAACACTAGACTCGGGGGAAGGTGGTCTTCCTGAGCCAGTAGTGTCCAAACTGGATGCAGGCTCCGGCTCTTCTCCTCCCTCGATGTCGACATCCTCGTTGGCTCCTTCTACCTCCATGTCTTGAATTTCCTGATGATGCATATCCAAGTGCTGGTTGGCTTCCTCAAGTTATTGTTGCGTAGTTAGGAGCTGATCCTCGAGAACCTCGATGGTGTTCTCCCTGGCTCCTACTTGCTCCTCAAGCTCTTGGATCTGGGTGGCCATCTGCTCCACCTGTAGGTCCTTTTCCACCAGCTTAGTGGACAGGTCTACCACAAGGTCCTCCTTGTTATCCAGGGTGATCTTGGTAGACTCCACCAAGCCCATCAGCTGGGACATTGCTGTTGGAACTTGCTCTCAGTTGCAAAGGGATCCAACAAGGGTGAACAGGGACGTTAACAGGGTTCTCGCGCAAGATGGCAATAGCTCTGTTAATCTGGCCTCTCACGGGCACTGTGCGGGGGTATTTATAGGTATCTGAGCGCGCAACGTCTTGTGTTAAGGACGCATGTACCCTCAGACACCTAGGTTATCCCCAGAATATTCCCATAAAGCAGGGTTACAGACTGTAATTACAGGAATGCCTTTACAAATTAGGTCCGTAACACGCAGCGGCCACGTAGGGCCCGTTACAATGGGCCGAATCGCGAGTGGGCCTCCGAGCTGGACGAGGCCGCACGATGGGATGACCTCGTCGCAGGCCTTCGTCTGATGTCGTGTCGAGCGAAGGGTGTCCCTGCCCGTTTTATCTCCGTCGGACCAACGACTGCAGCGAAGGCCTCGAGCGAAGGGTGGCGTCTTTGCCTTCGCCCCAACATTTGCCCTCTGAGGGACCAGTTCGACAAAGTCATCTGGTGCCGAAGACGTCGCTAGATGGCGGAGACGATGCCCTCGCTCGAAGTGGTTCCACGGGGGTTTTTGACATGACCGTTGATTGACGCCGTACTGTTGGACTGCGGGTTTCCCGAAGCGCCGCGCCCTATGTATAAAAGGGGGCGGGGGTCGGTGCTTTTTGAACTCCACTTTCCGCGCTCCGTGAAAACCCTAGCCGCCTTTTCCACCGTCTTGCTGCTCGTCTGCCCTCCTTGCTCTTGTTTGCCGGAGATCTGGCTCGAGTGAAGCAAATCGCCCGCCGCCGCCGACGGTACGTAGCGATGCCGACCTCTTCTTCTTCTGCTGCCGCTACGCCGCCGGCCGACGCCACATCTGAGGAGACGCCGAGTACTTTGGTGGCGGAGGAGTTGCGCGTCGGCGATACGGTGGATTTTGGTGTGTCGCGGATGTCGTCGGTCCGCGTGCAAGATATGCAGCGGCTGGGTTACTTTGGCGGCGGAGTTGCTCGCGTCCCGGGGACGGAGGAAGTTCCCGAGCCGGAAGGAGAGTTGGTTGTGTTCGAGGCGTTCTTCGCCGCCGGTCTCCGCCTGCCTGCGCACCGATTTGTTGGAGAAGTGCTGCGCAGATTCAACGTTCAGGTCCATCAGCTGACTCCGAATGCCGTGGTGGCTCTGTCGAAGTATGTTTGGGCGACGACTTCGTACGGTGGACAGCCATCAGTCGAAGTCTTTGCGAAGTACTATTGCCTGCACTGGCAGAAGAGGATGATTGGAGATGAAGTTGCCCAGTTTGGGTCCTGTACGTTTATGCCGAAGACCGGCAAGACCACGATGGAGGTAGTCGAGTTGGTTCCTTGCACCCGCAACAAGTGGGGCAATTGGAATGAGTTTTGGTTTTACGTCGCGGAGGGTACCGTCGAAGAGCATGAGGGGCTCCCCGTGTCCGAGATGTGCTCGCATTTTTACTCAGCATACCCGCCCTTTGAGGTGGCGGAGGAGGATGCGGACGAAGGGGCCCTTCGGTGCGCCGCCGGCCTGAGCAGTGGGCGCGATTTGGTTGAAGAATTCGTGGCGTACGGGGTATGGCCCTTGGCTCATGGCTGGGCGCTGGGCGAAGTGTGCCCTCGCCAGATGCCTTCCCATGATGGGAAGTTGGTGCGAAGTCCTGCCTTCGCGCTGGATCTGCAAAGCCGCGATCCGGCCGCCTTTGTGCGTGAGGCAGAGGATGGGGCGGTGCGGATCGTTGGTCGGTATGTGCCGAGGACAGAGGGCCAGCGTAGCTGGGATATCCGCGGGTAGAATGACCGTTTGAATAGGGTTTTTGAATTAAATCGACTGCCGTATAACGGCTATCCCGGCCAAGACGATGTGGACCGCCGCGGGAAGAAGCCGGTGGTAGAGTCTGGAGACGACCCTGCGCCGGCGGCCGCCCCATCCTCTAAGAAGAGGAAACTAGGTACTGCTATGGGAGGACTTGGGGTTTCCAATGGTTTTGCTAGAGAATTGATGAGGACATGCGCTGCCCCGGGGGGAAGGATGTCTTCGCCCGAGCTCCGGGAGTCTTCGGCGCGGATGTTGAGGGTTACCGGGGGTTGGTGGCCTAGGAATGTTCCTATCCCCCGCGCGGCCGGCGAAGACTCTTTTACATCTCGCATGGTTCGTGAATGGAAAGTGTTTCCTTACGGGCGGAATATTGCTGCTGTTGTGTCGGCAGTGATGGACAAAGATCGCCAGGGAGCTGCACAGAAGCGCCAGGCGGTTGTCAGGCTTCATGAAGCCAGGCCGAAGAGGCAGCGAGGGGCTGCGAAGGCTGCTGCCCCCGGTGGAGGCAAGCCGCTGCTGGCGGCGAAGTCGGCCGTTCCTGCATCTAGCAAGGCGCCGGAGGCTGCGGCTGGCGCCAGTGGCTCTAGGCCTCCGAAGGCTGTGCCGGCGTCCAGCAGGGTGCCGGAGGTCGCGAAGGCGGCCCGAGGGTTGCCGTCGCCGAGCAAGGGCGTCGCCGACTTCGCCACCGATATTAGTGTGGACGACTATCTTGGTGGTAAGCCGTTGGCTCATTTTTTTTAAGTTCGTTGATACGTCGCAGGGTCGGACGAAGGCCAACTTGTTATTGTTGCGCCTGCTGCGGCGACCACGGCGGCTGCCGTAGTGCCGAAGGCGAAGGGCGGTGCGCCTAGTGCCGGAGGCGAGATGCCGGCACTCGCCGCTGTCAGGGACGAGGCGGGCGCTGTGTCCCGCCGACTGAAGGAGATGAAGGAGACACTAAGTCAGGTACGTTGAGCTAGACTTCGGTTTTTTTATCGGCTTTGTTGGGGCCGTGGTCTTACGTGTGTTTTGCAGGTGATTGACTTCGCAGACCGCGCGGCGTCGAGGGCCCTTACGGCGGTTGTGTCTGCCGAAGTCGAGAGACTTCGGACGCAACATGCCGACGCCGTCCGGGAAAAATCGGCCGCCGACAGTAAGTGCCGCAAGCTGGCGGACAAGGTGGCCGCGCTGGAGGGGGAGAAGACTGACCTCCGGCGCTGATTGGTGGAGGAGAGGAGGGAGGCCAATGAGGCCCTCGCCAAGGCGCAGGCTGCGCTGGCGGAGGCCAATTTAGCGCGGGCGGAGGGCAATCTTGCCAGGGAGCGCGCCGAGCAGTTGGGGGAGCGGCTCAATGCTCTAGAGAGCCGTGTGGAGAGGACCGAGGCCGCGACGCGCGCGGAGGCTGAGCGGACGCGCAAACAGCTTATGGATTCATACCATGAGCTGGGCGCGCGGACCGGTGACTTCGAAGTGCCGGACCGAGAGCCCGGACTCCGCTGCCTGGAGTGGGTGCAGGAGGAGTTGCAGGCACTCCCCACTATCGTGGAGGGGTTTATGTCGTATGCCTCCCTGGTCACCTGCGAGGGGGCGATGAACGCGCTCTCTCGCGAAGGGTGACGACACTTTGAGGTCTTCGACCAAGCTGATGAGGATTTTGAACGAGATATCTACAAGGTTGAGGACCCTATAGTGAAGGAATCCGCCGGAGCCATTTACGACCGGATGTGGGGTCCGCACGGTCGAGAGGTGGTCAGGGAGCGGGCCAAGACGGCGAGGGCTCAGGTAACGTTTGGCTTTTGTTTGATGTTTGTTGGATGTGGGCTATGTGTGGGTTTGCTGAATTTGTGTGCTGTGTTTTAGGCGGCGTGTGGCGAGCGGGTGGATGATTTCGGGGCGTTGAACAGTGTGCTGCCTGACCCGGAGTCGAACCCGGCGGAGGCCGTGTCCGAGGCCGCCCTGGAGCCGCCCCCGGAAACTGCCGAAGGCGCTCCTGATGCCCCCGCAGCCGCTGCGGCCGGTGGAGGCCCGCCCCCAGAGACCGCTGAAGGCGCTCCTGATGCCCCCGCAGCCGCTGCGCCGAGGGCTGAGGATCCTGCGACGGTGGCGGCGAAGGCAACAGCGGAGGCGACAGCGGAGGCTCCCGCGACGGCTGGGTCCTCGCAGGTGGCGTAGTGGGTGTGGGTAGTTAGGAAATTTTGGATATGTTGCTGAATTTTGGTTGCTGCGCAGGTTCAAGATTTTGGGCCTGCGCACGCAACCGCCACTACTGATTTTTTGGCTGCTTCGACCTTGGATGATGGTAATGAATATGATGGGTCTGCGTCTGTGTTTTTTGATTTTGCTGACTCTGGGAGCTCGGTTGAGTGGACTGAGGAGTCGTTGGAGGAGGACTTGGACTACTTTGCGGCCTTGGATGTGGCCGCGGCGGAAGCTTCATCGCACGCTGCGGACACAGAAGATGTGCCTGGTCCGAGTACCGGGCGCCGGCGGCGAAGGGCATTTGCGAAGCGTAGAGTGAGTGGGGCGGAGGGAGGTCGGCTTCGTGTGAGTAGGGCTGGCCGGCAGGAACTGTTGTCCTTGCCAGCCGCCGTGAGTACAGGTGAAGGGGAATTGCGAAGTCTTTTTGCGGGTGAGGAGCTTAGGATAATGTTATTTAACTATAGGGAGATGGGAATTATTCCTAAGGTTGAGCCGATGTAGAGTGTGGTGCCCTCGCTTGTACATGTGTAAAGGCTTGTATGATGAGGTTGTGTGCCCCCGCACATTTGGCTATGCTTGCGAAGGCGTTATGTACTTGGTCGGGTGTGTTTGTTATGCTGGACTGGTGCGCATATAGTCGGTCTTGGCGCGGACAGTTTGGTGTGGTCGTTTTTGCTTTTGTTGTGCTAGTCCGGCTGCACCCTTAGGCGACTTCCGCACGGATAGTCTTCACGGTAGACTTCGGTTTTTCGCACTTGTTGTGCTAGTCCGGCTGCACCCTTAGGCGACTTTTGCACGGATAGTCTTCGCGGTAGACTTCGGTTTTTCGCACTTGTTGTGCTAGTCCGGCTGCACCCTTAGGCGACTTTTGCACGGATAGTCTTCGCGGTAGACTTCGGTTTTTCGCACTTGTTGTGCTAGTCCGGCTGCACCCTTAGGCGACTTTTGCACGGATAGTCTTCGCGGTAGACTTCGGTTTTTCGCACTTGTTGTGCTAGTTCGGCTGCACCCTTAGGCGACTTCTGCGAGGATTTGTCGCACGCGAGGGTGGCTAGCGCTGAGCCTCGCGGTGACCTCGTATTGGTCGAATGTCGAAGACCGTCGTCGCGGTCTTTTTTCGACGCATGTTTTTGCGGGGGATTTTTCACACATGTATTACATGGCTTCGCCTCGTTAAAAACCTCACCCCCCGGGAGGAAAAGAGTGCGGGCCAGAATAAAATTGTTTTTGCGAATTACAAGGGTGAATCAGCCCTGATGAGTCAAACAAAAAATTTGCGGAGGTTGTCGATGTTCCAGGAGTGCTCCAGGTCTTCACCGCTTGGCGTTGTGAGCCTGTAAGCGTTGGGGGAAGCTTTCGTCTTGACTATGAAGGGGCCCTCCCACCTGGGCTCCAACTTGCCCCTGGACTCTGTCCGAGCTGTTCGGACGAGTACGAGGTCCCCTTCGCTAAATTGCCTTGGGATGACTGCATGGTCGCGCCATGCTTTTGTCTGGGCTTGGTATTTGTTTAGAGCTTGTAGGGCGAAGGCTCGGTCTCCATCGATGAGATCCTTTGCCGTGGGCTCGTCCACGTCGGGGACGGCTGAAGGAACTGTTTGCGGGGACCCGTGTTTTATTTCTTGTGGGGTCATTGCCTCCGATCCGTATAGAAGGCGGAAAGGAGTGAACCCGGTCGCCCTGCACTCAGTCGTGTTTAGTGCCCAGACCGCCTCGGGTAACAAATCGGCCCACTTGCCCTTTTTTCGTCAAGGAGCATCTTTTTGACAGCTGTGAAGATTTTTCCGTTGGCGCGTTCCACAACTTCGTTGGACTGCGGGTGATAGACTGAGGCGAAGGCAAGCTTGGTGCCGATGGAGAAGCAAAAATCCTTGAAGTCTTGGCTGTCAAACTGCTTGCCATTGTCGACTGTTAGTTCGGACGGTACTACGAAGCGGCAAACAATGTTTTGCCAAAAGAATTTTTGGGCAGTCTTTGATGTTATTGTGGAGACAGCCCTTGCCTCGATCCATTTGGTGAAGTATTCGACAGCGATGAAGGCGAACTTAAGGTTCCCCTGAGATGTGGGTAGGGACCCGACGATGTCTAGGCCCCAGCGCTGGAGAGGCCATGTGTGGGCGATCAGCTTTGTAAATTGCGAAGGGCTGCCAGATCGAGGGGAAAACTTCTGGCAGGCTTCGCAGGACCTTGTGACCCGATTTGCGGCGCAGATCATTGCGGGCCAGTAGAAACCTAGGCGGATCACCTTAGCAGCTAGGGCCCTTGGCCCTGCGTGAGAGCCGCAGGTACCATTGTGGACTTTGCGTAGGATCTGGACACCTTCGGTTTCGGTGACGCATTTGAGCATTGGCTGAGTGACCCCCTTCTTGTAGAGTTGGCCCTCAATCAGTGCGAAGTCCCAGCTTCGATGTTTGAGGCGCTTGGCCTCGTTGATGTCGGTTGGGTGATAATACCCCTGTAGGAACAGAGTTATTGGTGCCCGCCAGTCTTCGGTCATGATAAGGTTGACTATGCGGTGGCCCTCGCTGTCATTGGTTATTTGGAGCCCTTCGGGGCTCCAGACGGCTGGTGTGCCGATGACATGGTAGAACACGTCGGAGGGCAGGGACTCGCCTCTGGCGGCAGCCTTGGCCAATGCGTCGGCCTCTTCATTCTTGGCCCGGTCCACATGCTGCAAAGTGAATCCCTTGAATTGTCTTTCGAGACTTCGGATGGCCACGAGGTATTGCATGAGTGCGGGGTCCTTTGCTGCATAGTCTTTCTCGACCTGGCCGGCAACTACCTTGGAGTCTGTTCTGATGATGCAGGTGGTGACCCCAAGGGCCCTCAGCTTGCGGAGACCGAGGATGACTGCTTCGTATTCTGCTATGTTATTTGTGCATCTGTCGGATTCCAGAGCGAAGCTGAGGCGAGCCGCATATCTGTGCTTGACTCTGGTTGGCGAGGTGATGACTGTCGCGGCGCTTGCCCCCGCATGGCACCATGCGCCGTCGCAGTGGATCGTCCAAACCTTCTCTGCGGACGGGTCCGGCTGTGTTATTGGCCCAGTCCAGTCGACGACGAAGTCTGCCAGGACTTGTGACTTGATGGCTGTCCTGGGCTCGAAATTGATGTGGTAGCCGGAGAGTTCAGCCGCCCACTTGGCAATCCTCAACGATGCTTCCGGGTTTCTGAATAATTCGCCGAGTCCCCTATCTGAGGTGACCCGGACCTTGAATGCTTCAAAATAATGGCGCAATTTGCGTGAAGACATAACGACTGCGTAGGCAATCTTCTCCAGCACTGTCATGTTACGTTTGGACAGCGTCAGCACTTCGGAGACGTAATAAATTGGGCACTGCCTGATCACGCCCTCAACTGTCTGCTCTTGCACCAGTGCCGCGCTGACCGCATGCGGCGAAGCCGCAACATAGAGCAACAGAGGTAGTGAAGAGTCGGGGCTTGTAAGGACTGCCAACTCCGACAGGTACTGTTTTAATGAGGCGAAGGCCGCTGCCTGCTCTGGTCCCCAAGCGAAGTCTTTTGCGCCACGGAGAGTTTTGAGGAAAGGGAGACTTCGCTCAGCGGATCTGGAGATGAATCTGTTGAGGGCGGCCAATCTCCCCGTCAAGCGCTGGACGTCTCTGGCGGACTGCGGAGGCGTCATGTTTATGATGGCTTGAATTTTGGTTGGGTTGGCCTCGATGCCGCGGTGTGATACCAGGTAGCCCAATATTTTGCCTTGGCGAACGCCGAAGACACACTTTTCCGGGTTTAGGCGGAGTCGTGCGTCTCGCATGTTCGCGAATGTCTCGGCGAGGTCAGTGAGATGGTCCGCCTTGCTCTTGCTGGCGACGACGATGTCGTCCACATATGTGAATATATTTCTGCCAACTTGCCCGTCGAGCACTGTCTTGGTAAGCCTGGAGAAGGTGGACCCGGCGTTCTTGAGTCCCTCCGGCATTCTGATGAAGCAATATGTGCCGAAGGGTGTTATAAAGCTGGTGCTAGCCTTGTCTTCCTCCTTCATGTATATCTGGTGGTAACCGGAGAAGCAGTCGAGGAGTGACATGACTTCGCATCCGGCCGCGCTATCGACTATTTTGTCGATTCGCGGCAGCGGGAAGTTGTCCTTTGGGCAGGCCTTATTGAGACTGGTGAAGTCGATGCACATTCGCCACTTCCCGCTCTTTTTCTGCACCATCACAACGTTGGAGAGCCATGTGGGGTAAGCCACAGGCTCGATGAATTTGGCTTCCAGGAGGCGGTGCACTTCTCCCTTGGCGGCCTCTGTCTTCTCGTCGGACATCTTGCGAAGCCGCTGTTTTTTCGGCCTCACCGAAGGGTCGATGCCCAAGCTGTGCTCGATTATGGATCGGCTGACCCCGACCAGGTCGAGGGCTGACCAGGCGAAGACGTCTTTGTTCTTGGACAGGCAGCAGAGGAGCTTCTCCTCTTCATGCGAAGTGAGGTCTTCGCTGATAGTGACTGTCTGCTTGGGCGTGGCCTGGTCGAGGGGGACAGTCTTGGTCCCGTCGTTGCTCTGTAGCTGTGCCTTGTCGTGCTGGTTATCGGTTGGGCTGGCGGGGGCGGGGACCTCGCGCTGGGCCGTGAGGCAGTGCACGTTTCTCTGACCGGGTACGAAGTCCCGCTCTATGTTGCGCGCAGTCTGTTGATTGCCGTAGACCGTAATAACGCCTAACGGACCTGGTATCTTCATACATAGGTACAGTCCGTGAATGGCTGCTTCGAACTTATTGATGGAGCCCCGACCCATGATGGCATTGTATGGATATACCATATCCACAATATCAAAGGTTACTTGCTCACTTCGGGCATTGGGTGCTACACCGAAGGAGAGAGGCAGCTCTATTTTGCCGACAGGAAAGGTGCCCTTGCCGCCGAAGCCATACAACGGGTTGTCCGAAGGCTTGAGCAGGCTGTGGCTTATGCCCATGCGATCGAAGGCATGGAGGAAGATGATGTCCGCCTGACTGCCATTGTCGACTAGGACTTTGTGCAGGTCCCAGCCTGCCACGCTGCAATTGATAACCATGGCGTCGCAGTGGGGGGCGCTGCGCAGGTCGATGTCTCGTGCGTCGAAGGTTAGCGGTATGTGGGACCACTTTGTCTGCACGACTGGGCCAGTGACGGCGACGTGGTTGATGCTGCGGTAGTGGTCCCGCTTCTGCCTCTTTGTGTCGAAGTCAGTGCTGGACCCCCTAGTTATCATGTGAATGACTCCGCGATACGGCTGATCGGCGAAGTCTTCCTGCTTCGGGGCGTGGGGGATGTTTTGATGTTGCTGGTGTGGTGGTGGGGGTGGGGGAGGTACGATTTGTACTTCCTGATGGTGTTGGTAATCGTGGTGCGGTGGATGCGGGGCGGGGGCGTGGATATATGGTGGATGGGGTTGCTGGTAAGTGTGTGCGACAACTCTGGGGTTGTCGGCTGGCTGCGCCCGTGCCATCCTGTCTCTAGTGGCCTTCGTTTCTGGGCAGTCTTTGGTTTGGTGGGCGCAGTCTTCGCCATGGAAGAGGCAGTAGAATCGGCGCGGCGGCTGCGCACACCCCCGACCCCTACCGCGAGTTCCATTTTCGCGGCCCTGGGGGGATATTCTTGGCGACGAGGGGCGTCATCAGCGGGGTGCTGGTTGGCGATGTTGTGCACTTGCTGTTGATTGCGGCCGTCTCGACCGGAGTCTGGCTGCTGAGTCCTCGTCCACGTGCGGCTGGACTGTGGAGCATCTTTGGGCTTCCTTTGGGACTCGACCTTGCGCTGGTGGAGCTCTTCGGATTTGGCGTATTTTTCAAACAGCTGATATAATTCCTGGAGGTTCTTTGGCGGATCTCTGATGCAGTGGCTATAGAGGACGCCGGCGCGAAGGCCACTGATAGCGTAGTGGATAGCGATCTGGTCATCGACTGAGGGCAGCTGTGACTTGAGTGTTAAAAATTTGTGGTAATACTCCCGCAGAGTCTCCTTTTCCAGCTGCTTGCAGAGCGAGAGTTCGGCCAAGGCGTCGGTGTCTGGGCGGTATCCTTGGAAGTTGAGCAGGAACTTGTCCCGGAGGCTTCTCCAGGAATCAATGGACAACGGAGGCAACCTGGTGAATCAGGTGAGAGCTGGGCCTTCGAGGGCGATGATGAAAGACTTGGCCATTGTGGCGTCGTCCCCTCCGGAAGATGCAACGGTGACCTGATAACTCATTATGTATTGTGCTGGGTCGGTGCTGCCATTGTACTTGGGATAGGTCCCTGCCCGGAAGTTAGCGCCCCAAGGCATCACTTGCAGGTGTGGCACCAGGGGACTTCGCTCGTCGAGGTAGTTGACCCCTTGGAATGGCGCGGCGTGCGGGAAGGTGTGGTCGCGCTGGGGGAAACGCAGGTCTTCCGGTTGTGCGCGCTGTTGCAGGGGTGGCCCATGCTGCAGGCCGAGGTGGCCTTCGCGCTGCATCAGCGCGATCTCCCGCTCGAGGTCCTGGGCCTTCTGTTCTTCGTCGCGTATCATTTGCCGCACTTTGGCTAGTGCGGACACGCGCTGGCGCTTGGCCTCCAGTATCTCTTTCTGCCTCTGGAGATTGCGGTTCTTGAGGCGCAGGGCGCGTAGTTGTAGTTGTTCTTCCGCTGAGACGCCGAGGACTTCGCCGTCCTCGGTGAGGTCCGCGCCCTCCAGTGTGGCGAAGCCTGGGGGTTGCTGCGATTGTCCTTCAGGGCCGCAGGTGCGGAGAGTGTCGTCTTCGCAGGTGCGGAGAACGTCGTCTTCAGTGGCCTCTTGGTGGGTGGATTGGGTGAGGGCGAGGGCCTTGCCCTTTCTTACAGCAAGTAGTACTGCCTTCGCAGCCTCGTCAGCCTTCGGGTTAGCTTTCTTGGGTGCCATCGCGGGTGGTTTTCTCGTAGCACGAACGGTGGGCGCCAAATGTTGGAACTTGCTCTCAGTTGCAAGGGGATCCAACAAGGGTGAACAGGGACGTTAACAGGGTTCTCGCGCAAGATGGCAATAGCTCTGTTAATCTGGCCTCTCACGGGCACTGTGCGGGGGTATTTATAGGTATCTGAGCGCCCAGCGTCTTGTGTTAAGGACGCATGTGCCCTCAGACACCTAGGTTATCCCCAGAATATTCCCATAAAGCAGGGTTACAGACTGTAATTACAGGAATGCCTTTACAAATTAGGCTCGTAACACGCAGCGGCCACGCAGGGCCCGTTACAATGGGCCGGATCGCAAGTGGGCCTAAGAGCTGGACGAGGCCGCACGGTGAGATGACCTCATCGTAGGCCTTCGTCTGATGTCGTGTCGAGCGAAGGGTGTCCCTGCCCGTTTTATCTCCGTCGGACCAACGACTGCAGCGAAGGCCTCGAGCGAAGGGTGGCGTCTTTGCCTTCGCCCCAACAATTGCCTCACCTCACACTGCTTGCAGACGATACAGGTTCATTCATGCATCACACTGTCAGGTGAGCAGTCTGCCCTGGGTAAAAAGCCCACACATCCTTGGCATGCTCCACTCGATCCTTCCACATTGGGTCGTCCTCCTTTTCAGCGGAAACAAGCCAATGGGATGAGTTGACAGCTCCAAGGGGTGAAAGCCACAAAAGGTCGTCAGCCTGTGGAGAGCAATGGACTCGATGGTATCTTTAGCCCTGAATCCGAAAGACTTGGAGTCCAACGAACGCCAGCTCAGCTGCAAGAGATGAGGATCCACGGTCATCCTCACCCTACAGCGGGGTACCTGGTGCTCCTCGAATAACTGCACCGCATACCTGGGAGGCATCATATACCTGACTCCCTGCAGTACCTCCCACAAAATGTGGGGAAAGCCCTCGCGTGCTAGTCCATCCGAGTGGGAATGTGTGTTCCCTCCTTCCGAGGGTTCGTGAGAAGTCATCTGTGTAAGGGTAAGCGTAAGCGAAAAAGGAAAAAGAATTACAAAAATGAAAGGGAATTAGTGCTTGGCTTTTCTAAGGTTACGTTGAGGTCTTGGAGTATACTTAATCTTTTATTAGCATGCCTTATAGCTTTTAAAAGTTCTTGACCACTTACCAAGTAGTTTGAATAAAATGATGCATGCATGCTCGTCCTAAGCGACCTCACATCAACCTATAGGGATAGAGAAATCTCCGTCCATTATTAGAGTAGCCCGTAGGGCATATTCAAATAGCCACCTAGCTACCCATCTAGTATCATAAGGCTTCACGTTCTATGTCCATCCTTATCGTCTTACCGATCTATCCAACATTTGTTTCTAACAAGTTTTAATTTTTGAAAAGGATGGTAATTACGGTTTATTGATTCCTCTGTGGTGGTACGAGCTCCGATACCAGCTGTGGCAGAACCGCCCGAATTATTCCAACTTAAGTGCCTAAGTCTCACCTTAGAGGCTAGACCACACTTAAATAGGAATAAAACGTCAGTCCCTCGGATCTAGTCCGACGAGGCCACCAACAGGATCAAGTATCACGTACTCACTCGAAGGTGAGGCACAGAGCAAATACAATAAAGCATAAAACCATACGTTAATGAGTACTTAAATTTATTACAACATCATCGGAGTTTATCAAAAGTAGTGATAATTGTTCGGAATGCAGCGGAATATAACTAACAATAAATAAACGGAGGGATGGGGAAGCTTGGCCCATCACTCCTCATGCTCCTCCTCTGCCGAGGTAGGGTCCCACTCAACTGTCCACCTCGGTGGCAAGATGGACGGCCAAGTCACGCCAGAAACCATGTCCTCCAGAGAACCTGTAAAAAAAATTATGCCACAAGCAAGGCTGAGTATACTAATACTCAGCTAGACTTACCCGGTGTGAGGAGTCTACTCCTCTACCTCTAGACATGTAGCTGGGTGAGGGGTTTGGTTTGCCAAAAAGCACTAGCTGAGTCTAAAATCAAGTTTTAGCTGTTCAAGTTTTAGTGTGACTCTCTTAAGACTAAATGTGTACCTAGCTAATCATACATGGTATCAAACATTTAGCAATCAACATCTTTTGCCAAATCAACACATTTCCACTTGTTACCCAATGTAGCAGCATGGATCAAGCAGTCTCCTTAGCTGCGAGAAGCAGACGATTCGAATCGAGTTTTTAAACCTTGCAAGGTAAACCTAAACACACAACGTGGCGAGGCACTCCGTCCCCACACATATCAACCGTCCCCATCGATTCCCCATCAATAGAACAGGGCTCACCGCCTTGGCGTACAATGCCTCACTGACCCCGACTGTCGTCGTGCAGTGACTGCACTTGTACCCACCATAACCGAAATGGGAGACCACGTCTCATGTCGCGTGAGGGGTAAAGTCTGTTGCCAGGTTCACTCAGGTACTAGGCTTACCGATTTACCATATTTCTCGGCATGTGCTTAGAACGTTCAAACGCTTGACACACGGTACCACACCTTAATCCTTATTCCAATTTCCGTCTCGTAGACAATGCATCCCCATGGACCGTTGTCAACAGACCATCATCATTCCAATATAAAATGGATACAATCAATTCCTGACCTCGTGCGAGTGCTAGAAAAATCACTCGACTTCTACCGAGATACCTAATTAGCAAGCAGCTACTCGACCTAGCATACTAGTATCCATCACAAAGGAAAACCTGAGTTCATGCAACTAAGGTTTCAGTCAACTCCTACACTTAAGTGCACATTACAAGCCTACAAACATTAAGTGGAGTAAAATAGCATATAGAATTGGTTATGCGTAAAACCGGGGATTGCCTTCCAAAGATGGGGCAGGCAGATCCTCGATGGCAGGCTTTGGTGCTGGCTCCTGGGCTACCTCCCGAGCAACTCCTTGCTCCGGAATGAGGATGTACTCCCCATCAGCGAGATTACAGTCTATCGAATGCAATGAATAAGATGTATGCATATTAATGATGGCATTTTGGAAACACTAAGCATAGTGAAACAGTATTAAAATAGGGGTATACTAGGGTTTCCGTTGTTAGCCTTAAGGGTTTCATACCTTCATCTTTAGGGTTTTGAATAAACTTAAAACCTCTAATTACATCTTTTAGGTTCTATGGGACTCTTAGAAGGATTTAGTTATACGTTATTAAGTTCTCGCAAAATTCCCAATTTTTCCTCCTATTGTGCTTCTTATTAAGTATTTTTGAACTACCATGGCAATTTAGAATTTTCCAAAATTGTTGTAAAAATTACAGTGGGTAAATATTGACCTCTGGGTTTCATTCTATAAATTTGAGGTTGAAAACAATTCAGATACTCCTTGTGCAAAATGACAAAAGTAAGGTTAAAAGGACACTTTACACTATAGCTCTATTTAGGTGAGGTTTCTGCACTAAATTTTATTTTTTCCATGATTCCTAAATAATAATAGGTCTTTGTGTTAAAAATCACAGAAAAGACCCATTGGATATTTAGTTGTGATTTTTCCAAAGTTTAAAGTCAAAAAGGTACTTATAACTAACTTGTTATTTGAAAAATATCAAACAACAGAACGTACATTTTTCCTAGATTCATATTAGCATATTACTAGTTATCCCAAGGATTGGGGTGGGTTCTTTTTAGGATTATTTTTCTAGGATTTTTCTAAGTTCTCATTGTTTTCATGAAATAAATTGTGGTGCATTTCTTTTGTGCTAACAGAGGGCTTAGCAAAATTTTCCAGTGAACTATGTGAATGAAATAAACTAGCAAAAATGTGGTTGCCCCTGGTTCTTATTTTAAACTCCCTTTTCTATTTTCTTTAACTTTGAGTCAAAGTGATTTTAAATGGCAAACCCTTCCCTAATCTGGTGTACTGAGGGGTTTATTATTTTTAAACAAGCTAGGTAGTGGTTTAGTACCTCTCTGATTTTTCTTAACCCCAGTCCAAAAGTGTAGCTATTTTCCCCTTCTTTATTTAGTTTTTGGCTAGTTTACTATTTAAATTTAAACTTAAAATTTTCTGCAATACTTAGGGTGTTTGGTATTTTTCCTAAGTAGTCCATATTATTTAGAACCTAGCAAAATTAGTTTTACCAGATTTGATTGAATAAAACTGAAGTTATGAATTTTACAAGCTCTTTCTACATTTAAATGAATAATGTTTAAAGGTTTTATGAAAAACCCGTTTACACCGAGACCCCTGGGCTTTTCCGAAACCCAGTCATTAACTTATACCCCTGCGGGACTATTCACAGGAGTCACTGACTATTCAAAAACCCCCCCGGCTTCTTCTTCTTTTTCCCCGAGCTCCCTTCCCCCTTTGAAATAGTAACCGCGGGAATAAATAGGGTGGCGTGGCTTATCGGCGGCGAGGGAGGTCCGGCGAAGGGCAGGGTTAGCTCCAGGAGGTCCTAGCGGTCATGTCGAGGTACGGCTCGTCGACGGTGATGGCCGGAATCGGTCGGGCCACGTGTGTAGGCGGGCGGGCTCGTCGGTGGCGTATGCTCCGGCCTGCTCACGGCGGTAGAGTTCAATTAAATCGCACAGGGAGCTTCACGGGAGGCTAAGGGTGCTACCAGTGCAAGGAATCGAAGAAGGGCTCACCGTGGAGCTTGGTCTACGTGCGCCGACGGTCGGGTGAAGTCTGGCGACGTCGATTCGGTGTCTCCGGCGAGGTAGAGCTCGATCCCCGGCTCTGGAAGCTTCACCGAAGTCCATAGAGGCTATCCTGAGGGTCAGACAGGGCGGGGAATGGCTAGGGTGGCCGGTCTACGGTGGTTGGGTCTCGGGCGGCCGCTGGCACGCCGTGTGCAGAGCGATCGCCGGTGAACTTGTGCTCCAGCGGGGTTGAGAGCGAGCGGGGGTGTACGGTCAAGGCCGGGTTGGCTTTATAGGTGCGGGCGCAGGCACGGGGTCTTTCTTGGCGCGGCGCGCGCGGGGCTGAGCGCCGAGGCGTGCTCTGGCGTCGCCAGGGCGCGTCGAACATGTGGCCATTTCCTTCTGCCCGTGTTCTAGCCCTTGCTGAGCAGCCAAACGTGCGAATCTCGCCATAAGACTTTTGTGAGATCTCTTCCCTGCACCTAGGGCTACCTAGTTCATGTGAGTTCCAAGGGAAGATATGCCCTAGCATGGGAGATATGCGGGCGCCAAGTTGGGTCTATCGGCACTGTTCACCCCGAGACAAAACGGATGTCAACTCGTGTCAAAAGGTCTTGGCTTCGATTCAAACTTATCCAGTGTGTGCCTTAGGTAATTTGGCTCCCTTTTGTCAATTGGACCTCATGGATTTGGCTCCAGCAACTAGGTGAACATCCCTGATCTTTGGAAGATGTATGATTTTTAACTTAGAGAAAAATTGGTTGCTCTTGAGTGTTCTTCATTTGGGGGCTGAATTTGAGAATTTTGTGGGGCCTTTTTGGAATACTTTCCTTACTATTTCTTGTAGATATATAAATGCACTTCAACTTTGGTAAACGATTGAAGTCATGAAATGGTCATTTGCATAGCTTTCCCACTAATCCCATGCTTGGAGGTCTAATGGCTCAATAGGGGGTCTAGGATTTGAGCCACTTTTTCCAAGGTGAAGATGTATGAAGATCTTGGGTATTTCTTTTTTCATGATCATTCCTTAATCAATCCATGGTTTCTAAGGTTTTGGTGCCCCTTCTCCCCCACTTAAACACATGTGATAATAGGCCATAAGTGCATGTATGGAGCCAGGGCCTCAGGTAACACCTGGGGTGTTACACCTTGGGATGCATTCGCGACCGTACCGGGGCGAAGGTAATCGGCACTCTATCGAAGAGTGTTGGTTTTCCGAAGCTCGAAGCTGATATTAGCTGCTACCGATGACAACATATCGTCGGTAGTTTGTTTTATTCCAACTTTAAGGTAAAATTCTTGTGATGAAGCAAAATTTTACTTTTTATTTTTGCGACGAAGCAAGATTGCTGATGAAGGTTCATTTGTACAGAGTTTGCTGCTGAGCAAAGCACTGCAAATGCAACAAGACCTCGAGGATAAAAAGAACGAAATTATAATCGAGGGTTTAGAGAACAAAATTAAAGAATACGAAGCTTCTCTTGAAAAGAAAGATTTCCTACTCCAAGCAATGGAAGGTTCCCTTGCAGAAGCGCAAACCGAAAATGCTAGATTAAACAGGGAACTTCTCCAAAAATCAGAGAGCTTCGAACAAGAAAGAAAAAACTTGCAGACAAAATACGAAGCTGAAGCTGTTGAAAATACGAAGCTGCAGCAATCTTTGAAAGAGCTTCGGAACATGTGTCTGGGTTTTGGCAGCCGCTGCTTACAGCGATTGAAGAAGGTTTTCAACTCAGTTGGAGCCAGCGCTGAAAAGTTTACCCCTTCGGCCAAAAACATATCAAGCACCTTCGAACACACTGAAGGCGAAGTCGAGGTGCTTGACGAAGTAATAGCGGGGCATAGTGACTTCTGTGCCCTGCTAGCTTCTCGCGGCATAGCTGCAACATTCTTGAAAGCTGGTTGTACGCACAGGAAGATTGTCAATAGACCAACTTTCAGCCTATCTTCAACAGATTTGGTTGACATTCCCAGCGAGGCCCAAAGTATAGGGAGCAGATTTATAACACAAATTTGGGCGAAGGGTGGTCGGGATTTGGCTGGTGACGAAGCCCGAAGCTTGCTTAAACCGGTATGAAACTTATACCTGTTGCTTACCTTTTCTTGTGATTACTTTTTACCTTATACAACTTTCTTGTGTGTAGGACGATGATGCCAAAGATTAATAATCCGAAGCAGATTCCGAAGGCCGCTGAAGCTATTTTTTAGGCCTGCCTGCATAGATCTTTAGAGGCATTTGTATTATCTCTGTAAAAGACATTGTAATCGAGAATTGAACATTACTCTGTATATTTGTCCATACCTTGTAATATATTTTTACCTTTTCTTCCATGTGTAAATTGCTTTGCTGTGGACGAAACTTGTATCTTTTGAGCCAAAGGCGAAAAACACCTTCCCTTCTTTTCATACACAACAAAGCATATCTTCGCTTCTTCATGCTTATAGAAGCATTGTTATCAAAGCTGAAGTATCTGTTTGTGCTTTATGTTATGATGATGATGATCCTACGAATGTCTACATGAATGTATATGAATGCAATAAATGATGTAATGTAACGTGCAAATGAATGTCCCAAACACACACACACAAATCCACACCCAGACTCTGCATCCCCTTAGGAACGACGTTTGAGTCTTAAGCTCTGCATCCCCTTAGGAACGACTTTTGAGCTTCTTCACCTTCTATTTCGGTGGCATTTAAGTTCTGCATCCCCTTAGGAACGACTTTTGAACTTCTTCACCTTCTATTTCGATGGTATTTGGCTCTGCATTCTCTTTGGAACGACTTTTGAGCAGAAAACTTACTCCGCGCTCCCTTAGGAACGACTTTTTTTGCAGCTTCATCATGCTTTTGGCTCTGCATTCCCTTAGGAATGACTTTTGAGCAGAAAACTTACGCTGCGCTCCCTTGGGAACGACTTTTTTGCAACTTCGTCATGCTCTGCATCCCCTTGGGGACGTCTTTTGAGCTTCTCCCTGTTTTTCTTTTTGCAATCGATGGTGCATGCTCAAATTTTACATATTACATCTTTTGGGGGATTCTACCCTCGTAGGGCTAAATATGAATGAAAAATTACAAACTATGGCCCCATTAAAAACCTTTCTCCCCTCTTGAAAGGAAAAGGGTGCCATAGAAAAAAATGAAATAAGATTACATCATATTACACATAATATCGCCGAATCTCATCCGCATTGCAAGATCTGGGTATGTCGTTGCCGTCCATATCCTTCAATCTATAAGAACCGGGCCTTGATGAAGATACTACTAGAAAAGGATCTTCCCACTTCAGTTGCAACTTGCCCACTGTGTCTAGGTTGGCCACTCTCCAAAACACCAGATGCCCTGGCTTGATATTTTTCAATCGAACTTTTCTGTCCCGCCATTTTATTGTTTCAGCCTGATATTTATTGATGTGCTCTATAGCCTGAAGTCTGGTCCCTTCTATAGTATCTTTTGTTACTTGATAATCAGCTTCGTCTTCTGCCAAAGCTATTGTTCTTATTGACCCTATCTTTGCTTCTTTTGGAGTTATTGCTTCATCACCAAATAGGAGCTTGAAGGGTGTAAATCCTGTTGACCTTGACGCAGTTGTGTTGTGGCTCCACAACACTTTAATCAGCTCGTCTGACCACTTTCCTCTGGGCTGGTTGAAGATTAGCTTCATTATTCCTGTCATTATAATACTATTTGCTCTTTCTACCAGCCCATTTGATTCTGGATGTCTAACTAATGCAAAATGGATCTTCGTACCAATTTGGTCACAAAAATCTTTGAATGCTTCGGCATCAAATTGTGTACCATTGTCCACGGTTATAGCCTTCGGCACACCGAAGCGACAAACAATATTTTGCCAGAAGAATTTTTGGACCGTGACTGAAGTTATTATAGCTAAGGGATTCGCCTCAATCCATTTGCAAAAATATTCTACTGCCACTACAACATACTTCAAGTTGCCTTGTGCTGGTGGGAGTGGACCCAACAAATCTAAGCCCCATCTTTGCAATGGCCAGGTTGGCTGTATTAGTTGAGTTAGCGACAAAGGTTGCTTTTGGTCTCTTGCACATTGTTGACAATTTTCGCACTTTTGAACCAGATCTGCTGCATCCGAAGTTGCCTTCAGCCAATAAAATCCTTGCCTAAAAACTTTTCCCAGCAAAGGCCTAGACCCAATGTGAGATCCACACAAACCTGCGTGTATTTCCTTCATTAGTTCTATACCTTCGGTTCTGGATAAACACTTGAGAAGTGGAGAGCACACTCTATGTTTGTATAACTCTTCTTCTATCATGACAAATGGTCTTGTCCTTGCTTCCATTCTTTTATTATAAACTTTGTCATCCGAAAGACAATTACCTTGGAGGAAAGATATGATTTCAATCCTCCAATCTTCACTATGTACAGGTGATATTGCGAGCACTGCTCTTTCCATAAGTTCAACCGAAGGTGCTTTTATTGTCTCAAAGAATACCTCTGAAGGTAGAGGGAGCCCCTGTGCTGCTGACTTAGCTAGTAGATCTGCATGCTCATTTTCCCATCTTGGAATATTTTTTATAGAAAAACCATCGAAAGAGGCCTCCAACCTTCGGACTGTGTCAAAATATTTTTCAAGCTTCGGATCCCTTGCCTTGCTGCTTTTGTCTACATGGCCAGAGATGACTTGGGAGTCAGTTTTAAGGATCGCCCTTCTGATTCCCATTGCGTTTAGTTTCCGAAGCCCCAACAGAAGGGCTTCGTACTCAGCAATGTTATTTGTACAACTAAAATCCAGTCTTGCTGCATAGCATGTTTTGACTTTAGAGAGTGTTACTAGGACAGCAGCGGCTCCTGCACCGAATGTTCCCCATGAACCATCACAGAAGACTGTCCATGCTTCAGCGTCTTTTGTTACTTCTTCCTAAGCCCCTGGCGTCCAATCAGCGATGAAATCCGCTAATGCCTAGGACTGAATTGAGGAGATGTGTACATTGTCAATAGAAAATTCATTGAGCTCGGTAGCCCATTTTCTGATCCTCCCAGTAGCTTCTCTATTCCTCATTATGTCTTTTAAAGGTTGCGACGAAGGAACAATTATATGATATGCCTGAAAGTAATGCCGAAGTTTCCTGGAGGCCATCAACACAACATATAGCACCTTCTCCAATTCTGTATAATTTTTCTTTGATAAGCTTAGAACTTCGGAGACAAAATATACTGGTGCTTGTTTTTTGACCTGGCCATCTTGCTTCTCCTGTACAAGCGCCACAATAACTGCAAAGTGAGAGGCTACTACCTATAAGAGCAATGAAGCCCCTGGCGAAGGTGGAGTTAGAGTTGTTGAGACGATCAAGTATTGCTTTAACTCTTCAAAAGCCCTTTGCTGAGCCGGACCCCACTAGAAAACTTCGGCTGACTTCAGTATTTCAAAGAATGGTAGATTCCTTTCTGCTGATCTGGATATAAATCTATTTAACGATGCCAACCTTCCTGCCAACCGTTGGGCCCCCTTCTTTGTATTTGGTGGCTCCATCCGAAGGATAACTTCAATCTTATTTGGGTTAGCTTCGATTCCCTTCGTTGATACTAGACAACGAAGGAACTTGCCCTTCTTTACTCCAAAAACACACTTTTCTGGATTTAATTTCAGACCAGCTTGCCTAAAATTGGCAAATGTCTCCTGCAGGTCAGCAATATGATTTTCTTGCTTCGTGCTCTTTACTATGATTTCATCAACATAAGTCAGCACATTCCTGCCTATTTGAGAGTGAATGACCTTGGCTGTCATTCTGCTGAAGCTTCCTCCAGCATTCTTGAGCCCCTCAGGCATACGAAGGTAGCAATAAGTGCCACTAGGAGTTATGAAGTTAGTCTTTGGCTCATCTTCCTTCTTCATCCAAATTTGATGATAGCTTGAGTAGCAGTCCAGTAGACTCATGAGCTCCGAAGAAGCTGCTGCATCTACAAGGGAATCTATTCTTGGTAATGGGAACTTGTCCTTTGGGCATGCTTTGTTGAGATCTGTGAAATCAATACACATTATCCATTTGCCATTAGCCTTCTTCACCATAACATTGTTATCTAGCCATTCTGGATATGTTACTTCTCTGATAACACCAGCACTGAGAAGTCTCTTTACTTCGTTCCGAGCACCTTCAGCTTTATCATCAGACATCTTCTGAAGTCTTTGCTTCCTGGGCTTGAAAGAAGGATCCACATTAAGTGAATGCTCGATGACATCTCTGTTGACCCCACAAAAGATCGTTGGCTGTCCAAGCGAAGACATCTTTGTTGTCGAATAAAAACCTTATCAGGGTTTTTTCTTGCTCATCAGATAACTGAGATCCCAACAATACCCTTTGATCTGCTATATATTCACATAGGAGCATAGGCTTCGGCTGATCTGCCGAAGCAGCCTTCTCTCTTTTGTGCTTATATTGTTGACAAGCTTCGGCTCCATCTATGTTGTGGATTGCCTTTGAATCTGTCCAACTCCCTTTGGCCCTTCTAGCAGCTTCTTGACTTCCATGGATAGCAATGTGCCCTTGTTCCGAAGGTATCTTCATGCATAAGTATGTTGGATGAAGTATTGCTTCGAAGGCATTAAGTGTTCCTCGACCAATGATTGCATTGTATGGGTATTCCATGTCGATAATGTCAAAAACAACTTGCTCAGTTCTTATGTTGTGGACATAACCGAAGGTAACTGACATTGTGATTTTGCCAAGTGCCACAATCTGCCGTCCTCCGAAGCCACAAAGAGGGCGTGTACCATCATGAATCTTGTCCTCTGGTTCTTGCATCTGCCTGAAAGCCTTTGCAAATATAATGTCTGCTGCACTGCCTGTGTCAACCAGAACATTGTGGACCAGGAATCCCTTGATGACACAAGATATGGCCATAGCATCATTGTGAGGATAATCTTTTAGCTAAAGATCCTCTTGGGAGAAGGTGATTGGGATGTGGGACCACTTAGACCTGACGAAGGGTCCTTGCACCCCAACATGCTGCACTCTTCTCTGCGCTTCCTTCTTCTGCTTCTTGTTGGCTGGCTCTGAACTTGAACCGCCCGTGAATGGGAGCACCAGCTTCGTAACCAAAAGTGCTACAACTTCGTCGTTGAACAAAGCCATCAGCTCAATAGTGGAAGTGAGTTCACCAGAGGTGGGCACCAATGTTGGGGACTTGTTCTCAAATGCTATGAATTAAGAACAAGGCAACACAAATGTTATTGGTTAAAGACCTTCGTCCTTCGAAGCATTATTTCCCTTAGGATATAATGATCTTCAGACGAAGGTTGCGAAGGACATACCTTCATCATCTCAATACATAATGAAGAATCAGGATCATATGACATATATAAATGAAACATGAATAATCATATGAAATCATAGAAATATTTATATTTCGCCATCTAATCATGAATAAATATCAACGATATTTAATTACATTTATAGCTTCAATTTGACAGAAGGTGTAAATCCGAGTGTGACGTGCGAGTGGATACAAGTCAGCGTGAACAGTACGGCGTTACTGTTCATCTATTTATAGGCACAAGACGTAGCCTGGGTAAAATTACATCCATGTCCTTGACATTTACTATTGACTTAAGGACAATCTATCAAGGACTAGATAGCCTTTTCCTCTTTAAGTCGGTTTCATTTTTCACCGCTAAGCCGAAGCTTCTCCATGCGTAGCTTCGGAACTAGTTCAACCTTTTCCCAGGCCACACTTTTTCATATCGTGTACAGATTCATTCCAAGTCCGAAGGTCCCTATGAATGTATTATACATGGAAAACATGTTAGTTGTGTTTTTGAGGACCTTCGGAAGATGAAGGCCCCCAACAGTTGTCATGCCGAAGCTCCCTGGATTGTAGCTTCGGCTTGTACCTTTGTGTTGTGTCAATTCGCATATCACACTGCCGAAGGTGTTTTTGCTTGGAGGACCTTCGACGAAGAAGAAGGCCCCCAACAGTGCCAATCGAATATATAGAGATATCTCCCTTTCCAACATCATCTCTCAAGAAGTGATGTCATATATCAATATGCTTCGTTCTTGAGTGTTGGACCGGATTTGTAGCCAATTTTGTCGCACCCTCATTATCACACATGAGAGGCACATTCTTGAAAGTGATCCCATAATCCAATAGAGTTTGTTTCATCCATAATAATTGAGCACAGCAATTACCAGGCGATATATATTTCGCCTCGGCGGAAGAGAGAGCAACGGAGTTTTACTTCTTAGAAGACCATGAAACAAGAGACCTCCCATGAAATTGACAACAACCAGAGGTGCTCTTCCTATCAACTTTGCATCCCGCATAGTCCGAATTCGAATATCCAATCAATTCAAATTGAGCACTTTTGGGATACCATAGACCAATATTGGGGGTATACTTCAAATATCATAGAATTCTTTTTGCGGCTTTCAAGGGAATCTCTCTAGGTGAAGCTTGAAATCGAGCACACATGCAAACACTAAACATAACATGAGGCCTTGATGCGGTAATGTAAAACAAACTACCAATTATTGAGCGAAAAAGTTTTTGATCAACCATTGTACCTCCCTCATCTAAGTCTAGATGACTATTTGTTGCCATAGGAGTCTTGATAGGCTTTGCATTTTCTAAGCCAAACTTCTTGAGCATATCCTTCAGATATTTTGATTGACTTACAAAGATTCCATCCTTCAATTGTTTGATTTGAAGACCGAGAAAGAAGCTCAATTCTCCTATCATAGACATTTCAAATTCCTTTGACATCATTTTTCCAAACTCCTCACAAAACAACTCATTAGTGGATCCAAAAATAATATCATCAACATAAATTTGACAAACAAACAAATCTTTGCCAACTCTTTTAGTGAATAGGTTAGTGTCAACCTTCCCAATTTTAAAGTCTTTAGAAAGCAAGAAATCCCTAAGCCTTTCATACCAAGCGCGTGGGGCTTGCTTAAGCCCATAGAGAGCTTTAGAAAGCTTGTACACGTGGTTAGGTCTTTTAGGGTCCTCAAAACTGGGAGGTTGTTCAACATACACTAGTTCACTAATCTTACCATTTAGAAAGGCGCTCTTTACATCCATTTGGTAGAGCTTGATATTGTAAGCACAAGCATAAGCAAGAAGGATCCGGATTGCTTCCAATCTTTCCACGGGAGAAAATGTCTCACCGAAATCCAATCCCTCTATTTGAGTATACCCTTGTGCCACTAATCTTGCCTTGTTTCTTACTACTAATCCATCTTCATTGTGCTTGTTGCGAAACACCCATTTGGTACCAATAATATTGTGGTTCTTTGGTCTCTCAACAAGCTCCCAAACTTCATTTCGGGTGAAGTTATTTAATTCCTCATGCATTGCATTCACCCAATCAACATCAAGTAGAGCTTCATCTACACGGTTAGGTTCCATACAAGATACAAAAGAGAAATGTTCACAAAATGAAGCTATACGAGAGCGAATTTGAAGACCCTTACTAATGTCGCCCATAATTTGATCAATTGGGTGATCCTTCACAATAGAATGATGGATTCTTGATACCATTTGAGAATTACTAGTTGAAGCATAAGGAGGGACCAAATGACTTGAAGTATCTTGATCATGAGCATCTACAACTTCATCATTTTGTTGGCTTTGGTGATTTTCTTCATTTAAGGTTGAAGAGGATGGAATGACAACCACACTATTATCATCATAATCTTCTGTTGGCTTTATTTCACCAATAGCCATTGTTTTCATAGCATTTCTCAATTGAGCTCCACCAACATCATCAAGATTATCGTTTTCATATTGAGACCCATTTGTTTCATCAAACTCAACATCATATGCTTCTTCAATAATACCATGAATCTTGTTGAAAACTCTATAAGCCTTGCTATTTGATGAATATCCATGTAGAAAACCCTCATCACATTTCTTCTGAAATTTAGAGAGTCGGCTTCTCTTTCTCAAAATATAGCATTTGCAACCGAATACTCTAAAATATGAGATATTTGGCTTTCTACCAATGAGCAATTCATAGGGAGTTTTCTTCAAGAGCTTGTGACAATATAGCCTATTTGATGCGTGACAAGCGGTGTTTATGGCTTCAGCCCAATAAGAATCCGACACATTATATTCCGCTAGCATAGACCTAGCCATATCAATGAGAGTCCTATTCTTCCTTTCAACAATACCATTTTGTTCTGGAGTATATTTGGAAGAAAATTCATGTTTAATACCCTTGTCATCACAATATTCATCAATTCTAGCATTTTTGAATTCCGACCCATTATCACTTCTAACTTTCTTGATATCAAAATCAAATTGGTTTTGAGCCAATATAGCAAATGACTTGAATGTTTCAAACACATTAGATTTATCCCGAAGAAAATAAACCCAAGTGAACCTAGAATAATCATCCACAATCACAAGGCAATAGGAATTACCGCCAATACTCACAAAAGATGTTGGTCCAAATAAATCCATGTGAAGTAATTCCAAAGGCCGATGAGTAGACATTTGACTCTTATTTGGATGAGTATTTGCCACTTGCTTCCCGGCTTGACAAGAGCTACACAATTTGTTCTTCTCAAATTTCACATCTTTCAAGCCACGGACAAATTCATGTTTGGTTAAACAATTGAGTTGCTTCATTCCAACATGACCAAGTCTTCTATGCCATAACCAACCTAGTGAAGCCTTTGAGAATAAGCAAGTTGTGAGCTTTGCCTCACTGGATGAGAAATCAACAAGATAAAGATTTTCATATCTAAAGCCTTTAAACTTAAGATTGCTACCATCAACACTAGAGATAATAACATCATCAACGGTAAAATTGCAACTAAATCCTAAATCACATAATTGAGCTACAGATAGTAAATTAAAATTCAAAGGCTCAACCAAGAGCACATTTGGTATGGAATGGTCATTCGTAATAGCAATTTTACCCAAACCTTTAACCTTTCCTTTGCGATTATCTCCAAATATGATACTATAATAACTTGAGCAATCTTCCACACTAATTTGGGTGAACATTTTCATATCTCCTGTCATGTGTTGAGTGCATCCACTATCCAACACCCAATGATTCCCTCCCGCCTTGTAGTTCACCTACAAAAGGAAATCAATCTCTTTTAGGTACCCAAACTTGCTTGGGTCCTTGGATGTTAGTGACCAAGGTCTTTGGCACCCAAATGGCTTTCTTCTTATTGCCAACAATTGAAGTACCAACAAATTTAGCATGAACACCTTTTGCATTATGAGAAAGAACATAACAATGCTCAAAACAAGTGGAGGATACATTCTTGAGCTTAAGACAATTCTTCTTGATATGTCCCTTGTTGTGACACTTGTGACACACTTTGTCACATTCTTTCACAAACAATGTCTTTTGCTTTACAAAAGCATTCTTTCCTTTCTTGGGAACATATCCAAGACCCTCACGATTAAGTGAGCACCATTGACTTCCCAATATGAAATCCAATTTAGCCTTTCCACCATATGCTTTTTCTAGATCATGGGTTAGAGCATTCACTCTCTCTACTAATACTTCATTCTCAACAATGATTTGTGATTCATCACGAGCAATATTATCATTCACAAGAGAAAATTTTCATTTATCACAAATAGAGTTAGTAGGTTGTGGTTCACTTGTAGGACTATCAAGTAAGTCACAAGTGACTCCAACATCCTCGGTGACCACCACAACTTCATGCACAATAGATGAGTTTTGAGCTTCCACAAGCTTCTCACAATTCTCTTTTAGATTGTTGTGAGAGGTCTTGAGCTCCTCAAAAGACACTTGGAGGTTTTTATACAATTCCTTCAAGGTATTAAACTTTCTTTTTTCTTTGTGCATGTAGTCATCGGCCTCACCTAACATTCTAACAAGATCATCATATGAATAGCTATCATCAACAACATCATCAACATCATCATCATCATCTACATCATTTAAATTGGTTATGATTTTTACTTTAGCATCTCCCTTTGCCATGAGACAATGAGGGGATGAGAAAAGTGAAGGGGCTTCCTTGATGACAATTTCGGCATTAAGCTTGGATGAGGTGTCATCATCATCATCATCCGAGCTAGCATCCGAATCCCATTCAACTATGTAGGCTTTGCCATCTTTCTTCTTGTTGTAGAATTTCTTCTTCTTATTATCATCTCCATCTTTGCCCTTCTTCTTCTTGTTAGGGCAATTCATGGCGATGTGACCGGGTTCCCCACACTCAAAACACTTTCTATCATTGAAAGCATTTCTTCTTGATGTTTGGCCTCTTCTAGGTTGACCCCTCTTCTTCTTCTTCAAGAATTTGTTGAATTTCTTTACAAATAGAGCCATATCTCCATCACTCTCACTTTCATTTTCTTCATCATCACTATCTTCTTTTTCAATTGCCTTAGAAGCTTTAGCTTTGAGAGCGATTGATTCATTCTTCACTTTCTTTGCCAAACTTATAGCATCGGCTTGAGATTTCTTGAATATATCTTGAGTAAGAATTTCTCCCAATACTTCGGTTGGAGAAGTTGTAGATAAATCACTTCTTACTAGCATGGTCACAATAGTCTCATACTTCTCCAGAAGGGATCTAAGGAACTTATGAGTGAAATTCACATCTGGTAGATCAAAACCAAGTCCCTTGAGCTCATTCACTATCTCATTTAACCGGTTGAACATATCGGATACACTTTCTTCTTCTTTCATAATGAATTGCTCAAATTTTCCTTTGCACACATATAGCTTTGCACTCTTCACAATTGTAGTTCCTTCATGAATTTCCATTAGCATAATCCAAATCTCATGAGCAGTTGTGAGATTCTTGATACGGTTGAACTCATTTATGTCAAGAGCATCATAGAATACATTCATGGCTTGATCATTTGTAAGAATGTTCTCATTGTCACTAGTCCATGGTTCATCTTGTTTCAACACAACAAACCCATCCTTGACAATTTGCCAAATTTTTCCACCCATTGCTCTAAGATGCATTGACATTCTTATTTTCCAATAGTCATAGTTATTCCCATCAAAATGCGATGGCTTCCCAATGTGCACATTGTTGTTACTAGCCATTTTGTCCAACTTCGGGATGATTAGATCCACAAAAAATGGAGTCCTCGGCTCCGATACCACTTGTAGGATTTAGGACACCGACTAAAATCAAAAAAACTAGAGAAATTTAATCAATATGACAAGAGGTATAAATTCTCTAGTGACAATAAGTAAGCAATCTATGAGAAACAACTATGGTAATTGTATACAAGAGAGACAATACACGAAATACTAATTACTTGCACGGTAGTAAGTAATGCGAGAAGATAAAGACACCGGATTTTATCCAGTGGTATCATTGATTTGCCGATCACCCCTAATGCACATTGAGGTGGACTTCAAGCTCTCACTTGCTCCTCTATCAAGACGCGGCTTGATCTTTGAGCCAAGTGGACAAGAAATCACTCAATACCTCGTTTCCACTAGCGTCGCCTTTACCGCTCCGGTGATGTCACACCCGGTTCTGGAAGGCAAACCGAATGCGAACCATGTACGTGCCAGGATCAGAAACTCACGTACACAACAATTACATAATTGGACATCATCACCAAATGCTCGAATTAAATAACGGAAAGGTACCTAATTACATCAAGATGTCCAAGACATCCATAGATTCTATTACATAACCATTATTCAACATAATTATCAAAGTGCGGAAATACGAAACGTAGATGCTAAGCCTACACAGGCAGCTGACTAGGGGTTTGCCACTAAGAAAGAACTAGAACTCGTTATATTCCTGGAACTCCTCGAAGTCATCCATTTTGCCAGCATCACCTCCTGAGCATTGGGTACACTGGAGACAACCTGGGGTGGGGGTGGTGTGTAAAGCAAGGTGAGTACAGATCAACATACTCAGCAAATGTCTCGTTTGGCTAAAGTGGACTAGCTGTATATGGAGTTGAGGTTAAGCAGTTGCTTTTAGTTGGTCAAGTATTTATTACTATTAGTAGAGCCAAGTTTTAGTGATAAACCCAGTTATTACTCAGAAGTACCTCCTCAAAAGAGGAAATACCAGAGATCAGATTTTATAACATCATTATTGACCATCATCATAAAAGTATCCAAAGTTCTTCTAATCAAAGAGGATCTCAAGGCTGCTCTTAACCGTGAGCTCAGCTGATATACCAGTTTTTAACACTCTGCAGAGGTTGTACACTTTACCCACAAGTCGTGATCCCTTTCCAGCCTGGGTTGTACAGACCCGATCTTCACTACCAAGGTGAATGGCCAGGGATACACTACGTATCCTTTACAAAGACTCCCCTGGTGCATAGTTGCTCGTTAGGTTTCGCCAGTCGTACAAACACATTACACCTCCCCATGGTGGGTGACTAACAAAATCAAAACGAAAGAACCTCTGCACCCCAACCTTGGCAGAGCGAGCACTACGCCCCGACGCCCATTGACGACCATCCGGCAAAGCCAACTACACCCAAGGTCATCTAATTAATCAGCTAAGGGTGTCCCATTCCACCCTCATGGTTGTACTGTTATCCCGGGTGGTCACTCCACGAACAGGTCCTTACGGAGGGGTACTCAGAAAAAAGGCCTAAGCCCCCTAAGCTATCACAAGATCATCCACATAATCAGGATAACAGTATTGTATCATAAATGTTCACATCATGTTCATTGATTAAGTTAAGGCAGTAGCAACATGCTAACCATGATAACCACAAAAGGTAAACAAGGATAAAGTAAATAGAAAGCTAGTCAAACCTTAGGTTTAAGTAATGTAATGCGGGACAGTGAATCATAAAGTATGTAGGACATAATAAGTCACAGGACACTTGCCTTCACTAGGTTGCTGCTCAGGGAGGTCTCGAACAACACACTCAGGAACCTCGGACTGCTCGTTGTCCAAATAAAGCGAGCATGCATTCAATACATTTGGAAAGTACAAATGAACATCACACCAAACATGTACAAACAATGGAACACATCTTAAAAAGACACAATACAACATAAGGGATAATGAATTCAAAGTATAACATATACTATAGCATACATTAACTTTATTTGAAAATAGATTACTATTTCCCCTAAGTGTTACTTACAAGTACATAAACATAGTTCAACTTATTTTATTGTGACCTAAAATTTAGAACAGAGGTAAACTCATGTAATACATATTATTAATCTCACAAGCTTACACATGTTTAAATCTCTATGGTTCTCCTTTTATTTATTTTATTAAATAAATAAAATACATCTACATTAGTTCATATTCAATCCTAAAAATTAGAGTGTGCAGATAGTAAGTGAAACCATTTTATTTAAACAAAGAATAATTTTATGAACATTTTGCAATTTGAATCACTAAATTTGGAGTTCATATGCAAAAGTTATGAAATAAACAATTTTGGGAATTCAAAATATGAAATTAGGGCTAATTCTGTGAATATTTAAAAGTTCAGGGCTAAATCTGCAAGATTACAGGGGCCTACGCACGAAAACCAGGGACGACGGGTTGATTTTCAATAAACTGAGGGTCTCTTTAATAAAACTACCGTGCGAAGGGGTATCAGTTGAATCTAACCGTCAGATCTAAAACCAACGGCTGAGATTAGATCTGCGGCCGAGGGCGCGTGGGCAAGCGCTTACAGGCGGGCCAAGCAGTGTCAGCGACAGAGGGGGAGAGCGCGCTGACCGAGCGGGCCTAGCGCTAGAGGGCTTGGGCGCTAACAGGCGGGCCAGGGCGTCAGGCGTGCGTGTGCGAAGCATTATCCGTGATCTGAGCCGTGCAATCTGAATCGGACGGAGGGGATCAGACTAGGGGGAACGGACGACTTCGAGCGGCTTTGTTCCTCTCCGTGGCGGTGGGGTTGCCGGAGTTGAGGCTGGTGCAAGCTAGGGTGGCTCCGGGTCGCTAGAGTTGGGCAGAGAGAGAGAATGCCACGACGAACTCAATGGCGGGGAAGAGGCCATGAATCCATGGGCAGAGAAGGGAGAACGACGGTGAGAAGGTCTCGGACGGGCCGGAGTAACTCCGGTGAGCCATTTAGGCCACGGGGAAGGGGCTTGAGGGGCGCTAAGGCCTGGGCTAGCTTTAGCAGAGGCAGGGGTGACACAGGGACCTACTCCGAGGAACTAGACTGGGCTAAATCGGCCGGCCACCGCGTGAGCACGGCGGCCCACCGCGGCCGAGCACCGGCGAAGGTCAAATTGGCCGAGCACTGGGTGCAATAGGGGAAATTGGGCACGGGGACGGGTGTCTTACCTTGGGGCGGAGCTCGGGGAGGCCTGGCATGGTCTCCGGTGGCCTAAACGGTCAGGAACACGGGCACGGGTCTCCGGCGGCGGCTGGCGGCGTGGGCAGAGCGCGCGAGAGAGAGTGAAGCTGTGCGAAATGAGGCAAGGGGTGTGTGTGGGGCACTGGCGGGCTCTAAGAAGGGAGCTGGGCGCGTGGGCAGGCGTCGTGGACGAGAAATCCGGCGACGTGCATGAGTGCGCACGCGCCGGTCCACGGCGAGCGCGGAGGGGGCGAAACTGACAGGGCAGGCCCATGGTGTAGAGAGAGAAGAAAGGGGCGCGTGGGGCAACGACTCGGCGACTGGCGATCCGGGCCCATAAGATAGAGAGAGAGAGAGGGAGCACGCGGGTGAAGAAAACTGGTGCCTACAGGTTGGCCCCAGCGGGCAGAGAGCGAGATAAAGAGCATGCGCGGGAGAGGGGAACTACCGCTGACAGGCGGGGTCCGCCTGTCAGGCGGCGCAGGCGCACCGGCGTGCGGCCTGGCTGGGCCGAGCTGGGCTGGTTTGGGCTGCTTTCTCCTTTTCTTTTTCTCTGGATTTTCTAATTCCTTTTCTATTTCTTTTCTATAGGATTTTCAAATCAAAATTCAAACTAGGTTTCAAATTCAAATAAATTCAAACATGTGCAACACTTCAAAGAATATTTTAAGCTCAGCATGATGCAACATGTCATAACCCATAATGTTTTGGCAAAAATAAATAATTAACCTCCACTAGTTTAAGCTATTTCTAATAAAAAGGAAACAGGGAGAAAGAATCTAGAGAGAGAAAATCTAGAGTGAGAAAAAGAAGAGTAACACATGATTTTGGGTGATAATTAGAAAGAAATTTTATACCCCCAAAATCAGGGTGTTAGAGACCTATCCCCCTTAAAAGAATCTCGCCCTCGAGATTTAGGGCTAGCTAGAAAAGAGCTCAGGGTACTTGGCTTTCAAATCATCTTCTCTTTCCCAGGTTGCTTCTTCTTCTCAGTGGTGACCCCATTTGACCTTGCACATCCTGATGGTACTTCTCCGAGTGACCCGATCTGCTGTCTCCAGAATTTGAGTTGGCTTCTCAATATAAGTCAGATCTTCTTGAACTTCAATATCCTCTGCTAGCAACTGCTCTTCTGGCACTCTCAAGCATTCCTTTAACTGTGACACATGGAACACATTGTGCACAGCGGATAGGTTCTCCGGTAAGCTGAGTTGATAAGCCACTTCTCCACGTCTTGCTTGGATCTGATACGACCCAATATATCGGGGTGCTAGCTTGCCTTTGCTCCAAACCTTTTGGTTCCTCTGATGGGTGACACCTTGAAGTAAACATAGTCTCCCACTTTCAAACTGAGTTCCCTTCTTCTAGTGTCAGCATAGCTTCGCTGTCTGGACTGTGCTGCCTTTAAATTCTCTTGGACCATTCTAATGTTCTCTTCGGCTTGGAGCAAAATATCTGGACCGAACACCTGTCTTTCACCAGGTTTGTCCCAATGCAATGGAGTTCTACAATTCCTCCCATAGAGCGCTTTGAATGGTGACATCTTCAAACTGGCTTGATAGCTGTTGTTGTAAGAGAATTCTGCATATGGTAATCTCTTATCCCAACCTATCTTGTCTTGCAAAGCACAAGCCCTCAACATGTCCTCCAGAATTTGATTGGTTCTCTCTGTTTGACCATCTATCTGCGAGAGGTAAGCTGAGCTGAACTTTAAGTGTGTGCCCAAAGCTTCATGCAACTGCTGCCAAAATTGAGAGGTGAACTGGGTGCCTCTATCTGATACTATCTTCTTCGGAACGCCATGCAAGCACACAATCCGAGCCATGTATATTTCGGCCAACACTACACTGTTGTAGGTGTTCTTGACTGGTATGAAATGGGCTGCCTTTGTCAAACGGTCCACTACTACCCAGATGGAGTCATAACCAATACGAGTGCGAGGCAAACTGACTATAAAGTCCATTCCGATCTCATCCCATTTCCACTGAGGAATCTGCAACGGTTGCAACAAACCTGCAGGTCTTTGATGTTCTGCTTTAATCCTCTGACAACTGTCACACACAGCCACATACTCTGCTATCTCCCTTTTCATACCGTACCAGTAGAATCTTTTCTTCAGGTCTTGGTACATCTTCTCACTACCAGGGTGTATAGAGTATGTTGTCTCATGGGTTTCCTTGAGAATTAGTTCCCAGATCGATTTGATGCCAGGAACACACAGTCTGTCCTTGAACCATACCACTCCTTCTGCATCTTCACGGAAATCCTTGCCTTTTCCATCAATGATCAGCTGATGGATCTTGTTGATCTTCTCATCATCCTTCTGACCCTTCCTAATGTCTTGCTCTAGAGTGGGTTCCAACTCGATTGTCACTCCTTGGGTGTTGTTCGGAAATCTGAGACTCAATCTGTCGAACTCCTTCGCTAGCTCATACGGCATCGGGTAAGCGGCCAACATATTAACTTGACTTTTTCTACTAAGGGCATCTACAACCACATTTGCTTTGCCTAGGTGATAATGAATCTCTAGCTCATAATCTTTGATCAACTCTAGCCATCTTTGTTGTCTCATGTTTAAATCTGACTGAGTGAATATGTATTTGAGACTCTTGTGATCCATGTAGATATCAAACTTCTGCCCATAAAGATAATGCCTCCAGGTCTTCAATACATGAACCATGGCTGCTAATTCTAGATCATGAGTAGGATAATTCTTCTCATGAATCTTCAACTATCGGGACGAGTATGCCACTACTCTCCCTTCCTGCATCAACGCACATCCCAGTCCGGTATACGAAGCATCACAATACACTGAGAATGGCTTGTGAACATCTGCAGAATCAGTATTGGTGTCGTTGTCAACTTCTCCTTCAATGTCTCAAAGGACTTCTGGCATGCTGGGGTCCACTTGAACTCAACCTTCTTTGCCAACAAGGCTATCATTGGCCTGGCAATCTTGGAGAAACCTTCAATGAAATGCCGATAATAACCGGCCATTCCGATGAAACTCTTGATTCCTCGGACATCTTTTGGTGCTTTCTAGTCCAAGATAGTTGTTACCTTCTTCGGATCTATAGCCAATCCCTCTCGGATTATAATGTGACCCAAGAATAGGACTTCACTGATCCAGAACTCGCACTTGCTAAGCTTGGCATATAGCTGACAATCTCATAGCCTCTGAAGTACTTTCCTCAGATGCTCCTCATGCTCTTGCTCATTCTGGGAATATATAAGAATGTCATCAATGAACACCACTACAAACTTGTCAAGATAATCCATGAACACACTGTTCATCAAGTACATGAAGTAGGCTGGCGCATTCGTCAAACCGAATGACATAACCGTGAACTCATACAGTCCATACTTGGTGATGAATGCTGTCTTCGGTATATCTAAGGGTCGGATTCTAAGCTGATGGTAGCCTGACCTCAGGTCTATCTTTGAGAACACACTGGCTCCTCTCAACTGATCGAATAAATCTTCAATTCTAGGCAGGGGGTACTTATTCTTGATAGTAACCTCATTCAAGGATCTGTAGTCAATGCACATCCTCTTTGTGCCATCCTTCTTCTCCACAAACAACACTGGGGCTGCCCAAGGTGAGGTACTCGGTCTGATATAACCTTTCTCCAACAACTCATCAATCTACTTCTTGAGTTCCACTAATTCCAGTCCGGACACTCGATAGGCTCTCTTGGAAATAGGGGTGGTGCCTCGTATAAGCTCTATGGCAAATTCAACCTTCCTTTCAGGTGGCATACCTGGTAACTCCTCGGGAAACAGATCTGGGAAATCTGATACTACATTGATAGCCTATGATGGTTTAATCTCCTCAATACAGGCGGTGACTTGGTGACAACTCCCTTTCCTCGGTCCTGACAAACCAACTCTACTAACACTTCTCCTGATAAGGACACTAGCTTCACTGTTCTCTTGTCATAGCTAAGACTGGCTTGGTACTTGGTTAACCAATTCATCCCTAGAATGACATCTATAGTTGTATCTTGGTTACCCATAACTATTAAATCAGCAGGGAACTCTATCCCCCTTATTTGAACCTTTGCACTAGGGCAAAATCTATCCGTTTGGGTTCTTCCACCAACTGAACTAACCCTCATAGGTGGATACATGGGTGCTATTGGTATATTATGTGATTGTACCCATGATGCAGTCACAAAAGAATGTGTTGCTCCAGTATCAAATAAGACATTTGCATAACGATACTCGCCTGTAAACGTACCTAGTGCCACTCCTAGAGTTTCCTAGACTGTGTCGGCCTCCAAGTGGTTCACCTTTCCATACGGGGCACGAGGTTGCCCACGGTTGTTGCCTCCTTGCTGCATTGCATTCGGCCTGACTGGGGCATTGGGAGCTGGCTGCTGCTGAGCTGCTTTCTTTGGGTAATGATTCGCCTAGTGGCCTTGTTCTCCACAGTGGAAACATGCACGACTTCCTCCTTGAGCTGGCGCTACTTGATTGTGCTGGTTGGTTGCTGGGGCAGGAAGACGGGCTGCTTGGTTGCTCTGACGCTGGTATTTACTTCCTCCTTGCTGGTTGTTCTGACGGTACTGCTGCTGCTGAGGAAACTGCCTCTGGTACTGCTGCTAGTGGTTCTGACGATGATGCTGGTGCTAGTGCGAGTGACCCTGCTTGAATTGCTGAGGTGGGTTGCCTGAGTAGCAACGACGGCTGCTACTCCCAGCCTGAGGTCCACCAATCTTGCGTTTCCTGTCCTCCATCTCCCGATGCTTCCTTTCTGTCATGATTGCTCTATCTATCAGATGCTGGAAGGTAGGGAGGGTGTGGTTCATCAGCTGATAGTGGAGGGGATCAACCAATCCTCTCAAGAAGCGGTACTCCCTCTTGGCATCCGTGTTGACATCCTCTGGGGCATAATGCGACAGCTGCAGAAACTTTTCCCTATACTCACTGATAGACAGGGGACCTTGCTTCAAAGCGAGAAACTCCTCCTTCCTCACTATCATCAGTCCCTTGGGCACATGGTAGCGACGGAAGTTATCCCTGAACTTCCCCTAAGTGATGGCTTTAGGGTTGGCATGGGTGGTGAGGTAAGACTCCCACCAAGACTGGGCTGCTCCCCTCAACTGTCGGGGACCGTACAACACCTTCTCACAATCATTGCACTGGGCAGTGTGCAACTCACGCTCCAAAGTATGCAGCCAATCTTCGGCGTCCATGGGATCAGCAGAGTGGGTAAAAACAGGGGGATGACACCTCATGAACTCTGCCCGTTTGTCTCTGGGCACTTGTGGCATCTGGACTTGCACTGGAGGCTGAGGCGGTGGTGGTGGTGGCTGCTGTTGCACCTGCTGCATGGCTGCTAAGGTCTAACCAATTGCCTGGACTGCTTGGGTCTGCATCATGAACATCTGCTCAATGGTCATTGGGGGTGGCGGTGGCAAATGTTGTTGCGGGGCTGCCTCCTCTTGGGGTGCCTGCTGTTCTGGCTGAGCACGCCTCGCACCTCTGCGCCTGTTCTCAGACATCTATAGAAATCACACACATAAATCAAATCTGACTCTGCAGTCTTTCAGCATAAGAAAAGATATATAGAAAATCTTCATAGAACTGAACAATTGACCATCTTCACTGACAACTTCTCAGATAAAGAGGAAAGTGGATATAAATGGATTAACAACTAAATAACTAACTTTATTAATAACTACACCAAGTTGCAGGGGATACTCAAACCTTGGTGACAATCATTGCAAAGATCCAACTTCAGTACATGTCCATCATAACAAGCATCCAACATAAAATAAGCAAACTAACTCTAACTAAACTGACTAGACTAAGACACTGAACTAAGAATTATTATGGACTCCGACTTTGTCGATCTAGGGATCCAAATCTATCCGGGTCCTGTAGTCTAGGGTACCATAGTCGAAGCGACCATGGGGCGGTGAACGGTAAGGGTGTTGAATCCCGACAGGGGCGGGAAAACCACCATTCAAATAGTGGTGTGCTGCGCACTCAGCACGCAATTCCGCAACCTCCGCCCGAACCTTGCCAACTCATCAAGGGCGTGGTCCAACTCTTTGTTGAGCACGGCAGCCAAGTTGACCATGTTGTTCAACCTGGGATTGCCCTCACCAACTGGCGATGCAATCACACCTCCAGCACTACCAGTCAAATGGCGAGGGTAGTACTTCAGGTCAAGGCCATCAGCTACCCCACTGAACAACAAGCAATACTGAGAAAGTGCCCGTCATGCTGCATCTTGCATGGCTGCCTCAGCCGTATCCCTCTTAGTAATAGAATAGTGCTCTGAGAAGGCTTCTGCACCCCAGAGATCATCGTCCGGATGGTGCACCAAACAAGTAGCCTCCCACTGGTCCGAGTATAGCCCGCGATGATGCTGGTAGACTACACAACGGTACTCGATAGACCATGTGTGTCGATCGAAGGCCCGACGCAACAGGGTATCGAGAGCGTCGTGGAAGTGACACTCACGAGCGGCGTCACGAGTGATGGGTCTAGTGATCCCTCCCTCCGGCTCCGGCTCCTCCAAAAGCTCCGTGTCGTGGCTCGAACTTCCACCGGCGTCGTCGTCGTCCCCGTCTCCATCAGGGTCTCCTCCAGCAGCCGAGATGCCCTGTGGTGTGCAGGGGGCATCTCTGGCTGAGGTGTAGGGGAAGGCGGCCTCTTAGACTCCACCTCCTGTTGAGGCGAGGGAGAAGAGTCCTGCTGCTCCTGCTCATGCTCCTGGCATTGGCGCTCCTGCTCCTCGTGCAGGCGACAATGTAGTCTCTCTAGGTGACTGGACTGACCTAGCACCGTGCGACGCAGTGGACGCTCCGCCAGGCGAGAAGGCAAAAAGGGGATCACAGACTTACGTGTAGTGCACCTGATACGAGCCATCTACAAAAGACCTCGTAAGCACAAGAGTAAGAGTAGAACTATGAGACCAGAAAGTAAACAGAAAGAAAAGTGAGACAAAACTTTTTGAGATAAGTAGATAACATAGAATTGGTCAAGATGACCAACTATTGAAAAGACTCTAAGGTCAAGGTAATAGTAGGGGTCTATAGTCCTTAGGTCGACCATTCTAGTATAGGTCAGCAGTCCTACAGTCAGCAAGGGCTTTGATACCACTTATGTCACACCCGGTTCTGGAAGGCAAACAGAATGTGAACCATGTACGTGCTAGGGTCAGAAACTCACGTACACAGCGATTACATAATTAGACATCATCACACAATGCTCGAATTAAATAACAGAAAGGTACCTAATTACATCAAGATGTCCAAGACATCCACAGAGTCTATTACATAACCATTGTTCAACATAATTATCAAAGTGCGGAAATATGAAACGTAGATGCTAAGCCTACACAGCCAGCTGACCGGGGGTTTGCCACTAAGAAAGAACTAGAACTCGTCATATTCCTGGAACTCCTCGAAGTCATCCATGTTGCCAGCATCTCCTCCTGAGCATTGGATACACTGGGGACAACCTGGGGTGTGGGTCGGGTGTAAAGCAAGGGTGAGTACACATCAACGTACTCAGCTAATGTCCCGTTTGGATAAAGTGGACTAGCTGTATATGGAGTTGAGGTTAAGCAGTTGCTTTTAGTTGGTCAAGTATTTATTACTATTAGTAGAGCCAAATTTTTAATAATAAACCCAGTTATTACCTAGAAGTACCTCCTCAAAAGAGGAAATACCAAAGATCATATTTTATAACATCATTATTGACCATCATCATAAAAGAATCCAAAGTTCTTCTAATCAAAGAGGATCCCAAGGCTATTCTTAACCGTGAGTTCAGCTGATATACCAGTTTTTAACACTCTGCAGAGGTTGTACACTTTACCCACAAGTCGTGATCCCTTTCCAGCCTGGGTTGTACAGACCCGATCTTCACTACCAAGGTGAATGGCCAGGGATACACTACGTAGCCTTTACAAAGACTCTCCTGGTGCATAGCTTCTCGTTAGGTTTTGCCAGTCGTACAAACGCAGTACACCTCCCCAAGGTGGGTGACTAACAAAACCAAAACGAAAGAACCTCTGCACCCCAACCTTGGCAGAGCGAGCACTACGCCCCGGCCCCCATTGACGGCCATCCGGCAAAGCCAACTACACCCCCAGGTTTATCTAATTAATCAGCTAAGGGCGTCCCATTCCACCCTCATGGTTGTACTGTTATCCCGGGTGGTCACTCCACGAATAGGTCCTGACGGAGAGGTACTCAGGAAAAAGGCATGAGCCCCCTAAGGTATCACAAGATCATCCACATAATTAGGATAACAGTATCGTATCATAAATGTTCACATCATGTTCATTGATTAAGTTAAGGCAGTAGCAACATGCTTACCATGATAACCCCAAAAGGTAAACAAGGATAAAGTAAATAGAAAGCTAGTCAAACCTTAGGTTTAAGTAATGTAATGCGAGACAGTGAATCATAAAGTATGTAGGACATAATAGGTCAGAGGACACTTGCCTTCACCAGGTTGCTGCTCAGGGAGGTCTCCAACAACACACTCAGGAACCTCGGACTGCTCATTGTCTAAATAAAGCGAGCATGCATTCAATACATTTGGAAAGTACAAATGAACATCACACCAAACATGTACAAACATTGGAACACATCTTAAAAAGACACAATACTACATAAGGGATAATGAATTCAAAGTATAACATAAACTATAACATACATTAACTATATTTGAAAATAGATCACTATTTCCCATAAGTGTTACTTACAAGTACATAAACATAGTTCAACTTATTTTATTTTGACCTAAAATTTAGAACAGATGTAAACTCATGTAATACACATTATTAATCTAACAAGCTTACACATGTTTAAATCTCTAAGGTTCTCCTTTTATTTATTTTATTAAATAAATAAAATACATCTACATTAGTTCATATTCAATGCTAAAAACTAGAGTGTGCAGACAGTAACTGAAACCATTTTATTTAAACAGAGAATAATTTTATGAACATTTTGCAGTTTGAATCACTAAATTTGGAGTTCATATGCAAAAGTTATGAAATAAACAAGTTTCGGAATTCAAAATATGAAATTAGGGCTAATTCTGTGAATATTTAAAAGTCCAGGGCTAAATCTGCAAGATTACAGGGGCCTGCGCGCGAAAACCAGGGACGGCGGCTTGATTTTAAATAAACGACTGAGATTAGATCTACTGCCGAGGGCACGAGCGTGAGCGGGCGAGCGCTGACAGGCGGGCCAGGGAGTGTCAGCGACAGAGGGGGAGAGCATGCTGACCGAGCGGGCCTAGCGCCAGAGGGCTTGGGCGCTGACAGGTGGGCCAGGGCGTCAGGCGCGCGTGCGCGAAGCGTTATCCGTGATCTGAGCCATGCGTTCTGAATCGGACGGGCCACGGGCAGAGAAGGGAGAACGGCGGTGAGAAGGTCTCGGGCGGGTCGGAGTAACTCCGGTGAACCATTCCGGACACGAAGAAGGGGCTTAAGGCACGCTAAGACCTGGGCTAGCTTCAGCAGAGGCAGGGGTGACACTGGGCTTACTCCGGGGAACTAGACTAGGCTAAATAGGCCGGCCACCGCGCGAGCACGATGGTCCGCCGCGGCCGAGCACCGACGAAGGTTAAATTGGCTGAGCACAGGGCGCAATAGGGGAAATTGGGCACGAGGACGGGTGTCTCACCTCGGGGCGGAGCTCGGGGAGGTCTGGCGCGGTCTCCGGCGGCTTGGACGGTGGGGAATGCGGGTGCGGGTCTCCGGCGGCGACTGGCGGCGTGGGCAGAGCGCGAGAGAGAGTGAAGCTGTGAGAATGAGGTGAGGGGCGTGCACGGGGCACTAGCAGGGCTCTAAGAAGGGAGCTGGGCGCGTGGGCGGGCGTCGTGACCGAGAAATCCGGTGACATGCGCGAGTGCGCACGCGCTGGTCCACGGCGAGCGCGGTGGGGGCAGAACTGACAGGGCAGGCCCACGGCGTAGAGAGAGAAGAAAGGGCCGCGCGGGGCAACGGCTCGGCGACTGGCGATCTGGGCCTGTGAGACAGAGAGAGAGAGGGAGGGTGCGAGTGAAGAAAACTGGCGCCGATAGGTTGGCCCCAGCGGGCAGAGAGCGAGATAGAGAGCGCGCGGGAGAGGGGAACTGCCACTGACAGGCGGGGTCCACCTATCAGGCGGCGCGGGCACTCGGGCGCGCGGCCTGGCTTGGCCGAGCTGGGCTAGTTTGGGCTGCTTTCTCCTTTTCTTTTTCTCTGGATTTTCTATTTCCTTTTATATTTCTTTTCTATAGGGTTTTCAAATCCAAATTCAAACTAGGTTTCAAATTCAAACATGTGCAACACTTCAAAGAATATTTTAAGCTCAGCATGATGCAACATGTCATAACTCATAATGTTTTGGCAGAAATAAAAAATTAACCTCCACTACTTTAAGCTATTTCTAATCAAAAGGAAAGAGGGAGAAAGAATCTAGAGAGAGAAAACCTAGAGTGAGAAAAAGAGGAGTAACACATGATTTTGGGTGATAATTAGAAAAAAATTTATACCCCCAAAATCAGGGTGTTACAGGTGAGGTAGGCGCGAACCCCATACAATTGACACCGCAGCTCCTCCACAATCTTCTTGGAGAACTCAACGGAGACAACACCCGAGCCATCTTGGAGGTGGCAACCTCCAAGAGTAACAAGCCGATGACGCTTGCCCGGTGTACCACCTAGTGCCTCAAGAATCATCAATGGATGCAAATGCACTAGAACCTCTCAATCTCTCACTAGAATGCAATCTCAAGCAAGGAGTGTGAGAGAATGAGTGGGAGGATCACAAATGAGCTCAAAGTGTGCAAGGAATGGCCAAGAGAACCCTAACACACGAGCTCCCCTTCTATTTATAGCCCACCTCACATTTCTAACCGTTATGTGCAACTAGCACAATTTCTGCGCATACGAGGACGGTCCGCGCCCTTAGGCCGGACGGTGCGCCGTACAAGTAACGACTAGTTTTCCCGTTTGAAATATGTCAGAGCTGTCAGAAAAAGCGAAGTCTGGACAGTCCACCAACCTTGGCCGGACCATCCGATACCTGGCAACATGGAGCACCAGAGCTCTGACCACGATGAGCAAACACACGCGAACTGTCCGCCATACAAGGCCGAACAGCCTTTGACCTGGGAGTTAGTACTATCCGGGCTCAAGCCCCGAACTGTCCGTAGTACAAGTGCCCAAAAACACACAGTCCATGTCTAAACTTATTTGGCACCTGCGAACGGTCCGCTGATCCCGGCCGAACAGTCCGCACAATTATACAAGGACTGTGCAGAGGGCGACCCTCTCTGGTCAGGACTGCGGACGGTCCGGTCCCAAGACCCGGACGGTCTGCAGTACAAACATATAGGACCAGTCCGAAGTGAACATAGTTCGGACCCCTCTGAATAGATTACAGACGGTCCAGCCATTTGGCCCGAACGGTCCGCCAACCCCATGACTTAGCAACTTTTCAAACACGCTTTCGAAAAGATTTTTTAACTCTCGAAACCGGTAGCGCTGTTAGACCTCATGCAAATGCAACCACTTGATGCTCTATGAGGCACTAAGTTTGACACAGACCAAAGTTATTGACCCCTCTTAATAGTACGACCATCTAGCCTACTAATCCGGTCAAATGTCTTCTCTAAACTCCTGGAGACCGGCAAAAACAAAAACCTATGTTATACCTTTGTCTTCACTTGATCCACAACCAATGCTTATAAGTATCCAAGATTTTCTGTTCTTTGTGGTCCAACCTGCATTCTTATTTCTCTAAGAACTATTAGTCCACAAATAGTTGTCATTAATTACCAAAACATCACTAAGGGGCCTAGATGATTCACACCTTTCTGGTATTGGTCTGCCCGGGGCAAATCTTACCCATGATGAGGCATGTGGCCAGTTAAAAGGTCCTCAATCAGGAAGCCTACATCGACATGGTCCTTAATCGACTCAGACAGAGACACTACACCGAGACTTCCTTCTCGTGCAAGTCACCTGTCCGGTCTTGTCTTTATCATTTACAAATCCCAAAGTTTGGTACCTGAGAGAGGTACATCTTTTCCGATGTTGAACCCATCATGGACATGATGGATCCATCATCAAGTTTTATTTTTGAAAACATCCCATTCCATTTGAAGCATCATCTTTTGTTTAAAACAAAAACTTTTGTTTTCTAAAGCAAGACTAAGCATCAGAAAACTTTTAAGGTAAAAACAGGTATCAAGGGATGGTAATCAATTTCAAGGTAGGAAATGCAGCAATTGTGTAGCACTCAACTCCTATCACTTAATGCATCATTTCAAGTGATAAAGAATTTTAAACAACAAGGAAGGGGTAAATGCACCGGGGCTTGCCTTGTGTCGTAGGGGATTCGGGATCTATTCCACAAATGTCAAAGTAGAAACTGTCCCCAGCAGGTGGAATTTCAGTCGGTGGTGCAACTTCCTCTTCAACAACTATTTCTCCTTCGTTTTCTAAACATAACAATATACATACATAAATACCCATGTGATGCTATGATCATGTTGTTATGATAGACCATAGTAAGTTATGTCTTGAATATAACTTTCCTTCAAGGTACTCCTAAGTCACTAGGGTTTCCTGAGTTAATACTCTATCAGGGTTAAGCAAGTTCTATTCTAAGAAGCTAGGGTTTTGGGTTTGGGATCAAACAATGTCCAAAACATACCAAACTTTACCCAAGGGCTCTAATTATCAAATTAAGCTTACCCAAAAAGTTTTATGATTTTTGGATCTATCACGTAATTTATAAAATTCCAAAAGACTAGGTTTAAGCATTCTTAAATGCTAAATAATTAATGGTTGGGGCTAAAAATCTTGGACCTATCTTTATTAAATACTAGGGGAATTTAGAAGTCTAGTAAAATTGGTCTCATGATTTTATCATTTTTCTAGAATTTCCTATAAATTTCTTAAGCCTGGTAGAAAAAGAAAAGGAAAAAGGTTAAACATTAATGGGCTCAAACCAGCCCAACACAGCCCACGGATAGGGAAACGCGCGCACGCCCGCGCCCGCGATGTCAACTTTGCACATAAGACCTCGGCTGTTTGAATAACCAGTAAAGAATCCCTAGCCACTATTCACTGTCTCTCTGACATTCTCACTTAGGCCCCTGCACTCCTGTTTCTTCGCAGACCCAGGTCCCCGACGACGAACGGCGGTGAGCCGCCCTCCGGCGAGCCTGTACAGGCCGGGATACGCAACGAATGATGCCCTAACTCGGTCGATACCTATTTCCACCCCTGGCGACTCTAATCTGACCATTAATTGCACAATTCCGGCCCGAAGTCTTTCTGCCCACGACGACGGCGAAACCCGAGGGAAAATTGAGGTGTTCCCGGCGATCTAGCGTGGTCTAGTTCAATTGGTTGGGCCGATAAGCATCCTTACCATGCAAGGGTGCGCAAACGAGGGTAAGTAGGATGTGAACGGACCTGAAGACGATGGTCCATGGCGTGATGGTTCACGGCGGCGCGGAGAACCGAATTGGGGGAAACGCAAATTCGCGAGCTACGGTGGCAAATCGGAGGCGAGGGTTGGTGCACTGGGCGCGTAACAACCTAACGGAGCTCAATGGTGCATCAATTTATAGTGGTCATCAGCGGTGGCACCCAATTTTGAGAAGATGCGCTGGCGGCCGAGGAGAGGGACTGAGTCACCATAGCATTCTACCGTGGCATTCACTGGACATAGGCGTACAACTATCACTGGTTAACCTCCACGGCTCAAAGCGATGTGGTAAACCGCCTAAGGCGTGGCGCAACCGAGGGAAACAGCGGCAGCCACGGTGACGACTGTGCGGCCACATCGCCGGGCAAGTGGGTACGACGACAGGGCACTACAGTCCCTAAAACTCATCCACGGTGAAGATCTTTTCACGCCTGATCGTGATCCACACCACAGAGGACACGAATCGCACCGCCGACACGAATCCGAGCGCGGGAGTCATCGGCGGCAAGGTTCAGTGCACAAGGATCTTTTTCAGTTATTGAACCATGGGAAACTTCTTCAGTGCGCCTGACAGAGTGATTTGGAGAGCTATGTTCTCCATTTTTCATGTGACAACTTGTTAATCCATCCATAACAAAGTTATTGCCCTTTAATCCATCTTTGATTTTCCTATAGCATTCACAATCAAATAATCACTGGATCCTACTCAAAATTGATCTCAAAGTTCTGTCAATGTCAGTAGTTGTCACGATTCAGTCATTAGTGGTGACTGACAGTCCATCTTCGGGCCAGTTTATCTCCAATTTTTGTACAACATCAAGGCTCAGTCACTTAAGCAAAGTTGTACCCCTATCATAGCTCTACAAATTTGATGTGTCGACCTAGGGAAAAATCCTTATGAATCAAGAACTTACAAGGCTCCAAAGTTGACTTCATTTCACTGAATTTCAGACTTAGCCACATGGGTGTCCATGGGATATTTTGCAAATAAGTCCAAATCTCTCCATACTACATGAAAATCCTTCAATGTGAAAGTCACTTGGTTTTTGGTGTTCTATCACTTTGATATTTTCACTTTGGTCCAAAAGTGAATAGAATTTGAATTCACCCCCTAGGGTTCCAATTAGGGTTTTCTAGGGTTTCTTTTAGGGTTTTGAGTATTTAGGGTTTTTGTGCCTCTCAAACCCATCACTCTTGATATCTTGTGAACATTTCTAATGACTTTTAAGACATTGCTCATCTTGGCTTCACTTTCATCCATAGGCCCTAATTCTAGGGTTAAGTACCCTACCCTAGTGTTAAGTACACCTTAAGTCACATCATCACAACTTATTTTGAAATTTTACCTAGTGAATGCATTCTAGGTGTAACAAACAACATGAAATATCAATGCACATGATGTTATGCTCAAGTTTTAGTGCCAGTAACACCATAGGTGTTACATCCTTCCCCTCATAAAAGAATCTCGTCCCGAGATTTAGGGTCCTAGGGCAAGTTGTGGAAAAGGAAACACGTCACATCTTTATTTCCTTATTTTTCATATAGGGCAGGGGTGGTAGGGGGTTCATTCCAACTTTACAATCAAATGTACATATCTTACAGGTTACATAAAGCTAAAGACCTAGCAAAATTTTTCTCCTAGAAGTCTCGAGTCTCCCAGGTAGCTTCATCTTCAGTATGCTAGTTCCATTGTACCTTATAGAATTTAAGAGTCCTTTTTCAGGTGATCCTGTCCTTGTGATCCAAGACTCGAATGGGATGTTCTGAATAAGTCAAATCTGGTTCCAAAACAACATCCACCACATCGATGGTTCGATTAGGAATCTGAAGGCACTTCTTCAATTGAGATACATGGAACACGTTGTGTACTGCAGACAATGATTCAGGCAGTTGAAATCTATACGCCACTGGTCCGCATTGTTCAATAATGCAAAACGGGTCAATGTATCGGGGTGCCAACTTTCCTTTTACCCCGAATCGATTAACACCCTTCATTGGTGATACTTTCAGGTATACATGATCCTTGACTTGAAAGAACAAAGGTCAGCGTCGCTTATCCGCATAATTTTTCTGCCGAGCCTGAGCCTCTTTCAAGTGGTGCCTTATTCGTTGAAATTTTTCCTCTGTTTTCTTGACTAAATCAGGCCTCAAATACCACCGCTCTCTAGGTTCTGACCAATTCAAGGGTGTCCGGCATCATCGTCCGTATAGCGCTTCAAACGGTGCAATCTTAATGCTTTCTTGATAGCTATTATTATAAGAAAATTCTGCCAATGGTAGACATTCATCCCATTTGTGTGGGAACTCCAGGACATATGCCCGCAACATATCTTCAAGTATCTGGTTTACTCTCTCAGTTTGTCCACTTGTTTGAGGATGATAGGCCGAAATGTGGAGCAACTTAGTACCAAGAGACTTGTGGAGCTCTTCCCAAAATTTGGATACAAATTACGGTCCGCGATCCGACACTATTGTTTTTGGAACCCCGTGCAAAATAAGAATACGAGCAATATAAAGTTCTGCGTATGTGGCCATTGTATACTTCACTTTGACGGGAAGAAAGTGGGCAATCTTTGTAAGCCGATCAATTATGACCCATACAGAGTCAAAAGCTTTGGCTCTTTTGGGCAATCCCACAATGAAATCCATACTAATATCCTCCCATTTCTAAGTTGGGATGTGTAAGGATTGTAATGGTCAATGGTCTTCATATGCACTGCCTTGACACGTCTACAGGTATCACACCTTGCCACATAGCGTGCGATTTCAATCTTCATTTTTGTCCTCCAATAGTGTTGCTTTAAGTCTTGATACATCTTAGTACTTCCAGGGTGAATGGAATATTGACTAAGATGAGCTTCGTCCAGAATTTGTTGGCAGACCTCAGCATCTTTGGGCACAACTATGCGATTATTAAACCATAGTACTCCTTGATCATCTTTCCTAAAGCAATTTGCTTTATCGGCTTCTATTTTCTCATGAATGTACTTCATACCCTTGTCAGTTCTTTGGGCATCAATAATTCTCTATAGAAGAACTGACTCAAGCTTTAACTGTGTCAAGGTTCCGTGACGTATCATTCCCATGTTCAACTTTTCCATTTCTTGACATAGGGTGGTGTTAGGTGTCCTTACTGTAAAACAATGATAGGAAGCTTTGCGACTCAATGCGTCTGCCACCACATTAGCTTTTCCTGGGTGATAATGGATTTCCAAATCATAATCCTTAATTAGCTCAAGCCATCTTCTTTGCCTCATGTTTTGTTCTGACTGGATAAAGATATATTTCAGACTTTTGTGATCCGTATACACATGACATATATTTCCCAACAGATAATGACGCCATACCTTGAGGGCATGAACAACTGCAGCTAATTCCAAATCATGAGTTGGATAGTGCTCCTCATGCCGGCGTAGTTGTCGTGAAGCGTAAGCTATGACTTGACCCTCTTGCATTAGGACACAACCGAGTCCACTACCTGATGCGTCACAATACACATCAAAAGATTTTTCAATATCTGGTTGAGCCAACATTGGAGCAGTGGTTAACAACACCTTCAGCTGCTCAAAGGCTTCATTGCATTTTGAGGACCAATCAAACTTTGTATCATTTTTCAATAAACCTGTAATAGGTTTAATAATCTTGGAGAAATCCAGAATGAACCTGCGGTAATATCCAGCCAGTCCAAGGAAACTCCGAACTTGATGTACTGTAGTAGGCGGTTTCCATTCTAGAATATCCTTGACTTTGCTGGGATCAACCGCAATCCCTTTTGTAGATAATACATGTCCCAGAAACTGGATTTCCTCCAACCAGAACGAGCATTTGCTGAACTTAGCATACAACTGGTGCTCCCTTAAGCGCGTTAGCATAATCCGTAAGTGCTTAGCATGCTCCTCTTCATTTTTGGAATAGATCAGAATGTCGTCAATGAAGACCACCACAAATTTATCTAACTCGGGCATAAATACCGAGTTCATTAAGTATGTAAAGTGGGCTAGAGCATTTGTTAATCCTAAAGACATGACTTAATATTCAAATAACACATAGCACGTAGTGAATGCAGTCTTGGGTACATCCTCAGGTCGAATATGGATCTGATGATAGCCTGACCGGAGGTCAATCTTGGAGAATACCCGGGCTCCAGTAAGTTGATCGAATAAAATATCAATCCAGTGAAGAGGGTACTTGTTCTTAATGGTAACCTCATTAAGGGGTCTGTAGTCCATGCACATTCGAAGCGTCTGATCCTTCTTCTTGACGAAAATTGCTGGACACCCCAAGGTGATGAACTTGGTCTAATGAACCCCTTCTTAAGCAAGTCTTGCAATTGAGTCTTGAGTTCTGCCAATTCATTAGGTGGCATTCGGTACGACCTACTAGAAATAGGAGACGTATTGGGCTTTAGTTCAATCACAAATTCCACATCCCTTTCTGGAGGCAACCTAGGCAAGTCTTTAGGAATGACATCTAGGAATTCACATACCACCGAAATATCCTAGATTTCTTGTATGATAGCCTCATAAACTCGTCCAGAGGCTTTGGCTAGAATAGTTACAGGGATGGACAATTGAATCTCCTCATGACCATAGCTTAACTTAATGGTCCTTAAGTTGGTATTGATGATGGCCTTATGCTGGGCTAACCAGTTCATGCCCAGTATTACATCTATGTCTTGCCCCTTTATAACAATCATGTTTGTAAGAAATTCCTGTCTACCTAATGTTACTGGTATATGGAAGGCTACTTCCTTAGTGAATATCCGTCCCCCAGGTGAGTGGATAACAAATCCCTCCCTTGATTCAGTGCAATGCATGCAATATTTCTCCATAAATTGCTTGCTTATGAAGGTATGTGATGCACCAGAATCGAAGAGAATAAATGTTGGGTGATTGGCAACAAGGAACATACCCATCATCACCTGCTCGCCTTCTGATGTAGTAGCCACTTGGGTATAATAAATATGTCCCGTTTTCTTGAAATTCGTGCCCGTTGAAGTGTTGGTCATGTTCCCCTTTCATTGGTTTGAATTTCCAGAGTTCTGCTGAAAGTTGGTTTTATTTTGCTTCGGATATGGGTAGTCCTTGATGAAGTGTCTGGACTTTCCACAATTGAAGCACCTATTGGAAGGACTGGAAAGGACAGGAAACGAGTACCAGGGGCACTCGGCTGATTGGTAGGAGCGGGGGCAGTAGTGGGACAAATAAAGACAGGCTGCTTGAATGGATATGAAGGTGGGCGAGGCGAAGAACGATTTTGATTAAAAGGTCGGATCACCAACCTCATTCTCTTCTCAAGTCCTTGATTTGATCTTTCCCCTACATATCCCTTGGATTATCTGTGTCCTGCATTTTTGGCTTCCACTGCCAGTGTTGTACTGACAGCCCTACTTTAGGTAAGGTCCAAGCATGTTGCCATTTTCCGTTGAAGCCTGTCATTAAGTCCCCTCATAAAACAATTCTTCTTTTTTAGATCTGTATTCACCTAGTCAATGGCATACTGGGAGAGGTGGTTAAATTTATTGAGATACTGCATTACAGTATCTCCTCCTTGCTTTAACCGGATAAACTCTTCTTGTTTCATATGGAGTACTCCCTCTGGAACATAATTGTAACACCCCTGGTGTTACTAACACTAAAATCTAAGCATGACATCATGTGCATTGACATTTCATGTTGTTTGTTACACCTAGAATGCATTTACTAGGTAAAAAAATTTCAAAGAAGTTGGGATGATAGGGTTGGTGTGCTATAAACCCTAGGGTAGGATACTTAACCCTAAGTTGGGACTCTTGGATGAAAGTGAAGCCCAAATAAGTAATAATCTCATGAGACATGAGAAATGTTCACAAGGTATCACATTTGATGGACTTGAGTATCACAACAACCCTAGAGAACTCAAAACCCTAAAAAGAAATCCTGAAAACCCCTAATTGAAACCCTAGGGGGGTAGATGTAACTTTTGTGCACTTTTGGACCAAAGTGCAAATACCAAAGTAATAGAACACCACAAATCATGTGTTTTTCACACTTGAGAATTTGCAAGTTAAATAGTGAGATTTGGACTTATTTGCAAAAAGTACCCCATGAACCCTATATGCTTAAGTCTGAATTTCAGTAAATGGGGTCAAATTTGGAGCTCTATATTTCTAAATCTACAAGGAATTTGCCCAGGGTCAATACATCAAATTTGTAGAGCTACTAAAGGAGCATAACTTTTCTTAAGTCACAAGACATGAGTGTTGTACAAAAATCGGAGTTAAATGGACTCAAAGTATTGTTGTCAGTCACCCATACAGTCTGATATTGGTCTGGCAGTGAGTTCTGATGAACTTTGGACTTGATTCAAGCTCGAGGGAGTAAGTAAATGTGCAAGGTCTCTATAGTAGAATTGTAGCTGGTTTATAGATCTACAACTTCGATACAGATGGATTAAGTAGTTGCTACATGAAAATCAAAGATCCAGGCTCCTGAAATCGCTCTGTCAGGCGCCCTAATAAGAAGTCTGCTGGTACAGTGTCTGCAGAAAGATCTTCATATTCACCCCCCTCACCACCGGTGATCTTGCGCCCGGATTCGCGTCGGTCGCCATGATTCGTGCTAGGCGCGCAGTGGATATCAACGGGGAAGTAAAAAGAACTCACGGGGGAGTGGATTTGGTCGCGGGGTGAAGCTTATCACCTGCGCCTGTAGCCGTGCGACGTGGCCGGACCGCCGGTGTCGCCGTGGTACTCCAGCGACCTCAATTATGTCACGTCGTAGCTCTTTACCGCGTAGTAGTAAACGTGGCACGCCTAGGCTTGCCACGACTAAGCCACCAGTGACCTCCCCTCTCTCCGGCCGCCAGCGTGCCTTTGCGAAATTGGACGCCACCCTGATGGAACCTATAAATTATACCCCCAGGGAACTCCGCTAGGTATCCACGCATCCAGCGCACCCGTCCGTGTCGCGGATTGTCCACCAGAGAGCTCTAATTTAGAGTTTCCCCCAATCCAGTTCTTCGTGCCACCGTGAGTGAGCTCGCCGTGCCCAGCCTTCTGTAGGTCCGTTCACACCCTCCTCGCTCTCGTTTTAGCACCCTTGTGTGCTATGGATACTCATCGACCTAGCCAATTGAACTAAACCACCTTAGATCACCGGGAACACCTCGGTTTGTCCTCAGTTTGCGCCATCACCGTGGACAGAGAGATTGTGAGATAGAACTCCGAAATTGGTTGAGGGATTAAGGTCATTATGGGTAGAATTAGGTGTCAGCCACACTTGAGCGCCGGTCATTACGTTTTCCAGCCGGTACAGGCTCGCCGGAGCCACTGCTCCGCCGTCCGTGGTCGGGGACCCCAACTTGCGAAGAAATAGAAAAGCAGGGGTCTATCTGCGAATGTCAGTGACACAGAGAAATAGTGCTAAGGCTTCTTTAAGGGTTTTTCAAATTGCCAGGGTCCTCTGTGCAAACTTGGCAACGCGGGCGCGCGCGGGCGCGTTTCGCCAGGGCATGGGTCGTATTGGGCTGAATTGAGCCCGTTACTTTATATGCTTTCTCTTTTTCTTTTTCTGCTAGACTTAGGAAATTCATAGAAAATTCTAGAAAAATGCTAAAAATATGGGACCAGTTTTGCTAGACTCCTAAATTCCTATAGTATTTAATAAAAATAGTTCCAAGAATTTTAGTCCAAACCAGGAATTATTTGCTAGACTTTTGGAATTTTAGAAATTATTTGATGACTCCGAAAATCATAAAACTTTTTGGATAAACTTAATTTGATAATTATAACCCATGTGTGAAGTTTGACATGAATTGGACATTGTTTGATTCCCAAACCCAAAACCCTAGCTCCTTAGGGTAAAACTGTCTAACCCTACTAGGGTGTTGACCTAGAAGACCCTAGTTTCCCTGGTAAACCGTGAAGGAAAGTGGTATTCAAGATACAACTTGATGTATCTCTACTATCATTGCATTTTCATAAGCACCACATGAGCATTCATGGTTATTTATGGTTATGTATAGAAAACGAGGAAGAAATAACTGTTGAAGAGGAGGAGACTGCACCACCAGCGGAAAATCCACCTGTCGGGAATTGTTTTTATTTTGGTATTTGTGGAACAGAGCCCGACTCCCCTACAACACAAGGCAAGCCCCGGTGCATTTGCCACCTCCTTGCTGTTTTAAAATCTTTATCACCTTGTTTGATGCATTAGGTGATAGGAGTTGTGTGCTAACCCAATTGCTGCATTTCCTTCCTTGGAACTATTTACCATTCCTTGATTACCTGTTTTATTAAAAAAGTTTTTTGATGCTTAGTCCTGCTTTAGAAAAACAAATGTTTTGTTTTAAAACAAAAGGTGATGCTTCACGGTTGATGGGATGTTTTCAAAAATAAAACTTGATGGTGGATCCATCATGGCCGTGATGGGTTCAACATCAGAAAAGATGTACCTCTGCCAGGTACCAAACTTTGGGTGTTAAATAATAAAGCTGAGACTGGGCGGGTGACTTGCACGAGAAGAGAGTCTCGGTGTAGTGTCTCCGTCTGAGTCGACTAAGGACCGCGTCGATGTAGGCCTGCTAACCGAGGACCCTTTAACTGGTCACATGCCTCGTCATGGGTAAGCTTTGCCTCGGGCAGACTAATACCAGAAAGGCCAACATGCAATGGGAGTGGAGAGATGGCGAGATTAGCGTGTACCCTCCGTGGCAAGAGGCTGGATGGTGGTGTATCTGTGCTCTCGGTTGGTGTGAACCTAGTCTGGTCTTAAGAAACCCGGTGGCGATTTGACATATGCAAGGGTTAAGTGCTACATATGTCGTGTGATTGGAGATCCTTAGCTGAGTATTAATCGATTCGGATCACCGTTACTTCTCGGATGTGAAGACTTGGTCATTGACTTACACGTAGCATTCCAGTGAACTAAAAGGGTTGATAAAAGATTGCTAGTGCAGGTCAAGTGCTTGAACTAGGGTAGAAAGAACTCTAGTTACAGGTAATAACTTAACATGCTAATAAAACTGGATTTTTAAGGATCCACTTTTAGTAAGAATTTCTGCAAAACAGAGTCTTTGATACTTCATCAGCCCTACCTTGACTCCCTCAAACCAGCATATCCTTGAGAGTCTTTTCTTTTTACGGGTAAGACTTGCGAAAGTACACTCCGTACTCAGGGTTTTCGAACCCATGTTGTTGTAGGTGAGAAGACAACAGACTTTTGTTGTTTTTGTTCTAAGGTGGTGTCCAAGGAAGAACCCCAGCAGTGAAGTCGCGGGAGGATGTTGGCCTCCCCCTTCAAAAAACAATATACTTTTATGCGGGAGGGGTTTTTGCCTCCCAAGTCTGTAACAATAATACTTTATGCACTCATACTCCTGGTTTTGTATTAACCATAATACTCTTTCTCTATATTTGAATGAATGTAAATTAAGTTATTGTAATTGCTTCCGCTATTCTTTCCTTCGATGTGATATAATATCTGCGTGACGGGTGAAGCGCTCTTGGGCGAGGAAATGAGGATACAATTACCGAACTTGTCGAGTGATTACGTGCATCTATAGGGTTGTCCAGGGTCCTTAGGACAAGGACAACTATAGGTGGGCCTAATAACTTGGGAGGTTTCGTCACAATAATGCTCACGGAACGCTAGCTTGAATTCTTCCCAGGTAATCTGATGCCCAACAGGTTGGATTGCTGAAAAATTTGCCCTCCAAGTACAGGCAGGCCCTCTTAGCTATTGTGCGGCGAACAGGGGCTTTTGCGTCTTTGTGCATCAAATTAACCCAAACTTCTATTCCATCACTCTTACCCATTCATCAGCTTCTAAAGGTTCCTCTGCTTTAATGAAAACGATGGTTGAGTCTCAGAGAATTCCAAATAAGTAGTATCACACAGTCCTTGTGGGGGAACTCTGCCTCCGTGCGGTTGGAACTGATTGCCCGCCATTTCGCGTAAGAAGCTCGTATTATCGGTGGTGGCATTGACCAAGGCAGCGATAGCCTCGGCCAATGTTGGTGGCACTAGTGGAGGGTTAGGAGTATCCTCCCTACCGCGGGAAGTCCCCGCACCATCATGTGCGAGTCCGTGATGGCATCTGAGGCAAAGAAACATTTGAAAAAATATAACATGCCAACATACACCATCATATTACATTACCAAAATGTAATAATTATATAGACTCCCGTGTACAACTTGACTTTATTACTTATTTTACATAAGTATAATACCTAAACTATACTATTCTAGTCTTCTTCATCCTTTGTTGCTCCATTTCCTACTGCAGGAGACTATTCGTCAGCAAGGTTCATGGAAGGAGGGGGCCTAAAAAGGTCCAGCTCCCCATTAGATCCTTCAGTTGTTGTTCCCGATGGTCCGACTCCCATTGCAGCAACGTCTGGAGGCACGTCCGGGTGCAGTCGAGCATACAATACATGCACTTCTTCATGTAAAGTATTACAGTACGCTTGCAGGCTGTCGAGGGATGAACTAAGCTCTGCCACACGAGCTAGAGCTTTCGCTTCACAGTCCCAAGCGAAAGAGTGTGAATTGACGGCCCAATCAATGGTCGTATCACGTTCTAAAATTTCGTACTGCAGGCGACTCACTTTGGCTGACAGCTCCGTAATACGGTGGCTATCCTGCTCACGTGCCCTGTTCCTGTGGCATAACTCTGACCGAAGTTGCTCCACCTGGGCTTCCAGGTCTCCAATTGGATCATTACTTCCACTACTACTTCCTTCGTGCCTGGAGGCTAGCTGATATCGTGGCACACCAAGAGGTCCTGTAACACCGCTGGTGTTACTGTCAGTAAAACTTGAGCATAACATCATAAGCATATCATGTGTTTGTCACACCTAGAGTGCATTCACTAGGCAAAAATTTCAAACAAGTTGTATTGATGTGACATGTCATGGGTAAAACCCTAGTGTAGGGTACTTAACCCTAAACTAAGCTTAGGGGTCAATAAAGCCCAAATGAGTTAAAATCTCAAAACTTATTAGAAATGGTCATGAGATATCAACTCTAATAGGATTTGATAGCATCCAAACCCTAGAATTGCCAGAAACCCTAAATAGACCACTGAAAAAAACCCTGGACTGGAACCCTAGGGGGTTATATGCAAATTTTGCACATTTTTGGACCAAAGTGCAAATAGCAAAGTAAAAGAGCACCTCAAACCCACTATCTTTCATATTGAAGGATCTACAAGTGGAATAGTGGGGTTTGGACCTTTTTGTAAAAAGACCCATGAAAGCCATGTAACCAAGTCTGTGTTCCAGTAGGTTGGGACCATCTTTGGAGCTGTATATCTCTTCACTCATGAGGATTCTGTCCTAGATTAGTACATCAAAATGGTAGAGCTACTATAGGGGTATAAGATCAATTAAGAGACCCAACCCTAAAACTCTATGAAATCTCATGAAAACATACCCCAAAACAGAGCTAGCAGAACTCTGAATTTTCAGAGCAGACACAGTAATCCGAAACCTATAATGCATTGTATCGAGCTAGGTTTGGAGTCTTTTTGTGACCAATCTAGAGGGATAAAGGTTGTGAGTTGTAGATAAATTAGAGACCATTAGAAGGTGATTAAGTGTTCCTCAGACAAGTAGGCTTGATCCTGTACAAGTATTGAAGAAAAAGCTGCTCAAAGTCGAGCTGTCAGACTAGCAGTTTCAGACTGTCAATCGACCAGCCTGTTCTGAATATTTGCCTGTCTGCTCCACTTTGAGGCCTTGTAAAAAGTATCCTGTGGGACTTTGTGCTAGAAAGTTTAAAGCAAAGGTGGAGAGGTAGTATCCATGAACAAAGTTTCTTAAGGGACCCTAGCTTGACATTATACAAACTTGGAAGATATGGGCGTCCAAAAGGGTCTCGGTTGTAAGAGAGGGGTCAATTGAACAACACTGAAGATTGGTTCAGGCAAAAAGAAATGGTAACCAGATTTTGCAACCAACTTTTGGATGCCATAACTTGCAATCTAGGAGGTTTGGGTCTATGAAATCTGTAGAGACTTGGTAGACCTTGGACTAACGAACAAGTTCTGTTGATGATGATTGCCCTGTTCTTAATCAAAATTAAGAGGAAAAGCTAACTGAAGATGGGTGGATCAGTCAAGAGCTATAGATTACAAATGCAGAAATATCTAACTTTGATCTTTTTGTTTTCCTTGTCATGTCCTATTTGGGTATGGGAGATGATAGAGATAAGGAAGGGCAGATATATTCAAATCAGGCCATCTGCAGAAATATCACTGGTAGAAATATCCACTACTACACCCCATGCACATATTTAACCCCCTGTAAACTCAAGAATCCAGCTAGCTCTGATCTTTTCAATGCCTATTTAAAGAGCAACCCGGGGGAGGGGAAGAAGGCAGGAGCTAGTTCAGTGATCCGTGCTTCGACCATTAACCATAGTGAGTAGCTTCCATTAGCAGTACTTCTTCCCCAAACTATACCCTGGACGCGCCTAGTTTCATTGATCAAGCCACTGAGCGTGACTGGTGACCACCTCACCCACACATCGACTTCACGTGGCCAGGCGATTGTGGTATGGCTTAAATCCTAAAAGTTTATGTTCTAGCATCCTTATACGCTGGTGAAGCTCACCAAGAGGTCCATTTGATCTTTACGGTCTTAGCTTGGACGGAACACGAGCTTGACACCGCATGAACTACCTTGGTGACGACCCACCAGAACCTAGTTGATCTGATGTCAATTATTGTAAGCATCATGTTGCTCGTTCTTGCTCATGTTCCCTATTCCCTTAGTTTGATTCGGCTAGTACTCAAATCAGCTGAGCAGGTACCGCGGAGCTAGGATCCCGTCGTGGGCGCGGTTCGGCCGCTCTGTGAGTTTGTGAGCCAAATCCATGCCCATAACTATTCGGGTTAGGTTAAGATTTGATCTAGCCGCTATCCAGTGCCTATCCGAGCTCTCCTCCACCGTAGTATCGCGGGGAAAACATGTCCGCGCCGCCGGACGACGTCAAGGACTTCATTTTGAAAGACAATAAGTTTGGAAGGGGCTAGAAGTAAAGTGTCAGCGACTCGTGGGATTGGGTTACAGACTTCGTTCCTAATTTTGGCTCTGGCAGGGGCTTTTGTGCAAAACTTGTTGCGCTGCCACGGGCGCGCCCCCGAATTCCGTTAGAGCTGGGCTGGATGGGCCAGTTCTAGCCCAACACTGTTAAAAGATTTTCATTATCTTTTTCCAAGAAGCTTTAGAAATCCATAAAAACTATAGAAAAATCCTAAAATGCCAGACCAATTTTGCTAGGTTCCTAATTTTCCATAGTATTTAATAAAAATAGTTTCATGATTTTTAGTTCAAATAGAGAATTATAGGGTATTTAAAATAGCCAAAATCCATACTTCTAGAATTTTAGAGAGTAATTAAAAAAACCCAAAAATCACCAAAGTTTTTAGATAAGCTTTAAATATTATTTAGAGGCCTTGGGTAAAATTTGGCATGATTTGGACCATGTTTGGTACCTAAAGCCCAAAACCCTAACCCCCTTCCCTATGAACTTCACTTTAGACTCCAAAAACCCTAGTTTCCCAGAGATCTGTGAAGGAAAGTTATATTCAAGACATTAGATAATATACTTTTATCTTTGCATTTTCATGAGCATTCATATGCATAATGCATTTCATTCAGGTACGTTAATTAATCACGTGATGCGGAAGATGAACCAAGTCGACCCCAAGCGCGGGCTAATCCACATGGTGATGCTAATGGACGAACCTGACTGATCAAGTGCTAGGACAAGGATGATCGTCAAGTGGACGTCACCTAACAAACACTAACCTAGTGTTATTCAGGCAAGCCCCGGTGCATTTGCCACCTCCTTGATGTTTTAAAAATCTTTATCACCTTGTTTGATGCATTAGGTGATAGGAGTTGTGTGGTAAACCGTTGATGCATTTCCTTCCTTGAAAAATTGATTACCCTTCCTTGATACCCTTTTTGAAAAGAATTTTATGATGCTTAGCCTTGCTTTAGCAAACAAAAATGTTTTGTTTTAAAACAAAGGTGATGCTTCAGTAGGTAGGAATGTTTTCAAAAATAAAACTTGATGGTGAATCCATCATGGCTGTGGTAGGTTCAACATCGGAAAAGATGTACCTCTACCAGGTACCAAACTTTGGGTTGAAAATAATAAAGCTGAGACCGGGCGGTTGACTTGCACGAGAAGGGAGTCTCGGTGTAGTGTCTCCATCTGAGTCGATTAAGGACTTTGTCGATGTAGGCTTGATGATCGAGGACCTTTTAATTGGTCACATGCCTCAACATGGGTAAGCTTTGCCTCGGGCAGCCTAATACTAGAATAAGATAAAACGCAATGGGAGTGGAGAGATGGCGAGAGTAGCGTGTACCCTCTGTGGCAAGAGGCTGGACGGTGGTGTATCTGTGCTCTCGGTTGGAGTGAACCTGATCTGGTCTTAAGAACCCCGATGGCGAGTTGACATGTGCAAGGGTTAAGTGCTACATATGTCGTGTGATCGGAGATCCCCAGCTGGGTATTAATTGATTCGGATCGCCGTTACTTCTCGGACATGAAGGCTTGGTCACTGACCTACACGTAGCAATCCAGTGAACTGAAGGGATGATAAAAAGACGTCTAGAATAGATCAAGTGCTTGAACTACGGTAGAAAGAACTCTAGATGCAGGTAATTTTACTTAACCTGACAAGTAAAAATGAATTTTTAAGGATCCACTCTTAGTAAGCATTTCTGCAAAACAGAGTCTTTGAATCTTGATAAGCCATACCTTGAATCCCTCTAGCCAGCATACCCTTGAGAGTCTTTTCTTTAGTCGGGTAAGTCTTGCTGAGTAATTCCATATTCAGGGTTTTATTCCCTGTTGTTTTTCAGGTTATAGTTTTGTGCTGCTGATGATGGTGTTAAGTGCCGGTGGGCTCGACCTTCTTATAAGTCTAAGTAACTCTTCTATACTTCTTATTGAGGATGGTCACTTAAGCTAGCATATATTTCAAACTTAAAAATAATTTATAACATTTCAAAGTTTACTCCTTTGAACCACTTTTGTAATCACTCCGATAAATACAATGTAAACTTGTTGTAACTTGTAAAATTTGGTAATAAGATTTCCGCTGCAAAAAATGATGGTGTGGGATTTGTGTTAGTTAATCTTGTGATCCTAGTTGTTTGTGGTTTATCCGGGGTCCTTGGGACACTCGGACGGATCCTGTTAAGTTATCTGGTGCACATGCATAGCCGTCTGAGGTCTTTGAGACAAGGACAGGTGCATGTGGGCCCAATAACTTGGGAGGTTCTGCCACAGCTAGTATCGGAGCAGGATTAAGTATATACGGTCACATACGTATTTTCAAAACAAAAATTTTGGTTTCAGAAAACCTATTTTCAACTGAACACATTGTTTGGCTTTGAAAAACATATTTGAAAAACTATAATGGTAGCGACATCCTCTATTAAGCCCTAAACTAAGGACTATCAGGTGGCTTAGTTGAAAACCATAACCCATAACTGGGTGGGTATTGCATACATGTGTATTGTTATATTTGAGGCCATTCAGTTTTGAATGGATTGACGCTCAAGGTATGGTGAGAAGTGAGAGCATGACCGAACAATCGTCGATCTAGGGAAGAGTACAAAAAGCGCTTGATTATATACATGTTCCACATATGTATATATGAAGGTTGCGATGTGGAGTATTTACTTTTCTGGGATTCAGTACCCCATGGATGTGTATGGGTATACAGACATGGGAATACTGAGAAGTGTAATGTACTTGCAACGACACACCTACGCTCAGGTAAGAAGGTGGGTTACCATAATGAGTTGCTCTATGGTTAAAGTGTGGCAACAGCGCCTATGCGTGGCTCGACGCTTAATGATGAGCTGGCCTCCATATAGAAATATATGGAGTATAAACTGTGATAAACTGTCATGTGTGAACTGCATCATGGAAATTGGGTTGTGATGGAATTTTCTGCAGGTACACTAACCTCAAAAACGTATGTGTAGCTGACGACTAGCAAAATACCGAGAGAGAACGTATGCCACCGATATAGAACGCTATTGCCACATTATGTTGGCAAAACTCGTGAGGACGCATAGGACGAGCATGCATCCTGATAGTTGCATCATGTTTGTCACCTATACATCCAAAATGCTTCTCTCATCCTTATTCTAGTAACCAGTGTTTGTAGATAATATGGTGTAATGCTGTATTATGGACTTCGATGAAATAGCAGTCCTCCGTTCTTTAGGTAATCTGTTTAGGTGTTATATGTGTTTGCTCTTGAACTTGATGTGCCAATAGAGAGTTGGTGACTTGATTGCCTAAACCCAAAACTAGGCCATGTTCTTATTTAGTGAACCATGACCCAAATTTGAATTTTCCGTTATCACTCCACGACAAAACTCATACAAATAAATGCTTAGGTAATTTCCTTGTTGGACATAAATTGTACCTAGGCTTAAACCAAGAATCTCAAGTCATGTCCCCATCCTAAACCATATCCTTATTCAGTTGGTGCAAGCTGATGTACCTTATCTAGTTCGCCTGTTCTTAAGGGTCGCCGTGTTGTTTTACCAACCTAATTTAGGAAAGACATGTCTGACCATTTTCTTGAGATTGATGCCTTTGGTTTCCCCATATCTATCAAAGGCATACCAACTTAACCTTATGATTGTTTTCCTCCGTATCTAATTAGATACTGATCCTTGACCCTGTAATCTCTGTGATGGGCATAGAAATATGCTTGGGGCTAAATTAACAGTCTCCCATCATACTCCTTTCATCAAGTTTAGGTTATGGCCATGTCTTGTTCATTTCATCGAGCCATGATCTATTTGGCTCTCTACTTGTAACCGTTTTGACAGGTAGAGTCTCTTTGTATATTGTCACCCTTGCCCAATCCATTGGTGTCGTGTGAGATTTCTTATTGGTTACGTCTGATAATGGTGTTATGACTGAAACCAGTGGTGCCATGATGAAACCGAGGGCCTTCTGTGTTTGCGCACATGGTTGCGCTACTCAGCACACGCTAGTATCACAGTTAGTAGTCATAATCCATTATGAGGTTATATCAATATGTTATCTTCCATCGACCTTCCCTTGAAATGATTTCGGTGTTGTTTGTCGAAGTGACCAAGCAACATCTGTCATCTCCGTTGGATCAAAAGGGCATACCACTTTCATGTGTGGTCTTATTTCTTTTGATCTTGGTAGTGACTACTCATACAAGTTCCCTTTACATCCTTTGTGTAAAGGTGAAGCCTTGAAGCTTTTTAGTGTTGATAGACAACTGATTAGCTCTCAAGATGGAGATCTATTTCCCCTGCTGCTGAAGTGCAGGAGTTTGTTCATTCGCTCTCTTATTTAATTCATGTATTCCCGGACCAAGTCGGTTCATCTCGCATGAAGAAACAGATGAACAACTTGACCAAATGGATTTCTACCCAAATGTATGATTTCCTGTTAGCAAATGTAAACTCTCAACCCTTGACTTACCGATGGTACTAAGAGGACCTACTCAATGTCAAAAGTAGTTCAACAAGTTGGTTTTACTTACTTGTAACTGCATTGTGAACAAAGGTTGAGTTTAGAGATTGTTTTATCGAGTTGTCTGAACTCACTTTGGTTCAACCCATTTTAAGAAAGTACTTATATGAATCGAGATTAAGTCGGCCAGTAACCACTTAGTCATCGCTCTAGTCGTGTCTCGATCGCCTCACGTATGGTTTTTTGACGTGTGTAATTAGGTCAAGCCATGATTAGTGCTCTAGAAAATGGATTGGTTACGAAGGCAGACTCTACAGATCCCTCCGTTGGTGATTTTCTCGAATCTATATCACCTTTCATTGACTTGGATTCTCTGGATAACACGAGTTAACTGTGATGTTATTCGACATTCACACCTGTCTCGTGTGCTACGAACTTACCGTGACCACTTGTTGGTAAACCTCTTTCTGTGTGTTTTAGCCAAGAGGTTGCATTTGGTCCTGTTTGGGTAAAGTCGCCTATCTACCGCTCGCCCAATAGACTCAGATAGTACAGTGTCACCAGAAAAAGCAAACTGCACACAAGGAACCTTATGTGTTCTTCTGGCAGACAACGTCTCTATTGGTGGACATTTCTAAATTAGCCTAAGGCGATATATGTTATGTCCACTAGAGAAACCACATCCTGAGGCACTCGCCTTCTCTCCAGACTGTTTTAGGGTTACCGCTAATATGGACATGGGTTACATGCTTCTCAACTCTTAAAAGTCTTTCGCTCCAAATCTCGGGACGAGATTCTTTTAAGGGGGAGGGTTGTAACACCCCTGGTGTTACTGTCACTAAAACTTGAGCATAACATCATAAGCATATCATGTGTTTGTCACACCTAGAGTGCATTCACTAGGCAAAAATTTTAAACAAGTTGTATTGATGTGACATGTCATGGGTAAAACCCTAGTGTAGGGTACTTAACCCTAAACTAAGCTTAGGGGGTCAATAAAGCCCAAATGAGTTAAAATCTCAAAACTTATTAGAAATGGTCATGAGATATCAACTCTAATAGGATTTGATAGCATCCAAACCCTAGAAGTGCCAGAAACCCTAAATAGACCTCTGAAAAAAAACCCTGGTCTGAAACCCTAGGGGGTTATATGCAAATTTTGCACATTTTTGGACCAAAGTGCAATTAGCAAAGTAAAAGAGCACCACAAACCCACTATCTTTCATATTGAAGGATCTACAAGTGGAATAGTGGGGTTTGGACCTTTTTGTAAAAAGACCCATGAAAGCCATGTAACCAAGTCTGAGTTCCAGTAGGTTGGGACCATCTTTGGAGCTGTATATCTCTTCACTCATGAGGATTTTGTCCTAGATTAGTACATCAAAATGGTAGAGCTACTATAGGGGTATAAGATCAATTGAGAGACCCAACCCTAAAACTCAATGAAATCTCATGAAAACATACCCCAAAACAGAGCTAGCAGAACTCTGAATTTTCAGAGCAGACACAGTAATCCGAAACCTATAATGCATTGTATCGAGCTAGGTTTGGAGTCTTTTTGTGACCAATCTAGAGGGATAAAGGTTGTGAGTTGTAGATAAATTAGAGACCATTAGAAGGTGATTAAGTGTTCCTAAGACAAGTAGGCTTGATCCTGTACAAGTATTGAAGAAAAAGCTGCTCAAAGTCGAGCTATCAGACTAGCAGTTTCATACTGTCAATCGACCAGCCTGTCCTGAATATTTGCCTGTCTACTCCACTTTGAGGCCTTGTAAAAAGTATCCTGTGTGACTTTGTGCTAGAAAGTTTAAAGCAAAGGTGGAGAGGTAGTATCCATGAACAAAGTTTATTAAGGGACCTTGGCTTGACATTATACAAACTTGGAAGATTTGGGCGTCCAAAAGGGTCTCGGTTGTAAGAGAGGGGTCAATTGAACAAGACTGAAGATTGGTTCAGGCAAAAAGAAATGGTAACCAGATTTTGCAACCAACTTTTGGATGCCGTAACTTGCAATCTAGGAGGTTGGGTCTATGAAATATGTAGAGACTTGGTAGACCTTGGACTAACGAACAAGTTCTGTTAATGATGATTGCCTTGTTCTTAATCAAAATTAAGAGGAAAAGCTAACTGAAGATGGGTGGATCAGTCAAGAGCTGTAGATTCCAAATGCAGAAATATCTAACTTTGATCTTTTTGTTTTCCTTGCCGTGTCCTATTTGGGTATGGGAGATGGTAGAGATAAGGGAGGGCAGAGATATTCAAATCAGGCCATCAGCAGAAATATCACTAGTAGAAATATCCACTACAGTGCTCTCCTATCCTTACCCCCTCCCTTTGCCATGGATAATCTTCACCCTGCAACACTGGCTTGGGCCTTCTTGAGTGAGCCACGACTACACCCCATGCACATAGTTATCCCCCTGTAAACTCAGGAATCCAGCTAGCTCTGATCTTTTCAATGCCTATTTAAAGAGCAACCCGGGGGAGGGGAAAAAGGCAGGAGCCAGTTTAGTGATCCGTGCTTCGACCATTAACCATAGTGAGTAGCTTCCATTAGTAGTACTGCTTCCCCAAACTATACCCTGGACGCGCCCAGTTTCATTGATCAAGCCACTGAGCGTGACTGGTGACCACCTCGCCCACACATCGACTTCACGTGGCCAGGCGATTGTGGTATGGCTTAACTCCTAAAAGTTTATGTTCTAGCATCCTTATAGGCTGGTGAAGCTCACCCAGAGGTCCGTTTGATCTTTACGGTCTTAGCTTGGATGGAACACGAGCTTTACACCGCATGAACTGCCTTAGTGTCGACCCACCCGCATGTCAATTATTGTAAGCATCATGTTGCCTATGTCTTATTCATGCTCCCCGTGCCCTTAGTTTGATTCGGCTAGTACTCAAATCAGCCGGGCAGGTACAGTGGAGCTAGGATCCCGTCGTGGGCGCGATCCGGGCGCTCTATGAGTTTGTGAGCCAAATCCATGCCCATAACTGTTTGGGTTATGTTAAGATTTGATCTGGCCGCTATCCAGTGACTGCCCGAGCTCTCCTCCACCGTAGTATCGTGGAGAAAACATGTCTGTGCCGCCGGACGACGTCAAGGACTTCATTTTGAAAGACAAGAAGAATTGAAGGGGTTGGAAGTAAAGTGTCAGCGACTCGTGGGATTGGGTTACGGACTTTGTTCCTAATTTTGGCTCTGGCACGGGCTTTTGTGCAAAACCTGTTGCGCTGCCATGGGCGCGCCCCCGAATTCCGTTAGAGCTGGGCCGGATGGGCCAGTTCTGGCCCAACTCTATTAGAAGATTTTCATTTCCTTTTTCCAAGAAGCTTTAGAAATCCATAAAAAACTATAGAAAAATGCTAAAAATGCCAGACCAATTTTGCTAGGTTCCTAATTTTCTATAGTATTTAATAAAAATAAATTCATGATTTTTAGTTCAAATAGGGAATTATAGGGTATTTAAAATAGCCAAAATCCATACTTCTGGAATTTTAGAGAGTAATTAATAAACCCAAAAATCACCAAACTTTTTAGATAAGCTTTAAATATTATTTAGAGGCCTTGGTAAAATTTGGCATGATTTGGACCATGTTTGGTACCTAAAGCCCAAAACCCTAACCCCCTACCCTATGAACTTCACTTTAGACTTAAAAAACCCTAGTTTCCCGGAGATCCGTGAAGGAAAGTTATATTCAAGACATTAGATAATATACTTTTATCTTTGCATTTTCATGAGCATTTCTATGCATAATGCATTTCATTCAGGTACGTTAATTAATCACGTGATGCGGAAGACGAACCAAGTCGACCCCAAGCGCGGGCTAATCCGCATGGTGATGTTGATGGACAAACATGACTGATCAAGTGCTAGGACAAGGATGATCGTCAAGTGGACGTCACCTAACAAACACTAACCTTGTGTTATTCAGGCAAGCCCCGGTGCATTTGCCACCTCCTTGATGTTTTAAAAATCTTTATCACCTTGTTTGATGCATTAGGTGATAGGAGTTGTGTGCTAAACCATTGATGCATTTCCTTCCTTGAAAAATTGATTACCCTTCCTTGATACCCTTTTTGAAAAGAATTTTATGATGCTTAGCCTTTCTTTAGCAAACAAAAATGTTTTGTTAAAACAAAGGTGATGCTTCAATGGGTGGGAATGTTTTCAAAAGTAAAACTTGATGGTGAATCCATCATGGTCGTGATGGGTTCAATATCGGAAAAGATGTACCTCTGCCAGGTACCAAACTTTGGGTTGAAAATAATAAAGCTGAGACCGGGTGGTTGACTTGCACGAGAAGGGAGTCTCGGTGTAGTGTCTCCGTCTAAGTCAATTAAGGACTTTGTCGATGTAGGCTTGATGATCGAGGACCTTTTAACTGGTCACATGCCTCATCATGGGTAAGCTTTGCCTCGGTAGACTAATACCAGAATAAGATAACACGCAATGGGAGTGGAAAGATGGCGAGAGTAGCGTGTACCCTCCGTGGCAAGAAGCTGGACGGTGGTGTATCTATGCTCTCGGTTGGCGTGAACCTGATCTGGTCTTAAGAATCCCGGTGGCGAGTTAACATATGCAAGGGTTAAGTGCTACATATGTCGTGTGATCAGAGATCCCCAGCTGGGTATTAATCGATTGGTTTCATCGTTACTTCTCGGACATGAAGACTTGGTCACTGACCTACACGTAGCAATCTAGTGAACTGAAGGGATGATAAAAAGATGGCTAGTATAGGTCAAGTGCTTGAACTAGGGTAGGAAGAACTCTAGATGCTGGTAATTTTACTTAACCTGACAAGTAAAAATGGATTTTTAAGGATCCACTTTTAGTAAGCATTTCTGCAAAACAGAGTCTTTGATTATGATAAGCCATACCTTGAATCCCTCTAGCCAGCATACCCTTGAGAGTCTTTTCTTTAGTCGGGTAATTCTTGCTGAGTAATTCCATACTCAGGGTTTTATTCCCTGTTGTTTTTCAGGTTATAGTTTTCTGCTACTAATGATGGTGTTAAGTGTCGGTGGGCTCGGCCTTCTTATAAGTCTAAGTAACTCTTCTATACTTCTTATTGAGGATGGTCACTCGAGCTAGCATATATTTCAAACTTACAAATAATTTATAACATTTCAAAGTTTACTCCTTTGAACCACTTTTGTAATCACTCCGATAAATACAATGTAAACTTGTTGTAACTTGTAAAATTTGGTAATAAGATTTCCGCTGCAAAAATGTTGGTGTGTGTTTTGTGTTACTTAATCTTGCGATCCTGGTTGTTCGTGGTTTATCCGGGGTCCTTGGGACACTCGGACGGATCCTGTTAAGTTATCTGGTGCACATGCATAGCCGTCTGAGGTCTTTGAGACAAGGATAGGTGCATGTGGGCCCAATAACTTGGGAGGTTCTGCCACAGGTCCAGTCGACTTGCACGCTGTCTTCCTAGTGCGCGCCATATCTCCATAAGAGGGGAAGATTTATTAGTATAGTTTTAATCATGATGCATGCATAACCTAATAATTATGGAATCAACTTTTATTGGTCCCTCACTTCCTACATATATTGCACTCTGTTACCCAACTTTACAAGATAAGGGACTACCAGAAAGTGGTAAGGTAAGAATGAAAGAATATTTCTAGGTAGGTGTTTGAAAATTCTTTTAAGTACTACGTAATATCTGAAGAGATGGGCTTTGGTCCGATACCAGCGCTGTGACGGAACCTCCCAAGGTATTAGGCCCACCTACAGTTGTCCTTGTCATAAGGACCTTGGACAACCCTGTTGATGCACATAATCACTCGACAAGATCGGTAACTGTATCCTCATCATTTCGCCCAAGAGCGCTTCACCCGTCACGCATATATTACATCACATTGGAGGAAAGGATAAGCAGAAGCAGATTACAATAACTTAATTTACACTTATAAATATATATAGAGAGAGTATTATTATTACAATACCAGGGTATTAAGAGTGCATAAAGTATTATTACAACCTAGGGAGGCAAAACACCCTCCCCCACAAAAGTTTATTGTTTTCAAGGTGGGAGGCAAACATCCTCCCGCGACCAACTTCACTGCTGGGGCTCTTCCTTGGGTACCACCTTTGAACAAAAACAGCAAAACTCTATTGTTTCCTCACCTACAACAACATGGGTTCGAAAACCCTGAGTACGGAGTGTACTTTCGCAAGTCTTACCCGACAAAAGAAAAGTCTCTCAAGGATATGCTGGCTTGAGGGAGTCAAGGTAAGGCTAATAAAAAATCAAAGACTCTGTTTGCAGAAATGCTTACTATCAGTGAATCCTTAAAAATCCAGTTTTATTGTCAAGTTAAGTCATTACCTGTAACTAGAGTTCTTTCTACCCTAGTTTAAGCACTTGGCCTACACTAGCCGTCTTTTAACACCCTTGTACTTTACTGGATTGCTACGTGTAGGGCAGTGACCAAGTCTTCATGTCCGAGAAGTAACGGGGATCCGAATCGATTAATACCCAACTGGGGATCTCCAACCACACGACATATGTAGCACTTAACCCTTGCATATGACAACTCGCCATCGGGGTTCTCAAGGCCAGACCGGGTTCACGCCAACCGAGAGCACAGATACACCACCGTCCATCCTCTTGCTATGGAGGGTACACGCTACTCTCGCCATCTCTCCACTCCCATTGCGTGTTGGCCTTTCTGGTATTGGTCCGCCCAGGGCAAATCTTACCCATGACGAGGCATGTGGACAGTTAAAAGGTCCTCAATTAGCAAGCCTACATCGACACGGTCCATAATCGACTCAGACGGAGACACTACACCGAGACTTCCTTCTTGTGCAAGTCACCTGTCCGGTCTAGTCTTTATCATTTACAAATCCCAAAGTTTGGTACCTGACAGAGGTATATCTTTTCTGATGTTGAACCCATCATGGCCATGATAGATCCATCATCAAGTTTTATTTTTGAAAACATCCCATTCCATTTGAAGCATCATCTTTTGTTTAATACAAAACATTTTGTTTTCTAAAGCAAGACTAAGCATCAGGAAACTTTTAAAGTAAAAACAGGTATCAAGGGATGGTAATCAATTTCAAGGTAGGAAATGCAGCAATTGTGTAGCACTCAACTCCTATCACTTAATGCATCATTTCAAGTGATAAAGAATTTTAAACAACAAGGAAGGGGTAAATGCACCGGGGCTTGCCTTGTGTCGTAGGGGATTCGGGATCTGTTCCACAAATATCAAAGTAGAAATTATCCCAGACAGGTGGAATTTCAGTTGGTGGTGCAATTTCCTCTTCAACAAATATTTCTTCTTCGTTTTCTAAACATAACAATATACATACATAAATACCCATGTGATGCTATGATCATGTAGTTATGATAGATCATAGTAAGTTATATCTTGAATATAACTTTCCTTCATGGTACTCCTAAGTCACTAGGGTTTCCTGAGTTAATACTCTATCAGCGTTAAGCAAGTTCTATTCTAAGAAGCTAGGGTTTTGGGTTTGGGATCAAACAATGTCCAAAACATACCAAACTTTACCTAAGGGCTCTAATTATCAAACTAAGCTTACCCAAAAAGTTTTATGATTTTTGGAGCTATCAAGTAATTTCTAAAATTCCAAAAGACTAGGTTTAGGTCTTCTTAAATGCTAAATAATTAATGATTGGGGCTAAAAATCTTGGAACTATTTGTTATTAAATACTAGGGGAATTTAGAAGTCTAGTAAAATTGGTCTCATGATTTTATCATTTTTCTAGAATTTCCTATAAATTTCTTAAGCCTGGCAGAAAAAGAAAAGGAAAAAGGTTAAACAGTAATGGGCTCAAACCAGCACAACACATCCCACGGACAGGGAAACGCGCGCGTGCCCGCTATGTCAACTTTGCACAGAGGACCTCGGCTGTTTGAATAACCAGTAAAGAATCCCTAGCCACTATTCACTGTATCTTTGACATTCTCACTTAGGCCCCTGCACTTCTGTTCCTTCGCAGACCCAGGTCCCCGATGGCGAACGGCAGTGAGCATGCCCTACAGCGAGCCTGTACTAGCCGGGATACGCAACGACTGATGCCCTAACTCGGTCGATACCTATTTCCACCCCTAGCGACTCTAATCCGACCATTACTTGCACAATTCCGGCCTGGAGTCTTTCTGCCCACAACGGCGGCGAAACCCAAGGGGAAATCGAGGTGTTCCCAGCGATCTAGCATGGTCTAGTTCAATTGGTTGGGCCGATAAGCATCCTTAGCATGCAAGGGTGTGGAAACAAGGGTAAGGAGGATGTGAACGGACATGAAGACGGTGGTCCACGACGCGGTGGTTAAGGGCGGCGCGGAGAACCGAATTGGGGGGAAACGCAAATTTGCGAGCTATGGTGGCAAAACGGAGGCGAGGGTTGGTGCACTGGGCGCGTAACAACCTAATAGAGCTCACTAGTGCATCAATTTATAGTGATCATCAGCGGTGGCACCCAGTTTTGAGAAGATGCGATGCGGCCGAGGAGAGGGACTAAGTCACCGTAGCGTTTTACCGTGGCATTCACTGGACATAGGCGTACGGCTATCACTGGTTAACCTCCACGGCTCAAAGCGATGTGGTAAACCGCCTAAGGCGTGGCGCAACCAAGGGAAACCGCGGCAGCCACAGCGACGATCGTGCGACCACATCGCCGGGCAAGTGGGTACGGCGACAGGGCAGTACAGTGCCCCAAACTCATCCATGGTGAAGATCTTTTCATGACCGATCATGATCCACACCACAGAGGGCACGAATCGCAGCGTCGACACGAATCCGAGCGCGGGAGTCACCGGCGGCGAGGTTCAGTGCACCAAGGATCTTTTTCAGTTACTGTACCATGGGAATCTTCTTCAGTCCGCCTGACAGAGTGATTTGGAGAGCTCTGTTCTCCATTTTTCATGTGACAACTTGTTAATCCATCCATAACAAAGTTATTGCCCTATAATTCATCTTTGATTTTGCTATAGCATTCAAAATCAAATAATCGCTGGATCCTACTCAAAATTGATCTCAAAGTTCTGCCAATGTCACTGGTGGTCATGATTCAGTCATCAGTGGTGACTGACAGTCCATCTTCAGGCCAGTTTATCTTCAATTTTTATACAACATCAAGGCTCAGTCACTTAAGAAAAGTTGTACCCCTATCATAGCTCTACAAATTTGATGTGTTGACCTAGGACAAAATCTTTATGAATCAAGAACTTACAAGGCTCCAAAGTTGACTCCATTTCACTGAATTTCGGACTTAGCCACATGGGTGTCCATGGGATATTTTGCAAATAAGTCCAAATCTCTCCATACTACTTGAAAATCCTTCAATGTGAAAGTTACTTGGTTTTTGGTGTTCTATCACTTTGATATTTGCACTTTGGTCCAAAAGTAAATAGAATTTGAATTGACCCCTAGAGTTCCAATTAGGGTTTTCTAGGGTTTCTTTTAGGGTTTTTGTGACACTCAAAGCCATCACTCTTGATATCTTGTGTACATTTCTAATGACTTTTAAGACATTGCTCATCTTCGCTTCACTTTCATCCATAGGCCCTAATTCTAGGGTTAAGTACCCTACCCTAGTATTAAGTACACCTTAAGTCACATCATCACAACTTATTTTGAAATTTTACCTAGTGAATGCATTCTAGGTGTAACAAACAACATGAAATATCAATGCGCATGATGTTATGCTCATGTTTTAGTGCCAGTAACACCAGGGGTGTTACAGGTTCCGTCAATTGCTCCAATGCAATTCTGTATAAAAGGAGAGGAAGTTTAGGGCATGTTAAAGGGAAAAAACTAAGGAAATCATGTTTACTATTGACAGGTCACCTGAAAAAAGGGCATGGACCTAGAATCTGTTATAAGTTTTGGATGCGTCTAGATAGAATTGGGAAGCTTCACAAACCGCTGAGTTAGAGTGGGAACTATATCGAAAACTTCTGATATTTTTCGATAGATAGTCTCTCCACTATGTTGGAAAGCCTTTTGAAGCATTTGGTTACTGGTATTGTGGGAGATCATATACATGAACATCCCAAGCTGCTCTTCAACTTTAACTCCTCGTGTATCACATAACAAACCCTCTCTTCTAAGGAAATATGATGTGGCTCTAAATATTCCTGGCTCCATTCAAAACTTAGACTTGCACCAACTCTCATGCCCTTCAAGAATCTCCTTAACCTTCTGGGCACCGGAGAGAGAGGAGGTATGGATAGACCTTTTCTCTTCATAGAGGAATTGAAGTATAGCAGGGAGAAGAATAAAGAAAAACTCCTCATCGTCTTCTTCTTCCTCCAACAAAAACTTCCTAACTAGCTCTTCCCAAGAACCCATATCTAGAGAAAACAAGAAACTACATAAGCAACACATAATCATAGCAAAAAGCATGATAAGCATTTATGCTCAAGACAATACCGAATGCTCTCACAAAGATTTTGAACAAGGCTATGCAGATAAACATCATACACTTGTAAAATTTAACCAGCAGAATCAATATGCCAGAACAGAATGGTTTAGCTTAATAGTTCAGCAGAATGTAAAATTTAACCAGCTGAATGGTCTAGTGAGGTAAATAAGTTTAGACTTATTGTATCATCTTGAAACCGTTAGCACATGCCATCCTTGTATTACTCATCTGAGGAAATTCTATCTAAACCAGAAGTGGTTAGGTCAGGACAAACCCTACAAGACTACAATTTGCCATTCCCACTGACCATGTTGAACATCAGTTGACTGATCTGGTAGCAAATCAAATCAGTTGTGATTGGATTTGGAAAATGTTAGAAATGCTCAAGTGCTTTGTAGATGAATTCAATGCTCTACGTAATGGAAAAGTCAGTATGTGATTAGATATCATAGTATCAGACTATCAGTCTTGATATCACGTCTTTTGGAAGTATTTATGCTTCAACTGTGTTATATAATTTATTTGACTATGTTGATTAACACTCTTGTCATATTCAGCCCTTCTTAAACTTTGAATTCTTGTCAAGCAAAACAAAATGCTATTTCAATGTCTTACAAGATGTTTGCAATTGCGATGTCTAGATGATTCACAATATAAAATAAAAGGTAAATTCCATGCTATATGGTTATTTTATAAGATTTTACAATGTCTAAATGATTCAGGCCGAAATAAAATGCTCAATTGTATGTAGCTGTTGTTATGTATGAATTTTGGGACATTCACATCATTTAGGGTAAAATCTAGAAAGATATGGTCTAGAATTCACCAGACATATCGTGAAGTTAATAACAATCGCAAAGTTTCGTATGTGCTCCTCAAATCTCTCAAAAATGAGCAGAGTTAAATTCAAGTTTAGGCATTAACACACAGGAACAACTGAATCCACAAGTACTCTAAAAATTAACTTTGCCTCACATTTACATTGTGCTAAATTATCCTGGGATGCTCATGACTTTATCTTGGCTTGAAACTAGCATTGCCTTTGAGGTCTACAACCCCAAGGGGATTTAAGTTGAAAAGCCTAGGTTTTCTTGATGCATCAACAAATGAATTCATCACTAGACCTAGGTTTACTTGGAGGAGGCATACCTCACTAGACCCAGGTTTGGATCTTGGATAGTCCGGGGTTCGGATCTTGGAAGAGAGTCGGTTTTGTACTGTATCTAACATCAAAATGGGGAATTATTCAAAACCCAAGCTAGTATGTATGGTACGAGAAGAGTGTGAACATCGTTGAATACCTCAAGCCAGAGATGGGGATGATGCGCGGAGGACGGCAAGCCAGGGATGGTGGACGACGAGCGGTGGATGTCCTGCTCGCGATCGCATCATGGACAAACAATGGCGGCGTGGATGACTGTAGAGCAGACGTCGGAGCAGAAATGATAGATGGTGGTGCGTAGATGATGGATCCGAGCTGGATGGTGGCGTGGAGACGACTGTCTCCACTCAGTTCATCGCGGTCGTGGTCAGAGGCCCTCGATTCGTCGCCCCTCGCTCGTGGGGAAACTTGCCTGGGGTCACGGCTCGAGGAAGCGTTCCCCTGGTGTTTTGCCAATTTGAGGGAGACGCTAACCCGGGGAACCAGGCTCCGAACAGGTCGGGAAAATTACTCGTGGCCCATTCTCACGCGGGGTTTTCTCGCCGGGAAAAAGGCCGGATCCCCCCGAGAAAGTGGGCTTCTAGACTAGCCCTTAAAGGAATCTCGCCACTAGATTTTAAGGTTAGAAACCATTTTTGGTAAAAGTTAGGGTAAACTTCTCACAGATAGGCATCCGTCTCCCAGGTTGCGTCACGCTCATGGTGGTGACTCCATAGAATTTTATACGTCTTGACCGTACTGTTCCTGGTAATTTGGCACTTAGTGTCCAAAACTTCGAGGGTTGTTCTTGATATACCAAGTCTAACCTAATCTTCAGATCCTTGACTTCTACTCTCTCGATCGAGTACTCTAAGACATTTCTTCAGTTGAGATACGTGAAACACGACAAAGGTCGTGCTCATGTCCTCCGGCAACTGAATTTTGTAGGCCACTTCTCCCTTCCTTTCGATAACCTAATAAGGTCCTACATATCTTGGAGCAAGTTTCTTCTTTGCCCCAAATCTTTGCACGCCTTTCAGTGGTGGTACTTTAAGATACACAAAATCTCCGACTTGAAACACCAGTGGTCTTCGTCTTTGGTCAACATAACTCTTCTAGTGGTATTGTGTTGTTTCCATGTTCTGACGAATAACTCGAACCTTCTCTTCGGCTTCAGAAATTAAGTCGTTGCCATAGAACCTTCGTTCTCTGGCTTCGACCCAATTGAGAAGTGTTCTACATCTTTGTAAACCCTAAAAATACATTTTTGAGAAAGTTGGAAATCACTTTGCTCTCTTTGAGGAATTATAATGGGACTGACTCTAGTATATGATTTATCCTTCTAAATGATTAAACAAATAAAAATAATATTAGGGTTAACGACTCAGATTTAAATTAGACTTATAACATTTAGATTGTAATCTCAAATCTTAGAAAAATAAATAATAGGGAGTTTCCTATTTTAATTTAACAAATGTTTCTTTCACCAATATTACCTCCAGAAGCATTTATTTGAAGGAAAAATACTAATACCGAAAATAGTAGTGTTTATATTCATAACTAGATCATATTTGCTATTTAGGAATTTGAAAAGTTTAAACCAGAAATTTGAACTTAGTTTGAATCTTGAGAAGAAATACTTAGTTTGAATCTTGAGAAGAAATACTTACCTGGGCTGAATTAGAAATTTAAACTAGAATTAATAAAAGGAAAAAAAGAGAAGAAATACTTACCTGGGCTGAATTACCCTGGTCGGCCCACTCTTTCAGCCTTCCTCAGCCCGGCTCCGCATGCACGCCACAGCCACTTCACCCACCGTGCGTGCCTGGCCTATCGCTGCCGTGTGGGGCCCCTCTGCCAGGGCTTCTTCTTCGCCAACGAATCGGGCGGACATCGCACGTGACCCCGTGCGCAACGTAGTCAACTATCTCGCCGTGAATGGCGCGGTGCGGGGCGGGATTACCGAAGCTTGTGGCCCGGCCGTTGGCCGAGCACTTCCCCGGTATATAGATATATCCCCCTCAAGCCTCGCTTTCTCTCCATCCAACGTTGCCGCCGCCACGACACACCTCGATCGCGCGCTGCTCATCCTCTCCCCTCCGCACCTCCGTGGCTCAAACTGTTAGCCCACTTCCGTCGCCGAGCTCGGGAGCCTCCAGCTCGAGCTCTTCTTCACCTCTACCGTGCCTGCGGTAGACCTATCTGCCACCACGACCAGTGCCCAATAGGAACAACCGTCGTGCGCCTGTACGAAAAAGATCCGCCGCCTCTGTCTCCAGTGAACTATGCAATCCTCATTGTCAAGCCCCTCCTTATTCGGCCGAGGGTAATCCCTAGTGTACACCACGTGTGTACGTGCCCGGATTGGACGCCGTATTGCTGCCAAGGTGCCGGAATTGCTCACCGGAGCTGGGGATTTCCGCCAGGGCCATCCTTCCTCGACGGCGGGACTCTGCTGCGTGCCGTCATCGGTGAGCTACCTTCCATGGCAATCGCCTTGTTCTATCTAGTGTATAGCGCCCATCGTCCATGGGATTCGGGTGTCGGTTCGCCGGATTCACCATGCGCCGATGGAGGGCCGCCACGGGCCTCTACTCCGCCTCCTCTGGTCATCGCGTGGTGGAAGAACTTAGGCACGCCGTCGGATTGTGAGCGAGCGGTCAGGATTAGATCGAGTGTACCCCTTCACCCGACGGACTTCGAAGCGGTTATCTTCGATCTTGTGATCCCTGGGCGATCGCGATCCATTAAATCGTGGCAGTCTGTTCGTAATCGGGCGGTCGGATGGGAATCAGGGTTATGGGAGAAATCCGGTCGTGTACCCATGTCGTTAACAATCTAGATCTAATCTGATCCGATCGCTTCTGATCGGACGGTCCTTATCTGACGATACCCCTTCGCTGTGACGGTTTAACATATGAGTCCCTCGGGTTAAGGATAACTAACCCACAGTCCAGTTCTGGATTTACTGAGCCTTGGGATTCTTACCCCGATGCCCCTGCGTTTCTGTTTAGTTGAGGCGCAGTCTAGAATCATAGGAAAATTCAGAAATTCAATTATAAAATGATTTTTAGTTTTAAAATAATTCCAGAAGTTTATTTAATTCATAGAAAATCCATTCTAGCTCCAAATTAATTCATTCCAGTTCCTATAGTTTTTTAATATTATTGTTTATCAATTAGTGTCTCTGTTTTGACATGAAATCCACATTAAAAATTGATTTCCTAGTTAATCTTATACCAAGTACATGACAACTTCGGAAATTCATAACTTCTCCATCTTAACTCCGAATTGACTCGTTCAAGTTGCGTTAGCTTCGTATAAGTATCTACAACACAATAGCAACATTTATTATATGATATCCCATACTTTTATAATTGGGTTAATCTATGTCTATTGGATTAACTTAGTTAATATTAATATAGTATTCTAATTTTATGGTTATAATTTAACTAGATAATATTTAATCAAATAATGACTTTGATTAAAGTTGAGATAATTATTTATAAAATAATTTCTCATATGATTTATATTAACCAATTTATAATATAGTTTAATATTCTAATCACATAAATCCTCTATAAAATCATAACTCCTTAATCGTAACTCTGATCTTAGTAGTTCTCGATCCCACGATCTCGTAGCGACGTGTAGATCATTATTATTCAGTTTGTTCTTATGTTTGGTGTGATGTTAATTTTGTCTATACCATGTTTGTTTGTATTGCTACGGCTAGCGCGAGGTTTCAAGGATCTGAAGAATCACCCTGGTACCTGGAATCTCAAGTCTCAGGCAAGTTTTGCCCTTGATCACTTCTTTTTACCTAGCCATGTTCTTATTAATCATAATGATCTGCATAGGTTAATTTTGATGGGATCCAATAGGTTACCCCAGTTTTGGTTATCTTTATACCTTGTTTTGCCACTGAATATTTTTGGGTAGTACTTGCTATTGCTTATTGTGGTTTTGGGTATGGAGATACACTATTCATGATTACACTTTTATTATCTGTTTATTATTACTGTTCATGTTAAGATCATTATCTTAATGGGAACATGGAGCGACCACCCAGGAAAATAGTGCTACCACAAGGGTAGTATGGGATGCCCTTGGTTGATTAACTAGGAAAGCTAGTGGATGACTACCTTACCCAAAAGGGGCAAGGGCAGTAGGGGAGTGGTCAGTGTAGGGAGGTCCTTGGGTTGATTTTGCTGCGATGGCGGTCAGGCAAGGGATCCCTGCACTAGAGCTTCCTATAAACTGTAGCGGGTTTTTGGAAGCTAGTGGAACTTTGTAAAGGCCTCGTAGTTTTACCCTACCTCGCCTCCTCGGTAGAGGTGTATGGGATTGGCCGTCTCTTGGCAGATGGGTAACATGACTTGTGGGTAAAGATGCGCAACCGCTGCAGAGTACAAAACTGGTATACTAGCCGTGCTCACGGTCATGAGCAGCTCAGACCCTCACATGATTAATCTATGGAATTAAAACTCAATTTGTCATTTGCATCGCATTTGGGATTATTTTATTATTACTTTTATTTATTATTTATTACGATTTGGTATTTACTTACATTTAGTAACTGCTAATAAAATTTGACCAACTTTTTAAAAGAAATGCTCAGCTTTAACCCCTATTGTTGATCTGCTTTACACATCACATGAACTCCCACCTTTGGTGAGTTCATGCCACATTATTCCCCACAACTTGTTGAGCGATGAACATGTGTGAGCTCACCCTTGCTGTCTCACACCCTCCCACACAACGAGGAGTTCGATTCGATCTAGGTGTCGTCTCCCAGTTGACTTTCTGGCGCCAAGGATGGATTTTAGTTTGATCTATATTTATATTTTATTTTGTAAGACTTCCGCTATGTAATAAATACTCTGATTATATTGTGACATTTATCTCTATACACTCTGTTATTGTATATGTTGTCTCCTTTAGCGCATGTATGAGATGCACCCGGCTTTGTTCCTTAAAACCGTGTGTGACAATCTTCTTCCATACAGCGCTTCGAATGGAGCCATCTTGATGCTACTTTGTTAACTGTTGTTGTAGGAAAACTCGGCCAACGGTAGCCATGATTCCCATGATCCTTTCGACGACAGCACATCGGCTCTTAGCATGTCTTTCAGGATCTGATTTATCCTTTTAGTCTGCCCGAGGTTTGAGGGTGATAAGCTGAGCTATGCACGAGCTTAGTCCCCAAACCTTTCTGTAGTTGTTCCCAAAAGTGAGCTGTGAATTGCGTCCCACTATCCAACATAATGGTTCTCGGGATTCCATGTAGCCAAACAATTTCTGCGATATAAATGTCCACATACTTTGGTGGTCGATACGTTGTTTTGATAGGAAGAAAATGAGCTGATTTGGTGAGTCAATCCACAATCACCCATATTGAGTCATTGCCCTTTTGAGTAATAGGAAGTCCAGTAATGAAATCTATACTGATCTCCTCCCATTTCCATTTAGGCACATATAATGACTGCAATAGGCCAACTGGCTTCATGTGGATAGCCTTGACTCTGCAACAATTATCACATCTCGCAACATACGCTGCAATCTCTTTCTTCATCTTTGTCCACCAAAACTTTGCTTTCAGATCACAGTACATTTTGGTGCTTCCGGGATGAATCGATAGTTTGGATTGGTGAGCTTCATCCAAGATTTTGGTTCGGAGCTCTTGATCTTTTGGTACGACCAGACGCTCATCAAACCACAGTATACCCCTTTCATCAAGCTTGAGGCGGCTATTGGGTTCGCTCTTCATCCTTTCCTTGATGTGAAATATGCCCTTGTCGGATTTCTGCTTTTGGATGATCTGATCCTCTAGTGAGCAATGAACTTGAATGTTGAGTAGCACTGCTAGGTGTAACAAGTTAAATCCATACTCTAGGAGTGGTTGAAGATTGTGGCAATGTGACTTCCGACTCAAAGCGTTAGCCACAACATTAGCCTTTCCCGGATGATAGTGCACTTGCATGTTGTAGTCCTTGATTAGCTCGAGCCACCTGCGTTGCCTCATGTTAAGTTCAGGTTGGGTGAAGATGTACTTTATACTTTTATGATCCGTGAAGATATTACACACATTCCCAAGTAGGTAGTGCCTCCAAATTTCCAATGCATGGACTACGGCGGCAAGTTCCAAGTCATGCGTTGGGTAGTTAACCTCGTGCTTCCTTAGCTAGCGTGATGCGTAAGCAATCACCTTGCCATCTTGCATAAGAACACAACCAAGTCCAATACCCGATGCGTCACAAAACACATCAAAGGGTTTCTCAATGTCCGGTTGAGCCAAGACAGGCGCCGTGGTCAACAACATTCATAAGGTACGAAAAGTTGTTTCACACTTCGCTGTCCAAGAAAACTTACAGTCCTTCTCCAACAATTGCGTCATCGGTTTGGCAATCTTTGAGAAGTCTGGTATGAAGCGACAGTAATATCTGGCCAATCCTAGGAAACTTCTGATTTCTGAAACTGAGGTAGGTGCCTTCCATTCCATTACTTGCTGAATTTTGCTTGGGTCCACTGATATCCCATTTTCTGACAAGATGTGCCCTAGAAATTGCACTTCCTTGAGCCAGAAGTCGCACTTACTAAACTTGGCATATAATTTGTGCTCCCTAAGTCTAGTTTGCATGATTCTCAGATGCTCTTCATGCCTCTTTTCACACTCGGAGTAGACTAGTATGTCGTCGAAGAATACTACGACAAATCGGTCCAGCTCTGGCATAAAGACTGAGTTCATCAAGTACATAAAGTAGACAAGAGCATTGGTCAAGCCAATTGACATGACTAAATACTCATATAGTTTGTATCTGGTGGAAATGTGGTATTCGGAATATCCTGGGGGCGAATTCTGATATGATGATACCCTGATCTAAGATCAATCTTTGAAAATACCTTAGCCTTAGACAGCTGATCAAATAAAATGTCTATTCGGGGTAGAGGCTACTTATTTTTGATGGTTACCACATTGAGAGGACGATAATCTATACACATTCGCAAGGATTGATCCTTCTTCTTCACAAATAGAGCGGAACTGCCCCATTCGGAGGTGCTAGGTCTAATCAAACCTTTGTCCAATAGACCCTTCAGTTGAATTTTCAATTCTACCAGCTCATTTGGTGGCATCTTATAGGGTCTTCGGGACATTGGTATTGTGCCTGGTTTAAGCTCTATAGCAAACTCCACATCTCGCTTAGGTGGAAATACCGGCAAATCTTTAGGAAAAACATCAGAAAACTCACAAACTACTAGGATCTCTTGAATTCAGGTTGCTTGAGTTGCAAAGGATATATTGGTCAGCTCAAGGCGAGGTAAGGTTATCCGAAACATTTCGGTGCCTCGCGGCTCCCTTAGCGACAAGGTTCGGTTTGCGTGTCAAGGATGACATCCCAAGCCCACATCCAATTTATTCCCATGATCACATCTAAGGATAATCCTAGAATAACTATCAATTGGGCTCGAAATTCTCTTCCCTCAATTTTGAGGGTTGCCCCTTGGACTATACGATTTGTGAAAACCTTAGCCCTAGCTAAGCTTATCCGGTACTTATGACCCACTTCTACTGATGAATGGTCAAAGCGGTGAGCAAAAGCAGTACTCATCAAAGAATGAGAAGATCCGGAATCAAATAGTACAACTGCGGGGTGATCGTTCACAAGAAACGTACCAGCCATCACAAGTTCTCCGTCAGCAATCTCGTATGCAGTGTTGAGATGCACTCGAGCGGGATAGACGTCGTTCTTCTTCTTAGGGCGAGGACAAAACTTGGCGAAGTGCCCCATCTATCCACAGTTGTAGCATGGTCCCTTCACTTGAGCTGTACCACTCGTTGAACTTCCTGGTCCAGCCTTTGCACATGGTAGGGCCACCTTAAATGCTTTCTGACCCATGAATCCCTGTTGCTGATTCTTCTTCTTTGGAGGAGGGCGAAATCTTGCTCCAGGTATCATTGGCCTGAAATTTGGTCATGTAACTATGGTGGTTCGGGGCTATGATATTCCTGATTCCAAAGGCCTTTTACGCCCCTTTGCCATAGCGTAGAGATTGTTGTTGTTCTCTTAAGACAAACAGTCGTTGACGAAATCGTTGAAGGAAGTGCGGGAGGAAATTCCCATACTTTTCATCATCTTTGGGCTCAAGCCCCTCTTGAAACTAGTGATCTTCTTAGCCTCGGTGTCCACATAGTCAGGCACGTACCGTGACAGATTGTTCAAAGCATGTAGATACTCTGTCATTGATTGCGTGCCCTGAGTTAACCTCATGAATTCTGACACCTTCATTGCCATTAAGCCTGGTGGAATGTAATTCCCTTTGAAAGTTGCGGTGAATTGGTACCAAGGAATGGGAGCATTTTCAGGGTAAGCGGTGCGGAAATGAGACCACCACATCCCTGTAGGTCCTTGCAATTGGTGCGCTGCATATTCTATCTTGAGATCGTCTAAAAGTCTCAATAGACAAAACTTCTATTCCATCGTGTTGATCCATTCATCTGCCTCCAAGGGTTCTGCTGCTTCCTTGAATATCGGTGGCCTGGTATCCATGAAATCCTTGAAGCTGCTATATTGGTTGACTCCATGAGCTTCCTGAGGCTGCCCATGGCAGGTGTTGTTAGCAATGTTGTGAAGTTCTGCCTCCATGTTCTGCTGCAAGTTCTCCATGTTCCTCTGAGCTCCAAGAAATTGTGCGAAGAACTGCTCAGGTGTGAATGGCGGAGGTGGAGGAAGTGGTGCTTCTTGGTCACCCTCCTGGTTACCACTACCAGAAGCCCTAGCGGCCCCTGGGTTAATGCGGCGAGTAGTCACCATCTGCACATTTTCATTATGAGTAAGCGGCGAGTCATGTTGCACATATGTGAAGTAAGGAAATCATACCGTAAAAAATCTCATAGAAGAAAACTTCATGTGAAAAATCGTAAGGCAAGAACCAGATCCCAACATGCACAACAACATCATCACATAATAATAAATAAATGCACATACAAGCAAATTGTTCCACTCACATGCACAACCAACCAAAAGAGTGTTTTTCCCAAACATGTACACCTGCGTCAGAAGCCATCAGTACATCGGCCTTACACCATGAGTCATGTTCCTACTTCTAGGAACACTATCCAAAAGGGTTAGCCTATCCTCTAGCGACAGTTAACAACTACTCCTGCACGCTACTGGCCTCAGAGATTACACCTCCATTGTTGGCTGCTGCGACATTTGCTTCTTCTGGTTCTGGCGGGTTGATTAGATTGAGCTGGGCATACAGCTGGTGAACCTCCTCATGCAGATTAGCGTTCCAAGCTTTTGCATTGTTCAGCTGCTACATTAGGTTGACCTATGTTGCCCTGAGTTGTGCTACCCCAAACAAAGTTGTATTCCTTTCTCTCATAATTTCCACCAGCAAGGTCTAGTAGTCCTGGCATTCGCCAATCCACAGCACATTGTCCAAAACAACCACATCTCTGACCTGGACGACTTCATCTTTCTCAAGCGTAACTTGGGCTAGCTTCTCTTGCACTTGGGCTAGCTCTGCAGCATGCGCTTCCTGAGCCGGGTACAACTAGTTTTGAGCCTTAGCAAGAGAATTGTTGACCATCCCCAAACTGTGCTCTGTGTTGTTATACAACTGCATCACTGCAAACATAGCACTGGACGCTGTGGTGTCGCTGTGCTGCTGCTCACTGTCACCTCTTGTTAGAGCTCTACCTTCTGCCTGGTCCCACTTAGGGTTGAAAATATCACCCCTAAGAAAGACTTCAGGCATGGCGGTGGCAATCTCCCTAGGAAAACGGTCCAACAAATCTTGAAGTATCTTATTAGCGGCTCTGCCTGCCCCTTCTCTAGGTGTGCGACCTAACGATCCAAAGTGCGAGCCACCCATCACTGGATTATCTACTCGAGGCTTGACCATAGTTGTCACCCAGATACCTTCTTCTTCAGAGCGCGACCTCCCTTCCCAAAAGTAACGCAGTTCCTCTCCCTCTGTGTTGGGGGCCTTCGTCTTCCGAAGGTCCTCAAAAACACTATTAACAATGTTTCCCAAGTATAATATATGTATAGGAACCTTCGGACTCGGAGTGAAGTTGTACACAATATGAAAAGCATGGTCGGGACGAAGGTTGAATCAGTTCCGAGGCTACGTGCAGGGAAGCTTCGGCTCAGTAGCAGAAAACGGAACCGACTTAAAGAGGAAAAGGCTATTTAGTCCTCGATAGATTGTCCTCAAGTCGATAGTAAACATAAAGGGCATGAATGTAATTTTGCACAGGCTGCGCCTTGTGCCTATAAATAGATGAACAGTACCCCTGTACTGTTCACGCTGACTTGTGAGAGCACCTAGAGGGGGGGTGAATAGGTGATCCTGTAAAATATAAACACTAAATAGCCACAAACTTGATTATCAAGATGTTAGTGTAGTCAAGTGGCTAAGAAACGTTCTCGGGTGAACAAAGCAATCACAATAAGTAGCACACGAGACACGTGATTTTTATCCCGTGGTTTAGCCAAGTAACACTTGCCTACTTCCACGTTTTGGCGTTCCAATGGACGAGGGTTGCACTCAACCCCTTTCAAGCGATCCAATGATCAACTTGAATACCACGGCTTTCTTCCTTAGTTTTTCTCCCATTTGCGAGGAATCTCCACAACTTTAAGCCTCTCGCCCTTACAATGATGATCACACAAGAAGCACAGAAGTAAGGGAGGGGAGAGCAACACACACAAGACTCAAATCCACAGCACAACCACGCACACAAGTCACAACTTGAGCTCGAAGTACAACACACGGAGTTCGCAACTCAAATGGAGCTCAAATCGCTAACACAGAGAATCAAATGCATGGGAGCGGAGTCTGGATGCTTTAGAATACACAGAGAATGCTTGGGTTACTCCTCCATGCGCCTAGGGGTCCCTTTTATAGCCCCAAGGCAGCTAGGAGCCGTTGAAGATCAACATGGAAGGCTATCCTTGCCTTCTGTCGAGTGGCGCACCGGACAGTCCGGTGCGCCACCGGACATGTCCTGTAGATGGTCCAGTGCTTGATCTTCTTCCAAATTTGGCATATCCGACCATTTCTCCTCTGGGCTGATTGGCGCACCGGACACTGTCCGGTGCACACCGGACAGTTCGGTGCACCAGCCGACCGTTGGAGCAGTCCACGTGTCGCGCGAAGATTGCGCGGCCGACTGTTGGCGCTGGCGACCGTTGGCTCACCGGACAGTCTGGTGCACCACCGGACAGTCCGGTGAATTATAGCCATGTCGCCCCTTTGCTTTTCTCGAGGGTGACGAGTTCGCCGCGGATGACTCACCGGACAGTCCGGTGCGCCACTAGACGGTCCAGTGAATTATAGCCGTACGCCGCCATCAAGTCCCGAGAGCGGCCTTTTCACGCAGACCAGCCTGGCGCACCGGGCACTGTCTGGTGCACCACCGGACAGTTCGTTGTGCCAAGCCGAGCTGGAGTTGGCTGCACAGAGCCAAGTCTTTTTCCAATTCTTTATTCCCTGTTTCTAGCACTTAGACAAAATATGTTAGTACTCAAAACAATGTACTAAGTCTAGAAACGTACATGTTATATGATTTGCACCTTTTGCTTGTTTAACACATAAAGAGTTCAAGACATTTGTGTTGGACACTTAATCACCAAAACACTTATAGAAATGGTCCAAGGGCACATTTCCCTTTCAATCTCCCCCTTTTTGGTGATTTATGCCAACACATCAAAAAGCAACCAAAATAAGTGCAACATCAATGCAAATGAGGGCCAAATTGTTTTTGACTATAATTTGGCATATCTGGATCATTCTTTGCTACCACTTGGTTTGTTTTTGTGAATCAAATCATTTTTCCTATCTCTAAGTCAAACTCACTTGTTTAGGCACAAAGAGAGATAATCCAAGAGTGAAATTGATCAAGTGCCAAAAACTCCCCCTTTTTCACATAATCAAAATCCTCCCCCATAAGAGACCAAATTTTGCAATTAGAGTATTTTGACAAAAATCAAATTCTAACTTTACTCTTTTCAAAATTCTCAAGTGGTTGGCTGATCCGGTTGCTTTGGCCTTAATTTCTCCCCATTTGGCATTAAGCACCAAAACAGGATTATCATCAGCCCCTTTAACCCCATTGCCTCACCAAAAATGTCAATTAAGAGCGAAAAGGCAACTAGAGCATAAGAATGAACTTGGAATTAAGTACACTAATACCGGAGTGCAGTGGAAGTCTTTTCATTGTCCAAGTTCACCTTTTCCTTTCAATGCACCTTTGAGACTACATCAAGTATACTCAAACAAATATATTAGTCTCAAAGGGTCAAGTTGTAGCACATCTCCCCCTAAATATGTGCATCATTCACACATGGACTTTTGAGGTCCGGGGATCCCTTGCACAACTTGAGCACCATAAATAAGCAACAAATCACATAAATGCATGAAGTAACATGATCAATGGCATAAAACACATGTATGCTATAGATCAATCCAAGTTACGCGAATCTAAGACATTTAGCTCACTACGCAACCTGTAAAAAGTTTTCTCATCCAACGGCTTGGTGAAGATATCGGCTAGCTGGTTCTTGGTGCTATTATGGTACACCTCCATATCTCCCTTTTGCTGGTGGTCTCTCAGGAAGTGATGCCGGATGTCTATGTGCTTAGTGCGGCTGTGTTCAACAGGATTATCCGCCATGCGAATTGCACTCTCATTGTCACATAGGAGTGGAACTTTGCTCAGATTGTAGCCAAAGTCCCGGAGGGTTTGCCTCATCCAAAGTAGTTGCGTGCAACATTGTCCTGCGGCAACATACTCGGCCTCAGCGGTGGATAGGGCAACAGATGTTTGTTTCTTTGAACTCCATGACACCAGGGACCTTCCTAGAAATTGGCACGTCCCCGATGTGCTCTTCCTATCAACCTTGCACCTGGCATAATCGGAGTCTGAATATCCAACCAAGTCAAAGTTAGACCCCTTTGGATACCAGATCCCGAAGCAAGGCGTAGAAACTAAATATCTAAGAATTCGCTTAACGGCCACAAGGTGACATTCCTTGGGGTCGGATTGATATCTAGCACACATGCATACACTTAGCATAATGTCTGGTCTACTAGCCCATAAATAAAGCAAGGAACCTATCATAGACCGGTATGCCTTTTGATCAACGGACTTACCTCCTTTGTTGAGGTCGACATGCCCGCCGGTTCCCATAGGTGTCTTCACGGGCTTGGCGTCCTTCATCCCAAACCGCTTGAGAAGATCTTGTGTGTACTTCGTTTAGGAGATGAAGGTGCCATCCTTGAGTTGCTTCACTTGGAACCCAAGGAAGTAGTTCAACTCGCCCATCATTAACATCTCAAACTTTTGAGTCATCACCCTGCTAAACTCCTCACAAGACTTTTGGTTAGTAGAACCAAATATTATGTCATCGACATAAATTTGGCACACAAAAAGATCATCATCACAGGTCTTAGTGAAAAGAGTGGGATCGGCTTTCCCAACCTTGAAAGCATTAGCAATTAAGAAATCTCTAAGGCATTCATACCATGCTCTTGGGGCTTGCTTAAGTCCATAGAGCGCCTTAGAGAGCTTAAACACATGGTCGGGGTACCTGTCATCCTCAAAGCCAGGGGGGTTGTTCCACGTATACCTCCTCCTTGATTGGCCCGTTGAGGAAAGCGCTCTTCACATCCATTTGAAACAATCTGAAAGAGTGGTGAGCGACATAGGCTAATAATATTCGAATGGACTCTAGCCTAGCCACAGGAGAAAAAGTCTCCTCAAAATCCAAACCTGCGACTTGGGCATAACCTTTTGCCACAAGTCGAGCCTTGTTTCTTGTCACCACCCCGTGCTCGTCTTGCTTGTTGCGGAACACCCACTTGGTTCCCACAATGTTTTGCTTCGGACATGGCACCAGGCTCCAAACTTCATTTCTCTTAAAGTTGTTGAGCTCTTCCTGCATGGCCAACACCCAGTCCGAATCCTGCAAGGCCTCTTCTACCCTGAAAGGCTCAATAGAAGAGACAAACGAGTAATGCTCACATAAATTAGCTAATCTTGAGCGAGTAGTTACTCCCTTGCTTATGTCACCCAGAATCTGGTCAACGGGGTGATTTCTTTGGATCGTTGCTCGGACACGAGTTGGATGGACCTGTGGTGCTTCTTCCTCCATCACTTGTTCTTCCAGCGCTCCCCCTTGATCATGTCCCTCTTCTTGATGTACCTGTTCACCGTATTGAGTTGGGAGATGCACCATTGTGTAGGAAGATGGTTGATCTTGCTCTTGTTGTTCCTGTGGTCGCACATCACCTATCGCCATCGTGCGCATTGCGGCCGTCGGAACATCATCTTCATCTATGTCATCAAGATCAACTTGCTCTCTTGGAGAGCCATTAGTCTCATCAAATACAACGTAGCTAGAGACTTCAACCAAACCCGATGATTTGTTGAAGACTCTATACGCCTTTGTATTTGAGTCATACCCTAGTAAAACCCTTCTACTACCTTGGGAGCAAATTTGGAATGTCTACCTTTCTTCACCAGAATGTAACATTTGCTCCCAAATACACGAAAGTAAGAAACGTTGGGTTTGTTACCGGTAAGGAGTTCATACGAGGTCTTCTTGAGAAGGCGATGTAGGTAGAGCCGGTTTATGGTATGGCAAGTTGTGTTCACATCTTCTGACCAAAACCGCTCGGGCGTCTTGAATTCTCCAAGCATCGTTCTCGCCATGTCGATAAGCGTCCTGTTCTTCCTCTCTACCACACTGTTTTGTTGTGGTGTGTAGGGAGTGGAGAACTCGTGCTTGACGCCTTCTTCCTCAAGATACTCCTCCACTTGCAAATTCTTGAACTCGGACCCGTTGTCGCTTCTTATCTTTTTCACCTTGAGCTCAAGTTTTATCCTGCAAAAAGAACACCCAAGTGAAGCGGGAAAAATCATCAACAATTACTAGACCATACTTACTTCCCTTGATGCTAAGATAGGCAACGGGTCCGAAGAGGTCCATGTGGAGAAGCTCTAGTGGTCTTGATGTTGTCATCACATTCTTGCTGTGATGAGTGCTTCCCACCTGTTTCCCTGCCTGGCAAGCTGCACAAGGTCTATCTTTCTCGAAACATACATTGGTTAGTCCTAACAAATGTTCTCCCTTTAGAAGTTTATGAAAGTTCTTCATCCCAACATGTGCTAGACGGTGATGCCACAGCCAGCCCATACTAGTCTTAGCTATTAAGCATGCATCTAGATCGGTCTCCTTTTTCGAAAAATCAACTAAGTAGAGTTTGTCGTCTAATACACCCTTAAAAGCTAATGAACCATCACTCCTTGTAAAGACAGATACATCTATATTTGTAAATAGACAATTATAACCCATCTTACATAATTGACTTACAGACAATAAGTTGTACCCGAGTGATTCAACTAAGAACACATTGGAGATAGAATGCTCGGATGTAATAGCTATCTTTCCCAGTCCTTTAACCTTGCCTTGGTTCCCAACTCCAAAGATGATCGAATCATGGGAATCCTTGTTCTAGACATAGGAGGTGAACATCTTCTTCTCCCCCATCATGTGGTTTGTGCATCCGCTGTCGATAATCCAGCTTGAGCCCCCGGATGCATAAACCTGCAAGGTAATTTACACTTGGGTTTTAGGTACCCAACTCTTGTTGGGTCCTACAAGGTTAGTCACAATAGCCTTTGGAACCCAAATACAAGTCTTGTCTCCCTTGCATTTGGATCCCAACTTTCTAGCAACTACTTTTTCATTCTTACATAAAAGCGTAAATGAAGTATTGCAAGCATGGTAAATGGTAGAAGGTCCATTGCACATTTTTCTAGGAGTATGAGACACAACATGATTTCTCCTAGGCCTACTTCTACCATGAACAAAAGTAGAACTAGAGGCAATCATAGCATGTGAGTTATAAGTAGCATGATCATAACTCCTATTGTAATGAGTGCGACTAGAAATCTTCCTATCATAAATAAAGGCATGATTCCTTTGAGGACTACTAGCCATAGGGGCCTTCCCTTTCTCCTTGTTGAGAATGGGAGCCTTTTGGCTTGTCAAGTTCTTGGTTTCCTTTCGAAAACCAAGTCCATCCTTAATGGAGGGGTTTCTACCAATAGTGTAGGCATCCCTAGTAAATTTTAATTTATCAAAATCAATTTTGCAAGTCTTAAGTTGAGAATTAAGACTTGCCACCTCATCATTTAATTTAGTAATAGAAGCAATATGTTCATTACAGGCATCAACATTAAAATCCTTACATCTATTACAAATAACAACATGCTCTACACATGAGCTAGATTTATTAACTTCCTCTAGCTTGGCATTTAAATCATCATTTAAACTCTTTAAACTAGAAATAGATTCATGGCAAGCAGACAACTCAGAGGATAGCATTTCATTTCTTTTAAGTTCTAGAGCAAGAGATTTTTGAACACTAATAACTTTGCCATGCTCTTCATACAAAATATCTTCTTGCTTCTCTAGCAATCTATCCTTTTCATTTAGAGCATCAATTAATTCATTAATTTTCTCTACTTTCGCTCTATCTATACCTTTAAATAAACTAGAGTAATCTACTTCATCATCGGAGGATTCCTCATCACTAGAAGTAGAGTACTTAGGAGAATCTCGAACACTTACCTTCTTCTCCTTGGCCATGAGGCAGGTGTGGCGTTGGTTGGGGAAGAGCGACGACTTGTCGAAAGCCGAGGCCGCTAGTCCCTCATCGTTGGAGTCGGATGAGGAGCAGTCAGAATCCCATTCTTTTCCAAGATGAGCCTCGCCTTTCTTCTTCCTATAGCTCTTCTACTTCTCCTTCTTCCCATGTCTTTCTTGTCCCTGGTCATTCTCATTATCGGGACATTGAGCAATAAAATGACCAGTCTTACCGCATTTGAAGCAGGAGCACTTTCCCCTTTTTTATTCTTGTTGGGGTACTCTTTGCGTCCTTTAAGTGTGGTCTTGAAGCGCTTGATGATAAGCGCCATTTCATCTTCATTTAGCCTGACAGCTTCTACTTGTGCTACCTTGCTTGGTAGCGCCTCCCTGCTGCTGGTTGCTTTGAGAGCAACGAGCTGTGGCTCATAGACGGGTAGTGGACCATTGAGTGCATCGTCCACGTATCGAGCCTCCTTTACCATCATGCGCCCGCTCACGATTTTCTGAGGATCTCCTCAGGCGTCATCTTTGTGTACCTGGGATTTTCACGGATAAGATTCACAATATGGGGTTCAATAACTGTAAAGGACTTGAGCATCAGTCGGACGACGTCGTGGTCCGTCCATCTTGTGCTTCCATAGCTTCTAATCTTGTTGACCAAGGTCTTGAGCCTATTGTAGGTTTGTGTTGGCTCTTCTCCCCTGATCATGGCAAATCTTCCCAACTCGCCTTCCACCAACTCCATTTTGGTAATCATTGTAGCATCATTTCCCTCATGAGAGATCTTGAGGGTGTCCCAAATTTGCTTGGCGTTGTCCAAGACACTTACTTTATTGTATTCATCCCTGCAAAGCGAAGCTAACAAGATAGTAGTAGCTTGGGCATCCTTATGAATTTGTTCATTAATGAATACAGGGTTATCAGTGCTATCAAAATGCATCCCATTTTCCACTATTTCCCAAATGCTAGGATGGAGAGAAAATAGATGACTACGCATTTTATGACTCCAAAATGAGTAGTCCTCTCCATCAAAGTGTGGAGGTTTTCCTAGTGGAATAGAAAGTAAATGTGCATTCGAATTGTACGGCATGCGAGAATAGTCAAAAGAGTAATTTTGATTAACCGTCTTTTTCTTTGACGAAGAATCGTCATCATCATCGTCTCTTGGTGAAGAAGAAGATGCATCGCTGTCGTAGTAGATGATCTTCTTGATGCGCCTCTTCTTCTTCCCGTCCTTCTTCTTGTGACTCGAGCCTGAGTCAGTGGGCTTGTCATCTCTTGGCTCGTTGAAGATGGACTCCTTCTCCTTGTCGTTGACCACCATCCCCTTTCCCTTAGGATCCATCTCTTCGGGCGATTAGTCCCTTTTGTGAATAGTGTTATATGGTTATTCATGTTATTTCTCATGTTTCATATGCTTCTACTTCCATTAATATGTACTGCGATGATGAAGGTATGTCCTTCATGACCTTCGTCTGAAGATCATTATATCCTAAGGGAGATAATGCTTCGAAGGATGAAGGACTTTAACCATTAACATTTTGTGTTGCCTTGTTCTTAATTTATAGCATCCAAGAACAAGTCCCCAACACTCTGGGTAACTCAAAGAGAAAAGAATGTGCCACAGTAGGGTGGGCACACCGTACTTCAAAAGAAAAAAAGCTATGGCGGCGAGAAACATGCGCAGCAAGCTGGTGACGAGGAACATGTCCTCCCGTACGGACGATGAGCCTACGATGGGCCATCTATTACAAGGTTATAATGGGTGAGAATTTGATTAAGAAAAATTTATTGGTTATTATCACAGACAAAACCCCTACCCTAACTTCAAAAAGACGAGTGATGCAATAGATGAACAAGATGTTGGTTACGCCAATGCATGCACGTAACTTACGACCTCACAATCTATTCAGGTTAATGTAATAAGCGGTAGCATACCCGTTCACTCATTATCACGCAACTACACGAACTACTTGCATCGAGGTTAGTGTACTTGCAGAAAAATTCATTCCAGCCCATCCCCATGATGAGACAATGATAATTGAAAAGTAAGGACAAGCTACCACTATCCTTTCTATGTTGCGGTAAGAAATTCTATCAGTCCTTATACAACATGCATGGTGACCCACACATGAGGACAACCGACTAGCCTCGGTCTGCATGGTCTTACTCTTACCTTTCTTACCTTGGCGAAGGAGCGACGACACATCATACCAACCATTCATAGAATCTGTAAAAGTAATATGCAATGAATGGAACCCTCCCCAAAGTTAGCACTCACTAAGCCACCTAAGGTCCTTATATGGGCTTAAGGGTTGACAGTTGGCTCATACTTAGTTTGTAAAACTTATTTTAATTTGTTTGGAATGCCCACATGAACATTATCATGTCAGTTCTGCTCCGATGCCAGCTACGGCGACTCGACCAGATTTATAAGAGATCAAGTATGCAAACCACTTGCCCCGTAATGATTATCTCACACTTGAGCCCATACAAACCCAGGGTCTTGTAAAATCGTGAAGGAAACTTTTCCTTCGCAACCAAGATCATAATGAACTGACAATCACTACATCAAGTGTTACAACATTCTATAGAGTTTTAATATAGATTGGAGTATATAGAGTTATTACAATAAAGGTGGCACACATGCCATAAATAACTCCAAGTAGCATTCACTGAAGTGACAAGTTTTTGCGGAAGCATTTATTTAACTAGCACCAACAACACTTTTGGGTTGAAGATATTGTACTAACATTTGGGATGTCAACCCACCAAAAAGCATGAGACGAGAAGTGGGAAAGCCTTGCCTTGGGCTTAGTCATCTCCCGTAGCCGGGTATAAGTTGTGCTCGCAGTACCCGTAGTACATCTGGCCATCTGCAACAAATCATTGGGAATAGCACCGTGAGTACTGAAATGTACTCAGCTAGACTAACCCATCCAAAACCAGAAAATAAGAAAGTAAAAGACTTCAAGGAGTATGCAAGCTATATCTAGAGTTGGCTCTTTCCTTTTCAAGAGTAACATGAGTTATAGAAGTTATTAATAACTTAAGGGGAAATTACCAATTTATTTACTCCATTTTAGTAGGTCAGGATTAATACCTACTTTGCTGCGGACTAGGTCTTGCACCTGATTCTCTAGGTATTCCATATCCCACTTGAAGCATGTCTCTTAAGAACAATTGGAATTAACTCCATTTCTTATCCATTCAACAAAACTTATAAAGTGTAGTTCTTACTACGATGAGACAGCTCAAGTCAAGTGCTCACTTTCTAGGAGTGATGGCAATTCAAATCGATTCCTAACCAGCTGGTGGGTACTCCTATCACAAATCATACCCACATTACTTCGTGAGATACAATCACTGTAGCAGCCTTGCTACACATCTCGGATTCCACAGGGGCCACCATACCCTGTGACCGCTCGACTACGAGAGGGTTAGGGCGTACCATCCACCATGGGTCATCTCGCCGTGTCCACGTCACTCCTCAACCACACCAGTAGGTGCACCACAAGGTCAAATCCGACTAGAATGGTGTTCTGGCTTCGTGGTCGGAACGAGTTATCCGGCTAGCTAAGTGAATAGGCATAAATTCAATATGTCTCGAGGGACCACAACGGTACGGTCCTTAATCGACACTGGCGGGATCACTATGGCCTACAAGGCACCCATTAGAGTCCGTCCGGTCTCATCTTAAACCTTTATTTCCCTCATGGATTTTACCCAAAGACTTCTTCCAATCAAGCATAAGAAATCACCTATATCTCGCAGGTGATAGGAAATCACCCGACTTCTACAGTCTAAACAGGCCTAAGCATTTAAACGTGCTTACTTTAAATAGGTGACAGGGATAAGGTAAACAATAGATCAAGAATGTATGCAGCAATTGGTTTCAATCAACTCCTATACCTAATGCAACAATATAGGTAGGCAGTGAATAAATTAAAGTATTGCAAATATAGGAAGTTAGATGCGAGGGCTTGTCTTTCTCGAAGGAACTGGGACGGTGGTCAGGACACTCCTAAGCTTCAGCTTCGGGTTCACCCTTGTCACACCCGGTTTTAGAAGGCAAACCGAATGCGAACCATGTACGTGCCAGGATCAGTTATTCACGTACACAGCAGTTACATAATATGGACATCATCACACAATGCTCAAAATAGTATTAATAAGGGAAATAGTCGATTACATCATACGTCTGAGACGTCCATATAGTTCTTACAATAAATCAAAGTGCGGAAAAGAAACGTAGATAACGCGGCCTTCACAGGCAGCCGACTGGGGGTTGCCGCTAACCCACACCTAGAACTCGTCGTAATCTTGGAACTCCTGGAAGTCTCCTTCCACAGCTTCATCTTCGCCTGAGCAGTGGTTGCAATGCTGACAACCTGGGGGGGGGGGGGGGGGTTTGGTGTGTAGAGCAAGGGTGAGTACACATCAACATACTCAGCAAGTATCCTGTTTGGCTGTAGTGGACTAGCTTTATGTGGGGATAAGTCAAGCAGTTGCTTTTAGTTGGTCAGATTATTATTTACTAGTAGAAAGCCAAGTTTTAGCATTAACCCAAGTTATTAACCCGATGTACCCTTTCCAAACGGAAAGAATACCACTTACCAGCACCATAGTCATAACCAAAACCATCAATCTCATAACCACCTGTACCACAATGTCTCTGATCAAGTACCACTAATCACTGGAGCTCCCTTGGCCGCTCATAACCGCGAGCACGGCTGATATATCAGTTTCATAACACTCTGCAGAGGTTGTGCACTTTACCCACAAGCCGTGATTCCCTCTTGCCTCGGGCCGATCAAACCCTTAAACACTACCAAGGTGAATAGGCAGGGTTTCACTACGTAGCCTTTACAAAGATTCCCCTGGGCTGTAGCCACCCGTTAGGTTTCCTAAATGCACCGCACTCCTCCCCAAGGGGCGAACCCAAACTTGGCAGAGCGAGCCGCATACACCGAGCCCCATTGACGGCACGACGGCTAAGTGAACTACATCCCGGATCCTCTAATTATTCAGCTAAGGGCACCCCATTCCACCCTCATGGTTGCACTGTTTTCCCGGGCGGTCATCCATAGAACAGGTCCTTACGGAGAGGCACTCGAGAAACCACTCGAGCCCCCTTGAAGGTCACAAGTACAACATCATAATAAGAGAAGGGAAAACAGCGTATCATAGATAACCACATCATGTTCATTGATTAGAGTTGAGCAATAGCATAAAGCTAAACAGTAATAATCCAACCCAAATAGGTAAACAAGGACATGGATAACAAAAGCTAGTCAATCCTTAGGTATAAAGGTGTAATGCGGGGGGTGAATTAAATAATGAATAGGACAGAGATAGGTCAAAGGACACTTGCCTCCACCAAACGACTGCTGCTCAGGGGCTTCTCCTGCGAATTCCTCGGGCTCTTCGACCGGATCGTTCTCTATGCGATTGCAAACATACATACATCCATCCACATTTAATACAAAAGAACAGTACACCATACAAGGGAACAAATAAAGTGAATATGCATCAAGTATGACATTTGACATTGCATTTGTTATGGTTAGAAAGAAACGGGAAAGGGTCTCGCAGGGGGTTAAATCTTATGCACTAACGATCAATTACAATTGGTTCTTAACAAAAGAATTCTGTTATATGCGTTAGTGGGAACCTAATCATTTTAAGTTGATCAACATTGCACGAGATAAACAATTAACTACATGAATCAATTAGTATAACGGAATTTTAAATTAAACTTCCTATTTCAATGGCATTAATAATGATTAGCCTACCTAAAATAAAATAGCTATGATCACAGAAAGTAAATAAAATAAAATAAAAAAAACAGAGGGGGGGCGGTTGAACCGGCCCTAGGGGCGGTTGAACCGGCCGGGGCAGGGCGCGCAGGGGCGGCCGAGCCGGGGCGGCCGAGCCGGCCGAGCGGCCAGGGGGGGGGCGCGGCCAGGGCGCGGCCAGGCGGGCGGCCGGGCGGGCGGGACGAGCCGGGCGAGCGGCCGGGCGGGCAGGGCGCGGCCAAGGCCGGGGCGCGGCCAAGGCGGCGGCCAGGGCGGGCGGCCGGACGGGGGCGGGACGAGCCGGGCGGGCGGCCGGGCGGGGGCGAGACGAGCCGGGCGGGCGGCGGCCATGGCGCCGAGCGGCGAGGGGAAGGGGAGGGGGAATGGGGGAGGGAGGAGAGAGGGAGGAGGGGGGCTCACCGGCGAGGGGCGGCCGACGGCGGGGGGCGGCCGGCAGGGGGCGGCGGCCGAGCAGGGGGCGGCGGCGGCTTAGGGCAGGGGCGGGTAGGGGCGGCGCTAGGGGAGAGAGAGGGAAAATGAGAGAGAGGGAGAGGGATTGGGGGGTTTTGGGGAAAAATAAAGGGAGGGGGGGCGGCATGGGCCAATTGGGCCCAAGGGGGGGCGCCAGGGGCGGCTGGGCCGGCCGGGGTCGGCCCACGGCGCGGGAGAGAGAGATAGAAGAGAGAGAAAGAGAGAGAAAAAGAAATAAAAGATCTTCTTCTTATTTTCGAAATCCGATCTTTCTACATGAATGCATATGCACTTTCAAAGCAATCAAAAGAAATGCAAGGTTCGGCATGGTGCATCAAACAACATAAAGTACTTAGGGTTTTTCTTACACGGGAAATCCAAACCGAATCCCGCTAGAACTTTGGAAAAGGTCAAGGTTTAGCGAGGGCAAAAAGAAAAAGAAAAGGTAACGCCCGAATTTTGGCGAGTAAAGAAAAGAAAAAATTCAACTGCAAAATTCGGGGCGTTACAAACCTATCCCCCTTAAAAGAATCTCGCCCTCGAGATTCAGGGCTGGCTAGCAAAGAGCTCTGGGTATTTGGCCATCAGATCATCTTCACGCTCCCAGGTTGCTTCTTCCTCAGAGTGGTGATTCCATCTGACTTTGCACATTCTGATGGTCTTCCTTCGGGTGACTCTATCTGCAATCTCAAGGATCTGAGCTGGCTTCTCAACATAGGTCAAGTCCTCCTGGACCTCAAGACCTTCCACTGGCAACTGCTCTTCTGGCACACGCAAGCACTTCTTCAACTGAGACACATGAAAGACATTATGCACAGCAGACAAACTCTCTGGCAAACTGAGCTGATAGGCCACTTCTCCTCGTCTTGCAAGAATCTGATACGGACCAATGTAGCGGGGTGCTAGCTTGCCTTTCACTCCGAATCTTCTGACTCCTCTGATCGGTGACACTTTCAGATAGACAAAGTCTCCGACTTCAAAACTCAGCTCTCTTCTTCTTGTGTCTGCATAGCTTCGCTGCCTCGATTGCGCTATCTTCAGATTCTCTCGGACCATCTTGATGTTCTCTTCGGCTTCAAGCAAAATGTCTGGCCCAAACACTTGCTTTTCTCCAGGCTGATCCCATTGCAACGGAGTTCTACAACTCCTTCCATAAAGCGCTTGAAACGGTGACATCTTCAAACTGGCCTGATAACTGTTGTTATAGGAAAACTCTGCATAAGGCAATCGCTTGTCCCATCCGGACTGATCTTGCAACGCACAGGCTCTCAACATATCTTCAAGAATTTGATTGGTTCTTTCAGTCTGACCATCTGTCTGCGGATGATAAGCTGAACTGAAATTCAGATGCGTGCCCAAGGCTTCATGCAACTACTGCCAGAAATGAGAGGTGAACTGCGTTCCTCTATCTGACACTATCTTCTTTGGCACACCATGAAGACAAACGATCCGAGACATATACAATTCTGCCAATACTGCACTGTTGTAATTGGTCTTGACAGGTATGAAGTGGGCTGACTTGGTCAAACGGTCCACCACTACCCAAATAGAATCGTAGCCGGCTCGAGTGCGAGGCAATCCGACTATGAAATCCATACCAATTTCATCCCATTTCCACTGAGGGATCTGCAACGGTTGCAACAATCCAGCTGGTCTCTGGTGCTCTGCCTTAATTCTTCGGCAACTATCGCACTTAGCCACATGCTCTGCGATTTCTCTCTTCATTCCGTACCACCAAAATTTCTTCTTCAGATCCTGATACATCTTCTCACTACCAGGGTGAATCGAATAAGCTGTCTCATGAGCTTCCTTAAGAATCAACTCTCGAATGGACTGGACATTGGGAACACATAAGCGGTCTTTGAACCATATCATGCCTTCTGCATCCTCTCGAAAATCTTTGCCTTTGCCTTCTAGAATCAATCGCCGAATCTCACTGATCTTTTCATCATTCTTCTGTGCTTCTTTGATTTCGCGCTCCAAGGTAGGTTCCAACTCAACTGTGACCCCTCGCGAATTGTTCAGAAATCCGAGACTCAACCTGTCAAACTCTTTGGCCAACTCATAAGGCATCGGACGAGCGACCATCAGATTGACTTGACTCTTTCTGCTCAAAGCATCTACCACTACGTTTGCTTTGCCTGGATGGTAATGAATTTCCAACTCATAGTCTTTGATCAGCTCTAACCATCTTCGTTGCCTCATGTTCAACTCTGTCTGAGTGAATATGTACTTCAGACTCTTGTGGTCTGTGTAAACATCGCATTTCTGTCCATACAAATAGTGCCTCCATGTCTTCAGTGCGTGAACCACTGCTGCCAACTCTAGATCATGAATTGGGTAATTCTTCTCATGAACCTTCAACTGTCGGGACGAGTAAGCCACAACTCTTCCCTCTTGCATCAACACACATCCCAAACCTGTGTAGCAAGCATCACAATACACCGAGAAGGGCTTGTGCACATCAGGCAAGACTAGGACAGGCGATGTAGTCAACTTCTCTTTCAGCGCTTCAAAGGCCTCTTGACATTTCTGGGTCCACTTGAACTCAACCTTGTTGCCTAGCAACGCTGTCATTGGTTTCGCAATCTTCGAAAACCCTTCAATGAATCGCCGATAGTATCCGGCCATTTCAATAAAACTCTTGATTCCTCTAGCATCTGTTGGCGCTTTCCAGTTCAGAATGTCTGCCACTTTCTTCGGATCCACAGCCAATCCTTCCTTGTTGATTATGTGACCCAAGAACAGGACTTCGCTGATCTAGAACTCACACTTGCTCAACTTTGCGTACAACTGGTGCTCTCGCAATCTCTGCAATACCATCCTCAAATGATCTGCATGCTCTTCTTCGCTTTGAGAATAAACCAGAATGTCATCAATGAATACCACCACAAATTTATCAAGGTAATCCATGAATACACTGTTCATCAGATTCATAAAGAACGCTGGTGCATTGGTCAAACCAAATGACATCACCGTGAACTCATACAACCCATACTTGGAAATGAATGCCGTCTTCGGAATGTCCGAAGGTCGGATCCTGAGCTGATGATAACCTGACCTCAGATCAATCTTGGAGAACACACTGGCTCCTCTCAACTGGTCGAACAGATCTTCTATTCTGGGCAAGGGATACTTGTTCTTGATCGTGACCTCATTCAAAGCTCGGTAATCGATGCACATCCTTTTGGTGCCATCTTTCTTCTCCACAAATAAGACAGGGGCGGCCCAAGGCGAGGTGCTTGGCCGAATGTAACCTTTCTCTGACAACTCATCAATCTGCTTCTTAAGCTCAACCAACTCTGGTCCAGATATTCTGTAAGCTCTCTTAAAGATGGGGGCGGTTCCAGGAAGAAGCTCTATGGCAAACTCAACTTTCCGCTCTGGTGGCATACCCGGTAAATCCTTTGGAAACACATCCGGGAACTCAGACACTACATTGATACTCTCAATTGGGTCTGCTTCACTGCTATCAACGGCCATCTGATAACAACTTCCTTTCTTTGGCTCAGGCGGGACTAACTCGGTCACCACTTCCTCTCCTAGTGGAGACACCAACTTGATTGTCCTTTTATCACAACTGATAACTGCCTGATACTTATCTAGCCAATTCATCCCTAGGATGACATCTATTCCCTGAGTGCCCATTACTATAAGGTTGGCGGGAAACGCTATCCCCCTTATTTTCACACTTATATTCAAACAAATGCTATCGGCTCGAATTCTACCACCGGCTGAGTCAATTTGAATGGGGGTTGACATGGTAGTAATTGGAAGATTATGTGCTTCTACCCATGATGCAGTAATGAAAGAATGCGTTGCTCCAGTATCAAATAACACTTCTGCAATATGGGAGTCGACTGGGAACATACCTACTATCATGCCGGGGGTCTCCTGAACTGCTTCAGCTTCCAAGTGGTTCAGCCTTCCATGATTATAACGTGGCTGAGGGCGATTGCCTGCTCCAGGCTGAGGCACATTCTGCTTTGCTGGGGCATTGGGGCCTGACTGCTGCTGGGCTGCCTTCTTCGGACATTGCATCACCCAGTGGCCTTGCTCTCCACAGTGGAAACACGCCCTGTTTCCAACCTGAGCTGGTGCTGCCTGACTGTTCTGCTGATTTGCTGGGGCAGGAAGACGAGGTGTCTGCTGATTCTGCCTCTGAAACTGACCTCCTGACTGATTGCTTTGACGGTTCTGATACTGATTCTGAGGATACTGCCTTTGAAACTGCTGATGCTGCTGAGGTGGACGCTGGTTCTGCCTGAACTGCTGGGGTTGATTGCCTGAAAAACGAGGGCGGCTGCTGCTTCCAGGCTGGGGTCCACTGATCTTGCGCTTACGATCTTCCATCTCCTTGCGCTTTCTCTCCGTCATGATTGCTCTATCAATCAGGTGCTGGAATGTCGGGAAAGTGTGATTCATCAGCTGATACTGCAGAGGGTCAACCAAGCCTCTCAGGAAACGGTACTGTCGCTTGGCGTCGGTGTTGACATCTTCAGGAGCATAGCGAGACAATTGCAGAAACTTGTCCCGGTACTCACTGACAGACAATGGCCCTTGCTTGAGGGCCAGGAACTCCTCCTTCTTCACTGTCATCAGACCTGCAGGCACGTGGTACTGACGAAAGCTACCCCTGAATTCTTCCCAGGTGATGGTGTTGGGGTTGGCATGGGTGGCAAGGTAAGACTCCCACCATGACTGGGCTGCTCCTCTCAACAGACGGGGGCCATACAGAACTTTCTCCCTGTCATCGCACTGAGCGGTATGCAACTCCCGCTCCACAGTGCGCAGCCAATCTTCAGCATCCATGGGGTCAGAAGAGTGAGCAAACGTTGGGGGATGACCTCTCATGAATTCAGCATGCTTGTCTCTGGGCATCTGAGGCATCTGAGGCTGGGGTGGTGCTTGCTGCTGTTGCTGCTGCTGCTGCTGAATGGCGGCCAGAGTCTGACCGATGGCTTGAACTGCCTGAGTCTGCATCATAAACATCTGCTCAATCGACATCGGGGGCGGGGGTGGCAGCTGCTGCTGCTGGGGCACCTCATCTTGCTGACCGGCTCGCTCCTGCTGAGCACGCCTTCCTCCTCTGCGCCTGTTCTCTGACATCTGCAGAATGCGACCACACATCAGAACTGATCTGGCAAATCTTGCAGCATAAGAGAAGAGAATAGAATTCTTCAACAGCACTGAACAGATGAACATCTTCACTGATCTCCAACACAGACCACACAGCTACTCAGATAGAAAGGAAAGTGGAATAAAAGGTTTCCCAACTATATAACTAACTTTATTAACATAATAGATAAACCAAAATGCAGGGGATACCCACACTCTGGTAACAGTCATTACAAAGATCCAAACCAAACATAGTTCATCATGACAAACATAAATGCACAGGATATAGCAAACTACCCTGTCTAACTAAGACTAACTAAGACTGAGACTAAAGCTAAGACTGAAACTTCTATGTATATATTTCGTATTAATTACAAGATCCAACTCTAACGATCTATGGTTCTAGATTTATCTTGGTCTTGCAGTCGGGATTGCCATAAGACTGGTGTCCACGCTGAGGTGAGCGGTACGGGTGCTGAATCCCAACGGGAGCGGGGGAACCACCATCCAAGTGACGACGTTCCACGCGCTCAGCCCGCAGCAGGGCGATCTCAGCACGAGCCCTACTCAGCTCATCTAATGCATGGTCCAGCTCCGTGTTTAGCACGGCGGCTAGGTTGACTGTGCTGCTCAACCTAGGATTGCCCTCACCGACAGGTGAGACAATCACGCCTCCTGTGCTGCCAGATGGACGGCGGGGGTAATACTTCAGGTCAAGACCGTCAGCTGCCCCACCGAAAACCGAGCAGTAGTGCGAAAGCGCACGCCGTGCAGCATCTTGCATGGCTGCCTCAGCTGAGTCTCGCTCAGAGATAGAATAGTGCTCTGAACAGGCCTCCGCACCCTGGAGACTGTTCTCCGGGCAGCGCACCAAGCAAGTTGCCTCCCAGCGGTCCGGGTAGACCCCGCGACTATGCTGGTAGACCACACAGCGATACTCGACGGACCAAGTATGCCGGTCAAATGCCCGACGTAGCAGGGTGTCGAGCGCATCGTGGAAGTGACACCCGCGAGCAGCGTCGCGAGTGATGGGTCGAGCAACCCATCCTTCCGGCTCAGGGTTAGCAGAGAAGTCGGTGTCGTGGCTCGAGCTGTCGTCGCCTCCTCCGTCGTCTGGGTCTCCTCCAGCAGCTACTCCAGAAGCTGGGGCGCCCAGTGGTGGTGCAGGGGGCGGCTCCAGAGGAAGCACAGGGGAGCAGCTCCTCACAGACTCTATCTCCTGGTGGAGCGAGAAGGAAGAGCTCTGCTGCTCCTGTCGTCGACGTTCCTGCTCCTCACGCAGGCGGTGGTGTAGTCTCTCCAAGTGGCTAGACTGTCCGGCCACGGGACGGCGAAGCGGACACTCAGCAAGGCGGGAGGGTAAGAAGGGGATGACTGACTTTCGTGCAGTGTGTCTAAGTCGAGCCATCTACAAAAGACATCGCAAGCAAAAGGGTGAGAACAGAATTAATATGACCAGCAAGTAATAAGTAAATGAAGGATCAGAATGAAACACAATTTTTTTTAACAAGGTATAATATATAGTAGAACATAGGTTTGGTCGGTATGACCAACTTTTGAAGGGATATCAAAGTCAAGGAAGAGACAGAGGTCTATAGTACTTAGAACGACCATTCTACTCTAGGTTAGCGGTCCTACAGTCAGCACGGCTTTGATACCACTTATGTCACACCCGGTTTTAGAAGGCAAACCGAATGCGAACCATGTACGTGCCAGGATCAGTTATTCACGTACACAGCAGTTACATAATATGGACATCATCACACAATGCTCAAAATAGTATTAATAAGGGAAATAGTCGATTACATCATACGTCTGAGACGTCCATATAGTTCTTACAATAAATCAAAGTGCGGAAAAGAAACGTAGATAACGCGGCCTTCACAGGCAGCCGACTGGGGGTTGCCGCTAACCCACACCTAGAACTCGTCGTAATCTTGGAACTCCTGGAAGTCTCCTTCCACAGCTTCATCTTCGCCTGAGCAGTGGTTGCAATGCTGACAACCTGGGGGGGGGGGGGGGGGGTTTGGTGTGTAGAGCAAGGGTGAGTACACATCAACATACTCAGCAAGTATCCTGTTTGGCTGTAGTGGACTAGCTTTATGTGGGGATAAGTCAAGCAGTTGCTTTTAGTTGGTCAGATTATTATTTACTAGTAGAAAGCCAAGTTTTAGCATTAACCCAAGTTATTAACCCGATGTACCCTTTCCAAACGGAAAGAATACCACTTACCAGCACCATAGTCATAACCAAAACCATCAATCTCATAACCACCTGTACCACAATGTCTATGATCAAGTACCACTAATCACTGGAGCTCCCTTGGCCGCTCATAACTGCGAGCACGGCTGATATATCAGTTTCATAACACTCTGCAGAGGTTGTGCACTTTACCCACAAGCCGTGATTCCCTCTTGCCTCGGGCCGATCAAACCCTTAAACACTACCAAGGTGAATAGGCAGGGTTTCACTACGTAGCCTTTACAAAGATTCCCCGGGGCTGTAGCCACCCGTTAGGTTTCCTAAATGCACCGCACTCCTCCCCAAGGGGCGAACCCAAACTTGGCAGAGCGAGCCGCATACACCGAGCCCCATTGACGGCACGACGGCTAAGTGAACTACATCCCGGATCCTCTAATTATTCAGCTAAGGGCACCCCATTCCACCCTCATGGTTGCACTGTTTTCCCGGGCGGTCATCCATAGAACAGGTCCTTACGGAGAGGCACTCGAGAAACCACTCGAGCCCCCTTGAAGGTCACAAGTACAACATCATAATAAGAGAAGGGAAAACAGCGTATCATAGATAACCACATCATGTTCATTGATTAGAGTTGAGCAATAGCATAAAGCTAAACAGTAATAATCCAACCCAAATAGGTAAACAAGGACATGGATAACAAAAGCTAGTCAATCCTTAGGTATAAAGGTGTAATGCGGGGGGTGAATTAAATAATGAATAGGACAGAGATAGGTCAAAGGACACTTGCCTCCACCAAACGACTGCTGCTCAGGGGCTTCTCCTGCGAATTCCTCGGGCTCTTCGACCGGATCGTTCTCTATGCGATTGCAAACATACATACATCCATCCACATTTAATACAAAAGAACAGTACACCATACAAGGGAACAAATAAAGTGAATATGCATCAAGTATGACATTTGACATTGCATTTGTTATGGTTAGAAAGAAACGGGAAAGGGTCTCGCAGGGGGTTAAATCTTATGCACTAACGATCAATTACAATTGGTTCTTAACAAAAGAATTCTGTTATATGCGTTAGTGGGAACCTAATCATTTTAAGTTGATCAACATTGCACGAGATAAACAATTAACTACATGAATCAATTAGTATAACGGAATTTTAAATTAAACTTCCTATTTCAATGGCATTAATAATGATTAGCCTACCTAAAATAAAATAGCTATGATCACAGAAAGTAAATAAAATAAAATAAAAAAAACAGAGGGGGGGCGGTTGAACCGGCCCTAGGGGCGGTTGAACCGGCCGGGGCAGGGCGCGCAGGGGCGGCCGAGCCGAGGCGGCCGAGCCGGCCGAGCGGCCAGGGGGGGGGGGGGCGCGGCCAGGGCGCGGCCAGGCGGGCGGCCGGGCGGGCGGGACGAGCCGGGCGAGCGGCCGGGCGGGCAGGGCGCGGCCAAGGCCGGGGCGCGGCCAAGGCGGCGGCCAGGGCGGGCGGCCGGACGGGGGCGGGACGAGCCGGGCGGGCGGCCGGGCGGGGGCGAGACGAGCCGGGCGGGCGGCGGCCATGGCGCCGAGCGGCGAGGGGAAGGGGAGGGGGAATGGGGGAGGGAGGAGAGAGGGAGGAGGGGGGCTCACCGGCGAGGGGCGGCCGACGGCGGGGGGCGGCCGGCAGGGGGCGGCGGCCGAGCAGGGGGCGGCGGCGGCTTAGGGCAGGGGCGGGTAGGGGCGGCGCTAGGGGAGAGAGAGGGAAAATGAGAGAGAGGGAGAGGGATTGGGGGGTTTTGGGGAAAAATAAAGGGAGGGGGGGCGGCATGGGCCAATTGGGCCCAAGGGGGGGCGCCAGGGGCGGCTGGGCCGGCCGGGGTCGGCCCACGGCGCGGGAGAGAGAGATAGAAGAGAGAGAAAGAGAGAGAAAAAGAAATAAAAGATCTTCTTCTTATTTTCGAAATCCGATCTTTCTACATGAATGCATATGCACTTTCAAAGCAATCAAAAGAAATGCAAGGTTCGGCATGGTGCATCAAACAACATAAAGTACTTAGGGTTTTTCTTACACGGGAAATCCAAACCGAATCCCGCTAGAACTTTGGAAAAGGTCAAGGTTTAGCGAGGGCAAAAAGAAAAAGAAAAGGTAACGCCCGAATTTTGGCGAGTAAAGAAAAGAAAAAAATTCAACTGCAAAATTCGGGGCGTTACAACCCTCTTCCACGAGAATTCCTGGCAGCTCCTCGATAATCCCCACTGGTACTTCCTCCTGCGATCCTGTATGATGTATGGATGCATTATGAGGATACAAGATGCTTCATGCGAGAGATGTATGATGCGTATGGATGCATGTAATGTGTACGCATATCAAAATCGGTCTATTACACGTGAGCTTCTACAAGACAGTCTACATCGTCCGAGAACATGTAGTCTGTCTTTTCTTGGTCGGTCCTGACTATTGTTCAAGGATTCCACACAACTTCACATAGGTTACGTTATAATGTGTCTCGAATCACCTTACGCATATAGGTTTAGACACACTAATCTATATTCTTTAATAAGCCTTCTTTTCTTTTAGAGGTTAGTTATTTCCTAGTAAAAGGGATTTGTTAAATTCTAATCATCTCCATAGAAGTAACCCCTTAAATTAGTTCGAGGTAACTTATTATTGAACTAATTTCTCTCCTAATTACTAGACTTTTTGATATACCATTTAGTTGGACTTATATTGAGACTACCATTTGATTACTTGAAAAATGTACTACAAAAATTCTAATAGATAATATTTCACCACCATTCTTGACCACATGAATTCCAAAGGTTTCGGATCCATGTTTTTGACTGCATAAAAATAACAAGAAATGGTGTAGACATCAAATTAATCTACTTTCAAATACTAAACTAGTCGAACAATAAATACCATATTTTTCCTATACTCTACTTAGCCTAACAACATGTCATAAAAATTTACAGAGACAATTCCTTTATAAATCTTTTTCTATGGTTTTCTAAAGAAATCAACTATTTCGGTTTTTAATTTATTATCCACAATTTCTCTAGATGATTGCTGGTTCAAATTAATTCCAGAGGTGGTCATTGACACATGATTTGTTCAAAAAAAGATTCACAACCAAATTAGAGGTTTTAGTATATATTTTCAAATTTCTAAGGAATCAACCATTTATTCCTTTAATTCATAATCATAAATTAATCAACAGAACATGCCTCCAAATTATTTATCACAAGTAGACAATAACTAAAGTAACCTAGTAAAAATTGAACTTTGTTTTTTCTGGCCTCAGATTTATTTACTTTATCACTTATAAAGAAACTCGGTTTTCATATTTAAATTCAAACCGTGAACAAAAACATTCAAATCTTGACATGCAACATTTTAAACTGTAGATCTGACTTAGAGGAGTTCTACAAAATTTATTTCACAATTTTTCGAGTTCAAAAACTCAAGTTACTGATTTTCCAAGGTTCTCTGCACATTAAACCAAAAAAGAAAAAGAAAAACAGAGAACCCACTTTACATGTTAGCCCTTCGGGTTTCAACTAACCGCAAATGGTTACCATAAGGTCCTCGACCACTATACACCGAGTCTATGATAGTTTACAGAAAAGCCCTCAGGTTTTGGCTTAATCGCGCGCGAGATACGTCTTCTACCTCATAATAGAGAGAGGGAGAGACGAGTGTGTGGTTCGGGTGATGGCTTATCAGCGGTGAAGATGGCTAGACGAGGTAGCGGACAGGTGTGGTCGACGAAGGCGAACTCGACGGCGGTCTTGGCTCGGCGGGACATGGATGGAGATCTCCGATCCACGCACGCCGGTGGGGACCAAGGAACGACGGTGTCGACGGTGGTGCTCCGGTCGTCCTTCAGCTCGAGAAAGAGGTGTCGAGACGGTGCATGAAACGGTGAAGCGATTGCGGGGCTTGGTTTGGGCAATGGCAGGCGGTGGGATCTCAGGTGTGAGCTAGTTCGTGACGGCCATGGCGGTCAACGTTGGATGCAAGAAAAGACGAGAGCGAGAGAGTGAGGGTGAGTGGGAATGGAGGAAATGAGCACTGGTGAGGCGAGATGCTCTCCACTTCGTCCTAGCAGCCAGGCGCGGCACGGACGAGGCATGCACGCGAGGAGAACGCAGCCCATGCGCTTGGACGCGAGCTCCACGTGTCCAGACGCGCGCCACATGGCAAACACAATCTACAACTCCCGCAGGCGCGAATGAGACAAATTGGGAGTACAAAACGTCTTGCAGCTTCAGCCAATTTGCTCCCCTCTCTACCGGCTACAACTTTGCTATAGAGATTAGGGTGGTTCAGTGGCTAGATTTTGAATTATAGGCCTCTAAACTTTGGTTTGTCAGCACTTCACAAAACAGTAGAAACCGGCCGTCTAACTGTGTCAAAACATGTCAAACGGATTCAAAAAATTTCCAACTTTTTACAGGGCGTGCCCTAAGTAATTATCTACAACTTTTGTTATTGGGACAATATCATTTGAAGATTATTTATTTTTGAACATGCTGAAGTTTGAAATGAGGTACAAGATTAGACATAGAAAAATCAGGGTTGTCCCCATTTCTTTTTGTTTTCTGAAGAAACTTCATTTATTAAGCACAACAGTCACTAAACCACATCATCACATATAGTTTAGAAACTACCATTTTCTAAACTCAAGAGTTGGATGATCAACCAGTATCAATTCAACTTAATTAAGTGAAGATTACTCACACTCTAACACTGTAATAATCTATGTCTAAGAGAACTAGGTTTTCTACTGGTGCAAGCAAGGGTTCACTTCACAACCATTAGTGGCAATTTAAGATTTTGATGTAAGTGATCATATGATTGATGATGCTCATGATAATGCCTTCATGATGCACATGCCATGAATGAGTATGCTAAACACCAGGGGTGTTACAGTTGGTGCCTCCATTGATTCATGTTATTGAATCTTGGCGAATAATTGATGAGGAGTCATCTCCTCATAATCATCATGGTCTCTTATCATTCTTGCTAAGCTCTTATCCTTTTCCTTGTAGGCTCTCATGAATAGCCTAGTGACCTTAGAATCACTCCAATCTTCTCTACCAAGAACTCTTATTTTGTTGACCAACACCATCAACCGATCAAAGAGTGATTGAAGTGACTCACCATTTATGCAACCATACCTTGCGAGCTCACTTCCAAGGCCTCGACCCTATGTCTATTTGCTTTTGGATCGCCTTCATGTGACATTTTGAGAATGTTCCAAATATCGTGAGCATCCTCTCTTACTTGCACAATGAGGTACTCTTCCGGTCTCAAATTTCCTTTGATAATGCTCACGGCTTGAGCATTATGATGAACGTCATGCATCATTTTTGGTGTCATTTCTTCGTAGGAGCGGGCTTGCACACACCTATATTCACAATTTCCTAAAGACTTGGATGCACATCAATTAGATGAGACTTTGTCTTGTTAGCTCACTCATCATAGTTCAACTCATTACGTGTTGGAAGCTTTCCGAGGGGCACTAAAGAGAAGTTGGGGACATACGAGAGTAATCGGATTGAACTCTATGAATTTTGTTACCCTTACTATTGTATGTTGACTCTTCGATGTTGAGGCTAACCCTCTTCATTACCTTGGACACCAAGAGTTCAACCAAGTCATTGGAGTAGTCCACCTTCTTCTTCCCTCTTTTTTCTTCTTTGGCTCTTCTCTTTGCTTATTCTTCTTCGACATTTCTCTTGGCCTCGTCCTCCTTCATCTTGAGGAACGTATTTGAGGCGAGCTTCATCGCGATGTTGAGGATTTGGAGATTCACCTCCTCACCAATAGATGTGGTTAGGATCTCCTCAAGAATAGGCCCTTCGTTGTTCCTTGGAGTCGACATGATCATTTCTTCACGTGGTTAAGCACTATAGACAAGGCATGAAGCTCCAATACCGATTGAAAGTATTCTAGAGGGGAGTGAATAGGCTAAACCTGAAATATTCACCACAAACTTCAAAATAATGTCAAATAAACAGTTCAACTGGTATAGGCCGGTTTAACCGCTATTAAGACCGGTTGAACCATTCTGAACCAATCCAACTAAGAGAATAGATCTAGGCTAGGAACAATATGTAGATACAATGAGAGATTCTTTCAAGGTAAGAACATGGGGGATAAACTAAGCGTAGAAGGTGAGAAATACGGATGGAGCACCTCCAAAAGATCAACACACTTAGAACAACACTCGGTGCATTCCTTGCCAAAAATAAAACACAATAATTGAATCCAAGCAAGAACACAAGACACGAGTTTTATCCTAAGTTTCAGCCACACCACAAAGGTGTCCTAATCCCCATTGAGGAGCCCACGAAGGGTCGGGTCTATTCCAACCCTAGTCCTCCACAAGCCAACCATAAAGGTCAAGGCAAACTCTTTTCTCAAATCAGCTCAATGAGTGGGTGATACAAACTTCTTGGGGTCGTCCACAAATATGGAGACTCCCAAGCTACCTCAACTCGTCAAGAAACTCGATGGTTTCAAGAACAACAAATTCACACCTGAGGTGTTTGTAACAAGCTCATGAAATGATAAAAGGAAGGATGACAGGAAAACCAAATCCGAGTGTCACGAACAAAAAGCTCACACCAATGGCTCTTCAATCAAGGGAATTGGGGTGTGAGAGAGAGGGTGTGAGCTTTTGTCTTGAGTTAAGTCCGCGAATGAGGAGAGAGACACAAGGCGTATTTATAGAGGTCCCTCAAAAATGTGGTGAAGATTGGATCTTTCTGCATTGAAAGCAGTTGAACTACCCCTAAAAGGAGTTGAACTGGTTTTGACTAGAACCGAACCAAGTTCAAAAGGTTTAGTTTGACTGGAAGGCAACTAGCAAAACCGGTTGAACCTCCTCCTAGGGTCAATTCAACCGCTTGGCCTATTAGTTTGCTAGTAAGACTGGCAGACAGAGGTCAGAACGGCTAGTTACACCATAACACTTGTTGAACATCCGCCAGGGTTTGTTCAAATAGTTTTGACTAAAGAGGTCTAGGGTGAAAACCCTGGTTGAACTGCCCGGGTGCTGGTTCAATCGGTTTTGAGTAGAGAGCTCCTATCCTCAAAATAAGATAAACTATCCTGGAGGGGAGGTTCAATTGCTTTTGAGCAGGGAAGTTTTCTAACCCCCAAAACCTCACTCTAGTTGAACTCAGAGAGTGTCCAAAGAATTTGGTTTTTGAAATAGCTTTTGGAAGCAAGTTTCTAACCCCCAAAACCTCACTACAGTTGAACTCACAGAGTGTCCAAAGAGTTTGGTTTTTGAAATAGCATTTGAAAGTGAGATACTTGAGCTTTGCAATCATATTTACCTTGTCAAAATTCTCATAAAAAGAATGGTGAATCCTACGACTCAAGAAATATAAAATTTTACATGATCTTGGCATGGAATCACATTAAGGAGCCAAATGATGTATATACGTTGTCCTTGGTGCATTCCCTTTATGCTTACTTATTAGAGTTGATACTCCTTTTGTATTTATAAAAACTGTATACACACTAGGAGCAAACTTGTTAAAAACTTTATTCCTTTTGTCAATTAATCACCAAAACCCTCAATTGGGGTTTGTTGCACTTACAAAGATCAACTACTACACAAGAGCCTTTGCATGCGAAACACCAACCTACAGAGCTAAAAAGAGACCCTAGAAGCCAAGAGACTGTAGCGCACTAAAATTTTATTTTAGAATTTATAAATATTTCTCAAAATAATATCTTCTAGCAAGAAATTTCCTAATTTTTTTACTACTCCCAAAAATAGATATGTTTTTATAATAAAAAGTTAATAAAAAATTCTTATATACATTAAGTCATCCCCTATTGAATTTTATAAGTACTCTGTAAGGATAGGAGTTAGAGCATCTTTTAAATAAGGGGTGTACAATAGAAATTGTTTTCTTAGAATAACCTAGTAATAAATATAGAGATCTTGAATGTCATGCAAAACATCATTTTCTTGAAGTAAATAATGCGTGTGTATTTCATTTTCTCCCCATGGTATAAGTAAATTAATAAAGTAATTATAAAAATACAATTTTGCATACATGTTGATAAGTTTTACATTGTGCATTTAAACTATGTTGGAAACATATAACCAGATTGAAATCAAAAGATAGATTTGAACACAAACTAGAGAAAAAGAGATAAATAGAAAAGGAAAAGAAAAGGAAAAATACAAACCTGAAATTGGGCTCGATCTAAGGAACTGTCCCATTTCCGCGCGGCCCAACCAGCCGGACCTGCGCTCGTACCGACCGCCAGGCAGGGCCCACATCGTAGGCACACGTACCGTGCGACAAACTTGCTATTGCTGACATGCAGGGCCCAACGCACAGTCGTCTTCCCCAAACAGAACCGAATCCCATGTGTTCGTTTGCCATAATCCGCTCTGGTTGTTACGATTTAACCGCGTAACAAGAATCTGTGACGGGGGGATTCTGCTGTGATCTTTGTAGGGTTGTTAGGATCTATACTTGGGACTACATGTGTGTGCACCGTCTCCCTGGGACCGCTCGCGCAGAGGGCCGGATCTCGCTGTGGCCCCGCCGCCACCATATCCTGACCACCCCGTCAATCTGCGCCCATTGGTTGATCCATGGTGATTGCTGAGTGTCTGGGTGGGTGCTCGGGAAATCCACGGCGCGCGAGAGACCAGGCAGCGACAACGATTTCTCGCTGGGGTTGGAGCCATGTCATGGATCTGTGCCGCGACATGGGCAGCACTACTGACGCTACCATGACCGGTAAGATGCACTCCAATACGTTCTTCATACCCTCCGCTTTGTTCCGCGTAGAACCGCATCCTAATTGGGTCACCTGGGTGCCGGGGTACTGCACGCCGGTGGCGCTCCGACATGGTGAAGCCAGCACCGCCGTGGCCGGCTGCTGTGTGAAGATGATGAGCTTGCGGCCCTCGGATTCGTGATTGACGGCTGTGATTAGAAGCTAAATACCAATTCGGGGGATTGGAATTGGGCCGTCGATTGACGATCCAAGAGCCTGGTCGATCTCGCTGCGTGGCACGTTTTCAACCGTGGATCAGTGATCCGAAGGCCAACGTTGTGCTGGTTCACTTATGACGTAATCTGTGCCATGGACTTATGACCTAATGGCTGTGGACACACAATTAGGGATCAAAGTGGTAATCCGAACTATTTAATATTTTAAAATAGATATGTATAAAATTTGATGTTGATATTTTCTTATGTTATCAAGCACATTAGTACAAATATGAATAGAATATTACATAAAATGTTTTATGTATTATTTGGTCCCTACAACACAAATAGTTAAAAAAATTACCGAATTTGTTTCCGAACACATACCGAAGTTTATATCTATTATTTAAGAAAATATAGGATGAATTTAAGGTTTATCTTTTATGAATCTTTACTAGTTGAGTGTTAAAAACAAGAGTACAAATTTGTATTATAGATTTTATATCCTATTTATTCGTAATCAAAGAAAAAACGACTAAAAAACTGATTACCGAGTAAATACCGTTTCCGACCGTTTTCATCCCTACACACAATACCCCTTCGGGCCAAACCAATTGCAAAAGAACCCCTTCAGTTCTGTAGAATAAACCCGACGTCCAAACACATTGAAAAACAATTGCATATCAGTCCAAAACTTTATGGATTTGACATTGAGCTTTTAAACAATAGGCACCGCAGTCCATTAATTACGGATTATTAATAGATTAGATCCGAAAATGATTTTTAGTGTTGAAATAATCCAAGAAGCTTGGAAAATTCATAACTTTCACATATTAATTCCGATTTGGTCCATTCAAATTGCGTTAGATTCAGAATAAAATATGCTACACAGTGACAAACATTATTTTGTCAAATCATATACTTTTATAATTGTATATTTATTTAACTTATGTTAGTTGGTTAATCATTCTAATCAAAGTTAGTCTATCTATAACTATAATAAAAATATGATTTCTACTCTAGTATAATATAGATTAAAGTTATTCCTTTCAAATCATTATCACATGATTTATAAAATCAACATAAAGACCTAGATCTGATTGGTTAATCGCATAGATCTTCCGGAATGCCATCTGTCTTCAACCATAACTCATAATTTAGTCAATCCCGAACCCACGATCTCGTAGCATCGCGTAGAATATTATTATGCAGTTTGTGCTTATGTTTGGTGTAATGTTAATTCTGCCTATACCATGTTTGTTTGTATGGTTACGATTAGCAGCGAGGTTACGAATCTTGAAGACCAAGCTGGTACCTGGGAATCTCGAGTCTAAGGCAAGTTGTGCCCTTGATCACTTTTTTTTACCTAATAATGTTCCTATTAATCACTGTGACATGCTCAGGTTAATTTGATGGGGCCTAATAGGTTTCTTTAGTATTGTTTATCCCACACCTTGTTTACCATTGAACTTTCGGGTAGTTTTGCTATTGCTCTACCTGGTTTTGGGATTAATATTACATTATGATCATGTTCCAATATACTATTTTTTAATTATTGTTCATGACAAGATCATTGTGTTAATTGGAACATAGAGCCTAACTTGAGTTAACAGTGCAACCACAAGGGTGGAGTGGGACACCCTTGGCCAAGTAATTAGGAAAGCTAGGGAGAGATTACCTTACCCGGTTAGGGGCAAGCGGGGAGGCGTCGCTGCTAGAGTATAGAGAGGTTCTCGGGTCAAACTGTTTGTAAAGCTTTTCGAACGAGGGATTCCTATGCTTCATTCTTCCTGAATTAGTAGCGGGGTTTCTCGAACTAGAGGAACTTTGGAAAGGCCTCATAGTGCTACCCTGCCTCACTTCCTTGGTAGAGGTGTATGGGGTCCGTACAACCCTGTGGCAAATGGGCAACACAACTTGTGGGTAAAGGTGCGCAACCTCTGTAGAGTGTAAAACCGGTATATCAGTCGTGCTGACAGTCAAGAGCGACTCAGGACTCTCGCATGATTAATTTATGGAACTAAATTTAATTTGTCATATGCATTGCATCGCGGGTGTTATTATCAATTGTGATCTCTTATTTAATTGGGTTGGTATCTACTTATACCTAGTGACTGCTAATAAAATTTTGACCAACTTTAAAAGCAATGCTCAGCTTTAACCATCTTCTTTGGTAAGCCTTACACTTCACATGGGCTCCCACCTTTGGTGGGTTCATGCACATTATTCTTCACAACTTGTTGAGCGATGAACATATGTGAGCTCACCCTTGTTGTACTCACACCCCCCCGGTCAAGAACAGGTACCACAGGACAAGGCACGTGAAGGATGTTGTGTTGACTGTTGAGTTCGTGAGTGGTCTAGACCGTCGTCTTCCAGTCAACTTTGGGTTGCTGGATTGTTGTCTTCATATGATATAATTATTTAACTATGTTGTACAGAAATCCTATTATATAGTAAAGATGCGACATTCATTTATGTACCATGCGTCATCATATGTGTGATACTTGATCCTAAGACATTTGATTGATTCGCGCCCGGGTTTGGTGCCCCTAAAACCCGGGTGTGACAGAAGTGGTATCAGAGGAATGTTGACTGTAGGACGAAACCTAGATAGAACTGGATAACCCTTACCTACTTACCTTTGTTACTCTGAGTCTTTCTAAACTTTTCTTAATCTTTTTCTCATCTATTGTTGCTTTACTCTGATTACTCTTACCTTTTCTCTTCTAAAGACAAAAGTGGATTTTAGACTTTGAAATCCTGTACCTAAGGTGACTTTTAGGAATAGGAAACCTAATCCTAGGAACTAAGTCAAAACTATTTTTGTAAATATTTATATGTTTGAGTGTTTATTCTTATGACAATTGTTTGATTCAGTTCTTTGATTGAGTGTGATGAGTTGTGGAGTAATATTCACAATTGCATCTGCATATACATATAGGCATAAAGATATATTCATAAGATAACTAGACAACCTAGATTATCCCCCACTAAAATATATCTAGCTTAATAGATCCATCTTGTCTTGAAAAATTATGTCTTATCCAGAGAAGTTCATCTTGTCCTGATAAGCATACTTATCTCATCATAGAGTAACAACCATGATTTAATCCAAATTACTTAAACCTTATCTATTCTAATCGAGTCATACCAATCTAATCTAGGTCCCATCCAATCTAATTAAAACTAATGTGATCTAATATGATCTAATAGGACCTAGTTCAATCTAATCTAATCTAGATCTCTTATCTAATTCATTCTCTTGCACCTATCTAAATGTTAGAATTGATTAACCCAGATCATTAATACTAGTAAGATAGACTGGTTAGCTAATTTGAATTCTACACCAAAAAAACCCTTCTCACCTAATTCACTTAATCCTAAATTAGTGTCTTAGATCAACTTGACCATATACAACTACCTGACCATATGCAACTACCATACCCATCAGATGGTTGCATAACCCCTCTGTTTCAACCTAATAAGAAAACAAAGATTCTAACCAACCTACCTCATGAAATCTATCCTACCCACAATTATCTTAACTACATGTCCCTAACTCGGATGATCACACCAAGACCAAAGGAAGGAAGATGGTCAACCTCGACAAGGAAGGAAGTGAATAGAATCAGAACTTCAGATAAATCAAGATCCACCATCCAAGATGAAATCTTTCCTTGCCATAATCTTTCTTACCCCAACCTATCCATCTCTTATCCCACATAATAAGTGGCTAGATACATATACTCTCCTAATCACCCATTAGTTATTATTATAGAAATGGGGGACTCTTGATTTTTGAACTAATTAGAAAATAAAAGCTAAATTACAAACCATTCTTTCTATATCCCTTTTCTTAATAATCTCGAGGACAAAATTATTTTTAAGGGGGTAGAATTTATAGCACCCTAAAATTTTTATTTTAGAATTTATAAATATTTCTCAAAATAATATCTTCTAGCAAGAAATTTCCTAGTTTTTACTACTCCCAAAAATAGATATGTTTTTATAATAAAAAGTTAATAAAAAGATTCTTATATACATTAAGTAATCCCCTGTTGAATTTTATAAGTACTCTGTAAGGATAGGAGTTAGAGCATCTTTTAAATATGGGTTATACAATAGAAATTGTTTTCTTAGAATAACCTAGTAATAAATATAGAGATCTTGAATGTCATCCAAAACATCATTTTCTTGAAGTAAATAATGAGTGTGTATTTCATTTTCGGCCCACGGTATAAATAAATTAATAAATTAATTATAAAAATACCATTTTGCATACATGTTGATAAGTTTTACATTGTGCATTTAAACTATGTAGGAAACATATAACCAGATTGAAATCAAAAGATAGATTTGAACACAAACTAGAGAAAAAGAGATAAATAGAAAAGAAAAAGAAAAGGAAAATCACAAACCCGAAATTGGGCTTGATCTAAGGAACTGGCCCATTTCCACGCGGCCCAACCAGCCAGACCTGCGCTCGTGCCCACCGCCAGGCAGGGCCCGCATCCCAGACACATGTACCATGCCACAAACTAGCTATTGCTGAAATGTGGGGCCCAACGTGCAGTCATCTTCCCCAAACAGAACCGAATCCCGTGTGTTCGTCCGCCATAATCCGCTCTAGTTGTTATGATTTAACCGCGTAACAAGAATCTGTGGTGGGGGATTCTCTTGTGATCTCCATAGGGTTGTTAGGATTTGTACTCAGGACTATATGTGCGCGCACCGTCTCCCTGGGACCGCTCGGGCTGAGGGCTAGATCTCTCTGTGAAGGAGAGCCCCGTCGCCGCCATATCTTGATCACCCCGTCGATCTGCGCCCATTGGTTGATCCATGGTGTTTGCCGGGTGTCTAGGTGGGTTCTCGGGAAATCCATGGTGCAGGAGAGACTTGGGAGCGACAACGATTTCTCGCCGGGGTTAGGGCCATGTCGTCGATACGCGCTGCGACATGGGCAGCACTACTGACGCTACCATGACTGGTAAGATGCACTCCAATACGTTCTTCATACCCTCCGCTTTGTTCCGCGTAGAACCGCATCCTAATTGGGTCACCTAGGTGCCAGGTACTGCACGCCGGTGGTGCTCCGCCGTGGGGAAGCCAACACCACCATGGCCGGCTGCTTAGTGAAGATGATGAGCTCGTGGCCCTCGGATTCGTGATTGACGGTTGCGATTAGAAGCTAAATACCGATTCGGGGGATTGGAATCAGGCCGTCGTTTGACGATCCAAGAGCCTGGTCGATCTCACTGCGTGGCATGTTTTCAAGCGTGGATAAGTGATCCGAGGGCCAACGTTCTGCCGGTTCACTTAAAACATAGATGTAATCTGTGTCGTCGACTTATGATCTAACGGTTGTGGACACACAATACCCCCTTCGGCCGAGACCAATTGCAAAGGAACCCCTTCAGTTCTGTAAAATAATTGCATATCAGTCCAAAACTTTATGGATTTGACCTTGAGCTTTTAAATAATAGGCACCACAGTCCATTAATTATCAATTATTAATAGATTAGATTCGAAAATGATTTTTAGTGTTGAAATAATCCAAGAAGCTTGGAAAATTCATAACTTTTACATTTTAACTCCGATTTAATCCGTTCAAATTGCGTTAGATTCAGAATAAAATATGCTACACACTAACAAACATTATTTTGTCAAATCACATACTTTTATAATTGAATATTTATTTAACTTATGTTTGTTGGTTAATCATTCTAATCAAAGTTAGTATGTCTATAACTATAATAAAAATTTGATTTCTACTCTAGTATAATATAGATTAAAGTTATTCCTTTAGAATCTTTATCACATGATTTATTAAATCAACATAAAGACCTAGATCTAATTGGTTAATCACATAGATCTTCCGAAAGACCATCTCTCTTCAACCATAACTCATAATTTAGGTAATCCCAAACCCACAATCTCGTAGCATCGCGTAGAATATTATTATGCAGTTTGTGCATATGTTTGGTGTAATGTTAATTCTGCCTATACCATGTTTATTTGTATGGTTACGATTAGCAGCGAGGTTACGAATCTTTAAGACCAAACTAGTACCTAGGAATCTTGAGTCTAAGGCAAGTTGTGCCCTTGATCACTTTTCTTAACCTAATAATGTTCCTATTAATCACTGTGACATGCTTAGATTACTTTAATGGGATAGGTTTTCCTAGTATCGTTTATCCCACACCTTGTTTACCACTAAACTTTTGGGTAGTTTTGCTATTGCTCTACCTGGTTTTGGGATTAAGTTTACATTATGATCATGTTCCAATATACCGTTGTTTTAATTATTGTTCATGACAAGATCACTGTGTTAATTGGAACATGGAGCTTAACTTGAGTAAATAGTGCTACCACAAGGGTGGAATGGGATGCCCTTGGCCAAGTAATTAGGAAAGCTAGGGAGAGATTACCTTACTCGGTTAGGGGCAAGTGGGGAGACACCGCTGCTAGAGTATAGGGAGGTCCTCGGGTTGAACTGTCTGTAAAGCTTTTCGAACGAGAGATTCCTATGCTTCCTTCTTCTTGAATCCGTAGCGGGTTTTCTCGAACTAGTGAAACTTTGGAAAGGCCTCGTAGTGCTACCCTGCCTCGCTTCCTTGGTAGAGGTGTATGGGGTCTGTACAACCCCGTGGCAAATGGGTAACACGACTTGTGGGTAAAGATGTGCAACCTCTGCAGTGTAAAACTGGTATATTAGTCGTGCTCACGGTCAAGAACGACTAAGGACTCTCGCATGATTAATTTATGGAACTAAACTTAATCTGTCATATGCATTGCATCGTAGGTGTTATTATCAATTGTGATCTCTTATTTAATTGGGTTGGTATCTACTTATACCTAGTAACCGCTAATAAAATTTTGACAAACTTTAAATGCAATGCTCAGCTTTAACCATCTTCTTTGGTAAGCCTTACACTTCACATGGGCTCCCACCTTTGGTGAGTTCATGCACATTCCCCACAAACTTGTTGAGCGATGAACGTATGTGAGCTCACCCTTGTTGTACTCACATCCCCTAGGTCAAGAATAGGTACCACAGGACAAGGCATAGGGATGAAAGTAGGATGGGAAAATCCCGTACCGACCGTTATCGTATAACCAATTTTGTTAGTTTTGTCCTGATCGATTTCGAACCCGATGTAAAAAATGAAAACGGAACAAAAACGGAATATACAAAATGGTAAACGGAAACGGTAGAGTGGTTTTCCCGATTGTTTAACCGGGATCCCGTTTTTAATCGGGATGATCCCGTTTTGTTACCGTATTTTGTAATTCGGGATCACTTGAATATAGCCTGCTCCAAATCTCCAATCCAGATAGCACTTTGAGGCCCAGCCCATCTAAGAAAAACCTAACCTAGCACTATCTCTCCCAGCCCCAGGCAGCCAGGCTCCCAGCCGTAACGCAACGCCGCCACCTGTCCCTAGCCTAGGCTCCCAACCGGCTGCCGTAACGCCGCCGCCCGTCCCTAGGCCCTAGCGGCTAGCTCGCGTGTCCTACTCTGTGCTCTCAGTGCTCTGTGCTCTCTCGGTCTCTCCCAGCGCCAGCCGCCAACTCGCCTGCTCGCCAGAAGCCATGGCTCCACCGCGGATTGGCCTCGCCGCGGCACAACGACACCGGTGAGTGGTCCAGCTAGGCCATGGCTCGTCGCTCGGCAGCTCCCTCCTAGCCGGCCAGCCGCCCAGCCTCAACAGCTCCTCCACCACACGCTGCCGTGACGTGTCGTCCCTCCACTGCTGACTGCACGACACGGCTCCATTTGTCCCTCGCAGTCGCAACACTAGCACGACACGGCAGCCGACACGAACTCTCTCCAGCGGCTACGGCTCCATTCCTGAGATGACGCCTCCGGTTGGAAATAATACTCCCTCAAGCTCAGCCATGAGATTGGCCAAGTTGATGTCTACCACAAGAGCGCCTTCTACTCGCAAAACAAATTCGGTATTCTCTGCATATGCTCAAGGTATATATTAGAAAAATAGTAGCAATAGCATTAGCATTACTAATTGGTTGTAGATTGGGAAGCATCATATTGACTGTAGAATAATACGAAAATCTGTTTATAACAGGGTTGAAAAGAAAAGCTGAAGCCTCTTCTAGTCGGATTTAGAATGTACGTGCACGCGCGCGTGGGTTCCCGTCCGATTTCGGCTTTAATCCGACCAGATCGTATCGGTTTTCGATTCCCGTATTTATCCCGTTTGTTTTTGTTACCGATATATCCCATTTTCGTTTTTGTCCCGCAAGGTAAATATGAAAATGAAAACGGTAGAGGTATTTTACCGACCGTTCCCGACCGTTTTCATCCCTAACAAGGCGTGTGAAGGATGATGTGTTGAGTTCGTGAGTGGTATAGGCCATCGTCTCCTAGTCAACTTTGGGTTGCTGGATCGTTGTCTTCATATGATGTAATTATTTAACTATTTTGTACAGAACTCCTATTATATAGTAAAGATGTGACATTCGTTTCTGTACTATGAGTCATCGTATGTGTGAGACTTGATCCTAGCCCATTTGATTGATTCGCGCCCGGGTTTGGTGCCCCTAAAACTCGGGTGTGACAGAGACAACATATCGAAATCTAGGCCAGGATACACCACCTCGTCCAGGAAGAGAGAGAACACTCAAGGGCCCTTGAATAGGAAATTACAGACCTGCAGAGTCAGTAGTTTGTCCCCTAGCCTTCATAACATCCAACCTTGTGCTTAGATGCATGCCTCCATCTTTGCCTTCCAAAACTAAAACCATATCCCTTGAAAACACATGGTTTTTTGGAATACCTATCCATAGCAATTTAATTAAGTCACCTATTAGGATTAATTAGATAAAAAACAATGCTCCGATACCATTTGAAGGATCGTATTACTCTAAATAGGGAGGGTGAATGATTGCAGAAACTTAAAAATAAATATCTCACCTCCTCTTAGTCACAAGACCAAAATAATGCACTTTTATAAATCTAGAAAGATTATTGTTACATTCATAGCTGACTAAAATCCATAACTTTGATCGATCTCAAAATCTATCAAATTAAACTACTTAAAATTATAAAACTAATCCAACAGGAATCACGTCGATCGAACTTTCCAATCTAATGTTATGAACAAAACAAGATCGTTGTTCCAAAGAGTAACACAAATTAATCAAGATCAAATTCCAAAGTTAAGAAATAATTAGAAAATATTAATATCCCAAACTTTGTAGATCAATAACTGATGCTCTAGCAATGTTCTAGATGAACCAATTGATTAGTAACAATTGAAGAAAGCAAATCAATCTAAGAACAGAATTAGATAAACTATTAATCAACAAAGAAAGAGGAACAATGCTGCCATAATAATAGTACATAATCAACTCCTTAATTATCAAGATTGGTGTACAAAAAGTTCTATATAAAGGCACCAGAGAATTCTTCCTCGAGATCTCTAAAGATATAGATTAATCTAATCTATTAGATCTAATCTACCATCCACATCTTTGTGTAATCCTGTTCTCAAAAAGAACAAATCTGCTCTCTATTTATACGGAATTAGAGTCCTAATCTGGCCTGGACTCCACTCTTTAGTCATATAAGACACTATTTCCTCAGCCACATGTGCTGCCTCTCGCTTTCTACCCTCTTGGTACACCGCACACTGCGCCAACTGGGCCTACGCCCCTCTTGGGCCTACCGTGTCGTTGTATCAACTACGCTAACTAGCTGTCACATGGGCCAAGACCACTCCAACTCATGCAATCACAATATGCAACAACGCTTCAATCAAAACATCCCTCACAACATCCTCGACTATGGACCTTAGTTCCTCCCTAAACTTAGTCCCGAAACTTAGTTTCGTACCTCAATTTCTCCTTGATCTTAGTACAGAAAACAAGTTTCACCGTCACTGCGACCATGCTTCACCTCGATCATTACTTGCACATCACCAACATACACATGTAACCATGTATGTGCAAAAGTTTGTGACTTTACTCAAGATTAATCCATGCAACACCACTCCATCGAGTGTGTTACAACAATGTCAAAATGCATGGTAACATACATGCACACATGCATTAAGTCCAACCGTATGTAAATCACTTTGCAATGATTGTAACAAATTATCACAATATTCTAATGTCAACTAACACAATATTTTTCATCACACGCGATTTGACAAACTTAATTTTTTTGGTGTTAAGACAAAGAGAGGTGAGAGAAATTGGTCATTGTTTTGCAAAACAACCTCCTAATAAGCAAAAATTTAGGATTGTGTCAAGTTCAACACTATTGTATGGGTTATGATTTACATATAACTCAAAATATGTATTTTATTCGGTGCTACAATTAGAAAATATTAAGTTACCAATAAGAATGCACTATATAAGTTGTCTATTTTGGGAGATAGATATCCCCCGGGTCCTTACGAGCACCAAAACACAGTTCCGACCTGCCCAAGGCTGACCTCGGGCGGGAGAAGAAGTTTCAACACACCCGAGGCCAACCTCAGGTGGGAGCACAGAAACACCCCATGGGCCACCTGATGGGACTCCCGATGGTTTTCCTATCAAGACATGCCCTCGGTCACAACTAGGCCGGATGAGCTTGATCCAGAATGACGAAGACTGGACAATCGAGTTATGCGCAGCAGGAGCGCTGAAGCCCCGCGCAGGGAGGTTGCGCACACCTGAAGAGCTAGATACTCGGGGATAACTTGGATGAAGAGCGACCAAACTTTGGATAAGAAGGAACGCATGTCATGTTAAAAGAGGATTCAGGTTGATTTAGATAGTGATCATGACTTGTAAAGGGATAGCCCTCTAGTCATCTATATAAGGTCGAGGGGTACCCCTATGAAAGCATCTCATCTCATCACATCCCATCACCACCTCATAGCTAATCAACCTTCTCATAATAACCATGCCACCACTAGATCAGTAGAAGAACTCACCCTCCACCACCCATAGTTCATCTATAACCCATGTACACTAGTGAAACTTAAATACTCAGCCTTGACAGGAAGTAGGGTGTTACACATTCTAGAATCCCGAACTTGTATAAACTGTTGTGTGATCTGATGTACATCCGCACGTACCATCGAGTCGTAGTCAACAATGTCGTCCTGCTCAAAAACATCACATGGGGAACCCTGTGGTGCGCAGTCAGGTCATAAACACCGACAGCTAACGCGCCAGGTAGGGGGTGCGACACTGATCCATGTCGACTCCATGGCTATCATCTTCAACACCCCAATTGCCTTCAACGTCGGGGAGGTGTTCTGCTTTGGATCCCTCTCCTGCATCGCGGATCAAGAAGGCATCTTGCACCGCATCGTGGATCCATCTGAGAAGAGATCTTCTCCCATGGCATCGATTGAGGAGGTGGGCTCACCCTAGCTGACCTCAGTGAGAACTGCTCCAACAAACTCGAAGGCGCGAAGACTTCAACCAACTTCCGCCCGCGCAGGATTGCGCCCGTGTTGGGTGGGCCCAAGACCATAGCAACACTCGTGGCCCGACCGACTGAGGCTGCACCCTTATCATGACGGACTCCTCTATCCATGTCACCTACCCGACTGAGTCGACCTAGATCACCGACGACTGTCCTGACCGCTCCACTCACATGGGAGACACCCGGAATGTGGGACATGACCCCAAGCTCTTTCTTCTCAGATATCCTCTTTGTGATAGCCCTCCCAAGTTATCGGACCCACATGCACCAATCCTTTCCATTAACGGCCTCAAATGGCTATGCACGTGTACCATGTAACTTAACAAGGCTATCGAGTTCAACAACTTGAACTCGTTATCCCAGTGATCTCTCGCAAAACATGTATATTATAGTAGTCACATTCGATTCACACACACTTCGGAGATAGAGCGGAAGACTTTACAAACATTCTTTACATTTCCAAAACTCAAGTTTTACATGTTAGAAAGAGTAATATTTATTACAAGTCCTGATAGAACTCAAAGTGCATAACTTACATACAAAGCTAGGAAGGTAGAACCCTTCCAAAGCTTACACATAGATCTAACTAATCCTCCTTTAAGACTGGAAGCATCTTCCAGCCATAGGGACACCTAGAAAACTCCTGATTACCTGCAACAACATGGGTTCGAAAACCTTGAGTATGGAGTGTACTTTCGCAAGTCTTACCCAACTAAGGAAAAGACTCTCAAGGATATGCTGGATTTGGGAATCAAGGAATGACTTTTAGCAAGAATCAACTTTAATAGTTTGCAAAAAAGCTTACTAAAATGAGTCCTTACTTTCAACATTTTAATGCTAGATTGCGTCTAATCTTATCATCTCATCAACACCACATTATTTTTACTTATCATTATTCCATCCATGACCTAGATTGCAGGGCAATGATCAAGTCTCCATTGTCCGAGGATATAACGGTGATCCGAATCGATTTACCCAGCAAGGGATCCTTAACCACACAACATATGTAGCACTTAACCCTTGCATATGCTAACCCGCACCCGAGTTTCTCAAGACCAGAATGGGTTCCGGCTACCCGAGAGCATAGTTACTCCACCGTCTGGCCTCTTGCCACGGAGAGTACACGCTACTCTCACCATCTCCCACGCCCAGTGCGAGCGAGCTGTTCTGGTATTGGTCCAGCCGAGATTAGGCTTACCCTGTCCTATACCAGGGCATGTGGCAAGTTAATATAGTCCTCGATCAGCAAGCCTACATTCGCTATAATCCTTAATCAACCTAGGCAGAACATCACTTGTTCCTAGCCTAAGTCTCGATTTATGTACTTTCATCCTTAGGACTTATTTGTGTACCTTAGGATGATTAAAACATCACAAGGAACTTTGCATTAGATCTCCCCATGACCCTAGTGAAAATATTCTTGTAGGTTGAGCATCCTTCCTCAGGATAAACCCTGAGCTAGACATTAGTGCAAAGGACAAACTCTATCTGCAAGAGTTACCTCTAGGCAGGGCTAAGCAATTTTGTAAAAAATATTTGATACTTCCAAAGAAGTTCCTATAAAAGGAATGAATATCAATGTAGTCGATGCATCAAATAGTTTCCAAGCAACTCATATAAACTTAGTGCACATTTCAGTAGACTTAAAGTGTATAAAAGTCTTTTAAAAATATAAGGAATGGGCAAATGCACCGTGGCTTACAATTGTTGTAGTGAAGAGGTACTAGATCCCTCTACCCATCCATCAGTTAGATAGCTCCATCCTCTTGATGAGCAGACACTAGCTCCATCCTCTTGACCACTTCTTCTAGGTGTTCTACAAGTCAATTACAAATACATGATTGTTTATGTAATGCTATGAAATGCAAACTCTCCCAATGAGAGGCGGGGAACATAAATACCACAAACTAAAGCATAAGACAAACATACATATACTTTTACATAATCTAACACACCGTCTACAACTTAAGCAGAAATTCACTTCTCTGACTTGAACCCTACACGCCAATCCTACAAACTTGAACCATCCATGGGCTAGGACACATTAGACTTACTCCAAGACCAGATCTCACTAGGCACTCTTGCTTCTTGTCCAAAGATCAGGTTTCCCTTGTTAAACTTATTCCTTCTTCTAAATTTTTAATCCACAGATGATTATGGATTTCTAATTATTCAAATTAGGGACTTTACAAGGATTTCTGAGAAAATGCCTTCCAAACATCCCCAAATTTATATCACGTGCTCAAATGACCAAAACAAGGTTACTCAAAAGTTTCTATAATTTTTGGCTCCGTATTTTTATTTATAAAATTCAAACAGTCCTCCCAAGAGCATCTTTAATTCTCTTAATAATTATTAAATGAACTAAAAACTTCAAAACTATTTTTATTCGAGAGCTCATGAATTTATACATCTAACAAAATTTGTTTCACTAATTTTGGATTTTTCTACAATTTCTGGCACCATTTCAAAGCTCTTAGATAAATAATAAAAGGAGACGATTTAAACGTGGGCTGAATCCGGCCCACACGGCCCTCTACCAGATCAAAGCCGGCCTGCGGCTGGGAACCCACACTTGCCAGCACTTTTGCAGAGAGAACTCTCGCGCATCAACAAAACCAACACGTGTCCCCACTACTGTTCTCTTTCTCACTAACACACTCACCTAATTCCCTCGGTTTCTTTCCTTTCACAAAAACTCGGCCCCGACGCCACCGCATACAACTCCGGCGAACTGACACAGGACCGACAACGGCGGCACGACGGCGACGATGGCGAGGGCACTAACACGTACCCTAGACCACGGTGAACACAGGTGTCGGCGTTTCGACCCAGGGGGGTCCCTGGACCGACGAGTAAATTTTTCGCTGCGAGTCCCAGCCCAGATGGGTTGGCACGAGATGGAACACAAGGGGGAAAACGCGGCTCGTGTTGCCCCGCGCCAAGGGGGGTGTGCTTGCAGTAGGGGTTACAAGCGTTCGCGAGAGAGAGAGAGTGAGCCAGTTCGTCAGCTCGTTCTCTCGCGCGACCTTCTCGCATGAAGGCCCTGGACCTCCCTTTTATAGATGCAAGGAGAGGGTCTAGGTGTATAATGGGGGGTGTAGCTATGCGCTAACGTGTCCAGCAGAGAGGTGCCTGAGCCCTGTGTACATGCCAACGTGGCTGTCGGATAGGTGCTAGAGCCCTGTGTACGCGGTATCGTGACCATCGGAGGAGCGCTTGAGCCCTGTAGAAGCACAACTGTCGGGGTTGCTGGGATCTTGCTGACGTCTCCTTGCTTCCGTAGGGTGCTGAGAACCACCACCGTCATGGACGCACGCGTGGAGCCATCATTACTTGTTACCGGGGCGAGCCTGGATGGGACGCCGGTCTTGTTCCCCCGTAGCCTGAGCTAGCTAGGGGTAGGGTAATGATGTATCCCCCGTGGCGCGGTCGGTCCGAGCCCAAGGTCGGGCGAGGCGGAGACTCCTCCTGAGGCCGAGGCCGGGGTCGGGCGAGGACGCGATTCCTCTCGAGGTCGAGGTTGAGGCCGAGCCCTAGGGTCGGGCGAGGCGGAGACCACCTTCCGAGGCCGAGGTGGGGGGCGAGCCCTAGGGTCGGGCGAGGCGGAGACCTCCTCCAGAGGCCAAGGCCCAAGGTCGGGCGAGGCGGAGCTTCCTGTTGCGCATGAGGCTGAACTTAGCTGTTGTCAGCCTCACCCTGGCGGGTGGCACAGTAGTCGGAGCGGGGCGAGCATCGCTGTTTTCCTGTCAGGTCGGTCAGTGAAAGGGCGAAGTGACTGCGGTCACTTTGACCTTGCCGACTGAGGCACGTGTGTGAGGATAAGGTGTCAGGCGATCCTCGCATTGAATGTGCCTGCGATACTATCGGTTGGTGAGGCGATTTGGCGAAGGTTGCTTCACAATGAAGCCTGCCCGAGCTGGGCTTCGGGCGAGTCGAGGGTGCGCCCGTTGCTTGAGGAGGCCCTCGGGCGAGGCATGATTTCGTCTGGAAATACTGTTCCCGCCCGAGGCTGGGCTCAGGCGAGGCGAGATCGCGTCCTTTGAGTAGACGAAGCCTTGACCTGAATCGTGCCCATCAGTCTCTACAGCTTGTGCTGATGGCGGTTACCAGCCGTGTTTAGGAGTGTTGGCGGTACCCCTAATTACGGTACTCGACAGTAGCCCCCGAGCCTCAAAGGGAGTGTTGGTACTCGCTTGGAGGCTTCGCCGCACTTTTTTGCGAGGGGACCAGCCTTTCTCGGTTACACTTTGTTCCGGTGGGTGCGCGCGAGCGCACCCGCCGGGTGTAGCCCCTGAGGCCTCGGAGGGGTGGTTTGACTCCTCTGAGGTCTTAATGCCTTACGTGATGCCTCGGCCGGCCTGGTTGTTCCCTCCTGCGACCTGATTGTAGCCTGGTTTCATGGTCAGGTTCCAAGTTTTCAGGCTAGTTTGTTGATGCTGTCAACGGTATGGCCGTAGCCGGGTTGCGAGAGTAACCCCCGAGCCTCTGCACGGAGTGAGAGGACGATCAAGGACTGTCTCGACTTTTATTATACACCCCTTCGTTGCCTTTCCGCAAGGAGGAAGGGGGGGAAAGCGCCATGTTTCCCTCGGAGGGCGCCGAACATGGTGTCTCCAGTGAGTTGCTAACAGGTGATCCGAGTGGACGCCCGTGCCCCGTTTGATAAGGGTTGGCTAGTAGCCCAGAGGCATGCTCCAAAAGTACCTACAGGTGATTTGCCGGACCCGGACCCGTTCGATAGGGTCTGAGGGCTCGATGCCTCCCTCTGGTGGGATTCCGTTACAAAATCGCTCCTGCTGGTCTCGGAAATGTCCTAGGGTACCTCGGGAGCGTAGCCCGAGCCTCGGCCATGTAACGGACGTACCCAGAGTCATCCCTCGCTCTGTGTGCTCTGGGGCGGCTGTCGAACCCTTCCGAGGGGCCAGCCTTTGAACCCCTGATCAGTAGTGGGCGCGGAGCCCGAGTGCTCTAGGGCGGCTGTCGAACCCTTCCGAGGGGCTAGCCTTCGAACCCCTGATCAGTAATGAGCTTGAAGCCCGAGTGCTCAGGGGCGGCTGTCGAACCCTTCCGAGGGGCCAGCCTTCGAACCCCTGATCAGTAGGAGGGCTCGGGGCCTGCTTCCTTCGCGGAGAAGGATCCCTTTTGAAATATCCCCTTTCCCGGTCCCTGTAGCAAGAGGGAGAAAGTGGAAGAGGAAAAGGATATGAATTTAAATGGTGTGGCGCACCTTTTTTGACGCGGTCATCATGGCGGAGGTGAAACGACGCCCGCTTCGCCTGCCAAAGGCGTCGCTTGCCCTGCCGAGGAGTTTATGCGACGGGACGGGTGATTCGCGGGGCAGCCGTTGTGCGTGCGCAAGTCGTTCGAGGAACGGGCGTTTCACCTTCGAGTTTGAATTTCACAGCGGGTTCGGGCGAAGTTTTGAATGGATCTCGCCCGGGCCTTTATATACTCGGAAGAGGGGCCGATGGTGGTTCTTTACTCTGCTATTTGCGCTTGCCTTCTGCTTTGGTTTCCGCAACCTAAGAGAATAGCCAGAGAAAAGAAAACCGTGCACCTTGTCCCCTCCGCCTCCACTTCCTTCGTTCAGCGATGGCTGACAAGGTGACCGTCGTTCCGCCGCGCGATCCGTGGCCTTTCTCCACCGTAACGGTGGACGATCTGGAGGCCCTCGTCGCCGATGGTTTGCTCCGTCCCCTCTCCGGTGACCCGCAGCCGGAGTGGATGGCCCCTGCGAGCGAGGCCGACCCGACTCCGCCACCAGGGTATGTGGTTAGTTTCGTCTCCTTCCACAAGCGGTGGTTCAGAGTGCCAGCGAGCCATTTGATGCGGGCGCTCCTGCACTACTAAGGGGTGGTGCTGCACAACTTCAACCCCAACTCCATTGCGCAAGCGGCCATCTTCGCGGCGGTTTGCGAGGGTTTTTTGGGGATTGACCCCCACTGGGATCTATGGACCCATCTCTTCTCCACGGAGCTCTTCGCCTTGACGACGGGGGAAAAGAAGGTCCGCATGGCGATGCGGGCCGGTGGCTGCACCCTCCAGCTGAGGCAGGGGCGCGCACAACAGTACATCCCCGCCATCCTTGTGTCTTCGAACAAGGGGTGGCAGCGCCGGTGGTTTTACCTCCGGAATGATGACGGAAGGCTCCCGTCGTTTTCTCAACGAGTGGTGACTGCCGCCGGCAGCAATTGGCGCTGGGGGGCCACGCGCGAGAAATAGGAGAAGCTCCAGCCTCTTCTGGTGGCCTTGCAGAGGTTACGAGATGGGGGTCTTACCACCGCGAGGGTCGTCGCCGCTACCCATCGCAAGAGGGTGCTTCCTTTGGCGGAGCGGCGGTTGCCGCTTGCGGAGATGAAGCCAGGGGTTGATCTGGAGGGCTCGCAGATGTCCTCGGCTTCCCTCTCCGCCGACGACCTCCGCAGGCGGGTAGCGTGTACGGTAGGGAGGCTGGATGCCGGTGCCCTTACCCTGCCTGTGATGCGTCCCGAGCGCGGTACGTGTCCCTTGTGAGCATCCGCTCCTTCTCCTGTTTTGTGCCGGGTTGCCTTTGATTCTTACCGTCGGGATTTCCGTTCGTCTCTAGGGGTTGCAATTTTACAAGCCCTCCCTGCCGCCGGTCCCGGAGGACGCGGTGGACCGAGCCGCGTGGAGAGTCACCATGGAGAAGAAAAAAGGAGAAGAAGGACGCGGAAAAGGCCTAGGCCCGCGAGCGGATGCGGGCTCGGGAAGCCTTGGAGAGGCGCCGTCGGAGGCAGGAGAGGGACGGGCTCCCGAGGGAGCCGTCGCCGGAGACGCCTGACGACGATGACGATGATGATGATGACGAGGGCGACGACATGGCGGCCCGTCTTGGCCTCAGCCCGGATCTGAGGCTAGGCCAGGGGTCGCCGAGCTAGCCTCCAAGTAGGTTGGCGCCATCATAATCTGGGGCTGGGACATCAAGGTCTCGGTCCAAGGAGAGGGGGCAGGCCGAGGGGGTACTTGACCCCTTGGCCGAGGTAGTTGAGGTGATTCCGGAGAGTCAGGCCGATCCGCCTGTCCCTCAAGAGCAGGCGCCCGCGCCGGCTGTACAGGAGGTTGATCCTCGGGCCGTCGTGACGCCCCTGGGCAGGCCGTCCCTTCGGCGCCTCGGGCACCCGAGGCGGGAACGGCGCCGAAGCCGGCAGCGGGGCAATCCTCGGCAGCGCCTGCGGGGACTGAGGCCTGAGGGGCCTCCCTGCAGGCCCGATTGGCCTTGGTCCGGAGCGGGTAAGTATCTGAGGATATCTCTGTTTTGGCTCTTTCTCCGTGTGCTCTGATCCTGCTTTATCTCTTCTTTTCAGCAAACGGAGGCAGGGCTCGGCCGGTCTGGCCCCCCGGAAGGCCCTTAAGACAGTGCCGGCCTCTGCAGCCAGTGCCGCAGCGCGCCATGCCGGTTGGCTGGCCTCCGCACAAGACGCCCTCGAGCGGGGGGTCCAGGCGACACGAGTTGCCATGGGGCAAGCCTCCCAGGCTGACCCCATCATTAGGGCGGCCATCGTGCCGGGGGAGGCTGCTGACGTGGCCGCGGCCCCGAGCCCACCTGACGTGTTGTCGGCGCCGGCACCAACTCCTGCTGAGGCCGTCGCTGTTTTGCCCGTGGAGCCACCCGTCGTCGCTGATGTTAGGATGGCTGAGGTGCCGCTGCTCGAGGTCGTCCCCGACCTCCCCAGTCTCGGCCATAAGGAGAGGGCGGCCGCCGTTGCCGAGGTCGGTGATCGGAGGCCCGCCTTCTTAGCCGAGGGAAGGCCCAGTACGTCGTCAGTGATGGTACCTGATGCATCGACTGCAGGGGGTCCCGACGTCTTGGAGGAGGGGCGCGTAGGACCGCGGCCTGTCTTGGGGAGCGGCGACCTTATCCCCGTGCGGCGCAACCCCAATGAGTGGTGTGGGCAGGTGCTCTGATTCTGGAGCCGCGGCGCCTTGGAACCCCTCTTCGTCCTCGACGACGAGCAGGAGGAGCAGTCTCGGGATGAGCTCCATGAGTATGCTGAGGCGGCGATGGGGTCGCTTCAGTCGACCATGGAGATCCTTTCCAGGGATGTTCCCAGGGTCCTCCAGGTAAGGATTTTAGGCATACCCCTTGCGTGACTAGGGCATTCTTTGTAATACCCTGCTTCCCTTCCTCCGGAACTGGCGAATGTTAGCACCGCCAAGTCGCTGTTCATCCGCCGCGAGAGCGACGTCTGGGGTTCGCTGTGGTCCTAGAGGGCCGCGCTTGCCGAGGCTAATGAACGCCTCGCCCAACGGAGCACCAAGGTGGTGGACCTTCGGCTGCTCTGTGATGAGCTGAAGGCGGAGGCAGCGGCGGCGCAGGCACGGACGGAGGCGCAGCAGCGGCAGCTGGAGCTTGGCCAAGTCATTGGCAAGCGGGACCAATCTCGGAGCCAGGCTGCTGAGGCTGTAGGCCGGGCTGAGGCCCTTGGGGGTCAGCTGGCCGAGGTGTCTGCTCGGGCCGGAGCCCTTGCGGAGGACCTGGCCGTGGCCGTCGGATCTGCTCAGTCCGCCCAAGCCGTAGCCTCGGAGCAGCGTGCCCGGGCCGAAGGTACGTTTCGGCCACTTTGCAACTTCGATTCAGCTTCATTCTTCAACTTGTGTCTGAAGAATTTTGTTCGGTTGTCTGCAGAGTTCGAGACAACTCTTAACGAGTCCGTCAAGGTGCTTGCCTAGGCGGCTGAGCAGAAGGAGGCCGACCACGTGGCCATGTTCGAGGCTATCTCGGCCTTTTACCAGGCCTTTGGCCTCGATGACGTCCCCTCGGGTAGCTCCCCCCAGAGTCGCATGCGGGCCTTGGGTGGCCATGTGCGCAGCAGACTCCGTGGGGTGCTGCATCACGGCGTTAGGCGGGCCTTCGCCGTGCTCGCTTCCCACTACGACGTGGATCTGGAGCGGGTCAGCGAGGGGTACTGTCTACCCGACGAAGACGAGGCCTCCTTAGCCGAGGTCCAGAGGCTTGACGCGGCCGTCGCGGGCCCAAGCGCGGTGCTAGCGTCCTCCTTCGAGGTGGAGATCCTTCCGCTCGCGTCGCCGTCTAGGGCCGGGCCAGATCTTGCCGAGGGTGGAGACGACACCGAGGGTGTAGACGACGCCGAGGGTGCCGCTCCTCCCTCGGGCGATGTCTGATTCTGCCGGAGCAATTTGTTTGGAGTATGCATGTGTTTTTCGCGGCCGCCGAGGCCTAAACACCTTATTGTCTTGTAATAAAGCTGTGTTTCCTTTCCTCTCGTTTCGAGTATCCGGACTTGTTCATCGGTAGCAGAATCGCTTATCCAAGCAAGAGTTACTTTTCGCGGAAGGTGATGAGTGAGGTATCCGTATCCCGGAGGCGTAGGAGTCCCTCGGCTCGGTCGGCCTTGCCGCTTACATGCGCTCTTACTCGCTTTGCAGGATTCTGTTATCGATATAGTCGGAAAGCACGAAAGTTGTTTTGGTAGAAAACTTTTCCGAGGAAAATTTTGACGCAGAGGGGGTTCCCCCCTTCTAGCCCCTGAGGGAGGGTCGGGCTTTGCCGAGGCAAGGCTGACCCTTCCTTGACGGTTAGACTTTATTTGTGTATGTAAAGAGAATGAGGTATATGAACGACTTGAAACATCTTAAGGGTAAAAGCGACGTAGCTGTTGGATGTTCCAAGCGTTGCTGTAGACCTCGCCTTGATCGTTGGCCAGCTTGTATGTTCCGGGCTTCAAAATCTTGGCGATGATGAACGACCCTTCCCAGGAAGGAGTAAGCTTGTGGCACCCTCGGGCGTCCTGCCACAGCCGAAGTACCAAGTCTCCCACCTGGAAGCCTCGGGGCCGAACCCCTCGGGCGTGGTAGCGTCACAATGACTGCTGATACCGTGCTGAGTGTAGTAAGGCCACGTCCCGAGCCTCTTCCAGCTGGTCCAGTGAGTCTTCTTGGCTGGCCTGGTTGCTTCGGTTGTCGTACGCCTTTGTCCTCGGGGAACCGTATTCTAAGTCTGTGGGCAAGATAGCCTCGGCCCCATAGACTAGAAAGAACGGCGAGAAACCCGTGGCTCGGCTCGGCGTCGTCCTCAGACTCTAGACCACCGAGGGTAGCTCTTTCATCCATCGCTTGCCAAACTTGTTGAGGTCGTTGTATATCCTCGGTTTAAGTCCCTGCAAATTCATACCGTTAGTGCGCTCCACCTGCCCATTCGTCATGGGGTGAGCTACGGCGGCCCAGTCCACACGGATGTGGTGGTCCTCGCAGAAGTCTAGGAACTTCTTCCCAGTGAACTGCGTGCCATTGTCGGTGATGATGGAGTTCAGGACCCCAAAGCGATGGATGATGTTCGTGAAGAACGCCACCGCCTGCTCAGACCTGATGCTGGTTAGGGGTCGGACCTCGATCCACTTGGAGAATTTGTCGATGGCGACCAGCAGGTGCGAGAAGCCCCCATGTGCCTTCTGCAAGGGACCGACGAGGTCCAGACCCCACACAGCAAACGACCAGGTGATGGGTATTGTCTGCAGGGCCTGAGCGGGCAGGTGCGTCTGTCTTGCGTAGAATTGACACCCTTGGCAAGAGCGTACAATCCTAGTGGCGTCGGCCACTGCGGTCGGCCAGTAGAAGCCTTGTCGGAAGGCGTTCCCCACGAGGGCTCAAGGTGCTGCGTGGTGACCGCAAGCCCCCGAGTGTATTTCTTGCAATAGCTCTTGTCCTTCGGCGACGGATATGCATCGTTGGAGAATGCCTGAGGGGGTGTGGTGATAGAGCTCCTTTTCATCACCTAGTAAGATGAACGACTTGGCGCGCCGCGCCAGTCGCCGAGCTTCGGCCTTGTCGAGGGGTAGCTCTCCTTGGAGGAGATATTCCAGGTACGGGGCCTAACAGTTTGGGTTAGGCGTGATCCCATTCCGCTCTCCCTCGACGCGCAGGGCCTCACCCTCGGCGGCCGAGGATACCTCGGGCTAGGCCGAGGCCTCCTCGGGCTCGGGCATGTCGTCGATGTTGATGGAGGGTTGATGTATGTCTCTGGAGAAGACGTCCGGGGGAACCGTTGTCCGCCCCGAGGCTATTTTAGCCAGCTCATCCGTAGTCTTGTTGTACAGTCGGGCGATATGGTTGAGTTCTAGCCCGTAGAACTTGTCTTCGAGGCGCCAAACTTCGTCGAAGTAGGCCTCCATCTTCCGGTCGAGGCAGTGGGAGTTCTTCATGACTTGGTCAATGACAAGCTGCGAGTCGCCACGAGCGTCGAGGCACCAAACCCCTAGTTCGATGGTGATGTGCAACCCATTAACCAGAGCCTCGTACTCGGCCACGTTGTTTGACGCCGGGAAGTGGAGGCGCAGCACGTAGCGGAGATGTTTCCCGAGGGGTGAGATGAAGAGCAGGCCAGCACCTGCTCCTATTTTCATCAGCGACCCATCGAAGTACATGGTCCAGAGTTCCGGTTGGATCGGAGCTGTTGGCAATTGGGTGTCGACCCATTCAGCCACGAAGTCCACCAAGACTTGGGACTTGATGGCCTTCCGAGGAGCGAACGAGATTGTCTCGCCCATGAGCTCCACTGCCCACTTTGCTATCCTACCCGAGACCTCTCGGCACTGGATGATCTCCCCCAGTGGGGAGGATGACACCACAGTCACCGGATGAGACTCAAAGTAGTGTCGCAACTTTCGTCGCGTCAGAATTACTGCGTACAGTAGCTTCTAAATTTGCGGGTAGCGGATCTTGGTCTCGGATAGCACTTCACTAATGAAGTAGACCGGCCTCTGGACGAGCAGTGCATGCCCTTCTTGTCGTCTCTCGACTACGATTGCGGCGCTGACCACCTGAGTGGTTGCGGCTACGTAGATCAAGAGGGCTTCTCCCGCAGCGGGGGCACCAAGATGGGCGCGTTTGTAAGGAGTGCCTTTAAGTTTCCGAGGGTTTCCTCGGCCTCGAAGGTCCAAGTGAAGCGCTCGGTCTTCCTTAAGTGGCGGTACAAGGGTAGGACTTTTTCGCCGAGGCGCGAGATGAAGCGGCTCAGAGCCGCAAGGCATCCCATGACCCTTTGTACTCCTTTCAAATCTTTGATAGACCCCATGTTGGTGATGGTCGCGATTTTCTCCAGGTTGGCCTCGATGCCCCGCTCGGAGACGATGAACCCCAGGAGCATGCCTCGGGGGACTCCGAAGACACACTTCTCGGGATTGAGCTTCACGCCCTTCGCTCTCAGACACTTGAATGTCGTTTCAAGGTCAGAGAGAAGGTCGGAGGCTTTCCTCGTCTTGAAAACGATGTCAATGACGTAAGCCTCGACCGTTCGGCCGATGTGCTCCCCGAACACGTGGTTCATGCACCTTTGGTATGTCGCACCTGCATTCCTTAAGCCAAATGGCATAGTAGTATAGCAGTACATGCCAAAAGGTGTGATGAAAGAAGTCGCGAGCTGGTCGGACTCTTTCATCTTGATTTGGTGATAACCTGAATAGGCGTCGAGGAATGACAGGGTTTCGCACCCAGCAGTGGAATCCACAATTTGGTCGATGCGAGGCAGAGGGTAGGAAACCTTCGGACATGCTTTGTTTAGACCAGTGTAGTCTACGCACATCCTCCACTTCCCACCTTTTTTTTCACAAGCACAGGGTTGGCTAACCATTCAGGATGGAATACCTCTTTGATGAACCCTGCGGCCATCAGCTTGTGGATCTCCTCGCCTATGGCCCTGCGCTTCTCTTCGTCAAAGCGGCGCAGGTGCTGCTTCACGGGTCGGGCCCCAGCTCGGATATCCAGCGAGTAGTTGGGGACGACCATGAACTTGGCGTAGCATGGTCTCCCCAGCACTGCGTGGTAGGTTCCTCGGAACCCGACCACCTCGAACGTGAGGGTTTCTTTTCGAAAGTTGGAGGGAGTTCTGAAGCAGACGGGCAAATCGAGTTGCCAAAGGGGCAGGACGCGCTTCCCGAGGATGATCCCGTAAAAGGGCGCTGCAACGGCCCTGATCGTGGACAGATCGATCTTCAAGAGCCCGAGGGTCTCGGCGTAGATGATGTTGAGGCTGCTGCCTCCGTTCATGAGGACCTTAGTGAGCCTGGCGTTGCCGATGACGGGGTCGACGACGAGCGGGTACTTTCCTGGGCTCGGCACGCAGTCGGGGTGGTCGCCTTGGTCGAAGGTGATGGGCTTGTCGGACCAGTCTAGGTAGACTGGTGCCACCACCTTTACCGAGCAGACCTCCCGGCGCTTCTGCTTGCGGTGCTGAGCTGAGGCGTTCGCCACTTGCCCACCGTAGATCATGAAACAGTCGTGGACCTCGGGGAACTCCTTTGACTTGTCGCCCTCTTTCTTGTCGTTGTCTTGGCCTTTGCCAGCTTCCGCCGGGGGCCCGGCCTTATGGAAGTAGCGCCGAAGCATGACGCATTCCTCAAGGGTGTGCTTGACGGGACCCTGGTGATAGGGGCACGACTCCTTGAGCATCTTGTCGAACTGGTTGGCCCCTCCGGGGGGCTTCCGAGGGTTCCTGTGCTCGGCGGTAGCGACAAGATCTGTGTCGGCGGCGTCGTGCTTCACTTGCGACTTCTTTTTCACCTTCTTCTTCACGCCACGCTGGCAGACGCCTCGGGGACGTCTTCCTGCTGGCGTCCCTGAGGCTGCTTGTCCTTCCGAAAGATGGCTTCGACCGCCTCCAGACCAGAGGCGAACTTGGTGGCGATGTCCATCAACTCGCTCGCCTTGGTGGGAGTCTTGTGACCCAGTTTGCTCACCAGGTCGCGGCAAGTGGTGCCAGCGAGGAACGCCCCGATGACATCCGAGTCGGTGATGTTGGGCAGCTCGGTGCGCTGCTTCAAAAACCGCCGGATGTACTCTTGTAGGGATTCCCCTAGCTTCTGGCGGGAGCTTCGGAGATCCCAAGAGTTCCCAAGGCGCACGTACGTGCCCTGGAAGTTTCCAGCGAAGGCTTTGACCAGGTCGTCCCAGTTGGAGATCTGCGCAGGAGGCAGATGCTCTAGCCAGGCTCGGGCGGCGTCGGAGAGGAACAGGGGGAGGTTTCGGATGATGAGGTTGTCACCGTTCGTTCCACCCAGCTTGCAGGCCAGCCGGTAGTCCGCAAGCCACAACTCCGGCCTTGTTTCCCCCGAGTACTTGGTGATGGTAGTCGGGGCTCGGAAACGGGTTGAGAATAGCGCCCGTTGTATGGCCCGGCTGAAGGCTTGCGGACCTGGTGGTTCGGGCGAGGGGCTCCGATCCTCCTCGCTGTCGTAGTGTCCCCCACGCCTGGGGTGGTAGCCTCGGCGCACCTTCTCGTCGAGGCGGGCTCGACGGTCACGGCGGTGATGCTCGTTGCCGAGGCGATCCGGGGCTGCAGGCGTCGCGTCCCACGTGCGCCCTGTGTGGACCGCTGTGACACCCCAGTGTCACCTAGGGTTTCTCTCAAAAAGCCAAACCAAGAACCATCATTTCATGTGAACCAAAGTAAGCATGAGCATCAAATTAACTTAAGTAAGAAAGAATTCACCAAGCATATACTTAAAAGTATCATGATCAAAGCAAATGGGTCCTTCAAAAAGGCAAGAATGTTGTAACCCTAATAAAAACCCTAAGTGAGCCCCATGAGAAAAATTCAAGAAAATAAGGAAAAGGGTATGAAAAATTTAAAATTATGACTTGAGCCAATTATAAAAATTGAAGTATATTTAATAAGCAACAAGAAAGGTTGAGAAAGCTTGGCCAAAATAACTCAAATAAAACCCCAAATCAAGCTTCTCATGTGGGGACTTAATGGGAATTCTGAATTTCAGAATTCTGAAATTTAGACCTTGAGCCGAAGATCAGGGATGTTCACCTTGATCCCTAACTCGAATCCTAATGGCCCCATTAACAAAAATGTGCCTAACTAACCCATCTGTCGTGTGCCAGAAGATGGCATTGGGACGCGAGCCCTAGACACGACAAAACCTTGGATTTGCCTCGGGTTTGCGCAGGGAGACAGACCGGATTTCCGGGCTCCATACCTCTGCAACCAGTAGGCAAAATCCTATGACCCCCACACAAGATTGGTAGCTTGTAGGGAGGAGAAGAGGTTTTGTGCACTGACCAAGGCGAGAGCAGGCTCGGATGGGCGACCACACGCGCTAGAACTTGGGCAGAACGCACGGGCACACGTGTTCGACCCTGGTCGGCACGCCGGCGCTCGCCCAACCCGCGCGCGCGCTCGCCCCGGCGTTCGGTCAAGTCCGCCGCGCGCCCTTGCCCTCGGCCGTGCTCGCCCGCGCCTATAAAGCCTCCCCGGGCGCGCCTCACTTCACCCCGCGCTCACCTTCACCGGCCAACCCCCTCTCCTTAGCTCCGGCGAGCGCATTTCCGCCCGCCATTGCCACCAGAGCTTCGGCCACCGCGGCCAGCCTACTCCAGCCACCCCCGTATCGAGCCAGTGCTTCGGCTAGCTCCGCTAGTGGCCCGTGAAGCTTTCCAAGCCCTCGGACCAGGCCGGACTTCACCGGAGGCTCGAGATCAACCTCACCGGACTTCGGTCTTTCGCCGCCGCACGTGGACAGAGCTAACTGGTGAGTCTCCGCCCAATTCCTTGCACCCATATCTTCTCTGGCATCTCGTGAACCTCTCTGACCCGTCCAATTGAACTATCTCGCCGTGAGTAGGCCGGACTCCTCGCCGCCGACGAGCATCCCCGCCTGCGCACGTGGACCGGCCAACTCCGACCATCCCCGACGGCGACCCGCACACCGTTGTGATCCCCGAGACCTCCCCTACGTCCTTGACCACTTCACCGGAGCAATCTCGCCGCCGGTAAGCCCCTCCGCCCTTTCTTCCGCCGCGGTCACTGTTTAAGTTAGGAGAAGGACCACGGGTTAGGATTTGAAGAACCCGAGGGGTTTTCTGTAACGTTAGTGACCCATGTGAATAGTAGCCTAAGGACTGATCCGTGAAGAAAACTTCAACCACCCGCCAGGGACCCCAGTGCAAAGTAGTTTTCCATTTAATCAATTCTGTTAATCTTTTAAAATAACCAGAGAACTTAGAAAATCCATAACTTGATGAATTCTTAATAAAAAGTTGTCAAACTAATTTTGGTAGTTCCTGAATATTATGAACTATCATTTAAAAATGATAAACCCTATGCTTTCTGTTCTAAATTTTAGAGTTTTAAATTAAAAACAGAAACCTACCAAACCTTGTTTAATTAAGGAAAATTAGTTTTTCTTCTGTACTGAACTTAAGAAAATTTGTGGGTATTGAAACCTCATTTAGACACTTTTTAAAAATAGTAGGAACCCCAGCATTGGAAAATATGATGTAGATATTCATTTAAAACTATTTTGCACAAAACTTAGGAAAAATCAGAAAGGCATTAGGAATTGATGAACAGTGAGTAAAATTATTTTTCCTAGTTTGCTTAAGAAACAGAGAACCTAGGAAAAATAAAGAGACCATTAGTCCAGATCAGTTTTAAATTAAAATGCTTTATTTAGCCTTAATTGGACTGAAAATCAATTATTAAAGTTACAAAACTATATCCAAAATGGATAACAAAAATCCAGTGGACTTACAACCACCAGAGCCCCACTACAAAAATAAAGAACACCTCACCCCAACTTTTTAAGTAAGGAAAATAAATATAAAATGCTAATGAGGTATTTTCCAAATAAATCATGAACAACCCCTAATAATGTGATAATGGGCAACCAAAAATTAGCTAAGTCCATAGTGAGATAAACCACCAGGGAAAAATGCAAACCCATGAAAAAGAAGCAAACTCATACCTATTGCTAATGATTTAATAAAAAGGCCACTTAATTCAAATAATGCATACCACCCCTTCCCTTAAACAAAAAGAGGCCAAACTTCAGAATGATTGCTCTTGCACAAAACAATAACTAAGAAAAATAAGAACTCTTTTGTTTGATATTTTTCAAATATAGTGGTAGTAGAAAGCACCCACTTGGCTAGAAACTTGAGAAAACCATAGAAAAATAATTAAAAGGTATTAATGACTAGATATTTGTATCAAGTCATGTTATAACACCTAAAAGCCAGAAAAAATAAGGTTTAGAGAACTACCCACTGTTAAATAATAGTTGTAGTTCAAAGCACCCCTTCTGCCCTAGAATTTAATAATTTTGTCTAGAGAAAACCATTCACTTTCTGATCTCCAAATTTTGAGACAGAGAAACATACACCAGTACCAAGCCACTGTAATTTTTGCAGAATTTTTAGAATTTTATAAAAGCAACTTGTAGTTCAACCCACTCCAAAACATTTAAGAGAGTAAAATTAAAGGGAAGAAGAAATAAACCTCACCCCAATAAGTCTAACTTGAGTACTTGTCAACTCTCACTAAGACTTAAAAGGAATTCAGTGGAACCCCAAAAATAAACCTACCACTTACCTTAGCTAAGTTTAACCCAATTTATCAAGTATACCACCCAAGGGTCTTACATAAGTAAAGTTAACCTTGTTTAACTCAAGTAGATCATACACCTCCAAAGTTGTAATTTCTAAAAAGCACATATCATATCATGCATATATCTTACGCATTGCATTCATTAGATTGTAATCTTGCCGACGGAAAGTACATGCTCATCCCCGAGCAAGGACCTGTCCAAGAGGAAGACCAGGAGCAGGCTTCAGAGGCTGCTATTGAGGATCTCCCCGCAGCCCTAGCAATTGAAGGCAAGCCCCGGTTTTATGCATAACCGTATTATTATATGCTACTTTACTACACTTAATGCTTGTAGGTTTGTAATGTGCACTTAAGTGTAGGAGTTGCTTGAAACCTCTAGTTGCATGAACTTAGGATTCCTTTTTGAGATGAATACTAGTATGCTAGGTCGAGTAGCTCCTTGCTAATCAGGATCTCGGTAGAAGTCGAGTGATTTTTGTAGCACTCGCGCGAGGTCAGGAATTGATTGTATTCATCTTGATAACGGGATCTATGTTGGTCTATGGACTTGGATCCAGGGAGGATGCCTTGTCCATGAGACAGGAAAATGGAATTAAGGATTAATGTGTGGATACCTGAGTCAAACTTTTGAACGTACTAAGCACATGCCGGGAAAAATGGTAACCGGTAAACCTAGTACCTGATTGAAGCCGGGCGCGGACTTTATCCCTCATGCGACCTGAGACTGGGTCTCCCATGCTAGCTATGGTGGGTACAAGTGCGGTCACTGCACGGCGGCAGCCGGGGTCAGTGGAGCATTGTATGCCAAGGCGGTGAGGCCTGGACGCGAACGGGGAATCGATGGGGACGGTTGTCATGTGTGGGGTCGGAGTGCCCTGACATGCCGTGTGTTTAGGTTTACCTTGCAAGGTTAAAACTCGATTCGAATCGTCTGCTTCTCGCAGCTAATGAGACTACTTGACCCTTTGTACTGCATCGAGTAAGAAGTGAAATAAGGTTACATGAGATAACTTGTTGATTGAACTAAATGATTGTTACCATGTATGCTTAGAAGGAGCAAATCTAGCTAAGTTAATGATGATAGAATTTGAAAAGCTCAAAATTGATTTTAGAAACAGCTAGTGCTTTTGGCAAACCAAACCCTCAGCCAAACAGCTGCATAGTCTAGAGGTAGAGGAGTAGACTCCTCACACCGGTTAAGTCTAGCTGAGTATTAGTATACTCAGCCTTGCTTGTGGCACAATTTTTGCAGGTACCATTCAGGAAATGGTTGATGGTGTGACTTGGCCTACCACCCTGCCATCGGGTTGGACGGTCGAGTGGGATGTTGCTCCGGCAGGAGAGGAGCATGAGGAGTAGTGGGCTAGGCCTTGTCCATTTCCTCATTACCGACGACATCGATTATCCGCTGCACTTTATTTTGTGAACTTCATTTGCTACTCAAAAACTCTGATTTATGTAATAACTCAGTACTTAATTTGAGGTTTCATGTTTTATTGTATTTCTTCTGTGACTCGCCTTCGAGTGAGATTATGGAATTTGATCCTGGTTAAGTGGCTCTATCAGACTAGATCTGAGGGACTGACGGGTTATTCCGATTTAAGTGTGTTACGGCCCCTGAGGCGTGACTTAGGCACTTAAGCTGGAATAATTCGGTTGGTTCCGCCACAGCTGGTATCGGAGCAAATTCCACCACAGAGAAGGACAATAAACCATGGGTACCAATTTTCAAAATCTAAAACTTGCCTAGAAACTGCTACAGATCGTCAGGACTAGACCGCTAGACCTAGGACGAAAGGCCTTAGGCATAGAGGGAGAAATAGGTGGCTAATTAATTAGGCCCCGTGGGCCAGTACTTATGTTTTTAAGGATGCCCTAAAAAGCACCCTATTTTCCTTTGAGAGGCAACGTTTCTTCCAGCATGCATGCATTATAAAACACAAAGAGGAATTAAAATTTTGAGCTAACCCACTTTCTTTAAAACCATCCGGGCTCTCTTTTTCTTTTTCCTTCCACCATAATCTTTACCCTTGATTCCCTTCCGCAGATGAATTCACCCACCCCCGCCAGTGGAGGAGACTCTCGTTTCAGTTCTGACTTCCTTTCTCGCGATGGTTTTCCTTCCATCTTGTGGGAAGTGCTTAACTCTGCCGGTTACCCTACGCCCCCTTTGTACACGGTGCAGTTGTATGAGGAGCATCAGGTACCTCGTTGTCGGGTCTGGCTAACTTTGGAGGCTCATCCCCTTCAGCCGGGTTGGCGTTCTCTTGATTCTGAGACGATTGGACTCAGGACGGACGACACCGTTGAAGCAGCAGCCATGAAGACTCTGATGACTTTCTGTGGCTACCATCCCCTAGAGATGGTGATGCACCCCTTGGGACTCTTCCCTGCTGAGAAGAAGGATGATCCCATGTGGTGTAACCGCGTGAGCCATGTAAAGGATGTGTGGGCGATGTATCCTGACTTGGTTGGGAGGGTCACTGTTCAGTGCATGAGTGCGCTGTACCGCCTTCAGGTCCTTCAAAGCGATGCTATGGCACTCCTTGCTAACACTGCTCAAACTGCCAAGCTCACTCTCGACAGTCGAGAAGATTTTGTGGTTGATCTATCCACCGAGTTGGTAGAGAAGGATCTGCAGGTGGAGAGGCTGAGCCAGCGCATCACCACCTTGGAGCAGCAGGTGAAGATCCGAGACAACACTATTGATGTCTTGGAAAACCAGCTTCACGATGTGTAGAGGGAACTCGAAGAAGCAAATGACCACTTGGACATGCACCACCTAGAGATGGAGGCCAATGAAGCAGGAAGCGAGGGAGAAGAGGCTCCCGAGGAGCTAGGACCAGCCCCTGGTGCCAATGGGACTACCTCCGCGATGCCTCCTTCACCCGTATCCAGTGTCGCTTCCACCGCTCAGGGTTAAGCAGTCACTTCGACACTTTTACGCGGATAGAAACCTATGCGAGCTTAGTTAATGTCAGATTTTGGACTAGGCTTATGGGTACTTTCCCCTGATTGATGTAACCCTGTGAACCTTTGAAATCTATGGGATATTGGTCACCATGTTATCTTCATTTCGAACCTAATATTATGATTATGGCATTTTTCCTTCCGTATGAGATGATATCTTGTCGTTCGAACTGTGAGTTGGGATAACAATGGCGACAATCTCTATTTTCAGATGGCAGCTAGGCAACGTCTCGGGCATAACGAGCAGGTTCCCCCGCCACCTCCTCCAGCTCCCACAGTGCAGGAGCTGATGGCCCAGCAGAATGAGATTCTGCGACAGCTCTTGCAGCGCCAGCCCCACCCTCAGCAGCATGGTGGAGGCCAGCATCAGCGACCTCCGGCTATGGCAACTTACCAGGAGTTTCTGAGCACGCAGCCACCCTTGTTCACCAAGGCAGAGGATCCGTTGAACGCCGACGTATGGCTTCGCGTCGTTGAGTCCAAGTTTCCCCTCCTCACGGGAGGCTGCCCTGATGAGGCCAAGGCTCGCTTTGCCGCACAGCAGCTTCGCGGCCCTGCTCGGACTTGGTGGGACCACTTCCGTGCTATGTTCCCCGCTGATCGGGAAGTATCTCGGGAGGAATTCAAAAATGCCTTTAGAGGACACCACATCCCAGCTGGCATTCTTGATCGGAAGTTGAATGAATTTCTGGCCCTTAATCAAGGAACCCGCACGGTACTGCAGTATGCCCAAGCCTTCAACGACTTATGCCAGTATGCAGGGTATCATGCTGATTCTGATGAAAAGAAGAGAGATCGCTTCCGCAGGGGTCTCAATACCAAGCTGCGGGAACGACTCAACACTGTCCGGGCTGATAGCTTCAATGAGTTGGTCAACATGGCCATCTCCTAGGAGGATTGCATTTGTGCTCACCGGGCAAAGAAGAAGAGAAAGGCACCAATGGCAGCACCATCCGCTCAGGCTCAGAGGTTCCGGATTGTTTCTCACAATCAGAGCAGGGGTTTTCAGCAGCAGGCAGGCAGATGGGTGATCAGGCCACCTCAGCAGCAGCAGCAGCCGGCACCCAACCGCTTTCCAGCTCCCGCCCCAAGGAACAATCAGCCTCCGCAGCAGCAGCAGTTCCGCCAGGGCAATGGGAACAAGTGTTTCACTTGTGGCAATGTGGGCCACTATGCCAGGAATTGTCCCAGGAACCAGCAGAGGCAGATGCTAGCACCAAATCAAGACAAGGGAAGAAAGCAGAAGGTGCAAGTCAGGCAAGGGAAGCTCAACTTCACTACTCTGGAGGAAGTACCTGAAGGAGCTCCTATCATGACCGGTATCTTTTCAGTTTATAATCAACCTGCTGTAATTCTGTTTGATTCTGGTGCATCTCATAGTTTCATTAGCCAGAAGTTCAGTGTTAGGTGTAAACTGCCATTCTCTCATTCAAAAGGGTCATTCATTATAGTCACACCTGGGGGTAAAATTGCAACAAATCAATTGAACCAAAGTGTGCCTAGTCAACTGGGAAGTCACATTGTCAAAACCACTCTTCTTGTGTTGGGATTGGAAAATGTGGACATTATTCTAGGAGCAAATTGGATGACCTTGCACCAAGTTGTGCTTGATGTAGCCAACCGTACCGTGGAAGTTAATTCTCCGTTCTGCGGGAACTTCACCTTAATTCTGCCTAGTCAAGGTTCTACTCAGTCATGTGCTTTCTCTATGACGGAGTTACCTCTGAAGAAGATCCTAGTGGTCTGCGAGTATGCGGATGTCTTTCCTGATGAATTGCCAGGAGTGCCACCAGACCGGGATATTGAATTCGCCATCGAGTTGCAACCGGGAACGACCCCAATTTCCAAGAGGCCCTACCGAATCCACCCGCCGAGTTGGCAGAATTGAAGAAGCAATTGCAAGAGTTGCTGGATAAGGGATTTATTCGCCCGAGCACTTCGCCTTGGGGATGTCCAACACTGTTTGTGAAGAAGAAGGATGAAAGCTTGAGGTTGTGTATAGATTATCGCCCTCTCAATGCGGTAACTATCAAGAACAAGTATCCTTTGCCTCGTATTGATGTTCTCTTTGACCAGTTGGTCGGGGCCAAGGTGTTTTCCAAAATAGACCTTCGCTCTGGCTACCATCAGATCAAGATACGAGCAAGTGATATTCCGAAGACGGCATTCTCAACCAGATATGGGCTATATGAATTCTTGGTGATGTCATTCGGGCTGACAAATGCACCAGCATATTTCATGTATCTGATGAATTCTATTTTCATGCCTTAATTGGACAAGTTCATGGTGGTTTTCATCGATGACATTTTGGTGTACTCAAAGAACGAAGAAGAAAATGCCGGGCATTTGCATGTAGTGCTTCAACGTCTGCGAGAGCACCACCTTTATGCCAAGTTATCCAAGTGTGATTTTTGGCTAAAGGAAATCAAATTCTTGGGTCACACTATCTCTCAGGCTGGAATAGCTGTTGATCCTGATAAAGTGCAAGAGGTGATGAACTGGAAGCCACCAACAACTGTTCGCCAGATTCGGAGTTTTCTGGGATTAGCTGGTTATTACCGAAGATTTATTCCGGACTTTTCTCGAATTGCGAAGCCTATAACTGAGTTGCTGAAGAAATAAGTCAAATTTGTTTGGAGTCAGAAGTGCGAAGATGCCTTCCATGCATTGAGGCAGCATCTGACCACAGCACCAGTATTGGCACAACCCGACAACAGCAAGCCTTTTGATGTATATTGCGATGCCTCTAGCACCGGGCTAGGTTGTGTCTTGATGAAAGACAACCGAGTCATTGCTTATGCCTCAAGAGCACTCAGGCCTCATGAGCAAAACTATCCCACTCATGACCTCGAGTTGGCAGCAGTGGTTCATGCATTAAAGATGTGGAGGCATTATTTAATGGGAACCCACTGCAACATCTTCACTGATCATAAGAGCCTTAAGTACATTTTTACTCAGGCTGATCTCAACATGAGGCAGAGAAGATGGCTAGAGCTGATCAAGGATTATGACCTGGAGGTACATTATCACCCAGGAAAAGCTAATGTGGTAGCAGATGCCTTGAGTCGGAAGTTGCAATGCAATTGTATTCTGATGGATTCTCGCATTAATACCTTGTGTGATGAGTTGAGCAAGATGCAAATTGAAGTGATTCCTTCTGGTTCTTTGTCTCACATTTCTGTTGAGCCCGCTTTGCAAGATCAGATTATCATGGCCCAGCTCAGTGACAAGGGAGTGCAAATTATCAAGAAGAATCTCTATCAGAAGGTTGAGAAGTATAATTGTTTCCGCCAGGATGAAAAGGGTGTGTTATGGTTCAAAAGCAGATTGGTGATTCCTAAAGACCAGGACCTCAAGAGGAAAATTTTGGATGAGGCTCATCTCTCCAAATTCTCTATGCATCCGGGAAGCACCAAAATGTACCATGATCTGAAGCCTTTGTACTGGTGGACCAGAATGAAGAGAGAGATAGCCCAGTATGTATCGGAATGTGACACCTGTCAGAGGATAAAGGCAAGCCACTTGAAACCCGCTGGAGCTTTGCAACCACTGTCCATACCTTCGTGGAAGTGGGATGACATCAGCATGGATTTCATTGTGGGTCTGCCCAACACCTCTCGTCATCATGATTCGATTTGGGTTATTGTGGACCGACTGACAAAAGTGGCACATTTTCTTCCTGTGCACACCACTGGTAAGGCTCAGAAGTATGTAGAATTGTATATTGACCGGATCGTGTGTTTGCACGGATTACCTCGGACCATTGTTTCTGACCGAGGAGCCCAATTTGTTGCCAGATTTTGGGAACAATTGCAAGAGTCTTTGGGAACCAAGCTAATCAGGAGTTCAGCTTACCACCCACAGACTGATGGTCAGACGGAAAGGGTAAACCAAATCCTGGAGGATATGCTGAGAGCTTGTGCAATCGATTGTGGCAAGAACTGGGATAAGCACCTCTCCTTGGCAGAGTTTGCTTATAACAATAGTTATCAATCCAGCCTAAAGATGGCACCTTTTGAAGCTCTCTATGGAAGAAGGTGTAGGACACCACTCAATTGGTCTCAACCTGGAGAAAGAGAAGTTTTTGGACCTGACTTAGTGACTGCAGCCGAAAGGAAGGTCAAACTAATCAGGAAGAATCTAGAAGCTGCTCAGGCCAGGCAGAAGAGTTACCATGATAAGAGAAGGAAACCTCTCCAGTTCGAGGTGGGAAGTTTTGTATACCTCAAGGTATCACCCACCAAGGGAGTGCAGAGGTTTGGGATCAAAGGCAAGCTAGCCCCTCGTTACATTGGACCTTATGAGATCATAGAAGCATGTGGACCCGTGGCATATAAGCTGAAGTTACCTTCAAAGATGTCTGCCATTCACAGTGTATTCCATGTATCTCATCTAAAGAAGTGTGTTCGATTGCCGACCGAGATCATAGCAGAGCCAGAATTGGAGATAGAGCCAGATCTATCGTACCAAGAGTACCCCTCCAAGATTCTGGATTGCAAAGAAAGATCAACTCAGGCTAAATCGATCAAGATGTACAAGGTCCAGTGGAGTAATCACTCAGAGGAGGAAGCTACTTAGGAAACCGAGGAATTCTTGAGATCCAACTTCCCCGATTGCCTACCTAAGGAAGCTGGTATGTAATCACACCCAACCCCTCCTCCTGCCCTTCGAATCTAATTTCCAAAAATATGATCTTAATTCAGAATGAAGTAACTATGAAGTAAAACTTAAAAAGGACTTCCTTCTGAAGTTGCAAAGAGAATGACATTCGAAGAGCAGTTTCACCCTAATAATAACAATAGTCACCCATTTCCTATAAGTCTCACCCTTCGCTTCACCCTGGGAGGACTCTGGCCCGAATCTCGGGACGAGATTCCTTTAAGGGGGGAAGGCCGTGACACCCCAGTGTCACCTAGGGTTTCTCTCAAAAGCCAAACCAAGAACCATCATTTCATGTGAACCAAAGTAAGCATGAGCATAAAATTAACTTAAGTAAGAAAGAATTCACCAAGCATATACTTAAAAGTATCATGATCAAAGCAAATGGGTCCTTCAAAAAGGCAAGAATGTTGTAACCCTAATAAAAACCCTAAGTGAGCCCCATGAGCAAAATTCAAGAAAATAAGGAAAGGGTATGAAAAATTTAAAATTATGACTTGAGCCAATTATAAAAATTGAAGTATATTTAATAAGAAACAAGAAAGGTTGAGAAAGCTTGGCCAAAATAACTCAAATAAAACCCCAAATCAAGCTTCTCATGTGGGGACTTAATGGGAATTCTGAATTTCAGAATTCTGAAATTCAGACCTTGAGCCAAAGATCAGGGATGTTCACCTTGATCCCTAACTCGAATCCTAATGGCCCCATTAACAAAAATGTGCCTAACTAACCCCTCTGTCGTGTGACAGAAGATGGCATTGGGACGCAAGCCCTAGACACGACAAAACCTTGGATTTGCCTCGGGTTTGCGCAGTTAGACAGACCGGATTTCCGGGCTCCATATCTCTGCAACCAGTAGGCAAAATCCTATGACCCCCACACAAGATTGGTAGCTTGTAGGGAGGAGAAGAGGTTTTGTGCATGACCAAGGCGAGAGCAGGCTCAGATGGGCGACCACACGCGCCAGAACTTGGGCAGAACGCACGGGCACATGTGTTCGACCCTGGTCGGCACGCCGGCGCTCGCCCAACCCGCACGCGCGCTCGCCCCGGCGTTCGGTCAAGTCCGCCGCGCGCCCTTGCCCTCGGTCGTGCTCGCCCGCGCCTATAAAGCCTCCCCGGGCGCGCCTCACTTCACCCCGCGCTCACCTTCACTGGCCAGCCCCCTCTGCTTAGCTCCGGCGAGCGCATTTCCGCCCGCCATTGCCACTAGAGCTTCGGCCACCGCAGCCAGCCCACTCCAGCCACCCCCGTGTCGAGCCAGTGCTTCGGCTAGCTCCGCCAGTGGCCCGTGAAGCTTTCCAAGCCCTCGGACCAGGCCGGACTTCACCGGAGGCTCGAGATCGACCTCACCGGACTTCGGTCTTTCGTCGCCGCGCGTGGATAGAGCTAACCGGTGAGTCTCCGCCCAATTCCTTGCACCCATATCTTCTCTGGCATCCTATGAACCTCTCTGACCCGTCCAATTGAACTATCTCGCCGTGAGCAGGCCGGACTCCTTGCCGCCGACGAGCATCCCCGCCTGCGCACGTGGACCGGCCAACTCCGACCATCCCCGACGGCGACCCGCACACCGTTGTGATTCCCGAGACCTCCCCTACGTCCTCGACCACTTCACCGGAGCAATCTCGCCGCCGGTAAGCCCCTCCGCCCTTTCTTCCGCCGCGATCACTGTTTAAGTTAGGAGAAGGACCTCGGGTTAGGATTTGAAGAACCCGAGGGGTTTTCTGTAACGTCAGTGACCCATGTGAATAGTAGCCTAAGGACTGATCCGTGAAGAAAACTTCAACCACCCGCCAGGGACCCCAGTGCAAAGTAGTTTTCCATTTAATCAATTCTATTAATCTTTTAAAATAACCAGAGAACTTAGAAAATCCATAACTTGATGAATTCTTAATAAAAAGTTGTCAAACTAATTTTGCTAGTTTCTGAATATTATGAACTATCATTTAAAAATGATAAACCCTATGCTTTCTGTTCTAAATTTTAGAGTTTTAAATTAAAAACAGAAACCTACCAAACCTTGTTTAATTAAGGAAAATTAGTTTTTCTTCTGTACTGAACTTAAAAAATTTGTGGGTATTCAAACCTCATTTAGACACTGTTTAAAAATAGTAGGAACCCCAGCATTGGAAAATATGATGTAGACATTCATTTAAAGCTATTTTGCCCAAAACTTAGGAAAAATCAGAAAGGCATTAGGAATTGATGAACAGTGAGTAAAATTATTTTTCCTAGTTTGCTTAAGTAACAGAGAACCTAGGAAAAATAAAGAGACCATTAGTCCAGATCAGTTTTAAATTAAAATGCTTTATTTAGCCTTAATTGGACTGAAAATCAATTATTAGAGTTACAAAACTATACCCAAAATGGATAACAAAAATCCAGTGGACTTAAAACCACCAGAGCCCCACTACAAAAATAAAGAACACCTCAGCCCAACTTTTTAAGTAAGAAAAATAAATATGAAATGCTAATGAGGTATTTTCCAAATAAATCATGAACAACCCCTAATAATGTGATAATGGGCAACCAAAAATTAGCTAAGTCCATAGTGAGATAAACCACCAGAGAAAATGCAAACCCATGAAAAAGAAGCAAACTCATACCTATTGCTAATGATTTAAGAAAAAGGCCACTTACTTCAAATAATGCATACCACCCCTTCCCTTAAGCAAAAAGAGGCCAAACTTCAGAATGTTTGCTCTTGCACAAAACAATAACTAAGAAAAATAAGAACTCTGTTGTTTGATATTTTTCAAATATAGTGGTAGTAGAAAGCACCCACTTGGCTAGAAATTTGAGAAAACCATAGAAAACTAATTAAAAGGTATTAATGACTAGAAATTTGTACCAAGTCATGTTATAACACCTAAAAGCCAGCAAAAATAAGTTTTAGAGAACTACCCACTGTTAAATAATAGTTGTAGTTCAAAGCACCCCTTCTGCCCTAGAATTTAACAATTTTGTCCAGAGAAACCCATTCACTTTCTGATCTCCAAATTTTGAGACAGAGAAACATACACCAGTACCAAGCCACTGTAATTTTTGCAGAATTTTTAGAATTTTATAAAAGCAACTTGTAGTTCAACCCACTCCAAAACATTTAAGAGAGTAAAAGAAAAGGGAAGAAGAAATAAACCTCACCCCAATAAGTCTAACTTGAGTACTTGTCAACTCTCACTAAGACTTAAAAGGAATTCAGTGGAACCCCAAAAATAAACCTACCACTTACCTTAGCTAAGTTTAACCCAATTTACCAAGTATACCACCCAAGGGTCTTACATAAGTAAAGTTAACCTTGTTTAACTCAAGTAGATCATACACCTCCAAAGTTGTAATTTCTAAAAAGCACATATCATATCATGCATATATCTTACGCATTGCATTCATTAGATTGTAATCTTGCCGACGGAGAGTACGTGTTCATCCCCGAGCAAGGACCTGTCCAAGAGGAAGACCAGGAGCAGGCTTCAGAGGCTACTATTGAGGATCTCCCCGCAGCCCCAGCAATTGAAGGCAAGCCCCGGTTTTATGCATAACCGTATTATTATATGCTACTTTACTACACTTAATGCTTGTAGGTTTGTAATGTGCACTTAAGTGTAGGAGTTGCTTGAAACCTCTAGTTGCATGAACTTAGGATTCCTTTTTGAGATGAATACTAGTATGCTAGGTCGAGTAGCTGCTTGCTAATCAGGATCTCGGTAGAAGTCGAGTGATTTTTCTAGCACTCGCGCGAGGTCAGGAATTGATTGTATTAATCTTGATAACGGGATCTATGTTGGTCTATGGACTTGGATCCAGGGAGGATGCCTTGTCCATGAGACGGGAAAAAGGAATTAAGGATTAATGTGTGGATACCTGAGTCAAGCTTTTGAACGTACTAAGCACATGCCGAGAAAAATGGTAACCGGTAAACCTAGTACCTGATTGAAGCCGGGCGCGGACTTTATCCCTCATGCAACCTGAGACTGGGTCTCCCATGCTAGCTATGGTGGGTACAAGTGCGGTCACTGCACGGCGGCAGCTGGGGTCAGTGGAGCATTGTATGCCAAGGCGGTGAGGCCTGGACGCGAACGGGGAATCGATGGGGACGGTTGTCATGTGTGGGGTCGGAGTGCCCTGACATGCCGTGTGTTTAGCTAATGAGACTGCTTGACCCCTTGTACTGCATCGAGTAAGAAGTGAAATGAGGTTACATGAGATAACTTGTTGATTGAACTAAATGATTGTTACCATGTATGCTTAGAAGGAGCAAATCTAGCTAAGTTAATGATGATAGAATTTGAAAAGCTCAAAATTGATTTTAGAAACAGCTATTGCTTTTGGCAAACCAAACCCCTCAGCCAAACAGCTGCATAGTCTAGAGGTAGAGGAGTAGACTCCTCACACCAGTTAAGTCTAGCTGAGTATTAGTATACTCAGCCTTGCTTGTGGCACAATTTTTGCAGGTACCATTCAGGAAATGGTTAATGGTGTGACTTGGCCTACCACCCTGCCACCGGGTTGGACGGTCGAGTGGGATGTTGCTCCGGCAGGAGAGGAGCATGAGGAGTAGTGGGCTAGGCCTTGTCCATTTCCTCATTACCGACGACATCGATTATCCGCTGCACTTTATTTTGTGAACTTCATTTGCTACTCAAAATCTCCGATTTATGTAATAACTCAGTACTTAATTTGAGGTTTCCTATTTTATTGTATTTCTTCTGTGACTCGCCTTTGAGTGAGATTGTGGAATTTGATCCTGGTTAAGTGGCTCTATCAGACTAGGTCTGAGGGACTGACAGGTTATTCCGATTTAAGTGTGTTACGGCCCCTGAGGCGTGACTTAGGCACTTAAGCTGGAATAATTCGGGTGGTTCCGCCACAACCGAGGCCTCCCGCACGAGTCGGGAAGTCGCTGCGCGATGCTCCGGGGGGTACCCTTGCCTTCGGGAGGCAGAGCTTTCGACCCGTCGGACCGCGGCATCCTCCAGGAGATTCTTGAGTTCTCCCTTGATACGCCGCCCCTCGGTGGTGGATGGCTCCGGCATTGCTCGGAGCAGTATCGCCGCAGCAGCCAGATTCTGGTCGACCCCGCTGGAGGCTAGGGGCAGCCTTGCCCTGGCATTGTCAGCGATACGGCGCTGGACGTCCCGGGCCTAATGACGCGCTTCTCCGGCGAGTGCTCGGCCTGCCCACTCCTGCTCGATGTTTTGTCGGAGCTGCACAAGTTGCTCTGCTTCCTCGTTGAGCTTGGCCTGCATCTCGCGGATTTGCTCGAGCTGTGTGTCCTGACCCCCCGCAGGGACTGGGACCACAGCTAGCTCCCGCAGGATGTCAATGCGAGGCGCAGGCCTAGGGGGATCGCCATCCTCCGGCATACCAAGGTGGTTGCCTTCGTCGTAACCCCCTAGATCGACGTGGAAACATTCGCGACTTGGGCCACAACCTTCGTCGTCAAGGCTGTGGCCATCATCGGAGCAATCGGAGAGGCAGTAGTCACATGCGGTCATGAAGTCTCGCATGGCACTGGGATTACCGAGCCCAGAGAAATCCCAACCAGAGTCAGGCTCGTCTTCTTCCTCGGAACCCTTGGGCCCGTAGGTCGAGACGGCCGTCAGTCGGTCCCAGGATGACCACATATGGTACCCCGGAAGGTTAGGATACGCCTTTACAAAAACGCTCACCGAAGCGGGGTCGCTTGGTGGATCAAAGCTGAATCTAAAAGGCACAGGGTGGAAAACGGACGGTACCTCTTGATCGACGAACGGTGACGAAGTCGTGTCGGGGACGGACTGCACCGTTACCTCAGGTACGAGGGTAACGCCCTGCAAGTCCTCCGCGAGAGTGCTGGCATCATCTATCCGTTTGGGGTTGGCATGTTGCGGGGAAACGACACTCGTCGTCGTCTCAGGCGCAAGGACAACGCCCGACATGTCCCCCGCTGGGGTGCCGGAGTCGTCGACTCGCTCGACAGCCGACGAGGTGCCGCCTCCTGCCTGGCCACGGTTGCCCCGCCTCCTCCTCCTGCGGCGAGGAAGGCGGCGGGACAAACCCGGATGCTGCTCTTCCGCCACGGGGGAAGACGTCGTCGAGTCTGCCGCCGCCGGGCGAGCTGACGGCCGTCGTTGTCGCTGTCGCGCTGCGGGGGGAGGAGTACCATGTCGTAGCTGCCGTCGAGGGACATGAACTCGAGACTCCCGAAGCGGAGCAGCGTCCCAGGCTGAAGAGGTTGCTGGAGACTACCCATCTGGAACTCAACGGGAAGTTGTTTGTTAACACGCAGCAGGCCCCTACCCGGCGCGCCAACTGTCGGCGTTTCAACCCCGGGGGGTCCCTGGACCGACGAGTAAATTTGTCGCTGCGCGTCCCAGCCCAGATGGGTTGGCGCGAGATGGAACACAAGGGGGAAAACGCGCCTCGTGTTGCCCCGCGCCAAGGGGGGTGTGCTTGCAGTAGGGGTTACAAGCATTCGCGAGAGAGAGAGTGAGCCTGTTCGTCAGCTCGTTCTCCCGCGCGACCTTCTCGCATGAAGGCCCTGGACCTCCCTTTTATAGATGCAAGGAGAGGGTCCAGGTGTATAATGGGGGGTGTAGCTATGCGCTAATGTGTCCGGCAGAGAGGTGCCTGAGCCCTGTGTACATGCCAATGTGGCTGTCGAAGAGGTGCTAGAGCCCTATGTACGCGGTATCGTGGCCGTCGGAGGAGCGCTTGAGCCCTATAGAAGCACAGCTGTCGGGGCTGCTGGGATCTTGCTGATGTCTCCTTGCTTCCGTAGGGGGCTGAGAACCACCGCCGTCATGGACGCACGCGGGGAGCCATCATTACTTGTTACCCGGGCGAGCCTGGATGGGACGCCGGTCTTGTTCCCCCGTAGCCTAAGCTAGCTAGGGGTAGGGTAATGATGTATCCCCCGTGGCACGGTCGGTCCGAGCCCAAGGTCGGGCGAGGCGGAGACTCCTCCTGAGGCGAGGCCGGGGTCAGGCGAGGACGCGATTCCTCCCGAGGTCGAGGTTGAGGCTGAGCCCTGGGGTCGGGCAAGGCGGAGACCACCTTCCGAGGCTGAGGTTGAGGCCGAGCCCCGGGGTCGGGCGAGGCGGAGACCACCTTCCGAGGCCGAGGTGGGGGCTGAGCCCTAGGGTCGGGCGAGGTGGAGACCTCCTCCTGAGGCCGAGGCCCAAGGTCGGGCGAGGCGGAGCTTCCTGTTGCGCCTGAGGCTAAACTTAGCTGTTGTCAGCCTCACCCTGGCGGGTGGCACAGCAGTCAGAGCGGGGCAAGCAGCGCTGTTTTCCTGTCAGGTCGGTTAGTGAAAGGGCGAAGTGACTGCGGTCACTTCGACCTTGCCGACTGAGGCACGTGTGTCAGGATAAGGTGTCAGGCGATCCTCGCATTGAATGCGCCTGCGATACGATCGGTTGGTGAGGCGATTTGGCCAAGGTTGCTTCACAACGAGGCCTGCCCGAGCTGGGCTTCGGGCGAGTCGAGGGTGCGCCCGTTGCTTGAGGAAGCCCTCGGGCGAGGCGTGATTTTGTCTGGGACTATTGTTCCCGCCCGAGGCTGGGCTCGGGTGAGGCGAGATCGTGTCCTTTGAGTAGACGAAGCCTTGACCTGAATCGTGCCCATCAGTCTTTGCAGCTTGTGCTGATGGCGGTTACCAGTCGTGTTTAGGAGTGTTGGGGGTACCCCTAATTACGGTACCCGACAACAGGTACATGCTTAATTCGACTAAGAAGCTACTGGAGCATAGCTATCGATGGTGGTGGCGGAACACCGGGTCCGATGAGCGTGATTGTAAAGCACCCACGTGGTAGAATTCGATTGAATGCTACGGGGAGCATCAATGGCATACTAAGGCTTCAATGCTTGCACTAATTCAGTCTGGGGAAAATATGTGGAATTTATTTGGCTATTGAGAAATGGAGAACTAGTGCTATCCCAAAGGTAGAACAAATGTCTTCCTTGATGAAAGACAAATTCAAAAAGTTCTGGTCAGATGTGCATGGCCTTATGGAATTAGCTACAGTTTTGGATCCTAGGTTTAAATTGAAATTCATGAAAGCTTTTGTAACACCCTGAATTTGGGGGTAGAATTTTTTCTTCTTTTCCCTCACCAAATTCGGGCGTTACCCTCTCCTTTTCCCGCTAAGCCTTGACCTTTTCCAAAGTTATAGCGGGTTTTGGCTTGAGATCTCATGTAAAGCAAAACCCTAAAATATTTTATTATGTTTGATGCACCATGCCGAACCATGCATTTATTTTGGTTGGTTGAAATTGTGAAACCATAAACCTTTTTCTTTTCTCTTTCCTCCCTCCCCTCCCCATTTTGGCCCAGCCGCCCCCTCCCCCTCGCGCCCGGCCCAACAGGCCAGCCGGCCCAGCCGGCCTCTCCCCCCCTCTCCCTTCCCGCCGTGGGCCCCGCGCTGACCAGCCGGCCCAGCCGGCTTGCGGCCCAGCCCCCCCTCGCGTGCCCCCGCTTTGGGCCCAAGCCGGCCCAGCCACGATTCCCCTCCCCTCCCCCAAATTTCTATCCCCTCCCCTGCGGGCCCCGCCCGTCATTCTCTCCCCCCCAAATCCCTCCCTCTCCCCTGCCCAACCGCCAGACCCCTCCCCTGCACGCGCCGCCGCCGCCCTCCCCCCGCGCGGTAAGCCCCCCTCCTCCCTCTCCTCTCCCCCTCCCTCCCTCTCCCCGGCCCGGCACCGCCGCCTCGACGTTCGTCGGCCATGGCGCCCGCCCCGGCCGCGCCACCTGCCCCGGCCATGGCGGCCCCTGCCCGTCGCGCCCGCACCGTCCCCCGCCCTGGCGTGGTGGCCGACCGTGGCCTCGCCGGCCAAGGCGCCCGCGCGGCGTGCCCCGCCCCGCCCGCGCGCGCTCCCCCGCCCGTGCTCGCCCGCCCATGCTCGTCCGCCCGTGCTCGCCCGCCCGTCCCGGTGTGTCCCTGCTCTCGCCGTGACGGCCCCGGCGTGGCCTCGAGCTCGGCCCAGCGTGCCTATGGCGTGAGGCCTTGAGCTAGGCCAGCGCGCGGCCCCGACGTGTGCACAGCTAGTTCGCGACGCGTGTGTGCGGCCTTGCGCGCGCTGCTCGTGTGGTGCGCGCGGTGCCTTGGCACGGCTCGCCGTGCCTTCGTCTACCCCTAGACAAACTCGTCTACCCCCCCTATATTTTATGCGCGCTAATCACGTTGTTCATGTTAATAAAATAGGAAACTCAATTTAGAAATTGGTTACGTTAGTTAATTTATATAGTTAATCGTCTATCTCATTTAATGTTGATCTACTAAAAGTGGTCACGTTTCTATTAGTGCATGTAGCTAATCCTTATTATTGGAGCTAAGTAGAACTAGAGCACGTAACATTTAGTTATTCTTCTACCCGTAATGCGCCTCGAGCATAAGCTTTAACCCCTGCGAGACCTTCCCCCGTCTCTTTCTAACCATGGTAAATGCAATATCGCATGTCATAATCTATGCATGTTTAATCTACTTGTTCTCTTGTATGATGTACTGTTTGTTTCCTAATTTGAATGGATGGATGGATGTATGTTTGCAATCGCATAGAGAACGATTCGGTCGAGGAGCCCGAAGAACTCGCAGGAGAAGCCCCTGAGCAGCAGTCGGTTGGTGGAGGCAAGTGTCCCTTGACCTATCTCTGTCCTATTCATTCTTTAATTCATCTCCCGCATTACACATTTATGCTTAAGGATTTATTAGTTTTGTTATCCATGTCCTTGTTTACCTATTTGGATTGGATTATTATTGCTTAGTCTTATGCTATTGCTCAACTCTAATCAATGAACATGATGAGATTATCTATGATACACTGTTTTCCCTTCTCTTATTATGATGTTATACTTGTGGCCTTTAAGGGGGCTCGAGCGGTTTCTCGAGTGCCTCTCCGTAAGGACCTGTTCTTTGGATGACCGCCCGGGAAAACAGTGCAACCATGAGGGTGGAATGGGGTGCCCTTAGCTGAATAATTAGAGGATCCGGGGTGTAGTTCGCTTAGTCGTCGTGCCGTCAATGGGGTTCGGTGTATGCGGCTCGCTCTGCCAAGCTTGGGTTCGCCCATTGGGGAGGAGTGCGGTGCATTTAGGAAACCTAACGGGTGGCTACAGCCCCGGGGAATCTTTGTAAAGGCTACGTAGTGATGCCCTGCTGGGTCACCTTGGTAGTGATCAATGGAGAGTCATGATCTCCGGGCAGAAAGGGAATCACGACTTCTGGGTAAAGTGCACAACCTCTGCAGAGTTTTTGAAAAACTGATATATCAGTCGTGCTCGCGGTTATGAGCGGCCAAGGGAGTTCCAGTGATTAGTGGTACTTGATCAGAGACATTTTGGTTTATAGGTGGCAATGAGACTGATGGTTCTTGGTTTTGACTATGGTGCTGGTAAGTGGTATTCTTTCCGTTTGGAAAGGGTACATCGGGCTAATAACTTGGGTTAATTCTAAAACCTGGCTTTCTACTAGTAAATAATAATCTGACCAACTAAAAGCAACTGCTTGACTTATCCCCACATAAAGCTAGTCCACTACAGCCAAACAGGATACTTGCTGAGTATGTTGATGTGTACTCACTCTTGCTCTACACACCAAACCCCCGCCCCCATCCCCAGGTTGTCAGCATTGCAACCACTGCTCAGGCGAAGATGAAGCCGTGGAAGGAGACTTCCAGGAGTTCCAAGACTACGACGAGTTCTAGGCGTGGGTTAGCGGCAACCCCCAGTCGGCTACCTGTGAAGGCCGCGTGTATCTACGTTTCGTTTTCGCACTTTGATTATTGTAAAGACTGTGGATGTCTCAGACATCATGATGTAATCGACTATTATACCCTCTTTTATGTTATTATTTGAGCACTGTGTGATGATGTCCATGTTATGTAACTGCTGTGTACGTGAATTGCTGATCCTGGCACGTACATGGTTCGCATTCGGTTTGCCTTCTAAAACCGGGTGTGACATAAGTGGTATCAAAGCTAGGCTGACTGTAGGACCGCTAACCTAGAGTAGAATGGTCGTTCTAAGGACTATAGACCTCTGTCCCTGCCTTGACTTTGATATCCCTTCAAAAGTTGGTCATATTGACCAAACCTATGTTCTACTATATATTATACCTTGCTGAAAATTATGTTTTATTCTAATCCTTCATTTATTTATGGTTCATTATTTGCTGGTCATATTAATTCTGTTCTCACTCTTTTGCTTGCGGTGTCTTTTGTAGATGGCTCGTCTTAGACACACTGCACGAAAGTCCGTCATCCCCTTCTTACCCTCCCGCCTTGCTGAGCGTCCGCTTCGCCGTCCCGTGGCCGGTTAGTCCAGTCACTTGGAGAGGGTGCACCACCGCCTGCATGAGGAGCAGGAGCGTCGACGACAGGAGCAGCAGGGCTCTTCTTTCTCGCTCCAGCAGGAGATAGAGTCTGTGAGGAGCTGCTCCCCCGTGCTTCCTTTGGAGGCGCCCCCCTTCACCACCACTGGGCACCCCGGCCTCTGGAGTAGCTGTTGCAGGAGACCCAGACGACGGAGGTGGCAACAACAGCTCGAGCCACGACACCGACTTTTTTGCTGACCAGGAGCCGGAAGGATGGGTTGCTGGACCCATCACTTGCGACGCTGCTCGCGGGTGTCACTTCCACGATGCGCTCGACACCCTGCTACGTCGGGCACTTGACCGACGTACTTGGTCTATCGAGTATCGCTGTGTGGTCTACCAGCATAGTCGCGAGGTCTACCCGGACCGCTGGGAGGCGACCTTCTTGGTGCGCCGTCCGGAGAACAGTCTCCAGGGTGCTGAGGTCTGTTCAGAGCATTATTCCATTTCTGAGCGGGACTCAGCTGAGGCGGCCATGCAAGATGCTGCACGGCGTGCGCTTTCGCACTACCGCTCGGTTCTCGGTGGGGTAGCTGACGGTCTCAACCTGAAGTATTACCCCCGCCGTCCATCTGGCAGCACAGGAGGCGTGATTGTTTCACCTGTCGGTGAGGACAATCCTAGGTTGAGCAGCACAGTCAACCTAGCCGCCGTGCTAAACACGGAGCTGGACCATGCATTAGACGAGCTGAGTAGGGCTCGTGCTGAGATCGCCTTGCTGCGGGCTGAGCGCGCGGAGCGTCGTCACCTGGATGATGGTTCCCCCGCTCCCGTCGGCACTCAGCACCCGTACCGCTCACCTCGGCGTGGACACCAGTCTTATGGCAATCCCGACTGCAAGACCAAGATGAATCTAGAACCATAGATCGTTAGAATCAGATCTTGTAATTAATACAAAATATATACGTAGAAGCTATAGTCTTAGCGTTAGTCTCGCCCTTAGTCAGTCTTAGTTAGACAGGGTAGTTTGCTATATCCTGTGCATTTATGTTGGTCATGATGAACTATGTTTGGTTTGGATCTTTGTAATGACTGTCACCAGAGTGCGGGTATCCCCTGCATTTTGGTTTACCTGTTATGTTAATGGAGTTAGTTATCTAGTTGCTAAGCCTTTTATTCCACTTTTCTCTTTATCTGAGAAGCTGTGTTGGTCTGTGTTGGAGACCAGTGAAGATGCTCATCTGTTCAGGGTTGTGGAGAATTCTATACTCTTTTCTTATGCTGCAAGATTTGCAAGATCAGTTCTGATGTGTGGTTGCATTCTGCAGATGTCAGAGAATAGGCGCAGAGGAGGAAGGCGTGCTTAGCAGGAGCAAGCCGCTCAATAGGAAGAGGTACCCCGGCAACAGCAACTGCCACCCCCGCCCCCGATGTCGATCGAGCAGATATTTCTGATGCAGACTCAGGCAGTCCAAGCCATCGGTCAGACTCTGGCCGCCATTCAGCAGCAGCAGCAGCAGGCACCACCTCAGATGCCTCAGATGCCCAGGGACAAGCGTGCTGAATTCATGAGAGGTCATCCCTCAACGTTTGCTCATTCTTCTGACCCCATGGATGCTGAAGACTGGCTGCGCACGGTGGAGCGGGAGTTGCATACCGCTCAGTGTGATGACAGGGAGAAAGTCCTGTATGGTCCCCTCTGTTGAGAGGAGCAGCTCAGTCATGGTGAGAGTCTTATCTCGCCACCCATGCCAACCCCGACACCATCACTTGGGAAGAGTTCAGAGGTAACTTTTGTCAGTACCATGTGCCCGCAGGTCTGATGACAGTGAAGAAGGAGGAGTTCCTGGCTCTCAAGCAAGGGTCATCGTCTGTTAGCGAGTACCAGGACAGGTTTCTGCAGTTGTCTCGCTATGCTCCTGAAGATGTCAACACCGACGCCAAGCGATAGTGCCGTTTCTTGAGAGGCTTGGTCGACCCTCTGCAGTACCAACTGATGAATCACACCTTCTCGACATTCCAGCACTTGATTGACAGAGCAATCATGACAGAGAGGAAGCGTAAGGAGATGGAGGATCGTACGCGCAAGATCAGTGGACCCCAGCCTGGAAGTAGCAATCGTCCTTGTTTCTCAGGCAATCAACCTCAGCAGTTCAGGCAGAACCAGCGTCCACCTCAGCAGCATCAGTAGTTCCAAAGGCAGTATGCTCAGCACCAGTATCAGAACCGTCAGAGCAATCAGTCAGGAGGTCAGTTCCAGAGGTAGAATCAGCAGGCACCTCGTCTTCCTGCCCCAGCAACCCAGCAGAACAGTCAGGCAGCACCAGCTCAGGTTGGAAACAGAGCATGTTTCCACTGTGGAGAGCAAGGCCACTGGGTGATGCAATGTCCGAAGAAGGCAGCCCAACAGCAGTCAGGCCCCAATGCCCCAACAAAGCATAATTTGTCTCAGCCTGGAGCAGGCAACCGCTCTCAGTCGCGCTATAATCATGGGAGACTGAACCACTTGGAGGCTGAAGCAGTTCAGGAGACCCCCGACATGATAGTAGGTATGTTTCCAGTCGACTCCCATATTGCGGAAGTGTTATTTGATACTGGAGCAACGCATTCTTTCATTACTGCATCATGGGTAGAAGCACATACTCTTCCAATTACTACCATGTCAACCCCCATTCAAATTGACTCAGCCGGTGGTAGAATTCCAGCCGATAGCATTTGTTTGAATGTATGTGTGGAAATAAGGGGCATAGCATTTCCCGCTAACCTCATAGTAATGGGTACCCAGGAAATAGATGTCATCCTGGGGATGAATTGGCTAGATAAGTATCAGGCAGTTATCAGTTGTGATAAGAGGACAATCAAGTTGGTGTCCCCACTAGGAGAGGAAGTGGTGACCGAGTTAGTCCCGCTGTGACACCCCAGTGTCACCTAGGGTTTCTCTTAAAATGCCAAACCAAGAACCATCATTTTATGTGAACCAAAGTAAGCATGAGCATCAAATTAACTTAAGAGTAAAGAATCCACCAAGCATATACTTAAAAGTATCATGATCAAAACAAATGGGTCTTTCAAAAAGGTAATAATGTTGCAACCCTAATAAAAACCCTAAGTGAGCCCCATGAGCAAAATTCAAGAAAATAAGGAAAAGTGTATGAAAAATTTAAAATCATGGCTTGAGCCAATTATAAACATTGAAGTATATTCATTAAGCAACAAGAAAGGTTGAGAAAGCTTGGCCAAAACAACTCAAATAAAACCCCAAATCAAGCTTCTCATGTGGGGACTTAATGGGAATTCTGAATTTCAGAATTCTGAAATTCAGACCTTGAGCCAAAGATCAAGCATGTTCACCTTGATCCCTAACTCGAATCCTAATGGCCCCATTAACAAAAATGTGCCTAACTAACCCCTCTGTCATGTGCCAGGAGATGGCATTGGGACGCGTGCCTCGGACACGTCAAACCAGAGATCTTCTCCCTATGTGTGGCAGTGAGACAAACAAGATTTCTCCCCTCTCTATCTCTTAATCCAGTCAGCGAAACTTGCTAGCCTCCACACACAAACGACAAAGGGACCTGAGAGGAAGAGATCTCTCAACGGGATCATGGCCATAATCTCAAAGATTTGGGCCCAATCCGCGCTTGAACTTGACCTCTCTCTGCGCTGCCTCGTGCTCGACGCTGTGCCAGGCGCCAGAGCGCGCACTGGCGTTCGCCGCGCATGCCCCGAGCGCTTGTCAGAGCCCCGCCCTCGGCCGTGCTCGCCCGTGCCTATAAGCCTCCCCGGGCGCGCCTCACTTCACCCCGCGCTCACCATCACCGGCCAGCCACCCCTCCTTAGCTCCGGCGAGCTCATTTCCGCCTGCCATTGCCGCCAGAGCTTCGGCCACGTGGCCAGCCCACTCCAGTCACCCCCAAGTCGCGCCAACGCTTCGGTTAGCTCCGCCAGTGGCCCGTGAAGCTTTCCAAGCCCTCGGACCCGGCAGAACTTCACCGGAAGCCCGAGATCGACTTCACCGGACTTCGGTCTTCCGCTGCCGCGCGTGGACCGAGCTAACCAGTGAGTCTTCGTCCAATTCCTTACACCCACATCTTCTCTGGCATCCCGTGAAGCTCTCTGACCAGTTCAATTGAACTATCTCGCCGTGAGCAGGCCGAACTCCTCGCCGCCGACGAGCATCCCCGCCTACGCACGTGGACCGGCCAACTCCGACCATCCCCAACGGCGACCCGCACACCGTTGTGATCCCCGAGACCTCCCCTACGTCCTCGACCACTTCACCGGAGCAATCTCGCCGCCGGTAAGCCCCTCCGCCCTTTCTTCCGCCGCGGTTACTGTTTAAGTTAGGAGAAGGACCTCAGGTTAGGATTAGAAGAACCCGAGGGGTTTTCTATAACGTCAGTGACTCATTTGAATAGTAGCCCAGGGACTGATCCGCGAAGAAAAATTAAAACACCCGCCAGGGACCCTAGTGCAAAGTGGTTTTCCATTTTAATCAATTCTGTTAATCTTTTTAAAAAACCAGAGAACTTAGAAAATCCATAACTTGATGAATTCTTAATCAAAAGTTGTCAAACTAATTTTGCTAGATCCTAAATATTATGAACTATCATTTAAAAAATGATAAACCCTGTGCTTTCTGTTCTAAATTTTAGAGTTTAAAATTAAAAACAGAAACTGACCAAACCTTGTTTAACTAAGGAAAATTAGTTTTTCTTCTGTGCTGAACCTAAGAAAATTTGTAGATGTTCAAACCTCACTTAAGCACTGTTTAAAAATAGTAGGAACCCCAGTATTGAAGAATATAGTGTAGATTTTCATTTAAAGCTATTTTGCCCAAAACTTAGGAAAAATCAGAAAGGCATTAGAAATTAATGAACAGTGATTAGAATTATTTTTTCTAGTTTGCTTAAGTAACAAAGAACCTAGGAAAAATAAGGAGACCATTAGTCCAGATCAGTTTTAAATTAAAATGTTTTACTTAGCCTTATTTGAACTGAAAATCAATTAGTAGAATTACAAAACTATACCCAAAATGGATAATAAAAATCCAGTGGACTTACAACCACCAGAGCCCCACTGCAAAAATAATGAACACCTCAGCCCAAATATTTAAGTAAGGAAAATAAATATAAAATGATAATGAGACATTTTCCAAATAAATCATGAACAACCCCTAATGATGTAATAATGGGCAACTAAAAATTTGCTAAGTCCATAATGAGATAAACCACTAGAGAAAAATGCAAACCCATGAAAAAAGAGCAAACTCATACCTATTGCTAATGAATTATGAGAAAGGCCACTTAATCCAAATAATGCATACCACCCCTTCCCTTAAGCAAAAAGATGCCAAACTTCAGAATGATTGCTCTTGCGCAAAACAAAAACTAAAAAAAATAAGAACTCTGTTGTTTGATATTTTTCAAATATAGTGGATATAGAAAGCACCTATTTGGCTAGAAACTTGAGAAAACCATAGTAAAATAGCTAAAAGGTATTAATAGCTAGAAATTTGTATCAAGTCATGTTATAGCACCTAAAAGCCACCAAAAATAAGTTTTAGAGAATTACCCACTGTTAAATAATAGTTGTAGTTCAAAGCACCCCTTCTTCACTAAACTTTGATAATTTTGTCCAGAGAAAACTATTCACTTTCTGATCCACAAATTTTGAGACAGAGAAATATACACCAGTACCAAGCCACTGAAAGTTTTGCAGAATTTTTGGAATTTTATTAAAGCAACTTGTAGTTCAAACCCACTCCAAAACATTAAAGAGAATAAAAGAAAAGAAAAGAAGAAATAAACCTCACCCCAATAAGTCTAACTTGAGTACTTAGCAATTCTCACTAAGGCTTAAAAAGAATTCAGTGGAACCCCAAAAATAAACCTACCACTTACCTTAGATAAAGTTGACCCAATTTACCAAGTATACCACCCAAGGGTCTTACATAAGTAAAGTTAACCTTGTTTAACTCAAGTAGATCATACACCGTCAAAACCTGTAATTTCTAAAGCACCTATCATATCATGCATGTATCTTACGCATTGCATTCATTAGATTGTAATCTTGCCGACGGAGAGTACGTGCTCATCCCCGAGCAAGGATCTGTCCAAGAGGAGGACCAGGAGCAAGCTTCCGAGGCTGCTGTTGAGGATCTCCCCGCAGCCCCAGCAATTGAAGGCAAGCCCCGGTTTTATGCATAACCGTATTATTATATGCTACTTTACTACACTTAATGCTTGTAGGATTGTAATGTGCACTTAAGTGTAGGAGTTGCTTGAAACCTCTAGTTGCATGAACTTAGGATTTCTTTTTGAGATGAATACTAGTATGCTAGGTCGAGTAGCTGCTTGCTAATCAGGATCTCGGTAGAAGTCGAGTGATTTTTCTAGCACTCACGCGAGGTCAGGAATTGATTGTATTCATCTTGATAACGGGATATATGTTAGTCTAGGGACTTGGATCTAGGGAGGATGCCTTGTCCATGAGACGGGAAAAAGGAATTAAGGATTAATGTGTGGATACCTGAGTCAAGCTTTTGAACGTACTAAACACATGCTGGGAAAAATGGTAACCGGCAAACCTAGTACCTGAGTGAAGCCGGGCCCGGACATTATCCCTCATGCGACCTGAGACTGGGTCTCCCATGCTAGCTATGGTGGGTACAAGTGCGGTCACTGCACGGCGGCAGCCAGGGTCAGTGGAGCATTGTATGCCAAGGCGGTGAGGCCTGGACGCGAACGGGGAATCGATGGGGACGGTTGTCATGTGTGGGGTCGGAGTACCCTAACATGCCGTGTGTTTAGGTTTACCTTGTAAGGTTAAAACTCGATTCGGATCGTCTGCTTCTCGCAGCTAATGAGACTGCTTGACCCCTTGTACTGCATCGAGTAAGAAGTGAAATGAGGTTACATGAGATAACTTGTTGATTGAACTAAATGCTTGTCACCATGGATGCTTAGAAGGAGCAAATCTAGCTAAGTTAATGAGGATAGAATCTGAAAAGCTAAAAATTGATTTTAGAAACAGCTAGTGCTTTTGGCAAACCAAACCCCTCAGCCAAACAGCTGCATAGTCTAGATGTAGAGGAGTAGACTCCTCACACCGGTTAAGTCTAGCTGAGTATTAGTATACTCAGCCTTGCTTGTGGCATAATTTTTGCAGGTACCATTCAGGAAATGGTTGATGGTGTGACTTGGCCTACCACCCTGCCACCGGGTTGGACGGTCGAGTGGGATGTTGCTCCGGCAGGAGAGGAGCACGAGGAGTAGTGGGCTAGGCCTTGCCCATTTCCTCGATACCGACGACATCGATTATCCGCTGCATTTTATTTTGTGAACTCTTATTTGCTACTCAAAAACTCCGATCTATGTAATAATTCAGCACTTAATTTGAGGTTCCCTGTTTTATTGTATTTCTTCTGTGACTCACCTTCGAGTGAGATTGTGGAATTTGATCCTGGTTAAGTGGCTCTATCAGACTAGATGTGAAGGACTGACGGGTTATTCCGATTTAAGTGTGTTGCGGCCCCTGAGGCGTGACTTCGGCACTTAAGCTGGAATAATTCGGGTGGTTCTGCCACAGCTGGTATCGGAGCAAATTCCACCACAGAGAAGGACAATAAACCATGAATACCAATTTTCAAAATCTAAAACTTGCCTAGAAACTGCTACGGATCGTCAGGACTAGACCGCTAGACCTAGGACGAAAGGCCTTAGGCATAGAGGGAGAAATAGGTGGCTAACTAATTAGGCCCCGTGGGCTAGTACTTATATTTCTAAGGATGTCCTAAAAAGCACCCTATTTTTGGAGAGGCAATGTTACTTCCAGCATGCATGCATTATAAACACAAAGAGGAATTAAAAGTTTGAGCTAACCCACTTTCTTTAGAACCATCCGGGCTCTCTTTTTCTTTTTCCTTCCACCATAATCTTTACCTTTGATTCCCTTCCGCAGATGAATTCACCCACCCCCGCTAGTGGAGGAGACACTCGTTTCAGTTCCGACTTCCTTTCTCGCGATGGCTTTCCTTCCATCTTGTGGGAAGTGCTTAACTCCGCCGGTTACCCTACGCCCCCTTTGTACACGGTGCAGTTGTATGAGGAGCATCGGGTACCTCGTTGTCGGGTCTGGCTGACCTTGGAGGCTCATCCCCTTCAGCCGGGTTGGCGTTCTCTTGATTCTGAGACAATTGGACTCAGGACGGACGACACCGTTGAAGCAGCAGCCATGAAGACTCTGACGACTTTCTGTGGCTACCATCCCCTGGAGATGGTGATGCACCCCTTGGGACTCTTCCATGCTGAGAAGAAAGATGATCCCATGTGGTGTAACTGCGTGAGCCATGTAAAAGATGTGTCGGCGATGTATCCTGACTTGGTTGGGAGGGTCACTATTCAGTGCATGAGTGCACTGTACCGCCTTCAGGCCCTTCAGAGCGATGCTATGGCACTCCTTGCTAACACCGCTCAAACTGCCAAGCTCACTCTCGACAGTTGAGAAGATTTTGTGGTCGATCTATCCACCGAGTTGGTAGAGAAGGATCTGCAGGTGGAGAGGCTGAGCCAGCGCATCACCACCTTGGAGCAGCAGATGGAGATCCGAGACAACACTATTGATGTCTTGGAGAACCAGCTTCACGTTGTGCAGAGGGAACTCGAAGAAGCAAATGACCACTTGGACAAGCACCACCTGGAGATGGAGGCCAATGAAGCAGGAAACGAGGGAGAAGAGGCTCCCGAGGAGCTAGGACCAGCCCCTGGAGCCAATGGGACTACCTCCGCGATGCCTCCTTCACCCATATCCAGTGTCGCTTCCACCGCTCAGGGTTAAGCAGTCACTTCGACACTTTTAGGCGGATAGAAACCTATGCGAGCTTAGTTAATATCAGATTTTGGACTAGGCTTATGGGTACTTTCCCCTGATTGATGTAACCCTGTGAACCTTTGAAATCTGTGGGATATTTGTCACCATGTTATCTTCATTTTGAACCTAATATTATGATTATGGCATTTTTCCTTCCATATGAGATGATATCTTGTCGTTTGAAACTGTGAGTTGGGATAACAATGGCGACAATCTTTGTTTTCAGATGGCAGCTAGGCAGCGTCGCGGGCATAACGAGCAGGTTCCCCCGCCACCTCCTCCAGCTCCCATAGTGCAGGAGCTGATGGCCCAGCAGAATGAGATTCTGTGACAGCTCTTGCAGCGCCAGCCCCACCCTTAGCAGCATGGTGGAGGCCAGCATCAGCGAACTCCGGCAATGGCAACTTACCAGGAGTTTCTGAGCACGCATCCACCCTTGTTCACCAAGGCAGAGGATCCGTTGGACACCGACGTATGGCTTCGCGTCGTTGAGTCCAAGTTTCCCCTCCTCACGGGAGACTGCCCTGATGAGGCCAAGGCTCGCTTTGCCGCACAGCAGCTTCGCGGCCCTGCTCGGACTTTGTGGGACCACTTTCGTGCTATGCTCCCCGCTGATCGTGAAGTATCTTGGGAGGAATTCAAGACTGCCTTCAGAGGACACCACATCCCAGCTGGCATTCTTGATCGGAAGTTGAATGAATTTCTGGCCCTTAATCAAGGAACCCGCACGGTACTGCAGTATGCGCAAGCCTTCAACGACTTATGCCAGTATGCAGGGTACCATGCTGATTCTGATGAAAAGAAGAGAGATCGCTTCCGCAGGGGTCTCAATACTAAGCTGCGGGAACGACTCAACACTGTCCGGGCTGATAGCTTCAATGAGTTGGTCAACATGGCCATCTCCCAGGAGGACTGCATTGTAGCTCACCGGGCAGAGAAGAAGAGAAAGGCACCAATGGCAGCACCATCCGCTCAGGCTCAGAGGTTCCGGATTGTTTCTCACAATCAGAGCAGGGGTTTTCAGCAGCAGGCAAGCAGATGGGTGATCAGGCCACCTCAGCAGCAGCAGCAGCCGACACCCAACCGCTTTCCAGCTCCTGCCCCAAGGAACAATCAGCCTCCGCAGCAGCAGCAGTTCCGCTAGGGCAATGGGAACAAGTGTTTCACTTGTGGCAATGTGGGCCACTATGCCAAGAATTGTCCTAGGAACCAGCAGAGGCAGATGCTAGCACCAAATCAAGACAAGGGAAGAAAGCAGAAGGTGCAAGTCAGGCAAGGGAAGCTCAACTTCACTACTCTGGAGGAAGTACCTGAAGGAGCTCCTATCATGACCGGTATCTTTTCAGTTTATAATCAACCTGCTTTAATTTTGTTTAATTCTGGTGCATCTCATAGTTTCATTAGCCAAAAGTTTAGTGCTAAATGTGAACTGCCATTCTCTCACTCAAAAGGGTCATTTATGATAGTCACACCTGGGGGTAAAATTGCAACTAATCAATTAAACCAAAGTGTGCCTATTCAACTGGGAAGCCACATGGTCAAAACCACTCTTCTTGTGTTGGGTTTGGAAAATGTGGACATTATTCTAGGAGCAAATTGGATGGCCTTGTACCAAGTTGTGCTTGATGTAGCCAGCCGTACCGTGGAAGTTAATTCTCCGTTCTGCGGAAACTTCACCTTAATTCTGCCTCATCAAGGTTCTACTCAGTCATGTGCTTTCTCTATGACGGAGTTACCTCTGAAGAAAATCCCAGTGGTCTGTGAGTATGCAGATGTCTTTCCTGATGAATTGCCAGGAATGCCACCAGACCGGGATTTGAATTCGCCATCGAGTTGCAACCGGGAACAACACCAATTTCTAAGAGGCCCTACCGAATGCCACCCGCTGAGTTGGCAGAATTGAAGAAGCAATTGCAAGAGTTGCTGGATAAGGGATTTATTCGCCCAAGTACTTCGCCTTGGGGATGTCCAGCACTGTTTGTGAAGAAGAAGGATGAAAGCTTGAGACTTTGTATAGAGTACCGCCCTCTTAATGTGGTAACTATCAAGAACAAGTATCCTTTGCCTCGTATTGATGTTCTTTTTGACTAGTTGGTCGGGGCCAAGGTGTTTTCCAAGATAGACCTTCGCTCTGGCTACCATCAGATCAAGATATGAGCGAGTGATATTCCGAAGACGGCATTCTCAACTAGATATGGGCAATATGAATTTTTGGTGATGTCATTCAGGCTGACAAATGCACCAGCATATTTTATGTATCTGATGAATTCTGTTTTCATGCTTGAATTGGACAAGTTCGTAGTTGTTTTCATCGATGATATTTTGGTGTACTCAAAGAACGAAGAAGAACATGCCAGGCATTTGCATGTAGTGCTTCAACGTCTGCGAGAGCACAACCTTTATGCCAAGTTATCCAAGTGTGATTTTTGGCTAAAGGAAATCAAATTCTTGGGTCACACTATCTCTTAGGCTGGAATAGCTGTTGATCCTGATAAAGTGCAAGAGGTGATGAACTGGAAGCCACCAACAACTGTCCGTCAGATTCGGAGTTTTCTGGGATTAGCTGGTTATTACCGAAGATTTATTCCAGACTTCTCTCGAATTGCGAAGCCTATAACTGAGTTGCTGAAGAAAGAAGCCAAATTTGTTTGGAGTCAGAAGTGCGAAGATGCCTTCCATGCATTAAGGCAGCATCTGACCACAACACCAGTATTGGCGCAACCCGACAACAGCAAGCCTTTTGATGTATATTGCGATGCCTCTGGCAGCAGGCTAGGTTGTGTCTTGATGCAAGACAACCGAGTCATCGCTTATGCCTCAAGAGCACTCAGGCCTCATGAGCAAAACTATCCCACTCATGACCTCGAGTTGGCAGCAGTGGTTCATGCATTAAAAATGGGGAGGCACTATTTAATGGGAACCCACTGCAACATCTTCACTGATCATAAGAGCCTTAAGTACATCTTTACTCAGGCTGATCTCAACATGATGCAGAGAAGATGGCTAGAGCTGATCAAGGATTATGACTTGGAGGTACATTATCACCCAGGAAAAGCTAATGTGGTAGCAGATGCCTTGAGTCGGAAGTTGCAATGCAATTGTATTCTGATGGATTCTCGCATTAACACCTTGTGTGATGAGTTGAGCAAGATGCAAATTGAAGTGATTCCTTCTGGTTCTTTGTCTCACATTTCTGTTGAGCCAGCTTTGCAAGATTAGATTATCATGGCCCAGCTCAGTGACAAGGGAGTGCAAATTATCAAGAAGAATCTCCATCAGAAGGTTGAGAAGTATGATTGTTTCCGCCAAGATGAAAAGGGTGTGTTATGGTTCAAAAGCAGATTGGTGATTCCTAAAGACCAGGACCTCAAGAGGAAAATTTTGGACGAGGCTCATCTCTCCAAATTCTCTATGCATCCGGGAAGCACCAAGATGTACCATGACCTGAAGCCTTTGTATTGGTGGACCAGAATGAAGAGGGAGATAGCCCAGTACGTATCAGAATGTGACACCTGTCAGAGGATAAAGGCAAGCCACCTGAAATCAGCTGGAGCTTTGCAACCCCTGTCCATACCTTTGTGGAAGTGGGATGACATCAGCATGGATTTCATTGTGGGTCTGCCCAACACCTCTCGTCATCATGATTCGATTTGGGTTATTGTGGACCGACTGACGAAAGTGGCACATTTTCTTCCTGTGCACACCACTGATAAGGCTCAGAAGTATGCAGAATTGTATATTGACCGGATCGTGTGTTTGCACGGATTACCTCGGACCATTGTTTCTGACCGAGGAGCCCAATTTGTTGCCAGATTTTGGGAACAATTGCAAGAGTCTTTGGGAACCAAGCTAATCAGGAGTTCAGCTTACCACCCACAGACTGATGGTCAGACGGAAAGGGTAAACCAAATTCTGGAGGATATACTGAGAGCTTGTGCAATCGATTGTGGCAAGAACTGGGATAAGCACCTCTCCTTGGCAGAGTTTGCTTATAACAATAGTTATCAATCCAGCCTAAGGATGGCACCTTTTGAAGCTCTCTATGGAAGAAGGTGTAGGACACCACTCAATTGGTCTCAACCTGGAGAAAGAGAAGTTTTTGGAGCTGACTTAGTGATTGAAGCCAAAAGGAAGGTCAAACTAATCAGGAAGAATCTAGAAGCTGCTCAGGCCAGGCAGAAGAGTTACCATGATAGAAGAAGTAAACCTCTCCAGTTCGAGGTGGGAAGTTTTGTATACCTCAAGGTATCACCCACCAAGGGAGTGCAGAGGTTTGGGATCAAAGGCAAGCTAGCCCCTCGTTACATTGGACCTTATGAGATCATAGAAGCATGTGGACCCATGGCATATAAGCTGAAGTTACCTTCAAAGATGTCTGCCATTCACAGTGTATTCCATGTATCTCAGCTAAAGAAGTGTGTTCGATTGCCGACCGACCAGAATTGGAGATAGAGCCAAATCTATCGTACCAAGAGTACCCCTCCAAGATTCTGGATTGCAAAGAAAGATCAACTCGGGCTAAATCGATCAAGATGTACAAGGTCCAGTGGAGTAATCACTCAGAGGAAGAAGCTACTTGGGAAACTGAGGAATTCTTGAGATCCAACTTCCCTGATTGCCTACCTAAGGAAGCTGGTACGTAATCACACCCAACCCCTCCCCCTGCCCTTCGAAACTAATTTTCAAAAATATGATCTTAATTCAGAATGAAGTAACTATGAAGTAAAACTTAAAAAGGGCTTCCTTCTAAAGTCGCAAAGAGAATGACATTCGAAGAGCAGTTTTACCCTAATAATAACAATAATCACCCATTTCCTTTAAATCTCACCCTTCGCTTCACCCTGGAAGGACTCTGGCCCGAATCTCGGGACGAGATTCCTTTAAGGGGGGAAGGTTGTGACACCCCAGTGTCACCTAGGGTTTCTCTTAAAATGCCAAACCAAGAACCATCATTTTATGTGAACCAAAGTAAGCATGAGCATCAAATTAACTTAAGAGTAAAGAATCCACCAAGCATATACTTAAAATTATCATGATCAAAACAAATGGGTCTTTCAAAAAGGTAATAATGTTGCAACCCTAATAAAAACCCTAAGTGAGCCCCATGAGCAAAATTCAAGAAAATAAGGAAAAGAGTATGAAAAATTTAAAATCATGGCTTGAGCCAATTATAAACATTGAAGTATATTCATTAAGCAACAAGAAAGGTTGAGAAAGCTTGGCCAAAACAACTCAAATAAAACCCCAAATCAAGCTTCTCATGTGGGGACTTAATGGGAATTCTGAATTTCAGAATTCTGAAATTCAGACCTTGAGCCAAAGATCAAGCATGTTCACCTTGATCACTAACTCGAATCCTAATGGCCCCATTAACAAAAATGTGCCTAACTAACCTCTCTGTCATGTGCCAGGAGATGGCATTGGGACGTGTGCCTTGGACACGTCAAACCAGATATCTTCTCCCTGTGTGTGGCAGTGAGACAAACATGATTTCTCCCCTCTCTATCTCTTAATCCAATCAGCGAAACTTGCTAGCCCCCACACACAAACGACAAAGGGACCTCAGAGGAAGAGATCTCTCAACGGGATCATGGCCATAATCTCAAAGATTTGGGCCCAATCCGCGCTTGAACTTGACCTCTCTCTGCGCTGCCTCGTGCTCGACGCTGTGCCAGGCGCCAGAGCGCGCAGTGGCATTCGCCGCGCACGCCCCGAGCGCTTGTCAGTGCCCCACCCTCGGCCATCCTCGCCCACTCCTATAAAGCCTCCCCGGGCGCGCCTCACTTCACCCCGCGCTCACCATCACCGGCCAGCCATTGCCGCTAGAGCTTCGGCCACCGTGGCCAGCCCACTCCAGTCACCCCCAAGTCGCGCCAGCGCTTCGGTTAGCTTCGCCAGTGGCCCGTGAAGCTTTCCAAGCCCTCGGACCCGGCAGAACTTCACCGGAAGCCCGAGATCGACTTCACCGGACTTCGGTCTTCCGCCGCCGCGCGTGGACCGAGCTAACCAGTGAGTCTTCGTCCAATTCCTTGCACCCACATCTTCTCTGGCATCCCGTGAAGCTCTCTGACCCGTTCAATTGAACTATCTCGCCGTGAGCAGGCCGGACTCCTCGCCGCTGACGAGCATCCCCGCCTGCTCACGTGGACCGGCCAACTCCGACCATCCCCGACGGCGACCCGCACATCGTTGTGATCCCCGAGACCTCCCCTACGTCCTCGACCACTTCACCGGAGCAATCTCGCCGCCGGTAAGCCCCTCCGCCCTTTCTTCCGCCGCGGTTACTGTTTAAGTTAGGAGAAGGACCTCGGGTTAGGATTAGAAGAACCCGAGGGGTTTTCTATAACGTCAGTGACTCATTTGAATAGTAGCCCAGGGACTGATCCACGAAGAAAACTTAAAACACCCGCCAGGGACCCTAGTGCAAAGTGGTTTTCCATTTTAATCAATTCTGTTAATCTTTTTAAAAAACCAGAGAACTTAGAAAATCCATAACTTGATGAATTCTTAATCAAAAGTTGTCAAACTAATTTTGCTAGATCCTAAATTATATGAACTATCATTTAAAAAATGATAAACCCTGTGCTTTCTGTTCTAAATTAGAGTTTAAAATTAAAAACAGAAACTGACCAAACCTTGTTTAATTAAGGAAAATTAGTTTTTCTTCTGTGCTGAACCAAAGAAAATTTGTAGATGTTCAAACCTCACTTAAGCACTGTTTAAAAATAGTAGGAACCCCAGTATTGAAGAATATAGTGTAGATTTTCATTTAAAGCTATTTTGCCCAAAACTTAGGAAAAATCAGAAAGGCATTAGAAATTAATGAACAGTGATTAGAACTATTTTTCCTAGTTTGCTTAAGTAACAAAGAACCTAGGAAAAATAAGGAGACCATTAGTCCAAATCAGTTTTAAATTAAAATGTTTTATTTAGCCTTATTTGAACTGAAAATCAATTAGTAGATTACGAAACTATACCCAAAATGGATAATAAAAATCCAGTGGACTTACAACCACCAGAGCCCCACTGCAAAAATAATGAACAACTCAGCCCAACATTTTAAGTAAGGAAAATAAATATAAAATGATAATGAGGCATTTTCCAAATAAATCATGAACAACCCCTAATGATGTAATAACGGGCAACCAAAAATTTGCTAAGTCCATAATGAGATAAACCACCAGAGAAAAATGCAAACCCATGAAAAAGAGCAAAATCATACCTATTGCTAATGAATTATGAGAAAGGCCACTTAATCCAAATAATGCATACCACCCTTTCCCTTAAGCAAAAAGATGCCAAACTTCAGAATGATTGCTCTTGAGCAAAACAAAAACTAAGAAAAATAAGAACTCTGTTGTTTGATATTTTTCAAATATAGTGGTAGTAGAAAGCACCTATTTGGCTAGAAACTTGAGAAAACCATAGTAAAATAGCTAAAAGATATTAATGGCTAGAAATTTGTATCAAGTCATGTTATAGCACCTAAAAGCCAGCAAAAATAAGTTTTAGAGAATTACCTATTGTTAAATAATAGTTGTAGTTCAAAGCACCCCTTCTGCCCTAAAATTTGATAATTTTGTCCAGAGAAAACTATTCACTTTCTGATCCCCAAATTTTGAGACAGAGAAATATACACATGTACCAAGCCACTGAAATTTTTGCAGAATTTTTGGAATTTTATTAAAGCAACATTAAAGAGAATAAAAGAAAAGGAAAGAAGAAATAAACCTCACCCCAATAAGTCTAACTTGAGTACTTAGCAATTCTCACTAAGGCTTAAAAAGAATTCAGTGGAACCCCAAAAATAAACCTACCACTTACCTTAGATAAAGTTGACCCAATTTACCATGTATACCACCCAAGGGTCTTACATAAGTAAAGTTAACCTTGTTTAACTCAAGTAGATCATACACCGTCAAAAGTTGTAATTTCTAAAGCACCTATCATATCAAGCATGTATCTTACGCATTGCATTCATTAGATTGTAATCTTGCCGACGGAGAGTACGTGCTCATCCCCGAGCAAGGATCTGTCCAAGAGGAGGACCAGGAGCAAGCTTCCGAGGCTGCTGTTGAGGATCTCCCCGCAGCCCCAGCAATTGAAGGCAAGCCCCGGTTTTATGCATAACCGTATTATTATATGCTACTTTACTACACTTAATGCTTGTAGGATTGTAATGTGCACTTAAGTGTAGGAGTTGCTTGAAACCTCTAGTTGCATGAACTTAGGATTCCTTTTTGAGATGAATACTAGTATGCTAGGTCGAGTAGCTGCTTGCTAATCAAGATCTCGGTAGAAGTCGAGTGATTTTTCTAGCACTCGCGCGAGGTCAGGAATTGATTGTATTCATCTTGAAAACGAGATATATGTTAGTCTAGGGACTTGGATCCAGGGAGGATGCCTTGTCCATGAGACGGGAAAAAGGAATTAAGGATTAATGTGTGGATACCTGAGTCAAGCTTTTGAACGTACTAAACACATGCCGGGAAAAATGGTAACCGGTAAACCTAGTACCTGAGTGAAGCCGGGCGCGGACTTTATCCCTCATGCGACCTGAGATTGGGTCTCCCATGCTAACTATGGTGGGTACAAGTGCGGTCACTGCACGGCGGCAGCCGGGGTCAGTGGAGCATTGTATGCCAAGGCGGTGAGGCCTGGACGCGAACGGGGAATCAATGGGGACGGTTGTCATGTGTGGGGTCGGAGTACCCTAACATGCCGTGTGTTTAGGTTTACCTTGCAAGGTTAAAACTCGATTCGGATCGTCTGCTTCTCGCAGCTAATGAGACTGCTTGACCCCTTGTACTGCATCGAGTAAGAAGTGAAATGAGGTTACATGAGATAACTTGTTGATTGAACTAAATGCTTGTCACCATGGATGCTTAGAAGGAGCAAATCTAGCTAAGTTAATGAGGATAGAATCTGAAAAGCTAAAAATTGATTTTAGAAACAGCTAGTGCTTTTGGCAAACCAAACTCCTCAGCCAAACAGCTGCAAAGTCTAGAGGTAGAGGAGTAGACTCCTCACACCGGTTAAGTCTAGCTGAGTATTAGTATACTCAGCCTTGCTTGTGGCATAATTTTTGCAGGTACCATTCAGGAAATGGTTGATGGTGTGACTTGGCCTACCACCCTACCACCGGGTTGGACGGTCGAGTGGGATGTTGCTCCGGCAGGAGAGGAGCACGAGGAGTAGTGGGCTAGGCCTTGCCCATTTCCTCGATACCGACGACATCGATTATCCGCTGCATTTTATTTTGTGAACTCTTATTTGCTACTCAAAAACTCCGATCTATGTAATAATTTAACACTTAATTTGAGGTTCCTTGTTTTATTTTATTTCTTCTGTGACTCACCTTCGAGTGAGATTGTGGAATTTGATCCAGGTTAAGTGGCTCTATCGGACTAGATCTGAAGGACTGACGAGTTATTCCGATTTAAGTGTGTTGCGGCCCCTGAGGCGTGACTTCGGCACTTAAGCTGGAATAATTCGGGTGGTTCTGCCACAGCCGCCTGAGCCGAAGAAAGGAAGTTGTTATCAGATGGCTGTCGATAGCAGTGAAGCAGACCCAATTGAGAGGATCATGATTGTGTCCGAGTTCCCAGATGTGTTTCCAAAGGACTTACCGGGTATGCCACCAGAGCGGAAAGTTGAGTTTGCCATAGAGCTTCTTCCTGGAACCGCCCCCATCTTTAAGAGAGCTTACAGAATATCCGGACCAGAGTTGGTTGAACTTAAGAAGCAGATTGATGAGCTGTCAGAGAAAGGTTACATCCGGCCAAGCACCTCGCCTTGGGCCGCCCCTGTCCTATTTGTGGAAAAGAAAGATGGCACCAAAAGGATGTGTATCGATTATCGAGCTCTGAATGAAGTCACAATCAAGAACAAGTACCCCTTGCCCAGAATAGAAGATCTGTTCGACCAGTTGAGAGGAGCCAGTGTGTTCTCCAAGATTGATCTGAGGTCAGGTTATCATCAGCTCAGGATCCGATCTTCGAACATTCTGAAGACGGCATTCATTACCAAGTATGGGTTGTATGAGTTCACTGTGATGTCTTTTGGTTTGACCAATGCGCTAGCCTTCTTCATGAACCTGATGAATAGCGTATTCATGGATTATCTTGACAAGTTTGTGGTGGTATTTATTGATGACATTCTGATTTATTCTCAAAGCAAAGAAGAGCATGCAGATCATTTGAAGATGGTATTGCAGAGATTGCGAGAGCACCAGTTGTATGAAAAGTTGAGCAAGTGCGAGTTCTGGATCAGTGAAGTCCTATTCTTGGGTCACATAATCAACAAAGAAGGATTGGTTGTGGATCCGAAGAAGGTGGCAGACATTCTGAACTGGAAAGCGCCAACAGATGCTCGAGGAATCAAGAGTTTCATTGGAATGGTCGGATATTATCGGAGATTCATTGAAGGGTTTTCGAAGATTGTGAAACCAATGACAGCGTTGCTAGGCAACAAGGTTGAGTTCAAGTGGACCCAGAAATGTCAAGAGGCCTTCGAGGCGCTGAAAGAGAAGTTGACTACAACGCCTGTCCTAGTCTTGCCTGATGTGCACAAGCCCTTCTCGGTGTATTGTGATGCTTGTTACACAGGTTTGGGATGTGTGTTGATGCAAGAGGGAAGAGTTGTGGCTTACTCGTCCCGACAGTTGAAGGTCCATGATAAGAATTACCCAATCCATGATCTAGAGTTGGTAGCAGTGGTTCACGCACTGAAGACATGGAGGCACTATCTGTATGGACAGAAATGTGATGTTTACACAGACCACAAGAGTCTGAAGTACATATTTACTTAGTCAGAGTTGAATATGAGGCAGCGAAGTTGGTTAGAGCTGATCAAAGACTATGAGTTGGAGATCCATTACCATCCAGGCAAAGCGAACGTAGTGGCAGATGCTTTGAGCAGGAAGAGTCAGGTCAATCTGATAGTCGCTCGTCCGATGCCTTATGAGTTGGCCAAAGAGTTTGACAGGTTGAGTCTCGGATTTCTGAACAACGCGCGATGAGTCACAGTTGAGTTGGAACCTACCCTGGAGCGGGAAATCAAAGAAGCGCAGAAGAATGATGAGAAGATCAGTGAGATCCGGCGACTGATTCTAGATGGCAGAGGCAAAGATTTTCGGGAAGATGCAGAAGGTGTTATATGGTTCAAAGGCCGCTTGTGTGTTCCTAATGTCCAGTCTATTCGGGAGTTGATCCTCAAGGAAGCTCATGAGACAGCCTATTCAATTCACCCTGGTAGTGAGAAGATGTATCAGGATCTGAAGAAGAAATTCTGGTGGTACGGAATGAAGAGGGAAATCGCAGAGCATGTGGCTATGTGTGATAGTTGTCGGCGGATCAAGGCGAAGCAGCAGAGACCAGCTGGATTGTTGCAACCGTTGCAAATCCCTCAGTGGAAATGGGATGAAATCGACATGGATTTCATAGTCGGATTGCCTCGCACTCGAGTCAGCTACGATTCCATTTGGGTAGTAGTGGACCGCTTAACCAAGTCAGCCCACTTCATACCAGTCAAGACTAACTACAACAGTGCAGTATTGGCAGAATTATACATGTCTCGGATCGTTTGTCTTCATGGTGTGCCAAAGAAGATAGTGTCAGACAGAGGAACGCAGTTCACCTCTCATTTCTGGCAGCAGTTGCATGAAGCCTTGGGCACATATCTGAATTTCAGTTCAGCTTATCATCCACAGACAGATGGTCAGACCGAGAGAACCAATCAAATCCTTGAAGACATGTTGAGAGCCTGTGCGTTGCAAGATCAGTCCAGATGGGACAAGAGATTGCCTTATGCAGAGTTTTCCTATAACATCAGTTACCAGGCTAGTTTGAAGATGTCACCATTTCAGGTGCTCTATGGAAGGAGTTGTAGAACCCCGTTGCAATGGGATCAGCCTAGAGAAAAGCAAGTGTTCGAGCCAGACATTCTGCTTGAAGCTGAAGAGAACATCAAGATAGTCCGAGAGAATCTGAAGATAGCGCAATCAAGGCAGCGAAGCTATGCAGACACAAGAAGAAGAGAGCTGAATTTCGAAGTCGGAGACTTTGTCTATCTGAAAGTGTCACCGATCAGGGGAGTCAGAAGGTTCGGAGTCAAAGGCAAGCTAGCACCCCGCTACATCGGTCCGTACCAGATTCTCGCAAGGCATGGAGAAGTGGCCTACCAGCTCAGTCTGCCAGAGAATTTGTCTGTTGTGCATGATGTCTTTCATGTGTCTCAATTGAAGAAGTGCTTGCGTGTGCCAGAAGAGCAATTGCCAGTTGAAGGTCTTGAAGTCCAGGAGGACTTGACCTACGTTGAGAAGCCAACGCAAATCCTTGAGACAGTAGACAGAGTCACCCGAAGGAAGACCATCAGAATGTGCAAAGTTAGGTGGAATCATCATTCAGAGGAAGAAGCAACCTGGGAGCGTGAAGATGATCTGATGGCCAAATACCCTGAGCTCTTTGCTAGCCAACCCTGAATCTCGAGGGCGAGATTCTTTTAAGGGGGTAGGTTTGTAACGCCCTGAATTTGGGGGTAGAATTTTTTCTTCTTTTCCCTCACCAAATTCGGGCATTACCCTTTCCTTTTCCCTTTTCCCCTCGCTAAGCCTTGACCTTTTCCAAAGTTATAGCGGGTTTTGGCTTGAGATCTCATGTAAAGCAAAACCCTAAAATATTTTATTATGTTTGATGCACCATGCCGAACCATGCATTTATTTTGGTTGGTTGAAATTGTGAAACCATTCATCTAAATTTGAAGAAAAAGGAAAAACCTTTTTCTTCTCTCTTTCCTCCCTCCCCTACCCATTTCGACCCAGCCGCCCCCTCCCCCTCGCGCCCGGCCCAACTGGCCAGCCGGCCCAGCCGGCCTCTCCCCCCCTCTCCCTTCCCGCCGTGGGCCCTGTGCTGGCCAGCCGGCCCAGCCGCCCCCCCCCCCCCCCCGCGCGCCCCCGCTTTGGGCCCAAGCCGGCCCAGCCACGCCTCCCCTCCCCTCCCCGCCAAATTTCTCTCCCCTCCCCTGCGGGCCCCGCCCGTCATTCTCTCCCCCTCAAATCCCTCCCTCTCCCCTGCCCAACCGCCCGACCCCTCCACTGCACGCGCCATCGCCGCCCTCCCCCGCGCGGTAAGCCCCCCCTCCTCCATCTCCTCTCCCCCTCCCTCCCTCTCCCCGGCCCGGCACCGCCGCCTCGGCGTTCGCCGGCCATGGCGCCCGCCCCGGCCATGGCGGCCCCTGCTTGTCGCGCCCGCGCCGTCCCCGCCCTGGCGTGGTGGCCGACCATGGCCTCGCCGGCCATGGCGCCCGCGCGGCGTGCCCTGCCTGTGATACCCGGTTCGCAAAGAAGAGAAGTTGGGGGTTGTTCTTTTTGTTTTTTTTTGCCTCATTCTATTGTTGCATTTTGGGGATTTGGAATTTGTGGAAAACATTCACAACTAGGGCAATAGAATTTCTTTGGTTTGGCGCTTGCGATGGGGTCGGGAGCTGTCGCGTGGGCTAGTTGGGCCGCGATTAGTGATTCAGCCCACTATCCTTCCCAAACCCTAGCCGCCCTCCCCCCTAACCCCCTTCCCCTTTGTTTAAGCACAGTTGATTTACAATGTCCAATTTGTTGTTGTTATGTTTACTTGCTGAGATGTGTCATCTCACATCTTGCATTGTTTGATGCAGGCACCTAATTTCTGCTTTGGGAAAAGAGGGATGTAGCAGCACGGCCACTACACCTTTAATAAAGGAACCACCACTTAATAATGTTGTTAATCAGAGAGGGTCAAGTCTAGTGAATTACTTTGTTCTTGGTTGAGCGTTTGTTTTGGGGTGGGCTGAGTTCCTTATCTCATTTGTTTTTGTTTCTGTTGGGTCATGAATGTGTTTTACCACTTTTGCATTTAGATTCTACTACGTGGATTATCTGTCTTTATATCCTGTATGAACCACATGTTTCCCCTCCTTGTTATGCTAGTTTCAAAGGAGGTGCTGCCGGATTTTTGCAGTATTTCTCTCTTTATTACATCTCTTGTGTTGAGTAAGTTTGGTGGGAGGAGTTTTGGTAATATCCATTGTGTGTGACCAGTGGGGTGTTACAGTTGGTATCAGAGGTATAGGTTGTAGGTCCTAGCAGGTGGAGTAATAATAAATTGACACACTGCACATGTAGGATGGGATTTCTGGCTTGCTATTGATATGTTATGTTATTGTCTGTGCTAGTTTGACATTATATGAAGAGATGTTATGCCAATCTTATTTACTTATTATTCTCATCCCTGTGGCTGCAGCTATGCCGCCTCGTAGGGCTCGGGGTAGTCCGCAGGCTCCTAGTGGGGACTCGTTGAGTCCAGCGGCAATGTTAGCCGCGATGCAGGCCATGCAGCAGGAGTTGGCCCTTCTGAGGTAAGCCATTCCTGTTGCCCCTGCGGGTGCTGCTCAGGGTGCTGGTGGTGGAGAAGTGCCCGGGGGCGCTGTCCCTGCGGGTGCTGTTCCAGGTGGCGGCGCCGAGGTGCCTCTTCCAGTCAGTGGTCTTTCTCTGATGCAGTGGATGGGCATGAAGTTGGATTCTTTTGATGGCAGTGGTACTCCGGTTGAGGCGACAGATTGGTTGACTTATGTGGAGGATAAGATGAATGTCTTCGAGATTGCATATGGAGATCGGGTTTGCTTTGGCACACAGCTGCTGAAGGGAGAGGCTCAAATTTGGTGGAGAGGCGTGCAGACAGCGCACTCCTCCTCACCAAGAGTCCTGTCTTGGGATGTTTTCATCATGCAGTTTGAAAGGAGATTCTACCCGGTCACCTTCCTGGAGAAAATGAAGATTGACTTGCAGTCCTACAAGCAGGAGAAGAAGTCTGTCACGGAGTATGAGGTGGGCTTCAACAAGATGGTCTGCTTTGTCCCTCATGTGGCTTATAATGAGATGGAGAAGGCGAGCCAGTTTCGTCAGGGTCTGAAGCCTTCTATCAGGCATGCTCTAGGGCCTTTCCGTTGGTGGACTTCCGTACCACGGTGGAGCAGGCACTGGGTGTGGAGATGCAACACTAGTACACAATGGAGTCGCAGAAGTCTTCGGGTGTTGATCAGCCTCGTAGCCAGGACGCGAGGAGGGGCAACATGGGAGGTCCAGCCCACAAGAGGGGCAAGTCTCAACACCAGCACCACCATCCTTACCGTGGCAAATCTTTTGACTCGGGTACTTCAGGAGGAAGTACTCAGAGGTTTCGGGCTGTTCCTAAGCCCGGGCTGGGGCTGGTGTGTTTCCGCTGTGGTGATGCGCATCGCCGTGCAGAGTGCCAGTGGAGTGGCAGGTGTTCTATCTGAAGTCAGGTCCATAAGGATGTGGTATGTAGGAGGAATCCTAATGGGAAGCTCAGATGGGAGCCGGTGACTTCCTCCTCTTCTCAGGGCACTATCAACATGATGTCAAGTGCTGAGCAGCAGTTTTCAGTTCCTCTTCCTCTGCAGCAGCTCTATGTGCCTGGGACTTCTCAGTTCGTGCCGATGCAGGGTTTTCCTCAGTATCAGGCCGCGCCTACTCCTGCACCGGCTACTCCTATGTTGTCTCAGTTTGGAGCTCCGCGCCTGCCTCATCCGGTTGCTCAGTGGGGTTCTTCTGTTAATTTCACTCCGGGAGCTTCCTCTTCTGCGGGTATTTCTGGAGCTTATGTGCTACCCACTGTGGATGGCAGGGAGCAAGGAGACGTGGTGACAGGTACGATTTCAGTTGATTCGTTTGCAGCCCATGCTCTTTTTGACTCTGGCGCTAGCTATTTGTTTGTTTCGGAGGATTTTGTGTCGCGGGTTGGTCTTTAGGTGCAGAGGTTGGGTCACCCAATTTTGGTTAGTTCTGCTAATGGCTCCATTAGTAGCTGTTCAGTTTGTCAGGGGTGTTCCGTCATTCTTGCTGATGAGGTCTTTTCGGCCAATCTGGTGGTGATTTCCTTGCGGGCGTTCGATGTTATCTTGGGTATGGATTGGTTATCCCAGTATCGCGCGGTTATATCCTGTTTTTGGAAGACAGTGTTATTGCAGGCGCCGTCGGGTAAGGAGGTGGTATTTTTGAGAAGTTCCCCGAAGTTCACGTTATCCTTGTTGGCGCAATTGCTTCCTGATCGCCGGTCAAGGAAGTCGGGGATCTTTTTCTCCATGGTGCTGGAGGGTGAGGCTGCCTTGCGGGTGCAGGACATCCGGGTGGTGTGTGACTTTGCTGACATGTTTCTGGCAGAGCTTCCAGGCATTCCTCCGAAAGCGCGATGCAGCTTTTGAGATTAAGCTGATCCCGGGTACGCAGCCTATTCATAAGGCCCCGTACTGAATGGCCCCAAAGGAGCAGATTGAATTGAAGCGGCAATTGAATGATCTGCTGGCTAAGGGTTTCATTAGGCCTAGCAGGTCTCCATGGGCTTCCCCAGTATTGTTTGTTGAGAAGAAGGATAAAAGCAAGCGACTATGTGTGGATTATCGCGCTTTGAATCAAGTGACAATCAAGAATAAATATCCGCTTCCCCGAATTGAGGTCCTCTTTGAGCAGTTGAGGGGTGCCCATGTGTTCTCCAAAATTGATTTGAACTCTGGTTATCATCAATTGAGGATTCGTGAGGAGGATATTGAGAAGACCGCCTTTTGCACCAGGTATGGGCATTATGAGTTCATAGTCATGTCTTTTGGCTTAACTAATGCCCCTGCTGCCTTTATGGAAGCAATGAATTGGATGTTGCATGAATTCTTGGACGACTTTGTGGTCGTGTTCCTGGATGATATCTTGATTTATTCAAAGACCGAGGCCGAGCATGAGCAGCATCTCCGTCTCGTTCTGGGTGCCCTAAGGAAGAATCAATTCTATGGCAAGTTGAAGAAGTGTGCCTTTTGGCTATCCGAAGTGGCTTTCCTGGGGCACGTGATTAATCAGCAGGGTATTGCGGTTGATCCCAAGAATGTTGCGCCTGTGGTGGAGTGGAAGAGACCCTCTAGTGTCTCTGAAATCCGAAGTTTCTTGGGGCTCGCTGGGTATTATCGGCGCTTCGTACCAAATTTTTCCAGCATTGCTAAGCCTTTGACTAGGCTCTTGGAGAAGGGTGTTCCCTTCGTCTGGTCCGGCGATTGTGAGGTCAGTTATCAGACATTGAAGAGCAAGTTGGTGGACGCCCCTATCCTAGCTTTGCCTGAGAGCGGTAAGCGTTTCACAATTTATACGGATGCTTCGCGTATTGGTCTTGGCTGTGTGTTGATGCAGGAAGGCAGAGTGATTGCTTATGGCTCAAGGCAGTTGAGGAAGCATGAGGGGAATTATCCAACTCATGATCTTGAATTGGCCATAGTGGTTTTTGCTCTAAAGTCGTGGAGGCATTACCTTTATGGCGAGGCTTGTGACATTTACACCGATCATAAAAGCCTCAAGTATATGTTTACTCAGAAGGAGCTGAATTTGAGGCAGTGTCGGTGGCTGGAATTGATTAAAGATTATGATTTGTCCATTCATTATCACCCGGGGAAGGCTAATGTGGTGGCTGATGCCCTTAGCAGGTCTGGGGTTCCAAAGGTGGTTGCCGTTGATCACTGATCTGGACCGTTTGGGGATCGCTTTGTGTTATGTCGGCACCGCTAGCGAGGAGACTCGGATGCTTATTCAATCCTCTCTCATGGAGAGAGTGCGTGCGGCTCAGCAGCAGGATCGTCTATTGCAGGAAGCTCGAAAGAGGGTTGGTGATGGTAAACCGCGGGAGTTCACCATTGATGAGAATGATTTGGTTCGTTTCAGGGGCCGTCTCTGTGTGCCTCAGAAATCAGAGGTGAAGATGGATATCTTGAGAGAAGCTCATAAAACGCCTTAAACCGTCCATCCTGGCGAAACCAAAATGTACCGAGATTTGAAGCAAAACTTCTGGTGGAAGCGGATGAAGGTTGTCGTTTCTAAGTATGTGGTCGCCTGTGAAGTATGTTAGCGCGTGAAGGCCGAGCATAAGCGGCCTGCAGGTTTGCTGAAGCCATTAGAAATTCCAGAGTGGAAATGGGAGCATATCACCATGGATTTTGTGGTGGGTCTACCTCGTTCCCCTCATGGCAGGGATGCTATATGGGTGGTAGTGGATCGCTTGACTAAGTCTGCGCATTTTATTCCCATGAAGACCACAAATTCAGCTTCAGATTTGGTTCCCTTGTATATGAAGGAAGTAGTCAGGCTTCACAGGGTACCTAAGTCTATTGTTTCTGATCGAGACTCCAAATTTGTATCCAAATTCTGGGAGAGTCTTCATAATGCATTGGGCACCAAGCTTTCGCTTAGTGTCGCTTTTCACCCTCAGACTGATGGTCAGTCAGAGCGAACAATCCAAACCTTGGAAGATATGTTGTGTGCTTGTGTTCTGTCATGGAAGGGTAGCTGGGAGGATCATCTTGCACTGGCAGAGTTTGCTTATAACAACAGCTACCAGGCTAGCATCAAGATGGCACCATTTGAGGCTTTGTATGGCAGGCGGTGTATCTCCCCTCTGTGCTGGGAGACTTTGGGAGAGAGATCCATGGTTGGTCCTGATTGGGTTCAGCAGACTTCTGAAAAGGTTCGGGAAATTCGTCAGAATATTTTGGCAGCTCAGAGCCATCAGAAGAGTTATGCTGATGTGAGGAGGCGGGATCTGGAATTTGCTGTGGGTGACCAAGTCCTTCTCAGGGTATCACCTACTAAAGGAGTTGTTCGGTTCGGTGTCTCTGGAAAGCTCAGCCCGAGATACATTGGACCGTTCACTATTTTGGCCCGAGTGGGTAGCCTGGCTTATCGCTTGCTGCTGCCGGATTCCATGGCAGGGGTACACCCGGTTTTTCATGTCTCTATGTTGAGGAAGTTCTTGCGGGATCCGGACCATCAGATTGAGATGGAACCAATTGCGGTGTAGCAGGATCCGACCTTGGAGTGTCGTCCGGTGCATATAGTGGAATTCTCAGAGTGTGTATTGAGGAAGAGATCAATTAAGTATGTCAAGGTCTTATGGACTAATCAGTCTGAGCGCGAGGCTATGTGGGAACTTGAGGAGCTGATGCGGCAGAAGTACCCGGAACTTTTCGTTGTGGGTAAGTGTTGTTGATTCATTAATCTTTTCTTTTGTTGTTCCGATAGAAGCGTCAGAATTCGAGGTCGAATTCTTTTTAAGAAGGGTAGAGTGTGATACCCGGTTCGCAAAGAAGAGAAGTTGGGGGTTGTTCTTTTTGTTTTTTTTTGCCTCATTCGGTTGTTGCATTTTGGGGATTTGGAATTTGTGGAAAACATTCACAACTAGGGCAGTAGAATTTCTTTGGTTTGGCGCTTGCGATGGGGTCGGGAGCTGTCGCGTGGGCTAGTTGGGCCGCGATTAGTGATTCGGCCCACTATCCTTCCCAAACCCTAGCCGCCCTCCCCTAACCCCCTTCCCCTTTGTGCAGCCGCCCCCCCACTTCCCCACCCTTTGCCCCCTCCTTCCATCTCCTCCTCTCTCAATCCTTGCAGCCACACCACCAAGCCCTAGCCGCCCCCCATCTCCTCCTCCCAAGGTGCCATTCCTTGTCGCTCGGATCGTCGTCACGTGGTGCGAATCTTCAATCGTTTTGGTGGAGGGAAGAAGGGAGGAAGAAAAGGGGGAGAATCCAAGGTGATTTTTGTGTTCATCTCTTGTTCATTTGCGCTGCAATCCAATTGATTAGATGTTGCGTATGCGATTGGGTAGAGGGGCTGTCCAGAATTTTAGGTGGTGGATGAACAACAGTAGTTCTAGCAGTTTCTGGGCACTTTTCGTGGGAAATTAATGGGAATCAGTTTGGGGATCATGTAGAACTTTGTCTTACCTTTCCAACGAGTATTTATGCGCTCAATTTGGAGTTATAAATTAAAAGTTATCACCGTTTGAATCCGGGTATGTGGCTGTCCAAAAAAACAGATTTTCAGGGGAATGAACAGCAGCAGGATTATCAGTTTCTGGGGATTTTTCGGGAGTAATTAGTGTTAATCAGTATGAGAATCATGTAGGGCTTTTTCTTATCTTTCCAACAAGTACTTATGCGCTCGATTCGGAATTATATTTTAAAAGTTATCGCTGTTTGAATCCGAATATGTCGCTGCCCAAATCAGGAAAAAAACAGATTGCAGGGTTTATTTTGTGGACAGTTTAGGGGTAATTAGATGTTAGAATTTAATTATAAATTGTATACAAAACTTGTGGGGAATTTTATGTAGTTGTCTCTGGAGTTTTTGTTTGACACCATTGCTGTTTTATTTTAAAGTTATGGAATTGTTAAGCAGCGCCGCTGCAGTTTGGTTGGTGTGGGGAGAATTGTTACCGCGGCGGGGTTTGAGATTGCGCGTAGGTGCGGCGTTGTTCTTGAGGCTTATTATGTGAATTTGGTGCACTAAGTTGGGTGTCAAAAACAGGTGGTGGACTTCCGGATCGTTCTTAGGGATTTGCCCAAACTTCCGGTGAAGGCAAGTAAAACTGTGATGGTTATTCCGTCTGTCAAATGAGGAGTCTTATACTTGATTATGTCGTGCCATTGTGTTCATATTCATATTTTTTTATTGAGTACCCTCATTTGAAAATGTTCATGTTTCATGGATTTCATATGTTGAGTTTGAGGTTTGATTATGTTACTCAAGTGGTTATTATGTGGAAGGGGTGGAAGTATATGTCTAGCACATTTTATTTGGGAAGAACTCACGATGTTGTCATGCATAATGCACTCATCATCCATTGCATTGAAGTTTTGTCGCGATCTTATGGTCCGACCGTACCGGTACATTGAGCATCATATGTTGCCCGAGAAGGGGTATGATGCAGCTTCATATCCTTAGAGATATGGAGGCAGAAGTCATTATTGCATCTGTAGCCATGTGCATTCATGGGAGAGGTGTGGAATCTATTATGTGGATGTGGATAATCTGGTCTTGTGCATGATGTTTCTTCTTGGCGTTAAGTATTTAGTTACTTGTTTACTTGCTGCAATTTAATGTTCAAAAGGGAAGTTTGAACCACGTGGTTGTTTAAGCACAGTTGATTTACAATGTCCAATTTGTTGTTGTTATGTTTACTTGCTGAGATGTGTCATCTCACATCTTGCATTGTTTGATGCAGGCACCTAATTTCTGCTTTGGGAAAAGAGGGATGTAGTAGCACAGCCACTACACCTTTAATAAAGGAACCACCACTTAATAATGTTGTTAATCAGAGAGGGTCAAGTCTAGTGAATTACTTTGTTCTTGGTTGAGCGTTTGTTTTGGGGTGGGTTGAGTTCCTTATCTCATTTGTTTTTGTTTCTGTTGGGTCATGAATGTGTTTTACCACTTTTGCATTTAGATTCTACTACGTGGATTATCTGTCTTTATATCCTGTATGAACCACATGTTTCCCCTCCTTGTTATGCTAGTTTCAAAGGAGGTGCTGCCGGATTTTTGCAGTATTTCTCTCTTTATTACATCTCTTGTGTTGAGTAAGTTTGGTGGGAGGAGTTTTGGTAATATCCATTGTGTGTGACCAGTGGGGTGTTACACTGCCCCGCCCGCGCGCGCTCCCCTGCCCGTGCTCGCCCGCCCGTGCTCGTCCGCCCGTGCTTGTCCGCCCGTGCTCGCCCGCCCGTCCCGGCGTGTCCCTGCTCGCGTCGTGACGGCCCCGGCGCAGCCACGAGCTCGGCCCAGCATGCCTATGGCACGCAGCCTTGAGCTCGGCCAGCGCGCGGCCCCGACGTGTGCACGACTAGTTCGCGAAGCGTGTGTGCGGCCTTGTGCGCGCGCTGCTCGCGTGGTGCGCGCGGTGCCTTGGCACGGCTCGCCGTGCCTTCGTCTACCCCTAGAAGAGCCCGTCTACCCCCCCTATATTTTATGCGCGCTAATCACGTTGTTCATGTTAATAAGATAGGAAACTCAATTTAGAAATTGGTTACGTTAGTTAATTTATATAGTTAATCGTCTATCTCATTTAATGTTGATCTACTAAAAGTGGTCACGTTTCTATTAGTGCATGTAGCTAATCCTTATTATTGGAGCTAAGTAGAACTAGAGCACGTAACGTTTAGTTATTCTTCTACCCGTAACGCGCCTCGAGCATAAGCTTTAACCCCTGCGAGACCTTCCCCCGTCTATTTCTAACCATGGTAAATGCAATATCGCATGTCATAATCTATGCATGTTTAATCTACTTGTTCTCTTGTATGATGTACTGTTTGTTTTCTAATTTGAATGGATGGATGTATGTATGTTTGCAATCGCATAGAGAACGATTCCGTCGAGGAGCCCGAAGAACTCGCAGGAGAAGCCCCTGAGCAGCAGTCGGTTGGTGGAGGCAAGTGTCCCTTGACCTATCTCTGTCCTATTCATTCTTTAATTCATCTCCCACATTACACATTTATGCCTAAGGATTTACTAGTTTTGTTATCCATGTCCTTGTTTACCTATTTGGTTTGGATTATTATTGCTTAGTCTTATGGTATTGCTCAACTCTAATCAATGAACATGATGAGATTATCTATGATACGCTGTTTTCCCTTCTCTTATTATGATGTTATACTTGTGGCCTTTAAGGGGGCTCGAGCGGTTTCTCGAGTGCCTCTCCGTAAGGACCTGTTCTTTGGATGACCGCCCGAGAAAACAGTGCAACCATGAGGGTGGAATGGGGGTGCCCTTAGCTGAATAATTAGAGGATCCGGGGTGTAGTTCGCTTAGCCGTCGTGCCGTCAATGGGGCTCGGTGTATGTGGCTCGCTCTGCCAAGCTTGGGTTTGCCCCTTGGGGAGGAGTGCGGTGCATTTAGGAAACCTAACGGGTGGCTACAGCCCCGGGGAATCTTTGTAAAGGCTACGTAGTGATGCCCTGCTGGGTCACCTTGGTAGTGATCAATGGAGAGTCATGATCTCCGGGCAGAAAGGGAATCCCGGCTTATGGGTAAAGTGCACAACCTCTGCAGAGTGTTTGAAAAACTGATATATCAGCCGTGCTCGCGGTTATGAGCGGCCAAGGGAGCTCCAGTGATTAGTGGTACTTGATCAGAGACATTTTGGTTTACAGGTGGCAATGAGACTGATGGTTCTTGGTTTTGACTATGGTGCTGGTAAGTGGTATTCTTTCCGTTTGGAAAGGGTACATCGGGCTAATAACTTGGGTTAATGCTAAAACCTGGCTTTCTACTAGTAAATAATAATCTGACCAACTAAAAGCAACTGCTTGACTTATCCCCACATAAAGCTAGTCCACTACAGCCAAACAGGATACTTGCTGAGTATGTTGATGTGTACTCACCCTTGCTCTACACACCAAACCCCTCCCATCCCCAGGTTGTCAGCTTTGCAACCACTGCTCAGGCGAAGATGAAGCAGTGGAAGGAGACTTCCAGGAGTTCCAAGACTACGACGAGTTCTAGGCGTGGGTTAGCGGCAACCCCCAGTCGGCTGCCTGTGAAGGCCGCGTGTATCTATGTTTCGTTTTCGCACTTTGATTATTGTAAAGACTGTGGATGTCTCAGACATCATGATGTAATCGACTATTATACCCTCTTTTATGTTATTATTTGAGCACTATGTGATGATGTCCATGTTATGTAACTGCTGTGTACGTGAATTGCTGATCCTGGCACGTACATGGTTTGCATTCGTTTTGCCTTCTAAAACCGGGTGTGGCAGCTTTCTTTACCACCATTTATGGGGAAGAGAGTCCAATCACAAGTAGTGAATTGTCTAGGGTTCGAAGTTTGTTGTATGAGCTTGTCTTGGAGTACCAAGATCCAAAGGAGGGTGTGGCAACAACTGATGGTGTAGGTACTACGAATGTTGCCGTTAATGAAGGTGATGACCTTATGCTTGGTATATTTGAAGTTCATGTCAGAGGAACCAGAAACATCTGCATCCTATATGTGCATTGAGTTAGATTTGTATTTGAAAGAGCCAACACTTCCAAGAACTCAAGAGCTTGACATTATTTCTTGGTGGCAACACGCGGGAATTAAATACCCAACTCTTAGAAAAATTGCTCGGGATGTCATGAAAATTCTGGTTACAACAGTGGCATCAGAATCTGTTTTTAGTACTGGAGGGAGGGTAATTAGCCCACATTGAAGTAGACTTGCTCCAAAAACAGTTGAAGGCTTGATGTTTATGCAAGCTTGGTCTCGTGCAGACATGTTAGGTGATCAATCTTGTTTTATAAATGCACTAACAACTTGTTTGGACGATGAAGAGGAACAAATGGTAATAATGGTTTTGTTAACATTTATTTTCTTTGCTTTGATTAAATGAATAATTATATTTACTTGTACATTTCACTATTTGTTAGGATGAACCAAATTGTTGATATGTTGAATTCCTATAGGTCCTATAGGTTGATGACTTGATGTTCAACAAAGGTAAATACTTATATTTTTGAATCATTTTCTTTGCTTTGATTAACTAAATACTTATATTGTCTGTGCAGCAACTGTCACACCCGGGTTTTAGGGGTCCAAAGCCCGGGCGCGAACATAAACACCAGGTGTGCTGGGACCAAGTCTCACACATATGATGCATAGTGGCACAGGATCGAATGTCACATCTTTATATATAACAGGAGTTCTATACAAAATAAATAAACAATTACATTATAAGGAGACAACAGTCCAGCAACCCAAAGTTGACTGGGAGACGACGGCCTAGACCACTCACGAACTCATCACAACATCCTCCACGCGCCTCATCATGTGGTACCTGCTCTTGACCTGTTGGGGGGTGTGAGACAGCAAGAGTGAGCTCACATACGTTCATCGCTCAACAAGTTGTGGGGAATAATGTGAATGAACTCGCCAAAGGTGGGAGTTCATGTGAAGTGTAAGGCTTACCAAAAGAGGATGGTTAGAGCTGTGCATTGCTTTTAAAGTTGGTCAAAATTTTATTAGCAATTACTAAGTATAAGTAAATACCAACCCAATTAAATAGTAGAACAGAAGTAACAACATCACCTGCGATGCAATGCATATGACAAATTGAATTTAAGTTCCATAAGTTAATCATGTGAGGGTCCGAGCCGCTCATGACCGTGAGCACGGCTAGTATACTAGTTTTACACTCTGCAGAGGTTGCGCATCTTTACCCACAAGTCATGTTACCCATCTGCCAAGGGATCGCGACTTCCCATACACCTCTACCGAGGAGGCGAGGCAGGGTAACACTACGAGGCCTTTACAAAGTTCCACTAGCTTCAGAAAACCCGCTACAGTTTATAGGAAGCTCCAATGCAGGAATCCCTTGCAGGACCGCCGTCGCAGCAAAATCCTCCCGAGGGCCTCCCTACACTGACCACTCCCCTACTGCCCTTGCCCCTTTCGGGTAAGGTAGTCCTCCACTAGCTTTCCTAATTAATCAGCCAAGGGCATCCCATTATACCCTTGTGGTAGCACTGTTTTCCCGGGTGGTCGCTCCATGTTCCAATTAACATAATGATCTTACCATGAACAGTGATAATAAACAGATAATAAAAGTGTGATCATGAATAATGTATCTTCATACCCAAAACCACATAAAGCACTAGCAAGTACTACCCAAAAAGTTCAGTGGTAAACAAGGTATAAAGATAGACAAACTAGGGTAACCTATTGGGTCCCATCAAAATTAACCTATGCAGATCATTATGATTAATCAGAACATGAGTAGGTAAAAAGAAGTGATCAAGGGCACAACTTGCCTGGGACTTGAGATTCCAGGTACCAGGATGATCTTCAGATGACTCGTGACCTCACGCTAGTCGTAGCAATACAAACAAACATGGTATAGGCAAGATTAACATCACACCAATCATAAGAATAAATTGTGTAATAATAATCTACGCGTCGCTACGAGATCGTAGAAACAAGAACCCCTAAATTCGGAGCTACGGATATTGAGTTATGAATTTCTAAAATCATTTAGCACCTAGAATAGATTAATTCAATTGAGCAAATTTTAATTCAAGTTTCATGGTTAATCAAAGGTACGAGGTGATAAACAACATTAATACAAAATTATTGCAACCGGAATGACTCAATTTGGAGTTAAAATGAATTAACTATGAATTATACAAGTTTATGGAATTATTTTCATACTAAAAACCTATTTCTTTATTAATTCCTGAATATCCTAAGTGTTCTGGACTGGGTATCAAATAATACAAAACTCAGGTTTCAATCTGTAACAATTCCCTAGACTCAGGCTAAACCAGAGAAGGACTGCGGGTTGATACTGAGGAAATAGAGGGGCTCTTTTGTAAAGCATACGGCCGTAGGGGGAGGTACGAGGCTGTTTGGGACGCTCGATCTGAATTCTACGGTGGAGATTAGATCTACATTAATCCGAATGGGTACGCGATTCTGACCATCAGATCCGAGATCTAAGACATTGGATAAGTCCGAGCAAAACGTTACCTCGGCCATACGATCTGAGCCACGTATTTCCTGATCCACGGTCAATGAGTCATCTTCATCCTTCCCCATCCGCTTGACCCAGGACGGCGCCACACCATGGACTTCGGTGAGGCGAGTCCCTGGCCTCCGTGCTCCCCACGCCGTTGCACATCTTCACCGAGTCATGCCCATCGAGGTCCCAAGAGCACCGAACGCCCTAATGCAGTTGGCGGCCACGAGGTCGATCCACGGTGAACCGCGGGTCTGTGACAGAGGCGCGAATCCGGCGACGAGTACCGTACACCCTAGTCGAGCTCCGTTCGCAGCGCTCCAACAGAATTCTCCCGAGACCCACACCGCGCACACAAGGTGGTTCTAAGGGCGGTATCAACGGCGGACAGTCGGATTTGGCAATTGGTAGCCTCACGAGTCGCGGCGGCGCGTTGCCGTGCGTGATGGGAGAAGATGATGGCTCGACTAGGGGACCCGAGAGGCGAGGCAAGAGGTCGCGGCGGGTTTTATGCCCCCCCGCATGCGGAATCCACTTTCCCCCAAGCACACGACGAAAGGATGAGGATCCGGGCAAGGTTCTCGCCATTTCTGTTGAAGTCAACCCCGGAGAAGACGGCGCGCATGTCGCAACAGACGGGGTCGAAGACCACCCTGACCGTGGGCCCCGCACGGCAGAGATTCTCCCCGGTATAATCGGCTTCGGATACGCGGGACTGGAGCTCAGCCATGGACTCGGTACACCCGCATGCCCCGAGCGGACCGTGCGGAGGGAAGAAGATAACGCGTCTGACGTGCAGGGCTACGATGTCAGTGACCGAGCACCAGGCGAGCGCGCGGGTGCTGCGAGCGGGACCCGCAGGTCAGCGCGCGCGTGAGCGTGAGAAGGACCATGCGTGGGCCGCGCGGGTGGGTTTGACTGCTGGGCCGAATTGAAGTCTCGAGGCCCACGAAGCTTTTGTCTTTTTTTTCCTTCTCTTTTCTTTTTCTTTTCTAAGTTTAGTTTGAGTTTGAATTTAAATGTGAATTTGTGCAATTTAATCTCAAATCACATTGCGAAATGAAAAGCACCAATTTGAGGAATATAATGATATATATTATTTATATCACCTCCTTCTTATTTTTAAAACCCTACTTTCATTTTAGGGTTTAATCCAACTTTTAGAATTATTATTTTATTATCATTATCCTTATTATTTTATTTAATGCACAAACAAAACTCCAATATGATGCACTTTCCTTTATTTTAGTGTCATTGGTTAAATTTAGTCACTCTTAATAATATTTTTTTATGTGTGCTCTTTTCATGATGCAAATAAGGCACATAAAATGAGGATAACTCTCTATTATTCTTTGTATACAATTTTGAGTATTACAAATCCTACCCCCCTTAAAAACAATCTCGTCCTCGAGATTTGTAAGAAAAGGGATACAATAAGTTTGGTTAGAATTTTAGTTTCTCATTTGGTTTTGGGAATCAAAGTTTTGTTTAAAGTTTATATACATATATATATATATATGTATATATGAATTTGTATGTCTAGCCATTTATTCTGTCAGATGAGGTACGGTTATGGCAAGTATAGGTTGTGGCAAGGAAGAGTATAATAAGGAAAGACTACATCCAGAACTGTGGATCTTGATTCCGCTGGCGATTCATCTTGATCTTTGAAGTCTTGAGTTGATGCTTATCCTTCTTTGACGTGGTTGAACTCCTTTGGCCTTTCTTCTTGGAGTTGCCATCCGAGTTGAGGACATATGGTTAAGATATATGTGAGTAGGATGGATTATGTGGTGTAGGTAGGTTAGAATCTCTTGCTAGGTTAAAATCGAGAGGTTATGCAACTATTAGATGGTTAAGGTAGTTGCATATGGCCAAGTCGGTCTATCGTTCTTAATTTAGTGCAGGGTGAACTAAGTTAAGACATGTTCTATAGGAGTAGAGTCTTATTTATTTTATCACTATTAACTGGTTAAGTGACTGACCTTAGGTTAGCTCAACTTAAGGTTTAGACTTCGTTAGGTTAGATTAACCTATTAGATTGGATCAGGTCTAGAAAAAAGTTTGGATTAGCCCATGGTTGTTATTCTAGAGTGGGATAAACATACTAATTAGCGCAAGATGAATCCATAAGGATAAGGTAGAATCTTTTGAGGTTAGTTAGATCTATTAGGATGAGATAAAATCTTTTCAAGATAAGATGAGTCTACTAAGGTAATAGAGTATCTTTTAAGATAAGATGGATCTATTAAGATAAGAGAGAATATTTTAAGATGAGATGGACATTGTTAGGCTAGATGCTTTAATGAAGGATAATCTAGTTTATCTAGTTATTTTTTTGTAAGCATTTTTTTCTATACGTATATGCAGATGTAATTGTGGACATTACTCCACAACCCATCACACTCAATCAAAGATCCAAATCAGGCAAGTATCATAAAACAAACACTCAAGCGTATAGATACCTATAGAAATAGTTTTGTTTTTGTTCCTAAGAGTAGGTCTCCTATTTCTAAAGTCACTTTAACCACAGGATTTCAATGTGTGAAATCCAAGTTTGTCTTTAGAAGTGAAAAGGTAAGAATAATCAGAGTAAAGCGGCAATAGATGAGAAAAGATTAAGAGAAGTTTAGAAAAGAATCAGAGTAGCAAAGGTAAGTAGATAATGGTTGTCCAGTTCTATCTAGGTTTCGTCCTACAGTCAACATTCCTCTGATACCACTTCTGTCACACCCGGGTTTTAGGGGTCCAAAGCCCGAGCGCGAACATAAACACCAGGTGTGCTGGGACCAAGTCTCACACATATGATGCATAGTGGCACAGGATCGAATGTCACATCTTTATATATAACAGGAGTTCTATACAAAATAAATAAACAATTACATTATAAGGAGACAACGGTCCAGCAACCCAAAGTTGACTGGGAGACGATGGCCTAGACCACTCACGAACTCATCACAGCATCCTCCACGCGCCTCATCCTGTGGTACCTGCTCTTGACCTGTGGGGGGGGGGGTGTGAGACAGCAAGAGTGAGCTCACATACGTTCATCCACTACAGGAAACTGGTTAAAGAACGTGGGTGACAAACCGTCGAACTTAATGTAATAAGCCGTCGAACTTACTGTAAGAACGTGGGTGTACCGACGAATATAGCCGACGGCGATTTTTGGACGAACTTAGAGAAGTAAGTTCGACGGCCCCGTCGAACTTAACGTTAAGAACGTGGGTACCGTCGAACTTAACATTAAGAACGTGGGTACCGTCGAACTTAACATTAAGAACGTGCGTTTTTAAGTTCGACGGGGGCCGTCGAATTTTTTCCCATAAGTTCGATGGCACCCACGTTCTTACGGTTAAGTTCGACGGGGCCACGTGGCCGTCGACCTTATGTGTCCTGCGTGGGTCTGCGAGGACTGCACAATAAGTTCGACGGTACCCACGTTCTTAACGTTAAGAACGTGGGTACCCACGTTCTTAACCCTTTTCCAAAAAAAATAAAAATACAGAAATGAAAAATTAGATAAACATAATATCACATGCAACACAAAATATCACATACAATAAAGATTTCAAACACATGGATATATGTTCATATCACAAATTCACACAAGTCCAAATACAAAAGTTCACAAGAATTGGAGATTGTACCAGTAGTAATACAACACACATGAATTGAAGATGCATGCGTCCATCAATCCCTCAAGACTCTGTTCCTAACTAGACAGTATCCATCTATCACTAAGAGAAACATGTCAAGAATGGACACCCTAGCTCTAGGTGATGTCTGACTTCCAAAGACGACGTCCTTCATTCACTCCAGAGCTCAGTGGTCTCATGTTCGCTCAAAGTCGTTGTTGTAGCATGAATAAAGTTACCTATTTTTCCATGAAAAGAGAGGTCGTTCAATGGCCATGAAAGCTCCTTCAGTAGTGATCAGAGTTTCCTCAATATCTCTGAGAGGTTCTTCAATGTCTTTGAGAGCACCTTCTATGTCTGTAAAGAAAGCACAGGTAATCATAACTAACAAAATCATCATAGAAAAAAGTGCATGAGATGGGACATGGGTGTTTTTGGGTCATTGCTTGAGAGGTGGGCTTCCACAGAAAAAAGTGCATGGGATGGTAACGAATCAGTTGCCCTGAGCCTGAGCAAGATAATATAAGGTTGAGTGTTCCAATTAATTCTGGGCAAACTAGATCATTCAGAAAAAGAAGAAAGCTGGTTTATCACAGTTTCATTGTGGCACCAAGCTCTATAAATTCAGACAGTGTGCTTCATGAATTCCATCACTGAAACTTATTAGAAAACTTTAGTATTATTCTTGGCAGCAACAGGTGAGTATAAACATATATGTTAACTACAGTTAATAAATACTGTTAGGCAAGTGTAGGATACTGCAACACACGGAAACTCCATGTTTTTGTTGGCTAGTATCTTTGTACTTCGCCCAACACTTGCTACCTGAAAATGCTCAGGTATCAAGGACAAGGGTAGAAAGGTTCATGTATGAAATCAAGGAGCCAGAACAGAAGATCACAAGAACTTGCAAGAAGCAAAATAGCACATGAAGGAGCATGTGACCAAATAAAATCATACGAAGAACAATGGAGTTTAGAAAATGGTAGCAAAACTTACAGAGTGACTTACACGACTGAAATGAGAAGCAATTGATTAGGGATCTTCTAATTGTACTCCAGCATTAAACACCTGGATAAATTAATACCTCAAGCAAACATAATGTGGCAGATTCTTAGCAATATGTCCTGCAAACAAGCATTATTCATATAATTGAGCTGAAGTAAATGGTACTGTTTAGGAAGGCTGATCCCAAATCTAGCATCAATGTCTGTCAACCAAAAACACTAACCACTCTACAAAACTTTGATGATGGGCAACTACAGTAGCTAGATGACCTGAAAAAATACAAGAAACAAAAATCAAGGCCAGGAATCAAAATAGAGAGGGGGCAATGAAATATAACATAACAAAAGAAGTACATTTCTATACCCAATACAATCTCTACTACTACTTAAGTTAGGAGGGTAAGTTTATTCCTTGTACAGACAATTGCACGAGGTGGAGCAGTGGTCATCTGTGCCTGTTGGTACTTTAGAATGGTCTAGTCAAAAACATAATCAAACTAAAAACCTGCCCAATGGATAACATAATTCAGAGTTAGCATTTTTGCTACACTGAGAAATGCAGACATGGTTTAGTCATTAAATGAAATATTGGGTGTATTAAACCAACCTTCCCGAATAAAAAGGTCTCTGAACAATCTCTTCAGGTACTGATAGTCTGGTGCATCTTCGAAACGTAGTGAGCGACAGTAATGGAAGTAAGAAGCAAATTTGGTAGGATATCCATGGCAGAGAGCCTACAGTTGGGGAAACACAATAAGAACAGATACACCAAAGAAGGAAGGCAACACAGTCAGGATCTATAAAGACTTTTTACCTGTCTTATACCACATTAACTAAAAATGTTAAACCATATTATAAACTATCATGCAGATATCTTACATATTAACTTCACAAGTAGTATTCTGAGAACTCTTGCTCTCTGAGTTTGTCTTTGAATGACATATACAGAGGTATATATATTGAAAAGACAGCCTAGACTCATAGGGCATTGGAAATGATAACCAGAAAAGAATGACTTAGTGAATACCTCATCATGCCAACCGACAACAACGAAGACATCAAGTGAGTAGCCATCATTTGTTGAAAATGCATGTGCTTCTTGAATGTTTAGACCAAGCTCACCAAGCAGAGATGTCAGCTGTTAGTATCAGAAAATTTCATATCACTAAACAAGTAGATAAGAATACTAACCATACTAAATATCAAACATATTAACTCAAAGTAGAGGTAGCAAGATATCAGTGAGAATGTATAATGTGTACAGAAGGACAAATATATGTACAAGATTTTTCAAGACATAAACCATACATATGAGAAATCCAATTGTACACAGGTTTACCTCACTGAGAAGTTTTGGCTTGTCAATGGTTGAAAAGGTGATTTCATGCATGGGCCTGAAATGACAGACAAGAAAACTATTGTATCTGTAGATAAACAAGTACTTAACAAAGGAAAAGAATTCAATTAGAGATTTCCTTATACCATGTATAGCATTAACTCACTAGTTAAAAATAATATGAAACTATGGCTGAACTACGATAAAATAAAAGGAAAAAGTAATTGACAGGAAACACTTGCTGTAAATAGATCACTCATTGTGTATAGCACAGTGGTGGGGAATGCAGAAGTGCAACCTAAGGTCAGGAGTTTGACTCCCCATTCTCACCAGAAAAGGGCTAGTCACTGAAAATTTTCAGTGAAATATGTGTCCATTAATGGTTGCAGCACAATACGTGGCTGCAGGTGCTGCGTTGTTAGTGGCACATCCCGCACAGTCAGGTTTCAGGTTTCGTGTACTCCGCTAGTTACACTGGCTAGGGAGGAAATTTGTGCCTAGCTGGCAGGGGTTTAAATCCTGGTTTAATTTAGTTGAAAAAAAATGGTGGGATGTCTAAGGTTCTCTACTCTCTAAGATAAGATATTATAATATAAAGGTACCTAGAGACTAGAGTTTAAAAGCAAAGAGTACCTGTATCGTGACACTGCTTTTTTATGTACTACTTTGCTTTTTTATGTTTTTGAATGTCTTAAGGTAATAAAATTCTGATGATTTAGAGTGCATTACTTCTACCTAATGTTTCAAACTTCAAGACCATGAACATCAAGCCAACATCAAAATAAATGGGGGCACCAAGGATTTCAGTTTCATTCATTAGCATTGGCCCATGCTGCCACTGTAAACCATAAATACAGCAAATAGAATGCCCCCCTAATCTGGCTGTGACACCAGATACGTAACATGAGATTATCAAACAATTCAAATAAATCAATAAAAATGATGATACTTAAGGAAACGAATAGGTCATCTTTTGCAGTTGAAAAATGGTGCCGGCCCACACACACACAGTCTAACACTTTCAAGTTGAAAAATGAAGAACTAAAGGGCCCAAATAGCCTCACCTTTTATGGAGGATTCTTCTGTGAAGCCTTCATTTACTTTGCCCTTTAGTTCTCCAACCGCTTAATTTGAATATCAGTTGCTTCGAACATTAACTCAGCTACACAAAAATGCAACAGTTAAAGCACATTTGTAGTGAATGTTCCCTCTCACTCTACATACTTCCATAATGCAGTGACTAATTTGATTAAGAAAAAAAGTAGAAGACACTCAGCAGTCAGCATGACACGAAGATTCCATGGGACAGTCCAAAGCGCAGGAGCCATATCTTTCCATCCTTCAAGAAAAGAAGCGCCAACCAACTAAAGCTATTCATAAACCATGTCACAATAAAAGGCTTTCAAAAGATAATGCTAACATGTTAAGTCCTTTTAGGACATCCAGGCTCAGAATTATGCGGAGGACCACAATAGGTTATGTCAGGAACCAACTCTGAATCAACTTTGTCTTAAATAAAAAAAGGATGACCAGACAACAACATCCAGCCTAAATTTCCTCTATGAATGATGATGGTGCTCTACTATGAACCTTTGACAGAAATGTTGTTAGTTCATATAATCTAATCCGGTAGCAGGGTGAGGTGTCCTCAGCCTGACAGATGATTGACTTTTATATTATCAGGTACTAAAGGTTTGAAGTTCAAATATTACAGGAACAGGAATCCATGAGTGGAGAAAACTTAAACTTGAAGAAAAAACTGTTAACCAAGAAAAGTACAAGGTGGGTCGATTTACATGGGAAATTAAGCGTGCTGTTTCTGAGAATTCAGCAAAGGGACAAAGTTTTTTGCATTTCGTGAGGCTCCCCATATTCCCACAGCACCATTAGCCCCGCCCACTCTAGCCACCAACCGAAGGCAAAAAAGAAATTAATGCCAGGAAAAGGCCAGCAAACGAGGCTCACACCCAACTAACTCTGTCTCAAATCTCTGACCTCAGAACATGCACTAATACCTCACCATCAATAAATACCCTCCTCCACCACTGCCCCTCACAACCATAGTAACCTCCCTACAAATAGCCTCCAGTTCAAGGAATCAAGGCACATAGAAAGCAGTAGCAGCAAGCAAGCAATGGAGATAGAATCGGTCAAGTGCGAGTGTTGTGGTCTGAAGGAGAACTGCACCCCTCACTACATTGCCAGCGTGAGATCAGGCTTCCATGGCCAATGGTTGTGTGGGCTGTGTTGTGAGGCGGTCAGAGATGAAGCATGCAGGAGGAAGGCTCACCCAGTGGCTGGGAACGTCTTCACTTGTGGTGGCGTCCTTCCTCGGTGGCGCGTAGGGCGTGGTGGCGGCCTCCAGCAGCGCGCGAGCGTGCTCCTCCCTCGGTGGCGGCGCGGCCCGCTCGCGGTGGCACGGCGGCGGCGCGGGTGGCGCGCAGGGTGTGGTGGCGGCCTCCAGTAGCGCGCAAGCGTGCTCCTCCCTCGGCGGCGGCGCGGTCCGCTCGTGGTAGCGCGGCGGCGGCGTGGCCTGCCGGCAGCGGCTTGGCTTGGCACTGGTGAGAGAGAGAGGAGCGCGTGGGTGGGAATGAGACAGGTGAGAGAGAGAACCGCGTGTGGGATTTGATTTAGGTTTTCAGGATTAAGTTCGACGGTGTTCACGTGCCCGACGAACTTAACTTAAGAACGTGGGTACCCACGTTTCTAACTCGTTAAGTTCGACGGTTTTATCCAGGGCCCACGAACTTAACTTAAGAACGTCGGTACCCACGTTCTTAACATAACCCATGAACTTAACTCAAGTAAGAACGTCGGTACCCACGTTCTTACTTTTACCCACGAACATTTATCAGTTTCTTGTAGTGATCGCTCAACAAGTTGTGGGGAATAATGTGAATGAACTCGCCAAAGGTGGGAGTTCATGTGAAGTGTAAGGCTTACCAAAAGAGGATGGTTAGAGCTGTGCATTGCTTTTAAAGTTGGTCAAAATTTTATTAGCAATTACTAAGTATAAGTAAATACCAACCCAATTAAATAGTAGAACAGAAGTAACAACATCACCTGCGATGCAATGCATATGACAAATTGAATTTAAGTTCCATAAGTTAATCATGTGAGGGTCCGAGCCGCTCATGACCGTGAGCACGGCTAGTATACTAGTTTTACACTCTGCAGAGGTTGCGCATCTTTACCCACAAGTCATGTTACCCATCTGCCAAGGGATCGCGACTTCCCATACACCTCTACCGAGGAGGCGAGGCAGGGTAACACTACGAGGCCTTTACAAAGTTCCACTAGCTTCAGAAAACCCGCTACAGTTTATAGGAAGCTCCAATGCAGGAATCCCTAGCAGGACCGCCATCGCAGCAAAATCCTCCCGAGGGCCTCCCTACACTGACCACTCCCCTACTGCCCTTGCCCCTTTCGGGTAAGGTAGTCCTCCACTAGCTTTCCTAATTAATCAGCCAAGGGCGTCCCATTATACCCTTGTGGTAGCACTGTTTTCCCGGGTGGTCGCTCCATGTTCCAATTAACATAATGATCTTATCATGAACAGTGATAATAAACAGATAATAAAAGTGTGATCATGAATAATGTATCTTCATACCCAATCCACATAAAGCACTAGCAAGTACTACCCAAAAAGTTCAGTGGTAAACAAGGTATAAAGATAGACAAACTAGGGTAACCTATTGGGTCCCATCAAAATTAACCTATGCAGATCATTATGATTAATCAGAACATGAGTAGGTAAAAAGAAGTGATCAAGGGCACAACTTGCCTGGGACTTGAGATTCCAGGTACCAGGATGATCTTCAGATGACTCGTGACCTCACGCTAGTCGTAGCAATACAAACAAACATGGTATAGGCAAGATTAACATCACACCAATCATAAGAATAAATTGTGTAATAATAATCTACGCGTCGCTACGAGATCGTAGAAACAAGAACCCCTAAATTCGGAGCTACGGATATTGAGTTATGAATTTCTAAAATCATTTAGCACCTAGAATAGATTAATTCAATTGAGCAAATTTTAATTCAAGTTTCATGGTTAAGCAAAGGTACGAGGTGATAAACAACATTAATACAAAATTATTGCAACCGGAATGACTCAATTTGGAGTTAAAATGAATTAACTATGAATTATACAAGTTTATGGAATTATTTTCATACTAAAAACCTATTTCTTTATTAATTCCTGAATATCCTATGTGTTCTGGACTGGGCATCAAATAATACAAAACTCAGGGTTCAATCTGTAACAATTCCCTAGACTCAGGCTAAACCAGAGAAGGACTGCGGGTTGATACTGAGGAAATAGAGGGGCTCTTTTGTAAAGCATACGGCCGTAGGGGGAGGTACGAGGCTGTTTGGGACGCTCGATCTGAATTCTACGGTGGAGATTAGATCTACATTAATCTGAATGGGTACGCGATTCTAACCATCAGATCCGAGATCTACGACATTGGATAAGTCCGAGCAAAACGTTACCTCGGCCATACGATCTGAGCCACGTATTTCCTGATCCACGGTCAATGAGTCATCTTCATCCTTCCCCATCCGCTTGACCCAGGACGGCGCCACACCATGGACTTCGGTGAGGCGAGTCCCTGGCCTCCGTGCTCCCCACGCCGTTGCGCATCTTCACCGAGTCATGCCCATCGAGGTCCCAAGAGCACCGAACGCCCTAATGCAGTTGGCGGCCACGAGGTCGATCCACGGTGAACCGCGGGTCTGCGACAGAGGCGCGAATCCGGCGACGAGTACCGTACACCCCAGTCAAGCTCCGTTCGCAGCGCTCCAACAGAATTCTCCCGAGACCCACACCGCACACACAAGGTGGTTCTAAGGGCGGTATCAACGGCGGACAGTCGGATTTGGCAATTGGTAGCCTCACGAGTCACGGCGGCGCGTTGCCGTGCGTGATGGGAGAAGATGATGGCTCGACTAGGGGACCCGAGAGGCGAGGCAAGAGGTCGCGGCGGGTTTTATGCCCCCCCGCATGCGGAATCCACTTTCCCCCAAGCACACGGCGAAAGGATGAGGATCCGGGCAAGGTTCTCGCCATTTCTGTTGAAGTCAACCCCGGAGAAGACGGCGCGCATGTCGCAACAGACGGGGTCGAAGACCACCCTGACCGTGGGCCCCGGTATAATCGGCTTCGGATACGCGGGACTGGAGCTCAGCCATGGACTCGGTACACCCTCATGCCCCGAGCGGACCGTGCGGAGGGAAGAAGATAACGCGTCTGACGTGCAGGGCTACGATGTCAGTGACTGAGCACCAGGCGAGCGCGCGGGTGCTGCGAGCGGGACCCGCAGGTCAGCGCGCGCGTGAGCGTGAGAAGGACCATGCGTGGGCCGCGCGGGTGGGTTTGACTGCTGGGCCGAATTGAAGTCTCGAGGCCCATGAAGCTTTTGTCTTTTTTTTCCTTCTCTTTTCTTTTTATTTTCTAAGTTTAGTTTGAGTTTGAATTTAAATGTGAATTTGTGCAATTTAATCTCAAATCACATTGCGAAATGAAAAGCACCAATTTGAGGAATATAATGATATATATTATTTATATCACCTCCTTCTTATTTTTAAAACCCTACTTTCATTTTAGGGTTTAATCCAACTTTTAGAATTATTATTTTATTATCATTATCCTTATTATTTTATTTAATGCACAAACAAAACTCCAATATGATGCACTTTCCTTTATTTTAGTGTCATTGGTTAAATTTACTCACTCTTAATAATTATTTTTTATGTGTGCTCTTTTCATGATGCAAATAAGGCACATAAAATGAGGATAACTCTCTATTATTCTTTGTATACAATTTTGAGTATTACAGCAACAACAAGCAATAGCAGCACTGTTGCAGTGCACTGGCGCACTACAGCCTGTGCAGTGTGCACTGGCGGCGTGGCGCTGGCACACTGCCACATTGCCATGTGATGTTGTCCAACAGTCCAATACATGTGTTGCTGTCCAATAGTCCAAGTTGCTTTCCAAAGACAATCCTTGCTGTCCAAAGAGAAAATCATGTGTTACTTGTAAATTAAGAGACCTTTGCTATTTTGTTGAATTGAATAATTTGAATACTTTGAAGTTTGGTTCAAGTGTAAACGCTATGTACTCATATATTGCTTGCTTATGTAACATTAATCAGATTTATTATGTCTTGTTTTTTGTTCTACCTTGTCATTTGTCAACCATGTGTTTTATTTGTGTGGAGTGTAATTATACCTGTGGGTATCCGATACCCGATGGGTACGGGCACGGGTACAAAATCCTACCCGCGGGTATAGTCGTGGGCGGGTATGAGTAATACCCGCAGGTATTGTCGCGGGCGGATATTTACCATACCTGATCCGAACCCGACCCATTGCCATCCCTATTTGCACTGTTGGCGGTGGGGCTGTCCATGACGCCGGATCACGACGACGTAACTGTTGACACCTTTTTGGGGTGCCAATCACTCAACACGAACTAGCGGCAGTTCTCTCTACACAGGGGCGGACGGTCCGTGGCTAGGGGTCGGACGATCCGCGTCCTGGCACGAGGCTAGGGTTTCCTGCCTGACGGCTGGACGGTCCGTGCCCTAGGGTCGGACGGTCCGCGCGTGCGCAGGGGGCGGCGAAGGTTGGCGGCGGTGCCTGGATCTCGCTCCTGGGAGGGACCCCATCGGGGAGGAGAGATCCTAGGTGTTGTCTAGACTCGGGCAGACCGACCTAGACTCCTCTAATCGACATAGAGTCTAAGAGAAGCGGAGAATTTGGGGATTGAGAGGCTAAACTAGAACTAGACTAGAACTACTCCTAATTGTACAGAAAATAAATGCGAAATAGAAGTATTATTGATTCGATTGATGATTACAAATCGGCCGTATACCTCTCTATTTATAGAGGAGGGGGGCTAGACCCTTTACAAACTAATTTCCGAGCTAATTCCGTGAATCTAGCTAACAACCGTAGCATAAAACTTGGAACCCTAATCTGCTCTGCGCACGCGTGGACCGTCCGGCCCACAAGCATGGACCGTCTGGCCTCAGGGCCAGACCATTCGCCGCTCAATTTGGTGCCCAACATATGCCCCCCTGCCTTTTTCTGGAGCTGAGCAAACAAAAAGCAACTAACTCGATGTGATTACATCAGTTCTCTTAGGCATCTTGCCACATACTAGGGTGGTACTGTTTGAGGAAACGCCCATTCAAAGCCTTGGGTAAATCCTTGCCTTGTAATGTTTGTAGTAAATAGGCATTACCAGACATTACCTATTTTACTTTATAAGGACCCTCCCAGCTTGGCGACTATTTCCCAAACTTCCAGCCTTTATTCCTTAGAGGCAGGATAGTCTTCCACACCAGGTCCCCTACTTGAAATGACTTTGCTTTGACCTTCTTGTTGTAGGCCCTGGCTACCATGATCTTGTCCTTTTCTATTTCTCCCAAAGCTATCACCCTCTTGTCGGTCACCTCATCAATATTATCCATCATTGAATTATAATAATCAATGACGGTTAGATCATTTTGTCTGGCGAACCTAACAGCATTCAAACTTATTTCCACAGGCAACACTGCTTCCTGCCCATAGACAAACTCAAAAGGAGATACTTTAGTAGCACTATGTTTAGATATTCTGTGAGCCCATAAAGCTTCGGAAAAAATCTTATGCCAATGCTTAGGATTATCGGATATCTTCTTTTTTATCAAGTTAATCAATGTCCTATTACTAGACTCGGCATGTCCATTGGCCTGAGCATAATATGGAGTTGAATTAAGCAACTTAATTCTATATAATTCAGTAAATTTACGTACCTCTTTTGACATAAAAGAAGTTCCTTGATCTGTAGTTAAAGTCTAGGGAATGCCAAATCTATGAATAATATGCTCAGTTATGAACTCAATTACCTCCTTATGTGTCATGTTCTTTAGAGCAACGGCTTCAGACCATTTGGTAAAGTAATCAGTGGCAACTAACACAAACCGATGCCCCTTTGATGATGAAGGATGAATTTCTCCTATAAAGTCTAATCCCCATCCTCTGAAAGGCCGAGGCTTGATGATAGGATGTAATTCGGCTGCAGGGACCAACTGTAGGTCGCCGAATTTTTTACACACTTGGCATCCTTTGTAATACTTCAAACAATCAGCTATCATGTTAGGCCAATAAAAACCAGACCTTCGCAACAACCACTTCATCTTTGGAGCCGATTGATGGGTACCACAAATTCCTTCATGTAGTTCGGCCATGGCTAATATAGCATCATCTGGGCCCAAGCATTTAAGCACGACGTCGTTGACTGTTCGGCAGTAAAGTTCATCACTCATCAAAACATACTTGAAAGCTGTACGCCGAATGTTCTTATCTGTCCTGATATTGGGATTTCGTAAATAATTAGTTATGGGCGTCCTCCAATCACTTGCATCGGCTTTATTATTAGCAGAATCAATTAGGAGAACTTTCCTGGTAACTCCGGACAGTCCGGGGTCTCTACTCGGACGGTCCACGACCTGGGGAATTGGCCCTACACCGGTTATCAGATTTTCAGTGTTGTGAAATCTCCCTCGCTTTATCCGATAACCTAATGCATCTTGTGCCAAATTGTTAGCTTTATGATTCTCAACTCTAGAGATATGCCGAATACTGAATTCGTCAAAAGACTGAATTATGCCCCAACATTTTTCAAGGTAACTATTTAGAGTACCATCAAAACATTGATATTCTTCTAACACCTGTTGGACGACCAGCTGAGAATCACCAAATGCCTTCACATGTTTTACTCCCATACAATTTAAAAGTTCTGAGCCGAACAAAAGGGCCTCATATTCGGCTTGATTGTTAGTGCAATAAGTTTTCAATCGGCTAGAGAAGTCGAAGGAGACATCACTTGGTGAAACAAGTACTATGCCAATTCCTTGCCCTTCATTGCAAACTGATCCATCAAAATATAAAGTCCAAGGAGTAATAGTGAGGTATGACATGTCTAGTTTATGAGTATCTTTAATTCGATGTTCTACAATAAAATCCACTACAACCTGGCCTCTCATAGATTTCAATGGTTCATAGGCCAAGTCATATTCTACCACTTACCAATTCTACCACTCATAATTGGGTTATGCAACATGTACTTGATCACATCGGCTTGACCAGAAACAGTGCAATGACTAGACAGTAAATAACATCTACACTTGGTGCATGCATAAAACAAGCATAAGCATAACTTCTCAATAAAAGTGTACCTCGTTTCAGCATCCACCAACCTCCGACTTAGATATGTCACCACATGCTCCTTTCCTTTAGTTTCTTGTGTCAGAACAACCCCAATGATCTTATCTTCAGCTGCAATGTATAATCGGAATGGTACTCTGGCTTGTGGTGCTTTTAATATGGGAGTCGAAGACAGGTATTTTTTAATGAGATCAAATTCTTCCTGCTGCTCTGCCCCCCAGCGAATTTGACATCATTATTAAGCCGAAGGATAGGGGTGAAGGCATCAATCTTCCAGGCTAGGTTAGAAATAAACCTTCGTAAATAATTCACCTTGCCGAGAAACTTCTGCACTTCGACCTTACAGGTCGGAGGTCCCACATTCCGAATAGACTTGATTCGGTCAGGGTCTATCTCTATACCATGTTCATGGATGACAAATCCTTAAAACTTACCAGCCGACACTCCAAAAGCACATTTACGTGGGTTCATTTTCAAACCATACCGACACATCTTATTAAAGGCTTTGCGCAAATCAACTAAATGAGAACCAAACTCAGCTGATTTTACTACAATATCATCAATGTGGACTTCCAGAGTGTTTCCCAACAGTTCGTGAAAGATCAAATTCATAGCCCTCTAATAAGTAGCACCGCCATTTTTTAGACCAAATGTCATGACAACCCACTCAAATAAACCAATGAAGCCTGGACATAAGGCTATTTTAGACGCATCCTCTTCGGCCATGAAAATCTGATTATATCCGGCATTACCATCAAGAAAGCTAATAATTCTATTTCCTGATGCATTATTGATTAATGTGTCGGCTATGGGCATGGGATACTCATCTTTAGGAGTTGCTCTATTTAAATTGCGAAAATCAATGCATACTCTAAGCTTACCTGACTCCTTCTCCACCGACACAATATTGGAGACCCACTCTGCGTATCTGCAAGGTCTAATAAAATTAGCTTCTAGCAGCCGGTGGATTTCGTCCTTGATTCATGGGAGAAGACCGGGATGAAATGTTCTAGCTCTCTGCTTGAAAGGTCTGAAACCGGACTTAATGGGCAGCCGATGCTCTACGATCTCTCGGCTTAATCTCGGCATCTCAGTGTAATTCCAAGCAAAGCAATCCGAATATTCCTTCAATAGAACGATCATTTCATTTCTAGGATCGGCCTCCAGGGTCTTGTTTACAAAAGTCAGCCTTGGAGTTTTACCATCTCCTATGTCGATCTCCTCCAAAGGATCGGCCGATGTAAACCCATGTCCTAGTTTATCGAGATCTCTGAATTCCTCTATCATGTCCACCACAGAGGAATCAGATGATCTTTGTGTGATGGCGGACTCTCCGGTCTCGGGGGCCGGATCATCCGTAATACTGTCTTTACGCTGTGGTAGATGTTTGGTCTTAAAGTTAGAACTATTTTGTGAAAGACCAGACCATCTAGCCTTAGAAGCCGAACTGTCTGTGACCAAGGACTCATGAACTTTGTGTGTACTCATAATTTAAAGTTTATTTAGGATTTAGCCGGTTCTCCATTGGCTCTAGCATTACAGGAATGAAACCCTTCTTATCTATACTTATGAACTGGTAATCAGAAAAATCTACTCATGTGAGACATGTAGCAGTCTCATAAGTTCAGAGTATAGGGGCATCGGCCACAGCGATACAGGCCGATACATCAGCATGTACTTGTTCTATATCATCGCCTACCCATTGTATTAACATTTGATGTAATGTAGAAGGTATACATTGGTTGGCATGAATCCAATATCTGCCTAGGATTAGACTGTAATTTCCTTCTACATCAGCGACGAAGAATGCAGCGACAAGGGTCTTAGTCCCGATGGTTAACTCAACGAACGTGACTCCCCTGGTTCTGATCGAACTATCAGTTCCAACACCGCTGAGGGTCATGTTGGTCTCGACAAGTTCGTCATCTTGTTTACCTAGTTTTCTGTACAATGAATAAGGCATTAGATTTACAGCCGCCCCTCCATCTACCAACATTTTAGCAATCGGTATCCCATCAATGTGACCGCGCACGAAGAGCGGCTTTAAATGATTTACCGATTCCTTTGGTTTAGTAAAGGCGGCTTCTTTAGGACCAAAATCAAACTGGGCAACAACAGGTTCATCGTCGCCGACAATAGTACAATCGGTGGAAAATGTAATAACATTTACATCCATACCTGGACGTTCTGGAGAAGCTTTGTAGTCGACCAGGTCTTCGCCCAGTAGGTCGTCCTCCTCCATTGATGTCGGTACATCGTTAGAGGCGTCGTGGTGTGGTGCGGACGGTCCGGACTCAGGAGTTGGACAGTCCGCGCCTTGTGTAGATGGTCCATCCTTTTTAGCCGGGTTGTCTGCCATACCTGCAGGGTGCTACACAAGTGTTGTTTTATTTTCTATTTTTGTGGCCGATGGCTTTTCCTCAACGGCCTTTGGTCTCCATTTCTTTTGTGGTGGCGGGTAATGTGGATGTGTGTCATTGAATATCTTTTCCGCCTCCTTTTCCTGGTTCTCTTTTGCTCTTAGGCGCTGTAATTTTTGCTTTTAGGACCGTGTCAATCCCGCTGGGCGCCATCGAGGCATGGAGTATTTTGGATCAGCTATTTTGAAGGCAGCCGTATCTTCTGTTTTGTTCGTGTTGGCCGATTCACAAAAAATCATCGGCTCTTCACTTTCTTTCTGTATGATGACATCTGTTGTACCTATTTTGATGATGTCATTTTTTGTCGTTCTTTCAGTTGCTGCAGGCATATGCCCCCCTGCCGGATTGGTCGGCCTTTGAGGCCGAGTAGTCCGGCAATCTTGTTGGGCCTGTGTCTAGTGACCAGGTTGAACGACGCTCAATCGATCTTCTACTGGTGGTGTTAACCTGTCGAATACAGATGTTTGGGGTGCGCCCCCAAGCGGGGTACTGTGGCATCCTAAGTGGATATGGTGGCATGCCCAACATTTGATTTGGGACATATGGTGGTGGTATGTATGCATATGGAATGGCATAGGTGGATATGGGGGTGGAGGTGTCCATGCAGGTATGTTAGGTCTTAGTTGGACAATATGACCCTCCATTTTTTCCGATTGGTGAGGTGGTCCAATCGGTCTTACCTGATATTGCTCACGAATGGGCGAGCGAGGTCGCTTTGCTGGTCGGTCACTGGGACCGGCCTTCTTTTTCACATATTTGGACAATAATTGATCGAAAGTCGGGTCGGATTTGACTGGCTGACCAACTGCTTTAAATGTATTTGTTTTCCACGTACCTATCTCTCGTCGCCGTGGTTTGAAGTTACGCGGTCGTTGCAGGTCTTGAGTATGACCGGACCGTTCGCTGGAATTCTCCAGACTGTACGGCGTGGTCCCATACCATCTGTGTCTGTGCGTCAGACCGTCCGAGATGCGCAACACGGGCTCCTGCTCTTGCCCCTTGGTCTGCGCTTGCCCCCCAACGCCGAAGGTCGTGATGGTCACCTTAAGAGTCTCCCCTCCATCGAGAGTCTTCTCGGCCACCACTTTCCTGCAAGAAATTTTATGATTCCTATCGGCCTCTCTTGCATTGCCGATGATTATCTCTTTGTCTTTGCCTTTATCGGCTGTATTTGGCCGAACCAAGATCCTCTTGCCCTCAAAATCAATCATGTTCATCGGAAAGGGCTCCGTGTCCACCTGCATTTCCTGAAATTTCAATCGTCCTTCATTAATGGCCGATTGAATCTGTCGACGGAATACATTACAATCATTAGTGGCATGAGAAAATGAATTATGCCACTTGCAGTATGCACGATGTTTCAGCACGTCGGCGGATGGAACATTGTGATTTATTTTAATGTTGCCATTTTTGAGTAATTCATCAAATATTTTATCACATTTCCCAACATTAAATGTAAACTTAAACTCCTCTTGCCGTTTCTTTTGAACCGGCTGCAAGGAGGAACAAGCCGAAGATTTGGCCTGCTTTGGCCATACCATTTCAGCAGCATATACTTCTATTGATTCGTCGTCCGAGCTGCTTTGGTCGCACTCTACTATATGGACATTGTGACGAATGGTTTTGGCAGTCTCTTTGCTTCGGCTTTCACAGGCCAAAGCTCTTTGGTGTAATTGTGCTAGCGTGAAAAATTGGATGCCTTCTAATCTTTCTTTTAAATAATATCGTAGTCCATTAAAGGCTAATCCTGCTAGCTGTTTTTCTACTAAGTGTATTTGGAAGCATCAGTTTCTTGTATCCCGGAACCTCTGGATGTATTCATTAACCGATTCGTCCTTCCCCAGTTGCAGGGCCACTAGGTCTACCAAATCTAACTCATAGTCACCAGAGAAAAAGTGGTCATCAAATTTTTGTTCTAACTCCCCCATGACGAAATAGAATTAGGAGGTAAAGTGGCGTACCATGCGAACGAGGTTCCTGTTAAAGACAATGAAAATAAACGCACGCGAAATGCTTCTATGTCGGCCAATTCTCCTAATTGTGCTAAGAACTAGCCTATGTGTTCACGCGTGTTTTTTCCTTGGTCACCCAAAAATTTTGCGAATTCGGGTATCCTAGTTCCCTGGGGGTATGGGTGGTGATGAAATCGGCTATCATAAGGTTTCCGATATGATTGCCCCCTAGGCACCATGCTTACTCCGAGCTTATCTCGGAACGCCCCGACTATTTCCTCCCTTACTATATCGATGGCAGCCGGTGCGAGACCACCGGCTCTCTGGTCAAACATAGGTGGGGTTGGCCAGATATTGGCATGTTGTCTTCCCCCGCATTGGTTTGAGCTATGTGGTGCATTGCCATTTGCCCTATATGGCTTATAGGATTCATCGTTCCTTTCCGGCCTTCTAGGCGGGGCCGGAAAGCTTTCATGGGCTCTGGATTTTGTATTAATGGGCTGGTGCATTGCATAGTGTAATGGGAAGTGTTGCTGGGACAGGTGAGGATTCAAGTAACAATCCTCCTCAAAAAAGTCATGTGTGGACTGTCCGGACATTGGCCCAGACCGTCCATGAGTATATGCGGACCTTCCGTCGTTGTATGCGGACCGTCCGACTGGGTAGTTTAGATTCTGTGTCATATGTTGTGGCTCGGTGCATGTCTGGGTAACTCATTAAAAATGGGCCCGGCCGTTGCTGGCCCGGATAGTCCGCGCTCACGTGCGGACGGTCCGGGCATGTGCAGATCGGCTGATTTACTGCCGATTTGCGGTTGCTGAGGGTATGTGTCCATCGGCATCCCATAAAGGGGTTGTGACTAGTCGTGACAACTTATAGCCGATGTATTACGCGTGTTACCCCCTAATTCAACCTCGTGTGAAGGAAAATTTGCAATGCTAGATTTATCAAATGCACGTACTAGTCTCCTATAATCGTTTTGCATACCCCCTATGATATTTTGCATTTGTTCTCGTTGTTCATCTACATAATTCTTAAGAGATTGTGGCTCGTTTGTATTACTTACATTGGGGATATCTGGTGTGGGTCGGAGCGAAGCCGGATCCGTCGCCCGTTGTCGGACGACTTTATTGTTCCTGCCCACCTTGAAGTTGGCCAGAAACTTCGCCCTCACCTCCTGAATCAGCTGCTCCTTATGCTCCTCGAACTGGAGCTGTTCGTGAGCCGGCAAGGTTTCCCAAGTCGGCTCTATAATGTTGCTGGGGGAGACTTCAGAACTATCCCTTGAACCGGCCATTGAGGGCCGATTTGATGGGTGTAACACCCAAAATCCTATTTTGGAATCTATAAAACATGCTCCAAAAGATTTGAGATAAAATGACTTCTAATAATGATTTTATTTCTTTATGAAGTATATCTCTCTAAAGTACATAAATAATAATAGTAAGAGTTTGGTACTCAAAACTTAGATAAAAAACTAAAACTTGGAACAATAAATAGTAGAAAGACATTTGAATTATTTCCTTTATAAACTATATAATTAAAGCACTCTTTACATATATATATATGAATTAAAATTCATGGTAAAGATTATATATTGACTTGTCCTAAATAAATAAGTAATGAAATTTAGAGTACGCATCCAAAGAAATATCTTAAGAAAATAAAATATGAGCTTTATGTTTTGAAGCATATGGTTGAACGAATATATATATATATATATATATATATATATATATATATATATATATATATATATATATATATATATATATATATATATATATAATAGTAATAAAACCTTTGCACTAAAATGCACCTGGGTGCATTCTCTATATTGAATGCACCCAGGGTGCAATAACACCCCGAGCACGCCTCCCCATAAAAGCACGCCCTCAGCCCCTGTACGCGCGCCTCCTTGCCCCCCGCCGCGAGTATCCTGTAATTGCAAACTTAAGTCTCTGTTTTTACTCCTTGATTACCATTGCATACTGTGTTGTTACTCCAGTTGCAACGTTTGTTGCTTGTTGATTGCAACTATGGGTATCCGCTAATTGCAAACTCATGATTGCTTGTTGTTCTGTAGGATGCAAACATACTTGATGTGTTTGTCCCCAGGGTGCGGCAAACATTTGATACAAGGGAAGAAGCCTACCTCTTTTACCTTGACTATGCAAAGTTGGCTGGTTTTAGTGTCAGGACAAAGAGGTGTAATTGCAACTGCTGGTGTGGTGTGATTGCAACCCCGCATTATGTGTTATTGCAACTGCTGTATAATTCTACCAAAATATCTGTTAAAAAAATGTAAACAAAATGATTGCAACTGCTGGTGTGTTGTAATTGCAACTACTGGTGTGGTGTGGATGCAACTGCTGAGTTGCTCTGATGTGATTGCAAGTACTGAATAACTCTAGGAAATTTTGTTAAAAAATATGATTGCAACTGCTGGTCTGGTGTAATTGCAACTGCTGGTTTGGTGTGATTGCAACTTCTATATAACTAGATGCAACTGCTAGTCTGGTTCGAAAATTGTAGCATTCTGTTGGGAGCGTGCGGGAGGGACGAAGACGAAGCGTCGGTTCAGCCTGGGTGGGGCGGTTGGCTCGGACCAGGTGCTCCTGGCACGTAGGTTCGGCTTGGGTGCATTCTCTATATTGAATACACTCAGGTGTAATATATAAATACGGTATATATATATATATGCATAGAAGTATATGTAGAAAGATAGAATACCCCCGTAAAAAAATATATGTCTTATAGACCCATCTCATATTAAAAGATTCTAGCATATATCATCTCATCCTAACCACTTTGCTTATCTCGTCCTAGTGTAACAACCATGATCTATTCCAAAATAAATTAAGTAAATCTTATCTAGTATAATCTAGTTATATCAATTTAATCTAGATCCAATCTAAGTTAATGGGATCTAATAGGACATGATCTAATCTAAATAAGATAATTACCGGATTAGTTAGTACTAGTGAAATAGATTAGACCTCATTCCTATAAATAGGTGTTAACCTAAATTGGTGCCCTAGACTAACTTGACCATATACAACTACCTGACCATATGCAACTACCTTAACCATCCGATAGTTGCGCAACCCCTCTGTTTTAACCTATTAGAGACTCTGACCTACCTACACCATATAATCCATCCAACCTCAAAAGATTCTAACATATCCTAATAATATTTATTCTACCCTAGTAGATCTATCTAACCTAAACTAGGCTAATCTAGTTATATCCAATCTAATCTAGATACTATCTAATCAAATATGATTTAATCTAGTGTGAATTACTTAATGCTGGTACAATGAATAAGGCCATACCCCCCATTCACTTAAAGCCTAAATGGGTGACTTAGATCAACTCGGCCATATACAACAACTTGACCTACATAATAGGTTACATAACTTATCCAACCAATCTAGAATCAAACAACCAAACTAAATTCTGACTAATCTCATTTAACTTATAGCTACCTACTAAACCTCTTGTCCCTAACCCGGACGAAGACATCAAGGTCTGAAAAGAAGAGCTCAACCTCGACAAGGAAGAAGATGTGTTAAATCCAACTTCAAGAGGAAACAAGACCCATAGTTCAGGATGAAGTCTTTCCTTATTATACTCTTCCTTACCACGACCTATACTTGCCATAACCGTATTTCATCTAACCTAATAGATGACTAGACATACTATGTCCATATTTTCCAAATCCTCTACTCACTAGTATTTAAGAACTTGGAACAAAACTTTTGGTTACGAACATATGGGAAACTAAATTTTAAACCAAACCTGTTACATCCCTTTTCTTAGTAATCTCGAGGACGAGATTATTTTTAAGAGGGTAGAATTTGTAACACCCAAAATAACGTTTTCGTGATTTAAGGAAAATAATGATAATAATAAAATGTCTACCAATAATAATTTCCTTCCTTCATAAAGTAAATCTCAAAAAAGTAAAGTTGAGACTTGGAGCAATAAAAGAAACTATGTTACCTAATAAGGTTATAAAAAAGAGTCTATATGTGAACTAAATTTATTCCTTGTTAAAATAAGTATTTGAAAACATCTTTCTAAGGGATTCTATCCAAATAGGAATTATTTATTTAAAATGCCTATTTTTGTATGTATGAGTGGCATACTTAAAACCATTAACTTAAATAGGATAATAAATAATAAATTAATAATAGATTTTTGTTATGATTGGTAACTTATGGATTGTTGCAAATTTCAAATTGAAATTCTAAATTCAAAATTTGAAAATAAAATAGAAAGGGATAGGAATAATAGAAAAAAAAGAAAGCCTCACCTTTACTTGGGTCGAAACCCCCACAACCCAGCCCATCCCCCTTACCTCGCGTAGATCAGCAGCGCTTGGCCAGCCCACCCTCGCGCCATCATCACTGACCGGCGGACCCCTGCTGTCAGTTGAACTAACTGCGCGCCCGGGCTCTTGGTCGCCGGCATAGCGAGCCTAGATGTCAGGATCATCTTCTACGTTGTAACAACCAATGCGAGTTCATCACGGTCAGGTTTGTTGGGTGCCTCCAAGAATCTTGCTCGCCGAGCCGGGGCTCTTCCATTGATGGGGATATAAAATCCGGACTCTCGCCCCCTTGGCCATCCTATCAAGAACCCGATACACCGAGAACAGGTCTCCTCATCTTCACCGATAAGAGAGTGGGGAGAATGGGGAGGTGCTCGCGCCGCCACCATTAATTCAAGCTCCTACGGTGGTGCGGGGCGCAAAGACAGACCCAAGAGCTTCACCGGTTACCTTGGGACATGTTCGATGCAGCGCCGGGGTCGATGGGCAACCTAGTGGTGGGGAATTTCTCGTCGTTGAACAACCTATGCTTGGGTCCGCTGCAAACCAAGGACAGTGCCCTCCGCGTCGTGTTCTCAGGTAAGGAACCCATTGCTTTGTTCGCTATTAACCCAACATCGCATAGGGAGTGTTAGATTGAAGGTTATCGCTCTTGGTCATGGGAGTGTTAGGTTGAAGGTTATCGCTCGCAAAACTGTCTAACCAGTAGAACATCATGCTCAAGTGTTTATAATACAACAACAACAAAGCCTTTTTGTCCCAAGCACGTTGGGGTAGGCTAGAGATGAAACCCCATATGAAAACCTCAGAGCTCAACCCCCAAAGAAAAGAAAAGGGAGACAAAGGCAAAGGAGAACCAAAAAACGACGAAACGGGGAAACAGATAAAAAGAGATAAAACCCACAAGAACCAGCAAGATCTAAAGGGGCACAAGAGAAGGTCAAACAATTAAGGAGGAAAAGCGAAACTACAAATCAAGGTTCTGGCACGTGAATTGCACACTTCCACCCCTTCCTATCCACAGCGAGCTCTTTATCAATATTCCACTCCTTCAGATCCCTCTTCATAGCCTCTGTCCACGTCAAGGTTGGTCGACCTCTACCTCTCTTCACATTCTCAGGACGCCTAATTATTCCGATATGCACTGGTGCCTCTTCAGGTCTTCATTGGATATGTCCAAACCATCTCAAACGATGTTGCATAAGCTTTTCTTCAATTGGCGCCACTCCTACTCTCTCTCGTATATCATCATTCTGGACTTGATCTCTCCTTGTGTGGCCACATATCCAGCGCAACATACGCATCTCTGCCACACTTAGTTGTTGGACATGTCGTCTTTTAGTGGGCCAACATTCTGCTCCATACAACATAGCCGGCCGGATTGTTGTCCTGTAGAATTTGCCTTTTAGTTTGTGTGGCACCCGGGAGTCGCATAAGACACCCGCAGCTTGCCGCCACTTCAACCATCCAGCTTTGATTCTATGACTGACATCCTCATCGATGTCTCCCTCCTTCTGAAGCATTGATCCTAAGTAACGAAAAGTGTCTTTCTTGGGTACCACTTGCCCATCAAGACTAACATCGACATCCTCATACCCCATGGCACTGAAATCACACTTCATATACTCTGTTTTAGACCTACTAAGCCTAAAACCTTTTGCTTCCAACGTCTGCCTCCACAATTCCAACTTTTGCGAAACACCACTCCTACTCTCCTCAATAAGTACCACATCATCGGCAAAAATCATACACCACGGTATATCTCCTTGTATGTCCCTTGTGACCTCATCTATTACCAAAGCGAAAAGATAAGGGCTCAAAGCCGACCCTTGATGTAGTCCTATGTTAATTGGAAAGTCATCAGTGTCTCCATCACTTGTTCGGACACTTGTCACAACATTAGTGTACATATCTTTAATAAGATTAATGTACTTTGTTGATACTTTGTGTTTTTCCAAGGCCCACCACATTACACTCCTAGGTACTTTGTCGTGAGCCTTCTCCAAGTCTATGAAGACCATATGTAGGTCTTTCTTTTGTTCTCTGAATCTCTCCATAAGTTGTCTTAGTAAGAAAATGGCCTCCATATTTGATCTCCCAGGCATGAAACCAAACTGATTTTGGGTCACGCTCGTCATCTTCGGCAGGCGGTGTTCAATGACTCTCTCCCATAGCTTCATTGTATGGCTCATGAGCTTAATTCCACGATAATTAGTACAACATTGAACATCTCCTTTGTTCTTGAAGATTGGTACTAACGTACTTCGCCGCCACTCATCGGGCATTCTGTTTGTCCGAAAGATGGTGTTGAAAAGTTTAGTCAGCCATACTATCGCTATGTCTCCAAGGCATTTCCATACCTCGATAGGGATACCATCAGGGCCCATCGCCTTTCCCACCTTCATCCTTTTTAGCGCCTCCTTAACTTCATATTCTTGTATCCTTCGTACAAAACCCCTGTTGTTGTCATCGAATGGTTCGTCCAATTCTATTGTAGAACTCTCATTCCCTCCATTGAACAATTTGTTGAAGTACTTTTTCCATCTGTTCTTGATCTCTTCATTCTTCACTAATAGTTGGTTTGCTTCATCCTTGATGCATTTGACTTGGTTGACATCCCTTGTCTTCCTTTCACGAATCTTGGCCAACCTATAGATATCCTTTTCTCCCTGCTTTGTGTCCAATCGTTGATAAAGGTCATCATAGGCTTGACCCCGGGCTCTACTAACTGCTCGCTTTGCAGACTTCTTCGCCATCCTGTACTTCTCTATGTTGTCTGCACACTTGTCATGATGTAATCGTTTGTAGCAATCTTTCTTCTTCTTGATAGCCTTTTGGACATCTTCGTTCCACCACCAAGTGTCTTTAACTTCCCTTCTGTTTCCTTGAATCAACCCAAACTCTTCTAAAGCTATCTTTCGGATGCATGTCGCCATCTTCCTCCACATGATGTTTGCGTTTCCCTCTTCTGCCCAAGGGCCCTCCTCGATAACTCTCTCCTTGAAAGTTTGGGCCACATCCCCTTTATGCTTCCACCACTTTGTTCTAGTGACCTTGTTATGCTTATTCCGTTGTAAACGAATCTTAAAACAGAAGTCAGCTACGACAAGCTTATGTTGGGTTACCACATACTCTCCAGGTATAACCTTGCAATCTAAGCAGGCATGCCTGTCCTCTTTTCTCAAGAGGACGAAATCAATCTGGCTAGTGTGTTAGCCACTACTGAAGGTCACCAGGTGGGATTTCCTCTTCCTAAAGAAAGTGTTTGATATAAACATGTCATAGGCTAGGGAAAAGTTCAGGATTTCCTCTCCTTCTTAATTCCTAGTCCCAAAGCTGAAGCCTCCATGAACACCCTCGAAACTGGTGCTAGATGTACCCACATGGCCATTGAGATCTCCTCCTATGAAGAGCTTCTCGCCAATTGGCACACTACTAACCATGTCCTCCAGGCCTTCCCAGAACTCCCTCTTTGAGTTCTCATTAAGGCTTACTTGAGGAGCATACGCGCTGATAACATTGAGAACCAAGTCCCCAATGACTAGTTTGACTAGGATGATTCTATCTACTAGCCTCTTAACATCTACTACCCCATCTTTAAGGCTCTTTTCGATCAAGACGCCTACTCCATTCTTGTTTGCTGCAGTCCCCATGTACCACAACTTGAAGCATGTGCCTTCCACTTCCTTCGCCTTCTGTCCTTTCCACTTGGTCCCTTGAACGCATAAAATATTTACTCGTCTCCTCACCGCAACGTCGACTATTTCTCGTAACTTACTTGTTAAGGAACCTACGTTCCAACTTCCAACTACCTACACGGACCCTAGTTGGCTCGACTAGCTTCCTTACCCTTCGCACCCGCCGAGGAAGATGCAAAGAACCTTGCTCATTTTCCACTACACCCGGGCGCAGAAGTAGCGCGCCACTAAGGATGCGACGACCCGATCCTTGTTCACTTATCACCAGCTCCAGATCAAGAGGCGGCGCGTCACTTAAGGGGTGACGGCCCGGCCCTTGCTCATTTAACACCATACCCGGGTTCTGATATGGCGCGTCGCTAAGAGGGTTACGCCCCAACGATTTTCTTGGTGGTTTCATCTCCATAAGATTTGGTTGGTTTTTACGTTGGTTTGCTGGACCTAACACAACCCTCCTCCTTTACCGGGCTTGGGACCAGCTATGTTGAAACGACTCAAGGAAGTCTTCCAATCAACATAGGCAGAGTTGCTCAAGTGTTTATAATATTGAATATAAATTGTACATATGTCTATACTATACTTAAATCACCAGTTTCAACGGTCATCTTTTTACAAAAAGTCCCTACATTTTTTCTAAATCAACTCAGCATAAAATGTTAAAAAGTGGTGGAGGAGGTGGTTTATGTTAAAAAGCGGCGCAGGAGTTGGGGTCTGAACCCACACCCTGATAGAAGAAGGGTGGGAGGAGATGCATACCTGTTGGGGGCCTTCGGCTTCCGAAGGTCATCAAAAACATGATTTGACAATGTTTTTCAAGTGAAATGTGTGAACAGGTATCTTCGGAATTGGATTACGAGTATATAAGAGTATGGTCAAGACGAAGCTTGAGTGGGACGAAAGGCGATTATGACGAAGGAAAAGATCATCATGAAGCTATGCGCAGATAAGCTTCGGCATGACAGTAGAAAAGGGGAACCGACTTAAAGATGAAAAGCCAAATTAGACCCTGAAGAATTACTGTAGAGTTATTGATAAATGTAAAGGGCATTAATGTAATTTTACACGGGCTGCGTCTCGTGCCTATAAATAGATGAACAGTATTCCCGTACTGTTCACGCTGACTTGGCACTCGCATCACGCTTGTACCCTTGCTTTTCTTCAGATCGAAGGTACATTTGTAATTTGCCATCGTTTATACAAGTAAAATGAAATAGAAGTAAATCAAGGATAATGTTTAAAATAATTATGTTATTCTCTTTATTTCATGCATAAATCTTTTCTTGTCTTTTATTATGATTATGAAGGTATGACCTTCATAACCTTCGTCCGAAATTCATTATACCCAAGGGGAAATAATGTTTCGAAGGACGAAGGGCTTTTATATTTAATTTTCTATGTTGCCTTGTTCTTAATTCATAGCATTTGAGAACAAGTCCCCAACATTGGCGCCCACCTCCGGTGAACTCACTTCCATTTCTTGAGCTTTGAACACCTTCGGCAAGCATCACCTTCGTCATGCCGCCGAAAAAAGCTTCAGCGATAGGGGCTGCTACTCTGCAGCCATTGGATCCCAACCAGGATGTCCTTTCTCTTAGAGAGGCCCGAAGCCAGAAGAGGAAGGCTGTTAGTCCAACGCCTCCGGAAGATGACTTGGATCAAAAGATCCAAAACCTGGAGATCCTTCAGCAACAGGTGCAACGCAAGAAGGAGAAGATGGCTCGTTTAGCTGACCTTCAGAGACAGATAGACAAAGCTTCCGAAGAGGTTTGTCATCTTGTTCAAGATGACCAGAGCCGAAGGCCTCCGCGTAGAGAGCTCCATCAGGAACGTTTTTACAATGAGGACGACTGGTATGAAGATTTCCATCATGGAAATTTTGCTTTCGATGATGCTTCTCCTCTATCAATAGAATTGCAGGCTACACCATGGCCCCAGTCTTACAAGCCACCCCAGCTTCCCATGTACGACGGTCATTCAGACCCGAAGCGATTTTTGATGAGCTATGAAGCAACCATATCTTCGTATGGTGGCAATACTGCAGTTATGGCAAAGTCTTTTGTCATGGCTGTCAAGAGTGTCGCTCAGACCTGGTACTCCTCTCTCCGGCCAGGGACAATCACCTCTTGGCAGAAGCTGAAGGATATGTTGATAACCAGCTTCCAAGGGTTTTAGACGAAGCCAGTTACTGCTCAAGCTTTATTCCAGTGTACCCAGGACCACGAAGAATACCTCCAGGCGTATGTCCGAAGGTTTCTGCGTCTGAGGGCACAAGCGCCAACATTGCCCAATGAGATTGTCATTGAGGCCATGATTAAGGGACTTCGGCCGGGACCTTCAGCACAATACTTTGCCAGGAAGCCACCACAAACTTTGGAGAAGCTGCTCCAAAAAATGGACGAGTACATCCGAGCTGACAATGACTTCCGCCAGAGAAGGGAGGAGGCATTCAGGTTCTCTAAGATGACCAGGGGCTTCGGAGGAAGATTTCATCCGAGGCATGTCAGGTCAATTCATAACTCCACTCAAGGTGATGATAGAGGGAGCCAATAGCAGAGGCCACAATACTCTTCGCAATCTTCGGGCCAACAACAAAGCTCCACTCGGCCGCCAGCGCCAAGGAGCAGAGGCGCCAGGGGCTTCGGGGGAAGATTTGGGGATCAGCCAAGAAGAATTTACTGTCTATTCTGTGGTGAAGACAAGGGCCATACCACCAGGATGTGCCATGTCACCATCCAGAAGCAAAAGGAGATAGCAGAAGCTGCAGCACAACAGAGTCAGCCGAAGCAGGTCATGCATACTGCTTCGTACCATTCGCCTTACATTCCAGAATATGTAGGCAATCACCTTGCAGCTTCTGTTGCTTCGGCAAGTCAACCCCAAGCATCTTGGCAACAGCCTCCACCACCACCACCAACGCAGCGAGGACAATAGCCAGAAGGGAGACAGCACACTCACATTCAGAGGGACTTCAGAGAGGAGTCCGAAGCTCGCACAGTCAATAGCACCGTGCCAGAGTCGAAGCACATTTATTGACAAATATCCTACCTCGACAATAGTTTTTTCGCATTTTTACATTCAGTACTACTTTCTTGTTAACAAGGAACAATTATGGGAAGTCTAAGTGTCGTTTATCATTTTTTCAATTTCGTGTAACAATTTCGTCTTTTATTATAATAAAAATATGTCTTCTCCATAGGATTGAGTTCCCGGAGCACACGAATTTATGGTGATATGAAGGACCTTTGAACTAACAAAAATTTGTTCTAAGAGGCACACTGCAATTTATTTGAAGCAGTAAAAAGTCGTTCCTAAGGGAGCGCAGTGTAAGTTTTCTAAGCTTACAGCGAAAAGTCAGCGCTGATTCCGCCGAAAGTAAAAGGCGAAGAAGCTCCTAAGGGAGTCTTACAGCGAAAAATAAACGCTGATTCCGCTGAAAGTAAAAGGCGAAGAAGCTCCTAAGGGAGGCTTACAGCGAAAAATAAACGCTGATTCCGCTGAAAGTAAAAGGCGAAGAAGCTCCTAAGGGAGGCTTACAGCGAAAAGTCAGCGCTGATATAAAAAGTGTGTGTGCTCTATTGCAGGGATATGTATCTGCGGCACAAATATCATTTTGCATAACATAACATCATCACATCATTTTGCATAACATAAGCATCATACAACATATTGCATGTGGAACAAGAAGGGGATACAATATTGATCTTCGGAGAATATTTTGGAAAAGAGAAAATCGTGCTAAGGCACAAGATAAATCGAGAAGAAGTGTAGCTTCATTAGAGAGGCAACATAAAACTTTTTTAGCTTCGGAGAATATTTCACGAAGCTTGGATATTCTTCATCAGAGAAGTATGCAAATTCTTGTGATATAGAAAAGATTTTCTTCACGAAGCATGAAAAGAAGGGAAGGTGTTTTTTCGTCGAAGGCTCAAAAAATGGTATGTATGCAAAATTTCATGCATCGTAAAGAATTAAACTACAAATAGATTATATATTACATTCAAAGTTACAATGTATTACACATGTTACGTTCCAAATGTTTCTACAATAGCATTTAATCCTCCTTAAGAACTATTTCTGCAGCTTCGTTCAGTAGCTGATCGACAACCTTGTCCATAATGGCTTCGGCCATTTTTCTAATTTCATCGTCCCCCTTCGGGTGGGGGCCCAGAGACACCTCAGCAGGTTCTGAGGGAGGAGAAGATACGACTATATTACTATTACAAACCGCGAACAAAGTCTGGAATCAAAAATTACAACATAATAAAAACCACTAATTAATACCTATTTGCCCTTCGGGCTCTGTACTTTTCTCGGCAGACTCCGCTACTTTTCTGGCATCGTGGATGCCTTTTTCGCTCTTTTGAATAATTTCTTGCGCCATTTCTCGGCCGCTGTTGTCCCAGATATCGGTGAAAAATTTTCCGCCGATCATGCTTGCTTCGGCTGAGGGGTCTTTAATGTCTTCGGAGGACAAGGTAGCTTTGGATTGCGCTAGAGATTTTACATGCTCACAACCTTTCTTCTCCAAAACAGTAGCAATTCCTCTAGCACCCGAAAAAGCACATATGTCTCCGCGGCTATTCAGGATTTCTTCGAAGGCCTCAGCTTCGTGACTGATCCATTCCATCGGACCTTCGGGATTGCCTCTTGAGAAATTCTCTTCGCTAGAGAATGCGCCAACGTTGGCGAAGCTGGATTTTATCTTCTTAACACACTCTATGGATTCAACATAGCATCTTCTCTGGGATGCACGAAGCTCTTTAACATTTATTTCTAAATGATTGGCCCATTGGTCACTAAGCTCTCGTTTTGTCTCTTCAAGTATACGTTCTTCTTTAGCTCTAGCTAGCTGTTTCTGAAGATCTTTAATTTCGCGTTTCTGCGCTTTAGCCTGGGCCTTTGAGGCAGCTTCGTCCTCTTTTACCTTGTCCACCAATGTAAGCAGAATTTTATCCTTTTCCAGAGCTTCGTTTCTCAGCTTAATAACCTCTGATCGTAGGTTGTTGAAAGCAATATCATAGCTCTCATCTTCGGCATTCTTTTGTGCTCTCAGCGCGTTGCTCAATATTAAACCCTATATATATAAGAATTAGTATAAGAATAAAAGAATGATTCAAAAATTGTAAATATACAATTCTCACACCTTCAGGCTATTGTATGCAAGGCTATCCGCAAGATCCTCCTTCGTCATAGCGCATAATCCAGCTTCAAGCTTCGGAAACCCCATACTCCTAGCCATCTCCCGGCAGACAGATAATTCTTTGTTGTCAGGAAGGCAGTATAGGAAGTCATCTTTGTCTGTTCCATTGAACACTAGTGCCCCCTTCGGATATTTTAATTCTCTAGCATAGTGATTAGCTTCATAAATCTCTTCTTCAGATAGTTTTTTCCCCGAAGCATGTCACACAATGTAATCGCGTATGTTGGAAGGTGCTTCGGGGGAAGCAGTGTCAATTTCTTCAACCGAAATTGGCTCTGACATTTTTATTTTTTCGGCTTCCAATGCTGCCTTTGTAACCTTTATTTCTTCGGTTTCCAAAGGTTGTTCCTTGGAGGGCTCTGAAGGCCCAGCTTCAGCTTCAAGTTGTTGCTTCGAAGTTTCAGCAACAAAGGCTTCAGTAGACACTTCAGAAGTTCCAATGGTTTTATTTGGAGTTATGCTCGAAGATTTAATTGTCTCCAAAACATCTAACACATTAACCATCCTTTTTCATTTCGGGGTCACTGTTGGACCCTTCTGGCTTTTTTCTGACTCAATTTTTGCTGAAGGACTTAAAACTTCTAATGTTTTCGCTTCTTCAGTCTTTGCTTCTTCTATCTTTTCTGTTGATGGCTCTTCGACCAGCTCTTTGATTCCTGGCAGCAGAGTTGATTCTTTAGCTTCGGTGGCCGAAGAGGTTTCACCGGCGAACTCAGGCACTATGGCCAGTTCAATGTAACGTGGCCGGTGTGTGAGAACCTTTACCCTTTTCCTCTTCGGCGCCGACTCACTAGGAGCGGCTGAAGTAGTTTCCTTCGCAGAGGAAGTGTTCTTTCTTTTTTGACCCCGCACTGGATAGTGGTAGTCGGGGTACACGAACCCAATTGCATCAAACACTCGGTTCAGTCTCTTCTTTTTTCGGCCTCCGAAGGCTGCTGACAATGCAGTATCTTCGGCCTTTGAATATACCCCAAGCAGTTCATCACTTACAGTTTCAATGCTTTTTAGCCAATCATCATCTGGCTCAACGAATTTATCTCCGAACTTAAATGTGTACTTCAGCCTGACTAGTCCACCTTCATCAGTCTCTTTAATGGTCTCCTGCGGCATTTCCCATTTTTCCACAAGCGACCATACTTTGAAGGCAATGTGTTCTTGGACCAAATCCCTCGTCCCAATAAAAGAGCAAACAACTCTGAAGGCTCTCTGGCATTCTTCGGCTGCTTCATTCATTTCCACCTTCGGCCTCCGCAGGCCGAAGCGTTGCCAGATGGGACACATAATGATCTTCTTTATATCTTCTCGTGATTTCAAGTCATTCTTCACGTAAAACCATTCCGTCATCCAGTCGCCAGGCCACCTCTTTCGAAAGGTCGGCACTGGGCAACTTGACCCAGACCGGGAGCCGAAGTTGTAGCAGCCAAAATTGTTGTGATATTGTTCCTTACCCCAGGGTTTTGTCTCGTATAACAATTCGTGTATGTTGCAGAAACTTTTTGCATCAGGTTCCAAGCCTTGGCTTCTCACGGCCCACATGAAGATATTCATCCTTATGATTGCTTCGGGGGTAAGTTGGTGAAGGTAGATTTCAAATATCTTCAGCACCTCTACAACAAAGCTGCTTAGGGGAAATCGTAGTCTAGCTTTCAAGAAGCTTTGGAATACTACGACTTCATTTTCCTCAGGAGTTGGACAAGTCTTCTCTCCTTCGTCGGCCCTCACAACGGACAAGTCCCAGAAATTTCTTCCCCTCATGTTAACAAGATGATTTTCTTTAATACTTGATTTGCCGAAAACTGCATGGCTTGGTCGCCAAGGTCGATCTTCGGAGTCTTCACCGCCACTATCCACATCATAGCTGTCACTGTCACCAGTATCTTCAGATAAACCTTCCAAAATTTCTTTAGTAATCTTCTCTGTGTTAGTCTTCGACATAGATTGAAGAAAACCCAGATGCATTTCCTCCGAAAGACTCAGCTTCGAACCACCAACAACTTTGTTATCTTTAGACATCCTTGCAAACGCTGAGAAAGTGCTCTCAACGACGAAGCCTTAAAATTTAAAAGGCCAGGCAAAGGTTGTTGCGCGTAGGCTAAAGGTTGGGTGAGTAAAAACAGTTTGGCAGGAGAGCGTGTCAAATAACTCGGGATGAGCTCTTATTTATACGCCCAGAGCGTTGAAAACTGGTGGGTCCCGCTTGTCAAAGACTGATTGCTATTCTAGCAAGGAGAAGGTGTTTTTTCGGACCTTCGGCTTAAGGCCTTCGTCCATATCGCAATATGAATTTATCAGTACAGCAAATTAATATTGCGAGGGGCTACTGTTGGGGGCCTTCGGCTTCCGAAGGTCCTCAAAAACATGATTTGACAATGTTTTCCAAGTGAAATGTGTGAACAGGTATCTTTGGAATTGGATTACGAGTATATAAGAGTATGGTCAAGACGAAGCTTGAGTGGGACGGAAGGCGATTATGACGAAGGAAAAGATCATCACGAAGCTATGCGCAGATAAGCTTCGGCATGACAGTAGAAAAGGGGAACCGACTTAAAGATGAAAAGCCAAATTAGACCCTGAAGAATTACTGTAGAGTTATTGATAAATGTAAAGGGCATCAATGTAATTTTACACGGGCTGCGTCTCGTGCCTATAAATAGATGAACAGTATTCCCGTACTATTCACGCTGACTTGGCACTCGCATCACGCTTGTACCCTTGCTTTTCTTCAGACCGAAGGTACATTTGTAATTTGCCATCGTTTATACAAGTAAAATGAAATAGAAGTAAATCAAGGATAATGTTTAAAATAATTATGTTATTCTCTTTATTTCATGCATAAATCTTTTCTTGTCTTTTATTATGATTATGAAGGTATGACGTTCATAACCTTCGTCCGAAATTCATTATACCCAAGGGGAAATAATGTTTCGAAGGACGAAGGACTTTTATATTTAATTTTCTATGTTGCCTTGTTCTTAATTCATAGCATTTGAGAACAAGTCCCCAACAATACCCATCCGATTGCAGATGGATACGTTGAGAGTAATTTATTAAGTCTAATTAATTTATGATTAACAAATTAATTTAAGTCTAATTAATAGATTCACACTGTCATTAATTTTTTATCTATGTAATCTATACTATATTTAAAGCACCAGTTTCAACGGTCATCTTTTTACAAAAAAGTCCCTATAATTTTTCCAAATCAACTCAGCGTAAAATGTTAAAAAGCGGTGGACGAGTTGGGTTATGTTAAAAAGCGACGCAGGAGTTGGGGTTTGAACCCATACCTTGATGGAAAAAGGGTGGGAGACAATAGACAAAGTTGTCTAACCAGTAGAACATCATACTCAGGTGTTTATAATAATGAATATAAATTGTACATATGTATATATGATTTTTTTGTAAAATAAAAAAATAATCGTGTCAGGTCGGATGAGCACTACAGGCCGAGGCTATAGACCAAGCACTATTAAATGGGCCGTGCCTCGGACCGGCTCGCCAGACACGACCCATCTAGCCATCTATACATCCGCACGATAATGATGGTCCTCGCCTCAGTTGCCACCACCTCATTCGCCATTCTACTTCTTTTCTCTCTCCCCTCATGCCTCCACCTCCGCACCACCCCATTCTCGGCAGAGGGCGTAGGAGCATGTGCCTCCTCCCCGTATTCGTCCGACACCAGCCCCGACACCGACTCGCGCAGTGGCTATTGCACATCCACGAGGACGTTTCACATCATGCGCACACCATCATTTTCGCCGCCTGGACATCCCATTCTTCTTCCCGGCCTTCGCCCTGTTCTTCCTCCCCAACCTGCTACCCCCGCCCATGGTCGTAGCCGCGAGCCGACCGACGCTCGTCGACGTGGGTACTGGGCGAGTCGGTCATGCTCCCGTGCGTGCTGTAGAGGAGGACATGGTGGCACCTACCACGCTTAGGTTATATTGGCGTTGAGGAGTCCAGGTCTGAGATATTAGACAGCCAAGGCCCGTAGCATGGCAGCAGTCGGCATATGCTACAGAGTTGGTGGTGGTGGTGTGTCGCTTCGGTGGGTCCAGGGCTGGGAGGACACTCGCATTCTCTCTCCCTTCTCGGATTGGCGCCTGGTGCGGGTGTCTCTTGGTTTGGCGATGCTCCGGCTTGGCTTTTTTCTCCGTTTGCATGCTCTCTCCCTATATATCTAGCGGTATACTACCTATGTCGCCTCCAGATGCCCAGGTCTTCGTCGTGTCCTTCTTCGGCAACGAACAGGTATGTCAGCCTCTTCCCTTCCCCTCATACTCTACAAAACCTTCGAAGTGGGGGAGGCAAGGGATGGGGGTCTCTGATTTGCTACCTATGGTACCCGTGCATTCATAAAAATATTATGCGAAGAGTGGAGACAATTAATAAAAATCTTGAGATCTTTTTGGTGGATAGTTTACGTGGATATTGTTGTGAGCCATCGCAACGCACGAATAACTGACTAGTATTATATATACTTAAAGCACCAGTTTCAACGATTATCCTATGTCATCTTTTTACAAAAAAGTCCCTACATTTCTTCCAAATCAACTTAGCGTAAAATATTAAAAAGCGGTGCAACAGGTGGGGTATGTTAAAAAGCGATGCGGGAGGTGGGTTTGAACCCACACCCTAATGGAAGAATGGTGGAAGACACTGGGCGAAACTGTCTAACTAGTAGAACATCATGCTCAGGTGTTTATAATATTGAATATAAATTGTACATATGTATATATGATTTTTTTGTAAAATAAAATAAAAGTCGTGTCGGGCCAGGCCTGCACTATGGGCCGAGGCTATGACCCAAGCACTGCACATCGCTCATGCTGGGTTGGCCTAGACACTATTAAATGGGTCGTGCCTCGGCCGGCTCGCTAGACAGGACCCATTTGGCCATCTATACCTCCGTACAACAATGATGGTCCTCGCCTCAGTTGCCACCACCTCGTTCGTCATTCTACTTCTTTTCTCTCTCCCCTCATGCCTCCACCTCCGCGCCACCCCATTCTCGGTAGAGGGCGTAGGAGCAGGCGCCTCCTCCCCGTATTCGTCCGACACCAGCCCCGACACCGACTCGCGCAGTCGCTATTGCACGTCCACAAGGACGTTTCACATCATGCGCGCACCATCATTTTCGCCATCGTCGGACGTCTCATTCGTCTTCCCTGCCTTCGCCCTGTTCTTCCACCCTAACCTGCTGCCCCCGCCCACGATCGTAGCCGCAAGTGTGGCGGAACTGCCCGAATTGTTCCAACTTAAGTGCCTAAGTCCCGCCTCAGAGGCTAGACCACACTTAAATGGGAATAACCCGTCAATTCCTCGGATCTAGTCCGACAAGGCCACTGACAGGATCAAGTACCACAATCTCACTCGATGGTGAGTCACAGAGCAAATACAATAAAGCATAAAATCATGCGTTAAAGAGTATTAAATTATTACATCATCATCGGAGTTTTGCAAAAGTAGTCATCATTGTTTGAAGTGCAGTGGAATAAAACTAACGGTAAATAAACAGAGAGATGGGGAAAGCCTGTCCCATCACTCCTCATGCTCCTCCTCAGCCGAGGTAGGGTCCCACTCGACAGTCCATCCTGGTGGCAAGATGGACGGCCAAGTCACTCCAGCAACCATGTCCTCCAGAGAGCCTGAAAAAAATTATGCCACAAGCAAGGCTGAGTATACTAATACTCAGCTAGACTTACCCGGTGTGAGGAGTCTACTCCTCTACCTCTAGACATGCAGCTGTTTGGCTATGGGGTTTGGTTGCCAAAAGCACTAGCTGAGTTTCTAAGTCAAGTTTTAACTTTGCCAATTTAAGTGTGACTCTCTTAAGGCTAAATGTGTACTATCTACTCATACATAGTAGCAAACATTATTAGCAATCAACATCTTATATCAACTCATCATATTTCCACTTGTTACTCAATGCAGTACAATGGATCAAGCAGTCTCATTAGCTGCGAGAAGCAGACAATTCGAATCGAGTTTTTATCCTTGCAAGGTAAACCTAAACACACGACGTGGCGAGGCACTCCGTCCCCACACACATCAACCGTCCCCATCGATTCCCTGGCAACAGAAAGGGGCTCACCGCCTTGGCGTACAATGCCTCACTGACCCCGACTGCTGTCGTGCAGTGACCGCACTTGTACCCACCATAACCGGAATGGGAGACCACGTCTCAGGGCGCGTGAGGAGGGCAATCTGCGGGCAGGTTCACTCAGGTACTAGGCTTACCGATTTACCATATTTCTCGGTATGTGTTTAGTACATTCAAATGCTTGACACAGGTATCCACATGTTAATCCTTATTCCATTTTCCCATCTTGTAGACAACCAATCCCCATGGATTGTTGTCTACAACTAGTATCATAATAGTATGAAAGTGGGTACAACCAATTCCTGATCTCGCGCGAGTGCTAGAAGAATCACTCGTCTTCTACCGAGATCCTAATTAAATAAAGCAACTACTCGACCTAGCATACTAGTATTCATCTCAAAAGGATTCTTGAGATCATGCAACTAGGGTTTCAAACAACTCCTACACCTAAGTGCACACTCAATCCTACAATCATTAAGTACAGTAAAATAGCATAAATAACAGGTTATGCATAAAACCGGGGCTTGCCTTCCAAGGCTGTGGCAGGCAGATCCTCTGATGTAGGCTCGGGTGCGGGATCCGGGGCTACCTCCTGAGCAGCTCCTTGCTCCGGCACGAGGACGTACTCTCCGTCAGCGAGGTTACAGTCTATCAAAATGTAATGAACATGTATGTCATGATTATGCAGGATTTAATAACATTATGCTAAAGAAGAAAACTAAGTTAAGGAGTAACTTAGGGTTTCCTGGTCAGGCGGGGCTTTTAGTGGTTTATGCTTATCACTTCTAGGTTTAGGTTTTTGTTGAGTATAAACATAGGGAATTGGTATTGCCTTTATATACTTCAGTGGACAAGTTATAAAGAGTTTTAGGATGACACTAATTTCCTATTATTCACTTTTCCCTTTCTTTATTTTCTACTTATGGTTTCTAGTGTAGGTTTGAACTACGACAGTGGTTTAATATTTTCCAAAAATTCTGTAAAAATTACAGTTGGTTGCCATTTGCTATCCTAGCCTGTTTTAAGAATTTGAGGCTTAAAATATAAAGGCTATGCTTTAGACAAAAATAACAAGAGTTGTGTAAAATGGGCCACTTTACACTACATCTCTTAATTAGGGGTGAGTTCTGCCCTAAGGCTTATTTTTGTTGGCATCTAACAGTAAAAATAGGCTTCTGTGCCAAAAATCACAGAAAGCTAAGGAATGGTCATTTAGTTATGATTTTCTAAATTTAAATGCCAAAAAGGCACTTTCTACTACATTGTTATTTGAAAAATGTCAAACAGCAGATTTCATATTTTTCCTAAGTTCTTATTAACAAAACATTAATCATCCCAAGGGTTCGGGTGTTTTCACCTTGGGGTTATTTTTGTACGGTTTTTCTAAGTTTTCCTTGTTTTATTAAAATAAAAGGTATTCTACTCATTTTATACTAAACCAGGGTATAATAGATTTTTCTAGTGAACTACATTGAATAAGAATCCTAACAAAAATAGGGGTGCCCTCTGGTTCATCATTTTAATCACCTTTTCCATTTTTCTTTATCCTAAGCATATTGTAAAATAAATGACAAAAACTACCTTAATGGGTTGGACAGAGAGTTTTAGCATTTTTAAACAGGTCAGTAGGTGGATATAACTTTCTCCAAATTTTTCTAACCCTAGTCAAATAGTGAAACTATTTTTATCCCTATTATTTAGCTTTTGGTCAAAACAACAATTAAATCAGAACCTTAAAGTTTTCTGTAGTACATAGGGGGGTTTTATATTTTTCTTAAGTAGGTTACATTATTTAGAGTTTGACAAAATTGGTTTGACCAAATTTGGATGAACTAAACAGAAGTTATGAATTTTCAAAGTTTCTGTTCAATTTTAAATTCAGGTTTAATAAGGTTTTCTAGAAAAGCAGTTTACACCGAAGACCCTGTGTTAAAACTAAATCAACCCACTCAAATCTACCCCTGCGCCACTATTCCTCTGTGTGACTGACAATGCGCAAAACCCCCTGACTTTCTCTTCCTCTCCCCCGCGGTCCCTCCCAAGTGTAAACAGTATCCGCAGAGAAGAAAGGGGCGGCGTGGCTTACCGGCGGCGAGATAGGTCCGGCGAGGGGCGGGGTTGGCTCGGGGAGGCTCTGGCGGTCACAGCGATGTACGACTCTACGGCGGGGATGGCCGGAATCGCTCGGTCCTCGTGCGCAGGCGGGTGTTCTCGTCGGTGGCGGGTGTGCCGGCCAAACCACGGCGACCTAGTCCAATCCAACGGCACGGTGAGCTTCCCGGGGTGATGTAGAGGCTATCTGTGCATTGAATCGAAAAATGGCGCAGTGATTTACCCGGTCCACGCACTCCGGCGGGGTTGTGAACTCCGGCGACCGTGGACTGGCCTCTCCGGCGAAGCAGGCTTCGATTCCTCGCTCGGGGAGCTTCACTGGGGCGTGCACACTTGTCTCTAAGGATCGAACGGGGTTGGGAGAGGCTGGGCTGGCCGATCTACGGCGGCAGGGGCTCGGGTGGCCGCGGACACATCGCGCACGGGCAAACGACGGCGAGTTTAGCTCCGGTGAGGTTTGAGCGTGCGCGGAAGAGTGTGGTCGATGCCTGGGGGGCTTTATAGGCGCGGGCGCGGGCCATGGCATCGGCTGGCCGTTTGGCGCGACGCGGGGCACGCGGGGGCGCGCGCGGGCGTGCTCTGGCGAGCTCAGAGCGCGTCGAACACGTGGCTCGTTGCTTCTGCCCGTGTTCTTCCCTCTGCTGAGCGGCCAAAACGTACGAATCTTGCCCTATCGCCTGTGGGAGATCTCTTCCCTGCACCTAAAGCTACCTAGTTCATGTGAGTTCCAAGAGTAGATGTGGTCGGGTTAGAGAGATATGGGGGTGGGAAGTCGGCTGTGTCAGACATGTCCAAACCGAGACAAAAATGGTGCCAAGTCGTGTCAAACGCCCTAGGGTAGGTGTCATCTCTTTCCAGGGCATTCTAGGGTTAATTTGGCGCCACTTTGTCAATTGGGTCGAAGTGTTTTGAATTTTGGATGAAGGTGAACATGGGTGATCTTTGTCCAAGGTTTAGTTTTTGGACTTAGGCAATTTCTGAATTTTCCCTTGTGCTCAAACCTTTGGTGAACTTTTTAGGGCTTTTCTGAATTCCTTTTGGGGTTGCTTCCTTACTATTGTTTGTAAGTTATTAAGTGTACTACAACTTTTATATTTGGCCCAAGCCATGATCATAAGGTTTGCATGACCTTTTGATCATACTTACATCTAGGGTTCCTATTGTCCAAAAGGGGTATGCTTTAGGGTTTTGGGAAAATCTCCCCTTAGATGTGCATGACAAGCTAGGGCATGATATCCAAGATGGGTGGCACTTGCTTAGGACCTTGAATTCCAAGTTTGAGATGCTTTACTCAAACTAACCCACATGGGATAGTAGCTCAAAATGGTGTAGCCCTGGATAGACATTCTGGGTAACACCTGGGGTGTTACAGCCCTCCCCCCTTAAAGGAATCTCGTCCCGAGATTTTAGGCAGAGTCCCTTGGAGGAATGCTTGAAGGTGTGTTGGTGTGCTACTCTTTCTTTATACCCAAGTTTCTCTTGTTAACTGCTCTTCGAATGTCATTCTCTTTGCAACTTCAGAAGGAAGCCCTTTTTAAGTTAAATCCACAACTTAGACTATCCATGCTATCTAAGTTTTTCTTATAATTGTATTCAAAGGGCAGGTGGGGGTGGGGTTTTGGGGTACGTACCGACTCTTTTGGTCAGACAGTCGGGGAAGCGGGAGCGTAGAAAGTCCTCAGTCTCCCATGTAGCTTCTTCTGCTGAATGGTGACTCCACTGAACTTTATACAGTCTGATTGACCTTGCCCGTGTTGATGTCTCCTTCCGATCCAATACCTTTACTGGGTACTCTTGATAAGATAAGTCTGGTTCTATCTCGAGATCTGGTTCTGACAGCACTTCAGTGGGTAGGCGAACACATTTTCGTAGCTGAGATACATGGAACACATTGTGAACTGCTGACATGTGAGGTGGCAATTCCAATTGATAGGCTACGGGTCCACAACTTGCTTTGATCTCATAGGGTCCAATGTAGCGAGGAGCTAACTTGCTCTTGATCCCGAATCTCTGGACACCCTTGGTGGGTGATATCTTAAGATAAACATGATCTCCCACCTCAAACTGTAGAGGCTTCCGCCTCTTGTCATGATAGCTCTTTTGCCTGGCCTGAGCAGCTTCTAGGTTCTTCTTGATGATTCTGACCTTTGCCTCTGCTTCAAGTACAAAATTTGGCCCAAACATTTCCCTCTCTCCTGCTTGAGACCAATTCAGTGGGGTCCTACACCTTCTCCCATATAAGGCTTCAAAAGGTGCCATCTTCAGACTGGACTGATAGCTGTTATTGTAAGAAAACTCTGCCAAAGACAGACACTTGTCCCAATCCTTTCCGTAGTGTAGTGCACATGCTCGCAACATGTCTTCCAAAATCTGATTCACCCTTTCTGTCTGGCCATCTGTTTGGGGATGGTATGCTGAGCTTCGTATTACATGGGTCCCAAGTGATTCTTGCAGCTGCTCCCAAAAGCGTGCCACAAACAGTGCTCCTCTGTCAGATATAATGGTCTTTGGAATACCATGCAATCGCACTATTTGATCAACATATATTTCTGCATACTTCTCTGTCTTGTGGGTGGTATGCACAGGTAGGAAATGAGCAGTCTTGGTCAATCTGTCCACAATAACCCAAATGGAATCATGGTGCCTAGAGGTATTGGGCAATCCTACGATAAAGTCCATGCAAATGTCCTCCCATTTCCAAGATGGTATGGGAAGAGGTTGCAAAGGGCTTGCTGCCTTCAAGTGACTAGCTTTTATCCTCTAGCAAGTGTCACACTCGGATATGTACTTGGCAATTTCCCGCTTCATTCTGGTCCACCAATATAAAGATCTGAGATCATGGTACATCTTGTTGCTACCAGGGTGCATGGAGAATTTGGAAAGGTGAGCTTCATCCAATATCTTCTTTCTGAGCTCAGGGTCCTTGGGAACAACCAATCGATCTCCAAACCACAAAATTCCCTTGCTATCCTGACGGAAGCACTTGTATTTCTCTGCCTTCTGCTTGATCATTTCCTTGATAACCTGAACACCCTTATCCTCACTCTGTGCCCTGACTATCAGCTCTTGCATTGTGGGCTCTACCGAGATATAACTTAAGTCACCCAAAGAAACAACTTCCAGGTTCGGCTTGCACAATTCATCGCACAGGGTGGTAACTCTTGCATCCATGCTCATACAATTGCACTGAGCTTTTCTGCTCAGGGCATCTGCCACAACATTGGCCTTGCTCGGATGGTAATGCACTTCCAAATCATAGTCCTTGATTAACTCCAACCATCTCCGCTGCCTCATGTTCAGATCTGCCTGAGTGAAGATGTATTTGAGACTCTTGTGATCAGTGTAGACATTACAGTGAGCTCCCATTAAGTAGTGTCCCATATCTTAAGAGCATGAACCACAGCTGCCAATTCCAGATCATGTGTAGGGTAGTTCTGCTCATGGGGTCTGAGTGCTCGGGAAGCATAAGCGATGACTCTGTTCTCTTGCATTAAGACACAACCCAAACCCGTACCAGAAGCATCACAAAAAACCTCAAATGGCTTAGTGTTGTCAGGTTGAGCCAGCACTGGGGATGTTGTCAAATGCTGCCTCAAAGTGTGAAAGGCCTCTTCGCACTTGTGGCTCCAATCATACTTGACTCCCTTCTTCAACAGTTCAGTCATTGGTTTGGCAATTCTGGAGAAATCCGGAATAAATCTTCGATAGTACCCTGCCAATCCTAGAAAACTCCGAATCTGCCTCACTGTAGTCGGGGGTTTCCAATCCATTACCTCTTGTACCTTCTCAGGATCAACTGATATCCCATCCTGAGAAATTGTGTGACCCAAGAATTTAATCTCCTTCAACCAGAATTCACATTTAGACAATTTAGCATACAACTGATGGTCACGCAGTCTCTGAAGTACGGTATGCAAATGTTTGGTATGCTCGGCTTCATTCTTGGAATAAACCAGAATATCATCAATGAAAACGACCACGAATTTGTCCAACTCTGGCATAAATACTGAGTTCATCAGGTACATGAAATAAGCCGAGGCATTGGTCAGCCCAAAAGACATCACCAAAAACTCATAAAGCCCATATCTAGTTGAGAAGGCCGTCTTGGGAATATCACTGGTCCGGATCTTAATTTGATGGTAACCTGAGCGAAGGTCTATCTTAGAGAATACCTTGGCTCCCACCAACTGATCGAACAGAACATCAATGCGGGGCAGTGGGTACTTGTTCTTGATGGTCACCGCTCTGAGAGGGCGGTAATCAACACACATCCTCAAACTCCCATCCTTTTTCTTCACGAATAAAGCTGGGCATCCCCATGGTGAAGTACTTGGGCGAGTGAACCCCTTGTCCAGCAACTCTTGCAATTGCTTTTTCAGTTCTGCCAATTCCGTGGGAGGCATCCTATAGGGTCTCTTGGAGATAGGAGCAGTCCTGGGATGCAATTCGATGGCGAACTCAATGTCTCGGTCGGGTGGCATCCCTGGCAATTCATCCGGAAACACATCCGGGTAGTCACAGACTACTGGGATCTTTTCCATTGGGGATTCTATCATAACGAAGGCACAAGAACGGGTGCATCCCTGGTCGGGCAAATATAAAACAGTCTCGCCATAAGCAGGAGAATGAATTTCAATGGCCCTGGCTGCAATATCCAATACTGCCTGATGCCTGGTCAACCAGTCAGCTCCCAATATAATATCCACGCTATCCAATCCTAAGATGAGAAGGGTGGTTCTAATCACAAGACTACCAAATTTTATAGGCACTTGCCTGTTGATTTGATAAGTGGCAACCCTGCCTCCTAGTGTTGAAATGGTAATGCCCCCATTGGCGTGGTGAAAAGGCAACTGGCACTTGGCACTAAATTTGGCACTGATAAAACTATGCGATGCACTAGAATCAAAAAGAACAATAGCAGGATAATTCAAAACTGTAAAGATACCAGTCATGACGGGTGCTCCCTCTGGAATATCAGTCATGGTGGTGAAGTTCAGCCTGCCCTGCCTCACTTGCACCTTCTGTCTCTTGCCTTGATTTTGATTCACATTCTGCCCCTGCCTCTGCTGGTTCCTGGGGCAATTCTTGGCATAATGTCCGGTGTTGCCGCAAGTGAAACACCTGTTGTCATTTGCCTGGCGGTACTGTTGCTGCTGCTGATTGTTCCTCTGAGCTGGAAACTAGGTGCGGTTGGGTGCCTGCTGCTGCTGCTGTGGTCGGATCACCCATCTCCCTTGATGCTGTTGGGGTCCCCTGTTCTGAGTGTCGGACACAATCCTGAAGCGTTGTGGCTGAGCTGAGGGTCCTGCCACAAGGGTCTTTCTCTTCTTTTCTGCCTGCCGAGCTGTAATGCAGTCCTCCTGGGAGATAGCCATGTTGACCAACTCGTTGTAGCTGTTGGCCCTGACGGTGTTAAGACGGTCACGGAGCTTAGTGCTGAGCCCCCTCCTGAACCTGTCTCTCTTCTTCTCGTCCGTATCTGCATGATACCCAGCATACTGGCACAAGTCATTAAACGCCTGAGCATACTGCAACACGGTCCTGTTGCCCTGAGTGAGTGCCAGAAACTCGTTGAGCTTTCGGTCCATAATCCCGGCTGGTATGTGGTGTCCCCTGAAGGCTGCCTTGAACTCTCTCCATTCCACCTCTCGATCCTCTGGCTGCATAGCAAGAAAATGGTCCCACCAAGTCCTTGCGGGTCCGCGAAGCTGCTGGGTGGCGAACCTGACTTTAGTGACCTCTGAACAAGCTCCATGGAGTAGCGGGAATTTGGATTCCACTACTCGCAACCACACATCTGCATCAAGTGGGTCCTCTGCCCTTGTGAACAATGGAGGCTGGGTACTGAGGAACTCCTGGTAGGTAGTTGCCACGGGGTGACGCTGATGGTCTCCACCACCATAGTGCTGAGGTGGTGGCTGACGCTGAGCTAGCTGCCTCAAGATCTCATTCTGCTGAGCCATTGGCTCCTGCAGAGTGGGAGGCGGTGGCGGCGGTGGAGGAACGCGCTCATTCTGGCCACGACGCTGCCTCCCGGCCATCTGAAAAACCACATATATACTTAACACCATATTTCCAAGTTCAAGGTTTAATCGCGTCGAAAAGAGTCAAAAGCAAATCGATAGATTCCGACTTAAACAAAAAGGATTTAAAAAGGCATAAATTTTCCTTCCAAATTTAAAACTGATAACATCCATCAGCCATGCTTCCAAAAGAGTTTAACACGATTACATCAAGGGTCCCAAAAAAAACTCAACTCTATCTAGCCTAGTACCCCAAGGGTGCAAAAGCTAAGCTAGCTACGAGGAGTCCTACCATCACCGACGTCTAACTCTATCCCGGACCCTAGTGAGCGAACGAGGCAACACTCGACTCGGGGGAAGGGGGTCTCCCTGAGCCAGCAGTGTCCACACTAGAGGCAGGCTCCTCTCCTCCCTCGATGTCGACGTCCTCGTTGGCCTCCATATCCTGGATCTCCTGGTGATGCATATCCAAGTGCTCATTAGCCTCGGCAAGCTGTTGTTGGGTGTTAATGAGCTGATCCTCGAGAACCTCGATGGTGTTCTCCCTGGTGCCCACTAATTCCTCCAACTCCTGGATATCATTGGATAGCTGCTCCACCTGCAAGTCCTTTTCCACCATCTGAGTGGACAAATCAACCACGAGCTCCTATCTGTTGTCCAAGGTGATCTTGGTCACCTTCAACAATGCCATCAGATGGGACATCGCCTCACCGCGCATCACTTGCAGACGGTACAGAGCATTCATGCACCGTACGGTCAAGTGCGCAGTCTGTCCTGGGTAGATGGCCCAAATGTCCTTGGCATGCTCCACCCGGTCCTTCCACATTGGGTCGTCCTCCCTTTCGGCGGGGAACAAGCCAATGGGGTGGGTAGACAGCTCCAAGGGGTGGAATCCGCAGAAAGTGGTCAACCCGTGCAGAGCAATTGCCTCGATCGTGTCCTCAGCCCGGTATCCAAAGGACTCAGAGTCCAGCGAACGCCAGCCTGGCTGCAGGGGATGAGGCTCCAAGGTCATCCTCACCCTACAGCGGGGCACTCGGTGCTTCTCGAATTGCTGCACCGCGTACTGAGGAGGCGTCGTGTATCCGGCCCCCTGAAGTACCTCCCACAAAATGCGGGGAAAGCCCTCCCGTGCAAGCTCGTCAGTGTGGGACAGTGCATTTCCGTCATCTGAGGATCCGTGGGAAGCCATCTGTGTACGGTTAAGCGTAAGTAAAAGAAAAAGAATTATAAAAAGAACAAGCAAAATAAAACTCAGCTTCTCTCCAACTATATATAAAAAAATGGTATTAGGATACTTAGTTGGTCATCATTTTGTTTTTAAGTGTTTACTCAATTATCCATTTGCTTAATTAAGAATGCATGCATGCTCGTCCTGAACGACCTCACAACAATGTAAAGGGAATAGGAAAGAACTTCCCATCCTTTAAAGTGGCATGTAGGGCCTAATCACTTAGCCACCTAGCTACCCTTCTATCATCCTAAGGCTTCACGTCCTAGGTCTATCCTGCTCGTCCTACGATGTATCCAACATTGTTTCTATCAAGTTTTACTTTGGAAAAAAGATGGTATTTATATTTTATTGATTCCTCTGTGGTGGTACAAGCTCCGATACCAGCTGTGGCGGAACTGCCCGAATTATTCCAACTTAAGTGCCTAAGTCCCTCCTCAGAGGCTAGACCACACTTAAATGGGAACAACCCGTCAATTCCTCGGATCTAGTCCGACAAGGCCACTGACAAATCAAGTACCATAATCTCACTCGATGGTGAGTCACAGAGCAAATACATTAAAGCATAAAACCATGCGTTAAATAGTATTAAATTATTACATCATCATCGGAGTTTTGCAAAAGTAGTCATCATTGTTCGAAGTGCAGCGGAATAAAACTAATGGTAAATAAACAGAGAGATGGGGAAAGCCTGTCCCATCACTCCTCATGCTCCTCCTCAGCCGAGGTAGGGTCCCACTCGACAGTCCATCCCGGTGGCAAGATGGACGGCCAAGTCACTCCAGCAACCATGTCCTCCAGAGAGCCTGAAAAAAATTATGCCACAAGCAAGGCTGAGTATACTAATACTCAGCTAGACTTACCCGGTGTGAGGAGTCTACTCCTCTACCCCTAGACATGCAGCTGTTTGGCTGTGGGGTTTGGTTGCCAAAAGCACTAGCTGAGTTTCTAACTCAAGTTTTAACTTTGCCAATTTAAGTGTGACTCTCTTAAGGCTAAATGTGTACTATCTACTCATACATAGTAGCAAACATTATTAGCAATCAACATCTTATATCAACTCATCATATTTCCACTTGTTACTCAATGCAGTACAATGGATCAAGCAGTCTCATTAGCTGCGAGAAGCAGACGATTCGAATCGTTATCCTTGCAAGGTAAACCTAAACACACGACGTGGCGAGGCACTCCGTCCCCACACACATCAACCGTCCCCATCGATTCCCTGGCAACAGAAAGGGGCTCACCGCCTTGGCGTACAATGCCTCACTGACCTCGACTGCCGTCGTGCAGTGACCGCACTTGTACCCACCATAACCGGAATGGGAGACCACGTCTCAGGTCGCGTGAGGAGGGCAATCTGCGGGCAGGTTCACTCAGGTACTAGGCTTACCGATTTACCATATTTCTCGGTATGTGTTTAGTACGTTCAAACGCTTGACACAGGTATCCGCACGTTAATCCTTATTCCATTTTCCCATCTCGTAGACAACCAATCCCCATGGATTGTTGTCTACAACTAGTATCATAATAGTATGAAAGTGGGTACAACCAATTCCTGATCTCGCGCGAGTGCTAGAAGAATCACTCGTCTTCTACCGAGATCCTAATTAAATAAAGCAACTACTCGACCTAGCATACTAGTATTCATCTCAAAAGGATTCCTGAGATCATGCAACTAGGGTTTCAAACAACTCCTACACCTAAGTGCACACTCAATCCTACAATCATTAAGTACAGTAAAATAGCATAAATAACAGGTTATGCATAAAACCGGGGCTTGCCTTCCAAGGTTGTGGCTGGCAGATCCTCTGATGTAGGCTCGGGTGCGGGATCCGGGGCTACCTCCTGAGTAGCTCCTTGCTCCGGCACGAGGACGTACTCTCCGTCAGCGAGGTTACAGTCTATCGAAATGTAATGAACATGTATGTCATGATTATGCAGGATTTAATAACATTATGCTAAAGAAGAAAACTAAGTTAAGGAGTAACTTAGGGTTTCCTGGTCAGGCGGGGCTTTTAGTGGTTTATGCTTATCACTTCTAGGTTTAGGTTTTTGTTGAGGATAAACATAGGGAATTGGTATTGCCTTTATATACTTCAGTGGACAAGTTATAAAGAGTTTTAGGATGACACTAATTTCCTATTATTCACTTTTCCCTTTCTTTATTTTCTACTTATGGTTTCTAGTGTAGGTTTGAACTACGACAGTGGTTTAATATTTTCCAAAAATTCTGTAAACATTACAGTGGGTTGCCATTTGCTATCCTAGCATGTTTTAAGAATTTGAGGCTTAAAATATAAAGGCTATGCTTTAGACAAAAATAACAAGAGTTGTGTAAAATGGGCCACTTTACACTATATCTCTTAATTAGGGGTGAGTTCTGCCCTAAGGCTTATTTTTGTTGGCATCTAACAGTAATAATAGGCTTCTGTGCTAAAAATCACAGAAAGCTAAGGGATGGTCATTTAGTTATGATTTTCTAAAGTTAAATGCCAAAAAGGCACTTTCTACTATATTGTTATTTGAAAAATGTCAAACAACAGATTTCATATTTTTCCTAAGTTCTTATTAACAAAACATTAATCATCCCAAGGGTTGGGGTGTTTTCACCTTGGGGTTATTTTTGTAGGGTTTTTCTAAGTTTTACTTGTTTTATTAAAATAAAAGGCATTCTACTCATTTTATACTAAACCAGGGTATAATAGATTTTCTAGTGAACTACATTGAATAAGTATCCTAACAAAAATAGGGGTGCCCTCTGGTTCATCATTTTAATCACCTTTTCCATTTTTCTTTATCTTAAGCATATTGAAAAATAAATGGCAAAAACTACCTTAATGGGTTGGACAGAGAGTTTTAGCATTTTTAAACAGGTCAGTAGGTGGATATAACTTTCTCCAAATTTTTCTAACCCTAGTCAAATAGTGCAACTATTTTTATCCCTATTATTTAGCTTTTGGTCAAAACAACAATTAAATCAGAACCTTAAAGTTTTCTGTAGTACATAGGGGGTTTTATATTTTTCTTAAGTAGGTTACATTATTTAGAGTTTGACAAAATTGGTTTGACCAAATTTGGATGAACTAAACAGAAGTTATGGATTTTCAAAGTTTATGTTCAATTTTAAATTCAGGTTTAATAAGGTTTTCTGGAAAAGCAGTTTACACCGAAGACCCTGTGTTAAAACTAAATCAACCCACTCAAATCTACCCCTGCGCCACTATTCCTCTGTGTGACTGACAATGCGCAAAACCCCCTGACTTTCTCTTCCTCTCCCCCGCGGTCCCTCCCAAGTGTAAACAGTATCCGCAGAGAAGAAGGGGCGGTGCGGCTTACCGGCGGCGAGATAGGTCCGGCGAGGGGCGGGGTTGGCTCGGGGAGGCTCTGGCGGTCACAGCGATGTACGGCTCGACGGCGGGGATGGCCGGAATCGCTCGGTCCTCGTGCGCAGGCGGGTGTTCTCATCGGCGGCGGGTGTGCCGGCCAAACCACGGCGACCTAGTCCAATCCAACGGCACGGTGAGCTTCCCGGGGTGATGTAGAGGCTATCTGTGCATTGAATCGAAAAATGGCGCAATGATTTACCCGGTCCACGCACTCCGGCGGGGTTGTGAGAGGCTGGGCTGGCCGGTCTACGGCGGCAGGGGCTCGGGTGGCCGCGGACACGTCGCGCACGGGCAAACGACGGCGAGTTTAGCTCCGGTGAGGTTTGAGCATGCGCGGAAGAGTGTGGTCGACGCCTAGGGGGCTTTATAGGCGCGGGCACGGGCCATGGCGTCGGCTGGCCGTTTGGCGCGACGCGGGGCACGTGGGGGCGCGCGCGGGCATGCTCTGGCGAGCTCAGAGCGCGTCGAACACGTGGCTCGTTGCTTCTGCCCGTGTTCTTCCCTCTGCTGAGCGGCCAAAACGTACGAATCTTGCCCTATCGCCTGTGGGAGATCTCTTCCCTGCACCTAAAGCTACCTAGTTCATGTGAGTTCCAAGAGTAGATGTGGTCGGGTTAGAGAGATATGGGGGTGGGAAGTCGGCTGTGTCAGACATGTCCAAACCGAGACAAAAATGGTGCCAAGTCGTGTCAAACGCCCTAGGGTAGGTGTCATCTCTTTCCAGGGCATTCTAGGGTTAATTTGGCGCCACTTTGTCAATTGGGTCGAAGTGTTTTGAATTTTGGATGAAGGTGAACATGGGTGATCTTTGTCCAAGGTTTAGTTTTTGGACTTAGGCAATTTCTGAATTTTCCCTTGTGCTCAAACCTTTGGTGAACTTTTTAGGGCTTTTTCTGAATTCCTTTTGGGGTTGCTTCCTTACTATTGTTTGTAAGTTATTAAGTGTTCTACAACTTTTATATTTGGCCCAAGCCATGATCATAAGGTTTGCATGACCTTTTGATCATACTTACATCTAGGGTTCCTATTGTCCAAAAGGGGTATGCTTTAGGGTTTTGGGAAAATCTCCCCTTAGATGTGCATGACAAGCTAGGGCATGATATCCAAGATGGGTGGCACTTGCTTAGGACCTTGAATTCCAAGTTTGAGATGCTTTACTCAAACTAACCCACATGGGATAGTAGCTCAAAATGGTGTAGCCCTGGGTAGACATTCTGGGTAACACCTGGGGTGTTACAGCAAGCCGACCGACGCTCGTCGACGCGGGTACGGGGCGAGTCGGTATGCTCCTGGCCTTTCTCCGTGCGTGCTGTCGAGGAGGACATGGTGACTGTTGGGGGTCTGCTTCGTCGCCGAAGGTCCCATAAGAAGAAACACCTTCGGAAGACTATCACAAAGCCGAAGCTATCAATCAAAGAGCTTCGGAGTGCATTTCTAGATGCACCGACTTAAAGATGAAATGACCAATCGGTTCGAGATAATTTGTACTATGATTGTAAATATTTGTAAAGGGCATGAATATAATTTCTCACAGGCTGTGTCCTGTGCCTATAAATAGATGAACAGTACCCCTGTACTGTTCACGCTGTCTTGTATTCGCATGTGCACAACGCTTGGATTTTTGCCTTCTGTCAAGCCGAAGCATTTGAGAACAAGTCCCCAACATTGGCGCCCACCTCCGGTGAACTCACTTCCACTGACGAGCTGATGGCTTCGTTCAACAATGAAGCTGAAGTAGCTTCGGCTACGAAGATGGTGCTCCCGATAACAGGCGGTTCATGTTTCGAACCGGCCAACAAGAAACATAAGAAGGAGGCTCAGAGAAGGGTGCAGCATGTTGGGGTGCAGGGACCCTTCATCAAGTCAAAATGGTCCCACATCCCAATCACCTTCTCCCAGGAGGACCTTCAGCTCAAGGATTACCTCACAATGATGCTATGGTTATATCTTGTGTCATCAAGGGATTTCTGGTCCACAATGTTCTGGTTGATACAGGCAGCACAGCGGATATCATATTTGCTAAGGCCTTCAGACAGATGCAAGAGCCAGAGGACAAGATTTATGATGCTACACATCCTCTTTGTGGCTTTGAAGGAAGGCGGATCGTAGCACTTGGCAAGATCACAATGCCAGTGACCTTCGGATTTGTCCACAACACAAGGACTGAATAGGTTATGTTTGATATTGTTGACATGGAATACCCCTACAATGCAATCATTGGTCGGGGGACACTTAATGCTTTCGAAGCAATTCTTCATTCAGCATACCTATGCATGAAGATACCTTCGGAACAAGGGCCTATTGCAATTCATGGAAGTCAGGAAGCTGCCAGAAAGGCTGAGGGAAATTGGACAGACTCAAAAGCCATCCATAATATAGATGGAGCTGAAGCTTGTGAGCAGTACAAGTACAGAAGAGAGGAGGCTGCTTCGGCTGATCAGCCGAAGCCCATGCTTCTATGTGAAGGCATAGCAGAGCAGAAGGTGTTGCTGGGGTCTCAATTATCTGAAGAGCAAGAAAAAACTTTGATAAGGTTTTTATTCAACAACAAAGATGTTTTTGCATGGTCGGCCAATGATCTCTGTGGTGTAAATAGGGACGTCATTGAACATTCACTCAATGTCGATCCATCCTTCAGGCCCAGAAAACAAAGGCTTCAGAAGATGTCTGATGATAAAGCCGAAGGTGCTCGGAATGAAGTAAAAAGACTTCTCAGTGCTTGTGTTGTTAGAGAGGTAAAATATCCAAAGTGGCTAGCCAATACTGTTATGGTGAAGAAGGCCAATGGCAAATGGAGAATGTGTATTGATTTCACGGATCTCAACAAGGCATGTCCAAAGGACAAATTTCCATTACCAAGGATAGACTCTCTTGTGGATGCAGCAGCTTCTTCAGAACTTATCAGTCTGCTGGATTGCTACTCAGGATATCCTCAAATATGGATGAAGAAGGAGGATGAGCCGAAGACTAGCTTCATAACTCCCAGTGGCACCTATTGTTATCTTCGGATGCCTGAGGGGCTCAAGAATGTTGGAGGCAGTTTCAGCAGGATGACAACCAAGGTCCTTCATTCCCAGATAGGCAGAAATGTGCTAACATACGTTGATGACATCATCGTAAAAAGCACAAAGCAAGAAAATCATATCACTGATCTGCAAGAAACATTTGCTAATTTCAGACAAGCTGACCTGAAATTAAATCCTGAAAAGTGTGTCTTTGGAGTGAAGAAGGGTAAGTTCCTTGGTTGTCTGGTTTCAACGAAGGGGATTGAAGCTAACCCAAGCAAGATCGAAGCCATCCTTCGAATGGAACCGCCGAGCACAAAGAAGGGGGCCCAACGGTTGACAAGAAGACTGGCTTCATTGAATAGATTTATATCTAGATCAGCAGAAAGAAACTTGCCATTCTTTGAAATACTAAAGTCAGCCGAAGTCTTTCAATGGGGCCCAGGTCAACAGAAAGCCTTCGAAGAGCTGAAGCAATACTTGATTGATATAACAACATTAACTCCACCCGCGCCAGGGGCTCCGTTACTATTGTATGTGGCAGCTTCGCACTCTGCAGTGAGTGTGGCGTTTGTGCAGGAGAAATTGGAAGGGTAAATCAAAAAGCAAGCCCTAATATACTTTGTATCCGAAGTTCTAAGCTTATCAAAGAAAAATTATAAATAATTGGAGAAGGTGTTGTATGCTGTCTTAATGGCCTCCAAGAAGCTTCGGCATTATTTTCAAGCATTCCATATAATTGTTCCTTCATCACAGCCTCTGAAGGATATCATGAGGAACAAAGAAGCTACTGGAAGGATTGGAAAGTGGGCTGTGGAACTCAACGAATTTTGCATTGATTATGTGCATAGATCCTCAATTCAGTCCCAGGCGTTAGCAGACTTCATCGCTGACTGGACGCCAGGGGCTCAAGAAGAAGAAGCAAATAAAGATGCTGAAGCTTGGACAGTGTTCTGCGACGGTTCCTGGGGAACCTTCGGGGCAGGTGCGGCTGCTGTCTTAATTGCACTTTCCAAAGTCAGAACATGCTATGCAATAAGACTTGATTTCAGCTGTACAAATAATATTGCTGAATACGAAGCTTTATTTTTGGGGCTTCGGAAGTTAAAAGCAATGGGGATAAGAAGGGTGGTCCTTAAAACCGACTCCCAAGTTATTTCTGGTCATGTTGACAAGAGTTGTAAGGCAAGAGATCCAAAGCTTGAGAAATACCTGGACACAGTTCGAAGGCTTGAAGCTTCATTCGAAGGGTTTTCTGTTAAGAATATTCCACGAGGAGAAAATGAGCACGCTGATCTGTTAGCCAAGTCAGCAGCATAGGGGCTGCCTCTACCTTCGGAAGTATTTTTTGAGACAATAAGAGCACCTTCGGTGGAACTTCTCGAAAGAGCAGTGCTCACTATATCTCCTGTTCATAGTGAAGATTGGAGGACTGAGATTATATCTTTCCTCCAAGGTAATTGCCTTTCAGATGACAAAGCTTATAATAAGATAATGGAGGCAAGAACAAGACAATATGTAATAATAGAAGGGGAGTTATACAAACATGGAGTTTGCTCTCCACTTCTCAAGTGTCTATCCAGAACCGAAGGTATAGAGCTGATGAAGGAAATACATGCAGGCTTGTGTGGATCTCACATTGGATCCAGACCTTTCCTGGGGAAGGTCTTCAGACAAAAATTTTATTGGCCGAAGGCAGCTTCGGATGCAACGGATCTGGTTCAAAAGTGCGAAAATTGTCAAAAATGTGCAAGAGACCAGAAACAACCTTCATCGCTCACCCAGCTAATACAACCAACCTGGTCATTGCAAAGATGGGGCCTGGATTTGTTAGGTCCACTACCACCAGCACAAGGCAATTTAAGATATGTTGTGGTGGCTGTAGAATATTTTTCCAAATGGATTGAAGCGAAACCTTTGGCCACAATAACTTCGGTCACAGTCCAAAAATTCTTTTGGCAAAACATTATTTGTCGCTTTGGCGTACCAAAGGCTATAACTGTGGACAACGGAACACAGTTTGATGCCGAAGCTTTCAAGGAGTTCTCTGATCAAATCGGCACGAAGATCCATTTTGCGTCAGTCAGACATCCAGAGTCAAATGGACTTGTCGAAAGAGCAAATGGCATTATAATGATAGGAATAATGAAGTTAATTTTTAATCAACCCAGAGGAAAGTGGCCAGAAGAGTTGATTAAAGTGGTGTGGAGCCACAATACAACCGTATCAAGATCAACAGGTTTTACGCCATTCAAGTTATTATTTGGTGACGAAGTTATAACCCCAGAAGAAGCTAAAACGGGGTCAATAAGAACAACAACTTCGACTAAAGACGAAGCTGATTATCATGTGGCAAAAGACACTATAGAAGGGGTCAGACTTCAGGCTGTGGAAAATATAATAAATATCAAGCCGAAACAATAAAATGGTGCGACAGAAAAGTCCGACTGAAAAATATCAAGCCAGGGCATTTGGTGCTTCAGAGAGTGGCTAATCCAGACATAGTAGGCAAACTACAGCTGAAGTGGGAAGGACCTTTTCTGGTAGTATCTTCGTCAAGGCCCGATTCTTACAGATTAAAGGATATGGATGGCAATGACATTCCTAGATCTTGGAACGCGGATGAGCTTCGACGGTATTATGTATAGATAGATGTAATCTTTTTCATTTTTTCTATGGCACCCTTTTCCTTTCAAAAGGGGATAAAGGTTTTTAATGGGGCCATAGTTTGTAATTTTTCCTTTCTTATTCAGCTCCATGAGAGCAAAATCCCCCAAAATATGTAAATGTAAAATCTGAGCATGTGCCATCGAGTGCAGAGAAAAAGGAAAAACAGGGAGAATCTCGAAAGTCGTCCCTAAGGGGATGCAGAGCATGACGAAGCTACAAAAAGCCGTTCCTAAGGGAGCGCAGCGTAAGTTTTCTGCTCAAAAGTCGTTCCTAAGGGAATGCAGAGCCAAATACCGCCGAAATATAAGGCGAAGCGTGAAAAGTCAACGCGAATACGCCGAAATAGAAGGCGAAGAAGTTCAAAAGATGTTCCTAAGGGGATGCAGAACTTACACCGAAAAATAAGCGGTGCAGCCGAAAAATAAACGACAAAGAGATTTCAGTTATTCCTAAGGGGATGAAGGTTGTGGATGAAGCTTCGAATGTGTGCGTTTGGGCATTCATTTGCACGATACATTACATCATACATTGCATTCATAAACATTCATTTAGACATACATAGGATCATCATCATCATATCATACAGATACAGACAGTTGCTTCGGCTCTAAGCATATAGCTTCAAAAGCATATTCATGCTTTGTTGTGTACGAAAAGAAGGGAAGGTGTTTTTCGCCTTCGGCTCAAAAAATACAAGTTTCGTCCACATCAAAGCATTTCATACATCGATGGAAAGGTAAAAATATATTACAAGGTATGGACAAATTTACAGAGTAGAATCTGATTCTTAAGTTACAATATTCTTTATAAAGGTTAATACAAGAGTTTTCTTAGAATTTTTCCACAGCTAGGTATTCGAGCTTCATCACCATCTGTTAAACTTCGGATTATCTGCTAAGCTTCGGCTCTGTGTTCTTCGGCTTCATCATCATGTACATATCAAAGAATTATAAGGAAATTCAAGTTTCGAGGAAAAGGTAAGCACAAGGTATGATTTTATTACTGGCTTGAGGTGACTTCGAGCTTCGTCACCAGCTAGGCTTCGCCCACCCTTCGTCTAGATTTGCTTTATAAATCTGTTTCCTATGCTTCGAGCAAGGCTGGGGATATCAATCAAATCTGCTGGTAATAAGCTGAAGTTTGGTCTATTAACAATCTTTCCATGCGTGCAACCAGACTTCATGAAGGCAACAGCTGTGCCCCGAGAAGCTAGCAGGGCACAGAAATCACCGTGTCCGGCTATGACTTCATCAAGAGCATCAACTTTGCCCTCAATGTGTTCGAAGGTCCCTGGCAGGTCTTCAATCGAAGGATTGAATTTCTTAGAGCTGGCTCCAACCAAGTTGAAAACCTTCCTTAACCGCTGCACGCATCGGTTGCTGAACTCTAGACATTTATTTTGAAGCTCTTTCAATGATTTTTGCAAATGTGAACTTTTTTCTACTTCAGCCTCAAACTTCGTATTAAACTTCTGCTTTTCTTGTTCGAAGCTTTCTGACTTTGAGAGAAGTTCTTCATTCAATCTTGTAATTTTGGCTTCAGCTTCTGCAAGTAAACCCTCCACTATCAGAAGTTCGAAATCTTTCCTTTCAAGAGCAGCCGCTTGATCTTTTATTTTATTCTCTAGACCTTCAATTATGACCTCATGTTTTTTATCTTCAAGGTCCTGTTGCATCCTCAAAGCTTTACTTAATAACATACTCTGTGTAGAAGCAAGCTTCGTCAGCAAACACCTTCGTTGATAAAACAATGAAAAAGCTGAAGAAAAGTTTTTACCTTGAAATTATAATAAAATAAACTACCGACGATATGATGTCGTTGGTAGCAGCTGATATTGGCCTCAAGCTTCGGGAAGCCAATACTCTTCGACAGAATACTGATAAACTTTGCTCCAGTTCGGTCTCGGAGGCAACCTAAGCTTTCATCGTCATTGCCGCCGAAGATCATCGCCCCTGGCTGATACCCGTAGGATATGGCATAGTCTCTCAACTCTTCTTTCTCAGCCTTTGACAATTCTTGTCCAATTAAGTTTTGAAAATTGAAATTTTCTTCTTCTGGAGTATCTTCGGCCATCTCCTTCTTTTTTCCAGGCACTATGGCCATGGTCTCTTCGGCGGCTGTAGCAGCTTCTTCTGCGGCCATATCCAGAAGCATTCTATCAATATCAGAAAATGTGCTTTCTAGATTTGCATCATCGGTCGTTGCAGCCTCGGCAGTCGCAGCTTCAGTAGGTGCAGCTTCGGTAGCGGTGGCGCTCTCGACAGCTGGTGTCTTTGACGCCGAAGCTGGCGGTGGTGTTTCTTCAATAGCTTTAGTCACAGTAATAATCCTTCGTTTTTTTGGCCCAGCAGACTTCTTCGCTGTCAAAGGCTCCTTCTTCTTCTGTAAAAGCTTCGTCAGATGTGGCCCCAGTGGACTTAGCTTGATAGGCAAGGATTCAGTCATTACCTTTATAATTTCTTCCATGTCGGCAACAGAAGGTGTTGAAGGAGTTTCTTCTTCTATATCAGTCGCCTTTTGCTTTGGAGCCGCAGTTTTCCTTTTCTTCGGAGCAACTGCCTTCGGCTTAGGGCTCAAATTTTTCCTCTTCAGAATTTCATCAATCTGGGCATGGTGCCCCTGGCGTCATGTTGCACTGAGGCCTAGTCAGCCCGAAAGTTAGCTCCAACGGGCTCTGAACTAGCTTCTCCTTTTTTTCATCAATCTTAACATAAAACCATTCAGATTTCCAATCGGTCGGCCACTTAGTGCGGTAACTGATCACCGGTGTCTTCATGTCTTTGCGGTATGCAAAATTATAACAGCCAAAATTCTCGTGCAAGCCATCTTCTCTAGCCTTCGTCTGATAATGGAGTTCGTGTACTCGGCAGAAGGCTTCGGCGAGCGGCCCCACCCCTTGGCTTCGGAGAGCCTAGATATACATGTTGAGCCTAACGATGGCGTTAGGGGTCAACTAATGAAAATAAATCTCAAAATTTTCCAAAACATCTGCAATCATCCCGTGCAAAGGAAATCTCAACCCTGCTTTGAAGAAGCTCTTAAAAACTACCACTTCATCACTTTCTGGTTTCGAGATAGTCTCTTCCCCGCCAAAGCAAATCAACCCCTTCTCGGCTTCTCTGAAGTAGCCCAGCTTCGTCATCATGGGCATATCAGCTTCAGACACAGTCGACTTCCCAAAATCTAAATGGCTGGGCTTCAATGGCATAGCGGTGTTATAATCAATCTCTTCTTCACCAATATCGCCCTCTTCAATATCTGCCTGTTCGGCTTCAGTAGCAGGGGCGCCTTCGTTAGAAGCGCCCTCCATCACAACTAGTCCCGACCGCCTCATAACTTCAGAGATCGGAGCAGTTTCAGTAGCTTTTGTTTCCTCTCCATCATGTGTAACCCTAGCTGTTGAGATCTAACACCCCGGGGTCCACAAACACCCCGGAATGGTACTGAACTACACATCTGACATCCATATATAAAATTTTGGCAGCATCTCCTTCGAAAGATTGCATAAACGAGGGGCAACAGTGTATAAACATATATCATGAAAAAAACATACTAAGCATTATTAATCTGCTAGCAAAGGAGAGTTAAACATAATGACATAAACTTAATTAACCAGTGCACACGACTAGAAAAAACATCATTTGACATCGAGTTTCTAATTAAATCATGGCTGCAACTAGGCAGCGTTATTATAATAGTGAAGGTGGACGTGCTGCTACTTCCCTCATTCCCAACATGAATCAAGTACCTGCATTGAGTAATGCAAGAGTGAGATGATACATCTCAGCAAGCAAATTGTTTTGACGAGATATTTAAACCACAAATTGAATTAAACAACATTTTAAAGGAATCACAATTGAGATCAGAAATACTTGTTGATATAGAAATCAATAGTCCCAATATAACCAATACCATCTCATTTCCTCGAACAACCACAATAGGTTGTATAACCCTTCCCTGCGTCAACAATACGTGCAGATATCACTTCAATGTATGCATAGGAATGCAATGTGAAGGTCATCTACCATCATACCTCTAAGAGAATAAAACCACATCATCTGCTAATATCACTTCAATGAATGCATATAAATGCAATGCATATGTCCTCTGCCTTCATACCTCTAAGGGTATGAAGCCGCATCGTACCCCTCCTCGGGCAACGTACGATGCTAAGTTGTACCGGTACGGTCGGACCATAGATCACGACCAAACTTCAGATGCAAATGAATCATGTAATGCATATGGCATGCTGCATTTATCAATATACTTCACTTCCTTCAGATACAAAACAAACCTCAAATAATACTTCATCTACCTTCAGATACAATACAAACCTCAAATAATACTTTATCTGCCTTCAGGGGTGTAAATTAATCTCATGGGTCATACTCGAACCATAATCATCATCAATATATGATTGAGCATTAGTATAATACAAGCAAGTAAAGCATCACCATAGAGTTCAATTATGAAAGAATTCCATAATTCTGAATATTAGAGTGTAGGCGATAAAAAAACAACAAGTCAAAACGGTAGAAACCACTGCTACATTCACTTCCCTTCATCGAAGAAGAAAGATGTACTAGGCATGATCCGGAGTGTAGTCACCTGCTAGCGGGCATAAAACTTAGTACAAATATTTCACAAACATTTGCCAACAATCAACAAATCGCTCCTACACTTGAAACCAAGACCCGGTGGAAAGACTCCCACCCTGAACCACATGCCAAACAGCAGCAGCGCTGTTTGTTAATTTTGTATCTTTAAAATTATAACAGTGGTGATATTAAACAAATACTCTAGGAGTGTCTACACAAAATACTATACAACTTCGGTATTCAATGGATAATTAAATTCTGTCATTTATAAGTTCTAAAACATCTGATAAGATAAATGTCTGAATCTGTTTCAGACAGCAGCATAGTTAACTTCAAAATTCAATATATACCAAACTAATCAACCAAAAATTATGAAATTCTGCTGGCAGTAAGAACTTTTATCCCTCTACAAATGTCTCCATAGTTGGAACAGCCAATTCGGCTATTTACTATATGAAACCCACCAATGAACAGACCCGCTCATTTTTATCAGGCAAACAGGAACAGCCACAGTAAAACAAACATAACTGGAGTTTCATAATTCATATGAATGTAATCTTTAACAATCTGGAAAGCTTATAAAATTTTCTACAACTTATGTTACAATTCTAAAGTTTAATTCTGTTGATAAAATTGCCTAAATCTTAAGAGAACAGATTCTGCACAAAATTATGAGACTGAAAAACTGCTATAATTAAACTGCAATAACATTCTGATCTGATGTTCGATTGAGGTGTTCTTTGCGGCCACGGAAAGATCTACAAATTATCTATGACTCATAGATAGACTTTTTATTTTTTTTGAGGCCACTAAGACCACGGAAAACTGGTATGAACAGAAACTGTTAAATCTGTCATCCTGCAGAAACTAATTTCGAGATCAAAATCTAATCTCTCATCTAATCCAACCAAAAAAAACTAATTGCAGGGCCTAAAACTCATCCAAAACAAGGGAAAGCATTCATAAAGTGGAGAAAAGAGAAAAAGGAAAGGAAATCCAACCAATTCTTGGAGAGGAACGACGATGATGCACGACGGTATGCCCTCATCTCCCCTCTCTTCTCTTCTTTTTTCATCCTCTCTTCTCTTGGGGCAAGGCACAAAAGGGTGACGGCTGCTAGGGGTGGGAGGACGTGGATTCTAGGGTTAGGGAGGTATAAATATAAGAAAAATTCCACAATCCTAATATCCAATGGCTCAGATCAACCGACACTCGAAAAGACTCATCCGGACTCCAAACAAGGCAAACTAGTGATTGATCGGAATCATCTTGATGAGATCTATACATCTACGGCCTCTGATCATCCATAGGACACACCATATTTGGATTATAAAAATGGTTTATTTTTTAGGGTGTTACATTCTACCCCCCTTGAAAAGAATTCGTCCTCGAATTCGACCACTCCAAGCAAAACATCCAAGGTACCCCAAATAGCACCACCATTCAAAACATGGGTCCATTATTGGTATTAATCTACACAAGAACTTCTACCTCGGACTAATGGTCTAAGGAAGCCACACAACCTGACAACAAGCATGAAACAACCTGCAATGAAGCTCAAAGCAAGTCATAGATGCGATCAACACTACGATTTCACAACATCGAATTTGGATGCAGCCATACATCAACATCAATGTCTTAAAACGACACTCTTTTATGAAGGGGTAATATGCACTAAGCACACCCTTACCAACTTCAACAATTCATTTTAATTCAATGGTAAAACATCCACACCAGATGAACGTATAAGAAGATCAAACACCTCACCTCACAGCACCACAAAACAAGTAGTTCTATTGAAACAAAACTCCTAATCTTCCTAAACCCGGTTCTTGCCATAATGAAAAGATAATCATGTAATCTAACATTCTTTGCACCCCACAAAAGGGAGAAAGTCTATAGAACTAATGGAGCAATAAAGCCGACAAGAAGCCCATAACATTCTGCGCGGCACATTTCATCGAAGAAATGCCAAAAACTCCACAAAGAGCATTGATAGCACAACAACACAATACTTGCTTAACCAATGTCGCTATACTTCATCCAACAACTCAACTAAGAAAAATAACCAAACTACTAAGGTTAACCTACAAATAATATAAGTCTTCATCTACTGTAGTTCAGAAACTTACATTTCATTCTATCATACGATGCACTCAAAGTACCAGACATACGAGGTCAATAATAAACCCGTAATCCTTCACACATTTGATAAACATCTCAAGTTGATGTAAAAAACCACATCATTTAGGAATAGGTGACTAACCATACATAACCAACTCTAGGCTAGGCAATGACTTCATTCAAACCAATAGATAGATGGTGCAACAATGGCTCCACCAGCATGCATCGGGGAGAGAACCATCTGATCCTCAACATATTAATACATAATCAATGGATCAAGAAAAACAAAGATTTATTCTACAACTAGCATGACTAACATGCAACCACTTTAAACCACCTCTAGGCTTTGTGGCTACTAAAACACACAATAGAAGAGAGACATGTAAGCCATTATGGCTATGTAAAGACTTCCCCAAAATTCATATAAAAGTACCAATATTCATTCCTTTCAGAACTGGTTTCTCGACATAAACAATCATTCTTTGCAAAGATAGTTGGAACTATCCACCAACCACTCAACAACTTAAATTCAAATTGATGGTTAACTTGTAACCCAAAACACACAATTCACAATCCTCTTAGGAACATCCTCAATCAAGCATATATAACAATATTATTGCAATAATACTCAACCATGAAAAACATGATGAAAACAACATTGGCATACTTGTATATCACAATCATAATAACAACTTCAATCTTAACAAAGACCAGCGATATCAATCACATTAATAAAATAATATAAAGATTTAGAGATAAATCATATTAGGCATTAAGTCATAAACAACTTACCACATCACCGTAAAGGAATAGGGAGGGGTGAAATTATTGTCATCTGCACTTCAAAGAAACTAATATATATCAAAGATATTTGAACCCATACCCTTCCTATATGTGCAAGTGTGTCAAATTTATTTTCAAATTGCCAAGAATCTAAAGCCTATGCTTTGATACCAACTGTAACACCCCGGGGTCCACAAACACCCCGGAATGGTACTGAACTACACATCTGACATCCATATATAAAATTTTGGCAGCATCTCCTTCGAAAGATTGCATAAACGAGGGGCAACAGTGTATAAACATATATCATGAAAAAACATACTAAGCATTATTAATCTGCTAGCAAAGGAGAGTTAAACATAATGACATAAACTTAATTAACCAGTGCACACGACTAGAAAAAACATCATTTGACATCGAGTTTCTAATTAAATCATGGCTGCAACTGGGCAGCGTTATTATAATAGTGAAGGTGGACGTGCTGCTACTTCCCTCATTCCCAACATGAATCAAGTACCTGCATTGAGTAATGCAAGAGTGAGATGATACATCTCAGCAAGCAAATTGTTTTGACAAGATATTTAAACCACAAATTGAATTAAACAACATTTTAAAGGAATCACAATTGAGATCAGAAATACTTGTTGATATAGAACTCAATAGTCCCAATATAACCAATACCATCTCATTTCCTCGAACAACCACAATAGGTTGTATAACCCTTCCCTGCGTCAACAATACCTGCAGATATCACTTCAATGTATGCATAGGAATGCAATGTGAAGGTCATCTGCCATCATACCTCTAAGAGAATAAAACCACATCATCTGCTAATATCACTTCAATGAATGCATATAAATGCAATGCATATGTCCTCTGCCTTCATACCTCTAAGGGTATGAAGCCGCATCGTACCCCTCCTCGGGCAACGTACGATGCTAAGTTGTACCGGTACAGTCGGACCATAGATCACGACCAAACTTCAGATGCAAATGAATCATGTAATGCATATGGCATGCTGCATTTATCAATATACTTCACTTCCTTCAGATACAAAGCAAACCTCAAATAATACTTCATCTGCCTTCAGATACAATACAAACCTCAAATAATACTTTATCTGCCTTCAGGGGTGTAAATTAATCTCATGGGTCATACTCGAACCATAATCATCATCAATATATGATTGAGCATTAGTATAATACAAGCAAGTAAAGCATCACCATAGAGTTCAATTATGAAAGAATTCCATAATTCTGAATATTAGAGTATAGGCGATAAAAAAACAACAAGTCAAAACGGTAGAAACCACTGCTACATTCACTTGCCTTCATCGAAGAAGAAAGATGTACTAGGCATGATCCGGAGTGTAGCCACCTGCTAGCGGGCATAAAACTTAGTACAAATATTTCACAAACATTTGCCAACAATCAACAAATCGCTCCTACACTTGAAACCAAGACCCGGTGGAAAGACTCCCACCGTGAACCACATGCCAAACAGCAGCAGCGCTGTTTGTTAATTTTGTATCTTTAAAATTATAACAGTGGTGATATTAAACAAATAATCTAGGAGTGTCTACACAAAATAATATACAACTTCGGTATTCAATGGATAATTAAATTCTGCCATCTATAAGTTCTAAAACATCTGATAAGATAAATGTCTGAATCTGTTTCAGACAGCAGCATAGTTAACTTCAAAATTCAATATATACCAAACTACTCAACCAAAAATTATGAAATTGTTCTGGTAGTAAGAACTTTTATCCCTCTACAAATGTCTCCATAGTTGGAACAGCCAATTCGGCTATTTACTATATGAAACCCACCAATGAACAGACCCGCTCATTTTTATCAGGCAAACAGGAACAGCCACAGTAAAACAAACATAACTGGAGTTTCATAATTCATATGAATGTAATCTTTAACAATCTGAAAAGCTTATAAAATTTTCTACAACTTATGTTACAATTCTAAAGTTTAATTCTGCTGATAAAATTGCCTAAATCTTAAGAGAACAGATTCTGCACAAAATTATGAGACTGAAAAACTGCTATAATTAAACTGCAATAACATTCTGATCTGATGTTCGATTGAGGTGTTCTTTGCGGCCACGGAAAGATCTACAAATTATCTACGACTCATAGATAGACTTTTTATTTTTTTGAGGCCACTAAGACCACGGAAAACTGGTATGAACAGAAACTGTTAAATCTGTCATCCTGCAGAAACTAATTTCGAGATCAAAATCTAATCTCTCATCTAATCCAACCAAAAAAACTAATTGCAGGGCCTAAAACTCATCCAAAACAAGGGAAAGCATTCATAAAGTGGAGAAAAGAGAGAAAGGAAAGGAAATCCAACCAATTCTTGGAGAGGAACGACGATGATGCACGACGGTATGCCCTCATCTCCCCTCTCTTCTCTTCTTTTTTCATCCTCTCTTCTCTTGGGGCAAGGCACAAAAGGGTGACGGCTGCTAGGGGTGGGAGGACGTGGATTCTAGGGTTAGGGAGGTATAAATAGAAGAAAACTTCCACAATCCTAATATCCAATGGCTCAGATCAACCGGCACTCGAAAAGACTCATTCGGACACCAAACAAGGCAAACTAGTGATTGATCGGAATCATCTTGATGAGATCTATACATCTACGGCCTCTGATCATCCATAGGACACACCATATTTGGATTATGAAAATGGTTTATTTTTTAGGGTGTTACATGAGCGCACCCTGGCCATTTGATGTTGAATTTCTTGCGTTTGACGAAGTTGATTATTTTTGACGAAGCTCCCTCTTGTCACGAATCTAGAGCAAAGTGATCCTTTGATTGAGAATACGGTGAACAAGCTTCGGCGGTGGTCAAATTTTTCGGCAGCACAACAGTATAATAGCAGTAAATGATGTGGTAACTTCACAACTACCCATCTATTTATATAGTGCTGCAGGTGGGAAGGTGAATCGTCAAGTCGCTCGCACCCACTGAACAGTCACCCACACTCGCTGAACAGTGGACCATAGTGCCCAAGAAGCTGAATCACCAGATCACGCGTACCCGTTGTATGGTGGGACCACCTTCACTCAGAATATTTAAATCGTTTCTCGACAACGAGCTAAGGGAAGGTGTTTTTCGGACCTTCGGCATTCCGAAGCCTGAGAGAGTTTTTCACGGGTCGAGCTTGTTACGAAAAACGATCTGGCACCGTGAAGGGGCTACTGTTGGGGGTCTGCTTCGTCGCCGAAGGTCCCATAAGAAGAAACACCTTCAGAAGACTGTCACAAAGCCGAAGCTATCAATCAAAGAGCTTCGGAGTACATTTCCAGATGCACTGACTTAAAGATGAAATGACCAATCGGCCCGAGATAACTTGTACTATGATTGTAAATATTTGTAAAGGGCATGAATGTAATTTCTCACAGGCTATGTCGTGTGCCTATAAATAGATGAACAGTACCCCTGTACTGTTCACGCTGTCTTGTATTCGCCTGTGCACAACACTTGGATTTTTTCCTTCTGTCAAGCCGAAGGTACAAATATAATTAAATATTGTATTTAAATACTCAAGTATATATAATGAAGATATGTGAATGATGTTATATGATTATTCATGTTATCTCTCATGTTTCATATGCTTTGTCTTTCATTATCGCATACCATAATGATGAAGGTATGTCCTTCATGACCTTCGTCCGAAGATCGTTATATCCTAAGGGAAATAATGCTTCGAAGGACGAAGGATATTAATATTTAATACTTTGTGTTGCCTTGTTCTTGACTCATAGCATTTGAGAACAAGTCCCCAACAGTGACGCTTGCCATGCTTAGGTTATCTTAGCGATGAGGAGTCCAGGTCTGAGATATTGAACAACTAAGGCCCATAACGTGGCAGCAGTCGACATATGCTACGGAGTTGGTGGTGGTGTTGTGTCGCTTCGGCGGGTCTAGGGCTGTGAAGACACTCGCATTCTCTCGCCCTTCTCGGACTGACGCCTGGTGCAGGTGCCTCTTGGTTTGGAGCTGCTCCGGCGGGGCTTCTTTCTCCGCTTGCATGCTCTATCCCTATATATCCAGCGGTATACTACCTATGTCACCTCTAGATGCCCAGGTCTTCGTCGTGTCCTTCTCTGGCAATGAACAGGTATGCCCGCCTCTTCCCTTCCCCTCCTGCTCTACGAAACCTTGGAAGTGGGGGAGGCGAGGGATGGGGGTCTCTGATTTGCTGCCTATGGTACCCGTGCGTTTATAAAAAATATTATGCGAAGAGTGGAGACAACCAATAAAAAATCTTGAGATATTTTTGGTGGACAATTTACGTGGGTATTGTTGTGAGCCGTCGCAACGCATGGGTAACCGACTAGTACTACTCTATAAGAGCCTAACGAGGGCGTCCACAAGGATACCATGCCCCGCCCAGCTTGTGATACCCCCGCCGCAACCTACCTCTCACGCCCGCACGTCGTCCTCCCCTGACCCCCACCTCCATCTCGCCGCTCACTGCATCGCTTTTTTATGGTTTTCTTGCTCCTGCTCCCCTATCCTTCACACCCTCCTCCCCCAACGCAGCCGCACAGCATTCTGCCACCACCACTCACTACAAGGAAGCCTGGGGCGCAGAGGCGCGTCGCGGTCGTTGCCCTACTCCTCGCGCTTGCCTACATGGGGGGCTGCTCACAAGAGGCTATCCAGCGACTCCGTGGTCGAGGCGGCGACAGGAGGCCCGTACCCGGCGGTGACAGTGGCCTCCTCCGTCCGTCCGCCACCCTCCCCAGCCTCATGAACGCGCCCTCTCACGCTCAGCCTGGTTCGGTGCACCACAACCACCTTGTGTTCGAGCGCCTCTAGCCTGCTGTGCGTGACAACACCACGCTGGCCTGCTGCCTCTTCGCCTCGGCATCATGGCGATGCAGCATGGTGAGCGCTTCCTGCTGCTCCCTGTTCTTTGTTCTTAGGTGCTTTTTGTCTGCTTCTTTGCTCCAAAAATTCCAGGGCAAATTTCAGCATGCTTTTCCTACTTTCGCTTTGCAAATTCATAGGATGTGTGGGCAATGTGTTCTTGTTTCATCGAGATCTCTGTTTCGTCGGATGGTGTTCTTGTCGTACGTTTTAGCTCAACACAAAACAAATGCTTCTTGTTCTTCAGGTCGCCCTGTGTTTCTTTCTCACCAGTTCGGACTATGGATTCTAGTGTGCATTTGTTTAGTATATCTTAGTATCTTATTTAACAAATAATACTTCTCTAATGCTCAAGAGATCAATTTACTTGTAAGTAGCAAACTGTTGTCTCATAGTTGTATACTTTGTCAAACAAGGAACCTAATGCTTGCAGTTTAAGCCTCTTTTTGTTCCAAACAAGCAGGCTTCGAATACAATCATCTGGAAGTCAATCAGTAAACTTCTGCTATTTAGTTTTATTTTTAAATAAAAAATTTAGGCCTTATACCTTCACATGCAAATCACCTTATTGCATTGCCTACTTTTGTCCATTGTGGGAACCAATCTTTGATCATTTATCAGATGATTTTGCTCTTAACATTAACAAATTATCATTTTGCCATATGCAGCTAATGACATCACATTACCGAAATTCTAGGGACCCATGGGTGCCTTGTGTCAACTGTAGGCAACTAGATCAGGTACCATTTTGAAACCTGTGTACGGTTTCATTTCTCAATAACTGGCAGAACATAAATAGCCAAGGCATGGGTTTATACCAATAATCATAGGTTAAATGGCACTTTGGTCATTTGCAGAGTTGCCATGCTCAAATGCATATCTCATGATAAAAGCAAATGGTGGTCTAAATCAATAACAACTTTCTGTAAGTACCATGACTGTTATTCTTGAACAAATGTGTGTTATGGTTCTGAGTAGATATACCATAGCCAATTGTCTTATATGGAAGTTCAGTGCCTTATCAATCTTTGGTCCACGAGTAAGTGTTTTGTATATTCATGTTAGTGTACACTGTAATCAGCAGAGCTGGTTTTCTTTAACAGTTTTGTTATGAAATCATGGAACTAGCAACATGATATAAATAGTCAAGGCTCGGTTTTCTTTAATAGTTTCATAATCTGGTTATCTGGTGCGACCCCAAGCAATTTTTTAGCCACGTGAATGTTACAGGTGAACGACAGAAGTGTGGATCTGGACAAAGGACAAGCCACGAACGAGTTGGTGTGTTACACAACAGTGAATCCATTCCATGTAAGGCTCATTGGTCCCAACCGTAGGCCAGAAGTGGAGGCACGCTTTGCCCGAAAGAGGGTCAAGTCCCCACTGCAAAATGCAAGGCAAAGATGGTAAGTCCTCCGTGACACAACATGAGTGCCCAAAGAAGTCGTTACGTAAAAATGGCAAGGTTCCAGTCAAGGCAGCGATCAGGTTGACAAACCGAGCTCGCTGGTCGGCCATGCAATCTTGTAACCTCTTGAAGTGGCACAAGAAAGCTCAAAGAGCTGTAGTTAAAGATAATATGACCATTGATCCTTTTACATGCACTCCAAGCTATCAAGCTTTCCAGGCGACACTAATTTTCAACTTCCGTGGCAATATGGGCACCTGGTGCTACCACGGCTTCATCGTCCACGCTGATACTCTGGGCCCACCCCACGCCCCATGCTGACACTCTAGGTTCGTCCCATGTCCAGCGCCCGCAAAAAATAGTGTAGAGCGAGCACTTGAACCCATACCTCCTACTCTAGAAATTTGAGGCTAATCACTAGACCACACGTACCTTAGTGTTTAGAAATAAATAATAATTATATTTGTAGCCTATGCGCCGCTCTCCCCACACCATCTGACTCGTGGTAATGCCCGGACACATACCTGGTAAAAGAAACGAAGAATCATTATAGAACTTACCAAGCAAGGTGACAACATAATATCTATTTTTTATCATAACCAATTCCTCTACATACTAAGTGTTAGGGGTCTGCTTCGTCGCCGAAGGTCCCATAAGAAGAAACACCTTCGGAAGACTGACACAAAGCCGAAGCTATCAATCAAAGAGCTTCGGAGTACATTTTTAGATGCACCGACTTAAAGATGAAATGACCAATCGGCCCGAGATAGCTCGTACTATGATTGTAAATATTTGTAAAGGGCATGAATGTAATTTCTCACAGGTTGTGTCCTGTGCATATAAATAAATGAACAGTACCCCTGTACTGTTCACGCTATCTTGTATTCGCTTGTGCACAACGCTCGGATTTTTGCCTTCTGTCAAGCCGAAGGTACAAATATAATTAAATATTGTATTTAAATACTCAAGTTTATTTAATTGAGATATATGAATGATGTTATATGATTATTCATGTTATCTTTCATTTTTCATATGCTTTGTCTTTCATTATCGCATATCATGATGATGAATGTACGTTTTTCATGACCTTCGTCCGAAGATCGTTATATCCTAATGAAAATAATGCTTCGAAGGACGAATGATATTAACATTTAATACTTTGTGTTGGCTTGTTCTTGACTCATATCATTTGAGAATAAGTCCCTAACACTAAGGAAGTATATGAACTGCATTCATTCATAAATAATACTCAAAAACACGTAGGTCTTGTAAGATGTATGCAATTGCGTTCAAAAAAATTATCAGATGTATAACATGACATTTTTCGGAGACATAATTATAATAACAATCTTCAAAATAAAATAAGTAAATAAATAGTAATGATAAAGTGATAAATAACAGTAGTTCTTTAATCCGTGAAAATTAAAATTGTACATGTAAAAAAACGAAATAAAAAGGGCGCTTGGCTCCCGCATCCGGGCGCCTTCTTCCTCCACCATCCCCCGAACGCCTTCTTCCTCCACCATCCTACCAGTATGGCGGACGAGCTCCACGACGACCTCATGGATTTGATACTCGTCCGCGTCCCGTGCAAGGTCGACCGCGCCAGCATCTCCCTCGTCTGCAGGGCGTGGAGAGACAAGGTCGCCCGCCTCGGGGGCCAGGCCCCGCCCCCGCTCCCGTGGCTCCTCCTCCCCTCGCGCTTCGGCAACGACCCCACCTTCCGCGCCGCTTGCGTTCTCAGCGGCTGCTCCGTCCACCCCCAGCACAACCTCCTCACCACCATCCCGCCCGGCGCGCGCTTCGTCGGCTCCTACGACGGCGCCTGGAACTTCCTCTACTTCGATGAGACGCGCACGCACAGGCTCTTCAACGCCCGCACACGCCAAGTCCGCATGCTCCCGGAAGCGATCTATGTCAATCGCGACGGACACCAGAGTATCTGCAATATGGTCATCCTCGCCGCCACGCTCTCGTCATCGCCGGACGACTCGATGTACGTCGGCGCTGCCATCATCACGCGGGCTCAAGGCCCACACGAGGTGTTGCAGCCCTACAATCGCTGGATTGCGTTCTGGCGAATGGGCTGGGAAATGGCTCTGGGACTGGACGTGGTGGATATGGGTATGTACCTTACGGAGGACGTTGTCTACCACTGCAGGGCATTCTATTTTCTGCTCATCTATGGCGGAAGATACGAAATCCTCGTGTGTACGCCAAACGAGAATCCAGAATATCCTAGGAACTTGAACATAAATGTTGAGTTTCGCCGCTTCATGCCGCTGGCGCTTGGAGAGCGCATCTCGCCGCTTCATAGCGTTATCGCTCGATACCTCGTCATGTCCCGTGGCGAACTGCTCATGGTCGTCAGGTTCACGGCTGTTGCTGATCAGCAGAGGTCCCAGTTCAAGGTGTTCCGGGCGGCTAGTCGGCCGCAGATGCCTGACGGCGGCGGACACTTCCCCGTGGCTCAGTACCCCTGGGCATGGAGCGACCTGGACACGCTGGATGGCCGGATTCTGTTCGTCGGGTATGGCTGCTCCAGGTCCTACCAAGCGGATGCGTACCTAGGCTTCAAGCCCGGCATCTACTTCTTGGATGATGGCATGTTCTACGAGGCACTCTACTTCGGCGGCGCCAACACCAGGCCGTACCCCTGCACGGACAATGGGATGTGGTCCGAATCCGAAGTCCGTATCCAGAGGTGCTTCCCAACTCCAGACTCATCGGAATACTCTCCTCCGGTTTGGCTTCTTCCTTGAGGCTACAGGTTTATTTTCATGTGCTACCGTGTTAATTGACATTCCAATCTTTTAGGTAGATGCTGGTCGCAATATTCAGAGTGAGACAGCTAGTTGCTGATTGCAATATTCAGAGTCAGTTTCCAATGTTCTCTGACTTCTGTCAATGTAGAACAAACAATAGTTGCTGTTCATGGCAGCTTAGAACAAACAATGATTCCAATCTTTTAGCTAGTTGCTGATTGCAATATTATTCAGAGTTAGTAGCTGTCGAAAGCATATGCAGTGTTTCCATTGCTGAAACATAGCCATTGAAGGTTTACTTTAGTCATTCAAAGTTTATTTTAGTCATTCAAAGTTTACATTAACGTACAATAGGAACAAATATTTAGTCAATCTAAGTTTACTTCAATATAGAGTAGGAACAAATATTCAATCATTCAAGGTTTACTTCAGCCATTCAAGGTGGTGAGTCAGAGATGGGAGACGACAGCTGTGGCAGATGAGTGGAGGCACAATAGTGAGAAATTGCTTGTGTTGAGGTGGCGCGATGGTGCAATGAATGGACCGGAGCTGGTTTGGTTAATTGCAGATGGCGCCAAAGTAGGACGCATGAGCGGCGGTGCAGGGGAATCAGTTTGGTAACCTCATGCACAGAGGTGGATGGTCCTTCACGGTGGGTAAAGAATAACATTGTCGTGTGTGTATATATATAAGGATGAGGTAATGAAAGCCCTAGGTTTTCATTAGTTAGAGGAAGCGCCCACCATGGTCAGGTGTAGGAGTGAAAACAGGATAGATACTATGTCATCCCGTATCCTACCCTAATATAATTCTCTCGAATACACGATCATATACGTATAGTTAAAATTTGGGATGGATACAGGACGACATCGGATAATAATTTGGGCGGGTAAGAAACGGATACATGATATTATCTCGATAGATAACAGATATTAGTTGGATAGTCCGTCTTAATAATATTAGGTGTCCAACCATCTAACAAACCAATAAAATAAGAAATACATAATCATGTACTCCCTCTGTTCTAAAATATTAGTCTTTTTAGCTCTTGTTTTTTGTCTATATTTAAATAGATGATGATGGAGTATATGATAGGTCAAATATAGAAAAACTACTGACAAATTGACACGATATAGTTCAAAGTTACTCCACCCGTTACAAAATAGTAGTCATTTTAGCATTTTAATAGATTCATACAATAATTAATGTATGTGTTATATATATATATGTCTAGATTTATTGTCATCCTTTTAAATATAGATATAATATTTAAGGGCTAAAACGACTAATATTTTAAGACGGAAGAAGTACTAATCACAAGTTTATTATAGAACCAACAACCCAATTTCAAAAAACAGCAACATATCACGGGATGACGGGAGGACGTTAGCCACTGAGTCATCCGTGTGTTGGGCTGGCAGTTCATGACCCTATGACAGCAGGTGGGAAATTGGACAAATCGCATTTGCGTTAATGGGCACGTGAAAAACCATGGCGCAAGGCCCATGAGTTACACAAACAACTGTAGCCGGGTACCGCCAACCGGGTACCCGTATCCTACCCGAACTTCTCGAGTATTTGGCGGGTACTAGTTGTCCCGTATCCGGCTGCGATCTATCGGGTACTATCCGTATCCGACCCGTTTAGAAAAATACTCGTATCTGGTACCCGAAAAATCAGGTATTTTTAGTATCCGTATCAGGTACCCGCTGGATAATCCTGTCCCATTTTCACCCCAAGTCGGGCGAGCCAGTATACGAGTAGGACAAAATAAAGCGACATGAGAGGAGAGAAAAAACCTACTGGCTCTCTCCCCCTCCCATCGTTTCGCACCTTGCTGGGAGTCGATTGGGCTGGAAGCTGATTGTTGCATTGCGAAAGAGGAAGAGGGCAGTGGTGCTCGCCGTCATCATCGCCTCGCCCATCTCCGTGACCTCTTCGCACAGCAGTGAGCATGAGCCTGTAGCAAGGGACAGCTCCATCTGTTGGATTTATTATGGGCTTGGCCCATTTAATCAATAAACTCTATAGTGTGTAATTGTGGACAATATCAATAGTACCATGTTGGAATTCCAAGGGTCGTTGGCTTGACTTATATGGTGGGAATTGTGGCGGAACCTCACGAATTATTCCAACTTAAGTGCCTAAGTCCCGCCTTAGAGGCTAGACCACACTTAAATAGGAATAAAACGTCAGTCCCTCGGATCTAGTCCGATAAAGCCACTTACCAGGATCGAATACCACTAGCTCACTCGAAGGTGAGGCACAGAGAAATACAATAAAACATAATACCAAAAATTTAATAAGTATCATTAGTGATTACATTATCGGAGTTTCAGAAATAATAACCATAAATTTTATTGCAGCGGAAATAACTAACGGAGAAGAACCGAGTAACATGGCGAAGCCTGGCCACGCTACTCCTCCTGGTCCTCTCCTGCGGAAGCAGTAACCCACTCGACCATCTATCCCGGTGGCGGGGATGAAGGCCAAGTCACACCAACAACCAATCAAGGAGTACTTGCAAAAATTGTGCCACAAGCAAGGCTGAGTATACTAATACTCAGCTAGACTTACCTGGTGTGAGGAGTCTACTCCTCTACCTCTAGACATGCAGCTGTTTGGCTGAGGGGTTTGGTTTGCCAAAAGCACTAGCTGAGTCTAAAATCAAGTTTTAGCTTTTCAAGTTTTTGTATGATCCCTTTTAAACTAGATGAGTACTTAGCTATTCATACATGGTATCGAACATTTTATCAATCAACATCTTTTGCCAGTCACCTCATTTCCACTTATTACTCAATGCAGTACAATGGATCAAGCAGTCTCATTAGCTGCGAGGAGCAGACGATTCGAATCGAGTTTTTATCCTTGCAAGGTAAACCTAAACACACGATGTGGTGGGGCACTCCGTCCCCACACACATCAACCGTCCCCATCGATTCCCTGGCAACAGATCAGGGCTCACCGCCTTGGCGTACAATGCCTCACTGACCCCGACTGCCGTCGTGCACTGACCTCACTTGTACCCACCATAACCGGAATGGGAGACCACGTCTCAGGTCGCGTGAGGGGCAAAGTCTGCGGGCAGGTTCACTCAGGTACTAGGCTTACCGATTTACCATATTTCTCGGCATGTGCTTAGTATGTTCAAACGATTGACACAGGTATCCGCACGTTAATCCTTATTCCAATTTCGTCTCGTAGACAACGCATCCCCATGGATCCGTGTCCACAGACCATCATCATTCTATTATCAACATGGATACAATCAATTCCTGACCTCGCGCGAGTGCTAGAAAAATCACTCGACTTCTACCGAGATCCCTAATTAGCAAAGCAGCTACTCGACCTAGCATACTAGTATCCATCTCAAAGGGAATCCTGAGTTCATGCAACTAGGATTTCAGTCAACTTCTACACTTAAGTGCACAGTACAAGCCTACAAACATTAAGTGTAGTAAAATAGCATATATAAACGGTTATGCATAAAACCGGGGCTTGCCTTTTAATTTAACACTTTGGTAGTGTTTGCTAGGGTGGGTACTCACTTGGCGAGCATCCACTGGTTAAGTCCATTCTTCAGGTCGTCCACCAACTGCATCTTGTGGTTGGCACCACATCACTGCTAGACCATCATCTCTCGATACTAAATGAGATGCAAGATGCATATGTATGAATATAATGAAAATATCACAAGATATACAAATTCACAGTAGCAAACTAAACATTAAATTGTAAGACAATGTAACAACCATATGCTAGCATTAGCTATCTACACTTCATCGAGCGCATCACATCAACACCACTGGAAGGACGACGATTACTACCTATAATTTACCAACACAACACGACATCACGAGTACAAGCATTTATTTAATTGGATACGACTTTTCATTAGTTCTTCCATTTATCACACAAAAGCATCACCGACCACACAAGTTCAATACATCAATGTCTATGAAACTCCAATATCACAATCAATTAGGGAAGAAGCATACAAAACAGGGCATACATGCTATCTCAAGCTTAGCCATTATGAGTCTATGTCCGTTAAGTGCTAACTAGCATTTTTAGCCAAAAGGGTGAACTCAACAATCAAATGAGCACATGCATATTTTTAGGACAGCAGCACAACAGCTACTTGTTTTAATCATAACTTTTCAAATATTAATCCAAAAATATCAAACTAAGACTTTCTGGAAAGCTTAAAAAGTGAACTACAACTTTGGTATTTTCATCACAACATGATTCAACACTTAGCAAGGTTGAATTGTGGAAACACAGCAGCTCTGTCCAGATTTGGACAGATTCAGACTTGCAACTTCAAAAATTCACAACTAAAGATCCAGACATGCAAACAAATTGATCCTAGACTTTCTAGAAAGGTAATGAAATTGTTTATATACCATTTATAAACATCTCAAGGTGATTCAATATTTAACTAAGGATAAAATACACTAGAAGACTTTGTTGTCCAGAACTGGACAGATTCAGTCTTCTCACCTTAAACATTCATAACTTAATCTTCAGATCACCAAAAAGAGTGATCTAAGACTTTTTGGAAAGCTCAGCAAAAGAACTACATAACTTTTATAATCACCAAGAAGTGATTCAATGTTTAACTAAATCAAACAACACAGTTTTCGAAATCTGTTCTGACGGTGGACAGAACACAGCAACCAGTCTGTAAAATTCATAACTCCTAAACTATCAGGCCTATGGTTATGAAATTTTAACACAAGCAAGATAAGAAACGCACCTACAACTTTCTTATAATGACCATGAACAGGTTGTAACATTAACTTAAGCAAACAGTGCAGTTTCTGAAATCTGTACAGAAAGTGGACAGATTCAGTTACTGAATTTGTAAAAAGTATAACTCCTAAACTGTTAGACCAATGACTCTCAAATTTTAACACAAGATAATAGAGTTATCTACAATTTTTTTGTGACCACCAATAACGTATTTCAACATTAACTTAAGCAACCATTGCAATTTCTGAAATCTGTTCAGAAATTCGACAGATTCAGGTGCTGGGCTTGTGAAAAGCACAACTCCTAAACGATCAGGTTTATGGCTGTCAAATTTTAGTACAAGCAAGATAATCATGTTATCTACAACTCTTCTATATGACTTTTCTACAGAAAACATGATTTGGTTTATCAAACAAACAACACAACGAAAACAATGCGTGCAGCCCAAAACAGCAATCAATAGATTCCAGCTTCTATATAATTTAAGAATTGCCGCATTCTAGAGACTTGAATCATTCTAGCACTTTACCATTTTTTAGAGTTAAATTAATTAAATGAGGACTAATAAGTAGACTTATAAATTTTATCCAAATCATTTAGTGCACTAAAATTACTACAACCAATTAACAACGCATTCTTCACGATAATCACCCAACAATTTGCGTTTTAAATTAGACATCACATGAGCACTACTACTTTTTACCCGCGATCATAACCATACGCATTTAGGCTACAACAAGCAAATCATCGTGACTACAAGTTTAACTAAAGTCATCTAACGAGTCAGCTAGCTAGAGCAACGACACAGCCCGCTAAACAGCATACACATCGGCTTGCCTATTATTATTATTATTATTATCAAAATTCGAGACAAAACATATATATAACAATCACTTAACACAATTGTCGGCGTTTCGAGACCGGGGGGTTCCTAAGCCGACGAGTGAGTGTGCCGCGTGCCCCAGCCCAGATGGGTCGAGCGCGTGGGCGAGCGCGAAGGGGGGAAGCGAGGTGGCCGGAGACGGGCGTGAGAGAGGTGGAAATCCCGCGGCCTTCGTGTTCGTCCCGCGCCCAGGTCGGGTGCGCTTGCAGTAGGGGGTTACAAGCGTCCACGCGGGTGAGGGAAGAGAGCGGCCCCAAGAGAGCGCCTGTCCCGTCCTCGTCCCCGCGTGGCCAACCTTCTCTAAGAAGGCCCTGGTCCTTCCTTTTATAGGCGTAAGGAAAGGATCCAGGTGTACAATGGGGGTGTAGCAGAGTGCTACGTGTCTAGCGGGGGGAGAGCTAGCGCCCTAAGTACATGCCAATGTGGCAGCCGGAGAGATCTTGGCACCCTGCTGGTGTGATGTCGTGGCTGTCGGAGGAGCAACGGAGCCTGGCGGAGGGACAGCTGTCGGAGCGGTTGAGTCCTTGCTGACATCCCCCTGCTTCCGTAAGAGAGCTGAGAGCCGCCGTCGTCATAGGGCTTGCGGGGCACCATCATTGCCTATCTGGCGGAGCTAGCCAGATGGGACACCGGTCTTGTTCTCTGCGGCCCGAGTCGGCTCGGGGTAGGGTGATGATGGCGCTTCCTATTGACGTGGCGGGCCTGTGCCCTAGGTCGGGCGACGTGGAGGCTCCTCCGAAGCCGAGGTCGAGTCTGTCTTCCATGGCTGAGGCCGAGCCCGAGCTCCTGGGTCGGGCGAGGCGGAGGTCGTTCGGCAGAGGCCAGGGCGGAGTCCGAGCCTTGGGGTCGGGCGAAGCGGAGTTCGTCGTCTTCTGGGGCTGAGCCCGAGTCCGAGCCCTGGGTCGGGCGGAGCGGAGTTCGCCGTCTTCTGGGGCTTAGCCCGAGTCCGAGCCCTGGGTCGGGCGGAGCGGAGTTCGCCGTCTTCTGGGGCTTAGCCCGAGTCCGAGCCCTGGGTCGGGCGGAGCGGTGTTCGCCGTCTTCCGGGGCTTAGCCCGAGTCTGAGCCCTGGGTCGGGCGGAGCGGAGTTCGCCGTCTTCCGGGGCTTAGCCCGAGTCCGAGCCCTGGGTCGGGCGGAGCGGAGTTCACCGTCTTCTGGGGCTTAGCCCAAGTCCGAGCCCTGGGTCGGGCGGAGCGGAGTTCGCCGTCTTCCGGGGCTTAGCCCGAGTCCGAGCCCTAGGTCGGGCGGAGCGGAGTTTCTTATGGCGCCTTTGGCAGGGCCTGACTGCCTGTCAGTCTCACTCTGTCAAGTGGCACTGCAGTCGGAGTGGCGCAGGCGGCGCTGTCCTTCTGTCAGACCGGTCAGTGGAGCGGCGAAGTGACGGCGGTCACTTCGGCTCTGCCGGGGGGCGCGCGTCAGGATAAAGGTGTCAGGCCACCTTTGCGTTAAATGCTCCTGCGACTCGGTCGGTCGGCGCGGCGATTTAGTCAGGGTTGCTTCTTAGCGAAGGCAAGGCCTCGGGCGAGCCGGAGATGTGTCCGCCGTTAAAGGGGGGCCTCGGGCGAGACGGAAATCCCTTGGGGTCAGCTGCCCTTGTCCGAGGCTAGGCTCGGGCGAGGCGTGATCGAGTCGCTCGTATGGACTGATCCCTGACTTAATCGCACCCATCAGGCCTCTGCAGCTTTATGCTGATGAGGGTTACCAGCTGAGAATTAGGCGTCTTGAGGGTACCCCTAATTATGGTCCCCGACAGTAAACCCGAGCCTCGAAGGGAGTGTTAGCACTCGCTTGGAGGCTTTCGTCGCACTTTTTTGCAAGGGGACCAGCCTTTCTCGGTTGCATTTTGTTCCGGTGGGTGCGCGCGAGCGCACCCGCCGGGTGTAGCCCCCGAGGCCTCGGAGGAGTGGTTTCACTCCCCCGAGGTCTTAATGCCTTGCATAATGCTTCGGCTGGTCTGGTTGTTCCCTCATGCGAACTGGCCGTAGCCCGGGTGCACGGTCGGGGCCCAAGCTCTCGGGTTGGTATGTTGACGCTGTCAACGGTTCGGCCGGAGCCGGGTTTGCGAGAGCAGCCCCTGAGCCTCCGCACAGGGCGAGAGGGCGATCAGGGACAGACTCGGCTTTTTTACATACGCCCCTACGTCGCCTTTCCGCAAGGAGGAGGGGGGAGAGCGCCATGTTACCCTCGATGGGCACCGAACATGGTGTCTCTGGTGAGCTGCAAGCGGGTAATCCGAGTGGACGTTCGTGCCCCGTTCATTGGGGGTCGGCTAGGGGCCCAGAGGCACGCCCAAAAGTACCTGCGGGTGATCTGCCGGACCCGGTCCCCTGGCGACGGGGTTCGAGGGCTCGATGCCTCCCTCCGATGGGATTCCGTTACAAGATCGCTCTCGCTGGTCTCGGAAATGTCCTAGGGTACCTCGGGAGCGCAACCCGAGCCTTGGTTATGTATCGAACGTACCCCTGGTCATCCCTCGCTCGGCGTCTGAGGCGACTGTGAACCCTTCGGGGGCCAGCCTTCGAACCCCTGATCAGTAATGGGCGCGGAGCCCAAGTAGCCTGAGGCGGCCGTGGAGCCCTTTGGGGGGCCGGCCTTCAAACCTCTGACCAGTAGTGGGTGTAGGGCCCACGCGATCTGAGGCGACTGTTGAACCCCTCGGAGGGCCAGTCTTCGAACCTCTGATCAGTAGGGGGGCTCGGAGCCCGGTTCCTTCACAGGGAAGGATCCTTTTCGGGGTATCCCCCTTTCCCGGTCCCTGTTGCAAGAGATAGAGAAAGAGGAAAAAAGGAAAAGGATACGAAATCGAACGACGTGGCGTACCTTTTTTGGCGCGGTTATTACGGCGAAGGCGAAGCGTCGCCCGCTTCTCCTGCCAGAAGCGCCGCCCGTCCCGCCGCGGAGTTAATGCGACGGGGCGAGTGGTTGGCAGGGAGGCCGTTGCGCGTGCGTGAGCCGTTCGAGGAACGGATCACGGGCGCCCTGTCTTCACGCCGTGAGAGGGGGTTCTCTTGCTGCCCCTAGATGGGACGTGAGTCTGGCCGACGACGTGACCGCTGCTCCCGCCCGCCTGCCACCGTCATTACTGCCGGCCCACTTTCGGCTGCATTGACCGTCGCGCCAGGCTGGCGCTGCTGGGTCGTGCGCTGGGCCGCCTCGAGTCGCGGTATTGGTTCCGCAACCGAAGAGGCGCGGTGGTGGCGCAAGTGGCGGTGCAGTTGTTTGCATGCAGCATCTGGCGCGCCGGTTGCGTGACGCGTGGGCCTGGGCCTCCATGCTGGCGTGTTGGGAGTCGGAGAAGCGCGTCCACCTGGCGCGGTTGCATGCCGCCTGCATGGCTGCCCGCCCCTTCCGCCCGTTGGTCTGGGCAAAAGTGGGGGGTCGCTTGTAACTGCTGGGCGGTTGTGTGCACCACGCTTGGCGGTTTGGCTTCTTCTGCTCTGAGCCGGTTTGCATGACATGCGGGACCCAGCCCCCGCGCCGCAGGGGAGGGCCTTGGAGCGTGTTGGAGAAGACTCAGACCGTGACGTTTGGGGGCGCACGTAGGGAGAGTTGCCTTTAAAAGGAGGGCGACCCCTTTCGGAAGGCGACCATGTCTTCTCCCTCCCTTATGCGTCGCGTCTTTCCACCTTCCAAGCCCCCGGATGGGGGGTACCCGCCGTCTTTTCGCCTCATCGTTGGAGGAACGCAACTCCGTGGGAGTTGGTACCTTTCAGCCATCGTTCGGCTTCAAGGATTTTCATCACACAGCCCGGTTGCTCCCCTCCGCTGGTGGTCACCCAAGACGGTGACCTCCAGCTCCTGGATGGGGAGAGGCAAACCGGGCTGTGATCCCGCCCTCAGCATCGGGGGTGTTCGTCATCCTCGCTGGGGCGGGGAGCGAGGCGAGCCGGGGCTCTACCTCCTGCGCGGGTCGGCGAACCACCTCTTCTTCCAGCTTCTGGTGGTGGCAATCGTCCTCCCGCGCTGCGACGGAGACGTCCCCCAGCCATGCCGGGGAAGGCGAACTGTTGCTGCCCAACTAGGATGCAACATTCCGTCTTCTCCCTCGCATTTGCGGCGAGGACGGCAGCGAGGATCTACCGGTGCGCTTGGGAGCGGCCCGCTCTTTGGCTTTAATAGCTAGTTCGCATCCCTTGAGCGGGACCGCGAACGAGAGCCCTCCGGTGGCCGCGTCCACCTGGGACCATTGCTGCTGCAGAGGTCGCTGGCAAACCTCCCGATGTTCGTCGCCCCGCAGGCTCGAGGTCGCTCATACCCGCGGGGACGGAACCAGAGTTCCGTCTGTAAGGGCACTTTGAATGCCAGTGTTTTTGTTCATTAGGGCTGTCGAGGCCTGAACATGTATGTAATTTTGGCATGGAGCCGTGTTTTTTCCTCATTTTTGAGCACTAAGACTCGCCTGTCGATTATCTGAACCGCTTCACCAAGCATGAGTCGCCCCGTGTCAAGGTGTCGAGTGAGGTATCCGTATCCCGGAGGCGTAGGAGTCCCTCGGCTCGATCGACCTTGTTGTCTGAGGCTCCTCTAGCTTAGTTAAAGGGACCCCTTGGCCGCTCTTTGACGAGCCGAGGCCAGGGTAGCGATATCAGCACGAACAGAGGCGGAGTTGGCTCGAAAATGAAAACCTGGTTGGCCGGAGCCTAGCCGGGTTGTCCGTTAGCGGGACCGACGCCGGAGTTGACCAGCCGAGGCCTCGGACCGGGCTGGCGCCCTTGGAAGATGGTTAGCCGAGGCCCCTGGGGTAACCGGCCGAGCCGCCTGCTCGTGCCGGATTCCCGGAGAAGTCCCTGGACTGCGTCGCCGTCCGAGGCTGGGTCGGACCTCGCTGAAGGTGTCGTCGATGCCGAGGGTGCTACAGCCCCCTTCCAGCGTGAAGACCCGAGCCTGCAGGATCAGATTGTCTTGTAGCGTGTGCCTTCTGCGGCCGCTGAGGCCAGAACACACACCCTCGCTGCGTTGTAAAGCTGCGTCTCTTTTCCTCTTATTTCGAGTATCTGGACTTTTTTGTCGGTAACAGGGATGTTTGTGCGAGCGAGAGTTGCTTCTCGCGGAAGGTGATGAGTGAGGTATCCGTATCCCGGAGGCGTGGGAGTCCCTCGGCTCGGTCAGCCTTGCCGCTTACGCGTACTTTCACCCGTCCATGAGGCCCTGTCACCGACTCAGTCGAGAAGGCTCGAAGGACCGCTTCGGCAGAAGAGCTTCCGAACGTAAAGACTTGTTCGGTCCGTGGAATCACTTTATCCGAACGCGAGTTACTTATCGCAGAAGGTGATGAGTGAGGTATCCGTATCCCGGAGGCGTAGGAGTCCCTCGGCTCGGTCAGCCTTGGCTGCTTACGTGTACTCCGTCGTTTTCAGGATCCGCTTTTCGAAGTAGTCAGAAAGCACGAAAGACATTCTGGCAGAAGAGATCTTTTTTCGAGGAAAATTTTAACGCAGAGGGGGTTTCCCCCCTTTTAGCCCCCGAGGGAGGGTCGGGCTTTGCCGAGGCGAGGCCGACCCTTCCTTGATGACTAAACTTTGCGCGGGTGCGAGGTATATGAATAACTTGAAAACATCTTAAGGGTAGAAGCGACGTAGCTGTTGGATGTTCCAAGCGTTGCCGTAGACCTCGCCTTGACTGTTGGCCAGCTTGTACGTTCCGGGCTTCAGAACTTTAGCGATGACGAATGGCCCTTCCCAGGGGGGCGTGAGCTTGTGCCTCCCTCGGGCGTCTTGCCGCAGCCGAAGCACCAGGTCGCCCACCTGGAGGTCTCGGGGCCGGACCCCTCGGGCATGGTAGCGTCGCAGGGACTGCTGGTACTGCACCGAGTGTAGTAAGGCCTTGTCCCGAGCTTCTTCCAGCTGGTCCAGCGATTCTTCTCGGCTAACTCGGTTGCTTTGATCGCTGTAGGCCCTCGTCCTCGGGGAGCCGTATTCCAGCTCAGTGGGCAAGATGGCCTCGGCCCCATAGACCAGGAAGAACTGCGTGAAACCCGTGGCTCGGCTCGGTGTTGTCCTTAGGCTCCAGACCACCGAGGGGAGTTCCTTCATCCATCGCTTGCCGAAATTGTTGAGGTTGTTGTGAATCCGGGGCTTGAGCCCTTGTAGAATCATGCCGTTGGCACGCTCTACTTGCCCATTCGACATGGGATGAGCCACGGCGGCCCAGTCCATCCGGATGTGGTGATCCTCGCAAAAATCCAAGAATTTTCTGCCGGTGAACTGGGTGCCGTTGTTGGTGATGATGGAGTTTGGGACCCCGAAGCGATGGATGATGTTGATGAAGAACGCCACCGCCTGCTCGGACCTGATGCTGTTCAGGGGTCGAACCTCGATCCACTTGGAGAATTTGTCGATGGCGACCAGCAGGTGCGTGTAGCCCCCGAGCGCCTTCTGAAAGGGACCGACGAGGTCCAGACCCCACACAGCAAAGGGCCAGGTGATGGGTATCATCTGCAGAGCCTGAGCGGGCAGGTGGGTCTGCTTCGCATAGAATTGGCACCCTTCGCAGGTGCGGACAATTCTAGTGGCGTCAGCCACCGCCGTTGGCCAGTAGAAGCCTTGCCGGAAAGCATTCCCGACAAGGGCTCGAGGCGCTGCATGATGGCCGCAAGCCCCCGAGTGTATTTCTTGCAGGAGTTCCTGACCTTCGGCGATGGAGATGCATCGCTGGAGGATGCCCGAGGGGCTGCGGTGGTAGAGCTCCTTCTCATCGCCCAGCAAGACAAACGACTTGGCGCGTCGCGCTACCCGCCGAGCCTCGGCTTGGTCGAGGGGTAGCTCTCCTTGGCGGAGATATTGCAGGTACAGGGTCTGCCAGTCTCGATCAGGCGTGGCCCCGCTCCGCTCCTCCTTGATGCGCAGCGCCTCGCCCTCGGAGGCCGAGGGTACCTCGGGCTGAACCGAGGGCGCCTCGGGCCGAGCTGAGGGTGCCTCGGGCTGAGCCGAGGGTACCTCGGGCTGGACCGAGGGTGCCTCGGGCCAAGCTGAGGGTGCCTCGGGCTGAGCCGAGGGTACCTCGGGCTGGACCAAGGGTGCCTCGGGCTCGGGCGTGTCGTCGATCTTGACGGAGGGTTGATGCAGATCCTGGGAGAAGACGTCCGGGGGAACCGTTGTTCGCCCCGAGGCTATTTTAGCCAGCTTGTCCGCAGTCTCGTTGTAGCGCCGAGCGATGTGGTTAAGCTCGAGCCCGTAGAACTTGTCTTCCAGGCGCCGAACCTCATCGCAGTAGGCCTCCATCTTCGGGTCGCGGCAGTGGGAGTTCTTCATGACTTGGTCGATGATGAGCTGCGAGTCACCGCGGGCGTCGAGGCGTCTGACCCCTAGCTCGATGGCGATCCGCAACCCGTTGACCAGAGCCTCGTACTCAGCCACATTGTTGGACGCCGGGAAATGGAGGCGTAGCACGTAGCATAGGTGTTTCCCGAGGGGCGAGATGAAGAGCAGGCCCACGCCGGCTCCCGTCTTCATCAGCGACCCGTCAAAAAACATGGTCCAGAGCTCCGGCTGGATCGGAGCCGTCGGCAGCTGGGTGTCGACCCATTCGGCCACGAAGTCCGCCAATACCTGGGACTTGATGGCCTTCCGAGGGGCGAACGAGATTGTCTCACCCATGATTTCCACCGCCCACTTTGCGATCCTGCCCGAGGCCTCTCGGCACTGGATGATCTCCCCCAGGGGGAAGGATGACACCACAGTTACCGGATGAGACTCGAAGTAATGTCGCAACTTTCGCCTCGTCAGGATCACTGCATACAGCAGCTTCTGAACTTGTGGGTAGCGGATCTTGGTCTCGGACAGTACCTCGCTGACGAAGTAAACTGGCCTCTGAACGGGCAATGCATGCCCCTCTTCTTGCCTCTCGACCACAACCACGGCGCTAACCACCTGAGTGGTCGCGGCGACGTAGATCAAGAGGGCTTCTCCATCAGTTGGGGGCACCAAGATAGGCGCCTTTGTGAGGAGCGCCTTCAGGTTCCCGAGAGCTTCCTCGGCCTCAGGGGTCCAAGCGAAACACTCGGCCTTCCTCAAGAGGCGGTACAGAGGCAGACCTCTTTCGCCGAGGCATGAGATGAAGCGGCTCAGGGCCGCGAGACATCCCATGACCCTCTGTACGCCTTTTAAGTCCTTGATGGGCCCCATGCTGGTGATAGCTGCGATCTTCTCCGGGTTGGCTTCGATGCCTCGCTCGGAGATGATGAACCCCAAGAGCATGCCCCGGGGCACCCCGAAGACACACTTCTTGGGATTGAGCTTGACGCCTATCGCTTTGAGACATCGGAATGTCACTTCGAGGTCGGAGAGGAGGGCGGAAGCCTTCCTCGTCTTGACTACGATGTCATCGACGTAGGCCTCGACTGTGCGATCGATGTGTTCGCCGAACACATGGTTCATGCACCGCTGGTACGTCGCGCCCGCATTCCTCAAACCGAACGGCATGGTGACATAGCAGTACATGCCGAAGGGCGTGATGAAAGAAGTCGCGAGCTGGTCGGACTCTTTCATCCGGATTTGGTGATACCCTCTTTGATGAACCCTGCTGCCATTAGCTTGTGAATCTCCTCGCCTATCACTCTGCGCTTCTCCTCGTCGAATCGGCGTAGAGGCTGCCTGACGGGTCGGGCTCCGGCTCGAATATCCAGCGAGTGCTCGGCGACATCCCTCGGTATGCCGGGCATGTCCAAGGGACTCCACGCAAAGACGTCGGCGTTTGCGCGGAGAAAGTCGACGAGCACTGCTTCCTATTTGGGGTCGAGCCCGGAACCGATCCGGATCTGCTTGGAGGTGTCGCCAGTGGGGTCGAGAGGGACGGCCTTAACCGTCTCCGCTAGCTCAAAGTTGCCGGCATGACGCTTCACGTCTGGCACCTCTTTGGAGAGGCTCTCCAGGTCGGCGATGAGGGCCTCGGACTCGGCGAGGGCCTCGGCGCACTCCACGCACTCCACGTCGCATTCGAACGCGTGTTTGTACGTGGGGCCGACGGTGATGACCCCGTTGGGGCCCGGCATCTTGAGCTTCAGGTAGGTGTAGTTGGGGACGGCCATGAACTTCGCGTAGCATGGCCTCCCCAATACCGCGTGGTAGGTTCCTCGGAACCCGACCACCTCGAACGTCAAAATCTCCCTTCGGAAGTTGGAGAGCGTTCCGAAGCAGACGGGAAGGTTGAGTCGTCCGAGGGGCTGGACGCGCTTCCCGGGAATGATCCCGTGGAAGGGCGCAGCGCCTGCTCGGACGGAGGACAGATCGACGCGCAGGAGCCTGAGGGTCTCGGCGTAGATGATGTTGAGGCAGCTGCCCCCGTCCATTAGGACCTTGGTGAGCCTGACGTCGCCGACGATGGGGTCGACGACGAGCGGGTATTTCCCCGGGCTCGGCACGTGGTCGGGGTGGTCAGCTTGGTCGAAGGTGATGGGCTTGTCGTACCAGTCTAGGTAGACTGGCGCCGCCATCTTCACCGAGCAGACCTCCCGGCGCTCTTGCTTGCGATGCCGAGCCGAGGCATTCGCCGCACGCCCACCGTAGATCATGAAGCAGTCGCGGACCTCGGGGAACTCTCCTGCTTGGTGATCTTCCTTTTTGTCGTCGTTGCGGGCCCTGCCACCTTCTGCGGGTGGCCCGGCCCTGTGGAAGTGGCGCCGAAGCATGACGCACTCCTCAAGGGTGTGCTTGACGGGCCCCTGATGATAGGGGCACGACTCCTTGAGCATCTTGTCGAAGAGGTTAGCACCTCCGGGGGGCTTCCGAGGGTTCTTGTACTCGGCGGAGGCGACAAGGTCCGCGTCGGCGGCGTCGCGTTTCGCTTGCGACTTCTTCTTGCCTTTCTTCTTGGCGCCGCGCGGAGTAGACGCCTCGGGAGCCTCTTCCGATGGGCGGCCCTGGGGCTGCTTGTCCCTTTGGAAGATAGCCTCGACCGCCTCCTGGCCAGAGGCGAACTTGGTGGCGATGTCCATCAGCTCGCTCGCCCTGGTGGGGGTCTTGCGACCCAACTTACTCACCAGGTCGCGGCTGGTGGTGCCGGCAAGGAACGCGCCGATGACATCCGAGTCGGTGATGTTGGGCAGCTCGGTGCGCTGCTTCGAGAATCGCCGGATGTAGTCCCGAAGAGACTCTCCCGGCTGTTGCCGGCAGCTTCGAAGGTCCCAGGAATTCTCGGGGCGCACGTACGTGCCCTGGAAATTGCCGGCGAAGGCTTGGACCAAGTCATCCCAGTTGGAGACCTGCCCCGGAGGCAGGTGCTCCAACCAGGCGCGAGCAGTGTCGGAGAGGAACAGGGGGAGGTTGCGGATGATGAGGTTGTCGTCGTCCGTTCCACCCAGTTGGCAGGCCAGGCGGTAGTCTGCGAGCCACAGTTCCGGTTTCGTTTCCCCCGAGTACTTTGTGATAGTAGTCGGGGGTCGGAACCGGGTCGGGAACGGCGCCCGTCGGATGGCCCGACTGAAGGCCTGCGGACCGGGTGGTTCGGGCGAGGGACTCTGATCCTCCCCGCTGTCGTAGCGTCCCCCACGCCTGGGGTGGTAGCCTCGGCGCACCCTTTCATCGAGGTGGGCCCGACGGTCGCGACGATGGTGCTCGTTGCCGAGGTGGCCCGGGGCCGCAGGCGCGGTGTTGCGCGTGCGCCCGGTGTAGATCGAGGCTTCCCACATGAATCGGGAAGTCGCGGCATGAGGTTCCGAGGGGTATCCCTGCCTTCGGGAGGCAGAGCTCTCAGCCCGTCGGACCGCAGCGCCTTCCAGGAGATTCTTGAGCTCTCCCTGGATTCGCCGACCCTCGGTGGTTGATGGCTCCGGCATCGCGCGGAGGAGCATCGCTGCGGCTGCCAGGTTCTGACCGACCCCACTGGATGCGGGTGGCGGCCTGACCCTGACGTCGTTGGCGACGCGGTGCTGGAAACCCTGGGGCAGGTGACGTATTTCTCCGGCCGGGGGTTGGCCCGCCCATACCTGCCCGACGTCCCAGCGGATCGACTCAAGCGCTCCTGCTCCCTCGTCGAGTCTGGCCTGCGCCCCGCGGACTTGCTCGAGCTGTGGGTCGTGACCCCCAGCCGGAACGGGGACCACAGCTAGCTCCCGCGGGATGTCAGCGCGAGGCACCGGCCTAGGGAGATCACCGTCCTCCGGCATGCCGAGATGGTTGCCTTCGGAGGGATCCCCTAGCTCGACGTGGAAACATTCGTGGCTTGGGCCGCAGTCCTCGTCGTCAAGGCTGCGGCTACCGTCGGAACAGTCGGAGAGGCAGTAGTCACATGCGGTCATAAAGTCCCGCATGGCACTAGGGTTGCCAAATCTAGAGAAATCCCAACAGATGCTGGGATCATCATCTTCCTCGGACCCAGAGGGTCCGTAGGTCGAGACGTCCATCATCCGATCCCAAGGCGACCGCATACGAAACCCCAGAGGGGTTGCACTCGCCTCAACGAGAGCGCCCGCCAAAGCAAGGTCGCTAGGCGGGTTGAGGTCGAGTCGAAATGACGTAGGACGGGAATCAGTCGGTACCTTTTGGTCGACGAGGAGCGACATAGTCACATCGGGGACTGACTGCACCGTCGTCTCAGGTACGTGGGCGACGTCCTGCAAGCTCTCCGCGAGCACGCTGGCGTCGTCCACTTGCTCGGGATTGGTGTGTCGCGGGGGGACGGCGCTCGCCTTCATCTCAAAAGCGAGGTCGACGCCCGACGCGCCCCCCGTTGGGGCACTGGGGACGTCGATTCGCTCGACAGCCGACGAAGCGCGGCGTCCCGTTTGGCCTTGGTTGCCTCGCCTCCTCCTCCGTTGGCGGGGGAAAGGACGGGGCAAGCTCGAATGTTGTTCTTCCACCACGCGGGGAAGATGTCGTCGATTCCGCCGCCGGCGGGCGGGTTGTCGGCCGCCATTATCGTTGTCGCGCGGCGGTGGAAGGAGTATCATGTCGTAGCTGCCGTCGAAGGACATGAACTCAAGACTCCCGAAACGGAGCACCGTCCCGGGCCGGAGAGGTTGCTGGAGACTGCCCATCTGGAGCTTGACGGGAAGCTGTTCGTCAACACGCAGCAGGCCCCTACCTGGCGCGCCAACTGTCGGCGTTTCGAGACCGGGGGGTCCCTAAGCCGACGAGTGAGTGTGTCGCGTGCCCCAGCCCAGATGGGTCGAGCGCGTGGGCGAGCGCGAAGGGGGGAAGCGAGGTGGCCAGAGACGGGCGTGAGAGAGGTGGAAATCCCGCGGCCTTCGTGTTCGTCCCGCGCCCAGGTCGGGTGCGCTTGCAGTAGGGGGTTACAAGCGTCCACGCGGGTGAGGGAAGCGAGCGGCCCCAAGAGAGCGCCTGTCCCGTCCTCATCCCCGCGCGACCAACCTTCTCTAAGAAGGCCCTGGTCCTTCCTTTTATAGGTGTAAGGAGAGGATCCAGGTGTACAATGGGGGTGTAGCAGAGTGCTACGTGTCTAGCGGGGGGAGAGCTAGCGCCCTAAGTACATGCCAATATGGCAGCCGGAGAGATCTTGGCACCCTGCTGGTGTGATGTCGTGGCTGTCGGAGGAGCAACGGAGCCTGGCGGAGGGGCAGCTGTCAGAGCGGTTGAGTCCTTGCTGACGTCCCCCTGCTTCCGTAAGAGAGCTGAGAGCCGCCGTCGTCACAGGGCTTGCGGGGCGCCATCATTGCCTATCTGGCGGAGCTAGCCAGATGGGACACCGGTCTTGTTCTCTGCGGCCCGAGTCGGCTCGGGGTAGGGTGATGATGGCGCTTCCTGTTGACGTGGTGGGCCTGTGCCCTAGGTCGGGCGACGTGGAGGCTTCTCCGAAGCCAAGGTCGAGTCTGACTTCCATGGCCGAGGCCGAGCCCGAGCTCCTGGGTCGGGCGAGGCGGAGGTCGTTCGATAGAGGCCAGGGCGGAGTCCGAGCCCTGGGGTCGGGCGAAGCGGAGTTCGTCGTCTTCTGGGGCTGAGCCCGAGTCCGAGCCCTGGGTCGGGCGGAGCGGAGTTCGCCGTCTTCCGGGGCTTAGCCCGAGTCCGAGCCCTGGGTCGGGCGGAGCGGAGTTTGCCGTCTTCTGGGGTTTAGCCCGAGTCCGAGCCCTGGGTCGGGCGGAGCGGAGTTCGCCGTCTTCCGGGGCTTAGCCCGAGTCCGAGCCCTGGGTCGGGCGGAGCGGAGTTCGCCGTCTTCCGGGGCTTAGCCCGAGTCCGAGCCCTGGGCCGGGCGGACCAGAGTTCGCCGTCTTCCGGGGCTTAGCCCGAGTCCGAGCCCTGGGTCGGGCGGAGCGGAGTTCGCCGTCTTCCGGGGCTTAGCCCGAGTCCGAGCCCTGGGTCAGGCGGAGCGGAGTTTCTTATGGCGCCTTTGGCAGGGCCTGACTGCCTGTCAGTCTCACTCTTTCAAGTGGCACTGCAGTCGGAGTGGCGCAGGCGGCGCTGTCCTTCTGTCAGACCGATCAGTGGAGCGGTGAAGTGACGGTGGTCACTTCGGCTCTGCCGGGGGGCGCGCGTCAGGATAAAGGTGTTAGGCCACCTTTGCGTTAAATGCTCCTGCGACTCGGTCGGTCGGCGCGACGCTTTAGTCAGGTTTGCTTCTTAGCGAAGGCAAGGCCTCGGGCGAGCCGGAGATGTGTCCGCCGTTAAAGGGGGGCCTCGGGCGAGACGGAAATCCCTCGGGGTCGGCTGCCCTTGTCCGAGGCTAGGCTCGGGCGAGGCGTGATCGAGTCGCTCGTATGGACTGATCCCTGACTTAATCGCACCCATCAGGCCTCTGCAGCTTTATGCTGATGGGGGTTACCAGCTGAGAATTAGGCGTCTTGAGGGTACCCCTAATTATGGTCCCCGACAACAATCAACTCCTACCTAACATCAGTTGTCTAATGACGTGACTATTTCCCAATTACCGTCACACACCACCTTTCGCCATTTTTGGATAACCGGCACGACACACAGCTATTGTAATACATCTCAAGTTCATTCAACCCATCAGTGGAGCACTAGCATATTTCAGAAAATTTCCTGAGACTACGACGACAAGGCATCGAGCTTATCATGCACATAAAAGCATCACAAGCATATTTACGGAACCTATCGGTTAACCTGATCGACACACTAGACATGTTCTTCGCCCTTCAAAATTTATCGCACAACCAAAATCATCCCACTTGCTAATGACACCAACAATACCTACTGATATGTTATTCACATCACGAGCACAGTTACACGCCGCATACTAGTTTCTAACATAATCCTCATATAACTTGTAATCCAAACTACTCACCAACAATAAATCACGCACGACAGATTCCGCCTTAACTGGTTAATTTATTTGGAGCACCGCCTAGCGTACCACTAGTACCCCGCATTTTGACTCGACTTATAAACATAGAGGAAGCGATGACTACTTTGGCATGTCACCACCTCTCTATTTAAGCAAAGACAATTTCCACCTACAACGACCGAACATCCCCATCGAGCACACCTTGTATTTTCCCGTCTCGCATATAACCATGTGGCGGCGTGCACTCGAGACATTTCCGTTTAATTGAGACAAACATTTTTAATTCTCTTCACCACACCAGACAAGCACAACTCGACTGCCCCCAATTTTTTTCCTACGCAACCATGCCACCCTTTTGCCCTACATTCTTCTCTCATGAAAACTCCGCTCCACACATATCATGTCCATGCACATAATTACCAGCGCATCCTATACATCGATCTCCTCCTTAAAATTAAATCGAGAGACATGCACACATGTACATACACGATACCGGCCAATTTTTACAAGTAGAACAAACCACAAGGAAAATAACCTGAGCGAAATAGGATTAGTCACAGGGGGCTGTCCACATGGCTCGACATTCGCCGAACGGGCCAGCGCGAAGCGGGGCGTCGACCACTAGCTGCGATTAGACACACGCAACAGTTCAACATTTTTTTACCGAGCACAAAAAAATATAATAGCAGCAAGGCAGCGAGGAATCTCACCGAGGACTTACGGCGTCGCGGATGGGGCTGCGCAGCGCAATACTTCCCACGGGCATTTTGTTGAACACCCACGGCGCGTCGATGTTGTGGGGCTGCGGGGAAAATTTTGTTGCGAGGTGCTGCGCTGCCGGGAGAGGGAAATAGGGGCTAGAGGTTGAAGACGACGGAGAAATGCTGCTCGCAGGGGGAAACGCCATGGGAGAGAGAGGTGGACGAGCTGCTGCTCGCCATGGAGGAGAGAGGCAGCGCCATGGCTGCTGCTGCGCGCAGGGAGTAGAGGGAGGTGCCTGCTGGCTTGAGGAAGAAGAAGGGGAGGAGGGCGCCATGGATCAGAGCTCGCCCACGCCATGGACAGCAGAGGGAAACGCTGGGGGAAAATGGAGGGGCGCTGCCTTCTTGCTGCTGGAGGAAGAAGGAGCAGGGGGCGCCATGGCTGGCCGAGGGAGGAGCTCGCGCCCATGGAGGAGGGGAGGGAGCAGGCCTGGGCGCCATGGAGAGGAGCACGGCTCCCTGCTGCTGCCGTGGGGAGGAGAGGACAGGGCTGCTGCTCGGCAGGGGAGGGAGACAGCGTGCTGGCTGCTGATGCCGTGAAGGAGAAGGAGATAGGGAAAGAGAAGGTGGCGGTTAGGGAAACTAGAGGCGTGGGAGTGAAAAATTGCCAAGTGCAAGGGGAGAGGGGTCCATATTTATAGACATGTGCTAGGGTTAGGGTTTCTTAGTGGGCCAAATGAGCTGGGTTGGGCCTAGCCCAAAACACTGAAACGGGCCACGCTAAAATATTTTTCCAGAATAAAAATGCTCCTGCGGATTTCGTCCGTGTAAAAACAGAGCGAGCTGGTGCTTGGTCGGACAGAACGACGAATTATCCGTACTAAGAATTTGATTTGTTTAGCGTCACTCGGAAAAATAATTCCTCGCACCCAATTAGGAACAAAATGAATTGAGACCGATTGGTTTCAGATTCGTGATCGAGATCAATCGGGTCGGGTTAATAAAATCATTGCTGGTGTTGATTTTTCAAATTTTGGATCAAACGCAGAGGTATTAAGCCGAATCGAATAAAACTGATTAGATGACGACACATTGAGTATTCCGTTTGAGAGTACAGACTCGGATTAAAATAGTCGGACATCGATCGAACATCGAGAAATTGGATTCGGACACAGCTCGACTAGCAGCTGTCGAGCGTTTGATTAAATGAGCTTTAGACGAGTTTGATAAATTGAGAATGATTATCGAGTTTCGTATTCGTGTCGAGAAACAAAAGTTTTAACAGGCTCCAAATTCGGCCATTTCTCGCGATCGAATAACTTCGAATTCGGTGAATTGTGAATGGATAGTCTGGATAATCAGAGACATACGCGAGCGAGAAAAAGAAATTTTCACTGAGCATTCGAGATTAGGATAATTCTTCCGACATAACCCGAAATAGACACCTGGGGTGTCACAGGAATTATTCCAATTAATTTGAGAAGTTAAGAAACGAACAAGGGTGTGCCACACGCGCGCGCGCGCCGCCGCCGCTGCCCTCCGGACCAGGCACGGGCTCGGGCGCGGGCTCGGGCGTGGCAGGCAGTGAGCGGGCGAGGCATAATTTTTTGCACTCATTAACCACAGGAGTTTCAACTCCGGGTTAAACCTTTCTGTTGCCCGTCTCTTGAATAGCCGCATGTGAGACCCTTCTCCTTCAGCTTCCCTTCCGCGATGAATGGTTAAGAAGGGGAGAACTCATGTCGCTTGGGACAAGAGCAGAACTCTCTCAGAATCAGAGTCCAGCTGCAAGTACGGGTATTCCCATCTCGTAACTCTGCACGCACAGAGGAGCAAGAGGGCAGGTGCCTCCGAAGCCCTTGCCGTTCGAGACCTTGCATGGGGAATTGGCAATTAGGTTTTTGGGGAGCATCTACGCGACTGCCCGAACATCCTTACTAGTAAACATCTTCTTCTTCCTGGCGTCTTCATCTCGTACGGCATGACAAGAGAAGTTGGACAAGGATCAGGATCCTCGGAGCGCATGGGAGGGTATGATCAATTCAGCTCCTTACCGTTTTACGTTCTCCAGATTATATATGTTTCATACATTCATCTCTACCATTTCGCATGTATCCATGAATTTATCCAATTTGTTTTGTCATATCATATCATGACTGTTGGGACCATGCTTCATCGCCGAAGGTCTTGCAAAAAGAAACACCTTCAGATGAAGTTGCTTGAACATGATGCCGAAGATACCGTTCACGAAGCTTCAGAACTACAGCATATCCGAAGACGAAGGATCGAACCGACTTAAAGATAAAATGACCTTTTAGCCTTCAATGGTCTGAGTTATTGTTGTAAACTTTTATGAGGGGCATAATTGTAATTCTTCATGAGCTATGTCCTGCGCCTATAAATAGTGAACAGTATTCCTTTACTATTCACGCATTCCTGTAATTGCTAACGCATCATTCGGGAATTATTGCTTGTCAAGGCAAAGGTATAAATGTATTTAAACGTTGTATTCGAACATCTTAAATTCATATAATATATATATATGTATATGAATAAGATCATTTGTTTTTCAATACATTTATCTTTAATGTTTCATGTCTTAACTTCGTAATACTATGTTTGCGACCTTCGTCCGAATTTCATTAAATCCTTATGGAGATAATGTTTCGGCGGACAAAGGGCATTTATATTTAACATTTTATGTTGCCTTGTTCTTAATTCAAAGAGAGCAAGTCCCCAACATTGACGCCCACCTCCGGTGAACTCACTTCCACTTTTTTGAGCTGATGGCTTCGTTCAACATTCAAGCTGGAGCTGCTTCGGCTACAAAGTTGATACTCCTGATAACAGGCGGTTCATGCTCAGAGCCAGCTAACAAGAAGCAGAAAAAGGAGGCACAGAGAAGGGTACAGCATGTCGGAGTGCAAGGGCCCTTCATCAAGTCAAGATGGTCTCACATTCCAATTACCTTCTCCCAAGAGGATCTTCAACTCAAGGATTACCCACACAACGATGCTATGGTTTTCTCTTGTGTGATCAAAGGATTTCTGGTCCATAATGTTTTGGTTGATACAGGCAGTGCAGCTGATATCATATTTGCTAAAGCCTTTAGACAGATGCAAGAGCCTGAAGATAAAATTCATGATGCCACACATCCCCTCTGCGGCTTCGGTGGAAGGCAGATTGTAGCACTCGGCAAAATCACAATGCCAGTGACCTTCGAGTTTATCAACAACACAAGGACTGAACAAGTTGTGTTTGATATTGTTGACATGGAATACCCTTACAATGCAATCATTGGTCGTGGTACTCTCAATGCCTTCGAAGCAATTCTTCATCCAGCTTATCTTTGCATGAAGATACCTTCGGACCAAGGGCCCATTGCTATTCATGGAAGTCAGGAAGCTGCCAGAAGGGCCGAAGGAAATTGGATAGACTCAAAAGCAATCCATAATATAGATGGAGCTGAAGCTTGTGACCAATACAAGTTCAGAAGGGAAAAAGCTGCTTCTGCTGATCAGCCAAAGCCCATGCTTTTATGTGAGGACATAGCAGAGCAGAAGGTGTTATTGGGATCTCAACTGTCCGAAGAGCAAGAGAAAACCTTGATAAGGTTTCTGTTCAACAACAAAGATGTTTTTGCTTGGTCAGCTAATGATCTTTGCGGGGTTAACAGGGATGTCATTGAGCACTCGCTCAATGTTGATCCATCCTTCAGACCAAGAAAGCAAAGGCTTTGGAAGATGTCTGATGATAAAGCCAAAGGTCCTCGGAACGAAGTGAAAAGACTCCTCAGTGCCGGAGTTATTAGAGAAGTAAAATATCCAGAATGGTTGGCTAACACTGTTATGGTAAAGAAGGCCAATGGTAATTGGAGAATGTGTATCGATTTTACTGATCTCAACAAGGCCTGTCCGAAGGACGAGTTTCCATTGCCAAGAATAGATTCCTTAGTCGATGCAGCAGCTTCATCAGAGCTTATGAGTCTGCTGGACTGCTATTCAGGCTATCACCAAATCTGGATGAAGAAGGAGGATGAACCGAAAACCAGCTTCATAACCCCCAGTGGAACATATTGTTACCTTCGGATGCCTGAGGGGCTTAAGAATGCCGGAGGAAGCTTCAGTAGAATGACAGCGAAGGTCCTCCATTCTCATATAGGCAGGAATGTGCTAACTTATGTTGATGGTATCATTGTAAAAAGCACGAAGCAAGATAATCACATTGCTGATCTGCAGGAGACCTTCGCTAATTTTAGACAGGCTGGCTTAAAGCTGAATCCGGAAAAATGTGTCTTCGGAGTGAAGAAGGGGAAATTTCTTGGTTGCCTAGTTTCAACAAAGGGCATTGAGGCTAATCCAAGCAAAATCGAAGCAATACTTCGAATGGAACCACCAAGTACAAAGAAGGGGGCTCAAAGATTAACAGGAAGGCTGACATCTCTCAACAGATTCATATCTAGATCAGCAAAGAGAAATTTACCATTTTTCGAAATGCTGAAGTCAGCCAAAGTTTTTCAATGGGGACCAGTCCAGCAGAGAGCCTTCGAAGAACTGAAGCAATATTTGATAGATCTAACAACACTAACTCCACCAACGCCAGGGGCTCCTTTGTTATTATATGTGGCAGCTTCGCACTCAGCGGTAAGTGCAGCACTTGTCCAGGAGAAGCTTGAAGGCCAAGCCAAGAAATAGGCCCCAATATATTTTGTATCCGAAGTTCTTAGTTTATCAAAGAAAAATTATACAGAATTGGAGAAAGTACCGTATGCTGTTTTGATGGCCTCCAGGAAGCTTCGACATTATTTTCAAGCTTACAACATAATTGTTCGTTCTTCACAACCTTTGAAGGATATTATGAGAAACCGAGAAGCTACTGGAAGGATTGGAAAATGGACCGCAGAGCTCAATGAATTTTGTATTGATTATGTCCATAGATCTTCGATTCAGTCCCAAGCGTTGGCAGACTTCATTGCTGACTGGACGCCAGGGGCTCAGGAGGAAGAAATGAATAAAGATGCCGAAGCATGGACAGTGTTTTGCGATGGGTCTTGGGGGACCTTCGGAGCAGGAGCAGCTGCTGTGTTGGTTTCACCTTCCAAAGTTAAAACTTGTTATGCGGCGAGACTTGATTTCATTTGTACGAACAATATTGCTGAATACGAAGCTCTGCTCTTGAGTCTTCGGAAGTTAAAGGCAATGGGGATCAGGAGAGCCATTCTTAAAACTGATTCCTAAGTTATTTCTGGTCATGTTGACAAAAGCTATAAAGCAAGAGATTCGAAGCTTGAAAAATATCTAGATACAGTCCGAAGGATCGAGGTTTCCTTTGAAGGATTCTCTGTTAAAAACATTCCTCGTGGAGAGAATGAATATGCTGATCTATTGGCCAAGTCAGTAGCACAGGGGCTGCCTTTACCTTCGGAAGTATTTTTTGAAACAATAAAAGCACCTTCGGTCGAGCTTCTTGAAAGAGCGGTCCTCAATATATCCCCTGTCTATAGTGAAGATTGGAGAACTGAAATCATCTCTTTCCTTCAGGGTAATTTTCTTTCAGATGACGAAGCTTACAACAAAAGAATAGAAGCAAGAGCTCGACCATATGTCATAATAGAAGGGGAGTTGTACAAGCGAGGGGTCTGTTCCCCATTGCTCAAGTGTTTATCCAGATCCGAAGGTATAGAATTAATGAAGGAAATACACGCAGGCCTGTGTGGATCCCACATTAGATCTAGGCCTTTGCTTGGGAAAGTTTTTCGTCAAGGATTTTATTGGCCAAAGGCAGCTTCGGATGCAGCGGATTTAGTCCAAAAATGCGAAGGTTGTCAGAAATGTGCAAGAGATCAAAAACAACCTTCGTCTTTAACTCAATTAATACAACCCACTTGGTCGTTGCAAAGGTGGGGCCTTGATTTGCTAGGCCCATTACCACCAGCACAGGGGAACTTAAGATATGTGGTAGTGGCAGTGGAATATTTTTCCAAGTGGATTGAGGCAAAGCCCTTAGCCACAATAACTTCATTTACTATTCAAAAGTTTTTCTGGCAAAACATTGTTTGTCGCTTCGGAGTGCCGAAGGCCATTACTGTGGACAATGGGACACAGTTTGATTCTGAAGCCTTCAGAGAATTTTGTGATCAAATTGGCACGAAAATCCATTTTGCATCAGTTCGACATCCAGAGTCAAATGGACTTGTCGAAAGAGCTAATGGGATCATAATGACAGGAATAATGAAGTCAATCTTCAATCAGCCCAGGGGAAAGTGGCCAGACGAGTTAATCAAAGTGGTGTGGAGCCATAACACAACCATGTCAAGATCAACAGGTTTTACGCCCTTCAAACTATTGTTTGGTGATGAAGCAATAACCCCGGAGGAGGCCAAAGCAGGATCAATAAGAATAGTAGCTTCGGCAGAAGGCGCAGACGAAGCTGATTGCTCTGTAGAAAAGGATGCTATAGAAGGGATCAGACTTCAAGCTGTGGAAAACATCAATAAATATCAAGCTGAAACAATAAAATTGCGTGACAGAAAGGTCAAGCTTAAGAACATTGAACCAGGACACTTGGTACTTCGAAGAGTAGCCAAACCTGAGACAGTAGGCAAATTACAGCTGAAGTGGGAAGGCCCCTTTTTGGTAGTATCTTCGTCAAGACCCGGTTCCTACAGATTGAAGGATATGGATGGCAACGACATTCCTAGATCATGGAATGCGGATGAGCTTCGGCGATATTATGTTTAGCTTGATGTAATTTTTTCTATTCTTTTTTTTGTGTGGCACCCTTTTCCTTTCCAAAGGGGGAGAAAAGTTTTTAATGGGGCCACAACATGTAATTTTCCTTATTTCAGTTCTATGAGAGTGATATCCCCCAAAAATGTAAATGTAAATGCAAAGGAAAAAAGAAAAGGAAACAGGGAGAAGCTCATAAGTCGTTCCTAAGGGAATGCAGAGCTTACAGCGAAAAATAAACGCTGATTCCGCCGAAAGTAAAAGGCGAAGAAGCTCCTAAGGGAGGCTTACAGCGAAAAATAAACGCTGATTCCGCTGAAAGTAAAAGGCGAAGAAGCTCCCAAGGGAGGCTTACAACGAAAAGTCAACGCTGATACACCGAAAAGTAAACGGTGAAGCCGAAAAGTAAACGACAAAAAGATTTGAATCATTCCTAAGGGGATGAAGGGCTGTGATTATGGTTTTTGAACATGTGTCCCAATATTCATTTGCACAATACATTTCATCATGTCATTTGCATTCATAAACATTCATTTAGACACATATAGAATCATCATCATACCACACAAAAAAGACAGGTGCTTCAGCAATGAGGAAAAACTTCGAAGGAAAAATTTTATGCTTCGTTGTGTACGAAAAGAAGGGAAGGTGTTTTTCGCCTTCGGCTCAAAAGAGAAGTTTCGTCCACAGCAAAGCAGATTGTACGCAGATAGCAGAAACAAAATATATTACAAGGTATGCACAAATTTACATGAATTGTTCCATAACTATATTACAAAAGTTTCTCCAGAATTTTTGCAGGAAAATATATTAAAAGCAACTATCAAGCTTCAGGCTAGGCTTCGCCAAACTTCAGCTTCGTCATTCTTCAGCTTCGTCATCCTGCGTATATCAAACAACAGAATAAGAAAGGTGCAAATTTCAAGGAGAAGGTAAAAGTAACAAATATAAGTTTTTTACCGGCTTAAGATGACTTCGAGCTTCGTCACCCGCCATTTTTCGCCCGCCACTTACCCAGATCTGCGTCATGAATCTATTTCCAATGCTTCGGGCCAGGCTTGGGATATCTATCATATCGGATGCTGATAAGCTGAAGTTTGGTCTATTCACAATATTTCCATGCGTGCAGCCAGCCTTCAGAAAAGCAGTAGCTGTGCCCGAGAAGCTACCAGGGCGCAGAAGTCGGCATGCCCACCAATAACTTCGTCAAGAGCATCAACCTCGCCTTCAATATATTCTAATGTGTTGGGCAGATTTTCAGCTGAAGGTGTAAATTTTCCAGAGCTGGCTCCGATAGAATGAAACACATCCTTCAGCCGCTGCACGCATCGGCTGCCGAAGCTTAGGCATTTCCCTTGAAGTTCCTTCAAGGATTTTTGCAAATTTGAATTTTTATCCATCTCAGTTTTAAGGCTTGCTTCAAGGTGTTTCTTTTCTTGCTCAAATTTTTCTGATTGTTTCAGCAATTCATTCTTTAAGCTGTCGTTCTCTGCTTGGACTTCAGCCAAGGAACCTTCTATAGACTGGATAACAAAGTCTTTTTTTTCTAATGCACCTTCGTGCTCTTTAACCATGATTTCAAGGCCTTGGATGGTGAAGTCCTTATTTTTCAGATCAGCTTCGTAATTTTCAACTTTTTCAGCCAGATCTTGGATTATGGCTTTGTTCTTCTCGTCTTCGAGATCTTGTTGCATTTTTAGAACCTTACTTAACAATATGCTCTGTCAAAACAATCTTCGTCAAAAAACGACCTAAATAATAATAATAATAATAAAATAGCAATAATATTTGTTACCTTAAAATTAGCATAAAGTAAGCTTCCGGCGATATGGTGTCGTTGGTAGCGACAGAGGTCCGCTTCTAGCTTCGGCAGGCCAATGTTTTTGGAGAGGGTTCTAACAATTTTAGCCTCGGTGCGGTTCCGAAGGCATCTTAACTTCCCTTCGTTGACTCCACCAAATAGCGTAGCCCCTCTGGCTTATACCCGCAAGATATGGCATATTTTTTCAACTCTTCCTTTTCGACAACTGTTAGCTCTTGTCCAAGCAAGTCTTGAAAGTTAAAACTTCCTTCTTCTAAAGTGTCATCGATCTGCTCCTTTCCCTTTCCAGTTGCAGCGGTCACCGCAGCCACAACAGCTTCTTCCTCAGCCATTTTCAGGAGAATATTGTCAATAACTTCAAGGGTAGTTTCCAGATTTGAACCTTCCGTGGTTCTGGCTTCGGCCCTAGCAGCTTCGGCGTCGCCGGTTTTAGCTTCGGCGGTCTCCACTCTGGAAGCTTCGGCTGCGGCGCCTTCGGCCTCAGCGGTCTCGACAAAAGCAATTTTCGACACTGTCGCCGGTGGTGGCGTCTGATGAATCACATCTGCTATTTGAATAATCCTTCGTTTTTTCGGCAGTACAGGATTTTCTTCTGCCGAAGCTGCTTTGTCCCTCTGAAAAAACTTCGTCAGTGCCGGCGCCAGCGGACTTAGCTTGACAGGCAAGGGTTCAGTCATTACCTTCATAATCTCTTCTACTTCGATAGCAGAAGGTGTCGCAGGAGTTTTTTCTTGAACCAATGCTTCCGGTTCCGGAGATGCAGTTCTCCCTTTTCTTGTAGCAGCCACCTTCGGCTCAGGGCTCAACTTTTTAGAAGTTTCCTTTTTCTTTTTGGCCACTTTGGTGCTTTCTTCGTCAACAGCGCTTGCGATTCTTTTTCTCTTCGGGCCTCCACCATCTCCGCCCATTCGACCATAGTCAGGATATTCAAAGCCTATAGCATCAAGTACTCTGTTTAGCCTTCGTTTTGGCCGGGTGCCGAAGGCTGCTGTCATCAATTGGTCCTCCTTTTTAGAGTAATTTCCAAGAATCTCTGTGCTCATTCTTTCGATTGTTTCGAGCCATTCTTGGCAGGGTGCCTTAAAGTATTTCTTGAATTTATAGTGATAGGGTAACCGGACAAGCTCCCCCTCTTTCTTCTCTCCTTTAAGCTTCGGCATAGTCCACTCCTTCATAGTTGGAAATACTCTGAAGGCAAGAAATTCCTGCACTAAATCCCTAGTGCCAATGTGCTCTGCAATAATTCTGAATTCAGCCAACGCCGTTTGGGTTGGACCTTCTGGTGTCATATTGCACTGAGGTCGGGTTTCTCCGAAGATTAGTTCAAGCGGACTCTGCACAAGCTTCTCCTTGTCGTCATCAACCTTGACGTAGAACCATTCCGATTTCCATCCTGCCGGCCACTTGCTTCGATAGCTGATCACAGGAAATTTTGTGGTTTTCCGATATGCAAAGTTGTAACAACCAAAATTTTCATGTAGCCCATCCTTTCTGGCCTTTGTTTGGTAGTGTAGCTCGTGTACTCGGCAGAAACCTTCGGCAAACGGCTCCACTGCTTGGCTTCGGAGAGCCCAAATATAAACGCTAAGCCTAACAATAGCGTTAGGAGTTAGCTGGTGAAAATAGATCCCAAATTTCTTCAGCACATCGGCAATCATCCTATTCAGAGGAAATCTCAGGCCAGCTTTGAGGAAACTCTTAAAAATCACTATTTCATCTTTTTGTGGCTTCGGGGTAATCTCTTCTCCACCAAAGCGAATCATCTTCTCACTACAACACTTATGGCCTTCTATGACGAATAGTCGATGACAATATAATAATTCATCATTAATTATCCTTGTTTATGACGATTTTCATAAGATGGCTCAGTATAATGATGAAAATTTAACCTCCGTCATTAAACTTGTCAAAACATACTCTAGCATCATGTTTGTGACAATTTTCTATGACTATATAACAATTGTCATAAGAATAAATCGTCATAACCTTCTCAACATAATAATTGTGACGGTATTATATGACAATATGCATATGCCGTAGACATATGATGTATTTCTACAATATAAAAGATCCAATTTCCCTTTTGCCATCACTTGTTGATCCATATTTGGTACACCAACACCTTCCACTTCCTTCTTCCCAGCCGTGCACGCATTTCCACTTCCTTGGAGGCAAAGGAGCCAAAGCTCAAACCCCATGCCACTTCTCCCTCCACACAACCGCAGCCGTAGCTGCATGCGTCGTTTTCTCATCTGCCCAACAATCCTACCAAGCCCCATAAGAAACCCCACGGGAGCTCCAAAAATTTTACAGCCGTGACCTCGTCGAGGCTTTGTACGGGGAGTGGAAGCCCATCCAAACTCTGGCTAACCTCGCAACCGCCATCCGCACGGCGATGGACGTCAACGTCTACGTGGCGGCTGCCCTGGCCCTGATCGTGCCCCTAGATGTGCCACTACCGACACACTCCCTCGTGCTCCTCTCCACATCCACACTCGTCCGCTCCGTCGCTACCACATAGGGCCTCTTTGACAATCTCCATCCCTCCGGCGAGGATGATTGCACACGCCCCAACCCGGTCTTCTCATCTTCGCTGAAGCAGCCCGATTTCACCATCTTTGGGAAATCAGCCTTCGAGATAGTCGACTTTCCGAACTCCAGGTGACTAGGCTTGCTCGGTACTGCGATATTTTAATCATCGTCAGTACCAGCCTCCTCAATATCTGCTTGTTCTGCTTCCAGTGGCAGGGATGTCTTCTGATGTCATCAATCCAGATCGCTTCATTGCTTCAGAGATAGGAACAGTTTCCGCACCTTCGGCTTCGTCTCCCTCGCGCTCAACTCTAGCAGTAGAGCACACTCTGGCCATTTAATTTTGAATTTCTTGAAAAATTTCTTGGAAAATAATAGACTTCTCTTCCGAAGCTATTCTTCTGACGAAGCAAATTCTAAATTGGAGCTTCGTTTGAATGCGAAAGTTAAGCTTCGGCTATGGTTGAAAATTTTGGCAGCAAAACAGTACAATAGCAATGAATGCTGTGGTAACTTCACACCTACCGGTCTGTTTATATAGTGTTGCAGGTAAGAAGGTGAATCGTCAGGATTTTTACACCAGGCAAACAGTTGCTCGCACCCGCTGAACGGTGGGCCGCAAAAACCAGAACAGTGAATCTGCATGGTGGGACCGCTGCACGCTTGAAAGCTGTATCGTTTCTCGACAACGAGCTCAAGGAAGGTGTTTTTTGGACCTTCGGCTTCCTGAAGCCTAAGAGACTTTTTTCACGGATCAAGCTCATTACGAAAAACGATCTAGCACCGTGAAGGGGCTACTGTTGGGACCATGCTTCGTCGCAGAAGGTCTTGCAAAAAGAAACACCTTCAGCTGAAGTTGCTTGAACATGATGCCGAAGATACCGTTCACGAAGCTTCAAAACTACAGCATATCCGAAGACGAAGGATCGAACCAACTTAAAGATAAAATGACCTTTTAGCCTTCAATGGTCTGAGTCATTGTTGTAAACTTTTATGAGGGGCATAATTGTAATTCTTCATGAGCTATGTCCTGCGCCTATAAATAGTGAACAGTATTCCTTTACTGTTCACGCATTCCTGTAATTGCTAACGCATCATTCGGGAATTCTTGCTTGTCAAGGCAAAGGTATAAATGTATTTAAACGTTGTATTCGAACATCTTAAATTCATATAATATATATATGTATATGAATAAGATCATTTGTTTTTCAATACATTTATCTTTAATGTTTCATGTCTTAACTTCGTAATACTATGTTTGCGACCTTCGTCCGAAGTTCATTAAATCCTTATGGAGATAATGTTTCGGCGGACGAAGGGCATTTATATTTAACATTTTATGTTGCCTTGTTCTTAATTCAAAGAGAGCAAGTCCCCAACAATGACATTTCTAATGCCCGTTCATGCTAGTAATATACCATATATGTTTGTTTTAATTTTATAGTCATGTTATTTATGTTGCTATCTATTTATTTTCAGTTGTTCCGTCATGCTGTATGTACCATGTTTATATGCTTATTATATTTATAGATTCATATGTTTTATGTTCTCATGTTCCATATTGTTATGGATATATTTGACATCATGATTTCTATGATTAATCATCTTTTATATGTCATCACCATAATGTTAATTTATGGAATTAAAATGATATGGAAAATGCCTATCTTTCTAACAATCCAAAATCCTAATGTTAGACATTTTTCTGTCAGAGGTTTTGCTGCTGTGTTAAAGCTTGATCCTTTTGGTGGTAAAAACTTCTTGATTTGGAAAGCTAAGATGGAATTGTGGCTTACTGCAATGTCTTGTTATCATGTCGCTGAGGGCAATCCTGTCAACTTACCTCCCGAGGATGAGGCTAAGTTTAAGGCTAATGACAACCTCTTTCGAGGAGTAGTGATTAGCGCACTTGATACAAAATTCTAGAAAAAGCTATATCATCCTTCCTACAGGGAAAGAGCTGTGAGCTGCACTTGTTGGAAAGTTTGGAGTAACTGACGCTGGTAGCGAGCTGTATCTCATGGAGCAGCTGTATGACTACAAGATGGTTGAGAACCGATTTGTAGTGGAACTGGCTCATGAGTTTCAAGCACTAGCTAAGGAACTTGAGCTTTTTCCTTGTCCTTTGCATGACAAGTTTGTGGCTGGCGGTATAGTCGCCAAGTTGCCACCTTCTTGGAAGGACTTTGCTACCTCTCTCAAACATAAGAGACAAGAGTTCAATGTGGAAGAGCTCATTGGTACTCTTGATGTTGAGGAAAGGGCTAGAACAAAGGACAATGGAAAAGGTGTAGAGATCTCTACTGCTAATGTGGTGCAAAAGAGAAACTGTGGCGGAACCACCTGAATTATTCCAGATTAAGTGCCCAAGTCACACCCTTAAGGGCAGCAACACACTTAAACCGGAATAACCCGTCAGTCCCTCGGATCTAGTCCGATAAAGCCACTTACCAGGATCGAATACCACTAGCTCACTCGAAGGTGAGGCACAGAGAAATACAATAAAACATAATACCACAAATTTAATAAGTATCATTAGTGATTACATATCAGAGTTTCAGAAATAATAACCATAAATTTTAATGCAGCGGAAATAACTAACGGAGAAAACCGAGTAATCATGGCGAAGCCTGGCCACGCTACTCCTCATGGTCCTCTCTTGCGGAAGCAGTAACCCACTCGATCGTCTGTCCCGGAGGCAGGGACGAAGGCCAAGTCACACCATCAACCAAACATCCTAAAGAGTACCTGCAAAAATTATGCCACAAGCAAGGCTGAGTATACTAATACTCAACTAGACTTACCCCGTGTGAGGAGTCTACTCCTCTACCTCAAGACGTGCAGATGTTTGGATGAGGGGTTTGGTTTGCCAAAAGCACTAGCTGAGTCTAAAATCAAGTTTTAGCTTTTCAAGTTTTAGTATGATCCTTTTAAACTAGAAGTGTACCTAGCTAACCATACATGGTATCAAGCAATTTAGCAATCAACATCTTTTGCCATACAACACATTTCCATTTATTACTCAATGTAGCAGCATGGATCAAACAGTCTCATTAGCTGCGAGAAGCAGACGATTCGAGTCGAGTTTTTAAACCTTGCAAGGTAAACCTAAATACACGACATGGCGAGGCACTCCGTCCCCACACACATCTACTGTCCCCATCGATTCCCCGTCAGCAGAGAGGGGCTCACCGCCTTGGCGTACAATGCCTCACTGATCCCGACTGCCATCGTGCAGTGACCGCACTTGTACCCACCATAACCGGAATGGGAGACCACGTCTCAGGTCGCATGAGGAGGGCAATCTGCTGCCAGGTTCACTCAGGTACTAGGCTTACCGATTTACCATATTTCTCGGCATGTGTTTAGTACGTTCAAACGCTTGACATTAGGTACCACACCTTAATCCTTATTCCAATTTCCGCCTCGTAGGCAACGCATCCTCATGGATCGTTGTCCACAGACCATCATCATTATGATATAAAAATAGATACAACCAATTTCTGACCTCGTGCGAGTGCTGGAAAAATCACTCGACTTCTACCGAGATCCCTAATTAGTAAAGCAGCTACTCAACCTAGCATACTAGTATCCATCTCAAAAGGAATCCTGAGTTCATGCAACTAAGGTTCCAGTCAACTCCTACACTTAAGTGCACAGTACAAGCCTACAAACATTAATTGTAGTAAAATAGTATATATAAACGGTTATGCATAAAACCGGGGCTTGCCTTTAATTTAACACTTAGGTAGTGTTTGCTGGGGGAGGTACTCGCTTGGCGAGCATCCACTAGGTAAGTCCACCATTCTTCAGGTCGTACACCAACTGTATCTTGTGGTTGGCACCACATCACTGTCTCGATCATCATCTCTCGGTTCTAAATGAGATGCATATGTATGAATATAATGAAAGTAGCACAAGATACTTTAAGTACATGCTAGCGAATTAAAAACTAAGTAGCGAGACATCATAAGTAACCGCACACACTAGCGTTAGCTAACTACGTATCATCGAGCGCACAACAGTAACACCACTAAAAGACGACAAACATTTTGTATATTTACGCAACACAAATACGACCCCATAAGTACGAGCATCTATTTAACCTGCTATGGCTTTTCATTATTCTTCTATTAAGCACACAAAAACATCCCAAACACCGATTTAACATAGGACCTATGCATCAAGGGCTATGGAAACTCCTATATCACAACCAGCTAGAGAAGGAAACATATAAAACACGACACACATGTCATCACTAGCTTAGTCATGGCAAATATATATTAATTTAGTGCTAACCAACCATTTTTAGCCAAAAGGGTGAACTAACAATCAAATAAGCACTAGCAGAATTTTTGGACAGCAATACAACAGTCACTTGTTTTGATCATAACTTTTCAATTATTAGTTCAAAAACATTAAACTAGTACTTTCTGGAAAGATTAAAAAGTGTTCTACAATTTTGGTATTATCATCTCAATATGATTAGACACTTAGCAAGGTCGAATTGTGCAAACACAACAGCTCTGTCCAGATTTGGACAGATTCAGACTTGCAGCTTCAAAAATTCACAACTAAAGATTCAGACATCCATATAAATTGATCCTAAACTTTCTGGAAAGGTAATGAAATTTTTTACATATCATTTATAAACATCTCAAGGTGATTCAATATTTAACTAAGAATAAAATACAATAGAAGACTTTGCTGTCCAGAACTGGACAGATTCAGTCTTCTCACTTTAAACATTCATAACTTAATCTTCAGATCACCAAAAAGAGTGATCCAAGACTTTTTTTGGAAAGCTCAGCAAAAGCACTACATAACTTTTATAATCACCAAGAAGTGATTCAATGTTTAACTAAATCAAACAACACAGTTTTCGAAATCTGTTCTGACGGTGGACAGAACACAGCAACCAGTCTGTAAAATTCATAACTCCTAAACTACCAGGCCTATGGTTATGAAATTTTAACACAGGCAAGATCAGAAAAGCATCTACAACTTTCTTATAACGATCATGAACAGATTGCAACATTAAATTAATAAACAATGCAGTTTCTGAAATCTGTACAGAAAGTGGACAGATTCAGTTACTGAATTTGTAAAAAGAATAACTCCTAAACTGTCAGACCTATGGTTGTCAAATTTTAACACAAGTAAGATAATAGAGTTATCTACAACTGTCTTGTGACCACAAATAACTTATTTCAACATTAACTTAAGCAACCATTGCAATTTCTAAAATCTGTTCAGAAATTCGACAGATTCAGGTGCTGGGCTTGTGAAAAGCACAACTCCTAAACGATCTGGTTTATGGCTGTCAAATTTTAGTACAAGCAAGATAATCATGTTATCTACAACTCTTCTATATGACTTTTCTACAGAAAACATGATTTGGTTTATCAAACAAACAGAGCTTCTATATAATTCAAGAATTGCCGCATTCTAGAGACTTGAATCATTCTAGCACTTTACCATTTCTTAGAGTTAAATTAATTAAATGAGGACTAACAAGTAGACTTACAAATTTTATCCAAATCATTTAGTGCACTAAAATTACTACAACCAATTAACAACGCATTCTTCACGATAATCACCCAACAATTTGCGTTTTAAATTAGACATCACATGAGCACTACTACTTTTTACCCGCGATCATAACCATACGCATTTAGACTATAACAAGTAATCCATCATAACTACGAGCTTAACCAAAGCCATCTAACAAGTTAATTAACCAAAGGAATGGCATAGCCCGCCATACGACATACACATCGGCTTGCCTATTATTAACGCAGTCCGAGACACCACATGTATATATATCACAATCACTTACGCCATCGACTCTTACTTAACATCAGTTGGCTAACGCCGTATAAGACTTAGCAAACCATTTTAGACATTGTAACTCGAAACATGGGTTGAAGCAGGTTAATTAGTTTTTCTTAACCATTTCTCCACTTGAATTAGTTAACACACAAGTCACTTAAAATACCATATTTTAGGAGGTCTAACATGGAGGCATTTACACATGGCGTAAAACTCCATAAGACTACATTTGCTACTGACACCAATAGTACCTACTAACCTATTATTCACCATACGAACACAATTACTCGCCGCCTACTAGTTTCTAACATAATCCTTACATAACTCGTAATCCCACTACTAACTAACAATAAATCACGCACGACAACTACCACATCAACCGGTTAATTTATTTGGACACCGTCTGCCTAGCTTGCCACTAGTACCCCACATTTTGACTAATGCTCAAAAATACATCCTTTATTCGATTATACAACAGCGACCTAAGCGTCATGTTACCCAGTGCATACATCTTTCTTCGTCGCGAGTATAACCATATTACGGCATACACCCGCACACCTCAATCAAATATCTTACGCCACCACCACTATAATACACCACGGCACACACACGCATACGTGTCCCCACTGCATTCTCATGACCAATTTTAGCACAATTAATTATGACAATGTTTATCGACTAGTCAAGTGAAACACTAACCGATCCTTCGCACATCTCATCTTTAAAACACGAATCACATGTCACATAATTTATATTTCCGATCCACTCTATCCTACACCACGATGAATACATAAAATATTTTTAACATAGACGAACATCTTAGCCGACTACGGAAATTACCAAGCATGTTTTACGCTTTATTAATTTACCACAGCTAACACACTACTTTACGACGAAGTGTTTTAACATACAATTAATGCATCCGCGACCAATCCCTACGACACACAATTGGACCATTGCAGGTACACAAACACTTGTTGGTATTCCAATCGCGAACACATCTACGCGTACCACTTTCTCCTCCGTGCATTTTAATTCGCATACAACATATTCACATACATATATATATATATACATGACAATGACAAATGTGCAAGTAAGTCAATCACATGGATTCAACCTGAACGAGTCGGGATTTAGCCGCATGGACTGTCCACATGGCTCGGCATTTCGTCGAACTGCAAGGCGCGGAGCGCGACATCGACCACTAGCTGCGAAAACACACAAATTTGTTGGCGGTAGTTAATCGAACATCACACACATCGGAAATAAACATCGAGGACAGCGGGGGGTTTCTCACCACGGGTTTCGACGGCGTCGCAGACGGGGCTGCGCAGCAAACACGAGAGCGATGACACACGACGGGGAGCGAAGAATGAACCGGAGGGCTGCTGCACCGATTTTTCTTGCTGGCATCCAAAAAAAGGAGGGCTCGACGAGCAGCACCATGGGAGATGAGGAAGAAGGGCTATGCATAGATCAGACATTCTGTAAAGCGGTAGCGCGCATGGTGGAGAGCGGCATGGGAAGGGACATCGTCGTCCAGGGAAACAGGGAGGGTGCTGGTTGGGAGAGGGGCTCGGCCTCCATGGGGAAGAAGGTCCCCGATGCTGGCTGTATGGGGAGGAAGAGGGCCTGCGCTGTGGACCGGCACAGCTGCGCAGATCAGGTCGACGCTGGCTGCGGATAAGCGCACAGAAGCTATGGCCTGCGGCCCGGCGAGGTCGGACGGTGCAGCTACAGCAGAGCACAAGGCGGAGCTCGCAGGGAGGGGCTGCAGCTGCTGGTGCCCATGGTTGGAGGGGCTGGAGCTTGGGGCGCCGGCCAGAGAAGGGCAGAGGTCCGACCAGGGCGACGGCGGCTCACCTGCTCGAGCTGGGGGCCGGTCCGGCCATGGTCAGTGACCGAGAGAGCAGAGAGAGGAAAAAAAAAATGGAGCAGCGGCCTGGAGGGAGCAGAACGCCAAGGGGGATGGAGAGAAGGCGAGGAGGAGGAAAGGGGGAGCCGGCTGGGGACAAGGGCGCTGACTGGGGAAGAAGCCAGAGAGAGCTCGCGACGAGCAGCAGCAAGGGGAATGTTGGTCTGAGTGGGGAGATTGTTGGCGAGCTCGCGGCTGAGAGGTGAGCTCGGCCATGGGAATGGCACCCACGCCTTGGCTGGAGATGAAGCTGTCGTGGGAAAACGAGAGAGGAAGAAAGCGTGGGGGAGAAGAAGGCTATTGGTGGCGGCTGGAATTTTTTTGAGGGGTGGGAGTGCAAAATAGCCTCCACTTGCTAGGAGAGGGCTCCTATTTATAGAAGGGGCACTAGGGTTAGGGTTTTCTCATGGGCCAAATGGGCCGGGCTGGAATGGGCTTGGCCCAAAACACGTACTGGGGTCGCGCTAAATTATTTTTTCCGGAACAAAAATGCTTCTGCGGATTTCACTGGCACACAAAACAGAGTGAACGAGAGTTCAGACGAACGGACGGTTAAGTAATTAATTCGGCCGAGAGTTTGATTTGACTTCGCTCGGCAATAATTCCCTACGCATGATTCGAGAATAAATAGTCTTAAGATATGACTGGCTCTTAGATTTAGGATTGAAAGAGACAAGGCGTGACATTTAAGAATCATTGTCGAGGTTGATTTTCGAATTCGGATCGAACACAGGGGTATTAAGCCGAGTCGGATAAGAATTGATTAGAGGACGACATATTGAGTATTCCGTGTGAGAGTACGAACTCAGATTAAAATAGTCAGACACAGATCGAAGGTCGAGGAATCAGATTCAGACACAACTCGATTAGCAACTGTCGAGCGTTTGATTAAATGAGCTTTCGACGAGATTTTATAAATCGAGATTGATCAGCGAGTTCGCATTCGTTCTGAGAAATAAAAGTTTTAATAGGCTCCAAATTTGGTCGTTTCTCGCGATCGAATAACTCTGACTTCGGTGAGCTTCCATGAATAATCTTGATAAACAGAGATAAACACGATCGAGAAATAGGAAATTTTCACTAAGCATTCAAGTTAGGGACAAATCTCTAGACATAACACGAAACTGACACCTGGGGTGTCACAGCCTTCCCCCTTAAAAATAATCTCGTCCCGAGATTCGAATGGGGATCTTTAAGGGTGGAGAAGCATGTAACTCCCAGACTGAAGATAGATGGAAATTTATGAGATGGGATCTGATAAGATACTGAAGATAGATTTGGGTAGAATATCACGGCATGTTGAGACAAAATGCAGCGATCATTTTGAGAGAATATCCACAAAAGACAGCACATCGGTGTAGTTCCATAATGGATCATGACTATTAACCGCGATACCAGCGCGTGCCGAGCAGCTCAATCATGTGTGCACCATAGTAGGCTCTCGGTTTCGTCGCGGCACCATCAGTCGTTAGTCATGACATCATTACCAAACGCAACCAATAAGAAATTCACATAGCTGTGATAGTTGGAGCCCATGAGAGTATGGCTCAGAAAAATAAGAATGTGACCAGAATTGAAGCAGAGATTGCTGGCAAAAAGAGCATCACATGAGAATTTTCTTCACTCTGAGAACTATTTCTTGATCATCATGGGGATTATTAGCCAAAGATTGATACGATATTTAATATGAGGAGGAACCAACCATGAGATCGAGACTGATAAGCTTTTAGAGACATAAGAGATCCCAAGATAACAACAACATCCATTAATCCACATGGATATGCCGTTTAGAGATAAGTTGATAAAATGACGTCATGATCCTTAGAGAAAGAGTATAAGAATGATCAGAAATGAGAGATTTGGGCAAGATCAACATCTGATACTTGAGAACGGGTTATAGCAGATAACCAGATAACGGGGCAGATTCAATAGGGGATCCCGAGATTCGGATGATAAAACCAACATGATTCACAAGAAAAAAGGATTACCAGATCCAGGCAAAAGGAGAGGAAGGCAAACAGGATCAGCTAGGATGATCAACAAAAATGCTATGAAGTTTTAGGGGCAAAGATTTATGGAAAGAAACATGGCCTTGATAGGGTTTGCGCAACTAGACACCAACAACCAAATTTTTTTGACACAACAAGTGCACAAGGAGACTTGGGTTGGTCTAGCGGTCAAGTTATGGGGGTTTACAAGTTGTGTAGGTGCAACTTTAAGGGTAAAACTCAAGGGCTAGAAACACCAACACAAGCATATAATTTTTTTAAGGTTTCACTAGGGAACCACTAGATTGTTTGGAGAAGGGGGGTCTTTTTTTGGGCAAACAGACAACAATTTTTTTTGGCAAAAAGGGTTGAACAATTACAATACCACCTAGCTAACAAGACAAGAGAAACACATAGCACGACCTAACAAGACTTACCAATCTGACACGAGGTAAGGCATTTCTAACATAGCAGTACATCACATTATTCACAAGTTATTATTGGAATAAAGGTGAGAGAAGCATGTTGAGGCATAAGAGACAATTATAATGCGACAATCATGATGCATGCTCATTCTAGTCGTCTTCTCAGACCTAACTAATTTTTCGGGTGCTTCTACAACATCCTTATTAATAGTAGTAGTAGCCTTTATGGCCTAAATAACTAGGCACCTAGCTACCCATCTATTCCTAGGGCTTCACGTCCTAGGTCTGACTTATCGTCCTGACGATCTATCCAACATTGGTTTCTAGCAAGTTTTACTTTAGAAAAGGTTGGTAATTATGACTTATTGACTTCTCTGTAATGGTATTCGCTCCAATACCAGCTGTGGCGGAACCACCCGAATTATTCCAGATTAATTGCCCAAGTCACACCCTTAAGGGCAGCAACACACTTAAACCGGAATAACCCGTCAGTCCCTCGGATCTAGTCCGATAAAGCCACTTACCAGGATCGAATACCACTAGCTCACTCGAAGGTGAGGCACAGAGAAATACAACAAAACATAATACCACAAATTTAATAAGTATCATTAGTGATTACATTATCGGAGTTTCAGAAATAATAACCATAAATTTTAATGCAGCAGAAATAACTAACGGAGAAAACCAAGTAATCATGGTGAAGCCTGGCCACGCTACTCCTCCTGGTCCTCTCCTGCGGAAGCAGTAACCCACTCGACCGTCTGTCCCGGTGACAGGGACGAAGGCCAAGTCACACCATCAACCAATCATCTTAAGGAGTACCTGCAAAAATTATGCCACAAGCAAGGCTGAGTATAGTATACTCAGCTAGACTTACCCGGTGTGAGGAGTCTACTCCTGTACCTCTAGACATGCAGTTGTTTGGCTGAGAGGTTTGGTTTGCCAAAAGCGCTAGCAGAGTCTAAAATCAAGTTTTAGCTTTTCAAGTTTTAGTATGATCCTTTTAAACTAGATGTGTACCTAGCTAACCATACATGGTATCAAGCAATTTAGCAACCAACATCTTTTGCCATACAACACATTTCCATTTATTACTCAATGTAGCAGCATGGATCAAACAGTCTCATTAGCTGCGAGAAGCAAACGATTCGAATCGAGTTTTTAAACCTTGCAAGGTAAACCTAAATACACGACGTGCCGAGGCACTCTGTCCCCACACACATCTACCTTCCCCATCGATTCCCCGTCAGCAGAGAGGGGCTCACCGCCTTGGCGTACAATGCCTCAATGACCCCAACTGTCGTCGTGCAGTGACCGCGCTTGTACCCACCATAACCGGAATGGGAGACCACGTCTCAGGTCGCATGAGGAGGGCAATCTGCTGTCAGGTTCACTCAGGTACTAGGCTTACCGATTTACCATATTTCTCGGCATGTGTTTAGTACGTTCAAACGCTTGACACAATGTACCACACCTTAATCCTTATTCCAATTTCCGTCTCGTAGGCAACGCATCCCCATGGATCGTTGTCTACAGACCATCATCATTATGATATAAAAATGGATACAACCAATTCCTAACCTCGCGCGAGTGCTGGAAAAATCACTCGACTTCTATCGAGATCCCTAATTAGTAAAGCAGCTACTCGACCTAGCATACTAGTATCCATCTCAAAAGGAATCCTGAGTTCATGCAACTAAGGTTCCAGTCAACTCCTACACTTAAGTGCACAGTACAAGCCTACAAACATTAAGTGTAGTAAAATAGTATATATAAACGGTTATGCATAAAACCAGGGCTTGCCTTTAATTTAACACTTAGGTAGTGTTTGCTGGGGGAGGTACTCGCTTGGCGAGCATCCACTAGGTAAGTCCACCATTCTTCAGGTCGTCCACCAACTGTATCTTGTGGTTGGCACCACATCACTGTCTCGATCATCATCTTTCGGTCCTAAATGAGATGCAAGATGCATATGTATGAATATAATGAAAGTAGCACAAGATACTTTAAGTACATGCTAGCGAATTAAACACTAAGTAGCGAGACATCATAAGTAACCGCACACACTAGCGTTAGCTAACTACGTATCATCGAGCGCACAACAGTAACACCACTAAAAGACGACAAACATTTTGTATATTTACGCAACACAAATACGACCCCATAAGTACGAGCGTCTATTTAACCTGCTACGACTTTTCATTATTCTTCTTTTAAGCACAGAAAAACATCCCAAACACCGATTTAACATAGGACCTATGCATCAAGGGCTATGGAAACTCCTATATCACAACCAACTAGAGAAGGCAACATATAAAACAAGACACACATGTCATCACTAGCTTAGTCATGGCAAATATATATTAATTTAGTGCTAACCAACCATTTTTAGCCAAAAGGGTGAACTAACAATCAAATAAGCACTAGCAGAATTTTTGGACAGCAATACAGCAGTCACTTGTTTTGATCATAACTTTTCAATTATTAGTTCAAAAATATTAAACTAGGACTTTATGGAAAGCTTAAAAAGTGTTCTACAATTTTGGTATTATCATCTCAATATGATTAGACTCTTAGCAAGGTCGAATTATGCAAACAAAGCAGCTCTGTCCAGATTTGGACAGATTCAGACTTGCAGCTTCAAAAATTCACAACTAAAGATTCAGACATCCAAACAAATAGATCCTAGACTTTCTGGAAAGGTGATGAAATTTTTTACATATCATTTATAAATATCTCAAGGTGATTCAATATTTAACTAAGGATAAAATACACTAGAAGACTTTGTTGTCCAGAACTGGACAGATTCAGTCTTCTCACTTTAAACATTCATAACTTAATCTTCAGATCACCAAAAAGAGTGATCCAAGACTTTTTTGGAAAGCTCAGCAAAAGCATTACATAACTTTTATAATCACCAAGAAGTGACTCAATGTTTAACTAAATCAAACTACACAGTTTTCGAAATCTGTTCTGACGGTGGACAGAACACAGCAACCAGTCTGTAAAATTCATAACTCCTAAACTATCAGGCCTATGGTTATGAAATTTTAACACAAGGAAGATCGGAAAAGTATCTACAACTTTCTTATAACGACCATGAACAGATTGCAACATTAACTTGAGGAAACAATACAGTTTCTGAAATCTGTACAGAAAGTGGACAGATTCAGTTACTGAATTTGTAAAATGAATAACTCCTAAACTGTCAGACCTATGGCTGTAAAATTTTAACACAAGTAAGATAATAGAGTTATCTACAACTTTCTTGTGACCACCAATAACTTATTTCAACATTAACTTAAGCAACCATTGCAATTTCCGAAATCTGTTCAGAAATTCGACAGATTCAGGTGCTGGGCTTGTGAAAAGCACAAATCCTAAACGATCAGGTTTATGGCTGTCAAATTTTAGTACAAGCAAGATAATCATGTTATCTACAACTCTTCTATATGACTTTTCTACAGAAAACATGATTTGGTTTATCAAACAAACAGCACAACGAAAACAATGCGTGCAGCCCAAAACAGCAATCAATAGATTCCAGCTTCTATATAATTTAAGAATTGCCGCATTCTAGAGACTTGAATCATTCTAGCACTTTACCATTTCTTAGAGTTAAATTAATTAAATGAGGACTAACTAGTAGACTTCCAAATTTTATCTAAATCATTTAGTGCACTAAAATTACTACAACCAATTAACAACGCATTCTTCACGATAATCACCCAACAATTTGCGTTTTAAATTAGACATCACATGAGCACTACTACTTTTTACCCGCGGTCATAACCATACACATTTAGACTACAACAAGTAATTCATCATAACTACGAGCTTAACCAAAGCCATCTAACAAGTTGATTAACCAAAGGAATGGCATAGCCCGCCATACGACATACACGTCGGCTTGCCTATTATTAACGCAGTCCGAGACACCACATGTATATATATCACAATCACTTACGCTATCGACTCTTACTTAACATGAGTTGGCTAACGCCGTATAAGACTTAGCAAACCATTTTAGACATTGTAACTCGAAACATGGGTTGAAGCAGGTTAATTAGTTTTTCTTAACCATTTCTCCACTCGAATTAGTTAACACACAAGTCACTTAAAACACCATATTTTAGGAGGTCTAACATGAAGGCATTTACACATGACGTAAAACTCCATAAAACTACATTTGCTCATGACACCAACAATACCTACTGACCTATTATTCACCATACGAACACAGTTACACGCCGCCTACTAGTTTCTAACATAATCCTTACATAACTCGTAATCCCACTACTCACTAACAATAAATCACGCACGACAACTACCACATCAACCGATTAATTTATTTGGACACCGTCTGCCTAGCGTGCCACTAGTACCCCACATTTTGACTCATGCTAAAAAATACATCCTTTATTCGATTATACAACAGCGACCTAAGCGTCATGTTACCTAGTGCATACATCTTTCTTCGTCGCGAGTATAACCATATTACGGCATACACCCACACATCTTAATCAAATATCTTACGCCACCACCACTATAATACACCATGGCACACAAACGCATACGTGTCCCCACTGCATTCTCATGACCAATTTTAGCACAATTATTTATGACAATGTTTATCGACTAGTCAAGTGAAACACTAACCGATCCTTCGCACATCTCATCTTTAAAACACGAATCACATGTCACATAATTTATATTTTCGATCCACTCTATCCTACACCACGATGAATACATAAAATATTTTTAACATAGACGAACATCTTAGCCGACTGCGGAAATTACCAAGCATGTTTTACGCTTTATTAATTTACCACAGCTAACACACTACTTTACGACGAAGTGTTTTAACAAACAATTAATGCATCCGCGACCAATCCCTACAACGCACAATTGGACCATTGCAGGCACACAAACACTTGTTAGTATTCCAATCGCGAACACATCTACGCGTACCACTTTCTCCTCCATGAATTTTAATTCGCATACAACATATTCACACACATATATATATATATATATATACATGACAATGACAAATGTGCAAGTAAGTCAATCACATGGATTCAACCTGAACGAGTCGGGATTTAGCTGCATGGACTGTCCACATGGCTCGGCATTTCGTCGAACTGCAAGGTGCGGAGCGCGACATCGACCACTAGCTGCGAAAACACACAAATTTGTTGGCGGTAGTTCATCGAACATCACACACCTCGGAAATAAACATCGAGGACAGCGGGGGGTTTCTCACCACGGGTTTCGACGGCGTCGCAGACGGGGCTGCGCAGCAAACACGAGAGCGATGACACACGACGTGGAGCGAAGAATGAACCGGAGGGCTGCTGCACCAATTTTTCTTGCCGGCATCCAAAAAAAGGAGGCCTCGACGAGCAGCACCATGGGAGATGAGGAAGAAGGACTATGCATAGATCGGACATTCTGTAAAGCGGTAGCGCGCGTGGTGGAGCAGCGGCATGGGAAGGGACATCGTCGTCCAGGGGAACAGGGAGGGCGCTGGTTGGGAGAGGGGCTCGGCCTCCATGGGGAAGAAGGTCCCCGACGCTGGCTGTGTGGGGAGGAAGAGGGCCTGCGTTGTGGACCAGCACAGCTGCGCAGATCAGGTCGACGCTGGCTGCGGACAAGCGCACAGAAGCTATGGACTGCAGCCCGGCGAGGTCGGACGGCGCAGCTGCAGCAGAGCACAAGGAGGAGCTCGCAGGGAGGGGCTTTAGCTGCTGGTGCCCATGGTTGGAGGGGCTGGAGCTTGGGGCGCCGGCCAGAGAAGGGCAGAGGTCCGGCCAGGGCGACGGCCGCTCACCTGCTCGAGCTGGGGGCCGGTCCGGCCATGGTCAGCGACCGAGAGAGCAGAGAGAGGAAAAACAAAAATGGAGCAGCGGCCTAGAGGGAGCAGAACGCCAAGGGGGATGGAGAGAAGGGGAGGAGGAGGAAAGGGGGAGCCGGCTGGGGAAAAGGGCGCCGACTAGGGAAGAAGCCAGAGAGAGCTCGTGGCGAGCAGCAGCAAGGGGAATGGAGGTCTGAGTGGGGAGATTGTTGGCGAGCTCGCGGCAGGGAGGTGAGCTCGGCCATGGGAATGGCGCCCATGTCTTGGCTGGAGATGAAGCTGTCGTGGGAATACCAGAGAAGAAGAAAGCATGGGGGAGAAGAAGGCTATTGGTGGCGGCTGGAATTTTTTTGAGGGGTAGGAGTGCAAAATAGCCTCCACTTGCTAGGAGAGGGCTCCTATTTATAGAAGACGCACTAGGGTTAGGGTTTTTTCATGGGACAAATGGGCCGGGCTGGAATGGCTTGGCCCAAAACACATACTCGGGTCGCGCTAAATTATTTTTTCCGGAACAAAAATGCTCCTACGGATTTCGCCGGCACGCAAAACAGAGTGAACGAGAGTTCGGACGTACGGACAGTTAAGTGATTAATTCGGCCGAGAGTTTGATTTGACTTTGCTCGGCAATAATTCCCTACGCATGATTCGAGAATAAATCGTATTAAGATATGACTGGCTCTCAGATTTAGGATTGAAAGAGACAAGGCGTGACATTTAAGAATCATTGTCGAGGTTGATTTTCGAATTCGGATCGAACAGAGGGGTATTAATCCGAGTCGGATAAGAATTGATTAGAGGACGACATATTGAGTATTCCGTGTGAGAGTACGGACTCAGATTAAAATAGTCAGACACAGATCGAAGGTCGAGGAATTGGATTCAGACACAGCTCGACTAGCAACTATCGGTCGTTTGATTAAATGAGCTTTCGACAAGATTTTATAAATCGAGATTGATCAGTGAGTTCGCATTCGTTCCGAGAAATAAAAGTTTTAATAGGCTCCAAATTTGGCCATTTCTCGCTATCGAATAACTCTGACTTCGGTGAGCTTCCATGAATAATCTTGATAAACAGAGATAGACACGATCGAGAAATAGGAAATTTTCACTGAGCATTCAAGTTAGGGACAAATCTCCCGACATAACACGAAACTGACACCTGGGGTGTCACAGAAACTTCCGCAAGTTTAACAAGAAGAAAAACCAGAACAAATAAGAGAACACAAATAAACCTGTTCAAACAGCACAATTTAAAAAGAAGAACAACAACAAGGGAAAGGGAGGATGCTTTGTTTGTGGCAGTGATCAACATTGGGCTAGAGAGTGCCCTGATCGCAAGTTCACACAGGACAAGAAATTAGCTAATGTTGTAACTACTGAAACTAGAGATGGAACATCTGGGTATGGTAATTCTTTACCATTTGTTCTTTCAGTTTGTAATTCACCTGAGTGGTGGATGGATAGTGGTACAAACATTCATGTGTGTGCTGATGTCTCTATGTTCTCTTCCTACCAGGTCGGGAGGTCTGGCGCCTTGTTAATGGAAAACGGGTCACGTGCTCATGTTCTTGGTGTTGGTACGGTCATTCTGAAGTTTACTTCGGGAAAGACGGTGCCATTGAAGAGCGTGCAGCATGTGCCCTCTATCAAGAAGAATCTCGTTAGTGCTTCTATGCTATGTCGAGATGGATACAAAGTTGTTCTTGAGTCAAATAAATGTGTTGTGTCGAAACATGATACTTTTGTTGGTAAAGGATATGACTGTGGAGGCTTGTTCCACTTATCACTGCATGATGTGTGTAATAAAATAGTGAATTCTGTTAATTTTTCTGATGAGTCAGATTTATGGCATTCACGTTTTTGGCATGCAAGCTTTGGTTGTCTTATGCGGTTAGCAAATCTAAATCTAATTCCTAAATTTAGCTTGGTCAAAAAGTCTAAGTGCCATGTGTGTGTTGAATCAAAACAACCCTGCAAGCCTCACAAGGCTGCTGAGGCGAGGAATTTGGCACCTCTAGAACTTGTTCATTCTGTTCTGTGCGAGATGAATGGAATTTTGACAAATGGTGGTAAAAGATACTTTCTCACTTTTATAGATGACTCCACCAGATTTTGCTATGTGTATCTCTTAAAAACAAAAGATGAAGCGTTTAATTATTTTAAGACCTATAAAGTTGAAGTTGAGAATCAACTTCAGAGGAAAATAAAACTGTTAAGGTCCGATCGAGGTGGAGAATATTTCTATAATGTTTTCGATGAGTTCTGTGTGGAACATGGTATTATTCATGAGAGGACACCGCCATTCTCACCATAATCCAATGGGATTGTTGAAAGGAAAAACCGCAGTCTAACAGATTTGGTGAATGCCATGTTGAGTACAGCGGGATTATCCAAGGCATGGTGGGGTGAGGCGATTTTGACGGCGTGTCATGTCCTGAACAGAGTTCCAACAAAGAACAAAGAGATCACACCATTTGAGGAATGGGAAAAGAGAAGATTAAATCTCTCATATTTGCGCACTTGGGTTGCTTGGCTAAAGTGAATGTGCCAATCAACAAAAGCGTAAACTTGGGCCCAAAACTGTTGATTGTATATTCCTTGGGTACTCTTTTCACAGCACTGGGTATAGGTTCTTAATTATAAAACTTGATGTGCCTGATATGTATGTTGATACTATCATGGAATCAAGAGACGCAACATTTTTTGAGAATGAGTTTCCCATGAAGAATACACCTAGTGATACAAGTCATGAGACTATAATTCCCCATGAGCACGAAATGTCTATTCCTATAGATCATGCTGAGGATCCTCACGTGCACATCCCTGAGAAGGATGACACTATAGTCACTCAAAAGAGCAAGAGACAGAGGGTTGCAAAATCTTTGGTAATGACTTTATAGTGTACCTTGTGGAAGACACACCAACTACCATTAGTGAGGCATATTCCTCTCCTGATGCTGACTTATGGAAGGAAGCAGTAAGGAGTGAGATGGAATCTATTATGTCTAATGGAACTTGGGAGGTCGTTGACCGTCCTTATGGTTGTCAACCTATAGGCTGCAAATGGATCTTCAAGAAAAAGCTTAGGCCTGATGGTACAATCGAAAGGTACAAGGCAAGGCTTGTGGCCAAAGGATATACCCAAAAAGAGGGTGAAGATTTCTTTGATACCTACTCACCAGTTGCTCAATTGACTACAATTCGCACATTAATAGCTGTGGCAGCCTCTTATGGTCTTATCATTCATCAGATGGATGTTAAGACATCTTTCCTAAATAGAGAGTTGGATGAGGAGATCTACATGGATCAGCCAGAAGGGTTCATTGCGGATGGTCAAGAGAACAAGGTGTGCATGTTGATAAAATCATTGATTGGCCTAAAACAAGCACCTAAGCAATGGCATGAAAAGTTTGATAATACTCTTACAACTACTGGTTTTGCTGTAAATGAAGCTGACACGTGTGTATATTATCGGTATGGTGGGGGTGAGTCTGTTATGCTGTGCCTTTATGTTGATGACATCTTGATCTTTGGATCAAATCTCAATGTGATTGAGGAAGTTAAAAATATTCTATCGAGCAATTTCGAAATGAAAGATTTGGGAGAAGCTGATGTCATTCTAAACATCAAGCTTGTTAGAGAAGGTAATGGTGGGGTAACTTTGTTACAATCTCATTATGTGGAAAAGGTATTGAGTCGCTTTGGTTTCAGTGACTGTGATCCTGCTCCATCACCTTATGACCCTAGCATGCTATTGAGAAAGAATCGGAGAATAGCAAGGGATCAATTGACATGCTCCCAGATCATTGGCTCGCTCATGTACCTTGCAAGTGCAACAAGACCGGACATCTCATATGTTGTGAGTAAGCTGAGTCGGTTTGTGTCAAAACCAGGAGATGATCACTGGCGTGCTCTTGAGAGAGTGTTGCAGTATTTGAAAGGTACTATGACATACGTTATTCATTATACTGGAAACCCAAAAGTGCTGGAAGGCTATTGTGATGCCAACTGGATTTCTGATGCTGATGAGCTTTATGCCACAAGCGGATATGTGTTTCTGTTTGGAGGTGGCGCTGTTTCCTGGACGTCTTACAAGCAGACTATCTTAACAAAGTCTACCATGGAAGCAGAACTCACAGCATTAGACACTGCTGGAGCTGAGGCCGAGTGGCTCCGTGATTTCCTATTGGATTTACCGGTAGTTGAAAAACCGATACCAGCTATTTCCATGAACTGTGACAACCAAACTATGATTACAAAGGTTAATAGTTCTAGGAATAACATGAAGTCAACAAGGCATGTTAAGAGAAGATTAAAATCTGTCAGAAAGCTAAAAAACTCTGGAGTTATAACAGTGGATTATGTCCACACATCGAATAATCTAGCAGATCAATTCACTAAGGGTCTGTCACGAAATGTGATAGAAAGTGCATCAAGAGAAATGGGTATGAGACCCATGTGAAATCTACTATAGTGGTAACCTGCTCTATGTGATCGGAGATCCCGTGAAGTAGAGTGGAGAAACAAGCTAGGAGTAGGTTGTGAGGAAAGATCCCTTCCTTAACTCATTTCTGATGCACATCTTTCCTAACTGTAAGGCAGGATGGTATTTACCTTAATATATTCCAAGAGTCTTATAAATGTGAGATGTTGTCCTATAGAACATCTTCTGAGGAGTACATCTATATGAGTCAGACTGCTGGTCACAGACTATGGGACTTGCGTAATCACTAAATACTCATGAAAGGCACTGAAGTGTGACTTATATGCTTCTAAACAACGGGGATGCCTTTTTGCAGCCTAGTATCATCAAAGGATTTGAGCGAATCTCATCTCGCACAAAACTGTCAATTCAAGGCTTAGTTCATTGTTCAGTTGTGAATGAGTGAAACTCTTATTCTAGATGGATGTTCAACTTAACAGTCTACATCGAAACACTGGTATATCAAAGGATCGTGATTCTGATACTTCATCATTACAAACCCTAGAGTTTGGTGGGGATTGTTGGATTTATTATGGTTTTGGCCCATTTAATCAATAAACCCTATGGTGTGTAGTTGTGGACAATACCAATAGTACCATATTGGAATTCCAAGGGTCGTTGGCTTGACTTATATGGTGGGAATTATTCCACTTAATTTGAGAAGTTAAGAAACGAAAAAGGGCGTGCCACACGCTCGCGCGCCGCCGCCGCCGCTGGTCGGGCCAGGCCGGATACGGGCACGGGCTCGGGCTCGGGCCAGGCGGGGCGTGGCGTGGCATGGCGAGGCAGGAAAGCAGGCAGGCGGCGAGCGGGCGAGGCGTGGTGTGGTTGTGTTAATATTTAGCACTCGTTAACCACGGGTGTTTCAACTCCGGGTTAAACCTTTCAGTTGCCCGTCTCTTGAACAGCCGCATGCGAGACCCTTCTCTTTCAGCTTCCCTTCCCCGATGAAAGGTTAAGAAGGGGAGAACTCTTGTCGCTTGGGACAAGAGCAGAACTCTTTCAGAATCACAGTCCAGCCACAAGTATGGGTATTCCCATCTCGTAACTCTGCGTGCACAGAGGAGCAAGAGGGCAGGTGCCTCCGAAGCCCTTACCATTCAAGACCTTGCACGGGGAATCGGCAATTAGGTTTTTGGGGAGCGTCTACGCGACTGCCCGAACATCCTTACTGGTAACATGTTCTTCTTCCTGGCGTCTTCATCTCGTACGGCATGACAAGAGAAGTTGGACAAGGATCAGGATCCTCGGAGCGCATGGGAGGGTATGATCAATTCAACTCCTTACCGTTTTATGTTGTCCAGATTATATATGTTTCATACGTTCATCTCTACTATTTCGCATGTAACCATGAATTTATCCAATCTGTTTTGTCATATCATATCATGACATTTCTAATGCCTGTTCATGCTAGTAATATATCATATCTGTTTGTTTTAACTTTACAGTCATGTTGTTTATGTTGCTATCTATTTATTTTCAGTTGTTCCATCATGCTGCATGTACCATGTTTATATGCTTATTATATTTATATGATTCATATGTTTTTTGTTCTCATGTTCCATATTATTATGGACATATTTGACATCATGATTTCTATGATTAATCATCTTTTATATGTCATCACCATAATGTTAATTTATGGAAATAAAATGATATGAAAAATGCCTATCTTTCTAACACCATCATCGTCGCCGTCGACCGGGACAAGAATAGCCAGTAGATGGTGAAATGGGCGGTGGATCGGCTCCTCACCAGGGCAGCATGCTCCAGCTCGTCCATGTGAGCGGTAGGCGCTGTACACCCGTTTTATTTATTTATATATGCCGATGTGGGTTTACTGCATCAATATGTATGATATGAGAGGATTTAAGCTAGGACAATTTCTAGGGGTGCGGTACGCGAACATGGACACCCATCGCTATTTGTACATTTTGATGTAAAATTAATACAAAAGAAGCGTAAAATTATGTATAACTTAGTGTAAATAGCTGTCCAGGGATCCACTATTTTGGGCGTAAAAGGCACACGATTTGGGGTAGTTGTCGTGTATCTCGTTTCACACGAGATTATCATAAAACTCGTAAAGATGTGTTATAAATTGGTGTAAAATGCAATAACAAGTGATCTAGGGTATTTGTAGCATAAAACTTAAGTGACATAAATTGGCTACTAGATATAGGTAAATCATGTTGATTTGGTGCCCTTTTTTTAGCAATTGGTGGTGCCCTTACAGATGCTGTAACACATTAATTTATGAACCAATAAAAATTTCCAAGATTTAGTTTAATTTATTAAGATTTGAGTGGTTTAGAATCACAAGTTACAATTTTAAGTATTTTCTTTTATTATAAATCAATTAAAACAAAATATAAGCTTAAACTTGTTTTGTTGCATAGTGTTTCTAAGTTCAAAACATGTTAACAAAACTCTTAGAAGTCCTCAATAATTTTCATAATTTTCTGATTATTTTTCCTATTTTTGAAAAGCAAAAAATCTATTTATTAGGGGCACCTAAAAACATTTTTATAACCTACAAATGTTTTTATTTGTGTTTATTGGGTGCCAAAATATTTATAAGATTTTTTCTAGAATTTTTGGAGCCATTTCAACATTTTTCGTCATTAAAATTGAATTTATGTGTTTTATTAAAATATAAAATCTTTAAAACTAGAATTTATCCGGATTGTAAAGCTAGCGAGAGCCTCCAAGTTTGGGGAGAGTCTTACGGAGACTATGATCTCTCCGAATGAGAAAAGAAGAGAGGGTTCGAGCTTGATCTTTGGAATCGTTTGAGAGGGTTGAAAGAGACTCGTCCTCTTGGACAAGAGGCATAGGTTTTGATCTGCAACCAAACTTCGATAAACAAATCGTCGTGTCAATTGTGTTTGATTATTTGTGATTTGTCTTTCTTCCCATCCTAAAGTTCTCTGCTTCGGTCTTCATTCTAATTTCTAGTGTTGCTCCCTAGTTTATTCCGCATTCACTAGAGAAACACAATGCAAGAAGAACATCTCTCCTTACTTCGATCAAGTTATATCTTGTTCTAACGCCTATTTGGGGATCAAGTTTTGTTATTAAGTGGTAAATTTCAGGTTTTGCACATTCACCCCCTCTAGGTGACTTTCAATGACAGTTTAGAGTTTAGCCTAAGTGCGTAGATGGCCAGATGAAGGATTTGGGTTGGGGATGAATTGATTTATATCGATTCTGCGCTTATATACTTAGGATTTGGGAAGGTTATATTTGTTAGAAACATGCCCTAATGATAATAATAGAGATGAGCATATTTATTTGTATCCATTATATATATATATTGCTTAATTGAATATACATGAAAGGCACATTGTATTAATTAACAATTATGTGAATTGTTTGTGAGCTTCTTTACTTGTATGTTTATTCTAAATAGTGTGCTTGGTCAGAGTCGATGACTAGCACATGTATTAATTGATGACTACATTTCACAAGTTATGGACATGGAGATGTCAAACTAATAATTTGGGTGCATGTATGACATGAGGCTAGACCGACCTAACGTGAAATATTGTAATATGGTTCTCTTTTTGCAACATGTACATCGGGTCCTTAGACCTGAGATTGTCACATGTTCTGAAGATGTGAATTAACCTACTTAGAAATTATCAAACGCTACTCCGTAACTGGATAGTTATAAAGGTAGTTATGGTTTGTCAGGAAGCATGTTGCATGATTAGTCAAGATGGAATTTGTCCCTCTCTTATTGAGAGAGATATCTCTGAGTCCCTCGAGTGATTAGATCAAGAAATGCATGGATGTACCAGGGTTAAGTGGTAACTATTAAAGGATTCCAATTCACAGTATTGAGAAAGAGAGGTCAACTTAGAGACACACTGTAACACCCTGAATTTGGGGTATAAAATTTCTTTCTTATGATCATCCAAATTCAGGTGTTACTCTTCTCTATCTCACTTTAGTTTCTCTCTCTCTCTCTCTAGTTTTCCCTCTCTTTTTCTCTTTTGGTTAGGGTTAGCTTAATTAGTGAGGGATCATTTACTTTATTTTTGGAAAAACATGTGAGTCATGAAATGTTGCATCATGTTGAACCCCAAATATTCTTTGAATTGTTGCACATGGTTGATTTGGTTTGAATTTGAAACTTGAATTGAATTTTAATTGAAAACCCTAGAGAAAGTAAATAGAAAAGGCAATAGAAATTCCAGGAAAATAGAAAAGGCCATTTCAGCCCAAGCGGCCCATTTAGCCCAGCTCGCACGCGCGCCCGCTCCCGCGCGCCCCCTGCGTCTGACATGCGGGTCCCGCCTGTCGGCGCCAACCCGAGCGCGCTTCCCTCCCTCTCACTCTCCCTGTCCCATGGGCCAGACCTGTCGGCGCTAGTTTTCTTGCGCGCACCCGCTCTCCGTCTCTCTGTCCTGCTGTCCCCACCTGTCAGCCATCTCTAACCTCTCGCCCACGATCTCCCGTCGTGGACGCGCCCACGACCGCGCGTTTTCCAGCCACGTCCGAGCCCCCGCGCCCCTTTTGACCCCTGCGCCCTGCTCGCCCACCTCCCCTCTCTCATTTGCGCCCTCTGCCCAGCTCCCTCGCCCACTCTCTCGCTCTGCCCACACGAACCGAGAGATCCGCCACCGCCCGCCGATGCCCACCGTCTGTTCCGTGGCCGCCGTTGTGCCTGTGCCCCGCCTAGTGCCACGGTGAGCTTTGCCTTGCCGTCAGCTACTCAGGACACCCTTCGGTGTGCCCTCTCCCTCCCTGCTACGCCCGGTCCATGCTCATCAGAGCGTTTACTTGCGTAGCCGGAGTCCGCCACCATCGCTCGTCGAGCCTCTGCACCGCCGCCGCTGCTTCGCGACGCTAGCGCTTTTGCTCAAGGTGAGCAACCTGCCCGTGCCCTTAATTTGGTTATCCTCACTCTGTAGCTCGTGCGATTGCTCGCCGGAGCAATCCAGCGCCGCCGTTAGCCCGCTCTGCCGTGGTCTGCGCCCTATGGTGCTCCTGCGCCAGCGTGTAGGCCATGGCCGAGTTCGCCAGACCTCCCTGATTGCGCCTAGGTTAGTCCCCGAGCCTCTAGCGCCCCGCTGTGGCCGGTCTGCTCGTCTCCGGCAAACTCTCGGCGCGGGACCGAGCGGTGCCACCGCGCCCAAGCCAGCCCTGACCGTTAGATCTCGGTCGTCTGCCCGAGATCAGGTGGTTCGCACTCAACCCGAGTAGATCTAATCCTAGCCCTTCGATCGGGATTTGACCGCCCCCTCACTCGCCTCACCCACGCCTCTGCCTCTGGGCCCGGCCGGTCAGCCTACCCTGACCCACTGACCCGCTGACGCCCTGGCCCCGCTTGTCAGCCGCGTCTGCGCGCCTGCGCCCGCACGATCTAATCTCAGCCGTCGGTTTCTGATCCAACGGTTGACGGAGCCCGATACCCCTTCGCGTGGTTGTTTTGCTGAAGAACCCCTGGTTTTTGGAAATCAACCCGACGTCCTCTGTTTTAGCGCATAGGTTCCTGGTTTGTTTTAATTAGACCCCTAGACTTTTATTTAATCACAGATTTAGCCCTAATTTCATATTTCAAACTTCAAAACTTGTTTATTTCATATCTTTTTCATATGAACTCCAAATTTAGTGGTTCAAATTGCAAAATGTTCACAAAATTATTCTCTGTTCAAATAAAATATGACCAACTGTAATCTATATACTTTAATGTTTACAATTAGAGTATAGAATTAAAGTATATGTTGATTTATTTATTTAATGAAATAAATAAAAGGAGAACCCTAGGAATAAAGTATATTCAATCTTGTGAGATTAGTGTTATGCATGACTTGGATTTATTTTTGGCTTAACCTTTAGGCCTAATGACATAAATAGAATTAGGAATGTAATTATGGATAATACTTAAAAGATAATCAAATTCCTAAATGAGAGTAGTTTATCTTATAATTTTAGCTTTCCTTTGTTTTAATCACTACTTAACCTTTTTGAGCTATGTTCCAAACACTTCAAGAGTAATCAATTCTCCAATTAGGATTAGTCCATTTTATAACTTGATCTCATTCTCCTGTACATAATACTATACTTTTTTGAGTTGTGTGCCAATGTTTGTTCATGTGTGATGTGATGTTCATTTTTACTTTCCAAATGTATTGAATTTATGCTCGCTTTACTTAGACAACGAGCAGCTCGTGGTTCCTGAGTGTGTTGTCGAAGATCCCTCTGAGCAACAACCTGGTGAAGGCAAGTGTCCTAAGACCTATCATGTCCTACTTTACTTTATAATTTACTATCCCGCATTACATTATTGAAACCTAAGGATTGACTAGTCTGTATTTACCTTACCCTTGTTTACCTTTTTCGGTTAATCATGGTTAGCTTATGCTATTGCTTTAACTTAATCAATGAACATGATGTTATCTTTTATGATACGATGATGTTATCCCGATGAGGTTCTTGTGATTAATTTAGGGGGCTCAGGCTGTTTCCTGAGTACCTCTCCGTAAGGACCTGTTTGGGGAGTGACAACCCGGGATAACAGTGCAACCATGAGGGTGGAATGGGACGGCCTTAGCTGATTAATTAGAGGAACCAGAGGAGTAGTTGGCTTCACCATAGGGCTGTCAATGGGGTCCGGGCACAATACTTGCTCTGCCGAGGCTGGTTGCAGGGGTTCTTTGATTTGGTTTTGTTAGTCACCCTTCCTTTGGGGAGATGTACTATGTTTATCAAACTGGAGAAACCTAACGGGTGGCTATGACCTATGGGAAATCTTTGTCAAGGCTACATAGTGAGACCCTGCTAGGTCACCTTGGTAGTGATCAATGGGGAGGCTAGAACCCCGGGCAGAATGGGAATCACGACTTGTGGGTAAAGTGTGCAACCTCTGTAGAGTGTTAGAAACTGGTATATCAATCGTGCTCATGGTTATGAGCAGCCTTGGGATCCTCTTCGATTAGAAGAACTTTGGTTACTTTTATGATTATGATTAACAATGATGGTTATAAATCTGATCTCTGGTATTTCCTCTTGGAGAGAGTGCCTCTGGGTAATAACTGGGTTGATTACTAAAATCTGGTCTACTTATAATAATAAAACTTGACCAACTAAAAGCAACTGCTAAACCTTAACTCCACATACAGCTAGTCCACTTTAGCCAAACGGGACATTTGCTGAGTACGTTGATGTGTACTCACCCTTGCTTTACAAACCACCCCACCCTAGGTTGTCCCCACTGTACTCAGTGCTCAGGAGGTGAAGTTGGTTACATGGAGGACTTTGAGGAGTTCCAGGACTACGACGAGTTCTAGTTTACTTTAGTGGCAAACCCCCAGTCAGCTGCATGTGTAGGCATACATTCTATGTTTCGTTACTCCGCACTTTGATAATATTGTTGAACTCTATAGATATGAATTAGACTCTGTGGATGTCTCAGACATCTTGATGTAACTAAGTACCTTTCCGCTATTTAATTCAAGCATTGTGTGATGATGTCCAATTATGTAATCGCTGTGTACGTGAGTTCTGGTCCTGGCACGTACATGGTTCGCATTCGGTTTACCTTCCAAAACCGGGTGTGACATAAGTGGTATCAAAGCCTTGCTGAATGTAGGACCTCTAACCTAGACTAGAATGGTCGCCCTAAGGACTATAGACCCCTACTCTTACCTTGACCTTAGTGTCTTTTCAAAAGTTGGTTATCTTGACCAAATCTATGTTAGTTACTTATCTCAAAAGTTTTGTCTCACTTTTCTTTCTGTTTACTTTCTGGTCTCATAGTTCTACTCTCACTCTTGTGCTTACGATGTCTTTTGTAGATGACCCGTATCAGGTGCACTGCACGTAAGTCTATGATCCCCTTTTTGCCTTCTCGACTAGCGGAGTGTCCCATGTGTCGCACAGTGTCAGGTCAGTCCAGTCACCTGGAGAGATTGCATCGTCGCCTGCACGAGGAGCAGGAGCGCCGACGCCAGGAGCTGGAGCAGCGAGACTCTTCCCTCTCGCCTCAGTGGGAGGTGGAGTCTGAGAGGCCGCCTTCCCCTGCACGTCAGCCAGAGATGCCCCCTGCACCACCACAGGGCATCCCGGCTGCTGGAGGAGACCCTGACGGAGACGGAGATGGAGACGACGACGACGCCGGTGGCGCAGTTTGAGCCACGACATGGAGCGCTCGGAGGAGCCGGAGCCAGAGGGATGGATCGCTAGACCCATCACTCGTGACGCCGCTCGCGGGTGTCACTTCCACGACGCTCTCGATTACCTGTTGCGTCGGGCCTTTGACCGACACACTTGGTCTATCGAGTACAGTTGTGTAGTCTACCAGCATCGTCGCGGGTTATACTCGGACCAGTGGGAGGCTACTTTCTTGGTGCGCCGTCCGGACGATGATCTCCAGGGCGCAGAGGCCTTCTCAGAGCACTATTCTATCACAGAGAGGGACACTGCCGAGGCAGCCATGCAAGATGCAGCACGACAGGCACTTTCTTAGTATTGCTCGTTGTTTAGCGGGGTAGCTGATGGCCTTGACCTGAAGTACTACCCTCGTCGTTCGACTGGCAGTGCTAGAGGCGTGATTGTCTCACCAGTTGGTGAGGGAAATCCTAGGCTGAGCAGCATGGTCAATCTGGCCGCTGTGCTCAACACAGAGTTGGACCATGCCCTTGACGAGTTGGGAAAGGTTCGGGCGGAGGTTGCGGAATTGCGTGCTGAATGCGTGGCACACCACTATCTTGATGGTGGTTCTTCTGCCCCTTTAGGGATTCAGCACCCTTACCGTTCACTACCCCGTGGTCGCTTCGACTATGGTACCCCAGACTACAGGACCCGCATAGATTTAGATCCATAGATCGGTGGAGTCGGAGTCTGTAATAATGCTTAATTCAGTGTCTTAGTCTAGTCAGTCTTAGTTAGAGTTAGTTTGGTTATCTTTTGTTGGATGCTTGTCATGATGAACATGTAATGAAGTTTGATCTTTGTAATGATTGTCACCAAGGTGCGGGTATCCCCTGCAACTTGGTGTAGTTATTAATAATAGTCAGTTATTTAGTTGGGTAATCTAGTTATTTCCACTTTCCTCTTTATATGAGAAGTTGTCAGTGAAGATGATCAATTGTTCAGTGCTATGAAGATTTCCGTATATCTTTTCTTATGCTGAAAGACTGCAGAGTCATATCTAATATGTGTGTGGTTTCTACAGATGTCAGAGAACAGGCGTAGAGGTGCGAGGCATGCTCAGCGAGAGCAGCAGGCACCCCAGGAGGAGGCAGCTCCGCAGCAGCATTTGCCACCGCCACCCCCGATGACTATTGAGCAAATGTTCTTGATGCAGACCCAAGCAGTTCAGGCAATTGGTCAGACCTTAGCAGCGATGCAGCAGGTGCAGCAGCAGCCACCACCACCACAGCCTCCAGTGCAAGTCCAGATGCCTCAAGTGCCCAGAGACAAGCGAGCAGAGTTCATGAGGGGCCATCCCCTGTCTTTGCCCACTCTGCTGATCCCATGGACGCTAAAGATTGGCTGCATACCGTGGAGCGTGAGTTGCACACTTCTCAATGCAACGATCGTGAGAAGGTGTTGTATGGTCCCCGATAGCTGAGGGGAGCAGCACAGTCTTGGTGGGAGTCTTACCTCGCCACGCATGCCAACCCTGAAGCCATTACTTGGGAGGAGTTCAGGGACAACTTTCGTCGATATCATGTGCCCGAGGGACTGATGATAGTTAGGAAGGAGGAGTTTCTCGCCCTGAAGCAAGGTCCCCTGTCCGTTAGTGAGTACAGGGATAAGTTTTTGCAGCTGTCATGTTATGCCCCAGAAGACGTCAACACAGATGCCAAGAGGCAGTACCACTTTCTGAGAGGATTGGTTGATCCCCTCCATTATCGGATGATGAATCACACCTTCCCCACCTTCCAGCACTTGGTCGACAGAGCAATCATGACTGAAAGGAAGCGTCGGAAGATGGAGGATAGGAAGCGCAAGATTGGTGGACTTCAGGCCGGGAGTAGCAGTCGTCCCCGCTACTTAGGCAAGTCACCACAACAATTCAAGCAAGGTCACCAACACCAGCACCTGCGTCAGCACTAGCACAAGTACCAGAGGTAGTTTCCTCAGCAGCAGCAGCAACAGTACCGTCAGAACACCTAGCCGGGAGGAAATCAGTTCCAACGTCAGAACAACCAGGCAGCTCACCTTCCTGCCCCAGCAACCAACCAGAATGGCCAAGCAGCCCTAGCACAAGTAGGAGGTCGTGCATGCTTCTACTATGGAGAACAAAATCATTGGGCGAAGAACTGTCTGAAGAAAGCAGCTCAGCAGCCGCTAGCAGTCAATGCCCCAGCAAGACAAGGAGCGCCACAGCAAGCACCAGGAGTCCGTGGTCAGGCCTACAACCGTGGAAAGGTGAACCACCTAGAGGTCGAAGCAATCCAGGATGCTCAGGATGTGGCAGTAGGTATGTTTCCAGTCAAATCCTACCCAGCAAAAGTACTATTTGATACTGGTGCCACACATTCTTTTGTTTTACATCTTGGGTAGAATCACATAACATCCGCATAGAACCAATGATCCCACCGTTAAGAGTTAATTCAGTTGGGGGAAAAGTTCAGTCCGATAGGATTTGTCAGAATCTAAGGATTGAAATAAGGGGGATAGACTTCCCCGCTAGCCTAGTAGTCATGGGAACTCAAGGGTTAGATGTCATCCTAGGGATGAATTGGCTACACAGAAATCAAGCCACTGTCAGTTGTGACAAGAGAACAGTTAAGTTGGTATCCCCATCCGGAAAGGAAGTAGTAACCAAGCTAGACTTACCTGGACTAGAGGAAGGATCCTGTCACCATTTATCAGTAGATGACAAGGAGTCTAATCCGATTGAGGCAATTAGGATTGTGTCGGAATTCCCCGATGTATTCCCTGAGGAGTTACCAGGCATGCCACCTGAAAGGAAAGTTGAATTTGCCATAGAGCTTATCCCAGGCACCACCCCTATTTCCAAGAGAGCTTATCGAGTGTCCAGATCAAAGTTGGTGGAACTCAAGAAGCAAATTGATGATTTGTTAGAGAAAGGATACATCAGACCAAGTACCTCACCTTGGGCAGCCCCAATATTATTTGTGGAGAAGAAGGATGGCACGAAGAGGATGTGCATTGATTATAGAGCTCTGAATGAAGTCACTGTCAAGAATAAGTACCCCCTGCCCAGAATTGAAGATTTATTTGATCAGTTGAGAGGAGCTAGTGTGTTCTCCAAGCTAGATCTGAGGTCAGGCTACCATCAGCTCATAATTCGACCCTGAGATATACCGAAGACAGCATTCATCACCAAGTAAGGATTATATGAGTTCATGGTTATGTCATTCGGATTGACGAATGCGCGAGCTTACTTCATGTACCTGATGAATAGTGTGTTCATGGACTACCTCGACAAGTTTGTAGTGGTGTTCATTGAAGATATTCTTGTATATTCCCAGAATGAGCAAGAGCATGAGGAACATTTGAGGAAGGTACTTCAGAGGCTATGAGATTGACAGTTGTATGCCAAGCTTAGCAAGTGCGAGTTCTGGATCAACGAAGTTCTATTCTTGGGTCATATTATAAACCGAGATGGACTAGCTGTGGATCCAAAGAAGGTAGCCGCGATTCTGGACTGGAAAGCACTAAAAGATGTCCGAGGAATCAAGAGTTTCATTGGAATGGCCGGTTATTATCGGTGTTTCATTGAAGGTTTCTCCAAGATTGCCAGACCAATGACAGCCTTGTTAGCAAAGAAGGTTGAGTTCAAGTGGACCCCAGCGTGCCAAGAATCATTTGAAATGTTGAAGCAGAAGTTGACAACAGCACCAGTGTTGGTTCTGCCAGATGTTCACAAGCCATTCTCAGTATACTGTGATGCTTCGTACACCGGACTGGGATGTGTGTTAATGCAGGAAGGGAAAGTAGTGGCATACTCATCCTGACAATTGAAAGTTTATGAGAAGAACTACCCCACTCATGATCTGGAGCTAGCAGTAGTGGTTCATGCATTGAAGACCTGGAGACATTATCTTTATGGTCAGAAGTGTATTGTCTACACGGACCACAAGAGCCTCAAGTACATATTCACTCAGTCAGAGTTAAACATGAGACATCGAAGATGGCTAGAATTGATCAAAGACTATAAACTAGAGATTCACTATCACCTAGGCAAAGCAAATGTGGTTGCAGATGCTCTTAGCAGGAAGAGTCAAGTCAATATGTTGGCCGCTCACCCGATGCCATTTGAGCTAGCGAAGGAATTCGACAGGTTGAGTCTCGGATTTCTGAACAACACTGAAGGCGTGACAATTGAGCTAGAGCCTGCTCTAGAGCAAGACATCAGAAAAGGTCAGAAGGATGATGAGAAGATCAACAAGATCCGACAGCTGATCATAGATGGGAAAGGTCCAAATTTCCGTGAAGATACAGAAGGAGTGGTATGGTTCAAAGATAGACTGTGCGTTCCCAACATCACATCGATTCGGGAACTGATCCTCATGGAAGCTCATGAGACAGCGTATTCTATACACCCTGGTAGCGAGAAAATGTACCAAGACTTGAAGAAGAGATTCTAGTGGTATGGTATGAAAAGAGAGATAGCAGAGTATGTGGCCAGATGCAATAGTTGTCAGAGGATCAAGGCAGAACATCAGAGACCCGCAGGATTGTTGCAGCCATTGCAGATTCCGCAGTGGAAATGGGATGAGATTGGGATGGACTTTATAGTTGGTCTGCCCCGCACTCGAGCTGGTTATGACTCCATCTGGGTAGTAGTGGACCGTTTAACAAAGGCGACCCATTTCATACCAATCAAGACCACCTATAACAGTGCAGTGTTGGCAGAGTTATACATGTCTCGGATTGTATGCTTGCATGGTATTCCAAAGAAGATAATATCGGATAGAGGCACCCCGTTTACTTCTCATTTTTGGAAGTAGGTACATGAAGCTTTGGGCAGTCACTTGAAATTCAGTTCAGCTTATCACCCGCACACAGATGGTCAGACTGAGAGAACTAACCAGATTCTTGAGGATATGTTGGGAGCTTGTGCTTTGAAAGACAAGTTAGGTTGGGACAAGAGGTTACCGTATATAGAATTCTCCTACAACAACTGAAAGTCGCCTAGAGGGGGGTGAATAGGGCGAAACTAAAATTCTCAAAAATAATCACAACTACAAGCCGGGTTAGCGTTAGAAATATAATCGAGTCCGCGAGAGAGGGTGCAAACCAAATTGCAAGCGAATAAGGAGTGTGACACGTGGATTTGTTTTACCGAGGTTCGGTTCTCGCGAACCTACTCCCCGTTGAGGTGGTCACAAAGACCGGGTCTCTTTCAACCCTTTCCCTCTCTCAAACGGTCCCTCGGACCGAGTGAGCTTTTGTTCTCAATCACTTGGAACACAAAGTTCCTACAAGGACCACCACAAGATTGGTGTCTCTTGCCTCAATTACAAGTGAGTTTGATCGCAATGAAGAATCAAAGAAAGAAGAAAGCAATCCAAGCGCAAGAGCTCGAAAGAACACAAGCAAATCTCTCTCACTAATCACTAGGGCGTTGTGTGGAGTTTGGAGAGGATTTGATCACTTGGGTGTGTCTAGAATTGAATGCTAGAGCTCTTGTAAGTAGTTGAAGTGGGAAAACTTGGATGATTTGAATGTGGGGTGGTTGGGGGTATTTATAGCCCCAACCACCAAACTAGCCGTTTGGTGGTGGCTGATTGTCGTATGGTGCACCGGACAGTCCAGTGCACACCGGACATGTCCGGTGCGCCAGCCACGTCACCAGGCCGTTGAGATTCGACCGTTGAAGCTTCTGACTTCTGGGCCCGCCTGGCTGCCGGTGTACACCGGACAAGTACTGTAGATTGTCCGGTGCACCATCTCGCGCGTGCCTGACTTCTGCGCGCTTCTGGGGCGCATTAAATGCGCCTGCAGGTGACCGTTGGCGCGAAGTAGTCGTTGCTCTGCTGGTTCACCGGACAGTCCGGTGTACACCGGACATGTCCGGTGAATTATAGCGGAGCAAATTCCCGAGGCTGGCGAGTTCCAGAGCCGCTCTTTCTTGGGGCACCGGACATTGTCCGGTGTACACCGGACAGTCCGGTGAATTATAGCGGAGCGCCTCTGGATTTTCCCGAAGGTGAAGAGTTCAGCGTGAAGTCCCCTGGTGCACCGGACACTGTCCAGTGGCACACCGGACAGTCCGGTGCGCCAGACCAGGGCACACTTCGGTTATCCCTTTGCTCTTTTGTTGAACCCCATACTTGGTCTTTTTATTGGCTAAGTGTGAACCTTTGGCACCTGTATAACTTGTACACTAGAGCAAACTAGTTAGTCCAATTATTTGTGTTGGGCAATTCAACCACCAAAATCATTTAGGAAATAGGTGTAAGCCTAATTCCCTTTCAATCTCCCCCTTTTTGGTGATTGATGCCAACACAAACCAAAGCAAGTATAGAAGTACATAATTGAACTAGCTTGCATAATGTAAGTGCAAAGGTTGCTTGGAATTGAGCCAATATAACTATTCATAAGATATGCATGGATTGTTTCTTCAATTTTTTTTGACATTTTGGACCACGCTTGCACCACATGTTTTGTTTTTGCAAATTCTTTTGTAAATCCTCTTCAAGGTTCTTTTGCAAATAGTCAAAGGCAAATAAATAAGATTTTTGCGAAGCATTTTCAAGATTTGAAATTTTCTCCCCCTGTTTCAAATGCTTTTCCTTTGACTAAACAAAACTCCCCCTAAATAAAATTCTCCTCTTAGTGTTCAAGAGGGTTTTGATATATCAATTTGAAATGCTACTTTCTCCCCCTTTTGAACATAATAAGATACCAATTTTAAATTTATCAATTGAGAATCATACCAATTGAAAAACTCTTTTTAAAATTAGGTGGTTTTTAAAATTAGGTGGTGGTGCGGTCCTTTTGCTTTGGGCTAATACTTTCTCCCCCTTTGGCATGGATCGCCAAAAACGGAGTCATTAGAGCCCTTCGAAATACTTTCTCCCCCTTTGGTCATAAATAAATGAGAGAAGATTATACCAAAGAACGGAGTCCTTTTATCCCCAAAGATGGAGAGTTGCTCGGAGTGATGGCGAAGGATGAGTTACGGAGTGGAAGCCTTTATCTTCGCCGAAGACTCCAATTCCCTTTCAATACACCTATGACTTGGTTTGAAATAAACTTGAAAACACATTAGTCATAGCATGGGAAAGAGACATGATCAAAGGTATATAAATGAGCTATGTGTGCAAATCAACAAAAGAAGTTCCTAGAATCAAGAATATTTAGCTCATGCCTAAGTTTGTCTAAAGTTTGTTCATCAAGTGGCTTGGTAAAGATATCGGCTAATTGATCTTTAGTATTAATGTAAGAAATCTCGATATCTCCCTTTTGTTGGTGATCCCTTAATAAGTGATACCGAATGGCTATGTGTTTAGTGCGGCTATGCTCAACGGGATTATCCGCGATGCGGATTGCACTCTCATTATCACATAGAAGAGGAACTTTGGTTAATTTGTAACCGTAGTCCCTAAGGGTTTGCCTCATCCAAAGTAGTTGCGCGCAACAATGGCCTGCGGCAATGTACTCGGCTTCGGCGGTAGAAAGAGCTACGGAATTTTGCTTCTTTGAAGCCCAAGACACCAAGGATCTTCCCAAGAACTGGCAAGTCCCTGATGTGCTCTTTCTATTGATTTTACACCCCGCCCAATCGGCATCCGAATAACCATTTAAATCAAAAGTGGATCCCCTAGGATACCAAAGCCCAAACTTAGGAGTATAAACCAAATATCTCAAGATTCATTTTACGACCGTAAGGTGAGCTTCCTTAGGGTCGGCTTGGAATCTTGCACACATGCATACGGAAAGCATAATATCCGGTCGAGATGCACATAAGTAGAGTAAAGAACCTATCATCGACCGGTATACCTTTTGATGGACGGATTTACCTCCTTCGTCGAGGTCGAGATGCCCATTGGTTCCCATGGGTGTCTTGATAGGTTTGGCATCCTTCATTCCAAACTTGCTTAGAATATCTTGAGTATACTTCGTTTGGCTTAGGATGGTGCCCTCTTGGAGTTGCTTTACTTGAAATCCTAAGAAATACTTCAACTCCCCCATCATAGACATCTCGAATTTCTGTGTCATGATCCTACTAAATTCTTCACATGTAGACTCGTTAGTAGACCCAAATATAATATCATCAACATAAATTTGGCATACAAACAAGTCATTTTCAAGAGTTTTAGTGAATAAGGTAGGATCGGCCTTTCCGACTTTGAAGCCATTAGTGATAAGGAAATCTCTTAGGCATTCATACCATGCTCGTGGGGCTTGCTTAAGCCCATAAAGCGCCTTAGAGAGTTTATACACATGGTCAGGGTATTCACTATCTTCAAAGCCGGGAGGTTGCTCAACATAGACCTCTTCCTTGATTGGTCCATTGAGGAAGGCACTTTTCACGTCCATTTGATAAAGCTTAAAGCCATGGTAAGTAGCATAGGCCAATAATATACGAATTGACTCAAGCCTAGCTACGGGTGCATAGGTTTCACCGAAATCCAAGCCTTCGACTTGGGAGTATCCTTTGGCCACAAGTCGAGCTTTGTTCCTTGTCACCACACCATGCTCATCTTGCTTGTTGCGGAACACCCATTTGGTTCCTACAACATTTTGGTTAGGACGTGGAACCAAATGCCATACCTCATTCCTAGTGAAGTTGTTGAGCTCCTCTTGCATTGCCACCACCCAATCCGAATCTAGAAGTGCTTCCTCTACCCTGTGTGGCTCAATAGAGGAAACAAAAGAGTAATGCTCACAAAAATGTGCAACACGAGATCTAGTAGTTACCCCCTTGTGAATATCGCCGAGGATGGTGTCGACGGGGTGATCTCGTTGGATTGCTTGGTGGACTCTTGGGTGTGGCGGTCTTTGTTCTTCATCCTCCTTGTCTTGATCATTTGTATCTCCCCCTTGATCACTGCCGTCATCTTGAGGTGGCTCATTTGCTTGATCTTCTACTTCATCAACTTGTGTTTCATCCTCATTTTGAGTTGGTGGAGATGCTTGAGTGGAGGAGGATGGTTGATCTTGTGCATTTGGAGGCTCTTGGGATTCCTTAGGACACACATCCCCTATGGACATGTTCCTTAGCGCGATACATGGAGCCTCTTCAATACCTATCTCATCAAGATCAGCTTGCTCTACTTGAGAGCCGTTAGTCTCATCAAACACAACGTCACAAGAAACTTCAACTTGTCCGGAAGACTTGTTAACGACTCTATATGCCCTTGTGTTTGAATCATATCCTAGTAAAAAGCCTTCTACTGTCTTAGGAGCAAATTTAGATTTTCTGCCTCTTTTAACAAGAATAATGCATTTGCTACCAAAGACTCTAAAATATGAAATATTGGGCTTTTTACCGGTTAGGAGTTCGTAAGATGTCTTCTTGAGGATTCGGTGTAGATACAACCGGTTGATGGCGTAGCAGGCGGTGTTGATCGCCTCGGCCCAAAACCGATCCGATGTCTTGTACTCATCAAGCATGGTTCTTGCCATGTCCAATAGAGTTCGATTCTTCCTCTCCACTACACCATTTTGTTGTGGCGTGTAGGGAGAGGAGAACTCATGCTTGATGCCCTCCTCCTCAAGGAAGCCTTCAATTTGTGAGTTCTTGAACTCCGTCCCGTTGTCGCTTCTAATTTTCTTGATCCTTAAGCCGAACTCATTTTGAGCTCGTCTCAAGAATCCCTTTAATGTTTCTTGGGTATGAGATTTTTCCTGCAAAAAGAACACCCAAGTGAAGCAAGAATAATCATCCACAATAACTAGACAGTACTTACTCCCGCCGATGCTTATGTAAGCAATCGGGCCGAATAGGTCCATGTGTAGGAGCTCTAGTGGCCTGTCAGTCGTCATGATGTTCTTGTGTGGATGATGGGCACCAACTTGCTTTCCTGCTTGGCATGCGCTACAAACCCTGTCTTTCTCAAAATGAACATTGGTTAGTCCTAAAATGTGCTCTCGCTTTAGAAGCTTATGAAGATTCTTCATCCCAACATGTGCTAGTCGGCGATGCCAGAGCCAGCCCATGTTAGTCTTAGCAATTAAGCAAGTGTCGAGTTCAGCTCTATCAAAATTCACTAAGTATAGCTGACCCTCTAACTCTCCCTTAAATGCTATTGAATCATCACTTGTTCTAAAGACAGTGACACCTACATCAGTGAATAGACAGTTGTAGCCCATTTTGCATAATTGAGATACAGAAAGCAAATTGTAATCTAATGAATCTACAAAAAAACATTGGAAATAGAATGGTCAGGTGATATAGCAATTTTACCCAAACCTTTGACCAATCCTTGGTTTCCATCCCCGAATGTGATAGCTCGTTGGGGATCCTGGTTTTTCTCATAGGAGGAGAACATCTTCTTCTCCCCTGTCATGTGGTTTGTGCACCCGCTGTCGATAATCCAACTTGAGCCCCCGGATGCATAAACCTACAAAACATGTTTAGTTCTTGACTTTAGGTACCCAAATGGTTTTGGGTCCTTTGGCATTAGAAACAAGAACTTTGGGTACCCAAACACAAGTCTTTGACCCCTTGTGCTTGCCCCCAACATATTTGGCAACTACTTTGTCGGATTTGTTAGTTAAAACATAAGATGCATCAAAAGTTTTAAATGAGATGTCATGGTCATTTGATGCACTAGGAGTTTTCTTCTTAGGCAACTTAACATGGGATTGTTGCCTAGAACTAGATGTCTCACTCTTATACATAAAAGCATGATTAGGACCAGAGTGAGATTTCTTAGAGTGAATTCTCCTAATTTTGTCCTCGGGATAACCGGCAGGGTATAAAATGTAACCCTCGTTATCCTAAGGCATGGGAGCCTTGCCCTTAACAAAGTTGGACAATTTCTTAGGAGGGGCACTAAGTTTGACATTGCCTCCTTGTTGGAAGCCAATGCCATCCTTGATGCCAGGGCGTCTCCCACTATAGAGCATACTTCTAGCAAATTTAAATTTTTCGTTTTCTAAGTTATGCTCGGCAATTTTAGCATCTAGTTTTGCTATATGATCATTTTGTTGTTTAATTAAAGCCATGTGATCATGTATAGCATCAATGTTAACATCTCTACATCTAGTACAAATAGTAGTATGCTCAACGGTAGATGTAGAGGATTTGCAAGAATTAAGTTCAACAATCTTAGAACGCAATATATCATTTTTGTCTCTAAGATCAGAAATAGTAGCATGGCAAACACCAAAATCTTTAGCCTTAGCAAGCAATTTTTCATTTTCATTTCTAAGGCTAGCAAGAGAAATGTTTAGTTCTTCAATCCTAGCAAGCAAATCATCATTATCATTTCTAGGATTAGGAATTGAAACATTACAAGCATTTGAATCAACCTTAGCTAACAAATTAGCATTTTCATTTCTAAGGTTGTCAATAGTTTCATGGCAAGAGCTTAGCTCACTAGAAAGTTTTTCACATTTTTCTACTTCTAGAGCGTAAGCATTTTTTACCTTAACATGCTTCTTATTTTCTTTAATAAGGAAGTCCTCTTGGGTGTCCAAGAGATCATCCTTTTCATGAATGGCACTAATCAATTCATTAAGTTTCTCTTTTTGTTGCATGTTGAGGTTGGCAAAAAGAGTGCGTAGGTTATCTTCCTCATCACTAGCATTTTTATCACTAGAAGACTCATATCTAGTGGAGGATTTGGATTTAACCTTCTTCTTTTTGTCGTCCTTTCCATGAGGCACTTGTGGCCGACGTTGGGGAAGAGAAGGCCCTTGGTGATGGCGATGTTGGCGGCGTCCTCGTCGTCGGAGGAGTCGCTAGAGCTTTCGTCGGAGTCCCACTCTCGACAAACATGGGCATCGCCGCCCTTCTTCTTGTAGTACCTCTTCTTCTCCTTTCTTCTCCCCTTCTTGTCGTCACCCCTGTCACTGTCACTAGGACATTTAGCTATAAAGTGACCGGGCTTACCACACTTGTAGCAAACCTTCTTGGAGCGGGGCTTGTAATCTTTCCCCCTCCTTTGCTTGAGGATTTGGCGAAAGCTTTTGATGACGAGCGCCATTTCCTCGTTGTCGAGCTTGGAGGCGTCGATGGGTGTTCTACTTGGTGTAGACTCCTCCTTCTTGTCTTCCGTCGCTTTGAATGCGACCGGTTGAGCCTCGGACGTAGAAGGACTGTCAAGCTCGTTGATCTTCCGTGAGCCCTTGATCATAAATTCAAAGCTCACAAAATTCCCGATTACTTCCTCGGGAGTCATTAGTGTATATCTTGGATTGCCACGAATTAATTGTACTTGAGTAGGGTTAAGGAAAATAAGTGATCTTAAAATAACCTTAACCACCTCGTGGTCATCCCATTTCTTACTCCCGAGGTTGCTCACTTGGTTCACCAAGGTTTTGAGCCGGTTGTACATGTCTTGTGGCTCCTCCCCTTGGCGAAGACGGAAGCGACCGAGCTCCCCCTCGATCGTTTCCCGCTTGGTGATCTTGGTGAGTTCATCACCCTCGTGCGCCGTCTTGAGCACGTCTCAAACTTCCTTGGCGCTTTTTAGTCCTTGCACCTTGTTGTACTCCTCCCTACTTAGAGAGGCGAGGAGTATGGTTGTGGCTTGGGAGTTGAAGTGCTCGATTTGGGCCACCTCGTCCTCATCATAATCCTCATCCCCTATGGATGGTACCTGTGCTCCAAACTCAACAACATTCCATATACTTTTGTGGAGTGAGGTTAGATGAAATTTCATTAAATCAGTCCACCTAGCATAATCTTCACCATCAAAGCTTGGCGGTTTTCCTAATGGAACGGAAAGTAATGGAGTATGTCTAGAAGTACGAGGATAATGTAAGGGGATCTTACTAAACTTCTTGCGCTCATGGCGCTTAGAAGTTATGGAGGGCGCGTCGGAGCTGGAGGTAGATGGTGATGAGGTGTCGGTCTCGTAGTAGACCACCTTCCTCATCTTCTTTATCTTGTCGCCACTCCGATGCGACTTGTGAGAAGAAGTCTTTTTCTCTTTCTTCTTCTCCTTCTTCTTCTCCTTGTTGCGGGACTCTCCCGATAGAGCTTTCTCGTTGCTTGTAGTGGGCTTTTCGCCGGTCTCCATCTCCTTCTTGGCGTGATCTCCCGACATCACTTCGAGCGGTTAGGCTCTAATGAAGCACCGGGCTCTGATACCAATTGAAAGTCGCCTAGAGGGGGGGGTGAATAGGGCGAAACTGAAATTCTCAAAAATAATCACAACTACAATCCGGGTTAGCGTTAGAAATATAATCGAGTCTGCGAGAGAGGGTGCAAACCAAATTGCAAGCTAATAAGGAGTGTGACACGTGGATTTGTTTTACCGAGGTTCGATTCTCGCGAACCTACTCCCCATTGAGGTGGTCACAAAGACCGAGTCTCTTTCAACCCTTTCCCTCTCTCAAACGGTCCCTCGGACCGAGTGAGATTTTGTTCTCAATCACTTGGAACACAAAGTTCCTACAAGGACCACCACAAGATTGGTGTCTCTTGCCTCAATTACAAGTGAGTTTGATCGCAATGAAGAATCAAAGAAAGAAGAAAGCAATCCAAGCGCAAGAGCTCGAAAGAACACAAGCAAATCTCTCTCACTAATCACTAGGGCGTTGTGTGGAGTTTGGAGAGGATTTGATCACTTGGGTGTGTCTAGAATTGAATGCTAGAGCTCTTGTAAGTAGTTGAAGTGGGAAAACTTGGATGATTTGAATGTGGGGTGGTTGGGGGTATTTATAGCCCCAACCACCAAACTAGCCGTTTGGTCGTGGCTGACTGTCGTATGGTGCACCGGACAGTCCGGTGCACAACGGACATGTCCGGTGCGCCGGCCACGTCACCAGGCCGTTGGGATTCGACCGTTGAAGCTTCTGACTTCTGGGCTCGCCTGGCTGTCCGGTGTACACCGGACAAGTACTGTAGATTGTCCGGTGCACCATCTCGCGCGTGCCTGACTTCTGCGCGCTTCTGGGGCGCATTAAATGCGCCTGCAGGTGACCGTTGGCGCGAAGTAGTCGTTGCTCTGCTGGTTCATCGGACAGTCCGGTGTACACCGGACATGTCCGATGAATTATAGCGGAGCAAATTCCCGAGGCTGGCGAGTTCCAGAGCCGCTCTTTCTTGGGGCACCGGACACTGTCCGGTGTACACTGGACAGTCCGGTGAATTATAGCGGAGCGCCTCTGGATTTTCCCGAAGGAGAAGAGTTCAGCGTGAAGTCCCCTGGTGCACCGGACACTGTCTGGTGGCACACCGGACAGTCCGGTGCGCCAGACTAGGGCACACTTCGGTTATCCCTTTGCTCTTTTGTTGAACCCCATACTTGGTCTTTTTATTGGCTAAGTGTGAACCTTTGGCACCTGTATAACTTGTACACTAGAGCAAACTAGTTAGTCCAATTATTTGTGTTGGGCAATTCAACCACCAAAATCATTTAGGAAATAGGTGTAAGCCTAATTCCCTTTCAACAACAGTTATCAGGCCAGTCTGAAGATGTCACCATTCGAAGTGCTTTATGGGAGAAATTGCAGAACTCCATTGCATTGGGACCAACCCAGCAAAAGATAGGTATTCGGCTCGGAGATTTTGCTTGAAGCTGTTGAGAATATCAAGATGGTCGGGGAAAATCTAAAGGCAACACAATCCAGGCAGCGAAGCTATGCTGACACCAGAAGAAGGGAACTCAGTTTAGAAGTGGGAGACTATGTTTACTTGAAGGTGTCACCCATCAGAGAAACAAAGAGGTTCGGAGTCAAGGGCAAGCTAGCCCCTCGCTATATCGAACCGTACCAGATTCAGGCAAGACGTGGAGAAGTGGCTTATCAACTCAGCTTACCAGAGAACCTGTCCGCAGTGCATGATGTGTTTCACGTGTCTTAGTTGAAGAAATGCTTAAGAGTGCCAGAAGAGCGGTTGCCAGCAGAAGATCTTGAAGTTCAAGAAGATCTGACCTATATTGAGAAGCCAACGCAAATTCTGGAGACAACAGATCGGGTCACCCAGAGGAACACCATCAGGATGTGCAAAGTCAAATGGGGCCATCACTCAGAAGAAGAAGCAACCTGGGAAAGAGAAGATGAGCTGAGAGCCAAGTACCCTGAACTCTTTGTTAGCCAGCCTTGAATCTCGAGGGCGAGATTCTTTTAAGGGGGATAGGTCTGTAACACCCTGAATTTGGGGGTATAAAATTTCTTTCTTATGATCATCCAAATTTAGGTGTTACTCTTCTCTATCTCACTTTAGTTTCTCTATCTCTCTAGTTTTCCCTCTCTCTTTCTATTTTGGTTAGGGTTAGCTTAATTAGTGAGGGAGTATTTACTTTATTTTTGGCAAAACACGTGAGTCATGAAATGTTGCATCATGTTGAACCCCAAATATTCTTTGAATTGTTGCACATGGTTGATTTGGTTTGAATTTGAAACTTGAATTGAATTTGAATTGAAAACCCTAGAGAAAATAAATAGAAAAGGCAATAGAAATTCCAGGAAAATAGAAAAGGCCATTTCAGCCCAAGTCGGCCCATTTAGCCCAGCCCCCGCGCCCCCTGCTTCTGACAGGCGGGTCCCGCCTGTCGGTGCCAACCCAAGCGCGCTTCCCTCCCTCTCTCTCTCTCCCTGTCCCGTGGGCCAGACCTGTCGACGCTAGTTCTCTCGCGCGCACCCGCTCTCCCTCTCTCTGTCCCGCCGTCCCCACCTGTCAGCCATCTCTAACCTCTCACCCACGATCTCCCTCCGTGGATGCGCCCACGACCGCGCGTTCTCCGGCCATGTCCGAGCCCCCGCGCCCCTTTTGACCCCCATGCTCTACTCGCCCACCACCCATCTCTCATTTGCGCCCTCTGCCCAGCTCCCTCGCCCTCTCTCTCACTCTACCCGCACGAACCGAGAGCTCCGCCACCGCCCGCCGACGCCCACCGTCTGTTTCCTGGCCATCATTGAGCCCGTGCCCCGTCCAGTGCCACGGTCAGCTTCGCCTTTTCGTTAGCTACTCGAGACACCCATCGGTGTGCCCTCTCCCTCCCTGCTGCGCCTGGTCCATGCTCACTAGAGTGTTTTCTTGCACAGCCTGAGTCCGCCACCATCGCCCCGTTGAGCCTCTGCGCCTCCGCCGCTGCTTCGCGACGCCAGCGCTTCTGCTCGAGGTGAGCAACCTGCCCGTGCTCTTAATTTGGTTATCCTCGCTCTATAGCTCGCGCGATTGCTCGCCGGAGAAATCCCGCGTCGTCGTTAGCCTGCTCCGCCGTGGTCTGCGCCCTCTGGTCCTCATGCGCCAGCGTGTAGGCCATGGCCGAGTTCGCCAGACCTCCCAGATTGTGACTAGGTTAGTCCCCGAGCCTCTAGCGCCCCACCGAGGCCGGTCTGCTCGTCTCCGGTGAACTCTCACAGTGGGACCGAGCGGCGCCATCGCGCCCAAGCCAGCCCTGGCCGATAGATCTCAGTCGTCTGTCCGAGATCGGGTGGTTCGGACTCAACTTGAGTAGATCTAATCCTAGCCCTTCGATCGGGATCTGACCGCCCCCCTCTCTCCCCCTCTCCCGCGCCTCTTCCTATAGGCCCGGCCGGTCAGCCGGCCCTGACCCGCTGATGCCTTGGCCCCACTTGTCAGCCGCGCCTGCACGCCCGCGCGATGTAATCTCTGCCATTGGTTTCTGATCCAACGGTTGAGGGAGCCCGATACCCCTTCCCGTGGTTGTTTTGCTTAAGAACCCCCCTAGTTTTTGGAAATCAACCCGTCGTCCTCTGTTTTAGTGCATAGGTCCCTGGTTTGTTTTAATTAGACCCCTGGACTTTTATTTAATCAAAGATTTAGCCCTAATTTCATATTTCAAACTTCAAAACTTGTTTATTTCATATCTTTTTCATATGAACTCCAAAATTAGTGGTTCAAATTGCAAAATGTTCACAAAATTATTCTCTGTTCAAATAAAATATGACCAACTGTAATCTGTATACTTTAATGTTTACACTTAGAATATAGAATTAAAGTATATGTTGATTTATTTATTTAATGAAATAAATAAAAGGAGAACCCTAGGAATAAAGTATATTCAATCTTGTGAGATTAGTGTTATGCATTACTTGGATTTATTTTTGGCTTAACCTTTAGGCCTTAATGACATAAATAGAATTAGGAATGTAATTATGGATAATACTTAAAAGATAATCAAATTCCTAAATGAGAGTAGTTTATCTTATAATTTTAGCTTTCCTTTGTTTTAATCACTACTTAACCTTTTTGAGCTATGTTCCAAACACTTAGAGAGTAATCAATTCTCCAATTAGGATTAGTCCATTTTATAACTTGATCTCATTCTCCTGCACTTAATACTATACTTTTTTTTGAGTTGTGTGCCAATGTTTGTTCATGTGTGATGTGATGTTCATTTTTACTTTCCAAATGTATTGAATGTATGCTCGCTTTACTTAGACAACGAGCAGCTCGTGGTTCCTTAGTGTGTTGCCGAAGATCCCTCTGAGCAACAACCCGGTGAAGGCAACTTTCCTCAGACCTATCATGTCCTACTTTATTTTATAATTTACTGTCCCGCATTACATTATTGAAACCTAAGGATTGACTAGTCTGTATTTACCTTACCCTTGTTTACCTTTTTGGGTTAATCATGGTTAGCTTATGCTATTGCTTTAACTTAATCAATGAACATGATGTGATCTTTTATGATACGATGATGTTATCCCGATGAGGTTCTTGTGATTACTTTAGGGGGCTCAGGCTGTTTCCTGAGTACCTCTCCGTAAGGACCTGTTTGGGGAGTGACAACCCGTGATAACAGTGCAACCATGAGGGTGGAATGGGACGCCCTTAGCTGATTAATTAGAGGAACCAGAGGAGTAGTTGGCTTCGCCGTAGGGCCGTCAATGGGGTCCGGGCATAGTACTTGCTCTGCTGAGGCTGGTTGCAGATGTTCTTTGATTTGGTTTTGTTAGTCACCCTTCCTTTGGGGAGATGTACTATGTTTATCAAACTGGAGAAACCTAACGGGCAGCTATAACCTCTAGGAAATCTTTGTAAAGGCTACGTAGTGAGACCTTGCTAGGTCACCTTGGTAGTGATCAATGGGGAGGCTAGAACCCCAGGCAAAATGGGAATCACGGCTTGTGCGTAAAGTGTGCAACCTCTGCAGAGTGTTAGAATCTGGTATATCAGCCATGCTCACGGTTATGAGCAACCTTGGGATCCTCTTCGATTAGAGGAACTTTGGTTACTTTTATGATGATGATTAGCAATGATGGTTATAAATATGATCTCTGGTATTTACTCTTGGAGAGAGTGCCTCTGGGTAATAACTGGGTTGATTACTAAAATATGGCTCTACTTATAATAATAAAACTTGACCAACTAAAAGCAACTGCTAAACCTTAACTCCACATACAGCTAGTCCACTTTAGCCAAAAGGGACATTTGCTGAGTACATTGATGTGTACTCACCCTTGCTTTACAAACCACCCCACCCCAGGTTGTCCCCACTGTACTCAGTGCTCAGGAGGTCAAGCTGGTAACATGGAGGACTTTGAGGAGTTCCAGGACTACGACGAGTTCTAGTTTACTTTAGTGGCAAACCCAGTCAGCTGCCTGTGTAGGCTTACATTCTACGTTTCGTTACTCCGCACTTTGATAATATTGTCGAACTCTATAGATATGTATTAGACTTTATGGATGTCTCAGACATCTTGATGTAACTAAGTACCTTTCCGCTATTTAATTCAAGCATTGTGTGATGATGTCCAATTATGTAATCGCTGTGTATGTGAGTTTTGATCCTGGCACATACATGGTTCGCATTCGGTTTACCTTCCAAAACCTGGTGTGACACACAACAAATATTGTTATATAAAGAAAACAACATGTACGTAATGTTGCAATAGTTCGTTTGATAGGATCTTTATGTGTCCATAGGAGTTGACATATTTTGCTAGAAACCATTGTCAATTATTGGGCCAAGTAAGAGTACTCGGACATGTCTATGTGTACGTCAACCTATAGGGTCACACAGTTAAGGGGAAGGAAGCCTAACTTAGATAGGATCCGAAAATAGACTAGGTTTTAGGGTTGCTGATGGGCCTCAGAGTCAGAAGCCCACCAGAACATCTTTATAATGAGGGGCGGGGGTGCGAATAGGGTTAACCTAATTTGCCACTAGCAAACCAGCACTTGTGCCCCCACACCCTAGCCAAGCCGCCGTCGTGAACCTAGTAGTTCGGTACATGGCACTTCCTCCCTGTATGTGTGGATACCTCGGACGTGAAGGACAAACTGTGCGAGGACGTGAAGGACATCAGTGACTGCATGACACTGCTTGACGTGTTCGTCTACATCGATATGTTGGCTTAACTAAATAAAAGCAATAAAAATGGTAAATAGATGAAACCAGAGAGCTCACTATTTTTCCTAGACTAAGTAAATGATATAAGAATCCTAGAAAAATACAAACCACCTTGGTATAGACAGAAAAGAAATAGAAACCTTTCATTTTGGAAAACAAGGAAAACTTTAGAAAATCATAGTATATTATCCTGAAGAGATAAACCCCAAACTTTAGGAATGACTGCTATTGTGCTAAAAAGATCCAAGGAAAAGTTCTAAATATGTGGTTTGACACTTTTCAAAGGGCAAGTTAGTTGTAGGTGCTTTTCTAGCCTTACACTTTAGAAAATCCTAGACAAAAGACCACTAGGAGTCACTCTGTAAAATTTGGTAGAAGTCTCTAATATCTCACCTAGATACTGGGAAAATACAAAAAATGATAGTGACCATTGCTACCTAGGTCATGTAGTATTAAATTCCCTCTCTGCACTAGAATTTGTCATTTTTTGTGCAGAGCAGACCTTAACTGGTTTTGACCCAAATTCAAGTGACAACCTTTAATAACTAGTAGGGACCTAGTGTAATTTTTATAGAAATTTCGAAACCATAGTTGTAGTTCAACTCACCCTCCAAACCCAAATCAAGAAGAGAAAGGAGTTTAAGTAGAAACTACATTTGGAGTATTTGACTTCAGCAAAACCTATCTATAACTAACCTGAAACCTTTAAGTCAATTAATTGAGTCTTAATCAACCTCCCAAGGTCAAACCTTAAGCTAAAGCCCTAAGTGCCAACCCCTATGAAAACCTACTGTAATAGTGCCCACTCATGCACAATGCTAAATAACGTGGTTCCTACTAAACCCTGCACCATCAATGAACACTGGCTAGAGGGGGGTGAATAGACTGTTTTAACTAAAAACAAAGACACTAGAGAAATTTAATCAAAACAACAAGAGATATAAATTTCCTAGCTTTGATAGGCTAACAAAATATGATGAGCAATTTATGTCAATACTACAAATGATAGACAATACACAAATTACTAACTACTTGTATGTAATGAGTAAAGAGTGAGAGAATGACATTGAATTTTATCCCGTGGTATCAGTGATTTGCCGATCACCCCTAATCCATGTTGAGGTGGAACTCAAGCTCTCACTTGCTCCTCTATCAAGACACAACTTGATCTTTTAGCCAATAGGACAAGAACTCACTCAATACCTCGATTCCACTAGCGTCGCCTTTGCCGCTCCCGTGAGGTGGCCACGAACCCCTCACAATCAACACTATGGCTCCTCCACAATCTTCACAGAGAGCTCGACGAAGACAACACCCGAGCCATCTAGGAGGCGGCAACCTCCAAGAGTAACAAGTCAATGACGCTTGTCCAGTGTACCACCTAGTACCTCAAAAGATCACAATGGATGCAAATGCACTAGAACCTCTAAATCACTCACTAGAATGCAATCTCAAGCAACGAGAGTGAGGGTTTGAGTTCGAGGATCACAAATGAGCTCAATGTGTGCTAGGAATGGCCAAGAGAGCCCTCACACACGAGCTCCACTTCTATTTATAGCACCCAACACAAACCTATCTATTATGTGCAACTAGCACATGTTCTACGCACACACGAACGGTTCGCGCCCCATGGCCGGACGGTCCGCCATACCAGTAATGGCTATAAAGACCGTTTGAAACATGTCAGCGCTGTCAAAAAATGTTAACCCCAGATGGTCCGTTCACCTAAGCCGGACGGTTCGGGACCTGTCAATATCAAATGCCAAACCACTGACTAATATGAATAACACGAGCAGACTGTCCGCCAATAATGGCCGGAAGGTCCGCACTAGGACCACATACTGTCCAGCTAAAAACCCTGGACAACCAGTATTACAATGACTCAAAAATACACCGTCCCTTCCAAACTCATCTTGGCTCATGCAGACGGTCCGGCCTCCTGGCCCGGACGGTCCGCCGGCCACATAATTAAGTAATTTCAGTTTGCGCTTTAATAAAAGACTTTGACTTTTGAAAACCGAAGCGCTGTTAGTTCTCATGCAAATGCAACAGTTTATGCTCTATGAGTCACTAAGTTTTACACCGATCAAGTTCATCGACCCCTCTTAATAGTACGACTAACTAGCCTACTAATCCGGTCAATTTCTTCTGTGAACGCCTAATGACCTGTAAAAACAAAGCCTATGTTATACTTTTGCCTTAACTTGATCTACAACCAATGGTTGTAAGTCAACAAGGTTTCCTGTTTCCTATTGTCCAATCCTGCATTCTTATTTCTCCAAGAATTGTTAGTCCACAAACAGTTGTCATTAATTACCAAAACACCACTAAGGGGCCTAGATGATTTACAATCTCCCCCTTTTTGATAATTGATGACAACACTGCATATTTTATAGAAAAGTAAATTTTGTTTTCAAACCTTCCTTACATATTGGGTATAAGAAAGATTTGAGATGAGTTTTGAGAGACTTATCTTGATATTAAAGTTCATCTGTAATGTTGATAAGTCAGCACAGAAAACTCAATGTGTATGAATAGCTCCCCCTATATGTGTGCATGAAGAATATCTAGTTGAAGAGTTCACACATATAATATACTAGAGTTTTGGCGGAGATCTTCCTATAATCATGGTTATCGAGGTATATACGAATAATAATATGAAAAATAAACGCAGCAAGAGAAATAACACCCCGATTAACCATTACAAGTTCACAAGATTTCAAACTAATAACCTTAAGAGGTCAAACACAGTTTGAAATAACATAGTTCAATAAATTAGCAATATAAAACATAATAAAACATAGACATAATAAATATGCAATGTAAATGTCCAAAAGTTCACATGCGAGCTCCCCTGATTGCCATCTTCCCATCTTCTTCCCATCTTCATTTCTCTCCCCCTTTGGCATCAATTTCCACAAAGGGCGTCATTGCGCACTAGGTGATGGACGCGAATACATACTGTAGTAGTGGGAGCTGAAGTTGTCAAAGGTGGAGGTGAACTGACTGAAGTCATTCTGAAGCTGTTGATGCCTCTCAAGCAGTGAATGAATGTTGTCACTGGTAGACAGAGTCTCGAATTGACTAGACAGAGCACTCATATTGTCTTGAAAGCTCTATTGCATGTTGTTTATTCTTCTCATAATGGGATCATGCACAGTATCTTGAATATGAGTTCAAAGATCAGCAAACTGTAAATGTATCCCATCCAGCTAGGTGTCAACAGTAGAGAATCTATTGTGCAGAGCGGAATATTGGCCATCAAAATGAGATTGCATAGCATCAAAGCGGCCATCCACATGTGTCATCATGCCCTAAAATCGTCCATCCATATGATTCCGGAGCCCATGCTGCATCTGCTGAAAATAAGGATCAAAGTAAGAAGGTGCAGGCTGTAAGTACTGTCCTTGCTGATAAGGAGGTGGAAGTGGTGGCATCTGCTGAGCTGGATGTGCCTTAGGCTGAGCGCCGAAGTTATCTGCAGGAACTCCCTCATCATCAGGAAAATGGGTGAGAGGCCTAGTGAGAAAACCAATCTCATTCTTGAATAGCCTAAATGGAGTATGAGTAGTCTCACACCGCCCCTCAAATCTGGTTTTGGCTTTGATTAGAGCCATAATATATGGAGCGTTGGCCAGGTTCTAATTTCTATCCATCTTTAGATTATTTAGCTGCCTCATCATAAATAGAACCACATTCATCACTTCCCCGTTCATTACATGATCAATAATATTCCAAAATTTATCTCTGATCTTGCTTTTGTCCCCACTCTTGGGAAGAATAGTGACCCTAGCAATTTTGTTGATAATAGCAGGATGATGCCTCAGTCCTGAAGACTATCAAAAATGCCTAGGAATACCCAGCCTAGCAGGTTCATAATAATGAGCATAGTCTTCAAACTGATTGTCACTATAAAGGTCTACCACATGGGAGATCATATCATAGTCTAGACTGTTTGCAGTGGCAAACTCAGCAAAAGTAGCCACATATTTCTTGAATCTAGTCATCCATACAATCAACTTGATCTTCAATATTAATTTTAGCAGTAGCAAGAAACTGCTTGACTATCAGTTCATTGAAATTAGTCCTCTACCCCATGAATTCATAAAAGCCACATTCCTAAAACTTAGCAATCAAGCCCTCTATGACTGTTTGACCCGCATATAGTCCTTGTTGGTTACTTGTCCACAAATGCTGTGAATTAAGAACAAGGCAACACAAACGTTAAGAATTAAAGACCTTCGTCCTCCGAAGCATTGTTTCCTCTTGGATTCAATTATCATCAGACGAAGGTCATGAAGGGCATGCCTTCATCATATTATAAATAAGTAAGAATGTAAAGAGATGAATACAACAAATATTACTCTTTAATTCATTCGAACTTGTACTTCATAAAACATGTATGAATATCAACAGAATCCACATTACATTGATACCTTCGGCTTGCTCGAAGGTTAAGACGCGAGAGAGTGATTACAATCCAGCGTGAACAGTACGGTGTTACTGTTCATCTATTCACGGGACGTAGCCTGGGTGAAATTACATTTATGACCCTCAACATTTATTTACAGACAACCTAGATTACTGAGGTCTATCTGGTCTTTTCCTCTTCTGCTTAATCTGAACCGAAGCTGATGGTAGCTTCGGCAGTTGGCATTGTTGCTTCTACGCAAGGTCTTCGTCTTGAGAACCTTCAGTAGAAGAAGGGAAGACTTTTGTATCATTTTGTCGAAGGTGTTTTTGTCTTGAGGACCTTTGGTGGAGAAGAAGACCCCCAACAGTAGACCCTTCGTGGTGCTAGATCGTTTTTCATAACGAGCTCGATCCACGAAAAACACGAAGGCTTTAGAATGCCGAAGGTCCAAAAACACCTTCCCTGAGCTTGTTATCAAAAAATGATTAAAATATTTCGAGCGCTGGCCGGTCCAATGTTCAGCTACTATACACGCTTTGGTGGTTCACCTTCTTCTCCTGCAGGACTACATAAACAGACAGGTTGGTGAGAAGTTACCACACCATTCATTGCTATTGCACTATTGTGCTGTTGAAAATTTTAACTGAAGCCGAAGCTCTCTGCATTGTGCTTTCAAACAAGTGCTTCGTCACTTAAGATCAACTTTGTCTTAAAAAAGCTGAACACTGAAATGGCCAGAGTAAGATCCACTACTAGGGTGTCCCATGAGGGAGATGAGACTGAAGTAACCAAGACAGCTCCCATATCATAAGTGATGAGGCGGTCAGGTCTGGATGTGCAAGGGCGAGCTACTGCCGAAGGTACCTCCAACACTGAAGCTGAACAAGTTGTGGCCAAAGTCGGGAGTGATAACGAAAGTGAAGAGGACGATAGTATTCTATGCCCAACCAAACCTAGTCATATTGAATTTGGAAAATCCACAGTAAAAGCAGAGGATCTGGTTGTGATGAAGAAGTTAGGTTTTTTTGAGAAAATGAAGATGAATTGATTCGCTTTGCTGGAGAAGAAGTAATTCTAGATCCGAAGGAAGATGAGGTTGATGTGTTCAAGAGCTTCTTCAGGGTGGGGCTTCGGTTCCCCCTTTACGAGATGGTAGGGGGGTTTTAAAGAAATATGAGATATATCTCCATCAGCTAACCCCGAACGCTATCGTCAGGCTTAGCATTTACATCTGGGTACTCCGAAGCTAGGGAAAGAGTGCTAATTTCGAAGGGTTTTGCCGGGTTCATGAATTTCATTATTAGACAAAGGCAAGGGCTGATGGTTTGCATAAAAATTTTGGATGCCATAACTTTGCATACCAAAAGGATACAAAGGCCCTCGTGATTGGCTACCGGACCAAGTGGCCCACTGGCTGGACAAGTGAATGGTTCTACATTAAGGCAGACGAAAAGAAAAGGGAAAAGCTTATGAGTATGGTGATGAGTCCACTGGGACTGAACTTTGGCATGACTCGGCCCCTGTGCCACATGCTGGTGGGTTCCCCTTGCCAGCTGACTGAAGTGGAGTTTAGGGTCATGGCTGCGCATATCAGCACAAGATATTTGGTCCAAGAATATCTTGCAAATCGGACATTCCCAATTTCTAGCGGCCGGGGAATACCGAAGAAGAAAGAAGAAGGGAAAAAATATGAGCTTGTCCGTCTGCCGTACTGCTTCAAATTTCAAAAAAGGTTTAAAGAACCATGCACTGAATGGTTAGAACTGATAGAAACCATGTGCAACGAAATTCTTGGGAACTATACAAGAAAAAAAGATCAACTAATGAATGCTGCCTTCGGTACCCGGCCAAAACGAAGGCTGAACCATGTAATGGATGCTCTTAACTTTGAGTACCCTAACTACGAAAGGCTTGATGAAGGGGTCGGAGGAGTCACGAGGAAAAGGGTTGTCATTATTCTGAGTAGGCAAGCTATTCGATCTGTCAAAGAAGACCAAGAGACTTCAAAGAAGAGAAAACTGTGCCGAAGCCAAAAGTATCTGCTCCCAAAAAACGGAAGCTTGCTGAGAAATCCTTTGATAAGACGAAGACACAAGATATGCCAAAGCAAATTGCAAGCCCTTCGTCTTCTGCTGCGGAGGTCTCGGAAATATTGAAGGTAATGACTGAGTCTTTCCCGTTCGCACCGCTAAGTCCTCTGGGGTTGGAACTGACTAGCCTCTTACAGAAAAAGGAAATCTCTTCGGCTACTGATGGGAGAGACGGGTCCAGAAGAAACATCGCATGATGAATATACTAGAAGCCATTGAACAGACCCCGCCCTCAGCCTCAACAGATAAAGATGCTAAATCGACTGATGCCAAAGCTACTGCTGCAACCAAAGACGAAAATCATACAACCACTTTGTCCGAAATTGACAGACTCATATCCGATGTGGTTGCGGAGAAGGAGGTAGCCATAGTAGCTTCTGACAAGGGGAAGAAGATTGAAGAAACCTGTTCAGAAGGAGTGAATTTCAATCTACGGCACATGGGCGGCTAACAGCTCTCCGAAGAGGACATGTCAGAGCTAAAAGAATTTCCAATATCCTGTGGTTACCAGCCAGGCTCAATGCTCTTTGACGGGGTCGATGAAGAAGTTGTGGGATGTATCCGCGACCGCACCGGTGCTAAAATTATAGGTACCATGTCTAAGAGTATTGGCTTCCTGAAGCTCAAAAAGGACATCAGCTGCTACATCATATCATAGGAAATTTATTTTACTTAAACTTCAAAGTAAGATTCTTCTTGCAAGTTAACGCAGATATCTTCGTGTTAACTTAGGTACTCTAACTTTTAATTCATTTTTATAGAGTTTGTTACTAAGAAAAGCTTTAAAATGCAACAAGATGATGAAGACAGGAAAAATGAGGTTATTGTCAAGAGTTCGGAATATAAGTTCAAGAAACTTGAAGATTCTCTAAAAGAGAAACATGATTTGTTGCATTCAGCCGAAGGATCACTTGCCGAAGCGCAAGCTCAGAATAAGAAATTGAGCGAGGAGCTGACAGAGGCCTAGACACTTTTGGAAGAAAACTCCAGTCGATTCAACCGTGAAACCGAAGCTCTGAACATGACACTCAATGTTGAGGCTGAGAAGAACATGAAGCTCAGTGAAGCGCTGAGAACTCTTAAAGAGAAAGGTGTTGGGGCGAAGGCGAAGATGCTACCCTTCGCTCGATGCCTTCGCCAATCTCGCTGCACCAACAGAGACAAGACGACTGGCAGTCTCCACCCTTCATCCAATACGTCGCAAGACGAAGGCCTACGACGAGGTCGCTCCGCCTCGCGGCCTCGTCCAACGCGAAGGCCCACGTAGAATTCGGCCCATTGTAACGGGCCCCGCGCGGCTGCTGCGCATTACGGGCCCGGTTTGTGAAGGCTTTCCTGTAATGACAGTTTGTAACCCTGCTTTATGGGAATATTCCGGGGATGACCTAGGCGTCTGAGGGCACATGCATCCTTAATCCATGACGCTGGGCACTCAGGCACCTATAAATACCCCCGCACAGTGCCCTTGAGAGGCTAGATTAACAGAGCAATTGCCCTCTTGAGCTAAAACGTTGTCCGTATTACTTTCACTCCCCCGTTGGATCATCTTGCTTGGGAGAGCAAGTTCCAACATTTGGCACCCACCGTTCGTGCTACAAAAAACCACCCGCGATGGCACCCAAGAGAGCTAGCTCGAAGGCAGCCCCATCCGTTGACGATGCTGCGAAGGCAGCGCTGCTGGCTGAGAAAAAGGGCAAGGCCCTTGTCGACACCACCCACCAAGAAACCTGCGAAGACGACGCACTCAGCAAGAGGCAGCACAACGAACAACCCACACCCGAAGGCAGTCTCCACCTGCAGCTCCGGAGGACAACCGCAACCTCTCCCAGGCTTCGCTCACCCGGAGGGTGCGGACGCCACCGAGGACGGCGAAGTCATCAGCGTTTCCGCAGAGGAACAACTACAGCTGCGTGCCCTGCGCATCAAGAACCGCAACCTCCAGAAGCAAAAAGAAATCCTCGAGGCCAAGCGCCAACGTGTGTCTGCGCAAGCCAAGGTGCGCCAGATGATACGCGACGAAGAGCAAAAGGCTCAGGAGCTTGAGCAAGAGATCACGCTCATGCAGCGCGAAGGCCAACTCGGTCTGCAACACAGCCCACCCCTCCAACAGCGCGCACAAATCGAAGACCTGTTCATCCCTCAGCGCGGACACGCCATCCCGCACGCCACAACATTCCAAGGTGTCAACTACCTTGACGAGCGGAGTCCCCTGGCGCCTCACCTGCAAGTGTCACCATGGCCCGCCAACTTTAGAGCAGGGACCTATCCCAAGTACAACGGCAGCACTGACCCAGCACAGTATATCATGAGCTATCAGTTCGCCGTTGCATCATCCGGAGGGGACGACGCCACGATGGCCAAGTCATTCATCATCGCCCTCGAAGGCCCGGCCCTCACCTGGTACACCAGGTTGTCCCCGTTGTCCATCGACTCCTGGAGAAGTCTCCGGGACAAATTCCTGCTCAATTTCCAAGGGTACCGCCCAGACATCGACGCCTTGGCTGAACTTTCACTCTGCAAGTAGCAGGAAAGAGAAACTCTGTGGGAGTACTACCGCAAGTTTCTGACTCTCAAGTCACAACTGCCCTCGGTTGATGACCAAATCGCCATTCACTACGCCATCAGTGGCCTTCGGGCTGGCGTCCTTTACAGCCACTGCATCAGAGATCCGCCCAGGGACCTCCAGGAGCTGTATCAGCTATTCGAAAAATACGCCAGATTCGAAGAGTTCCACCAGCGCAAAGTCGAGTCTCAGAGGAAACCTAAAGACCCTCCGCAGTCCAGCCATACGTGGACGCAGCCTTCGCAGACAGACTCTGGTCGGGACGGCCACAGTCAACAACAGGTACACAACATCGCCAACCAGCACCCCGCTGGTGAGGCCCCTCGCCGCCAAGAGTACCCCCCTAGGGCCACGGAAACAGAACTCGTGGTCGGGGCCAGGGACGTGCGCAGCAGCCGCGCATATTTTATTGCTTGTTCCACGGCGAAGACTGCGCACACCCTACAAGAGACTGCCCAGAGACGAAGACCACCAGAGACAGGATGGCACGGGCGCAACCAGCCGACAACCCTAGAGTTGTCGCGCACACATATCAACAACCCCCTCAGCCATACAACCACGGCCCCGCTCCGCATCCACCGCACCACGCATACCAACACCACCAAGAGGTACAAATTGTACCTCCCCCACCCCCACCTCCACACCTGCAACAGCAAAACATCCACCACCCCCAAGCCCCAAAGCAAGAAGACTTCGCCGATCAGCCGTATCGCTGAGTCATTCACATGATCACTGGGGGGTCCAGCGTCGACTTCGACACGAAGCGACAGAAGAGGGACCATTACCGCAGTATCAACCACGTCGCCGTCACAAGTCCAGTCGTGCAGACAAAGTGGTCCCATGTGCCATTGACCTTCGACGCCCGAGTCATCGATCTACGCAGCGCACCCCACATCGACGCCATGGTTATCAACTGCAGCGTGGCAGGATGGGACCTGCACAAAGTCTTAGTCGACAATGGCAGCTAGGCGGATATCATTTTCCTCCATGCCTTCGACCGCATGGGCATAAGCCACAACCTGCTTAAGCCTTTGGACAACCCACTGTATGGCTTCGACGGCAAGGGCACCTTTCCTGTCGGCAAAATAGAGCTACCCCTCTCCTTCGGTGTAGCACCCAATGCACGAAGTGAGCAAGTCACATTCGACATCGTCGACATGGTGTACCCGTACAACGCCATAATGGGTCGGGGCTCCATCAACAAGTTTGAGGCAGCCATTCACGGACTTTACCTGTGCATGAAGATCCCAAGTCCGCAAGGCGCCATCACAGTCTACGGCAACCAGCAGGCCGCGCGCAACATAGAAAGAGACTTTGTTCCCGGACAAAGGAACGTACATTGCCTCATGGCCCAGCGCGAGGTCCCCGAGTCTGCCAGCCCAACCGCCAAAGAACATGACAAAGCACAGCTGAAGAGCAACGATGGGACCAAGACTGTTCCCCTCGACCAGGCAACGCCCAAGCAAACGGTCACCATCAGCGAAGACCTGACTTCGCATGACGAGGAGAGACTCCTCTGCTGTCTGTCCAAAAATAAAGACGTCTTCGCCTGGTCCACCATCGACCTGGTCGGAGTCAGTCGTTCCATCATCGAGCACAGCTTGGGAATCGACCCTTCGGTGAGGCCGAAGAAACAGCGGCTGCACAAGATGTCTGATGAGAAGACAAAAGCTGCCAAGGCCGAGGTACATCGCCTGCTTGAGGCCAAATTTATCGAGCCAATCGCCTACCCCACATGGCTCGCCAACGTAGTGATGGTGCAAAAGAAGAGCGGCAAATGGCGGATGTGCATTGATTTCACCAGTCTCAACAAGGCCTGCCCCAAGGACAACTTCCCGCTGCCTCGGATCGACAAAATTGTCGATAGTGCGGCCGAGTGCGAAGTCATGTCACTCCTTGATTGCTTTTCCGGCTACCATCAAATATATATGAACGAGGAGGACAAGGCAAGCACCAGTTTCATAACACCATTTGACACGTATTGCTTCATCAGAATGCCGGACGGACTTAAGAACGCCGGATCCACATTCTCTCGGCTCACCAAAACGGTACTCGAGAGCCAAGTTGGCAGAAACATATTTACGTATGTGGACGACATCGTCGTCGCCAGCAGAAGCAAGGAAGACTATCTGGTTGACCTCGCCGAAATGTTTGCGAACATGCGGGACGCACGACTTCGCCTAAACCCCGAAAAGTGCGTCTTCGGCGTTCGCCAGGGGAAAATATTGGGCTATCTGGTGTCGCACCGCGGGATTGAAGCCAATCCAACCAAAATCCAGGCCATTATCAACATGACGCCACCGCAGTCGGCCAGAGACGTCCAACGACTGACAGGCAGATTGGCCGCCCTCAACAGATTCATCTCCAAATCCACAGAGCGAAGCCTCCCTTTCCTTAAAACACTCCGCGGTGCAAAAGACTTCGCATGGGGACCAGAGCAGGCGGCGGCCTTCGCTTCATTAAAGCAGTACCTGTCAGAATTGGCGATTCTTACAAGCCCCGACCCCTCGCTACCCCTGTTGCTCTACATCACAGCTTCGCCGCATGCGGTCAGCGCAGCACTGGTGCATGAGCAGAACAAAGAGGGCACGATCAGGCAATGTCCAGTTTATTACGTCTCCGAAGTACTCACGACATCAAAATGCAATATGACGGAACTAGAAAAACTTGCCTACGCAGTTGTTATGGCCTCGCGCAAATTGCGCCATTATTTTGAAGCGTTCAAGGTCTGGGTCACCTCAGATAGGGGACTCGGCGAATTGTTTAGAAACCCGGAGGCATCAGTCCGGGTTGCCAAGTGGGCAGCCGAACTCTCCGGCTACCACATCACACTCGAACCCAGGACAGCCATCAAGTCACAAGTCCTGGCAGACTTCGTCGTCGACTGGACTGGGCCAATAACACAGCCGGACCCGTCCGCTGAGAAGGTGTGGACAATCCATTGCGACGGCACATGGTGCCATGCGGGGGCAGGTGCCGCTGCAGTCATTACTTCACCCACAGGGGTCAAGCATAGATACGCAGCACGCCTCGGCTTTGCTTTGGAGTCTGACAGGTGCACCAACAATATAGCAGAATACGAAGCAGTCATCCTCGGCCTTCGCAAGCTAAGGGCACTTGGTGTCACCACCTGCATCACCAGAACAGACTCCAAGGTAGTCGCCGGCCAAGTTGAGAAAGACTACGCAGCGAAGGACCCCGCACTTATGCAGTACCTCGCGGCTATCCCCAGTCTCGAAAGACAATTCAAAGGTTTTACCTTGCAGCATGTGGACCGCGCCAAGAATGAGGAGGCCGACGCATTGGCCAAGGCAGCCGCCAGAGGCGAGGCCCTGCCCTCCGACGTATTCTACCATGTCATCAGCACACCAGCCGTCCGCAGCCCAGAGGGGCTCCAAATAACCAATGACAACGAGGGCCACCGCATAGTCAACCTCATCATGACCGAAGACTGGCGGGCACCAATAACCCTGTTCCTGCAGGGGTACTATCATCCAACCGATATCAATGAGGCCAAGCGCCTCAAACATCGAAGCCGGGACTTCGCACTAATCGAAGGTCAGCTTTACAAGAAGGGGTCAGTCAACCCATGCTTAAATGTGTCACCGAGACCGAAGGAGTCCAAATCCTTGGTGAAGTCCACAGCGGGACTTGCGGCTCTCATGCAGGGCCTAGGGCCCTAGTAGCAAAGGTGATCCGTCAAGGTTTCTACTGGCCCGCCATGATCTGCGCCGCAAATCAGGTCACAAGGTCCTGTGAAGCCTGCCACAAGTTTTCTCCACGCTCGCGAATCCCTTCGCAATTCACAAAGCTAATCGCCCACACGTGGCCTCTTTAGCGCTGGGGCCTGGACATTGTCGGGCCTACCCACGGCCCAGGGGAACCTCAAGTTCACCTTCGTCGCCGTCGAGTATTTTACCAAATGGATCGAGGCGAGGGCTGTATCCACGATAACATCGAAGACTGCCCAGAAATTCTTCTAGCAAAACATTGTTTGCCGCTTCGGAGTCCCGTCCGAGCTCATAGTTGACAATGGCAAGCAATTTGATAACCAAGATTTCAAGGATTTCTGCTTCTCCATTGGCACCAAGCTTGACTTCGCCTCAGTGTACCACCTGCAATCCGACGGAGTCGTGGAACGCGCCAATGGTAAAATTTTCACAGCCGTCAAGGAAATGCTCCTCGACGACAAGAAAGGCAAGTGGGCCGACCTGTTACTTGAAGCAGTCTGGGCGCTGAACACAACTGAGTGCAAGGCGACTGGGTTCACCCCTTTCCGTCTTCTGTATGGATCGGAGGCCATGACCCCGCAAGAAATAAAACATGGGTCACCACGGACAGTCACGTCAGTCGTCCCCGACGTAGATGAGCCTACTTCGAAGCACCTCATCGACGGATACCACGTCTTCGCCCTACAGGCTCTAAACAAATACCAAGCCCAAACAAAAGCATGGCGCGACCACACAGTCATCCCGAGGGAATTTAGCGAAGGAGACCTCGTACTCATCCTGACAGCTCGGACAGAGTCCTAGGGCAAGCTAGAGCCTAAGTGGGAGGGCCCTTTCATCATCAAGACGAAGGCGTCCCCCAGCGCATACAGGCTCACAACGCCATCCGGCGAAGACTTAGAGCATTCTTGAAACATTGACAATCTCCGCAAATTTTTTGTTTAACTCCTCAGGGCCAGCTCGCCCTTGTAATTCGCAAAACAGCTTTATTCCGGCCTGCACTCTTTTCCTCCCCGGGGGTGAGGTTTTTAATGAGGCGGAGCCATTTAATATACACGAAAAAATCCCCCGCAAAAATTACGTCGAAAAAAGACTGCATCGACGGTCTTCGGCATTCGACCAATATAAAGTCACCGCGAGGGGCAGCGCTGGCTACCCTCGCGTGCGACACTCCGCACAAAAGTCGCCCAAGGGTGCAGCCGGACTAGCACAAGAAGTGCGCAAAACCAGTCTTACCCAAAAGACTATCCGTGCAAAAGTCGCCTAAGGGTGCAGCGGGACTAGCACAACAAGTGCGCAAAATCGAAGTCTTCCTCAAAAGAATATCCGTGCAATAGTCGCCTAAGGGTGCAGCCGGACTAGCACAACAAGTGCGCAAATTCGAAGTCTTCTTCAAAAGACTCCGTGCAAAAGTCGCCTAAGGGTGCAGTCGGACTAGCACAACAAGTGCGCAAAATCGAAGTCTCGCTCAAAAGACTATCCGTGCAAAGACCGATTACAGGTGCAGTCGGACCGACATAATAAACGCGCTAGACCAAGTGCACAAGTCCCCTACGGACACGGCCGGATCAGCGAAGGCACACAACCCCATCATACAAATTATAGTTACATACGTACACCGAGGGCATCAAACATTACATTGGTTCAACCTTCGGGATGATACCCATCTCCCTATAGTTAAACGGCATTATACTCAGCTCCTGACCCTCAAAAAGACTTTGCAACTCCCCCTCACCTACGCTCACCCCAGCCGGCGAGGACAACAATTCTCGCTTGCCAGCCCTGGCCACACGAAGACGACCACCCTCCACCTCACTCACCCTACGCTTCACCACCGCCCTTCGCTGCCTACGCCCAACACTCGGACCGGGAAGAATTTCAGCATCCATCACACGCGGAGAAGCCTCCGCCGCAGCCACATCCAAAGCCGCAAAATAATCCAAATCCTCATCCGAAGACTCTTCCGTCCACACCACCGAACTCCCAGAATCATCAGACTCAAAAAACTTAGACATAGAATTATCCGAATCATTTTCCGCAACCATGGTCGAAGCCGCCACAAAATTAGCACTTTCAGTAGCGGTTGCGTGCGCAGGCCCAAAACCCTGAACCTGCGCAGCAACCGAGGTTTAGTAACACGTAGACAAAATTTACAACCTCCCCTACATCTATTCAACTACTTAGCCACCTGCGAGGGCGCGTCTGCGGCCGTAGGGCCTTCGACTGCCGGCTTCGCCACCACTTCCTGGGCGCCTTCGACCGTCGGGCACAGGGTTCGACACAGGGTCTTCGCCGGTAGCAGGAGGCACGGGCGCGTCCGATGGGCCTTCACCAGCATCCGAGGGCAGCACCGGTTTGCCGTCCGTAGCCTCAGGCGGCGCGCCGACTAGACGTCCGAAGTCCTCGACTTCCTCGGCGCGCTCCATCTGCAACAAACAGCACATTCATTCAGCAAACACCACACACTCCCACGCGCAACAAACCACAGCAAAACAATAACCATCACCTGCTCTCTTGCCCGGTCGGATCGCTCCCTGACAGCCTCCCGACCATGCACCCCCCCACATCCTATCAAAAAGTGCCCCCACTGACTGCTTCACAACAGGGTCTTCGGCCTTAAAGATCTCGCGTTCAAAGCTCTCGTCTATTTGGTCAAAGACCTCGAAGTGTCTGCAGCCCTCGCGAGACAGCGCATTCATGGCCCCTACGCAGGTGACGAGGGAGGCAAAGGACATGAAACCCTCCACGATGGTCGGGAGTACCAACAGTTCCTCTTGCAACCACTCGAGGAAGCGAAGGCCTGCCTCTCGGTCGGGCACCTCGAAGTCAGCAGTCCGCGCACCCAGCTCGCGGTACGAGTCCACGAGCTGTGCGCGCATCCGCTCAACTTCCAAGCGTGTAGAGGCCTCGGCCTTCTCCACGCGGCCGTGCAGAGCGTTGAACCGCACCTCCCATTCCTCAGCGCGTTGGCTAGCAAGACTTCCCTCCGCCCGCGCCAATTTGGCCTCCGCCTGCGCAGCCTGCGCCTCGGCGATGGCCTGGTTGGCCTCCCTCCTTTCTTCCACCAGCTGGCGCCGGAGGTCCGTCTTCTCGGCCTCCTGGGTGGCCACCTTTTCTGCCAGCCTGCGGCTTTTTCTCTCCGCAGCCAACTTCTCCCGGACGACGTCCGCGTGCTGCGCCCGAAGTCTCTCAACTTCGGCAGACACATCTGCAGTAAGGGCGCCCGACGCCACGCGATCGGCGAAGTCGGCCGCCTAACAGAAACACATGAGACCACAATCCCCATGAAAACGGCAAACACCGAAGTCCAGCTCAACTTACTTGACTCAGCTGCTGCGACGCCTCCCTCAGCCGGCGGGACATGGTGCCCGCCTCGTCCTTGACGGCAGCGGCCAACGAAATCTCGCCGCTAGCGCAGAAAGCGCCACCCTTCACCTCAACCACCGCGGTTGACGCTGTGGTTGCCACCGCAGGCGGGACAACAACCATTTGCCCCTCGCCCGACCCTGCAACGTACCACCAGTCAAAAAAACACTTACCGACGAAATAGTCGTCCACGCTAATATTCGTGCCGAAGTCGGCAACGCGTTTTCCTGGCGAAGGCAGCTCCCGGACCTTCGCGGCCTCGCCCGCGGTAGCCTTGGTTCCGCCGGTGACGACGGCCTTCGTGCTCTCTGACACCATGCAGGATCCGGGTGCGGCCGGTTTCGCAGCCAGCGTCGGCTGACTACCGCCGGGGGCGGCAGCCTTCGCGCTCCCCCGCGCTCTCTTCGCTTCACGCCTAGTATCGGGGAGCCTGATGACCGTCCGGCGCTTCTGCGCAGCATCCTGGCGATCCTTGTTCATCACTGCCGACACAACATCAGCAATATTTCGTCCGTAAGGGAAAATCCTCAATCCACGAGCTATACGAGACGTAGACATGTCTTCGCCCTCTGCCCAGGGGATCGGAAGATTCTTTGGCCACCGACCCCCGGTAACCTCCAACATTCGCGCCGAAGACTCCCGGAGCTCGAGCGAAGACATCCTTCCCCCGAGGGCCGCACATGTCCCCATCAACTCCACAGCAAAATTATCAGACACCCCCTTTCCCCCCACTATAGTACCTAATTTTCTCTTCTTAGTGGCCGGTGCAGCCACCTGCGAAGGCCCCTCCTCGGTCCTGCCAATCGGTTTCTTCCCGCGGCGGTCGGCGGTGTCTTCCCCGGGATAACCACCGTAAGGCAAACGGTTCAATTCGAAGACCCGATTCAGCCTGTCATTGGAGCCACGGATTTCCCAGCTCCGCAGACCCTCTGTCTTTGGCACGTAGCGCCCCACGATCCTCGCCGCACCGTCTTTCGCTTCACGCACGAATGCGGCAGGATCTCGGCCATGCAAATCCAGTGCGAAGGAAGGACTCCGCACTAGCATCCCGCCACGGGAGGGCATCTGGCGAGGGCATACTTCGCCCAGCGCCCAGCCATGCGCCAAGGGCCATACCCCATACCCGACAAACTCCTCAACAAGGTCGCGCCCGCTACTCATGCGGGCAGCGCACCGAAGGGCCTCTTCGTTTCCATCATCCTCCGCTACCTCAAACTGTGGGTACGCTGCGTAATAATGTGAGCACATGACGGCCACGGGGAGCCCTGGATGGTCTTCGATGGTGCCTTCGGAAACGTAAAACCAAAATTCTCACCAGTTGCCCCATTTATTGCGGGCGCAGGGAACCAATTCCACGACTTCCATCGAAGTCTTGCCGGTCTTCGGCGTAAATGTGCAAGATCCAAATTGTGCAATCTTATGTCCAATTTTCCTTTTCTGCCAATCCAGACAATAATGCTTTGCGAAGACTTCGATAGAGGGCTGCCCGCCGTACGAAGTCGTCGCCCAGACATACTTTGCCAAGGCCACCATGACATTCGGTGTCAGCTGGTGGACCTGGACCTCCAAATCTACGCAGGACCTCCACCACGAATCGATGCGCAAGCAGACGAAGGCCAGCGGCGAAAAAGGCCTCGAAGACGACCAACTCGCCTTCTGGCTCGGGGACCTCCTCCGCCCCCGAGACACGCGCCACTCCGCCGCCAAAATATCCAAGCCATTGCATGTCTTGCACGCGGTCCGAGGACATCCACGACGCACTGAATTCCACTGTGTCGCCAGGATGCAACTCCTCCGCCGCCACGTTGCTCAGTGTGTCCTCGGACGATGCGCCGACCGGCGGTGTATTGGTAGCAGAAGAGGAAGAGGATGACATGGCTACGTACCATCGGCGGCGGCGGGCGGTCTGCTTCACACGGGCCAGATCTCTGACGAGCAGGAGCAAGGAGGGCAGGCGAGCGGCCAAACGGCTTCAAAAGGAGGCTAGGGTTTTGCGGCGCGCAGAAAGCGTACCAAACCCGCGCCGCCCCGCCCCCTTTTATACACAGGACGCGGCGCTTCGGGAAACCCGCAATCCAACAGTACCGCGTCCGTCAACGGTCACATCAAAAACCCCCGCGGAACCACTTCGAGCGAGGGCAGTGTCTCCACCATCTAGCGACGCCTTCGGCACCAGATGACTTCGTCGAACTGGTCCCTCGGAGGGCAAATGTTGGGGCGAAGGCGAAGACGCTACCCTTCGCTCGATGCCTTCGCCAATCTCGCTGCACCAACGGAGACAAGACGACTGGCCATCTCCACCCTTCGTCCAATACGCCGCAAGACGAAGGCCTACGACGAGGTCGCTCCGCCTCGCGGCCTCATCCAACGCGAAGGCCCACGTAGAATTCGGCCCATTGTAACGGGCCCCGCCGCGGCTGCTGCGCATTATGGGCTCGGTTTGTGAAGGCTTTTCTGTAATGACAGTTTGTAACCCTGCTTTATGGGAATATTCCGGGGATGACCTAGGCGCCTTAGGGCACATGCGTCCTTAATCCATGACGCTGGGCACTCAGGCACCTATAAATACCCCCGCACAGTGCCCTTGAGAGGCTAGATTAACAGAGCAATTGCCCTCTTGAGCTAAAACCTTGTTCGTATTACTTTCACTCCCCCGTTGGATCATCTTGCTTGGGAGAGCAAGTTCCAACAAAAGGTTTAAACTTTGCAAGTCAATGCGCTGCTCGATTAAGAAGTATATTCGATTCAGTTGGAGTTGCCTCCGAGGAGGCTAGCCTCTCTGTCGAAGATGTGCCCGGAGCACTCGAATGCGTCGAGAAGGTGGTTGACGACCTCGACGAAGTCATAACTAGCCATGGTGACTTCTGTGCACTAGTGGCTTCTTGGGGTACGGCCGCCGCTTTCATAAAAGTCGGGTGCAATCACGCAAGGGCCGTTAACAGGCCAAATTTTAACCTTTCAGCATCGAACCTCGTTGATATCCCAGCCGAAGCTTGAAGCATAGGCAACAGATTTATCACCCAAATTTGGGCAAAGGGTGGCCAAGAGCTGGCTGGAGACGAAGCTCGTAATCTGCTCAACAAGGTATAACTCTTTACCTCTATTCTTTTATTTTTACGTATTTCCTTACCAGATTCCTCATTACCCTTTTCTTCGTCATTCTTCAGGGTGATGGCTTCGAAGGTTAGCGAACCGAAGTTAGGTCTGAATCGAATACTTTAGATGCCTTCCCTTTGTTGATATCTGTAGAAAAACATTTTGGAAATTCTTTGTGCAAGAAGTGTATTATTTGTCGAACGATTGTATTGAATGTGAACAGATATGTAAATATTTATAAATGCTTTGTAATGCTATTTTACCTTTTCATTCGTGTGTTGTCGGCTTTGCTGTGGATGAAACCAATGTTCGTAGCTTTTTGAGCTGAAGGCGAAAAACACCATCCCTTCTTTTCATTCACATCGAAGCACCTCTCCTATACAACGAAGTTTCATTTGAGACGAAGTCTCTTTGTGTATTTGAAGCGTTTTCTCATTGAAGGTAGGAACCCACACTTTTCCTGTTAATGCTTTATGCTTTATGCCATGATGATGGATCTACGAATGCCTAATGTATGTTTGTATGAATGCAAAAGATGATGTGATGAAGTATGCATATGTATGCCGAAGGTAATAAACTCACACAAACACACACCCAGACTCTGCATTCCTTTAGGAACGACTTTGGAGTCTCTTCACCTTTTACTTAGATGGTTATTTAGCTATGCATTCCCTTGGGAACGACTTTGGAGCTAAGCTCCGCATCCCCTTAGGAACGACTTTGGAGCTTCTTCACCTTTTACTTAGGTGGCTTTTAAGCTCTGCATTCCCTTGGGAACGACTTTGGAGCTTCTTCATACTTTTTTTACACTCGATGGTGTAATCCTAGATCTTTACATTTTACATGTGGGGGAATTTGGCCCTTGTATTGCACAGGGCTGCTCAAAAATTAAAAATTACAACCTATGGCCCCTTTAAAAACCTTTCTCCCCTCTTGAAAGGAAAAGGGTGCCATAGGAAAAAAAATAAGAAAATTACAAGATTTACACATAATATCTCTGAAGTTCATCTGCATTCCATGACCTTCGAATGTCGTTTCCATCCAGGTCTTGACGAAGACACCACCAAGAAAGGACCATCCCATTTGAGCTGAAGTTTTCCCACTATATCTGGGTTGGCCACTCTCCGAAGTACCAAGTGTCCTGGTTTGATGTTTTTCAGTCCTTCCTTCCGGTCACGCCATTTAACTGTTTCAGCTTGATACTTATTGATGTGATCTATCACTTGCATCCTGGTCCCTTCTATGGTGTCTTTTGTTATTTTGCAATCCTCTTCATCTTCTGCTGAAGCTATTGAACCTGTTCTTGCTTCTTCCGGTGTTATTGCTTCATCACCAAACAGAAGCTTGAATGAGGTAAATCCTGTTGACCTTGAGACAACAGTGTTGTGGTTCCATACCACTTTTATCAACTCGTCTGGCCACTTTCCTTTCGACTGATTGAAGATTGACTTCATTATCCCTGTTATTATGATTCCATTAGCTCATTCTACCAATCCATTTGATTCTGGATGTCTCACTGATTCAAAATGTATTTTTGTACCGATTTGGTCATAAAAAGCCTTGAATGTTTCGGCATCAAACTGAGTTCCGTTATCAACTATAATGGCCTTCGGCACACCGAAGCGACAAACAATATTTTGCCAGAAAAACTTTTGAACCATGGCCGAAGTGATTGTAGCTAGAGGTTTAGCTTCAATCCACTTTAAAAAATATTCCACCTCTACTACAACATATTTTAAATTTCTATGCGCTGGTGGTAGTGGGCCTAGCAAATATAGACCCCACCTTTGTAGAGGCCAGGTGGGCTGGATTAGCTGAGTTAGAGACAAAGGTGATTTTTTGTCTCTGGCACACTTATGGCAATTTTCACATTTTTGAACTAAATCCACTGCATCCAAAGCTGCCTTCGGCCAATAAAATCCTTGCCTAAAGACCTTCCCAAGTAAAGGCCTGGACCCAATATGAGCTCCACATAGTCCTGTATGTATCTCCTTCATTAGCTCTCGACCTTTGGTTCTAGACAAACATTTTACTAATGGAGAGCAGACTCCTTGTTTATACAATTCTCCCTCTATGATTACATAGGGTCTTGTTTTAGCTTCCATTCTTTTGATATAAGCTTCATCATCCGAAAGACAATTGCCATGCAGGAAAGATACAATCTCAGTCCTCCAATCTTCACTATGCACTAGCGAGATTGTAAGCACTGCTCGCTCGATGAGCTTGACTGAAGGTGCTTTTATTGTTTCAAAAAATACTTCCGAAGGTAATGGGAGCCCCTGTGCCGCTTACTTGGCTAATAGGTCTACATGTTCATTTTATCCTCTTGGGATATTCTTTACAGAGAAACCTTCGAAAGAGGCTTCCATCCTTCGGACTGTGTCTAGATACTTCTCGAGTTTTGGATCTCTTGCTTTACTGCTTTTGTCAATTTGACCCGTAATAACTTGAGTCAGATTTGAGGATTGTCGTTCTTATTCCCATTGCCTTAAGCTTTCGAAGCCCCAAGAGAAGGTCTTTGTACTCTACAATGTTATTTGTGCATTTGAATTCTAGCCTTGCTGCGTAGCAGGTTCTGATCCTAGATGGTGAAATTAGAATGGCAGCTGCTCCTGCGCCGAAGGTTCCCCATGACCCATCACAAAACACTGTCCAAGCTTCATAATCTTTTATTCTTTTTCGTCCTAAGCCCCTGGCGTCCAGTCAACGATGAAATCTGCTAATGCCTGAGACTGAATTGAAGATCTATGAACATAATCTATGGTGAACTCATTCAGCTCTGCAGGCCACTTCCCAACTCTTCCTATGGCTTCTCTATTTCTTATTATATCCTTGAGAGGCTGAGAAGAAGGTACTATGATATGATATGATTGGAAATAGTGTCGAAGCTTTCTAGAGGCCATCAATACATCATATAGTACCTTCTCCAACTCTGTGTAATTTTTCTTTGATGGACTAAGTACTTCAAAGATGAAGTATACTTGCACTTGCCTCTTTGCTTGGCCATCTTGCTTTTCTTGCACCAACGCTGCACTAACTGCAGCGTGAGAAGCAGCTACATACAACAGCAATGGGGCTCCTGACGAAGGTGGGGTTAAAGTTGTCAGCTCTATCAAGTACTGCTTCATCTCTTCAAAAGCTTTTTGTTGAATTGGTCCCGACTTGAAGACTTTGACTGACTTCAAAACTTCAAAGAATGGCAAATTCCTTTCCACTGATCTTGAAATAAATCTATTCAATGAAGCCAATCTTCCTGTCAGCCTTTGGGCGCCTTTTCTTGACTTCGGTGAATCCATCCAAAGTATTGCTTCTATCTTGCTTGGGTTTGCCTCAATTCCCTTTGTTGACATGAGACACCCAAGAAACTTCCCTTTCTTCACCTACAAACACATTTTTCTAGGTTGAGCTTGAGACCTGCCTTTCTCAAATTGGCTATTGTTTCTTGTAGATCAGCTATGTGATTTTCTTGTTTAGTACTTTTAACTATGATATCATCAACATATGTTAGAACATTCTTGCCAATTTGCGAGCAAAGGACTTTAGCAGTCATTCTGCTAAAGCTTCCTCCAGCATTCTTGAGCCCATCAGGCATCCGAAGGTAGCAGTAGGTCCCACTAGGAGTTATGAAGCTTGTCCTGGGCTCGTCTTCTTTCTTCATCCAGATTTGATGATAGCCTCATGTAACACCCCGGGATCCACAAACACCCCGAGATGCTACTGGACTTCACTACCAATAGCCGAACACTAAGCAAAATAAAATTTGGCAGTGCCTCATTTGTAATTATAAGCATCGCAGAAGCAAAAGAGATATATCAATACAAAATGAATCATACTAGTATGATATAATTCTCATCAAGGACAATTAACCATGAATGAACTAGTTTATGCCTACATCATACTCTAAAGTATGAACCACAAAAGTCAATAACCCAAGCTAATTATTTAGTTCTTTAAGCAATGGGTGCAACATGCCACTACTTCCCACTCCCCTTGATAAGCATCAAGCACCTGCATTGAGTAATGCAAGAGTGAGATGAAACATCTCAGCAAGCAAACTGTTTTGACGAGATATGTAAACCACAAGATGAATTAATCAACATTTTACAGAATCACAATTAAGAACAGAAATACTTGTAGATATAGAACTCAATCGTCCCAATATAACCAATACCATCTCATTTCCTCGAGCAACCAGAATAGTTTGTATAACACTTCACTGCGTCAACAATATCTGCAAATATCACTTCAATGAATGCATGTGAATGCAATGCACATGTCCTCTGCCTTCATACCTCTTAGGGTATGATGCCGCATCGTATCCCTCCTCGGGCAACGTACGATGCTAAGTTGTACCGGTACGGTCGGACCATAGGTCACGACAAAACTTCAGATGCAAATGAATCATGCAATGCATATGGCATGCTGCATTTATCAATATACTTCCTTCACATACAATACAAACCTCAAACAATACTTCATCTTCCTTCAGATACAATACAAACCACAAATAATAGTTTTCCTTCCTTCACATACAATACAAACCTCAAATAATACTTCATCTTCCTTCAGATACGTGAATTGATCTCATGGTCATACTCGAACCATAATCATCCTCAATATATGATTGAGCATCAATATAATACAATCAAGTACAGCATCATCATAGAGTTCAATTATGAAAGAATTCAATAATTCTGAATATTAGAGTGTAGGCGATAAAAATAAAAAGTGAAAATGGTAGCAACCATCGCTACATTCACTTGCCTTCATCAAAGAAGAAGATTGTACTAGGCATGATCCGGAGTGTAGCCACCTGCTAGCGGGCATAAAACTAAGTACAAATATTTCACAAACATTTGCCAACAATCAAAAAATCGCTCCTACACTTGAAACCAAGACCCGGTGGAAAGACTCCCACCCTGAACCACATGCCAAAAAGCAGCAGCACTATTTGTTAATTTTGTATCTTTAAAATTATAATAGTGGTGATTTTAAACAAATACTCTAGGAGTATCTACACAATATACTCTACAACTTAGGTATTCAATGAATAATTAAATTTTGCCATCTATCAGTTCTAAAACATCTGACAAGATAACTGACTGAATCTATTTGAGACAGCAGCATAGTTAACTTCAAAATTTGATATCTCCCAAACTAGACAACCAGAAATTATGCAATTCTGCTGAAAGTAAGAAGTTTTATCCCTCTACAAAAGTCTCCATAGTTGGAAGAGCCAATTCGGCCATTTACTAGATGAAACCCACCAGTGAACAGACCCGCTCATTTTTGTCAGGCAAACAGGAACATCCACAGTAAAACAAACATAACTGGAGTTTCAAAATTCATATGAATACACTCTTTATCAATCTGGAAAGCTTATGAAATTATCTACAACTTCTTTTACAAACCCAAAGTTTAATTTTGTTGATAAGTTTGCCTAAATCATAAGAGAACAGATTATGTACAGAATTATGAGACTGAAAACTGCTATAATCAAACTGCAATAACTCTCTGATCTGATGTCCGATTGAGGTGTTCTTTGTGGCCACGGAAAGATCTAAAGATTATCTATGACTCATAGATAGACTTTTTATTTTTTAGGCCAATAAGACCACGAAAAACTGGCATGAACAGAAACTGTCGAATCTGCCACCCTGCATGGACTAATTTCGAGATCAAAATCTAATCCCCCATCTAATACTACCAAGAAAGGCTAATTGCAGGGCCTAAAACTCATCCAAAACAAGGGAAAGCATTCATCAAGTGGAGAAAAGAGAGAGAGGAAAGGAAATCCAACCAATTATTGGAGAGGAATGACGACGATGGGCGACGGTATGCCCTCATCTCCCCTCTCTTCTCTCCCTTTTTCTTCCTCTCTTCTCTTGGGGCAAGGCACAAAAGGGTGATGGCTGCTAGGGGTGGGAGGACGTGTCTTCTAGGGTTAGGGAGGTATAAATATAAGAAAACTTCCACAATCCTAATATGCAATGGCTCATATCAATTGGCACTCGAAAAGACTCATCCGGACTCCAAACAAGATAAACTAGTGATTGATCGGAATCATCTTGATGAGATCTATACATCTACGGCCTCCGATCATCCATAGGACACACCATATTTCGATTATAAATATGGTTTAATTTTTAGGGCGTTACATTCTACCCCCCTTAAAAGAATTCGTCCTCGAATTCTGCCATTTCTACAAATCAAGACATTCACCAACGGTAAAACTCAATCAAACTCCCTAAATAGACTCATATAATATACTAGTAGCATTGATGCTATCTTAAAAAAAAGTTTTTCCCGAAACAATCTCTAACTCAGACTAATTTATCAAAGAAAACAATACACCTTGACAACAATCATAAAACAGTATAAAATGAAACCCAAGGCATTGTCATAGGTGCAATCAACACTAGGATTTCCCATCATCAAATTTGGATGCAGCTCCCCAGTCTTTAAACAACACTTCACCAAGTACGTTAGAACACTACGCACAACAATCATCAAATTCAACAACCTCATTTGTTAATGCCATTAAGGCCAAACATCCATATATCGTCAATGTATGAAGCACTATAAAACATGGTTGTTATCAAATTAGAATCCAACTACTAGAGACCTCCAAACTATTCTGTTGACATGAAGCAAATGATGTTCATGTCATATAACGTCTTTTTCTCCTCTCAAATGAGATAAAATTTGCAAGACTCATAAAGCAATGAAGGGATAACAACAAGAAAAACTAATGTACTTCTTGACACAGACTCATGCAAAAGCTTCTTAAATATTACTTTCAACACTAAACTAATAACACAATACTATGCTTAACATGAGTAATTGGACTTCAATAAGACAATCCACAAAACCAAACTACCTTGATTAACCTCACATACAACAAAATCTCCTATTACTGCACTTGAACAATTTGTACCTCGTGATATCACAGGATGCATTCAAAGTAGTAGACATACATGATCTATCAAACCATCATTCATATGAAAAAATCTCAATCTGATGCAACAACCACATCATTATAGAGATAGATGACTAACAAACATAAGCAACTCCCAGTTAAGCATTGACTTCATTTCAGATAAAGCGGTCCAAATAATGATTCAACAAGCATGCATAGAGAAACTGATCATAAAAAAAATCAAACTACCATATATCGTCGCCGAATAAAAAATATAAAACAGGTTGTCAATATCGCCACATGACTAGCCTGCAACAACTAAAAATTATGCATAGCCTTTATGGCTATTGAAACAAACCATAGAAGGAAAACATGCACGCCTCTTCAACTATAATATAGACATAAATCCACTTGAAACCACCCTATTTATTGTTAAAAATAAGGTTGCACACAATAAGAAAACCTATCAGGTAAACATGGTTGGACTTATCTATCCACGTCATCTTACAAATTCACTTGAGTTCTACTAGTCTCAAGATTTCATAGACAGTACAACATTGCCTTTGCTCTATAGAGACAAACCAATTGTATACTAAGATCAAGTTAGCAAGTAGCCACACTAGCCCAAAAGGGTTGAGGCACAAAGCATTGCATCCATGGAAATATTACATTGATAAGTTGGGTTGTAACCCAACACTCAATCAAACTCAACAACACCATAAAACTACATTATATAGTGTTTTCACACCACACCAAGTCGGATTAGACCCACTATACACAAGCTCAATAAACAATCGGTCCTACAAGTACTAGAACCCAAAAATCCTTTTGAAAAAAACATTCACAGTCAAGCATATAGAAATATATGATAGTAATAGCTCAGAGAATTCAAAACATTGCATCCAAAAAAGATCATGACGATATGTATATAAAACAAGTACATTAGTAACTTCACTTGCATAATAACTTCAATAACAACCACATCAAGAAACCAATATTAAATAATAGTAACATATCATATCAAGCATTAATTCGTTAACCACATACCCCATCAAACCATAAAAAAATTTGGAGTAAGGAAATTCTAGTCATCTATACATTAAAATACTAATATGAAAGATATACAAACCCATACCCTTCCTGTTGGGGGCCTTCGTCTTCCGAAGGTCCTCAAAAACACGATTAACAATGTTTCCCAAGTATAATATATGTACAGGAACCTTCGGACTCAGAATGAAGCTATACACAATATGAAAAGCATGGATGGGACGAAGGTTGAACCAGTTCTGAAGCTACGCGCAAGGAAGCTTCGGCTTAGCAGCAGAAAAAGGAACCAACTTAAAGAGGAAAAGGCTATCTAGTCCTTGATAGATTGTCCTTAAGTCAATAATAAACATGAAGGGCATGAACATAATTTTACATAGGCTGCGCCTGTGCCTATAAATAGATAAACAGTACTGTTGGGGACTTGTTCTCAAATGCTATGAATTAAGAACAAGGCAACATAGAATGTTAAATGTTAATGTCCTTTGTCCGCTGAAGCATTATCTCCCCAAAGGATTTAATGAGCTTCGGACGAAGGTCTTGGGTAATATATCACGAAGGTCACACCTTCGTGATCAGAGATAAAATAATGAGAAATGAAATATAAAATATAAAATATTATAGAATAACAAGAATAAATAACATTATTCACTTATTTTATAATATGAATTTAAATATTAAAACAAAATATTTAGGTACATTTATACCTTCGCCTTGGCAGAAAACAATAATTCCAGCGTAATGCGTTAGCGATTACAAGATTCCGTGAACAGTAAAGGAGTACTGTTCATCTATTTATAGGCACAGGACGCAGCCTGTAAGAAATTACAATCATGCCCCTTACAAAAGATTACAATTATGACTCAGACCCTTATGGACTAAAAAGTCATTCCATCTTTAAGTCGGTTCGATCCTTCGTCTTCGGATACGTTATAGTATCGAAGCTTCATGAGCGGTAGCTTCGGTACCACGTATAAAAAGATTTGTCGAAGGTGTTTCTTCCAGCAGGACCTTCGGCGACGAAGCATGGTCCCCACAGTAGCCCCTTCGCGGCGCTAGATCGTTTTTCGTAACAAGCTTGATCCGTGAAAAAAGTCTCTTACCGTACTGTTCACGCTGACTTGTATTCACTCGTGCGTCACACTTGGACTTTTGCCTTCTGACAAGACGAAGGTACAAATGTAATTCAATATTGTTCATGTTTATTCATGATGATATAATAAATATATATAAATGATGTCATAAGATTATTCATGTTATTTCTTATGTTTCATATGCTTCTACTTACATTAATATACACTATGATGATGAAGGTACATCCTTGATAACCTTCATCCGAAGATCATTATATACTAAGGGAAATAATGCTTCGAAGGACAAAGGACATTAACCATTAATGTTTTGTGTTGCCTTGTTCTTAACTCATAGCATTTGAGAACCGGTCCCTAACATTGGCGCCCACCTCCGGTGAACTCAATCGACCACCTTCGGCAAGCCGTGACCTTCGTCATGCCGCTGAAGAAAACTTCTTCAGGGCTAGGGGCTGCACTGCAGCCACTGGACATCAATCAGGACACGCTGCGCGAAGCTCGATCTCAAAAGAGGAAGGCTACAAGTCCAACACCCCAGAAGGAGGAGCTGGACTAGGAGATAAGGGATCTCGAAGCTATTCATCCACATGTCGAAAGGAAAAGAGAGAAAATTCTTGGTCTTTCCGATCTACAGAAGAAGATCGATGAAGCTGCTGAAGAAATACGTCATCTTACTCAAGATGACTAGGACCGAAGACTTCCACAAAGAGAGCTTCGTCAAGACAATTCCTACAGTGATGATGATTGGTATGACAATTTCCATCATGGAAATTTTGCTTTTGCTGATGCTTCTCCTCTATTAGCAGAACTGCAGGCTACTCCATGGCCCCCATCATACAAGCCACCTCAGCTCCCCATGTATGATGGGTACTCAGATCCGAAGCAGTTTCTGATGAGCTACGAAGCAACTATATCTTCCTACGGGGGCAATACCGCAGTCATAGTAAAGTCCTTCGTCATGGAAGTCTGAAATGTGGCCCAGACATGGTACTCTTCTCTCCGGCCAGGGACAATCACGTCATGGTAGAATCTTAAGGACATGCTGGTCACCAGTTTTCAAGGGTTTCAGACAAAGCCAGTCATTGCTCAGGCCTTGTTCCAGTGCACTCAAGACCATGAGGAGTACCTTCAGGCATATGTCCGAAGGTTCTTGCGTTTGAGAGCACAAGCGCCCACGGTGCCCAATGAAATCGTCATTGAGGCCATGATCAAAGGTCTTAGGCCAGGGCCTATGACTCAATACTTCGCTAGGAAACCCCCAGACTCTGGAGAAGCTGCTTCAGAAAAAGGATGAGTACATCCGGGCTGACAATGACTTCCGCCAAAGAAGGGAGGAAGCTTATAGATTTTTTGAGATGACTAGGGGCTTCGGAGGAAGAATCCACCCTAGGCATGTCAGATCAATCCACAGCTCCAGTCAGAATGTTGACAAAGGAGGCCAGTTTCATAGGCCACAGCACAGCTCACAGTCTTCATGACAGCAGCAAAGCTCCCTCAGGCCACCAGCTCCAAGGGGCCAAGGCGGCAGAAGCTTCGAAGGAAGATATGGGGATCAGCCCAGGAAAATCTATTGCTTATTCTATGGTGAAGACAAGGGCCACACTACAAGAACGTGTCAGATCACCATTTAGAAGAAAAAAGAGATTGCTGAAGCAGAAGCCCGGTAGAATCAGCCGAAGCAGGTCTTTCATACTGCTTCGTGCCACTCTCCTTACATACCAAAATATGTGGGCAATCAACCTATAGCTTCTGTTGCTTCGGCAAGCCAATCACAAGCTTCCTGGCCCCAGCTCCCACCGCCACCACCATTGCAACCTACTTATAGCCGAAGCCAGCAGCCAGATGGGCGCCAGCACTCCCAACAACAACGTGACTTCAGGGAGGAGTCTGAAGCTCGTATAGTCAACAACACTGTACTAGAATCAAAGCACATATACTGAGCAATATCCTACTTCTGAAATACTTTTATTTTCTATGCCATTTTGCTTTCTGTATAAGGAACAAGCAATGAAAACTTAGTTTTAATTTCTTGTAATGATTCTGCCTGTACCAGAATGAAATATATCTTCTTCACAGATTTACGAAGCTCAAAAATCGTTCCTAAGGGAATGCAGAGCCAACATAAACGAAGCTACAAAAGTCATTCCTAAGGGAGCGCAGCGTAAGTTTTTTGCTCAAAAGTCATTCCTAAGGGAATGCAGAGCCAAAAATGACGAAGCTACAAAAAGTCGTTCCTAAGGGAGCGCAGTGTAAGTTTTCTGCTCAAAAGTCGTTCCAAAGGGAATGCAGAGCCAAATACCGCCGAAATATAAGGCGAAGAAGTTCAAAAGTCGTTCCTAAAGGGATGTAGAACTTATACCGCCGAAATAGAAGGCGAAGAAGTTCAAAAGACGTTCCTAAGGGTATGCAGAACTTATATCACAAAAATAGAAGGTGAAGAAGCTCAAAAATCGTTCCTAAGGGGATGCAGAGCTTGTGTATTCCAGTGTGGGCGTGTGTCCTCGGCATCCTCATCATTTTGCATCATATCATCACATCATTTTGCATAACATTATATCATACATCATATTGCATTAACGGCACAAGAATCGAATACGAAGCCAATCTTCCGCAAATGCTTCGTCAAAATGAAAATATGCTAAGGCACGAAGTAAGCTTCGGGAAATACAGTTTTATCAGCCTTGTCATAAGAAGGGATCTCTTTCTTTACGAAGCATGAAAAGAAGGGAAGGTGTTTTTTCGCCGAAGGCTCAAAAACGGTATGTGTGTAAATTTCATGCATCGCAAAGAAATAAATTACATAATTTACATATTCGATTCAATGTCACGTACATCAAATGTCACATAGTTTTGTTAGAATAGAAGCCTAATATTCATTCCATTGTTCCATACATCAAGCATCTCAAAATATTATTACAATAAAATCTATTCTATTCTAAGGACTTTTTCTGCAACTTCGTTCAAAAGTTTATCGATGACTTCTTCAATAATGGAGTCCGCAATGCTTATAATATCCAGTGCTTCCTTCATTTCTGGATCAGCTAGGGGATCGTACGGTTCCGGTGGAGGGGATAGTTCAGCTGAAAGAGGTAAATTGTTTAGTTCGAAGCCACAAAACAAAGTACCGAAGCTAAAACACCAAAAAATAATACCTATACGCCTTTCGCGTTCAGCAGCCTCTTTAGCTCGCTTTGCTTCAGCCCGAGCGTCATGTGTGTCTTTTTCATTCTTTTTTATAACCTCGTGGGCCAGCTCTCGGCCACCGTTCACCCAGACATCATTATAAAATTTCCCGCCCATTAAAGTTGCTTCGGTTGAAGGATCCTTCGTGTCCTCTATGGAGAAGGCAGATTCAGCCTGGGCTATAGCCTTAACATGATCACATCCGGCCTTCTCCAGAATAGCTGAGATCCCCCACGCGCCGAAAAACACACAAATATCCCCGCGATCATTCAATATTTCCTTGAAGGCTTCAGCTTCTCCACTTATCCATTCAATAATGCCTTCGAGGTCGCCTCGTATGAAATTTTATTTAGAAGAATAGGCGCCAACTTTGGCGAAGCTAGTTTTTAATTTTTCCACGCAATCCAAGGATTTCTCAAAACACTTTTCCTTGGATTCGCGAAGTTCTTCAACATTCTTCTCTAGCCTATTTTTCTAGTATTCGCTGATCTCTTGATTAGCCTGTGCGAGCGCGCACCTCTCATTAGCTTCAGCCAGTTGTCTCCGAAGGTTTTCAGTCTCGGTTTTTTGGGCTTCAGCCTGAGCTTTGTAATTAGCTTCGTCTTCCTTTACTTTGTTCACCAATGAAATCAAAATTTTGTCTTTTTCCAGACCTTCGTTTCTCAGTTCAATCACTTCTGAATGAAGGTTGTTGAGAGCCATTGTACAGCCTTCGTCTTTGGCGCTCTTCTGAGCCCTCAAGGCATTACTAAGAATTAGGCCCTGCAAAGAAGAAGAAATAGTTGAGCATGGCAATAAAATACTTCATTTTCTAGCTTCAAAGTTAACCTCTATACCTTTATACTGTTGTATGTGAGGCTATTAGCAAGATCATCCTTTGACAAGACCGAAAGGCCTTCTTCAAGCTTAGGAAACCCCATACTCTTAGCTATCTCCCGGCAAACGGATATTTCTTTGTTATCTGGGAGACAGTACAGGAAATCATCTTCGTTAGTACCATTGAACACTAAGGCCCCCTTCAGATATTTCAGTCTTTGGGCATAGTGTTTGGCCTCCAAGATTTCTTCTTCAGATAATTTTTCCCCGAAGCATGTCGAACAATGTAATCAATATCTTCAAATAAGGCTTCGGGGACAAGAGATTTTGCTTTTTCTGCCATGTCTTGCTCTGTCGTCTTGCCGGTATCTGAAATTTGTTGACCCACCTTACCTTCAGGCACGGCGGCCTTCGACTCAGTGGGCGCTGAAGGCCCAGCTTCGGCTTCGACTTGGTTTTTGGCAGCTTCAACAACTTTCTTGGTAGCAGCAGGAGTTAAGGCCTTCGTGGTCTCTATGACAGTGTATAGTACGCTGGCCATCCTCCTCCTTTTGGGAGTTGCGGTAACAGTTTTTTGTACCTTAGGCAATTCTACTCCTGCTGATGGGCTCAGAATTTATGGCAGTTTCAATACCTTTTCCACTATCGGCGCTTCAGCCGCACCATCTTTGGCTTCGGTAGGCCCGACTGCAGGCACCTTCGGCACTACAATCGGCTCTTCGGTGTTCTGCTCAGTCGGAGCAACTTCTTTTACTTTGGCAGTTGAAGAGGTTCCTTCGCCAAATTCAGGCACCATGGCCGGTGTTGGGGACTTGTTCTCAAATTCTAGGAGTTAAGAACAAGGCAACATAAAAAGTGTTAAGTGTTAGGGTCCTTCGTCCTTCGAAGCATTATATCCCTTCGGGAAATAATGAGTCTCGGACGAAGGTCAAGAGAGACATACCTTCGTAAACATAACAAGTAATGACGAAGGACTCACGTAAAGCACAAAATATAATATAAGCATCATCATAGAATCATTTCTATTTTATTAACATGGAAAAACAGAAATGTTTTCAAATTACAAATGTACCTTCGGTCTTGAGAGAAAGGCGAAAAGTACGAGCGTGACGCAAAAGCGAATGCCAAGTCCGTGTGACAGTACGGGAGTACTGTTCATCTATTTATAGACGCGGGACGCAGCCCACGTAAAATTACATCCATGTCCATTACATTTGTTAACGGTTTATGGAAATCTATTGAGGACCCCGAAGTCTTTTCATCTTAAGGTCGGTTCCCCCCTGTGCCATCGCGCCGAAGCTTCCCTGCGTACAGCTTCGGCTGCCCCCGACCTTCGTCTGGCTCAGCCTTCGTCCTGGTCGTGCTCCATATCCATAATTCTGAATCCGAAAATACCTGTTCATATAATTCACTTGGAAAACATTGTCAAATCATGTTTTTGAGGACCTTCGGAGGACGAAGGCCCCCAACAGTAGCCCCTCGCAATATTAATTTGTAAATAATAAATTCAGATTGCGATATGGACGAAGGCCTTGAGCCGAAGGTCCGAAAAAACACCTTCCCTTTGCTAGAATAGCAACATTCACTGACAAGCGGGGCCTTTCAACTTTCAACGCCCTAGGCGTATAAATAAGAACACATCGTGAATTCATTTGGTACACACGCTTGCCTTTTGCTTCGGCCCACTAAAAATTTTTAGCTCTTGCTCACTGAGATTTGCTGGTCTTTTTGATTTCGAAGCTTCGGCCTCGGGAACAAATTTTTAGTGTTTCCGAAGATGTCTGAAGACAAGAAGATCCCTGTTGAGACGAAGCTGAGTCTCGAGGAGGAGAAGAATCTGGGGTTCCTGATAGCGATGGCAGAGACTAATACAGAGAAAATCACGAAGGAGATTCTCGAAGGTTTGTCCGAAGATACTGATGACAGCGACAGCTATGATGTGGAAAGTGATGGGGAAGAGGCCGAAGATCGACCGTGGCGACCAAGTCACTCAGTTTTTGGGAAAACAACCATCAAGCAGAGTCACATTGATAATATGAGGGGGCGATACTTCCGAGACATATCTATTGTGAGAGCTGATGCCGGGGAAAAGACTTCTCCCACCCCTGAAGAAGATGAAGTTGTGATTTTCCGAAGCCTCCTCAAGGCTGGGCTTCGATTCCCCCTGAGCAATTTTGTTGTTGAGGTACTGAAAACATTCCAAATCTACCTTCATCAACTCACTCCCGAAGCTATTATAAGAATGGGGATTTTTGTCTGGGCTGTGAGAAGCCAAGGTTTGGAACCAAACGCTAAAAGCTTCTGCAACATACACGAGTTATTGTACGAGACGAAGCCCTGGGGAAAGGAGCAATACCACAACAACTTTGGGTGCTACAGCTTCGGCGCCCGCTCCGGGTCAAGCTACCCTGTGCCAACCTTTCGGAAGAGGTGGCCCGGAGCCTGGATGTCTGAATGGTTTTATGTGAAAAATGATCTAACAGCGCAAAATAATGTCAAAAGTATCATTATGTACCCAATTTGGCAACGCTTCGGGCTTCGAAGGCCGAAGGTTGAAATGGATGAGGCAGCCGAAGAATGCCAAAGAGCCTTCGGCGCAGTCTGCTCCTTCATTGGGTCAAGGGACTTGGTCCAGGAGCACATTGCCTTCAGGGTATGGCCACTTGCAGAAAAGTGGGAAATGCCGAAAGAAACCATCAAAGAGTCCGACGAAGGCGGACTAGTCAGATTAAAATACACATTCAAATATGCAGATAAATTTATTGAACCTGATGATGACTGGCTGAAAAGCATTGAAACATTAAGTGATGAATTACTTGGGGCATTCTCGAAGGCTGAAAATACTGCACTATCAGCAGCCTTCGGAGGCCGAAAAAAGAAGAGACTGAACCGAGTGTTTGATGCAATCGGGTTCTTCTACCCTGATTATTGTTATCCCATCCGAAGGCAAAAAAGGAAAAACATAACCTCTGAAAAAGAAGAAGCTGGAACCGCTCCTAGCGAGCCAGAACCAAAAGGAAAAAGGTTGAAGGTCTTCACACACCGACCACTGCCATATTGAACCAGCTTCGGTGCCTGAGTATACTGGAGGAACTCCTTCGGCCGCTGAAGCTGAACAGCCACTCTTATTGCCAGAAATTGCAGAGATGGCCGAAGCACCATCGACAGAAAAAATGGAAGAAGCGAAAAATGTGACTAAGGAAAAAACCTCAGAAATTTTAAGTCCTGCAATAAATATTGAAGCAGCAAAAATCCAAAAGGCTCCAATGGTGACCCCAAAAAGGAAAAGAATGGTAAATGTACTAGATGTCTTGGAGACAATTAAGTCTTCAAGCACAACTCCAAAAAAGAGTGTTGAAATTGCTGAAGCTTCCTCTGAAGCTCCGACACAACAAACTGAAGCTGAAGCTGGGCCTTCAGAGCCCTTCAAGGAAGAAACTTTGGAAGCCGAAGCGATAAAAATACCAGAACCAATTTTAGTTGAAGAGACTGACACTGCCATCCCCGAAGCGCCTGCCAGCATGTGTGATTACATCATACGACATGCTTCGGGAAAAAAGCTATCTGATGGAGAAATTCATGAAGCTAATCATTATGCAAAGGAGCTGAAATATCCGAAGGGGGCAGTAATATTCAATGGAACAAATGAAGATGACTTCTTATACTGCCTACCTGATAACAAAGAGCTATCCGTCTGCCGAGAGATGGCGAGGAGCATAGGCTTTCCGAAGCTTGAAGCTGGGTTAAGTGCCATGACGAAAGAGGATCTCGCAGACAGCCTCGCGTACAACAGCCTGAAGGTACGGGAATTAAACACTTGAGAAAAAACCCCCTATTTTTTTTACGCAACTCATTCCTTTTTCCTTATATGAATTCTTTTTTCATATAGGGCCTGATCCTAAGCAACGCGTTAAGAGCGCAAAAGAGCGCCGAAGATGAAAGTTATGAAATTGCGTTTAATAATTTACGCTCCGAAGTTATCAAACTGAGAAACGAAGCTTTGGAAAAAGATAAAATTCTACTTACACTGGTAGATAAAGTGAAAAAAGACGAAGCTGCTTCAAAGGCCCAGGCCGAAGCTCAAAAACGCGAGATTAAAGATCTTCAGAAACAGCTGGCTAGAGCTAAAGAGGAGCGCGCGCTTGAGGAAACGAAACGAGAACTTAGTGATTTTATGGTCAACAAATTGGAATCAAAAGTCAAGGAGCTTCGCACATTTCAGGGGAAATGCTATGTCAAATCTGTAGAATGTGTGAATAAAATTAAATCCAGCTTCGCCAGTGTAGGCGCCTTTTCCAGCGAGGAGAATTTCTCTCGAGGCAATCCCGAAGGTCCGCTGGAATGGATTAGCCACGAAGCAGAGGCCTTCGAAGAGATTCTGAACAGTCGTGGCGACATATGTGCTTTTTCGGGCGTCAGAGGAATTGCTTCCGTCTTAGAGAAGAAAGGTTGCGAACATGTAAAATTTTTAGCTCAATCCGAAGCTACCTTATCTACCGAAGACATCAAGGACCCCTCGGCCGAAGCGAGCGTAGTTGGTGGCAAATTTTTTACTGATATCTGGAACGATGGCGGCCGAGGAATGGCGCGAGAGATCATTGAAAGAAGCGAAAAAGGCATTCATGATGCTAGAAGGGTAGCAGACGCTGCCGAAAGGAGTAGGGAGCCCGAAGGACAGTTAGGTACCAACTAGTCGTTTTTGTTGCGTTGTAATTTTCATTTTAAACTTTGCTCACGATTTGTAAAAGTACTGAAGAAGTGTTCTCTTTGCTCAGAAACTGTTGGACGATCTGCCGACCCCCACACAAAAGGGGATGAAGAAATTAATCAAATGGCCGAAACTATCATGGACAAGGTTGTTGACCAACTTCTGAACGAAGCCGCCGAAGCAGTATTGAGGGAAGATTAGGTGCTATTTGGAAAAAACATTTAAAGTGTAATCTATGCAACACTTTGTACATTTGAATGTAATATACAAGTCTCTTTTCATTATTGAATTCTTTACGATGCATGAAACTTTTAAAACATACCACTTTTGAGCCTTCGGCGAAAAAACACCTTCCCTTCTTTTCATGCGTCGTGAAGAAGATAGCCTTCGTCAAAATTATTCTGATGAATGACATCGATGCCTCGTGAAAACATTTTCCGAAGCTATTTTCCGAAGCTATGCAACTTTGATATTGATCTGATAAAGTTCGCCCATGTTTCGTGAAAATATTCCCCGAAACTGTATTCCGAAGCTATACAATTTCAATGTCACTTTTTCAAAGCATCCCTTCGAAGGTTGAGAGTGTCCCCTTCTCTTGCCAAATGCGATATGATGTATGATGCTTATGCTATGCAAAATGATGTGATGATGTTATGTTATGCATGTGACATTTGTTCCGAAGATACACATAAAATATATTCGTAAGCTCTGCATTCCCTTAGGAACGTCTTTGGAGCTTCTTCGTCTTTTACTTAGACGGCATCAGCGTTGACTTTTCGCTGTAAGCCTCCCTTAGGAGCTTCTTCGTCTTTTACTTAGACGGTATCAGCGTTGACTTTTCGCTGTAGGCTCTGCATTCCTTTAGGAACGACTTCTGAGCAGAAAACTTACGCTGCGCTCCCTTTGGAACGACTTTTTGTTACTCCGAAGGATTTTTAGTCCGAAGGTCCTCCTTGGTAACGGAAGAAATTTTAGGCTTCGGCAACTTAGGCCTGTGAATCAAATAAATTTTTCTCGCGGAAACAACGAAATTATTACATGGAAACTATCAATGTTTTTTGCTTCACAGAAAATAAAACGGAATAGAAAAGACTGCTATCAAAGGTAGGATATGTCAATAAATGTGCTTCGACTCTGGCACAGTGCTGTTGACTGTGCGAGCTTCGGACTGTTCTCTGAAGTCCCTCTGCTGTGGAGCGTATTGACTCCCTTCTGGCTGTTGACCTTGCTGCAATGGAGGTGGAGGCGGAAGCTGCTGCCAGGAAGCTTGAGGTTGACTTGCCGAAGCTACAGAAGCCGCAGGGTGGTTGTCTATGTATTGTGGGACATAAGGCGGATGAAACGAAGCAGTATGCATAACCTGCTTCGACTGAGCTTGTTGAGATGCATCTTCGGCTAGTTCCTTTTGCTTCTGGATTGTAACATGGCACGTCCTAGTGGTGTGGCCCTTGCCCTCTCCACAGAATAGGCAAAACAGTCTCCTTGGCTGATCTCCGAATCTTCCGCCGAAGCCCCTGGCGCCTCTGCCTCTTGGAGCTGGTGGCCGAAAGGAAGTTTGTTGTTGCCCCGAAGCCTGTGAGGAGCACTGCGGCCTGTTTTGCTGACTCCCCTTATCATCATTCTGAGTGCTGTGAATGGAACGGACATGCCTCGGGTAGTATCTTCCTCCGAAGCCCCTGGTCATCTCAGAAAATCTGAAGGCCTCCTCCCTTCTTTGGCGAAAGTCATTATCGGCACGAATGTACTCATCCATCTTTTGGAGCAATTTCTCCAAGGTCTGAGGAGGCTTCCGAGCAAAGTATTGAGCTGCAGGTCCAGGACGAAGCCCCTTGATCATGGCTTCGATAACGATTTCGTTGGGCACCGTTGGTGCCTGCGCCCTCAATCGTAAGAACCTTCGGACATACGCCTGAAGGTATTCTTCGTGATCCTGAATACACTGGAAGAGGGCTTGAGCTGTAACCGGCTTCGTTTGAAATCCTTGAAAGCTGGTCAGTAACATATCCTTCAGCTTCTGCCATGAAGTGATTGTTCCTGGCCGAAGGGAGGAATACCAGGTCTGAGCAACATTCCTGACGGCCATGACGAAAGACTTTGCCATGACTGCAGCGTTGCCCCCGTACGAAGACACTGTCGCTTCGTAGCTCATCAAGAATTGCTTCGGGTCGGAGTGGCCATCAAACATGGGGAGCTGGGGTGGCTTATAGGATGGAGGCCAAGGAGTAGCCTGCAGCTCAGCAGACAGAGGAGAAGCATCATCAAAAACGAAATTTCCCTGATGGAAATTATCATACCAGTCGTCTTCGTTGACGAAGCCCTCCTGATGAAGGTCTTTCTGATGAGGCCTTCTGTTCTGCTCATCGTGAGTGAGATGACGAACTTCCTCAGAAGCTTCGTCAATTTGCCTTTGCAACTCAGCTAGGCGGGCCATCTTCTCCTTCTTCCTCTGCACTTGTTGATGTAGCATCTCCATCTCTCTGATTTCTTGGTCTAGCTCTTCTTCCTCAAGCGTCGGGCTAACAGCTTTTCTCTTCTGGCTTCTGGCCTCCCGAAGAGAGACGGTCTCCTGGTTGTGGTCCAGCGGTTGTAGTGCTGTAGCCCCAGCCGCTGAAGCTTTCTTCGGCGCCATGGCGAAGGTCTATAGCTTCCGAAGGTGTTCACGAAGACTCGAAGTGGAAGTGAGTTCACCGGAGGTGGGCGCCAATGTTGGGGACTTGTTCTCAAATTCTAGGAGTTAAGAACAAGGCAACATAAAAAGTGTTAAGTGTTAGGGTCCTTCGTCCTTCGAAGCATTATATCCCTTCGGGAAATAATGAGTCTCGGACGAAGGTCAAGAGAGACATACCTTCGTAAACATAACAAGTAATGACGAAGGACTCACGTAAAGCACAAAATATAATATAAGCATCATCATAGAATCATTTCTATTTTATTAACATGGAAAAACAGAAATGTTTTCAAATTACAAATGTACCTTCGGTCTTGAGAGAAAGGCGAAAAGTACGAGCGTGACGCAAAAGCGAATGCCAAGTCCGTGTGACAGTACGGGAGTACTGTTCATCTATTTATAGACGCGGGACGCAGCCCACGTAAAATTACATCCATGTCCATTACATTTGTTAACGGTTTATGGAAATCTATTGAGGACCCCGAAGTCTTTTCATCTTAAGGTCGGTTCCCCCTTGTGCCATCGCGCCGAAGCTTCCCTGCGTACAGCTTCGGCTGCCCCCGACCTTCGTCTGGCTCAGCCTTCGTCCTGGTCGTGCTCCATATCCATAATTCTGAATCCGAAAATACCTGTTCATATAATTCACTTGGAAAACATTGTCAAATCATGTTTTTGAGGACCTTCGGAGGACGAAGGCCCCCAACAGTAGCCCCTCGCAATATTAATTTGTAAATAATAAATTCAGATTGCGATATGGACGAAGGCCTTGAGCCGAAGGTCCGACTGTTGGGGGCCTTCGTCCTCCGAAGGTCCTCAAAAACATGATTTGACAATGTTTTCCAAGTGAATTATATGAACAGGTATTTTCGGATTCAGAATTATGGATATGGAGCACGACCAGGACGAAGGCTGAGCCAGACGAAGGTCGGGGGCAGCCGAAGCTGTACGCAGGGAAGCTTCGGCGCGATGGCACAGGGGGGAACCGACCTTAAGATGAAAAGACTTCGGGGTCCTCAATAGATTTCCATAAACCGTTAACAAATGTAATGGACATGGATGTAATTTTACGTGGGCTGCGTCCCGCGTCTATAAATAGATGAACAGTACTCCCGTACTGTCACACGGACTTGGCATTCGCTTTTGCGTCACGCTCGTACTTTTCGCCTTTCTCTCAAGACCGAAGGTACATTTGTAATTTGAAAACATTTCTGTTTTTCCATGTTAATAAAATAGAAATGATTCTATGATGATGCTTATATTATATTTTGTGCTTTACGTGAGTCCTTCGTCATTACTTGTTATGTTTACGAAGGTATGTCTCTCTTGACCTTCGTCCGAGACTCATTATTTCCCGAAGGGATATAATGCTTCGAAGGACGAAGGACCCTAACACTTAACACTTTTTATGTTGCCTTGTTCTTAACTCCTAGAATTTGAGAACAAGTCCCCAACATTGGTGCCAATGTTGGGGACTTGTTCTCAAATTCTAGGAGTTAAGAACAAGGCAACATAAAAAGTGTTAAGTGTTAGGGTCCTTCGTCCTTCGAAGCATTATATCCCTTCGGGAAATAATGAGTCTCGGACGAAGGTCAAGAGAGACATACCTTCGTAAACATAACAAGTAATGACGAAGGACTCACGTAAAGCACAAAATATAATATAAGCATCATCATAGAATCATTTCTATTTTATTAACATGGAAAAACAGAAATGTTTTCAAATTACAAATGTACCTTCGGTCTTGAGAGAAAGGCAAAAAGTACGAGCGTGACGCAAAAGCGAATGCCAAGTCCGTGTGACAGTACGGGAGTACTGTTCATCTATTTATAGACGCGGGACGCAGCCCACGTAAAATTACATCCATGTCCATTACATTTGTTAACGGTTTATGGAAATCTATTGAGGACCCCGAAGTCTTTTCATCTTAAGGTCGGTTCCCCCCTGTGCCATCGCGCCGAAGCTTCCCTGCGTACAGCTTCGGCTGCCCCCGACCTTCGTCTGGCTCAGCCTTCGTCCTGGTCGTGCTCCATATCCATAATTCTGAATCCGAAAATACCTGTTCATATAATTCACTTGGAAAACATTGTCAAATCATGTTTTTGAGGACCTTCGGAGGACGAAGGCCCCCAACAGCCGGTTCAATGTATCGTGGCCGATGGGTCAGGACCTTCATCTTCTTGCCCTTCGGTACAACAGTGGTGGCCAAAGCGATAGCTTTTCTTTTCTTCCCTTGCCTTCGCAGTGGGTAGTGATAATCAGGGTATACGAAGCCGATGGCGTCAAATACTCTGCTTAACCTTTTCTTCCCCCAGCCCCCGAACGCTGTGGACAAGGCATCATCTTCGGCTTTGCTATATGCTCCAAGTAGCTCATCACTGATAGCCTCAATACTTTTTAGCCAATCATCATTTGGCTCATCAAACCGGTCTCTGAATCTGAAGGTATACTTCAATCGGACCAACCCACCTTCAGTTGACTCGGCAGTAGTATCCTTCGGCATATCCCTGTTTTCTACAAGTGGCTATATTTTGTACGCTATGTGCTCTTGAACTATATCCCTTGTGCCAATGAAGGCACAGACGTTGCTAAAAGCCTTTTGGCATGCTTCGTCATTCTGATCGATTGTCATCTTCGGCCTCCGAGGGCCGAAACGAGACTAGATGGGGCGTTGAATGATCTTCTTAATGTCCTCTCTTTCAATCAGATCATTCTTGACATAAAACCATTCTTCCGTCCAGGCCCTAGGCCATCTATTTTGGAATGTAGGAACTGGATGGCTTGCATTGGATCGAGCAATGAATCCGTAACAACCGAAGTTGTTGTGATATTGCTCCTTGCTAGTAGCCTTCATCTCGTACAAAAGTTCATGCATGCTTCAAAAACACCTTGCGCTTGGTTCCAATCCTTGGCTTCTCACAGCCCAAATAAACAAACCCATCCTGATTATAGCTTCAGGGGTAAGTTGATGAAGAAAGATCTGAAACGTCTTCAGTACTTCAACCAAGAATCTACTCAACGGGAACCGAAGCCCTGCTTTCAAAAAGCTTCGGTAAATTACCACCTCATTTACTTCAGGAGTAGGAGCAGCGCTGTCTCCTCCAACCCTCACAATAGTCATGTCGCAGAAGTATCTTCCTCTCATAGCATCAACATGACTTTGTTTGATAGTCGATTTTCCGAAGATGGTATGGCTTGATCGCCACAGCCGATCTTCAGAATCTTCGTCTCCACTTTCTACATCATACTCATCACTGTCATCAGAGTCTTCAAACAGATCCGCTAGTATTTCTCTTGTAATTTTTTCTGTGTTCGTTTTTGCCATGGATTCGAAAAACCCAGCGATGAAAGGATCTGCAACTTTTTTCTCTTCAAACAGCTTCGTGTCCTCAGTTATCTTCGTCCCCTCAGTCATCTTCTTCTCCTCAGACATGGTGAAAACATGTCTTTAAACCGAAGCTCAAAAAGCTTGAAAATCAGGCAAGAGCTAGTGAACAAGAGCTAAAAGTTTGAGAAAATAGCACAAATGGCAGAAATGGCGTATCAAACGCTGCCGCTATGGTTCATATTTATATGCCCAGTGCTTTGCAACTTGGTGGACCCCGTCTATCATTGACTGTTGCTATTCTAGCAAAAGGGAAGGTGTTTTTTCGGACCTTCGGCTTAAGGCCTTCGTTCACATCGCAGTCTAAATTCGTTGATATAACAAATTAATACTGTGAGGGGCTACTGTTAGGGGCCTTCGTCTTCCGAAGGTCCTCAAAAACACGATTAACAAGGTTTCCCAAGTATAATATATGTACAGGAACCTTCAGACTCGGAATGAAGTTGTACACAATATGAAAAGCATGGACGGGACGAAGCTTGAACCAGTTCCGAAGCTACGCGCAAGGAAGCTTCAGCTCAGCAGCAGAAAAAGGAACCGACTTAAAGCGGAAAATGCTATCTAGTCCTTTAAAGATTGTCCTTAAGTCAATAGTAAACATGAAGGGTATTAATGTAATTTTACACAGGCTGCGCCCGGTGCCTATAAATAGATGAACAGTACCCTCGTACTGTTCACGCTGACTTGTATTGACTCGTGCGTCACACTTGGACTTTTGCCTTCTGACAAGACGAAGGTACAAATGTAATTCAATATTGTTCATGTTTATTCATGATCATATAATAAAGATATATAAATGATGTCATATGATTATTCATGTTATTTCTTATGTTTCATATGCTTCTACTTACATTAATATACACTGTGATGATGAAGGTACGTCCTTTATAACCTTCGTCCGAAGATCATTATATCCCTAGGGAAACAATGCTTCAAAGGACGAAGGACATTAACCATTAATGTTTTGTGTTTCCTTGTTCTTATCTCATAGCATTTGAGAAAAAGTCCCCAACACTTCCTATATGTGCAAGTGTGTCAAATTTATCTTCAAATTGCCCTAGAATCTAAAGCATATGCTTTGATACCAACTGTAACACCTTGGGATCCACAAACACCCCGAGATGCTACTGGACTTCACTACCAACAACCGAACACTAAGCAAAATAAAATTTGGCAGTGCCTCCTTTGTAATTATAAGCATCGCAGAAGCAAAAGAGATATATCAATACAAAATGAATCATACTAGTATGATATAATTCTCATCAAGGACAATTAACCACGAATGAACCAGTTTATGCCTACATCATACTCTAAAGTATGAACCTTAAAAGTCAATAACCCAAGCTAATTATTTGGTTCTTTAAGCAATGTTCGCAACGTGCCGCTACTTCCCACTCCCCTTGATAAGCATCAAGCACCTGCATTGAGTAATGCAAGAGTGAGATGAAACATCTTAGCAAGCAAATTGTTTTGACGAGATATTTATACCACAAGATGAATTAATCAACATTTTACAGGAATCACAATTAAGAACAGAAATATAGTCCCAATATAACCAATACCTTCGCTTTTCCTCGAGCAACCACAATAGTTTGAATAACACTTCACTGCATCAACAATATCTACAAATATCACTTCAATGAATGCATGTGAATGCAATGCACATGTTCTCTACCTTCATACCTCTTAGGGTATGAAGCCAAATCGTACCCCTCCTCGGGCAACGTACGATGCTAAGTTGTACCGGTACGGTCGGACCATAGGTCACGACAAAACTTCAGATGCAAATGAATCATGCAATGCATATGGCATGCTGCATTTATCAATATACTTCACTTCCTTCACATACAATACAAACTTCAAACAATACTTCATCTTCCTTCAGATACAATACAAACCTCAAATAATACTTTACCTTCCTTCAGATACAATACAAACCTCAAATAATACTTCATCTTCCTTAAGATACGTGAATTGATCTCATGGGTAATACTCGAACCATAATCATCCTCAATATATGATTGAGCATTAATATAATACAATCAAGTACAACATCATCATAGAGTTCAATTATGAAAGAATTCAATAATTCTGAATATTAGAGTGTAGGCGATAAAAATAACAAGTCAAAACGGTAGCAACCATCGCTACATTCACTTGCCTTCATCGAAGAAGAAGAATGTACTAAGCATGATCCGGAGTGTAGCCACCTGCTAGCGGGCATAAAACTTAGTATAAATATTTCACAAACATTTCCCAACAATCAACAAATCGCTCCTACACTTGAAACCAAGACCCGGTGGAAAGACTCCCACCCTGAACCATATGCCAAACAGCAGCATCATTGTTTGTTAATTTTGTATCTTTAAAATTAAAATAGTGGTGATATCAAACAAATACTCTAGGAGTATCTACATAAAATACTATACAACTTCAGTATTCAATGAATAATTAAATTTTACCATCTATAAGTTTTAAAACATCTGACAAGATAACTGACTGAATCTGTTTCAGACAGCAGCATAGTTAATTTCAAAATTCGATATCTCCCAAACTTATCAACCATAGTTAATTTAAGAGAACAGATTATGTACAGAATTATGAGATTGAAAAACTGCTATAATCAAACTGCAATAACACTCTGAACTGATGTCCGATTGAGGTGTTCTTTGCGGCCACGGAAAGATCTACAAATTATCTACGACTCATAGATAGACTTTTTATTTTTTGAGGCCTGACCACGAAAAACTGGCATGAACAGAAACTGTCGAATCTGCCACCCTAGAGGGACTAATTTCGAGATCAAAATCTAATCCCCCATCTAATCCAACCAAGAAAGGTTAATTGTAGGGCCTAAAACTCATCCAAAACAAGGGAAAGCATTCATCAAGTGGAGAAAAGAGAGAGAGGAAAGGAAATCTAACCAATTCTTGGAGAGCAACGACGATGATGGGCGACGGTATGCCCTCATCTCCCCTCTCTTCTCTCCCTTTTTCTTCCTCTCTTCTCTTGGGGCAAGGCACAAAAGGGTGATGGCTGCTAGGGGTGGGAGGACGTGGCTTCTAGGGTTAGGGCGGTATAAATATAAGAAAACTTCCACAATCCTAATACCCAATGGCTCCGATCAACCGGCACTCGAAAAGGCTCATCCGGACTCCAAACAAGGCAAACTAGTGATTGATCGGAATCATCTTGATGAGATCTATACATCTACGGCCTCTGATCATCCATAGGACACACCATATTTGGATTATAAATATGGTTTAATGTTTAGGGCGTTACACCTGAATAGCAATCCAATAGACTCATGAGCTCTGAAGTAGCTGTTGCATCCACAAGAGAGTCTATTCTTGGCAATGGGAACTCATCCTTCGGACATGCCTTATTGACATCTGTAAAATCAATGCACATTCTGCACTTTCCATTAGCTTTCTTCACCATCACAGTATTGACTAGCCACTCTGGATAAGTTACCTTTCTGATTACACCAGCAATCAGAAGCCTTTTGACTTCATTTTGTGCACCTTCGGCTTTATCATCGGACATTTTCCGAAGCTTCTGCTTTCTTGGCCTGATAGTCAGATCTACATTAAGTGAATACTCGATAACATCTCTGTTAACACCACAAAGATCATTGGCTGACCAAGCAAAGACATCCTTGTTGTTGAACAAAAACCTCAATACAGTTTTTTCTTGCTCATCAGACAATTGAGATCCCAGCAACACCTTTTGCTTAGCTATGTTTTCACATAAAAGAATGGGCTTCGGTTGATCTGCTGAGGCAGCTTTATCTCTTTTGTTCTTATACTATTGATGGGCTTCAGCTTTATCTATATTGTGAATGGCCTTTGAATTTGTCCAGTTTCCTTCAGCCCTTCTAGCAGCCTCTTGACTCCCATGCATAGCTATGGGACCTTGGTCTGATGGTATCTTCATGCATAGATATGCTGGATGAAGTATTGCTTCGAAGGTGTTTAATGTTCCTCTACCAATGATTGCATTGTAAGGATACTCCATATCAACAATGTCAAAGACAACTTGCTATGTCCTTGTATTGTGAACATAGACGAAGGTAATTGGCATTGTTATCTTGCCAAGTGCCACTATCTGCCTTCCTCTGAAGCCATAGAAGGAATGTGTTGCATCATGTATCTTATCATCCTGCTCTTGCATCTGCCTGAAGGCTTTTGCGAAGATGATGTCTGTTGCACTACCTATGTCTACAAGGACATTGTGAACCAGAAACCCTTTGATAACACAAGATATGACCATTGCATCATTATGGGGGTAGTCCTTGCTGAAGGTCCTCCTAAGAGAAGGTGATTGGAATGTGTGACAATTTGGATTTGATGAAGGCTCCTTGTACTCCAACATGTTGTACCCTTCTTTATGCCTCATTTTTCTGCTTCTTGTTAGCTGGCTCAGAACTTGAACAACCCGTGATTGGGAGCACCAGCTTCGTAGCCAAAGGTGCCATGGCTTGAGCTCCTTGCGAAGCCATTGTCACTGTCGTGGTTCGAAGTGAGATTACAGGAGGTGGTCGCCAATGTTGGTTACTTGTTCACAAATGTTGTGAATTAAGAACAAGGCAACACAAACGTTAAGAATTGAAGACCTTCGTCCTTCGAAGCATTGTTTCCTCTTGGATTGAATGATCATCGGACGAAGGTCATGAAGGGCATGCCTTCATCATATTATAAATAAGTAAGAATGTAAAGAGATGAATGCAACAAATATTACTCTTTAATTCATTCGAACTTGTACTTCGTAAAACATGTATGAATATCAACAAAATTCACATTACATTGATACCTTCGGCTTGCTCGAAGGTGAAGACGCGAGAGAGTGATTACAATCTAGCATTAACAATACGGTGTTACTGTTCATCTATTTATAGGCACGGAACGCAGTCCTGGTGAAATTACATTTATGACCCTCAACATTTATTTATAGACAACCTAGATACTGAGGTTTATCTAGTCTTTTCCTCTTCTGCTTGATCTGAACCGAAGCTGTTGGTAGCTTCGGCAGTTGGCGTTGTTGCTTCTGCACAAGGTCTTCGTCTTGAGAACCTTCGGTAGAAGAAGGGAAGACTTATGTATCATTTTGCCGAAGGTGTTTTTGTCTTGAAGACCTTCGGCGGAGAAGGAGACCCCCAACAGTCCCAATCAGTCACCTGATGCTTATGGAACTTGGTGTCCATGAGAGGTCCGCAGAACACATCAAACTACATCTGAGTATGAAAATACTGAATATTTGTGTCACTTAGAAGAGAAAACTGGTCAACTGTCCTTCTGGAGGAATATTCAGCCATAGCAAACCTCAATTTTGGATACGCCCACCTTGTGATGTCAATAGGATAATCAGGATGAGTGTGAGGTACATCTTTAGTATCCAAAGAGACACTGCCCCCAGCTAATGATTGGGCCTCTGAATCGGTGGCAGGGTTATAATCTGTTTCATCCGCACGACGATGCTTAGACAAAAAACGACATGCTAGCTTCTTCTTCAGACCACCAAAACTGCTGAAATAGAATATAATGAATCCCAATAATCATAAGATAATAACTTGAAAAGCATGTGCAAGATGCATAGGTTGATCTGCCAGAGTGCGGACGGTCCGCGCTAGGGGGCCGGACAGTCCGGGCACCACGGCCGGACGGTCCGCGCCACCCTGGCAGACGGTCCGTGACTGTCCAGGGACAAATTTCAAACCCCAATTTGCCCCAAATATTCAAACACAATATTGCGATAGAATATCCATTAAAATGAAACCAAATTTTTGCACTGAGTTCATGTGGATGACCATAACCAATTCCACCAATCAATTTTGTGAAAAACCTGTCCAAAAACAGATCAGAGACCAATTTGTAGAAACCCTAAAATCCACAATATTTGAACAAATTGCATGGAAAAATTTGAATACCAAGAGGAAGACAGTGGTGATGAGCTTCAAGAATTATCCCGGACACTACGTGCTTGAATCCGAATCTACAAACACACAAACGACAAACTTTCCTCAAAGGAGTCGAGACAGAAAACATCATGGGCAATAAAACAATTGTGACGGCTGCGGCCTACCTTTGGTTGATAAAAAGTCCACTCACGGACGGTCCGCGTGGGGGTGCCGGACGGTCCGCGCCCTAGAAAGCGCAGACAGTCTGCTCTGTCTTTCGAACTGTCCAAAATCTGATGTGTCAAATGGTCTGCGGTCATAGGACGAACGGTCCATGCCCTGACACTCAGATTTCCAATCTTTGTCCAATTTTTGAATTCGAATTTCAAACAGGGTTCATTGCTCAAAAATGGACATTTTGACCAATCCAAGGGTTAGTTTACATGCATATATACATAATATACTTGAGTGACTAACCTTTTGCACATAAATCATTTCGATGATTCAAATATAATAAATACATCAAAAATAGGCAATAAATAGCTTAGAGAGCACATTCTAGAGCTCAAATGTAATATAACACATGTGTACTCAACTTCAGGCAACGATTGAGAGATCTATCACATTCATTTCACTGCTTAACTTGCAAAACATTGTTTCATCCTACGACTTTGTAAATGTATCCTCCAATTGATCATCCGTGCCAATAGAATAAATAGAGATATCTCCTTTTCCAACGTGATCTTTTAAGAAGTGATGCCTAATATCAATATATTTCGTTCTTGAGTGTTGGACCGGATTTGTAACTAATTTTACGGCACTCTCATTATCACACATAAGAGGTACATTCTTGAATGAAATCCCATAATCCAATAGAGTTTGTTTCATCCATAATAATTGAGCACAACAATTACCGGCCGATATATATTCCGCCTCGGTGGTAGAGAGAGCGACCGAGTTTTGTTTCTTAGAAGACCATGAAACAAGATACCTCCCAAGAAATTGACAACATCTAGAGGTGCTCTCTCCCTATCAACCTTGGAACCCACATAGTCAGAATCCGAATAACCAGTCAATTCAAATTAAGCACCTTTGGGATAGCATAGACCAATATTGGGGGTATGCATCAAATATCTTGGAAATCTTTTGGCGGCCTTCAAATGAACCTATCTAGGTGATGCTTGAAACCGAGCACACATGCAAACCCTAAACATAACAGCGGGCCTAGATGCCATAATATAAAGCAAACAACCAATTATTGAACGAAAAAGTTTTTGATCAACAATTGTACCTCCCTCATCTAGGTCAAGATGACCATTTGTTGCCATATGAGTCTTGATAGGATTTGCATTTTCTAAGCCAAACTTTTTAAGCATGTCCCTCAAATATTTAGACTGACTTACAAAAATTCCATCTTACAATTTTTTAATTTGAAGACCGAGGAAGAAGCTCAATTCTCCAACCATAGACATTTCGAATTCCTTTGACATCATTTTTGCCAAACTTCTCACAAAATGACTCATTAGTTGATCTAAAAATAATATCATCAACATAAATTTGACAAACAAATAAATCTTTACCAATTCTTTTAGTGAATAAAGTAGTGTCAACTTTCCCAATTTTGAAGTCTTTAGAAAGCTAGAAATCTCTAAGCCTTTCAAACCAAGCGTGTGGAGCTTGCTTAAGCCCATAGAGAGCTTTAGAAAGCTTGTACACATGGTTAGGTCTTTTGGGGTCCTCAAAATCAGGAGGTTTGAGAGCACCTAGAGAGGGGGTGAATAAGTGATCCTATAAAAATCAAGTCTAAACAACACAAACTTGGTTTATAATAAATAATAATGGGATTAAAACCAAGGTGATATGAATAGAGAGAAGAGAACCCTTCACTTGATTGTTCCTTTAGGATATGTATTGAACTTAGGAACAATAGCGCAAGTGAATAGATGAGAACTCTATGGAAGAAAACAATCACAATAGAAAGATGCATAAGTGACACAGTGACTTTATCCCATGGTTTGGCCAATGCCTACTCCACGTTGTGGTGACCTCCTTCGGTCAAGGATTGCACTTAATCCCTCTTAAGTGATCCAAAGATCAAACTTGAGTACCACAGTTTTCTTCTTTATCTCAAGTTTTACCTTTGTGAGGAATCTCCACAAGTTGGAGTCTCTCACCCTTACAAGATTGATCACAATTAAACCACCAGAGTAAGGGAAGGAATAGAACCACACACACGAGACAAACTTGCAGCGACTCATGCACACAAAATGAGAGAGAGGAGCACAAAGACAGCACAATGGAGTTACAACTCAAAACAAGTGCCCAAATCTCAATCTACTAAATCAAAGGCATGAATTCGATGTCTCGGCGTTGTTGGGTGTTCAAAGAGTGCTTGGTGTTCTACTCCATGCGCCTAGGGGTCCCTTTTATAGCACCCCAAAGCAGCTAGGAGCTGTTTGAGTTCAATTTGGAAGGCTCTGGTTGCCTTCTATCCGTGGGCGGACCGGACAGTCCGGTGCACTACCTGTAATGCCCTTAATTTGGGGGTATAAATTTTTGTCTCCGATATTTTCCAAGTTCAAGCGTTACTCTCTTTTCTCTTCCCGTTTCGCCCCTTCCTCCCTCTTTCAAAGCAATATAGAGACTAGTGTCCATATCACGTGTAAACAAAACCTAAGTTGATATGGTTGTTGCATCATGCCGAAGCATATTTATTTTGTCTGATATTGTGCCTAATCACGCGTTCGTTGTGGGGGACAGATATCCCCTGGGTCCACTAAAAGAGTAAAAGACCTCACGAAAGGCCCAAGGGCCCAATAAATCGTAAGGTCATTCTTTCGTGGGCCTGGGGAGGGACAACCAGCAAAGCAGATCGACATGGGGCCGGATTGGTGCAAACCCGGACGGCCCACAACGTCGAGCGAGTGACGACAACAGAGATCCGACTTTCCCGCGCTGGAGCCCCCATGCAACGGAACCATGCAAGGATAAGTCGGCAGAACTATCGGGAGATAAACTCGAACAGTTCACTATCTTTTAGCTGCACGTTGTTATCATATCCATGTGTATTGCCCCACGGTCGAGTATATAAGGCCTAGGGGGCACCCCTTCAGAACGATCGACCCTATTACTTAGCCACCCACTTCAACTCTCTGCATTCTCAATTCAGAGAGCTCTCTTGTAACCTCATTCACCAAGCATACTCGCCAGGACGTAGGGTGTTACGCATCTCTAAGCGGCCCGAACCTGTAAACATTGTCCACTGTCCCTCGTGCAACTGGCACGAACCATTTTGCTACAGTCGTCGACACCGTCCTACTCTTAAAAACACCTTGAGGGGCAACCCCGGGTGTGCGGTCGGACCCAAAACACCGACAGCTGGCGCGCCAGGTAGGGGGTGTGTCGACGATCCAAGCTAGCTCAATGGCCGTCACCTTCCACAGCAAGATCACCCTCCGTCCCGGATCCGTATTCTGCTTCGGAACAATCTCATCCGTAGCAGATGAAGAGGGAACTCTACACCGCATTGCGGATCCGCCGGAGAAGAAGTCTCCTCCAACAAACTCCGAAAATGTCAGAGAAGCGCAACCTCCATCTCTCCGGAAAAAGATCGTCTTCGGAAAGTCAGGGGCCGAGGGCCCGCAGACCCGGAGAACTCCACTGTCTACTTCCCCGACAAAAGAATGGACACAGATCACGAGGAAGAAGGAGACCAAGGGGAAGCAAGTTGTTCTTTCCGTTCCTCCGCCCTCAAAGGAGAACGGAAAGAAGGTCGCCACGACAGCAGCACCATTCTACCCCGACGTCCTCTTCATCGGGAGAGTGGAGTCGCCTACCGTCTCCGACGACGAGCCGACTGCACCCGGAGAGGAACCGCCTCAACGAGAATCCCGCCGACGGAGGAACCGACGCAGGAACGTTCGACGACATCACGAGGCCGGAGAACGGGATCCGGAGCAACCTGTCTCGCGAGACGAGGTCTCGGAGATAGGAGAAATTCCGGAGCACGAAGGAACTCTCGACGACGTGATCGCCGCCGGGCTCAGGGACAAGCCGAGCAAGACACAAGGCAACGCCGGGAGAATCCATTCTTCGGGCGCAACCTGAACCCCGACTTCGCCCGAGCCATGAACACGCCGAGCGAAGTCGGAGGAGTACTAGCTCGGATAGCTGATGGACTCCCTCGGACTCCCGACGCCGAGGGCTACCGACGACTGTTCACCCAGGCGACCAACCATCTTCTACCGCTTGCTCACCCGCCGAATGATCTACGACACGCCATCAACAGTCGCTGAGACGCGTGAAGCTCCATCAATGCTTCGCGTGAACGGTGGCATGAGAACGAGATCTGCCGCCGGGAGGAGTACGACAGGGATCATGGCATCCCAGCTCGGAGCCAGGCCACCAGAACTAAGTCGGCAACGGCCTCAACTGGCGGTACAACCCGGGGACGGTCGAGGAACCACAACAACTACTCCCCTCCCCGGGACAGACATCATCCCCGACGACAGGAGGACACATGCGGAGTGTCTGCTCTTACTACGCGCCTCAGGGCCATCCAATGGCCCCCCAACTTCAAGGTATCCAATGTCGACAAATATGAACCTAAGCAGGATCCAGGGGGCTGCCTAGCCGTCTACACCACCGCTGCTCGAGCTGCCGGGGCGTCCGAGGACGTGATGATGGCGTACTTACCCATTGTCCTTGGGCAAGACGCGCTGCAATGGCTGCGACATCTACCTCGACACTGCATCGACGACTGGGGTGACTTCAGTCGACGCTTCACCGCCAATTTCCAGTCCCTCTCCGACAAACCGGCGCAACCGTGGGATCTCAAATCCATCAAGCGTCGGGGGGACGAAACTTTCCGGTCGTACCTCAAAAGGTTCCAGACCATGAGAAATCGTATCCCCGAGGTCACAGAGGCGGCCGTGATCGAGGACTTCTACCGAGGATCCAATGACTCGGCTTTCGTCCGAGCCATATTACAGAAGGCGCCGACTACTTACGAGGAGCTGTTCCAGGAAGCCGACCTCTACATCACCGCTGACGAGCGGGCCCAGGACCTCATCGGAGGAGCAAAGCCCGCACCGGCAGCACCACGACGCGACTTTGAACCAGCAACCCGACAAACGCTGGGAGAAGAGGCCTCGCGAAGAAGTGCACGCCGCCGGACCACCTGCCTCTCGCGCCCGAGGAGGACCTCGCGGAGGCGAGCGCACGCTGGACGACATCCTCGACGCCCAGTGCCCATACCACAAGGACATGCGCCACACTCTTCGTAATTGCCGGGACTTCAAGCACTCCGTCGGGCACGGTCGACCCTTTCAACCTCTACCTCCTCCTACGCCGAGGGGAGGACCAGATGAACCACGACAACCCCATCAGCAGGAGGAGGGAGGAGGGGGAGCTTTCCCGCGCGTTGACAGGGAGGTCAACGTCATCTTCGGCGGACATGGGTCGCAGGAGAACAAAAGACAACAAAAGCTCAACGACCGCCAGATACTGGTGGCGACCACCGGTCCTCCCGCCCCATACCGGTGGTCGGAGCACCCGATCACTTTCACTCGGGAGGATCAATGGCTCAACTTCGACCATCCAGGCAAATACCCGCTTGTTGGGGGCCTTCGTCCTCCGAAGGTCCTCAAAAACATGATTTGACAATATCTTCCAAGTGAAATGTATGAACAGATATCTTCGGACCCAGATTATGAACATGAAGTACGATCAGGACGAAGCTTAAGCTAGACGAAGGAGGATTGAGATGAAGGACGGGCTGATCACCAAGCCGTACGAGGGATGGTGCATAGCCGAAGCTATGCGCAGGAGAGCTTCGGCATAGTGGCAGAAAGGGGAACCGACTTAAAGATGAAAAGACTACTTAGGCTTTGACAGATCCTCATAAGTCATTAGCAAATGTAGTGGACATGAATGTAATTTTACATGGGCTGCGTCCCACGTCTATAAATAGATGAACAGTACTCCCGTACTGTTCAGGCTGACTTGGCATTTGCTTTTGCGTCACACTTGTATTTTCATCTCCTTCCAAGCCGAAGGTACATTTATAATTCGATATTGTCTCTATTTTTATATGATGATATAATAAAGTTAAATGGATGATGTTATATGATTATTCATGCTATCTTTTATGTTTCATATGCTTCGTCTTTCATTAATGTATATTGTGACGATGAAGGTTCGTCTTTCATGACCTTCGTCCGAAGATCGTTATGTCCTAAGGGAAATAATGTTTCAAAGGACGAAGGACTTTATCGTTTAACATTCTCTGTGTTGCCTTGTTCTTAACTCATAGCACTTGAGAACAAGTCCCCAACATTGGCGCCCACCTCCGGTGAACTCACTTCCACTTCGAGTTTTTTGAACACCTTCGGAAGCCATAGACCCTCGCTATGGCACCGAAGAAAGCTTCAGCGACTGGGGCTGTAGCTCTGCAACCGCTGGACCCTAACCAGGAAACTGTCTCTCTTCGGGAGGCCCGAAGCCAGAAGAGGAAGGCCGTCAGCCCGACGCTTCAGGAGGATGAGCTAGACCAAGAAATCAGGGATATGGAGATGCTACATCAACAGTGCAAAGGAAGAAGGAGAAGATGGCCCGACTAGCTGAGTTGCAAAGACAGATAGACGAAGCCTCTGAGGAAGTTCGCCATCTTTCTCACGATGAGCAGACCCGAAGGCCTCAGCAGAAAGACCTTCATCAGGAGGGCTTCGTCAACGAAGATGACTGGTATGACAATTTCCATCAGGGAAATTTTGTTTTCGATGATGCTTCTCCTCTGTCCGCTGAACTACAGGCTACACCTTGGCCCCCGTCCTATAAGCCACCCCAACTTCCCATCTTCGACGGCCATTCAGACCCGAAGCAGTTCTTGATGAGCTACGAAGCAACAGTGTCTTCGTATGGTGGCAATGCTGCAGTCATGGCAAAATCTTTTGTTATGGCTGTCAGGAGTGTTGCTCAGACCTGGTATTCCTCCCTTCGACCAGGAACAATCACTTCATGGCAGAAGCTGAAGGATATGTTGTTAACCAGCTTTCAAGGGTTTCAGACGAAGCCGGTCACTGCTCAAGCCTTGTTCCAGTGCACTCAGGATCATGAAGAATACCTTCAGGCGTATGTCAGAAGGTTCTTGCGTTTGAGGGCGCAGGCACCAACGGTGCCCAATGAAATTGTCATCGAGGCCATGATCAAGGGGCTTCGTCCTGGACCTGCAGCTCAATATTTTGCTAGGAAGCCTCCTCAGACTCTGGAGAAGCTGCTCCAAAAGATGGACGAGTACATTCGTGCCGACAATGATTTTCGCCAAAGAAGGGAGGAGGCTTTCAGATTTTCTGAGATGACCAGGGGCTTCGGAGGAAGATTCTATCCGAGGCATGTCAGGTCCATCCATAACTCTACTCAAAGTGATGATAAGGGGAGTCAGCAGCACAGGCCGCAGCCCTCCTCACAGGCTTCGGGGCAACAACAAAGCTTCTTCCGGCCACCAGCTCCAAGAGGAAGAGGCGCCAGGGGCTTTGGCGGAAGATTTGGAGATCAACCAAGGAGAATATTTTGCTTGTTTTGCGGTGAAAACAAGGGCCATACCACCAGGATGTGCCATGTTACCATCCAAAAGCAAAAGGAGATAGCCGAAGCTGCAGCACAACAAGCTCAGCCGAAGCAGGTCATGCATACTGCTTCGTACTTTGTGCCTTACATCCCAGAATACGTAGGTAACCACCCTGCAGTTTCTGTTGCTTCGGCAAGTCAACCTCAAGCTTCCTGGCAACAACCTCCACCTCCACCACCGCTGCAACAAGGCCAACAGCCAGAAGGGAGCCAATATGCTCCACACCAAAGGGACTTCAGAGAGCAGTCCGAAGCTCGTACAGTCAACAGCACCGTGCCGGAGTCAAAGCACATTTATTGACAAGTATCCTACCTTGATAGCAGTCTTTTCCATTTAGTTCTATTTTCTGTATAATAAAGAACATTTCGATTTTCATGTAATGGTTTTGTGGTTGGTCATAAGGGAAATCTATTTTCTCCGAAGGCTTAAGTTGCTGAAGCTTGAAAGTTTGCGGAGGACCTTCGAATTATTAAAAATCCTTCGAAGTAACAAAAAGTCGTTCTAAGGAACGCAGAGTAAGTTGCTGAAGTTACAAAAAGCCATTCCAAAGGGAGCGCAGTGTAAGTTTTTTGCTCCAAAGACGTTCCTAAGGGAATGCAGAGCATACAGCGAAAAGTCAACGCTGATACCGCCTAAGTAAAAGGCGAAGAAGCTCCAAAGACGTTCCTAAGGGAATGCAGAGCTTATACCGCCTAAGTAAAAGGCGAAGAAGCTCCAAAGACGTTCCTAAGGGAATGCAGAGCTTATACCGACTAAGTAAAAGGTGAAGAAGCTCGAAAGTCGTTCCTAAGGGAATGCAGAGCTTACAGCGAAGAATCAGCGCTGATACAAAAATATTGTGTGGGGATATGTGTGTATCTTTCGGAACAAATGTCATCTACGTAACATAACATCATCCCATCATTTTGCATAGCATAAGCATCATACATCATGTTGCATATGGCACAAGAAGGGGACACAATATTGATCTTCGGAAGTATGCTTTGAAAGAGTGAAAATCGTGTTAAGTCACAAGGAGACACAATCTTCATCTTCGGAGTATAGCTTCGGAGAATGTTTTCACGAAGCTTGGATATTCTTCATCTGAGCACTATGGACATTGTTGTGATACATAAAAATTTTTCTTCACGAAGCATGAAAAGAAGGGAAGGTGTTTTTTCGCCGAAGGCTCAAAAGCGGTACGTATGTAAAGTTTCATGCATCGTAAAGAATTGAATAATGAAAAGAGACTTGTATATTACATTCAAATGTACCAAATATTACATAAATCACACTTCAACTGTTTTTCCTAATAACACCTAGTCTTCTCTTAATACTACTTCGGCAGCCTCATTTAGAAGCTGTTCAACAACTTTATCCACGATAGTTTCGGCCATTTGTTTAATTTCGTCATCCCCTTTTGTGTGAGGGTCAACAAACGATCCAGCAGGTTCTGAGGGAAGAGAATATTTTTGCATTACTATTACAAACCGCGAACAAAGTTTGAAATAAAAATTACAACACGATACAAATTATTAATTAATACCTAATTGACCTTCGGGCTCTGCGCTCTTTTCAGCAGCCTTAGCCACTTCTTTAGCATCGTGAATGCCCTTTTCACTTCTTTGAATAATTTCTCCTGCCATTTCTCGGCCACCATTATCCCAGACGTCGGTGAAAAATTTTCCACCAACTTGGCTAGCTTCGGTCGAGGGGTCTTTAATATCTTCGGCGGATAAAGTGGCTTCGGATTGCGCAAGCAGCTTAATATGACCACAACCTTTCTTCTCTAGAACAGTAGCAACTCCTCTGGCGCCCGAAAATGCGCAGATATCACCGCGGCTGCTCAGGATTTCCTCGAAAGCTTCTGCTTCATGACTAATCCATTCCAATGGACCTTCGGGATTGCCTCTGGAGAAACTTTCTTCACTAGAAAATGCGCCAACACTGGCGAAGCTGGATTTTATCTTTTTGACGCATTCTATAGATTTAACATAGCATTTCCTCTGGGATGCACGAAGCTCCTGAGCACTTAACTCTAAATGATTAACCAACTGATCACTAAGCTCTCGTTTTGTTTCTTCAAGCACACGTTCCTCTTTAGCTCTAGCTAGCTATTTCTGAAGATCTTTAATCTCACGTTTTTGGGCTTCGGCCTGGATCTTTGAGGCAGCTTCGTCCTTTTTTACCTTGTCTACCAATGTAAGCAAAATTTTATCCTTTTCCAGAGCTTCGTTTCTCAGTTTAATTACTTCTGACCGAAGGTTGTTGAACGCAATTTCATAGCTCTCATCTTCGGCACTCTTTTGTGCTCTTAATGCGTTGCTTAGGATTAAGCCCTATATGTAAAGACTTGGTATAAGAATAAAAGAATGAATTACGTATTGTAAAATTTTTTCAAAACGTCTAATTCCCATACCTTTAGGCTGTTATACGCAAGACTGTCCGCGAGATCCTCCTTCGTCATAGCACATAATCCAGCTTCGAGCTTCGGGAACCCCATACTTCTAGCCATCTCTCGGCAGACAGATAATTCTTTGTTATCAGGGAGGCAGTATAGGAAGTCATCCTCATTTGTCCCATTGAACACCACTGCTCCCTTTGGATATTTTAACTCTCTGGCATAGTGATTGGCTTCATAAGTCTCTTCTTCAGATAATTTTTTCCCCGAAGCATGTCGTATGATATAATCGCATGTGCTGGCAGGAGCTTCGGGGACGGCAGTGTCAATCTTCTCAACCAAAACTGGTTCTGATGTTTTTTCGGTTTCCAAAGATTGTTCCTTGGTGGGCTCTAAAGGCCCAGCTTCAGCTTCAGCTTCAGCTTCAGCTTGTTGCTTCAAAGTTTCAGTAGACGCTTCAGCAAGTTCAACAGTCTTCTTTGGAGTTGTGCTTGAAGACATAATTGTCTCCAAGACATCTAGTACGTTCACCATTCTTTTTCTTTTTGGGGTCACCAATGGGCCCTTTTGGTTTTTTCTTGTTTCAGCAGTCGCTGAAGGACTTAAGATTTCCAATATTTTTTGTCCTTCAATTCTCGATTTTTCCGCCTTCTCTGCTAAAGGCGCTTCAGATTTCTCTTCTATCTTCGGCACTGGAGCTGGTTCTGTAGCTTCAGAGGCCAAGGAAACTTCACCAATGAATTCTGGCACTGTGGCCGGCTCAATAAAGCGCGCTCGGTGGGTGAGCACCTTCATCTTTTTCCTTTGCGGCGCTGGCTCATTAGTGGCACTTGTGGTAGTTTCTGTTGCAGAAGAAGTATTCTTTCTTTTGCGACCCAGCACCGGATAGTGATAGTCAGGGTAGACAAACCCGACTGCGTCAAATACCCGGTTGAGTCTTTTCTTCTTTCGGCCTCCGAAGGCTGCTGATAATGCAGTGTTCTCGGCCTTCGAATATGCCCCAAGCAGTTCGTCACTTAATGTTTCAATGCTTTTCAACCAGTCGTCATCAGGTTCAACAAATTTATCCCCGTATTTGAATGTGTATTTTAGTCTGACCAGTCCGCCTTCGTCGGACTCTTTGATGGTCTCCTTCGGCATTTCCCACTTTCCTGCAAGAGGCCACACCCTGAAGGCAATATGTTCTTGAATCAAGTCCCTTGTCCCAATAAAAGAGCAGACTACGCCGAAGGCTCTTTTGCATTCCTCGGCTGCTTCATCCATTTTAACCTTCGGCCTTCGAAGTCCGAAGCGTTGCCAGATGGGGCGCATAATGATACTCTTGACATCTTCTTGCGTTGTTAGGTCGTTCTTTACATAGAACCATTCAGTCATCCAGGCTCCGGGCCATCTCTTCCGAAAGGTCGGCACAGGGCAGCTTGACCCGGAGCGGGCAACGAAGCTGTAACACCCAAAGTTGTTGTGATATTGTTCTTTCCCCCAGGGCTTCGTCTCATATAACAACTCATGAATGTTGCAAAAGCTTTTGGCATTTGGTTCTAAACCTTGGCTTCTCGCAGCCCAGACAAACATCCCCATTCTTATGATAGCTTTGGGAGTAATTTGATGAAGGTAGATTTGAAATGTTTTCAGAACTTCAACAACAAAGTTGCTCAGGGGGAATCGAAGCCCAGCCTTGAGAAAGCTTCGGAAGATTACGACTTCATCTTCTTCGGGGGTGGGAGAAGTTTTTTCTCCAGCATCAGCTCTCACAATAGATATATCTTGAAAATATCGGCCCCTCATATTATCAATATGACTCTGCTTAATGGTGGTTTTCCCGAAAACCGCGTGACTTGGCCGCCATGGCCGATCTTCGGACTCTTCCCCACCACTTTCTACATCGTAACTGTCGCTGTCACCAGTATCTTCAGACAAGCCTTCCAGTATCTCCTTGGTAATTTTTTCCGTATTGGTCTCCGCCATCGCTATAAGGAACCCCAGGTTCTTCTCTTCAGAGAGACTCAGCTTCATCTCGGGACCGGCCTTTTTGTCTTCAGACATCTTCGGAAATGCTAAAAACTGTTTTCAATGCCGAAGCTTCAAAACTAAAAGCTCAGTAAATTTTTGCGCGCAAGAGATAAAATTGAGTAAGCAGGGGCAGATGGCAAGTGTGCGTACCAAAATGAGTTTGTGGTATGATCTTATTTATACGCCCAGTGCGTTGAAAGTTGAAAGACCCACTTGTCAGTGAATGTTGCTATTCTAGCAAAGGGAAGGTGTTTTTTCGGACCTTCGGCTTAAGGCCTTCGTCCATATCGCAATCTAAATTTATCATTAATAAATTAATATTGCGAGGGGCTACTGTTGGGGGCCTTCGTCCTCCGAAGGTCCTCAAAAACATGATTTGACAATATCTTCCAAGTGAAATGTATGAACAGATATCTTCGGACCCAGATTATGAACATGAAGTACGATCAGGACGAAGCTTAAGCTAGACGAAGGAGGATTGAGATGAAGGACGGGCTGATCACCAAGCCGTACGAGGGATGGTGCATAGCCGAAGCTATGCGCAGGGGAGCTTCGGCATAGTGGCAGAAAGGGGAACCGACTTAAAGATGAAAAGACTACTTAGGCTTTGACAGATCCTCATAAGTCATTAGCAAATGTAGTGGACATGAATGTAATTTTACATGGGCTGCGTCTCACGTCTATAAATAGATGAACAGTACTCCCGTACTGTTCAGGCTGACTTGGCATTTGCTTTTGCGTCACACTTGTATTTTCATCTCCTTCCAAGCCGAAGGTACATTTATAATTCGATATTGTCTCTATTTTTCTATGATGATATAATAAAGTTAAATGGATGATGTTATATGATTATTCATGCTATCTTTTATGTTTCATATGCTTCGTCTTTCATTAATGTATATTGTGACGATGAAGGTTCGTCTTTCATGACCTTCGTCCGAAGATCGTTATGTCCTAAGGGAAATAATGTTTCAAAGGACGAAGGACTTTATCGTTTAACATTCTCTGTGTTGCCTTGTTCTTAACTCATAGCACTTGAGAACAAGTCCCCAACACCGCTCCTCGTCGATCCGGTGATCCGAGAGAGCCGGGTGAAGAAGGTGCTAGTGGACGGGGGGAGCAGCATCAACGTCACCTTCCCCCGGACACTCCAAGGCTTGGGAGTTCACCTCAAAGAGCTCCACGAGTCGGACACTCCTTTCTTCGGCATCGTGCCAACGGAAGGGGAATACCCGTTGGGCCACATCTACATGCCTGTCACCTTCGGAACTCCGGAGAACTACAGAACCGAGTTCCTGAGGTTTGAAGTGGCAAACTTCGACTGCGGGTACAACGCCATCATCGGGAGGCCGGGATTGGCCAAATTCATGGCCATTCCACATTACACATACATGATACTGAAGATGCCAGGACCGCAAGGAATCATAACTGTGCGCGCCGACTTCCAGGGCGCCGCAGAGTGTTTCCGAGTGGCCATCCAAGCAGCCCTCACCACCAAGCCGTCGACGGTTTCTTCAACACAGGCGAACTCTAAGCCTGAGGAGGACCTTGCAGTACCGGCAAACGAAGCTCAGGCCATGACCTCTATGCGGCCGACTGAAGAAACCAAGAGGATCAACCTGGGGTTCGCTGATGAACGCAAGACTGCCATCATCAGCTCCAGCCTGGACGACAAATAGGAAAGCGCGCTCGTCCAGTTTCTGCAAGATAACCGAGATGTATTCGCATGGCAACCTGCGGATATGCCGGGAGTCCCAAGAGAACTGGCCGAGCACAAACTGAAGGTCTATCCCCAGGCAAGGCCGATTCGGCAAAAGCTACGTCGTTTCACGCCCGACAAGAGAGAGGCCATTCGCGCCGAGTTAGCTCGCTTGGTCGCGGCTGGATTTATTAGAGAGGTGTTACACCCCGAGTGGTTAGCCAACCCTGTTCTTGTACTCAAAAAGAATAAAGTGGATTGGCGCATGTGCGTCGACTATACTGATCTCAACAAACACTGTCCGAAGGATCCCTTCGGGCTCCCAAGGATAGATCAGGTGGTGGACTCCACCGCTGGATGTTCTGTGCTGTCTTTCTTGGATTGCTATTCCGGATACCATCAGATTAGTTTGGCGAAAGAAGACGAGGAAAAAACAGCGTTCATCACTCCGTTTGGTGCTTTCTGTTATACCTCCATGCCGTTCGGCCTCAAAAACGCTGGAGCGACTTATTAGAGAGCCATTCAAACGTGCTTAGCCGATCACTGGGGCAAGCGCGTGGAGGCCTACGTAGATGATGTGGTAATCAAAACAGAGAATTCGGAAAACTTCATCGAAGACTTACAGCTGGTTTTCAACAGTCTGAGACGGTATAGATGGAAGCTTAATCCCGAAAAATGTGTTTTCGGGGTACCAGCAGGAAAGTTACTCGGGTTTATTGTCAGCCACCGGGGAATTGAAGCTAATCTGGAAAAAATTGAAGCTATCATGAAGATGGAAGCACCTCGATCACAAAAGAAGGTTCAGCGACTTACTGGATGTATGGTAGCTCTGAGCAGATTTATATCCAGGCTGGGGGAGAAAGGTTTACCATTTTACAAGCTACTCAAGAAGGTGGATAAGTTTCAGTGGACTTCGGAGGCACAGGAAGCTCTAGATGCACTGAAGAAATTCTTGACCACACCACCAGTACTGAAGCCACCCCGACGAGCTACGTCAACTCAACCAGCTGAAGATCTGCTACTGTATATCTCTTGCACGACTCACGTGGTAAGCACCGCATTGGTAGTCAAGCGAGCAGAAGAAGGACATGCCTACCCAGTGCAACATCCTGTTTACTTCATCAGTGAAGTTCTAGGCCCCTCAAAGAAAAAGTATCCTCAAGTTCAGAAGATATTATATGCAGTACTTCTAACTGCCCGCAAGCTACGTCACTACTTTGATGACCACAAAGTCATAGTAGTCACTGGCTTTCCGATAGGGGATATTCTTCACAACAAGGAAGCCATTGGCCGAATAGCCAAGTGGGCTTGTGAGCTGGGATCTCATGGCATCGAATTCCGACCTCGTACCGCCATCAAGACTCAAGCACTGGTTGATTTCGTATCAGAGTGGACTGAACATCAAGTACCAGATAACCCAGAGACTGCAGAAGTGTGGCGAATGTATTTTGGTGGCTCGCTGAAATTACAGGGAGCAGGAGCGGGAATTCTCTTCACCGCACCTGGAGGCGAGCACCTCAAATATGCCCTCCAGTTGCTATTTCCGGCCTCCAACAATGCAGCCGAGTATGAAGCTCTGATCCATGGATTGAACATCGCCATATAATTGGGTATCAAGAGATTGATGGTGTACGGAGACTCTCTGGTAGTCATTAGCCAGATAAACAAAGAGTGGGATTGTTCAAGTGATTTAATGGGAAAATACTGCACTGCCGTCCGAAAGCTGAAAGATAAATTTGAGGGCCTGGAATTTCATCATGTAGAAAGAGATCGGAACACAGCAGCTGATGTATTGTCCAAGCTAGGATCCAGTCGAACTCAGGTCCCACCTGGAGTCTTTGTGCAAGAAATACTACAGCCGAGCATCTCAATGGATCAAATAGAAGAGTGTAATATTATAGATCAACCCGAGTCAGACTCTGATGACTGGAGAAGGCCAATCATCAAGTATATAAAGAATGAAGAGGAACCAGATGACAAGAATTCAGCCAAGCGCATTGCCAGACAGTCGGCTCACTACACACTCATTGGGGAGACATTGTACAGAAGAGGTGCATCAGGCGTCCTCATGAAGTGCATTCTCTCATCTACTGGGAAACGACTTCTGGAGGAGGTCCATGCTGGGCAATGTGGAATACATGCGGCATCCAGAACACTAGTCGGGAAGCTCTTCAGGTCAGAATTCTATTGGCCAACAGCGAAGAGTGATGCAGCCGAGTTAGTTCAGAGGTGCGAAGCTTGCCAATACTTGTCAAAACAACAACATCTGCCAGCACAGCAACTGCAGACCATACCAGTAACTTGGCCTTTCACATGCTGGGGACTGGATATGATTGGACCTTTCAAGAAAGCTCAAGGAGGATACACTCATATATTGGTAGCGATCGACAAATTCACTAAATGGATAGAGTTCAAGCCCATCGCTTCTTTAACCTCAGCTAAGGCCGTGGAATTCATACAAGACATAATATTCAGATTCGGGAAACCAAACAGCATCATAACTGACCTAGGATCCAACTTCACAAGTTCAGAGTTCTTCGACTTCTGCGAGCAAAAAAGCATTCAGATCAAATATGCATCTGTAGCACATCCAAGAGCCAACGGGCAGGTTGAGCGAGCCAACGGAATGATACTGGAGGCACTCAGGAAAAAGGTCTTCGATAAGAATGAAAAATTCGTAGGAAAGTGGATAAGGGAATTGCCCTATGTTGTTTGGAGCCTAAGAACCCAACCTAGCTGAGCTCTGCATGGAAACACTCCTCTCTTCATGGTCTATGGGTCGGAGGCAGTGCTACCCGCCGATCTCAAGTTCGGGGCACCAAGGTTGATCTTCGAAAACATAACAGAAGTCGAGGCCACCAGGCTGGAGGATATTGATATACTTGAAGAAGAACGGCTGAATGCGGTAATCCAATCAGCACGGTACCAGCAGACTCTAAGGCGCTATCACGACAAGGCTGTGCGACAACGATCCTTCTCAATAGGAGATCTCGTCCTCCGCCGAATTCTAACGGGGGAGGGACGGCACAAGTTATCGCCCTTATGGGAAGGACCCTTCATAGTAGCAGAAGTCACTCGGCCCGGATCGTATCGTCTCACTCAGATGGATGGCACAGAAGTCGTGAACTCCTGGAACATAGAACACCTCAGGAAGTTTTACCCCTAGCTATATTTCAAAAGCTATCGGGACGACGATGTACTCTGTAAAATGGAAATATGTCATCAATAAAAAAAGGGGTTTCAAAGATACTCAGCTTGTTCACGATTGACTTGCATTCTTACTTAACTCGGGGTGACCACTATGCCCTGCTAACGGAGCAATCGACTTAAGTCGGCAGCGACTTAAGGCGGTGCAACATGCTCACACTTACTTAACTCGGGGTGACCACTATGCCCTGCTAACGGAGCAATCGGCTTAAGTCGGCAACGACTTAAGGCGGTGCAACATGCTCACGCTTACTTAACTCGGGGTGACCACTATGCCCTGCTAACGGAGCAATCGGCTTAAGTCAGCAATGACATAAGGCGGTGCAACATGCTCACGCTTACTTAACTCGGGGTGACCACTATGCCCTGCTAACGGAGCAATCGGCTTAAGTCGGCAACGACTTAAGGCGGTGCAACATGCTCACGCTTACTTAACTCGGGGTGACCACTATGCCCTGCTAACGGAGCAATTGGCTTAAGTCGGCAACGACTTAAGGCGGTGCAACATGCTCACGCTTACTTAACTCGGGGTGACCACTATGCCCTGCTAATAGAGCAATCGGCTAAAGTCAGCAGCGACTTAAGCCGGTGCAACATGCTCACGCCTACGCAATTCAGGGTGACCACTACGCCCTATTAACAAAAGCAATCGACTTAAGTCAGCAGCGACTTAAGGCGATCTGACGTGATTACAACTACTCATATAAGGATGACTTCTATATCCCACAAACAAATTTCAAAACCATCGCGCATCATTTTACTACTGCAAATTTACAGACTGATGAATTCTGAAACAATACGAGAATAACAATGTCGTTTAAGTACTGAAATGACGTCCTCTAACAAATGTCTGACCATGTTAACCGCGTGCTCAAAGCACGCAAAATGTTTCTCTATTTTGTGATATTTTCTCAGGAGCAATCGATGAGGAAGGACAACTCGAAGAATCAGGGGCAGCACTCACATCAGCCCTTATATCTTCGGGAACAACCACGCCGGGTCTCCTCATCAAGATTCGCCCCGCCCGAATAGCCTTGTCCATGGCTCTATCGCGCTGGGCTCTGAGAGTAACAGAAGTTTCTTCGGCGACCTTGGCAGCCAGTCGAGCAGTTTCTAACTCCTGGGCGATGGATTTCTTAGAAGCTCGGAGTTCTTTGATGGTAGCGTCCTTCGCTGATATCAGCTGCTTGAGCCGAGTCACCTCATCCGAAGATTCCTGCAGCTTACAGCGTTGGTTGTCCAACTCTTCCATGGTGAAGCGATGACTCCTCTCCAGGATAGTCAGCGAGTTACTAGAATCACGATACAATCTGTCAAGACTGTCGCGAGAAGCAGCAAGGATACGTTTTTCTTCCTGCAAACAAAAGTCAACTCTCTCAAAAACCAAGCAAGTAATAGGAGCACAACAAGACAAAGCACAGTTTCACAAATCACCTTTTCAGAATTGAGCTGGGCGTGAAGAGAAGAACTCAGTGCATTGGCGTCATCTAAGGCAGCGGAGACCTGACCCAGTTCAGTCTGGCTCTATGAGTACTTTTCCTCAAAGTCAGTGCATCGCTGGACCAATTCAGCCTGATCTCGGGAATGTTTTTCCTCAAGAGTGGAAATCTGCCGAGTCATTCCTAGCAGGAGACAATCAAACAAAAAGGGGTCAGAATGTAAAGCAGTTTACAGTGAAGACAAAAAGAAGCAAAAAAACACTAACCAGCGTTGGTCGCCTCCAATTCAGAGACACGATGTTGAAGTGACACTGGATTCCAACATGCAAGAGATGAAGCTACTTCTGGGACAGAAGCACCCTGTAACCTCAGCTGGCTAGCCATCCCATCCACCAAAGCCTGATGAGGAGAACAGATGAGTGTAATGACAGCAGTTCATGCAACGTAAAAACCAAGCTAAAATACATCACAGTACCTGGAGGTTGGAAAAGAACGAAGGGATCCCCAAATCAGGAGAGATCAATTGATAACCAGGCGTAAGGCCACCACCCGAAGCAGCTTGCAACAAACCAGCAGGAACCAGCTCGGTACCATCAACAGAGCCCAACACTCGGTCAGCGGGGACGCTGCCCTCTAAAGCGACTCCCTGGTTCAAGGCTTGGGCTACCACCATACAGCCGGAGTGTGGAGGCGATCCCGCATGAACGTCCATGGAAGTACAGGAGGGAGACCCCGCTCGAACACCCCCGGGGGCTGGGTCATAGTTTGCACTGCCCACCTGAGCCGGATCATCCCCGGCAGCACCCTCGGGGGCTGGGCAGTGGCTTACACTTGCCACCCGAACCAAGTCATCCTCGGCGACATCCTCGGGGGCTGGGCATGTGTCAACACCATCCTTGGGGTCCAAGTTCTCTGCGGTAGCCACTTCTAAGGCTGATGGGCCCTCAGTTACTTCCATGGGGCCAGGACGATCCAAGTCAGTCTCCCGACCCTCGAGATCGCGCTCCAAGGTTGACGAGGCACGGGATGACCTCAACCCAGCATCAAGCACATCAGAACAAACCTCCATCACACCATCATCTGCTGGCTCCGACAACAAATCCTCTGGAACCATATCCTCAAGAGTGTGATCAAACTTGGCCAGGGACAGTTCTTGCAGACCAATGAGGGCAGAAAAAGCAGGAGAAGGAACTCCACTACTTTCACCGCTAGCAATGAACTGCCGACTGTTTTTCCGAGTCAAAGGAACTTCATCTTCTTCCTCCTCGTCGTCCACATTAGCAACACAAGCGGCACCCCCATTGGGATCAGCAATAGATGGAGCACCCACATTGGGATCAGCAGCGGATTGGGTACACCCATTGGGATCAGCATCAGTAAATTCAGTCACAGGCATTTCTTTAGCAGCAGGAACCGAAGTACCAGCGTCCCGATCCAAACTGGATACTCCCCGGAGGCGTCTCCTTTTCTTTTTCTGCTCATCAGCAGAAGGATCAGGCTGATTGGCTTGGCAAGGGCGCCTCGGGCGAGTACTGGCAGGCTTCTGAGTATCCAAAGCTGTATCAGCCTCTGGGAGGGGCGCCACTACCAATGCCCCAGCAGGAGCAGCGTCGGAAGAATCCCCAGCCAGCAAATCAAGCATAGCGCTTATCTCTGCATCACTAGGGTTCAGGGGCACCTCAAAATGGACCTGCCGTTCATCATCAGGAATCTCCCCAAGCGAGGCAACCAAGGCACTAACTTCTTCAGCGGAGGGTCGCACTCTAAGGCCCAAACTGCCATCAGTGACAGGTGGATTCGACACAAAAAGGGTGAAGGCTTTGGGAGGAGGCAGGTTCCAGGCCGAGTATGCCACTGGAGCACCAACATTTGACACTTTGCCTCTAAGGATCATCTCAAGTCGGCTCACCAAGTCTGCAGAGGGAATTCTTCTGTTGGTAACCCGAGTTGAGTCGGCTAGGCCTCGATACAGATAAGCTGGGTATGCCCTGTCCTTCAACGGCTGAATATTCTTGAAGACAAAATCAGCAACCACAGCTTCAGCAGTCAGACCCCTCTCTTTCAGCAGTCCAACTTCAGCTAGCAACGCACCTGCCTCAGCTACCTCATGATCTGTGGGAGACTCGGTCCAGCTTGGGGTGCGAACATCCGACTGTCTTCCCGACCGAGGGGGAGAGAATTTCCATAATTCTCAACTATGAACCACTCCAGGCGCCATCCCTTGATACTGTATTTGAGAGGGATTTCGAGATACTCAGTCTTCCTCCCGCAGCGCATCTCTAAGCTAGCACCCCCAACCAACTGATGTTGTCCCCCGGCCATCCCAGGGCGACAATGATACAAGTACTTCCACAACCCGAAATGTGGCAGCACACCGAGAAAGGCTTCGCATAAATGAACGAAAATGGTGATTTGCAGGATAGAATTGGGGTTCAGATGGGTCAAGTTAAGATGGTAGAAATCAAGGAGGCCGCGGAAAAAGGGAGAAATGGGAAGGCCAAGGCCGCGGAGAAGGAAAGGAGCATAAACAACGGACTCATGGGTATCCTCAGTTGGGACAGTAACCCCATGGCAAATCCGCCAAGAACAGAGTTCCCGCGGAGGAAGAACCCCGATGGACACGAGGTGGAGAAGTTCGGGCTCAGAGATGACGGACATGTGGTTACCCGCGAAAGGCAACTGGCTGTTGGGGTCGATTGGAGGAATCACCACGGCAGACGAACTCGAGGTTTTCCTCTTGGGCGCCATCTCGATTCTACCGGCGAGCAGAGTGGGAGGCGAATTGTAGAGAGGATTCGGAAGCGAGAAAGCAAGAACTAGGGCACGGAAAGCAGAGGCGGCTAAAAGCGCAACATTTATGGGATATTCCTGAGCCAGATACCGTTTCAAAAAGTGCCCAATCAGCACCCGGCGGTTATTTCCAAAACACCAGCGTGCCACGTGATCACCCGGCAGTTATTTCCAGAACACCGGTGCGCCACCTCATCACTCGGCTATTATCCTCAAAATGGCCCACGTAGCCCGCTATCACTCGGCGTCACCTCTAAAACACTGATGTCGCCCTCCAATCACTCGGCGTCACCTCTAAAATGCTGAAGTCGCCCTCCAGTCGCTCGGCGTTACCTCTAAAACGCTGACGTCGCCCTCCAGTCACTCGGCGTTACCTCTAAAACGCTGACATCGTCCTCAAGTCGCTCGGCGTTACCTCTAAAACGCTGATGTCGTCCTCAAGTCGCTTGGCGTTACCTCTAAAACGCTGATGTCGCCCTCCGGTCGCTCGGCGTTACCTCTAAAACGCTGACGTCGCCCTCCAGTCACTCGACGTTACCTCTAAAACGCTGATATCGTCTTCAAGTCGCTCGGCGTTACCTCTAAAACGCCGACGTCGCCCTCAGGTCACTCGGTAGTTATCTCTAAAACTCCGACGTCGTCTTCAAGTTACTCGGCAGTTATCTCTAAAACTCTAACATCATCTATAAGTCGCTCGGCGGCTACTTCTAAAAGCATCAGTATGATGCCCGAGTTATTCACTTACTATCTCAAAGGAATCAACTTCACGAAAAGTCGGGAAGAGGAATGATTCAAGAACTTTGAGTTATGAATATCAAAGAGTAATCATCACAGAGAAACCAACATCATTTCATCATTAAAGGGAAGATAACATACTTACAAATCAACTCATTATGAGTTGATACTTCCCTATTACTACTACTACATTACATTACATTACTGCTACTACTACTACACTACACTATACTACTCTACACTACTACTACATTATTCTAACTATACTATACTAATATCTAAAAGACCAGTGGCATCTAGCCACTGGCCCTGTTGCTGCCACCGCTGCTGCCGCCCCTGTTGCTGCCTCTGCTACTGCCGCCACCGCCGCTGCCGCCCCTGCTGCCGCCGCCGTCACCGTCCTTGCTGCCGCTGCCGCCGCCCCTGCCGCTGCCGTCACCGTCACCGCCGCCACCGCCTTCGTCGTCGTCGTCGTCGTCGTCGTCGCCGTCCTCGTCCTCGCCGCCGCCGTCCGAGTCCTCCTCATCTGAGGAGTACTCCGACTCATCCGAGCCCTCAAGCCCAGAGCGCTCAACGGCCCGGATGTACGTCTAGACCTCCGCCGCGAGCCCCTGGGAGTCGTCTGAGTCGTCAGACGACTCACGCAGGGGGATGGGAGCCAGAGACCCCTCAGACTCAGAGGAGAACTCCTCCTCTGAATACTCCGAGTCACCAAAATCCTCCGATGGAGGAGTTGGCTCACGCTTGCGCTTGTTGTTCTTGCCCATGGTGGAAGCGAAAGGGAGAGAAGAAAGGCAAGCAACAGAGAACAGCAAGAGATGTGAAAAAGCCGGAGAGACAACAGCGTTATTTATAGAAGGAGAAGGCAACCGCTCACCTCCAACCGCGGTCACTGAACAGTCGCAAAGCATTCAATAAGCACTTCAACCCGTCTGAAGACGCGTTAGGCGGCTGACGCCGTTTCACGCAACACAACACCCATTGGGACTCCAGTCAACATCGCGGAGGATATGATTACACCCGCCGTCACATCACATTACTACTCAGAAGCAGTCGGCTAAAACACTCAGCGTACCAAGTCGTCCCTTGCCCACACCCATTGGGGGGACGCCCAAGAATTATCAGTATATTTTTCAAAACGGTCACATCTGTGCAGGGCGTGCAGTGAATACCTCAAGACAAAAATGAGATATCAGTAAGGATCAGAGGAAAGCCAAATATAGCCAGTGAAGTACAAAATATGGCCAACAGAAGCGACGTGAAGACTAGACAGAGAACGTCCATCAAATGTCCAATCAGCCGTAGAGCAAATAAATTATACCACCTAGCAAGATATGGATGGATTGCGAACTCGGCTGCAAAAGACAAAATACATGCTGACCTCTGAAGCACAATATTGATGACATAATGCTGACCTCCAAAGCATAATGCGGATGGCATCATGCCGATTTTTACAAGCAGAAAGGATAATCTTCAGCAAAAAGACACAAAAGGAAGACCTTCGAATGGATTATCCTCAAAAATCCACTCGAAGGTCGGGGGCTACACCCATTGGGTGCACCTTCGGTGCACCCCATGGATCATCATTCCAAGCCAAGGTAGTGCCGACTTCTAAGGCATGGAGTAAGACTAAAGACAAGGCTGGCCCTCAAACAAAACGCAGGAGTAAAAGTGGAAATAATTTCTAGAGAAGACCTTCGAGTAGATTATTTTCTAAAAATCTACTCGAAGCTCGGGGGCTACACCCATTGGGTGCACCTCTGGTGCACCCAATGAAGTTCAGGGTCCTACAAAACGAAATGCCGACCTCTAAGGCACAAGCACGAGACAAAGTTTCGGTTTACGAGTGGTCAAAACAGGAGGAGACTGTAAGAAGTCGTTTTTCAAATCGCCTGCAAGCTGGACCTGGGATCTTTGAGCTGATTACCTCTAAATTAACCCAAAGATCGGGGGCTTGTGGGGGACAGATATCCCCCGGGTCCACTAAAAGAGTAAAAGACCTCACGAAAGGCCCAAGGGCCCAATAAATCGTAAGGTCATTCTTTCGTGGGCCTGGGGAGGGACAACCAGCAAAGCAGATCGACATGGGGCCAGATTGGTGCAAACCCGGACGGCCCACAACGTCGAGCGAGTGACCACAACAGAGATCCGACTTTCCCGCGCTGGAGCCCCCATGCAACGGAACCATGCGAGGATAAGTCTGTAGAACTACCGGGAGATAAACTCGAACAGTTCACTATCTTTTAGCTGCACGTTGTTATCATATCCATGTGTATTGCCCCACGGTCGAGTATATAAGGCCTAGGGGGCACCCCTTCAGAACGATCGACCCTATTACTTAGCCACCCACTTCAACTCTCTGCATTCTCAATTCAGAGAGCTCTCTTGTAACCTCATTCACCAAGCATACTCGCCAGGACGTAGGGTGTTACGCATCTCTAAGCGGCCCGAACCTGTAAACATTGTCCACTGTCCCTCGTGCAACTAGCACGAACCATTTTGCTACAGTCATCGACACCGTCCTACTCCTAAAAACACCTTGAGGGGCAACCCCGGGTGTGCGGTCGGACCCAAAACACCGACATTCGTCTCATTTTGGTTTTTGATTCGCGGATTGACCTCGATTAGAAGCAGGCGAGAGCGAGCAGTGGGTAGTCGGCTCGGCCCGCGGCCTAGCGCCCGGCCCATGGCGCGGCCCACCCCGGCCCAAGCGCGCCCCCAACCCCCTCCCCTCATTCTCTCTTTTCCGTGCAGCTACCTCCCTCTCCCTCTCTTCCACCTCTCTCCACCTCTCCTTGCCCTAGGTTGGATCCCAATGAGCGGTTGCCGCCGATCGTCGAGCCTCATGGTGAGCTTCCCCTCTCCTCTCTTCTCTCCCTCTTCCCCCTCCCTCTCCATGCACGCAGACCCTCCCCAGCGATCCCTTCCCTGGCGCGGCCCCCTGTCCGGCGCGGCTCCCCCGGCGCGGCGGCCCCTACACGACTGGCCCCAGGCGCGGTTGCACGCTTCATCGCGCGACGATTCATTTAATTTCAGTTTAGGTAATGTGTTGTGTCGCGCTTTTCGTCGCGCGACGTTTTATTTTAAATTCGGTTTAATTAGCGTATGTTGTTGCGTGCTTCGTCGCGCGACGATTCGTTTTAATTTTAGTTTAGTTTAAGTATTGCGTCGCGCGCTTTGTTGCGCGATGATTCGTTTTAATTCCGCTTAAATTATGCGTTGTGTTGCGTGCTTTGTCGCGCGACGACCATTTAAATTTACATAGAGTGGTTTATAATAGTTAAGTGCATATCGTAACTTTATTTTATGCATAGTGCGATTGTTAAATTAATATGGTTATGTCTAGTCAAGTATTTTCATCCATAACTGCTTAACGTAATTACCTTTCGACCGTAGCCTCGACCGTTGTAATTTCTTTCTCGCATAGTCGTAGATGCGAGCCTTGCGCCATGCGTTTGTTTATTTTTTATATTTTATTGTGTGGTGTATTATTTCTTTCTTTATTAAGTTTGTGGAATGTATGTTTGAACTCGTATAGATAACGGTCTGTTGGTGGAGTCCGTAGGAGTTGCAGGTGAAGACCCTGAGCAACAACTGGTTGGTGAAGGCAAGTGTCCTTTGACCTATCTATGTCCCATACATTTTATAATTCACCTGCCCGCATTTAGAAAATTTATACCTAAGGATTGACTAGCTTTGTTTATCCTGTCCTTGTTCACCTATGTGGGTTGGATCATTTTGATTTAGCTCTATGCTAGTGCTTCACTTTTATCAATGAACATGATGAGATTATTTATGATACGATGATTACCTTTTGATTATGATGATGGTATTGTTACATTCAAGGGGACTCGAGCGATTTCTCGAGTGCCTCTCCGTAAGGACTGGTTCATGGGATGACCACCCGGGAAAACAGTACAACCATGAGGGTGGTATGAGACGCCCTTAGCTAACTAATTAGAGGAACTAAGGCGTAGTTTGCTTCACCGTCGTGCCATCAATGGGGCTCGGTGTATGTGTCTCGCTCTGCCGAGGGATGTTTGCACCTTGGGGAGCAGTGCGGTACATTTAAGAAACCTAACGGGCGGCTACAGTGTCACACCCGGTTTTGGAAGGCAAAACGAATGCGAACCATGTACTTGCCAGGATCAGAAACTCACGTACACAGTGATTACATAATTGGACATCATCACACATTGCTCAAAATAAATAGCGGAAATGTACTTTATGACATCCAGATGTCCAAGACATCCACAGAGTGTAATACATAGTCATTAGCATTATCAAAGTGTGGAATACGAAACATAGTAGATAAGGCCTTCATATGCAGCTGAGTGGGGGTTTGCCACTAAGATAACTAGAACTCGTCGTAGTCCTAAAACTCCTCAAAGTCATCCATGTTGCCAGCATCTCCTCCTGAGCACTGAGTACAGTGGGGACAACCTAGGGTGGGTTGGTTTGTAAAGCAAGGGTGAGTACACATCAACGTACTCAGCAAATGTCCCGTTTGGCTAAAGTGGACTAGCTGTATGTGGAGTTAAGGTTAAGCAGTTGCTTTTAGTTGGTCAAGTATTTATTACTGTTAGTAGAGCCAAGTTTTAGTAATAAAACTAGTTATTACCCAAATGTACTCCCTCCAAGAGGAAATACTAGAGATCATAATTATACCATCATCATAAAAGTAACCAAAGTTCTTCTAATCAAAGAGGATCCCAAGGCCGCTCTTAACCGTGAGCACGACTAATATACCAGTTTCTAACACTCTGCATAGGTCGCACACTTTACCCACAAGTCATGATTCCCATTCTGCCCCGAGATCATGACTCTCCATTGATCACTACCAGGTGACCTACGAGGGTCTCACTAAATAGACTTTACAAAGATTCCCCAGAGGTCATAGTCGCCCGTTAGGTTTCTCTGGTTTGATAAACACAGTACCTCTCCCCAAAGGAAGGGTGACTAACAAAACCTAATCAAGAACCTCTGCAACCAGCCTCGGTAGAGCAATTACTGTGCCCGAACCACATTTACGGCCCTACGGCGAAGCTAACTACACCTCAGGTTCCTCTAATTAATCAGCTAAGGGCGTCCCATTCCACCCTCATGGTTGCACTATTATCCCGGGTTGTCACTCCCCAAACAGGTCCTTACGGAGAGGTACTCAGGAAATAGCCTGAGTCCCCTAAAGTATCACAAGATCATCATCGGGATAACATCATCGTATCATAAATATTCACATCATGTCCATTGATTAAGTTAAAGCAATAACATAAAACTAACCATGATAATCCAAAAGGTAAACAAGGGCAAGGTAAATACAAACTAGTCAATCCTTAAGTTTCAATAATGTAATGCGGGACAGTGAATTATAAAGTACGTAGGACACAATGGGTCAAAGGACACTTGCCTTCACCAGGTTGTTGCTCACGAAGATCTTCGGCAACACACTCGGAACCACGAGCTGCTCGTTGTCTAAATAAAACGATCATACATTCAGTACATTTGGAAAAGAAAAATGAACAGCACACCAAACATTTGCAATCAAGTATACACTACTTTGACAAGACATTATAACACAAAAGATAAACCTAACTGCTAGGGATTAGTACATTTAGGGGTTAGTGATTCTCTGAACCTTATGGATTACATAACTTAGTTCTACTAATTTTAGTGAGACACAAAATTATTCCAGAGATCAATTCACATATGGCATAATATTAATCTCACAAAATTAAACACCTAAGTACCATTAAAATTTCCTTTTTATTTATTTTATTACAAAATACATTATTACATAAACTTAACCTATAGTCTAGGCATAAAATTAAAGTTCACAGACTATGAATGAACATAATTTATTTGGATAGAGAATATTCCTATGAACATTTTACAATTTTAACCACTAAATTTGGAGTTCATATTAAAAAGATATGAAATAAACAAGTTTTGAAGTTTGAAATATAAAACTAGGTCAAATTCTATGATTATTTAAAAGCGAGGGCTATGTTTATAAGAGTTTAGGGGTCTGCGCGCAAAACCTAAGGACGGCGGGTTGATTCTCTGAAAACCGAGGGGTTATTTAACAATTTTACCACGCGAAGGGGTACAGGGCTATACTGACCGTCCTATCTCCGGTCAACAGCCCAGATTAGATCCTATAGACGAGCGCGCGGGCACGGGCGCGCAGCGAGCGCTGACAGGTGGGCTCAGGGTGTCAGCGACATGGGGTTGGGCTGACAGGTCGGGCCCAGCGGCAGGGGCACGAGTGAGGGTGCGAATCCGAGTAGTCGGGTGTGAATCGGACGATTAGGATTAGATTGGGTTTGATTAAATCCGGACCGCCCAATCTCAGACAGACGCTTGAGATCCACTGGCCAGGTCCCTCGGTCGCCAGCGGTGGTGCCACTCGCGTCTACGGCGGGGGCTCACCGGAGATGAGGGTGCAGGCGCGCTGGGACCCTCGGGACACCAGGAAACGCTCTAGGAGGTTCAGGGAATGTAGCGAATGCGGTCATGGGCACAACAACGGCGCGGAGACACCGGAGAACAATTGTCTGTGGCGGGTTGGCTCGACGGCGGCACAACTACTCTCCAGCGAGCAATCACGCCTAGACGAGAATAGGAAAAGGGTAAATTGGGGGCGGGACATGTTAGTTACCTTGAGAAGAGACTCTGGGACCCTTGAACGGCGGCAGAGACACGGTGAAGGCTTGGGTCAACGACGGCGGCTCTCCGGTTGTGCGAGGAATGCTCCGGTGAGCACGAGCAGAGGGAACGAGAGAGGGAGAGAGTAAATTGAGGTGTCGATTAGCTGGGCCGGCTTGGGCCGAAAGGCCGGGGGAAGGGAGTTCGGCCTGCTTTTCCTTTTTCTTTTATTTTTTGAATTACTAATCCTTTTCCTTTTATGTTCTCTAGGGTTTTCAAATCAAATTCAAACCAAAGGCAAATTCAAATTATTTCAAACATGTGCATCAAGCAAAAGGATAATTTAGGTCCAACATGATGCAACAATTCATGACTCACATTGTTTTAACAAAATAAATAACTAATCCAACTCTAGCATTTCTTTAGCTGAGACATATGGAACACATCATGCACAGCTGACAGGCTTTCTAGCAAGCTGAGTTGACATGCCACTTCTCCGCGTTTTGCTTCAATTTGGTACAGACCGATGTATCGAGGTGCTAGCTTGATTTTGACTTTGAACCTTTTGATTCCTCTGATAGGTGACACCTTCAAGTAGACAGAATCCCCCACTTCAAAACTCAATTCTCTTCTTCGGGTGTCAGCATAGTTTTGCTGCCTGGACTGCGTTGTCTTCAGATTCTCTCAAACCTTTCTGATGTTCTCTTCAGCCTTAAACAGAATATCTGGACCGAACACCTATGGCAAAACCATCCAAATTATTCTAGCTTAAGTGCCCAAGTCGCACCCTTAAAGGTAGCAACACACTTAAACCGGAATAAACCGTTTAGTTCTTCGGATCTCGTCCGATAGAGCCACTTACCAAGGATCGAGTACCATTAGCTCACTCGATGGTGAGGCTCATGTAACACCCAGTGTTGCCTATGGTTCTTCTCAGTACCCCACTAAGGACCATTATCACATGTAATCAAGATTGAGAAAAACACCCCAACACTTGAGGAACAAAGATTTGAGTAAGTCTTTTAATCTTAAGAATCATACATTAACCATATCATGCACCTCAAGGTGAGAAAAATGCACAAAACTTAAAATGACCCTAAATGAGCAAAATCATGATGAGAACCAAATAACAAAGTTATAGTATACTAAAGAGGCTACAAAGTATAGTAAGAAAGATTTATAAGAAGGGCTCTGCAAAATTCTCAAAATGACTTCTCAAATGAGAACTCAATACGAAATTCAGAAAATTCAGAATCTGAATTTTAACCCTTCCCAAAGTTCAGCGTGTTCTCTGTTTTCCAAAGCTCAAATCCACAAAGTCCAAATACCAAATTGGCACCAAATTACCTTAGGCACATCCTGGAAATGTTTGGGGGCAAATCTCAACCGTTGGACATGAGCTGACACGGTTTTGCCTCGGGACGCAGCAGGTTGACACTGCCATCTTGCTGACACGACTACTCCATGTACACTACCGAAAACCGCTCGACTTCCACACATAAACGACAATGCTTGCATCAGGGAACAAATCTTACACTGCGATCTTGCCCAAATTCGCGAAGATGTGCGCCCTATCGGTATTAGAACAAGAGCAGAAGAAACCGTGCCACGTGTTCGACCATGCTGACATGCCCATTGCATGCCAGCTCGCGCACCTGCGCCGAGCCGTGCACGCCCGCGCGCCCGCTCTGGTCCACGCCCGCCTGTACATGGTGCCCACGCCTTTAAAAGCCACACTCGGACGTGCCACACTTCACTCCACGCTTGCCCTCACTGTCCCGGCCCAGTCCTTAGCGCTGGAGGACTCGGTCCTCCACATAGGATCTTTTGCTTATACTTATCGGGAGGAGTCTGTGCCTCCCTTGGTTTGTATAATATTACTACTCAGCACTCGCCTTTTTAGTTCTGGTCTGTAATAAGATAACTTAAGCTTGCTTTTAAAATAAATGTAATTTATGTAATCGCTTCCGCATTTCTTTATCTCCGATGTTCTGTAATGTCTGCAAGACGGGTGAAACGTTCCTGGTGAGGTAAGGAAAGATACCGAGCTTGTCAAGTAGTTCAGGGGCACCTACAGGGTTGTCTGAGGTCCGTTGGACAAGGACAACTGTAGGTGGGCCTAATTACTTGGGAGGTTCCGTCACAGCTGGTATCGGAGCGTAGCCCTTCTTTGCATATATTATGAGACATCTTCAAAAGGATTTTCAAAAGCCTTATCTAAAAACTCTTTTCTCTTCTTACCTAAGTATTCTGAAGAGTCTATCTTAAAGACCAGATAGGAAGAGTGCAATGTATAGAAGGTTGAATCGACTAAGGTTGATTCTGTACTTACACATGCATCATGCTAAGAATCATACTAATAACATTTTCCCCCTTAGAAAGATGCCGCCACGCACAAGGCTAACGGCACGCAAGTCAACGGGACCAATTGGAGTGCCTCGGCATCAACTGGCCCCTCGATATGAAAGCAGCAGCAGTGGAAGTAACGACCCCATAGGAGATCTTGAAGCTCGAGTGAGTCGACTTCAAGCAGCGCTGCAACATAGGACCGATGCTTGGGTCGCCGACGGAGATAGAATCAATGAACTAAGAAGGGACATCCGTCACCTGCAGGATCAGCTTGCTGATCGGGACTTAGCACTTGACTGGGCCGTACAGTCTCGTTTGCTGGCATGTGCTAAGGAAGCAAGGGCTCAGGCCCGAATTAAAGAACTTAGCTCAACTGTCGACAACCTGCAGGTCTACTGCAATACGTTGCATGAGGAAGTCCATGTACTATACTCACAATTACACCCTAGTGTGCCTGCACACCCTGCTGAGGCAGAAGCCGGACCATCTCACGTTGCGGGACGCGCGCTGGGTGGGGAGTTAGACCTTTTTGAGCCCCCTCCTTCCTTGAGGTTGGTTGACGTCTGGACTCCCACACCTGACGATGAGGCCGCCAAGAGTAATGGAAAGCAGGACTAATGGTGTAATAGAAGTAGAGTAGTGTATTGTAGGTTGTACTATTGTATAATAGGTTGAACTTTTGTATAATGGGTAATGTATCCTGTAATATCGAGTCTGTATCATTACTTTTTATAGTAATGTAAAATGGAAGGTTTCTCTGGCACATTATGTTTACTACAAATGTTCTTTGCCACAGATGCCGACCAGGACTCGAGGACAGGACGCAGCAGGAACTTCTGGGGGAAGGGATGTTACCCCAAACCCACCTCCGGTTCCTCCCACATTAGCCGAGGCGATTGCCGCCTTGGTGAATGCCACCGCAGACAATACCCGCTTCCTTAGGGAAATGGCGGGTCAACAGCAATTCCAGTAGCAGGCAGGAAGGGGTTATCAGCAAGGCCCCCGTGAAACCACCTATCTGGACTTCTCTGAAACCCGTCCACCCCTATTCGTCAAAGCTGAAGATCCACTAGAAGCTGATGAGTGGATACGGGTTATTGAACAAAAGTTTGGTCTTCTCCGCTGTTCAGAAACGCAGAAGCCGTTATTCGCAGCACAACAACTACGTGGTCCTGCCAGTACTTGGTGGGGAAATTTTGTGGCTATTCAACCTGTCAACCATCAAGTCACCTGGGAAGAGTTTAAAGCAGCCTTCCGTGAGCACTACATACCCGAAGGAGTGCTGCATATGAAACAAGAGGAATTTATGAAGTTAAAACAAGGAGGAGATACCGTCAATCAGTATCTCAACAAGTTTAATCACCTGTCACAGTATGCCATCGACCAGGTGAATACTGATTTAAAGAAGAAAAACTGTTTTATGCGGGGTTTAAGTGATCGGCTACAGAGGAAAATGGCTGCCTGTATTGACTTGACGTATGGAAAGGCTGTCAGCACGGCCTTATCTGTTGAAGCAAAATACGCAAGTTCTGGGAAGAATAAGGGATTCAGTGGTGAGAGGCCTAATCAGGGCCAGGCGAAGAAGCAACGATTTGTGATCCGGCCTTCAAGCCAAAATCGCACTTTTTCTCGTCCACCCTTATTCCCTTTCAAACAGCCAATCATTATTTGCCCCAACAATACCCCCACTACCCCAAATCAGCCGGGTGCCCCAGGCACTCGATTCCCTGCCTTGCCTAGTTCTTCAACTGGGTGTTTTAATTGCGGCAAGTCGGGACATTTCATCAAAGACTGCCCATATCCTAAGCAAAATCAATCAAATGCTCCGCAAGGATCTGGGAGATCAGCTCAGCCCAAAGGAAATACTGTGGGGAAAAATACAAAGAAGACGGGGCGTGTATATTACACCCAAGTGGCCACTACACCGGAAGGAGAGCCGGTGATGATGGGTATGTTTCCCGTGGCCAGTCACCCTGCAATTATTCTTTTTGATTCTGGTGCTTCGCATACATTCATTAGCAAGAAATTTGTGGAGCAACATCATATTGCATGCCATGAATCAAAAGAGGGATTTAAAATTCATTCACCTGGGGGACACATTTTTACTAGAGAAGTGGCCTATGAAGTGCCAGTAACAATGGCCGGACGGAACTTTCCTGCTAACATGATTGTTCTGAAAGGCCAGGATATAGATGTAATTTTGGGTATGAATTGGTTAACCCAACACAAGGCAATTCTCAACACTGAACTCAGAACCGTCAGGTTGAGCTATAATCAAGAAGAGATTCTTTTGTCTCTCCCCGTAACCAATCCAGCCAAAGCTTCTGGTAGAATATATGAAGCCATTGTACCGGAGATCAAGAACATTCCGGTAGTATGTGAGTTTCCAGATGTATTTCCGGAAGATTTGCCTGGACTGCCCCCTGAAAGAGATGTAGAATTCGTAATTGAGCTAAAGCCCGGTACGGCTCCCATCTCCCGAAGATCGTACCGTATGCCCCCTAATGAGTTGGCGGAATTGAAGATTCAATTACAAGATCTACTGAATAAGGGATTCATCCGGCCAAGCTCGTCCCCATGGGGTTGTCCCGCCATTTTTGTTAAGAAGAAGGATCAAACCTTGCGAATGTGCGTAGATTATCGACCCCTGAATGAGGTCACCATCAAGAATAAGTACCCTCTTCCAAGGATCGACATCTTATTTGATCAACTGACTGGGGCGAGGGTATTTTCCAAAATTGATCTCAGGTCGGGCTATCATCAAATCCGTATTCGGCCCGAGGATATACCGAAGACCGCGTTTACTACGCGGTACGGATTGTTTGAATACCTGGTAATGTCTTTCGGGCTCACAAATGCTCCTGCCCACTTCACCTATTTGATGAACTCGGTGTTCATGCCCGAGTTGGACAAGTTCGTGGTGGTCTTCATCGACGATATCTTGATATATTCTAAGAATGAAGAGGACCATGCTCAGCATCTACGGATTGTATTGACGCGCCTGAGGGAACATCAGTTGTATGCCAAGTTCAGCAAGTGCGCGTTCTGGCTGGAGGAAATTCAATTTTTGGGGCACGTGTTATCGGCTAAAGGAATTGCGGTAGATCCTAGCAAGGTCAAAGATATTCTAGAGTGGAAACCCCCAACCACTGTTCACCAAGTCCGGAGTTTTCTTGGACTAGCTGGATATTATCGCAGATTCATACCAGATTTTTCTAAGCTTGTGAAGCCAATCACAAGTTTATTGAAGAATGACATTAAGTTCAATTGGTCTTCTAAGTGTAATGAAGCCTTTGAGCAACTGAAGACATTATTAACCACTGCTCCGGTATTGGCTCAACCGGACATCACCAAGTCCTTTGATGTATATTGTGATGCGTCAGGCAGTGGACTCGGCTGTGTATTAATGCAAGAGGGCCGAGTAATTTCATATGCTTCAAGGCAGTTGCGCCGACATGAGGAGCATTACCCAACTCATGATCTGGAGCTAGCTGCTGTGGTTCATGCCCTGAAAATTTGGCGTCACTATCTGCTGGGAAATATCTGTCAGATATATACAGATCATAAAAGTTTGAAGTACATCTTCACCCAGTCAGAATTAAATATGAGGCAAAGACAATGGCTTGAGCTTATTAAAGACTATGAACTGGAGATCCATTATCACCCAGGCAAAGCCAATGTGGTGGCAGATGCACTGAGCCGTAAGACTTCCTGTCACTGTGTTATGGTGAAGACCTCTGACAACACTTTGTGTCAAGAGATGGAAAAACTAAACCTGGGGATAATCCAACAAGGGACTCTAAATCAGCTAAAGCTTGAGTCAATCAATTTGCAAAGGATAATTGATGCTCAAAAGGATAATCTGGGTATGAAGCACATACGAGAGAAGATAAGGGCTGGAGTAGCCAAATGTTTCAAGGACGACGATCAAGGTGTGATATGGTTTAAAAACCGCATAGTAGTGCCAAAGAACGAAGAACTCCGCCAGCAAATTCTTGATGAAGCACATCTTAGTCGTTATTCTATTCATCCCGGAAGCACTAAGATGTACCAAGACTTAAAGCAACATTACTGGTGGACAAAGATGAAGATCGAAATTGCACGCTATGTGGCTAAGTGTGACACTTGCAGTCGTGTCAAGGCCATACACATGAAAACTGCTGGTCCATTACAGTCGCTACCAATACCAACATGGAAATGGGAAGACATCAGTATGGACTTTATTGTGGGATTGCCCAGGACCGCAAAAGGATATGACTCTATTTGGGTTATCATTGATCGACTTACCAAGATCGCCCACTTCCTCCCTGTCAAAGTAAAATATCCCGTCATTACCTATGCGGAGTTGTACGTCGCCCATATTCTCAGTTTGCATGGTGTTCCAAAGACCATAGTGTCGGATCGTGAACCCCAGTTCGTATCCAAGTTTTGGGAAGAACTTCATAAATCCTTGGGTACCAAATTGCTCCACAGTTCGGCCTATCATCCTCAAACAAGTGGACAGACTGAGAGAGTTAATCAGATACTCGAGGATATGCTGCGGGCATGTGTTCTGGACTTCTCGCAAAAATGGGATGAATGTTTGCCCCTAGCGGAGTTTTCATACAATAACAGTTATCAAGAAAGTATCAAGATGGCACCTTTTGAAGCTTTATATGGGCGACGGTGTCGAACTCCGCTAAATTGGTCTGAACCTGGAGAAAGATACTTCTTTAGGCCTGATATGGTGAAAGAGGTCCAAGAAAAGGTTCAGAAAATTATTCATAATATGAAGAAAGCTCAGACTCGACAAAAGAGTTATGCAGACTGACGACAACAACCCTTATGCTTTTTGGTAGGCGATTATGTCTACTTGAAAGTTTCACCAATAAAGGGTGTATCGCGTTTCAGGGTTAAAGGGAAGCTTGCACCCAGGTACATTGGTCCATTCCTGGTGATTGAGCAATGTGGACCAGTGGCGTACCGACTTCAACTACCCGAAACATTGTCTGCTGTGCATAATGTGTTCCACGTGTCACAATTGAAGAAGTGTCTTCGGGTTCCCGATCGAACCATTGAAGTAACAGATGTTGTCCTTGAACCAGACTTGACATACTCTAAGCACCCTATACGAGTCTTGGATCAAAAGGACAGGGTTACCCGGAGAAAAACTCTCAAGTTTTATAAGATACTGTGGAACCAGCATTCTGAAGATGAAGCTACTTGGGAAACTCAAGACTTCTTGAATAAGAATTTTCCAGGCTTTCTAGCCTCATGTAATTTGTAAAGTGTATATAGTTATTGCAATAAAAGAATGAACCCCCACAACCCCTGCCTTGTACCAGAATTAAGGAAATAAAAGTATTCCGCGTTTCCTTTTCCATTACTTACCCTAGGACTTTTAATCTCGGGACGAGATTCTTTTATGGGGGGAAGGATGTAACACCCCTGGTGTTACTATAACTAAAACTTGAGCATGGCATCATAAGCATTGGCATTGCATATGTTTGACACACCTAGAGTGCATTCACTAGGCAAAAATTTCAAACAAGTTGTATTGTTTTAATGTTTTGCAAATAGGACCCTGGATAGGAAGCTTTACCCTAAATAGGGATTAAAGGGGTAAAACTTAACCCAAATTGAGAAAACCTAAATACTTTAGGGTAATAGTTATAAAATATCCCCAAAGATAAATTTGAATCACCTTTATACCCCTGGGATACCAGAAACCCTAATTGGAACCCTGGAAAACCCTAAAACCAAACCCTAGGGGCTTATGTGCAAAATTGGTCCACTTTTGGGCTAAAGTGCAAAAACCAAGCCAAATAAGTATTTTAAGTCATTTGGTTCACAAATATGTGGATTTGAAAGCCAAACCCTAAGTTTTGGACTCATTTGCAAAAAGGACCCCAATTTTGATTCCTATGCTAAGTCTGAAATCAGGGTTATAGACCCAACTTTGGGGCTGTGTAGCTTTCAAAATAGTGAGAATTCATATTAGGTCACCACACCAAATTTGTAGAGCAATTAAAGGAGAACAACTTTGCTTAAGAGAGTGAGCATAGTTGCTATATAGAATTCTGAGATAAATAAGCCTAAAGTTGGGCTGTCACGCTGTTATGGTCTGAATTTTCAGACTGACAGCGACATTGGATCATCTTTGGAAACAGTTTATGACTAATCTAGCAAGAATTTGCCCATGGCTGCTGTACCAAAGATGAAGATGGTATAATAGACAACAACTTTGCTGCAGAACCTCGGATAGGTTGCCATGGAAATTTGAGAGAAAATCAAGCTCAAACTTGCTCTGTCAGTCGACTGAATACCATTTCCCATGGTACAGTGTCTGCACCGGATCATACCGCCAGCGCGGCTGTCCTCACCGCCGACGACCGATCTTCGCCGTGATTCGCGCCACCGCCGTTGTGATTCACGTCGACGATGACCCGATAAGGCCGCCAAGTAAAAGCCATGCACCTGGGGATAACTCCGGTGACTCACCGCCGTACCCCTCGTGCTCCGCGGCTGTGGCAGATAAGTTCACCGACGAGAGCCGTCGTCCGACCGTGCGCCGCGTGTCTTAACCGCGCCACCGCATCACCGCGACCCCCTCCAACTGTCTATCGATCACCGGAGTTACTGCCACGCCATAGGACACGTATTCACCGCGCCAGGCTTCTTCCTCATCTCCGGCTGCCACCGCGCTATCATCAATTCAAGAGCCACCGCTCGCTCCGCCTATAAATTGAGCCCTCGGCCAGCTGCGCTAGGTCGTACCAAAGCCATAGCCACCACTCCCGTCTCCGATTAGCCCCCATAGCCAGAGAATCGCTCACTTCCCCCAATTCAGTTTCCGCCACCGTGAAACGAGCCTCACCGTCGCCAGCCATGGCCGGTACGAACCACGTCGGAGACGATCTGCGTGCGCGCCGTGGTCAGGGGCATTCGCGGGGAAGAAATAGAAGGGGGAGGGCCTTTCTGTGATTTGTCAGTGACACATCAAAACAGTGAGAGAACCCGTTCGCAGATAGTGAAAACCCCGAGGCCTTTCCTGTAAAGCCGCCAGGGCGTGGGCGCACGCGCGTGTTTTCCCTGTGTTACTGGGCCGCCTGGGCTAGATGTTGCCCAGTACTATTCATAAGTTTTTCTTTTTCTTTTTACTCCAGAGCCAAAATAATTTTAGAAAGTGGTAGAAAAATGATAAAATTGTGAAACCAATTTTCCTAGGCTCCTTATTTTCCCTAGAATTTAATAAAAATAAGTTTGTGATTTTTAGTGGAAGTAAGAAATTTTAGGGTATTTAAAGTGGTTAAAAATATTGGTTATGGATTTTTAGAAAATAATTGGAAAGTCCAAAAATGCCCAAACTTTTTATGGGAACTTAAAACAATATTTAGAAGCCTTGGGTAGAGTTTGAATTGATTTGGACCTTGTTTGATCACCAAACCCCAAAACACCCCCCCTGCCCTATGAACTCCTTTACCAACTCCGGAAACCCTAAGTTCTCAGAGTTCCGTGAAGGAAAGTTGTACTCAAGACATAGATAATAAGTTTATATTATCTTTGCATCCTCATGAGCATCCCATGGCATCCATTCTTATACCTATGTATGGTTATGATTAGAACGTGAAGAAGAAATAGAAGTCACCGAAGACAGGACACCACCACCTTCGGATTCTCAAGCAGGCAACTGCTTCTACTTCGATATTTGTGGATCCGAACCCCACTAACCTAGTGTTACTCAGGCAAGCCCCGGTGCATTTGCCACCTTCCTTGATGTTTTTTAAAATCTTTCTCACTTGATTGCTGCATTAGGTGATAGGAGTTGATTGATAAAACAATTCCTGCATTACCTTCCTTGAATTTGATTACCCTCCTTAATCACCCGTTTTACAAAAAGATTTTTGATGCTTAGCTTTGCTTTAGAAAAACAAAATGTTTTGTTTTTTTACAAAAGATGATCTGGCAAAAGTGGGTGGGATGTTTTTGAAAATAAAATGTGATGGTGGATCCATCAAGGCCTTGATGGGTTCAACATCGGAAAAGATGTACCTCTGCCAGGTACCAAACTTTGGGTTGAAATGATTAAGCTGAGACCGGGCGGGTGACTTGCACGAGAAGAGAGTCTCGGTGTAGTGTCTCCGTCTGAGTCGATTAAGGACCTTGTCGATGTAGGCTTGATGATCGAGGACCCTTTAACTGGTCACATGCCTCGTCATGGGTAAGCCTTGCCTCGGGCAGACTAAGGCCAGAATAAGATAACTCGAAATGGGAGTGGAGCGGTGGCGAGAGTAGCGTGTACCCTCCGTGGCAAGAGGCTGGACGGTGGTGTATCTGTGCTCTCGGTTTGCGTGAACCTGATCTGGTCTTAAGAACCCCGGTGGCGGGTTGACATATGCAAGGGTTAAGTGCTACATATGTCGTGTGATTGGAGATCCTCAGCTGAGTATAATCGATTCGGATCGCCGTACCTTCGCGGTTATGAAGACTTGGTCACTGCCCTACACGTAGCAATCCACTAAAGATGATGGGCTTTTGTTAAGAAATTGGCTAGTGCAGGACCAGTGATTGAACTAGGGTAGAAAGAACTCTAGTGCAGGTAATTTTACTTAACTTGACAAATAAAATTGGATTTTTAAGGATCCACTTTAGTAAGCATTTCTGCAAAATAGAGTCTTTGATTATTGAAAAGTCTTACCTTGACTCCCATATAAACAGCATACCCTTGAGAGTCTTTTCTTTAGTCGGGTAAGACTTGCTGAGTAATTCCATACTCAGGGTTTATCCCTTCGTTGTTTTTAGGTGAGGAAGTAGCAGATTTCTGCTGCTTATGTGCCAAGGTGGTTCCCAAAGAAGAAAAACAAGACTGAAGTGCGGGAGGACTCGGTCCTCCACATAGGATCTTTTGCTTATACTTATCGGGAGGAGTCTGTGCCTCCCTTGGTTTGTATAATATTACTACTCAGCACTCGCCTTTTTAGTTCTGGTCTGTAATAAGATAACTTAAGATTGCTTTTAAAATAAATGTAATTTATGTAATCGCTTCCGCATTTCTTTATCTCTGATGTTCTGTAATGTCTGCAAGACGGGTGAAACGTTCCTGGTGAGGTAAGGAAAGATACCGAGCTTGTCAAGTAGTTCAGGGGCACCTAAAGGGTTGTCTGAGGTCCGTTGGACAAGGACAACTGTAGGTGGGCCTAATTACTTGGGAGGTTCCGTCACAGGACCCTACCGATCTGGTTAGGCCGGAGTCCTCGCCGCCGACGAGCTCCCCCGCCTGCGCCCGGGGTCTGACCCACTCCGGCCATCCCCGACGGCGATCCGCACATCGACGTGACCGTCGCGACCTCCCCTACATCATCGACCGCCTTGCTAGAGCTACCTAGCCGCCGGTACGCCCCTCCGCCCTTTTTTCTCCGCCACGGGTACTGTTTTGTTAGAGGAAGGACCACGAGTTAGATTAGGGTAGAACTTAAGGGGTTTTTCGCATTGTCAGTCACCCGGATGAATAGTGCCCTGAGGACCTAGTTGTAATAGAAGTAGTAAAGAAAACCAGGGGTCTCTGCGCAAACTAGTTTTCCCATTCGAATTTAAATAAAATTTGAATTAAATAACATCATTTAACTTCAAAAGGGCATAACTTGAGTTTTATACATCAAAAATTGGTCAAACCAATTTTGCTGGATTCTAAAAATTATGAACTGTCAAACAAAAATATTGAACCCCATGTTTTCTGTACTAAATTTTAGAGTTTGGATTAAATTTGTAAAACTTACCCAAACCTTATTAATGCAAAGAAAACTAGGAATACTTCTATACTAGGCAAGAGAAAATTGGTAAAGATACTTATCTGGAAATCACACTGTTTAAAAATACTGAGCACCCCAGTATACAAAAATAAACCAGGGATGTCCATTAAAAGTTGTTTCTGCCCAAACTTTAGAAAAATAAGAAAGATAATAGGAGATGAAAACCAGTGAATGACCATATTTTTCATAGTATGCCTAAGTTACACAAAACCTAGGAAAAATATATGGAACCATAGTCTAGTGCTAATCTAAGGTTATAATTTTATTTGACATTAAGAAATCAAGAAAACCCATGATTAAAAATATAAGGCTAAATACATTAATGGCAAGAAAAATTCAGGAAGCCTCTAACTACTAGTATACCACTACAAAAGTGGTAAACACCCCAAACCATCACAGTTAGGGAGTTGAACAATTAAAACTTAAAATTGGCCCATATTTAAAATAAATCAAAAGAAAGCCTAAAAATGTAGAACAGTGAGCAAAACAATTTTTACCCAATTATTTATGATGTAAGCCACCAGAGAAAAATATGATGTAAAAACATGATGTAATACACCTCACTTCTTATTCCATGAGAAAGATCATATATTTCAAGAAATGCTACCACCCCTTTCCCTTTGAGAAAAAATAGCAAAATTCTAAAATGATTGCTCTTGTGCAAAGAAGAAGATAGAAAAATTAGGAAATCTGTTGTTTGACATTTTTCAAGTATAGTAGCACTAGAAAGCACCACTAGACCATAAAACATTAGAAAATCACAATAAAATGACCAATAAATATCATTGGCTAAAACTTGGAATAAAATCATATTATTGCACCTAAATGCTAGCAAAAATAAGCCTTAGGGAATAATCCACTGTTAGAAGAGAGTTGTAGTTCAAAGCACCCCGTGTGCCCTAAAACTTAATATTTTTGTGCAGAGAGAACCCTTAGCATTTTAAGCCTCAACTTTTGAGACTAAAAATTATACACCAGTGAGAAGCCACTGTAACTTTTACAGAATTTTTGGAAATTTTTAAAGAAATATTGTAGTTCAAGCCTACTTTAAAAAGCATAAATAGAAAAGAGGAAAAGAGAGAATTAGCAAAAGTAGTAGACCTCACCCATAATGATTCCATCAAGAATCTTGACAAAACTTTGCACTAAGACACTAAAGAAAATCAGTGGGACACTAAAATAATCTGGCCACTTAGAGTTGACCATACTTGACCCTAAATGGCTAAGTATACCACTAGAACTTCTAGTAGTAAGATTAAATTTACCTTATCAACTTAATCATTTTTACTACTACTACATTGATATCATGGCATACATGTATCTCACTCATTGCATTCATTAGATTGCAGCTCGCTGACGGAGAGTACGTGCTCCTTCCCGAGCAAGGAGTTGTCCAAGAGGAAGCTCAGGAGCCAGCTCCCGAGCCTGCCACTGAGGATCTCCCCGCAGCCCCCTCTTTTGAAGGCAAGCCCCAGTTTTATGCATAACTGTTTATATATGCTACTTTACTACACTTAATGTTTGTAGGTCTGTAATGTGCACTTAAGTGTAGGAGTTGCTTGAAACCCTTAGTTGCATGAACTCAGGATTCCTTTTTGAGATGGATACTAGTACGCTAGGTCGAGTAGCTGCTTTGCTAATCAGGATCTCGGTAGAAGTCGAGTGATTTTTCTAGCACTCGCGCGAGGTCAGGCATTGATTGTATTCATCTTGATAATGGGATCTATGATGGTCTATGGACTTGGATCTAGGGTGGATGCCTTGTCTATGAGACGGAAATGGAACTAAGGATTAATGTGGGGATACCTGAGTCAAGCGTTTGAAAGTACTAAACACATGTCGAGAAATATGGTAACTGGTAAACCTAGTACGTGATTGAACCTGCCCGCAGACTTTACCCCTCACTGGACCTGATACGGGTTCTCCCATGCTAGTTATGGTGGGTACAAGTGCGGCCATTGCACGACGGCAGCCAGGGACAATTGGAGCATTGTACGCCAAGGCCGTGAGCCCTGTTCTATTGCCAGGGAATCGATGGGGACGTTTGACATGTGTGGGTACAGAGTGCCCCTACATGTCGTGTGTTTAGGTTTACCTTGCCAGGATAAAAACTTGATTTGAATCATCTGCTTCTCACAACTAATGAGACTGCTTGACCCCTTGTACTGCATTTAGTAAAAAGTGAAATGAGGTTTTACTTGAGATAACATGTTGATTGTACTAAATGATTGGTACCATGTATGCTTAGAAAGGAGCAAACCTAGCTAAATTTAATTATGCTAGAACTGGAAAAGCTAAAATTGATTTTAGACTGAGCTAGTGCTTTTGGCAAACCAAACCCCTCAACCAAACAGCTGCATGGTCTAGAGGTAGAGGAGTAGACTCCTCACACCGGGTAAGTCTAGTTGAGTATTAGTATACTCAGCCTTGCTTGTGGCACAATTTTTGCAGCTAGGCTACAGGACGTGGTTGATGGTGTGACTTGGCCTTCCACCCTGCCACCGGGTTGGACAGTTGAGTGGGATGCTGCTCCGGCAGCAGAGGACCAGGAGGAGTAGTGGGCTAGGCCTTGCCATAGTCCTCCTTATCGTTGTTATCGATTATCCACTGCACTTTAATTATGAACTTGTTTTCTGTTGTTAAAACTCCGATTGTTGTAATAACTCTAGTACCTTAACTTATGGTTTCATGTTTATTGCATTGTCTCTGTGACTCACCTTCGAGTGAGCTAGTGGTATTCGATCCTTGGTAAGTGGCTTTATCGGACTAGATCGGAGGGACTGACGGGTTATTCCGATTTAAGTGTGTTGCTGCCCTCAAGGCGTGACTTGGGCACTTAAGCTGGAATAATCTGGGTGGTTCCGCCACAGCTGGTATCGGAGCGAATGCCACCACAGATAAATCAATAAGTCGTGAATACCAACTTTTGAAAAATAAAAATTGCTTAGAAACTAGTGTTGGAATCGTCATGACTAGAACGCTAGACCTAGGATGAAAGGCCTTAGAAATAGTGGGGGAAACAGGTGGCTAATGGAGTAGGCCATATAGGCCAGTCTTAGAATAGTAAGGATGCCTTAAAACACACTTCTGATCGGTGAGGAGACGTTCTATTCAGCATGCATGCATTATAAAATATGAAAGGATTAGAATTTAAAGGAAAAATGCATCTAAGTGTGAATGTAGCAAATAGGGTTAATAATAAATAACATAAGAAGTAGAATCTAATTTAACCTACCTCCTGTTAACAACCCGGGCACATGATTTTCCTTTGCACCACCATAACATTTATATCTAACCCTCTTTCACAGATGACTTCACCCACCCCCATCAACAGAGGAGACACTCATTTTAGTTCCGACTACCTTTCCCACGAGGGTTTCCCTTCCATCTTGTGGGAGGTGCTCAGCTCCACCGGTTACCCTACACCCCCTCAGTACACGGTGCAGTTGTACGAGGAGCATTGGGTGCCCCGTTGCCGAGTCTGGCTGACTCTGGAGGCTCACCCTCTACAGTCGGGTTGGCGTTCCCCTGACTCCGAGACTATTGGATTCAGGGCGGACGACACCACCGAGGCTGCAGCTATGAAGACCCTGACGACTTTCTGCGGATACCATCCCTTGGAGATGGTAATGCACCCACTGAGACTCTTCCCCGCTAAGAAGAGGGATGACCCCATGTGGTGCAACCGAGTGAGCCACGTGAAGGACGTGTGGGCAATGCATCCCGACCAGGTTGGGAGGATCACTGTTCAATGTATGAGCGCAGTGTATCGCCTACAAGCCCTACAAAGCGATGCCATGGCACACCTCACTAACCTTGCTCAGACCACTAAGCTCACCCTAGACTGTCGAGAGGACTTCGTAGTTGACTGTCTTCAGAATTGGTGGAGAAAGACCTACAGGTGGAATAGTTGAGCCAGCACATCGCAACCTTGGAGCAGCAGGTGGAGATCCGGGATAACACCAATGATATCCTGGAAATCTAGCTCCATGATGTGCAGGAGGAGCTTGAGGAAGCCAACGACCACTCAGGGTTGATGGGTTAGTTTGACACATTAGGAGAATAGAAACCCACGCGAGCTTAGTTTCGTATCGAATTTTGGACTAGGCTTATGGGTACTTTCCCCTAAATTGTTGTAACCCAGGGAAACTTTTATTGAACAAAGGAATGATTGTAGTCATGATATTCTCGTTTGGTTTCAGTGCTATTTTCATCTCATAATATACAGAAATTCTGTTGGAACCAAGAGTCGAGATAACAATGGCCAAAGTTTATGTTTTTAGATGGCAGTTAGGCAGCGTCGCGAGCAGAACGAGCAGGTTCCCCCGCCACCTCCTCCAGCTCCCACGGTGCAGGAGCTGATGGCTCAGAAGAATGAGATTTTGCGGCAGCAATTGCAGCGCCAGCCCCACCCTCAGCAGAATGGTGGAGTCCAGCCGCAGTGTCCTCCTGCAGCGGCAACCTATCAAGAGTTCCTGAGCACACAGCCGCCCCTGTTCACCAAGGCAGAGGATCCGCTGGACGCCAATGTGTGGATAAGGGTTGTGGAGTCCAAGTTTCCCCTCCTCACGGGAGCTTGCCCTGATGATGTGAAGACCCGTTTCGCCGCACAGCAGCTTCGCAGACCTGCTCAGACATGGTGGGACCATTTCCGCGCCATGTTACCTGCTGACCATGAGGTGACATGGGAGGAATTCAAGACGGCTTTCTGGGGACACCACATTCTAGCAGGGATTCTAGATCGCAAGCTCAATGAGTTCTTGGCATTGACTCAGGGAACCCACACTGTGTTGCAGTATGGCCAGGCCTTCAACGACCTGTGCCAGTATGCGAGCTATCATGCAAATTCTGATGAGAAGAAGAGGGACCGTTTCCGCAGAGGCCTCAACACCAAGTTGCGTGAGCGTCTCAAAACTGTTTGGGCTGACAGCTTCAATGAATTGGTAAACTTGGCCATATCACAGGAAGACTGTATTGTAGCTCACCGGGCAGAGAAGAAGCAGAAGGCACCAATGTCAGGACCCTCATCTCCACCCTAAAGGTTTCAGATTGTCTCCAACAGTTAGAGCAGAGGATTTCAGCAGCAGGCAGGAAGATGGGTTATCAGGCCACCTCAGCAGCAGCAAGCACCCAACCATTTTCCAGCTCCCGCTCCAAGGAACAACCAACCTCAGCAGCAGCAGCAGCAGCAGTTCCGCTAGGGGAATGGAAACAAATGCTTCATATGTGGCAATGTGGGCCATTAGGCCAAGAATTGCCCAAAGAATCAGACAAGGCAGATGCCAGCACCAAACCAAGACAGACGAAGAAAGCAGAAGGAGCAAGTCAGACAAGGGAAGCTCAATTTCACTACTCAGGAGGAGCTACATGAAGGAGCACCCGTCATGACTGGTACCTTTTCAGTTTTTAATCAACCTGCATTAATTCTGTTTGATTCTGGTGCATCACATAGCTTCATTAGCCAGAAATTCAGCGTTAAATGTCAACTGCCATGCTATCAATACCCAAGGGTCTTTCATGATAGCAACACGTGGGGGCAAAATTGCAACAAACCAATTAAATCGAAGTGTGTCTATTCAGCTGGGAAGCAAAATTGTCAAAACCACCCTCCTCATTCTGGGGATGGATAATGTGGATATTATTTTGGGAGCCAATTGGATGACCCAGCACCAAGTGGTGCTAGATGTTGCCAACCGCATCATTGAAGTCCATTCCCCAATCTGTGGAAAATTCACCTTATTGTTGCCCGGCCAAGAAACCACTCGGTCATGTGCTTTTGCTATGATAGAGTTACCCTTGAAGAAAATTCCAGTGGTCTGTGAGTATGCAGATGTTTTTCCTGATGAGTTGCCAGGAATGCCACCAGATCGGGATATTGAATTTGCTATCGAGTTGCAACCGGGAACGACGCCTATTTCCAAAAGGCCCTACCGGATGCCACCCGTTGAATTGGCAGAATTGGAGAAACAGCTGCAAGAGTTGTTGGACAAGGGTTTCATCCGCCCAAGTACTTCACCTTGGGGATGTCCAGCCTTGTTCGTAAAGAAGAAGGATGAAAGTTTGAGATTATGTATAGATTACTGCCCACTCAATGCGGTGACTATCAAGAACAAGTATCCTTTGCCTCGTATTGATGTTCTTTTTGATCAATTGGTAGGAGCCAAAGTGTTTTCAAAAATAGACCTTCACTCCGGCTATCATCAGATCAAGATACGAGCAAGCGATATTCCAAAGACTGCCTTCACTACAGGAAACTGGTTAAAGAACATGGGTGAAAAACCGTCGAACTTAATGTAATAAGCCATCGAACTTACCGTAAGAACGTGGGTTTACCGACGAATATAGCCGACGGCGATTTTTGGACGAACTTAGAGAAGTAAGTTCGATGGCCCCGTCGAACTTAACCTTAAGAACGTGGGTACCGTCGAACTTAACATTAAGAACGTAGGTACCGTCGAACTTAACATTAAGAACGTGCGTTTTTAAGTTCGACGGGGGCCGTCGAATTTTTTCCCATAAGTTCGACGGCACCCACGTTCTTAAGGTTAAGTTCGACGGGGTCACGTGGTCGTCGAACTTATGTGTCCTGCGGAGGTCTGCGCGGACTTGTCGGGTACCGTAATTAGGGGTATCCCCAGCACTCCTAAACATGGCTGGTAACCACCATCAGCACAGGCTGTAGAGACTGATGGGCACGATTCAGGTCAAGGCTTCGTCTACTCAAGGGACGCGATCTCGCCTCGCCCGAGCCCAGCCTCGGGCGGGAACAGTAGTCCTAGACGAATTCCCGCCTCGCCCGAGGGCCTCCTCAAGCAACGGGCGCACCCTCGACTCGCCTGAAGCCCAGCTCGGGCAGGCTTCGTTGTGAAGCAACCTTGGCCGAATTGCCTCACCAACCGACCGTATCGCAGGCTCATTCAATGCGAGGATCGCCTGACACCTTATCCTGACACACGTGCCTCAGTCGGCAAGGTCGAAGTGACCGCAGTCACTTCGCCCTTCCACTATCCGACCTGACAGGAAAACAGCGCCGCTCGCCCCACTATGACTGCTGTGCCACCCACCAGGGTGAGGCTGACAACACCCAAGTTCAGCCTCATGCGCAATAGGAAGCTCCGCCTCGCCCGACCTCAGGCCTCGGCCTCGGGAGGAGGTATCCGCCTCGCTCGACCCCAGGGCTCGGCCTCAACCTCGGCCTCGGAAGGTGGTCTCCGCCTCGCCCGACCCCAAGGCTCGGCCTCAACCTCGGCCTCGGAAGGTGGTCTCCGCCTCGCCCGACCCTAGGGCTCGGCCTCAACCTCAGCCCTGGGAGGAATAGCGTCCTCGCCCGACCCCGGCCTCGGCCTCAGGAGAAGTCTCCGCCTCGCCCGACCTTGGGCTCGGACCGACCGCGCCATGGGGATACATCATTACCCTACCCCTAGCTAGCTCAGGCTACGGGGGAACAAGACCGGCGTCCCATCTGGCTCGCCCTGGTAAACAAGTAATGATGGCTCCCCGCGTGCGTCCATGATGACGGTGGTTCTCAGCCCCCTACGGAAGCAAGGAGACGTCAGCAAGATCCCAGCAGCCCCGATAGCTGTGCTTCTACAGGGCTCAAGCGCTCCTCCGACGGCCACGATACCGCGTACACGGGGCTCTAGCACCTCTCCGACAGCCACATTGGCATGTACACAGGGCTCAGGCACCTCTCTGCCGGACACGTTAGCGCATAGCTACACCCCCATTGTACACCTGGACCCTCTCCTTGCATCTATAAAAGGGAGGTCTAGGGCCCTCATGCGGGGGGTCACGCTGGAGGAGCTGATGAACCGGCTCACTCACTCTCTCTCTCTCGCAAACGCTTGTAACCCCTACTGCAAGCACACCCCCTAGCGCGGGGCAACACGAGCCGCGTTTTCCCCTCTTGTGTTTCGTCTCGCGCCAACCCATCTGGGCTGGGACGCGTAGCGACAAATTTACTCGTCGGTCCAGGGACCCCCCGGGGTCGAAACGCCGACAGTTGGCGCGCCAGGTAGGGGCCTGCTGCGTGTTGACGAACAACTTCCCGTTGAGTTCCAGATGGGTAGTCTCCAGCAACCTCTTCAGCCCGGGACGATGCTCTGTTTCGGCAGTCTCGAGTTCATGTCCCTCGACGGCAGCTACGACATGGTACTCCTTCCCCCGCAGCGCGACAGCGACAACGACGGCCGTCAGCTCGCTCGGCGGCGGCGAACTCGACGACATCTTCCACCCGTGGCAGAAGAGCAGCATCAGGGTTTGTCCCGCCACCTTCCTCGCCGCAGGAGGAGGAGGCGGGGCAACCGTGGCCAGGCAGGAGGCGGCACCTCGTCGGCTGTCGAGCGAGTCGACGACGCCGGCACCCCAGCGCGGGACATGTCGGTTGTTGTCCTCGCGCTTGAGACAACGACGAATGTCGTTTCCCCGCAACATGCCAACCCCAAGCAGACAGATGACACCAGCACACTCGCGAAGGGCTTGCTGGGCGTTAGCCTTGTACCTGAGATAATGGTGCAGTCCGTCCCCGACGCGACCTCATCACCGTCCGTCGATCGAAAGGTACCGTCCGTTTTCCACCCTGTGCCTTTTAGGTTCAGCTTCGATCCACCAAGCGACCTCGCTTCGGTGAGCGCTTTCATAAAGGCATATCCTAACCTTCCGGGGTACCATATGTGGTCATCCTGGGACCGACTGACGGTCGTCTCGACCTACGGGCCCTCGGGTTCCGAGGAAGAAAACGAGCCCGACTCCGGTTGGGATTTCTCCGGGCTCGGTAATCCCAGTGTCGTGCGAGACTTCATGACCGCATGTGACTACTGCCTCTCTGATTGCTCCGATGATGGCCACAGCCTTGACGACGAGGGTTGTGGCCCAAGTCACGAATGTTTCCACATCGATCTAGGGGGTCACGACGAAGGTAACCACCTTGGTATGCCGGAGGATGACGATCCCCGTGGGCCTGCTTCTCGCGTTGACATCCTGCGGGAGCTAGCTGTGGTCCCAGTCCCTGTGGGGGGTCAGGACACACAGCTCGAGCAAATCCGCGAGATGTAGGCCAAGCTCGACAAGGAAGCAGGACAACTTGTGTAGCTCCGGCAAAACATCGAGCAGGAGTGCGCAGGCCGAGCACTCGCCGGAGAAGCGCGTCATCAGGCCTGGGACGTCCAACGCCGTATCGTTGACGATGTCAGGGCAAGGCTGCCCCCGGCCTCTAGCGGGGTTGGCCAGAATCTGGCTGCAGCGGCGATACTACTCCGAGCAATGCCGGAGCCATCCACCATCGAGGGGCGGCGTATCCAGGGAGAGCTCAAGAATCTCCTGGAGGATGCCGCGGTCCGACGGGCCGAAAGCTCTGCCTCCCGAAGGCAAGGGTGCCCCCCAGAGCATCGCGCAACAACTTCCCGACTCATGCGGGAGGCCTCGGTCCACACCGGGCGCGCGCAGGACGTGACGCCTGCAGCCCCGGGTCGCCTCGGCAACGAGCACCACCGCCGTGACCGTTGAGCCCGCCTCGACGAGAAGGTGCGCCGAGGCTACCACCCCAGGCGTGGGGGACGCTACGACAGTGAGGAGGATCGGAGCCCCTTGCCCGAACCACAAGGTCCACAAGCCTTCAGCCGGGCCATACGACGGGCGCCGTTCCCGACCCGGTTCCGAGCCCCGACTACCATCACCAAGTACTCGGGGGAAACAAGGCCGGAGCTGTGGCTTGCGGACTACCGGCTGGCCTGCCAGCTGGGTGAAACGGACAATGACAACCTCATCATTCGCAACCTCCCCCTGTTCATCTCTGACGCCGCTCGGGCCTGGCTGGAGCATCTGCCTCCTGCGCAGATCTCCAACTGGGACGACCTGGTCAAGGCCTTCGCTGGAAACTTCCAGGGCACGTACATGCACCCTGGGAACTCCCTGAAGTTGCCTCAGGGACGCCAGCAGGAAGACCGACCACCTGACAGGAAAACAACGCCTTCCACTGACCGACCTGACAGGAAAACAACGTCGATCGCCCCACTCCGACTGCTGTGCCACCCACCAGGGTGAGGCTGACAACAGCCAAGTTCAGCCTCATGCGCAATAGGAAGCTCCGCCTCGCCCGACCTTAGGCCTCAGCCTCGGGAGGAGGTCTCCGCCTCGCCCGACCCCAGGGCTTGGCCTCAACCTCGGCCTCGGAAGGTGGTCTCCGCCTCACCCGACCCCAGGGCTCGGCCTCAACCTCGGCCTCGGAAGGTGGTCTCCGCCTCGCCCGAACCCCCAAGGCTCGGCCTCAACCTCGGCCCCGGGAGGAATCGCGTCCTCACCCGACCCCGGCCTCGGCCTCAGGAGAAGTCTCCGCCTCGCCCGACCTTGGGCTCGTACCGACCGTGCCACGGGGATACATCATTACCCTACCCCTAGCTAGCTCAGGCTACGAGAGAACAAGACCGGCGTCCCATCTGGCTCACCCCGGTAAACAAGTAATGATGGCTCCCAGCGTGCGTCCATGGCGACGGTGGTTCTCAGCCCCCTACGGAAGCAAGGAGACGTCAGCAAGATCCCAGCAGCCCTGACAGCTGTGCTTCTACAGGGCTCAAGCGCTCCTTCGACGGCCACGATACCGCGTATACAGGGCTCTAGCACCTCTTCGACAGCCACGTTGGCATGTACACAGGGCTCAGGCACCTCTCTGTCGGACACGTTAGCGCATAGCTACACCCCTATTGTACACCTGGACCCTCTCCTTGCATCTATAAAAGGGAGGTCCAGGGCCTTCATGCGGGAGGGTCGCGCGGGAGAAGGAGCTGACGAACCGGCTCACTCACTCTCTCTCTCGCGAACGCTTGTAACCCCTATTGCAAGCACACCCCCCTGGCGCGGGGCAACACGAGCCGCGTTGTCCCCTCTTGTGTTCCGTCTCGCGCCAACCCATCTTGGCTGGGACGCGCAGCGACAAATTTACTCGTCGGTCCAGGGACCCCCCTGGGGTCGAAACGCCGACAGGACTGCACAATAAGTTTGACGGTACCCACGTTCTTAACCTTAAGTAACCCTTTTCCAGAAAAAAATAAAAAATACAAAAATGAAAAATTAGACACACATAATATCACATGCAACACAATATATCACATACAGTACAGATTTCAAACACATTGATATATGTTCATATCACAAATTCACACAAGTCCAAATATATAAGTTCACAAATTCACATAAGTCCAAAGACATAAGTTCACAAATTCACACAAGTTCACATCCATAGATCACATTTTAGTTCACAAGTTCAAACACACAAGTTCAAACATTAAGTTCATCGCTCTCGATCAGGACATCAGATTGTTGTTCGTAGCTCCACCACTAGAATTGAGACATCTGTCCGCAAAGTCAACGTGAGGGGGAGGAGTCACTTGATGAGAGCCGGAATCCTACAAAATAAACCAAAATTCTCATAAATACACAACTGGCATTAAATCACATGTACACAAAGATATAGGAAAGCATGATAAACACAAAATGTGGCTTCCATATTTGTGCATGAACATGAACATGAGAGTGAAAACACACTTCATTTCAAGACGCAGCACCGTGTTATTTAAAATGATGCATCGTGCAAAGGATCCGCGATGTTAACTGTCCAAGAAACTACTTTGGAAATTCAGACATATACGCTATTCCAAATCTGAAAATTCAGAATTCAGCCACCTAACAGTCCAAAGCATGTCAAAACAAAACAGCTCCCACAACACTAAATTCCAGATTCACTAAAGCATGTTCAGGTAAGTTTACCTGACAGAATTCAGAATTTAGTGTTGAACTGAGCACCAAACTAACCTGACAGATAGTTACTCTACCAACACCTCAGCTTAAAACTTCCTAGATCAACCACAAAAGATCTCCAAAACAGCTCTCACAACACTAAATTCCAGATTCAGTCATTATTCACAATCTGGAATTTTCAGCACGTTGTAGCTCACGCTGTAATATGTTGTAGAATATCCAGACTTGCAAGTATGTCCACTAAGAGCTTGATCAAAAGCCAGATGTACAAGTAGTAGTGGAGTAGTCCCAAAAAAGTCCAATTTGTAGCAAATAAAAGTAGCAAGCAGCATGAATCAGGAACGTACCGCTGGTGATGGAAGTGGCTGTGTTGGCCATGGGGGGCATCCCCAAGGCCCCATTGGATGTGTAGGATATCCCCATGGTGGTGGCGGCCAATATCCCATACCTGGTTGTGGAGGAGGAAGAATCTGTCCTCTAGGGGGCATCGACCACTGTATGTCCATCTGTGGTTTTCCTTGTCTGGTCTCAGAACCCTATAACCAAATAAAACGATGCATGATTATAATTGTAAATGAAAGTAAATATACTACAAAACTATACCTGTGTTTCATTGGTGTTTGGGGTCTGTCCAGATTGTGACGGACGAGTGAACTGGGGTCCCATTTGAGATCCCATCTAAGCACTATACATCTGCAAATACAATAAGCTTGAGTTTTATTTTAAACAAATGTATATATAGAGTTTATACTAAACAACTGAATTCTGAATCCGATGGAAAACATAAAGTGCATTGGAACGTGTAGGATTAGAGTGGTTGATAGATACAGAAGAAAGACAGAGCTAAAAAGCACTCGCTCCACCATAGTATGTATGTTCATATCACAAGACTTCATTAATCAAGACAAGAACTAACCAAATCTAGTTACCCACACAAAAGAGACTCCAAGCAATCATTTTAAAGATATATAAATGATGTCATAAGATTATTCATGTTATTTCTTATGTTTCATATGCTTCTACTTACATTAATATACATTATGATGATGAAGGTACATCCTTTATAACCTTCATCCGAAGATCATTATATACTAAGGGAAATAATGCTTCGAAGGAGAAAGGACATTAACCATTAATATTTTGTGTTGCCTTGTTCTTAACTCATAGCATTTGAGAACAAGTCCCCAACATTGGCGCCCACCTCCGGTGAACTCAATCGACCACCTTCGGCAAGCCGTGACCTTCGTCATGCCGCCGAAGAAAACTTCTTCAGGGCTAGGGGCTGCACTGCAGCCACTGGACGTTAATCAGGACACGCTGCGTGAAGCTCGATCTCAAAAGAGGAAGGCTACAAGTCCAACACCCCAGAAGGAGGAGCTAGACTAGGAGATAAGGGATCTCGAAGCTATTCATCAATAGGTGAAAAGAGAGAAAATTCTTCGTCTTTCCGATCTACAGAAGAAGATCTGAAGAAATACGTCATCTTACTCAAGATGACCAGGACCGAAGACCTCCACAAAGAGAGCTTCGTCAAGACAATTCCTACAGTGATGATAATTGGTATGATGATTTCCATCATGGAAATTTTGCTTTTGCTGATGCTTCTCCTCTATCAGTAGAACTGCAGGCTACTCCATGGCCCCCATCATACAAGCCACCTCAGCTCCCCATGTATGATGGGTACTCAGATCCGAAGCAGTTTCTGATGAGCTACGAAGCAACTTTATCTTCCTACGGGGGCAATACCGCAGTCATGGTAAAGTCCTTCGTCATGGCAGTCTGAAATGTGGCCCAGACATGGTACTCTTCTCTCCGACCAGGGACAATCACGTCATGGCAGAAGCTTAAGGACATGCTGGTCACCAGTTTTCAAGGGTTTCAGATGAAGCCAGTCACTGCTCAGGCCTTGTTCCAGTGCACTCAAGACCATGAGGAGTACCTTCAGGCATATGACCCAAGGTTCTTGTGTTTGAGAGCACAAGCGCCCACGGTGCCCAATGAAATCGTCATTGGGGCCATGATCAAAGGTCTTAGGCCAGGGCCTACGACTCAATACTTCGCTAGGAAACCCCCCAGACTCTGGAGAAACTGCTTTAGAAAAAGGATGAGTACATCCGGGCTGACAATGAATTCCGCCGAAGAAGGGAGGAAGCTTATAGATTTTCTGAGATGACTAGGGGCTTCGGAGGAAGAATCCACCCTAGGCATGTTAGATCAATCCACAGCTCCAGTCAGAATGATGACAAAGGAGGCCAGTTTCATAGGCCACATCACAGCTCACAGTCTTCAGGACAGCAGCAAAGCTCCCTCGGGCCACCAGCTCCAAGGGGCCAAGGCAGCAGAAGCTTCGAAGGAAGATATGGGGATCAGCCCAGGAAAATCTATTGCTTATTCTGTGGTGAAGACAAGAGCCAGACTACAAGAACGTGTCAGATCACCATTTAGAAGCAAAAAGAGATTGTCGAAGCAGAAGCCCGGTAGAATCAGTCGAAGCAGGTCTTACATACTGCTTCGTGCCACTCTCCTTACATACTAAAATATGTGGGCAATCAACCTATAGCTTCTATTGCTTTGGCAAGCCATTCACAAGCTTCCTGGCCCCAGCTCCCACCGCCACCACCATTGCAACCTACTTTTAGCCGAAGCCAACAGCCAGAAGGCCGCCAGCACTCCCAACAACAACGTGACTTCAGGAAGGAGTCTGAAGCTCGTATAGTTAACAACACTGTACCAGAATCAAAGCACATATACTGAGCAATATCCTACTTCTGAAATACTTTTATTTTCTATGCCATTTTGCTTTCTGTATAAGGAACAAGCAATGAAAACTTAGTTTTAATTTCTTGTAATGATTCTGCCTGTACCAGAATGAAATATATCTTCTTCATAGATTTACGAAGCTCAAAAATCGTTCCTAAGGGAATGCAGAGCCAACATAAACGAAGCTACAAAAGTTGTTCCTAAGGAAGCGCAGCGTAAGTTTTTTGCTCAAAAGTCGTTCCTAAGGGAATGCAGAGCCAAAAATGACGAAGCTACAAAAAGTCGTTCCTAAGGGAGCGCAGTGTAAGTTTTCTGCTCAAAAGTCGTTCCAAAGGGAATGCAGAGCCAAATACCGCTGAAATATAAGGCGAAGAAGTTCAAAAGTCGTTCCTAAAGGGATGTAGAACTTATACCGCCGAAATAGAAGGCGAAGAAGTTCAAAAGACGTTCCTAAGGGTATGCAGAACTTATATCACAAAAATAGAAGGTGAAGAAGCTCAAAAGTCGTTCCTAAGGGGATGCAGAGCTTGTGTATTCCAGTGTGGGCGTGTGGGTGTGTGTCCTCGGCATCCTCATCATTTTGCATCATATCATCACATCATTTCGCATAACATTACATCATACATCATATTGCATTAACGGCACAAGAATCGAATACGAAGCCAATCTTCCGCAAATGCTTCGTCAAAATAAAAATGTGCTAAGGCACGAAGTAAGCTTCGGGAAATACAGTTTTATCAGCCTTGTCATAAGAAGGGATCTCTTTCTTTACGTAGCATGAAAAGAAGGGAAGGTGTTTTTTCGCCGAAGGCTCAAAAACGGTATGTGTGTAAATTTCATGCATCACAAAGAAATAACTTACAATAATTTACATATTCGATTCAATGTCACGTACATCAAATGTCACATAGTTTTGTTACAATAGAAGCCTAATATTCATTCCATTGTTCCATACATCAAGCATCTCAAAATATTATTACAATAAAATCTACAACTTCTTCAATAATGGAGTCCGCCATGCTTATAATATCCAGTGCTTCCTTCATTTCTGGATCAGCTAGGGGATCATACGGTTCTGGTGGAGGGGATAGTTCAGCTGAAAGAGGTAAATTGTTTAGTTCGAAGCCACAAAACAAAGTACCGAAGCTAAAACACCAAAAAATAATACCTATACACCTTTCGCGTTCAGCAGCCTCTTCAGCTCGCTTTGCATCAGCCCGAGCGTCATGTGTGTCTTTTTCATTCTTTTTTATAACCTCGTGGGCCACCTCTTGGCCACCGTTCACCCAGACATCATTATAAAATTTCCCGCCCATTCAAGTTGCTTCGGTTGAAGGATCCTTCGTATCTTCTATGGAGAAGGCAGCTTCAGCCTGGGCTATAGCCTTAACATGATCACATCGGGCCTTCTCCAGAATAGCTGAGATCCCCCAGCGCAGAAAAACGCACAAATATCCCCGCGATCATTCAATATTTCCTTGAAGGCTTCAGCTTCTCCACTTATCCATTCAACAACGCCTTCGGGGTCGCCTCGTATGAAATTTTATTTAGAAGAATAGGCGCCAACTTTGGCGAAACTAGTTTTTAATTTTTTCACACAATCCAAGGATTTCTCAAAACACTTTTCCTTGGATTCGCGAAGTTCTTCAACATTCTTCTCTAGCCTATTTTTCTAGTATTCGTTGATCTCTTGATTAGCCTGTGCGAGCGCGCACCTCTCATTAGCTTCAGCCAGTTGTCTCCGAAGGTTTTCAATCTCGGTTTTTTGGGCTTCGGCCTGAGCTTTGTAATTAGCTTCGTCTTCCTTTACTTTGTTCACCAATGAAATCAAAATTTTGTCTTTTTCCAGACCTTCGTTTCTCAGTTCAATCACTTCTGAATGAAGGTTGTTGAGAGCCATTGTACAACCTTCATTTTTGGCGCTCTTCTGAGCCCTCAAGGCATTACTAAGAATTCGGCCCTGCAAAGAAGAAGAAAGAGTTGAGCATGGCAATAAAATACTTCATTTTCTAGCTTCAAAGTTAACCTCTATACCTTTATACTGTTGTACACGAGGCTATCAGCAAGATCATCCTTTGACAAGACCGAAAGGCCTTCTTCAAGCTTAGGAAATCCCATACTCTTAGCTATCTCCCGGCAAACGGATATTTCTTTGTTATCCGGGAGACAGTACAGGAAATCATCTTCGTTAGTACCATTGAACACTAAGGCCCCCTTCGGATATTTCAGTTTTTGGGCATAGTGTTTGGCCTCCAAGATTTCTTCTTCAGATAATTTTTTCCCCGAAGCATGTCGAACAATGTAATCAATATCTTCAAATAAGGCTTCGGGGACAAGAGATTTTGCTTTTTCTACCATGTCTTGCTCTATCGTCTTGCTGGTATCTAAAATTTGTTGACCCACCTTACCTTCAGGCACGGCGGCCTTCGTCTAAGTGGGCGCTGAAGGCCCAACTTTGGCTTCGACTTAGTTTTTGGCAGCTTCAGCAGCTTTCTTGGTAGCAACAGGAGTTAAGGCCTTCATGGTCTCTATGACAGTGTCTAGTACGCTAGCCATCCTTCTCCTTTTGGGAGTTGCGGTAACAGTTTTTTGTACCTTTGGCAATTCTACTCCTGCTGATGGGTTCAGAATTTCTGGCAGTTTCAATACCTTTTCCACTATCGGCTCTTCGGCCGCACCATCTTTGGCTTCGGTAGGCCCGACTGCAGACACCTTCGGCACTACAATCGGCTCTTCGGTGTTCTGCGCAGTCGGAGCAGCTTGTTTTACTTCGACAGTTGAAGAGGTTCCTTCGCCAAATTCAGGCACCATGGCCGGTTCAATGTGTCGCGGCCGATGGGTCAGGACCTTCATCTTCTTGCCCTTCGGTACAGCAGTGGTGGCCAAAGCGATAGCTTTTCTTTTCTTCCCTTGCCTTCGCAGTGGGTAGTGATAATCAGGGTATACGAAGCTGATGGCGTCAAATACTCTGTTTAACCTTTTCTTCCCCAAGCCCCCAAACGCTGCGGACAAGGCATCATCTTCAGCTTTGCTATATGCTCCAAGTAGCTCATCGCTGATAGCCTCAATACTTTTTAGCCAATTATCATTTGGCTCATCAAACTGGTCTCTGAATCTGAAGGTATACTTCAATCGGACCAACCCACCTTCAGTTGACTCGGCAGTAGTATCCTTCGGCATATCCTAGTTTTCTACAAGTGGCCATATTTTGTACGCTATGTGCTCTTGAACTATATCCCTTGTGCCAATGAAGGCACAAACGTTGCTAAAAGCCTTTTGGCATGCTTCGTCATTCTGATCGATTGACATCTTCGGCCTCCGAAGGCCGAAACGAGACTAGATGGGACGTTGAATGATCTTCTTAATGTCCTCTCTTTCAATTAGATCATTCTTGACATAAAACCATTCTTCCATCCAGGCCCCATGCCATCTTTTTCGGAATGTAGGAACTGGATGGCTTGCATTGGATCGAGCAATGAATCCATAACAACCGAAGTTGTTGTGATACTGCTCCTTACTAGTAGCCTTCGTCTCGTACAAAAGTTCATGCATGCTGCAAAAACACCTTGCGCTTGGTTCCAATCCTTGGCTTCTCACAGCCTAAATAAACAAACCCATCCTGATTATAGCTTTAGGGGTAAGTTGATGAAGAAAGATCTGAAACGTCTTCAGTACTTCAACCAAGAATCTGCTCAACGGGAACCGAAGCCCTGCTTTCAAAAAGCTTTGGTAAATTACCACCTCATTTACTTCAGGAGTAGGAGCAGCGTTGTCTCCTCCAACCCTCACAATAGTCATGTCGCGGAAGTATCTTCCTCTCATAGCATCAACATGACTTTGTTTGATAGTCGATTTTCCGAAGATGGTATGGCTTGGTCGCCACATCCAATCTTCAGAATCTTCGTCTCCACTTTCTACATCATACTCATCACTGTCATCGAAGTCTTCCGACAGATCTGCCAGTATTTCTCTTGTAATTTTTTCTGTGTTCGTTTTTGCCATGGATTCGAAAAACCCAGCGATGAAAGGATCCACAACTTTTTTCTCTTCAAACAGCTTCGTGTCCTCAGTTATCTTCGTCCCCTCAGTCATCTTCTTCTCCTCAGACATGGTGAAAACACGTCTTTAAACCGAAGCTCAAAATGCTTGAAAATCAGGCAAGAGCTAGTGAACAAGAGCTAAAAGTTTGAGAAAATAGCACAAATGGCAGAAATGGTGTATCAAACGCTGCCGCTGTGGTTCATATTTATACGCCCAGTGCTTTGCAACTTGGTGGACCCCGTCTGTCATTGACTGTTGCTATTCTAGCAAAGGGAAGGTGTTTTTTCGGATCTTCGGCTTAAGGCCTTCGTTCACGTCGCAGTCTAAATTCATTGATATAACAAATTAATACTTCGAGGGGCTACTGTTGGGGGCCTTCGTCTTCCGAAGGTCCTCAAAAACACGATTAGCAATGTTTCCCAAGTATAATATATGTATAGGAACCTTCAGACTCGGAATGAAGCTGTACACAGTATGAAAAGCATGGATGGGACGAAGGTTGAACCAGCTCCGAAGCTACGCGCAAGGAAGCTTCGGCTCAGCAGCAGAAAAAGGAACCGACTTAAAGAGGAAAAGGCTATCTAGTCCTTTATAGATTGTCCTTAAGTCAAAAGTAAACATGAAGGGCATGAATGTAATTTTACACAGGCTGCGCCCTGTGCCTATAAATAGATGAACAGTACCCCCGTACTGTTCACGCTGACTTGTATTCACTCGTGCGTCACACTTGGACTTTTGCCTTCTGACAAGACGAAGGTACAAATGTAATTCAATATTGTTCATGTTTATTCATGATCATATAATAAAGATTTATAAATGATGTCATATGATTATTCATGTTATTTCTTATGTTTCATATGCTTCTACTTACATTAATATACACTATGATGATGAAGGTACGTCCTTTATAACCTTCGTCCGAAGATCATTATATATATCCTAGGGGAAATAATGCTTCGAAGGACGAAGGACATTAACTATTAATGTTTTGTGTTGCCTTGTTCTTAACTCATATCATTTGAGAACAAGTCCCCAACACTTCCTATATGTGCAAGTGTGTCAAATTTATCTTCAAATTGCCCTAGAATCTAAAGCATATGCTTTGATACCAACTGTAACACCCCGGGATCCACAAACACCCCGAGATGCTACTGGACTTCACTACCAACAGCCGAACACTAAGCAAAATAAAATTTCGCAGTGCCTCCTTTGTAATTATAAGCATCACAGAAGCAAAAGAGATATATCAATACAAAATGAATCATACTAGTATGATATAATTCTCATCAAGGACAATTAACCACGAATGAACCAGTTTATGCCTACATCATACTCTAAAGTATGAACCTTAAAAGTCAATAACCCAAGCTAATTATTTGGTTCTTTAAGCAATGTTCGCAACGTGCCACTACTTCCCACTCCCCTTGATAAGCATCAAGCACCTGCATTGAGTAATGCAAGAGTGAGATGAAACATCTTAGCAAGCAAATTGTTTTGACGAGATATTTATACCACAAGATGAATGAATCAACATTTTACAGGAATCACAATTAAGAACAGAAATACTTGTAGATATAGAACTCAATAGTCCCAATATAACCAATACCATATCATTCCCTCGAGCAACCACAATAGTTTGAATAACATTTCACTGCGTCAACAATATCTGCAAATATCACTTCAATGAATGCATGTGAATGCAATGCACATGTCCTCTGCCTTCATACCTCTTAGGGTATGAAGCCAAATCGTACCCCTCCTCGGGCAACGTACGATGCTAAGTTGTACCGGTACGGTCGGACCATAGGTCACGACAAAACTTCAGATGCAAATGAATCATGCAATGCATATGGCATGCTGCATTTATCAATATACTTCACTTCCTTCACATACAATACAAACTTCAAACAATACTTCATCTTCCTTCAGATACAATACAAACCTCAAATAATACTTTACCTTCCTTCAGATACAATACAAACCTTAAATAATACTTCATCTTCCTTCAGATACGTGAATTGATCTCATGGGTCATACTTGAACCATAATCATCCTCAATATATGATTGAGCATCAATATAATACAATCAAGTACAGCATCATCATAGAGTTCAATTATGAAAGAATTCAATAATTCTGAATATTAGAGTGTAGGCGATAAAAATAACAAGTCAAAACGGTAGCAACCATCGCTACATTCACTTGCCTTCATCGAAGAAGAAGAATGTACTAGGCATGATCCGGAGTGTAGCCACCTGCTAGCGGACATAAAACTTAGTATAAATATTTCACAAACATTTCCCAACAATCAACAAATCGCTCCTACACTTGAAACCAAGACCTGGTGGAAAGACTCCCACCCTGAACCATATGCCAAACAGCAGCAGCACCGTTTGTTAATTTTGTATCTTTAAAATTATAATAGTGGTGATATCAAACAAATACTCTAGGAGTATCTACACAAAATACTATACAACTTCGATATTCAATGAATAATTAAATTTTACAATCTATAAGTTTTAAAACATCTGACAAGATAACTGACTGAATCTGTTTCAGACAGCAGCATAGTTAACTTCAAAATTTGATATCTCTCAAACTTATCAACCAAAAATTATGAAATTCTGCTGGAAGTAATAACTTTTATCCCTCTACAAAAGTCTCCATAGTTGGAAGAGCTAATTCGGCCATTTACTAGATGAAACCCACTAGTGAACAGATCTGCTCATTTTTGTCAGGCAAACAAGAACAGTCACAGTAAAACAAACATAACTGGAGTTTCAAAACTCGTATGAATAAACTCTTTATCAATCCGGAAAGCTTATGAAATTATCTACAACTTCTTTTACAAACCCAAAGTTTAATTCTGTTGATAAATGTGCCTAAATCGTAAGAGAACAGATTATGTACAGAATTATGGGATTGAAAAACTGCTATAATCAAACTGCAATAACTCTCTGATCTGATGTCCGATTGAGGTGTTCTTTGCGACCACGGAAAGATCTACAAATTATATATGACTCATAGATAGACTTTTTACTTTTTTGAGGCCTGACCATGAAAAACTAGCATGAACAGAAACTGTTGAATCTGCCACCCTGCAAGGACTAATTTCGAGATCAAAATCTAATCCCCCATCTAATCCAACCAAGAAAGGTTAATTGCAGGGCCTAAAACTCATCCAAAACAAGGGAAAGCATTCATCAAGTGGAGAAAAGAGAGAGAATAAAGGAAATCTAACCAATTCTTGGAGAGGAACGATGACGATGGGCGACGGTATGCCCTCATCTCCCCTCTCTTCTCTCCCTTTTTCTTCCTCTCTTCTATTGGGGCAAGGCACAAAAGGTTGATGGCTGCTAGGGGTGGGAGGACGTGGCTTCTAGGGTTAGGGAGGTATAAATATAAGAAAACTTCCACAATCCTAATATCCAATGGCTCAGATCAACCGGCACTCGAAAAGGCTCATCCGGACTCTAAACAAGGCAAACTAGTGATTGATTGGAATCATCTTGATGAGATCTATACATCTACGGCCTCCAATCATCCATAGGAGACACCATATTTGGATTATAAATATGGTTTAATTTTTAGGGCATTACACCTAAATAGCAATCCAATAGACTCATGAGCTCTGAAGTAGCTGTTGCATCCACAAGAGAGTCTATTCTTGGCAATGGGAACTCATCCTTCGGACATGCCTTATTGAGATCTGTAAAATCAATGCACATTCTGCACTTTCCATTAGCTTTCTTCACCATCACAGTATTGGCTAGCCACCTATCTGATTACACCAGCAATCAGAAGCCTTTTGACTTTATTTTGTGCACCTTCGGCTTTATCATCGGACATTTTCCGAAGCTTCTGCTTTCTTGGCCTGATAGTCAGATCTACATTAAGTGAATGCTCGATAACATCTCTGTTAACACCACAAAGATCATTGGCTAACCAAGCAAAGACATCCTTGTTGTTGAACAGAAACCTCAACAGAGTTTTTTCTTGCTCATCAAACAATTGAGATCCCAGCAACACCTTTTACTTAGCTATGTTTTCACATAAAAGCATGGGTTTCGGTTGATCTACTGAGGCAGCTTTATCTCTTTTGTTCTTATACTATTGATGGGCTTCAGCTTTATCTATATTGTGAATGGCCTTTGAATTTGTCCAGTTTTCTTCAGCCCTTCTAGCAGCCTCTTGACTCCCATGCATAGCTATGGGACCTTGGTCTGATGGTATCTTCATGCATAGATATGCTGGATGAAGTATTGCTTCGAAGGCGTTTAATGTTCCTCTACCAATGATTGCATTGTAAGGATACTCCATATAAACAATGTCAAAGACAACTTGCTATGTCCTTGTATTGTGAACATAGACAAAGGTAATTGGCATTGTTATCTTGCCAAGTGCCACTATCTGCCTTCCTCCGAAGCCATAGAGGGAATGTGTTGCATCATGTATCTTATCATCCTGCTCTTGCATCTGCCTGAAAGCTTTTGTGAAGATGATGTCTGTTGAACTACCTATGTCTACAAGGACATTGTGAACCAGAAACCCTTTGATAACACAAGATATGACCATTGCATCATTATGGGGGTAGTCCTTGCTAAAGGTTCTCCTAAGAGAAGGTGATTGGAATGTGTGACCATTTGGATTTGATGAAGGCTCCTTGTACTCCAACATGTTGTACCCTTCTTGATGCCTCGTTTTTCTGCTTCTTGTTAGCTAGCTTAGAACTTGAACAACCCGTGATTGGGAGCACCAGCTTCGTAGCCGAAGGTGCCATGGCTTGAGCTCCTTGCGAAGCCATTGTCACTGTCATGGTTCGAAGTGAGTTTACTAGAGGTGGGCGCCAATGTTGGTTACTTGTTCTCAAATGCTGTGAATTAAGAACAAGGCAACACAAACGTTAAGAATTGAAGACCTTCGTCCTCTGAAGCATTGTTTCCTCTTGGATTCAATGATCATCGGACGAAGGTCATGAAGGGCATGCCTTCATCATATTATAAATAAGTAAGAATGTAAAGAGATCAATGCAACAAATATTACTCTTTAATTCATTCGAACTTGTACTTCGTAAAACATGTATGAAAATCAATATAATTCACATTACATTGATACCTTCGGCTTGCTCGAAGATGAAGATGCGAGAGAGTGATTACAATCTAGTATTAACAGTACGGTGTTACTGTTCATCTTTTTATAGGCATGGGACACAGTCCTGGTGAAATTACATTTATGACCCTCAACATTTATTTATAGACAACCTAGATTACTGAGGTCTATCTAGTCTTTTCCTCTTCTGCTTGATCTGAACCGAAGCTGTTGGTAGCTTCGGTAGTTGGCATTGTTGCTTCTACACAAGGTCTTCGTCTTGAGAACCTTCGCTAGAAGAAGGGAAGACTTATTTATCATTTTGCCGAAGGTGTTTTTGTCCTGAAGACCTTCGGCAGAGAAGAAGACCCGCAACAGTCCTAGTCAGTCACCTGATGATTATGGAACTTGGTGTCCATGAGAGGTCCGCAGAACACATCAAACTACATCTAAGTATGAAAATACTGAATATTTGTGTCACTTAGAAGAGAAAACTGGTCAACAGTCCTTCTGGAGGAATATTCAGCCATAGAAAACCTCAATTTTGGATACGTCCACCCTGTGATGTGAATAGGATAATCAGGATGAGTGTGAGGTGCATCTTTAGTATCCAAAGAGACACTGCCCCCAGCTAATGATTGGGCCTCTGAATCGGTGGCAGGGTTATAATCTGTTTCATCCGCACGACGATGCTTAGACAAAAAACGGCATGCTAGCTTCTTCAGACCACCAAAACTGCTGAAATAGAATATAATGAATCCCAATAATCATAAGATAATAACTTGAAAATCATGTGCAAGATGCATAGGTTGATCTGCCAGAGTGCGGACGGTCCGCGCTAGGGGGCCGGACAGTCCGGGCACCACAGCCGGACGGTCCGCGCCACCCTGGCATACGGTCCATGACTGTCCAGGGACAAATTTCAAACCCCAATTTGCCCCAAATATTCAAACACAAGATTGCGATAGAATATCCATTGAAATGAAACCAAATTTTTGCACTGAGTTCATGTGGATGACCATAACCAATTCCACCAATCAATTTTGTGAAAAACCTGTCCACAAACAGATCAGAGACCAATTTGTAGAAACCCTAAAATCCACAATATTTGAACAAATTGCATGGAAAAAATTGAATACCGAGAGGAAGACAGTGGTGATGAGCTTCAAGAATTGTCCCGGACACTACGTGCTTGAATCCGAATCTACAAACACACAAACGACAAACTGACAGAGACATCATGGGAATAAAACAATTGTGACGGCTATGACCTACCTTTGGTTGATAAAAAGTCCACTCATGGACGGTCCGCATGGGGGTGCTGGACGATCCGCGCCCTAGAAAGCGCAGAAAGTCTGCTCTGCCTTTCGAACTGTCCAAAATCTGATGTGTTAGATGGTCTGCGGTCATAGGACGAACGATCCATGCCCTGACATTCAGATTTCCAATCTTTGTCCAATTTTTGAATTCAAATTTCAAACAGGGTTCATTGCTCAAAAATGGATATTTTCACCAATCCAAGGGTTAGTTTACATGCATATATACATAATATACTTGAGTGACTAACCTTTTGCACATAAATCATTTCGATGATTGAAATATAATAAATACATCAAAAATAGGCAATAAATAGCTTAGAGAGCGCATTCTAGAGCTCAAATGTAATATAACACATGTGTACTCAACTTCAGGCAACGATTGAGAGATCTATCACATTCATTTCACTGCTTAACTTGCAAAACATTGCTTCATCCTACGACTTTGTAAATATATCCTCCAATTGATCATCTGTGTCAATAGAATAAATAGAGATATCTCTTTTTCCAACGTGATCTCTTAAGAAGTGATGCCTAATATCAATATACTTCGTTCTTGAGTGTTGGACCGGATTTGTAACTAATTTTACGGCACTCTCATTATCACACATAAGAGGTACATTCTTGAATGAAATCCCATAATCCAATAGAGTTTGTTTCATCTATAATAATTGAGCACAACAACTACCGGCCGATATATATTCCGCCTCGGTGGTAGAGAGAGCGACCGAGTTTTGTTTCTTAGAAGACCATGAAACAAGATACCTCCCAAGAAATTGACAACATCTAGAGGTGCTCTCTCCCTATCAACCTTCGAACCCACATAGTCAGAATCCAAATAACCAGTCAATTCAAATTAAGCACCTTTGGGATACCATAGACCAATATTGGGGGTATGCATCAAATACCTTAGAAATCTTTTGGCGGCCTTCAAATGAACCTATCTAGGTGATGCTTGAAACCGAGCACACATGCAAACCCTAAACATAACAGTGGGCCTAGATGCCATAATATAAAGCAAACAACCAATTATTGAACGAAAAAGTTTTTGATCAACAATTGTACCTCCCTCATCTAAGTCAAGATGACCATTTGTTGCCATATGAGTCTTGATAGGATTTGCATTTTCTAAGCCAAACTTTTTAAGCATGTCCTTCAAATATTTAGACTGACTTACAAAAATTCCATCTTACAATTTTTTAATTTGAAGACCGAGGAAGAAGCTCAATTCTCCAATCATAGACATTTCGAATTACTTTGACATCATTTTTACCAAACTCCTCACAAAATGACTCATTAGTTGATCTAAAAATAATATCATCAACATAAATTTGACAAACAAATAAATCATTACCAATTCTTTTAGTGAATAAAGTAGTGTCAACTTTCCCAATTTTGAAGTCTTTAGAAAGCTAGAAATCTCTAAGCCTTTCAAACCAAGTGTGTGGAGCTTGCTTAAGCCCATAGAGAGCTTTAGAAAGCTTGTACACATGGTTAGGTCTTTTGGGGTCCTCAAAATCAGGAGGTTTGAGAGCACCTAGAGAGGGGGTGAATAAGTGATCCTATAAAAATCAAGTCTAAACAACACAAACTTGGTTTATAATAAATAATAATGGGATTAAAACCAAGGTCATATGAATAGAGAGAAGAGAACCCTTCACTTGACTATTCCTTTAGGATATGTATTGAACTTAGGAACAATAGCGCAAGTGAATAGATGAGAACTCTATGGAAGAAAACAATCACAATAGAAAGATGCATAAGTGACACAATGACTTTATCCCATGGTTTGGCCAATGCCTACTCCACGTTGTGGTGACCTCCTTTGGTCAAGGATTGCACTCAATCCCTCTTAAGTGATCCAAAGATCAAACTTGAGTACCACTGTTTTCTTCTTTATCTCAAGTTTTCCCTTTGTGAGGAATCTCCACAAGTTGGAGTCTCTCACCCTTACAAGATTGATCACAATTAAACCACAAGAGTAAGGGAGAGAATAGAACCACACACACGAGACAAACTTGCAGCGACTCATGCACACAAAATGAGAGAGAGGAGCACAAAGACAGCACAACGGAGTTACAACTCAAAACAAGTGCCCAAATCTCAATCTACTAAAGCAAAGGCATGAATTCGATGTCTTGGCGTTGTTGGATGTTCAAAGAGTGCTTGGTGTTCTACTCCATGCGCCTAGGGGTCCCTTTTATAGCACCCCAAAGCAGCTAGGAGCTGTTTGAGTTCAATTTGGAAGGCTCTGGTTGCCTTCTATCCGTGGGCGGACCGGACAGTCCTGTGCACTACCTGTAATGCCCTCAATTTGGGGGTATAATTTTTTGTCTCCGATATTTTCCAAGTTCAGGCGTTACTCTCTTTCCTCTTCTCATTTCGCCCCTTCCTCCCTCTTTCAAAGCAATATAGAGACTGGTGTCCGTATCACGTGTAAACAAAACCTAAGTTGATATGGTTGTTGCATCATGCCGAAGCATATTTATTTTGTCTGATATTGTGCCTAATCACGTGTTCGTCTCATTTTGGTTTTTGATTCGCGGATTGACCTCGATTAGAAGCAGGCGAGAGCGAGCAGTGGGTAGTCGGCTCGGGCCACGGCCTAGCGCCCGGCCCATGGCACGGCCCACCCTGGCCCAAGCGTGCCCCCAACCCCCTCCCCTCATTCTCTCTTTTCCGCGCAGCTACCTCCCTCTCCCTCTCTTCCACCTCTCCTTGCCCTAGGTTGGATCCCGGTGAGCGGTTGTCGCCGATCGTCGAGCCTCGAGGTGAGCTTCCCCTCTCCTCTCTTCTCTCCCTCTTCCCCCCTCCATCTCCCTGCACGCAGACCCTCCCCAGCGATCCCTTCCCTGGCGCGGCCCCCTGCCCGGCACGGTGACCCCTACACGACTAGCCCCAAGCGCGGTTGCACGCTTCGTCGCGCAATGATTCATTTAATTTCAGTTTAGGTAATGTGTTGTGTCGCGCTTTTCGTCGCGCGATGTTTTATTTTAAATTCGGTTTAATTAGCATATGTCGTCGCGCGCTTCGTCGCGCGACGATTCGTTTTAATTTTAGTTTAGTTTAAGTATTGCGTCGCGCGCTTTGTTACGCGACGATTCGTTTTAATTCCGCTTAAATTATGCATTGTGTTGCGTGCTTCGTCGCGCGACAACCATTTAAATTTACATAGTGGTTTATAATAGTTAAGTGCATATCGTAACTTTATTTTATGCATAGCGCGATTGTTAAATTAATATGGTTATGTCTAGTCAAGTATTTTCATCTGTAGCTGCTTAACGTAATTACCTTTCGACCGTAGCCTCGGTCGTTGTAATTTCTTTCTCGCATAGTCGTAGATGCGAGCCTTGCGCCATGCGTTTGTTTATTTGTTATATTTTATTGTGTGGTGTATTATTTCTTTCTATATTAAGTTTATGGAATGTATGTTTGAACTCATATAGATAACGGTCTGTTGGTGGAGTCCATAGGAGTTGCAGGTGAAGACCCTGAGCAACAACTGGTTGGTGAAGGCAAGTGTCCTCTGACCTATCTATGTCCCATACATTTTATAATTCACCTGCCCGCATTTAGATAATTTATACCTAAGGATTGACTAGCTTTGTTTATCCTGTCCTTGTTCACCTATGTGGGTTGGATCATTTTGATTTAGCTCTATGCTAGTGCTTCACTTTTATCAATGAACATGATGAGATTATTTATGATACGATGATTACCTTTTGATTATGATGATGGTATTGTTACATTCAAGGGGACTCGAGCGGTTTCTCGAGTGCCTCTCTTTAAGGACTGGTTCGTGGGATGACCACCCGGGAAAACAGTACAACCATGAGGGTGGTATGGGACGCCCTTAGCTATCTAATTAGAGGAACTAAGGTGTAGTTTGCTTCACCGTTGTGCCATCAATGGGGCTCAGTGTATGCGTCTCGCTCTGCCGAGGGATGTTTGCCCCTTGGGGAGCAGTGCGGTACATTTAAGAAACCTAACGGGCGGCTACAGTGTCACACCCGGTTTTGAAGGCAAACCGAATGCGAACCATGTACTTGCCAGGATCAGAAACTCACGTACACAGTGATTACATAATTGGACATCATCACACATTGCTCAAAATAAATAGCGGAAATGTACTTTATGACATCTAGATGTCCAAGATATCCATAGAGTCTAATACATAGTCATTAGCATTATCAAAGTGCGGAATACGAAACATAGTAGATAAGGCCTTCTTATGCAGCTGAGTGGGAGTTTGCCACTAAGATAACTAGAACTCGTCGTAGTCCTGAAACTCCTCAAAGTCATCCATGTTATCAGCATCTCCTCCTGAGCATTGAGTACAGTGGGGACAACCTAGGGTGGGGTGGTTTGTAAAGCAAGGGTGAGTACACATCAACGTACTCAGCAATTGTCCCGTTTGGCTAAAGTGGACTAGCTGTATGTGGAGTTAAGGTTAAGCAGTTGCTTTTAGTTGGTCAAGTATTTATTACTGTTAGTAGAGCCAAGTTTTAGTAATAAAACCAGTTATTACCCAAATGTACTCCCTCCAAGAGGAAATACTAGAGATCATAATTATGCCATCATCATAAAAGTAACCAAAGTTCTTCTAATCAAAGAAGATCCCAAGGCCGCTCTTAACCGTGAGCACGGCTGATATACCAGTTTGATAAATAGCCTTTACAAAGATTCCCCAGAGGTCATAGTCGCCTGTTAGGTTTCTCCGGTTTGATAAACACAGTACCTCTCCCCAAACGAAGGGTGACTAACAAAACCAAATCAAGAACCTCTGCAACCAGCCTCGGTAGAGCAATTACTGTGCCCGAACCCCATTTACGGCCCTACGGCGAAGCCAACTACACCTCAGGTTCCCCTAATTAATTAGCTAAGGGCGTCCCATTCCACCATCATGGTTGCACTAATATCCCGGGTTGTCACTCCCCAAACAGGTCCTTACGGAGAGGTACTCAGGAAACAGCCTGAGTCCCCTAAAGTATCACAAGATCATCATCGGGATAACATCATCGTATCATAAATATTCACATCATGTTCATTGATTAAGTTAAAGCAATAACATAAAACTAACCATGATAATCCAAAAGGTAAACAAGGGCAAGGTAAATACAAACTAGTCAATCCTTAAGTTTCAATAATGTAATGCGGGACAGTGAATTATAAAGTACGTAGGACACAATGGGTCAAAGGACACTTGCCTTCACCAGCTTGTTGCTCACGAAGATCTTCGACAACACACTCAGGAACCACGAGCTGCTCGTTGTCTGAATAAAGCGATCATACATTCAATACATTTGGAAAAGACAAATGAACAACACACCAAACATTTGCAATCAAGTATACACTACTTTGACAAGACATTATAACACAAAAGATAAACCTAACTGCTAGGGATTAGTACATTTAGGGGTTAGTGATTCTCTGAACCTTGTGGATTACATAACTTAGTTCTACTAATTTTAGTGAGACACAAAATTATTCCAGAGATCAATTCACACATGGCATAATATTAATCTTACAAAATTAAACACCTAAGTACCATTAAAATTTCCTTTTTATTTATTTTATTACAAAATACATTATTACATAAACTTAACCTATAGTCTAGGCATAAAATTAAAGTGCACAAACTATGGATGAACATAATTTATTTGGATAGAGAATATTCCTATGAACATTTTGCAATTTGAACCACTAAATTTGAAGTTTGAAATATAAAACTAGGTCAAATTCTGTGATTATTTAAAAGCGAGGGCTCTGTTTATAAGAGTTCAGGGGTATGCGCGCAAAACCTAAGGACGGCGGGTTAATTCTCAGAAAACCGAGAGGTTATTTAACAATTTTACCACGCGAAGGGGTACAGGGCTATACTGACCGTCCGATCTCCGGTCAACGGCCCAGATTAAATCCTATAGACGAGCGCGCGGGCACGGGCGCGCACCGAGCGCTGACAGGTGGGCTCGGGGTGTCAGCGACCTGGGGTTGGGCTGACAGGTCGGGCCCAGCGGCAGGGGCACGAGTGAGGGTGCGAATCCGAGCAGTCGGGTGCGAATCGGATGATTAGGATTAGATTGGGTTTGATTAAATCCGGACCACCCAATCTCAGACAGACGCTTGAGATCCACTGGCCAGGTCCCTCGGTCGCCAGTGGTGGTGCCACTCGTGTCTACGGCGGGGGCTCACCGGAGATGAGGGTGCAGGCGCGCTGGGACCCACGGGACACCGGGAAACGCTCTAGGAGGTTTGGGGAATGTAGCGAATGCGGTCATGGGCACAACAACGGCGTGGAGACACCGGAGAACAACTGTCTGCGACGGGTTGGCTCAACGGCGGCACAACTACTCTCCGGCGAGCAATCGCGCCTAGACGAGAATAGGAAAAGGGTAAATTGGGGGCGGGATAGGTTGGTTACCTTGATAAGAGACTCTGGGACCCTTGAACGGCGGCAGAGACACGGTGAAGGCTTGGGTCAACGACGGCGGCTCTCCGGCTGTGCGAGGAATGCTCCGGTGAGCGCGGGCAGAGGGAACGAGAGAGGGAGAGTAAATTGAGATGTCGGTTAGCTGGGCCAGCTTGGGCCGAAAGGCCGGGGGAAGGGAGTTTGGGCTGCTTTTCCTTTTTCTTTTATTTTCTTAATTACTAATCCTTTTCCTTTTATGTTCTCTAGGGTTTTCAAATCAAATTCAAACCAAAGGCAAATTCAAATTATTTCAAACATGTGCATCAAGCAAAAGGATAATTTAGGTCCAACATGATGCAACAATTCATGACTCACATTGTTTTAACAAAATAAATAACTAATCCAACTCCTAGCATTTCTTCAGCTGAGACATATGGAACACATCATGCACAGCTGACAGGCTTTCTGGTAAGCTGAGTAACTATGCCACTTCTCCGCGTTTTGCTTCAATCTGGTACGGACCGATGTATCGAGGTGCTAGCTTGACTTTGACTTTGAACCTTTTGATTCCTCTGATAGGTGACACCTTCAAGTAGACAGAATCTCCCCCTTCAAAACTCAATTCCCTTCTTCGGGTGTCAGCATAGTTTTGCTGCCTGGACTGGGTTGTCTTCAGATTCTCTCAAACCATTCTGATGTTCTCTTCAGCCTTAAACAGAATATCTGGACCGAACACCTGTGGCAGAACCATCCGAATTATCCCAGCTTAAGTGCCCAAGTCGCACCCTTAAAGGCAGCTACACACTTAAACCGGAATAAACCGTTTAGTTCTTCGGATCTCGTCCGATAGAGCCACTTACCAAGGATCGAGTACCATTAGCTCTTTCGATGGTGAGGCTCATGTAACACCTAGTGTTGCCTAGGGTTCTTCTCAGTACCCCACTAAGGACCATTATCACATGTAATAAAGATTGAGCAAAACACCCCAACACTTGAGGAACAAAGATTTGAGTAAGTCTTTTAATCTTAAGAATCATACATTAACCATATCATGCACCTCAAGGTGAGAAAAATGCACAAAATTTAAAATGACCCTAAATGAGCAAAATCATGATGAGAACCAAATAACAAAGTTATAGTATACTAAAGAGGCTACAAAGTATAGTAAGAAAGATTTATAAGAAGGGCTCTGCAAAATTCTCAAAATGACCCCTCAAATGAGAACTCAATACGAAATTCAGAAAATTCAGAATCTGAATTTTAACCCTTCCCAAAGTTCAGCGTGTTCTCTGTTTTCCAAAGCTCAAATCCACAAAGTCCAAATACCAAATTGGCACCAAATTACCTTAGGCACATCCTGGAAATGTTTGGGGGCAAATCTCAACCATTGGACATGGGTTGACATGGTTATGCCTCGGGACACAGCAGGTTGACACTGCCATCTTGCTGACACGACTACTCCATGTACACTACCGAAAACCGCTCGACTTCCACACATAAACGACAAAGCTTGCATTAGGGAACAAATCTTACACTGCGATCTTTCCCAAATTCGCGAAGATATGCGCCCTATCGGTATTAGAACAAGAGCAGAAGAAACCGTGCCACGTGTTCGACCATGCTGACATGCCCATTGCACGCCAGCTCGCGCACCTGCGCTGAGCCGTGCGCGCCCGCTCTGGTCCACGCCTGCCTGTACACGGTGCCCGCGCCTTTAAAAGCCACACTCGGACGCGCCACACGTCACTCCACGCTCGCTTGCCCTCACTGTCCCGGCCCAGTCCTTAGCTCCCGCGAGCTCTGCGCCGCCTGCCAAGCCACCCGAGCACTCGGCCACCGTTTCCAGGCCACTTCAGTCCACCTCCGCTCGATCTCGTGCCTCGGCTAGTTTCCCTAGAGCCCCGTAGAGCTCCCCGAAGCAAGAAACCGAGCGCTGCCTCACCGGAGAAGCCGTTCCACCCTCGCCGGAGTTGTTCTCCCCGTCGGCGCGCATGGCCACGCTTAACCGGTAAGTTGCAGCTCGATTACTCGTGCCCATGCCCTCCCTGACACCTAGTGAAGCTTACTGACCGGTTTGATTGGACCCTACTGTCGGGGACCATATTTAGGGGTACCCCCAAGACTCCTAATCTCAGCTGGTAACCCCCATCAGCACAAAGCTGCAAAGGCCTGATGGGTGCGATTAAGTCGAGGCTCGGTCCGCTCAAGGGACACGATCTCGCCTCGCCCGAGCCCAGCCTCGGGCAAGGGCAGCCGACCCCGGAGGATTCACGTCTCGCCCGAGGGCCCCCTCAAGCAACGGACACACCTTCGGCTCGCCCGAGGCCCAGTCTTCGCCAAGAAGCAACCTTGGCCAAATCGCCACGACGACCGACCGTATCGCAGGGGCATTTAATGCAAAGGTGGCCTGACACCTTATCCTGACACACGCCCTTCAGTCGACTGAGCCGAAGTGACCACAGTCACTTCGCCGCTCCACTGACCAGTCTGACAAGAAGACAGCGCCGCCCGCGTCGCTCCGACTACCGTGCCACTCGATAGAGTGAGGCTGACATCGGCCAAGCCCGGCCTCAGGCGCCATAAGAAACTCCGTCTTGCCCAACCCAGGGCTCAGACTCGGGCTCGGCCCCGGAAGACGACGAACTCCGCCTCGCCCGACCCAGGGCTCGGACTCGGGCTCGGCCTCGGAAGACGACGAACTCCGCCTCGCCCGACCCAGGGCTCGGACTCGGGCTCAGCCCCGGAAGACGATGAACTCCGCCTCGCCCGACCCAGGGCTCGGACTCGGGCTCGGCCCCGGAAGACGACGAACTCCGCCTCGCCCGACCCAGGGCTCGGACTCGACCTCAGCCGACGGTCTCCATCTCGCCCGACCCAAGGGCTCGGACTCGACCTCGACCTCGGAAGACAAACTCGACCTCGACCTCGGAGGAGCCTCCGCCTCGCCTAACCCAGGGCTCGGACCGACCACGTCACAGGAGGGGCCATCATTACCCTACCCCTAGCTAGCTCAGGCTACGGGGAACAAGACCGGCGTCCCATCTGGCTCGCCCCGGTAAACAAGTAATGATGGCGCCCCGCATGCTCCATGACGACGGCGGCTCTCAGCCCTCTTACGGAAGCAAGGAGACGTCAGCAAGGACTCGACAGCCCCGACAGCTGTCCTTCCGCCAGGCTTCAGCGCTCCTCCGACGGCCACGACATCACACGAACAGGGTGCCAAAACCTCTCCGGCTGCCACGACGGCATGTACTTAGGGCACTAGCTCCTCTCTGCTAGACACGTTAGCACATTGCTACATCTCCCAATTGTACACATGGACCCCCTCCTTACGCCTATAAAAGGAAGGTCCAAGGCCCTCTTACAGAGGGTTGGCCGCGCGGGGAAGGACGGGACGGCGCGTATAAGCCTCTCGCTCTCTCCCACGCGGACGCTTGTAACCCCTTACTGCAAGCGCACCCGACTTGGGCGCGTGACAAACACGAAGGCCGCGGGTTTCCCCTTTTACGCCTGTCTTCCTCCGGCTCCATTTCCCCCCTTCGCGCTCCGTCTCGCGCCGACCCATCTGGGCTGGGGCACGCGGCGACAATTTACTCGTCGGTCCAGGGACCCCCCTGGGTCAAAACGCCGACAGTTGGCGCGCCAGGTAGGGTCCTGCTGCGTGTTGACGAACAACTTCCCATCAAGCTCCAGATGGGTAGTCTCCAGCAACCTTTCCAGCCCGGGACGGTGCTCCGTTTCGGGAGTCTTGAGTTCATGTCCCTCGATGGCAGCTACGACATGATACTCCTTCCCCCGTCGCGCGACGGCGACAATGGCGACCGACAACCCGCCCGCCGGCGGCGAAATCGACGATGTCTTCCCCACGTGGCGGAAGAACAACATTCGGGTTTATCCCGTCGCCCCCCCTGCCGACGGAGGAGGAGGCGGGGCAACCAAGGCTAAGCAGGAGGCGGCACCTCGTCGGCTGTCGAGCGAGTCGACGGCACTGGCGCCCAACGGGGGACACGCCGGGCATCGACCTCGCGTCTGAGACGAAGACGAGCGCCGTTTCCCCGCAACACGCCAACTCCAAGCGGACGGACGACGCCAGCACGCTCGCAAAAGACTTGCTGGGCGTCACCCTTGTACCTGAGACGACGGTGCGATCTACCCCTGACGTGACTTCGTCACCGCCCGTCGACCAAGAGGTACCGACCGATTCCCATCTCGTGCCTTTTGGATTCAGCCTCGACCAGCCAAGCGACTTCGCTTTGGTGGACGCTTTCATAGAGGCAAGTCCGAACCCTCTGGGGTATCGTATGCGGTCACCCTGGGACCGGCTGACAGCCGTCTCGACCTACGGGCCCTCGGGTTCTGAGGGAGATGACGAGCCCGACTTTTGTTGGGATTTCTCCGGACTTGGTAACCCCAGTGCCATGCGGGACTTCATGACCGCATGCGACTACTGCCTCTCTGATTGTTCCGACGGTAGCCGTAGCTTCGGCGACGAGGACTGCGGCCCAAGTCGTGAATGTTTCCACGTCGATCTAGGGGGTCCCGACGAAGGCAACCATCTTGGTATACCGGAAAACGGTGATCCCCCTTGGCCTGCGCCTCGCGTTGACATCCTTCGGGAGCTAGCTGTGATCCCCGTCCCGATGGGGGGTCATGACTCACAGCTCGAGCAAATCCACGAGATGCAGGCCAGGCTCGACGAGGGAGCAGGAACGCTTGAGCCGTTCCGCCGGGACATCGGGCAGGAATGGGCGGGCCAACCTCCGGCCGGAGAAGCGCGTCATCTACCCCAGGGCATCCGGCATCGCATCGCCGACGATGTCAGGGCAAGGCCGCCACCGGCTTCCAGTGGGGTCGGCCAGAACCTGGCTGCAGCGACAATACTTCTCCGCGTGATGTCGGAGCCATCAACCACCGAGGGGCGGCGTATCTAGGGAGAGCTCAAGAATCTCCTGGAGGATGCTGCGGTCCGACGGGCCGAAAGCTCTGCCTCCCGAAGGCAGGGGTACCCCTTGGAGCATCGCGCCGCGACTTCCCGATACATGTGGGAAGCCTCGGTCCACACCGGGCGCACGCGCAACACAGCGCCTGCGGCCCCAGGTCGCCTCGGCAACGAGCACCATCACCGCAACCGTCGAACCCACCTCGACGAGAAGGTGCGCCGAGGCTACCACCCCAGGCGTGGGGGACGCTACGACGGCGGGGAGGATCGGAGTCCCTCGCCCGAACCACCCGGTCCGCAGGCTTTCAGCCGGCCCATACGACGGGCGCCGTTCCCGACCCAGTTCCGAACCCCGACTACTATCACAAAGTACTCGGGGGAGACGAGACCGGAACTGTGGCTCGTGGACTACCGGCTGGCCTGCCACCTTGGTGGAACGGACGATGACAACCTCATCATCCGCAACCTCCCCCTGTTCCTCTCCGACACCGCTCGAGCCTGGCTGGAGCACCTGCCTCCGGGGCAGATGTCCAACTGGGACGACCTGGTCCAAGCCTTCGCCGGCAACTTCCAGGGCACGTACGTGCGCCCTGGGAACTCCTGGGATCTCCGAAGCTGCCGCCAGCAGCCGGGAGAGTCTCTCCAGGACTACATCCGGCGATTCTCGAAGCAGTGCACCGAGCTGCCCAACGTCACCGACTCGGATGTCATCGGCGTGTTCCACGCCGACACCACCTGTCGTGACCTGGTGAGCAAGATGGGTCGTAGGACCCCCACCAGGGCGAGCGAGCTGATGGACATCGCCACCAAGTTCGCCTCTGGCCAGGAGGCGGTTGAGGCCATCTTCCGGAAGGATAAGCAACCCCAGGGCCACCAGCCGGAAGATGTCCCCGAGGCGTCCACTCAGCGCGGCACCAAGAAGAAGGGCAAGAAAAAGTCGCAAGAGAAACGCTACGCCGCCGACGCGGACCTTGTCGCCGCCGCCGAGTACAAGAACCCTCGGAAACCTCTCGGAGGTGCCAGCCTCTTCGACAAGATGCTCAAAGAGCCGTGCCCCTACCATCAGGGGCCCGTCATGCACACCCTTGAGGAGTGCACCATGCTTCGGCGCCACTTTCACAAGACCGGGCCACCTGCGGAAGGTGGCAGGGCCCGCGACGACAATAAGAAGGAGGATCACAAGGCAGGAGAGTTCCCCGAGGTCCACGACTGCTTCATGATCTACGGTGGGCAAGTGGCGAACGCATCGGCTCGGCACCGCAAGCAAGAGCGTCGGGAGGTCTGCTCGGTAAAGGTGGCGGCGCCAGTCTACCTAGACTGGTCCGACAAGCCCATCACCTTCGACCAGGGCGACCACCCCGACCGCGTGCCGAGCCCGGGGAAATACCCGCTCGTTGTCGACCCCGTCATCGGCAACGTCAGGCTCACCAAGGTCCTCATGGACGGAGGCAGCAACCTCAACATCATCTACGCCGAGACCCTCGGGCTCCTACGGATCGATCTATCCTCGGTCCGGGTAGGCGCTGCGCCTTTTCACGGGATCATTCCCGGGAAGCCGTCTAGCACCTCGGACAACTCAATCTACCCGTCTGCTTCGGGACTCCCTCCAACTTCCGAAGGGAAACCCTCACGTTCGAGGTGGTCGGGTTCCGAGGAACCTACCATGCGGTGTTGGGGAGGCCATGCTACGCCAAGTTCATGGCCGTCCCCAACTAGACCTACCTCAAGCTCAAGATGTCGGGCCCCAACGGGGTCATCACCGTCGGCCCCACGTACCGACACACGTACGAATGCGACGTGGAGTGCGTGGAGTACGCCAAGGCCCTCTCCGAATCCGAGGCCCTCATCGCCGACCTAGAGAGCCTCTCCAAGGAGGCGCCAGACGTGAAGCGCCATGCCGGCAACTTCGAGCCAGTGGAGACGGTTAAGTCCGTCCCCCTCGACCCCAGCAACGACAGCTCCAAGCAGATCCGGATTGGCTCCGAGCTTGACCCCAAATAGGAAGCAGTGCTCGTCGACTTTCTCCGCGCAAACGCCGACATCTTCGCGTGGAGTCCCTCGGACATGCCTGGCATACCGAGGGATGTCGCCGAGCACTCACTGGATATCTGAGCTAGAGCCCGACCCGTGAAGTAGTCTCTACGCCGATTCGACGAAGAAAAGCGCAGAGCCATAGGCGAGGAGATCCACATGCTAATGGCGGCAGGGTTCATCAAAGAGGTATTCCATCCCGAATGGCTTGCCAACCTTGTGCTTGTGAGAAAGAAAGGAGGGAAATGGCGGATGTGAGTAGACTACACTGGTCTAAACAAAGCATGTCCAAAAGTTCCCTACCCTCTGCCTCGCATCGATCAATTCGTGGATTCCACTGCTGGGTGCAAAACCTTGTCTTTCCTCGATGCCTACTCAGGGTATCACCAAATCAGGATGAAAGAGTCCGACCAGCTCGCGACTTCTTTCATCACACCTTTTGGCATGTACTGTTATGTTACCATGCCGTTTGGTTTGAGGAATGCGGGTGCAACGTACCAACGGTGCATGAACCACGTGTTCGGCGAACACATTGGTCGAACGGTCGAGGCCTACGTCGATGACATCGTAGTCAAGACGAGGAAGGCCTCCGACCTCCTTTCCGACCTTGAAACGACATTCCGGTGTCTCAAGGCGAAAGGCATAAAGCTCAATCCCGAGAAGTGCGTCTTCGGGGTCCCCCGAGGCATGCTCTTGGGGTTCATCGTCTCCGAGCGGGGCATCGAGGCCAACCCAAAGAACATCGCGGCCATCACCGACATGGGGCCCATCAAGGACTTGAAAGGCGTATAGAGGGTCCCGGGATGCCTTGCGGCTCTGAGCCGTTTCATCTCGCGCCTCGGCGAAAGAGGCCTGCCTCTGTACCGCCTCTTAAGAAAGGACGAGTGCTTCACTTGGACCCCTGAGGCCGAGGAAGCCCTCGGGAACCTGATGGCGCTCCTCACGAACGCGCCCATCTTGGTGTCCCCCGCTGCCGGAGAAGCCATCTTGTTCTACGTCGCCGCTACCACTCAGGTGGTCAGCGCCGCGATCGTGGTTGAGAGACGAGAAGAGGGGCATGCATTGCCCGTCCAGAGGCTAGTCTACTTCATCAGTGAGGTACTGTCTGAGACCAAGATCCGCTACCCACAAATTCAGAAGCTGCTGTACACGGTGATCCTGACGCGGCGGAAGTTGCGACACTACTTCGAGTCTCATCCGGTAACTGTGGTGTCATCCTTCCCCCTGGGGGAGATCATCCAGTGTCGAGAGGCCTCGGGGAGGATTGCGAAGTGGGCGGTGGAAATCATGGGTGAGACAATCTCGTTCGCCCCTCGGAAGGCCATCAAGTCCCAAGTCTTGGCGGACTTTGTGGCTAAATGGGTCGATACCCAGCTCCCGACAGTTCCGATCCAACCGGAACTCTAGACCATGTTTTTCGACGGGTCGCTGATGAAGACAGGGGCAGACGTGGGCCTGCTCTTCATCTCGCCCCTCGGGAAGCACCTACGCTACGTGCTACGCCTCCACTTCCCGGCGTCCAACAATGTGGCCGAGTACGAGGCTCTGGTCAACGGGTTGCGCATCGCCATCGAGCTAGGGGTCTGACGCCTCGACGCTCGCGGTGACTCGCAGCTCGTCATCGACCAAGTCATGAAGAACTCCCACTGCCCCGACCCGAAGATGGAAGCCTACTGCGATGAGGTTCGGCGCCTGGAAGATAAGTTCTATGGGCTCGAGCTCAACCACATCGCCCGACGATACAACGAGACTGCGGACGAGCTGGCTAAGATAGCCTAGGGGCGGACAACGGTTCCCCCGGACGTCTTCTCCCGAGACCTACATCAACCCTCCGTCAAGATCGATGACGCGCCCGAGCCCGAGAAGGCCTCGGCTCAGCCCGAGGCACCCTCGGCCGATCCCGAGGTACCCTCGGCTCAGCCCGAGGCACCCTCGGCCCCCGAGGGTGAGGCACTGCGCGTCGAGGAGGAGCGGAGCGGGGTCACGCTTAATCGAAACTGGCAGACCCCGTACCTGCAATATCTCCACCGAGGAGAGCTACCCCTCGACCGAGCCAAAGCTCGGCGGTTGGCGCGGCGCGCCAAGTCGTTCGTCTTGCTGGGGGACGGGAAGGAGCTCTACCACCGCAGCCCCTCAGGCATCCTCCAGCGATGCATATCCATCGCCGAAGGTCAGGAGCTCTTACGAGAAATACACTCGGGGGCTTGCGGTCACCACGCAGCGCCCCGAGCCCTTGTTGGAAACGCCTTCCGGCAAGGTTTCTACTGGCCGACCGCGGTGGCCGACGCCACTAGAATTGTCCGCACCTGCCAGGGGTGTCAATTCTACGCAAGGCAGACCCACCTGCCCGCTTAGGCTCTGCAGACCATACCCATCACCTGGCCGTTCGCTGTGTGGGGTCTGAACCTCGTTGGCCCTTTGAAGAAGGCACCCAGGGGCTACACGCACCTGCTGGTCGCCATCGACAAATTCTCCAAGTGGATCGAGGTCCGACCCCTAAACAACATCAGGTCCGAATAGGCGGTGGCGTTCTTCACCAACATCATCCATCGTTTTGGGGTCCCGAACTCCATCATCACCGACAACGGCACCCAGTTCACCGGCAGAAAGTTCCTGGACTTCTGCGAGGATCACCACATCCGGGTGGACTGGGCCACCATGGCTCACCCCATGACGAATGGGCAAGTAGAGCGTGCCAACGACATGATCCTGCAAGGACTCAAGCCGTGGATCTGCAACGACCTCAACAAGTTCGGCAGGCGATGGATGAAGGAGCTCCCCTCGGTGGTCTGGAGTCTGAGTCTGAGGACAACGCCAAGCCGAGCCACGGGCTTCACACCGTTCTTTCTAGTCTATGGGGCCGAGGCTATCTTGCCCACAGACTTAGAATATGGTTCCCCGAGGACGAGGGCCTACGACGACCAAAGCAATCGAGCTAACCGAGAAGACTCACTGGACCAGCTGGAAGAGGCTCGGGACATGGCCTTACTACACTCGGTGCGGTACCAGCAGTCCCTCCGACGCTACCACGCCCGAGGGGTTCGGTCCCGAGACCTCCAGGTGGGCGACCTGGTGCTTCGGCTGCGACAAGACGCCCGAGGGCGGCACAAGCTCACACCTCCCTGGGAGGGGCCGTTCGTCATCGCCAAGGTTCTGAAGCCCGGGACGTACAAGCTGGCCAACAGTCAAGGCGAGGTCTACAGCAATGCTTGGAACATCCGACAGCTACGTCGCTTCTACCCTTAAGATGCTTTCAAGTCGTTCATACACCTCGTTCACACACAAAGTCTAACCATCAAGGAAGGGTTAGCCTTGCCTCGGCAAAGCCCGACCCTCCCTCGGGGGCTAGAAGGGGGGAACCCCCTCCGCGTCAAAATTTTCCTCGGAAAAGATCCTTTCTGCCATAGTGTCTTTCGTGCTTTTCGACTACTTCGAAAGTGGGATCCCGAAAACGACGGAGTACACGTAAGCAGCCAAGGCTGACTGAGCCGAGGGACTCCTACACCTCCGGGATACGGATACGTCACTCATCACCTTCTGCGATAAGTAACTCACGCTCGGATAGGGTGACTCCGCGGACCGAACAAGTCTTCACGCTCGAAAACTCTTCTGCCGAAACGATTTTTCGGGCCTTCTCGACTATATCGATAGCAGAATCCTACAGACGAGTAAGAGTACACGTAAGCGGCAAGGCCGACCGAGCCGAGGGACTCCTACGCCTCCGGGATACAGATACCTCACTCATCACCTTCCGTGAAAAGTAACTCTCGCTCGGGCAAACGATTCTGTTACCGACAAATAAGTCCAGACACTCGAAACAAGAGGAAAAGAAACGCAGCTTTACAACACGACGACAGTGTGTTTGGGCCTCAGCGGCCGCAGAAAACATACACACACTACAAGGTAAACCAATCCTGCAGGCTCGGACCTTGACGGAGGGGGAGCAGCAGCACCCTCAGCGTCAACTACACCTTCGGCAAAGTCTGACCTAGCCTCGGACGGCGACGCGGTCGGAGGATCTCCACTCCGAAGGACGACATCAGCACCATGCCCGGGCCGTCGCCGCTAGGGTCTCCTCCAGGAATCCGGCCCGAGTAGACGGTTCGGCCGGCCACCCCGAAGCCTCAGCCAGCTGTCCCCCAAGGACATCAGCCCGGCTCGTGGCCTCGGCAACTCGACTCCGGCGTCGGTCCCGCCAGTGGACAGCCCGGCCAGGCTCCGGCCGACGAAGTCTTCTTTTCGAGCCAACTCTGCCTCTGTCCATGCTGACACCGCTGCCTCTGGTTTCGGCTCATCGAAGAGCAGCCGAGGATTTCCTTTAACTAAGCAAGAGAAGCCTCGGGCGGCAAGGCCGACCGAGCCGAGGGACTCCTACGCCTCCGGGATACGGATACCTCACTCGTCACCTTCGCACGAGGCAACTCACACTTGGTTAAGCGGTCCAGTTAGCCGACAGGCGAGTCCTAGTGCTCGAAATGAGGAAAAAACACGGCTCCGTGCCGAAAATACATACATGTTCAGGCACCGACAGCCACAATGAACAAGACACCGACACTCAAGGTGCCATTACAAACGGAACTCCGGTTCCACCTCCGCAGGTACGAACAACCCCACACGATTGGAGGGCCTGTGGAGCAACAGAAGGCCGACGGACGGCTCGCCGCCACCCGCTCCAACAGCGACGACGACGACTTCTGCTCCGAGCGGCCGAATAGCAGCAGCGATGACCTAAGGGCGGATGTTGCTGCCATAAGGCCCTCGCCCATGTCCCCACTCGAGGGGCAAGGACGAGCAGAAGGCCGTAGAGTTGGAGGTCAGTCCGTGCGCGGCACCGGCTATCTCGTCGGCGGAGAAACCTCTTCTGGCTGCTGTGGCGGAAGGTGGCACCGAAAGCGGCGCCAAAGCCGCTCGGGCCAGAGAGCCGGACGCGCGGTAGCTGCCGGCGCCGCGAACGGTGAACGCCCTTCCCCCCGATCGCTGAGGGAAGGAGCGGGCCGCTGCCCGCGCAAAGATCGACCCCAACTCGGCGCACTCCCCTCCCCAGCACTGATGATTTTCATCCTTGAAGCTGAGGGAGGGGCAGAGGCTGCAGCCCGGCTTGCTTCTCCCCACCCAGGGGCTGGTGGTCACCGTCTTGGGTGACCACCGGCGAGGGGATGCGGCCGGGCTGCCTGATGAAAATCCTTGAAGCCGAACGATGGCTGAAAGGTACCAACTTCCACGAAGTTGCGTTCCTCCAACGACAAGGCGGAAGGACTGCGAGTGTTCCCCATCCGGGGGCTCAGAAGATGGAAAGACGCGATGCATAAGGGGAGCGCGAAGACATGGTTGCCTTTCAAGGGGGTCACCCTCCTTTTAAAGGCAATTCTCCCCACTTGCGTCCTCAACCATCGCGGGCTGAGTCTTCTCCAACACGCTCCAAGGTCCTCCCCCTACGACACGGGGGCTGGGTCCCACACGTCATGCAAGCTGGCCCAGGGCAGAAGAAGCCAAACCGCCACGCGCGGTGCGCGCAACTGCCCAGCGGTTACAAGCATTCCTCCACTTTCGCCCAGACCAGCGGGTGAAAGGGCGGACCGCCATGCAGGCGGCATGCAACCGCACCAAGTGAGCGCACCCTTTCGACTCCAACACGTCTAGCATGGGGGCCCAGGCCCACACGTCATGCAACCGGCGCACCGGTTGCTACGTGCAAGCAACTGCACCGCCACTCGCGCCACTACCGTGCCTCCTCGACTGCGGAACCAGTACCGCGACTCGAGGCAACCCTGCGTATGACCCAACAGTGCCAGCCAGGCACATCGGTCACGGGTCAATCAGCTGCGGGAGAAGGCGCGACGATCGATACGGCCAAAAATGGGCTGGCAGTAATGGCGGTGGCAGGCGGGCGGAAGCAACGGTCACGTCGTCAGCCAAGCTCACGTCTCCTCCTGGGACAGCGAGAGAACCCTCTCCCATGGCGTGAAGACGGCGCGCCCGTGCTCCGTTCCTCAAACGGCTCGCGCACGCGCAACGGCTGCCCCGCAAACCACTCGTCCCGTCGCATTAACTCTGCGGCAGAATAGGCGGCACCTTTGGCAGGAGAAGCGGGCGACGCTTCGCCTTCGCCATAATGACCGCGTCAAAAAAGGTGCGCCACGTCATTCGATTTCGTATCGTTTCCCTTTTCCTCTTTCTCTCTCTTACAACAGGGACCGGGAAAGGGGATACCCCGAAAGGGATCCTTCTCCGCGAAGGAAACGGGCCCCGAGCCCCCCTATTGATCAGAGGTTCGAAGGCTGGCCCCTCGGAGGGGTTCAACAGCCGCCTCAGAGCGCTCGGGCTCCACTCCCACTACTAGTCAGAGGTTCGAAGGCCGGACCCTCGGAAGGGTTCAACGGCCGCCTCAGGCCACTCGGGCTCTGCGCCCACTACTGATCAGGGGTTCGTAGGCTGGCCCTCGAAGGGTTCACAGCCGCCTCAGACGCAGAGCGAGGGATGACCCTGGGTACGTTCGATACATAACCAAGGCTCGGGCTATGCTCCCGAGGTACCCTAGGACATTTCCGAGACTAGCGGGAACGATCTTGTAACGGAATCCCATCAGAGGGAGGCATCGAGCCCTCGGACCCCGTCAAAAGGGGACCGGGTCCGGCAGATCACCCGCAGGTACTTTTGGAGCGCGCCTCCGGGCCTCTAGCCGACCCCTAACAAATGGGGCACGAGTGTCCACTCGGATTACTCGTCAGCAGCTCACTGGAGACACCATGTTCGGTGCCCTCCAAGGGCAACATGGCGCTTTTCCCCCCTCCTCCTTGCGGAAAGGCGACGCAGGGGCGTACGTAAAAAAGTCGAGTCTGTCCTTGACTGTCCTCTCGCTCTGTGCAGGGGCTCGGGGGCTGCTCTCGCAAACCCGGCTCCGGCCAAACCGTTGACAGCGTCAACATACCAGCCCGAGAACTTGGGACCCGACCGTGCACCCGGGCTACGGCCAGCTCGCATGAGGGAATAACCAGACCGGCCGTAGCATCACGAAACGCTTTAAGACCTCGAAGGAGTCAAACCACTCCTCCGAGGCCTCGGGGGCTACATCCGACGGGTGCACTCGCGCACACCCACCAGAACAAAACGCAACCGAGAAAGGTCGGTCCCCTTGCAAAAAAGTGCGACAAAAGCCTCCAAGTGAGTATTAACACTCCCTTCAAGGCTCGGGGGCTACTGTCGGGGACCATAATTAGGGGTACCCCCAAGACTCCTAATCTCAGCTGGTAACCCCCATCAGCACAAAGCTGCAAAGGCCTAATGGGTGCAATTAAGTCGAGGCTCGGTCCGCTCAAGGGACACGATCTCGCCTCGCCCGAGCCCAGCCTCGGGCAAGGGCAGCCGACCCCGGAGGATTCACATCTCGCCTGAGGGCCCCCTCAAGCAACGGACACACCTTCGGCTCACCCGAGGCCCAGTCTTCGCCAAGAAGCAACCTTGGCCAAATCGCCACGACGACCGACCGTATCGCAGGGGCATTTAATGCAAAGGTGGCCTGACACCTTATCCTGACACATGCCCTTCAGTCGACTGAGCCGAAGTGACCGCAGTCACTTCGCCGCTCCACTGACCAGTCTGACAAGAAGACAGCGCCGCCCGCGTCGCTCCGACTGCCGTGCCACTCGACAGAGTGAGGCTGACAGCGGCGAAGCCTGGCCTCAGGCGCCATAAGAAACTCCACCTCGCCCGACCCAGGGCTCGGACTCGGGCTCGGCCCCGGAAGACGACGAACTCCGCCTCGCCCGACCCAGGGCTCGGACTCGGGCTCGGCCCCGGAAGACGACGAACTTCGCCTCGCCCGACCCAGGGCTCGGACTCGGTGTTGGAACTTGCTATCAGTCGCAAGAAAGCCAACAGGGGTGAACAGTGTGGACAGTAGGGTTGCGCGTGAGATGGCAAATAGCTCTATTAACCAGGCCTCTCACGGGCACTGTGCGGGGGTATTTATAGGTACCTGAACGCCCAGCGCCTTGTGTTAAGGACGCATGTGCCCTCAGCTACCTAGGTTATCCCAGAATATTCCCATAAAGCAGGGTTACAGACTGTAATTACATGGATGCCTTTACAAATTAGGCCCGTAACACGCGGCGGCCACGCAGGGCCCGTTACAATGGGCCGGATCGCACGTGGGCCTCTGAGCTGGGCGAGGCCGCACTGTGGGATGCCTTCGTCGCCGGTCTTCGTCTGGTGCCGATCAAGCGAAGGGTGTCCCTGCCTGCTTTGTCTGTCAGAGCAGCGGCTAAGCAGCGGAGACTTCGAGCGAAGGGTGGCGTCTCTGCCTTCGCTCCAACACTCGGGCTCGGCCCCGGAAGACAACGAACTCTGCCTCGCCCGACCCAGGGCTCGGACTCGGGCTCGGCCCCGGAAGACGACGAACTCCGCCTCGCCCGACCCAGGGCTCGGACTCGACCTCGGCCTCAGTCGACGGTCTCCGTCTCGCCCGACCCAAGGGCTTGGACTCAACCTCGACCTCGGAAGACAGACTCGACCTCGACCTCGGAGGAGCCTCCGCCTCGCCCAACCCAGGGCTCGGACCGACCACGTCACAGGAGGGGCCATCATTACCCTACCCCTAGCTAGCTCAGGCTACGGGGAACAAGACCGGCGTCCCATCTGGCTCGCCCCGGTAAACAAGTAATGATGGCGCCCCGCATGCTCCATGACGACGGTGGCTCTCAGCCCTCTTACGGAAGCAAGGAGACGTCAGCAAGGACTCGACAGCCCCGATAGCTGTCCTTCCGCCAGGCTCCAGCGCTCCTCCGACGGCCACGACATCACACGAACAGGGTGCCAAAACCTCTCTGGCTGCCACGACGGCATGTACTTAGGGCACTAGCTCCTCTCTGCTAGACACGTTAGCACATTGCTACATCTCCCAATTGTACACCTGGACCCCCTCTTTACGCCTATAAAAGGAAGGTCCAGGGCCCTCTTACAGATTGTTGGCCGCGCGGGGAAGGACGAGACGGCGCGCATAAGCCTCTCGCTCTCTCCCACGCGGACGCTTGTAACCCCCTACTTCAAGCGCACCCGACCTGGGCGCGGGACAAACACGAAGGCCGCGGGTTTCCCCTTTTACGCCTGTCTCCCTCTGGCTCCATTCCCCCCTTCGCGCTCCGTCTCGCGCCGACCCATCTGGGTTGGGGCACGCGGCGACAATTTACTCGTCAGTCCAGGGACCCCCCGGGGTCAAAACGCCGACACCTACCGACCTAGTTAGGCCGGAGTCCTCGCCGCCGACGAGCTCCCCCGCCTGCACCCGGGGTCTGACCCACTCCGGCCATCCCCGACGGTGATCCGCACATCGACGTAACCGCTGCGACCTCCCCTACATCATCGACCGCCTTGCTAGAGCTACCTAGCCGCCGGTACACCCCTCCGCCCTTTTTTCTCCACCACGAGTACTGTTTCGTTAGAGGAAGGACCACGAGTTAGATTAGGGTAGAACTTAAGGGGTTTTTCGCATTGTCAGTCACCCGGATGAATAGTGCCCTGAGGACCTAGTTGTAATAGAAGCAGTAAAGAAAACCAGGGGTCTCTGCGCAAACTGGTTTTCCCATTCGAACTTAAATAAAATTTGAATTAAATAACATCATTTAACTTCAAAAGGGCATAACTTGAGTTTTATACATCAAAAATTGGTCAAACCAATTTTGCTGGATTCTAAAAATTATGAACTATCAAACAAAAATATTGAACCCCATGTTTTTTGTACTAAATTTTAGAGTTTGGATTAAATTTGTAAAACTTACCCAAACCTTATTAATGCAAAGAAAACTAGGAATACTTCTATACTAGGCTAGAGAAAATTGGTAAAGATACTTATCTAGAATTCACACTATTTAAAAATACTGAGCACCCCAGTATACAAAAATAGACCAGGGATGTCCATTAAAAGTTGTTTCTGCCCAAACTTTAGAAAAAATAAGAAAGGTAATAGGAGATGAAAACCAGTGAATGACCATATTTTTCATAGTATGCCTAAGTTACACAAAATCTAGAAAAAATATATGGAACCATAGTCTAGTGCTAATCTAAGGTTATAATTTTATTTGACATTAAGAAATCAAGAAAAGCCATGATTAAAAATATAAGGCTAAATACATTAATGGCAAGAAAAATTCAGGAAGCCTCCTACTAGTATACCACTACAAAAATGGTAAACACCCCAATCCATCACAGTTAGGGAGTTGAACAATTAAAACTTAAAATTGTCCCATACTTAAAATAAATCAAAAGAAAGCCTAAAAATGTAGAACAGTGAGCAAACCAATTTTTACCCAATTATTTATGATGTAAGCCACTAGAGAAAAATATGAATTTAAGGTAAAAACATGATGTAATACACCTCACTTCTTATTCCATGAGAAAGACCATATATTTCAAGAAATGCTACCACCCCTTTCCCTTTGAGAAAAATAGCCAAATTCTAGAATGATTGCTCTTGTGCAAAGAAGATAGAAAAATTAGGAAATCTGTTGTTTGACATTTTTCAAATATAGTAGCACTAGAAAGCACCACCAGACCATAAAACATTAGAAAATCACAATAAAATGACCAATAAATATCATTGGCTAAAACTTGGAATAAAGTCATATTATTGCACCTAAATGCCAGCAAAAATAAGCCTTAGGGAATAATCCACTGTTAGAAGAGAGTTGTAGTTCAAAGCACCCCGTCTGCCTAAAAACTTAATATTTTTGTGCAGAGAGAACCCTTAGCATTTTAAGCCTCAACTTTTGAGAATAAAAATTATACACCAGTGAGAAGCCACTGTAATTTTTACAGAATTTTTGGAAATTTTTATAGAAATATTGTAGTTCAAGCCTACTTTAGAAAGCATAAATAGAAAAGAGGAAAAGAAAGAATTAGCAAATGTAGTAGACCTCACCCATAATGATTCCATCAAGAATCTTGACAAAACTTTGCACTAAGACACTAAAGAAAATCAGTGGGACAATAAATAATCTGACGACTTAGAGTTGACCATACTTGACCCTAAATGGCTAAGTATACCACTAGAACTTCCAGTAGTAAGATTAAATTTACCTTATCAACTTAATCATTTTTACTACTACTACATTGCATATCATGGCATACATGTATCTCACTCATTGCATTCATTAGATTGCAGCTCGCTGACGGAGAGTACGTGCTCATTCCCGAGCAAGGAGTTGTCCAAGAGGAAGCTCAGGAGCCAGCTCCTGACCCTACCACTGAGGATCTCCCCGCAGCCCCCTCTTTTGAAGGCAAGCCCCAGTTTTATGCATAACTGTTTATATATGCTACTTTACTACACTTAATGTTTGTAGGTATGTAATGTGCACTTAAGTGTAAGAGTTGCTTGAAACCCTTAGTTGCATGAACTCAGGATTCCTTTTTGAGATGGATACTAGTATGCTAGGTCGAGTAGCTGCTTTGCTAATCAGGATCTCGGTAGAAGTCGAGTGATTTTTCTAGCACTCGCGCGAGGTCAGGCATTGATTGTATTCATCTTGATAATGGGATCTATGATGGTCTATGGACTTGGATCCAGGGTGGATGCCTTGTCTATGAGACGGAAATGGAATTAAGGATTAATGTGTGGATACCTGAGTCAAGCGTTTGAAAGTACTAAACACATGTCGAGAAATATGGTAACCGGTAAACCTAGTAACTGATTGAACCTGCCCGCAGACTTTACCCCTCACTGGACCTGAGACGGGTTCTCCCATGCTAGTTATGGTGGGTACAAGTGCGGCAATTGCACGGCGGCAGCCGGGGACAATTGGAGCATTGTACGCCAAGGCCGTGAGCCCTGTTCTGTTGACAGGGAATCGATGGGGACGTTTGACGTGTGTGGGGACAGAGTGCCCCTACATGTCGTGTGTTTAGGTTTACCTTGCCAGGATAAAAACTCGATTCGAATCATCTGCTTCTCGCAGCTAATGAGACTGCTTGACCCCTTGTACTGCATTTAGTAAAAAGTGAAATGAGGTTTTACTTGAGATAACATGTTGATTGTACTAAATGATTGGTACTATGTATGCTTAGAAAGGAGCAAACCTAGCTAAATTTAATTATGCTAGAACTGGAAAAGCTAAAATTGATTTTAGACTGAGCTAGTGCTTTTGGCAAACCAAACCCCTCAACCAAACAGCTGCATGGTCTAGAGGTAGAGGAGTAGACTCCTCACACCGAAAAGTCTAGTTGAGTATTAGTATACTCAGCCTTGCTTGTGGCACAATTTTTGCAGCTAGGCTACAGGACGTGGTTGATGGTGTGACTTGGCCTTCCACCCTGCCACCGGGTTGGACAGTTGAGTGGGATGCTGCTCCGGCAGGAGAGGACCAGGAGGAGTAGTGGGCTAGGCCTTGCCGTAGTCCTCCTTATCGTCGTTATCGATTATCCGCTGCACTTTAATTATGAACTTGTTTTCTGTTGTTAAAACTTTGATTGTTGTAATAACTCCAGTACCTTAACTTATGGTTTCATGTTTATCAGCTCCACCGGTTAGCCTACACCCCCTTAAAAGCACACTTTTGATGGTGAGGAGACGTTCTATTCAGCATGCATGCATTATAAAATATTAAAGGATTAGAATTTAAAAGAAAAATGCATCTAAGTGTGAATGTAGCAAATAGGGTTAACAATAAATAACATAAGAAGTAGAATCTAATTTAACCTACCTCCTGTTAACAACCCGGGCACATGATTTTCCTTTGCACCACCATAACATTTATATCTAACCCTCTTTCACAGATGACTTCACCCACCCCCATCAACAGAGGAGACACTCGTTTTAGTTCCAACTACGTTTCCCATGAGGGTTTCCCTTCCATCTTGTGGGAGGTGCTCAGCTCCACCGGTTACCCTACACCCCCTCAGTAAACGGTGTAGTTGTACGAGGAGCATCGGGTGCCCCGTTGCCGAGTCTGGCTGACTCTGGAGGCTCACCCTCTACAGTCGGGTTGGTGTTCCCTTGACTCCGAGACTATTGGATTCAGGGCGGATGACACCACCGAGGCTACAACTATGAAGACCCTGACGACTTTCTACAGACACCATCCCTTGGAGATGATAATGCACCCACTGGGACTCTTCCCCGCTAAGAAGAGGGATGACCCCATGTGGTGCAATCGAGTGAGCCACATGAAGGACGTGTGGGCAATGCATCTCGACCAGGTTGGGAAGATCACTGTTCAGTGTATGAGCGCAGTGTACCGCCTACAAGCCCTACAAAGCGATGCCATGGCACACCTCACTAACCTTGCTCAGACCACTAAGCTCACCCTCGACTGTCGAGAGGACTTCGTAGTCGACTGTCTTCAGAATTGGTGGAGAAAGACCTACAAGTGGAATAGTTGAGCCAGCGCATCGCAACCTTGGAGCAGCAGGTGGAGATCCGTGATAACACCATTGATATCCTAGAAATCTAGCTCCATGATGTGCAGGAGGAGCTTGAGGAAGCCAATGACCACTCAGGGTTGATGGGTTAGTTTGACACATTAGGAGAATAGAAACCCATGTGAGCTTAGTTTCGTATCGGATTTTGGACTAGGCTTATGGGTACTTTCCCCTAAATTGTTGTAACCCAGGGAAACTTTTATTGAACAAAGGAATGATTGCAGTCATGATATTCTCGTTTGGTTTCAGTGCTATTTTCATCTCATAATATACAGAAGTTCTGTTGGAACTAAGAGTCGAGATAACAATGGCCAAAGTTTCTGTTTTCATATGGCAGTTAGGCAGCGTCGTGGGCAGAACGAGCAGGTTCCCTCGCCACCTCCTCTAGCTCCCACGGTGCAGGAGCTGATGGCTCAGAAGAATGAGATTCTGTGGTAGCAATTGCAGCGCCAGCCCCACCCTCAGAAGTATGGTGGAGGCCAGCCACAGCGTCCTCCTACAGTGGCAACCTATCAAGAGTTCCTAAGCACACAACCGCCCATGTTCACCAAGGCAGAGGATCCGCTGGACGCCAATGTGTGGATAAGGGTTGTGGAGTCCAAGTTTCCCCTCCTCACGGGAGCTTGCCCTGATGACATGAAGACCCGTTTCGCCGCACAGCAGCTTCGTAGACCTGCTCAGACATGGTGGGACCATTTCCATGCCATGTTACCTGCTGACCATGAGGTGACATGGGAGGAATTCAAGATGGCTTTCAGGGGACACCACATTCTAGCAGGGATTCTAGATCGCAAGCTCAATGAGTTCTTGGCATTAACTCAGGGAACCCACACTGTGTTGCAGTATGCCCAGGCCTTCAACGACCTGTGCCAGTACGCGAGCTATCATGCAGATTCTGATGAGAAGAAGAGGGACCGTTTCCGCAGAGGCCTCAACACCAAGTTGCGTGAGTGCCTCAACACTGTTTGGGCTGACAGCTTCAATGAATTGGTCAACTTGGCCATATCACAGGAAGACTGTATTGTAGCTCACCAGGCAGAGAAGAAGCAGAAGGCACCAATGTCAGGACCCTCATCTCCACCCCAAAGGTTCCGGATTGTCTCCAACAGTTAGAGCAGAGGATTTCAGCAGCAGGCAGGAAGATGGGTTATCAGGCTACCTCAGCAGCAGCAAGCACCCAACCATTTTCCAGCTCCCGCCCCAAGGAACAACCAACCTCAGCAGCAGCAGCAGCAGTTCCGCCAAGGGAATGGAAACAAATGCTTCATATGTGGCAATGTGGGCCATTAGGCCAAGAATTGCCCGAAGAATCAGACAAGGCAGATGCCAGCACCAAACCAAGACAGATGAAGAAAGCAGAAGGTGCAAGTCAGACAAGGGAAGCTCAATTTCACTACTCTGGAGGAGCTACCTGAAGGAGCACCCGTCATGACTGGTACATTTTTAGTTTTTAATCAACCTGCATTAATTCTATTTGATTCTGGTGCATCACATAACTTCATTAGCCAGAAATTCAGCGTTAAATGTCAACTGCCATTCTATCAATACCCAAGGGTCTTTCATGATAGCAACACCTGGGGAAAAAATTGCAACAAACCAATTAAATCGAAGTGTGTCTATTCAGCTGGGAAGCAAAATTGTCAAAACCACCCTCCTCATTCTGGGGATGGATAATGTGGATATTATTTTGGGAGCCAATTGGATGACCCAGCACCAAGTGGTGCTAGATGTCGCCAACCGCATCATTGAAGTCCATTCCCCAATCTGTGGAAAATTCACCTTATTGTTGCCCAGCCAAGAAACCACTCGGTCATGTGCTTTTGCTATGATAGAGTTACCCTTGAAGCAAATTCCAGTGGTCTGTGAGTATGCAGATGTTTTTCCTGATGAGTTGCTACGAATGCCACTAGATCGGGATATTGAATATGCTATCGAGTTGCAACCGAGAACGACGCCTATTTCCAAAAGGCCCTACCGGATGCCACCCGCTGAATTGGCAGAATTGGAGAAACAGCTACAAGAGTTGTTGGACAAGGGTTTCATCCGCCCAAGTACTTCACCTTGGGGATGTCCAACCTTGTTCGTAAAGAAGAAGGATGAAAGCTTGAGATTATGTATAGATTACTGCCCACTCAATGTGGTGACTATCAAGAACAAGTATCCTTTGCCTCGTATTGATGTTCTTTTCGATCAATTGGTAGGAGCCAAAGTGTTTTCCAAAATAGACCTTTGCTCCGGCTATCATCAGATCAAGATAGGAGCAAACGATATTCCAAAGACTGCCTTCACTACAGGAAACTGGTTAAAGAATATGTGTGAAAACCATCGAACTTAATGTAATAAGCCGTCGAACTTACCGTAAGAACGTGGGTTTACCGACGAATATAGCCGACGGCGATTTTTGGACGAACTTAGAGAAGTAAGTTCGATGGCCCCATCGAACTTAACCTTAAGAACGTGGGTACCGTCGAACTTAACATTAAGAATGTGGGTACCATCGAACTTAACACTAAGAACGTGCGTTTTTAAGTTCGACGGGGGCCGTCGAATTTTTTCCCATAAGTTCGACGACACCCACGTTCTTAAGGTTAAGTTCGACGGGGTCATGTGGCCGTCGAACTTATGTATCCTGCGGAGGACTGCGTGGACTTGTCGGGTACCGTAATTAGGGGTACCCCCAGCACTCCTAAACACGGCTGGTAACCACCATCAGCACAAGCTGCAGAGACTGATGGGCACGATTCAGGTCAAGGCTTCGTCTACTCAAGGGACGCGATCTCGCCTCGCCCGAGCCCAGCCTCGGGCGGGAACAGTAGTCCTAGACAAATTCACGCCTCGCCCGAGGGCCTCCTCAAGCAACGGGCGCCACGTGACCCCGTCGAACTTATGTGTCCTGCGGAGGTCTGTGCGGACTGCACAATAAGTTCGACGGTACCCACGTTCTTAACCTTAAGAACGTGGGTACCCACGTTCTTAACCCTGTGTGGGTCTGCGAGGACTGCACAATAAGTTCGATGGTACCCACGTTCTTAACCTTAAGAACGTGGGTACCCATGTTCTTAACCCTTTTCCAGAAAAAAATAAAAAATACAAAAATGAAAAATTAGACAAACATAATATCACATGCAACACAATATATGACATACAATACAGATTTCAAACACATTGATATATGTTCATATCACAAATTCACACAAGTCCAAATATATAAGTTCACAAATTCACATAAGTCCAAAGACATAAGTTCACAAATTCACACAAGTTCACATCCATAGTTCACATTTTTAGTTCACAAGTTCAAATACACAAGTTCAAACATTAACTCCATCGCTCTCGATCAGGACATCGGATTGTTGTTCGTAGCTCCACCACTAGAATTGAGACATCTGTCCGCAAAGTCAACGTGAGGGGGAGGAGTCACTTGATGAGAGCCGGAATCCTACAAAATAAACCAAAATTCTCATAAATACACAACTGGCATTAAATCACATGTACACAAAGATATAGGAAAGCATGATAAACACAAAATGTGGCTTCCATATTTGTGCATGAACATGAACATGAGAGTGAAAACAGACTTCATTTCAAGACGCAGCACCGTGTTATTTAAAATGATGCATCGTGCAAAGGATCCGCGATGTTAACTGTCCAAGAAACTACTTTGGAAATTCAGACTTATACGCTATTCCAAATCTGAAAATTCAGAATTCAGCCACCTAACAGTCCAAAGCATGTCACAACAAAACAGCTCTCACAACACTAAATTCCAGATTCACTAAAGCATGTTCAGGTTAGTTTACGTGACAGAATTCGGAATTTAGTGTTAAACTGAGCACCAAACTAACCTGACAGATAGTTACTCTACCAACACCTCAGCTTAAAACTTCCTAGATCAACCACAAAAGATCTCCAAAACAGCTCTCACAACACTAAATTCCAGATTCAGTCATTATTCACAATCTGAAATTTTCAGCACACTGTAGCTCACGCTGTAATATGTTGTACAATATCCAGACTTGCAAGTATGTCCACTAAGAGCTTGATCAAAAGCCAGATGTACAAGCAGTAGTGGAGTAGTCCCAAAAAAAGTCCAATTTGTAGCAAATAAAAGTAGCAAGCAGCATGAATCAGGAACGTACCGCTAGTGATGGAAGTGGCTGTGTTGGCCATGGGGGGCGTCCCCAAGGCCCCATTGGATGTGTAGGATATCCCCATGGTGGTGGCGGCCAATATCCCATACCTGGATGTGGAGGAGGAACAATCTGTCCTCTAGGGGGCATCGACCACTGTATGTCCATCTGTGGGTTTCCTTGTCCGGTCTCAGAACCCTTTAACCAAATAAAACGATGCATGATTATAATTGTAAATGAAAGTAAATATACTACAAAACTATACCTGTGTTTCATTGGTGTTTGGGGTCTTTCCAGATTGTGACGGACGGGAGAACTGGGGTCCCATTTGAGATCCCATCTGAGCACTATACATCTGCAAATACAATAAGCTTGAGTTTTATTTTAAACAAATGTATATATAGAGTTTATACTAAACAACTGAATTCCGAATCCGATGGAAAACATAAAGTGCATTGGAACGTGTAGGATTAGAGTGGTTGATAGATAAAGAAGAAAGACAGAGCTAAAAAGCACTCGTGCCACCATAGTATGTATGTTCGTATCACAAGACTTCATTAATCAAGACAAGAACTAACCAAATCTAGTTACCCACACAAAAGAGACTCCAAGCAATCATTTTAATATTTGCTGATTTTTGGACAACAGGACAGCAACTACTTGTTTAGCTCATAACTCACAAGATATGCATCCAAAAATAGTAAACTAGGACTTTCTAGAAAGCTTATAAAGTCCTCTATAACTTTTGTATTATCATCATAACAAGATTCGACCTTTAGAAAGGTCAAACAGTGCTACACGTAAATTCTGTCCAGATTTGGACAGCATTCGACTACTCACTTCAAAAATCTACTAGGTGGGTGCCCGTGCGTTTTTTTCTGCCTATGAACAGTACAGTCAAAGTTGGGTGCCCGTGCGTTTTTTTCTGCCTATGAACAGTACAGTCAAAGGGGGGCGCCCGTGCGTTTTTTGACTACTCACTTCAAAAATCTACTTCAAAAATCTAAGCAGAAAGAAGACGAGCATTTCTACCTATGAACAGTACAGTCAAAGGTTAATGTTAAAATACCCTGGTCAAAACTGTAACTTGTATGAGTACTTGATTACATGCCTCATCGAAGCTGAGTTTTTTTCTGAAGCTTGTCAAGTGTTCTGTGACATGCAGTTTATTGGCATAGAAGCTTCTAAAAGTATTTACGAGAGCATAATTTCTACCTACTGTAAACTGGGATTCCTAGAAACAGCACACAGGTTAATGGATGATGCTTTGCAATCTGGTATTCCGTTAAACATTCTCTCTTGTAGGGTAATTATAATTGAAGCATATGGGAAGATAAAGCTTTGGTAGCAAGTAGAAATCTTGGTGAAAGGGCTGAGGCAAGCATCAGGTATTAATAGAAGGATTTGGAATGCTTTGATACATGCATATGCAGAGAGTGGACTTTATGAAAAAGCAAGGGCAGTCTTTGATAATATGATTAAAATAGGTCCTCTACCAACTGTTGATTCGGTTAATGGAATGATGAGGGCATTGATTGTTGATGGCAGATTGGATGAGTTGTATGTCGTTGTAGAAGAGCTTCAAGATATGAACTTTAAGATCAGCAAAAGTACAATGCTCCTTTTGCTTGATGCTTTTGCAAAAGCTGGGGATGTATTCGAGGTAATGAAAATCTATAATGGAATGAAGGCTGCAGGATACTTGCCAAATATGCACCTCTACAGAAGTTTGATTTCCTTGCTCTGCCATCACAACCGATTTAGGGATGTGGAATTGATGATTGCAGAGATGGAGGGAGCAGGGTTCAAGCTAGATGTTGCCATACTTAATGCTCTTCTTATTATGTACACTGCCGCTGGGAACTTTGATAGAACAACACAAGTATATCAAAGTATTCTAGAAGCTGGCTTAGAGCCAGATGAAGATACATACAATACATTGATAGTCATGTACTGTAGAAGCTTTAGGCCGGAAGAAGGTTTTACATTATTGAATGAAATGGGCAAACGAGGTCTAACACCAAAGTTGCAATCCTACAAAAGCTTGCTTGCTGCATCTGCAAAAGCAGAACTGAGGGAGCAAGCTGACTAGATTTTTGAGGAAATACGATCTAAGAGTTATCTATTAAGAGCACCCATCAGGGCTTATATGTGTTCTGAATTCTGAAGTAACACTTGTCTGTTTTTAGAGCTAAAAGTACACCTTTTGACAGCATGGTCACAAGAATCATGCCTATTGAACCAATACTTGTTGGTACTGATTCTAGGAGTTAGCACTATGTATATTGCCGAACCCAGATAAAAATGATAGGCAAATACGTCTCTAACAGGACAGCAGGAACTCACATGGGAAGCACACAGAAGCACAAGTGTTTTTGGTGTCTAGAATGCCTTAGCCTTTTCTGGTTTTTCCTCTTCTAATATAGTCAACGTGAGCTACAAATCAGACTGTGACAACCTACTAATAAATGCAGAAATCACTCAACAATTGACTAGACCAATTTTGGGTTGTCTAAGGCTCAGAGCAAGTTAGATAAAAAATATGGGCAGATTCTGAGCGGATTACTAAAATCATTACCTGCATCAGCATTCCCTGCATCATCTGAACTTGTTGAGATAGTTGTTGAACTTGTTGTTGTTGTTGTTGTCTTAGTTGCTCATCAAGCTCTGATTCCCTCGAAGTTGAAGTTCGAGATCTACTCCCCACCGAGGAAACAGACCGACGACCAAAGCTATCGCGACTCACAACCCCATCACCGATCCCCAACCTAGAAACATCACAAGTTATGAACCAATAGTTTTTATATATCACAACTTTGATCTTATCATACCTCCCATGTGGTAGCCTACTATCAGCAACATATGTTGCATCCGGATTGAAAGGTGCCTCCCTCCAATCTAGATCATCGTCTCCTGCTTTCCTCCTAACCTCCTCGGCATAACGAGTCTACAAAACAATTTATGTTAATTATAAATTAGTCAAAAGTTAATTAAGAATAGATAGTTATTATTTACACCTACCAGCTTTTCTGTCGCGCTGTCATCACATAAAACTTTTGGATGCTCTGGATCTGGACCTCGGTGTCCCTCCATGTAAACGTCAATGAATCGGGGTTCAACACCATCACGAGCCTCCTGCAGTAAGAGACATAATAAAATATACAAATTTGTCTGAGGGAAAAAGACTAAATGTTACTTAGCTTGTCATACCATTCGTTGTGATTTCCCAATAAATCCATCTGCTCCAAATCGATGGAGGCCCGGTTTGCTCTTCCGGTTCAAACGATTTCTATCTGAAATCACTTTGTACTCATCTGAGGCCCAGTACTCGCAGAGCTTGACCCAAGCTTTAGGATGAGCAGTGAGCCAGTCCACTTCACTTTGTTTGTACTCCTCAGCTGTCAAGTGGATTTCACATGCCTGCTTGTTGGTCATTCTTTGACACTTCACTTTCTTGAAGTACACGGTAATAGCTTTGACCCGTGCATCTGACATTGAACCATTTATAACTTTTGTAGCAGCATTGTGGAATACACGTTTTGCATGTTCTTCGTTCGCTGTTTCGTCCAATCTAAATTGTTCCTGCAAAATGAAGAAGCAATTAAATTCATTTATAGACGCCCACAGTAAGTAAATTTAAAAGACATAATAAACTCACCCAAAATGATGACCACACTGCGTCTTGGTGAGTACGGTCGGGTCCATATGGTTTGAGGCACTAGTGAGTCCAGTGATACGCCCCTATCTTTGCCGCGTTGAATTGTACCACCCCTGGATAGTGAAAATGAGCTATAGATCCTAGCACTGTGTTAACTGGTGTCCGGTGACCTTTGTCACTCCATGCCACCTCCACCCAGCTACTCTCTCCTGCAGGGTTTATGACCCTACGTTGGTCCAAGGGTTGTGTCGGTGGAACTCTAAGGGACCGCCGAAACCAACAAAATTGTAAATTGTGCACTAGTAATAATATCAATCCAACAAAAAATAGAACTCATCGTCAAAATAAAATTACCTAAAGTTCATTGCCTGTGTCGTTGTAACAACCTCGTCATCGGCCTCTCCATCGGCCTCTCCATCGTAGTCCTCCCCATAGTCATCATCATCACGCATCGGTGAACCTTGGTGTGCCAGCTCGTCCTCCTGCCTAGGTGCATTGTGGTCTGCCGCCTCGCGCACTTGCTCAAATGCATTGTGGTCCTGCTCTAGCATAGGTCCACTTGAGCCTATCGCCTCACGCTTCGGCTCAAGTGCATTGTGGCATGCCACCTCGCGCTCTTGCCCAGGTGCACTATGGCCTGCCACCTCGCGCTCTTGCCCAGGTGCACTATGACTTGCCACTTCGCGCCCCTGCTCCTCCATGCAACCAAGGAGCTGCTCTAGCCATTGCCTTGACGCTGTAGAGCCCTACAAACATAATCAACAATGAGATATATCAAGTACTCGAAAATAAGGTGATAATACTATTACATACATAGAAGAAAAGAAAATAAAACAAATTAAATACCTGGAACAACATAGAGGATGTATCCCCACCACCTGAACCCCTAGTCGACCGTGACCTCGAGGAGTCACCACGGTCTCCGCGCTTCTTCCCTTTGAGCTTGTCCATGACCCTCAACATCTGCACAAATTTCATTACAAGAATTTAATTATATATACTTTTAGTATTGAAATAGGAATGTATATACAAGAATTTAAATATATATACTTTTCAAAAATCATCGGCATCAGAATCTACTTCAGCAACGCGCTGTTCAATTATTTCAAGTCTTTGTTGTTTTTCAAGAATTCTCTGTGACCTACGAGTCCTTGCCCTAGAAGGACCTGGTTTTTCTGCCATCAAATCTATGGAGAGACTAGCTACTTCATTGAGCCCTAAATCCTCAGATATAGTAAATTCTCTATTTTCTGACTGATCGCCTTCTTCTTGATAAATATTAACAGAATCATCATCTTCGTTATTTGTGTTGTAATAATCATATCGTAATGGATGGACTTCAGGATTAATTTTGTATACAACCCAACAAGACTTCAAGTTTTCATGAGGATATGTTAGATAGTACACCTATTGCGCTTGATGTGCAAGCACAACATTGCTATAATCACTGCCTTTAAAGCGTGATTCATGCTTTACCTCCACAATTCCAAATTCATCCTCTCGCGTTTGTTGAGGATCAAACCATTCACAATCAAATAACACAAACATGAACTCTTTGGCCCCACCAAGAGTGTACTCCGTTATGTCGCGAAGAACACCATAATGGTCATGAGTGCCTTCGTCAGCATTTGTGGCAGTTGCTACTACTCCACTATTTGTCGTGGCTGCCTGCAGGCGGATTTTTTCTAATTTTGATGTTCGAAAACGGTATCCATTAATATCATAGCGGCTATATTTTCTTGCTTTCAACTGACCATGTGATATCTATCGCAAATAATCCGAGACTAGAGAGTCAAGTTTCTTACACTACATAGAGCAGAAAAAAGATATATTATTGATTGGGAATGACATTCCTATGCTGGAGTCCGTCAAGGCTTCACTGAAAAAGAGTTTTTCTATGAAGGACTTAGGGGAAGCAGCATATATTTTGGGCATAAGGATCTATAGAGATAGGTCGAAGAGGCTTATAGGATTAAGTCAAGATACGTACATTGACAAGGTTTTGAAACGGTTCAACATGGAACAGTCCAAAAAAGGTTTCATACCTATGTCACATGGTAAACACTTTAGCCAGATGCAATGTCCTGCGACAGCTAATGAGCGGGAGCGCATGAGTAAGGTACCATACGCCTCAGCGATTGGATCAATCATGTATGCCATGATAAGTACACGCCCAGATGTTTCATACGCTATAAGTGCTACGAGTAGATACCAGGCTGATCCAGGTGAGGATCACTGGACAGCGGTAAAAGGCATTCTTAAGTACTTAAGAAGGACTAAAGATATGTTCCTGGTATATGGGGGTAAGGAGGAGCTCGTTGTAACTGGTTACACCGATGCTAGCTTCCAAACTGACCCAGACGAGTTAAAATCGCAATCAGGTTTTGTGTTCACAATAAATGGTGCTGCTGTTAGTTGGAAGAGTTCCAAACAGGAGACTGTGACTGATTCTACAACAGAGGCCGAGTACATTGCAGCTTCTGAATCTGCGAAGGAAGGTGTTTGGATAAGAAAGTTCCTCATCGAGCTTGGTGTGTTTCCTAATGCTTCTAGCCCATTGAACCTCTACTGTGACAACAATGGGGCTATTGCGCAAGCTAAGGAGCCAAGGAACCATCAGAAAAACAAACACGTACTGCGGAAGTTTCACCTCATACGGGAATTCATTAGGCGGGGTGAGATAAAGATATGCAAAATACATACGGATTTGAATGTTGCTGATCCTTTGACAAAACCTCTTCCACAACCTAAGCATGAGGCACACGTGAGATCTATGGGTATTAGATATCTTCTAGATTAACTCTAGTGCAAGTGGGAGACTGTTAGAAATATGCCCTAGAGATAATCATAGAGATGAGCATATTTCTTTGTATCCATGATATATATATATTGCTTAATTGAATATCCATGGAAGGCACCTTGTATTGATTAGCAATTATGTGAATTGTTTGTGAGATTCTTTACTTATATGGTTATTCTAAATGATGTCCCTAGTCAGAGTCGATGACTAACACATGTATTAGTTGATGACTACATTTCACAAGTCATGAACATGGAGATGTTAAACTAATAATGTGGGTGCATGTATGACATGAGGCTGGACCGACCCAACGTGAGATATTGTAATATAGTTCTCTTCTTGCAACATGAATACTGTATCCTTAGACCTGAGATTGTCGCATTTTCTCAAGATGTGAATTGACTTACTTAGGGACTATCAAACGCTATCCCGTAACTGGGTAGTTATAAAGGTAGTTTTGGGTTTGTCAGGAAGCATGCTGTGAGGCATGGTCAGTCAAGATGGAATTTGTCCCTCTCTTTGTGAGAGAGATATCTCTGGGCCCCTCGAGTGATTGGATCCAGAAATGCATGGTCGTGCTAGGGTTAAGAGTTAACCATTGAAAGGATTCCAATTCACAGTATCGAGAAAGAGAGGTCAGCTTAGAGCCAGACCAAATATCGTGAGACAAAGGGAATAGCATGTACGTAATGTCGCAATGGTTCGTCTGATATGATCTTTACGTACACATAGGAGTTGACATGTCTTGCTAGAGGCCGCTGTCAATTATTGGGCCAAGTAAGAGTACTCGGGCTATGTCTATTTGTACGTGAACCTATAGGGTCACACACTTAAGGGGAAGGAAGCCTAATTCGGATTAGATCCGAAATTAGACTGGGCTTTAGGGTTAATGATGGGCCTCGGCGTCAGAAGCCCACCATAACGCCTATATAATGAGGGGCGGGGGCACGGTTAAGAGATAACCTAATTCGCCACCTGCAAACCAGCAGCCGCCGCTCGACTCTCGCCCTCGCTAAGCCGCCGTCGCGAACCTAGCAGTTCGGTACGCGGCGCTTCCTCCCTGTACGTGTGGATACCTCGGAGGTGCTGCATCTGGAGCACTTGGACGAACCGTGCGAGGACGTGAAGGACGCCGGCGACTGCACGGCACTGCTCGACGCGTCGTCTACATCGAGACGTCTTCCGCTGCTCTGCGCGTCTAGTGGTAATCCCATGACCTATAACCGTAGTAGTTCTTGGTATTATGGTGTTGAAAATTTTGTTTTGCGCTAGTGTAGCCTCCCCGTAATCCTTCAGTCATATGTGCAAACTAAGTACACAAAGGAAAATTATAAAGAGATTACATGCTCGTGGAACCATTCAACGAAACATGGACCTCCGTTCATCCCTTTCATACGTAGATTATCCAGTTCCTTTGGTGTAGGTTTGTGGCCAGCTAAATATATGGAATCAAACATTTCAAAGTATGGATCAAGTTCCTCCATGTTGGCGTACAAGTAGAGCATGGTAAAATTACGCTCTCTTATGTCAACATAATGTGCAGTAGAAGCCCTGACCCCTTTCCCCTTCCAGAGAAAAACACTAAGGTCGGTCGAAGGACCTTCTTCTTCAATATGATACCATGTTGACTGAGCATTCACGTTGTTAGTGTGTGATAAATACTGACTTGAGAAGATTGTGATCTCTTTAGCTGCAAAGGCCTCTGCGATACACCCCTCAACCCTTGCTTTGTTCCGCACAGTAGCTCTAAGTTTTTTCAATTCTCTTTCTTGACTATACATTCATCAGAACTGCACTGGTCCTCCTACCAATGCTTCATAAGGTAAGTGCACTAGCAAATGTTGCATCACATTCATAAATCCAGGCGGAAATACTTTTTCCATCTTGCATACATGCACCGTGATTTGTTTCTCAAATTGAATCATCAATTTCTTTGAGATATGCTTAGCACATATATGTCTATATATGTAACTAAGTTCAGCAATCATCTTCCACAGAGGAGGCTTCAAATAGCCACGGAACATTACTGACATAAGTCTTTCCATCAAAATATGATAATCGTGAGCCTTCAAACCATTTAATTTATTAGTGTCGAGGTTAACAGTATGTTTTATGTTAGCTGCATAGCGGTCTGGAAACTTCAACATTTTCAACCATCGAAATACTTCTTTTCGCTCTTCCGGCTTTAGACAGTATGGAGCTCGTGGTGTCCTCTCCTTTCCATTAGGATTTAATTTGACCTCAAGGCTAGGGTGATCGCAAAGATTAGCTAAATCTTTCCTGGCATTGATGTTGTCTTTTGTTTTACCCTTAATGTTTAGACACATGCTTATGATGCTTTCAGCAACATTGCGCTCTTGGTGTATCAAATCTATGTTATGTGGTAAAATCAATACCTTCGCATACGGAAGTTCCCAGAGAAAAGAAATATGAGTCCAGTTGTGATCTTGACCGTAGCCTTCAAACTCATGACCTTCTGCAGCCCTTTGAAGGGCACGATGTTGTATCATGATATCTTCCCCCATTAAACGTTTTGGTGGACCGTCTTTAACTTTTATGCCTCTTCTAAATGACTTCGTATCATTTCGAAACAGGTGATTGGATGAAAGAAAACGTCGTTGACAATCAAAGAATGAGACCTTTTTACCATGCTCCAATCGATATGCCTGTGTGTCCCCCATGCATATGGGACAACACAGTCGATTGTGGACACACCAGCCAGACCAAATACCATATGCAGGAAAATCATGAATTGACCACAAATATACAACACATAAGGTAAATTCACATTTTAGATGACCATCATAAGCCTTTACCCCTACCCATAGCTCTTTGAACTCTTTAATCAACGGTTGCATGAATACATTGATCTTCTTTCCAGGATTTTTATGCCCTAGAATAATAAGGGCAAGAAATATGAACCCTTCTTTCATGCATTTGTTGGGAGGGGGTTGTAGGGCATGATGAAAACCGGCCAACAAGAGTATGAAGTTGAACTGTTGTCGTAAGGAGTGAAACCATCAGTGGACTAGCCTAGAGAACACTCCTAGCGTCTCTTGCAAATTCTGGGTCAAAACGATCCAGAGCCTTCCAAGCATCGCCATCTGATGGATGCATCATAATGTCTGGGTCTTGGATCTCACGTTCTACTTCCTTATGCCACAACATTAGCTTCGCTGTTTTTGGGGTTAAAAACAGACGTTTAAGCCTTGGAGTGAAGGGCATATATCGAAGCTGTCTAACTGCCACTTTTGTAGCAAAAGTAGCTCCATCCTCTTTTAGTACCTCCGCATATCTTGATTTACCGCATTTCTAACAATGGGTGGCCGCTTCATATTCCTTCCAGAACAACATGCAATTATCTTCGCACACATCAATCTTCTTATACTTCATCCCAAGACCGGACACAATCTTTTTAGACTGGTATAAGTCTTTTGGCATCTTATGGTTCAATGGGATGAGATCAATAATCAGATTGATTATATCGTTATAGCAATTATTCGAGAAGTTATACTTTGCCTTCATTGCCATAAGACGTGTAACCACCTGCAACACGGTCACAGTTGTGTCATCATGCACTTTTTCCTCTGACGCGTTAAGAAGCTTATAAAACTCCTGCACTTCCTTTGGGGTACCCTGTTCCGAGGCCAATGTTGGATACTCTCTACTAATATCAGCCACCAAGTCATCCATCTGATCCTCCTCATCATCAATTCTTTCTGACTCTATGATATTCTGCTCTACTTCTCCATGTGAGCGCCACACAAGATAGTTAGGCATAAACCCATTCTTGCAAAGGTGATGCTCCAGTTCTTCGATCTTTCTCACATACTTAAAATTCCGACACTTGGTACACGGACACTTCACCACACGAGGTCCACCGGAAAATGCGAGATCCACGAATTGTTTTGCAACCCTAACCCAATCCTTTGAGTATCCTAGAGTCACGCTATTGAATCCATCATACATCACCCTTCTTCTATTGTCATCCATTTCTAAAACTAAATAACCCAATGTATAAAAAATGTGTAAATAAACATCATTAAGCATATAAACGTAAATCCATACTGTGTATAATAACCCTATTAAAAAGAATCACTAGACATAAAAAATTGTTTAAGCAAACATTGAACATGACATCAATTAATCTACAATGAACAAGAAATTATGCATCAATTGTAACAACTACCCAACAAATTCAGCATCAAATTTTAACTAACAAACTAACATCCTTAACCATATTGCACGAATGCTTTGCGAACATAAGAAAATGGAAAAGCTGGCCAAAGCTAAAAAAGCTAGGGCTTGTCGTATCCCACTACCAACCACTTAGGATGATGTTGCTACCCTGCAGGCTAGCTAGCTAGCTAGCTACTCTTCCTGCGTGCTCCATCAATCTCTACTCGATCTCTCTAGCTTGTCATGCCACCAATCAGGACTAAATATCTAACTATACATATACATCTTTCATCGTTTCCCAGTTCAGGCCATGCAGAATAAGAGATCTTCTAAAGTACATGCGGATTACTGTTGTTTTGCATCATTGAAACCTACGACATATTTTCAGAGTTACACCAATAGACTAAGAGAGGCAGGTTTACCTTGCCGCTTCAGCACGGAGCTCGCTGGAGAAGCATGGAACGACCTCCTTGCTTGCACTAAGTGATTTGCAAAGAGGAAGAAGCAGCGGGGCATGGTGGGCCGGCTGCGCGCGACCAGGCGGAGGCGGGGCGCTGGCTGGGTGGCGCGCGGTGGGGCGGGGGGCGTGGTGGGCCGGCGAGGTTGTGGCGGCGGGCGCTGGTGGAGGCGGGCGAGCCTGCGCGCGGTGGGGCGGGTGGAGGCGGGGCGCGCTTGGCAGCGGGCGTGCGGTGAGGGGCGGCGGGGCGGGCTTGGGGTGGAGGCGGGGCGCGCGTGGCGCGGGGCGGCGGGGCGAGCGCGGCGACGGGCAATGAGGTGGGCGCGGGGTTGAGGCGGGGCGTGCGCGGCGGGGTGGAGGCGGGGGGCGCGCAGCGCCGGCGAGGTTGTGGCGGTGGGCGCGCGCGGCGAGGTTGCACGTAGCTTCGTTCGGGCGCACGCGTGTGGTCTCAACAGGGAAACGAATACAGCCGCGCGGGTTTTCAGAAATTTAGGTTTTAGGTTAAGTTCGACGGGGTCCATGTGGCCCACGAATTTAAGTTAAGAACGTGGGTACCCACGTTCCTAATACTATAAGTTCGACGGTTTTCTCACGGGCCCATGAATTTAATATAAGAACGTGGGTACCCACATTCTTAAATTAACCGACGAACATAACTCAATTAAGAACGTCGGTACCCACATTCTTAAATTAACCCACGAACTTTTATTAGTTTCTTGTAGTGCTTCTCAACCAGATATGGGTTGTATGAGTATCTAGTGATGTCTTTCAGGCTAACTAATGCGCTAGCATACTTCATGTATCTGATGAATTCAGTCTTCATGCCTGAATTGGACAAATTCGTGGTGGTCTTCATCGATGATATTCTGGTGTACTCGAAGAATGAAGTAGAGCACGCCAAACACTTGCACATGGTACTCCAACGTCTGAGAGAGCACTGCCTTTATGCCAAGTTGTCCAAGTGTGATTTTTGGCTAAAGGAAATCAAATTATTGGGTCACACTATCTCTGTGGGAGGAATAGCTGTTGATCCTGATAAAGTGCAAGAGGTGATGAATAGGAAGCCGCCAACCACTGTTCATCAGATTCAAAGTTTTCTGGGATTGGCCGGGTATTACCGACAATTCATTTCAGACTTCTCTCGAATTGCGAAGCCCATGACAGAATTGTTGAAGAAGGGAGCAAAGTTCGTATGGGGTAAGAAATGCGAAGATGCTTTCCACACTTTGAGGCAGCATCTGACCATAGCACCTGTGTTAGCACAGCCTGATAACAACAAGCCATTTGATGTGTATTGTGATGCCTCTGGCACTGGACTGGGTTGTCTTTTGATGCAAGACAACCAAGTCATTGCCTACGCATCAAGAGCACTTAAGCCTCATGAGCAGAATTATCCCACTCATGATTTAGAGTTGGCAGCCGTGGTTCACGCATTAAAAATGTGGAGGCACTACTTGATGGGAACCCACTGCAACATCTATACATATCACAAGAGCCTCAAGTACATCTTCATTCAAGCTGATCTCAACATGAGGCAGAGAAGATGGCTAGAATTGATCAAGTACTACGACTTGGAATTGCACTACCACCCGGGGAAAGCTAATGTGGTAGCTGATGCCTTAAGTCGAAAGTCACAATGCAATTGTATGATGATGGATTCTCGCGTCAATACCCTGTGTGATAAGCTAAACAAGATGAGGATCGAAGTGATTCCTTCTAGTACCTTGTCTCACATCTCCATTGAGCCAACCTAGCAAGATCAGATTATTATGGCCCAACTCGGTGACAAGGGAGTACAAATCATCAAAGAGCATCTTAATCAGAAAATGGAGAAGTATAAGTGCTTTCGCCAAGATAGCAAATGGATACTATGGTTTGAAGATAGATTGGTGGTTCCTAAAAATCGAGACCTCAAGAAGAAAATCTTGGATGAGGCTCGTCTCTCCAAATTCTCCATGCACCCTAGAAGCACCAAGATGTACCATGATCTAAAGCCCCTGTATTGGTGGACCAAAATGAAAAGGGAGATAGCCCATTATGTATCGGAATATGACACATGTCAGAGGATAAAGGCAAGCCACTTAAGATCAGCCGGTGCCTTGCAACCCCTATCAATACCTTCATGGAAGTGGGATGACATCAGCATGGATTTCATTGTGGGTCTGCCCAACACCTCTCGACATCATGATTCAATCTGGGTCATTGTGGACCAATTGACAAAAGTGGCACATTTTCTTCCAGTGCACACCACCGATAAGGCTCATAAGTATGCATAATTGTATATTGACCGAATTGTGTGTTTGCACGGATTACCCCGGACAATTGTCTCTGACTGAGGAGCCCAATTTATAGCCAGATTTTGGGAGCAGTTGGAAGAGTCTTTGGGAACTAAGCTAATAAGAAGTTCAGCTTACCACCCCCAGACTGATGGTCATACCTTAAGGGTAAATCAAATTCTTGAAGATATGCTAAGGGATTGTGCGATCGATTGTGGCAAGAACTGGGATAAGTACCTCTCTTTGGCAGAGTTTGCTTATAACAACAGTTGCCAATCCAGTCTGAAAATGGCACCCTTTGAAGCCATATATGGAAGAAGGTGTCGAACACCCCTCAATTGGTCTCAGCCTAGAGAAAGAGAAATCTTTGGACCTGACCTAGTGACAGAAGCCGAAAGGAAAGTCAAATTGATCAGGAAGAATCTAGAAGCTGCTAAGGCCAGGCAAAAGAGCTACCATGACAAGAGAAGGAAATCCCTCTAGTTTGAAGTGGGAGATTTCGTGTATTTGAAAGTATCACCCACAAAAGGAGTGCAAAGGTATGGGATCAAAGGCCAGTTAGCCCCTCGCTACATTGGACCTTATGAAATCATGGAAGCATGTGGACCCGTGGCAGACAAATTTAAGCTACCTTCAAAAATGTCTGCCATCCACAATGTGTTCCATGTATCCCAATTAAAGAAATGTGTTTGTTTGCCAACCAAGGTCATAGCAGAACCAGAAGTGGAGATAGAGCCAGATCTATCGTACCAAGAGTACCCTTCCAAGGTTCTGAATTGCAAGGAAAGATCAACTCGTGCGAAGTCAATCAAAATGTATAAGATCCAATGGAGCAACCATTCAGAGGAAGAAGCTACCTAAGAGACTGAGGAATTTCTACGATTAAACTACCCCGATTGTTTACCTAAAGAAATCGGTACGTAACCATGCCCCAACCCTCCCCCAGCCCTTTGAATCCAAATATAAGAAGGACGATCTTAACATAAATCAAGTTAAGCCATGAAACGAAAACAAAAAGGACTTCCTCTGAAGTTGCAAAGAGGATGACATTCGAAGAGCAGGTTTCTAAAGAAACTTACTACCTAAACCCACACCTAGAGATCAAGCCATAAAATTTCTCTTCCCTCCGAGGGACTCCGACCCGAATCTGGGGACAAGATTCCTTTAAGGGGGAAGGCTGTAACACCCCAGTGTTACCTATGGTTCTTCTCAGTACTCCACTGAGGACCATTATCACATGTAATCAAGATTGAGCAAAAGACCCCAACACTTGAGGAACAAATATTTGAGTAAGTCTTTTCATATTAAGAATCATACATAAACCATATCATGCACCTCAAGGTGAGAAAAATGCACAAAACTTAAAATGACCCTAAATGAGCCATTTAAGTACAAAAAGGGAAAAATTGTGAAAAATCATGAAAACACGAAATCATGATGAGAACCAAATAACAAAGTTATAGTATACTAAATAGGCTACAAAGTATAATAATAAAGATTTATGAGAAGGGCTCTGCAAAATTCTCAAAATAACCCCTCAAATGAGAACTTAATAGGAAATTCAGAAAATTCAGAATCTGAATTTTAACCCTTCCCAAAGTTCAGCGTGTTCTCTGTTTTCCAAAGCTCAAATCCACAAAGTCCAAGTACCAAATTGGCACCAAATTACCTTAGGCACATCCTGGAAAAGTTTGGGGGCAAATCTCAACCGTTGGACATGGGTTGACACGGTTTTTCCTCGGGACGCAATAGGTTGACCCTGCCATCTTGCTGACACGACTACTCCCCGTACACTACCGGAAACCGCTCAACTTCCACACATAAACGACAAAGCTTGCATCAGGGAACAAATCTTACACGACAATCTTGCCCAAATTCGCGAAGATATGCGCCCTATCGGCGTTGGAACAAGAGCAGAAGAAACCGTGTGACGTGCTCGACCGCAGCTGACATGCCCGGTGCACGCCAGCTCACGCACCCGCGCCGAGCCATGCGCGCCCGCGCGCCCACACCAGTCCACGCCCGCCCGTACACCGCGCCCGCGCCTTTAAAAGACACCCCCGGACGCGCCACACTTCACTCCATGCTTGCCCTCACTGTCCCAGCCCAGTCCTTATCTCCGGCGAGCTCTGCGCCGCCCGCCAAGCCACGCAAGCACTCGGCCACCATGACCAGGCCACTTCATTCCATGTCTGCTTGATCCCGTGCCTCGGCTAGTTTCCCCAGAGCCCCGTAGAGCTCCCCGATGCAAGAAACCGAGCGCTGCCTCACTGGAGAAGCCGTTCCACCCTTGCCGGAGTTGTTCTCCCCGCCGGCGCGCGTGGCCACGCCTAACCTCAGCTCGATTACTCGCGCCCATGCCCTCCCTGACACCTAGTGAAGCTTACTGGCCGGTCTGATTGGACCCTACTACCCTAGTTAGGCCAGAGTCCTCGCCGCCGACGAGCACCCCCGCCTGCACCCGGGGTCCGACCCACTCCAACCAGCCCCGATGGCGACCCACACATCGACGTCACCGCCACGACCTCCCCTACATCATCGACCACCTTGCCAGAGCTACCTTGCCACCGGTAAGCCCCTCTGCCCTTTTTCTCCGCCGCGGGTACTGTTCCGTTAGAGGAAGGACCGCGGGTTAGATTTGGGTAGAACTTAAGGGGTTTTTTGCATTGTTAGTCACCCGGATGAATAGTGCCATGAGGACCTAGTTGTAATAGAAGCAATAAAGAAAGCCAGGGGTCTCAGCGCAAACTGGTTTTCCCATTCGAATTTAAATAAAATTTGAATTAAATAAAAGCAGTTAACTTCAAAAGGGAATAACTTGAGTTTTATACATCAAAAATTGGTCAAACCAATTTTCCTGGATTCTAAAAATTATGAACTGACAAACAAAAATATTGAACCCCATGTTTTTTGTACTAAATTTTAGAGTTTGGATTAAATTTGGAAAACTACCCAAACCTTATTAATGCAAAGAAAAATAGGAATACTTCTATACTAGGCTAGAGAAAATTGGTAAAGATACTTATCTGGCATTCACACTGTTTAAAAATACTGAGCACCCCAGTATACAAAAATAGACCAAGGATGTCCATTAAAAGTTATTTCTGCCCAAACTTTAGAAAAAATAAGAAAGGTAATAGGAGATGAAAACCAGAGAATGACCATATTTTCCTAGTATGCCTAAGTTACACAAAACCTAGGAAAAATATATGGAACCTTAGTCTAGTGCTAATCTAAGGTAATAATTTTATTTGGCATTAAGAAATCAAAGCCATGATTAAAAATATAAGGCCAAATACATTAATGGCAAGAAAAATTCAGGAAGCCTCTAACTACTAGTATACCACTATAAAAATGGTAAACACCCCAAACCATCACAGTAAGGGAGTTGAACAATTAAAACTTAAAATTGGCCCAAACTTCAAATAAATCAAAAGAATGCCTAAAAATGCAGAATAGTGAGCAAACAAATTTTTACCCAATTATTTATGATGTAAGCCACTAGAGAAAAATATGAAACTAAGGTAAAAACATGATGTAATACACCTCACTTCTTATTCCATGAGAAAGGCCATATATTACAAGAAATGCTACCACCCCTTTCCCTTTGAGAAAAAATAGCCAAATTCTAGAATGATTGCTCTTGCGCAAAGAAGAAGATAGAAAAATTAGGAAATCTGTTGTTTGACATTTTTCAAATATAGTAGTAGTAGAAAGCACCACTAAACCCTAAAACTTTATAAAATCACACTAAAATGACCAATATATATCATTGGCTAAAACTTGGAACAAAGTCATATTATTGCACCTAAATGCCAGCAAAAATAAGCCTTAGGGAATAATCCACTGTTAGAAGAGAGTTGTAGTTCAAAGCACCCTATCTGCCCTAAAACTTAATATTTTTTTGCAGCGAGAACCCTTAGCATTTTAAGCCTCAATTTTTTAGACTGAAAAATATACACCAGTGAGAAGGCACTGTAAATTTTACAGAATTTTTGGAAGTTTTTAAAGAAATATTGTAGTTCAAGCCTACTTTAAAAAGCATAAATAGAAAAGAGGAAAAGAGAGAATTAGCAAAAGTAGTAGACCTCACCCATAATGATTTCATCAAGAATCTTGACAAAACTTTTCACTAAGACACTAAAGAAAATCAGTGGACACAAAAATAATCTGACCACTTAGACTTGACCAAACTTGATCCTAAATGGCTAAGTATACCACTAGAACTTCCAGTAGTAAGATTAAACTTTACCTTATCAACTTAATCATTTTTATTACTAGTACATTGCATATCATGACATACATGTATCTCACTCATTGCATTCATTAGATTGCAACCTCGCTGACGGAGAGTACGTGCTCATTCCCGAGCAAGGAGCTGCCTAAAAGAAAGCCTAGGAGCCAGCTCCCGAGCCTACCACCGAGGATCTCCCCATAGCCCCAGCGTTTGAAGGCAAGCCCCGGTTTTATGCATAACCGTTTATATATGCTACTTTACTACACTTAATGTTTGTAGGTCTGTAATGTGCACTTAAGTGTAGGAGTTGCTTGAAATTCTTAGTTGCATGAACTCAGGATTCCTTTTTGAGATGGATACTAGTATGCTAGGTCGAGTAGCTTCTTTGCTAATCAGAATCTCGATAGAAGTCGAGTGATTTTTCTAGCACTCGTGCGAGGTCAGGTATTGATTGTATTCATCTTGATAATGGGATCTCTGATGGTCTATGGACTTGGATCTAGGGTGGATGCCTTGTCTATGAGACAGAAATGGAATTAAGGATTAATGTGTATAAACCTGAGTCAAGCGTTTGAAAGTAATAAACACATGTTGGGAAATATGGTAACCGATAAACCTAGTACTTGATTAAACCTGCACGCAGACTTTACCCCCTCACTGGACCTGAGACGGGTTCTCCCATGCTAGCTATGGTGGGTACAAGTGCGGCCGTTGCACGACGACACCCAGGGATAGTTGGAGCATTATACGCCAAGGCCGTGAGCCCCGTTCTGTTGCCAGTGAATCGATGGGGATGGTTGACATGTGTCGGGACAGAGTGCCCCTACATGTCGTGTGTTTAGGTTTACCTTGCAAGGATAAAAACTCGATTCGAATCGTCAGCTTCTCGTAGTTAATGAGACTGCTTGACCACTTGTACTGCATTGAGTAAAAAGTGAACTGTGGTTTTACTTGAGATAACATATTGATTGTACTAAATGATTGGTACCATGTATGCTTCGAAAGGAGCAAACCTAGCTAAATTTAATTATGATAGAACTGGAAAAGCTAAAATTGATTTTAGACTCAGCTAGTGCTTTTGGCAAACCAAACCCCTCAGCCAAACAGCTGCATGGTCTAGAGGTAGAGAAGTAGACTCCTCACACCGGGTAAGTCTAGCTGAGTATTAGTATACTCAGCCTTGCTTGTGGCACAATTTTTGCAGGTACGCTATAGTACATGGTTGATGGTGTGACTTGGCCTTCCACCCTGCAACCGGGTTGGACGGTTGGGTGGGATGTTGCTCCGGTAGGAGAGGACCAGGAGGAGTAGTGGGCTAGGCCTTGCCCTAGTCCTCCTTATCGTCGTTATCGATTATCCGCTGCACTTTAATTATGAACTTGTTTTCTGTTGTTAAAACTCTGATTGTTGTAATAACTCCACTACCTTAACTTATGGTTTCATGTTTTTTGCATTCTCTCTGTGACTCACCTTCGAGTGAGCTAGTGGTATTCGATCCTTGGTAAGTGGCTTTATCGGACTAGATCCGAGGGACTGACGGGTTATTCCGATTTAAGTGTGTTGCTGCCTTCAAGGCGTGACTTGGGCACTTAAGCTGGAATAATCTGGGTGTTTCCACCACAGCTGGTATCGGAGCGAATGCCACCACAGAGAAATCAATAAGTCTTGAATACCAACTTTTCAAAAATAAAAATTGCTTAGAAAACATTGTCGGAATCGTCAGGACTAGAACGCTAGTGTTGGGGGCCTTCGTCTTCCGAAGATCCTCAAAAACATGATTAACAATGTTTCCCAAGAATAATATATGTATAGGAACCTTCGGACTCAGAGTGAAGCTGCATAAAATATGAAAAGCATGGTCAGGATGAAGGTTGACCCAGCTCCGAAGCTACGCGCAAGGAAGCTTCGGCTTAGTAGCAGAAAAAGGAACCGACTTAAAGAGGAAAAGGCTATCTAGTCCTCGATAGATTGTCCTTAAGCCAATAGTAAACATGAAGGACATAAATGTAATTTTACACAGGTTGTGCCTTGTGCCTATAAATAGATGAACAGTACCCCCGTACTGTTCACACTGACTTGTATTCATTCGAGCATCACGCTTGGACTTTTACCTTCTGTCAAGCCGAAGGTACAAATGTAATTCAATATTGTTCATGTCTATTCATGATAATATAATAAAGATATATTAATAATGTCATATGATTATTCATGTCATCTCCCTTGTTTCATATGCTTCTTCTTTCATTAATGTATGCTGCGATGATGAAGGTACTTCCTTCATGACCTTCGTCTAAAGATCATTATATCCTAAGGGAGATAATGTTTCGAAGGACGAAAGGCTATAACCTTTGACATTTTGTGTTGCCTTGTTCTTAACTCATAGCATTTGAGAACAAGTCCCCAACATTGGTGCCCACCTCCGGTGTACTCACTTCCACAATCTTCGGCAATGCATCAACCTTCGTCATGTCGCTGAAGAAGACAACATCGCCAGGGGCTGCACTGCAGCCACTGGACACAAATTAGGAGACTCTCTCTCTCTCCGAGAGGCCAGAAGCCAAAAGAGAAAGGCCACCAGTCCAACATTTCAGGAGGAGTTGGACCAGGAGATCAGGGACCTAGAAATCATCCACCAGCAGGTGCAAAGGAAAAAGGAGAAGATGGCTCGGTTGGCCGACCTTCAGAAGAAGATCGACGAAGCTACTGAGGAAGTGCGTCATCTTACTCAAGATGATCATGACCAAAGGCCCCAACACACGAAGCTTCGTCAAGAGGGCTCATTCAACGAAGATGAATGGTACGATGATTTTAATCATGGTAGCTTTACTTTTGATGATGCTTCTCCCCTGGCAGCAGAATTGCAGGCTATCCCATGGCCACAATCCTACAAGCCACCTCAGCTACCCATGTACGATGGCACTCGGACCCAAAGCAATTCTTGATGAGCTATGAGGCAACAATATCCTCATATGGAGGCAACACAGCTGTCATGGCAAAGTCCTTCGTCATGGCAGTCCGAAATGTGGCCCAGACATGGTACTCTTCTCTCCGGCCAGGGACAATCATGTCATGGAAAAAGCTCAAGGACATGCTGGTTACCAGTTTTCAACGCTTTCAGACAAAACCAGTCACAACTCAGGCCTTGTTCTAGTGCACACAAGACCATGAGGAATACCTTCAGGCGTATGTCCGAAGGTTCTTGCGATTGAGAGCACAAGCGCCCACAATGCCCAATGAAATCATCATTGAGACCATGATCAAGGGTCTTTGGCCAGGACCTACGACTCAATACTTTGCCAGGAAACCCCCCTAGACTCTGGAGAAGCTGCTTCAGAAAATGGATGAGTACATCCGGCTGATAATGACTTTCGACAGAGAAGGGAGGAAGCTTACAGATTTTATGAGATGACTAGGGGCTTCGGAGGGAGAATCCACCCTAGGCATGTCAGATCAATCCACAACTCCAGTCAGAATGATGACAAAGGAAGCCATCTTCAGAGGCCACAACACACCTCATAGTCTTCGGGGTATCAGCAAAGCTCCTTTAGGCCACCGGCTCCAAGGGCAGAGGCGGCAGGGGCTTCGGAGGAAGATATGGGGATCAACCCAGGAAAATCTATTACTTATTCTGTGGTGAGGACAAGGGTCACACTACAAGAATGTGCCAGATCACTATTCTAAAGCAAAAAGAGATTGCCGAAGCAGAAGCTCGGCAGAATCAACCGAAGCAGGTTTTACATACTGCTTCGTGCCACTCTCCTTACATACCAGAATATGTGGGCAACCAACCTATAGCTTCTGTTGCTTCGGCAAGCCATTCACAAGCTTCTTGGCCTCAGCTCCCACCGCCACCACCACTGCATCCTATTTATTCCCGAAGCCAGCAGCCAGAAGGGCGCCAACACTCCCAACAACAACGTGACTTCAGGGAGGAGTCCGAAGCTCGTACAGTCAATAGTAATGTACCAGAATTGAAGCACATATACTGAGCAATATCCTGCTTCTGAAATACTTTTATCTTCTAGGCTATTTTGCTTTTTGAATAAGGAACAAGCAATGAAAACTTAGTTTTAATTTCTTGTAATGATTTTGCTTCTATCAGAATGAAATATATCTTCTTCACAGATTTATGAATCTCAAAAGTCGTTCCTAAGAGAATGCATGGCCAACATAAACGAAGCTACAAAAAGTCATTCCTAAGGGAGCGTAGCATAAGTTTTGTGCTCAAAAGTCGTTCCTAAGGGAATGCATAGCCAAAATTGACGAAGCCACAAAGAGTCGTTCCTAAGGGAGCGCAGCGTAAGTTTTCTGCTCAAAAGTCGTTCCAAAGGGAATGCAGAGCCAAATATCGCCGAAATATAAGGCGAAGAAGTTCAAAAGTCGTTCCTAAGGGGATGCAGAACTTATACCGCCGAAATAGAAGGTGAAGAAGTTTAAAAGACGTTCCTAAGGGGATGCAGGACTTATATCACCGAAATAGAAGGTGAAGAAGCTCAAAAGTCGTTCCTAAGGGGATGCAGAGCTTGTGTGTTCCAGTGTGGGCGTGTGGGTGTGTGTCTTCGGCATCCTCATCATTTTGCATCATATCATCACATAATTTCGCATAACATTACATCATACATCATATTGCATCAATGACACAAGAATCGAATACGGAGCCAATCTTCGGCAAATGCTTCGTCAAAATGAAAATGTGCTAAGGCACGAAGTACGCTTCGGGAAATACAGTTTTATCAGCCTTGTCACAAGAAGGGGTCTCTTTCTTTACGAAGCATGAAAAGAAGGGAAGGTGTTTTTTCGCCGAAGGCTCAAAAACGGTATGTATGTAAGTTTCATGCATCGCAAAGAAATAAATTACAATAATTTACATATTTGATTCAAGGTTACATACATCAAATATTACACAGTCTTGTTACAATAAAAGCTTAATGTTCATTCCATTGTCTCATACATCGAGCATTTCAAAATATTTTTATAATGGAGTCTATTCTTCTCTAAGAACTTTTTCTGCAACTCCGTTTAAAAGTATGTCGACAACTTTGTCAATTGTGGAGTCCGCCATGTTTATAATGTTCAGCGTTTCCTTCATTTCAAGATCAGCTAGGGGATTGTACGGTTCAGGCGGCGGAGATAGTTCAGCTGAAGTAGGAAAAATTGATTAGTTCGAAGCCACAAAGCAAGTACCAAAGTTAAAAAAACCAAAAAATAATACATATACGCCTTTCGCGTCTGCAGCTTCTTCAGCTCGCTTTGCTTTTGCTCGGGCATTGTGGGTGTCTTTTTCGCTCTTTTTTATAATCTCATGGGCTAGCACTCGGCCACCGTTCACCCAGACATCGTTATAAAATTTCCCGCCCATTAAAGTTGCTTCGACTGAAGGATCCTTCGTATCATCTACGGAGAGGGCAGCTTCGGCTTGGGCTATGGCCTTAACAAGGTCACATTCGACCTTCTCCAGAATAGCCGAGATTCCCCGCGCACCGGAAAACGCGCAAATATCCCCGCGATCACTTAAAATTTCCTCGAAGGTTTCGGCTTCTCCACTTATCCATTCAACAACGCCTTCAGGGTCGCCTCGTATGAAGTTTTCTTCAGCAGAGTAGGCGCCCACTTTAGCGAAGCTAGTTTTTAATTTCTTCACACAATCCAAGGATTTCTCAAAGCATCTCTCCTTGGATTCGTGAAGTTCTTCAACATTTTTCTCTAGATAATTCTTCCAATATTCACTGATTTCTTGATTAGCCTGTGTGAGCGTGCTGTTTCCCTTAACTTCGGCCAGTTGTCTCCGAAGGTCTTCAAATTCAGTTTTCTGTACTTCGGCCTGAGCTTTGAAATTAGCTTCGTCTTCCTTTACTTTGTTCACCAATGAAATTAAAATTTTGTATTTTTCCAGACCTTCGTTTCTCAATTCAATCACCTCTGAATGAAGGTTATTTAGAGCCATTGTATAGCCTTTCTCTTCAATATTCTTCTGCGCCCTCAGGGCATTACTAAGAATTAAGCCCTGCAAAGAGGAGGAAAGAATTGAGCATGACAAATAAAATATTTCATTCTCAAATTCAAAGTTAACTTCTATACCTTTATACTGTTGTACGCCAAGCTATCAGCAAGATCATCCTTTGACATAACCGAAAGACCTTCTTCAAGTTTCGGAAATCCCATACTTTTAGCTATCTCCCGCAAACAGATATTTCTTTATTGTCTGGGAGACAGTACAGGAAATCATCTTCAGAATTGCCGTTGAACACTAAGGCTCCTTTCGGATATTTCAGTTTTTGAGCATAATGCCTTGCTTCGGCGATTTCATCTTCGGACAATTTCTTTCTCGAAGCATGTCGATAAATGTAATCAGCAGCTTCGGCCGGCGCTTCGGAGGCAGGAGATTTTGCCCTTTTAGACATATCTTGCCCTGCTGTCAGAATGGTATCCAAAGTTTGCTGATCAGCATGGACTTCAGACGTAACAACCTTTGTCTTGCTGGGCATTGAGGGCCCAGCTTCGGCTTCGGTTTGCCCAGCTTCGGCTTCGGCTTGCCCAGCTTTGGCTTCAGTTTGCGCTTTGGTACCTTCAGCAATTTTCTTTGAAGGAGCGGGGCTCAAGGCCTTTGTAGTCTCCAGCACAGCATCCAGCACGCTGGCCATTCTCCTCCTCTTGGGAGTTGCGGCAGAGGCCTTTTGCACCTTCGGTAGTTTTGCCTCTGTTGAAGGGCTCAGAATTTCTGGCATTTTCATTGTTTCTTCCGCCTGTGGCTCTTTGGCCTTATCATCTTTAGATATGGTTGGCCCGACTATAGGCACCTTCGGCACTATAGTCGGCTCTTCAACGCTATGCACAATCGGAGCAGTTTGTTTTGCTTCGGCAGCTGAAGAGGACCCTACGCCAAATTCAGGTACTACGGCCGGTGGGTCAAAACCTTCACCTTTTTGCTCTTTGGCTCAGCTGGGGTGACCGATGTGGCAGGTTTTCTCTTTTTCCCTTGCCCTCGCAGCGGGTAGCAATAATCATGGTATACGAAGCCAATAGCATCAAATACCCTGTTCAATCTTTTCTTGCCCCGACCCCTAAAAGCTGTGGACAAAGCATTGTCTTCGGCCTTGGAGTATGCCCCCAAGTAGCTCATCACTGGTAGCTTCGATACACTTCAGTCAGTCATCATTTGGCTCATCAAACTTCTCCCTAAATCTGAAGGTATACTTCAATCGGACCAGACCTCCCTCACTGGAATCGGCGGTGGTCTCCTTCGACATATCCCAACTCTCTACAAGTGGCCATACCTTGAAAGCTATATGCTCTTGAATTAAATCCCTCATGCCAATAAAGGAGCACACAGTGCTAAAGGCCTTCTGACACTCTTCAATGTCGCTATCAATATTCACCTTCAGTCTTCGGAGGCCGAAGCGAGACCAGATGAGGCACTGAATGATTTCTTTGATGTCTTCCCATGCCTTTAAGTCATTTTTAATGTAAAACCACTCCTCCATCTAGGCCCCGGGCCATCTTTTCTAGAATGTTGGCACCGAATGGCTTGCATTGGGGCGAGCAATAAATCCATAACAACCGAAGTTGTTGTGGTACTGTTCTTTGCCAGTACCCTTCATCTCATATAAAAGCTCGTGCATACTGCAGAAGCACTTTGCGCTTGGCTCTAGCCTCTGACTTCTTATAGCCCAGACAAAGATCCCTATCCTAATAATAGCTTAAGGGGTGATCTGATGAAGGAAGATCTGGTATATCTTCAGCACTTCAACCACAAACTTGCTCAGCGGGAACCGAATGCCTGCCTTTAGGAAGCTTCGGTATATAACAACTTTGTTTTCCTCCGGAGCAGGGGCAGTACTGTCTCCTCCAACTCTGACATTAGACATGTCGCGAAAATATATCCCCCTCATGGCATCAATATGACTTTGCTTGATAGTCGATTTTCCGAAGATAGTATGGCTTGGGCGCCACGGCCGATCTTCAGAGTCTTCATCCCCACTTTCCACGTCATAACTATCGCTGTCATCAGAATCTTCGGATAAACCCTCCATGATCTCCTTAGTAATTTTCTCTGTATTTATTTTTGCCATAGACTCAATAAATCCAGCAATGTAAGGATCCGCAACCTTCTTCTCTTCAAACAGCTTCATCTCCTCAGTTGTTTTCTTCTCTTCAGTCATCTTTTTGTCTTCACTCATCTTCTTCTCTTCAAACTTGGTGCAAACGTGTCTTTAAACCGAAGCTCTAAAGGCTTGAAAACTCAGGCGAGAGCTAGTGAACAATAGCTAAAAGTTTGAGATAATAACACAAATGGCAGAAATGGCGTATCAAAAGCTACCGCTATGGTTCATATTTATACACCCAGCGCTTTGCAACTTGGTGGACCCCATTTGTCATTGACTGTTGCTATTCTAGCAAAGGGAAGGTGTTTTTTCGGACCTTCGGCTTAAGGACTTCGTTCACGTCGCAGTCTAAATTCGTTGCTATAACAAATTAATACTCCGAGGTGCTAGTGTTGGGGGCCTTCGTCTCCCGAAGGTCCTCAAAAACATGATTAACAATGTTTCCCAAGTGTAATATATGTACAGACACCTTCGGACTCAGAATGAAGCTGCATAAAATATGAAAAGCATGGTCGGGACGAAGGTTGACCCAGCTCCAAAGCTACGCGCAAGGAAGCTTCGACTCAGTAGTAGAAAAAGGAACCGACTTAAAGAGGAAAAGGCTATCTAGTCCTCGATAGATTGTCCTTAAGCCAATAGTAAACATGAAGGACATAAATGTAATTTTACATAGGCTGCGCCCTGTGCCTATAAATAGATGAACAGTACCCCCGTACTGTTCACGCTGACTTGTATTCATTCGAGCGTCACGCTTGGACTTTTACCTTCTGTCAAGCTGAAGGTACAAATGTAATTCAATATTGTTCATGTCTATTCATGATCATATAATAAAGATATATTAATAATGTCATATGATTATTCATGTCATCTCCCTTGTTTCATATGCTTCTTCTTTCATTAATGTATGCTGCGATGATGAAGGTACTTCCTTCATGACCTTCGTCTGAAGATCATTATATCCTAAAGGAGATAATGCTTCGATGGACGAAGGGCTTTAACCTTTGACATTTTGTGTTGCCTTGTTCTGAACTCATAGCATTTGGGAACAACTCCCCAACAGCTAGACCTAGGACGAAAGGCCTTAGGAATAGTGGGGAAAACATGTGGCTAATGGAGTAGGCCATGTAGGCTAGTCTTAGAATAGTAAGGATGCCTTAAAAGCACCCTTCTGATCGGTGAGGAGACATTCTATTCAGCATGCATGCATTATAAAACATGAAAGGATTAGAATTTAAAGAAAAAATGCATCTAAGTGTGAATGTAGCAAATAGGGTTAATAATAAATAACATAAGAAGTAGAATCAAATTTAACCTACCTCCTGTTAACAACCCGAGAACATGATTTTCCTTTCCACCACCATAACATTTATATCTAACCCTCTTTCACAGATGACTTCACCCACCCCCATCAACGGAGGAGACACTTGTTTTAGTTCCGACTACCTTTCCTACGAGGGTTTCCCTTCCATCTTGTGGGAGGTGCTCAGCTCCGCCAGTTACCCTACACCCCCTCTGTACATGGTGCAGTTGTACGAGGAGCATCGGGTGCCCCATTGCCGAGTCTGGCTGACTTTGGAGGCTCAACCTCTACAGCCGAGTTGGCGTTCCCTTGAGTCCAAGACTATTAGATTCAGGGCGAACGACACCACCGAGGCTGCAGCTATGAAGACCCTCACAACTTTCTGCGGATACTATCCCTTGGAGATGGTAATGCACCCACTAGGACTCTTCCCCGCTGAGAAGAGAGATGACCCCATGTGGTGCAACCTAGTGAGCCATGTGAAGGACGAGTGGGCCATGCATCCCGACCAGGTTGGGAGGATCACTGTTCAGTGTATGAGCGCACTGTACCGCCTACAAGCCCTGCAAAGTGATGCCATGGCACACCTCACTAACCTTGCTCAGACCACTAAGCTCACCCTCGACAGTTGAGGGGACATCGTAGTCGACTTGTCTATGGAATTGGTAGACCTACAGGTGGAACAGTTGAGCCAGAGCATCGCAACATGGGCACTGATGGGTTATTCCGATTTAAGTGTGTTGCTGCCTTCAAGGCACGACTTGGGAACTTAAGCTGGAATAATCTGGGTGGTTCTGCCACAGCTCAGAGAGAATACAATAAACATTTAACCACAAATTAAAGTACTGGAGTTATTACATAAATCGGAGTTTGATAAAAGATAATGAGTTCTTAATAATGCAGCGGATAATCGATAACGACGATACTGAGGAATAGGGCAAGGCCTAGCCCACTACTCCTCCCGGTCCTCTCTTGCCGAGGCGGCATCCCACTCGACCGTCCAACCTGGTGGCAGGGTGGAAGGCCAGGTCACACCATCAACCATGTCATGTAGTGTACCTAAAAAAATATGCCACAAGCAAGGCTCAATATACTAATACTCAGCTAGACTTACCCGGTGTGAGGAGTCTACTCCTCTACTGCTAGACCATGAAGCTATTTGGCTGAGGGGTTTGGTTTTCCAAAAGCACTAGTTGAGTCTAAAAATAGTTTTAGCTTTTCCAATTCTAGCATTTTTAATTAAGCTAGGTTTGTTCCTCTCTAATCATACATGGTAACAATCATTTAGTGAAATCAACATGTTATCTCAAGAAACCTCATTTCACTTTTTACTTGATGCAGTACAAGGGGTCAAGCAGTCTCATTAGCTGCGAGAAGCAGACGATTCAAATCGAGTTTTAACCTTGCAAGGTAAACCTAAACACATGACATGTAGGGGCACTTTTCCCCAAACATATCAACCGTCCCCATCGATTCCCTAGCAAAAGAACAGGGCTCACGGCCTTGGCGTACAATGCTCCAATTGTCCCCGACTGCCATCGTGCAACACCCGCACTTGTACCCACCATAGCTAGCATGGGGGACTCCGTCCCAGGTCCAATGAGGGGGAAAGTCTACGGGCAGGTTCAATCAGGTACTAGGCTTATCGGTTACCATATTTCCCGACATGTGTCTAGTATGTTCAAACGCTTGACTTAGGTATCCGCACATTAATCCTTAATTCCATCCTGTCTAATAGACGAGGCATCCACCCTGGATCCGAGTCCATAGACCATCATAGATCCTGTTATCAAGATGAATACAATCAATTCCTGACCTCGGGTAAATGCTAGAAAAATCACTCGACTTCTACCGATATCCCTAATTAGCAAAACAGTTACTCGACCTTCCATACTAGTATCCATTGCAAAAAGGAATCCTCAGTTCATGCAACTAGGGTTTCAAGCAACTCTTACACTTAAGTGCACATTACAATCCTACAATCATTAAGTGTATTAAAATAGTATATATAAACAGTTTGCATAAAAACTAGGGCTTGCCTTCAAAAGCTGAGGCTGCAGGAGGTCCTCGGTGGCAGGCTCTGGAGCTGGCTCCTGGACTTCCTCTTGGGTAACTCCTTGCTCAAGGATGAGCACGTACTCTCCATCAGCGAGGTTGCAATCTAATAAATGCAATGAATAAGATACATCTATGCTATGATATGCAATTTAGTAACTATGATGCATGGTGAAGTAACTAAGTTAGCAAGACAGAGCTTAGTTCTACTATTGAAGGCTTTTAGTAGTATACTTAGTGATTAGAACCAGGTGTAAGCCAAGGACTAGGAGGTTGGGTTAACTTAGTACTTACCTAATCCTTTGATGACTTAGTGAAGACTTAAGAAGGTTTTTAGCTGAAGTTATTATGTGTAGGATTAATCACTTCTCCCAACTCTCTCTTTTTCCTTTTCTATTTATATCTTTAGAGTGGATTTGAACAACAATGTTGATCTAAAAATTTCCAAAACTCCTGTAAAAATTACAGTGGCTTCCCACTGGTTCACATAAGCCTGTCTCAAAAATTGAGGCTTAAAATGAGAGTGGTTTTTGCTGCACAAAAATATTAAAACCTAGGGCAGAGAGGGTACTTTGAACTACAACTCTTATCTAGGAGTGGATTCTACCCTAAGGGTTATTTTTGCTGGTATCTAGGTGTACTAACATGATTCTATGCCAAATTTTAGCCAAAGATACCTAATGGTTAATTAATAGAGATTTTCTAAAGTTTGGGGGCTTTGTGGTGCTTTCTACTACCACTCTATTTGAAAAATGTCCAATAGCAGATTTCCCAATTTTTCTAGTTTCTTCTTTGCGCAAGAGCAATCAATATTAAAGTTGGTTATTTTTACTCATAGGGGATGGGTTGTATGATTTCTTAGAATATATGATTTTTTTCATGAGGCACGGGTTGGGGTGTATTCCACTGTATTTTCACCTTAGTTTTATATTTTTCCCTTATAATACACATCATAAGTACTTGGGGGAAAATAGAGTTGCTCCCTGTTTCTCACTTTTAGTCTTTCTTTTGATTTTTTTTTGAAGTATTGGCAAAATCCTAGTTTTTTTAACTTATTTACTATCATACTTTGGGGGTGATTACCATTTTTACAGTGGTACATTAGTGATAAGGGGTCTACTAAATTTTTCTTACCACTATTGCATATGTCCTCATATTTTTAATCATTACCTTTATTAAATACTTAATACCTAAATAAAATCATAAATTCCAGATCAGTACCGGACTATGGTTTCATATATTTTTCTTATGAACTTTATCACTTGATCATGCTAGGAAAAATACTATTGCTCTCTTGTTTCCATTTTTAGTGTCTTTTCTATTTTTCCAAGGTTTGGGCAGAAATAGGTTTAAATGAACAATCCTTGCTTAACCTTGTGGATTGGGGTAATTAGTATTTTTTGATGGTGTAACTACTTGCTAGGCAACTACACAAATTTTCTCAGTTCCAGTCATTTCTCCTATTTTCCCTCTATTTTCTTGTTTTAGGCAGTTTTCAAGATTAAATCAAAAGTCCTTGATCAGATACATAAACTACCTAGTTTTATATTTTTAACAGGCAGAGCACTTTATTTGTGGTGGAGCAAAATTGGTTTCACAATTTTTGGGCAAGTATTCCTCAAGTTACCAATTTTTGAAGTTCTCTGCTAAAAGGAAGGAAAAAGAAAGAAAAGCAAACTTGCGCTGGGATCCCTAGGCTTTTCTACTGTTCATATTAAATCTAGGTCCCTAGAGCACTATTCATTCGTGTCACTGACAGTGCGAAAAACCCTCTGGGTTTTTCCCATCCTTAACCCGCACTCCACCCTCGCTAGAACAGTAAACGCGAACTCCGGTGAGCGATTGTACCTTACCAGCGGCGGTAGCGAGTCGGGAAGAGGTCGGGGAGTATCGTGGGGGTCTAACGAGCTTGGTGACGGCGGCGATTGGACGGAGGAGGCTGGTGGCGTCCGGTCCACACGTACAGTCAGGCAGGGAAGGTCCCGCGTCTGTGATCCTTGCCTCTAGTGGGGATAGGGTCCAAAGAGAAGCCTGGGAGCTTGACCAGGCTCTGGTGATGTCGTCCATGTTCTTCGAATCGGCAGTGGCGGCTCGGGTTGGTTGATCCACGTTCACCGACGTGCGTGTGTCGAGTGGCGGACGGGAGCAAACCTCACCAGCGCAGTTAGGCTCAATTAAACCGGTCAGCGAGCTATGGGAAGGTGTTGGGGAGCCGCTGGCGAGTTTAGCTGGGTGCGGGAGTGACTATGGCGAGCTGGCCGCGGTGGTCGTGCTCTGGCGGTGGTGGGGGCGGTAGTGCTTGCTCTCTACGGCGAACTCTGGTGATCTCTAGCTCGGGTGGGAGTGAGGGCGTGCGAGGGAGTACGACCGGGGCATTACCTCTCTAATAGGCGTGGGCATGGGCGCATGGTCAGGAGTGGCTCGGCGCAAGCGTGCGGTCGGGCGCGTACTGGCGCGGGCACGTGGTCGGGCGTGCACCGGCACGTCAGCCGCGGTCGAGCACGTGGTGTTTTGGTTCTGCTCGTGTTCTAGCGCTCATAGGCTCCAAATCTTCGCGCATTTGGGCAAGATCCCATTATAAGATATGTTCCCCCAACTGAGCTCTATTGTTTTGGTGTGGAAGCCGAGGGGTTTTCGGGTCTGTGCAGGGAGTTGTCACGTCACTAACTTGGGTGTGTCTGGCTGCTTCATCTCGAGGCAAATCCCATGCCAAGATCATGTCAACCGGCTGGGGTTTGTCCCCAAGCTTCGCTAAGGAATGCTTAGGATATTTTGGCCCCATTTTGTTATTTGGACCTTGTAGTTTTGAGTTTTGGAACTAAGTGAACGCGGTTGATTTTTGTGAGAAGGTTGGATTTCAGAAATCTGAATTCCTAATTTTTATTTGAAGTCCCCACTTGAGTGGCTTGTTTGAGGATTTTGCAAAACCCTTTTGGGTAAACTTTCTTAATATGTTTTGTAGATTATTTAGTGTACCACAACTTTGTTAATTGGTCCAAATCATGATTTTGTGTTTCACATAGCCTTTTTACTAGATTTCCCTATAATACTTAAATGGCTTAATAGGGTAGTTCTAGGGTTTGAGCTTTTTCTCACTTTGAGGTGCATGATGTGGTTAGGGTATGATTGTTGAGATGAAAAAGACTTGATTTAGTTTTTGCTCCTCAAGTTTGGTGTCTTTTGCTCAAATTAATCCACATGTGATAATGGTCACAATGTGGGTACTGAGGGAAAACCTTGAGTAACACCTAGGGTGTTACAGCACCTGCCTTTCGCCGGGTTGATCCCAATGCAACAGAGTTCTGCAATTCCTCCCATAGAGTGCTTGGAATGGGGACATCTTCAGACTAGCCTGATAGCTGTTGTTGTAGGAGAATTCTGCATACAGTAGCCTCTTGTCCCAACCTAACTTGTCTTGCAACGCACAAGCTCTCAACATATCTTCAAGAATCTGGTTGGTTCTCTCTGTCTGACCTTCTGTCTGCGGGTGATAAGCTGAACTGAACTTTAAGTGTGTGCCCAAAGCTTCATGTAGCTGCTGCCAAAAATGTGAAGTGAATTGGGTGCCTCTATCCGATACTATCTTCTTTGGAATGCAATGCAAGCATACAATCCGAGACATATATAGTTCTACCAACACTGCAGTGTTATAGGTGGTCCTGACTGCTATGAAATGAGCCGCCTTTGTTAAACGGTCCACTACTACCCAGATGGAGTCATAACCAGCTCAAGTGCGAGGCAAACCAACTATGAAGTCCATCCCAATCTCATCCCATTTCCATTGAGGAATCTACAACGACTGCAACAAACGTACGGGTCTCTGATGCTCTGCCTTGATCCTCTGACAACTATCGCATCTGGCAACATAATCTGCTATCTCCCTTTTCATACCGTACCACAAGAATCTTTTCTTCAGGTCTTGGTACATCTTCTCGCTACCAGGGTGTATAGAATATGCTGTCTCATGAGCTTCCTTGAGAATCAGTTCTCGGGTCGATTTGATGTCGGGAACGCACAATCTATCCTTAAACCACACCACTCCTTCTGCATCTTCACGGAAATCTGGATCTTTCCCATCTTTGATGAGCTGCCGGATCTCGTTGATCTTCTCATCATCCTTCTGGCCCTTCCTGATATCTGGCTCTAGAGTGGGTTCCAGCTCGATTGTCACTCCTTAAGTGTTGTTCAGAAATCCGAGACTCAACCGGTCAAATTCCTTTGCTAGCTTGTACGGCATCGGGTAAGCGGCCAACATATTGACTTGACTCTTTCTGCTCAAAGCATCTGCAGCCACATTTGCTTTGCCTGGGTGATAATGTATTTCTAGTTCATAGTCTTTGATTAACTCCAGCCATCTTCGCTACCTCATGTTTAGCTTTGACTGAGTGAATATGTACTTGAGAATCTTGTGTCCGTGTAAATATCACACTTCTACCCATACAAATAGTGCCTCCAGGTCTTCAGTGCATGAACCACTGCTGTTAACTCTAGATCATGAGTGGGATAATTCTTCTCATGAATCTTCAGCTAGCGGGACGAGTATGCCACTACTCTTCCTTCCTGCATTAACACACATCCCAGTCCGGTGTACGAAGCGTCACAATATACTGAGAATGGCTTGTGGACTTCTGGTAGAATCAATACCGGTGCTGTCGTCAACTTCTCCTTCAACGTCTCAAAAGACTCTTGGCACGTTGGGGTCCACTTGAACTCAACTTTCTTTGCCAGCAAGGCTATCATTGGTGTGCCAATCTTGGAGAAACCTTCAATGAAACGCCAATAGTAACCGACCATTCCAATGAAACTCTTGATTCCTCGGATATCTTTTAGTGCTTTCCAGTCTAGAATTGCTGCTACCTTCTTTGGATCAAAAGCTAGGCCATCTTGGTTTATGATGTGACCCAAGAACAGAACTTCGCTGATCCAGAACTCGCACTTGCTCAGCTTGACGTACAACTGACAATCTCGTAGCCTCTGTAGTACTTTCCTCAAGCGCTCCTCATGCTCTTGCTCATTCTAGGAATATATGAGGATATCATCAATGAACACCACTACGAACTTGTCGAGATAGTCCATGAACACCTTATTAATCAAGTACATGAAGTAAGCTGACGCATTTGTCAAACTAACTGACATGACCATGAACTCATACAGCCCATACTTGGTGATAAATGTTGTCTTCGGTATATCCGAAGGTCGGATCCTGAGCTGATGGTAACCTAACCTCAAATCTATCTTCGAGAACACACTGGCTCCTCTCAACTGATCGAATAGATCTTCAATTCTAGGTAGAGGGTACTTGTTCTTGATAGTGACTTCATTCAAAGATCTCTAATCAATGCACATCCTCTTTGTACCATCCTTCTTCTCCACAAATAACACTGGGGCTGGCCAAGGCAAGGTACTTAGCCTGATGTAGACTTTCTCTAATAACTCATCAATCTACTTCTTGAGTTCCACCAATTCTGGTCCGGACACTCGATAGGCTCTCTTGGAAATAGGGGCGGTGCCTAGGATAAGCTCTATGGAAAATTCAACTTTTCTTTCAGGTGGCATGCCTGATAACTCCTCAGGAAACACATCGGGGAATTCCGACACAATTCTAATATCCTCGATCAGGTTGGCCTCCTTGTCATCTACCGACAAAAATTGATAGGCTCCTTCTTCTAGTTTAGGCATGTACAACTCAGTTACTACTTCATTTCCGGATGGGAACACTAACTTGACTGTCCTCTTGTCACAACTGATAGTGGCTTGGTTTCTGTACAGCCAATTCATCCCTAGGATGACATCTAACCCTTGAGTACCCATTACCATTAGGTTAGCGGGGAAGTCTATCCCCCTTATTTCAATCCTTAGATTCGGACACATCTTATCGGACTGAACTTTTCCCCCAATTGAATTAACTCTTAAAGGTGGAAGCATTGGTTCTATGGGGATGTTATGTGCTTCTACCCATGATGTAGAAACAAAAGAATGTGTGGCACCAGTATCAAATAATACTTTTGTTGGATAGGATTCGACTGGAAACATACCTAATGCCACGTCCTAAGCATCCTGGATTGCTTCAGCCTCCAGGTGGTTCACCTTTCCATAGTTGTAGGCCTGACCACGGTCTTTGCCTCCTTGTTACACTGCATTCTGCCTGGCAGGGACATTGGGAGTTGGCTGCTGAACTGCTTTCTTTGGGCAATGATTCGCCCAATGGCCTTATTCCCCCACAATGGAAACATGCGTGGCCTCCACCTTGCGCTGGAGCTGCTTGGTTCTTCTAGTTGATTGCCAGGGCAGGAAGGCGAGGTGCCTAGTTATTCTGATGCTGTTACTAATTTCCTCCCTGCTGGTTGCTCTGACGATACTGCTGTTGCTGCTGCTGCTGAGGAAACTACCTCTAGTTCTGCTGGTTGTGCTGAAGCTGATGCTGGTACTGGTGACCTTGCTTGAATTGTTGAGGTGGATTTCCTGCGTAGCAGAGACGACTGCTACTCCTGACCTGAGATCCACCAATCTTGCGTTTTCTATCCTCCATTTCCCGGTGCTTCCTTTCAGTCATTATGGCTCTGTCGATCAAATGTTGGAAGGCGGGGAAAGTGTGGTTCATCAGCTGGTAGTGAAGGGGATCAACCAAAGCTCTCAAAAAGCAGTACTGCCTCTTAGCATCCGTGTTGACATCTTCTGGTGCGTAACGTGACAGCTGCAAAAACTTGTCCATGTACTCAGTGACAGACAGTGGACGTTGCTTCAATGCTAGGAATTCCTCCTTCCTTACTATCATCAGTTCTTCGGGCACATGGTAACGATGGAAGTTGTCCCTGAACTCCTCCCAGGTGATGGCTTCAGGGTCGGCATGGGTGGTGAGGTAAGACTCCCACCAGGACTGTGCTGCTCCCCTTAGTAGACAGGGACCATATAGCACCTTCTCACGATCGTTGCACTGAGTAGTGTGCAACTCGTGCTCCATGGTACGCAGCCAATCTTCAGCGTCCATGGGATCAGCAGAATGGGTGAAGACAGGGGGATGGCCCTTCATGAACTCTGCTTGCTTGTCTCTGGGCACCTATGGCATCTGAACTTGCACTTGGGTTGAGGTGGGGTGGCTGCTGTTGCATCGGCTGCATTGCTGCTAAAGTCTGACCAATCGCTTGGACTACTTCAGTTTGCATCAGGAACATCTGTTCAATTGTCATCGGGGTGGCGGTTGCAACTGCTGCTGAGCTGCCTCCTCCTGTGGTGCCTGCTGCTCCTGCTGAGCACGCCTTGCACCTCTGCGCCTGTTCTCAGACATCTGTAGAAAGCACACACATATCATATCTGACTCTACAGTCTTTCAGCATAAGAAAAGATATATGGAAATCTTCATAGCACTGAACAATTGATCATCTTCACTGACTCTCAAACATAGCTTCTCAGATAAAGAGGAAAGTGGAAATAAATAGGTTGCCCAACTAAACAACTGACTTTATTAATAACTACACCAAGTTGCAGGGGATGCCCACACCTTGATGACAATAATTACAAAGATCCAACTTCATTACAAGTTCATCACGACAAGCATTAAAATATATGATAAGTAAACTAATTCTAACTAAAACTAACCATGACTAAGACACTAAATTAAGCATTATTACATACTCTGATTTCGTCGATCTATGGACCCAAATCTATCTAGGTCCTGCAGTCAGGGTTACCGTAATCAAAGCGACCATAGGGTGGCGAATGGTAAGGGTGCTGAATCCCAACAGGAGCGGTAGAACCACCATCCTGATAGTGGTGCACTGCGCGCTCAGCATGCAATTCCGCAACCTCCGCCCGAACCTTGTCCAACTCGTCAAGGGCGTGGTCCAGCTCGGTGTTGAGCACGGCGACCAGGTTGACCATGCTGTTCAGCCTAGGATTGCCCTCACCAACGGGCGAGACAATCACACCTCCAGCACTGCCAGTCGAACTGCGAGGGTAGTACTTTAGATCGAGGTCGTCAGCTACCCCACTGAACAACGAGCAATACTATGAAAGTGCACGTCGTGCTGCATCTTGCATGGTTGCCTCAGTAGTGTCCCTCTCAGTAATAGAATAATGCTCTGAGAAGGCCTCTGCGCCCCGGAGATCATCGTCCGAACGGCGCACGAAGAAAGTAGCCTCCCACTGGTCGGGGTATAACCCGCGACGATGCTGGTAGACTACATAATGGTACTCGATAGACCAAGTGTGTCGGTCGAAGGTCCAACACAGCAAGGTGTCGAGAGCATTGTGGAAATGACACCCGCGAGCGGCTTCGCGAGTGATGGGTCTAGCGATCCATCCCTCCGGCTCTGCTCCTCCGAGAGCTCTGTGTTGTGGCACGAACTGCCACCGGCGTCGTCGTCATCTCCATCTCCGTCAGGGTCTCCTCTAGCAACTGGGATGCCATGTGGTGGTGCAGGGGGCATCTCTGGCTAAGGTGCAGGGGAAGGCTGCCTCCCAGACTCCACCTCCTACTGAGGCGAGGGGGAAGAGTCCTGCTGCTCCTGTTCCTGCTCCTGGCATCGGCGCTCCTGCTCCTCGTGCAGGAGACGATGCAGTCTCTCTAGGTAGCTAGACTGACCTGTCACCGTGCGGCGCAGTGGGCGCTGCGCCAGGCGAGAGGGCAAAAAGGTGATCACTGACTTACGTGCAGTGCATCTAATACGAGCCATCTACAAAAGACATCGTAAGCACAAAAATGAGAGTAGAACTATATGACCAGCAAGTAAACAGAAAGAAAAGTGAGACATAATTTTGTAAGATGAGTAATAACATAGAATTGGTCAAGATGACCAACTTTTGAAATGACACTAAAGGTCAAGGTAAGGGTAGAGGTCTATAGTCCTTAGGACGACCATTCTAGTCTAGGTTAGCGGTCCTACAGTCAGCATGGCTTTGATACCACTTATGTCACACCCAGTTTTGGAAGGCAAACCGAATGCGAACCATGTATGTGCCAGGATCAGAAACTCATGTACACAGTGATTACATAATTGGACATCATCACACATTGCTCAAAATAAATTGTGGAAATGTACTTTATTACATCCAGATGTCCAAGACATCCACAAAGTCTAATACATAGTCATTAGCATTATCAAAGTGCGGAATACGAAACATAGTAGATAAGGCCTTCACGGGAAGATGACTAGGGGTTTGCCACTAAGATAATTAGAACTCGTCGTAGTCCTAAAACTCCTCAAAGTCCTCCATGTTGCCAGCATCTCCTCCTGAGCACTGAGTACAGTGGGTACAACCTGGGGTGAGGTGGTTTGTAAAGCAAGGGTGAGTACACATCAACGTACTCAGCAAATGTCCCGTTTGGCTAAAGTGGACTAGCTGTATGTGGAGTTAACGTTAAGTAGTTGCTTTTAGTTGGTCATGTATTTATTACTGTTGGTAGAGCCAACTTTTAGTAATAATCCCAATTATTACCCAAATGTACTCCCTCCAAGAGGAAATACCAGAGATCATAATTATACCATCATAATTAATCATCATCATAAAAGTAACCAACGTTCTTCTAATCAAAGAGGATCCCAAGGCCGCTCTTAACTGTGAGCACGACTGATATACTAGTTTCTAACACTCTGCAGAGGTCGCACACTTTACCCACAAGTCGTGATTCCCATTCTGCCCGAAGATCATGACTCTCCATTGATCACTACCAAGGTGACCTAGCAGGGTCTCACTACGTAGCCTTGACAAAGATTCCCTAGAGGTCATAGTCGCCTGTTAGGTTTCTCCGATTTGATAAACACAGTACCTCTCCCCAAAGGAAGGGTGACTAACAAAACCAAATCAAGAACCTCTGCAACCAGCCCCGGCAGAGCAAGTACTGTGCCCAAACCCCATTTACAGCCCTACGGCAAAGCCAACTACACCTCAGGTTCCTCTAATTAATCAGCTAAGGGCGTCCCATTCCACCCTCATAGTTGCACTGTTATCCCGAGTTGTCACTCCCCAAACAGGTCCTTACGGAGAGGTACTCAAGAAATAACCTGAGTACTCTAAAGTATCACAAGATAATCATCGGGATAACATCATCGTATCATAAATATTCACATCGTGTTCATTGATAAAGTTAAATCAATAGCATAAAACTAACCATGATAATCCAAAAGGTAAACAAGGGGAAGGTAAACACAAACTAGTCAATCCTTAAGTTTCAATAAAGTAATGCGGGGACAGTGAATTATAAACTACGTAGGACATAATGGGTCAAAGGACACTTGCCTTCACAAGGTTGTTGCTCAGGAAGATCTTCGGCAACACACTCAGGAACCACGGGCTGCTCGTTGTCTAAATAAAGCGATCATATATTCAATACATTTCAAAAAGACAAATGAACAGCACACCAAACATTTGCAATCAAGTATACACTAGTTTGACAAGACATTATAACACAAAAGATAAACCTAACTGCTTGGGATTAATACATTTAGGGGTTAGTAATTCTTTGAACCTTATAGATTACATAACTTAGTTCTACTAATTTTAGTGAGACACAAAATTATTCCAGAGAACAATTCACACATGGCATAATATTAATCTCACAAAATTAAACACCTAAGTACCATTAGAATTTCCTTTTTATTTATTTTATTACACAAATACATTATTACATAAACTTAACCTATAGTATAAGCATAAAATTAAAGTGCACAGACTGTGGATGAACATAATTTATTTGGACAGAGAATATTCCTATGAACATTTTGTAATTTGAACCACTAAATTTGGAGTTCATATGAAAAAGATATGAAATAAACAAATTTTGAAGTTTGAAATATAAAACTAGGTCCAATTATGTGATTACTTAAAAAGTCAGGGGACTGTTTATAAGAGTTGAGGGGTCTGCGCTCAAAACCTAACGATGGCGGGTTGATTCTCAGAAACCGAGGGGTTCTTTAACAATTTTACCACACAAAGACAACCCAGATTAGATCCCGCAGACGAGCGTGTGGGCGCGGACGTGCAGCGAGCGCTGACAGGTGGGCTCGGGGTGTCAACGACCTGGGGTAGGGCTGACAGGCTGGGCCCAACGGTAGGGGCGGGGATGAGGGCGGAATTCGAGTGGTCGGATGTGAATCAAACGATTAGGATTAGATTGGGTTTGATTAAATCCGGATCACCTGATCTTAGACGGACGCCTGAGATCCACCGGCCAGGTCCCTCGGTCGCCAGCGGTGGTGCCGCTCACGTCTACGGCAGGGGCTTGCTGGAGATGAAGGCGCAGGCACGCTGGGACCCTCAGGACATAGGGAAAGGCTCTAGGAGGTTCGGGGGAATGTAGCGAATGCGGTCATGGGCACAACAATGGCGCACAGACACCGGAGAACAACTGTCTACGACACAACTACTCTCCGGCGAGCAATCGTGCCCAGACAAGAACATGAAAAGGGTAAATTGGGGGTGGGACAGGTTGGTTACCTTGAGAAGAGACTCAAGGACCCTTGAACTGCGGTAGAGAAACGATGAAGACTTGGGTCGACGGTGGCGGCTCTCCGGCTGCGCGAGGAACGCTCTGGTGAGCATAGGTAGAGGGATCCAGAGAGGGAGAGAGTAAATTGAGGTGCGTCCCATGATGCGGGCACCAAGGCGAGACTTACCGAGGCAAATGGCACAGCGAGCGCCCAATGGTTGCGACGGAACGAGCGCGCGAACACAGTGAACGACGGTGGTCTTCCTGGGCACGCGTGCAGGGCGAGAGAGAGGGCGAGGGAGTTTGGCTGAGTGCGCAAATGAGCAGGGGGGAGTGGGTGAGCGGGGTGCGGGCTCAAAATGAGGTCAGGTGCGTGCGGAGGTGGCCGGGAAACGCGCGATGTGGGCCCGTCTGCGGCGTGATGTGAGGGTGAGAGGTTAGGGAAGCGGAGGGGACTAACGGGTGGGGTCCACTGTCCAGCGAGAAAGGAATCGCGAATGGGCGGACAACGCTGACAGAAGGGGTCCACCGGGAAGTGAGAGAGAACGAGTGAGTGTGTGAGGGGATCGGCACTGACAGGTCGGCCCCATCTGGCAGTGAGAGAGAGGGCAGAGGGCGCGGGCTGGCGCCGGCAGGCGGGGCCCACCTGCCAGCGAACGCGGGCGCGCGCACACTAGGGGGTAGCGAATGAGGGCGCGTGAACGCGGGCTGCTTTTCCTTTTTTCTTTTATTTTTTAAATTTCTAATCCTTTTCCTTTTATTTTCTCTAGGGTTTTCAAATCAAATTCAGACCAAAGGCAAATTAAAATTATTTCAAACATGTGCATCAAGCAAAAGGATAATTTAGGTCCAACATGATGCAACAATTCATGACTCACATTGTTTTAACAGAATAAATAACTAATCCAACTCCTAATTAGCTTAAGTCTAGCTAAAATAAAGAGAGAGAGAGACTAGAGAGAGATACAAAGGGTAATACCTGAATTTGGTAGATATTTAGAAAGAAATTTTATACCCCCAAATTCAAGGTGTTACATACAGCCTCAGAGAATCTTTGTAAAGGCTTCGTAGTGAATCCCTGGCCATTCACCTCGGGAGTGAACAAGGGTCTTGCAAGTACGGGCTAGAGAGGGAATCACGACTCGTGGGTGAAGTGTGCAACCTCTGCAGAGTGTTATGAAACTGATATATCAGCCGTGCTCGCGGTTATGAGTGGCCTTAGGAGCTCCATTGATTAGAGACACATTGATTAGAGACGCATAGATGAGAGATACTATGGTTACAGATGGTGATGAGGTTAATTATAGTTTCGATGATTATTATTATGATTCTGGTTTCTTGTATTCTTTTCGTTTGGAAGGAGTACTCTGGGCTAACAACTTGGGTTTAATGCTAAAACCTGTCTCTCTACTAGTAATAATTACCTGACCAACTAAAAGCAACTGTTTGATCCTAACCCCACATAAAGCTAGTCTACTACAGCCAAACAGGACAATTGTTGGGTATGTTGATGTGTACTCACCCTTGCTTTACACACCAAACCCCCACAGGTTGTCCACATTGCAACCACTGCTCAGAAGATGATGAAGTCGTGGTGGAGGATCTCTAGGATTTCCAAGAGTACGATGAGTTCTAGGTGTGGGTTAGCGGCGAACCCTCAGTCGACTGCCTGCTGTAATACCCAAATAATTGGATTTATAAAATGTGTAAGAATTGGGAATTATAAAAGGCTTATTTGATGACTTGTTTTGTTTCCCTTGTTTTTTTGCATACTCAAATCATGGGGTCACATTGACCACTAACAATTACATTAAATAAAATAAATAGAGCATCATGTTGGAGTTTATTTGTTTGTGCATTTAATTATAATAATAATAGTAATAAAAATATATTAATGATGAGAATGAGGTTTGACCTAATTTGCAATCTAGAAATTTAAAATAACATAGAAAAGGAAAGGAAAAGAGGATACATTATAAAGAAACCTATATATAAATAAATATATCTTTTCATATTGGTATTTTTGATTTATACATTTAATCTAAGTATAAAATTCACAAAAAAAATTGGATTCAAATTTGAGATTCAAAAATAAAAAAGAAAAGAAAACAGAAAAGAAAAGAAAAATAAAAAGAAAAAGAAAAGGTAAACTGTGCGCCAGGGCCGACTTCTGTTCTTTTCTGCCCAGCTAACCACCGTGGCGGCCCAGATTAAAGTAACCACAGCGCCGACATGACGGTCCGCAGTGCCAGCCACAGTGCGCACCACGCGTCTTGGTGCTTGCTCACTGACTGTTGGGTCCCACTCGCCAGCCACACACCTGCGTGCGCTTGTCGCTGTGTTGTGGCCTCCACTTGGTAGCCTCACCCTATAGATCTTCCGCCGCGACCGCAACCACCTGACCAAGCTTTGCGCTGCCACGCGATTATAGCTGGTCTGGTGCCACCGACCTATCTGGACTATAAAACCTATGCGCTCGGTACCTCTCTCGTCCCGTGCTCTCCTCATCCAACTCAGCCATTGCCGCCATTGCAATTCGGAGGGGAAAGTCGCCTCCATGGTTGGGATCGAGCTGGGCTGCAATCTGGACCCTTGGGGAAAGGCCGGAGTGCAGTGCCGGTGAATTGGATCGTATCTAAGGGCTTCGCCAAGCCTGGGTGATCAGGGTCAGTGTTATTCCCTCGTCGGAGACCCAACGCCGCGGTAGCTCCGCCAAACACGGTGGGCAGCGACCTCCACGTTCCTGATTCATGGTGAGATCTCTATCCACATGTCCGCCATCGTTCCTGCTATGCGTAGTTGCGATCTAATTTGGGTGTAGGGTCCGTGTACAGCCAAAGACCGTCGCATCGGCGAGGCCTCACCGCGGGGTCGTTTGCGCCACCGTCGCCGATTTCTTGATGGAGTGATGATTGGAGTTCGTAGATCTTCAATTGTGCGACTCTGATTAGAATCATGTGTATTCATTCGGTAGATTGATCAAGCGCGTTGATTTAGAATCGGGCGTTCAGGAGTAGGCTTCATATATGATAAACTCGAACCGTTGATCACGGATCGGGTGGCTGTCATTGCATACCATTTTGTTTTAAAAGAAATATGATCCCGGTGCTCGGTTTCTAATCGGACGATCGATCTCGTCCCATACCCCTTCACCCCGGCACTTTAACATAAGAGCCCCTGTGTTTTACCAGAATAAACCCGCAATCCAGATCAGTGATTAAACCATTACACTGAGGCTGTGACCTTTTACCGAATAAACCCTATAGAACTCTAGAATAATGCGCGACGTCCAGAGAGCTGGTAAATGGAACAAAAATATAGAAAAATGATTTTTAGTATTAAAATAATTCCGAAAACTTGTTTAAATCCATTTTAACTCTTTTTTGATCCATTCCAGTTGCATTAATTTTGTTTTAATATTGTTTATCACCTGGTAACTCTATTTTATCATGAAACATAGATTAAAATTATCCACATAGTTTATTCCATACCAAACACTTGAAACTTCGAAAGTCATCACTCTTTAACCATAACTCTGAATTTAGTAGTTCTCGAACCTACGATCTTGTTACGATGCGTAGAATATTATCATGCATTATATTCTTCTGTTTGGTGTGATGTTAATTTCTCCTGTACCATGTTTGTTTGTATTGTTGCGAGTAGACGAGCAAGCAAACGAGGACCCCGGTACTCAACAGGTGGAAAATTATGAGCAAGAACTCATTGAAGTCAAGTTGTGCCCTTAACCACTTTTATTTACCAAATAATGTTCTCTATAATCACTTTGGCATGTTTATGATTAATTTTGATGGCACCCAATAGGTCACCCTAGTCTTCTTTACCTAATGCCTTGATCACCACTGAACTTTTGGGTAGTCCTTCTATTGCTATATGTGGTTTTCGGTGTAAATATAAATTTGACACATGATCATTCTTTATTATTATTGTTATTATTATTTATTGTCCATGATAAGATTACTATGTTAATTGGAACATGGAGAACCACCCGGAAAAATAGTGCTACCACAAGGGTGGAATGGGACACCCTTGGCCAAGTAATTAGGAAAGCTAGGGAGAGATTACCTTACCTGAAAGGGGCAAGCGGGGAGGCGTCGCTGCAGAGTATAGGGAGGTTCTCGGGTTGGATTGTCTGTCTAGCTTTCCGGACGGGGGATTCCTATGCTTCCTTTTTCCTGAATCTGTAGCGGGTTTTCTCAAACTAGTGGAACTTTGGAAAGGCCTCGTAGTCTACCCTGCCTCGTCTCCTCGGTAGAGATGAATGAGACTTCTAGACCTCTGGGCAAATAGTTAGAATGACTTGTGGGTAAAGATGTGCAACCTCTGCAGAGTGTAAAACTGGTATATTAGCCGTGCTCACGGTCATGAGCGTCTCGGACACTCACATGATTAATTTATGGAAGTAAATTTAATTTGTCATTTGCATCGCATTGTGTTTTATTATTAATTTTGATCTACTATTACTTTGGGTTGGTATACACTTACATTTAGGAACTACTAATAAAATTTGACTAACTTATTAAATGGCAATGCTCAGCTTTAGCCATTATCTGTTGATCAGCCTTACACTACACATGAACTCCTATTTTTGGTGAGTTCATGCACATTATTCTCCACAATTTGTTGAGCTATGATCTTTTGTGAGCTCACCTTTGTGATATATAAACCCCCCACAGGTGAAGAGTAGGTAGCCCAGGAGGAGGTCTACAACGAGGGGTACAAGTTAATCTAGGTGGTGTCTCCCAGTCATCTCGATGGCGCCAAGGAATAATTATTAGTTTGTTTTATTGTTATCATTTATTTTTGTGAGATACTTCCACTATGTAATAATATTTATGACATTTATCTCTATACACTTGGTCATTTTATTTGTTGTTCTTATTTGGCGCACATATGAGACGCACCCGGCTTTACCCCCTAAATCCGGGTGTGAAAAAGTGGTATCAGAGGAAATGTTGACTGTAGGACGAAACCTAGATATAACTGGACAAAACTCTTACCTACTTACCTTTACTCTAATTCTTTCTATACTTTTCTTGATCCTGTCTCACCTTTGGTTGTTCTACTCTGACTATTCATATCTTTCCTACTCTAAAAAGACAAGAAGGATTTCACACCTTGGAATCCAACATATAAAACCCTCTAAAGAGATAGGAGACCTAAGACAAATATATATATATTCTCTATCTAAAGTGTTTGGATGTTTGTTCTGATGATAACTGCTTGGTTTGCTTCTTTGATTGACTGAAATAGTATAGCAGGGCATTCTAGCATGTACCACCATAAGGTAATATATTAGTATTAGTAGGTGACACACTAATCTACTGAGCTAATAAGACCCCAAAAAGATCATGTCTCGTAATTACTTGTCTTATCTGCAATTCTATCTTACCATGTGTTTCTAACCCAGATGGTCAATACCAGGAAGGGAGGCAGTATCGATCTACCTGCCAACAACCGTCGCAGGAGGATTGTTAACCAACCACAACCAGAGATGAATCCTCCACCAAACCCTCCACTGGCTAGAATAGATCATGTTGTTGCCGCTCTGATGCAGCTGCTGCAGGAAATGGCAAACACCATGACGGAAATGTAGGCACAAATGCAACAAGAACGTCAGGAGATGCTCCAGGAGCAACAAGAAATGCGACAGAAGATGAGGCAAGAATGACTGGAATGGCAACAACAACCACCACTACCTCCACCACCACCACCAGCTCCACCCTGGGACGAGCACCAAGAATTCATGAGTCATAAGCCACCTACATTCTCCAGCTCTCCAGATCCTCTTCAGGCAGATGACTAGCTGAAGCTAGCGGATAAAATGCTCAACGTCGCTCAATGTACTGATCGGCAGAAGGTGCTCTATACGCTGGGTCGTCTCACTGGCCCCGTTGCTGATTGGTGGGACTCCTACTGTGCTGCCCATGCTGCTACTAATACTAGTACCTGGTCAGAATTTTCTACACAATTCAGGAACTATCATATTCCTGCTGGCCTGATGAAAATAAAGAAGGAATTCTTATCACTCAAGAAAGGCAATATGACAGTGAGTGAATACCACAATAAATTCATTCAGCTGTCAATGTATGCTCCAGAGGAGGTTGCTGATGACGAAAGGAAGTAGGAGCAGTTCATGGAGGGACTCATTGGGCCACTCTAGAACCAGTTGGTATCCCACACCTTCCCATCTTTCCAGAGGCTGCTGGACAAGGCCATAGCTGTTGAACAAAATTGTGTTTAGCTGGGCGAGATGAAGAGGAAGGATATCACCCACGGTCAGGGGAGCAGTAGCATCCGCCCTTGCTATGCTCCACCCAAGGTTACACCAGCTTGTCCTGGAGAAGGGCAACAGTCCTACCAACGACTTGCTTAGCAGACACCACACGTGACACCATAGACTCCGCATACTCATCAGGCTGCCCCCACTAGCACCCCGACGTGACCTACTGGCCATGGCACTGCTACAGGCACCACATGCTTCAAGTGTGGTGAGGTTGGTCACTATGCTAATGACTGGCTCGTGGTAATTCTTAGGGCAAGTAGACACATACTCCAGGTAGCAACTGTGGTTATAGCATCGCCAGGGTTAATCAAATCAATGTTGAAGCTACTGAGGATGGTCCGAACATCATCATTGGTACATTCTTCATTAATTCCGTGCCAGCTACTATACTTTTTGATTCTATAGATTCACATTCATTCATATCTGCTCGTTATGTTCATGCAAATAGTCTACCTTACCTTGCCCTGCGTAGACCTAAGATAGTCATTACACCTAAAGGGGCTTTTGAGGCAACATATATGAGCCATAGAATAGAAGTAACAATCTTGGGAAGCAAGTTTTGGGCTATGCCTATAGTGCTAGAAAATAGTACAATAGACTTAATCCTTGGCATGAACTGGTTAAAACAGTGGAATGCAGTAATACATTGTGCTAGAGGAACAGTAGAACTTTCTAGTCTGAATGGGGATAGATTTGAAGTCATAGTTGCACCACCCACATCTAACACATCTGTTGTATACATGATCAACGGTAAATTTGTGGGACATCACATCAAAATCTGTAACACCCTGAATTTGGGATATAAAATTTCTTTTCTAAGATCCACCAAATTCAGGTGTTACCCTCTCTTTTCCATGCTTTTCTTTTCTTTTTCTAAATAATGGAGTGTTATTTCGTTATATAATAGCGTAAGCCTACTGAATTGAACCCTAGAGAAGCTGTGTGCTGCATTTCATGCTGAAGCATAGTTTTGTTTGATCGCATTTAATTTTATTTAAATTATTTTGGGCTTATCTAAAATGGACAAATATATACATATATATAAATGTTTACTATTCCTGTATATATGAAAACAAGAGAAATAAAAAAGGAGAAAAGAAATAAGAAAAGGAACGACCGTTTAGCCCATTCCCTGAACCGGCTCTCTCATCTCCCCTCCCTCTCTCATTCTTACAGGTGGGCCCCATGCATCATTTCCTCCACTCCTCCCTCTATCTCCACTGCGATCCCCTTTCCCTACCCACGTCGCATGGACCTCGACAACCACCTATCCTCGATGCTCGTTCAAACGCCAGCGCACCCGCTCGACCCTCCTCCAAACCAGGCCCGCTCTTCTCTCCCACATGCACGCGAAGCCTCGTCGCCCCGCCGCCCTACCACGCTCGTCAACGTCGTCGTGCACGCGTGACCGGTGCAACTCATTGTCCGCGCAGGGCTGCTCGCCAACGCCGTCGTCCGCGCCCTGTCGAGTCACGCCCTCGCCATCTTCGTCGAGCTCTGAGGTGAGGATCCCAGCGTCTAACCGTGGCCATGGCTGGGTGCACCCCTACGGCGAACCCCAGTCTCCACGACACGGTGTGTTTCTCCCTTGCCCATGCGCTACCCCACCCTGCAGGCGCGACCTTGCCCGCCGTGGCGCTAGCATTGAGCCCACACTCTCCCCCAATCGAGCCCCTAGCCAATCATTCGCTACTGGACAAGCTCGGCTGCAGCCGGTGCCGCAGGCCGCAGCCTCCCCTGTGCGGCCAGCCTCTGGCCAGCAACCACCCTTGTCTAGATGCACGGCTTATCTGTCGTTGTAGGAAGAAGACTGTGTGGGCCATCATGAAAAAATAAGCACATATGATCTCGCCTGCATGCATCTCGCCCAAACCTGCGCTTATAAATCACGTGGGTCCCATGTGCATGCACGCATGCACAAAAGAATCCCCTTGCATGCGACATACTGCCATCCCTGGACCTGCGTGTACCCGCGACCAGAATTTTGTCATAGCGCAATTAATCCATGGATGGTTAAATATTAAATATTTGTTGCATTGCAAATCCGATTCAACCTGTTTAATCACGTTAGCTATATAATGATGTTGCTAATGTGTTAAAAAATATTATTGTGTCATGGCATATGTTTTAGTTAATTAATTAGTTATTAGTTTATCCAATGTTTATTAAAATAGAATTCTAACTAAAACTAATATGTAGTTTTGATGTATGCTTTTATGGATATCTATTAATATGATTATATCTACCCAAATGTTTTTTTGAATTAATACTTATTTAGTATAAATACAATATCCGTTAGCGATTCTCGTGTGTCGTGCGCGTCGTCACACTGCCTACACGTTGTTTGCGCGTGTGGCGCTCGTCGCTGTCATGTTGTTCCGTGCGTCGTCCGCGCGCTATGTCGCGCGTGTCCGCATGTTGTTCGCACGCTGTCGTACTGTTTCACGTGTCGTAAATTCTCATCGCTTAGAAGCGCTCGAGTTAATTAAATTACTTATTTATTTGACAGTTGTTAGCATTATAGACTAATTAAATCTAGGTGATAGCTCTAGTTGCATTAAATAAATGTCAAATAATGTGAGTACGTCGAATTAATTGTTCTAACTAATACTTTTTAACGCAAACATGATATCCTCTCGACCGTAGCTTCGCTTACTGTGCTTCTTTTTCTCGTGTGACCCCGATAGCGAGCTCTATTTCGTATTGCATGTTTTTATAATGATTTCCTTTGTATGGTGTAATGTTCTTATGCATATATGTTTGTTTGCTTGTGCATGTTCGTATTCGCCGTGCGTCGCGAATCGAACGTGATATGTTCCTGAGCTTCGAGGAATCGACAGTCAAGCTTCGGCGACCAAGAGATCAAACTCATCGAGTTCTACGAGGCTGAAGACCCTGAGCATCTGTTTGGTGAAGGCAAGTGTCCTCTGACCGATTATGTCCCATTTACTTTATAAATCATCAACTCTCATACCATGATCAACCTAAGGATTGACTAGCTTTGTATTTACCTTGTCCTTGATTACCTTTTGGGTTACTATGGTTAGCTTTATGCTATTGCTTTACTTTAATCAATGAACATGATGCGAACACTTATAATACGATGTTGTCATTATGATTATGATGTTGGGCTGGTGAAACTTTAGGGGGCTCGAGTGGTTTCTCGAGTGGTTTCTCGAGTGCCTCTCCGTAAGGACCTGTTCGTTGGATGACCGCCCGGGAAAACAGTGCAACCATGAGGGTGGTATGGGACGCCCTTCGCTAATTAATTAGAGGAACTGAGGTGTAGTTTGCTTCATCATCGTGCCGTCAATGGGGCTCGGTGTATGCGGCTCGCTCGGCCGAGGGTAGATTGCCCCTTGGGGAGGAGTGCGGTACATTTAGGAAACCTAACGGGCGGCTACAGCCTCAGGGAATATTTGTAAAGGCTTCGTAGTGAATCCTTGGCCATTCACCTCGGGAGTGAATAAGGGTCTTGCAAGCCCGGGCTAGAGAGGGAATCACGGCTCGTGGGTAAAGTGTGCAACCTCTACAGAGTGTTATGAAACTGATATATCAGCCGTGCTCGCGGTTATGAGCGGCCAAGGGAGCTCCATTGATTAGAGACACATTGATCAGAGATACTTTATTTACAGGTGATGATGAGGATAATGATGGTTTTGATTATGATTATGATTATGGTTTCTGGTATTCTTTCCGTTTGGAAAGAGTACTTTTGGGTTAACAACTTGGGTTAATGCTAAAACCTGGCTCTATACTAGTAATAATTATCTGACCAACTTGGGTTAATGCTAAAACCTGGCTCTATACTAGTAATAATTACCGAGACATTTGTGGAGTACGTTGATGTGTACTCACCCTTGCTTTCACAAAACACCAAGTTTTCTTTTGGTGCAATCTATGCTCGGGTAAAGAAGAAGGTGTCAAGGCAGATCTCCAGGAGTTCCGGGACTTCGACGAGTTCGAGGATTAGGCTAGCGACCTCCCCTAGTCAACTGCCTGTGGTGGGTTTGTTTACGTTGGCTACGTTTCGATTCTGTGTACTTTGATTTATATTATGTAAATGATTGTAGTATTTAATATTATTACTCATTCTTTATTGTTATTCGAAGCATTGTGCTATGACGAGTCATTTATGTAATCGCTGTGTACGTGAATTTCTGATCCTGGCACGTACATGGTTCGCATTCAGTTTACCTTCCAAAACCGGGTGTCACATAAGTGGTATCAAAGCCTTGCTGACTGTAGGACCGCTATCCTAGAGTAGCAGTGGTCATTTTAAGGACTTGTTGATTATTACTTCACCTCATCCTTGATTCTGCTTTAAAATATTTGTCACCTCGACTAATTCTATGTTGTGCTCCTATATGCCCCCTTGCCAAAAGTATTTTATTCTAGTATGGTCTATACTTCTCTAAATCTATTAGATATGATCTCACTCTTGTGCTTGCGATATCTTTGTAGATGCCCCTGACCATAACCTTCTTATCTTTTGGGATTCTTTTTTCTTCCCTTCTTAAATTGCTACCATTTCACCATCTCTATTCCTTTGGTATTGACATGCCCGTACCCCTAGATTCCTCAACACCCTTGTTTCAAATGCTTACATTAGAATTTGTATTGCCTACTTGAACACTTCAGTTTATATGTCCATGAACTTCTTGTCTCCTGAGATCCCTTCCTATTCCGTTGCTAAGTCGTTATCCTTTGGCACTTTCTATTCCCTTACCTTGGTATGCCCGTATCCTTGGAATCTTACATACTCTTATATCCTTATGTATGCTTATTTTCATACCCCAATGAGTGTTCAAAACATTTCAGCTTACATGCCCTTGACCACCTTTGTTTCTTGATGATCCGTGAGCGGTCATTTTATTTCACACATTCCTGCTAATCTCGTAGTTCCTTATAACATCCCTCGGTAATGAACTTCTTTACTTCGATCGTCCTGATGGAACCTTACTTATCTTGTCCTTGATTGTTTTCTCCACTTCATCACTTTGCGAGTCTTGCCTTAACTCTTTCCTTGGATTATGCTTTTCATCATTATCACCTTTATCCTTATCACCCCTATATCTTACCTTGATGTTTATCTTATACCAGCCTTTAAAATATCCTCTTTTCCATCTCAATCTGAGCATCGTACTTTACCTACTTTTCCCTTGGGTGTATCCTCTTCTTTGTCACCTGCGAGTTTTTAACTCTATCCTTTGTTGTGTTTTTGTTTGTTATTTCCTTTACCCTTCTCATCACTCTATCCTGCCTTGTGATTACATTATGTCTGTTATCTAAAATCTCCAGTCTCCTATCTCAATTTGAGAGTGGTGTTTTACTTACCTCACCCTTGGCTATATCCTCTTCTTTACCGTGTGTAAGCTTGGACGTAACTCCATTCTTTGTTGTAATCATACCACTAGCTCTCCAATACCTTCATCTTTTCTCTCATACCCTTGTCTGTTGTCGCCTTTGACCCTTGCGATATTGAGGCCTTCTACCTAAATGTTTACTTTGAACTTATCCTTTAAAAGTCTCCCATTTCTTTCAACCCAGTTTGAGAGTTGCGAGTTACCCATCTCTCCCTTGATTTCTTTTCACTTCTTGTCGCCTTACAAGTTTTGTGTTAATTGTGACGGAACCTCCCAAGTAATTAGGCCCACCTACAATTGTCCTTGTCCAACGGACCTCAGACAACCCTGTAGGTGCCCCTGAATCATTCGACAAGTTTGATATCTTCTTTCTTACCTTTCCAGGAACGTTTCACTTGTCTTGCAGACATTATAGAACATCAGAGATACAGAAATGCGGAAGCAATTACATAAACTTACCTTTATTTTAAAGTAAGATCAAGTTGAATATGTATAGACCAGATTATATCCTAGGAGTGCAGAGTAATATTATTACATATACCAAGGGAGGCAAAAACTCCTCCCGATAAGTTTTTACACAAAAGTCCTAAATGGAGGATCCTTTCCTCCCGCACTTCATTCCTTGCGTTCTTCCATTGGTACCACCTTAGAACAGAAGCAACAAAAGGTTGTCGCTCCTTCACCTAAAACAACATGGGACAAAGCCCTGAGTACGAAGTGTACTTTCGCAAGACTTACCCGACAAAGTAAAAGACTCTCAAGGATATGCTGGATTTGGGAATCAAGGAGAGGCTTTAGCAAGAATCAACTTAGATACTTTTGCAGAAATAGCTTACTAAAGTGAGTCCTTACTTTCAACATTTTAATGCCAGATTAAGTATTAATAGACTCTGTTTGCATATGGTCTACTTTCACCATCTCATCAATACAACATCATTTTTATTCATAATGTTCACATCCTGACTTAGGTTGCAGGGCAGTGACCAAGTCTTCATATCCGCGAAGGTATGGCGATCTGAATCGATTATACTCAGCTGAGGATCTCCAATCACACGACATATGTAGCACTTAACCCTTGCATATGTCAACCCGCCACCGGGGTTCTTAAGACCAGATCAGGTTCACGCAAACCGAGAGCACAGATACACCACCGTCCAGCCTCTTGCTACAGAAGGTACACGCTACTCCCGCCACGGCTCCACGCCCATTTCGTGTTATCTTATTCTGGCCTTAGTCTGCCCGAGGCAAGGCTTACCCATGACGAGGCATGTGACCAGTTAAAGGGTCCTCGATCATCAAGCCTACATACACATCCAATCCTTAATCAACCTGGGTAGAACATCACCTGTTCCTAGCCCAAGTCCCGATTTAAGTACTTCCACCCTTAGGATTGTTTGAATTCCTTAGGATGAAAAGAGCATCACATGGAACTTTGCAGTAAGATCACACCACGCTCTCAATGAAAATATTCTTGTAGGTAGAAGCCATCTTTCCTCAGGATAACCCCTGAGCAAGGCCTTAACGCAAAAGACAAACCTCTATCCACAAGATCTGAGCAGGGCTAAGCATTTTTGTAAATCATATTTTGATACTTCACCAGAAGTATCTAATAAGGTATGGATATCAAGGAAGGCAATGCATCAAAGGGTTTCAAGCAACTCTTATAAACCTAATGCACATTTCACTAGACTTAAAGTGTGCAAAAATTATTTAAAAACACAAGGAAGGGGTTGCATGCACCGGGGCTTGCCTTCGTTAGTAGGTGAGTCAAGCTCGGACCCGCAGATATCAAAGTAGAAACAATTTCCGGCCTGAGATTCCGAAGGTGGTGGTGTCTTCTCTTCAGTTACTTCGATCTCTTCTTCGTTTTCTAAACATAACAATATATATACATATATAAGAATGAATGCCATGTAATGCTCATGAGAGTGCAAAGATAATAAGAATTTATTATCTAAGGCTTGAATATAACTTTCCTTCACGGAACTCCGAGAACTTAGGGTTTCCGGAGTCAGTAAAGGAGTTCAAAGGGCAGGGGGTAGGGTTTTGGGTTCTAGTTATCAAACAAGGTCCAAATCAAACCAAACTCTACCCAAGGCTTCTAAATAATGTGTAGAGCTTATATAAAAAGTTTGAGCAATTTTGGGATTACCATTTATTTTCTAAGAATCCAGAACTAATGTTTTAAGCTACTTTAAATACTCCAAAATTCCTTATTTTATCTAAAAATCAGTCAACTATTTTTATTAAATTCTATGAAAAATAAGAAGTCTAGGAAAATTAGTTTGACAATGTTATGAATTTTCTATAATTTTCTACATATTTCTAAAGTTCTTCTGAAAAAAGAAAAAGAAAAAGTTAAAACCGTGCTGGGCCGATTTCAGCCCAGGCGGCCCAAATCCACGCGGAATCGCGCCCGCGTCCGCGCCCGTAGGGCGAGTTTGCGCAGAGGCCCTTGCCCTTTTAAACAATTGGAAACGGGTTTCTCTACTGTTTCCCCAAGTCGCTGACCATTTACAAAACGATCCCCGTAGTTCTATCCCTTTGCAAGGTGGAGTCCCTGACGGCGATCCACGCTGGGAGCTGAGCTCTGGCGAGCTAGACCGGCCGGATGATGCCACGGCTGGAGCTCCCGAGCGACAGGGACACAATTGGATCCACCCCGACCATTTCCCCCAACTTAATTTGAAGAATGGAGACCTAAATTGTTCTGGCCACGGCGACCGTAGACCATGCGAACAGAGGAATGTGTTCCCGGCGATGGGTGGCGGCCTAATTCAATTGGACGGTTTGGAGAGCATCATCAGCATACAGAGACATGAGAACAACGCGCGAATTGGATGGTGCCTTACCAGAACGGACGGGCCACGGTGGAGTTGTCCTTTGCGGTGTGGCGGAACTGCCCGAATTATTCCAACTTAAGTGCCTAAGTCCCGCCTCAGAGGCTAGACCACACTTAAATGGGAATAACCCGTCAATCCCTCGGATCTAGTCCGACACGGCCACTGACAGGATCAAGTACCACAATCTCACTTGATGGTGAGTCACAGAGCAAATACAATAAAGCATAAAACCATGCATTAAAGAGTATTAAATTATTATATCATCATCGGAGTTTTGCAAAAGTAGTCATCATTGTTCGAAATGCAGCGGAATAAAACTAACGGTAATTAAACAGAGGGATGGGGAAGCCTGTCCCATCACTCCTCATGCACCTCCTCAGCCGAGGCAGGGTCCCACTCGACAGTCCAACCCGGTGGCAAGATGGACGGCCAAGTCACTCCAGCAACCATGTCCTCCAGAGAACCTGTAAAATTATGCCACAAGCAAGGCTGAGTATACTAATACTCAGCTAGACTTACCCGGTGTGAGGAGTCTACTCCTCTACCTCTAGACATGCAGCTATTTGGCTGTGGGGTTTGGTTGCCAAAAGCACTAGCTGAGTTTCTAAGTCAAGTTTTAACTTTGTCAATTTAAGTGTGACTCTCTTAAGGCTAAAAGTGTACTATCTACTCATACATAGTAGCAAGCATTATTAGCAATCAACATCTTATATCAACTCATCATATTTCCACTTGTTACTCAATGCAGTACAATGGATCAAGCAGTCTCATTAGCTGCGAGAAGCAGACGATTCGAATCGAGTTTTTATCCTTGCAAGGTAAACCTAATCACACGACGTGGCGAGGCACTCCATCCCCACACACATCAACCGTCCCCATCGATTCCCTGGCAACAGAAAGGGGCTCACCGCCTTGGCGTACAATGCCTCACTGACCCCGACTGCCGTCGTGCAGTGACCGCACTTGTACCCACCATAACCGGAATGGGAGACCACGTCTCAGGTCGCGTGAGGAGGGCAATCTGCGAGCAGGTTCACTCAGGTACTAGGCTTACCGATTTACCATATTTCTCGGCATGTGCTTAGTACGTTCAATCACTTGACACAGGTATCCGCACGTTAATCCTTATTCCAATTTCACCTTGTAGACCACGCATCCCCATGGATCCGTGTCCACCAACCAACTATCAATATGATATAAAAGTGGGTACAACCAATTCCTGATCTCGCGCGAGTGCTAGAAAATCACCTGTCTTCTACCGAGATCTTAATTAAATAAAGCAACTACTCGACCTATCATACTAGTATTCATCTCAAAAAGGATTCCTGAGATCATGCAACTAGGGTTTCAAACAATTCCTACACCTAAGTGCACAATCAATCCTACAATCATCAAGTGAAGTAAGATAGCATAAATAACAGGTTATGCATAAACCGGGGCTTGGCTTCCAAAGCAGTGGCAGGCAGGTCCTCTGATGCAGGCTCTGGTGCTAGATCTGGGGCTACCTCCTGAGCAGCTCCTTGCTCCGGCACGAGGACGTACTCTCCGTCAGCAAGGTTACAGTCTATCGAATGCAATGAACATGTATGTCATGATTATGCAGGATTTAATAACATTATGCTAAAAAGAAACTAAGTCAAGAAGTAACTTAGGGTTTCTTGGTCATGCGGGGCTTCCAGTGGGTTATGCTTATTACTTTTTTGGCTAAGGTTTTCATTGAGGATAACATAGTGGATTTGTATTGTCTTTATACATTTCAGTGGACAAATTACAACGGTTTTTAGGATGACACTAATTTCCATTATTCATTTTCCTTTCTTTAATTTCTATTTATGAATTCTAGTGGGGGTTTGAACTACAACAGTAGATAAATCTTCTCCAAAAATTCTGTAAAAATTACACTGGGTTGCCATTGGTCACTATAGCCCCTTCTAGGAAGTTGAGGTTCAAAACAAAAAGTCTATGCTTTAGACAAAAATAATAATGGTTGGGTAAATGGGTCATTTTGTACTACAACTCTTAATTAAAGGTGGGTTCTGTCCTAAGGTTATTTTTGTTGGCATCTAACAGTAACAATAGGCTTCTGTGCCAAAAATCACAGAAAGCTAAGGGGTGGTTATTTAGTTATGATTTTCTAAAGTTTAATGCCAAAAAAGCACCTTCTACTACATTGTTATTTGAAAAATGTCAAACAGCAGATTTCATATTTTTCCTAAGTTCTTAATAACAAAACATTAACTATCCCAAGGGTGGGGGTGTTTTCACCTTGGGTTATTTTTGTAGGGTTTTTCTAAGTTTTCCTTGTTTTATTCAAATAAAAGTTATCCCACTTATTTTATACTAAACCAGGGTATGATAGATTTTTCCAGTGAACTACATTGAATAAGTACCCTAACAAAAATAGGGGTGCCCTCTGGTTCATTATTTAAATCACCTTTTCTATTTTTATTAACCTTAAGCATATTATAGAATAAGGGGTAAAAACTAACTTAATGGAGTGGACAGAGAGGTTTAACATTTTTAAACAGGTCAGTAGGTAGATATAAACTTCTCCAATTTTTTCTAACCCTAGTCAAATAGCACAACTATTTTTCTTTCTATTATTGAGCTTTTGGATAAAACTATAATTAAATCAGAACCTTAAAGTTTTCTATAGTACCTAGGGGGTTTTATATTTTTCTTAAGTAGGTCACATTAATTAGAGTTTGGCAAAATTGGTTTGACCAAATTTGGATGAACTAAATAGAAGTTATGAGTTTTTAAAGTTTCTGTTCAAATTAAAAACAGATTTAATAAAAGTTTCCTGCAAAAACAGTTTACACCGAGGTCCCTGGGTTAAAGCTAAATCAATCTTCGCAGTTCTACCCTTGCGCCACTATTCCCCTGGGTCGCTGACAGTTCAAAAAGCCCCCTGACCTTCTCTTCCTCTCACCCGCAGTCCTTCCCCCAATGTAAACAGTACCCGCGGGAAAGAAAAGGGTGGCGCGGCTTACCGGCGGCGAGATAGGTCCGGCGAAGGGCAGGGTTGGCTCGGGGAGGCTCTGGCGGTCACAGCGAGGTGTGGCTCGGCGGCGGGGGTGGCTGGAATCGCTCGGTCCACGCGTGCAGGCGGGTGTTCTCGTCGGCGGCGAGTGTACCGGCCAAACCACGGCGATCTGGTTCAATCCAAGGGCACGATGAGCTTCACGGGGTAACGTAGTGACCGTGTGCACAAGGAATCGGAAAATGGTTGAGTAAATTACCCGGTCCACGTACTCCGGCGGGGTTGAGAACTCCGGCGACCGTGGACTGGCCTCTCCGGCGAAGCAGGCTTCGATTCCTCGCTCGAGGAGCTTTACTGATGTGTGCACACTCGTCTCCGAGGGTTGGATGGGGCTGGGGAAAGCTGGACTGGCCGGTCTACGGCGGCAGTGGCTCGGGTGGCCGCGGACACGCCGCGCACGAGCAAACGGCGGTGAACTAAGCTCCGGTGAGGTTTGAGCGTGCGCGGAAGAGTGTAGCCGACGCCTGGGTGGGCTTTATAGGCGCGGGCGCGGGACAGGGCGCCGGCTGGCCGTTGGCGCGACGCGGGGCGCGCAGGCGTGCTCTGGCGCACACAGAGCGCGTCGAACACGTGGAGCTTTCATTCTGCCCGTGTTCCACAGCTCACCCAAGTCGCAAACGTGCGAATCTTGGCAAAAATCCGGCGCGAGTCTTTTCCTGGCACATATGGCCTAGGTAGGGAGATCTCTGGTCGCCAAATCGGGTGTGTCACACTGCCCACTTCGCGACAAAAACCATACCAAGGCATGTCAAACGTCCAAGTCTCGGGCTCAGTTTTTTCCAGTGGGTGCCTTGGGTGGTATGCCACATTTTTGGTATAGGACATAGGTGGATTTGGTGCCAGCTTCGAGGTGAACACGACTGATCTTTAGTGTAGGTGTAGTTTTTAACTTAGAGAGAAATAGAGAGCTCTAGCTCTCTCTCCACTTGGAGATTTGATTTGGGGTTTCTCCAGGGGTCGTTTTGCAATATTACCTTCCCCTAATTGCTGGTTATAAGGTTACTTATGGTTTTGTCAAAGATTACCCATGTTGTGTACATTTGCTCACTCTCTTTCCCCTCTTATCCAGGGTTTTAGGGAGATAGGGTTTAAGAGAGGTCTAGGGTTCTTTCCCCCTCTTATCCAAGGTGATAGTTGCACACAATTAGAGTAATGCCTTTGGTCATTCACAACTCTTGGTTAAAACCTAGTTTCCAAAGCCCTTATACCTTTGCTCCTTAAGTTCTTCCACATGTGATCATAGTCTTTAGTGCCAAGGTGTGCTCTAGCCATGGTAACACCTGGGGTGTTACAGCCCTCCCCCCTTAAAGGAATCTCGTCCCGAGATTTTAGGTAGAGTCCCTTGGAGGGTGCTTGAAGGTGTGTTGGTGCTATTCTTTCTTTATACTCAAGTTTCTCTTGTTAACTGCTCTTCGAATGTCATTCTCTTTGCAACTTCAGAAGGAAGCCCTTCTTAAGTTAAATCCACAACTTAGACTATCCTTGTTATCTAAGTTTTTCTTATAATTGAATTCAAAGGGCAGGTGGGGGTGGGGTTTTGGGGTTACGTACCGACTCCTTTGGGTAGAAAGTCGGGGAAACGAGAGCGCAGAAAATCCTCAGTCTCCCATGTAGCTTCTTCTGCTGAATGGTGACTCCACTGAACCTTGTACATTATGACTGATTTTGCTCGAGTTGATCTCTCCTTCTGATCTAATACCTTGACGGGGTACTCTTGGTAGGACAAGTCTGGTTCTATCTCAATATCTAGTTCTGGCAGCACTTCAGTGGGTAGGCGAACACATTTCCGCAGCTGAGATACATGGAACACATTGTGAACTGCTGACATGTGAGGTGGCAATTCCAATTGATAGGCTACAGGTCCACAACTTGCTTTGATCTCATAGGGTCCAATGTAGCGAGGAGCTAACTTGCCCTTGATCCCGAATCTCTGGACACCCTTGGTGGGTGACACCTTAAGATAAACATGATCTCCCACCTCAAACTGTAGAGGCTTCCGCCTCTTGTCATGATAGCTCTTTTGCCTGGCCTGAGCAGCTTGTAAGTTCTTGGTAATAACCCTGACCTTTGCCTCTACCTCAAGTACCAAGTCTGGCCCAAAAATTTCCCTCTCTCCTGCTTGAGACCAATTCAGTGGGGTTCTACACCTTCTCCCATATAAGGCTTCAAAAGGTGCCATCTTCAGACTGGACTGATAGCTGTTATTGTAAGAAAACTCTGCCAAAGAAAGACACTTGTCCCAATCCTTCCCGTAGTGTAGTGCACATGCTCGCAACATGTCTTCCAGAATCTGATTCACCCTTTCTGTCTGACCATCTGTTTGGGGATGGTATGCTGAGCTTCGGATTACTTGGGTCCCAAGTGATTCTTGCAGCTTCTCCCAAAAGCGTGCCACAAATAGTGCTCCTCTGTCAGATACAATGGTCTTTGGAATACCATGCAATCGCACTATTTGATCAACTTAAATTTCTGCGTACTTCTCTGTCTTGTGGGTGGTGTGCACTAGCAAGAAATGAGCGGTCTTGGTCAACCTGTCCACAATAACCTAAACGGAATCATGGTGCCTGGAGGTATTGGGCAATCCTACGATAAAATCCATGCAAATGTCCTCCCATTTCCAAGATGGTATGGGAAGGGGTTGCAAAGGGCCTGCTGCCTTCAAGTGACTAGCCTTTATCCTCTGGCAAGTGTCACACTCGGATATGTACTTGGCAATTTCCCTCTTCATTCTGGTCCACCAATATAAAGTTCTGAGATCATGGTACATCTTGTTGCTACCAGGGTGCATGGAGAATTTGGAAAGGTGAGCTTCATCTAGTATCTTCTTTCTGAGCTCAGGGTCCTTGGGAACAACCAATCGGTCTCCAAACCATAAAATTCCCTTGCTGTCCTGACGGAAGCACTTGTATTTCTCTGCCTTTTGCTTGACCATTTCCTTAATCATTTGAACACCCTTATCCTCAATCTGTGCCCTCACTATTTGCTCTTGCAATGTGGGTTCCACCGAGATATAACTTAAGTCACCCGAAGAAACAACTTCCAGGTTCAGCTTGCACAACTCATCGCACAGGGTGGTAACTCTTGCATCCATGCTCATACAATTGCACTGGGCCTTTCTGCTCAAGGCATCTGCCACAACATTGGCTTTGCCAGGATGGTAATGCACTTCCAAATCATAGTCCTTGATTAACTCCAACCATCTCCTTTGCCTCATGTTCAGATCTGCCTGAGTGAAGATGTATTTGAGACTCTTGTGATTAGTGTAGATGTTACAGTGAGCTCCCATCAAGTAGTGTCTCCATATCTTAAGAGCATGAACCACAGCTGCCAACTCTAGGTCATGTGTAGGGTAGTTCTGCTCATGGGGCCTGAGTGCTCGGGAAGCATAAGCAATGACTCTGTTCTCTTGCATCAAGACACACCCCAATCCTGTACCAGAAGCATCACAATAAACTTCAAATGGCTTGGTGTTGTCAGGTTGAGCCAGCACTGGGGCTGTTGTCAAATGCTGCCTCAAAGTATGAAAGGCATCTTCACACCTTTGGCTCCAATCATACTTGACTCCTTTCTTCAAAAGTTCCGTCATTGGTTTGGCAATCCTGGAGAAATCCGGAATAAATCGTCGATAATACCGTGCCAATCCCAGAAAACTCCGAATTTGCTTCACTGTAGTCGGGGGTTTCCAATCCATCACCTCTTGTACCTTCTCAGGATCAACTGATATCCCATCCTGAGAAATTGTGTGACCCAAGAATTTGATCTCCTTCAGCCAGAATTCGCATTTGGATAACTTAGCATATAACTGATGGTCGCGCAGTCTCTGAAGTACAGTATGCAAATGTTTGGTGTGCTCGGCTTCATTCTTGGAACAAACCAGAATATCATCAATGAAAACGACCACGAACTTGTCTAACTCTGGCATAAATACTGAGTTCATCAAGTACATGAAATAAGCCGGGGCATTGGTCAGCTCAAAAGACATCACCAAAAACTCATACAACCCATATCTGGTAGAGAAAGCGGTCTTGGGAATATCGCTGGCATGGATCTTGATCTGATGGTAACCTGAGCGAAGGTCTATCTTGGAGAATACCTTGGCTCCTACCAACTGATCAAACAGAACATCAATACGGGGCAGTGGGTATTTGTTCTTGATAGTCACCGCATTGAGAGGGCGGTAGTCAACACACATCCTCAAACTCTCATCCTTTTTCTTCACAAATAATGCTGGACATCCCCATGGTGAAGTACTTGGGCGAATAAACCCCTTGTCCAACAATTCTTGCAATTGCTTTTTCAGTTCTGCCAATTCTGCGGGAGGCATCCTATAGGGTCTCTTAGAGATAGGAGCAGTCCCGGGTTGCAATTCGATGGCGAACTCAATATCTCGGTCAGGTGGCATCCCTGGCAATTCATCCGGAAAAACATCCGGGTAGTCACGGACCACTGGGATCTTTTCCACTGGGGACTCTATCATAACAAAGGCACAAGAACAGGTGCATCCCTGGCCGGGTAAATATAAAACAGTCTCACCATAAGCAGGGGAATGAATTTCAATGGCCCTGGCTGCAATATCCAATACTGCCTGATGCCTGGTCAACCAGTCAGCTCCCAATATAATATCCACGCTATCCAATCCTAAGATGAGAAGGGTGGTTCTAATCACAAGGCTACCAAATTTTATAGGCACTTGCCTGTTGATTTGATAAGTGGCAACCCTGCCTCCTGGTGTTGAAATTGTAATGCCCCCATCGGTGTGGTGAAAGGGCAACTGGCACTTGGCACTAAATTTGGCACTGATAAAACTATGCGATGCACCAGAATCAAATAGAATAATAGCAGGACAATTCAAAACTGTAAAGATACCAGTCATGACGGGTGCTCCCTCGGGAATATCAGCCATGGTGGTGAAGTTCAGCCTGCCCTGCCTCACTTGCACCATCAGCCTCTTGCCTTGGTTCTGATTAACATTCTGCCCCTGCCTCTGCTGGTTCCTGGGGCAATTTTTGGCATAATGTCCGGTGTTGCCACATGTGAAACACCTGTTGTCATTTGCCTGGCCGTACTGCTGCTGCTGTTGGTTGTTCCTCTGAGCTGGAAACTGGGTACGGTTGGGTGCCTGCCTGCTGCTGCTGCTGTGGTTGGATCACCCATCTCCCTGGCTGCTGCTGCGGTCCCCTGCTCTGCGTGTCGGACACAATCTTGAAGCGCTGTGGCTGAGCTGAAGGTCCTGCCACAGGGGTCTTCCTCTTCTTTTCTGCCTGTCGAGCTATAATGCAGTCCTCCTGGGAGATAGCCATGTTGACCAACTCATTGTAACTGTTGGCCCTGACGGTGTTGAGACGATCACGGAGCTTAGTGCTGAGCCCCCTCCTGAACCTGTCTCTCTTCTTCTCATCCGTGTCTGCGTGATATCCAGCATATTGGCACAAGTCATTAAAAGCCTGGGCATACTGCAACATTGTCCGGATGCCCTGAGTGAGTGCCAGAAACTCGTTGAGCTTTCGGTCCATGATGCCTGCGGGTATGTGATGCCCCCTGATAGCTGCCTTAAACTCCCTCCATTCCACCTCTCGATCCTCTGGCTGCATGGCAAGAAAATGGTCCCACCAAGTCCTTGCGGGTCCGCGAAGCTGCTGGGTGGCGAACCTAACTTTAGTGACTTCTGAGCAAGCTCCATGGAGTAGCGGGAATTTGGATTCCACTACTCGCAACCACACATCAGCATCAAGTGGGTCCTCTGCCCTAGTGAACAATGGAGGCTGGGTACTAAGGAACTCCTGGTAGGTAGCTGCCGCGGGGTGACGCTGATGGTCTCCACCACCATAATGCTGAGGTGGTGGCTGACGCTGGGCCACCTGTCTCAAGATCTCATTTTGCTGAGCCATGAGCTCCTGCAGAGTGGGAGGCGGTGGCGGCGGTGGAGGAACGCGCTCGTTCTGGCCACGACGCTGCCTCCCGGCCATCTGAAAAACCACATATATACTTAACACCATAATTCCAAGTTCAAGGTTTAATTGCGGCGAAAAGAGTCAAAAGCAAAATGATAATTTCAACTTAACTAAAAGGATTCAAAAAGGCATAATTTTTTCCTTCCAAATTTAAAACTGATAACCGCATCCATCAAACATGCTTCCAAGAGAGTTTATCACGATTACATCATTTGTCCCAAAAAGACTCAACTCTATCTAGCCTAGTACCCCAAGGGTGCAAAAGCTAAGCTAGCTGCGAGGAGTCCTACCATCCAACTTCTAACCCTGTCCTGAATACCTAGTGAGCGAACGAGCCAACACTCGACTCGGGGGAAGGTGGTCTCCCTGAGCCAGCAGTGTCCACACTAGAGGCAGGCTCCTCTCCTCCCTCGATGTCGACGTCCTCGTTGGCCTCCATGTCCTGGATCTCCTGATGATGCATATCCAGGTGCTCATTAGCCTCGGCAAGCTGCTGCTGGGTGTTAATGAGTTGATCCTCGAGAACCTCGATGGTGTTCTCCCTGGTGCCCACTAGTTCTTCCAACTCTTGGATATCAGTGGATAGCTGCTCCACCTGCAAGTCCTTCTCCACCATTTCAGTGGACAAATCAACCACAAGCTCCTCCCTGTTGTCCAAGGTAATCTTTGTTGCCTCCAATAGTGCCATCAGATGGGACATCGCCTCACCGCGCATCACTTGCAGACGGTACAGAGCATTCATGCACCGTACGGTCAAGTGCGCAGTCTGTCCTGGGTAGATGGCCCAGATATCCTTGGCATGCTCCACCCGATCCTTCCACATTGGGTAATCCTCCCTTTCGGCGGGGAACAAGCCAATGGGGTGGGTAGCCAGCTCCAAAGGATGAAATCGGCAGAAAGTGGTCAATCCATGCAGAGCGATCGCCTCGATCGTGTCCTCAGCTCGGTATCCAAAAGACTCGGAGTCCAATGAGCGCCAGCCTGGCTGCAGGGGATGAGGCTCCAAGGTCATCCTCACCCTACAACGGGGTACTCGGTGCTTCTCGAACTGCTGCACCGCGTACTGAGGGGGTGTCGCGTATCCGGCCCCCTGAAGTACCTCCCACAAAATGCGGGGAAAGCCCTCTCGTGCAAGCCCGTCGGTGTGGGACAGTGCATTTCCGTCCTCTGAGGATCCGTGGGAAGTCATCTTTGTACGGTTAAGCGTAAGTAAAAGAAAAAGAATTATAAAAAGAACAAGAAAAATAAAACTCAGCCTTTCTCTAGTTAAATAAAAAGGCACTAGGGACCTAGTTGGTTATTATCTTGTTTTTAAGTCCTTACTCAGTTATCCATTTGCTTAATTAAGAATGCATGCATGCTCATCCCGAACGACCTCACAACAAGATAAAAGGAATAGGGAAGAACTCCCATCCTGTAAAAGTGGCCTGTAGGGCCTAATTACTTAGCCACCTAGCTACCCTTCTATTACCCTAAGGCTTCACGTCCTAGGTCTATCCTGCTCGTTCTACTATCTATCCAACATTGTTTCTATCAAATTTTATTTTGGGAAAATGATGGTATTTACATTTTATTGATTCCTCTATGGTGGTACAAGCTCCGATACCAGCTGTGGCGGAACTGCCCAAATTATTCCAACTTAAGTGCCTAAGTCCCGCCTCAGAGGCTAGACCACACTTAAATGGGAATAACCCGTCAATCCCTCGGATCTAGTCTGACACGGCCACTGACAGGATCAAGTACCACAATCTCACTTGATGGTGAGTCACAGAGCAAATACAATAAAGCATAAAACCATGCATTAAAGAGTATTAAATTATTACATCATCATCGGAGTTTTGCAAAAGTAGTCATCATTGTTCGAAATGCAGCGGAATAAAACTAACGGTAATTAAACAGAGGGATGGGGAAGCCTGTCCCATCACTCCTCATGCTCCTCCTCAGCCGAGGCAGGGTCCCACTCGACAGTCCAACCCGGTGGCAAGATGGACGACCAAGTCACTCCAGCAACCATGTCCTCCAGAGAACCTGTAAAATTATGCCACAAGCAAGGCTGAGTATACTAATACTCAGCTAGACTTACCCGGTGTGAGGAGTCTACTCCTCTACCTCTAGACATGCAGCTGTTTGGCTGTGGGGTTTGGTTGCCAAAAGCACTAGCTGAGTTTCTAAGTCAAGTTTTACCTTTGTCAATTTAAGTGTGACTCTCTTAAGGCTAAAAGTGTACTATCTACTCATACATAGTAGCAAGCATTATTAGCAATCAACATCTTATATCAACTCATCATATTTCCACTTGTTACTCAATGCAGTATAATGGATCAAGCAGTCTCATTAGCTGCGAGAAGCAGACGATTCGAATCGAGTTTTTATCCTTGCAAGGTAAACCTAAACACACGATGTGGCGAGGCACTCCGTCCCCACACACATCAACCGTCCCCATCGATTCCCTAGCAACAGAAAGGGGCTCACCGCCTTGGCGTACAATGCCTCACTGACCCCGACTGCCGTCGTGCAGTGACCGCACTTGTACCCACCATAACCGGAATGGGAGACCACGTCTCAGGTCGCGTGAGGAGGGCAATCTGCGGGCAGGTTCACTCAGGTACTAGGCTTACCGATTTACCATATTTCTCGGCATGTGCTTAGTACGTTCAATCACTTGACACAGGTATCCTCACGTTAATCCTTATTCCAATTTCACCTTGTAGACCACGCATCCCCATGGATCCGTGTCCACCAACCAACTATCAATATGATATAAAAGTGGGTACAACCAATTCCTGATCTCGTGCGAGTGCTAGAAAATCACCCGTCTTCTACCGAGATCCTAATTAAATAAAGCAACTACTCGACCTATCATACTAGTATTCATCTCAAAAAGGATTCATGAGATCATGCAACTAGGGTTTCAAACAATTCCTACACCTAAGTGCACAATCAATCCTACAATCATTAAGTGAAGTAAGATAGCATAAATAACAGGTTATGCATAAACCGGGGCTTGCCTTCCAAAGCAGTGGCAGGCAGGTCCTATGATGCAGGCTCTGGTGCTGGATCTGGGGCTACCTCCTGAGCAGCTCCTTGCTCCGGCACGAGGACGTACTCTCCGTTAGCAAGGTTATAGTCTATCGAATGCAATGAACATGTATGTCATGATTATGCAGGATTTAATAACATTATGCTAAAAAGAAACTAAGTCAAGAAGTAACTTAGGGTTTCTTGGTCATGCGGGGCTTCCAGTGGGTTATGCTTATTACTTTTTAGGCTTAGGTTTTCATTGAGGATAACATAGTGGATTTGTATTGTCTTTATACATTTTAGTGGACAATTTACAAGGGTTTTTAGGATGACACTAATTTCCATTATTCATTTTCCTTTCTTTAATTTCTATTTATGAATTCTAGTGGGGGTTTGAACTACAACAGTAGTTAAATCTTCTCCAAAAATTCTGTAAAAATTACAGTGGGTTGCCATTGGTCACTATAGCCCCTTCTAGGAAGTTGAGGTTCAAAACAAAAAGGCTATGCTTTAGACAAAAATAATAAATGTTGGGTAAATGGGTCATTTTGTACTACAACTCTTAATTAGAGGTGGGTTCTGTCCTAAGGTTATTTTTGTTGGCATCTAACAGTAACGATAGGCTTCTGTGCCAAAAATAACAGAAAGCTAAGGGGTGGTTATTTAGTTATGATTTTCTAAAGTTTAATGCCAAAAAGGCAACTTCTACTACATTGTTATTTGAAAAATGTCAAACAGCAGATTTCATATTTTTCCTAAGTTTTTAATAACAAAACATTAACTATCCCAAGGGTGGGGGTGTTTTCACCTTGGGGTTATTTTTGTAGGGTTTTTCTAAGTTTTCCTTGTTTTATTCAAATAAAAGGTATCCCACTTATTTTATGCTAAACCAGGGTATGATAGATTTTTCCAGTGAACTACATTGAATAAGTACCCTAACAAAAATAGGGGTGCTCTCTGGTTCATTATTTAAATCACATTTTCTATTTTTCTTAACCTTAAGCATATTATAGAATAAGGGGTAAAAACTAACTTAATGGAGTGGACAGAGAGGTTTAACATTTTTAAACAGGTCAGTAGGTAGATATAAACTTCTCCAAATTTTTCTAACCCTAGTCAAATAGCACAACTATTTTTCTTTCTATTATTGAGCTTTTGGCTAAAACTATAATTAAATCAGAACCTTAAAGTTTTCTATAGTACCTAGGGGGTTTTATATTTTTCTTAAGTAGGTCACATTAATTAGAGTCTGGCAAAATTGGTTTGACCAAATTTGGATGAACTAAATAGAAGTTATGAGTTTTTAAAGTTTCTGTTCAAATTAAAAACAGATTTAATAAGAGTTTCCTGGAAAAACAGTTTACACCGAGGTCCCTGGGTTAAAGCTAAATCAATTTTCGCAGTTCTACCCTTGCGCCACTATTCCCCTAGGTCGCTGACAGTTCAAAAAGCCCCCTGACCTTCTCTTCCTCTCACCCGCAGTCCTTCCCCCAATGTAAACAGTACCCGCGGGAAAGAAAAGTGTGGCGTGGCTTACCGGCGGCGAGATAGGTCCGGCGAAGGGCAGGGTTGGCTCGGGGAGGCTTTGGCGGTCACAGCGAGGTGTGGCTCGACGGCGGGGATGGCCGGAATCACTCGGTCCACGCGTGCAGGCGGGTGTTCTCGTCGGCGGCGAGTGTACCAGCCAAACCAAGGCGATCTGGTTCAATCCAAGGGCACGGTGAGCTTCACGGGGTAACGTAGTGACCGTGTGCACAAGGAATCAGAAAATGGTTGAGTGGATTACCCGGTCCACGTACTCCGGTGGGGTTGAGAACTCCGGCGACCGTGGACTGGCCTCTCCGGCGAAGGAGGCTTCGATTCCTCGCTCGGGGAGCTTTACTGATGTGTGCACACTCGTCTCCGAGGGTTGGATGGGGCTGGGGAAAGCTGGACTGGCCGGTCTACAGCGGCAGTGGCTCGGGTGGCCGCGGATACGCCGCGCAAGGGCAAACGGCGGTGAACTGAGCTCCCGTGAGGTTTGAGCGTGCGCGGAAGAGTGTAGCCGACGCCTGGGTGGGCTTTATAGGCGCGGGCGCGGGACAGGGTGCCGGCTGGCCGTTGGCGCGACGCGGGGCGCCCGCGGGCGTGCTCTGGCGCACACAGAGCGCGTCGAACACGTGGAGCTTTCATTCTGCCCGTGTTCCACAGCTCTACCAAGTCGCAAACGTGCGAATCTTGGCAAAAATCCGGCGTGAGTCTTTTCCTGGCACCTAGGGCTGTCTCTCATCCGTGAGCTGCCATGGCAGATATGGCCTAGGTAGGGAGATCTCTAGTCGCCAAATCGGGTGTGTCACACTGCCCACTTCGCGACAAAAACCATGCCAAGGCATGTCAAACGTCCAAGTCTCGGGCTCAGCTTTTTCCAGTGGGTGCCTTGGGTGGTATGCCACATTTTTGGTATAGGACATAGGTGGATTTGGTGCCAGCTTCGAGGTGAACACGACTGATCTTTAGTGTAGGTGTAGTTTTTAACTTAGAGAGAAATAGAGAGCTCTAGCTCTCTCTCCACTTGGAGATTTGATTTGGGGTTTCTCCAGGGGTCTTTTTGCAATATTACCTTCCCCTAATTGCTGGTTATAAGGTTACTTATGGTTTTGTCAAAGATTACCCATGTTGTGTCCATTTGCTCACTCTCTTTCCCCTCTTATCCAGGGTTTTAGGGAGATAGGGTTTAAGAGAGGTCTAGAGTTCTTTCCCCCCTCTTATCCAAGGTGATAGTTGCACACAATTAGAGTAATGCCTTTGGTCATTCACAACTCTTGGTTAAAACCTAGTTTCCAAAGCCCTTATACCTTTGCTCCTTAAGTTCTTCCACATGTGATCATAGTCTTTAGTGCCAAGGTGTGCTCTAGCCATGGTAACACCTGGGGTGTTACATGCGGTGGCAAAGACCAATTTGGGGGAAGTTTGAAATTCCAGAGCTCGGGTGAACGATTAAGGGTGGGAGCGGGTGCTAAGGCTTCACGATGACATAGCGCAGCTGCCCCGGCCATCAATTTATAGAGGGCTTCGACGGTGGCGCTCAATTTGGCCGGGCAGAGCTGGCGGCCGGAAACAGGGAAGGATCATGGCGCAGTGGGTTCGTGTCCTCAGTCGTGGCGAGCTCACCGGCGACGATTTGACGGCTGTCAAGAGTCATGGCGACGCGATAGCGGTGTTTGGATACGTGGCACAAGGGCAAGAGGCGGCGGTTCACCGGCGAGCATATCTGCTCAAGCCGCCGAGCAAGGGGGTACGACGGGAGTCATCGGAGTGGAGTCCAGCTCACCGGCGGCGAAAATTCACCTACCCCGCGATATTATCCGGTAGCCACAAGCGAGAATCTGTGCGGTGGCAGCACGAATCTTCGTGCAGGGAGGTCGCCATCGACGAGCAAGCAGTGCTGGCAACCTGATCCACCTGAGAGCACTGTACCATGGGCTAATTCATTCAGTCAACCTGACAGTCATAATTCAGGCTCTATTTTCTACCAATTCTATATGGCAACATACTCCATGCTCTGTAGCAAAATTGTAGAGCTATATACCAGCCACAAGTTTGTCACAGCAGCCATGGGCAGATTCTTGCTGGATCATAGTTGAATTCACGCTCAAAGTCCCAGTGGTTGCACTGTCTGTCTGAAAATTCAGACCTCAGTAACCTGACAGCCATAGTTTAGGGCCAGATTTCTTCCAAATTTCTGTGGCAACACATCCAGATCTCTGCAGCAATATTGTAGTGCTATGAACCAACTACAACCTTGCTATATTGTGCTCCCACAAAAAGTCAATGGATCTTGCTTGAAATTGAGCTTGAAGTTCATGCCATCCCATTGTTAGTCTGATTTCAGACTTAGGCTATATAGGACTTAAGAGGTGATTTTTGCAAATAGACCCAAAACTTAGGGTTTAACTTGCAAATTCACATATTTGTGAACCAAAGGACTTAATATGCTTTAACATTATAGTTTTTACACTTTAGTCCAAATGTGCACAGTTTTTGCATATAGGCCCCTAGGGTTTGGACTTAGGGTTTTCCAGGGTTCCAATTAGGGTTTTTGGTATCCTAGGGGTATAAATGTAATTCAAGTTTATTCTTGGGAGCATTTTATGACTATTCCACTAAAGCTTTTGGGTTTTCTCAAATTGGGTTATGTCTTACCCCTTTAATCCCTATTTAGGGTTAAGTTCCATACCCAGGGTTCTATTTGCAAGATGCTATAACAATACAACTTGTTTGAAATTTTTACCTAGTGAATGCACTCTAGGTGTGTCAAACATATGCAATGCCAATGTTTATGATGCCATGCTCAAGTTTTAGTTACAGTAACACCAGGGGTGTTACATTAATTCCATTCCTTGTTGTGTTTTTATTTGCTATCACCCTCACCTTGTCATCCATCGATCTTAACTTGATACTCATCTTTATTCCTACTTCTTAAAAATCGCCTCTCTTCCACCTCAATTTGAGAGTGGCAATTTACCTACCTGGCCCTTGGACGCACCCTCTCCTTTTCCATTTGCAGGTCCCATCTTAACTCCATCCTTTATGGTACTTATATTCTTGGTTCTTATGCCCATTTACCTCCTCTCCTACAACCTTGTTCGGTATCACCTTTAACCCTTGTAATATTCATACCCTTACCTTCATGCTTACTTTGAACCTCCCCTTTAAAGCCTTCTCTTTTCCATCCTTGTTCGAGGATAATGTCTCACCTATTTCACCATTGACTGCTCCCCCTTCTTTGACGCCTTGCAAGTTTTGTCTGAAATACATCCTTTGTTGTGTGTTTGTCTATTATCACCTTAACCCTTGTCATCCCTTGATCTTTACTTTGATGCTTATCATGTACCTGCATTTTAGAGCCGCCTCCCCCATTTCATTTCAAGAGTGATGTCTTACCCATCCCGCTCTTGTTCGTTCCCTTTTTCCTCTATCGCGTTGCAAGTCTTGTCCTAACTATATCTTTTGGTGTGCTTTTGCCTTTCACCTCCCTTACCTTTGTAATCTCTAGATCTTTCCAAGATGCTATCTTATGCCTACCTTTTGAAATATCATCTTTTCCATCTCGATTTGAGAATGGTGTTTTACCTATCCTGACCTTGGTTGCATTCTCTCCCTTGCCGGTTACAATCCTTGCTTTAGCTTCATCCTTTATTATGCTCATGCCCCTATCATGCATGTCTTATCATTCCCCTTGCTTTTCGATGGCCTTAGAGTAGTCTCCACTTGGTAAGGAAAGACCATCATCTAGTTGATATTAACGTGTAGCAACGAGATGCTTGTTTGTGTGCTCGTGTTGTTTGTCTTTGTGTTATGACTGATTTGCTTCTTCGTGATGAGTGTTGATGTGTTGTGACCCTTGGTCCGCAATGTCATAAATTTACTAGGTGAGTGCATGCCTTAGAGTTAGGTAGTTGGGATCTCTCCCCTTCTCTCCTTAATCCATCTATGTTTACCTTTTCTATCTATACACTTCTCTCTTGCACCTATCTGGTTGGCATTCTCCAACTTCTCTTAATTAATCAAGATCGGAGTCAATGGCATCATCACCAAGTGGGTATCAATGCTCCTGTTAAGGGGGTTAGCCGCTAACCCCAATGAAGACAATGCGATCAACATCAACCAACAAGATCAGAGCGAGACAACGAAAGCGTGTGCGGGTCCTAACCCACAGGTCCAGGAGATCCTCAAGAATTGCCTTAGCTGGTCATGAGCATCTGAAGGTCAAAGCAACCAGTTCGCAAGTTAAGCTGGAAGAATCAAAGTTGAATTAAAGAACCTATGAAAAAACCGATGAACCAATCTCATTTTCTTGCTATCCTCTTCTTGAATCTCGAGGGCGAGATTCTATTAAGAGGGTTAGATTTGTAACACCCTGAATTTGGGGTATAGAATTTCTTTTCTAAGATCCACCAAATTCAGGTGTTACCCTCTCTTTTCCATGCTTTTCTTTTCTTTTTCTAAATAATGGAGTGTTATTTTCTTATATAATAGTGTAAGCCTACTGAATTGAACCCTAGAGGAGCTGTGTGATGCATTTCATGCTGAAGCAAAGTTTTATTTGCTATCGCATTTAATTTTATTTAAATTATTTTGGGCTTATCTAAAATGGACAAATATATACATATATATAAATGTCTACTATGTCGGTATATACGAAAACAAGAGAAATAAAAAAAGGAGAAAAGAAATAAAAAAAGGAACGGCCGTTTAGCCCATTCCCCTGAACCGGCGCTCTCATCTCCCTCCCTCTATCATTGTTACAGGTGGGCCGCATGCATCATCTCCTCCACTCCTCCCTCTATCTCCACTACGATCCCCTTTCCCTACTCACGTCACATGGACCTCGGCAACCGCCTATCCTTGACGCCCCTTCAAACGCCAGCGCACCCGCTCGACCCTCCTCCAAACCAGCCCCGCTCTTCTCTCCCACATGCACGCGCAGCCTCGTTGCCCCACCGCCCCGCCGCGCACATCAACGCCATTGTGCACGCGTCACCGGTGCACCTTGTTGTTCGCGCAGGGCTGCTCGCCAACGCCGTCGTCCGCGCCCTGTCGAGTCACGCCCTCGCCATCTTCGTCGAGCTCTGAGGTGAGGATCCCGGCGTCTAACCGTGGCCATGGCTGGGTGCAGCCCCTACGACGAACCCCAGCCTCCATGACATGGTGTGTTTCTCCCTAGCCCATGCGCTACCCCGCCCTGCAGACGCGACCTTGCCCGCCGTGGCGCTGGCGTTGAGCCCACACCCTCCCCCAGTCGAGCCCCTACCAAAGCATCCGCTGCTGGACGAGCCCGGCTGCAGCCGGTGCCGCAGGCCGCATTCTCCCTTGCGCGGCCAGCCTCTTTCCATTAACCACCCTCGTCTAGATGCACGGCTTATCTGTCGTTGTAGGAAGAAGACCGTGTGGGCCACCATGAAAAAATAAGCACATGTGACCTCACCTACATGCATCTCATCAAAACATGCACTTATAAATCACGTGGGTCCCATGTGCATGCACGCATGCACAAAAAGAATCCCCTTGCATGCGACATACTGCCATCCCTGGCCCTGTGTGTACCCGCGACCAGAATTTTGTCATAGCACAATTAATCCATGGATGGTTAAATATTCAATATTTGTTGCATTGCAAATCTGATTCGACCTGTTTAATCACGTTAGCTTTATAATGATGTTGCTAATGTGTTAAATAATATTATTGTGTCATGGCATATGTTTTAGTTAATTAATTAGTTATTAGTTTATCCAATGTTTATTAAAATAGCATTCTAACTAAAACTAATATGTAGTTTTGATGTATGCTTTTATGGATATATATTAATATGATTATATCTACCCAAATGTTTTTTGAATTATTACTTATTTAGTATAAATACGATATCTGTTAGCGATTCTCGTGTGTTGTGCGCATCATCGCACTGCCTACGCGCTGTTTGCGCGTGTGGCGCTCGTCGCTGTCATGTTATTCCGTGCGTCACCCGCGCGCCATGTCACGCGTGTCCGCATGACGTTTGCACGCTGTCGTACTGTTTCGCGCGTCGTAAATTCGCATCGCTTAGAAGCGCTCGAGTTAATTAAATTACTTATTTATTTGACAGTTATTAGCATTATAGACTAATTAAAGCTAGGCGATAGCTCTAGTTGCATTAAATAAATGTCAAATAATGTGAGTACGTCGAATTAAATGTTCTAACTAATAATTTTTAACGCGAACGTGTATGGTGTAATGTTCTTATGCATATATGTTTGTTTGCTTGTGCATGTTCGTCATCGCTGTGCGTCGCGAATAGAACCTGATATGTTCCTGAGCTTTAAGGAATTGACAGTCAAGCTTCGGTGACCAAGAGATCAAACTCATCGAGTTCTACGAGGCTGAAGACCCTGAGCATCTGTTTGGTGAAGGCAAGTGTCCTCTGACCTATTATGTCCCATTTACTTTATAATTCATCAACTCGCATACCATGATCAACCTAAGGATTGACTAGCTTTGTATTTACCTTGTCCTTGATTACCTTTTTGGATACTATGGTTAGCTTCATGCTATTGCTTTACTTTAATCAATGAACATGATGGGAACACTTATGATACGATGTTTTCATTATGATTATGATGTTGGACTGGTGATACTTTATGGGGCTCGAGTGGTTTCTCGAGTGCCTCTCCGTAAGGACCTGTTCGTTCGATGACCGCCCAGGAAAACAGTGCAACAATGAGGGTGGTATGGGACGCCCTTAACTAATTAATTAGAGGAACTGAGGTGTAGTTTGCTTCGCCGTCGTGCCGTCAATGGGGCTCGGTGTATGCGGCTCACTCTACAGAGGGTGGCTTGCCCTTGGGGTGGAGTGCGGTACATTTAGGAAACCTAACGGGCGGCTACAGCCTCAGGGAATCTTTGTAAAGGCTTCATAGTGAATCCTTGGCCATTCACCTCGGGAGTGAATAAGGGTCTTGCAAGCCCGGGCTAGAGAGGAAATCATGGCTCGTGGGTAAAGTGTGCAACCTCTGCAAAGTGTTATGAAACTGATATATCAGCCGTGCTCGCGGTTATGAGCGGCCAAGGGAGCTCCATTGATTAGAGACACATTGATCTGAGATACTTTATTTACATGTGATGATAAGGATAATGATGGTTTTGATTATGATTATGATTATGGTTTCTGGTATTCTTTCCATTTGGAAAGAGTACTTTTGGGTTAACAACTTGGGTTAATGCTAAAACCTGGCTCTATACTAGTAATAATTACCTGACCAACTAAAAGCAACTGCTTGATCCTAACTCCACATAAAGCTAGTCCACTTTAGCCAAACGGGACATTTGCGGAGTACGTTGATGTGTACTCACCCTTGCTTGATCCTAACACCAGGTTGCCTTTGGTGCAATCTATGCTCGGGTAAAGAAGAAGGTGTCGAGGCGGATCTCCAAGAGTTCCGGGACTTCGACAAGTTCAAGGTTTAGACTAGCGATCTCCCACAGTCAGATGCCTGTGGTGGGTTTGTTTACGTTGGCTACGTTTCGATTCTTTGTACTTTGATTTATATTATGTAAATGACTGTAGTCTTTAATATTATTACTCATTCTTTATTGTTATTCAAAGCATTATGCTATGATGAGTCATTTATGTAATCGCTATGTACGTGAATTTTCTGATCCTGGCACGTACATGGTTCGCATTCGGTTTACCTTCCAAAACCGGGTGTGACAAAATTGTTAGAGAGTTCCCAGATGTATTTCCCGAGGAGTTACCCATGATGCCACTAGATTGGGAAGTTGAGTTTGTTATTGACCTCTTACCTGGGATCACTCCTATTTCTAAAAGACCATACAGGATGTCAGTGGAAGAATTAAAAGAACTTAAGAAACAACTAACGGAGTTATAGGAGGCAGGGTACATTCGTCTGAGTTCCTCACCTTGGGGAGCATCGGTTCTATTTGTAGAGAAGAAGGATCGTTCACAAAGGATGTGTGTTGATTAAAGATCACTTAATGATGCCACAATTAAAAATAAGTATCCCTTACCTCGTATTGAAGATTGTTTGATAAGAGGAGAGGTGCCAGGGTATTCTCTAAAATTGATCTCAGATTGGGGTACCATCAAATAAAGATTAGGCCATCTGATATTCCTAAGACGACTTTCTCTACCCGATATGGTCTATATGAGTACACGATCATGTTGTTTGGCTTAACTAATGCACTAGCCTACTTCATGAATCTGATTAACAAGGTGTTCATGGAGTATCTTGATAGATTTGTCGTGGTATTCATCGACGACATTTTGATTTATTCCAAGAATGATAGTGATCATGAGGAACATCTGCGATTGGTACTATAGAAGCTAAGGGATAATCAACTCTATGCCAAGTTTAGCAAGTGTGAGTTCTGGCTTGATGAAGTACCATTCCTTGGGCATATCATCTCCAATGGTGGAATTTCAGTGAATCTGGTTAAAGTAAGGGAGATAGTAGGTTGGAGGATACCAAGTTCAGTCACGGAGGTCCAGAGTTTCCTGGGACTCGCGGGTTATTACCGGTGTTTTATTGAAGGATTCTCTAAGATAGCAAAGCCTATGACCTCACTATTGGAGAAGGGGAAAGAGTTTAAGTGGACTCATGAATGCTAAGAGAGTTTCAATCAACTGAGGTTTAAATTGATGTCACCCCTAGTGTTGATTATGCCAGATCTGCAGAAGGGATTTGACATATATTGTGATGCATGCCGCCATTGCTTGGGATGTGTTCTTATGCAAGAAGGACATGTCATTGCCTACATGTCTCGCCAGTTGCGGAAACATGAGCTGAACTACCCCACTCATGACTTAGAACTGGCAGCCGTAGTGCACGCTCTCAAGATTTGGAGGCATTATATTATGGGGGCCAAGTGCCAAGTCTATACTGATCATAAGAGCTTAAAGTATATCTTAACTCAGAAAGATCTCAACCTTAGGCAACATCGTTGGTTGGAGCTCATCAAAGACTATGACTTGGCGATCCCCTATCATCCGGGCAAGGCAAATCTGGTCGTGGATGCCTTGAGACAAAAAGAACATGTTCATGCAGCTATAGTCACCTCAATTACCCGATGAGTTAGTAGAAGACTTTGAAAGGCTCAACTTGGATATAGTTGCACATGCTAAAGGGATCACCATAGAAGTGGAACCTACCTTGGAGCAAGAGATATGTAAGGGTCAGATCGGAGATGCTAAGATTCTAGAAATCAAAGATCTGATGGCAGAAGGTAGAGGTTTAGACTTCACGGTGGATGAGCAAGGCACAATATGGTTCAAGAACAGGATATGTGTTCCTGAGATTGATAGCCTCCGTGAAACCATTCTGAAGGAAGCCCATGACTTTGATTATTCTATTCATCCTGGTAGCACCAAAATGTATCAAGATCTGAAGCAGAAGTACTGGTGGTATGGGCTCAAAAGGGATGTAGCCTCACATGTGGCGGTTTGTGATGTTTTGCCAGAGGGTAAAAGCTGAACATCAGAGACCAGCTGGATTACTTCACTCGCTAAAGATACCAAAGTTGTAACACCCCTGGTGTTACAAGAACTAAAACTAGGGCATGGCATCATATGCATTGACATTTCAATATGTATGTTACATCTAGAGTGCATTCACTAGGTTAAAACTTCAAAACAAGTTGTGATGTGATGACTTGAAGTGATCATTAACCCAAGGATAGGGTACTTAACTAAGGGATAGAGATATGTGGGTGTGTATGATAATAACTTGAGTTTTATCTCAAAGGTTAATGAAAAGGTTCATAAGAGACTAAACTTGGAGAATTTGAGTGGCACATAAACCCTAGAACACTCAAAACCCTAATTAAGTGCCCTACAAGATGATTTCAATTTCTATGCACTTTTGGACCAAAGTGCATATATCAAAGTGGTAGAGTATCAAAAACTAAGCAACTTTTATATTGAAAGATTTTCAAGTGTTGTGGAACAAATTGGAGTAATTTTCAAAAATCCCCAATGGCACCATATGGCCTAACTCTGAAAAACAGTGTGATTAGGCCAAGTTTGTGCCCTTGTATCTCTTAATCCATGGAGATTTTGCTATAAGTCAATACAACAAACTTGTAGAGCTATGTTAGTAGTTCAAGTTTGATTAAGTGATCTAACCCCAGAGCTATTAGAAATTGGAGAAAAATGGACTAAAACTCAGGCTGTCAGTCGGATCAGGCACTGAAGTTTGACTGACAGTGGACCCTGATGAACTTTGGAGCCAATTTGAGCTTGATCTAGTGAGCAAATGACCAGGGTTCCTATAATCGAATTGAAGCTGGTATATAGGTTAATAACTTTGATGTAATCTGGTCAGTAGCTCATCACATAGAAATTAAAGAAAAACGTCCCTAAAGATGCTATGTTAGAACAACTGAAGAAGATCCTGATGGTACAGTAATGAAAAGATCTTCAGATTCAGTGAACTTCGCTGCTGGTGATCTCCGCGCCACGATTCAGGTTGGCCTCTGCGATTCGTGCCCTGTGTGAAGTGGATAACCTCGGGAGGTAAAAAGATCGGAAGGGGGGAATGGATCGAGCCGACCTCACCGTACCCACTTGACTGGCAACGTGGTCGTTCGACCACCGCCGAGTCGGGAGGTAGAAGAAGTCATGGTTGTGGATCAAGAAATCAAAGATCTAGATTAAATCAATGGTGTACTGGTTCAGCCGGGATGGACGCGGGTCGTCGATCCGAGATCAAACGTGTACTGGTAGATCTTGTAATTTAAAATCGTGGTCGTAGATCACGGGATGGGTGGCTAGGAATAGATCAATAGGATACCGGCTCATTTGGCTCGGCCTTTTAATCCGCGCCATGCACTGTCAATCCAGCGACCCACATGTTGGGATACACCTTCGGCTAGGCAGTCTTGCTAAAGAGTCCATGGACTTTTTAAAAATAAACCTGTCGTCCCCACGCGTTCTGAGATTATTACTATTTATTCCAATTAGTTATGGTCAGGCCCCTGAGCTTTTCAGAATTTGTAGCTGCAGTCCGGCGGGACCTTTGATTTAATAGATTAAGCCAGAAAATGATTTTTTTAGTATTAAAACAAATCCGAGAATTTGTTAATTCCTAGAAAATCCATTTTAACTCATTTTTTATCCATTCTAGTTGCATTAATTTTGTATTAATATTGTATATCAACTAGTAACTCTGTTTAGACATGAAACATAGAATAAAATTGTCTACTTAATTCATCCCATATCAAACACTTAAAAACTTCGGAAATTCATAACTCGAAAATCGTAACTCCGAATTTAGTGATTCTGGTTCCTACGATCTCGTTATGACACATAGAATATTATCATGCATTTTGTTCTACTGTTTGGTGTGATGTTGTTTTCTGCTATCTTGTGCTTGTTTGTATTATTGCGAGTAGACGAGCCAACCACAGAGGATCCAGGTGATCAGTAGGTGGAGACTGCTGAGTAGGAGCTCGTTGAAGGCAAGTTGTGCCCTTGATCAATTTTGTGTACCCAATAATGTTCTTTATTATTACTATTCATGCATAGGCTTAATTTTGATGGGACCCAATAGGTCACCCTAGACAGGTTATCCTTTTTATCTTGTTTATCCCTGAATCATTTGGGTAGTTATGTTATTGCTTTATATGGTTTTGGGTTAATATTTCATTATATGCATGTTCCAATTACTCTGTTATGTTATTTATGATCATGTCAAGATCATTAATTTTAATTGGAACATGGAGCTTAACTTGAGAAACACGTGCCACCACAAGGGTGGAATGGGACACCCTTGGCTGACTAATTAGGAAAGCTGGTGGAAGACTACCTTACCCGAAAGGGGCAAGGGCAGTAGGGGAGTTGCATGCAGGGAGGTTCTCGGGTTGATTTTGCTGCGATGGCGGTCAGACGAGGGATTCTTGCAAGTGCTCTTCCCATAAACTTAAGCGGGTTTTCTGAAGCTAGTGGAACTTTGTAAAGGCCTCGTAGTGTTACCCTGCCTCGCTTCCTTGGTAGAGGTGGATGGGATTCATGACTCCTTGGAAGATGGGTAACATGACTTGTGGGTACAGGGTACAACCTCTGCAGAGTGTAAAACTGGTATACTAGCCAAGCTCACGGTCATGAGCAGCTCAGGACTCTCGCATGATTAAATTATGAAATTAAATTCAATTTGTCATTTGCATTGCATGGGATTATTTATTAATTTTGTTCTACTATTATTATTATGGTTTGGTATTTACTTATATTTAGTAACTTCTAATAAAACTTTGACCAACTTTAAAAGCAATGCTCAGTTTTACACCCGGTTTTAAGGGACAAAGTCGGGTGCATCTCATACATGCGCCAAAGAAGACAACATATACAATAACAGAGTGTATAGAGATAAATGTCACAATAATCAAGGTACTTATTATATAGCGGAAGACTTATAAAAATAAAAGATAAATATAAAACGAACTAAGGATCATCCTTGGCGCAGAAAGTCAACTGGGAGACGCCACCTAGATCGAATCGAACTCCTCGATACGTGGCTCCAGTTGAACCACTTGTTCTTCTCCTGTGGGGGGTGTGAGACAGCAACGGTGAGCTCACACATGATCATAGCTCAACAAGTTGTGGGGAATAATATGTCATGAACTCACCAAAGGTGGGAGTTCATGTGATGTGTAAGGCTGATCAACAATAGGGGTTAAAGCTGAGCATTGCTTTTAAAGCTGGTCAAAGTTTTATTAGCAGTTACTAAATGTATGTAAATACCAAACCTTAATAAAAATGATGGAACAAAATTAATAAATAATCCCATGCATATGCAAATGACAAAATTGAATTTAAGTTCCATAAATTAATCATCGGAGAGTCCTGAGCTGCTCATGACCGTGAGCTCGGCTAGTATACCAGTTTTACACTCTATAGAGGTTGTACCCACAAGTTGTGTATCCCATGTCGCCAGGGTTAGCTAGACCCTTAGACACTACCGAGGTGAATGGCTAGGGATCCACTACGAGGCCTTTACAAAGTTCCACTAGCTTCCGAAAACCCGCTACAGTTTATGGGGAGAGCACTTGCAAGAATCCTCCATCTGACCGCCATCGCAGCAAAATCAACCCGAGAACCTCCTTGCATGCAATCCCCTAGTGCCCTTGCCCCTTTCGGGTAAGGTAGTCTTCCACTAGCTTTCCTAGTTAGTTGGCCAAGGGCGTCCCATTAAACCCGTATGGTGGCACGTGTTTCTCAAGTTAAGCTCCATGTTCCAATTAACATTAATGATCTTGACATGAACATAAATAGAATAACAAAATAACTGGAACATGGATATAATAAAATATTACCCCAAAACCATGTAAAGCAATAGCAAAACTACCCAAGTGATTCAGGGATAACAAGGTAAAGAGATAAACAATCTAGGGTGACCTATCGGGTCCCGTCAAAATTAAGCCTATGCATGGTAAATGATTATAAAGAACATTATTGGGTAACAAGAGTGGTCAAGGGCACAACTTGCCTTCAATGAGCTCCTGCTCAGCTACTTCTATCTGCTGCTCACCAGGATCCTCAGTCACAGGCTCTTCTACTCGTCACAATACAAACAAGCACAGTATATAGAGAAAATTAACATCACACCAAACATGTAAACAAAATACACAGTAATAATCTACACATTAAAATAAAATCCTAGGAACAGGAATCATAATTTTTGGAGTTGTAGATTTTGAGATATGAATTACCAAAGGTTTTATGTGCTTAAAATAGGATTAAGTGAGAAATTATTTTTCTTACTGTTGTTATGTCAAAACAGAGGATCTAAGTGATAGAGAATAATTTTTTTCAAAATTTTAGAAACTGGAATGGAGTAATTTGGAGTTCATATGAATTTTCTATGAATTATTAAAGTTCTAGCATTTATTTTCTCATAAAAAAACCATTTCCTGTTATTATTTATTCAGTTCTTATGACATCTGGACTGGGCGCACTATAACAGAGAAAGGCAGGGTGCTAGGGGTAAAATATCCGCAAGACACATATCAATCCCACGGGTGGACGGCGGTTTGGTTACTTGATTCTACAGGGGCTCTTTAGCATAAATGCCAAGGCGAAGGGGTATCTAGGGTTTTCGGTCGTCCGATTGAGCACGAACAGGCTGGATTAGATCGGCCCTGGATACAGCTTCTTCATCACTCACCGTCGTTGGATCCGAAATCTACGGCACAACCCCATCCACGCAACGTTCACTCGGGCCGATGGATCGAATATCAACGGTCACGGTTTAATGTACCGAAACGCTGAGCTGATTCTAATCTCGACCCTTCAATTATAATCTGACGGCACTGGCACCATCTTCTCTCCATGGATTGAGCATGTCGACGCTAACAGTCAGCACGGCGGCGCTGCCCAGGTCGCGGTGGCGCCCTCACCGGTGACACGCCATCCCGATGAATCCAAACACCCGACACCCTACCATTGATGCTACGCGAGGTAAAGACGAGGGCGAACTTAGTGGGCAAGGTATATTGACGATTTCATAGCAGAGGACCCCGTTCATGGCGTGCCACGGCCCGCCACTATGCTCCATCGCTGGCGAACCCAGACTAGCAGCTATGACGCACTAAACTCTCCCCGCCGAGAACCTACGCGAAGAGGAAAACATAGCGTAACAACGGAGGAAGGCCTCACCGGGGTTAGTGACGCGAAGATGCCTGACCATGGCGCAGCGCCATCCCGTCACGAAGCTTGAGCAGCAGCGAGGAATTCCGCCGTGCTAGTCCCAGATTAACGAACAGTCCCTCCACGAACACCCTCCTTCCGACCAAATGGATCCCAGGAACACCCGAACAAGGACTGGGTCGACGGATTGCGGAGGATCACTCGCGGCGGCACACAGCGATCGGTTTCTCCCGGAGGTGTGGACGATAGTGGTCAAGCGCGTTGACAAGGTAATAAAAGCGGTTTAGGAATCCGGCTCTGCCCTTCATATAGCCGCCCGAGGTCGGTTGTGGGCGACCCAACAAATCCCACAGAGTGCGCCCAGACCGAGCTCGTCCGAGCAACGCGGCGAAGAAAGGGGAAGAGATAGAGCTGACGTGCGGGTCCCGCCTTCCAGTGAGCACGGCACGAGCGTGGGATTCAGTTTCCGACAGGTGGGCTCCACCCAGCAGTGAAACGGTGAAAACTTAACGTGGCGTGGGTACGCGGCTGACCAGGCGGACTCCAGTCGCCAGAGGCACACGCGCGCGATCAGGCAGCTTGGGCCGCACGGTAGAAGGAGGCAAAGTGGGCCGAAGCGCGGTTTTGGCCCAAGGCGCAGGAATACCTTATTCTTTTTCCTTTTTCTTTTTAGTTTTACTTTCCCTTTTCTTTTCTCCTTTTAATTTCAAATTTAAGTCCCAAATTTGAACTTCAAATATGCACGTGAATTTAGTACTCAAAATAAAGGTAGACTTTAATCATACCATTTATGGTTGGGTTTAGATTTTTATCAATTTTGTTTTGTATTTTATGATGTTTCTTCTCTTTCTTTTCTTTTTCTATGTCATTTTGTTTTCAATTTAGAGGTTATATCCCATGTGTCCATTAACATATTAATATATTTTTAATGACACCTTTATTTTATTATCCACAAATGCACAATCCAATAAAACTCAGCATGATGCACATATTAATTTAAGTGTCATTAGCTAATTAATGACTTTTGAAGTGTTGATTCACCTGTTATAATAAACAAAGGCAAAAACATGTGTGTAAATCAACTATGTTTTCAATTTTACATTTTTTAGTATTACAAGTCCTACCCCCTTAAAAAGAATCTCGTCCTCGAGATATAAGAAGATCTTGGGAAAAAATGTGGAAAATCTATGTGAAGCTCTTCTTCTCTCTCCCAAGTAGCTTCATCTTCTCCATGGTGGCTCCATTGCACTTTGCACATCTTTATAACCTTATTTCTTGTATCTCGAGTCAATGTGTCAAGAATCTTGATAGGATACTCCGTGTAAGTCAAATCACCCTAAACACTGAGCTCTTCCATTGGTAACTGTTCCTCAGGGACACGGAGACACTTCTTAAGTTGAGATACATGGAATACATTATGCACATCAGATAGATTATCAGGTAGCTCGAGTTGATAGGTGTTGGGGACTTGTTCTCAAATGCTATGAATTAAGAACAAGGCAACATAAAATGTTAAATATCAATGCCCTTCGTCCGCCGGAGCATTATTTCCACAAGGATTTAATGATCTTCAGACGAAGGTCACGAGCATAATATTACGAAGGTTCCATCTTCGTAATTAATCTTACAAATATAATACGAAGTAAAGTAAAACATGAATCATTAAAGATAAATACATTGAAAATAAATGATATCATTCACATATCTTATTATATGAATTTAAGATATTTGAATACCACGTTTAGGCATATTTATACCTTTGCCTTGACAAAGAATAATTCCTGAGAGATGCATTAGCAATTACAGGAATGCGTGAACAGTAAAGGAATATTGTTCACTATTTATAGGCACAGGACACAGCCTGTGAGGAATTACAATCATGCCCCTCATAAAAGTTTACAACGATGACTCAGACCCTTATGGGCTAAAAGGTAATTCCATCTTTAAGTCGGTTCAACCCTTCATCTTCGGATATGCTGTAATACCGAAGCTTCATGAATGATGCCTTCGGCATCACGTACGAGCAGCTTCAGCCGAAGCTGTCGCTTTCTGCAGGACCTTCGGCGACGAAGCATGGTCCCAACAGTAGCCCCTTCGCGGTGCTAGATCGTTTTTCGTAACGAGCTTGATCCGTGAAAAAAGTCTCTTAGGCTTCAGGAAGCCGAAGGTCCGAAAACACCTTCCCTGAGCTTGTTGTTGAGAAACGATACAGTTTTCGAGCGTGTAGCGGTCCCACCATGCAGGTTCACTATTTTGGTTTTTGCGGCCCACCGTGCAGCGGGTGCGAGCAATTGTCTGCCTGGTGTAAAAATCCTGACGATTCACCTTCTTACCTGCAGCAATATATAAACAGACGGGTAGGTGTGAAGTTACCACATCATTCATTGCTATTGCACTGTTTTGCTGCCAAAATTTTTAACCATAGCCGAAGCTTGACTTTCGCATTCAAACGAAGCTCCAGTTTAGTGTCTACTTTGTTAGAAGAAGAGCTTCGTAAGAAAGTGTCGGGGACCATAATTAGGGGTACCCTCAAGACTCCTAATTCTCAGCTGGTAACCCCCATCAGCACAAAGCTGCAAAGGCCTGATGGGTGCGACTAAGTCAAGGATCGGTCCATTCGAGGGACTCGATCACTCCTCGCCCAAGCCTAGCCTCGGGCAAGGGCAGCCGACCCCGGAGGATCTACGTCTCGCCCGAGGCCCCCTCCAGCAACGGACACACCTTCGGCTCGCCCGAGGCCCAGCCTTCACCAAGAAGCAACCTTGGCCAAATCGCCACGCCAACCGACCAAATCGTAGGGGCATTTAATGCAAAGGTGGCCTGACACCTTTATCCTGACGCACGCCCTCCAGTCGACAGAGCCGAAGTGACCATAGTCACTTCGCCGCTCCACTGACCGGTCTGGCAAGAGGACAGCGCCGCCTGCGCCGCTCCGACTGCTGTGCCACTCAACAGAGTGAGGCTGACAAGTAGCCAGGCCCGGCCTCAGGCGCCATAGGAAACTCCGCTTCACCCGACCCTAGGCTCAGACTCGGGCTCAGCCCCTGAAGGCGACGAACTCCGCTCCGCCCGACCCCAGGGCTCGGACTCGGGTTCAGCCCCGGAAGACGACGAACTCCGCTTCGCCTGACCCCAGGGCTCGGACTCAGCCCTGGCCTCAGCCGACGGTCTCCGCCTCGCCCAACCCAGGGGCTTGGACTCGACCTCGGCCTTAGAAGACAGACTCGACCTCGACCTCGGAGGAGCCTCCACATCGCCCAACCTAGGGCACGGACCGACCACGTCAACAGGAGGCGCCATAATTACCCTACCCCAAGCTGACTCAGGCTACGGGGAACAAGACCGGCGTCCCATCTGGCTCGCTCCGCCAGACAAGTAATGATGGCACCCCGCACGCTCTATGACGACGGTGGCTCTCAGCCCCCTTACGGAAGCAAGAGGACATCAACAAGGACTCGACAGCCCCGACAGCTGTCCTTCCGCCAGGCTCCAGCGCTCCTCCGACGGCCATGACACCACACGAACCGGGTGCCAAAACCTCTCTGGCTGCCACGATGGCATGTACTTAGGGCGCTAGCTCTCCTCCGCTAGACACGTTAGCACACTGCTACACCCCCACTGTACACCTGGATCCTCTCCTTGCGCCTATAAAAGGAAGGACCAGGGCCCTCCTACAGAGGGTTGGCCGCGCGGGGAAAGGACGGAACAGGCGCTCGCGTGAGGCCGCTCGCTCCCTCCCGCGTGGACGCTTGTAACCCCCTACTGCAAGCGCACCCGACCTGGGCGCGGGACAAACACGAAGGCCGCGGGATTTCCACCTCTCACGCCTGTCTCCCTCCGGCTGCCTCCCCCCTTCGCGCTCCGTCTCGCGCCGACCCATCTGGGTTGGGGCACGCGGCGACAATTCACTCGTCGGTCCAGGGACCCCCCCGGTCTCGAAACGCCGACAGAAAGGTTATTAATTTCCAAGAAATTTTCAAGAAATTCAAAATCAGATGGCCAAAGTGCGTTCTACTGCTAGAGTTGAGCGCGAAGGAGACGAAGCCGAAGCTGTGGAAACTGTTCCCATCTCGAGAAGCAATGAGGCGATCTGGGTTGGTGACATCGGAAGACCACCTGCTGCCGAAGCAGAACAAGCAGGTATTGCAGAACAAGCAGATATTGAAGAGACTGACTCTGAAGGTGATCACAGTATAGCAGTACCAAGCAAACCTAGCCACCTGGACTTCGGAAAGTCAACCATCTCCAAGGCTAATTTTCCGAAGATGGTAAAGTCGGGCAACTTTAGCGAAGATGAGAAAAAACTGATTCGCTTCGGTGGAGAAGAAACTACCCCAAAGCCAAAGAAAGATGAAATAGTGATTTTCAAGAGTTTCCTCAAAGCTGGTTTGAGATTTCCTTTGAATAGGATGATTGTCGATGTACTAAAGAAGTTTGGGATCTATCTTCATCAACTAACTCCTAATGCTATTGTTAGGCTTAGTGTTTATATTTGGGCTCTTCGAAGCCAGGGGGTGGAGCCATTTGCCGAAGGTTTCTGCCGGGTACACGAGCTACATTACCAAACTAAGGCCAGAAAGGATGGGTTACATGAAAATTTTGGTTGTTACAATTTTGCCTACCGGAAGACTACAAAATTTCCTGTGATCAGCTACCGAAGCAAGTGGCCGGCAGGCTGGAAATCGGAATGGTTCTACGTCAAAGTTGACGACGACAAGGAGAAGCTGGTACAGAGTCCGCTTGAACTGATCTTCGGAGAGACCAAACCCCGATGCAGTATGACACCAGAAGGTCCAACCCAAATCGCATTGGCTGAATTCAGGGTTATTGCTGAGCACATTGGCACTAGAGATCTAGTGCAGGAATTTATGTCATTCAAAATATTTCCAACTATGAAGGAATGGGCTATGCCGAAGCTCGAAAGAGAGAAGAAGGAAGGGGAGCTTGTCCGCCTGCCCTAGCACTATAAGTTCAAGAAATATTTTAAAGCACCCTGCCAAGAATGGCTCGAAACAATCGAAGTAATGAGTACTGAAATTCTTGGGAATTATTCTAAAAAAGAGGATCAATTGATGACAATAGCCTTCGGCACCCGGCCGAAGCGAAGGCTAAACAGAGTGCTTGATGCTATAGGCTTTGAATACCCTGATTACGAGCGGCTAGACAAGGGTGCCGAAGGGCAGAAAAGGAAAAGAGTAGCTAGCACTTTAATTAAAGACGACGAAGATCAACCAAAGAAGAAAGAAAAGTTGGAACCGAAAGTAGCTGCTTCAAGAAAAAGAAAGGCTGCATCTCCAAAGCCCGTATCTCCAGAACCAGAGAGATTGGTCGGAGATGAGGAAGTTCCTGCGACACCTTCTGCTGCCGAAGTAGAAGAAATTCTGAAGGTAATGACTGAATATTTGCTTGTCAAGCTAAGTCCGCTGGTGCCGGAACTGACGAGGTTTTTTCAGAAGGACAAAGAAGCTTCAGCAGCAGAAAGCCCTGCGAAGCCGAAAAAACGGAGAATCATTCAAGTGACAGATGTGATTCATCAGACGCCGCCACCGGTGTCGGCGTCAAAAATTGTTGTTGCCGAGACCGCCGAAGCCGAAGCTACCGGGGCTGAAATCACCGAAATTGCACCTACCGGAGCTGAAGCTACCAGAGCCGAAGCTGAGGCCACCGAAGATTCAAACCTGGAAACCACACTGGAAGTTATTGACAATATTCTTCTGAAAATGGCTGAAGAATAAGCTGTTGTGGTTGCGGTGAGCACGGCACCTAAAAAGGGGAAAGAGCAGATTGATGAAATTTCGGAGAAAGGGGATTTTAACTTTCAAGATTTGCTTGAACAAGAGTTAACAGACGCCGAAAAAGAAGAGTTGAAAAATATGCCATATCTTGCGGATATAAATCAGGGGCTACGTTATTTGGCGGGGTCAACGAAGGGAAGCTAAGATGCCTTCGGAATCGCACCGAGGCCAAAATTGTTAGAACCCTCTCCAAAAGCGTTGGCCTGCCGAAGATAGAAGCAGACCTCTGCAGGTACCAGCGACATCGTGTCGCTGGCAGCTTGCTCTATGCGGATTTTAAGGTAAAAATATTATTATTATTTCATTATTACTATTATTTTTATGTCTTTTTCTGACGAAGGTTGTTTTGGCAGTGTATATTATTAAGTAAAGTGCTAAAAATGCAACAAGATCTTGAAGAGGAGAAGAACAAAGCTATCATCAAAGATTTAGAAGAAAAAGTTGAAAATTACGAAGTTGTTCTGAAAAAGAAAGACTTCGCCATTCAAGATCTTGAAATTATGGCGAAAGAACATGAAGGTGCTTTAGAGAAGAAAGACTTCATTATTCAGTCTATGGAAGGCTCCTTGGCTGAAGTCCAAGCCGAAAATAACAGTTTAAAGAATGAACTACTCAAAAAGTCAGAAAAAAATGAGCAAGAAAAGAAGAAGCTTGAAGCAAGTCTCAAGACTGAGGTCGAGAAAATTTCAAATTTGCAAAAATCATTGAAGGATCTCCAAGAGAAATGCCTAAATTTCGGCAGTCGATGCGTGCAGCGGCTGAAGGACGTATTTCACTCTATCGGAGCCAGTTCTGAAAAATTTTCACCTTCAGCCGAAAACCTGCCCATCACCTTAGAACATATTGAAGGCGAGGTTGATGCTCTTGACGAAGTTATTGGTGGGCATGCCGATTTCTGCGCCCTGGTAGCTTCTCGAGGCACAACTGCCGCTTTTCTGAAGGCTGGTTGTACGCACGGAAAAATTGTGAATAGACCAAACTTCAGCTTGTCAGCAGCAGACTTGATTGATATCCCGAGCCTAGCCCGAAGCATCGGCAATAGATTTATGACCCAGATTTGGGTAAATGGCGGGCGAAGGATGGCTGGTGACGAAGCTCGAAGTCACCTTAAGCCGGTAAGAAACTTATATTTGTTACTTTTACCTTCTCCTTGAAATTTGCACCTTTCTTATTCTGCTCTTTAATATGTGCAGGATGACGAAGCTGAAGTATGACGAAGCTGAAGTATGACGAAGCTGAAGTTTGACGGCCTGAAGCTTGATAGTTGCTATAATAGACTTTCCTACAAAAAATTCTGAAGGGATCTTTGTAATATAATTATGGAAAAACTTGTTGTTGGGGACTTGTTCTTAAATGCTATGAATTAAGAACAAGGCAACATAAAATGTTAAATATCAAAGCCCTTCGTCCTTCAAAGCATTATTTCCCTTTGGATATAATGGATTTCGGACGAAGGTTATGAAGGTCACACCTTCATAATCATAATGAAAGGTAAGAGAGGTTCATACATAAAATAATATGATTACTTTGAACATTAATTCATTTCTATTCATTTCACTTATATAAACGACAACAAATTACAAATGTACCTTCGGCTTGAAGGAAAGTAAGGGTACAAGCGTGATGCCAATGCCAAGTCAGCGTGAACAGTACGGGAGTACTGTTCATCTATTTATAGGCACGGGACGCAGCCCATGTAAAATTACATTAATGCCCTTTGCTTTTATCAATAACTCTATAGTAATTCTCCGAGGTCTAATTTGACTTTTCATCTTTAAGTCAGTTTCCCTTTTCTGCTGTCATGTCGAAGCTTTTCTACACATAGCTTCGTGATCGTTTCATCCTTCGTCACGATCGTCTTCCATTTTAGTCAAGCTTCGTCTTGACCATGCTTTTGTATACCCGCAACCTGATTCCGAAGATACCTGCTCGCATATACTTGCTCGCATACTTGGAAAACATTGTCAAATTATGTTTTTGAGGACCTTCGGAAGCCGAAGGCCCCCAACAGTAGCCCCTCGCAATATTAATTTTCTGTAATGATAAATTCATATTGCGATATGGACGAAGGCCTTAAGCCGAAGGTCCGAAAAAACACCTTCTCTTTGCTAGAATAGCAACAGTCTTTGACAAGCGGGACCCTCCAGTTTTCAACGCACTGGGTGTATAAATAAGAGCTCATCCCGAGTTTATTTGGCACGCTCTCTTGTCAACTGCTTTTACTCACCCAACTACTAGCCTGCGCGCAACAACACTTGCTTGGCCTTTTGGATTTTTAAGCTTCGGTTTCGAGAGCACTTTCTCAGCGTTTGCAAGGATGTCTGAGGATAAAAAAGCTGTTAGTGATTCGAAGCTAAGTCTTTCTGAGGAGATGCATCTGGGCTTTCTTCAATCAATGTCGAAGACTAATACAGAGAAGATTACTAAAGAAACTTTGGAGGGTTTGTCTGAAGATACTGGTGACTGTGACATTTATGATGTAGAAAGTGGGGGCGAAGACTCCGAAGATCGACCGTGGCGACCGAGTCACACAGTCTTCGGCAAATCGAGCATTAAGCAGAGTCATCTTGATACCATAAAAGGAAGGTATTTTCGAGACATGTCTATTGTGAGGGCGGATATTGGGGAGAAAACTGTGCCTACTCCTGAAGAAAATGAAGTTGTGGTATTCCGAAGCTTCTTGAAAGCTGGACTACGATTTCCCTTAAGCAGTTTTATTATGGAAGTACTGAAGGTATTTGAAGTCTACCTTCACCAACTCACTCTCGAATCAATCATAAGGATGGGCATCTTCGTCTGGGCCGTGAGGAGCCAAGGTTTGGAACCAAATGGTAAAAGTTTTTGCAACATACATGAGTTGTTGTACGAGACGAAACCTTGGGGCAAAGAGCAGTATCACAACAATTTTGGCTGCTACAGCTTCGGCGCCCGATCTGGGTCAAGTTGCCCCGTGCCAACCTTTCGGAAAAGATGGCCAGACAACTGGATGACAGAATGGTTTTATGTGAAGAATGATTTAAAAATCCGGGAAGATATTAAAGGTATCATTATGCGCCCTGTTTTGCAACGCTTCGGCCTTCGGAGGCCGAAGGTGGTGATGGATGAAACAGCCGAAGAATGCCAAAGAGCCTTCAGCGCAGTGTGCTCTTTTATTGGGACAAGGGATTTAATGCAAGAACATATTGCCTTCAGAGTATGGCCGCTTGCAGATAACTGGGAAATGCCGTAGGAAACCGTTAAAGAACCTGACGAAGGTGGGCTAGTCAGGCTAAAATACACATTCAAGTACGGAGATAAATTCGTTGAGCCAGATGATGACTGGCTAAAAAGCATTGAGACTGTAAGTGATGAACTGCTTGGGGTATACTCAAAGGCCGAAGATACTGCATTATCAGCGGCCTTCGGAGGCCGAAAGAAGAAGAGGCTCAACCGAGTATTTGACGCAATTGGGTTTGTCTACCCCGACTACAATTATCCAGTGCGGGATCAAAAAAGAAAGAATACTTCCTCTGCGAAGGAAACTACTTCAGCCGCTCCTAGTTAGCCGACGCCGAAGAGGAAAAGGGTAAAGGTTCTCACACACCGGCCACGTTATATTGAACTGGCCACAGTGCCTGAGTTCGCCGGTGAGACCTCTTCGGCCACCGAAGCTAAAGAATCAACTCTGCTGCCAGAAATCGAAGAGCTGGCCGAAGTGCCAGCAACAGAAAAGATAGTGTGACACCCCAGTGTCACATAGGGTTTCTCTTAAAATGCCAAACCAAGAACCATTATTTCATGTGAATCAAAGTAAGCATGAGCATCAAATTAACTTAAGTAAGAAAGAATCCACCATGTATATACTTAAAAGTATCATGATCAAAACAATTAAGTCTTTTAAAAAGATAAGAATGTACAACCCTAAGGAAAATCCTAAGTGAGCCCCATGAGCAAAATTCAAGAAAATAAGAAAAAGGGGATGAAAAGTTTAAAATTATGACTTGAGCCAATTATAAAAATTGAAGTATATTTAATGAGCAACAAGAAAGGTTGAGAAAGCTTAGCCAAAATAACTCAAATAAAACCCCCAAATCAAGCTTCTCATGTGGGGACTTAATGGGAATTCTGAATTTCAGAATTCTGAAATTCAGACCTTGAGCCAAAGATCAGGGATGTTCACCTTGATCCCTAACTCGAATCCTAATGGCCCCATTGACAAAATTGTGTCTAACTAACCCCTCTGTCTTGTGCTAGAAGATGGCATTGGGACGCGAGCCCTAGACACGATAAAACCTTGGATTTGCCTCGGGTTTGGGCAGGGAGACAGACCGGATTTCCTGGCTCCATATCTCTGCAACCAGTAGGCAAAATCCTATGACCCCCACACAAGATTGGTAGCTTGTAGGGAGGAGAAGAGGTTTTGTGCACTGACCAAGGCGAGAGGAGGCTCGGATAAGCGACCACACGCGCCATAACTTGGGCAGAACGCACGGGTACACGTGTTCGACCCTGGTCGGCACGCCAGAGCTCGCCCAACCCGCGCGCGCGCTCGCCCCGGCGTCAGGTCAAGTCCACCGCGCGCCCTTGCCCTCGGTCGTGCCCGCCCGCGCCTATAAAGCCTCCCCGGGCGCGCCTCACTTCGCCCCGCACTCACCTTCACCGGCCAGCCCCCTCTCCTTAGCTCCGGCGAGCTCAATTCCGCCCGCCATTGCCGCCAGAGCTTCGGCCATCGTGGCCAGCCCACTCCAGCCATCCTCAAGTCGAGCCAGTGCTTCGGCTAGCTCCGCCAGTAGCCCGTGAAGCTTGCCAAGCCCTCGGACCCGGCCGGACTTCACCGGAGGCCCGAGATCGACCTCACCGGACTTCGGTCTTCCGCCGCCGCGCATGGACCGAGCTATCCAGTGAGTCTCCGACCAATTCCTTGCACCCATATCTTATCTGGCATCCCGTGAAGCTCTCTGACCCATCTAATTGCTCTATCTCGCCGTGACCAGGCCGGACTCCTCGTCGCCGACGAGCATCCCCACCTGCGTGCGTGGACCGACTGACTCCGGCCATCTCCGACGACGACCCGCACACCGTTGTGATCCCCGAGACCTCCCCTACGTCCTCGACCACTTCACCGGAGCAATCTTGCTGCCGGTAAGCCCCTCCGCCGCGGTTACTGTTTAAGTTAGAAGAAGGACCTCGGGTTAGGATTTGTACAACCCGAGGGGTTTTCTGTAACGTCAGTGACTCATGTGAATAGTAGCCTAAGGACTGATCCGCGAAGAAAACTTAAAAACCCGCCAGGGACCCCATTGCAAAGTGGATTTCCATTTAATCATTTATGTTAATCTTTTTTTAAATGACCAGAGAACTTAGAAAATCCATAACTTGATGAATTCTTAATAAAAAGTTGTCAAACTAATTTTGCTAGCTCCTGAATATTATGAACTATCATTTAAAAATGATAAACCTTATGCTTTCTGTTCTAAATTTTAGAGTTTAAAATTAAAAACAGAAACTTACCAAACCTTGTTTAATTAAGGAAAATTAGTTTTTCTTCTGTACTGAACCTAAGAAAATTTGTAGGTATTTAAACCTTATTTAGACACTATTTAAAAATAGTAGGAACCCCAACATTAGAAATTATGATGTAGTTATTCATTTAAAACTATTCTGCCCAAAACTTAGGAAAAATCAGAAAGGCATTAGAAATTAATGAACAGTGATTAAAATTATTTTTCCTAGTTTACCTATGTAATAGAGAACCTGGGAAAAATAGAGAGACCATTAGTCCAGATCAGTTTTAATTTAAAATGTTTTGTTTAGCCTTATTTGGACTGAAAATCAATTATTAAAGTAGCAAAACTATAACCAAAATGAGTCATAAAAATCCAGTGGACTTACAACCACCAGAGCCCCACTACAAAAATAAAGAACACCTCAGCCCAACTTTTTAAGTAAGGAAAATAAATATAAAGTGATAATAAGGCATTTTTCCAAATAATTCTTGAATAACCCCTAATGATGCAATAATGGGCAACCAAAAATTTGCTAAGTCCATAATGAGATGAACTACCAGATAAAAATGCAAACCCATGAAAAAGAAGCAAACTCATACCTATTACTAATGATTTAAGAGAAAGGCCACTTAATTCAAATAATGCATACTACCCCTTCCCTTAAGCAAAAAGAGGCCAAACTTCAGAATGATTGCTCTTGCACAAAATAATAACCAAGAAAAATGAGAACTCTGTTGTTTGATGTTTTTCAAATATAGTGGTAGTAGAAAGCACCCATTTGGCTAGAAACTTGAGAAAACCATATAAAAATAATTAAAAGGTATTAATGACTAGACATTTGTATCAAGTCATGTTATACCACCTAAAAGCCAGCAAAAATGAGTTTTAGAGAATTACCCACTGTTAAATAGTAATTGTAGTTCAAAGCACCCCTTCTGCCCTAGAATTTGATAATTTTGTCCAGAGAAAACTATTCACTTTCTGATCCTCAAATATTGAGACAGAGACACATACACCAGTACCCAACCACTGTAATTTTTGCAGAATTTTTAGAATTTTATAAAAGCAACTTGTAGTTCAAACCCACTCCAAAACATTAAAAGGAATAAAAGAAAAGGGAAGAAGAAGTAAACCTCACCCCAATAAGTCTAACTTGAGAACTTATCAATTCTCCCTAAGACTTAAAAGGAATTCAGTGGAACCCCAAAAATTAAACCTACTACTTACCTTAGGTAAGTTTAAACCAATTTACCAAGTATACCACCCAAGGGTCTTACATAAGTAAAGTTAACCTTGATTAACTCAAGAAAGATCATACACCTTTAAAGTTGTAATTTCTAAAAGCACATATCATATCATGCATATATCTTACGCATTACATTCATTAGATTGTAATCTTGCCGACGGAGGGTACGTGCTCATCCCCGAGCAAGGATCTGTCCAAGAGGAGGACCAGGAGCAGGCTTCAGAAGCTGCTATTGAGGATCTCCCCGCAGCCCCAGCAATTGAAGGCAAGCCCCGGTTTTATGCATAACCGTATTATTATATGCTACTTTACTACACTTAATGCTTGTAGGATTGCAATGTGCACTTAAGTGTAGGAGTTGCTTGAAACCTCTAGTTGCATGAACTTAGGATTCCTTTTTGAGATGAATACTAGTATGCTAGGTCGAGTAGCTGCTTGCTAATCAGGATCTCGGTAGAAGTCGAGTGATTTTTCTAGCACTCGCGCGAGGTCAGGAATTGATTGTATTCATCTTGATAACGGGATTGTTGGGGGCCTTCGGCTTCCGAAGGTCCTCAAAAACATGATTTAACAATGTTTCTGGAGTATAATGTGTGAACAGGTATCTTCGGACTTGAATCAGAAAGGGAGAAGCTCAAAAGATACGAAGGTTGACACAGTGCCGAAGCTGTGAAGCAGGAAAGCTTCGGCATGTTCGCAGAAAGGGGAACCGACTTAAAGATGAAAAGGCCATTTAGACCTCGATAGAATGCTATAGAATTATCACCAAATGTAAAGGGCATGTATGTAATTTTGTATGGGTTGTACCCCGTGCCTATAAATAGGTGAACAGTACCCCCGTACTGTTCACGCTGACTTGGCATTTGCTTTTGCGTCACACTTGTATTTTCATCTCCTTCCAAACCGAAGGTACATTTATAATTCAATATTGTTTCTATTTCTTTATGATGAGTTAATAAAGTTAAATGAATAATGTTATATGATTATTCACGCTATCTTTTATGTTTCATATGCTTCGTCTTTTACTAATGTATATTGTAGTGATGAAGGTTAATCCTTCGTGACCTTCGTCCGGAGATCGTTATATCCTAAGGGAAATAATGCTTCGAAGGACGAAGGATCTTAATGTTTAACATTTTCTGTGTTGCCTTGTTCTTAACTCATAGCATTTGAGAACAAGTCCCCAACATTGGCGCCCACCTCCGGTGAACTCACTTCCACTTCGAGTCTTCGTGAACACCTTCGGAAGCTATAGACCTTCGCCATGGCGCCGAAGAAAGCTTCAGCGGCTGGGGCTGCAGCACTACAACCGCTGGACCACAACCAGGAGACCGTCTCTCTTCGGGAGGCCAGAAGCCAGAAGAGAAAAGCTGTTAGCCCGACGCTTGAGGAAGAAGAGCTAGACCAAGAAATCAGAGAGATGGAGATGCTACATCAACAAGTGCAGAGGAAGAAGGAGAAGATGGCCCGCCTAGCTGAGTTGCAAAGGCAAATTGACGAAGCTTCTGAGGAAGTTCGCCATCTCACTCACGATGAGCAGAACAGAAGGCCTCATCAGAAAGACCTTCATCAGGAGGGCTTCGTCAACGAAGACGACTGGTATGATAATTTCCATCAGGGAAATTTTGTTTTTGATGATGCTTCTCCTCTGTCTGCTGAGCTGCAGGCTACTCCTTGGCCTCCATCCTATAAGCCACCCCAGCTCCCCATGTTTGACGGCCACTCCGACCCGAAGCAATTCTTGATGAGCTACGAAGCAACAGTGTCTTCGTACGGGGGCAACGCTGCAATCATGGCGAAGTCTTTCGTCATGGCCGTCAGGAATGTTGCTCAGACCTGGTATTCCTCCCTTCGGCCAGGAACAATCACTTCATGGCAGAAGCTGAAGGATATGTTACTGACCAGCTTTCAAGGATTTCAAACGAAGCCGGTTACAGCTCAAGCCCTCTTCCAGTGTATTCAGGATCACGAAGAATACCTTCAGGCGTATGTCCGAAGGTTCTTACGATTGAGGGCGCAGGCACCAACGGTGCCCAATGAAATCGTTATCGAAGCCATGATCAAGGGGCTTCGTCCTGGACCTGCAGCTCAATACTTTGCTCGGAAGCCTCCTCAGACCTTGGAGAAATTGCTCCAAAAGATGGATGAGTACATTCGTGCTGACAATGACTTTCGCCAAAGAAGGGAGGAGGCCTTCAGATTTTCTGAGATGACCAGGGGCTTCGGAGGAAGATACTACCCGAGGCATGTCCGTTCCATTCACAGCACTCAGAATGATGATAAGGGGAGTCAGCAAAACAGGCCGCAGTGCTCCTCACAGGCTTCGGGGCAACAACAAACTTCCTTTCGGCCACCAGCTCCAAGAGGCAGAGGCGCCAGGGGCTTCGGCGGAAGATTCGGAGATCAGCCAAGGAGACTGTTTTGCCTATTCTGTGGAGAGGGCAAGGGCCACACCACTAGGACGTGCCATGTTACAATCCAGAAGCAAAAGGAACTAGCCGAAGCTGCATCTCAACAAGCTCAGTCGAAGCAGGTTATGCATACTGCTTCGTTTCATCCGCCTTATGTCCCACAATACATAGACAACCACCCTGCGGCTTCTGTAGCTTCGGCAAGTCAACCTCAAGCTTCCTGGCAGCAGCTTCCGCCTCCACCTCCATTGCAGCAAGGTCAACAGCCAGAAGGGAGTCAATACGCTCCACAGCAGAGGGACTTCAGAGAACAGTCCGAAGCTCGCACAGTCAACAGCACTGTGCCAGAGTCGAAGCACATTTATTGACATATCCTACCTTTGATAGCAGTCTTTTCTATTCAGTTTTATTTTCTGTGAAGCAAAAAAACATTGATAGTTTCCATGTAATAATTTCGTTGTTTCCACGAGAAAAATTTATTTGATTCACAGGCCTAAGTTGCCGAAGCCTAAAATTTCTTCCGTTACCAAGAAGGACCTTCGGACTAAAAATCCTTCGGAGTAGCAAAAAGTCGTTCTAAGGAACGCAGAGTAAGTTTATAAAGTCACAAAAAGTCGTTCCAAAGGGAGCGCAGCGTAAGTTTTCTGCTCAGAAGTCGTTCCTAAAGGAATGCAGAGCCTACAGCGAAAAATCAACGCTGATACCGTCTAAGTAAAAGACGAAGAAGCTCCTAAGGGAGGCTTACAGCGAAAAGTCAACGCTGATACCGTCTAAGTAAAAGACGAAGAAGCTCCTAAGGGAGGCTTACAGCGAAAAGTCAACGCTGATGCCGTCTAAGTAAAAGACGAAGAAGCTCCAAAGACGTTCCTAAGGGAATGCAGAGCTTACGAATATATTTTATGTGTATCTTCGGAACAAATGTCACATGCATAACATAACATCATCACATCATTTTGCATAGCATAAGCATCATACATCATATCGCATTCGGCAAGAGAAGGGGACACTCTCAACCTTCGAAGGGATGCTTTGAGAAAGTGACATTGAAATTGTATAGCTTCGGAATACAGTTTCGGGGAATATTTTCACGAAACATGGGCGAACTTTATCAGATCAATATCAAAGTTGCATAGCTTCGGAAAATAGCTTCGGAAAATGTTTTCACGAGGCATCGATGTCATTCATCAGAATAATTTTGACGAAGGCTATCTTCTTCACGACGCATGAAAAGAAGGGAAGGTGTTTTTTCGCCGAAGGCTCAAAAGTGGTATGTATTTAAAGTTTCATGCATCGTAAAGAATTCAATAATGAAAAGAGACTTGTATATTACATTCAAATGTACAAAGTGTTGCATAGATTACACTTTAAATATTTTTTCCAAATAGCACCTAATCTTCCCTCAATACTGCTTCGGCGGCTTCATTCAGAAGTTGGTCAACAACCTTGTCCATGATAGTTTCGGCCATTTGATTAATTTCTTCATCCCCTTTTGTGTGGGGGTCGGCAGATCGTCCAACAGTTTCTGAGCGAAGAGAACACTTCTTCAGTACTTTTACAAATCGCGAGCAAAGTTTAAAATGAAAATTACAACGCAACAAGAACAACTAGTTGGTACCTAACTGTCTTTCGGGCTCCCTACTCCTTTCGGCAGCGTCTGCTACTCTTCTAGCATCGTGAATGCCTTTTTCGCTTCTTTCAATGATCTCTCGCGCCATTCCTCGGCCGCCGTCGTTCCAGATATCAGTAAAAAATTTGCCACCAACCACGCTTGCTTCGGCCGAGGGGTCCTTGACGTCTTCGGAAGATAAGGTAGCTTCGGATTGAGCTAAAAATTTTACATGCCCGCAATCTTTCTTCTCTAAGACAGAAGCAATTCCTCTGGCGCCCGAAAAAGCGCATATGTCGCCACGACTGTTCAGAATCTCTTCGAAGGCCTCTGCTTCGTGGCTAATCCATTCCAGCGGACCTTCGGGATTGCCTCGAGAGAAATTCTCTTCGCTGGAAAAGGCGCCTACGCTGGCGAAGCTGGATTTAATTTTATTCACACATTCTACAGATTTGACATAGCATTTCCCCTGAGATGTGCGAAGCTCCTTAACTTTTGATTCCAATTTGTTGACCATAAAATCACTAAGTTCTCGTTTCGTTTCCTCAAGCGCGCGCTCCTCTTTAGCTTTAGCCAGCTGTTTCTGAAGATCTTTAATCTCGCGTTTTTGAGCTTCGGCCTGGGCCTTTGAAGCAGCTTCGACTTTTTTCACTTTATCTACCAGTGTAAGCAGAATTTTATCTTTTTCCAAAGCTTCGTTTCTCAGTCTGATAACTTCGGAGCGTAAATTATTAAACGCAATGTCATAGCTTTCATCTTCGGCGCTCTTTTGGGCTCTTAGTGCGTTGCTTAGGATCAGGCCCTATACGAAAAAGAATTCATATAAGAAAAAAGGAATGAGTTGCGTAAAAATAAGGGGGTTTTTCAAGTGTTTAATTCCTATACCTTCAGGCTGTTGTACGCAAGACTGTCTGCGAGATCTTCTTTCGTCATGGCGCTCAATCCAGATTCAAGCTTCGGGAAACCAATACTTCTGGGCATTTCTCGGCAGACAGATAGCTCTTTGTTGTCAGGCAGGCAGTATAAGAAGTCATCTTCATTCGTTCCATTGAATATTATTGCCCCCTTCGGATATTTTAGTTCCTTTGCATAATGGATGGCTTCATGAGTTTCTTCTTCAGATAGCTTCTTCCCCGAAGCATGTCGTATCATGTAATCACGCGTGCTGGCAGGTGCTTCGGGGATGGCGGTGTCAGTTTCTTCAACTAATACTGGTTCTGGAATTTTTATTGCTTCGGCTTCAAAAGGTTGCTCCTTGTAGGGCTCTGAAGGCCCAGCTTCAGCTTCAGCTTGTTGAGCCGAAGCTTCAGTAGAAGCTTCAGCAACTTCAACACTCTTTTTTGGAATTGTGCTTGAAGACTTAATTGTCTCCAAGACGTCTAGTACATTTACCATTCTTTTCCTTTTTGGGGTCACTGATGGCCCCTTTTGGTTTTTTGCTGTCCCAATGATTGCTGTAGGACTCAAAACTTCTGATGTTTTGGAGCCCTCAGTTGCTTCTCTTACCTCCTCAATTTTTTCTGTGAGCGGCGCTTCGGTTTTCTCTTTTGTTTCTGACAACAAAATGTTTGATTGTTCTGATTCTATCTTTGGTGGCACTTCGGCCGTTTCTGCGATCTCTGGCAACAAGGCTGGCTCGATTAGTTTTTCAGCTTCGGTGGCTGAAGAAGTTTTCCCGGTAAACTCCGACACCGAAGCTGGTTCAATATAACGCGGCCGTTGCGTAAGAACCTTTATCTTTTTCCTTTTCGGTTCTGGCTCGCTAGGAGCAGCTGCAGCTTCTTCTTTTGCAGAGATTGTGTTTTTTCTCTTCTGCCTTCGAATGGGATAGCAGTAATCAGGGTAGACAAACCCAATGGCATCAAATACCCGATTCAGTCTCTTCTTTTTTCGGCCTCCGAAGGCTGCTGACATTGCATTATCTTCAGCCTTCGAGTAGGTCCCGAGTAGCTCATCACTTAAATTGTCAATGCTTTTCAACCACTCATCATCTGGCTCAATAAATTTATCTCCAAATTTGAAGGTGTACTTCAGTCTCACAAGCTCACCTTCGTCGGCCTCTTTTATGGTTTCTTGTGGCATTTCCCATTTCTCAGCAAGCGGCCACACCCTGAAGGCGATATGTTCTTGTACTAAGTCCCTTGTTCCTATAAAAGAGCAGACAACGCCGAAGGCTCTTTGGCACTCTTCGGCGGCTTCGTTCATTTCAACCTTCGGCCTCCGAAGGCCGAAGCTTTGCCAAATAGGACGCATAATTATACCTTTGATGTCTTCTCGTGCTGATAAGTCATTCTTCACATAAAACCATTCTGTCATCCAATCCCCGGGCCATCTCTTCCGAAAGGTTGGTACGGGACAGCTTGCCCCGGACCGAGAAACGAAGCTGTAGCAGCCAAAGTTGTTATGGTACTGCTCTTTGCCCCAAGGCTTTGTTTCATATAATAATTCATGAACATTACAAAAGCTTCTTGCGTCAGGCTTCAGACCTTGACTCCTCGCGGCCCACACGAAGATATTTAGCCTTATAATTGCCTCGGGAGTAAGTTGATGAAGATAGACTTCGAAGATTTTCAACACCTCCACGACGAAGCTGCTCAAGGGGAATCGCAATCCAGCTTTCAAAAAGCTTCGGTACACCACAACTTCATTTTCTTCAGGGTGTGGACAAGTTTTTTCCCCTTCGTCCGCCCTCACAATGGACAGATCCCGGAAATACCTTCCTCTCATATTAACAAGATGATTCTCTTTGATAGTTGATTTACCATAAACTGAATGGCTTGGTCGCCAGGGGCGATCTTCGGAGTCTTCGCCACCGCTGTCCATATCATAACTTTCACTGTCACCAGTATCTTCAGACAGCCCCTCCAGAATTTCCTTGGTAATCTTTTCTGTGTTGGACTTCGACATCGCTATAAGAAACCCTAGGTTCTTCTCTTCATCAAGACTCAGCTTCATCTCAGCAGCAGCCTTCTTAGCAGCTTCAGACATCTTCGGAAGCGCTAAAAAACTGTTTTTAAAAGCCGAAGCTTCAAAGCTAAAAACTTAGCAGATCACAGTGCACAAGAGCTAAAAAATGAGTGAGCAGGAGTGGTTGGCCAGAAAGCGTGCAAAATAAGTTTGCGGTATGGCCGTATTTATACGCTTGATGCGTTGAAAGTTGAAAGACCCCACTTGTCATTGAATGTTGCTATTCTAGCAAAGGGAAGGTGTTTTTTCGGACCTTCGGCATAAAGCCTTCGTTCATATCGCAATCTGAATTTATTATTTCAAACAAATTAATATTGCGAGGGGCTACTGTTGGGGGCCTTCGGCTTCCGAAGGTCCTCAAAAACATGATTTAACAATGTTTCTGGAGTATAATGTGTGAACAGGTATCTTCGGACTTGAATCAGAAAGGGAGAAGCTCAAAAGATACGAAGGTTGACACAGTGCCGAAGCTGTGAAGCAGGAAAGCTTCGGCATGTTCGCAGAAAGGGGAACCGACTTAAAGATGAAAAGGCCATTTAGACCTCGATAGAATGCTATAGAATTATCACCAAATGTAAAGGGCATGTATGTAATTTGGTATGGGTTGTACCCCGTGCCTATAAATAGGTGAACAGTACCCCCGTACTGTTCACGCTGACTTGGCATTTGCTTTTGCGTCACACTTGTATTTTCATCTCCTTCCAAACCGAAGGTACATTTATAATTCAATATTGTTTCTATTTCTTTATGATGAGTTAATAAAGTTAAATGAATAATGTTATATGATTATTCACGCTATCTTTTATGTTTCATATGCTTCGTCTTTTACTAATGTATATTGTAGTGATGAAGGTTAATCCTTCGTGACCTTCGTCCGGAGATCGTTATATCCTAAGGGAAATAATGCTTCGAAGGACGAAGGATCTTAATGTTTAACATTTTCTGTGTTGCCTTGTTCTTAACTCATAGCATTTGAGAACAAGTCCCCAACAGGGATAGATGTTAGTCTATGGATTTGGATCCAGGGAGGATGCCTTGTCCATGAGACGGGAAAAAGGAATTAAGGATTAATGTGTGGATACCTGAGTCAAGCTTTTGAACGTACTAAGCACATGCCGGGAAAAATGGTAACCGGTAAACCTAGTACCTGAGTGAAGCCGGGCGCGGACTTTATCCCTCATGCGACCTGAGACTGGGTCTCCCATGCTAGCTATGGTGGGTACAAGTGCGGTCACTGCACGGCGGCAGCCGGGGTCAGTGGAGCATTGTATGCCAAGGCGGTGAGGCCTGGACGCGAACGGGGAATCGATGGGGACGGTTGTCATGTGTGGGGTCGGAGTACCCTAACATGTCGTGTGTTTAGGTTTACCTTGCAAGGTTAAAACTCGATTCGAATCGTCTGCTTCTCGCAGCTAATGAGACTGCTTGACCCCTTGTACTGCATCGAGTAAGAAGTGAAATGTGGTTACATGAGATAACTTGTTGATTGAACTAAATGTTTGTTACCATGTATGCTTAGAAGGAGCAAATCTAGCTAAGTTAATGATGATAGAATTTGAAAAGCTAAAAATTGCTTTTAGAAACAGCTAGTGTTTTTGGCAAACCAAACCCCTCAGCCAAACAGCTGCATAGTCTAGAGGTAGAGGAGTAGACTCCTCACACCGGTTAAGTCTAGCTGAGTATTAGTATACTCAGCCTTGCTTGTGGCACAATTTTTGCAGGTACCATTCAGGATATGGTTGATGGTGTGACTTGGCCTACCACCCTGCCACCGGGTTGGACGGTCGAGTGGGATGTTGCTCCGGCAGGAGAGGAGCACGAGGAGTAGTGGGCTAGGCCTTGCCCAATTCCTCGATACCGACGACATCGATTATCCGCTGCACTTTATTTTGTGAACTTTATTTGCTACTCGAAAACTCCGATTTATGTAATAACTCCGTACTTAATTTGAGGTTTCCTGTTTTATTGTATTTCTTCTATGACTCACCTTCAAGTGAGATTGTGGAATTTGATCCTGGTTAAGGATGCCCTAAAAGGCACCCTATTTTCTTTTGAGAGGCAACGTTACTTCCAGCATGCATGCATTATAAAACACGAAGAGGAATTAAAATTTTGAGCTATCCCCCTTTCTTTAAAACCATCCGGGCTCTCTTTTTCTTTTTCCTTCCACCATAATCTTTACATTTGATTCCCTTCCGCAGATGAATTCACTCACCCCCGCTAGTGGAGGAGACTCTCGTTTCAGTTCTGACTTCCTTTCTCGCGATGGCTTTCCTTCCATCTTGTGGGAAGTGCTTAACTCCGCCGGTTACCCTACGCCCCCTTTGTACACGGTGCAGTTGTATGAGGAGCATCGGGTACCTCGTTGTCGGGTCTGGCTGACTTTGAAGGCTCATCCCCTTCAGCTGGGTTGGCGTTCTCTTGATTCTGAGACGATTGGACTCAGGACGGACGACACCGTTGAAGCAGCAGCCATGAAGACTCTCACGACTTTCTATGGCTACCATCCCCTGGAGATGGTGATGCACCCCTTGGGACTCTTCCCTGCTGAGAAGAAGGATGATCCCATGTGGTGTAACCACGTGAGCCATGTGAAGGATGTGTGGGCAATGTATCCTGACTTGGTTGGGAGGGTCACCGTTCAGTGCATGAGTGCGTTGTACCATCTGCAGGCCCTTCAGAGCGATGCTATGGCACTCCTTGCTAACACCGCTCAGACTGCCAAGCTCACTCTCGACAGTCGGGAAGATTTTGTGGTCAACCTATCCACGGAGTTGGTGGAGAAGGATCTGCAGGTAGAGAGGCTGAGCCGGCGCATCACCACCTTGGAGCAGCAGGTGGAGATCCGAGACAACACTATTGATGTCTTGGAGAATCAGCTTCACGATGTGCAGAGGGAACTCGAAGAAGCAAATGACCACTTGGACATGCACCACCTGGAGATGGAGGCCAATGAAGCAGGAAGCGAGGGAGAAGAGGCTCCCGAGGAGCTAGGACCAGCCCCTGGTGCCAATGGGACTACCTCCGCGATGCCTCCTTCACCCGTATCCAGTGTTGCTTCCACCGCTCAGGGTTAAGCAGTCACTTCGACACTTTTAGGCGGATAGAAACCTATGCGAGCTTAGTAATATCACATTTTGGACTAGGCTTATGGGTACTTTCCCCTGATTGATGTAACCCTGTAAACTTTTGAAATCTGTGGGATATTTGTCACCATGTTATCTTCCTTTCGAACCTAATATTATGATTATGGCATTTTTCCTTCCATATGAGATGATATCTTGTCGTTCGAAACTATGAGTTGGGATAACCATGGCGGCAATCTCTATTTTCAGATGGCAGCTAGGCAGCGTCGCGGGCATAACGAGCAGGTTCCCCCGCCACCTTTTCCAGCTCCCACAGTGCAGGAGCTGATGGCCCAGCAGAATGAGATTCTGCGACAGCTCTTGCAGCGCCAGCCCCACCCTCAGCAGCATGGTGGAGGCCAGCATCAGCGACCTCCGGCTATGGCAACTTACTAGGAGTTTCTGAGCACGCAGCCACCCTTGTTCACCAAGGCAGAGGATCTGTTGGACGCTGACGTATGGCTTCGCGTCGTCGAGTCCAAGTTTCCCCTCCTCACAGGAGACTGCCCTGATGAGGCCAAGGCTCGCTTCGCCGCACAGCAGCTTCGCGGCCCAGCTCGGACTTGGTGGGACCACTTCCGTGCTATGCTCCCCGCTGATCGTGAAGTATCTTGGGAGGAATTCAAGACTGCCTTCAGAGGACACCACGTCCCAGCTGGCATTCTTGATCGGAAGTTGAATGAATTTCTGGCCCTTAATCAAGGAACCCGCACGGTACTACAGTATGCACAAGCCTTCAACGACTTATGCCAGTATGCAGGGTATCATGCTGATTCTGATGAAAAGAAGAGGGATCGCTTCCGCAGGGGTCTCAATACCAAGCTGCGGGAACAACTCAACACTGTCCGGGCTGATAGCTTCAATGAGTTGGTCAATATGGCCATCTCCCAGGAGGATTGCATTGTTGCTCACCGGGCAGAGAAGAAGAGAAAGGCACCAATGGCAGCACCATCCGCTCAGGCTCAGACGTTCTGGATTGTTTCTCACAATCAGAGCAGGGGTTTTCAGCAGCAGGCAGGCAGATGGGTGATCAGGCCACCTCAGCAGCAGCAGCAGCCGACACCCAACCGCTACCCAGCTCCTGCCCCAAGGAACAATCAGCCTCCGCAGCAGCAGCAGTTCCGCCAGGGCAATGGGAACAAGTGTTTCACTTGTGGTAATGTGGGCCACTATGCCAAGAATTGTCCCAGGAACCAGCAGAGGCAGATGCCAGCACCAAATCAAGACAAGGGAAGAAAGCAGAAGGTGCAAGTCAGGCAAGGGAAGCTCAACTTCACCACTCTGGAGGAAGTACCTGAAGGAGCTCCTATCATGACCAGTACCTTTTCAGTTTTTAATCAACCTGCTTTAATTCTGTTTGATTCTGGTGCATCTCATAGTTTCATTAGCCAAAAGTTCAGCGCTAAATGCAAACTGCCATTCTCTCACTCAAAAGGGTCATTCATGATAGTCACACCTGGGGGTAAAATTGCAACTAACCAATTAAACCAAAGTGTGCCTATTCAACTGGGAAGCCACATTGTCAAAACCACTCTTCTTGTGTTGGGATTGGAAAATGTGGACATTATTCTAGGAGCAAATTGGATGATCTTGCACCAAGTTGTGCTTGATGTAGCCAGCCGTACTGTGGAAGTTAATTCTCCGTTCTGTGGGAATTTCACTTTAATTCTGCCTAGTCGAGATTCTACTCAGTCGTGTGCTTTCTCTATGACGGAGCTACCTCTGAAGAAGATCCCAGTAGTCTGTGAGTATGCAGATGTCTTTCCTGATGAATTGCCAGGAATGCCACCAGACCGGGATATTGAATTCGCCATCGAGTTGCAACTGGGAACGGCCCCAATTTCCAAGAGGCCCTACCGAATGCCACCCGCTGAGTTGGCAGAATTGAAGAAGCAATTGCAAGAGTTGCTGGATAAGGGTTTTATTCGCCCAAGCACTTCGCCTTGGGGATGTCCAGCACTATTTGTGAAGAAGAAGGATGAAAGCTTGAGGCTGTGTATAGTTTACCGCCCTCTTAATGCGGTAACTATCAAGAACAAGTATCCTTTGCCTCGTATTGATGTTCTCTTTGACCAGTTGGTCGGGGCCAAGGTGTTTTCCAAGATAGACCTTCGCTCTAGCTACCATCAGATCAAGATACGAGCAAGTGATATTCCGAAGACGGCATTCTCAACCAGATATGGGCTATATGAATTCTTGGTGATGTCATTCGGGCTGACAAATGCACCAGCATATTTCATGTATCTGATGAATTCTGTTTTCATGCCGGAATTGGACAAGTTCGTGGTGGTTTTCATTGATGACATTTTGGTGTACTCAAAGAACGAAGAAGAACATGTCGGGCATTTGCATGTAGTGCTTCAACGTCTGCGAGAGCACCACCTTTATGCCAAGTTATCCAAGTGTGATTTTTGGCTAAAGGAAATCAAAATTTTGGGTCACACTATCTCTCAGGCTGGAATAGCTGTTGATCCTGATAAAGTGCAAGAGGTGATGAACTGGAGGCCACCAACAACTATTCGCCAGATTCGGAGTTTTCTGGGATTAGCTGGTTATTACCGAAGATTTATTCCGGACTTCTCTCGAATTGCGAAGCCTATAACTGAGTTGCTGAAGAAAGAAGTCAAATTTGTTTGGAGTCAGAAGTGCGAAGATGCCTTCCATGCATTAAGGCAGCATCTGACCACAGCACCAGTATTGGCGCAACCCGACAACAGCAAGCCTTTTGAGGTGTATTGCGATGCCTCTGGCACCGGGCTATGTTGTGTCTTGATGCAAGACAACCGAGTCATTGCTTATGCCTCAAGAGCACTCAGGCCTCATGAGCAAAACTATCCCACTCATGACCTCGAGTTGACAGCAGTGGTTCATGCATTGAAGATGTGGAGGCACTATCTAATGGGAACCCACTGCAACATCTTCACTGATCATAAGAGCCTTAAGTACATTTTTACTCAGGCTGATCTCAACATGAGGCAGAGAAGATGGCTAGAGCTGATCAAGGATTATGACCTGGAGGTACATTATCACCCAGGAAAAGCTAATGTGGTAGCAGATGCCTTGAGTCGGAAGTTGCAATGCAATTGTGTTCTGATGGATTCTCGCATTAACACCTTGTGTGATGAGTTGAGCAAGATGCAAATTGAAGTGATTCCTTCTGGTTCTTTGTCTCACATTTCTGTTGAGCCAGCTTTGCAAGACCAGGTTATCATGGCCCAGCTCAGTGACAAGGGAATGCAATCTATCAAGAAGAATCTCCATCAGAAGGTTGAGAAGTATAATTGTTTCTGCCAGGATGAGAAAGGTGTGCTATGGTTCAAAAGCAGATTGGTGATTTCTAAAGATCAGGACCTCAAGAGGAAAATTTTGGATGAGGCTCATCTCTCCAAATTCTCTATGCATCCGGGAAGCACCAAGATGTACCATGATCTGAAGCCTTTGTACTGGTGGACCAGAATGAAGAGGGAGATAGCCCAGTATGTATCAGAATGTGACACCTGTCAGAGGATAAAGGCAAGCCACTTGAAGTCAGCTGGAGCTTTGCAACCCCTGTTCGTACCTTCATGGAAGTGGGACGATATCAGCATGGATTTCATTGTGGGTCTGCCCAACACCTCTCGTCATCATGATTCGATTTGGGTTATTGTGGACCGATTGACGAAAGTGGCACATTTTCTTCCTGTGCACACCACTGATAAGGCTCAGAAATATGCAAAATTGTATATTGACTGGATCGTGTGTTTGCACGGATTACCTCAGACCATTGTTTCTGACCGAGGAGCCCAATTTGTTGCCAGATTTTCGGAACAATTGCAGGAGTCTTTGGGAACCAAGCTAATCAGGAGTTCAGCTTACCACCCACAGACTGATGGTCAGACGGAAAGGGTAAACCAAATTCTGGAGGATATGCTGAGAGCTTGTGCAATCGATTGTGGCAAGAACTGGGATAAGCACCTCTCCTTGGCAGAGTTTGCTTATAACAATAGTTATCAATCCAGCCTAAAGATGGCACCTTTTGAAGCTCTCTATGGAAGAAGGTGCAGGACACCACTCAATTGGTCTCAACCTGGTGAAAGAGAAGTTTTTGGACCTGACTTAGTGATTGAAGCCGAAAGGAAGGTCAAGCTAATCAGGAAGAATCTAGAAGCTGCTCAGGCCAGGCAGAAGAGCTATCATGATAGAAGAAGGAAACCTCTCCAGTTCGATGTGGGAAGTTTTGTATACCTCAAGGTATCACCCACCAAGGGAGTGCAGAGGTTTGGGATCAAAGGCAAGCTAGCCTCTCGTTACATTGGACCTTATGAGATCATAGAAGCATGTGGACCCGTGGCATATAAGCTGAAGTTACCTTCAAAGATGTCTGCCATTCACAGTGTATTCCATGTATCTCAGCTGAAGAAGTGTGTTCGATTGCCGACCGAGATCTTAGCAGAGCCAGAATTGGAGATAGAGCCAGATCTATCGTACCAAGAGTACCCCTCCAAGATTCTGGATTGCAAAGAAAGATCAACTCGGGCTAAATCGATCAAGACGTACAAGGTCCAGTGGAGTAATCACTCATAGGAGGAAGCTACTTGGGAAACCGAGGAATTCTTGAGATCCAACTTCCCTGATTGCCTACCTAAGGAAGCTGGTACGTAATCACCCCCAACCCCTCCTCCTGCCCTTCGAATCTAATTTTCAAAAATATGATCTTAATTCAGAATGAAGTAACTATGAAGTACAACTTAAAAGGACTTCCTTCTGAAGTTGCAAAGAGAATGATATTCGAAGAGCAGTTTTACCCTAATAATAGCAACACTCACCCATTTCCTATAAGTCTCACCCTTCTCTTCACCCTGGGAGGACTCTGTCCCGAATCTCGGGACGAGATTCCTTTAAGGGGGGAAGGTTGTGACACCCCAGTGTCACCTAGGGTTTCTCTTAAAATGACAAACCAAGAACCATTATTTCATGTGAATCAAAGTAAGCATGAGCATCAAATTAACTTAAGTAAGAAAGAATCCACCAAGTATATACTTAAAAGTATCATGATCAAAACAATTAAGTCTTTTAAAAAGATAAGAATGTACAACCCTAAGGAAAACCCTAAGTGAGCCCCATGAGCAAAATTCAAGAAAATAAGAAAAAGGGGATGAAAAGTTTAAAATTATGACTTGAGCCAATTATAAAAATTGAAGTATATTTAATGAGCAACAAGAAAGGTTGAGAAAGCTTAGCCAAAATAACTCAAATAAAACCCCAAATCAAGCTTCTCATGTGGGGACTTAATGGGAATTCTGAATTTCAGAATTCTGAAATTCAGACCTTGAGCCAAAGATCAGGGATGTTCACCTTGATCCCTAACTCGAATCCTAATGGCCCCATTGACAAAATTGTGTCTAACTAACCCCTCTGTCGTGTGCCAGAAGATGGCATTGGGACGCGAGCCCTAGACACGACAAAACCTTGGATTTGCCTCGGGTTTGGGCAGGGAGACAGACCGGATTTCCTGGCTCCATATCTCTGCAACCAGTAGGCAAAATCCTATGACCCCCACACAAGATTGGTAGCTTGTAGGGAGGAGAAGAGGTTTTGTGCACTGAGCATGGTGAGAGCAGGCTCGGATGAGCGACCACACGCACCAGAACTTGGGCAGAACGCACGGGCACACGTGTTCGACCCTGGTCGGCACGCCAGAGCTCGCCCAACCCGTGCGCGCGCTCGCCCCGGCGTCCGGTCAAGTCCGCCGCGCGCCCTTGCCCTCGGCCGTGCCCGCCCGCGCCTATAAAGCCTCCCCGGGCGCGCCTCACTTCGCCCCGCACTCACCTTCACCGGCCAGCCCCCTCTCCTTAGCTCCGGCGAGCTCAATTCCGCCCGCCATTGCCGCCAGAGCTTCGGCCATCGTGGCCAGCCCACTCCAGCCATCCTCAAGTCGAGCCAGTGCTTCGGCTAGCTCCGCCAGTAGCCCGTGAAGCTTGCCAAGCCCTCGGACCCGGCCGGACTTCACCAGAGGCCCGAGATCGACCTCACCGGACTTCGGTCTTCCTCCGCCGCGCGTGGACCGAGCTATCCAGTGAGTCTCCGAGCAATTCCTTGCACCCATATCTTCTCTGGCATCCCGTGAAGCTCTCTGACCCATCCAATTGCTCTATCTCGCCGTGACCAGGCCGAACTCCTCGCCGTCGACGAGCATCCCCGCCTGCGTGCGTGGACCGACCAATTCCGGCCATCTCCGACGACGACCTGCACACCGTTGTGATCCCCGAGACCTCCCCTACGTCCTCGACCACTTCACCGGAGCAATCTCGCCGCCGGTAAGCCCCTCCGCCCTTTCTTCCGCCGCGGTTACTGTTTAAGTTAGAATAAGGACCTCGTGTTAGGATTTGTAGAACCCGAGGGGTTTTCTGTAACGTCAGTGACTCATGTGAATAGTAGCCTAAGGACTGATCCGCGAAGAAAACTTAAAAACCCGCCAGGGACCCTAGTGCAAAGTGAATTTCCATTTAATCATTTTTGTTAATCTTTTTTTTTAAATGACCAGAGAACTTAGAAAATCCATAACTTGATGAATTCTTAATAAAAAGTTGTCAAACTAATTTTGCTAGCTCCTGAATATTATGAACTATCATTTAAAAATGATAAACCCTATGCTTTCTATTCTAAATTTTAGAGTTTAAAATTAAAAACAGAAACTTACCAAACCTTGTTTAATTAAGGAAAATTAGTTTTTCTTCTGTACTGAACCTAAGAAATATTGTAGGTATTCAAACCTTATTTAGACACTGTTTAAAAATAGTAGGAACCCCAGCATTAGAAATTATGATGTAGTTATTCATTTAAAATATTCTGCCCAAAACTTAGGAAAAATCAGAAAGGCATTAGAAATTAATGAACAGTGATTAAAATTATTTTTCCTAGTTTACCTGTGTAACAGAGAACCTGGGAAAAAATACAGAGACCATTAGTCTAGATCAGTCTTAATTTAAAATGTTTTGTTTAGCCTTATTTGGACTGAAAATAAATTATTAAAGTAGCAAAACTATAACCAAAATGAGTCATAAAAATCCAGTGGACTTACAACCACCAGAGCCCCACTACAAAAATAAAGAACACCTCAGCCCAACTTTTTAAGTAAGGAAAATAAATATAAAGTGATAATAAGGCATTTTTCCAAATAATTCTTGAATAACCCCTAATGATGCAATAATGGGCAACCAAAAATTTGCTAAGTCCATAATGAGATGAACTACCAGATAAAAATGCAAACCCATGAAAAAGAAGCAAACTCATACCTATTACTAATGATTTAAGAGAAAGACCACTTAATTCAAATAATGCATACCACCCCTTCCCTTAAGCAAAAAGAGGCCAAACTTCAGAATGATTGCTCTTGCACAAAATAATAACCAAGAAAAATGAGAACTCTGTTGTTTGATGTTTTTCAAATATAGTGGTAGTAGAAAGCATCCATTTGGCTAGAAACTTGAGAAAACCATAGAAAAATAATTAAAAGGTATTAATGACTAGCAATTTGTATCAAGTCATGTTATACCACCTAAAAGCCAGCAAAAATGAGTTTTAGAGAATTACCCACTGTTAAATAGTAATTGTAGTTCAAAGCACCCCTTCTGCCCTAGAATTTGATAATTTTGTCCAGAGAAAACTATTCACTTTCTGATCCTCAAATTTTGAGACAGAGAAACATACACCAGTACCCAACCAGTAATTTTTGCAGAATTTTTAGAATTTTATAAAAGCAACTTGTAGTTCAAACCCACTCCAAAACATTAAAAGGAATAAAAGAAAAGGGAAGAAGAAGTAAACCTCACCCCAATAAGTCTAACTTGAGAACTTATCAATTCTCCCTAAGACTTAAAAGGAATTCAGTGGAACCCCAAAAATTAAACCTACTACTTACCTTAGCTAAGTTTAAACCAATTTACCAAGTATACCACCCAAGGGTCTTACATAAGTAAAGTTAACCTTGATTAACTCAAGAAAGATCATACACCTTTAAAGTTGTAATTTCTAAAAGCACATATCATATCATGCATATATCTTACTCATTGCATTCATTAGATTGTAATCTTGCCGACGGAGAGTACGTGCTCATCCCCAAGCAAGGATCTGTCCAAGAGGAGGACCAGGAGCAGGCTTCAGAAGCTGCTATTGAGGATCTCCCCGCAGCCCCAGCAATTGAAGGCAAGCCCCGGTTTTATGCATAACCGTATTATTATATGCTACTTTACTACACTTAATGCTTGTAGGATTGCAATGTGCACTTAAGTGTAGGAGTTGCTTGAAACCTCTAGTTGCATGAACTTAGGATTCCTTTTTGAGATGAATACTAGTATGCTAGGTCGAGTAGCTGCTTGCTAATCAGGATCTCGGTAGAAGTCGAGTGATTTTTCTAGCACTCGCGCGAGGTCAGGAATTGATTGTATTCATCTTGATAACGGGATAGATGTTAGTCTATGGATTTGGATCCAGGGAGGATGCCTTGTCCATGAGACGGGAAAAAGGAATTAAGGATTAATGTGTGGATACCTGAGTCAAGCTTTTAAACGTACTAAGCACATGCCGGGAAAAATGGTAACCGGTAAACCTAGTACCTGAGTGAAGCCGGGCACGGACTTTATCCCTCATGCGACCTGAGACTGGGTCTCCCATGCTAGCTATGGTGGGTACAAGTGCGGTCACTGCACGGCGGCAGCCGGGGTCAGTGGAGCATTGTATGCCAAGGCGGTGAGGCCTGGACGCGAACGGGGAATCGATGGGGACGGTTGTCATGTGTGGGGTCGGAGTACCCTAACATGTCGTGTGTTTAGGTTTACCTTGCAAGGTTAAAACTCGATTCGAATCGTCTGCTTCTCGCAGCTAATGAGACTGCTTGACCCCTTGTACTGCATCGAGTAAGAAGTGAAATGTGGTTACATGAGATAACTTGTTGATTGAACTAAATGTTTGTTACCATGTATGCTTAGAAGGAGCAAATCTAGCTAAGTTAATGATGATAGAATTTGAAAAGCTGAAAATTGCTTTTAGAAACAGCTAGTGCTTTTGGCAAACCAAACCCCTCATCCAAACAGCTGCATAGTCTAGAGGTAGAGGAGTAGACTCCTCACACTGGTTAAGTCTAGCTGAGTATTAGTATACTCAGCCTTGCTTGTGGCACAATTTTTGCAGGTACCATTCAGGATATGGTTGATGGTGTGACTTGGCCTACCACCCTGCCACCGGGTTGGACGGTCGAGTGGGATGTTGCTCCGGCAGGAGAGGAGCACGAGGAGTAGTGGGCTAGGCCTTGCCCAATTCCTCGATACCGACGACATCGATTATCCGCTGCACTTTATTTTGTGAACTTTATTTGCTACTCGAAAACTCCGATTTATGTAATAACTCCGTACTTAATTTGAGGTTTCCTGTTTTATTGTATTTCTTCTATAACTCACCTTCAAGTGAGATTGTGGAATTTGATCCTGGTTAAGTGGCTCTATCAGACTAGATCTGAAGGACTGACGGGTTATTCCGATTTAAGTGTGTTACGGTCCCTGAGGCGTGACTTAGGCACTTAAGCTGGAATAATTCGGGTGGTTCTGCCACAGATAGAAGAACCAAGGACTGAAGAAGCAAAAACATTAGAAGTTTTAAGTCCTTCAGCAAAAATTGAGACAGGAAAAAGCCAGAAGGGTCCAACAGTGACCCCGAAAAGAAAAAGGATGGTTAATGTGTTAGATGTTTTGGAGACAATTAAATCTTCAAACATAACTCCAAAGAAAACTGTTGAAACTTCTAAAGTGTCTACTGAAGCCTTTGTTGCTGAAACTTCGAAGCAACAATTTGAAACTGAAGTTGGGCCTTCAGAGCCCACCAAGGTAAAACCTTTTGAAGCCGAAGAAACAAAAATTACAAAGGCAGCTTTGGAAGCCGAAAAAAAAATGTCAGAGCCAATTTTGGTTGAAGGAATTGATACTGCTGCCCCCGAAGCACCTTCCAAAATATGCGATTATATTGTGCGACATGCTTCGGGGAAGAAATTATCTGAAGAAGAGATCTTTGAAGCTAATCACTATGCCAGAGAACTGAAATATCCGAAGGGGGCACTAGTGTTCAATGGAACAGACGAAGATGACTTCCTATACTGCCTCCCTGACAACAAAGAATTATGTGTCTGCCGGGAGATGGCTAGAAGTATGGGATTTCCGAAGCTTGAAGCTGGACTGTGCGCTATGACGAAGGACGATCTTGCGGATAGCCTTGCATATAATAGTCTGAAGGTGTGAGAATTGTATATTTGGAAATTTACAATTTTTGAATCATTCTTTTATTCTTATACTAATTCTTTTTTCATATAGGGTTTAATACTGAGCAACACTTTGAGAGCGCAAAAGAATGCCGAAGACAAGAGCTATAATATTGCTTTCAACAACCTACGAGCAGAGGTTATCAAGCTGAGGAACGAAGCTTTGGAAAAAGATAAAATTCTGCTTACACTAGTGGATAAAATAAAGGAAGACGAAGCTACCTCTAAGGCTCAAGCTGAAGCCCAAAAACGCGAAATTCAGGATCTTCAGAAATAAAGGAAAAAGATAAAATTCTGCTTACACTAGTGGCCAGAGGTTTACTCACCTATCCCAGTATGTTTTGGATTATGTGGATGCCAGTGAAAAAAAAAGTAATACATCCTACGTGATCTTAATATGAAACTTTAGCTCCTGATGGCAATTAGTTTGGTTGAAGGATATAAGGAGATGGTCAGTGAGGCTATTCTAGGAAATAATAAGATTCGTCTACATTAGGAGTTTAAGTGAAAGAAGTAAAGGATATACCTGATGTGAGGGAGTTCTCGGATGTGTTCCTCGAAGATTTGACTAGTTGCCTCCAAAAAGGGATGTGGAATTGCGATTGGGTTGCAGTCCGGGACTCCATTCACCCTAAAGGTAGCAATAGGTACCAAGATTTGAAACAGAGATTTTGGTGGACCTATAGCTTATAAGGTACAGTTGCCAAAAGGACCTTCAACAGTGCACGACGTGTTCCACGTGTCCCAATGGAATAAATGTCTTCGAGTCCCCAAATATGTTATTGAAATTTTAGATGTTAACCATAAACCAGGTTTAACCTCCTCGGAATATCCCATAAATGTGTTAGATCAAAAGGATCAGGTCACTCGAAGAAAAGTTATTGAGTTTTACGAGATACAATGGAACTAACACCCGGAAGATAAAGTCACGTAGTAGTCAGAGAAGTATTTGGAAAAGTATATTCCTGAGTTCCTAGTGTCTTGGAAACCGTAGGTTTGTATAAGTTGTCTTTTGATGGGGTCACACCCCCTGCCTTGTAGGAGTAATTAGGAAATAAACCGGTGACACATTTCCTTTTCCATTCCTTGACCTATTTAATCTCGGGACGAGATTCCTTTTTAGGGGGGAAGAATGTAACACCCCTGGTGTTACAAGAACTAAAACTTTGGCATGACATCATACGCATCCGCATCATCTTGCTTGATATCCCTAGAATGCATTTTACTAGGTCAAAAATTCAACTCAAATATGGTGTGTTATGTTGTTGGGAGCCAGGGAAGATTAAAAACCCGGTTTGCAATCAAGTTTAAGTGCACCACTTTTAAACCAATGGAAATTTGGACATGAGATATATACACCAAAGTGGGATCTTAGGTTAAGGAGTAACTCTACTCTTAAGTGATGAACCCAAAGTGGTGAGATTGTTGGAGAAAAGCAATCCCAATTGAAACCTTAAACTAGCCCAAAAGTGGATTTTAAGATCTAGTTATGTTTTGCTAAAAGTCCATATACCAAAGTTATGGAGCTTGGAAAAGTGAACAATTTTCATATTTGGAGCTCTCCAAGTGGTGTGGAAGAATTTGAAGTAAATTGCAAAAGTTCAGATTTGGGTCGGTTTGGAATCAGCCCAAAACAGTTTTGTTTATCTGTTTTTGGATTCCTATAACTTTTAATCCATGAGTATTTTGAAAACAGTTGCTATAACAAACCTGTAGAATAACTATAGGAGAACAATGTTTATGAGATGTGGTAGCCCTAAAACCGTATAAAACTAGGCGTAAAACTAGTCCAAAGTGGGAATATCAGAATCTGAATTTCAGACTGCAATATCTGAAACTGAAGATTTTATATTCTGAAGCAACTTTGAAAGCCTGTTGGTGGCTGATCCATACATCTATGGGTTAAAGTTTATGTACCAAAGTGGAAGACCACATGTTGGGGTATAAGTTTGGTTAATGGTCATACCCCTGAAACTATATGGAACTGGTAGAAAGAGTGGTTCAGAAATGTAATGTTTGCTTCTGGGTTTCAGACTTTGTAAGAAAACCTAGTCTGAATTTGGGTATTTGATGCAACCTTTGGACTTTGGTACTTTGGAATCCATGAGTGTTTTGAGAAAGATTGTTATAGAAAACTTGTAGAGTAGGTATTGGAGGACAAACTCTATTAGGTGGGATGCCCCTAAAACCATATGCAATTAGGAGCAAAGGTGGTCACAAGTGGAGCTGACACATTTGGATTTGAGACTTAGTGCAGCTTACTAAATCTGAATTTTAGTGTTTTTGGTGCAACTTTGGAGCTTCTTTGGAGCTTCTTTGTGCCTGATCCATGGAGTTATGGGGTATATCTCTGCAGCAAAGTTGAAGACCATATAATGGTGATCAAATCTTCTTAAGAAAGTTTTGTTTTCTGCTGCACAAAAATTGAGTAAGCTGTGCCCAACCATTCTTTGTCAGGCATGTGTGTTCAGTTTCTTGTTCAGTTAGCTGCAGCTGAATTCTAGTGTTTTTACCCAACTTCAGGTTACTATAACTTTTGATCCATGAAGTTATAGCCTGCGCTCTCTATATAAAACTGTTAGAGGGTAGTGTGTTGAGTAATTTTCATTAAGGTGAATCCCCTTGACCTAGCCTAGAAATAGGAGAAAATAGTGTCTAAAAACATGCTATCAGGCTCCAGATTTCAGACTTAGTTCACTTGGCAGAAACTGAATTTTAGTGAGTTTTGCTCAACTTTGGAGCCTTTTTGCCACTCATCCACGGAGTTATTAGACATATTCTCTATAGAAAAGTTAGAGACCAGGTAATCTTACGTAATTTTTATTAAGAAATTGTGTCCTGTTGTTGGTTAGAATCGGGAGAAAATGTTGTTCCAAGATGAGCTGTCAGGCAAATTGTGCACTGAGCATTATTCAGTTAGTGGTGCTGAAATTCAGTGTTTCATCTCGTTTTGTAGCATTATAACTTTTGGTCTGTGTGTTTTCGACCAAGGTTTGCTGCAGGAAAATTGTAGAGCTATGTATAACGAACAAGTTTTGTTAACCGAGGTTGACCTGTTTCCATTGGAATCATGTGATGAAAGTGGGGAGAAGATGGGGGTTCACTTGGGTGGCAAGTTCAGTTCAGGTGGCTGAAACTTTGGTTCAGCCTGCTTGATTTAATTTGGAGAGTGGAGTGTTGGTGTTTAAACTCCTCATTCCCTGAGTTTCAGCCGAGACCTGGTTGGGGCCGTGTGACAGTGAGCCAACGTTGGCAAAAGAAAGGCCCGGCGTAGGCAATAGAAATGGGCAAAGTTGAGGCAAAATGGATAGAGTTAAGAGGTGGAGTCTCTGCTCTATTCTGATAAGAACGCCAATGCACGAGCTCGGTGTATTTTCCATGCAAGGCCACGCAGCTGCTTGCCTCTTGCGCTGGCATGTGGCGTGTCGTGAGCTGGGAAATATACTAATATCTTCATCGGGATAAGCTCGGTTCAGCGTGTTCTTTTTTTTGTCTAGCAACGTCGTCAGCCAGGGTGTCGAGCTCCCAGGCGCTTGCTCCTGGTGTTCCCAGCTCGTGGCTGCCTCCTCTTTGCATCGCAGTTCTCCCAGCCGTCGTCTATCTCACGCAAGCATGAAACCGTTCAGCCGTCACCCTCCTCGCCCTGAGCTCCACCCACCTCGGTGAAGGCCACCGTCCCCTTCTTCACTGTGCACTCGGCATCAGCTTCCTGGTGCACACCGACACAACGCTCTGGTCACGCGCCCTCCATCGCACGCTCGGACACTTGCCCCTGTTCATCACCTCGGGACTTTGCCGTCACCCGTACTTCGCTGGTTGTCAACTTTGCTGGCTGTGTTCAACCTCCAGCCACGTCACCATCGTGCCCTTCATCCGTTCCAAGGTGAGGCCTCCCAGCTTCGATCTTCAGTGAGTGCAGCAGCTTTTATTAGTGGCCAATGTCATTCAGTGGTTGTGATCTCTAGAGCACGAAATGGTTGTGTATATTCTAGATCAAGTATAATTGTTTTGTGCACTTCGTATTTGGAGTCACGCCGGTGTATTGTGTCTCTGGTCGGAACTTGGAAGTCGACTAGCGGCTTGCACCATCGGCGTCAATCATGTGGCTATACGTGTGAATCGCAGCGCTGCAACTAGTTGAAAATGAAGGGAACTAGATCATATAGAATAGTGGAGTGCAGAACGTCGATCGTCGGGTTCTCTGTATATTGCCCGGATTTGATTCGTCACCATTTTGGCGAACCTCCACTCGACTTCGGTATTATGTAAGCTTAGATTCAGTCGCTGTAAGGTTTGGTTCATTTTGGGGCATATTCATTTGGTCGTCAAATATCCACTTAATTATAAATACTTTTGCCATTAGTGAAATAAATCACTCAATGAAAATAGAGCAATAAAAATTGCGGGAAATTTTGTGTAAGTTTATCTTGAACAATTAGCTCCTGGGTAAAGTTTGAAGTTGTTTGGACATGGTTTGCTTAGCAAACTAATTGTTGCTCATAATAGAAAAAGGATTTTAACCTTGAGTACTTGGGCACCTAGTGTCTTAATGAAGTGATGAGGTGGCTTAACAAGTTTTGGAGTGATAGGCGAGGTCTAGGGTTAAGTAGCTCCCTGGTAATTGTAGCCTAAGATGTTGGATTATAGATTTAGTCTAGTAGTAATCTATGTTGTCTCTTTTACGAGTTGCATTCTCTTTGACATAAGCAAGCATTCATATTCATATCATTTCATGTAGAACACCTAGAAGAAGTGATGTTTGAAGAAGGAGTTCACTTCAGTGCCTGTTGATCCAGTGGTGGAGTTTCATCTAACTACTTACCAGAGTAGAATAATTTTGGGATTTTCTCCTGCAATAAGGCAAGCCCCGGTGCATTTGCCACCTTCCTTATGTTTACAAAATTTTATCACTTATATGCTGCATTAGGTGATAGGAGTTGATTGATTAAACAATTGATGCATTGCCATCCTTGAAAGATTGATTACCATACCTTGTCACCTGTTTTATAAAAGCTAGAGATGCTTAGTCATGCTAATAGACTAAGAAAAATGTTTTTCATCTATGACTCATGTTTTTACAAAAAGAAAATGGGCTTGGGATAATGAAGGCATCAAGACGTTGATAAATTCATTATCCAGGCATGGCCCCTCTGTCAGGCGCCAAAATTTTGAAATAGTTTAAAATGGGACCAGACGCTGAGCAGGAAAGGTCGTCCGTCTGTGTCGATTAAGGACCGTACCGATTGTTGGCCTGATGATCTAGGACCTTTTAACTGGCCACATACCTCGTCATGGGTAAGCCTGAACCCGGCTATTCCATACATGAAAAGACAACCGCGCACTGGGCGTGGGAGATGGTGGGAGTAGCAGTTACCCTCCTGGCAAGAGGCTGAATGGTAGGGTAATGTGCTCCCGGGTAGCGCGGACCAGTTCATGTAGTGGAGGATCCGTGGGAATGGTTGACATATGCAAGGGTTAAGTGCTACATATGTCGTGTGGTTGGAGATCCCCAGCTGGGTATTAATCGATTCGGATCGCCGTTACTTCTCGGGTATGAAGACTGGATCGCTGCCCTTCATCGTAGATAACAAGCGAAACAAAATTTGGATTTTAAAAGAAAGTTAGTATAGGACAAGTGAATGATCTAGATTAGGAAATTGTTAGATTCAAGCTAGAAGATTCAGGTAATAAACTAACTTGTGAAATAAAACTTGGCTTAAGGACCTACTTCTAGTAAGCTTTTCTGCAAAATGAGTCCTTGAACTTTGATGAGCTTTACCTTGATTCCCAAAAGCCAGCATACCCTTGAGAGTCTTTTCTTTAGTCGGGTAAGTCTTGCTGAGTAATTGCGTACTCAGGGTTTTATCCCTTGTTGTTTTTGTAGGAGAAGTTTTATTCCCTTATCTTTAGGTTAGTTACTTCATGTGGAGAACTTGAAGCTTAGAAGGTTTTTATATATCTTTTATGGAAAGGCTTCACCCTTCCAATTATTGTGATAAGTTATGCACTTCGAGTACTATCAGGACTTGTAATAAATACATCTCTTTCTACCATGTAAAACTTGAGTTCTGGAATGTAAAGTGTACTTTGTAGAAGTCTTCCGCTCTATCTCCAATGTGTGTGTATCAAATGTGATTACTGTAATATACCTGTTATGTGGGAGATCCTTGGGACGATGAGTTCCAGTTGGCGAACTCGATAGCCTTGTTAAGTTATCCGGTACACGTGCACAGCCATCTGAGGCCATTAAGGCAAGGATTGGTGCATGTGGGCCTGATAACTTGGGAGGGCTGTCACAGCGTGGTATCGGAGCGATCCCCCATTATCATGGATATTAAAGTAATCCTTTGATATACTTCAAAAGGATTTTGAGTCCAAACTATTTTGGAAAAACTTAAGAATATGATCAAATCCTGATAGTCAAAGTGCAAATAGTATATAGTTAAGTTAAGAACTATAAGGTGGCTTAGTTTAAGATGCTAATCACTAACCCACAACCTGGGAAGGGTAATGCATACATGTGTAATGTTATTTTTAGTGTCATTCAGTTTTGAATGGATCAACGCTCAGGTAAGGTGAGATGCGAGAGCATGACCGAAAAAACGTCGGTCTAGGGGAGTGCTTAATTGTGGCGCTTGATTATATACATCTTCCACATATGTATATATGAAGGCTGCGATGTGGAGTAATTACTTTTCCGGGATTTAGTACCCCATGGATGTGTATGGCTATACAGACATGGGAATACTAAAAAGTGTAATGTACTCGCAACGACGCACCTACGCGCAGGTAAGGAAGTAAGTTACCACAATGGGCTGCCCTGTAGTTAAAAGTGTGGCAGCGGCGCCTATGCGTGGCTCGGCGCTTAATGAGGAGCTGGCCTCCATATAGTAATATATGGAGTATAAACTATGACCAAATGAGTGTTTGCATCATGGTTTTGGGCTGTAATGGAATTTTTTTTGCAGGTACACTGACTAAACTCTAGGAAATTACGACTAGTTAACTCCGGAGTGAGTAGGTATGCCACCGCCATAGAGCGTGCAAGCCACTATATGCTGGCAAGATTGTGAGGACGAATAGGACGAGCATGCATCATGACATATAACTTTAAGTTAAACCCCCTATGTAGTAGCTTTAGTACGTGTTTCGTCTACCTTGTTCATGTTGTCTGTCTTTGCCTTTCTATGCTACCTTTACTTGTTTTTGAAGACTAGAAGCCAAGTTTAGTTGGTGGGCAGAATACCTTGCGCTGCAGCTAGAAGGACGTTAAGTTCTCGGGTTGAGTTCTGGGAGGTATTTCGGGCACGCCATGTTCCAGAAGCCCCTACGTAAATAAAGTTCAAAGCGTTTTTGGATCTAAAGCAAGGTGAAGAAGCGAGTGTAATGGACTATTTGAGAGGTTTACTCGCCTATCCTAGTATGTTTTGGATTATGTGGATGCCAGTGAAAAAAAAAGTAATACATCCTACGTGATCTTAATATGAAACTTTAGCTCCTGATGGCAATTAGTTTGGTTGAAGGATATAAGGAGATGGTCAGTGAGGCTATTCTAGGAAATAATAAGATTCGTCTACATTAGGAGTTTAAGTGAAAGAAGTAAAGGATATACCTGATGTGAGGGAGTTCTCGGATGTGTTCCTCGAAGATTTGACTAGTTGCCTCCAAAAAGGGATGTGGAATTGCGATTGGGTTGCAGTCCGGGACTCCATTCACCCTAAAGGTAGCAATAGGTACCAAGATTTGAAACAGAGATTTTGGTGGACCTATAGCTTATAAGGTACAGTTGCCAAAAGGACCTTCAACAGTGCACGACGTGTTCCACGTGTCCCAATGGAATAAATGTCTTCGAGTCCCCAAATATGTTATTGAAATTTTAGATGTTAACCATAAACCAGGTTTAACCTCCTCGGAATATCCCATAAATGTGTTAGATCAAAAGGATCAGGTCACTCGAAGAAAAGTTATTGAGTTTTACGAGATACAATGGAACTAACACCCGGAAGATAAAGTCACGTAGTAGTCAGAGAAGTATTTGGAAAAGTATATTCCTGAGTTCCTAGTGTCTTGGAAACCGTAGGTTTGTATAAGTTGTCTTTTGATGGGGTCACACCCCCTGCCTTGTAGGAGTAATTAGGAAATAAACCGGTGACACATTTCCTTTTCCATTCCTTGACCTATTTAATCTCGGGACGAGATTCCTTTTTAGGGGGGAAGAATGTAACACCCCTGGTGTTACAAGAACTAAAACTTTGGCATGACATCATACGCATCCGCATCATCTTGCTTGATATCCCTAGAATGCATTTTACTAGGTCAAAAATTCAACTCAAATATGGTGTGTTATGTTGTTGGGAGCCAGGGAAGATTAAAAACCCGGTTTGCAATCAAGTTTAAGTGCACCACTTTTAAACCAATGGAAATTTGGACATGAGATATATACACCAAAGTGGGATCTTAGGTTAAGGAGTAACTCTACTCTTAAGTGATGAACCCAAAGTGGTGAGATTGTTGGAGAAAAGCAATCCCAATTGAAACCTTAAACTAGCCCAAAAGTGGATTTTAAGATCTAGTTATGTTTTGCTAAAAGTCCATATACCAAAGTTATGGAGCTTGGAAAAGTGAACAATTTTCATATTTGGAGCTCTCCAAGTGGTGTGGAAGAATTTGAAGTAAATTGCAAAAGTTCAGATTTGGGTCGGTTTGGAATCAGCCCAAAACAGTTTTGTTTATCTGTTTTTGGATTCCTATAACTTTTAATCCATGAGTATTTTGAAAACAGTTGCTATAACAAACCTGTAGAATAACTATAGGAGAACAATGTTTATGAGATGTGGTAGCCCTAAAACCGTATAAAACTAGGCGTAAAACTAGTGCAAAGTGGGAATATCAGAATCTGAATTTCAGACTGCAATATCTGAAACTGAAGATTTTATATTCTGAAGCAACTTTGAAAGCCTGTTGGTGGCTGATCCATACATCTATGGGTTAAAGTTTATGTACCAAAGTGGAAGACCACATGTTGGGGTATAAGTTTGGTTAATGGTCATACCCCTGAAACTATTTGGAACTGGTAGAAAGAGTGGTTCAGAAATGTAATGTTTGCTTCTGGGTTTCAGACTTTGTAAGAAAACCTAGTCTGAATTTGGGTATTTGATGCAACCTTTGGACTTTGGTACTTTGGAATCCATGAGTGTTTTGAGAAAGATTGTTATAGAAAACTTGTAGAGTAGGTATTGGAGGACAAACTCTATTAGGTGGGATGCCCCTAAAACCATATGCAATTAGGAGCAAAGGTGGTCACAAGTGGAGCTGACACATTTGGATTTGAGACTTAGTGCAGCTTACTAAATCTGAATTTTAGTGTTTTTGGTGCAACTTTGGAGCTTCTTTGGAGCTTCTTTGTGCCTGATCCATGGAGTTATGGGGTATATCTCTGCAGGAAAGTTGAAGACCATATAATGGTGATCAAATCTTCTTAAGAAAGTTTTGTTTTCTGCTGCACAAAAATTGAGTAAGCTGTGCCCAACCATTCTTTGTCAGGCATGTGTGTTCAGTTTCTTGTTCAGTTAGCTGCAGCTGAATTCTAGTGTTTTTACCCAACTTCAGGTTACTATAACTTTTGATCCATGAAGTTATAGCCTGCGCTCTCTATATAAAACTGTTAGAGGGTAGTGTGTTGAGTAATTTTCATTAAGGTGAATCCCCTTGACCTAGCCTAGAAATAGGAGAAAATAGTGTCTAAAAACATGCTATCAGGCTCCAGATTTCAGACTTAGTTCACTTGGCAGAAACTGAATTTTAGTGAGTTTTGCTCAACTTTGGAGCCTTTTGCCACTCATCCACGGAGTTATTAGACATATTCTCTATAGAAAAGTTAGAGACCAGGTAATCTTACGTAATTTTTATTAAGAAATTGTGTCCTGTTGTTGGTTAGAATCGGGAGAAAATGTTGTTCCAAGATGAGCTGTCAGGCAAATTGTGCACTGAGCATTATTCAGTTAGTGGTGCTGAAATTCAGTGTTTCATCTCGTTTTGTAGCATTATAACTTTTGGTCTGTGTGTTTTCGACCAAGGTTTGCTGCAGGAAAATTGTAGAGCTATGTATAACGAACAAGTTTTGTTAACCGAGGTTGACCTGTTTCCATTGGAATCATGTGATGAAAGTGGGGAGAAGATGGGGGTTCACTTGGGTGGCAAGTTCAGTTCAGGTGGCTGAAACTTTGGTTCAGCCTGCTTGATTTAATTTGGAGAGCGGAGTGTTGGTGTTTAAACTCCTCATTCCCTTTGTTTCAGCCGAGACCTGGTTGGGGCCGTGTGACAGTGAGCCAACGTTGGCAAAAGAAAGGCCCGGCGTAGGCAATAGAAATGGGCAAAGTTGAGGCAAAATGGATAGAGTTAAGAGGTGGAGTCTCTGCTCTATTCTGATAAGAACGCCAATGCACGAGCTCGGTGTATTTTCCATGCAAGGCCACGCAGCTGCTTGCCTCTTGCGATGGCATGTGGCGTGTCGTGAGCTGGGAAATATACTAATATCTTCATCGGGATAAGCTCGGTTCAGCGTGTTCTTTTTTTTGTCTAGCAACGTCGTCAGCCAGGGTGTCGAGCTCCCAGGCGCTTGCTCCTGGTGTTCCCAGCTCGTGGCTGCCTCCTCTTTGCATCGCAGTTCTCCCAGCCGTCGTCTATCTCACGCAAGCATGAAACCGTTCAGCCGTCACCCTCCTCGCCCTGAGCTCCACCCACCTCGGTGAAGGCCACCGTCCCCTTCTTCACTGTGCACTCGGCATCAGCTTCCTGGTGCACACCGACACAACGCTCTGGTCGCGCGCCCTCCATCGCACGCTCGGACACTTGCCCCTGTTCATCACCTCGGGACTTTGCCGTCACCCGTACTTCGCTGGTTGTCAACTTTGATGGCTGTGTTCAACCTCCAGCCATGTCACCATCGTGCCCTTCATCCGTTCCAAGGTGAGGCCTCCCAGCTTCGATCTTCAGTGAGTGCAGCAACTTTTATTAGTGGTCAATGTCATTCAGTGGTTGTGATCTCTAGAGCACGAAATGGTTGTGTATATTCTAGATCAAGTATAATTGTTTTGTGCACTTCGTATTTGGAGTCACGCCGGTGTATTGTGTCTCTGGTCGGAACTTGGAAGTCGACTAGCGGCTTGCACCATCGGCGTCAATCATGTGGCTATACGTGTGAATCGCAGCGCTGCAACTAGTTGAAAATGAAGGGAACTAGATCATATAGAATAGTGGAGTGCAGAACGTCGATCGTCGGGTTCTCTGTATATTGCCCGGATTTGATTCGTCACCATTTTGGCGAACCTCCACTCGACTTCGGTATTATGTAAGCTTAGATTCAGTCGCTGTAAGGTTTGGTTCATTTTGGGGCATATTCATTTGGTCGTCAAATATCCACTTAATTATAAATACTTTTGCCATTAGTGAAATAAATCACTCAATGAAAATAGAGCAATAAAAATTGCGGGAAATTTTGTGTAAGTTTATCTTGAACAATTAGCTCCTGGGTAAAGTTTGAAGTTGTTTGGACATGGTTTGCTTAGCAAACTAATTGTTGCTCATAATAGAAAAAGGATTTTAACCTTGAGTACTTGGGCACCTAGTGTCTTAATGAAGTGATGAGGTGGCTTAACAAGTTTTGGAGTGATAGGTGAGGTCTAGGGTTAAGTAGCTCCCTGGTAATTGTAGCCTAAGATGTTGGATTATAGATTTAGTCTAGTAGTAATCTATGTTGTCTCTTTTACGAGTTGCATTCTCTTTGACATAAGCAAGCATTCATATTCATATCATTTCATGTAGAACACCTAGAAGAAGTGATGTTTGAAGAAGGAGTTCACTTCAGTGCCTGTTGATCTAGTGGTGGAGTTTCATCTAACTACTTACCAGAGTAGAATAATTTTGGGATTTTCTCCTGCAATAAGGCAAGCCCCGGTGCATTTGCCACCTTCCTTGTGTTTACAAAATTTTATCACTTATATGCTGCATTAGGTGATAGGAGTTGATTGATTAAACAATTGATGCATTGCCATCCTTGAAAGATTGATTACCATACCTTGTCACCTGTTTTATAAAAGCTAGAGATGCTTAGTCATGCTGATAGACTAAGAAAAATGTTTTTCATCTATGACTCATGTTTTTACAAAAAGAAAATGGGCTTGGGATAATGAAGGCATCAAGACGTTGATAAATTCATTATCCAGGCATGGCCCCTCTGTCAGGCGCCAAAATTTTGAAATAGTTTAAAATGGGACCAGACGCTGAGCAGGAAAGGTCGCCCGTCTGTGTCGATTAAGGACCGTACCGATTGTTGGCCTGATGATCTAGGACCTTTTAACTAGCCACATACCTCGTCATGGGTAAGCCTGAACCCGGCTATTCCATACGTGAAAAGACAACCGCGCACTGGGCGTGGGAGATGGTGGGAGTAGCAGTTACCCTCCTGGCAAGAGGCTGAATGGTAGGGTAATGTGCTCCCGGGTAGCGCGGACCAGTTCATGTAGTGGAGGATCCGTGGGAATGGTTGACATATGCAAGGGTTAAGTGCTACATATGTCGTGTGGTTGGAGATCCCCAGCTGGGTATTAATCGATTCGGATCGCCGTTACTTCTCGGGTATGAAGACTGGATCGCTGCCCTTCATCGTAGATAACAAGCGAAACAAAATTTGGATTTTAAAAGAAAGTTAGTATAGGACAAGTGAATGATCTAGATTAGGAAATTGTTAGATTCAGGCTAGAAGATTCAGGTAATAAACTAACTTGTGAAATAAAACTTGGCTTAAGGACCTACTTCTAGTAAGCTTTTCTGCAAAATGAGTCCTTGAACTTTGATGAGCTTTACCTTGATTCCCAAAAGCCAGCATACCCTTGAGAGTCTTTTCTTTAGTCGGGTAAGTCTTGCTGAGTAATTGCGTACTCAGGGTTTTATCCCTTGTTGTTTTTGTAGGAGAAGTTTTATTCCCTTATCTTTAGGTTAGTTACTTCATATGGAGAACTTGAAGCTTAGAAGGTTTTTATATATCTTTTATGGAAAGGCTTCACCCTTCCAATTATTGTGATAAGTTATGCACTTCGAGTACTATCAGGACTTGTAATAAATACATCTCTTTCTACCATGTAAAACTTGAGTTCTGGAATGTAAAGTGTACTTTGTAAAAGTCTTCCGCTCTATCTCCAATGTGTGTGTATCAAATGTGATTACTGTAATATACCTGTTATGTGGGAGATCCTTGGGACGATGAGTTCCAGTTGGCGAACTCGATAGCCTTGTTAAGTTATCCGGTACACGTGCACAGCCATCTGAGGCCATTAAGGCAAGGATTGGTGCATGTGGGCCTGATAACTTGGGAGGGCTGTCACAGTAAGCCTCACTTAGGAGCTTCTTCGCCTTTTACTTTCAGCGGAATCAGCGTTTATTTTTCGCTGTAAGCCTCCCTTAGGAGTTTCTTCGCCTTTTACTTTCAGCGGAATCAGCGTTTATTTTTCGCTGTAAGCCTCCCTTAGGAGCTTCTTCGCCTTTTACTTTCGGCGGAATCAGCGCTTATTTTTCGCTGTAGGCTTAGAAAACTTACACTGCGCTCCCTTAGGAACGACTTTTTACTGCTCTGAATAAATTGCACTGTGTCCCTTAGAACAAATTTTTGATAATTCAAAGGTCCTTCGTGCCACCAGAAATTCGTATGCTTTGGCAACTCAAGCTTATGGAGAAGATATATTTTCATTATGGCAAAAGGCGAAACTATTACAAGAAATTGAAAAACGATAAAAAACACTTAGACTTCCCATAATTGTTCCTTATTAACAAAAAAGTAATACTGAATGTAAAAATGCGAAAAAACTGCTGTCAAGGTAGGATATTTGTCAGTAAATGTGCTTCGACTCTGGCACAGTGCTATTGACTGTGCGAGCTTCGGACTCCTCTCTGAAATCCCTCTGAAGGTGAGTGTGCTGACTCCCTTCTGGCTGCTGTCCTCGCTACGTTGGTGGTGGCGGTGGAGGCTGTTGCCAAGATGCTTGGGGTTGACTTGCCGAAGCAACAGAAGCTGCAGAGTGATTGCCTACATATTCTGGAATGTAAGGCGAATGGTACGAAGCAGTGTGCATGACCTGCTTCGGCTGACTCTGTTATGCTGCAGCTTCTGCTATCTCCTTTTGCTTCTAGATGGTGACGTGGCACATCCTGGTGGTATGGCCCTTGTCTTTACCACAGAATAGACAGTAAATTCTTCTTGGTTGATCCCCAAATCTTCCCTCGAAGCCCGTGGCGCCTCTGCCCCTTGGCGCTGGCGGCCGAACAGAGCTTTGCTGTTGCCCCGAAGCTTGCGAAGAGTATTGTGGCCTTTGCTGTTGGCTCCCTCTATCATCACTTTGAGTGGAGTTATGAATTGACCTGACGTGCCTCGGATGAAATCTTCCTCCGAAGCCCCTGGTCATTTCAGAGAACCTGAATGCCTCCTCCCTTCTTTGGCGGAAGTCATTGTCAGCTCGGATATACTCGTCCATCTTCTGGAGCAGTTTCTCCAAAGTTTGTGGTGGCTTCCTGGCAAAGTATTGCGCTGAAGGTCCCAGCCGAAGTCCCTTAATCATGGCCTCAATGACAATTTCATTGGTCACTGTTGGCGCCTGTGCCCTCAGACGCAGAAACCTTCGGACATACGCCTGGAGGTATTCTTCGTGGTCCTTGGTACACTGGAATAAAGCTTGAGCAGTAACTGGCTTCGTCTGAAACCCTTGGAAGCTGGTTATCAACATATCCTTCAGCTTCTGCCAAGAGGTGATTGTCCCTGGCCGAAGAGAGGAGTATCAGGTTTGAGCGACACTCTTGACGGCCATGACAAAAGACTTTGCCATGAATGCAGTATTGCCACCATACGAAGATATGGTTGCTTCATAGCTCATCAAGAATTGCTTCGGGTCTGTATGACCATCGTACATGGGGAGCTGGGGTGGCTTGTAAGACTGGGGCCATGGTGTAGCCTGCAATTCTGTTGATAGAGGAGAAGCATCATCAAAAGCAAAATTTCCATGATGGAAATCTTCATACCAGTCGTCCTCATTGTAGAAGCCTTCCTGATGAAGCTCTCTGCGCGGAGGCCTTCGGTTCTGGTCATCTTGAACAAGATGACGAACCTCTTCCGAAGCTTCATCTATTTGTCTCTGAAGGTCAGCTAAATGAGCCATCTTCTCCTTCTTTCGTTGCACCTGTTGCTGAAGGATCTCCAGGTTTTGGATCTCCTGATCCAAGTCGTCCTCCGGAGGCGTTGGACTAGTGGCCTTCCTCTTCTGGCTTCGGGCCTCCCTAAGAGAAAGGACGTCCTGATTGGGGTCCAGCGGCTGCAGAGTGGCAGCCCCTGTCGCTGAAGCTTTTTTCGGCGGCATGACGAAGGTGATGCTTGCCGAAGGTGTTCAAAGCTCAAGAAATGGAAGTGAGTTCACCGGAGGTGGGCGCCAATGTTGGGGACTTGATCTCAAATGCTATGAATTAAGAACAAGGCAACATCAAATGTTTAATATCAAAGCCCTTCGTCCTTCGAAGCATTATTTCCCTTTGGATATAATGGATTTCGGACGAAGGTTATGAAGGTCACACCTTCATAATCATAATGAAAGGTAAGAGAGGTTCATACATAAAATAATATGATTACTTTGAACATTAATTCATTTCTATTCATTTCACTTATATAAACGACAACAAATTACAAATGTACCTTCGGCTTGAAGGAAAGTAAGGGTACAAGCGTGATGCCAATGCCAAGTCAGCGTGAACAGTACGTGAGTACTGTTCATCTATTTATAGGCATGGGACGCAGCCCATGTAAAATTACATTAATGCCCTTTGCTTTTATCAATAACTCTATAGTAATTCTCCAAGGTCTAATTTGAATTTTCATCTTTAAGTCGGTTTCCCTTTTCTGCTGTCATGCCGAAGCTTTTCTGCACATAGCTTCGTGATCGTTTTATCCTTCGTCACGATCGTCTTCCATTTCAGTCAAGCTTCGTCTTGACCATGCTTTTGTATACCCGCAACCTGATTCCGAAGATACCTGCTCGCATATACCTGCTCGCATACTTGGAAAACATTGTCAAATTATATTTTTGAGGACCTTCGGAAGCCGAAGGCCCCCAACACTTGTGTAAATTTGTACATACCTTGTAATATATTTTGTCTCCTTTATCCGTGTACAATCTGCTTTGCTATGGACAAAACTTCTCCTTTTGAGCCGAAGGCGAAAAAAACCTTCCCTTCTTTTCGTACACAACGAAGCATGAAAATTTTTCTCTTTCTTCCATATTTTTCCTCATTGCCGAAGCATCTGTCTTTTTTGTGTGATATGATGATGATTCTATATATGTCTAAATGAATGTTTATGAATGCAAATGACATGATGTAATGTATCATGCAAATGAATATCGAAACACATATTCAAAAACCATAATCATAGCCCTTCATCCCCTTGGGAATGATTCAAATCTTTTGGCCATTTACTTTTCGGCTTCACCGTTTACTTTTCGGTGTATCAGCGTTGACTTTTCGCTGTAAGCCTCCCTTAGGAGCTTCTTCGCCTTTTACTTTCAGCGGAATCAGTGTTTATTTTTCGCTGTAAGCCTCCCTTAGGAGCTTCTTCGCCTTTTACTTTCGGCGGAATCAGCGTTTATTTTTCGCTGTAAGCTCTGCATTCCCTTAGGAACGACTTTTGAGCTTCTCCCTGTTTTCTTTTCCTTTTCCTTTGCATTTACATTTACATTTTTGGGGGATATCACTCTTATAGAATTAAAATAATGAAAATTACATGTTGTGGCCCCATTAAAAACCTTTCTCCCCCTTTGGAAAGGAAAAGGGTGCCACAAAAAAAAGAATAGAAAAAGAAAATTACATCAAGCTAAACATAATATCGCCGAAGCTCATCCGCATTCCATGATCTAGGAATGTCATTGCTGTCCATATCCTTCAATCTATAGGAACCGGGTCTTGACGAAGATGCTACCAAAAAAGGTCCTTCCCACTTCAGCTGTAATTTGCCTACTGTCTCAGGGTTGGCTATTCTTCGAAGCACCAAGTGTCCTAGCTCAATGTTCTTCAGCCTAACCTTTCTGTCACGCCATTTTATTGTTTCAGCTTGATATTTGTTGATGTTTTCCACAGCTTGAAGCCTGATCCCTTCTATAGCATCTTTTTCCACAGAGTGATCAACTGCATCTTCGCCTTCTGCCGAAGCTACTGTTCTTATTGATCCTGCTTTGGCTTCTTCCGGGGTTATTGCTTCGTAACCAAACAATAACTTGAATGGCGTAAAACCTGTTGATCTTGACACTGTTGTGTTATGGCTCCACACCACTTTGATTAATTCTTCTGGTCACTTTCCCCTGGGCTGATTGAAGATTAGCTTCATTATCCCTGTCATTATGATCCCATTAGCTCTTTCAACAAGTCTGTTTGACTCCGGGTGTCGAACTGATGCAAAATGAATCTTCGTGCCAATTTGATCGCAAAATTCTCTGAAAGCTTCAGAATCAAACTGTGTCCCATTATCCACAGTAATGGCCTTCGGCACTCCGAAGCGACAAACAATATTTTGCCAGAAAAACTTTTGAATAGTAACCGAAGTTATTGTGGCTAAAGGCTTTGCCTCAATCCACTTAGAAAAATATTCCACTGCCACTACAACATATCTTAAATTCCCCTGTGCTGGTGGTAATGGACCTAGGAAATCAAGGCCCCACCTTTGCAACGGCCAAGTGGTTTGTATTAATTGAGTTAAAGACGAAGGTTGTTTTTGATCTCTTGCACATTTCTAACAACCTTCGCACTTTTGAACTAAATCCGCTGCATCCGAAGCTGCCTTTGGCCAATAAAATCCTTGACGAAAAACTTTTCCGAGCAAAGACCTAGATCCAATGTGAGATCCACACATGCCTGTGTGTATTTCCTTCATCAATTCTATGCCTTCGGCTCTAGATAAACACTTGAGTAACGGGGAACATACCGCCCGCTTGTATAATTCCCCTTCTATTATGATATATGGTCGAGCTCTTGCTTCTATCCTCCTGTTATAAGCTTCGTCATCTGAAAGAAAATTGCCCTGAAGGAAAGAGATGATCTCAGTTCTCCAATCTTCACTATAAACAGGGGATATGTTGAGGACTGCTCTTTCAAGAAGCTCGACCGAAGGTGCTTTTATTGTTTCGAAAAATACTTCCGAAGGTAAAGGCAGCCCCTGTGCTGCTGACTTGGCTAACAGATCAGCATATTCATTTTCAAACGAGGAATATTTTTATCAGAGAATCCTTCGAAGGAAGCCTCAATCCTTCGGACTGTATCTAAATATTTTTCAAGCTTCGGATCTCTTGCTTTGTAGCTTTTGTCCATATGACCAGAAATAACTTGGGAATCAGTTTTAAGAATGGCCCTTCTGATTCCCATTGCCTTTAACTTCCAAAGACCCAAGAGCAGAGCATCGTACTCAGCAATATTGTTTGTGCAACTGAAATCAAGTCTTGTCGCGTAACAAGTTTTAACTTTGGAGGGTGAAACCAACACAGCAGCTGCTCCTGCTCCGAAGGTTCCCCAAAACCCATCACAAAACATTGTCCATACTTCGGCATCTTTATTCGTTTCTTCCTCTTGAGCCCCTGGCGTCCAGTCAGCAATGAAGTCTGCTAACGCTTGGGATTGAATCGAAGACCTATGCACATAATCAATACAAAATTCATTGAGCTCTGTAGCCCATTTTCCAATCCTTCCAGTAGCTTCTCGATTTCTCATGATGTCCTTCAATGGTTGTGAAGAAGGAACAATTATATTGTAAGCTTGAAAATAATGCCGAAGCTTCCTGGAGGCCATCAAAACAGCATACAGTACCTTCTCCAATTCCGTATAATTTTTCTTTGATAGACTAAGAACTTCTGATACGAAATATATTGGGGCTTGCTTTTTGACTTGGCCTTCAAGCTTCTCCTGGACGAGTGCTGCACTTACCGCTGAGTGCGAAGCTACCACATATAATAACAGAGGAGCCCCTGGCGTTGGTGGAGTTAGTGTTGTTAGATCTATCAAATATTGCTTCAGCTCTTCGAAGGCTTTCTGCTGAACTAGTCCCCATTGAAAAACTTCAGCTGATTTCAGTACTTCGAAAAATGGTAAGTTTCTCTCTGCTGATCTAGATATAAATCTGTTGAGAGATGCCAGTCTTCCTGTCAATCTTTGAGTCCCCTTCTTTGTACTTGGTGGCTCCATTCGAAGGATAGCTTCGATTTTGTTTGGATTAGCTTCAATCCCTTTTGTTGAGACTAGACAACCAAGAAATTTTCCCTTCTTCACTCCGAAGACACATTTTTCTGGGTTCAACTTTAAACCAGCCTGTCTAAAATTAGCGAAGGTCTCCTACAGATCAGCAATGTGATTTTCTTGCTTCGTGCTTTTTACAATGATATCATCAACATAAGTTAGCACATTTCTACCTATCTGGGAATGAAGAACCTTCGCTGTCATTCTGCTGAAGCTTCCTCTAGCATTCTTAAGCCCCTCAGGCATCCGAAGGTAACAATATGTTCCACTAGGGGTTATGAAGCTGGTTTTCGGTTCATCCTCCTTCTTCATCCAAATTTGGTGATAGCCTGAATAACAATCCAGCAGACTCATAAGCTCTGATGAAGCTGCTGCATCAACTAGGGAATCTATCCTTGGCAATGGAAACTCGTCCTTCGGACAGGCTTTATTGAAATCAGTAAAATCGATACACATTCTCCATTTGCCATTGGCCTTCTTTACCATAACAGTGTTAGCCAACCATTCTGGGTATTTTACCTCTCTGATAACTCCGGCACTGAGGAGTCTTTTCACTTCACTCCGAGCACCTTCGACCTTGTCATTAGACATCTTCTGAAGCCTCTGCTTTCTGGGTCTGAAGGATGGATCAACATTGAGCGAGTGTTCAATAACATCCCTCTTGACTCCGCAAAGATCATTAGCTGACCAAGCAAAAACATCTTTGTTGTTGAACAAAAACCTTATCAAGGTTTTCTCCTGCTCTTCGAACAGTTGAGATCCCAAGAGCACCTTCTGCTCTGCTATATCCTCACACAAGAGCATGGGCTTCGGCTGATCAGCCGAAGCAGCTTTTTCCCTTCTGAACTTGTATTGCTCACAAGCTTCAGCTCCATCTATATTATGGATTGCTTTTCAATCTGTCCAATTTCCTTCGGCCCTTCTGGCAGCTTCCTAACTTCCATGAATAGCAATGGGCCCTTGGTCCGAAGGTATCTTCATGCAAAGATAAGCTGGATTAAGAATTGCTTCGAAGGCATTGAGAGTACCACGACCAATGATTGCATTGTAAGGGTATTCCATGTCAACAATATCAAATACAATTTGTTCAGTCCTTGTGTTGTTAATGAATCCGAATGTTACTGGCATTGTGATTTTTCCAAGTGCTACGATCTGTCTTCCTCCGAAGCCACAAAGGGGATGTGTGGCATCATGGATTTTGTCCTCAGGCTCTTGCATCTGTCTGAAGGCCTTAGCAAATATGATATCAGCTGCGCTGCCTGTATCAACCAAAACATTATGGACCAGAAATCCTTTGATCACACAAGAGATAACCATAGCATCGTTGTGTGGGTAATCCTTGAGTTGAAGATCCTCTTGAGAGAAGGTAATTGGAATGTGAGACCATTTTGACTTGATGAAGGGTCCTTGCACCCCGACATGCTGTACCCTTCTCTGTGCCTCCTTCTTCTGCTTCTTGTTGGCTGGTGAGCATGAACCGCCTGTTATGGGGAGTACAAGCTTCGGAGCCGAAGCAGCTCCAGCTTGATTGTTGAACGAAGCCATCAGCTCAAAAAAGTGGAAGTGAGTTCACCGGAGGTGGGCGCCAATGTTGGGGACTTATTCTCAAATGTTATGAATTAAGAACAAGGCAACATAAAATGTTAAATATCAATGCCCTTCGTCCGCTGGAGCATTATTTCCACAAGGATTTAATGATCTTCGGACGAAGGTCACGAGCATAATATTACGAAGGTTCCATCTTCGTAATTAATCTAACAAATATAATACGAAGTAAAGTAAAACATGAATCATTAAAGATAAATACATTGAAAATAAATGATATCATTCACATATCTTATTATATGAATTTAAGATATTTGAATACCATGTTTAGGCATATTTATACCTTTGCCTTGACAAAGAATAATTCCCGAGAGATGCGTTAGCAATTACAGGAATGCGTTAACAGTAAAGGAATACTGTTCACTATTTATAGGCACAGGACACAGCCTGTGAGGAATTACAATCATGCCCCTCATAAAAGTTTACAACGATGACTCAGACCCTTATGGGCTAAAAGGTCATTCCATCTTTAAGTCGGTTCAACCCTTCATCTTCGGATATGATGTAATACAGAAGCTTCATGAATGATGCCTTCGGCATCACGTACGAGCAGCTTCAGCCGAAGCTGTCTCTTTCTGTAGGACCTTCGGCGACGAAGCATGGTCCCAACAATAGGCCATCTCTCCAACTTGCCAAAAAAATTATGAATGGTCCAATTTAGCGAGGGGACAATTTGCCCTTGACTTTAAATCTCCTCATTCCACGAAGTGGTGACACCTTAAGGTACACATGATCACCTTCCTCAAATTCCAATGGTCTTCTTCTATTATCAGCATAGCTCTTTTACCTAGTCCGAGCTACCCTCAAGTTCTCCCTGATTATACAGACTTGTTCTTCTGCCCCTTGAATAAGTTCAGGTCCAAAGAACTGGCTTGCTCTATTCTGATCCCAATATAGAGGAGTCCTGCACTTCCTCCCATATAAAGCTTCAAAAGGTGACATCTTCAGACTGGCCTGCTAACTATTATTATATGAGAATTCAGCATATGGTAGACTTTTATCCCAACTTCCTCCATGTTGAAGGGCACAAGCTCTCAACATATCTTCCAATACTTGATTAGTCCTTTCAGTCTATCCATCAGTCTGAGGGTGATAGGTTGTACTAAAGTTCAACTTAGTGTTCATATTCTCATGAAAGCTTCTCCAGAATCTTGAGGTAAACTGTGAACCTCAATCAGACATGATCTTCTTTGGTACTCCATGTAAACACACAACCCGAGGCATATACAATTCTGCTAGGTGAGAACCTTTATAAGTAGTATTGACCGAAATGAAATGAGCCACTTTAGTCAATCTATCCACAATCACCCATATAGCATCATATCCTTTCTGGGTGCGAGGCAATCCCGTAATGAAATCCATACTAATCTCTTCCCACTTCTACTCGGGTATCTTCAGTGGGTGCAGTAGTCCAGCTGGCCTCTGGTGTTCAGCCTTAACTCTTTTATACACATCGCACATAGCCACATGTGCAGCCACATCTCTCTTCAATCCATACCACCAATACTTCTGCTTCAAATCCTAATACATCTTGGTACTACCAGGATGAATAGAATAATCCGAGTCATGAGCTTACTTAAATATAGTCTCACGAAGGCTTTCAATCTCTGGAACACATATCTGATTCTTGATCCATACCGTGCCTTGCTCATCCACCGTGAATTCTGGACCTCTACCTTTAGTAATCAGATCCTTAATCTCTTGTATTTTAGCATCACCAATTTGTCCTTTGTGGATTTCTTGTTCCAAGGTAGGTTCCACATCAATAATTACTCCTTCAGTGTGAGCAACTATCCCCAGGTTAAGTCTCCTGAAATCCTCAATAATCTCATCGGGTAGCTGGCAACAACAGCTGAATGAACATGCTCCTTTCGACTCAAGGCATCTGCAACCAAATTTGCCTTGCTCGGGTGATAGTGAATCTCCAAATCATAATCCTTAATAAGCTCCAACCAACGGTGTTGTCTAAGGTTGAGATCCTTCTGAGTGAATATATAGTTCAAACTCTTATGATCCGTGTATACTTGACACCCGGTTCCCATAATAAAATGTCTCCAAATCTTAAGTGCATGCACAACGGCTGCTAGTTCTAGGTCATGAGTGGGGTAGTTCAAATCATGTTTCCGTAACTGACGAGACGTGTAGGCAATCACATGTCCTTCTTGCATGAGCACACATCCTAAGCCTTGGCCACATGCATCACAATAGATATCAAATCCCTTCTGTAGATCTGGCATAACCAACACTGGTGGTGACATCAATCTCTTCTTTAATTGATCAAAGCTATCTTGGCACTTCTCGTCCCACTTAAACTCTCTTCCTTTCTCCAGAAGCGAGGTCATAGGCTTAGCAATCTTAGAAAATCCTTCAATAAATCTCCGATAATATCCTGCAAGTCCAAGAAACTCTGAACCTCAGTAACTGTAGTGGGTATGCTCCACGCCATTATCTCCTTGACTTTAGCAGGATCCACTGATATCCCTCCATTAGAAATGATATGTCCAAGGAATGGCACCTCGCCAATCCAAAAATCGCATTTGCTATACTTGGCGTAGAGTTGATTATCCCTTAGCTTTTGTAGCGCCAATCTCAGGTGTTCCTCATGATCACTTTCACTCTCGGAATAAATGAAAATATCATCGATGAAAACCACGATGAATCTGTCCATATCATGAACAACTTATTTTTCAGATCCATAAAATAGGCTGGTGCATTAGTTAGTCCAAATGACATAACGGTGAACTCATATAATCCATATCGGGTTGAGAAAGTTGTCTTGGGAATATCCGATGGCCTAATCTTCATTTGGTGATAACCCGATCAGAGATCAATCTTCGAGAATACCCTTGCACCTCTCATCTGATCAAATAAATCTTCAATGCGGGGTAATGGATACTTGTTCTTCATAGTGACACCATTAAGGGACCTTTAATGCACGCACATCCCTTGCAATCCATCTTTCTTCTGTACAAACAAAATCGGTGCTCTCCAATGTGAAGACTCGGACGAATGTACCCAGCCTCTTGCAACTCCGTTAAGTGCTTCTTGAGTTCTTTTAACTCTTCTATAGACATCATATATGTCCATTTAGAAATAGGAGCTGTTTCAGGTAAGAGATCTATGACAAACTCAACTTCCGTATCCGGTGGCATCCCTAGTAACTCCTCTGGAAAGACATCCGGAAAATCCTTAACCACACGGATGTTGTCACCAACAAACTTCCCATCGACTAAGAATGCCGCTAGTTTGGTGGCGGTAGTTACTGCAATTCCAACTTCAAATCTTTCTCCTTTGGAACTGGTGAGTTCTATGGTTCCTTTAGCACAGTGTATAAACTGCCTTTGCCTTTCTTAACCATGACATACCAAGGAACACGTCTATAGTGCTCTCTTCTAACACTATAGGGGGTAGCCCATCTGGGTTGGAAATACAGGGTAAGAAAGGAAGAATTGTAAACAAGGCGAGTAATTACGGGAAATGCTACTGCGGGGGATTTATTAGCTAAGTAGATTAGTGTGTTATCCACTAAAGCTAATACATTACCTTATGGTGGTACATGCTAAAATGCCCAACTAAAATGTTTCAATCAATCAAAGAAGCAAATCAGGCATTGATCATCAGAACAATCAACCAACATTTTTTTAATATAGAAAATAGTTATAATTTTGTCTTAGGCCTCCTATCTCTTAAAAAGGTCATAAATGTAGGATTCCAAAGTGTGTAATCCATCTTGTCTCAGAGTAGAGAATGTAAGAATAATCAAAGTAGAACAGTAGAAGTTGAGACCGAATCAAGAAAAGTATAGAAAGAATCAAAGTGAGATAAGTATAGAATGAATCAAAATAAGGTAATAAGTAGATAAGGGCGTTGTCCATTTCTATCTAGGTTTCGTCCTACAGTCAACATTTCCTCTGATACCATTTCGGTCACACCCGGTTTTATGGGACAAAGCCGGGTGCATCTCATAAATGCGCCAAAGAAAACAACATATACAATAATAGAGTGTATAGAGATAAATGTCACAATAATCAGAGTACTTATTATATAGCGGAAGACTTATAAAAATAAAAGATAAATATAAAATGAACTAAGGATCGTCCTTGCGCAGAAAGTCAACTGGGAGACGCCGCCTAGATCGAATCGAACTCCTCGATATGTGGCTCCACTTGAACCACCTGTTCTTCTCCTGTGGGGGGCTGTGAGACAGCAAGGGTGAGCTCACACATGATCATAGCTCAACAAGTTGTGGGGAATAATGTGACATGAACTCACCAAAGTTGGGAGTTCATGTGATGTGTAAGGCTGATCAACAATAGGGGTTAAAGCTGAGTATTGCTTTTAAAGTTGGTCAAAGTTTTATTAGCAGTTACTAAATGTAAGTAAATACCAAACCTTAATAAAAATGATGGAACAAAATTAATAAATAATCCCATGCATATGCAAATGACAAAATTGAATTTAAGTTCCATAAATTAATCATCAGAGAGTCCTGAGCTGCTCATGACCGTGAGCTCGGCTAGTATACCAGTTTTACACTCAGCAGAGGTTGTACCCTGTACCCATAAGTCGTGTATCCCATGTCTCCAGGGTTAGCTAGACCCTTAGACACTACCGAGGTGAATGGCTAGGGATCCACTACGAGGCCTTTACAAAGTTCCACTAGCTTCTGAAAACCCGCTACAGTTTATGGGGAGAGCACTTGCAAGAATCCCCCGTCTGACCGCCATCGCAGCAAAATCAACCCGAGAACCTCCTTGCATGCAATCCCCTACTGCCCTTGCCCCTTTCGGGTAAGGTAGTCTTCCACTATCTTTCCTAGTTAGTTGGCCAAGGGCGTCCCATTAAACCCTTATGGTGGCACGTGTTTCTCAAGTTAAGCTCCATGTTCCAATTAACATTAATGATCTTGACATGAACATAAATAGAATAACAAAATAACTGGAACATGGATATAATAAAATATTACCCCTAAACCATGTAAAGCAATAGCAAAACTACCCAAGTGATTCAAGGATAACAAGGTAAAGAGATAAACAATCTAGGGTGACCTATCGGGTCCCGTCAAAATTAAGCCTATGCATGGTAAATGATTATAAAGAACATTATTGGGGAACAAGAGTGGTCAAAGGCACAACTTGCCTTCAATGAGCTCCTGCTCAGCTACTTCTATCTGCTGGTCACCAGGATCCTCAATCACAGTCTCTTCTACTCGTCACAATACAAACAAACACAGTATATAGAGAAAATTAACATCACACCAAACATGTAAAAAAAATACACAGTAATAATCTACACATTAAAATAAAATCCTAGGAACAGGAATCATAATTTTTGGAGTTGTAGACTTTGAGATATGAATTTCCAAAGGTTTTATGTGCTTAAAATAGGATAAAGTGAGAAATTATTTTTCTTACTATTGTTATGTCAAAACAGAGGATCTAAGTGATAGAGAATAAGTTTTTTCAAAATTTTAGAAACTGGAATGGAGTAATTTGGAGTTCATATGAATTTTCTATGAATTATTAAAGTTCTAGCATTTATTTTCTCATAAAAAACCATTTCCTATTATTATTTATTCAATTCTTATGACCTCTGGACTGGGCGCACTATAACAGAGAAAGGCAGGGTGCTAGGGGTAAAATATCCGCAACACACATATCAATCCCATGGGTGGACGGCGGGTTGGTTACTTGATTCTACAGGGGCTCTTTAGCATAAATGCCAAGGCGAAGGGGCATCTAGGGTTTTCGGTCGTCCGATTGAGCATGAACGGGCTGGATTAGGTCGGCCCTGGATACAGCTTCGTCATCACTCACCGTTGTTGTATCCGAAATCTAAGGCACAGCCCCATCCATGCAACGTTCACTCGGGCCGATGGATCGAATATCAACGGTCACGGTTTAATGTACTGAAACGCTGAGATGATTCTAATCTCGACCCTTCAATTATAATCCGACGGCACTGGCACCATCTTCTCTCCACAGATTGAGCACGTCGACGCTAACAGTCAGCACAGCGGCGCTGCCCAGGTCGCGGTGGCGCCCTCACCGGCGACACGCCATCCCGATGAATCCGAACACCCGACACCCTACCATTGATGCTACGCGAGGTAAAGACGAGGGAGAACTTAGTGGGCAAGGTATTATTGATGATTTCCTAGCAGAGGACCCCGTTCATGGCGTGTCGCGGCCCACTACTATGCTCCATCGCTGGCGAACCAGACCCGCAGCTATGACGCACTAAACTCTCCCCGCCGAGTACCTACGCGAAGAGGAAAACATAGCGTAACAACGGAGGAAGGCCTCACCGGGGTTAGTGACGCGAAGATGCCCGACCACGGCGCCGCGCCATCCCGTCACGAAGCTTGAGCAGCGGCGTGGAATTCCGCCGCGCTAGCCCCAGATTACCGAACAGTCCCGCCACGAACACCCTCCTTCCGACCAAATGGATCCCAGGAACACCCGAATGAGGGCTGGGTCGACGAACTGCGGAGGATCACTCGCGGCGGCACACGGCGCTCGGTTTCTCCTGGAGGTGTGGAGATAGTGGTCAGGCGCGTTGACAAGGTAATAAAAGGGGTTTAGGAATCCGGCTCTGCCCTTCATATAGCCGCCCGAGGTCGGTTGTGGGCGACCCAACGAATCCCACGGAGTGCGCCTAGACCGAGCTCGTCCGAGCAACGTGGCGAACAAAGGGGAAGAGATAGAGCTGACGTGCGGGTCCCGCCTTCCAGTGAGCACGGCACGAGCGTGGGATTCAGTTTCCGACAGGTGGGCTCCACCTAGCAGTGAAACGGTGAAAACTTAACGTGGCGCGGGTATGCGGCTGACCAGGCGGACCCCAGTCGCCAGCGGCACACGCGCGCGATCAGGGAGCTTAGGCCGCGCGGTAGAAGGAGGCGAAGTGGGCCGAAGCGCGGTTTTGGCCCAAGGCGCAGGAATACCTTATTCTTTTTCCTTTGTCTTTTTAGTTTTATTTTCCCTTTTCTTTTCTCCTTTTAATTTCAAATTTAAGTCCCAAATTTGAACTTCAAATATGCACGTGAATTTAGTACTCAAATTAAAGGTAGACTTTAATCATACCATTTATGGTTGGGTTTAGATTTTTTATCAATTTTGTTTTATATTTTATGATGTTTCTTCTCTTTCTTTTCTTTTTCTATGTCATTTTGTTTTCAATTTAGAGGTTATATCCCTTGTGTCCATTAACATATTAATATATTTTTAATGACACCTTTATTTTATTATCCACAAATGCACAATCCAATAAAACTCAGCATGATGCACATATTAATTTAAGTGTCATTAGCTAATTAATGACTTTTGAAGTGTTGATTCACCTGTTATAATAAACAGAGGCAAAAACATGTGTGTAAATCAACTATGTTTTCAATTTTACATTTTTTAGTATTACATTGGCATTTCCCGCCTAATAGATAACCACCATCATAGACCCTTTGACATGCAAGACTGTCATGCAGCATGATTTTTTAACAGTAGATACAATCATGATAAGTAAGCAACAACTGGGTCATGTATTTATATATAAACATTTTCCACCTTTAACAAACCTATCTAACTAATCAGATCGCATCATGTCACCTATGTCTTTGCAGCCCTACTAATTTATTAAAAATACGATATCTTTTGGGTCAAATTATTGATTTTAATTTGTTCAAGTTGTGTTAGGTTCATATTAATGTTTGCGTACGTAGTAGTAACATTATTTTAATTATGCCACATTGTTTATATAAATAATAATTCATTAATGACTTGTTTAATTAATGTTAATTAGCTAGATAATCTAGTTAATCTAATTTATAGTTCTAACCTAAGCATTTTATAAATAATTGTTAATGGTTAATATCAACTCAAATATATTAATTTAATACCTACTTAATTTAAATATAATATCTATTGGATATATTGCGCCTAAAAGTATTATTTTATCCATAACTTCTTCGTTTTAACTCTGATTTTAATGGTTCTAGAACCTACGATCTCGTAGCGACGCGTAGGATATTCTTATGTTGTTTGTTCATATGCTTTGGTGTAATGTTACCATATCCATTATTTGCTTGATTGTATGTATTGATACGAGTACAGGCGAGGTGACGAGAACCCGATGCCCAACTTTTGGGACAGCATCTGGACAACAGGTTATCGCAAGTCACAGGCAAGTTGTGCCCTTGATCACTCCTTTTTACCTAATAGTGTTCGTTGTTAATCACTGTGACATGCTCAGGTTCATTTGGTGGGACCTAATAGGTTTCCCTAGCATTGTTTTCCCCCACCTTGCAAACAGATGAATTATTGGGTAGATTTGCTATTGCTCTACCTGGTTATGGGAAACTAACGTATTTTTATGATGATGTTCCAATTATGTTGTTGTTTAATTATTGTTCATGATAAGATCATATTGTTAATTGGAACATGGAGCGACCACCCGGGAAAATAGTGCTACCATAAGGGTGGTAGGGGACGCCATTGGCTGACTAATTAGGAAAGCTTGTGGAGGACTACCTTACCTGAAAGGGGTAAGGGAAATAGGGGAGTGGTCAGTGTAGGGAGGTTCTCAGGCTGATTTTGCTGCGATGGCGGTCAGACGAGGGGTCCCTGCATTGGAGCTTCCTAGAATCTGTAACGGGTTTTCTAAAGCTAGTGTAACTTTGTAAAGGCCTCGTAGTGGTACCCTGCCTTGCTTCCTTGGTAGAGGTGTATGGGGTCCGATCAAGCCCGTGGCAAATGGGTAACACGACTTGTGGGTAAAGATGCGCAACCTCTGCAGAGTGTAAAATTGATATATCAGCCGTGCTCACAGTCATGAGCAGCTCGGACCCTCACATGATTAATTTATGGAACTAAACTTAATTTGTCATATGCATTGCATCGCGGGTGTTGTTGCTAGTCTTATTCTCTTATTAATTGGGTTGGTATCTACTTATACCTAGTAACTGCTAATAAAATTTTGACCAACTTTAAAAGCAATGCTCAGCTTTAGTCATTCTCTTTGGTAAGCCTTACACTTCACATGAGCTCCCACCTTTAGCGAGTTCATGCACATTATTCCCCACAACTTGTTGAGCGATGAATGTATGTGAGCTCACCCTTGCTGTCTCACCCCCCACAGGTCAAGAACAGGTACCGTAGAATGAGGCGCATGGAGGATGATGTGATGAGTTCGTGAGAGGTCTAGGCCGTCGCCTCCCAGTCAACTATGGTTGCTAGATCATTGTCTTCATTTGACGTAATTATTTAACTATTTCGTACAGAACTCCTATTATATAGTAAAGATGTGACATTCGTTTCTGTACCATGAGTCATCATATGTTTGAGACTTGGTCCAGTACACAAGGTGATTATCTCGCGCCCGGGTCTTGGTGCCCCCGTAACCCGGGTGTGACAGAAGTGGTATCAGAGCAATGTTGACTGCTGGACAAAACCTTACCTACTTACCGTTACTACTCTGATTTTTTCTAAACTTTCCATAATCTTTTCTCATCTATTGCTGCTTTACTCTGATTACTCTTCTCTTCTCTCTTCTAAAGACCAAATGGATTTCACACCTTGAAATCATGTACCTAAAGTGACCCTTAGGAATAGGAGACCTAATCTTAGGAACAAAAACAATACTATTTTTTAAATATCTATACGTTTGAATGTTTGTTCTTATGATAACTGTTTGATTTGGTTCTTTGATTAAGTGTAATGAATTGCGGAGTAATATCCACAATTTCGTGTGCATATACATGTAGGCATAAAAATGCTTATAAAATGAATAGACAACTTAGAATATTACCCATTAAAGGAAAAGAATGTCTAATAGATTCCTCTCATCTTAAAAGATTCTACCTTACTTATTTTAACCAATTTGCTTATCCCATCCTAGAGTAACAACCAGGATCTAAACCAAATTAATTAGATCTTATCTAGTCCAAACTAGCCATACCAATCTAATCTAGATCATATCTAATCTAATCTAATCTAATCAAATCTAATGTGGGTTACTTAAGCATGTTAGTTAATACTGGTGAAAAAGATTAGACCCTACTCCTATAAACCTGTTTTAACCTAAATTTGGGGCCATAGAACAACTCGGCCATGAACAACAACTTGACCTACATAATAGGTTACATAACCTATCCAACCAATCTAGAAGCAAATAATCAAACCAGATTCTGACTAATCTCATTTAACTCATAGCCACCTACTAAACTAGTTGCTCTACCTACTTGTCACCTACAAATATGTCTTAACCACATGTTCCTAACTCGGATGGAGACACCAAGACCCAAGAAGGAAAGAGATTAACCTCATCAGCAAAGGATAAAAGAGTCAACTGGATCACGAAGTAGTCATGATTCGCTAACCAGGATGAAGTCTTTCCTTGCCTAGTACTTCTTACCATCATCTATCCTTGCTCTAACCAAATCTCATATTGCCTAAAAAGTGGCTAGGCATAAAAGATACCCATGCTTTCTGTCGGGGAGGAAATCTCCCCGGCCGGGTGGCGGATTTCACCCGCCCTAAATCCTAAAGAGAGGAGGGGCCTAAGCGTTTTGCTTGCTACGAGACTGGTGGATCAACACACGAGAGCACGCAAGGATTTAGAGTGGTTCGGGCCGTCGGAGCGTAATACCCTACTCCACTGTGTGATGTATTGTTTGGGAGCTTGTATGAACTTGAGAGTGTCTGCCTAGAGTTGGGTCTGAGTCTTGTAACGTTGCATGCCTCCCCTTTTATAGCTGAAGGGGGGCATGCATAAAGGCACTGGCCCCAACATGTGGGCCCAGGGACATAGAGAATATAACACTTGGAACTATAAATATTTGCTGCCGGGGCAATCCCCTTGTGTCCTGTCATCCGAGATCTGTGTATCTTCGGTGTGCAGGGAAAGCTTCTTGTAGAAGGGATAACACAGTGCGCTGCTTGGCACGGGCGCCCTGTTCGCCAGCAGATCCAGCAGGCGCGCCGCCTGCTGGATGACCTTGACGCTGCCTGCCAGCGGATGGGACGGGACACATTAAATGCTGAGAGGGCACGTCGCCTGTCAGCGCAGTGGCAGGCGGCACATCCTCTCCTCAATAAATGCAGGGGCTACACGGCTTTACGTCAGGCTCGGCCCGATGGCTTATGTCATGGGCCACAAGCAACGGGCCTTCGCCTGCGCGGGGAGCGGAGAATAAGGCCTCCACATGTGTCTGCACCGGACCCCTGCATACCCCAAGGTCCTTCTCGTTCCGAAACCCTGCCGGGGTTCGGACCTCCCCCGGGGCTCCGGCCCTGTATGTATCTAGGGGCCCGGTGACCTTCTGTGGGGTCCGGTCTTACTAAGGCATGGTGCCTTCCCTCTCCACGTGGCGCCCTTTGGCCCGCCCGTCCGGTGGAGTTAGGTGTGGTCCTCCATGCGGCCAGGAGACGTCGCATGGGTGCGATGCCTTTATGCTATAGGAGAGGGTACCCCTGATTTAGGGTACCGACAGTGGCCCCCGGTCCCGCCTCAGGGGAGGACGTGAGCCTACAGGTGGGACCAGAGTCTGTTTGGTGGCTGGACCGCTGCTTCCGCGCGCCTGTTGCTGCAATTACTGCCGGCCAGCTTATGACCAGGCCAACTGTCGTGCCTATTCTTACGGCAGACTGACCCGTGACCGTCGTACTTAACGGCATTGCTTGGCCATGCGCGGGGCTGCCTCGAGTCGCCGCACTGGTTCCAAAAAAATACCTTTTCAGAATCCGTGACAGTCCCGAGAAGACAAGGCATTGGCGCAGGTGGCGGTGCGGCTTCTTTGCACACGGTAACCGGCGCTCCGATTACAAGACGTGTGGGCCTGGGCCCCTGAGCTGGACCGCCAGTTGTGGCGGAGCTGAGGGGGTGCTCAGTTGTGGAGCGTTTGCACGCTTCACGCACTGTGATTCGCCTCTTTGACCGCTGGTTACGGCGAAGGTGAAGGGGCGCTTGATCGTGGGGCCGTTGCATGCCCCTTGCGCGGCAGTTCGCCTTCCCGACCGCTGGTTGCCCCGTAAATGGAGGGGCGCGTAACCGCGAGGCAGTCGCACACTCCTCCTTTGGGTTGGTTTTTATGACATGCGGGGCCTGGCCCCCATGTCATAAGGTGAGATCCCTGGTGCTTGCCGGGGGAGATTCCACTCGTGATGCTTCAGGGGCGCGAGTGGGGGGATCTGCCTTTAAAAAGGGGCCAATCCCCCGGGCAGTAGGCATGCCTCGCTCCTCTTGCGACCACCGCGTCCTTCTGCCTTCCAGGCCTCCAGATGGGGTGCACCGGTGTTCTCCGGAGGGGTCCGCGTCAAGGTCGTCTCTTCCGGCGACTTTACCGTCGGAGAGCGGGCGCCCGTGGTGGTGCCGCCAATCTAGTCTTCTTCCTGCCGCCATTGGAGGAGTGCAACCCCATGGGGGTTAGAATCCTTTCACCGCCCTTCGGCTTCAAGGATTTTCATCATGCAGCCCAGCTGCAGCCCCCCGCCGGTGGTCACCCAGAAGGATGACCACCAGCTTCATGGTAGGGAGAAGCAAGCCGGGCTGCGGCTTCCCTCCTGCCCTCAGCTTCAAGGATGTTCATCATCCTCGCTAGGGCGAAAGGCGCGTCGAGCCAGGGTTCTGCCTCCCACGTGGGCCAGCGGCCCGCTTCTTCCTCCAGCATTCGGGGGATGAGAGGGGTTCACCAGCCCCGTGAAGGAGGCGAACTTCGGCTACGCGGGGCCGGCCAGGTGCAGGCGCTGACAGCTACCGCGTGCCTGGCTCTTGGCCTGGGTGGCCCTACCGGCTACCGCCGCCTCTGTCGCTGCCTCCTGCTGTTTGGTCGGGGCGTGGCTATCCGTCCACCACAAGGGCGACGGTCGCGCCGTGTGCGGGTCTGCCACATCCACGGCTTCTCCCGCGCCGTCGGCCATACGGGGGGACCGTCCAAGACGCCGTACGCTGCGGGAGTGGCGGCGGCTTTCTTGGATGGTTTTGTCCTCACTCCGTGGGAGGACGGGAGCGAGGGCCTCTTGTGCGGGGGTGGCCGTGGTCGTCAGTGCTGAGGTGGTGGCTGCCGCTGGTGAGGCTGCCCCTTGCAGAGGTGGTTGCCTCCGCTGCCGGGACCATCAGGGCCACCTGCCGCTGAGTCCCTGACTCTTTGGCTTTAATGGCCTCGTTGCTCCCCCTCCATAGGAGAGCGGGGGCGAGGCCCTATTCGTAGCAGCGCTTGCCCTGAGGCGATCGCTGCTGCTGTCTGGGCGCCCGGGGCAGAGGTCGTTGTCACTGCTGGTGCAGAGGTGGTTGCCGCCGCTGGTGAGGCAGCCCGGAGCCAGCTTCCATCGCGACTCTTGTTGGTGCAGCGTAGTCCATTCCTGCAGAGATGGAGCTGGGGCCCCGCTTGTAAGGGAGTGTAATGACATCTACTTGAGAGCAAAATGTAATAACATATGTACGCAGGGTTTTAGCCTGGGAAACCAAGTTGTGCGTCCGAACCCCCTAGATGGTGGTTTCAAGTACTAAGACACTTGCCGCAGGGCGGTGGAGTATGCAGGCTCACGGCACGGGACCAGGCTGAGCGGCTACATGGCTTCCGGATCCCCCCAGGAGACAAGTGCATGTTCTTCAAAACCGGACCTCCAGTTCGTTGGACGCACAGGACTATAGTTTTAAATACTAGGACACCCGTCATGGAGTGGTGGAGTGTGCAGGGTTTTGGGTACGGAACCAGGCTAACCGGCCACACAGGCTCCGGACCACCCTATGGGACGAGCATCCATTCTTTAGAACCGGCCCCCAGGCCTTCCCCTGTTTTTGTAAAGTAATAGATATTATCTATTAAGCAGTATTTAACACTTATCTGTGTGTTGCCCGATCCTGTTGTTAACTTCCCTTGGTACCTGGCCCCCCGCCTGGGCTGCAGGCTCGATGTGTCGAGGCTGGACACCAGCTCGTATAAAAGAGTTGTCAACGGCCTTTAGGAGGCAGTCTCACCGAGACCTGGATCTGTACACAGATTTAGCTAAAGAGCGTTAGTGATACACCAGCAGACCCCGTCATCTGGCATTTTTCATCCTTTGATACATGCTCGGGATTTGCAGTGTTTTGGCTAGGGGAAGCAAGTTGTGTGTCCGGACCCCCTGGATGGTGGTTCTAGATACTAGGACGTCTGTCACAGAGTGGTGGAATATGCAGGCCCACGGTATGGGACCAGGCTCAGCGACTACATGGTTCTGGACCACCCTAGGAGACAAGCGTCTCTTCTCTAGTTCCGGATCCCAAGTTGTCGGGCCCACATGACTTATAGCTCTAAGTACTAGGGTGCTCGTCATGGGGTGGTGGAGTGTGCAGTGTTTTCGGTACGGAACTAGGCTAACCGGCTGCACAGGCTCTGGACCTCCCCATGAGACGAGCACTCGTTCCTCAGAGCCGGCCCCTAGGCTGTCGGGCCCCCCTGCTTTCGCATAGAGGTCCTAAACTGCAACCCTGGCTGTTCAATCTAGATGTCATTATGCCTGGGGGGATGGGAGCTGGGCAGGTGGGTTAGATAAAACACGATCAGAAACTACAGGGTGAGACCTTGGAGCAGCAGGAAATTGCTATCATAGAGGCATATCTTGAGAGGGTAGTTTTCCTTCATAGCTAATCATGCATGGGTGCGGGCCAACAGCCCGGGTTTATAGGGGCAGACCCTACCGGGTTGGCATACCCGTGTGCACTACCTAGTTACAAAAGGGAAAAACTTCGACCCCTCAAACTTGCTCTATAGATAAAACTTACAAAGATATTTCAACACTGGGGGAGGCATTCCTTCGGTCGTAGCTAGACAGTTGCCCTTGGGTCGGGGTACCCCCATTACCATGAAAGGTCCTTCCCAGCTGGGGGAGTGTTACAGAGCCTTGATTTGGCCTGATACCTTTGTAGGATTAGGTCCCGACCCTAGGTTCCCATCTGCCTTTGACGAAGGAGGCCCCGCCTTTGGCTGTGGTCATTCCTGGATGAACCTGTCAGAAAGCTGGACCCATTGGGAATCCAGATGGGTTTCCGAAGGAAGACAGGCTTCAGCTCCGTAGGCCGGGGGACATGGGATCCTGCTGATGGTCCGCCTAGTTGTCGCCGTCGGAGTGCGAGTCTTTTGCGAAGATGTCCTTCAGGTCTCCTTCGGGTGACTAATACCCGAGGTCCTATTCAGCCGCAGCCACCTCGCCGTCGTCGACCTTTTCTTTGCCAGGACGGCGGCGAGTGGGGAGCCGTCTCTAGAAGACTGCTCACGTCGCTCGCTGGCGTGTTCGCTAACGCATTTTGCGAGATCAATGATCTCGCGACACTCCGCGGCATTGTGGCGACCGTTGGGATGTATAGGGCACGAGCCACCGTTACTCCTTTATGGTCGTGGGCGTTTGTTGCGGTCGCCCTGGCCTCCGGTCGCGGCTGCGACGACCAGCGCGGTAGACTGTGGCGTCCCGGGGGACGGCACCCGAACCTCCCATCTGGGTGCTCCTGGTTTGTGGGGCCTAGTGCCATGCTCGGCCTTCAGCAGCTCTGGCACACTTGTCCGCCAGGGCGAAGAGCGTGGGGACAGTCTCCACATCATGTGTGGCCAGTTTCTCCAACATTTTCTTATCACGTACCCCCTATTGGAAGGTCGTGATGATGGAGGCATCGGAAATACGAGGTATCGTACCTCGCACCTTGGTGAAGCGGGAGATGAACTTTTGGAGGGTCTCCCCTGGCTCCTGCCTCACAGCATGGAGGTGGGCCTCCACACCGTACTGTTGATAAGCACTGGCAAAGTTCGCCACGAACCGTGCACAGAGCTCTTCCCAGGAGTAGATTGATCTTGGGGCGAGGTTCATGAGCCAAGTCCGGGCTGGTCCAGACAGGGCAACATGAAAATATGTCGCCATTACGGCGGTGTTTCCACCGGCCGCCGTGATGGCGGTGACATATACTTGCCGGAACTCCGATGGGTTCGTTGTCCCATCGTATTTTTCCGGCAGGTGTGGCTGGAACTTGGGTGGCCATGATGTCGTGCGAAGATGGTCAGCGAGGGCGGCGTAGCCCACGCCGGTCAAGGGGACACCCGTTTGGGACCGGGCACCCACTGGTGTCTGCGGTGCCTCCACAGCGAAATCTTGGTCGAGGTTGCGACCCTCGGCATTCTGTCGGTGCTCACGCGCCCTTTCCAAAGAGACCCGGGCATCTTCTCCTGTACGCCTACGGTTGAGCTCCGCCCGGAGGTCGTCGGTCTGTGCACCCCTTAAGGAGGGCGAGCGCACAGACGTCGTTGCCTCGCGTTGGCGCCGGGATGACCGGGGCCTCGACCTGGTCGAAGTAGAATGTGGCATGCCATTCAGTCGGTCGACGTCGTCGCGCCACTGCTTCATGGCCTCCGGTGATGCCGTAGAACTATGGGGGTGGCGTAGCAACTCTCTGGCCACAGACAGCGCCGTAGGTGCTGCCCTCGACGGAGTCCGGGAAGCCTGCGCTGGCGTGTGCTGCTGTACGGCGTGCACGGCAGCAGTCCCAGAGTCGAGGCGGTCGGGCACTCGTGGCGCGGAGGACGCAACCTCCTGCTCCATCACGAAATCCTCTGAAGTTTCGGTGCGGTGCTCGATGATCCGCACCATCATGCCGAGCGAGAAAACAAGCGAAAACTTGAAGCCTGGTCCCTACCTGGCACGCCAAATGTCGGGGAGGAAATCTCCTCGGCCGGGTGGCGGATTGCACCCGCCCTAAATCCTAAAGAGAGGAGGGGCCTAAGCGTTTTGCTTGCTACGAGACTGGTGGATCAACACACGAGAGCACGCGAGGATTTAGAGTGGTTCGGGCCGCCAGAGCGTAATACCCTACTCCACTATGTGATGTATTGTTTGGGAGCTTGTATGAACTTGAGAGTGTCTGCCTAGAGTTGGGTCTGAGTCTTGTAACGTCACATGCCTCCCCTTTTATAGCTGAAGGGGGGCATGCACAAAGGCACTGAGCCCTGACATGTGGGCCCAGGGACATAGAGAATATAACACTTGGAACTATAAATATTTGTTGTAAGCTCCAAACCAAGTATGGCAGTTCCCTGATCCATTTCCCTATAAACTTCTCGTTTTTGTCAAAGACCCTCTTTTCTAAGTGCTTCTAGTATAATTCCATTTGCTCTTTCTACCTGCCCATTGGCCCTGGGGTGCGCTACCGAAGCATACTTGAGATGGATGCACTTTTGTTCATAGAAGTCAAAGGATTCGACACTGGTGAAGTTTGAACCCGGATTTGTGAATATGTTGTTGGGTATACCAAATCTGAATATAATCTCCTAGATGAACTCTACCACCTTGGCTAAGGTCAGAGTGGCTATTGGCTTGTACTCTATCCATTTTGTAAACTTGTCAATAGCTACCAACACATGTGTATATCCTCCCTGATCTTTCTTTAATGGCATGACCATGTCCATCCCCCAACATGCGAAGGGCTAGGGGACTGGAATAGTCTGCAATTGTTGTGATGGCAGATGTTGTTGCTTGGCCAAGAATTGAAAGGCTTCACATCTCTGGACTAGGTCAGTTGCATCTTTCATGGTAGTTGGTGTAACACCCTGAATTTGGGGGTATAAAATTTCTTCTCCAAATGCCTACAAAATTCAGGTGTTACCCTTTGTCTCTCTCTCCCTTTTTCTTTTGAGTAGAATTAGCTTAATTTAGTGAGGATTAATTATTTTAGTTTGTTAAAACTATGTGAGTCATGAATTATTTCATCATGTTGAGCCTAAATTCTTCTTTGATTTGATGCACATGTTTGAATTATTTGAATTTGGGTTTGACTTTGAATTGAGTTCACTAGAGAAAATAAAAAGAAAAACATTTAGAAAATCCTTGGAAAAAGGAAAAGCCACTTTCAGCCCGGACGACCCAGGCCAGCCTAGCGGGGCCGCACGCGCCCGCACCGCCTTATAGGTGGGCCCCACCTGTCAGCGGCAGTCCTCGCGCCCGCGCGTTCTCTCCTTCCCTCTCTCTGCCATCTGGGCCCCGACTGTCGGCACCTCTTCCCGTTGCCGCGACCGTACGCCTGTGCCACTGTCTTGTGGGCCTTTTTGTCAGCTCTCTCCCCTCCTCTATCCTCTGGTCCGCGCGCTCGCCATGGCCGCGCCCACGTCCACACAAATCCCAGCCACTACCCACGTGTCCGACCCCTACTCAAACCCCCCTCTCGTCTGCTCTGCCATTTCAACCACTCGCAGACACCTCCCAACCCACCTTCGCTCGTGCACTACCTCTTCCCTGAGCTCAGAAGACCGTTGCCGTTCATCGCGCCACACGTCCGTTCTATCGCCGCCGTTGAGGTCCCACTATGCCTTTTGCCTCGGTGAGTTCCGCCTCGGTGTCTGCAACTCGAGACACGCCTTCATTTGCCCTCCCTCCCTCTGGTTCTCTCTGCCCATGCTCACCGGAGCTTTCCCCATGCAGTCGGAGCACCACCACCGTCGACCCAGGCCCTCGTCGTGTCCCTGTCGCCGTTCAAGGGTCCCGAAGTCTCCACTCGAGGTAAGCAACCCAGCCCCGCCCCTATTTTCCCTTGGTTTTATATAATAAGTGGAATTGGATTATATAATCATGGAGAATAGACAATGCTTTGAGAATAACAAACTATTAAATGTGAGTAGTTCACCCTATAACCTAAACTCCTTTTTGGGTTTATACTTTTCCTTTTGAGATGTGTTCAATTGTTTGTACATGATTGGTGTGTTGTTCATTTGTCATTATCCAAATGTATTGAATGCATGATCGCTTTATTTAGACGACGAGCAGCACTTGGTTCCTGAATGTGTTGCCAAAGATCTTCCTAAGCAACAACCTGGTGAAGGCAAGTGTCCTCTGACATATTATGTCCTACTTACTGTATAATTCACCACCCCGCATTACTTTATGGAAAACCTAAGGATTGACTAGTCTATATTTACCTTATCTTTGTTTATCTTTTTGGGTTATCATGGTTAGCTTATGCTATTGCTATAACTTAATCAACGGACATGATGTGAATATTTATGATACGATGATGTTATCCCAATGATGATCTTGTGATATTTTAGGGGGCTCAGGCCATTTTCCTGAGTACCTCTCCGTAAGGACCTGTTCGTTGAGTGACCACCCAGGATAATAGTGCAACCATGAGGGTGGAATGCGACGCCCTTAACTGAATAATTAGATGAACCTAGGGATGTAGTTGGCTTTGCCTGAGGGCTGTCAATGGGGGCCGGGGCGTAGTTGTAACACCCCAGGTGTTACCATGGCTAGAGCACACCTTGGGACTAAGGACTGTGAATTATATGTGGTAGAGGCTTAGGGCAACACATAAGAACTTTGGGGATCATGTGCTAATCAAGTTGCCAATGACCTAAGAAGCATTACTCTAATCCTTGCTCACTTACTACCTTGGATAAGAGGGGAGAAGAACCCTAGACCTCTCTTAAACCCTATCTCCCAAAACCCTAGGTAAGGGGGGGAGAGAGTGAACAAGTGTGCAAGCATGAGTAATTTTTACCCAAACCTTAACTAACCTTGTAACCATCAATTAGGGGAGGGAAATATTGCAAAAAGACCCCTGGAGAAACCCCAATTCAAATCTCCAAGTGGAGAGAGAGCTAGAACTCTCTATTTCCCTCTAAGTCAAATTCTAACCCTAATCCAAAGACCAACCGTGTTCACCTTAAAGATGGCGCCAAAACCACTTAGGTTCTATACCAAAAATGTGGTATACCACCTAAGGCACCCCCTGGAAAAAGTGGAAACCGAGACTTGGACGTTTGATAGGATTTGGCATCAGTTTTGTCGCGGGGTGGGCAGTGAGACAAGCCAGATTTGGCGCCCGTCTATCTCCTGATCTAGGGCGTATCCTCCATTGGAACTCACACATGTGAGATGGCCCTAGGTGCCAGGAAGAGGCCTGCGCCGGATTCATGGCAAGATTCGCACGTTTGCGATCTCTGGAGACGTTTGAACAATGGAAGAAACACACCTCCACGTGTTCGACGCTTCCTGCCCGCGCCAGAGCACGCTCGCGCACGCCCCCGCATGCCCAGCGCCGCGCCCGAGCCAAGCCAGCGCCATGGCCCGCGCCCGCGCCTATAAAACCCTCCCAACTTCGACTGCACTCTTCCTCGCACCCTCAAACCTCGCCGGAGTCTAGCTCGCTGTCGTTTGCCCGTGCGCAGCGTGTCCGCGGCCGCCCAATCCCTCTGCCACCGTAGACCGGCCAGCAGAGCCATTCCCAACCCCGTCCAGCCCTCGGAGAAGACTGTGCACACCTCCGTGAAGCTCCCCGAGCAAGGAATCGGAGTTTGCTTCGCCGGAGAGGCCAGTCCACGCTCGCCGGAGCTCTTAACCCCGCCGGAGTTCGTGGACCGGGTAATCCACTCAACCATCCTTCGATTCCTTGTGCACACGATCGCTACGTTACCCCGTGAAGCTCACCGTGCCCTTGGATTGAACCAGTTCGCCGTGGTTTGGCCGGTACACTCGCCGCCGACAAGGACACCCGCCTGCGCGCGTGGACCGGGCGATTCCGGCCATCCTCGACGTCAAGCCGTACCTCGACGTGACCGCCAGAGTCTCCCCGAGCCAACCCCACCCTTCACCGGACCTCCCTAGCCGCCGGTAAGCCGCGCCACCCTTTTCTTTCCCGCGGTTACTATTTGCATAAGGGGAAGGACTGCGAGTGAGAGGGAGAGAAGGTCAGGGGGTTTTGTGAAATGTCAGAGACACAGGGGAATAGTGGCGCGAGGGTAGAATTGCGAAGGATGATTTAGTTTAAACTCAGGGACCTCGGTGTAAACTGATTTTCCAGAAAACCTTTATTAAATCTGTTTTTAAATTGGACAGAAACTTTAAAAATTCATAACTTCTGTTTAATTCATCCAAATTTGGTCAAACCAATTTTGTCAGACTCTAAATAATGTAACCTACTTAAGCAAAATATAAAACCCCTTGGTACTATAGAAAACTTTAAAGTTCTGATTTAATGATAGTTTTAGCCAAAAGCTCAATAATAGAAAGAAAAATAGTTGTGCTATTTGACTGGGGTTAGAAAAATTTTGAGAAGTTTGTATCTACCTACTAACCCAAATAAAAATGTTAAACCTCTCTGTCCACTCCATTAAGTTAGTTTTTACTCCTTATTCTATAATATGCTTACGAATAGGAAAAATAGAAAATGTAATTTAAACAATGAACCAGAGAGCACCTCTATTTTTGTTAGGATACTTATTCAATAAAGTTCACTGGAAAAATATATCATACCCTGTTTTAGTATAAAATAAGTAGGATCCCTTTTGTTTTAATAAAACAAGTGAAACTTAGAAAAACCCTACAAAAATAACCCCAAGGTAAAAACACCCCCACCCTTGGGATAACTAATGTTTTATTAATGAGAACTTAGGAAAAATATGAAATCTGCTGTTTGACATTTTTCAAATAATAATGTAGTAGAAAGTGCCTTTTTGACATTAAACTTAAGAAAATCATAACTAAATAACCACCCCTTAGTTTTCTGTGATTGTTAGCACAGAAGCCTATTGTTACTATTGGATACCAGCAAAAATAACCTTTAGGACAGAACCCACCCCTAACTAAGAGATGTAGTGTAAGGTGGCCCATTTTGCATAACTCTTGTTATTTTTGTTTAAAGCTTAGCCTTTTCACTTTAAGCCTCCAATTCTTAAAACAAGCTAGAATAGCAAATGACAACCTACTGTAATTTTTACAGAATTTTTGGAAATTATTAGAACACTGTCGTAGTTCAAACCTACACTAGAAACCCAAAATGGAAATTAAAGTAAGGGAAATGAATAAGGTAAAATAATGTCATCTTAAAACCTTTGTAATCTGTCCACTAAAATGTATCAAGGCAATACCAATCCACTATGTTATCTTCACTAAAAAACCCAAGCCTAAAGAGTAATAAGCCTAACCCACTGGAAGCCCCACATAACCAAGAAACCCTAAGTTACTTCTTGACTTAGTCTCTTTTTAGCATAATGTTATTAAATCCTGCATAATCATGACATACATGTTCATTGCATTCGATAGACTGTAACCTTGCTGACGGAGAGTACATCCTCGTGCCGGAGCAAGGAGCTGCTCAGGAGGTAGCCCCGGATCCAGCACCCGAGCCTGCACCAGAGGACCTGCCTGCCACTGCTTTGGAAGGCAAGCCCCGGTTTTATGCATAACCTGTTCTATATGCTATTTTACTGCACTTAATGTTTGTAGGATTGTACTGTGCACTTAAGTGTAGGAGTTGATTGAAACCCTAGTTGCATGAACTCAGGATTCCTTTTGAGATGGATACTAGTATGCTAGGTCGAATAGTTGCTTTATTTAATTAGGATCTCGGTAGAAGACGAGTGATTTTTCTAGCACTCGCGCGAGATCAGGAATTGGTTGTACCCACTTTTATATCATCATGATTCTAGTTGTGGACAACAATCCATGGGGATTGGTTGTCTATGAGATGGAAAATGGAATAAGGATTAACGTGCGGATACCTGTGTCAAGCGTTTGAACGTACTAAACACATGCCGAGAAATATGGTAAATCGGTAAGCCTAGTACCTAAATGAACCTGCCCGCAGATTGCCCTCCTCACGCGACCTGAGACGTGGTCTCCCATTCCGGTTATGGTGGGTACAAGTGCGGTCACTGCACGACGGCCAGTCGGGGTCAGTGAGGCATTGTACGCCAAGGCGGTGAGCCCCTTTCTGTTGCCAGGGAATCGACGGGGACGGTTGATATGTGTGGGGACGGAGTGCCCCTGCATGTCGTGTGTTTAGGTTTACCTTGCAAGGATAAAAACTCGATTCGAATCGTCTACTTCTCGCAGCTAATGAGACTGCTTGATCCATTGTACTGCATTGAGTAACAAGTGGAAATATGATGAGTTGATATAAGATGTTGATTGCTAATAATGCTTGCTACCATGTGTGAGTAGATAGTCCACTTTTAGCCTTAAGAGAGTCACACTTAATTTTGACCAAGTTAAAATCTTGATTTAGAAACTCAGCTAGTGCTTTTGGCAACCCAACCCCACAGCCAAACAGCTGCATGTCTAGAGGTAGAGGAGTATACTCCTCACACCGGGTAAGTCTAGCTGAGTATTAGTATACTCAGCCTTGCTTGTGGCATAATTTTTACAGGTTCTTTGGAGGAAATGGTTGCTGGAGTGACTTGGCCGTCCATCTTGCCACCGGGTTGGACTGTCGAGTGGGACCCTGCCTCGGCTGAGGAGGAGCATGAGGAGTGATGGGACAGGCTTCCCCATCCCTCTATTTATTTACCGTTAGTTTATTTCCGCTGCACTTCGAACAATGATGGTTACTTTTGCAAAAAAAAACTCCGATGATGATGATGGTGATGTAATAATTTAATACTCTGACATGTATGGTTTTATGCTTTATTGTATTTGCTCTGTGACTCACCTTTGAGTGAGATTGTGGTACTTGATCCTGTCAGTGGCCGTGTCGGACTAGATCCGAGGAATTGACGGGTTATTCCCATTTAAGTGTGGTCTAGCCTCTAAGGCGGGGCTTAGGCACTTAAGTTGGAATAATTCGGGCAGTTCCGCCACAGCTGGTATCGGAGCTTGTACCACCACAGAGGAATCAATAAAATGTAAATACCATAAATTTTTTCCAAGTAAAACTTGATAGAAACAATATTGGATAGATAGTAGGACGAGCAGGATAGATCTAGGACGTGAAGCCTTAAGGTGATAGAAGGGTAGCTAGGTGGCTAAGTAACTAGGCCCTACAGGCCGCTTTTACAGGACAGGAGTCCTTCCCGATTTCTTTTATCTTTGTGAGGTCGTTCAGGACGAGCATGCAGGCATTCTTAATTAAGCAAATGGATAACTAAGTAAATGACTTAAAAACAAGATAACAACCAACTCGGTCCCCAATGCCTTTTCATTTAACTAAAGAAAGGCTGAGTTTTATTTTTCCTTGTTCTTTTTTTTATAATTCTTTTTCTTTCACTTACGCTTAACCGTACACAGATGACTTCCCACGGATCCTCCGATGACGGAAATGCACTGACCCACACTGACGGACTTGCACGAGAGGGCTTTCCCCGCATTTTGTGGGAGGTACTTCAGGGGGCCGGATACACGACACCCCCTCAGTACGCGGTGCAGCAGTTCGAAAAGCACCGAGTGCCTCGCTGTAGAGTGAGGATGACCTTGGAGCCGCATCCCCTGCAGCCAGGCTGGCGCTCTTTGGACTCCGAGTCTTTCGGATACCGAGCGGAGGACACAATCGAGGCGATCGCTCTGCATGGACTGACTACTTTATGCGGGTTCCATCCTTTGGAGCTGGCCACCCACCCTATTGGCGTGTTCCCCGCAGAGAGGGAGGACGACCCAATGTGGAAGGATCGGGTGGAGCATGCCAAGGATATTTGGGCCATCTACCCAGGGCAGACCGCGCACTTGACCGAACGGTGCATGAATGCCCTGTACCGCCTGCAGGTGATGCGCGGTGAGGCGATGTCCCATCTGATGGCACTGCTGGAGGCAACAAAGATTATGTTGGACAACAGAGAGGAACTCGTGGTCGACTTGTCTCAAGAAATGGTGGAGAAGGACTTGCAGGTGGAGCAGCTATCCACTGATATTCAGGAGTTGGAGGAGCTGGTGGGCACCAGGGAGAACACCATCGAGGTTCTAGAGGATCAGCTCATTAACACTCAACAGCAGCTTGCTGAGGCTAACGAGCACCTGGACATGCATCACCAAGAGATCTAGGACCAGGAGGCCAACGAGGATGTCGACATCGAGGGAGGAGATGAGCCTGCCTCCAGTGTGGACACTGCTGGCTCGGGAAGACCACCTTCCCCCGAGTCGAGTGTTGCTTCGTTCGCTCACTAGGTTTCAGGATAGGATTAGAAGTTGGATGATCGGACTCCTCGCAGCTAGCTTAGCTTTTGCACCCTTGGGGTACTAGGCTAGATAGAGCTGAGTCGTTTTGGGACCATTGATGTAATCATGCTAAACTCTCTTGAAAGCTTGTTTGATGGATGCTGTCATCAGTTTAAATTTGGAAGGAAGAATTTGTGCCTTTTAAAATCCTTTTGTTGAAGCCGTAGTCTATCATTTTGTTTTAACTTTTTCTCCGCGATAAAATCTTGAACTTGGAGATGTGGTGTTAAGCATGTATGTGGTTTTTCAGATGGCCGGGAGGCAGCGTCGTGGCTAGAATGAGCACGTTCCTCCACCGCCACCGCCACCCACTCTGCAGGAGCTCATGGCTCAGCAGAATGAGATCTTGAGACAGCTGGCTCAGCGTCAGCCACCACCTCAGCACTATGGTGGTGGAGACCATCAGCGTCACCCCGCGGCGGCTACCTATCAGGAGTTCCTCAGCACCCAGCCTCCATTGTTCACAAGGGCAGAGGACCCGCTTGATGCAGATGTGTGGCTACGAGTGGTGGAATCCAAATTCCCACTGCTCCATGGAGCTTGCTCAGAGACCACCAAAGTCAGGTTTGCCACCCAGCAGCTTCGCGGACCCGCAAGGACTTGGTGGGATCATTTTCTTGCTATGCAGCCAGAGGACCGAGAGGTGGAGTAGAGGGAGTTCAAGGCAGCTTTTAGGGGACACCATATACCAGCCGGGATTATGGACAGGAAGCTCAATGAGTTTTTGGCACTCACTCAGGGCAACAGGACAGTGTTGCAGTATGCCCAGGCTTTTAATGACTTGTGCCAGTATGCGGGATATCACGCAGATACGGATGAGAAGAAGAGAGACAGGTTCAGGAGGGGGCTCAGCACTAAGCTCCATGACCGTCTCAACACCGTCCGGGCCAACAGTTACAATGAGTTGGTCAACATGGCTATCTCCCAAGAGGACTGCATTACAGCTAGGCAGGCAGAGAAGAAGAGGAAGACCCCTGTGGCAGGACCCTCAGCTCAGCCACAATGCTTCAGGATTGTGTCCGACACTCAAAACAGGGGACCCCAGCAGCAGCAAGGAAGATGGGTGATCCGACCACAGCAGCAGCAGCAGGTACCCAACCGCACCTAGTTTCCAGCTCAGAGGAACAGTCAGCAGCAGCAGCAGTACCGCCAGGCAAATGACAATAGGTGCTTCACATGTGGCAACACCGGGCACTATGCCAAGAACTGCCCCAGGAACCAGCAGAGGCAGGGGCAGAATGTCAATCAGAACCAAGGCAAGAGACAGAAGGTGCAAGTGAGGCAGGGCAGGCTAAACTTCACCACCATGGCTGATATTCTAGAGGGAGCACCCGTCATGACTGGTATCTTTACAGTTTTAAATTATCCCGCTATTGTTCTTTTTGATTCCGGTGCATCACATAGTTTTATCAGTGCCAAGTTTAGTGCCAAATGCCAGTTGCCCTTTCACCATACCGATGGGGGCATTACAATTTCAACACCAGGAGGCAGAGTTGCCACTTATCAAATCAATAGGCAAGTGCCTATAAAATTTGGTAGTCTGGTGATTAGAACCACCCTTCTCATCTTAGGATTGGATAGCGTGGATATTATTTTGGGAGCTGACTGGTTGACCAGGCATCAGGCAGTATTGGATATTGTAGCCAGGGCCATTGAAATCCATTCCCCTGCTTATGGCGAGACTGTTTTGTATTTGCCCGACCAGGGATGTACTCGTTCTTGTGCTTTCGTTATGATAGAGTCCCCAGTGGAAAAGATCCCAGTGGTCTGTGATTACCCGGATGTTTTTCCGGATGAATTGCCAGGAATGCCACCTGACCGAGACATTGAGTTCGCCATCGAATTGCAACCCGGGACTGCTCCTATCTCTAAGAGACCCTATAGGATGCCTCCCGCGGAATTGGCAGAATTGAAGAAGCAATTGCAAGAATTGTTGGACAAGGGGTTTATTCGCCCGAGTACTTCACCGTGGGGATGTCCAGCGTTATTTGTAAAGAAAAAGGATGAGAGTTTAAGGATGTGTGTTGACTACCGCCCTCTCAATGCGGTGACTATCAAGAACAAGTACCCACTGCCCCGTATTGATGTTCTGTTCGATCAGTTGGTAGGAGCCAAGGTATTCTCCAAGATAGACCTTCGCTCAGGTTACCATCAGATTAAGATCCGTGCCAGTGATATTCCCGAGACGGCTTTCTCTACCAGATATGGGCTCTATGAGTTTTTGGTGATGTCTTTTGGGCTGACCAATGCCCCGGCTTATTTTATGTACTTGATGAACTCAGTATTCATGCCAGAGTTAGACAAGTTCGTGGTCGTTCTCATTGATGACATTCTGGTTTATTCCAAGAATGAAGCCGAGCACACCAAACACTTGCATACTGTACTTCAGAGACTGCGTGATCATCAGTTGTATGCTAAGTTGAGTAAGTGTGAATTCTGGCTGAAGGAAATTAAATTCTTGGGTCACACAATTTCTCAGGATGGGATATCCGTTGATCCTGAGAAGGTACAAGAAGTGATGGATTGGAAACCCCCGACCACAGTGAAGCAAATTCGGAGTTTTCTGGGATTGGCAGGGTATTATCGACGATTTATTCCAGATTTCTCTAGGATTGCCAAACCAATGACCGAACTGTTGAAGAAGGGAGTCAAATTTGAGTGGAGCCAAAAGTGTGAAGATGCCTTTCATACTTTGAGGCAGCATTTGACAACAGCCCCAGTGCTGGCCCAACCTGACAACACCAAGCCATTCGAAGTTTATTGTGATGCTTCTGGTACAGGTCTGGGTTGTGTCTTGATGCAAGAGAACAAAGTGATTGCTTATGCTTCCCGAGCACTCAGGCCCCATGAGCAGAACTACCCTACCCATGATCTAGAATTGGCAGCTGTGGTTCATGCTCTTAAGATATGGAGACACTACTTGATGGGAGCTCACTGTAACATCTACACCGATCACAAAAGTCTCTAATACATCTTCACTCAGGCAGATCTGAACATGAGGCAAAGGAGATGGTTGGAGTTAATCAAGGACTATGATTTGGAGGTGCATTACCACCCAGGTAAGGCCAATGTTGTGGCAGATGCTTTGAGCAGAAAGGCCCAGTGCAATTGTATGAGCATGGATGCAAGGGTCACCACCCTGTGTGATGAGTTGTGCAGATTGAACCTGGAAGTTGTTTCTTCGGGTGACCTAAGCTATATCTCGGTGGAGCCCACATTGCAAGAACAGATAGTCAGGGCACAGATTGAGGATAAGGGTGTTCATGTTATCAAAGATATGATCAAGCAAAAGGCAGAAAAATACAAGTGTTTCCGACAGGACAGCAAGGGAATTCTATGGTTTGGAGATCGATTGGTTGTTCCCAAGGACCCTGAGCTCAGAAAGAAGATATTGGATGAAGCTCACCTCTCCAAATTCTCTATGCACCCAGGCAGCAACAAGATGTACCATGATCTCAGATCTCTATATTGGTGGACTAGAATGAAAAGGGAAATTGCCAAGTACATATCCGAGTGTGACACTTGCCAGAGGATAAAGGCTAGTCACTTGAAGGCAGCAGGCCCCTTGCAACCCCTTTCCATACCATCTTGGAAATGGGAGGACATTTGCATGGACTTCATAGTGGGATTACCCAATACCTCCAGGCATCATGATTCTATTTGGGTTATCGTGGACAGATTGACCAAGACTGCTCATTTCTTGCCAGTGCACACCACCCACAAGACAGAGAAGTACGCGGAAATTTATGTTGATCAGATAGTAAGATTGCATGGTATTCCAAAGACCATTATATCTGACAGAGGAGCACTGTTTGTGGCACGCTTTTGGGAGAAGCTGCAATAATCACTTGGGACCCAAGTAATCCGAAGCTCAGCATATCACCCTCAAACAGATGGCCAGACAGAAAGGGTGAATCAGATTTTGGAAGACATGTTGCGAGCATGTGCACTACATTATGGAAAGGATTGGGACAAGTGTCTGTCTTTGGCAGAGTTTTCTTACAATAACAGCTATCAGTCCAGTCTGAAGATGGCACCTTTTGAGGCATTATATGGGAGAAGGTGTAGGACCCCACTAAATTGGTCTCAAGCAGGAGAAAGGGAAAGTTTTGGGCCAGACTTGGTACTCGAGGCAGAGGCAAAGGTCAGGGTTATCACCAAGAACTTAGAAGTTGCTCAGGCCAGGCAAAGGAGCTATCATGATAAGAGGCGGAAGCCTCTACAGTTTGAGGTAGGAGATCATGTCTATCTTAAGGTATCACCCACCAAGGGTGTCCAGAGATTCGGGATCAAGGGCAAGTTAGCTCCTCGCTACATTGGACCCTATGAGATCAAGGCAAGTTGTGGACCCGTAGCCTACCAATCGGAATTGCCACCTCACATGTCAGCAGTTCATAATGTGTTCCATGTATCTCAGCTGCGGAAATGTGTTCGCCTACCCACTGAAGTGAGATAGAACCAGACTTGTCCTACCAAGAGTACCCCGTCAAGGTATTAGATCAAAAGGAAAGATCAACTCGGGCATGGTCGGTCAGAATGTATAAAGTGCAGTGGAGTCACCATTCAGCCGAAGAAGCTACATGGGAGACTGAGGATTTTCTACGCTCTCGCTTCCCCGACTTCCTGCTCAAAGGAGTCGGTACGTAACCCCAAAACCCCACCCCCACCTGCCCTTCGAATTCAATTATAAGAAAAACTTAGATAACAAGGATAGTCTAAGTTGTGGATTTAACTTGAGAAGGACTTCCTTCTGAAGTTGCAAAGAGGATGACATTCAAAGAGCAGTAAATAAGAGAAACTTAAGTGTAAAGGAAAAATAACACCAGCACACCTTCAAGCACCCTCCAAGGGACTCTACCTAAAATCTCGGGACGAGATTCCTTTAAGGGGGGAGGGCTGTAACACCCCAGGTGTTACCATGGCTAGAGCACACCTTGGCACTAAGGACTGTGAATTATATGTGGTAGAGGCTTAGGGCAACACATAAGAACTTTGGGGATCATGTGCTAATCAAGTTGCCAATGACCTAAGAAGCATTACTCTAATCCTTGCTCACTTACTACCTTGGATAAGAGGGGAGAAGAACCCTAGACCTCTCTTAAACCCTATCTCCCAAAACCCTAGGTAAGGGGGGGGGAGAGAGTGAACAAGTGTGCAAGCATGAGTAATTTTTACCCAAACCTTAACTAACCTTGTAACCATCAATTAGGGGAGGGAAATATTGCAAAAAGACCCCTGGAGAAACCCCAATTCAAATCTCCAAGTGGAGAGAGAGCTAGAACTCTCTATTTCCCTCTAAGTCAAATTCTAACCCTAATCCAAAGACCAACCGTGTTCACCTTAAAGATGGCGCCAAAACCACTTAGGTTCTATACCAAAAATGTGGTATACCACCTAAGGCACCCCCTGGAAAAAGTGGAAACCGAGACTTGGACGTTTGATAGGATTTGGCATCAGTTTTGTCGCGGGGTGGGCAGTGAGACAAGCCAGATTTGGCGCCCGTCTATCTCCTGATCTAGGGCGTATCCTCCATTGGAACTCACACATGTGAGATAGCCCTAGGTGCCAGGAAGAGGCCTGCGCCGGATTCATGGCAAGATTCGCATGTTTGCGATCTCTGGAGACGTTTGAACAATGGAAGAAACACACCTCCACGTGTTCGACGCTTCTTGCCTGCGCCAGAGCACGCTCGCGCGCGCCCCCGCATGCCCAGCGCCGCGCCCGAGCCAAGCCAGCGCCATGGCCCACGCCCGCGCCTATAAAACCCTCCCAGGCTTCGACTGCACTCTTCCGCGCACCCTCAAACCTCGCCGGAGTCTAACTCGCCGTCGTTTGCCCGTGCGAAGCGTGTCCGCGGCCGCCCAATCCCTCTGCCACCGTAGACCGGCCAGTAGAGCCATTCCCAACCCCGTCCAGCCCTCGGAGAAGACTGTGCACACCTCCGTGAAGCTCCCCGAGCAAGGAATCGGAGTTTGCTTCGCCGGAGAGGCCAGTCCACGCTCGTCGGAGCTCTTAACCCCGTCGCAGTTTGTGGACCGGGTAAGCCACTCAACCATCCTTCGATTCCTTGTGCACACGGTCGCTACGTTACCCCGTGAAGCTCACCGTGCCCTTGGATTGAACCAGTTCGCCGTGGTTTGGCCGGTACACTCGCCGCCGACAAGGACACCCGCCTGCGCGCGTGGACCGGGCGATTCCGGCCATCCCCGACGTCAAGCCGTACCTCGACGTGACCGCCAGAGTCTCCCCGAGCCAACCCCACCCTTCGCCGGACCTCCCTCGCCGCCGGTAAGCCGCGCCACCCTTTTCTTTCCCGCGGTTACTGTTTGCATAAGGGGAAGGACTGCAGGTGAGAGGGAGAGAAGGTCAGGGGGTTTTGTGAAATGTCAGAGACACAGGGGAATAGTGGCACGAGGGTAGAATTGCGAAGGATGATTTAGTTTAAACTCAGGGACCTCGGTGTAAACTGATTTTCCAGAAAACCTTTATTAAATCTGTTTTTAAATTGGACAGAAACTTTAAAAATTCATAACATCTGTTTAATTCATCCAAATTTGGTCAAACCAATTTTGTCAGACTCTAAATAATGTAACCTACTTAAGAAAAATATAAAACCCCTTGGTACTATAGAAAACTTTAAAGTTCTGATTTAATGATAAATTTAGCCAAAAGCTCAATAATAGAAAGAAAAATAGTTGTGCTATTTGACTGGGGTTAGAAAAATTTTGAGAAGTTTGTATCTACCTACTAACCCAAATAAAAATGTTAAACTACTCTGTCCACTCCATTAAGTTAGTTTTTACTCCTTATTCTATAATATGCTTAAGAATAGGAAAAATAGAAAATGTAATTTAAGCAATGAACCAGAGAGCACCTCTATTTTTGTTAGGATACTTATTCAATAAAGTTCACTGGAAAAATATATCATACCCTGTTTTAGTATAAAATAAGTAGGATCCCTTTTGTTTTAATAAAACAAGTGAAACTTAGAAAAACCCTACAAAAATAACCCCAAGGTAAAAACACCCCCACCCTTGGGATAACTAATGTTTTATTAATGAGAACTTAGGAAAAATATGAAATCTGCTGTTTGACATTTTTCAAATAATAATGTAGTAGAAAGTGCCTTTTTGACATTAAACTTAAGAAAATCATAACTAACTAACCACCCCTTAGTTTTCTGTGATTGTTAGCACAGAAGCCTATTGTTACTATTGGATACCAGCAAAAATAACCTTTAGGACAGAACCCACCCTTAACTAAGAGATGTAGTGTAAGGTGGCCCATTTTGCATAACTCTTGTTATTTTTGTTTAAAGCCTAGCCTTTGCACTTTAAGCCTCCAATTCTTAAAACAAGCTAGAATAGCAAATGACAACCTACTGTAATTTTTACAGAATTTTTGGAAATTATTAGAACACTGTCGTAGTTCAAACCTACACTAGAAACCCTAAATGGAAATTAAAGTAAGAGAAATGAATAAGGTAAAATAATGTCATCTTAAAACCTTTGTAATCTGTCCACTAAAATGTATCAAGGCAATACCAATCCACTATGTTATCTTCACTAAAAACCCAAGCCTAAAGAGTAATAAGCCTAACCCACTGGAAGCCCCACATAACCAAGAAACCCTAAGTTACTTCTTGACTTAGTCTCTTTTTAGCATAATGTTATTAAATCCTGCATAATCATGACATACATGTTCATTGCATTCGATAGACTGTAACCTTGCTGACGGAGAGTACATCCTCGTGCCGGAGCAAGGAGCTGCTCAGGAGGTAGCCCCGGATCCAGCACCCGAGCCTGCACCAGAGGACCTGCCTGCCACTGCTTTGGAAGGCAAGCCCCGGTTTTATGCATAACCTGTTCTATATGCTATTTTACTGCACTTAATGTTTGTAGGATTGTACTGTGCACTTAAGTGAGGAGTTGATTGAAACCCTAGTTGCATGAACTCAGGATTCCTTTCGAGATGGATACTAGTATGCTAGGTCGAATAGTTGCTTTATTTAATTAGGATCTCGGTAGAAGACGAGTGATTTTTCTAGCACTCGCGCGAGATCAGGAATTGGTTGTACCCACTTTTATATCATCATGATTCTAGTTGTGGACAACAATCCATGGGGATTGGTTGTCTACGAGATTGAAAATGGAATAAGGATTAACGTGCGGATACCTGTGTCAAGCGTTTGAACGTACTAAACACATACCGAGAAATATGGTAAATCGGTAAGCCTAGTACCTGAGTGAACCTGCCCGCAGATTGCCCTCCTCACGCGACCTGAGACGTGGTCTCCCATTCCGGTTATGGTGGGTACAAGTGCGGTCACTGCACGACGGCCAGTCGGGGTCAGTGAGGCATTGTACGCCAAGGCGGTGAGCCCCTTTCTGTTGCCAGGGAATCGACGGGGACGGTTGATATGTGTGGGGACGGAGTGCCCCTGCATGTCGTGTGTTTAGGTTTACCTTGCAAGGATAAAAACTCGATTCGAATCGTCTGCTTCTCGCAGCTAATGAGACTGCTTGATCCATTGTACTGCATTGAGTAACAAGTGGAAATATGATGAGTTGATATAAGATGTTGATTGCTAATAATGCTTGCTACCATGTGTGAGTAGATAGTCCACTTTTAGCCTTAAGAGAGTCACACTTAATTTTGACCAAGTTAAAATCTTGATTTAGAAACTCAGCTAGTGCTTTTGGCAACCCAACCCCACAGCCAAACAGCTGCATGTCTAGAGGTAGAGGAGTAGACTCCTCACACCGGGTAAGTCTAGCTGAGTATTAGTATACTCAGCCTTGCTTGTGGCATAATTTTTACAGGTTCTCTGGAGGAAATGGTTGCTGGAGTGACTTGGCCGTCCATCTTGCCACCGGGTTGGATTGTCGAGTGGGACCCTGCCTCGGCTGAGGAGGAGCATGAGGAGTGATGGGACAGGCTTCCCCATCCCTCTATTTATTTACCGTTAGTTTATTTCCGCTGCACTTCGAACAATGATGGTTACTTTTGCAAAAAAAAACTCCGATGATGATGATGGTGATGTAATAATTTAATACTCTGACATGTATGGTTTTATGCTTTATTGTATTTGCTCTGTGACTCACCTTCGAGTGAGATTGTGGTACTTGATCCTGTCAGTGGCCGTGTCGGACTAGATCCGAGGGATTGACGGGTTATTCCCATTTAAGTGTGGTCTAGCCTCTAAGGCGGGGCTTAGGCACTTAAGTTGGAATAATTCGGGCAGTTCCGCCACAGTAGTGCTCGCTCTGTCAAGGGGGTGCAGAGGTTCATTCGATTTGGTTTTGTTAGTCACCCACCTTGGGGAGGTGTACTGCGTTTGTACGACTGGCGAAACCTAACGAGCAGCTATGCACTAGGGGAGTCTTTGTAAAGGCTACGTAGTGAAACCTTATCGACTCAACTTGGTAGTGTTTGAGGGTTTGATCGACCCGAGGCAAAAAGGGATCACAACTCGTGGGTAAAGTGTGCAACCTCTGCAGAGTATTAGAAACTGGTATATCAGCCATGCTCACGGTTAGGAGTAGCCTTGGGATCCTCTTTGATTAGAAGAACTTTGGATACTTTTATGATGATGATTAATAATGATGGTTATAATTATGATCTCTGGTATTTTCTCTTGGAGGGAGTACTTTTGGGTAATAACTGGGTTTATTACTAAAATTTGGCTCTACTATCAGTAATAAATATCTGACCAACTAAAAGCAACTGCTTGACCTTAACTCCACATAGAGCTAGTCCACTTTAGCTAAACGGGACATTTGCTGAGTACGTTGATGTGTACTCACCCTTGCTTTAAAAAACACCCCCACCCCAGGTTGTCCACACTGTATTCAGTGCTCAAGAGGAGATGCAGGCAACATGGAGGACTTTGAGGAGTTCCAGGACTACGACGAGTTCTAGTTATGTTAGTGGTTGTTGGGGGCCTTCGTCCTTCGAAGGCCCTCAAAAACGTGATTTAACAATATCTTCCAAGTGTGACATGTGAATAGGTACCTTCAGACTCGGGCTAAAAGCATATACGATGTAAAAAGCATGATCGTGACGAAGGTTGGAGTTGCTCCGAAGCTACGTGCAGGGGAGCTTCGGCTAAATGGCGGAAAAAGGAACCGACTTAAAGGGGAAAAGGCTATATAGTCCTCATAGAATTGTATATAAGTTAATAATAAATGTAAAGGGCATGAATGTAATTTCTCACAGGCTGCGTCCTGTGCCTATAAATAGATGAACAGTACCCCCGTACTGTTCACGCTGACCTGTACGTGCTTTTGCGTCACGCTTGTACTTTTTGTCTTCTATCAAGCCGAAGGTACACTTGTAATTCAATAGTTTTCTGTCTTTCCAGAATAATATAATAAATTAATAATGTTACATGATTGTTTACCTTGCCTTTTATATTTCATATACTTCTTCTTTTATTAACATATATCACATTGATGAAGGTATATCCTTCATAACCTTCGGCTGAAGATCATTATGTCCTAAGGGAAATAATGCTTCGAAGGACGAAGGGCATTAACATTTAACATTTTTTGTTGCCTTGTTCTTAACTCATAGCATTTGAGAACAAGTCCCCAACATTGGCGCCCACCTCCGGTGAACTCTTTCGACCACCTTCGGCAAGCACTGACCTTCGTCATGCCGCCGAAGAAAGCTTCAGAACCAGGGACCGCTGCACTGCAGCCGCTGGACCCAAACCAGGAAACTCTTTCTCTTCGAGAGGCTCGAAGCCAGAAGAGGAAAGCCACCAGTCCAACACTCCAGGAGGAGGAGTTGGACCAAGAGATCAGGGACATGTAAATAATCCATCAGCAAGTACAAAGTAAGAAGGAGAAGATGGCGCGGCTGGCTGATCTTCAAAGGAAGATTGACGAGGCCACTTAGGAAGCGCGTCATCTTGCTCAAGATGAACAGGATCGGAGACCCCAACACAGGGAGCTTCATCAAGAAGGCTTGTTCAATGAAGATGGATGGTATGATGATTTTAATCATGATGCCTTTACTTTTGATGATGCTTCTCCCTTGGCAGCAGAACTGCAGGCTACCCCATGCTCCCCGTCATACAAGCCACTTCAGCTTCCCATGTATGATGGGCATTCAGATCCAAAGTAGTTTCTGATGAGCTACGAAGCAACTATATCTTCGTATGGAGGCAATACTGTAGTTATGGCGAAGTCCTTCGTCATGGCAGTCCAGAATGTAGCCCAAACATGGTATTCTTCTCTTCAGCCAGGGACTATCACCTCGTGGCAGAAGCTTAAGGACATGTTGGTTACCAGCTTCCAAGGCTTTCAAACGAAGCCGGTTGTGACGGAACCTCCCAAGTAATTAGGCCCACCTATAGTTGTCCTTGTCCAACAGACATCAGACACCCTGTAGATGTTCCTAAATCACTTGACAAGTTCGGTATCTTCTTTCTTACCTTTCCAGGAACGTTTCACCCGTCTTGCAGACATTACAGAACATCGGAGATATAGAAATGCGGAAGCGATTACATAACTTACATTTATTTAAAAGTAAGATCAAGTTACTTATTACAGACCATAGTTATCCTAGGAGTGCAGAGTAATATTATTACAATACCAAGGGAGGCAAAAACTCCTCCCGATAGTTTTTAAACAAAAGTTCTATATAGAGGATCAAGTCCTCCCGCGGCTTCACTCTTGTTTGTCTTCCTTGGGAACCACCTTGGAGCAGAAGCAACAAAAATTTGTCGCTTCCTCACCTAAAAACAACGGAGGGATAAACCCTGAGTATGGAATTACTCAGCAAGTCTTACCCGACTAAAGAAAAGACTCTCAAGGGTATGCTGGTTAAGGGACTCAAGGTAAGGCTTTTCAAAATCAAAGACTCTGTTTTGCAGAAATGCTTACTAAAGTGGATCCTTAAAAATTCAGTTTTATTTGTCAAGTTAAGTAGAATTACCTGTAACTAGAGTTCTTTCTACCCTAGTTCAATCACTTGTCCTGCACTAGCCAATTTCTTAACAAACCATCATCTTTAGTGGAATGCTACGTGTAAGTCAGTGACCAAGTCTTCACAACCGCGAAGGTACGACGATCCGAATCGATTATACTCAGCTGAGGATCTCCAATCACACGACATATGTAGCACTTAACCCTTGCATATGTCAACCTGCCACCGGGGTTCTTAAGACCAGATCAGGTTCACGCAAACCGAGAGCACAGATACACCACAGTCCAGCCTCTTTCCACGGAGGGTACACGCTACTCTCGCCACCGCTCCACGCCCATTTCGTGTTATCTTATTCTGGCCTTAGTCTGCCCGAGGCAAGGCTTACCCATGACGAGGCATGTGACCAGTTAAAGGGTCCCCGGTCAGCAGGCCTACATCGAGACGGTCCTTAATCGACTCAGACGGAGACACTACACCGAGACTCCTTTCTCGTGCAAGTCACCCGCCCGGTCTTAGCTTAATAATTTCAAACCCAAAGTTTGGTACCTGGCAGAGGTACATCTTTTCCGATGTTGAACCTATCAAGGCCTTTGATAGATCCACCACGAAGTTTTATTTTCGAAAACATCCCACCCACCTTTGCCATATCATATTTTGTAAAAACAAAACATTTTGTTTTCTAAAGCAAGGCTAAGCATCAAAATCTTTTGTAAAACGGGTGATCAAGGAAGGTAATCAAGTTCAAGGAAGGTAATGCAGGAATTGTTTTATCAATCAACTCCTATCACCTAATGCATCAAGCAAGTGAGAAAGATTTTAAAAACATCAAGGAAGGTGGCAAATGCACCGGGGCTTGCCTTCGTTAGTAGGTGAGTCAGGCTCGGTCCCACAAATATCGAAGTAGAAACAATTCCCGGCCTGAGAATCCGAAGGTGGTGGTGTCTTCTCTTCGGTCACTTCAATCTCTTCTTCGTTTTCTAAATATAACCATATAGGTATATATATAAGAATAAATGCCATGTAATGCTCATGAGAGTGCGAAGATAATAAAGATTTATTATCTAAGTCTTGAATACAACTTTCCTTCACGGAACTCTGAGAACTTAGGGTTTCCGGAGTCAGTAAAGGAGTTCAAAGAACAGGGGGGTTTTAGGTTCTAGTTATCAAACAAGGTCCAAATCAAACCAAACTCTACCCATGGATTCTAAATAATGTATAGAGTTTATGTAAAAAGTTTGAGCAATTTTGGGATTATTATCTATTTTCTAAAAATCCAGCACCAATACTTTAAACTACTTTAAATACCTTAAAATTCCTTAGTTAACCTAAAAATCTTAGAACTATTTTTATTAATTTCTAGGGAAAATAAGAAGTCTAGGAAAATTGGTTTCACAATTTTAGGATTTTTCTATAATTTCTTATATATTTCTAAATTCCCACTGAAAAAGAAAAAGAAAAGTGTTTAACAGTGTTGGGCTGATTCTAGCCCAGCCGGCCCAGTACCAGGGGAAAACGCGCGCGCTCCAGCGCCCTGGCGACTTTGCATAAAGACCCTCGGGTTTCTGGCTAACCGAAAATAGGCTTAACTACTGTTTAACAGAGTCGCTGACGTTTATAGATAGAACCCCGCACTTCCATCTATTCTCGGTTTGAAGTCCATGACGGCGGCAGCGCGGGGAACAAACTCCGGTGAGATTGTACTTGCTGGTTTACGCTACGACCGGTGCTCTCGAGCGACATACACCGGATTGAACCCATCCCGAGCCTTTCCCCCAACTTAATTTCACTAATGATCAAGTGTTTTGCTCTGGCCACGGTGACCGTGAGCAGTGCGGCTAGATCGCCGTGTTCCCGGCGATTGGGAGTCTCCTAGTTCAATTCGGTGGCTCGGCAAGCATCACGGGGTTATGAGAATCCTCAAACGAGGGAGCAAGGGACAGGGACTGACCGGAACAGGGCTGGCGACGGTGAAGCTGTTCTTCGCGGGGGCGGAAACCGAATTGGGGGAAGTTTAAAATTCGAGCTCACTGGTGATTGACTAGGAGCAATACTGGTTGGGGTGGTGCGTGATAATGTGGTGGAGCTGGCCGCGGGCCCAATTTATAGAAGGAGCGAGCGGTGGTGATCAATTTGGCCGAGCCGTGCTGGTGGCCGGAGATGAAGAAGAACGCGTGTGCGGTGAATTCGTGTCTACCGTCGTGGCAACCTCCCCGGCGACGATGGGACAACAATAGGGAGTCACGGCGACGCGGTGGAAAGACTCGGACACGCGGCGCAAGGCCGTGCGACGGCGATCACCGGCGTTCTTATCCAATTCCGCCGCGGTAACCATGGTACGGTGGGCGGAGTTATTTAATGGTCGGAGTCTATCCATGGCGAGGATATTTACGCGACTCCAAGTGCTATCTGGTTACTAGTGAGTGCGAATCTCAACGGCGGCGACGATCCCGACGCAAAGTCATCGGCGGCGAGGGGTGCGGTTGATTTGATCCTTCCAGGCACTGTACCATGAGAAATTCAGTTTAAGACGCCTGACAGAGCAACTTCAGAGCAATTCCTCTCCAATTTTTGCATTACAACTTCGTCATCTCACTGCACCAAAGTTGGAGAGCTATATACCACCTATATTTCGACTATAGTGACTGAGCTCATTTGATCACTAGATCATGGTTGAATTCACACTCAAAGCTGACTCTGTTACACTGAATATCTGAATTTCAGAATGAAACCAACCTGACAGCCAAGCTTTGAGCTTAATTATCTCTGGATTTGTCTTAACAACTGAGCTCACACTCTTAAGCAAAGTTGTTCTCCTATGATTGGGCTACAATTTTGATGTGGTGACCTAGAGCAAAAACCCTAGAATTTGAAAGATACAAAGCCCCAAAGTTGAGCCAAAACTCTGAAATTCAGACTTAACATGAAATCTCAATTAGGGTCCTTTTTGCAAATAAGGCCAAAACTTAGGGTTTGGCTTGCAAATTCACATATGAGTGACCCAATTAACTTAAGATACTTATTTAACTTGGTTTTTGCACTTTAGTCCAAAAGTGGACTAATTTTGCACATAAGCCCCTAGGGTTTGGATTTAGGGTTTTCCAGGGTTCCAATTAGGGTTTTTGGTATCCTAGGGGTATAAATTTGATTCAATTTTATTTTTGGGAACATTTTATGACTATTCCCCTAAAGCCTTTGGGTTTTCTCAATTTGGGTTATGTCTTACCCCTTTAATCCCTATTTAGGGTTAAGTTCCCTATCCAGGGTTCTATTTGCAAAGTGTTATAACAATACAACTTGTTTGAAATTTTTACCTAGTGAATGCACTGTAGGTGTGTCAAACATATGCAATGCCAATGTTTATGATGCCATGCTCAAGTTTTAGTTACAGTAACACCAGGGGTGTTACATCCTTCCCCCCATAAAAGAATCTCGTCCCGAGATTAAAAGTCCTAGGGTAAGTAATGGAAAAGGAAACGTGACATACTTTTATTTCATTATTTCTGGTACAAGGCAGGGGTGGTTTGGGACTCACTCCTTTATTACCACAGCTATACATGCTTTACAATTTACAAGAGGCTAAAAAGCCTGGGAAATTCTTATCTAAAAAGTCTTGAGTTTCCCACGTAGCCTCATCTTCGGAATGCTGGTTCCACTGTATCTTGTAGAACTTGAGAGTTTTTCTCCGGGTAACCCTGTCCTTTTGATCCAAGACTCGAATAGGGTGCTCAGAATATGTCAAGTCCGGTTCAAGGACAACATCTGTCACTTCAATGGTTCGATCAGGAATCCGAAGACACTTCTTGAATTGGGACACGTGGAACACACTATGCACAGCAGACAAGGTTTCGGGTAACTGAAGTCGGTATGCCACTGGCCCATATCTTTCCAGAATAAGAAAAGGACCAATATATCGTGGTGCAAGTTTTCCTTTAACCCCGAAACGCGATACGCCCTTCATTGGTGAAACCTTCAGATAGACATAGTCTCCCTCAAGGAAATATAAGGGCATTCGCCGTTTGTCTGCATAATTCTTCTGACGAGCTTGAGCTTTCTTCAAATTATGAATTATCCTTTGAACTCTTTTTTCAGTCTCTTTCACCATATCAGGCCTGAAGAAGTACCTTTCACCAGGTTCAGACCAATTTAGCGGAGTACGACATCGTCGTCCATATAAAGCTTCAAAGGGTGCCATCTTGATGCTTTCTTGATAGCTATTATTATATGAAAATTCCGCTAACGGCAAACATTCATCCCATTTTTGTGGAAATTCCAGAACACACGCCCGTAGCATATCTTCCAGTATCCGATTTACCCTCTCAGTCTGTCCACTGGTTTGAGGATGGTAGGCCGAACTATGGAGCAACTTAGTACCCAAGGATTTGTGAAGTGCTTCCCAAAACTTGGCTACAAATTGAGGTCCACGATCCGACACTATGGTCTTCGGAACACCATGCAGACTAAGAATACGAGTAATGTACAATTGGGCATAGACAGTAACCGGGTGATCTGTCTTGACCGGTAGAAAGTGAGCAATTTTCGTAAGCCGATCAATTATAACCCAGATAGAATCATACCCTTTTGTAGTCCTAGGTAATCCCACAATGAAGTCCATACTAATATCTTCCCATTTCCATGTTGGGATCAGCAAATATTGTAATGGACCAGCTGTCTTCATGTGTACGGCTTTGACACGTCTGCAAGTGTCACACTTAGCCACATAGCGTGCAATTTCAATTTTCATCTTCGTCCACCAGTAGTGCTGCTTTAGATCATGATACATCTTAGTGCTTCCCGGATGAATAGAATAGCGACTAAGATGTGCTTCATCTAAGATTTGCTGGCGGAGTTCTTCATTCTTTGGCACCACTATGCGGTTATTGAACCATATCACACCTTGATCGTCTTCTTTGAAACATTTGGCTGTTCCAGCCATTATCTTCCCACGTATGTGCTTCATACCCTCATCATCTTTTTGTGCGTCAATTATTCTTTGTAAGATGATTGACTCCAGCTTCAAATGATTTGAAGTGCCATGTTCAATCATTCCCAGGTTTAATTTCTCCATCTCCTGGCATAATGTAATGTCAAAAGTCCTCGCTGTTAAACAATGGCAGGAAACCTTGCGACTAAGCGCATCTGCCACTACATTTGCTTTTCCTGGGTGATAATGGATTTCTAATTCATAATCCTTGATTAGCTCGAGCCATCGCCTCTGTCTCATATTCAATTCTGACTGGGTGAAGATGTATTTCAATATTTTATGGTCTGTATAAATATGACAGACATTACCCAGCAAATAATGACGCCAGATCTTTAGGGCATGAACCACCGCAGCTAACTCCAGATCATGAGTAGGATAATGTTCCTCATGTCGGCACAACTGCCTTGAAGCATATGCAATCACTCGGCCTTCTTGCATGAGCACACAGCCGAGTCCACTGCCTGATGCATCACAATATACATCAAAGGGCTTGGTGATGTCCGGTTGCCAATACCGGAGCATTGGTTAATAATGTCTTCAATTGTTCAAAAGCTTCATCACACTTTGAAGACCAATTGAACTTAATATCATTCTTCAATAAACTTGTGATTGGCTTCACAAGCTTTGAAAAATCTGGTATGAATCGGCGGTAATATCCAGCCAGTCCAAGGAAACTTCGGACCTGATGAACAGTGGTCGGGGGTTTCCACTCCAAAACGCGCATTTGCTGAACTTGGCATATAACTGATGTTCTCTCAAGCGCATTAACACGATCCGTAAATGTTGGGCATGCTCCTCTTCATTCTTGGAATATATTAAAATATCATCAATGAAGACCACCACAAACTTGTCCAACTCGGGCATGAATACCGAGTTCATCAAATACGTGAAGTGGGCAGGAGCATTTGTCAATCCGAAAGACATTACCAGGTATTCAAATAATCCATACCGCGTAGTGAACGCGGTCTTTGGTATATCCTCGGGTCGGATACGGATCTGGTGATAGCCCGATCTGAGATCAATCTTGGAAAATACCCTTGCTCTAGTCAGTTGATCAAATAGAATGTCAATCCTTGGAAGAGGGTACTTGTTTTTTATGGTGACCTCATTCAGGGGTCGATAATCCACACACATCCGTAAAGTTTGATCCTTCTTTTTGACGAATATGGCTGGACAACCCCATGGCGATGAGCTTGGCCGGATAAATCCTTTCTCAAGTAGATCTTGTAATTGAATCTTCAATTCTGCCAACTCATTAGGAGGCATTCGGTACGATCTTCTAGATACTGGAGCTGTACCGGGCTTCAACTCAATTACAAACTCTACTTCCCGTTCAGGTGGCAGTCCGGGCAAATCCTCGGGAAAGACATCGGGAAACTCGCGTACCACCGGGATATCCTTGATTTCTGGTATAATAGCTTCATAAGCTCCGCCAGTAGCTTTGGTTGGGATGGGGATAGGCAAAAGAATTTCTTCCTGGTTATGACTCAACCTGATAATTCTCTGATCAGTGTTGAGAGTTGCTTTATGTCTGGCTAACCAATTCATACCCAAAATGACATCTATATCTTGGCCTTTCAGAACGATCATATTAGTAGGAAAGTCCCGTCCGGCCAAGGTTACGGGCACTTGATAGGCCACTTCTCTAGTAAATATTTGTCCCCCTGGTGAGTGAATTTTAAACCCCTCTTTTGATTCATGGCATGAGATGCAATGTTGCTCCACAAATTTCTTGCTGATGAATGTATGCGAAGCACCAGAATCAAAGAGAATAATTGCTGGATGATTGGCCACAAGAAACGTACCCATCATTACCGGCTCACCGTCCGGTGTAGTGGCCACTTGTGTATAATATATGCGTCCCGTCTTCTTTGTATTTTTGCCCATATTATTTCCCTTGGCTTGAGATAAATTCCCAGGTCCTTGCTGATTATTTGACTGCTTCTGCTTTGGATAAGGGCAATCCTTGATAAAATGCCCAGATTTGCCACAATTGAAACATCCAGTCGATGAGCTGGGCAAAGTAGGGAATCGAGTGCCTGGGGCACCCGGCTGACTTGATGCAGTAGGGGCATTGTTGGGACGAATAAAGACTGGCTGCTTAAAAGGGAAGGAGGGTGGACGAGCGAAAGAACGATTCTGGTTAGAAGGTCGGATGACGAACCGTTGCCTCTTCACCGGGCCCTGACTAGGCCTATCACCTCCAAAACCCTTGGATTTTCCAGCGCCTGCATACTTTGCTTCTACTGCCAGTGCTGTACTGACAGCTCTTCCATAAGTAAGGTCTATGCAGGTTGCCATCTTCCTTTGCAGTCGATCATTTAACCCTCTCATAAAGCAATTCTTCTTCTTCAAATCAGTGTTCACTTGATCGATTACATATTGTGACAAATGATTGAACTTATTGAGATACTGGTTAACAGTATCCCCTCCTTGTTTCAGCTTCAAAAACTCTTCTTGCTTCATATGAAGAACACCTTCTGGTATATAGTGCTCGCGGAAGGCCACCTTGAATTCTTCCCAAGTTATCTGATGATTGGCCGGTTGGATGGCCACAAAATTACCCCACCAAGTGCTGGCAGGTCCGCGCAGTTGCTGGTCTGTGAACAAAGGCTTCTGGGTTTCCGAACATCGCAGAAGTCCGAACTTTTGCTCGATAACACGAAGCCATTCGTCTGCCTCTAACGGGTCTCTGGCTTTGACAAACAGAGGTGGTCGTGTCTCGGAGAAATCCATGTAAGAGGTTTCACGGGGACCCTGTTGATAACCCCGCCCGCCTTGTTGTGGAAACTGTTGACCCGCCATCTCTCTGAGAAAACGGGTATTATCCGCAGTTGCATTTACCAAGGCGGCAATCGCCTCGGCCAGTGTGGGAGGAACAGGAGGTGGATTTGGGGTAGACTCCCTCCCACGGGAGGTACTAGCTCCGTCCTGTGCTCGAGTCTTGGAAGGCATCTGTGGCAACAACATTTGAAAACAATATGATATGCCAAAGAAAAACCTTCCATTTTACATTACCAAAAAGAGTAATGTAGAGACTCGAATTTTTACAATAGGATACATTACCTATTATACAAATACACTACCTATTATACAATAGTACAACCTGTTATACAATAGTACAACCTGTTATACAATACACTACTTCTACTTCTACTACACCATTATTCCTGCTTCCCGTTGCTTTTGGCGGCCTCATCGTCAGGTATGGGAGACCATTCGTCGACCAGCCTCATGGAAGGAGGGGGCTGCAAAAGGTCTAACTCACCACCAAGCGTGTGTCCCGCAACATGCGAGGGTCCAGCTTCCGACTCATCAGGATTCGTAGGCTCACTGGGATGCAGTTGCGAATATAATACATGAACCTCTTCATGTAAGTTATTGCAATATGTCTGCAGGTCTTCGACGGCCAAGTTGAGCTCGGCTACTCGAGCTTGAGCCTTTTGCTCCTTGTCCCATGCAAGCGAACGAGATTGAACAACCCAGTCGAGTGCCAAATCCCGGTCCGTGAGCTGATCTCGCAGATGGCGGACATCTCTTCTCAAATCATTTATGCGGTCGCCATCTACGACCCAGATAGCCGTCCTGCGGCGGAGTTCCGCTTGGAGCCGACTTACTTCAGCTTCAAGTTCCCCTATAGGATCATTGCTTCCGCTACTACTATTTTCATGCCTTGGGGCCAGCTGGTGACGCGGCACACCAATCGGTCCAGTATGTTTGCGCGCTATTCTCCTTGTGCGCGGCGGCATTTTCTAAGGGGGAAAATTTAATTAGGATGGTTCTTAGCATGATGCATGTATAATTACAGAATCAACCTTAGTTGATTCACACCTTCTATATGTTGCACTCTTACTACCTGGTCTTTAAGATAGACTCTTCAGAATACTTAGGTAAGAAAGGAAGAGTGTTTCTAGATAAGTCTTTTTAGAAAATCTTTTTGAAGATGCCTCATAATATCTGCAAAGAAGGGCTACGCTCCGATACCAGCTGTGACGGAACCTCCCAAGTAATTAGGCCCACCTACAGTTGTCCTTGTCCAACAGACATCAGACACCCTGTAGATGTTCCTAAATCGCTTGACAAGTTCGGTATCTTTTTTCTTACCTTTCCAGGAATGTTTCACCTGTCTTGCAGACATTACAGAACATCGGAGATATAGAAATGCGGAAGCGATTACATAACTTACATTTATTTAAAAGTAAGATCAAGTTACTTATTACAGACCAGAGTTATCCTAGGAGTGCAGAGTAATATTATTACAATACCAAGGGAGGCAAAAACTCCTCCCGATAGTTTTTAAACAAAAGTTCTATATAGAGGATCAAGTCCTCCCGCGGCTTCACTCTTGTTTTTCTTCCTTGGGAACCACCTTGGAGCAGAAGCAACAAAAATTTGTCGCTTCCTCACCTAAAAACAACGGAGGGATAAACCCTGAGTATGGAATTACTCAGCAAGTCTTACCCGACTAAAGAAAAGACTCTCAAGGGTATGCTGGTTAAGGGACTCAAGGTAAGGCTTTTCAAAATCAAAGACTCTGTTTTGCAGAAATGCTTACTAAAGTGGATCCTTAAAAATTCAGTTTTATTTGTCAAGTTAAGTAGAATTACCTGTAACTAGAGTTCTTTCTACCCTAGTTCAATCACTTGTCCTGCACTAGCCAATTTCTTAACAAACCATCATCTTTAGTGGAATGCTACGTGTAAGTCAGTGACCAAGTCTTCATAACCGCGAAGGTATGGCGATCCGAATCGATTATACTCAGCTGAGGATCTCCAATCACACGACATATGTAGCACTTAACACTTGCATATGTCAACCTGCCACCGAGGTTCTTAAGACCAGATCAGGTTCACGCAAACCGAGAGCACAGATACACCACCGTCCAGCCTCTTGCCACAGAGGGTACACGCTACTCTCGCCACCGCTCCATGCCCATTTCGTGTTATCTTATTCTGGCCTTAGTCTGCCCGAGGCAAGGCTTACCCATGACGAGGCATGTGACCAGGTAAAGGGTCCCCGGTCAGCAGGCCTACATCGAGACGGTCCTTAATCGACTCAGACGGAGACACTACACCGAGACTCCTTTCTCGTGCAAGTCACCCGCCCGGTCTCAGCTTAATTATTTCAAACCCAAAGTTTGGTACCTGGCAGAGGTACATCTTTTCCGATGTTGAACCTATCAAGGCCTTTGATAGATCCACCACCAAGTTTTATTTTCGAAAACATCCCACCCACCTTTGCCATATCATATTTTGTAAAAACAAAACATTTTGTTTTCCAAAGCAAGGCTAAGCATCAAAATCTTTTGTAAAACGGGTGATCAAGGAAGGTAATCAAGTTCAAGGAAGGTAATGCAGGAATTGTTTTATCAATCAACTCCTATCACCTAATGCATCAAGCAAGTGAGAAAGATTTTAAAAACATCAAGGAAGGTGGCAAATGCACCGGGGCTTGCCTTCGTTAGTAGGTGAGTCAGGCTCGGTCCCGCAAATATCGAAGTAGAAACAATTCCCGGCCTGAGAATCCGAAGGTGGTGGTGTCTTCTCTTCGGTCACTTCAATCTCTTCTTCGTTTTCTAAATATAACCATATAGGTATATATATAAGAATGAATGTCATGTAATGCTCATGAGAGTGCGAAGATAATAAAGATTTATTATCTAAGTCTTGAATACAAATTTCCTTCACGGAACTCCGAGAACTTAGGGTTTCCGGAGTTAGTAAAGGAGTTCAAAGGGCAGGGGGGTTTTAGGTTCTAGTTATCAAACAAGGTCCAAATCAAACCAAACTCTACCCATGGATTCTAAATAATGTATAGAGTTTATGTAAAAAGTTTGAGCAATTTTGGGATTATTATCTATTTTCTAAAAATCCAGAACCAATACTTTAAACTACTTTAAATACCTTAAAATTCCTTAGTTAACCTAAAAATCTTGGAACTATTTTTAGTAATTTCTAGGGAAAATAAGAAGTCTAGGAAAATTGGTGTCACAATTTTAGGATTTTTCTATAGTTTCTTATATATTTCTAAATTCCCACTGAAAAAGAAAAAGAAAAGGGTTGAACAGTGTTGGGCTGATTCTAGCCCAGCCAGCCCAGTACCAGGGGAAAACGCGCGCGCGCGCCCGCGCCCTGGCGACTTTGCATAAAGACCCTCGGGTTTTTGGCTAACCGAAAACAGGCTTAACTACTGTTTAACAGAGTCGCTGACGTTTACAGATAGACCCCCACACTTCCATCTATTCTTGGTTTGAAGTCCACGACGGCAGCAGCGCGGGGAACGAACTCCGGTGAGATTGTACTAGCGGATTTACGCTACGTCTGGTGCTCTCGAGCGACATACACCGGATTGAACCCATCCCGAGCCTTTCCCCCAACTTAATTTCACTAATGATCAAGTGTTTTGCTCTGGCCACGGTGACCGTGAGCAGTGCAGCTAGATCGTCGTGTTCCCGGCGATTGGGAGTCTCCTAGTTCAATTCGGTGGCTCGACAAGCATCACGGGGTTATGAGAATCCTCAAACGAGGGAGCAGGGGACAGGGACTGACCGGAACAGGGCTGGCGACGGTGAAGCTGTTCTTCGCGGGGGCGGAAACCGAATTGGGGGAAGTTTAAAATTCGAGCTCGCTGGTGATTGACTGGGAGCAATACTGGTTGGGGTGGTGCGTGATAATGTGGTGGAGCTGGCCGCGGGCTCAATTTATAGAAGGAGCGAGCGGTGGTGATCAATTTGGCCGAGCCGTGCTGGCGGCCGGAGATGAAGAAGAACGAGGGTGCGGTGAATTCGTGTCTACCGTCGTGGCAACCTCCCCGGCGACGATGGGACAGCAATAGGGAGACAGGGCGACACGGTGGAAAGACTCGGACACGCGGCGCAAGGCCGTGCGACGGCGATCACCGGCGTTCTTATCCAATTACGCCGCGGTAACCATGGTACGGTGGCCGGAGTTATTTAATGGTCGGAGTCTATCCACGGCGAGGATATTTACGCGACTCCAAGTGCTATCCGGTTACCAGTGAGTGCGAATCTCAACGGCGGCGACAATCCCGGCGCAAAGTCATCGGCGGCGAGGGGCACGGTTGATCTGATCCTTCCAGGCACTGTACCATGGGAAATTCAGTTTAAGACGCCTGACAGAGCAACTTCAGAGCAATTCCTCTCCAATTTTTGCATTACAACTTCGTCATCTCACTGCACCAAAGTTGGAGAGCTATATACCACCTATATTTCGACTATAGTGACTGAGCTCATTTGATCACTAGATCATGGTTGAATTCACACTCAAAGCTGACTCTGTTACACTGAATATCTGAATTTCAGAATGAAACCAGCCTGACAGCCAAGCTTTGAGCTTAATTATCTCTGGATTTGTCTTAACATCTGAGCTCACACTCTTAAGCAAAGTTGTTCTCCTATGATTGGGCTACAATTTTGATGTGGTGACCTAGGGCAAAAACCCTATAATTTGAAAGATACAAAGCCCCAAAGTTGAGCCAAAACTCTGAAATTCAGACTTGACATTAAATCTCAATTAGGGTCCTTTTTGCAAATAAGGCCAAAACTTAGGGTTTGGCTTGCAAATTCACATATGAGTGACCCAATTGACTTAAGATACTTATTTAACTTGGTTTTTGCACTTTAGTCCAAAAGTGGACTAATTTTGCACATAAGCCCCTAGGGTTTGAATTTAGGGTTTTCCAGGGTTCCAATTAGGGTTTTGGTATCCCAGGGGTATAAATGTGATTCAATTTTATTTTTGGGAACATTTTATGACTATTCCCCTAAAGCCTTTGGGTTTTCTCAATTTGGGTTATGTCTTACCCCTTTAATCCCTATTTAGGGTTAAGTTCCCTATCTAGGGTTCTATTTGCAAAGTGCTATAACAATACAACTTGTTTGAAATTTTCACCTAGTGAATGCACTCTAGGTGTGTCAAACATATGCAATGCCAATGTTTATGATGCCATGCTCAAGTTTTAGTTACAGTAACACCAGGGGTGTTACACCGGTCACAGCTCAAGCTCTGTTCCAATGCACGCAAGACCACGAAGAATACCTTCAGGCATATGTACGAAGGTTCTTGCGATTGAGGGCACAAGCGCCTACGGTGCCCAATGAGATTGTCATTGAGGCCATGATCAATGGTCTTCGCCCAGGACCTACTGCCCAATATTTTGCCAGGAAGACCCCACAAACTCTGGAGAAGCTGCTTCAGAAGATGGCTGAGTACATCCGGGGTGACAACGACTTCCACCAAAGAAGGGAGGAAGCCTGCAGATTCTCAGAAATGATCAGGGGCTTTGGAGGAAGAATCCACCCGAGGCACGTCAGGTCAATCCATAATTCCACTCAGAGTGACGACAAAGGAAGTCAGCCTTAGAGGTCACAATACACCTCACAATCTTTGGGGCAACAGCAGAGCTCTTTCAGACCACCAGCTCTAAGGGGCAGAGGCGCCAGAGGCTTTGGGGGAAGATTTGGAGATCAGCCTAGAAAGATCTACTTCTTATTCTATGGTGAGGACAAGGGCCATACCATAAGAATGTGCCAAATCACCATTCAGAAGCAAAAGGAGATAGCAGAAGCTGAAGCTCGGTAGAACCAGCCGAAGCAGGTCTTGCACACTGCTTCGTGCCACTCTCCCTACATACCAGAGTATGTGGGCAATCATCCCACAGCTTCTGTGGCTTCGGCTAGTCACTCACAGGCTTCCTGGCCACAACTCCCACCCCGCCACCACTACAGCCGACTTATTCTCGAGGCCAGCCAGAAGGGCGCCAGTATCCTCAGCAGCAACGCGAAGTCAGGGAGGAATCCGAAGCTCGCACAACCAATAGTATTGTGCCAGAATCAAAGCACATTTATTGAGCGATATCCTACCCCTGAAGTATTTTTGTGTTCTATGTCATTTTGTTTTTCAATAAGGAACAAACGATGCAGAACTAGTTTTAATTTCTTGTAATAGTTTCACTTTTATCAGAATGAAATATATCTTCTTCAAATATTTGTGAAGCTCAAAAATTGCTGAAGCTCAAAAGACATTCCTAAGGGAATGCAGAGCTAAAAATCGCAGTGCAAGTTTCACCGAAGCTAAAAAAAGTCGTTCCTAAGGAGCGCAGCGTAAGTTTGCCGAAGCTACAAAAAGTCGTTCCTAAAGGAGCATAGTGTAAGTTTTCTGCTCAAAAGTCGTTTCTAAGGGAATGCAGAGCCAAATACCGTCGAAATATAAGGCGAAGCGCGAAAAGTCAACGCGAAAAATACCGCCGAAATAGAAGGCGAAGAAGTTCAAAAGACGTTCCTAAGGGGATGCAGAACTTACACCAAAAAATAAGCGGTGATGCTGAAAAATAAATGGCAAAGAGACTTCGATCGTTCCTAAGGGAACGCAGAGATGTTGTGTTCCAGTGTGGGCGTGTGGGTGTGTATCTTTGGCATTAGCATCATTCACATCATATCATCACATCATCCTGCATAGCATCACATCATACATCATATTGCACTGATGACACGAGTTGAATACGAAGTCGACCTTCGGAGACTGCTTTATAAAAGATAAAAATGTGCTAAGGCACAAAATTAGTTGAGAAATACGGCTTCATCAGGTCTATTGCAGAAGAAGGGATCCTTTGTTTATGAAGCTAGGAAGTTTTTACGAAGCATGGATATTTTCACGAAACATGGATATTTTCACGAAGCACGGATTTTCTTCTTTGTGAAGCATGAAAAGAAGGGAATGTGTTTTTTCGCCGAAGGCTGAAAATGGTATGTATATAAAGTTTCATGCATCGCAAAGAACTGAATTACAAATAATTTACACATTAAATTCAAAAATATGCACATCGATTATTACAGTCTTCATACAACGAAGCTACATTGATAGTCTAAAAATGTTTTTACAATATCAGTCCTCTCTCAGGACCTTTTCTGCAATTTCATTCAACAACTTGTTAACAACTTCGTCAACAATAGATTTGGCTATGTTGATGATTTCTATTTCTTTCTTCGTTTCTGGGTCGGCCAGGGGGTCGAACGACTCCGGTGGAGGAGATAATTTAGCTGCGGTAGAAAAAAAAAACAATCATTTCAATGTCACGAAAACAAATGACGAAGCTAAAGGCCATTAAACGATACCTATCTGTCTCTCGCGTTCTGCAGCTTCTTCAGCTTTTTTCGCTGCTTCTCGAGCGTCATGAATATCTTTTTCACTTTTCTTCATTATTTCGTGAGCCATTTCTAGGCCACCATTTGCCCAGATGTTAGTGTAAAATTTTCCGCCCACTAAGCTTGCTTCAGCTGAGGGATCTTTTGTATCATCCACGGAGAAGGCAGCTTCGGCTTGGGCCAGGGTTTTGACATGATCGCAACCCACCTTCTCCAGGATGGCTGAAATTCCTCTTGCACCGGAGAACGCGCAGACATCCCCACGATCACTTAGAATTTCTTCAAAAGCTTCGGCCTCTCCGCTTATCCACTCGATAACACCCTCAGGGTCGCCTCGTATGAAGTTATCTTCGTTTGAATAGGCGCCCACGTTGGCGAAGCTAGCCTTTATCTTCTTCACGCAGCCCAAAGATTTTTCAAAACATTTTTCCTTCGATGCGCGAAGCTCTTCAACTGTTTTTTCTAAATAGTTTTTCCAATATTCGCTGGCCTCTCGGTTAGCTTCTGCGAGAGCGCATTTTTCTTTGGCCTCTGCCAATTGTTTCCGAAGGTCCTTGATCTCATTCTTCTGGATCTCAGCTTGAGCCTTGAAGCTGGCTTCATCTTCTTTCACTTTGTTCACCAACGAAATCAAAATTTTGTCTTTTTCAAGACCTTCATTCCTTAGTTCGATTACCTCTGAACGAAGGTTGTTCAGAGCTATTGTATATCCTTCATCTTCAATATTTTTCTGTGCCCTAAGGGCATTGCTAAGAATTAAGCCCGGCAAGAGGGAGATAGAATTAAGTATAAACAAATAAAATGTTTTGTTTTCAAAATACTAAATTAGCCTTTATACCTTTATGCTGTTATACGCTAAGCTGTCAGCAAGCTCATCCTTCGATAAGACTGAAAGGCCATCTTCCAGCGTCGGAAATCCGATGCTTCTCCCTATCTCCCGGCATACGGATATCTCTTTACTATCCAGGAGACAGTACAAAAAATCTTCCTCCCCGCTGCCTTTAAACACTAATGCCGCCTTCGGGTATTTTAATTTTTGGGCATAGTGTAGCGCTTCCAGCTTTTCTGCTTGAGAAAGTCTCTTCCCCGAAGCATGGCGAATGATGTAATCAGTGCTTTCTTTTGAAGCTTCGGAGGCAGGAGCTTCAGCCCTTTCAGGCGCAACTTGTTCTCTCACCTTTTCTTCAATTACGACAGGCTCTGTCTCAGAAGACTCTAAAGGCCCAGCTTTGGTATCAACTTGAATTACTGCAGCTTCAATTTCGGCCGGCTTTGTTTCAGCTTCGGTTTGCGCTTTCAAAGCTTCAGCAATTTTCCTTGAAGGAGTAGAGTTCAAAGTCTTTACTGTTTCTAACATATCTAGTACATTTGCCATCCTTCTCCTCTTGGGAGTTGCGACAGAACTTTTTTATGCCTTCGACGCTGTTACTTCTGATGAAGGGCTTAAAATTTCTAACACTTTTGTTTCTCCAATATTTGACTCTTCAGCCTTATCCTTATCAGTCTTTGTCCCAGCTAGCTCAGCTGAGGGTAGCTTTGGCATTGTATTTGGCTCTTCAGTCCTTTGCGCAGGAGGACCAGTTTCTCTTGATTCAGCAGCTGAAGAAGCCTCCTCGCCAAACTCAGTCACCACGGCCGGTTCAATATAACGTGGCCAGTGGGTAAGTACCCTCATCTTTTTGCCCACAGCCTTCGGCACAGGTTCAGCCGAGGCGGCTAGAGCAGTAGCTTTCCTCTTCTTCCCTTGCCCCCGCAGCGGGTAGCGGTAGTCGAGGTAGATCAAGCCAATAGCGTCGAAAACTCTGTTCAATATCTTCTTTTCTCGACTTCCGAAGGCTATGGATAATGCATTATCTTCTGCCTTGGAATATGATCCAAGCAGTTCATCACTTGTAACTTCGATGCATTTTAGCCAGTCATCGTTTGGTTCATCGAATTTATCCCCATATCTGAATGTATACTTCAGCCAGACCAATTCAACTTCGCTAGACTTGGTGACGGTCTCCTTCGGCATCTCCCAGCTCTCTACAAGCGGCCATACTCTGAATGCTATGTGCTCTTGAATTAAATCTCTCGTACCAATAAAGAAGCAGACAGTACTAAATGCCTTCTGGCATGCTTCGACGGCTTCATCAATTTCAACCTTCGGCTTTCGAAGGCTGAAGCGGGACCATATGGGGCGCATAATAACCTCCTTGATGTCCTCCCTCGCTATCAAGTCATTCTTCACATAAAACCATTCTTCCATCCAATTTCCCGGCCATCTTTTTCGAAATGTTGGCACGGGGTGGCTTGCATTGGGACGGGCAATAAATCCGTAACAACCGAAGTTGTTGTGATATTGTTCTTTCCCCGTGGCCTTCGTCTCATACAGAAGTTCGTGCATGCTACAGAAGCATTTTGCGGTTGGCTCTATCCCTTGGCTTCTTACTACCCAGATGAAGACTCCCATCCTCAATATGGCTTCGGGGGTCAATTGATGAAGGAAAATTTGGAAGGTTTTCAACACTTCAACCACAAACCTGCTCAGTGGGAACCGAAGCCCAGCTTTGAAGAAGCTTCAAAAAATCACAACTCTGTTCTCCTCAAGCGCAGGAACGTTGTTGTCTCCGCCAGCCCTCACAATAGACATATCCCGAAAGTACCTTCCCCTCATGTTTTCGAGGTGACTTTGCTTGATGGTCGATTTTTCAAAAATTGCATGACTTGGTCTCCAGGGTCGATCCTCAGAATCTTTGCCTCCACTTTCTGCATCATAACTGTCACTATCACCAGTATCTTCAGACAGGCCCTCCAGTATCTCCTTAGTAGTCTTCTCTGTATTTGATTTTTCCATTGACTCGATAAACCCAGCTATGTAAGGATTCACAGCCTTCTTCTCCTCAAAAAGCTTCTCCTCTTCAGTTAGCTTCGTCTCAGCAGCAACCTTCTTGTCTTGAGACATTGTTTCCTTCAGAGATGGTGAAAATGTGTCTTTCTAACCGAAGCTCAGGAAGCTTGAGAACTAGCAAGCGTTAGTGAGCAAGAGGTATAAAATTGAGAAAATAAAGCAAATGGCACAAGCAGCGTACCAAATGAGGTTGGTGTGAGTTCTTATTTATACGCTCGGCACGCTCCAACTTGGGGGGCCCGTCCATCATTGACTGTTGCTATTCTAGCAAAGGGAAGGTGTTTTTTTGGACCTTCGGCTTAAGGCCTTCGTCCATGTCGCAGTCTGAATTCATTATCTTAAACAAATTAATACTGCGAGGGGCTACTATTGGGGGCATTCGTCCTTCGAAGGTCCTCAAAAACGTGATTTAACAATATCTTCCAAGTGTGACATGTGAATAGGTACCTTCGGACTCGGGCTAAAAGCATATACGATGTAAAAAGCATGATCGTGACGAAGGTTGGAGTTGCTCCGAAGCTACGTGCAGGGGAGCTTCGGCTAAATGGCGGAAAAAAGAACCGACTTAAAGGGGAAAAGGCTATCTAGTCCTCATAGAATTGTCTATAAGTTAATAATAAATGTAAAGGGCATGAATGTAATTTCTCACAGGCTGCGTCCTGTGCCTATAAATTGATGAACAGTACCCATGTACTGTTCACGCTGACCTGTACTTGCTTTTGTGCTACGCTTGTACTTTTTGTCTTCTATCAAGCCGATGGTACACTTGTAATTCAATAGTGTTTCTGTCTTTCTAGAATAATATAATGAATTAATAATGTTACATGATTGTTTATCTTGCCTTTTATATTTCATATACTTCTTCTTTTATTAACATATATCACATTGATGAAGGTATATCCTTCATAACCTTCGTGTGAAGGTCATTATGTCCTAAGGGAAATAATGCTTCGAAGGACGATGGGCATTAACATTTAACATTTTGTGTTGCCTTGTTCTTAACTAATAGCATTTGAGAACAAGTCCCCAACAGTGGCAAACCCCCAGTCAACTCCCTGTGAAGGCCTTATCCGCTACGTTTCGTATTCCACACTTCGATGATATTAAATGACTATGTTATGTTAAAGTCTATGTGGATGTCTTAGACATCTTGATGTAATAAAGTACCTTTCCGCTATTTACTTTAAGCAATGTGTGATGATGTCCAATTATGTAATCGTTGTGTATGTGAGTTTCTGATCCTGGCACGTACATGGTTCACATTCGGTTTGCCTTCTAAAACTGGGTGTGACAGTTGGCAAGTAAAAAACCAGCCTTGAATGCCTTCCCGACGAGCGTTCTCGATGCTGCGTGTACCCCACATTACCAGCGTGGATTTCCTCTAGTAAGCGTTTTCCTGTGTCTGAGTCAATGCACTTCATGAAAACACCTGGGGCCCCTCTTTTGTATCGTGCATAACCTATGACTGAGTGAGCCGACTGCCTTGTGATGTGCTCAGCTATGGCTCTGTCATCTGGCTCTTCTTCATTACCTGACGTGACACTGGGTTGTTGTACCTCTTGGATGAATACACCTTGTGGAGCCTGCGCTCAGCTTGATCCTAGGTTGGATAAAGCATCAGTTGCCATGTTGCGGTCTCTCTCTATATGGTGGAACTCCAACCTTTCAAATTTGTCCTAAACTTTCTTGACTGCGGTGCAATAATTGCTCACTGATTCTGTGGAGCAGTCCCAATTTTTGTAGACTTGGCTAATGACGATTAGAGAATCTCCATATATCATCAATCTTTTGATCCCGAGTGACACGACAATATTAAGCCCATGTATCAAGGCTTCATATTCTGCAATGTTGTTGGAGGCAAGAAATAGGAGTTGCACTGCATACTTGAAGTTGATCTCCTCTAGGGGCAATGAAAAGGATGCCTGCCCCTGCTCCTTGCAATCTCAATGACCCATCAAAGTACATATTCCATACCTCCATTGACTCAGGATTTTCGGGGATCTATTGCTTGGCCAATTCTAACATGAAATCCACTAGAGCCGGGGTCTTGATTGCGTGCAAGTTCTGAATTCTTTGTCGCGAACTCCGAGTTTGCATGCCCACTTGGTTGTCCTTCCCACTGCTTCCCTATTGTGAAGTATGTCTCCTATCAAGAAGCCTATAACCACAACAACCTTGTGATTGTCGAAGTAGTGACACAAATTTCGTGCGGTGAGGAGTACTACGTTTAGCAACTTCTTTACTTGAGGGTATCTGATCTTGGAGAGGCTGATACCTTTTCTAATGAAGTCCACGGAGTGTTGGACTGGATGTGCATGCCCTTCTTCTGTTCACTCGACTACTAAAGTGGTGCTTACCACATGAGTCGTGCATGAGATGTACAACAATAGATCTTTAGCTAGTTGGTCGGTGGTGGCTCGGTTGGCTGGTTTGAGGACTAGCAAGGTGGTCAAGAATTTTTTGAGTGCCTCCAATGCTTCTTGTGCTTTAGGGTCCACTGAAATCTATCCACCTTCTTGAGCAGCTTGTAGAATGGCATGCCTCTCTCACCGAGCCGTGAGATGAAGTGACTCAGTGTTGCCATGCAGCCAGTAAGCTTGTGGACCTTCTTTTGTGGTCGTGGCGGTTCCATCCTTAGGATGGCTTCGATTTTCTCTAGGTTGGCCTCGATTCCTTGGTGACTAACGATGAACTCGAGTAACTTCTCGGATGGTACCCCGAACACACACTTGTCTAGGTTAAGCTTCCTCGGTAGTGCCTCAGGCTATTAAAGACCTGCTGGAGGTCATCGATGAAGTTCTCTAGGTTCGTGGTTTTGATTACCACATTGTCAACGTAGGCCTCTGTCTGCTTGCCCCAGTGGTCGGCTAAGCATGTTCGGATGGCCCATTGATAATTCTCTTCAGCGTTTTTGAGGCTAATTGGCATGGAGATATAGCAGAATGCCCCGAAGGACCTAACGAACGCCGCTTTTCCTAGTCTTCCTTCACCTGACTGATTTGGTGATATCTCTAGTAGCAATCTAGGAAGGAGAGCATGGAGCAGCCAGTGGTGGAGTTGACCACTTGATCTATTCTAGGGAGCCCGAAGGGATCCTTTGGGCAGTGTTTGTTGAGATCATGTCAGTATAGTCGATGCACATGCGCCAATCAACTTTATTCTTTTTTAGTACAAGAACAGGGTTCACAAGCCACTCAAGGTTCACAAGCTACTAGGCGAGCTAACTCGGCCAATATGGCTTCTCTTTTGTCGAGCGTAATGCGGTGTAGCTTCTGTCAGATCAGCTTTGCTTGAGGATACACCTTTAGTTTTTGCTTGGCCAGCTCTCTAGGGACTCCCGGTATGTCTACGGGTTGCCACACCAATACATCCTGGTTGTCCTGCAGAAAACATACGAGCTCGTCTTCCTACTTGGCGGTGAGGCTGGAGCTGATGATCGCCATCTTGCGTTCGTCAGAGAAGCCAAGGTTGGCTCTCTTGGTTTCTTCAGCCGGCCACATGGTGGTAGTGGTAGATGCTTCATTCATTGGGATTGTGAGGTCATCCCCTAGTGATTCGTTGGCAATTATCATTGGAGGTGCTACCGAGGGTTCGACGGTGAGGTCCGGGCATCTTGAGTATCATGTAGGCGTAGTGTGGGATGGCCATGAACTTGGCCTATCTTGGTCTCCTGATTATGGTGTTGTACCCGCACTCGAACCGAGCTACCTTGAAGTGCAGGAACTCAGTTCGGTAGTTGTCTAGAGCACCAAAGGTGACTAGCATGAAGAGGTGCCCTAGCGGGTACTCTCCTTCAGTCGGCACGAGGCCAAAGAATGGTGTATCCGACTCAATGAGGTCGACGATCGAGATCCCCAAGGCCTAGATTGTTCTGGGGACTGTGACATTAATGATGCTGCTGCCATCCACCAAAACCTTTTTGACCCAACTTTCTTGGATCATAGGGTCGACAAGTAGAGGGTACTTGCTAGGGTGATCAAAGTTAAGCCACTGACCAGCTCAGCTAAACGTGATGGAGTGCTCCGACCATTGATATGGCGTCGAGGCACTGTGCGTTGCCACAAGGGCCAACCGGCTGGTTAGCTTTTGCTATCTTTTGCTCTCCTGTGACCCATGGCCCCCGAAGATGACATTGACCTCCCTGTCAATGCACGGGAAGGTGCACCGCCACCCCACTTCTGTTACGATGGTTGTTCTTGTACGACTTATTCTCTTCGTGGTGGGGCAGCGTCAGCGGTTGAAATGGTTGGTCATTGCCGACTCAGTTCTTGAAGTCCCTGCAATTACGTAGGGTGTGGCGCATCTCCTTGTGGTACGGGCACTGGACGACAATGATCTCATCCAACGTCTGTACGTTGCCTCATGGCATGCCGCGGGGCCAAGCCGCCTGGGGCCCAACATCACGCACTTAATCTCTCGGCCTCTTGTACTAGCGCTTGTCCGCCTGCTGGTTCCCTTCCTTCTTCGACGCATGGGGTGTAGGCTTCGTGTGGCTGATGAGGTCCTGGGCCTGCTCGTCAGCGGTGATGTAGATGTATGCCTCTCAGAAAAGTTGTTCTGAATGGCTAGAGCTTTCTGGAGGATGGCTCAGATGAAAGCTGAGTCATTAGACCCACGGAAGAAGTCCTCGATCACGACAGCCTCCATGACATCGAGGATGCCATTCCTCATAGTTTGAAAATGCTTCAGGAACAAGCGAAGGGACTTGTCGCTTTTGTGTTTGATGGATTTGAGGTCCCAGGGTTGTGCTAGTTTGTCGGAAAGGGATTGGAAATTAGCGACAAACCGGTGGCAGAAGTCAGCCCAATTGTCGATGCAATGGCGAGGAATATGTCGGAGCCACTGTAGTGCATCCTGCTCGAGAATGATGGGTAGGTACGTTGTCATGACGTGCTCCGTTGCGCCGGCGGCCCAGGCGGCATTCGTATAGACGGCCAACCAGCCGCCTGAATAATCCTCAGTTTGGGGTACTTGTGTGATCAATCCATGTGGTGCTGGACTAAATTTGTTGTAGCAAAGTTAGACAACACGGTGTAGTGAACAAGATTTATGTGAAGCATTGGTATTGCTGTTATGTAGAATTGGGGGGATAATGATACTGCAAAACTCTCTGTCAGACAAATGTGTGCTAAATTTGGTGCAGTTAGCTGAAACCCAGTTTCAGTACTCTGTTGGTCGACTTTGGAGCTTGCTAACACAGAGTTTGTGGAGCTTTAGTTAGCAATCATTAAAGGAAAGATTGGGAATGAAGGCAGTGGAATAGTTCCTAGTAAGGAAGTATGTTGAGTCATTGTGTGAAAGTTGTGAGAAAATTGTACTGAAAATATCAGGTTTAGGTGTATGGTTGTTCTCTGAATTCAATTTCAGGGACAGATAGGCAGTGAGTTTTCTCCCCTTGATTCATCTTTATTGATTGAATTGTTCCCTTTTTAGGTTGGTCCCTGAGGCAAAATGTAAGTGTGATTTGGGGAACAAATTGTATTACATTTGGTTCCTTTGTCACCATTTGGAATTATGAGATAAAAGAGGGTTAAGGAGGGTGTTCAGTAGGCTGTCGAGCTCATCTGACTCAATGTTTGTCTGCCGGTTCTGAAGAAGATTCTAAATTACTGTGTATGGTTATCGTCCTTGGTCTAGTAGGGTTTCAAAGTATCTGCAGTTAAGGTTGGTATCCACCATAAGCTCTAGGGGTTTCTAGGGAGTAGTTGGATAAAGGTAAGTACTTAGCTAAGGATCTAGTGACTCAGCTCTACTGAAAAATATCAACTTGGACTGTTTTGGAGGACAGTGAGCAGTGGAGTCTTATCTATTAGCTCTTAACTAGAGTGCACTGGACAGCAGAATATCTAGTGACTTCACCCCTTCTAAAATATTAGGTGTTGCACATGTTAGTGCCATTCGCAGCTGAAGTCTTATCTGCTTTAGTATTTATCTGCAGAAATGGCCAAGTTGGATATTTGGGGTTGTATGAACTGGTCAGGTTCAGTGTATCTAGTTGTGCTGTGAGCCTACCTAGAGTTCATACTGGGGAGACACGTATGTTAGTCCATGCAACCTATGTGGTGCTGGTTTCTCCTGTTTTTTATGTTTATCAAGTTTGTGCTGAGCTCCATGCCCTACCTATACGTTCAGCCGTCCGATAGGGCATGGTTCAGAAAAGTATCTCCTCTACCTTGAGCTCTAACCAATAACCACTGCAAGGGTGAAGTTGTTCTAGTGTTCCACCCAGTGCTAATCCTCTCCCTTGCTACAGAGTTAAGCTATTCCTGAGCTGAGTGTCAACCCCCCTGTGTGGTGACCAGGGTCATTCGAGTGCTGACCTCGCCGTGGCCAAGTCGAATCGGTGAGTTAGTTACCTGTGTGTTGCTTGTTCCCTGCTTCACTTGAGTCATTGAAGCTCACAAAGTTCTCTGGTTGAATGCTACCACTGTCTAATGCTTGGAACATGGTTACTGTTGGGCACCAAATTGAGCGGCGGACGGTCCGGCCCTGAGGCCGGACGGTCCGCGCGTGCGCAGAGCAGATTAGGGTTTCGAGTTTTGTGCTACGGTTGTTACCTAGATTCGTGGAATTAGCTCGGAAATTAGTTTGTAAAGGGTCCAGCCCCCCTCCTCTATAAATAGAGAGGTATACGGCTGATTTGTAATCATCAATCGAATCAATAATAATTCTATTTCGTATTTATTTTCTGTACAATTAGGAGTAGTTCTAGTCTAGTTCTAGTTTAGCCTCTCAATCCCCAAATTCTCCGCTTCTCTTCAACTCTACGTCGATTAGAGGAGTCTAGGTCGGTCTGCCCGAGCCTAAACATCACCTAGGATCTCTCCTCCCCGACGGGGTCCCTCCCGGGAGCAAGATCCAGGCGCCACCGGCGACCTTCGCCGCCCCCTGCGCACGCGCAGACCATCCGGCCCCAGGGCGTGGATTGTTCGACCGTCAGGCAGGAAACCCTAGCCTCGCGCCAGGTCGCGGACCATCCGGCCCCTAGTCACGGACCGTCTGCCGCTATGCAGAGAGCACTACCGCTGGTTCGTGTTGAGTGATTGGTGCCCCAAAAAGGTGTCAACATACTTTTTGGCGACTCCGCTGGGGACGACAAGTCTAGACCCGTTGTCACACCCGGGTTTCGGGGCACCAAGACCCGGGCGCGAACATAATCACCAAGTGTGCTGGGACCAAGTCTCACACATATGATGAATCATGGCACATGATCGAATGTCACATCTTTACTATATAAAGGAGTTCTATACAAAATAAATAAATAATTACATTATAAGGAGACAACGGTCCAGCAACCCAAAGTTGACTGGGAGACAACAACCTAGACCTCTCACGAACACGTCACAGCATCCTCCATGCGCCTCATCCTGCGGTACCTGTTCTTGACCTGTGGGGGTGTGAGACAGCAAGAGTGAGCTCACATACGTTCATCGCTCAACAAGTTGTGGGGAATAATGTGCATGAACTCGCCAAAGGTGGGAGCTCACGTGAAGTGTAAGGCTTACCAAAGAGGATGGTTAGAGCTGAGCATTGCTTTTAAAGTTGGTCAAAATTTTATTAGCAATTACTAAGTATAAGTAAATACCAACCCGATTAAGTAGTAGAACAAAAGTAATAACATCACCTGCGATGCAATGCATATGACAAATTGAATTTAGTTCCATAAGTTAATCATGTGATGGTTCGAGCTGCTCATGACCGTGAGCACGGCTAGTATACCAGTTTTACACTCTGCAGAGGTGGCGCATCTTTACCCACAAGTCATGTTACCCATCTGCCACGGGGTTGTACGGGCCCCATACACCTCTACCAAGGAAGCGAGGCAGGGTAACACTACGAGGCCTTTACAAAGTTCCACTAGCTTCGGAAAACCCGCTACAGTTTATAAGAAGCTCCAATGCAGGGATCCCTTACCTGACCGCCATTGTAGCAAAATCAACCAAGGACCTCCCGACATTGACCACTCCCCTACTGCCTTTGCTCCTTTCGGGTAAGGTAGTCCTCCACTAGCTTTCCTAATTAAGCCAAGGGCGTCCCATTAAACCCTTGTGGTAGCACTGTTTTCTCTGGTGGTCGCTCCATGTTTCAATTAACATAATGATTTTATCATGAACAGTAAATAACAATTGATAACAAAAGTATGAATAATGTGTATCTCAATGCCCAAATCCACATATAGCACTATCAAGTACTACCCAAAAAGTTCAGTGGGAAACAAGGCATAAAGATAGTCAAACTAGGGTAACCTATTAGGTCCCATCAAAATTAACCTATGCAGATCATTATGATTAATCAGAACATGACTCGGTAAAAAGAAGTGATCAAGGGCACAACTTGCTTGGGACTTGAGGCTCCAGGTACCAGGATGATCTTCAAGTGACTCCTGACCTCACTGCTAGTCGTAGCAATACAAACAAACATGGTATAGAAAAAATTAACATCACACCAAACATAAGAACAAACTACATAATAATAATCTACGCTGTGTAACGAGATCGTAGAAACAAGAATTACTAAATTCGGAGTTACGGTTACCAAGTTATGAATTTCTGAAGTTATTAAGCACCTAGAATAAATTCAAATGAACATTTTTATTTCAAGTTTTATGGCTAAACAGAGGCACTAGATGATAGATAATATTAAAACAAAATTATTGCAACTGGAATGGGATCAAAAAGGAGTTAAAATGGAATTTCTATGAATTAAATAAGTTCTGGATATATTTTTATACACAAAAACCCTTTTCTAAATTATTTTCCTGAACTTACTAAGCTTCCAGACTGGGCGCAAATAACAGAGAGACACAGGGGTTATTACGCAAAAATTCATGAGACTCAGGATTCCCACAGACAGGACTGCGGGTTCATATGCTAAAAGAGCAGGGGCTTTTTAAGAAAAGGGACGCAGCGAAGGGGTATGGTGAATTCTGAGCCGCTCGGATTAGATCCAACGGCCCGTATCGGACCCCGAATCGGTACGGAATTGCGGCCATCGGATCAAAATCCGATCATCAGGATTTTATGAGCTCTAAATCGCTCACCACCCATCGATCGGCGATCAACGGTCCGTATTCATCTGACGAAGAGAGGCCCTGGGATCAAATCTCATTCGTCAGCCGGAGATCCAACGATGCTCAAGGCGTCTTCCCCATCCGATGAACACCAGGATGGCGGCGCTCCTACGTCTCTTTCTCTCTCCCATCTCTCACTCTGTTCTCTCGTCTACCTTCACACCAGCCATGAAGCCCGGTGGCCAGGGAGCCCAGAAATTCAGGTGCTCCAACGAAACTCCATATAGACTAATGTCGCGCAAAGGCGGTGGCAGGGAGGACTCACCATGAATCGTGCAGCGTAGATCTCTAACCATGGTGCACGGCGGGATTGCTGTCCTGATGAAGAAATCCCAGCGTGCAGGGGGGTTGTCCATCAAGGAACGCCACGGACCGAGCCAAGGCCCCCAGAGCACAGCTCGGCGGAGCCAACCTTGGATGGCCGCAGCGGCTTCACTCTCTTAATTCACGCGACGCTCACGCCCAGGTCGTCTTCCTCCCCTGGACATGATTACGGCGGCGCAAGCACCCAAGGTGGCGACGCGGAAGAACGCAGGGCTCAACCGGCGCAGGAGCAGGGCAGTTGCAGCGTCGAGCCGGAATAGGGGTTCTCCAGGTCCGTCCTGATGGCCATCAGAGACACTACTTCGTAGTTGATGCCGGCAGGGGAGAGCGTGGTGCTCTCGGCATTGATGTTCCTCGGTACCGCCCAGGCACCACAGGCGGTGGCCTGGGCTGCCTCGGCTGCGACAATGGACAGAAGCAAGCAAACATCATACCCACAAGAAAGTAAGCAGAGCAGCAAAGGGTCTAGGCACAGGCGTAGAGTATAGTAGTGTAATTTCGCCTAGGCTGTCTTCAAATCCTGGGTCCGCCACTGGGTATGCACCCGACGACTAGTCGAACGGACGCGGAGGGGTCACGGGGCTACGACCACGTATTTATATTTGGGATCAAGGGGTAGAGGATGCTTATCGGCCATCCTCACGCTACGGTTTGTTACAATAAACTAGGCGAGATCCTAGGTGTAGCATCTGAGTTCTGCCGGCAACAAACGATAAAATGAAATAAAAAATTGCTGGCCGCCACCATGGTTTATGAGCACGATATTATTGTTGGCATCATCAGGGAGAAGCAACCACCAGCAAGGTGGGTCACGCAAGAGGTGGAAATTGGAGATGGGCTAGGCCAATCCGACTAGCAGGTTAGTTTCTTTTTTATTTTTCTTTTTATTTTCCTTTCTTTCTATTTTTTTAAATTTAAATCCTTATCCTAAATTCAAATCTTGGTTTAAGTCAAGCTGATATGTACAACATAAAACTCCAATATAAAAATGCAAAGGTTTTATTATTATTATTATTATTATTATTATTATTATTATTATTATTATTATTATTATTATTATTATTATTATTATTATTATTATATATATATATATATATATTCGTTCAACCATATGCTTCAAAACATAAAGCTCATATTTTATTTTCTTAAGATATTTCTTTGGATGCGTACTCTAAATTTCATTACTTATTTATTTAGGACAAGTCAATATATAATCTTTACCATGAATTTTAATTCATATATATATATATATGTAAAGAGTGCTTTAATTATATAGTTTATAAAGGAAATAATTCAAATGTCTTTCTACTATTTATTGTTCCATGTTTTAGTTTTTTTATCTAAGTTTTGAGTACCAAACTCTTACTATTATTATTTATGTACTTTAGAGAGATATACTTCATAAAGAAATGAAATCATTATTAGAAGTCATTTTATCTCAAATCTTTTGGAGCATGTTTTATAGATTCCAAAATAGGATTTTGAGTGTTACAAATCCTACCCCCTTAAAAATAATCTCGTCCTCGAGATTTGTAAGAAAGGGATGTAAAAGGCCTTATTTATAGTTTAGCTTTTAGTTTCTAATCCGTTTAAGAATAAGAAGTTTCATGTTACTTAGAAAGTGATTAGGAAAACATGGGTATCTTCTATGCCTAGCCACTTTTTAGGCAATATAAGATTTGGTTAGAGCAAGGATAGATGACGGTAAGAAGTACTGGGTAAGGAAAGACTTCATCCTGGCTCGTGGATCATGACTACTTTCGCGATCCATTTGACTCTTTTATCCTTTGCTGATGAGGTTAATCTCTTTCGTTCTTGGGTCTTGGTGTCTCCATCTGCGTTTTAGAAGGTTTAGATACGTAGATGGTTGTGAAACGGCATATAGGTCAAACATGGTTTACTTTGCTTACAGGTTAGGATAGGTGGATTAGACAACTTATCAAATAGGTCAGGTCGTTCTACATGGCCAGTTTGGTCTAAGGTATTAATTTTAGGTCAACACATATTTATAGGATTAGGGTCTAATCTATTTCACCAGCATTAACTAACTTATTTAAGAACTCACCTTAGATTAGATCAAATTAGATTTGATAGATTGGCATGACTAGATTAGACTAGATAAGATTTAATTAGTTTTGGACTAGATCATGGTGGTTACTCCACGATGCGATAAGCAAAGTGGTTAGGATAAGATAAGATAAAATCTTTTAAGATGAGATAAATCTATTAAGGTAAGAGAGTATCTTTTAAGATAAGATGGATCTTATGAAGCTAGATATATTTTAATGGGGGATATTCTTAGTTGATCTAGTTATATTATGATTTTTTATGCCTTTATGTATATGCAGATGCAATTGTGGACATTACTCCACAACTCATCACACTTAATCAAAGATCCAAATAAAACAAATATCATAAGAACAAGCATTCAAGCATATAGATACTTATAAAAATAGTTTTGTTTTGGTTCCTAAGATTAGGTCCCTATTTCTAAAAGTCACATTAGGCACAGGATTTCAAAGTGTGAAATCCACTTTTGTCTTTAGAAGTGAAAAGGTAAGAATAATCAGAGTAAAGCGAAAATAGACGAGGAAAGATTAAGATAAGTTTAGAAAAGAATCAGAGTAGCAGAGGTAAGTAAGTAAAGGTTGTCCAGTTCTATCTAGGTTTCGTCCTACAGTCAACATTCCTCTGATACCACTTCTGTCACACCCGGGTTTCGGGGCACCAAGACCCGGGCGCGAACATAATCACCAAGTGTGCTGGGACCAAGTCTCACACATATGATGAATCATGGCACAGGATCGAATGTCACATCTTTACTATATAAAGGAGTTGTATACAAAATAAATAAAAAATTACATTATAAGGAGACAACGGTCCAGCAACCCAAAGTTGACTGGGAGACAACAACCTAGACCTCTCACGAACACGTCACAGCATCCTCCATGCGCCTCATCCTGCGGTACCTGTTCTTGACCTGTGGGGGGTGTGAGACAGCAAGAGTGAGCTCACATACGTTCATCGCTCAACAAGTTGTGGGGAATAATGTGCATGAACTCGCCAATGGCGTCCCATTAAACCCTTGTGGTAGCACTGTTTTCTCTGGTGGTCGCTCCATGTTCCAATTAACATAATGATCTTATCATGAACAGTAAATAACAATTGATAACAAAAGTATGAATAATGTGTATCTCAATGCCCAAATCCACATATAGCACTAGCAAGTACTACCCAAAAAGTTCAGTGGGAAACAAGGCATAAAGATAGTCAAACTAGGGTAACCTATTAGGTCCCATCAAAATTAACCTATGCAGATCATTATGATTAATCAGAACATGACTCGGTAAAAAGAAGTGATCAAGGGCACAACTTGCTTGGGACTTGAGGCTCCAGGTACCAGGATGATCTTCAAGTGACTCCTGACCTCATTGCTAGTCGTAGCAATACAAACAAACATGGTATAGAAAAAATTAACATCACACCAAACATAAGAACAAACTACATAATAATAATCTACGCTGTGTAACGAGATCGTAGGAACAAGAATTACTAAATTCGGAGTTACGGTTACCAAGTTATAAATTTCTGAAGTTATTAAGCACCTAGAATAAATTCAAATGAACATTTTTATTTCAAGTTTTATGGCTAAACAGAGGCACTAGATGATAGATAATATTAAAACAAAATTATTGCAACTGGAATGGGATCAAAAAGGAGTTAAAATGGAATTTCTATGAATTAAATAAGTTCTGGATATATTTTTATACACAAAAACCCTTTTCTAAATTATTTTCCTGAACTTACTAAGCTTCCAGACTGGGCGCAAATAATAGAGAGACACAGGGGTTATTACGCAAAAATTCATGAGACTCAGGATTCCCACAGACAGGACTGCAGGTTCATATGCTAAAAGAGCAGGGGCTTTTTAAGAAAAGGGACGCAGCGAAGGGGTATGGTGAATTCTAAGCCGCTCGGATTAGATCCAACGGCCCGGATCGGACCCCGAATCGGTACGGAATTGCGTCCATCGGATCAAAATCCGACCATCAGGATTTTATGAGCTCTAAACTGCTCGCCACCCACCGATCGACGATCAACGGTCCGTATTCATCTGACGAAGAGAGGCCCTGGGATCAAATCTCCTTCGTCGGTCGGAGATCCAACGATGCTCAAGGCGTCTTCCCCATCCGATGAACACCAGGATGGCTGCGCTCCTGCGTCTCTTTCTCTCTCCCATCTCTCACTCTGTTCTCTCGTCTACCTTCATACCAGCCATGAAGCCCGGCGGCCAGGATCCCAGAAATTCAGGTGCTCCAACGAAACTCCATATAGACTAATGTCACGCAAAGGGGGTGGCAGGGAGGACTCACCATGAATCGTGCAGCGTAGATCTCTAACCATTGCAGACGACAGGGTTGCTGTCCTGATGAAGAAATCCCAGCGTGCAGGGGGGTTGTCCATCGAGGTACGCCACGGACCAAGCCAAGGCCCCCAGAGCACAGCTCGGCGGAGCCAACCATGGATGGTCGCGGCGGCTTCACTCTCTTCATTCACGCAGCGCTCAGGCCCAGGTTGTCTTCCTCCCCTGGACATGATTATGGCGGCGCGGAAGAACGCAGGGCTCAACCGGCACAGGAGTAGGACAGTCGTAGCGTCGAGCCGGAACAGGGGTTCTGCAGCTCCGTCCTGATGGCCATTAGAGACACTACTTCGTAGTTGATGCCGGCAGGGGAGAGCGTGGCGCTCTCGGCGTTGATGTTCCTCGGTATGCACCCGACGACTAGTCGAACGGATGCAGAGGGGTCATGGGGCTACGACCACGTATTTATATTTGGGATCAAGGGATAGAGGATGCTTATCGGCCATCCTCACGCTACGGTTTGTTACAACAAACTAGGCGAGATCCTAGGAGTAGCATCTGAGTTCTGCCGGCAACAAACGATAAAATGAAATAAAAAAACTGATGGCCGCCACCATGTTTTATGAGCACGATATTATCGTTGGCATCATCAGGGAGAAGCAACCACCCGCAATGTGGGTAGAGATGTCCAAATGGGCCGCCCGGCCCGTTTTGGGCCCGGCCCGCCAGGCACGGTTAGAAAACCGGGTCGGGCCATCTAGGCACGCGGGCTCAATTTCCTGTCCGAGCCCAGCCCGCAGCGGGTCTAAACGGGCCGGGCCGGCTCGTTTAGCACGAAAAAATGGGCCAAAAAACGGGCTCTGCGGGCCGGTAAGCACGTTTTAGTGTAAAAAAAGCGGGCTTAACGGGCTTAGAGGTAAACGGGCCATGCCGGGCTAGCGCACCGTGCCTAGTTTCTTGTCCAAGCCCGGCCCGCTTATTCGTGCCGTGCGGGGCCGGCCCGGGCCCGCATAGAACCGGGTCGTGCCGGGCTCACGGACCTCGTGCTTATTGGACATCTATAAATGTGGGTCACGCAAGAGGTGGAAATTGGAGATGGACTAGGCCAATCCGACTAGCAGGTTAGTTTCTTTTTTATTTTCCTTTCTTTTCTATTTTTTTAAATTTAAATCCTTATCCTAAATTCAAATCTTGGTTTAAGTCAAGCTGATATGTACAACATAAAACTCCAATATAAAAATGCAAAGGTTTTATTACTATTATTATTATTATTATTATATATATATATATATATATATATATATATATATATATATATATATATATATATATATATATATATATACACGACAGCACTAAAATGCACCTGGGTGCATTCTCTATATTGAATGCACCCAGGAGTAATATATAAATACACCCCGATCAAGCCTCATCGCGCCCTCGGCCGTCCTGTTCCCGCGCTGCGCGCCTCCCTGACCCCGCGCCACCCTATCCCCCGCAGCCGCCGAGCGCCTCCCTGTCACCGTGCCGCCGCCGTCTCCTACTTCCTCCGATCCTCTAACCCTAGATCCATGGCCCCACCATCGCTGCCGCACCTTGAATCGCCTCGATGCTCCTCCCCTAATTCCTTGGCGATTGTTGTGGCTGGAGGTGCTGATCCGATATTGCCGTCTCTGATTGCGACAACGGGAGCGGGTGTACGTGGCGGATCAGGTGATCCCTTGCATCACAAGACGTTGCTGACGCCACCGCCTTCAATTCCACCTGGATCGCTGGTCACTCCTGATGCAGCCCAGCTATTCCATCCGGTAAGAAAAAAACAATCAAAAATTGTTGCTCCACCGTCGTTTGTTCAATATTGGTTGCAATTAATGATTGCAACTGCGTGGTTTGTTTGTGCTCCATTTGCAACGTTTGTTGCTTGTTGATTGCAACTAGGTGTATCCTCTAATTGCAAACTTGAGTCTCTGTTTTTACTCATTGATTACCATTGCATGGTGTGTTTGTGCTCCAGTTGCAACGTTTGTTGCTTGTTGATTGCAACTAGGTGTATCCTCTAATTGCAAACTTGAATCTCTGTTTTTACTCACTAATTACCATTGCATGGTGTGTTTGTGCTCCAGTTGCAACGTTTGTTGCTTGTTGATTGCAACTAGGTGTATCCTTTAATTGCAAAACTCATGATTGTGTGTTGTTCTGCAGGATGCAAACATACTTGATGTGTTTGTCCCCAGGGTGCAGCAAACATTTGATACAAAGGAAGAAGCCTACCTCTTTTACCTTGACTATGCAAAGTTGGCTGGTTTTAGTGTCAGGACATAAAGGACTAGTAAAGAAACCAGACACTGGGTTTGCAACCGTGAGGGGTTTCTGAAGCCAGGTCAAGAGAATGAGGAGCCTATGACAAATAAGACATCGATGAGAATTGGTTGCCCTACTTATGTGAAGGTGAATGAGGACAAGAAGCGCAATATTTGGTATTTTCATCATGTTCAGGAAGCACACAATCACAAACTTGAACCCTCACCAAGGATGGTGAGATATATGCATTCTCATAAGCAGAGGGAGGCAGCGTTGGATGACCTGTTTGCAATCATGTCAAAGAGTGGTGTGCCAACACAGGCAGCAATGAATGTAATGTCAGAATTATTTGGAGGCCGTCAAAACTGGCCGTTCACAGAGAAATATGTCCATAACAAGTAGGTCATAAAAAAAACTGACATCATATCTTTGTGCGATATATTGACAACAGCATATTTACTTGTTTTTTCTTTTATGGTACAGGAAAGCTGAGCAAGCAAGGGAGGAGAGGGATGGGGACATGGATAAACTGTTCCAATTTTTCAAGGAGTGCAAAGAACACAATGAATACTTTTACTGGGATGTGGATTTTGAACCAAAAACAAATGCGCTTCGGAGCATTTTTTGGTGTCATGCAAGTCAGCGTGCAGAATACAAGGATTTTGGGGATGTAGTCACATTTGACACAACACACAAGACTAACAACAAGCATATGTCGTTGGCCATGTTTGTGGGTTGCAGCAATAATTTGAAAAATGTGTCCTTTGGCCAAGCACTTCTTCGGGATGAAACAATAGACACATTCAGGTGGCTTTTTGAGACCTTTAAAAGTTGCATGGGTGGTCAGCAGCCTTTTGTGATTCTTACAGGTATGCTTTGGCTACAAAAAAAATAATTGTCACATAATTACTGCTGTGTTGTTGCAACTGTATCTTTGAAGATGATCGCAATATTTTAAACTGCTTGATTGCAAACCTATTGGGGTTTTTTTGCTGATTTTTATTTTTGACACACAGATGAAGATGCAGCGATGAAAGAAGCAATAAGGATTGTGTTTAACAAGACACAACACCGAAATTGGCGATGGCACATAACCAGAACATGGGATTACGAGCTCGAGGAGCTGTACAAATTGCACAATGATAATAATCTAAAGGAGAAACTGCCGTCCCTGATAAACTATCCTCTGGGGCCCACACAATTTGAGGTGGAGTGGAATAAGCTGGTGGATGAATGTGGCATAAGAGAACACCCTGCAATTGTTGCATTGTGGCAGAAAAGGAAGAGATGGATAGCAACATATTTCAAAGGCATGTAATGTGGGCGAATGACTTCCACCCAGAGATTTGAGAGCCAAAACAGGGTTTTGAAAGATGGTTATGTTAACAATGTGACAAGCCTGCATATATTTGCAAAGAGGGTGCTTGACTCGATTCAGCACACAGACCACATGGATGCTGGGGAGTCACACTACTCACAGGTATTTGCCCACACCCCTGAATTTTTTGGTCTGATTGTAAAAAAACTGTTAAATATAAATGATTCCAACTGCTGGTGTGGTGTGATTGCAACCCCACATTAGGTGTGATTGCAACTACTGTATAATTCTACCCAAATATCTGTTAAAAAATGTAAACAAAATGATTGCAACTGCTGGTGTGTTGTAATTGCAACTGCTGGTGTGGTGTGGATGCAAGCACTGAATAACTCTGGGGAATTTTGTTAAACAAACAATGATTACAACTGCTGTCCGGTGTAATTGCAACTGATGGTCTGGTGTGATTGCAACTTCTATATAACTATGCCCAAAAATCGGTTAAACAAACAATGATTACAACTGCTGTCTGGTGTAATTGAAACTGCTGTCTGATGTGATTGCAACTGCTGGTCTTGATGCAGACTGAAGTTGTCAGAGCCTGCAAATCAAGATTTGATGAGCAACTCAGCAGGGTGTACACCAGGGCTGTGTACAATGAATACAAGAGGGAATATATTAACAGCACAACTTTTGTGATAGAGCCTGATCCGGGAGTGGAATGCGGTTACTTGGTGAAACATGAGAAAGGCGATGGGACTTTTTGCTGGGCACAACACGCATTCAAGGTGGTGGCTGACAAAGCAGCAGGCGTGTATAAATGCGAATGCATGCAGTGGGAGCATACATGTGAGATGAATTGCAACCTCGTTACATTAAAAAAATTAAACATTGATGTTCCTGCATATTTACATCCAAATTGCAACAAAAAAATGCAGGTCTGTTCTGCATGCACATAATAAAGGCATTCACCCACCTCCAAGTCCAAAACATACCTGAAAAGTACATTCTGAAGCGATATACACGTAATGCAAGATCTGTGGTTCCGTGGGACCGGCATGATGTGAGTGTTGGTGGTCAAAATGAGACAGAGCAGTCAAGGTTGTCGAAGCTGCTGCCAAAGTTAATGCGACTAGGAAGAGCGGGAAGCAAATCTGATAGAGCATATACTGAAAATATCAGGCACATCGACATGATAACTCCTGGGATTGAGCTTCTACGAACAGCGGAGATTGGTCCGATTGGTCCGGACGAAGCAACAAATACTGAGTTGCAGCAAGATGCAGAAGGACAGCGGAATATTGGTCCCATTGCACCAACACAACAAAGTTCTGACAACAATATAGAACCTGTTGTGATGCCAACTAGACCTACACCACCACCAGAATCGGGCCTCAATCCAGATTCTGCAAACTGCCTCACTGATCTAAGATTGACTGAACCGCCAGTGTCGCGCACGAAGGGTAGGAAGTCTGCCAGTGGAGCTAAATGTGCTAAAAATAGTGTGGAACCTGCTAATCCATACAGCACATATAGTGGGGGTCAGGGCATAAGAGAGTGCGAAACCTGCCATGTTAGGGGGCACTATAGCACAACATGCCCTCAGAACCCAAACAGAAGCAGAGCGGCCGAGAACAAGGACAAAAAGAGAAGTGCGAAAACTGTAGGTTGGACTCCAAGAAAAAGAGGTCGCCCAACAATAAAAAAAGGATTAGATGGGAATCAAGATGAGGCACAGAGTGAGGGGGATGATACACAGCAATCTGGGTGCACTATGGCGGTGCAGGAGTCAGCAGCACACGCGGTGATTGCAAGAATTAGGAGGGCGACAACTTGCCATGTTAATTACCAGGACGAAAGTGATTAAGAATGACTATGAATCTGACTGAATCTCCAATGTAATATTTCAATTTTATCTTATTTTATAACTCCGTGTAAGTTAAACTCAATAATGACTGTGTGACTGTTCGGAAAACAGTGGACACACATGACCAACCAATTGCAACATCGTAGTTGCGCTGATTGCAACTGTATGTATACACTGAATAATACATGAATCTGTGTTATCTGTTTATGTCTCGACATATAATTAAAATATATCTTGTTTTATTATCATATAACAGTTGCTACTACTCATAAACAGGTTTGCAAAGTTTGCCATCATGCTGGTTACAAAACATAGAAATAAAAAGGAGTGGTCATGGTCAGTTGCAACTACGATTACAATTTCAGTTGCAACTGTAACATATACGCTGGTTGCAACTGCCTCATATGGAAGGGCTCCACCTCGCCGATGGGTACAGAACACAAACATATACACTGGTTGCAACTGCAAAACCATACACTGTTTTGCAACTACGATTATAATCCAGTTGGAACTCTAAAACATACACTGGTTGCAACTGCAATGGCTGGGATTTTTCAAACAATATTGGAAACAGCAGTTTAGAGTACGATAACAACTAGATGAATAGACCAGTTGCAAATGGAACCAGTGCGCTGGTTGCAACCTAAACAACATTAATGTATTGTTTTTGGAGATAACATAACACAACTGATTGTTTCTAGGCTACTGCATAACACAACAGATTGTTTTTGCATGAATCTAATTGTTCGACTGACTACTATCCCATTCAATTGGCAACGGACGACCACCAATTCTAAACTTATCAAGCGATCCAGGAATTTCAGCTTGGTTCAAAGGGTGGAAGATCTCGTAATGCAACAGCTCACATCTGTATATCGGGCCCTTGAACTGCAATGGCATAAAAACATCATAATGGTCAGTGACTATATTATGATGCACACATAGAAAACACACAAAAAAACACCAAAACTGATAGAAAATCAGTTGACAGCATGGCTAACCGGATTGATTTCCTTGGTCATTTTGTCCCCATCATAATATTCCATGTACTTCCATACAAAAAAAAGACAATCGCTTTGACCTGCTTGCTTTGGCACATCAATAAAAGGCCGCCTCCACTTGCTAACTCTGGGTAACTTGAGGTTGGAAACTTTCTGGAAGGCTGCATCAATGATTGGGATTTTGGCAAAGACAGCCTTGTGCCGTTCTTCCTGATTAGAACAATTTAGGAAGTAATCGTTCGAGTCCAGCACATCAATACGCTTATGGATAAAATTGAAGCAATATACAAAATAGTGAGTACCATCTTTGATAGGGACAAAAACCTGGTGCAAGGAAGGAGTAGAAAACTAATTACTAAAAATGGAAAACATATATGAAAAAAAAGTTGCAAGAAAAAAGTATAGACAGTTGCAAAGTATGTGTCCTGGTGATTGCAACTGTAAATGATGAAAAGTTAAAAATTGTAGGTATGAAAAAAGTGGGTTGGGGAAAAGGTCTGCTAACCAATTTTGCTCTTGACAAATCATAATTTTCGCACTCAGACATCAGATGATTCCATACATATATGAAGTCTTCCGTCTCAGATTTATCAACGTTGAGTACCGCTTCACACGTTGATACATTGAACTGTATGTGTTTTCCAGTTTGGAGAATAAATAAAAAGAGAAATGATAAATGATTAAATTAGTTTAAACACATAAATGCAAGACAGTATACAAAAAATACATGGTTTTGGAGAAGAAACTTACATAAAAACCAGTGGTCAGAAACACTCTGTATCCACAAGAATCAACCTTGTGCACAATATCATCATGTCGCATGCAGTGCACGAAAAAGTCTATGATTCCTGACTCACCAAGGGTGTCATTAGAAAAAAATGTTAAAATTTCCTCGCCAGTGAGTCCAACAAGAAGGCCAAACTCCAACAAAATTCTCCTGCATCAACAAAAAAAAAGAAAAAACATATGGATTAGTGAGAAGAACAGGAGGATGTGCAACTGCTGGTGTGCTATGATTGCAACTGTTGTTCTAGTGTGATTGCAAAGTACTGAATAACTCTGGGAAATTCTATTACACAAATATGATTGCAAACTACTGGTGTGGTATAATTGCAACTAGTGTGTTGTGATTGCATGTACTATATAACTCTGGGAAATTCTTTTAAATAAAAATGATTGCAACTGTTGTTCTAGTGTGATTGCAAAGTACTGAATAACTCTGGGAAATTCTGTTACACAAATATGATTGCAAACTACTGGTGTGGTATAATTGCAACTAGTGTGTTGTGATTGCATGTACTATATAACTCTGGGAAATTCTTTTAAATAAAAATGATTGCAACTTATGTTATGGTGTGATTGCAAAGTACTGAATAACTCTAGGAAATTTTGTTACACAAATATGATTGCAAACTACTGGTGTGGTATAATTGCAACTAGTGTGTTGTGATTGCATGTACTATATAACTCTGGGAAATTCTTTTAAATAAAAATGATTGCAACTTCTGTTATGGTGTGATTGCAACCACACATTAGGTGCGATTGCTACTGCTATATATAAGTAACTAACTGTTCAAGAAAAATAATTCCTACTTGGTTAAAATTGCAAAATAAAAAGTAAATAGCAATTGCAACTTGGGAAAAACAAAAAAAACCTTTTTAGCTCAGGATCAGATGCGATCTTCCGCCTAAGTGCAACAGCCTTGGCCAGGGGTATCTCAGGTCGATTACGAGGGATCTTGAACGGGGATATGTACTCCCTAGGCTTCTTCAGCACTCTATCACCTAGGCGCTTGAATATCATCCTTTGAAACTCACTGAAATCAGCCTGGCCTACTGAGACTTCGTCTTGAGAAAGTCGGATTGGTTGGGTCAAATTGTTGATATCATCATCAGACTCCGCCGGGAACTGGATATCATCAAATGATGAGCTGGGTCCTGCCTGGCCATCAATGCTCTTCTCCAAACTGTCAATCTCAGCTTTTGGCCTCCTGACGAAGCATGTTCAACCTATCCTCGTACTGTTGGCGCTACTCAACATATTCTTTTGACATTTGTAACTGGAACATCTTCTTTAACTTGGTAGCGGGCACCGGCTTTTTCAAAGCTTTGATGTTGTCCTTCAGCTGTTTCTGGATTGCAACTTGTATCCTTTTCTCCTCCGCTTCAACCTTCTTCTCGGCATCAGCCTTCTTCTTCATAACTTCTTCAGCTACAGCCTTTCTCTTAATCTCAGCTTCTTCGGCCTCAGACTTTCTCTTAATCTCAGCTTCTTCGGCCTCAGCCTTTCTCTTATCCTCAGCTTCTTCTTCCTTCTTCTTCTCAGCTTCTTCAGCTGCAGCCTTTCTCTTGATCTCAGCTACTTCGGCCTCAGCCTTTCTCTTATTCTCAGCTTCTTCTGCCTTCTTCTTATCAGCTTGTTCGGCTTCAGCCTTTCTCTTCTCAGCCTCCTCAGCTTCAGCATTCTTCATCTCAATCTCAGCCTTCTTCTTCTCAGCCTCTGCCTTCTGTGTGTTGGCAACTTGAATGGACCTATCGCTCCTCCTTGAGTAAGTTATATGATCCTGGTGCAGTTGAGTAGAATAGCCAAATTAACATATTTGTATTATGAAAGTGAATCATTTATATTATAAAAAAAGACACGAATTGCATGAACATACCTGGGCAGTAGGATGCTGCATCCCAGTGTCCCTGCTCAGAGGCTCCTCTTCTGTCTCAGGTGCTCCCTGTTCAGAATATATGATTAATTGCAAGTTGGTATAGGCTATGATTACTACAATAGGTGGGGGCCGATTGCAACTATGGTCTGCTTTCACTTGGGTATCAGATGATCTTACCACATGCCGTTGATCATTGCCAGGAGGTTTGAGGAAGCCTTCCTCTTGCGAACAGTAATTCGTGGTGCACGAGTCGGCTGGGTATTGGGAGGGGACTGTAATTGTAGAAAAAGGGGAAAATCATAATATTAATCAGAAAAAGGAGTTGATGGTAATAAAAAACACAATAAACTAACCTCGCCATCAATGCTTGCAAAGTGCTGTGGGGAATACATCATTTGCAATATATCATCAAGACTTCGGATTGCCCCACGTAAATCAGGAGGTGCTGCCAGGGGAAAGAATAAAAAATATAAATGAAAAAAGGGAATAATCAAGATGAGAGAAAACATTTTTTAAGCATGGAAGACATAGGTAGGCTTACTTCTATTCACATTTCACTCTTCCAGATCAATGTCATCACCACAGATGGGGTTCTCATAAAATCTAAGCTGTCATCAAGATCTCCACCACTGCAATCCAACTGTATTTCTTCACTATCACCTCCTCCAGATTGGTCTTCCGGTACATTTGAAGTAGTTCCTGATCCTCCATACAAATTTAAAAAAGTGATTGAAAGCACAAAGTGATGTATATGGGCAAAATTGCAACTTGTATGGTGGGTGGTTGCAACAATAATATTATACTGTATGCAATAAAAAATACCTGCTCATGCTCTAGTGTCAATTGCAACGGGACTCCGTATAATTTCTTCACCATCACCTCCTCTAGATTGGTCCTCCGGTGCAATTGAACTAGTTCCTGCTCCTGCATACAAATTTAAAAAATGATTGTAAACACATATTGATGTGTCTGGGCAAATTGCAACTTGTATGGTGGGTGCTTGCAAACAATAATATTATGCTATATGCAACAAAAAATACCTGCTCCTGCTCTAGGGTCGTTCTTCACCTTCCTCCTGCGCTCTTTGGCAGCTCGCTTCTCAACGATAGCGTCAGCGATAAGCTTCTGAATGCCAGTGTAGCACTCGTGGTGAGCTTTTGCCATAAGGTTGCGGGATATTGTTGAATACTTCGTAGCCTTCTGTGCGTACGACTGGGCTTCACTAGTGCTTTCATCAAACGCCTTCAAGATGTTCAGCGCATCTGACTTCCTACTCCTTCCAACTAAATTAGTAATTCTCTGACCAAAAGAAGATCTAAAGCTAGGGTACTGGTAAAAGACTGGGGGTTGGATATTGAAGGAAGAATGACAGGCGGGATCATGGGATGTGCCAAGCACATCAGCAGATGTCCCACTAGGTGCTGCTGTTACTACTGGGACAGATGCTGCTGCTACTGGGTTAGGTGCTGCTGTTGGATTAAGGATTGCTACTGGGGCAGGTGCTGGTACTGGAGCATGTAATATTGCTAGAGCACCAATGGGGACGCTGTAGCACGTGTCAGTGATACTTCTCAACTGAAAGTAAAAAAACAATGATAAAATGATAAATGAATAACAAATTGCAACTATTGTGGAGTATCATTTACAACTTACCCTGAGGTGTCCAAACTCAGTGGTCCCAGGAGGAACATCTCCCCTGAGATCCTTACTTGCTATAGCATCAATCATCTTGGAGTCCAAGAAAGCACATCGAGGGATTGAAAAAGGACTTGTGTCTAATCCATGTTGCAGGATGTCGACATAAAGCATCTGCATGTTTTTAACATTAGGTAAAAGACACATGGGTATTTTAGGTTGAATTCATATAATGAAAAAAAGTAAACCAAATTGGCACAGGTGCAATAAGCCAGTTGAAATAGAAAATACTAAAATTATTGCTACTTTATGAACAACATAAATTACAAAATACATGTGAATGTGTGAACTAAGTTATCATAAAAAAAAAAAATAAATCAAATTGCAACTTGTAACATATGACAGTTGTAACAGTAAACATAAAAAATTACTACTTGTGTAATTGGAAGAGTAAGTTGCAAGGGCAAAAATTGAATGTGTGTGTTGAGCTTACAGCTACGAAGATCCCGCATCCACTGATGGGTGCGTTAATGCCTTTCTCCGCAAAATCCTTTCTATAAAGATGAGCAGCTATGCTGAGCCTGTCTACTACAGCTTTGCACTAGTTCTTGTTGCCCATGTTCTGGATGTCCTGAGTGTACTTTACATCATCAATCCTGATGTGAGTGTCAGTGTTGGAGAATAGCAGACACTGAAATGCTGCCATGAAAAAGGCTCTCAGGCCCAGCTCCCCATTGAGTGTCCTCTTCTGCAGTCTATCAGTGATAACAGATATATTGATACCAGATATGCGTCTATAAGATTTGCCACAAATTTGCTCCCCCAGCTCATCCAGCAAGGCACGAGCATCTGCATCAGACATGGGGGCGGATCACTGCCAACGTTTGGTAACTGCAAAACACACCAAACACTTTGTTTGGTGATTTGAATCTCTTTTCCACCACCAATCTCTAATTTCATCGTTTCTGGGTTAAGCTTCCGCATCAGCCAGCTGAGCAACTTTCTGGACAATAAGTGCGGCTTGAATCTCAGCAGGCCGCCAAACCCCTTGGCAACTACTTCACTTTTCAATTCATCAGATAGAGAATTCACAAGCTTTATAAACTTCCCAGGTGAGCATCGTATAGCTCGTGTCTTAGTTATACCCTTATTTTCATCTCCACCAACAATACCAACATTGTCATCACCAGACCCATCGCCACCAGGAACAAACTCTGGGTCTTGTTCATCATCACTTTCGGCATCTTGTATACGAGGGACTTTCAACCTTAATCTCTTCCTCCTTTCCTTCAATTCATTTTTATCTAATTGCTTTCTCTTGTTTTCTACACGAGGAGAGCGACGGACAGTATGAGTGCCTTGCTGGCCTGTGACATTCCGATCTTGATCCATTATAAAAAACACTGAAAAAATGGGAATGAAAAAAACATGAGGGCACAAACACATGGTACAGATCTCATAACCAAAAATTGCTAATCAACAAACTAAAACACACAGTACAAAATAGGAACAAAAAATAGTTGCAATACACACTAATGCTGCACACATACATTAGTACTGGGACAGAATTGCCACATGCGCCATAAGCCAGTTGCAACAAGACTGCTAAAATAATTACTACTGGGACAGTTGCAACAGTGAATTTAAACAAATAACTAGTTGTATACGAGCACAGTTATAAAAGACAGTAATGATGTATGTGGTTTGAAAGTAAAAATTATACAGTTGCAACTTATGTCATGGACCAGTTTCAACAAAAGGTACACTGTAGTTACAAAAAAAGTGGAAACATCTGAGTTGATAATCTAGAACACAAACTGCTTATTCAAAAATGAAATGTATCCGCATAAAATACAACAATTAATAATTCCAATCAACGAATAATACTAGTTGCAACACTTGGGGAAAAAATGGGGTTTACCAGTCTATTATCGAAAATAACAAAACAAATCCAAAAAATGGGGACAGAGAAACGGGAGAGAGAGCGGATGCGCTTACACGGCGGGCAGGCGCAGACTACTCCGGCGCGGGCTACGTCGACGTTCGCGGTCTACGTCTCCGGCGAGCAAACGATTCTGACGGGAGCCATTCGCGGAGGATCCGTTCGCGGAGAAGTGTGGAGGGGGCCGGAGCGGGAGCGTGCGGGATGGACGAAGACGGGAACGGGAGCGATCGCACAACGGCTACGGTGAGGGCTAGGTCGCCGCGGAAGAGAAGAGATTGAGCCGTTCGCGGAGGGCCAGGAAAGTGGAAAAGGCGCAGTCGGGGCGGGGAAGTGAAAAGGCGCAATAGTGGAGGGGGCAGTCGTCGGTTCCGCTGCGTCGGTTCGGCTGTGTGGATCGGTTGGCTCGGACCATGTGCACCTGGGCGCGTAGGTTGGGCCTGGGTGCATTCTCTATATTGAATGCACCCAGGTGTAATATATAAAAATAGTATATATATATATATGCAATTGTGGATATTACTCCACAACTCATCACACTCAATCAAAGAGTCGAATCAAGTAGTTATCATAAGGACAAACACTCAAGCATATAAATATTTACAAAAACTAGTTTTTATTTGGTTCCTAAGATTAGGTTTCCTATTCCTAAAAGTCACTTTAGGTACAGGATTTCAAAGTGTGAAATCCACTTTTGTCTTTAGAAGTGAAAAGGTAAGAGTAAAGCGGAAATAGGTGAGAAAAGTTTAGAAAGGATCAGAGTAGCAAAGGTAAGTATTGGTTGTCCAGTTCTATCTAGGTTTCATCCTATAGTCAACATTCCTCTTATACCACTTCTGTCACACCCGGATTTCGGGGCACCAAGACCCGGGCGCGAACATAATCACCAAGTGTGCTAGGACCAAGTCTCACACATATCATGACTCATGGTACAGAAATGAATGTCACATCTTTACTATATAATAGGAGTTATTTACAAAATAATTAAATAATTACATCATATGAAGACAACGATCCAGCAACCCAAAGTTGACTGGGAGACGACGGCCTAGACCTCTCACGAACTCATCACAGCATCCTCCAGGCACCTCATCCTGCGGTACTTGTTCTTGACCTATGGGGGGTGTGAGACAGCAAGGGTGAGCTCACATACGTTCATCGCTCAACAAGTTGTGGGGAATAATGTGCATGAACTCACCAAAGGTGGGAGCTTATGTGAAGTGTAAGGCTTACCAAAGAGGATGGTTAAAGCTAAGCATCGCTTTTAAAGTTGGTCAAAATTTTATTAGCGTTTACTAAGTATAAGTAGATACCTAACCAGAGTAATAATAGATCAAAATTAATAATAAAACACAATGCGATGCAAATGAAAAATTGAATTTAATTCCATAAATTAATCATGCAAGAATCTTGAGCTGCTCATGACCGCGAGCTCGGCTAGTATACCAGTTTTACAATCTGTAGAGGTGGTACCCTTTACCCACAAGTCATGTTACCCATCTGCCACGGGGTTGTACGGGCCCCATACACCTCTACCAAGGAAGAGAGGCAGGGTAACACTACGAGGCCTTTACAAAGTTCCACTAGCCTCCGAAAACTCGCTACAATTTCTAGGAAGAGCAGTGTAGGAATTCCTTGTGTGACCGCCATCGCAGCAAAATCAACCCAAAAACCTCCCTACACGCCTACTTCCCTACTGCCCTTGCCCCTTTTGGGTAAGGTAGTCTTCCACTAGCTTTCCTAATTAGTCAGCCAAGGGCGTCCCATTCCACCCTTGTGGTGGCACGTGTTTCTCAAGTTAAGCTCGATGTTCCAATTAAAACAATGGTCTTGTCATGAACAATAAGTAAAACAATAGTATAATTGGAACATAATCATAGTGTGATATTAATCCCAAAACCATATAGAGCAATAACAAAGACTACCCAAAAGTTCAAGGGTAAGCAAGGTGTAATGATGACCAAACTAGGGTGTCCTATTGGGTCCCATCAGAATTAAGCCTATGCATGCCAAAATCATTATAGAAAACATTATTGGGTAAATAAAAGTGATCAAGGGCACAACTTGCCTAGGACTGAAGATTCCAGGTACCAACTTGCTCTTCAGATGACTCGTGACCTCACTGCTAAACGTAGCAATACAAACAAACATGGTATAGGCAAAATTAACATCACACCAAACATAGGCACAAACTGCATAATAATGATCTATGCGTTGTTACAAGATCGTAGGTTCAAGAATGGCTAAGATCGAAGTTACGGTTAAAGAGATATTGTTTTCGGAAGGTCTATGTGATTACCCAATTAGACCTAGGTATCTATGTTGATTTTATAGATTATGTGGTAAAGATATTAAGGAATAACTTTAATCTATATCATACTAGAGTAGAAATAATACTTTAGTTACATTATAATTGTAAACAAACTAACTTTGATTAGTAGGAATAATCTACTAAGCATAGACTGAATGAATATTTTTTTTGGAAACATGCTACTTGCTAGAATAATGTTACGGAAGCGTAGGCAAAATTATTACGAAGCTACCGCAACTTGAACGGGTTGAATCGGGGTTAAAACAATTGAGATGTGGATTTTTTATGTTTTTATGCACTTTACATTAAGTTTTATGCTTAGAAATAAATTCTAGGCTGAACAGCAAAGTTAACAATTCTTTTATGTGTTTTACAATGGAGAAAGTATGGCATGTTTATTTTATAAAAACGCAGGGACTCTTTTGAAAAGTCGCTACACGAAGGGGTATGGGCTAACTGAGAGCACCTAGAGGGGGGTGTATAGGTGATACTGTCAAATTAAACACTAAATAGCCACAAACTTGATTATCAAGGTCTTAGTGAAATCAAGTGGCTAAGGAACACGCTCGTGCGAACAAGGCAATCACAATAAGCAACACATGAGACACGTGATTTTTATCCTGTGGTTTGGCCAAGTAACACTTGCCTACTTCAACGTTGTGGCATCCCAATGGACGAGGGTTGCACTCAACCCCTTTCAAGCGATCCAACGATCAACTTGAATACCACAATCTTTTCCCTTAGAGTATTTTCTCGTTTGCGAGGAATCTCCACATTTTGGAGCCTCTCGCCCTTACAATTGAGATCTCAAAGAAAGCACAGAGTAAGGTAGGGGAGAGCAACACACGCAAGACTCAAATCCGCAGCACAACCACGCACACAAGTGAGAAAGTGAGCACACAAACACAGCGCGAGGAGTTTACAACTCGAATAGTGCTCAAATCTTAAGAACGATGATCCGATTGCATGAAAGCGGAGTCTAGATGTCTTAGGATGTTTCTTGTAAGCTTGGTATTTTCCTCCATGCGCCTAGGGGTCCCTTTTATAGCCCCAAGGCAGCTAGGAGCCGTTGGAGAACAATTTGGAAGGCAAAACTTGCCTTCTGTCGGGTGGTGCACCTGACAGTCCGGTGCACCACCGGACAACCACTGTTCATGTCCGTTGCGCGATCTCCTTCCAAATCATGCTCATTCGACCGTTGCTCCTTGGAGCTAGTTGGCGCACCGGACAGTCCGGTGTGCCCAACCGACCATTGCTGCGGGCCACTCGTCGACTGCGGATTGTGCAGCCGACCGTTGGCCGCGAGCGCATTTGGCTCACCGGACAGTCCGGTGCACCACCGGACAGTCCGGTGATTTATAGCCGTACGCCTCTGTCATTTTCCCGAGAGCAGCTGGTTCACCGTCGGCCAGCCTGGCGCACCGGACACTGTCTGGTGCACCATCGGACAGTTCGGTGTGCCAGGGTCGAGCAGTTACTTGGTTGCTCACAGCCAAGTCTTTTCCGATGCTTTTCTTCTTTTGTTGGCCCTTTTTCTAGCACTTAGACAAACACATTAGTATACAAAATAATATACTAACTCTAGAAACATACCTTACACTTTGATTTGCACTCTTCCCACATTTTGCACATAAGTACTCAATTAATGTGTTGGGCATCTAATCACCAAAATACTTATAGAAATTGCTCAAGGGCACATTTCCCTTTCAATCTCCCCCTTTTTGGTGATTTATGCCAACACATCCAAAAGCAACCAAAAAGAAGTGCAACATCAACACAATTGAAGACCAGATTATTTTTGCTAATGATTTGGCATATTTGGATCACTCTTTGCCACCACTTGGTTTGTTTTTGCAAATCAAATTATTTTTCCTATCTCTAAGTCAAACACACTTATTTGGGCAAATCGAGAGATATTTTAAGAGAAAAATTGATCAAGTGCCAAAAACTCCCCCTTTTCCCATAATCAAAATTCTCCCCTATAAGAGACCAAATTTTGCAATAAGAGTATTTTGGACAAATCACAAATTCTAACTCTACTATTTTTCAAAATTCTCAAAATTCTCATGTGGTTGGCTGATCCAGTTGCTTTGGCCTTAATTTCTCCCCCTTTGGCATTAAGCACCAAACTGGGATTATTCTTGGCCCTTTAACCCCATTGCCTCACCAAAAATGTCAATTAAGAGCAAAAAGGCAATGAGAGCATACGTATGAACTCGGAATTAAGTACACTAATACCGGAGTGCAGTGGAAGTCTTTTCATCATCCAAGTTCACCTTTCCCTTTCAATGCACCTTTGAGACTACATCAAGTATACTCAACCAAACAGGTTAGTCTCAAAGGGTCAAGTTGTAGCACATCTCCCCCTAAATATGTGCATCATTTGCATATGGACTTGTGAGGTCCAGGGAGGTCTTGTACAACTTTAGCACCACAAATATACAACGAATAATGTAAATGCTCAAAGTAACATGATCAAAAGCATAGAACACATGTATGCTATAGATCAATCCAAGTTACGCGAATCTAAGACATTTAGCTCACTACGCAACCTGCAAAATGTTTTCTCATCCAATGACTTGGTGAAGATATCGGCTAGCTGGTTCTCGGAGCTAATATGATAAATATCGATATCTCCCTTTTACTGGTGATTCCTCAGGAAGTGATGCCGGATGTCTATGTGCTTAGTGCGGCTGTGCTCAATAGGATTATCCGCCAAGCGGATTCCACTCTCATTGTCACATAGGAGTGGGACTTTGCTCAGATTGTAGCCAAAGTCCTGGAGGGTTTGCCTCATAAAAGTAGTTGCGCGCAACACTGTTCTGCGGCAACATACTCGGCCTCAGCGGTGAATAGGGCAACAGATGTCTGTTTCTTGGAACTCCAGGACACCAGGAAACTTCCTAGAAATTGGCACGTCCCTGATGTTCTCTTCCTATCAACCTTGCACCCGGCATAATCGGAGTCTGCGTATCCAATTAAGTCAAAGGTAGACCCCTTTGGATACCAGATCCCAAAGCACGGCATAGCAACTAAAAATCAAAGAATTCACTTAATGGCCACAAGGTGACATTCCTTGGGGTCGGATTGATATAGCACACATGCATACACTAAGCATAATGTCCGGTCTACTAGCACAAAGATAAAGTAATTGTTGGGGGCCTTCGTCCTTCGAAGGTCCTCAAAAACATAATTTAACAATGCCTTCCAAGTATGGTTTATGGACAGGTATCTTCAGATTCATGATAAAAGCGTACGCGATGAGGAGCATGACCGTGACGAAGGTTGCCATCGCAACGAAGTTGTGCGAAAGGGAGCTTCGGCTAAATCACAGAAAGGGGAACCGACTTAAATAGGAAAAGGTTGTTCAGTCCTCATAGATTTTTCTATAAGCTAATAGTAAATGTAAAGGGCATAATTGCAATTTCTCATAGGCTGTGTTCAGTGCCTATAAATAGATGAACATTACCCCCATACTGTTCACGCTGATTTGTATTCGCTCGTGCGTCACACTTGTACTCTTTTGCCTTCTATCAAGCCGAAGGTACTTTTTGTAATTCAATATTGTCCTTATCTTTCCATGATTACATAATGAAGAATGAATAATAAGATATAATGATTTGTGTTATTTTTCATGTCATATGTTTCTTCTTATATTTTAACATTCACTGCAATCATGAAGGTATGACTTTCATGACCTTCGTCTGAGGATCATTATGTCCTAAGGGAAATAATGCTTCAAGGGACGAAGGGCTTTAACCTCTAACATTTTGTGTTGCCTTGTTCTTAATTCATAGCATTTGAGAACGAGTCTCCAACATTGGCGCCCACCTCCGGTGAACCCTTTTTCGACCATCTTCGGCAAGCACCGACCTTCGTCATGCCGCCGAAGAAAGCTTCAGCGCCAGGGGCTGCCGCACTTCAGCCACTGGACCCAAATCAGGAGACCCTCTCTCTTCGAGAGGCCCGAAGCCAGAAAAGAAAGGCCACCAGTCCAACACTCCAGGAGGAGGAGTTGGACCAGGAGATCAGAAACATAGAGATAATCCATTAGCAGGTACAACGGAAGAAAGAGAAGATGGCCCAACTAGCTGATCTTCAAAGGAAGATCGATGAAGCTACTAAAGAAGTACGCCATCTTGCTCAAGACAAACAAGAACGAAGGCCCTAGCATAGGGAGCTTCATCAAGAAGGCCTATTCAATGAGGATGGATGGTATGATGATTTTAATCATGATACCTTTACCTTTGATGATGCTTCTCCCTTGGCAGCAGAACTGCAGGCTATCCCATGGCCTCCATCATACAAGCCACCTCAGCTCCCTATGTATGATGGGCATTCGGATCCAAAGCAGTTTTTGATGAGTTATGAAGCAACCATATCTTCATATGGAGGCAATGCAGCTGTCATGGCAAATCATTTGTCATGGCAGTTCGGAATGTGGCTCAAACATGGTATTCTTCTCTTCGGCCAGGGACTATTACTTCGTGGCAAAAGCTCAAGGATATGCTACTGACAAGCTTTCAAGGCTTTCAGATGAAGCTGGTCACAGCTCAGGCTCTGTTTCAATGCACGCAATACCATGAGGAGTATCTTCAAGCATACATCTGAAGGTTCTTGCGTCTCAGAGCACAGACGCCTACAGTGCCTAATGAAATTGTCATTGAGGCCATGATCAAGGGGCTTCGTCCAGGACCTACTGCGCAGTATTTCGCCAGAAAGCCTCCATAAACTCTGGAGAAGTTGCTTCAAAAGATGGATGAGTACATCAGGGCTGACAATGACTTCCGCCAAAGAAGGGAGGAAGCTTACAGGTTCTCTAAGATGACCAGGGGCTCCGGAGGAAGAATCCACCCAAGGCATGTCAGGTCAATTCACAATTCCACTCAGAATGATGACAGAGGAAGTCAGCTGCAGAGGCCGTAGTATTCTTCACAATCTTCAGGGTAGCAACAAAGCTCTTTTCGGCCGCCAGCTCCAAGAGGCAGAGGCGCCAGGGGCTTCAGAGGAAGATATGGGGACCAACCCAGGAAGATTTACTATCTATTTTGTGGTGAAGACAAGGGCCATACTACAAGAATGTGCCAAATCACCATCCAAAAGCAGAAGGAGATTGCAGAAGCAGAAGCCCAGCAAAGTCAACCGAAGCTGGTTCTACACACTGCTTCGTGTCACTTTTCCTACATACCAGAATATATGGGTAACCATCCTGCAGCTTCTGTTGCTTTGGCTAGTCAGCCATAGGCTTCTTGGCCACATATTCCACCTCCACCTCCACTACAACATGCCTATTCACGAGGTCAGCAGCCAGAAGGGAGCCATCAGACTCATTAGCAGCGCGATCTCAGGGAAGAATCCGAAGCTCGCACAGTCAACAGTACTGTGCCAGAATCAAAACACATCTATTGAGAGATATCCTGCATCTGAAGCTTTTTTATATTCATTGTCATTTTCTTTTCAATAAGGAACAATCAATGTAAATCTAGTCTTCTTGTCATTATTAATTTCTTGTAATAGCTTTGTTCTTGTCATAGTGACATATATCTTTCCCACAGACTTACGAAGCTCAAAAACTGCCGAAGCTCAAAAGTTGTTCCTAAGGGAATGCAGAGCTAAAAATTGCATTGCAAGTTTTACTGAAGCTACTAAAGTCGTTCCCAAGGGAGCGCAGTGTAAGTTTTCTGCTCAAAAGTCGTTCCAAAGGGAATGCAGAGCCAAATACCGCCGAAATATAAGGCAAAGCGCGAAAAGTCAACGCGAATACCGTCGAAATAGAAGGCGAAGAAGTTCAAAAGACGTTCCTAAGGGGATGCAGAACTTACACCGAAAAATAAGCGGTGAAGCCGAAAAATAAACGGCAAAGAGATTTTGATGGTTCCTAAGGGAACGCAGATATTGTGTTTCAGCGTGGGTATGTGTCTTTGGCATTAGCATCATTCTTTGCACCATATCATCGCATCATATCGCATAGCATCACATCATACATCATATCATATCAATGACATCAATTGGAAACGAGGCCGATCTTCGGAGAATGCTTTACAAAAAATGAATAGATGCTAAGGCACAAAGTAAGCTGAGAATTACAGCTTCATCAGTTCTGATGTGGAAAGAGGGATCTATCATTTACGAAGCATTGATGATTTTACAAAGTATGGATGATTCTTTTGAGGCATAAAAACTCTTCTTTACGAAGCATGAAAAGAAGGGAAGGTGTTTTTTCACCAAAGGCTCAAAAACGGTATGTACATAAAGTTTCATGCATCGCAAAGAACTGAATTACAGACAATTCACATATATTACATTCAAGTTCATAAACACCAAATATTACAAGCTTGGTTCAACAAATGTTACATTAATAAACTACAAATGTTTTCACAATGACTACTCTTCTTCCTTCAGAATTTTTTCTGCATCTTCGTGAAGTAGTTCGGTAACAACTTCGTCTACAATACCTTCGGCCATATTAATAATTTCTATCGCTTTCTTTGTCTCTGGGTCGACCAGTGGGTCGAATGGTTCTGAGGGAGGAGACAGTTCAGCTGCGGTAGAAGACATCAATTAGTTCAAAGTCACGAAAATAAACAACAAAGCTAAAAGCCATTTAGTAATACCTACCCGTCTTTCGAGTTCCGCAGCTTTCTCAGCTGCTTTCGTTGCTTCTCGAGCGTCGTGAATATCTTTTTCGCTCTTCTTCATTATTTCATGAGCCATCCCTCGGCCGCCATTTTCCCAGATATCAGTGAAAAAATTTCAGCCTATTGAACTCGCTTCGGCCGAGGGGTCTTTCGTATCGTCGATAGAGAATGCAGCTTCGACCTGGGCCAAGGTTTTAACATGTTTGCAACCTGCCTTCTCCAAAATGGCTGCAACTCCCCTAGCACCAGAGAATGCACAGACGTCCCCACGGTCACTCAAAATCTCCTCAAAAGCTTCGGCTTCACTACTGATCCACTCGATGACGCCCTCAGGGTCGCCCCGTATGAAGTTGTCTTCGTTTGAGTAGGCGCCCAAGTTGGCGAAGCTAGTCTTTATCTTTTTTACGCATTCCATAGATTTTTCAAAACATCTTTCTTTTGATGCGTGAAGCTCTGCAACTGTCTTTTCAAAATAATTTTTCCAGTACTCACTGGCATCTCGATCAGCTTCGGCAACAGCGCATTTTAATTTGGCCTCAGCTAATTGTTTCCGAAGGTCTTCAATTTCATTCTTTTGGGACTCAGCTTGAACTTTGGAACTAGCTTCATCTTCTTTTATCTTGTTTACCAATGAAATTAATATTTTATCCTTTTCAAGGCCTTTGTTCCTTAGTCCAATCACCTCTGAGCAAAGGTTGTTCAGAGCCATTGTGCACCCTTCATCTTCGACATTTTTCTATGCCCTGAGGGCATTGCTAAGAATCAAGCCCTGTATGAGGAGCATAGTATTAAGTATAAACAAATGAAAAAAATTGTTTTTAAATACAAAAATTGATTTTCACACCTTTATACTATTATATGCTAAACTGTCGGCCAATTCATCCTTCGACAGTACTGAGAGCCCATCTTCCAATGTTGGGAATCCGAAGCTTCTACCCATCTCCCTGCAGACAGATATCTCTTTGCTATCCAGGAGACAGTACAAAAAATCTTCTTCTCCGCTGCCGTTGAACACTAATGCCCCCTTCGGATATTTCAGCTTTTGGGCATAGTGTTGAGCTTCTCGTTCTTCTTCTTTAGAGAGTCTCTTTCCTGAAGCATGACGGATAATATATTCAATATTTTCTTTTAAAGCTTCGGGAGCAGGGGCGGCAAATTTTTCAGGCAAAGTCTGTTCTATATCCTCTTCCTTTGTTGCCTTCTTTTCAATTTCCGAGGGTTTTTTCTCAGCAGGCTCTGAAGGCCCAGCTTCGGCACTAGCCTGGCTCACAGCAGTTTCAACTTCGGTCAGTTTTGTTTCAGCTTCGATTTGTATTTTTGAAGCCCCGGCAATTTTCCCTGAAGGAGTAGAGCTTGAAGCCTTTACTGATTCTAGCACATCTAGTACATTTGCCATTCTTCTTCTTTTGGGAGTTGCCGCAAGACCTTTTTGTACCTTCGGCACTGTTACTTCCGCCGAAGGGCTTAAAATTCCTAACATTTTTTTTTCAGTTTTTGGCTGTTCGGCCTTATCTTTACCAGTCTTTGCCTCAGCTTGCTCGGCTGAGGGTGCCTTCGGCATGGTAGCCGGTTCTCCAGTTTGTTGCGTAGGAGGAATGGGCTCCTTTGATTCAGCAGCTGAAGAAATCTTCTCGCCAAGCTCAGGTACCACGGCCGGTTCAATATAACGTGGCCGGTGGGTAAGGACCTTCAACTTTTTACTCTTCGGCGCAGGCTCGCTTGGAGCAGCCGAAGCAGCAACCTTTCCAGAAGTTGCACCCTTTCTTTTCTGCCCCTATGGCAGGTAGCGATAGTCAGGGTACACAAATCCAATAGCATCAAAAACCCTATTTAATCTTTTCTTTTTTCGGCTCCCAAAGGCCGCAGATAGTGCATTATCTTCGAACTTGGAATATGCTCCAAGTAATTCATCGCTAGTATTTTCACTACACTTCAGCCAGTCATCATCTGGTTCGACAAACTTGTCCCCAAATCTGAAGGTGTATTTCAATCGAACCAGGCCGCCTTCGCTAGGGTTAGTGATGGTTTCTTTCGGCATTTCCTAGTTGTCTATAAGTGGCCATATCTTGTAGGCTATATGTTCTTGAAGTAAGTCTCTTGTCCCAATAAAAGAGGAAACTGTGTTGAAGGCCCTTCGGCATGCTTCGGCTGTCTCATCATTTTCTACCTTCGGCTTTCGGAGGCCGAAGCGGGACCAGATGAGGCGCATGATGATCTCTTTAATGTCTTCTCTCGCCTTCAAATTATTTTTCACATAAAACCTGTAACACCCCAGGTGTTTATCTCCCGTTCAATGGCGACTATGGATTTAAGCGCGGGATATCAGTAAATAAAATAGACACTAAATTTTAATCATCTTTGTCTATCACGATTTTGATATCGTGTCTGTCTCCATCTGTCTAAATTGTTCTAGTTTATTTTGCAAAAATTCATACTTTAGTAATTTTCGGAACACCGAATCCAATATCGTTCGGGTTAAACCATCGACGTCTTGCCCCAAACTTTAATTCTAGAATTCGGATATGGTTTCTTAAACTTCATTTGAAATTCTTTCACGCTTGCGTTGCACGTGTCTTTCTGTGCCTGGCATCGTGGCGCGTGGCTGATGCTAACCGGTGCCTGGACAGCGCACAACCTCTAACCCACGTGAACGTTGCGTGAAGTCGCTTTCGAATGGATCACAATTTCGATGTTGTAACGATCTCGCGTATTTATTTCGCGAAATGTCGAGCCTTGTGTCTATTTAAAATTTATGGATTAAGAGAACATGAATTTGGAATCTCGACCCACTCTTGTGATTTTGGCCCAAGTAAATATTATTAGAACTCGACGATAGAAGTGCTGCAAAATTAAATCGAGCTGAGATAATTACAGCCGGGACCCAATATTCATAATTAATCTGTTTTCTTGTTCAGACTGCGGATAAAATTATCGGGTTTCGAATTGATTCAAATTAAATACAGTTTACAATATCGAAGCTGATCTTGTTTGGTTCAGTCCGTGTGTTTCTCGTCTTGATTTAATTTTTCAAATATAAATAATGAATAAGAATTTGTCTGACTCTGGGATATTCACCAACTCAAATCTTGCCTAAAATATTGTTCTTGGTATGTTTTTGGTCCAATCTGTATAATCCTCGCTTAAATCTAATTCAAAAATCAGGAGATATAGATGTTTTGTTGTCTAAAAAATAGAAGAAAAGGAGGAAATTTTTTCTTCTCCCTTATCTCCCCATCGGATGTCTTCTAGCCTGTTCCCCACCGCCCTTGAATTTGTTCACGAAGCCACCGTAGGAGGCGTACGTCTCCTGCACTCTTCCCATACCAGTGCTCCCTCCCCTGGCGCCTTAGCCCCCAATGCCGGAAATGCCGCTGCTACTCCACCAGCCGTTGCTGCTCCAGAACTCAGTGCCGACAGGGGCGGGCCCAGGGGTGGTTCATGGGTATTCATTGAATACTCAAATTTTTAGTGATCTATAGTAATTTGTCAATGATGTATTACAAAAAATAGTGTTAGAGCACTAATTTCTTTGATCTTTTGAATTTTTGAATACCCCATCTTAAATGTCTAGGCGCTTCTGAGTGCCGACCACCATCTCCCATGGCACAGGAGCTCCCCATCCTCCTCTTGCCAGGGCGCCGTTGCTGAGCTCGCCCTGCCCCCATTCATGGACGCCGTCGGGTCACCCGTTCCTATCTCCCCTCGCCCTCATCCTCTGGCTGCTGCCCCTTCCTATTCCTGGTGGTTGAGTCTTCTTCCATGGACGCCAATAGCAGCAGCCCACTCCTTCTTTTGTTCTCCATGGATGAAAGCCCAAGCATCTGTGCCTCCTCTAGGTTTTTGTACAATCGCAGCAGCACGTCGAACCTTTACAACCCCGGTGAGACCAGCTGCTTGCGCTATGTTTATTCCCCACCAATTCCTATATTTGATTATTTACTGTATATGTTTGTGTGTTTGTGGTGGAGGTAAATCCTAGGAAATTTAGATGAGAAGAAAGCTATAGCGAGGCGCTTGCCAAGTGCTTGGTGAATCGCCTCAACCGGATGTGGTTGTCGATCTCGCGGAGTCGAGTCGAGTTTAGTCGTGGTAAGTCAATCCATTGTTTTCGTTAGTCGAATGAATGATTAGTTTGTGTGGATGTATAAGGCTTGTGCTATTAAATTGATTTGTGTATGTGAATGAAATTATTTTCATGAGTATGTATTAGTATCAATATATGTTGGAGATAGTTCTATGTTTTAGTGGTCATGTTACTTGATATTTATTAACCGAATTCCGGTTGAATGGATGTATATGCATAGTGTCATTATAGTAGTTCTTCATTTGCAATATAAACTTTAGGTTGAAGATACAAACTCATACGAAGTGATTGTGTGTATGGTTATAAAGTATACCAATATATCTATGTGATTAAGTAGGTGGTTTTTAAGTCTACTTTAAGATAAGGTGTTAGTAGTATTTGAAGTACTAAGCACATGACACTTGTAGAAGCCAAATAGGAGCTAAATTGAATATATTGCTGTTTAGAGCTATAGGTACAGTTTTAATTGCGCAGCTAGTTTAGTGAAGTAAATCATGTTTTCTCTGAAAGTGTGATATATAAAAGTTGTAGATAATTTCTTTATCTTACTTGTGTAAAAATTTCATGACCATAGGCTTAGCAGTATAGAAGTTATGATTTTCCCAAGTCCAGTTTCAGAATATGTCCAGATTCTGTACTGATTTCGAAAATTGCTTTGTTTGACTAAATTAAACTTAGAATCAGCCCTTAGTAATTATAGAAGAATTGTAGTACTTTTCTTAAGGTTTCCAACAAATTTTGGATCACCCTTTTTGTGATCTATAAGTTAGGTTACGACTGTTTGAGTTAGGATCTCTGAATGTGTCCCAATTTGGACAGCAGAGCCTTTCTCATGTTTTCTGACCTTGATATATATTAAATCAACCTAGGATGTTCATAAATGAATTGTACAGAATTCTATTAGCTTTCGAAAAAGTCTAGGATCACCTGATTTGGATGTCTGAAACTCCAGTTATGGATTTTTGAAGTAAGTAGTCGAATTCTGTCTAAATCTGGACAGAGTTTATTTAGTTCTGTTTGACCTTTCTAAAGGTCGAATCTTGTTATGATGATAATACAAAAGTTGTAGAGGACTTCCTAAGCTTTCTAAAAAGTCTTTGTTCACCCCTTATGGATGAATATTTTGCGGGTTGTGAGCAAAACCGTTGACTGCTGTGTTGCTGTCCAAATTCAGCAAGTCTGAAATGATTGCTTGGAGTTTCTTTTGTGTGGGTAACTAGATGTGGTTAGTTCTTGACTTGATTAAAGGAGTCTTATAGTTGCATATGTTTGTTTCTATTGAAATTTGAAAACCGTCGATGGGGTAGTGCACATAAGTGTTTTAAGTATTTAAGTTGTTATGAATATAATCTCATGGAATTGTATGTTGTTTGGTACGTTTATTCACTCGATCAGATAGTGTGATGCTCCATTTAATTAGTGTGATTCTAATTGTCTAGAAAAGTGGTTTAGAAAATTAATTAGATTGCTTCTATCCTTAGTCTAAGTTTTATTAGACCTCCGATGATATATTTTAACTATGGGTGATAGTGTGTGTTTATAATTTATTCTTGCTTGATAATAGCATTAGATCCAATTAAACAGGAGAAACACGAGTATTATAGTTAGTGTATAGTTTACTATTTCGTGATGTTTGCATTAGGTCCTGTTAATCTAGAAAGGCGTAATTATTGCATTTAGCCATATATCGATAACTAGCAGTTGCTGATGAAGTGTTGTAATGCCTCGTCATTAAGTGTTTAATTCATTTCTGTGGCAAATTATTTAGTCTTGCTATTACTTCTCATATTCAATCATGTGCATCATGCGTTTCAATTAGGTGCGCTAGTTGATCACGTGATGCGGAAGTCAAGCTGAGTCGACCACGAGATGCTGTTAAGCGTGTGTTTCTTCGCAAGGGATACTGATGAATGAACTTGAAGATTTGCATGATCGGATCAAGCGCTAGGATGTGAGATGCTCGCCAAGTGGACGTCATCTAACAACACTAACCTAGTGTTATCCTAGGCAAGCCCCGGTGCATTTGCCACCTCCTTCTGTTTTAAAAACTTTTATCACTTACCTGCTACATTAGGTGATAGGAGTTGTGTAAATAAATAATTGATGCATTACCATTCCTTGGAATTTGATTATCCTCCTTGCTACCTGTTTTATAAAGAGAACTGATGAGGCTTAGCCCTACCTAGAGAACTAAAACTTGATTCTTTTTAAAAGAATGTTGTGTAACACTGAGTATGGGTTTGTTATATGAAAAAGGACTTGTAATGGTGAGAGCATCATCTGCAGTGATGAATTCATCATTCAAGTATGGTACCTCTGTCAGGTACATGGTTTTGGGAAGGAAATAATAATATGAGACCAAACGTTGAGCAGGAAAGGTCGCCCGTCTGTGTCGATTAAGGACCGTACCGAAAGTAGGCTTGCTGATCTAGGACCCTTTAACTGGCCACATGCCTCGTCATGGGTAAGCTTAGCCTCGGCTGGACCAATACCAGAAAGGCCGGCCCGCAATGGGAGTGGAGAGATGGCGAGAGTATCGTGTATCCACCTGGCAAGAGGCTGGATGGTGGGGTACTGAGCTCTCGGTTGGCGGGGACCCATTCTGGTCTAGAGAAACCCGTGGGCGTGTTGACATATGCAAGGGTTAAGTGCTACATATGTTGTGTGGTTGGAGATCCTCAGCTGAGTATTAATCGATTCGGATCGCCGTTATTTCTCGGATATGAAGACTGGATCACTGCCCTGCATCGTAGATAACAAGTGAAACTAAAGATGCTAAAATGAATCTAGTGTAGGACAAGTGAATGCTCTAGATTAGGCAAATCTAGATTCAGGAAAAGTACTTAATTTGTGAAGTAAAAGTTTGGCATAAGGATCCACTACTAGTAAGCTTTTCTGCAAAAACGAGTCTTTGAAATTTGATGAGCTTTACCTTGATTCCCAACAAACCAGCATACCCTTGAGAGTCTTTTCTTTAGTCGGGTAAGTCTTGCTGAGTAATTGCGTACTCAGGGTTTTATTCCTCGTTGTTTTCAGGTTATAATTTTGTTCTGTTGTGGATGCTGCTAAGTGCCGGTGGGCTCGGCTTTCTTATATAAGTATATCCCATCTTTAGCTTCTCTATCGAGGATTGTCTCTTAAGCTAGCATGTATTTTAAAACTTATAAATGTTTTATACATTCAAATTGTAATCTTTTGAATCAATTTCTCTTGTAATCACTCCGATGATATATTGTAATATTACTATAACTTGTAAATGTTGTAACTTGTAATCATTTTGTAATAAAGAATTTATTTCCGCTGCAAGTGTTTGTATGTGAGTTGTGTTTACTTAATCCTGCGATCTTGGCGGTAAGTCATTTATCCGGGGTCCTCGGGGCACTCGGACAGATCCTGTTAAGTTGTTTGGTGCACATGCATAGCCGTCTAAGGTCTTTGAGACAAGGACAGGTGCATGTGGGCCCAATAACTTGGGAGATTCTGCGACAAAACCACTCTTCCATCTAGGCCCCGGGCCATCTCTTCCGAAACGTTGGCACTGGGTAGCTTGCGCCAGAGCGAGCAACGAAGCTATAGCAACCGAAATTATCATGATATTGTTCTTTACCCCAGGCCTTCGTCTCATACGAAAGTTCATGCATACTGCAAAAACATCTTGCTCTTGGCTCTAGACCTTGACTTCTCACAGCCCAGACGAAGATCCCCATTCTAATAACTGCTTTGGGATTGATCTGATGAAGGAAAATCTGGTATGTCTTTAAAACTTCAACCATAAATCTGCTCAACGGGAACCAAAGTCCAGCTTTGAAGAAGCTTCGGAAGATCACAACTTCGTTTTCTTCGGGAGCAGGAACGACCCTGTCTACGTCAGCCCTCACAATAGACATATCTCGAAAATACCTTCCTCTCATATTATCAAGATGACTCTGTTTGATAGTTGATTTCCCAAAGACTGCATGACTTGGTCGCCAGGGCCGATCTTTGAGAGTCTTCGCCTCCACTCTCCACATCATAGCTGTCGCTATCATCAGTATCTTCAAACAAGCCTTCCAGTATCTCTTTAGTAATCTTTTCTGTATTTGTTTTTGCTATTGACTCAACAAATCCAGCAGTCTTCTCCTCAAGGAGCTTCTCCTCTTCGGTTAGCTTCGTCTCAGCAACTGCCTTCTTGTCTTGAGACATCTTCTCTTTGGAAATGACGAAAACGTGTCCTTCAAACCGAAGCTCAAAAGCTTGAGAGCTATCAAGCGCTAGTAAGCACAAGTTATAAAAGTGAGAAAATAAGGCAAATGGCACAAGCAGTGTATCAAGTGCAGTCGGTGTGAGTTCCTATTTATACGCCCAGTGCGCTCCAAGTTGGAGGGTCTCGTCTGTCATTGACTGTTGATATTCTAGCAAAGGGAAGGTATTTTTCGGACCTTTGGCTTAAGGCCTTCGTCCATGTCGCAGTCTGAATTTGTTATCTTAAACAAATTAATACTGCAAGGGGCTACTGTTGGGGGCCTTCGTCCTCCGAAGGTACTCAAAAACATAATTTAACAATGCCTTCCAAGTATGGTTTGTGGACAGGTATCTTCGGATTCATGATAAAAGCGTACGCGATGAGGAGCATGACCGTGATGAAGGTTGCCGTCGCAACGAAGCTGTGCGAAAGGGAGCTTCGGCTAAATCGCAGAAAGGGGAACCGACTTAAATGGGAAAAGGGTATTCAGTCCTCATAGATTTTTCTATAAGCTAATAGTAAATGTAAAGGGCATAATTGTAATCTCTCATAGGCTGTGTCCAGTGCCTATAAATAGATGAACAGTACCCTCGTACTGTTCACGCTGATTTGTATTTGCTCGTGCATCACACTTGTACTCTTTTGCCTTCTATCAAGCTGAAGGTACTTTTTGTAATTCAATATTGTCCTTATCTTTCCATGATTACATAATGAAGAATGAATAATAAGATATAATGATTTGTGTTATTTTTCATGTCATATGTTTCTTCTTATATTTTAACATTCACTGCAATCATGAAGGTATGACTTTCATGACCTTCGTCTGAGGATCATTATGTCCTAAGGGAAATAATGCTTCGAGGGACGAAGGGCTTTAACCTCTAACATTTTGTGTTGCCTTGTTCTTAATTCATAGCATTTGAGAACAAGTCTCCAACAGTAATGAACCTTTCATGGACCGGTATGCCTTTTGATCAACCGACTTACCACCTTTGTTGAGGTCAACATGCCCGTCAGTTCCCATCGGTGTCTTCGCGGGCTTGGCGTCCTTCATCCCAAACCTCTTGAGAAGATAATGAGTGTACTTTGTTTGGGAGATGAAGGTGCCGTCCTTGAGTTGCTTCACTTGGAATCCAAGGAAATAGGTCAACTCGCCCATCATCGACATCTCAAACTTTTGTGTCATTACCCTGCTAAACTCTTCACAAGTCTTTTGGTTAGTAGAACCAAATATTATGTCATCGACATAAATTTGGCACACAAAGAGATCACCATCACAAGTCTTTATAAAAAAGAGTGGGATCGGCTTTCCCAATCTTGAAAGCATTAGCAATTAAGAAATCTCTAAGGCATTCATACCATGCTCTTGGGGCTTGCTTAAGTCCATAGAGCGCCTTAGATAGCTTATACACATGGTCGGGATACCTGTCGTCCTCAAAGCCAGGGGGTTGTTCCACGTATACCTCCTCCTTGATTGGCCCGTTGAGGAAAGCGCTCTTCATGTCCATTTGGAACAGCCTAAAAGAATGGTGAGCGGTATAGGCTAACAAAATTCGAATTGACTCTAACCTAGCCACAGGAGCAAAAGTCTCCTCGAAATCCAAACCTGCGACTTGGGCATAACCTTTTGCCACAAGTCAAGCCTTGTTTCTTGTCACCACTCCGTGCTCGTCCTGCTTGTTGCAGAACACCCACTTGGTTCCCACAACGTTTTGCTTTGGACGTGGCACCAGGCTCCAGACTTCGTTTCTCTTGAAGTTGTTGAGCTCTTCCTGCATGGCCAACACCCAGTCTGAATCCTGCAAGGCGTCTTCTACCCTGAAAGGCTCAGTAGAAGAGACAAACGAGTAATGCTCACAAAAATTAGCTAAGTGTGAGCGAGTGGTTACTCCCTTGCTGATGTCACCCAGAATTTGATCGACGGGGTGATGTCTTTGGATCGACGCTCGGACTTGAGTTGGAGGGACCCATGGTGCTTCTTCCTCCATCACTTGATCTTCCTGTGCTCCCCCTTGATCCAGCTCCTCTTCTTGAGGTACCTGTCCATCATCTTGAGTTGGGGGATGCACCATTGTAGAGGAAGATGGTTGATCTTGCTCCTGTTCTTCTTGTGGTCACACATCACCTATCGCCATCGTGCGCATTGCGGCCGTTGGAACTTCATCCTCATCAATGTCATCAAGATCAACTTGCTCTCTTGGAGATCCATTAGTCTCATCAAATAGAACATCGCTAGAGACTTGAACTAATCCTGATGATTTGTTGAAGACCCTATATGCCTTTGTATTTGATTCATACCCTAGTAAAAACCCTTCTACTGCCTTGGGAGCAAATTTAGAATGTCTACCTTTCTTCACCAGAATGTAGCATTTGCTCCCAAATACACGAAAGTAAGAGACATTGGGTTTGTTACCGGTAATAAGTTCGTAGGTCTTCTTAAGGAAGCGATGCAGATAGAGCCGGTTTATGGCGTGACAAGCTGTGTTCACAGCTTTCGACCAAAACCGCTCAGGCGTCTTGTACTCTCCAAGCATTGTTCTTGCCATGTCAATTAGCGTCCTGTTCTTCCTCTCTACCACACCATTTTGTTGTGGTGTGTAGGGAGCGAAGAACTCGTGCTTGATGCCTTCCTCATCAAGAAACTCTTCAACTTGTAGATTCTTGAACTCGGACCCATTGTCGCTTCTTATCTTCTTCACCTTTAGCTCAAATTCATTTTGAGCCCTCCTTAGAAAGCGCTTTAGTGTCCCTTGGGTTTCTGATTTGTCCTGCAAAAAGAACACCCAAGTGAAGCGGGAAAAATCATCAACAATTACAAGACCATACTTACTTCCCCGATGCTAAGGTAGGCAATGGGTCCAAAGAGGTCCATGTGAAGAAGCTCCAGTGGTCTTGATGTTGTCATCACATTCTTGCTATGATGAGTACTTCTCACCTGTTTTCCTGCCTAACATGCTGCACAAGGTCTGTCTTTCTCAAAACAGACATCGGTTAGTCCTAACACATGATCCCCCTTTAGAAGTTTATGAAGGTTCTTCATCCCAACATGTGCTAGACGGCGATGCCAAAGCCAGCCCATATTAGTCTTAGCTATTAAGCATGCATCTAGATCGGCATTCTCTTTCGAAAAATCAACTAGGTAGAGCATGCCATATAGTACTCCCTTAAACGCTAGTGAACCATTACTTCTTCTAAAAACAGATACATCTACATTTATGAATAGACAATTATAACCCATGTTACACAATTGACTCACAGACAATAAGTTGTACCCGAGCGATTCAACTAAAAACACATTGGAGATAGAATGCTCGGATGTAATGGCTATCTTTCCCAATCCTTTAATCTTGCCTTGGTTCCCATCTCCAAAGATAATCGAATCATGGGAATCCTTGTTCTTGACGTAGGAGGTGAACATTTTCTTCTCCCTCGTCATGTGGTTTGTGCATCCGCTGTCGATAATCCAGCTTGAGCCCCCAGATGCATAAACCTGCAAGGCAATTTACGCTTGGGTTTTAGGTACCCAACTCTTGTTGGGTCCTACAAGGTTAGTCACAATGATTTTTGGAACCCAAATACAAGTCTTGTCTCCCTTGCATTTGGATCCCAACTTCCTAGCAACTACTTTTTCATTCTTACATGAAAGTACAAAAGAAGTGTTGCAAGCATGAAAAACAGTAGTGGGTTCATTGCACATTTTCCTAGGCACATGATGCACAACATGATTTCTCCTAGGCCTACTTCTACCATGCACAAAAGTAGAGCTAGAGGCAAACATAGCATGTGAATCATTATAAGCAGTATGAACATAACTCTTATGAGAACAACTAGCAATTTTCTTATCATAAATAAAAGCATGGTTCCTTTGAGGACTATTCGCCATAGGGGCCTTCCCTTTCTCCTTGTTGAGAACGGGGATCCTTTGGCTTGTTAAGTTCTTGGTTTCCTTTCGAAAACCAAGTCCGTCCTTAATTGAGGGGTGTCTACCAACAGTGTAGGCATCCCTAGCAAATTTTAGTTTTATCAAAATCAATTTTGCAAGTCTTAAGTTGAGCATTAAGACTTGCCACCTCATCATTTAATTTAGTAATAGAAATAAGATGTTCAATACATGCATCATCATCAAAGTCCTTACATGTATTACAAATACTAACATGCTCTACACATGAACTAGTTTTATTTATTCCCTCTAGCTTAGCTTTTAATTCATCATTTAAACTCTTTAAACTAGAGATAGATTCATGGCAAGCAGATAACTCAGAAGATAGTATTTCATTTCTCTTAGTTTCTAAAGCAAGAGATTTTTGCACACTAAAAAATTTGTCATGTTCCTCATACAAAATGTCCTCTTGCTTTTCTAGCGGTCTATCTTATTCATTTATAGCATCAATTAATTTGTTAATTTTCTCTACTTTGGCTCTATCTAAATCTTTAAATAAACCAGAGTAATCTACTTCATCATCAGAGAATTCCTCATCACTAGAAGAAGAATACTTAGGGGAATCTCGAATACGTACCTTCTTCTCCTTGGCCATGAGGCAAGTATGGCGTTTATTGGGGAAGAGCGAAGACTTGTCGAAGGCCGAGGCAGCCAATCCTTCATCGTCGGAGTCGGATGAGGAGCAATCAGAGTCCCATTCCTTTCCAAGATGTGCCTCGCCCTTCGCCTTCCTGTAGTTTTTCTTCTTCTTCTTCTTCCCATGTCTTTTTTGTGCCTGGTCATTTTCATTATCGAGACATTGAGCAATAAAATGACCAGTCTTACCGCATTTGAAGCAGGAGCGCTTTCCCCTTGTTTTGTTCTTGTTGGGGTACTCCTTGCGTCCTTTAAGCGCGGTCTTGAAACGCTTGATGATACGCGTCATCTCATCTTCATTGAGCCCGGTAGCCTCTACTTGTGCCACCTTGCTTGGTAGCGCCTCCCTGCTGCTGGTTGCTTTGAGAGCAATGGGCTATGGCTCGTAGACGGGTAGTGGACCGTTTAGTGCATCGTCCACATATCGAGCCTCCTTTACCATCATACGCCCGCTCACAAATTTTCCAAGGATCTCCTCGGGCGTTATCTTGGTGTACTTGGGGTTTTCACGAATAAGATTGACAAGATGGGGGTCAATTACAGTAAATGACCTTAGCATGAGTCGGACGACATCATTGCGAATCTCCCCAGCTCGCCTTCCACTAGCTCCATTTTGGTAATCATGGTGGCGTTGTTTCCCTCATGAGATATCTTGAGGGTGTCCCAGATTTGCTTGGCGTTGTCCAAGCCGCTCACCTTATTATATTCATCCCTGCAAAGAGATGCTAGCAAAACAGTAGTGGCTTGGGCATTTTTGTGAATTTGTTCATTTATAATCACAGGGTTATCAGTACTATCAAAATGCATCACATTCTCTACAATTTCCCAAATACTAGGATGGAGAGAAAATAGATGACTACGCATTTTATGGCTCCAAAATGAACACTCTTCTCCATCAAAGTGTGGAGGTTTTCCAAGGGGAATTGATATTAAATGTGCATTTGTATTGTATGGCATGCGAGAATAGTCAAAAGAGTAGTTCTGATTTACCCTTTTTTTCATCGACGAAGAGTCATCATCGTCTCTTGGTGAAGAAGATGATGCATCACTGTCATAGTAGATGATCTTCTTGATGCGCCTCTTATTCTTCACGTCCCTCTTCTTGTGACTCGAGCCTGAGTTAGTGGGCTTGTCGTCTCTTGGCTCGTTGAAGAGGGACTCCTTTTCCTTATCGTTGACCACCATCCCCTTACCCTTCTGTCGGGTGGTGACCGGACAGTCCGGTGCACCACCGGACAACCACTGTTCATGTTTGGTGCACGATCTCCTTCCAAATCAGGCTCATCCGACCGTTGCTCCTCGGGTCTGGTTGGCGCACCAGACACTGTCCGGTGTGCCCAACCGACTGTTGCTACGGGCCACGCGTCGCCCGCGGATTACGCAGCCGACCATTGGCCGCGAGCGCCTTTGGCTCACCGGACAGTCCGGTGATTTATAGCTGTACGCCTCAGTCATTTTCCTCAGAGCAGCTGGTTCACCGTCGGCCAGCCTGCACCACCGGACACTGTCCGGTGCACCACCGGACACCGTCGGCCAGCCTGCACCACCGGACACTGTCCGGTGCACCACCGGACAGTCCGGTGTGCCAGGGCCGAGCAGATACTTGGCTGCTCACAGCCAAGTCTTTTCCGATGCTTTTCTTCTTTTGTTGGCCCTATTTCTAGCACTTAGACAAACACATTAGTATACAAAATAATATACTAACTCTAGAAACATACCTTACACTTTGATTTGCACTCTTCCCACATTTTGCACATAAGTACTCAATTAATGTGTTGGGCATCTAATCACCAAAATACTTATAGTAATTGCCCAAGGGCACATTTTCCTTTCACTAACTTCAGCTACTCGATCCTCCATCAATGGACCAGATTAGACCGTTCCTTTTTTTAATGTTCAACACCATTACAAACCGTTGGATCCAAAATTGAGGGCGCGAATTCGATTAGCCTTTAAGTGCACCGGTATGGACACACATCCATCGAATCAGAGATCAACGATCCGAGTCATTATTGTACCCTAGTTGATTTCAGACGGCTCGATCTAGAAGCGATTGTTGAAATTGGCCTAGCCAAACCAGTATGTCTGGTGTAATCCCAACCACACAAACAAGATTGGACGACGTGGGTTCATCCCTATTCCCACGACCCTGAGCACGGCGGCGCCTGCGACCTTCCCTGGCGGCGCGCCCCCAGGCGAGCGGCCATCCCACGACCGAGTGTGATAGCCTTCAATCTAACACTCCCTATGCAATGCTGGGTTAATAGCGAACAAAGCAATGGGTTCCTTATCCGAGAACATGACGCGGAGGGCACTGTCCTTGGTTTGCAGCGGACCCAAGCATAGGTTGTTCAGCGGCGAGAAATTCCCCGCCACTAGGTTGGCCATCGACCCCGACACCACATCGAACATGTTCCAGGGTAACTGGTGAAGCTCTTAGGTCTATCTTTGCGCCCGGCACGACCATAGGAGCTTGAATTAATGGTGGCGGCGCGAGCACCTCCCCATTCTCCCCTCTCTCTGATCGGTGAAGATGAGGAGACCTGTTCTCGGTGTCTCGGGTTCTTGATAGGATGGCCAAGGGGGGGGGGGTGGAGAGTTCGGATTTTATATCCCCATCAATGGAAGAACCCCGGCCCGGCGACCAAGATTCTCGGAAGCGCCCAACAACCCTGATCACGATGAACTCGCGCTAGATGTTACGGCGTAGAAGATGATCCTGACATCTGGGCTCGCTATGCCAGCGACCAAGAGCCCGGGTGTGCAGTGAGTTCAACTGACAGCAGGGGTCCGTCGGTCAGTGATGATGGCGCGAGGGTGGGCCGGCTGAGCGTTGCTGAGCTGCGCGAGGTTAAGGGGGATGGGCCGGGTTGTGGGGGTTTCAGCTCAACCGCTCAAGTAAAGGTGAGGCTTTCTTTTTTCTATTATTCCTGTCCCTTTCTATTTTATTTTCAAATTTCGAATTTAGAATTTCAATTTCAAATTTGCAATAATCCAGAAGTTACCAATCACAACAAAAATCTATTGTTAATTTATTATTTATTGTCCTATTTATGTTAATGGTTTTAAGTATGCCACTCATACATACAAAAATAGTCATTTTAACTAAATAATTCCTAGTTGGATAGAATCCCCTAGAAAGAAGTTTTCAAATACCTAATTTAACAAGGAAATAATTTAGTTCACATATAGACTCTTTGTTTATAACCTTATTAGGTAACATACTTTCTTTTATTGCTCCAAGTCTGAACTTTATTTTTTTAGACTTACTTTCTGAAGGAAGGAAAGTATTATTGGTAGACATTTTATTATTATCATTATTTTCCTTAAATCACGAAAACGTTATTTTGGATGTTACAGAGGGCCTCAACACAAAGAGCTTCATCAAGAAACTCCAATCAACGACGATGGATGGTATGATGACATGTACCATGGTAATTTTACTTTTGATGATGCTTCTCCCTTGGCAGCAGAGTTGCAGGCTACCCCTTGGCCATCTTCATACAAGCCGCCATAGCTTCCCATGTATGATGGGCACTCTGACCCTGTCACACCCGGTTTTAGAAGGCAAACCGAATGCGAACCATGTACGTGCCAGGATCAGCAATTCACGTACACAGCAGTTACATAACTGGACATCATCACACAGTGCTCAAATAATAGCATAAAAGGGTAATAATAGTCGATTACATCATGATGTCCAAGAAATCCACATAGTCTTTAACAATAATCAAAGTGCGGAAAAGAAACGTAGATACATATGGCCTACATAGGCAGCCGACTGGGGGTTTGCCGCTAACCCACGCCTAGAACTCATCGTACTCTTGGAACTCCTGGAAGTCCTCCTCCACGACTTCATCTTCACCTGACCAGTGGTTGCAACGCGGACAACCTGGGGGGGGGGGTTTGGTGTGTAAATCAAGGGTGAGTACACATCAACATACTCAGCAAAATGTCCTGTTTGGCTGTAGTGGACTAGCTTTATGTGGAGTTAAGCCAAGTAGTTGCTTTTAGTTGGTCAGGTTATTATTACTAGTAGAAAGCAAGGTTTTAGTATTAACCCAAGTTATTAACCCAATGTACCCTTTTCAAACGGAAAGAATACCACTTACCATTACCATAGGCATAACCAAAACCATCATCCTCGTCACCACCTGTAAACCATACATCTCTGATCAAGTATCGCTAATCAATGGAGCTCCATTGGCCGCTCATAACCGCGAGCACGACTGATATATCAGTTTTATAACACTCTGCAGAGGTTGCGCACTTTACCCACAAGCCGTGATTCCCTCTTGCCTTGGGCTGATCAAACCCTTAAACACTACCAAGGTGAATAGGCAGGGTCTCACTACATAGCCTTTACAAAGATTCCCTGGGGCTGTAGCCGCCCATTAAGTTTCCTAAATGCACCGGACTCCTCCCCAAGGGGCGAACCAACCTTGGCAGAGCGAGCCGCATATGCCGAGCCCCATTAACGGCACGACGGCGAAGCGAACTACACCCCAGTTCCTCTAATTACTCAGCTAAGGGCGTCCCACTCCACCCTAATGGTTGCACTGTTTTCCCGGGCGTCATCCAACGAACCAGTCCTTACGGAGAGGCACTCGAGAAACAGCTCGAGCCCCCTGAAATGCCACAAGTATATCATCATGGTCAAAAGGCAAAACAGCGTATCATAGATAATCTCATCATGTTCATTGATTAATGTGAAGCGCTAGCATAAAGCTAAACCAAAATAACCCAACCAAAATAGGTAAACAAGGACAAGATAAACAAAAACTAGTCAATCCTTAGGTATAAACTGTGTAAATACGGGGAGTGAATTATAAGAATGAGTAGGACATAGATGGGTCAATGGACACTTGCCTTCACCAACCGACTGCTGCTCAGGGTCTTCACCTGCAACTCCTTCGGACTCCGCCAACTGATCGTTATCTATACAAGTTTCAAGCATACATTCCATAAATTTAATAGAAAAGAACAGTACATCAAACAATAGAATGTAATAAATAAACAGACATTCGACGCAGGGCTCACACTTACGAATAAGCGAGAAAGGGAAAGTAACGTTAGGGCTACGGCTGACGAGCGATCACATCACACGATTATAAATTAAAATACTCGTCTAAACAGACTGGTATTAATTTAACCATCGCGTTTAGCATAGGGTAAAGTCATGTTCCATGTTTAATTATTATGAACAGATAAAGGTAAATTAAAAGGATTGTCGCGCAGCGAAACGCGCGACACAACACTTAAATTGAATTAAGAAATAAATAACTCGTCACGTGACGGAGCGAGCAACGAGACGCTCGCATTAATTATAAAGGGACGTTAAGCGCCACACGACGAAACGCACAACGGCATACGCCATCTAAACTGAATTTAAAACGAAACGTCGCGCGACTGGACGCGCAACGCCACGCATTAAATAATATGAAATTAGGATGAGTCGTCGTGCGACGAAGCGCAACGACGCAACACGTCAATAGAATCTGAAATCAACTAATTCGCCGCGCGTCGAAGCGCGCGACGCAGCATATTCATTAAACTAAATTTAAAAAACTAATTAAACCGAGGTTCGATCGCCACGCGTGCTGGGGCTGCGCGCATGGGAACGCGCTGGGCAAGCTGCCAGGGGCCGCGCGCCGGACAGGGGCCACGCCGGGGACCACGCTGCCCGGGGGCAGGGGCCGCACGCTGGGGCCACGCCGGGGGCTGAATGTAAGACCTAAAATTAGTAGAAGAAAAAAAATTATATATTATAAAATAATAAAATAAAGAAATAAGAATATCTAGGATAGTATTTCTAGAATTTTCAAAACCTTTGAGAATTTATAAAAGCCTTTCCTATTCATAATCAAGGGATAACATTAAATTAGTTAAGCAACGGATAGATAAAGAAAAGTTGACCTCTTGTCAATAGTTCTGTGGTACTGCATTTTATTGACAACACGAATTAGAACTCCAAATTTAAAGGAAAACATGAAATGGGAAAATGAGAAAGGGAATTTCCAATAAAAACCATTTATTCCTTCCATAAATAAATGACAAAGAAAATAAATAATAATATAGTAAACAATGTAGATAATATTCACATTAGTATTACTTTTGGCGCTTGGAGAATTTAAATTTAAAATAGGAATTTGAATCTGATTTGGAAATCTGAAATTAAAGTAGAAAAAAATGGATAAATGGAAAACCCTACCTGTGTCTTGGGCTGAATCACCTTCACACGGCCCAACTTCTCCACTCAGCCGGCCCACAACTGCGCTGGCTCGCTGTGACTGCCTAGTGGGGCCCCTTGTCAGTCATTGCCGCGCCCCCAACTCCTCAGCCCACTACCACACGCGCGCCTGAACCCTTCTCCTGGGCACGGCCTGCTCCCTCGCGCCCACTTTGCATGTGTGGCCGACTGTGGGACCGCATGGTCAGCAAGCACCGCGCGCGCCTGAGCCAAATGCCTCACTGGCTCGTGGACCCACCCCATCTAGTCGTTCTCCCTGCTCAGCTTGTTTCGGGCTCCGCTAGATCTCTGCCGCGCGCAGGGCTATCGAACTCGCCTGGATCTTGTCGTTCATGGGGACTTCGCCCGGGGGGGACCATTGGGTCTGGCACTTACTTCGCGTACTGGAGAAATAGTGTCGCAGACAACCGGGACCTGGATACCAGCTCCTCCTCCCAACTGACTCGCCGTGCATGGCGATGGCACGCCGTGATCTGCGGGTTCCGGTTGGTGCGGGCTATCCGGGTCGCCAGCCTCGCCGTGTGCCTATAAAACCATGCCCGTGCTTGGATTATCTTCCCCACCCCCGAACGCCTTCACCGCGCTTGCTTGCGAGGCACAGTGGGGGATTGTAAGAAAGTCGGGGAGGCACCGCCGCAGGTTTCCGTCGACGTCGAGAGTTGGGTTCCTGCAGGGTTATCCGTGGGTTGGTCGGGTCTTGCCGTATCCAGGAGAGAGTACAATCGGGGGTAGTCGGCTGGTGTCCTCGGCAATTGCTCGTCATCGTCGTGAACCCGTCCCGTGCCGTGGGCAACCATTCCTGCGACCCTATTGCTAGTAAGAATCTGCTCTCTGTGCTCGCCTTCGCTTTTGTTACACGTAGCAATTACCTAGGCCTGATTTGGGGCGCCGAGGCCTTAGATCGCCTGTGCTCCGGTGGAGCTCCGCCGTGCTCAACGCGCCGGTGCCTCTGTTTGGCCGCAGGAGGAGGACGATTAGCCTGGGCCGTTGGATCCTGGCCAATGGTGGAGAAGTGAGCGACTTGATACCGGTTCAGAGTTTTGATCGGAACCATTGTGAGATGATTGTGCAGTTAGGATTGAAGATGAAGAACTCCCTCGGCGAATGCGATCGTAGCCCTCGGTTTTAAATCGGACGGTTCCGGTGCCGTACTGCTTCATTGAAGTGATGATCTAATCTGGGCCGACTGTTGTGGATCGGATGGTTCATGGCGGCCGGTACCTCTTCGGTCAGGGTCATTTGCAAACGAGAACCCGGGGTTTTCTCAAAATAACCCTCAGTCCACTCTGGGGGTTGCTGAGTCTGGGGAATCCTTCAAGTTAGCCCCTGGACTTTTGTTTATTCATGCGCCCAGTCCAGAGTTCCATGAAAATCAGATAAATGAATTTAGAATTTGATTTTCAATACAAAAATAATACTAGAAACTTGTATAATTCATAGAAAATCCATATTAAGTCCAAATTAGTCCATTCCAGTTCCTATAAATTTGTAATATTATTGTTTATCATTTTGTGCCACTGTTTTAACATAAAAGCCACATTAAAATTGTTATCTTAATTAATGTTGTACAAAGCACAAAGAATCTTTAGGAATTCATAACTTAAAGTCTATAAATCCAAAATTAATAATTCTCGTTCCTGTGATCTTATTTCAATATGTAGATTATTAATATGTATTTTGCATATATGTTTGGTGTAATGTTAATTTTGCCTATACACTGTTTGTTTGTAATGCTATGACTAGCGCGAGGTCACGAGTCACCTGAAGAGCAAGTGGGTACCTAGAATCTCAAGTCCTAGGCAAGTTGTGCCCTTGATCACTTCTTTGTACCTACTCATGTTCTGATTAATCATAATGATCTGCATAGGTTAATTTTGATGGGACCCAATAGGTCACCCTAGTTTGACTATCTTTATGCGTTGTTTACCACTAAACTTCTGGGTAGTACTTGCTAGTGCTTTATGTGGATTTGGGCATTGAGATACACATTATTCATGATTATACTTTTGTTATCTATTGTTATTTACTGTTCATGATAAGATCATTATGTTAATTGGAATATGGAGCGACCACCCAGGAAAACAGTGCTACCACAAGGGTTTATGGACGCCCTTGGTCGATTAATTAGGAAAGCTAGTGGAGGACTACCTTACCCGAAAGGGGCAAGGGCAGTAGGGGAGTGGTCAGTGTAGAGAGGTCCTTGGTTGATTTTGCTGCGATGGCGGTCAGGCAAGGGATCCCTGCATTGGAGCTTCCTATAAACTGTAGCGGATTTTCTGAAGCTAGTGGAACTTTGTAAAGGCCTCGTAGTGTTACCCTGTCTGGCTTCCTTGGTAGAGGTGTATGGGGCCCGTACAACCCCGTGGCAAATGGGTAACATGACTTTTTGGTAAAGATGCGCAACCTCTACAGAGTGTAAAACTGGTATACTAGCCGTGCTCATGGTCATGAGCAGCTCAGACCCTCACATGATTAAATTATGGAACTAAATTCAATTTGTCATATGCATTGCATCGCATGTGAGGTTGTTAATTTTGTGCTACTACTTAATTGGGTTGGTATTTACTTATACTTAGTAATTGCTAATAAAATTTTGACCAACTTTAAAAGCAATGCTCAGCTCTAACCATCCTCTTTGGTAAGCCTTACACTTCACGTGAGCTCCCACCTTTGGCGAGTTCATGCACATTATTCCCCACAACTTGTTGAGCAATGAACGTAGGTGAGCTCACTCTTGCTGTTTCACACCCCCCACAGGTCAAGAACAGGTACCACAGGATGAGGCGCTTAGAGGATGATGTGACGAGTTCGTTAGAGGTCTAGGCCGTCGTCTCCGAGTCAACATTGGGTTGCTGGACCATTGTCTCCTTATAATGTAATTATTTATTTATTTTGTATAGAACTCTTATTATATAGTAAAGTTGTGACATTCAATCTTGTGCCATGATTCATCATATGTGTGAGACTTGGTCCCAGCACACCTGGTGTTTGTTCTTATGATACTTGTCTGATTTGGATCTTTGATTGAGTGTGATGAGTTGGGGAGTAATGTCCACAATTACATCTGAATATACATATAGCCATAAATATAACTCATAAGATAACTAAATAATCTAGATTATCATTCATTAAGGATCTATCTCATATTAAAAGACTCTCTCTTATCTTAATAGATTCATCTTATTTGGAAGGATTCACCTTATCCTAACCACTCTACTCATCTCACCCTAAAGTAACATCCATGATCTAATTAATGAGATCTTGTCTAGTCTATCTAGTCATAACAATCTAACCTAACAAAGTCTAACCTTAAGTTGAGCTAACCTAAGGACAATCACTTAACAATTTAACACTAGTGAAATAAACTGGATCCTACTCCTATGAACCTTTCTCCCCTCATGCACTTAACCCTAAATTAGTGCATTAGGCCAACGCAACCTTGAATCAATGAGACTAAGACCCGAAAAGGACAAGATCAACCTCATCAAGGAAGGAGAGAAGTCAAACTCAATCTTCATATGCATTACCACCCAACACGAAATTCTTCCTCACCATAAACCTTCTTACCCCTGGCTATTTTTGACCTAACCTATCCATCTCTTATATCCTACATAATCAAGTGCACATACATATTTACACCCATGCTTTCCTAACCACCAGCTCCACCAAGCTACATAAATATATATACGTTACTACTATTTGTAAGACCTACATGTTACTTTAGTTAGTATTTGGTACGATACTATTTTAGAAGGAATAATAAGATCTATTTGACCCATGTGTTGCTTAAAATTATGCATCATGCTGAGATTTTTGTTTGTGCACATATGTTGAGACAATATGAGTATACACCCTTTCCTTACAAATCTCGAGGACGATATTTCTGTTAAGGGGGGTAGGATTTGTAAGACCTAAAATTAGTAGAAGAAAAAAGTTATATATTATAAAATAATAAAATAAAGAAATAAGAATATCTAGGATAGTATTTCTAGAATTTTCAAAACCTTTGAGAATTTATAAAAGCCTTTCCTATTCATAATCAAGGGATAACATTAAATTAGTTAAGCAACTGATAGATAAAGAAAAGTTGACCTCTTGTCAATAGTTCTGTGGTACTGCATTTTATTAACAACACGAATTAGAACTCCAATTTTAAAGGAAAACATGAAATGGGAAAATGAGAAAGGGAATTTCCAATAAAAACCATTTATTCCTTCCATAAATAAATGACAAAGAAAATAAATAATAATATAGTAAACAATGGAGATTATATTCACATTAGTATTACTTTTGGCGCTTGGAGAATTTAAATTTAAAAGAGGAATTTGAATCTGATTTGGAAATCTGAAATTAAAGTAGAAAAAAAATAAATGGATAAATGGAAAACCCTACCTGTGTCTTGGGCTGAATCACCTTCACACGGCCCAACTTCTCCACTCAGCCGGCCCACAACTACGCTGGCTCGCTGATAGAGCTGGAGTGCCCGATCTTTCGGTGAGTGGAGATAATTCCGATTTGGTGGAAGTAGACCCTCACGATCCGACTACGACGAGCAATCCCGAAGCGCCAATGCAATCGCTGAACCAACTTCCAATGGTTACCGACCTTGCTGATGCGAGATCGGCCTGATGACGAAGATCGTTTCCTGTGCGCAATCGAAGAACGAACAAGAAAAAGATGCGAGCAATCTTAATATCACTCGAGGTGGAGTTCTGAATCACAGAGGACAACACGTATTTGTGCGTGTTCTGGGGTAGCTAAAGCTAGATGTAAAACAAAACTCGAAGAACAAAGGAAGAGCAGCTCCTATATAAATAGAGAGAGGGGGCGCAGCCCCTAGGGGCGGCCAACCCTAGGTCATCCACTATGGGCCGCAGTTGGGCTGATCGTCTATTCTTCTGGGCCCTCATTCTTCAGTAGCATGACGAAGTTAAGATCTCTGGCACGGGCCCGAGTGATTGGCCCAACTAATGAAGGAAGTGGCGCTTGATGTGGAGGTGTTGCTGGTGTAGTCGTACTCATAGTGATGTCCTCATCATCCTCCCCTTCTTGAAGTGAAGTCGTCCTCGACGGCAACTCCTCATCCTCGGCCATATATGGTTTCAAATCTGCAACATTAAAACTAGCGGAAACACCAAATTCCACAGGCAAGTCAAGGATATAAGCATTATCATTAATCTTTGTTAGCACCTTAAAAGGACCAGCAGCACGAGGCATTAATTTAGAACGGCGCAAAGTAGGAAACCGATCCTTTCTCAAGTGCAACCAAACCATATCACCTGGCTCAAAACTAACAAGTTTTCTTCCTTTACTACCAGCAACCTAATTTTTTGCATTAGTAGCAGCAATGTTTTGTTGAGTTTGTTCATGGAGGTTAATCATTTGTTCAACATGTGCAACAACATCTATGTGTGGGGCGTTCGCAGCATCAAGCGAAAACAAAGCAATAGGTGCCCTAGGAATGTAACCATAAACAATTTGAAAAGGGCACATCTTTGTAGAAGAATGTGTTGCATGATTATAAGCAAACTCAACATGAGGCAAGCAATCCTCCCAACGTTTCAAATTTTTGTCTAAAACAGCCCTAAGCATGGTAGACAAAGTTCGATTAACTACCTCAGTTTGACCATCAGTCTGAGGGTGATAAGTGGTGCTAAACAGCAATTTAGTTCCCAATTTATTCCACAGAGATCTCCAAAAATGACTGAGAAACTTAGCATCACGATCTGAGACTATTGTATTGGGAATACCGTGCAAACGAATAATCTCTCTAAAAAACAATTCAGCAACGTTGCTAGCATCATCAGTCTTATGACAAGGTATGAAATGAGCCATTTTGGAGAATCGATCAACAACCACAAAAATGCTATCTCTCCCCTTCTTAGTTCTAGGCAATCCCAAAACAAAATCCATCAAAATATCAATCCAAGGGGAAGTAGGAACAGGCAAAGGCATATACAAACCATGGTTGTTCAACCGTGACTTAGCTTTCCGACAAGTAGTGCAGCGTGCAACAAGGCGCTCAACATCAGCGCGCATCCGAGGCCAAAAGAAGTGGGCAGCCAACACCTCATGTGTCTTGTAGACGCCAAAGTGCCCCATGAGACCGCCTCCATGCGCTTCCTGTAACAACAAAAGACGAACCGAGCTAGCTGGAACACACAACTTGTTAGCGCGAAACCGGAACCCATCCTATATGTGAAATTTGCCCCATGGTTTCCCATTAATACAATGGCCGAAAGCATCTTTAAAATCAGCATCGTCAACATATTGATCTTTCATAGTGTGCAAACCAAAGATTTTAAAATCTAACTGTGACAGCATGGTATAGCGACGAGACAAAGCATCAGCAATAACATTGTCCTTCCCGTTCTTGTGTTTAATAATGTAAGGAAAAGACTCAATGAATTCTACCTATTTAGCATGACGACGGTTCAGATTTGTTTGGGTACGAATATGTTTTAAAGCCTCATGATCAGAATGAATTATGAACTCACGATGCCAAAGATAGTGCTGCCATGTATGCAAAGTGCGCACTAAAGCGTAAAGCTCCTTATCATAAGTAGAATATTTCAGACTAGCACCGCTTAATTTTTCACTAAAATAAGCAACTGGTTTTCCTTCTTGTAACAAAACAGCACCTAGCCCAATACCGCTAGCATCGCATTCAAGCTCAAACACTTTATTAAAATCAGGCAATTGCAATAGGGGAGCTTGGGTTAACTTATCTTTCAAAGTGCTGAACGCTTCCTTCTGCGAATCACTCCAAGCAAACGACACATCTTTCTTTGTAAGCTCATGTAGAGGCGCTGCAATGGAGCTAAAATCACGAAAAAATCTACGGTAGAAACCGGCAAGTTCAAGAAAGCTCCGAATTTGTGTGACCGTCGTCGGTGTAGGCCACTCCCGAATGGCAGCAATCTTGCTCCTATCCACCTCAATGCCCTGGCACTGAATCTCCTTTGTCTCATCCGGATTTGTACGGTACAGTGCGCGGTTCGGAAGCTGTGCGCCGAGAATGAGGTCGATCTGGTGCTCAATGCCACGAAGCGGTGGGAGACCCAGTGGTAAGTCTTTGGGAAAGACATCAGCGTACTCCTGCAAAAGGTTAGCAACCATAGGGGGAATAGCCAAAGATGGTGCATCATTAAGTGAAATGAGGACACTAGAGCATACAAGTGCATAGCATGGCAAATGAGCACCGTGTAGATCATCAAAATCATCACGTGTAGCAAGTAAAACAGGAGCCTTCAACTTGATTTCAGAAGGAACAGAGGGCGATGGATCAAGTTGTTTAGCAGTTATAGCAGCTCGGGCAAGATCATCTTTAACAATTTGTTCAAGTGTCATTGGATGTATAATTATTTTCTGACCCTTAAAAATGAAAGAATAATGATTCGAATGACCATGATGCAAGCTATCAGTATCATATTGCCAAGGTCGACCAAGTAACAAAGAGCATGCTTCCATGGGAATAACATCACAATCAACAAAATCAGAATAAGCACCCATGGGGAAAGGAACACGCACGGAACGCATGATTTTTATTTTACCACCATCATTAAGCCATTGAATGTGATATGGGTTTGGATGCTTATGAGTGGGTAACGACAACTTTTCGACCAACATGGTACTCGCCAAATTGTTGCAACTGCCGCTGTCAATAATGATGCGAATTGACCGCTCCTGCACAACACCCTTTGTATGGAACAGAGTGTGTCGCTGATTCTTCTCGGGCAAAGTGACCTGTGTACTAAGAACACGCTGCACAACAAGACTTTCATACCTATCAGCGTCGCCCGGGTTGACATGTACCTCCGCCTGAGCTGCATGGTTAGTGGCAAGTAGTGCATGTTCAATTTCTTCAGAATCACTAGCGGAAGAGTACTCACCATCGTCACGAATGAGCAAAGTGCGCTTGTTTGGGCAGTCTCGAATCACATGGCCAAATCCTCTACAACGATGACACTGAATATCCCGTGTACGACCTGTGGGTGGGGCAGTGCTGGCTGGTTTGGTCGTCTTCTCGCGTGGAGTAGTGGTGGACGTGGATGGCGTAGGGGGAACTGGTGTGGAGGTGGATGTCGAGCTTCGTCCTGCAAAAGGGTTAGAATATGTCTTCGAGAGGCGTCCCTGCACTTCACGTTTAGCTTTGCAAGCATATTCAAATAAAGTAGTCATATCATAATATTCCTTATAATCAAGTATATCCTAGATTTCGCGGTTTAAACCACCACGAAAACGTGCCATAGCAGCGTCGTTGTCCTCCAATATCCCACAACGAATCATACCTTTTTGTAACTCCTTGAAATAGTCCTCAACAGATTGAGAACCTTGCTAAAAACACTGCATTTTATTAAGCAAATCACGAGCATAATACGAAGGCACAAATCGATGTCGCATCACAGCTTTCAACTGATCCCAAGTGGTTGGAATGGCAGTGGGATGTTTCATTTTATACTCACGCCACCAAATTAAAGCAAAATCAGTAAATTCACTAATAGCATCTTTAACCTGAGAATGTGCAGCAATATCATGGCATGAAAATTTTTGTTCAACCTCTAACTCCCAATCAAGATATGCAGCAGGATCATATTTGCCATTAAAAGGTGGAATTTTAAATTTAATCTTAGAAAATAAGTCATTAAGGGGATGACGAACCACACGGCGTGCACGACCACGACGATCTCCATCGTCCTGCTCAGTGTCATCGCTGTAGTCCTGCTCCATCTTTGTGGTCAACGCATCAAGGCGTGCCAGGATGGTGTCGAGTGTGGTGCGAGTCGCCGTTTGAGCAAGGTCAAGCTGGTTGAAACGCTCGGTCGTCGAAGTGACCTTTGAATCAAGCCGTTCATGCATCGTCCTAATGTCAGCAGCAAGTCCATCAATTTGTTCCCTTACTTCCAGCAACTAGGCATCCACCGTGTCGTGTGCTCCTGCCATAGTTAGCGCAAACACCAAAACACCAAAATGAGAAAAACCGACGACAACAGGGAAATGGTGGTGACAACTCGCTCAATGAAATGTTGTTATCAAATTCTTATCCGTTCTTACCAAGCCACAGTGGTGAACTGCAACCAACAGGTGGAACCGGTGAAAGATTGGATGAGCGATTGCCTGGAGAAACAGAAACCTTCTCGTCGTAGAAATATGTGGAGTTTTGGGTAGGCTGCACTCAAGTCAAGGATTAGCACGATCAAACAATAATGCAAAGTTGAATTATAGTGCAAAACACGAAACTATATTGCTGGCCACAAGTGCAAAGGACGGATGGAACTAGTAGAATGGCAGTACCGAAAATATTGTACTAGCGAGGCAAAAAAGGCACTAGTAGGAATCACAGGTAATTTTGTTTTTCTTTTTTGTATGATTTTTTTGATATTTTTCTCAGCACAAGGAGCAACAAACTAGGAGCTACACGAAATTTCACCTAAAACAGAGTTCAGATGTGGTCTATAGAAAATCAGGAAGTTCTTTGAAAAGCGTGCGAGAACTTTGACGAATTTTTTATTTATTTTCCTGAATTTTTTTGACAATTTTGTCAAAACCAAACAGATCGAAGGTGAGTTTGGCCGGCCTCAGAATGGTGTCAACAAGCTCCTGTAAAAATTTCAGATTTTTTGAACAACCGAGCGAAAAGTTATGCCCAGTTTAAGGAAGGTATGTTTAAAACGACCGAGATGAGACAACCGCTTTGTATCCTTTCTCCTTCGTTTTCTTTTTTTTTGTTTCTATTTTTTTGACGTAACCGACGGAGAAAAACAAGGAAGCGGCGTTGACTCGGTTTGTTTTTTTTTTCTGTTTTTTTTGACGTAACCGAAGGAGAAAAATAAGGAAGCGGCGTTGACTCAGTTTGATGTAACCGAAGGAGAGAAACAAGGAAGATGGTTGCGGCGCGCTAGGGTTTGATGTAATTGAAGGAGAAAAACAAGGAAGATGGTTGCGGCGCGCTAGGGTTTGATGTAACCGAAGGAGAAAAACAAGAAAGAAGGATGGTGAGAAAAAACACAATGCGACCAGCAACAAATGACGCGAAAGCACACAAATTCAACAATGCAGATTATTGAAAGAAGGTGCGAGGCTCAAAAGGGTGCTGGTATAAGGTCTAACCTGAATTTTTATGTGGTTTTGTGGACTGTAGGAGAAAAAAAACACTCGATAAACTCACCGATCAACCTGGAAATCTGACACCACTTGATAGAGCTGGAGTGCCCGATCTTTCGGTGAGTGGAGATAATTCCGATTTGGTGGAAGTAGACCCTCACGATCCGACTACGACGAGCGATCCCGAAGCGCCAATGCAATCGCTGAACCAACTTCCAATGGTTACCGACCTTGCTGATGCGAGATCGGCCTCATCACGATGACCGTTTCCTCTGCGCAATCGAAGAACGAACAAGAAAAAGATGCGAGCAATCTTAATATCACTCGAGGTGGAGTTCTGAATCACAGAGGACAGCACATATTTGTGCGTGTTCTGGGGTAGCTAAAGCTAGATGTAAAACAAAACTCGAAGAACAAAGGATGCGCAGCTCCTATATATATAAATAGAGAAAGGGGGCGCAACCCCTAGGGGCGGCCAACCCTAGGTCGTCCACTATGGGCCGCAGTTGGGCTGGTCGTCTATTCTTCTGGGCCCTCATTCTTCAGTAGCATGACAAAGTTAAGATCTCTGGCACGGGCCCGAGTGATTGGCCCAGCTAATGAAGGAAGTGGCGCTTGATGTGGAGGTGCTGCTGGTGTAGTCGTACTCATAGTGATGTCCTCATCACTCGTTGTGACTGCCTAGTAGGGCCCCTTGTCAGTCATTGCCGCGCCCCCAACTCCTCAGGCCACTACCACACGCGCGCCTGAACCCTTCTCCAGGGCGCGGCCTGCTCCCTCGCGCCCACTTTGCATGTGTGGCCGACTGTGGGAACGCATGGTCAGCGAGCACCGCGCACGCCTGAGCCAAATGCCTCACTGGCTCATGGACCCACCCCATCTGGTCGTTCTCCCTGCTCTACTTGTTTCGGGCTCCGCTAGATCTCCGCCGCGAGCAGGGCTATCAAACTCGCCTGGATCTCGCCGTTCGTGGGGACTCCGCCCGGGAGGGACCATTGGGTCAGGCACTTACTTCACGTACTGGAGAAATAGTGTCACAGACAACCGGGACCTGGATACCAGCTCCTCTTCCCAACTGACTCGCCGTGCATGGCGATGGCACACCGTGATCTGCGGGTTCCGGTTGGTGCGGGCTATCCGGGTCGCCAGCCTTGCCGTGTGCCTATAAAACCATGCCCGTGCTTTGATTATCTTCCCCACCCCCCGAACGCCTTCACCGCGCGTGCTTGCGAGGCACAGTGGGGGATTGTAGGAAAGTCGGGGAGGCGCCGCCGCAGGTTTCTGTCGACGTCGAGAGTTGGGTTTTTGCAGGGATATCCGAGGGTTGGTCGGGTCTCGTCGTATCCGGGAGAGAGTACAATTGGGGGTAGTCGGCTGGTGTCCTCGGCAATTGCTCGTCGTCGCCGTGAACTCGTCCCGTGCCGTGGGCAACCATTCCTGCGACCCTATTGCTGGTAAGAATATGCTCTCCGTGCTCGCCTTCTCTTTCGTTACACGTAGCAATTACCTAGGCCTGATTTGGGGCGTCGAGGCCTTAGATCGCCTGTGCTCCGGTGGAGCTTCGCCGTGCTCAGCGCGCCGACGCCTCTATTTGGCCGCGGGAGGAGGACAATTAGCCTGAGCCGTTGGATCCTGGCCAACGGTGGAGATGTGAGCGACTTGATACCGGTTCGGAGTATTGTCGGAACCATTGTGAGATGATTGTGCGGTTAGGATTAAAGATGAAGAACTCCCTCGGCGAATGCGATCGTAGCCCTCGGTTTTAAATCGGACGGTTCCGGTGGCGTACCGCTTCATTTAAGTGATGATCTAATCTGGGCCGACTGTTGTGGATCGGACGGTTCATGGCAGCCGGTACCTCTTCGGTCAGGGTCATTTGCAAACGAGACCCCGGGGTTTTCTCAAAATAACCCTCAGTCCACTCTGGGGGTTGCTGAGTCTAAGGAATCCTTCAAGTTAGCCCCTAGACTTTTGTTTATTCGTGTGCCCAGTCCACAATTCCAGGAAAATCAGATAAATGAATTTAGAATTTGATTTTCAATACAAAAATAATACTAGAAACTTGTATAATTCATAGAAAATCCATATTAAGTCCAAATTAGTCCATTCCAGTTCCTATAACTTTGTAATATTATCGTTTATCATTTTGTGCCACTGTTTTAACATAAAAGCCAAATTAAAATTCTTATCTTAATTAATGTTGTACAAAGCACATAGAATCTTTGGGAATCCATAACTTAAAGTCTATAAATCCAAAATTAATAATTCCCGTTCCTGTGATCTTATTTCAATATGTAAATTATTAATATGTATTTTGCATATATGTTTGGTGTAATGTTAATTTTGCCTATACACTGTTTGTTTGTAATGCTATGACTAGCGCGAGGTCACGAGTCACCTGAAGAGCAAGTGGGTTCCTGGAATCTCAAGTCCTAGGCAAGTTGTGCCCTTGACCACTTCTTTGTACCTACTCATGTTCTAATTAATCATAATGATCTGCATAGGTTAATTTTGATGGGACCCAATAGGTTACCCTAGTTTGACTATCTTTATGCCTTGTTTACCACTAAACTTCTAGGTAGTACTTGCTAGTGCTTTATGTGGATTTGGGCATTGAGATACACATTATTCATGATTATACTTTTGTTATCTGTTGTTATTAACTGTTCATGATAAGATCATTATGTTAATTAGAACATGGAGCGACCACTCGGGAAAACAGTGCTACCACAAGGGTTTATGGACGCCCTTGGTCGATTAATTAGGAAAGCTAGTGGAGGACTACCTTACCCGAAAGGGGCAAGGGCAGTAGGGGAGTGGTCAGTGTAGGGAGGTCCTTGGTTGATTTTGCTGCGATGGCGGTCAGGCAAGGGATCCCTGCATTGGAGCTTCCTATAAACTGTAGCGGGTTTTCTGAAGCTAGTGGAACTTTGTAAAGGCCTCGTAGTGTTACCCTGCCTCGCTTCCTTGGTAGAGGTGTATGGGGCCCGTACAACCCCATGGCAAATGGGTAACATGACTTGTGGGTAAAGATGCGCAACCTCTGCAGAGTGTAAAACTGGTATACTAGCCGTGCTCACGGTCATGAGCAGCTCGAACCCTCACATGATTAAATTATGAAACTAAATTCAATTTGTCATATGCATTGCATCGCAGGTGAGGTTGTTACTTTTGTTCTACTACTTAATTGGGTTGGTATTTACTTATACTTAGTAATTGCTAATAAAATTTTGACCAACTTTAAAAGCAATGCTCAGCTCTAACCATCCTCTTTGGTAAGCCTAACACTTCACGTGAGCTCCCACCTTTGGCGAGTTCATGCACATTATTCCCCACAACTTGTTGAGCAATGAACGTAGGTGAGCTCACTCTTGCTGTATCACACCCCCCACAGGTCAAGAATAGGTACCACAGGATGAGGCGCTTGGAGGATGCTGTGACGAGTTCGTGAGAGGTCTAGGCCGTCGTCTCCCAGTCAACTTTGGGTTGCTAGACCGTTGTCTCCTTATAATGTAATTATTTATTTATTTTGTATAGAACTCCTATTATATAGTAAAGTTGTGACATTCGATCTTGTGCCATGATTCATCATATGTGTGGGACTTGGTCTCAACACACCTGGTGATTATGTTCGCGCCTGGGTCTTGGTGCCCCTGAAATCCGGGTGTGACAGAAGTGGTATCAGAGGAATGTTGACTGTAGGACGAAACTTAGATAGAAGTGGACAACCATTATCTACTTACCTTACTCTGATTCTTTTCTAAACTTATCTTAATCTACTCTCATCTATTTCCGCTTTAGTCTGATTACTCTTATCTTTTCACTTCTAAAGACAAATGTGGATTTCACACTTTGAAATCTCGTACCTAAAGTGACCTTTATGAATAGGAGAACTACTCTTAGGAACAAAAAAAATCAAAACTAATTTTGTAAACATTTGTATACTCGAGTGTTTGTTCTTATGATACTTGTCTGATTTGGATCTTTGATTGAGTGTGATGAGTTAGGGAGTAATGTCCACAATTACATCTGAATATACAAATAGGCATAAATATAATTCATAAGATAACTAAATAATCTAGATTATCCTTCATTAAAGATCTATCTCATATTAAAAGACTCTCTTATCTTAATAGATTCATCTTATCTGGAAGGATTCACCTTATCCTAACCACTCTACTCATCTCACCCTAAAGTAACAACCACGATCTAATTAATGAGAACTTGTCTAGTCTATCTAGTCATAACAATCTAACCTAGATCTGATCCAACCTAATAGGTTAATCTAACCTAACGAAGTCTAACCTTAAGTTGAGCTAACCTAAGGACAGTCATTAACAAGTTAACACTAGTGAAATAAACTGGATCCTACTCCTATGAACCTTTCTCCCCTCATGCACTTTACCCTAAATTAGTGCATTAGGCCAACTCAACCTTGAATCAATGAGACTAAGACCCGAAAAGGACAAGATCAACCTCATCAAGGAAGGAGAGAAGTCAAACTCAATCTTCATATGCATTACCACCCAACACGAAATTCTTCCTCACCATAAACCTTCTTACCCCTGGCTATTTTTGCCCTAACCTATCCATCTCTTATATCCTACATAATCAAGTGCACATACATATATACACCCATGCTTTCCTAACCACCAGCTCCACCAAGCTACATAAATATATATACGTTACTACTATTTGTAAGACCTACATGTTACTTTAGTTAGTATTTGGTATGATACTATTTTAGAAGGAATAATAAGGTCTATTTGACCCATGTGTTGCTAAAAATTATGCATCATGCTGAGATTTTTGTTTGTGCACATATGTTGAGACAATATTAGTATACACCCTTTCCTTACAAATCTTGAGGACGAGATTTCTGTAATCAGTAGTAGGATTTGTAAGACCAAAAATTAGTAGAAGAAAAAAGTTATATATTATAAAATAATAAAATAAAGAAATAAGAATATCTAGGATAGTTTTTCTAGAATTTTTAAAACCTTTGAGAATTTATAAAAGCCTTTCCTATTCATAATCAAGGGATAACATTAAATTAGTTAAGCAACTGATAGATAAAGAAAAGTTGACCTCTTGTCAATAGTTCTGTGGTACTGCATTTTATTGACAACACGAATTAGAACTCCAATTTTAAAGGAATACATGAAATGGGAAAATGAGAAAGGGAATTTCCAATAAAAACCATTTATTCCTTCCATAAATAAATGACAAAGAAAATAAATAATAATATAGTAAACAATGGAGATTATATTCACATTAGTATTACTTTTGGCGCTTGGAGAATTTAAATTTAAAAGAGGAATTTGAATCTGATTTGGAAATCTGAAATTAAAGTAGAAAAAATGGATAAATGGAAAACCCTACATGTGTCTTGGGCTGAATCACCTTCACACGGCCCAACTTCTCCACTCAGCCGGCCCACAACTACGCTGGCTCGCTGTGACTGCCTAGTGGGGCCCCTTGTCAGTCATTGCCGCGCCCCAACTCCTCAGCCCACTACCACACGCGCGCCTGAACCCTTCTCCTGGGCGCGGCCTGCTCCCTCGCGCCCACTTTGCATGTGTGGCCGACTGTGGGACCGCATGGTCAGCGAGCACCGCGCACGCCTGAGCCAAATGCCTCACTGGCTCGTGGACCCACCCCATCTGGTCGTTCTCCCTGCTCAGCTTGTTTTGGGCTCCGCTAGATCTCAGTCGCGCGCAGGGCTATCGAACTCGCTTGGATCTCGCCGTTCGTGGGGACTCTGCCCAGGAGGGACCATTGGGTCAGGCACTTACTTCGCGTACTGAAGAAATAGTGTCGCAGACAACCGAGACCTGGATACCAGCTCCTCCTCCCAACTGACTCGCCGTGCATGGCGATGGCACACCGTGATCTGCGGGTTCCGGTTGGTGCGGGCTATCCGGGTCGCCAGCCTCGCCGTGTGCCTATAAAACCATGCCCGTGCTTGGATTATTGTGACACCCCAGTGTCACCTAGGGTTTCTCTCAAAGTGCTAAACCAGGAACCATCATTTTATGTGAACCAAATTGAGCATGAGCATCAAATTGACTTAAGAATGAAGAATCCACCAAGCCTATACTTAAAAGTATCATGATCAAAACAAACGAGTCTTTCAAAAAGGTAATAATGTTGCAACCCTAATAAAAACCCTAAGTGAGCCCTTTGTGCAAAATTCAAGAAAATGGGGAAAAGGGTATGAGAAATTTAAAATCATGGCTTGGGCCAATTATAAACATTGAAGTATATTCATTAAGCAACAATAAAGATTGAGGAAGCTTGGCCAAAATAACTCAATTAAAACCCCAAAACAAGCTTCTCATGTGGGGACTCAATGGGGAATTCTGAATTTCAGAATTCTGAATTTCAGACCTTGAGCCAAAGATCAAGCGTGTTCACCTTGATCCCTAACTCAAATCCTAATGGCCCCATTAACAAAAATGTGCCTAACTAACCCCTCTGTCGTGTGCCAGAAGATGGCATTGGGACGCGAGCCTAGACACGACAAAACCCTGGATTTGCCTCGGGTTTGAGCAGGGAGACAGACCGGATTTCCAGGCTCCATATCTCTGCAACCAATAGGCAAAATCCTATGACCCCCACACAAGATCGGTAGCTTGTAGGGAGGAGAAGAGGTTTTGTGCACAGACCAAGGCGAGAGCAGGCTCGGATGAGTGACCATACGCGCCAGAACTTGGGCAGAACGCACGGGCACACGTGTTCGACCCTGGTCGGCACGCCGGCGCTCGCCCCGGCGTTTGATCAAGTCCGCCGCGCGCCCTTGCTCTCGGCCGTGCCCGCCCGCGCCTATAAAGCCTCCCCAGGCGCGCCTCACCTCACCCCGCGCTCACCATCACCGGCCAGCCACCCCTCCTTAGCTCCGACGAGCTCTTTTCCGCCCGCCACTGCCTCCAGAACCTCGGCCACCGTGGCCAACCCACTCCGGCCACCCCCAAGTCGAGCCAGTGCTTCGGCTAGCTCCGCCAGTGGCCCGTGAAGCTTTCCAAGCCCTCTGACCCGACAGAACTTCACTGGAAGCCTGAGATCGACTTCACCGGACTTCGGTCCCCCGCCTGCACGCGTGGACCAAGCTCTCCGGTGAGCCATTCTTGAATTCCTTGCGCACACCCCTTCCTTGTTCCCTGGTGAAGCTCTCTGACCCGTTCAATTGAACTATCGCGCCGTGAGCAGGCCGGACTCCTCATCGCCGACGAGCACCCCCGCCTGCGCACGTGGACCGGCCGACTCCGACCATCCCCGATGGCAACCTGCACATCGCTGTGATCCCCGAGACCTCCCCTACGTCCTCGACCACCTCACCGGAGCAATCTCGCCGCCGGTAAGCCCCTCCGCCCTTTCTTCCGCCGCGGTTACTGTTTAAGTTAGGAGAAGGACCTCAGGTTAGGATTAGAAGAACCCGGGGGGTTTTCTGCAATGTCAGTAACTCATTTGAATAGTAGCCCAGGGACTGATCCGTGAGGAAAACTTAAAACACCCGCTAGGGACCCCAGTGCAAAGTAGTTTTCCATTTAATCAATTCTGTTAATCTTTTTAAATAACTAGAGAACTTAGACAATTCATAACTTGATGAATTCTTAACCAAAAGTTGTCAAACTAATTTTGCTAGATCCTGAATAATATGAGCTATCATTTAGAAATAATGAACCTTATGCTTTCTGTTCTAATTTTTAGAGTATAAATTAAAAACAGAAACTGACCAAACCTTGTTTAATTAAAGAAAATTAGTTTTTCTTCTATGCTGAACCTAAGAAAATTTGTAGGTATTCAAACCTCTTTTAGACACTATTTAAAAATAGTAGGAACCCCAGTATTGAAGAATGTAGTGTAGATATCCATTTAAAGCTATTTTGCCCAAAACTTAGGAAAAATCAGAAAGGCATTAGAAATTAATGAACAGTGAGTAAAATTATTTTTCCTAGTTTGCTTAAATAACAGAGAACCTAGGAAAAATAAAAAGACATTTAGTTCATATCAGTTTTAAATTAAAATGTTTTATTTAGCATTATTCCAACTGGAAATCAATTATTAGAATTACAAAGCTAGACCCGAAATTGATAATAAAAATTCAGTGGACTTGTAACCACCAGAACCCCACTACAAAAATAATGAACACCTCAGCCCAACATTTTAAGTAGGGAAAATAAATCTAACATGATAATGAGGCATTTTCCAAATAAATCATGAATAACCCATATCGATGCAATAATGGGCAACCAAAATTTTGCTAAGTCATTAATGAGATAAGCCACCAGAGAAAAATGCAAACCCATTAAAAAGATGTAAAATAATACATTTGCCCATATTTTGTAAGAAAAGCCATTTAATCCAAGTAATGCATACCACCCCTTCCCTTAAGCAAAAAGATGCCAAACTTCAGAATGATTGCTCTTGCGCAAAATAGAAGCTAAGAAAAATCAGAAATCTATTGTTTGATATATTTCAAATATAGTGGTAGTAGAAAGCACCCCTTTGGCTAGAAACTTGAGAAAAACCTAGTAAAATAACTAATAGGTATTAATGACTAGAAATTTGTGTCAAGTCTTGTTATAGCACCTAAAAGCCAGCAAAAATAAGTTTAGAGAATTACCTACTTTTAATTAATAGTTGTAGTTCCAAGCACCCTTTCTGCCCTAAAACTTGGTAATTTTGTCCAGAGAAAACTATTCACTTTCTGCTCCCCAAATTTTGAGACAGAGAATTATACACCAGTACCAAGCCACTGTAATTTTTGCAGAATTTTTGGAGTTTTATTAAAGCAACTTGTAGTTCAAACCCACTCCAAAACATTAAAGAGAATAAAAGAAAAAGAAAGAAGAAATAAACCTCACCCCAATAAGTCCAACTTGAATTCTTATCAATTCTCACTAAGGCTTAAAAAGAATTCAGTGGAACCCCAAAAAATAAACCTACCACTTACCTTAGCTATGTTTGACCCAATTTACCAAGTATACCACCCAGAAGTCTTACATAAGTAAGGTTCAACCTTGTCTAACTCAAGAAGATCATACACCGTCAAAAGTTATAATTTCTAAAGCACATATCATATCATGCATATATCTTACGCATTGCATTCATTAGATTGTAATCTTGCCGACGGAGAGTACGTGCTCATCCCCGAGCAAGGATCTGTCCAAGAGGACCAGGAGCAAGCTTCCGAGGTTGCTGTTGAGGATCTCCCCGCAGCCCCAGCAATTGAAGGCAAGCCCCGGTTTATATGCATAACCGTATTATTATATGCTACTTTACTACACTTAATGCTTGTAGGATTGTAATGTGCACTTAAGTGTAGGAGTTTCTTGAAACCTCTAGTTGCATGAACTTAGGATTCCTTTTTGAGATGAATACTAGTATGCTAGGTCGAGTAGTTGCTTGCTAATCAGGATCTCAGTAGAAGTCGAGTGATTTTTCTAGCACTCGCGCGAGGTCAGGAATTGATTGTATTCATCTTGATAACGGGATCTATGTTGGTCTATGGACTTGGATCAAGGGAGGATGCCTTGACCATGAGACGGGAAAAAGGAATTAAGGATTAATGTGTGGATACCTGAGTCAAGCTTTTGAACGTACTAAGCACATGTCGGGAAAAATGGTAACCGATAAACCTAGTACCTGAGTGAAGCCGGGCGCGGACTTTATCCCTCATGCGACCTGAGACTGGGTCTCCCATGCTAGCTATGGTGGGTACAAGTGCGGTCACTGCACGGCGGTAGCCGGGGTCAGTGGAGCATTGTATGCCAAGGCGGTGAGGCCTGGACGCGAACGGGGAATCAATGGGGACGGTTGTCATGTGTGGGGTCGGAGTACCCTGACATGCCGTGTGTTTAGGTTTACCTTGCAAGGTTAAAACTCGATTCGAATCGTTTGCTTCTCGCAGCTAATGAGACTGCTTGACCCCTTGTACTTCATCGAGTAAGAAGTGAAATGAGGTTACATGAGATAATTTGTTGATTGAACTAAATGCTTGTTACCATGTATGCTTAGAAGGAGCAAATCTAGCTAAGTTAATGAGGATAGAAATTTGATAAGCTAAAAATTGATTTTAGAAACAGCTAGTGCTTTTGGCAAACCAAACCCCTAAGCCAAACAGCTGCATAGTCTAAAGGTAGAGGAGTAGACTCCTCACACCGGTTAAGTCTAGCTGAGTATTAGTATACTCAGCCTTGCTTGTGGCATAATTTTTTGCAGGTACCATTCAGGAAATGGTTGATGGTGTGACTTGGCCTACCACCCTGCCACCGGGTTGGACGGTCGAGTGGGATGTTGCTCCGGCAGGAGAGGAGCACGAGGAGTAGTGGGCTAGGCCTTGCCCATTTCCTCATTACCGACGACATCGATTATCCGCTGCACTTTATTTTGTGAACTCTTATTTGCTACGGAAAAACTCCGATCTATGTAATAATTCAGCACTTAATTTGAGGTTTCCTGTTTTGTTGTATTTCTTCTGTGACTCACCTTCAAGTGAGATTGTGGAATTTGATCCTGGTTAAGTGGCTCTATCAGACTAGATCTGAGGGACTGACGGGTTATTCCGATTTAAGTGTGTTACGGCCCCTGAGGCGTGACTTAGGCACTTAAGCTGGAATAATTCGGGTGGTTCTACCACAATTATCTTCCCCACCCCCCCGAACGCCTTCATCGCGCGTGTTTGCGAGGCACAGTGGGGGATTGTAAGAAAGTCGGGGAGGCACCGCCGCAGGTTTCCGTCAACGTCGAGAGTTGGGTTCCTGCAGGGTTATCCGAGGGTTGGTCGGGTCTCGCCGTATCCGGGAGAGAGTACAATTGGGGGTAGTCGGCTGGTGTCCTCGGCAATTGCTCGTCGTCGCCGTGAACCCGTCACGTGCCGTGGGCAACCATTCCTGTGACCCTATTGCTGGTAAGAATATGCTCTCCGTGCTCGCCTTCTCTTTTGTTACACGTAGCAACTACCTAGGCCTGATCACTTCTTTGTACCTACTCATGTTCTGATTAATCATAATGATCTGCATAGGTTAATTTTGATGGGACCCAATAGGTCACCCTAGTTTGACTATCTTTATGCCTTGTTTACCACTAAACTTCTAGGTAGTACTTGCTAGTGCTTTATGTGGATTTGGGCATTGAGATACACATTATTCATGATTATACTTTTGTTATCTGTTGTTATTTACTGTTCATGATAAGATCATTATGTTAATTAGAACATGGAGCGACCACCCGGGAAAACAGTGCTACCACAAGGGTTTATGGACGCCCTTGTTCGATTAATTAGGAAAGCTAGTGGAGGACTACCTTACCCGAAAGGGGCAAGGGCAGTAGGGGAGTGGTCAGTGTAGGGAGGTCCTTGGTTGATTTTGCTGCGATGGCGGTCAGGCAAGGGATCCCTGCATTGGAGCTTCCTATAAACTGTAGCGGGTTTTCTGAAGCTAGTGGAACTTTGTAAAGGCCTCGTAGTGTTACCCTGCCTCGCTTCCTTGGTAGAGGTGTATGGGGCCCGTACAACCCCATGGCAAATGGGTAACATGACTTGTGGGTAAAGATGCGCAACCTCTGCAGAGTGTAAAACTGGTATACTAGCCGTGCTCACGGTCATGAGCAGCTCGAACCCTCACATGATTAAATTATGGAACTAAATTCAATTTGTCATATGCATTGCATCGCAGGTGAGGTTGTTACTTTTGTTCTACTACTTAATTGAGTTGGTATTTACTTATACTTAGTAATTGCTAATAAAATTTTGACCAACTTTAAAAGCAATGCTCAGCTCTAACCATCCTCTTTGGTAAGCCTTACACTTCACGTGAGCTCCCACCTTTGGCGAGTTCATGCACATTATTCCCCACAACTTGTTGAGCAATGAACGTAGGTGAGCTCACTCTTGCTGTCTCACACCCCCCCACAGGTCAAGAATAGGTACCACATCATGAGGCACTTGGAGGATGCTGTGACGAGTTCGTGAGAGGTCTAGGCCATCGTCTCCCAGTCAACTTTGGGTTGCTGGACCGTTGTCTCCTTATAATGTAATTATTTATTTATTTTGTATAGAACTCCTATTATATAGTAAAGTTGTGACATTCGATCCTGTGCCATGATTCATCATATGTGTGAGACTTGGTCCCAGCACACCTGGTGATTATGTTCGCGCCCGAGTCTTGGTGCCCCTGAAATACGGGTGTGACACTGAAGCCGCGCGCCGGGACGCCAGGGAGCCGCGCCCGAGAGGGCCGAGGGCCGGGGGCCGAGCGGGGCCGCGCCACGCGAGGGGAGCAGGGAGAGGGGCCGCGTCGTGCCAGGGGGCTGGGGGAGGGGGCTGCCACCGCGCCAGGGGAGCCGGGGGGGAGGGGCGCCGCCGTGTAAGGGGGTCAAGGGAGGGGCCGCCGCCACGCGCCAGGGGACGGGGGAGGGGCCGCACGCCACGCTATGGGGCATGGGAAGGGGCGCCGCCGCGCGCCAGGGGAGCTGCGCGCAGGGGCCGCGCGCACGTGCAAGGGGGCGGGTGGGGGTCGCGCGCAGGGGAGAAGAAGGGGAGGGGAAGAGAGAGAGAGAGGGAGAGGGAGAGGGAGAGGGAAGGGGAGCTCACCTCGGGGTCCAAATTCGGCGATCACCGTCTCCAAAACCTAGGGCACCATGGGGAGAGAGAGAGGTGGTGGAGAGGAGGTTGCTGCGCGGGAAAATCAAATGAGAGAAAGGGAGAAGAGAGAGAGGAGGGGGTGCGCATGGGGGAGGACGGGCGCCAGGGGAGTGCCGGGCCGGGCCGAGCCGGGCTGGGTTTTGTCGCGGGCTGGGACAGAAGCCCACAACACACGCGACCACAGATCGGACTCTAATCGCGAACCGAAATCCGAAACGAGATGAGACGAACACGCGATTAAACACGACATCAGACAAAAGAAATATGCTTTGGCATGATACAATACCCATGACAACTTAGGTTTTTGTTTACACGTAATTTGGGAAGAAGGAGCGAAACAGGAACAGAAAAGAGAGTAACGCCTGAATTTGGTGAGTAAAAAGAAGAAAAAATTCTACCCCCAAATTCAGGGCATTACAAACCTATCCCCCTTAAAAGAATCTCGCCCTCGAGATTCAAGGCTGGCCAGCAAAGAGTTCAGGATTCTTGGCCATCAGATCATCTTCATGCTCTTAGGTTGCCTCTTCCTCAGAGTGGTGATCCCATCTGACCTTGCACATTATGATTGTTTTCCTTCGGGTGACTCTATCTGTAGTCTCAAGAATTTGCACTGGCTTCTCTATGTAGGTCAAGTCCTCCTGGACTTCTAGACCTTCCACTGGCAACTACTCTTCTGGCACACGCAGGCACTTCTTCAACTGAGACACATGGAAGACATCATGCACCGCTGCCAATCCCTCTAGCAGACTGAGCTGATAGGCCACTTCTCCACGCTTTGCAAGAATTTGATATGGACCAACATAGCGGGGTGCTAGCTTGCCTTTGACTCCGAATCTTCGGACTCCTCTGATAGGCGAAACTTTCAAATAGACAAAATCTCCAACTTCGAAACTCAGCTCTCTCCTTCTTGTGTCTGCATAGCTTCGCTGCCTTGATTGCGCTATCTTTAGATTCTCCCGAACCATCTTGATGTTCTCTTCAGCTTCGAGCAAAATGTCTGGCCCGAACACTTGCTTTTCTCCAGGCTGATTCGTTCTACAACTCCTCCCATAAAGTGCCTGAAACGGTGACATCTTCAAGCTGGCCTGGTAACTGTTGTTATAGGAGAATTTTGCATAAGGTAATTTCTTGTCCCACTCGGACTGATCTTGCAACGCACAAGCTCTCAACATATCTTCGAGTATTTGATTAGTTCTTTCAGTCTGGTCGTCTATCTGCGGATGGTAAGCTAAACTGAAATTCAGATGTGTACCCAAGGCTTCATGCAACTGTTGCCAGAAATGAGAGGTGAACTACGTTCCTCTGTCTGACACTATCTTCTTTGGCACACCGTGAAGGCAAACGATCCGGGACATGTACAACTCCGCCAACACTGCACTGCTGTAGTTAGTCTTGATAGGTATGAAGTGGGTTGACTTGGTTAAGTGGTCCACCACTACCCAAATGGAATCATAACCGGCAGGAGTGCGTGGCAATCCGACTATGAAATCCATCCCGATTTCATCCCATTTCCAATGAGGAATTCGCAATGGTTGCAACAATCCAGCTGGCCTCTGATGCTCTGCCTTGATCCTTTGACAACTATCACATATAGCCACATGCTCTGCGATCTCCCTTTTCATTCTGTACCTCTAGAATTTCTTCTTCAGATCCTGATACATCTTCTCACTTCCATGGTGTATAGAATAAGCTGACTCATGAGCTTCCTTGAGGATCAACTCCCGAATAGACTAGACATTGGGAACACACAAGCGGTCCTTGAACCATATCACACCTTCTGCATCTTCCCGAAATCTTTGCCTCTGCCCTCTAGAATCAGTTGCCGGATTTCACTGATCTTCTCATCATTTTTTTGTGCTTCTTTGATTTCCCGCTCTAGGGTGGGCTCTAATTTGACTGTCACTCCTCACATACTATTCAAAAATCCGAGGCTCAACCTATCAAACTCTTTGGCCAACTCATAAGGCATCGGATGAGCGACCATCATATTGACCTGACTTTTCCTGCTCAGAGCGTCTGCCACTACGTTCGCTTTGCCTGGATGGTAATGAATCTCCAATTCATAGTCTTTGATCAACTCTAACCATCTTCGTTGCCTCATATTCAGCTCCGACTGAGTGAATATGTACTTCAGACTCTTGTGATCTGTGTAAACATCACATTTCTGCTCATGCAGATAGTGCCTCCATGTCTTCAGTGCATGAACCACTGCTGCCAACTCTAGGTCATGGATTGGGTAATTCTTCTCATGAACCTTCAGCTGTAGGGATGAGTAAGCTACAACTCTTCCCTCTTGCATCAACATGCATCCCAAGCCAGTGTAACAGGCGTCGCAATACACCGAGAAGGGCTTGTGCACATCAGGCAAGACTAAGACAGGTGTTGTAGTCAACTTCTCTTTCAGCGCTTCAAAGGCCTCTTGGCATTTCTGGGTCCACTTGAACTCAACTTTGTTGCCTAGCAAAGCTGTCATTGGTTTCGCAATCTTTGAAAACCCTTCAATGTATCGCCGATAATATCCGGCCATTCCAATGAAGCTCTTGATTCCTCGAGCATCTATTGGCGTTTCCAGTTTAGAATATCTACCACTTTCTTCGAATCCACAGCTAATCCTTCTTTGTTTATTATGTGACCCAAGAACAGGACTTCATTGATCCAGAACTCGCACTTACTCAACTTTGTATACAACTGATGCTCTCGTAATCTCTGCAATACCATCTTCAAATGATCCACATGCTCCTCCTCACTTTGAGAATATATAAGAATGTCATCAATAAATACCACCACAAACTTGTCAAGATAATCCATGAATACACTGTTCATCAGATTCATGAAGAAGGCTGGTGCATTTGTTAGGCCAAAGGACATAATAGTGAACTCATACAACCCATACATGGTAATGAATGCCGTCTTTAGAATGTCTAAGGGTCGGATCCTGAGCTGGAGATAACCTGACCTCAGATCTATCTTTGAGAACACGCTGGCTCCTCTCAACTGGTCGAACAGATCTTCTATTCTGGGCAAGGGGTATTTGGTCTTAATCATGACCTCATTTAGAGCTCGATAATCGATGCACATCCTTCTGGTGCCATCTTTCTTCTCCACGAACAGGACATGGGCGGCCAAGGCGAGGTGCTTGGCCTTATATAACCTTTCTCTGACAGCTCATCAATCTGCTTCTTAAGTTCAACCAACTCTAGTCCAGACACTATATAGGCTCTTTTAGAAATGGGGGCGGTGCCAGGAAGAAGCTCTATAGCAAACTCAACTTTCCGCTCTGGTGGCATACCTGGTAAATCTTCCGGGAACACATCTGGAAATTTGGACACAACCATGATAATCTCGAGTGGATCTGCTTCACTGCTATCAATAGCCATCTGATAACAACTCCCTTTCCTTGGCTCAGGTGAGATTAGCTCGGCTACCACTTCTTCTCCTAGTGGGGACACCAACTTAATTGTGCTCTTATCACAACTGATAATTGTTTGGTACTTATCTAGCCAATTCATCCCTAGGATGACATCTATTCCCTGAGTACCCATTACTATGAGATTAGCGAGAAATGCTATCCCCCTTATTTCCACACTTACATTCAAGCAAATGCTATTGGCTCGAATTCTATCACCGGCTGAGTCAATTTGAATGGGGGTTGACATGGTAGTGATTGGAAGATTATGTGCTTCTACCCATGATGTAGTAATAAATGAATGCGTTGCTCCATTATCAAATAACACTTCTGCAATATGGGAGTCGACTGGAAACATACCTACTGTCATGCCGAGGGTTTCCTGAACTGCTTCAACCTCCAAGTGATTTAGTCTCCCATGGTTATAGCGTGGCTGAGAGCGGTTGCTTGCTCCAGGCTGAGACACATTCTGCTTTGCTGGTGCCCTAGGTCCTGATTGTTGCTGGGCTGCCTTCTTCGGACATTGCATCACCCAATAGCCTTGCTCTCCACAATGGAAACATGCTCTACTTCCGCCTTGGACTGGGGCTGCTTGACTATTTTGGTTGGTTGCTAGGGCGGGGAGGCGAGGTGCCTGCTGATTCTGCCTCTGGAACTGACCTCCTCCTGACTGGTTGTTCTGACGATTCTGCTGCTGGTGCTGGGGGTACTGCCTCTGAAACTGTTGCTGTTGAGGTGGGCGCTGGTTCTGTCTGAACTGCTGAGGTGGGTTGCCTGAGAAACGAGGGCGATTGCTGCTTTCAGGCTGAGATCCACCAATCTTGCGCTTGCGATCCTCCATCTCCTTGCTCTTCTTCTCGGTCATGATCGCTCTGTCGATCAGGTGCTAAAATGTGGGGAATGTATGATTCATCAACTGGTAGTGCAAGGGATCGACTAGGCCTCTCAAGAAATGATACTGTCTCTTGGCATCTCTGTTGACATCTTCAGGAGCATAGCGGGACAGCTGCAGAAACTTGTCTCGGTACTCACTGACAGACATATGCCCTTGCTTGAGCGCCAGAAACTCCTCCTTCTTCACTATCATCAGACCTGCGGGAACATGGTACTGACGGAAGTTATCTCTGAATTCTTCTCAGGTGATAGCGTCAGGGTTGGCATGGGTGGCGAGATAGGACTCCCACCAAGACTGGGCTGCTCCTCTCAACAGACGGGGACCATAAAGAACTTTCTCCCTGTCGTCGCACTGAGCGGTGTGCAACTCCCGCTCCACAGTGCACAGCCAATCTTCAGCATCCATGGGGTCAAAAGAGTGAGCGAACACTGGGGGATGACCTCTGATGAATTCAGCACGCTTGTCTCTGGGCATCTGAGGCATCTGAGGCTGAGGTGGTGGCTGCTGCTGCTGAATGGCGGCCAGAGCTGACCAATGGCTTGAATTGCCTGATCTGCATTAAGAACATCTGCTCGATGGTCATCGGGGGCGGTGGTGGCAGCTGCTGACGGGGTGCCTCATCCTGCGGGGCTACCTGCTCCTGCTAAGCACGCCTTCCTCCTTTGCGCCTGTTGTCTGACATCTGCAGAATGCAATCTCACATCAGAACTGGTCTCACAACTTGCAGCATAAGAAAAGAGTATAGAATTCTTCCACAATACTGAACAGATGAACATCTTCACTGACTTCCAACACAGGCAAACATAGCTTCTCAGATAAAGAGGAAAGTAGAACAAAGGGGCTTCCCAACTAGATAACTAATTTTTATTAACATTTAATAGGTAAACCAAAGTGCAGGGGATACCCACACCCTGGCGACAGTCATTACAAAGATCCAAATCCAACATAGTTCATCATGACAAACATAAAGGCACAGGATAAGCAAACTACCCTGTCTAACTAAGACTAACTAAGAGTAAGACTAATGCTAAGGCTATAGCTTCTATATATTTATATTTTTTAAGCATTAATTACAAGGTACGAAGCTAACGATCTATGGTTCTAAATTTATCTTGGCCCTGTAGTCGGGTTACCATAAGCATGGTGTCCACACTGAGGTGAGCGGTACGGGTGCTAAGTCCCGACTGCAGCGAGGGAGCCGTCGTCTAAGTGACAATGCTCCGCGTGCTCAGCCCGCAACTGGGCGATCTCAGCACGAGCCCTACTCAGCTCATCTAATGCATGGTCTAGCTCCGTGTTTAGCACGATGGCTAGGTTGACTGTGCTGCTCAACCTAGGATTGTCCTCACCAACAGGTGAGACAACCACGCCTCCTGTGCTGCCAGATGGACGGCGAGGGTAATACCTCAGGTTAAGACCATCGGCCACCCCACCGAACACTGAGCAGTAGTGCGAAAGCGCACGCCTTGCGGCATCTTGCATGGCCGCCTCGGGCTGAGTCCCACTCAGAGATAGAATAGTGCTCTAAGCACACCTCCGCACCCTGGAGACTGTTCTCCGGACGGCGCACCAAGCAGGCCGCCTCCCAACGGTCCGGGTAAACACCGCGATTGTGCTGGAAGACCACACAATGATACTCGATGAACCAAGTACGCTGGTTGAGTGCCTAGCGTAGCAAGGTGTCAAGCGCATCATGGAAGTGACACCCTCGAGCGGCGTCGTGGGTGATGGGTCGAGCAACCCATCCTTCTAGCTCCTGCTCCTCTGAAAGGTCAGTGTTGTGGCTCAAGCTGCTGTCGCCACCTCCGTCGTCTGGGTCTCCTCCAGCAGCTACTTCAGCGGCTGGGGCGCTCAGTGGTGGAGCAGGGGGCGCCTCCAGCGAGAGCACAGGGGAGCAGCTCCTCACAGACTCTATCTCCTGCTGAAGCGAGAAAGAAGATCCCTGCTGCTCCAGCTCCTGTTGTCGACACTCCTGCTCCTCATGAAGGTGGTGGTGCAGCCTCTCCAAATGGCTAGACTAACTAGTCACTGGACGACGAAGCAGACGCTCAGCGAGACGAGAAGGCAAGAAAGGAATGAATGACTTCCGTGCAGTGTGTCTAAGACGAGCCATCTACAAAAGACATTGTAATCATAAGAGTGAGAACAAAACTAATATGACCAGCAAGTAGACCATAAATAAATGAGGAATTAGAATAAAACAAAATTTTCAGCAAGGTATAATATATATAGTAGAACATAGGTTTGGTCGATATGACCAACTTTTGAAGGGGAACCAAAGTCAAGGTGATAATAGGGGTCTATAATCCATAGAATGACCATTCTACTCTAGGTTAGCGGTCCTAGAGTTAGCACGACTTTGATACCACTTATGTCACACCCGGTTTTAGAAGGCAAGCCAAATGCGAACCATGTACGTGCCAGGATCAGCAATTCACGTACACAGCAGTTACATAACTGGACATCATCACACAATGCTCAAATAATAGCATAAAAGGGTAATAATAGTCGATTACATCATGATGTCCAAGACATCCACATAGTCCTTAACAATAATCAAAGTGCGGAAAAGAAACGTAGATACACATGGCCTACACAGGCAGCCGACTCGGGGTTTGCCGCTAACCCACGCCTAGAACTCATCGTACTCTTGGAACTCCTAGAAGTCCTCCTCCACGACTTCATCTTCACCTGACCAGTGGTTGCAACGTGGACAACCTGGGGGGGGGTTGGTGTGTGAAGCAAGGGTGAGTACACATCAACATACTCGGCAAAATGTCTCGTTTGACTGTAGTGGACTAGCTTTATTTGGAGTTAAGCCAAGCAGTTGCTTTTAGTTGGTCAGGTTATTATTACTAGTAGAAGCCAGGTTTTAGTATTAACCCAAGTTATTAACCCAATGTACCCTTTCCAAACAGAAAGAATACCACTTACCATTACCATAGGCATAACCAAAACCATCATCCTCGTCACCACCTGTAAACCATACATCTCTGATCAAGTATCTCTAATCAATGGAGCTCCCTTGGTTGCTCATAACCACGAGCAAGGCTGATGTATCAGTTTCATAACACTCTGCAGAGGTTGCGCACTTTACCCATAAGCCGTGATTCCCTCTTGCCTCGGGCCGATCAAACTCTTAAACACTACCAAGGTGAATAGGCAGGGTCTCACTACATAGCCTTTACAAAGATTCCCTGGGGTAGTAGCCGTCCGTTAGTTTTCCTAAATGCACCGCACTCCTCCCGAGGGGCGAACCAACCTTGGCAGAGCGAGCCACATACACCGAGCCCCATTAACGGCACGACGGCGAAGCGAACTACACCCCAGTTCCTCTAATTACTCAGCTAAGGACGTCCCACTCCACCCTCATGGTTGCACTGTTTTCCCGACGGTCATCCAACGAATCAGTCCTTACGAAGAGGCACTCGAGAAACAGCTCGAGCTCCCTTAAATGCCACAAGTATATCATTATGATCAAAAGGGAAAACAATGTATCATAGATGATCTCATCATATTCATTGATTAATGTGAAGCGCTAGCATAAAGCTAAACCAAAATAACCCAACCAAAATAGGTAAACAAGGACAAGATAAACAAAAACTAGTCAATCCTTAGGTATAAACTGTGTAAATGTGGAGAGTGAATTATAAGAACGAATAGGACATAGATGGGTCAAGGGACACTTGCCTTCACCAACCGACTGCTGCTCAGGGTCTTCACCTGGAACTCCTTCGGACTCCGCCAACTGACCATTATCTATACGAGTTTCAAGCGTACATTCCACAAATTTAATACAAAAGAACAGTACAACAAACAATAGAATGTAATAAATAAACAGACGTTCGACGCAGGGCTCACACTTACGACTAAGCGAGAAAGGGAAAGTAACGGTCGGGGCTACGGCTGATGAGCGATCACATCACACAATTATAAATTAAAATACTCGTCTAAACAGACTAGTATTAATTTAACCATCGCGTTTAGCATAGGGTAAAGTCATGTTCCATGTTTAATTATTATGAACAGATAAAGGTAAATTAAAAGGATTTTCGCGCGGCGAAACGCGCGACACAATACTTAAATTGAATTAAGAAATAAACGACTCGTCGTGCGACGGAGCGCGCAACGAGATGTTCGCATTAATTATAAAGGGACGTTAAGCGTCGTGCGACGAAACGCACAATGTCATACGCCATCTAAACTGAATTTAAAATGAAACGTCGCGCGACTGGACGCGCGATGCCACACATTAAATAATCTGAAATTAGGATGAATCGTCGCGCGACGAAGCGCACGACGCAACACGTCAATAGAATCTGAAATCAACTAATTCATCGCGCAACGAATCGCGCAACGCAGCACGTTCATTAAACTAAATTTAAAAAACTAATTAAACCGAGGTTCGATCGCCGCGCGCGCTGGGGTTGTGCGCGCGGGAACGCGCTGGGGCTACGCGCGCGGGAACGCGCTGGGAAAGCCGCGAGGGGCCACGCTGCCAGGGGACGTGCGCCGGACAGGGGCCATGCCAAGGGCCACGCCGAGGACCACGCTACTCGGGGACAGGGGCCACGCGCCAAGGGCCATGCTGGGGGCCGAGGCTGCGCGCCGGGGCTGAGGGGCCGCGCGTAGGGGCGCCAGGGAGCCGCGCCCGAGGGGCTAGGGGCCGGAGGCCGAGCGGGGCCGCGCCGCGCGAGGGGAGTAGGGGGAGGGGCCGCGCCGCGCTAGGGGGCTGGGGGAGGGGGCCGCCACCGTGCCAGGGGAGCCGCGGGGGAGGGGCGTCACCGCGCAAGGGGGCCAGGGGAGGGGCCGCCGCCACGCGCCAGGGGACAGGGGAGGGGCCACGCGCCGCGTGAGGGGGCAGGGGAGGGGCCGCGCGCTGCGCGAGGGGGCGGGGGAAGGGGCGTCGCCGCGCGCCAGAGGAGCCGGGGAGGGGCGCCGTCGCGCACTAGGTGAGCCGCACGCATGGGCCGCGTGCGCGCAAGGGGGCGGGTGGGGGCCGCGCGCAGGGGAGAAGAAGGAGATGGGAAGAGAGAGAGAGGGAGAGGGAGAGGGAGAGGGAAGGGGAGCTCACCTCGGGGTCCAAATCTAGCGATCACCGTCTCCAAAACCTAGGGCACCACAGGGAGAGATAGAGGTGGAGGAGAGGAGGTTGCTGCATGGGAAAATCAAATGATAGAAAGGGGGAAGAGAGAGTGGAGGGGGCGCGGAAGGGGGAGGCACGGGCGCCAGGGGCGCGCCGGGCCGGGCCGGGCTGGGTTGGGTCGTGGGCTGGGACAAAAGCCCACAACACGCGCGACCACAGATCGGACTCTAATCGTGAACCGAAATCTGAAATGAGACGAGACGAACATGCGATTGAACACAACATCAGACAAAAGAAATATGCTTCGGCATGATGCAACACCCAAGACAACTTAGGTTTTTGTTTACACGTAATACAGACACCAGTCGCTACACCGCTTTGATTTTGGGAAGAAGGAGCGAAACGAGAAGAGAAAAGAGAGTAACGCTTGAATTTGGTGAGTAAAAAGAAGAAAAAATTCTACCCCCAAATTCAGGGCGTTACAGACCCGAAGCAATTCCTCATGAGCTACGAAGCAACCATATCATCATATGGTGGCAACACTCCTGTAATGGCAAAATCCTTCATCATGGCAGTCAGGAGTGTGGCTCAGACTTGGTATTCTTCTCTTCTGCTAGGAACAATTACATCGTGGCAGAAGCTGAAGGATATGCTAGTCACAAGCTTCCAGGGCTTCCGAACAAAGCCAGTGACTGCTCAAGCTTTATTCCAGTGCACGTAAGACGACGAGGAGTACTTGTAGGCATACGTCCGAAGGTTCTTGCGACTAAGAGCCCAGGCACCAACCGTGCCTAATGAAATCGTCATCGAAGCCATGATCAAGGGGCTCCGACCAGGAACGACAACACAATATTTTGCAAGGAAACCACCACAAACCTTGGAGATGCTTCTCTAGAAGATGGATGAATACATTCGCGCTGACAATAATTTCTGCCAAAGGAGAAAGCCTACATGTATTCTGAGATGACTAAGGGCTTCAGAGGAAGATTCCACCCCATGCATGTTAGAACGATCCACAATCCCAACACAAATGATGACATGGCCAATCATACTCTAAGCAGCCAGCAAAGCTCACAGTCTTCAGGAATGCAGCAAACTTCCTACAGCCCACTAGCCCTAAGAGGCAGAGGAGAGAGGAACATCGGAGGAAGGTATGGTAATCAACCCAGGAGACTTTTCGTCTTATTCTGTGGGCAGGATAAGGGACACACGACAAGGACGTGCCAAGTCATGATCCAAAAGAAGAAGGAAATCGCTAAAGCCGAAGCACGGTAGAACCAGCCGAAGCAGGTCTTGCATACTGCTTCATGCTATTCCCCATATATCCCTGAGTATGTAGGTAATCAGCAACCTATGGCATCCGTTACTTCGGCGAGTCATTCCTAAGCCTCCTGGGCAAAGTTGCCACCACCACCACCATTGGCGCCTACCTTGGTCCATAACCAACAGCCAGAAGGCCATCGCAAGGCGCAGCAACAGCGCGATACTCAGGAGGAGTCTGAAGCTCGCATAGTCAATAGTACTGTGTCCGAGTCAAGGCATATCTACTGAAGGTGGCACAACGCTTCGACCAGAGAATGTCCTAATCCAATATATTTTTACCTTTTTGCCTTTATATTTTCTTCTCAGAAGACAATACAAAGAGGTCTAACCTTCAGCTTGATGTAATAAGTCTGTGACTACACCATCGAGTGTAACAAAAAAGGATCAATAAGCTCCAAAGTCGTTCCTAACGGAATGCAGAACTAAATTACCACCTAAGTGAAAGGTGAAGAAGCTCCAAAGTCGTTCCTATGGGGATGCAGAGCTTAAACGCCACCTAAGTCAAAGGTGAAGAAGCTCCAAAGTCGTTCCTAAGGGGATGCAGAGCTTAGCTCCAAAGTTGTTCCTAAGGGAATGTAGAGCTGAAATACCACCTAAGTCAAAGGTGAAGAGACTCCAAAGTCGTTCCTAAGGGGATGCAGAGTCTTATATTTTATGTTTTGTACGCCAGCATCATTTGCACCATGCCATCACATCATATTGCATCATAACATCACATCATACATCATTTTGCATCAACAAAAGCAGTGAAAGAATGAGGATTCCTCCTTCAGCTTCAGCAAAGATTCATGAAAGAGTATTAAATATGCACGGCCGTGTTTCCAACAATAATATTCCTACGCAACGTCTACAACAAGAATCAAACATCATAAAGTAGCTTCGGCGAAGAACGGGGATTTCTTTCTGAAGCGTGAAAAGAAGGGAAGGTGTTTTTTCGCCGCCGGCTCAAAAACGGTATGTACGAAGGTTCCATGCTTCATAAATAAATATATTACATCAATATACATACAAATTGTTTACAAGTATTTCTTACAGAACTAGGGATCATGTTCAAGGACATCAAACTAGCAAAAATACAAAGTTTTAGTCTTCCCTAATGACTTTATCGATAGCTTCATTCATAAGCCTGTCGATAGCTTCATCAGTAGCGTCATTGGCAATTTTTAATTATGTCGAGCACCTCTTTGACGGATGGGTTAGCTTCGGGGTTATATGGTTCAGGAGGTGGAGAAAGCTCAGCTGCATTGAGACACAAATATCTGTTAGTGTCGAAGCTGGAAAACTTACGAAAATGAGTTAAAAGAGTGTATACCTATAAGTCTAGCCTGCTCGACAGCTTCTTCATCTCTTTTTGCTTCTTCTGAAGCATCATGAGATTCCTTCTCGTTTCGTTTGATGGCTTCATCAGCGATTTCTTGTCCACCCTTCAGCCATACTTTGGAATAAAATTTCCCACCTAGGGTAGTAGCTTCGGTTGAAGGGTTTCTAATATCATTAGCTGAGAAAGTGAAGTTTGGCTGAGCTACAACCTTAGCATGATCGCAGCCAACCTTCTCCAAGATGGACGTAGCCCCACGGGCACCAGCGAAGGCACAAAATTTCCCCTGTCGCTAAGAACTTCTTTGAAAGCTTCGACTTCGCCCTTTATCCATTGAATGACTTCATCAGGATTTCCATGAATTAATCTCTGCTCGGAGGAATAGGCTCCAACCTTAGAAAAGTTGTTCTATAAATTTTTTGCGCATTCCATGGATATTTCATGACATTTTTCCTTAGCGGCACGAAGCTCATCAACATTCTTTTGCGCTCTTGATCTTTCAATTTCACATATTTCGTGCTTCACCACTTCAACTTCAAAGTTCTCGGTTGCTTCGGCAACTTTCCTCTTTAGCTCTTGTACCTCGGCTTCATGAGCTTTAGCTTGAGCGGAAAACCTGGCTTCGCTAGATTTCAATCTTTCCACTAAAGAGAGTAATATATTATCCTTCTCAAGAGCTTCGTTTCTTAATGTAATAACCTCTGAACGAAGGTTTCCAAGCGCTATTCGGTAGCTCTCATCCTCTACATCTTTCTGGGCTTAAAATCAAGCCCTGGAAAACAAAGAGTGAACACGTAACAACGATAAAAAAGACATAAAAATAGTTTATCGTAACACATTGCAGAATGACAAATCAAAGTACTCTCACCTTTAGGCTGTTGTAGGCAAGGCTATCTGCAAGCTAATCTTTGGTCATCGCAGACAAGCCGAGTTCAAGATTCGGATATCCCATGTGATCCATCATTTCGTGGCAAACATTGATCTCCTTACTGTCAGGTAGACAGTAGAGGAAATCATCATCATTATCTCCACCATATACCAAGGATCCATGGGGGTACTTCAGCTCTTTAGCATAATGTTCCATTTCGGCAACTTGCTCTGCTGATAGATGTTTTCTCGAAGCATGTCGAATAATAAAATTCAAATCACCCCTGTAAGGTGCTTTGGGAGCAGGTGCTGTGGGTTTTTCGGGAAGGCTCTCTTTCACAAGACTTATTGGTGCAGTTTTCGAAGGTACCGCCTCAGCATGAGCAGAAGTACTGGCAGTGATTACCTCTGTGACATATTCAGTTTTGCTTCCAGTAGCTTCGGCAGAAGAAGGATGCGACATTTTCACAGATTCTAGAATACCTTCCAAGACACTAGCCATCCTCCTCTTCCTTGGAGTTCCTGTGGTAGCTGGTAGCTTCGGCAGTGCTGTCACCATCATCTTAGACTGCTCTGGCGCTTTTTCTGCTACCTTCCTCGGGTCTGCAATGGCTTCAATAGGCATACCAGGAACAATCTCTCTGACTAGGGGGGTTGTTTCCACCCTTTCAATTAACTTCGGCACATCGGTCGTTTCGATGCGCCTGGGTCTGCGTGTCAAAACCTTGATTTTCTTTGAGTTCAACACACCAGTAGATGTTGAGGCAACGACTTTCCATTTCCTCCCTTGCTTTTGGGTAGGTAGCAATAGTCTGGGTAAGTGAACCCAATAACATAAAATACTCTATTCAACCTCTTTTTGTCGCGAGCGCCAAAGGCAGCCATCATAGCTTTGTCCTCTGCCCTCGAGTATGCTCCAAGAAGTTCATCACTTGTTGCCTCAATAGCATCCAACCAATCATCATTTGGCTCATCAAATTGATCTCTGAACCCAAAAGTATACTTCCGATAAACCATGTCACCCTGGATGGAGCCAGCGGCGGTTTCCTTTGGAATTTCCCACTTGTTTGCAAGATGCCATACTTTGTAACCGATATGCTCTTGAACTAAGTCTCTTGTACCAATATAGGTGCACATTGTGTTGAAAGTAGCTTGACACGCTTGCACATCATTTCCATGTGCGTTGGACGGCCTTCTGATGCCGAAGAGTGATCATATAGGGCACTGGATAATGTCGTTCACATCCGCCCTCTGGTTCAGGTCATTTTTCACATAAAATCACTCCTTCATCCAAGAACCTGGCCACTTCTTCTGAAACGTGGGCACAGGATAACTCGCCTCAGACCGAGGCACGAAGCTGTAATAACCAAAATTGTTATGATACTGTTCCTTTCCAGTTGCCTTCGTATGATAAGATAACTCATGAATATTGCAAAAGCATCTTGCATCTGGTTCCAGTCCTTGGCTCATCATGGCCCAGATAAAACTCCCACTCTAATAAGAGCTTCGGGGGTAATCTGATGAAGGTATATCTCAAACATCTTCAAAACCACAACCAGCATCTTGTGGAGCGGAAAGCGAAGCCCAGCTTTCATGAAGCTCTAGAAGAATACCACTTCATCACCTTCTGGTAGGGAAACAATGTCTTCTCCTCCAGCCCTCAGTATAGACACATCATGAAAGTATTTGCCTTTCATTGCTTCAATTTGACCTTGTCTGATTGTGGATTTTCCAAAAACAATGTGGCTTGGTCTCCACGGCTAATCTTCGGCACTTTCATTCTCACTCTCAATGTCGAAGCTTATAGTGTCGCTTGAACCACCAGAAAGTCCAACGAACATTTCGTTGGCGATATTCTCTATGTTGGTCTTCTCCATGGCTTCGTAGAAGCCAGCGAGTGCGGGATCATCGCTTTTCTTGTCCTCAAACATTTCGGTGATGGTTATGGCAGAAAGCCGATGCTCACAAGCAATTGCACTCACAAAGTAGGAAAGCAGGAAAACTAAAATGACAAGCTGCAGCACGAAAGCTAGATGGCACGAAAAATATTCGCGATAGTCTTGTATATATATACCAAGAGACCCACAGCTAGGTGGGTCCCGCGGTTCAGAATGATTCTCTATTCTAGCGAAGGAAAGGTGTTTTTTCGGACCTTCGAATAAAGGTTTTCGTTCAAGTCACAGTCTGAATTTGTTACATAAAAACAAATTAATACTGCAAGGGGCTACTATTGGGGGCCTTCCTCTTCCGAAGGTCCTCAAAAATATAACTAATTAGTTGTTTTCAGCATAAGTTATTACATGGAGCTTCATATTTAGGATGCAAGTCTTTGATGAAGATGTGATCTAAAGATGACAAGAATGAACGTCGAAGCTATCGCTAGATTGACAGCTTTGGCTCGTAATGGAATGAAGTATGATAATGACGCCGGCCGAAGGGGAAAAAGACTACATAGTCCTTAATAACTTGTATTTTGATCATAAGTGAATATTGGGGACATAAATATACTTTTACCCAGGCTGCGTCCCGTGCCTATAAATAGATGAACAGTAGCACCGTACTGTTCACACTGCTTTGTAATCTCCCTCGCGTCGACACCTTCGAACAAGCCGTACTGTTCAATGTAATATAAGTTCTATTGATATTCATACATGTTTTAAGGAATGAAAATACAAATGAACCAATGAGTTATACTGGCTATTTTTATCTCTTTGCATTCTTGTTTATCTATAAGATCGTGAGGGCATGTTCTTCATGACCTTTGTCTAATGATCATTATGTCCATGAGGAGATAATGCTTCAAAAGATGAAGGTCTTTAATACTTAACAATTGTGTTGTCTTGTTCTTGACTCATAGCATTTAAGAACAAGAGACCAACACCCGTGGTCCCTGGCTATGCTACATAGTCATCGCGGCAAAGAAGGTGGCGGAGCGGCTTACCGGTGATGGTGGGGTTCTGGCGAAGGTTCGGGCGAGGAAGGGGATTCTCTGGCGGTCACGTTGAGGTATGGGTCATCGTCTCTAGTGCCCTGAGTTGGTCTGGCCACGAATCCCGATGGTAGAGCTCGTCGGTGCAACCTGTACTAAACAAACCACGATGGTAGAGCTCAATCAAACCGCATAGGGAGGTTCATGGGGTGGCCATGAGGGTGTGTGCACAAGGAATTGAAGAATGGATGGGTAGATTACCTAGTCCACGGAGGCCGGAGGACAGAGCAAGTCCAGCGAGGCGTCCAGGTTTCTCCGGCAAGATTTCGGTTGGTCCGAGCGGCTGGGGAGCTTTGCTAGCCCCTAGAGAGACTGGTCGAGGAACTGGATTGGGTGGAGTTGGGCTAGAGCGACTGGTCTACAGTGGTCGTCGTGTTGGCAAGTTTTGCGGGACGCCGTGCTCGGTTTTCAGGTGATTACCGGCGCTCGGTCGCCGGTGAAAGGATATGGGCGTGCGAGAGGGCAAGGCCGAGGGTCGGGGCTTCTTATAGGGGAGGGGAGGTTTCGGGCGCGGGCGTAGGGTGGAGCGCGTGGCTGAGCCGACCGACGCTCGTGGCGTGTGCTGCACGGTCAAAGCGCACCCAGGACAGGTCGAACACGTGGAGGATGGTGCCTGCCTAAGTTCAAGCGTCAGTTTAACTGCCCTAGAGTGCCTATCTCAGCGAGGGTTCTGTGTAGGATCTCTTCCTTGCACCAAGATCTTGCTTTTCTGTAGGGAGGTTTTATCTAAGTCTAAACCTAACTTGAAAGAGGTTTTATCTTTCATTATGTAGGCAGGTACGATAGAATTTAAGAGCAAAAGGCAAGGGTGGGGATGGGGGTGGTTACGTACCAACACTTTTTGATAGAAATCTGGGGTATTTTCTGTTTAGAAAATCCTCAGTTTCACAGGTAGCTTCTTCTTTGGTGTGGTTGCTCCACTGGACTTTATACATCTTAACGGTCTAAATTGCGTGTGGATCTGCTCTTATGATCTAACACTTTAATGGGGTGCTCTTGGTATGTCAAATCTGGTTCCAATTCCACTTCTGGTTCAGTCAAAATCTTTGTCGGCACTCGAACACACTTCTTTAGCTAGGATATATGGAATACATATGTATGGTTGACAATCTAGAAGGTAGCTTCAACTTGTAGGTCACTGGTCCACATGCTTCTATGATCTCGTAAGGTCCAATGTAGTGGGGAGCTAATTTGCCCTTGATTCCAAACCTTTGTACACCTTTATTGGGCGAGACCTTGAGATACACGTGATCTCCCACTTCGAACTACAAGGGTTTTCTTCTTTTGTCATGGTAGCTCTTTTGCCTGGCTTGAGCAACTTCTAAATTCCTTTTAATGATTTTGACCTTTTCTTCAGCTTCAAGCACTAGGTCAGGTCCGAAAATTTCCCTCTCACTCATTTGTGACCAATTCAGGGGTGTTCAATATCTTCTCCCATACAAGGCCTCAAATGGTGCCATTTATATGCTAGCCTGGTAGTTGTTGTTGTATGAAAACTCGGCTAGTGAAAGACATTGTCCCAGTTTGTGCCATAATGAATCACACATGCCCTTAACATATCTTCTAGGATCTGATTTACTCTCTCTGTCTGGCCATCAGTTTGAGGATGGTATGTTGAGCTTCTGATCAGAGTTGTTCCAAGGGACTCTTGTAACTGCTCCCAAAAGCATGCTATGAACTGAGCCCCCTATCAGAGATAATGGTCATGGGTATCCCATGCAAACGTTCCACTTGATCAATGTAGATCTCCGCATATTTCTCAGCTCTGTGGGTGGTATGCACTGGCAAGAAGTGAGATGCATTTGTTAGCTTGTGCACAATTACCCAAATAGAGTCGTGGTGTCAAGAGGTATTGGGTAATCCAACAATGAAATCCATGCTAATGTCTTCCCACTTCCAAGATGGTATGGGAAATGGTTGTAAATTGCCGGGTGTCTTCAAGTGACTTGCCTTGATCCTTTGGCAGGTGTTGGATTCAGACACGTACTTAGAAATCTCCCTTTTCATCCTAGTCCAACAATATAGGGGTCGGAGGTCGTGATACATCTTGTTGCTTCCAAGATGCATGGAGAATTTGGAGAGATGAGCCTCATCCAAAATCTTCTTCCTTAGGGCTTGGTCCTTGGGAACAACAAGCCGGTACTCGAACCATAATACTCCCTTACTATCTTGATGGAAACAATTGTACTTCTCCACTTTCCGGGTAAGCATCTCCTTGATGATCTGTGTGGTGGAACTGCCCGAATTATTCCAACTTAAGTGCCTAAGCCCCGCCTTAGAGGCTAGACCACACTTAAATGGGAATAACCCATCAATTCCTCGGATCTAGTCCGACGAGGCCACTTGACAGGATCAAGTACCACAATCTCACTCGATGGTGAGTCACAGAGCAAATACAATAAAGCATAAAACCATACATTAAGGAGTATTAAGCTTATTACATCATCATCGGAGTTTTTGCAAAAGTAGTCATCATTGTTCGAAGTGCAGCGGAATAAAACTAACGATAAATAAACAGAGAGATGGGGAAACCTGTCCCATCACTCTTCATGCTCCTCCTCAGCCGAGGTAGGGTCCCACTCGACAGTCCAACCCGGTGGCAAGATGGACGGCCAAGTCACTCCAGCAACCATGTCCTCCAGAGAACCTGTAAAAATTATGCCACAAGCAAGGCTGAGTATACTAATACTTAGCTAGACTTACCCGATGTGAGGAGTCTACTCCTCTACCTCTAGACATGCAGCTGTTTGGCTGTGGGGTTTGGTTGCCAAAAGCACTAGCTGAGTTTATAAATCAAGTTTTAGCTTTGTCAAGTTTTAGTGTGACTCTCTTAAGACTAGATGTGTACTATCTACTCATTCATGGTAGCAAGTAAATTTAGCATTCAACATCTTTTGTCACATCATCACATTTCCACTTGTTACTCAATGTAGCAGCATGAATCAAGCAGTCTCATTAGCTGCGAGAAGCAGACGATTCGAATCGAGTTTTTAAACCTTGCAAGGTAAACCTAAACACACGATGTGGCGAGGCACTCCGTCCCCACACACATCAACCGTCCCCATCGATTCCCCGTAAGCAGATCAGGGCTCACTGCCTTGGCGTACAATGCCTCACTGACCCCGACTGCCGTCGTGCAGTGACCGCACTTGTACCCACCATAACCGAAATGGGAGACCACGTCTCAGGTCGCGTGAGGGGTAAAGTCCACTGCCAGGTTCAATCAGGTACTAGGCTTACCGATTTACCATATTTCTCGGCATGTGCTTAGTACGTTCAAACGCTTGACTCACGGTACCACACCTTAAGCCTTATTCCAATTTTTATCCCGTGGACAACCAATCCCCATGGATTGTTGTCCACAAACCAACATCATTATGATAAGAAAGTGGATACAACCAATTCCTGACCTCGCGCGAGTGCTAGAAAAATCACTCGACTTCTACCGAGATCCCTAATTAGTATAGCAGCTACTCGACCTAGCATACTAGTTTTCATCTCAATAGGATTTCCTGAGATCATGCAACTAGGGTTTCAACCAACTCCTACACTTAAGTGCACATTCAACCCTACAATCATTAAGTATAGTAAAATAGCATAATAAACATGTTATGCATAAAACCGGGGCTTGCCTTCCAAAGCTGGGGCAGGCAGATCCTCTGGGGCAAGCTCTGGTGCTGGATCCGGGGCTACTTCCTGAGCAACTCCTTGCTCCGGCACGAGGACGTACTCTCCATCGGCGAGGTTGCAATCTATCGAATGTAATGAATAAGAATATGTATGCCATGATTATGCAGGATTTAATAAACATTATGCTAAGTGAAAGAAAACTAAGTTAGTTTGGTAACTTAGGGTTTCTTGGTCATACGGGGCTCTTAGTGGTGTATGCTTATCAATTTAGGTTTGGGTTTTGTTAGGGATAAGCATAGTGGATTGTATTTCCCTTTGATATTTAGTGGGCAATAAAAGGGGTTTTGCTGGTTGGGTTAGGGTGACATTAATCTCCACTATTAATTTTCCTTTTTCATTTTCTACTTATGAATTCTAGGGTGGGTTTGAACTACAACAGTGATTTAACTCTTTCCAAAAATTCTATAAAAATTACAGTGGGTTACTAGTTGTTACTGTAATTTGTCCTATAAATTTGAGGTGGTTACTGATTCAGATACTACTTGTGCAAAAATTAACAAGGATAAGTTTTAAAAGGGCACTTTACACTATAGCTATGATTTAATTGAGGTTTATGTACCAAATTTTATTTTTGTCCAGATACATAGGTGACATTAGGCCTTTGTGTTAAAAATAACAGAAAAGGCATACTGGATATCTAGTTGTGAATTTCTAAAGTTTTATGCCAAAAAGGTGCTTATAACTAACTTGTTATTTGAAAAATATCAAACAACAGATTTCATATTTTTCCTATGTTCATAATAACAAAACATTAGTTATCCCAAGGTTTGGGGTGTTTTCTCCTTGGGGTTATTTTTCTAGGGTTTTTCTAAGTTTTCCTTGTTTCCCTAAAATAAAAGGTATCTCATTTATTCTATACCAAACAAGGGTATAATAAATTTTCTAGTGAACTATACTAAATAAGTGAACTAACAAAAATGTGGGTGTTCCCGGGTTCTTTATTTAAACCACCTTTAATATTTTCTCTAACTTTAGGCTAAAAATGATTTAAATGGTAAACTCTACCTTAACTTGGTGTACAGAGGGGTTTATTATTTTTGTACATGTTAGGAAGTGATCAAGTACTTCTCTAAATTTTCTTAACCCCGGTCAAATAGTGTAACTATTTTTCCTTATATCTTTTAGCTTTTGACCAATTAACCATTTAAATCAAAACCTTAAAGTTTTCTATAACACTTAGGGGTTTTATATTTTACCTAAGTAGTTTACATTATTTAGGATCTGGCAAAATTGGTTTGACTCGATTTGGGTAAACCAAACTGAAGTTATGAATTTTTCAAGTTCTGCTTGGATTTAAATCAGAATTTTTAAAAGGTTTCCTGGAAAACTACTTTGCACCGAAGACCCTGGATTCCTCCTAAATCAATCCATTCATTTCTACCCCTGCACCACTATTCCCTTGAGTCACTGACAGCGCACAAAACCCCCTGACCTTTCCTTCTTCTTCCCCGAGGTCCCTCCCCTTATGCAAACAGTACCCGCGGGAAAGAAAAGGGCGGCGCGGCTTACCGGCGGTGAGAGAGGTCCGGCGAGGGGCGGGGTTGGCTTCGGGAGGTCCTGGCGGTCACACCGAGGTACGGCTCGACGACGGTGGTGGCCAGAATCGGCCGGTCCACGTGCGCAGGCGGGTGATCTCGTCGGCGGCGAGTGCTCCGGCTTAACCACGACGGTCTAGTTCAATTAAACGGCACGATGAGCTCCACGGGATGTCGTAGAGGCTATGTGCGCAAGGAATCGAAGAATGGGGCAGAGATTTACCCAGTCTACGTTCACCGGCGGTCAGGTGAAGTCCGGCGACCGTGGACTGGCTTCTTCGGCGAAGCAAAGTCTGATTCCTTGCTCGGGGAGCTTCACCGAGGCATGCACGGTCTCTTCCGAGGGTCGGGCGTGGCTGGGAAGGGCTCTGCAAGCCGGTCTACAATGGCGGGGGATCGGGTGGCCGCGGGCACACCGTTTGCAGGGCAACGCCGGTGGTTTCTGGCTCCGGTGAGGTCGAGCATGCGCGGAGGAGTACGGTCGACACCTGAGGGGGCTTTATAGGCGCGGGCGCGAGCAGGGGACATGGGCACGGCTTAGCGCGGCGTGGGGCGCGCGGGGTCGGGCGCGGGCGTGCTCTGGCGCGCTAAGAGCGCGTCGAACACGTGGAAGTGTTCTTCTGCTCGTGTTCAACAGCTCGCTGAGATCGCAAGCGTGCGAATCTTGGCAAAAATCCGGCGCAGGCCTCCTCCTGTCACCTAGGGTTGTCTCTTGTATGTGAGTCCCCATGGCAGATATGCCCTAGGTAGGGAGATATGCGGACGCCAAATCTGGCTTGTCCCTGTGCCCACCTCGCGACAAAAGCCATGCCAAATCATGTCAAACGTCTTGGGCTCGGTTTCAACTTTTTCCAGTGGGTGCCTTAGGTGGTATGACACATTTTTTGTATACAACTCAAGTGGTTTTGGTGCCATTTACTAAGTGAACACGGTAGATCTTTAGATTAGGTGTAGAATTTGACTTATAGAGAATTAGAGAGCTCTAGCTCTCTCTCTACTTAAGGAATGGATTTGGGGTTCTTTAAGGGGTCTTTTTGCAATGTTTCCTCTCTGTATTTGTAGATTATAATGTTACTTAAACTTTGGCTAAGGGTTAACTTAGGCTTTGCACATTTGTTTAACCTTTCCCTCCTTAAACCAGGGTTTTAGGAGTTAAGGGCTCAAGAAAGGTCTAGGGTTAAATCTTTTCTTTCCCAAGGTGATAATTGCATAAATGCTTGGGTAATGCTTTTGGTCAATAACATGCTTGGTTAATACATGGTCCCCAAGGTTTTATGCTCTATTCTTCAAGTTTCTTCCACATGTGATCACAGTCATTAGTGCAAAGATGTGCCATGGCCATGGTAACACCTGGGGTGTTACAGCCCTCCCCCCTTAAAGGAATCTCGCCCCGAGATTTTAGGTAGAGTCCTCTGGAGGGGTGTCATGAAGGCGTGTTGGTGCGTTGTTCCTTCTTTTATTCAAGTTTCTCTAGTTAACTGCTCTTCGAATGTCATTCTCTTTGTGACTTCAGAAGGAAGTCCTTTTTGAGTCATTTCCAAAACTTATACTACCCTTAACATCTAAGTTTTTCTTATATTTAGATTCAAAGGGCAGGTGGGGTGGGGTTTTGGGTTACGTACCGACTCCTTTGGGCAGAAAGTCGGGGAAGCGAGAGCGTAGAAAATCCTCAGTCTCCCATGTAGCCTCTTCTACTAAATGGTTACTCCACTGAACCTTATACATCCTGATCGACCTTGCCCGCGTTGATCTCTCCTTCTGATCCAATACCTTGACGGGGTGCTCTTGATAAGATAAATCTTGTTCTATCTCAATTTCTGGTTCAGGTAGCACTTCAGTGGGTAAGCGGACACATTTCTGCAGCTGAGATACATGGAACACATCATGAACAGCTGACATGTGTGGTGGCAACTTCAGTTGATATGCTACTGGTCCACAAGTTTCCTTGATCTCGTAGGGTCCAATGTAGCGAGGAGCTAACTTACCCTTGATTCCAAATCTCTGAACACCTTTAGTGGGTGACACCTTAAGATAAACATGATCTCCCACTTCAAACTGCAGGGGCTTCCTTCTCTTGTCATGATAGCTCTTTTGCTTGGCCTGGGCAGCTTCTAGGTTATTCTTAATAACTCTGACCTTTTCTTCTGCTTCAAGTACCAAGTCTGGTCCAAAAATTTCCCTTTCTCCTGCTTGAGACCAATTTAGCGGGGTCCTACACCTTCTCCCATATAAGGCTTCAAAAGGTGCCATTTTCAAACTAGACTGGTAGCTGTTATTATAGGAGAATTCTGCCAATGAAAGACACTTGTCCCAATCCTTTCCATAGTGTAACACACAGGCTCTCAACATATCTTCCAAAATCTGATTTACCCTCTCTGTCTGGCCATCCGTTTGAGGATGGTATGCTGAACTTCTTATTACATGGGTCCCAAGTGATTCCTGCAATTGCTCCCAAAATCGTGCCACGAATGGTGCTGCTTTGTCCGATACTATAGTCCTTGGTGTTCCATGCAAACGAACTATCTGGTCAATGTAGATTTCCGCATACTTCTCCGTCCTGTGGGTGGTGTGCACTGGCAAGAAGTGGACTGTCTTAGTCAATCTGTCCACAATGACCCAAATGGAATCATGGTGTAGGGAGGTATTGGGCAATCCCACGATAAAATCCATACAAATGTCCTCCCATTTCCAAGATGGTATGGGAAGGGGTTGCAAAGGGCCTGCTACCTTCAAATGACTGGCCTTGATTCTTTGGCAGGTGTCACATTCAGTTTTATACTTAGCAATTTCCCTCTTCATTCTGGTCCACCAGAACAAGGACCTGCGATCATGATACATCTTGTTACTGCCAGGGTTCATGGAGAATTTTGAAAGGTGAACTTCGTCCAATATCTTCTTTCTTAGCTCAGGGTCCTTGGGAACAACCAATCGATCTCCAAACCATAGGATTCCTTTGCTGACCTGCCGGAAGCATTTGTTTTTTTCTGCTTTCTGCTTGATCATTTCCTTAATGACCTGAACACCCTTGTCTTCAATCTATGCCCTGACTATTTGCTCTTGCAATGTGGGCTCCACCGAGATATAATTTAAGGCACATGAAGAAACAACTTCTAGGTTGAGCTTGCACAACTCGTCGCACAGGGTGGTGACTTTTGCATCCATGCTCGTACAATTGCACTGGGCCTTTGAAAGTCGCCTAGAGGGGGGGGGTGAATAGGGCGAATCTGAAATTTACAAACTTAATCACAACTACAAGCCGGGTTAGAGTTAGAAATATAATCGAGTCCGAGAGAGGGTGCAAAACAAATCGCAAGCGAATAAAGAGTGTGACACGCGGATATGTTTTACCGAGGTTCGGTTCTCGCAAACCTACTCCCCGTTGAGGTGGTCACAAAGACCGGGTCTCTTTCAACCCTTTCCCTCTCTCAAACGGTCCCTCGGACCGAGTGAGCTTCTTCTTCTCAATCAAACGGGAACAAACTTCCCCGCAAGGACCACCACACTATTGGTGTCTCTTGCCTCAGTTACAATTGAGTTGTTTGCAAGAAAGAATGAAAGAAAGAAGCAATCCAAGCGCAAGAGCTCAAAAGAACACAACAAATCTCTCTCACTAATCACTAAAGCCTTGTGTGGAATTGGGAGAGGATTTGATCACTTTGGTATGTCTTGTATTGAATGCTTAGCTCTTGTAAGTAGTTGGAAGGTGGAAAACTTGGATGACTTGAATGTGGGGGTGGTTGGGGTATTTATAGCCCCAACCACCAAACTAGCCGTTTGGTGGAGGCTGCTGTCGCATGGCGCACCAGACAGTCCGGTGCACCACCGGACAGTGTCCGGTGTGCCAGCCACGTCACCCGGCCGTTAGGGTTCGACCGTTGGAGCTCTGACTGGTGGGGTCGCCTGGCTGTCCGGTGGTGCACCGGACACGCACTGTAGACTGTTCGGTGCGCCTCCCGCGCGTGCTCTGACTCTGGCGCGCACTGTGGTGCATTAAATGCCTCTTCAGGTGACCGTTGGCGCCGTAGTAGCCGTTGCTTCCGCTAGCACACCGGACAGTCCGGTGTGCACCGGACACTGTCCTGTGGCTCACTGGACAGTCCGGTGAATTATAGCGGAGTGCCCTTGGAAATTCCCGAAGGTAGCGAGTTTGGCTTTGACCGCCCTGGTGCACTGGACACTGTCTGGTGGTGCATCGGACACTGTCCGGTGGTGCACCGGACAGTCCGGTGCGCCAGACCAGGGTGCCTTCCAGGTTGTCTTTTGCTCTATTGTTTGAACCCTTTTCTTGGTCTTTTTATTGGCTTATTGTGAACCTTTGGCACCTGTAGAACTTATAGACTAGAGCAAGCTAGTTAGTCCAATTATTTGTGTTGGGCAATTCAACCACCAAAATCATTTAGGAAATAGGTGTAAGCCTAATTCCCTTTCAATCTCCCCCTTTTTGGTGATTGATGCCAACACAAACCAAAGCAAATATAGAAGTGCATAATTGAACTAATTTGCATAATTGTAAGTGCAAAGGTTACTTAGCATTGAGCCAATATAAATACTCATAAGATATGCATGGATTGTTTCTTTATTTTTATCATTTTGGACCTTGCTTGCACCACATGTTTTGTTTTTTGCAAATTCTTTTGTAAATCTTTTTCAAAATCCTTTTGCAAATAGTCAAAGGTAAATGAATAAGATTTCGAGAGACATTTTCTTGATTTGATATTTTCTCCCCCTGTTTCAAATGCTTTTCCTTTGACTTAAACAAAAACTCCCCCTTAATGAAATCCTCCTCTTAGTGTTCAAGAGGGTTTTAAGATATCAATTTTTGAAAGTGCTACTTTCTCCCCCTTTTGAACACAATAAGATACCAATTTGAAAATCATTTTAAAATTAAGGTGGTGGTGCGGTCCTTTTGCTTTGGGCTAATACTTTCTCCCCCTTTGGCATGAATCGCCAAAAACGGATACTTTGAGTGAAATATAAGCCCTTTTTGGAACTACTTTCTCCGCCTTTGGCAAACAATAATGTGAGTGAAGATTATACCAAAGTTGGAGAGTTGCTCGCAGCGACGGCGAAGGTTGAGTTATGGAGTGGAGTGGAAGCCTTTGTCTTTGCCGAAGACTCCAATTCCCTTTCAATACACCTATGACTTGGTTTGAAATTCACTTGAAAACATGTTAGTCATAGCATATAAAAGAGACATGATCAAAGGTATATTAATGAGCTATGTGTGCAAAACGTCAAAAGAAATTCCTAGAATCAAGAATATTTAGCTCATGCCTAAGTTTGTTAAAGGTTTGTTCATCTAGTGGCTTGGTAAAGATATCGGCTAATTGATCTTTAGTGTTAATGTATGCAATCTCGATATCTCCCTTTTGTTGGTGATCCCTTAAAAATGATACCGAATGGCTATGTGTTTAGTGCGGCTATACTCAACGAGATTATCCGCCATGCGGATTGCACTCTCATTATCACATAGAAGAGGAACTTTGGTTAATTTGTAACCATTGTCCCTAAGGGTTTGCCTCATCCAAAGTAATTGCGCGCAACAATGGCCTGCGGCAATATACTCAGCTTCGGCGGTAGAAAGAGCTACGGAATTTTGCTTCTTTGAAGCCCAAGACACCAAAGATTTTCCCAAGAACTGGCAAGTCCCCGATGTGCTCTTTCTATTAATTTTACACCCCGCCCAATCGGCATCGGAATAACCAATTAAATCAAATGTGGATCCCCTAGGATACCAAAGCCCAAACTTAGGAGTATAAACTAAATATCTCAAGACTCGTTTTACGGCCGTAAGGTGAGCTTCCTTAGGGTCGGCTTGGAATCTTGCACACATGCATACGGAAAGCATAATATCCCGTCGAGATGCACATAAATAGAGTAAAGAGCCTATCATCGACCGGTATACCTTTTGATCGACAGATTTACCTTCCGTGTCGAGGTCGAGATGCCCATTGGTTCCCATGGTGTCTTGATGGGCTTGGCATCCTTCATCCCAAACTTGTTTAGAATGTCTTGAATATACTTTGTTTGGCTAATGAAGGTGCCCTCTTGGAGTTGCTTCACTTGAAATCCTAAGAAGTACTTCAACTCCCCCATCATCGACATCTCGATTTTTTGTGTCATGATCCTACTAAATTCCTCACAAGTAGATTCGTTAGTAGACCCAAATATAATATCATCAACATAAATTTGGCATACAAACAAATCATTGTCAAGAGTTTTAGTAAATAGAGTAGGATCGGCTTTTCCGACTTTGAATCCATTAGTGATAAGGAAATCTCTAAGGCATTCATACCATGCTCTTGGGGCTTGCTTAAGCCCATAAAGCGCCTTAGAGAGTTTGTAAACATGGTTAGGGTACTCACTATCTTCAAAGCCGGGAGGTTGCTCAACATAGACCTCTTCCTTGATTGGTCTATTGAGGAAGGCACTCTTCACGTCCATTTGATAAAGCTTGAAACCATGGTAAGTAGCATAGGCTAATAATATACAAAATGACTCAAGCCTAGCTACGGGTGCATAGGTTTCACCGAAATCCAAACCTTCGACTTGGGAGTATCCCTTGGCCACAAGTCGAGCTTTGTTCCTTGTCACCACACCATGTTCGTCTTGCTTGTTGCAGAACACCCATTTGGTTCCTACAACATTTTGGTTAGGACGTGGAACCAATTGCCATACCTCATTCCTAGTGAAGTTGTTGAGCTCCTCTTGCATTGCCACCACCCAATCCGAATCTTGTAGTGCTTCCTCTACTCTGTGTGGCTCAATAGAGGAAACAAAAGAGTAATGCTCACAAAAATGTGCAACACGAGATCTAGTGGTTACCCCCTTATGAATGTCCCTGAGGATGATGTCGACGGGGTGATCTCGTTGTATTGCTTGGTGGACTCTTGGGTGTGGCGGTCTTGGTTCATCATCCTCCTTGTCTTGACCAATTGCATCTCCCCCTTGATCATTGTCGTCATCTTGAGGTGGCTCATCTTTTTGATCTTCTCCTTCATCAACTTGAGCATCATCCTCATTTTGAGTTGGTGGAGATGCTTGCGTGGAGGAGGATGGTTGATCTTGTGCATTTGGAGACTCTTCGGATTCCTTAGGACACACATCCCCAATGGACATGTTCCTTAGCGCGACGCACAGAGCCTCTTCATCACCTATCTCATCAAGATCAACTTGCTCTACTTGAGAGCCGTTAGTCTCATCAAACACAACGTCACAAGAAACTTCAACTAGTCCTGAGGACTTGTTAAAGACTCTATATGCCCTTGTGTTTGAATCATATCCTAGTAAAAAGCCTTCTACAGTCTTAGGAGCAAATTTAGATTTTCTACCTCTTTTAACAAGAATAAAGCATTTGCTACCAAAGACTCTAAAATATGAAATATTGGGCTTTTTACCGGTTAGGAGTTCATATGATGTCTTCTTGAGGATTCGGTGTAGATAGCGGTGTTGACCGCCTCGGCCCAAAACCGATCCGAAGTCTTGTACTCATCAAGCATGGTCCTCGCCATGTCCAATAGAGTTCGATTCTTCCTCTCCACTACACCATTTTGTTGTGGCGTGTAGGGAGAAGAGAACTCATGCTTGATGCCCTCCTCCTCAAGGAAGCTTTCAATTTGAGAGTTCTTGAACTTCGTCCCGTTGTCGCTTCTAATTTTCTTGATCCTTAAGCCGAACTCATTTTGAGCCTGTCTCAAGAATCCCTTTAAGGTCTCTTGGGTATGAGATTTTTCTTGTAAAAAGAACACCCAAGTGAAGCGAGAATAATCATCCACAATAACTAGACAGTACTTACTCCCGCCGATGCTTATGTAAGCTATCGGGCCGAATAGGTCCATGTGTAGGAGCTCCAGTGGTCTGTCATGATGTTCTTATGTGGATGATGGGCACCAACTTGCTTCCCTGCCTGACATGCGCTACAAATCCTGTCTTTCTCAAAATGAACATTTGTTAGTCCCAAAATGTGCTCTCCCTTTAGAAGCTTATGAAGATTCTTCATTCCAACATGGGCTAGTCGGCGGTGCCAGAGCCAACCCATATTAGTCTTAGCAATTAAGCAAGTGTCGAGTGCAGCTCTATTAAAATCTACCAAGTATAGCTGACCCTCTAACACTCCCTTAAATGCTATTGAATCATCACTTCTTCTAAAGACAGTGACACCTACATCAGTAAAAAGACAGTTGTAGCCCATTTGACATCATTGCGAAACGGAAAGCAAATTGTAATCTAAAGAATCTACAAGAAAACATTGGAAATAGAATTGTCAGGAGATATAGCAATTTTACCCAATCCTTTGACCAAACCTTGATTTCCATCCCTGAATGTAATAGCTCGTTGGGAATCTTCTTCTCCCCTGTCATGTGGTTTGTGCACCCGCTATCGATGATCCAACTTGACCCCCCGGATGCATAAACCTACAAAACAAGTTTAGTTCTTGACTTTAGGTACCCAAATGGTTTTGGGTCCTTTGGCATTAGACACAAGAACTTTGGGTACCCAAGCACAAGTCTTTGACCCCTTGTGCTTGCCCCCAACATACTTGGAAACTACCTTGCCGGATTTGTTAGTTAAAACATAGGATGCATCAAAAGTTTTAAAGGAAATGTCATGATTATTTGATGCACTAGGAGTTTTCTTTTTAGGCAACTTAGCACGGGTTGGTTGCCTAGAACTAGATGTCTCACCCTTATACATAAAAGCATGGTTAGGGCCAGAGTGAGACTTCCTAGAATGAATTCTCCTAATTTTGCTCTCGGGATAACCGGCAGGGTACAAAATGTAACCCTCGTTATCCTGAGGCATGGGAGCCTTGCCCTTAACAAAGTTGGACAATTTCTTAGGGGGGGCATTAAGTTTGACATTGCCTCCCTGTTGGAAGCCAATGCCATCCTTAATGCCAGGGCGTCTCCCATTATAAAGCATACTACGAGCAAACTTAAATTTTTCATTTTCTAGTTCATGCTCGGCAATTTTAGCATCTAATTTAGCTATATGATCATTTTGTTGTTTAATCATGGAAAGGTGATCATGTATAGCATTAACATCAACATCTCTACATCTAGTGCAAATTGTGACATGCTCAGTGGTAGATGTAGAGGGTTTGCAAGAATTAATTTCAACAATCTTAGCACGCAATATATCATTTATATCTTTAAGATCGGAAATTGTAACATTGCAAACATCTAATTCTTTAGCCTTAGCAAGCAATTTTTCATTTTCATTTTTAAGGCTAGTAAGAGAAATGTTCAATTCTTCAATCTTAGCGAGCAAATCAACATTATCATTTCTAAGATATGAAATTGAAACATCACACACATTTGAATCAACCTTAGCTTACAAATTAGCATTTTCATTTCTAAGGTTGTCAGTAGTCTCATGACAAGTGCTTAGCTCACTAGATAGTTTTTCACATTTTTCTACTTCTAGAGCGTAAGCATTTTTAACCTTAACATGCTTCTTATTTTCTTTAATAAGGAAGTCCTCTTGGGTGTCCAAGAGATCATCCTTCTCATGAATAGCGCTAATCAATTCATTTAATTTTTCCTTTTGTTGCATGTTTAGGTTGGCAAAAAGAATGCGTAAGTTATCCTCCTCATTGCTAGCATTATCCTCATCGCTAGAGGTTTCATATTTGGTGGAGGATCTTGATTTTACCTTCTTCCTTTTGCCGTCCTTTGCCATGAGGCACTTGTGGCCGACGTTGGGGAAGAGAAGTCCCTTGGTGACGGTGATGTTGGCGGCGTCCTCGTTGGAGGAGGAGTCGGTGGAGCTCTCATCGGAGTCCCACTCCCGGCAAACATGGGCATCGCCGCCCTTTTTCTTGTAGTACTTCTTCTTCTCCTTTCTTCTCCCCTTCTTGTCGTCGCCCCTGTCACTGTCACTAGAAATAGGACATTTTGCAATAAAATGACCGGGCTTACCACATTTGTAGCACACTTTCTTGGAGCGGGGCTTGTAATCCTTCCCCCTCCTTTGCTTGAGGATTTGACGGAAGCTCTTGATGATGAGTGCCATCTCCTCGTTGTCGAGCTTGGAGGTGTCGATGGGTGTTTGACTTGGAGTAGATTCCTCCTTCTTTTCTTCCGTCGCCTTGAATGCAACCGGTTGTGCTTTGGACATGGAGGGGCCATCAAGCTCGTTGATCTTCTTTGAGCCTTTGATCATCAATTCAAAGCTCACAAAATTCCCGATTACTTCGTCGGAAATCATTAGTGTATATTTAGGATTGCCACGAATTAATTGAACTTGAGTAGGGTTAAGGAAAACAAGTGATCTTAAAATAACCTTAACCATTTCATGGTCATCCCATTTTTTACTCCCGAGGTTGCGCACTTGGTTCACCAAGGTTTTGAGCCGGTTGTACATGTCTTGTGGCTCCTCCCCTTGGCGAAGTCAGAAGCGACCGAGCTCCCCCTCGATCGTTTCCCGCTTGGTGATCTTGGTCACCTCGTCTCCTTCGTGCGCGGTCTTTAGCGTGTCCCAAATTTCTTTAGCACCTTTCAACCCTTGCACCTTATTATACTCCTCTCGACTTAGAGAGGCGAGGAGTATAGTTGAGGCTTGGGAGTTGAAGTGTTGAATTTGGGCCACTTCGTCCTCATCATAATCTTCATCCCCTACGGATGGTACCTGTACACCAAACTCAACAACATTCCATATACTTTTGTGGAGTGAGGTTAGGTGAAATCGCATCAAATCACTCCACCTAGCATAATCTTCACCATCAAACTTTGGTGGTTTGCCTAATGGACGGAAAGTAAAGGTGTATGTTTAGGAATGCGAGGATAGCGTAGGGGGATCTTACTAAACTTCTTGCGCTCATGGCGCTTAGAAGTAACGGACGGCGCATCGGAGCCGGAGGTGGAAGGCGATGAAGTATCGGTCTCGTAGTAAACCACCTTTCTCATCTTCTTTTTCTTGTCGCCACACCGATGCGACTTGTGGGAAGAGGATTTCTTTTCCTTCCCCTTCCCCTTGTTGCGGGACTCTTCCGATGAAGTCTTCCCGTGGCTTGTAGTGGGCTTGTCGCCGGTCTCCATCTCCTTCTTGGCATGATCTCCCGACATCACTTCGAGCGATTAGGCTCTAATGAAGCACCAGGCTCTGATACCAATTGAAAGTCGCCTAGAGGGGGGGGTGAATAGGGCGAATCTGAAATTTACAAACTTAATCACAACTACAAGCCGGGTTAGCGTTAGAAATATAATCGAGTCCGAGAGAGAGGGTGCAAAACAAATCGCAAGCGAATAAAGAGTGTGACACGCGGATTTGTTTTACCGAGGTTCGGTTCTCGCAAACCTACTGCCCGTTGAGGTGGTCACAAAGACCGGGTCTCTTTCAACCCTTTCCCTCTCTCAAACGGTCCCTCAGACCGAGTGAGCTTCTTCTTTTCAATCAAACGGGAACAAACTTCCCCGCAAGGACCACCACACTATTGGTGTCTCTTGCCTCGGTTACAATTGAGGTGTTTGCAAGAAAGGATGAAAGAAAGAAGCAATCCAAGCGCAAGAGCTCAAAAGAACACAACAAATCTCTCTCACTAATCAGTTAAGCCTTGTGTGGAATTGGGAGAGGATTTGATCACTTTGGTGTGTCTTGTATTAAATGCTTAGCTCTTGTAAGTAGTTGGAAGGTGGAAAACTTGGATGACTTGAATGTGGGGGTGGTTGGGGTATGTATAGCCCCAACCACCAAACTAGCCGTTTGGTGGAGGCTGCTGTCGCATGGCGCACCGGACAGTGTCCGGTGTGCAAGCCACGTCACCCGGCCGTTAGGGTTCGACCGTTGGAGCTCTGACTGGTGGGGTCGCCTGGCTGTCCGGTGGTGCACCGGACAGACACTGTAGACTGTCCGGTGGTGCACCGGACAGACACTGTAGACTGTCCGGTGCGCCTCCCACGCGTGCTCTGACTCTTGCGCGCACTGTGGCGCATTAAATGCCTCTGCAGGTGACCGTTGGCGCCGTAGTAGTCGTTGCTTCCGCTGGCACACCGGACAGTCCGGTGTGCACCGGACACTGTCCTGTGGCTCACCGGACAGTCCGGTGAATTATAGCGGAGCGCCCTTGGAAATTCCCGAAGGTAGCGAGTTTGGCTTCGACCGCCCTGGTGCACCGGACACTGTCCGGTGGCACACCAGATAGTCCAGTGCGCCAGACCAGGGTGCCTTTCGGGTTGTCTTTTGTTCTATTGTTTGAACCCTTTTCTTGGTCTTTTTATTGGCTTATTGTGAACCTTTGGCACCTGTAGAACTTATAGACTAGAGCAAGCTAGTTAGTCCAATTATTTGTATTGGGCAATTCAACCACCAAAATCATTTAGGAAATAGGTGTAAGCCTAATTCCCTTTCAGCCTTCCTGCTCAAGGCATCTGCCACAACATTGACTTCGCCAGGATGGTAATGCACCTCCAAATCATAGTCCTTGATTAGCTCTAACCATCTCCTCTGCCTCATATTAAGATCAGCCTGGGTGAAGATATATTTGAGGCTCTTATGGTCAGTGTAAATGTTACAATGAGCTCCCATCAGGTAATGTCTCCATATCTTGAGAGCATGAACCACATCTGCTAACTCCAGATCATGTGTGGGTAGTTCTGCTCATGGGGTCTGAGTGCTCGGGAGGCATAAGCAATTACTCTGTTGTCTTGCATTAAGACACATCCCAATCCAGTACTGGAAGCATCGCAATACACTTCAAAGGGCTTGGTGTTATCAGGTTGAGCTAGCACGAGTGCTGTTGTCAAGTGCTGCCTGAGTGTATGAAAGGCATCCTCACACTTCTGGCTCCAATCATACTTGACTCCCTTCTTCAACAGTTTAGTCATTGGCTTGGCAATTCTGGAGAAATCCGAAATGAATCGTCGATTATACCCTGCCAATCCCAGAAAACTCCGAATCTCTCTCACTGTGGTAGGAGGTTTCCAATCCATTACTTCTTGTACTTTCTCAGGATCAACTGATATCCCATCCTGAGAAATTGTGTGACCCAAGAATTTAATTTCCCTCAGCCAGAATTCACATTTAGACAACTTAGCATACAAACGATGATCACGCAGTCGCTGAAGCACAATGTGCAGATGCTCAGTATGCTCATCTTCATTCTTGGAATAGACCAGGATATCATCAATGAAAACCACTACAAATTTGTCTAGCTCTGGCATGAATACTGAGTTCATCAGGTACATGAAATAAGCTGGGGCATTAGTCAGCCCAAAAGACATCACCAAGAACTCATAAAGCCCATATCTGGTAGAGAAGGCCGTCTTCAAAATATCACTGGCACGGATCTTGATCTGATGGTAGCCCGAGCGAAGGTCTATCTTGGAGAACACTTTGGCTCCCACCAACTGATCAAACAAAACATCAATGCGGGGCAGTGGGTATTTGTTCTTGATGGTCACCGCATTGAGAGGGCGGTAATCGACACACATTCTCAGACTTTCATCCTTCTTCTTTACAAATAGGGCCGGGCATCCCCATGGTGAAGTACTTGGGCGAATGAACCCCTTGTCCAACAACTCTTGCAGTTGCCTTTTCAGTTCTGCCAATTCCGCGGGAGGCATCCTATAGGGTCTCTTGGAGATAGGAGCAGTCCCGGGTTGCAATTCAATTGCGAACTCAATGTCTCTATCAGGTGGCATCCCTGGCAATTCATCCGGAAAAACATCTGGGTAGCCACAGACCACTGGGATCCTTTCCACTGGGGACTCTATCATAATGAAGGCACAAGAACGGGTACAACCCTGGTCGGGCAAATATAATGTGGTTTCACCACAAGTCGGTGAGTGCACCTCAATGGCCCTAGCTGCAATACCAATAACTGCCTGATGTCTTGTTAACCAGTCAGTTCCCAATATGATATCCACGCTATCCAAACCCAATATGAGGAGGGTGGTTTTAATTATTAGACTACCAAACTTTATGGGCACATGTCTGTTGATTTGATAGGTGGCAACCCTGCCTCCTGGTGTTGAAATTGTAATACCCCCATTTGTGTGGTGAAAAGGTAATTGGCACTTGGCACTAAATTTGGCACTGATAAAACTGTGTGATGCACCCGAATCAAAAAGAATAATAGCAGGATAATTCAAAACTGAAAAGATACCAGTCATGACGGGTGCTCCTTTGGGAATGTCAGCCATGGTGGTGAAGTTGAGTCTGCCTTGCCTCATTTGCACCTTCTGCCTCTTGCCTTGGTTCTGTTTAGCATTCTATCCCTGCCTCTGCTGGTTTCTGGGGCAATTCTTAGCATAATGCTCGGTGTTACCACAAGTGAAACACTTGTTGTCATTGGCCTGGCGGTATTGCTGCTGCTGTTGATTGTTCCTCTAAGCTAGAAACTGGGTGCGGTTGGGTGCCTGCTGCTGCTGCTGTGGGTGGATCACCCAACGTCCTTGTTGCTACTGGGGTCCTCTGTTTTGAGTGTCAGACACGATCCTAAAGCGCTGTGGCTGAGCTGAAGGTCCTGCCACAGGGGTCTTCCTCTTCTTCTTTGCCTGACGAGCTATGATACAATCCTCCTGAGAAATGGCCATGTTGACTAGTTCATTATAGTTGTTGGCCGTGACTGTGTTGAGACGGTCACAGAGCTTAGTGCTGAGCCCCCTCCTGAACCTGTCCCTCTTCTTCTCGTCGGTGTCTGCATGATATCCGGCGTACTAGCACAGGTCATTGAAGGCCTGAGCATACTGTAACACTGTCCGGTTCCCTTGAGTGAGTGCCAAAAACTCGTTGAGCTTGCGGTCCATAATGTTCGCTGGTATATGGTGCCCCCTGAATGCTGCCTTGAACTCTCTCCATTCCACCTCACGGTCATCTGGCTGCATAGCAAGAAAATGGTCCCACCATGTCCGCGCGGGTCCGCGAAGCTGCTGGGTGGCGAACCTGACCTTAGTCACTTTTGAACAAGCTCCATGGAGTAGCGGAAATTTGGATTCCACTACCCTCAGCCATACATCAGCATCAAGTGGGTCCTCTGCCCTGGTGAACAATGGTGGCTGGGTACTGAGGAACTCCTGATAAGTGGCTGCTGCAGGGTGACGCTGATGATCACCACCACCATAGTGCTGAGGTGGTGGCTGACGCTGAGCTAGCTGTCTCAAGATCTCGTTCTGCTGAGCCATCAGCTCCTGCAGAGTAGGAGGTGGTGGCGGGGGTGGAGGAACGCGCTCATTCTGACCACGACGCGCTATTCCAGCCATCTGAAAAATCATGTATATTTTCAATACAACATTTCTAAGGTTCAAGGTTCAATTGTGGTGAAAGAGTCAAAAGGGTAAAACCAATATATATTTTGCATAATTATAAAAGATTCCACAAGGCATAAACTTTTCTTCTTAAATTAAAACTGGCATCATTCATCATCCATACTTCCAAAAGAGTCTGCCAAGATTACATCAATAACTCAAAAGACTCAACTCTATCTAGCCTAGTACCCCAAGGGTGCAAAAGCTAAGCTAGCTTCGAGGAGATCTACCGTCACAGACTTCTAACCCTATCTCGACAATCTAGTGAGCAAACGAGGCAACGCTCGACTCGGGGGAAGGTGGTCTCCCTAAGCCAGCAGTGTCCAAACTGGAGGTAGGCTCCTCTCCTCCCTTGATGTCGATATCCTCGTTGGCCTCCATGTCCTGGATCTCCTGGTGGTGCATATCCAGGTGCTGGTTAGCCTCTGCAAGCTGTTGTTGGGTGTTGATCAACTGATCCTCGAGAACCTCGATAGTGTTCTCCCTGGTTCCCACTAGCTCCTCAAGCTCTTGGATCTCATTTGACAGTTGCTCCACTTGTAAGTCCTTTTCCACCATCTCAGTGGACAAGTCAACCACAAGTTCCTCTCTGTTATCCAAAGTGATCTTTGTCACCTCCAACAATGCCATCAGATGGGACATTGCCTCTCCACGCATCACTTGCAGATGATACAAGGCATTCATGCACCGCACCGTCAAGTGAGCAGTTTGACCTGGGTAGATGGCCCAGATATCCTTGGCATGCTCCACTCGGTCCTTCCACATTGGGTCGTCCTCCTTCTCCGCGGGGAACAAACCAATGGGGTGAGTGGACAGCTCCAAGGGGTGGAATCCGCAGAATGTGGTCAGTCCGTGAAGAGCAATTGCCTCCATAGTGTCCTCAGCCCTGTAAACAAAAGACTCAGAGTCCAGCGAACGCCAGCCTGGCTATAGGGGATGAGGCTCCAGGGTCATCCTCACCCTACAGCGGGGCACTCGGTGCTTTTCGAACTGCTGCACCGCGTACTGGGGAGGCGTCATGTAACCAGCTCCCTGAAGTACCTCCCACAAGATACAGGGGAAACCCTCTCGTGCAAGCCCGTCAGTGTGGGACTGTGCATTCCCTTCATCCGAGGATCCGTGAGAAGTCATCTATGTACGGTTAAGCGTAAGTAAAAGAAAAAGAATTATAAAAAGAAAAGGGATCACAACTCAGCCTCTCTATAACTACGACAATGGTACTGGGGTACTTAGCTTGTCATCATTTTGTATTAAAGTTCTTACCCAATTATCCATTAGTTTAATTAAGGATGCATGCATGCTTGTCGTGAACGACCTCACATCAACTTAGAGGGAATAGGAAGAAACTCCCATCCCTTATAGTAGCCTATAGGGCTTACTCAATTAGCCACCTAGATACCCTCTATCATCCCAAGGCTTCACGTCCTAGGTCTATCCTGATCGTCCTACGATCTATCCAACATTGGTTTCTACCAAGTTTTACCTTGAAAAAGGATGGTGTTTATAGTTTATTGATTCCTTTGTGGGGGTACGAGCTCCGATACCAGCTGTGGCGAAACTGCCCGAATTATTCCAACTTAAGTGCCTAAGCCCCGCCTTAGAGGCTAGACCACACTTAAATGGGAATAACCCGTCAATTCCTCGGATCTAGTCCGACGAGGCCACATGACAGGATCAAGTACCACAATCTCACTCGATGGTGAGTCACAGAGTAAATACAATAAAGCATAAAACCATACATTAAGGAGTATTAAGCTTATTACATCATCATCGGAGTTTTTGCAAAAGTAGTCATCATTGTTCGAAGTGCAGCGGAATAAAACTAACGATAAATAAACAAAGAGATGGGGAAGCCTGTCCCATCACTCCTCATGCTCCTCCTCAACCGAGGCAGGGTCCCACTCGACAGTCCAACCCAGTGGCAAGATGAACGGCCAAGTCACTCCAGCAACCATGTCCTCCAGAGAACCTGTAAAAATTATGCCACAAGCAAGGCTGAGTATACTAATACTCAGCTAGACTTACCCGGTGTGAGGAGTCTACTCCTCTACCTCTAGACATGCAGCTGTTTGGCTGTGGGGTTTGGTTGCCAAAAGCACTAGCTGAGTTTATAAATCAAGTTTTAGCTTTGTCAAGTTTTAGTGTGACTCTCTTAAGACTAGATGTGTACTATCTACTCATTCATGGTAGCAAGCAAATTTAGCATTCAACATCTTTTGTCACATCATCACATTTCCACTTGTTACTCAATGTAGCAGCATGGATCAAGCAGTCTCATTAGCTGCGAGAAGCAGACGATTCGAATCGAGTTTTTAAACCTTGCAAGGTAAACCTAAACACACGACGTGGCGAGGCACTCCGTCCCCACACACATCAACCGTCCCCATCGATTCCCCGTCAGCAGATCAGGGCTCACCGCCTTGGCGTACAATGCCTCACTGACCCTGACTGCTGTCGTGCAGTGACCGCACTTGTACCCACCATAACCGAAATGGGAGACCACATCTCAGGTCGCGTGAGGGGTAAAGTCCACTGCCAGGTTCAATCAGGTACTAGGCTTACCGATTTACCATATTTCTCGACATGTGCTTAGTATGTTCAAATGCTTGACTCACGGTACCACACCTTAATCCTTATTCCAATTTTTATCCCGTGGACAACCAATCCCCATGGATTGTTGTCCACAAACCAACATCATTATGATAAGAAAGTGGATACAACCAATTCCTGACCTCGCGCGAGTGCTAGAAAAATCACTCGACTTCTACCAAGATCCCTAATTAGTATAGCAGCTACTCGACCTAGCATACTAGTTTTCATCTCAATAGGATTTTCCTGAGATCATGCAACTAGGGTTTCAACCAACTCCTAAACTTAAGTGCACATTCAACCCTACAATCATTAAGTATAGTAAAATAGCATAATAAACGGGTTATGCATAAAACCGGGGCTTGCCTTCCAAAGCTGGGGTAGGCAGATCCTCTGGGGCAGGCTCTGGTGCTGGATCCGGGGCTACTTCCTAAGCAACTCCTTGCTCCGGCACGAGGACGTACTCTCCATCGGCGAGGTTGCAATCTATCGAATGCAATGAATAAGAATATGTATGCCATGATTATGCAGGATTTAGTAAACATTATGCTAAGTGAAAGAAAACTAAGTTAGTTTGGTAACTTAGGGTTTCTTGGTCATACGGGGCTCTTAGTGGTGTATGCTTATCAATTTAGGTTTGGGTTTTGTTAGGGATAAGCATAGTGGATTGTATTTCCCTTAGATATTTTAGTGGGCAATAAAAGGGGTTTTGCTGGTTGGGTTAGGGTGACATTAATATCCACTATTAATTTCCCTTTTTCATTTTCTACTTAAGAATTCTAGGGTGGGTTTGAACTACAACAGTGGTTTAACTCTTTCCAAAAATTCTATAAAAATTACAGTGGGTTACTAGTTATTACTGTAATTTGTCCTATAAATATGAGGTGGTTACTGATTCAGATACTACTTGTGCAAAAATTAACAAGAATAAGTTTTAAAAGGGCACTTTACACTATAGCTATGATTTAATTGAGGTTTCTGTACCGAATTTTATTTTTGTCCAGATACATAGGTGATATTAGGCCTTTGTGTTAAAAATAACAGAAAAAGGCATACTGGATATCTAGTTGTGAATTTCTAAAGTTTTATGCCAAAAAAAAGGTGCTTATAACTAACTTGTTATTTGAAAAATATCAAACAACAGATTTCATATTTTTCCTATGTTCATAATAACAATACATTAGTCATCCCAAGGTTTGGGATGTTTTCTCCTTGGGGTTATTTTTCTAGGGTTTTGTAAGTTTTCCTTGTTTCCCTAAAATAAAATGTATCTCATTTATTTTGTACTAAACAAGGGTATAATAAATATTTCTAGTGAACTATACTGAATAAGTGAACTAACAAAAATGTGGGTGTTCCCTGGTTCTTTATTTAAACTACCTTTAATATTTTCTCTAACTTTAGGCCAAAAATGATTTAAATGGTAAACTCTACATTAACTTGGTGTACAGAGGGGTTTATTATTTTTGTACATGTTAGGAAGTGATCAAGTACTTCTCTAAATTTTCTTAACCCCAGTCAAACAGTGTAACTATTTTTCCTTATATCTTTTAGCTTTTGACCAGTTAATCATTTAAATCAAAACCTTAAAGTTTTCTGTAACACTTAGGGGTTTTATATTTTTCCTAAGTAGTTTACATTATTTAGGATCTGGCAAAATTTGTTTGACTCGATTTGGGTAAACCAAACTGAAGTTATGAATTTTTCATGTTCTGTTTTGATTTAAATCAGAATTTTTAAAAGGTTTCCTGGAAAACTACTTTGCACCGAAGACCCTGGATTCCTCCTAAATCAATCCATTCATTTCTACCCCTGCCCCACTATTCCCTTGAGTCACTGACAGCGCACAAAACCCCCTGACCTTTCCTTCTTCTTCCCCGAGGTCCCTCCCCTTATGCAAACAGTACCCGCGGGAAAGAAAAGGGCGGCGCGGCTTACCGGCGGTGAGAGAGGTCCGGCGAGGGGCGGGGTTGGCTTCGGGAGGTCCTGGCGATCACAGCGAGGTACAGCTCGACGGCGGTGGTGGCCGGAATCGGCCGGTCCACGTGCGCAGGCGGGTGATCTCGTCGGCGGCGAGTGCTCTGGCTTAACCACGGCGATCCAGTTCAATTAAACGGCACGATGAGCTCCACGGGATGACGTAGAGGCTATGTGCGCAAGGAATCGAAGAATGGGGTAGAGATTTACCCGGTCTACGTTCACCGGCGGTCGGGTGAAGTCCGGCGACCGTGGACTTGCTTCTCCGGCGAGGCAAAGTCCGATTCCTTTCTCGGGGAGCTTCACCGAGGCATGCACGGTCTCTTCCGAGGGTCGAGCGTGGCTGGGAAGGGCTCTGCAAGCCAGTCTACGGTGGCGGGGGATCAGGTGGCCGCGGGCACGCCGTTTGCAGGGCAACGCCGGTGGTTTCTGGCTCCGGTGAGGTCGAGCGTGCGCGGAGGAGTACGGTTGACGCCTAAGGGGGCTTTATAGGCGCGGGCGCGAGCAGGGGACACGGGCACGGCTCAGCGCGGTGCGGGGCACGCGGGGTCGGGCGCGGGCGTGCTCTGGCGCGCTCAGAGCGCGTCGAACACGTGGAAGTGTTCTTCTGCCTATGTTCAACAGCTCGCCGAGATCGCAAGCATGCGAATCTTGGCAAAAATCCGGCGCAGGCCTCCTCCTGGCACCTAGGGCTGTCTCTTGTATGTGAGTCCCCATGGCAGATATGCCCTAGGTAGGGAGATATGCGGACGCCAAATTTGGCTTGTCCCTCTGCCCCCCTCGCGACAAAAGCCATGCCAAATCATGTCAAACGTCTTGGGCTCGGTTTCAACTTTTTCCAGTGGGTGCCTTAGGTGGTATGACACATTTTTGGTATACAACTCAAGTGGTTTCGGTGCCATTTACTAAGTGAACACGGTGGATCTTTAGATTAGGTGTAGAATTTGACTTAGAGAGAATTAGAGAGCTCTAGCTCTCTCTCTACTTAAGGAATGGATTTGGGGTTCTTTAAGGGGTATTTTTGCAATGTTTCCTCTCTGTATTTGTAGATTATAATGTTACTTAAACTTTGGCTAAGGGTTAACTTAGGCTTTGCACATTTGTTTAACCTTTCCCTCCTTAAACCAGGGTTTTGGGAGTTAAGGGCTCAAGAAAGGTCTAGGGTTAAATCTTCTCTTGCCCAAGGTGATAATTGCATAAATGCTTGGGTAATGCTTTTGGTCATTAACATCCTTGGTTAATACATGGTCCCCAAGGTTTTATGCTCTACTCTTCAAGTTTCTTCCACATGTGATCACAGTCATTAGTGCAAAGATGTGCCATGGCCATGGTAACACCTGGGGTGTTACAATCTGAATTCCCTTGTCCTCAAATTGTGCTAGGATAATCTGATCTTGCAAGGTTGGCTCTATTAAGATATGACTCAGAGTCCCGGGAGAAATCATTTCCATGCTCAATTTGCTCATTTCATTGCACAAGGTGGTGATTCAAGAATCCATAGTTAAGCAGTTGCATTCAGATTTGTGACTTAAAGCATCAGCTACCACGTTTGCCTTCCCCGGGTGATAGTGCACTTCCAGGTCATAATCTTTGATCAGTTCTAACCATCTTTTCTGTCTCATGTTGAGGTCTGCCAGGGTGAATATATATTTGAGAATTTTATGGTTCGTGTAGATGTTGCATCAGGATCCCATCAAGTAATGCCTCCAGATCTTTAGAGCATGAACTACCACTGCTAGTTCCAAGTCATGTGTGGGGTAATTCTGCTCATGAGGCCTGAGTGCTCTTGATGCATACGCGATGACTCGGTTATCTTGCATCAGAACACACCCAAGTCCTGTTCCGAAAGCATCACAATATACATCGAATGTCTTGTCGGGTTGTGCCAGCACGAGTGCCGTTGTTAGGCGATGCCTTAAGGTATGAAAGGCATCCTCACATTTCTAACTCCACTCAAATTTGACTCCCTTCATCAAAAGCTCAGTCATTGGTTTGGCAATTCTAGAAAAATACGGAATGAATCACCGATAATATCCAGCTAACCCCAAAAATCTTCGAATATGTCGAACGATAGTTGGAGGCTTCCATTCCATCACTTCCTGCACCTTGTCAGGATCAACAGCTATCCTGTCTTGAGGGATCATGTGACCCAAAAACTTGATTTGTTTCAGCCAGAACTCACATTTAGAAATCTTAGCATACAAGCGGTGATCTCGTAAGCGTTGGAGTACAGTGTGCAGATGCATGGTATGTTCCTCTTCATTCTTCGAATATACCAAGATATCATCAATGAAAACCACGACGAATTTGTCCAACTCTGGCATAAAATCTAAGTTCATCAAATACATGAAATAAGCTGGGGCATTTGTCAATCCAAAAGACATTACCAAATACTCGTAAAGTCCATATCTGGTGGAGAAATGTAACACCCAGGCTTTAAGGAACAAAGACAGGTGCATCTCATACATGCGCCAAGAAGACAACATATATAATAACGGAGTGTATAGAGATAAATGTCACAATAACATCAGAGTCTTTATTACATAGCGGAAGTATTATTACAAAATAAAAGATAAATATAAAACGAACTAAGGTTCATCCTTGGCGCCAAAAGTCAACTAGGAAACGCCACCTAGATCAGATCAAACTCCTCGTTGTGTGGTTCCTCCTGAACCACCTGTTCTTCTCCTGTGGGAGGTGTGAGACAGCAAGGGTGAGCTCAGACATGATCATAGCTCAACAAGTTGTGGGGAAACCAGTGGGCATGAACTCACCAAAGCTGGGAGTTCATGTGATGTGTAAGGCTATTCAACAACAGGGGTTAAAGCTGAGCATTGCTTTTAATTAGTTGGTCAAATTTTATTAGCAGTTACTAAATGTAAGTAAATACCAAACCTTAATAAAAGTAATAGAACAAAATTAATAATAAACCCATGCAATGCATATGACAAATTAAATTTAAGTTCCATAAATTAATCATGCGAGAGTCCTGAGCTGCTCATGATCGTGAGCTCGGCTAGTATACCAGTTTTGCACTTTGCAGAGGTTGTACCCTGTACCCACAAGTCATGTTACCCATCTGCCAAGGGATTGCGACTCCCATACACCTCTACCAAGGAAGCGAGGCAGGGCAACACTACAAGGCCTTTACAAAGTTCCACTAGCTTCCGAAAACCCGCTACAGTTTATGGAAAGAGCACTTGCAAGAATCCCGCGTCTGACCGCCATCTCAGCAAAATCAACCCGAGAACCTCCTTGCATGCAACTCCCCTACTGCCCTTGCCCCTTTCGGGTAATGTAGTCTTCCACTAGCTTTCCTAATTAGTCAGTCAAGGGTGTCCCATTCCACCCTTGTGGTGGCACGTGTTTCTCAAGTTAAGCTCCATGTTCCAATTAACATTAATGATCTTGACATGAACATAAAATAGAATAACAAAATAATTAGAACATGGATATAATGAAATATTATCCCAAAACCATGTAAAGCAATAGCAAAACTACCCAAGTGATTCAGGGATAACAATGTAAAGTGATAAACACTCTAGGGTGACCTATTGGGTTCCATCATGATTAAACCTATGCATGAATAAGTGATATTTAAAGAACATTGTTGGGTAAAAAATTGTCAAGGGCACAACTTGCCTTCAATGAGCTCCTGCTCAGCAACTTCTATCTGCTGGGCACTAGGATCCTCAGTCACAGGCTCTTGTACTTGCCACAATACAAACAAGCACATTATATAGAGAAAATTAACATCACACCAAACATGTAAACAAAATACATAATAATAATCTACACATTAAAATAATACCCTAGGAATAGGAACCATTAATTTTAGAGTTATGGATATTAAATTATGAATTTCCAAAGGTTTTATGTGCTTGAAATAGGATTAAGTGGGAAATTAATTTTCTTACTGTTTTCATGTCAAAACAGAGACTCTAAGTGATAGACAATAATATTACAAAATTTTAGAAACTGGAATGGATTAATTTGGACTAAAAATGAATTTTCTATGAATTTTACAAGTTCTAGCAATTATTTATACATTAAAATCAATTTCTATATTTGTTTATTGAATTTCTCGGGTCTTTGGATTGGGCGCACTATTACAGAGAAAGGCAGGGACCCTGACACAATTAAACCCTAGACTCAGAACACTATACACTAGACTGCGGGTTCTATTCATGAAAAGTGCGGGGTCTCTTTAGCAAAATGTACCCGCGAAGGGGTATCCTCTATTATCATCTGTAGGATCTTGATCTTGTGGTTCGGATTAGATTACCCACACAGCGAACCGGTACGCGATACCCGCCCTCGGATTCGTGATGCACTGCCTGGATTTAATTACGCAAGTAACAACTCGGACCCCTCGATCCCGATCTAACGGTCGTAACACGTCTAGGCCAAATCGGTACCTAGCTTCTAATCCCAACCATCCGCAGAGCATCGGACGGCGCAAGCATCCTCTTCTCCCATGGACAGCCCACCACGGTGGCCACAACGCCGCCACGGCGAGGTCCCACGCCGGCGAAGCATTCCCCACCCGCACTGACACTCCAACGCTAATTCGAGGTGTAATACACGTAGTTCTAATGGTAGTGAACATTATAGGGGACACATTACCGGGGATTGGAGTGCCGAGATCTGCTGTTCACGAGGTGAGATTCTGGTCTCCTAGTGTAACACCCTGAATTTGGCGGTATAAAATTTCTTTTCTGATATCCACCAAATTCAGGTGTTACTTTCCTCATTCCTTGCTTTTCTTCCTTTTTTTAAATAATGGAGAACTATTTTGTTTTATATATCTATAAGCCTAGTAAAATAAAACCCTAAAAAGAGTTCTTGCTTGCTGCATAACATGCCGAGACATTTTTTGAATTGTTATGTTTGTGCATCAAGTTAAACTCCTTAAATATATTTGAATCTTTGATTCAAAAACTATATTTAGAAAAGAAAAAGAATAAAAAGGAAGAGAAAGAAATAACAAAAAAGAGGGAAACCACCCCAGCACCCCTTGCGGCCCAGCCCATCCCGCGCTTCCCCCCCCCCCCCCCCCCCCCCCCCCCCCCCCCCCCCGCGGCCCACCTGGCCACCTGGCGCGCGGCCCATCCCCTCCAAACCCTAGCGCGCCGCCTGCGCACGCTCCCAGCCGCAGGCGCCGCTCGCTCAGCCGCCAGGGCGCCGACCCCCCCCCCCCCCCCGCCACGTCCCCCACTCCTCCCCTAGGCAGCCGCCATCTCTTCTCTTCTCCCAGCCACCAAGCTTCCTCCTCACGCACGCCCCTCCCCGTCTTCAACCTCCAGCAACCCAGCGGCGTGGGCGCGGCCCAGCCAGCCGCCCCTACCCCCATGCTCATGGCGCGGCGGCGCTCCGGCACGGTGGCGTGCAGACGTGGCCCTCGGCGTGGGCGCGCTGCGCGGTGGCCCCCAGGTGGCTGGCTGGCGCGGCCCCAGCGCGGGAGCGGCCTCGGCGCAGGCGCTGCTCCGGCGCGGGCGTGCGGCTCCAGTGCGGGCACCCCGGCGTGGTGGCCCGCCCCGACCAGACCCGACGCGCAGGCTCACGGCGTCCGCGGCGCGGCCAGCCCGCAGTGTCCCCGGCATGGCGCACGGCGCGACCGGCGTGGCGGCTCGCGGCCAGCCTGCGCGGCCAGCCCGACATCCCCTCTGTGGTGCGGCCAGGAGGGCACGGCGCGCAGCGCGCGACCAGCGCAGCCCGTGGCGCGGCCGGCGTGGCCAACGCGTGGCACATAGCCGGCGCGGTTCACGGCCAGCCAGCTCTGCGGCCCGGCACACCCTCGCACGGCCCAGCCGCGGCCTCCCCGTCCGAGTCTCCCTTGGTGCGCAGCATGGCCGAGCTCCCCTCGTGCGCGGCGCGGCCTGCGTGACCACGGCTCGCCCAGGAGCGGCCCCGGCATGGCTCGCGGCACCCTCGCTCGGCCACCGTGGCTCGAGCAGCCCCGGCGCAGCTGCTCGCGCCCTTGTGCATCACACAGGACCAGTTCGTGGGTGAGATGGGCTGTGGCCACGTGAGATCCCCATCGTATCGAATCGTGAACGAGTACGTATTCAATGTGTATGCATGACAGATACATCTGATCATGTTCTAATTGTGATAACTTCGTAATCATGCCGAATGCACGTCAATAATAGTATGTTGTCGCATCACAGGTTTTGGCTAACTAGTGTCTTGTTTACTTGTCTAATGGTTAATAAAATGACATTCTAATTTAATAGGAATGCGGTATCGATTAGCGATTCTGGCATATCATCGCGTTGTTAGCGGGAGTCGCTATTCACGCACTTTAATAAAATCGTTGTGTCACTTCGTTAATGTTAAATAAGTGATTTCCTATTTATTTATCGGTTATTTAATTAAGAGCTCAATCGAATCAAGTTTATAATGTTAATTATGTGTTTCTCATGCGCCTTTCGTGTGTGTCGCGCGTCTCACCGCGTGTTGCTCGCGCATGTTGCATGTGCTATTTCGCGAGTGTCGCGCGTGCTGTCCGCACGTGTTGTCGCTTGACGTTCGCGCGTATTTTATAATATTTTATCTTGTATGGTGTAATGTTCTTATGCAAGTATATGTTTGCTTGTGTCTGTTTGTATTCATTACACCTCGTGAACGAACTGCGACCCATTTCCGAACTTTGAGGAATCAACGGTCAAGCTTCAGTGACCAAGAGATCAAACTCTTCGAGTTCTACAAAGTTGAAGACCCTGAGCATCTGTTTGGTGAAGGCAAGTGTCCCTTGACCTATCCTTGTCCTATTCATTCTTTAATTCACCTCCCGCATTACACATTTATACCTAAGGATTGACTAGCTTTTGTTATCCATGTCCTTGTTTACCTATTTGGGTTAGATTATTATTGTTTAGCTTTATGCTATTGTACAACTCTAATCAATGAACATGATGAGAATTATCAATGATACGTTGTTTCCCTCCTTTATTTTGATGTTGTATCTGTGGTATTCAAGGGGGCTCGAGCGGTTTCTCGAGTGCCTCTCCGTAAGGACTGTTCGTTAGATGACCGCCCGGGAAAACAGTGCAACCATGAGGGTGGAATGGGATGCCCTTAGCTGACTAATTAGAGGAACTGGGGTGTAGTTCGCTTCGCCGTCGTGCCGTTAATGGGGCTCGGTGTATGCGGCTCGCTCTGCCAAGGTTGGTTCGCCCCATGGGGAGGAGTGTGGTGCATTTAGGAAACCTAACGGGCGGCTACAGCCTCAGGGAATCTTTGTAAAGGCTTCGTAGTGAATCCCTGGCCATTCACCTCGGTAGTTAATAAGGGTCTTGCAAGCCCGGGCTAGAGAGGGAATCACGACTTGTGGGTAAAGTGCGCAACCTCTGCAGAGTGTTAGAAAACTGATATATCAACCGCACTCGCGGTTATGAGCGGCCAAGGGAGCTCCATTGATTAGTGGTACTTGATCAGAGATGTTCGGATTACAGATGGTGTTGAGAAGGTTGGTTTGGTATTAACTCTGGTAATGGTAAGTGGTACTCTTTCCGCTTGGAAAGGAGTACGTTTGGGTTAATAACGTGGGTTAATTCTAAAACTTGGCTTTCTCTACTAGTAATAATAATCTGACCAACTAAAAGCAACTGCTTGACTTACCCCCACATAAAGCTAGTCCACTACAGCCAAACAGGATACTTGCTGAGTATGTTGATGTGTACTCACCCTTGCTCTACACACCAAACCCCCCACCCCATCCCCAGGTTGTCAGCATTGCAACCACTGCTCAGGCGAAGATGAAGCCGTGGAAGGAGACTTCCAGGAGTTCCAAGACTACAATGAGTTCTAGGTGTGGGTTAGCGGCAACCCCCAGTCGGCTGCCTGTGAAGGCCGCGTTTATCAACGTTTCTTTTCCGCACTTTGATTTATTGTAAAGACTATGTGGATGTCTCAGACATCATGATGTAATCGACTATTATTTCCCTTTTTAATACTATTTGAGCACTGTGCGATGATGTCCATGTTATGTAACTGTTGTGTACGTGAATTGCTGATCCTGGCACGTACATGGTTCGCATTCGGTTTGCCTTCTAAAACCGGGTGTGACATAAGTGGTATCAAAGCCGTGCTGACTGTAGGACCGCTGACCTAGAGTAGCATTGGCCGTTTTAAGGACTTATTGATTATTACTTCATCTTATCCTTGATTCTGCTTCAAAATATTAGTCACCTCGACTAATTCTATGTTGTGCTCCTATATGCCCCCTTGCCAAAAAGTATTTTATTCTAGTATGGTCTATACTTCTCTCAATCTATTAGATCTGATCTCATCTTGTGCTTGCGACATCTTTGTAGATGCCCCCTACCATAGCCTTTAGTCTTTTGGGACTCTTTCCTCATCCATTATTAAATTGCTACTATTTGACCATCTCTATTCCATTTTGTTATTGACATGCTCGTATCCTTGCATTTTTAATACCCTTATCCCTTAATCTAAAGCACTTACCCTTGTACCTCTACTGCCTATTTAAACATTTCAGTTTATATGTCCACGATCTTACTGTCTTTTGAGACCCTTTCCTATTCTATTGATAAGTCACTATCTTTTTGGCAATTTGTACTTTCCTGCTCTTGGTATGCTCGTACCATTGGAATCTTGCATACTCTTATTTTTATATATGCTTACCTTTATGTCCCAACATCTGTTTGGAATATTTCAGTTAACATGCCCTTGACCACCCTTGTTTCCTAATGATCCATGAGCGGTCATTCTACTTTGCATATCCTTGGTGATCCCGTTGTCTCCTTGTAACTCCACTCGGTAATGAATCTTTACTTCAACCCTTCTATTGGAACCTTACCTATCTGACCCTTGATTGTTTTCTCCACTTTGTTGTTTCGCGAGTCTTGCCTTAACTATATCCTTTGTTATGCTTTTAATTATTATCATATGCACCCTTGACACCTCTATATCCTACATTGATGTTTGTCTCATACATGCCCTTTAAAATCGCCCCTCTTTCGTCTCATACCTTCTTTCTCTTGGCTGTATCCTCTTCTTTGGCTCGCGAGTTTGTAACCTCATCCTTTGTTGTGCTTTTGTTTCTTATTGCCTTTACCCTTCTCATCTCTCAATCTTACCTTGGTGATTACGTTATGTTCGTTATCTAAAACCTCCAATCTCCCACCTTATTTCAAGTGTGGTCTCTTACTTATCTCACCCGTGGTTATATCCTATACTTTACCTCTTGCAAGACTTATCTTATCTCTATTCTTGATTGTACCTAGATTCCTGGTTTTTTATGCACATTTACCTCTTCCTTTATATCCTTGCCTATTATCACCTTTGACCCTTGACCTCTCTCCATATTTACCATGATGTTTACCTATTCTTTTAGCCTCACTTATTCCATTTCAATCCGAGAGTGTTGTTTTCCCTATCCCGCTCTTGTTCGTTTCCTTTCCCTTTGTCGCTTTGCAAGTCTTGTCTTACCTTAACTTCATCGCTTCATCCTTTGTTGAACTTTTGTTTGATATCATCCTTACCTTTGTAATCTGTAGATCTTGCTTTGATACTTATCTTAGGTCTGCTTGTTGAAATCCCCTCTCCTCTATCTCAATTCGAGAGCTATGTTTTACTTATCTCAGCCTTGACTATATCCTCTTCTTTACTGCGTGTAGGCCTAGACTTAACTCCATTTGTTATTGTATTTGTACCACTTGCTCTTTTATGCCTTTATCTTTTCTCTTACGCCCTTGTCCGTTATCGCCTTTGGCCCTTGCGATATTTATGTCTTCTACCTAAATGCTTACCTTAAACTTATCCTTTAAATCCTCCCCTTTCTTTCAACCCAGTTTGAAAGTTGCGAGTTACTTACCTCTCCCTTGATTTATTTTCACTTCTTGTTGCCTTACAAGTTTTGTTTCAATTCCATCCTTTGCCATGTGTTTTATTTGGTATCACCACTTCCTTGTCACCCATCGATCTTGCCTTGATACTCATCTTTATTCTGGCTCTTTAAAATCTCCTCTCTTCCACCTCAATTGGAGAGTGGTTGTTTACCTATCTGGACCTTGGACGTACCTCCTTCTTTTTCATCTGCAGGTCTTGTCTTAACTCCATCCTTTGTGGTACTTATATCCTTGGTTATTATGCGCATTTACCTCCTCTCCTACATCCTTGTCCATTACCATCTTTAAACCCTCGTGATATCTATGCCCTTGCCCTCATGCTTACTTTGCACCTACCCTTTAAAGCCTCCTCTTTTCCATCCCTGTTCGAGGATAAAGCCTCATTTATTTCATCATTGACTGCTCCCTCTTCTTTGACACCTTGCAAGTTTTGTCTAAAATACATACTTTGTTGTGTGTTTGTCCGTTATCACCTTAACCCTTGTCATCCCTCGATCTTTACTTTGATGCTTATCTTGCACCTGCATTTAAAGCCTCCTCTACCATTTCATTTCAAGTGTGATGTCTTGCCTATCCCGCTCTTGTTCGTTCCCTTTTTCCTCTGTCGTGCTGCAAGTCTTGTCCTAACTCTATCTTTTGTTGTGTTTTGCCTTTCACCTCCCTTACCTTTGTAATCTCTAAATCTTTGTATGATGTTATCTTATGCCTACCTTTTGGAATATCATCTTTTCCATCTTGATTTGAGAATGGTGTTTTACCTATCCTGACCTCGGTTGCATTCTCTCCCTCGTCGGTTACATTCATTGCTTTAACCCCATCCTTTATTGTGCTCATGCCCCCATCCTGCACATCTTGTTCTTCTCCTCGTCCTTCGATAACCTTAGAGAGTAGGTACTCCCTTTTCAAGAAAGACTATCATTTAATTAAAAGAAACGTATAGCAACGATATGTTTGTTGTTGTATGCTTGTGTTGTTTGTCTTTGTGATATGACTGAGTTGCTTCTTTGTGATGAGTGTTGATGTGTTGTGGCCCTTGGTCCGCAATGACATCAGTTTACTAGGTGAATGCCATAGAGTTAAGTAGTTGGGTTCTCCCCCTGCTCTCTCTAATCCGTCTATACTTACCTTTTCTCGCTACCCTTTCCTCTTGCACCTGTCCATTTGGCAACCTCCAACTCCTCTCTTGATCAGTCAAGATCAGAGTCGGCAACATCTTCACCAAGTGCATATCAACGCTTCTGTTAAGGGGGTTAGTCGCTAACCCCAATGAAGATAATGCGATCAACATCAACCAACAAGATCAGAGTGGCGCAGCGAAAGCGTGTGGGGGTCCTAACCCACAGGTCCAGGAGATCCTCAAGAATTGCACCAATCAGTCTCAAGCATCTGAAGGTTAAAGCAACCAGTCTGCAAGTTAAGCTTGCAGAGTGAAAGGCAACTCAAGAAAGCCGTGATCAACCAATGGACCCATCTCATTTTCTTGCTAGCCTCTCCTTGAATCTCGAGGGCGAGATTCTGTTAAGGGGGTTAGATTTGTAACACCCTGAATTTGGGGGTACAAAATTTCTTTTCTGATATCCACCAAATTCAGGTGTTACTTTCCTCATTCCTTGCTTTTCTTCCTTTTTTTTTAAATAATGGAGAACTATTTTGTTTTATATATCTATAAGCCTAGTAAAATAAAACCCTAAAAAGAGTTCTTGATTGCTGCATAACATGCCGAGACATTTTTTGAATTGTTATGTTTGTGCATCAAGTTAAACTCCTTAAATATATTTGAATCTTTGATTCAAAAACTATATTTAGAAAAGAAAAAGAATAAAAAGGAAGAGAAAGAAATAACAAAAAAGAGGGAAACCACCCCAGCACCCCCTGCGGCCCAGCCCATCCCGCGCTTCCCCCCCCCCCCCCCCCCCGTGGCCCACCTGGCCACCTGGCGCGCGGCCCATCCCCCTCCAAACCCTAGCGCGCCGCCTGCGCACGCTCCCAGCCACAGGCGCCGCTCGCTCAGCCGCCAGGGCGCCGACCCACCCCCCCCATGTCCCCCACTCCTCCCCTAGGCAGCCACCATCTCCTCTTCTCTTCTCCCAGCCACCAAGCTTCCTCCTCACGCACGCCCCTCCCCGTCTTCAACCTCCAGCAACCCAGCGGCGTGGGCGCGGCCCAGCCAGCCGCCCCTACCCCCATGCTCGCGGCGCGGCAGCGCTCCGGCACGGCGGCATGCAAACGTGGCCCCCGGTGTGGGCGCGCGGCGCGGTGGCCCCCAGGTGGCTGGCTGGTGCGGCCTCGGCGCAGGCGCGGCTCCGGCGCGGGCGTGCGGCTCCAGCGTGGGCACCCCGGCGTGGCGGCCCGCCCCGACCAGACCCGACGCACAGGCTCACGGCGTCCGCGGCGCGACCAGCCCGCGGTGTCCCCGGCATGGCGCGCGGCGCGACCGGCGTGGCGGCTCGCGGCCAGCCTGCGCGGCCAGCCCGGCATCCCCTTTGCGGTGCGGCCAGGAGGGCACGGCGCGCAGCGCGCGACCAGCGCAGCCCGTGGCGCGGCTGGCGTGGCCAGCGCGTGGCACATAGCCGGCGCGGTTCACGGCCAGCCAGCTCTGCGGCCCGGCACACCCTCGCACGGCCCAGCCGTGGCCTCCCCGTCCGAGTCTCCCTTGGTGCGCAGCATGGCCGAGCTCCCATCGTGCGCGGCGCGGCCTGCGTGACCACGGCTCGCCCAGGAGCGGCCCCGGCATGGCTCGCGGCGCCCTCGCTCGGCCATCGTGGCTCGAGCAGCCCCGGCGCAGCTGCTCGCGCCCTTGTGCATCACACAGGACCAGTTCGTGGGTGAGATGGGCTGTGGCCACGTGAGATCCCCATCGTATCGAATCATGAACGAGTATGTATTCAATGTGTATGCATGACAGATACATCTGATCATGTTCTAATTGTGATAACTTCGTAATCATGCCGAATGCACGTGAATAATAGTATGTTGTCGCATCACAGGTTTTGGCTAACTAGTGTATTGTTTACTTGTCTAATGGTTAATAAAATGACATTCTAATTTAATAGGAATGCGGTATCGATTAGCGATTCTAGCATATCATCGCGTTGTTAGCAGGAGTCGTTATTCACGCACTTTAATAAAATCGTTGTGTCACTTCGTTAATGTTAAATAAGTGATTTCCTATTTATTTATCGGTCATTTAATTAAGAGCTCAATCGAATCAAGTTTATAATGTTAATTATGTGTTTCTCATGCGCCTTTCGCATGTGTCGCGCGTCTCACCGCGTGTTGCTCGCGCATGTTGCATGTGCTATTTCGCGAGTGTCGTGCGTGCTGTCCGCACGTGTTGTCGCTTGACGTTCGCGCGTATTTTATAATATTTTATCTTGTATGGTGTAATGTTCTTATGCAAGTATATGTTTGCTTGTGTCTGTTTGTATTCATTACACCTCGTGAACGAACTGCGACCCATTTCCGAACTTTGAGGAATCAACGGTCAAGCTTCGGTGACCAAGAGATCAAACTATTCGAGTTCTACAAAGTTGAAGACCCTGAGCATCTGTTTGGTGAAGGCAAGTGTCCCTTGACCTATCCTTGTCCTATTCATTCTTTAATTCACCTCCCGCATTACACATTTATACCTAAGGATTGACTAGCTTTTGTTATCCATGTCCTTGTTTACCTATTTGGGTTAGATTATTATTGTTTAGCTTTATGCTATTGCTCAACTCTAATCAATGAACATGATGAGAATTATCAATGATACGCTGTTTCCCTCCTTTATTATGATGTTGTATCTGTGGTATTCAAGGGGGCTCGAGCGGTTTCTCGAGTGCCTCTCCGTAAGGACTGGTCGTTGGATGACCGCCCGGGAAAACAGTGCAACCATGAGGGTGGAATGGGATGCCCTTAGCTGAGTAATTAGAGGAACTGGGGTGTAGTTCGCTTCGCCGTCGTGCCGTTAATGGGGCTCGGTGTATGCGGCTCGCTCTGCCAAGGTTGGTTCGCCCCTTGGGGAGGAGTGCGGTGCATTTAGGAAACCTAACGGGCGGCTACGGCCTCAGGGAATCTTTGTAAAGGCTTCGTAGTGAATCCCTGGTCATTCACCTCGGTAGTGAATAAGGGTCTTGCAAGCCCGGGCTAGAGAGGGAATCACGACTTGTGGGTAAAGTGCGCAACCTCTGCAGAGTGTTAGAAAACTGATATATCAGCCGTGCTCGCGGTTATGAGCGACCAAGGGAGCTCCATTGATTAGTGGTACTTGATCAGAGATGTTCGGATTACAGATGGTGTTGAGAAGGTTGGTTTGGTATTAACTCTGGTAATGGTAAGTGGTACTCTTTCCGCTTGGAAAGGAGTACGTTTGGGTTAATAACGTGGGTTAATTCTAAAACTTGGCTTTCTCTACTAGTAATAATAATCTGACCAACAAAAAGCAACTGCTTGACTTACCCCCACATAAAGCTAGTCCACTACAGCCAAACAGGATACTTGCTGAGTATGTTGATGTGTACTCACCCTTGCTCTACACACCAAACCCCCCCCATCCCCAGGTTGTCAGCATTGCAACCACTGCTCAGGCGAAGATGAAGCCGTGGAAGGAGACTTCCAGGTGTTCCAAGACTACAATGAGTTTTAGGTGTGGGTTAGCGGCAACCCCCAGTGGGCTGCCTGTGAAGGCCGCGTTTATCTACGTTTCTTTTCCGCACTTTGATTTATTGTAAAGACTATGTGGATGTCTCAGACATCATGATGTAATCGACTATTATTTCCCTTTTTAATACTATTTGAGCACTGTGTGATGATGTCCATGTTATGTAACTGCTGTGTACGTGAATTGCTGATCCTGGCACGTACATGGTTCGCATTCGGTTTGCCTTCTAAAACCGGGTGTGACACCTAGTGGTCGGTTTCTTCCTCTGCGGCTCCGAGCTATTCACCAGCAACTCCCGAGCACCTAGCGTGTAAAACCCCTAGTGTTACTGTCACTAAAACTTGAGCATAACATCATGAGCATTAGCATATCATGTGCTTGTTACACTTAGAATGCATTCACTAGGCAAAAATTTCAAACAAGTTGTATTGATGTGACTGATCATGGGTGAAACTCTAGGGTAGGGTACTTAACCCTAAACTGGGCTTAGGAGTGTCAATAAAGCCTAAATGAGAGAAAACTTCAAAACTCATTAGTGACATTGGCCACACTTTTGGGTCGAATTAGAGTAAGATCTATTGCTCGATTGAGGGTAGTTGCTATAGCAGAATTGTAGCTGGTATGAAGGGCTACAAGTTTGCTACAGATGTATTGGCAAGTTGTTGCACAAAAATTCAAGATCTAGACATTGCAATTGGATTTGTCAGGCGCTCTGAATCGGGTTTCAATGGTACAATGACCAGATCAGAACGCCAGCTCAGAGAACTCACCATCGGTGACTGTGCGCCCAGATTCGCGCCCGCCGCGGTGATTCGTGCTCGACGTAGTTGGATAATGCAGAGGGGTAAGGAAATATCGCGTCGTGGATGAACTCCGACCTCTATTCTACTTCGGCCGCTGTACCCGCCTGAGTCACAGCCGCTGTGGATAGGTTCGCCGGAGTTAGCCACCTTGCGACCTTGTGCCACGTGCCCTGGCATCTTACCACGTCGCTGTAGCTCGCATTATGCATATCCGGTGATCGCCGGTGAGCTCGCCACGGTGAAAGCCACTAATCGCTTACACCAGTGCATCCCCTTCCCTCCGATCGCCACCGCGCAATCACAAATTCATGGGCCACCGCTCAAGGGCCCTATAAATTGAGCACACCCTCGACTCCGCTATGTAATTGTGCACTCAACACACCCAGTTGTGCCTCCAATTACTCACCAGAGCCCCCGAATCACTCAGTTCCCCCAAATCAGTTTTCCGCCACCGTGAACAAGCTCTCACCGTGGTCAGTGCACTTCAGGTCCGATCTTGCCCTCTGCTCTCTTGTTTCAGCACTCTTACATGCCACTGATGCTCCTCGACCCATTCAATTAAGCTAGACCGCGCTAGATCGCCGGGAACACTTCTGTTAATCCGTAGTTCGCACTGTCTCCGTGGACAGGGCGATTTAGGGCTCGGATTGTGCAATTGAGCAAGGGGAAACGATTATTAGGTGTTGAATTAGGTGACAGCCAAGTTAGGGCACCGTCCATTGCTTATCTTGGCCGGTACAGGTTCGCCGGAGCTCGGTTCATCGCCGTTCGCCGTCGAGGACTGCGGGCTGTGAAGAAATAGAAGCGTGAGGGCTTAATTGCAAACGTCAGTGACCCAGTCAAATAGTGCGCAGGATTCTTCCCTAGTTATTTGAACCCCTGAAGGCTTCGGTGCAAAATCGCCGCGCGGGCGCGCGCACGCGGACGTGTTTACCTGTTCTTGGGCTGTCTTGGGCCAATTTCGGCCTAGTACTATTCATGTTTTTCCTTCTTTTTCTACCAGGATTAGAGAATTCATAGAAAATTGAAGAAAAATGCTAAAAATGCAAGATCAATTTTGCTAGGTTCCTAATTTTCTATAGTATTTAATAAAAATAGTAGCATGATTTGTAGTCCAAACATGGAATTATATGGTATTTAAAATAGCCAAAACTTATACTCCTAGAATTTTAGAAATTGATTAATAACTCCAAAAATCCCTAAAACTTTTAGATAAGCTTTAAATATTATTTAGAAGCCTTGGGTAAAGTTTGGCATGATTTGGACAATGTTTGGTACCTAAACCCCAAAACCCTAATCTTCTAGCGATGCCTGCCCTAGGAACTTCAGTTCTGACTCTAAAAACCTTAGTTTCCTGGAGTCCCGTGAAGAAACTTATATTCAAGACCTAAGATAATATACTTTTATTATCTTTGCATTTTCATAAGCATTACATGAGCATTCATGGTTATATATGTGATATATATAGAAAACGAAGAAGAAGTAGAAGTTGAAGAAGAAAGAGCTACACCACCACCACCTGAAGACCCACCGGCCGGGAACTGCTTTTATTTTGACATTTGTGGAGCAGAGCCCGACTCCCCTATAACACAAGGCAAGCCCCGGTGCATTTGCCACCTCCTTGATATTTTTAAATCTTTCTCACTTGCGTGATGCATTAGGTAATAGGAGTTGTGTGCTAAACAAATTGATGCATTTCCTTCCTTGAGAATTTGATTACCTTTCCTTGATCCCCTGTTTTATAAAAAAGGTTTTTCTTATGCTTAGTCCTGCTCTAGAAAAACAAAATGTTTTGTTTTGACAAAAGATGATGCTTCAAGTGGGATGGGATGTTTTCAAAATAAAACTTGATGGTGGATCCATCATGGTCGTGATGGGTTCAACATCGGATAAGATGTACCTCTGTCAGGTACCAAACTTTGGGTTAAAACGATAAAGCTGAGACCGGGCGGGTGACTTGCACGAGAAGAGAGTCTCGGTGTAGTGTCTCTGTCTGAGTCGATTAAGGACCGTCTCGATGTAGGCTTGATGATCGAGGACCTTTTATCTGGTCGCATGCCTCATCATAGGTAAGCTTTGCCTCATGCGGACTAATACCAGAATAAGATAACACACAATGGGAGTGGAGATATGGCGAGAGTAGCGTGTACCCTCCGTGGCAAGAGGCTAGATGATAGTGTATCTGTGCTCTCGGTTGGCATGAACCTGATCTAGTCTTAAGAAACCCGGTGGCGAGTTGACATTTGCAAGGGTTAAGTGCTACATATGTTGTGTGATCGGAGATCCCCAGCTGGGTATTAATCGATTCGAATCGCCGTTACTTCTCGGACATGAAGACTTGGTCACTGACCTACACGTAGCAATCCAGTGAACTAAAGGGATGATGAAAAGACGGCTAGTATAGGCCAAGTGCTTGAACTAGGGTAGAAAGAACTCTAGATCAAGGTAATAACTTAACCTGCTAATAAAACTGGATTTTTAAGGATCTACTATTAGTAAGCATTTTTGCAAACAGAGTCTTGATTATTGATTAAGCCTTACCTTGACTCCCTCAAGTCAGCATATTTTTGAGAGTCTTTTATTTTGATGGGTAAGACTTGAGAAAGTACACTCCGTACTCAGGGTTTTCGAACCCATGTTGTTGTAAGTGAGGAAGCAGCAAATTTTTGTTGCTTTTGTTCTAAGGTGGTGCCTAAGGAAGAAAGCCAGGATTGAAGCCTCGGGAGGAAGGATCCTCCTTTAAAAACTTTTGTTTACTGTCAATCGGGAGGGGTTTTTGCCTCCCAGGGTTGTAATAATATTACTCCAGCACTCTTATATTTTACTGGTCTATAATAATAATACTCTTTCTATACTTTAATATAAAATAAGTTGCTATAACTGCTTCCGCATATTCGTTCCTCCGATGTGTTTTAATATCTGTGAGACGGGTGAAACACTCTTGGGAAAGGTAAGGAATACATATACTGAACTTGTCAAGTGGTCAGGTGCATCTACAGGGTTGTCCGAAGTCTGTTGGACAAGGACAACTGTAGGTGGGCCTAATGATTTGGGAGGTTCTGTCACAGCTGGTATCGGAGCGAAGCCCATCTCTGTAGATATTATGAGACATTTCAAAAAGAATTTTCAAAGACTTATCTAAAGAAAATTTCTTTCACTCTTCTCTTACTACCTTCTGAAGTACTTATTTTAAGACCAGATAGTAGAGTGCAATGTATAGAAGGTTTTGAATCAACTAAGGTTGATTCTGTAATTATGCATGCATCATGTTAAAAACTATACTAATAAAGTTTTCCCCCTTATGGAGATATGCTGCCGCACACGAGGAAAACCGCGCGTAAGTCTACTGGACCGATTGGCGTGCCTCGGCATCAGCTGGCTCCAAGACATGAGGAGAGCAACAGCGGCAGCAATGACCCCATTGGAGATCTAGAAGCCCAGGTTGAGCAGCTTCGAACGGAGCTATGTCACAAAAACAGTGTGTGGGTTGAGGATGGTCAGTGTATAAATGAGTTAAGAACTGACATCTGACATCTGCAAGACAAGCTTGCTGAATGGGATTTGGCACTCGATTGGGCTGTCAACTCACGTTCCATTGCTTGGGACCGGGAAGCCAAAGCTCGAGCCCGTGTGGAGGAGCTTAGCACGACCGTTGACTACTTGCAGGTGTACTGCAATACATTACATGAGGAAGTTCATGAATTGTATTCGCGGCTGCACCCTGACGTACCTGCCGACCCTGTCGGAATGGGAGCCGGACCTTCTAGAACAGCAGGTGAAGCACTTGGTGGGGAATTGGATCTTTTCAAGCCCCCTCCTTCTATGAACCTGGCTGACGAATGGTCCCCTACAGCCGACAACGAAGCTACTAAGGATGATAAATACTAGTAGTAGTATAGTTTAGAAATAATGTTATATAGGTAATGAAGTCATGTTGTACATTGAGTTTGTAACATTACATCTTAATTAATGTAAAATGATGGTATGTATCAGTGTGTTATAGTTTTTCCAAATATTTATTTGCTTCAGATGCCATCTCGAACTCGTGCACATGACGGCGCGGGAACGTCCCGTGGTCAAGAAGATACACCCAATCCACTGCATGTACCGCCCACGTTGGCCGAGGCTATCGCTGCCTTGGTCACCGCGACCGCTGACAAAACCCGCTTCCTACGTGAAATGGTGGGACATCAACTTCAGCAACAAGGTGGAAGGGCTTATCCGCAGGGACCCCGCGAAACTTCATACTTGGATTTCTCGGAAACCCGTCCCCCACTATTCGTCAAAGCCGAAGATCCTCTCGAAGCCGACGAATGGGTTCAGGTCATTAAGCAGAAATTTGGACTCATCCGTTGCACAGAGACCCAAAAGCCGTTGTTTGCGGCTCAACAGTTAAGAGGTCCTGCCAGCACGTGGTGGGGAAATTATGTGGCCATTCAACCTGCCAGGCATCAGGTCACATGGGACGAATTTAAATTGGCATTTCATGAGCACTACATTCTAGAAGGAGTGCTCCATATGAAGCAAGAAGAATTCATGAAACTCAAGCAAGGAGGAGATACTGTTATGCAGTATCTCAACAAATTCAATCATTTATCCAAGTACGCAATTGACCAAGTCAATACTGACCTGAAAAAGAGGAATTGTTTTATGAGAGGCCTCAATGACTGGCTACAACGAAAGATGGCCACCTGTCTTGATCTCTCCTACAGCAGGGCTGTTAGCACAGCGCTAGCAGTTGAAGCTAAGTATGCAGGCCTAGGCAAATCAAAGGGAATTGGAGGTGGCAGGTCCAACCAGGGGCCTGAAAAGCAACAAAGGTTGGTAATCTGACCTTTTAATCAAAACCGTTCTTCGCCTCGTCCACCCTCCTACCCCTTCAAACAGCATGTATTCATCCGCCCTACCACTGCCCCCACTTCAACAACTCAGCCGAGTGCCCCTGGTGCTCGTTTCCCCGCCCTCCCAAGTTCTTCAACCGGCTGCTTCAATTGTGGGAAGTCTGGACATTTCATCAAAGACTGCCCATATTCGAAGCAGAACAAGTCCAATAATCAGCAGAACCCGGGGAGTTCAAGCCAAGGCAGGGGAAACACGGCAAATAATGCAGCGGGCAAGAATATAAAGAAGACTGGGCGAATCTACTATACACAAGTGGCCACTACAGTGGAGGGAGAGCCAGTTATGATGGGTACGTTTCTCGTGGCCAATCACCCTGTAGTCATTCTATTTGATTCTAGTGCTTCGCACACATTCATAAGCAAGAAATTTGTGGATAAATATTGCATTCCTTGCATTGAATCAAGGGAAGGGTTTATTATTCATTCACTAAAGAAGTGGCTTTCCATGTGCCTGTAACATTGGCTGAATGGGACATTCCCACTAACATGATTGTTCTAAAAGGCCAAGGCATAGATGTAATTCTGGGCATGAATTGGTTAGCCCAGCACAAAGCTATCCTCAACACTGATCTGAGAACCATCAGGTTGAGCTATGGCCAGGAAGAGGTTCTCTTGTCCATCCCTGTAGCTATTCCATCTAAACCATTTGGCAGAGTCTATGAAGCCATCATACCGGGAATCTAAGATATTCCGGTTGTATATGAATTCTCGGACATTTTTCCGGAAGATCTGCCTGGATTGCCTCCAGAAAGAGATGTAGAATTTGTGATTGAATTGAAGCCTGGTACGGCTCCTATTTCTAGAAGGTCGTACTGAATGCCTCCAAATGAGTTGGCAGAGCTTAAGACACAATTACAAGATCTACTACAGAAGGGATTCATCTGACCTAGTTCGTCACATTGGGGTTGTCCAGCCATCTTTGTCAAGAAGAAGGACCAAACACTTCGGATGTGCGTGGACTAAAGACCCCTTAATGAGGTCACAATCAAGAATAAGTACCCTCTTCCCCGGATTGATATCTTATTCGATCAGCTTACCGGAGCTCGGGTATTTTCCAAGATTGACCTCAGGTCTGGTTATCATCAGATTTGTATCCGACCCAAAGATATACCCAAGACCGCATTTACCACGCGGTATGGATTATTTGAATATCTGGTTATGTCTTTCGGATTAACAAATGCTCCTGCCCACTTCACCTATCTGATGAACTCGGTATTCATGCCCGAGTTGGACAAATTTGTAGTGTTCTTCATTGATGATATCTTGATTTATTCCAAGAATGAAGAGGAGCATGCTCGGCATCTACGGATCGTATTAACGTGCTTAAGGGAACATCAATTATATGCTAAATTTAGCAAGTGCGCGTTTTGGCTGGAGGAAATCCAATTTCTTGGACATATATTGTCTGCCAAGGGGATTGTGGTTGATCCCAGCAAGGTCAAGGATATTCTAGAGTGGAAACCGCCAACCACTGTACATCAAGTCTAGAGTTTCCTTGGACTGGCTAGTTATTACCGCCGATTTATTCCAAATTTTTCCAAGCTTGTGAAGCCAATCACAAGTTTATTGAAGAACGATACGAAATTTAATTGGTCCTCAATATGCAATGAAGCCTTTGAGCAGCTGAAGGTGTTGTTGACCATTGCTCCGGTATTAGCTCAACCGGACATTGAAAAGCCTTTTGATGTGTATTGTGACGCATCAGGCAGTGGTTTAGGTTGTGTCTTGATACAAGAGGGCCAAGTTATAGCGTATGCTTCAAGACAGTTGCGCCGGCATGAGGAACATTATCCAACTCATGACCTAGAATTAGCTGTTGTGGTTCATGCCTTGAAAATATGGCGTCATTATCTACTGGGGAATATCTGTCATATATATACAGATCATAAAAGCTTGAAGTACATTTTTACCCAGTCAGAGCTAAATATGAGGCAGAGGAGATGGCTTGAGTTGGTTAAGGATTATGAATTGGAAATTCACTATCACCCAGGCAAGGCTAATGTAGTGGCAGATGCACTAAGTCACACGACTTCGTGTCATTGTCTTACAATGAAGACTTCTGACATTACATTATGCCAAGAAATGGAGAAGTTGAACCTAGGAATGATTCAACATGGAACCTTGAATCACTTGAAGCTTGAGTCGGTTCTTCTGCAAAGGATAATTGATGCACAAAGAAGCGATGAGGGTATGAAACACATGCATGAGAAAATAGAGGCCGGTAAGGCAACCTGTTTTAGAAAAGATGATCAAGGCGTTGTATGGTTTAACAACCGCATAGTTGTGCCCAAGAGTGATGAGGTCCGCCAGCAAATTTTAGATGAAGCACATCTTAGTCGCTATTCTATTCATCCCGGAAGCACTAAGATGTATCATGATCTAAAGCAACATTATTGGTGGACGAAGATGAAGATTGATATTGCACGCTATGTGGCAAGATGCAACACTTGTAGACATGTCAAAGCCATACATATGAAAACTGCTGGTCCATTGCAATCATTACCTATCCCAACATGGAAATGGGAAGACATAAGCATGGACTTCATTGTGGGATTACCCAGGACAGCAAAAGGATTTGACTCTATTTGGGTTATAATTGATCGGCTTACGAAAATAGCTCATTTTCTACCAGTCAAGACATACTACCCGGTCATCACTTATGCCCAGATGTATATTGCTCGTATTCTCAGTTTGCACGGTGTTTCGAAGACAATAGTGTCGAATCGTGGACCTCAATTTGTATCCAAATTCTGGGAAGAACTTCACAAATCCTTGGGTACTAAGTTGCTCCACAGTTTGACCTATCATCCGCAAACTAGTGGGCAGACTGAGAGAGTAAATCAAATACTCGAGGACATGTTACGAGCCTGTGTTCTGGAATTCCCACAGAAATGGGATGACGGTTTGCCATTAGCGGAGTTTTCATACAACAACAACTATCAAGAGAGCATCAAGATGGCACCCTGTGAAGCTTTGTATGGACGACGATGTTGTACTCCGTTAAACTGGTCTGAACCAGGAGAAAGATGGTTTTTCAGGCCTGATATGGTAAAAGAAACAGAAGAGAAGGTTCAACGAATAATACATAATTTGAAAGAGGCCCAAGCTCGCCAAAAGAGTTATGCAGACAAACAACGCCAACCCTTGTACTTTCAAGTTGAAGATTAGGTCTACCTGAAAGTCTCACCAATGAAGGGTGTATCTCGTTTCGGGGTAAAAGGGAAGCTTGCACCCCGGTACATTGGTCCTTTTCCTATCCTTAAAATATGTGGGCCAGTGGCATACCGACTCCTACTAACCAAAACATTGTCTGCAGTGCACAATGTGTTCCACGTATCCCAATTGAAGAAGTGTCTTCAGGTTCCAGATCAAACCATTGAAGTAACGGATGTTGCCTTAGAACTAGACTTGACATATTCAGAACATCCTATTCGAGTCTTGGATCAAAAGGACAGGGTTGCCCGAAGGAAAACTCTCAAATTCTATAAGATACAATGGAACCAACACATCGAGGATGAAGCTACGTGGGAAACTCAAGACTTTTTAGAAAAGAATTTCCCAGGCTTTTTAGCTTCATGTAAATTGTGAGATATGTACAAATTGTTGTAATAGAAGAGTAGACCCTATACCACCCCTACTTTGTACAAGAAATAAGGAAATGAAAATATGACGTGTTTCCTTTTCCATTACTTGCCTTAGGATTTTTTTAATCTTGGGACAAGATTCTTTTATGGGGGAAAGGATGTAACAACCCTGGTGTTACTGTCACTAAAACTTGAGCATAACATCATGAGCATTAGCATATTATGTGCTTGTTACACTTAGAATGCATTCACTAGGCAAAAATTTCAAACAAGTTGTATTGATGTGACTGGTCATGGGTGAAACCCTATGGTAGGGTACTTAACCCTAAACTGGGCTTAGGAGTGTCAATAAATCCTAAATGAGAGAAAACTTCAAAACTCATTAGAATTGGTCATGAGATATCACCATTAATGGACTTGAGTGGCATTCAAACCCTAGAAGTGCTAGAAACCCTAAAAAGACCACTGAAAACCCTGAGTTGAAACCCTAGGGGGTTATATGTAAATTTTGCACACTTTTGGACCCAAGTGCAAAAACCAAGGTATTAGGGTACCTCAAATCATATGGTTCACATATTTGAGGATTTGCAACTTAAACCATGTGATTTGGGCTTATTTGCAAAAGGCACTCTACCCCTCTCATGTGACTAAGTCTGAAAATCAGTGAACATGGCTGACTTTGGAGCTCTGTAGTTCTAAAAATACAAAGAATTTGCCTAGGGTCAACACATCAAAAGTCTAGAGCTATAATAGGAGAACAACTTTGCTTAAGTAACTAAGCTTTGATCACATATAAAGTTTGGAGAAAAATAAACTCAAAGTTGTGCTGTCAGTCACTCTACTGATTGAATTTTGGTCACCAGTGACATTGGCCAGACTTTTAGGTCGAATTAGAGTAAGATCTATTGCTCGATTGAGGGTAGTTCCTATATCAGAATTGTAGCTGGTATGAAGGGCTACAAGTTTGCTACAGATGTATTGGCAAGTTGTTGCACAAAAAATCAAGATCTAGACATTGCAATTCGGTCTGTCAGGCGCTCTGAATCGGGTTTCAATGGTACAGTGACCAGAGCAGAACGCTAGACTCACCGCCGGCGACCGTGCGCCTGGATTCGCGCCCGCCATGGTGATTCGTGCTCGGCGCAGTTGGATAACAGAGAGGGATAAGGAAATATCGCGCCGTGGATGAACTCCGGCCACTATTCTACTCCGGCCGCCGTACCCGCCTGAGTCACAGCCGCTGTGGATAGGTTCGCCGGAGTTAGCCACCTCGCGACCTTGCGCCACGTGCCCTGGCATTTTACCACGTCGTTGTAGCTCTCGTTTTGCATATCCGGTGATTGTCGGTGAGCTCACCACGGTGAAAGCCACTAATCGCTTACCCCAGTGCATCCCCTTCCCTCCGATCGCCACCGCGCAATCACAAATTCACGGGCCACCGCTCTAGGGCCCTAAATATTGAGCACACCCTCGACTCCGCTATGTAATTGTGCACTCAACACACCCACTTGTGCCTCCAATTACTCACCAGAGCCCCCGAATCGCTCAGTTCCCCCAAATCAATTTTCCGCCACCATGAACAAGCTCTCACAGTGGTCAGTGCACTTCAGGTCCGATCTTGCCCTCTGCTCTCTTGTTTCAGCACTCTTACATGCCACTGATGCTCCTCGACCCATTCAATTAAGATAGACCGCGCTAGATCGCCAGGAACACTTCTGTTCATCTGTAGTTCGCACTGTCTCCGTGGACAGGGCGATTTAGGGCTCGGATTTTGCAATTGAGCGAGGGGAAACGATTATTAGGTGTTGAATTAGGTGACAGCCAAGTTATGGCACCGGCCATTGCTTATCTTGGCCGGTACAGGTTCGCCGAAGCTCGGTTCATTGTCGTTCGTCGTCGAGGACTGCGGGCTGTGAAGAAATAGAAGCGCGAGGGCTTAATTGCAAATGTCAGTGACCCGGTCAAATAGTGCGCAGGATTCTTCCCGAGTTATTAGAACCCCTGAGGGCTTCGGTGCAAAATCGCCGCCCGAGCGTGTTTACCTGTTCTCGGGCTGTCTTGGGCAAGTTTCAGCCCAGTACTATTCATGTTTTTCCTTTTTTCTGCCAGGATTAGAGAATTCATAGAAAATTGAAGAAAAATGGTAAAAATGCAAGACCAATTTTGCTAGGTTCCTAATTTTCTATAGTATTTACTAAAAATAGTAGGAAGATTTTTTGTCCAAATAGGGAATTATCGGGTATTTAAATTAGCCAAAACTTATACTCCTGGAATTTTAGAAATTGATTAATAACTCCAAAAATTCCTAAACTTTTTAGATAAGCTTTAAATATTATTTAGAAGCCTTGGGTAAAGTTTGGCATGGTTTGGACAATGTTTGGTACCTAAACCCCAAAACCCTAATCTTCTAGTGATGCCTGCCCTAGGAACTTCAGTTTTGACTCCAAAAACCTTAGTTTCCTAGAGTCCCGTGAAGGAAAATTATATTTAAGACCTAAGATAATATACTTTTATTATATTTGCATTTTCATAAGCATTACATGAGCATTCATGGTTATATATGTGATATATATAGAAAACGAAGAAGTAGAAGTTGAAGAAGAAAGAGCTACACCACCACCACCCGAAGACCCACTGGCTGGGAACTGCTTTTATTTTGACATTTGTGGAGCAGAGCCCGACTCCCCTATAACACAAGGCAAGCCCCGGTGCATTTGCCACCTCCTTGATATTTTTAAATCTTTCTCACTTGCGTGATGCATTAGGTAATACGAGTTGTGTGCTAAACAAATTGATGCATTTCCTTCCTTGAGAATTTGATTACCTTTCCTTGATTCCCTGTTTTATAAAAAAAGGTTTTTCTTATGCTTAGTCCTGCTTTAGAAAAACAAAATGTTTTGTTTTGACAAAAGATGATGCTTCAAGTGGGATGGGTTGTTTTCAAAATAAAACATGATGGTGGATCCATCATGGCCGTGATGGGTTGAACATCGGATAAGATGTACCTCTGTCAGGTACCAAACATTGGGTTAAAATGATAAAGCTGAGACCGGGTGGGTGACTTGCACGAGAAGAGAGTCTCGGTGTAGTGTCTCCGTCTGAGTCGATTAAGGACTGTCTCGATGTAGGCTTGATGATCGAGGACCTTTTAACTGGTCACATGCCTCATCATGGGTAAGGTTTGCCTCGGGCGGACTAATACCATAATAAGATAACACGCAATGCGAGTGGAGAGATGGCGAGAGTAGTGTGTACCCTCCGTGGCAAGAGGTTGGATGGTGGTGTATCTGTGCTCTCGGTTGGCGTGAACCTGATCTGGTCTTAAGAAACCCGATGGTGAGTTGACATATACAAGGGTTAAGTGCTACATATGTCGTGTGATCAGAGATCCCCAGCTAGGTATTAATCGATTCAGATCTTGGTTACTTCTCGGACATGAAGACTTGGTCACTGACCTACACGTAGCAATCCTGTGAACTAAAGGGATGATGAAAAGACGGCTAGTATAAGCCAAGTGCTTGAACTAGGGTAGAAAGAACTCTAGATTCAGGTAATAACTTAACCTGCTAATAAAACTGGATTTTTAAGGATCCACTATTAGTAAGCATTTTTGCAAACAGAGTCTTGATTATTGATTAAGCCTTACCTTGACTCCCTCAAGCCAGCATATCCTTGAGAGTCTTTAATTTTGACGGGTAAGACTTGCGAAAGTACACTTCGTACTCAGGGTTTTCGAACCCATGTTGTTGTAGGTGAGGAAGCAGCAATTTTTTGTTGCTTTTGTTCTAAGGTGGTGCCTAAGAAAGAAAGCTAGGATTGAAGCCTCGGGAGGAAGGATCCTCCTTTAAAAACTTTTGTTTACTGTTAATCGGGAGGGGTTTTGCCTCCTAGGGTTGTAATAATATTACTCTAGCACTCTTATATTTTACTGGTCTGTAATAACAATACTCTTTCTATACTTTAATATAAAATAATTTGATGTAACTGCTTCCGCATATTCGTTCCTCCGATGTGTTGTAATATCTGCGAGATAGGTGAAACGCTCTTGGGAAAGGTAAGGAATACAGATACCGAACTTGTCAAGTGGTCAGGTGCATCTACAGGGTTGTCCAAAGTTTGTTGGACAAGGACAACTGTAGGTGGGCCTAATGACTTGGGAGGTTCTGTCACATAGCGGGCCCCCGGACGCCAACCGCGGCGAGGACAACCCCGGCGACCACCCGGTTCACGGCGCCTTCCCTCTCTCTTCATAGTTCTCCGCTTCATCGGTCGCCGTGACCGCCGTATGAATTGGAAAACGAAGGGGAAAAGAAAGGAGTCTTTGTTCTTGATTTGATGATAACCCGAGTGAAGATCAATTTTTGAAAACATCTTGGCCCCAACTAATTGATCAAAAAGAACATTAATGCGGGGTAGGGGATATTTGTTCTTGATAGTCACCTTATTAAGAGGGCGGTAATCTATACATAGCCTTAGACTGTCATCCTTCTTTTTCATGAACAAGGCTGGTCATCCTCAAGGCGAAGTACTTGGACGGATTAATCCCTTGTCCAGCAATTCTTGCAGCTACTTCTTCAATTCGGCCAATTCTGCAGGTGGCATCCGGTATGGCATTTTGTATATTGGTTCTGTTCCTAGCTGCAATTCTATGGCAAATTCTCGGTCGGGAGGCATTCCGAGCAATTCATCAGGAAAGACGTCGGGATACTCACTAGAAAGGGAATCCTTTCCAAGGGTGATTCAATCATGGAAAAGGCACAAGAATGGGTGTCATCTTGGCTAGGAAGGTACAAGACACGTTCTCCATAGGTGGGGGAGTGTATTTCAAGTGCTCGGGCTATGAAAACTAGCTGAACCTGGTGCTGTCTCATCCAAGTAGTTCCCAAGATGATGTCCACATTTTATAGTCCTAGAATAATGAGATCAGTTTTGAATATTTTGGTTCCCATCTTTATTGGTGCGTGCCGAATAATTTGGTTATAAGCAATTTCGCCCCCTTGTGTTGCAATCATGATTGCCCATTTTGTATGGAAAAATGGTAGTTAGCACTTGACACTAAACCTTGGCCTGATGAAGTTATGTGATGTGCCAGAATCAAATAAAACAAGAGCAGGATGATTATAAACGGTAAAGGTACCAGTCATGACGGGTGCTTCCTAGGGAAGTTCAGCTAATGTGGTGAAGTTCAATCTGGTCTGCCTCACTTGCACTTTTTGCTTCCTTCCCTGATTTTGATTTGCATTCTGAGCTGGCTTTGGCTGGTTTCGAGGGCAATCCTTGGCGTAGTGGCCTGTGTTGCCACAAGTGAAACATCTATTGCCATTGCCTTGGCGGTACTGCTGCTGCTGCTGCGACTGGGGCTCGTTGTTGGCATTCCTTTGAGCTGAAGCTTGAGGACGATTGGGTGCTTGCTGCTGTGGTGGCCTAAGTACCCATCTTCCTTGTTGTTGTTGTGGTCCCCTGCTCTAGATGTTGGACAATATCCTAAAACACTGAGGCTGTGTGGAAGGTCCTGCCAAAGGTGCCTTCCTCTTCTTCTCTGCTCTGTGAGCCATAATACAGTCTTCTTATGAGATGGCCAAATTGACCGGCTCATTGTAGTTGTTGGCCCTAACAGTGTTGAGGTGCCCTCTGAGCTTGGTGCCAAGGCCCCTCCTGAATTTGTCCCTCCTTTTCTCATTTGTGTCCGCATGATAGCCAGCATATTGACAAAGATCATTGAAGGCCTATGCATATTGCAATACTGTGCGATTGCCTTGAGTTAAGGCCAGAAACTCATTGAGCTTGCGGTCCATGATGCCAGCCGGTATATGAAGTCCCTGGAAGGCTATCTTGAATTCCTCCCAAGTAACTATATGGCCAACTGGCTGCATAGCAAGGAAATGGTCCCACCAGGTCTTGGTTGGTCTGCAAAGATGTTGCGCTGCAAACCTGGTCTTGGTGGCATCGGGACAGGCCCCCGTGAGTAGTGGTAATTTGGATTCCACTACCCTAAGCCATACGTCCATGTCAAGTGGATCCTCTGCCCTGGTGAAAAGTGGTGGCTAAGTGCTGAGGAACTCCTGGTAGGTAGGTGCGGCCTATGGGTGCTGATATTGCCCGTCACCCCCAAAGTGTTGAGGCTACTCCTGGCGCTATGCAAGCTGTCGCAGAATCTCATTCTGCTGGGCCATCAGCTCCTGCATCGTAGGAGGCTGTGGTGGTGGTTGGGGAATCTGCTGGTTCTACCCGCGGCACGCTCTTCCTGCCATCTGAAATTAAGGGGCTCCTATTGTTACACACAACTCTACATTTGCGACAAGAATATAGACAATTAACGGGGATTTCAATCTCAGATCTGGTCATAGTATTTTCACGCATGAACTTAACCTCATTTGGTTTCTCCATCATCCAAAATAAAGCTTTCCCATTGTTACAATCACCATCACAAAATCCATTCCTAGCTTGGTATACCATGAAACCCCAAAAGCTAAGCTATCCTAAGAAGCTCTACTCCCTATCACATCTATCCCTATCCTGGCATCTAGAGGGCATGCGAGGCGAAGCTAGAATCTGGAGAAGGTGGCCCCCCGGAGGGAGCTGTGCTAGCGTTATCCAAGCTAGAAGCTGACTCGAGATCCTCCCCCTCGATAGGTGTGGGTGAGGTCATCTGTGCGGAGGTGAGTGTAAGTAAAGTGGAAAGCAAAAACTCGAATGTGAAAAATGAAAACCAAAAACTCCTCTGTTATCTTACCTAATTATGATTTGCTTTCATCGGATTTTATCATGTAATGATGCATGCATGCTTAATCTATACGTCCTTTTCATTTACCTATAGGGATGTGAGTCATCCTACATATGATAATAGCAGTCTATATGGCATGCTTAATTAGCCACCTAGTTACTCATCTACTTCCTAATGCTTCACGTCCTAAGTCTATCCTTATCGTCCTGACATCTATCCAACTTGGTTTCTAAGCAAGTTTTACTTTTGGAAAGTTGGTATCTATGACTTATTGACTTCTCTGAAATGGTACTCGCTCTGATACCAGCTGTGGCGGAACTGCCTAGAATATTCCAGCTTAAGTGCCCTAGTCTCACCTCGAGGGAAATGACCCACACTTAAGATGGAATAAACTGTCAAATTCCTCGGATCTAGTTCGATTGAAGCCACTTTCCAAGGATCGGGTACCACTTGCTCACACGAAGGTGAGACACAGAGAAATACAATAAATCTAAATACCACAAATTTAAATGAGTACTTAGAGTTATTACATCATCGGAGTTTGAAAATAGTAAACATTGTTCTTGTTACAGCGGAAATTAACAAACGATAAATAAGAAGTGAGGCGAAGCCTAGTCCATCACTCCTACTGGTCATCACCTGCTGAGACGGGGTTCCACTCGACTGTCCAACCCGGTGGCAAGGTGGACGACCAAGTTAACCTAGAAACCATATCCTCCCCAAGGGTACCTATAAAAATTATGCCACAAGCAACACTGAGTATACTAATACTTAGCTAGACTTACCCGGTGTGAGGAGTCTACTCGTCTACCTCTAGACCTTGAAGCTTTTTGGCTGAAGGGTTTGGTTTGCCAAAAGCACTAGCTGAGTCTAAAATCAAATTTTAGCTTTTGCACGTTTAATAATATTCCATAAGCTAGGTTTCATCCTTCTAACATACATGGTAACATACATTTATTGCAAGCAATACTTTATCTCATGAGAACTCCTTTCACTTCTTGCTCGATGCAGCAGCACGTATCAAGCAGTCTCATTAGCTACGAGAAGCAGACGATTCGAATTGAGTTTTTAACCTTGCAAGGTAAACCTAAACACACGACATGTAGGAGCACTCCGTCCCCACACACGTCAACCGTCCCCATCTATTCCCCGTCAGCAGATCAGGGCCCACCGCCATTGGCGTACAATGCTCCACTGACCCTGGCTGCTGCCGTGCAGTGACCGCACTTGTACCGACCATAACCGGAATGGAAGGCCCTGTCTCTTGAACACATGGGGAGGTATGTCCGCTAGCAGTTCAATCATGTACTAGGCTTACCGATTTACCATATTTCTTGGCATGTGCTTAGTACTTTTGAATGCTTGACACACGGTACCACACATTAATCCTTATAACAGTTTCATCTCGTAGACAAGGCATCCCTATGGACCCTTGTCCACAGACCATCATAGTTCTAGTATCTAGTGGATACAATCAATTTCTGACCTCGGGTGAGTGCTAGAAAAATCACTTGACTTCTACCGTGATCCCGAATTAGCATAGCAGCTACACGACCTAGCATACTATTATCCATCTCAAAAGGAATCCTGAGTTCATGCTTCTAGGGTTTCAAACAACTCCTACACTTAAGTGCACAGTACAAGCCTACAAATATTAAGTGTAGTAAAATAGCATATATAAACGGTTATGCATAAAACCGGGGCTTGCCTTCAGTTGCTGGGACAGCAGGTGGATCCTCAGGAGTAACCTCTGCAGTTAGCTCTGGAGCTTCCTCTTGGTTAGCTCCTTGCTCGGGGATGAGTACGTACTCTCCGTCAGTGAGGTTGCAATCTATTTAATATGATACATAAGATGCATGTACATTTTTAAAATGTAAATGTTAAATGTGATGCATCGTTGAGTAGCACTAGGTTAAATAGGGTTTTCTTTTAATCAAATTTTCCTTAAGCTTTTAGGGGTGATTTGAACTAGGGAGGTTACTTAGAATTTCCCAAAAATTCTAAATAATTTACAACAGCTTAACTCTGGTGAAACTAATCAGACCTAGGAATTTGAGGTCAAAACTAATTAGAATTGGTTTTAAACAAAAAAATAACAAAAACTAGGGTAGAGAGGTCACTTTACACTAGGCCTTTCATTTAGAGATGACTTAAGCTCCCAAGGTTATTTTTACTGGCTTCTAGGTGCAAAATCATGGGCTGGTGTGAAAATAAACTTAGTGATACTTAGTGAACAATTATTTATGATTTTCTAAATTGTGGGGTTAAAAGGTGCTTATTACTAACTTTTCTTTTGAAAAATGTCAAACAACAAATTTTCCATTTTTTTAGCTTTTTCTTTGCGCAAGAGCAATCATTCTCAAAGTTGGTCATTTTTACTCATAGGGGATGCGTTGTATGATTTCTTAAGGTTTTATAAACTTTCTCATGGGGCAGCGGTGGGGTATGTTCTAGTGTGCAACTACCTCATTTTTATATTTTTCTCCCATAGTATGTGGCTTAGGTGTTTAGGAAAAATTAGGGTTGCTCACTTTTTTCCCTATTATGATTCTCTTTTTATTTTCTAAAGAAAATTGCATAAAACTCACTTTATTTCATTAACCCACTTATCCAGGTATTCTGAGGTGGTTAGTATTTTTTAGTGATTTAACAATGGTTAAGTGGCTACCATAATTTTCTATACCTTAGCGCATGGGTCCTACTATTTTTACCATTACTTTCACTTAACTACTTAATATCTAAATTAAATAATAACTTCCAAAGTAGTACTGGACTATGGTTCTACATATTTTTCTCATAAACTACATCATTTAGGCTTGTTAGGAAAAATAGAATTGTTCTCTGGTTCCTATTCTTAGTATCCTTTTCATTTTCCTAAAGTTTGAGCAAAAACAAACTATAGGGGATAAAAATTGCTTAACCTTGTGTATTGGGTGCTTAATATTTTTAAACAGTGTAACTGCTGGTTATGTATCTTCATAAATTTTCTCAACCACAGTCTAAAAGTTCTAGTGCCATTTTCCCTATTTTTCAAGTTTATGTAGTTCCCTTAATTAAATTGAAACCCTAAAAGTCAATACAGGAAACATTGGGTCTACCATTTTTGTTGGGTAGTTTAATTGACACAGAGTCTAGCAAAATTTGTTTCACCAAATTTGGATGACTATTAATCAAGTTATGATTTTTCTAAGTTTGCTATAAATTTAAAACGAATTAGGAATTTTAGATGGAAAAGAAAAACCACTTTGCTCTCGGGACCCTGGGTTTTTGTTTTCCTTTTCCTTACAACTAGGTCCTTGGGGCACTATTCATATGAGTCATAGGGTTAGTAGAAAACCCCCTAGGTTTCTATTCCTCTCAACATGTAGTCCATGGCTACGCTACACAGTAACCGCGGCGAAGAAGGTGGTGGAGCGGCTTATCGGCATTGGTGGGGTTCCGGTGAAGGTTCGAGCGAGGAAGGGGAGTCACTGGCAGTCACGTCGAGGTATGGGTCGTCGTCTCTGGTGCCCTGAGTTGGCCTGGCCATGAATCCTGGCGGCGGAGCTCATCGGCGCAACCTATACTGGCTGAACCACGACAGTAGAGCTCAATCAAACCGCACAGGGAGGTTCACGGGGTGGCCATGAGGGTGTGTGCGCAAGGAATTGAAGAATGGACAGGTAGATTACCTGGTCCACTTAGGCCAGCGGACAGAGCAAGTCTGGCGATGCGTCTAGGTTTCTCTGGCGAGGTTTCGGTTGGTCCAAGCAGCTGGGGAGCTTCGCTAGCCCCTAGGGACATTGGCCGAGGAACTAGATTGGGCAGAGTTGGGATGGAGTGGCTTCTTATAGGGGAGGTTTTGGGCGCGGGGTGGACACACTGCCGAGCGGACCGACATCGTGGTGTGCACTGCGCGGTTTGAGTGAGACCTGGATAGGTCGAACACATGGAGGATGGCGTATGCCCGAGTTCAAGTGTCCGTTTAGCTGCCCTACAGTGCCTATCTCAGCGAAGGTTCCATGTAGGATCTCTTCCTTGCACCAAGATCTTGCTTTTCTCTATGAGTTCCAAGCCGAGATACACGTCGGGCTAGGAGCTACGGCAGTGCCAAGTCGTGTCTATCACAGCTCTCCGGTCACGACAAAGGCGTGCGCTAATCGTCTCAAATGGGCTGGTTTGTGTGTCAATTACTCCAGGTCGTGTCTGAGGTGATTAGGCGCAAACTTGTCCATTTGGAACTAGGTGAATGTGGCGAGTTTTGAATTCAGTTTGGGGGACTTAGAGAAAACCCTGAATTTTTCCATCCTAGGGTTCTTTCAGTGGGTGATTGGCTAGTGGCTGATTTAAGTCTGTTTTGAAGAAACTTGCTTACTATCATTGATGGAGATTTCATGACCTATAATTTGTTTAATTAGCCCATAAGATGATAAGGTCTAATTTGCCTTTGGTTTACATGCTTTCAGTTTTAGCTCACAACACCTGAGTGGTTTCTGAAATCTTTGTCTTGTCATGAGCACCATATGGTCAAGGTAAGCACCATATGAACTTAAACACTAGCTAATCCTCTGGTAGCCAAATTGTGTTCATCAAAGATTTCTCTATTCCACATGTGGTGACAGATTAGGGTGTGGCTCTAGAGTGTAAACCCTAAGTAACACCAGGGGTGTTATAGTCTGGGCGGTGACTTCATATGGTGGGGAACCATCTGTTGAGGTATTCACCAAGAATTATTGTTTCATTGGCAGAAGAAGAAGATTGGTGGATTGATTGCCCAATTTAGGTCTTGCACATTCACACCATGGACTTGGAAGAAGTTGGCCGAAGTAGTTGAAATTGTTCAGTGTGCCAAGAACAAGTGGGGTAACTGGTGGGATTTCTGGTTTTATGTGGCGCTAGAGGATGTTTAAGGGGTGTCCATTTTGTGCTCGCATTGTTATTTGGTGTTTCCATAATTTAAAGTGAAGAAAGGAGATAGAAATGAAGAGGCCCTTCGGTGTGCAGCCTGGATGAGCAGTTGGTCGTTGGCTCTCGGGTGGGGTCTGGGCGAAGTCAAGCTTTGACCGATGCCCTTTTTGGGTGATTAGATGGTGCAGAGCCCTGCCTTCGCCATTGATCTGCAAGGGCGGGATGCAGCCGCCTTTGTTAGGGAGGTGGAGTCAGAGGATGTTAATATTGTTGTTTGTGATTAAGACGGAGATGATAAGGAGTTGGGATATATGAGGTTGCAACATAAGGTTGAACCGAGTTTTAGAACTAAATTGCTTGTGGTACGATCCTTACCCGGAGGGGGACTCTGCTGATGCTAGGAACGACCGAGGGAAACTGGTGAAGACCCGGTTTGAAGAGGGCACCTCGAAGGGAAAGGCTGTGATCACATCAACTTGGAAGAGGAAAATAGATGTGAAAGGTACGGAGAGGGAAGCGGCAGGGCCTTCGGCGACTTGTGCTGGGCCTCTATGTTTTTTGTTGAGGAATTGACGGGGACATGTGCTGGGCCTGGGGAGGTTATGACTTCGCTCGAACTCCGGGAAACATCTTCGCGAATGTTGAAGGTGACCTGGGGTCGGTGGCATAGGAAGGACCCTATTCCCCGGGCCACCGATGATGACTATTTTATGTCTCGTATGGCTCGTGAGTTGAGAATCTTTCCTTACGGAAGAAATATTAGTGCTGTTGTGTCAGTAGTGATGGATAAGGATCACTAAGAGACCCAGCGAAAGAAGCGGAAGGCCCTGCTTCGGCTGGTGGACCCGCGTCGCGACGCTAAGATGTCGCGCCCTAGGGTGAAAGGGGTTGCCCCACCTACAGCGATGCCCCCTCTTGTGCCACCAGTGGCACCCACGACGGCGTCTTCGCCACCACGCGCTATTGAAACGGTGGTGTCAGAGACTGGAGGGACCGACTAGGAGTTGTCTATCGACGACTACCTGGTGGGAGGCATCACTATGTTTGACGCCCAGACGGGGCTGCCGCCTGATGGTAAGTGGGATGTTTGTTATGGATTGGGTAAGGTGATGCGTGTTTGTGCTAACCTGTGATTCTAGTGTAGGGACTGAGACTGGACAGTTGGTGGTGGCACCAGCAAGGCCACCCGCTGACACGGGGGCTTCGGCGAGGGATGCAGCTGGGACCTCGCCGGACCCGTGGACGCAATTTTGCGCCGCAGCTAATGGCGGAGGCGAAATCGTTGTGGCGTCTGTGGCCGAAAGCGTGATGGTGGTTGTCGCGCGACAGCTACGCTATGTGAGTTTTTTTACCTTTTTAATGTAACGTTAGGTGGATGTCTTTTTCGACCATGTTGCGTCCGGGGCGCTGGTGGACGTTACAACCTCACAGCTACGTTATGAGAGGAAATGGCTCGAGGGCAAAATTGAGCGCCTTCAGATGCAACATACCTAAGCTATCAGGATAAGTCAGCGGCCAAGAATAAGAGCCAAAACCTTCTTGATAAGGTGACAATGCTTGAGAAAGAGAATTAATATCTTAGTCGTCGGCTCAACGACGAAAAAAGAAGTCGCTACCGAGGCAAAGACGGAGGCCGAGAGCACCTGTGCTTAGGCCCAAGCTTCCCGCAAGCGTGCTGCCGAGCTTGAGCTCGAGGTGAAGAGCATGCATGCCTACCGCGAGAAGACAGAGTCTGCCAATCGTGCCAGGGTGGATCGGGCGCACACACTTTTTGTGTGAAAGGATCACGATGCCCAAGAGGGGGATGAATTGGCCTTTTCTAAAAATCAACAATAATTAAACCCTAAGCAAGATCCAAACTTCACACAACAACTAGCAATAAGAGAATACTACTAGAAATACAACAATACTAAGACAATGATTCAACTACTTGCTAAACAAATGCACAAGGTAAAATCCTTGAATTAAATGTGAAATGTAAAGCAAAGTTTAGAAGACTCCTCTAATTTTTCCCGAGGTATCGAAGAGCCGGCACTCTTCCCTAGTTCTCGTTGGAGCACCCGCGCAAGGGTATCCCTCCCCCTTGGTCCTCGCAAGAACCAAGTGCTCACTATGAGGTGATCCTTTGCCACTCCGGCGTGGTGGATCCCTCACGACCGCTTACAATCTCGAGTCGGGTTACCAACAAGTCCTCCAAGGTGATCACCGTGCTCCCAACGCCAACAAGCCGTCTAGGTGATGCCGATCACCAAGAGTAACAAGCCATAGACTTTCACTTGACCAAGAGAAGCCTAATGCATGTGGTGTGTGCTGTAGGTGGCTCTTACTAGCACTAATGAGGTCCTAATGCGGGATTAAGATTTTCTAATCACCTCACTATTGTAAGGCCCAAAATTTGTATAAAAAATTAATAATAATAAAATAAATATATGAAGAAATGAAATAGTAATTTCAGATATCTCAAATTATACTTGAGTGTTGAAAATTGAGAACTGAATTTTGAAAACCAAGAATTATATTAGAAAAGAAGTAGTAGAAAGGTTTTCAATTCAACTAAATGACTATTCATTTCATTAAATGATGCAATACATGCATTTTATACTTATGAATATGTGGAGAAACATTTTAATAAAGAGTCATAATTTAATCTTGGGACCTAAAAGTATAAATGAAAATAAAATGGAAAATAGGAAAGGGGATTTATTGGAACTATTTATTCCACCCATGAATAAATAATAAGGAAAAGAATAAAAAAAATATCATCATAAACAGTAAGGTTTATATTCCTAGTAGTATTAATGTTAGAACATTTTCTTTAATAAGAGATCATACAAAATAAACTATTTTTCTTAAAATAATTACATGTGTGCTACTATTCAAAAGCAATTGCTTATGTAGAATAACAAATGAATGAATAAAAACATGTATATAAATATATCTATAAAGTGAACATTGCATCATGCTGGATTCTTGTCGGCGTTTCGACCCCGGGGGGTCCCTGGACCGACGAGTAAATTGTCGCCGCGTGTCCCAGCCCAGATGGGTCGGCACGAGACGGAACACAAAGGGGGGAGAAACAGCAAAGGGGAAACCTGCAGCCTTCGTGTTGTCCTGCGCCCAGGTCGGGTGCGCTTGCAGTAGGGGGTTACAAGCGTCCGCGAGGGAGAGTGAGTGAGAGAGAGAGAGAGACTGTCTGCCAGCCCGTTCTCCCACGCGGCCAACCTTCCCGTACGAGAGCCCTGGACCTTCCTTTTATAGGCGTAAGGAGAGGGCCCAGGTGTACAATGGGGGGTGTAGCAGTGTGCTAACGTGTCTAGCAGAGAGGAGCTAGAGCCCTAAGTACATGCCGTCGTGGCTGTCGGAGAGGTTTTGGCACCCTGTTCATGTGATGTCGTGGCCGTCGGAGGAGTGCTTGAGCCCTGTGGAAGTACAGCTGTCGGGGCTGTCGGATCCTTGCTGACCTCTCCTTGCTTTCATAAGGGGCTGAGAGTCGCCGTCGTCACGGAGCACGCGGGGTGCCATCATTACTTGTTTACCGGGGCGAGCCAGATCGGACGCCGGTCTTGTTCCCCGTAGCCTGAGCTAGCTAGGGGTAGGGTAATGATGGCCCCCCTGTGACGTGGTCGGTCCGAGCCTGAGGTTGGGCGAGGCGGAGGCTCCTCCGAGGTCGAGGCTGAGTCCGAGCCCTGGGGTCGGGCGAGGCGGAGTCCGTCGTCCGAGGTCGAGGCTGAGTCCGAGCCCTGGGGTCGGGTGAGGCGGAGTCCGTCGTTCGAGGTCGAGGCTGAGTCCGAGCCCTGGGGTCGGGCGAGTCGGAGACCTTCGTTCGAGGTCGAGGTTGAGTCCGAGCCCTAGGGTCGGGCGAGGCGGAGTCCGTCTTCCGAGGTCGAGGTTGAGTCCGAGCCCTGGGGTCGGGCGAGGCGGAGACCGTCGTCCGGCATCGAGGTTGAGCCCGAGCTCTGGGGTCAGGCGGGGCGGAGCTTCCTATGGCGCCCGAGGCTGGACTTAGCTGCTGTCAGCCTCACTCTATCGAGTGGCACAGCAGTCGGAGCAGCGCAGACGACACTGTTTTCCTGTCAGGTCGGTCAGTGGAGCGGCGAAGTGACTGCGGTCACTTCGGCTCTGTCGACTGAAGAGCGCGCGTCAGGATAAGGTGTCAGGCGATCCTTGCATTAAATGCTCCTGCGATACGGTCGGTTGGCATGGTGATCCGGCCAAGGTTGCTTCTCCGTGAAGCCTGTCCGAGCTGGGCCTCGGGCGAGTCGAAGGTGCGTCCGTTGCTTGAGGGGACCCTCGGGCGAGACGTGAATCCTCATGGGTCGGCTGCCTTTGCCCGAGGCTGGGCTCGGGCGAGGCAGGATCGTGTCCCTTGAGTGGACGGAGCCTTGACCTGAATCGCGCCCATCAGGCCTTTGCAGCTTTGTGCCGATGGCGGTTACCAGCTGAGATTAGGAGTCTTAGGGGTACCCCTAATTATGGTCCCCGACAGTAGCCCCCGAGCCTCGAAGGGAGTGTTGATACTCGCTTGGAGGCTTTTGTCGCACTTTTTTGCAAGGGGACCGACCTTTCTCGGTTGCGTTTCGTTCTGGTGGGTGCGCGCGAGCACACCCGCCGGGTGTAGCCCCCGAGGCCTCGGAGGAGTGGTTTGACTCCTTCGAGGTCTTAGCGCGTTTCGTGATGCTTCGGCCGGTCTGGTTGTTCCCTCATGCGAACTGGCCGTAGCCCGGGTGCATAGTCAGGTTCCAAGTTCTCGGGCTGGTATGTTGACGCTGTCAATGGTTTGGCCAGAGCCGGGTTTGCGAGAGCAGCCCCCGAGCCTCCGCACAGAGCGAGAGGACGGTCAAGGACAGACTCGGCTTTTTTCATACGCCCCTGCGTCGCCTTTCCGCAAGGAGGAGGGGGGGAAAGCACCATGTTGCCCTCGGAGGGCGCCAAACATGGTGTCTCCAGTGAGTTGCTAACGGGTGATCCGAGTGGACGCCCGTGCCCCGTTCGATAAGGGTCGGCTAGTGGCCTAGAGGCGCGCTCCAAAAGTACCTGCAGGTGATTTGCCGGACCTGGTCCCGTTCGATAGGGTCCGAGGGCTCGATGTCTCCCTCTGATGGGATTCTGTTACAGAATCGCTCCTGCTGGTCTCGGAAATGTCCTAGGGTACCTCAGGAGCGTAGCCCGAGCCTCGGCCATGTATCGGACGTACCCAGAGTCATCCCTCGCTCTGCGTGCTCTGAGGTGGGTGTCGAACCCTTCGGGGGCCAGCCTACGAACCCCTGATCAGTAGTGGGCGCGGAGCCCGAGTGGCTTGAGGCGGCTGTCGAACCCATCCGAGGGGCCAGCTTTTGAACCTCTGACCAGTGGTGGGCGCGGAGCCCGAGTGGTCTGAGGCGGCTGTCGAACCCTTCCGAGGGGCCAGCCTTCGAACCTCTGATCAGTAGGAGGGCTCGGAGCCCGAGTGCTCTGAGGCGGAGTATCCCCTTTCCCGGTCCCTGTAGCAAGCGAGAGAAAGAGGAAGAGGAAAAGGATACGAAATCAAACGACGTGGCGCACCTTTTTTGACACGGTCATTATGGCGGAGGTGAAGCGTCGCCTGCTTCGCCTGCCAAAGGTACCGCCTGTCCTGCCGCAGAGTTAATGTGACGGGACGAGTAGTTCGCGGGGCAGCCGTTGTGCGTGCGCGAGCCGTTCGAGGAACGGAACACGGGCGCGTCGTCTTCACGCCGTGGGAGAGGGCTCTCTCGCAACCCCAGGAGGGGACGTGAGCCTGCAGACGACTCGACCACTGCTTCCGCCCGCCTGCCGCCGCCATCACTGCCCGGCCCATTTCTGGCCGTATGGACCGTCGCGCCTTCTCCGGCGGCTGACTGACCCATGACCTATGTGCTCGGTTGGCACTGTTGGGCCATGCGCAGGGTTGCCTCGAGTCGCGGCACCGGTTCCGCAGTCGAGAAGGCGCGGTACTGGCGCAAGCGGCGGTGCAGTGTCCCGCACGTAGTAACTGGCGCGCTGGTTACATGACATGTGGGCCTGGGCCCCCATGCTAGGCGCGTCGGAGTCGAAAGGGTGCGCCCCCTTGGTGCGGTTGCATGCCGCCTTCATGGCGGTCCGCCCTTTCACCCGCCGGTCTTGGCGAAAGTGGAGGAGCGCTTGTAACCGCTAGGCAGTTACGCGCACCGTGCGTGGCGGTTTGGCCTCTTCTGTCCTGGGCCAGCTTGCATGACGCATGGGACCCAGCCCCCGGGTCGTAGGGGGAAGAACTTGGAGCGTGTTGGTGAAGACTCAGTCCGCGACGGCTGAGGACGCAAGTGGGGAGAGCCGCCTTTAAAAGGAGGGTGACCCCCTTGGATGGCAACCATGTCTTCGCACTCCCTTCATGCATCGCGCCCTTCCACCTTCCGAGCCCCCGGATGGGGAGCGCCCGCGGTTCTTCCGTCTTGTCGTCGTTGGAGGAACGCAACTTCGCGGAAGTTGGTACCTTTCAGCCATCGCTCGGCTTCAAGGATTTTCATCAGGCAGCCCGGCTGCATCCCCTCGCCGGTGGTCACCCAAGACGGTGACCACCAGTTCGATGGTGGGGAGAAGCGAGCCGGGCTACAGCCTCTGCCCCGCCCTCAGCTTCAAGGATGTTCATCATCCTGGCTGGGGCGGAGGCTGGGCTGAGCTGGAGCTCTACCTCCCACGCGGGTTCATGGGTCACCTTCTCCCTCAGCACTCAGGGGAGAGGGTGCTCACCGGCTTAGCGGAAGGGGCGAACTTCGACAACGAGGGGCCGAGCGACCGCAAGCGTCGTCAGCTCCCGCGTGCCCGGTTCGCTGGCTCAGCTGGCTCAGGCGTAGCTTCCGGTGCCACCTTCCACCACTGGGCGGAGCGCGGCTGTCTACCCGACGTGCGGGCGGTTGTCGCGTCGCGTGCACCGGGGGACCGCCCAAGATGTCGCGCGCTGCTAGGGCGGCGTTCATGTTCTTGGGCTGTCCTACCTTTGCTCCGGTACGACGCCCCTGCGCAGAGGTCGGTGTTCGCCCGTTCGGGACGACCCGAGTGGGGATCTGCCGGTGGGCAGATGGCTGCCGGAGCGGGCGGCGGCAAGCCACCTGGGGTTTTGTCGCCCCGCAGGCCCTCCAATGTGGGGGGTTGTTCGTACCTGCGGGGGCGGAACCGGAGTTCTGTTTGTAATGGCACCTTGAGTGCCGGTGTCTGTTCATTGCGGCTGTCGGGGCCTGAACATGTATGTATTTTGGCATGAAGCCGTGTTTCTTCCTCATTTCGAGCACTAGGACTCGCCTGTCGGCTAGCTGAACCGCTTAACCAAGTGTGAGTTGCCTCGTGCGGAAGGTGACGAGTGAGGTATCCGTATCCCGGAGGCGTAGGAGTCCCTCGGCTCAGTCGGCCTTGCCGCCCGAGGCTTCTCTTGCTTAGTTAAAGAAACCCTCGGCCGCTCTACGATGAGCCGGAGCCGGAGGCAGCGGTGTCAGCATGGACAGAGGCAGAGTTGGCTCGAAAAGAAGCTTCATCGGCCGGAGCCTGGCCGGGCCGTCCACTGGCGGGACCGACGCCGGAGTCGGGTTGGCGAGGCCATGAGCCAGGCTGATGTCCTCGGGGGACAGCTGGCTGAGGCTACGGAGCGGCCGGTCGAGCCGTCTGCTCGGGCCGGGTTCCCGGAGGAGACCCTAGCGGCGATGGCCCAGGCGTGGTGTCGACAGGTTCCTTCGAGGTGGAGATCCTCCGACCATGTTGCCGTCCGAGGCCGGGTCAAATTCCGCCGAAGGTGGAGTCGACGCCGAGGGTGCTGCTGCTCCCCCACTGATGTCTGATCCTGCAGGAACAGTTTATCTGTAGTGTGCGTATGTTTTTTGCCGCCGCCAAGGCCCAAACATATCGTCGTCGTGTTGTAAAGCTGCGTTTCTTTTCCCCTTGTTTTGAGTATCAGGACTTATTTGTCGGTAGCAGAATTGTTTGTCCGAGCGAGAGTTACTTTTCACGGAAGGTGATGAGTGAGGTATCCGTATCCCGGAGGTGTAGGAGTCCCTCGGCTCGGTCGACCTTGCCGCTTACGTGTACTCTTACTCGTCCGTAGGATTATGTTATCGATATAGTCGAGAAGGCACGAAAAATCATTTTGGCAGAAAATTTTTCGAGCATTAAGACTTGTTCGGTCAGCGGAATCGCTTATCCGAGCGTGAGTTACTTATCGTAGAAGGTGATGAGTGAGGTATCCGTATCCCGGAGGCGTAGGAGTCCCTCGGCTCGGTCGGCCTTGCCTGCTTACGTGTACTCCGTCGTTTGCAGTATCCTACTTTCGAAGTAGTCGAAAAGCACGAAAGATGTTCTGGCAGAAAAACTTTTTCCGAGGAAAATTTTGACGCAGAGGGGGTTCTCCCCTTCTAGCCCCGAGGGAGGGTCGGGCTTTGCCGAGGCAAGGCTGACCCTTCCTTGATGGTTAGACTTTGTTGGCGTATGTAAACGAGGTGTATGAATGACTTGAAAACATCTTAAGGGTAGAAGCGACGTAGCTGTCGGATGTTCCAAGCGTTGCTGTAGACCTCGCCTTGACTGTTGGCCAGCTTGTATGTTCCGGGCTTCAAAATCTTGACGATGATGAATGGCCCTTCCCAGGGAGGCGTGAGCTTGTGGCGCCCTCGGGCGTCTTGTCGTAGCCGAAGCACCAAGTCGCCCACCTGGAGGTCTCGGGACCGAACCCCTTGGGCGTGGTGGCATCGCAGGGACTGCTGATACCGCGCCGAGTGTAGTAAGGCCATGTCCCGAGCCTCTTCCAGCTGGTCCAGTGAGTCTTCTCGGTTGGTTCGGTTGCTTCGGTCGTCGTACGCCTTCGTCCTCGGGGAACCGTATTCTAAGTCTGTGGGCAAGATGGCCTCGGCCCCATAGACTAGAAAGAATGGCGTGAAGCCCGTGGCTCGGCTCAGCGTTGTCCTCAGACTCCAGACCACCGAGGGGAGTTCCTTCATCCATCGCCTGCCGAACTTGTTGAGGTCGTTGTAGATCCGCGGCTCGAGTCCTTGCAGAATCATGCCATTGGCACGATCTACTTGCCCATTTGTCATGGGGTGAGCTACGGCGGCCCAGTCCACCCGGGTGTGGTGATCCTCGCAGAAGTCCAGGAACTTTCTGCCGGTGAACTGGGTGCCGTTGTCGGTGATGATGGAGTTCGGGACCCCAAAGCGATGGATGATGTTGGTGAAGAACGCCACCGCCTGTTCGGACCTGATGTTGTTTAGGGGTCGGACCTCGATCCACTTGGAGAATTTGTCGATAGCGACCAGCAGGTGCGTGTAGCCCCCGGTTGCCTTCTGCAAGGGACCGACGAGGTCCAGACCCCACATAGCAAACGGCCAGGTGATGGGTATTGTTTGCAGAGCCTGAGCGGGCAGGTGGGTCTGCTTTGCGTAGAATTGACACCCTTGGCAGGTGCGTACAATCCTAGTGGCGTCGGCCACCGCAGTTGGCCAGTAGAAACCCTGTCGGAAGGCATTTCCAACGAGGCTTCGAGGTGCTGCGTGGTGACTGCAAGCCCCCGAGTGTATTTCTTGTAATAACTCCTGACCTTCGGCGATGGATATGCATCGCTGGAGGATGCCTGAGGGGCTGCGGTGGTAGAGCTCCTTCCCGTCTCCCAGCAAGACGAACGACTTGGCGCGCCGTGCCAGTCGCCGAGCTTCGGCTCTGTCGAGGGGTAGCTCTCCTCGGTGGAGATATTGCAGGTATGGGGTCTGCCAGTTTCGATTAGGCGTGACCCCATTCCGCTCTTCCTCGACGCGCAGTGCCTCACCCTTGGGGGCCGAGGGTGCCTCGGGCTGAGCCGAGGGCGCCTCGGGCTAAGCCGAGGATGCCTCGGGCAGGGCCGAGACCTTCTTAGGCTCGGGCGTGTCATCGGTCTTGACTGAGGGTTGATGTAGGTCTTGGGAGAAGACGTTCGGGGGAACCATTGTCTACCCCGAGGCTATCTTAGCCAGCTCGTCCGCAGTCTCGTTGTATCGTCGGGCGATGTTGTTGAGCTCGAGCCCGAAGAACTTGTCCTCTAGGCGCCGAACCTCATCGCAGTAGGCTTCCATATTCGGGTCACGGCAATGGGAGTTCTTCATGACTTGGTCGATGACAAGCTGCGAGTCGCCACGAGCGTCGAGGCGTCGGACCCCTAGCTCGATGGCGATGCGCAACCCGTTAACCGGAGCCTCATACTCGGCCACATTGTTGGACGCCGGGAAATGGAGGCGCAGCACGTAGCAAAGGTGCTTCCCGAGGGGTGAGATGAAGAGTAGGCCCGCGCCCGCTCCTATTTTCATCAAAGACCCGTCGTAAAACATGGTACAGAGTTTCGGTCGGATCGGAGCTGCTGGAAGCTGGGTGTCGACCCATTCAGCCACAAAGTCTGCCAAGACTTGGGACTTGATGGCCTTCCAAGGGGCGAACGAGATTGTCTCGCCCATGATCTCCACCTCCCACTTTGCAATCCTACCCGAGGCCTCTCTGCACTGGATGATCTCCCCCAGGGGGAATGATGACACCACAGTCATCGGATGAGACTCGAAGTAGTGTCGCAACTTTCGCCGCGTCAGAATTACTGCGTACAGTAGCTTCTGGATTTGCGGGTAGCGGATTTTGGTCTCGGACAGTACTTCACTGATGAAGTAGACTAGCCTCTGGACGGGCAATGTGTGCCCCTCTTCTTGTCTCTCGACCACGATCGCGGCGCTGACCACCTGAGTGGTAGCGGCGACGTAGACCAAGAGGGCTTCTCCGGCAGTGGGGGGCACCAAGATGGGTGCGCTTGTGAGGAGCGCCTTTAGGTTCCCGAGGGCTTCCTCGGCCTCGGGGGTCCAAGTGAAGCGCTCGGTCTTCCTTAAGAGGCGGTACAGAGGTAGGCCTCTTTCGCCGAGGCGCGAGATGAAACGGCTCAGAGCCGCAAGGCATCCCATGACCCTCTGTACTCCTTTCAAGTCCTTGATGGGCCCCATGTTGGTGATGGCTGCGATTTTCTCCGGGTTGGCCTCAATGCCCCGCTCGGAGACGATGAACGCCAGGAGCATGCCTCGGGGGACTCCGAAGACACACTTCTCGGGATTGAGTTTTATGCCTTTCGCCTTGAGACACTTGAATGTCGTTTCAAGGTCGGAGAGGAGGTCAGAGGCTTTCCTCGTCTTGACTACGATGTCATCGACGTAAGCCTTGACTGTTCGACCAATGTGCTCTCCGAACACATGGTTCATGCACCTTTGGTATGTTGCACCCGCATTCCTCAAACCGAATGGCATAGTAACGTAGTAGTACATGCCAAAGGGTGTGATGAAAGAAGTCTCGAGCTGGTCGGACTCTTTCATCCTGATTTGGTGATACCCTGAGTAGGCATCGAGGAAAGACAGGGTTTCACACCCAGCAGTGGAATCCACGATTTGATCGATGCGAGGCAGAGGGTAGGGAACCTTCGGACATACTTTGTTTAGACTAGTGTAGTCTAGACACATCCGCCATTTCCCTCCTTTCTTTCTCACAAGCACAGGGTTGGCAAGCCATTCGGGATGGAATACCTCTTTGATGAACCCTACAGCCATCAGATTGTGGATCTCCTCGCCTATGGCTCTGCGCTTTTTTTCGTCGAATCGGCGCAGAGGTTGCTTCACGGGTCGGGCTCCAGCTCGGATATCCAGCGAGTGCTCGGCGACATCCCTCGGTATGCCAGGCATGTCCGAGGGATTCCACGCAAAAACTTCGGCGTTCGCACGGAGAAAGTCGACGAGCACTGCTTCCTATTTGGGGTCGAGCTCGGAGCCGATCCGGATCTGCTTGGAGGCGTCGTTGCTGGGGTCGAGAGGGACGGACTTAACCGTCTCAGCTGGCCCGAAGTTGTCGGCGTGGCGCTTCGCATCTGGCGCCTCCTTGGAGAGGCTCTCCAGGTCAGCGATGAGGGCCTCGGATTCGGCGAGGGCCTCGGCGTACTCCACGCACTCCACGTCGCATTCGTACGTGTGTCGGTACGTGGAGCCGACGGTGATGACCCCGTTGGGGCCCGCATTTTGAGCTTGAGGTAGGTGTAGTTGGGGAAGGCCATGAACTTGTGGTAGGTTCCTCGGAACCTGACCACCTCGAACGTGAGGGTTTCCTTTCGGAAGTTGGACGGAGTCTCGAAGCAGACGGGCAGATCGAGTTGCCCGAGGGGTTGGACGCGTTTCGCTTTCGACTTCTTCCTGTGAAAGGGCGTCGCGCCGGCCCGGATCGAGGACAGATCGATCTGCAGGAGCCCGAGGGTCTCGGCGTAGATGATGTTGAGGCTGCTGCCTCCATCCATGAGGACCTTGGTAAGCCTGATGTTGCCGATGACGGGATCGACAACAAGCAGGTACTTCCCTGGGCTCGGCACGCGGTCGGTGGTCGCCCTGGTCGAAGGTGATGGGCTTGTCGGACCAGTCTAGGTAGACTGGCGCCGCTACCTTTACCGAGCAGACCTCCCGGCGCTCTTGCTTGCGGTGCCGAGCCGAGGCGTTCGCCACTTGCCCACCGTAGATCATGAAGCAGTCGTGGACCTCGGGGAACTCTTCTGCCTTGTGATCCTCCTTCTTGTCATTGTTGTGGGCTCTGCCACCTTCCGCCGGCGGCCCGGCCTTGTGGAAGTAGCGCCGAAGCATGACGCCCTCCTCAAGGGTGTGCTTGACGGGACCCTGATGATAGGGGCACGACTCCTTGAGCATCTTGTCGAACAGGTTGGCGCCTCCGGGAGGCTTTCGAGGGTTCCTGTGCTCGGCGGCGGCGACAAGGTCCGCGTCGGCAGCGTCGCGTTTCGCTTACGACTTCTTCTTGCCCTTCTTCCTCGTGCCGCGCTGAGCGGACGCCTCGGGGACGTCTTCTGGCTGGCGCCCCTGAGGCTGCTTGTCCTTTTGGAAGATGGCCTCGACCGCCTCCTGACCAGAGGTGAACTTGGTGGCGATGTCCATCAGCTCGCTCGCCCTGGTGGGAGTCTTGCGACCTAGCTTGCTCACTAGGTCGCGGCAAGTGGTGCCGGCGAGGAACGCGTCGATGACATCTGAGTCGGTGATGTAGGGCAGCTCGGTGCGCTGCTTCGAAAATCGCCGGATGTAGTCCCGTCGGGACTCTCCTGGCTGTTGGCGGCAGCTTCGGAGATCCCAGGAGTTCCCAGGGCACACGTATGTGCCCTGGAAGTTGCCGGCGAAAGCTTTGACTAGGTTGTCCCAGTTGGAGATCTGCGCAGCAGGCAGATGCTCCAGCCAGGCTCGGGCGGCGTCGGAGAGGAATAGGGGAAGGTTGCGGATGATGAGGTTGTCATCGTCCGTCCCACCCAGCTGGCAGGCCAGCCGGTAGTCCGCGAGCCACAGTTCCGGTTTTGACTCCCCCGAGTACTTGGTGATGGTAGTCGGGGTTCGGAACCGGGTCGGGAACGGTGCCCGTCGTATGGCCCAGCTGAAAGCTCGCGGACCGGGTGGTTCGGGCGAGGGGCTCCGATCCTCCCCGCTGTCGTAGCGTCCCCCACGCCTGGGGTGGTAGCGTCGGCACACCTTCTCGTCGAGGTGGGCTCGACGGTCGCGGCGGTGATGCTCGTTGCCGAGGCGACCCGGGGCCGCAGGTGCTGAGTTCCGCGTTCGCCCGGTGTGGACCCAGGCTTCTCGCATGAATCGGGAAGTCGCGGCGCGATGCTCCGGGGGGTACCCCTGCCTTCGGGAGGCAGAGCTCTCGGCCCGTCGGACCGCGGCATCTTCCAGGAGATTCTTGAGCTCTCCCTGGATGCGCCGCCCCTCGGTGGTGGATGGTTCCGGCATCGCTCGGAGTAGTATCGCCGCTGCAGCCAAGTTCTGGCCGACCCCACTGGAAGCCGGGGGCAGCCTCGCCCTGGCATCATCGGCGATACGGTGCTGGACGTCCTGGGCCAGATGACGCGCTTCTCCGGCCGGTGCTCGGCCTGCCCACTCCTGCCCGATATTTTGCCGAAGCTGCACAAGTTGTCCTGCTTCCTCGTCGAGCCTAGCCTGTACCTCGTGGATTTGCTCGAGCTGTGCGTCCTGACCCCCCGCAGGGACTGGGACCACAGCTAGCTCCCGAAGGATGTCAACGCGAGGCGCAGGCCTAGGGGGATCACCGTCCTCTGGCATACCAAGATGGTTGCCTTCGTCGAGACCCCCTAGATCGACGTGGAAGCATTCGCGACTTGGGCCACAGTCCTCATCGCCGAGGCTGTGGCTGCTATCGGAGCAATCGGAGAGGCAGTAGTCACATGCGGTCATGAAGTCCTACATGGCACTGGGGTTATCGAGCCCGGAGAAATCCCAACCAGAGTCGGGCTCGTCATCTTCCTCGGAACCCAGGGGCCCGTAGGTCGAGACGGCCGTCAACCGGTCCCAGGGTGACCGCATATGATACCCCGGAGGGTTTGGACATGCCTTTATGAAAGCGTCCACCGAAGCGGGGTCGCTTGGTGGGTCGCAGCTGAATCTAAAAGGCATGGGATGGGAAACGGACGGTACCTCTTGATCGACGGGTGGTGACGAAGTCGTGTCGGGGACAGACTGCACCGTTGTCTCAGGTACGAGGCTGACGCCCAGCAAGTCCTTCGCGAGCGTGCTGGCGTCGTCTGTCTGCTTGGAGTTGGCGTGTTGCGGGGAAACGACGCTCGTCTTCGTCTCAGACGCGAGGTCAACGCCCGACGTGTCCCCCGCTGGGGCGCCGGCGCCGTCGACTCGCTCGACAGCCGACGAGGTGCCGCCTCCTGCTTGGCCATGCCTGCCCCGCCTCCTCCTCCGTCAGCGGGGAAGGTGACAGGACAGACCCAGATGTTGCTCTTCCGCCACGTGGGGAAGACGTCGTCGATTCCACCGCCGGCGGGCGGGCTGACGGTCGTCGTTGTCGTTGTCGCGCGGTAGAGGAAGGAGTATCATGTCGTAGCTGCCGTCGAGGGACATGAACTCAAGACTCCCGAAACGGAGCACTGTCCCGGGTTGGAGTGGTGGCTGGAGACTACCCATCTGGAGCTTGACGGGAAGCTGTTTGTCAACACGTAGCAGGCCCCTACCTGGCGCGCCAACTGTCGGCGTTTCGACCCCGGGGGGTCCCTGGACCGACGAGTAAATTGTCGTCACGTGTCCCAGACCAGATGGGTCGGCGCGAGACAGAACACAAAGGGGGGAGAAACAGCAAAGGGGAAACTCGTGGCCTTCATGTTGTCCTGTGCCCAGGTCGGGTGCGCTTGCAGTAGGGGGTTACAAGCGTCCGCGAGGGAGAGTGAGAGAGAGAGAGAGAGAGAGAGAGAGACTGTCCGCCAGCCCGTTCTCCCGCGCGGCCAACCTTCCCGTACGAGAGCCCTGGACCTTCCTTTTATAGGCGTAAGGAGAGGGCCCAGGTGTACAATGGGGGGTGTAGCAGTGTGCTAACGTGTCTAGCAGAGAGAAGCTAGAGCCCTAAGTACATGTCATTGTGGCTGTCAGAGAGGTTTTGGCACCCTGCTCATGTGATGTCGTGGCCGTCGGAGGAGTGTTTGAGCCCTGTGGAAGTACAGCTGTCGGGGCTGTCGGATCCTTGCTGACGTCTCCTTGCTTCCGTAAGGAGCTGAGAGCCGCCGCCGTCATGGACCACGCGGGGTGCCATCATTACTTGTTTACCGGGGCGAGCCAGATGGGACGCCGGTCTTGTTCCCCGTAGCCTGAGCTAGCTAGGGGTAGGGTAATTGAGAGCACCTAGAGGGGGTGAATAGGTGATCCTGTAGAAACTTGAAACTTAATCCACAAAACTTGATTAGGAGTTAGCACAATTAAGCCAAGTGGCTAGAGAGGAGAGCTTGCACAACATGATAACCACAAAGAGATCAACACAGAGATGGCACAATGGTTTATCCTGTGGTTCGGCCAAGTCCAACACTTGCCTACTCCACGTTGTGGCGTCCCAACGGACAAGGGTTGCAATCAACCCCTTTCAAGCGGTCCAAAGACCCACTTGAATACCACAGTGTTTTGCTTTCACTTTACTATATCCCACTTGCGAGGAATCTCCACAACTTGGAGCCTCTCGCCCTTACACTTGATGTTCACAAAGAAGCACGGAGTAAGGGAGGGATGAGCAACGCACACAAGACACGAAATCAGAGTACCAACACGCACACAAGTCACAACAAGAGCTCACAACACAACCCGACGAGTTCACAACTCAAATGGAGCTCTAGTTGCTATCACAATGAATCAAATGTGCGGAATTGAAGTCTTGGTGCTTAGGAATGCTTAGAGAATGCTTGGTATACTCCTCCATGCGCCTAGGGGTCCCTTTTATAGCCCCAAGGCAGCTAGGAGCCGTTGAGAGCAATTCAAGAAGGTAATTCTTGCCTTCTGTCGCCTGGCGCACCGGACAGTACGGTGCACCACCGGACACTATCCGGTGCGGATCTCTTTCCTTATTTGGCGAAGCCGACCGTTGTCACTTGGAAGCCGTTAGCGCACCGGAAACTGTCCAGTGCACACCGGACAGTCCGGTGCCACTTCTGACCGTTGGCTCTTGCCACGCGTCACGCGCGTATTCCGCGGGCGACCGTTGGCCCAGCCGACTGTTGGCTCACCAGACAGTCCGGTGATTTATAGCCGTACGCCGTTAATTACTTCCCGAGAGCAGCCAGTTGACAGTCGCCGACCTGCACCACCGGACACTGTTCGGTGCACCACCGGACACTGTCCGGTGCACCACCGGACAGTCCAGTGCACCCAGACTGAGCTGTCTTTGGCTGAACAAAGTCATCTCTTTTCCAACTTAATTTCTCCTGTTTCCAGCACTTAGACACAATACATTAGTCTCTAAAACAATGTACTAAGTCATAGAAACATACCTTTACCCTTGATTTGCACTTTGTCCATCACTTTGCATAAGTCCACTTGTGTTGGCACTTAATCACCAAAATACTTAGAAATGGCCCAAGGGCACATTTCCCTTTCAATCTCCCCCTTTTTGGTGATTTATGCCAACACAATAAAAGGCAACTAAAGGAAGTGCAACATCAATACAAATGAGAACTCAAAATTGTTTTGATTCAAATTTGGCATATATGGATCATTCTTTGCCACCACTTGGTTTGTTTTTGCAAATCAACCTCAATTTCCTATCTCTAAGTCAAACACGATTGTTGAAACATAAAGAGAGATATTTCAAGTTAAATTGATCAAAGAGTTAAAAAACTCCCCCTTTTCCCATAATCAAGCCTTCTCCCCACAAGAGACCAACTTTTGACAATAAGAGACAAACAAGAGTATTTTGACAAACAAAGAACTCTAACTCTACTTGTTCAAAATTCTCAAGTGGTAGCTGATCCATTTCCTTGCTTTGGCCCTTATTTTCTCCCCCTTTGGCATCAAGCACCAAAACGAGATCAATTTTGGCCCTTTAACCCCATTGCTTCACCAAAATCTTCAACTAAGAGTAAAAAGGAATAAGAGTACAAAGATGAACTTGGAATTAGTTACTCTTTCATCGGAGTGCAGTGGAAGTCTTGCATGGTCCAAGTCCACCTTTTCCCTTTCGAACCTCCTTTGAGACCAAATTAAGCAAACTCAAGCACACAGTTAGTCTCAAAGGGTCAAGTTGTAGCGCATCTCCCCCTAAATATGTGCATCACTTGCAAATGGACTTGTGAAGTCCGGGGAGTGCTTGTACAACTTGAGCACCATAAATAAACAACAAAATGCATAAGGAACATGATCAAAGGCATAGACACATGTATGTTATAAATCAATCCATGTTCCGCGAATCTAAGACATTTAGCTCACTACTCAACTTGCAAAAGGTCGACTCATCTAGAGGTTTGGTAAAGATATCGGCTAGCTGGTTCTCGGTGCTAACATAAAACACTTTGATATCTCCCTTTTGCTGGTGGTCTCTCAAAAAGTGATGCCGGATGTCAATGTGCTTTGTGCGGATGTGTTCAACAGGATTATCCGCCATGCGGATAGCACTCTCATTATCACATAGGAGTGGGACTTTGCTCAGATTGTAGCCAAAGTCCCTGAGGGTTTGCCTCATCCAAAGTAGTTGCGCGCAACACTGTCCTGCGGCAACATACTCGGCCTCAGCGGTGGATAGGGCAATGGAAGTTTGTTTCTTAGAACTCCACGACACCAGGGACCTTCCTAAGAATTGGCACGTCCCCGATGTACTCTTCTGACCTTACATCCAGCATAATCGGAGTCTGAATATCCAATCAAGTCAAAGGTAGACCCCTTTGGATACCAGATCCCGAAACAAGGCGTAGCGACTAAATATCTAAGTATTCGCTTCACGGCCACTAAGTGACACTCCCTCGGATCAGATTGAAATCTAGCACAAATGCATACACTAAGTATAATATCCGGTCTATTAGCACATAAATAAAGTAAAGACCCTATCATAGACCGGTATGCCTTTTGATCAACGGACTTACCTCCTTTGTTAAGGTCGGTGTGTCCGTCGGTTCCCATTGGAGTCTTTGCGGGCTTGGCGTCCTTCATCCCAAACCTATTGATCAGGTCTTGTGTGTACTTCGTTTGGGAGATGAAAGTCCCATCCATGAGTTGCTTCACTTGGAACCCAAGGAAGTAGCTTAACTCGCCCATCATCGACATTTCGAACTTTTGAGTCATCACCCTGCTAAAGTCTTCACAAGACTTTTGGTTAGTAGAACCAAATATTATGTCATCGACATAAATTTGGCACACAAAAAGATCACCATCACAAGTCTTAGTAAAAAGAGTTTGATCGGCTTTCCCAACCTTGAAAGCATTAGCAATTAAAAAGTCTCTAAGGCATTCATACCATGCCCTTGGGGCTTGCTTAAGTCCATAGAGCGCCTTAGAGATCTTACACACGTGGTCGGGGTACCGTTCATCCTCGAAGCCAGGAGGTTGCTCCACATACACCTCCTCCTTGATTGGCCCGTTGAGGAAAGCGCTCTTCACATCCATTTGGCACAACCTGAAAGAATGGTGAGTAGCATAGGCTAACAATATGCGAATTGACTCTAGCCTAGCCACAGGAGCAAAAGTCTCCTCAAAGTCCAAACCTGCGACTTGGGCATAACCTTTTGCCACAAGTCTAGCCTTGTTCCTTGTCACCACCCCGTGCTCGTCTTGTTTGTTGCGGAACACCCACTTGGTTCCCACAATATTTTGCTTGGGACGAGGCACCAGTGTCCAAACTTCATTTCTTTTGAAGTTGTTGAGGTCCTCCTGCATGGCCAACACCCAGTCTGGATCTAGCAAGGCCTCTTCTACCCTGAAAGGCTCAATAGAAGAGACAAAAGAGTAATGCTCAAAAAAATTAACTAATCTAGAACGAGTAGTTACTCCCTTGCTAATGTCACCCAATATTTGGTCGACGGGATGATTCCTTTGAATCATCGCTCGAACTTGGGTTAGAGGTGCCGGTTGCGCTTCTTCCTCCATTACATGATCATCTTGTGCTCCCCCTTGATCACACGTCTCCTCTTGATGAACCTGTTCATCGTCTTGAGTTGGGGGATGCACCATTGTTGAGGAAGAAGGTTGATCTCGCTCATTTTGTTCTTGTGGCCGCACATCTCCAATCGCCATGGTGCGTATTGCGGCCGTTGGAACGTCTTCTTCATCTACATCATCAAGATCACAAACTTGCTCTCTTGGAGAGCCATTAGTCTCATCAAATATAACATCGCTAGAGACATCAACCAAACCCGATGATTTGTTGAAGACCCTATACGCCTTTGTATTTGAGTCATAACCTAACAAAAACCCTTCTACAGCTTTGGGAGCAAACTTAGAATTTCTACCTTTCTTTACTAGAATATAACATTTGCTCCCAAATACACGAAAGTAAGACACATTGGGTTTGTTACCGGTTAGAAGCTCATATGAAGTCTTCTTGAGGAGGCGATGAAGGTAGACCCGGTTGATGGCGTGGCAAGCCGTGTTCACGGCTTCCGACCAAAAGCGCTCGGGGGTCTTGAACTCTCCAAGCATCGTCCTCGCCATGTCTATAAGCGTCATGTTCTTCCTTTCTATCACACCATTTTGTTGTGGTGTGTAGGGAGCGGAGAACTCGTGCTTGATTCCTTCCTCCTCAAGGTACTCCTCCACTTGAAGGTTCTTGAACTCGGACCCGTTGTCGCTCCTTATCTTCTTCACCTTGAGCTCAAACTCGTTTTGAGCTCTCCTTAGGAAGCACTTGAGGGTCCCATGGGTTTCAGATTTATCCTGCAAAAAGAATGCCCAAGTGAAGCGGGGAAAATCATCAACTATAACAAGACCATACTTACTTCCTCCTATGCTTAGATAGGCGACGGGTCCGAAGAGGTCCATATGAAGTAACTCCAGGGGTCTTGATGTTGTCATCACATTCTTGGCATGATGAGAGGTTCCCACCTGTTTGCCTGCTTGACAAGCTGCACAAGGTCTATCTTTTTCGAAAGTAACATTTGTTAGACCTATTACGTGTTCTCCCTTTAGAAGCTTGTGAAGGTTCTTCATCCCTACATGAGATAAATGGCGATGCCACAGCCAGCCCATGCTAGTCTTAGCAATTAAGCATGCATCTAGACCGGCCTCCTCTTTTGCAAAATCAACTAAATAAAGTTTGCTATCTAATACACCCTTAAAAGCTAATGAACCATCACTTCTTCTAAAGATAGACACATCTACATTTGTGAATAAACAGTTATATCCCATATTACAAAGTTGACTCACAGACAGCAAGTTATATCCAAGCGACTCAACTAAGAACACATTAGAAATAGAGTGCTCGGATGAAATAGCAATTTTTCCTAACCCTTTCACCTTGCCTTGGTTCCCATCACCGAAGATGATTGAATCTTGGGGATCCTTGTTCTTGACGTAGGAAGAGAATATCCTCTTTTCCCCCGTCATGTGGTTTGTGCATCCGCTGTCGATAATCCAGCTTGAGCCCCCGGATGCATAAACCTGCAAGGCAAATTTAGGCTTGGGTCTTAGGTACCCAACTCTTGTTGGGTCCTGCAAGGTTAGTACAAATAGCCTTAGGGACCCAAATGCAAGTTTTATCTCCCTTGCATTTTGCCCCTAATTTTCTAGCAACTATCTTCCTATCCTTTCTACAAATAGCAAAGGAAGCATTTAAAGCATGATAGATTGTAGAAGGTTCATTACTTGTTTTCCTAGGCACATGAATATTTCTCCTAGGCACATGAGTATTTATCCTAGGCACATGATGAATGACATTTTTCCTAGCCAAACTTCTATCATACATCATAGAAGAACTAGAAGCAAACATTGCATTTGAATCATAAGCATGTGAAACAATATCATTGCAACTTCTATCATGACGAACATTCCTAGAATATCTCCTATCATGGTATAAGAAGGCATGGTTCTTTTGCACACTATTTGCCATAGGGGCCTTCCCTTTCTCCTTGATGGAGATGGAAGCCTTATGGCTTGTTAAGTTCTTGGCTTCCCTTTTGAAGCAAAGACCATCCTTAATTGAGGGATGTCTACCAATCGTGTAGGCATCCCTTGCAAATTTTAGCTTGTCAAATTCACTTTTGCTAGTCTTGAGTTGGGCATTAAGACTAGCCACTTCATCATTCAATTTAGAAATTGAAACTAGGTGTTCACTACAAGCATCAACATTAAGATCTTTACACCTATTGCAAATTTCAACATGTTCTGCACAAGATGTTGATTTATTAGCTATTTCTAACTTAGCACTCAAATCATCATTTATGCTCTTTAAGCTAGAAATAGAGTCATGGCATGTAGACAGTTCACAAGAAAGCATTTCATTCCTTTTAATTTCTAATGCAAGAGAATTTTGTGCCTCTACAAATTTATCGTGCTCTTCATACAAAAGATCCTCTTGCTTTTCTAACAACCTATTCTTATCATTCAAGGCATCAATTAATTCATTAATCTTATCAACCTTAGTTCTATCTAGGCCCTTGAATAAACATGAATAGTCTATTTAATCATCATCACTAGACTCATCCTCACTTGAAGAAGCATAAGTAGTATTGTTTCGAGTACATACCTTCTTCTCCTTTTCCATGAGGCATGTGTGATGCTCGTTTGGGAAGAGGAATGATTTGTTGAAGGCGGTGGCGGCGAGTCCTTCGTTGTCGGAGTCGGACGAGGAGCAATCCGAATCCCACTCCTTTCAAAGATGTGCCTTGCCCTTTGCCTTCTTATAGTTCTTCTTCTTTTCCCACTTTCCACTCTTCTTTTCCTGGTCACTATCATTATCGGGGCAATTAGCGATAAAATGACCAATCTTACCACATTTGAAGCAGGAGCGCTTCCCCTTCGTCTTGTTCTTGTTGGGGGGCTCCTTGCGACCCTTTAGCGCCGTCTTGAACCGCTTGATAATGAGGGTCATTTCTTCCTCATTAAGCCCGGCTGCCTCAACTTGCACCACCTTGCTAGGTAGCGCCTCCTTGCTCCTTGTTGCTTTGAGAGCAACAGTTTGAGGCTCGTGGATTGGGCCATTCAACGCATCATCCACGTATCTCGCCTCCTTGATCATCATCCGCCCGCTTACAAATTTCCTAAGAATTTCTTCGGGCGACGTCTTGGTGTACCTAGGATTCTCACGAATATTGTTTACAAGATGTGGATCAAGGACAGTAAAGGACCTTAGCATTAGACGGACGACGTCGTGGTCCATCCATCGCGTGCTTCCATAGCTCCTTATCTTATTGACGAGGGTCTTGAGCCTGTTGTACGTTTGGGTTGGCTCCTCCCCCTGATCATCGCGAATCTCCCGAGTTTGCCCTCCACCAACTCCATCTTGGTGAGCATGGTAACGTCGTTCCCCTCATGTGAGATCTTGAGGGTGTCCCAAATCTGCTTGGCGTTATCCAAGCCGCTCACCTTATGGTATTCATCCCTGCACAATGATGCTAGAAGAACAGTAGTAGCTTGTGCATTTTTGTGAATTTGCTCATTAATAAATATAGGACTATCAGTACTATCAAATTGCATTCCACTCTCGACTATCTCCCATATGCTTGGATGGAGAGAGAATAAGTGACTACGCATTTTGTGACTCCAAAATCCGTAGTCCTCTCCATCAAAATGAGGAGGTTTACCAAGTGGAATGGAGAGTAAATGAGCATTGGTACTTTGAGGAATACGAGAGTAATCAAAAGAGAAGTTAGAATTAACCGTCTTCTTTTTCTTGTAGTCATTGTCGTCATCCTTTTGGGAAGAGGAAGATTCGTCGCTGTCGTAGTAGACTATCTCCTTGATGCGCCTTGTTTTATTCTTCCTCCCGTCTTTTCTTTTGTGGGCCGAGCCTGAGTTAGTAGGCTTGTCATCCTTTGGATCATTCGCGAAGGACTCCTTCTCCTTATCATTGACCACCATCCCCTTGCCCCTAGGATCCATCTCTTTGGGCGGTTAGTCCCTTTCTTGAAGAGAACGGCTCTGATACCAATTGAGAGCACCTATAGGGGGGTGAATAGGTGATCCTGTAGAAACTTGAAACTTAATCCACAAAACTTGATTAGGAGTTAGCACAATTAAGCCAAGTGGCTAGAGAGGAGAGCTTGCACAACACGATAACCACAAAGAGATCAACACAGAGATGGCACAGTGGTTTATCCCGTGGTTCGGCCAAGTCCAACACTTGCCTACTCCACGTTGTGGCGTCCCAATGGACGAGGGTTGCAATCAACCCCTTTCAAGCGGTCCAAAGACCCACTTGAATACCACAGTGTTTTGCTTTCACTTTACTATATCCCACTTGCGAGGAATCTCCACAACTTGGAGCCTCTCGCCCTTACACTTGATGTTCACAAAGAAGCACGGAGTAAGGGAGGGATGAGCAACGCACACAAGACACGAAATCAGAGTACCAACACGCACACAAGTCACAACAAGAGCTCACAACACAACCCGATGAGTTCACAACTCAAATGGAGCTCTAGTTGCTATCACAAAGAATCAAATGCGCGGAATCGAAGTCTTGGTGCTTAGGAATGCTTAGAGAATGCTTGGTATACTCCTCCATGCGCCTAGGGGTCCCTTTTATAGCCCCAAGGCAGCTAGGAGCCGTTGAGAGCAATTCAAGAAGGCAATTCTTGCCTTCTGTCGCCTGGCGCACCGGACAGTCCGGTACACCACCGGACACTGTCTGGTGCGGATCTCTTTTCTTATTTGGCGAAGCCGACCGTTGGCACTTGGAAGCCGTTGGCACACCAGACACTGTCCGGTGCACACCGGACAGTCCAGTGCCACTTCTGACCGTTGGCTCTTGCCACGTGTCACGCGCGGATTCCGCGGCCGACCGTTGGCCCAGCCGACTGTTGGCTCACCGGACAGTCCGGTGCACCACCGGACAGTCTGGTGATTTATAGCCGTACGCCCTTAATTACTTCCCGAGAGCAGCCAGTTGACAGTCGCCGACCTGGCGCACCGGACACTGTCTGGTGCACCACCGGACACTGTCTGGTGCACCCAGACTGAGTTGTCTTTGGCTGAACAAAGCCATCTCTTTTCCAACTTAATTTCTCTTGTTTCTAGCACTTAGACACAATACATTAGTCTCTAAAACAATGTACTAAGTCATAGAAACATACCTTTACCCTTGATTTGCACTTTGTCCATCACTTTGCATAAGTCCACTTGTGTTGGCACTTAATCACCAAAATACTTAGAAATAGGCCAAGGGCACATTTCCCTTTCAGTAATGATGGCCCCCCTGTGACGTGGTCGGTCCGAGCCTGAGGTCGAGCGAGGCGGAGGCTCCTCTGAGGTCGAGGTTGAGTCCGAGCCCTAGGGTCGGGCGAGGCGGAGACCGTCTTCCGAGATCGAGGCTGAGTCCGAGCCCTGGGGTCGAGCGAGGCGGAGTCCGTCGTCCGAGGTCGAGGCTGAGTCCGAGCCCTGGGGTCGGGCGAGGCGGAGTCCGTCGTCCGAGGTCGAGGCTGAGTCCGAGCCCTGGGGTCGGGCGAGGCGGAGATCTTCGTCCGAGGTCGAGGTTGAGTCCGAGCCCTGGGGTCGGGCGAGGCGGAGTCTGTCTTCCGAGGTCGAGGTTGAGTCCGAGCCCTGGGGTCGGGCGAGGCGGAGACCGTCGTCCGGTGTCGAGGTTGAGCCCGAGCTCTGGGGTCGGGTGGGGCGAAGCTTCCTGTGGCGCCCGAGGCTGGACTTAGCTGCTGTCAACCTCACTCTGTCGAGTGGCACAACAGTCGGAGCAGCACAGGCGGCGCTGTTTTCCTATTAGGTCGGTCAGTGGAGCGGCGAAGTGACTGCGGTCACTTCGGCTCTGTCGACTGAAGAGCGCGCGTCAGGATAAGGTGTCAGGCGATCCTTGCATTAAATGCTCCTGCGATACGATAGGTTGGCATGGTGATCCGGCCAAGGTTGCTTCTCCGCGAAGCCTGTCCGAGCTGGGCCTTGGGCGAGTCGAAGGTGCGTCCGTTGCTTGAGGGGACCCTCGGGCGAGACGTGAATCCTCTTGGGCCGGCTGCCTTTTCCTGAGGCTGGGCTCGGGCGAGGCGTGATCGTGTCCCTTGAGTGGACGGAGCCTTGACCTGAATCACGCCCATCAGGCCTTTGCAGCTTTGTGCTGATGGGGGACGGAGCCATCTATTGTAGCTTCCGTTAGGTTAGGATTTGGGTCGCCAAGGGCAACGATTCGGCCAGCTCGGTAATGGCGACCACAGCGGGCGGCTCGTGCACAGTCATTGGGCGCCACCGTGGGGAGGATGGAACAGTTGCCGTCAGATCTTATCGAACGGTCTAGATTTGAACTAGCGTGGGCCGTTGATCTCAGGATGATCGGACGGGATTAGATGTTGTGTAATGTTTTGACCAAGACGATTTCAGCCGTAGATTCGAGATCCAGTGATGAATGTTAAATCCTCGACTCATTAAATCCTTGCCATCGGATCTAGATCGGGCGACTTTGGGCGCGTACCGGTTTGGCCGAGATCCGATCTAATCCGTGCCCTCGGCTGGTGATCCAACGGCCAGAATCCTACGATACCCCTTCGCGGGACAAATTCGCATAAGAACCCTTATGTTTTTATAGAATAAAATTGTAACACCCCAGGTGTTACTATACGTTTAACAACGACTATGGACGTAAGTACGAGATATCGGAATAATATCCTGAGACACTCGCCTTTGTTTGGAACAGCCTTATGTTATCGCTGATATGGATAGGAGTTACATGCTTCTCTACTCTTAAAAGTATTTCACTCCGAATCTCAGGACGAGATTCTTTCAAGGGGGAGGGTTGTAACACCCCAGGTGTTACTATACGTTTAACAACGACTATGGACGTAAGTACGAGATATCAGTAAGAATAATAGTCTCTATATCCTAATTATATTCGCCTACCAGTATTCTGGTATCACTTCATCTATGTCTATCGGGACTGTCCAAAATATTTCACGAAATTCGGACTTTAGTAACCTTCATTCTGGTGTTGTTTAGACTGGTCGAGAGCGTGAATGCGATTTCAGAAATAGTTCGAGTTTATAATTTCGACCGCATTCATGTCCAAAAAATATAAGGCGTAGAGTTATTAATCGAATCGCTCTCTTGTCAAATGTTTGGATAGCGGTTAGCCGATTCACTTTCCTATTTAAAAATCTGAGATAATTAGAGTTGATATTGAGTATTCGTAAGTAATCTGTTCCACTGTCTACAACTATGGAAATTTATCTGATCCTGAAAATACCTACCAATTTTAGCATAGTCCAAAAATATTAAAATTGATATTGTTTGGATGGGTGTGTTTGTATATCGTTCGGATTCAAATTCCATATTTTTCACTTATTTGAGTATTATATTGTTAAAGTTTGGAGAAGAAAAATCTGAATTTTCTTATTTCTATGTATCCATCTCCAACTAATTCTCATTCTACTTAAACAATGACTCACAGAAAGTGTCTCTGGTATGTTCCTTGGAAAATCTCAAACCGCCATTTCTGTTTTGCCTCTATCCTGGACGTATGCTACTTCTACACGTTGCTTCCTCCTTAATCCTTATCCTCTCGCACAGCAGAAAAATCTTCAGCCGCTGCTCATGGTGTTGATTTTTTTTTCTGTTACGCGGTGTTGGTTTTTCCTGCGCGGTGCTTTACTCCCTGGATATTTTCAGCATCGTTCTTATCCCAGCGTGCGCACGCGGCCATTCTGTCTCTCGTGCTTATCTCTCTGCTCGCTCATCTCTCTGGTGTCCATCCCCAGCCCACCGAGCTCCCTCCATCTTGCTCCCCATGGCCGAGCGCCCTCCCGTCCTCCAACTCGCCAGCGCTTGGCTTCCTGCTTGCCAAGTCCATCTCCCTCCCTAGCGCTGTCCCACCTCCTGCTCCTCCACGGCGCTCAGTTCCAGCTCGCCGGCTGTGCAACTCGCCCATGGCGCCCATCTCTCTGGCCGCGACCTCCCTGCTCCTCCTTTCCCCAGCCGCGGTCTTCCCTGCTCTAGCCCAGCCGAGCTCGTCCCTGCGCGCGTGTTCTCCTGCGTCCAGCCGAGCGCGCGAAACTTCTCTGCTCACGGCACTCCCTGTCTGCTCGGCCATGGTGAAACCCTCCTTACCATGGATGCCGGAGTTCCTCTGCTCGTTCTCATGGCCGCCGTCGAGCTTCCGGCGCGCGCCCATCTCCTCTGCTCCCCCGCGCGCGTCCTGGGACTCTCCATCGCGCCGATCTGTGCCCGGCCGTGGCCGTCGAACTCGCCCAGCTCGGATTTTTGCTTGGTCGCCCGCCGTTTACCAGTACCGTGGTCTCGCTCGGACGCGTACTGTCAAGATTGTTCCTGCACGCACGCCCTGGTACCCCTGCTCGCTGTTGGGCCGACCGTCAGCAGCTTCCCGGCCTCCGTCGTGCTCAGCAGCGAGTAATTTATGTCGGAGCAGTTACTGAGACGCCCTCCTTTGCGTCGTGCTCGCCAGATCAAGCCTCGCGTCGTCGATTTGCGCAGTTCATGTTCGGCAATCGGTTTAGTCTCCGTCGAACTTCTATTTACCGTGACGCCGAGCTCCTTCAACACTGCCCCACTCCGTTGTCGTTATTCCGTCGCCTCACTTCGATGTCAGTTCCTTCATGACATCTCCTACTTGTGTTCGCGCCGACAAAAGGATCCTAAGAGAATGTGGAAAAACAAGCCCCAAGTTGATGCCTCAAATACTCGACGAAAAGCCTGAACTATAAATTATCGTGGTTCTTGCAGAGTTCGCGTCGAATTTAATTTTGGATGAGCTGATTTGCTACTACTATTATTTTGTTTTAATGAATAGATTGATAGATATGTAGGTTGCGATGATTTTTTTTATTTAGTATAGGTACGCTTAGTAATTATGGCTAGCTCCGTTGTTGTGTCCGTGTGCTGTTACGTGACAATATAATTGTTTTTAGAATAATGAAGTAGTTGAGTCAGAGATTGAGGTTTAAATTTTAGATGCATAATTATGCAAAATATAGAGGTAGACATGGATGCGATGTATGATCTAGTTAATGACGAGACAGATAAGTTTAATATTTTAATCAGCTAGCTAGCAGGAATTTGCAATGTATTTATTCCTATTTTAATTATTTGAGGGAGTCAATATTCTATATCAATAATATTCTATATCAATAATTAGTATAATCGGTCTATGTTTATGATCGGTAAATGTTGTAATCAATTAATGTGCTATACAAATGAATATGGAAAATAGTTTAGAAAACTAGTTAAGTTAGTTTTAAGTATGATTATGGTCGATTGTGGTTAGCATCGTCGACATGTATCTTATATATCTTAATTTACAAAATGGAAACATATGTCTAGTGTAATCGAATTGATCTGATGCTTGTGATTACTTGCGTTCAATGGTGAATTAATCACATTGTATAATGATCGTCAATTGGTAGGTGATGTGAATGGTGCCTCGATGCATGTTTTGATATAGGACTTGTGTTTAGTTTATTATCACTTGATTTTTGAAGTAGATGCGATCACGCTAGAAAAGTGTGATAATTGGGCATAGTCGTATATCAGTAACTAGTGTTTCCGTATAAAATTCTACAACGCCTCGCCGCTAGGTGTTTAATTCGCTATCGCGTAGCACTATTTAGGTTTGTGATATTCCTGTCTATATGTGTCACACCCGGTTTTTAGAAGGCAAACCGAATGCGAACCATGTACGTGCCAGGATCAGCAATTCACGTACACAGCAGTTACATAACATGGACATCATCACACAGTGCTTGTTGGGACCATGCTTCGTCGCCGAAGGTCCTGCAGAAACAAACACCTTCGACAAATCTGTTTAGACGTGATACCGAAGCTACCGCTCATGAAGCTTCGATACTATAACGTATCCAAAGACGAAGGATTGAACCGACATAAAGATGGAATGACTTTTTAGTCCATAAGGGTCTGAGTCATAATTGTAATCTTCTGTAAGGGGCATGATTATAATTTCTTACAGGCTGCGTCCTGTGCCTATAAATAGATGAACAATACTCCTTTACTGTTCACGCAATCTGGTAACTGCTAACGCATCACTCTGGAATTATTGTTTTCTGCCAAGGCGAAGGTATAAATGTACCTAAATATTATATTTTAATATTTAAGTTCACATTATAAAATAAGTGAATAATGTTATTTATTCTTGGTATTCTATAACGTTTTATATTTTATATTTCATTTCGCATTGTTTTATCTTTAATCACGAAGGTGTGACCTTCGTGATATACTATTCATAACCTTCGTCCGAAGCACATTAAATCCTTGGGGAAATAATGCTTGAGCGGACGAAGGGCTTTAACATTTAACATTCTATGTTGCCTTGTTCTTAATTCATAGCATTTGAGAACAAGTCCCAATAGTATTAAAAAGGGGAAAAATAGTCGATTACATCATATGTCTGAGACATCCATATACTCTTTACAATAAATCAAAGTGCGGAAAAGAAACGTAGATAAACGTGGCCTTCACAGGCAGGCGATTGGGGGTTGCCGCTAACCCACGCCTAGAACTCATCATAATCTTGGAACTCCTGATGCTCTCCTTCCACAGCTTCATCTTCTCCTGAGCAGGGGTTGCAATGCTGACAACCTGGAGATGTGGGGTTTGGTGTGTAGAGCAAGGGTGAGTACACATCAACATACTCAGCAAGTATCCTGTTCGGCTGTAGTGGACTAGCTTTATGTGGGGGTAAGTCAAGCAGTTGCTTTTAGTTGGTCATATTATTATTACTAGTAGAGAAAGCCAAGTTTTAGATTTAACCCACGTTATTAACCCAAACGTACTCCTTTCCAAACGGAAAGAGTACTACTTACCATTACCAGAGTCACTACCAAGAACCATCAATCTCATTGCCACCTGCAAATCCGAACATCTCTGATCAAGTACCACTAATCACTGGAGCTCCCTTGGCCGCTCATAACCGCGAGCACGACTGATATATCATTTTTCAAACACTCTGCAGAGGTTGTGCACTTTACCCACAAGCCGTGATTCCCTTTCTGTTCGAAGATCATGACTCTCCATTGATCACTACCAAGAACCATCAATCTCATTGCCACCTGCAAATCCGAACATCTTTGATCAAGTACCACTAATCACTAGAGCTCCCTTGGCCGCTCATAACCGCGAGCACGGCTGATATATCAGTTTTCAAACACTCTGCAGAGGTTGTGCACTTTACCCACAAGCCGTGATTCCCTTTCTACCCGGAGATCATGACTATCCATTGATCACTACCAAGGTGACCCAGCAGGGCATCACTATGTAGCCTTTACAAAGATTCCCCGGGGCTGTAGCCGCCCGTTAGGTTTCCTAAATGCACCGCACTCCTCCCCAAGGGGCAAACCCAAACTTGGCAGAGCGAGCCGCATACACCGAGCCCCACTTACGGCACGACGGCTAAGCGAACTACACCCCGGATCCTCTAATTATTCAGCTAAGGGCACCCCATTCCACCCTCATGGTTGCACTGTTTTCCCGGGCGGTCATCCAACGAACAGGTCTTTACGGAGAAGCACTCGAGAAACCGCTCGAGTCCCCTTAAGGGCCACAAGTTCCATCATCATAATCAAAAGGGAAAACAGCGTATCATAGATAATCTCATCATGTTCATTGATTAGAGTTGAGCAATAGCATAAGACTAAGCAATAATAATCCAACCCAAATAGGTAAACAAGGACATGGATAACAAAAGCTAGTCAATCCTTAGGTATAAATGTGTAATGCGGGAGGTGAATTAAAGAATGTATAGGACAAAGATAGGTCAAGGGACACTTGCCTCCACTAACCGACTGCTGCTCAGGGGCTTCTCCTGCGAGTTCTTCGGGCTCTCCGACCGGATCGTTCTCTATGCGAGCGCAAACATACATACATCCACATATTTAATACAAAAGAACAGTACACCATACAATAGAATGCAGTAAGTAAACAGACGTTCCACGCGGGCTCGCAATTACGGTTAAGAGAGAAAGAGGAAAAGACAGTCGAGAAACGATCACGTTACATTATTATGAATTAAACCACTCACTCAATTGAAAGGCATTAATGTAGACACTATGTTTAGCATAAAGTAAAGTCATGTTTCATGTCTAATCATTATAAGCAGATGAAGATAAATTAAAAGGATTGTCGCGCGGCGAGACGCGCGACATAGCACTCTAAATCGAATTAAGAAATCAACGACTCGTCGCGCGACCGAGCGCACAACGAGACACTTTGCATTAATTATAAAGAGACGTTAAGCTTCGCGCGACGAAACGCACGACGGCATACGTCAACTGAACTGAGTCTAAAGTGGAACGTCGCGTGAATACACGCGCGACGTTACACATTAAACAACCTGAAATTAAAATGGATCGTCGCGCGACGAAGCGCACGACGCAACACATTCATAGAATCTGAAATTAGATAAATTCGTCGCGCGACGAAGCGCGCGACACAACACGCTAACTAACGGAGTTTGAAACTAACTAAAATCCAAGAATAATCACCGCGCGTGTGGGGTTGCGCACGTGGGAACGCGTTAGGGGTAAACGGGGGAGCGTGAGGCCACGCCAAGGCCACGCGAGCCACGCCGAGGGCCGGGATGCCGCGCGCAGGGGGCCGAGGCCGCGCCAAGGGGCCGCGCCGCGCGAGCAGGGGGGCGGGGGCCACGCGCCACGGGTAGGGGAGGGGCGGGGGCCACGCGCCGCGGGCAGGGGAGGAGCGGGGCCGCGCGCGCCGCGCGAGCAGGGGAGCGGGGCCGCGCCGCCGGCGAGCAGGGAGGGCAGGGGCGCGCGCGTGCAGGAAAAAGAGAGGGCACGCGCAGGGGGAGAAGAGGAGGGAGAGGGAGAGAGAGAGAGGAGAAGGGAGGAGAGGGGAGCTCACCTCGGGATCCAACTCCGGCGATCACCGTCTCCAAAACCTAGGGCACCATGGGGAGAGAGAGGTGGAAGAGGGAGAGGGAGGTTGCTGCGCGGGAAATCCAAATGAGAGAGGGAGGAGAGGAGGGGCGCATGGGGGGTGTGGGGCGCTAGGGGCGTGCAGGGCCGGGCCGGGCCGGACCGGGCCGGGCTGGGCTGGGTTGGGTTGGGCCGAGCCACTTCGCGGATCCGAACCTACGACACGCACGACCCTCAAACGGGCACCAATCGCGAATCGAAATCCGAGACGGAACGAGACGAACACGCGACATCAAACAAAGAAATGCGCTTTGGCATGATGCAACACCCATGACACTTAGGTTTTGGTTTATACATGACACGGACACCTGTGACTATACTGGTTTGAAATTGGGAAGAAGGAGAGAAACAGGAAGAGAAAAGAGAGTAACGCCCAAATTTGGTGAGAGAAAAGAAGAAAAAATCCTACCCCCAAATTCAGGGCGTTACAAACCTATCCCCCTTAAAAGAATCTCGCCCTCGAGATTCAGGGTTGGCTAGCAAAGAGCTCAGGGTATTTGGCCATCAGATCATCTTCACGCTCCCAGGTTGCTTCTTCCTCAGAGTGGTGATTCCATCTGACTTTGCACATTCTGATGGTCTTCCTTCGGGTGACTCTGTCTGCCGTCTCAAGGATTTGCGCTGGTTTCTCTGTGTAGGTCAAATCCTCCTGGACCTCCAGACCTTCGACTGGCAACTGCTCTTCTGGCACACGCAGACACTTCTTCAACTGAGACACATGAAAAACATCATGCACTGCGGACAAACCTTCTGGCAAACTGAGCTGATAGGCCACTTCTCCATGCCTTGCGAGGATTTGATATGGACCGATGTAGCGGAGTGCTAGCTTGCCTTTCACTCTGAACCTTCTGACTCCTCTGATCGGTGACACTTTCAGATAGACAAAGTCTCCAACTTCGAAACTCAGCTCTCTTCTTGTGTCTGCATAGCTTCGCTGCCTTGATTGCGCTATCTTCAGATTCTCTTGGACCATCTTGATGTTCTCTTCAGCTTCAAGAAAAATGTCTGGCCCAAACACTTGCTTTTCTCCAGGCTGATCCCATTGCAACGTAGTTCTACAACTCCTTCCATAAAGCGCCTGAAATGGTGACATCTTCAAACTGGCCTGGTAACTGTTCTTATAGGAGAACTCTGCATAAGGCAATCGCTTGTCCCATCCGGACTGATCTTGCAACGCACAAGATCTCAACATGTCTTCAAGGATTTGATTGGTCCTTTCGGTCTGACCATCTTTCTGCGGATGATAAGCTGAACTGAAATTCAGATGTGTGCCCAAGGCTTCATGCAACTGCTGCCAGAAATGAGAGGTGAACTGCGTTCCTCGGTCTGACACTATCTTCTTTGGCACACCATGAAGACAGACGATCCGAGACATGTACAACTCTGCCAATACTGCACTGCTGTAGTTGGTCTTGACAGGTATGAAGGGGGCTGACTTGGTTAAGCGGTCCACCACTACCTAAATGGAATCATAGCCGGCTCGAGTGTGAGGCAATCCGACTATGAAATCCATACCGATTTCATCCCATTTCCATTGAGGAATTTGCAATGGTTGCAACAATCCGGCTGGTCTCTGGTGCTCTGCCTTGATCCGTCGACAACTATCACAGATGGCCACATGCTCTGCGATTTCCCTCTTCATTCCGTACCACCAGAATTTCTTCTTCAGATCATGATACATCTTCTCACTACCAGGGTGAATCGAATAGGCTGTCTCATGAGCTTCCTTGAGGATCAACTCCCGAATAGACTGGACATTGGGAACACACAAGCGGTCTTTGAACCATATCACACCTTCTGTATCTTCTCGAAAATCTTTGCCTCTGCCGCCTAGAATCAGTTGCCGGATCTCACTGATCTTCTCATCATTCTTCTGTGCTTCTTTGATTTCCCGCTCCAAGGTAGGTTCCAACTCAATTATGACTCCTCGCGAGTTGTTCAGAAATCTGAGACTCAACCTGTCAAACTCCTTGGCCAACTCATAAGGCATCGGACGAGCGACCATCAGATTGACTTGACTCTTTCTGCTCAAAGCATCTGCCACTACGTTCGCTTTGCCTGGATGGTAATGGATCTCCAACTCGTAGTCTTTGATCAGCTCTAACCATCTTTGTTGCCTCATATTCAGTTCTGACTGAGTGAATATGTACTTCAGACTCTTGTGGTCTGTGTAAACATCACATTTCTGTCCATACAGATAGTGCCTCCATGTCTTCAGTGCGTGAACCACTGGTGCCAACTCTAGGTCATGGATTGGGTAATTCTTCTCATGAAACTTCAGCTGTCGGGACGAGTAAGCCACAACTCTTCCTTCTTGCATCAACACGCATCCCAAACCAGTGTAACAAGCATCACAATACACCGAGAAGGGCTTGTGCACATCAGGCAAAACTAAGACAGGCGTTGTAGTCAACTTCTCTTTCAGCGCTTCGAAGGCCTCTTGACATTTCTGGGTCCACTTGAACTCGACCTTGTTGCCTAGCAACGCTGTCATTGGTTTCGCAATCTTTGAAAACCCTTCAATGAATCGCCGATAATATCCGGCCATTCCAATGAAGCTCTTGATTCCTCGAGCATCCATTGGCGCTTTCCAGTTTAGAATGTCTGCCACTTTCTTTGGATCCACAGCCAATCCTTCTTTGTTGATTATGTGACCCAAGAACAGGACTTCACTGATCTAGAACTCGCACTTGCTCAACTTTGCATACAGCTGGTGCTCTCGCAATCTCTGCAATACCATCCTCAAATGATCTGCATGCTCTTCTTCGCTTTGAGAGTATATCAGAATGTCATCAATGAATACCACCACAAACTTGTCAAGATAATCCATGAATACACTGTTCATCAGATTCATGAAGAAGGCTGGTGCATTGGTCAAACCGAAAGACATCACAGTGAACTCATACAAACCATACTTGGTAATGAATGCCGTCTTCGGAATGTCCGAAGGTCGGATCCTGAGCTGATGATAACCTGACCTCAGATCAATCTTGGAGAACACACTGGCTCCTCTCAACTGGTCAAACAGATCTTCTATTCTGGGCAAAGGGTACTTATTCTTGATGGTGACCTCATTTAGAGCTCGATAATCGATACACATCCTTCTGGTGCCATCTTTCTTCTCCACGAATAGGACAGGGGCGGCCTAAGGCGAGGTTCTTGGCCGAATGTAACCTTTCTCTGACAGCTCATCAATCTGCTTCTTAAGTTCAACCAACTCTGGTCCTGATACTCTGTAAGCTCTCTTAAAGATGGGGGCGGTGCCAGGGAGAAGCTCTATGGCAAATTCAACTTTCCGCTCTGGTGGCATACCTGGTAAGTCCTTTGGAAACACATCTGGAAACTCAGACACAACCTTGATACTCTCAATTGGGTCTGCTTCACTGCTATCGACAGCCATCTGATAACAACTTCCTTTCTTCAGCTCAGGCGAGACTAATTCGGTCACCACTTCCTCTCCTAGTGGGGACACCAACTTGATTGTCCTCTTATCACAACTGATAACTGCCTGATACTTATCTAGCCAATTCATCCCTAGGATGACATCTATTCCCTGAGTACCCATTACTATGAGGTTGGCGGGAAACGATATCCCCCTTATTTCCACACTTACATTCAAACAAATGCTATCGGCTCGAATTCTACCACCGGCTGAGTCAATTTGAATGGGGGTTGACATGGTAGTTATTAGAAGATTATGTGCTCCTACCCATGATGCAGTAATGAAAGAATGTGTTGCTCCAGTATCAAATAACACTTCTGCAATATATGAGTCGACTGGAAACATACCTACTATCAGCCTCCAAGTGGTTCAGTCTCCCATGATTATAGCGCGGTTGAGAGCGGTTGCCTGCTCCAGGCTGAGACACATTCTGCTTTGCTGGGGCATTGGGGCCTGACTGCTGCTGGACTGCCTTCTTCGGACATTGCATCACCCAGTGGCCTTGCTCTCCACAGTGGAAACATGCTCTGTTTCCAACCTGAGCTGGTGCTGCCTGACTGTTCTGCTGGGTTGCTGGGGCAGGAAGACGAGGTACCTGCTGATTCTGCCTCTGGAACTGACCTCCTCCTAACTGATTGTTCTGACGATTCTGATACTGGTGCTGAGGATACTGCCTTTGGAATTGCTGCTGCTGAGGTGGACGCTGGTTCTGCCTGAACTGCTGAGGTTGATTGCTTGCGAAATGAGGACGATTGCTGCTTCCAGGCTGGGGTCCACTGATCTTGCGCTTGCGATCCTCCATCTCTTTGCGCTTCCTCTCTATCATGATTGCTCTGTCAATCAGGTGCTAGAATGTCGAGAAGGTATGATTCATCAGTTGATACTGAAGAGGGTCAACCAAGCCTCTCAGGAAACGGTACTGTCGCTTGGCGTCGGTGTTGACATCTTCAGGAGCATAGCGAGACAATTGCAGAAACCTGTCTCGGTACTCACTAACAGATGATGACCCTTGCTTGAGGGCCAGGAACTCCTCCTTCTTCACTGTCATCAGACCTGCAGGCACATGGTATTGACGAAAGCTTCCTCTGAACTCTTCCCAGGTGATGGTGTCAGGGTTGGCATGGGTGACAAGATAAGACTCCCACCATGACTGAGCTGCTCCTCTCAACAGACGGGGACCATATAGGACTTTCTCCCTGTCGTTGCACTGAGCGGTGTGCAACTTCCGCTCCACAGTGCGCAGCCAGTCTTCAGCATCCATGGGGTCAGAAGAATGAGCAAACATTGGGGGATGACCTCTCATGAATTCGGCACGCTTATCCCTGGGCATCTGAGGCATCTGAGGTTGAGGTGGTGGTTGTTGCTGCTGCTGCTGCTGAATGGCGGTCATAGTCTGACCGATGGCTTGAACTGCCTGAGTCTGCATCAGGAACATCTGCTCGATGGACATCGGGGGCGGGGGCGACAGCTGCTGTTGCTGGGGTGCCTCATCCTGCTGAGCTGGCCGCTCCTCCTGAGCACGCCTTCCTCCTCTGCGCATATTCTCTGACATCTGCAGAATGCAATCACACATCAGAACTGATCTTGCAAATCTTGCAGCATAAGAAAAGAGTATAGGATTCTTCAACAACACTGAACAGATGAGCATCTTCACTGATCTCCAACACAGACCACACAACTTCTCAGATAAAGAGGAAAGTGGGGTGAAAGGCTTCCCAACTAAATAGCTAACTCCTTTAACATAACATGTAAACCAAAATGTAGGGGATACCCACATTCTGGCGACAGTCATTACAAAGATCCAAATCAAACATAGTTCATCATGGCAAACATAAATGCACAGGATATAGCAAACTACCCTGTCTAACTAAGACTAACTAAAAGCGAGACTAACGCTAAGACTGTAGCTTCTACGTATATATTTCATATTAATTACAAGATCCGACTCTAACGATCTATGGTTCTAGATTTATCTTGGTCTTGCAGTCGGGATTGCCATAAGACTGGTGTCCATGCAGAGGTGAGCGGTACGGGTGCTGAGTCCCGACGGGAGCGGGGGAACCATCGTCCAGGTGACGATGCTCCACGCGCTCAGCCCGTAGCAGGGCGATCTCAGCATGAGCCCTACTCAGCTCGTCTAGTGCATAGTCCAGCTCCGTGTTTAGCACGGCGGCTAGGTTGACTGTGCTGCTCAACCTAGGATTGTCCTCACCGACAGGCGAAACAATCACGCCTCCTGTGCTGCCAGATGGACGGCAGGGGTAATACTTCAGGTTGAGACTGTCAGCTACCCCACCGAGCACTGAGCAGTAGTGCAAAAGAGCACGCCGTGCGGCATCTTGCATGGCCGCCTCAGCTGAGTCCCGCTCAGAGATAGAATAGTGCTCTTAGCAGGCCTCCGCACCCTGGAGACTGTTCTCCGGACGACGCACCAAGCAGGTCGCCTCCCAGCGGTCCGGGTAGACCCTGCGACTATGCTGGTAGACCACACAACGATACTTGATAGACCAAGTACGCCGGTCAAGTGCCCGACGTAGCAGGGTGTCGAGCGCATCGTGGAAGTGACACCCGCGAGCAGCGTCGCGAGCGATGGGTCGAGCAACCCATCCTTCTGGCTCCTGGTCAGCAGAAAAGTCGGTGTCGTGGCTCGAGCTATCGTCGCCACCTCCATCGTTTGGGTCTCCTCTAGCAGCTACTCCAGAGGCTGGAGCGTCCAGTGGTGGTGCAGGGGGCGCCTCCAGGGGAAGCACAGGGGAGCAGCTCCTCACAGACTCTATCTCTTGCTAGAGCGAGAAAGAGGAGCCCTGCTGCTCCTGCCGTCGACGTTCCTGCTCCTCATGCAGGCGGTGGTGCAGCCTCTCCAAGTGACTGGACTGACCTGCCACGGGACGGCGAAGCGGACGTTCCGCGAGACGAGAGGGTAAGAAGGGGATGACAGACTTCCGTGCGGTGTGTCTAAGACGAGCCATCTACAAAAGACACCGCAAGCAAAAGAGTGAGAACAGAACTAGTATGACCAGCAAGTAATGAACCATAAATAAATGAAGGATTAGAATAAAACACAATTTTTCAGCAAGGTATAATATACAGTAGAACATAGGTTTTGGTCGATATGACCAACTTTTGAAGGGATACCAAAGTCAAGGCAGGGACAGAGGTCTATAATCCTTAGAACGACCATTCTACTCTAGGTTAGCGGTCCTACAGTCAGCACGGCTTTGATACCACCTATGTCACACCCGGTTTTTAGAAGGCAAACCGAATGCGGACCATGTACGTGCCAGGATCAACAATTCACGTACACAGCAGTTACATAACATGGACATCATCACACAATGCTCAAATAGTATTAAAAAGGGGAAAATAGTCGATTACATCATATGTCTGAGACATCCATATAGTCTTTACAATAAATCAAAGTGCGGAAAAGAAACATAGATAAACGCGGCCTTCACAGGCAGCCGACTGGGGGTTGCCGCTAACCCACGCCTAGAACTCATCATAATCTTGGAACTCCTGATGGTCTCCTTCCATAGCTTCATCTTCTCCTGAGCAGGGGTTGCAATGCTGACAACCTGGGGATGGGGGGGTTTGGTGTGTAGAGCAAGGGTGAGTACACATCAACATACTCAGCAAGTATCCTGTTTGGCTGTAGTGGACTAGCTTTATGTGGGGGTAAGTCAAGCAGTTGCTTTTAGTTGGTCAGATTATTATTACTAGTAGAGAAAGCCAAGTTTTAGATTTAATCCACGTTATTAACCCAAACGTACTCCTTTCCAAACGGAAAGAGTACTACTTACCATTACCAGAGTCACTACCAAGAACCATCAATCTCATTGCCACCTGCAAATCCAAACATCTCTGATCAAGTACCACTAATCACTGGAGCTCCCTTGGCCACTCATAACCGCGAGCACGGCTGATATATCAGTTTTCAAACACTCTGCAGAGGTTGTGCACTTTACCCACAAGCCGTGATTCCCTTTCTGCCCGGAGATCATGACTCTCCATTGATCACTACCAAGAACCATCAATCTCATTGCCACCTGCAAATCCGAACATCTCTGATCAAGTACCACTAATCACTGGAGCTCTCTTGGCCGCTCATAACCGCGAGCACGGCTGATATATCAGTTTTCAAACACTCTGCAGAGGTTGTGCACTTTACCCACAAGCCGTGATTCCCTTTCTGCCCGGGGATCATGACTCTCCATTGATCACTACCAAGGTGACCCAGCAGGGCATCACTACGTAGCCTTTACAAAGATTCCCCGGGGCTGTAGCCACCCGTTAGGTTTCCTAAATGCACCACATTCCTCCCCAAGGGGTGAACCCAAACTTGGCAGAGCAAGCCGCATACACCGAGCCCCACTAACGGCACGACGGCTAAGCGAACTACACCCCAGATCCTCTAATTATTCAGCTAAGGGCACCCCATTCCACCCTCATGGTTGCACTGTTTTCCCGGACGGTCATCCAACGAACAGGTCCTTACGGAGAGGCACTCGAGAAACCGCTCGAGTCCCCTTAAGGGCCACAAGTTCCATCATCATAATCAAATGGGAAAACAACGTATCATAGATAATCTCATCATGTTCATTGATTAGAGTTGAGCAATAGCATAAGACTAAGCAATAATAATCCAACCCAAATAGGTAAACAAGGACATGGATAACAAAAGCTAGTCAATCCTTAGGTATAAATGTGTAATGCGGGAGGTGAATTAAAGAATGTATAGGACAAAGATATGTCAAGGGACACTTGCCTCCACCAACCGACTGCTGCTCAGGGGCTTCTCCTGCGAGTTCTTTGGGCTCTCCGACCAGATCGTTCTCTATGCGAGCGCAAACATACATACATCCACATATTTAATATAAAAGAACAGTACACCATACAATAGAATGCAGTAAGTAAATAGACGTTCCACGCGGGCTTGCAATTACGGTTAAGAGAGAAAGAGGAAAAGACAGTCGAGAAACGATCACGTTACATTATTATGAATTAAACCACTCGCTCAATTGAAAGGCATTAATGTAGACACTATGTTTAGCATAAAGTAAAGTCATGTTTCATGTCTAATCATTATAAGCAGATGAAGATAAATTAAAAGGATTGTCGCGTGGCGAGACGCGCGACATAGCACTCTAAATCGAATTAAGAAATCAACGACTCGTCGCGCGACCGATCGCACAACGAGACACTTTGCATTAATTATAAAGAGACATTAAGCTTCGCGTGACGAAACGCATGACGACATACGTCAACTGAACTGAGTCTAAAGTGGAACGTCGCGTGAATACACGCACGATGTTACACATTAAACAACCTGAAATTAAAATGGATCGTCGCGCGACGAAGCGCACGACGCAACACATTCATAGAATCTGAAATTAGATAAATTCGTCGCAAGACGAAGCGCGCGACACAACACGCTAACTAACGGAGTTTGAAACTAACTAAAAACCAAGAATAATCACCGCGCGCGTGGGGTTGCGCACGCGGGAATGCGTTAGGGGTGAACGGGGGAGCGCGAGGCCACGCCAAGGCCACGCGAGCCACGCCGAGGGCCGGGACACCACGCGCAGGGGGCCGAGGCCGCGCCGGGGCCGAACGCCACACCAGGGGCAAGGCCGCCGCGCCGGAGGCCTCGCCGGGGGTCACGCCAGAACAAAGGCTGATCATCAAGTGAGCGACGTCTAACAACACTAACATAGTGTTATCCAGGCAAGCCCCGGTGCATGCAACCCCTTTCCTTATGTTTTAAATGATTTTTACACACTTTAAGTCTAGCGAAATGTGCATTAGGTTTATAGGAGTTGCTTGGAAACCCTTTGATGCATTGGCTTCCTTGAAATCCATTCCTTTTATAGATACTTCTGGTGAAGTATCAAATATGATTTACAAAATGGCTTAGCCTTGCTTAGAGGTAAATCTTGCGGATAGAGTTTGTCCTTTGCACGAATGCCTGGCTCAGGTTTATCCTGAGGAAGGATGGCTTCTAGCTGCAAGAATATTTTCATTGGGAGCGTGGTGGGATCTTACTTCAAAGTTCCCTATAATGCTCTTTTCATCCTAAGGAACACAAACAATCCTAAGGGTGGAAGTACTTAAATCAAGACTTGGGCTAGGAACATGTGATGTTCTACCCAGGTTGATTAAGGATTATAGAGAATGTAGGCCTGAGGATTGAGGACCTTTTAACTGGTCACATGCCTCATCATGGGTATGCTTTGCCTCGGGCAGACTAATACCAGAATAGGACAACACGCAATGGGAGTGGAGAGATGGCGAGAGTAGCGTGTACCCTCCGTGGCAAGAGGCTGGACGGTGGTGTATCTGTGCTCTCGGTTGGCGTGAACCTGATCTGGTCTTAAGAACCCGGGTGGCGAGTTGACATATGCAAGGCTTAAGTGCTACATATGCCGTGTGATTGGAGATCCCCAGCTGGGTATTAATCGATTAAGATCGCTGTTACTTCTCGGATATGAAGACTTGGTCACTAACTTGCAATCTAAGTCCTGGATGGAATCATAATGAGCAAAAATCATGTTGTATTGATTAAAGTGATGATGAAATTAGACTAGATACAAACAAGGTCTATTAATACTTAATCTAGCATTAAAATGTTGAAAATAAGGACTCATTTTAGTAAGCTTTCTGCAAACTATTAATGTTGATTCTTGCTAAAAGCCTTTCCTTGATTCCCAAATCCAGCATATCCTTAAGAGTCTTTTCTTTAGTCGGGTAAGTCTTGATGAGTACTTGTGTACTTAGGGTTTTATTCCCATTGTTGCTGCAGGTTACGAGTCACTTTGATTGTGATTGGTGTTAAGCGCCGGCGGGCATGGCCTTCTTATAAATCTAAGTAACTCTTCTATACTTCTTATTGAGGATGGTCACTTGAGCTAGCATATATTTCAAAAATATAAGTAATTTATAACATTTCAAAGTTATTTCTTTGAATCACTTTTTTAATCACTCCGATCATGTACAATGTAAACTTGATATAACTTGTAAAATTTGGTAATAAGATTTCCGCTGCAAATTGTTGGTGTGTGATTTGTGTTTACTTAATCCTGCGGTCCTAGATGTAAGTGGTTTATCCGAGATCCTTGGGGCACTCAGACAGATCCTGTTAAGTTATCTGGTGCACATGCATAGCCGTATGAGGTCTTTGAGACAAGGACACGTGCATGTGGGTCCAATAACTTGGGAGGTTCTGCCACAAAAACCCGCAGTCCCTTGTGGCTGTTTACTGAGTCTAGGTAATTTTACCCCGGAAACACTGAACTTCTGTGTATTAGTGCTCCCAGTCCAGGAAGTTAGGAAATCAGATAAGTATTTAGAAAATGATTTTTAATGTATAAATAATTGCTAGAATTTTGTATAAGCCATAGAAAATTCATATGAAGTCCAAATTAGTCCATTCCAGTTCCTATAATTTTTTAATAATATTGTTTATCAAATAGTGCCACTGTTTTGACATGAAAACCACATTAAAATTTATATCCTATTTAATCTTGTACAAAACACATAGAATCTTTAGAAATTCATAACTTAAAATCTATAACTCCGATTTGATCCATTCAAGTTGTGTTAGTCACGTACAAATATTTACTATGCAATAACAACATTGATTATACCATATCTCATTCTTTTATAATTAGATCTTTATTTAACTTATGTTGGTTAGTCTTGTTAATCTGCTTATCATTATAATCTACTAGAATATGATCTAAGGTCAATTTATAATTTAGATTAAAGTGGAGTTAGTGATTTAGAGAATAACCTCTCAAATGATTTATATTAACCAATTTGTAATATAGTTTAATATTTAACCACACAAATCTTTTATAAAATCATAACTCCTTAACCATGACTCCGATCTTAGTAGTTCTCGATTCCACGATCTCGTAGCTTCACATAGATCATTATTATTAAATTTGTTCTCATGTTTGGTGTGATGTTGATTTTATCCATACCATGTTTGTTTGTATTGCTACGACTAGCAGTGAGGTCACGTGGATCTGAGGATCATCCTAGTACCTGGAATCTCAAGTCCCAGGCAAGTTGTGCCCTTGACCACTTCTATTACCCAATAATGTTCTTTATTATCATTATTCAATGCATATAATTAATTTTGATGGGACCCAATAGGTCACCCTAGTCTGATTATCTTTTACCTTGTTTACCCCTGAATCACTTGGGTAGTTTTTGCTATTGCTTCATATGGTTTTGGGTTAATATTTCATTATATCCATGTTCCAATTATTCTGTTATTTTATTTATGTTCATGTCAAGATTATTATATTATTTTAATTGGAACATGGAGCTTAACTTGAGAAACACGTGCCACCACAAGGGTGGAATGGGACGCCCTTGGCTAACTAATTAGGAAAGCTAGTGGAAGACTACCTTACCCGAAAGGGGCAAGGGCCGTAGGGGAGTTGCATGCAGGGAGGTTCTCGGGATGATTTTGCTGCGATGGCAGTCAGACGAGGGATTCTTGCAAGTGCTCTTCCCATAAACTGTAGCAGGCTTTCGGAAGCTAGTGGAACTTTATAAAGGCCTCATAGTGGATCTCTAGCCATTCACCTCGGTAGTGTCTAAGGGTCTAGCTAACCCTAGCAACATGGGATACATGACTTGTGGGTATAGGGTACAACCTCTGCAGAGTGTAAAACTAGTATACTAGTCGAGCTCACGGTCAAGAGCAGCTCAGGACTCTCGCATGATTAATTTATGGAACATAAATTCCATTTGTCATATGAATTGCATGGGATTTATTATTAATTTTGTTCTATTATTTATTATGGTTTGGTATTTACTTACATTTAGTAACTGCTAATAAAAGTTGACCAACTTATTAAAAGCAATGCTCAACTTTAACCCCTATTGTTGATCAACTTTACACATCACATGAACTCCCACCTTTGGTGAGTTCATGCCACATTATTCCCCACAACTTGTTGAGCGATGAACATGTGTGAGCTCACCCTTGCTGTCTCACACCCCCCACAGGAGAAGTACATGTGGTTCAAGAGGAGCCACACAACGAGGAGTTCGATTCGATCTAGGTGGCGTCTCCTAGTTGACTTTATGGCACCAAGGACGGACTTTAGTTCGATCTATATTTATCTTTTATTTTGTAAGACTTCCGCTATGTAATAAAGTCTCTGATTATATTGTGACATTTATCTCTATACTCTCTGTTATTATATATGTTGTCTTCATTGGCGTATGTATGAAATGCACCCGGCTTTGTCCCTTAAATCCGGGTGTGACAACTATGCTTTGTGGTGCTTCCAATTCTCTAGCAATGTATGGGAGTAAATGTGGGCAGCAAGACATTCAATATGGTGGGTGGAGGGGGTATAAATAGCCCTCACTCACCAACTAGCCGTTACCAACCCTTCTTGCGCATGGGTGCACCAGATAGTCCGGTGCGCCACCGGTGCGCCAACGGTCACTTCCAACAGCTAGTTCTGACAGCTAGTCGTTGGGCAGTTGGCACGCCGGATAGTGAACATTCACTGTCCGATGCACACGGGACAATCCGGTGTGCCGGCTATAATTCCATTTTTGCAACTCGATGCTCTTGGGTTTCTGCGGGGGAGAGACTCTTCCCTCGGCCAGACAGGCCCCATTGTCAGAGGGAGCACCAAACAGTTTGGTGCACACCGGACAATTTGGTGCACACCGGACAGTCCGGTGCCCCTAGGACAGAAACCCTAATTCTTATTTTCTTCTGTTTTTCGAATCCGTTTTCGTTCTAACTCATGAGTGTGTTATAGAGTGACACCTAGCACTATATGTGAGTGTGAATATGCACCAACACTACACTAGAACTCTCTTGGTCAAACTACTCATCGACAACCCCTCTTTATAGTACGGCTAAAATAAAATAAAGACCTAACTCTATATCGAGTGTACGCAACTCCTTGACACTTGGGATATGAAGACCTTCATCTTTTGATTCGTCGTTTCAGCCGTCGTTTCAAGTTCTCATCTCGGGGATTGTTTTCACCGTTGTAGTACAACTTTCTGTAATGCGACCTAACTTACCATTGTCTCTGCAAAATACGCGTTAGTCACATATAATATTACGTTGTCATTAATCACTAAAACCAACCAGGGGCCTAGATGCTTTCATTGTGGATGCATAGCGCGACCTCGGTGTGCAAACTGCTCTTGTTGGGGGCCTTCGTCTTCCGAAGGTCCTCAAAAACACGACTAACAATTTGTTTTTAGTATGTTATTAAGTAATACCGGAGCTTCATTATCAGAAAGGCTTCGAAATAGATCAAGGGACGTACGATGAAGAAGGAAGGTGACACAGGGAGAAGATGTTGTTCAAGTTGTTGATTACAAATGACAATGCTATCCCTGTGACATTTGTAAACCTTGTATGTAACTGTTGAGGGTATGAATGTAATAGTGTAAGAAGCTGTATGAGCGACTATAAATAGATGAACTGTACCCCCATACTATTTACGCTGGATTGTAATCGCATTCACGTCATTGCCTTGAAGCAAGACGAATGTGTCAATGTAATACAAACTTTGATATTATCAATACATTCGTTATAGAATAAATATGTGTTATGACATTACATTTATAATTACGCTCTCATATCTGTAAATGATGAAGACTTGCTCTTTATGACCTTCGTCCAAGAGCCATTATACCCGAGATGGAATAATGCTTCGAAGGACGAAGGTGTTTAACGTATAACAAATGTGTTGCCTTGCTCTTGATTCACAACAATTGAGAACAAGTGACCAACATTGGTGCCCACCACCGGTGAACTCAAACGACCACCTTCGACAAGAAGAGCTCAAACAACTACTTTCGTCATGCCACCGAAGAAGGCAGCAGGGGCTCGACAACATCTGCTGTTGGATAGCTGCCTGTCGAGCCTGCTCGGCTACCAGAAGAGCCTGCTGCTATGTAAGAGACTGAAGTATCGCAGCCAAAGCAGGATCAATAGCAGGAGAGGCAGCAGGGGCAGCACTGGAACTCCTGGCCTCATGATCATGTGAGCGAGGAGGCATAGGAGGCGTTAGCGGGATCACAAAGTCATCATCATCAGCAGCAGCAACATTAGCAGCTGTGCCCTGGGTCTCGAACTGTCTGAATGCCTCATCCTCAGCCTGAATGTCTGGCACTAGATCTGGCACTGGGCTGGGTCCTCAGGGGCTGGACGATATGATCCAAACTGGAGGCGTGAGGCCTCGAGGGTGCCATGGAACTGAGGCGGTCTGATCAGCTGCACGAAGATGTAACAGAGGTAGTGCGCATACAGTGGCTGACGGCGAGCCTGGAAACCATCCAAAACTGTGTCCTTGATCTCACAGATAAGAAAATCAACGACGTCAAACTCTGAGTGTGAGATCAAGGCACCAAGTAGCCATAGCTGAATATGCGTGGTGGCCTCTCTGTAACCCATCCTGGGCAGCAGTGTCTGTCTCATCACCTGATATAGATACTTCACTGCAGGGGTGAAGTCAGCTGGAGAGCGTCGCGACCCATCTATGAAAGGAGGTCTGAACAGGGCCGCTACATGAGCAGTGGCTAGAGAAACTCTGACATGAGGGCGACGAGGAGGATCTAATGTACCATAGCACAGACTATGAAGATGAGTTGACGACTCTGGAAATCCAAACAGCTATCGTATCTGGCTGGCATGTAATGTGACATCCTCTCGCTCGAAACGGAACCTCATCCACTGATGGTCCGGGCCAATCCATACGATAGCATAAAATACTCAGACCCACTCCTCAATGTATCTACCACTCATAGTCAGTAGAGAAAGAAGACCTGGCAGATAGGAGAGATGCACCTCTGAATTGGCACCGGCTGCTAGCAGAAAGGCAGGTAGATCCAATAGCTGGTGCGCTCGTAGGCCGATCTGCGCTGACAACTGTGCTCGGAAGGACTCCTGAGTCCTGTTACTAAAAAGATCTGCCACTGCAGGGTCCCTCTAAGCAGGCAGCCAGGACTCCACGGGTACGTGTCTGAACCTACATACCCAGGCTGCAGTGGCACGCTGAAGATCAAGCAGTCGAGGATTAGTAGCTAACGGTCACACCTCTGTCTCGTCTCGCTCCCTAAAGTGGGCTGGTGGAATGGGTGGAGTGGAAATGAGAGCGGGAGGGGGAACAGTGGAAGCGGGTGTGGTGGAGGTGGTGTGTATGGGGAAGTGGTGGATGGCTCTGTAGCGACAGGGGCTAGCGAAGTGGGAGGTGGAGTAGTTGCTGTGGCGGGTGTAGAGGGAGCGGAGGAGCGAGGTCCAGATGTGAGGCGACGAACCCTATAGGCAATCTGGTGTGAGGAGATCTGCAACTAGCCACCCTGCTCTGCTTGCTCTACCGATGCTGCCGCTGCAAGTGCTGCACGGGCGGCTCTATCCATACGGTGCTTCTTCCGGCCTTCCTGTTGCTCTAGATATATTGTCTTGCCCTTGACCTGCCTGAAGGGGCGAGGAGGGTCCTCGTCGTATCCTCCCCCTGGCGCTGACATATTCTTCGTGCGCTCATCCTGACGTAAGTGTTGCATAAATGAGTGAAAGACTAAGCACAAGTAGACAACTGCTGATAAGATCATTACCGAAGTGATAAGTACCTGGAAACCTCAAGAGAGAGATAGAATCCAGGTAGGACAGGAGACAGGCACACGGGCAGGCGGGATCACTGAAATGACAGAAGAGGTGAGCACGTATTAATCACATAGTCATAAGTATATGAAACGTGAATAAATACATACACAGAGAATTATGACACAGAAACTTAGTGATTTGGAGATATAGAGGTCAAACGACGCGAAAACGACGTTTGAGCGAGGAATAGTGCCATAGGAGGTTTGACATTAGAAATGGGGCATGCAATGACTTGGAATTGAGCCGATACTTCAAGAGTAGGTATATATGAGTACAAATGAGTGAAGGGTGCGCTTGGTTTGAATTTTGGCGAAGAAAGTGGATTTGGGGCACTCGGCTCGAAATCGATCGCTATAAATGGGAATTTGTTGAAAACTGGTGTCTGGGATATCAGATTGGTGTGAAATTTGGTGAATAAGTTACTTGAGGTGTCATGAAGGTGCTAGAAAAATCTGGGATCGATTTGAGCAATTTTAGCTAGTTTAGGCATTTCACCGAGCACTTAGTGTGCGGGGGTTTAGGTTTTGAGTGAAATGGCTATTTGAGGATATGAAATCCTCCCTAGGGAGCTAGGAACCTGCAGGGGGATTCAATAGAGCACAAGGTACACACACAAGTACTTGGATTCATAGATTGGCACAAGGATTTGAATTGAGCACAAGAGGTGGTGAGGTGAGCACACTGCACAATTGAAACAGAGAAGGGGAGGGGGAAGAAAAGGAGGCCGAGCAGCTCACATGTGAGGAGATGAAGAGGCCGAGCAGAAGCAGAAGGGCCTCCCCGGAGTTCTCCGGTGATCACCGGCGGTGAGAAGCCAAAATGCCAAAGAAAGCCAGAGAGAACCAGAGAGATGAGCTGAGAAAGAAATGTCGTGGCCTCGGGCTCGGGCGAGGGATGTTTTTTTTAAAAAATCGGTTATGGGCACACCAGACAGTTTATAGTGCTTGTCTGGTGCACACAGGACAGCGCACAGTAGATGTCTAGTGAACTACCGGACAGCGCAGAGCAGAAGGGGATCTGCACGCGCCCAGCCGGTGCGACAGACAGTGCACAGTGCAGTGTCCGGTGCACACCGGACTGTCCGGTGAGCACAGAAAGAGGGAATTTTGAAATGTTCTATCTAATTTTTAACCAAACCAAATCCCAACTTATAAGCACACAAAAGAACACTTGTTGGGATAGATATTGGTACCCTCACATATTCTCTCATATTTTTCAAAATATTTTGCCATAGGCTACAAAGTTTTTAGAGAAAATAGTCAAATGGTGAGATTTGCATTGCGGCTTTGCACTAGGGGTTTCATGAATGCCTTGAGTTTTGAATACTCCCCCTAAGTGCAGTGCCACATGCATATCTCAAGAAGGAACAATTGCACAGTAAATGAAATTTTAAGTACTAAAAAGCTTAAAAGCTAAGACTTGTCAAGTTTGAGCCCGAGTTAAGCACTTTCACTCGCTTTGTTGGCAGTTATCTTAACTAGGTTAGACAAGCCCTAGATGCAATACAAGAAATTTAAATATGCAATGCAGGCTTGACAACACCATTTTGAGATTTAAATGAAATTTTTTAGATCAAGAATGTTTAACTCATTCCTCAACATACAAAAGCGGGTTTTATCTAGTGGCTTTATGAAAATGTCCGCTAATTGATCTTCCGATCTCACTCCTTCTAAAATAATGTCTCCTTTAGCAACATGATCTCTAAGGAAGTGATGACGGATATCAATGTGCTTGGTGCGAGAGTGTTGTACATGATTATTAGCAATTTTAACAGCACTCTCATTATCACACAACAAAGGTACCTTTTCTAGAACTACACCATAGTCTAGAAGAGTTTGTTTCATATATAAAATTTGTGTGCAACAAGCACTCGCGGCAATGTATTCCGCTTCGGCGGTTGACAAGGCAACACTATTTTGCTTCTTAGATGTCCATGACACTAGTGATCTCCCAAGCAAATGGCATCCCCCGGATGTATTTTTTCTATCAATTTTGCAACCGGCATAATCCGAATCGGAATAGCCAATTAATTCAAAAGTTGCTCCTTTGGGATACCAAAGGCCAACACTTGGGGTGTGCTCAAGATACCTTAGAATTCTTTTAACAGCGCGAAGGTGAGCTTTCTTAGGATTTGATTGAAATCTAGCACACATATAGACACTAAACATCATATCGGGCCTAGATGCGGTAAGATACAATAAACTACTAATCATGGAATGATATAGAGTTTGATCAATCGGGTTACCTCCCTCATCTAGATCGAGATGTCCATTGGTAGGCATGGGTGTCTTGATTGGTTTGTACTTATCCATGTTGAATCTTTTCAACAAGTCTTTGGTATACTTCTCTTGTGAGAGGAAGTTACCATCTTTCATTTACTTGACTTGAAAGCCGAGGAAGTACGTCAGCTCACCAATCATAGACATCTCGAACTCCTTCGACATCAACTCACCAAATTCCTTGCAATGATAATCATTTGTCGAGCCAAAGATTATATCATCAACATAAACTTGACAAATATGAAAATATCACCGTTATGTTTCTTTGTGAATAAGATTGTGTTGACAGTCTCGGTCTTGAAGCCCTTTTCGATGAGGAAGTCGCGAAGACGCTCATACCAAGCCCTTAGAGCTTGCTTTAACCCATATAGCGCCTTGTACATCCTGTAAGCATGATTAGGATATCTAGGGTCTTCAAGCCCGGGTGGTTGCTCAACATATACAAGTTCATTTATGAAACCATTTAAAAATGCACTTTTTACATCCATTTGATAAAGCTTTATGTCATAGCATGATGCATATGCATGTAGGATATAGATGGCTTCAAGTCGAGCAACCGGTGCAAAGGTCTCTCCAAAATCTAAGCCTTCAACTTGAGAGAAGCCCTCTGCAACAAATCTTGCCTTGTTTCGCACAATCACACCTTGATCATCTTGTTTCTTTCTGAACACCCATTTTGTTCCAATGATCCTTGCATCTTGTGGAGGCTTCTCCATGATCCAAACTTGGTTGCGGGTGAAGTGTTGGGGACTTGTTCTCAAATGCTATGAATCAAGAACAAGGCAACACAAAATGTTAAATATCAAAACCCTTCGTCCTTTGGATCATTATTTCCCTTCGGATATAATGGATTTCGGACGAAGGTCATGAAGGACAAACCTTCATGATTATGATAAAAGATAAAGAACATTCAAACACAGAATACAGAAAATAACATAATCTCTGTAAACATTGTTATTAATTTATTTTCACTTGTATTACTTATGTAAACAACGGTAAATTACAAATGTACCTTCGGCTTGAAGGAATGTGAATACAGGTGTGATGCAAAAGCAAATGCCAAATCCGCGTGAACAGTACAGGAATACTGTTCACCTATTTATAGGCACGGGTCGCAGCCCATGCAAAATTACATTAATACCCATTATATTTAACAATAACTCTATAGTAATTCTTTGGGGTCTAATTTGGCTTTTCATCTTTAAGTCGGTTCCCCTTTTCTGCCGTTATGCCGAAGCTTTTCTGCACATAGCTTCGTGATCGTCTTATCCTTCGTCGTGATCGCCTTTCGTCCCAGTCAAGCTTCGTCTTTAACCTGTTTACATATTTCTCTTGGAAAACATTGTCAAATCATGTTTTTGAGGACCTTCGGAAGCCGAAGGCCCCCAACAGTAGCCCCTCACAATATTAATTTACTGTAAAGATAAATTTATATTGCGATACGGACGAAGGCTATGAGCCGAAGGTCCGAAAAACACCTTCCTTTTGCTAGAATAGCAACAGTCATTGACAAGCGGGACCCTCCAGTTTTCGACATACTGGGTGTATAAATAAGGGCTCACCACAAGCTCATTTGGCACACTATCTTGCCATTTGCTCTGCCTGCTCAAATAGCTTTCTGTCCACAAATATTTGACTGCCTCTCTAGATTTTAAGCTTTGGACCCAAAAAGCACTTTTTAAAAGGACTTCCGAAGGGATGTCTCAGGAAAAGAAAGTTGTTGCCGGAGTGAAGCTGAGCCTTTCTGAGGAGAAAAATCTGGGCTTCATTGAATCAATAGCAAAAACAAATACAGAGAAAATTACTAGGGAAATTTTGGAAGGCTTATCTGAAGATACTGGTGAAAGTGATAGTTATGACGCAGTCAGCGGAGGTGAGGATTCCGAAGATCGACCATGGCGACCAAGCCATTCAGTCTTCGGAAAATCAACTATTGGACAAAGTCACCTTGAAAACATGAGGGGAAGATATTTTCGAGATATATCCATCGTGAGGGCAGATGACGGAGAGAAGACTGTGCCGACTCCCGAAGATAATGAAGTCGTGATCTTCCGAAGCTTTTTTAAAGCTGGGCTACGATTCCCTTTAAGCAGGTTTGTGGTAGAAGTTCTAAAAATATATCAGGTTTATCTTCATCAACTTACCCCTGAAGCAATAATAAGAATGGGAGTCTTCGTCTGGGCCGTGAAGAGCCAGAGCCTAGAACCAAGTGCGAAAAGCTTTTGCAATATACATGAGTTAGTATATGAGACGAAGCCCTGGGGTAAGGAGCAATATCATAACAACTTTGGTTGTTACAGCTTCGGTGCTCGCTCTGGATCAAGCTGTCCCGTGCCAACCTTTCGGAAAAGATGGCCCGGGAATGGATGAAAGAATGGTTCTATGTAAAAAATGATTTGAAGGTTCGAGAAGATATTAAATATATCATCATGTGCCCTATCTGGCAGCGCTTCGGACTCCGGAAACCGAAGGTAGAAATGGATGAAGTAGCCGAAGAATGCCAAAGGGCCTTCGGCGTAGTCTGCTCTTTTATTGGGACAAGGGATTTAATACAAGAACACATTGCCTTCAGAGTATGGCCACTTGCAGATAACTGGGAAATGCCGAAAGAAACTGTTAAAGAAACTGACGATGGTGGACTAGTCAGGCTGAAGTACACATTCAAGTACGGAGACAAATTCGTTGAGCCAGATGATGATTGGTTAAAGAGCATTGAGACTGTAAGTGATGAATTGCTTGGGGTATATTCAAAGGCCGAAGACACTGCATTATCAGCGGCCTTCGGAGGCCGAAAGAAGAAAAGACTCAACCGAGTATTTGACGCAATTGGGTTTGTCTACCCCGACTACCGCTATCCATCGCGGGGTCAAAAAAGAAAAAGCACAACTTCTGCAAAAGAAACTGCTTCAGCCGCTCCTAGCGAGCCAGCGCCGAAGAGAAAAAGGGTAAAGGTTCTCACACACCGGCCACGCTATATTGAACCAGCCACGGTGCCTGAGTTCGCCGGTGAGACCTCTACGGCCATCGAAGCTAGAGAACCAACTCTACTGCCAAAAATCGTAGAGCTGGCCGAAGTTCCATCGACAGAAAAGAAAGAAGAACCGAGGGCTGAAGAAGTAAAAATATCAGCTGAAGAAGTAAAAATATCAGAAATTTTGAGTCCTTCAGGAGAAATCGAGGTAGCAAAAAGTCAAAAGGGGCCAACAGTGACTCCGAAAAGAAAAAGAATGGTTAATGTGCTAGATGTTTTGGAGACAATTAAATCTTCAAGCATAACTCCAAAGAAAACTATTGAAACTCCTGAAGTGCCTGGTGAAACCCTTGCTGTTGAAACTTCGAAGCAACAACCTGAAACTGAAGCTGGGCCTTCAGAACCTACGAAGATAAATCCCCTGGAAGCCGAAGAACCAAAAAGGACAGAGCCAATTTTGGTTGAAGAAACTGACACTGCTGCCCCCGAAGCATCCTCCGAGGCCCTCAATTATATTATACGACATGCTTCTGGAAAAAGATTATCTGAAGAAGAGATTTTTGAGGCTAATCACTATGCCCGGGAATTGAAGTATCAGAAGGGAGCCTTAGTATTCAATGGCACGGACGAAGATGACTTTTTATATTGCCTCCTGAACAACAAAGAATTATCTGTCTGCCGGGAGATGGCTAGAAGTATAGGGTTTCCGAAGCTTGAAGCTGGACTCTGCGCTATGACGAAGGACAATCTTGCAGATAGTCTTGCATATAATAGTCTGAAGGTATGAGAACTGTATATTTAGAAATTTATAATTTTCAAATCATTCTTTTATTCTTATACTAATTCTTGTATGTATAGGGTTTAATATTGAGCAACGCGCTAACAGCGCAAAAGAATGCCGAAGACGAGAGCTATGATATTGCTTTCAAAAATCTACGATCAGAGGTTATTAAGCTGAGGAACGAAGCTCTAGAAAAAGATAAAATTTTGCTTACATTGGTGGACAAGATAAAGGAAGACAAAGCTACCTCTAAGGCTCAAGCTGAAGCCCAAAAACACGAAATTAAAGATCTTCAGTAACAGCTAGCCAGAGCTAAAGAAGAACGTATACTTGAAGATACAAAACGAGAGCTTAGTGATCAATGGGTCAATCATTTAGAAATAAATGTTAAAGAGCTTCGTGCATCCCAGAGAAGATGCTATGATAAATCCATAGTGTGTGTTAAGAAGATAAAATCCAGCTTCGCCAACGTTGGCGCATTCTCTAGCGAAGAGAATTTCTCAAGGGGCAATCCCGAAGGTCCGATGGAATGGATCAGTCATGAAGCTGAGGCCTTCGAGGAAATCCTGAATAGCCGCGGAGACATATGTGCTTTTTCGGGTGCTAGAGGAATTGCTACTGTTTTGGAGAGGAAAGGTTGTGAGCATGTAAAATCTTTAGCGCAATCCGAAGCTACTTTGTCCTCCGAAGACATTAAAGACCCCTCAGCCGAAGCAAGCATGATCGGCGGAAAATTTTTCACCGATATTTGGGACAACGGCGGCCGAGAAATAGCCCAAGAAATTATTCAAAAGAGCGAAAAAGGCATCCACGATGCTAGAAAAATAGCAGAGGCTGCTGAGAAAAGTACAGAGCCCGAAGGGCAAATAGGTATTAATTAGTGGTTTTTATTCTGTTGTAATTTTTGATTCCAGACTTTGTTCGAGGTTTGTAATAGTAATATAGCCGTATCTTCTCCTTCCTCAGAACATGCTGAGGCATCTCCGGGCCCCCACCCGAAGGGGGACGATGAAATTAGAAAAATGGCCGAAGCCATCATGGACAAGGTTGTCGACCAGCTACTGAACGAAGCTGCAGAAATAGTTCTTAAGGAGGATTAAATGCTATTGTAGAAACATTTGGAACGTAACATATGTAATACATTGTAACTTTGAATGTAATATACAATCTATTTATAGTTCAATTCTTTACGATGCATGAAATTTTGCATACATACCATTTTTTGAGCCTTTGGCGAAAAAACACCTTCCCTTCTTTTCATGCTTCGTGAAGAAAATCTTTTATATATCACAAGAATTTGCATACTTCTCTGATGGAGAATATCCAAGCTTCGTGAAATATTCTCCGAAGCTATAAAAAGTTTTATGTTGCCTCTCTAATGAAGCTACACTTCTTCTCGATTTATCTTGTGCCTTAGCACGATTTTCTCTTTTTCAAAACATTCTCTGAAGATCAATGCTGTATCCCCTTCTTGTTCCACATGCAATATGCTGTATGATGCTTATGTTATGCAAAATGATGTGATGATGTTATGTTATGCAAAATAATATTTGTGCCGAAAGTACACACATCCCTGCAATAAAGCACACAATCTTTTTATATCAGCGCTGACTTTTCGCTGTAAGCCTCTCTTAGGAGCTTCTTCGCCTTTTACTTCAGTGGAATCAGCGTTTATTTTTCGCTGTAAGCCTCCCTTAGGAGCTTCTTCACCTTTTACTTCAGCAGAATCAGCGTTTATTTTTCGCTGTAAGCCTCCCTTAGGAGCTTCTTCGCCTTTTACTTTCGGCGGAATCAGCGCTTATTTTTCGCTGTAGGCTCAGAAAACTTACACTGCGCTCCCTTAGGAACGACTTTTTGCTGCTTCAAATAAATTGCACTGCGTTCCTTAGAAGAAATTTTTGATAACTCGAAAATCCTCCTTGCCAATCATAAATTCTCATGCTTCGGCATCTTAGGCCTATGGAGAAGATATATTTTCATTACGGTAAAGAGCGAAACTATTACAAGAAATTAAAAGGCGATAAAAGACGTTAAAACTACCCTTAATTGTTCCTTATTATAAAGAAAGCAATACTGAATGTGAAAATGCGAAAAACTGATGTCGAGGTAGGATATTTGTCAGTAAATGTGCTTCGACTCTGGCATAGTGCTATTGACTGTGTGAGCTTCGGACTCTCTGAAGTTCCGCTGGAGGTTAATGCGCTGACTCCCTTCTGGCTGCTGGCCTCTTTGTGTTGGTGGTGGCGGCGGAGGCTGCTGCCAAGATGCTTGGGGTTGGCTTGCCGAAGCAACAGAAGCTGCAGGGTGATTGCCTACATATTCTGGAATGTAAGGCGAATGATACGAAGCAGTATGCATGACTTGCTTTGGCTGACTTTGTTGTGCTGCAGCTTCTGCTATCTCCTTTTGCTTCTGGATGGTAACGTGACACATCCTGGTAGTGTGGCCCTTGTCTTCACCACAGAATAGGCAGTAAATTTTTCTTGGTTGATCTCCAAATCTTCCCCCGAAGCCCCTGGCGCCTCTGCCCCTTGGCGCTGGCGGCCGAAAAGAGCTTTGCTGCTGCCCCGAAGCTTGTGAAGAATATTGTGGCCTTTGTTGCTGACTCCTTCTATCGTCATTCTGAGTAGAGTTATGAATTGACCTGACGTGCCTCGGGTGAAATCTTCCTCCGAAGCCCCTGGTCATTTCAGAGAACCTGAATGCTTCCTCCCTTCTTTGGCGAAAGTCATTGTCAGCTCGAATATACTCGTCCATCTTCTGGAGCAGCTTCTCCAAAGTCTGTGGTGGCTTCCTGGCAAAGTATTGCGCTGAAGGTCCCGACCAAAGTCCCTTAATCATGGCCTCAATGACAATTTCATTGGGCACTGTTGGCGCCTGTGCCCTCAGACGCAGAAACCTTCGGACATACGCCTGAAGGTATTCTTCGTGGTCCTGGGTACACTGGAATAGAGCCTGAGCGGTGACTGGTTTTGTCTGAAATCCTTGGAAGCTAGTTATCAACATATCCTTCAGCTTTTGCCATGAAGTAATTGTCCCAGGTCGAAGAGAGGAGTACCAAGTCTGAGCAACACTCTTGACGGCCATGACAAAAGTCTTTGCCATGACTGTCGTATTGCCACCATACGAAGATATGGTTGCCTCATAGCTCATCAAAAATTGCTTCGGGTCTGAATGACCGTCATACACGGGGAGCTGAGGTGGCTTGTAAGACTGGGGCCATGGTGTAGCCTGCAATTCTGTTGATAGAGGAGAAGCATCATCAAAAGCAAAATTTCCATGATGGAAATCTTCATACCAGTCATCCTCATTGTAGAAACCCTCCTGATGGAGCTCTCTGCGCGGAGGCCTTCGGTTTTGGTCATCCTGAACAAGATGACGAACCTCTTCCGAAGCTTCATCTATCTGCCTCTGAAGGTCAGCTAGACGAGCCATCTTCTCCCTCTTTCGTTGCACCTGTTGTTGGAGCATCTCCAGGTTTTGTATTTCCTAGTCCAAGTCGTCCTCCGGAGGCGTTGGACTGGTGGCCTTTCTCTTCTGGCTTCGGGCCTCCCTAAGAGAAAGGACGTCCTGATTGGGGTCCAGCGGCTGCAGAGTGGCAGCCCCTGTCGCTGAAGCTTTCTTCAGCGGCATGATGAAGGTGATGTTTGCCGGAGATGTTCAAAAGCTCAAGAAATGGAAGTGAGTTCACCGGAGGTGGGCGCCAATGTTGGGGACTTGTTCTCAAATGCTATGAATCAAGAACAAGGCAACACAAAATGTTAAATATCAAAACCCTTTGTCCTTTGGATCATTATTTCCCTTCGGATATAATGGATTTCGGACGAAGGTCATGAAGGACAAACCTTCATGATTATGATAAAAGATAAAGAACATTCAAACACAGAATACATAAAATAACATAATCTCTGTAAACATTGTTATTAATTTATTTTCACTTGTATTACTTATGTAAACAACGGTAAATTACAAATGTACCTTCGGCTTGAAGGAATGTGAATACAGGTGTGATGCAAAAGCAAATGCCAAATCCGCGTGAACAGTATAGGAATATTGTTTACCTATTTATAGGCACGGGTCGCAGCCCATGCAAAATTACATTAATACCATTATATTTAACAATAACTCTATAGTAATTCTTCGGGGTCTAATTTGGCTTTTCATCTTTAAGTCGGTTCCCCTTTTCTGCCGTTATGCCGAAGCTTTTCTGCACATAGCTTCGTGATCGTCTTATCCTTCGTCGTGATCGCCTTTCGTCCCAGTCAAGCTTCGTCTTTAACCGTGCTTTTGTGTACCCGCAATCTAACTTCGAAGGTACCTGTTTACATATTTCTCTTGGAAAACATTGTCAAATCATGTTTTTGAGGACCTTCAGAAGTCGAAGGCCCCCAACATGAAGTTGTTTAGTTCTTCATGCATGGCATTCACCTACTCCAGATCCTGTAGCGCCTCATCTATACATGTAGGCTCAACACAAGAAACAAAAGAGTGATGTTCAATAAATGAAGCATGTTTATGAGAACGAGTGATAACCCCTTGTGAAGGACTCCCAATGATTTGATCTTGTGGGTGTGATTGAAGTAGTGATGAGTTTCTCTTGTCAACCACTTGGGAAGAAGGTCTTGGAGCATCAACATGTTCAGCTTGTACCCTTGCTTGTTCATGAGAGACAAATGTATCTTCATTTGCATGCCTCTCATCTTTTTCATCATCTTGTGGTACATTTGATAAAGAAGGCCTATCAATATTTTGCACCTCTTCTTCATCTTCTTTTGGTTTGATGGCTCCAATTGGCATGTTCTTCATGGCTTCCCTAAGTGGCTCATCACCTACATCATCAAGTTTTTCAAGTGCTCCTTGGGAGCCATTAGTCTCATCAAACTCCACATCATATGTTTCATCTACCACGCCAGTGGCATGATTGAATACTCGATATGCTTTGGATGAATAACCAAGTAGAAAACCAATATCACAACGTCTTTGAAACTTCCCTAGGTGTTGGGGGTCTGCTTCATCGCCGAAGGTCCTTTAAGAAAAAACACCTTCGGAAGATCAGCATAGAAGCAAACATAGCGCGAAGGTACACGCCGAAGCTACCATCCAGGGAGCTTCGGCATAGTGACATGCCTTGAGACGAAGGGCTACACCGACTTAAAGAGGAAAAGACCAGTTGACCCATGGTAATTTGTGTCATGATTGTAACTAGTTGTAGAGGACATAAATGTAATTTTGACAGGGCTGCGTCTTGTGCCTATAAATAGGTGAACAGTACTCCTGTACTGTTCACGCTGACTTGTATTCGCTCGTGCGTCACGCTTGGACTTTTACATTCTATCAAGCCAAAGGTATAAATGTAATTCAATATTGTCCTTATTTAACCATGATGATATAATAAAGATATACTCATAATGTCATATGATTATTCATGTTATGTCTTATGTTTCATATGCTTCTTCTTCCATTAACATATACTGTGATGATGAAGGTACATCCTTCATGACCTTCGTCCGAAGATCGTTATATCCTAAGAGAAATAATGCTTCGAAGGACGAAGGGCATTAACCATTAACTTCTTTTTGTGTTGATTTTTCTTAACTCATAGCATTTGAGAACAAGTCCCCAACATTGGCGCCCACCTCCGGTGAACTCACTTCCACTTTTGAGCTGATGGCTTCGTTTAACAACCAACTCGAAGCACCTTTGGCTACGAAGCTGGTGCTCCCGATAACAGGCGGTTCAAGCTCAGAGCCGGCTAACAAGAAGCAGAAGAAAGAAGCATAGAGAAGGGTGCAGCATGTTGGGGTGCAGGGACCCTTCATCAAGTCAAAATGGCCCCACATCCCAATCACCTTCTCCCAGGAGGACCTTCAGCTCAAAGATTACCCTCACAATGATGCTATGGTCATATCTTGTGTCATCAAGGGATTTCTGGTCCATAATGTTCTAGTTGATATAGGTAGTGCAGCGGATATCATATTTTCTAAGCCCTTCAGACAGATGCAAGAGCCAGAAGACAAGATTCATGATGCTACACACCCTCTTTGTGGCTTCGGAGGAAGGCAGATTGTAGCACTCGGCAAAATCACAATGCCAGTGACCTTCGTCTTCATCCATAACACAAGGACCGAATAGGTTATCTTTGACATTGTTGACATGGAGTACCCCTATAATGCAATCATTGGTTGAGGGACACTTAATGGTTTCGAAGCTATACTTCATCCAGCATATTTATGCATGAAGATACCTTCGGAACAAGGGCCCATTGCTGTCCATGAGAGTCAAGAAGATGCCAGAAGAGCCGAAGGAAACTGGACAGATTCAAAGGCAATTCATAATATAGATGGAGCCGAAGCCTGTCAGTAGTATAAATACAAAAGAGAGAAGGCTGCTTCGGCGGATCAGCCGAAGCCTATGCTCCTTTGTGAAGACATAGCAAAACAAAGGGTACTGCTGGGGTCTCAGCTATCTGAAGAGTAAGAGAAGACTTTGCTAAGATTTTTATTCAACAACAAAGATGTCTTTGCTTGGTCAGCTAATGATCTTTGCAGTGTCAACAGAGATGTCATTGAACATTCACTCAATGTGGATCCATCCTTCAGGCCAATAAAACAAAGGCTTCAGAAAATGTCTGAAGACAAAGCTAAAGGTGCTCGAAATGAAGTGAAGAGACTTCTTAGTGCTGGTGTTATCAGAGAGGTGAAATAACCAGAATGGCTAGCCAACACTATTATGGTGAAGAAGGCCAACAGCAAATGGAGAATGTGCATTGATTTTATAGATCTTAACAAAGCTTGTCCAAAGGACGAGTTCCCGTTGCCAAGAATAGACTCTCTAGTAGATGCAATAGCTTTTTCAGAGCTCATGAGTCTACTGGACTGTTACTCGGGCTATCATCAAATTTGGATGAAGAAGGAAGATGATCCGAAGACTATCTTCATAACCCCTAGTGGAACCTATTGCTATCTTCGGATGCCTGAGGGGCTTAAAAATGCTGTAGGAAGCTTTAGCAGAATGACAGCCAAGGTTCTTCATTCTCAAGTAGGCATGAATGTACTAACCTATGTTGATGATATCATAGTGAAAAGCACGAAGCAAGAAAATCACATTGCTGATTTGCAAGAGACATTTGCCAATTTCAGGCAAGCTGGCCTAAAGTTAAATCCAGAAAAGTGTGTTTTTGGGGTAAAGAAGGGCAAGTTTCTTGGCTGTTTAGTATCAACGAAAGGAATTGAAGCCAACCCGAGCAAGATTGAAGCCATCCTTTGGATGGAGCCGCCAAGCACAAAGAAGGGGGCCCAACGGCTAGCAGGAAGGCTGGCATCATTAAATAGATTTATATCCAGATCCGCAGAAAGAAATCTGACATTCTTTGAAATACTAAAGTCAGCCGAAGTTTTTCAATGGGGTCTGGCTCAACAAAAAGCCTTCAAAGAGTTGAAGCAATACTTGATTGATTTAACAACATTAACTCCACCTTCGTCAGGGGCTCCATTGCTCTTATATGTGGCAGCTTCGCACTCTGCAGTTAGTGCGGCGCTTGTACAGGAGAAGCTAGATGGCCAAGTCAAAAAATAGGCTCCAGTGTACTTCGTCTCCGAAGTTTTAAGTTTATCAAAGAAAAATTATGCAGAATTGGAGAAGGTGTTGTATGCTGTGTTGATGGCCTCCAGGAAGCTTCGACATTATTTTCAAGCATATCAAATAATTGTTCCTTCGTCACAGCCTCTAAAGAACATAATGAGGAACAGGGAAGCTACTAGAAGGATTGGAAAATGGGCTGCGAAGCTTAATGAATTCACTATTGACTATGTGCATAGATCCTCAATTCAGTCCCGGGCGTTAGCAGACTTCATCGCTGATTAGACGCCAGGGGCTTAGGAAGAAGAAACTAATAAAGACGCCGAAGCCTGGACAGTTTCTGTGATGGTTCCTGGGGAACCTTCGGTGCAGGAGCGGCTGCTGTCCTAGTGGCGCCTTCAAAAGTCAAAACATGTTATGCAATAAGGCTTGACTTTAGTTGCACAAATAATATTGCTGAATACGAAGCACTTCGGTTGGGGCTTCCGAAGTTAAGGGCAATGGGAATAAGAAGGGCCATCCTAAAAACTGATTCTCAAGTCATTTCTAGCCATATAGACAAAAGTAGCAAGGCAAGAGACCCGAAGCTTGAAAAATATATGGATACAGTTCGAAGGTTGGAGGCTTCCTTCGAAGGTTTTTCTGTCAAGAATATTCCAAGAGGAAAAAATGAGCATGTAGATTTGCTAGCCAAGTCAGCAGCACAGGTTCTCCCTCTACCTTCGGATGTATTTTTTGAAACGATAAAAGCACCTTTGGTTCAACTCATGGAGAGAGCAGTGCTTACAATTTCCCCAGTACATAGTGAAGATTGGAGGACTGAAATTATATCTTTCCTCCAAGGTAATTGTCTTTCAGATGATGAAGCTTATAATAAGAGAATGGAAGCAAGGACAAGATCGTATGTGATAATAGAAGGGGAATTATATAAACATGGAGTCTGTTCTCCACTCCTCAAGTGTTTATCCAGAGCTGAAGGTATTGAATTAATGAAGGAGATACATGCAGGTCTGTGTGGATCTCATATTGAGTCTAGGACCTTGCTGGGAAAAGTGTTTAGACAAGGATTTTACTTGCCGAAGGCAGCTTCGGATGTAGCAGAGCTAGTTCAGAAATGTGAAAATTGTCAAAAATGTGCAAAAGACCAGAAACAACCTTCATCTCTTACCTAGCTAATATAGCCTACTTGACCATTACAAAGATGGGGCCTGGATTTGTTAGGCCCACTTCCACCAGCGCAAGGTAATTTGAAATATGTAGAATATTTTTCTAAGTGGATTGAAGCAAAGCCTTTGGCTACAATAACTTCGGTTACAGTCCAGAAATTCTTCTGGCAAAATATTTTTTGTCGCTTCAGCGTGCCGAAGGCTATAACTGTGGACAATGGAACACAGTTTGATGCCGAAACATTCAAGGATTTATGTGACCAAATTGGCACGTAGATTCATTTTGCATCAGTTAGGCATCCAGAGTCGAACGGGCTGGTCGAAAGAGCAAATGGCATCATAATGACGGGAATAATGAAGCTAATCTTCAATCAGCCCAGAGGAAAGTGGCTAGATGAGTTGATTAAAGTGGTCTAGAGCCACAATACAACCATATCAAGATCAACAGGATTCACACCTTTCAAACTATTATTTGGTGACGAAGCTATAACTCCAGAAGAAGCTAAAGCAGGGTCAATAAGAACAGCAGCTTCGACAGACTTCAGGCTGTGGAGAACATCAATAAATACCAAGCCGAAACAATAAAATGGTGTGATAGCAAAGTTTGGTTGAAAAATATTAAGCCAGGGCATTTGGTGCTTCGGAGAGTGGCCAATCCGGACACAGTAGGTAAATTGTAGCTGAAGTGGGAAGGACCTTTTCAGGTGGTATTTTCATCAAGGACCGGTTCTTATAGATTGAAGGATATGGATGGCAATGACATACCTAGATCTTTAAATGCGGATGAGCTTCGGCGATATTATGTGTAATTTGATGTAATCTTTTTTCGTTTTTTCTATGGCACCCTTTTCCTTTCCAAAGGGGGAGAAAGGTTTTTAATGGGGCCATAGCTTGTAATTTTTCCTTTCTTATTTAGCTCCACGAGAGCCAATTCCCCCAAAAAATAATGTAAAATGTAAAATCTGAGCATGCACCATCGAGTGCAAGGAAAAAAAGAAAAAAGCAGGGAGAAGCTCAAAAGTCGTCCCCAAGGGGATGCAGAGCATGACAAAGCTACAAAAAGTCGTTCCTAAGGGAGCGCAGCGTAAGTTTTCTGCTCAAAAGGCGTTCTTAAGAGAATGCAGAGCCAAATACCGCCGAAATATAAGGCGAAAAAGATCAAAAGTCATTCCTAAGGGGATGCAGAACTTATACCGCCGAAATAGAAGGCGAAGAAGTTCAAAAGACGTTCATAAGGGGATGCAGAACTCATACCACTGAAATAGAAGCTGAAGAAGCTCAAAAGACGTTCCTAAGGGGATGCAGAGCTTAAGACTCAAAAGACGTTCCTGAGGGGATGCAGAGTCTGGGTGTGGCTTCGTATGCGTGTGTTTGACATTCATTTGCACATTACATCACATCATTCATTGCATTCATACACAATCATTTAGACATTCGTAGGATCATCATCATCGTAACATAGAGTACAAACAGATGCTTCGACTCTGATGACAAGGCTTCGATGAATATAAAGAAGCAAAGATATGCTTCGTTGTGTACGAAAAGAAGGAAAGGTGTTTTTCGCCTTCGGCTCAAAAAGTACAAATTTCGTCCACATCAAAGAAATTCATACACGGATGGAAAGGTAAAAATATATTACAAGGTATAGACAAATTTACAGAGCAATGTTTGATTCCTAAATTAAAATATCTTTTACAAAGATAATTCAAAATTCTTTAGAGCTTTTTTGCAGCAGCTTCATCAGTATCCGTCAAGCTTCGGATCATTGAACCTCGGCTTCATCATCCTGTACATAACAAAGCGATATAAGGTAAATAGAAATCTCAGGAGAAGGTAAGCAACAGGTATAAGTTTAATACCGGCTTAAGATGGCTTCGAGCTTCGTCACCAGCTAAGTCCCACCCACCCTTCGTCCAAATTTGAGTTATGAATCTATTTCCAATGCTTCGGGCCAGGCTGGGGATGTCAGTTACATCCGCTGGTGATAGGCTAAAGTTCGGTTTGTTTATGATCTTTCCGTGCGTGCAACCAGCCTTCATAAAAGCTACAGCTGTGCCGCGAGAAGCTAGCAGGCACAGAAGTCACCATGCCCAGCTATAACTTCATCAAGCGCCTCAACTTCGCCCTCAATATGTTTGAAGGTGCTTGGCAGGTCTTCAACCGAAGGTTCAAATTTTTTAGAACTAGCACCCACTGAGTTGAAGACCTGCTTCAGCCGTGGCACACACTGGTTGCCGAAGTTTAAGCATTTATCCTGAAGCTCTTTTAAGGATTTCTGCAAATTCGAACTTTTTTCAACTTCGGCTTCAAGCTTCACATCAAAATTCTTCTTTTCTTGCTTGAAGCTTTCTGACTTTAGGAGGAGTTCACTGTTTAATCTGGCAATTTCTGCTTGGGCTTCTGCCAATGAACCCTCCATTGTTTGAAGAACAAAATCTTTCTTTTCAAGAGCAGCTTCATGATCTTTGATTTTACTTTCCAAGCCTTCAATTATAACCTCATTTTTCTTATCTTTGAGGTCTTGTTGCATCCTCAAGGCTTTACTTAGTAGCATACTCTGTGCAAAATAACCTTCATTAGAAATCATCTTCATCGCAAAACAATAAAAAGTTGAGGGAAAAACTTTACCTTAAAAATAGAATAGAATAAGCTGCCGACGATATGATGTCGTCGATAGCTGCTGATGTCAGCTTCAAGCTTCGGAAAACCAACACTCTTCGACAGAGTGCTGATAATCTTTGCTCCAGTTCGATCTCGAATACATCCTAAGGCTTCTTAATTAATTCCGCCGAAGAGCATCGCTCCTGGCTGGTAGCCATAGGATTTAGCATACTCCTGCAGCTCCTCTTTCTCAGCCTTGGATAATTCTTGACCAATTATATTTTGAAAATTGAAGACTTTTTCTTCCGAAATATATTCGGCAATTTCCTTCCCTTTTTCAGGCACTGTGGCCAGGACTTCTTCTGCGGATGCAGTAGTCTCCTCTGCAGCCAAATCCAAGAGCACTTTATCGATAGCACATAATGTACTCTCCAGGTTGGTAGCTTCAGCAGTCACAGCTTCGGCAGAAGCAGCAACTTCGATAGCTGGTGATATTTTTGACGCTGAGGCTAGCGGTGGCGTTTCCTCAATAGCTTGCATAACAGTAACAATCCTTCGCTTTTTTGGCCCATCCGCCTTCTTCGCTCCCGAAGGCTCGTCCTTCTTCTGTAAAAGCTTCATCAGTTGCGGCCCCAGTGGACTTAGCAACTTGGTAGGTAAGGATTTGATCATTACCTTTAAAATTTCTTCTACTTCGGCAGCAGAAGGTGTCGAAGGAGCTCCCTCTTCTATCTCAGCCATCTTCGGCTCTGGAGTTGCAGTTTTTCTCTTCTTCGAGTTCGCCACCTTCGGCTCAGGACTGAATTTTCTCTTTTTCAAAGTTTTTTGATCTTCTTTTACCATCCTAGTAGCCTGTCTGTTCATAACACTGACAACCCTTTTTTTCTTTGGCCCTTCAGCATCCTTGCTTAGTCGTTCATAATCAGGATATTCAAAGTTTAAGGCATCCATTACCCGATTCAACCTTTGTTTTGGTCGGGTGCCGAAGGCTGCAGTCATCAGTTGATCTTCTTTTTTAGTATAATTGCCCAAAATTTCGTTGCACATAGCCTCAATCATTTCTAGCCACTCTTGGCAAGGCTCTTTGAATTGTTTCTCAACTTGAAGCGATAGGGCAATCGAACAAGTTCATTCTTTTTCTTTGTTCCATTCAGCTTCGGCATACTCCATTCACTCAATTTTGGAAATACCCCGTTGGTTGGGTATTCTTGAACTAGATCTCTAGTGCTGATCTGTTCAGCCACAATCCTGAATTCTGCTACAGCTTGTTGGCATGGTGACCCTGACGTCATGTGGCACAGGGGCCTAGTCTGTCCGAAGCTTAAACTCAGTGGGCTCATGACCATCGTCTTCAACTTCTCCCTCATCTTCTCATCGGCCTTGATATAGAACCACTCACTTTTCCAGCCGGTTGGCCACTTGGTGCGATAGCTGAGCACCGGAGCCTTCATATCCTTGCGATACGCGAAGTTATAACAGCCAAAATTTTCATGAAGCCCGTCTTCTCTGGCCTTCGTTTGGTAATGTAGTTCATGCACTCGGCAGAAAGCTTCAGCATTTGGGTCCATTCCTTCACTTCGAAGGGCCCAAATGAAGATGATGAGCCTAACGATAGCGTTAGGTGTCAACTGATGACGATAGATTTCATAATTATCCAAAACTTCTCCAATCATCTCGTGAAGCGGAAACCACAATCCAGCTTTGAAAAAACTTTTGAAAACTACTACTTCGTCATTTTTCGGCTTTGGAGTGGTTTCTTCGCCGGCAAAGCGAATAAGCTTCTTCTCAGCTTCTCCGAAGTAACCCAGCTTCATCATCATAGGCACGTCGGCCTCAGACACAGTAGATTTTTCAAAATCCAAGTGGCTGGGCTTCGTTGGGATCAGAGTGTTATAGTCTTCCTCTTCTTCATCAACATTTTCTTCGATGTCAGCTTGTTCAGCTTGGGCAGTAGGTGCACCTTCATCAATAGCCCCCTCCGTCACAACTAATCCCGATTGTCTCATGACTTCGGAGATCGGGGCTGTCTCGCTGGCTTCAGCCTCCTCTCCTTCACGGGTCACCCTTGCAGTTGAGCGTACTCTGGCCATCTGATGACTGAATTTTTTGCGGTTTTTACGAAGCTAATGATTTTTACAGTTTTGACGAAGCTCTTTCTTTTGCCGAAGCTAAATCAAGATGATGCTTTGCTTGAGAATGCAGTGAAAAAGCTTCGGCTATGGTTAAAATTTTTCAACAGCAAAATAGTGCAATGGCAATGAATGTTGTGGTAACTTCACACCTACCCGTCTGTTTATATAGTGCTGCAAGTGGGAAGGTGAATCGTCAAGTTGCCCGCACCCGCTGAACGGTGGACCACTCGGCGCTTGGGAGGAGAATCGCCAGACCGTGCGTACCCGCCGCATGGTGGGCCACCTCGCGCTCGGAATATTTTAAACGTTTCTCGGCAAAGAGCTCAGGGAAGGTGTTTTTCGGACCTTCGGCACTCCGAAGCCTTGGAGATTTTTCACAGATCAAGCTCATTACGAAAAATGATCTAGCACCGCGAATGGGCTACTGTTGGGGGTCTGCTTCGTCGCCGAAGGTCCTTTAAGAAAAAACACCATCGCGAAGATCAGCACAGAAGCAAACATAGCGCGTAGGTACACGCCGAAGCTACCATCCAGGGAGCTTCAGCATAGTGACATGCCTTGAGACGAAGGGCTGCACCGACTTAAAGAGGAAAAGACCAGTCGGCCCATGGTAATTTGTGTCATGATTGTAACTAGTTGTAGAGGACATAAATGTAATTTTGACCGGGCTGCGTCTTGTGCCTATAAATAGGTGAACAGTACCCCTGTACTGTTCACGCTGACTTGTATTCGCTCGTGCGTTATGCTTGGACTTTTACCTTCTATCAAGACGAAGGTATAAATGTAATTCAATATTGTCCTTATTTATCCATGATGATATAATAAAGATATACTCATAATGTCATATGGTTACATGTTATGTCTTATGTTTCATATGTGTCTTCTTCCATTAGCATATACTGTGATGATGAAGGTACACCCTTCATGACCTTCGTCCGAAGATCGTTATATCCTAAGGGAAATAATGTTTCGAAGGATGAAGGGCATTAACCATTAACTTATTTTTGTGATGCCTTGTTCTTAACTCATAGCATTTGAGAACAAGTCCCCAACACTAGGTGATGGTGTTTCTTGTAGATGTAGCATTTGCATCCAAACACCCGAAAGAAGGAGACGTCTGGCTTTTTCCCATTTAGTAGTTCATAGGGAGTCTTCTCAAGTAGCCGGTGAGAAAATAGCCTGTTTGATGCATAACATGAAGTGTTGACAGCTTTGGCCCAAAACCTCTCTGGTGTGTTATACTCATCAATCATTGTCCTTGCAAGAGTGATCAAGGTCCTGTTCTTCCTTCCAACAACTCCATTCTATTGAGGTGTGTATGTTGCTGAAACTTCATGCTTGATCCCAATCTCATCACAATATTCATGTATGTTGGTGTTATCAAATTATTTTCCGTTGTCACTTCTAATCTTCTTGATCTTGCAATCAAATTCATTTTGAGCCTTCTTGGCAAACATCTTGAATATAGATGCAACTTTAGACTTATCATGGAGAAAGAACACCCAAGTGTATCTTGAAAAGTCATCAACAATAACCAGACAGTAGAGGTTGCCAACAGCACTAGCATAAGTTGTTGGTCCAAATAGATCCATGTGAAGCAGTTCTAGTGGCCTTGATGTTGACATGAAAGCTTTTGTAGGATGTGTGTTAGCAACTTGCTTTCCAGCTTGACATGCACTACAAGGCTTGTCTTTCTCAAATACAACATCCTTTAGTCCTCTAACCATGTCCTTCTTTAGTACTTTCTTGAGTGTGCTCATTCCAACATGTGCAAGCCTTCTATGACAGCCATCCAAGTGATGCTTTGGTAAAGAGGCAAGTTCTTAAGTTTGCATCTTCAGAGGGGAAATCCACTAAGTAGAGATTTTTGTATCTAAATCCTTTGAACACCAATGATTCATCATCCATTTTTGACACAACAACCTCTGTTGGAGTGAATAAGCATTGAAGGCCAAGATCACAAAGTTGACCCACTGATAGTAAGTTGAAGCTCAAAGCTGCAACCAAGAGAACATTTGAAATTAAAAGATCATTTGAAATAGCCAACTTGCCAAGTCCTTGAACTTTTCCCTTTGAGTTATCCCTAAAAGTGATTTTATCTTGTCCATCAACATTCTCATCAAGTGAGGTGAACATCCATGTGTTACTAGTCATATGTTGAGTGCATCCACTATCAATAACCCAATGACTCCCACCGGTCTTGTGGTTCACCTTCCGTTAACCTTTAGCCCTGAGGAATAGGTGAGAAGTCGATGAGGGTGATGGTGGTGGTGAAGAGAAGTCCCCAGCGATAGCGGCAACTTTTCATCATTTTCTTCTTCACTTGAAGAAGACCCGCTTGAGGACTCAATGTCAGTGAGCCAGTCACCAACGATGTATGCCTTTCCATTTTTCTTTTTATGGAATCTTTTGTGCTTCCCATCCTTTCTCTTGAAGAATTTCTTTTCCTTTTTCTCATCATCACGGTAATCATCTTTCTTGCCCTTGAACTTGTTCTTCTTGGGCTTGTTGCATTGATGAGCAAGATGACCAAGCTCTCCACAATTGTAGCAGTCCATTTCAGAGATGGGCTTTCTTTTACTGCAGAAGAACTTCTTCTTTCTTGAGTAAAACTTGATGCCTTCTCTATTGAGCTTCTTTAACATTTTGGTGGTCTTTCTCACCATCAAAGCAATGTTAGCATCAAGATCATCATCACTTGAGGATTCCTCCTCAATTTGCACTTTAGCTTTTCCTTTCTTTTCTTGATTGGCTTTGAGAGCTAAATCTTTTCTCTTGGAAGATGACTCATCCTTGTGATTTATGTGCATGTACATTTCGTGAGCATTGATATTTCCCAATATTTGTGTAGGAGTAGCAACTGAAAGATCCATCTGATGTAGCACTGTGACAATGTGTCCATATTTGTCAATTGGAAGGACACTCAGAATCTTCCTCACAACATTCGGTTGTGAAATTTGGATGAGCCCCAAGCCATTTACTTCCTCTACAAGAATATTAAGACGTGAGTACATAGCATTTGCATTTTCATTTGCAAGCATCTCAAAAGAATTTAATTTTCTCATTGCAATATGATATCTCTCCTCACGCTCACTTCTAGTCCCTTCATGTAGAGCACATATATCCATCCACAAATCATGAGCATTTCTATGGTTTCTTAATCTATTAAAGACATCTTTGCAAAGGCCTCTAAAAAGAGTGTTTTTAGCCTTAGCATTCCATTTTTCATAACTAAACTCCTCTCCTACAAGATTTGCGGGATCTCTATGTTCGGGGAACCCTTGTGTGGCGGCTTTGTAGACACCAATGTCTATTGCCTACAAATAAGCTTCCATACGAATTTTCCAATATGGAAAATCATCACCATCAAAAACGAGAGGAGGTCCATCCCCGCCGGACATCGTTACTCTAGCGGTTAAGCTAATCTAAGAGCAACAAGGCTCTGATACCAATTGAAAGGATCACGATGCCCAAGAGGGGGGTGAATTGGGCTTTTCTAGAAATCAGCAATAATTAAACCCTAAGCAAGAGCCCAACTTCACCCCAACAACTAGCAATAAGAGAATACTACTAGAAATACAATAATACTAAGACAATGCTTAGCCTACTTGCTAAACAAATGCACAAGATAAAATGCTTGAATTAAATGCGAAAAGTAAAGCAAAGTTTAGAAGACTCCTCTAATTTTTCCCGAGGTATCAAAGAGTCGGCACTCTTCCCTAGTCCTCGTTGGAGCACCCTCGCAAGGGTATCGCTCCCCCTTGGTCCTCGCAAGAACCAAGTGCTCATATGAGGTGATCCTTTGCCACTCCGGCGCGGTGGATCCCTCACGACCGCTTACAATCTCGAGCCAGGTCACCAACAAGTCCTCTAAGGTGATCACCGTGATCCCAACGCCACCAAGCCATCTAGGTGATGTCGATCACCAAGAGTAACAAGTCGTAGACTTTCACTTGACCAAGAGAAGCCTAATGCATGTGGTGTGTGCTCTAGGTGGCTCTTACTAGCACTAATGAGGTCCTAATGCAGGATTACGATTTTATAATCACCTCATTATGCTTTGTGGTGCTTGCAATGCTCTAGCAATGTATAGGAGTAAATGTGGTCAGCAAGACATTCAATATGGTTGGTGGAGGGGGTATAAATAGCCCTCACCCACCAACTAGCCGTTACCAACCCTTCCTGCGCATGGGCGCAACAGACAGTCCGGTGCACCACCGGTGTGCCACCGTTGCACCAATGGTCACTTCCAACGGCTAGTTCTGAAAGCTAGATGTTGGGCAGTTGGCACACCGGACAGTGAACAGTCACTGTCCAGTGCACACCGAACAGTCCGGTGTGCCGGCTATAATTCAATTTTTGCAACTCGTTGCTCTCGGGTTTCTCCGGGGGAGAGAGTCTTCCCCGGGCCAGACTGGCCCCACTATCAGAGGGCGCACCGGACAGTCCGGTGCCCCTAGGACAGAAACCCTAATTCTTATTTTCTTCTGTTTTTCGAACCCGTTTTCGTTCTAACTCGTGAGTGTGTTATAGAGTGACACCTAGCACTATATGTGAGTGTGAATATGCACCAACACTACACTAGAACTCTCTTGGTCAAACTACTCATCGACAACCCATCTTTATAGTACGACTAAAATAAAATAGAAGACCTAACTCTATAACGAGTGTCCGCAACTCCTTGACTCTCGGGATACAAAGACCTTCATCTTTTGATTCGTCATTTCAGCCGTCGCTTCAAGTTCTCATCTCGGGGATTGTTTTCACCGTTGTAGTACAACTTCCTGTAATGCGACCTAACTTACCATTGTCTCTGCAAAACACACGTTAGTCACATATAATATTACGTTGTCATTAATCACTAAAACCAACCAGGGGCCTAGATGCTTTCATTGTGGATGCATACAACAACCTCGGTGTGCAAACTGCTCTTGTTGGGGGCCTTCGTCATCCGAAGGTCCACAAAAACATGGCTAACCATTTGTTTTTAGTATGTTATTAAGTAATACCAGAGCTTCGTTATCAGAAAGGCTTCGAAATAGATCAAGGGATGTACGATGAAAAGCTGGAAGGCGACGCAGGGAGAAGGTGTTGTTCAAGTTGTTGATTACAAATGACAATGTTATCCCTGTGACATTTGTAAACCTTGTATGTAACAGTTGAGGGTATGAATGTAATAGCGTAAGAAGCTGTACGAGCGACTATAAATAGATGAATAGTACCCCCCGTACTATTTACGCTGGATTGTAATCGCATTCACGTCATTGCCATGAAGCAAGCCGAAGGTATCAATGTAATACAAACTTTGATATTATCAATACATTCACTATAGAATAAATGTGTGTTATGAAATTGCATTTATAATTACGCTCTCATATCTATAAATGGTGAAGACTTGATCTTTATGACCTTCGTCCAAGAGCCATTATACTCGAGAGGGAATAATGCTTCGAAGGACAAAGGTCTTTAACATATAACAAATGTGTTGCCTTGCTCTTAATTCACAACAATTGATAACAAGTGACCAACATTGGCGCTCACCTCTGGTGAACTCAAACGACCACCTTCGACAAGAAGAGCTCAAACAACTACCTTCGTCATGCCACCGAAGAAGGCAGCAGCACCAGGGGCTGCCCTTGCACCGTTGGACACCAATCAAGAAGGGCTCCTTTTAAGGGAGGCCCGAAGCCAGAAAGGGAAGGCCATTAGCCCAACACCATAGGAAGAAGAGTTGGACAAAGAAATCAGAGATCTAGAAGCTATCCACTAACAAGTGGAGAGATGGGAGAAGATGCTTCGGCTGATTGAACTCCAGAAAAAGATCGATGAAGAAGCTGAAGAGATGTGTCACATCACACAAGACAATGAGCAAGGGCATAAGCCATAGTGGATAGAGCTTCGTCAAGAAAGCCCAAGCTATGATGACGTATGGTATGACGATTTTCATCATGATAACATTGCTTTTGATGATGCTTCCCCCTAGCTACAGAATTGCAGGCTACCCCATAGACACCTTCGTACAAACCACCACAGCTTCCCATGTATGATGGGCATTCAGACCTGAAGCAGTTTCTCATGAGTTACGAAGCAACCATATCATCATATGGTGGCAACACCTTGGCCATGGCGAAATCCTTCGTCATGGCACTCAGGAGTGTTGCTCAAACCTGGTATTCTTCTCTTCGGTCAGGTACAATCACATCGTGGTAGATGTTGAAGGATATGCTAGTCACCAGCTTTCAAGGCATTTAGACGAAGCCAGTGACTGCTCAGGCCCTATTTCAGTGCACATAGGACCACAAGGAGTATTTACAGGCGTACGTTCGAAGGTTTCTACGTCTCAGAGCTCAGGTGTGAACGGTGCCAAATGAGATTGTTATTGGAGCCATGATCAAGGGACATCATCTAGGACCAACAACGCAATATTTTGCAGGGAAGCCCCCACAAACCCTGGAGAAGCTTTTACATAAGATGGATGAGTATATCAGAGCCGACAATGATTTCCGACAAAGAAGAAAAGAAGCTTATAGATATTATGAGATGACCAGGGGCTTTGAGAGATGGCTCCACCCAAGGCATGTCTGGACGATACATAACCCTAGCCAAAGTGAAGATAGACAAAATCACAACCAAGGGCACTAGCACAGTTCCCAGTCAATCGGGACGCAACAAAGCTCATTCAGACCATCAACCCTAAGAGACAGAGGGGGACGAAGCTTCAGAAGAAGATTCAACTCACAACCGAGAAGGCTATTTTGTTTGTTCCGTGGAGAGGATAAGGGGCACACAACTAGGACATGCCAAGTTACAATACAAAAGCAAAAGGAGATAGCTAAGGCCGAAGCATGGTAAAATCAGCCGAAACAAGTCCTGCATACTGCTTTGTGTTATTCCCCATACATTACAGAGTATGTGGGCAATCAACAGCCATTCTCACATCCTACAGTTTTAGTAGCTTCAGCAAGCCACTCTCCAGCTACATGGGCCTTGCCACAACCACCAGTCATAGCCCCAACTTCGTCCCACAACCAGCAACCCAAAGGACAGCGCCAGTTCAGCAGCAACGCGATGCAAGGGAAGAGTCTGAAGCTCGAACAGTTAATAGCACTGTTCCAGAATCAAGGCACATTTACTGAAGCCATGAAAGTCGCCTAGAGGGGGGGTGAATAGGGCGAAACTGAAATTTACAAAGTTAATCACAACTACAAGTCGGGTTAGCGTTAGAAATATAATCGAGTCCGCGAGAGAGGGTGCAAAACAAATCGCAAGCGAATAAAAAGTGTGAGACGCGGATTTGTTTTACCAAGGTTCGGTTCTCGCAAACCTACTCCCCGTTGAGGAGGCCACAAAGGCCGGGTCTTTTTCAACCCCTTCCCTCTCTCAAACGATCCCACGGACCGAGTGAGCTTTCTCTTCTCAAATCAACCGAGAACAAAACTTCCCCCCAAGGACCACCACACAATTGGTGTCTCTTGCCTCGGTTACAAGTGAGTATTGATCTCAAGAAAGAATGAGAAAGGAGAAAGCAATCCAAGCGCAAGAGCTCAAAAGAACACAACAAATCTCTCTCACTCAACACTAAAGCTTTTGTGGAATTGGGAGAGGATTTGATCACTTGGGTGTGTCTTGTATTGAATGCCTAGCTCTTGTAAATAGTTGGAAGGTGGAAAACTTGGATGACTTGAATGTGGGGTGGTTGGGGGTATTTATAACCCCAACCACCAAACTAGCCGTTTGGTGGGGGTTGTCTGTCGCATGGTGCACCGGACAGTCCGGTGCACACCGGACAGTGTCTGGTGCGCCAGCCACGTCACCAGGCCGTTGGGTTCCGACCATTGGAGCTCTGGCTGCTGGGCCCGCCTGGATGTCCGGTGGCACACCGGACATGTACTGTAGAGTGTCCGGTGTGCCACTTCGCGCGTGCCTGACTTCTGCGCGCTCTGGCGCGCATTAATTGCTTCTGCAGGTGACCGTTGGCGCGAAGTAGCCGTTGCTCCGCTGGCTCACCGGACAGTCCGGTGTGCACCAGACATGTCCGGTGAATTATAGCGGAGCGGATTCCTGAAGCTGGCGAGTTCAGAGTCGCTCTCCTCTGGAGCACCGGACACTGTCCGGTGGTGCACCGGACAGTCCGGTGAATTATAGCGTAGCGCCTCTAAAAATTCCCGAAGGTGAAGAGTTTGGCTAGGAGTTCCCTAGTGCACCAGACACTGTCCGGTGGTGCACCGGACAGTCCGGTGCGCCAGACCAAGGCTGCCTTCGGTTATCCCTTGCTCTTTTTGTTGAACCCATTTCTTGGTCTTTTTATTGGCTGAGTGTGAGCCTTTGGCACCTGTATAACTTATAGACTAGAGCAAACTAGTTAGTAAAATTATTTGTGTTGGGCAATTCAACCACCAAAATCAATTAGGAAATAGGTGTAAGCCTAATTCCCTTTCAATCTCCCCCTTTTTGGTGATTGATGCCAACACAAACCAAAGCAAATATGTAAGTGCATAATTGAACTAGTTTGCATAATGTTAGTGCAAAGGTTGCTTGGAATTGAGCCAATATAACTACTCATAAGATATGCATGGATTGTTTCTTTATTTTTAACATTTTGGACCACGCTTGCACCATATGTTTTGTTTTTGCAAATTCTTTTGTACATCCTTTTCAAAGTTCTTTTGCAAATAGTCAAAGGTAAATAATAAGATTTTGCGAAGCAATTTCAAGATTTGAAATTTTCTCCCCCTGTTTCAAATGCTTTTCCTTTGACTTAAACAAAACTCCCCCTTGATAAATTCTCCTCTTAGAGTTCAAGAGGGTTTTAAGATATTGATTTTGAAAATACTACTCCTCTCCCCTTTTTGAACACAATGACATACCAATTTGAATTTTACCAATTGAAAATCCTTAGTTTTTAAACTTAGGTGGTGGTGCGGTCCTTTTGCTTTGGGCTCATGCTCTCTCCCCCTTTGGCATAAATCGCCAAAAACGGAATCATTAGAGCCCTCTCAAACTACTTTCTCCCCTTTGGCGAATAAAATATGAGTGAAGATTATACCAAAGACGGAGAGATGCTCGGAGTGACGGCGAAGGATGAGTTACGGAGTGGAAGCCTTTGTCTTCGCCGAAGACTCCAATTCCCTTTCAATATACCTATGACTTGGTTTGAAAATTTACTTGAAAACACATTAGTCATAGCACGTGAAAGAGACATGATCAAAGGTATATGAATGAGCTATGTGTGCAAATCAACAAAAGAAGTTCCTATAATCAAGAATATTTAGCTCATGTCTAAGTTTGTTAAAAGTTTGTTCATCAAGTGGCTTGGTAAAGATATCGGCTAATTGATCTTTAGTATTAATGTATGAGATCTCGATATCTCCCTTTTGTTGGTGATCCCTTAAAAAATGATACCGAATGGCTATGTGTTTAGTGCGGCTATGCTCAACGGGATTATCCGCCATGCGGATTGCACTCTCATTATCACATAGAAGAGGAACTTTGGTTAACTTGTAACCATAGTCCCTAAGGGTTTGCCTCATCCAAAGTAGTTGCGCGCAACAATGGCCTGTGGCAATGTACTCGTCTTCGGCGGTAGAAAGAGCTACGGAATTTTGCTTCTTTGAAGCCCAAGACACCAAGGACCTTCCCAAGAACTGGCAAGTCCCCCGATGTGCTCTTTCTATTACTTTTACACCCCGCCCAATCGGCATCCGAATAACCAATTAAATCAAAAGTGGATCCCCTAGGATACCAAAGCCCAAACTTAGGAGTATAAACTAAATATTTCAAGATTCGTTTTACGGCCGAAAGGTGAGCTTCCTTAGGGTCGGCTTGGAATCTTGCACACATGCATACGGAAAGCATAATATCCGGTCGAGATGCACATAAATATAGTAGAGAGCCTATCATCGACCGGTATACCTTTTGATCGAAGGATTTACCTTCCGTGTCGAGGTCGAGATGCCCATTTGTTCCCATGGGTGTCTTGATGGGTTTGGCATCCTTCATCCCAAACTTGCTTAGAATATCTTGAGTATACTTCGTTTGGCTTAGGAAGGTGCCTTCTTGGAGTTGCTTCACTTGAAATCCTAAGAAGTACTTCAACTCCCCCATCATAGACATCTCGAATTTCTGTGTCATGATCCTACTAAACTCTTCACAAGTAGATTCGTTAGTAGACCCAAATATAATATCATCAACATAGATTTGGCATACAAACAAATCATTTTCTAGTGTTTTGGTAAAGAGTGTAGGATCGACCTTTCCGACTTTGAATCCATTAGTGATAAGAAAATCCCTAAGGCATTCATACCATGCTCTTGGGGCTTGCTTGAGCCCATAAAGTGCCTTAGAGAGTTTGTAAACATGGTTAGGGCACTCACTATCTTCAAAGCCGGGAGGTTGCTCAACATAGACCTCTTCTTTGATTGGTCCGTTGAGGAAGGCACTCTTCACGTCCACTTGATAAAGCTTGAAGCCATGGTAAGTAGCATAGGCCAATAATATACGAATTGACTCAAGCCTAGCTACGGGTGCATAGGTTTCACCGAAATCCAAACCTTCGACTTGGGAGTATCCCTTGGCCACAAGTCGTGCTTTGTTCCTTGTCACCACACCATGCTCGTCTTGCTTGTTGCGGAACACCCATTTGGTTCCTACAACATTTTGATTAGGACGTGGAACCAAATGCCATACCTCATTTCTCGTGAAGTTGTTGAGCTCCTCTTGCATCGCCACCACCCAATCCGAATCTTGAAGCGCTTCCTCTACCCTGTGTGGCTCAATAGAGGAAACAAAAGAGTAATGCTCACAAAAATGTGCAACACGAGATCTAGTAGTTACCCCCTTATGAATGTCGTCGAGGATGGTGTCGACGGGGTGATCTCGTTGGATTGCTTGGTGGACTCTTGGGTGTGGCGGCCTTGGTTCTTCATCCTCGTTGTCTTGATCATTTGCATCTCCCCCTTGATCATTGCCGTCATCTTGAGGTGGCTCATCTCTTTGATCTTCTCCTTCATCAACTTAAGCCTTATCCTCATTTTGAGTCGGTGGAGATGCTTGCGTGGAGGAGGATGGTTGATCTTGTGCATTTGGAGGCTCTTCGGATTCCTTCGGACACACATCCCCAATGGACATGTTCCTTAGCGCGATGCACGGAGCCTCTTCATCACCTATCTCATCAAGATCAACTTGCTCTACTTGAGAGCCGTTAGTCTCATCAAACACAACGTCACAAGAAACTTCAACTTGTCTGGAGGACATGTTAAAGACTCTATATGCCCTTGTGTTTGAATCATATCCAAGTAAAAAGCCTTCTACAGTCTTAGGAGCAAATTTAGATTTTCTACCCTTTTTAACAAGTATAAAGCATTTGCTACCAAAGACTCTAAAATATGAAATATTGGGCTTTTTACCGGTTAGGAGTTCATATGATGTCTTCTTGAGGATTCGGTGTAGATACAACCGGTTGATGGCATAGCAGGCGGTGTTGACTGCCTCGGCCCAAAACCGATCCGATGTCTTGTACTCATCAAGCATTGTTCTAGCCATGTCCAATAGAGTTCGATTCTTCCTCTCCACTACATCATTTTGTTGTGGCGTGTAAGGATAGGAGTCCTCATGCTTGATGCCCTCCTCCTCAAGGAAGCCTTCAATTTGAGAGTTCTTGAACTCTGTCCCGTTGTCGCTTCTAATTTTCTTGATCCTCAAGCCGAACTCATTTTGAGCCAGTCTCAAGAATCCTTTTAAAGTCTCTTGGGTATGGGATTTTTCCTGCAAAAAGAACACCCAAGTGAAGCGAGAATAATCATCCATAATAACTAGACAGTACTTACCCCCGCCGATGCTTATGTAAGCAATCGGGCCGAATAGATCCATGTGTAGGAGCTCCAGTGGCCTATCAGTCGTCATGATGTTCTTGTGTGGATGATGGGTTCCAACTTTCTTCCCTGCTTGGCATGCGCTACAAATCCTATCTTTCTCAAAATGAATATTTGTTAATCCTAAAATGTGTTCTCCCTTTAGAAGCTTATGAAGATTCTTCATCCCAACATGGGCTAGTCGGCGGTGCCAGAGCCAACCCATGTTAGTCTTAGCAATTAAGCAAGTGTTGAGTTCAGCTCTATCAAAATCTACCAAGTATAGCTGACCCTCTAACACTCCCTTAAATGCTATTGAATCATCACTTCTTCTAAAGACAGTGACACCTACATCAGTAAAAAGACAGTTGTAGCCCATTTGACATAATTGAGATACGGAAAGCAAATTGTAATCTAAAGAATCTACAAGAAAAACATTGGAAATGGAATGGTCAGGAGATATAGCTATTTTACCCAAACCTTTGACCAAACCTTGGTTTCCATCCCCGAATGTGATAGCTCGTTGGGGATCTTGGTTTTTCTCATATGAGGAGAACATCTTCTTCTCCCCTGTCATGTGGTTTGTGCACCCGTTGTCGATAATCCAACTTGAGCCCCCGAATGCATAAACCTACAAAACAAGTTTAGTTCTTGACTTTAGGTACCCAAATGGTTTTGGGTCCTTTGGCATTAGACACAAGAACTTTGGGTACCCAAACACAAGTCTTTGACCCCTTGTGCTTGCCCCCAACATACTTGGCAACTATCTTGCCATATTTGTTAGTTAAAACATATGATGCATCAAAAGTTTTAAATGAAATGCTATGTTCATTTGATGCACTAGGAGTTTTCTTCTTAGGCAACTTAGCACGGGTTGGTTGCCTAGAACTAGATGTCTCACCCTTATACATAAAAGCATGGTTAGGGCCAGAGTGAGACTTCCTAGAGTGAATTCTCCTAATTTTGTCCTCGGGATAACCGGCAGGGTACAAAATGTAACCCTCATTATCCTGAGGCATGGGAGCCTTGCCCTTAACAAAGTTAGACAATTTCTTAGGAGGGGCATTAATTTTGACATTGCCTCCCTGTTGGAAGCCAATGCCATCCTTGATGCCAGGGCGTCTCCCACTATAAAGCATACTACGAGCAAATTTAAATTTTTCATTTTCAAGTTCATGCTCGGCAATTTTAGCATCTAATTTTGCTATATGATCATTTTGTTGCTTAATTAATACCATATGATCATGAATAGCATCGATATCAACATCTCTACATCTAGGGCAAATAGAAGTATGTTCAACGGTAGATGTAGAGGGTTTGCAAGATTTTAATTCTACAACCTTAGCATGCAATATATCATTTTTACTTCTAAGGTCAGAAATTGTAACATTGCAAACATCTAGTTCTTTAGCCTTAGCAAGCAATTTTTCATTCTCAATCCTAAGGCTAGCAAGAGAAATGTTTAATTCTTCAATCTTAGCAAGCAAATCATCATTATCATTTCTAAGATTGGGAATTGAAACATTGCAAACATTTGAATCAACCTTAGCTAACAAATTAGCATTCTCATTTCTAAGGTTGTCTATAGTCTCATGGCAAGTGCTTAGCTCACTAGATAGTTTTTCACATTTTTCTACTTCTAGAGCGTAAGAATTTTTAACTTTAACATGCTTCTTGTTTTCTTTAATAAGGAAGTCCTCTTGAGAGTCCAAGAGATCATCCTTCTCATGGATAGCACTAATCAATTCATTTAATTTTTCTTTTTGTTGCATGTTTAAGTTGGCAAAAAGAGTACGCAAATTATCTTCCTCATCACTAGCATTATCATCGCTAGAGGACTCATATCTAGTGGAGGATTTGGATTTAACCTTCTTCTTTTTGCCGTCCTTTGCCATGAGGCACTTGTGGCCAACGTTGGGGAAGAGAAGGCCTTTGTTGATGGCGATGTTGGCGGCGTCCTCATCGGAGGAGGAGTTGGAGGAGCTTTCGTCCGAGTCCCACTCGCGGCATACATGGGCGTCGCCACCCTTCTTCTTGTAGTTTTTCTTCTTCTCCTTTCTTCTCCCCTTCTTTTCGTCGCCCCTGTCACTGTCACTAGAAATAGGACATTTTGCTATAAAGTGACCGGGCTTACCACACTTGTAGCAAACCTTCTTGGAGCGGGGCTTGTAATCTTTCCCTCTCCTTTGCTTGAGGATTTGGCGAAAGCTTTTGATGACAATCGCCATTTCCTCGTTGTCGAGCTTGGAGGCGTCGATGGGTGTTCTACTCGGTGTAGACTCCTCCTTCTTCTCCTCCGTCGCTTTGAATGCGTCCGGTTGAGCTTCGGACGTGGAGGAACCGTCAAGCTCGTTGATCTTCCTTGAGCCTTTGATCATAAACTCAAAGCTCACAAAATTCCCGATTACTTCCTCGGGAGTCATTAGTGTATATCTAGGATTGCCACGAATTAATTGAACTTGAGTAGGGTTAAGGAAAATAAGTGATCTTAGAATAACCTTAACCACCTTGTGATCATCCCATTTTTTGCTCCCGAGGTTGCGCACTTGATTCACCAAGGTTTTGAGCCGGTTGTACATGTCTTGTGGCTCCTCCCCTTGGCGAAGACGGAAGCGACCGAGTTCCCCCTTGATCGTCTCCCGCTTGGTGATCTTGGTTAGCTCATCTCCTTCATGCGCGGTCTTGAGCACGTCCCAAACTTCCTTGGCGCTTTTTAATCCTTGCACCTTGTTATACTCCTCTCGACTTAAAGAGGCAAGGAGTATAGTTATGGCTTGGGAGTTGAAGTGCTCGATTTGGGCCACCTCGTCCTCATCATAATCCTCATCCCCTACGGATGGTACCTGTGCTCCAAACTAAACAACAATCCATATACTTTTGTGGAGTGAGGTTAGGTGAAATTTCATCAAATCACTCCACCTAGCATAATCTTCACCGTCAAAGGTTGGCGGTTTGCCTAATGGAACAGAAAGTAATGGAGTATGCCTAGAAGTGCGAGGATAGTGTAAGGGGATCTTACTAAACTTCTTGTGCTCATGGCGCTTAGAAGTTATGGAGGGCGCGTCGGAGCCGGAGGTGGAAGGTGATGAAGTATCGGTCTCATAGTAGACCACCTTCCTCATCTTCTTTTTCTTGTTGCCACTCCGATGCGACTTGTGGGAAGAGGCTTTCTTATCCTTCCCCTTCCCTTTGTTGCGGGACTCTTCCGATGTAGCCTTCCCGTGGCTTGTAGTAGGCTTTTCGCCGGTCTCCATCTCCTTCTTGGCGTGATCTCCCGACATCACTTCGAGCAGTTAAGCTCTATTGAAGCACCGGGCTCTGATACCAATTGAAAGTCGCCTAGAGGGGGGTGAATAGGGCAAAACTGAAATTTACAAAGTTAATCACAACTACAAGCCGGGTTAGCGTTTGAAATATAATCGAGTCCGCGAGAGAGGGTGCAAAACAAATTGCAAGCGAATAAAGAGTGTGACACGCAGATTTGTTTTACCGAGGTTCGGTTCTCGCAAACCTACTCCCCGTTGAGGTGGCCACAAAGGCCAGGTCTTTTTCAACCCCTTCCCTCTCTCAAACGGTCCCACGGACCGAGTGAGCTTTCTCTTATCAAATCAACCGGGAACAAAACTTGCCCACAAGGACCACCACACAATTGGTGTCTCTTGCCTCGGTTACAAGTGAGTATTGATCTCAAGAAAGAATGAGAAAGGAGAAAGCAATCCAAGCGCAAGAGCTCAAAAGAACACAACAAATCTCTCTCACTCAACACTAAAGCTTTTGTGGAATTGGGAGAGGATTTGATCACTTGGGTGTGTCTTGTATTGAATGCCTAGCTCTTGTAAGTAGTTGGAAGGTGGAAAACTAGGATGACTTGAATGTGGGGTGGTTGGGGGTATTTATAACCCCAACCACCAAACTAGCCGTTTGGTGGGGGCTGTCTGTCGCATGGTGCACCGGACAGTCCGGTGCACACCGAACAGTGTCCGGTGCGCCAGCCACGTCACCAGGTCGTTGGGTTCCGACCGTTGGATCTCTGACTGCTGGGCCCGCCTGGATGTCCGGTGGCACACCGGACATGTACTGTAGAGTGTCCGGTGTGCCACTTCGCGCGTGCCTGACTTCTACGCGCTCTGGCGCGCATTAATTGCTTCTGCAGGTGACCGTTGGCGCGAAGTAGTCGTTGCTCCACTGGCTCACCGGACAGTCCGGTGTGCACTGGACATGTGCGGTGAATTATAGCGGAGCGGATTCCCGAAGCTGGTGAGTTCAGAGTCGCTCTCCTCTGGAGCACCGGACACTGTCCGGTGGTGCACCGGACAGTCCGGTGAATTATAGCGAAGCGCCTCTGAAAATTCCCGAAGGTGAAGAGTTTGACTTGGAGTTCCCTGGTGCACCGGACATTGTCCGGTGGCACACCGGACATTGTCTGGTGGCACACCGGACAGTCCGGTGCGCCAGACCAGGGCTGCCTTCGGTTATCCCTTGCTCTTTTTGTTGAACCCATTTCTTGGTCTTTTATTGGCTGAGTGTGAGCCTTTGGCACCTGTATAACTTATAGACTAGAGCAAACTAGTTAGTCCGATGCGACTTTTGGGAAGAGGCTTTCTTCTCCTTCCCCTTCCCTTTGTTGCGGGACTCTTCCGATGTAGCCTTCTCGTGGCTTGTAGTAGGCTTTTCGCCGGTCTCCATCTCCTTCTTGGCATGATCTCCCGACATCACTTCGAGCGGTTAAGCTCTAATGAAGCACCGGGCTCTGATACCAATTGAAAGTCGCCTAGAGGGGGGAGGGTGAATAGGGACTCTTCCGATGTAGCCTTCCCGTGGCTTGTAGTAGGCTTTTCGCCGGTCTCCATCTCCTTCTTGGTGTGATCTCCCGACATCACTTCGAGCGGTTAAGCTCTAATGAAGCACCGGGCTCTGATACCAAATGAAAGTCGCCTAGAGGGGGGGGGGGGTGAATAGGGCGAAACTGAAATTTACAAAGTTAATCACAACTACAAGCTGGGTTAGCGTTCGAAATATAATCGAGTCCGCGAGAGAGGGTGCAAAACAAATCGCAAGCGAATAAAGAGTGTGACACGCGGATTTGTTTTACCGAGGTTCGGTTCTCGCAAACCTACTCCCCGTTGAGGAGGCCACAAAGGCCGGGTCTTTTTCAACCCCTTCCCTCTCTCAAACGGTCCCACGGACCGAGTGAGCTTTCTCTTATCAAATCAACCGGGAACAAAACTTCCCCGCAAGGACCACCACACAATTGGTGTCTCTTGCCTCGGTTACAAGTGAGTATTGATCTCAAGAAAGAATGAGAAAGGAGAAAGCAATCCAAGCGCAAGAGTTCAAAAGAACACAACAAATCTCTCTCACTCAACACTAAAGCTTTTGTGGAATTGGGAGAGGATTTGATCACTTGGGTGTGTCTTGTATTGAATGCCTAGCTCTTGTAAGTAGTTGGAAGGTGGAAAACTAGGATGACTTGAATGTGGGGTGGTTGAGGGTATTTATAACCCCAACCACCAAACTAGCCATTTGGTGGGGGCTGTCTGTCGCATGGTGCACCGGACAGTCCGGTGCACACCGAACAGTGTCCGGTGCGCCAGCCACGTCACCAGGTCGTTGGGTTCCGACCGTTGGAGCTCTGACTGCTGGGCCCGCCTGGATGTCCGGTGGCACACCGGACATGTACTGTAGAGTGTCCGGTGTGCCACTTCGCGCGTGCCTGACTTCTGCACGCTCTGGCGCGCATTAATTGCTTCTGCAGGTGACCGTTGGCGCGAAGTAGTCGTTGCTCCGCTGGCTCACCGGACAGTCCGGTGTGCACCGGACATGTCCGGTGAATTATAGTGGAGCGGATTCCCGAAGCTGGCGAGTTCAGAGTCGCTCTCCTCTAGAGCACCGGACACTGTCCGGTGAATTATAGCGAAGCGCCTCTGAAAATTCCCGAAGGTGAATAGTTTGACTTGGAGTTCCCTGGTGCACCGGACATTGTCCGGTGGCACACCGGACAGTCCGGTGCGCCAGTCCAGGACTGCCTTCGGTTATCCCTTGCTCTTTTTGTTGAACCCATTTCTTGGTCTTTTTATTGGTTGAGTGTGAGCCTTTGGCACCTGTATAACTTATAGACTAGAGCAAACTAGTTAGTCCAATTATTTGTGTTGGGCAATTCAACCACCAAAATCAATTAGGAAATAGGTGTAAGCCTAATTCCCGTTCAAGCCATAGAGGGGCTGGCTTAAAAACTTTCATACACACCTATTGTAATTTTTATTTCTCTCGTTTTCATCTTCTTGCCTCAGAGAGAATTTGAGAAGGTACAACCTTTGACATGTTGTAATAAATCTGCGGTTACACCATCGAGTGTAATAGTAAGGGTGAAAAAGGTCCAAAGTCATTCCTACGGGGATGTTGAGCTAAAATACCACATAAGTAAAAGGTGAAGAAGCTCCAAAGTCATTCCTAAAGGGATGCAGAGCTTATCTCCAAAGTCGTTCCTACGAGGATGTAGAGCTAAAATACCACCTAAGTAAAAGGTGAAGAAGCTCCAAAGTTGTTCCTAAGGGAATGCAGAGCTTAAATGCCACCTAAGTAAAAGGTGAAGAGACTCCAAAGTCGTTCCTAAGGGAATGCAGAGTCTTAGTATTACAAAGTGTTTTTTATTAATATTTGTTACATCATATCATCGCATCATCATGCATCATAACACAACATAATTCATCATCTTGCGTCATTCAAAATAGTGGAAAATAACGGAAATTGCTCCTTCGTCCACAATGGTTAACCTACAAAGTTAAGCATACCTTTGACAAAAAATTATGAAAGGATGTTGCAACTTTACTCGTTGCTATTATACAGTTAAGAATTCCTCATACAAGACTTACAACAAGGCCTTCAAGACCAATACTGTCACCTCGGCAACGGTATTCCTTATGCAAGACCTACAACAAGACCTTCGAGTTTAATAATGTTGCTTCGGCGAAAAAGGGATTTTTTCTTTATGAAACGTGAAAAGAAGGGAAGGTGTTTTTTCGCCTTCGGCTCAAAAACGGTACGTGTGACAGTTTCACGCTACACAAAGAAATATATTACATCATCAAACACATAGTTTGCTATTGTTTTTTACATAAAGAACAACATACCAAAATCTGCAAATGTTTTTATACATAGTCTAATCATCTTCCTTCAGTACTCTCTTAGTGGCTTCGTTTAGAAGTCTATTTATAGCTTCATCAATAGCTGCATTTGCTATTCTGATTTTATCAAGAGTACCCTTCAGGGTTGGATCCGCGTCAGGGTTGTATGGCTCTGGAGGAGGAGATAGTTCAGCTATACCAAAATATAAGCTTTTGTCAGATATGAAGCTAAAATACTTATGATGCTAATATAATTATGAAGCTAAAATATGACAAACGTACCTATACGTCTTTCATGTTCAGCAACCTCTTCAGCTTTTCTTGCTTCTTCTAAGGCAAGATGAGACTCTTCTTCATTTCGCCAGATGGCTTTGTCTTCTATTTCTCGGTCGCCGTTCATCCAAACTTCAGAATAGAATTTCCCGCTAAGGGCAGTAGCTTCGGCTGAAGGATCTTTGATGTCAGTCACTAAAACTGAGAAGTTTGGCTAAATTACAGCCTTGGCATGTTCATAGTCAGCTTTTTTCAAGCAGTGATATAGCCCCCCGAGCCCCTATGCATGCACAAAAATCCCCCTGCCAGTTTAAACTTCGTCAAATGCTTCGACTTTACTCTCGATCCATTTGATAACACCTTCGAGATCACGGTGAATAAAATTTTGCTCAGCGCAAATGCATCAACACTAATAAAAGCATTTTTCAACTTGTTTAAGCATTGCATAGCAACATTATAGCACTCCTCCTTCGCTTGACGAAGCTCTTCAACATTCTTTTAAACCCTCAGCTGCTCAGTATCGGATATCTCGCTATTCGACTTCTCCACGTTGAAATTCTCAGTAACTTCGTCAAGCTTCTTTTCTAATCCTGCTACTTCAGATCTATGTAATCCAACTTGAATAGATAAAGCATATTCTAGATCAGCTATACGTTTTCCATCTGCCTCTTTTTCTTTCTCAAATTTTAGAATTTTTTGGTCCACTTCAGAAAATTTGTCCAAACTAGCTTCGCTTGCCTTTAGCCTTTCGACCAAAGAAAGCAGGATTTTATCTTTTTCAAGCGCCTCATTCCAAAGAGTTATAACCTCCGACCGCAAATTCCCGAAGGCTATTTTTGTGCTTTCATCTTCACAAATTTTTTGTGCTTTTAAAGCTTTTCTTAAAATAAGACCCTAATAATGACAAAAAACAAGTAAGTACTTTAATTAAAACATTTGTCAAGTGCTAACACAAGTAAATACTTTAATTAGCAAATTAAGAACAACCTTGAAGCTATTGTAAGCCAAGTAGTCCACCAGATGGTCTTTCGGCATTAAGGATAGCCCGAGCCAAGCTTCGGATAGCCCATGTTATCCATCATCTCTCGGCAGACATCAATTTCCTTGCTATCAGGTAGACAGTATAGGAACTCATTTTCTTCATCACCCCCGTACACTAGGGACCCTTGAGGATACTTCAAGTCCTTAATGTAGTGTTGTACTTCGGCAATTTACCGCTGTGTTAGTAGTTTTCCCGAAGTGTGACGAATGATAAATTCAAGATCCCCAGTCGACGCTGCTTCGTGAGTCGGCAGTGTCAATTTTTATGAAAAACTCTCCTTTACTTGCTCTGATGACTTAATTTCCGAAGGCCCAGGAGCAGCGCCTACGTTGATAACATTTTCCAACTCTCCAATTTCATATTTGGCCATCTTAGCAGGAGCAGGACTAGCCATCTTCGATGGCCTCAGAATAGCGACTAGAACACTAGCCATTCTTCTCCCCTTCTTAGGAGTAGCTGCAAAGGCTGAAGTGGTTGTCACTCTTGACAACCCTTGCACCGCTGGAGAACTCACCACCTTCGGCTGCTGATCAGTTTTCAAACACTCTGATTTTGATTTCTCTAACTAAATGGTAGGAACTTCGGCTCCTACAACGGATATTACCTCCGAAGTTGGGAGGATATCTTCGGCAGACTCAATAATTTCTATCTTCGAACTCTCTGTAGCAGGCAGTAAAGCAGCTCTCTCCAAAAAATATGACTTCGGCCGGTGAGTTACAACTTTCATTTTCTTTGCTTTCGGCGCGGTAGAGGGGATTGTTGATGCAATTTTCCTTTTTGCCCCAGGCTTCCGAGCCGGAAAGCAGAAATCAGGATAGACAAAACTGATGACATCAAATACTCTATTCAACCTTTTCTTTCCACGGGCGCCGAAGGGAATATTCATCGCTTCGTCTTCAGCCTTTGTATAAGTCCCCAACAAATCATCAGTGGTCGCCTCAATGGCCTCGAGCCATTCATCATCTGGCCGCAGTATGTATATTTCAATTAAACCAGACCACCTTCACTTGAACTGTCAGTGGTCTCATTTGGCATTTCCCATTCATTGAGAAGGGGCCATACTTTGAAAGCTATGTGTTCTTGGACCAAGTCCCTAGTGCCAATGTAGTTGCACACAGTGTTGAAGGCCACCAGGCAAGCTTGAGTCGTATCACTATTCACAATTGAGGGCCTTCGGATGCCGAAGCGTGACTGAATCAGACGCTGAATTATATCTTTTATACCCTCCCTGTCAACCAAATAATTTTTAACGTGAAACCATTGCCTTATCGAAAATTCTGGCCATTTCTTTCGAAGCGTGGGGACATGGTGTCTCGCTTCAGAGTGGTATACGAAAGAGTAGCAGCCAAAAATGTTATGATATTGCTCCTTCCCCATTGCCTTTGTCTGGTAAGTTAATTCATGTATGTTGCAGAAGCAGTTAGTGTCTGGTTCCAACCCTTGGCTCCTCATTGCCCAGATAAAAACCCCGACTTTAATTAAAGCTTCGTGGGTGAGCTGATGAATATATATCTCGAATCTTCTAAGTACTTCGACCATCATCTTGTGCAAAGGAAACCGAAGTCCAGCCTTCATAAAGCCCTTGTAAACTACCACTTCGTCAGGTTCAGGAAGAGGAACAGTGTTCTCTCCTCTGGCTCTCACTATCGTTGTATCACAGAAATATTTGCCTTTCATTGCCTCAATTTGTCCTCTCTTAATAGTGGATTTTCCAAATACAACATGACTTGGTCTCCATGGTCGATCTTCGGTGTCATCATTGTCACTCTCTAGATCAAAATCTTCGTTGTCACTAGAATCTCCAAGGAACCCAGCTAAAATTTCATCAGTAATTTTTTCAACATTGGTCCTTTCTATAGCTTCATAAATTCTCTTTAGCCATCTTAGTGTTGATTGAAACAAAAAGCAAAAGCTCCAACGCAATCACGGTTGCAGAATATGAAGGCTAAAACGACAAATCCAACACAAGCTTGATAGCATGAAAAATATTTTCATCGCAACCCTCATATATATATGCAAAGCAACACTGCACGATGGGCCCTATGATACAGAAGGTTTCACTATTCTAGTGAAGGGAAGGTGCTTTTTGGACCTTCGGCTAAAGGCCTTCGTTCATTTCGTAGTCTGAATTTGTTACAAAGGAACAAACTAACACTGCGAGGGGCTATTGTTGGGGGTGTTTGTCTTCCAAAGGTCCTCAAAAACATGGCTAACCATTTGTTTTTAGTATGTTATTCAGTATTACAAGAGCTTCGTTATCAAAAAGGCTTCAAAATAGATCAAGGGAAGTACGATGAAGCAAGCTTCGTCATGATGAAGCAGGAAGGTGACACAGGGAGAAGGTGTTGTTCAAGTTGTTCATTACAAATGACAATGTTGTCCCTGTGACATTTGTAAACCTTGTATGTAATTGTTGAGGCTATGAATGTAATAGCGTACGAAGCTGTACGAGCGCCTATAAATAGATGAATAGTACCCTCGTATTGTTTACGTTGGATTGTAGTCGCATTCACGTCATTGCCTTCAAGCAAGCGGAAGGTATCAATGTAATACAAACTTATATATTATCAATACATTCGTTATAGAATAAATGTGTGTTTTGATATTACATTTATAATTACGCTCTCATATCTGTAAATGATGAAGACTTGCTCTTTATGACCTTCATCCAAGACCCATTATACCCGAGAGGGAATAATGCTTCGAAGGATGAAGATCTATAACGTATAACAAATGTGTTTCCTTGCTCTTGATTCACAGCAATTGAGAACAAGTGACCAATAGCTCCCTTCGACAATTCAGGAGGGGAGGTGGGGACCCATTTTCTTGGGTGGTTGCAGGAGGAGTTGGAGTCGCTCCCGTCCATCGTGACGGGCCTCATGTCCTATGCGTCGCTCATGTCCTATGAGGGGGTTGTGAATGCCTTGGCCCGCGAGGGCTGTAGGCACTTCGAGGCCTTTGACCAGAGCAATGAGGACTTCAACGCTAGTGTATTCTAGGTTGAAGACGACATGTTGAAGCGCGCGGCTGGGGCGCTTTACGATAGGATGTGGTGTCCTCACGGCCTCGGCGTCGTCTACGAGAGGGCCGACCGAGCGTTAGCACAGGTATGTTTGTGCCCTTAGCAAGGGTGTTTTGTATGTTTGCATTGTCTAATGCATTTATGTGCTATCTTCGTAGGCAATGAGGGATGAAGAAGTTGAGGACCTCGCCGGCGTAGAGAGCTTGGTGGCCCGAAAGGATGTCGAGGTGGAGGCGGGAGCTGAAGAGCAGACTTCGCTCAAAAAAGGCGGCGCTGAGGACTCTGCGGCAGTGGGGACTTCTGTGTAGGTGTAAAGACTAGAGTAGGAGTGGTACAACGGTGTTTCTGTTTTGTGTGATACTTAAAATCGGCTGTTGCGTAGGTTCCGGCACTTGGGCTTGCACAAGCAAATTTTGGTGACAATGGAAATGATAAATTGTTAATGTGCCAAACTTTGATAGTGCTTAGTATTGATGATTCTGATGTTGACTCGTGGTCAACGAAAGGTGAAGAGTTGATGAGCCCATTTGCTAGGATGAACGATGACTCTTTGGAGGATGACTTAGATTATTTTTTGGCGCTAGATTTGTCTGTTGCAGAGTCTTCGCCTAGGGTTGCCCCCGCCGCGGTGGAGTCTTTGTCTAGGGTTGCCCCCACTACACCACGGGGCAAGAGAAGGATCGGAGTTTGGAAACAGAGTGTGGGAATGATTGGCGACCCTTCGCAAGGCATTGAAGTCCCTCGAAGGCGTCGTCATATCGGAATGGAGAGGTCTCGTCCACGAGAAAGAATGCGGTCGGAGGAGGGGACTTGCCGGATCATCCCTGCTCCGACGACCGAGCAATGTTTCGAAGAGGGAGATCTATGGGCTCTTTTTGATGGCGAGGAGATTAAACTGATGTTGTTCAATTTCTGGGAGGCTGGCCTTATCCTGAAGGCAGAGCCAATGTAATGTGTCGGTGTTGACATGGTCGTTCTTTTGTGAATTCAAGTGTAAACACTGCCCTCGCCCCCTTCGCCAAAGGACAACTATGGGAACTTGTGCGCAGAACGGAATATCTTGTATTTGAATGGTCACTTTGTGCTTATTGTTTTTCTTGTATTTGAAATAAGTTGTGCCCTTCGTTGTTCATGCCCTTAGATTATTAAAGATGTGTTGCATTCTGATCTGACTGTAGTCGTAAGTGACTTTGTGTTTAGATGATGGGCATCTGTTGTACGACTTCGCACCTTTAGGTGGTGTGAACGTATGTTGAGCTTGTCCGGCTGTACATTTGGGCGTCTTTGGCTTGGAGTGGTTATCTCTCGGACGACTTCACGTTATCTATTAGAATGCACTTGTTGTGTTGATCCAGCTGCACCCTGAGGTGACTTTTCCTTGGATAGGACTGAGCATCGCTCGGATGACTTCGCACCCTTTGGTGTTGGTGTGCACTTGTTGTGCTGATCTAGCTGCATCTAGAGGCGACTTTTTCATGGATATAATTGAGCGTCGCTCAGACGATTTCGCACCCTTAGGTGTTGGTGTGCACTTGTTGTGCTGATCCAACTGCACCCTGAGGTGGCTTTTGCTTGGATAGAATTGAGCATCGCTTAGGCGACCTCGCTGTGGAAGAACCGCCCGAATTATTCCAACTTAAGTGCCTCAGTTACGCCTTAGAGGCCGCAACACACTTAAATCGGAATAACCCGTCAGTCCCTCAGATCTAGTCTGATAAAGCCACTCATCCAGGATCAAATATACCACTAACTCACTCGATGGTGAGTCACATAAGAAATACAATAAAACATGAAAACCTCAAATTAAAGTACTGGAATTATTACATAAATCGGAGTTTTTCAAGTAGCTGATATATGTTCATAAAATAAACTGCAGCGGATAATCGATATCGTCAAAAGCGAGGAATATGGCCAGGCCAAGCCCATTACTCCTCCTGCTCCTCTCCTGCCGGAGCAGCATCCCACTCGACCGTCCAACCCGGTGGCAGGGTGGTAGGCCAAGTTACACCATCAACCATATCCTAAAGCATACCTGCAAAAATTATGCCACATGCAAGGCTGAGTATACTAATACTCAACTAGACTTACCCGGTGTGAGGAATCTACTCCTCTACCTCTAAACCATGCAGCTGTTTGGCTGAGGGGTTTGGTTTGCCAAAAGCACTAGTTGAGTCTAAAATCAATTTTTAGCTTTTCCGATTCTAGTATTATTAATTTAGCTAAGTTTGCTCTTCTAAGCATACATGGTAACAATCATTTAATACAGTCAACATGTTATCTCATGTAATCCTCATTTCACTTCTTACTCAATGTAGTACAACGGGTCAAGTAGTCTCATTAGCTGCGAGAAGCATACGATTCGAATCGAGTTTTAACCTTGCAAGGTAAACCTAAACACATGACATGTCATGGCACTCTGTCCCCACCCATGTCAACCGTCCCCATCGATTCCTCGTTCGCGGCCAGGCCTCACCGCCTTGGCATACAATGCTCCACTAACCCCGGCTGCCGCCGTGCAGTGACCGCACTTGTAGCCACCATAGCTAGCATGGGAGACCCAGTCGCATGACACGTGAGGGGTAAAGTCCACGCTCGGCTTCACTCAGGTACTAGGTTTACCGGTTACCATATTTCCCGACATGTGTTTAGTACGTTAAAACGCTTGACTCAGGTATCCACACTTTTATCCTTAATTCCTTTTCCCGTCTCATGGACAAGGCATCCTCCCTGGATCCAAGTCCATAGACCATCATACATCCCGTTATCGAGATGAACACAATCAATTCTTGACCTCGCGCGAGTGCTAGAAAATCACTCGACTTCTACCGAGATCCTGATTTAGCAAGGCAGCTACTTGACCTAGCATACTAGTATTCATCTCAAAAAGGAATCCTGAATTCATGCAACTAAGGGTTTCAAGCAACTCCTACACTTAAGTGCACATTACAAGCCTACAAACATTAAGTGTAGTAAAGTAGCATATATATATAACTTGGTTTTTCATAAAACCGGGGCTTGCCTTCAATTGCTAGGGCTGTGGGAGATCCTCGATGGCAGGCTCGGGAGCTGGCTCCTGATCTTCCTCGCGGACAGCTCCTTGCTCAGGGATGAGCATGTACTCTCCGTCAGCGAGGTTGCAATTTAAGGAATGCAATGAGTAAGATGTATGTATGGCATGATATGCAATTTAGTACTAAGATTGCATGGTGAAAGATTAATTAAAAGGAAATAAGGCTAAGTCTGGTTATTAGAGACTTTTGGGGTGTATTTTAGGAAGTTTGGGTCAAGTTTGATTACTGAATGGTTAAACCATTTTTAGTGTTCTACTGATTTTCCTCTTTATATCTTATGGATATTTTTAACAATATTCTTAGCTGCAAATATTGGGGTGCTACTTATTAATATTTCTAATCCATCTTTTCTTTTCTATTTCTTTTATGCCTTTAAGGTGGGTTTGAACTACAAGATAGCTAAATAAATTTCCAAAAATTGTGCAAAAATTACAGTGGCTTCTCACTGGTGTATAACTCTCTGCCTTAAAATTTGGGGTTTAAAAAGTGAGAGGTTCTCTCTGTACAAAATTATCAAGTGTTAGGGCAAATGGGGTGTTTTGAACTACAACCTCCTTTTAACAGAGGGTTATTCTCTAAGACTTTGTAATAACATGGTTTTGTACAAAAATTTTGCTAGCATCTAGAGTAATAACATGATTTTATACAAATTTTCAGCTACTAATACTTAGTGGTTATTTTACTATGACTTTCTAAAGTTTCTAGCCACAAGGGTGCTTTCTACTACCTCTATACTTGAAAAATATCAAACAACAGTTTTCTAATTTTTCCTGTCTTCTTCTTTGCGCAAGAGCAATCATTCTAGAATTTGGTAACTTTTTGCTTAAGGGAAAGGGTGGTAGGAATTCCTTGAATTAAATGGCTTTTTTCATGAAGTAGGGGTAATGGTGTTATTTTGTAGTTTTGAATAGGTTTTGCATTTTTCTCTGGTGGTCTACTTCATTAAAAATCTGGTAAAAATTTATTTGCCCATTGTTGCACACTTTTTGGCTTACTTATGATTTAATTAGAATATGGCTAAATACCAAGTTTTATTTGTTCACCCCACTTAAGATGATGGGCAGGGGGGTTTATCATTTTTGTAGGAATGTTCTAGTAGTTAGGAGTCTACTGAATTTTTCTTACCAATTTTGAAATGGTCCTTATATTTTTAATAATCACTTTTCTGGTTTTATTAGTGCCTAATAAAACATTTCACCTTGAATTTGTTTTGGACTAGGGTTCTTTTTATTTTTCCTATGTTCTTCATTACTTAAGTGGATTAAGAAAAATATGTTCATCCACTGTTCATTATTTTCTAGTCCCTTTATTATTTTCCTAAATTTTGGGAAGATATGGCCTTTAATAGGTAACCCTGTTTTAATTAGTGCCTATGTGGGGTTTGGACTTCTACAAATTTTCTTAAGTTCCGTACAGAAGCCTAACTATTTTTCTTCATTTTAATAAGGTTTGGGTAGTTTCCTTATTTAATTCCAAACTCTGAAATTTAAAACAGAAAGCATAGGGTTCGGTATTTTTATTTGATAGTTCATAATATTTTGAATCCAGTAAAATTGGTTTGACTAAATTTGGTTGAATATTTCTCAAGATACAAATTTCCTAAGTTCTCTGCCTAATTAAAAAAGAATAAACCGAAATGGGTTAAAGGAAAATGGTTTTGCATCTGGGTCCCTGGCGAAAGGTTCTGAGATCATTACAGACAGGTCCTCGGTTTACTATTCACATGAGTCTATGACTCTGCAGAAAACCCCCTAGGTTTCTGATAAATCGAACCCGCGATCCTTCTCCTAATGGAACAGTAACCATGGCGGAGGAAAAGGGTGGAGGGGCTTATCGACGGCGAGATTGCTCCGGTGAAGTGGTCGAGGGTGTAGGGGAAGTCTTGACGGTCACACTGATGTGCGGATCGTCTCCGGCGATGGTCGGAGTAGGTCGGTCCACGTGTGCAGGCGGGCGAGCTCGTCGGCGGAGAGGATTCCGGCCTACTCACGGCGCGATAGTCCAATTGAACAGGTTAGAGAGCTTCACTGGATGCTAGGGAAGACGTGGGTGCGAGGAATTGGAAAATGGCTTACCAGATGGCTCGGTTCACGTGCGGGGGCGGGCGACCGAAGTCTGGTGAGGGCGATTCTGTTTCTCCGGTGAGGCAATGCCTCGGCTCAAGCTTGGAGCAGCTTCACAGGGTCTCGGGGAAACTATCTAAGGGCTTGGTTGAGGCTGAAGGTCTCTGGAAATGGCTGGCCACGGTGGCTGACGCTCGGGTGGCTCGGGCGGGTGGCGCAGAGCTCACTGGAGCTAAGGGGGTGTTTCTGGCCAGCGAGGGTGAGCACGGAGTGAGGTGAGGCGCGTCTGGGGTGGTCTTAAAGGCACGGGCGAGCACGGCCTAGGGATGGCTCTGACATGCGCTTAGGGTGTGCGCGGGCGAGCGCCAGTGCGCGCTCTGGCGTCTGGGCACGACATCGAGCACGAGGCAGCGCAGAGAGAGGTCATGTTCAAACGCAGATTGGCTCCAAATCTCTGAGATTATGGCCATGATCCCATTGAGAGATCTCTTCTCCTGACATTCCTTTGTCGTTTGTGTGTGGAGGCTTATGGGTTTCTCTGACTGGATCAAGAGATATGGAGGGGTGAAGTTGGGTTTGCCTCACTGCCGAACATCGAGAGAAGATCCCGAGTTTGGCGTGTCTAGGGCACGTGTCCCAATGCCATCTTCAGGTATGAGGTAGAGGGGTTAGTTAAGCACATTTTTGTCAATGGGAGCTTAGGGTTTTGGGATAGAGATTAAGGTGAACGCGCTCGGTTTTGGCTTAGAGGCTGAAAATTCAAAAATATGAATTCCAGATTTCCCTATGAAACCTCCACTTGAATGGCTTGCTTGAGGTTTTTAACAAAATATTTTGGCCAAACTTTTATAATCTTTATTGTAGCTTCGTTAGTGTATTCCAATTTTAATAATTGGCCTAAGCCATGATTCCATGTTTTTCATGGTTTTTTTACCCCTTTTCTTCCTTTATACTCAAGTGGCTCAATTAGGGTTGATCTAGGGTTTCAACATTTTCCCTTTTTGAAAACCTCATATGGTGTAAGCATGATTCTTTAGATAAATACTTAGTGGATCTTCAATTCTCAAGTTGATTGGTGTCTCTTGCCTAATTTGGTTCACATGAAATAATGGTCCTTGAGTTAGTACTGAGAAGTAACCCTAAGTGACACTGGGGTGTCACAACCTTCCCCCCTTAAAGGAATCTCGTCCCAAGATTCGGGTCGGAGTCTTCCCGGGGTGAAGCGAAGGTTAAGGCTTGCTTGCAGTGGGTGGTTTATTCATTAAGGTTCTTCTTGGCAAACTGCTCTTCGAATGTCATCTTCTTTGCAACTTCAGAAGGAAGTCATTTTAACTTTAGCCTTATAATTAACTCTTTTTATATTAAGATCATTTTTCTTATGTTTTGATTCAAAGGGCAGGGGGAGGGGTTGGGCATGGTTACGTACCAATTCCATTAGGTAGACAATCGGGGAAGTTGGATCATAGAAATTCTTCAGTCTCCCAAGTAGCCTCTTCCTCTGAGTGATTACTCCATTGGATCTTATACATCTTGATCGATTTAGCCCGAGTTGATCTTTCCTTGCAATCCAGAACCTTGGAAGGGTACTCTTGGTACAATTGATCTGGCTCTATCTTCGTTTCTGGTTCTGCGATGATCTCGGTCCGCAATCGAACACATTTCTTCAGCTGGGATACATGGAATACATCGTGGATGGCAGACATTTTTGGAGGTAACTTCAATTTGTATGCCACGGGTCCACATGCTTCTATGATCTCATAAGGTCCAATGTAACAAGGGGCTAACTTGCCTTTGATCCCAAACCTCTGCACTCCTTTGGTGGGTGATACCTTCAAATATACGAAATCTCCCACCTCGAATTAGAGAGGTTTCCTTCTCTTATCATGGTAACTCTTCTGCCTGGCCTGAGAAGCTTCTAGATTCTTCCTGATTAGCTTGACTTTCCTTTCGGCTTCAGTCACTAAGTCAGGTCCAAAAATTTCTCTTTCTACAGGCTGAGACCAATTGAGGGGTGTTCGACACCTTCTTCCATATAAGGCTTCGAAAGGTGCCATCTTTATGCTGGATTGATAACTGTTGTTATAAGCAAACTCTGCCAAGGAGAGATACTTATCTCAGTTCTTGCCACAATCGATCGCACAAGCCCTCAGCATATCTTCAAGAATTTGATTTACCCTCTCGGTCTAACCATCAGTCTGCGGGTGGTAAGCTGAACTTCTTATTAGCTTGGTCCCCAAAGACTCTTGCAGATGTTCCCAAAATCTGGCAACAAATTGGGCTCCTCGGTCAGAAACAATGGTCTGGGGTAATTCGTGCAAACACACGATTCGGTCAATGTACAGCTTTGCATACTTCTGTGCCTTATCAGTGGTGTGCACTGGAAGGAAATGTGCCACTTTTGTCAGCCGGTCCACAATGACCCAAATTGAATCATGATGACGAGAGGTGTTGGGCAGACCCACAATAAAATCCATGCTAATGTCATCCCATTTCCACGAAGGTATAGATAGGGGTTGTAAGGCTCCAGCTGATTTCAAGTGGCTTGCCTTTATCCTCTGACACGTGTCACATTCTGCTACATATTGGGCTATCTCCCTCTTCATTCTGGTCCACCAATACAAGGGCTTCAGATCATGGTACATTTTGGTGCTTCCTGGATGCATGGAGAATTTGGAGAGATGGGCCTCATCCAAGATTTTATTATTGAGATCCTTATTTTTAGGAACTACCAATCTGCTTTCAAACCACAATATACCCTATCCATATTGGCAGAAACATTTATACTTCTCTGTCTTATGATGGAGGTTCTCCTTAATAATTTGCACTCCCATGTCACTGAGTTGGGCCATAATGATCTGGTCTTGCAAAGTTGGCTCAACGGAATCACTTCAATCTTCATTTTACTCAACTCATCACATAGGGTGTTGATGCGAGAATCCATCATAACACAGTTGCATTGCGATTTCCGACTCAAGGCATCTGCTACCACATTGGCTTTCTCTGGGTCATAATGTACCTCCAGGTCATAGTCCTTGATTATCTCTAGCCATCTTCTCTGCCTCATGTTGAGATCAGCCTGAGTAAAGATATACTTGAGGCTCTTATGATCTGTGAAGATGTTCCAGTGGGTTCCCATCAAATAGTGTCTCCACATTTTCAATGCATGGACCACGGCAGCTAACTCCAAGTCATGAGTGGGATAATTTTGATCATGAGGCCTGAGTGCTCTTGATACGTAAGCAATGACTTGGTTGTCTTGCATCAAAACACAACCCAGTCCAGTGCCAGAGGCATCACAGTACACATCAAATGGCTTGCTGCTATCAGGTTACGCTAACACCGGTGCTGTGGTCAGATGTTGCCTCAATGCATGGAAGGCATCTTCGCACTTCTGACCCCAAACAAACTTGGCTCCCTTCTTCAACAATTCAGTCATGGGCTTCGCAATTCGAGAGAAATCCGGAATGAACCTTCGATAATAACTAGCCAATCCTAGAAAACTTCGAATTTGACGGACATTTGTTGGCGGCTTCCAGTTCATCACCTCTTGCACCTTATCGGGATCAATAGCTATACCTGCCTAAGAGATTGCGTGACCCAAGAATTTGATTTCCTTTAGCCAAAAATCACATTTTGACAATTTGGCATAAAGACGGTGCTCTCACACACGTTGAAGCACTACATGCAAATGACCGGCATGTTCTTCTTCGCTCTTTGAGTACACCAAGATATCATCGATGAAAACCACTACGAACTTGTCCAATTCAGGCATGAAGACAGAATTCATCAGATACATGAAATATGCTGGTGCGTTAGTCAGTCCAAATGACATCACCAGATATTCATACAGCCCATATCTAGTTGAGAAGGCAGTCTTCAGAATATCACTTGCTCGTATCTTGATCTGATGATAGCCGGAACAAAGGTCTATCTTGGAAAACACTTTGGCTCCGACCAACTAATCGAAAAGAACATCAATACGAGTCAAAGGATACTTGTTCTTGATAATCACTGCATTAAGTGGGCGGTAATCTATGCACAGCCTCAAGCTTTCATCCTTCTTCTTCACAAACAAGGCTGGACATCCCCAAGGCGAAGTACTTGGGCGGATGAAACCTTTGTCCAACAATTCTTGCAATTGCTTATTCAGCTCTGCCAACTCAGCGGGTGGCATCCGGTAAGGTCTCTTGGAAATAGGTGTCGTTCCTGGTTGCAACTCGATGGGAAATTCAATATCCCGGTCTGGTGGCATTCCTGGTAATTCATCTGGAAAAACATCCGCATACTCACAGACTACTGGAATCTTCTTCAGGGGTAACTCCATCATAGCAAAAGCACATGATCAAGTAGAATCTTGGCTGGGCAGAAGTAAGGTGAAACTCCCACAGATTGGGGATTTGATTTCGACGATGCGGCTGGCTACATCTAGCACTACTTGGTGTCGGGTCATCCAATTGGCTCCCAGAATAATATCCACATTCTCCAATCCTAGAACAAGGAGGGTGGTTTTGACAATATGGCTTCCCAGTCGAATAGGCACACTTTGGTTTAAGTGGTTTGATGAAACCTTGCCTCCTGGTGTTGCGATCATAAAAGATCCTCACGTAAGATAGAGAGGCAATTGACACTTAGCACTGAACTTCTGGCTAATGAAACTATGAGATGCACCAGCATCAAACAGAATTAATGTAGGTTGATTATAAACTAAAAAGATACAAGTCATGATGGGGGGCTCCTTCATGTAACTCCTCCAGAGTAGTGAAGTTGAGCTTCCCTTGCCTGACTTGCACCTTCTGCTTTCTTCCCTTGTCTTGATTTGGTGCTGGCATTTGCCTCTGCTGATTTCTTGGGCAATTCTTGGCATAGTGGCCCACATTGCCACAAGTGAAGCACTTGTTCCCATTTCCCTAGCGAAACTACTACTACTGCGGAGGTTGATTGTTCCTTGGAGCGGGAGCTGGAAAACGAGTGGGTGCTTGTTGCTGCTGCTGAGGTGGCCTGATCACCCATCTGCCTGCCTGCTGCTGAAAGCCTCTACTCTGATTGTGGGAAACAATCCTGAACTTCTAGGGTTGAGCGGAGGGTGCTGACATTGGTGCCTTCCTCTTCTTCTCTATCCAGTGAGCTACAATACAATCCTCCTGGGAGATGGCCACGTTGACCAACTCATTGAAGCTATCAGCCCGAACAGTGTTGAGACGCTCACGCAACTTGGTGTTGAGACCCCTGCGGAAGCGGTCTCTCTTCTCATCGGAATCAGCATGATAACCTGCATACTGGCATAGGTCGTTGAAGGCCTAAGCATACTGCAATACCGTGCGGGTTCCTTGATTGAGTGCCAGGAATTCATTCAGCTTGCGGTCAAGAATTCCAGCTGGGATGTGGTGTCCTCTGAAGGCAGTCTTGAATTCCTCCCAAGAAACTTCATGACCAGCAGGTAGCATGGCGCGGAAATGGTCCCACCAAGTCCGAGCAGGTCCGAGAAGCTGCTGCGCAGCGAAGCGAGCCTTGGTGTCTGATAGTAGATGCGGCTCGATCTTCCGTGAGATACTATAACTTGATTGAGTGGAGATCTCGACGTTGATGATCCAAGGCTCTGAGCGAACGGTTCCTCGCAATAACTACACCATGGTTCTGTTGGTTATCACCGTGACACACGAATGACCTCGCCACGAAGGCTTATCCCTGCAAGCGCAATCAAGAACACAAGCAAGAACAAGAAAGAAACGCAACCAAAATTGTATTGATTACGGGATGGGGTCTCACAAACCGATGACGACGACACTGTTCGATGACAGAATTTATCTAAGCAAAACCCAAACCTAAATGTGGTGGCGGCTGCTGAATAAATAGAGTATTAGGGCATGCGTGACCCCTGGACTCGCCCCTAATAGGCTCTGACGCGATACACGGCCCAACGGCCCAACAGATGGTGTCGCAGCACCAAAACATAATCTGAACGCTGACTTGTTTAGACGATTCCCGTTGACTCTGGATGAATTTTAGGGTGGAATCAGTTGGGTTGGTTAGATAATCTCCTTATCTTTCCAACCATATCAAGTACATCGCAATCGGAGTCCGGATGCATCCTGGGCGTCCATTTTAGTGCAAACTGGTCCTAGAACCCGAGATGGAGTCACATCCGAGTCGGACTTGATCTCCTTCCTATTGTGGCCGCCCTTGCTGCTCCTCCTCAACACCTTGGCCTTTCCCAAGTCCTTGCTGGTCCTCTCCAAGGTACCTAATCATCAAAACATCCATGGCCCCAAGCGTAAGCTCTGAAACACTATTGACTAGGGTAGAACGTACCTGGAGATTTAGCTGTCGTGCACGAGATCGTGTTATCGGTCCATTCATTGTATGTATAGAAGTGATGTCCTCATCATCCTCCTCCTCTTGAATTGGAGTCGTCCTTGACTCGATCTCATCTTCGTCACCCATATATGGCTTCAAATCTAAAATGTTAAAGGTGGAACTAACCCGAAAATCTAGAGACAACTCAGGTGATAATCCAGGGGGTATCTCAGAGGGAAACACATCCATATACTCTTGCAAAAGGTTAGCAATAGCCGGTGGCAAAGCAATAGACGTATCATCAATGGAATAGAAAGCATTTTTGCACATTAAGGCATAGCAAAGTCCAACAGAGGCATGTAACTCATCAAGATCAGATTTAGTGGCTAGCAAAGTAGGAGTTTTTAACTTAATAGGTTGCTGATTTTCAGAGTTCAAAACACCTTTTTGCTTAGCATTAGTCTTTTTCTCATGTTCAAAGTAGACAATTTCAGTGGGAGTCATAGGAAGCAACACAATTTTCTTTCCCTTATGCATGAAAGTATATTTATTAGATCTACCATGGTGAATAGCATCAGTATCAAACTCCCAAGGACGTCCCAGTAAAAGAGAGCAAGCATCCATAGTCACTACATTGAAATCAGCAAAGTCATGGTAAGAGCCAATAGAAAAATGCACCCTTGCTGTTTTTGTTACCTTGAACTTACCGTTGTTGTTAAACCATTGAATGTGATAAGGGTGGGGATGCTCTCGTGTGGTCAAGCCAAGCTTCTTGACCACCTCAACGTTCACCAAGTTGTTGCAGCTACCACCGTCAATGATGGTATGTACACGGTAGACCTTGACGATGAGGAACATGTTGAAGAGGTTGTGGCGTTGTCTGTTGTCGTCGTCACTAGCCGTGGCACTCAAAGCTCGTTGCACAATCAAGGCCTTATAGGTCTCCGTCGTTGTTGTACCAAGAACCTCTTCATCACCATCATAAGTCTCTGCAATGTTAGCTCCAACGGTATCTTCATCTTCAACATCAGAAGCACTAACATACCCACCATCACCAGTAGCAATGTATGCCCGTTTGCTGGGGCAATCTCGCTGAATATGGCCAAGTCTCTAGCAGCGGTGGCACTTGATGTCGGAGGAGCGGCCTGTGGAAGAGTTGGTCGTAGCAGGTTTTGCTGCAACACTCGAAGGCACAGCGGAAGATGTGGACGTCCGTACGCCCGAAGATGATGACACCTTGGCTGGCGCCGGTGGCTGGCGTGGCGCGAAAGTGCTGCTCCTCTCCTGTTGACGACCCTGTAATTCTTTTTCTGCCAACATAGGAAGATGGAACAAGCGTTGTATAGAATGATATTCTTTATAATCAACAATATCCTGAATCTCCCGCCTCAATCCCCCATAAAACCTAACCATTTGATCCTCCGGATCCTCAACTACCCCACATCGTAGCATACCTTTCTGAAGCTCTTAGTAGTATTCCTGTACCGACATGTCTCCCTGATCTAAGCATTTCAATTTTTTTCAAAAATCACGTCTATAAGAAGGGGGAACAAAGCGAGCTCGCATCTCCTCTTTTAACGCATTCCATGTTTGTGGTGCAGCACGTGTGTTAACAAGTTCATTCCACCAAATGATAGCAAAATCTCTAAATTCACTAGTGGCTTGTCTAACCCTATGCTGCTTAGGAACAAGATGGGAATTAGATTTTTGTTCTACCGTCATCTCCAGTCTAAGTAAGCTTCAGCATCATAAGAACCCATGAACGGTGGAATAGAGAACTTAATCTTAGCAAATGGATCATGGTCTCGTTTAGGATTATGATGACGACGTCTACCATTACCTCCCATACCTTGTCGATTACGTGCGAGGCGTTGTCGCAGCGGTGCATAAACATCATCGTCATCGTTGTCGTCGTCGTCCACAAGAGAGTGAGCTGGGGCTGGAGTTGGTGGGGGGGGATGAGCCTCCAGTATGTCCATGCATGTAACAAGTTCAGCAACTCGTCGATCAAGCTGCTCATAGGATGTCGCCGCAGAGTCCTGATATTTTTTAAAAGCTTCAGTCATCGCGTGCATCATCTCCTTCAATTCTATCTGAGAGACACACTCATCGTCGTTAAGCTTAGGCCCCTTGTCCTTGTCCATTTGATTCTTTGGTCCTGTCATTGTTAGCACAAAACAGAGACAAAAAGGCAACAAACAATGTGAACCCTACAACTATCTCTCAGGGTGGTGGTGGAATACAAATTATGAAGCGTCTTACCACGCTCTTACAAGGTTCTTACCAGCACTGCAGATGGCAAACGGTGACCGGTGTGACTGTCCAACGAGCGTGGGTGTGATTGCAAAGGAGTACTTGTTCTGCTCGAGAGAAAGCTGGGGCTCTGGGAAGGCTGACTAAATATATATATATATGTGGCACACAAGTCAGTAACAGATAGCAATGCTGAATAAGTGTTCCAAGTACTCGTCCTAGTTGCTGGCCTAGAAAATGTAATAGAACAGTTGGACCAAGGCATAAGAAATGAGGTACAAGTATCTAGGTGCAGCAAGAAAACAGGTTTGGGGCAAAATAATCACAGAGGTGCACAGAACACTAGCGTTTCTGTTTATGTGCTACTCTTTTCTTTTTTTTCTTTTTTTTGCGATTTTTTTCAAGTATTTTTTTTATATTTTTCTCTTTTGCAGCAACACATAAGAAGAAAACACACCAAGTTTCAGATTTTTTTGTGCAATGACGCGTCCTCTGGAATTTCTACAAGTTTGCCCTAAAATCGGAATAAATGTTTGGAAAATGAGAAGTCCTATTTCCAAGCCAAATTTAGGAATTTTAAAAACAGCGAATCCGGCATAGCGATTCGAGTTCCGAGGCGAAAGTTACTGCTGTTTTAAGTTTGGACTTCGAATCAGGGTTTCTGGCAAGGTGTTGGAAGGGTGGGAGTTCAGTTTTGTGGATAGGGTCGGTTTTAGAGATAGGATCTATTTTGTGGATAGGGTCAGTTGTAGAGATAGGATTTATTTTGTGGATAGGCTCGGTTTTAGAGATAGGATTTGTTTTGTGAATATGGTCAGTTTTAGAGATAGAATCTGTTTTGTGGATAGGGTCGGTTTTAGAGATAGGATCTGTTTTGTGGATAGGGTCGGTTTTAGAGATATGATCTATTTTGTGGATAGGGTTGGTTGTAGAGATAGGATCTATTTTGTGGATAGGGTCGGTTTTAGAGATAAGATTTGTTTTGTGGATATGGTCGGTTTAGATACAGGATCTGTTTTATGGATAGGGTCGGCTTTAGAGATAGGATCTGTCTTGTGGATAGGGTCGGTTTTAGAGATAGGATCTGTTTTGTAGATATGGTTGGTTTTGTAGGATGGAAGCGGATGGACACAATCAAACTAAACCAAAACAAATCTAAACCAGCAACCAAACTCAACCTAGAACACAAACTCAGAACTGCGGACTCTAAAACTGAATTGTACAAAGGCTAAGGCGATGGTTTTAGGTTGCAATAAACTGATCGTAATTATTATTTTTTGGCTTTTTGTGGACTATTGGACGAAACAAAACTAATCTAAAGGTAGGATTATACCTCACGGGCAACCTGGAAATCTGATACCAATTGATAGTAGACGCGGTCCGATCTTCCGTGAGATACGATAACTTGATTGAGTGGAGATCTCGACGTTGATGATCCAAGGCTCCGAGCGAACGGTTCCTTGCAATCACTACACCACGGCTCTGTTGGTTATCACCTGTGACACACGAATGACCTCACCACGAAGGCTTATCCCTGCAAGCGCAATCAAGAACACAAGCAAGAACAGGAAAGAAACGCAACCAAAATTGTATTGATTATGGGATGGGGTCTCACAAACCGATGACGGTGACACTATTCGATGATAGAATTGATCTAAGCAAAACACAAACCTAAATGTGGCGGCGGCTGCTGAATAAATAGAGTATTAGGGCGTGCGTGACCCCTAGACTCGCCCTAATGGGCTCCGACGCGATACACGGCCCAACGGCCCAACAGACGGTGTCGCAGCACCAAAACAGAATCTGAACGCTAACTTGTTTCGACGATTCCCGTTGACTCCAGATGAATTTTAGTGTGGAACCAGTTGGGTTGGTTGGATAATCTCCTTATCTTTCCAACCATATCAAGTCCGTCGCAATCGGAGTCTCTATGCATCCTGGGCGTCCCATTTTAGTGCAGACTGGTCCTATAACCTGAGATGGAGTCGCAGCCGAGTCAGACTTGATCTCCTTCCTGTTGTGGCCGCCTTTGCTGCTCCTCCTCTACACCTTGGCCTTTCCCAAGTCCTTGCTGGTCCTCTCGAAGGTACCTATTCATCAAAACATCCATGGCCCCAAGCGTAAGCTCTGAAACACAATTGACTAGTGTAGAACGTACCTGGAGATTTAGCTGTCGTGCACGAGATCGTGTTATCGGTCCATTTATTGTATGCATAGAAGTGATGTCCTCATCAGTGTCATCAGGGCAGTCTCCCGTGAGGAGGGGAAACTTGGACTCCACGACACGAAGCACACGTCAGCGTCCAATGGATCCTCTGCCTTGGTGAACAAGGGCGGCTGCGTACTCAGGAACTCCTGGTAGGTCGCCGCGGCTCGAGGTCGATGCGGCTGGCCTCCACCATGCTGCTGGGGGTGGGGCTAACGCTGTAATATCCCAAAAAAATGTTGCCAAAAGGTTGATCTTCGGTGCGTGGATGTAGGAAAAGGGTCGTGGGCCGTTGGATGCTAAGTCGGAGTCATATGTGGCGTCGCTTCTTTTCTCCCGCAAAGAAAACCCTAGTGGTGGTCTTTTCCCCCTTTTGCCCCTACTTGGCCGCCACCCCTTCCCCCCCTCCCACACTTGGCCGCCCCTCTCTTCTTTTCCCTTGGGCTGGCTGTCCTCTCCTCCCATGGCAGCCCCTCTTCACGGCTTCCTCCTCCCTCTAGATCTCCCCCCGCGCAGCAAGGATCGAGAAGAGGAGGAGCACATTGAGTTGAAGGGGAAGAGAGGATCAAGGAGATGTTCTTCCCCATCTCTTCTTGCAAAATTTCTTGGGGAAACCCTAGGTATGGATGAGATCCTTGTTCCTACCTGTAATTATGTGCTTTTGGAGGTTGTGGATCATGGGAATTAAAGGATTAGAGGTTGGATTAGATGTGGGGTTATGTTTTGATCTCGAATTTAGTTTTCTGCAGAATGGCAGATTCGACAGTTTTTGTTAATCCCAGTTTTCTGTGGTCTTAGAGGCCTCAAAAAACAAAAACGTCTATATATAAGTCGTAGATAATTTGTAGATCTTTCCGTGGCCGCGAAGAACACCTCAATCGGACATCAGATCAGAGAGTTATTGCAGTTTGATTATAGCAGTTTTTCAGTCTTTTAATTCTGTGCAGAATCTGTTCTCTTAAGATTTAGGCAATTTTATCAACAGAATTAAACCTTGGGATTGTAAGAAAAGATGTAGATAATTTCATAAGCTTTCCAGATTGTTAAAGAGTGCATTCATATGAATTATGAAACTCCAGTTATTTTTGTTTTACTGTGGCTGTTTCTGTTAGCCTGACAGAAATGAGCGGGTCTGTTCACTGGTAGGTTTCATCAAGTAAATGGCCGAATTGGCTCTCCCAGCTATGGAGACTTTTGTAGAGGGATAAAAGTTCTTACTTTCTGCAGAATTTCATGATTTTTGGTTGAGTAGTTTGTGAGATATCGAATTTTGAAAGTTAACTATGCTGCTGTCTAAAACAGATTCAGTCAGTTATCTTGTTAGATGTTTTAGAACTTATAGATGGCAGAATTTAATTATCCATCGAATACCGAAGTTGTAGAATATTTTGTGTAGATACTCATGGAGTATTTGTTTGATATCACCACTGTTATAATTTTAAAGATACAAAATTAACAAACAACATTGCTGTTGTATGGCATGTGGTTCAGAGTGGGAGGTTTTCCACCAGGTCTTGGTTTCAGGTGTAGGATCGATTTGTTGATTGTTGGCAAATGTTTGTGAAATATTTGTACTAAGTTTTATGCCCGCTAGCAGGTGGCTACACTCCAGATCATGCCTAGTACATTTTTCTTCTTCGATGAAGGCAAGTGAATGTAGCGGTGGTTGCTTCTGTTCTGACCTGTTATTTCTATTGCCTACACTCTAATATTCAGAAGTATTGGATTCTTTCATAATTAGACTCTATGGTGATGCTTTACTTGCTTGCATTATACTGATGCTCAATCATATATTGATGATGATTATGATTCGAGTATGACTCATGAGATTAATTCACACCCCTGAAGGTAAATGAAGTATTATTTGAGGTTGGTATTGTATCTGAAGGTAAATGAAGTATTATTTGAGGTTGTATTGTATGTGAAGGAAGTGAAGTATATTGATAAATGCAGCATGTCATATACATTGCATGATTCACTTGCATCTGAAGTTGGGTCGTGACCTATGGTCCGACCGTACCGGTACAACTTAGCATCGTACGTTACCCGAGGAGGGGTACGATGTGGCTTCATACCCTTAGAGGTATGAAGGCAGAGGACATATGCATTGCATTCATATGCATTCATTGAAGTGATATTTGCATATGATGTGGTTTTATACCCTCAGAGGTATAAAGACAGAGTACCTACACTTTGTGTTCCTATGCATACATTGAAGTGATATTTGCAGGTATTGTTGACGCAGGGAAGTGTTATACAAACTATTGTGGTTGTTTAAGGAAATGAGATGGTATTGTTTATATTGAGACTACTGAGTTCTATATCTACAGGAATTTCTGATCTTAATTGTGATTCTTTTAAAATGTTGATTAATTCAATTTGTGGTTTAAATATCTTGTCAAAACAATTCGCTTGCTGAGATGTTTCATCTCACTCTTGCATTATTCAATGCAGGTGCTTGTTGCTCATCAAGGGAAGTGGGAAGTAGCAGCACATCCACCTTCACTCTCATAATAACGCTGCTTAGGCGCAGTCATGATTTAATTAGAAACTTCTTGTCAAAGGATGTTGTTTCTAACTAGTTGTGCGCACTGGTTGATTTAGTTCATGCCGTTATGGTTGTCTTTCCATTGCTAGCAGATTATTAATGTCTATTATGTTCTCATATCATGATATCTATTTATATTTTGTTGCTTCCCCATTTATGTAATTTTCAAAGGGGATGCTGTCGAAATTTTATATATGAATGTTAGATGTGTAGTTTAGTAGCATTCTGGGTGTTTGAGGATCCCGATGTGTTACAGTTGGTATCAAAGCATAGGCTTTAGATTCTTGGCAATTTGAAGATAAATTTGACACACTCGCACATATAGGAAGGGTATGGGTTTAAATATCTTTGATATATGTTAGTGTCTTTGAAGTGCAGATGACAATAACCTCACCCCTCCCTATTCCTTTACGGTGATGTGGTAAGATGTTTATGGCTTAATGCTTGATATAATTTATTTCTGAAATTTTAATATTGTTTGTTTCATGCTGTAGATATCGCTGGTCATTTGTGAGAATGAAGTTGTTATTATGCTTGTGATATACAAGTATGCCTATCTTGTTTTCACCATGTTTTTCATGGTTGAGTTTTATTACAATAATATTGTTATATATGCCTTATTGAGGATGTTTCTAAGAGGAGTGTGAATTGCGTGTTTTGGGGTACAAGGTAATCATCAATTTGAATTTAAGTTGTTGAGCGGTTGGTGGATAGCTCCAACTATCTTTGCAAAGAATGATTGTTTATGTTGAGAAACCAGTTCTCAAAGAAATGAATATTGGTACTTTTATATGGAGTTTTGGGGGAAGTCTTTACATAGCCAGAATGGCTTACATGTCTCTCTCTTCTATCGTGTGTTTTAGTAGCCACAAAGCCTAGATGTGGTTTAAAGTGGTTGCATGTTAGTCATGCTAATTGTAGAATAAATCTTTGATTTTTCTTGATCCATTGATTATGTATTAATACGTTGAGGATTTGATGGTTCTCTTCCTGATGCATGTTTGTGGAGCCATTGTCGGACCACTTATCTATTGGTTTGAATGAAGTCATTGCCTAGCCTAGAGTTGGTTATGTGTGGTTAGTCACCTATTCCTAGATGATGTGGTTTTAACATCAGCTTGGGATGTTTTCCAAATGTGTGAAGGATTACGGGGCTAGTATTGACCTTTTATGTCTGGTACTCGGAGTGCATCATATGATAGAATGAAATGTAAGTTTCTGAACTACAGTAGATGAAGACTTATATTATGTGTAGGTTAACCTTACTAGTTTGGATATTTTTCTTAGTTGAGTTGTTGGATGAAGTATAGTGACATGGGTTAAGCAAGTATTGTGTTGTCATTGGGCTGTCAGTGCTCTATGTGGAGTTTTTGGCATTTCTTCGATGAACTGTGTCGTGCATAATGTTATTGGCTTCTTGTCGGTTTTATTGCTCCATTAGTTCTGTAGATTTTCTCCCTTTCGGTGGGGTGCAAAGAATGTTAGATTACATGATTATCTTTTCATTATGGCAAGAACAAGGTTTAGGAAGATTAGGAGTTTTGTTTCAATAGAACTAATTGTTTCGTGGTGCTGTGAGGTGAGGTGTTTGATCTTCTTATATATTCATCTGGTGTGGATGTTTCACCATTAAATTAAAATGAATTGTTGAAGTTGGTAAAGGTTGTGCTTAGTGCATATTACCCCTTCATCAAAGAGTGTCGTTTTAAGACATTGATGCGGATGTATGGCTGCATCCAAATTCGATGTTGTGAAATCGTAGTGTTGATTGCATCTATGTCTTGGTTTGAGCTTCATTACATGTTGGTTCATGCTTGATGTCAGGTGGTGTAGTTTCCTTAGACATTTAGTCTGAGGTCGAAGTTCTTGTGTTAATTAAGACCAATAATGGACCCATGTTTTGGAATGGTGGTGTTATATGGGGTACCATGGATGTTTTGTTTGGAGTGGACGAATTCGAGGACGAATTCTTTTTAAGGGGGGTAGAGTGTAATATCCCAAAAAAATGTTGCCAAAGGTTGATCTTCGGTGCGTGGATGTAGGAAAAGGGTCGTGGGCCGTTGGATGCTAAGTCGAAGTCATATGTGGCGTCGCTTCTTTTCTCCCGCAAAGAAAACCCTAGTGGTGGTCTTTTCCCCCTTTTGCCCCTACTTGGCCGCCACCCCTTTCCCCCCCTCCCACACTTGGCCGCCCCTCTCTTCTTTTCCCTTGGGCCGGCTGTCCTCTCCTCCCATGGCAGCCCCTCTCCACGGCTTCCTCCTCCCTCTAGATCTCCCCCCGCGCAGCAAGGATCGAGAAGAGGAGGAGCACATTGAGTTGAAGGGGAAGAGAGGATCAAGGAGATGTTCTTCCCCATCTCTTCTTGCAGAATTTCTTGGGGAAACCCTAGGTATGGATGAGATCCTTGTTCCTACCTGTAATTATGTGCTTTTGGAGGTTGTGGATGATGGGAATTAAAGGATTAGAGGTTGGATTAGATGTGGGGTTATGTTTTGATCTCGAATTTAGTTTTCTGCAGAATGGCAGATTCGACAGTTTTTGTTAATCCCAGTTTTCTGTGGTCTTAGAAGCCTCAAAAAATAAAAAGTCTATATATAAGTCGTAGATAATTTGTAAATCTTTCCGTGGCCGTGAAGAACACCTCAATCGGACATCAGATCAGAGAGTTATTGCAGTTTGATTATAGCAGTTTTTCAGTCTCTTAATTCTGTGCAGAATCTGTTCTCTTAAGATTTAGGCAATTTTATCAACAGAATTAAACCTTGGGTTTGTAAGAAAAGATGTAGATAATTTCATAAGATTTCCAGATTGTTAAAGAGTACATTCATATGAATTATGAAACTCCAGTTATTTTTGTTTTACTGTGGCTGTTTCTGTTAGCCTGACAGAAATGAGCGGGTCTGTTCACTGGTAGGTTTCATCAAGTAAATGGCCGAATTGGCTCTCCCAGCTATGGAGACTTTTGTAGAGGGATAAAAGTTCTTACTTTCAGCAGAATTTCATGATTTTTGGTTGAGTAGTTTGTGAGATATCAAATTTTGAAAGTTAACTATGCTGCTGTCTAAAACAGATTCAGTCAGTTATCTTGTTAGATGTTTTAGAACTTATAGATGGCAGAATTTAATTATCCATCGAATACCGAAGTTGTAGAATATTTTGTGTAGATACTCATGGAGTATTTGTTTGATATCACCACTGTTATAATTTTAAAGATACAAAATTAACAAACAACATTGCTGTTGTATGGCATGTGGTTCAGAGTGGGAGGTTTTCCACCAGGTCTTGGTTTCAGGTGTAGGATCGATTTATTGATTGTTGGCAAATGTTTGTGAAATATTTGTACTAAGTTTTATGCCCGCTAGCAGGTGGCTACACTCCAGATCATGCCTAGTACATTTTTCTTCTTCGATGAAGGCAAGTGAATGTAGCGGTGGTTGCTTCCGTTCTGACCTGTTATTTCTATTGCCTACACTCTAATATTCAGAAGTATTGGATTCTTTCATAATTAGACTCTATGGTGATGCTTTACTTGCTTGCATTATACTGATGCTCAATCATATATTGATGATGATTATGATTCGAGTATGACTCATGAGATTAATTCACACCCCTGAAGGTAAATGAAGTATTATTTGAGGTTGGTATTGTATCTGAAGGTAAATGAAGTATTATTTGAGGTTGTATTGTATGTGAAGGATGTGAAGTATATTGATAAATGCAGCATGCCATATACATTGCATGATTCACTTGCATCTGAAGTTGGGTCGTGACCTATGGTCCGACCGTACCGGTACAACTTAGCATCGTACGTTGCCCGAGGAGGGGTACGATGCGGCTTCATACCCTTAGAGGTATGAAGGCAGAGGACATATGCATTGCATTCATATGCATTCATTGAAGTGATATTTGCATATGATGTGGTTTTATACCCTCAGAGGTATAAAGACAGAGTACCTACACTTTGTGTTCCTATGCATACATTGAAGTGCTATTTGCAGGTATTGTTGACGCAGGGAAGTGTTATACAAACTATTGTGGTTGTTTAAGGAAATGAGATGGTATTGTTTATATTGAGACTACTGAGTTCTATATCTACAGGAATGTCTGATCTTAATTGTGATTCTTTTAAAATGTTGATTAATTCAATTTGTGGTTTAAATATCTTGTCAAAACAATTCGCTTGGTGAGATGTTTCATCTCACTCTTGCATTACTCGATGCAGGTGCTTGTTGCTCATCAAGGGAAGTGGGAAGTAGCAGCACATCCACCTTCACTCTCATAATAACGCTTCTTAGGCGCAGTCATGATTTAATTAGAAACTTCTTGTCAAAGGATGTTGTTTCTAACTAGTTGTGCGCACTGGTTGATTTAGTTCATGCCGTTATGGTTGTCTTTCCATTGCTAGCAGATTATTAATGTCTATTATGTTCTCATATCATGATATCTATTTATATTATGTTGCTTCCCCATTTATTTAATTTTCAAAGGGGATGCTGTCGAAATTTTATATATGAATGTTAGATGTGTAGTTTAGTAGCATTCAGGGTGTTTGAGGATCCCGGGGTGTTACAAACGCTGCAAGAGCTGTCGCAGAATTTCGTTCTGTTGAGCCATCAGCTCCTGCACCGTGGGAGCTGGGGGAGGTGGCGGGGGAACTTGCTCGTTATGCCCGCGGCGCTGCCTGGCTACCATCTGAAAAAAGAGATTGCTGCCATTGTTATCCCACATCACAATTTCGAACAACATGCTATTATCTCATATGGAAGGAAATTTTCATAGTCATATCATTAAGTTTGAACGAGGATAACATGGTTACAAACATTCCACTGATCTCAAAAGTTCTCATGGGTTATATCAATTCGGGGAAAGTACCCGTAAGCCTAGTCCAAAAATATGACATTAACTAAGCTCGCGTAGGTTTCTCTCCTCCTAAAACGTCAAAACGACTAATCAACCCTGAGTAGTGGAAGCGACACTGGAAACGGGTGAAGGGGGCAACTCGGAGGCAGTCGCATTGGTACCGTGGACTGGTCCTAACTCCTCGGGATCCTCTTCTCCCTCGCTTCCGGCTTCATTGGCCTCCATCTCCAGATGGTGCATGTCCAGGTGGTCATTGGCTTCTTCAAGTTCCTGCTGCACATCGTGGAGCTAGTTTTCCAAGACATCAATGGTGTTATCTCGGATTTCCACCTGCTGCTCTAGGGTGGTGATGCGCTGGCTCAACCTTTCCACCTGTAGGTCCTTCTCTACCAGCTCTGAGGACAAGTCGACCACGAAGTCCTCTCGGCTATCAAGGGTAAGCTTGGTGGTTTGAGCTAGGTTGGCGAGATGTGCCATAGCATCGCTTTGCAGGGCCTGAAGGCGGTACAGCGCACTCATGCACTGAACGGTGATCCTCCCAACCAAGTCAGGATACATCGCCCATACGTCCTTCACATGGCTCACACGATTGCACCACATGGGGTCGTCCTTCTTCTCAGCAGGGAAGAGTCCCAGTGGGTGCATCACCATCTCCAGGGGATGGTAGCCATAGAAAGTCGTCAGGGTCTTCATAGCTGCCGCTTCGGTGGTGTCATCCGTCCTGAATCCAATCGTCTCGGAGTCAAGGGAAGGCCAACCCGGCTGAAGGGGATGAGCCTCTAGAGTCAGCCAGACTTGGCAATGTGGCACCCGATGCTCCTCGTACAGCTGCACTGTGTACAAAGGGGGCGTAGGGTAACCGGCGGAGTTGAGCACTTCCCACAAGATGGAAGGAAAACCCTCGTGAGAAAGGAAATCGGAACTGAAACGAGTGTCTCCTCCATTGGCGGGGGGTAGGTGAAGTCATCTACAGAAGGGTATCAGATGTAACGATTATGGTGGAACAAAGAAAATAAAAGAGCCTGGGTGGTTTAAAAGGAAGCAGGTTAGCTCAAATTTTTACTTCTTTAGTTTCTAATCCTTTTAGTTTTATAATGCATGCATGCTGAAAATAACGTGTCCTCTCCGAATAAAAGGGTGCTCTTAGGGCATCCTTTAAAAATCTAAAGACTGGCCCACAGTGCCTACTTAATTTGCCACCTATTTCTCCCACTATTACTAAGGCCTTTCGTCTTAGGTCTAGCGTTCTAGTCCTGACGATTCACACTAGTTTCTAAGCAAGTTTTAGATTTTTGAAAGTTGGTATTCATGGTTTATTGCTCTTCTCTATGGTGGTATTTGCTCCAATACCAGCTATGGCAGAACCTCCCGAATTATTCCATCTTAAGTGCCTCAGTTACGCCTTAGAGGCCGCAACACACTTAAATCGGAATAACCCGTCAGTCCCTCAGATCTAGTCTGATAAAGCCACTCATCCAGGATCAAATACCACTAACTCACTCGATGGTGAGTCACAGAAGAAATACAATAAAACAGGAAAACCTCAAATTAAAGTACTGGAATTATTACATAAATCGGAGTTTTTCAAGTAGCTGATATAAGTTCATAAAATAAACTGCAACGGATAATCGATATCGTCAAAAGCAAGGAATATGGCCAGGCCAAGCCCACTACTCCTCCTGCTCCTCTCCTGCCGGAGCAGCATCCCACTCGACCGTCCAACCCGGTGGCAGGGTGGTAGGCCAAGTTACACCATCAACTATATCCTGAAGCGTACCTGCAAAAATTATGCCACATGCAAGGCTGAGTATACTGATACTCAGCTAGACTTACTCGGTGTGAGGAATCTACTCCTCTACCTCTAGACCATGTAGTTGTTTGGCTGAGGGGTTTGGTTTGCCAAAAGCACTAGCTGAGTCTAAAATCAATTTTTAGCTTTTCCGATTCTGGTATTATTGATTTAGCTAAGTTTTCTCTTCTAAGCATACATGGTAACAATCATTTAATACAATCAACATGTTACCTCATGTAATCCACATTTCACTTCTTACTCAATGTAGTACAAGGGGTCAAGCAGTCTCATTAGCTGTGAGAAGAAGACGATTTGAATCATGTTTTAACCTTGCAAGGTAAACCTAAACACACGACATGTCAGGGCACTCCATCCGCACACAATTCAACCGTCCCCATCGATTCCCCGTTCGCGGCCAGGCCTCACCGCCTTGGCATATAATGCTCCACTGACCCCGGCTGCCGTCGGGCAGTGATCGCACTTGTACCCACCATAGCTGGCATGGGAGACCCAGTCTCAGGACGCGTGAGGGGTAAAGTTCGTGCCCAACTTCACTCAGGTACTAGGTTTACCGGTTACCATATTTCCCGACATGTGTTTAGTACGTTCAAACGCTTGACTCAGGTATCCACACATTAATCCTTAATTCATTTTCCCGTCTCATGGACAAGGCATCCTCCCTGGATCCAAGTCCATGGACCATCATAGATCTCGTTATCAAGATGAACACAATCAATTCCTAACCTCACGCAAGTGCTAGAAAATCACTCGACTTCTACCGAGATCCTGATTTAGCAAGGCAACTACTCGACCTAGGATACTAGTATTCATCTCAAAAAGGAATCCTGAATTCATGCAACTAAGGGTTTCAAGCAACTCCTACACTTAAGTGCACATTACAAGCTTACAAACATTAAGTGTAGTAAAGTAGCATATATATATATATAACTTGGTTATGCATAAAACCGGGGCTTGCCTTCAATTGCTGGGGCTGCGGGGAGATCCTCGATGGCAGGCTCGGGAGCTGGCTCCTGATCTTCCTCGTGGACAGCTCCTTGCTCAGGGATGAGCACGTACTCTCCGTCAGCGAGGTTGCAGTCTAAGGAATGCAATGAGTAAGATGTATGTATGGCATGATATGCAATTTAGTACTGAGATTGCATGGTAAAAGATTAATTAAAAAGAAATAGGGCTAAGTCTGGTTATTAGAGACTTTTGGGGTGTATTTTAGGAAGTTTGGGTCAAGTTTGATTACTGAATGGTTAAACCATTTTTAGTGTTCTACTAATTTTCCTCTTTAAGGTGGGTTTGAACTACAAGATAGCTTAATAAATTTCCAAAAATTCTGCAACAATTACAGTGGCTTCTCACAGGTGTATAACTCTCTGTCTTAAAATTTGGGTTTAAAAAGTGAGGGGTTCTCTCTGTACAAAATTATCAAGTGTTAGGGCAAAGGGGGTGTTTTGAACTACAACCTCCTTTTAACAGTGGGTTATTCGCTAAGACTTATTTTTGCTGGCATCTAGATGTAATAACATGGTTTTGTACAAATTTTCAGCCACTAATACTTAGTAGTTATTTTACTATGATTTTCTAAAGTTTCTAGCCACAGGGGTGCTTTCTACTACCACTATACTTGAAAAATATCAAACAACAGATTTCTAATTTTTCCTATCTTCTTTTTTGCGCAAGAGCAATCATTCTAGAATTTGGTAACTTTTTTCTTAAGGGAAAGGGTGGTAGGAACTCCTTGAATTAAATGGCCTTTTTCATGAAGTAGGGGTAATGGTGTTATTTTGTACTTTTGAATAGGTTTTGCATTTTTCTCTGGTGGTCTACTTCATTAATAATCTTGTAAAAATTTATTTGCCCATTGTTGCACACTTTTTGGCTTACTTATGATTTAATTGGAATATGGCTAAATACCAAGTTTTATTTGTTCACCCCACTTAAGATGATGAACTGGGGTGTTTATCATTTTTGTAGGAATGTTCTAGTAGTTAGGAGTCTACTGAATTATTCTTACCAATTTTGAAATGGTCCTTATATTTTTAATAATGGCTTTTCTAGTGTTATTAGTGCCTAATAAAACATTTCACCTTGAATTTGTTCTGGACTAGGGTTCTTTTTATTTTTCCTATGTTCTTCATTACTTAAGTGGATTAAGAAAAATATGTTCATCCACTGTTCATTATTTTCTAGTGCCTTTCTCATTTTCCTAAATTTTGGGTAGATATGGCCTTTAATAGGTAACCCTGTTTTAATCTTTTATACTAGGGTGCTTACTGTTTTTACACAGTGCCTATGTGGGGTTTGGACTTCTACAAATTTTCCTAAGTTTAGTACAGAAGCCTAACTATTTTTCTTCATTTTAATAAGGTTTGGGCAGTTTCCTTATTTAATTCTAAACTTTAAAATTTAAAATAGAAAACATAGGGTTCAGTATTTTTATTTGATAGTTCATAATATTATGAATCCAGTAAAATTGGTTTGACTAAATTTGGTTGAATATTTCTCAAGATATAAATTTCCTAAGTTCTCTGCCTAATTTAAAAAGAATAAACCGAAATGGGTTAAAGGAAAATGGTTTTGTATCTGGGTCCTTGGCGAAATGTTCTGAGTTCATTACATACAGGTCCTCGGTTTACTATTCTCATGAGTCTTACCCTAATGGAACAGTAATCGCGACGAAGGAAAAGGGCGGAGGGGCTTACCGGCGGCGAGATTGCTCCGGTGAAGTGGTCGAGTGTGTAGGGGAAGTCTTGACGGCCACGCCGATGTGTGGATCGTCTCCCGCGATGGTCATAGTAGGTCGGTCCACGTGTGCAGGCGGGCGAGCTCGTCGGCGGCAAGGATTCTGGCCTGCTCACGGTGCGATAGTCCAATTGAACGGGTCAGAGAGCTTCACTAGATGTTAGGGAAGACGTGGGTGCGAGGAATTGGAAAATGGCTTACCAGATGGCTCGGTTCACGCGCGGTGGCGGGCGAGTGAAGTCCAACGAGGGCGATTCTGTTTCTCCGGTGAGGCAATGCCTCGGCTCAAGCTTGGAGAAGCTTCACAGGGTCTCGGGGAAGCTATCCAAGGGCTCGGTTGAGGCTGAAGGTCTCTGGAAATGGCTAGCCACGGTGGCCGACGCTCGGGTGGCTCGGGCGGGTGGCGCAGAGCTCGCTGGAGCTAAAGGGGTGTTTCTGGCCAGCGAGGGTGAGCACGGAGTGAGGTGAGGCGCGTCTGAGGGTGGTCTTAAAGGCGTGGGCGAGCACGACCGAGGGGTGGCTCTAACATGCGCTCGGGGTATGCGAGGGCGAGCGCCAGTGTGCGCTCTGGCGTCTGGGCACGGCGTCGAGCACGAGGCAGCGCAAAGAGAGGTCATGTTCAAGCACGGATGGGCTCCAAATCTCTGAGATTATGGCCATGATCCCGTTGAGAGATCTCTTCTCCTGACATTCCTTTGTCGTTTGTGTGTGGAGGCTTATGGATTTCGCTGACTGGATCAAGAGATATGGAGGGGTGAAGTTAGGTTTGTCTCACTGCCGAACACCGAGAGAAGGTCACGAGTTTGACATGTCTAGGGCACGCATCCCAATGCCATCTTCAGGTATGAGGTAGAGGGGTTAGTTAAGCACATTTTTGTCAGGAGCTTAGGGTTTTGAGATGGAGATTAAGGTGAACGCGCTCGGTTTTGGCTTAGAGGCTGAAAATTCAGAAATCTGAATTTCAGATTTCCCTATGAAACCTCCACTTGAATGGCTTGCTTGAGGTTTTTAACAAACTATTTTGGCCAAACTTTTATAATCTTTATTGTAGCTTAGTTAGTGTATTCCAATTTTAATAATTGGCCTAAGCCATGATTCCATGTTTTCATGGTCTTTTTACCCCTTTTCTTCCTTTCTACTTAAGTGGCTCAATTAGGGTTGATCTAGGGTTTCAACATCTTCCCCTTTTTGAAAACCTCATATGGTTTAGGCAAGATTCTTTAGATATATACTTAGTGGATCTTCTATTCTCAAGTTGATTGGTGTCTCTTGCCTAATTTGGTTCACATGAAATAATGGTCCTTGAGTTAGTACTGAGAAGTAATCCTAAGTGACACTGGGGTGTCACACTCGCACCCTTAGATGTTGGTGTGCACTTGTTGTGTGATCCGGCTGCACCCTGAGGCAACATTTGCTTGGATAGAATTGAGCGTCGATCAGAAGACTTCACACCCTTAGGTGTTGGTGTGCGCTTGTTGTGCTGATCCAGTTGCACCCTTAGGCGACTTTTGCTTGGATAGGACTTGTTTGTCGCGCGCAACTGTTGTTTAGACTTGTCGTTGTGGTGACTGTCCTGGTGTCGAATGCCGAAGAGTGACTTCGTGGTCTTTCTCAACATTTGGGAGTCATGGTTGTCTCTCTTTTTTGTGTAGGGGATTTCTTTAGCGCTTTATTACATGGCACCGCCTCGTTAAAAACCTCACCCCTGCAAGGAAAAGAGTGCAGACCCGAGTAATGTGTCTGTAGATGTTACAAGGGCGCGAGGGCCCTAGAATTGGTTGGCTTAAACATAAAATTTCTTTAGATTGTCTACATTCCATGAGTGCTCGAGGTCTTCACCGGATTGTGTTGCGAGTCTGTAGGCGATTGGGGACGTTTTTCTCTAGACGATGAAAGGGCCTTCCCATTTGGCTCGAGTTTACCTCGGAATTCTGTTCTGTTGGTTCTGATGAGGACGAGGTCCACCTCGTCGAACTCTTTAGGAGTACTAGTGTTGTCCTGTCAGGCCTTCATTTGTGCTTGAGATTTGTTCAATGCTTCAAGGGCGATGACACGATCCCCATCGAGGAGGTCTTTTGTTGTTGACTCGTTGATATCTGGTGTGCCTGTGGTGCTTGTTCGTGGTGATCCGTGCTTGAGCTCTTGCGAAGTCATGGCTTTGGATCAGTACATTAATCTGAAAGGGGTGAATCCAGTGGCTCGAGATTCTATTGTGTTGAGTGCCCAGATGACTTCGTGTAGTTGCTCGACCCACTTGCCCTTTTTGTCATCTAGAAGTCTCTTCTTTATGGCGCTGAAATTTTTTCTGTTGACGCACTCTACTACCCTATTATATTATGGGTGGTAGACAAACGTGAACACTACCTTCGTGCTGATGGAATCGCAGAATTCCCTGAAGTCCTGATCGTCGAATTGTTTGTCGTTGTCTACTGTCAACTCGGAGGAACTCTGAAGCGACAAACAATGTTCTACCAAAAGAACTTCTGTGTTGTCTTCGCTGTTATTATTGACATAGCTGTTACTTCTATCCACTTAGTGAAGTATTCGACTACGACAAAAGCAAATTTGAGGTTGCCTTACGCGTGTAACACCCCCAGTGTTTATCTCCCGTTCAACAGCGACTATGGAGTTAAGCGCGGGATATCAGCAAATAAAATGGACACTAAATTTTAATCATCTTCGTCTATCACGATTTTGATATCGTGTCTGTCTCCATCTGTCTAAATTGTCCAAATTTATTTTTTTAATTCAGACTTTGGTAATTTTCGGAACATCGAATCCAATATCGTTTGGGTTAAGCCATCGACATCTTGCCCAAACTCTAATCCTTGAAATCGAGTCTGGTTCCTTAAACTTCGTTTGAAATTATTTCACGCTTGCGTTGCACGTGTTCCTTCTATGGCCTGACTTCGTGGCGTGTGGCGTGTGCAAATCTGTGGACGGTTGTGTATCACTTCTTGTCTATGATTGTGACACGTAACATCGTTTCTGTGAAGTTACGCAAACGCATCTTATCTCCCTACCACCTCCTTCGGTCCATTTTAACCTCGCTTAAATTTTAATCCCAGAATTCAGAATTTCTGAAATTTGTATTGCTAAAGGAAAAGTAAAAATGGAATAGAATAAAAATATCTCTTTGATTTTATCCCCACCGCTTTTCCTCCTCGTCCATATCAGTCTTCACGAATCCACCGCTTGGCCTTATCGACTGCTGCTCCCTCCCTCCCCCCCACGTCCAAGTTTCTTCCCCCTCAACCATGGCTGGTCAGCGCCCTCTCCTCCCTGTCACTCACCTCGGTGTCCCTCCCATGACCGCCTCTCTTCTATCTCCTCCCTCCCTAGCCAGGTGCCCAGCCCTAGTTGTCCATGGCGCAGGAGCTCCTTATCTCCTCTGCCACTATTTTCCCCTCCAAGTCGATGCCCAAACCATGGCGCCCTGGACACCAGCCATCTCCCTGGTGGCCGACCTCGCCCCTGCGTTCCCCCTCTGATCTGCGCATAGAGTTTTCTTCCATGGTCGGCCCTTCCTGCTGTAGGTTTGCCATAGCTCCCCCTCTGTTGGTGTGCTGCAGCCCCTCCTCCATCAAACCATCTCCTTTTCTCCATTTTTCCTGCAGCATGTGAACGCCTCAGCCCTCCGTTGTTCCCATGGTCGAGCTCCTCCCAACTGTCACACCCGGTTTTGGAAGGTAAACCGAATGCGAACCATGTACGTGCCAGGATCAGAAATTCACATACACAGTGATTACATAAATGACTCGTCATAGCACAATGCTTCGAATAACAATAAAGAGTAAGTATTAATATTAAAGACAAGAGTCATTTATATAATATAAATTAAAGTACACAGATTCGAAACGTAGCCTACGTAAATAAACCCACCATAGGCAGCTAACTGGGGGGAGGTCGCTAGCCTAATCCTTGAACTCGTCGAAGTCCTGGAACTCCTAGAGATCCGCCTCGAAGCCTTCTTCTTTACCTGAGCATAGATTGCACCAAAGGCAACCTGGTGTTTTGTGAAAGCAAGGGTGAGTACACATCAACGTACTCAGCAAATGTCCCATTTGGCTGAGGTGGACTAGCTTTATGTGGGGTTAAGGTCAAAGTAGTTGCTTTTAGTTGGTCAGGTATTTATTATTAGTGGAAGTCATGTTTTAGTAATAGCCAACCCGTGAACCATTTCCTCTTCGAGGAAAAACATTATCATCATCGAGCCAAAACCATAAATAAAACCATTTTATCTCAGATCATCTGTATCTCAAACCATCTGTATCTCTAATCAAAGAGGATCCCAAGGCCGCTCATAACTGTGAGCACGACTGATATATCAGTTTCTAACCCTCTGCAGAGGTCGCACACTTTACCCATGAGTCATGATTCCCTTTCTGCCCGGGGAGAGCTAATCCCCATTGACCACTACCTAGATGGCCTGGCAGGGTATCACTACGTAGCCTTTACAAAGACTCTCCTGGTGCATAGCTGCTCGTTAGGTTTCGCCAGTCGTACAAACGTAGTACACCTCTCCAAGGTGGGTGACTAACAAAACCAAATCGAATGAACCTCTGCACCCCAACCTATGCAGAGCGAGCACTACGCCCCGGTCCCCATTGACGGCCCTCCGGCAAAGCCAACTATACCCCCAGGTTCATCTAATTAATCAGCTAAGGGTGTCCCATTCCACCCTCATAGCTGCACTGTTATCCCGGGTGGTCACTCCACGAACAGGTCCTTACGGAGAGGTACTCAGGAAAAATGGCCCGAGACCCCTAGAGTATCACAATATCATCATCGGGATAACATCATCGTATCATAAATAATCACATCATGTTCATTGATTAAAGTAAAGAAATAGCATGAAGCTAACCATAATAACCCAAAAGGTAAACAAGGATGAGTAAATAGAAAGCTAGTCAATCCTTAGGTTTCAATTTAGTAAGGCGGGACAGTGAATTATAAGTACATAGAACATAATGGGTCAGAGAACACTTGCCTTCACCAAACAGATGCTCAGGATCTTCAATCTCGTAGAACTCGAAGAGCTTGATCTCTTTGTCACCAACGCTTGATCTTTGATTCCTCGAAGCTCATGAACATATCGCAATCTAATCGCAACGCGAAGCGAAGACGAACAAGCAAAAGCAAACAAACATATATATATGCATAAGAACATTACACCATACAAATAAAACATGCAAAATGAAATAGAGCGCGCTACTATAGTCACGCGAGGAAAAGAAACGCGGTAGTCGGAGCTACGGTCGCGAAGTTAGCACGTTTACTCTAAAAATATTAGTTAGAACATTTGATTCGACGTTATCAAATATAAATTATACCTAATATTTAGTTTCGCTTAACCTGTTACACTAGCAGTTGTTAGTTAAACTAGTAATTTAATTAAAGCGAGAGATTATAAGCGATGCGAATTTACGACACATGAAACAACACGACAGCGTGCAGAACGACGCGCGGACACGCACGACCACACGCGATTTAGCGCGCGGACGACGCCTGAAACAGTGCGTGCGACCAGCGTGAATATCGTGCGAATCAGCACGCAGCCATGTGCAGAACAGCACGCGCGACAGGCGAGAAAATACTAAATAGAGAACGCGCTTATACTAGACAAATGTTAAATAAATTGAAAGTAGTTAGTTAATATTAGCCATGATAACGTTTATTATAAAAGCCCAAGTTGAACATTACACGTTTAATCTAATTAGAATATTAATCTAATAAATACTAGTCGAGCCACCCATAAGTTAATTATCTAACATATATGACCTGACAAATTAACGTTACTAACATGAGTGTTTATAAACGAAATTAATTTATTATCACGCGCAGACGTCGCGCGACACACGTGATCGACACGCGAGATACGCGCTATTAACGCGCAGCAAGAAAAGCGACACGTGCAAATGGCACACGCGACGCACACAAACGACGTGTGGCGGCACGCGACACTGTACGAAACAGCGTGTGGATGGCACGAGAAACAACGCGCACGACAGTGCGCGACACGCGCGAGTCAACGCCACTACGCGCATGAACAGCACGACGATACGCAAACGATGCCGCGCGCGAACAACAACAAACAATTAATTAATTAAGAGTATTTAAGCTGGTATTAATCAAGTTAATTAACATTTATATTTATAAAAGCACGAGTTAAAACTATAGACTTGTTCTAAATAAATTGTTATTTTATTAACCCTCGAATAAACCAATAATTAATTATTCAACTAAAACATGCGACCCGACGACAACGAGCGCCACACGTGGGAACAGCTCGTGCGTTACGCGTGAAGGAGCACACGGAAAGCGCGCACAACCACGTGTGATCATGAGCAAATGACACGTGACAATGCGCGCGAACAGCCCACGACAAATGCGTGCGAAACAACACTACGACACACACACGGTGCGCGCACAGCACGACGACGAGCACATCACACGCGAACAGCGCGACGATAGTGCGACGACACGAGAACTACTAAATAGATGTTGCGTCTATACTAAACAAGTATTAAATTAAAATATTTGTGTAGTCATTAATCACACTAACATGTATTTATAAATCGTAAACTAAAACTATAAATTAGTTATTTTAATGACCAAGAGATAAAAAATTACTTTATTAATTAAATAAAACATTTGTCGCGACCAAACAATGTTTCTAACACGTAGACAACGTTATTATCAAACTAACGCAACTAGAACGAGTCGAAACAAATTTAGAACGTGTGCACGAGATCATTACACGGTTAATGTAACTGGAATGGATTAATCGAATATCTAACGCCAAAGTTAATACATATTTTAATAAATAGCGCACTAACGACGATGTGGCACGATCCTATCGGTCAGAACCGTGCTACACCAAGGGTCACATGGATCTCATCCACAACCGGTCAAAGTGAATGGGATCAAATGTGGCCACATGGACTTATTCCTCTCTGCTGTAACCGCACACGCGATTCTTTTTCCTATGCACGCACGAAGTGGGCAGCTTCTTCTCCAATCTTCCATCTCCTCCACTCCATTCTTCAACTACAAGGACGCTGGGGAAGGCTCGGACGGCCCTGGGCAGCTGCGCAGGAGCAGAATCGCACCAGGGTCAAGGGGTCATCCACCAGGGGCGCTCCTCGATAGTCGCTGTTGGGGACTTGTTCTCAAATGCTATAAATTAAGAACAAGGCAACATAAAATGTTAAATGTTAACGTCCTTCGTCCACGAAGCATTATTCCCTTGAGGATAATGAACCTTGGACGAAGGTTGATGAGAATACGATTACGAAGGTTAAGTCTTCGTAATTGAATTTTAATAGATTGTATAAGATAACATAAAATAAAGGGTATCAAAGGTAAATGAATCATAAACGAATCATATTATATTTACTTAATATATTAAATCATTGAATACAGTTATACCTCTGCCTTGGCAAAGATTGGTTCCCGAATGATGCGATTGCAATTACAAGAATCCGTGAACAGTAAAGGAATACTGTTCACTATTTATAGGCACAGGACACTGCCTGTGAGGAATTACAATTATGCCCCTCATAAAAGTTTACAACATTGACTCAGACCTTTATGGACTAAAAGGTCATTCTATCTTTAAGTCGGTTTGTAATACCGAAGCTTCATGAAGAGGAACCTTCGGCGATCTCATACAAACAGCTTCAGCCGAAAGCCGCTTCTTCCTACAAGACCTTCGGCGACGAAGCATAGTCCCAACAGTAGCCCCTTTCGCGGTGCTAGATCGTTTTTCGTAACGAGCTTGATCCGTGAAAAAAGTCTCTTAAGCTTCGGGGAGCCGAAGGTCCAAAAAACACCTTCCCTGAGCTCGTTGTCGAGAAACGATTCAGTTTCCCAGCGCGTAGCGGTCCCACCTTGCAGAGTTACTGTTTGGTCTCTGCGGTCCACCATGCAGCGAGTGCAAGCGGGTGTCCGCCTGGTGTAAAAATCCTGGCGCTTCGCCTTCTTACCTGCAGTACTATATAAACAGACGAGTAGGTGTGAAGTTACCACAGCATTCATTGCTATTTGCACTGTTTTGCTGCCAAAATTTTTAACCATCGCCGAAGCTTGACTCTCGGAATCGAACGAAGCTCCAGCTTGAAGCCTGCTTTGTCAGAAGAAAAAACTTCGGAAGAAAAAAGTATTTAATTTCCACAAATTCAGAATTAAATGGCCAGAGTGCGTTCTACCGCTAGGGTTGAGCGTGAGGGGGCGAAACTGAAGGTTCAGAGACTGTTCCCATCTCCGAAGCGATGCAACGATCCGGGCTGGTAACTTCGGAAAAGATCCCCAGTGCTGATGTAGAACAAGCAGAACAAACAACTGCCGAAGCAGAAGAAGGAAACATTGAGGAAACTGATCCTGAAGATGATTATCGTATTGCCATGCCAAGCAAGCCTAGCCACTTGGACTTCGGAAAGTCTACTGTTTCGAAGGCTGATCTCTCCAAGATGGTGAAGTCGGGTTTTTTCAGTGAAAATCAGAAGAAACTATTACGCTTCGGGGGAGAAGAAACTACCCCAAAACCGGAGAAGGATGAAATAGTCATTTTCAAGAGCTTTCTAAAGGCTGGATTAAGATTCCCCCTACATGGGATTATTGCAGAGGTACTGAAGAGATTTGGTATCTACTTTCATCAGTTGACTCCTAACGCTATCGTTAGGCTTAGTGTTTATATCTGGGCACTCCGAAGCCAAGCGGTGGAGCCGTTTGCGGACAGCTTTTGCCGAGTTCACGAGCTGCACTATCAGACGAAGGCTAGAAAAGATGGATTGCATGACAATTTTGGTTGCTATAATTTTGCTTATCGGAAAACCACAAAGTTTCCTGTAATCAGCTACCGAAGCAAATGGGCAGCAGGCTGGAAGTCGGAGTGGTTCTATGTCAAGGTTGATGATGACAAGGAGAAGCTTGTGCAAAGTCCACTTGAATTAATCTTCGGAGAAACCCGACCTCGTTGCAACATGACACCAGAAGGTCCAACCCAACAAGCGTTGGATGAATTCAGAATTATTGCAGAGCATATCAGTACAAGAGACCTGGTTCAGGAGTTTTTGGCTTTCAAGGTTTTTCCTAGTTTAAAAGAATGGGAAATGCCGAAGCTAAAGGGGGAGAAGAAAGAAGGTGAACTTGTGCGGTTACCTTACTATTACAAGTTTAAGAAATACTTTAAAACACCTTGCCAAGAGTGGTTGGAAACAGTTGAAGTAATGTGCAATGAAATACTTGGCAATTACTCCAAAAAAGAAGATCAGTTGATGACTGCGGCCTTCGGCACCCGTCCGAAGCGAAGACTGAATCGAGTGCTGGACGCCTTGGGTTTTGAATACCCTGACTATGAAAATCTGAATAAAGGTGTTGGGGGCCAGAAAAGGAAAAGGATAACTGAAGCCTTAAATGAAGATGAGAAAGAACCATCAAAGAAGAAAATTCCGAAGAAGAGGAAAGCGTCTTCTCCGAAGCAAAAAATATCCGCCGAAGAAGAAACCCCCGCATCACCCTCTGCCACTGACGTGGAGGAAATTTTGAAGGTAATGACTGAATCCCTGCCTGCGAAGCTAAGTCCATTGGGGCCTCAACTGACAAAGTTTTTTCAGAAGGAAAAGGAGCCCGAAAAAACGAAGAAAACGACTAAAGCAAAGAGACAAAGAATCATCACTGTGACAGAGGTTATTGACAAGACACCACCAAGAGCTTCAGCTCAGAAGATACCAGCGGCTGAGGAAAGAACAAATATTGAAATCACACCTTCGGAGGTCGCGGCTGCCGAAGTTGCCTCAATTGAAGATTTGAACCTGGAAAGCACAATCGAACACATCGACAAAATGCTGCTAGACATGGCCACAGAAGAAGCTACCACTGCCGCCGAAGAGGCTATGGCCGCAGTGCCGGGGAAAGAAAAGGAAATTGTTGACGAAGCTTCAGAGGACGAGGCATTCATGTTTCAAAATTTAGTTGGAGAAAAATTGTCAAAACCCGAAATAGAAGAGCTTAAAGAGTATGCCAAATCTTGCGGGTATAAACCAGGAGCACTCCTCTTCGGAGGTATTGATGATGAAAAATTAGATTGTATTCGAGATCAAACTGGAGCCAAAGTTATCGGTACTCTGTCAAAGAGTATCGGTTTTCCGAAGCTAGAAACAGACATTAGCCGATACCGACGACAACATATCGTTGGTAGCTTATTTTATTCCAATTTCAAGGTGAACTACTTTTCCCTTAACTTTTATTGTTTTTAATAATGAAAACATGTTTAACGAAGGTTGTTTTCGTGCAGAGTATGCTGTTGAGCAAAGCTTTAAAAATGCAGCAGGATTTGGAAGACAAGAAACACGAAGTCATAATTGAAAATTTAGAAAGCAAAATAAAGGAGCAATCAGCTGCTATTGAGAAGAAGAACTTCGAGCTTCAAGCAACTGAAGGTTTATTGGCGGAAGCCGAAGCTAAAATAATAGAACTGAACACGAAGCTTCTCTGCCAATCTGGGCAGTTTGAACAAGAAAAGCAAGAGCTTAATGCAAAACTTGAAGCCGAAGTTCAACAAAATTCAGATTTGAAAAAACTATTGGCGGGCCTTCAAGAAAAATGTTTGGAATTTAGCAACAAATGTATTCAATGACTAAGAAAAATTTTCCACTCAGTTGGAGCCAGCAGTGAGAAATTCACCCCGTCAGCTGAAGATTTACCAAAGACCTTCGAACATATTGAGGGTGAAATTGATGAGCTTGACGAAGTTATAGCTGGTCACGGTGACTTCTGCGCCTGGGTAGCTTCTCGGGGCACTGCTGCAGCTTTCCTAAAAGCTGGCTGCGATCATGGAAAGATTGTCAATAGGCCCAATTTCACTTTATCACCATCAATTCTAGATGACATTCCTGATCTCGCCTGAAGCATTTCCAATAGATTTGTAAAGATGATATGGACAAAAGGCGGGCGAGAAAAGGCTGGAGACGAAGCTCGGAGTCATCTTGAACCAGTAAGAAATCATACCTTGTGCTTACCTTTTCCTTCAAGCTCGATTTTGACTTACAACAACTTAATTCATGCAGGATGACGAAGCCGAAGCCGATGATTAAAAAGAATGACGCCGAAGCTGAAGTCCCTTGTAATGTGCTCTTATCCTTCCATTAATGTATGAGAGGTGCTTTGATGTGGACGAAATTATCTTTTTGAGCCGAAGGCGAAAAAACACCTTCCCTTCTTTTCGTACACAGCGAAGCATAGAAAACAACATTTCCCTTTCTTCCGAAGCTCTCCTTTTTGTACACAAAGAAGCTCTTCTTTTTGTACACGAAAAAGCTCTTCTTTTTTTTTCTTTTTGCCGAAGTAACCACTTATGCCATGATGATGATTATCCTACATATGCCTGGATGAATGTTTATGAATGCAAATGCTATGATGTAATGTGATGTGCAAATGAATGTCCAAACACATATCCGAAGCCATAATCACAGCCATTATTTCCTTAGAAACAATCACACATCAGCTCTGCATTCCCTTAGGAACGACTTTGGAGCTTCTTCGCCTTTTACTTTCGGCGAAATCAGCGTTGACTTTTCGCTGTAAGCTCTGCATTCCCTTAGGAACGACTTTGGAGCTTCTTCGCCTTTTACTTTCGGCGGAATCAGCGCTGACTTTTCGCTGTAAGCTCTGCATTCCATTAGGAACGACTTTGGAGCTTCTTCGCTTTTTACTTTTCGACACTCGATGGTGCGTTCTCAACTTTTACATTTACATTCCTTGGGGGATTTTGCTCTTATAGAACTAAAAAAGGAAATTACATATGATGGCCCCATTAAAAACCTTTCTCCCCCTTCAGAAAGGAAAAGGGTGCCATGAAAGAAAAAGTGAAGAAATATAAAAAATTACATCAAGTTATACATAATATTGCCGAAGCTCATCCGCATTCCAAGATCTAGGAATGTCGTTACCGTCCATATCCTTCAATCTGTACGAACCGGGTCTTGACGAAGATACTACCAAAAAAGGTCCTTCCCATTTCAACTGCAACTTGCCTACTGTATCTGGGTTGGCCACTCTTCGAAGCACCAAATGTCCTGGCTCAATATTCTTTAGCCGGACCTTTCTATCACGCCATTTGATTGTTTCGGCTTGATATTTATTGATGTTCTCCACAGCTTGAAGCCTGATCCCTTCTAAAGCATCTTTTTCCACAGAATAAGCAGCTTCGGAACCTGATTCTGCCGAAGCTACTACTCTTATTGATCCGGTTTTAGCTTCCTCCAGAGTTATTGCTTCATCACCGAACAATAACTTGAATGGAGTAAAGCCTGTTGACCTTGATGTTGTTGTGTTGTGGCTCCACACCACTTTGATTAATTGATCTGGCCACTTTCCCCTGGGTTGATTGAAGATTAACTTCATTATTCCTGTCATTATAATGCCATTGGCTCTTTCAACGAGTCCGTTTGACTCCGGATGCCTGACTGATGCAAAATGGATCTTCGTACCAATTTGATCACAGAAATCTCTGAAAGCTTCGGAGTCGAACTGTGTTCCATTATCCACAGTGATAGCCTTTGGTACCTCGAAACGACAAACAATATTCTGCCAGAAAAACTTTTGGATGGTGGCCGAAGTTATTGTGGCTAAAGGCTTTGCCTCAATCCATTTAGAAAAATATTCCACAGCCACTACAATATATCTTAAGTTTCCTTGGGCCGGTGGTAACGGACCTAACAAGTCAAGGCCCCACCTTTGCAATGGCCAAATGGGTTGTATGAGCTGGGTTAAAGACGAAGGTTGTTTTTGATCTCTTGCACATTTCTGACAACCTTCGCACTTTTGAACTAATTCCGCTGCATCCGAAGCTGCCTTCGGCCAATAAAACCCTTGACGGAAAACTTTTCCAAGTAACGGCCTAGATCCAATGTGAGATCCGCACAGGCCTGCATGTATTTCTTTCATCAATTCTATGCCTTCGGTTCTAGATAAACACTTGAGTAGTGGAGCACAAACTCCATGCTTGTACAATTCCCCTTCTATCATGACATACGGACGAGCTCTTGCCTCTATCCTCCTGTTATAAGTTTCGTCATCTGAAAGGAATTTACCCTGAAGGTAAGAGATAATCTCAGTTCTCCAATCTTCGCTATAAACAGGAGATATATTGAGGACTGCTCTTTCGAGAAGTTCCACTGAAGGTGCTTTTATTGTTTCGAAGAACACATCCGAAGGTAAGGGCAGCCCCTGTGCTGCTGACTTAGCTAGCAAATCAGCATGCTCATTTTGTCCTCGAGGGATATTTTTGACAAAAAATCCTTCGAAGGAAGCTTCGACTCTTCGGACCATGTCTAGATATTTTTCAAGCTTCGGATCTTTAGCCTTGCAACTCTTGTCGATATGACCCGAAACAACCTGGGAATCAGTTTTAAGAATGGCCCTTCTGATTCCCATTGCTTTTAGCTTCCGAAGACCCAAAAGCAGGGCTTCGTACTCAGTAATATTGTTTGTACAACTGAAATCGAGTCTTGCCGTGTAACAAGTTTTAACTTTGGATGGTGAGACCAACACAGCAGCTGCTCCTGCCCCGAAGGTTCCCCAAGACCCATCGCAAAACACTGTCCATACTTCGGCATCTTTATTTGTTTCTTCATCCTGAGCCCCTGGCGTCCAGTCAGCAATGAAGTCTGCTAACGCCTGGGACTGGATCGAAGATCTATGCACATAATCAATGCAAAATTCATTGAGCTCTGCAGCCCATTTTCCAATCCGTCCAGTAGCTTCTCTATTTCTCATAATATCCTTCAACGGCTGCAAAGAAGGAACAACAATATTGTATGCTTGAAAGTAATGCCGAAGCTTCCTGGATGCCATCAAAACAGCATATAACACCTTCTCTAATTCTGTATAGTTTTTCTTTTATATACTAAGAACTTCAGATACAAAATACACTGGGACCTGCTTCTTGACTTGACCATCAAGCTTCTCCTGGACAAGTGCTGCACTTACCGCTGAGTGCGAAGCTGCCACATATAATAACAAAGGAGCCTCTGGCGTTGGTGGAGTTAATGTTGTTAAATCTATCATATATTGCTTCAGTTCCTCGAAGGCTTTTTGTTGGCTTGGTCCCCATTGAAAGACTTCGGCTGATTTCAGCACTTCGAAGAATGGTAAATTTCTTTATGCTGATCTGGATATAAATCTATTAAGAGATGCCAACCTCCCTGTTAATCTTTGGGCCCCCTTTTTGTAGTTGGTGGCTCCATTCGAAGTATAGCTTCAATTTTACTTGGATTAGCTTCAATTCCCTTTGTTGAAACCAAGCATCCAAGAAATTTCCCCTTCTTTACTCCGAAGACACATTTTTCTGGATTCAATTTTAAGCCAGCTTGTCTGAAACTGGCAAAGGTCTCCTGCAAATCAGCAATGTGATTTTCCTGTTTCGTGCTTTTTACAATGATGTCATCAACATAAGTTAGCACATTTCTGCCTATCTGAGACTGGAGAACCTTCGCAGTCATTCTGCTGAAACTTCCTCCAGCGTTTTTGAGCCCCTCAGGCATCCGAAGATAGCAATATGTGCCACTTGGGGTTATGAAGCTAGTCTTCGGCTCATCTTCCTTCTTCATCCAGATTTGGTGGTAGCCTGAGTAACAGTCTAGTAGACTCATGAGCTCTGAAGAAGCTGCTGCATCAACTAAAGAGTCTATCCTTGGCAATGGGAATTCGTCCTTCGGACAAGCCTTGTTGAGATCTGTAAAATCGATACACATTCGCCATTTGCCATTGGCCTTTTTTACCATAACAGTGTTAGCTAGCCATTCTGGGTACTTTACTTCTCTGATAACTCCTGCACTGAGGAGTCTTTTGACTTCATTACGAGCACCTTCGGCCTTATCATCAGACATTTTCCGAAGCCTCTGCTTTCTGGGTCTGAAGGATGGGTCAACATTGAGCAAGTGTTCAATAACATCTCTGTTAACTCCGCAAAGATCATTGGCTGACCAAGCAAAAACATCTTTGTTGTTGAACAAAAACCTTATCAAGGTTTTCTCCTGTTCTTCGGATAATTGAGAGCCCAACAGCACCCTCTGCTCTGCTATGTCCTCACATAAGAGCATAGGCTTCGGCTGATCTGCTGAAGCTGTCTTCTCCCTTCTGAATTTGTACTGTTCACAAGCTTCAGCTCCATCTATGTTATGGATTGCTTTGGAGTCAGTCCAGTTTCCTTCGGCCCTTCTGGCAGCTTCCTGACTTCCATGAATAGCGATGGGTCCTTGATCCGAAGGTATCTTCATGCAAAGGTAAGCAGGATGAAGAATTGCTTCGAAAGCATTGAGGGTGCCACGACCAATAATTGCATTATAAGGGTATTCCATGTCAACAATGTCAAACACAACTTGCTCAGTTCTAGTGTTGTTGATGAATCCGAAGGTCACTGGCATGGTGATCTTGCCCAGTGCTACAATCTGTCTTCCTCCGAAGCCACAGAGAGGGTGTGTAGCATCATGAATCTTATCTTCTGGCTCTTGCATTTGTCTGAAGGCCTTAGCAAATATGATATCAGCTACACTGCCTGTATCAACCAAGACATTGTGGACCAGAAACCCTTTGATAACGCAGGAAATAACCATAGCATCATTATGAGGAAAATCCTTGAGCTGAAGATCCTCCTGGGAGAAGGTGATTGGAATGTGGGACCACCTTGACTTGATAAAGGGTCCCTGCACTCCAACATGTTGTACCCTTCTCTGCGCCTCTTTCTTCTGCTTTTTGTTGGCTGGTTCTGAGCACGAACCACCTGTTATCGGGAGCACCAGCTTCGAGTCCGAAGCAGCTCCAGCTTGATCGTTGAACGAAGCCATCAGCTCAAAAAAGTGGAAGTGAGTTCACCGGAGGTGGGCGCCAATGTTGGGGACTTGTTCTCAAATGCTATGAATTAAGAACAAGGCAACATAAAATGTTAAATGTTAACGTCCTTCGTCCACGAAGCATTATTCCCTTGAGGATAATGAACCTTGGACGAAGGTTGATGAGAATACGATTACGAAGGTTAAGTCTTCGTAATTGAATTTTAATAGATTGTATAAGATAACATAAAATAAAGGGTATCAAAGGTAAATGAATCATAAACGAATCATATTATATTTACTTAATATATTGAATCATTGAATACAGTTATACCTCTGCCTTGGCAAAGATTGGTTCCCGAATGATGCGATTGCAATTACAAGAATCCGTGAACAGTAAAGGAATATTGTTCACTATTTATAGGCACAGGACACAGCCTGTGAGGAATTACAATTATGCCCCTCATAAAAGTTTACAACATTGACTCAGACCTTTATGGACTAAAAGGTCATTCTATCTTTAAGTCGGTTTGTAATACCGAAGCTTCATGAAGAGGAACCTTCGGCCATCTCATACAAACAGCTTCAGCCGAAAGCCGCTTCTTCCTACAAGACCTTCGGCGACGAAGCATAGTCCCAACAGTCGCTGCATGCTAGGGAGCCGCTGCCAGGGCCATAGCCATGGAGGCTTTCTAGGCGAGGGCCGAGGGGCATGGGCTAGCAGGGGTAGGGGCCTGGGGCAGCGCAGCTCGCCGGCGACCCACCAGCCAGTGGCACGCGCGCACATAGGACGTGCAGGGAGGCACGACTGCAGGGACTCGGCCATGGCCATGCAAAGGGCCACACATCGGAGGAAAGGGGAGCCGCGCAGGGGCTCGCCGGGAGGAGACAAACTGCTCGGCAGGGGGCAGAGAGGGCTACTCGCCGGGGAAGAACGCATGGGGAAAAAGGGAGGAGAGGGAGAGGACTCACCTGAAAAACGCCATGTGCATGGACGTATGATTCTGCGCGATTTGGATCTGGGGAGGGAGATGAGAGGTTATGTGTCACACCCGGTTTTGGAAGGTAAACCGAATGCGAACTATGTACGTGCCAGGATCAGTAATTTACGTACACAGCGATTACATAAATGACTCATCATAGCACAATGCTTCGAATTACAATAAAGAGTAAGTAATAATATTACAGACTAGAGTCATTTACATAATATAAATCAAAGTACATAGAATCGAAACGTAGCCAACATAAACAACCCACCACAGGCAGCTGACTGGGGGAGGTTGCTAGCCTAATCCTCGAACTCTTCGAAGTCCTGAAACTCCTGGAGATCCGCCTCGACACCTTCTTCTTTACCTGAGCATAGATTGCACCAAAGGCAACCTAGTGTTTTTGTGAAAGCAAGGGTGAGTACACATCAACGTACTCAGCAAATGTCCCGTTTGGCTAAAGTGGACTAGCTTTATGTGGGGTTAGGGTCAAGCAGTTGCTTTTAGTTGGTCAGATAATTATTACTAGTGGAGAGTCAGGTTTTAACATTAACCCAAGTTGTTAACCCAAAAGTACTCCTTCCAAACGGAAAGAATACCTGAAATCATAATCATAATAGAAACCAACATTATCCTCATCATCATATGTAAACAAAACATCTCTGGCCAATGTGTCTCTAATCAATGGAGCTCCCTTGGCCGCTCATAACCGCGAGCACGGCTGATATATCAGTTTGATAACACTCTGCAGAGGTTGCGCACTTTACCCACAAGTCGTGATTCCCTATCTAGCCCGGGCTTGCAAGACCCTTATTCACTCCCAAGGTGAATGGACAGGGATTCACTACGAAGCCTTTACAAAGATTCCCTGAGGCTGTAGCCGCCCGTTAGGTTTACTAAATGCACCGCACTCCTCCCCAAGGGGCGAACCAACCTTGGCAGAGCGAGCCGCATACACCGAGCCCCATTAACGACACGACGGCGAAGCGAACTACACCCCAGTTCCTCTAATTATTCAGCTATGGGCGTCCCATTTCACCCTCATGGTTGCACTAATTTCCCAGACGGTCATCCAACGAACCAGTCCTTACGGAGAGGCACTCGAGAAACAGCTCGAGTCCCCTTAAATGCCACAAGTATATCATCATATCCAGAATAAAACCATAGTATCATCATTATATCTCATCATGTTCATTGATTAAAGTAAAGCTCTAGCATGAAGCTAACCATAGTAACCCAAAAGGTAATCAAGGACAAGGTAAATAGAAAGCTAGTCAATCCTTAGGTTGTTCATAGTATGCGGGACAGTTATAAAGTAAATAGGACATAATGGGTCAGATGACACTTGCCTTCACCAAACAGATGCTTAGGGTCTTCGATCTCGTAGAACTCGAAGAGTTCGATCACTTGGTCGCCAAAGCTTGACCATCGATTCCTCGAAGCTCGGAAACGGATCGCATTCTATTCGCGTCGCAGAACGAATACCAACAGGCACAAACAAACAAACATATGTATATGCTAAGAACATTACACCATTCAAATAAAAACATAATAAAATATACAAAACGAAATAGAGCTCGCTACTATGGTCACGCAAGGAAAAGAAACGCGATAGTCGGAGCTACGGTCGAGAAGTTAGCACGTTTACACTAAGCAAATATTAATTAGAATATTTATTCCAACATTTCTATATTAATTGATATTAATCAAATGTAAATTAATACTACTATTTAGTTTTGACTAACTTACTATTTTAATAGTTGATGATTAAATAAATAACTAATTAATTCACATGAGTAATTATAAGCGAACGGTTTAATCTCGCGCGCGGCAACGCGCGCGACACACGTGAACGGCGCGCGGCAACGCGTGCGAAAAACACGCGCGAACGACTCGCGACGACACGCGCGAAACAGCACCGCGGCATGCGTAAGGTACACGCGGACCGACATGCGAAACTAATAAATAAAGAACGTGATTAAACTAAACAATTATTAATAAGAAACATTTTAGTTAAGGTTAATCATGTTGGTGACTAATTATAAATGCGCAAATCGAATTCCGAAATTAGATTTTAAAATCAAAATGTCGCTCTAGTAGCCATTAGTTAAACAAACGTTTAAATAAATTAAATAAAGTGTGCAACAGTGGGGATAAATATTTCTAAATTAAGATAATTTTAATACGAATCTAACGCAACTTTAATGGATTGAATTGGGTTTAAAACACAAAAGTTATGAATGTTTTAAACCATACTGTAATTCACGCGTACTAAATTTACAGAACTGCTATTTTCTTCTTCCTCTCTTCATCTTCTCTCTCATCCATGGAAGAGAGAGGGGAGGGGAAGGGGAGGGGCTGCGCATGGAAAGGTCGAGTCAGGCGCGGGCGCAGCTGCACATGGCACACGGGGCACGGCCGCCGCCGCCGCCGGGAAGGGAGAAAGGGGCGCCGCTGGGGAGGGGAAACGGAGGGGGGAGAGGCGCCGCCACCAGGGAAGGTGTGGGGAGAGTGAGGGAGGCCTTGCACGGATGGGAAAACGAAGAACACGAAGAAACCCTAGGTACAACAATGGAGGTTCTCACCGGGAAGAAGACCCTCGTCGGAGCCGAAAGGAAATCCGTCGATTGCCAGAGATTCGATGATCCAATCAACGGACCAAACGCGCTGCGACGAAGCCCTCGACGAGACGAACGCAGCGGTACCCTCGGATTCGGCAGACGATGCACGGATTGGGATTAATTGCTCGCTAGAGTTGGAACCGCCCCGAACTTCGGTGAGTAATACCGGGAGCTAGCGATTGGATTTGAAGAAACCGTTTTGTGTTCTGGAACGGGCTCGACGAGATGAAGTCGGGCATGTATATATATCTAGGGTTCGAACGAGATGAAAATTCGGTTAAAATTCGGATTTTGCCATTTTTAAAATTCGGAAAAACATAGAAATCCATATTTTGTGCTCAAAATATTATATATGCTTTCAAAAATTCAAGAAAAATTCCTATAAATGTTTGGCACCTAATTAACTCAAAAAACATAATTAGAATTTCTAAAAACATTTTTAAGTTTCTCAAATAAATAGATTTTGGTTTTCGGAAAATAGAAAAATATTCCGAAAAATATGAAAATTTACCGAGCGCTTCTATAAGATATGATAACATGTTTCAAACACATTTTGCACTTAAAAACACCATGCAACGACATGAATGCAACAACCAAAGTGCCTCTAGGGCTCATTCCACTAGGTTTACGCTATTATAAAACAAAATTGTCGGGGACCATAATTAGGGGTACCCCCAATGCTCCTTAATTCGGCTGGAAAACATCTTCAGAACAAACCATACACGACTGATAGAGAGCGGTTCAAGTCAAGGCCTCGTCTACCACGGGACGCAACCTCGCCTCGCCTGAGCCCGGCCTCGAGCGGGAACAGTAGTCCCGGACGAATTCACGCCTCGCCCGAGGGCCTCCTTAGGCAATGGGCACACCCTCGGCTCGCCCGAAGCCCAGCTTGGGCAAACTTTGTCGTGCAGCGACCTCGGCCAAATCGCCTCACTAACCAACCGTATCGCATGCGCATTTAATGCGGGGATTGCCTGACACCTTATCCTGACACGCGCGCCTCAGTCGGCAAGGTCGAATTGACCGCAGTCACTTCGCCCCTTTACTGACCGTTCTGACAGGAAAACAGCACTACTCACCCCGTTCCGACTACTGTGCCAACCACCAGGGAAAAGCTGAGTCACGACCTCCCCCGAGTTCAGCCTCGAGCGCAACAGGGAGCTCCGCCTCGCCCGACCCCAGGCCTCGGCCTCAGCCTCGGCCTCGGGAGGAGTCGCAATCTCGCCCGACCTCAGCCCCGGCCTCAGGGGAAGTCTCCGCCTCGCCCGACCTCGGCCTCGGACCGACTACGCTACAGGGGATACATCATTACCCTACCCCTAGCTAACTGCCTCAGGCTATGAAGGAACAAGACTGGTGTCCCATCTAAATTACTTCGGTAACAGGTAATGATGGTTCCCCGCGTGCGCCCATGACGTCGGTTGCTCTCAACCCCCTACGAAAGCAAGGAAACGTCAGCAGGATCCATGCCGCACCGCCAGCTATGCTTCTACAAGGCTCAAGGCACTTCTCCGATGGCCACGTTAGCACATGTACAGGGCTCAAGACACTTCTTTGCCAGCCACGTTAGCACATAGCTACACCCCCATTGTACAGCTGGGCCACCCCCTTGTATCTATAAAAGGGGATGTCCAGGGCCTTCCTGGGGGGGACGGAAGGAGGCACGCAGGGAGAAGGGGACGGAAGGAGGCACGCAGGGAGAAGGGGACGAGCAGAGGCAGGCAGAGTAGAAGAGACGCGGCGGAGGCCAGCTCAGGCACCTCACCACAAGACCGAACTCTCTCTCTCTCTCGTGACGCTTGTAACCCCTACTACGAGCACCCCGGTGCAAGATAATATAAGCCTCGTTCCCTCTCTTGTGTTCCATCTTGCATCAACCCATCTGGGCAGGGGCACGCAGCAACAAATTCACTAGTTGGTTGAGGGTCCTCGCGGGTCCAAAACACCGACAGTTGGTGCGCCAGGTAGGGGCTTGCTGCGTGTCAACGAACACTTTCCCGTTGAGTTCCAGATGGGTAGCCTTCAGCAGCCTCTTCAGCCGGGGACAGTGCTTCGCTTCGGGAGTCTCGAGTTCATGTCCCACGACGGCAGCTACGACATGGTACTCCTCCCCTCGCAACACGATAGCAGCGACGGTCGTCGGCTTGCCCGGCGGCGGCGAACTCGACGACGACTTCCCCCGGTGGCAGAAGAGGAACACCCGGGTTTGCCCCGCCACCCTCCTCGCTGGAGGAGGAGGAGACGGGGCAACTGTAGCCAGGCAGGAGGCGGCACCTCGTCGGCTGTCGGACCAGAGTGAGTTGACGACGCTGGCACCCATGCGGGGGACATGTCGGGTGTTGTCCTCGCACCTGAGACAGCAACGGGTGTCGCTTCCCCGCAACGTGCCAACCCCAAGCGGACTGATGACGCCAGCACCCTCGCGAAGGACTTGCTGGGCGTTAGCCTCGTACCTGAGATAACGGTGCATTCCGTCCCAGACGCGACTTCACCACCATCCATCGACCAAGAGGTACCGTCCGTTTTCCACCATGTCCCTTTTAGATTCAGCTTCGATCCACCAAGCGACCCCGCTTCGGTGAGCGCTTTCGCAAGGGCGTATCCTGGCCTTCCAGAGTATCATATGTGGTCATCATGGGACCAATTGACGGCCATCTCAACCTCCCGACCCACGAGTTTCAAGGAAGACGACGACCCTGACTTTGGTTGGGATTTCTCCGGACTCCGTGATCCCAGTGCCATGCGAGACTTCATGTCCGCATGTGACTACTGCCTCTCCGGCTGCTCCGACGATGACCATAGCCTCGACGATGAGGGTTATGGCCCAAGTCGCGAGTGTTTTCACATCGATCAGTGGGATCATGGCGAAGACAACCACCTCGGCATGCCAGAAGATGATGATGCCCCTGTGCCTGCGTCTCGCGTTGAGATCCCGCGGGAGCTAGTTGTGGTCCCAGTCCCTACGGGGGGTTAGGACACACAGCTTGAGCAACTCCGCGAGATGCAGGACAAGCTCGACGAAGAAGCAGGGCGGCATGTGCAGCTCCGGCAAAACATCAAGCAGGAATGGGCAGGCCGGGCACTCACCGGAGGAGCGTGTCATCGGGCCCGGGACGTCCAGCGTCGTATCGTTGACGATGCCAGGGCGGGGCTGTCCCCGGCCTTCAGCGGGGTCGGCCAGAACCTAGCTGCAGCGGCGATGCTACTTCGAACAATGTCGGAGCCATCCACCACCGAGGGGCGGCGTATCTAGGTCGAACTCAAGGACCTCCTGGAAGATGTCGCAGTCCGACGAGCCGAGAGCTCTGCCTCCCGAAGGCGAGGGTGCCCCTCGGAGCATCGCGCAACGTCCTCCCGACGCATGCGGGAGGCCTCGACCCACACCGAGCGCACACGGGACGGGACGCCTGCAGCCCCGGACCGCCTCGGCAGTGAGCAGCACAGCCGCGACCGTCGAGCCCGCCTCGAGGAAAGGGTGCGCCGAGGCTACCACCCCAGGCGCGGAGGACGCTACGACAGTGAGGATCGGAGCCCCTCACCCGAACTGCCAGGTCCGCGAGTATTCAATCGGGCCATACAACAGGCGCCATTCCCGGCCCGGTTCCGAGCCTCGACCACCATCACCAAGTACTCAGGGGAGACAAAGCCGGAGTTGTGGCTTGCGGATTACCGGCTGGCATGCCAGTTGGGAGGGACGAATGACGACAACCTCATCATCCGCAACCTCCCCCTTTTCCTCTCCGACGCTGCCCGGGCCTGGCTGGAGCATCTGCCTCCTGCGTAGATCTCTGACTGGGACGACCTAGTCAAGGCCTTCGCGGGAAATTTCCAAGGTACGTACGTGCGCCCTGGGAACTCATGGGATCTCTGAAGTTGCCGCCAGCAGCCAGGGGAATCCCTGTGAGAGTACATCTGGCGGTTTTCAAAGCAGCGCACCGAGTTGCCCAACATCACCAACTCGGACGTCATCGTGGCATTCCTCGCCGGCACCACTTGCCAGGACCTGGTGAGCAAATTGGGGTGCAAGACTCCCACCAAGGCAAGTGAATTGATGGACATAACCACCAAGTTCGCCTCTGGTCAGGAGGCGGTTGAAGCCGTCTTCCGGAAGGACAAGCAGCCTAAGGGAAGACAGAAGGAAGACACCCCCGAGGCGTCCGTCCAGCGTGGCACGAAGAAGAAGGCCAATAAGAAGACGCAAGCGAAACACGACGCCCTTGACGCGGATCTCGTCGCTGCTGCCGAGCACAGGAACCCTCGGAAGCCTCCTAGAGGGGCCAACATGTTCGACAAGATGCTCAAGGAGTCGTGCCCCTACCATAGGGGTCCCGTCAAGCACACCCTTGAAGAATGCGACATGCTTCGGTGTTACTTCAACAAGGTCGGACCCTCGGCAGAAGGTGGCAAGGACCAAGGCAACAACAAGAAGGGGGGCGACAAGGAAGAGGAGTTCCCGGAGGTCCACAACTGCTTCATGATCTACGGTGGGCAAGTGGCGAATGCTTCGGCTCGACACCGCAAGCAGGAGCGCCGGGAGGTCTGCTCGGTGAAGGTAGTGGCGCCGGTCTACCTAGACTGGTCTAACAAGACCATCACCTTCGACCAAGGCGACCACCCCGACTGCGTACCGAGCCCAGGAAGGTACCCTCTCGTCGTCAACCCTGTCATCGGCAACGCTAGGCTCACCAAGGTCCTCATGGACGGAGGCAGCAGCCTCAACATCATCTACGCCGAGACCCTAGGGCTCTTGGGGATTGATCTGTCCACGATCCGGGCCGGTGCAGCACCTTTCCATGGGATCGTCCCCGGTAAGCGCGTCCTACCCCTTGGGCAACTTGATTTGCCTGTCTGCTTCGGAACTCCCTCCAACTTTCGAAAGGAAACCCTCATGTTCGAGGTGGTCGGGTTCTGAGGGACCTATCACGCGGTGTTGGGAAGACCGTGCTACGCCAAGTTCATGGCCGTCCCCAACTACACGTACCTCAAGCTCAAGATGCCAGGCCCCAACGGAACCATCACCGTCGGATCCACGTATCGCCACGCTTACGAGTGCGACGTGGAATGCGTGGAGTACGCTGAGGCCATCGCCGAGTCCGAGGCCCTCATCGTCGACCTGGATTGCCTCTCCAAAGAGGCGCCTGATGCAAAGCGCCACACTGGCAACTTCGAACCAGTCGAGGTGGTTAAATCCGTCTCTCTCGACCCCAGCAACGACGCTGGCAAGAAAGTCAGGATCGGCTTCGAGCTCGACCCTAAATAGGAAGCAGTGCTCGTCGACTTTCTCCACGCAAACGCCGAAATTTTTGCGTGGAGACCCTCGAACATGCCAGGCATACCGAGGGATGTCGCCGAGCACTCGCTGGACATCCGAGCCGATGCACGACCCGTGAAGCAGCACCTGCGCCATTTTGATGAAGAAAAGCGCAGGGCCATAGGCGAGGAGGTCCACAAGCTGATGGCTGCAGGGTTCATCAAAGAGGTATTCCATCTAGAATGGCTAGCTAACCCTGTGCTTGTAAAGAAAAAAGGTGGGAAATGGAGGATGTGCGTAGACTACACTGGGTTAAATAAAGCATGTCCAAAGGTTCCCTACCCTCTGCCTCGTATCGATCAAATTGTGGACTCCACTGCTGGGTGCGAAACCCTGTCTTTCCTCGATGCCTATTCAGGCTATCACCAAATCAAGATGAAAGAATCCGACCAGCTCGCGACTTCTTTTATCACACCTTTTAGCATGTATTGTTATACTACCATGCCATTTGGCTTGAGGAATGAAGGTGCAAACTACCAAAGGTGCATGAACCACATGTTCGGAGAACATATCGGCAGAACGGTCGAGGCTTACGTCGATGACATCGTCGTCAAAACAAGGAAAGCCTCCGACCTCCTCTTCGACCTCGAAGTAACTTTCGGGTGCCTGCGTGCAAAGGGCGTAAAACTCAATCCCGAGAAGTGTGTCTTCGGAGTCCCCCGAGGCATGCTCCTGGGGTTCATCGTCTCCGAACGAGGCATCGAGGCCAACCCGGAGAAAATTGCAGCCATCACCAACATGGGACCCATCAAAGATTTAAAAGGAGTATAAAGGGTCATGGGATGCCTTGCGGCTCTAAGCCGCTTCATCTCGCGCCTTGGCGAGAAAGGATTGCCCTTGTACCGCCTCTTGAGGAAGGCCGAGCGCTTCACTTGGACCCCCGAGGCCGAGGAAGCCCTCGGAAACTTAAAGGCACTCCTTACTAATGCGCCCATCTTGGTGCCCCCCGCTGCGGGAGAAGCCCTCTTTATTTACATAGCCGCAACCACTCAGGTGGTCAGCGCTGCGATCGTAATCGAGAGACGGGAAGAAGGGCATGCACTGCTCATCCAGAGGCTGGTCCACTTCATCAGCGAGGTGCTATCCGAGACCAAGATCCGCTACCCACAAATCCAGAAGCTACAGTACGCAGTAATTCTGACACGGTGAAAATTGCGACACTACTTCGAGTCTCATCCGGTGACTGTGGTGTCATCCTTCCCCCTGGGAGAGATCATCTAGTGCCGAGAGGCCTCGGGTAGGATAGCAAAATGGGCAGTGGAACTCATGGGAGAAACAATTTCATTTGCCCCTCGGAAGGCCATAAAATCCCAAGTCTTGGCGGACTTCCTGGCTAAATGGGTCGACACTCAATTGCCGACAGCTCCAATCCAGGCCGAACTTTGGACCATGTACTTCGATGGGTCACTGATGAAAACAGGAGCAGGTGCTAGCTTGCTCTTCATCTCACCCCTCGGGAAACATGTGCGCTACGTGCTGCGCCTCCATTTTCCGGCGTCAAACAACGTGGTCGAGTACGAGGCTTTGGTTAATGGGTTTCGCATCACCGTCGAGCTAGGGGTTCGGCGCCTCGACGCTCGGGGCGACTCGCAGCTTTTCATTGACCAAGTCATGAAGAACTCCCACTGCCGCGATCAAAAAATGGAGGCCTATTGCGACGAAGTTCGGCGCTTGGAAGATAAGTTCTACGGGCTAGAACTCAACCATGTTGCTCGATGGTACAACGAGACCGCGGATGAGCTGGCTAAAATAGCCTGGGGCGAACGACGGTTCCCCCGAACGTCTTCTCCAGGGACATATATCAACCATCCGTCAAAATCAACGACACGCCCGAACCCGAGGGGACCTCGGCCCAGCCCGAGGTACCCTCGGGCGCTGAGGGAGAGGCCCTGCGCGTCGAGGGAGAGCAGAATGGGGTTGCGCCAAACCTGAACTAGCAGAACCCGTACCTAGAATATCTCCTCTGAGGAGAGCTGCCCCTCGACAAGGCCGAAGCTCGGCGACTGGCTCGGCGCGCCAAGTCATTCGTTTTACTGGGTGACGAAAAAGAGTTATACCACCACAGCCCCTCGGGCATCCTCCAACGATGCATATCCGTCGCCCAAGGACAAGGGATGTTATAGGAAATACACTCGGGGGCTTGCGGTCACCATGCAGCACCTCGGGCCCTCGTGGGAAACGCTTTCCGACAAGGTTTCTACTGGCCGACTGCGGTGGCCGACGCCACTAGGATTGTACGCTCCTGCCGAGGGTGTCAATTCTACGCGAGACACACGCACCTGCTCGCTCAAGCCCTGCAGACAATACCTATCACTTGGTCGTTCGCCGTATGGGGTCTGGACCTCGTTGGTCCCTTGCAGAAGGCACCTGGGGTCTTCACGCACCTGTTGGTCGCCATCGACAAATTCTCCAAGTGGATCGAGGTCCGACCCTTAACCAGCATCAGGTCCGAGCAGGCGGTGGCGTTCTTCACAAATATCATCCATCGCTATGGGGTCCCAAACTCCATCATCACCGACAATGGCACGCAGTTCACTGGGAAGAAGTTCCTGGACTTCTGCGAAGACCACCACATCCGTGTGGACTAGGCCGTCGTAGCTCACCCAATGACAAATGGGCAGGTGGAGTGCGCCAACGGTATGATTTTGCAGGGACTAAAATCGAGGATCTACAACGACCTCAACAAGTTTGGCAAGCGTTGGATAAAAGAACTACCCTCGGTGGTTTGGAATCTGAGGACGACGCCGAGCCGGGCCACGGGCTTCTCGCCGTTTTTCCTAGTCTATGGGGCCGAGGCCATCTTACCCATGGACTTGGAATACGGTTCCCCAAGGACAAAGGCTTACGACGACCAAAGCAACCAGACTAGCCGAGAGGATTCATTGGACTAGCTGGAAGAGTTTCGGGACATGGCCTTACTACACTTGGCGTGGTATCAGCAGTCTCTACGACGCTACCACGCCCGAAGGGTTCGGCCCCGAGGCTTCCAAGTGGGAGACTTGGTACTTCGGCTACGACAAGACACCTGAGGGCGCCACAAGCTTACTCCTCCCTGGGAAGGGCCGTTCATCATCGCCAAGATTTTGAAGCCTGGGACATACAAGCTGGCCAACGATCAAGGCGAGGTCTACAACAACGCTTGGAACATCGAACAGCTACGTCGCTTTTATCCTTAAAATGTTTCAAGTCGTTCATGTATCTCGTTTCCTTTACATGCATAAATAAAGTATAACCATCAAGGAAGGATCGGCCTTGCTTCGGCAAAGCCCGACCCTCCCTCGGGGGCTAGAAGGGGGGAACCCCCTCTGCGTCAAAATTTTCCTCGGAAAAGTTTTCTACCAAAACGACTTTCATGCTTTTCGACTGCGTCGATAACGGAATCCTAATGATGAGCGAGAGAGACCTTGAACGGCAAGGCCGACCGAGCCAAGGGACTCCTACGCCTACAGGATACGGATACCTCACTCATCACCTTCCGCGAAAGGTAGCTCACGCTCGGATAAGCGATTCTACTACCGAACAAGTCCTAACGCTCGAAAACTTTTCTACCAAAATGACTTTCGTGCTTTTCGACTATATCGATAACGAAATCCTAAAAACGACGAGAGAACACGTAAGCGGCAAGGCCGACCGAGCCGAGGGACTCCTACGCCTCCTGGATACGGATACCTCATTCATCACCTTCCGCGAAAAGTAACTCATGCTCGCATAAGTGATTCTGCTACCGAACAAGTCCTAACGCACGAAACAAGAGGAAAGAAAACACAACTTTATAATCCGACAATTAAAATGTTTAGGCCTCAGCGGCCGCAAAAAACATGTGCATACTTAGAACAAACTATTCTTGCAGGCTCAGACATCGGCAGGGGGAGGAGCGGCACCCTCGGCGTCGTTTCCACCCTCGGCAGAATCCGGCCTGGCCTCATACGGCGACACGGGTGGAAGGATCTCCACCTCAAAGGAGGAATCCAGTGCCGCGCTTGGGCCCTCGACAGTCGCGTCAAGCCTCTGGACCTCGGCTAAGGCAGCCTCCTCTTCGTCGGGTAAGCAGTACCCCTCGCTGACCCGCTCCAAATCCACGTCGTAGTGGGAAGCGAGAACGGCGAAGGTCCGCCTAACGCCGTGGTGCAGCGCCCCACGGAGTCTACTGCGCACATGGCCGCTCAAGGCCCACAGGTGACTCTGGGGGAGCTACCCGAGGGGACGTCGTCGAGACCAAAGGCCCGGCAGAAGGCTGAGATGGCCTCGGACATGGCCACATGGTTGGCCTCCTTTCGCTCAGCCACCTGGGCAAGCGCCTTGCAGTTCTTGACGGACTCGTTAAGAGCCGTCTCGAACCTTGCAGACAGCCGAACAAAGTTCTTCAGACACAAGGTGAAGAATGGAGACAAAAACAAAGTCACAGAGCGGGCAAAACATACCTTCGGCCCGGGCACGCTGCTGTGAGGCCATGGCTTGGGCGGACCGGCCAGACCCGACGGCCACGGCCAAGCCCTTCGCAAGGGTCCTGGCCCGAGCGGTCGCCTCGGGTCTAGAAAGGGGGGAACCCCCTCTGCGTCAAAATTTTCCTCGGAAAAGTTTTCCGCCAAAACGACTTTCGTGCCTTTCGACTGCGTCGATAACGGAATCCTAATGACGAGCGAGCGAGACCTTGAACGGCACGGCCAACCGAGCCGAGGGACTCATACGCCTCCGGGATACGAATACCTCACTCATCACCTTCCGCGAAAGGTAGCTCACGCTCGGATAAGTGATTCTGCTACTGACGAACAAGTCCTAATGCTCGAAACAAGAGGAAAGAAGCACGGCTTTATACCCAAATGTTCAGGCCTCAGCAGCCACAAAGAACAAACACACATACTTGGGATAACTATGGTATCTAGACTTAGACGTCGACAGCGCCGTCGGCGGTTTTACCGACATGCGGCAGATGTCTAGTACTTGAAGCAGTTGCATCTTGCTCTCAAGAAGGTACCATTACAAACGGGACTCCGACTCCATTCCCGCAGGAATGAACAACCTCCACACCAGAAGGCCTGCGGGATAACAAACTCTAGGTGGCTCGCCGGCGACCACTGCACCAGCAGCGCGACAACGACCTCCGCCTCGGGCGGCTAGACAGCAGCAGCGATTGCCTCAGGGCAAACGCTACTATGAAAAGGCCCTCGCTCACGTCCCCTCACGAGGGACGAGAACCAGCTATTAAAGCCAAAGAGCCGAAGGTCCGGAGCGCAGGTGGCACTGACGGTCTCGTCGGCGGAGGCAACCGCTTCGGCAGAGGAAGCCTCACCTATGGCGTCAGCACCGACGACAGCAGCCACCTACGCGCCAACGCCACACCGGTGAACGGCGGCCGCCACAATGCGCACCGGTAGGTCCTCACTCCCGTCCTCGCCGAGGTTGTCCCAGAACACGAGCACCGCCCTCGCGGCGTACGACGTGTTGTGCGACCCCCCGGTGCAGCCAACGGCGCAGGGAGGACCTGGACGTGGCCGGCCCGCGCACGGCGCGACCGACACCCGTGCGGCGGATGGGCAGCCACGCTCCGCCCCAGCTGTAGGAGGCGGCACCGGAAGAAGAACCAGGGCCGCTCAGGCCGGGGAGCCGGACACACGACAGCTGCCAGCGCCACGGACGGTGAACGCCCTTCTCCCCCGATCACTGAGGGAAGGAGCGGGTCGCTGCCCACACGAAGGCGGGACCCAACTCGGTGCACCCTCCTCCCTAGCACGGATGATGAACATCCTTGAAGCTGAGGGTAGGGGGAGGCCACGGCCCGGCTCGCTCTTCCCCACCACGAAGCCTACGGTCATCATCCTGGGTGACCGCCGGCGGGGGACTGCAGTCGGGCTGCATGATGAAAATCCTTGAAGCCGAGCAATGATTGAAGAGCGCCAACCCCCACGAGGTCGCGCTCCTCCAACAGCAGCAAGAAGAAGGCAACACAGGTGCACCCATCTGGGGGCTCGGAAGGTGGAAGGGCGCGATGAATGAGAGGAGTGCGAAGGCATGGCTACCGCCCGAGGGATCGATCCCTTTTTAAAGGCAGATCTCCTCACTTGCACCCCCAAGCGTCACGGGCAAAGTCTCCACCGACGTGCTCCAGGGTTCTCACCTTACGACACGGGGGCTGGGTCCCACATGTCATACGAGCTGACCCGAAACACGAAGAAGGCAAGCCGCCGCACGCGAAGCATGTAACCGCACCGCGGTTATAAGCATTCCCTCATCCTCGCCAAAACCAGCGGTCGAAAGGGCGGACCGCCATGCAAGAAGCATGCAACCGCACCACGGTTGTGCACCCTTTCGGCTTCATCGCATCTGGCGGTCCAGCATGGAGGCCCAGGCCCACATGTCATGTAACCGGCGTGCCGGTTACTACGTGCAAGGAAACCGCACCGCCGCTTGCGCCAATGTCGCGTCTTCTCGACTGCAGAACCAGTGCAGCGATTCGAGGCAGCCCCGCCCGTGACCCAACAGTGCCAACTTAGTGTGACGATCACGGGTCAGTCAGCCGCGGGGATAGGCACGACGGTTGATATGACCAGAGGCGGGCCAGCAGTAATTGCAGCAACAGACGTGCGGAAGCAGCGGTCCAATCACCTACAGGCTCGCATCCTCTCCTGAAACGGCAGGGGAGCCTTCTCCCACAGCATAAAAGACGACGCACCCATGTTCCGTTCCTCGAACGACTCGCGCACGCTCAACAGACGCCCCACGAATCGCCCGTCCCGTCGCATTAACTCCTTGGCAGGGCAAGCGACACCTCCGGCAGGCAAAGCGGGCGCCGTTTCACCTTCGTCATGATTGACCGCGTCAAAAAAGGTGCGCCACATTATTTAAAATCCATATCCTTTTCCTTTTCCTCTCTCTCTCTCTCTCTCTCTCTCTCTCTCTCTCTCTCTCTCTCTCTTGCAACAGGGACCGGGAAAGGGGATATTTCGAAAAGGATCCTTCTCAGCGAAGGAAACGGGCCCCGAGCCCTCCTAGTGATTAAGGGTTCGAAGGTTGCGCCCTCCGGGGTTCAGCAACCGACCTAGAGCACTCGGGCTCCGAGCCCATTACTGATCAGGGGTTCGAAGGCTGGCCCCTCGGAAGGGTTTGACAGCCGCCCCAGAGCATGCAGAGTCAGGGATAACCCTGTGTACGTCCGTTACGTGGCCGAGGCTTGGGCTACGCTCCCGAGGTACCCTAGGACATTTCCAAGACCAGCGGGAACGACTTGTAATGGAATCCCACCGGAGGGAGGCACCGAGCCCTCGGACCTTATCGAATGGGTCCGGTGAGAGCACCTAGAGGGGGGGGTGAATAGGTGATCCTGTAAAAACTTAAACTTATAGCCACAAAACTTGATTAGGTGTTAGCACAGTTTATGCCAAGTGGCTAGAGAGGAGTCAAAACACAATAACCACAAGAATCCAATCACAGAGATGACACAGTGGTTATCCCGTGGTTCGGCCAAGTACAAAACTTGCCTACTCCACGTTGTGGCGTCCCAACGGACGAGAGTTGCACTCAACTCCTCTCAAGTGATCCAATGATCAACTTGAATACCACGGTGTTCTTGCTTTTCTTTTCTCAATCCCGTTTGCGAGGAATCTCCACAACTTGGAGCCTCTCGCCCTTACAAAAGATGTTCACAGAGAATCACAGAGCAAGGGAGGGATTAGCAACTCACACACGACACAAAGATCACAGCGAATACGCACACACAAGACCCAGACTTGAGCTCAAAAGACTAGCACACTAGAACGGAGCTCAAATCACTAGAATGTCGAACAAGTGCGCGAGATTGATGTGTGAGTGATCAAGAGTGCTCAAGGAATGCTTGGTGTACTCCTCCATGCGCCAAGGGGTCCCTTTTATAGCCCCAAGGCAGCTAGGAGCCGTTGGGAACAAATCTGGAAGGCCATCTTTGCCTTCTGTCTCGTGGCGCACCGGACAGTCCGGTGCACACCGGACACTGTCCGGTGCCCGATTTGTTTCCATAAAAAGCGAAGCCAACCGTTGCCGACCGTTGCAGATCTGGCGCACCGGACAGTCCGGTGCACACCGGACAGTCCGGTGCTTCCTTCCGACCGTTGGCTCGGCCACGTGTCGCGCGCCGATCGCGCGGCCGACCGTTGGCCCGGCCGACCGTTGGCTCACCGGACAGTCCGGTGCACACCGGACAGTCCGGTGAATTTTAGCCGAAGTCGCCGGAGAAAAACCCGAGAGCAGCCTCTTCGGCCGAGGCAGCCTGGCGCACCGGACACTGTCCGGTGCACCACCGGACACTGTCCGGTGCACCACCGGACAGTCCGGTGCCCCAGACCGAAGCAGCCCCTTGGCTGTACACAGCCAAGTCTTCTCTTCTCTTCTTCTATCTGTTTCTAACACTTAGACAAATATATTAGTACACAAAACCAATGTACTAAGGCTTAGAAACATACCTTAACTTGTGATTTGCACTTTGATCATCCTTGGGCATATTTTCACATTTAAGCACTTGTGTTTGCACTCAATCACCAAAATACTTAGAAATGGCCCAAAGGCACATTTCCCTTTCAATCTCCCCCTTTTTGGTGATTTATGCCAACACAATATAAAGCAACTAGAACAAGTGCAAAATCACTTTAAATAAAAACTCAAATTGGTTTTATTCAATTTTGGCATATATGGATCATCCTTTGCTACCACTTGGTTTGTTTTTGCAAATCAAACTCAAATCTCTATTTCTAAGTCAAACACACATGTTGAGACATAAGGAGAGTCATTCCAAAAGAGATTGATCAAAGAGTTCAAAAACTCCCCCTATTTCCCATAATCAACACTTCTCCCCACAAGGCCAACTTTTGACAATAGAGACAATAAGAGACAATAAAAGCTTTTGACAAAACAAAAACTCTATTCTACTATTTTCAAAATCTCTCAAGTGGTAGCTGATCCATTTATTACTTTGGCCTTTATTTTCTCCCCCTTTGGCATCAAGCACCAAAACGGGATCAATCTTGGCCCCTTTAATCTCATTGCCTCACCAAAGTCTTCAAATAAGATTTCATGAGATGAACTTGGAATTAGTTACCCTCTCATCGGAGTGCAGTGGAAGTCTTTCATGGTCCAAGTCCACCTTTTCCCTTTCAATCCTCCTTCGAGACTAAATTATCAAACTCAAGCACAAGGTTAGTCTCAAAGGGTCAAGTTGTAACACATCTCCCCCTAAACATGTGCATCACTTTGCAACGGACTTGTGAGGTCCAGGGAGTGTTTGTACAACTTGAGCACCATAATAAGCAACATAATGCAAAAAAGGAACATGATCAAAAGCATAACTACATGTATGCTACAATTCAATCCAGGTTCCGCGAATCTATGACATTTAGCTCACTACGCAACCTGCAAAAGGTCTTCTCATCTAGAGGCTTAGTGAAGATATCGGCTAGCTGGTTCTCGGTGCTAACATGAAACACTTCGATATCTCCCTTTTGCTGGTGGTCTCTCAAAAAGTGATGCCGGATGTCTATGTGCTTTGTGCGGCTGTGCTCAACAGGATTCTCCGCCATGCGGATAGCACTCTCATTGTCACATAGGAGTGGGACTTTGCTCAGATTGTAGCCAAAGTCCCGGAGGGTTTGCCTCATCCAAAGTAGTTGCGCGCAACACTGTCCTGCGGCAACATACTCGGCCTCAGCGGTGGATAGGGCAACGGATGTTTGTTTCTTAGAGTTCCATGACACCAGGGACCTTCCTAAGAATTGGCACGTCCCCGATGTACTCTTCCTATCGACCTTACATCCAGCATAGTCGGAGTCTGAGTATCCAACTAAGTCAAAGGTAGACCCTTTTGGATACCAGAGCCCGAAGCAAGGCGTAGCAACCAAATATCTAAGAATTCGCTTCACCGCCACTAAGTGACACTCCTTAGGATCGGATTGAAATCTAGCACACATGCACACGCTAAGCATAATATCCGGTCTACTAGCACATAAGTAAAGCAAAGAACCTATCATTGACCGGTATGCTTTTTGATCAACGGACTTACCTCCTTTGTTGAGGTCGGTGTGTCCGTCGGTCCCCATTGGCGTCTTTGCGGGCTTGGCGTCCTTCATCCCAAACCGCTTTAGCAGATCTTGCGTGTACTTCGTTTGGGAGATGAAGGTGCCTTCCTTGAGTTGCTTCACTTGGAACCCAAGGAAGTAGTTCAACTCGCCCATCATCGACATCTCGAATTTCTGCGTCATCACCCTGCTAAACTCTTCACAAGACTTTTGGTTAGTAGAACCAAATATTATGTCATCGACATAAATTTGGCACACAAACAAATCACCATCACATGTCTTTGTAAAAAGAGTTGGATCGGCCTTCCCAACCTTGAAAGCATTAGCAAGTAAAAAGTCTCTAAGGCATTCATACCATGCTCTTGGGGCTTGCTTAAGTCCATAGAGCGCCTTAGAGAGCTTACACACGTGGTCGGGGTACCGTTCATCCTCGAAGCCAGGGGGTTGCTCCACGTACACCTCCTCCTTGATTGGCCCGTTGAGGAAAGCGCTCTTCACATCCATTTGGTACAACCTGAAAGAATGGTGAGCGGCATATGCTAGCAAAATACGAATGGACTCTAGCCTAGCCACAGGAGCAAAGGTCTCCTCAAAGTCCAAACCTGCGACTTGGGCATAACCTTTTGCCACAAGTCGAGCCTTGTTCCTCGTCACCACCCCGTGCTCGTCCTGTTTGTTGCGGAACACCCACTTGGTTCCCACAACATTTTGCTTCGGACGAGGCACCAGTGTCCAAACTTCATTGCGCTTGAAGTTGTTTAGCTCCTCTTGCATGGCCAACACCCAGTCCGGATCTAGCAAGGCCTCCTCTACCCTGAAAGGCTCAATAGAAGAGACAAAAGAGTAATGCTCACAAAAATTAACTAATCGAGATCGAGTAGTTACTCCCTTGCTAATGTCACCCAGAATTTGGTCGACGGGATGATCCCTTTGAATCATCGCTCGAACTTGGGTTGGAGGTGCCGGTTGCACTTCTTCCTCCATCACATGATTATCTTGTGCTCCCCCTTGATCGAGCGCCTCCACTTGAGGTACCTGTTCGTCATCTTCGGTTGGGGGATGCACCATAGTTGAGGAAGAAGGTTGATTTCGTTCATCTTGTTCCTGTGGCCGTACTTCTCCAATCGCCATAGTCCGTATAGCGGCCGTCGGAACATCTTCTTCATCTACATCATCACAATCAACAACTTGCTCTCTTGGAGAGCCATTAGTCTCATCAAATACAACGTCGCTAGAGACTTCAACCAAACCCGATGATTTGTTGAAGACTCTATACGCCTTTGTATTTGAGTGATAACCTAACAAAAACCCTTCTACAGCTTTGGGAGCAAACTTAGAATTTCTACCTTTCTTCACTAGAATGTAGCACTTGCTCCCAAATACACGAAAGTAAGATACATTGGGTTTGTTACCGGTTAGAAGCTCATACGACGTCTTCTTGAGGAGGCGATGAAGGTAGACCCTGTTGATGGTGTGGCAAGCAGTGTTCACGGCTTCCGTCCAAAAGCACTCGGGGGTCTTGAACTCTCCTAGCATCGTCCTCGCCATGTCAATGAGCGTCCTGTTCTTCCTCTCTACCACACCATTTTGCTGTGGTGTGTAGGGAGCGGAGAACTCGTGCTTGATCCCTTCCTCTTCAAGGAACTCCTCCACTTGAAGGTTCTTGAACTCGGACCCGTTGTCGCTCCTTATCTTTTTCACTTTGAGCTCAAACTCATTTTGAGCTCTCCTGAGGAAGCGCTTGAGGGTCCCTTGGGTTTCAGACTTATCCTGCAAAAAGAACACCCAAGTGAAGCGGGAAAAATCATCAACAATAACTAAACCATACTTACTTCCCCCTATGCTTAGATAGGCGACGGGTCCGAAGAGGTCCATATGCAGCAGCTCCAGGGGTCTTGAAGTGGTCATCACATTCTTGCTGTGATGTGCTCCTCCCACCTGTTTCCCTGCTTGACAAGCTGCACAAGGTCTATCTTTTTCGAATTGAACGTTAGTCAAACCTATCACGTGTTCTCCCTTTAGAAGCTTGTGAAGGTTCTTCATCCCCACATGTGCTAAGCGGCGATGCCACAGCCAGCCCATGCTAGTCTTAGCTATTAAGCATGCATCTAGACCGGCCTCTTCTTTTGCAAAATCAACTAAATAAAGTTTGCCGTCTAATACACCCTTAAAAGCTAGTGAACCATCACTTCTTCTAAAGACAGACACATCTATATTTGTGAACAGACAGTTATATCCCATATTGCACAATTGACTAACAGATAGTAAATTATATCCTAGTGACTCTACTAAAAACACATTAGAGATAGAGTGCTCATTAGAAATTGCAATTTTACCTAACCCTTTTACCTTGCCTTGATTCCCATCACCGAATATGATTGAATCTTGGGAATCCTTATTCTTGACGTAGGAGGTGAACATCTTCTTCTCCCCCGTCATATGGTTTGTGCATCCGCTATCAATAATCCAGCTTGAACCCCCGGATGCATAAACCTGCAAGGCAAATTTAGGCTTGGGTCTTAGGTACCCAACTCATGTTGGGTCCTACAAGGTTAGTGCAAATATCCTTAGGGACCCAAATGCAAGTTTTGTCTCCCTTGCATTTTGCCCCTAACTTCCTAGCAACAATTTTCTTATCCTTTCTACAAATAGCAAAGGAAGCATTTAAAGCATAATAAATTGTGGAAGGTTCATTTGCTATTTTCCTAGGAGCATGAATAACATTCCTTCTAGGCACATGATGAATAGCATTTCTTTTAGGAACAACATTTCTCCTAGTAACATTTCTATCATACACATAAGAGGAACTAGGAGCAAACATGGCATGAGAATCATAAACATATGAATCATAAGCATCATGACTTACATTTCTAGTTTGTCTTCTATCATGATACAAAAATGCATGGTTCCTTTTAGCACTAGTAGCCATAGGGGCCTTCCCTTTCTCCTTGGCGGGAATGGGAGCCTTATGGCTTGTTAAGTTCTTAGCTTCTCTCTTGAAGCCAAGTCCATCCTTAATTGAGGGGTGTCTACCAATTGTGTAGGCATCCCTTGCAAATTTTAGCTTATCGAAATCATTCTTGCTAGTCTTAAGTTGAGCATTAAGACTAGCCAGTTCATCATTAAGCTTGGAAATTGAAACTAGGTGTTCACTACAAGCATTAATGTCAAAGTCTTTACACCTAGTACAAATTTCAACATGTTCTACACAAGAATGGGATTTGTTTGCTACTTCTAATTTAGCATTTAAATCATTGTTGACACCTTTCAAAGTAGAAATGGTTTCATGACAAGTAGATAGTTCAAAAGAAAGCATTTCATTTCTCTTAACTTCTAAAGCATAGGATTTTTGTGCCTCAACAAATTTATCATGCTCTTCATACAACAAATCCTCTTGCTTTTCTAAAAGTATATTCTTTTCATTCAAGGCATCAATTAATTCATTAATTTTGTCTATCTTAGATCTATCTAAGCCCTTGAACAAACATGAATAATCTACTTCATCCTCATCACTAGATTCGTCCTCACTTGAAGAAGCATAGGTAGAGTTGCGAGTACATACCTTCTTCTCTCTTGCCATAAGGCATGTGTGACGCTCGTTGGGGAAGAGGGTTGATTTGTTGAAGGCGGTGGCGGCGAGTCCTTCATTGTCGGAGTCGGACGAGGAGCAATCCGAGTCCCACTCCTTGCCTAGATGCGCCTCGCCCTTTGCCTTCTTGTAATGCTTCTTCTTTTCCCTCTTGTTCCCCTTTTCCTGGTCACTATCATTATCAGGACAGTCAGCAATAAAATGACCAAGCTTACCGCATTTGAAGCATGATCGCTTCCCCTTGGTCTTAGTCTTGCTCGGCTGTCCATTGCGACCCTTTAGCACCGTCTTGAATCTCTTGATAATGAGGGCCATTTCTTCTTCATTAAGACCGACCGCCTCAATTTGCGCCACCTTGCTGGGTAGCGCCTCCTTGTTCCCTGTGGCTTTGAGAGCAAAAGGTTGCGGCTCGTTGATCGGTCCATTCAAGGCGTCGTCCACATACCTTGCCTCCTTGATCATCATTCGCCCGCTGACGAATTTTCCTAGTACTTCTTCGGGCGACATTTTGGTGTACCTGGGATTCTCACGAATATTATTCACCATATGAGGATCAAGAACGGTAAAGGACCTGAGCATTAGTCGGACGACGTCGTGGTCCGTCCATCGCGTGCTTCCGTAGCTCCTTATTTTGTTGACAAGGGTCTTGAGCCGGTTGTATGTTTGAGTTGGCTCCTCGCCCCTTATCATCGCGAACCGTCCAAGCTCGCCCTCCACCAACTCCATTTTGGTGAGCAAGGTAGCGTCATTTCCCTCATGAGAGATCTTGAGGGTATCCCAGATTTGCTTGGCGTTATCCAAGCCACTCACTTTATTATATTCATCCCTGCACAATGAGGCTAGAAGAACAGTAGTAGCTTGTGCATTCTTATGGATTTGCTCATTAATGAATATAGGACTATCCGAACTATTAAAGTGCATTCCACTATCTACAATCTCCCATATGCTAGGATGGAGAGAGAATAGGTGACTACGCATTTTGTGGCTCCAAAATCCGTAGTCCTCCCCATCAAAGTGTGGGGGCTTGCCGAGTGGAATGGAAAGCAAATGTGAATTTGAACTATGCGGAATACGAGAGTAGTCAAAAGAAAAGTTAGAATTAACCGGTTTCCTTTGTTTGTCGTAGTCGTCGTCCTTTTGGGAAGAAGAGGACTCATTGCTGTCGTAGTAGACGATCTCCTTGATGCGTCTTGTCTTCTTCTTCTTCCCATCTCTTCGCTTGTGGTCCGAGCCCGAGTCATTGGACTTGTCATCCCTTGGCTCGTTGACGAAGGACTCCTTCTCCTTGTCGTTGATCACAATTCCCTTCCCCTTAGGATCCATCTCTTCGGGCGGTTAGTCCCTTTCTTGAAGAGAACGGCTCCGATACCAATTGAGAGCACCTAGAGGGGGGGGTGAATAGGTGATCCTGTAAAAACTTAAACTTATAGCCACAAAACTTGATTAGGTGTTAGCACAGTTTATGCCAAGTGGCTAGAGAGGAGTCAAAACACAATAACCACAAGAATCCAATCACAGAGATGACACAGTGGTTATCCCGTGGTTCGGCCAAGTACAAAACTTGCCTACTCCACGTTGTGGCGTCCCAACGGACGAGAGTTGCACTCAACTCCTCTCAAGTGATCCAATGATCAACTTGAATACCACGGTGTTCTTGCTTTTCTTTTCTCAATCCCGTTTGCGAGGAATCTCCACAACTTGGAGCCTCTCGCCCTTACAAAAGATGTTCACAGAGAATCACAGAGCAAGGGAGGGATTAGCAACTCACACACGACACAAAGATCACAGCGAATACGCACACACAAGACCCAGACTTGAGCTCAAAAGACTAGCACACTAGAACGGAGCTCAAATCACTAGAATGTCGAACAAGTGCGCGAGATTGATGTGTGAGTGATCAAGAGTGCTCAAGGAATGCTTGGTGTACTCCTCCATGCGCCAAGGGGTCCCTTTTATAGCCCCAAGGCAGCTAGGAGCCGTTGGGAACAAATCTGGAAGGCCATCTTTGCCTTCTGTCTCGTGGCGCACCGGACAGTCCGGTGCACACCGGACACTGTCCGGTGCCCGATTTGTTTCCATAAAAAGCGAAGCCAACCGTTGCCGACCGTTGCAGATCTGGCGCACCGGACAGTCCGGTGCACACCGGACAGTCCGGTGCTTCCTTCCGACCGTTGGCTCGGCCACGTGTCGCGCGCCGATCGCGCGGCCGACCGTTGGCCCGGCCGACCGTTGGCTCACCGGACAGTCCGGTGCACACCGGACAGTCCGGTGAATTTTAGCCGAAGTCGCCGGAGAAAAACCCGAGAGCAGCCTCTTCGGCCGAGGCAGCCTGGCGCACCGGACACTGTCCGGTGCACCACCGGACACTGTCCGGTGCACCACCGGACAGTCCGGTGCCCCAGACCGAAGCAGCCCCTTAGCTGTACACAGCCAAGTCTTCTCTTCTCTTCTTCTATCTGTTTCTAACACTTAGACAAATATATTAGTACACAAAACCAATGTACTAAGGCTTAGAAACATACCTTAACTTGTGATTTGCACTTTGATCATCCTTGGGCATATTTTCACATTTAAGCACTTGTGTTTGCACTCAATCACCAAAATACTTAGAAATGGCCCAAAGGCACATTTCCCTTTCATCCGGGTCCAGCAAATCACCCTCAGGTACTTTTGGAGCGCGCCTCTGGGTCACTAGCCGACCCTTATCGAACGGGGCTCGGGCGTCCACTCGGATCACCCGATAGCAACTCACTAGAAACACCATGTTCGGTGCCCCCCGAGGGTAACATGGCGCTTCCCCCCCCTTCCTCCTCGCGGAAAGGCGACGAAGAGGCGTACAATAAAAGTCAAGATAGTCCTTGACCGTCCTCTCGCTCCGTGCAGAGGCTCATGGGCTGCTCTCGCACTAGGCTACGGCCAAACTGTTGACCACGTCAACAAACCAGCTTAAAAACTCGGAGCCTGACCGTGCACCCAGGCTGCGACCAGGCCGCACGAGGGAACAACAAGGCTGACCAAGGCATCACAAAAAGAATTAAGACCTCAGAGGAGTCAAACCACTCCTCCGAGGCCTCAGGGGCTACACCCGACGGGTGCGCTCGCATGCACCCATCGGAACAAAATATAACCGAGAAGGGCTGGTCCCCTTGCAAAAAATCAGGCAAAACCTCCAAGCGAGTACCAACACTCCCTTCGAGGCTCGGGGGCTACTGTCGGGGACTGTAATTAGGGCTACCCCCAATGCTCCTTAATCCAGCTGGAAAACATCTTCAGAACAAACCATACACGACTGATAGAGCGCGGTTCAAGTCAAGGCCTCGTCTACCACGGGACGCAACCTCGCCTCGCCCGAGCCCGGCCTCGGGCGGGAACAGTAGTCCCGGACGAATTCACACCTCGCCCGAGGGCCTCCTCAGGCAGTGGGCACACCCTCGGCTCGCCCGAAGCCCAGCTTGGGCAAACTTTGTCGTGCAGCGACCTCGGCCAAATCGCCTCACCAACCGACTGTATCACATGCGCATTTAATGCGGGGATTGCCTGACACCTTATCCTGACACGCGCGCCTCAGTCGGCAAGGTCGAAGTGACCGCAGACACTTTGCCCCTTTACTGACCGTTCTGACAGGAAAACAACACTACTCACCTCGTTCCGACTACTGTGCCAACCACCAGGGAAAAGCTGAGTCACGACCTCCCCCGAGTTCAGCCTCGAGCGCAACAGGGAGCTCCGCCTCGCCCGACCCCAGGCTTTGGCCTCCGCCTTGGCCTCGGAAGAAGGTCTCCGCCTCGCCCGACCCTGGGCCTCGGCCTCAGCCTCGGTCTCAGGAGGAGTCGCAATCTCGCCCGACCTCAGCCTCGGCCTCAGGGGAAGTCTCCGCCTCGCCCGACCTCGGCCTCGGACCGACTACGCTATAGGGGATACATCATTACCCTACCCTTAGCTAGCTGCCTCAGGCTATGAAGGAACAAGATCGGTGTCCCATCTAAATTACTCCGATAACAAGTAATGATGGTTCCCCGCGTGCGCCCATGACGTCGGTTGCTCTCAACCCCCTACGGAAGCAAGGAAACGTCAGCAGGATCTATGCCCAGCTATGCTTCTACAGGGCTCAAGATACTTCTCCGATGGCCACGTTAGCACATGTACAGGGCTCAAGGCACTTCTCCGCCAGCCACGTTAGCACATAGCTACACCCCTATTGTACAGCTGGGCCACCTCCTTGTATCTATAAAAGGGGATGTCTGGGGCCTTCCTGGGGGGGACGGAAGGAGGCACGTAGGGAGAAGGGGACGAGCGGAGGCAGGCAGAGTAGGAGAGACGCGGCGGAGGCCAGCTCAGGCACCTCACCACAAGACCGAACTCTCTCTCTCCCTCTCTCCCTCTCTCTCTCGCGACGCTTGTAACCCCTACTACGAGCACCCCGGTGCAAGATAATATAAGCCTCATTCCCTCTCTTGTGTTCCATCTTGCATCAACTCATCTGGGCAGGGGCATGCAGCAACAAATTCACTAGTTGGTTGAGGGTCCTCGTGGGTCCAAAACACCGACAAAAATAATTCTCCATTTTTAGGAAAAAGAGAAAGGAATGCGAAGAACTGAGAGAGTAACACCTGAATTTGGTGGATATTAGAAAAGAAATTTTATACCCCCAAATTCAGGGTGTTACATTATGCGACGGCGGGGTGGATATATAGAAAAAAACGCGAGGGGTGGTTGCTAAATTCGACGTGAATCGTGTTCTAGCCGAGCGAGAGAGATTGTTGTGCGACGAATTGCGCGAGACAGTATAAGACAGAAACAGAGTTAGGTGGGTAGTAGACAGGGTTAGATAAAATTAGACGAAGATAGTAGAGCTGGCCCGCCGGCCCATGATGACGAAGTAGACGTCTGAAGGGGTAGACGTGGATAGACAAGGATCACCGACGCGAGCAACATGTCGTTCGCGAGAATACACGGCTCGATGATCTCGCGAAAACGGGCACGAGATCTAGAACATGTTCGACGAGAGGAAGAAAAATATATATATTATCGAGTTTCCAAAAATTTTATAGTTTTCACAACTACCACATTTTAGGTAGTTAATTAATATTTAGAAAAACTAAAATTCATATTTAATACTCGAAGAAACATTTCGAAGGTTCCCAAAAATTTTCCGGAAACATAAATAAGATAATCCGATAAAGTTTGAAAACCTTTGCACTTATAAACACTATGCAACGGCATGAATACAACAATCAAAGTTTCTCCAGAATTTTATTTTACTACGCTAAAAACTTATATATATATATATATACATATATATATATACCTATTATATAATAAATTAACTCTCCATCATTCAGAATAAAGAAAAGAAAAGCAAGGAAAAGAGAGGGTAACACCTGAATTTGGTGGATTATAGAAAACAAAAATTATACCCCCAAATTTAGGGTGTTACACCAACTGTTCGCAGCCCCAGCATCACCGAGTTTAGTCACGGTGATTCTCAACTTCCCTATTTTTGTTTCATTGAATTTCTAATGCGAGCAGAATTTTGTTGGTGCTATGTTAATGCGATGTTATGTGTATATGTGTGTGTTTGTGTGAGGAAGAGGAACCCCAGGTTTTTTAGTAGATAGGAAAGTCGTGTGGCGCATGCTAGGTGTTTGATGGAATGGATGAATCGAAGATTCTTGTTGCTCTTGCGAAATCCAAGTCTATTTAGTGTCGATAAACTAGTTTATTATTACTATTGATTGAATTATTAGATGAATGGAATAGATATGTTTGGTGAATATATATGCATCATGAGTTAGTGGTAATATCTCTCTGTGGATAGTGACATAATTGTATTCATGCTTGTGGTTAAAATAAGTGATGACGGTATTGCTGTTCGAATCTGCACGTACTGTTTTGATTGTGCAATTAACTGAGTGGAGTAAATCATATGTTCTATAGAAATGTTATATATAAAAGTTGTAGCCAACTTCTTTATCTTGTTTCTGTAAAAATTTCACAGCCATTAGTCTGATAGTTTAGGAGTTATGATTTTTCCAAGTCCAGTTTTAGAATCTGTCCAAATTCTGTACAGGTTTCGAAAATTGGATTGTTTGGCTAAGCTAAACTGAGAATAAACCCTTAGTAATTATAGGAGAATTGTAGTGCTTTTCTTAAGCTTTTCAACAAATTTTGGAGCACCCTTTTTGGTGGTCTAGAGACCAAGTTACAGCTGTTTGAACTATAGAGTCTGAATCTGTCCAAATCTGGATAGAGATGTCTGTTTATATTAACTGACTTTGATATATACTGAATTAACCTGAGATATTTATAAATAAATTGTAGAAAATTTTATTATCTTTCTAAAAAGTCTAGGATCACCTGATTTGGATATATGAAACTCTAGTTATGGATTTTTGAAGTAAGTAGTCGAATTATGTCCAAATCTGGACAGAATTTATGTTTAGTACTGTTTGACATTTCTAAATGTCGAATCTCATTGTGATGATGATACCAAAGTTGTAGAGGACTTTATAAGCTTTCCAAAAAGTCTTAGTTTACTATTTTTGGATGAATATCGTGTGAGTTGTGAATAAAACAACTGACTGTTGTACTGCTGTCCAAAATCAGCAAGGATTAAGATGATTGCTTGGAGTTTCTTTTCTGTGAGTATGGTGACCTTAGTAATACGAAGGAGTTTTAGTAGACATGTTTACCTAGCATTAAAATTTTGATTCAGTAATATTGTGTTTATAAAGGTAATGTAAATGTCTTATGATTAAGAATAGTGTGATGTTCCATTTGATGGCATGCTATGCATAATAACCTGCCGTGCAAATGTTGAAGCATGTTGAAATGCTTCTATTCATTGTTCTAAGTTTGGGTACTTGGATTTTAAATCATGGTATGGTAGAATTCTATGATTATTGGTAATAACTTATGTTTGGTAATGGTGAGTTCTAGTATTTGATGTTATGCTTTGGTTAGGAAGATGATAGAACGTGTGTATAAGCTTATTGTTTTATAATGTTTGAGTTAGCCCGAATAAGTTGAAGTGTGGTTGTTGTGTTATTGATATATCGATATCTAGTGTTTAGTTGTGAATGTTTTAATGTCATTACATTAGGAGTTTAATTTATTACTGTGCGTCCTTGTTTAGCCTTATATTATTCATCTTTATAATCATTCATGTGCATCTTGCATATCAAATAGGTACGCTAGATGATTATGTGATATGAAGGGCATGGGTCAGACTGGACCACAAGATGATATCGATAGACCATTCCCTAGAGGAATGATCAGATCAAGTACCAGGATGGAAGATGCTCACCAAGTGGTCGTCATTTAACAACACTAACATAGTGTTTATCCCAGGCAAGCCCCGGTGCATTTGCCACCTCCCTTGTGTTTACAAAATTTTATCACTTATATGTTGCATTAGGTGATAGGAGTTGATTGATTAAACACTTGATGCATTACCATCCTTGAAAGATTGATTACCATACATTGTCACCTGTTTTATAAAAGCTATAGATGCTTAGTCATGTTGATAGACTAAGAAAAATGTTTTTGGATCTATGACTCATTTTTTTACAAACAAAAAATGGGCTTGGGATAATGAAGGCATCAAGACGTTGATAAATTTATTATCCAGGCATGGCCCCTCTGCGAGGCGCAAAAATTTTGAAATAGTTTAAAATGGGACCAGACGCTGAGCAGGAAAAGTTGCCCGTCTGTGTCGATTAAGACCGTACCGATTGTTGGTCTGCTGATCTAGGACCTTTTATCTAGCCACATACCTCGTCATTGGTAAGCCTGAACCCGGTTATTCCATACGTGAAAAGACAATCGCACACTGGGAGTGGAGAGATGGCGAGAGTGGCACATACCCTCCTGGCAAAAGGACCGCCTAAAAGGTGTGGTGTGCTCTCGGGTGGCGCAGACCTATTCATGTGATGGAGGATCCGTGGGAATGGTAGACATGTGCAAAAAAGTTAAGGGAAGCATATGTCGTGTGGTTGGAGATCCTCAGCTGGGTATTAATCGATTCGCATTGCCGTTACTTCTCGGTTATGAAGACTAGATCTTCGACCTGCAGTGTAGTTAACAAGTATAACAAAGTTTTGATTAAAAGAAACCTAGTGTAGGTCAAGTGAATGATCTAGACTAGACAAATGCTAGATTCAAGCTAGAAGATTCAGGTAATAAACTAACTTGTGAAATAAAACTTGGCTTAAGGACCCACTTCTAGTAAGCTTTTCTGCAAAAAGAGTCTTTGAAACTTGATGAGCTTTACCTTGAATCCCTTTAAGCCAGCATATCCTTGAGAGTCTTTTCTTTAGTCGGGTAAGTCTTGCTGAGTAATTGCATAATCAGGGTTTTATTCCCTATTGTTTTTCAGGTTATAGATTTGTTCTTTTATGGATGGTGCTAAGTGCTGGTGGGCTCGGCCTTCTATATAAGTATATCCCGTCTTTATCTTCTGTATGAGGATTGTCACTTAAGCTAGCATGTATTTCAAACTTATGAAAAGTTTACATCATTCCAAATGTAATCCTTCTAATTCACTTTTGTAACCACTCCGATCATGTACAATGTAAACTTTGTTGTAAACTAGTAAAATTTTGTAATAAAAATTCTGCTGCAAATTATGGTGTGTGATTTGTGTTTACTTAATCTTGCGATCCTGGTTGTAAGTGGTTTATCCGGGGTCCCTGGGACACTCGAACAAATCCTGTTAAGTTGTTTGGTGCACATGCATAGCCGTCTGAGGTCTTTGAGACGAGGACAGGTGCATGTAGGTCCAATAACTTGGGATGTTCTGCCACAACGTGGTGGGCAATGGTCTGACGATATCGAGGCCCCAATACTGCAGTGGCCAGGTGTGGGTGATGGGTTTCGTAAATTGCAAGGGGGCACTCATTCGAGGTGAGAATTTTTGGCACGCCTCACACGAGCGGACCACTCTGTTGGCTGCACACACAATGGCTGGCCAGTAGAAACCTTGTCGCCTGACACTAGCGGTGAGGGACCTTGGTCCCGAGTGTGATCCTCATGTTCCTCTATGGATTTTGCGAAGGAGTTCTATGCCTTCGACTATTGTGATACATTTGAGCATGGGTTGGCTTATTCCCTTCTTGTATAGTTGTCCATCTATCACAGCGAAGCCACGACTTCTGTGTTTAAACCTTTTGGCTTCGCTTTGGTCTTCGGTCATTATCATATGTATGATTCTGCGGTCGTCGGGGTCTGGTGTTATCTGCAGGCCTTCAGGGTTTCTTACAGCTGGTGTGCCGATTGTGTGGAAGAACACGTCAGATGGTCGTGGGTCGCCTTTCGCTACTGCTTTTGCCAACATGTCGACCTCTTCATTCTTGTTCCGATCTATGTGCTGCAATGTTAATCGTTTGAATTGTTTTTCAAGGCTTCGCACGACCGAGAGATATTGCAACAGCACTGGTTCTTTGGCAGAGCAGTCCTTTTCGATTTGGCCGGCGACTATCTTGGAATCAGTTTTGACTATGCATGTTGTCACCCCTAGGTCTCGTAGCTTGTGGAATCTGAGGATGATGGCTTCGTATTCTGCTATATTGTTCGTGCATTTGTCTTATTCAAGTGTGAAACGAAGACGCGTGGCATGTCTGTATTTGATGTCTGTGCGAAGCCGGTGTGGCTCCATGTAATACCCAACTTTTATAAAGAGGTGGAGAGAATATTCCAATATGAATATGCTTGCATTGATGATCACATGTAAAATAAATGGAAATAAATCTTGCATAACATGCTGGTGTTTTGTATGAGGTGCATCTTAATAAGAAGCTAAGGATTAAAACCCTACTTAAATTCAAAATTCAAAAGAGGAGGAAATGGGAAAATTAAAATAAAAAAATTAGAAACAAAATTCAAAGTAAGTTAAATATCCCTTTCAATAATAATAGGAAGAAAGATAAATAATATTATTGCCACTAGCAGGATTAATATTCACAATATGATTATGTTTGATGCTTGGAAATCTGAGGTTTAAAACGATGACTTAGATTTGGTTTGAAATCTGGAATTAAGATAAAGGAGAATAGAATATAAAAATAAAAAGAAAAAAGAAAGAACGTCTAGTTGGGCCTAGGACTGCGCAAACGGCCCATTTGACCTCTCTACCGCGCGGCCCAGTTAACCGAAGTCAGGCGCCGCCAGGTGGGACCATCTCATCAGTCAGCTAGCCGTGCTCTGCATCTCGCGCGCGCCCGACGCAACTATCACTCTGTGCGGCTAGACACTGGGACCCACGCATCGCCTTGTCGTGTTCGCTGTCGTGTGGGACCGCCGTGTCGGGTCCGTCCCCTTCCAATTCGAGCGCTCGGGCGGGACCTGATCGCTGCCAGCTCAATACGACGGGATCTCGGGCAAGTTGTTGCCCAGCAGGCCTATATGAGTCTCCACGCACCACTATCTTCGCCATACCTCGTGCCACCGCCTCGCTGCAACCACCGAGATACCGGGCGACCGCAGAGGGCCATACGACGAGCGCCGCGAGAGGAACAGCGAGACACTGTCGTCTACAAGTGAGAAGGACCACCCTCTCTGCGCGGTGTGTGCATTGGGTAATCCCCGGAGTGCCCTGAGCGTGGACGTCACCGATTGTGGTGGAAAGCGGGACCGGGTCGGGTGGAATTCCTCGACGGAGTTGTCTCAGCGCCAAGCTGCCCCTTACGCCAACCAGATCCTTGCATCCCCCTCCACCGGTGAGAGCCCTTCTAGTACCTCGTTTTCATGCAAGCTAAGTATTGAATCGACGGGTAGGAAGGATTAGGTCATATAGGGTCGAGAATTTCTCGTCGTTGTTGAATGTCGCCGCAGCTCTATGTTTTGCCGAGGGATGTGCTGGTTGTGCCACCCCCAGGGGTACTTTGGCCACCACCATGATCGTGTTGTTCCTTGCATCACGAATAGTATATCGATTGGTGTGTAGCGCGTCGGGGCATGGATTGGCCGCGGGACTGCCGGGTCGTGGCGGGAGGACCACCGCCTAGCTCGGCCAGAGGTTGAAGACGGATGTGAGGTGTCCATACTCCATCTTGTGATCTGCGGCTAGGATTAGAGTCTTCGTACAGATTCAGTGAGATCAATCCGGTGCGTTGATCTAGGATTGGGAGGTCTTGGATCGGCCGAGCGATTTAAAATCCGGGCCGTTGAACGGTAATCCGGTGTCCAGGGCTGCGTACCAATTCAGACCCGATCTACGACCGTCATGGGCCAATACGACGAACAAGACGCATCCATACCCTTTCGCTGTGGTTAGTTTGCAAAAGAGTCCTTGATGAAATAGAAAAATGAACCCACCATCCTTCTCCAGTCGGAACACATTAAAACTGAGCCCATATTAATTGCACCTGGGTCCCCAGAATTTCTGGTATTTGTGCCCTCAGTCCAGTGCGATTGGAAATATTCAAAATAAATACAGAAAATGAGAATAAATCTACTAAACTTGTAAATTCCATATCTTCTTTGTGTTAGCTCCAAATTAATTCATTCCAGTTGCATTAAATTCATAGTGATATTGTCTACCATCTAGGAACCTTATTTTGTTATGAAACCTAAGTTGAAATTTATGCACTCATTTTATTTATTATTCAGCACTTAAGACTTCACAAATCATAACTCTTTAACCGTAACTCCGAATTTAGTGGTTCTCGAACCTTGTAAAGCCCAAAATTCGAATAAGAAAAAAATTATTAAAATAAATAAATAAAATAGTAAATTTAGATATCTCAAATTAAACTTGAGCTTTGAAAATTGAGGACTGAATTTTGAAACCAAGAATTATTTTAGAAAATAAGTAATAGAAATGTTTTCTATTCAACTAAATGATTATTCATTTCATTAACTGATGCACTATAAGCATTTATTTATATGAATATTAAATTTAGATGACTCAAGTCGAGACTAGATTTTATTTTAAGTCTAATACATAAAATTTAAAATCAGAAAATAAATAATAGAGAGAATACTCCTTGCTCGAATATTATCTTTAGAGGGTCAACATAAATTAATAAAATATAATTTCGCACCATGCTGGGATTTGGAGTGTGCATTAAATTGAATTCTTAATCTTTATTTCGGATTTGAATTTGAAATTTGTAAATAAAAAGGGAAATAGGAAAAGAAAAGAAAAAGAACAAGTCCCTACACTAGGCTGAATCCTTATCCCAACCCACCTAACCGAATCCGCAGGCCCAAGATCCCTCAGCCCACGCGCTGTCCCCTCGCCCACCTCACTGACCACTGGGGCCGCCTTGCCAGAACCAAGATCCACGCGCGTGCGTCATCCCCACGCCGACAGGCGGGCCCGGCCTGTCTGCCTCATCGCGTGCGCCCGCAGACCATGTACCGCTAACATCCGAGCCTGTTCGGTCAGCCCTCCCCTGGACTCCGGTCAGCCCTTCTAGACCTGCTTGCTCCCAATGGTGAATATTCCTGTGACTCCACAAACCGAGTGAACAACGTCGCTGTGAGGGAGGGAGACATCGACGCAAGCCCTTCCTCGATTCACTGTCGATTCAGCTGCGTTGAAGCGTCGAGGGGTGCTGCCTGGGGTCGTTGAAGCCAAATTGGGGGCTGCTGGTGACCGGAATCGCCCCACTCAGGGCGGATTGCTCACCGTAGCTGGTCTACGCCGGACCGCTCGCTTCATGAATCGGCCACACCACAACCTAAACCCCGGTGAGAAACCATCCTGTTGCCGCCTGTGTTCCCTTGAATGCATATTGCCGAGAATCGTGACTCGCTGGTTCTCTCAGCCATGGTATTTGGTTGCCGAAGTCGTAGGGCCGCCGTAGGGCTGTTGATCGCGTGGACAGGGCGCTTTGGCGTCCTACTTACAGTTATTATGGAGACGGATGAGTTCGCTAGGGACTCAGCATCGTTTAGCATTAACCCTCCTCGAGTTTAGAGCGCTGGGTCGACGGGTCCCTGTTCCCCGGCGATGTCCACCGCCGCGGATCAATGTGCACCGCCGCGTTTCTCCGTCGGGGGAAGGGGGAAAGACCTCGGTCGTCGATCTGATGGCTGACGACCGAGATTAGAATGCCAGTGATGGAGCTTCGACCGTTAGATGTGTTTTAAGCGGTGAGGATCAAAGAGACCATAACGTTTTGGGTTTTACTGCTTTGGACCGTCCGATCTGATCGGAGGGATGGGGCTGATGCGCGCCTTTATTAAATCTCAACCGTTTGATCGGGATCGGGCGCTCGGAAATCAATCTGGGCGTTATTAAATCCATGACCTTGATTTCTAATCGGACGGCTTAAGCTAGGAGATAACCCTTCGGCCGAACAAATTTACAAAAGAGACCTTCTATTTTCCCCATTTCAACCCGCCATCCTGTGCTGTAGTAATAGTATAACATTCGGTCCTCAAATTTTTACAAAAGACCCTGTACTTTCAAGGATTTATGCCCGCAAGACCAAATCAATCTCAAATCTAATAAATAAACCAGGAAATAATTTCTAGTGTTAAAATAATTCCAGAAACTTATTTAATTCATAGAAAATCCATTCTAACTCCGAATTGATCCATTCAGTGGCATTAATTTTGTTTTAATACTGTCTATCACCTAGTAACTCTGTTTAGGCATGAAACTTAGACTAAAATTGTCTACTTAATTTATTCCATGCCAAACACTTAATTATTCATAAAATCATAACTACCACACTTTAACTCCGACTTAATTCGTTCTAGTTGCGTTAGCTTCATATAAATATTTACTACGCAGTAGTAACATTGATTATATGATATCCCATACTTTTATAATTAGGTAACTAATTTGATTAATCTATGTTTTCGGGATTAGCTTATTCTCTACTACTCCTTATGTTTGTGTTGTAGGCGTCCACAGGCAGGATGGTGCACGGTTCTGCCGTCGCGCTCCCTCCCGAGTCCCAGGCGGGTATCCGCGCCCCCTCTCCCTGACGCTGCGATGGTCGCGCCCCCTCTCCCTCCCCTCGGCGTGATGCCTGCATCCCCCCTCCCCTGGTGCCATGGTGCACCTCACAGTATGTTATCCTGTTGGATCGGGAGGAGTAGAGCCGACGCGACGGGATCAAGATTTGTATTTGAACCTAGACGACGGGAGGAGTATGAGGCCCAGTCATGGAGGAGGAGAAGCAAGCGATGGAGGGTGCCGCTACGGCGGCGAGGCGGCTGCTGGTGATCGGGGTGGGGTTCTGGGTGTAGGGCTTCCGGCTCTTCCTGTGGCTGGGCATCAATTCCTTCCTCAAGGACGGCATGGGCGTTGCTGCCTCCTCATTGCAGATCCTCCAGGCCTCCACCAACCTACCCATGGTCACCAAGCCGCTCCTTGGCCTCCTCTCGGATGTCGTCCCCATGCCCTACGTCGCCATCGGCGGTACGCCCTCTCGGCCACTCTCTTTTACTATACTGTATTCTTGCATTTCCTGCCAAGGTCCCGAACCCACATCTGCCATTACCAATTCACGTCGTTATTATTCTCCTCGTAACTTTCTAGGGCTTGAATCTAACACCCTGCTTCTGAAACTTGCTTATGGCTTGATTTTGGGAATCGTATGCAACCAGGATGTAATTTTACTCATTTTTGTTATCCGAAACATAAAAATATCTCCACTTTGCAGTGCCGGTTAAACCTGTATGTGCTATTTAATATATATCTCTACTACTCCTTATGTTTGTATCTTAGGCGTCCATAGGCAGGATGGCGCACAGTTCTTAATATTAAAATATCTCCACTTTCTACAATGCTTCTTCTGTGTAATCTTAAATTCTTAATGCATAGTCTTTTAACTGCATATTTATTCTACATTTGTTTTAAAGTAGTAGTACTCATTTATGCTGCAATGATGTTAACTTCTCCATCTTCTGGTTTACAGCTTCTCTTTTAACATTGGATATAATGACGCTGCTACATGACTATTATTTTGACATCATAACCTACATATAAATATTAGAGACTAATCTGTTTTTTCTGAGCTAAGGTGTTAACACATTTCCAAATATCGAACATCTATCTTTTAGTATGCAGGCATTTTAGTTCCTAAGAGGTATACTGTTCCCCATCTCTGTATTTTATTTCATCCACTGCCCTTGCTAATTTGTAGGAAATGAACTTCCATCAGACTTGATATACACACTACTAAAGTGGATCCCAAGCAATGAGGAGGAGCTTAGGCTTCGATTGTCCTCCCGTAGCACCGCCACACTGCACGCGTCCGCAGTGGCGTGCGCCTCGACGCCGGTCTCGCACACCGCTCCCTGGCTGGGGAAGTTCATCGCCTCTGAGTCCTTCAACGGGGGGATTCGACTGGGCGATCTACTTCTACCCCGATGGGAAGAGCGGCGAGGATGGCGCAGCCTACGTCTCGCTCTTCATAGCCCTGGCCAGCGAAGGCACGGATGTGCGCGCGCTGTTCGAGCTCACGCTCGTCGACCAGAGCGGCAAGGGGCAATACAAGGTGCATACCCACTTTGGGAGGTCTCTCGAGAGCGGCCCATACACCCTGAAGTACCGCAGCAGCACGTGGTGAGTCTGTGTATAGGTTGCATAGCTTTGTGGTGCCTGCCAAATTGAACTAACCTGCCCAATCGAAATTTGCTGTTTTGATCAATTTAACATATGACATTGATTTAGAAGAAATAACTTGATTGTGACAGAACCTCCCAAGTCATTAGGCCCACCTACAGTTGTCCTTGTTCAACGAACCTCAAACAACCCTGCAGGTGCACCTGATCACTTGACAAGTTCGGTATCTGAACTCCTTACCTTTCCCAAGAGAGTTTCACCCGTCACGCAGACATTACAATACATCAGAGATACGGAAATGCGGAAGCAGTTACAGTAACTTACTTTATTGAAAAGTAAGACAGAGTTATATAGTTACAGACCAGAACAAAATATAAGAGTGCAGAGTATTATTATTATTATTATTACATAACATGGGAGGCAAAAACCCCTCCCAAATAAACAGTAAAAGTTTTCTTAACGGAGGACCTTTCCTCCCGTAGCTTTAGTCTTGATTCTCTTCTTTTGGTACCACCTTGGAACAGAAGCAACAAAAGTTTGCTGCTTCTTCACCTAAAACAACATGGGACAAAGCCCTGAGTACGAAGTGTACTTTCGCAAGACTTACCCGTCAAAGTAAAAGACTCTCAAGGATATGCTGGCTTTAAGGGAGTCAAGGTAAGGCTTATCAATAATCAATGACTCTGTTTGTAGAAATGCTTACTAATAGTGGATCCTTAAAAATCAAGTTTTATTTGTCAGGTTAAGTAAAATTACCCACAGCTAGGGTTCTTTCTACCCTAATTCAATCACTTGACCTATACTAGCCAATTTCTTAACATCCCTTTATCTTCACTGGATTGCTATGTGTAGGGCAGTGACCAAGTCTTCATATCCGCGAAGTTATGGCGATCCGAATCGATTATACTCAGCTGAGGAACTCCAATCACACGACATATGTAGCACTTAACCCTTGCATATGTCAACTCGCCACCGGGGTTCTTAAGACCAGATCAGGTTCACGCCAACCGAGAGCACAGATACACCACTGTCCAGCCTCTTGCCACGGAGGGTACACGCTACTCTCGCCATCTCTCCACTCCCATTGCGTGTTATCTTATTCTGGTATTAGTCTGCCCGAGGCAAAGCTTACCCATGATGAGGCATGTGACCAGTTAAAGGGTCCTCGATCAGCAAGCCTACATCGAGACGATCCTTAATCGACTCAGATGGAGACACTACACCGAGTCTCTCTTCTCGTGCAAGTCACCCGCCCGGTCTCAGCTTAATCATTTCAAACCCAAAGTTTGGTACCTGGCAGAGGTACATATTTTCCGATGTTGAACCCATCATGGCCATGATGGATCCACCATCAAGTTTTGTTTTTGAAAAACATCCCACCCACTTTGCAACATCATCTTTTGTGAAAACAAAACATTTTGTTTTTCTAAAGCAAAGCTAAGCATAAGAAAAACCTTTTGTAAAACAGGGACTTAGGGAGAAGTAATCAAATCCAAGGAAGGAAATGCAGGAATTGGTTTAGCACACAACTCCTATCACATAATGCATCATCAAGCAAGTGAGAAAGATTTTAAAAGGAACAAGGAGGTGGCAAATGCACTAGGGCTTGCCTTGTGTTACTGGTGAATCAGGCTCTGTTCCGTAGATATCAAAATAAAAATAGTTGCATGTCTGATGTTCTTCAGGTGGTGGTGGTGATGAAGTCCTTGTCTCTTCAACTTCTACTTCCTCCTCGTTTTCTAAATATAGCCAAATATAATAATGAATGCTCATGTAATGCTCATGAAGATGCAAAGATAATAAAAGTTTATTATCTATGGTCTTGAATACAACTTTCCTTCACGGATCTCCGAGAACTTAGGGTTTTTGGAGTCAATAGTGAAGTTCATAGGGCACGGGCTAGGGTTTTGGGTTCTAAGTATCAAACATGGTCCAAATCATATCAAACTTTAACCCAAGGCTTCTAAATATTATTTAGAGTTTACCCTAAAAGTTTAGTGAATTTTGGATTTATTATTTATTCCCTAAAAATCTAGAAGCATGGTTTTTGGCTATTTTAAATGCTCTATAATTTCCTATTTGGATTAAAAATCATGAAACTATTTTTATTAAATATTATAGGAAATTAGAAACCTAGCAAAATTGGTTTGGTATTTTTATCATTTTTCTACAATTTTCTAGAATTTCTTTAGCTCTGGCAGAAAAGGAAAAAGAAAAGACATGAACAGTATTGGACCGAAACCGGCCCAAGTCGGCCCAATACTGGAGGAAAGCACGCCCGCGTACAGACTTTGCGAATAGGCCCTCGTTGTCTTGAATAACCAGAAGCGGGGTCGCAGCACTATTCCTGGAGTCACTGACAGTTTACAGAAACCTCCCCCAAGTTCTGTTTCTTCGCAGGCCGAGGTCCATGACGGGGAATGGCGAGGAGCCGAGCTCTAGCGAGCGCACACCAGTCGAATTACTCAATGACCGATGCTCTTCTTCGGTCTACACCTAATTCTAGTCCTAAGGAGCGTTTCCCCCAAACTAATTTCACCATCGGCGCACTAACACGCCCTGCCCACGGTGACAGCGGACACCACGGTTAACCGAGCCCGTTCCCGGTGATCCTAGGGACTCTAGCTCAATTGGAGGGGTCGAGGAGCAACAGGGACACACAAGCACGCTAAAACGAGAGAACAGGGAGCATGAACGGACCTGGAGCAAGCTGGCCTCGGTGGGGTGTTTCTACGGCGGCGGAAACGGATATTGGGGGCAACGAGCAATTCACGGTCTCTGGTGAACGATTGGAGGCAAGCGTGGGTGCTATGGATGCGTAATTATCCTACGGAGCTCACAGTGTGCTCAATTTATAGAGTCCGTGAGAGGTGGCCGGTGAATTGGACGAAGACGCGCGGAGGCCGGAGAGGAAGAGGGGCACTGGCGCAAGCGCTTAGTGGCTTTCACCGTGGCGGTCCTCCCGGAGATCACCGGATATGCCTAACACGACTAACCGTGACGTGGTAAGATGCCTGGGCACGTGGTGCAAGACCGCGAGGTGGCAATCTCCGGTGAACCCATCCGAAGCAATCGTAACTAGCTCGGGTACGGTGGTCGGAGTAATTTAGTGGCCGGACCATATCCACGGTGTGATATTTACTGACCCCGGCGCTATCTAGTTGTTCTAAGTGCGAATAACGATGGCGATAGCACGAATCCGCGCGCGGATCGTTGGCGGCGAGGGACTGAGCTGGCGATCCGATCGAGATACTGTACCATCAGAAATGCAATTCAGAGCCCATGACAGCCCAACTTGTAGCGTCCAGAACACATATTTCTACATAAGAACTTGCTAATTCGCCAGTAGCAAACTTGTAGCCCTTCATACTAGCTACAATTATGCTATAGCAACAACCATCAACCGAGCAACAAATCTAGCTCAAAATGGCTCTCAAACCTAGTTCTAGGCCATTGTCAGTCTGATTTCAGGGTTATGCTCGACTGACAGACCATCTTCAGGTCTGTTTTTCTCTTACTTTCATGTAGCACTAGGGCTTACTTAATAAAAATTGTTCTCCTTACATAGCTCTACAAGTTTGATGTGTTGATCTAGGGCAAACTCCTCATAATTTGGAAGTTACAAGGCTTCAAAGTGGAGCCAATTTTCTGAATTTCAGACTTAATCCCAATAGAGTTCAAATAGGGTTTTTGCAAATAGGCCCAAAACTTAGGGTTTAAGTTGCAAATCCACACACATGTGAATCATATGAGTTAAGATACCCTATTTTCATGGTTTTTGCACTTTAATCCAAAAGTGCACTAGTTTTGCACTTAGCCCCCTAGGGTTTTAGTCTAGGGCTTTCCAGGGTTCTTTTTAGGGTTTTTGATACTTCTAGGGTTTAGATGTTACTTAAGTTCATCCTTGGTGAGATTTTATGATAATTTTAACCAAGTTTTGAAGTTTTCTCTTATTAGGCCTTGTTTGCTCTATTAAGCCCAATCTAGGGTTAAGCAATGTACCCTAGGGTTTTACTTAAAGCATGTCCCATCAATACAACATGTTTGAACATTTTTCCTAATGAATGCATTCTAAGTGTAACAATCACATGATATGCCAATGCTTATGATGTTATGCTCAAGTTTTAGTGGCAGTAACACCAGGGGTGTTACATCCTTCCCCCCATAAAAGAATCTCGTCCCGAGATTAAAAGTCCTTAGGGCAAGTAATGGAAAAGGAAACACGACATATCTTTATTTCCTTATTTTTGGTACAAGGCAGGGGTGGTATGGGGTTCTTCCTCTATTGCAATAATTGTACACATTTTACGAAGTACATGAGGCTAAAAAGCCTGGGAAATTCTTCTCTAAAAAGTCTTGAGTTTTCCATGTAGCCTCGTCTTCTGAATGTTGGTTCCACTGTATCTTGTAAAACTTGAGAGTTTTTCTTCGGGTAGTTCTGTCCTTTTGATCCTAGACTTGAATAGGATGTTTTCTGACTATGTCAAGTCTGGTTCTAAGGCAACATCCATTACTTCAATGGTTCGATCGGGAACCCGAAGACACTTCTTCAATTGAGACACATGGAACACATTATGTACGGCTATTTCAGGTAACTGGAGTCGGTATGCCACTGGTCCATATCTTTCAAGGATAGGAAAAGGACCAATATACTGGGGTGCAAGCTTCCCTTTTACCCCGAAAAGGGATACACCCTTCATTGGTGAAACTTTTAGGTAGACATAATCTCCAACTAGAAAGTACAAGGGTATCTGGTGTTTGTCTGCATAATTCTTTTGACAAACTTGAGCTTTCTTCAAATTATGAATTATTCATTGAACTTTCTCTTCTGTCTCCTTTACCATATCAGGTATGAAGAAATTTCTTTCACCTGGTTCAGACCAGTTTAATGGAGTACGACACCGTCGTCCATATAAAGCTTCGAAGGGTGCCATCTTAATGCTTTCTTGATAGCTATTATTATATGAGAACTCCGCTAATGGTAAACAATTATCCCATTTCTGTGGGAATTCCAAAGCACAAGCTCATAACATGTCCTCAAGTATTTGATTTACCCTCTCAGTCTGCCCACTGGTTTGAGGATGATAGGCCAAACTATGGAGCAACTTAGTATCCAAAGCCTTGTGAAGTTCTTCCCAAAATTTGAATACGAATTACGGTCCACGATCCGACACTATAGTCTTTGGAACACCATGCAAACTGAGAATACGGGCAATATATAATTCTGCATATGTGGCCACTGTATACTTTACCCTGACTGGAAGGAAGTGGGCAATCTTTGTAAGTCGATCAACAATGACCCAGATAGAATCATATCCTTTTGCTGTCTTGGGCAATCCCACAATAAAGTCCATGCTTATATTCTCCCATTTCCATGTTGGTATAGGTAAAGATTGTAATGGACCAGCAACTTTCATGTGTATGGCCTTGACACGTCTACAAGTGTCACATCTTGCCACATAGCGTGCAATTTCAATCTTCATCTTTGTCCACCAATAATGCTGTTTTAAATCATGATACATCTTAGTGCTTTCGGGATGAATAGAATAGCGACTAAGATGTGCTTCATCTAGAATTTGCTGGTGGATCTCCTCATTCTTAGGCACAACTATGCGGTTGTTAAACCATACAACACCTTGATCATCTCTTCTGAAGCAGTTAGTTTAACGGCCTTTATTTTCTCATGAATGTGTTTCATTCCCTCATCATTTCTTTGTGCGTCAATTATTCTTTGCAGGATGACTGACTCAAGTTTCAAGTGATTTGAAGTTCCATGTTGAATCATTCCCAGGTTTAGCTTCTCCATTTCTTGGCATAAAGTAATGTCAGAAGTTTCTATCGTCAAACAATGGCAGGAAGCCTTGCGGCTTAACGCATCTGCCACTACATTAGCTTTGCCTGGGTGATAGTGAATCTCTAATTCATAGTCCTTGATCAGCTCAAGCCATCTCCTTTGTCTCATATTAAGCTCTGACTGGGTAAAGATATACTTCAAACTTATATGATCTGTATAAATGTGACAGATATTCCCCAGCAGATAATGATGCCATATTTTTAGGGCATGAACCACCGCAGCTAACTCTAGGTCATGAGTTGGATAATGTTCCTCATGCCAGCGCAACTGCCTTGAAGCATAAGCTATCACTCGGCCCTCTTGCATTAGAACACAGCCGAGACCACTGCCTGATGCGTCACAATACACATCAAAGGGCTTTTCGATGTCCGGTTGATCCAATACCGGAGCAGTGGTCAATAATACTTTCAGCTGCTCAAAGGCTTCATTACATTTCGAAGACCAATTGAATTTGGTGTCATTCTTCAATAAACTTGTGATTGGTTTCACAAGCTTGGAAAAATTTGGAATGAATCGACGGTAATAACCAGCCAGTCTAAGGAAACTTCGGAGCTGATGTACAGTGGTTGGGGGTTTCCACTCCAAAATATCCTTGACTTTGCTGGGATCCACCGCAATCCCCTTGGCAGATAATACATGTCCCAGAAATTGGATCTCCTCCAGCCAGAATGCGCACTTACTGAACTTAGCATATAACTGGTGTTCCCTTAAGCGCGTTAATATGATCCGCAAATTCCGAGCATGCTCCTCTGCATTCTTGGAGTATATTAAGATATCGTCAATGAATACCACCACAAATTTGTCCAACTCGGGCAAAAATACCGAGTTCATTAGATATGTGAAGTGGGCAGGAGCATTTGTTAGTCCGAAAGACATAACCAGATATTCAAATAATCCATACCGCGTGGTGAATGCGGTCTTTGGTATATCTTCGGGTCAGATACTGATCTGATGATAACCCGACCTGAGGTCAATCTTGGAGAATACCCAAGCTCTGGTAAGTTGATCAAATAGAATGTTAATCCGGGGAAGAGGGTACTTATTCCTGATGGTGACCTCATTAAGGGGTCTATAATCCATGCACATTTGTAGTGTTTGGTCCTTCTTGACAAAGATGGCTGGACAACCCCAAGGTGATGAACTTGGTCGGATGAATCCTTTTTCAAGTAGATCTTGTAATTAGGTCTTGAGTTCTGCCAATTCATTCGGAGGCATTCAGTACGACCTTCTAGAAATAGGAGCCGTACCAGGCTTCAACTCAATCACAAATTCTACATCTCTTTCTGGAGGCAATCCAGGCAAATCTTCCGGGAAGACGTCCGGAATTCAGATACTACTAGAATATCTTGGATCTCCGGTATGATGGCTTCATATACTCTGCCACACGGTTTAGCTGGAATAGCTATGGGGATAGACAAAAGAACCTCTTCTTGGCCATAACTCAACCTGATGGTTCTCAGATCAGTGTTGAGGATTGCTATATGCTGGGCTAACCAATTCATGCCCAAAATTACATCTATATCTTGGCCTTTTAGAACAATCATGTTTGTAGGAAAGTCCCGTTCAGCCAATGTTACGGGCACATGGTAAGCCACTTCTTTAGTAAATATTTGTCCCCCAGGCGAATGAATTATATACCCTTCCCTTGATTCATGGTATGGAATAAAATGTTGCTCCACAAACTTCTTGCTTATGAATTTACGTGAAGCGCCAGAATAAAAAAGAATAACTGTAGGGTGATTGGCCACGAGAAATGTACCCATCATAACCGGTTCGCCTTCCGGTGTTGTGGCCACTTGAGTATAATAAATCCACCTTATTTTCCTCATATTTTTGCCCGCGGTATTGTTTGCCGCATTTCCCTTGACTTGAGCGGCACTCCCGGAACTCTGCTGATTATTTGATCGATTCTGCTTCGGGTATGGACAGTCCTTGATAAAATGTCTGGACTTTCCACAATTAAAGCAGCCTGTTGAAGAGCTTGGGAGAGCGAGGAAACGAGTACCCGGGGCACCCGGTTGATTTGTGGAGGTGGGGGTAGCGGTAGGACAGATAAAAACCAGTTATTTGAAAGGGTAGGAGGGTGGGCGCGATGAAGAACGATTCTGATTAAAAGGTCGGATTACCAACCTTTGTCTTTTCTCAGGCCCCTGATTGGGCCTGTCGCCTCCATTGCCCTTTGATTTTCCTGAGCCTGCATATTTGGCCTCAACTGCTAACGCCGTGCTGACAGGCCATCCGTAAGAAAGATCAATGTAGGTGGCCATCTTTCGTTGCATTCGATCATTAAGGCCTCTCATGAAGCAATTTCTCTTCTTTAAATCAGTGTTGACTTGATCGATAGCATATTGGGACAAGTGGTTGAATTTATTGAGATACTGAGTGATAGTATCCCCACCCTGTTTGAGCTTCATAAACTCCTCCTGCTTCATATGGAGTACCCCTTCAGGTATATAGTGCTCCCGGAAAGCCAATTTGAACTCGTCCCATGTAATTTGATGGTCGGCCGGCTGGACGGCTACATAATTTCCCCACCATGTGCTAGCTGGGCCTCGCAATTGTTGCACCGCAAACAAGGGCTTTTGAGTCTCCGTACATCGGAGAAGCCCGAACTTTTGTTCGATAACGCGGATCCACTCATCCGCTTCCAGAGGATCTTCCGCCTTGACAAATAATAGGGGACGTATCTCTGAGAAATCCAGATATGAAGTTTCGTGGGGTCCTTGCGGATACGCTCGCCCGCCTTGCTGCTGCATTTGTTGTCCCGCCATTTCCTGCAGAAAGCGAGTGTTATCAGCTGTGGCATTAACTAAGGCAGCGATGGCCTTAGCTAATGTTGGAGGTACTGGCGGTGGATTAGGGGTTGTTTCCCTCCCACGGGAGGTTCCTGCCCCATCCTGTGCGCGAGTCTTGGACGGCATCTGAGGCAATGAACATTTGGGAAAATATAATATGCCAAAGCAAACCAACATTTTACATTACTTAAAAAGGTAATGATACAGACTCGTATTTACAACAGGATTACATTACCTATTACACATTATGTATACTACACTACTCTAGCTTCTTGTCACTTTTGGTAGCCTCGCTGTCGCGTGTAGGAGACCATTCATCAACCAGCTTCATAGAGGGAGGTGGCCTGAAAAGGACCAGTTCACCAACAAGTGCTTCTCTCGCTACTCTAGAAGGTCCAGCTTCCATCCTGACAGGATCCGCATGTACGTTAGGGTGTAATTGTGAATACAATACATGAACTTCCTCATGTAGTGTATTACAATAAACCTGCAAGTTATCCACGGCTGAGCTAAGCTCCTCCACGCGGGCTCGAGCTCTAGCTTCCTTGGCCCAAGCAAGTGAATGAGAGTTAACAGCCCAGTCGAGCGCTAGATCTCGTTCAGCAAGTTGGTCTTGCAGGTGGCAGATGTCAGTTCTCAATTCATTTATCCTCTCACCATCCGCGACCCATATATCGTTCTTGTGACGGAGCTCTGATCGAAGCTGTTCAACTTGGGCTTCCAGATCCCCGATTGGATTGTTGCTACCACTGCTGTTGTGGGGCTAGTTGATGGCGGGGTACGCCAATGGGTCCGGTAGACTTGCGCGCAGTCTTTCTTGTGCGCGACGGCATATCTCCATGAGGGGAAAATCTTATTAGCATAGTTTTTAGCATGATGTATGTGTAATTACAGAATCAACCTTAGTTGATTCACACCTTCTATACATTGCACTCTACTATCTAGTCTTTTAAAGTAAGTACTTCTGAAGATGGTTAGATAAGAAGGAAATAAATTTTCTAGATAAGTCTTTGAAAATTCTTTTTGAAAATGCCTCATAATATATGTAGAGATGGGCTTCGCTCCGATACCAGCTGTGACGAAACCTCCCAAGTCATTAGGCCCACCTACAGTTGTCCTTGTTCAACGGACCTTAGACAACCCTACAGGTGCACCCGATCACTTGACAAGTTCGGTATCTGAACTCCTTACCTTTCCCAAGAGCGTTTCACCCGTCACGCAGACATTACAATACATCGGAGATACAGAAATGCGGAAGCAGTTACAATAACTTACTTTATTGAAAAGTAAGACAGAGTTATATAGTTACAGACCAGAACAAAATATAAGAGTGCAGAGTATTATTATTACATAACATGGGAGGCAAAAACCCCTCCCAAATAAACAGTAAAAGTTTTCTTAACAGAGGACCTTTCCTCCCGTAGCTTTAGTCTTGATTCTCTTCTTTTGGTACCACCTTGGAACAGAAGCAATAAAAGTTTGCTGCTTCTTCACCTAAAACAACATGGGACAAAGCCCTGAGTACGAAGTGTACTTTCGCAAGACTTACCCGTCAAAGTAAAAGACTCTCAAGGATATGCTGGCTTTAAGGGAGTCAAGGTAAGGCTTATCAATAATCAATGACTCTGTTTGCAGAAATGCTTACTAATAGTGGATCCTTAAAATCCAGTTTTATTTGTCAGGTTAAGTAAAATTACCTGCAGCTAGGGTTCTTTCTACCCTAATTCAATCACTTGACCTATACTAGCCAATTTCTTATCAACCCTTAATCTTCACTAGATTGCTACGTGTAGGGTAGTGACCAAGTCTTCATATCCGTGAAGTTACGGCGATCCGAATCGATTATACTCAGCTGAGGATCTCCAATCGCACGACATATGTAGCACTTAACCCTTGCATATGTCAACTCGCCACCGGGGTTCTTAAGACCAGATCAGGTTCACGCCAACCGAGAGCACAGATACACCACCGTCCAGCATCTTGCCACGGAGGGTACACGCTACTCTCGCCATCTCTCCACTCCATTGTGTGTTATCTTATTCTGGTATTAGTCTGCCCGAGGCAAAGCTTACCCATGATGAGGCATGTGACCAGTTAAAGGGTCCTCGATCAGCAAGCCTACATCGAGACGGTCCTTAATCGACTGAGACGGAGACACTACACCGAGACTCTCTTCTCGTGCAAGTCACCCACCTGGTCTCAGCTTAATCATTTCAAACCCAAAGTTTGGTACCTGGCAGAGGTACATCTTTTCCGATGTTGAACCCATCATGGCCATGATGGATCCACCATCAAGTTTTGTTTTTGAAAAACATCCCACCCACTTTGCAACATCATCTTTTGTGAAAACAAAACATTTTGTTTTTCTAAAGCAAAGCTAAGCATAAGAAAAACCTTTTGTAAAACAGGGACTTAGGGAGAAGTAATCAAATCCAAGGAAGGAAATGCAGGAATTGGTTTAGCACAAAACTCCTATCACCTAATGCATCAAGCAAGTGAGAAAGGTTTTAAAACGAACAAGGAGGTGGCAAATGCACCGGGGCTTGCCTTGTGTTACTGGTGAATCGGGCTTTGTTCCGTAGATATCAAAATAAAAACAGTTGCCTGCCTGATGTTCTTCATGTGGTGGTGGTGATGAAGTCCTTGTCTCTTCAACTTCTACTTCCTCCTAGTTTTCTAAATATAGCCAAATATAATAATGAATGCTCATGAAGATGCAAAGATAATAAAAGTTTATTATCTATGGTCTTGAATACAACTTTCCTTCACGGATCTCCGAGAACTTAGGGTTTTCGGAGTCAATAGTGAAGTTCATAGGGCAGGGGCTATGGTTTTGGGTTCTAAGTATCAAACATGGTCCAAATCATATCAAACTTTACCCAAGGCTTCTAAATATTATTTAGAGTTTACCCTAAAAGTTTAGAGAATTTTGGATTTATTATTTATTCCCTAAAAATCCAGAAGTATGGTTTTTGGCTATTTTAAATGCTCTATAATTTCCTATTTGGATTAAAAATCATGAAACTATTTTTATTAAATACTATAGGAAATTAGAAACCTAGCAAAAATTGGTTTGGTATTTTTATCATTTTTCTACAATTTTCTAGAATTTCTTTAGCTCTGGCAGAAAAGGAAAAAGAAAAGACATGAACAGTATTGGACCAAAACCGGCCCAAGTCGACCCAATACTGGAGGAAAGCACGCCCGCGCGCGCGCTCGCGTACAGACTTTGCGAATATGCCCTCGTTGTTTTGAATAACCAGAAGTGGGGCTGCAGCACTATTCCTGGAGTCACTGACAGTTTATAGAAACCTCCCCCAAGTTCTGTTTCTTCGCACGCCGAGGTCCACGACGGTGAACGGCGGGGAGCCGAGCTCTGGCGAGCGCACACCGGTCGAATTACTCAATGACCGATGCTCTTCTTTGGTCTACACCTAATTCCAGTCCTAAGGAGCATTTCCCCCCAACTAATTTCACCATTGGCGCAATAACACGCCCTGCCCACGGTGACAGCGGACACCACGGTTAACCAAGCCCGTTCCCGGCGATCCTAGGGACTCTAGCTCAATTGGAGGGGTCGAGGAGCAACAGGGACACACAAGCATGCTAAAACGAGAGAACAGGGAGCATGAACGGACCTGGAGCAAGCTGGCCTCGGCAGGGTGTTTCTACGGTGGCGGAAACGGAGATTGGGGGCAACGAGCAATGCACGGTCTCTGGTGAAAGATTGGAGGCAAGCGTGGGTGCTATGGATGCGTAATTATCCTATGGAGCTCGCAGTGCGCTCAATTTATAGAGTCCGTGAGCGGTGGCCGGTGAATTGGATGAAGACGCGCGGCGGCCGGAGAGGAAGAGGGGCACTGGCGCAAGCGCTTAGTGGCTTTCACTGTGGCGGTCCTTCTGGCGATCACCAGATATGCCTAACATGACTAACCGCGACGTGGTAAGATGCCTGGGCACGTGGTACAAGACCACGAGGTGGCAATCTCCGGCGAACCCATCCGAAGCAACCGTAACTAGCTCGGGTACGGTGGTCGGAGTAATTTAGTGGCCGGAGCATATCCACGGTGTGATATTTACTGACCCCCGGCGCTATCCAGCTGTTCTGAGCGTGAATCATGGCGGCGATAACCCGAATCCGCGCGCGGCTCATCGGCGGCGAGGGACTGAGCTGGCGATCCGATCGGGATACTGTACCATCGGAAACGCAATTCAGCGCCCCTGACAGCCCAACTTGTAGCGTCCAGAACACAGATTTCTACATAAGAACTTGCTAATTCGCCAGTAGCAAACTTGCAGCCTTTCATACCAGCTACAATTATGCTATAGCAACAACCATCAATCGAGCAACAGATCTAGCTCAAAATGGCTCTCAAACCTAGTTCTAGGCCACTGTCAGTCTGATTTTAGGGTTATGCTCGACTGACAGACCATCTTCAGGTCTGTTTTTATCTTACTTTCATGTAGCACTAGGGCTTACTTACTTAATAAAAAATGTTCTCCTTACATAGCTCTATAGGTTTGATGTGTTGATCTAGGGCAAACTCCTCATAATTTGGAAGTTACAAGGCTTCAAAGTGGAGCCAATTTTCTGAATTTCAGACTTAATCCCAATAGAGTTCAAATAGGGCTTTTTGCAAATAGGCCCAAAACTTAGGGTTTAAGTTGCAAATCCACACACACATGTGAATCTTACGAGTTAAGATACCCTATTTTCATGGTTTTTGCACTTTAATCCAAAAGTGCACTAGTTTTGCACTTAACCCCCTAGGGTTTTAGTCTAGGGCTTTCCAGGGTTCTTTTTAGGGTTTTTGATACTTCTAGGGTTTGGATGTTACTTAAGTTCATCCTTGGTGACATTTTATGATCATTTTAACCAAGTTTTGAAGTTTTCTCTTATTAGGCCTTGTTTGCTCTATTAAGCCCAATCTAGGGTTAAGCACTGTACCCTAGGGTTTATTTAAAGCATGTCCCATCAATACAACATGTTTGAACATTTTGCCTAGTGAATGCATTCTAAGTGTAACAATCACATGATATGCCAATGCTTATGATGTTATGCTCAAGTTTTAGTGGCAGTAACACCAGGGGTGTTACATTGATCCTCAATTTCATTTTGCAGGCTAGAATAGTAGGTGGGATAGACACTGATGGAACACCTATTATTGCAGGGATTGCAAAGTTCATGGATATATTAATTACTAGACTTGTTACATCCCCATTATCTTGCAACACTAAATTACAGTGAGTTTTTGAAGAATGGGAATTTGGTTCTAATGAGGTTCATGGTTTACCTATGTAGATTCAGAAGTGTATCTAGCTGAAAAGATAGACAGATACCTGGGAAAGAACTGGAAGAGCTTTACCAGTAGGAATTGTTTGATTGTTCTATAGTTTTCATCTATCATCTGGGCTGGGCCCCTTATCATCATATCTATTGTTAGTGTGGTTGGTAAAAAATATGGATTAACATGATCAGGGATAACCAAATGTGTTACTTTTCAGCCTATAACCCTAGATTGTTTCCTATGGTAAGTTTGTTAAAACCCAGTTGTTTGTTTCAATATATTTGGAATTGTGCCTTTAACCTAGAGTGAAATTTCCTCTACTTATTTCTTTTGTTGAAGTGACATGCTCTGAACTGCTCTTGGCTTCAGGTATGCTTATCCATGGTGGAAAGAAAAAGTGATTGACTCAGACTTGAAAAGAAAAGATGGTCTTTGCCCATTGGCACCTGAGGTAAGCCATCAAGTTTTCTATTTAATCATCATAGGTCCATGTGCTTCAAGCGCAATATCAGTGCCTCTACTGTACATATATAGTTGTACATTTGAGAGGCCATTGTCATCCCATACATGCAGAATTGAGTATTACATACATGGAACATCAATTTAAGTCCATGTGGATATTTTATCATGTCATATGTTAAATGCATGCTTGAATACTTGGGAATGGATGCAAGTTGTGTTTGTGGAGAAAGATATTTGAAATGCCATCACAGACATCATGAGAGTATTGTAGATAAATGTGGATATAAACAAGTTATGCAAATCATCGTTCCTCTCTTTTAAAGTTAACTTTGTTCAGCTAGGCCTCTCTCTTTTTCCCTGCATACACTTTTCTTTTTCTTTTCCCTTGTGTGTGTGTGTCCACTAAAGTTATATAATTTTCAGCCTACACTTTGTGGTTCTTTTTTCTTCCTTGATAGCGATAATTGTACAACACAAAAACTGCATTTCCAATTTTTCCCTTTTAGATATTAAATTTCTTTCAACTCTTTTGGGGATATGGAACGTCAGTCTCTTGTAGCTTGTGCCTGTTTTGGTTATAGATAAAACGTCAACACGTGTTCACGATTAAGTGTTCTTTGTAGGCTAAATGCATACAGCTTGTTTGAGGTGAGAGTATCTGGTGATGGAAATTGTCAGGTACACCAACTCATGCCCATTCTATTTCAGTATTTCTTTGATACAGCAACAACAATAACAAAGCCTTATTGTCCTAAGCAACTTATCAGGCTCATTCTATTTGAGAACAAAATCAAATAAAACATTTCCTATCGAAAAAAGAACATATGAAGTATTCAGAAACATAATTTTCTAACCATTGGTCTAATATTTTTTCATTCCTGAGAGGCCTGCATGCTTATATGTGTTGTTTTTCTCTTTTTGTAGCTCAAGGAATGTAACTCCTTATATGAAGGTTACGTTCCAATGAAATATAAACATTATTGCAAGAAAATGAAGAAGTATGGATATTACTATATTAACTTTGCCGCTTCAATAATAGAAATCCCTGAATTTGTGATTTTTCTGACTGTTGTATTATTGAAAATAATCTTTTCTAGGTATGGTGAATGGGGTGACCATGTCACGCTACAAGCAGCTGCTGACAAGATTAATTCACTTTTTATGCTATGTTTCTAACATCATTTTCTCTACTGAAGTTTCATGCAGCCTATGTTTCTTTCGTCATTTCTTTTTCTGCATCGTTGAAACTGATCGACGGTAGTGCGTCTTTCTGATGGTCAGAGACTTAGGATCAGTTCTCCAAGTACTCCTGCACTTGGAACCATCAACAAAGAGTCAAAGAGTAAAGATGTTATTCCACGATGGCATGTTTCATACATTATTTATCTTTACGTTATGTTTTGTTGTAGATTTTTAATTGTTATTTTCTATTTTAGTATTGCATTGTATGGTTGTTTCCTTGAAACCACTTTCACACTCATCTCTATAGCAATGAACAGACACTTTGTTATATCTTTTAAGTATGTAAACATCCAATATGAGTGATGCTAGCAAGAATATAGAATAACAATTAGTGTTTTTACATATCTATGGATTTTATCATATTGATTCCGTAGCAATGCACGGGCATATACCTAGTCTAATATTAATATAGTATCATGATCTTAGGGTTATCTTTGGCCTAAAAGATGATTTATAATAAAGTAATGACTTAGATTAAAGTTGAGTTAACTATTTATAAAATATTCTCTCATATGGTGTACCCTAATCAATTCATAATATAGTTTAATATTTAAATCACGTAGATCTTCCATAAACCATAACTTTATAACCGTAACTCCGAATTTAGTGATTCTCATTCCCACGATCTCGTAGCATCGCGTAGATCATTATTATTCAGTTTGTACTTATGTTTGATGTGATGTTACTTTTGCCTATACCATGTTTGTCTGTATTGCTACGACTAGCAGTGAGGTCACGAGAATCTGAGGATCATCCTGGTACATGGAATCTCAAGTCCCAGGCAAGTTGTGCCCTTGACCACTTCTATTTACCCAATAATGTTCTTTATTATCACTTATTCATGCATAGGCTTAATTTTGATGGGACCCAATAGGTCACGCTAGTTTGGATATCTTGTTACCTTGTTTACCCCTGAACTATTTGGGTACTTTTGATATTGCTTTATATGATTTTGGGTTTAATATTACATTATGTCCATGTTCCAATTATTCTTTTATTTTATTTATAATTGATGTCAAGATCATTATTTTTAATTGGAACATGGAGCTTAACTTGAGAAACACGTGCCACCACAAGGGTGAAATGGGACACCCTTGGCTGACTAATTAGGAAAGCTAGTGCAAGACTACCTTACCTGAAAGGGGCAAGGGCAGTAGGGGAGTAGGCTTGTAGGGAGGTTGTCTATGATGGCGGTCAGATGAGGGATTCCTACATTGTTCTTCTTAGAAACTGTAGCGGGTTTTCGGAAGCTAGTGGAACTTTGTAAAGGCCTTGTAGTGGATCCCTAGCCATTCACCTCGGAAGTGTCTAAGGGCCTTGCAAACCGTGGTGACATGGGATACAGGACTTGTGGGTACAGGGTACAACCTCTGCAGAGTGTAAAACTGGTATACTAGCCGTGCTCACGGTCATGAGCAGGTCAAGACTCTCGCATGATTAAATTATGGAACTAAATTCAATTTTTCATTTGCATTGCATGGGATTCATTATTAATTTTGTTCTATTATTATTATGGTTTGGTATTTACTTACATTTAGTAATTGCTAATAAAATTTTGACCAACTTTAAAAGCAATGCTCAGCTTTAACCATTCTCTTTGGTAAGCCTTACACTTCACATGAGCTCCCACCTTTGGCGAGTTCATGCACATTATTCCCCACAACTTGTTGAGCTATGAACGTATGTGAGCTCACCCTTGCTGTCTCACACCCCCCCACAGGTCAAGAACAGGTACCGCAGGATGAGGTGCATGAAGTGTTGGGGGCCTTCTTCTTCGCCGAAGGTCCTCCAAGCAAAAACACCTTCGGTAGGGTGATATGCAAGCAGACACAACATGAAGGTATAAGCCGAAGCTACAATTCAGGGAGCTTCGGCATGACGACGTGCCTTAAGACAAAGGGCAGCACCGACTTAAAGATTAAAAGACCATTTAGTCCATGATAACTTGTGTCATGGTTGTGATTAGTTATCAAGGACACAAATGTAATTTTGTTCGGGCTGCATCCCATGCCTATAAATAGATGAACAATACCCCCGTACTGTTCACGCTGACTTGTTTTCACTCGCACGTCGCATTTGATTTCTTACCTTCTGTCAAGCCGAAGGTACAAATGTAATTTACTGTTGTTAATATTTGTCCATGATTGGATAATGAGTATATGAATAATATGATGATTTAATGTGATTATTCATGTTATTTTCTATGTTTCTTATGTTCCTACTTTCATTATTACATACTGAGATGATTAAGGTATGTCCTTCATAACCTTCGTCTGAAGATCATTATATCCTAAGGGAGATAATGCTTCGAAGGACGAAGGTCTTTGACCATTAACATTTTTGAGTTGCCTTGTTCTTAACTCATAGCATTTGAGAACAAGTCCCCAACATGAAAGATGTTGTGATGTGTTTGTGAGAGGTCTAGGCCGTCATCTCCCAGTCAACTTTGGGTTGCTGGATCGTTGTCTCCTTATGATGTAATTATTTATTTATTTTGTATAGAAACTCCTATTATATAGTAAAGTTGTAACATTCGTTTCGTACCATGATTCATCATATGTGTGAGACTTGGTCCTAGCACACCTGGTGATTATGTTCGCGCCCGGGTCGCTAAAACCTGGGTGTGACAAACCTACGATCTCGTTACGATGCGTAGAATATTATGATGCAAGTTGTTCTCATGTTTGGCGTGATGTTAATTTCTCATGTACCATGTTTTCTTGTATTGTTGCGAGTAGACGGGCAAGTGACTGAGGACTCAGAAGCTCAGCAGGTGGAAACTGTTGAGCAGGAGCTCGTTGAAGGCAAGTTGTGCCCTTGATGACTTCTATTTACCCAATAATGTTCCTGTTAATCATTATGATCTGCATAGATCAAATTTGATGGGACCCAATAGGTCACCCTAGTTTAGCTATCTTTATACCATGTTTACCACTGAATTTTTGGGTAGTACCTTCTATTGCTTTATGTGGTTTTGGGTGTTAAGATACACATTATTCATGATCATGCTGTTATTATCAATTTGTTATTTACTGTTCATGACAAGATCATTATGTTAATTGGAACATGGAGCGACCACCCAGGAAAACAGTGCTACCACAAGGGTGGTATGGGACACCCTTGGTTGACTAATTAGGAAAGCTAGTGGAGGACTACCTTACCCCAAAGGGGTAAGGGTAGTAGGGGAGTGGTTGGTATCGGGAGGTTCTCGGGTTGATTTTGTTGTGATGGCTTTTCAGACGAGGGATTCCTATGCTGCGCTCCCTAGAAACTATAACGGGTTTTCTGAAGCTAGTGGAACTTTGTAAAGGCCTCATAGTGTTACCCTGCCTTGCTTCCTTGGTAGAGGTGTATGAGATTCATGACCCCTTGGCATATGGGTAACACGACTTGTGGGTAAAGATGTGCAACCTCTATAGAGTGTAAAATTACTATATCAGCCGTGCTAACAGTCATGAGCGGCTTGGACCCTCACATGAGTAACTTATGGAATTAAATGTAACTGGTCATTTACATCGTATTGTGGTTTATTATCAATTTTGATATATTATTACTCTGGTTCGGTATATACTTACATGTAGTAACTACTAATAAAATTTGACCAACTTATTAAAAGCAATGCACAACTTTAACCATTATTTGTTGATCAGCCATACACTCCACATGAACTCCCACCTTTGATGAGTTCATGCATATTATTCCCCACAACTTGTTGAGCTATGATCTTTTGTGAGCTAACCCTTGTGATATATAACCCCCCCACAGGAGAAGAACAAGTGGTCCAGGAGGAGGCCTACAATGAGGAGTATGAGCTAATCTAGGTGGCGTCTCCCAGTCAGCTTGATGGTCTCAAGGAATAATTATTTAGTTCGTTTTATTGTTATCATTTATTTTTGTAAGACTCTTCCGCTATGTAATAATGATTGTGACATTTATCTCTATACACTTTGTCATTATATGTGATGTTCTTCTTTGGTACACATATGAGACGCACCTGGCTTTATCCCTTAATTCCGGGTGTGATAGAATTGGTATCAGAGCAAATGTTGACTGTACGATGAAACCTAGATAGAACTGGACAAAACTCTTACCTACTTAACCTTTACTCTGATTCTTTCTATACTTATCTTGATCCTGTCTCACCTTTTGTTGTTTTACTCTGACTATTCTTATCTTTTCTACTCTAGAAAGAAAAGAAGGATTCCACACCTTACAATCCTACATCTAAGACCTCTTAAAGAGATAGGAGACCTAAGACACACACACACACACACACACACACACACACATATATATATATATATATATATATATATATATATATATATATAAAGTGTTTGGATGTTTGTTCTGATGATAAATGCATGATTTGCTTCTTTGATTGACTGAAATAGTATAGCAGGGCATTCTAGCATGTACCACCATAAGGTAATATATTAGTATTAGTAGGTGACACACTAATAAACTGAGCTAATAAAACCCCCAAAAGATCATGTCTCGTAATGACTTGTCTTCTCTACAATTCTATCTTACCACGTGTTTCTAACTCAGATGGTCAATACCAGGAAGGGAGGCAGAATTGATCTACCTGCCAACCACCATAGCTGGAGGATTATCAACCAACCGCAACCAGAGATGAGTTCTCCACCAAACCCTCCACCGGTTGGGACAGATCCAGTGGCTGCCGCTCAGATGCAGCTGCTACAGCAGATAGCAAACACGATGAATGAAATGCAAGCTCAGATGAGGCAAGAATGCCAGGAGATGTGTCAGGAACGGCAGGAGATGCGAGAAGAGATGAGGCAAGAACGATTGGAACTGCAGCAACAACCACCACTACTTCCACCACCACCACCAGCTCCACCCTGGGACAAGCACCGAGAATTCATGAGTCACAAGCCACCTACATTCTCCAGCTCTATAGATCCTCTACATGATGATGATTGACTGAAATCAGTGGAGAAGATGCTTAATATCGCTCAATGCACTGATCGGGAGAAGGTGCTCTATGCTTCGGATCATCTCACTAGCCCCGCTGCTGATTATTGGGACTCCTACATTGCTGCCCATGCTGCTACCAACACTATTACCTGTGTAGAATTTTCTACACAATTCAGAAACTACCATATTCCTGCTGGCCTGATGAAAATAAAGAAGAAGGAATTCTTATCACTGAAGCAAGGCAACATGTCAGTAAGTGAATATCATGATAAATTTATTCAGCTAACAAGGTATGCTCCAAATGAGGTTGCTGATGATGAAAGGAAGCAGGAGCATTTCATGGAGGGACTTGTTGGGCCACTTCAGTATCAACTGGTATCTCACACCTTCCCATCTTTCCAGAGGCTTCTCGACAAGGCTATAGTTGTTGAACACAAACGTGTTCAGCTGGGCAAGATGAAGAGGAAGGCTATCACCCAGGGGTAGGGGAGCAGTAGCATCTGTCCTCGCTATGTTCCACCCTAGGGTACACCAGCTCATCCTGGAGGGGCGCAACATCCTGCTCAGTAGACACCACATGCGACTTCACAGACTCCACATACTCGTCAGGTGTTACCCTCTCATTCCTCGCTTTTCTTTTCTTTTTCTAAATAGTGAAGAATTATTTTTTATATTGATGTGTAAGCCTAGTATAGTAAAACCCTACAGGGGCATTGTTTGTTACATAGCCAGTCGGAATAGCAGTCTCCTTGGTATGTTCATATGTGGTGACTTGGCACTCATTCAAAATTCTCAAAGTTCATTTGAATTTCAAAATTTATAAACCAAGACCTAAATACACAATAGCAAAAGAAATAAGGAAAATAGAGAAAAGCGAAAACCCTTTCCTCCCCTTTCCCCCTACCAGCCCACCCAGTGCCAGCTCCCCTCCCGCGGCCCAGCGCCACTCCGTTGGCCTGCCCCGGCCCACGCGCAACCGCTGCCCAGCAGCGCGCGCGTGGCCCACCTCAGCCCAGGCAGCCGCACCAGCGCAACACGCCCCCTCGGCCCACCTCTCGCGCGCAGCCCACCCTTGCCCAGGCCGCCTCGCGCCCCTCCACGGCCCAGCGTGTGGCGCCCGCGTAGCCCAGCGCGCCCCAGCCGCTGCCTCCGCGCCCCTGACCCATGCGCGCGCGTGGCCCATTCCCCGCTGCCGTCCACGCTCGCTCGGTCGCCCAGCCGCACATGCAGCATGAGCAGCGCCCACGACCCAAAAAAACCCGGAAAACTGCTCCCTTGAATGCTGTTTGCATGCGCTGCATGGCCTGCCCACAAACGCCGCACGACGTGCCCCTTTGCCCATCTCTCGCGCAAAACTGCGCCCCGTCTCCCCACATCCTGCCTTGAGCCAGGAAAACGGCCAGCACGCCGCTCACCTCCGCCATCGTGCCATCCGTTGGTGCCGTGCTGCCCATCTTCGCCTCCTCGTCGTCTACCTTTTTTTCCTCCCTCCCCTTCCAATCCCGGCAGTCGAGCAGCCATGGCCAGCCTACTCCGCCCCCTGCGCTCCCTCCGATGCAGCCTGGTCGCCCGTAGTGTAGCCCTGTACTCCCGACGCGGCTGTTCGCGGCCTTGCGCGGCGGCCTTCGCGGCTTTCCCATGGCAGCCTGCGCAGCTTGCCCGCGGCAGCTACGCCATGGCTCGCTCGGCGTAGCCTACGCGATGTGCCCATGGCAACCCTGGTGCAGTCTATGTGGCGTAGCTGCAGCCTCACCGTCGCTCGTGTTGTACGTCGTGCGCACAGCACGTCGTCGACTTGCCTCACCGTCCGCCGTCGTCGCAAGGTGAGAATCCCGCGTCTATCCCCCTGCGATAATTAATTTCCTACTTAGTTGGCGGTCATTAAATTGAATATTCAATCGGATCAAAATTATGATTTTAGTTATGCGATTGTAAATATGTGGTAATGTGATTTTAACAACTTAGATGTTGTATTTAATATTTATTTAGTGTTTAGTATAAAAACAACATTTAGTTAGTAATTCTCGCATGTTCTATCCGCACGACGTTCGCGCATGTTGTTCACGTGTCGTCGTTCGCGCGAGTCGTGATTCGAGCACTTTAATAAAATTGTTTATTAGCCATAAATTGTTAGCTATTCAATATATAATGCGCCATAAACCCTTTTTTATTCGCTTCAGTCGCGTCAACTCTGTAGCAACGTCGATTTTGTAGTAGTAATGTTATCTAGTCATGTCGCAAGTTTAATTGATTAATTAATTATCTACCGATTCGGTATTATATAGTTATTAAAAAACGACCTTGTAACTAAAACTATGTTGTAGTTTTTAACTCGAGCTTTTATAAATATAAATGTTAATTAACTTGATTAATACCAGCTTAAATACCTGTAATTAATTATTTGTTTGTTGTTGTTCGCGCACGACATCGTTTGCGTGTAGTCGCGTTGACTCACGTGTGTCGCGCGCTGTCGTGCGCATTGTCTCGCGTGCCGCAATGCTGTTTCACGCATGTTGTCGCGTGTCGTTCGCGAGTGTCGCACGCGCTGTTTGCGTGTGTCGCGCGACGTCTGCATGTGATAATAAATTGTTTTTCGCTTATAAACACTCATGTTAGTAAGGTTAATTCATCATGTTATATATTTTAGATAATTAACTTAAAGTTCGTTTCACTAATATTTATTAGATTAATATTCTAACTAGATTAAATGTGTAGTGTTCCACTTGAGATTTTATAATAAATATTAACATGGTAAATATTAACTTAACTACTTTCTATTTATTTAACATTTGTTTAGTATAAGCGTGTCACCTATTTAGTTTTCTCACCTGTCGCGCGTGTGAAAGGGAAATAGGCTCAAACCTTTTTCTAAATGATTTTGGTGGTTGAATTGCCCAACACAAATAATTGGACTAACTAGTTTTCTCTAGATTATAAGTTCTACAGGTGCCAAAGATTCAACACAAACCAATAAAAAGTCCAAGATAGGGTTCAAAAAAAAGGAGCAAAAGAAACCGAAGACTGCCCTGGTCTGGCGCACCGGACAGTGTCCGGTGCACCAGGGTGGATCAACTCGAACTCGCCACCTTCGGGTTTCTGGAAAAGCCACTCCGCTATAATTCACCGGACTGTCCGGTGTGCCATGCGGAGCAATGGCTACAGCGCCAATGGTCGTCTGCAAAAGGTGAACAGTGCGCTACAGTGCGCGGACAGTTCGCGCAGAGTCAGAGCAGATGCCAGAAGGCACACCGGACTGTCCGGTAGCCCAGACTGTCAGAACTCTAACGGTCGAACACTAACGGTTGGGTGACGTGGCTGGCGCACCGGACAGTGTCCGGTGCGCCTATCGACTGACAGCCTCCCCAACGGCCATTTTGGTGGTTGAGGCTATAAATACCCCCAACCACCACACTTCAAGGCATCCAAGTTTTCAGCCATTGCATTCAATACAAGAGCTCTAGACTTCACTCCAAGACACAAATCAAGAGATCAAATCCTCTCCAAGTCCAAATTCACTCCAAACACTTAGTGGCTAGTGAGACAGAGATATTCATGTTCATTTGAGTTCTTGTCGCTTGGATCGCTTTTCTTCTTCCTCCATTCTTGTTCTCAAGCAACTTGTAATCAAGCAAGAGACACCAAGTTGTGGTGGTCCTTGTAAGGGGTCTAAGTGACCCGTTGATTAAGGAGAAAAGCTCACTCGGTCTAGGTGACCGTTTGAGAGAGGGAAAGGGTTGAAAGAGACCCGGTCTTTGTGACCACCTCAACGGGGAGTAGGTTTGCAAGAACCAAACCTCGGTAAAACAAATCACCATGTCATCCGCTTTCATTTGCTTGTGATTTGTTTTCGCCCTCTCTTTCGGACTCGACTTTATTTCTAACGCTAACCCCGGCTTGTAGTTCTGCTTAATGTTTATAAATTTCAGATTTGCCTATTCACCCCCCCTTTAGGCGACTTTCAATTGTTATAAGAGCCTAGTGCTTCATTAGAGTCTAACCACTCGAACTGATGTCGGGAGCATCCGCCAAGAGGGAGATCGGGACCGGCGGCGACTAGTCCGCAAGCTCGGGGAGAAGCCACTCAAGGGAGTCCAGCCACAAGCACAAGGAGGAATCCTCTTCCTCCATCAAGTCACAACGGAGAGTTGACAAGAAGAAGAAGATGAAGAAAGTGGTCTACTACGAGACCGACTCTTCGTCACCCTCCACATCCGGCTCCGAATCGACGTCCGTCACTTCTAAGCGCCATGAGCGCAAGAAGTATAGTAAGATGCCCCTCCGCTATCCTCGTATTTCAAAACGCACTCCATTACTTTCCATCCCATTAGGCAAACCACCGATTTTTGAAGGTGAAGATTATTCTATGTGGAGTGATAAAATGAGGCATCACCTAACCTCACTCCACAAAAGCATATGAGATATTGTTGAGTATGGAGCGCATGTACCGAAGAAAAGGGACAAGGACTATGATTCGGAGGAGGTTGACCAAATTCGGCACTTCAACTCCCAAGCCACTACTATACTCTTCGCCTCTCTAAATCGAGAGGAGTATAATAAGGTGCAAGGGTTGAAGAGTGCCAAAGAGATTTGGGATGTGCTCAAGATCGCGCACGAAGGAGATGAGGTGACCAAGATCACCAAGCGGGAAACGATCGAGGGGGAGCTCGGTCGATTCATGCTCAACCAAGGGGAGGAGCCACAAGCCATGTACAACCGGCTCAAGACCTTGGTGAATCAAGTGCGCAACCTCGGGAGCACAAAATGGGATGACCATGAAATGGTCAAGGTTATTCTAAGATCACTTGTTTTTATTAATCCTACTCAAGTTCAATTAATTCGTGGTGATCTTAGAGATAAGCTAATGTCTCCCAAGGAAGTTATAGAAAAGTTTGTGAGCTTTGAATTGATGATCAAAGGCTCCAAACAAATCATCGAGCGAGACGCCACCTCCACACCCGAGGTGCAACCTGTCGCCTTCAAAGCGACGGAGGAGAAGAAAGAAGAGTCTATGTCAAGTAGGCTCCCCATCAACGCCTCCAAGCTCGACAACGAGAAGATGGCGCTCATCATCAAGAGCTTTCGCCAAATCCTCAAGCAAAGGAAGGGGAGAGACTACAAACCCCGTTCCAAGAAGGTTTGCTACAAGTGTGGTAAGCCCGGTCACTTTATAGCTAAATGTCCTATATCAAGTGACAGTGACAGGGGCGACGACAAGAAGGGAAGGAGGAGGGAAAAGAAGAGGTACTACAAGAAGAAGGGCGGCGATGCCCACGTATGTCGAGAATGGGATTCCGACGAAAGCACGACCGACTCCTCCTCCGACGAGGATGCCACCAACATCGCCATCAACAAAGGCCTTCTCTTCCCCAACGTCGGCCACAAGTGTCTCATGGCAAAGGATGGTAAAAAGAAGAAGGTAAAATCTAGAGCTTCTACTAAATATGCAACATCTAGTGATGAGGCTAGCTCTAGTGATGATGAGGATGATTTGCTCACACTTTTTGCCAATCTTAACATGCAACAAAAAGAAAAATTGAATGAATTAATTAGTGCTATTCATGAGAAGGATGAACTCTTGGATAGCCAACAGGACTTCCTTATTAAAGAAAACAAGAAGCATGTTAAGGTTAAAAATGCTTATGCTCAGGAAATAGAAAAATGTGAAAAATTGACTAGTGAGCTTAGCATTTGCCATGATACTATATCCAACCTTAGAAATGAGAATGCAAAATTAATTGCTAAGATTGAGAAATCAAATGTTTGTGATGATTCTCTGGTCAACCTTAAAAATGATAATACTAGTTTGATTGCTAAAATTGACAAGTTGAATGAATCTCTTTCTAGCCTTAAGATTGAAAATGATAATTTAATTGCTAAGGCTAAGGACTTAAATGTTTGCAATGATTCTATTTCCAATCTTAGAAATGAGAATGCCATGTTACATGCTAAGATTGATGAATTAAATGCTTGTAAACCCTCTACATCTACTGTTAGCCATGTTTCCATTTGTACTAGATATAGAGACATTAATGTTGATGCTATCCATGATCACCTAGCTTTAATTAAACAACAAAATGATCACATAGCTCAACTTAGTGCTAAAATTGATGAGCATGACTTAGAAAATGAAAATTTTAAATTTGCTAGAAGTATGCTCTATAGTGGGAGACGCCCTGGCATTAAGGATGGCATTGGCTTCCAACAGGGAGACAATGTCAAGCTTAATGCCCCTAAAAAATTGTCTAACTTTGTTAAGGGAAAAGCTCCCATGGTTTAGGATAACGAGGGTTATATTTTATATCCTGCTAGTTATCCCGAGCATAAGATTAGGAGAATTCATTCTAGGAAGTCTCACTCTGGCTCTCATCATGCTTTTATGTATAAGAGTGAGGCATCTAGTTCTCGGCAATCCACTCATGTTAAATTGCCTAAAAAAATCTCCTATTGCATCAAATGAACCTAATGTTTCATTTAAGACTTTTGATGCTTCTTATGTTTTAACTAACAAATCAGGCAAAGTAGTTGCCAAATATATTAGGGGCAAACACAAGGGCTCCAAGACTTGTGTTTGGGTACCCAAGGTGCTTGTTTCTAATGTGAAAGGACCCAAGACCATTTGGGTACCTAAGAATAAGGCCTAAACTTGTTTTGTAGGTTTATGCATCCGGGGGCTCAAGTTGGATCAATGATAGCGGGTGCACAAACCACATGACTAGGGAGAAAAGAATGTTCTCCTCCTATGAGAAAAACCAAGATCCCCAAAGAGCTATCACATTCGGGGATGGAAATCAAGGTTTGGTCAAAGGACTTGGTAAAATTGTTATATCACCTGACCATTCTATTTCCAATGTTTTTCTTGTAGATTCTTTAGATTACAATTTTCTTTCTGTTTCTCAATTATGCAAAATGGGCTACAATTGTCTTTTTACGGATATAGGTGTTACTGTCTTTAGAAGAAGTGATGATTCAGTAGCATTTAAGGGAGTATTAGAGGGTCAGCTATACTTAGTTGATTTTAATAGAGCTAAACTTGATACTTGCTTAATTGATAAGACTAATATGGGTTGGCTCTGGCATCGTCGACTAGCCCATGTTGGGATGAAGAATCTTCACAAGCTTCTAAAGGGAGAGCACATTATGGGACTAACAAATGTTCATTTTGAGAAAGACAGGGTTTGTAGAGCATGTCAAGCAGGGAAGCAAGTTGGTGTTCATCATCCACACAAGAACATCATGACAACCGACAGGCCGCTTGAGCTACTCCACATGGATCTATTCGGCCCGATCGCTTACATAAGCATCGGCGAGAGTAAGTATTGTCTTGTAATTGTGGATGATTATTCTCGCTTCACTTGGGTGTTCTTTTTGCAGGATAAATCTCAAACCCAAGAAACCTGAAAGGGATTCTTGAGACGGGCTCAAAATGAGTTCAGCTTAAGGATCAAAAAGATTAGAAGCGACAATGGGACAGAGTTCAAGAACTCTCAAATTGAATGCTTTCTTGAGGATGAGGGCATCAAGCATGAGTTCTCTTCTCCCTACACACCTCAACAAAATGGTGTAGTGGAGAGAAAGAATAGAACTCTACTTGACATGGCAGGGACCATGCTTGATGAATACAAGACTTCAGACTGGTTTTGGGCGGAAGCAATCAACACCGCTTGTTATGCCATCAACCGACTCTACCTTCACCGAATCCTCTAGAAGACATCATATGAACTCCTAACCGGTAAAAAGCCCAATGTTTCATATTTTAGAGTCTTTGGTAGCCAATGTTTTATTCTTGTTAAAAGAGGTAGAAAATCTAAATTTGCTCCTAAGGCTGTAGAAGGCTTTTTACTTGGTTATGACTCAAACACAAGGGCATATAGAGTCTTCAACAAGTCCACGGGGCTAGTTAAAGTTTCTTGTGACATTGTGTTTGATGAGACTAATGGATCTCAAGTAGAGCAAGTTGATCTTGATGAGATAGATGATGAAGAGGCTCCATGTGTCGCACTAAGGAACATGTCCATTGCGGATGTGTGTCCTAAGGAATCCGAAGAGCCCACACAAGCACAAGATCAACCGTCATCTTCCATGCAAGCATCTCCACCAACTCAAGATGAGGACCAAGCTCAAGATGATGAAAATGAAGATCAAGAAGAGCCACCTCAAGAGGAGGACAACGATCAAGGGGGAGATGAAGTTGATCAAGACAAGGAAGATGATCAAAGTCAAAGACCGCCACACCCAAGAGTCCACCAAGCGATACAACGAGATCACCCCGTGAACTCCATCCTCGGCGATATTCATAAGGGGGTAACCACTCGATCTCGTGTCGCACATTTTTGTGAACATTACTCTTTTGTGTCTTCTATTGAGCCATACAGGATGGAAGATGCATTAAGAGATTTGGATTGGGTGTTGGTAATGCAAGAGGAACTCAACAACTTCACGAGGAATGAGGTATGGCATCTTGTTCCATGTCCTAACCAAAATGTTGTAGGAACCAAGTGGGTCTTCCGCAACAAGCAAGATGAGCATGGTGTGGTGACAAGGAACAAAGCCCGACTTGTGGCCAAGGGATATTCTCAAGTCGAAGGTTTGGATTTCGGTGAAACCTATGCACCCGTAGCTAGGCTTGAGTCAATTCGCATATTACTTGCATATGCTACTTACCATGGCTTTAAGCTTTACCAAATGGACGTGAAAAGTGCCTTCCTCAATGGACAAATCAAGGAAGAGGTCTATGTTGAGCAACCTCCCGGTTTTGAAGATAGTGAGTACCCTAACCATGTGTATAAACTCTCTAAGGCGCTTTATGGGCTCAAGCAAGCCCCAAGAGCATGGTATGAATGCCTAAGAGATTTCCTTATCACTAATGGCTTCAAAGTCGGCAAAGCCGATCCTACTCTCTTTACTAAAACTATTGCAAATGATTTGTTTGTATGCCAAATTTATGTTGATGATATCATATTTGGGTCTACTAACAAATCTACTTGTGAAGAGTTTAGTAGGATAATGATTCAAAAATTCGAGATGTTGATGATAGGGGAGTTTAAGTATTTCTTAGGATTTCAAGTGAAGCAACTCCAAGAGGGCACCTTCATCAGTCAAACGAAGTACATTCAAGACATACTCACTAAGTTTGGAATGAAGGATGCCAAGCCCATCAAGACACCCATGGGAACCAATGGGCATCTCGATCTCGACACGGGAGGTAAATACGTAGATCAAAAGGTATACCGGTCGATGATAGGATCTTTACTCTATTTATGTGCTTCTCGACCGGATATTATGCTTTCCGTATGCATGTGTGCAAGATTCCAAGCCGATCCTAAGGAAGTTCACCTTAGGGTCGTAAAACGAATCTTGAGATATTTAGTTCATACACCTAAGTTTGGTCTTTGGTACCCCAAGGGATCCACCTTTGATTTAATAGGTTATTCAGATGCTGATTGGGTAGGGTGTAAAATTGATAGAAAGAGCACATCAGGGACTTGTCAGTTCTTGGGAAGATCCCTGGTGTCTTGGGTTTCAAAGAAACAAAATTCAGTAGCTCTTTCTACCGCCGAAGCCGAGTACATTGTCGCAGGCCATTGTTGCACGCAATTGCTTTGGATGAGGCAAACCCTTAGGGACTATGGCTACAAATTAACCAAAGTCCCTCTCCTATGTGATAATGAGAGTGCAATCCGCATGGCGGATAATCCCGTTGAGCACAGCTGCACTAAACACATAGCCATTCGGTATCACTTTTTGAGGGATCACCAACAAAGGGGGATATCGAGATTGCTTATGTTAGCACCAAAGAACAACTAGCCGATATCTTTACCAAACCATTAGATGAGAAAACCTTTACCAAACTTAGGAATGAGCTAAACATTCTTGATTCTCAGAATTTTGATTGATACTTTGCACACTTAGCTCATTTATATACCTTTGATCATATCTCTTTCATGTGCTATGACTAATGTGTTTTCAAGTGTATTCTTATGCTAAGTCATAGATTGAAAGGGAAATGGAGTCTTCGGCGAAGACAAGACTTCCACTCCACTCCATCGTATTAATTACCCTTCGCCGTCACTCCGCATCGCTCTTCACTTTGGTATAATCTTCACTCATATTTATTTGTACCATTGGGGAGAAAGTAAAAGGGCTCTAAAGACTCCGTTTTTGGCCATTAATGCCAAAGGGGGAGAGAGTATTAGCCCAAAGCAAAAGGACCGCACCACCACGCCAATTTCAAAATTTTTCGAAACAAGTTTTTAAATGTTCTTCAATTGGTATCTTTGAAATTAGTATTCCTCTAAGAAATTCTATCTCAAACTATATCTATATTTTAAGGAGTTTTTCAAAATTTGGTATCTAAAGTATCTGACATTCTCTCAATTTGTAAAACCCTCTTGAACACTAAGAGAAGAATTTCATCCAGGGGGAGTTTTGTTTAGTCAAAGGAAAAGCATTTGAAACAGGGGGAGAAAATTTCAAATCTTGAAAATGCTTCTTGAAATCTTATTCATTTACCTTTTACTATTTGCAAAAAGACTGTGAAAAATAATTTCCAAAAACATTTGCAAAAACAAAACAAGTGGTGCAAGCGTGGTCCAAAATGTTAAAAGAAAGAAAGCAATCCATGCATATCTTATGAAAGTTTAAATTGGTTTAACTCCAAGCAACCTTTGCACTTACCTTATGCAAACTAGTTCAATTATGCACTTATATATTTGCTTTGGTTTGTGTTGGCATCAATCACCAAAAAGGGGGAGATTGAAAGGGAAATAGGCTCAAACCTTTTTCTAAATGATTTTGGTGGTTGAATTGCCCAACACAAATAATTGGACTAACTAGTTTGCTCTAGATTATAAGTTCTACAGGTGCCAAAGACTCAACACAAACCAATAAAAAGTCCAAGATAGGGTTCAAAAAGAAATGAGCAAAAGAAACTGAAGGCTTCCTTGGTCTGGCGCACCGGACAGTGTCCGGTGCACCAGGGTGGATCAACTCGAACTCGCCACCTTCGGGTTTCTAGAAAAGCCACTCCGCTATAATTCATCGGACTGTTCGGTGTGCCATGCGGAGCAACGGCTACAGCGCCAACGGTCGTCTGCAAAAGGTGAACAGTGCGCTACAGTGCGCGGACAGTTCGCGCAGAGTCAGAGCAGGCGCCAGATGGCGCACCGGACAGTGAACAGTGACTGTCCGGTGGCCCAGGCTGTCAGAGCTCCAACGGTCGAACCCTAACGGTTGGGTGACGTGGCTGGCGCACTGGACAGTGTCCGGTGCGCCCATCGACTAACAGCCTCCCCAACGGCCATTTTGGTGGTTGAGGCTATAAATACCCCCCAACCACCACACTTCAAGGCATCCAAGTTTTCAGCCATTGCATTCAATACAAGAGCTCTAGACTTCACTCCAAGACACAAATCAAGAGATCAAATCCTCTCCAAGTCCAAATTCACTCCAAACACTTAGTGGCTAGTGAGACAGAGATATTCGTGTTCATTTGAGTTCTTGTCGCTTGGATCGCTTTTCTTCTTCCTCCATTCTTGTTCTCAAGCAACTTGTAATCAAGCAAGAGACACCAAGTTGTGGTGGTCCTTGTAAGGGGTCTAAGTGACCCGTTGATTAAGGAGAAAAGCTCACTCGGTCTAGGTGACCGTTTGAGAGAGGGAAAGGGTTGAAAGAGACCCGGTCTTTGTGACCACCTCAATGGGGAGTAGGTTTGCAAGAACCGAACCTCGGTAAAACAAATCAATGTGTCATCCGCTTTCATTTGCTTGTGATTTGTTTTCGCCCTCTCTTTCAGACTTGACTTTATTTCTAACGCTAACCCCGGCTTGTAGTTGTGCTTAAAGTTTATAAATTTTAGATTTTCCTATTCACCCCCCTCTAGGCGACTTTCAGCGTGTTCGCGCACTGTTTGCACGCTGTCGTGTTGTGTTCGCTGTGGCAGCCCTCCCAAGTTATCGGGCCCACGTGCACCAATTCTTGCCTTGATGGCCTCAGATGGCTATGCACGTGTACCTGGTAACTTAACAAGGCTATCACGAGTTCAACAACTTGAACTCATTATCCCAAGGATCTCCCACCATACATGCATATTACAGTAATCAACATTAGATACACACACTTCGGAGATAAGAGCGGAAGACTTTACAAAACATTCTTTTCATTTCTAAAACTGAAGGTTATTACATAGGAAGAGTTACATTTATTACAAGTCCTGATATACTTAAAGTGCATATCTTATTACCATAGCAGGAAGGTAGGAACCCTCCAAAGCTTATACACAAGCCTAACAAATCCTCCTCTAGAACTGGAAACGCCCTCTAGCCACAGGAACACTTAGAGTACTCCTCATCACCTACAACAACATGGGTTCGAAAACCCTGAGTACGGAGTATACTTTCGCAAGTCTTACCCGACTAAGGAAAATGACTCTCAAGGATATGCTGGTTAAATAGGAATCAAGGAAAAGGCTTTAGCAAGAATCAACTTAGATACTTTTGCAGAAATAGCTTACTAAAGTGAGTCCTTACTTTCAATACTTTAACGCCAGATTAAATATTAATAGAATCTGGTTGCATCTAGTCTAATTTCACCATCTCATCAATACAACATCATTTTTACTCATAATGTTTACATCCTGACTTAGGTTGTAGGTCGGAGATCAAGTCTCCACTATCTGGGGATATAATGGCGATCTGAATCGATTTACTCAGCTGAGGATCTCTAACCACACGACATATGTTTCTCGTGACTCTTGCATATGTCTACCATTCCCACGGATCCTCCACTGCATGAACAGGTCCGCGCCACCCGAGAGCACACCACCCCTTTTAGGCGGTCCTTTGCCAGGAGGGTACGTGCCACTCTCGCCATCTCTCCACTCCGAGTGCGCAATTGTCTTTTCATGTATGGAATAGCCGGGTTCAAGCTTACCCTGTCCCATATCCAGGGCATGTGGCCAGTTAAGATAGCATACAAGCCTACATACGCATCCAATCCTTAATTAACCTGGGTGGAGGATCACCTGTTCCTAGCCCAAGTCACGATTTAAGTACTTCCATCCTTAGGATTGTTTTGTGTTCCTTAGGATGAAAAGAGCATTATAGGGAACTTTGCAGTAAGATCCCACCATGCTCCCAATGAAAATATTCTTGCAGGTAGAAGTCATCCTTCCTCAGGATAACCCCTGAGCTAGGCATTATTGCAAAAGACAACCTCTATCCACAAGATCTAAGCAGGTCTAAGCATTTTGGTAAACAATATTTGATACTTCCAAAGAAGTACCTATAACAGGAATGGATATCAAGGTAGTCAATGCATCCAATAGTTTCCAAGCAACTCCTATAAACTTAATGCACATTTCACTAGATTTAAAGTGTATAAAAATCTTTTAAAAATACAAGGAAGGGGCAAATGCACCGGGGCTTGCCTTGGTGAGGAGGAGAGTTGGGTTCTTCTACCAGGATATTATAATTAGCAGCAAATCCAAATGGGGCACCTTCCGGATGACCTTCAGTGATAACCTCAGTTGGAGAAGTTTCAGATGGAGGAACAGGCTCCCCTTCCAACTTCCACTTTAAATTCTTCTTCAAGGTGCTCTACAAGTCAATTCGAAGTATATGAATGCTTATGTAATGATATGCTATGCAAATTCTCGCTTGGGGAGAGGTAGAAAGCTTATAGACTCTAAGTTAAGCACAAGACACTTATACTCATGTTTCTAGGTAGTATAATCTTTATCTAAAGGGATCATAATAAACTTACTTTACGTCTCGTTTGGATCATTAGAATTGAATTTCATTCTAATAATAGTAATTTAGGCATATAATAATTAAGATAATTCGATTTTATATAAAATATATTTGTATACTATTATTACCAAGATGTCGGAGATATTTATGTGCTACATGTTTACTATAGAGTAGTGTGAGACAAAGAGTGTCATGTAAGTTATAGAGTAGAAACAAATTCTACTCATGCATAAAACCATTTCCCATCCTCCACCTCATGAATTTGAGATATACTAATATATGAACTTTGGAAAGCGGTGGAATGTCAAATTCCAAACTAAATAAGTTACTTTATTGAGTGAATTCCAATTCCTCTAAAATGAAGGAATCCAAACGCCCCGTTAGAGAAATCAGAGAATTCTTCAAGTTCTACTTGACCAAGTTATAGTTTAACATTAAGTATGGCTCAAGTTTGATTTAATCCTAAATTTGCACCAAGAGTTAAGGTTTCAATTATGTCTACTTATCTTGTTTCTGGTTCTCTAAGTAAATCAATTCCAAACAAATTCAAAATTTTACTAGAAGCTATTCTATGGTTATATAATCTTTCTACAAATTTTCATAGTTTTTGGTGCTCTGGTTTTATTTCTAAAATTCATTTAAGCTTTCTAGAAGCACTTAAATACTCAAAAATTTAATTATTGCCGTAAAAATCCTAGAAATGTTTCGAGCAGAAACTACATAATTTTGTGAACTCAATAAAATTGGTTTCACAATTTTTACATTTTACTGTATTTTTTGTGCATTTTACAAGTTGGCAGCTAAAAGAAAAAGACAACGTTCTAACAGAGACTGGGCCGAAACCAACCCGTGCGGCCCACTAACAGCAGAGAAACCGGCCCCGCGCCGTCCGCCCGCGCTCGCGCTGTGCGTTTTTGCGCAGAAACCCCTGCCGCCCTGATTAATTAGTTACGAGATCAAACATTATTCTCCCCTCTCACTGACATGAGCACTGATGTCCCTGCCTCCTCCCTTATTTACAAACGCCGGTCCACGACGGCGAAAACCTCACCGCCAGCCACCCAGGATTGGGCTCGCCGTCGAGGACCCTCTTCGACGAACCTGGGTACAACAACGTGACCCCCGAAATCACCTCCCAACGTTTTCCCGCTCAATCGGCCTCAAGCGCTCGAGATCATTTCTAGCCACGGCGGTGGCGAAAACCGAAACTCCGACGAGCCGTTCCCACCTCTTCCACTCGGTAGCATTCAAACGTAAAGCACGGAGAGTATCAGTGACCATGCTAGGTTACGGTGCTCACCAAAATCGTCTTGAATGAACTACAGTTGGGTCAGACGACGTTGGCCCTGTCCATGGGGGTGTTCACCGTCTGTCAAGGCGGCGTTCTGGGCAGCTCTGTGCGGTACAAATCAATCAGGCAGACGCGTAAGCTTCACCACAGGCGAAGGATACTAGAACTTGAGAAAAGAGACACAGAGGGATGTTGACTGCACCTAGCCACGGCGAGGGGAAAAAATGCCTGTCGTGATCACCAGCCTCAGTACCCACCGTGAGTTCAAGGCTTTTTAGTGGAATCAGAGGGATGTGGAAGATGGAGAACTTAAACTAGAGTTGTGAGAATGGTGTGATGCGGTGGAAAAATATGCAGTCGGCTAAAACTTGGAGATCTTATATTAGGTGCTTGTATGCCCAAAACCAAGACAGCAGTTGCAGCCAGCTGGGTCTTTCCTTTAGGGTCATAAACAGAGGGCCAAAGAGAGCCAGCATGCTCCATTTTTTCACCTGCATGACCCCCACGTAAGGGTACAGACACAGGGAAAACAGCAGAGGTGGTCAATCCTCCTATGGACAGCAAACCAGCACAATAAATAAGCAGGTGAGTCATGGCTGTCAGGTTGCAGATCGATCCAATCCAAAATCCCCCCTGGCTATAAAAATCGCTCCTGTGAACCCCCTTTTACCAGAACGAAATTCTTGTTGTTTTGCACTTATCCAAAGTCATCTGGAAACAACTAGTGGATGCAGATCTTTTTCCTGAGATATTTTCAGACTGCCTGATCTAGTTCAGTCGACTGCAGACCCAGTTTCAGCCTCCTTTTTCTCCTATTTCTCCATTAAAACAGAGAAACCCTTCCACATCAAACTTATTCACTGAACATTGGTCTTTTAATTTGTTGTAAACTTCCAGAGTCAATACCTTACAGGTTTCAAGTTATAGATCCCCAAATTGAGGCATATCACACAGAAACCATAGTTTTAGTTTTATGAAACTGAACCCAGAATTTGCAGACTGTCAAGGCAACTTTAAGAGTATTTAACTACTTACTTTATATGGTACCAAGTTAATCATTGTTAAGTAAACTTGTAAACCAATATGTAATCTTCAACTTTTCTATAAAGATCCTAGTCCAAAACTGTCCAGAACAGCGACCATATAGTTCCAAAGTTAAACCAAACACTAGAATTCAGATATGTTCACTATTTCTTATCTGAAAAATTCCAAACATCTGACAGCCCATCTTTAGGGGTCAGTAACTCCACTTTTTATGTAGTACTGAATCCATCCCTCTTTATAAAACATATTCTCTGTATTATGGGCTCCAACTTTGCTATATAGTTCTTAGTCCAACACCCCATGATTTAGTCACAAAAGGACATCAAACTAGGCACCAAACACTAATTTTCAGTTTTTAGTAAACTGAGAAAAATTCAGTTTCAGTCACAAGGCAGTCCAGCTTTGACCAAGTTTTACTCCACTTTTTGTGTAGGATCATATCCATCACCATTAAAGAGATTTGTACACCAACTTATGGCCTTCAATTCCTCTATAGAAACCATTGTTCAAAACCTTATGGATTATGCACAAGGAAGCTCCAAAGTCTGTCACAATCACTGAAATTCAGACTTAGGCACTATTCTAAATCTGAAAATTCAGAATTCAGCCCACACCACTTTGAACCACCTTTACTCCTAGTAGCATATGGTTTTAGGGGCAAGTTGCTTATTACAATTTATACTCCAATAGTTCCTCTACAGGTTTTACATAGTGACCGTTAGCTAAACCATTTTGGACTCCAATCTACCACAGCCCAAAGTTGGCATCAAACACAGAAATTCAGAATCTGAATTTACTCCAAGTCTAAATTTGGCAATCTCTGACAGCTCTATTTTGGACCAGTTTTACTCCAAGTTTCGAATATCTTTAGGGCTAGGTGACTTAATCAAGCTTATACTCCCCATGTAGCTTTATAATTTTGTTTTAATGATCATAACCTATAACCCTATGGATAGAGCAATAGAGAGCTCCAAAACTGCACAAATCTCACTAAAACTCAGCTGCAATGATTCAGCTAAGTCTGAAAACACAATACCTAGCATCCCATCTTTGGACCACCTTTGCTCCTGGTATCATGTAGTTTTAGGGCTAGTACACTTCATAAGGATTGTTCTCCAACAATTACTCTACAAATTTGTTATAGCAACATTCAACCAAAATGTCAAGGACCTCCCGACCTAGGGTAGCTGGCCCCTGACTACGGAGTTCGTAGCCACGGTCCGTCGTCGCCGGTGAGGTTTTTCCCCTCAACCGTCGACTTGTTTAGAGAGAGAGATTAGGAAATAATAATCTTGCTTGCTTTATTCCCTGCTGCCATGTGGCTTATAAATAGCCCTATGGCTAACTAACTTCTCCTATAAACTCTCAACTAACTCCTATTTTCTTGGACTTATCTGCTGCCAACTAACTCTCCACAATTCTCTCATCTCAATCTTATTCTCTAGCCTTATCTTTATTTCTAAATCTATCCACTGGTTGTGGCCTCCTCCTGTGCGCGTTCAGCGCGCTCTGCAGCGCGGCGTGCGTCACGGCGGCGCCTATATGTGCGCCCGCACATGACATCTCTCCCCCCTCGAGACCCAGCTCGTCCTCGAGCTGAAAGTCTGGGTACTTGCTGCGGAATTCGTCGAGGTCTTCCCAGGAAGCAGACTCGGCCGGTTCGCCCCTCCAGTGGACGAGAACTTGACGCACGCCTCGCGCCAAGCGTGCCTGAGTAACCTGCAGCGGCTCAGGGACCACGGCGCCGTTGTGGATGATTGGTAAGGCAGGCGGGGACGCTGGTGGAACGCCGACAAACTTCTTGAGGACACCCACGTGGAACACATCATGGAGGCGCGCTCCTGGCGGCAAGGCCAGGCGAACGGCGACGTCGTTGATGAGCTCGACGACGCGGTAGGGCCCCACAAAGCGAGGCTTGAGCTTGCCCGTGGTGGTCCTGGGCATTGAAGAAGTTGCCCGCTGCCGAAGACGAAGGAGGGCCCAATCCCCTGGCTGGTAGGAGACTTGACGGTGGTGCCGATCGTAGTAAAGCTTCTGGGTCGCCTGGGCCTGCTCTAGGCGGTACCGGACCTCCTCCAGAAAGGCCTCCCGAGCCTCCATGTCCCGGGCGACGGCTGCCACCCTCGTCTCCCCCGGCTCATAAGAGCGGATGGAAGGTGGCTCTCGGCCATACACCACCCGAAACGGTGTGTCCCGAAGCGAAGTCTGGTACGCGGTGTTGTAGGAGTACTCAGCCCACGGCAACCAACGCAGCCATTGGCGGGGGCGATCTCCAGTGAAGCAGCGCAGGTACATCACTATGACTCGGTTGCGTGGCTTCCGTCTGGCCGTCCGACTGGGGATGAAAAGCGGACGTCATGTGAAGCTTAGTACCCATAAGCCTCATGAGCTCCTGCCAGAACGTCGAGGTGAACACGGGGTCGCGGTCGGAGACGATGGACTGCGGAACGCCGTGGAGGCGCACAATGTCGGTGAAGAATGCCTGTGCCACCGTCTCTGCCGTGTACGGGTGCGCGAGTGGAATGAAGTGGCAGTACTTGCTGAAGCGGTCAACCACGGACAGGATCACCGTCTTCCCATTCACGCGGGGTAGCGCCTCCACAAAGTCCAGCGCGATGTCGGCCCAGACCGTCGAGGGCACGGGTAGAGGCAAGAGCAACCCTGCTGGATGGAGATGCTTGGACTTGTACCGCTGACAAGTGGAGCACGCCCGCACAAATTCCTGCACCAAACGTCGCATGTTGGGGAAATGGAAATCACGGCGGAGCCGGTGCAGTGTACGGTGGACGCCCTCATGCCCGTCGCCGTGGACGGCCTCCAAAATTTCTTGTAGTAGTGGGGAGGCGGGGGGAATGTATAGGCGCCTCTCGTAGGCGACCATGTCGTCGACGACCGACCAGGGCGCGGTGCGGGTGCCTCGGCGCACCTCGTCGTGGATGGCCACCAGTGCCGGATCGGTAGCCTGGGCGTGACGGAGGCGGCCGATGAAGTCAAAGCGCGGCGCAGAAATGGCCAACACGGCGCCCTCCTCAGTGTCGCGGCGGGAGAGGGCGTCGGCCACCGTGTTCGTGGAGCCTGACCGGTACTCGACGGAGAAGTCAAACCCCAGCAACTTGCCGACCCAATGGTGCTGCGGAATCGTGGCGAGGCGCTGGTCGAGCAAGTACTTGAGACTATAGTGGTCCGTCTTGATGGTGAAACGCCGCCCCCAAAGGTATGGCCGCCAGTGGCGAACGACCTGTACCAGGCCGATGAGCTCCTGCTCATAAGCTGCGAGGGAGCGGTGACGTGGAGCCACCGGCCGACTGAAGAAAGCAATGGGGTGGCCCTCCTGGACGAGCACCGCGCCGAAGCCGTACGTCGAAGCGTCGCACTCTACGACGAACTGCTTGGTGAAGTCAGGGAGCGACAGTACGGGTGCGGATGTCACGGCCTCCTTGAGAGTACTGAAGGCCCTCGCTGCGTCGTCGTTCCATCGGAACCCTTCCTTTTTCAGGAGAGCGGTGAGGGGGGCTGCGATGATGCCGTAGTTGTGGACGAATTTCCTGTAGTAGCCTGCGAGCCCGAGGAATCCACGCACCGCCCTGGCCGAGCGCGGTTGCGGCCAATCACGGATGGCCTGCACCTTGGTCGGATCCATGGCCACGCCCGACGCCGAGATGGTGTGGCCGAGGTAGGCGACGGTGTCCACGCCAAAAGCGCACTTGGAACGCTTAACGAAGAGACGGTGCTGTCGGAGCACCGAGAGGACGACGCGGAGGTGGCGCAGGTGGTCCGCCCAGGATGAGCTGTAGATCAGAATGTCATCAAAGAAGACAAGCACAAACCGGCGGAGGTAAGCGCGCAACACGTCGTTCATGAGAGCTTGGAAGGTGGCTGGCGCGTTGCAGAGTCCGAACGGCATGACCAAAAATTCGAAGAAGGCGTCATGCGTCCGGAATGCTGTCTTGTCGATGTCGGCCGGCCTCATGCGGACTTGGTGGTATCCGGATCGGAGGTCGAGCTTGGTGAAGATGCTGGCGCCATGGAGCTCGTCCAACAGCTCGTCGACGACCGGGATGGGGAACGCATCCTTGATGGTTATGGCGTTCAACGTGCGGTAGTCGACGTAGAACCGCCACGAGCCATCCGGTTTCTTGACCAAGAGCACCGGGGACAAAAACGCGGAGCTACTGCGCCGAATGAGCCCCTGGTCCAGCATAGCTGTGCACTGACGCTCCAGTTCGTCCTTGTGCAGGGCGGGGTAGCGATACGGGCGTACTGCCACTGGCGGTGCCCCCGGCACCAGGGTAATGCTGTGGTCCCGACTGCGTGGGGGAGGTAGGCCGCGAGGCTCGCTGAAAACGTCGTCGAAGTCCGCCAAGAGCTCGTCGAGGAGCGTACTGGTGGCGGTGGTTGTGCTGACAGCAGCCGTTCGGCAGGCCGCGAGCCCCTGCCAGCAGAACGCCCTGCCCTGGAAGGTGAAGGAGATCGCGTGGTTGCTGAAATCCCACATGATCGGTCCCAGCGCTGCCAGCCATCGGGTGCCCAGGACCACGTCGTAGCCCGCCAAAGGCATGACGTATAGGTCAGCAGGGAAGCAGTGGCCGCCGATGTCCAGTGGTGCGTTGCGGATGACGCCCACACACGCGACGTGCTCCCCATTCGCGACCATGGTCGTGAGGCGTGGCCGATGTTCGAGGGGCAGGCCCGTGCGTGCAGTCGCGGCTTCCGATATGAAGTTGTGGGTGCTGCCCGAATCTAGCATGGCGACGATGGAGGTGGCCCCCAGCGTGACCTGTAGCTGCATCGTGTCGGTGAGCGCCACGCCCGCAAGAGCTTGGAGGGAGAATACCGGGGGTCTCCTCAGTCCCGGTATCCTCGACAGCCTCATCTTCCTCCTCCTCAAGGCCCTCCAGTAAGAACAACCGCTTACAGATGCGATTGTGGCCCCTTGTGAATTTGTCGTCACAATTGTAGCAGAGGCCAAGGCGGCGGCGCTCTTCTTGTTCTGCCTGCGAGAGGCGCTTGATGGTGCGGCCTTCGACGGTAATGGTCCCCGGCGCAGCCGGTTTGGCTCCTGGCGGCGCGGGTAGGGCCAGCCGGGCGGTAGGGGCCGGCAGTAGAGGACGCCCAGGAGCGCGCGCGGGCGGGGCGACGAATTGCTCGCGCAACTCGAATTGGCGCGCCAGACTCATGGCGACGGCCAACGTCTGAGGATTCTGGATCCTGACGTCGATGCTGAGTGGCGGCTGGAGTCCGCCGACGAAGAGCTGTACCCGCTGCGCCTCCTGGAGTGGTCCCGCGCGAGGAAGCAGGGCCTGGAACCGGTCCTGGTACTCGGCAACCGTACCGGTGCGCCTACACTCTGCTAGTTCGTCCAACGGCGCGGAACGCAGGGGCGGCCCATACCGAAGGTGCAGCAGCTCCGTGAAGCGGCGCTAGGATGGCGTGCCCTCGTCCTCCTGGACCATAAGGTACCACATCTGTGCGCCCTCCTCAAGGTTGTAGGAGGCCATCCATACCTTCTCCTCCTCCATGATGCGCTGCTGATGGAAATACGATTCACACCGACTGGTGAAAATCAATGGATCAGATTTCCCATCATAGCGGGGGAAATCCATCTTTTGAAAGCGCGGCGGTCGATCATTGTGGTGCTGCCCATCATTGGTCCCATGGCCGCCCGACGAGGAGGTCTTTCCCCTCTGGAGCTCGGCGACAGAGGATTGGAGGGCGGCGACCGTTGATGTCAGGGTCTCGATTATCTTGGCCAAATCAGAGGTGGTTGGCTCGGCCATGGTAGAGGTGGTGTCGGCGTAAGGCGGCAAGGTTGGTGGGCTTGGCTGGGATTGCGGCTGGGTGGAAGAAGTCGAGGAACGACTGGATCGCGATACCAGGTTGTCAAGGACCTCCCGACCTAGGGTAGCTGGCCCCTGACTACGGAGTTCGTAGCCACGGTCCGTCGTCGCCGGTGAGGTTTTTCCCCTCAACCGTCGGCTTGTTTAGAGAGAGAGAGATTAGGAAATAATAATCTTGCTTGCTTTATTCCCTGCTGCCATGTGGCTTATAAATAGCCCTATGGCTAACCAACTTCTCCTATAAACTCTCAACTAACTCCTATTTTCTTGGACTTATCTGCTGCCAACTAACTCTCCACAATTCTCTCATCTCAATCTTATTCTCTAGCCTTATTTTTATTTCTAAATCTATCCACTGGTTGTGGCCTCCTCCTGTGCGCGTTCAGCTCGCTCTGCAGCGCGGCGTGCGTCACAGCGGTGCCTATATGTGCGCCCGCACCTGACACAAAAGTGCACAGATTCAAAGTTATAAGTGTCCAAAAACAGCTAAATGTTACTGGTTTCAGCCAAATTCAAGCTCAAACCAAACTGAAGCTCTACAAATTACTCCAAATTTTTTCACACAACTTGGAATTATCCAAATATGAAATTTGTTCACTTTTCCAAGTTCTACAACTTTGGTATATAGACTTTTAGCTAAATCCTTCTAGATTTTGAATTCCTCTTTTGGGCTACTTTTCGGGTTTCAAATGTGGCTACTATTTCTTCCAGTGATTCGTCCACCTAAGCGAAATAACACCTTAGTCTCAAATCCGACCTTGGCATATTGAACCCATGTCCAAAGTGTCCTTGGTTTAGGAGTTGTTTGCTTACACTTAATTTCAAACAAGGTTTTCAAGTCTTAGGGTTTTGAAGTTAATCCTTCGGTCCAAGTATTTCTTCCACTTGATCTATCTTTGAAAACAATATTGCTATAGACTCTAGGACTTGCCTTTAGCACTTCAAGACTCCAAGTCAATTTGTTTCTTGCTCAAGATATGACCTCTCCTTGTCTAGCTTAAGCCAAGTCCTTAAACTAAACTCTAAACCCAACACACAACATCACACTTTTGAAAAATTTTAACCTAGTGAATGCATTTTAGGTATATCAAACAAGATAATGCAAGTGCTTATGATGACATGCCAACATTTTAGTTATCGTAACACCAGTGGTGTTACAGCCTTTCCCCTAAAAAGAAATCTCGTCCCGAGATTTAAAAGTCTAGGCTTAGTAATGGAAAAGGAAACGCGTCACGGACTTATTTCCTAATTTTTCTCACAAGGCAGGGGAGGTGTTCTGTATTGCTTAACCACAAGTTAACCACGATGTCGTTTGACATCCACACTCGTACCATATGCTATGGACTTCCAATGATGATTCGGCAATAAACCTCTTTCTGTGTGTTTTACCCAAGATGTTGCATCTGACTGGTTATGGATAATGTCTATCCATTTGTCCATTTCTTGTTCAATAGACTCACATGGGAAATCACGGTGGTACCATTTCATCACGAAACACAACCAGAAACTATGGTACTAGCGTGTGCCAAGTCGTTTATCCACGCATGAGCATCCACAGGGAACCCTGGGTATACTCATCCAATACCCATGTGGTAACAACAATTAAGGAGAAAACCAATAACACACTTTTCAAAAGGGACATCCATTTTAACTTTTGGGATTTGGCAAACTACTACAGACATCCAAAAGTTGCCACTGAGACAGGCAGTTCTTTCTTACATCATAGCCATAGGCAAGCTCACAGGTTACCTGATCCAGGTGAAACAAGAAAAACTCTTTACAACAAAGTTTAAAAACCTGTTTTTTACTAGCTAACATTGCCATATGGGTCTACCTTACATCTACCCTTCAAAACTAATTTACATAGTTATATTGCCTCATGAGGACTAAGTTGCCTGCTATATCTTCTCCGGTTATCACATCTGCCAGATGTCTGTTTCCATGCTCCATAGGTACCTTTTAGTCCGTTGGTGTTGGGGCAGAATAAAAGGCAACATTGAGCATATGCATCGTTTGTTGCAGATGGTTGATCAGTCGCTGCGCTGTTTGAAATTCCATCGGATAGGTACGATGCAACTCCTCGAGCACCTGATCCTGCTGACCTAGGAAGCCCATGGTTTCCTTAAGTTCTTCCCTAACACTAACAACATATGAGTGAGTTTCTTCTTGTTGCTGACTCAAAACTTTTGATTTAGAACAAGCATTAGTTAGCTAATGCTCAAGCTCCTTAATGCGATTCTGATCAGCTTGGTGTTGCGTCTGAAGTTCTGTCACATGATGCTCTAGTCCAACAATTCGCTCAGCTTGAATCTTTGTTTCTTCAAGCCGTTCTTGTGCCTGAGAACAAGCCCTATTCTTGGCCATTTCCATCATCTTAAATGTTGCATAACTCCCAGTGTATAACTGCTGCCACATTTGACGACTGTGCCCTCGAGTAAGCTGCAACTCTAGCACAGCCATCAAAACCCGAGCAGATGCCGATTCAACAGAATCCTGCCCAATGGTAATGCTTTCCATTAATTGGGCCTGGTGATGATACACAACTGGGTCACTTAAGGAAACTGCAGGGAACAACCTCATAGACGTCGCTTGTATTTCTTCCCATTTCTGGTAACAGATGGTTGTCAACACCTCTAAGGCAGCTACCTAAGCACCTTCCCAAGGAGTCATTCCTTTAGCATGGAACATCCAATGTGGCCAAGATGGTTTTAGAGCACATTCTGGAATACGCACTACTACCTGAAAGGGAAATAGGCTTACACCTTTTCCTAATTGATTTTGGTGGTTGAATTGCCCAACACAAATAATTCGACTAACTAGTTTGCTCTAGACTATAAGTTTTACAGGTGCCAAAGGTTCACAATAAACCAATAAAAAGATCAAGAAAGGGTTCAAACAAAGAGAGCAAAAGACAACCGAAGTGTGCCCTGGTCTGGTGCACCAGACTGTCCAGTGTGCCACCGGCCAGTGTCCGGTGCACCACCGGACAGTGTCCGGTGCACCAGGGAACCAAACTCCGAACTGCTCACCTTCGGGAATTCTGGGAGCCGCTCCGCTATAATTCACCGGACTGTCCTGTCTAGCACCGGACTATCCGGTGTGCCAGCGGAGTAACGGCTACTACATCGCCAACGGTCGTCTGCAACAGCAGTTAATGCGCTACAGTGCGCGCAGAAGTCAGAGCAGAGCCAGAAGGCGCATCGGACAGTCTACAGGACCTGTCCGGTGGCCCAGAAGATAGAAGCTCCAACGGTCGAACCCTAACGGTCGGGTGACGTGGCTGGCGCACCGGACAGTGTCCGGTGGTGCACCGACTATCCGATGCGCCATGTGACAGAAGCCCTCACCAACGGTTCTTTTGGTGGTTGGGGCTATAAATACCCCCCAACCACCACACTTCAATGAATCCAAGTTTTCAGCCTTCACACCTCATACAAGAGCTATAGCATTCAATACAAGACACAACCAAAGAGATCAAATCCTCTCCCAAGTCCAAAGACAATTCCAATCAAATAGTGACTAGTGAGAGAGAGATACTTGTGTTCATTTGAGCTCTTGCGCTTGGATTGCTTTTCTTCTTCCTTCTTTCTTGTGTTCAACTCAATTGTAACCAAGGCAAGAGACACCAATTGTGTGGTGGTCCTTGTTGGGACTTAGTGTCCCGTTTGATTGAGAAGAGAAGCTCACTCGGTCTAAGTGACCGTTTGAGAGAGGGAAAGGGTTGAAAGAGACCCGGTCTTTGTGACCACCTCAACGGGGAGTAGGTTTGCAAGAACCGGACCTCGGTAAAACAAATCAACATGTCATCCGCCTTATTTGCTTGTGATTTGTTTTCACCCTCTCTTTCGGACTCGTTTATATTTCTAACGCTAACCCCGGCTTGTAGTTGTGCTTAAAGTTTGTAAATTTCAGATTCGCCCTATTCACCCCCCCTCTAGGCGACTTTCAATTGGTATCAGATCCCGGTGCTTCATTAGAGCCTAACCGCTCGAAGTGATGTCGGGAGCATCTGCCAAGAGGGAGATCAGGATCGGCGACAAGTCCGCAAGCTCGGGGAGAACGCACTCAAGGGAGTTCGCCCACAAGCACAAGGAGGAATCCTCTTCCTCTATCAAGTCCCAACGGAAGGGTGATAAGAAGAAGAAGATGAAGAAGGTGGTCTACTACGAGACCGACTCTTCGTCACCCTCCACCTCCAGCTCAGAATCGACATCCGTCACTTCTAAGCGCCATGAGCGCAAGAAGTATAGTAAGATGCCCCTTCGCTATCCTCGCATTTCAAAACGCACTCCATTACTTTCCGTCCCATTAGGCAAACCACCTATGTTTGATGGTGAAGATTATTCTATGTGGAGTGATAAAATGAGGCATCGCCTAACCTCACTCCACAAAAGTATATGGGATATATGTTGAGTATGAAGCGCAGGTACCAAAGGAAGGGGACAAAGATTATGATTCGGAGGAGGTCGAACAAATTCAACACTTCAACTCCCAAGCCACTACTATACTCGTCGCCTCTCTAAGTCGAGAGGAGTATACTAAGGTGCAAGGGTTGAAGAGCGCAAAGGAGATTTGGGACGTGCTCGAGACCGCACACGGAGGAGACGAGGTGACCAAGATCACCAAGAGGGAGACGATTGAGGGGGAGCTCGGTCGGTTCATGCTTCACCAAGGGGAGGAGCCACAAGCGATGTACAACCGGCTCAAGACCTTGGTGAACCAAGTGCGCAACCTCGGGAGCACCAAATGGGATGACTGAAAGTCGCCTAGAGGGGGGGGGGTGAATAGGCGGAACCTGAAAATTAAAACTTTATCCCCCAACTAGATCCCTTGATTAGTGGTTAGAACAAGATATACAAATATCGGAGAATAGAAACTATGTTCTTGCTTGAAAAGAGTATTGCTAAATAATGCGGAAGTGATAAATCAATATAACTAGTAAGTTATAGAATAACAAGGCAAGAAGCCTTAGATGAGAAGAGCACAAGGACAAGTTCTTTCTTGCAACGTGTTGCTTCACTAAATGGGAATTTAACTTGAAGCAACACCAAATGATATTAGCAAATAAAGAGGCAAGAAAACTTAGAGCAAGGGAACACAAACAAATCACAAGCAATAAACACAATTGACACGGGTGATTTGTTTTACCGAGGTTCGGCCCTCGAAGGCCTAGTCCCCGTTGAGGAGTCCACTTAAGGACGGGTCTTTTTCAACCCTTTCCCTCTCTCCCCCGATCACACAAGGATCGGTGAGCTCTTCTTCTTCTCAAGGATCACTCTCGATCCCACAAGGACCACCACAATCTTTGGTGTCTCTTGCTAGCTATTACAAGCCTCCAAAACTTTGGAGGAAGTTCGATGGGAGTCAATACTCCACGCACAAATGAACACAAAGATGTAGCACACACTATCTCTCAATGAATCTCACAAGGTGCTAGGGCTAAACTCAATTGAGTAGCTCTCAATTGCTTGCTCTCTCTTTTGTGGCACTTGTGTTGGTTGTAGTGGACTAAATCTTGTGTATAGGATGGATCAATGAATATATGTGGTTGGGAGGGCTTGAGTATGTCAATTAGATGACTTGGAATGTTGCTTGGGCTCCCACACCTTGAAGTGGCCGGTTGGGGTGGTATTTATAGCCACCATCCAATTTTGTAGCCGTTGGAGAAGCTGCTGGCGATGGGCGCACCGGACAGTCCGGTGCACACCGGACATGTCCGGTGCGCCAGCCACGTCATCCTATCCGTTGAGATTGGAGCTGGTCGACCGTTGGAGGCTTTGTCCTCATGTGGCACCGGACAGTCCGGTGCAGCACCGGACAGTCCGGTGCCCCTCTGACTTCTGCTCTGACACTCTGAATTCAACTGTACACTTTGCAGAGTCGACCGTTGCGCGCAGATGACCGTTGCTCCGCTGGCACACCGGACAGTCCGGTGAATTTTAGCAGAGCGACCTCCCATTTTCCCGAAGCTGGCCAGTTCAGAGCCGCTTCACTCTGGAGCACCGGACACTGTCCGGTGGTGCACCGGACAGTCCGGTGAATTATAGTGGGCTGCGCCTGAGAAACCCGAAGGTGAAGAGTTTGAAGACAATCCTCCCTGGTGCACCGGACATGGTCCGGTGGTGCACCGGACACTGTCCGGTGGCACACCGGACAGTCCGGTGCGCCATACCAGGGAGCACTTCGGTTTCTCTTTGCTCCTTTCTTTTGAACCTTGTCTTGTTCTTTTTATTGGTTTTGAGTTGAATCTTTGGCACCTGTAGAACATGTAATCTAGAGCAAACTAATTAGTCCAATTGTTTGTGTTGGACATTCAACCACCAAAATCATTTAGGAAAAGGTTTGAAGCCTATTTCCCTTTCAATCTCCCCCTTTTTGGTGATTGATGCCAACACAAACCAAAGCAAATATATAAGAGAATAATTGAACTAGTTTGCATAGGATAGGTGCAAAGATTGTTTGGAATTAAACCAATATTCATTTCATAAAATATGCATGGTTGCTTTTCTTTGTTTTTAACATTTTGGACCATGCTTGCACCTCAAGTTTTGTTTTTTTTTTGCAAATGTTTTGGAAATTCTTTTTCAAAGTTTTTTGTAAATAGTCAAAGGTGAATGAATCATAAGATTTGGAAATTTCTCCCCCTGTTTCAAATGCTTTTCCTTTGACTAAACAAAACTCCCCCTAGATTAAATCCTCCTCTTAGAGTTCAAGAGGGTTTTGATATACATTTTTGAAAAACTATTTTTCTTCTCCTTTTGAACACAATAGGATACCAATTGATAAATACTTTTGGAAAGCACTAAGTTTTTGAAATTGGTGGTGGTGCGGTCCTTTTGCTTTGGGCTCACTTCTCCCCCTTTTTGGCATGAATCGCCAAAAACGGAATCATTAGAGCCCTCTCTATAAGTTGTCTCCCCCTTTGGTAAATAATATATGAGTGAAAGATTATACCAATGTGGAGAGATAGTATGGAGTGATGGCGAAGGGTAGATAATACCAATAGAGTTGAGTGAAAGCCTTGTCTTCGCCGAAGACTCCATTTCCCTTTCAATCTACGACTTAGCATAGTAATATACTTGGAAACATATTAGTCGTAGTCATGGTACGGGGATAATAGGATATATGCATTTGTACCAAAATGAAAGAGATATGATCAAGAGATATGTCAATTAAGCATGATCATGGTTCTATATAATATAGATTTCTCCCCCTAAATATGTGCCTTGAGAGGAATACATATTTTGGCCTTAAATGCCAAGTGCACATAATTAGGTTAGTGAGAACAAGTCTATATCATAGAGAAAGTGAAGTGCATTGTGTCATAGTATATGTGTGATGCTCAAGACAGTTTATGCACTTATGAAAGCATGTTGTAAATATTTTAAGCATTTTCCTTTAAAGATTTCAAAGAGACTTAAGGACCATCCACCTTTGGAACAAAGGTAGCTTATCCTCGTTACAAGGTTAAGCTTTAAGCTCTTTGACAATAGAACCACTTCATCTAGTTTTAGCAAAGATGCAATAATGCATGAGTGAAATTTTTAAGAGGTTAAACTAGGTATGAAGCAGGGATAAATGCAAAGGACATGCTTTCTCTTCCTTTTATACAAGATATGCAAAGAGTGTATATAAGAGGAAGATTTTAGGTACATATGTAAATGATAGGAATAAGTTTTACCCGTTTTGTACCTTTACTTGTAGACGCTCTCTTCATTGTGCTTTTGTCCTTAGTCTTGTTTGCTTAAGACCTATGCTCAATGACAATGTGTGAAAATATTTTGCACAAGAGAGAGTTCTTACAACTAGTGATCCTTTTCCAAGTCATGGTTAACATATATTAAGTGGATCACAAATTGTATAAATGAATCATGAATTCTCCTTTTAACTTAGTGCATATCAAGAGAGGTATCGATTGGAAAGAATATGAGGCACTAAGTGTCATTTGATGTTATTCTATGATCAAACAAACAATGGATGCGATCAAGAGAGTAACATATTGGAATAGGAATTAAGCTTAAAATAGGAGAATCCAATAAGCATGCTACTTTAGTAATGAGAGCAACAATCCTTGATAAAAGCAACATTATTTTAACAAGATGGATTGATGTGTAGTAGCATACTTCATGAGAAACACTATTCTCATGCAAGAGACTATATGAAGTTACCGAGATAAAGCAATATTCTCAACATAATCAAGATAAAAAGGCTCTCCCTAAAGATATGCATCAAGTATTTGAATGAATTGAATGGATGCATTTACTTTAAAGACAAATAGAGAGAAGCCTTAACATCTTGATCAAGGCTCATTAAATTTGTAATAAATAACTTGAGCCTAGTATTCTCAATATGAAAGGGTTTAGAATACTCACAACCACACCATTGATTGTTTCGTAGAAGTAGGTGGTGTTGTTCTTGATGTTTTCCTCTTTCACTTGAGAGTCCTCCCTTTGCAGTGGCTTCTTTTTCCTTTCAAACTTATTGAAAATACTCAAGAAGAATATTAGTAATACAAGGGATTATATAGTGATGGATGATTTCTTTTAGATAGGAAATAAGCATAATTCATCATCCATGAGTCACATAGATATGAAGTAAATTCCTTAACGCTAGTGCACATTATCAGAAAAGAGGAATGAGCACCTTTTTAATCATTTTTGATCAATCAAAGTAATTTTACTTTTTCATATTGAATTTATTATCATGACTTAGAAGCGCATCAATAAGAGAATGGATATAGCAAAGGCATGAATTAGATTCTAATGGGCAAGCGCATTTATGAAAATGATATTGAATGCATACTTAGTTAATTTCGGTCCAATAAAGAATCTATTCCTCACAAGGGTAGAATATGATAGTTTAGATTAAATACCCATTGAGATGGGAACCAAACTTAAGAAGATGAGTTCCCATACCTTTGCTTTTACCTTTCTTCCTTTGGGTGAAGCTCAACCCATGAGGCTTGTGCACTTTCTCTCTTGTAGATTTTCATAATTGAACTCAAGAGAAATGTTAGTAGCAACACAAGCACTAGTTTCCATTTTTTTTTAATCATTTTGATAAGGAATGAGAAGCTAGATTACCAAAACATGGAAACTCCATAGCATGAACTAGATTATCCATAGATGATGTTATGCTCAATTTTAACTCATAAACAAGCATAAATAATCCTTTGAGATTATAGGAATAAATCTAATTCATGATTTGGAAAGCGATAAATGTGAAAGAATCATATCCAATTTGAGCAAGTAGAAATACATCATAAAACATTGGATTGATTTTTCTTTTCATGTTAGATTACATGCTTCCAAAGAGAAACTTATTCTCTACAAGTGAGACTACTCGGGTTACTTAGATAGAAATCATTAGTCTCACTATTCTAGTTATAGAGAGAGTTTTCCTTTTACAAGTGTCCTAAAGATTTGAATTCCTTACATGACACCTTATTCTTTTAAGAACATGAAATATCCCTCTATATCTAGAATCATGGCAATAACAAGATAATTAGAGGAAGGATATGCCATGACAACTAGCAACAATTTTAAAGCATGTAGATTGTCATAATATAGACATGAAGAATATGCAATCTACCATATGAGAGGAAATTCTTTAAAGAATGGTAATATCAATTTAAGGACATTTGAAGTGCTTCAATTTTTCTATGTGACTACACAAGACACATAAGAAATGATATTTTAAATACTTAAAAGATAAGTGTTACCATCCTTTGGCTTTCCTCCATGCTGTAGGCCTTGATTTTTCGCATATGATATCTGTTCACTTCCTACAACATATAATATCTTCCTCGAGATGATATGAGTTTAAGAGACAACAATTTGAAAAATAACCTTGGGTCAATCATGTATATAGATCATTGAAGATTGATGGCTCGAGTTGATAAGAATTGAATGAACTCTCTCAAGCACCCCAAAGACTTCATATCATCTCCTTCTCCTACAAAGCTTGTTAAGCACATTTTGGTACCCATCGCTTGATGGGTCCGTTAAGGTTAGTCGACAAAGATCTAGGAACCCAAAAGTCCTTTGTTTTAGCACTAGGTAAACTCATTACCTTTCTAACACAAGTTGCAATTTTGGGTTGCCTAGTTACATGAAAATCAATTGACAAGTTAGGAGTGGAATTGTTACCAATTGGACAATCCTTGCATTGATGTCCCTTCTTTCGGCATGTATAGCATAGGCGTTTTTCAAGTTTTGAAGTTTTCTTCTTTCCTTGTTTGTTGCTTGCTACATGGTTAGTAAAAACTTTCTTTTCTAACCCTATGCCTTTTTGTTTTAAATGGGGACAAGATCTAAGCAAGTGTCCCTTCTTGGAGCATTTAAAACAAGGTCTATCATCCTTGTTAATAATCAAGCCATTTTTAATGTAGGGACATGACCTAATCAAGTGCCCCTCTTCAAAGCATTCACTACACCTCTTAATGTGAAGTGTGGCTTGATCATTACCTTGGATGTTACTTTTTGTGGAGGCGTAGTTGAGGCTTTTGTAGGAGGTGTTGAAATTCATCTTTTGTTTCTTCCTCTTGGCAATCCTCAATTCCTTGACATTTTCTTCAAGAGATGTAGTGCATGCCACGGTTGTTCCCGTCTCAAGCTTCTTCACCATGTGATCACGGTTATCTTGAGAAGGTTGGGCAATGCATTTCCCTTTTAGTTGTGTCAAGCTCTTCTTTAGCCTCTCATTTTCTTCTTTGAGCTTTTGATATGAATCATCATTTGTTCCTGCAAATTCTAGCTCAAAGGAAGATTTGCTTGTCGACAAACAACAAGCATTAGCACATGGTAATATAGTATCAATTTGAATACATGTGCATGAGTGAGGTTGTTGGGATTTTAAGTTTTCTATCACAACCTCATGAGCAATGTTTAATATGATATGATCATCCATAAGATTTTTATGAGAACATAGAAGCATATCATATTTTTCTTGAAAAGCTAGATTTTCAACTTTTAGCTTTTCCACTTGGTTCTTAAGCAAGGTATTCTTATTTACTAATTGAGCGATACAATGTAAAGTGTTATCTTGCTCAATTGAAATAGTTTCATACCTTTGGACCAAATCAACATGAGAGCACTTTAGCTCTTCATGTTCTTTAGTCAACTTGTCAAAGTGTAGCATTTTCATGGAGAGAATATCTTCTAGCCTTTGACGAGCTTCGCTTTGCTCTCTCGCTCTTTCTAGAAGTTTGAGCATGACCGCCTTATCTTCTTGGCTTAGGCGAGCGTAGAGATGCAAGAAGCTTCTTTCTTCCTCCTCATCCTCATTTGTCCTTCCGCTATCATTTGCATTAGCCACACAACACATGTGAGAATCGAAATGGGAAGACAAACCTTTTGGAGAGGTGGATTCATCATTTGGTCTCCATCGTTCATTCTCTTCTTCTTCCTTGCAAGGGTTAGTATCACAAATACCAAAGGAAGTAGAGACACAAAATGAACTATCATGTTTGGACTCATCAAGTTTGCTTCTAATTCTAGTCCAAATATCATGCGCATCATGGATGGATTCGTCATAGCTTGATATGAAGGCATGATAATCTTCTTTGCTAAGAGAATTAGTTAAGATGTCAAAAGCTAGATAGTTTAAGCGATAACATCTTTGATCCTCCTCGGAATTAATTTTTCCATTGAAATTAGAGGGAAAAATACTCTTGTCTATAATTTGTTCTAATCGTGGATCTATGGTTCTAAAAGCATTTATCACACTAGTAGACCATGAGTCATAATTGGAACAATCATCAAATAATATTTCAAGAGTTACCTCCTTTTGAGTTACGTTCGATGGAGGAGTCTTCTTGTTCTTTTGGGATCTTTTACGAGCCATCACTTCGAGTTGTTAGACTCAAGATGAAGTGCCTAGCTCTGATACCAATTGAAAGTCGCCTAGAGGGGGGGGGGGTGAATAGGCGGAACCTGAAAATTAAAACTTTATCCCCCAACTAGATCCCTTGATTAGTGGTTAGAACAAGATATACAAATATCGGAGAATAGAAACTATGTTCTTGCTTGAAAAGAGTATTGCTAAATAATACGGAAGTGATAAATCAATATAACTAGTAAGTTATAGAATAACAAGGCAAGAAGCCTTAGATGAGAAGAGCACAAGGACAAGTTCTTTCTTGCAACGTGTTGCTTCACTAAATGGGAATTTAACTTGAAGCAACACCAAATGATATTAGCAAATAAAGAGGCAAGAAAACTTAGAGCAAGGGAACACAAACAAATCACAAGCAATAAACACAATTGACACGGGTGATTTGTTTTACCGAGGTTCGGCCCTCGAAGGCCTAGTCCCCGTTGAGGAGTCCACTTAAGGACGGGTCTTTTTCAACCCTTTCCCTCTCTCCCCCGATCACACAAGGATCGGTGAGCTCTTCTTCTTCTCAAGGATCACTCTCGATCCCACAAGGACCACCACAATCTTTGGTGTCTCTTGCTAGCTATTACAAGCCTCCAAAACTTTGGAGGAAGTTCGATGGGAGTCAATACTCCACGCACAAATGAACACAAAGATGTAGCACACACTATCTCTCAATGAATCTCACAAGGTGCTAGGGCTAAACTCAATTGAGTAGCTCTCAATTGCTTGCTCTCTCTTTTGTGGCACTTGTGTTGGTTGTAGTGGACTAAATCTTGTGTATAGGATGGATCAATGAATATATGTGGTTGGGAGGGCTTGAGTATGTCAATTAGATGACTTGGAATGTTGCTTGGGCTCCCACACCTTGAAGTGGCCGGTTGGGGTGGTATTTATAGCCACCATCCAATTTTGTAGCCGTTGGAGAAGCTGCTGGCGATGGGCGCACCGGACAGTCCGGTGCACACCGGACATGTCCGGTGCGCCAGCCACGTCATCCTATCCGTTGAGATTGGAGCTGGTCGACCGTTGGAGGCTTTGTCCTCATGTGGCACCGGACAGTCCGGTGCAGCACCGGACAGTCCGGTGCCCCTCTGACTTCTGCTCTGACACTCTGAATTCAACTGTACACTTTGCAGAGTCGACCGTTGCGCGCAGATGACCGTTGCTCCGCTGGCACACCGGACAGTCCGGTGTACACCGGACAGTCCGGTGAATTTTAGCAGAGCGACCTCCCATTTTCCCGAAGCTGGCCAGTTCAGAGCCGCTTCACTCTGGAGCACCGGACACTGTCCGGTGGTGCACCAGACAGTCCGGTGAATTATAGTGGGCTGCGCCTGAGAAACCTGAAGGTGAAGAGTTTGAAGACAATCCTCCCTGGTGCACCGGACATGGTCCGGTGGTGCACCGGACACTGTCCGGTGGCACACCGGACAGTCCGGTGCGCCATACCAGGGAGCACTTCGGTTTCTCTTTGCTCCTTTCTTTTGAACCTTGTCTTGTTCTTTTTATTGGTTTTGAGTTGAATCTTTGGCACCTGTAGAACATGTAATCTAGAGCAAACTAATTAGTCCAATTGTTTGTGTTGGACATTCAACCACCAAAATCATTTAGGAAAAGGTTTGAAGCCTATTTCCCTTTCAATGACCATGAGATGGTCAAGGTTATTCTAAGATCACTTGTATTTCTTAATCCCACTCAAGTTCAATTAATTCGTGGTGATCCTAGATACAAGCTAACGTCTCCCGAGGAAGTGATAGGAAAATTTGTGAGCTTTGAATTGATGATCAAAGGCTCCAAGAAAATCATCGAGCAAGGCGCCTTCTCCACACCCGATGTGCAACCCGTGGCATTCAAGGCAATGAAGGAAAAGAAAGAAGACTCTACACCGAGTAGAGTCCCCATCGACGCCTCCAAGCTCGACAACGAGGAGATGGTGCTCATCATCAAGAGTTTTCGACAAATCCTCAAGCAAAGGAGGGGGAAGGACTACAAGCCCCGCTCCAAGAAAGTTTGCTACAAGTGTGGTAAGCCCGGTCATTTTATTGCAAAATGTCCATTATCAAGTGATAGTGACAGGGGCGATGACAAGAAGGGAAAGAGAAGAGAAAAGAAGAGGTACTAAAAGAAGAAGGGCGGCGATGCCCATGTTTGTCAGGAGTGGGACTCCGACGAGAGCTCCACCGACTCCTCCGACGAGGACGCCGCAAACATCGCCGTCACCAAGGGCCTTCTCTTCCCCAACATCGGCCACAAGTGCCTCATGGCAAAGGACGGCTAAAAGAAGAAGGTAAAATTTAGATCCTCCACTATATATGCAACATCTAGTGATGAGGCTAATTCTAGTGATGTTGAGGATGATTTATTGACACTTTTTGCCAACCTAAACATGCAACAAAAGGAGAAATTAAATGAATTAATTAGTGCTATTCACGATAAGGATGAACTCTTAGATAGTCAAGAGGACTTCCTAATTAAAGAAAATAAAAAGCATGTTAAGGTTAAAAATGCTTATGCTGTAGAGGTAGAAAAATGTGAAAAATTAACTAGTGAGCTAAGCACTTGCCATGATGTTATTTCCAACCTTAGAAATGAGAATGCTAAATTTAATGCTAAGGTTGAGAATTTAAATGTTTTTGATGATTCTCTTATTAGTCTTAAGAATGATAATGCTAGTTTGATTACTAAGATTGACAAGTTAAATGCATCACTCTCTAGCCTTAAAATTGAGAATGAAAAATTGATTGCTAAGGCTAAAGATTTAAATGTTTGCAATGTTTCCATTTCCAATCTTAGAGATGAAAATGCTATATTACATGCTAAGATTGTTGAACTAAATTCTTGCAAACCCTCTACATCTACCGTTGAGCATGTTACTATTTGCACTAGATGTAGAGATGTTAACATTGATGCTATTCATGATCACATGGCTATGATTAAACAACAAAATGATCATATAGCAAAATTAGATGCTAAAATTGCCGAGCATGAACTAGAAAATGAGAAATTTAAATTTGCTCGTAGCATGCTTTATAGTGGGAGACGCCCTGGCATTAAGGATGACATTGGCTTCCAACAGGGAGACAATGTCAAGCTTAATGCCCCTCCTAAAATATTGTCAAACTTCGTTAAGGGCAAAGCTCCTATGCCTCAGGATAACGAGGGTTACATTTTATACCCTGCCGGTTATCCCGAGCACAAAATTAGGAGAATTCACTCTAGGAAGTCTCACTCTGGCCCTAATCATGCTTTTATGTATAAGAGTGAGACATCTAGTTCTAGGCAACCCACTCATGCTAAATTGCCTAAGAAGAAAACTCCTGTTGCATCAAATGATCATAACATTTCATTTAAGACTTTTGATGCTTCTATGTGCTAACTAACAAATTAGGCAAAGTAGTTGCCAAATATGTTGGGGACAAACACAAGGGGTCAAAGACTTATGTTTGGGTACCCAAGGTGCTTGTTTCTAATGTCAAAGGACCCAAGACCGTTTGGGTACCTAAGAACAAGGCCTAAAATTGTTTTGTAGGTTTATGCATCCGGGGGCTCAAGTTGGATCATCGATAGCGGGTGCACAAACCACATGACAGGGGAGAAGAATATGTTCTCCTCCTATGAGAAAAACCAAGATCCCCAAAGAGCTATCACATACGGGAATGGAAACCAAGGTTTGGTCAAAGGACTTGGTAAAATTGCAATATCACCTGACCATTCTATTTCCAATGTTTTCTTGTAGATTCTCTAGATTACAATTTGCTTTCTGTTTCTCAATTATGCAAAATGGGCTACAACTGTATTTTTACGGATATAGGTGTTACTGTCTTTAGAAGAAGTGATGATTCAGTAGCATTTAAGGGAGTGCTAGAGGGTCAGCTATACTTAGTAGATTTTGATAGAGCTGAACTCGACACTTGCTTAATTGCTAGGACTAACATGGGTTGGCTCTGGCACCGCCGACTAGCCCATGTTGGGATGAAGAATCTTCATAAGCTTCTAAAGGGAGAGCACATTTTGGGACTAATCAATGTTCATTTTGAGAAAGACAGGGTTCGTAGCGCATGTCAAGCAGGGAAGCAAGTTGGTGTTCATCATCCACACAAGAACATCATGACGACCGACAGGCCGCTTGAGCTACTCCACATGGACCTATTCGGCCCGATAGCTTACATAAGCATCGGCGGGAGTAAGTATTGTCTTGTAATTGTGGATGATTATTCTCGCTTCACTTGGGTGTTCTTTTTGCAGGAAAAATCACAAACCCAAGAGACATTAAAGGGATTCTTGAGACGAGCTCAAAATGAGTTCGGCTTAAGGATCAAGAAAATTAGAAGCGACAACGGGACGGAGTTCAAGAACTCTCAAATCGAAGGCTTCCTTGAGGAGGAGGGCATCAAGCATGAGTTCTCTTCTTCCTACACGCCACAACAAAATGGTGTAGTGGAGAGGAAGAATAGAACTCTATTAGACTTGGCAAGGACCATGCTTGATGAGTACAAGACCTCAGACCGGTTTTAGGCAGAAGCGGTCAACACCGCTTGCTACGCCATCAACCGGTTATATCTTCACCGAATCCTCAAGAAGACATCTTATGAACTCCTCACCGGTAAAAAGCCCAATGTTTCATATTTTAGAGTCTTTGGTAGCAAATGCTTTATTCTTGTTAAAAGAGGTAGAAAATCTAAATTTGCTCCTAAGGCTGTAGAAGGCTTTTTACTTGGTTATGATTCAAACACAAGGGCATATAGAGTCTTTAACAAGTCCACTGGACTAGTTGAAGTTTCTTGTGACATTGTGTTTGATGAGACTAACGGCTCTCAAGTAGAGCAAGTTGATCTTGATGAGCTTGATGATGAAGAGGCTCCGTGCGTCGCGCTAAGGAACATGTCCATTGGGGATGTGTGTCCTAAGGAATCCGAAGAGCCTCCACATGCACAAGATCAACTATCTTCCTCAATGCAAGCATCTCCACCAACTCAAGATGAGGATCAAGCTCAAGATTATGATGAAGATCAAGAGGAGCCACCTCAAGAGGAGGACAATGATCAAGGGGGAGATGCTAATGATCAAGACAAGGAAGATGATGAGGGTCCAAAACCGCCACACCCAAGAGTTCACCAAGTAATCCAACGAGATCACCCCGTGAACACCATCCTCGGCGACATTCATAAGGGGGTAACCACTCGATCTCATGTTGCTCATTTTTGTGAACATTACTCTTTTGTTTCCTCTATTGAGCCACACAGGGTAGAGGAAGCACTTCAAGATTCGGATTGGGTGCTGGCGATGCAAGAGGAACTCAACAACTTCACGAGGAATGAGGTATGGCATTTAGTTCCATGTCCTAACCAAAATGTTGTAGGAACCAAGTGGGTCTTCTGCAACAAGCAAGATGAGCATGGTGTAGTGACAAGGAACAAAGCCCGACTTGTGGCCAAGGGTTATTCACAAGTAGAAGGTTTGGATTTCGGTGAAACCTATGCACCCGTAGCTAGGCTTGAGTCAATTCATATTTACTTGCCTATGCTACTTACCATGGCTTTAAGCTTTATCAAATGGACGTGAAAAGTGCTGTGACGGAACCTCCCAAGTAATTAGGCCCACCTACAGTTGTCCTTGTCTCACAGACATCAGACAACCCTGTAGGTGCCCCTGAACTACTTGACAAGTTCGGTATCTTTCCTTACCTTACCAGGAACGTCTCACCCATCTTGTAGACATTACAGAACATCGGAGATAAAGAAATGCGGAAGCGAATTACATAATCTTACATTTATTCCACAAGTAAGCTTGAGTTATATTATTACAGACCAGCTTAAAAGTGAGTGCATAGGAGTAATATTATACAAACCAGGGAGGCAAAAACTCCTCCCAAGAAGCTAAAGGCCAAAGATCCTAAACAGAGGACCGAGTCCTCCCGCACCTCAGTCTTGATTTTCTTCTTTTGGAACCACCTTGGCACAGAAGTAGCAAAAGTCTGCTACTTCCTCACCTAAAAACAACGAAGGGATAAACCCTGAGTATGGAATACTCAGCAAGTCTTACCCGACTAAAGAAAAAGACTCTCAAGGGTATGCTGGTTATATGGGAGTCAAGGTAAGGCTTTTCAATATTCAAAGACTCTGTTTTTGCAGAAATGCTTACTAAAGTGGATCCTTAAAAATCCAGTTTTATTTGTCAAGTTAAATAAAATTACCTACACTAGAGTTCTTTCTATCCTAGTTCAATCACTGGTCCTGCACTAGCCAATTTCTTTAACAAAAACCCATCATCTTTAGTGGAATGCTACGTGTAGGTCAGTGACCAAGTCTTCATAACCGCGAAGGTACGGCGATCCGAATCGATTATACTCAGCTGAGGATCTCCAATCACACGACATATGTAGCACTTAACCCTTGCATATGTCAACCCGCCACCGGGGTTCTTAAGACCGGATCAGGTTCACGCAAACCGAGAGCACAGATACACCACCGTCCAGCCTCTTGCCACGGAGGGTACACGCTACTCTCGCCACCGCTCCACGCCCATTTCGTGTTATCTTATTCCGGCCTTAGTCTGCCCGAGGCAAGGCTTACCCATGACGAGGCATGTGACCAGTTAAAGGGTCCTCGATCATCAAGCCTACATCGACAAGGTCCTTAATCGACTCAGACGGAGACACTACACCGAGACTCTCTTCTCGTGCAAGTCACCCACCCGGTCTCAGCTTAATCATTTCAAACCCAAAGTTTGGTACCTGACAGAGGTACATCTTTTTCGATGTTGGACCCATCATGGCCATGATGGATCCACCATCAAGTTTTGTTTTCGAAAACATCCCTCCCACTTTGCCAAACATCTTTTGTAAAACAAATCCTTTTGTTTTTCTAAAGCAATACTAAGCATAGTAAAACCTTTTTGTAAAAACAGGATTTCAAGGAGGGTAATAAAGATCAAGGAAGGTAATGCAGGAATTGTTTAATCAATCAACTCCTATCACCTAATGCAGCAAGCAAGTGAGAAAGATTTTAAAAACACCAAGGAAGGTGGCAAATGCACCGGGGCTTGCCTTCGTTTGCAGGTGATTCAGGCTCGGATCCACAAATGTCGAAGTAGAAACTATTCCCGGCCTGAGTGTCCAAAGGTGGTTGCACTTGCTCTTCGGGGACTTCTACCTCTTCTTCACGTTCTAACCATAACCATGCATAGGTATAAGAATGGATGCTATGGGATGCTCATGAGGATGCAAAGATAACATAAACTTATTAGTTACGTCTTGAATACAACTTGCCTTCACGGAGTTCCGGAAACTTAGGGTTTCCGGAGTCGGTAAAGGAGTTCATAGGGCAGGGGGGGTGTTTTGGGGTTTGGTGATCAAACAAGGTTCAAATCAATTCAAACTCTACCCAAGGTCTCTAAATATTGTATAACACTCACATAAAAATTTTGGGCATTTTAGGACTTATCAATTATTTTCTAAAAATCTATAACCAAGACTTTTAATTACTTTAAATACCCTAAAATTTCTTATTTTCACCAAAAATCACCAACTTATTTTTATTAAATACTATGGAAAATAACAAACCTAGGAAAATTAGTTTCACAATTTTAGCATTTTTCTACATTTTTTTTACACATTTCTAAAGTTTTCCTAAAAAAGAAAAAGAAAAGGGATAAACAGGACTGGGCCGATTCTGAGCCCAGGCGGCCCAGGCCAGAGAGGAAAGCGCCCGCGCGCGGCCGCGCCCTGGCGGCTTTGCGGAAAGGACCTCGGGGTTGGATTTATTTGGAGATAGGTTCGTTTACTGTTTCTCTAAGTCGCTGACACTTTACAACCAGACCCTCCGGTTTCTATCAATTCACGACTAAAAGTCCTCGACGCCGTTCACGCACGGCCGCGCTCCGGCGAGCCAGCAGACCGGCCGAACGGGGCAACGGCTGGGTTCTCCGAGCGGTGGACACGAAATTGGGGTCAGCCTGACCACTTCCCCTAACTTAATCGCATGATTGATGAACTATAGAGCTCCGGCCACGGTGGCCGTAAGCAAAGCGGCAAGACAGCCGTGTTCCCGGCGATGGGCGTTGGTCTAGTTCAATTAAAGGGGTCGGGGAGCATCACTGAGGCATGAGAATGCTCAAACGAGGAAGCAAAGGGTGGGAACTGACCGGAGTTGGGCTGGCGACGGTGAGCTTGATTCACGGCGGCGGAAAACCAGTTTGGGGGCAACGAGCAATTCAGGCGAGCTGGTGGGCGATCGAGTGTGGAAGCGGGTGCTACAGCTTCACGACTATATGGCGCAACTATCCCCGCCCTCAATTTATAGGCGCCGGGAGCGGTGGCCGGTGAATTTGAGGAGGACGCGCGGCGGTCGGAAGTGAGGAAGAAGTGTTGGCCGCGGTGAATACGTGTCCACCGCCGTGGCAATTCTCTCGGCGATGATGGGACAGTCATAGGGCGTTACGGCGGTGCTGTGAACCGGCTAGGCCACGCGGCGCACGGTCGGGCAGCAGCGGTCGACGGCGAACTTATCGCCAGCCGCAAAGCAGAAGGAAGACAGGGGGGGTCGTCGGAGTGGTGGCCAGCTCACCGGCGGTAAAGATCTTTACCAAGCTACGCTTATCCAAGGACCACAGAGCACGAATCTCGGCAAACGACGATCGACGGCGACGGCTATCAGCGATGAGCACGAACCCGATCTTCTTCAGTTTACCGGTCACTGTACCATGGCCATACGCTCATCAGTGCACCTGACAGCCACAGTTTAGGACCAAATCTCTCTGAAATTTCTCTAGTAACTCATTCCACTCTCTGTAGCAAAGTTTTAAAGCTACAAACCAGCTACAATTCGATTATAGGGATTAGGCTGAGTTGAGCACTGGATCATGCTCAAAACCTAGCTTGAAGTCGAGGTCAGTTCACTGCTAGTCTGAAAATTCAGACATAACAGCGTGACAGCCCAACTTTAGGCTTGGTTTTCTCTAAATTCTTCTTAACAACTAAGCTCGCAACCTTAAGCAAAGTTGTTCTCCTATAATGGGTCTTCAACTTTGATGTGGTAACCTAGGGTAAAAACCCTATACTTTGTAAGTTACAAAGCCCCAAAGTTGAGCCAATGCCACTAAAATCTAAAATCCAGACTTAACCCCAAAAAAAGGTTAAGTGGGGCACTTTTGCACTTAAGTCCAAATCTCAAGTTTTGGATTGCAAATTCTCATATAAGTGACCCAAATAACTTAAAATACTTATTTGACTTGGTTTTTGCACTTTAGCCCAAAAGTGGACTAATTTTACACTTAGGTCCCTAGGGTTTGGTTTCAGGGTTTCCCAGGGTTCCAATTAGGGTTTCTGGGATCCCAGGGGTATAAATGTGATTCAACTTTATTGTTGGGGTCATTTTATGACTTTTACCCTAAAGCTTTTAGGTTTTCTCAACTTAAGTTAAGTTTTACCCCTTTAATCACTATTTAGGGTTAAGTCCTTTAACCAGGGTCCTATTTGTAAAACATTAAAACAATACAACTTGTTTGAAATTTTTGCCTAGTGGATGCACTCTAGGTGTGTCAAACATATGCAATGCCCATGCTCATGATGCCATGCTCAAGTTTTAGTTATAGTAACACCAGGGGTGTTACAAGTGCCTTCCTCAATAGACCAATCAAGGAAGAGGTCTATGTTGAGCAACCTCCTGGCTTTGAAGATAGTGAGTACCCTAACCATGTCTATAAACTCTCTAAGGCGCTTTATGGGCTTAAGCAAGCCCCAAGAGCATGGTATGAATGCCTAAGAGATTTTCTTATCGCTAATGGCTTCAAAGTCGGAAAGGCCGATCCTACTCTTTTTACTATAACACTTGAAAATGATTTGTTTGTATGCCAAATTTATGTTGATGATATCATATTTGGGTCTACTAACGAATCTACATGTGAAGAGTTTAGTAGGATCATGACTCAAAAATTCGAGATGTCTTTGATGGGGGAGTTGAAGTATTTCCTAGGATTTCAAGTGAAGCAACTCCAAGAGGGCACCTTCATTAGCCAAACCAAGTACATTCAAGACATTCTTGCAAAGTTTGGGATGAAGGATGCTAAGCCCATCAAGACACCCATGGGAACTAATGGGCATCTCGACCTCGACACGGGAGGTAAATCCGTAGATCAAAAGGTATACCGGTCGAAGATAGGTTCTTTACTCTATTTATGTGCTTCTCGACCAGATATTATGCTTTCCGTATGCATGTGTGCAAGATTCCAAGCCAATCCTAAGGAAGTTCACCTTAGGGCCGTCAAACGAATCTTGAGATATTTAGTTTATACTCCTAAGTTTGGCCTTTGGTACCCCAGGGGATCCGCATTTGATTTAATTGGTTATTCCGATGCTGATTGGGCAGGGTGTAAAATTAATAGAAAGAGCACATCAGGGACTTGCCAGTTCTTGGGAAGATATCTGCTGTCTTGGGCTTCAAAGAAGCAAAATTCTGTGGCTCTTTCTACCACTGAAGCCAAGTATATTGCCGCAGGCCATTGTTGCGCGCAATTGCTTTGGATGAGGCAAACCCTCAGGGACTATGGTTACAAATTAACCAAAGTTCCTCTTCTATGTGATAATGAGAGTGCAATCCGCATGGCGGATAATCCCGTTGAGCATAGCCGCACTAAACACATAGCCATTCGGTATCATTTTTTAAGGGATCACCAACAAAAGGGGGATATCGAGATTGCATATGTTAACACCAAAGAACAATTAGCCGATATCTTTACCAAGCCATTAGACGAGCAAACTTTTACCAAACTTAGGCATGAGCTAAATATTCTTGATTCTAGGAATTTTGATTGATGTTTTGCACCCATTGCTCATTTGTATACCTTTGATCATATCTCTTTCTTTGCTATGACTAATGTGGGTTTCAAGTGTCCTTCAAGCTAAGTCATAGATTGAAAGGGAAATGGAGTCCTCGGCGAAGACAAGGCTTCCACTCCACTCCATCGATTATTCATCCTTCGCCGTCGCTCCGCAAAACACTCTCCTTTGGTATAATCTTCACTCATATGTTATTTACCACAAGGGGAGAAACTAGTTACCAAAGGGCTTACATTTCACTCACAAGTAACTGTTTTTGGCGATTCATGCCAAAGGGGGAGAAAGTATTAGCCCAAAGCAAAAGGACCGCACCACCACCAATTTCAAAAATTACTCTTTCAACTTGTATTTAAAGAAGTGTTTTTCAAATTGGTATCTTATTTGTGATATAATTTCAGATTGGTATACCCTCTTCAAAATTAATATTTAAAACCCTCTTGAACACTAAGAGGAGGATTTCATTAAGGGGGAGTTTTGTTTAGTCAAAGGAAAAGCATTTAAAATAAGGGAGAGTTTTGTTTAGTCAAATCTTGAAAATGCTTCTCAAAATCTTATCATATACCTTTGACTATTTTGCAAAAGACTTTGAAAAGAATTTCCAAAACATTTGCAAAACAAAACAAGCGGTGCAAGCGTGGTCCAAAATTTTGAAATAAGAAGAAAGCCATCCATGCATATCTAGTAGAAATGATTATTGGTTTCATTCCAAGTAACCTTTGCACTTACATTATGAAAACTAGTTCAATTCTGTACTTTTATATTTGCTTTGGTTTGTGTTGGCATCAATCACCAAAAAGAGGGAGATTGAAAGGGAAATAGGCTTACACCTTTTCCTAATTGATTTTGGTGGTTGAATTGCCCAACACAAATAATTGGACTAACTAGTTTGCTCTAGACTATAAGTTTTACAGGTGCCAAGGGTTCACAATAAACCAATAAAAAGATCAAGAAAGTGTTCAAACAAAGAGAGCAAAAGACAACCGAAGTGTGCCCTGGTCTGGCGCACCGGACAGTGTCCGGTGCACCAGGGAACCAAACTCCGAACTGCTCACCTTCGGGAATTCTGGGAGCCGCTCCGCTATAATTCACCGGATTGTCCAGTGTAGCACCAGACTGTCCGGTGTGCCAGCGGAGTAACGACTACTACAGCGCCAACGATCGTCTGCAACAGCAGTTAATGTGCTACAGTGCGCGCAGAAGTCAGAGCAGAGCCAGAAGGCGCACCGGACAATCTACAGGACTTGTTCGGTGCACCACCGGACTGTCAGGTGGCCCAGAAGACAGAAGCTCCAATGGTCAAACCCTAACGGTCGGGTGACGTGGCTGGCGCACCGGACAATGTCCGGTGGCGCACCGGACTGTCCGGTGCGCCATACGACAGAAGCCCTCACCAACAGTTCTTTTGGTGGTTGGGGCTATAAATACCCCCCAACCACCACACTTCAATGAATCCAAGTTTTCAGCCTTCACACCTCATACAAGAGCTATAGCATTCAATACAAGACACAACCAAAGAGATCAAATCTTCTCCCAAGTTCAAAGACAATTCCAATCAAATAGTGACTAGTGAGAGAGAGATACTTGTGTTCATTTGAGCTCTTGCGCTTGGATTGCTTTTCTTCTTCCTTCTTTCGTGTGTTCAACTCAATTGTAACCAAGGCAAGAGACACCAATTGTGTGGTGGTCCTTGTGGGGACTTAGTGTCCCGTTTGATTGAGAAGAGAAGCTCACTCGGTCTAAGTGACTGTTTGAGAGAGGGAAAGGGTTGAAAGAGACCCGGTCTTTGTGACCACCTCAACGGGGAGTAGGTTTGCAAGAACCGAACCTCGGTAAAACAAATCACCGTGTCATCCGCCTTATTTGCTTGTGATTTGTTTTCGCCCTCTCTTTCGGACTCGTTTATATTTCTAACGCTAACTCCGGCTTGTAGTTGTGCTTAAAGTTTGTAAATTTCAGATTCGCCCTATTCACCCCCCTTTAGGCAACTTTCACTACCTCATACCATGGTTGTCCTCTAAGAATAGTGTGTGACCACTGGTACTTGGGTGCTTCGGTATATCCAACTTCTTGAAGTAGTCGCCACAGGACCATTAGAACACCAAAATCTCGAAGAAACTCTCCAACTCATGTAGGTGCTACTTGTTGATTCATCTATAGAGAAGAGCAACAGATACACGCTATTCACTAAGGATGTATGAACAAGGTAGATGAAACATGTACTAGAATAGCTACACAGGGGGTTTAACTTAAAGTTGTATGACATGATGCATGATCGTCCTATTCGTCCTTGCAACTCTTGCTAACATATAGTGGCTATCACGTTTTATGGCGGTGGCATACCTACTCACTCCATTATTGATCACTAGTCGCACTTCCCTAGGTTTTAGTTAGTGTACCTGCAGAAATATGCATTATAGTTGTGGGTTAGTGGTTAGCATCCTAAACTAGGCCACCTTATAGTCCTTAGTTCTAACCATATACTATTTGCACTTCTACTATCAGGATTTGCTTATTCATTCTTAAGTTTTTAAAAATAATTTGGACTCAAAATCTTTTTGAAGTATATCAAAGGATTACTTTAATATCCATGCTAATGGGGGATCGCTCCGATACCAATCTGTGGCAGCCCTCCCAAGTTATCGGGCCCACGTGCACCAATTCTTGCCTTGATGGCCTCAGATGGCTATGCACGTGTACCTGGTAACTTAACAAGGCTATCACGAGTTCAACAACTTGAACTCATTATCCCAAGGATCTCCCACCATACATGCATATTACAGTAATCAACATTCGATACACAAACTTCGAAGATAAGAGCGGAAGACTTTACAAAACATTCTTTTCATTTCTAAAACTAAAGGTTATTACATAGGAAGAGTTACATTTATTACAAGTCCTGATATACTTAAAGTGCATATCTTATTACCATAGCAGGAAGGTAGGAATCCTCCAAAGCTTATACACAAGCCTAACAAATCCTCCTCTAGAACTGGAAACGCCCTCCAGCCACAGGTACACTTAGAGTACTCCTCATCACCTACAACAACATGGGTTCAAAACCCTGAGTACGGAGTGTACTTTCACAAGTCTTACCCGACTAAGGAAAAAGGACTCTCAAGGATATGCTGGTTAAATAGGAATCAAGGAAAAGGCTTTAGCAAGAATCAACTTAGATACTTTTGCAGAAATAGCTTACTAAAGTGAGTCCTTACTTTCAATATTTTAACGCCAGATTAAATATTAATAGACTCTGGTTGCATCTAGTCTAATTTCACCATCTCATCAATACAGCATCATTTTTACTCATAATGTTTACATCCTGACTTAGGTTGTAGGTCGGAGATCAAGTCTCCACTATCCAGGGATATAACGGCGATCCGAATCGATTTACTCAGCTGGGGATCTCTAACCACACGACATATATTTCTCGTGACTCTTGCATATGTCTACCATTCCCACGGATCCTCCACTGCATGAACAGGTTCACATCACCCTATAGAATACCACCCCTTTTAGGCGGTCCTTTGCCAGGAGGGTACGTGCCACTCTCACCACCTCTCCACTCCGAGTGCGCGATTGTCTTTTCATGTATGGAATAGCCGGGATCAAGCTTACCATGTCCCATATCCAAGGCATGTGGCCAGTTAAGATAGCCCTTGATCATACAGGCCTACATACGCATCTAATCCTTAATTAACCTAGGTGGAGCATCACCTGTTCCTAGCCCAAGTCTCGATTTAAGTACTTCCATCCTTAGGATTGTTTTGTGTTCCTTATGATGAAAAGAGCATTATAGAGAACTTTGCAGTAAGATCCCACCATGCTCCCAATGAAAATATTCTTGCAGGTAGAAGCCATCCTTCCTCAGGATAACCCCTGAGCTAGGCATTAATGCAAAAGACAACCTCTATCCACAAGATCTAAGCAGGGCTAAGCATTTTTGTAAACAATATTTGATACTTCCAAAGAAGTACCTATAACAGGAATGGATATCAAGGTAGTCATTGCATCCAATAGTTTCCAAGCAACTCCTATAAACTTAATGCACATTTCACTAGACTTAAAGTGTATAAAAATCTTTTAAAAATACAAGGAAGGGGCAAATGCACCAGGGCTTGCCTTGGTGAGGAGGAGAGTCGGGTTCTTCTACTAGGATATTACAATTAGCAGCAAATCCAAATGGGGTACCTTCCGGATGACCTTCAGTGATAAACTCAGTTGGAGAAGTTTCAGATGGAGGAACAGGCTCCTCTTCCACATCCACTTTAAATTCTTCTTCAAGGTGCTCTACAAGTCAATTCGAAGTATATGAATGCTTATGTAATGATATGCTATGCAAACTCTCGCTTGGGGAGAGGTAGAAAGCTTATAGACTCTGAGTTAAGCACAAGACACTTATACTCATGTTTCTAGGTAGTATAATCTTTATCTAAAGGGATCATAATAAACTTACTTTAGAGAAATCAGAGAATTCTTCAAGTTCTAGTTGACCAAGTTATAGTATAACATTAAGTATGGCTCAAGTTTGATTTGGCCCTAAATTCGCACCAAGAGTTAAGGTTTCAAATATGTCTACTTATCTTGTTTCTGGTTCTCTAGGTAAATCAATTCCAAACAAATTCAAAATTTTACCAGAAGCTATTTTATGGTTATATAATCTTTCTACAAATTTTCATAGTTTTTGGTGCTCTGGTTTTATTTCTAAAATTCATTTAAGCATTCTAGAGGCACTTTTAAATACTCAAAATTTTAATTATTGTCGTAAAAATCCTAGAAATGTTTGTAGCAGAAACTACAAAATTTTGTGAACTCAACAAAATTGGTTTCACAATTTTTACATTTTTCTGTATTTTTTGTGCATTTTACAAGTTGGCAGCTAAAAGAAAAAGACAATGTTCTAACAGAGACTGGGCCGAAACCAACCCGTGCGGCCCACTAACATAAGAGAAACCGGCCCCGCGCCGTCCGCCCGCGCCCGCGCTGTGCGTTTTTGCGCAGAAACCCCTGCCGCCCTGATTAATTAGTTACGAGATCAAACATTATTCTCCCCTCTCACTAACATGAGCACTGATGTCCCTGCCTCCTCCCTTATTTACAAATGCTGGTCCACGACGGCAAAAACTTCACCGCCAGCCACCCATGATTGGGCTCGCCGTCGAGGACCCTCTTCGACAAACCTGGGTACAACAACGTGACCCCCGAAATCACCTCCCAACGTTTTCCCGCTCAATCAGCCTCAAGCGCTCGAGATCATTTCTAGCCATGGCGGTGGCGAAAACCGAAACTCCGACGAGCCGTTCCCACCTCTTCCACTCAGTAGCTGTTGAGCACCATTTTGAGCTGGCGGACGGTCCGGCCCTGAGGCCGGACGGTCCGCGGTCCGGACAGTCCGCGCCTGTGGGCCGGACGGTCCGCGCATGCGCAGAGCAGTTTAGGGTTCCGAGTTTTGTGCTACGGTTGTTAGCTATATTCGCGGAATTAGCTCGGAATCAGTTGTGTAAAGGGTCCAGCCCCCCTCCTCTATAAATAGAGAGGTCTACGGCCGATTTGTAATCATCATCAATCGAATCAATACAACTTCTATTTCGCATTTTATCCTAGGAGTAGTTCTAGTCTAGTTTAGGTTTAGCCTCTCGATCCCCAAATTCTTCGCCTCTCTTTGACTCTACGCCGATTAGAGGAGTCTAGGTCGGCTGGCCCGAGCCTAGACAACCCCTAGGATCTCTCCTCCCCGACGGGGTCCCTCCCGGGAGTGAGATCCAGGCGCCGCCGACGATCTTCCGCCGCCCCTGCGCACGCGTGGACCGTCCGGTCGTCAGGCAGAGGACCCTAGCCCCTGCACTAGGTCGCGGACCGTCCGGCCCCAGGCCGCGGACCGTCCGCGCCTGACCAGAGAGCACCGCCGCCGGTTCTTCTTGAGTATTTGGCGCTCCGAAAAAGTGTCAACATACTTTTTGGCGACTCCGCTAGGGACCACAAATACAGAGTCATCAAATCGGCCCTCAATGGCTGGTTCAAGGGATAACTCTGATATTTCCCCAAGCAATATCATAGAGCCGACTTGGGACACATTGTCGGTTGACGAATAGCTCCAGTTCGAGGAGCACAAGGAGCAGATGATCCAGGAGGCAAAAGCGAGGTTCTTGGCCAACTTCAAAGTGGACAGGAACAACAAGGTCGTCCGACATCAGGCAACAGATCCGGCTTCACTGCGACCCACGCCAGACATCCCCAATGTAAGTAATACAAACGAGCTGCAATCTCTTAAGAATTATGTAGATGAACAGCGTGAACAAATGCAAAACATCATAGGGGATATGCAAAACGACTATAGGAGATTAGCGCGTGCATTTGACAAATCTAGCATTGCAAATTTTCCATCACACGAGGTAGAATTAGGGGGTAACACGCGTAATACATCGGCTGTAGGTTGTCACGACCAATCACAACCCCTTTATGGGATGCCGATGGACACGTACCCTGAGCAACCGCAAATCGGCAGCAAAACAGCCGATCTGCACATGACCGGACCGTCCGCACGTGAGCGCGGACCGTCCGGGCTAGCCACGGCTGGGCCCATTTTTAATGAAGTGCCCAGACATGCACCCGAGCCACCACATATGACACAGAACCCAAACTACCCAGTCGGACGGTCTGCATACAACGACGGACGGTCCGCATATAACCACGGACGGTCCGGGTACGTATCCGGACAGTCCGCGCATGAGTCTTTTGAGGAGGATTATTACCTGAATCCTCGCCCGTCCCAGCAACACTTCCCATCACACTATGCAATGCACCAGCCCATTAATTCAGGATCTAGAGCCCAGGAAGGCTTTCCGGCCCCACCTAGAAGGCCGGAAAGAAACGATCAAACCTATGATCCATATAGGGCAAATGGAAATGCACCACGTAGCTCAAACCAATGGGGGGAAAGACAACATACTAACATACAACCAACCCCACCTATGTTTGACCAGAGAGCCGGTGGTCTTGCACCGGCTGCCATTGATATAGTGAGGGAAGAAATAGTCGGGGCGTTCCGAGATAAGCTTGGAGTAAGCATGGTCCCTGGGGGGCAATCATATCGGAAACCTTATGACAGCCGATTTGATCACCACCCATACCCACAGGGAACTAGAATACCCGAATTCGCAAAATTTTCGGGTGATCAAGGGAAAAACACGCGCGAACATGTAGGCCAGTTCTTAGCACAATTGGGATAATTGGCCGACACAGAGGCATTTCGCGTGCGTTTATTTTCATTATCTCTAACAGGAACCGCGTTTGCATGGTATGCCACTTTACCTCCTAATTCCATTTCATCATGGGGGGATCTAGAACAAAAAATTCATGATCATTTTTTCTCCGGTGACTATGAGTTGGATTTGGTAGATTTAGTGTCATTGCGACAGACAAAAGATGAATCGGTTAATGATTACATCCGGAGATTCCGAGATACAAGAAACCGATGCTTTCAAATTCATTTAGCAGAAAAACAGCTAGTAGGATTAGCCTTTAATGGCCTACGATATTATTTAAAAGAAAGATTAGAAGGCATCCAATTTTTTTACACTAGCACAGTTACACCAGAGAGCTTTGGCTTGCGAAAGCCGGAGCAAAGAAACTGCAAAAACAATGCATCACAACGTACATATAGTAGAATGCGACCAAAGTAGCTCAGATGACGAATCAGCAGAAGTGTATACTGCTGAAATGGTTTGGCCAAAACAGGCCAAATCTTCGGCTTGTTCCTCCTTACAGCCGGTTCAAAAGAAACGGCAAGAGGAGGTTAAGTTCACGTTTAATGTTCGTAAGTGTGATAAAATATTTGACGAATTACTCAAAAATGGCAATATTAAAATAAATCACACTGTTCCATCCGCCGACGAGCTAAAACGTCGTGCGTACTGCAAGTGGCATAACTCATTTTCTCATGCCACTAATGATTGTAATGTATTTCGGCGACAGATTCAATCGGCCATTAACGAAGGACGATTGAAATTTCAGGAAATGCAGGTGGATACAGAGCCCTTTCCGATGAACATGATTGTCGGGGACCATAATTAGGGGTACCCTCAAGACTCCTAATTCTCAGCTGGTAACCCCCATCAGCACAAAGCTGCAAAGGCCTGATGGGTGCGACTGAGTCAAGGATCGGTCCATTCGAGGGACTCGATCACGCCTCGTCCGAGCCCAGCCTCGGGCAAGGGCAGCCGACCCCGGAGGATCTACGTCTCGCCCGAGGCCCCCCTCCAGCAACAGACACACCTTCGGCTCGCCCAAGGCCCAGTCTTCACCAAGAAGCAACCTTGGCCAAATCGCCACGCCAACCGACCAAATTGCAGGGGCATTTAATGCAAAGGTGGCCTGACACCTTTATCCTGACGCGCGCCCTCTAGTCGACAGAGCCAAAGTGACCGCAGTCACTTCGCCGCTCCACTGACCGGTCTGACAAGAGGATAGCGCCGCCTGCGCCGCTCCGACTGCTGTGCCACTCGACAGAGTGAGGCTGACAAGCAGCCAGGCCCGGCCTCAGGCGCCATAGGAAACTCCGCTTCGCCCGACCCCAGGGCTCGGACTCGGCCTCAGCCCCTGAAGACGACGAACTCCGCTCCGCCCGACCCCAGGGCTCGGACTCGGGCTCAGCCCTGGAAGACGACGAACTCTGCTCCGCCCGACTCAGGGCTCGGACTCGGGCTCAGCCCCGAAAGACGACGAACTCTGCTTCGCCCGACCCCAGGGCTCGGACTCGGGCTCAGCCCCTGAAGACGACGAACTCCGCTTCGCCCGACCCTAGGTCTCGGACTCGGGCTCAGCCCCTGAAGACGACGAACTCCGCTCCGCCCGACCCCAGGGCTCGGACTCGGGCTCAGCCCCGGAAGACAACGAACTTCGCTCCGCCCGACCCAGGGCTCGGACTCGGGCTCAGCCCCGGAAGACGACGAACTCCGCTTCGCCCGACCCCAGGGCTCAGACTCAGCCCTGGCCTCAGCCGACGGTCTCCGCCTTGCCCGACCCAGGGGCTCAGACTCGACCTCGGCCTCGGAAGACAGACTCGACCTCGACCTCGGAGGAGCCTCCACATCGACCAACCTAGAGCACGGACCGACCACGTCAACAGGAGGCGCCATCATTACCCTACCCCAAGCTGACTCAGGCTACGGGGAACAAGACCGGCGTCCCATCTGGCTCGCTCCACCAGACAAGTAATGATGGCGCCCCGCACGCTCTATGACGACGACGGCTCTCAGCCCCCTTACGGAAGCAAGAGTACATCAGCAAGGACTCGACAGCCCCGACAGTTGTCCTTCCGCCAGGCTCCGGCGCTCCTCCGACGGACACGACACCACACGAACCGGGTGCCAAAACCTCTCCGGCTGCCACGATGGCATGTACTTAGGGCGCTAGCTCTCCTCCGCTAGACACGTTAGCACACTGCTACATCCCCCATTGTACACCTGGATCCTCTCCTTGCGCCTATAAAAGGAAGGACCAGGGCCCTCTTACAGAGGGTTGGCCGCGCGGGGAAGGACGGGACAGGCGCTCACGTGAGGCCGCTCGCTCCCTCCCGCGTGGACGCTTGTAACCCCCTACTGCAAGCACACCCGACCTGGGCGCGGGACAAACACGAAGGCCGCAGGATTTCCACCTCTCACGCCCGTCTCCCTCCGGCTGCCTCCCCCCTTCGCGCTCCGTCTCGCGCCGACCCATCTGGGCTGGGGCACGCGGCGACAATTCACTCGTAGGTCCAGGGACCCCCCGGTCTCGAAACGCCGACAGTTGGCGTGCCAGGTAGGGGCCTGCTGCGTGTTGACGAACAGCTTCCCGTCAAGCTCCAGATGGGCAGTCTCCAGCAACCTTTCCAGCCCGGGACGGTGCTCTGTTTTGGGAGTCTTGAGTTCATGTCCCTTGACGGCAGCTACAACATGATACTCCTTCCCCCGCCGTGCGACAACGACAATGGCGGCCGACAACCCGCCCGCCGGCGGCGGAATCGACGACGTCTTCCCCGCGTGGTGGAAGAACAACATTCGAGCTCACCCCGTCCCGTCCCCTGCCGACGGAGGAGGAGGCGGGGCAACCAAGGCCAAGCAGGAGGCGGCACCTCGTCGGCTGTCGAGCGAGTCGACGGCGCCGGCGCCCCAACGGGGGGCACGTCGAGCATCGACCTCGCGTTTGAGATGAAGACGAGCGTCGTCTCCCCGCAACGCGCCAATCCCAAGCAAACGGACGACGCCAGCACGCTCGCGAAGGACTTGCTGAGCGTCACCCTCGTACCTGAGACGACGGTGCAGTCAGTCCCTGACGTGACTTTGTCACCGCCCGTCGACCAAGAGGTACCAACCGATTCCCATCTCACGCCTTTTGGATTCAGCCTCGACCCGCCAAGCGACTTCGCTTTGGTGGACGCTCTCGTAGAGGCGAGTCCAAACCCTCTGGGGTATCGTATGCGGTCACCCTGGGACCGGTTGACGGATGTCTCGACCTACGGGCCCTCGAGGTCCGAGGAAGCTGACGAGCCCGACTTCTGTTGGGATTTCTCCGGACTTGGTAACCCCAGTGCCATGCGGGACTTTATGACCGCGTGTGACTACTGCCTTTCCGACTGTTCCGACGGTAGCCGCAGCCTCGGCGACGAGGACTGCGGCCCAAGTCGTGAATGTTTCCATGTCGATCTAGAGGGTCCCTCCGAAGGCAACCATCTTGGTATGCCGGAGAACGGTGATCTCCCTAGGCCTGTGCCTCGCGTTGACATCCTACAAGAGCTAGTTGTGGTCCCCGTTCCGGCGGGGGGTCATGACCCACAGCTCGAGCAAATCCGCGGGGTGCAGGCCAGGCTCGACGAGGGAGCAGGAACACTTGAGCCGATCCGCCGGGACGTCGGGCAGGAATGGGCGGGCCAACCTCCGGCCGGAGAAGTGCGTCATCTACCCCAGGGTATCCAGCACCGCATCGCCGACGATGTCAGGGTAAGGCCGCCACCCACTTCCAGTGGAGTCGGCCAGAACCTGGCTGCGGCGGCAATGCTTCTCCGCGCGATGCCGGAGCCATAAACCACCGAGGGACGACGAATTCAGGGAGAGCTCAAGAATCTCCTGGAGGACGCCGCGGTCCGACGGGCCGAAAGCTCCGCCTCCCAAAGGCAGGGGTACCCCTCGGAACATCGCGCCGCGACTTCTCGATTCATGCGGGAAGCCTCGGTCCACACCGGGCGCACGCGCAACACAGCGCCTGCGGCCCCGGGTCGCCTCGGCAACGAGCACCATCACCGCAACCGTCAGGCCCACCTCGACGAGAGGGTGCGCCGAGGCTACCACCCCAGGCGTGGGGGACGCTACGACAGCGGGGAGGATCGGAGTCCCTCGCCCGAACCACCCGGTCCGCAGGCTTTCAGCCGCGCCATACGACGGGCGCCGTTCCCGACCCGGTTCCGAACCCCGACTACTATCACAAAGTACTCGGGGGAGACGAGACCGGAATTGTGGCTCGCGGACTACCTGAAAGTTCCCTTTGACCCGGGAACAGGATCTGGATGTCGCCTAGAGGGGGGGGGGGTGAATAGGCGAATAAAACTTATTACTTTAAAACTTAAATTCTTACTCTACTCGAAGACTTTAGTACGCAGTGGAGTGAGAAGACTCTTCGAGTAGGTTGCAGCGGAATGGAAGATCCTGTCTCAATATGTCCTGCACTTCAAATCAAGCTTATAGCACAGATAAGTATTGAAGTGCTGATATAAAAACGAGTAAGGCAGAGAGTCAGGATAGAACAGAGCACACAGACGCAAGGGTTTATCCCGAGGTTCGGCCAAGCCTGAAATGCTTGCCTAGTCCTCGTTGGAGTTAGCCACACCTGGGCTTGGAGTCTATTTCAACTCCTTCCTCCGTTTGCTCAGATCTGTCAATATGACAGATAGAGCCTTTCACTATTGAGTGGGGTTACAACAGAACCGCGGCTGCTTACAAACTTCTTGGCAGCACCTCGGCAGAGTAACGATATGCTCAAGACCTTGCTCTGGCTCTAAGCAGCACTTCTCCTCTCTCTTAAGGCTTATAGCTGTGCCTTCTACACAAACTATAGAGTTACACACACGAGGGAGAGTGAGAATTGATTCGAGTGATGTCTACACTTGTTGGCTGCACTTGTATATTGCTTGAGGCGCCTAGGGGTCCCTTTTATAGGCACAGGGGTCCTAGGAGCCGTTGGAAGCAAACCAGGAAGGCAAATCTTGCCTTCTGTCGGGTGGCGCACCGGACAGTCCGGTGCACACCGGACACTGTCCGGTGCCCGATTTGTTTCCATAAACAGCGAAGCCGACCGTTGCCGACCGTTGCAGATCTGGCGCACCGGACAGTCCGGTGCACACCGGACAGTCCGGTGCTTCCTTCCGACCGTTGGCTCGGCCACGTGTCGCGCGCCGATCGCGCGGCCGACCGTTGGCCCGGCCGACCGTTGGCTCACCGGACAGTCCGGTGCACACCGGACAGTCCGGTGCACACCGGACAGTCCGGTGAATTTTAGCCGAAGTCGCCGGAGAAAAACCCGAGAGCGGCCTCTTCGGCTGGGGCAGCCTGGCGCACCGGACACTGTCCAGTGCACCACCGGACACTGTCCGGTGCACCACCGGACAGTCCGGTGCCCCAGACCGAACCAGCCTCTTGGCTGTACACAGCCAAGTCTTCTCTTCTCTTCTTCTTTCTGTTTCTAACACTTAGACACGAATATTAGTACACAAAACCAATGTACTAAGGCTTAGAAACATACCTTAACTTGATTATTACATCCATAGCATTTCACATGCTTGAGCTTTGATGTTGGACTCATAAATCATCAAGTCGGCTTGACTTGATCTGGATTGACATTTCTTAGCTCCAACATCCTGCAAAGGTCACATAGAACATTTCCAAACATAGGAACAACCCAAACTAAAGATCAAGATGAACTTAGCTCTTTTGGGCTGCTTCCAGTTCTGGTTTTGACACTTGTTCTCCTTCTAGTGACCTTGATCTCCTTCTTAGAACTTGGTCTTGAGCCTTATGACTTACACCACATAACTGTAGCTGTTACCTCATTGGTTGTAAGTCACGTCCTTATATAGTGATCCTTGATGTGCCGTAGCTGTTCTCAACTCGATCACCCTTGACTTTGCAAGCCTTCTTCTTCACCCTTGGCTTTGGGTTCCTCAGCCTCCTTGACCTTCTCCCGTGCACTTGGTACCTCGAAGCTCTTCTTGCCTCCGTCCTTGGCTTGATCAGTTGTCTCTGAGCTACGCACCCGAGTATCACTTTTTGCAATGTCCAACTTACTTGTGATGTACATTATGTATCCATAATCCAGTTCTTGGACCATCACATTTGTTCACTTGTGTTGAACCCTGTAGGCTTTACCTTAAGCACCTGTTCAACACTTAGTACACTTGTTAGTCCTTTAATTGAGTTGTCATCCAAACACCAAAACTCACAAGAGAGCTTTCAATCTCCCCCTTTTTGGTGATTGATGGCAACACAATTAAAGCTTACATACGAATAAGATTTGAAGCACAAATTTGAATTCTAAGATTATAGAATGCTCCCCCTAAATATGTGCTTACTTCAAAAACATAATTTTGTCCTCAGACTCCAATTTGCACATACTTAGGCAATTCGAAACATTTCTACACCTTAGCACTTTTTAGGATGCATTGTGTCAAGAATCAAACCATGATGCTATAACACACACATGCACATAATCAGAGTTAAACACCGTTCAAATTAGTGGATATATCACAGGAATATCAACCTACCACTATTCATCATTAAGATACCTATTCAAACTAATACCAATTTAAACTAAGACACTAATTTAAGACAATCTTAAAGCACCATTAACCACATGACTATCTATTACACTATAGAAGCCAAATAATTCATCGCAGCGGAAACACTAGTCCATATGAGCAACATTGCAAGAAACATATCACACATGGCAAAGCTCAAACTAACACATCACCCATTAGGATAAGCTTTCCTCTCAGGTTGAGATAAGCTTTAATACACAAATTCTCCCCCTTTGACATCAAACACCAAAAACCATACTCAAGCAAGAACATATGATGATGTCAAGGGACAGCAGGGTGTTAAGGAGGAAAACGATTATCAAAACTCCCCCTTACTTATTGAGCATATGCACTATCAACATTAAGGAGAGATACATGTATGCAAAAAGATTAATACTTCCTTTTGTACCTTTACCATGTTGTAGTGTACTTCTCATCTTGAAAGTATTTAATCTCTTGAGAGCTTCTCCACACTTGTGCCTGATTCATTTTCCTAACTTTTTCTTGTTGCTAAGACACCAAACTTAGAACAAGTTATAGTATTGGGCACAAGAAGAAACTTCTATTCTCATGATTATCAAAAGATATCAACTGAAGCGAACTATTACGGCTATCAATTGAAAGATACCAATTGCAAAGTTCATTTATTATCATGGCTCCATGATATTTAAGAATAAGCATCTATTATCACCAGATGAGCAATCTAAAGATATACAATTACTCATGACTTAAGATACCAATTACTTGACTTACAGAGGTACCCAAGTCCTGATTGCTCTATTTCATGCTCATCTTCTCTTTTCCACCTTGAGACTGTACAAGATTGCTCAAGAAACAGTTAGTCTCAAAAGACACAAGTTATGTGTGCTCCCCCTCAAGTTGTGCATCAAGTATTTGAATGACTTGCACTTTGCACATTCTAGCTTCCTCAGAACTAGAGGGGATCACAACATACCTTGGTCAAGGCATACTCTATCACTTTCATCACACAAAGATGCCAATTTGAATATCAAATGAAAAAACCACTTAACACCAATTGAAGGCTAAACGAAAGGATGACTGACTACAACAATGCATGCCTCAGTGGCACCTAAGCCAATTGAATACTCACAGGAAGTATAACATTTACGCAACTTGGACATGCTTCTTACTTAACTATCATTGCATATACCAATTGAAGATCAACACAATCATGCATATAAAGCGTAATGTCTAAGCATGCCACAATTAAGAAGGTTTCTTAGATGCACCAAAAGAAACAACATTTTAAGGGCATTAATCACCTAAACCAAGATACTACCGATTGAAAGACAAGAACATAGCTATGATCACAATGAATGGAATTTCAAGAATATTTAATGAAATTGCATAGCTTCATTTTCCATACCTTTGCCTTTATGAGAGCACTAGTTATCACCAATTCAGGACTCCTTACGCATCTCATAGCTCAAAAGGGCACGACATGGATTTGAAATTCACACAATACCAAACCAGGGTAATCATGTGATCATGGATTAAACAAAATGTCATATTTGCACATAGCATGACTTACACACAGTTACATGTTTATCCATATACACCAAGAGGGTTAATCGCTGTGGATATAACAAATGAAAGAGCTACCCATGAATGATTCAAAAGATATATCCTATAGTGCACTAGTCATGATTAAACAAACATCATTATGATTTATTTAGCACAGGCAATCATAAAGCATCACTACTCCAAAGACAGGTAGCACAACAAGCTAACTTAAGAGCAATACTAAATTGCAGTTATGTACTTAAAATACACGAGTACCGTCCTTTGGAGAGCACGTTGTAGATTCTCATCAAAGTCCTTTACTTGATTCACCAATAATGATTCAGGACCTATACTCCTTATTTCACTTGAGATGAACATGGGATTAGTGTTTTACAATAAATCAACCTTGGGTCAATAAACACCAAAACAATTGACAGCTTAAGCATTTTTAGATAACTGTCTTAAGCTCTCCCATGGTCTCCAGTCCATCTCAAGGCACCTGCATGGTCTAGTTAGCACAGTTTGGTACCCACCTCGGGATGGGTCCATAACGATCAACTAAAAGTGCCTTTGGTATCCAAATAGTCTTTGTGCTAGTTCTAGGTGAGCTCGTTGTAGATCTAGCACAAGTATATGATTTGGGTCTCCTAAGCAAATGAGGTTGAGACAACTTTACTCGTTTAGGAGCCTTACCTTTATTACATACCTTGGATAGATGACCCTGCTCGCCACACTTGTAGCAGAAGCGTCGCTCAACTTGACATGACACTTGCTGTTTGTTATTTTCCTTAGTGGGGGTCATCTTGGAGAGTGCACGTGCTTGGTTCATCAATAGCGGACAAGAAGTGATCATGTGGTCCTTATTGTTGCATCCAAAACAACTCCTTGTCCCTTCATCCTTGTCTTTGTATGGACAAGATGCGATAAGGTGGCCTAGCTTCTTGCACTTGAAACACCTCCTTTTTCCTCTTCTCTTTTTGCTCTTTGATGACATAGAGAAAAGGTCAGTGCAAACAACATGATTAAATAAATCTTTACCTTTTTCCAAGCTCATGTTGATTTCTTCATCTTTAGGAACAATCTTTTTATGAAGCTCAACACTTGCTGCAGTTTTTCCTTTCTCAAGCTTCTTCACCACGCGCCCGTGGATATCTTGAGAGAGTTGAGCAATGCGTCTTCTCCTTAGTTGTCTTTGCTTCTTGTTCCCACACAATTTCTTTTGTGACCCTGCATCTTGATGCTTATTCAAACATTGGCTTTCTTTTGAACAGCAGGGGTTAGCACATGGTGATATACAATTCAAATGCGCACTCGTGCGAGAGTGAGGTTCACATGAATTTAAGTTCGCAATTATAACCTCATGAGCAACATTAAGCATGATATGGTCATCAATCATTTTATTATGAGAATATAACAACACATCGTACTCTTCACCTAGAGCAAGCTTTTCTAAATTTAGAATTTCTACTTCTCTCTCAAGCACGGCATTTTCCATTTTAAGTTGAGCAACACAAGATATAGCATCATCATTACTATTTTGCTCAATTAAAATTGAATCATACCGTTGGACCAAGACATCATGAGAGCACTTTAGCTCCTCATGTTCTTTGGTCATCTTCTCCAGGCTGTTGTTTGTTTTGATGAGAGTCTCCTCTAGCCTGAGAAGCATCTCGCTTTGTTCCTTGTTCCTTCTCAACAGCTTAATCAAGAGCGCTTTGTCTTCTTTGTTGAGATGGGTGTAGAAACGGCGAATCTCCTCTTCTTCCACATCATCGGTCTCATTTTCCCTGTCATTAACGTCAGTGGAAGCAATATAGGAAAATGTACCTTGTGGTGATGAGGATTCATCCTTGCTATCATCCTCATTTTCCTCCTCATCCTGGCTTTTGTCTCCATCATCATTGTTAGCAATAAAACACTTATTATTAGTGGAAAACAAACCTGTCGACGAGGTGGATTCATCGTTTGGTGCCCATCATTCTTGTTCTTCTCCCTTGTGCAAGTTAGTATCACCAACAACAGAGGGAGCAGTGGAAGTGCATATGGACTTAAAAAATTTCAACTTAAGTTTAGTCCATAGATCATGAGCATCAAAAATTAAGTCACTATTACTACTCAAGATGGCAAAATAGGCACCTCTAGATAGAGAATCAACTAAGATGTTGCAAGCATGGTGATTTAGAGTTAGACATCTTAGTTCTTCATTAGAAGGATTTTTACTAACATTAGAAGGAAAAATACTTCTACTAAAGACCTGTCTCATTTCAGGATCAACACTCATGAAAGCATTATAAATAGAGACAGACCAAGACTTGTAATTAGAACCATCGCCTAAAAGAAGTTCTACAGTTACCTCTTGTGACGACATCGTCATCTCCGGACGGCTAAGCCCACACTGGAGAGGCCTAGCTTTGATACCAATTGAAAGTTCCCTTTGACCCGGGAACAGGATCTGGATGTCGCCTAGAGGGGGGGGGGTGAATAGGCGAATAAAACTTATTACTTTAAAACTTAAATTCTTACTCTACTCGAAGACTTTAGTACGCAGTGGAGTGAGAAGACTCTTCGAGTAGGTTGCAGCGGAATGGAAGATCCTGTCTCAATATGTCCTGCACTTCAAATCAAGCTTATAGCACAGATAAGTATTGAAGTGCTGATATAAAAACGAGTAAGGCAGAGAGTCAGGATAGAACAGAGCACACAGACGCAAGGGTTTATCCCGAGGTTCGGCCAAGCCTGAAATGCTTGCCTAGTCCTCGTTGGAGTTAGCCACACCTGGGCTTGGAGTCTATTTCAACTCCTTCCTCCGTTTGCTCAGATCTGTCAATATGACAGATAGAGCCTTTCACTATTGAGTGGGGTTACAACAGAACCGCGGCTGCTTACAAACTTCTTGGCAGCACCTCGGCAGAGTAACGATATGCTCAAGACCTTGCTCTGGCTCTAAGCAGCACTTCTCCTCTCTCTTAAGGCTTATAGCTGTGCCTTCTACACAAACTATAGAGTTACACACACGAGGGAGAGTGAGAATTGATTCGAGTGATGTCTACACTTGTTGGCTGCACTTGTATATTGCTTGAGGCGCCTAGGGGTCCCTTTTATAGGCACAGGGGTCCTAGGAGCCGTTGGAAGCAAACCAGGAAGGCAAATCTTGCCTTCTGTCGGGTGGCGCACCGGACAGTCCGGTGCACACCGGACACTGTCCGGTGCCCGATTTGTTTCCATAAACAGCGAAGCCGACCGTTGCCGACCGTTGCAGATCTGGCGCACCGGACAGTCCGGTGCACACCGGACAGCCCGGTGCTTCCTTCCGACCGTTGGCTCGGCCACGTGTCGCGCGCCGATCGCGCGGCCGACCGTTGGCCCGGCCGACCGTTGGCTCACCGGACAGTCCGGTGCACACCGGACAGTCCGGTGAATTTTAGCCGAAGTCGCCGGAGAAAAACCCGAGAGCGGCCTCTTCGGCTGGGGCAGCCTGGCGCACCGGACACTGTCCGGTGCACCACCGGACACTGTCCGGTGCACCACCGGACAGTCCGGTGCCCCAGACCGAACCAGCCTCTTGGCTGTACACAGCCAAGTCTTCTCTTCTCTTCTTCTTTCTGTTTCTAACACTTAGACACGAATATTAGTACACAAAACCAATGTACTAAGGCTTAGAAACATACCTTAACTTGATTATTACATCCATAGCATTTCACATGCTTGAGCTTTGATGTTGGACTCATAAATCATCAAGTCGGCTTGACTTGATCTGGATTGACATTTCTTAGCTCCAACATCCTGCAAAGGTCACATAGAACATTTCCAAACATAGGAACAACCCAAACTAAAGATCAAGATGAACTTAGCTCTTTTGGGCTGCTTCCAGTTCTGGTTTTGACACTTGTTCTCCTTCTAGTGACCTTGATCTCCTTCTTAGAACTTGGTCTTGAGCCTTATGACTTACACCACATAACTGTAGCTGTTACCTCATTGGTTGTAAGTCACGTCCTTATATAGTGATCCTTGATGTGCCGTAGCTGTTCTCAACTCGATCACCCTTGACTTTGCAAGCCTTCTTCTTCACCCTTGGCTTTGGGTTCCTCAGCCTCCTTGACCTTCTCCCGTGCACTTGGTACCTCGAAGCTCTTCTTGCCTCCGTCCTTGGCTTGATCAGTTGTCTCTGAGCTACGCACCCGAGTATCACTTTTTGCAATGTCCAACTTACTTGTGATGTACATTATGTATCCATAATCCAGTTCTTGGACCATCACATTTGTTCACTTGTGTTGAACCCTGTAGGCTTTACCTTAAGCACCTGTTCAACACTTAGTACACTTGTTAGTCCTTTAATTGAGTTGTCATCCAAACACCAAAACTCACAAGAGAGCTTTCACTACCGGCTAGCCTGCCAACTGGGTGGAACGGACGATGACAACCTCATCATCCGCAACCTCCCCCTGTTCCTCTCCGACACCGCTCGCGCCTGGTTGGAGCACCTGCCTCCGAGGCAGATCTCCAACTGGGACGACCTGGTCCAAGCCTTCGCCGGCAATTTCCAGGGCACGTACGTGCGCCCTGGAAACTCCTGGGACCTCCGAAGCTGCCGACAGCAGCCGGGAGAGTCTCTCTGGGACTACATCCGGTGATTCTCGAGCAGCGCACCGAGCTGCCCAACATCACCGATTCAGATGTCATCAGCGCGTTCCTCGCCGGCACCACCTGCCGCGACCTGGTGAGCAAGCTGGGTCGCAAGACCCCCACCAGGGCGAGCGAGCTGATGGACATCGCCACCAAATTCGCCTCTGGCCAGGAGGCGGTTGAGGCTATCTTCCGGAAGGACAAGCAGCCCCGGGGCCGCCCACCGGAAGATACCCCCGAGGCGTCAAATCAGCGCGGCGCCAAGAAGAAAGGCAAGAAGAAGTCGCAAGCGAAACGCGACACCGCCGACGCGGACCTTGTCGCCGCCTCCGAGTACAAGAACCCTCGGAAACCCCCCGAAGGTGCCAACCTCTTCGACAAGATGCTCAAGGAGTCGTGCCCCTATCATCAGGGGCCCGTCAAGCACACCCTTGAGGAGTGCGCCATGCTTCGGCGCCATTTTCACAAGGTCGGGCCGCCCGCGGAGGGTGGCAGGGCTCGCGACGACGATAAGAAGGAAGATCACCAGGCAGGAGAGTTCCCCGAGGTCCGCGACTGCTTCATGATCTACGGTGGGCAAGCGGCGAACGCCTCGGCTCGGCACTGCAAGCAAGAGCGTCGGGAGGTCTGTTCGGTAAAGGTGGCGGCGCCAGTCTACCTAGACTGGTCCGACAAGCCCATCACCTTCGACCAAGCCGACCACCCCGACCGCGTGCCGAGCCCGGGGAAATACCCGCTCGTTGTCGACCCCGTCATCGGCGACGTCAGGCTCACCAAGGTCCTCATGGACGGAGGCAGCAGCCTCAACATCATCTACGCCGAGACTCTCGGGCTCCTGCGTGTCGATCTGTCCTCGGTCCGGGCAGGCGTTGCGCCTTTCCACGGGATCATCCTCAGGAAGCACGTCCAGCCCCTCGGACAACTCGATCTTCCCGTCTGCTTTGGGACACCCTCCAACTTCCGAAGGGAGACCCTCACATTCGAAGTGGTCGGGTTCCGAGGAACCTACCACGCAGTACTGGGGAGGCCATGCTACGCGAAGTTCATGGTCGTCCCCAACTACACCTACCTCAAGCTCAAGATGTCGGGCCCCAACGGGGTCATCACCGACGGCCCCACGTACCGACACGCATTCGAATGCGACGTGGAGTGCATGGAGTACGCCGAGGCCCTCGCCGAATCCGAGGCCCTCATCGCCGACCTGGAGAGCCTCTCTAAGGACGTGCCAGACGTGAAGCGCCACGCCGGCAACTTCGAGCCAGCGGAGACGGTTAAGTCCGTCCCCCTCGACCCCAGCAACAACGCCTCCAAGCAGATCCGGTTCGGCTCCGAGCACGATCCCAAATAGGAAGCAGTGCTCGTCGACTTTCTCCGCGCAAACGCCTACGTTTTCATGTGGAGTCCCTCGAACATGCCCGACATACTGAGGGATGTCGTCGAGCACTCGCTGGATATCCGAGCTGGAGCCCGACCCGTGAAGCAGCCTCTGCGCCGATTCGACGAAGAAAAGCACAGAGCCATAGGCGAGGAAATTCACAAGCTAATGGCGGCATGGTTCATCAAAGAGGTATTCCATCCCGAATGGCTTGCCAACCCTGTGCTTGTGAGAAAGAAAGGAGGGAAATGGCGGATGTGTGTAGACTACACTGGTCTAAACAAAGCATGTCCGAAGGTTCCCTACCCTCTGCCTCGCATCGACCAAATCGTGGATTCCACTGCTGGGTGCGAAACCCTGTCTTTCCTCGATGCCTACTCAGGGTATCACCAAATCAGGATGAAAGAGTCCGACCAGCTCGCGACTTCTTTCATCACACCCTTCGGCATGTACTGCTATGTCACCATGCCGTTCGGCTTGAGGAACGCGAGTGCGACATACCAACGGTGCATGAACCATGTGTTCGGCGAACACATTGGCCGGACGGTCGAGGCCTACGTCGATGACATCGTAGTCAAGACGATGAAAGCCTCCGACCTCCTTTCCGACCTTGAAGTGACATTCCGATGTCTCAAGGCGAAAGGCGTGAAGCTCAATCCCGAGAAGTGTGTCTTCGGGGTTCCTCGAGGCATGCTCTTGGGGTTCATCGTCTCCGAGCGGGGCATCGAGGCCAACCCGGAGAAGATCGCGGTCATCACCAGCATGTGGCCCATCAAGGACTTGAAAGGCGTACAGAGAGTCATGGGATGCCTTGCGGCTCTGAGCCGCTTCATCTCGCGCCTCGGCGAAAGAGGCCTGCCTCTGTACCGCCTCTAAAGGAAGGTCGAGTGCTTCACTTGGACCCCTGAGGCCGAGGAAGCCCTCGGGAACCTGAAGGCACTCCTTACAAACGCGCCCATCTTGGTGCCCCCCGCTGCCGGAGAAGCCCTCTTGATCTACGTCGTCGCGACCACTCAGGTGGTTAGCGCCGCGATTGTGGTTGAGAGACGAGAAGAGGGGCATGCATTGCCCGTCCAGAGGCCAGTCTACTTCATCAGCGAGGTACTGTCCGAGACCAAGATCCGCTACCCACAAATTCAGAAGCTACTATACACGGTGATCCTGACGCGGTGGAAGTTGCGACACTACTTCGAGTCTCATCCGGTAACTGTGGTGTCATCCTTCCCCCTGGGGGAGATCATCCAGTGCCGAGAGGCCTCGGGTAGAATTGCAAAGTGGGCGGTGGAAATCATGGGCGAAGCGATCTCGTTCGCCCCTCGGAAGGCCATCAAGTCCCAGGTCTTGGCGGACTTCGTGGCTGAATGGGTCGGCACCCAGCTCCCAACAGTTCCGATCCAACCAGAACTCTGGACCATGTTCTTCGATGGGTCGCTGATGAAGACAGGAGCAGGCGCAGGCCTGCTCTTCATCTCGCCCCTCGGAAAGCACCTACGCTACGTGCGACGCCTTCATTTCCCGGTGTCCAACAATGTGGCTGAGTTCGAGGCTCTGATCAACTGGTTGCGCATCGCCATCGAGCTAGGGGTCCGATGCCTCGATGCTCGCGGTGACTCGCAACTCGTCATCGACCAAGTCATGAAGAACTCCCACTGCCGTGACCCGAAGATGGAAGCCTACTGCGATGAGGTTCGGCGCCTGGAAGACAAGTTCTACGGGCTCGAGCTCAACCACATCGTCCAACGCTACAACGAGACTGCGGACGAGCTAGCTAAAATAGCCTCGGGGCGAACAACGGTTCCCCCGAACGTCTTCTCCCGAGACCTACATCAACCCTCCGTCAAGACCGATGACACGCCCGAGCCCGAGAAGGCCTCGGCCGAGCCTGAGGCACCCTCGGCTCAGCCCGAGGCACCCTCGGCCCAACCCGAGGCACCCTCGGTTTGGCCCGAGGTACCCTCGGCCCCCGAGGGCGAGACACTGCGCATCGAGGAGGAGTGGAGCGGGGTCACGCCTAATCGAAACTGGCAGACCCCGTACCTGCAATATCTCCACCGAGGAGAGCTACCCCTCGACCGAACCGAAGCTCGGCGGTTAGCGCGGCGCGCCAAGTCGTTCGTCTTGATGGGAGATGGGAAGGAACTCTACCACCGCAGCCCCTCAGGCATCCTCCAGCGATGCATTTCCATCGCCGAAGGCCAGGAGCTCCTACAAGAGATACACTCGGGGGCTTGCGGCCATCACGCAGCACCTCGAGCCCTTGTTGGAAACGCCTTCCGACAAGGTTTCTACTGGCCGACGGCAGTGGCCGACGCCACTAGAATTGTCCGCATCTGCGAATGGTGTCAGTTCTACGCAAGGTAGACCCACCTGCCCGCTCAGGCCCTGCAGACGATACCCATCACCTGGCCTTTTGCTGTGTGGGGTCTGGACCTCGTCGGCCCCTTGCAGAAGGCACCCAGGGGCAACACGCACCTGTTGGTCGCCATCGACAAATTCTCCAAGTGGATCGAGGTCCGACCCCTAAACAGCATCAGGTCCGAACAGGCGGTGGCGTTCTTCACCAACATCATCCATCGCTTTGGGGTCCCGAACTCCATCATCACCGACAACGGCACCCAGTTCACCGGCAGAAAGTTCCTGGACTTCTGCGAGGATCACCACATCCGGGTGGACTGGGCCGCCGTGGCTCACCCCATGACGAATGGGCAAGTAGAGCGTGCCAACGGCATGATTCTACAAGGACTCAAGCCTCGGATCTACAACGACCTCAACAAGTTCGGCAAGCGATGGATGAAGGAACTCCCCTCGGTGGTCTGGAGTCTGAGGACAACGCCGAGCCGAGCCACGGGCTTCACGCCGTTCTTTCTAGTCTATGGGGCCGAGGCCATCTTGCCCACAGACTCAGAATACGGTTCCCCGAGGACGAGGGCCTACGCCGACCAAAGCAATCGAGTTAATCGAGAAGACTCACTGGACCAGCTGGAAGAGGCTCGGGACATGGCCTTACTACACTCGGCACGGTACCAGCAGTCCCTGCGACGCTACCACGCCCGAGGGGTTCGGTCCCGAGACCTCCAGGTGGGCGACCAAGTGCTTCGGCTGTGACAAGACGCCCGAGGGCGGCATAAGCTCACGCCTCCCTGGGAAGGGCCGTTCGTCATCGCCAAAGTTCTGAAGCCCGGAAAGTACAAGCTAGCCAACAGTCAAGGCGAGGTCTACAGCAACGCTTGGAACATCCAACAGCTACGTCGCTTCTACCCTTGAGATGCTTTCAAGTTGTTCGTATACCTCGTTCCCACGCAAAGTTTAGTCATCAAGGAAGGGTCAGCCTTGCCTCGGCAAAGCCCAACCCTCCCTCGGGGGCTAAAAGGGGGGAACCCTCTCTGCGTCGAAATTTTCCTCGAAAAAAGATCCTTTCTGCCAGAATGTCTTTCGTGCTTTTCGGCTACTTCGAAAGTGGATCCTGAAAACGACGGAGTACACGTAAGCAGCCAAGGCTGACCGAGCCGTGGGACTCCTACGCCTCCGGGATACGGATACCTCACTCATCACCTTCTGCGACAAGTAACTCGCGTTCGGATAAGTGATTCCGCGGACCGAACAAGTCTTCACACTCGAAAGCTCCTCTGCCGAAGCGATTCTTCGGGCCTTCTCGACTGTGTCGGTGACAGAACCCTATGGACGGGCAAGAGTGCGCGTAAGCGGCAAGGCCGACCGAGCCGAGGGATTCCTACGCCTCCGGGATACGGATACCTCACTCATCGCCTTCCGTGAAAAGCAACTCTCGCTCGCACAGACAATTCTGTTACCGACGAAAAAGTCCAGATACTCGAAACAAGGGGAAAAGAAATGCAGCTTTACAACACGACGATGGTGTGTTTGGGCCTCGGCGGCCGCAGAAAACACACACTACAAGATGATCCGATCCTACAGGCTCGGATCTTGACAGTTGAAGGGAGCAGCAGCACCCTCAGCGTCAACTACACCTTCGGCGAGGTCCGACCCAGCCTCGGACGACGACACGGTCCGAGGATCTCCACTCTGAAGGACGACATCATCACCACGCCCAGGCCATCGCCGCCAGGGTCTTCTCCAGGAATCCGGCTCGAGCAGACGGCTCGGCCGGTCACCCCGAGGCCTCGGCCAGCTGTCCCCCAAAGACATCAGCCCGGCCCGAGGCCTCGGCAACTCAATTCCGGCATCGGTCCCGCTAGTGGACGACCCGGCCAGGCTCTGGCCGACCAAGTCTTCTTTTTGAGCCAACTCTGCCTCTGTCCGTGCTGACGCCGCTACCCCCGGCTTCGGCTCATCGAAGAGCGGCCGAGGGGTTCCTTTAACTAAGCAAGAGAAGCCTCGGACATCAGGGTCGACCGAGCCGAGGGACTCCTACGCCTCTGGGATACGGATACCTCACTCGTCACCTTTGCACGGGGCGACTCACGCTTGGTGAAGCGGTTCTGTTAGCCGACAGACGAGTCTTAGTGCTCGAAGTGAGGAAAAAACACGGCTCCGTGCCAAAAATACATACATGTTCAGGCCCCGACAGCCACAATGAACAAAAGACCGGCATTCAAGGTGCCATCACAAACCGAACTCCGGTTCCACCTCCGCAGGTACGAACAACCCCACACGATTGGGGGGCCTGCGGAGCAACAGAAGGCCGACGGACGGCTCACCGTCGCCCGCTCCAGCAGCAGCGACAACGACCCCCGCTAAAGCGTGGCCGAACTACAGCAGCGATGGCCTCCGGGCGGACGCCGCTGCAACCTTGCCCTCGCCAACGCCGACGCTCGAGGGGCGAGGACAAGTACAAAGAGCCGGAGGCCCGAAGCACGGATGGTGGCGGTGATCCCGTCGGCGACGGGGACTTCTCGAGCCGCCCCCACCTCGGCACCGACGACAGGAGCCGTCAGCCCTCCGGCAGATCCCCACTCAGATCCTCCCGGACGAGTGGGGCACCAACCTCCGCGCGGAGGCGCCGTACCGATGCAAAGGCAGGACAGCCCCAGAACACGAACGCCGCCCTAGCAGCGCGTGACGTCTTGGGCGGTCCTCCCGTGCGCGCGGCGCGACAACCGCCCTTGCGGCAGGAGGGGGCACCGGGAGCCAAACCGGCGAGCCCAACACGCTGAAGCTGACGACGCCCGCCGTCGACCAGCCCTGCATTGTCGAAGTCCGCCCCTCTCGTAGGGCCAGTGAGCGCCCTCTCCCTCGAATGCTGAAGGAGAGGCTGACCCACGAACCCGCGCGGGAGGTAGAGCTCCGGCTCAGCCCGGCCTCCACCCCAGCGAGGATGATGAACATCCTTGAAGCTGAGGGCGGGACCAAGATCGCAGCCTGGCTTGCTTCTCCCCACCCAGGGGCTGGTGGTCACCGTCTTGGGTGACCACCGGCGAGGGGATGCAGCCGGGCTGACTGATGAAAATCCTTGAAGCCGAACGATGGCTGAAAGGTACCAACTTCCACGAAGTTGCGTTCCTCCAACGACAAGGCGGAAGGATAGCGGGTGTCCCCCATCCGGGGGCTCGGAAGGTGGAAAGACACGATGCATAAGGGAGCGCGAAGACATGGTCGCCTTTCAAGGTGGCCGCCCTCCTTTTAAAGGCGACTCTCCCTACTCGCGTCCCCAGCCGTCGCGGGCTGAGTCTTCTCCAACGCACTCCAAGGTCCTCCCCCTATGGCACGGGGGCTGGGTCCCACACGTCATACAAGCTGGCCCAGGGCAGAAGAAGCCAAACCGCCGCGCGCGGTGCATGCAACCGCCCAGTGGTTACAAGCGTCCCTCCACTTTCGCCTAGACCAGCGGGTGAAAGGGCGGACAGCCGTGCAGGCGGCATGCAACTGCGCCAAGTGGGCGCACCCCTCCGACTTCCAATGCACCCAGCATGGAGGCCCAGGCCCACGCGTCATGCAACCACCTCGCCGGTTGCTACGAGCGAGTAACTGCACCGCCACTCGCACCACTACCACGCCTCCTCGACTGCGGAACCAGCACCGCGACTCAAGGCAACCCTGTGTACGACCCAGCAGTGTCAGCCAGGCGCGACGGTCAATACGGCCAAAAATGGGCCGGCAGTAATGGCGGTGGCAGGCGGGCAGGAGCAGCGGTCACGTCATCAGCCAAGCTTACGTCCCATCCAGGGGCAGCGAGAGAACCCTCTCTCACGGCGTAAAGACGGCGCGCCCATGTTCCGTTCCTCGAACGGCTCACGCACGCGCAACGGCCGCCCCGCGAACCACTCGCCCCGTCGCATTAACTCCGCGGCGGGACAGGCGGCGCCTCTGGCAGGGGAAGCAAGCGACGCTTCGCCTTCGCCATAATGACCGCGTCAAAAAAGGTACGCCACGTCATTCGATTTCGTATCCTTTTCCTCTTTCTCTCTCTTACAACAGGGACCGGGAAAGGGGGATACCCCGAAAAGGATCCTTCTCCGTGAAGGAAATAGGCCCCGAGCCTCCCTACTGATCAGAGGTTCAAAGGCTGGCCCCTCGGAGGGGTTTAACAGCCGCCTCAGAGCGCGTGGGCTCCACACCTACTACTGGTCAGAGGTTCGAAGGCCGACCCCTCGGAAGGGTTCAACGGCCGCCTCAGGCCACTCGGGCTCCGCGCCCACTACTGATCAGGGGTTCGTAGGCTGGCCCTCGAAGGGTTCACAGCCGCCTCAGACATAGAGCGAGGGATGACCCTAGGTACGTTCGATACATAACCAAGGCTCGGGCTACGCTCCTGAGGTACCCTAGGACATTTCCGAGACCAGCGGGAACGATCTTGTAACGGAATCCCGTCAGAGGGAGGCATCGAGCCCTCGGACCCCGTCGACAGGGGACCGGGTCCGGCAGATCACCCGCAGGTACTTTTGAGCGCACCTCCGGGCGTCTAGCCGACCCCTAACAAATGGGGCACGGGCGTCCACTCGGATTACTCGCCAGCAGCTCACCGGAGACACCATGTTCGGCGCCCTCCGAGGGCAACATGGCGCTTTCCCCCCCTCCTCCTTGCAGAAAGGCGACGCAGGGGCGTATGTAAAAAAGTCGAGTCTGTCCTTGACCGTCCTCTCACCCTGTGCAGAGGCTCGGGGGCTGCTCTCGCGAACCCGGCTCCGGCCAGACCGTTGACAGCGTCAACATACCAGCCCGAGAACTTGGGACCCGACCGTGCACCCGGGCTACGGCCAGCTCGCATGAGGGAACGACCAGACCAGCCGAAGCATTGCGCGAGGCATTAAGACCTCGGAGGAGTCAAACCACTCCTCCAAGGCCTCGGGGGCTACACCCGGCGGGTGCGCTCGCGCGCACCCACCGGAACAAAATGCAACCGAGAAAGGCTGGTCCCCTTGCAAAAAAGTGCGACAAAAGCCTCCAAGCGAGTATTAACACTCCCTTCGAGGCTCGGGGGCTACTGTCGGGGACCATAATTAGGGGTACCCTCAAGACTCCTAATTCTCAGCTGGTAACCCCCATCAGCACAAAGCTGCAAAGGCCTGATGGGTGCGACTGAGTCAAGGATCGGTCCATTCGAGGGACTCGATCACGCCTCGTCCGAGCCCAGCCTCGGGCAAGGGCAGCCGACCCTGGAGGATCTACGTCTCGCCCGAGGCCCCCCTCCAGCAACGGACACACCTTCGGCTCGCCCAAGGCCCAGTCTTCACCAAGAAGCAACCTTGGCCAAATCGCCACGCCAACCGACCAAATCGTAGGGGCATTTAATGCAAAGGTGGCCTGACACCTTTATCCTGACGCGCGCCCTCCAGTCGACAGAGCCGAAGTGACCGCAGTCACTTCGCCGCTCCACTGACCGGTCTGACAAGAGGACAGCGCCGCCTGCGCCGCTCCGACTGCTCTGCCACTCGACAGAGTGAGGCTGACAAGCAGCCAGGCCCGGCCTCAGGCGCCATAGGAAACTCCGCTTCGCTCGACCCCAGGGCTCGGACTCGGGCTCAGCCCCTGAAGTCGACGAACTCCGCTCCGCCCGACCCCAGGGCTCGGACTCGGGCTCAGCCCCGGAAGACGACGATCTCCGCTCCGCCCGACCCAAGGCTCAGACTCGGGCTCAGCCCCGGAAGACGACGAACTCTGCTTCGCCCGACCCCAGGGCTCGGACTCGGGCTCAGCCCCTGAAGACGACGAACTCCGCTTCGCCCGACCCCAGGGCTCGGACTCGGGCTCAGCCCCTGAAGACGACGAACTCCGCTCCGCCCGACCCCAGGGCTCGGACTCGGGCTCAGCCCCGGAAGACGACGAACTCCGCTCCGCCCGACCCAGGGCTCGGACTCGGACTCAGCCCTGGCCTCAGCCGACGGTCTCTGCCTCGCCCGACCCAGGGGCTCGGACTCAACCTCGGCCTCAGAAGACAGACTCGACCTCGACCTCGGAGGAGCCTCCACATCGCCCAACCTAGGGCACGGACCGACCACGTCAACAGGAGGCACCATCATTACCCTACCCCAAGCTGACTCAGGCTACGGGGAACAAGACCGGCGTCCCATCTGGCTCGCTCCGCCAGACAAGTAATGATGGCGCCCCGCACGCTCTATGACGACGGCGGCTCTCAGCCCCCTTACGGAAGCAAGAGTACGTCAGCAAGGACTCGACAGCCCCGACAGTTGTCCTTCCGCCAGGCTCCGGCGCTCCTCCGATGGCCACGACACCACACGAACCGGGTGCCAAAACCTCTCCGGCTGCCACGATGGCATGTACTTAGGGCGCTAGCTCTCCTCCGCTAGACACGTTAGCACACTGCTACATCCCCCATTGTACACCTGGATCCTCTCCTTGCGCCTATAAAAGGAAGGACCAGGGCCCTCTTATAGAGGGTTGGCCGCGCGGGGAAGGACGGGACAGGCGCTCGCGTGAGGCCGCTCGCTCCCTCCCGCGTGGACGCTTGTAACCCCCTACTGCAAGCGCACCCGACCTGGGCGCAGGACAAACACGAAGGCCGCGGGATTTCCACCTCTCACTCCTGTCTCCCTCTGGCTGCCTCCCCCCTTCACGCTTTGTCTCGCGCCGACCCATCTCGGCTGGGGCACGCGGCGACAATTCACTCGTCGGTCCAGGGACCCCCCGGTCTCGAAACGCCGACAATGATCGACTTCGAGGGCAAGAAAGTCCTGGTTCGGCCAAATACAGCCGATAAAGGCAAAGGCAAGGAAACAATCATCGGCAATGCTAAAAAGGCCGATGGGGATTGTAATGTTTCTTGCAGGAAAGTGGTGTCCGAGAAGACTCCCGATGGAGGGGAGACCCTGAAGGTGACCATCACAGCCTCTAGCACTGGGGGGCAAGCGCAGACAGGGAGGCAGTTGCAGGAACCCGTGCTGTGCATCACGGACAGTCCGCCGTCCAGACGCGGACGGTCCGACACTTCTCCGGACGGTCCGGAGGACTCCAGCGAACGGTCCGGCCATGCTCAGGACACGCAGCGACCACGTACCTTCAAACCACGACGACCAGAAATAGGTACGTGGAAAACAAATACATTTAAAGCAGCTGGTCGGCTAATCAAGCCTGGCCCGACTTTCGATCAATTGTTGTCTAAATACGTAAAAAAGAAGGCCGACCCCAGTGGCCGGCCAGCAAAGCGACCCCGCTCACCCATTCATGAGCAACGTCAGGTCAGGCCGATTGGATCACCCCACCAATCGGAAGAAATGAAAGGTCATACTGTACACTTGAGACCTAACATACCGACATGGACACCTCCACCCCCTTATCCATCTATGCCATATCCATACACATACTTACCTCCACCATATGTCCCAAATCAAATGTGGGGCATGCCACCATATCCATTTGGGATGCCACAGTACCCCGCATGGGGGGCACCCCAAACATCCGTTTTTGATAGGTTGGCGCCGCCAGTACAAGACCGATTGAGCGCTGCTGAATTCGGTCACCAGGCACAGGCCCAACAAGATTGCCGGACTGCTCGGCCTCCTAGGCCGACCAATCCGGCAGGGGGGCATATGCCTGTAGCAACTCAAAGAACAACAAAAAAGGACATCATCAAAATAGGCACTGCAGATGTTGTCATACAGGGAGACAATAAAGGGCCGATGATTTTTGGCGAATCGGCCAACACAACCGAAAAGGATACGGCTACCATCAAAACAGCCGATCCAAAATACTCCATGCCTCGATGGTGCCCAGCGGGATTGACACGGTCCCAAAAGAGAAAATTACAACGCCTAAGAGCAAAGGAGAGCCAGGAGAAGGAGGCGGAAAAGACATTTAATGATACACATCCACTATACCCGCCACCGCAAAAGAAATGGAGACCAAAGGCCGTTGAGAAAAAACAAACGGCCCGTCCTTCACCAGGAAGTCTCTGGACAACCTGCATCAGGCGCGGACCGTCCGCCGTTCACCAGGAAGTCTCTGGACAACCCGCACCAGGTGCGGACCGTCCGGCCCCCGTGCGTGGACCGTCCGCCGTTCACCAGGAAGCCTCCAACGACACGACAACATCAATGGAAGAGGATGACCTGCTGGGAGAAGACCTGGTCGACTACGAGGCTTCTCCAGAACGCCCAGGTATGGATGTAAATATTATTACATTTTCCACCGATTGTACTATTATCGGCGACGATGAACCTGTTGTTGCCCAATTTGATTTTGGTCCTAAAGAAGTCGCCTTTACTAAACCAAAGGAATCGGTAAATCATTTAAAGCCGCTCTTCGTGCGCAGCCACATTGATGGGATACCGATTGCTAAGATGTTGGTAGATGGGGGGCGGCTGTAAATCTAATGCCTTTTTTCATTGTACAGAAAATTAGGTAAACAAGATGACGAACTTGTCAAGACCAATATGACCCTCAGCGGTGTTGGCACTGATAGTTCGATCAAAGCCAGGGGAGTCACGTCCGTTGAATTAACCATCGGGACTAAGACCCTTGCTGCTGCATTCTTCGTCGCTGATGTAGAAGGAAATTATAGTCTAATCATAGGCAGAGATTGGATTCACGCCAATCAATGTATACCTTCTACATTACATCAAATGCTAATACAATGGGTAGGCGATGACATAGAACAAGTACATGCTGATGTATCGGCCTGCATCGCTGTGGCCGATGCCCCTGTACTCTGGACTTATGAGACTGCTACATGTCTCACAGGAGTAGATTTTTCTGATTATCAATTCATAAGTATAGATAAGAAAGGTTTCATTCCTGTAATGCTAGAGCCGATGGAGAATCGGCTAAATCCTAAATAAAGTTTAAATGATGAATACACACAAAGTTCATGAGTCTCTGGTCATGGACAGTTCGGCTTCCAAGACCGGATGGTCTGGCCTTTCACAAAAGGGTTCGGACATTAAGACCGAACATATATCACAGCAAAAGGACAGTATTACGGATAATCCGGTCCCCGAGACTGGAAAGTCCGCCGTCACACAAAGATCTTCTAATTCCTCTGTGGGGAACATGATAGAGGAATTCAGAGATCTTGATAAACTAGGACAGGGGTTTACATCGGCCGATCCTTTGGAGGAGATTGACATAGGAGATGGTAAAACTCCAAGGCCGACTTTTGTAAACAAGACCCTGGAGACCGATCCTAGAGATGAGATGATCGATCTATTGAAGGAATATTCAGATTGCTTTGCTTGGAATTACACTGAGATGCCTGGATTAAGCCGAGAGATCGTAGAGCATCGGCTGCCTATTAAATCTGGTTTCAGACCTTTCAAGCAAAGAGCTAGAACATTTCGTCCAGATCTTCTCTCACGCATCAAGGACGAAATCCACCGGCTGCTAGAAGCTGATTTTATCAGACCTTGCAGATACGCGGAGTGGGTCTCCAATATTGTGCCGGTGGAGAAGAAGGAGTCAGGTAAACTTAGAGTATGCATTGATTTTCGCAATTTAAATAGAGCAACTCCTAAAGACGAATATCCCATGCCCATAGCCGACACATTAATCAATAATGCATCAGGGAATAGAATTATTAGCTTCCTTGATGGTAATACCGGATATAATCAGATTTTCATGGCCGAAGAAGATGCGTCTAAAACGGCCTTTATATGTCCAGGCTTCATTGGTTTATTTGAGTGGGTTGTCATGACATTTGGTCTGAAAAATGCTGGTGCTACTTATCAGAGGGCTATGAATTTGATCTTCCGTGAATTGTTAGGAAACACTGTGGAAGTTTACATTGATGATATTGTAGTCAAATCGGCTGAGTTTAGTTCTCATATAGCTGATTTGCGCAAAGCCTTTGATAAAATGTGTCGGTATGGTTTGAAAATGAACCCACGTAAATGTGCTTTTGGAGTGTCGGCTGGTAAGTGTTGGAGACTCGTTCTCAAGTGCTATGAATTAAGAACAAGGCAACATAAAATGTTAAATGTCAACGTCCTTCGTCCGTGAAACATTATTCCCTTGAGGATAATGGGTCTTGGACGAAGGTTGATGAGAGTAAAATTACGAAGCTTAGATCTTCGTACTAAGATTTCAATAGATATTGCAAGATGACATAAAATAAAAGGTACAAAAGAGATAAACAAGTCATAGACAAATTATATTATATCTTCTTAATATATCCAATCATTGAATACAATAATACCTCTGCCTTGACAAAAGGTTGAATTCCAGAATATGCGATTGCAGTTACTAGAATCCGTGAACAGTAAAGGAATACTGTTCGCTATTTATAGGCACAGGGCGCAGCCTGTGAGGGATTACAAGTATGCCCCTTATAAAAGTTTACAACATTGACTCAGACCTTTATGGACTAAAAGGTCATTCTATCTTTAAGTCGGTTTGTAATACCGAAGCTTCATGAAGAGGGACCTTCGGCCATCTTATACAAATAGCTTCAGCCGAAGGCCGCTTCTTCCTAGAAGACCTTCGGCGACGAAGCACAGGCCCAACAGTAGCCCCTTTCGTGGTGCTAGATCGTTTTTCGTAACGAGCTTGATCCGTGAAAAAAGTCTCTTAAGCTTCGGAGCGCCGAAGGTCTAAAAAACACCTTCCCTGAGCTCGTTGTCGAGAAACGATTCAATTTCTCAGCGTGTAGCGGCCCCACCTTTCAGAGTTACTGTTCGGTCTCTGCGGTCCACCACGCAGTGAGTGCGAGCGGGTGTCCGCCTGGTGTAAAAATCCTGGCGCTTCGCCTTCTTACCTGCAGCACTATATAAACAGACGAGTAGGTGTGAAGTTACCACAGCATTCATTGCTATTTGCACTGTTTTGCTGCCAAAATTTTTAACCGTCGCCGAAGCTTGTCTGTCGGAATCGAACGAAGCTCCTGTTTGAAACCTGCTTCGGAGGAAGAAAGTATTAAAGTTCCACAAGTTCATAATTAAATGGCCAGAGTGCGCTCTACCGCCAGGGTTGAACGTGAGGGGGACGAAACTGAAGCTTCGGAGACTGTCCCCATTTCCGAAGCCATGCAACGATCCGGGCTAGTGACTTCGGAAAAGATTCCTAGTGAAGATGCAGAACAAGCAATCGCTGAAGCAGAGGAAGAAGATATTGAGGAAACTGATCCCGAAGATGATTATCGCATTGCTATGCCAAGCAAACCCAGCCATTTGGACTTCGGGAAATCTACTGTTTCGAAGGCTGATTTGTCCAAGATGGTAAAATCGGGCTTTTTTACTGAAAATCAGAAGAAGCTATTGCGCTTCGGGGGAGAAGAGACTACCCCAAAGCTGGAGAAGGATGAAATTGTTATTTTCAAAAGCTTTCTAAAAGCTGGATTAAGATTCCCCCTACATGGGATTATTGCAGAGGTACTGAAGAGGTTTGGTATCTATTTTCACCAGCTGACCCCTAACGCTATTGTCAGACTTATTGTTTATATCTGGGCACTCCGAAGCCAAGCAGTGGAACCATTTGCGGACAGCTTTTGCCGGGTTCACGAGTTGCATTATCAAACGAAGGCTAGAAAGGATGGATTGCACGACAATTTTGGTTGCTATAACTTCGCCTATCGGAAATCTACAAAGTTTCTTGTAATTAGCTACCGAAGCAAATGGGCAGCAGGCTGGAAATCAGAGTGGTTCTATGTTAAGGTTGATGACGACAAGGAAAAGCTTGTGCAAAGTCCACTCGAATTAATCTTCGGAGAAACCCGACCTCGCTGCAATATGACACCCGAAGGTCCAACGCAACAAGCAATGAATGAATTCAGAATTATTGCAGAGCATATCAGCACAAGGGACCTGGTTCAGGAGTTTTTGGCTTTCAAAGTTTTTCCCAGTTTAAAAGAATGGGAAATGCCGAAGCTACAGGGGGAAAAGAAAGAAGGTGAACTTGTACGTTTACCTTACTACTTCAAGTTTAAGAAATACTTTAAAACACCTTGCCAAGAGTGGCTGGATACGATTGAAGCGATGTGCAATGAAATACTTGGCAATTATTCTAAAAAAGAAGATCAGTTGATGACCGCAGCCTTCGGCACCCGTCCGAAGCGAAGACTAAACCGAGTGCTGGACGCCCTGGGTTTCGAATACCCTGATTACGAAAATCTGAACAAAGGTGCCGGAGGCCAAAAAAGGAAAAGGATAACTGAAGCCTTAAATGAAGATGAAAAAGAACTATCAAAGAAGAAAATTCCGAAGAGGAAGAAAGCATCTTCTCCGAAGCATAAAATATCCGACGAAGAAACCCCCGCATCACCCTCTGTCGCTGACGTTGAGGAAATTCTGAAGGTAATGACTGAATCCTTACCTGCGAAGCTAAGTCCACTGAGGCCCCGACTGACAAAGTTTTTTCAGAAGGACAAGGAGCCCGAAAAATCGAAGAAAATAATCAAAGCGAAAAGACAAAGAATTATCACTGTGACAGAAGTAATTGACAAGACACCGCCAAGAGCTTCAGCTCAGAAAACACCAGCGGCTGCGGAAGGGACAGATATTGAAATTGTACCTTCGGAGGTCGCAGCTGCCGAAGCTGCCTCAGCTGAAGATTTGAACCTGGAGAGCACAATCGCACACATTGACAAAATACTGCTAGACATGGCTGCAAAAGAAGCTACCACCGCCGCCGAAGAGGCCGCGACTGCAGCGTCGGAGAAAGGGAAAGAAATTGCTGATGAAGCTTCAGAGAACGAAGCCTTCATATTCCAGAATTTAGTTGGAGAAAAACTGTCAAAAGCTGAAAGAGAAGAGCTTAGAGAATATGCAAAATCCTGCGGATACAAACCTGGAGCACTCCTCTTCGGAGGCATTGATGACGAAAAATTAGATTGTATTCGAGATCAAACTGGGGCCAAAGTTATCGGTACTCTGTCAAAGAGTATCGGTTTTCCGAAGCTAGAAACAGACATCAGCCGCTACCGACGACAGCATATCGTTGGTAGCTTATTTTATTCCAATTTCAAGGTGAACTATTTTTCCCTTAACTTTTATTGTTTCTAATAATGAGAACATGTCTGACGAAGGTTGTTTCCGTGCAGAGAATGCTATTGAGCAAAGCCTTGAACATGCAGCAAGATTTTGAAGACAAGAAACACGAAGTTATAATTGAAAATTTGGAAAGCAGAATAAAGGAGCAATCAGATGTTATCGAGAAAAAGAACTTTGAGCTCCAGGCAACCGAAGGTTCATTGGCGGAAGCTGAAGCAAAAATAACAGAACTGAACACGAAGCTTCTCCGCCAGTCTGAACAGTTCGAACGAGAAAAGCAAGATCTTAATGCAAAACTTGAAGCCGAAGCTCAACAAAATTCGGATTTGAGAAAACTATTGACAAGCCTTCAAGAAAAATGTCTGGAATTTAGCAACAAATGCATTCATCGATTAAGAAAAATTTTTCACTCAGTTGGAGCCAGCAGTGAAAAATTCGTCCCCTCAGCTGAAGATTTACCGAAGACCTTCGAACATATTGAGGGTGAGATTGACGAGCTCGACGAAGTCATAGCTGGGCACGGTGACTTCTGTGCCTGGGTGGCTTCTCGAGGCACTGCTGCAGCTTTCCTGAAAGCTGGCTGCGATCATGGAAAAATTGTCAATAGGCCAAATTTCACTTTATCACCATCAATCCTGGATGACATTCCTGATCTCGCCCGAAGTATCTCTAATAGATTTGTAAAAATGATATGGACAAAAGGTGGGCGAGAAAAAGCTGGAGACGAAGCTCGTAGCCACCTTGAACCAGTAAGAAACCATACCTTGTGCTTACCTTTTCTTGCAAGCTCGATTTTGACTTACAACGACCTTATTCATGTAGAATGACGAAGCCGAAGCCGATGATTAAAAGATGACGCCGAAGCTGAAGCTCCTTGGAGATTAAACAGTAGACTGTAGACAGTACTTGAGAAACTTTTGAGATAACTTTTGTAAATGTAACTAAAACTTGTCTTTAATGAATTCTGTTCATACCTTGTAATATATCCTTATCCTTCCATTGATGTATGAGAAATGCTTTGATGTGGACGAAATTTTCTTTTTTGAGCCGAAGGCGAAAAAAAACACCTTCCCTTCTTTTCGTACGCAACGAAGCATAGAAAACAACATTTTCCTTCTTTCCGAAGCTCTCTTTTTTTTATTTGCCGAAGCAACCGCTTATGCCATGAAGATGATTATCCTACATATGCCTGGATGAATGTTTATGAATGCAAATGTTATGATGTAATGCGATGTGCAAATGAATGGCCAAACAATCACACCTCAAGCCATACTCATAGCCATTATTTCCTTAAAAACAATCACACCTCAGCTCTGCATCCCCTTAGGAACGACTTTGGAGCTTCTTCGCCTTTACTTTTGGCGGAATCAGCGTTGACTTTTCGCTGTAAGCTCTGCATTCCCTTAGGAACGACTTTGGAGCTTCTTCGCCTTTACTTTTGGCGGAATCAGCGTTGACTTTTCGCTGTAAGCTCTGCATTCCCTTAGGAACGACTTTGGAGCTTCTTCGTTTTTACTTTTCGGCACTCGATGGTGCGTTCTCAGTTTTTACATTTACATTCCTTGGGGGGTTTTGCTCTTATAGAACTAAAAAAGGAAATTACATGTGATGGCCCCATTAAAAACCTTTCTCCCCCTTCGGAAAGGAAAAGGGTGCCATGAAAGAAAAATAAAAAATATGAAAAATTACATCGAATTATACATAATATCGCCGAAGCTCATCCGCATTCCAAGATCTAGGAATGTCGTTGCCGTCCATATCCTTCAATCTGTATGAACCGGGTCTTGACGAAGATGCTACTAAGAAAGGTCCATCCCATTTCAACTGTAACTTGCCCACTGTTTCTGGGTTGGCCACTCTCCGAAGCACCAAGTGTCCTGGCTCAATATTCTTTAGCCGAACCTTTCTATCTCGCCATTTAATTGTTTCGGCTTGATATTTGTTGATGTTTTCCACGGCTTGCAACCTGATCCCTTCTAAAGCATCTTTTTCCACAGAATAATCAGCTTCGGAACCTGATGCTGCCGAAGCTACTACCCTTATTGATCCGGTTTTAGCTTCTTCTGGAGTTATTGCTTCGTCACCGAATAATAACTTGAATGGGGTAAAACCTGTAGACCTTGATGTTGTTGTATTATGGCTCCACACCACTTTGGTTAACTGATCTGGCCACTTTCCCCTTGGTTGATTGAAGATTGACTTCATTATTCCTGTCATTATAATGCCATTGGCTCTTTCAACGAGTCCATTTGACTCCGGATGTCTGACTGATGCAAAATGGATCTTCGTACCAATTTGATCACAGAAATCCCTAAAAGCTTCGGAGTCAAACTGTGTTCCATTATCCACAGTGATAGCCTTTGGTACCCCGAAACGACAAACAATATTCTGCCAGAAAAACTTTTGGACGGTGGCCGAAGTTATTGTAGCTAAAGGCTTTGCCTCAATCCATTTAGAAAAATATTCCACCACCACTACAACATATCTTAGGTTCCCTTGGGCCGGTGGTAACGGACCTAACAAGTCAAGGGCCCACCTTTGCAATGGCCAAATGGGTTGTATGAGCTGTGTTAAGGACGAAGGTTGTTTTTGATCTCGTGCACATTTCTGACAACCTTCACACTTTTGGACTAATTCCGCTGCATCCGAAGCTGCCTTCGGCCAATAAAATCCTTGGCGGAAAATTTTTCCAAGTAACGGCCTAGATCCAATGTGAGATCCACACAGGCCTGCATGTATTTCTTTCATCAACTCTATACCTTCAGTTCTGGATAAACACTTGAGTAGCGGAGCACAAACTCCATGCTTGTACAACTCTCCTTCTATCATGACATATGGACGAGCTCTTGCCTCTATCCTCCTGTTATAAGCTTCGTCATCTGAAAGGAATTTACCCTGAAGATAAGAGATGATCTCAGTCCTCCAATCTTCGCTATAAACAGGAGATATATTGAGGACTGCTCTTTCAAGAAGTTCCACCGAAGGTGCTTTTATTGTTTCGAAGAAGACATCCGAAGGTAAGGGCAGCCCCTGTGCTGCTGACTTAGCTAGCAAATCAGCATGCTCATTTTGTCCTCGAGGGATATTTTTGACAGAAAATCCCTCGAAGGAAGCTTCAACTCTTCGAACCATATCCAGATACTTTTCAAGCTTCGGATCTTTAGCCTTGCAACTCTTGTCGATATGACCCGAAACAACTTGGGAATCAGTTTTAAGAACAACCCTTCTGATTCCCATTGCTTTTAGCTTCCGAAGACCCAGAAGCAGGGCTTCGTACTCGACAATGTTGTTTGTGCAACTAAAATCAAGCTTTGCCGCATAACAAGTTTTAACTTTGGAAGGTGAAACCAACACAGCAGCCGCTCCCGCTCCGAAGGTTCCCCAGGACCCATCGCAAAACACTGTCCATGCTTCGGTGTCTTTATTTGCTTCTTCCTCCTGAGCCCCTGGCGTCCAGTCAGCAATGAAGTCTGCTAACGCCTGCGACTGAATCGAAGATCTATGAACATATTCAATACAAAATTCATTGAGCTCTGCAGCCCATTTTCCAATCCTTCCAGTAGCTTCTCGGTTCCTCATAATATCCTTCAGAGGTTGTGAAGAAGGAACAATTATGTTGTAAGCTTGAAAATAGTGCCGAAGCTTCCTGGATGCCATCAAAACAGCATATAACACCTTCTCTAATTCTGTGTAGTTTTTCTTTGATATACTAAGAACTTCAGATACAAAATATACTGGGACCTGTTTCCTGGCTTGGCCATCAAGCTTCTCCTGGACAAGTGCTGCACTTACCGCTGAGTGCGAAGCTGCCACATATAATAATAAAGGAGCCCCTGGCATAGGTGGAGTTAGTGCTGTTAGATCTATTAAATACTGCTTCAGCTCTTCGAAGGCCTTCTGCTGGATTGGTCCCCATTGAAAGACTTCGGCTGACTTCAGCACTTCGAAGAATGGTAAGTTTCTCTCTGCTGATCTGGATATGAATCTATTGAGAGATGCCAACCTTCCTGTCAGTCTTTGAGCCCCCTTTTTTGTAGTTGGTGGCTCCATCCGAAGTATAGCTTCAATCTTACTTGGATTAGCTTCAATTCCCTTTGTTGAAACCAAGCATCCTAGAAATTTCCCCTTCTTTACTCTGAAGACGCATTTTTCTGGATTCAACTTTAAGCCAGCTTGTCTGAAACTGGCGAAGGTCTCCTGCAAATCAGCGATATGATTCTCCTGCTTCGTGCTTTTTACAATGATGTCATCAACATAAGTTAGCACATTTCTGCCTATCTGAGACTGGAGAACCTTCGCAGTCATTCTGCTGAAACTTCCTCCAGCGTTTTTGAGCCCCTCAGGCATCCGAAGATAACAATATGTGCCACTTGGAGTTATGAAGCTAGTCTTTGGCTCATCTTCCTTCTTCATCCAGATTTGATGATAGCCTGAATAACAGTCTAACAGACTCATGAGCTCTGAAGAAGCTGCTGCATCAACTAAAGAGTCTATCCTTGGCAATGGGAATTCATCCTTCGGACAAGCCTTGTTAAGATCTGTAAAATCGATACACATTCGCCACTTGCCATTGGCCTTTTTTACCATAACAGTATTAGCTAGCCATTCTGGGTACTTTACTTCTCTGATAACTCCTGCACTGAGGAGTCTTTTGACTTCGTTGCGAGCACCTTCGGCCTTATCATCTGACATTTTCCGAAGCCTTTGCTTTCTGGGTCTGAAGGATGGATCGACATTGAGCGAATGCTCAATAACATCCCTATTAACTCCGCAGAGATCATTGGCTGACCATGCAAAAACATCTTTGTTGTTGAACAAAAACCTTATCAAGGTTTTCTCTTGTTCTTCGGATAACTGAGAGCCCAACAGCACCTTCTGCTCTGCTATATCCTCACATAAGAGCATGGGCTTCGGCTGATCTGCTGAAGCTGCTTTCTCCCTTCTGAATTTGTATTGTTCACAAGCTTCAGCTCCATCTATGTTATGGATTGCTTTTGAATCAGTCCAGTTTCCTTCGGCCCTTCTGGCAGCTTCCTGGCTTCCATGAATAGCGATGGGTCCTTGATCCGAAGGTATCTTCATGCAAAGATAGGCAGGGTGAAGAATTGCTTCAAAAGCATTGAGGGTGCCACGACCAATAATTGCATTGTAAGGGTATTCCATGTCAACAATGTCAAACACAACTTGCTCAGTTCTAGTGTTGTTGATGAACCCGAAGGTCACTGACATGGTAATCTTGCCCAGTGCTATAATTTGTCTTCCTCCGAAGCCATAGAGAGGATGTGTAGCATCATGAATCTTATCTTCTGGCTCTTGCATTTGTCTGAAGGCCTTAGCAAATATGATGCCAGCTGCACTGCCTGTGTCAACCAAGACATTGTGGACCAGAAATCCTTTGATAACACAAGAGATAACCATGGCATCGTTGTGTGGGTAATCCTTGAGCTGAAGGTCCTCTTGGGAGAAGGTAATAGGAATGTGAGACCATCTTGACTTGATGAAGGGTCCTTGCACCCCAACATGTTGTACCCTTCTCTGTGCTTCCTTCTTTTGTTTCTTGTTAGCTGGCTCTGAGGACGAACCACCTGTGATTGGGAGCACCAGCTTCGGGTCCGAAGCGGCTCCAGCTTGATCGTTGAACGAAGCCATCAGCTCGAAAAGTGGAAGTGAGTTCACCGGAGGTGGGCGCCAATGTTGGAGACTCGTTCTCAAGTGCTATGAATTAAGAACAAGGCAACATAAAATGTTAAATGTCAACGTCCTTCGTCCGTGAAACATTATTCCCTTGAGGATAATGGGTCTTGGACGAAGGTTGATGAGAGTAAAATTACGAAGCTTAGATCTTCGTACTAAGATTTCAATAGATATTGCAAGATGACATAAAATAAAAGGTACAAAAGAGATAAACAAGTCATAGACGAATTATATTATATCTTCTTAATATATCCAATCATTGAATACAATAATACCTCTGCCTTGACAAAAGGTTGAATTCCAGAATATGCGATTGCAGTTACTAGAATCCGTGAACAGTAAAGGAATACTGTTCGCTATTTATAGGCACAGGGCGCAGCCTGTGAGGGATTACAAGTATGCCCCTTATAAAAGTTTACAACATTGACTCAGACCTTTATGGACTAAAAGGTCATTCTATCTTTAAGTCGGTTTGTAATACCGAAGCTTCATGAAGAGGGACCTTCGGCCATCTTATACAAACAGCTTCAGCCGAAGGCCGCTTCTTCCTAGAAGACCTTCGGCGACGAAGCACAGGCCCAACAGTAAGTTTTTAGGATTCGTCATACATGAACATGGTATAGAGATAGACCCTGACCGAATCAAGTCTATTCGGAATGTGGGACCTCCGACCTGTAAGGTCGAGGTACAGAAGTTTCTCGGCAAGGTGAATTATTTACGAAGGTTTATTTCTAACCTAGCCGGGAAGATTGATGCGTTCACCCCTATTCTTTGGCTTAAGAATGATGCCGAATTCGCTTGGGGGGCAGAACAGCAAGAAGCATTTGATCTCATCAAAAAATACTTATCTTCGGCTCCCGTATTAAAAGCACCACGAGCAGGAGTACCATTCCGATTATACATTGCAGCTGAAGATAAGGTCATTGGGGCTGTTCTGACACAAGAAACTGAGGGAAAGGAGCATGTGGTGACATATCTAAGCCGAAGGTTGGTGGATGCCGAAACAAGGTACACTTTTATTGAGAAGTTATGCTTATGCTTGTTTTATGCATGCACCAAATGTAGATGTTATTTACTGTCTAGTCATTGCACTGTTTCTGGTCAAGCCGATGTGATCAAATACATGTTGCATATCCCAATTATGAGTGGTAGAATTGGTAAGTGGGCTTATGCACTCATAGAATATGACTTGGCCTATGAACCATTGAAATCTATGAAAGGCCAAGTCGTAGCGGATTTCATTGTAGAACATCGGATTAATGATATTCATGAACTAGACATGTCATACCTCACTATTACTCCTTGGACTTTATATTTTGATGGATCGGTTTGCAATGAAGGGCAAGGAATTGGCATCGTACTTGTTTCACCAAGTAATGTCTCCTTCGACTTCTCTAGCCGATTGAAAACTTATTGCACTAATAATCAAGCTGAATATGAGGCCCTCCTATTCGGCTTAAAACTTTTAAATAGTATGGGAGTAAAACATGTGAAGGTATTTGGTGATTCTCAGCTGGTTGTCCAACAAGTGTTAGAAGAATATCAATGTTTTGATGGTACTCTAAATAGTTACATTGAGAAATGTTGGAGTATAATCCATTCTTTTGACGAATTCAGCATTCGGCATATCTCTAGAGTTGAGAATCATAGAGCTAACGATTTGGCACAAGATGCATCAGGTTATCGGATAAAGAGAGGGAAATTTCACAAAACTGAAAATCTGATAACCAGCGCAGAGCCAAATTCCCAGGTCGCGGACCGTCCGCGTGATGACGCCGGACCGTCCGGGGTTACCAGAAATGTTCTCTTAATCGATTCGGCTGACAATGAAGCCGATGCAAGTGATTGGAGGACACCTATACTTAATTATTTACGAAATCCCAATATCAGGACAGATAAGAACATTCGGCGAACAACTTTCAAGTATGTTTTGATGAGTGATGAACTTTACCGCCGAACAGTCAATGACGTCCTGCTTAAGTGCTTGGGCCCAGATGATGTTGTATTAGCCATGGCCGAAGTACATGAAGGAATTTGTGGTACTCATCAATCAGCTCCAAAGATGAAGTGGTTGTTGGGAAGGTCTGGTTTTTATTGGCCTAGTATGATAGCTGATTGTTTCAAGTACTACAAGGGTTGCCAAGTGTGTCAAAAATTCGGCGACCTACAGTTGGTCCCTGCAGCCGAATTACATCCTATCATCAAGCCTTGGCCGTTCAGAGGATGGGGATTAGACTTTATTGGAGAAATTCATCCTTCATCATCAAAGGGGCATCGGTTTGTGTTAGTTGCCACTGACTATTTCACCAAATGGACTGAAGTCGTTGCTCTAAAGAACATGACGCACAAGGAGGTAATTGAGTTCATAACTGAGCACATTATTCATAGATTCGGCATTCCCCAGACCTTGACTACAGATCAAGGTACTTCTTTTATGTCAAAGGAGGTACGTGAATTTATTGAATTATACAGAATTAAGCTGCTTAATTCATCTCCATATCATGCTCATGCCAATGGACAGGCCGAGTCTAGTAATAGGACATTGATTAATTTGATAAAAAAGAAGATATCTGATAATACTAAACATTGGCATAAGATTTTGTCTGAAGCTTTATGGGCTCATAGAATATCTAAACATAGGGCTACTAAAGTATCTCCTTTTGAGCTTGTCTATGGGCAGGATGCAGTGTTGCATGTGGAAATAAGTTTGAATGCTGTCAGGTTCGCCAGACAAAATGATCTAACTGCTACTGATTATTATAATTCAATGATGGATAATATTGATGAGGTGACCGACAAGAGGATGATAGCTTTGGGAGCAATAGAAAAGGACAAGATCATGGTAGCCAGGGCCTACAACAAGAAGGTCAAAGCAAAATCATTTCAAGTAGTGGACCTGGTGTGGAAGACCATTCTGCCTCTAAGGAATAAAGACCGAAAGTTCGGGAAATGGTCGCCAAGTTGGGAGGGTCCTTATAAAGTAAAACAGGTGATGTCTGGCAACGCCTATTTGCTACAAACATTACAAGGCAAGGATTTGCCTAAGGCTTTGAATGGGCGTTTCCTCAAACAGTATCATCCTAGTATGTGGCAAGATGCCTAAGAAAACTGATGTAATCACATCGAGTTAGTTGCTTTTGGTTTGCTCAGCTCCACCAAAAGGCAGGGGGGCATATGTTGAGCACCGTTTTGAGCTGGCGGACGGTCCGGCCCTGAGGCCGGACGGTCCGCGGTCCGGACAGTCCGCGCCTATGGGCCAGACGGTCCGCGCATGCGCAGAGCAGTTTATGGTTCCGAGTTTTGTGCTACGGTTGTTAGCTATATTCGCGGAATTAGCTCGGAATCAGTTGTGTAAAGGGTCCAGCCCCTCTCCTCTATAAATAGAGAGGTCTACGACCGATTTGTAATCATCATCAATCGAATCAATACAACTTCTATTTCGCATTTTTTCCTAGGAGTAGTTGTAGTCTAGTTTAGGTTTAGCCTCTCGATCCCCAAATTCTTCGCCTCTCTTCGACTCTACGCCGATTAGAGCAGTCTAGGTCGGCCGGCCCGAGCCTAGACAACCCCTAGGATCTCTCCTCCCTGACGGGGTCCCTCCCGGGAGCGAGATCCAGGCACCGCCGGCGATCTTCCGCCGCCCCTGCGCACGCGCGGACCGTCCGGCCCCCAGGGCGCGGACCGTCCGGTCGTCAGGCAGAGGACCCTAGCCCCTGCGCCGGGTCGCGGACCGTCCGGCCTCAGGCCGCGGACTGTCCGCGTCTGACCAAAGAGCACCGCCGCCGGTTCTTTTTAAGTATTTGGCGCTCCGAAAAAGCGTCAACAGTAGCATTCAAACGTAAAGCACAGAGAGTATCAGTGACCATGCTAGGTTACGGTGCTCACCAAAACCGTCTTGAATGAACTACAGTTGGGTCAGACGATGTTGGCCCTGTCCATGGGGGTGTTCACCGTCTGTCAAGGCGGCGTTCCAGGCAGCTCTGTGCGGTACAAATCAATCAGGCACACGCGTAAGCTTCACCACAGGCGAAGGATACTAGAACTTGAGAAAAGAGACGGAGGGATGTTGACTGCACCTGGCCACGGTAAGGGAAAAAATGCCTGTCGTGATCACCGGCCTCAGTACCCACCGTGAGTTCAAGGCTTTTTAGTGGAATTAGAGGGATGTGGAAGATGGAGAACTTAAACTAGAGTTGTGAGAATGGTGTGACGCGGTGGACAAATATGCAATCGGCTAAAACTTGGAGATCTCAGATTAGGTGCTTGTATGCCCAAAACCAAGACAGCAGTTGCAGCCGGCTGGGTCTTTCCTTTAGGGTCATAAACAGAGGGCCAAAGAGAGCCAGCATGCTCCATTTTTTCACCTGCATGACCCCCACGTAAGGGTACAGGCACAAGGAAAACAGCAGAGGTGGTCAATCCTCCTATGGATAGCAAACCAGCACAGTAAATAAGCAGGTGAGTCATGGCTGTCAGGCTGCAGATCGATCCAATCCAAAAGCCCCCCTGGGCTGTAAAAATCGCTCCTGTGACCCCCTTTTTACCAGAACGAAATTCTTGTTGTTTTGCACTTATCCAAAGTCATCTGGAAACAGCTAGTGGATGCAGATCTTTTTCCTGAGATATTTTCAGACTGTCTGATCTAGTTCAGTCGACTGCAGACCCAGCTTTAGCCTCCTTTTCTCCTATTTCTTCATAAGAATAGAGATACCCTCCCACATCAAACTTATTCACTAAACATGGAAGTCAATACCTTACAGGTTTCGAGTTATAGATCCCCAAAGTGAGGCATATCACACAGGAACCATAGTTTCAGTTTTCTGAAACTGAACCCAGAATTCGCAGACTGTCAAGGCAACATTAAGGGTATTTAACTACTTACTTTATATGGTACCAAGTTAATCATTGTTAAGTAAACTTGTACACCAATATGTAATCTTCAACTTTTCTATAAAGATCCTAGTCCAAAACTGTCCAGAACAGCCACCATATAGTTCCAAAGTTAAACCAAACACTAGAATTCAGATATGTTCACTATTTCTTATCTGAAAAATTCCAAACGTCTGACAGCCCATCTTTAGGGGTCAGTAACTCCACTTTTTATGTAGTACTGAGTCCATTCCTTTTTATAAAACATATTCTCTGTATTATGGGCTCCAACTTTGCTATATAGTTCTTAGTCCAACACCCCATGATTTAGTCACAAAAGGACATCAAACTGGGCACCAAACACTAATTTTCAGTTTTTAGTAAACTGAGAAAATTTCAGTTTCAGTCACAAGGCAGTCCAGCTTTGAGCAAGTTTTACTCCACTTTTTGTGCAGAATCATATCCATCACCATTAAAGACATTTGTACACCAACTTATGGCCTTCAATTCCTCTATAGAAACCATAGTTCAATTCAAAACCTTATGTATTATGCACAAGGAAGCTCCAAAGTCTGTCACAATCACTGAAATTCAGACTTAGGCACTATTCTAAATCTGAAAATTCAGAATTCAGCCCACACCACTTTGAACCACCTTTACTCCTAGTAGCATATGGTTTTAGGGGCAAGTTTCTTATTACAATTTATACTCCAATAGTTCCTCTACAGGTTTTACATAGTGACCGTTAGCTAAACCCTTTTGGACTCCAATCTAGCACAGCCCAAACTTGGCATCAAACACAGAAATTCAGAATCTGAATTTACCAAGTCTGAATTTGACAATCTCTGATAGCTCTATTTTGGACCAGTTTTACTCCAAGTTTAGAATATCTTTAGGGCTAGGTGACTTAATCAAACTTATACTCCTCATGTAGCTTTATAATTTTGTTTCAATGATCATAACCTATAACCCTATGGATAGAGCAATAGAGAGCTCCAAAACTGCACAAATCTCACTAAAACTCAGCTGCAATGATTCAGCTTAGTCTGAAAACACAATACCTAGCATCCCATCTTTGGACCACCTTTGCTCCTGGTATCATGTAGTTTTAGGGCTAGTACGCTTAATAAGGATTCTTCTCCAACAATTACTCTACAAATTTGTTATAGCAACATTCAACTAAAAGTGCACAGATTCAAAGTTATAAATGTCCAAAAACAGGTAAATGCAAACCAATCTGAAGCTTTACAAATTACTCCAAATTTTTTCACACAACTTGGAATTATCCAAATATGAAATTTGTTCACTTTTCCAAGTTCTACAACTTTGGTATATAGACTTTTAGCTAAATCCTTCTAGATTTTGAATTCCTCTTTTGGGCTACTTTTACGGTTTGTGATGGTTATGGATGTGCTTAGCAGCTTGTTCCGGGTTGCTGAAAATAGAGGCTTGTTGCAGGGCCTTGGGGGAGCTGATGTCCGCAGTAGAGTCTCCATCTATGCGGATGATGTGGTCCTTTTCATAAAGCCAATTGAAGCAGATCTGAATTGTGCTAAAATAATACTAAACTGTTTTGGTTCGGCTTCTGGTCTGGTAACCAATATGCTCAAGAGCAGTGCTATTCCAATTAGATGTGATGATCAGCAGGTGCTTGCTGGTTGCAGTGTGCTGCATTGCAGTCCCGCTGCGTTTCCTTGCAGGTATCTGGGGCTGCCCATATCTGATAAAAAATTGAGGAAATGTGACCTTAAGTTATGGATTGAGAAGATTGCAGATCGTCTGCCTAACTGGAAGGCTCGGCTGCTCAATCTGGCTGGGCGGACTGCGTTGGTGAAGTTTGTTCTATCGGCCATTCCGACTTATCTTTTTATTGCAATCAATGTCCCTCAGTGGGTTATTAAATCAATTGATAAAATTCGGCGAGGATTTCTTTGGAGAGGAAGAAAGGAAGTTAATGGTGGTAGCTGTCTTGTTCCATGGGAAGTTGTCACGAGGCCTCTGAAGCTTAGTGGGCTTGGGATCCCTAACCTTAAGCTCAAAAGCTGGGCATTGCAAGCAAAATGGTTATGGTTGGAAAAGACGGATCTAAGCAGACCTTGGCATGGGCTGTCCCTTCCAGTGCAACGTCAGGTTAGACAGTTCTTTGATTTGTCGGTTGTTACCATTTTAGGGAATGGGGCTACTACTCTCTTCTGGTCGGATAGATGGATTCATGGGAATAATATCCAGGACATTGCCCCTGAGGTGGTGGGTATGGTTGGCCGCAAGGCGTATTCTTCCAGAACGGTGGCACAAGCTCTGGATAATTGGCATTGGGTCAGTGATATTCGTGGTGCTCTTTTCTTGAGTGGGTTGCAGCAATATCTGTTGTTATGGGATACTTTGGGGGAAGTTAGGCTTTCTCATGATGCTGACAGACATGTTTGGATGCACTCTTCTTCTGGGATGTTCTCCTCAAAGTCTTGCTATAAGGCTTTTTTTCATGGGTTCAATTTCGTTTGAGCCATGGAAACGTTTGTGGAAATCCTGGGCTCCCCCAAAATGCAAGTTCTTTCTCTGGCTGGCGATAAGGAATAAGTGTTGGACTGCTGATAGATTAAGGAGGAGAGGGCTGCAACACCCTGTTGTTTGTGTTCTTTGTGACCAAGAGCAGGAAACAGTGCAACATCTTCTGTGTACTTGCAGTTTTGCCAGGCAATTTTGGCATGCTATTCTTGTTCCCTTGTGTCTTGGGGATCTCATTCCTGCTGTTCATGAAATCTCATTTGCTGATTGGTGGAGGAAGGTGCTTAAGAAGGTGCCCAAAAACAGAAAGAAAGGCTTCAACAGTCTCATTATCTTGGGGTCTTGGTGCCTATGGCTGACTAGGAACAAAGCTGTTTTTGATGGTGTAAACCCTTCCCTATGTTTTGTTAAAAGCTTATTTCTGAATGAGTTAAGTTGTTGGGAGAGGGCTGGGGCTAAACAGCTAGCAAGTATTGGTCTTCCTGCTATTATGAGTAGGGTCTAGATTGTGGTCAAGTGTTCTATTTGCCCTACGGGCATTGTACTTTGGTCCTCTTGGACCTTTTTCCTCTCTTAATATAATGACGTGCAGTCCTCCTGCGCGTTCGAGAAAAAAATGTGGCTACTATTTCTTCCAGTGATTCGTCCACCTAAGCGAAATAACTCCTTAGTCTCAAATCCGACCTTGGCATATAGAACCCATGTCCAAAGTGTCCTTGGTTTAGGAGTTGTTTGCTTACACTCAATTTCAAACAAGGTTTTCAAGCCTTAGGGTTTTGAAGTTAATCCTTCGGTCCAAGTATTTCTTCCACTTGATCTATCTTTGAAAACAAGGTTGCTATAGACTCTAGGACTTGCCTTTAGCACTTCAAGACTCCAAGTCAATTTGTTTATTGCTCAAGAGATGACCTCTCCTTGTCTACCTTAAGCCAAGTCCTTAAACTAAACTCTAAACCCAACACACAACATCACACTTTTGAAAAGTTTAACCTAGTCAATGCATTTTAGGTATATCAAACAAGATAATGCAAGTGCTTATGATGACATGCCAACATTTTAGTTATCGTAACACAGGGTGTTACATTCGCCGTCGTCACGTTGTCTACGCGTGCCGCGCGTGGTGCGCGCGCTAGGTCGCGTGCGGTCGTGCTGTTTCACATGTTACATGTTTCGTCTCGCTCCGCTAATTCGTCCCGCTTAGAGTCGCTGATGTTATTTAAATTACTTATTTAACTAACAATGGTTAGTGTGGTTAGCTAATTAAAAATGTGTGATAGATCTAGTTTCATTTTAAATAAATATCGATTAATATAATCAGGTCAAACTAAATGTTATGATTAATACTCGTTTAGTGTAGACGCGATAACTTCTCGACCGTAGCTCCGCCTGTCGCATTTCTTTTTCCTCGTGTGACTGTAGTAACGCGCTCTATTTCGTTTTGCATATTTTATTATGTTTTTATTTGAATGGTGTAATGTTCTTATGCATATATATATATACGTTTGTTTGCTTGTGCCTGTTCGTCGTCGCTTCGCGTTGCGATTAGGTCGCGATTCGTTTCTGCGCTTCAAGGAATCGACGATCAAGGGTTGGCGACCAAGTGATCTAACTCTTTGAGTTCTACGAGATTGAAGACCCTGAGCATCTATTTGGTGAAGGCAAGTGTCCTTTGACCCATTATGTCCCATTCAGGTATAATTCATTGTCATGCATTACTTAATTGAAACCTAAGGATTGACTAGTTTGTATTTATCTTGTCCTTGATTACCTTTTGGGTTATTATGGTTAGCTTCATGCTATTGCTTTACTTTAATCAATAAACATGATGTGAATATTTATGATACGATGATGTTATCCCGATGATGATGTTGTGATATTTTAGGGGGCTCAGGCCATTTTCCATGAGTACCTCTCCGTAAGGACCTGTTCGTGGAGTGACCACCCGGGATAACAGTACAACCATGAGGGTGGAATGGGACGACCTTAGCAGAATAATTAGATAAACCTGGGGGTGTAATTGGCTTTGCCGGAGGGCCGTCAATGGGGGCCGGGGTGTAGTGCTCGCTCTGCTAAGGTGGGGTGAAGAGGTTCATTTGATTCGGTTTTGTTAGTCACCCACCTTGAGGAGGTGTACTGCGTTTGTATGGCTGGCCAAACCTAACGAGCAGCTATGCACCAGGGGAGTATTTGTAAAGACTACGTAGTGATACCCTGCCAGGCCACCTAGGTAGTGGTCAATGGGGATTAGCTCTCCCCGGGCAGAAAGGGAATCATGACTCGTGGGTAAAGTGTGTGACCTCTGCAGAGGGAATGAAACTGATATATCAGTCGTGCTCACGGTTAAGAGCGGCCTTGGGATCCTCTTTGATTAGAGATGCAGATGATTTGAGATACAATGGTTCTATTTATGGTTTTGGCTCGATGATGATAATGATGTTCCTCGAGAAGGAAATGATTAACGTGTTGGTTATTACTAAAACTTGGCTTCTACTAATAATAAATATCTGACAAACTAAAAGCAACTGCTTTGACCCTAACCCCACATAAAGCTAGTCCACTTCAGCCAAATGGGACATTTGCTGAGTACGTTGATGTGTACTCACCCTTGCTTTCACAAAACACCAGGTTGCCTTTGGTGCAATCTATGCCCAGGTAAAGAAGAAGGCGTCGAGGCAGATCTCCATGAGTTCTAGGACTTCGACGAGTTCGAGGATTAGGCTAGCGACCTCCCCCAGTCAGCTGCGTGTGGTGGGTTTATTTACGTTGGCTACGTTTCTATTATGTGCACTTTGATTTATATTATGTAAATGACTCTAGTCTTTAATGTTATTACTTATTCTTTATTGTTATTCGAAGCATTGTGCTATGATGAGTCATTTATGTAATCGTTGTGTATGTGAATTTCTGATCCTGGCACGTACATGGTTCGCATTCGGTTTACTTTCCAAAACCAGGTGTGACATAAGTGGTATCAAAGCCTTGCTGACTGTAGGATCGCTGACCTAGAGTAGCATTGGCTATTTTAAGGACTTATTGATTACACCTCATCCTTGATTCTGCTTCAAAATATTAGTCACCTCGATTAATTCTATGTTGTGCTCCTATATGCCCCCTTGCCAAAAGTATTTTATTCTATTATGGTCTAACCTTTCTCAATCTACTAGATCTGATCTTACTCTTGTGCTTGCGACATCTTTGTAGATGCCCCCTGACCATAACCTTCTTGTCTTTTTGGGATTCTTTCCTCTTTCGTCATTAAATTGCTACCATCTTGCGAACTCTAGTCCTTTGGTATTGACATGCTTGTATCCCTTTAATACTCTTGTTTCAAATACTTGCCTCTAAATTTCTACTGCTTACTTAAACATTTCAGTTTATATGTCCATGGCCTTCCTGTCTTTTGAGACCCTTTCCTCTTCTGTTGTTAAGTCGTTATCTTTCAGCAATTTCTTGTCTCTTGGTATTTGTATGCTCATCTCCTTGAAATCTTTCATACTCTCATCTTTTTTATGCTAACCTTTGTATCCCAAGGTCTGTTTAGCATATTTCATTTTACATTCCCTTGACCACCCTTGTTTCTCGATGATCCATGATCATTCATTTTATTTCGCACATCCTTGGTGATCTCATTGATCCCTTGTAACTTCCTTCGGTAATGAATTTTTACTTCAACTCTTATGTCGGAACCTCACTTATCCTATCCTTAATTGTCTTCCCCACTTTGTTACTTTGCGAGTCTTGCCTTAACTCTGTCCATGGTTATGCTTTTCATCATTATCACCTTTACCCTTATCACCTCTATATCTTACGTTGATGTTTGTCATATATCTGCCTCTGAAAATCTCCTCTCTTCGATCTCAATCTAAGAGTTGTATGTTTTACCCATTTTTTTCTCTTGGGCGTATCATCTTCTTTGTCCCTTGCAATTTTTTTAACTCCATCCTTTGCCTACTTTTGTTTGATATTACCTTTACCTTTCTCATCCCTTGATCTTACCTTGGTGATTACACTCTGTCCATTCTCTAAAATCTCCAATGTCCCATCCCAATTTGAGAGCGGTGTTTTACTTATCCTACCATTGGCAATATCCTCTTCTTTATCGCGTGAAAGCCTAGACATGACCCCCCTTGTTTGTTGTACTCATACCATTGGATATTCAATGCCTTCATCTTTTCTCTCATACCCTTGTCTGTTATCGCCTTTGACCCTTACGATATTGATTTCTTCTACCTAAATACTTACCTTGGAATTATCCTTTAAACACCTCCCCTTTCTTTCAACCTAGTTTGGGAGCTGCGAGTTACCTATCTCTCCCTTGGTTTCTTTTCACTCCTTGTCGCCTTACAGATTTTGTCCCAATTCCATCCCTTGCTGTGTTTTTATTTGCTATCATCCTCACCTTGTCATCCATCGATCTTGCCTTGATACACATCTTTATTCCTACTCTTTAAAAATCCCCTCTCTTCCACCTCAATTTGAGAGCGGCAATTTACCTATCTGCCCTTGGACGTACCCTGTCCTTTTCCATTTACAGGTCCTATCTTAACTCCATCCTTTGTGGTACTCATATCTTTTGTCTTATGCCTATTTACCTCCTCTCCTACATCCTTGTCCGTTATCACCTTCAGGCCCTCGTGATATATGTACCCTTACCTTCATGCTTACTTTGAACCTACCCTTTAAAGCCTCCTCTTTTCCGTCCCTGTTCGAGGATAATGCCTCACCTACTTAACCATTGGCTGCTCTTCCTTCTTTGACACCTTGCAAGTTTTGCCTAAAATACATCCTTTATTATGTGTTTCTCCGTTATCACCTTAACCCCTGTCATCCCTCGATCTTTACCTTGATGCTTGTCATGTACCTGCATTTTAAAGCCGCCTCTCCCATTTCATTCCAAGAGTGATGTCTTGCCCATATCGCTCTTGTCCATTCACTTTTCCTCTATCGCGTTGCAAGTCTTAGCTTTTGCTCGATATCACCCTTACCTTCCTAATATCTAGATCTTTCCATGTTGCTTATCCTATGCCTACCTTTTGAAATATCATCTTTCCCATCTCGATTTGAGAATGGTGTTTTACCTATCTTGATCTTGGTTGCATTCTCTCCCCTCTCGATTACAATCCTTGCTTTAACTCCACCCCTTATTGTGCTCGTGTCCCCATCCTACACGTCTTGTTCTTTTCCTTGTCCTTCAACAAACCATAGAGAGTAGTTATTCCCTTTTCAAGGAAGACCACCATTTAATTAAAAGGAACGTATAGCAACGAGATGTTTGTTGTTGTATGCTTGTGTTGTTTGTCTTTGTGTTATGACTAATTTGCTTCTTTGTAATGAGTGTTGATGTGTTGTGGCCCCTGGTTCGCAATAACATCAGTTCACTAAGTGAGTGTTATATAGTTAGGTAGCTGGGTGCTCTCCCTTTTCTCTCTTTAATCCATCTACGCTTACCCTTTCTATCTATACCCTTCCCTATTACACCTATCCGGGCGGCATCCTACAACCTCTTTTAATCAGTCAAGATCAGACTGGACAACATCTTCACCAAGTGCGTATCAATGCTCCTGTTAAGGGGGTTAGCCGCTAAAGCCAATGAAGACAATGCAATCAACATCAACCAACAAGATCAAACAGGTGCACCGGAAGTGTGTGTGGGTCCTAACCCACAGGAACAAGAGATCCTCAAGAATTGCATTGATCGGTCTCAAGCATTTGAAGTCAAAACAACCAGTCCACAAGTTAAGCTTGTAGAGTCAAAGTCAACTCAAGGAAGCCGTAAACAACCTATGAACCACCCTTGTTTTCTTGCTAGCTCCTTCTTGAATCTCGGGGGCGAGATTCCTATTAAGGGGGTTAGATTTGTAACACCCTGAATTTGGGGGTATAAATTTTTTTCTCTAATATCCATCAAATTCAGGTGTTACCCTCTCATTTCCTCGCTTTTCTTTTCTTTTTCTAAATAGTGAAGAATTATTTGTTATATCGATGTGTAAGCCTAGTATAGTAAAACCCTAGAGGGGCATTGTTTGTTACATAACCAGTCGGAATAGCAGTCTCCTTGGTATGTTCATATGTGGTGACTTGGCACTCATTCAAAATCCTCGAAGTTCATTTGAATTTCAAAATTTATAAACCAAGACCTAAATACACAATAGAAAAAGAAATAAGGAAAATAGACAAAAGTGAAAACCCTTTCCTCCCCTTTCCCCCGCCAGCCCACCCAGTGCAAGCTCCCCTCCCGCGGCCCAGCGCCACTCCGTCGACCTGCCGTGGCCCACGCGCAACCCCTGCCCAGCAGCGCGCGTGCGGCCCACCGCAGCCCAGGCAGCCGCGCCAGCGCAACGCGCCCCCTCGGCCCACCTCGCGCGCGCAGCCCACCCCTGCCCAGGCCGCCTCGCACCCCTCCACGGCCTAGCGTGCGGCGCCCGTGCAGCCCAGCGCGCCCCTGGCCCATGTGCGCGCGTGGCCCATTCCCCGCTGCCGCCCACGCTCGCTCGGCCGCCCAGCCGCCCATGCAGCATGAGCAGCGCCCATGACACAAAAAAAGGGAAAAAAATGCTCCCTTGAATGCTGCTTGCATGCGCTGCATGGCCTGCCCACAAACGCTGCACGACGTGCCCCTTCGCCCATCTCTCGTGCAAAACCGCGCCCCGTCTCCCCACATCCTGTGAGTCATTTATGTAATCGCTGTGTATGTGAATTTTTGATACTGCCACGTACATGGTTCACATTCAGTTTACCTTCCAAAACCGGGTGTGACAGCAACAGACTCCAGCTTCTGGCAAGGGATTCAGCATTGCCAGAGTCAACCAAGTCAGTGACGATGCAACTGCTCATGGTGCTGATATTGCTACCGGTACGTTTTACATTAATTCAGTTCCTGCAGCTATATTATTTGATTTTGGAGCTACACATTCATTCATTTTTGCTCGCTATGTCAATACAAATGAGTTACCACTTCAAAATATGCAAAAACCCATGATAGTAATACCCCTAAAGGGCCTTTTGAAGCAAATTATATGACCAACAGATTAACACTGACAATCATGGAAGGGAATTCTGGTCTATGCCTATAGTATTAGAGGAAAGCAGTGTAGATCTGATACTTGGTATGTCATGGTTAAGGAAAGCAAAGACAGTTATACATTGTGCTAGGGGAACCGTAGAACTCACCAATCCAAAAGGAGAACGATTCGAAGTAATGATTACCATAACCCCTTCTACCAGACCCACCATATATCTAGTAGATGGGAAATTTGTGGGCAGAGACATCCGTGTGGTTAGAGATTTCCCAGATGTCTTTCCAAAGGAGTTACCCGGAATGCCACCAGATAGGGAAGTTGAATTTGTTATTGTTCTCTTAACTGGAACCGCTCCTATTTCTAAAAGTCCATATAGGATGTCAGTGGAAGAATTAAAAGAATTTAAGAAGCAACTAACAGAGTTACAGGAGGCGGGGTACATTCGTCCGAGTTCCTCACCTTGGTGAGCACCAGTTCTGTTTGTACAAAATAAATATGGTTCGTAGAGGATGTGTGTGGATTATAGATCCCTTAATGATGTTAAAATCAAGAATAAGTATCCTTTACCTCGTATTGAAGATTTATTTGATCAAATGAGAGGTGCTATGTGAAAGTCGTCTAGAGGGGGGTGAATAGGGCGAAACTGAAATTTGCAAAGTTAATCACAACTACAAGTCGGGTTAGCGTTAGTAATATAAAAACGAGTCCGCGAGAGAGGGTGCAAAACAAATCGCAAGCGAATAAAGAGTGTGACACGCGGATTTGTTTTACCGAGGTTCGGTTCTCGCAAACCTACTCCCCGTTGAGGTGGTCACAAAGACCAGGTCTCTTTCAACCATTTCCCTCTCTCAAACGGTCCCTCGGACCGAGTGAGCTTTTCTTCTCAATCACTTGGAACACAAAGTTCCTACAAGGACCACCACACGATTGGTGTCTCTTGCCTCGATTACAAGTGAGTTTGATCTCAAGAAAGAATGAGAAAGAAAGCAATCCAAGCGCAAGAGCTCAAAAGAACACAACAAATCACTCTCACTTAACACTAAAGCTTTTGTGGAATTGGGAGAGGATTTGATCACTTGGGTGTGTCTTGTATTGAATGCCTAGCTCTTGTAAGTAGTTGGAAGGTGGAAAACTTGGATGACTTGAATGTGGGGTGGTTGGGGGTATTTATAACCCCAACCACCAAACTAGCCGTTTGGTGGAGGCTGTATGTCGCATGATGCACCTGACAGTCCGGTGCACACCGGACAGTGTCCGGTACGCCAGCCACGTCACCAGGCCGTTGGGTTCCGACCGTTGGAGCTCTGACTGTTGGGCCCACCTGGATGTCCGGTGGCACACCGGACATGCACTGTAGAGTGTCCGGTGCGCCACTTCGCGCGTGCCTGACTTCTGCGCGCTCTGGCGCGCATTTAATGCTGTAGCAGGTGACCGTTGGCGCCGGATAGCCGTTGCTTCGCTGGCTCACCAGACAGTCCGGTGTACACCGGACATGTCCGGTGAATTATAGCGGAGCGAATTCCCAAAGCTGGCGAGTTCCAGAGTCGCTCTCCTCTGAGGCACCAGACACTGTCCGGTGTACACCGGATAGTCCGGTGAATTATAGCGGAGCGCCTCTAGATTTTCCCGAAGGTGAGGAGTTCAGCGTGAAGTTCCCTGGTGCACCGGACACTGTCCGGTGGTGCACCGGACAGTCCGGTGCGCCAGATCAGGGCTGCCTTCGGTTATCCCTTTGCTCTCTTTGTTGAACCCAATTCTTGGTCTGTTTATTGGCTAAGTGCGAACCTTTGGCACCTGTATAACTTATACACTAGAGCAAACTAGTTAGTCCAATTATTTGTGTTGGGCAATTCAACCACCAAAATCATTTAGGAAATAGGTGTAAGCCTAATTCCCTTTCAATCTCCCCCTTTTTGGTGATTGATGCCAACACAAACCAAAGCAAATATAGAAGTGCATAATTGAACTAGTTTGCATAATGTAAGTGCAAAGGTTGCTTGGAATTGAGCCAATATAAATACTTATAAGATATGCATGGATTGTTTCTTTAAATTTTGACATTTTGGACCACGCTTGCACCACATGTTTTGTTTTTGCAAATTCTTTTGTAAATCTTTTTCAAAGTTCTTTTGCAAATAGTCAAAGGCAAATGAATAAGATTTTGCAAAGCATTTTCAAGATTTGAAATTTTCTCCCCCTGTTTCAAATGCTTTTCCTTTGACTAAACAAAACTCCCCCTAAATGAAATCCTCCTCTTAGTGTTCAAGAGGGTTTTGATATATCAATTTTGAAATAATACTTTCTCCCCCTTTTGAACACAATAAGATACCAATTTGAAATTTCCAATTGAAAATCATTTTAAAATTAGGTGGTGGTGCGGTCCTTTTGCTTTTGGGCTAATACTTTCTCCCCCTTTGGCATGAATCGCCAAAAACGGATACTTTGAGTGAAATATAAGCCCTTTTTAACTACTTTCTCCCTTTTGGTAAATAGAATATGAGTGAAGATTATACCAAAAAACGGAGAGATGCTCGGAGCAACGGGGCGAAGGATGAGTTACGGAGTGGAAGCCTTTGTCTTTGCCGAAGACTCCAATTCCCTTTCAATACACCTATGACTTGGTTTGATATTTACTTGAAAACACATTAGTCATGGCATATAAAAGAGACATGATCAAAGGTATATAAATGAGCTATGTGTGCAATTCAACAAAAGAAGTTCCTAGAATCAAGAATATTTAGCTCATGCCTAAGTTTGTTAAAAGTTTGTTCATCTAATGGCTTGGTAAAGATATCGGCTAATTGATCTTTAGTGTTGATATATGAAATCTCGATATCTCCCTTTTGTTGGTGATCCCTTAAAAATGATACCGAATGGCTATGTGTTTAGTGCGGCTATGCTCAACGGGATTATCCGCCATGCGGATTGCACTCTCATTATCACATAGAAGAGGAACTTTGGTTAATTTGTAACCGTAGTCCCTAAGGGTTTGCCTCATCCAAAGTAGTTGCGCGCAACAATGGCCTGCGGCAATGTACTCGGCTTCGGCGGTAGAAAGAGCTACGGAATTTTGCTTCTTTGAAGCCCAAGACACCAAGGATCTTCCCAAGAACTGGCAAGTCCCCGATGTGCTCTTTCTATTGATTTTACACCCCGCCCAATCGGCATCCGAATAACCAATCAAATCAAATGTGGATCCCCGAGGATACCAAAGCCCAAACTTAGGAGTATAAACTAAATATCTCAAGATTTGTTTTACGGCCGTAAGGTGAGCTTCCTTAGGGTTGGCTTGGAATCTTGCACACATGCATACGGAAAGCATAATGTCCGGTCGGTATGCACATAAATAAAGCAAGGAGCCAATCATCGACCGGTATACCTTTTGATCCACGGACTTACCTCCGTGTCGAGGTCGAGATGCCCATTGGTTCCCATGGGTGTCTTGATGGGTTTGGCATCCTTCATCCCAAACTTGCTTAGAATATCTTGAGTATACTTTGTTTGGCTTAGGAAGGTGCCTTCTTGGAGTTGCTTCACTTGAAATCCTAGGAAGTACTTCAACTCCCCCATCATAGACATCTCGAATTTCTGTGTCATGATCCTACTAAATTCTTCACATGTAGACTCGTTAGTAGACCCAAATATAATATCATCAACATAAATTTGGCATACAAACAAGTCATTTTCAAGAGTTTTAGTGAAGAGTGTAGGATCGGCTTTTCTGACTTTGAATCCATTAGTGATAAGGAAATCTCTAAGGCATTCATACCATGCTCTTGGGGCTTGCTTGAGCCCATAAAGCGCCTTAGAGAGTTTATAAACATGGTTAGGGTACTCACTATCTTCAAAGCCGGGAGGTTGCTCAACATAGACCTCTTCCTTGATTGGTCCATTGAGGAAAGCACTCTTCACGTCCATTTGGTAAAGCTTGAAGCCATGGTAAGTAGCATAGGCCAATAATATACGAATTGACTCAAGCCTAGCTACGGGTGCATAGGTTTCACCGAAATCCAAACCTTCGACATGGGAGTATCCCTTGGCCACAAGTCGGGCTTTGTTCCTTGTCACCACACCATGCTCGTCTTGCTTGTTGCGGAAAACCCACTTGGTTCCTACAACATTTTGATTAGGACGTGGAACCAAATGCCATACCTCATTCCTAGTGAAGTTGTTGAGCTCCTCTTGCATCGCCACCACCCAATCCGAATCTTGAAGTGCTTCCTCTACCCTGTGTGGCTCAATAGAGGAAACAAAAGAGTAATGCTCACAAAAATGTGCAACACGAGATCTAGTGGTTACCCCCTTATGAATGTCGCCGAGAATGGTGTCGACGGGGTGATCTCGTTGGATTGCTTGGTGGACTCTTGGGTGTGGCGGCCTTTGTTCTTCATCCTCCTTGTCTTGATCATTTGCATCTCCCCCTTGATCATTGTCGTCATCTTAAGGTGGTTCATTTGCTTGATCTTCTCCTTTATCAACTTGAGCCTCATCCTCATTTTGAGTTGGTGGAGATGCTTGCGTGGAGGAGGATGGTTGATCTTGTGCATTTGGAGGCTCTTCGGATTCTTTAGGACACACATCCTGTTGGAACTTGCTCTTACTCGCAAGGAGGCCAACAAGGGTAAACAGTGGTGACAACAGGATTACGTGCTAGGAGGCAATAGCTCTGTTAATCTGCCCTCTCACGGGCACTGTGCAGGAGTATTTATAGGTACCTGAGCGCCCAGCGCCTTGTGCTAAGGATGCATGTGCCCTCAGCTACCTAGGTTATCCCCAGAATATTCCCATAAAGTGGGGTTACAGACAGTAATTACAAGGATGCCTTTACAGATTAGGCCCGTAACGCGCGGCGGCCACGCAGGGCCCGTTACAATGGGCCAGATCGCACGTGGGCCTCTGAGCCGGATGAGGACGCACTGAGGGATGACTTCGTCGCTGGTCTTCGTCCGGTGCCGATCAAGCGAAGTGTGTCCCTGCCTGTTTTGTCTGTCAGAGCAGCGGCTGTCAGCGAAGGGTGGCGTCTTTTCCTTCGCCCCAACATTTGCCCTCCGAGGGACCAGTTCGACAAAGTCACCTGGTGCCGAAGACGTCGCTAGATGGCGGAGACGCTGCCCTCGCTCGAAGTGGTTCCGCGGGGGTTTTTGATGTGACCGTTGATTGACGGCGTACTGTTGGATTGCGGGTTTCCCGAAGCGCCGCGCCCTATTGGATTGCGGGTTTCCCGAAGAGCCGCGCCCCACCTATAAAAGGGGGCGGGGGCCGGTGCTTTTTGAACTTCACTTTCCGCGCTCCGTGAAAACCCTAGCCGCCCGCCACCTTGCTGCTCGTCTGCCCGCCGCCTTGCTGCTCGTCTGTCGGAGATCTGGCTCGAGTGAAGCAGACCGCCCGCCGCCGCCGACGGTACGTAGCGATGCCGTCCTCTTCTTCTTCCGCTGCCGCTACGCCGCCGGCCGATTCCTCGCCGCCGGCCGCCGGCCGCCGCCTCGTTGGAGGAGACGCTGAGTAGTTCGATGGCGGAGGAGTTGCGCGCTGACGATTCTGTTGATTTTGGCGTGTCACGGATGTCGTCGGTCCGCGTGCAGGATATGCAGCGGTTGGGTTACTTCGGCGGCGGAGTCGCTCGTGCCCCAGGGACGGAGGAAGTCCCCGAGCCGGAGGGTGAGTTGGTTGTTTTCGAGGCGTTCTTCGCCGCCGGTCTCCGCTTGCCTGCGCACCGGTTTGTTGGCGAAGTCCTGCGCATGTTCAACGTTCAAATACATCAGCTGACACCGAATGCTGTGGTGGCTCTGTCGAAGTATGTCTGGGCGACGACTTCGTACGACGGACAGCCATCGGTTGAGGTTTTTGCGAAGTATTATTGTTTGCACTGGCAGAAGAGGATGATTGGGGACGAAGTCGCTCAGTTTGGGTCCTGCACATTCACGCCGAAGACCGGCAAGACCACGATGCAGGTGGTGGAGCTGGTGCCTTGCGCCCGCAACAAGTGGGGCAACTGGAGTGAGTTTTGGTTTTACGTTGCTGAGGGTACCGTCGAAGGCCATGAGGGACTCCCCGTGTCCGAGATGTGTTCTCATTTTTACTCAGCGTACCCATCTTTTGAAGTGGCAGAGGAGGATGTGGACGAACGGGCCCTTCGGTGCGCCGCCGGCCTCAGCAGTGGGCGTGATTTGGTTGAGGAGTTTGTCGCGTACGGGGTGTGGCCCTTGACGCATGGTTGGGCGTTGGGCGAAGTATGCCCTCGCCAGATGCCTTTTCACGGTGGAAGGGAGGTGCGAAGTCCTGCCTTCGCACTGAATCTGCGAAACCGCGACCCGGCTGCCTTTGTGCGTGAGGCGGAGGATGGGGCGGTGCGGCTCGTTGGACGTTATGTGTCGAGGACAGAGGGCCAGCGCAGCTTTGATATCCGCGGGTCGAATGACCGTTTGAACAGGGTTTTTGAATTAAATCAATTGCCGTACGACGGCTATCCTGGTCAAGACGACGCGGACCGCCGTGGAAAGAAGCCGGTGGCGGAGACTGGAGACGACCCTGCGCCGGCGGCCGCCCCTTCCTCCAAGAAGAGAAAATTAGGTACTGCTATGGGAGGACTTGGGGTGTCTGATAGTTTTGCTAGAGAGTTGATGAGGACGTGCGCGGCCCCGGGGGGAAGGATGTCTTCGTCCGAGCTCCGGGAGTCTTCGGCTCGGATGCTGAGGGTTACCGGGGGTTGCTGGCCTAGGAATGTTCCTATCCCCCGCGCGGCTGGCGAGGACTGTTTTACATCTCGCATGGTTCGTGAATGGAGAGTTTATCCTTATGGGCGGAATATTGCTGCTGTTGTGTCGGCAATGATGGACAAGGATCGCCAAGGGGCAGCACAAAAACGCCAGGCGGCTGTCAGGCTTCATGAAGCTAGGCCGAAGAGGCAGCGGGGGTCTGCAAAGGCTGCGGCCTCCGGCGGAGGCAAGCCGCCGCTGGCGGCGAAGTCGGGCGCCTCTGCATCTAGCAAGGCGCCGGAGGCAACGGCAGGCGCCGGAGGCTCCAAATCGACGAAGGTGGTGCCGCCGGTCAGCGGAGTGGCGGAGGTCGCGAAGGCGGCCCGAGCGTTGCCGTTGTCGGGCAAACGTGTTGCCGACTTCGGCACCGATATTAATGTGGACGACTATCTTGGTGGTAAGTCGTTGGCTCGTTTTTTTTAATTCGTTGATACGTTGCAGGGTCCGACGAAGGCCAACTTGCTATAGTTGCGCCTGCCGCGGCGATCGCGACGGCTGCCATAGTGCCGAAGGCGAGGGGCGAGGCTCTTGGCGCCGGAGGCGAGGTGTCGGCCCTCGCGGTTGTCAGGGACGAGGCGGGCGCAGCGACCCGCCGGCTGAAGGAGGTGACGGAGGCGCTGAGTCAGGTCCGCTGAGCTATACTCTCTCCTTTTTTTTGGGCAACGGCCTTACGTGTGCTCTGCAGGTGGCTGACTTCGCCAGCCGTACTGCGTCGGGGGCCCTCACGGCAGCTGTGTCTGCCAAAGTCGAGAGACTTCGGACGCAACATGCTGATGCTGTCCGTGAAAAATCGGCCTCCGACAGCAAGTGCCGTAAACTGACGGACAAGGTGGCCGCACTGGAGAGGGAGAAGGCTGACCTCCGGCGCCAACTGGCGGGGGAGAGGAGGGAGACCAACGAGGCCGTCGCCAAGGAGCAGGCTGCGCAGGCGGAGGCCAAACTGGCGCGGGCGGAAGGCAATCTTGCCAGGGAGCGCGCCGAACAGCTGCAGGAGCGGCTCACCGCCCTGGAGAGCCGCGTGAAGGGGGCCGAGGCCGCGATGCGCGCGGAGGCCGAACGGACGCGCACACAGCTTATGGATACATATCGTGAGTTGGGTGCGCGGACCGGTGACTTCGAGGTGCCGGACCGAGAGCCCGGGCTTCGCTGTCTGGAATGGGTGCAGGAGGAGCTGCAGGAACTCCCCACTGTCGTGGGGGGGTTTATGTCGTACGCCTCCCTGGTCACCTGCGAGGGGGCGATGAACGCACTCTCTCGCGAAGGGTGCCGGCACTTCGAGGTCTTCGACCAGGCAGATGAAGATTTTGAGCGAGATGTCTATAAGGTCGAAGACCCCGTAGTGAAGGAATCCACCGGGGCCCTCTATGACCGGATGTGGGGTCCGCACGGTCGTGAGGTGGTCAGGGAGCGGGCCGAGACTGCGAGGGCTCAGGTAATGTTGTCGTTTGTTTGGCGTTTGCTGGATGTGGGCTCTGCGTGTGTTTGCTGAATTTGTGTGTTTTGTCTTAGGCGGCGCGTGGCGAGCGGGTGGACGACTTCGGGGCGTTGAACAGCGCGCTGCCTGACCCGGAGCCGACCCCTGCGGAGGCCGTGTCTGGGGTCGCCCTGGAGCCAATCCCGGAGACCGCGGAAGACGCACCGGATGCCCCCACATCCGTTGCGGCCGGCGAAGACCTGCCCCCAAAGGTGGCCGAAGGCGCACCTGATGCCCCCGCAGCTGCTGCGCCGAGTGCTGAAGATCCCGCGGCGGTGGCGGCGGAAACAACAGCGGAAGCAGCGGCGGAGCCAACGACGGAGGCTCCCGCAGCGTCAGGGCCTTCGCAGGTGGTGTAGTGGGTGTATAGGGTTGGGGAATTTTGGATATGTTGCTGAATTTTGGTTGTTGCGCAGGTTCAAGATTTTGGGCCTGCACACGCAACCGCTACTACTGAATTTTTGGCGGCTTCGACCGCGGAAGGTGGTAATGAATATGGTGGATCTGCATCTGAGTTTTTTGATTTTACTGACTCTGGGAGCTCGGTTGAGTGGACTGAGGAGTCGTCGGAGGACTTGGACTATTTTGCGGCCTTGGACGTGGCTGCGGCGGAGGCCTCGCCACGCGCCGCGGACGCGCAAGATGTGCCAGGTCCTAGCACCGGGCGCCGACGACGAAGGGCGGTTGCAAAGCGTAGGGTTAGTACGGAGGAAGGGGCTCGGCTTCGTGTGAGTAGGGCTGGTCGGCAGGAACTGTTGTCTTTGCCGGCCGCCGCGAGTACAGGGGAAGGGGAACTGCGAAGTCTTTTTGCGGGTGAGGAGCTTAGAATAATGTTATTTAATTATAGGGAGATGGGAATTATTCCTAAGGTTGAGCCGATGTAGAGTGTGGCGCCCTCGCTTGTATATGTGTAAAGGCTTGTACGATGAAGTCGTGTGCCCTCGCTTGCCTGTGCCTGCGAAGGCGTTGTGTACTTTGTCTGGTATGTTTTGTTATGCTGTGCTGGTGTGATTATAGTCGGTCTTGGCGCGGACGGTTTGATGCTGTCGTTTCTGCTTTTGTTGTACTAGTCCGGTTGCGCCCTTAGGCGGCTTCTGCGCGGATAGTCTTCGCGGTAGACTTCGGTTTTTCGCACTTGTTGTGCTAGTCCGGCTGCACCCTTAGGCGACTTCTGCGCGGATAGTCTTCGCGGTAGACTTCGGTTTTTTTTCACTTGTTGTGCTAGTCCGGCTGCACCCTTAGGCGACTTCTGCGCGGATAGTCTTCGCGGTAGACTTTGGTTTTTTCGCACTTGTTGTGCTAGTCCGGCTGCACCCTTAGGCGACTTCTGCGCGGATAGTCTTCGCGGTAGACTTCTGTTTTTTCGCACTTGTTGTGCTAGTCCGGCTGCACCCTTAGGCGACTTCTGCGCGGATAGTCTTCGCGGTAGACTTCTGTTTTTTCGCACTTGTTGTGCTAGTCCGGCTGCACCCTTAGGCGACTTCTGCGCGGATTTGTCGCACGCGAGGGTGGCTAGCGCTTAGCCTCGCGGTGACCTCGAATTGGTCGAATGTCGAAGACCGTCGTCGCGGTCTTTTTTCGACGCAAGTTTTTGCGGGGGATTTTTCTCACATATATTACATGGCTCCGCCTCGTTAAAAACCTCACCCCCCGGGAGGAAAAGAGTGCGAGCCGGTACAAGATTGTTTTTGGCGAATTACAAGGGCAGAATCAGCCCTGATGAGTCAAACAAAAAATTTGCAGAGGTTGTCGATGTTCCAGGAGTGCTCCAGGTCCTCGCCGTTTGGCGTTGTGAGCCTGTAAGCGCTGGGGGAAGCTTTTGTCTTGACTATAAAGGGGCCCTCCCACTTGGGCTCCAGCTTGCCCTTGGACTCCGTCCGAGCTATTCGGACGAGTACGAGGTCCCCTTCGCTGAACTCCCTTGGGATGACTGTGTGGTCGCGCCATGCTTTGGTCTGGGCTTGGTATTTGTTTAGGGCCTGTAGGGCGAAGACTCGGTCTCCGTCAATGAGGTCCTTTGAAGTTGGCTCATCCACGTCGGGGACTGCTGACGGAACTGTTCGCGGGGACCCATGCTTTATTTCTTGCGGGGTCATGGCCTCCGATCCGTATAGAAGGCGGAAGGGAGTAAACCCAGTCGCCCTGCACTCAGTCGTGTTTAGTGTCCAGACTGCCTCAGGTAACAAATCGGCCCATTTGCCCTTTTTTCATCAAGGAGCATCTTCTTGACAGCTGTGAAGATTTTCTCATTGGCGCGTTCCACGACCCCGTTGGACTGTGGATGATAAACAGAAGCGAAGGCAAGCTTGGTGCCGATGGAGAAACAAAAATCCTTAAAGTCTTGGTTGTCAAACTGCTTGTCGTTGTCAACTGTTAATTTGGACGGCACTCCGAAGCAGCAAACAATGTTTTGCCAGAAGAATTTCTGGGCAGTCTTTGACGTTATTGTAGAAACAGCCCTTGCCTCGATCCATTTGGTGAAGTATTCGACGGCGACGAAGGCGAACTTAGGGTTCCCCTGAGCGGTGGGCAGAGGCCCGACGATGTCCAGGCCCCAGCGCTGGAGAGGCCATGTATGGGCGATCAGCTTTGTATACTGCGAGGGGCTGCCTGACCGAGGAGAAAATTTCTGGCAGGCTTCGCAGGACCTTGAGACCCGGTTTGCGGCGCAGATCATTGCGGGCCAGTAAAAACCCTGGCGGATCACTTTGGCAGCTAAGGCCCTTGGCCCTGCGTGTGAGCCGCACGTGCCACTGTGGACTTCACGTAGGATCTGCATGCCTTCGGTTTCGGTGACGCACTTAAGCATTGGCTGACTGACCCCTTTCTTGTAGAGTTGGCCTTCAATCAGTGCGAAGTCCCGGCTTCGATGTCTGAGGCGCTTGGCCTCGCTGACGTTGGTTGGATGATAGTACCCCTGCAGGAACAGGGTTATTGGTGCCCGCCAGTCTTCGGTCATGATTAGGTTGACTATGCGGTGGCCCTCGCTATCATTAGTTATTTGGAGCCCTTCGGGGCTTCGGACGGCTGGCGTGCCGATGATGTGAAAGAACACGTCGGAGGGCAAGGACTCGCCCCTGGCGGCGGCCTTGGCCAATGCGTCAGCCTCCTCGTTCTTGGCCCTATCCACATGCTGCAAGGTGAATCCCTTGAACTGTCTCTCGAGACTTCGGATGGCCGCGAGGTATTGCATGAGCGCGGGGTCTTTTGCTGCGTAGTCTTTCTCGACCTGGCCGGCAACTATCTTGGAGTCTGTTTTGATGATACATGTGGTGACTCCGAGGGCCCTTAGCTTGCGGAGGCCGAGGATAACTGCTTCATATTCTGCTATATTGTTTGTGCATCTATCGGATTCCAGAGCGAAGCTGAGGCATGCTGCATATCTGTGCTTGACTCCGGCTGGTGAGGTGACGACTGCAGCGGCGCCTGCCCCCGCATGGCACCATGCGCCGTCGCAATGGATAGTCCAAACCTTCTCTTTGGACGGGTCTGGCTGTGTTATTGGCCCAGTCCAGTCGACGACGAAGTCTGCCAGGACTTGTGACTTGACGGTTGTCCTAGGCTCGAAGCTGATGTGGTAGCCGGATAGTTTGGTTGCCCACTTGGCAATCCTCACCGATGCCTCCGGGTTTCTGAATAGTTCACCGAGTCCCCTGTCTGAGGTGACTCGGACCTTGAATGCTTCAAAGTAATGGCGCAGTTTGCGCGAAGACATAACAACTGCGCAGGCGATCTTCTCCAGCTCTGTCATGTTGCACTTGGACGGTGTCAGTACCTCGGAGACATAGTAAACAGGGCACTGTTTGACCGCGCCCTCAACTGTCTGCTCCTGCACTAGTGCCGCGCTGACCGCGTGCGGCGAAGCCGCGACATAGAGCAATAGGGGGAGCGAGGAGTCGGGGCTTGTGAGGATGGCCAGCTCCGACAGGTACTGTTTTAGTGAGGCGAAGGCCGCTGCTTGCTCCGGTCCCCAGGCGAAGTCTTTTGCACCGCGGAGTGTTTTGAGGAAGGGGAGACTTCGCTCGGCGGACCTGGAGATGAATCTGTTGAGAGCGGCCAATCTGCCTGTCAGACGCTGGACGTCCCTGGCGGACTGCGGAGGCGACATGTCTACGATGGCCTGGATCTTGGTTGGGTTGGCCTCGATGCCGCGGTGTGATACCAGGTAGCCCAATATCTTGCCCTGGCGAACACCGAAGACACACTTTTCTGGGTTTAGGCGGAGTCGTGCATCTCGCATGTTCGCGAATGTCTCGGCGAGGTCGGCGAGATGGTCCTCCTTATTCTTGCTGGCGACGACGATGTCGTCCACATATGTAAATATATTTCTGCCAACCTGCCCTTCGAGTACTGTTTTGGTGAGTCTGGAGAAGGTGGACCCGGCATTCTTGAGTCCCTCCGGCATTCTAATGAAGCAATATGTGCCGAAGGGTGTTATAAAGCTGGTGCTAGCCTTGTCTTCCTCCTTCATGTATATCTGGTGATAGCCGGAGAAGCAGTCGAGGAGTGACATGACCTCGCATCCGGCCGCGCTATCGACTATTTTGTCGATCCGTGGCAACGGGAAATTGTCCTTTGGGTAGGCCTTATTGAGACTGGTGAAGTCTATGCACATTCGCCATTTCCCGCTTTTTTCTGCACCATTACAACATTGGAGAGCCACGTGGGGTAAGCCACTGGCTCGATGAATTTAGCCTCTAGGAGGCGGTGCACCTCCGCCTTGGCGGCCTCTGTCTTTTCGTCGGACATTTTGCGAAGCCTTTGCTTTTTTGGTCGCACCGAAGGGTCAATTCCCAAGCTGTGCTCAATTATGGATCGGCTGACTCCGACCAGGTCGAGGGCGGACCAGGCGAAGACATCTTTATTCTTGGACAGGCAGCAGAGAAGCTTTTCTTCTTCATGTGAGGTAAGGTCTTCGCTGATAGTGACTGTTTGCTTAGGCGTGGCCTGATCGAGGGGGACAGTCTTGGTCTCGTCTTGGCTCTGCAGCTGTGCCTTGTCGTGCTGTTCATCGGTTGGGCTGGCGGGCGCAGGGACCTCGCGCTGGGTCGTGAGACAGTGCACGTTCCTCTGACCGGGCACGAAGTCCCGCTCTATGTTGCGTGTCGTCTGCTGGTTGCCGTAGACCGTAATAGCTCCTAGCGGACCTGGTATCTTCATACATAGGTACAGTCTGTGGATGGCAGCTTCGAACTTATTGATGAAGCCCCGGCCCATGATGGCGTTGTATGGATATACCATGTCCACGATATCGAAGGTTACTTGCTCACTTCGGGCATTGGGTGCTACACCGAAGGAGAGGGGCAACTCTATTTTGCCAACGGGAAAGGTGCCCTTGCCGCCGAAGCCATACAACGGGTTGTCCGCAGACTTGAGCAGGCTGTGGCTTATACCCATGCGGTCGAAGGCGTGGAGGAAGATGATGTCCGCCTGACTGCCGTTGTCGACTAGGACTTTGTGTAAGTCCCAGCCTGCCACGCTGCAATTGATGACCATAGCGTCGATGTGGGGGGCGCTGCACAGGTCGACGTCTCGTGCGTCGAAGGTTAGCGGTATGTGGGACCACTTTGTCTGCACGACCGGGCCAGTGACGGCGACATGGTTGATGATGCGATAGTGGTCCCGCTTCTGCCGCTTGGTGTCGAAGTCAGTGCTGGACCCCCCGTTATCATGTGAATGACTCCGCGATATGGTTGATCGGCGAAGTCTTCCTGCTTTGGGGCATGGGGATGTTTTGATGTTGCTGGTGTGGTGGTGGGGGTGGAGGAGGTACGATTTGTACTTCCTGATGGCGTTGGTAAGCGTGGTGCGGTGGATGCGGGGCGGGAGCGTGGATATATGGTGGAGGGGGTGGCTGGTAATTATGCGCGACAATTCTGGGATTGTCGGCTGTCTGCGCCCGCGCCATTCTGTCTCTGGTTGCCTTCGTTTCGGGGCAGTCTTTGGTTTGGTGGGCGCAGTCTTCGCCGTGGAAAAGGCAGTAGAATCGGCGCGGCGGCTGTGCGCGCCCTCGGCCCCTGCCACGAGTTCCATTTCCGCGGCCTTGGGGGGGATATTCCTGGCGACGAGGGGGGTCAACAGCGGGATGCTGGTTGGCGATGTTGTGCACTTGCTGCTGACTGCGGCCGTCTCGACCGGAGTCTGGCTGCGGAGTCCTCGTCCACGTGCGGCTGGACTGCGGGGCATCTTTGGGTTTCCGCTGTGACTCAACCTTGCGCTGGTGGAGCTCTTCGGATTTGGCATATTTTTCAAAGAGCTGATATAGCTCCTGGAGGTTCTTGGGTGGATCTCTGATACAGTGGCTGTAGAGGACGCCGGCACGAAGGCCACTGATGGCGTAGTGGATAGCGATCTGATCATCGACGGAGGGCAGCTGTGACTTGAGCGTTAAGAATTTGCGGTAATACTCCCGCAGAGTCTCCTTTTCTAGCTGCTTGCAAAGCGAGAGCTCGGCCAAGGCGTCGGTGTCTGGGCGGTACCCTTGGAAGTTGAGCAGGAACTTGTCCCTGAGACTTCTCCATGAATCAATGGACAGCGGAGGCAATCTGGTGAACCAGGTGAGTGCTGGGCCCTCTAGGGCGATGATGAAAGACTTCGCCATTGTGGCGTCGTCCCCTCCGGCGGATGCAACGGCGACCTGATAACTCATTATGTATTACGCCGGGTCGGTGCTGCCGTTGTACTTGGGATAGGTCCCTGCTCGGAAGTTAGCTGGCCAAGGCGTCACTTGCAGGTGTGGCGCCAGGGGACTTCGCTCGTCGAGGTAGTTGACCCCTTGGAATGGCGCGCCGTGCTGGAAGGTGTAGTCACACTGGGGGAAACGCGGGTTTTCCGGCTGTGCTCGGTGTTGCAGGGGTGGCCCATGCTGCAGGCCGAGGTGGCCTTCGCGCGTGTCTTCCGGTTGTGCGCGCTGCTGGAGGGGTGGCTCTTGCTGCAGGCCAAGGTGGCTTCGCGCTGCATCAGCGCGATCTCGCGCTCGAGGTCTTGGGCCTTCTGCTCCTCGTCGCGTATCATTTGCCGCACTTTGGCTAGTGCGGACACACGCTGGCGCTTGGCCTCCAGTATCTCTTTCTGCCTCTGGAGATTGCGGTTCTTGAGGCGCAGGGCGCGCAGCTGTAGCTGTTCTTCCGCTGAGACGCCGAGGACTTCACCGTCCTCGGTGAGGTCCGCGCCTTCCAGTGGGGCGAAGCCTGGGGGCGGCTGCGATTGTCCTTCGGGCCCGCAGGTGCGGAAGGTGTCGTCTTCGCAGGTGCGGGGAACATTGTCTTCAGTGGGCTCTTGGTGGGTGGATTGGGTGAGGGCGAGGGCCTTGCCCTTTCTTGCGGCGAGCAGTGCTGCCTTCGCAGCCTCGTCAGCCTTCGGGTTAGCTCTCTTGGGTGCCATCGCGGGTGGTTTTGTCGTAGCACGAACGGTGGGCGCCAAATGTTGGAACTTGCTCTTACTCGCAAGGAGGCCAACAAGGGTGAACAGTGGTGACAACAGGATTACGTGCTAGGAGGCAATAGCTCTGTTAATCTGCCCTCTCACGGGCACTGTGCAGGGGTATTTATAGGTACCTGAGCGCCCAACGCCTTGTGCTAAGGACGCATGTGCCCTCAGCTACCTAGGTTATCCCCAGAATATTCCCATAAAGTGGGGTTACAGACAGTAATTACAAGGATGCCTTTACAGATTAGGCCCGTAACGCGCGGCGGCCACGCAGGGCCCGTTACAATGGGCCAGATCGCACGTGGGCCTCTGAGCCGGATGAGGACGCACTGAGGGATGACTTCATCGCTGGTCTTCGTCCGGTGCCGATCAAGCGAAGTGTGTCCCTGCCTGTTTTGTCTGTCAGAGCAGCGGCTGTCAGCGAAGGCTTCGAGCGAAGGGTGGCGTCTTTGCCTTCGCCCCAACACATCCCCAATGAACATGTTCCTTAGCGCGATGCACGGAGCCTCTTCATCACCTATCTCATCAAGATCAACTTGCTCTACTTGAGAGCCGTTAGTCTCATCAAACACAACGTCACAAGAAACTTCAACTTGTCCAGAGGACTTGTTAAAGACTCTATATGCCCTTGTGTTTGAATCATATCCTAGTAAAAAGCCTTCTACAGTCTTAGGAGCAAATTTAGATTTTCTACCTCTTTTAGCAAGTATAAAGCATTTGCTACCAAAGACTCTAAAATATGAAATATTGGGCTTTTTACCGGTTAGGAGTTCATATGATGTCTTCTTGAGGATTCGGTGTAGATATAACCGGTTGATGGCGTAGCAAGCGGTGTTGACCGCCTCGGCCCAAAACCGATCCGAAGTCTTGTACTCATCAAGCATGGTTCTTGCCATGTCCAATAGAGTTCTATTCTTCCTCTCCACTACACCATTTTGTTGTGGCGTGTAGGGAGAAGAGAACTCATGCTTGATGCCCTCCTCCTCAAGGAAGCCTTCGATTTGTGAGTTCTTGAACTCCGCCCCGTTGTCGCTTCTTATTTTCTTTATCCTTAAGCCGAACTTGTTTTGAGCCCGTCTCAAGAATCCTTTTAATGTCTCTTGGGTATGAGATTTTTCATGCAAAAAGAATACCCAAGTGAAGCGAGAATAATCATCCACAATAACTAGACAGTACTTACTCCCGCCGATGCTTATGTAAGCTATCGGGCCGAATAGATCCATGTGTAGGAGTTCCAGTGGCCTGTCAGTCGTCATGATGTTCTTGTGTGGATGATGAGTCCCAACTTGCTTCCCTGCTTGGCATGCACTACAAATCTTGTCTTTCTCAAAATGAACATTTGTTAATCCTAAAATGTGCTCTCCCTTTAGAAGCTTATGAAGATTCTTCATCCCAACATGTGCTAGTCGGCGATGCCAGAGCCAGCCCATGTTAGTCTTAGCAATTAAGCAAGTGTCAAGTTCAGCTCTATCAAAATTCACTAAGTATAGCTGACCCTCTAACACTCCCTTAAATGCTATTGAATCATCACTTCTTCTAAAGACGGTGACACCTACATCAGTGAATAGACAGTTGTAGCCCATTTTGCATAATTGAGATACAAAAAGCAAATTGTAATCTAATGAATCTACAAGAAAAACATTGGAAATAGAATGGTCAGGGGATATAGCAATTTTACCCAATCCTTTGACCAAACCTTGATTTCCATCCTCGAATGTGATAGCTCTTTGGGAATCTTGGTTTTTCTCGTAGGAGGAGAACATCTTCTTCTCCCCTGTCATGTGGTTTGTGCACCCGCTGTCGATTACCCAACTTGAGCCCCCGGATGCATAAACCTACAAAACAAGTTTAGTTCTTCACTTTAGGTACCCAAATGGTTTTGGGTCCTTTGGCATTAGATACAAGAACTTTGGGTACCCAAACACAAGTCTTTGACCCCTTGTGTTTGCCCCCAACATACTTGGCAACTACCTTGCCGGATTTGTTAGTTAAAACATAGGATGCATCAAAAGTTTTAAATGAGATGTCATGATCATTTGATGCACTAGGAGTTTTCTTCTTAGGAAACTTAGCACGGGTTGGTTGCCTAGAGCTAGATGTCTCACCCTTATATATAAAAGCATGATTAGGGCCAGAGTGAGACTTCCTAGAATGAATTCTCCTAATCTTGCTCTCAGGATAACCGGCAGGGTACAAAATGTATCCCTCGTTATCTTGAGGCATGGGAGCCTTGCCCTTAACAAAGTTGGACAATTTCTTAGGAGGGGCATTAATTTTGACATTGCCTCCCTGTTGGAAGCCAATGACATCCTTAATGCCAGGGCGTCTCCCACTATAAAGCATACTACGAGCAAATTTAAATTTTTCATTTTCAATTTCATGCTCGGCAATTTTTGCATCTAGTTTAGCTATATGATCATTTTGTTGTTTAATTAAAGCCATGTGATCATGTATAGCATTAATATCAACATCTCTACATCTAGTGCAAATAGTAGTGTGCTCAACGGTAGATGTAGATGGTTTGCAAGATTTTAATTCTACAACCTTAGCATGCAATATATCATTTTTACTTCTAAGGTCGGAAATGGTAGCATTGCAAACATCAAAATCTTTAGCCTTAGCAAGCAATTTTTCATTTTCATCTCTAAGGCTAGCAAGAGAAATGTTCAATTCTTCAATCTTAGCAATCAAATCATCATTATCATTTCCAAGATTGGGAATTGAAACATTGCAAGCAATAGAATCAACCTTAGCTAACAAATTAGCATTCTCATTTCTAAGGTTGTCTATAGTCTCATGGCAAGTGCTTAGCTCACTAGATAATTTTTCACATTTTTCAACTTCTAGAGCATAAGCATTTTTAACTTTAACATGCTTTTTGTTTTCCTTGATTAGGAAGTCCTCTTGGGAGTCCAAGAGATCATCCTTCTCATGGATGGCACTAATTAATTCATTTAATTTCTCCTTTTGTTGCATGTTTAAGTTGGCAAAAAGAGTACGCAAATTATCTTCCTCATCACTAGCATTATCATCGCTAGAGGATTCATATCTAGTGGAGGATTTAGATTTAACCTTTTTCTTTTTGCCGTCCTTTGCCATGAGGCACTTGTGGCTGACGTTGGGAAAGAGAAGTCCCTTGGTGACGGCGATGTTGGCGGCGTCCTCGTCGTCGGAGGAGTCGCTAGAGCTTTCGTCGGAGTCCCACTCGCGACAAACATGGGCATCACCGCCCTTCTTCTTGTAGTACCTTTTCTTCTCCTTTCTTCTTCCCTTCTTGTCGTCGCCCCTGTCACTGTCACTAGAAATAGGACATTTTGCTATAAAGTGACCGGGCTTACCACACTTGTAGCAAACCTTCTTGGAGCGGGGCTTGTAATCTTTCCCCCTTCTTTGCTTGAGGATTTGGCGGAAGCTTTTGATGACAAGCGTCATTTCCTCATTGTCGAGCTTGGAGGCGTCGATGGGTGTTCTACTTGGCGTAGACTCCTCCTTCTCCTCCGTCGCTTTGAATGCGACCGGTTGTGCTTCAGACATGGAGGGACCGTCAAGCTCGTTGATCTTCCATGAGCCCTTGATCATAAACTCAAAGCTCACAAAATTCTCGATTACTTCCTCGGGAGTCATTAGTGTATATCTTGGATTACCATGAATTAATTGTACTTGAGTAGGGTTAAGGAAAATAAGTGATCTTAAAATAACCTTAACCACCTCGTGGTCATCCCATTTCTTGCTCCCGAGGTTGCGCACTTGATTCACCAAGGTTTTGAGCCGGTTGTACATGTCTTGTGGCTCCTCCCCTTGGCGAAGACGGAAGCGACCGAGCTCCCCCTCGATCGTTTCCCGCTTGGTGATCTTGGTTAGTTCATCACCCTCGTGCGCGGTCTTGAGCACGTCCCAAACTTCCTTGGCGCTCTTTAATCCTTGCACCTTGTTGTACTCCTCCCTACTTAGAGAGGCGAGGAGTATGGTAGTGGTTTGGGAGTTGAAGTGCTCGATTTGGGCTACTTCGTCCTCATCATAATCCTCATCCCCTATGGATGGTACCTGTGCTCCAAACTCAACAACATTCCATATACTTTTGTGGAGTGAGGTTAGGTGATATTTCATTAGATCACTCCACCTAGCATAATCTTCACCGTCAAAGGTTGGCGGTTTGCCTAATGGAACGGAAAGTAATGGAGTATGTCTAGAAGTACGAGGATAGTGTAAGGGGATCTTACTAAACTTCTTGCGCTCATGGCACTTAGAAGTTACGGAGGGCGCGTCGGAGCCGGAGGTAGATGGCGATGAGGTGTCGGTCTCGTAGTAGACCACCTTCCTCATCTTCTTTTTCTTGTCCCCACTCCGATGCGACTTGTGGGAAGAGGGTTTCTTCTCCTTCCCCTTCCCTTTGTTGCGGGACTCTCCCGATGAAGCTTTCCCATGGCTTGTAGCGGGCTTGTCGCCGGTCTCCATCTCCTTCTTGGCGTGTTCTCCCGACATCACTTCGAGCGGTTAGGCTCTAATGAAGCACCGGGCTTTGATACCAATTGAAAGTCGCCTAGAGGGGGGGTGAATAGGGCAAAACTGAAATTTGCAAAGTTAATCACAACTACAAGCCGGGTTAGTGTTAGTAATATAAAAACGAGTCCACGAGAGAGGGTGCAAAACAAATCGCAAGCGAATAAAGAGTGTGACACGCGCATTTGTTTTACCGAGGTTCGGTTTTCGCAAACCTACTCCCCGTTGAGGTGGTCACAAAGACCGGGTCTCTTTCAACCCTTTCCCTCTCTCAAACGGTCCCTCGGACCGAGTGAGCTTTTCTTCTCAATCACTTGGAACACAAAGTTCCTACAAGGACCACCACACGGTTGGTGTCTCTTGCCTCGATTACAAGTGAGTTTGATCTCAAGAAAGAATGAGAAAGAAAGCAATCCAAGCGCAAGAGCTCAAAAGAACACAACAAATCACTCTCACTTAACACTAAAGCTTTTGTGGAATTGGGAGAGGATTTGATCACTTGGGTGTGTCTTGTATTGAATGGCTAGCTCTTGTAAGTAGTTGGAAGGTGGAAAACTTGGATGACTTGAATGTGGGGTGGTTGGGGGTATTTATAACCCCAACCACCAAACTAGCCGTTTGGTGGAGGCTGTCTGTCGCATGGTGCACCGGACAGTCCGGTGCACACCGGACAGTCCGGTGCACACCGGACAGTGTCCGGTGCGCCAGCCACGTCACCAGGCCGTTGGGTTCCGACCGTTGGAGCTCTGACTGCTGGGCCCGCCTGGATGTCCGGTGGCACACCGAAAATGCACTGTAGAGTGTCCGGTGCACCACTTCGCGCGTGCCTGACTTCTGCGCGCTCTGGCGCGCATTTAATGCTGTAGCAGGTGACCATTGGCGCCGGATAGCCGTTGCTTCGCTGGCTTACCGGACAGTCCGGTGTACACCGGACATGTCCGGTGAATTATAGCGGAGCGAATTCCCGAAGCTGGCGAGTTCCAGAGTCGCTCTCCTCTGAGGCACCGGACACTGTCCGGTGTACACCGGACAGTCCGGTGAATTATAGCTGAGCGCCTCTGGATTTTCCCGAAGGCGAGGAGTTCAGCGTGAAGTTCCCTGGTGCACCGGACACTGTCCGGTGCGCCAGATCAGGGCTACCTTCGGTTATCCCTGTGCTCTCTTTGTTGAACCCAATTCTTGGTCTGTTTATTGGCTTAGTGTGAACCTTTGGCACCTGTATAACTTATACACTAGAGCAAACTAGTTAGTCCAATTATTTGTGTTGGGCAATTCAACCACCAAAATCATTTAGGAAATATGTGTAAGCCTAATTCCCTTTCACTATGGTATTCTCTAAGATTGATCTCAGATCGGGTTATCATCAAATGAAGGTTATGCCTTTTGATATTTCCTAAGACGACTTTCTCTACCCGATATGGTCTATATGAGTTCACTGTCATGTCATTTGGCCTAACTAATGCACCAGCTTGCTTCATGAATCTGATGAACAAAGTGTTCATGGAGTATCTTGATAAGTTCGTTGTGGTATTCATCGACGACATTCTGATTTATTCCAAGAATGATAGTGATCATGAGGAACATCTGCGATTGGTGCTACAGGAAGATAAGGGATAATCAACTCTATGCCAAGTATAGCGGTGTGAGTTTTGGCTTGATGAAGTACCATTCCTTGGACACATCATCTCTAATGGAGGGATATCAGTGTATCCAGCTAAAGTAAGAGAGATAGTGGGATGGAAAATACCAAGCTCGGTCACTTAAATCCGGAGTTTCCAGGGGCTCACAGGTTATTATCGGCGATTCATTGAAGAATTCTCCAAGATAGCGAAGCCTATGACCTCCCTATTAGAGAAGAGAAAGAAGTTTAAGTGGTCTCGTGAATGTCAAGATAGTTTCAATCAACTGAAGTTAAGATTGATGTCACCCCCAGCGTTGATTATGCCAGATCTACAGAAGGGATTTGATATATATTGTAATGTGTGTCGCCAGGGCTTGGGATGTGTTCTTATGCAAGAAGGACATGTCATTGCCTACGCGTCTCGCCAGTTGTGGAAACATGAGTTGAACTACACCACTTATGACTTAGAACTGGCAGCGGTAGTGCATGCTCTCAAGATATGGAGGCATTATATAATGGGGACTAAGTGCCAAGTCTACATTGATCATAAAGCTTAAAGTATATCTTCACTCAGAAAGATCTCAACCTTAGGCAATGATGTTGGTTGGAGCTCATCAAAGATTAAGACTTGGTGATTCATTACCATCCGGGCAAGGCGAATCTGGTTGCGGATGCCTTGAGTTAGAAGGAGCATGTTCATGCAGCTATTGTCGCCCAATTACTTGATGAGTTAGTAGAAGACTTTGGGAAGCTTAATCTGGGAATAGTTGCTCATACTGAAGGGATGACCATCGAAGTGGAACCTACCTTAGAACAAGAAATACATAAAAGGTCAGGTTGGTGATGCCAAGGTTCAAGAGATCATAGATCTTATGGCAGAAGGCAGAGGTTCAGACTTCACGGAGGGTGATCAAGGCACAATCTAGTTCAAGAACAGGACTTGTGTCCCTGAGATTGATAGTCTTCGTGAGACCATATTGAAGGAAGCACATGACTCAGCTTACTCCATCCATCTTGGTAGTACCAAGATGTACCAAGACCTGAAGCAGAAATATTTGTGGTATGGTCTAAAGAGAGATGTAGCTTCACATGTAGCATTGTGTGATGTTTGCCAGGGGATGAAAGCTAAACATTAGAGACCTGCCAGTTTACTACACCCACTTAAGATACCCTAATGGAAGTGGGAAGAAATTGTAAGTCTACCCTGCACATCTACTGGGTATGACTCTATTTGGGTGATTGTGGATAGGCTAACTAAAGTAGCCCACTTTATCCCAGTGAAGACCACATATTCGGGCACGAGGCTGGCAGAGTTGTACATGGCACATATAGTTTGTCTACATGGAGTGCCTAAGAAGATCGTGTCAGACCGGGGATCCCAGTTCACTTCTCGGTTTTGGCAAAAGTTACACGAGTGCTTGGACACAAAGTTGAATTTTAGCTTGGCCTACCATCCTTAAACCGATGGGCAGACTGATAGAACCAACCAAGTACTAGAAGATATGTTAAGAGCTTGTGCTCTTGAACATGGTGGCAGTTGGGATAAGATTTGCCCTATGCGGAGTTCTCTTACAATAACCGTTACCAGGCCAGTTGAAGATGTCCCCGTTTGAGGCTCTATATGGCAGAAAGTGCAGGACTCCTCTATATTGGGATCAAACTGGTGAAAGGCAGTTCTTTGGGCCAGAAATTATACAAGAAGTAGAAGAATAAGTCTGGTTGATAAGGGAGAACTTGAGAACTGCACAATCAAGGCAGAAAAGCTATGCAGATACCCGGAGAAGGCAGTTATAGTTCAAGGAGGGTGATCACGTGTATCTGAAGGTGTCACAATTCCGGGGTATGAAGAGGTTTAAAGTTAAAGGGAAGTTGTCCCCTCTCTTTATTGGACCCTTCAAGATGCTAAAGCGAGTGGAGGAAGTTTCCTATCAACTAGAATTACCGGACCATCATGCGGATGTACATGATGTCTTCCATGTATCCCAGTTAAAGAAGTGTCTCAGGGTGCCAGAAGAGTAACTGCCCATGGAGGAACTTAGTGTTCAGGATGATCTGACTTATACTGAGTGCCCTATCAAGATCCTTGATAACTTGACTTGTGTTATGAGGAATAAAGTGGTTAAGATGTGCAAAGTGCAATGGAGTCAACACAGTGAAGCTGAAGCTACTTGGGAGAGAGAAGAAGAACTACGAATAGAATTTCCTCACCTTTTCCCTTGTTCTTCCTAATCTCGAGGTCGAGATTATTCTTAAGGGGGTAGGATTTGTAATACCCAACTTTTATAAAGAGGTGGAGAGAATATTCCAATATGAATATGCTTGCATTGAAGATCACATGTAAAATAAAGGCAAATAAATCTTGCGTAACATGCTGGTGTTTTGTATGAGGTGCATCTTAATAAGAAGCTAAGGATTCAAACCCTACTTAAATTCAAAATTCAAAAGAGGAGGAAATGGGAAAATTAAAATAAAAAAATCTAGAAAGAAAATTCTAAGTAAGTTAAATATCCCTTACCATAATAATAGGAAGAAATATAAATAATATTATTGCCACTAGTAGGAGTTATATTCATAATATGATTATGTTTGATGCATGGAAATCTGAGGTTTAAAACAATGACTTAGATTTGGTTTGAAATCTGGCATTAAGAGAAAGGAGAATAGAAAATAAAAATAAAAAGAAAAAAGAAAGAACGTCTAGTCGGGTCTGGGACTGCGCAAACGGCCCATTTTGACCTCTCTGCCGCATGGCCTAGTTAACCAAAGTCTGGCGCCGCCAGGTGGGGCCATCTCGTCAGTCGGGTGCCGTGCTCTGCATCTCGCGCGCGCCCGACGCGGCTATCACTCTATGCGGCTGGACACTGGGACCAACGCATCGCCTCGTCGTGTTCGCTGTCGTGTGGGACCGCCGTGTCGGGTCCGTCCCCTTCCGATTCGGGAACTCGGGCGGGACCTGATCGCCGCCAGCTCAATTCGGCGGGGATCTCAGGCAAGTTGTTGCCCAGCCAGCCTATATGAGTCTCTGCGCACCACTATCTTCGCCATACCCCGTGCAACCGCCTCGCTGCAACCGCCGAGATACCCGGCGACTGCAGAGGGCCGTACGCCGAGCGCAACGGGAGGAACAACGATACACTGTCGTCTACAGGCGAGAAGGACCACCCTCCGTGCTCGGTGTGCGTGCTGGGTAATCCCCGGAGTGCCCTGAGCGCGGATGTCACCGATTGTGGTGGAAAGCGGGACTGGGTCGGGTGGAATTCCTCGACGGAGTTGTCTTCACCGCCAAGCCGCCCCTCACGCCGACCAGATCCCTGCATCCCCCTCCACCGGTGAGAGCCCTTCTAGTACCTCGTTATCATGCTAGCTAAGTATTGAATCGTTGGGTAGGAAGGATTAGGTTATATAGGGTCGAGAATTTCTCGCCGTTGTTGAACGCCGCCACGGCTCTGTGTTTTGCCGAGGGCTGTGTTGGTTGTGCCAACCCCAGGGGTACTTTGGCCACCACCATGATCGTGTTGTTCCTGGCATCATGAATAGTATATCGATTGGTGTGTAGCGAGTCGGGGCATGGATTGGCCGCGCGCTGGTGATTCACTGTCGGTCGTGGTGGGAGGACCGCCGCCTAGCTCGGCCGAAGGTTGAAGACGGACGTGGGGCGTCCATCTTGTGATCTGCGGCTAGGATTAGAGTCAGTGTACCGATTCAGTGAGATCAATCTGGTGCGTTGATCTAGGATTGGGCGGTCTTGGATAGGCCAAGCGATTTAAAATCTGGGCCGTTGAACGGTAATCCGGTGTCCAGGGCTGCGTATCGATTCAGACCCGATCTACGACCGTCCTGGGCTAATCCGACGACCGAGACGCATGCATACCCTTTCACCGTGGTTAGTTTGCAAAAGAGTCCTTGATGAAATAGAAAAATGAACCTATTGTCCTTCTCCAGTCAGAACACATTAAAACCGAGCCCAGATTAATTGCACCTGGGTCCCCGGATTTTCGGGTATTTGTGCCCTTAGTCCAGTGCGATTGGAAACATTCAAAATAAATACAGAAAATGAGAATAAATCTACAAAACTTGTAAATTCCATATCTTCTTTGTGTTAGCTCCGAATTAATTTATTCTAGTTGCATTAAATTCATAGCGATATTGTCTATCATCTAGGAACCTTATTTTGTTATGAAACATAAGTTGAAATTTATGCAATCATTTTATTTATTATCCAATACTTAAGACTTCGGAAAATCATAACTCTTTAGCCGTAACTCCGAATTTAGTAGTTCTCAAACCTACAATCTCATTACGTTGTGTAGAATATTATTATGCAGTATGTTCTCATGTTTGATGTGATGTTAATTTCTCATGTACCATGTTTGCTTATATTGTTGCGAGTAGACGGGCAAGTGACTGAGGACTCAGAAGCTCAGCAGGTGGAAACTATTGAGCAGGAGCTCGTTGAAGGCAAGTTGTGCCCTTGATCACTTCTATTTACCCAATAATGTTCCCGTTAATCATTATGATCTGCATAGGTTAATTTTGATGGGACCCAATAGGTCACCCCAGTTTGGTTATCTTTATACCTTGTTTACCACTGAACTTTTGGGTAGTACCTGCTATTGCTTTATGTGGTTTTGGGTGTTAAGATACACATTATTCATGATCATGCTTTTATTATAAATTTGTTATTTACTGTTCATGACAAGATCATTATGTTAATTGGGACATGGAGCGGCCACCCAGGAAAACAGTGCTACCACAAGGGTGGTATGGGACGCCCTTGGCTAACTAATTAGGAAAGCTAGTGGAGGACTACCTTAGCGAAAAGGGGCAAGGGCAGTAGGGGATTGGTTGGTATAGGGAGGTTCTCGGGTTGATTTTGCTGCGATGGCTTTTCAGACGGGGATTCCTATGCTGCGCTCCCTAGAAACCGTAGCGGATTTTCTGAAGCTAGTGGAACTTTGTAAAGGCCTCATAGTGTTACCCTGCCTCGCTTCCTTGGTAGAGGTGTATGGGATTCATGACCCCTTGGCATATGGGTAACATGACTTGTGGGTAAATATGTGCAACCTCTGCACAGTGTAAAACTGGTATACCAGCCGTGCTCACGGTCATGAGCGGTTCGGACCCTCACATGAGTAACTTATGAAATTAAATTTAACTGATTATTTGCATCTCATTGTGGTTTATTATCAATTTTGATTTATTATTACTCTGGTTTGGTATATACTTACATGTAGTAACTACTAATAAAATTTGACCAACTTATTAAAAGCAATGCTCAGCTTTAACCATTATTTGTTGATCAGCCTTACACTCCACATGAACTCCCACCTTTGGTGAGTTCATGCACATTATTCCCCACAACTTGTTGAGCTATGATCTTTTGTGAGCTCACCCTTGCGATATATAAACCCCCCACAGGAGAAGAATAGGTGGTCCAGGAGGAGGCCTACAATACGGAGTATGAGCTAATCTAGGCGGCATCTCCCAGTCACCTTGATGGTGCCAATGAATAATTATTTAGTTCGTTTTATTGTTATCATTTATTTTTGTAAGACTCTTCCACTATGTAATAATGATTATGACATTTATCTCTATACACTTTGTCATTATATGTGATGTTCTTCTTTGGCGCACATATGAGACGCACCCGTCTTTATCCCTTAAATTTGGGTGTGACACTCCGAAAGCCCTATACAATCACTATAAAATCTGCCAAGACCTGGGATTTGATTGTTGTCCTCAGCTCGAAAGTGACATTGTACCCAGGGAATTCGGCTGCCCATTTGGCTATTCTGGCAGATGCCTTGAGATTTCTAAATAGGTCTCCCAGACCTTGATCCGTGGTGACCCTTACTTTGTACGCCTCGAAGTAGTGCCTTAGCTTGCGTGAAGCCATGATGACCGCGCAGGAAATCTTCTCTAGCTCTGTCATGTTGAACTAGAGCTGGTGAATACCTCGGAGACAAAGTATACTGGACATTGGTGGGTCTTGCCTTCTTTGCACCTTTCTTGTACTAGGGATGCGCTGACTGCGCTGGGTGATGCTGTAATGTAGAGCAGTAGGGGTAGTGCGGGATCTAGGCTGGTTAGTGCCGCTAAATCAGATAAATACTTCTTTAAGGACTCGAAGGCTGCAGCTTGCTCTTGGCCCCAGTTGAATTCCTTGGCTCCACGCAACGTTTTCAGGAATGGAAGGCTTCACTCAGCGGACCATGAAATAAATCTGTTCAGTGCTGCTAGTCTTCCTGTTAACCGTATCTTGCTTGGGTTTGCTTCAATGCCTCTATGGGATACAAGGTAACTGAGTATTTTGCCTTGTCGGACTCCAAATATGCACTTCTCCGGGTTCAAGCACAGTCTGGCTTCATGCATGTTGGTGGATGTTTCTGTGAGGTCGGAAAGATGGTCTTCTTTGTTTTTGCTTGCAACGACTATGTCATCAACATATGTGAAAACGTTGCGGCCCATCTGACCTTCGAGAATGCTTTTAGTGAGCCGTGAAAATGTTGACCCGATATTTTTGAGGCCTTCGGGCATTTTCACAAGGGCATGATGAAACTTGTTTTGGCCTTGTTTTCCTATTTCATGTAGATTTGATGATAGCCTGAAAAACAATATAGTAGAGACATCACTTCGAATCTGGCTGCGGAATCGACGAATTTGTCAATTCTTGGTAAAGGAAAGTTATCCTTTGGACAGGCTTTGTTGAGATTGGTGAAGTTGATGCACATTCTCCATTTTCCATTTTTCTTTTGCACCATGACAACATTGGCGAGTCAGGTAGAATAAGCAATTAGTTCGATGAATTTTGCTTCCAGTAAGCGATCGACTTCTGCCTTTGCTGCTTCGGTTTTTTCATCAGACATTTTTCGTAGCTTTTGTTTCTTGGGGTGCACGGTGGGATCAATGCCCAAGCTGTGTTCAATGATGGTGTGGCTGACGCCGACAAGGTCTAGGGTGGACGACGCGAAGACATCCTTGTTGTTGTTGAGACAAGAGAGAAGCCTTTCTTCTTCTATTGGCAGAAGGTCTTCGCTAACTAGAACTGTTTGTTTGGGGGTGACAGGGTCCAGGGGGACTGTTTTGACTCCCTCATTACTCTGTAATTGTGCATTGATCTTTTTGCCTTGGTTTGCGTGAGGGCTGCTGGGGTCTTCGCATTTTGTTGTGAGACAATGCACATTGCGCTGGCCAAGGATGAAGTCTCTTTCTATGTTCCTGGCTACCTGTTGCTCTCCATATATGGTGATTGCACCCTGGGGCCCTATGATTTTCATGCATAGGTACAACTCGTGAATTGCTACCTCGAATTTATTGATGGATCCTTGCCCCATGATGGTGTTGTAGGGATAGACCATGCCGACTATGTCGAAGGTGACCTGCTCACTTTGCACATTCAGCGCAGCGCCGAATTAAAGTGGTAGCTCGATTTTGCCAATTGGGAAGGTTCCTTTCCCTCCAAAGCCATAAAGAGTGTTATCTGTTGGCTTGAGTAGACTGTGGCTTATGCCCATGCGATCGAAGGCGTGCAAGAAAATGAAGTCTACTTGACTGCCATTATCGACGAGTACCTTGTGCAGATCCCATCCTGCTACTCGGTAGTTTATCACCATAGCATCGACATGGGGTGCACTTCGGAGATCGATGTCTCTGGCATCGAAGGTGAGTGGTATATGGGACCACTTTGTTTGAACGACTGCCAAGTTAGGGCTACGTGATTGACCCTTCGATAATGGTCTTTCTTCTGTCATTTTGTGTCGAACTCAGAGCTGGATCCTCTGGTAATCATGTGGATGACCCCTCGAAAGGGTTGATCGGCGAAGTCCTCTTGTTTCGGGGCTGGTGGTGGTGGTAACGATTGATTTGGGTGATGTGGTGGTGGTGGAGGCGGTAGAGCTAGGATCTCTTGGTGTTGCTGGTATATGTTGTGGTTTTGCTGGTGAGGGTGCTAATGTTCATTGTGGAATTGGTGTTGGTTGTACTGTTGAGGATGGTAGGTGTGGGTGACAACTCTTTGGTTGTCAGCCAGTTGGTTTCTAGCCATTCGATTCTTTGTGGCTTTGGTTTCAGGGCAGTCCCTGATTGGGTGTGCTGAGGCTTCGCCATGGAAAAGACAATAGAACCTTCGCTCCTATGGGCCTCGACCTCTACCCCTGCCTCTGGTTGTGTTACCACCACGGGACTGCTGCGGAGGGTATTCATGACGACGAGTGGTGTCCCCAGTCTGCTGCTGATTGGCGATGTTGTGCACCTGGGACTGGGTACGGTTTTGCCGACTTGAGTTCGATTGCGAGGGCCTAACCCATGTCCTGCTGGACTGCGGAGTGTCCTTGGGCTTTCGCTGTGACTCAATTTTCCTTTGGTGGAGCTCTTTGGACCGGGCGTACTTTTCGAATAGCTGATATAAATCTTGCAAGTTTTTGGGTGGATCTCTTATGCAGTGGCTATATAGGCATGAAGACCACTGATTGTGTAATGAATGGCTATGTGGTCATCGACTGAAGGCAATTGTGACTTCAAGAGGAGGAATTTCTTATAGTACTCCCGAAGAGTTTCTTTCTCCTGCTGCCTGCAGAGTGATAATTCCACCAGGGCATGTATGTCTCGCCTATACCCTTGAAAATTTAACAAGAACTTATCGCGAAGTGTTTTCCATGCGTCAATTGATAAAGGTGGTAGTCTTGTATACTATGTGAGGCCTGGGCATTCAAGGGCTATGATGAAGGATTTAGCCATGGTGGCGTCATCTCCTCTGGATGATGCGACCGTAACTTGGTAGCTCATGATGTATTGTGCTGGGTCGGTACTACCGTTGTTCTTGGGGTAGGTACCTGCACTGAAATTGTTAGGCCAAGGTGAGGTTTGGAGCAGTGGAGCGAGGGGGCTTCGCTCATCAATGTAGTTTAGTCCATGGAAAGTAGCTAGGGCCAGTACTGGTATGTGGAGAGGGTTTTGTTGCAGCTGGTGGGGGTCTTCGTCTTCATATCTGCTATTTGTTGTTCCAGTACTTTGCCTTCTGTTCCTCATCTAGTACCATCTGCCTTACCTTGGCCTGCATGGTGATGCATTAGCGCTTGGCTATGAGTATTTCCTTCTGCTTCTATAGGTGGTTGTTCTTGATGCGAAGGGATCACAACTTGAGTTGGTCCTCGACTAAGATGCCTAGGACTTCGTCGTCTTCGATGATGTCGTCAGCCTCTGGGAGGTGAAGCCTGGTAGAGGTGCCCGAGGTAGTCCCTCAGAGCTGCATGTGCAAAAAGTGCCCTCTAGGGTGGGCGGATTCTCTTGGCGATGTCGCTTGCTGTTGATTGCCTCATCCTCGAGGGCCTCATGAGGGACGTCATCAATGAGGGTTGCTTTGTCGTTCTTCTCAGTGAGAAGGGCCGCCTTCGCTGCGTCGTCGATGGAGGTGGTGGCCTTCGAAGTCGCTTTCTTGGGAGCCATCGCGTGAATGAATTTTCGGAGCATAAACGGTGGGCGCCAAATGTTAGAACTCACTAACACGTGGCCGAGCGAATACAAACAGTGAGAGAACGTGATTGTTTTGATGCTTAAGAACACGGTGGATTAGGGCAACAGTGTTTTTAGCCTCCCCCTCAGGGTACAAGATGGGGGTATTTATAAGTAACCAGGGAACAGTCTTCCCTTGGTAAACACAGTTATGTCCCTGATTACCTACGTTATTCCTAGAATATTGCCCTTCAAGGGTTATTATAGGTCATTACAGTATAATTAAGTACAACACGGATGGACACACCATTAATCCTACCCACGTTGTGGCTTACAAGTGGGGCCAGGCGACCCAGAGAGATGCCACACGGGTCCACTTTAATAACACGCGTATGTAGTGACAGTAGCCTTCGTGTTGCGTGCGTAGGGTTTTCGAAAGTCAGCGAGGCTTTCGCCATTCCTGATCACACCAGGAACCGACAAAGTATTCACCTGTCCTATACACTCCCCCGTCTTAGGGCCTTTGCTTGTTTGGAGTAGACTTCACTTTCCCTCCATCATGATTTATCCCGTTCTCGTTATAAAAGAACCGGGCGAGGGGCAGTCAGCGTTCACCCCAACAAATATGATTCAGGTAGAGTTAGATTGTGATCACGACTTTTAAAGGGATAACCCTCTGGTCATCTACATAAGGCCTAGGGGGTACCCCCTACAAAACATCTCATCTTGTCACATCCCATCACCACCTCATAGCTCATTAGCCTTTTCATAACAACCTCGACACCACTAGATCAGTAGGAGAACTTGCCCTCCACTGCCCACACTTTATCTGTAACCCGTGTACACTAGTGAAACTCAAATACTCAGCCTCGACAGGAAGTAGAGTGTTACGCATTCTAGTGGCTCAAACCTATATAAACCTTTATGTGATCTGACGTGCATCTGCATGTACCATTGAGTCACAGTCAACGATGTCGTCCTGCTCAAAAGCATCATGTGGGAACCTCGTGGTGCGCAATTGGGCCATAAACACCGACACTATTCAATTGACCCATTATTACGTGGAACGAAACAGCTGTATCATGCTCCTAGCCGATGGCTAGGGAAAATGAGCTAAAGATCTATAACATAAGAAATATATCATCTCAAATTTAAATTTATAATAGAGCTAATTAAGGAACAAAATGAAGACTTGGAAATTGGTTTATCACTAATAGAGCTTACCAAGATGAGACCTAAGACTACATAGGCCCTGTTTAAATGCACTAGAGCTAATAGTTAGCTACTAAAATTAGCTGGAGACATCAAAACAACCCAGCTAATAATTCAGATATTAGTTGCTTTTAGCTAAAGACATCCAAACACCCCAGCCAATAGTCCATGTGACAGAACCTCCCAAGTCATTAGGCCCACCTACAGTTGTCCTTGTCCAATAGACTTCGGACAACCCTGTAGATGCACCTAACCACTTGACAACTTCGGTATATGTATTCCTTACCTTTCCCAAGAGCGTTTCACCCGTCTCGCAGATATTACAACACATTGGAGGAACGAATATGCAGAAGCAGTTACAACAACTTATTTTATATTAAAGTATAGAAAGAGTATTATTATTACAGACCAGTAAAATATAAGAGTGCTGGAGTAATATTATTACAACCCTGGGAGGAAAAAACCCCTCCCGATTAACAGTAAACAAAAGTTTTTAAAGGAGGATCCTTCCTCCCCAGGCTTCAATTCTGGCTTTCTTCCTTAGGCACCACCTTAGAACAAAAGCAACAAAAATTTGCTGCTTCCTCACCTACAACAACATGGGTTCGAAAACCCTGAGTACGGAGTGTACTTTCGCAAGTCTTACCCGTCAAAAAAAAGGCTCTCAACGATATGCTGGCTTGAGGGAGTCAAGGTTAGGCTTAATCAATAATCAAGACTCTGTTTACAAAAAATGCTTACTAATAGTGGATCCTTAAAAATCCAGTTTTATTAGCAGGATAAGTTATTACCTGAATCTAGAGTTCTTTCTACCCTAGTTCAAGCACTTGGCCTATACTAGCCGTCTTTTCATCATCCCTTTAGTTCACTGGATTGCTACGTGTAGGTCAGTGACCAAGTCTTCATGTCCGAGAAGTAACGGTGATCCGAATTGATTAATACCCAGCTGGGGATCTCCGATCACACGACATATGTAGTACTTAACCCTTGCATGTGTCAACTTGCCACCGGGTTTCTTAAGACCAAATCAGGTTCACGCCAACCGAGAGCACAAATACACCACCATACAGCCTCTTGCCACGGAGGGTACACGCTACTCTCGCCATCTCTCCACTCCCATTGTGTGTTATCTTATTCTAGTATTAGTCTGCCCAAGGCAAAGCTTACCCATGAGGAGGCATGTGACCAGTTAAAAGGTTCTCGATCATCAAGCCTACATCGAGACGGTCCTTAATCAACTTAGACGGAGACACTACACCGAGACTCTCTTCTCGTGCAAGTCACCCGCCCGGTCTCATCTTTATCATTTTAACCGAAAGTTTGGTACCTGACAGAGGTACATCTTATCCGATGTTGAACCCATCATGGCCATGATGGATCCACCATCAAGTTTTATTTTGAAAACATCCCATCCCACTTGAAGCATCATCTTTTGTCAAAACAAAACATTTTGTTTTTCTAGAGCAGGACTAAGCATAAGAAAAACCTTTTTTATAAAACAGGGGATCAAGGAAAGGTAATCAGATTCTCAAGGAAGGAAACACATCAATTTGTTTAGCACACAACTCCTATTACCTAATGCATCACGCAAGTGGGAAAGATTTAAAAATATCAAGGAGGTGGCAAATGCACCGGGGCTTGCCTTGTGTTATAGGGGAGTCGGGCTCTGCTCCACAAATGTCAAAATAAAAGCAGTTCCCGGCCGGTGGGTCTTCAGGTGGTGGTGGTGTAGCTCTTTCTTCTTCAACTTCTACTTCTTCTTCGTTTTGTATATATATCACATATATAACCATGAATGCTCATGTAATGCTTATGAAAATGCAAAGATAATAAAAGTATATTACCTTAGGTCTTGAATACAATTTTTCTTCATGGGACTCCAGGAAACTAAGGTTTTTGGAGTCAGAACTGAAGTTCCTAGGGCAGACATCACTAGAAGATTAGGGTTTTGGGGTTTAGGTACCAAACATTGTCCAAATCATGCCAAACTTTACCCAAGGCTTCTAAATAATATTTAAAGCTTATCTAAAAAGTTTAGGGATTTTTGGAGTTATTAATCAATTTCTAAAATTCTAGGAGTATAAGTTTTGGCTATTTTAAATACCCCATAATTCCCTATTTGAACTAAACATCATGCTACTATTTTTACTAAATACTATAGAAAATTAGGAACCTAGCAAAATTGGTCTTGCATTTTTAGCATTTTTCTTCAATTTTCTATGAATTCTCTAATCCGGGTAGAAAAAGAAAAAGGAAAAACATGAATAGTACTGGGCCGAAACTGGCCCAAGACAACCCGAGAACAGGTAAACACGCCCGCGTGCGCACGCCCGCGCGGCGATTTTGCACCAAAGCCCTTAGGGGTTCGAATAACTAGGGAAGAATCATGCGCACTATTTGACTGGGTCACTAACGTTTGCAATTAAGCTCTCGCGCTTCTATTTCTTCACAGCCCGCAGTCCTCGACGGTGAATGGCGATGAACCGAGCTCCGACGAACCTGTACCGGCCAAGATAAGCAATGGCCGGTTCCCTAACTTGGCTGTCACCTAATTCAACACCTAATAATCATTTCCCCTCGCTCAATTGCACAATCTGAGCCCTAAATCGCCCTGTCCACGGAGACAGTGCAAACTACGGATGAACAGAAGTGTTCCCGGCGATCTAGCACGGTCTAGCTTAATTGAATGGGTCGAGAAGCATCAGTGGCATGTAAGAGTGCTAAAACAAGAGAGCAGAGGGCAAGATTGGACCTGAAGTGCACTGACCACGGTGAGAGCTTGTTCACGGTGGCAGAAAACTGATTTGGGGGAACTAAGCGATTCGGGGGCTCTGGTGAGTAATTGGAGGCACGAGTGGGTGTGTTGAGTGTGCAATTACATAGCGGAGTCGAGGGTGTGCTCAATTTATAGGGCCCTTGAGCGGTGGCCCATGAATTTGTGATTGCGCGGTGGCGATCGGAGGGAAGGGGATGCACTGGCGTAAGCGATTAGTGGCTTTCACCGTGGCGAGCTCACCGGCGATCACCTGATATGCATAACGTGAGCTACAGCGACGTGGTAAGATGCCAGGGCACATGGCGCAAGGTCGCAAGGTGGCTAACTCTGGCGAACCTATCCACAGCGGCTGTGACTCAGGCGGGTATGGCGGCCGGAGTAGAATAGTGGCCGGAGTTAATCCATGGCGCGATATTTCCTTACCCCTCTGCGTTATCCAACTACACCGAGCACGAATCACCACGGCGGGTGCGAATATGGGCACACGGTCGTCGATGGTGAGTTCTCTGAGCTGGCGTTCTAATCTGGTCACTGTACCATTGAAACCCGATTAAGAGCGCCTGACAGACCGAATTGCAATGTCTAGATCTTGATTTTTTGTGCAACAACTTGCCAATACATCTGTAGCAAACTTGTAGCCCTTCATACCAGCTACAATTCTGCTATAGCAACTACCCTCAATCAAGCAATAGATCTTACTCTAATTTGACCCAAAAGTCTGGCCAATGTCACTGGTGACCAAAATTCAGTCAGTAGAGTGACTGACAGCACAACTTTGAGCTTATTTTTCTCCAAACTTTGTATGTGATCAAAGCTTAGTTACTTAATCAAAGTTGTTCTCCTATTATAGATCTAGACTTTTGATGTGTTGACCCTAGGCAAATTCTTTGTATTTTTAGAACTACAGAGCTCCAAAGTTAGCCATGTTCACTGATTTTCAGACTTAGTCACATGAGAGGGGTAGAGTGGCTTTTTTGCAAATAAGCCCAAATCACATGGTTTAAGTTGCGAATCCTCAAATATGTGAACCATATGATTTGAGGTACCCTAATACCTTGGTTTTTGCACTTGGGTCCAAAAGTGTGCAAAATTTACATATAACCCCCTAGGGTTTCAACTCAGGGTTTTCAGTGGTCTTTTTAGGGTTTCTGGCACTTCTAGGGTTTGAATGCCACTCAAGTCCATTAATGGTGATATCTCATGACCAATTCTAATGAGTTTTGAAGTTTTCTCTCATTTAGGCTTTATTGACACTCCTAAGCCCAGTTTAGGGTTAAGTACCCTACCCTAGGGTTTCACCCATGACCAGTCACATTAATACAACTTGTTTGAAATTTTTGCCTAGTGAATGCATTCTAAGTGTAACAAGCACATGATATGCTAATGCTCATGATGTTATGCTCAAGTTTTAGTGACAGTAACACCAGGGGTGTTACACCGGTTCTTCATTAAGAGTCTAACAACTCGAAGTGATGTCGGGAGATCACGCCAAGAGGGAGATTGTGATCGGCGACACGCCCGCAAGCTCAGGGAGAACCCTTTCAAGGGAGTCCGGCCACAAGCATAAGGAGGAATCCTCTTCCTCCACCAAGACGCATCGGAAGGGTGACAAGAAGAAGAAGATGAAGAAGGTGGTCTACTACGAGACCGACTCTTCGTCACCCTCCACATCATCAAGCTCCGACTCGTCCGTCGCTTCTAAGCTCCATGAGCGCAAGAAGTATAGTAAGATGCCCCTACGCTATCCTCATATTTCAAAGCGTGCTCCATTACTTTCCGTTCCCTTAGGCAAACCACCATAATTTGATGGTGAATATTATTTTATGTGGAGTGATAAAATGAGGCATCATCTAACCTCACTCCACGAAAGCATATGGGACATAGTTGAATTTGGAGCGCAGGTACCACAGGTAGGGGACAAGGACTACGACTCGGACGAGGCCGCCCAAATTAGGCACTTTAACTCCCAAGCCATGTCTATACTTCTCGCTTCCTTGTGTCGAGAGGAGTATAACAAGGTGCAAGGGTTAAAAAGCGCCAAAGAGATTTGGGACGTCCTCAAGACCGCGCACGAAGGGGACGAGGTGACTAAAATCACCAAGCGGGAGACGATCGAGGGGGAGCTCGGTCGATTCGTCCTCAACAAAGGAGAAGAGCCGCAAGCAATGTACAACCGGCTAAAAACCATGGTGAACCAAGTGCGCAACCTCGGGAGCACCAAGTGGCATGACCATGAAATGGTCAAGGTTATTCTAAGATCACTTGTTTTTCGTAATCCCACTCAAGTGCAACTAATCCGCGGAGACCATAGATATAAACATATGTCTCTCGAGGAAGTAATTGGCAAGTTTGTGAGCTTTGAACTTATGATCAAAGACTCCAAACACATTGTCAACTTGGAGCAAGGCACCACCTCCACACTCGAGGTGCAACCCATCGCATTCAAAGCGACGAAAGAAGAGAAGGAGGAGTCTACATCAAGTAGGCTTCCAATCGACGCCTCCAAGCTTGACAACGAGGAGATGGCGCTCATCATCAAGAGCTTCCGCCAAATCCTCAAACAAAGGAGGGGGAAGAACTACAAGTCCCACTCCAAGCAGGTGTGCTACTGGTGTGGTATGTCCGGTCACTTTATTGCTAAATGTCCAATGTCTAGTGAAAGTGACAGGGACAAAGACAATAAGGGGAAGAAGAAGGAAAAGAAGAGGTACTACAAGAAGAAGGACGGTGATGCCCACATATGTCGGGAATGGGACTCGGATGAGAGCTCCACCGACTCCTCCTCCGACGAGGACGCCGCCAATGTCGCTGTCAACAAGGGCCTCTTCTTCCCCAACGTCGGCCACAAGTGTCTCATGGCTAAGGACGGCAAGAAAAAAAGGCACACTCTAGAGCCAACACTAAATATACAATATCTAGTGATGAGGGTAGCTCTAGTGACAGTGAAGATAATTTAATGTCTCTTTTTGCCAACCTTAGCATGGACCAAAAGAAAAATTAAATGAATTAATTAAAGCAATTAATGAGAAGGATGAACTCTTGGATAGCCAAGAGGACTTCCTAATTAAAGAGAACAAAAACTTTTTTAAATTGAAAAATGCTTATGCTCAGGAAGTAGAGAAATATGAAAATTTATCTAATGAGCTTAGCATGTGTCATGATTCAATTTCTAGTCTTAGAAATGAAAATGCTAGTTTAGTTTCTAAGATTGAAAAATTGAATGTTTGCAATGATTCTATTTCCTGTCTTAGAGATGAGAATGCTAGATTAAAATCTAAAATAGAAGAACTAAATACTTGCAAACCTTCTACATCTACTATTGAGCATGTTTCCATTTGCTCTAGATGTAGAGATATTAATGTTGAAGCTATAGATGATCATCTTGCCATGATTAAGAAACAAAATGACCATATAGCTAAATTAGATGCTAAAATTGCCGAGCATGAGCTCGAAAATGAAAATTTTAAATTTTCTCGTAGTATACTTTATAATGGGAGACGCCCTGGCGTTAAGGATGGCATTGGTTTCTAACAGGGGAGCAATATCAAGCTTAATGCCCCTAAGAGATTGTCTAACTTTGTGTAGGGCAAAGCTCCCATGGTTTAGGATAATGAAGGCTATATTTTATACCCTGCAAACTATCCCGAACACAAAATTAGGAAAATTCATGCTAGGAAACCTCATACTGTTTCTCATCATGCATTTATGTATAAAAATGAGGCTTCTAGCTCTAGGCATACCACACATGTTAAAATGCCTAGAAAGAAAATTCCTGCTGCATCAAATGAGCATAATGTTTCTTTTAAGACTGTTGATGCTTCATCTGTTTTAACTAACAAATCAGGCAAAATAGTTGCCAAATATGTTGGGGGCAAACACAAGAGTCCAAAGACTTGTGTTTGGGTACCCAAGGTGCTTGTTTCTAACGTCAAAGGACCCAAGACTGTTTGGGTACCTAAGAACAAGGCCTAAATTTGTTTTGTAGGTTTATGCATCCGGTGGTTTAAGTTGGATAATCGATAGCGGGTGCACAAACCACACGACAGGGGAGAAAATGATGTTCTCCTCCTATGAGAAAAATGAAGATCCCCAACGAGCTATCACATTCGGGGATGGAAATCAAGGTTTGGTCAAAGGTTTGGGTAAAATTGCTATATCACCTGACCATTCTATTTCCAATGTTTTTCTCGTAGATTCTTTAGATTACAACTTGCTTTATGTTTCTCAATTATGTAAAATGGGCTACAACTCTCTTTTTACTGATATAGGTGTTACTGTCTTTAGAAGAAGTGATGATTCAATAGCTTTTAAGGGAGTGCTAGAGGGTCAGCTATACTTAGTTGATTTTAATCAAGCTGAACTAGACACTTGCTTAATTGCTAATACTAACATGCGTTGGCTCTGGCATCGCCGACTAGCTCATGTTGGGATGAAGAATCTTCACAAACTTTTAAAGGGAGAGCACATTTTAGGACTAACAAATGTTCATTTTGAGAAAGACAGGGTTTGTAGTGCATGCCAAGCAGGAAAGTAGGTTGGAGCCCATCATCCACACAAAAACATCATGATGACTAACAGACCGCTCGAGCTACTCCACATGGATCTATTCGGCCCGATCGCTTACATAAGCACCGGCGGGAGTAAGTACTGTCTAGTTATTGTGGATGATTATTCTCGCTTCACTTGAGTGTATTTTTTGCAGGAAAAATCACAAACCCAAGAGACCTTAAAAGGATTCTTAAGACGGGCTCAAAATGAGTTCGGATTAATGATCAAAAAGATTAGAAGCGACAATGGGACGGAGTTCAAGAATTCACAAATAGAAGGATTTCTTGAGGAGGAGGGCATCAAGCATGAGTTCTCTCCCTACACACCTCAACAAAATGGTGTAGTGGAGAGGAAGAATAGAACTCTATTGGACATGGCAAGAACCATGCTTGATGAATACAAGACACCGGACCGGTTTTGGGTCGAGGCGATTAACACCGCCTGCTACTCCATCAACCGGTTATATCTTCACCGAATCCTCAAGAAGACATCATATGAACTCCTCACTGGTAAAAAGCCCAATGTCTCATATTTTAGAGTCTTTGGAAGCAAATGTTTTATTCTTATTAAAAGAGGTAGAAAATCTAAATTTGCTCCTAAGGTTGTAGAAGGCTTTTTACTTGGTTATGACTCAAACACAAGGGCATATAGAGTCTTCAACAAATCCACTGGATTAGTTGAAGTTTCTTGTGACATTGTGTTTGATAAGACTAATGGCTCCCAAGTGGAGCAAGTTGATCTTGATGAATTAGATGATGAAGAGGCTCCATGCGTCGTGCTAAGGAACATGTCCATTGGGAATGTGTGTCCTAAGGAATCCGAAGAGCCTCCACAAACACAAGATCAACCGTCATCTTCCAATCAAGCATCTCCACCAACTCAAGACGAGGATCAGGCTCAAAATGATGAAGATGAATATCAAGAGGATGAGCCACCTCAAGAAAAGGACAATGATCAAGGGGGAGATGATGATAAAGACAAGGAAGATGAGCAAGAAATACAGGGTCAAAGACCGCCACACCCAAGAGTCCACCAAGCAATTCAACAAGATCACCCCGTCAACTCCATACTTGGTGACATTCACAAGGGGTAACCACTAGATCTCGAGTTGCTCATTTCTGTGAACATTACTCTTTTGTTTCCTCTATTGAGCCATACAGGATAGAGGATGCACTAAGAGATTTGGATTGGGTGCTGGCAATGCAAGAGGAACTCAACAACTTCACGAGGAATGAGGTATGTCATTTAGTTCCACATCCTAATAAAAATGTTGTAGGTACCAAGTGGGTATTCCGCAACAAGCAAGATGAGCATGGTGTGGTGACAAGAAACAAAGCCCGACTTGTGGCCAAAGGTTATTCACAAGTCGAAGGTTTGGATTTCGATGAAACTTATGCACCTGTAGCTAGGCTTGAGTCAATTCGTATATTACTTGCCTATGCTACTTACCATGGCTTTAAGCTCTACCAAATGGACGTGAAAAGTGCCTTCCTCAATGGACCAATCAAGGAAGAGGTCTATGTTGAGCAATCTCCCAACTTTGAAGATAGTGAGTACCCTAACCATGTTTATAAACTCTCAAAGGCGCTTTATGAGCTCAAGCAAGCCCCAAGAGCATGGTATGAATGTCTGCGAGATTTTCTAATCACTAATGGCTTCAAAGTCGGAAAAGCCGATCCTACACTGTTTACTAAAATTGTTGCAAAAGATTTGTTTGTATGCCAAATTTATGTTGATGATATTATATTTGGGTCTACTAACAAATCTGTACTACTTCTTAAGTATATAACATAGGCGTCCACAGCCGTCCGTGGCGCACGTTCTGCCTCCCGTGCTCACAGCTGCGCCCCACCAGCCCCGCGCAGTCAACGTCGAAAAATCCGCATCCCTTCGCCTCATGTCTCCTCCTCCATCTGTCGCCCCTCCTTCTCCGCCTCCCGATCTCCCACATCCGCAACTTCTACATGGAGATCTCCTTCCACTTCAAATCCTCCGTCAACCCGTTCATCGGCCGCATCGAGCCCTCCGACACCTACCGCATCTGGAAGCATGGCGCCGCGCTCCAGGCCGACATGACGCGCGCTGGCTTCGACGGCTTTCGCATCCAGCACTTGGACCAGACGTTCCTCTTCCTCGGTGACGGCGCCAGGCCTAAGGGAAATCTGGAAGCGCGGTGGGCGAGCAAGATGAGTAGCGTGTCACCGAGCTCGTACACTTTGGAGAGGTAGAACACGTGCGCCCAGAAGAAGATGGGCCCCGACACCTCCGTGGTGCCCCACGGTGGGAAGCAGAAGGGCCACGCCCACCGCGGTGCCGACGCTGTTGTGACCGTCGAGAGCGCGCACCCGGCGGCCATGTAGGCGGAGAGCGTCAGCAGGACAGCGTTGTGGGCGGCGGATGCCCCGCGGAGAGCCGGCGAAGACAGCACCGGGAGACGGGGTAAGACGAGGCGGCGGAGGACGAGCACCGCGGCGAGGTAGCCACAGATGACGGCGGCCGCGAAGGACACGGTCGCGCCGACCGTGCGGCCTGGCTGCCAGCGAAACGAGGCCACTGGTTTGCTTGCATATCCTTTGTTTATGCTGAGTTGAGTTGTGTTCCAACTTCCAAGTCTTGGGTTGTGGAATCATCGGTCTCACTCCATTGGTACCTCATCTTATTTTCCATACCTATCTCGAGGAATCTAGCTTTTTGTGCTTTTGCTTTCGGGGCAGCAGATATTCTCATCGGCCTTGATTCTGCTTTGAATCTGTTTTTGAGATTTACTTGGTTTGCTTTGTTTGGATAGTGTAATGTAGCTGTGTCGAGTGCATATATTATGTTTATGTCCATTTTTAAATGCACTTGATTGAATCTTCTACAGTTCTACCCATTTTTTTCATAAACTTGATTGAATCTTCTAGGCTGGTTTAGGCTATTGTATGTGGATGGCAAAATGTTTTGTGGGATTTACTAATCAGGGTGACTTGTCTGCACTTAGAGATGATGTCACTTGTGGGAAAGGGAGAGGAAGACAAAGAAAAGGGGGAGGGAAGAGAAAGACGATTGTTTTCCCCCTGCTGTTCTGTTATTTTCTCAGTTCCCTTACTTGGAACTTGATCAACAAGGATGTGCTACCACTGTATGTTTCATTGGATCACAAAGCACATGATTGGTTTCCTGCTTCAGCATAGTCACTCATATCAGTGAACCAGGCCCAAATAGCCAACATATGTACATGCAATAGTAGTTTGATTGGTTGCTTGTTTTCATTCAGCCAGGATACAGAGTGACGTGTCAACGCTGACCTGTTTAAGTTCTGTCAAACTACTCAGCAATCTGCATATTGTGTTATTGTGGACCATTCTTGTGTGAACCTTTCTTGAAGAGTTCCGTTTTCCTTGCAAGCAATTGCCTTGGCCATACATGAACTGACATTTTTCAATATTGAACTCTAGCTTGTTTTGAGATTTTTACTATCATGACAGTGCTACTCTTCTTACTGTTTTGCTCCTTTAGTGGCACAAATAGATTGCCTGCCTCTTCAATTTCCACACCAGCTGTAGCAAGAACTGAAATGTATATAACAAATTTTCCTAGACCGTATGACATTTCAGCTATGCATCTATCATCTTTGTTGATGTGTATTAATTTTATTTTTTATCTTACTTTCAGATGGAAAAGCATAATCCATTACATTCTCATATTGCTGAAGTGAAAATGGACATCTCAGCATCAGCTTCTGTTGCAGCAGGGAATAAATTCTGCAAGTGTACTGCCTGTGATTTCTCTGATTCCAGTAACTCCTCGAAAGATGCCAAGGAGAGATCCACGTCCATGAGGAAGCTTATAATCACAGTGATCCTTTGCATCATATTCATGATGGTGGAAGTGGTCGGGGGCATCAAAGCAAACAGTCTTGCCATCTTAACTGATGCATCACACCTTCTTTCTGATGTGGCAGCATTTGCCATATCGTTATTCTCTCTCTGGGCTGCTGGATGGGAAGCAGCACTGCAGCAGTCATATGGGTTCTTCTAGATTGAAATGGATAGCATTGATCGCGTTTATTTACAACTATAAATTCACCCCAGGTAGATGGCACTGGTACTAATGGGATGGAGTGCATTTTTGCAGGACCTGGCTGCTCTTCGTTTGGAATCGGAGCATTCCAGGAGATAGGCCCGTTCCGCGTGGACACGGACAGCAAGACCCTCTGCAATTTCAAATACGCCTGAAACACAGGTCAGTGTCTACCTGCGGAATGATAAATGATTGAGAATTGTACACGTGCTAAAAAAGATAATCCTAACAAGAAGTTGTGCAAATAATTAAGATATCATGATGTAGTGGCGAACGTGCTATACCTAGAGAGCCCCGTGGGCGTGGGCTTCTCGTACGCCGCCAACACGGACGTGTACAAGGTGATGGGCGACAACATGACCGCAGACGACTCGCTCCAGTTCCTGCTCAAGTGGCTGGACCGCTTCCCGGAGTACAAGGGCCGCGACTTCTTCATCGCCGGCGAGAGCTACGCTGGCCACTACGTCCTGGAGCTTGCCGCCTCCATCCTCGCTGCCAAGAACGCGCGGCCCAAGGACATGGCCTCCGTCAACCTCAAGGGAATCGCGGTCGGTAACTACTAAGTAGCTGTCTTCACCGGCCGACACAAATAATGGGGCGAGTATATAAACATATAATCATGTAGTGTGTGCGCGCTCGCGCTGCGTATATGCATGCCATGCAGATCGGGAACGCAATCCTGGAGTTCGCGGCGGAGCAGAGCGCGCTGTACGAGTACTTGTGGCAGCACGCGTTCCTGTCAGACACGGCGCACACGCTCATCGGCCAGCGCTGCAAGAACGCCGAGGACAACTCGCCGCTCTGCTCGGGGACCAAGGACGTCGCCTACAACCAGCTCGGCAACATCGACGCGTACAACATCTACGCGATGACCTGCCATGACAAGAAAGTCAAGCCCACATGATCCAACTGCATGGTATGTACATGCACAGATCGGATATCTAGCTATCTGCTGGCACTTGCGTCCGTCGATCGGTTCGTCTTCTTAGCTAGCTCAGGCTAGGCCAGTGATGAGGATCATTTTCGATCTCACAAGCAACTGCATGGTGTCTGTGTGGCTGCAGGACTTGGATGATCCTTGTGCTCAATACTACGTGGAGGCGTACCTGAACCAGCCAGAGGTGATGACACTACTACAGCAAACCTCTGTACAGGCGGTTTGGTTAGCCTCTACACAGGCGGTTCCAGGAACCGCTTGTGGTGCACCGCCTGTGATGTAAAACAACATCACAGGCGGACAATCAAAAACCGCCTGTGATAGACACACATTACAGGCGGTCCAGTTCAAAGGAACCGCCTGTGATAGACACACATCACAGGCGGTTTCTTATCCTAGCCGCTTGTGTTAGCCACACATCACAGGCGGTTTTTAATATAAGTCCGACTGCATACAATATAAATCACAGGCGATTTTCAATATACAGATTCATATACAGAATTTTCAAACACAGATTCAATACACAGATTATACACAGATTATACACAGATTCACACAGATTGCATACACAGATTTATACATATCAAGTTCCATAACAGGTTCCATACACAGATTCATCCACATATCAAGTTCCATCGTCATACACAGATTTATACACATATCAAGTTCCATAGACAACTAAACATCTCAAAGTTACATAGACAACTAAACATCTAAAGTTCCTAACTAAAGACCTAAACACTGTGTGATATCGTGTACAAACTTAGTTCTGGGAATTGTTGCAAATTTCCATTTGTATTGTAGAATAGCCCTTGTTGATGAAGAACTTCACGGCGCATAAAGTAAAGCAAGTCTTTTACAACCTTAGCCACGTCGACGGAAACCATATCTCTTTCTAACCATTCAGCATTGATCTTGGATTTAGGAACCTGCAATGAAAGCAAAAAAGCAAGCAGTGCTAAGAGTAATGTGATGAGCAACAATATAACATAAAAATTGCAACATAGACAATGATAGCGAACTTACATCCTCACGATTGACCATGTAATGGAAGATGACACGACACCATTCACATACATAATAACCGCACATGACAGTACCAGGAGGTTGTTTGTCACCATATGGAAATAATGATATTGACAAATTAGGCTTGTCCTCTGGATGTTCGCCGCCAAGATCTTTCCAATAAAAACGGTATGCACTGCATATAAGAATAGCATTGTGAGATTAAGAATACATTTGTTAAGTTGTAATAAGTACAAGTGTGCAATAATAATCATACTTCTCTAAAATCTTCAAGAAGTCATTATACGTAGCCTTTTCCATTCTCAGTGAGTCGAAGACCACGACTTTACCATCCTTTGGAAAGATCATGATACAAATGTAGTGGTCACTATATAGACATAGACGAAAACACATGTTAAGATCACGATTGCCATAATTTATAGTTCAAAACCATGTCGATAACTTACTTAAAGTGGTGCGGAGCTATTATTAAGTCCTTGCCATGTTGTACATGATTATACATGGCTCGTCCAATGTATGCCGCCATTACCTTCATTTTCTTTCTCTGATTCTGTTTGACGGCTTTCTCAAATTCAGCATCATCCAAGTCTTTGTATTCTTCTCCATGTCTCCGAGCAACTTCTTTGTAGCGAGCTTGGGATATCATCAACGGGTCAAGAAACCCTGTCTTAAGTTGTTTCTTCTTATCATCCATGTATTGCATCCTACGTGTAAAAGTGTTAATCGTTAGACTCTCGTTTATGTGTGCGTGTACAAAACTAACAAATATGAAAGTTTAGAGGTACTTACAAGCAAAAGAGGGTTAAGTAGTTGGTTTCCATCCTTTGTCGGTGGTACAACGACCAGATATCGTCAAAGAATAAATGCCGCACAGGATCTATATTATCTTTGCTCCAAAATGCATCTTCTGGCACAACAAATGTGAAGTCCTCGAGTTTGTATTTGTTGCTAGCCACCATGTACCACTCATGCATTCTAATCTCCGAAGTCGACAACTTAGAAAGTTGCACTGTCGTCAAGAACGGCCTCCCATTCACAAATTTAGGAGGAACATCCTCCTTCTTGTATATCGAGATATTGGTTTTAAGACGTAATGATTCTTGAGTATGAATCATTCCATCTTCTTCTCATACTTCGAAATTGTCTATTTGGGACTGTGTGCCTACTCCATGAGATGCTGATTCTGCTTTTGATTGATTTGTCATAACTCTCCGCAATTTATGCAGGTAGCGTGACACTGATTCTAACGGTTTCTTGACATCATCAGTGGCGATTCGCTGATGAATTTTCTTTGAAATAGTTGGCCCTTTAACATTGGTGTCAACCTTTGCTTCCTTTTTGATGTTTACGTCGACATTCTGAGGAACAATTTTGTCTACGTCCCCCTCGTTGAGTTCCTTCGCAAGAGGCGATATGACTGTTTCAACGATTTTTTTGGAGGTCGTTGTCATATTTTCCTGCACCATGGGGTATGGAATGATCGAACTATCTTTCTGTTGCATTGGTGTTGAATTTGGCGTTGGTGACTTATGACGCGATACACGGCTTAAGATCGGCTCATCACCCAACTTGATGTAACCGCCTGTGATGTAAAAAGCCTACCGCTTGTATAGAGCCAAATTGTACTAGTGTGAAGACCATTCGTGCCAACATAGGGCTCAAGTACAAATGGACTAGATGCAGGTATAGTCGTATAGATGGCACATTGATATTTTTGGCACTTTCTTCTAGGATAATAGACTACACAATGGTACTGTGATAATTGTCGCAACCTTGTGCAAAAAAGGCTTTAGCATAGTACAAAAATTATTAATGTTGCTGTTGGTCACTTGTTCTTAAATGCTATGAATCAAGAAAAAGGCAACATAAGTGTTAATGGTTAAAGACCTTCGTCCTTCGGAACATTATCTTCTTTAGGATATAATAATCTTCAGACGAAGGTCATGAAGGACATACCTTCATCATTTTAATAAGCAAGGATGTAAACAAAGACATGAAATGCGAAGGGAATATGAATAATCATTTCAAATCATTAGACTATTCAAATTCTTACTAGTTGAGTGCCCGTGCGTTGCAACGGGTTAAAAATCTTTTCAAAATAAGTAAAATCATCAGGAATCTATTTGGTTGCTACTCTAAGCATCATTCAGTTAAAAAATATACTTGCCTTGGTATTATTCATTGAAAGGGTGCCATATAAGTTTCCAACATGACAAAGGATGCATAATGCAGTGAAATATATGAAGATTTGCTCAGAAATATTTCATTGTTGTTAGGATTCTCACACTTCTGGATATGAAAATTCTCAAAGAGCAATATCACATGATTACTGTTACTTAAAAAGTTGCACAAAAACAATTGATTATAATAAAATTTAAGGGACCAATGTTACATAGGCTAGAGCCTAGAGGGAGCATTAAAAAAGATTCAGCATCAGACTTCTGTGGAGATGTAGAGAAAAACAGGGTGGTAATCTATTCGACATTATCCAATACATGCATCTCAAAACACACCACATTCCAAATTATCCAGCTCTAAGACAAAAATGCAGATCAGAGAGGGAGACAGAGAAAGATCGGTGGTCATAAAAGGAATGAAACAAACCTCAACTCATACAGATGCAAACTCTAAGAACAACACAGGTCATTGTACCATCTCAAGGTCCTTGAAGTAGTCATGTTCAAGAGCCTGCCTGGCTGTGATTCTTTTGCTTGGCTCGTACCGAAGCATTTTCTGACCATGAGCAATAAATACGTAAATTGGCTACAGAAAATCATATGATGCCACATTTTTAACATTTATATGGTCAACGATTATCCAAACGACTTACAGAGAGAAGGTCCAAACCAGTGGGTTCAAGATTTGGGACAACTGCTGCAAGATCCTGCATTAAAGGTTGAAACAGAGCATTTCAATGGCATTATAAGCTCCGAGATTTGGAAAATATGCTGATGTCATTGCCTCGTACCTGAGACTGGCACTTCGGGAAAGCCGACTTGAAATCAGGCAAAGAGGTGACTCCTGGCCAACTTTGTTCATTTGGTGTACCAAGTACCCTTCAGCAGTACCTAGGAAAGTAGGAAACCCAAAACATAATCAAACAGTCTACAAAATGCAAATATAATAAATTTAGTAGCAGCATAGCGATGGAACCTGAATATCTTAAATAGTTCGTCGATCTCAGAATCATCGGGGAACAGTGGCTTCTGGTTCCCAATTTCTACAAAGATACATCACACAGACCATACATCAACTGGCATGGAATACTGTCTTTCTCCCAGAAGAATTTCTGGAGCTCTGTACCATAATGTCACCACCTGAAAAAATACTTCCATAAACACAAGATGAGTAACTGCAACATATATTAGAATATATGAAAAAATAATCTGTCTTGTACGGATGTAAAATTGCAGGGAACCAAAGTTTTGATAACTCCACATAAGATAAATTTGCTTCCTACAAGGGCATCAAACTTCCTTTCTAAAATAAACACCACAAGAAATTTACCTCATGAGTAAATGTACGGACAGGAATTCCAAATACCCTGGCTAAACCAAAGTTTGCAAGCTTCAGTGCATTAGTACGCCGATCTATCAATAGATTCTGAGATTTCAAATCTCGATGAAGAACTCTATGAGAATGACAGTAAGCAAGCCGCGGAGTATCTGGTAGAGATATTACTGGAGAAAGGAGAAAACAATCACATTTCCAAAATGCAGTACAAGCAGATAATATCTCTTTTTTGTGTGTGCCAGATAAATATGCACATCAGGAACAAGGATAGGTAGGTTCTACTAATGCCGTAAAGAAAAAAAGAAGCAAAAGTAGGAGGAAACACTACCATTCATGATATTGTTTAGTTTATTTCACTTGTTTACTTCATTTCACTCAATAGAATAGTGGATGAAATGCAGTGTCAGCAGTAAGCTCTAACGAGTAACGATACACACAAAACAACAGTGCAACAGTTATATCCACAATGCTATCATACGGTACCAAGCTAATTGGCAGTCATTAGCCAAAAAAACAGAAGCAACAGTGAAATTAGTTGTATTCATAGACAGAAGTTCAGCAGCAAAAAACAAGCTTAACGACATTAGCATTGGTCTATCGTCAGACTTGATTTCAAGAGCATATATACTGGATAACCTAGTAGTAGTTACCAATGAAGGGAATGCTTCAAGTTCAAGCCTATCTCTATACAGTATATTGAAAACGAAACCCAAATGGGCAGAAAGATTTAAATTCAGTGTTTCTAACCTTAATCATTGAGGGGTTCTTTGCAAACTCGGGACATGAATCCATGAACTTCTCGAGGTCCAGATCCAGGTACTCGAACACAAGATATATGCGCTTCTCACTGTGGACAACATCGTGCAACCTGCATCATCATGAATGGATGTTGTTAGTAGTGAACTAAATCCCGCATCAATGTGACAGCATTGCTTCACTGGGTGTCCAGAGCACCAGCATCATCATCCTCGTCGTCCGTCGCGAACCTGACGATGTTGGGGTGGTTCATCTCCTTGAGGAGCGAGATCTCGCGGATGGCGGTGGACGGGACACCCTCATCCTCCTGCTCGAGACGGATCTTCTTGAGCGCGATCGTCTCGTTGGTGCCCTTGTTCAGCGCCTTGTACACCACCCCGTACGTACCCTCCCTGATCTTCTCCACCTCCGTCGTGCCGTTACGGGTGCGGCAGAACCCAAGGCGCCCGCGTGGAACTCCTCCAGCGTGAGGTCGGCGAAGGGAGTGAGGCCGAGGCGGAAGCCGTGGAGCCCGGCGTCCACCTCCATGTTGTGCGTGTCCACGTACCGGAGGTTGTCGCGGAACACCTCAGCCCGCCGCCGGTCCTCGGCCACCTTGTTGCCGGTGGTCTGCTGTCCGTGCTCGAGATTCCACACCGCGGGGGAGGGTCGAGGTGGCGCCGCCGCCAATCAAGGACGGGTGCCAGTAGAGAGGAGGCCGAGCGCCGCGTCGAGGGGGTGTATACAACAGCTACAGTACTCCAAAGAAGATTTAGTTCAAACAACAAGAAATTCTCTGCCATACCCCATACTCGCATATTGCAAGAGTCTTCATAACAACAAGATCATAGTTGTCTAGGAAGGGCACAAAAACAATGTCCCGAAAAAATTCAGCTTCCTTCTTCAACTCCGCATTCACTTCCGTTCTGCCATGCTGGAGTTGAGAAACACCTTCAGCACAAACACACAAAACAAATCAAGTAGTCTAAGCCTTCGGGTTAGTGTTTACCAGTGCAACAAAGAAACGAGCCACCATGTTTGGTGACTTGTGGACAGCAGACATCCATGTCTTCCTCACACCCATACGTTCAGCGAAATGATTGGCTGCTGACAGAATGCCAATGAAAATCTCAACTGGCTCATCAGGCAGCAGAGGAGCCACTACACGACGGTTGATTTTTAGCGACCCTTATTAGGGACCGACGGTTGGTCGCTAAAAGTTATGGACCGACGGTTGGTCGCTAAATGCGTTTATAGCGACGGTCTGTGGGTCGCTAAAAGTCTAGAAATTTAACGACTTATGGTCGGTCGCTATAGAGGTAAGTGTGTGACTGATGGTGGGTCGCTATAGGGGTACGTGATTTTTGTGTTTCTTATTTACTCACCAAATCCCATCTAAAGGCCTACTAAACAAACTAAACCCTATTTCTCAAACCCTAGATTCGGATCCGCCATCAACAGGCTCCGCCATCAACAGGCTCGAACGCCCTCTCCTCAAACCCTACCAGATCTTGTCGTTCGGCGCCTCAAACCCCAGATTCGGATCCGCCATCACCATAGAGGTGGGGGCAGACGGCATAGCGCTCATCACCATCGCCAACCTGCCCGTGGTGGATGCGCCATCGCCTGAGGCGAGCCGCGGGGAAATGAGGGATCCTTGGAGGCAGAGCTGGCGTCGCGTCGCCGGTGGACGCTGGTGCTGGTGAACATGGCGTCGGTGCTGGAAAAGATAGACGAGATGTTGCTGCTCGCCGTGTACAAGAAGGTGTGCACGTCGCTGGGCGCTTCTCGACGGCGCTGGGCTCCCAAACCCTTTGTCGCGCGCTCGTTCAAGCCGCCTACTACCTACTCAAAGCCTACGCCTCCACGCGCCATGATCGGGCCCGTGTCGTCGCTGTCGGAGCCTTCACCTGGGCCACCATCGCCTTCCTCGTCGCCATCTCCGGCAGCTTCCTCTAGGTCCGTCCATCTCCCCAATTTCCTCCAAACTCTTCACTTCCTCCTGTCGCTGACTGAACAGACAGTGGCGACGAGTGGGGCTACACTGCGATATTTGAGAGAGAGGACGGAGGTGGGTTCCTAACTGACCACTTCCCTACTGCAGGAAGGCCATCTGGTATTTCGAAGGAATCTATGCGTACTCCCCTCAGATACCAGGTGAAGCTTCTTGTTCTTGCTGTGTGAATGAAGCTCTGCAGCTTTGGATCCTTCCGTAATCATGGTTTTGGCGTGTACCAGGTGTTCGTTTCCCAGGATTAACCCATCCTGGTATAGTGGGAACTGCACCGTCAGCCAAACTTCTTAATGTATGGAATGAGAGGGAGAAAAGATTGGCCGAGACAAGCCCACAGACCCTTAAACTGTTTGAAGTGCTACACCAGAGGCCCCTTGCCAATTTACCGACCCCTGAGAACTGCTTACTTGGAAAGGCATGAGCACCCACCTGCTTATAGTGTTGCTTCTAGATTTGTGTTTTTCATACCTAAATGGTTAATCTTTTTTTGTCACCTAAAAGCAACACTAATCTGTCAGACTTAAGTATAACTTGCTACCTGTTCATAATTAGTGCGATATTGTGCAGATTCAGGAGGGGACTGCTGGATGGCACAAAGTGGCGAATGAAGCAGCCAAGACTATTCCGGGAAGGGAGAATGGTGGTAATTGTGACATAAAAAACCTAAGCAGAGGTTCCAAAGTTTATCTGCCAGTATTTGTCGAAGGAGCGAATCTTAGCACCGGTGATATGCACTTCTCTCAGGGCGATGGTGAAGTTTCGTTTTGTGGAGCAATTGAAATGAGTGGATTCCTTGAGCTCAAGTAATAAACTTTCTACTTGTTTACACTTCAATGTTACTTTTTATATTCCGACTTATAAATGTTACTGGACCTAAGGATGGACCCAAACAATCACCTGCATCAAATCAGAATTTCAGATCTAACAGTGTAGTAAACCTCACATTACTATATATCACATCAATTTTTATAAAGATACTAGCACCAGTCATCTTCGTAGCAGCTTGTATGGTATTTCTCAGATAACTCATGAAGAATATGAAAGCAAATTCATGGGTTTTCTTAGATAGCTCATAAATAATGGGATTTGCTATATCATGTTTCAAATGGCGTTGCAGCTATGAACAGCCATATTTCAGTCCAAACTGGGTATTTTTAGTGGAGAGTGAGGCCTCTAAATATCAGTCATGCACTTCATCCACATGACAGCTTAAAAATACCATTATAGCACAACACCGAGAGGAGATTCTTCTTCAGTTACTAAACCAGACACTGAACCAAACTTATCAGTGTTGCTGCTCCATTCTATTCCTCCTAGTTCAGCCCCCCCTGGTATCCCAATTATTCATAGCAACAGACCACTCTCCCTTAACCAAAATTATTCTCTACTTGTAGCTCTACCTATTTTGTATAGAAACTCATGGTTGAAATCATATAGAACAAAAGTTATGGTACCCCAATTTACAGCCGAAGTCACTGAAAATTCAGTTTCAGAAAATCTGAAACAGCTCTGCACCCAGTCTGACAGGGAGTTTTATAACACTATCCACACAAGCCTCACAATAGGAGACTTAGGGCCCGTTTGGCACAGCTCCAGCTCCTGATTCTAAGCGAGGATCTGGAGGAGCCGTGCCAAACGGGTATTTTTTTTAAACTGATTCTCGTGTGGAGCCGAAAGATCGGGAGTCGTTTTTGTGAAGAAAGGTGGGATCTAAAAAAACCTGCTCCACCCTCCCTTAAAACAGCTCCTCAACCAACCAAATATGGACCTCCCCTTAAAGTTTGATCGAAATTACCCGCAATTGCCATTGGACAAAAACATAACGAGCCAATTTATGGATTAAACATTTGAGACCATTTTATGCACTACTATGATGGAAATATTTTATATGTTATTGTTTCATATTTTTTTCCGTATATGCATCCTACTTATTGGTTTGTAACAAAGTTGAACTGCAAAGGGTAAAACAGACAATCGTCACAAACCACCAACTCTCAGAAGACAAGAATCAATTTACTTGCCAAACGGTTTTAAAAATGATTCTGATTTTCTAGGAGAATCAGGAGGATCAGCTCCTCACGAGAATCAGGATCTGGAGCTAAAGAAGCAGGAGTTGGAGCTTTGTCAAACGGGCCCTTACTCACCAACTAAGGCTATCCAAGTTTTCTATAATTGTCCCTGACCAAATATACTTGGATCAAATTCTAGAGGGCTCCAAACTGGACAACTTGCTGAATTTCAGTTTCAGCTAACTGAACCAACTTCAGTTAAAGCCAACCTGACAGTCCACTTTGAGTAGCTGTTACTCCAACTTTTGTATAGGATCATGTCCACCACCCTTTAAGTAAGTTGTTCACCAATATATGGTCTTTGATTCCTCTACAAGCACCATAGTCTAAAACCTTATAGAACAGCCACAAATGAGCTCCAAAACAGCCATCAACACTGAATTCCAGATCCAGCTACTATTCAGAATCTGAAAATTCAGAAACACAGCAGCACCACTTGGAACCATTCTTTTTCCTGGGTTCCAAATGTTTCTAGGGAAAGTTGCTTAATAAAGTTTATACTCCTATAGTTCCTCTACAGGTTTTACATAGTGACTCATAGATAAACCCTCATAGATTCCAAACTACAGAGGTCCAAAGTTTGCCCAAATTACTGAAATTCAGACTCTGAATTTCACTAAGTCTGAAATCCACACTTTCAGACAGCTCTACTTTAGGCCAGCTTTTCTCTAGGTTCCAAGTAGCCTTAGGGCTAAGTATCTTAATCAAACTTATACTCCTAATTTAGATCTATAATTGTGTTATAATCATCATAACCTATAACCCTATGGATAGAGCAATAGAGAGCTCCAAAGTTACACCAAAACACTGAAATTCAGGATTTGCATTTAGACTAAGTCTGAAATCTGACAGCCCTAAATTGGACCACTTTTTCAGCCAGTTGCATATAGTTTTTGGGCTGGTACACTTAATAAGGATTGTTCTCCAACAGTCACTTTACAAGTTTGTTATAGTAACTCTTTACCAAAAGTCCATAGATAAAAAGTTATAAGGGTCCAAAAACAGCTATATGAAACTGTTTTCAGCCCAATTCAAACTGAACCCAATCTGAAATTTTGCAAATTACTCCAAATTTCTCCACACAACTTGGAATTCTCCAGATATGAAATTTGTTCACTTTTCCAAGTTCTACAACCTTGGTATATGAACTTTTAGCTAAATCCTTCTAGATTTTAAATTTCACATTTGGGGTTAGTTTAGGGTTTCAAATGAGTTTCATTTGTTTTTCAGCTTCTTCCAGGGATTCATACCTTTGATCCATCCATCAAAAACAAAGTTCAGTGCAGCGGTGGTTTTGTTGTAATGGGTCAGAGGTGGCAGTAGGACCATTGGCACCTTCATCAATTTAAGTTCAGTGCAGCGGTGAGGTATGCCATCTATCCTTTATCTGGATTTCTTGTATGTTTGTAATATATTTGGTCATACTGATAGATAAAGCTAAAATTTATTCTCCATCCATAGTGAAGTAGATAGCATTGATACAACCAATCAATCGTACAATAATAATTGGACACTTGCAGAAATTACTAAAATAAATGGTAATATCCCCTAGGTAGCTAAGTTTACTTTCCTTCTTTATTTCAGAGAAACTTTGACCCATTATTTTCGAATAAAATTCATCTAAGATTTGTGCAGCCAACCATTAGGGTTTTGCTATGCAAATAAAATTCATCTAAGATTGGTGGCCACTGTAAAGGGCTCGAGTCTGGTACTAGCAAATGTGAAGGTTTTGTAGTTTCTTAAGGACTTCATTATATAGCATAGAGTCGCACCTTGTGTTTCAAAACTTTAAATAGTACCCTGGGTTACTTTATGGCTGTTAATTGGGAAAAAACTGAATCAGTCTAAATTTTCACTTTGATGTCGTCTTTAAATCCAGTTTTCATCGTTGCGTGTATGCGTAATAAAATGTCACTTCTGTACTTTGTGCTATTAGGGAAAAATCCATCACCAGCATGGGATAAGTTGGTATTTAACAAGATAAAAGCTAGACCCTGTGGACGAGTGAGACTTGTGAGTTTAGTCGCTTCTCCGCTATCAGCAGATGTCAGCTTTGCATTTGCTTTTTCTTGAGCACTTTGTTGCTCATTTGCTCTTGTTTTATTGCTTGATTGTGGCCTCATGTGCGCTTTGTTGCTGCATTTCTCAGGTTCGACATGCCCCGTGCCTACTATCACTCTCGATTTGAAGAAGAGTCTCAAGATTCTGCAGGTGTTGTGTTACTCCTAATTCAATTACCTTACTGGCAATAGGATGCCATTGCAACATCTGAAAGTGCAACCATCTGATTGAAGCGGATTTAATTATACAAGATAGATCTAGAATTGCTTTACTTGAGATTCAAGCAATGTTGGATGCTTTTGTGACTGATCATCTCTGGAGCTTTTGTGAATGATCTAGCTAGCTATCTGTAAATGATCTTGTTGTGAATGATATTATAATTGTGATGTTTTTTGTGAATATATAATTGTGGTGCTTTTGTGTTTATGTGATGGATCTATGACTGTGGTATACTGATTAATTGTGTATGTCTTTATGATTTGTGTATAAAAATCTATGATTTGTGGTGCTTAATTAAATATATATTATTATTAATAGCAACTGTAAAAAAGGTGACTTTCTATTGGTTGCTAAATGTATAGTATGACGACTTACGGTTGGTTGCTAAATCTATAGTACAGCAACCCACGGTTGGTCGCTAAATATACAATATTAGCAACGGACGGTCGGTCGCTAAAAAGATGTCGGTCGCTAAAGCCTTTAGCGACGGCACTTACAGCGACCATCCTTATGGGTCGCTAAAAGTTTTTAGCGACCAACCGTAGGTCGCTGAAGGCCGTTTTAGCAACCAACCGTAGGTCGCTGTAAGTGAACCGTCGTGTAGTGAGCCTGCCAAACAGTAGAAAACTCCAGATAATTCTGTGGCGCAAAACTTGGGTGTGTAGTGGGCAAAGACCCTACAATCACTGAATGCACATCTAGGTCCCCATTCAGTGACAGGCCTGTAGCGTCCTCCAACACAAACCCCTGCAAAGGCCACAATAAACATAAATTAACTGGACAAGTAGGCCAAGTAGCGAGAACCTCAAGTCCTCAATTGTCCCAAACCACTAATTATTTTATTCGAACTAACTACAATACATAGTGCACGGCAATTATCAAGCATTGACCAGCATTTTATTAGTGCATGAAGTGGAGAAACATATGCACTTACAGTGCGGTAAGGAAACGAAGTGACATGTCGCCCATCAACGCTCACATGGTAACCCTCCAACCCAGCACTGAGAGTAAGAACAAAGAGCCTGCCCTCCACGAAAGGAAATGGCCAACCGAAATTGACCTCCTCTTTCTGCCCGATCAGCCGATTCAGCCACCATGCCGTCTTTGATGTTGTCTTCGATTTCTCCAACCTGTCATCATCGTCCCTAATCCACTTCTCGCACTTGACCAACCCATCCACTGCACATCAACAAGACATTCATTCAGCATGTCTGAACAACAGAATCCACCTGAGGTCAAACAGTTGAAAACAATGAACTGACAGGGGTCCCCAACCAGTCTCCTCATCCGGGCGTGACCTCCATCCATCGCAGCGCTGCGCGGCGCCCCAGCTCATGCGGTAGCAGGTGTTCTGCTCGATCACCGGGTGGCCGCTCCAGTCCCCGCGGAGGCGCGGGTTGAAGTGGAGCACGCGAGGCGGGTCCTCGCCGTCGACCGCCCTGAGCCCCTGCAGCTCCACCATGAACTGAGACACCATGGCGTGCCGCTCCCCGTCCCTGAGCACCGCGATCGCGGGGTTCCGCTCCTCGTGCGGCGCCCGGGGCGTCGCGGCGACCGTGATGTGGGACCCCAGCGCGAGCCCGCAGGGCAGCTCCACCACGCGGCCCCGCGCGCCGAGCTCCTCCGCGGTGAGCGCGATCGAGTGCGGGCACCTGGCCGCGTCGCTCTCGCCGGAGGGCGTGGCGACGGCGGCGGGGTCGAGGGCCTCGAGGTCGGAGAACGCGCGGGCACCCGCCGCGACGGCGTCCGCTATGGACCGGCGGAGCGCGCCGGAGCGGGCGGAGTCGAGGAGGCGGACGTCGAGGCCGGTGGCGAAGCGGGAGAGCCGATGATCCTGCCCGTGCGCCGACGCGCCGGGGACGGACGCCGACGTGGGGCGCGCGGGCGTCGCGCGCTCGCCCGCGCCGAAGGAGAGGTGGAGCTTCCGCGCTGTACCGCCCGCGGCGCCACCGAATGGCGAGGTGGAGACGAGCGGTGACTCGAGGGCGAGCACGAGGAGCGCGTACAGGAGCAGCACGGTCGCCAGCCCCTCCATCGCGCGGCGGCGGAAGGTAGCCCCCGCCCCCGCCGTCGCCGTCGACGCTGCCTTTCTCATCACTCGACGCAGATCCTAGCCCCACCACTCGACGGTGCGCGCTGCTACGGCGTCGCGGGCGTGCGGCGTGCGCGTGGGCGAGGGCGGGTCCGGGTGCGGAGCATTGGGAGGAACGACGGGGCGGTTCTCACTGTGGGATGACGTCCTTCAACAGCGAGCGGATAGCCTCGCCGCTGCCATCCTAGCTCACCGTGCGGGCTCTGGCGGTGACGCGCTGGAGGCGGTGGGGATGGTGGAGGCGACGCTAGGGTTTAGGGGAGCCGAGAGCCGGATGGGACGCATTTTTGTTTCTCTATGGGCCCACAACAAACGGGAAAATCGGGTGGGAAACCGGCGGGCGATGCGCTGCGGGGGCGAGGCGCTGCGCGAGGTGTGACGAGTGCGGGAGGGACGCGGGATGCGGCAGGGGCGTTGGATGCGGGTTGGACGGTCTGGATGCGGCAGAACCGTGCACCACGGTTGGTTGTGAACGTCTACAATAGGTACTTAATTAGTAGTAGAGATTATATAACATGAACAAACATCAACGATATTTGAACTACATTTGTACCTTCGGCTTGACAGAAGGTAAAAAAGCAGGAGTGACACGTGAATGATTACTAGTCAGCGTGAACAATATAGGGGTATTGTTCATCTATCTATAGGCATGGGACGCATCCCGGGTAAAATTACATTCGTGTCCTCAATAACTAATCATAATCATGGTACAAACTATCAGGGACCACACAGTCTTTTCCTCTTTAAGTCGGTGCCACCCTTCGTCTTAAGTATGCCATCATACCGAAGCTCTTTCAATTGTAGCTTCGACATATACCTTCATGTCGTATCTGCTTGCATGTCGTCCTGCCGAAGGTGTTTTTGCTTAGAGGACCTTCGGCGGAGAAGAAGGCCCCCAACAGTAGCCCTTCGCGGTGCTAGATCGTTTTTCGTAACGAGCTCGAAACGCGAAAAACTCGAAGGCTTCGGAATGCCGAAGGTTCAAAAAACACCTTCCCTGAGCTCGTTGCCGAGAAACGATTATAATATTCCAGGCGTTGAGCGGTCCACCGTTCAGCGAGTGCAGGCGACCTGGCGGTTCGCCTTCCCCCTGCAGCACTATATAAACAAACGGGTTGGTGAGGAGTTACCACAACATTCATTGTCATTGCACTGTTGTGCTGTTAAAAAATTTAATCATAGTCGAAGCTTTCTGCATTGCGCTTTCGAGCGAACACTTCATCATTTAAGGTTAACTTCGTCAGACGGGTTAGCTTCGTCAAACGGTAAAAAACCGTCGAAATGGCCAGAGTGCGATCAACTGCAAGGCTGTCTCGTGAGGGGGACGAAACCGAGGCCACTGAAACGGCACCAATTTCAGAAGTAATGAAACGATCAGGTCTGGTTGTGGGCGAAGAAGGTGCTTATAATGCCAAAGCTGAACAGACTGTGGTTGAAGGTGAAAATGTTGAAGAGAGTGAAGAAGACTATAACATTCTGATCCCAACAAAGCCTAGTCATCTAGATTCTGAAAAATCTACTGTGGCGGAAGATGACATGCCTATGATGATGAAATTGGGCTATTTTGGAGAGGCAGAGAGTAAACTTATTCGATTTGCTGGAGAAGAGACCATCCAGAGCCGAAGAAGGATGAAGTTGTCGTTTTCAAGAGCTTCAGAGCAGGGCTGCGATTCCCCCTGAATGAAATGATAGGGGTAGTTTTAAAGAACTTTGAAATATTTCTTCATCAGCTGACCCCCAATGCCATTGTTAGACCCAGCGTCTTTATTTGGGCCCTCCGTAGCCAAGGGATGAGTCCAGATGCCGAAGCTTTCTGCCGAGTGCATGAGCTGCATTATCAGACGAAGGCTAGGGCAGATGGTCTTCATGAAAATTTTGGCTATTACAATTTTGTGTATCGAAAGGATATAAAGGCATCAGTCCTTAGCTACTGCACGAAATGGCCAACTAGTTGGAAAAATGAATGGTTCTATATGAAGGCTGATGAGAAAAAGAGGGAGAAGCTGATGACCATGGTTATGAGTCCACTGAGTTTGAGCTTCGGAATGACCAAGCCCTTGTGCAATATGCAACTAGGGTCACCATGTCAACTGGCTGAAGTGGAATTTAGAGTGGTAGCTGAGCAGATCAGTACCAGGGACTTGGTGCAAGAATACTTAGCGAACAGAACATATTCGACGTCAAGTGGCTGGGGAATGCCAAAGAAGAAAGAAGTGGGGAAGAAGCATGAACTTGTTCGTCTTGCTTACCGTTTCAAATTTGAAAAACAATTCAAGAAGCCTTGCAAAGAATGACTAGAAATGATTAAGACCATGTGCAACGAGATACTTGGGAATTACACTAAAAAGGAAGATCAACTGATGACCGCAGCCTTCGGCACCCAGCGAAAACGAAGATTGAACCGGGTAATAGACGCCTTGAAATTTGAATACCCTGATTATGAAAGGCTTGACAAAAGTGCTGAAGGGGTAAAAAGAAAAAGAATTGCTAGCATTCTGAGTAGGCAAGCTGCTAGAATGGTAAAGGAGGATGAGAAGGCTTCAAAGAAGAGAAAATCCACTCCTGAGCCGAAGGCGGCAGTTCCGAAGAAGAGGAAGGCTGGAACTTCGGAGCCGAATTTAACTGAGGCAACAGAGGAGACTGCTTCGCGCCTGCTACTGCTGAAATAGCGAAAATTTTAAAGGTAATGACTGAATCTTTACCCATCAAGCTGCTAAGTCCTTTGGGACCAGAACTGACGAAACTTTTACAGAAAAAGGATCAACCCTCAGCTGTAAAGGAGAAGGCTGAAGGTCAGAAAAAGCGAAGGATTGTTAATGTTATGCAAGCCATTGAACGGACACCACCACTGGCCTCGGCGTCCAAAATAATGCATGTTGTGAGTGTCGAGGCCACTGTTGAAGCTGAGACTTCTGCTGAAGCTGCAGCTGCTGCTGAAGCTGCCAATCTCGAAAGTACATTGTCAGGAATTGATAGACTTCTTTCGGATATGGCTACGGAAGAGACAGCTGCGGCTGCAGAGAAGGTCATGGCCGCAGTGCCTGACAAAGGAAAAAAGATTGCTGATGCCGCTTCAGAAGAAAGGGACTTTGACCTTCAAAACCTGGTGGGTCAAGAGTTGTCCGAGGCTGAAAAGAAGGAGCTACAAGAATATGGGATATCATGTGGCTACCAGCCAAGAGCTATGCTCTTTGGTGGAATTAACGAAGGAGCCTTAGGATGCATTCGCGATCGCGCTGGGGCAAAGATAATCGGCACTCTATCGAAGAGTGTCGGTTTCTCGAAGCTTGAGGCTGATATTAGCGGCTACCGGCGACAACATATCGTCGGCAGTCTGTTTTACTCCAATTTCAAGGTAACATTATTTTTGCCTAAATTTCTATTTTTCTTTGTGATGAATCAAAATTTCCTAATGTCAGCTTATTTCTACAGAGTATGTTGTTAAGTAAAGCATTGAGGATGCAACAAGACCTCGAGGACAAGAAAAATGAAATCATAATCGAGGCTTGTAGAGTAAGATCAAGGATTACGAAGCTTCTCTAAAGAAGAAGGATTTCCTGCTTCAAGCAACAGAGGGTTCGCTCGCAGAAATTCAAGCTGAAAATGCTAGATTAAGCGAGGAGCTTCTCCAAAGTCAAACAGCCTTAAAAGAAAAATCAGAGAGCTTCGAACAAGAGAAGAAAGAACTGCAAGCAAAGTATGAAGCTAAAGCTGATAAAAATACTAAGCTACAGAAATCATTGAAGGACCTTCGAAATACATGCGTGGAATTTGGCAACCGCTGCGTGCAACGGTTAAAGCGGGTCTTCAGCTCGGTTGGGGCCAGTTCTAAAGAAATTGCCCCTTCGTCCGAAGACATATCCAATACCTTGAAAAATATTGAAAATGAAGTTGATGCACTCAATGAAGTGATAGCTGGGCACGGTGACTTCTGTGCTTGGCTAGCTTATCGCGGCACAGCTACTGCATTCTTGAAGGCCGGATGGACGCATGCGAAGACAGTAAACAGACCAACCTTCAGTCTGTCGCCATCAGATCTGATTGATATTCCTAGTGAAGCCCGAAGCATCAGAAATAAATTCATCACTCAGATTTGGGCTAAGAGTGGACGAGAGTTGGCTGGGGACGAAGCCCGAAACCTGCTTAAACCAGTACGGAACTTATACCTGTTACTTGCCTTGATTCTTATAATTACTTTTACCTTATACCATTGTTTGCCTGCAGGATAGCGGTGCCGAAGGTTGATAACCCAAAGCATATTCCGAAGGTTGCTGAGATGAAGCTTCTCTTTAAACCTTCATATATAGAGCTTATGAAATATTTGTATTATCTTTGCAAAAAATTGTAATCCAAAATTAAACAGTACTATGTATATTTGTCCACACCATATAATATATTTTGACCTTTTTCATCTGTGTACAAATTGCTTTGCTGTGGACGAAATTCGTATCTTTTCAGCTGAAGGCAAAAAACACCTTCCCTTCTTTTCGTACACAATGAAGCATTTCTTTGCATAAAATGCATGTATGTTTAGAACGAAGCTTCTTCGCATTCATCGAAGCTCTTTCTCGTCGAAGCTAGAGTATTTTTGTTCGTGCTTCATGTTATGATGATGATGATCCTACGTATGTCTAAATCATTGTCTGTATGAATGCAATGAATGATGTAATGTAATGTGCAAATGAATGTCCCAAACGCACATGAAGCCATACCTAGACTCTACATCCCCTTAGGAACGACTTTGGAGTCTTTAAGCTCTGCATTCCCTTAGAAACGACTTTGGAGCTTCTTCACCTTCTTTTTCGGTGGCATTTAAGCTCTGCATCCCCTTAGGAACGACTTTGGAGCTTCTTCACCTTCTATTTTGGTGGCATTTAAGAACCTCAAATAATACTTCATTTATCTTCAGGTGTGAATTAATCTCATGAGTCATACTCGAATCATAATCATCATCGATATATGATTGAGCATCAGTATAATGCAAGCAAGTAAAGCATCACCATAGAGTCCAATTATGAAAGAATCCAATACTTCTGAATATTAGAGTGTAGGCAATAGAAATAACAGTTCAGAACGGAAGCAACCGCCGCTACATTCACTTGCCTTCATCGAAGAAGAAGAAATGTACTAGGCATGATCTGGAGTGTATCCACCTGCTAGCGGGCATAAAAATTAGTACAAATATTTCACAAACATTTGCCAACAATCAACAAATGGCTCCTACACTTGAAACCAAGACCTGGTGGAAAGACTCCCACCTAGAACCACATGTCATACAGCAGCAACACTGTTTGTTAATTTTGTATCTTTAAAATTATAACAATGGTAATATCAAACAAATAATCTAGGAGTATCTACACAAAATACTCTACAACTTCGGTATTCAATGGATAATTAAATTCTGCCATCTATAAGTTCTAAAACATCTGACAAGATAACTGAGTGAATTTGTTTCAGACAACAACGTAGTTAACTTCAAAATTCGATATCTCACAAACCACTCAACCACAAATCATGAAATTCTATTGGAAGTAATAACTTTTTTCCCTCTACATATGTCTCCATAGTTGGAAGAGCCAATTCGGCCATTTACCTGATGAAACCTACCAGTGAACAGACCCGCTCATTTTTGTTAGGCAAACAGGAACAACCACAGTAAAACAAACATAACTGGAGTTTCATAATTCATATGAATGCACTTTGTAACAATCTGGAAAGCTTATGAAATTATTCACAACTTTTCTTACAAACCCAAGGTTGAATTCTGTTGATAAAATTGACTAAATCTTAAGAGAACATATTCTGCACAGAATTATGAGAGTAAAAAACTGCTATAATCAAACTGCAATAACTTTCTGATCTGATGTCCGATTGAGGTGTTCTTCGCGGCCACGAAAAGATCTACAAATTATCTACGACTCATATATAAACTCTTCATTTTTTGAGGCCACAAAGACCACAGAAAACTAGCATGAACAGAAACTGTCGAATCTACCATTCCGCAGAAAACTAAATTCGAGATCAAAACCTAACCCCACATCTAATCCAACATCTAATCCTTTAATCCCCATGATCCACAACCTCCAAAAGCACATAATTACAGGGAGGAACAAAGATGTCATCCATACCTAGGGTTTTCCCCTAGAAAATCTTCAAGAAGAGATGGGAAAGAACATCTCCTTGATCCTCTCTCCCTCTTCAATTCAACGTGCTTCTCCTCTTCTCGATCTTTGTTGCGTGGGGGGAGATCTAGAGGGAGGAGGAAGCTGTGGAGAAGAGCTTCCATGGGAGGAGAGGGCGGCCAGCCAAGGGGAGAGGGGAAGGGGCGGCCAAGTGTGTGGGGGAAGAAAAGGGGGGGGCAAGAAGGGCAAAAGGGGGAAAGGGCCACCACTAGGGTTTCTTTGCAGGAGAAACGAAACGACGCCACAGATGACTCTGACTTAGCATCCAACGACCCACAACCCTTTTCCCCACATCCACGCACCGAAGATCAACCTTTGGCAACTTTTTTCTGGGATATTACACTCTACCCCCCTTAAAAAGAATTCATCCTCGAATTCGACCACTCCAACAAAACATCCAAGGTACCCCATATAGCAGCACCATTCAAAACATGGGTCCATTATTGGTCTTAATTAACACAAGAACTTCTACCTCGACTAATTGTCTAAGGAAACTACACCACCTGACATCAAGCATGAACCAACATGTAATGAAGCTCAAACCAAGTCATAGATGCAATCAACACTACGATTTCACAACATCAAATTTGGATGCAGCCATACATCAGCATCAATGTCTTAAAACGACACTCTTTTATGAAGGGGTAATATGCACTAAGCACAACCTTTACCAACTTCAACAATTCATTTTAATTCAATGGTGAAACATCCACACCAGATGAATGTATAAGATGATCAAACACCTCACCTCACAGCACCACGAAACAAGTAGTTCTATTGAAACAAAACTCCTAATCTTCCTAAACCTTGTTCTTGCCATAATGAAAAGATAATCATGTAATCTAACATACTTTGCACCCCACCAAAAGGGAGAAAATCTATAGAACTAATGGAGCAATAAAGCCGAAGAAGCCAATAACATCTTGCGCGGCACAATTCATCAAAGAAATGCCAAAAACTCTACATAGAGCACTGATAGCCCAACAACAACACAATACTTGCTTAACCCATGTCACTATACTTCATTCAACATCTCAACTAAGAAAAATATCCAACTAGTAAGGTTAACCTACACATAATATAAGTCTTCATCTACTATAGTTCAGAAACTTACATTTCATTCTATCATATGATGCACTCAAAGTACCAGTCCTAAAGGGTCAATACTAACCCTATAATCCTTCACACATTTGGCAAACATCTCAAGCTGATGTAAAAACCACATCATTTAGGAATAGGTGACTAACCACACACAACCAACTCTAGGCTAGGCAATGACTTTATTCAAACCAATAGATAAGTGGTCCAACAATGGCTCCACAAACATGCATCGGGGAGAGAACCACCAAATCCTCAACGTATTAATACATAATCAATGGATCAAGAAAATCAAAGATTTTATTCTACAATTAGCATGACTAACATGCAACCACTTTAAACCACATCTACGCTTTGTGGCTACTAAAACACACGATAGAAGAGAGACATGTAAGCCATTCTGGCTATGTAAAGACTTCCCCCAAAATCCATATAAAAGTACCAATATTCATTTCTTTCAGAACTGGTTTATCGACATAAACAATCATTCTTTGCAAAGATAGTTGGAGCTATCCACCAACCACTCAACAACTTAAATTCAAATTGATGATTACCTTGTACCCCAAAACACGCAATTCACAAAAACTGAAACAAATATGGCCAATGTCCTAGGATGCTGCTAACACACTTGAGGCATCAAATTCTTACTTCAAGTGTCGGGTCAATGTGGTGGGCACTTGGGGGTTCTCGACTGTACAAAAGGTATTTGTTGCCCTACGCATGCTTGCTTATGAAGGGGCAACTGATTGATTGGATGAGGTGTTTCAAATGGTAGAGTCCACAATCTTAGAAACACTCATCAATTCACCAGGGCAGTCATGGCATTGTATGGCAAATATTGCCTTAGAGCACCAAATGACCAGGCTCCTAGAAAAGGCTGAGCAACATGGGTTTCCAGGGATGATTGGAAGCATAGACTGCATGCATTGGGAATGAGAGAAATGTCCGATGGTTTGACATGACATGTATTAGTGGCCATTACAAGAAACTCACCATAATCCTAGAGGCCATAGCTAGCTATGATTTGTGAATTTGACATTCATTATTTGATTTACCTGGCTCCTTTAATGATCTGAATATGATGCATTGGTCTATTGTGTTCGATAACCTTGTTAGAGGTATAGGGTCAGCTGTGAGCTACACAGTAAATGGCAATGAATACAACATGTGGTATTACCTGACAGATCACATTTTCCTTCCTTGGGCAACACTTTTTAGTGGCTTCTCAAACCCTAGGAGCAACAAGCAACATTTCACAAAGAAACAACATGAATATCGAAAGGATGTGGAGCATGCATTCGGTGTGCTACAACCTAAGTATATTGTCATGAAGGGTCCTGCTAGGTTGTCGGATCAAGTCGACCTTAAATACATTATTGATTATGTTGTAATGTTGCACAACATGGTATCGACTATGAGAGGGACATGGATCAACTTAGGCTTAAAGACTACAACCAAGCATCAGCTCCACGACCAGACCTCGACAAAACTGTGCATGTAGTTTAAACATTGATTCAAAACTACATGCAGATCATCAAACACGACGGATATGGATGATCATTTATTTGGCATCCATCTCTGAAAGTATAGAATTTAGAAGAAATCTAGTGTGCCGATAGGCTACTTTATTTGGAACTTTTCTTTAAAGAAAGAGAAAGTTTAAAGGGGTTCATAGATCCATATACATATTACTATGGTGGTGTTTGGTTCATTGCAGTGAGTGGTTAACATAACGTGAATGGATCCCACTGCTATCTATTACGGTGCAACAGAAAGCGATATATGTTTGGTTAGTTAACGTTATGTATTAACACTAGCTAGGTAGTGGTAACGAAAAGATATGGCTCTGTATCCGTTCACGGTGTGAATTATTACGAACTGGCCCAATCAAACAGAAAAAATGGAATAAATACCAAAAACATCTGACCAAACATCCTCTATATATTACTTATTGCGGCCAGTCAAACATTTATTTACTACGTACTGGCATCCCGGTCGATCGAATTAAGTGCACTTCTGCCTATACAACCTAGTAGCTAGACATAGAATAGAATTAAACTTATTGGTGGGATGTAGTTTTTTTGGAGTCTTTTAATTCTATTAAATACGAAGTAATGTTTTGCTTGGCAGGTTATAATATACTAGACATGAAATCAGATGGTCAGTAAGCTTACTGTTACACAAGCTATATTTACAAAATTATATACTTATTTGTTATCTGTTTATTTATTCAAATTAATTTCCACTTTAGCTTACATGTGATCTACACAACAGGGACACGAAATATATAATTTCCACTGCAGCACTAAACTGGTATTATCTGATCATCTGTCAAGGCATCATATTGGCATATTAAAGACAATCAGGTAATTGCTATGTTCCACATGGTGAGCGATTTATAACAAATAATTTAGTATTTTTTGGGGGTCCAAACCTATTATCATTACCAATTCTAACTACAAGCCAACCGTGATGTTGGCATTGCTGATTTGTAATAAGAATCGTTGTGTTAACAGATTATCACTCACTGTCACTGATTAGTGCTTGATGCTTGCGTATAGGAGGGTATGTACATGTGGATGTCTGAATTGGTGTGACAGTATATATGTGTATTTTGTTCTGTATATTGGAGATATATAGGAAATGGAATGTTAGTGTGTGATATCAACCTGAACGCGAACCATGTGAACTCTTTTTTATTCATTTTGTAGGTTTGAAACATCATCAATTTATTGTCATGATTCAAACCTTCGTACGTTTGAGTGAGTCAAATGATTGACATAACGCGCTTAACCTGGATTGGTTTAGAGGTTCTATACATAGTCAAGGATGGAAAAAGTTTTAAAGGCTTGTTTGGGAGGGCTCCAAAATGCTCGGGCTCCGACTCATTCAACTGCACTAGCTCGGGTAACCGAGCCACTTTTTTTTGGCTCTTGGGAGGAAGCCATTCCCTGTTGGTCGGCCGGGAGCGGGAGCTCCCCGGAGCCGTCCCAAAGAGGCACTAAAAATGGAGAGCGTTGAACTTGTTTATTATCTTGGTTAAATTAGACAAGAGAATACTTTGTGATTTTATTCATGTACGATGCATAAAACTCAAAGAGATGTAAACAACGATATTTGGCTGTAGCTATAATTGGTAATGGTTGTCACCAGTACAAAGAAGGTCTATAAAGGCGGTTTATAACCCATCTTAACTGATAGTTTTCAGAACCGCTAGTGGTAGAGGTCAATAGAAATGTTTGTTTTCACATCCAGTTAATTGAGAACTGCTAGTGGAAATTGATTTCTACTAGCGGTTCAGTTAAGACAACCATCGGTGGAAATCGATTTTCACACTCGATTGAGGTATGAAAACCGTCGCTACAAATCCTTTTTAGAAAATACAAACATGGTTATCAAAATAGCACAATAAATTATTTAATTAGGGGAGGCATCACTCGCCAATCGATGCCGTTAGTGATGACATTTTCGTGCAAATCTCATGCGAGTAGTTGGTTGCGAGGTCCTACCCGCCAGGCTCATGGCATGCGTTGACCGGGTGCGAGCGGGTGTTTGGTTGCCGTGCCCCACGTACTCTGGACTGCACGAGCGTATGCACTTTAGCTGGAAATGGCCTGCACGGACTCCGGGTGCGAGCGGGTGTTTTTCACTATTCAGCCTGCATGCGTGGAGAAGCTGGAAATGGCCTTCGCTGGGGGACTAGGCCCGCACCAGCCAGGCACGCGACGTATAGGCAACCAATCAGGCCGTACGTGGTTGGTGGCAATCAAACATGAGACCTTACCCTCACGAGTAGCCTCCTCTCCCACTCCACCCATCACTTACTTTGTATCTAGATTGTAGCTTTGTTACCCACATATTAAAACTAATTAGGTGTAAATTGATTGTTTTGGGTCGTAAACTAATTCAAGCGAAAAAGTTGTTAACTACAAAGTTCAATAACTTTTTAAGTTCTACACCAATTATTTTAGTACCTTTTCCATCCGAGATCATTTGCAGAATTTACATTTTAAATTTGAAAAAATTCATATGCAATTTTGAGAGCCTAGATGATTTCAAATGAAAAAGTTGTCAACTACAAAATTTCATAACTTTTGGAGATCTACAACTTTTTTGGTTGATTTTTCATATGAATTCATTTGAAAAACTAAAAAATCTAGGATAAAATGATTTCTACTAGCGGTTCTTAAAAAACTGCCAATAGAAATCATATTTATATTGTTGGTTTCAAAAGAAAACCGCTAGCAGAAATCATGGAATTGTACTGGCAGTTTTCTTTAGGACCTGTTAGTACAAATATGATTTATACTTTCAGTTTTTTAAGAAAACCGTCAGTGCAAAGTTGTTTCCACTTGTCATTCTTAAGTCGGGCCGACCACTTTATTTTTATTGACGCTAGATAATCAAAACCGCACGTAGAAATTAGACCTTACCATAGGCATAAGCTTTTTTGTACTAGTGTGTAGCATAAAACTCAAAGAGTTGTAAACACTATTCGCTTTGGATTAAAGACAGTTATTTAGACTGTTGCGGCTGTAATTCATAGAGACAAAATATTGTAGAAGTAGTAGAAGTCGGTATGGATTAAAGTCGAGATATCCGTCCGTAGCATACAAAGAGTTGTAGACAATGATATTTTATGTCATTAGTAACGACTAGGATAAAAATGAAAAAAAAAACTTAATGGGCCAAGACATCTATTTGGAGATCTGGTTATTTTTGGAAGGCATATAATCACCACACCAGGTCATTGCTACCCAGCCATGCACATGTGCTTCACGCCCTTTTGGCAGTTGTTTCCAGTTTTTCTTTTTTTCCCCCGCCTTGAGACAAATTTTAAATTTGCACACACATTTCACACACTACAAAATTTTCGTGGCAACATTGCACACAAATCCACCATCATTTAATACGTCCGTTATTACTACTATACTATATCTCTAAGATCTCAGATCCCAATCCATCCTGTGTTTGTAGGAAAATAAGGATAAAGGCAGAAGAGTGGTGGTGGTCTCTGAAATCTCAATCTGCCTCGCTCTCCATCTCCATCTATCGACCATCCGAGGTGCAGGTTGGTGAAATTTCTTCAGTCTGCTAAATTTCTTCGCTTCTTACTTAGTAGCATGGTTTGCATTTTTAGTATGTCTTTAGGTACGGTGTCTGCTCACCATGCTTGCTGTACTTTCCATCCAGGGCAGCAGAAATGGTGAGCCTGAGGGAGATGGCTCGGTCCGATGCGGAGCGTGCCCCACCAGCGTGGCTGCGTGCGCTGCTAGAGACCAGGTTCTTCGATGCATGCCCAGAGCACCAAGCCAACGACGCCGGCCGCGCTAACAGGAAAAGAACCAGCGGCTGCAACTTCCTGTGCACTCACTGTGCCGACCGGGCCCTCTGCTCTGGCTGCCTCGGCAACCATGAAGGTCATGGACTTATCCAGGTACGTACACAGCTAGGACCACTCTGTCGTGGCAAAAGTGTGTGGATTAGTTCCGATCTTTAGGCACGGTGTCACTGCTCTTGCTTGCTTTGTGTGTGAGGTGCAGATCCGGAGGTCGTCAGGCAACAACGTTGTGAAGGTCGATGATGTTCAGAATCGGCTGAGCGTGTCACTGGTGCAGACCTACGTCTACAACGGAGACTATGCTGTGTTCCTGAACAGGCGACCCATGTCGGGTCACGGAAAGCATGGCGCGTCTCACTGTGAGCAGTGCGGAAGGGGACTCCAGGATGAGGACTGCCGCTTCTGCTCACTCGAGTGCAAGGTGAGACACATCTTGCTCAATTCATGCTGCAAGATTTTTATGCATGCATGTGTAGGAGTTGCTAGATTTCAAGTCTTCAATTCAGCATCCATGTTATATGTAGAAATGATATATGGTGGTTGGTTGATGAATCGAGGGAACACCATGGCAATCTGTAAACGATCTTCTTCTAAATTGTGTGCTCATGTATGCTTGCTAGCTAGATATTGTGTGCAACTTCCAGTGCCACAGATGTACCTGCTGGCGATGCCTTGCTTCTTTATTTCATTCATTCTAATTTTCCATCGTCGTCGTTATATATCAGGCTAAAGGAATAGAGGACCGTCTTGATTTCAGCGTGTCATTCGCTGTCGATCCAAACAACTTCAGCAGCTCTGGAGATGACACTGAATCAGACGACGATGAAGACTCATCCTACCCATCCAAGTTTCAAAAGCTGGAAACTATACCAGCATCATCTAGCAAGCCAGTTGCCTCTGGAGGACAGCACTCTATAGGTAAAAAGCAATATTGAGATCAATGCCAAGATCTACACTATCTTGGCAAATGGAGGATCACTAGGTCGTCATCCTACAGTGGTGATCCTACAGATAATGCTTGCAAACAGTATCCATGGACAATGCCATTCGCATATGCATGAACTAATCTCGAAACTTGGAATGTTTAGACATGGTTCAAAACATGGTTTGTGGGATGTTTTACTTTTAACTTCCTTGAGTTTGATAGTTTGATTGTTCTTGTGTCATACATCCAATTCGTGTCTTGATATTTTGTTGCTAATCTTTCTTTGGAATCAAACGTATGGTCATTATGTAGTATATAGAGAAAAGAATGCGGCACCAATGGCGTGCGGCACATATTATGACGTTTTAACTTGATCAAGATAGAACAAAGTCATGAGAAGGTAAGCAATTACATAAAATTCATTACTTTCTCTCATTCGGTGCATGGGCTAATAATTATGATTCTTGTGCTGCATCTATCCATGTTGATTTAGTCATATATACATGTGCATGGTTTTTAGTTTGTGTTATGTGGCAAACCATTTCTTATAGTGTGGTTCACCATTATATTGTTGTATCTATTTGCATGCCAATATTAAGTAGTACAAGATTCATCTCATCTTGTGCTCAAGATTGGACTTGGTCTACAATAGTAACGAATGCTTTCACAAGACCTTTGATTGCTATAAGTGCCCATGTTTTGGCATGCTCTCTTTTGCCGATGATTTTGAATCTTAATAAACACACTGGTTGAATCTTCCACTAAGCACACAATCTCACAAAGAGAGATGTAGAGAGTTTCACAAGGTATAGAATTAGCAACCATAAAAGGAGAGGCTTTGGGTTCTTAAAACCTCCACTCAGAAACTAGCTATTGGAATATTGGAATTTTCGTCGATTGTTGGAACTTTCGACTAACATTCGATTATTTTTTGTCATTGGAGGAACTTTACTTGTAGTTGACAACACAACCTAGGCTAAAGGGTACGCATTGATGGTTAGGTGGTTGGATGTGGAAGGCAAGGAAATAACTTCTTTTACATTTCATTGTTTTGGTTGACCATCTCAAACTTAAAGGCCCATGATTCTTTTTATTCTTAAACAAATATCAAAACAAGAAGTGTGATTGAACAATACTCAATTGTCTAATTTAGTAATGTATTGACAATAATTGGTCCACTTCGTTGCATGGGATATTAGTGTCCATCCATGGTTTATCATCTATAAAGCCAACATGGTTAGAGTGCCTTGCTAAATAGGTCAGGGTCAACCACTATGAAGCCTCCTAGGTCTTTAGGTTGACCACGCATTTGGCTAGTTGACCAAGCAACACTCATCCTTTGAATTGTCGTTTCTTTTCTGAAGGAAGGAATGCCATTTTTTGTTAATTTGGTTTCTTGCCCAGACGACAATAGGAAGATGATCAAATGGTAGGTTTCTATAGATTGTAGCAGTAAAGAGACTAAAGTGACCTGCCACACCAGTTATATGCCATCCTTTCCAACTGTAGGTGGCACCCAATTTTCTCAATAATTGGGCAAGCATATACTGTTTTTATTGTTGAAGTGTTGAATTGTAACCCAAGGTAACAGAAGAAGTATTATTAGATGATAGTGGAAGGTTCTAGAACATTTTGAAGGTCTAGCTCTTCATATTGGATGGGGTTGCCATAACTCTTATCAAAGTAGGCGACTAGAGGGGATGCTTTTCCAACAAAATTTAGGTTGTTTTTTCATTGCTAGTAAATCTCTCAAATATAGGTTGATGGAGATTGTCTATCATTAGCATAGAACGAGGTTCTTAATCTAGTTTACATTAGGAGTAGACACATGAGGTTGTCATTTTTAGTCGCTAAGTCAAAAATCCTTTGTAGAGGGTCGATCTATAGAATGAAGAGCATGGGTGACATGGCCGTCTTGCCGCACTCCTCATTTGCGATAGAAACTATACCCAACATGTTTGTATATTATCATGGCCCTTTAGGAGGCTGTGTCAAAGAGCATTGAGATCTATTTCATCCACTATTGTGCAAAACCCAAGGCACGTAAGACCTCAAGTAGGTTGCTCCAAAAGATTACATCGAAAGCCTTGTAAACATCAAGCTTCCCGAATAAGGTTGAGATAAAGTTTTTGTAGCCTCTTCACCAAGTTCTGCACATAAAAAATATTTTGGCATATATCTTTGTTCTATGAACCTACTTTGGTATTTGGAGGCAATTTCCTCCAAGAAGGGGTCCAATTTATTTGCTAGCATTTTGGAGACAACATGGTGATACTATGGATGAAATTGATCGGCCTATAGTCGTCCACTTTAATAGCATCTGATTTTTAGGATGAGGATAATGTTGGCCGAGTTGATGATATGGAGATTCTAGCTGTTCATTTTGTAGATCTGACTGAAGGCATTTGTGAGACCATGTTGATTGATGTCTCAACATTTCTTGAAGAATGCTCCTATGAACCCATCCGCCCTTGGGCCTGGTCCCCTAACATATATATAGTCTTTGGATGCAATAAGTTAAAAATAGTATTCACATTTCCTAAGTTAATGTTGATAAGTAAAAAATATAGTCTTTCACATTTCACACGTCTTTGGATGCAATATATAGTCTTTCTTTGATCTTTGCACTTTCCGTAAGTTAAAAATAGTATTCACATTTCCTAAGTGAATGTTGGTAAGTAAAAAATGTTGGCATATTCTAGATTATTTTTTATGAGTGAGAATCTGACTGAGCCTGTCCTTATGAGCCGAGGAGTTCTATCTATTCTAAACTAACAAGTCTATCTTTCTAAAATAGAGTTAGACACCACTGGTGTAAAAACAGAAACAAATATAAATTAGTGAATGTAGAAACACATAGATCTAATCTCTAAGGTTAATTTGGAAACTTAAATCTCTTTAGGATTCCTAGAGATTGAGGGCCCCGAGAATCCCGTAGGGAATTTAAGTTCCCAAATTAGCAATAATTCTTGTCTATTTGACAAGGATTCCTATTCAGGATATTAATAGATGAACACATGCGATTTTCATGTTCTATTTGAGTAGTTCGATGGCGGTGGACCAAGAATAGGATGAATATTTGTCTCTTTGATGTTATATAAAGAGAACAAAATTCTTTCTCCTTCCATCTTCCAAGCGGTGTTTTTTTTTCCACTCGTTCAGCAATTATTTATTTATTTCCGTCTATGGTTCATCCGATTTTTGGTTTTTTTTTTCATCTCTCCGTGCTTCTTCCGGTCTGTCAATTTTCTTATTATTACTGTCAATTTACTTATTATTACTGTCTTTGCCTTTTTCTAGTCACAGTTGGCACGTATAACAATCTGATCTTTATATCAAAAAAATACAAATATGATATCGTCGTGGGCCTTTAATTTTTTTACCCATCTTTAAGAAATAACTAACAAAATGCATGTACATTACTTAGGTTTCCATTTATATATGCTTAAGTATAGAGTATAAAATACAAACACATATATGTTTTGCTAGCAAAGTGGGTGTAAATTTGGGTTTGAAACCAACAACCATGGTTAAAATCTATATTTGTGTATAATTTTAGCTTTTTGCAATTTAAATATGAAGAGGAGGGAGAGGTGAACGGATGCGAAGGGCTGCTTTATACAGTAGAGAAGATTCGGTTTTAGATGCGTGCTTTGCGAGCGTTCATGTAGAAACAAAGCTACTAAACTGTATGCAATTTGGATAGGAAAATTATCTTACTTGGTGGAATAAAATTTATCTTACTATAACTTAGTTTAACTAAATGATTGTCTAATGAAATCGAACTGAAATCATGAGTAGTTGCCCAATCTATTGTGCCATTAGGCTATACCACGCATAGACCACCGCATCACCCCGTAATACTCATTAGAGTAAGTATCATACACTACCGGAATCCGAGGCTTTGCCGAGTGTTGTATTCTTTGCCGAGTGTTTTTTGTCGGGCACTCGGCAAAGAAGCCTTTGCCGAGTGCCGCCCTCGGTAAAGTTAGGATCTCGGCAAAGAGCCCCTTTACCGAGTGCTGAACACTCGGCACAGGTAGGCACTCGGCAAAGACAAGTTTGCCGAGTGTCACACACTCGGCAAACGGGGCTCTCGGCAAAGGGCCGTCAGCGGCCGTCCCAGAGCTGACGGCCGTCAGTCTTTGCCGAGAGCCAACGGCTGGCACTCGGCAAAGATGCACCTTTGCCGAGTGCCACGTAATAGACACTCGGCAAAGACGACTTTGCCGAGTGTCATCGCCAGACACTCGGCAAAATGTATTTTTATTTTTTTTATTTTGTCTCCCAAACTTTTTGTGGTATGTTCCTACACTATGTAGACCTACATGTATCATTTGTGGACAATTATAACATAGTTTGCATAGTTAGTAGATTTAGTTCGTTTATTTGAATTTCTTCGGAAAATTCAAATTTGAACTGCAGGTCACTCGAAACTTGGAAAACCGTGCATGAAAAAATGATATTCATGTTACTTAGCATAAGTTACGACCGATTGCAGAAGCGTACCGGAAACTTCGAGCAACATGCTCACTAAACATGGCCGTGAACTTGGCATCCACATGTTTAAAAATTGTATAAAACACAAACAAAGTCAGAAAATCATGAAACTTGTCCACGTGTCATGATATCATATGTATAGGTTGTGATAAAAATTTTAGAATGTTTGGAGAAAGTTGTGAGACACTATGTGTAGAAACCTAAGAGATCCACATGAAATAACTCTTAGATTTCATGTGGATCTCTTAGGTTTCTACACATAGTGTCTCACAACTTTCTCCAAACATTCTAAATTTTTTATCACAGCCTATACATATGATATCATGACACGTGGACAAGTTTCATGATTTTCTGACTTTGTTTGTGTTTTATACAATTTTTAAACATGTGGATGCCAAGTTCACGGCCATGTTTAGTGAGCATGTTGCTCGAAGTTTCCGGTACGCTTCTGCAATCGGTCGTAACTTATGCTAAGTAACATGAATATCATTTTTTCATGCACGGTTTTCCAAGTTTCGAGTGACCTGCAGTTCAAATTTGAATTTTCCGAAGAAATTCAAATAAACGAACTAAATCTACTAACTATGCAAACTATGTTATAATTGTCCACAAATGATACATGTAGGTCTACATAGTGTAGGAACATACCACAAAAAGTTTGGGAGACAAAATAAAAAAAATGAAAATATACTTTGCCGAGTGTCTAGAGATGACACTCGGCAAAGATGGCTTTGCCGAGTGTCAAAAGGGTGACACTCGGCAAAGTGTTATGACAGAATCTTTGCCGAGTGTCTCCCGGATGACACTCGGCAAAGGCGCCTTTGCCGAGTGCCGCATCTAGGGCACTCGGCAAAACATATTTTAAAATTAAAAAAAAATCTTTGCCGAGTGCCAGATCGCGGGCACTCGGCAAAGAGGAGAAATAAACGCCCCGCGCGACTTCTCCTTTCTCCTTCCTCTCCTCTCACTCGTCTCTGTCACCGGTGCTCGCCGTGCGCCGCCGCCTCGCCCGCCGTGCGCCGCCCCTCGCCGCCCCTCGCCTCGCCGTGCGCCGCCGACGCCGCCCCTCGTCCGCCGTGCGCCGTGCGCCGCCCCTCGCCCCTCGCCCCTCGCCGCCCCTCGCCGTGCGCCGTGCGCCGCCCCTCGCCGTGCGCCGTGCGCCGCCCCTCGCCCCTCGCCGCCCCTCGCCCCTCGCCGTGCGCCGTGCGCCGCCCCTCGCCGACGCCGCCCCTCGCCTCGCCAAAGCCGCCCGCCCGCCGACGCCGCCGCGCCCCTCTCCCTCTCCCTCGCCCGCCCACCCTCCGACACCGTCGCTGCGCCCCGTCACCGCCACCGCTGCGCCCCGTCACTGCTACCGCCGCGACCCGGCCTCAACCGTCGTCCCCACACCTCGCCCTCAACCGCCGTCGCGCCCGGCACCACGCCGCCGTTTGGTAAATCATTCTTTATTTTTGTTGAGCATGTGATTGATAATGTGATGGATAGTTAGAGCTATATTATATCTAACCATTCTGTACTTAGAATTTCCATTGTGTGGATAACCTTTTTTCTAGTAGATTAAAAAAAGAATGCCAAACTCTAAAACATGCATAGATTGAATATATATATATATATATGTGATTGCTGGCCATCGTGCCGTTGAATTATGCGTGGAAGACAGCCATCGTGCTGATAGTTTTATTTGCAGGATTTCGAAACCTCCCCGTGCAGGGGAGGTGCTGCCGAAATTTTCTGTTGCTAGGCTTCTGTTAGGGGATGGAGGACCGTGAGTGGATGTACACGGGCCGTAGAGGAAGGAACGATGTCACCACTGAATGGATTAGAAAGACCGATGATTTCGTGGAACGGGCATATGGCGAAGCTGCTAAAGGAGCGAGTCTAGTCCCATGCCCGTGCAGCAAATGTGATAACCGGAAAAGAAAACCAAAGAAGACCATGGTAGAACATATTTGGAAGAATGGATTTACGTCGGGCTATACTCGGTGGATATTTCATGGTGAAGCGCATCGTACGAGAGAGGAGGTGCTGAGACAACGTGTCGAGGATTATGACGCGGATGCGGGGGTAGCGGATATGTTGAACGACTATCAGGAGGCACAGTACACGGGAGGATGTATGGATGAAGAGCCAGAGCCGACTGCAAAGGCGTTCTACGACATGTTCGACGCGGCACAGAAGCCCCTTCACGGCCAGACAAAGGTTTCTCAACTGGATGCCATTGGGCGTGTAATGGCGTTCAAGTCGCAGTACAACATGAGTAGAGACGCATTCGATGGCTTGTTGACGGTTATTGGGAGTCTGCTTCCGGATGATCACGTTCTGCCAAAGAGCATGTACGAGGCACAGAAACTACTTCGTGCACTCAAGATGACGTATGAGCAGATTCATGCTTGTCCGAAGGGCTGCGTGCTATTTAGGAAAGAATACGCGGAGGCAAAGTACTGTCCCAAGTGTAATTCGTCTAGGTTTATGGAGGTAGACTCTGGTGATGGACAAAAGAGGCAACTCAACATCCCCTTGACAATCCTACGACACCTTCCGTTCGTACCGAGGATCCAGCGTCTGTACATGACAGAGGAATCCGCGAAACAGATGACTTGGCACAAAAATGGAAAACGATACAATCCTGACAAGATGGCGCACGCATCAGATGGTGAAGCATGGAAACACTTTGATGACATTCACCGTGAGAAAGCCGAAGAGGCCCGTAATGTACGTGTTGCATTGGCCACAGATGGGTTCAATCCCTATGGAATGAGCGCTGCCCCGTACACATGTTGGCCCGTGTTTGTTATCCCAATCAATCTCCCCCCTGGTGTGTGCTTTCAAAGGCAGAATATATTCGTGTCGTTGATAATTCCCGGACACCCGGGGAACAAAATGGGCGTGTACATGGAGCCTTTGATCGATGAATTGGTACGTGCCTGGGAGGAAGGGGTATGGACGTTTGACCGAGCTACGAAGACAAACTTCAGAATGCATGTTTGGTACCAGTACTCCATGCATGACTTACCGGCCTATGGGCTATTCTGTGCCTGGTGTGTTCACGGTAAGTTCCCATGCCCAGTTTGCAAGGAAGCTCTCAGGTTCATTTGGCTGAAAAAGGGTGGCAAATATTCGTCCTTCGATAAACATCGACAATTTCTTCCTGCTGGCCATCCATTCCGCCTAGACATCAAGAACTTTACGAAAGGTGTCGTAGTGACAGACCGCCCACCTGCAACGATGACTGGTGCCGAAATTCGTCAACAGATAGATGGGCTCGTGGCCAATACAGAAGGTGGTTTTGTGGGATATGGTGAGCAGCATATGTGGACACATAAGTCTGGCTTGACTCGGCTCCCCTATTATGACGACCTGCTCCTTCCACACAACATTGACGTGATGCACACTGAAAAAAATGTTGCCGAGGCACTGTGGGCAACAATTATGGACATTCCTGATAAGTCAAAGGATAATGTGAAGGCAAGAGTGGATCTGGCAGCGTTATGTGATAGACCAAAACTAGAGATGAAGCCGCCAAGTGGCGGAAAGACATGGAGAAGGCCTAAGGTCGATTTCGTCCTAAGCAGGGCCCAGAGGAAGGAAGTACTTCAGTGGATCAAGATGTTGATGTTCCCTGATGGGTATGCAGCTAACCTGAGTAGGGGGGTGAACTTATCTACTATGCGAGTCTTAGGGATGAAGAGTCATGACTTCCACATATGGATTGAACGGATTCTTCCTGCGATGGTTCGAGGCTATGTCCCTGAGCATGTCTGGCTAACGCTTTCAGAGTTGAGCTATTTCTTCCGTCAGCTTTGTGCAAAAGAGTTATCTCGGACCGTGGTTGCAGACTTGGAAAGATTGGCCCCCGTGTTACTGTGTAAGCTTGAGAAGATATTTCCACCCGGCTTCTTCAATCCAATGCAGCATTTGATTCTTCATCTCCCCTATGAGGCACGAATGGGGGGCCCCGTGCAGGGACGTTGGTGCTATCCAATCGAGAGATGTCTAAAGACTATTCGAAAGAAATGTAGAAATAAATGCAAAATCGAGGCTTCCATTGCAGAGGCATACATTCTAGAGGAGGTCTCAAACTTCACAACAACTTATTATGGTGACAAACTGCCGAGCGTGCATAATCCACCCCCTCGTTACAATGATGGCGACAATGAATCGAACCTTAGCATATTTCGAGGCCAACTCGGAAGCGCAAGTGGCTCGACCACGAAGACCCTGACACATGAAGAGTGGCGACATATCATGCTATACGTATTGACCAACCTTGAAGAGGTGACGCCATACATGGAACAATTTCTTCATGAATTCTGGCGTCGATCAAGGGACCCCACTCCACAGGAATATGACGCTCTTCTTAGAAAGGGTGCGAGAAATGGGTTGCCCGATTTCATTTCCTGGTTCAAACGTAAGGTACGTGCTTAGTTTGTAAAAGAGATACGTCTTTGAACTCAATTTAGCGTCTTTTAACTTGCGAATACTTGCAGGGCCAAAGAGATCCGTCTATGAGTGCCGAGTTGAGACAAGTAGCCAACGGCTTTGCTTATAGGGTTAAGAAATATTCTGGGTATGACGTCAATGGATACCGTTTTCGCACAACACACTACGACCAAAGTCGGCCCAATCGGAAAACAACGTGTTCTGGAGTCTTTACGCCGGGCCTTGACAATGTCGATTATTTTGGACGAATTGAAGAAATATATGAGCTCAATTTTTATGGTTCCAAACCTCTTACTCCAGTGATATTCAAATGTCATTGGTTTGACCCTCAAGTGACGAGACGGACACATTCTAATCTTGGGATAGTCGAAATTCGACAAGATTCCACCTTAGCAGGAGACGATGTCTATATCGTGGCCCAACAGGCCACACAAGTGTATTATCTCCCATATGCGTGTCAAACGAAAGAACATCTTAAGGGTTGGGATGTTGTGTATAAGGTATCGCCGCATGGGAGGTTACCTGTTCCTAACGATGAAGATTACAACTTAGACCCGGACACATATGATGGAGAGTTCTTCCAAGAAGATGGGCTAGAAGGGCGATTTGAGATAGACTTAACATAAGCTATCGGAATGGACGTAGATATTGAAATGGTTGTTGATGAGGAGGATGATGAGGTGCAAAATGATAATGACTTAGTAATCCTTGAAGGCAATGATGAGGTTGCGTCTTCCGATGGTGTTGAGATTGAAATGCTTGATAGTGATGATGAGAGTTTTGATCCGGCTAACCCCGACACATATGAAGATTATTTTTAATCGATGTAATGCTATATGACTTTTTATTTCGCACCTGTTTTTAAATACATCTTTTTATATGTGCTTATTTGTTTACTCTTAATTGCAGGTTGTTGGACAAATATGGTGGGCGGTTTCCTGAGGAGGAGGAGGGGGAGGAGGAGTAGGACGGCGGACGATGCAGAGCAGGCAGCGCAGCAGCACGAGGCAGAGCAGGCAGCGCAGCAGCAGGCGGCGCCTCAGGACGACGACGACCAGCAGCAGGACGACGACGACCAGCAGCAGGACGCCTCAGGTTCAGGCGGCTCTAGTTCGAGGAGCATCTACCTGCGAGGCCCCGCGAGTCTCCCGCCGCGTCCCATACTTCGGGACAGACGGCCGTTGATTCGGCCGGAAGGGGAGAGGTATGTAACTTTATGTTCTTCATTCTTGTTCATATTATGTGTTCAAAATCATAATATAAACTAATAATTTTTATTTATCACTTGGACAGGTCTTGGACGGTTTTGGATTATGCTGGGGGTCATCGTCGCCCCCCAACAACATCCTCGGCCTGCTGTGCAGGGAACACTTCCCTGGACTTGTGGAGTACGCCGGAGTGACGGGCCCAGCCTTCACCTTCGACCACTACGCCGTCGCCCCCGATGCAGTAGACCGGGACGGCAGGGAATTCAATAACAAGGCGGAGCGGGTGAAGCAAGAGCTGTGGGTAAGTCTTAGTATAATATAAAATATGTCGCATTCGTTGCAAATTCTTAAAATAATGTATGGATACATCGTTTTTGTATGCAGGATTTCTTCAGATGCGATGCTGGATACGAGGCTAGGGCGGATGTGGTGGCCACCACGTGCTGTAAGAAGCTCGTCGTGGACATGCACTATGAGGCCCGCATCCAGGCCATCATCACCTACCACGGCTCCGTCCTTGGGGAGAAGGTGACCAAACCTCAAGCCCGAACCATGTCGTTGACCAGGGAGCAGTACCTGCAGGTAAAGTCATGCATGTTTGGTACCAGTACTCCATGCATGAATTTTATTTTATCTTCTGATATGCACTTTATGTGTTTACTTTGCAGGTGATTCCACATTGGTGCGCCGCACATCCTCTCTGCTGGGAGCAGATGGTGGATAGGTGGTGTTCGGCTGAGTGGGACGAGGTGCACACAGCTAGCCGGGAACAGCGTTTGCAGATGCAAGGGCCCTCGCACCACCAAGGCAGCCGGAGCCTGGGCCAATATGCCGAAGCATGGGTACGCCACCTTTTTATTTCGATATATAGCACTAAGTTAGATATTATTTCTAACTATCTCGTTGGTTTTCGTTGCAGTCGGCGTCACATGGTGGCCGGCCTTGTTCCACCTTCTCGGCCTATGCTATGGCCCATAAGGGTAAGGCGACGTCCGACGTCACCTACAACCCGGATGACGGGCCCGAGGCCTACACCAACCCCGCCGTCTACAGCCGCCTCCATGACTACACCGCCATGGCGCAGGAGGTCCATGGCCCAGACTATGATCCGAGCACCGAGCCTATCGACCCCGATGTGCTCATGAGGGTCGGAGGAGGCAAGAGACATGGGCGGTACTGGATTGCCGACGGGGCAATCGACTCGTCCTCCACTCCCACTCTGTCTCAGGTGAGAGCAAGGAGCACTGGCTCGAGCCCAGCCATTCGACCTCGGCACGACAGCTCACAGCATCGCATTTCACAACTCGAGGTTAGTGCTTCTGTAACTCGTCCTTCCTTTAGTTATATACCTAGTCTTTGAGTTACTATAACGTTGGCTTGTAATATTACAGACCCAACTAGAAGAGATGGAGGCGAGGATAATGGCGGAGCGGGCGGCGGCTGATCAGAGGATGGCGGAGATGTTACAGTACATGCAGAGCCTTGGCGCCGCACAGGGCATCGCTCCGCCACCTCCATTGTCCCCCCCAGTTGACCCTACTCTCTTCCACACTCCTGTGAGTATCAAAATTGTAGTTAGATGTTTGTAATGCATCTGGTATAACACATGCTATCTCTTCTGTGTGCAGGGCCAATCTGGGGCGGCATCCAACAACCCTCCGGAAGGGTTCAGCCCAACGCAACCCCGGCCAAACCGCCCACCTCCATGAGTCATTGTTTTAGACTTCAGAACTTATGTATAATACTTATGTTTCTGTTTGATACTTATGTGAGAGCTTGCGACGTTTGAGACTTATGTTTGTGTTCAACACTTATGTTTGTGATGGATATTTATGTTTGTGGTCACGGTTTTATGTTTGTGTTGGCTATTTATGTCTGTGATGATATCTGTGATGTATATATGTGATATATATGTGATATCTTCTGTTTGTGTGGATGGAAAACAAAAAACAAATAAAAAAGGTACATACTGGTCACTTTGCCGAGTGTAACACTCGGCAAAGAGGCTCTTTGCCGAGTGTCTGGGTCATAACACTCGGCAAAGAGCACAGACCTGGGCACCGGCTTAGGTTCTTTGCCGAGTGTTATGTCACTGGCACTCGGCAAAGAGATCGTCTTTGCCGAGTGCCAATTGGGACACTCGGCAAAGAGCCTGACATGGGGACCCTCCCTGGTGGGCTCTTTGCCGAGTGTCCCAAGCGGCACTCGGCACAGAAGGCGGCTTTGCCGAGTGCTGCCAGGCGGACACTCGGCAAAGATATCTTCGTTGCCGAGTGTCACCGTTGACACTCGGCAAAGCCACCGTCTCCGTCAACCGGCGCCGTAACGGTCGCTTTTCTTTGCCGAGTGCACCCTGACTCTCGGCAAAGATCTTTGCCGAGTGCCCGAGAAAAAGTACTCGGCAAAGAAGTCTTTGCCGATGCATAGTTTGCCGAGCCTTCTTTGCCGAGTGTTACACTCGGCAAAGGCTTTGTCGAGTGTTTTTAAGGCTTCGCCGAGTGCTTCCGGCACTCGGCGAAGAGGTTGATTCCGGTAGTGATAAGGTGACGTAGGTAAACTATAAAAGGTGCCATATTAGATTTACAATGACGGGAAGAAAGATAAATGGAAACAGAAACAAAGCAGGCTACTCACTAGTAGCCAGCTAAAGAAATTTTGTGAGAATAAGAGATAAAGCAAGTATTAAATATATAACTTATAACATGGGAGGAGAGATATTACGAGTAGACTTATAGTTAGTTATATGTGACATAACAACATCATAAAGTCTGTTATAGGCTATATTATTAAACTTACCTTTAGGCTATCTTTAGCAGTTTACCCATCTCTATTTCTATATTTAAACTTCACTCTGCAAACAGTGCAATTTATAATGCAAAATACTATTTTGGATAACTATATAGATAAACTACTATAGAGACGGTCGACAAACACATGCATCTGCTTGGTTAGTTTAATCGTAGACTAGCTAGTGTTATAGATATTTATTGGTCCTCAAAAGAAGCCATTAAACTCTATTAAACTATACCAATGCATGGTTAGAATTAACGGATTAAACCAATGAACACACCAGATTAATCCAAAAGGATAGAAAAAGAATCTCTGATGATCGAGTGGTCAAGAATAACGAAAGAATCTATGATAGCTACACGTCGATACATATCAAAGATTCATTGTCACACCCAGTTTTAACAATAAAATTGAAATTGAATGCACACTATATATATTTTTATGTTTAGATTTATTTGTACATACAGTGACGTCATAGTGGATAACAAAATGCAGTGTTGTTGAAATGTATAAAAACATACAGAGAAAGACATAAAAGGTCCGATAAAATTCAACGGAACTAAACTCTCGTCGTGGATCTTCTTCTCCACGGGAATGGTTGACTAAGGGCACACAATCTTTTAGCTACTGGTAGCCTTCTAATTCCACAATACAACGTCCTCCTTCTATGCAGACTAACCAATGGATGTGCATAGACACAACAAGTATATATATGTTTGAAAATAGCAAGGGTGAGTACATACTCACACAACAAGCAACAAGCAAATAATGCAAATAAAATAATGCATATAAAGGTTTTATAGTGCACTGGCTGGATAGATCTAGTGATCGTGTCATTGGTGGACCTATGCCTACAACGGAGAACAACCGCCTATGATAGCATTTTAGTCTGCTTTTATAAAAATCGATTTAATAAAAATCATCCAAAATTAATATAAACATAGAACCGAGTGAGTCCTTGCAATAGTAGGAATCCGTCATTTTTATTCTGCACTTTATTGACATATTCATCTTCGTTCACACATAATTCACATAATACTTAAATTATCGATACAGTCATATTCTCTTCACAGTCACGTTCTCAGAAAAGTTAGTCAGAAAAAGAAAAACTCAACCAGGCCCTAGTGTCGAGTCACGGAAAGCGTGGCGCGTCTCACTGTGACCAGTGCCGAAGGGGACTCCACGTCCACGATGAGTCCTGTCGTTTCTGCTCACTCGGGTGCGAGACGAGACTCAAATCATGCTGTAAGATTTTTATGCAAGCGTAGTTCTTACTAGATTTCAATTTTTCAATTTAACATCCATGTTAAATATAGAAATGAAATTGTGGTTGATGAGTCCAGCAGGGAACACCATGGCAATCTGTAATGGTCTTCTACTAAATTTTTCCCACACCACTAATTAAAGTAAATATAGATGATCTATAAGCTAGCTTTCCCAACTTTCTAATGAAGCTTATGCATGACGAGTACTCATGTATGCTAGCGAGATATATATTATATGTAACTTCCAATGTCATACACTGATATATATTATACTCATGCATGTATGCTGTTTTATTTCATCCGTTTATCTATTTTTCCACCATCGTTATCAAACAAAAGCAATAGAGGACCGGCTTGATTTCAGTGTGTCATTCGTTGTCGATACAAACAACTGGAGCTCTAGAGATGAGACTGAATCAGATGTTGACAAAGACTCATCCTTCACATCCTGAATCAGATGTTGACAAAGACTCATCCTTCACATCCAAGTTTCTGAGGCTGGGAACCAAATCAGCATCATCTAGCAAGCCAGTTGCCTGTAGAGGACAACACTGTAGGTAAAAGCAATGAGATCAATGCCAAGATCTACAGGCAATGGGTCACTTGGTCGTCGTCATCCCACAGCGTTATGACCCAATGCACTATTTACATAATGCTTTGCAAACAGTACCCATGGGCCATGCCATTCACACATCCATGAATTAACCTCGAAACTTGGAATGTGTACATGGTTCAGATATGATACATGGACAACACATTCACACATGCCATTGACTTTGTCGAGTTTGATTGTTCATGTGTCCATACATCCAAATCGTGTCTTGAGATTTTGGTGCTAGTCTTTTTAGGAAGCAAACATATGGTTATTGTATCATATTAAGAGAAAAGAAAGTGGCATCAGCGGTGCGACACATATTAGATGTTTTAACTTGTCTAGCAGTGAGATATAACAAAGTGATCAGAAAGGTAAGCCATTACATAAAACTAATTACTTTCTCTTGTCTTGTGCATGGGCTAATAATTATGATTCTTCTTGTTGCTAAATCTATCCATGTTGATTTAGCCATATATTTGCAACATTTTAAGATTGTCCTCTGTGGCAAACCATTTCTTGTTTAGTGTGGTTCACCATTATATACCATTATATTGTTGTATCTACTTGCATGCCAACATCAAGTAGTACACAATTCGTCTCATCTAGTGCTAAAGATTGGAATTGGTCTCCAAGAGTACCAAATGCTTTTCAAAATATCTTTGAATGCTACAAGTGTAGATGTTTTGGCTTGCTATATTTTGCTCATGATTCTAAATCTTACTAAACACACCCGTTGGATTTTCCACTAAGCACAAAATCCTACAAAGAGAGGTGTAGGGAAGTTTCACAAGGTATAGAATTAACAGCCACAAAAGGAGAGGGTTTGGGTTTGACTTTTCATTGATTGTTGGAACTTCTGACTAACATTGAAATATTTTTTGTTCATCGAAAGGTCTTTAGTCTTGATTGATAACACTAATCTACTCTAAAGGGTATTCATTTTTTAGTTGGTATTACCAACCAGATTGAAGGGCCTTGACCCAATTTGTCCTAGATGGAAACATCAACATGGACTAAAGCTCCCTAAAGGGTTAGTTTAAACGGAAAGCATCCAATCCGAAGATGCATGTGTTATGTATGTGGGTTAGAAAGCTACGCACAAGATAGTGCATGAGTTATTGGTTTCAAGTCTCATGAGACCTAGAGTTGGGAGGCACTATTTTTAGCATCAAGGGAGCTTTAGTCTCATTTCTTCGAACCAGGTGTAACTGGCATGCTCTTTAGTCATAGATTCATAGTCGAAGAAGGGAAACCAGAACTAAAGCTCGTTCCTAACCATGAATAAAGCAAGTTTTCCTACTAGTGTATTATATTTTTTGAAACAAAACCAATGTTGTGAAAACTTTGTTGTTGGCTCTAGCAAGAACCAATAGATATTGTCAAATGTTGAATAGGCTACATCCATGTGCTCATCATCTCTTGCTTCTCAATGAGGTGAAGCACATGGGACAATGTAATGGTGCAAACCTCTTCTATAATGAGAAAATTTTCCTTTTATAATTGTCTTGTTTAGAGTATGCATTGATGATTAGGTGTTGGCAAAACCTAGGCATAGTTTGGATGTGGAATACAATGAAATAATTACTTTTCCATTTCATTGTTTTGGTTGATCATCTCAATCTTGAAGGCTGATGATTTTATTTATTGTTACACAAATACCAAACCAAATGTGTTTGAACAATACTCAATTGGTCAATTTATTAATGTATTGGCCTTCATTGGTCCACTTCATTGCATGTAACATCCTTGCCCACCCAAGGTTTATCAACTATAATCTATTTCTGCTAGAGCTAATTTGGTTAGAGTATCCTACCGAATAGGCAAGATAAACCACTATAAGGCCTCCTAGATCTTTACATCGACACACATTTGGCTAGTTAACCATGGAGCGCTCGTCCTTTGAATTGCCATCTCCCATCTAAATGAAGGAATGTCAAAAATCTTGTAAATTTGATTTCATGCCAAACAACAATGGAAAGATGGTCAAATGGTAGGTTCGTATGGATGATAGCACTAAGGAGACTAAAGTGACCCACCACACCATTTTTGTGCCATCCTTTTTCTAGCCAGTAGGTGGTGCCCAATTATTTTAATAAGTGGGTAAGCATGTATTATTTTTATTGTTGAAGTGTTGAGTTGTAACTCAAGGTATAAGGAAGGCAAGTCTTATTAGATGATAGTGAAAGGTTCTAGAACATATTGAAGGTATAGATCTTCATAGTGGATGGGGTTGGTAGAGCTGTTATCAAAGTTGGTGACTAGAGCTTAAGCTATTAAGAAAAAATTAGAATGTTTTCATTATTAGTAAATCTCTCAAATTTAGGGTGATGAAGATTGTTGTATCTCAGTATAGAGTGAGGTTCTTAATCTCATTGACACTTGGAGTGGATACATGAGGTTGCCATTTTCAGTCGTTAAGTCAAGGATTCGCTATAGAGGGTCAATCGCTAGAATGAAGAGCATGTGTGAGAGGATCACCTTGCAGCACTTCTCATTTGTGACTAAATCTATACCCAATATGTTTGTTAGTTATCATGTGCATTTACGAGGTCGTGTCAAAGAGTATTGAGATCTATTTCATCCATCGTTGTCCAAAAGCTAAGGCACGGAAGACCTCAAGTAGGTAGCTCCAATAGATTGCATCAAAAGCCATATAAATATCAAGCATCACAATACATATGAGATTTTAAGTTTTTATAGTCTATTCACCATGTTTTACACATAAAAGAATTCATTTTGGCATAGATCTTTGTTCTATGAGAACAATTTGTTATTTGGAGACAATGTCATCAAAGAAGGGGGTCAATTTATTTGCTATCAATTTGGAGACAACATTGTATACTTCGGTTGAAATTAATCGACTTATAGTCGCACAGATTAATAGCATCTAATTTTTTAGGATGAAGATATTGTTGGCTGAGTTAAAGATATTGAGATTCTAGTCGTTCATGTTATAGATCTGATCGAAGGCAGTTGTGGGACCGTGTTGAATGATGTCCCAACATTTCTTGAAGATGGCTCCTATGAACCCATCCTCACTTGGGGCTTGTCCCCTAGCATTGAGCCAATAGTTTTTTTATCTCCTCTTGGGTAAAAAGGAGTTTCTAGGGCCAGTATGAGATGAAACTGGTACCCTAATGAATTCTAGTTGAAAGTGGACAACCTATATATAGTCCATTAGAGATGATGCTTGAAGATTGTTGCACGAAGGGTCCAAATTGATTTTGTGCATATGTGTATGAAGGTGATATTATGCATAGGATATGTTCCCCTCCAGGATGAGGCCTGCCACTTCTACTCACTCGGGTGTAAGGTGAGACATCTTGCTCAATTCATGATGTAAGGTTTCTAAATTTTTGTGCGTGTTGAAGTGTATGGTGACTAGGACTTGCTAAATTCCAAGTTTTTAGTTCAATAAAACATGTTGTATAAATGACATGGTGGTTGATGAGTTGAGGGGAATTAAACATAACATATTACAATTAGTCATAGGAACCAAATATAATTAATTTTGTTACGTAGACATGGGATTCTAGAACGACTTCCAACTAAATTTCCCATTGCACTGGTTTCTAGTAAATATAGATGATTCCATGTGTCACAGGACAAGCTATCCTAACACACTTTTTGTTGAATATGATAAGTACTCTTGTATACTACCTAGCTATATATGTGCAATATTTAGTGCCTTGTTGCTTTTCATTCTATTTTCCACCATTTTATCAAGGTAAAGAAATATAGGACCGACTTGATTTCAGCGTGTCGTTCATTGTTGATCCAAACAACAGCGGCTCTAGAGATTATAATGAATCAAATAACGACGAAGACTCGTCCTGCTCATCTGAGTTTCAGAAACTCGGAACCATTCAGCATCATCTACCAAACCAATTACTGCTAAAGGATATCACTCTAGTTAAGAGGAAATGACATCAATGGCAAGCTCTACACAATCTATGTAATGGATCACTTGGTCGTCATCCCACTGGGGTGACCCAATGCACAATTTAGATAATTCTTGCAAAAATGTATACATGGACCATTTTATTCGCACATGCACGAAATAATCTTAAAACTAGGAGTATGTAGACATGGTTTAAATTACCATATGAGGAATGATTCAAACTTTTGATATTGTTATTGTTTTTAAGTTATACATCCAACTATTTCTTGATATTTTGTTGTGGGTATTTTTAGAAGATAACATATGGTCATTTGATCATATATAGAGAAAATCAAGTTGAATCAACAATGCAACACATATTAGATGTTTTAACTAGTTCTAGGAACCAGACAAAATGAATACAAGGTAAGCTATTACATAAAATCAATTTCATTGCCTCGTCTCACACATGGGCTAGTAAGTCTAATTGTTCTTTATGCTACATTTATCCATGTTCGTAGTTTTAGATCATAAACGTCAAGATCTCCACTACAATAGACTTACCTTTGGGAAGATCAGACCTAATCTTCTATCCATAGAAATAATAAATAAGCATGGATCTAATACCATACTACTTTACCATATTATTTTGGTTATATCTTGCAACCCTTTCTCTTACTTGTGCCATGTCCTAATCATGCTCATATAAAGCTTATATCTTGAAGAATAAGAATTACACACAAGATAGCCAATGTGCTCAAGTACCTATGAACAACACATCACAGTGTTGAACTCGACAACTCTCTCATTCAACATAGGTTGTCTCATCTACATGACTTGTGTACGCTGACCTAATAAACCCCTAAGGGATAGTTTGGGAGGAGGGGTGGCTAAACCTAGGGAGGGAAATGAAATGGATCCCAAGGAGATTTGAGTTTCCAATGTAACCCTAATATGGATTTCAAAGTTGACATTACACATCCTTAAACAATTCCCTCATGAGTCATTATGTCACCTATGATGTGAGCATCGATGTTCCACACCTAGAGCAACCATTGTGCTGATTTCAGCCAATAGGTCACAAATATAGTCTGCAATATATGCAACAATCATAATATAAATAAATGTCCCTACAAAAGGACTTCAATAAATAGATTAATTATCATGCAAAACTTAGAAGTTAATATATTATTCCCTACTATAGATGGATTTGGAAAATGTAGAATGGTCATATCTTGCTCGAATAGCATATCGTCAAGGTGGAAATTTGGTGCTCCTGGCAGGGGAGATCCACCATTCATCATAACTATTATAATTACTCCAAATAAATATAGAACCTTACATAAATTCTAAATAATATATTAAAGAAACAAATATAAAAATGAATTATGTGTTCTTGCTCATGTGAACGAGTTCTCTTAATTTTTCGCTTGGGAAATTTGCAAAGAATCCTTTCCTTCATCTATTCTAGTGTACTAAACGTTATCAACTTCATCCTCTTATTTTTTATTACTAGTATAGCATATTTTATGATTTATAAATAAGAAAATTGCAATTTTAAACATGAAATAATGGTGAAGGTTTTTATTTATACGCCATTTTTACATAACCCTAAATATTCTTAATGTTTTAAGATCTTTGTTGTAATATTTTTTACCTAGTACTTTTTAAAATATTTTACATGAACCTCAATATCAATTTTGTATGAGAGTAAATAATCGATTAAAATAAAATATTTGCTAACACTTAGGGTACCGACATAAATGTTAAGGTATATTTTTAGTAAAATTTATTTAAGATATTAGTTATATTAACACATAGGATTAATACAAAGACATAACTTGTGCATTTAATGAGCTCATTTAGTGCAAACAAAAAAGGCTAGTGTTAGATATGGTTGTAAAATGTTTCAATTTCATTGACACAATTTATATAGGGACTTTTAAATATGTGCCCTTAGTTCAACACCATTCCTCAATTCTATCCCTATGTAGTAGCAATGGATAGAAATGACTCATCCATTACTACTACATAGGAGTAGCATTGAGGAATGGTGCTGAACTAAGGGAACATATTTAAGATTCCCATAATAGGAGTACTGGTTTGAATTGGACAAGGAATATGGTAGATATATAGCAAGGGACATGTAGTCCTTGTTTATGGCTTAGTTCAAATATTAAAGACGGGACTTTAGTCTCTGGTAGAGGCACTAATTGGAACAAAAGGCACGTGGAACATTTAGCATCAATTGAACACACAATCAAAACTAAAAATCTCTTCAGGGCCAACCTATGACCAATGGTAGGGATCCATAAAATTGATGCCACAGTCCACTATATGCAACATTTAACAATCTAGTGGACATGTAGAGAAAATGGAAGGAATCTGGGAAAATCACTCACAGGTCACAATCTGGTGGTGGTATGTTGGTGGCCTTGTGCAGCTAAACTTCTGGCATCAATGACCAGCGCTAGGTGTGACATTATAGTTGTAGCAGGGACTACGGAGGGGGAGGGGAGGCCGGCGTAGCACTATGGTGGTTGAGGCACAAGGTGGAGTCATCGGCTGACATCATGGAGTGGAACCTCCAGTGAGGCCGCGAGGGGTGGACGACACGACGGCGCAATGGATGGAGCCGATGAAGGGCGTAGACCACATGTAGTTCACCAAATCCATGAACTATGGAGGCATGCAGTGGGCAACGGTTGTCAAGCGAGCTGCAAGTGCGACTGTGCGAGGAAGAGGGAGCACTAGGCTAGATTGCTAGCCATCATCCGCCGCCGCCGCCGCGCCACCCTCCCCCGCCGCGGTGAGCCCCCCCCCCTCTCCTCCCCTCTCCTTCCCCCTTCTCCCTCCTCCTTCCTCCCCCGTCCGGCCTCGCTCGCCGCCCCCTGCGTCCCCCGGCTGGCCTCGCCCGGCCGCCCCCGCGCCGTCCTCGGCCGGCCCCGCCTCGCCGCGCCCCGGCTCGGCCGCCCCCGCGCCGCCTCACCCCGACCCCACCCGGTCCCGGCGAGCCCGGCCCCGCCCCGCCGCGCCTCGGCCCGGCCGCCCCCGTGCTCGGCCCCGCTCCGGCGAGCCGCCCCGCCCCTTCCCCGCCCCCGTGCCCGGCTCGGCCGCCCCCCCCCCCCCGGCGAGCCCGCCCGGCCTCTCCCCGCGCTCGTCGGCGTCCCGCCCGGCCCCAGCCGCCCCCGGCCGCGCCCGGCCCCGCCCCGGCGAGCCCGGCCCCTGCTCGTCGCCCCCGTCCGCGCCCGGCCTCACCCCGCCTCGCACGGCCGCGCCCGCCGGCCCCGGCCGTCCCGGCCATGGTGGCTCGATGCGCTCCCCTGTCCGTGACGTCGCCGTCGCCTGTGTTCGCCCGCTTGCCCCGGCGTGCCGCCGGCGTGCCCTGCTCGCGTCGTGATGGCCTCGGCGCGGCCTCGAGCTCGGCCCAGCGTACCTTTGGCGCGCGGCTTCGAGCTCGGCCAACGCGCGGCCCCGACGCGTGCGCGACTCGTTCGCGACACGATCGTCTACCCCGAGCCACCCGTCTACCCCCCCCCCCCCCCCCCCCCGTGCATTCCGTGCGTAGTGATCGTGTTATGTAATCAATAAATGGAAACCCAAATTAGAAATTGTTTACGTTAGTTAATACATGTAAGTAATTATCTACCTCATCCAATGTCGATCAACTGAAAATGGTCATGATTCGAGTTATGCATGTAGCTAATCCTTTTGTTAGAACTAATTGGAGCTAAGTAGAACTAAAGCACGTAGCGTCTAGTTATTCGTCTACCCGTAATGCACCTCGAGTATAAGCCTTGACCCTCGCGAGACCTTTCCCCGCCTCTTTCTAACCATGGTAAATTCATTATCGTATGTGATATTCTATGCATATTTACTTTATTTGTTCTCTTGTATGGTGTACCGTTTGTTTCCTAATTTGAATGGATGGATGTATGTATGCTTGCAATCACATAGAGAACGATTCGGTCGAGGAGCCCGAAGAACTCGCAGGAGAAGCCCCTGAGCAGCAGTCGATTGGTGGAGGCAAGTGTCCCTTGACCTATCTCTGTCCTATTTATTCTTTAATTCACCTCCCGCATTACACATTTATGCCTAAGGATGTACTAGCTTTGTTATCCATATCCTTGTTTACCTATTTGGGTTGGATTATTATTGTTTAGCTTTATGCTATTGCTTAACTCTAATCAATGAACATGATGAGATTATCTATGATACGCTATTTTCCCCTCTCTTATTATGATGTTATACTTGTGGCCTTTAAGGGGGCTCGAGCGGTTTCTCGAGTGCCTCTCCGTAAGAACCTGTTCTTTGGATGACCGCCCGGGAAAACAGTGCAACCATGAGGGTGGAATGGGATGCCCTTAGCTGAATAATTAGAGGATCCGAGGTGTAGTTCGCTTAGCCGTTGTGCCGTCAATGGGGCTCGGTGTATGCGGCTCGCTCTGCCAAGTTTGGGTTCGCCCCTTGGGGAGGAGTGCGGTGCATTTAGGAAACCTAACGGGCGGCTACAGTCCCGATGAATCTTTGTAAAGGCTACGTAGTGATGCCCTGCTGGGTCACCTTGGTAGTGATCAATGGAGAGTCATGATCTCCGGGCAGAAAGGGAATCACGGCTTGTGGGTAAAGTGCACAACCTCTGCAGAGTGTTTAAAAACTGATATATCAGCCGTGCTCGCGGTTATGAGTGGCCAAGGGAGCTCCAGTGATTAGTGGTACTTGATCAGAGACATTTCGATTTACAGGTGGCAATGAGACTGATGGTTCGGGTTATGATTATGGTACTGGTAAGTGGTATTGTTTCCGTTTGGAAAGGGTACATCAGGCTAATAACTTGGGTTAATGTTAAAACCTGGCTTTCTACTAGCAAATAATAATCTGACCAACTAAAAGCAACTTCTTGACTTATCCCCACATAAAGCTAGTCCACTACAGCCAAACAGGATACTTGCTGAGTATGTTGATGTGTACTCACCCTTGCTCTACACACCAAACCCCCCCCATCCCCAGGTTGTCAGCATTGCAACCACTGCTCAGGAGAAGATGAAGTCGTGGAAGGAGACTTCCAGGAGTTCCAAGACTACGACGAGTTCTAGGCGTGGGTTAGCGGCAACCCCCAGTCGGCTGCCTGTGAAGGCCGCGTTTATCTACGTTTCTTTTTCGCACTTTGATTTATTATAAGGACTATGTGGATGTCTCAGACATGATGTAATCGACTATTTCCCTTTTCAATACTATTTGAGCACTGTGTGATGATGTCCATGTTATGTAACTGTTGTGTACGTGAATTGCTGATCCTGGCACGTACATGGTTCGCATTCGGTTTGCCTTCTAAAACCGGGTGTGACATAGGTGGTATCAAAGCCGTGCTGACTGTAGGACCGCTAACCTAGAGTAGAATGGTCGTTCTAAGGACTATAGACCTCTGTCCCTGCCTTGACTTTGATATCCCTTCAAAAGTTGGTCATACCGACCAAACCTATGTTCTACTATATATTATACCTTGCTGAAAATTGTGTTTTATTCTAATCCTTCATTTATTTATGATTCATTACTTGTTGTTCATATTAATTCTGTTCTCACTCTTTTGCTTGCGGTGTCTTTTGTAGATGGCTCGACTTAGACACACTGCACGAAAGTCCGTCATCCCCTTCTTACCCTCCCGCCTTGCTGAGCGTCCGCTTCGCCGTCCCGTGGCCGGACAGTCCAGCCACTTGGAGAGGCTGCACCACCACCTGCATGAGGAGCAAGAATGTCGACGACAGGAGCAGCAGGGCTCTTTCTCGCTCCAACAGGAGATAGAGTCTGTGAGGAGCTGCTCCCCCGTGCTTCCCCTGGAGGCGCCCCCTGCACCACCACTGGGCGCCCCAGCTTCTGGAGTAGCTGCTGGAAGAGACCCAGACGACGGAGGTGGCGACGACAGCCCGAGCCACGATATCAACTTCTCTGCTGACCAGGAGCCAGAAGGATGGGTTGCTCGACCCATCACTCGCGACGCTGCTCGCGGGTGTCACTTCCATGATGCGCTCGACACCCTGCTACGTCAGGCACTTGACCAGCGTACCTGGTCCATCGAGTATCGCTGTGTGGTCTACCAGCATAGTAGAGGGGTCTACCCGGACCGCTGGGAGGCGACCTGCTTGGTGCGCCGTCCGGAGAACAGTCTCCAAGGTGCTGAGGTCTGCTCAGAGCACTATTCTATCTCTGAGCGGGACTCAGCTGAGGCGGCCATGCAAGATGCTGCACGGCGTGCGCTTTCGCACTACTGCTCGGTTCTCGGTGGGGTAGCTGACGGTCTCAACCTGAAGTACTACCCCCGCCGTCCATCTGGCAGCACAGGAGGCGTGATTGTTTCACCTTTCGTTGAGGACAATCCTAGGTTGAGCAGCACAGTCAACCTAGCCACCGTGCTAAACACGGAGCTGGACCATGCGCTAGACGAGCTGAGTAGGGCTCATGCTGAGATCGCCCTGCTGCGGGCTGAGCGCGCGGAACGTCGTCACCTGGATGATGGTTCCCCTGCTCCCGTCAGGACTCAGCACCCGTACCGCTCACCTCGGCGTGGACGCCAGTCTTATGGCAATCCCGACTGCAAGACCAAGATAAATCTAGAACCATAGCTCGTTAGAGTTGGATCTTGTAATTAATACAAAATATATACGTAGAAACTACAGTCTTAGCGTTAGTCTCGCTTTTAGTTAGTCTTAGTTAGACAGGGTAGTTTGCTATATCCTGTGCATTTATGTTTGTCATGATGAACTATGTTTGGTTTGGATCTTTATAATGACTGTCACCAGAGTGTGGGTATCTCCTGCATTTTGGTTTACCTATTATGTTAATGGAGTTAGTTATATAGTTGGGAAACCTTTTATTCCACTTTCCTCTTTATCTGAGAAGCTGTGTGGTCTGTGTTGGAGATCAGTGAAGATGCTCATCTGTTCAGTGCTGTTGAGGGATTCTATACTCTTTTCTTATGTTGCAAGATTTGCCAGATCAGTTCTGATGTGTGGTTGCATTCTGCAGATGTCAGAGAACAGGCGCAGAGGAGGAAGGCGTGCTCAGCAGGATGAGGTGCCCCAGCAACAGCACCTTCCGCCCTCGCCCCCGACGTCCATCGAGCAGATGTTTCTGATGCAGACTCAGGCAGTTCAAGCCATCGGTCAGACTCTGGCCGCCATTCAGCAGCAGCAGCAACAACAGCAGCAGGCACCACCTCAGCCTCAGATGCCTCAGATGCCCAGAGACAAGCGTGCTGAATTCATGAGAGGTCATCCCCCAACGTTCGCTCATTCTTCTGACCCCATGGATGCTGAAGACTGGCTGCGCACTATGGAGAGGGAGTTGCATACCGCTCAGTGTGACGACAGGGAGAAAGTCTTGTATGGTCCCCGTCTGTTGAGAGGAGTAGCTCAGTCATGGTGGGAGTCTTATCTTGCCACCCATGCCAACCCCGACGCCATCACCTGGGAAGAGTTCAGAGGTAGCTTTCGTCAGTACCATGTTCCTGCAGGTCTGATGACAGTGAAGAAGGATGAGTTCCTGGCCCTTAAGCAAGGGTCGATGTCAGTCAGTGAGTATCGAGACAGGTTTCTGCAATTGTCTCACTTTGCTCCTGAAGATGTCAACACCGACGCCAAGAGACAATATCGTTTCCTGAAAGGCTTGGTTGACCCTCTGCACTATCAGCTGATGAATCATACCTTCCCGACATTCCAGCACCTGATTGACAGAGCAATCATGACAGAGAGGAAGCGTAAGGAGATGGAGGATCGTAAGCGCAAGATCAGTGGACCCCAGCCTGGAAGCAGCAACCGTCCTCGTTTCTCAGGCAATCAACCTCAGCAGTTCAGGCAGAACCAGCGTCCACCTCAGCAACATCAGCAGTTCCAAAGGCAGTATCCTCAGCACCAGTATCAGAATCGTCAGAGTAATTAGTCAGGAGGTCAGTTCCAGAGGCAGAATCAGCAAGCACCTCGTCTTCCTGCCCCAGCAAACCAGCAGAACAATCAGGCAGCACCAGCTCAAGTTGGAAACAGGGCATGTTTCCACTATGGAGAGCAAGGCCATTGGGTGATGCAATGTCCGAAGAAGGCAGCCCAGCAACAGTCAGGCCCCAACACCCCAGCAAAGCAGAACGTGTCTCAGCCTAGAGCAGGCAACCGCTCTCAGCCGCGTTATAATCATGGGAGACTGATGAAGCGTCCCGATCCTTTGGGACTCAAATGTGATACAATTACTAGTCCCAGGAGGCTAGTAAACACATTCCTTACTTCAAATAGTACAAAGTTTAGATAAATTTATTACAATACCGGGGTACAAGCTCGAGAGAGAGCCAAATAGAGAAGCATAGTAGGAAAATACACTAGCCCAAACCACAGGCAGAACTGGGTGCAGACACAGCCCTCTTAATCAAGCATAGCAGAAAAGAAGTCCTCGGCTGCTGAAAAACATAAATAAATCTGGGTGAATACACTAGGTATTCCGCAAGCCCACCCTGCTCCCGTAGAGAGAAAGAGACCTATGATGTACATGCTCAATTTGGTGGAGTTGTAGTCGCTCATCATTTTCTTAGAGAGAGGTAGTTGCTTGAAGGTTTTCCCGTGGTATTACCAGTAACCAAAAACTCAACCACCACTGAGCTTCCTGCTCCCGTGGCTTCATTTTCTTTTTCAAAACCCATTTAAACACACCTTTTCCTTGATAAGAAACTTAGAGAAAGAGTGCTAATTGTCATACCACACCAGACTCATCCATACCAGTGGACACGGACTATTCGAATAGGTTTCAACTCTGCGCAGAGGGGTACACTTTACCCACTAGCCCGGTTTCTGCGATCTCACCGTCGCGAGACCCGAATGCCGGATCTCTTTCCTTACTCGTGCATCCTAACCTTAACGGTTATCCGGAAGGAGTCAGGCCACGACCATGCCCAAACCGGACAAAACTTTCCCCCTCCTTATCCTCCCGGTGCTCCCCAGCCTTCTTAACCCTGGGGTTGGACCGCACGAGTTCGGATTGAGTGACTGCCCACACAGTCTCGAGTGGTTGTACGATAAAGGAGTACAGGTAATGAAAAATGACAAACCGGTCCTTATATGAGGGGACAATCCTTCTGCTCACGCCTAAACCAGCTGAGCCAACACCTTAGGCCCTCCCCTAAACCAGGGAGTCCCTGATCATCCCACTCTCAAGGTGATGAGGGTGAGTACCCTTCATCGCATAACTTTTTTCAGAAAGAGGTTTTATTTGAAGAAACACTTTGCCCTACTTCCAGATCCACATTTCGTAATCGGAAATAATATGTTAATGCGGGCCATCTCTTACTCACAATGCAATATTCCCCCATAGCTCCCGGCCTAGGCAGTGGTAGAGAGAATAGGAAATTTATGCATCAAGGGAAGGATGGACTTGCCTTCGTCGAAGCTTTCCTGGCACAGAAGACCTACTTCCGGAAGTTCGGGCTCTGGTCCCTCTTCCGGGGCTACGGGTTCCGGATCAACGATCCCCGCTTCTTCTAGGAAAACAGACAATAAAACAATACATCAACAGGGATTTACAAATTATAGTGTGTCATTTTCTAACATCAATGTTGTATGAGATCTTTAGAAATTTTTGGATAATTTTTGGTGCATAAAATATTGAAGAATACTAATTAAATGGGAAAAAGGGGTGGAAAAGAAAAAGGAGAAGGGATTTCCCCTTATCTGGGCCGGGGGCATGAATTTTGGCCCACCCCGGGCGCGAGCGCGCGCGCTGAGGCGCTTTCGGCCCAGCGGCGGCCCACGAGCGGGGAGAACGGCGCGGCCGTGGGAGGGGGTGACGGCGTCGCATAGGGCCCACTTGCCAGCGAGAGGGGGGGGAGAGAAGGAACGGCGTTACGGTTGACGGGGGGGGTGAACCGGCCGTCCGCGGGGAGGACTGGCCGCCGGTGAGCTCGGCGGCGGTTCGCCGCCAGTGGCCCGGTTCTTGGACAATGCGCAGGTGTCTTAGCACGGGGAGGGGATGGCGGACCTAGAGGTGGGCTCAATTTGGTGAGAGGAGGTCGGGAGGGGGCTGCCCGCGGGGAGGTGGCGGAGCTCCGCGGCGGGGATCGCCGTCGGTGAGCTCTGGGTGAGCAATCGGGGTGGGGGAATGATGTATTGTGTTTGCGGCAAAGAGAGGAAGCTGCTAGGCTAGCTTAATCGCTTGCTGGGCCAACCGAGAGGGAGAGAGAGGAGAGGGGAGGAACTCACCGGGGAGAAGGAAGACGACGGCGCTTCCCGAATTGGGCTCGGGCGAGGGGGGAGGGTAGCGGTCGAGGCTGGTGCGAGGAAGACGGGGTTCGGGGCGAGCTTTTTATAGGCGCGCGGGGGCGAGGGGAGCGGTGGAGCTCCCTGACTCCGGCGAGCTTCCCGGTGCCGCCATTAATGGCGCATAGCGCCACCGAGGGGACGCTACGGCGGGGCGGTACTGGCGAGGACGCTGGTCAAGGGGAGGAGGACGGAGCGGTGCCAAACTTTCCTGTGCGGCGAGGAGACGGCGGTGAAGAGACGGCGGTGAAGGACGGCGGTGAAGGGACGGCGGGGCGTCGTATAAGGGGAGGATGACGAAGCGGCTGACCGGTGGGCCGGTCTTGCCAGTGGAAGCGAGCGCGTGAGAGAGAGTGACTGGCAGGTGGGGTCGGCCTGTCAGCGAGAGTGAGAGAGGGAGCGCGGAGCAGCTGCGCGCGCGCGGGAGCAGGCCGGCAATGGGCCGGAGGGGGGGGAGCGCGGGCGTGAGGGAGGAAAGGCGGCCGCGGCATGGGCTGGATTCAGCCCAGCTAGGAGGGGGGGGGTTTCTCTTTTTCCTTTTTATTTTCTAATCCCTATATCCAAATATTTTTATATTCTCTTCTTTTGAACAATTAATTTAATAGATAATCTAGGTGCTGAAAAATAAAATTTAAGTGAGGTGCTCATATTCAAACAAGGTGTATGCATATGTTGGGAAGAATCTAAGGGAGTTTTGGGATAGATAAAAAGAAGGGGGGGGGGGTTAGATTAGGGTTTCAAACCTGGGTTAGAAATTGGGATGCTACAAACCTACCCCACTTAAAGGAATCTCGCCCTCGAGATTAGACGGGGCTCGAGAAAAGGTAAGGGTATTCCTTCCTCAGAGAGTCCTCACTTTCCCAGGTGGCTTCCTCTTCCCCATCTCTGCTCCACTGAACCTTACAGAGCTTCACTTCTGAATTGCGGGTCCTTCTGACTGCTGAGTCGAGAATCTTCACTGGCTTTTCCCGGTACTGGAGATCTTTTTGAATCTGAATTGCTTCTGCCTCAATACGGGTTTCTGGTACTTTTAGACATTTGCGCAGTTGAGACACATGGAACACATTGTGAATATCTGACATGGATTCTGGTAGCTCAAGACGGTATGCCACAGGTCCTATTCGGGAAATGACAGGGTAAGGACCGACGAAACGGGGTGCTAGCTTTCCTTTCATCTGGAACCTTTTGACACCACGCATCGGGGAAACCTTGAGATAAACAAAATCTCCTTCCTCAAATCTGAGCTCCCTTCGCCTATTGTCTGCGTAACTCTTCTGTCGACTCTGAGCTTCAAGTAACCTTCTGCGGATCAAAGCAACTTTTTCTTCGGCTTCTTTAACAAAGTCGGGTCCTTCTAATGTTCTTTCCCCTACATTGGACCACATTAGGGGAGTCTGGCATTTTCTTCCATACAGTGCTTCGAATGGTGATATTTTGATGCTGGCCTGATGGCTGTTGTTGTATGAGAACTCGGCGTACGGTAAACTAGACTCCCAATCTCTGTCGAAGGCTAATACGCAGGCTCTGAGTAAATCTTCAAGGACCTTGTTGACTCTTTCTGTTTGACCATCTGACTGGGGGTGATAAGCAGTGCTGAAATCCAGCTTGGTGCCCATTGCTTGCTGAAGGCCCTTCCAAAATTTCGAAGTGAACTGCGTTCCTCTATCTGATACTATCTTCCGTGGAATGCCATGTAGCCTGACTATCTCCTTAAGGTATAATCGGGCGAGGGCTGCTCCTCCAAAGGTGGTCTTTACTGGAATGAAATGGGCCACCTTGGTGAGACGGTCGATGATTACCCAAATGGAGTCATTTCCTCTTTGTGATCTGGGCAGTCCGGTGACGAAATCCATGCCTATTTCTTCCCATTTCCATTCGGGTATTGGGAGGGGTTGAAGCAGGCCTGCAGGCTTCTGATGTTCGGCCTTTGTTCGCTGGCAGGTGTCACATCGGGCCACATACTGTGCTATTTCCCTCTTCATCCCTTTCCACCAATATCTGGCCTTAAGGTCTAGGTACATCTTGGTGGTCCCTGGGTGGATAGAGTAAGCTGAGTTGTGGGCTTCATTGAGCAGGGTTTCTCGTGTTTCTCCCACTGGCACGCACAGGCGATCCCTGAACCAGAGGGTTCCTTGATTATCTGCCCTGAGGTCCGGAAGTTGCTCCTTTCGTGCTCTTTCCATAAGCTTGGTTGTTTCTGCGTCCATGCGTTGGGCCTTGCATATGAGATCTTCTAGATTGGGCTTGACTTCCAGGCTACCGTTGTCTCCCAGACATGCATTTAGCTGAGCAGATTCTTTCTTCCAATCTTCCAGAAAGTTTGCTCCCTTAATCCCAAAGGGTTTTCTGCTGAGGGCGTCAGCTACCACGTTGGCCTTTCCGGGGTGGTAGTGGATTTCGAGGTCATAATCTTTGATCAATTCGAGCCACCTTCTTTGACGGAGGTTGAGGTCCGGCTGCGTGAAAATGTACTTTAGACTCTTGTGATCAGTGAAGATGTGGCATTTGTTCCCAATCAGATAATGCCTCCAAATTTTTAGGGCGTGCACTATGGCTGCCAATTCCAGATCGTGGGTAGGATAGTTCTGTTCGTGCGGCTTGAGTAAGCGAGATGCATAAGCAATGACTTTCTCATTTTGCATTAAGACACACCCCAAGCCTTGCTTGGAAGCATCACAAAAGATGACGAAATCCTGGTGTATGTCTGGCAGAGTCGGGACTGGTGCAGTTGTAAGTTTCTCTTTAATGATTTGGAAACTTTCTTCACGCTTGGGAGTCCACACAAACTTATTGTCCCTTTTGAGAAGTTCGGTCAAGGGCTTTGCTATGCTGGAGAATCCCTTGATAAAACGGCGGTAATACCCTGCCATTCCCAGAAAGCTTCGTACTTCGCTGACATTGGATGGTTGCTTCCAATTTGAGACAGCTTCTACCTTGGATGGGTCCACTTCTATCCCTTCTGCAGTCAAGATATGCCCTAGGAAAGCTATCTTCTCCAACCAAAACTCACACTTGCTGAGCTTCGCATAAAGTTGATGCGCTCTGAGTCTTCCGAGGACGATTCGAAGGTGATGCTCATGGTCCTTGCGATTCTTTGAATAAATAAGGATGTCGTCGATGAAGACCACGACAAACTTATCCAATTCTTCCATAAACACCTTATTCATGAGGTTCATGAAAAAGGCGGGTGCGTTGGTTAGTCCAAATGGCATCACTGTGAACTCATATTGCCCATAACTGGTGACGAATGCAGTTTTCTGAATGTCTGCCTCTTTGATTCTCAGTTGGTGATACCCTGACCTGAGGTCTATCTTGGAGAAGTATTTGGCTCCTTGTAGTTGGTCGAAGAGGTCATCGATCCGAGGGAGAGGGTACTTATTCTTGATTGTAACCTCGTTCAAGGATCGATAATCAATACACATCCTCATACTCCCATCCTTTTTGGTAACGAAAAGAACGGGTGCTCCCCAGGGAGACGAACTGGGACGGATGTACCCTTTTTGTTGTAGTTCCGAAATCTGAAGCTTCAATTCTGCCAACTCAGTGGGGGCCATGCGGTATGGTCTCTTTGCAATGGGTGCAGTGCCGGGAATGAGATCTATATAGAACTCTACTTCTCTTTCTGGTGGCATCCCGGGCAGCTCTTCTGGAAATACATCTTCAAATTCCTTGATTACAGACATGCTTTCTACTGCCAGATTAAATATCATTGGGTCATCTGCGGGCGGTTGGGCTTGACAGGAAACTGCCTTTCCTTGGTGATCTATGAGAAGAACAGTCTTGCTTGCGCAGCTGATAACACCCTTGTGCTTAGCTAGCCAATCCATTCCTAGGATTACATCAATTCCTTGGGATGGCAAGATGGTTAAGTCTGCCAGGAACACTACCCCACTTAAAAGAATTCTGACTTGGGAACACCTGAGTTTGCACAGAAGGTCTGACCCCGGGGTTCGGGTGACCAAAGGGATAGCTAGAGGTGTAGAGGGTATGCCATGTTTCTCCACAAACTTAGCGGCTATAAATGAGTGGGATGCTCCTGAATCAAAAAGCACAGAAGCGGGAGTAAATTCAACGAGGAACTCACCGAGCACTACTCCCGGGGCTTGCTGGGCTTCCTGCGCGTCGACGTGGTTGACCCGGGCCCTGCCCTGGTACTGAGTCCTGCTCTGCTGGCTGTTGGAGGGGAGCGCCTTGGGGGTGGGTGCTGATGGAACCTTGGGGCCATTCACCGAGTTGGAGTAGGTTGGCCCTGGTGCCTTCAACTGGGGGCAGTTGTTTTTGAAATGACTGGGGTCCCCGCAGTGCCAACAGGCGTTTGCTGGCGGCTGGTTGCTTGCAACGGAAGGTGCCTGATGGGAGCTCTGACTCTGCTGACTGTAGCGTGATGGAGAGGGCCCAGATTGTTTATGAAAGCTTGGACCCCTGGGTGGGAGCCCAAAGGGTCGAGCTCTCTGGTGACGTTCTTGCTGTTGTGCTCGGAGGACCTGGAACTTTCTCTTGATGTGCCCTTTTTCTTCCTCTTTTGCTCTCTCCACTTGAATAGCTTTGTTGGAAAGGTGAGAGAAGCTGTGGAAGTCCTGGCTGGCGAGGATGGTCTTAAGCTCGGGTCTTAACCCTCTCAGAAAACGAGCCATCTTTCTGGCCTCGGTGCTGACATCCTCGGGCGCGTAGCGGGCCAACTCTGTGAACTTGTGCACATATTCACTGACTGTTCTTCCGCCTTGGGTTAGCTCCCGGAACTCATCTTCCTTGAGTTGCACTATCCCCTGGGGTACGTGGTGCTCACGGAAGGCTGCTTCAAATTCTGCCCAAGTACCGTCTCTGATGGCTTCACTGAAAGTGTCCCACCATGCTAAAGCCATTCCTAAAAGCTGATGAGCTGCGAGCTGAACACGTTGATTCTCAGGACAAGCGATGGCTTCCAACTTCCTCTTGATTGTGCGAAGCCAGTCATCTGCATCGAGGGGATTGCTGGACCCCGCGAACGTGGGCGGCTTCAGTCTCAGGAATTCTCCCATCCTGTCCTGGGGCCTTCCACCGCCTGGGCGCTGGTTCTCCAGGCTTCGAGTGAGGACTTCAATGAGTCTGGTTTGATTGGCCAGAATTTGGGCTAGGTCTAGTGGTAGTTCTGGAGGTGCGGGGAGGTGGGTCTCACCCCCTTCTCCGCCAGCCTCTCCCTCAGCTCCTAGAGGAAGTCTTGCTCCAATCCCGGAGGCGGTAGGCGTGGTTCTATCCGAAGCCATCTGCCATGGGAAGAGAGTTGCTATTATGCACATGCCATTTTTTTTACTAGTTATTTTATTCATTACATCAAGCCATTACATTACATAGCACACCACTACCACAAGCTTATTACACACGAGTGCTACCTAGGGTACCCCCGAACTCTTTCTCTAAGGTGTCCCCAAATTCCAAGAGAAGGTCATCAAGACTGGCCAGGGACATGTCCTCGGGGTCGGACTGGTTCCTGGGAGGGTTCTCTTCCTGCTGCTCAGTCTGACATCCTTGGCTTTTGGTCTTCTTGCGGGTTTTTCTTGCAGGGGCGAGCTTCTTCAGTTTCTTGTCGTAGTCCAATTTGAGGGTGCGGTAAGCTTCACGGGTATTGGCCTCTTCGCCTTCAGCTAGCGAGAGGCTCTCTTGAAGGGACGCTTTTTCTTCTGAAAGTTCCCTGACTTTCTGCTCCAGGCTTTCCACCTGGGAGGTTAGGGAGGTGCAGTGGAGGGCGAGGTCATCATATTGGTTATCAAGGGTATGAAGGTATCCTGCCATGTAGACAATGGTGGGATCATTCTCAATAGGATCTCCTCCTGATAGGGCCTGAAGTCTTTTCCTCCAGGTGGGGGTATTCTTGTTGCTGGGTGGAAAGTAGCGAAGGGGGGTTTCAATGATTACTTTGTTGTAGTTCTGACAAAGCTGTCGGAGGGCTTTTCGGGCGACATTTTGGCAAGCATCTAGGAAATGGGCTCCGGTAAAAGTGACTTGGAAGGAACGTTGGTTGGGATAGCTTTGGCTTTCCCCCATGTAGACTGCCATAGAGCATCTTATCATTCCGCCCTCGAGATGTTCCGTCCAGACGTATTCCGGCTTCTTACGGATTCCCATGCGGAGCGCACAGCTTCGCAAGAGGCGTGGGAACCCTTCCACTTCCGAGCAGTAGGATGACTTAATGGCCAGAGAGGCTTCCATCTGGAATAGGAAAAGAAGGGTCTTGTTAAAATCGGGGAAGGGAAGAGAAAACTTTTCTTGAGGTAAGAGGTATTTTCTTTTTAGAGTAAGTTTTAGGGTTAGGGCTGCGACCTACGGCCAGTCCTATGGGCTCTGATACCACCTGAAGCGTCCCGATCCTTTGGGACTCAAATGTGATACAATTACTAGTCCCAGGAGGCTAGTAAACACATTCCTTACTTCAAATAGTACAGAGTTTAGATAAATTTATTACAATACCGGGGTACAAGCTCGAGAGAGAGCCAAATAGAGAAGCGTAGTAGGAAAATACACTAGCCCAAACCACAGGCAGAACTGGGTGCAGACACAGCCCTCTTAATCAAGCATAGCAGAAAAGAAGTCCTCGGCTGCTGAAAAACATAAATAAATCTGGGTGAATACACTAGGTATTCCGCAAGCCCACCCCGCTCCCGTAGAGAGAAAGAGACCTATGATGTACATGCTCAATTTGGTGGAGTTGTAGTCGCTCATCATTTTCTTAGAGAGAGGTAGTTGCTTGAAGGTTTTCCCGTGGTATTACCAGTAACCAAAAACTCAACCACCACTGAGCTTCCTGCTCCCGTGGCTTCATTTTCTTTTTCAAAACCCATTTAAACACACCTTTTCCTTGATAAGAAACTTAGAGAAAGAGTGCTAATTGTCATACCACACCAGACTCATCCATACCAGTGGACACGGACTATTCGAATAGGTTTCAACTCTGCGCAGAGGGGTACACTTTACCCACTAGCCCGGTTTCTGCGATCTCACCGTCGCGAGACCCGAATGCCGGATCTCTTTCCTTACTCGTGCATCCTAACCTTAACGGTTATCCGGAAGGAGTCAGGCCACCACCATGCCCAAACCGGACAAAACTTTCCCCCTCCTTATCCTCCCAGTGCTCCCCAGCCTTCTTAACCCTGGGGTTGGACCGCACGAGTTCGGATTGAGTGACTGCCCACACAGTCTCGAGTGGTTGTACGATAAAGGAGTACAGGTAATGAAAAATGACAAACCGGTCCTTATATGAGGGGACAATCCTTCTGCTCACGCCTAAACCAGCTGAGCCAACACCTTAGGCCCTCCCCTAAACCAGGGAGTCCCTGATCATCCCACTCTCAAGGTGATGAGGGTGAGTACCCTTCATCGCATAACTTTTTTCAGAAAGAGGTTTTATTTGAAGAAACACTTTGCCCTACTTCCAGATCCACATTTCGTAATCGGAAATAATATGTTAATGCGGGCCATCTCTTACTCACAATGCAATATTCCCCCATAGCTCCCGGCCTAGGCAGTGGTAGAGAGAATAGGAAATTTATGCATCAAGGGAAGGATGGACTTGCCTTCGTCGAAGCTTTCCTGGCACAGAAGACCTACTTCCGGAAGTTCGGGCTCTGGTCCCTCTTCCGGGGCTACGGGTTCCGGATCAACGATCCCCGCTTCTTCTAGGAAAACAGACAATAAAACAATACATCAACAGGGATTTACAAATTATAGTGTGTCATTTTCTAACATCAATGTTGTATGAGATCTTTAGAAATTCTTTGGATAATTTTTGGTGCATAAAATATTGAAGAATACTAATTAAATGGGAAAAAGGGGTGGAAAAGAAAAAGGAGAAGGGATTTCCCCTTATCTGGGCCGGGGGCATGAATTTTGGCCCACCCCGGGCGCGAGCGCGCGCGCTGAGGTGCTTTCGGCCCAGCGGCGGCCCACGAGCGGGGAGAACGGCGCGGCCGTGGGAGGGGGTGACGTCGTCGCATAGGGCCCATTTGCCAGCGAGAGGGGGGGGAGAGAAGGAACGGCGTTACGGTTGACGGGGGGGGGTGAACCGGCCGTCCGCGGGGAGGACTGGCCGCCGGTGAGCTCGGCGGCGGTTCGCCGCCGGTGGCCCGGTTCTTGGACAATGCGCAGGTGTCTTAGCACGGGGAGGGGATGGCGGACCTAGAGGTGGGCTCAATTTGGTCAGAGGAGGTCGGGAGGGGGCTGCCCGCGGGGAGGTGGCGGAGCTCCGCGGCGGGGATCGCCGTCGGTGAGCTCTGGGTGAGCAATCGGGGTGGGGGAATGATGTATTGTGTTTGCGGCAAAGAGAGGAAGCTGCTAGGCTAGCTTAATCGCTTGCTGGGCCAACCGAGAGGGAGAGAGAGGAGAGGGGAGGAACTCACCGGGGAGAAGGAAGACGACGGCGCTTCCCGAATTGGGCTCGGGCGAGGGGGGGAGGGTAGCGGTCGAGGCTGGTGCGAGGAAGACGGGGTTCGGGGCGAGCTTTTTATAGGCGCGCGGGGGCGAGGGGAGCGGTGGAGCTCCCTGACTCCGGCGAGCTTCCCGGTGCCGCCATTAATGGCGCACAGCGCCGCCGAGGGGACGCTACGGCGGGGCGGTACTGGCGAGGACGCTGGTCAAGGGGAGGAGGACGGAGCGGTGCCAAACTTTCCTGTGCGGCGAGGAGACGGCGGTGAAGAGACGGCGGTGAAGGACGGCGGTGAAGGGACGGCGGGGCGTCGTATGCGGGGAGGATGACGAAGCGGCTGACCGGTGGGCCGGTCTTGCCAGTGGAAGCGAGCGCGTGAGAGAGAGTGACTGGCAGGTGGGGTCGGCCTGTCAGCGAGAGTGAGAGAGGGAGCGCGGAGCAGCTGCGCGCGCGCGGGAGCAGGCCGGCAATGGGCCGGAGGGGGGGGGGAGCGCGGGCGTGAGGGAGGAAAGGCGGCCGCGGCATGGGCTGGATTCAGCCCAGCTAGGAGGGGGGGGTTTCTCTTTTTCCTTTTTATTTTCTAATCCCTATATCCAAATCTTTTTATATTCTCTTCTTTTGAACAATTAATTTAATAGATAATCTAGGTGCTGAAAAATAAAATTTAAGTGAGGTGCTCATATTCAAACAAGGTGTATGCATATGTTGGGAAGAATCTAAGGGAGTTTTGGGATAGATAAAAAGAAGGGGGGTTAGATTAGGGTTTCAAACCTGGGTTAGAAATTGGGATGCTACAACTGAACCACTTGGAGGATGAAGCAGTTCAGGAGACCCCCAGCATGATAGTAGGTATGTTCCCAGTCGACTCCCATATTGCAGAAGTGTTATTTGATACTGGAGCAACACATTCTTTCATTACTGCATCATGGGTAGAAGCACATAATCTTCCAATTACTACCATGTCAACCCCCATTCAAATTGACTCAGCCGGTGGTAGAATCCGAGCCGATAGCATATGTTTGAATATAAGTGTGGAAATAAGGGGGATAGCGTTTCCCGCCAACCTCATAGTAATGGGTACTCAGGGAATAGATGTCATCCTAGGGATGAATTGGCTAGATAAGTACCAGGCAGTCATCAGTTGTGATACAAGGACAATCAAGTTGGTGTCCCCACTAGGAGAGGAAGTGGTGACCGAGTTAGTCCCGCTTGAGCCAAAGAAAGGAAGTTGTTATCAGATGGCTGTCGATAGCAGTGAAGCAGACCCAATTGAGAGGATCAAGGTTGTGTCCGAGTCCCCGGAGGTGTTTCCAAAGGACTTACCGGGTATGCCACCAGAGCGGAAAGTTGAGTTTGCCATAGAGCTTCTTCCTGGAACCGCCCCCATCTTTAAGAGAGCTTACAGAATATCCGGACCAGAGTTGGTTGAACTTAAGAAGCAGATTGATGAGCTGTCAGAGAAAGGTTACATCCGGCCAAGCACCTCGCCTTGGGCCGCCCATGTCCTATTTGTGGAGAAGAAAGATGGCACCAAAAGGATGTGCATCGATTACCGAGCTTTGAATGAAGTCACGATCAAGAACAAGTACGCTTTGCCCAGAATAGAAGATCTGTTCGACCAGTTGAGAGGAGCCAGTGTGTTCTCCAAGATAGATCTGAGGTCAAGTTATCATCAGCTCAGGATCCGACCTTCGGACATTCCGAAGATGGCATTCATTATCAAGTATGGGTTGTATGAGTTCACAGTGATGTCTTTTGGTTTGACCAATGCGCCAGCCTTCTTCATGAATCTGATGAACAGTGTATTCATGGATTATCTCGATAAGTTTGTGGTGGTATTCATCGATGACATTCTGGTTTATTCTCAAAGCGAAGAAGAGCATGCAGATCATTTGAGGATGGTATTGCAGAGATTGCGAGAGCACCAGTTGTATGCCAAGTTGAGCAAGTGCGAGTTCTAGATCAGTGAAGTCCTGTTCTTGGGTCACATAATCAACAAAGAAGGATTGGCTGTGGATCCGAAGAAAGTGGCAGACATTCTGAACTGGAAAGCGCCAACAGATGCTCGAGGAATCAAGAGCTTCATTGGAATGGCCGGATATTATCGGCGATTCATTGAAGGGTTTTCGAAGATTGCGAAACCAATGATAGCGTTGCTAGGCAACAAGGTTGAGTTTAATTGGACCCAAAAATGCCAGGAGGCCTTCGAAGCGCTGAAAGAGAAATTGACTACAGCGCCTGTCCTAGTCTTGCCTGATGTGCACAAGCCCTTCTTGGTGTATTGTGATGCTTGTTACACCGGTTTGGGATGCGTGTTGATGCAAGAGGGAAGAGTTGTGGCTTACTCGTCCCGACAGTTGAAGGTTCATGAGAAGAATTACCCAATCCATGATCTAGAGTTGGCAGTAGTGGTTCACGCACTGAAGACATGGAGGCACTATCTGTATGGACAGAAATGCGATGTTTACACAGACCACAAGAGTCTGAGGTACATATTCACTCAGTCGGAGTTGAATATGAGGCAGCGAAGATGGTTAGAGTTGATCAAAGACTATGAGTTGGAGATCCATTACCATCCGGGCAAAGCAAATGTAGTGGCGGATGCTTTGAGCAGGAAGAGTCAAGTCAATCTGATGGTCGGTCGTCCGATGCCTTATGAGTTGGCCAAAGAGTTTGACAGATTGAGTCTCGGATTTCTAAATAATTCGCGAGGAGTCACAGCTGAGTTGGAACCTACCCTGGAGCGAGAAATCAAAGAAGCACAGAAGAATGATGAGAAGATCAGTGGGATCCGGCGACTGGTTCTAGATGGCAGAGGCAAAGATTTTCGGGAAGATGCAGAAGGTGTGATATGGTTCAAAGACCGCTTGTGCGTTCCCAATGTCCAATCCATTCGGGAGTTGATCCTCAAGGAAGCTCATGAGACAGCCTATTCGATTCACCCTAGTAGTGAGAAGATGTATCAGGATCTGAAGAAGAAATTCTGGTGGTACGGAATGAAGAGGGAAATCACAGAGCATGTGGCTATGTGTGATAGTTGTCGACGGATCAAGGCAGAGCACCAGAGACCTGCTGGATTGTTGCAACCGTTGCAAATCCCTCAGTGGAAATGGGATGAAATCGGTATGGACTTCATAGTCGAATTGCCTCGCACTCGAGCCGGCTACGATTCCATTTGGGTAGTAGTGGACCGCTTGACCAAGTCAGCCCACTTCATACCTGTCAAGACCAACTACAGCAGTGCAGTATTGGCAGAGTTGTATATGTCTCGGATCGTTTGCCTTCATGGTGTGCCAAAGAAGATAGTGTCAGACAGAGGAACGCAGTTCACCTCTCATTTCTGGCACAGTTGCATGAAGCTTTGGGCACGCATCTGAATTTCAGTTCAGCCTATCATCCGCAGACAGATGGTCAGACCGAAAGAACTAATCAAATTCTGGAAGACATGTTGAGAGGCTGTGCGTTGCAAGATCAGTCCGGATGGGACAAGCGATTGCCTTATGCAGAGTTTTCCTATAACAACAGTTACCAGGCCAGTTTGAAGATGTCACCATTTCAGGCGCTTTATGGAAGGAGTTGTAGAACTCCGTTGCAATGGGATCAGCCTGGAGAAAAGCAAGTGTTCGGGCCAGACATTCTGCTTGAAGCCGAAGAGAACATCAAGATGGTTCGAGAGAATCTGAAGATAGCGCAGTCAAGACAGCGAAGCTATGCAGACACAAGAAGAAGAGAGCTGAGTTTCGAGGCTGGAGACTTTGTCTATCTGAAAGTGTCACCGATCAGAGGAGTCAGAAGGTTCGGAGTCAAAGGCAAGCTAGCACCCCGCTACATCGGTCCGTATCAAATTCTCGTCGGGCGTGGAGAAGTGGCCTATCAGCTCAGTTTGCCAGAGAATTTGTCTGTCGTGCATGATGTATTTCATGTGTCTCAATTGAAGAAGTGCTTGTGTGTGCCAGAAGAGCAATTGCCAGTTGAAGGTCTTGAAGTCCAGGAGGACTTGACCTACGTTGAGAAGCCAACGCAAATCCTTGAGACCGCAGACAGAGTCACCCGAAGGAAGACCGTCAGAATGTGCAAAGTCAGATGGAATCACCACTCCGAGGAAGAAGCAACCTGGGAGCGTGAAGATGATCTGATGGCCAAATACCCTGAGCCCTTTGCTAGCCAACCCTGAATCTCGAGGGCGAGATTCTTTTAAGGGGGATAGGTTTGTAACACCCAGAATTTTTTGGAGTTGATTTTTTTTCTTTTCTTCACTCTCCAAATTCGGGTGTTACCTCTCTTTCCCATTTCTTGTCGCAAAAACCTCACCCGTCTCCAAAACTTTAAGTTATATGATAATAGTAAACCCTAGAGTTAATTTCCTTGATTTGCTGCATCATGCCGAACCATGCACTTTTTTTGGTTGTTTGAAAGTGATAGTCGCCTAGAGGGGGGGTGAATAGGGCGAAACTGAAATTTACAAATATAAACACAACTACAAGCCGGGTTAGCGTTAGAAATATAAACGAGTCCGCGAGAGAGGGCGCAAAACAAATCGCGAGCAAATAATGAAGTGTGACACACGGATTTGTTTTACCGAGGTTCGGTTCTCTCAAACCTACTCCCCGTTGAGGAGGCCACAAAGGCCGGGTCTCTTTCAACCCTTCCCTCTCTCAAACGGTCCCTCGGACCGAGTGAGCTTCTCTTCTCAAATCAAAGCCGGGAACAAAACTTCCCCGCAAGGGCCACCACACAATTGGTGCCTCTTGCCTTGATTACAATGGAGTTTTGATCACAAGAACAAGTGAGAAGGAAAAGAAGCAATCCAAGCGCAAGAGCTCAAATGAACACGGCAAATCACTCTCACTAGTCACTAGGGTTTTGTGTGGAATTGGAGAGGATTTGATCTCTTTGAATGTGTCTAGAATTGAATGCCTAGCTCTTGTAAGTGGTTGAGAAGTGGGAAAACTTGGATGCAATGAATGGTGGGGTGGTTGGGGTATTTATAGCCCCAACCACCAAATGTGGCCGTTGGGAACCTGTCTGTTCGATGGCGCACCGGACAGTCCGGTGCACACCGGACAGTCCGGTGCCCCCTGCCACGTCATCACTGCCGTTGGATTCTAGCCGTTGGAGCTTCTGACTTGTGGGCCCGCCTGGGTGTCCGGTGCACACCGGACATGTACTGTTTGATGTCCGGTGCACCGGTATGGGTGTGTCTGACGTCTGCGCGCGCTGCGCGCGCATTAAATGCACCGCAGGGAGCCGTTGGCGCCGCAGGGAGCCGTTGCTCCGCTGGCACACCGGACAGTCCGGTGCACACCGGACAGTCCGGTGAATTTTAGCGGAGCGGCTGCCGCGCGAACCCGAGGCTGACGAGTTCTGGAGACCGCGCTTCCTTGGAGCACCGGACATGTCCGGTGCACACCGGACAGTCCGGTGAATTATAGCGCGCCGGCTTCCGAGAATTCCCGAGGGCGAAGAGTTTGAGTTGGTGTCCTCTGGGCGCACCGGACACTGTCCGGTGCACACCGGACAGTCCGGTGCCTCCAGCCAGAGGTGCCCTCGGTTGCCTCATCGCTTCTTTGTTGAATCCAACACTTGGTCTTTTTATTGACTGAATGTGAACCTTTACACCTGTATACTCTATACACTGGGGCAAACTAGTTAGTCCGATTATTTGTGTTGGGCAATTCAACCACCAAAATTATTTGGGAACTAGGTGAAAGCCTAATTCCCTTTCAATCTCCCCCTTTTTGGTGATTGATGCCAACACAAACCAAAGCAAATATAGAAGTGCATAATTGAACTAGTTTGCATAATGTAAGTGTAAAGGTTGCTTGGAATTGAGCCAATAAAACTACTTACAAGATATGCATGGAATGTTTCTTTCTTATTTAACATTTTGGACCACGTTTGCACCACAAGTTTTGTTTTTGCAAATTCTTTTGTAAGTTCATTTCAAAGATCATTTGCTCATAGTCAAAGATAAATGAATAAGAGTTAGCAAAGCATTTTCAAGATTTGAAATTTTCTCCCCTCGTTTTAAATGCTTTTCCTTTGACTTAACAAAACTCCCCCTAAATGAGATACTCCTCTTAGTGTTCAAGAGGGTTTTGATATACCATTTTTGAAATACTGCTTTCTCCCCCTTTTGATATACCAATTGAAAAATACTTTTGGAAAGTACTAAGTTTTTGAAATTTGTGGTGGTGCGGTCCTTTTGCTTTGGGCTCATTTCTCCCCCTTTTTGGCATGAATCGCCAAAAACGGAATCATTAGAGCCCTTGAAGTAATTTCTTCCCCTTTGGTCATAAGTAAATGAGTTAAGATTATACCAAAGACGAAGTCCTTTTCTTGGAGCGATGGCGAAGGATGAGTTACGGAGTGGAAGCCTTTGTCTTCGCCGAAGACTCCAATTTCCTTTCAATACACCTATGACTTGGTTTGAAATACACTTGAAAAACACATTAGTCATAGCATATGAAAGAGATATGATCAAAGGTATATAAATGAGCTATGTGTGCAAGTTAGCAAAAGAAATTTCTAGAATCAAGAATATTGAGCTCATGCCTAAGTTTGGTAAAAGTTTGTTCATCAAGAGGCTTGGTAAAGATATCGGCTAATTGATCTTTAGTGTTAATATAAGAAATCTCGATATCTCCCTTTTGTTGGTGATCCCTAAGAAAATGATACCGAATGGCTATGTGCTTAGTGCGGCTATGCTCGACGGGATTGTCGGCCATTTTGATTGCACTCTCATTATCACATAGCAAAGGGACTTTGGTTAATTTGTAACCGTAGTCCCGCAGGGTTTGCCTCATCCAAAGCAATTGCGCGCAACAATGACCTGCGGCAATGTACTCGGCTTCGGCGGTGGAGAGAGCGACCGAATTTTGCTTCTTTGAAGCCCAAGACACCAAGGATCTTCCCAAGAACTGGCAAGTCCCCGATGTGCTCTTCCTATTAATTTTACACCCCGCCCAATCGGCATCCGAATAACCAATCAAATCAAATGTGGATCCCCGAGGGTACCAAAGCCCAAACTTAGGTGTATAAGCCAAATATCTCAAGATTCGTTTTACGGCCGTAAGGTGGGATTCCTTAGGGTCGGATTGGAATCTTGCACACATGCAAATGGAAAGCATAATGTTCGGTCGAGATGCACATAAATAGAGTAATGATCCTATCATCGACCGGTATACCTTTTGATCCATGGACTTACCTCCCGTGTCGAGGTCGAGATGCCCATTTGTTCCCATGGGTGTTTTGATGGGCTTGGCATCCTTCATTCCAAACTTGCTTAGGATGTCTTGAGTGTACTTCGTTTGGCTGATGAAGGTGCCCTCTTGGAGTTGCTTCACTTGAAATCCTAGAAAATACTTCAACTCCCCCATCATAGACATCTCGAATTTCTTTGTCATGATCCTACTAAATTCTTCACATGTAGATTCGTTAGTAGACCCAAATATAATATCATCAACATAAATTTGGCATACAAACAAATCATTGTCAAGAGTTTTAGTGAATAAAGTAGGATCGGCCTTGCCGACTTTGAAGCCATTAGTAATAAGGAAATCTCTTAGGCATTCATACCATGCTCTTGGGGCTTGCTTGAGCCCATAAAGCGCCTTAGAGAGCCTATAGACATGGTTAGGGTACTCACTGTCTTCAAAGCCGGGAGGTTGCTCAACATAGACCTCTTCCTTGATTGGTCCGTTGAGGAAGGCACTTTTCACGTCCATTTGATAAAGCTTAAAGCCATGGTAAGTAGCATAGGCCAATAATATGCGAATTGACTCAAGCCTAGCTACGGGTGCATAGGTTTCACCGAAATCCAAACCTTCGACTTGGGAGTATCCCTTGGCCACAAGTCGTGCTTTGTTCCTTGTCACCACACCATGCTCATCTTGATTGTTGCGGAAGACCCATTTGGTTCCTACAACATTTTGGTTAGGACGTGGAACTAAATGCCATACCTCATTTCTAGTGAAGTTGTTGAGCTCCTCTTGCATCGCCATCACCCAATCCGAATCTTGAAGTGCTTCCTCCACCCTGTGTGGCTCAATAGAGGAAACAAAAGAGTAATGCTCACAAAAATGTGCAACCCGAGATCGAGTAGTTACCCCCTTATGAATGTCGCCGAGGATGGTGTCGACGGGGTGATCTCGTTGGATTGCTTGGTGGACTCTTGGGTGTGGCGGCCTTGGTTCTTCCTCATCCTCCTTATCTTGATCATTTGTATCTCCCCCTTGATCATTGCCATTATCTTGAGGTGGCTCATCTTCTTGATTTTGTCCTTCATCAACTTGAGCTTCATCCTCATTTTGAGTTGGTGGAGATGCTTGCGTGGAGGAGGACGGTTGATCTTGTGCATGTGGAGGCTCTTCGGATTCCTTAGGACACACATCCCCAATGGACATGTTCCTTAGCGCTATGCATGGAGCCTGTCCTTCACCTATCTCATCAAGATCAACTTGCTCTACTTGAGAGCCGTTAGTCTCATCAAACACAACGTCACAAGAAACTTCAACAAGTCCTGAGGACTTGTTAAAGACTCTATATGCCCTTGTGTTTGAATCATATCCTAGTAAAAAGCCTTCTACAGTTTTAGGAGCAAATTTGGATTTTCTACCTCTTTTAACAAGTATAAAACATTTGCTACCAAAAACTCTAAAATATGAAATATTTGGCTTTTTACCGGTTAGGAGTTCATAGGATGTCTTCTTGAGGATTCGGTGAAGATATAACCGGTTGATGGCGTAGCAAGCGGTGTTGACCGCTTCGGCCCAAAACCGATCCGGTGTCTTGTACTCATCAAGCATGGTTCTTGCCATGTCCAATAGAGTTCGATTCTTCCTCTCTACTACACCATTTTGTTGTGGAGTGTAGGGAGAAGAGAACTCATGCTTGATGCCCTCCTCCTCAAGGAAGCCTTCAATTTGTGAGTTCTTGAACTCCGTCCCGTTGTCGCTTCTTATTTTCTTGATCCTTAAGCCGAACTCATTTTGAGCCCGTCTCAAGAACCCCTTTAAAGTCTCTTGGGTTTGAGATTTTTCCTGTAAAAAGAATACCCAAGTGAAGCGAGAATAATCATCCACTATTACAAGACAATACCTACTTCCGCCGATGCTTATGTAAGCAATCGGGCCGAATAGATCCATGTGGAGTAGCTCAAGCGGCCTGTCGGTCGTCATGATGTTCTTGTGTGGATGATGGACTCCGACTTGCTTCCCTGCCTGGCAGGCGCTACAAATCCTGTCTTTCTCAAAATGAACATTTGTTAATCCCAAAATGTGTTCTCCCTTTAGAAGCTTATGAAGATTCTTCATCCCAACATGGGCTAGTCGGCGGTGCCAGAGCCAACCCATGTTAGTCTTAGCAATTAAGCAAGTGTCGAGTTCAGCTCTATCAAAATCTACTAAGTATAGCTGACCCTTTAACACACCCTTAAATGCTATTGAATCATCACTTCTTCTAAAGACAGTGACACCTACATCAATAAAAAGACAGTTGTAGCCCATTTGACATAATTGGGAAACAGAAAGCAAGTTGTAGTCTAAAGAATCTACAAGAAAAACATTGGAAATAGAATGGTCAGGAGATATAGCAATTTTACCAAGTCCTTTGACCAAACCTTGATTTCCATCCCCGAATGTGATAGCTCGTTGGGGATCTTTGTTTTTCTCATATGAGGAGAACATCCTTTTCTCCCCGGTCATGTGGTTTGTGCACCCGCTGTCGAGTATCCAACTTGAGCCCCCGGATGCATAAACCTACAAAACAAATTTAGTTCTTGACTTTAGGTACCCAAACTGTTTTGGGTCCTTTGGCATTAGAAACAAGAACTTTGGGTACCCAAACACAAGTCTTGGAGCCCTTGTGTTTGCCCCCAACAAACTTGGCAACGACCTTGCCGGATTTGTTAGTCAAAACATATGATGCATCAAAAGTCTTAAATGAAATGCTATGTTCATTTGATGCATTGGGAATCTTCTTCTTAGGCAACTTGGCACGGGTTGGTTGCCTAGAGCTAGATGTCTCACCCTTATACATAAAAGCATGATTAGGGCTAGAGTGAGACTTCCTAGAATGAATTTTCCTAATTTTGTCCTCGGGATAACCGGCAGGGTATAAAATGTAACCCTCGTTATCCTGAGGCATGGGAGCTTTGCCCTTAACAAAGTTGGACAATCTCTTAGGAGGGGCACTAATTTTGACATTGTCTCCCCTTTGAAAGCCAATGCCATCCTTAATGCCCGGGCGTCTCCCATTATAAAGCATGCTACGAGCAAATTTAAATTTCTCATTTTCTAAGTTGTGCTCGGCAATTTTAGCATCTAGTTTTGCTATATGATCATTTTGTTGTTTAATCAAAGCCATATGATCATGAATAGCATCAATATCAACATTTCTACATCTAGTACAAATAGATACATGCTCAACAATAGATGTAGAGGATTTGCAAGATTTTAATTCTACAACCTTAGCATGCAACATATCATTTTTAGTTCTAAGGTCAGAAATTGTACCATTGCAAACATCTAGTTCTTTAGCCTTAGTAATCAACTTTTCATTTTCTACTCTAAGGCTAGCAAGAGATACATTCAATTCATCAATCTTAGCAAGCAAGTCAACATTATCATCTCTAAGATTGGGATTTGAACCATTACAAACATGTGAATCAACCTTAGCATTTAAAATAGCATTTTCATTCCTAAGGTTGTCAATCATCTCACGGCAAGTGCTTAGCTCACTAGATAATTTTTCACATTTTTCTACTTCTAGAGCATAAGCCTTTTTAACCTTAACATGTTTTTTGTTTTCTTTAATTAGACAATCCTCTTGGGAATCCAAAAGGTCATCCTTTTCATGAATAGCACTAACCAATTCATTTAATTTTTCCTTTTGAGCTATGTTAAGGTTGGCAAAAAGGGAACGCAAATTATCCTCCTCATCACTAGCATTATCATCACTAGAAGATTCATATTTAGTGGAGGAGTTAGATTTAACCTTTTTCCTTTTGCCATCCTTTGCCATGAGGCACTTGTGGCCGACGTTGGGGAAGAGAAGTCCCTTGGTGACGGCGATGTTGGCGGCGTCCTCGTCGTCGGAGGAGTCGCTTGAGCTTTCGTCGGAGTTCCACTCCCGACAAACATGGGCATCACCGCCCTTCTTCTTGTAGTACCTCTTCTTCTCCTTTCGCCTCCCCTTCTTGTCGTCACCTCGGTCACTGTCACTAGATATAGGACATTTAGCAATAAAATGACCGGGCTTACCACACTTGTAGCAAACCTTCTTGGAGCGGGACTTGTAGTCTTTCCCCCTCCTTTGTTTGAGGATTTGGCGGAAGCTCTTGATGACGAGCGCCATTTCCTCATTGTCGAGCTTGGAGGCGTCGATTGGTTGTCGACTTGGTGTAGCCTCCTCCTTCTTTTCCTCCGTTGCCTTGAATGCAACGGGTTGAGCTTCGGATGTGGTGGCATCATCAAGCTCGTTGATCTTCCTCGAGCCTTCGATCATGCACTCAAAACTTACAAAATTCCCGATAACTTCCTCGGGGGTCATTTTAGTATATCTAGGATTACCACGAATTAATTGAACTTGAGTAGGGTTAAGGAAAATAAGTGATCTTAGAATAACCTTAACCACCTCGTGGTCATCCCATTTTACGCTCCCGAGGTTGCGTGCTTGGTTCACCAAGGTCTTGAGCCGATTGTACATGTGTTGTGGCTCCTCCCCTTTGCGAAGCCGGAACCGACCGAGCTCCCCCTCAATCGTTTCCCGCTTGGTGATCTTGGTGAGCTCATCACCTTCATGCGCGGTCTTGAGTAAATCCCAAATCTCCTTGGCGCTCTTCAACCCTTGTACTTTGTTATACTCCTCTCTACTTAGAGAGGCGAGGAGTATTGTTGTTGCTTGAGAGTTGAAGTGCTCGATTTGGGCCACCTCATCCTCATCATAGTCCTCATCCCCTACGGATGGTACCTGCGCGCCAAACTCAACAACATCCCATATGCTTTTGTGGAGCGAGGTTAGATGAAATCGCATTAAATCGCTCCACCTAGCGTAATCTTCACCATCAAAAGTTGGTGGTTTGCCTAATGGGACGGAAAGTAAAGGTGTATGTTTGGAAATGCGAGGGTAGCGTAGGGGGATCTTACTATACTTCTTGCACTCTTGGCGCTTAGAAGTGACGGAGGGCGCATCGGAGTCGGAGGTCGATGTTGATGAAGTGTCGGTCTCGTAGTAGACCACCTTCCTCATCCTCTTGTGCTTGTCGCCTTTCCGATGCGGCTTGTGGGAAGAAGATTTTTCCTTCTTCTCTTTGTGGTGAGAAGAAGATTTCTTCTCCTTCCCTTTGTTGGAGGAGCTCTTCTTCTTCTCCCTCCTTTTGGTGCGGGACTCTTCCGATGAAGTGCTCCCGTGGCTTGTAGTGGGCTTTTCGCCGGTCTCCATCTCCTTCTTGGCGTGATCTCCCGACATCACTTCGAGCGGTTAGGCTCTAATGAAGCACCGGGCTCTGATACCAATTGATAGTCGCCTAGAGGGGGGGTGAATAGGGCGAAACTGAAATTTACAAATATAAACACAACTACAAGCCGGGTTAGCGTTAGAAATATAAACGAGTCCGCGAGAGAGGGCGCAAAACAAATCGCGAGCAAATAATGAAGTGTGACACACGGATTTGTTTTACCGAGGTTCGGTTCTCTCAAACCTACTCCCCGTTGAGGAGGCCACAAAGGCCGGGTCTCTTTCAACCCTTCCCTCTCTCAAACGGTCCCTCGGACCGAGTGAGCTTCTCTTCTCAAATCAAAGCCGGGAACAAAACTTCCCCGCAAGGGCCACCACACAATTGGTGCCTCTTGCCTTGATTACAATGGAGTTTTGATCACAAGAACAAGTGAGAAGGAAAAGAAGCAATCCAAGCGCAAGAGCTCAAATGAACACGGCAAATCACTCTCACTAGTCACTAGGGTTTTGTGTGGAATTGGAGAGGATTTGATCTCTTTGAATGTGTCTAGAATTGAATGCCTAGCTCTTGTAAGTGGTTGAGAAGTGGGAAAACTTGGATGCAATGAATGGTGGGGTGGTTGGGGTATTTATAGCCCCAACCACCAAATGTGGCCGTTGGGAACCTGTCTGTTCGATGGCGCACCGGACAGTCCGGTGCACCCTGCCACGTCATCACTGCCGTTGGATTCTAGCCGTTGGAGCTTCTGACTTGTGGGCCCGCCTGGGTGTCCGGTGCACACCGGACATGTACTGTTTGATGTCCGGTGCACCGGTATGGGCGTGTCTGACGTCTGCGCGCGCTGCGCGCGCATTAAATGCACCGCAGGGAGCCGTTGGCGCCGCAGGGAGCCGTTGCTCCGCTGGCACACCGGACAGTCCGGTGCACACCGGACAGTCCGGTGAATTTTAGCGGAGCGGCTGCCGCGCGAACCCGAGGCTGACGAGTTCTGGAGACCGCGCTTCCTTGGAGCACCGGACATGTCCGGTGCACACCGGACAGTCCGGTGAATTATAGCGCGCCGGCTTCCGAGAATTCCCGAGGGCGAAGAGTTTGAGTTGGTGTCCTCTGGGCGCACCGGACACTGTCCGGTGCCTCCAGCCAGAGGTGCCCTCGGTTGCCTCATCGCTTCTTTGTTGAATCCAACACTTGGTCTTTTTATTGACTGAATGTGAACCTTTACACCTGTATACTCTATACACTGGGGCAAACTAGTTAGTCCGATTATTTGTGTTGGGCAATTCAACCACCAAAATTATTTGGGAACTAGGTGAAAGCCTAATTCCCTTTCAGAAAGTGTGAAAGCATTCATATAGAAAAAAATAGATATAAAAAAAAGGAAAAACCTTTTCTTTTTCTCTCTCTCCCCTTCTCCCCTTTTGGCCCAGCCGCCCCCCTTCCCCCCGTTCCCTCCCCCGCCGTGGGCCGTCCCGGCCGGCCCAACCACGCCCGCCCCCTCCCCCTTTGGGCCCAAGCGGCCCAGCCGCCCCCTCCCCCCTTTCCCCAAAATTTCCCTCCCCGCGGGCCCTGCCCGTCATTCTCCCTCTCTCTCTCCCTCTCCCTAACCCTAGCGCCGCCGCCGCCCTCTCCCTGCCCTAGCGCCGCCGCCACCGCTCCCTCCCCAGCGCCGCCGCCGCGCCACCCTCCCCCGCCGCGGTGAGGCCCCCCCTCTCCTCCCCTCTCCTTCCCCCTTCTCCCTCCTCCTTCCTCCCCCGTCTGGCCTCGCTCGGCCGCCCCCGGCGTCCCCCGTCCGGCCTCGCCCGGCCGCCCCCGCGCCGTCCTCGGCAGGCCCCGCCTCGCCGCACCCTGGCTCGGCCGCCCCCGCGCTGCCCCACCCTGACCCCGCCCCCCGGCGAGCCCGGCCCCGCCCCGTCGTGCCTCGGCCCGGCCGCACCCGTGCTCGGCCCCGCTCCGGCGAGCCGCCCCTCCCCTTCCTCGCCCCCGTGCCCGGCTCAGCTGCCCCCCCCCCCCGGCGAGCCCGCCCGGCCCCAGCCCCGGCCACGCCGGCCGCGGCCGGCCTCGCCCCGCGCTCGCCGGCGTCCCTCCCGGCCCCGGCCGCCCCCGGCGAGCCCGCCCCCCTGCTCGTCGCCCCCGGTCGCGTTCGGCCTCGCCCCGCGCCGCCCGGCCTCGCCTCGCGCTCGCCGCGGCCTCGCCCGGCCGCGCCCGCTGGCCCCGGTCGTCCCGGCCATGGCGGCTCGACGCGCTCCCCTGTCCGCGACGTCGCTGTCGCCCGTGTTCGCCCGCCCGCCCCGGCGTGCCGCTGGCGTGCCCTGCTCGCGTCGTGATGGCCTCGGCGCGGCCTCGAGCTCGGCCCAGCGTACCTTTGGCACGCGGCCTCGAGCTCGGCCAACGCGCGGCCCCGACACGTGCGCGACTCGTTCGTGACACGATCGTCTACCCCGAGCCACCCGTCTACCCCCCCTGTGCATTCCGTGCGTAGTGATCGTGTTATGTAATCAATAAATGGAAACCCAAATTAGAAATTGTTTACGTTAGTTAATACATGTAAGTAATTATCTACCTCATCCAATGTCGGTCAACTGAAAATGGTCATGATTTGAGTTATGCATGTAGCTAATCCTTTTGTTAGAACTAATTGGAGCTAAGTAGAACTAAAGCACGTAGCGTCTAGTTATTCGTCTACCCGTAATGCGCCTCGAGTATAAGCCTTGACCCTCGCGAGACCTTTCCCCGCCTCTTTCTAACCATGGTAAATCCATTATCGTATGTGATATTCTATGCATATTTACTTTATTTGTTCTCTTGTATGGTGTACCGTTTGTTTCCTAATTTGAATGGATGGATGTATGTATGCTTGCAATCGCATAGAGAACGATTCGGTCGAGGAGCCCGAAGAACTCGCAGGAGAAGCCCCTGAGCAGTAGTCGGTTGGTGGAGGCAAGTGTCCCTTGACCTATCTCTGTCCTATTTATTCTTTAATTCACCTCCCGCATTACACATTTATACCTAAGGATGTACTAGCTTTGTTATCCATATCCTTGTTTACCTATTTGGGTTGGATTATTATTGTTTAGCTTTATGCTATTGCTTAACTCTAATCAACGAACATGATGAGATTATCTATGATACGCTGTTTTCCCCTCTCTTATTATGATGTTATACTTGTGGCCTTTAAGGGGGCTCGAGCGGTTTCTCGAGTGCCTCTCCGTAAGGACCTGTTCTTTGGATGACCGCCCGAGAAAACAGTGCAACCATGAGGGTGGAATGGGATGCCCTTAGCTGAATAATTAGAGGATCCGGGGTGTAGTTCGCTTAGCCGTTGTGCCATCAATGGGGCTCGGTGTATGCGGCTCGCTCTGCCAAGTTTGGGTTCGCCCCTTGGGGAGGAGTGCGGTGCATTTAGGAAACCTAACGGGCGGCTACAGCCCCGGGGAATCTTTGTAAAGGCTACGTAGTGATGCCCTGCTGGGTCACCTTGGTAGTGATCAATGGAGAGTCATGATCTCCGGGCAGAAAGGGAATCACAGCTTGTGGGTAAAGTGCACAACCTCTGCAGAGTGTTTAAAAACTGATATATCAGCCGTGCTCATGGTTATGAGCGGCCAAGGGAGCTCCAGTGATTAGTGGTACTTGAGTTAATGTTAAAACCTGGCTTTCTACTAGCAAATAATAATCTGACCAACTAAAAGCAACTGCTTGACTTATCCCCACATAAAGCTAGTCCACTACAGCCAAACAGGATACTTGCTGAGTATGTTGATGTGTACTCACCCTTGCTCTACACACCAAACCCCCCCATCCCCAGGTTGTCAGCATTGCAACCACTGCTCAGGAGAAGATGAAGTCGTGGAAGGAGACTTCCAGGAGTTCCAAGACTACGATGATTTCTAGGCGTGAGTTAGCGGCAACCCCCAGTCGGCTGCCTGTGAAGGCCGCGTTTATCTACATTTCTTTTTCGCACTTTGATTTATTGTAAGGACTATATGGATGTCTCAGACATGATGTAATCGACTATTTCCCTTTTTAATACTATTTGAGCACTGTGTAATGATGTCCATGTTATGTAATTGTTGTGTACGTGAATTGCTGATCCTGGCACGTACATGGTTCGCATTCGGTTTGCCTTCTAAAACTGGGTGTGACAGTTATAAACTCAAGATCGCTCATGAGGGGAACACTATGACGATGATCACAAAGATGGAACTCATTGAAGGTGAACTTGGGAGGTTCGCCATGAACAGAGGTCAAGACTCAATAGAAACGTACAACAGGCTCAAAACTTTGGTGCACCAAATCCGCAACTATGGAAGCACAAGATGGATAGATCACGACATTGTGCGCGTAATGCTAAGGTTATTTACCGTTCTTGGGAGGTTTGCCATGAAGAGAGGTGAAGACTCAACAGAAACGTACAACAGGCTCAAAACCTTAGTGCACCAAAACCGCAACTATGGAAGCACAAGATGGATAGATCATGACATCGTGCGCATAATGCTAAGCTTATTTACCGTTCCTGATCCTAATCTTGTAAACTTTATTTGTGAGAACCCTAGGTACACCAAGATGATGCCGAGGAGATTCTTGGAAAATTTGTGAGCGAGCGTATGATGGCCAAGGAGGAGAGGTACATCAATGATGTCACCAATGGGCCTCTTCCCCACTACAATGAACTACAACTCGTCACTCTCAAAGCGACAAACAACAAGGTGGCGCAAATTGAGGTATCCGACCTCAATGTAGATGAGATGGCGCTAGTTATCAAGCTCTTCAAGACCGCTTTGAAGGGACGCAAGGAGTACCACAACAAGAACAAATCAAGGGGAAAGCACGCGTGCTTCAAATGCGGTAAGTCTAATCATTTTATTGCACAATGTCCACATAATGATGACCAAGCACAAGACAAGAGCTCCAAGGGGAAGGAGAAGAAGTTTTATAAGAAGAAGAAGGGCAAGGCACACATTGACTCGCTTCCTCGGCCTTCAACAAGTCAACTCTCTTCTCCAACGAGCGTCATACATGCCTTATGGCCAAAGAGAAGAAGCTATTTACACATGACACTCCAAAGTATACTTCTTCCAGCGATGAGGAATCCGATGATGATGATGTACACTATAGTGATTTTTAAGGGCATAGAAAATTAATGAGTTGATTCATGCCTTGAATGATAACAATAGATTAATAGAAAAGCAAGAAGATTTAATTTATGAGGAACATGATAAGTTTGTAGAGGTAAAAAATTTCTTTCTTAGGAAAAGAGGAAGAATGATTTATTAGCTACTGAGTTGTCTTCATGTCATTCCTCCATTTCTAGTCTTTAAAATGCTAATGATGAAATAAGTAAGCAATTAGATGAATGTCATGTTGCTAGTTCTTCTCTTATGCATGTATCAATTTGCAATAGATGTAAAAAAATTATATTGATGCTTGCGTTGATCATGCCTCTACAATGATTAAGTTGAATGATGCAGTTGCTAGATTAAATGTTCAACTAAAAATTTGCAAAGATGAGGTTGATAAAATTAAGTTTGCAAGGGATGCCTACACCATTGGTAGACATCCTTCCATTAAGGATGGTCTTGGCTTCCATGGGGGAGCCAAGGACACAAAGAGCCATAAGGCCCCCAACTTAAGGAGAAGGGGAAGGCGCCTATGGCTAATAGTTTACATTCTTCTCATGATAGAAAGAACCATGCTTTCATTTATGATCATGTTAAGAATGCTAGAAATGTTCATCATGATGCTTGTATTGATCATGATGTGCCTGCTATGCGTCATGATGTTGTTTATTCTTCGTATGACATGACCACTTCTACTAGTTCTTCATATGCTCTTGGTACAAGTAGACCTAGGCGCAATGCTCATCAATTGTTTCTTATGCGCCTAATGTTAGGAATGCATCTCATGGTCCTCCTATTTTATATCATACATTTTATGCTTCCTATGTGCTTTGCAAATCTGATCGAGTTGTTGCTTGTAATGTGGGACCTAATGCAAGAAGGGTAAGAATTGCATTTGGGTACCAAAATCCTATGTGACTAACCTAGCAGGACCCAATGCTAGTTGGGTACCTAAACCCCAAGCCTGATTCACCATGCAGGTTTATGCATCCAGTGGCATAAGCTAGATCATTGATTGTGGATGCACAAACCACATGACGGAGGAGAAGCAGATGTTCTCTTCCTACGTCAAGAACAAGGATTCCCATGACACGATCATATTTAGAGATGGGAACCAAGGCAAGGTAAATGGGTTAGGTATGATTGTGATTACTACCGAGCATTCGATTTCTAATGTTTTTTTGGTAGAATTGCTTGGTTACAATTTGCTTTCCGTTAGCCAGCTATGTCACATGGGTTATAATTGTTTATTTACAAATATAGATGTGATTGTCTTTAGAGGAAGTGATGGTTCATTAGCATTTAAAGGTGTATTAGATGACAAGCTTTACTTGGTTGATTTTACAAAAGAGAATGCTGATCTACATGCATGTTTACTTGCTAAGACCAACTTGGGCTGGTTGTGGCATCGCTGTCTAGCACATGCTAGAATGAAGAACCCGCATAAACTTATAAAGGGGAAACATGTGTTAGTACTAACCAATGTATGTTTTGAGAAAGACAGACATTGTGCAGCATGTCAAGTAGAGAAGCAAGTGGGAACAAGTCATCCGAGCAAGAACATAATGACAACATCAAGACCATTGGAGTTTATTAACAAGGATTTCTTTGGACTTGTTGCTTATCTTAGCATCGGGGGAAGTAAGTATGGTCTCATTATAGTTGATGACAATTCCTGCTTCACTTGGGTGTTCTTTTCGTAGGATAAATCTGAAACCCAAGGGACTCTCAAGCGCTTCCTAAGGTAGGCTCAAATAGAGTTCGAGTAAAGAGTCAAAAAGAAAAGGAGCGACAATGGATCTGAATTCAAGAACCTTCAAGTGGAGGAATACCTTGAGGAGGAAGGCATCAAGCACGAGTTCTCTGCCCCCTACACTCCATAACAAAATAGCATGGTGGAGAGGAAGAACAAGACGCTCATCGACATGGCGAGAACAATGTTTCAAGAGTACAAGACGTCGGAGCGATTTTGGTTGAAGTTGTGAACACAACTTGCCACGCCATAAATCGTCTCTATCTTCATTGCCTCCTCAAGAAGATGGCATACGAGCTTCTAAGTGATAACAAACCCAATGTATCTTATTTTCGTGTATTTGTGAGCAAATGCTATATTTTGGTTAAGAGAGGTATCCATTCAAAATTTGCTCCCAAAGATGTTGAAGGGTTTTTACTTGGTTATGATTCAAATACAAAAGCATATAGGGTATTCAACAAACCCTCTAGACTAGTTATGTTGTATTTGATGAGACTGGTTATAAAGTCACTAGTGATGTTGTATTTAATGAGAATAATGGCTCTCCAAGAGAGCAATTTTATCTTGATTATATAGATGAGAATGAGGTTTCAACGGCCGCACTAAGGACAATGACAATTCGAGACATACGATCACACGAACCACAAGAACAAGATCAACCATCTTGCTCAACAATGATGCAACCCCCTACTCAGGGTGAGGAACAAATACCTCAAGATGATAGTCATGGATCAAGTGGGAGCGCATGAACAAGAAGACAAGGAGGAAAACATACCACAATCATCTTTGTCCCAAGTTCGCACCACCATACAAAGAGATGATCCGATGGATCAAATCCTAGGTGACATCAGCAAGGGAGTAACCACTCGATCTCGTATGGCTAATTTTTGTGAGTACTACTCCTTTGTCTCTTCTCTTGAGCCTTTTAGGGTAGAAGAAGCATTGCAGGATCCAGACTAGGTGATGGCCATGCAGGAAGATCTCAACAACTTCAAAATAAATGAAGTATGGAGCCTGGTTCCACATCCAAAGCAAAACGTTATGGGAACCAAGTGGGTGTTCTGCAACAAGCAAGATTAGTATGGGGTAGTGACAAGAAAAAAGGCTCGACTTGTGGAAAAAGGTTATGCCTAAGTCACATGTTAGGATTTTGAGGAGACTTTTGCTCCTATAGCTAGGCTTGAATCAATTCACATATTATTAGCTTATGCTGCTCACCACTCTTTTTAAGCTTTCTCAAATGGACGTGACGAGCACCATCCTTAATGGACCAATCGAGGAGGAGGTGTACGTGGAGCAACTCCCTATCTTCGAGGATGACAGGTATCCCAACCATGTCTACCATCTCTCTTAGGCGCTCTATGGGCTTTAACAAGCACCAAGAGCATGGTATGAATGCCTTAGAGATTTTCTCATTTCAAATGCCTTCAAGGTCAGGAAAAGCAGATCCAACTCTTTTCACTAAAACTTGTAATGGTGACTTGTTTATATGCCAAATATATGTCGATGACATAATATTTTGTTCTACTAATCAAAAGTCTTGTAAGGAATTTAACATGGTGATGATGAAGCAATTCAAGATGTTGATGATGGGCAAGCTGACATACTTCCTTAGATTCCAAGTAAAATAGCTCATGGATGGTACTTTATTATCCCAAACAAAGTATACACAAGACACTCTCAAAAAGTTTAGGATGAAGGATACAAAGTCCATCAAGACACCGATGGGAACGAACGGACACTTGGACCTTGGCATAGGAGGTAAGTCTGTAGATAAAAAGGTATACAAGTCTATGATATGTTTCTTGCTTTATTTATGTGCCAGTAGACTAGACATTATGCTTGTCGTATGCATGCACGCCAGATTTCAATCCGACCCCAAGGAATGTCACCTTGTGGCCGTGAAGTAGATTTTGAGATATTTGGTTCACACGCCTCACCTCGGGCTTTGGTATCCCAAGGTGTCTACCTTTGACCTAATTGGGTACTCAGATTCTGACTATGTTGGGTGCAAGGTAGATAGAAAGAACACATCAAGGACATGTCAGTTTTTATGGAGTCCCTGGTGTCTTGGAGCTTAAAGAAATAGAATTACATTGCCCTATCCACCACCGAGGCCCAGTATACTTCCGCAGGTCAGTGTTGAGTGCAATTACTTTGGATGAGGCAAACCCTCTGGGACATTGGCTACAATCTGAGCAAAGTCCCACTTCTATGTGACAATGAGAGTGTAATCTGCTTGGCATATAATCTTGTTGAACACAGCCGCACTAAGCACATAGACATCTGGCATCACTTCCTAAGCGACCACCAACAAAGGGGAGATACTGATATATGGCATGTTAGCACTGATCACCAACTAGCCAATATATTCACCAATCCTTTAAATGAGAGGAGGTTTTGTGAGTTGTGTAGTGAGCTAAATGTCTTTGATTCGTGGAACTTGGATTGATTCTTTATTCTTTAATTCATATTTTTGCTTATGTGGTGCTCAAGTTGTAGAATGTCATCCCCGGACTTCACAAGTCCTTGCACATTGATGCATATGTTGAAGGGGAGGATATACTAAAATTGGACCCTTTGAGACTAATGCTTTTGTTTGAGTTGAGTTCTTGTAGTCTCAAAGAAGGATTGAAAGGGAAAAGGTGAATTTGGACAAAGGAAGGCGCTTTCGTTGCTTAAAAGGTTATCAATATACTTTGTTCCAAATTGCCTTGGATTTTCATTGCCTTTGCTTTTCATTTGCTATTTTTGGTGAGGCAATGGGGTTAGGCCACCAGTTTCTTCGTTTAAGGCCAAAGAAACTGGATGAACCACCACTTAGAGTTTTTAAAATGATCTTATCATGAACAATAATTAAGCCAACAATAATGATAAAGCATGATCATAATTTAGATACAAGGTGCATGGTTGTAACACCCTGATTTTGGGGGTATAAAATTTCTTTCTAATTATCACCCAAAATCATGCGTTACTCTTCCTTTTTCTCACTCTAGACTTTCTCTCTCTCTAGATCCTCTCTCCCTTTTTCCTTTTTGATTAGAAATAGCTTAAACTAGTGGAGGTTAATTATTTATTTTTGTCAAAACCTTATGAGTCATGACATGTTGCATCATGTTGAACTTAAAATATTCTTTGAAGTGTTGCACAAGTTTGAATTCATTTGAAATTGAAACCTAGTTTGAATTTGGATTTGAAGACCCTATAGAAAAGAAATAGAAAAGGAATTAGAAAATCCAGAGAAAAAGAAAATGAGAAAGCAGCCCAAACCAGCCCAGTCGGCCCAGCCAGGCCGCGAGCCCGCGCCGACTGACAGGCGGACCCCGCCTGTTAGTGGCAGTTACCCTCTTGTGCGCACCCTCTATAACACCCCGGGGTCCACAAACACCCCGGGATGCTACTGAACAACACTTCTGACATCTATATATAAAACTTTGGCAGCATCCCCTTTGCAAATTGCATAAATGAGGGAGGGCAACGGTGTATAAACATATATCATGACAAAAAAAACATACTAGACATTAATAATCTGCTAGCAAAGGGAAGATAATCGTAACGACATGAACTGAATTAACCAGTGTGCACGACTAGTTAAAAACAAACATTCTTTGACAAGAAGTTTCTAATTAAATCATGGATTTGTCTGGGCAGCGTTATTATGATATAATTCTCATCAGGGACAATTAATCACGAATGAACCAGCTTATGCCTACATCATACTCTAAAGTATGAACCTCCAAAAGTCAATAACCCAAGCTAATTATTTGGTTCTTCAAGCAATGTGTGCAACGTGTCGCTACTTCCCACTCCCCTTGATAAGCATCAAGCACCTGCATTGAGTAATGCAAGAGTGAGATGAAACATCTCAGGAAGCACATTGTTTTGACGAGATATTTAAACCATAAGATGAATTAATGAACAATTTATAGGAATCACAATTAAGATCAGAATTACTTGTAGATATAGAACTCAATAATCCCAATATAATCAATACCATCTCACTTCCTCGAACAACTAAAATAGTTTGTATAACATTTCCCTGCGTCAACAATATCTGCAAATATCACTTCAATGAATGCATGTGAATGCAATGCATATGTCCTCTGCCTTCATACCTCTGAGGGTATGAAGCCGCATCGTACCCATCCTTGGGCAACGTATGATGCTAAGTTATACCGGTACGGTCGGACCATAGGTCACGACAAAACTTCAAATGCAAATGAATCATGCAATGCATATGGCATGCTGCATTTATCAATATACTTCACTTCCTTCAGATACAATACAAACCTCAAATAATACTTCATCTTCCATTAGATACAATACAAACCTCAAATAATACTTCATATTCCTTCAGATACAATACAAACCTCAAATAATACTTCATCTGCCTTCAGATACAATACAAACCTCAAATAATACTTCATCTTCCTTCAGGGGTGTGAATTAATCTCATGGGTCATACTCGAACATAATCATCATCAATATATGATAGAGCATCAATATAATACAATCAAGTAAAATATCATCATAGAGTTCAATTATGAATGAATCCAATAATTCTAAATATTAGAGTGTAGGCGATAAACATAACAAGTCAAAACAGTAGCAAACCACCGCTACATTTACTTGCCTTCTCCTAAGAAGAAAAGTTCACGAGCCACGATCCGGAGCAATGCCATCTTCTATAGAGTACACAATTCAATACAAACAATCCATACAACATTTATACAATCAACATGGTGCTTCTATAGTCCAAATCGATATTCGGCCGAACCGACATCATAATTATTGGTAAATAACATAACTGTTGCTTGTCATTTTTATATATAATTAAAACTGCAATAGCAATGATAACAAATCAATACTCTACATCATCTACACTAAACAACCTTTAAATTTTGCATTCAGAAGATAATTCTATTTTTTACGTATACTAATCCATAAATAGTTAACAACTTAACTGAATGATTCAGTTTTGGACAGCAGCCAACTCACTTTGAAATTCTATAGCTCCCAGACGACGCGTCCAAATTCAGAGTATAAGCATTCTATGGAAAGCTCATATAATATAATAAACAACATTCCATAGTGGTTTGTGCAGATTAGGTACTCAAGGTAGATAAAAATGGGTTACAAATTAATAACTCATTGTTGTAATCATTAACTGAATAATTCTATTTTGGACAGTAACACATCTGACTTAGAAATTCCATAGCTCCCAAACGACTTATCCAAACTGGATGAGTAAACAATCTATAGAAAGATCAACTAACCTATCACAAAACACTCCATATAATTCAGAGTCCATTTTGGCTCTAATTATTTATAAAACGGCACCCAAACCTAAACATTGTAACATGTACTGAAACATAACAGAACGCATCGTGTAACTTCAGAAGCTGATAACTTCGTCAATACCCAACCAAAAAAAGTAAATAAATACTTGTTGGAAAGGTTAGAAGATCCTCTACAATTTCTTCCATTATGACTTAACCAGATTTGGACTCTAAAGGCCTCCAAAACGCTCTGAACTACTACAGGCGCATGGTGTTAACCTGACAGCAACAGCAGACGACTTTCATACCTCATAACACCTTTAATCCACAACAGAAAAATGTCGGTAAGTACCCATATGGAATGTACTGATAAGCACTATAAGTTTCGTTTAAAAAAGTATTTCCAGATTCAAGCTCTAAAACCATCAAAACGTCAACAGTTTGTTGTAACCTTAATCTGAAAATGAAACTGAAATCGGGATTTCGCGAGTTGGGTTCCTTGGCTGTCCAAGAATTGAATTAAAACGACAAAGGAAAAAGTGATTACACAGTTAGTCACCCGAAAGACCAGGATCTCCTTCCTGCTATCTCCCTTCTCCCTCCACTGCGCTAGAATTCAGATTTGTCCCCACTCTCCAATCCTTCGTAGGTTGCGCTATGGGATGGAGAGCAAGGGAGATGTGCTGCTGGTCGCAAGAGAGAGACGGCCCCTATGGTTGCTAGGGGTAGGGAGGTAAAATAGAAAAAAAACTCCCGCAACCCTAATATCCAATGGCTCATATCGTCTGACACTCGAAAAGACTCATTGGGCTCCAAAGAAGACAACTAGTAATTGATCGGAATCATCTCGATGAGATCTATACATCTACGACCTCCAATCATCCATAGGACACACCATATTTGGGTTACAAAACATGGTTTAATTTTTAGGGCGTTACATTCTACCCCCCTTAAAAGAATTCGTCCTCGAATTCTGCCATTTCTACAAATCAAAACATTCACCAACGGTAAAACTCAGTCAAAGTCCCTAAATAGACTCATATAATAGACTAGTAGCATTGATGCCATCTTGAAAAAAAGTTTTTCCCGAAACAACCTCTAACTCAGACTAATTTATCAAAGAAAACAATATACCTTGACAACAATCATAAAACAATATAAAATGAAACCCAAGGCATTTTCATAGGTGCAATCAACATTAGGATTTCCCATCATCGAATTTGAATGCAGCTCCCCAGTCTTTAAACAACACTTCACCAAATATGTTAGAACACTAAGCACAACAATCTTCAAATTCAACAACCTCGTTTGTTAATGCCACTAAGGCCAAACATCCATATATCGTCAATGTATCAAACACCTGACATACCACTCTCAAGCACTATAAAACATGGTTGTTTTTACATTAGAATCCAACTACTGGGTACCTCTAAACTATTCTGTTGACATGAGGCAAATGGTGCTCATGTCATATAACGTCTTTTTCTCCTCTCAAAAGAGATAAAATTCGCAAGACTCATAAAGCAATGAAGGGATAACAACAAGAAAAACTAATGTACTTCTTGACACAGACTCATGCAAAAGCTCCATAAATAATACTTTCAACACTAAAATAATAACACGATACTATGCTCAACAGGAGTAATTGGACTGCAATAATACAATCCACATAACCAAACTACCTTGATTAACCTCACATACAACAAAACCTCCTATTACTGCACTTGAACAATTTGTACCTCGTGATATCACATGATGCATTCAAAGTAGTAGACATACATGATCTATCAAACCATCATTCATATGAAGAAAAAAAATCTCAATCTGATGCAACAACCACATCATTATAGAGATAGATGACTAACAAACATAAGCAACTCCCAGATAAGCATTGACTTCGTTTAAGATAAAGCGGTCCAAAACAATGATTCAACAAGCATGCATAGAGAAAATGATCATAAAAAATCAAACTACCATATATCGTCGATGAATAAAAAAATATATAAAATGGGTTGTCAATATCGTCCACATGACTAGCCTGTAACAACAAAAAATTATGCATAGCCTTTATGGCTATTGAAACAAACCATAGAAGGAAAACATGCACGCCTCTTCAACTATAATATTGACATAAAATCCACTTGAAACCACCCTATTTATTGTTAAAAATAAGGTTGCACACCATAAGAAAACCTATCAGGTAAACATGGTTGGACTTATCAATCTACGCCATCTCACAAATTCACTCGAGTTCTACCAGTCTAAAGATTTCATAGACATTACAACGTTGCCTCTGCTCTATAGAGACTAACCAATTTTATACTAAGATCAAGTTAGCAAGTAGCCACACTAGCCTAAAAAAAGTAAGGCGCAAAGCATTGCACCCATGGAAATATTACATTGATAAGATGGGTTGCTACCCAACAGTCAATCAAACTCAACAACACCATAAAACTACATTATATAGTGTTTTCACACTACACCAAGTCGGATTAGACCCAATATACACAAGCTCAATAAACAATCGGTCCTATAAGTACAAGAACCCAAGAATCCTTTTGGGAAAAAACATCCACAGTCAAGCATATAGAAATATATGATGGTAATAGCTCAGAGATTTGAAAACATTGCATCCCAAAAAAAACATCATGACGATATGTATATAAAATAAGTACATTAGTAGCTTCACTTGCATAATATCTTCAATAACAACCACATCAAGAAACCAATATTAAATAGAAGTAACATATCATATCAAGCATTACGTCGTTAACGACATACCCCATCAAACCATAAAGGGATTTGGAGTAAGGATGTTTTAGTCATCTATACAATAAAATACTAATATGAAAGATATACGAACCCATACCCTTCCTATATATGCAAGTGTGTCAAATTTATCTTCAAATTGCGTAGAATCTACAACCTATCCTCTGATACCAACTGTAACACCCCGGGATGCTACTGAACAACACTTATAACATCTATATATAAAATTTCGGCAGCATCCCCTTTGCAAATTGCATAAATGAGGGAGGGCAACAGTGTATAAACATATATCATGACAAAAAACATACTAGACATTAATAATCTGCTAGCAAAGGGAAGATAATCGTAACGACATGAACTGAATTAACCAGTGTGCACGACTAGTTAAAAACAAACATTATTTGACAAGAAGTTTCTAATTAAATTATGGATGTGTCTGGGCAGCGTTATTATGATATAATTCTCATCAAGGACAATTAATCACGAATGAACCAGCTTATGCCTACATCATACTCGAAAGTATGAACCTCCAAAAGTCAATCACCCAAGCTAATTATTTGGTTCTTTAAGCAATGTGTGCAACGTGTCGCTACTTCCCACTCCCCTTGATAAGCATCAAGCACCTGCATTGAGTAATGCAAGAGTGAGATGAAACATCTCAGCAAGCACATTGTTTTGACGAGATATTTAAACCATAAGATGAATTAATGAACAATTTACAGGAATCACAATTAAGATCAGAAATACTTGTAGATATAGAACTCAATAATCCCAATATAATCAATACCATCTCACTTCCTCGAACAACCACAATAGTTTGTATAACATTTCCCTGCGTCAACAATATCTGCAAATATCACTTCAATGAATGCATGTGAATGCAATGCATATGTCCTCTGCCTTCATACCTCTGAGGGTATGAAGCCGCATCGTACCCCTCCTCGGGCAACGTACGATGTTAAGTTGTACCGGTACGGTCGGACCATAGGTCACGACAAAACTTCAAATGCAAATGAATCATGCAATGCATATGGCATGCTACATTTATCAATATACTTCACTTCCTTCAGATACAATCAAGGTTCTTATGGCGTCGCCTTGGCGACGCCTAGGCGTCCAGGCGACTCTAGTTTCTAGGCATCGGCGCCGCCGCGCCTTGGCTGCGTATGGCGTCGCCACGGCGCGCCTAGGCGTCGCCATGGCGTCCAGTTCCGCCACGGACGCCACGGACGCGGGAGTTTTTGAGGGTCGCTGGCCGCTGCTTCCCGCGCGTAGCCACGTACAGACAGGGTTTTAGCCTTACTGTTTTAGGGTTTGCAGCCGCCTTCCTGAGCGCCGCCTCTGCTGTCTGCTCCAGTGAGTCGCGCCGCCGCTCCTCCATCTAGCGTCGCCTCTGCTCCAGTGCGCCACGCGGCCTTTGCTCCAGTGCCGCCGCGCCGCCTGCTCCAGTGCGCCACGCCGCCTGGCGCCTGCTCCATCTAGTGCCGCCTCTCCTCCAGTGCTTTCCTCAGGTCTTCCTCTTCCTCTGCTATTCCTCTTCCTCTTCCTCTGCTCTTCCTCAATTCATCTGTTGAGTGCTACTACTCGCCTGCTCTCCCTCTGTCCCTCATCTCCTATTTTGTATGCAGCAAGCCAGCAAGAGTGCACCACTGCAAGTCTGCAACAACACCCTGCCACCCTCATCAATCAATGGCTAGCCCATCTTCAGTCAACAATGTCAACTATGATCCAAAGACAGACAAAGCAAGGAAGGCTAGCTCAAATGATCCAGGTTGGAAGTATGGTTATTGGGCAAATTTGGCAAATAGAGATCAAGTGACATGCACCCTTTGTGACACCATAGTTTCTAGAGGGATAAAAAGGCTAAAGCAGCATCTAGCAGGTGGCTATGGAGATACAAAGATGTGTTCAAAGACCACTACTGCAATTAGAAACGAGATGAGGGATTACCTGGAATCCAAAAGAAGGAAAACAGCTATTTTCCTAGATGATAATGAGCAGCAAGAGGAGGAAGAGGATGTAATGGTGGTGGATGCAGCAGCTGAATCTGTTCAAGTTCAACAAGATGAACCTATAGAATCCCAAGGCTCTAAGGTACAACCAAGTTCAGGGACTGCAGCCAAACACAAGCGTGCAACCTATCTGTACAAGGATACAACATCAATCAAGACCAAGGAAAATCAAGCAAGCAAGCAAAAGTCAATTGTGGAGATGCTTCGGAAATCACCTGAAGATGTAGTTGATGAAAGGCGTAAAGGGTGTTCTCAACCCACAATTGCATCCAAGATTAAGTCCAAAGAGGAGAAGAATTATGTTGATATGCAATGGGCTTTGTGGTTTTATGAATGCGGTGTGCCATTTAATGCAGCAGCAGCAAGACAATTTCAGGTTGCAGTTGAGGCAACTGCCGAGTTTGGTTCAGGCTATAAGCCTCCATCTCCATATCAACTTGGGCAGCCATTGCTTAAGGATGCTGTGAAATTGACAAGTACTATGAGGGAGGAACACGAGAGGGCATGGAAGCATTATGGTTGCACGCTTATGTCAGATGGATGGTCTGATAGGAGGGGCAGACATTTGATCAACTTCCTTGTGAATAGTCCAGAGGGGACATACTTCTTAGAGTCTGTGGATGCATCAAGTGAAGTTCATGATGCATTTATGCTAGCTGATTTATTAGGGAAGAAAATTGAAGAGATTGGGAAAGAAAAAGTGGTTCAGGTTATCACTGAAAATGGGGCTAACTACAAGGCAGCAGGTAGGATACTTATGGAGAGGTTTCCTTCACTTTTTTGGAGCCCATGCGCTGCACATTGCTTAGATATTATGCTAGAAGACATAGGAAACTTGAAGGAATTTAAGAAGCCCATTGTACGTGCAAGACGTGTCACAACTTTCATCTATAGGCACGGTAGAATTCTTAGTTTAATGAGAGAGAAGACAGGTGGGGCAAATCTTGTGAGAGCTGCAGCCACTAGATTTGCCACTGCTTTCCTTACTTTGAAAAGTTTGTACAAGCACAAGGATCCTTTGAAGGCCCTATTTCTTAGTGAAGAATGAAATGGAAACAAGTTGGCAAAAACTGATGTAGGTAAGGAGGCTTGTGATATTGTGCTCTCTGTGGAGTTTTGGAATAAAGTTGAAGATTGTCTTAGAGCTTCAGCCCCTCTCCTCATTGTTCTTAGAGTGGTTGATGGTGATGAGAAACCTGCAATGCCAGAGGTCGCAGCACTAATGAAACATGCAAAAGAGAAGATCAAGCTAAGCTTTGCTATTGATAGCAAGAAAAGCTTACTTAAGAGAATCATAGACATCATTGAGAAACGATGGATGAAACAAATGGACCATCCTTTGTATGGGGCTGCTCTTTATTTGAATCCAGGAAAATTGCATCATCTCATTCGAGATGATGATGATGCAACTGTTGGCCAACTAAGAGGTTGTTTCCTTGATGTGCCTGCAAGAATGGTGGATGATGAAGAAACAAGAGCCAAGATTGATGCTCAATCCTTAGACTATGAAGCTCTTAGAGGAGAGGCCTTCTCAAACAAAATGGCCAAGAACAACCTAGAGACAATGAACCCACGTAAGTGATGCTTGTCTTGTAATTGCAGCAGGTTTTATACATTAACATCTAAATTTATGTTGTATTTCGCATTTGGCAATCAAGTTGATTGGTGGCGTTCATATGGTGGGCGTGCTATTGAGATTCAAAGGTTTGCTAGGCGTATTGTTGGTCTTTGCGCTTCATCATCGGGTTGTGAGAGAAACTGGAGTAGATTTGAGTTTGTGAGTATTGTTGTCTTTGTCTAATTGTTTAATTCTTAGCTTGTGTCTAGAATTTAAGCCAACAAATTATTCTTTTGTAGATCCATACAAAGAAACGTAATAGGTTGCTGCATAAGAGATTGAATGATATTGTCTATGTTTCCTACAACCGAAGGATGAAGACTAGGTTTCAAATAAGGCGTGAGAAGAAAGGGAAAGGTTTTGACCCTTTGGTCATTGAAGAGTTCGATTGGGATAATGAGTGGGCTGATTCCTCCTATGTGCAGCCTCAAGGTGCTCGTGGGTGTGATTGTGGTGAGGATGAGAATGGCCTTACATGGGAACTTGTTGATCAAGCTGTGGGTGCATCAAGCTCGCTGCGAGGCCGAAATCTTCCAAGGAATGCCAACAAGCGTGCAAGAGTTTCACACTCAAGGTTTGACTTCGAAGAAGATTTTGGTTCAGCCAATGAAGAAGAGGAGGACCAAGATCCACATGATGATGTTGATGTGACTGATTCTGAAGATGCACATGATGATGTTGGTGGAGAAAACACTGAGGCTACTCCAGATGAGTTCGAAGATGGATATTGACTCACTAAGAGTTGGCTGATTTCAGATTTGCAGCTTACCTATTTTTGTGCAGTGCTTCAATGCTTCACTGCTTGAGTGCTTGTGCACTTAATCAACTAGTCTTTTAATCTTTTGATTGATCTATGTCGCTAAGTCATTATGGGGCTGGACTGGAACTAATTATGCCACTAAAACTAGCAGTCTAGCATATGTTGCTGCTGCTATTTTATGTCTTACTGTTTTAATATGTCAATATTCATAGGTTAATGTAGCTTGCAGCTTGAAAGAAAAGAAGAGGGGTTGGATCTTCGATAAGAGGGATGGGTCATGGATGCTACAAGAACAACAAAGAGAAGTGCAGAGTACATACCAAAGCATGGACAACAAAAAAGGCTTGTATTGTATTTTCTAACCTTACCAATCTTGCTATTGCAAGTGTTAGATTGTTAGGATTTTTTTGCATATCCTCGCCTAGGCGATCCTCATATGGCGTCGCCTCGCCGCACGCCTAACTCGCCTAGGCGTTTGGAAGGGGGGTTGTCGCCACGCCTCGCCTTAACGCCTTAATAACCTTGGATACAATACAAACCTCAAATAATACTTCATCTTCCATTAGATACAATACAAACCTCAAATAATACTTCATATTCCTTCAGATACAATACAAACCTCAAATAATACTTCATCTGCCTTCAGATACAATACAAACCTCAAATAATACTTCATCTTCCTTCAGGGGTGTGAATTAATCTCATGGGTCATACTCGAACATAATCATCATCAATATATGATAGAGCATCAATATAATACAATCAAGTAAAATATCATCATAGAGTTCAATTATGAAAGAATCCAATAGTTCTGAATATTAGATTGTAGGCGATAAACATAACAAGTCAAAACAGTAGCAAACCAGCGCTACATTTACTTGACTTCTCCTGAGAAGAAAAGTTCACGAGCCACGATCCGGAGCAATGCCATCTTCTATAGAGTACACAATTCAATACAAACAATCCATACAACATTTATACAATCAACATGGTGCTTCTATAGTCCAAATCGATATTCGGCCGAACCGACATCACAATAATCGGTAAATAACATAATCGTTGCTTGTCATTTTTATATATAATTAAAACTGCAATAGCAATGATAACAAATCAATACTCTACATCATCTACACTAAACAACCTTCAGAAGATAATTCTATTTTTTACATATACTAATCCATAAATAGTTAACAACTTAACTGAATGATTCAGTTTTGGACAGCAGCCAACTCACTTTGAAATTCCATAGCTCCCAGACGACGCGTCCAAATTCAGAGTATAAGCATCCTATGCAAAGCTCATATAATATACTAAACAACATTCCATAGTGGTTTGTGCAGATTAGGTACTCAAGGTAGATAAAAATGGGTTACAAATTAATAACTCATTGCTGTAATCATTAACTGAATAATTCTATTTTGGACAGCAACACATCTGACTAAGAAATTCCATAGCTCCCAAACGACTTATCCAAACTGGATGAGTAAACAATCTATAGAAAGATCAACTAACCTACCACAAAACACTCCATTTAATTCAGAGTCCATTTTGGCTCTAATTATTTATAAAACGGCACCCAAACCTAAACATTGTAACATGTACTGAAACATAACAGAACGCATCACGTCACTTCAGAAGCTAATAACTTCGTCAATACCCAACCAAAAAAAGTAAATAAATACTTTTTGGAAAGGTTAGAAGATCCTCTACAATTTCTTCCATTATGACTTAACCAGATTTGGACTCTAAAGGCCTCCAAAACGCCCTGAACTAGTACAGGCGCATGGTGTTAACCTGACAGCAACAGCAGACGACTTTCATACCTCATAACACCTTCAATCCACAACAGAAAAATGTCGGTAAGTACCCATATGGAATGTACTGATAAGCACTATAAGTTTCGTTTAAAAAAGTATTTCCAGATTCATGCTTTAAAACCATCAAAACGTCAACACTTTGTTGTAACCTTAATCTGAAAATGAAACTGAAATCGAGATTTCGCTAGTAGGGTTCCTTGGCTGACCAAGAATTAAATTAAAACGACAAAGGAAAAAGTGATTACACAGTTAGTCACCCGAAAGACCAGGATCTCCTTCCTGCTATCTCCCTTCTCCCTCCACTGCGCTAGAATTCAGATTTGTCCCCACTCTCCAATCCTTCGTAGGTTGCGCTATGGGATGGAGAGCAAGGGAGATGTGCTGCTGGTCGCAAGAGAGAGACGGCCCCTATGGCTGCTAGGGGTAGGGAGGTAAAATAGAAAAAAACTCCCGCAACCCTAATATCCAATGGCTCATATCGTCTGACACTCGAAAAGACTCATTGGGCTCCAAACAAGACAACTAGTAATTGATCGGAATCATCTCGATGAGATCTATACATCTACGACCTCCAATCATCCATAGGACACACCATATTTGGGTTACAAAACATGGTTTAATTTTTAGGGCGTTACACCCTCCCTCTCTTGCTCTCTGCCCGGTGGGGCCAACCTGTCGGCTCCAGTTTCCTTCACCCGCGCGCTCTCTCTCTCTCTCTGTCTCGCGGGCCCGAATCGCCAGCCGCCGAGCCGTTGCCCCGCGCACCCCTTTCTTCTCTCTCTGCATCGTGGGCCTGCCTTGTCAGTTCCGTGTTCCCCGCGCTCGCCGTGGAATGGCGCGTGCGCACTCGCGCACGTCGCCGGATTTCTCAGCCACGACGCCCGCCCAAGCGCCCAGCTCCCTTCTTAGAGCCCCGCCAGTGCCCCACGCTCGCCTCTCGCCTCATTTCGCATACCCTCGCCCTCTCTCGCGCTCTGCCCTCGCCGCCAGCCGCTGCCGGAGACCCGCGCTCGCGTTCTCGACCATCCAGCTCGCCGGAGACCGCACCAAGCCTCCCCGAGCTCCGCCCCGAGGTGAGACACCTTTGCCCGTGCTCAATTTCCCTGGTTTCGCCCTGTGCTTGGCCAATTTTGGCATCGCCGGTGCTCGCCCGCGGCGGTCCACCGTGCTCGCACGGTGGCCGACCGATTTAGCCCAGTCTAGTTCATCGGAGTAGGTCCCTGTGTCGCCCCTGCCTCTGCTGAGGTTAGCCAAGGCCTTAGCGCGCCTTAGGACCCCTCCCCGTGGCCGGAATGGCTTACCGGAGTTACCCCGGTTCGCCCGAGACCTTCTCACCGCCGCTCTCCCCTCTCTGCCCGTGGATTCATGGCCCTTTCCCCGCCATCGAGTTCGTCGTGGCACCCTCTTCCTCTCTGCCCAACTCCGGCGACCCTAGAGCCACCGTAGCCCGCGCCTACCTCAACTCCGGCGACCTCACCGCCACGGAGAGGAGCAGCACCGCCCACAGCCATTCTACCCCCTCAGTCTGATCCCCTCCGTCCGATTCAGATCGAACGGCCCAAACCCCGGGTACCGCTTCGCGCACGCGCGCCCTGACACCCTAGCCCGCCTGTCAGCGCCCAAACCCTTTGGCACTGGGCCCGCTCGGTCAGCGCACTCTCCCCCTCGGTCGCTGACGCCCCTGGCCCGCCTGTCCGTGCTCGCCCACCCGCACGCACGCCCTCGGCCGCAGATCTAATCTCAGCCATTGGTTTTAGATCTAACGGTTAGATTAACCCGATACCCCTTCTCGCGGTAGTTTTCTTAAAGAGACCCTCGGTTTATTGGAAATCAACCTGTCGTCCCTGGTTTTCACGCGCAGACCCCTGTAATCTTGCAGATTTAGCCCTGGACTTTTAAATATTCACAGAATTAGTCCTAATTTCATATTTTGAATTCCCAAACTTGTTTATTTCATAACTTTTGCATATGAACTCCAAATTTAGTGATTCAAATTGCAAAACATTCAAAGGATTATTCTCTGTCTAAATAAAATATTTCAATTACTGTCTGCACACTCTAATTTTTAGGATTGAATATGAACTAAAGTAGATGTAGTTTTATTTATTTAATAAAATAAATAAAAGGAGAACCTTAGAGATTTAAACTTGTTTAAGCTTGTGAGATTAGTAATATGTATTACATTGGTTCATCTATGTTCCATATTTTAGGTCACAATAAAATAAGATGAACTATGTTTATATACTTGTAAGTAACACTTAGGGAAATAGTAATCTATTTTCAAATAAAGTTAATGTATGTTATAGTTTATGATATATCTTGAATTCATTATCCCTTATGTAGTACTGTGTCTTTTAAGATGTGTTCCAATGTTTGTACATGTTTGGTGTGATGTTCATTTGTACTTTCCAAATGTATTGAATGCATGCTCGCTTTATTTAGACAACGAGCAGTCCGAGGTTCCTGAGTGTGTTGTTGGAGACCTCCCTGAGCAACAACATGGTGAAGGTAAGTGTCCTCTGACCTATTATGTCCTACATACTTTATGATTCACTGTCCCACATTACATTACTTAAACCTAAGATTTGACTAGCTTTCGATTTACTTTATCCTTGTTTACCTTTTGGGGTTATCATGGTTAGCATGTTGCTATTGCCTTAACATAATCAATGAACATGATGTGAACATTTATGATACGATAATGTTATCCTGATTATGTGGATGATCTTGTGATACCTTAGGGGGCTCAGGCCTTTTTCCTGAGTACCTCTCCGTAAGGACCTGTTCGTGGAGTGACCACCCGGGATAACAGTACAACCATGAGGGTGGAATGGGACACCCTTAGCTAATTAATTAGATGAACCTGGGGGTGTAGTTGGCTTTGTCGGAGGGCCGTCAATAGGGCCCGGGGCGTAGTGCTATGCACCAGGGGAGTCTTTGTAAAGGCTACATAGTGTATCCCTAGCCATTCACCTTGGTAGTGAAGATCGGGTCTGTACAACCCAGGCTGGAAAGGGATCACGACTTGTGGGTAAAGTGTACAACCTCTGCAGAGTTTTAAAAACTGGTATATCAGTCGAGCTCACGGTTGAGAGCAGCCTTGGGATCCTCTTTGATTAGGAGAACTTTGGATACTTATATGATGATGGTTAATAATGATGATATAAAATCTGATCTCTGGTATTTCCTCTTTTGAGGAGGTACTTCTAGGTAATAACTGGGTTTATTACTAAAACTTGGCTCTACTAATAATAATAAATACTTGACCAACTAAAAGCAATTGCTTAACCTCAACTTCATATACAGCTAGTCCACTTTAGCCAAACGGGACATTTGCTGAGTACGTTGATGTGTACTCACCCTTGCTTTACACACCACCCCCACCCCAGGTTGTCCCCAGTGTACCCAATGCTCAGGAGGTGATGCTGGCAACATGGATGACTTCGAGGAGTTCCAGGAATATGATGAGTTCTAGTTCTTTCTTAGTGGCAAACCCCCAGTCAACTGCCTGTGTAGGCTTAGCATCTACGTTTCGTATTTCCGCACTTTGATAATTATGTTGAACAATGGTTATGTAATAGACTCTATGGATGTCTTGGACATCTTGATGTAATAAAATACCTTTTCTCTATTTATTTCGAGCATTGTGTGATGATGTCCAATTATGTAATCACTGTGTACGTGAGTCTCTGATCCTGGCACGTACATGGTTCGCATTCGGTTTACCTTCCAAAACCGGGTGTGACAATGGTAAACAAAACTAGGTAACCTATTAGGTCTCATTAAGTTAACCTAACAGTGCAAGCAGGGTGGGAACATAAAAGTTAATATTATTATGTAAAAAATGTGATCAAGGACACAAGTTGCATTTTACTTGCAAATCCAACTACTCCGGTGCTTCCCCAAAGTTGGGCTTTAGGTTCCTCATCACCTCACTTCTACTTGTAGTAATAGATACAAATAAGTAAATAATGGATACAAATAACATTACACCAACCATGGAATCAAACGACGTAATAATATTCTATGCGTTACTAACAAGATCGTAGGTTCGAGAACATTAAAATCAGAGTTAAAACATAGGACATATAAATATTATAGGTTTTTTAGGTTTATTTTTATACTACAAATTATTCCCAGATTTTAATTTAATAGATATTCATGCACTGTGGATGGCGGCTACTATTCCTAAGGAGTTCATGTTTGGATGTGTAAATTTAGGACTTAATGGTAACCATCTTTGTGCAAAGGGGACGACGGGTTAATTTCTACATTTACTAGGGCTCTTAATCAAAAACACCAAGGCGAAGGGGTACATTTTAATTTTAACCATTGGATCAAAACTCGGTGGTGCAGATTAGACTCTCAACTCTTTGAACAAGTATGCACTCGGGACCTAGAGATCTAGGATCCTTGGCCCATATTTTTATGGGGCATGATCTAATCCTATTCGCACATCCGCAGATTTACAATCTCTATTCCCACTAGCCGAAATGTTACACTGATCTAATCTCGCATGCCCGCTCAAGATCCAACGGCTAGGGCTTTGCCTTACACCTCCGATGACCCTGGGCGACGACGCCCACTTTACACTCAGCAGCGCAATCGCCGATGAACAACCCATCGACGCACTGGTGATCTCCCTCCAAATTCATATGGTGCTACTCCACGCTAAGGAAACGACGAAGTGAGGGGAAGGTCATTACCGTTGGTCGCGCAGTCCAATGCCCGGTCCACAATAGAGAGTGAATTTGTGGTGACTCCAACTACGACCGCTCTCCGCCGAATACTTCTCCCTCCTGGCTTTGCTTCGCTCGATGTTGGTGGCAATCGAAGGATGGCTGGATGGGCTAGAGGGGCGAGGGGCACAAGTTTAAATACCCTAGAACTGGCAGGCAGGAGCTAGGATGAAACGACCATCGGGAAGGCGGAGGTAGTTTCAACTATTCCTGGAGATCCTCCTAAGGTTGGTTACGGGGGAAGAAGATAATGCTGACCACACGGACCCACATGGAGACGTTAGATGGAAGCGATACATGCATGGTGAGATGCTGGGGAGCGGGCCCCACATGTTAGAGAAACATCTTGAGTTCGCACCTACCCGAGGGAACCCGAATGGTGGGCCCCATGTGGCGGTGATAGGGGGCACATGACGTGCATGCGGGTGGGAGCTAGCCAAGCGGGCCACCTGATAGTTACCACACACTAAGGAGAGTGGGCTGCGTGCGCGGGTGTTGGGCCGACGGGCGTGGATTCCGGCCCAAGCATCAAGTAAGCTTTCTTCTTTTCTTTTTATTTTCTGTTTTCCATTTTCTTCTTTTTATTTCTAATTTCTAATTTTCAAATTTAAATTTGTTTTGAAATCAAGCACATTTTTAATGCACAAATAAAAAAATACTCAGCATGTATTCAAATAATTTCATTAAGTGCTTTATTTATGTGGGAAAATGCTTCACACCTTATTTCTTTTATGAAGACAAATATTATTTTGAGTGCGTGTTAAAACTAAATGTTAATTCAAAATAAACATTCATTAAGTATTTTCTTTATAAAAAGTAAAGTTAAGTATAAAGAATTACATTAACCCCTATTAAGGATTGTTTATAATCAAGTGACTTATGAGGAGAAAAATCCATTCTAATGAAATCCTTTCTATCTATTAAGTTTAAGAGAAAATAATTTTTTAAAAGGAGGAAATCTTTATTTAAAAGTTGTTTTAAACTCACACTTTTGTGGAAAATCTTTCCTAAATTCCAAAATAGGATTTTGGGTGTTGCAATTAAGTGCTCAATAGACCATCTTGAACTAACTATCTTCATATGAGTATGAGCACACGTCCATAAAAAGGCAAGTTGAAGAGATAAAGTCCAAATGAGCTAAAGAGAAGAGCCAAAAGTGCAACTTAGGGTAACAAACATGATGTTTGAGTGTTTAAATAAGTTGCACGTGTCCATTACAATGTATCTTGTACCTTGGTTTGGCTACTAACTCCTTTCTGCAAGAAAAGTGACTTTTGGACTTAATTTTGAGCGTATCGCAAACCCTGGTGAAACTATGGTAAAAAGGTATGTTTCCCACACTTATTCAATTGAATTAAGTGCTAACTATGTTTGTCTAAGTCGTCGGGAAGCTACCAAAGAAAGCCAAAAGAAGTTGGAGATGTTTGGCTCAAGAAAGCCAAAACCAGACAGTCCGGTGGCCCGTCACACGTCTGTGCGACCACACCATCCATGCGATCGTCATTCGCCATCTCGCCGATCCAGCCCTCTAGGATTCCAGAACACTGGGCACCACTGCGCCAGCTTCTAGGCACGCACGGTCGAGCAATCAGGATTCAGGTTATTCTGCGACTGTCGTTCTTATTTCTCAACCTGCGAAGTGCTAATCTGCATTGTTGTATATTATTTAGTGTCTTAGATATTTTAAAACTATTTTCAGTGCATATTATCATTTACCTACGAAGTATTAATCTGCTCCGCTGTATATTATATAATTTTTTATATAGTCTAAAGGTCCACCATAATTAGTTCGCCTAGTAGCCCTCAAAATCATAGGGCATGACCGGTGATGTGTTTATTAAGAGAATTAAATCTCTTACTAATCTACGCAACTTAGAAACACCCAAGGGCGACGCTCCCATTGAACCGCGCCCGCACCTGAGTTGCCAACCCCACACGAAGATTTTTTTTTGGTAATCGAATAGAAGGCCAACGGGAATGTAAGTGGGAGGGAAAGTAAATACTGAGTACGTAGTAGGCTAAAAATCTAGTAGGGTCTGTTGAGCAGGTTTCTCTGACAATAACTTAAATTAGTGTCTTAAATTTAAATATATAACTATATACAGAAAAAACTACTTTAACAGTGCATTATTTTATAAAATTTGGTAAAAAAATATAAGACACTCTCAAGTGTCTTAAATATACTACATTATAGTGGACTATCTTATAATTTAGATTTGAGGCTTTATTATTAAAGCAGAATACTTTGTTTATGTCCTAAATCATATAAAATATATTCATTTAAATTATAGGATATTTTTATAGGACACATTGTTGGAGATGCTTGTATGGGGTGTCTCCTATAAATTTTAGTGACTAAAATTTAGTCACTTTTAGTCACTAAAATACCAAACAAAGTGATTAAAATAATAAGTGGTCTTCTAAATATAATTTCTAGGGACTAAAGTTTAATCCATAAAATTTAGGAGAGTGAGTAAGTCTCTGTTTGATTTCTTTAGTCACCTCACTAAATATTTTATTTGGTTTTAGTGGCTAAAACCGACTGAATTGCATTAATTACTTAGTAAAATTACTGCATTACTCCTATTTACGCCTGACAAAACCAACCCAGTCTTCACGCCAGAGCAGCCGATCTGCCTACAGCATGAAAGAGGGGGAAAGTAAAGGGTGTAAGAAATCCATTTTTACTCTTTTTTTTCATTCTTTGCCAAAGAACTCTCGGTTGTCGTTGACCGGCATCGGTACATCAACCCATACAAAGTTTGAATGTTTCAAATTTCATTTCAGACCGAAAGTTCTTCAGTCTTTCACAGTCGTAGAAAAATCACAAGACAGACAAAATGGAGAATTGTACACCGAAATAAAAAAAAAAAAGAGAATCAACGAATCAGGTTACTTACATTAATTCTTGTAGTTCAGTCACTGCTGAATTATGTAGTGTCTGGAAGATGTATCATACATTTGTAGACATTTTCTAATACACTATTGCATCTTAGTACAAAAGCGCAACCTAAATAAGTTTCTGGAAAGAACAAGAGAATTCGAGATCGACCACAGCCTGTTTGCTCGCTTCACTCGGCGTCTTCTTGAATAATGCTCAGCGCCCGCTTGAGCCTCGCCGTCGCCGCGGCGGCCGCAACCGCAAGCTTGTCGTCCTTCTTCGCTTGGCTCAGCAGCAACATCCCGAAATCCCCCAGCGTCTGTTGGTTGAGCTTCTCGTTGAAGAAGGCGTCCTCTCCACCGTCCTCCATTTGCTCGCGCACGGGCACGACGCGAACTGCCTTCTTCTTCTTGCCGCCGCCACGTGCCCGGCGCCGCCCGTGGCGCCGCGGCTTGCAGCTGGACGAGAGCGCCGTCGTCGCTCGCACGGCCAGCGCTGCCATGTCGGCGGTCGAAAGCGGCCTCCCGAGCATGGCCGCCGGGAGCACGAAGTATATCTGCCCCGGCCGGAGCACCTCGCCGGTGGGCAGCGCCGGCGGGGGCTCGTTGAAGTACAGCGCGTCGGAGTTGCACATGAAGAACGACGACGACGCCACGGCCATGTCGTCGCCGCCGCTCCGGCCGAGCACGTCCGAGACGCTAGAGGAAGAGGATGAGGCCGGGAGCTCCTTTAGCGACGCGTCTGCGGCGATGACCCTGGCGGGCGCCGGCGAGGCCGGCTGATGTGCCTGGCGGGACAGGCTGCCCTGGTGGATGCAAGAAAGCTTCAATCCCATGGAATCTTACCTATATGGGTCAGACAAATTTGTTAACTATGCTTCTTTGAGAATTTGGATATGGAGTTTACACATGACATAGGTGGCGCGTATATATAGAGAACTGATGGGGAGAGCGGGAGACAAGCTTTTCCATTTGAACCCTTCTTTTCTTGATCAATTGCACGGTTGGGGGAGCTCAAACGAACCCCAAGTCGGAAGTGACGGTGTGAGCGCTGACGCAACACACACGAGAAGATATCATGCAGCTGATGTACTAGTCCGTCCCGGTACACGAGCTTGTGTGTGGAGTCTACAGTGATCAAGACTCCTGTCGGTAGCCGCACCTGACACCCGTTCGCAACCAAAGTCAAATCTTGATTTACTTATCAAATCTTCTTCTAATCCTTTAAAATATCAAAACTCTCTAAAATAAGATGCTCGCAAGCCATTAAATGACTAGGTATTTTGGATAATAAATTTACAGCAAAAACTCTCTAAAATGTGAAACTTGGACTCTTTAATTTAATTTAATTCAATAGGAATAGAAAAAATGCCCAAACAAAAAATAACATAATCAACAAGTTATTGGATGCTTTGAAACTTTTTCTAGAGTGTACATGAACTAAAGAAAACAAACGGATCACAAAATGGTCACTTTAAAGTTCGAAAGTGCTCAAAATAGTGACACCTTAGCCAATTTCCAGTAGCTTGAATCAAAACTCTTAAAGAAAAAATTGATTCAAATGAAATATGGTTGAGCTAAAATTTTTGCACACACCTTTATGAGAAAGTTTCCAAGATGTTCACAAAATTTGAGTTCCAAATGATTTGAACTACGATCTCAAGTCAATAATCATAAATTCAAATCGTGGTTTTCTCAAATATGGTAAGGTGTTGAATTTTCAAGCTCCAGTTGAATTAGCCTAAACCACTTGGTGGAAATGACCATAGGAAGTCCTTGAACGTTTCTATCTAGCGCAAAATGTCTCTAAGAAATCAAATTCAAAATATTAATCAAAAGATCAAAAATGAAAGGAAAATTCAAGACAAGAACTTCAAGCAATCAAAGAAGCAGCAAAAGTGGAAATCAATTCACCATAAACCACTGTGGCCAGGGCCACACTTCCAAAATCTCAAAATACACAAATAAAAAACATTCAGCTAAAACATATGTGGATCTCCCTATCAAGAATGAAAGCCTAAAAACTAAATAAGAAATAGAAGCTAGACAAAAGGCTAATTGGGGGCGGCCCGCCTCTTATTTATAGAGGGTTTTTTTCCATATTCCAACATATCCTTAGATATTTAGAGCTAAACCACTTTGATAGGGCATAATAGCCCATCTTCAAATCTGATGATCTGACGTCCACACTTCCTTCATAGATTGGTTTTGCCTTGACACAACCTTCGCGATGGCTTCACATGCACCTCTGCTTCCTGCCAGAATCGTGCCCCAAGTTTTGTGACCAAACCCATGAAACAGTCGCTGAGTCGATTTGAGGTTCAGCCACCAAACCATCGTAGGTAGTGTACTGCATACATGTCCCCCATGTGTTGCATGCATACATGTCCCACCAAGCCCTCTAGTCATTCAGCTTATTCAGTTTGTCGATCAAGTGTCAGCGATATGATATGCTCTACCATATCGTTCCAGCGACATGATATGCTCTACGATATCCTTGTGTATGTTGGTGTCCCGAGGTGCGTTAGCCTTTATATCTAGTCATTCGACTTATTTAGTTTGTCGATCAAGTCCCAACAGTCATCTTTTACTAATGTCGGTCAATCAACACTAATTTGCATGACCTTCACCTTCATCGTCCACCTCCAACTCCACACTTCATAACTATGCACCACAAGCCAAGAGACATGTTGCACACACACGCACCTTGTTAGTCCACTCGACTCAACCGAAGACACTACTTCGTTAACAATCACTCATCACAAACTCAAACCATAAGGGCATATACCAAGCTTGAGTTCACACTTTTCAGCACTACACTGTGCACCAGGCCTCAGTGCCATGTCGACATCGACATCAAGTATCACCATCTCCCTATGGAACAAACAACCCTTGATAGAACAAAAACTGCCAAACTCAATAGTGTTTGATGAAATATTTGCTCAAAGCATTATGCCCTTCATTGAGGCTGACAATCTATATTTATATGTGTGGAAGGTATAAAGTTTTATAAGATATAACTAGATTAACTGATCTAGATACATACTAGAATATCTTGACTTAGAGTCCTAGCCTATACAATGTAGTTTCGTTTCTAACATCCCTCTTCAATCGTAACTTCACAAAGTTAAGATTATTCCAAAACTTTTGCATTAGTTGTATAGACGAACTCTTCATGAACCCATCAATCATTAGATTTTTAAAGCAATCGATTGAATCTTAAGTTGTTTTCTTGCTACATTTTATCGGACAAAATGATAACCAATTTCAATATGTTTAACTCTACCATGGAACACTACATTTGCAACAAGATACGTGGCTCCAAAATTATCACACAATAAGCATGTTTATCATTTTCCTTAATGCCAAGTTCCTTAAAGATAGATTGCACCCATAAAATTTCTCCAATAGCATTAGCCATAGCTCGATATTCAGCCTCTATACTTGACCTAGAAATAGTAGGTTGCTTCTTTGCACACCAAGAAATTAAATTAGGACAAATGAATATAGTAAAACTTTCTATGGAGCATCTATCATCAATGTAACCATTCCAATCTACATCTAAGGAGGCACTGATCAATTTTAACTTTGATTTTTTTGTTGGCTAGTCCAAGACATATAGTATCGTAGAGAAATCTCATAATACTTTTTACAGTTGTCTAGTGTTTAGTTGTAGGTGCATGCAAAAACTAACAAACATTGTTTACTTAATATGAAATATCTGTAATATAGAGCTCCAACAATAATTTTGTACACTATACTGTCTTAAGGTCCCGACAGATCACCAACATAGGCTAAAAGTTTTTATTTGATGTCAACGAATTATAGATAGGTTTACATAGACTCATGTCTGCACACTGCAATAGTTCACGAGCACATTTCTCTATGACATAACAATACCATATTGGCATTCCTTAACTTTTATTCCAAGAAAAATAATTCAAGTCACCCAAGTATTTTAAAGGAATGTTATCTTTCAAATCTGATGCCCACCAAAAATGTTTGGTGCTACTGCAGCACCCCAACTCACTTATTTCAATCAATTTCTGAGTTGGGTTTTGTTTTAAACATCCCATGGCCTTTGATAGGTTTACCTAGACTATTTTTCGCATGTGTGCATCAGCACTCCTAATTATACTTGCCTAGGTCAAGTTGTTTGTTTGATGCCTCCTTTATAGTATTACTAAAGAAAAAAATAAGGTCCTATCACTACTCTAATTGTACAACAACTCCATATACACTTAAAACTAGCTTATTCTTAACTTTCTTGCTCTTCCTTTAAAAATTGACAAATGATTTCCATCAATAAATGTATGAATACGACATAAGCGAACCATCTTTCATTATGATCTAACTTGCCAGCTTGTTTATGTAAAACACCAGTTAATCACAATAATCTTGTGTTTTCATTAATTACTAAAACTCAACTTGGGGCCTAGATACTTTCAACACTCTCCATATCTCCTCTCCATTGACAATAAACTAAACATGAGCATCACAACTCGTCCTTGTATTGTCCTTCTGTGATGACTCATTTTCTTGATGTTCTTGATTACTAAAATTTATATATTTCTGATGTATTGTTTTATCTATTCTATACTTTATATAACCCTTTCTAATGCTAAACCCAATCTTTCCAGTATGTATTGGATATCTCATAAGCTTTGTTCTTGGATTGGAAAGTCATTTTGACTTCAAGAATGATAAAAGTTTCCTCAATTTTATCAACCACATGTAGTTAGATTCCAACCACTTGGGCATCATCAGCGGCGATCATGTAGGTCCTATTTGGTTCAGATGTAGATTCCTAAAAATCTAATTCTAGGTACAACTGTGACAAAGCTTGAAACTATTTGGTTGAAACAGTTGTGAACTTTAGATTGTGTAAAAAATATATGTTATGACATTGTGAAGATTGTCTATATGCTAATTGATCAGATTAAAATGTAGATTAACATGTAGTTAATACAAAAAGATATGTGTAACCTCATTTTTCTCATAACTATGCTATCATGTACTAACCAAAGCATTAGCTATGTTCTCACAAATGGCCTTCATGGTAATCTCATTCTCCTCATCAGCAATGTCATCATCTTGTAGTTGTGTCCTTTCTTGGCCCTTGATGTCATCCTCATCTACAGGGATATAGTCCTCATCTTTATCACATTTCTCAAACTCATCATCCCTCAATATTGTATCATGAATAAAGTTATGTAATGTCATGCAAGCAACTATCATATACTTCTATGTATGAGGTGAAAAACTTGGCATCACCTTTAATGTGCTCTGCTTTACTTTGAGAGTCCCGAACAAATACTCAATGATACCGCAAAGGGATGAATGTAAATAATGAAAATTCTCATATTTCCCTTGATGTGCATGTTGTCGGTGAAGTTGAGATTATGGTAGGTGATATGTATTCCATTTGTAAGGAGCAAGATATCTGATTCAATTTGGGTAATGATAATCCATGAGGTACCTAAAAATATAAACAAATATCAATTTGTTGAGGATATGTACTTTTAAATTTACCCAAATAAACATAAAGTTACCATCAATACATATATGGGGTTTTGGAAATTGATCGCCAAAAAATTGTGAGTGCATGATTGAGAATCCATATGTCATGTGTAGAACCTGGCCAACCAACAATGACAAATATAAACCTCATGTCAAAGTCAAAAATTGCAAGAATATTCTAAGACATGTACCACATCTGCAGGCACCACAACTGGAATGTGTGACCCATCTATAACACCAATAACACCTTTGAAATGAGATACAAAATGGTTTTCTTTAACATTTGCATGCTCGATACTTAAAGTAGGATCTATGGGTTTGATATTCCCTTTTGCTAGTTTTCGCAAACCTAATAGTGCTTCCTTAAAATTTATGTGAATTGTCCATAGGGACCTAACAAATTAATTTTTAGCGTTTTGAAATAGTTTAAGAACCTCTTAGAGTATTGCTCACTTAAGTGACCAATGGAGGCAACTTGTTTGGATAACTCTACAAGAAGTTGTAGTCCCTAGTGTCATTTCTTTACGAATTTTATATAGATGCATCCATATGCACAAATTGAAAAATAGTCCATAACACACCAATATAACGGTTCACATGCATATCGCAGTTGATTACACACAAACATAATAGTCTACATACATATTGCAATTCATACCACACCAATAAGAAAATATTGTTCTCAAACGTAATATAGTTATAATAGACCAACATTGTGGTTCATGCACATATTACAATTCGTAACACATGGATAAGAAAATATTGTTCCAAATATATGAACATAATAGTTCAAAAGACAAGAAAAAATTGCTCCAAACACAAATACAAAGGTTCATGCAAAACTTCTTTATCTCTTGTTACCTCTGTACCCAATCAAGTCTCCCTTCATCTGTCTCTAAGAAAGTAAGGATCTCTCTAACTTCACGTTTCATAACAAGTTTTGGGTTCTAAGAGAAACTGTAACACCCTGAATTTATGTGTATACAATTTCTTTTCTAATATCCATAAAATTCAGGTGTTACTCTATCTCATTTCCTCCTCTCCTATATTTTCTCTCTTCCTTATTTGAGAAAAGAGGATTACATTGGTTTATGTAAAGAGTTGGAGAGTTAAACCTTAAGGGAGTTATGGTTGGTGCATCATGTTGGAGCATTTATTTTGTATGATGATTTGCTTTGATGTGCATTCATTTAATTTATGAGTCATAGTTGAGTTTGAATCCAAACAATAGAAGAGATAAAGAAAAGAGAAAAAGAAATAAAATAAAAAGAGAAGCCCAACTCCCCCTACGACCGGCCCACCTCCCCCCCCCCCCCCCCCCCCCCCCCCCCCCCCCGCGGCTCGCTCCGTCTGCGCCCTACGTGCGGCTCCACAAGTCATCTCTTTCAACCACATTCTCCTCTTTTTTTGGTATGCATGCACCCACGTCATGGAGCCGGCAGTTGCACCCTCACCACCATTTCCTTGCCCGAGTCAGCCCCATTTGGAAGATCCCAACGTCTCCCTTACCACACACCCCTCTCTCGCCCTCAAAGCGCACAACAACCACTTTGTGTCGCCTCACCGTCGCACGTCGGACCTTCACCGAGCCACTGGTGCAATGTCGTGCCCTCGCCATGTCGAGCCGTGCTTGAGGCCCAACATGCCAGAACAGCTCGTGTTGTCGTTCGCCGCCCAGAACCACCTAGGCGCTAGCGTATGTCGGAGTGACCTCGCATGCGCCCTATCATGCCCTCATTCATAGTGAGGCTCGTTTACCCCCCCCCCCCCCCCCCCCCCCGCCCACACTCCAAAGCAACTACCCCATCTCTATGTTCTCCTGCGACCCCGTCATGTGAGCGCATGCTATTGCCCTCGACGCGATCTCCACTGACAGTCTGCTCTCCCCTCCCTCACGTCTGCGTAGAGCGGCCTTCGTCCACGCCCATACCATGCTCGACCTCGCCTCAGGACTGCTCCCCCTAGCCCCGACGCAACCTCTGCTAGCCAGCATGCCCTACAGGCCCCGAGCACGCCTGTCTTGAAGAAGTAAAAGTAACCTGTTGATAGCATAATTCCACATAAAGCTAGTCTAGCTACTTCAGCCAAACGGGGTACTTACTGAGTACGTTGATGTGTACTAACCCTTTCTTTAACACAAAACATCAGGTTGTCCCCACTGTAACCACTGCTCAGGAGAATATGAAGGCAATGAGTCGGTCTTCTAGGAGTTCTAGGACTGAGTAGTTTCTAGACTTAGATTAGCGCAATCCCTCAATCAGATGCTTGTGGGAGGCCTTTATTTTTACTACGTTCCATATTAGCACTTTGATACTTGTTAAGTCAGTGACTATGTGGATGTCTTCGACATCTGTTTGTAATAAGTTTAGTACTCCTTATGTTATTATTAGAGTATTATGCAATGATGTTCATATATGTAATCGTTGTGTACGTGAGTTCTGAACCTAGCACGTACATGGTTCGCATTCGGTTTGCCTTCTGAAACCGGGTGTGATAGAAACCAAGAACAAGACAACACAAATGAACAAATTGAAAGCTTCTCCCTTTAATTAACTCTTCTTTGAAGGTTAATTAAAGGAAGAAGGTAAAACGGATGAGAAAATGACACTAAAGTCAAGACAAATCAATAATCTCAACAAACAATTGTCTTCCATTTTTTCATAATACGATAAATATTTACAAGAATACCTTTGACTTTATGGTCTGTAAAGCAAAGATGAGAAAAGGTACAACTTCGTAGGCAGAACACTAGCATACAATAGTGTCTAGAAATCGTCCCAATGCATGGCACTGTTCATCTATCTATAATACCGGAGCATAGCTTTGTTAAAATTACGGTCATGCCCTCAAACCTATACATTAGCTGTGAAGTAGATTAAGGGTATTGTTGTCCTTTTCCTTCGTGAACTTGCCGAACAAGTCTTAAAGATTTCACCCCGCTCTTGTTGATTCTTCCGTCACACATTCATTCCATCGAAGCGAAGCTAACAACTTCTTCTTCATAAGAGAGTTGGTCATGTGCCCTTTTTAGCTGAATGTAACCTTTGACCAGTAACCTATTATAATACTAAACAACTAAGAGAAAAATAACATAATGTTTTGAGAACCTTCGGTTGAAGAGGGCTCCCAATAGTAACCCTTATGGTACTAGTTCATTTTTCATGATGAGCTAAGACCGCGAAATAAACGAAGGTATCACGCCGAAGATCAAAAAAACACCTCCCTTGAGCATATTAGCGAAAACAAATTATTTTAAGGTACACCATCATAACTATCCTAACATGCAGAGGTCCACACGTAGTGGTGATTTAATATTTGAATTTTTTAGCTCCTGCCCTTTCTGTGTATAAAATAAACCAAGCCAACACGATTGGAGCACGAGATTTTCTTACATAAAGCTTCGCTTTTGTGATCTTCGTAGTCTACGCAATGGCTGAAGAGAAAAGGAGTGAGGAACTTGCCATGGTGGCATATTATGACACCGCAGAGAAGGCCAGAGTTGACAAGAAATCATGGCTAGCGTATCAGATGATTCAGACGATAGGGAGGAATTTGATTTTGAAGAGTATGCTGACGACGCCGAAGATAGGCCATCAAACCAAACCATTTTGTCTTTGGTGAATCAACCATGAAGAAAAGTCATATCCAGCTATTTAAGAATACAAATGTCGGCGTTTTGAGACCGGGGGGTCCCTGGGTCGACGAGTGAAATGTCGCCGCGTGCCCCAGCCCAGATGGGTCGGCGCGAGGCCGAGCGCGAAGGGGGGAAAAGGCGGCCGGAGACGGGCGTGAGAGAGATGTGGAAATCCCGCGACCTTCGTGTTCGTCCCGCGCCCAGGTCTGGTGCGCTTGCAGTAGGGGGTTACAAGCGTCCACGCGGGAGAGGGAGCGAGCGGCCTCGCGCGAGCGCCTGTCCCATCCTCTTCCCCGCGTGGCCAACCCTCTGTAAGAGGGCCCTTGTCCTTCCTTTTATAGGCGTAAGGAGAGGATCCAGGTGTACAATGGGGGTGTAGCAGAGTGCTAACGTGTCTAGCGGAGGAGAGCTAGCGCCCTAAGTACATGCCATCGTGGCAGCCAGAGAGGTTTTGGCACCCGGTTCGTGTGGTGTCGTGGCCGTCGGAGGAGCGCTGAAGCCTGGCGGAAGGACAGCTGTCGGGGCTGTCGAGTCCTTGCTGACGTCCTCTTGCTTCCGTAAGGGGGCTGAGAGCCGCCATCGTCATAGAGCGTGCGGGGCGCCATCATTACTTTGTCTGGCGGAGCGAGCCAGATGGGACGCCGGTCTTGTTTCCCGTAGCCTGAGTCAGCTTGGGGTAGGGTAATGATGGCGCCTCTTGTTGATGTGGCTGGTCCACGCCCTAGGTTGGGCGATGTGGAGGCTCCTCCGATGTCGAGGTCGAGACTGTCTTCCGTGGCCGAGGTCGAGTCCGAGCCCCTGGGTCGGGCGAGGCGGAGACCGTCGGCTGAGGCCAGGGCTGAGTCCGAGCCCTGGGGTCGGGCGAAGCGGAGTTCGTCGTCTTCCGGGGCTGAGCCCGAGTCCGAGCCCTGGGTCGGGCGGAGCGGAGTTCGCCGTCTTCCGGGGCTGAGCCCAAGTCCGAGCCCTAGGTCGGGCGGAACGGAGTTCGCCGTCTTCCGGGGCTGAGCCCATGTCCGAGCCCTGGGTCGGGTGGAGCGGAGTTCGCCGTCTTCCGGGGCTGAGCCCGAGTCCGAGCCCTCGGTCGGGCGGAGCGGAGTTCGCCATCTTCCGGGGCTAAGCCCAAGTCCGAGCCCTGGGTCGGGCGAAGCGGAGCTTCCTATGGTGCCTGAGGCCGGGCCTGACTGCCTGTCAGCCTCACTCTGTCAAGTGGCACAGCAGTCGGAGCGGCGCAGGCGGCGCTGTCCTTCTGTCAGGCCGGTCAGTGGAGCGGCGAAGTGACTGCGGTCACCTCGGCTCTACTGACTGAAGGGTGCGCGTCAGGATAAAGGTGTCAGGCCACCTTTGCATTAAATGCTCCTGCGATTTGGTCGGTTGGCGCGGCGATTTGGTCAAGGTTGCTTCTTGGCGAAGACAGGGCCTCGGGCGAGCCGGAAGTATGTTCGTCGCTGGAGGGGGGCCTCGAGCGAGACGGAGATCCTTCGGGGTCGGCTGCCCTTGCCCGAGGCTAGGCTCGGGCGAGGCGTGGTCGAGTCCCTCGAATGGACCGATCCCTGACTTAATCGCACCCATCAGGCCTTTGCAGCTTTGTGCTGATGGGGGTTACCAGCTGAGAATTAGGAGTCTTGAGGGTACCCCTAATTATGGTCCCCGACAGTAGCCCCCGAGCCTCGAAGGGAGTGTTAACACTCGCTTGGAGGCTTTTGTCGCACTTTTTTGCAAGGGGACCAGCCTTTCTCGGTTGCGTTTTGTTCCGGTGGGTGCGCGCGAGCGCACCCGCCGGGTGTAGCCCCCGAGGCCTCGGAGGAGTGGTTTGACTCCTCCGAGGTCTTAATGCCTCGCGCAATGCTTCGGCTGGCCTGGTTATTCCCTCATGCGAGCTGCCCGTAGCCTGGGTGCACGGTCGGGTCCCAAGTTCTCGGACTGGTATGTTGACGCTGTCAACGGTTTGGCCGGAGCCGGGTTTGCGAGAGCAGCCCCCGAGCCTCCGCACAGGGCAAGAGGACGGTCAGGGACAGACTTGACATTTTTACATATGCCCCTGCGTCGCCTTTTCGCAAGGAGGAACGGGGGAAAGCGCCATGTTGCCCTCGGAGGGCGCCGAACATGGTGTCTCCGGTGAGCTGCTGGCGGGTAATCCGAGCGGACGTCCGTGCCCCATTTGTTAGGGGTCGGCTAGAGGCCCAGAGGCGTGCCCAAAAGTACCTGCGGGTGATCTGCCGGACCCGGTCCCCTGTCGATGGGGTCCGAGGGCTCGATGCCTCCCTCTGATGGGATTCCGTTACAAGATCATTCCCGCTGGTCTCGGAAATGTCCTAGGGTACCTCGGGAGCGCAGCCCGAGCCTTGGTTATGTATCGAACGTACCCATGGTCATCCCTCGCTCTGTGTCTGAGGCGGCTGTGAACCCTTCGAGGGCCAGCCTTCGAACCCCTGATCAGTAGTGGGCGCGGAGCCCGAGTGGCCTGAGGCGGCCATTGAACCCTTCCGAGGGGCCAGCCTTCGAACCTCTGACCAGTAGTGGGTGTGGAGCCCACGCGCTTTGAGGCGGCTGTTAAACCCCTCCGAGGGGCCAGCCTTCGAACCTCTGATCAGTAGGGAGGCTCGGAGCCTGTTTCCTTCACGGAGAAGGATCCTTTTCGGGGTATCCCCCTTTCCCGGTCCCTGTTGTAAGAGAGAGAAAGAGGAAAAAGGAAAAGGATACGAAATCGAATGACGTGGCGTACCTTTTTTGACGCGGTCATTATGGCGAAGGCGAAGCGTCGCTCGCTTCCCCTGCTAGAGGCGCCGCCTTTCCCGCCGCGGAGTTAATGCGACGGGGCGTGCGGTTCGCGGGGCGGCCGTTGCGCGTGCGCGAGCCGTTCGAGGAACGGCCGTTTCGCTTTGGGTTTTTGAATCCCGTGGCGGGTCCGGACGAAACGTTGAACGGGTCTCGTCTTGGTCTTTATATACTCAGAGGAGGGTCTGGCGACGGTTCTTTGCTCCGCTTCTCGCCTCCCCCTTAGGTTTTCGCAACCCGAGAGGTTTAGCCAGAAAAAAGGAAACCACTTACCCAGTTCTTTCCGCCGCCACCCCTTTTGCTCGGTGATGGCCGACCGGATGACCATCATCTCGCCGCGTGATCCATGGCCTTTCTCCACGGTCACGGCGGGTGATCTGGAGGATCTTGTTGCTGAGGGTTTACTTCGCCCTCTCTCTGATGAGAGGCGGCCGGAGTGGATTCCCCGTGCGAGCGGAGCCGCTCCGTCCCCGCCACCGGGGTACGTCGTGAGCTTCGTCTCCTTCCACGAGCGGGGATTCGGTGTGCCGGCGAGCAGCTTTATGCGGGGGATCCTGCACAACTATGGGGTGGAGTTGCACAACCTCAGCCCCAACTCCATCTCGCAAGCCGCCATCTTCGTAGCGGTGTGCGAAGGGTATTTGGGGATCGCCCCCACTGGGACTTGTGGACTCATCTCTTTTCCGCGGAGCTTTTTGCTTCGCCGACGGGGGAGAGAAGGGTCCGTGCGGCAGTGCGGGCCGGCGGCTGCATCCTCCAGCTGAGGCAGTCGCGGGCGTCGCTATACATTCCCGCCATCCTTGCGTCCTCGAATAAAGGGTGGCAGCGCCGGTGGTTCTACCTCCGGAACGACGGCGAGATGCTCCCGCCGTTTTCCCAGCGAGTGGTCACCGTCGCCGCCGATGCTTGGCGCCACGGGACCCCGCACGACATACAGAAGAACCTTGAGCCCCTTCTCAAGGCCCTGGAGGCGCTGCAGAAAGGGGGACTCACCACCGCGGGAGTGATTGCCGCCATCCACAGTCGGAGGGTGCTTCCCTTGGCGGAGCGGCGGTTGCCGCTTTGGGAGATGACGCCGGAGGCTGACTTGGAGGGCTCGCGGATGTCCTCGGATCCTCTTCCCATCGACGTTCTCCACGAGCGGGTGGTCGTCGCGTTGGGAAAACCGGACGCTAGTGCCTTCTCCCAGCCCTTGATGCGCCCCGACCAAGGGTGTGTGACCCTGGTGAGTGTCCGCTCCTTCCTTCTCCTTGCGTCGGGTTGCCCCTGGTTCTTACAGTCGGGATTTCCATCCGTCTCCAGGAGGTAGGGTGGCACAAGCCTTCCCGGCCACGGGTCCCAGAGGATGTAGTGGACCGAGCAGCGCGACGGGTTGCCGCGGAGGAAAAGAAGAAAAAGAAGGACGCGGAGAAGGCCCAGGCCCGCGAGCGGATGCGGGCCTGAGACGCCTTGGAAATGCTCCATCGACGGTAGGAGAGGTAGGGGCTCCCGAGGGAGCCGTCGCCGGAAACGCCTGACGACAACGACGATGATGAAGATGATGACGAGGATGACGACATGGCTGCCCGCCTCGGCTTTAGCCCGGGCTTGGGGCTAGGCCAGGAGTCGTCGAGCCAGCCCCCGAGTGGGCTGGCGCCGTTAGTCCCCGGAGTCGGGACGCTGAGGTCCCGGCCCGAAGAGCGGGGGCAGACCGAGAGGGTACTTGACCCCTCAGCCGGGGAAGTTGAGGTGACCCTGGGGAGTCAGGCCGAGGCGTCTGTTCCCCGAGAGCCGTCGCCCACGCCGGCAGCGCAGGAGAGCGACCCTCAGGTCGCCGTGACAGCGCCTGGGCAGTCCGTCTCCCGGGCGTCCAAGGTGCCCAAGGCGAGGGTGGTGCCGAAGCTGGCGGCGAGGCGGACCTCGGCGGTGCCTTCGGGGGTCGAGATCCGAGAGACCTCTTCTCAGGCACGGTTGATCATGGCCCGGAGCGGGTAAGTATCTTGGAACGTCTTCGTCCTGGCTTCTCATTCGTATGTCCCAACCGCGACTTTTCTTTCCTCCTCAGCAAGCGAAGCCATGGCCTGACCGATCTGGTCCCTGGAAGGCCCTTAAGACGACGTCGGCTTCCGCAGTCGGTGCCGCGCCGGGCCTCGCTGTTCAGCTGACCTTCTCGCAAGGCGCTCCACAGTAGGGGGCTCAGGCGGCACCAGTCGCCGTGGAGCGAGTTCCCGAGCCCGGCTCTTCTGTTGAGGCAGCCATCGTGCTGGAGGAGGCGGCTGGCGCGGACGTGGCCTCGGGCCCACCGGACATGCCGCCGGCGCTGGCACCTGTTGCTGCTGAAGCCGCTGTTGTCCCAGTCGGGGAGCGACCTGTTGCTGCCGACGCTGAGATGGCCGAGGCGTCGGCGCTCGGTGCCTCGGAGGAGGGGGCGTGGAAACGCGAACCGTCCCGCCGAGCGGCAGCCTTGTCCCTGCGCGGCGGAGCTCCGAGGGGCGGCGCCAGTTGCTCCGGTTCCGGACCCGTGAGGCCTTGGATCCCTTCTTCGTTCTTGATGATGAGCAGGAGGAGCAGTCTTGGGGCGAGCTCCGCGAGTGTGCCGAAGCAACGGTGGGGTCGCTCCGGTCGTCGCTGGAGGTTTTCTGCAGGGACGTCCCCAAGATCCTCCAGGTAATGGTTTCAGGCATACCTTTTTTTGTGACCAAGGCGTCTTTTGTGACGCCCCGCTTCCTTTCCTCAGGATCTGACGGATCTGAGCGCCGCCAAGTCGTCGTTCATCCGCCACGAGGTCGACATCTGGGGCTCGCTGCGATCCCTGAGGACCTCGCTTGCCGGGGCTACTGCGCGCCTCTCTCAGCAGGGCGCCGAGGTGGCGGACCTTCAGTTGCTCTGCGCCGATCTGAGAGCCGAGGCAGCAGCGGCACGCGCAGAGGTGCAACGATAGCAGTCGGAGTTCGACCAGGTCGCCAATGAGCGAGACCAATCTCGGGGCCGGGCTGCCGAGGCCGAAAGCCGGGCTAGAGCCCTTGCAGCAGACCTAGCCGTAGCCCAGGCCGCAGCCTCGGAGCAGCGTGCCCGAGCCGGAGGTATGTCCCGACCATTTTCGGTTTTCGTTTCAGCTTGTTTCCTCCGCTTGTGTTTGAGGCCTCGCGTTCTGGCTGTTCGCAGAGCTCGAGTCCGCCCTTGATGAGTCCACCAGGGCGCTTGCCGGGGCGGCCGAGCGGAGGGAGGCCGACCATGCGGCCATGTCCGAGGTCGTCTCGGATTTCTGTCGGGTCTTTGGCTTCGGTGACGTCCCCTCAGGGAGCTCCCCTCAAAGTCGCCTGCAGGCCTTGGGTGATCACGTGCGCGGCAGACTCCGCGAGGCGCTACACCACGGCGTCAGGCGGGCCTTCGTCGTGCTTGCTTCCCACTACGTCGTGGATCTGGAGCGGGTCAGCGAGGGATATTGTCTTCCTGACGAAGATGAAGCTGCCCTGGCTGAAGTCCAGAGGCTCGACGTGGCCACCGCGGGCCCGAGCGCGGTGCTGGCGACCACCTTCGAGGCAGAGATCCTCCCGCCTGCGCCGTCGTCCGAAGCCGGGGTGGACTTTGCTGAGGGTGGGGACGAAGCCGAAGGCGCGGCTCCTTCTCCGGGCGGCGCCTAACTCTATCGGGGCAGTTTCCTTTGAATGCACGTGTGTCTTTTGCGGCCGCTGAGGCTTGAACACTTTATTATCGTAGTATAAAGTCGTGCCCCTTTTCCTTTTCATTTTGCGTGTCCGGCTCCGCTCGTCAGTAGCAGGGTGGCTTGCCCAAGTAGGAGTCATTTTTCGTGGTAGGTGACGAGTGAGGTATCCGTAACCCAGAAGCGTAGGAGTCCCTCGGCTCAGTCAACCTTGCCACTTACATGCACCCACGTTCGCTTCTTGGGGTCCTGCTACCGACATAGCCGGGGGAACGCGGAAGCCTTTTTTGATTGAAAATTTTGACGTGGAGGGGGTTCCCCCCTTTTTAGCCCCCGAGGGAGGGTCGGGCTTTGCCGAGGCAAGGCTGACCCTTCCTTGATGACCAAATTTTGCGTGGGAATGAGGTATACGAACAACTTGAAAACGTCTTGAGGGTAGAAGCAACGTAGCTGTTGGATGTTCCAAGTGTTGGTGTAGACCTCGCCCTGACTGTTGGCCAGCTTGTTCGTTCCGGGCTTCAGAACTTTGGCGATGGCGAACAGCCCTTTCCAGGGGTGTGTGTAGCCCCCGGGTGCCTTCTGCTAGGGGCCGACGAGGTCCAGACCCCACACAGCAAAAGGCCAGGTGATGGGTATCGTCTGTAGAGCCTGAGCAGGCAGGTGGGTCTGCCTTGCGTAGAACTGACACCCTTCGCAGGTGCGGACAATTCTAGTGGCGTCGGCCACCGCCGTCGGCCAGTAGAAACCTTGTCGGAAGGCGTTTCCTACAAGGGCTCGAGGTGCTGCGTGATGGCCACAAGCCCCCGAGTGTATCTCTTGTAGGAGCTGCTGGCCTTCGGCGATGGAGATGCATCGCTGGAGGATGCCTGAGGGGCTGCGGTGGTAGAGCTCCTTCCCATCTCCCAGCAAGACGAATAACTTGGCGCGTCGCGCCAACCGCCGAGCTTCGGCTCGGTCGAGGGGTAGCTCTCCTCGGTGGAGATATTGCAGGTACGGGGTCTGCCAGTTTCGATCAGGCGTGACCCCGCTTCGCTCCTCCTCGACGCGCAGTGCCTCACCCTCGGGGGCCGAGGGTACCTCGGGCTGAACCGAGGGTGCCTCGGGCCGAGCCGAGGGTGCCTCGGACTGAGCCGAGGGTGCCTCGAACTGAGCCGAGAGTGCCTCGGGCTCGGGCGTGTCGTCGATCTTGACGGAGGGTTGATGCAGGTCTCGGGAGAAGACGTCCGGGGGAACCGTTGTTCGCCCCGAGGCTATTTTAGCCAGCTCATCCGCAGTCTCGTTGTAGCGCCGGGCGATGTGGTTGAGCTCGAGCCCGTAGAACTTGTCTTCCAGGCGCCGAACCTCATCGCAGTAGGCCTCCATCTTCGGGTCGCGGCAGTGGGAGTTCTTCATGACTTGGTCGATGACGAGCTGCGAGTCACCGCGAGCGTCGAGGCGTCGGACCCCCAGCTCGATGGCGATCCGCAACCCGTTGACCAGAGCCTCGTACTCGGCCACATTGTTGGACGCAGGGAAGTGGAGGCGTAGCACGTAGCGTAGATGCTTTCCGAGGGGCGAGATGAAGAGCAGGCCTGCGCCCGCTCCCGTCTTCATCAGCGACCCGTCGAAGAACATGGTCCAGAGTTCCGGCTGGATCGGAACTGTTGGGAGCTGGGTGTCGACCCATTCAGCCACGAAGTCCGCCAAGACCTGGGACTTGATGGCCTTCCGAGGGGCGAACGAGATTGTTTCGCCCATGATTTCCACCGCCCACTTTGCAATTCTACCCGAGGCCTCTCGGCACTGGATGATCTCCCCCAGGGGGAAGGATGACACCAAAGTTACCGGATGAGACTCGAAGTAGTGTCGCAACTTCCGTCGCGTCAGGATCGCCGCGTACAGCAGCTTCTGAACTTGTGGGTAGCGGATTTTGGTCTCGGACAATACCTCGCTGATGAAGTAGACTGGCCTCCGGATGGGCAATGTATGCCCCTCTTCTCATCTCTCAACCACAATCGCGGCGCTAACCACCTGAGTGGTCGCGGCGACGTAGATCAAGAGGGTTTCTCCGGCAGCGGGGGGCACCAAGATGGGCGCATTCGTGAGGAGCGCCTTCAGTTTCCCGAGGGCTTCCCCGTTCTCAGGGGTCCAAGTGAAGCACTCGGCCTTCCTTAAGAGGCGGTACAGAGGCAGGCCTCTTTCGCCGAGGCATGAGATGAAGCGGCTCAGAGCCGCAAGGCATCCCATGACTCTCTGTACGCCTTTTAAGTCCTTGATGGGCCCCATGCTGGTGATGGCTGCGATCTTCTCCGGGTTGGCTTCGATGCCCCGCTCGGAGACGATGAACCCCAAGAGCATGCCTCGGGGCACCCCGAAGACACACTTTTCGGGATTGAGCTTCACGCCTTTCGCCTTGAGACATCGGAATGTCACTTCAAGGTCGGAAAGGAGGTCGGAGGCTTTCCTCGTCTTGACTACGATGTCATCGACGTAGGCCTCGACCGTTCGGCCAATGTGTTGGCCGAACACATGGTTCATGCACCGCTGGTACGTCGCGCCCGCATTCCTCAAGCCGAACGGCATGGTGACATAGCAGTACATGCCGAAGGGCGTGATGAAAGAAGTCGCGAGCTGGTCGGACTCCTTCATCCTGATTTGGTGATACATTGAGTAGGCATCGAGGAAAGACAGGGTTTCGCACCCAGCAGTGGAATCCACGATTTGATCGATGCGATGCAGAGGGTAGGGAACCTTCGGACATGCTTTGTTTAGACCAGTGTAGTCTACACACATCCGCCATTTCCCTCCTTTCTTTCTCACAAGCACAGGGTTGGCAAGCCATTCGGGATGGAATACCTCTTTGATGAACCCTGCCGCCATTAGCTTGTGGATCTCCTCGCCTATGGCTCTGCGCTTTTCTTCGTCGAATCGGCGCAGAGGCTGCTTGACGGGTCGGGCTCCGGCTCGGATGTCCAGCGAGTGCTCGGCGACATCCCTCGGTATGCCGGGCATGTCCGAGGGACTCCACGCGAAGACGTCGGCATTCGCGCGGAGAAAGTCGACGAGCACTGCTTCCTATTTGGGATCGAGCTCGGAGCCGATCCGGATCTGCTTGGAGGCGTCGCTGCTGGGGTCGAGGGGGACGGACTTAACCGTCTCCGCTGGCTCGAAGTTGCCGGCGTGACGCTTCACGTCTGCCACCTCCTTAGAGAGGCTCTCCAGGTTGGCGTACTCCACTCACTCCACGCACTTCACGTCTGGCGAGGGCCTCGGCGTACTCCACGCACTCCACGTCGCATTCGAACGCGTGTTTGTACGTGGGGCCGATGGTGATGACCCCGTTGGGGCCCGGCATCTTGAGCTTGAGGTAGGTGTAGTTGGGGACGGCCATGAACTTCGCGTAGCATGGCCTCCCCAGTATCGCGTGGTAGGTTCCTCGGAACCCGACCACCTTGAACGTGAGGGTCTCCCTTCGAAAGTTGGAGGGCGTTCCGAAGCAGACGGGAAGGTCGAGTTGTCCGAGGGGCCGGACGCGCTTCCCGGGGATGATCCCGTGGAAAGGCGCAGCGCCTGCCCGGACCGAGGACAGATCAACACGCAGGAGCCCGAGGGTCTCGGCGTAGATGATGTTGAGGCTGCTGCCTCCGTCCATGAGGACCTTGGTGAGCCTGACGTTGCCGATGACGGGGTCGACGACGAGCGGGTATTTCCCCGGGCTCGGCACGTGGTCGGGGTGGTCGGCTTGGTCGAAGGTGATGGGCTTGTCGGACCAGTCTAGGTAGACTGGCGCCGCCACCTTCACCGAACAGACCTCCCGACGCTCTTGCTTGCGGTGCCGAGCCGAGGCGTTCGCCGCTTGCCCACCGTAGATCATGAAGCAGTCGCGGACCTCGGTGAACTCTCCTTCCTGGTGATCTTCCTTCTTGTCGTCGTCGCGAGCCCTGCTACCCTCCGCGGGTGGCCCGGCCCTGTGGAAGTGGCGCCGAAGCATGGCGCACTTCTCAAGGGTGTGCTTGACGGGCCCCTGGTGATAGGGGCACGGCTCCTTGAGCATCTTGTCGAAGAGGTTGGCACCTCCGGGGGGTTTCCGTGGGTTCTTGTACTCGGCGGCGGCGACAAGGTCCGCGTCGGCGGCGTCGCGTTTCGCTTGCGACTTCTTCTTGCCCTTCTTCTTGGCGCCGCGCTGAGTTGACGCCTCGGGGGCATCTTCCAGTGGGCGGCCCTGGGGCTGCTTGTCCTTCCGGAAGATAGCCTCAACCGCCTCCTAGCCAGAGGCGAACTTGGTGGCGATGTCCATCAGCTCGCTCGCCCTGGTGGGGGTCTTGCGACCCAGCTTGCTCACCAGGTCGCGGCAGGTGATGCCGACGAGGAACGCGCCGATGACATCCGAATCGGTGATGTTGGGCAGCTCGGTGCGCTGCTTCGAGAATCACCGGATGTAGTCTCGGAGAGACTCTCCCGGCTGCTGCCGGCAGCTTCGGAGGTCCCAGGAGTTTCCAGGACGTACGTACGTGCCCTGGAAATTGCCGGCGAAGGCTTGGACCAGGTCGTCCCAGTTGGAGATCTGCCCCGGAGGCAGGTGCTCCAACCAGGTGCGAGCGGTGTCGGAGAGGAACAAGGGGAGGTTGCGGATGATGAGGTTGTCATCGTCCATTCCACCCAGTTGGCAGGCCAGCCGGTAGTCCACGAGCCACAGTTCCGGTCTCGTCTCCCCCGAGTACTTTGTGATAGTAGTCGGGGGTCGGAACCGGGTCGGGAACGGCGCCCGTCGTATGGCGCGGCTGAAAGCCTGCGGACCGGGTGGTTCGGGCGAGGGACTCCGATCCTCCCCGCTGTCGTAGCGTCCTCCACGCCTGGGGTGGTAGCCTTGGCGCACCCTCTCGTCGAGGTGGGCCCGACGGTCGCGGTGATGGTGCTCGTTGCCGAGGCGACCTGGGGCCGCAGGCGCTGTGTTGCGCGTGCGCCCGGTGTGGACCGAGGCTTCCCGCATGAATCGGGAAGTCACGGCGCGATGTTCCGAGGTGTATCCCTGCCTTCGGGAGGCGGAGCTTTCGGCCCGTCGGACCGCGGCGCCCTCCAGGAGATTCTTGAGCTCTCCCTGGATTTGCCGCCCCTCGGTGGTTGATGGCTCCGGCATCGCGCGGAGAAGCATTGCCGCTGCAGCCAGGTTCTGGCCGACCCCACTGGAAGCGGGTGGCGACCTTACCCTGACATCGTCGGCGATGCGATGCTGGATACCCTGGGGTAGATGACGCATTTCTCCGGCCGGAGGCTGGCCCGCCCATTCCTGCCCGACGTCCCGACGGATTGGCTCAAGTGCTCCTGCTCCCTCGTCGAGCCTGGCCTGCACCCCGCGGATTTGCTCAAGCTGTGGGTCATGACCCCCCGCCTGAACGGGGACCACAGCTAGCTCCCGTAGGATGTCAACGCGAGGCACATGCCTAGGGAGATCACCGTTCTCCGGCATACCGAGATGGTTGCCTTCGGAGGGACCCCCTAGATCGACGTGGAAACATTCACGACTTGGGCCGCAGTCCTCGTCGCCGAGGCTGCGGCTACCGTCAGAACAGTCGGAAAGGCAGTAGTTGCATGCGGTCATGAAGTCCCGCATGGCACTGGGGTTACCAAGTCCGGAGAAATCCCAACAGAAGTCGGGCTCGTCATCTTCCTCGGACCCCGAGGGCCCATAGGTCGAGACGTCCGTCAGCCGGTCCTAGGGTGACCGCATACGATACCCCAGAGGGTTTGTACTCGCCTCTACGAGAGCGTCCGCCAAAGCGAAGCCGCTTGGCGGGTCGAGGCTGAATCCAAGGGGTGTGAGATGGGAATCGGTCGGTACCTCTTGGTCGACGGGCGGTGATGAAGTCACGTCAGGGACTGACTGCACCGTCGTCTCAGGTACGAGGGTGACGCCCAGCAAGCCTTTCGCGAGCGTGCTGGCGTCGTCCGTTTGCTCGGAATTGGTGTCTTGTGGGGAGACGACGCTCGCCTTCGTCTCAAACGCGAGGTCGATGCCCGACGCGCCCCCCGTTGGGGCGCCGGCGCCGTCGACTTGCTCGACAGCCGACGAGGGGCCGCCTCCTGCTTGGCCTTGGTTGCCCCGCCTCCTCCTCCGTCGGCGGGGGAGAGGGCGGGGTGAGCTCGAATGTTGTTCTTCCACCACGCGAGGAAGACGTCGACGATTCCGCCACCGACGGGCGGGCTGTCGGCCGCCATTGTCGCTGTCGCACGGCGGGGGAAGGAGTATCATGTCGTAGCTGTCGTCGAGGGACATGAACTCAAGACTCCCGAAACGGAGCACCGTCCCGGGCTGGAGAGGTTGCTAGAGACTGCCCATCTAGAGCTTGACGGGAAGTTGTTCGTCAACACGCAGCAGGCCCCTACCTGGCGCGCCAACTGTCGGCGTTTCGAGACCGGGGGGTCCCTGGGCCGACGAGTGAAATGTCGCCGCGTGCCCCAGCCCAGATGGGTCGGCGCGAGGCCGAGCACGAAGGGGGGAAAAGGCGGCCGGAGACGGGCGTGAGAGAGAGGTGGAAATCCCGCGGCCTTCGTGTTCGTCCCGCGCCCAGGTCGGGTGCGCTTGCAGTAGGGGTTTACAAGCGTCCACGCGGGAGAGGGAGCGAGCGGCCTCACGCGAGCGTCTGTCCCGTCCTCTTCCCCGCGCGGCCAACCCTCTTTAAGAGGGCCCTGGTCCTTCCTTTTATAGGCGTAAGGAGAGGATCCAGGTGTACAATGGGGGTGTAGCAGAGTGCTAACGTGTCTAGCGGAGGAGAGCTAGCGCCCTAAGTACATGCCATCGTGGCAGCCGGAGAGGTTTTGGCACCCGGTTCATGTGGTGTCCTGGCCGTCGGAGGAGCGCTGAAGCCTGGCGGAAGGACAGCTGTCGGGGCTGTCGAGTCCTTGCTGACGTCCTCTTGCTTCCGTAAGGGGGCTGAGAGCCGCCATCGTCATAGAGCGTGCGAGGCGCCATCATTACTTTGTCTGGCGGAGCGAGCCAGATGGGACGCCCGGTCTTGTTTCCCGTAGCCTGAGTCAGCTTGGGGTAGGGTAATGATGGCGCCTCTTGTTGACGTGGCCGGTCCGCGCCCTAGGTTGGGCGATGTGGAGGCTCCTCCGAGGTCGAGGTCGAGTCTGTCTTCCGTGGCCGAGGTCGAGTCCGAGCCCCTGGGTCGGGCGAGGCGGAGACCGTCGGCTGAGGCCAGGGCTGAGTCCGAGCCCTGGGGTCGGGCGAAGTGGAGTTCGTCGTCTTCCGGGGCTGAGCCCGAGTCCGAGCCCTGGGTCGGGCGGAGCGGAGTTCGCCGTCTTCCGGGGCTGAGCCCAAGTCCGAGCCCTGGGTCGGGCGGAGCGGAGTTCGCCGTCTTCCGGGGCTGAGCCCAAGTCCGAGCCCTGGGTCAGGCGGAGCGGAGTTCGCCGTCTTCCGGGGCTAAGCCCGAGTCCGAGCCCTGGGTCGGGCGGAGCGGAGTTCACCATCTTCCGGGGCTGAGCCCAAGTCCGAGCCCTGGGTCGGGCGAAGCGGAGCTTCCTATGGTGTCTGAGGCCAGGCCTGACTGCCTGTCAGCCTCACTCTGTCAAGTGGCACAGCAGTCGGAGCGGCGCAGGCGGCGCTGTCCTTCTGTCAGGCCGGTCAGTGGAGCGGCGAAGTGACTGCGGTCACCTCGGCTCTGTTGACTGAAGGGCGCGCGTCAGGATAAAGGTGTCAGGCCACCTTTGCATTAAATGCTCCTGCGATTTGGTCGGTTGGCGCAGCGATTTGGTCAGGGTTTCTTCTTGGCGAAGACAGGGCCTCGGGCGAGCCGGAAGTATGTTCGTCGCTGGAGGGGGGCCTCGGGCGAGACGGAGATCCTCCGGGGTCGGCTGCCCTTGCCCGAGGCTAGGCTCGGGCGAGGCGTGGTCGAGTCCCTCGAATGGACCGATCCCTGACTTAATCGCACCCATCAGGCCTTTGCAGCTTTGTGCTGATGGGGGTTACCAGCTGAGAATTAGGAGTCTTGAGGGTACCCCTAATTATGATCCCCGACAACAAATTATATTTGTGATACTTCCCTTGTAAGGCTTGGAGGAAATGATTCTACCCCTCTTCCTGAAAAAGATGTAGTAGTGTCTCGAAGCTTCTTGAAGGCATGAATCCGATTTCCACTTCATAAGATGCTGGTGGAGGTTTTAAAGAAATTTGACATATACCTTCATCAACTAACTTATACTAATAAAAAATAATAAGTCAAATTTTTAGAACATAACTAGCTTATGCAACTTTGCTGAAGTCATTAGAGAAAATGCAAACACATACACATCTATAACTCTGAAATGTTGTATCAAAGTTTCATCTTATATTTTATAAAACATACTTCCACCAGTTTTTATACATTTTTATAGCACTATAGTACTTTAAATTAAAAAAACTATAAAAAGCTTCTCTTACTGCTTGTTTCTCTCTGCATATCACTATGCTGCACTACCTTTGGTTGATTTACTGGTATATATTGTTACTATTTTTTGACAATACTAGATTAGTAACAACAGTAATGCAATAAGTGCAGACAAAAAATATTATATAAAGGTGTTTCCTCAGTATGGTTCATGATTAAGACAAATTAGTTATTAGTTATTTAAGTGTCCTTCGAAAATAAACTATTTTCGACAGTATGTAGCTTATTTTTGGCAGTTTCTGCCTGCCGACAATGCTCTCGTGTCCTGTAGTGGAAACTTTGTGACAGTTGTTTGGCAAAAAGTTTTTAGAGACCAATTGCATGTGGCAGTTTATTACCTTTTTTCCTTTTCCATCTTGAACATGTACTTAGTCAGATGCTTATTGCAGATTGAAGCGTCTGATGGTGAGGGCTTATCACCTTCGGAGGAGATGTCTTCTGCTCTCCAACCGGATGGAAAAAAACATATACCTACATATATGTAAGGATACATCAGCCGAGCGAATTCCAATCGAGTCCAGTAGTCAAACGCACAACTGCTGAACTAGGGCAGCAGCTACCTAGGGGAACCTTCATGTAAAGCTTGTCGTGAAGGAGCAAATTCCACTGCGACAGTGCTCACTGTTTGATAAAGCATCTGGGGACCCGCCGTTCTTACATGAAAGGTACACAGATCAATGGCGGAGGACCGTACCCTAACCCTAGCGCAAGGCACCAGCAGCACCTGTGCGGGAGCCGGGCCGGAGAGAGACCGAGGAGAAGAACGCGACGAACCTAGATCAGGAGCTAGCGCGCGATGGCAGCGTTGTCACCCGCGGCAGACTGGATCGGGAGCTAGCTAGCGACGGCGGCGCTCTTGCCCGCGGCGCGGGAGTCGGCGTGGAATGGATGATGTGGTCGCTGTTTCGGGGAAGAGAAAAGAGGGGGAAAATGTTAGGTCGACTGCTTCCAATTGTTTTCCAAGACCGAACACTTTCGCCAAGCCACCAATAATAACGCAAGGAGGCAAGGCCCGACGACCGTTTCTGGGATATGGGCACCAGGCGGATCTTCACTACACTCCCATCTGATCTCACAAGATTTTTTAGTGCCTGATTGGTTTCCTGCACCCGGCCAGATACGGTCAGTTCTGACATATGTGCATATACAGTAAATAGTCTTAGAATAATTTATTTTGCATACACTCATACAATCATTATTCCTCGCATATAAATAACCAAACAGACGCTTAGCTAAAATCAACACACGTGATGATTCAGGACGGAATGGTACGGGTAACCTAGTGATCAGCAATCCATTATTGAACTCCAAAAATATTTGTCCACGATGGCATGATTTTATTTGAATAAAATCTTCATGGAGATCCATGCACGCAAATTTCAAAGATGTTCAGTACTATTGCACACATATGTTAACTTCTACCTACTATAGAAGAAGTCGGTGTCACAACTAGGTCAAAATCAAACTTGTGAAAAGAAGCAAGGACGACCAGGCTTGTGATATTGTTTCCAGCAGGAGTAAAAGGAATTTTCTCCGAAGTCCACGTAATTAAAATCCAGATGGGAACCCACTCATATATATATTCCAGAGAAGATTGCTTAACGCGCCCGGCCGGTGTATAGCTAGAGATAGGAGGTTGCTTAACGCGCGTGCTTGACTATACTACGACTACTGCGCCCTCGCATGGTGTCTGCCCAGATGAAGCCTTAGCTCTCGTCTCAGTTGTTACTACTGACGATGCATGTACGTGTTCTTGGAAGTCGTGTTGACGGAGATACACGGCAGGCCAGGCCTCCTGCATGCGCCGCTCTGGTTGAACAATCCATGCACACACGCAGCGTCAAAACATATGAGTAGTGCTCATCCGGGGGACACGGGCCAGTGACTGATTACACTCTCCATCCTTGACTTTGACCCTTGCAATTTCATCTCTGCTTCTCACAACGACGTTTCCGCACTCAACCACCTGATGGGTGTTGTTGGGGTCGTGCTTCGGTGCGCCGAAGGTCTCACACGAAGAAGTAGCTTCGGCTGAAGTCGTCTCCAAGAGATGGCCGAAGGTCCCTTTTCATGGAGCTTCGGCGTTTTAAACCGACATAGAGATAGAATGACCTTTTTATACATATAGGTCTGAGTCAATGCTGTAAACTTTCGCAAGGGGCATAATTGTAATTTGTCACAGGCTGCGACCTGTGCCTATAAATAGATGAACAGTACCTCTGTACTGTTCACGTGAACCTGTCATTTGCTTTCGCATCACGCTTGTACTTTTGCCTTCCGCAGGACCGAAGGTACATTTGTAATTCAAAGTCATTTATATTCATTAATACAAGTAGAGATAATTCTATGACAATATTTAAATGTTTATTTCATATTCTATGATTTATGTGAATGCTTCATTCTCCGTTGTTATGCTTACGAAGGTATGTCCTTCGTAACCTTCGTCCGAGATGCTTTATATCCCGAAGGGATATATCGTTATGGAGGACGAAGGACCTTAACACTTAACATTTTTTGTGTTGCCTTGTTCTTAATTCTTAGCATTTGAGAACAAGTCCCCAACATTGGCGCCCACCTCCGGTCAACTCACTTCCACCTTTCTGAGCTGATGGCTTCGTTCAACACTCAAGCTGGAGCTGCTTCGGCTTCGAAGCTGGTGCTCCCGATAACAGGCGGTTCTTGCTCAGAGCCAGCTAACAAAAAGCAGAAGAAGGAGGCTCAGAGACGGGTGCAGCATGTTGGAGTGCAGGGACCCTTCATTAAGTCAAAATGGTCTCACATTCCAATTACCTTCTCTCAGGAAGATCTTCAGCTCAAGGACTATCCTCACAATGATGCTATGGTCATTTCTTGTGTGATCAAAGGGTTTCTGGTTCACAACGTTCTAGTTGACACAGGCAGTGCAGCTGACATTATATTTGCCAAAGCCTTCAGACAGATGCAAGAGCCTGAAGACAAGATTCATGATGCTACGCACCCTCTTTGTGGCTTCGGAGGGCGGCAGATTGTGGCACTCGGGAAGATTACCATGCCGGTAACCTTCGGATTTGTTAATAACACAAGGACTGAGCAAATTGTGTTTGATATTGTTGACATGGAATACCCCTACAACGCCATCATTGGTCGTGGTACCCTAAATGCTTTTGAAGCAATTCTTCACCCAGCTTATCTCTGCATGAAGATACCTTCGGACCAAGGGCCTATTGCTATTCATGGGAGTCAGGAAGCTGCCAGAAGGGCCGAAGGAAGCTGGACTGATTCCAAGGCAATCCATAATATAGATGGAGTTGAAGCTTGTGAACAGTATAAGTTTAGGAGGGAAAAAGCAGCTTCGGCTGATCAGCCGAAGCCCATGCTGCTGTGTGAGGATATAGCAGAGCAGAAGGTGCTATTGGGCTCGCAATTATCTGAAGATCAAGAGAAAACCTTGATAAGGTTTTTATTCAACAATAAAGATGTTTTTGCATGGTCAGCCAATGATCTTTGTGGAGTGAATCGGGATGTTATTGAACATTCGCTCAATGTTGACCCATCCTTCAGACCCCGCAAGCAGAGGCTTCGGAAAATGTCTGATGACAAGGCCGAAGGGGCTCGCAACGAAGTAAAAAGACTCCTAAGTGCAGGAGTTATCAGAGAAGTGAAGTATCCAGAATGGCTAGCTAACACTGTTATGGTGAAGAAGGCCAATGGAAAGTGGAGAATGTGTATTGATTTCACAGATCTCAACAAGGCTTGTCCGAAGGATGAGTTCCCGCTGCCAAGGATAGACTCTTTAGTTGATGCAGCAGCTTCTTCGGAACTCATGAGTCTCCTGGATTGTTACTCAGGCTATCATCAAATCTGGATGAAAAAGGAGGATGAGCCGAAGACTAGTTTCATAACTCCAAGTGGTACATATTGCTATCTTCGGATGCCTGAGGGGCTTAAGAATGCTGGAGGGAGTTTCAGCAGGATGACTGCGAAGGTTCTCCAATCTCAGATAGGCAGAAATGTGTTGACCTATGTTGATGACATTATTGTAAAAAGCACGAAGCAAGAAGACCATATTGCTGATCTGCAGGAGACCTTCGCCAGCTTCAGACAAGCTGGTCTGAAGCTGAATCCAGAAAAGTGTGTCTTCGGAGTAAAGAAGGGTAAGTTCCTTGGATGCTTGGTTTCAACAAAGGGAATTGAAGCTAACCCAAATAAAATCGAAGCTATACTTCGAATGGAGCCACCAACCACAAGAAAGGGGGCCCAAAGATTGACAGGAAGACTGGCATCTCTTAACAGATTTATATCCAGATCAGCGGAAAGAAATCTACCCTTCTTCGAGGTGCTAAAATCAGCTGAAGTCTTTCAATGGGGCCCAGCTCAACAAAAAGCTTTCGAAGAACTCAAGCAATACCTGATAGATCTAACAACACTAACTCCACCAATGCCAGGGGCTCCTCTGTTGTTGTATGTGGCAGCTTCGCACTCAGCAGTAAGTGCGGCACTTGTGCAGGAGAAGTTTGATGGACAAATCAAGAAGCAGGTCCCAGTATATTTTGTATCTGAGGTCCTTAGTGTCTCAAAGAAAAATTATACAGAACTGGAGAAGGTGTTGTATGCCGTTCTAATGGCATCCAGGAAGCTTCGGCATTATTTTCAGGCATATAATATTATTGTTCCTTCTTCGCAGCCGTTGAAAGATATCATGAGAAATAAAGAAGCTACTGGCCGAATTGGAAAATGGGCTGCGGAGCTTAATGAATTTTACATTGATTATGTGCACAGATCCTCGATCCAGTCTCAAGCATTGGCAGATTTTATTGCCGACTGGACGCCAGGGGCTCAGGGCGAAGAAGCGAATAAAGATGCCGAAGCATGGACAGTGTTTTGTGATGGCTCCTGGGGAACCTTCGGAGCAGGAGCAGCTGCTGTTTTGGTTTCACCGTCCAAGGTTAAAACTTGCTATGCAGCAAGACTGGACTTCAGCTGCACAAATAATATTGCTGAGTACGAAGCCTTGCTCCTGGGTCTTCGGAAACTAAAGGCGATGGGGATCAGGAGGGCGATCCTTAAAACTGATTCTCAGATTGTTTCGGGTCATATTGACAAAAGTTGCAAGGCTAAAGACCCGAAGCTTGAAAAATACCTAGACACAGTCCGAAGGATCGAAGCTTCCTTCGAAGGATTCTCTGTTAAGAATATCCCTCGAGGGCAAAATGAACATGCTGATTTGTTAGCCAGGTCTGCAGCACAGGGGCTGCCGCTACCTTCGGATGTATTCTTCGAAACAATAAAGGCACCTTCAGTGGAGTTACTTGAAAGAGCAGTTCTTACTATTTCTCCTGTGTACAGTGAAGATTGGAGAACTGAAATAATTTCTTACCTTCAGGGCAAATTCCTATCAGATGACGAAGCTTACAATAAAAGAATAGAGGCAAGAGCTCGTCCGTATATCATTATAGAAGGGGAGTTATACAAGCATGGAGTTTGTGCCCCGCTGCTCAAGTGCTTGTCTAGAGCCGAAGGTATAGAGTTGATGAAGGAGATACATGCAGGCCTTTGTGGATCCCACATCGGATCCAGGCCGTTACTTGGAAAAGTGTTCCGTCAAGGATTTTATTGGCCGAAGGCAGCTTCGGATGCAGCTGAGTTAGTTCAAAAGTGCGAAGGTTGTCAGAAATGTGCAAGAGATCAAAAACAACCTTCGTCTTTGACACAGCTAATACAACCCATCTGGCCATTGCAAAGGTGGGGCCTCGATTTGCTGGGCCCATTACCACCGGCTCAAGGCAATCTGAAATATGTTGTAGTTGCTGTGGAATATTTTTCCAAGTGGATTGAGGCGAAGCCATTAGCTACAATAACTTCGGCTACTGTCCAAAAATTTTTCTGGCAGAATATTGTCTGTCGCTTCGGAGTGCCGAAGGCTATAACTGTAGATAATGGAACACAATTTGACTCCGAAGAATTCAGAAATTTTTGTGATCAAATTGGCACGAAGATCCATTTTGCGTCAGTCAGGCACCCGGAGTCGAATGGGCTTGTTGAAAGGGCCAACGGCATCATAATGACAGGAATAATGAAGCTAATCTTTAATCAACCAAGGGGAAAGTGGCCAGATCAGCTTACCAAAGTGGTATGGAGCCATAACACAACAACATCAAGATCTACAGGCTTTACCCCATTTAAGTTGTTATTTGGTGACGAAGCAATAACCCCGGAAGAAGCCAAAGCTGGATCAATAAGAGTGGTAGCTTTGGCAGAATCAGGTCCCGAAGATACTTGTCTCGTGGAAAAAGATGCCTTAGAAGGGATCAGGCTTCAGGCCGTGGAGAATATCAATAAGTACCAGGCTGAAACAGTTAAATGGCGAGATAGAAAGGTCCGGCTAAAAAATATTGAGCCAGGACACTTGGTGCTTCGGAGAGTGGCCAATCCGGATACAGTGGGCAAATTGCAACTGAAATGGGAAGGGCCTTTCTTAGTAGCATCTTCGTCAAGGCCTGGTTCGTACAGACTGAAGGACATGGATGGCAATGAAATTCCAAGATCTTGGAATGCGGATGAGCTTCGGCGGTTTTATGTATAACTCGATGTAATTTTGACTTTTCTTTTCTTTTTCATGGCACCCTTTTCCTTTCTAAAGGGGGAGAAAGGTTTTTAATGGGGCCATCTTATGTAATTTCCTTTTTAGTTTTATAAGAGCAAAATCCCCCAAAGAATGTAAATGTAAAAGCTGAGAGCGCACCATCGAGTGCCGAAACTAAAAAAGAGAAGAAGCTCCAAAGACGTCCCTAAGGGGATGCAGAGCTCACAGCGAAAAGTCAACGCTGATTCCGCCGAAAGTAAAAGGCGAAGAAGCTCCAAAGTCGTTCCTAAGGGAATGCAGAGCTTATACCGTCTAAGTAAAAGACGAAGAAGCTCCAAAGACGTCCCTAAGGGGATGCAGAGCTTACAGCGAAAAGTCAACGCTGATACTGCCTAAGTAAAAGGCAAAGATGCTCCAAAGTCGTTCCTAAGGGAATGCAGAGCTGACGTGTGTTTGCTCCTAAGAAAATGATGGATAACTGTGGCTTCGGACATACGCTTCGGACAATCATTTGCACATTACATCATGGCATTTGCATGCATAAGCATTCATTCATAGCATTTGTGTTCCTAAATGGTTGCTTCGGCACAGAGAAAAATTCGGATAGATGGTTTGTTATGATTCGATATGTAAAAGAAAGGTTTCGAAGAAGTGGTTTTTTATGAATCGTTGTGTATAAGAGTAACAGTCTTTTATGTTTTGTCATGTAAATAAAAGCTTCGGCAGATAAGAGTAGCAGTCTTTTATGTTTTGTCATGTAAATAAAAGCTTCGGCAGATAAGAGTAGCAGTCTTTTATGTTTTGTTATGTAAGGAAAGGCTTCGGCAAAAAGAGGAAGCGGCCTTTTATGCTTCGTTGTGTACGAAAAGAAGGGAAGGTGTTTTTTCGCCTTCGGCTCAAAAAACTGATTTCGTCCACATCAAAGCACCTCAATCGAAGGGTAAGAATATATTACAAGGTATGTACAAAGTTCCTTGAAGAACAGTTTAATTCTATTTACAAGAGTTGTTACAAAATTATCCTGAGTTTTTCTAAAGCACACTTCTGCTAGTCTTCATTAAGCTTCAGCTTCGACGACAACTTCGGCGACATATCCTAGGCATCATCTTCACCTTCGTCATCCTACATGAGTCAAGGAATTATAAGAATCAAGCCCAAAGGAAAAGGTAAGCACGAAATGTCATTTCTTACTGGTTCAAGATGACTTCGGGCTTCGTCTCCAGCTTTCTCTCGCCCGCCCTTTGTCCATACCATTTTTATAAATCTATTGGAGATACTTCGGGCGAGGTCGGGCATATCATCCAGGATTGATGAAGATAAGGTGAAGTTGGGCCTGTTGACAACCTTTCCATGTTCGCAGCCGGCCTTCAGAAATGCAGCAGCGGTACCCCGAGAAGCTACCCAGGCACAGAAGTCGCCGTGCCCGGCTATAACTTCGTCAAGCTCTTCGATTTCAGCTTCAATATGATCGAAGGCCTGGGGTAAATTTTCCGCCGAAGGGTTAAATTTCCCACTGCTGGCTCCAACAGAGTAAAATATCTTCTTTAATCGTCCAATACAATTATTGCCAAAGTTCAAGCATTTGTCTTGAAGGCTTGTTAATGCTTTCTTCAATTCTGAGCTGGTCTGGACTTCGGCTTTAAGCTTCGAATTCAGTTCTAGCTTCTTCTGATCAAATTGTTTTGATTGATTGATAAGCTTCGAGTTTAACTCTAATATTTTAGCCTCAGTTTCAGCCAGCAAGCCTTCGGTCGATTGGAGCTCGAAGTCTTTCTTTTCAATGATGGCAGATTGCTCTTTTATTTTGCTTTCCAAGTTTTCAATTATAGCTTCGTGCTTTTTGTCCTCCAAGTCTTGTTGCATCTTCAGAGCTTTGCTCAGTAGCATGCTCTGAACAGAAACAACTTATGTTAAGTAATATTTTCATTGTTAACGGCAATAAAAACCAGAGAAAAAGGTTGTTTACCTTGAAGTTAGAATAAAACAAGCTGCCGACGATATGTTGTCGTCGGTAGCGGCTGATGTCTGTCTCTAGCTTCGGAAAACCGATACTCTTCGATAGAGTACCGATTACCTTAGCTCCAGTTTGGTCTCGAATACAGCCTAGTTTTTCATCATCTACACCCCCAAATAGGAGGGCACCTGACTTGTAGCCGCAAGACTTGGCGTAGTCTTTAAGTTCTTCTATTTCGTCCTTCGTCAGTTTTTGCCCAACTAAGTTCTGGAAAGAGTAGGCTTCGTCGTCCGAAGGGTCTTCGGCTATTTCTTTTCCTTTCTCAGGCACTGTGGCCATGGTTTTTTCAGTAGTAGCACCAGCTTCTTCCGCAGCCATGTCTTCCAAAATCTTGTTGATATTCTTAATCGTGGTTTCTAAGTTTGTATCTTCGGCTGTAGCGGCTTCGGTAGCCGCGACCTCCGAAGCTACGCCTTCGACGATTGCTGTACCTTCGGCAGCTGCCGTTTTTTGGATTGATGCCCTTGGCGGCGTCTTGTCGATAACCTCAGTTACCGCAATGATTCTTTGCCGTTTGGGTTTGTTTATCTTCGATTGATCCGGCTCGTCCACCTTTTCAAAAAGCTTCGTCAGTTGGAGCCCTAATGGACTTAGCTTCGTAGGCATGGGTTCAGTCATTACCTTTAAAATTTCCTCCACGTCGCTGGTAAAAGGCGGTGTGGGGGTCCCCTCTTCTTCGGGTGATTTGCGCTTCGGAGCAGATATTTTTCCTTTTTTGAGAATTTTCTTCTCCTTTGCTGGTCTTTCTTCATCCGTGATCGGAGTTTCGGCTATTCTTTTTCTTTTAAGGCCCTCGGCACCCTTGTTCAATTGTTCATAGTCTGGGTATTCGAAGCCTAGGGCGTCAAGCACTCGGTTCAACCTTCGTTTCGGTCGGGCACCGAAGGCTGCTGTCATTAGTTGATCCTCTTTTTTGGAGTAATTCCCCAGGATTTCGTTGCACATCACCTCAACAGTGTCTAACCATTCTTTGCAGGGTTTTTTGAAGAACTTCTTGAACTTGAAGTAATAGGGAAGCCGGACAAGCTCCCCCTTCTTCTTCTCTCCCTCCAGCTTCGGCATTTCCCACTCTTTTAGAGTAGGGAAAACTCTGAATGCCAAGAACTCTTGAACTAGATCCCTCGTGCCAATATGTTCTGAGATAATTTCAAATTCACCCAGAGCAGCCCAGGTGGGACCTTTTAGGTCGCCAATGTGGCATTGTGGCCTTGTCTCTCCGAAGATTAACTCCAGAGGGCTTTGTACCAATTTTTCTTTGTCTTCATCGACTTTTACATAAAACCACTCAGATTTCCAACCTGCTGGCCATTTGCTTCGGTAGCTGATGACAGGACACTTTGTTGTCTTCCGGTAGGCAAAATTATAGCAACCGAAATTATCATGTAGCCCATCTTTTCTGGCCTTTGTTTGGTAATGTAATTCGTGAGCTCGGCAGAAGCTGTCAGCAAATGGTTCCACAGCTTGGCTTCGGAGGACCCAGATATAAACATTGAGCCTAACGATGGCGTTAGGAGTCAATTGATGAAAGTAGATACCAAACCTCCTTAGTATCTCCGCAACAATATTGTGGAGAGGGAATCTAAGCCCAGCTTTTAAAAAACTCTTGAAAATAACAATCTCATCCTTCCTTGGCTTCGGGGTGGTTTCTTCTTCCCCGAAGCGGAGTAGCTTCTTCTGGTCCTCTTTGAAATAACCTGCTTTCACCATCTTTGAAAGGTCAGCTTTTGAAACAGTTGATTTCCCAAAATCCAGGTGACTGGGCTTGCTGGGCGTAGCAAGGTGATAGTCATCTTCGGAGTCAGTCCCTTCAATGTTTTCTTCTCCTTCGGCAGTTGTTGGGCCTGCTTCAGCAGCAGGCATTTCTTCTGTAGTCAGTAGACCGGAACGCTGCATTGCTTCGGAGATGGGCACAGTGTCTGAACCTTCGGCTTCGTCTCCCTCACGTACAACTTTGGCAGTAGATCGTATTCTCGCCATTTGATTCTAAGTTTGGGAAGTCAAAAACTTTTTACTTTTTTCTTTTCTCCGAAGCTCTTCTTTCTGACGAAGCGGACGTCGAGAAGCACCTTCGTTCGATTTTGGGACTTAAGCTTCGGCTATGATGGAAAATTTCGGCAGCAAAACAGTGCAAATAGCAATGAATGCTGTAGTAACTTCACAACTACTTGTCAGTTTATATAGTGCTGCAGGTAAGAAGGCGAAGCGGCGGAATTGTTACACCAGGCGCGCAGTAACTTGTACCCGCTGCGCAGTGGACCGCAAGGATCAAACAGTAACTCTGCAAGGTGGGACCGACACGCGCTCGGAAGTCGGATCGTTTCTCCGCAACGAGCTCAGGGAAGGTGTTTTTTGGACCTTCGGCTTTCCGAAGCTGAAGAGGCTTTTTTCACGGGTCAAGCTCGTTACGAAGAACGATCTAGCACCGCGAAAGGGGCTACTGTTGGGGTCGTGCTTCGGTGCGCCGAAGGTCTCACACGAAGAAGCAGCTTCGGCTGAAGTCGTCTCCAAGAGATGGCCGAAGGTCCCTTTTCATGGAGCTTCGGCGTTTTAAACCGACATAGAGATAGAATGACCTTTTTATACATATAGGTCTGAGTCAATGCTGTAAACTTTCGCAAGGGGCATAATTGTAATTTGTCACAGGCTGCGACCTGTGCCTATAAATAGATGAACAGTACCTCTGTACTGTTCACGTGAACCTGTCATTTGCTTTCGCATCACGCTTGTACTTTTGCCTTCCGCAGGACCGAAGGTACATTTGTAATTCAAAGTCATTTATATTCATTAATACAAGTAGAGATAATTCTATGACAATATTTAAATGTTTATTTCATATTCTATGATTTATGTGAATGCTTCATTCTCCGTTGTTATGCTTACGAAGGTATGTCCTTCGTAACCTTCGTCCGAGATGCTTTATATCCCGAAGGGATATATCGTTATGGAGGACGAAGGACCTTAACACTTAACATTTTTTGTGTTGCCTTGTTCTTAATTCTTAGCATTTGAGAACAAGTCCCCAACAGGTGTCTTCGGCGTGAAATTACAAACCTGCCAATATCTAATCCGCTCGTTTGCTCCCTGTGCGCCTCTAAAAATTTAACTTCAACAATATTAAGCCAAATAATATGTACTGTATCATCTAAAAATGAATATTTGACTGGTGGTCAACAACACAACCGGTCATACCATCCGAAATTCTGGAGACCCACCCATTATTTCTGTTAGGTCCGACTGTGTTTTTCTCCATTTGAATCCCTCGTGTACCTTTGCCCTCTGGGCACGGTACCTTCTGGAAACGGTAGAAATATCTTCAATGGTTCTAGATCCGTTTAGAGATTTTGATCTCCTTGAAGTTTCAGAACGACAGGTGTAGTTTAAATGATTTATTAGCTTTTTTAGATTTAATAAAAACAATTTAAGTTCCTCAATTAGCAGGACAATAATATGCTAATAGCTAGGTGAAAACAATAAAACCCGGAGAAGTAAGAATTGTTGGAATATTACATAAATTTAAGATTAAATCAATTCTAAAGGCAATTACGATAAACACAAACATAACAAACATAAACATGTTCAAGTAGTAGAGCAGATTAAATCTATATCTACTACTACTCTATAAGAGTCCAGCGTGGGCGTCCACACTGTGCGTCATGTCCCCGCCTCTGCTGTCTTCGCCCCCGCCCCGCGCTGCCTCCGGAAATCTCGCCCGTGCCGCGGCTGACACCCCCGCAGAAACCTCGCTCTCACCCTCCTCGCACTTCTCATCCCCTACATCATGCCCCCTCCTCTCCCGCTCTCCTCCTTGCATCTCGCCACGGGCCGCGTCCTCTCGTCGCTCTCCCCCGGCGAGGGCCTCTCTCCGTCACTGCCCGCTTTGCCCGTGCCCGCCCAGACCAACACGCTCCGGTAGATGCAAGGTGGTGCCTGGTGCAACGACCATGCCGCGAGGTGCAAGACGACAATCGGTGGTGTAGCAGTAGCGAGGCCCTCATTGATAGAGCTGCAGGTCAACCGTTGTGGAAGAGCCAAGATTTGCCTTTGTCGCAGCCTGTGGGGGACAGATATCCCCCGGGTCCACTGGAAGGATAAAAGACCTCACGAAAGGCCCGAGGGCCCGATAATTCGTAAGGTCATCCCTTCGTGGACCTGGGGAAGAATGACCAGTGAAGCAGATCGACACAAGGCCGGATCGGTGCGAGCCCAGACGGCCCAACAACGTTGAGCAAGTAACCACAACAGAGACGCGACTTTCCCGCGCTAGAGCCCCGTACAACGGAACCAAGCGAGGATGAGTCGGCAGAACTATAGGAAGATAGACTCAATCAGTTCACTATTTCTTAGGTGCGCATTGTTATCATATCTGCATGTATTGCCTCACGGTCGAATATATAAGGCCTAGGGGGCACCCCTTCAGAACGATCGATCTCACTACTCAGCCACCCACCTCAACTCTCTACGTTCCCTATACTAGAGAATTCCCTTGTAATCCACCACAAAAAGCATTCCCGCTAGGACGTAGGGTGTTACGCATCTCTAGGCGGCCCGAACCTGTATATCATTGTTCACAGTTTCTCGTGCGCCCAGCACGAACCATCGAGCTACAGTCGGCAACATCGTCCTACTCCTAAAAACACCTTGAGGGGCAACCCCGGGTGTGCGGTCGGACCCAAAACACCGACAGCTAGCGCGCCAGGTAGGGGGTGTGTCGCCGATCTAAGCTAGCTCAATGGCCGTCACCTTCCACCGCAAGATCACCATCCGCCCCGGATCCGTGTTCTGCTTCGGAACTATCTCATCCATAGCAGATGAAGAAGGAACTCTACACCGCATCGCAGATCCGCCAAGAAAGAAGTCTCCTCCAAACTCCGAGAATATCGGAGTAAGGCAGGGAAAAGCGCAACCTCCAGCGCTCCGAAAAAAGATCACCTTCAGCATGCCAGGGGCCGAGGGCCCGCTGACCCGGAGAACTCCACTATCTACCTCCCCGACGAAAGAAAGGACACAAATCGCAAGGAAGAAAGAAACAAATAAAGTCGGGAGGGAGCAAGTTGTTCTTTCCATTCCTCCGCCCTCAAAGGAGAACAGAAAGAAGATCGCCACGACCGCCGCACCATTCTACCCCGACGTCCTCTTCATCGGGAGAGTGGAGTCGCCCCCCATCTCCGACGATGAGCCGACCGCGCCCGGAGAAGAACCTCCACAGCGGGAATCCCACCGACGGAGGAACCGACGCCAAAATATCCGGCGACATCATGAGGCCAGAGAGCGGGACCCGGAGCAGCCTGTCTCGCGAGACGAGGTCTCAGAGATAGGAGAAACTCCGGAGGAACGCGTCTTCAGAGAACGAAGGAACTCCCGACGGCGTGATCGCCGACGAGCTCAGGAACAAGTCGAGCAGGAGGCAAGGCAACGTCGGGAGAATCCACTCTTCGGGCGCAACCTGAACTCCGACTTTGCCTGAGCCATGAACACGCCGAGTGAAGTCGGAGGGGTACTAGCTCGAATAGCTGATGGACTCCCTCGGACTCCTGACGCCGAGGGCTATCGATGACTGTTCACCCAAGCAGCCAACCATCTTCTACCTCTCGCTCACCCGTCGAACGACCTACGACACACCATCAATAGCCGCCGGGACGCGCGAAGCTCCATCAACGCTTCGCGTGAACGACGACATGAGAACGAGATCCGCCGTCGGGAAGAGTACGACATGGATCACGGCATCCCAGCTCGGAGTCAGGCCACCAGAACTGAGTCGGCAACGACCTCGACTGGCGGTACCACCCGGGGACGGTCGAGGAACCACAACAAATACTCCCCTCCCCGGGACAGACATCATCCCCGACGACAAGAAGACACGTGTGGAGTGTCTGCACTTACTCCACGACTTAGAGCCATTCAATGGCCCCCTAACTTCAAGGTATCCAATGTCGACAAATATGAACCTAAGCAGGATCCAGGAGGCTGGCTGGCCGTCTACACCACCGCTGCTCGAGCTGCCAGGGCGTCCGAGGACGTGATGACCGCATACTTACCCATTGTCCTCGGGCAAGACGCGCTACAATGGCTGCGACATCTACCCCGACACTGCATCGACGACTGGAGCGACTTCAGTCGACGCTTCACCGCCAACTTTCAGTCCCTCTCCGACAAACCAGCGAAACCATGGGACCTCAAATCCATCAAGCGTCGGGGGGACGAAACTCTTCGGTCATACCTCAAAAGGTTCCAGACCATGAGAAATCATATCCCCGAGGTCACGGAGGCGGCCGTGATCGAGGACTTCTACAGAGGATCCAACGACTCGGCTTTCGTCTGGGCCATATTGCAGAAGGCACCGACTACCTCCGAGCAACTGTTCCGGGAAGCCGACTTCTACATCACCGCCGACGAGCGAGCTCAAGACCTCATCGGGGGAGCGAAGCCCGCACCGGCAGCACCACGACGCGACACGAACCAACAACCTGACAAACGCTGGGAGAAGAGGCCTCGCGAAGAAGTGCACGCCGCTGGACCACCTGCCTCTCGCGCCTGGGGAGGACCTTGCGGAGGCGAACGCACGCTGGACGACATCCTCGACGCCCAGTGCCCGTACCACAAGGACATGTGCCACACCCTTCGGAACTGCAGAGACTTCAAGCAATCCGTCGGACACGACCGGCCCTTCCAACCTCTACCTTCTCCTCCGCCGCGGGGAGGACCAGGAGAACTGCGACAACCCCAGCAGCAGGAGGAGAGAGGAGGTGGAGCCTTCCCGCGCGTTGATAGAGAGGTCAACGTCATCTTCGGCGGACACGGATCGCAGGAGAACAGAAGACAACAAAAGCTCAACGATCGCCACATATTGGTGGCGACCACCGGTCCTCCCGCTCTGTACCGATGGTCGGAGCACCCGATCACCTTCACTCGGGCAGATCAATGGCTCAACTTCGACCACCCAGGCAAATACCCGCTCCTCGTCGATCCGGTGATCCGAGAGAGCAGGGTGAAGAAGGTATTAGTGGACGGGGGGAGCAGCATCAACGTCACCTTCCCCCAGACACTCCAAGGCTTGGGAGTCCACCTCAAAGAGCTCCACGAGTCAGACACTCCTTTCTTCGGCATCGTGCCGACTGAAGGATTATACCCGCTGGACCACATCTACATGCCAGTCACCTTCGGAACTCCGGAGAACTACAGAACCGAGTTCCTGAGGTTCGAAGTGGCGAACTTCGACTGCGGGTACAACGCCATCATCGGGAGGCCGGGATTGGAAAAATTCATGGCCATTCCGCATTACACATACATGATATTGAAGATGCCAGGGCCGCAAGGAATCATAACTGTGCGCGCTGACTTCCAAGGCGCCGCAGAATGTTTCCGAGTGGCCATCCAGGCAGCCCTCACCACCAAACCATCGACGACTTCTTCAATACAGGCAAACTCTAAGCCTGAGGAAGACCTTGCAGCACCTGCAAATGAAGCTCAAGCCGCAACCTCTATGCGGCCGACTGAAGAAACCAAAAGGATCAACCTTGGGTTTGCTGATGAACGCAAGACCGCCATCATCAGTTCCAGCCTGGATGACAAATAGGAAAGAGCGCTCGTCCAGTTCCTGCAAGACAACCGAGACGTATTCGCATGTGAAAGGGAATTAGGCTTACACCTAGTTCCTAAATAATTTTGGTGGTTGAATTGCCCAACACAAATAATTGGACTAACTAGTTTGCTCTAGTGTATAAGTTATACAGGTGTAAAAGGTTCACACTTAGCCAATAAAAAGATCAAATATTGGATTCAACAAAGGAGCAAAGGGACAACCGAAGGCACCTCTAGTCTGGGGCACCGGACTGTCCGGTGTACACCGGACAGTGTCCGGTGCACCACCGGACAGTGTCCGGTGCACCAGAGGACTCCAACTCAAACTTGCCACCTTCGGGAAATTCCAGAGGCGACTTCACTATAATTCACCGGACTGTCCGGTGTACACCGGACATGTCCGGTGCTCCAAGGAAGGATGGCCTTCGGAACTCGTCAGCCTCGGGAATTCACTTCAGCCGCTCCGCTATAATTCACCGGACTGTCCGGTGTAACAGGAGGGCAACGGCTATTTCGGCGCCAACGGCTACCTGCGATGCATTAAATGCGCGCGCTGCGCGCGCAGAAGTCAGGCACGCCCATACTGGCGCACCGGACATTGAACAGTACATGTCCGGTGTGCACCGGACATCCAGGCGGGCCCAGAAGTCAGAAGCTCCAACGGTCAGAATCCAACGGCATTGGTGACGTGGCTGGCGCACCGGACATGTCCGGTGTGCACCGGACTGTCCGGTGCACCATACGACAGACAGCCTCCACCAACGGTCAAGTTTGGTGGTTGGGGCTATAAATACCCCAACCACCCCACCATTCATTACATCCAAGTTTTCCAGCTTCCAACCACTATACAAGAGCTAGCATTCATTGCAAAGCACACCAAAAGAGATCAAATCCTCTCCCAACTCCACACAAAGCCTTAGTGACTAGAGAGAGTGATTTGTAGTGTTCATTTGAGCTCTTGCGCTTGGATCGCTTCTTTTCTTTCGCATTCTTTCTTGTGATCAAACACTCACTTGTAATTGAGGCAAGAGGCACCAATTGTGTGGTGGCCCTTGCGGGAAGTTTGATTCTCAAGTGATTTGAGAAGAGAAGCTCACTCGGTCCGAGGGACCGTTTGAGAGAGGGAAGGGTTGAAAGAAGACCCGGCCTTTGTGGCCTCCTCAACGGGGAGTAGGTTTGCGAGAACCGAACCTCGGTAAAACAAATCCGCGTGTCACACTCTTCATTTGCTTGCGATTTGTTTTTCACCCTCTCTCGCGGACTCGTTTATATATTTAACGCTAACCCGGCTTGTAGTTGTGTTTATATTTGTAAATTTCAGTTTCTCCCTATTCACCCCCCCTCTAGGCGACTATCAATTGGTATCAGAGCCCGGTGCTTCATTAGAGCCTAACCGCTCGAAGTGATGTCGGGAGATCACACCAAGAAGGAGATGGAGACCGGCGAAAAGCCCACTACAAGCCATGGGAGCACTTCATCGGAAGAGTCCCGCACCAAAAGAAAGGAGAAGAAGAACTCCTCCAAAGGGAAGGAGAAGAAGTCTTCTTCACACCAAAAGGAGAAGAAGGAGAAATCCTCTTCTCACAAGACGCGTCGGAGTGGGGACAAGAAAAAGAGGATGAGGAAAGTGGTCTACTACGAGACCGATTCTTCATCGCCATCCACCTCCGGCTGCGACGCGGCATCTGTCACTTCTAAGCGCCAAGAGCGCAAGAAGTATAGTAAGATCCCCCTACACTACCCTCGCATTTCTAAACATGCACCTTTACTTTCCGTCCCATTAGGCAAACCACCAACTTTTGATGGTGAAGATTATGCTAGGTGGAGTGATTTAATGCGATTTCATCTAACCTCACTCCACAAAAGTATATGGGATGTTGTTGAGTTTGGTGCACAGGTACCATCCGTAGGGGATAAAGACTATGATGAGGATGAGGTGGCCCAAATCGAGCACTTCAACTCTCAAGCGACAACAATACTCCTCGCCTCTCTAAGTAGAGAGGAGTATAACAAAGTGCAAGGGTTGAAGAGCGCCAAGGAGGTTTGGGATGTGCTCAAAACCGCTCACGAAGGAGATGAGCTCACAAAGATCACCAAGCGGGAGACGATCGAGGGGGAACTCGGTCGGTTCCGGCTTCGCAAAGGGGAGGAGCCACAAAACATGTACAACCGGCTCAAGGCCTTGGTGAATCAAGTGCGCAACCTCGGGAGCAAAAAGTGGGATGACCACGAGGTGGTTAAGGTTATTCTGAGATCTCTTATTTTCCTTAACCCTACTCAAGTTCAATTAATCCGTGGCAACCCAAGATATACACTAATGACCCCCGAGGAAGTAATCGGGAATTTTGTAAGTTTTGAGTGCATGATCGAAGGCTCAAGGAAGATCAACGAGCTTGATGATCCCTCCACATCCGAAGCTCAACCCGTCGCATTCAAGGCGACGGAGGAAAAGAAGGAGGAGTCTACACCAAGTCGACAACCAATCGACGCCTCCAAACTCGACAATGAGGAAATGGCGCTCGTCATCAAGAGCTTCCGCCAAATCCTCAAACAAAGGAGGGGGAAAGACTACAAGTCCCGCTCCAAGAAGGTTTGCTACAAGTGTGGTAAGCTCAGTCACTTTATAGCTAAATGTCCATTATCTAGTGATAGTGACAGGGGCGACGACAAGAAGGGGAGAAGAAAGGAGAAGAAGAGGTACTACAAGAAGAAGGGCGGCGATGCCCATGTTTGTCGGGAGTGGGACTCCGACGAAAGCACTAGCGACTCCTCCGACGACGAGGACGCCGCCAACATCGCCGTCACCAAAGGACTTCTCTTCCCCAACGTCGGCCACAAGTGCCTCATGGCAAAGGACGGCAAAAGGAAAAAGGTTAAATCTAAATCCTCCACTAAATATGAATCCTCTAGTGATCATAATGCTAGTGACGAGGAAGATAATTTGCGTACCCTTTTTGTCAACCTTAACATGGAACAAAAAGAAAAATTAAATGAATTGATTAGTGCTATTCATGAAAAGGATGACCTTTTGGATTCTCAAGAGGACTTCCTAATTAAGGAAAACAAGAAACATGTTAAGGTTAAAAATGCTTATGCTCTAGAAGTAGAAAAATGTGAAAAATTGTCTAGTGAGCTAAGCACTTGCCATGAGACTATAGACAACCTTAGAAATGAAAATGCTAATTTGTTAGCTAAGGTTGATTCTCATGTTTGTAATGTTTCAATTACCAATTTCAGAAATAATGATGATGATTTACTTGCTAGAATTGAAGAATTGAACATTTCTCTTGCTAGCCTTAGGATTGAAAATGAAAAATTGCTTGCTAAGGCTAAAGATTTTGATGTTTGCAATACTACTAATTCCGACCTTAGAACTAAGAATGACATGTTACAAGCTAAGGTTGTAGAATTAAAATCTTGCAAACCCTCTACATCTATTGTTGAGCATGTATCTATTTGTACTAGATGTAGAGATGTTAACATTGATGCTATATATGATCACATGGCTTTAATTAAACAACAAAATGATCATATAGCTAAATTAGATGCTAAAATTGCCGAGCATAACTTAGAAAATGAAAAATTTAAATTTGCTAGAAGTATGCTCTATAGTGGGAGACGCCCTGGCATCAAGGATAGCATTGGCTTCCAAAAGGGAAACAATGTCAAACTTAATGCCCCTCCTAAAAGATTGTCTAACTTTGTAAAGGGCAAGGCTCCCATGCCTCAGGATAACGAGGGTTACATTTTATACCCTGCCGGTTATCCCGAGGACAAAATTAGAAGAATTCATTCTAGGAAGTCTCACTCTGGCCCTAACCATGCTTTTATGTATAAGGGTGAGACATCTAGCTCTAGGCAACCAACCCGTGCTAAGTTGCCTAAGAAGAGAACTCCTAGTGCATCAAATGAACATAGTCTTTCATTTAAAACATTTGATGCATCTTATGTTTTGACTAACAAATCCGGCAAGGTAGTTGCCAAATATGTTGGGGGCAAGCACAAGGGGTCAAAGACTTGTGTTTGGGTACCCAAAGTTCTTGTGTCTAATGCCAAAGGACCCAAAACCATTTGGGTACCTAAAGTCAAGAACTAAACTTGTTTTGTAGGTTTATGCATCCGGGGGCTCAAGTTGGATACTCGACAGCGGGTGCACAAACCACATGACAGGGGAGAAGAAGATGTTCTCCTCCTACGAGAAAAACCAAGATCCCCAACGAGCAATCACTTTCGGGGATGGAAACCAAGGTTTGGTCAAAGGATTGGGTAAAATTGCTATATCTCCTGACCATTCTATTTCCAATGTTTTTCTTGTAGATTCTTTAGATTACAATTTGCTTTCCGTATCTGAATTATGCAAAATGGGCTACAACTGTATCTTTACTGATGTAGGTGTCACTGTCTTTAGAAGAAGTGATGATTCAATAGCATTTAAGGGTGTGTTAGAGGGTCAGCTATACTTAGTAGATTTTGATAGAGCTGAACTCGACACATGCTTAATTGCTAAGACTAACATGGGTTGGCTCTGGCACCGCCGACTAGCCCATGTTGGGATGAAGAATCTTCATAAGCTTCTAAAGGGAGAACACATTTTAGGACTAACAAATGTTCATTTTGAGAAAGACAGGGTTTGTAGCGCATGTCAAGCAGGAAAGCAAGTTGGTGCCCATCATCCACACAAGAACATCATGACGACCGACAGGCCGCTTGAGCTACTCCACATGGATTTATTCGGCCCGATTGCTTACTTAAGCATCGGCGGGAGTAAGTATTGTCTTGTAATAGTGGATGATTATTCTCGCTTCACTTGGGTATTCTTTTTGCAGGAAAAATCTCAAACCCAAGAGACCTTAAAGGGATTCTTGAGACGGGCTCAAAATGAGTTCGGCTTAAGGATCAAGAAAATTAGAAGCGACAACGGAACGGAGTTCAAGAACTCTCAAATTGAAGGCTTCCTTGAGGAGGAGGGCATCAAGCATGAGTTCTCTTCTCCTTACACCCCACAACAAAATGGTGTAGTGGAGAGAAAGAATAGAACTCTATTGGACATGGCAAGGACCATGCTTGATGAGTACAAGACTTCGGATCGGTTTTGGGCGGAGGCGGTCAACACCGCTTGCTACGCCATCAACCGGTTGTATCTACACCGAATCCTCAAGAAGACATCCTATGAACTCCTAACCGGTAAAAAGCCCAACATTTCATATTTTAGAGTCTTTGGTAGCAAATGCTTTATTCTTGTTAAAAGAGGTAGAAAATCTAAATTTGCTCCTAAGACTGTAGAAGGCTTTTTACTAGGATATGATTCAAACACAAGGACATATAGAGTCTTTAACAAGTCCTCTGGGCAAGTTGAAGTTTCTTGTGACATTGTGTTTGATGAGACTAACGGCTCTCAAGTAGAGCAAGTTGATCTTGATGAGATAGGTATTGAAGAGGCTCCGTGCATCGCGCTAAGGAACATGTCCATTGGGGATGTGTGTCCTAAGGAATCCGAAGAGCCTCCAAATGCACAAGATCAACCGTCCTCCTCCATGCAAGCATCTCCACCAACTCAAAATGAGGAAGAGACTCAAGTTGATGAAGAAGAAGATCAATCAAATGAGCCACCTCAAGATGATGGCATAGATCAAGGGGGAGATGCAAATGATCAAGACAAGGAGGATGAAGAACAAAGACCGCCACACCCAAGAGTCCACCAAGCAATCCAACGAGATCACCCCGTCGACACCATCCTAGGCGACATTCATAAGGGGGTAACTACTAGATCTCGTGTTGCACATTTTTGTGAGCATTACTCTTTTGTTTCCTCTATTGAGCCACACAGGGTAGAGGAAGCACTCCAAGATTCGGATTGGGTGGTGGCGATGCAAGGGGAGCTCAACAACTTCACTAGGAATGAGGTATGGCATTTAGTTCCACGTCCTAATCAAAATGTTGTAGGAACCAAATGGGTTTTCCGCAACAAGCAAGACGAGCATGGTATGGTGACAAGGAACAAAGCTCGACTTGTGGCCAAGGGATACTCCCAAGTCGAAGGTTTGGATTTCGGTGAAACCGATGCACCCGTAGCTAGGCTTGAGTCAATTCGTATATTATTAGCCTATGCTACTTACCATGGCTTAAAGCTTTATCAAATGGACGTGAAAAGTGCCTTCCTTAATGGACCAATCAAGGAAGAGGTCTATGTTGAGCAACCTCCCGGCTTTGAAGATAGTGAGTACCCCAACCATGTCTATAAGCTCTCTAAGGCGCTTTATGGGCTCAAGCAAGCCCCAAGAGCATGGTATGAATGCCTTAGAGATTTCCTTATTGCTAATGGCTTCAAAGTCGGAAAGGCCGATCCTACGCTCTTTACCAAAACACTTGAGAATAATTTGTTTGTATGCCAAATTTATGTTGATGATATTATATTTGGGTCTACTAACGAATCTACATGTGAAGAGTTTAGTAGGATCATGACACAAAAGTTCGAGATGTCTATGATGGGGGAGTTGAAGTATTTCTTAGGATTTCAAGTGAAGCAACTCCAAGAAGGCACATTCCTAAGCCAAACGAAGTACACTCAAGATATTCTAAACAAGTTTGGGATGAAGGATGCCAAGCCCATCAAGACACCCATGGGAACAAATGGGCATCTCGACCTCGACACGGGAGGTAAGTCCGTGGATCAAAAGGTATACCGGTCGATGATAGGTTCTTTGCTCTATTTATGTGCATCTCGACCGGATATTATGCTTTCCGTATGCATGTGTGCAAGATTCCAAGCCGACCCTAAGGAAGCTCAACTTACGGCCGTAAAACGAATCTTGAGATATTTGGCTTATACTCCTAAGTTTGGGCTTTGGTAACCTAGGGGATCCACTTTTGACTTGATTGGTTATTCGGACGCCGATTGGGCGGGATGCAAAATCAATAGAAAGAGCACATCGGGGACTTGCCAGTTCTTGGGAAGATCCTTGGTGTCTTGGGCTTCAAAGAAGCAAAATTCGGTCGCTCTTTCCACCGCCGAAGCCGAGTACATTGCCGCAGACCATTGTTGCGCGCAATTGCTTTGGATGAGGCAAACCCTGCGGGACTACGGTTACAAATTAACCAAAGTCCCTTTGCTATGTGATAATGGAAGTGCAATCAAAATGGCAGATAATCCCGTCGAGCATAGCCGCACTAAACACATAGCCATTCGGTATCACTTTTTAAGGGATCACCAACAAAAGGGAGATATCGAGATTTCTTACATTAATACTAAAGATCAATTAGCCGATATCTTTACCAAGCCCCTTGATGAACAAACTTTTAACAAACTTAGGCATGAGCTAAATATTCTCGATTCTAGGAACTTCTTTTGTTGACTTGCACACATAGCTCATTTATATACCTTTGATCATGTCTCTTTCATATGCTATGACTAATGTGTTTTCAAGTCTATTTCAAACCAAGTCATAGGTGTATTGAAAGGAAATTGGAGTCTTCGGCGAAGACAAAGGCTTCCACTCCGTAACTCATCCTTCGCCGTCGCTCCATGTCACTCTCCATCTTAGGGGGAGAGAGCAAAAGGACTTCATCTTTGGTATAATCTTAACTCATTTATTTATGACCAAAGGGGAAGAAAATACTTCGAGGGCTCTAATGATTCCGTTTTTAGCGATTCATGCCAAAGGGGGAGAAAGTAAGAGCCCAAAGCAAAAGGACCGCACCACCACCAATTTCAAAAACTTCGTGTTTCCAAGAATATTATCAATTGGTATCCTATTGTGTTCAAAAGGGGGAGAAAGTAGTATTTCAAAAATGATATATCAAAACCCTCTTGAACACTAAGAGGAGGATCTCATTTAGGGGGAGTTTTGTTTAGTCAAAGGAAAAGCATTTGAAACAGGGGGTTCATTTACCTTTGACTATTTGCAAAAGAACTTTGAAAAGGATTTACAAAAGAGTTTGCAAAAACAAAACATGTGGTGCAAGCGTGGTCCAAAATATTAAGAATAAAAGAAATGATCCATGCATATCTTGTAAGTATTAATATTGGCTCAATTCCAAGCAACCTTTGCACTTACATTATGCAAACTAGTTCAAATATGCATTTCTATACTTGCTTTGGTTTGTGTTGGCATCAATCACCAAAAAGGGAGAGATTGAAAGGAAATTAGGCTTACACCTAGTTCCTAAATAATTTTGGTGGTTGAATTGCCCAACACAAATAATTGGACTAACTAGTTTGCTCTAGTGTATAAGTTATACAGGTGTAAAAGGTTCACACTTAGCCAATAAAAAGATCAAATATTGGATTCAACAAAGGAGCAAAGGGACAACCGAAGGCACCTCTGGTCTGGGGCACCGGACTGTCCGGTGTACACTGGACAGTGTCCGGTGCACCAGAGGACTCCAACTCAAACTTGCCACCTTCGGGAAATTCCAGAGGCGACTCCACTATAATTCACCGGACTGTCCGGTGTACACCAGACATGTCCGATGCTCCAAGGAAGGATGGCCTCCGGAACTCGTCAGCCTCGGGAATTCACTTCAGCCGCTCCGCTATAATTCACCGGACTGTCCGGTGTACACCGGACTGTCCGGTGTAACAGCAGGGCAACGACTATTTTGGCGCCAACGGCTACCTGCGACGCATTAAATGCGCGCGCTGCACGCGCAGAAGTCAGGCACGCCCATACTGGCGCACCGGACATTGAACAGTACATGTCCGGTGTGCACCGGACATCCAGGCGGGCCCAGAAGTCAGAAGCTCCAACGGTCAGAATCCAAGGGCATTGGTGACGTGGCTGGCGCACCGGACATGTCCGGTGTGCACCGGACTGTCCGGTGCACCATACGACAGACAGCCTCCACCAACGGTCAAGTTTGGTGGTTGGGGCTATAAATACCCCAACCACCCCACCATTCATTACATCCAAGTTTTTCAGCTTCCAACCACTATACAAGAGCTAGCATTCATTGCAAAGCACACCAAAAGAGATCAAATCCTCTCCCAACTCCACACAAAGCCTTAGTGACTAGAGAGAGTGATTTGTAGTGTTCATTTGAGCTCTTGCGCTTGGATCGCTTCTTTTCTTTCGCATTCTTTCTTGTGATCAAACACTCACTTGTAATTGAGGCAAGAGGCACCAATTGTGTGGTGGCCCTTGCGGGAAGTTTGATTCTCAAGTGATTTGAGAAGAGAAGCTCACTCGGTCCGAGGGACCGTTTGAGAGAGGGAAGGGTTGAAAGAAGACCCGGCCTTTGTGGCCTCCTCAACGGGGAGTAGGTTTGCGAGAACCGAACCTCGGTAAAACAAATCCGTGTGTCACACTCTTCATTTGCTTGCGATTTGTTTTTCACCCTCTCTCACGGACTCGTTTATATATCTAACGCTAACCCGGCTTGTAGTTGTGTTTATATTTGTAAATTTCAGTTTCGCCCTATTCACCCCCCTCTAGGCGACTATCAGCATGGCAACCCGCGGATATGCCAAGAGTCCCGAGAGAACTGGCCGAGCACAAATTGAAAGTTTATCCCCAGGCGAGGCCGATTAGGCAAAAATTACATCGTTTCACGCCCGACAAGAGAGAGGCCATTCGCGCTGAGCTGGCCCGCTTGGTCGCGACTGGATTTATTAGAGAGGTGTTACACCCCGAGTGATTAGCCAACCCTGTTCTTGTACTCAAAAAGAATAAAGTGGATTGGCGCATGTGCGTCGACTACACGGATCTCAACAAACACTGTCCGAAGGATCCCTTCGGGCTTCCTAGGATACATCAGGTGGTAGATTCCACCGCTGGATGTTCTGTGCTGTCTTTCTTGGATTGCTACTCCGGGTATCATCAGATTAGCTTGCCAAAAGAAGACGAGGGAAAAACAGCGTTCATCACTCCATTCGGTGCTTTCTGTTATACCTCCATGCCGTTTGGCCTCAAAAACGCTGGAGCGACTTATCAAAGAGCCATTCAAACATGCTTAGCCGATCACTGGGGCAAGCGTGTGGAAGCCTATGTAGATGATGTGGTAATCAAAACGGAAAACTCGGAAAATTTCATCGAAGATTTACAGCTAGTTTTCAACAGTCTACGGCGATATCGATGGAAGCTTAATCCTGAAAAATGTGTCTTCGGGGTACCAGCAGGAAAGCTACTCGGGTTTATTGTCAGCCACCGGGGAATTGAAGCTAATCCAGACAAGATAGAAGCTATCATGAAAATGGAGGCACCACGATCACAAAAGAAAGTTCAGAGACTTACCGGATGTATGGCAGCACTGAGCAGATTCATATCCAGACTGGGAGCCTACCATTTTATAAACTACTCAAGAAGGTGGATAAGTTTCAGTGGACTTCAGAAGCACAGGATGCCCTAGACGCATTAAAAAAATTCTTGACGACACCACCAGTGCTGAAACCGCCATGGCAAGCCACGTCAACTCAACCAGCGGAGGATTTGCTACTGTATATCTCTTGCACGACTCATGTGGTAAGCACCGCGTTGGTAGTCGAGCGAGCAGAAGAAGGACATGCCTACCCAGTGCAACATCCTGTTTATTTCATTAGTGAAGTTCTGGGTCCCTCGAAGAAAAAGTATCCTCAAGTTCAGAAGCTATTATATGCAGTACTTCTAACTGCCCGCAAGCTACGTCACTACTTTGACGACCACAAAGTCATAGTAGTCACTGGTTTTCCGATAGGGGATATTCTTCACAATAAGGAAGCCATTGGCCGAATAGCCAAGTGGGCCTGCGAACTGGGATCTCATGACATCGAATTTCGACCTCGCACTGCCATCAAAACTCAAGCATTGGTTGACTTCGTATCAGAATGGACTGAACAACAAGTACCAGATACTCCAGAAACCGCAGAAGTATGGCGAATGTATTTTGATGGCTCGTTAAAACTGCAGGGAGCAGGCACGGGGAATCTCTTTACCGCACCTGGAGGCGAGCACCTCAAATATGCCCTGCAGTTGTTATTTCCAGCCTCCAACAACGCAGCCGAATATCAAGCTCTGATTCATGGATTGAACATTGCTATATCACTGGGCATCAAGAGACTGATGGTATACGGAGATTCTCTGGTAGTCATAAGCCAGATAAACAAAGAATGAGATTGTTCGAGCGACTCTATGGGAAAATACTGCACCGTCGTCCGAAAACTAGAAGATAAATTTGAAGGTCCGGAATTTCACCATGTGGAAAGAGATCAAAACACGACAGCTGATGTATTGTCCAAACTAGGATCCAGTCGAACTCATGTCCCATCTGAAGTCTTTGTGCAAGAAATACCACATCCAAGCATCTCAATGGACCAGGCAGAAGAATGTAATATCGTGAACCAACCAGAGTCAGATTCTGATGACTGGAGAAGGCCGATCATCAGATATATAAAGAATGAAGAGGAACCAGATGACAAAAATGCAGCCGAGCGCATCGCTAGACAGTCAGCTCACTACACACTCATTGGGGAGACACTATACAGAAGGGGTGCATCGGGCGTTCTCATGAAATGCATTTTCTCATCTACTGGGAAACAACTTCTAGATGAGGTCCATGCTGGGCAATGTGGAATACACACAACATCCAGGACACTAGTCGGGAAGGTCTTCAGGTCGGGATTCTATTGGCCAACAGCGAAAAGTGATGCAGCCGAGTTAGTTCAGAGGTGCGAAGCTTGCCAGTACTTGTCAAAGCAACAACATCTACCAGCACAGCAACTGCAGACCATACCAGTAACTTGGCCGTTCGCATGCTGGGGACTGGATATGATTGGACCTTTCAAGAAAGCTCAAGGAGGATACACTCATGTACTGGTAGCAATCGACAAATTCACTAAATGGATAGAGTTCAAACCCATTGCTTCTTTAACCTCAGCTAAGGCCGTGGAATTCATACAAGACATAATATTCAGATTCGGAATACCGAACAGTATCATAACTGACCTAGGATCCAACTTCACAAGTTCAGAGTTCTTCAATTTCTGCGAGCAAAAGAGCATTCAGATCAAGTATGCTTCAGTGGCACACCCAAGAGCCAACGGGCAGGTTGAATGAGCTAACGGGATGATATTAGAGGCACTCAGGAAAAAAAGTCTTCGATAAAAACGAAAAGTTCGCAGGAAAGTGGATAAGCGAGTTGCCCTACGTCGTTTGGAGCCTAAGAACTCAACCTAGTCGAGCTTTGCATGGAAATACTCCTTTCTTCATGGTCTATGGGTCAGAAGCAGTACTGCCCGCTGATCTCAAGTTTGGGGCACCAAGGTTGGTCTTTGAAAGCATAGCAGAAGCCGAGGCTACTAGGCTGGAGGATGTTGATGTACTCGAAGAAGAACGGCTGAACACGGTAATTCAATCGGCACGGTACCAACAAACTCTGAGACGCTATCACGACAAGGCCATGCGATGTCGATCCTTTGCAGTGGGAGATCTCGTCCTCCGCCGAATTCTAACGGGGGAGGGACGACACAAGTTGTCACCCCTATGGGAAGGGCCATTCATAGTAGCAGAAGTCACTCGGCCGGGATCATATCGTCTCACTCAGATGGACGGCACGGAAATAGGGAACTCATGGAATATAGAACATCTCAGGAAGTTTTATCCCTAACTGTATTTTAAAAGCTATCGGGACGACAATGTACTCTGTAAAATGGGAAATATATCATCAATAAAAAGGCTTCAAGAGTACTCAGTTTGTTCATGATTGACCTGCATTCTTACTTAACTCGGGGTGACCACTATGCCCTGCTAAACGGAGCAATCGGCTTAAGTCGGCAACGACTTAAGACGGTGCAACATGCTCGCGCTTACTTAACTCAGGGTGACCACTATGCCCTGCTAAACAGAGCAATCGGCTTAAGTCGGCAACGACTTAAGACGGTGCAACATGCTCGCGCTTACTTAACTCGGGGTGACCACTATGCCCTGCTAACGGAGCAATCGGCTTAAGTCGGCAACGACTTAAGACGGTGCAACATGCTCGCGCCTACTTAACTCGGGGTGACCACTATGCCCTGCTAAACGGAGCAATCGGCTTAAGTCGGCAACGACTTAAGACAGTGAAACATGCTCGCGCTTACTTAACTCGGGGTGACCACTATGCCCTGCTAACGGAGCAATCGGCTTAAGTCGGCAACGACTTAAGACGGTGCAACATGCTCGCGCTTACTTAACTCAGAGCGACCACTATGCCCTGCTAACGGAGCGATCGGCTTAAGTCGGCAACGACCTAAGACGGTGCCACATACTTGCGCTTACTTAACTCGGGGCGGCCACAGTCGGTCTGAGTTAATACTAACTTAAACTGGCGCAGCACACTCGGCGCGCACACAGTTACTCATCTAGGGGCGACCTCTATGTCCCATGAAGAAGTCTCGAAATCATTACACAACATTTTACTTCTGCAAAATGTGATACTGTCGATTTCTAAATAACAGTAGCATTCAAATCTTAAGCAGGTGTCCTCTAACAAAACATCCGAGCACGATAACCGCGCGCTCAAAGCATGCAATGTTTTTCTACTTTGCAACATTCTTCTCAGGAGCGACCAACGAAGAAGGGCGACTTGAGGAATCGGGAGCAGCGTTCACATCAGCCCTTATGTCGTCAGTGACAATCACCCCAGGTCTTCTCATCAAGATTCGCCCTGCGCGAATGGCTTTATCCATGGCTCTGTCGCGCTGGGCCCTCAGAGTACCGGAAGTTTCTTCAGCAACTTTGACAGCCAACTGAGCGGTCTCTAGCTCCTGGGCGATGGACTTCTTGGAAGCACGCAGTTCCTTGATGGCAGCATCTTTAGCCGATATCAACTGCCTGAGACGGATCACGTCGTCTGTGGATTCCTGCAACTTACAACGCTGATTGTCTAACTCCTCCATGGTGAAGCGATGACTCCTCTCCAGGATGGTCAACGAGTTGCTGGAGTCACGATATAGCTTGTCAAGATTGTCACGAGAAGCAACAAGGGCACGTTTTTCTTCCTGCAAACAAGAATTGACTTCTTCAAACGTCGAGACAGCAATAAGAACATGGCAAAACAAAGCTTGGGTTTTCAGGTCACCTTTTCAGAATCAAGCTGAGCGCGCAGAGTAGAGTTCAACACGTTGGCATCGTTCAGAGCAGCAGAAACTTGGGCCAGCTCAGTCTGACTTTGGGAATACTTTTCTTCAAAATCAGAGCATCGCCGGACCAATTCAGCCTGATTTTGAGAATGTTTCTCTTCAAGAACAGAAAACTGTCGAGCCATATCTAGCGAGAAACGGTCAAGCAAAGAGTTTAGATTAAGAAGTAGTTTAATAAAATAGACGAAAGGAAGCAGAAAAGCACTAACCAGCATTCGCCGCCTCTAAGTCAGAAACACGCTGTTGAAGCAGCACCGGATTCCAACGTGCTAGAGACGAAGCTCTTTCTGGAACAGAAGCACCTTGCAACTTCAGCTGACTAGCCATCCCGTCCACTAATGCCTGATATTGAGAGCAGATGAGTGTAATGACAGCAGTTCATCCGGTGTAAAAGTCAGACTAGAATAGACCATACTACCTGGAGGTTGGAGAAGAATGAGAGGACCCCCAAATCGTGAGAAATCAATTGATGGCTCGGTGAAGGATCACCACCTGGAGCAACTTGCAATGAACCAGCAGGGACCAACTCAGTGTCATCAGCAGAGCCAAAAACTTTGTCGTCAGGAACGCTAGCCTCTAAAGCGGCTCCTTGACCAAAGGCTTGGGCTACCACCATGCAACCAGAATGTGGAGGAGACCCTACGTGAACATCCATGGAAGTACCAGAAGGAGACCCCGCTCGGACACCCTCGGGGGCTGGGTCATAGTTTGCGCTACCCATTCGAGCTGGATCGTCTCCGGTAACACCCTCGGGGGCTGGGTCGCAGCTTGCGCTACCCACCCGAGCCGAATCATCCTCGGCAACACCCTCGGGGGCTAGGTGAGCGACAACGCCATCCTTGAGGGCTGAGTTCTCTACGGCAGCCACCTCTAAGGCTGAAGGTCCCTCAGTTACTTCCATGGGAGCAGGACGATCCAAGTCAGTTTCCTGACCCTCAAGACCGCGCTCCAAGGTCGATGAGGCGCGGGACGCTGCCCGGGATGACCCCAACCCGGCGTCGAACACATCAGCACAAACATCCATCGCATCACCATCCGCCGGCTCTGATAACAGATCCTCTGGAACCATATCTTCAAGAGTCTGATCAAAGTTCGCCAGAGACAATTCTTGTAGACCAATGAGGGCAGACAGAGCAGGAGAAGGAACTCCACTACTTTCCCCACTGGCTACGTATCGCCGACCGTTCTTCCGAGTCAAAGGGATCTCATCTTCTTACTCCTCCTCGTTTTCATCAGCAACACAGACAGCACACCCATTGGGATCAGCGACAGATGGATCACACCCATTGGGGTCAGCGTCGGTAAATTCAGGCATAGGCACTTTCTCAACAGCAGGAACCGAAGGACCAGCATCCCGATCCAAGCTAGATACTCGCCGAAGACGTCTCTTTTTCTTTTTCTGCTCATCAGCAGGAGAATCAAGTTGATTGGCTCGGCAAGGGCGCTTCGGGCGAACACTGACAGGCCTCTGAATATCCAAGGTTTTACCAGCTTTCGGGAGAGGCGCCACCACCAATGTCCCAGCAGGAGCGGCATCAGAAGAGTCCTCGGCCAGCATATCAAGCATAGCACTTATCTCTGCATCACTAGGATCCAAAGGCACCTCAAAGTGGACCTGCCGTTCATCATCAGGAATTTCTCCAAGCGAAGCAACCAAAGCACTAACTTCTTCGGCAGAGGGTCGCACTCTAAGGCCCAAACCGCCATCAGCAGTAGGAGGATTCGACACAAAATGAGTAAAGGCCTTGGAAGGAGGCAGGTTCCAGACCGAGTATGCGACAGGGGCGCCAACATTTGATACCTTGCCTCTAAGTATCATTTCAAGCCGGTTCACCAAGTCTACAGCAGGAATTCTTCTGTTGGTGACCCGGGTTGAGTCAGCTAGACCTCGGTACAAATAGGCTGGGTATGCCCTGTCCTTCAGTGGTTAAATGTTCTTGAAGACAAAATCAGCAAGCACAGCCTCTGCAGTCAGACCCCTCTCCTTCAGCAGTCCAACTTCAGCCAGCAAAGTCCCTGCCTCAGCCACCTCCTGGTCCGTGGGGGACTCGGTCCAACTCGGAGTACGAACATCCGGCTGTCTCCCTGACCGTGGGGGGAGAGAATTTCCGTGGTTCTCAACAATAAACCACTCCAAGCGCCATCCTTTGATACTATCCTTGAGTGGGATTTCAAGGTAGTCAGTCTTCCTCCCACGGCGCATCTCCAAACTCGCACCCCCCACCAGCTGATGCTGCCCCCCGGCCATCCCAGGGCGACAGTGATACAAGTACTTCCACAGTCCAAAATGTGGCAGGACGCTAAGAAAAGCCTCGCATAAATGAACGTAAATGGAAATTTGCAGAATGGAATTGGGATTCAGATGGGTCAAATTAAGGCGATAGAAATCAAGGAGACCGCGGAAAAAGGGAGAAATAGGAAGAGCGAGACCGCGGAGAAGAAAAGGAACATAAATCACGGATTCGTGGGTATCCTCTATTGGAACAGTGACCCCGTGGCAAATCCGCCAAGAACAGAGCTCCTTCGGAGGAAGGACCCCGATGGACACGAGATGGAGAAGGTCAGGCTCAGAAACAACAGACATATGGTTACCTGCGAAAGGCAACTGGCTGTTGGGGTCGATAGGGGGAATCACAGCAGCGGACGAACTCGAGGCCTTCCACTTGGGCGCCATCTCAACTCCACCGGCGAGCAGAGTGGGAGCCGAATTGCAAAAGGGCAGAGAGGGTCTGGAGGCAGGAAAGCAAGAACTAGGGCACGGAAAGCAGAGGCGGCCGAAGGCGCAATACATATGGGGTTTTCCTAGGTCGGATGCCGTTTCCAAAAAGCGCCTAGTCATCACCCGGCGGTTATCTCTAAAACGCTGGCGTGCCATGTCATCACCCGGCGGTTACTTCTAAAACACCGGCGTGCCAAGTCATCACCTGACAGTTATTTCTAAAACGTCGGTGTGCCACATCATCACTCGGCTATTATCTTCAAAGTGGCCGACGCAGCCCGTTCTAACTCGGCTGTTATTTCTAAAACGCCGACGTTACCATCAGTCACTCAGCAGTTATCTTTAAAACGCCGACGTGGTCATCAGTCACTCAAACGTTAATTCTAAAACGCTGATGTGGCTTCGTCATCATTTGGACGCTACTTCAGAAGCGTAACTGTTGACAATAATAACTCGGCCATCACCCCTAAAAGCGACGATATGATGCCCGAGTAACTCAGCTACTACTCTAGAGGAATTGACTTCACAGATAAGGCAAACAGAGGAATGATTCGAAAACTCCAAGTTACGACACAAGCATAACAGACAGAGAGCATTACGGACAATAAATATCGCGACAATCATCAACTGACCATGAGGCAAAATAATCAACATAGGAGGAGACGAAATCATTCTTCATTAAGGGAAGCTACAGAACTTACAAATCAACTCGTTATGAGTTGATGCTTCCCTACTACTACTACTACTGCACTACACTCCACTACTCTACACTACTAACTACTACTACATTATTTCATTATACTACTATTAATCTATACTAACATCTAAAAACCAGTGGCATCTAGCCACTAGCCTTGTTGCTGCCCCTGTTGCTGCCGCCGTCACCGCCCCTGCTGCTGTCGTCGCCGTCGTCACCGTCGCCTCCGTCATCGTCGTCGTCTCCACCATCACCGCCGCTGCCCTCCTCGGACGAGTCCGAAGAGTCCTCCTCGTCCGAGGAGTACTCCGACTCATCCGAGCCCTCGAGCCCGGAGCGCTCGACGGCCCGGATATAAGTCCAGACCTCTACGGCAATCCCCTGGGAGTCGTCTAAATCATCAGACGACGCCGGGGGAGAGACGGGAACCGGAGACCCCTCGGACTCGGAGGAGAACTCCTCCTCCGAGTATTCCGAGTCGCCGAAGTCCTCCGATGGAGGAGTCGGCTCGCGCTTGCGTTTGTTACTCTTGCCCATGGTGGAAATGAAGGAAGAAGAAGAAAGCAAGCAGCAAAGAGCAGTAAGAGATGTGAAAATGCCGGGGAAGCAAGAACACTATTTATAGAAGAAGAAGGCAACCGTCCATCTCCTACCACGGTCACTGAACAGTCACAAAAATTCAATATGCAATTTAAATCGTCTGAAGACACGTCAGGCGGCTGACGCCGCTTCACGCAACACAACACCCATTGGGACTCCAGTCAACCGCGTGGGCGATATGATTACACCCGCGGTCACATCAAATTACTACTCAGAAGCAGTTCGCCAAACACTAAGCGTACCAAGCTGTCCCTTGCCCACACCCATTGGGGGGACGCCTAGGAATTATCAGTATATTTTTCAAAACTGTCACATGCGTGCAGCGCATGCAATGAATACCTCAAGACAAAAGTGAGATATCAGCAAGGATCAAAGGAAAGCCAAATATAGCCGGTCAAGTACAAGCCTGATTGACAGAAGCGACATGAAGACTAGCCAGGGGACATCCGTCGAATGTCCAATCAGTCGCAGATCAAATAAATTGCACCACCTAGCAAGATATGGGCAGATCATGAGCTCGGCCTCAAAGACAAAATACATGCTGACCTCTAAAGCATAATATCAATGACATAATGCTGACCTCTAAAGCATTCGGAAAAAGAAAGGATGATTCTCAGCAAAAGGGCACGAAATGAAGACCTTCGAGTGGATTGTTTTCAAAAATCCACTCGAAGCTCGGGGGATACACCCATTGGGTGCACCTTCGAATCGTCATTCCAAGTCAAGATAATGCTAACTTCTAAAGCATATGGCAAGATCAAAAACAAGGCTGACCTCCAACAAAGTGCAAGCGGAAAATAAAAATGATTTCTGATAATACTCGAAGCTCGGGGGCTACACCCATTGGGTGCACCTCTCGTGCACCCAATGAAGTTCAAGGTCCTACAGTACGAAATGCTGACCTCCAAAGCGCGAAGTTCGAGATAGAACACCAGTTTTCGAGTGATAAAAGCAAAAGGAGATAGTAAGAAATCGTTTTTACCAGATTACCCGGAAAGCATTTCCTGTCATAAACAAAGACCGCAAGCTGGACCTAGGATCTTTGGGCCGATTATTTCAAAATCAACCCAAAGATCGGGGGCTTGTGGGGGACAGATATCCCCCGGGTCCACTGGAAGGATAAAAGACCTCACGAAAGGCCCGAGGGCCCGATAATTCATAAGGTCATCCCTTCGTGGGCCTGGGGAAGAATGACCAGTGAAGCAGATCGACACAAGGCCGGATCGGTGCGAGCCCAGACGGCCCAACAACGTCGAGCAAGTAACCACAATAGAGACCCGACTTTCCCGCGCTGGAGCCCCGTACTACGGAACCAAGCGAGGATGAGTCGACAGAACTATAGGAAGATAGACTCAATCAGTTCACTATTTCTTAGGTGCATATTGTTATCATATCCACATGTATTGCCTCACGGTCAAATATATAAGGCCTAGGGGGCACCCCTTCAGAACGATCGATCTCACTACTCAGCCACCCACCTCAACTCTCTACGTTCCCTATACTAGAGAATTCCCTTGTAATCCACCACAAAAAGCATTCCCGCCAGGACGTAGGGTGTTACACATCTTTAGGCGGCCCGAACCTGTATATCATTGTTCACAGTTTCTCGTGCGCCCAGCACGAACCATCGAGCTACAGTCGGCAACATCGTCCTACTCCTAAAAACACCTTGAGGGGCAACCCCGGGTGTGCGGTCGGACCCAAAACACCAACACAGCCACCTTCGCCTTCTAGGACTGCCAATCGCTCGGTAGCAAGTACGAGGTACACCCTTCTTGCTCCACGAGAACAGCCCTGATCTGGGTTGGGGATTTTTTAATGACCAGGATCTTATTAGCCCTATCATGCATTGCTTTCCAATTTGATTTATTGACGGGCTGATTTGTAGCTAGAAATCATTAATTGAGAATATGTGGTTATCCATGGATCTTAGTGCGTAAGTTAAAGGACTACAAATGTTTGGGGTAGTCTATTGTGTTTGGGTAGTGCGAGATAATTATGTTCAAGATTTGATTGTTTATTCAAGAAATTTTATTCGGATATTATAAGGTGTGACATGAATTCCTCGTAAAACAGAGATGATCGAATAGGACCAGAGTGGAAGCAGTGATAGGCCATCAAGATGGAAAGCGTTGATGGGTGCTTTGATGTTGAGGAGCTTTTCTGTTTCCATATTTCTAAGGCAACCACGTGGAGCCTCCTATACAAGTCATGAGTAGTGAAAATTGGATGCCATGGTTGTTCCGTGAGCCCTTTAAATTAGTTGGTGTTGTTATTTATTGTATCACTGTTTGTCGTTCTGGATGGTACCATGCTTGTCATTCTGATTTCGATTAAAGAATTTATATATATTACTAGACTTGTCAGTTGGAGCATACTTATTATTAATTGGCCTAGCAACAGGGATTCATGCAATTGCATGCTATAATCTTCTTAGAAACAATTGTTTGGGCTGAAAATATGATGTGGAAACAAGGCCATCAGATCATTTCAAAAGTGTGATTTTTCTTGGATGTCCATTGTCGAAATTTCTTTTGTACTTATGGCATAAGTACCACTATGATTATATATCAACTGTTATACATGCAAAGAAACTCTAGATAGGAAATTTTGAGGTCGAAAATATTTTTTGTGCCACTTGTTCTTTGTCTGTTTAGAAGTTACATTGAGCTTGGATATGAAGTCAAATTACCTTGTTATTTCATTCTCTGTACACATTGTAAATCAATAGTATCACAATAAGATGCAAACATGGGAAACATGAGAGGAGTACACATTTGATCTGTAGATACTAAAAATGTGCATGCTTATGTTCATTTTTATAGATTTCGATGTATTTTGTTCTACAACCAGTGTGACCATCATTGTAAGGAAGCATTTTGATGATATGTGGAATATCAATAACTTTGCCTATGTCCTGCATGTAAGCAACTTCAATTCAATAGACTCGACAGGTGGATTCAACTGATAGGTTTTATTCTTCTATTTGTTCTCTAACACACGAGTTTATTGGTTGTGAACAACATTCAGTTGATCTTCATCTAGTCTTAAATCTTTTTTGTTCTTGGCTGACATCTGAATATAGCATATACAATAACCTGGACTCAGATGGTCTGAAAAATAATCAGGGTGGTGCTATAGTCTGTCTAACATTACTACCAAGCTTATCATTATTCCATTTTGTTTCTGAGGTTTAATTGCTCATCTTCTCTTTTCCTACATAACAGTGTTCTTGTCACATGTAAATGTTTTTTAATCCCACACGTAGGATGAGCAAGGGATAAAAATGGGCTGATGTCCCATCTCTTGGAATGCGTCTGAAGGCCCTTGGTATGGATCCGAGCTCTCCAACATTGCCTTGATGTCGTCGTCGTCTCTGGAGGAAGCGTGCTGGTAGGGCTCTGAGCTCTCCTGCATCATCTCGATGTCGTTGTCGTCTCTAGAGGAGGCGACTATTGCGCCAGCCTCGTCACCTCCTTCCCTCTGTCGTCTCAGGTACATTGTAAGGTCCTCAAGAGCCTGGTCTGTTAAGAGTCCTCTATGTTTATAAACAACCTATAGTTGGTCTAGAATTTTATTGGCTCCACTGCTTACGAAATTGTCATTACTGCTTTGTGTCTTAATCTCACATCACATTACTTTGGATCTGATCAATGTTATTCCGATTGCTATGATCCTATCTACCAATGTGGACATGTAAATGCCAAATAGATGTGGCTGTATATATGCAGGGTTGTTCAAAAATCAACGATGCTTATTCATGGATTATTTCCTTCCAGTAACAATTTCTTCTTCTAATACTTGAATACAGAAGGATGGTGATGTAGTTCTTTTACACGAAACTATTGTTGGTTGGGTCTCTTTTGAAAGTAACATGCACTTCCTTATTAGTCATTAAGGTAGTAGTAGGACCCTGCTAACTTATGTTCCATATTCTTCGTTAAGTCCAATTTGTTTATACATGGTCTGTAGTTGGTCGGATCTCTTCTAAAAGTAATGTCAATATGCTACCAAATGAATGGAAAATTAAAAGTTAATGCATGAAAACATGTTCTCTTTCTGGTTCAAGTTTTTGTTTGGAAGCTAACTACATTTCCAAATCATATAGCATCTTTCTAACATCTTCTTTCTCCTGCTGCAATTTTTGCCAGTTAATCTCATCTAATAGTATTGTCAAGATACTACCAAATGAATGGAAAATGAAAAAGTTAGTGCAAGTGAAATTGTTCTCTTTCCGGTTCAAGTTTATCTTTGGAAGCCAACTGCATTTCTAAATCATATAGCATCTTCATGACATCTTCTTTCTCTTGCCACAATTTTTTTCCAGTTAAGTAAGTAGCATCGAACAATATTGGAAAACATAACAAGGACCTACCTCTTCTTTTGTCGCTTCAAGCTTTTCTCTATAAGTAATATTTATAACCACCCTTTTGAGTTCACACTGTCTTTTGCAAATTTTTTTTGTTTCCAGCTCTTTATGCACCATCCTATCAGTTTTGATACCTGTAGTAGGACTGGGCATAAAACCCGAGCCCGAAGCCCGTTACCCAAAATATCCGAACTCGTACCCATTTAGCCCGAGGCCCGTTACCCGAACAACTCTAACGGGTAACAAAACTGAATACCCGAACTAAGTTCGAGCCTAATCGGGTATTAACTCGCGGTACCCGAAGTACCCATTCTACCTGAAATTCGGGCTCCTCCCCCTCGACATCGAGCACCACCGACGTCTGCCGCTTCAGCTCCTTGACATGCTCGATCACCTCGGCCAGCAGCGACGCCTTGTCCGTCTGCAGCGAGCGAGCCAGACCCAGACACCACACATGCATCAGGAAAGGGAAACAGCGACAGAACAGATTAGAACCATCATTAGGCGCTTGAAACTAGCGTCGCCATGCATGCAAATATGATTAGCTAGCTAGTGGCGACTGGGTGTGTGCGGTGCGTGCCCGCGCAAGTAGGCGCGATGGCTGCAGGTACGCCGAGTTGCCTTAGCCTGTAAATCTTGTGCATGATTTATAATAGCGGGTACCCAAATTTTACCCAAACCCAAACCTGAATTTGCGGGTACCCGAAATTTCGGGTACGAGTACGGGTTCAACTGTTACAAACCCGAAATTTAAAAAACCCGAAAAATCCGACCCGAAATTTCGGGTAAACCCGAACGCCTAGCCCAGCCTGTAGTCTTTCTTATTGAGTGGGCGTTTGCCAGGACCAAATAGCCAAATAGTGACAATGAATTACCATGGGCTCATACTTTCTATTCTAGCACAAGTAGCTAGCTTCGATGTTTTAACTTCTCTTCAATATAAATATGCAAATTTTAACCACCTCATTTGTTTTTAATAAGTTAAAACAAATTGTTGGTTATTATTCCCCCTATCTGGTCGCCCTCATTTAAGTTGTGGCTTAGATATTTCTACTTAGAGATCTGGTACATGTTTTTTTATGCTTACTTTTTTCATTTATCAACCATAGGTGCGATTAATGTTTTTATTTGCTTAGACCTAAACAAAACATTCTTGATAGCCACATCTGAAACATTAATTTCAAGTTCTACATTCATTCATTTATATTCCGTCAACTTTTTAAATACAACACTTATTGTGTTTGACAAGAAATTGATTTTGTGAAATCTTCAAACAAGGCTTGGCAATGATTTATTCATCGACAATGCATCAACCCTATCTGCATCGTAAACTCCTACAGTGAAGTTAGACAAAAGTCTCATCTATTCATTCTGGTTTTAGCTGGTTGATCACTTTTTCCCAATCTCCAGTGAACACATCTAGGATGACTCTTCACATCCGTCAGGTACATACTGCTGCCCAGTCAATTCAAATTCTCTTCAAAACAGCTTATCTCGCTCCATATTGTCTTTTGAAGCTTCCTAGGAAAAACTGACACCATATCATCGAGGCATCTTTCAAAACATTTGCTATGACCCTTCGATGAGCAATAGAATATGACATGCGCTACTAAGGAACTACCCCAGGTATGTCTTTCCTTACTGAAAACTTTGTTTAGAAAACTCTCCTTAGTTCATGACCAGTGGTGAAAAAATGCTTCAAGTATTGTTGTTTCAAACCACACCTTTCTTTAGATGTAATTTAAGTTTTCTATAGATGATTGATATATATGCTATTGGTAGAGTATAGCTAGGTTTAAAAATTAACAAACATCCCCTCTTTCTATTCTCTAATCTACACCCCTGCTATCTGCCAATATGTTTCTTGGATGTCCCAATGGCAGCTCCAAAGGTGTTTTGTCAAGATCATAACATTGCGGGTATGGACGAATGTATATTTTTATTGCAGTGCGCATCAATAAGAGGAAACCTGGAGGACAGGCAACTACAACTTGGTGTCTGTTGCTTACATTGGGGCCTACGTTAACCTTGAAACTTATGTGTTACCTTTTTTCATTACCACATTAACTTTAAATATGTGGGGGTGATTATGCGGGGGTTATGTTGGAGATGTTGAAACATTTCTGTTATTGAACCAATTGGCATTAGTTGTGCATTTATGGTATTATCATTTTGTTATCGGCTATCTGTCTATTACTATCATTTATCGAAATAATTTGTGTGCCGTTGCAACGTACGGGCATGGTACTGGTTTAACACATATGACAGAAACACGAGCGTGGAACCTTTATTACTTAGAGTGACGATAGCTTTATCATAGTCAAAGATGCATTCGTGGTGTCATTGATGCCAATAAATGGCGCAGCGTAAATCAAGTCGTGACGAGGGGATAAAACCAAGTCGTGACAAGCCTAGCCACACCATGCCGCACCTAAACCGTGTCGTGCTACGGGCTGCCCAACAGGACTGACCCACTTTGACATGTGTACCCGTGCACTAGTGATACACCTGTGCAAGCAACTACGCAAGCAAGACGATGGCATGTGTAGGTCACTAGTACACAAAAGCTCTATGCTGGCGGTTGTAAAGCTATTTGTACTGGCGTTTTTTACAACTGTCGGTACTAGAGGCCACTAAAAATAATTTTTTTCTACAGGCGAGTAACTGAGAATCGCCAGTGAAAATCGATTTCCACTGGCGATCAAGGTAATAAAATTGACGGTAAAAATATTTTCTAAGAAACATAAAAATGAGTTTAAAAATAGCAAAAAACTATTTTTATTAGGAGGGAGGCCCTAGCGCTCGCCCGTCTCCAAGTCCCAAGTCATGTCATTTTTCGCGTAAAATACATGAACGGTGGCAATCGAACCCACCTCCCCCTCGCGTGTAACCTCCTTTACCACTCCATCTATCACTTACTTCATAATATTGCAGTTTTGTTGCTCACATGTTATAACCAATTGAGTGTAAATTGATTGTTCAAGGATATAAACGAATTCAAACGAAAAAGTTGTCAACTATAAAGTTTCATATCTTTTGAAGTTCTACAACTTTTGATTTGACAATTTTCCCATCCGAGGTCGTTTGCAATATTTACATTTTAAATTTGACAAATTTAGATGCAATTTTTGAGAGCCGAAATGATTTCAAATAAAAAATTGTCAACTACAAAATTTCATAACTTTTAGAGATTGACAACTTTTATGTTGGTGTTTTTTCCATATGATGTCATTTGAAAAACTAAAAAAATTCAAGATGAAAATGATTTCTAGCGGCAGTTTTCTTAAGAAACCGCCACTAGAAATAGCACTGGCGTTTGATAATTGAAACCGCATGTAAAAATTAAACCTCACTGTGGGCTTTGAACTCTTTTATACTAGTGGGTGAAGCTACTAGGTGTCAGCATGGTAGACATATCAGGTCATCAATTGGGTACATGGATTTTTTATTTGATAAATTTGGGATTAGTTAGGTTCCATTCAAGATTGTAGTTGTTCGATTGAGCAGGTGATGGGTGTAGGAATGGCACCTCCATCCACCATGCATGTGAGCCTAAAGACACGAGAGTACGAGGAGAACCCTACCGCCACCATCCTTGCAAGTCGCTCGAGGCATTCAGATTCTTACTCTAGTAGTGACAAGGTGGAAAGGGGAGGAGGAAGGGACATCATTGGCTAGGGTTCAGTGCCAACCGAGCCATGACACAGGAGATAACATGGGGAATAGAATTTTGGTTTCTCACTAAGCCTATAAAACACATTTATGCAGGTTATATGGTAGACACGTTGAGATCGGGCACAACGACTAGTTCAAATAGAGCACAAACTATTGCAAAGGTTTGTAACGTGTTTGAACAACTACCCCATTTAAACATGGTCTATCTATGTGATATAAATAAACCGTAGCAACACATGGGTTTCTACCAAGTAGGGGATCATGCTTATGCATGATTTTATACCCCACCATAGGAAACTGACTCGATTACAATCTCCACGGTATGATGAATTTAGTTCTGAACACTAGTAAAAAAGATCTATGGATACGGTGGGGTATACTTTTTATAGGAGGTTTTGATTATCGAGCGCCTGTGAATAAAAATTGGTCGTCTCGACTCAAGAACAGCCAGTGGATACACGTTTTCACTAGCGGTTTTCTTAACAAAACAGCTAGTAAAAATCATGCATTTCTACATGCGATTTTCTCGCCAATAGAAATCATATTTTCACTTGCGGTTCTTTAAGGAAACTGTCATCACAAATCATGCATTTCTATTGGTAGTCCCTAAACAAAACCACATGTAGAAATCATTTGAAATCAATTTTTTTAGTTTTTCAAATGATCTCGTATGAGAAAGTCATAAAAATAAAAGTTTTAGATCTCTAAAAGTTATAAAACATTGTAGTTTTCAACTTTTTCATTTGGTCCCATTTGGGCTATCAAAATTGCATATGAATTTATAAAACTTTAAAATGCAAATTTTACAAATGATCCCGGATGAAAAAGTACCAAAACAGAATATGTAGAACTTAATTTGTTATTCAACTTTGTTGTTGACAACTTTTTCGTTTGAATTCATTTACTGCCTCAAACAATCAATTTATACTCGGTTTGTTCTTATATGTGGGCAAGAAAACTGTAATCCACACATAAATAAGCAATGGGTGGAGTGATAGAGGAGGCTACGCGTGACGGTGACATCGGCGATTTGAGTGCCACCAGCCGTGTAGCCCATGAACTGTGCGCGAAAATAATGCGGCTTGATGGAATTTTGCGGATGGGCCTCCCCAAATAAAAATATTTTTGTTGTTTTTAGAATCCAATTTATACTTTCTAGAAAATATTTGTACTAAAGGTTTTCTTAGGTCAATCGCTAGTGAAATTTGATTTGTACTAGCGGTTGTCTTAACTGAACCGCGAGTACAAATCGATTTTCAAATTTTGCAGATGGGCCTCCGTAAATAGAAATATTTTTTGTTATTTTTAGAACCCAATTTATACTTTCTACAAAATATTTGTACTAAAGGTTTTCTTAAGTCAGTGAAATTTGTTGTATTAGTGGTCTTAACTGAACAGCCGGTACAAATAGATTTTCACTAGCAGTTCTCAATTAATCGCATATGAAAAGAAATATTTCTATTGGCCCTACCACTGGCAGTTCTAAAAAACGCCAGTAAAAATAGGTTAACAACTGCCGCTACAATGCTTCTTTGTACTAGTGGAACTTGTTGCGCAAGGCAAAGTTAAAATATTATAGAAAATAACAAAATATCACTAGTACTGAAACTTTAATAGAGGTGAGCAAAATCAATTAAAGGAGGCGGGCAACACAAAAGTGGTAGGTCTTTTTGACATATTGCATATTAGGAGTTTGGATGGAGGAGATTACAACTTCCAGAAGGTTTGTGCTTGTGTAGCTTATGGCAAATGGCACTAGGGAATTGCAATGTTAGGTGGACTTTTCAAGTCTCATTCACCCGTAGAGCCTTAGACTCCTTAGGATATAAATATAACCCTATGGGTCGATATATGTAGTTTGAAGAGGTTTTAGATCACAAGAAATATATCTAAGGGGTCCAATGGAACCCAACACTAGGAGGCAATAGTGTACTAAGTCGAGATCAAGAACTACCACCAACGCTGAAAGACATTTCTAATTTCCAATAAAGGCCATGAGGTGATGATAGTACATGAAGGATGATGATGTAGTTGAAAAGTTTGTTAGGGCATTATTAGGACATCACTCCTTCGGGTTCACTAGCTGATTATCCAACCGCTTTAATCTAATCACTAGAGCTTGAATGTGATTACCAAATCTAGAGTGAGCTCGTTTATTAAGCGACCATTTTCATAGTTTTGAGAGTATATCACTATCTAATGATGTTATCATTGTTATGAACATTGTATAGGTATATGAAGTACTTGGGGAGAGGTGTGGAGACAAAGAAGACTAGCAAGGACATCCAAGTCAAGCGGGAGCCCAGTCCAGCTCAAGTTCAAGTCTGCCTTGACCACTAGGACCAGCTTATAGTAAAAAAATGGATGCTTAGTGTTGGGGGCCTTCCTCTTTAGAAGGTTCTCAAAAACATGGCTAACCATTTGCTTTCAGCATACTACTAAATGTTACAGGAGCTTCGTCACCGGAAAAGCTTCGACATAACACAAGAGGAGCGAAGTGAGCTTCGTCCAACAAGCTTCATCACGGTGAAACGGATAGACAACGTGAGGAGAAGGTGTTGCTCAAGTTAGTAAATACAAATGACGATACTGCCCTTGTAACTTTTTGTAAACTCTGTATGTAATTGTTGAGCGCATAAATGTAATAGCGCGCAAACCCTTACGTTTGCCTATAAATAGATGAACAGTACCCTCGTACTGTTCATGCTGGATTGTAATTGCTCTCGCGTCATCACCCTCAAACAAGCCAAAGGTATCAATGTAATATAAATTCTGATAATGTTTATATGTTTATCATGGAATATATATATATATGAATGGATAACACATCTCGTGTTTATAAACTCTTATTTCTTATGAATCATGAAGACGTGTCCTTCATGACCTTCGTTTGAAGATCATTATATCTGAGAGGAGACAATGCTTCGAAGGACAAAGGTCCTTAATGTTTGACAATTGTGTTGCCTTGTTCTTAATTCACATCATTTGAGAACAAGTGACCAACACTTAGTACACGTATGGACTTCATTTATATGATCCACATATTCATTAAAAACATATTTCATAAGCTAGACAATGGTTTTGGTTTGATGTTAAATTTTTGCTTTAATAAATGGGAAAAGCTAAAACAAATCAGCATCCAGAGTTTGCCAAGGTGTTGTGACACTTTTGGTGTTTGTGACCCGACCGCGCACCACAAGGTTACCCTCTTGATGCTTTTGAGCAGGATGGTGTCGTTGATCCCTACTCGATGGTTTGTGCAGAGGCATGCCGAAACCACTCACAGAATTATACAGGTTTGAGCCGCTTAGAATTGCGCAATACCCAACTTCCTGTTGTGGTTTGATATTGATCTATAGAGTACGAGGATTACAAGCTGAGGGTGGTGGATGAAGATGGGCTGGAGTGCTTGGTGATGAGATGTAATGGTAGGGGGTCCGCCTCGGCCTTATATACACGACAAGAGACAATTATCCTAATACAAGTTGTGATTACTATCTACTTGCTTATCTCCTTCTTTGTTGCAGATTGTATCTGTTAGGATCTGATGTCACCTAGAGAGGGGTGAATAGGCTACCTATAAAAACTGAGCTCTAAAATGATCAGAACTGCAAGTAGCAGTGCCACTTTACACCCGACACTGCTGCTTAGCGGCAATGCTAGACAAATGCACGGCACTGCCGCATAGGCTAAATTGGTCTGATTGACTTGAAACTAACTGAGTGTAACACCCCGTCCAATCCCTGGACCGGTGGTACTTACTCCTGGTAGCTCTATAGGATCATAAATTGTCCCCACATACCAACACGAGTCTTTTGTGCGCACTTTGTCCTCACTCATGCGCACCCAAGAAAACTTCCCGGTCGGTCACCCATCCCAAATTGCTCCAAGCCAAGCACGCTTAACTTGGAGGTTGAGATAGGCTTCCGAAAAAGAAGATGCACCTTGTTGGTATGGATACTCTATTAATTCTATTAAGCCTTGGGCGAGGACATCACCATCCTAGGAGCCAGGATATCACATGTTGGGGACTTGTTCTCAAGTGCTTTGGCTTAAGAACAAGGCAACACAAAATGTTAAATGTTAACGCCCTTCGTCCTTCAAAGCATTATTTCCCTTTGGATATAATGATCCTCACACGAAGGTCATGAAGGGCATACCTTCATCATCGCGGTATATATATGTTAATAAAAGGAGAAGCATATAAAATGTAAAAGATAACATAAACAATTATATAGCACTGTCAATTTATCCTCATTATATTATCATGGAAAAATATAAACAATATTGAATTACAAATGTACCTTTGGCTTGACAGAAGATAAAAGTACAAGTGTGATGCACGAGCAAGTACAAATCAGAGTGAACAGTACGGGGGTACTGTTCGTCTATTTATAGGCACAGGACGCAGCCTGTGAAAAATTACAGTCATGCCCTTTACATTTACTATTGACTTATAGAAAAATCTATAAGGACTAGATAGCTTTTTCCCCTTTAAGTCGGTTCCTTTTTCCGCGATTGAGCCAAAGCTCCTTTGCGCGTAGCTTCGGAGCAACGACAACCTTCGTCACTATCATGCTCTTCTCATCGTGTATGCTTTTAACCTGAGTCCGAAGGTACCTGTCCATAAGCCATGCTTGGAAGACATTGTTAAATTATGTTTTTGAGGACCTTCCGAGGACGAAGGCCCCCAACACTAGCCCCTCGCAGTATTAATTTGTTTAAGATAACGAATTCAGACTGCGACATGCACGAAGGCCTTAAGCCGAAGGTCTGAAAAAACATCTTTCCTTTGCTAGAATAGCAACAGTCAATGACAGACGGGACCCTCCAATTTGGAGCGTGCCGAGCGTATAAATAAGAACTCGCACCAACCACATTTGGTACGCTGCTTGTGCCATTTGCTTTGTTTTCTCAATTTTATAGCTCTTGCTAACTAGCGCTTGCTAGTTTCTCAAGCTTCTTGAGCTTCGGTTTAAAAGACATGTTTTTGTCATTTCCAAAGGAAAAAATGTCTCAAGACAAGAAGATTGCTGCTGAGACGAAGCTGACTGAAGAGGAGAAGCTCTTTGAAGAGAAGAAGGTTGCAAATCCTTACATAGCTGGGTTTGTCGAGTCAATGGCAAGATCAAATACAGAAAAGATTACTAAGGAAATACTGAAAGGCCTGTCTGAAGATACCGGCGACAGTGATGATTATGATGCTAAAAGCGGGGGAGAAGATTCTGAGGATCGGTCGTGGAGGCCGAGTCACACAATTTTTGGGAAATCAACGATTAAACAGAGTCATCTTGACAATATGAGAGAAAGGTACTTTCGAGATATGTCTATTGTTAGAGATGGTGGAGACAACAACGTCCCTGCCCCTGAGGAAGACGAAGTTGTGATTTACCGAAGTTTCTTCAAAGCTGGGCTTCGGTTTCCATTGAGTAGGTTTGTAGTTGAAGTGCTGAAAATTTATCAGATTTACCTTCATCAGATAACCCCTGAAGCTATTATTAGAATGGAGATTTTTGTTTGGGCTGTGAGAAGCTAGGGACTGGAGCCAAGCGCAAAATGCTTTTGCAGTATGCACGAGCTTGTATACGAGACAAAGGCCATGGGCAAAGAACAATATCTTAACAATTTTGGCTCTTATGGATTTGTCGCCCGCCCCAACGCAAGCTACCCGGTGCCAACATTCCAGAAAAGGTGGCTCGGAGCCTGGATGGAGGAATGGTTTTATGTGAAGAATGATTTGAAGGCAAGAGAAGATATTAAGGAAGTTATTATGCGCCCCATTTGGTCCCGCTTCGGCTACCGAAGGCCGAAGGTTGAAATTGACGAAGCCGCCGAAGCATGTCAGAAGGAATTTGGTACTGTCTGCTTCTTTATTGGTATGGGAGATTTAATTCAAGAGCACATAGCATTCGGAGTATGGCTGCTTGTAGAGAGCTGGGAAATGGCGAAGGAGACCATCACCGAATCTAGTGAAGGTGAACTGGTTCGGCTGAAGTACACATTCAGATATGGGGATAAATTCGATGAACCAAACGATGACTGGCTAAAATGCATCGAAGTTACAAGTGATGAACTGCTTGGATCATATTCCAAGGCAGAAGACATGCATTATCCACAACCTTTGGAGGCCGGGGAAAAGTGATTGAACAGAGTTTTTGATGCCATTGGTTTTGTTTATCCCGACTATCGCTATCCGCTGCGAGGACAGGGAAAGAAGAGGAAAACTGCTGCTTCGGCCGCTCCAGACGAGCCTGCGCCGAAGGGCAAAAAGTTGAAGGTTCTTACCCACCGGCCATGCTATATTGAACCGGTCGTGGTGCCCGAGTTTGGCGGGGAGGCTTCTTCAGCTGTTGAACCTAGAGAACTCGTTCCTCATACGCAGAAGGCTGAAGAGCCGGCTATAATGCCGAAGGTACCCTCAACTGAGCTAGCTGAGTCGAAGACTGATAAGGATAAGGCTGAAGAGTCAAATATTGAAGAAACAAAAGTGTTAAAAATTTTAAGCCCTTCATCAGAAGTAACAGCGCCGAAGGCACAAAAAAGTTCTGTCGCAGCTCCCAAGAGGAGAAGGATGGAAAATGTACTAAATGTGTTAGAAACAGTAAAGACTTTGAACTCTACTCCTTCAAGGAAAATTGCCGAGGCTTCGAAAGCGCAAACTAAAGCTGAAACAAAGCCGACTGAAATTGAAGCTGCAGCAATTCAAGCTGATACCGAAGCTAGGCCTTTAGAGTCTTCTGAGACAGAGCTTGTTGTAATTGAAGAAAAGGTGAGAGAACAAGTTACGTCTGAAAGGGTTGAAGCTCCTGCCTCCGAAGTTTCAAAAGAAAGCACTGATTACATCATTCGCCATGCTTTGGGGAAGGGACTTTCTCAAGCAGAAAAACTGGAAGCACTACACTATGCTAAAAAATTAAAATACCCGAAGGGGGCATTAGCGTTTGATGGCATCGGGGAGGAAGATTTTTTGTACTGTCTCCCGGATAGTAAAGAGATAACCGTCTGCCGGGAGATGGGTAGAAGCTTCGGATTTCCGAAGCTAGAAGATGGCCTTTCAATACTATCAAAGGATGAACTGGCTGACAGCTTAGCATATAATAGCATAAAGGTATAAAAGTCAATTTTGTATTTAAAAACGAATTACTTCATTTGTTTATACTTAATCTTGTCCTCCTCTTGCAGGGCTTAATCCTTAGCAATGCCCTTAGAGCACAGAAAAACATTGAAGATGAAGGGTATACAATGGCTCTGAACAACCTTCGTTCAGAGGTGATTGAACTAAGGAACGAGGGCCTTGAAAAAGACAAGAAATTAATTTCATTGGTAAACAGAGTAAAAGAAGACGAAGCTAGTTCCAAAGCTCAAGATGAGGTCCAAAAGAATGAGATCGAAGACCTTCGGAAACAATTAGCTAAGGCCAAAGAAAAATGTGCTGTCGCAGAAGCTAACCGAGAGGCCAGTGAATATTAGAAAAACTATTTAGAAAAAACAGTTGAAGAACTTTGCGCATCCAAGGAAAGATGTTTTGAAGATAAGCGGAGAAGCCGACCCTGAAGAAAAATGTGTTGTCGCATCCAAGGAAAAATGGGCTGCGTGGAGAAGATAAAGGCTAGCTTCGCCAACGTGGGCGCCTATTCAAACGAAGATAACTTCATACGAGGCGACCCTGAGGGTGTTATCGAGTGGATCAGCGGAGAAGCCGAAGCTTTTGAGGAAATTTTAACTGATCGTGGGGATGTCTGCGCGTTCTCTGGTGCGAGAGGAGTTTCAGCCATCTTGGAGAAGGCAGGTTGCAATCATGTTAAAACCTTGGCCCAGGCCGAAGCTGCCCTCTCCGTGGATGACACAAAGGATCCCTCGGCCGAAGCAAGTTTAATGGGCGGAAAATTTCACTGATATCTGGGAATATGGCAGCCGAGAAATGGCTCACAAAATAATGAAGAAAAGTGAAAAAGATATTCATGACGCTCGAGAAGCAGCGAAAAAAACTGAGGAAGCTGCAGAACGCGAGAGACGGATAGGTATCGTTTAATGGCTTTTAGCTTCGTCGTTTGTTTTCGTGACTTCGAACTGATTGATTTTTTCTATCGCAGCTGAATTATCTCCTCCACCGGAGCCGTTCGACCCCCTGGCCGACCCAGAGACGAAGAAAGCAATAGAAATCATCAACATTGCTGAATCTATTGTTGACGAAGTCGTTAACAAATTGCTTAACGATGTTGCGGAGAAGGTTCTGAATGAAGAATAGTAGTTATTGTAAAAACGTTCTTAGGTGATTAATGTAACATTTTTTGAACTAAGTCTGTAATATTTGATGTGTATAGTTTTGAATCTAATATGTAAACTATTTTGCAATTTACTTCTTTGCGATGCATGAAACTTTTATATACATACCATTTTTGAGCCTTCGGCGAAAAAACACATTCCCTTCTTTTCATGCTTCGTAAAGAAGAGTATTTATGCTTCGTGAGAATATCCACACTTCGTAAAGAACATCCAAGCTCCGTAAAAACATCAATGCTTCGTAAACAATAGATCTCTTCTTCCATATCAGAGCTGATGAAGCTGTAATTCTCAGCTTACTTTGTGCCTTAGCACCTTTTCATTTTTGTAAAGCAATCTTCGAAGATCGACTTCGTTTCCAATTCGTGTCATTGGTGTGATATGATGTATGATGTGATGCTATGCGAGATGATGTGATGATATGATGCAAAGGATGATGCTAATGCCAAAGACACACACCCACGCTGAAACACACAATCTCTGCGTCCCCTTAGGAACGATCAAAATCTCTTTGCCGCTTATTTTTCGGCTTCACCGCTTATTTTTCGGTGTAAGTTCTGCATCCATTTAGGAACGTCTTTTGAACTTCTTCGCCTTCTATTTCGGTGGTATTTTTCGCGTTGACTTTTCGCGCTTCGCCTTATATTTCGGTGGTATTTGGCTCTGCATTCCCTTTGGAACGACTTTTGAGCAGAAAACTTACACTATGCTCCCTTAGGAACGACTTTTTGTAGCTTCAGAAAACTTACACTGCGCTCCTTAGGAACGATTTATTGTAGCTTCGGTGAAACTTGCACTGCGATTTTTAGCTTTGCATTCCCTTAGGAACGTCTTTTGAGCTTCAGCAATTTTAGAGCTTCGTAAGTCTGTGAAGAAGATATATTTCATTCTGACAGGAGCGAAGCTATTACAAGAAATTAAAACTAGGTTTACATTGATTGTTCCTTATTAAAAACAAAATGACAATGAATGTAAAAATGTTTCAAAGGTAGGATATCTCTCAATAGATGTGCTTTGATTCTAGCACAGTACTGTTGACTGTGCAATTTTCAGATTCCTCCCTGAATTTCCGTCGCTGTTGAGAGTGCTAGCGCCCTTCTTGCTGCTGGCTTCGGGAATAGGTCGGTTGTAGTGGTGGCGGAGGCGGGAGTTGTGGCTAGGAAGCCTGTGAATGGCTAGCCGACGCGACAGAAGCTGCAGGATGATTGTTCACATACTCTGGTATGTAAGGAGTGACACGAAGCAGTGTGCAAGACCTGCTTCGGCTGATTCTGCCGAGCTTCGGCTTCTGCTATCTCTTTTTGCTTCTAAATGGTGACATGGCATATTCTTGTAGTATGACCCTTGTCCTCACCATAGAATAAACAGTAGATCTTTCTAGGTTGATCCCCAAATCTTCCTCCGAAGCCCCTGGCGCCTCTGCCCCTTGGAGCTGGTGGCCTGAAAGAGCTTTGTTGTTGCCCCGAAGATTGTGAGGTATATTGTGACCTCTGAGACTGACTTCCTTTGTCGTCACTTTGAGTGGAATTATGGATTGACCTGACATGCCTCGAATGGATTCTTCCTCCGAAGCCCCTGGTCATTTCGGAGAATCTGTAAGCTTCCTCCTTTCTTTGGCGAAAATCATTGTCAGCTCAGATGTACTCATCCATCTTCTGAAGCAGCTTCTCCAGAGTTTGTGGGGGCTTCCTGGTGAAATATTGGGCAGTAGGTCCTAGACGAAGACCCTTGATCATGGCCTCAATGACAATCTCATTGGGCACCGTAGGCGCTTGTGCCCTGAATCGCAAGAACTTTCGTACATATGCCTGAAGGTATTCTTCGTGGTCTTGTGTGCATTGGAACAGAGCCTGAGCTGTGACCGGCTTCGTTTGAAAGCCTTGGAAGCTAGTAACCAACATGTCCTTAAGCTTCTGCCACGACGTGATAGTCCCTGGCCGAAGAGAAGAATACCATGTTTGGGCTACATTCCGGACTGCCATGATGAAGGACTTCGCCATAACTGCAGTATTGCCTCCATACGAAGATATAGTTGCTTCGTAGCTCATCAGAAACTGCTTTGGATCTGAGTGCCCATCATACATGGGGAGTTGAGGTGGCTTGCGTGATGGGGGCCATGAGGTAGCCTGCAGTTCTGCTGCCAAGGGAGAAGCATCATCAAAATTAAAGGAATCATGATTAAAATCATCATACCATCCATCCTCGTTGAATAAGCCTTCTTGACGAAGCTCCCTGTGTTGGGGCCTTCGATCTTGTTCATCTTGAACAAGATGACGCACTTTTTCAATGGCTTCGTCGATCTTTCTTTAGAGATCAGCCAGTCGCGCCATCTTCTTCTTTTTCTTTCTTTGTACTTGCTGATGGATGATATCCATGTCCTTGATCTCTTGGTCCAACTCCTCCTCCTGGAGTGTTGGACTGGTGGCTTTCCTCTTCTGGCTTCGAGCCTCTCGAAGATAAAGAGTTTCTTGGTTTGGGTCCAGCGGCTGCAGTGCAGCGGTCCCTGGTGCTAAAACTTTCTTTGGCGGCATGACGAAGGTCAGTACTTGCCGAAGGTGGTCGAAAAGGGTTCACCGGAGGTGGGCTCCAATGTTGGGGACTTGTTCTCAAGTGCTTTGGCTTAAGAACAAGGCAACACAAAATGTTAAATGTTAATGCCCTTCGTCCTTCGAAGCATTATTTCCCTTTGGATATAATTATCCTCAGACGAAGGTCATGAAGGGCATACCTTCATCATCGCGGTATATGTTAATAAAAGGAGAAGCATATGAAATGTAAAAGATAACATAAACAATTATATAGCACTGTCAATTTATCCTCATTATATTATCATGGAAAAATATAAACAATATTGAATTACAAATGTACCTTTGGTTTGACAGAAGATAAAAGTACAAGCGTGACACACGAGCAAGTACAAGTCAGCGTGAACAGTACGGTGGTACTGTTCATCTATTTATAAGCACAGGACGCAGCCTGTGAGAAATTACAGTCATGCCCTTTACATTTACTATTGACTTATAGAAAAACCTATGAGGACTAGATATCCTTTTCCCCTTTAAGTCGGTTCCTTTTTCTGCGATTGAGCCGAAGCTCCCTTGCGCGTAGCTTCGGAGCAACGACAACCTTCGTCACGATCATGCTCTTCTCATCGTGTATGCTTTTAACCTGAGTCCGAAGGTACCTGTCCATAAACCATGCTTGGAAGACATTGTTAAATTATGTTTTTGAGGACCTTCAGAGGACGAAGGCCCCCAACATCACAATCCACCCCGTTAGAAGACCAACGTCCTCGTCGGTCAACCCCAATCCAGGAACCTCCCCTCTTAGCCACGTCTATGTCTAGTGTCGTCATATGCCATGCCATGTGACCACTCCGGGCTCACATGCACCATGCGCCATATACCCGAACCCCCTAGCCCACACACACCCGTGAAACCTCGAGGGTCGGCTCTGATACCACTTGTAACACCCCGTCCAATCCCTGGACCGACGATACTTACTCCTCGTAGCTCTCTAGGATCATATATCATCCCCACAGACCAACACGAGTCTTTTGTGCGCACTTTGTCCTCACTCATGCGCACCCGAGAAAACTTCCCAGTCGGTCACTCATCCCAAATTGCTCCAAGCCAAGCACGCTTAACTTGGAAGTTCTTTTGAGATAGGCTTCCGAAAAAGAAGATGCATCTTATTGGTATGGATACTGCATTGAGTAAGAAGTGGAATGAGGTGACAGTCAAAAGATATTGATTGAAATAATGTTTGACACCATGTATGAATAGCTAGGTATTCATCTAGTCTAAAGGATTACACTAAAACTTGAAAAGTTAAAACTTGTTTTTAGACTCAGCTAGTGCTTTTGGCAAACCAAACCCCTCAGCCAAACAGCTGCATGGTCTAGAGGTAGAGGAGTAGACTCCTCACACCGGGTAAGTCTAGCTGAGTATTAGTATACTCACCCTTGCTTGTGGCACAATTTTACAGGTACTCTGAAGGATATGGTTGCTGGAGTGACTTGGTTGTCCACCTTGCCACCGGGTTGGACAGTTGAGTGGGACCCTACCTCAGCGGGAGAGGAGCATGAGGAGTGATATGCCAGGCTTCCCCATCCTCCCTTTCTTTACTGTTAGTTAATTTCCGCTGCATCGAGAAAAATGGTTACTACTTTTGCAAAACTCCGATGATGATGTAATAACATTAAGTACTTCTTTAATTTATGATTTTATGCTTTATTGTATTTTCTTTGTGCCTCATCTTCGAGTGAGTATGTGGTACTTGATCCTGTTAGTGGCTTTATCGGACTAGATCCGAGGAACTAACGGTTTATTCCGATTTAAGTGCGGCCTTGCCTCTAAGGCGGGACTTGGGCACTTAAGTTGGAATAATTCGGACGTTTCCGCCACAACAGCCGGCATCAGGTACACTTGCTATTCACATTACAGAAATTTTTCTTGTTGATTCTTATATTAATTCTTGGGTATTTGATACCGGATCTACGGCAGAACCTCCCAAGTTATTGGGCCCACATGCACCTGTCATTGTCTCAAAGACCTCAGACGGCTATGCATGTGCACCAAATAACTTAACAGGATCCGTCCGAGTGTCCCAAGGACCCCGGATAAACCACTCACAACCAGGACCGCAAGATTAAGTAAACACAAATCACATACACCAACATTTTGCAGCGGAAATCTTATTACCAAATTTTACAAGTTACATCAAGTTTACATTGTACATGATCGGAGTAATTGCACTAAGTTTTGAATGTATAAACATTTATATGTTTAAAATATATGCTAGATTAAGTGACCATCCTTAATAAGAAGTATAGAAGAGGTACTTAGACTTATAAGAAGGCCGAGCCCACCAGCACTTAGCATCATCCTTAGCAACAGACTTCTATTTTCGATTCTTCCTCCTGCTTGGGAACCACCTTTGCACAAAAGTAGCAAAACTCTGTAGGCTCTTCACCTAAAACAACATGGGACAAAGCCTTGAGTATGAAGTGTACTTTCGCAAGTCTTACCCGACTAAGGAAAAAGACTCTCAAGGATATGCTGGATTTAGGAATCAAGGAGAGGCTCTTAGCAAGAATCAACTTAGGTACTTTTGCAGAAAAAGCTTACTAAATTGAGTCTTTACTTTCAATATTTTAACGCCAGATTAAATATTAATAGACTCTGGTTGCACCTAGTCTAATTTCACCATCTCATCAGTACAACATCATTTTTATTCATAATGTTTACATCCTGACTTAGGTTGCAGGTTAGTGACCAAGTCTCCACTGTCCGGGGATATAACGGCGATCCGAATCGATTTACTCAGCTGAGGATCTCTAACCACACGACATATGTAGCACTTAACCCTTGCATATGTCAACCGTTCCCACAGATCCTCCACAACGTGAACCGGTCCGCGCTACCCGGGAGCACAGTACTCCCCCATCCAGTCTCTAGCTACTCCCACCATCTCCCACGCCCAGTGCGCGGTTGTCTTTTCACATATGGAATAGCCGAGTTCAAGCTTACCCTGCCCCATATCCAGGGCATGTGACCAGTTAAGATAGTCCTTGATCATACAGACCTACATACGCATCCAATACTTAATTAACCTGGGTAGAGCATCACCTGTTCCTAACCCAAGTCTCGAGTTAAGTACTTCCACCCTTATGATTGTTTTGTGTTCCTAAGGATGAAAAGAGCATTATAGGGAACTTTGCAGTAAAATCCGACCATGCTCCCAATGAAAATAATCTTGCAGGTAGAGGCCATCCTTCCTCAGGATAAACCTTAGCTAGGCATAAGTGCAAAGGACAAACTCTATCTGCTTATAAGTAGGACTAAGCATTTTTTTGTAAATTATATTTTGATACTTCACAAGAAGTATCTATAAAAGGAATGGATTTCAAGGTAGCCAATGCATCAAAAGGTTTCCAAGCAACTCACTTAAACCTAATGAACATTCACTAGACTTAAAGTGTGTACAAATAATTTAAAAACACAAGGAAGGGGTTGCATGCACCGGGGCTTGCCTGGGACAAACACTACGTTAGTGTTTGTTAGACGACGCCCGCTTGACGACCATCTTTTGTTCTTATACTTGTTTCATCTGTCCATCTTCAGGTTAATCCATCAACTTCATCTTGCGGAGAAGCTCACGCTTTCCAGCATCTTGTGGTCGACTCATTTCTGGTCCTCATCTTGTGGTCGACTCATTTCTGGTCCTCCGCATCACGTGATTAATTATCGTACCTAAATGATTTGCATAATGCACATGAATGCACATAAACAGGAATATCATAAACGTAAATAATGCTACACGACAGCGAATTAAACACCTAGCAGCGAGACGTTGTACAAGTTCGTACGGAAATACTAGTTATCGATATACGACTACGCGTAATAATTACGCTTCTCTAGATTAACTGAATCTAACGCAAACATCACGAAACAGCAAACCAAACACACTAAGTGCAACACTCACGTTCCTGCTTTCTAATCGGATCTAATTCCGAAATTAATCAAGAATAAATTATTTAACCCACACTATCATTCTTAGTAAAATATATTTTAGAAGTCTAATAAAACCTAGACTCACTATTATTAAATGTCAACGACTTATCGATGTCGTTTGCTTCCTAAATATTTTGTGTAACAACAATTATCTATTTATGACACTTAACCAATCAACAAACGTAGAACACGACAGCTACTAAAGCAAGTCTTTAGTGCATCCATAACCTTGGCACAAATAATTCTAGTCGAATAAGTCGACTAGATGATAGAAACACTAGACCTATGTAGTCATGGTTAACTTACGTATCCACTTAGACACTTCTCACATGATCCACATCTTAACCCTAGATTTTATGTGTGACGACTACTTCATACTCTAGAACATAATCACCTCAATAAATGAACTGAGGTAATTCAATAGACACATTACGCAATAGTCATTTCATCAGATGAGTATGCATACTTAATGTTTCTGCGTACCACGTAACATTACATGAGATAAGGCGTCTTTATAAACACCTAATATACAATTCGCATCATGGACTTAACTTAATCACTCAAAGTGTCTAATCGAGAATTTTAAGCACATTGCAAACATTGAATGCATTCTAGCTAAACTAGTCCTACGTATCCACCATCTATGCTACTAATCAGGATAGCAAAAGAGCTCATCCCACAAAATCAGGCTGTGGAAATGACGACGACTCTGATTCAATTTGTACGTGGAGTACCTGATGTGCAATGTGCTGAAACCCTTTTTTTATCACAAACATCCTAGGTGCCTCACCTTCACAACATCAGACACATACGCATAGATCATCAGTACATATCGCATCAGGTGTGGAAACGAGCATAGAAATGGAGGGGACTGAACCTGTTGTAGGAATGGCAGAGGGAGACATCGGCGAGGAGCGATAGATGGCGCATCGGCTATCCATGGCGAGGTCGACAACTGGTTCACACATTTTGTCGAACAAGTGGTACACAAACTCAAACCTAGGAATGAACGCGAGCTAGAGTAGCACAGAGCGCGGCCAAATATGACATCTGCACTGACGTGCTGAGAGGGGGAGGTCGTAAATGAGTTGAGGCTCGTCCAGGTGATTATGGAGCACAGAGGAGACTCGCGACCAGCACGATGTCCCGATGGCCTTTTCTGGTGGGGGCGAGACGAGCAAGGCCATCGGAGGTGCTTGGGAGAGAAACAGGGTCGAGCAGGGAGTAAGACGGATGCCGCGGCCAGAGGGAGTCAAGGCCGACGGCGTCCATGGCAGAGGGCAGGGCGAGCGCCAGCAGAGGAGGAGCGCCGCGAGAGCTTTCCGGCGAGGTCGCGGTCAGGTAGGGAGCTCCATGGCGTGGACTGCTCCGCGGCCGGATAGCTGCCACGACGCGCACGGCAAGAGGGAGCCGAGGGCGCGACGATTGGAGCTCCAGGGCGTGCGGCGGCGAGCAGAGAGGAAGCGGCTGCCAGGCACCGTAGGAGATGGGCGCTGAGCGAGCAGAGGAGACGGGGGGCGCGACGCGGCACTCGGACTGGGCACCGACAGGGGTAGGCCACCACGCAGAGGAAGAAGATGGCCAGCACAGGAACGAGGTGTGGAGTGGAGAGCGCCGACACAGTGAGATGGAGGAACGGGTGGGGAAAGGGCTCGGCTGGGAAGAAGCAAGTCTTCGGCGGCGGGATTTGCTTCCAGGAACTGAGCGGCGGCAGGAAAAATCAAGGGGAAAGAGAGATAGCGACGGCCGACGGGATAAGGAACAAAAGCTCTGGCGTCCACGTACGGTAACCGACTAGAGGAGATAGAGAGGGCAGTGGAGAGCAGGTGACGTGATGAGTGTGAGCCAACCGGATGGTCTGCAGTCGGAAGCCCAGCAACAGGAGGTCGAAATCCAGCCCGACGCACAGCAGCAAGTGGCCCAAGTGGCAGACGAGCGTCCACGTCGCCAGCGCCGCGCCAACCCTCGAGTCCAAGGCCCAAAATGGGTGTAACCTGCTGCTGCTCTCTGTGTGTGGGCGGAGTTAAGTTCTCTGGGTGGCTGTCGTGTAAGGCATCAAACCTAAACATTGTGAACGCTACCGAAAGGAACTCTCGTATTCCTGCTGCCTCCACCTTCTTCTTCCTGTTGTCTCCTTCCCCATTTCTGCTACCTTCTGTATTCTCTAGCTGTAGCTAACAATTGGTATCAAAGATATTTGATAGATAGAGTAGCGAAGGGGTGAGGCCAGGGGAAAATATCCAGTGGCTGCACGGGATAGAAACAAACGAAGGAACAAAAATCAACGCTAGCACATGAGAGAGGAAGATAACGTGAAGCAATTCTCGAAGTCATATGGATCTTTAATCAGTTATTTATATCTGAACATTTGGATCAGGGCGAGATGTCGTCGGAACAAATCAGAACGGTGTTAACAACAGTATTTCAGACTGTGTTCTATTTGATTCGAAATCAAATAATTTCATCCGCGTCTGAACACCTGGTTCCACAGCCATGGATAATTTACCAGTGAATCGAAGCTCAATTTCGGATCCATGTACGCGATTTCACGGTTGACGAATGGGAACTGAATTATTTGCACCGAAAACCTTAGTCGATGAGTTCAAATTAATTTGTTCGGGATAAAATCATTCGAGTGAGTCGAGCTTCCGAATTCGTATTCGCGCGAGCGATAAATTTTAAATAATCACCGGACGCACCATTTTTTGAAACAGCTATGTTCCGAACATCACGAAAATTTAGGAAGAGCCCGGCTAAATAAAAACGATGTCGAACTCGTGACAGACGAAACAGATGCGATACTAAAATCGTAATAGGCGAAGATGTTTAAATTTTAGCATCCGTTTTATCAACTGTTATTACGTGCTTAAATCCATACTCATTGTCGAGCAGAATATAAACACCAGGGGTGTTACAGCCCTCCCCCTTAAAAGAATCTCGTCCCGAGATTCAGAGCGAAAGACTTTTAAGAGTAGAGAAGTATGTAACCCATGTCCATATCAGCGATAATAATGAGACATTTCCAAATAAAGGCGAGTGTCTCAGGGTGTGGTTTCTCTAGTGGACATAACATGTATCGCCTTAAGCTAACTTAGAGATGTCCAACAATAGAGACGATGTCTGCCAGAGGAACACATAAGGTTCCATGTGTGCAGTTTGCCTTTTTCTGATGACACTATACTATCTAAGTCTGTTGAGCGAGCGGTAAATATGCGATTTTACCCAAACAGAATCAAATGCACCATCTTGGGTAAAACACACAGAAGGAGGTGTACCAACAAGTGGTCACTTGAGGAATTCAAGTTCCAAGAAGATAAAAATTCGAGGAACGCATTAGTGAAGATGATCAACAAAGGTTGACTTCACAATCAATCCACTTTATCAAGCACTAGGCATGGCTCGACTTGATCACACATGCTGGAAAAGCACACGCGAGGGGATCGAGGCATGACTAGAGCGATAATTAGGGGGTTACTGGTCGACTTAATCTCGATTCTTATAAACACTTCCTTAAGAGGGGTTGTACAAAAGTGAGTTTAGACAACTCGACAAAACTATCTCTAAACTCAACTTTTGTTCACAATGTAGCTACAAGTTAGTAAAACCAACTCGTTGGACTAATGTTGACATTGAGTAGGTCCTATTAGTACCCATCGGCAAACCAAGGGTTAAGAGTTCACTTTTGTGACCAGGTGATCATGCACTTGGATAGAAATCCATTCGGTCAGATTGTTCATCTGTTTCTCCATGCGAGATGAACTGACTTGGTTCAGGAATACATGCATTAAATAAGAGAGCGAATGAACAAACTCCTGCATCTCAGCAGCAGGGAAAAAGCCAATCTCCATTTTTGAGAGCTAATCAGTTGTTTTCTAACACTAAAAAGCTCCAAGGCTTCACCTTTACACAAAGGACGTAAAGGGAACTTGTATAAGTAGTCACTACCAAGATCAAAAGAAAAGAAACCACACAAAAGTGGTATGCCCTTTTGATCCAGCAAAATGATAGATGTTGCTTGATCACTTCGACAAACAACACCGAAATCGTTTCAAAGGAAGGTCCACGGAAAATAACATATCAGTGTAGTTCCATAATGGATCATAGCCAGAGACTTCGATACTCGCATGCGCCAAGCAGCATAACCTTGCGTGTACATTCACAAGGGGCTCTCAGTTTCGCCACGGTACCACAAGTCCTTAACCATGACACCATTGCCGAACATCACCAATAATGAATCTCACGTGGTAAGAGCAATTTGTGTAGAGATAACATATTGATATAATATCATAATGGATTATGACTACTAACTGTGATACAATCGTGTACCGAGTAGCACAACCTTGTGTGTATACCCACAGGAGGCCCTCGGTTTTGGCGCGGCATCATCAATTTTAGACATAACGCCAATACCAGACATAACCAATAAGAAATCTCACACAACACAAATAGACTGGTCAAGGATGACAATATACAAAAGAGACTCCACCTGTAAGAATGGTTACAAGTAGAGAGCCAAATAGATCATGGCCCGATGAAATGAACACGATATGGCCAAAACCTAAACTTGAAGAAAGGAGTATGATGGGAGACTGTTGCTTTAGCCCAATAATATTTCTACGCCCATCATAGAGATCACGAGGACAAGGATTAGTATCTAATTAGATACGGAGGGAAAACAATCACAAGATTAAGTTGGTATGCCTTCGATAGATATGAGTAAACAAAAGGCATCAAGTTCAAGGAAAAGATTGGGTAGTCCTTTCCTAAGTTAGGTTGATAAAATAACGACATGATCCTTAAGAAGAGGCAAAACTGGATAAGGGACATCAGCTTGCACCAACCAAACGAGGACATTGTTTTGGAAGGAGATATAACTCAAGATTCTCGTTTTAAGCTTGGGTACACTTTATGTCCAACAAATAAATTATCTAAGCATTTAGTTGCATGGGTTTGGTCGTGGAGGGATAATGGAAAATTCCGCTTTGGGACATGGTTCACTAAATAAGAACATGGCCTAATTTTGGGCTTAAGCAAACAAGTCACTAGCTGTCGGGGACCATAATTAGGGGTACCCTCAAGGCTCCTAATTCTCAGCTGGTAACCCCCATCAGCATAAAGCTGCAAAGGCCTGATGGGTGCGATTAAGTCAGGGATCAGTCCATTTGAGCGACTTGATCACGCCTCGCCCGAGCCTAGCCTCGGACAAGGGCAACCGACCCCGGAGGATTTCCGTCTCGCCCAAGGCCCCCCTCCAACGGCGAACATATTTCCGGCTCGCCCGAGGCCCTGCCTTCGCTAAGAAGCAACCCTGACCAAATCGCCGCACCAACCGACCAAATCGCAGGAGCATTTAATGCAAAGGTGGCCTGACACCTTTATCCTGACGCGCGCCCCCCAGCCGGCAGAGCCGAAGTGACCGCCATCACTTTGCCGCTCCACTGACCGACCTGACAGAAGGACAGCGCCGCCTGCGCCACTCCGACTACGGTGCCACTTGACAGAGTGAAACTGACAGGCAGTCAGGCCCTGCCGAAGGCATCATAGGAAGCTCCGCTTCGCCCGACCCAGGGCTCGGACTCGGGCTAAGTCCCGGAAGACGGCGAACTCCGCTCCGCCCGACCCAGGGCTCGGACTCGGGCTAAGTCCCGGAAGACGGTGAACTCCGCTCCGCCCGACCCAGGGCTCGGACTCGAGCTAAGTCCCGGAAGACGGCGAACTCCGCTTCGCCCGACCCAGGGCTCGGACTCGGGCTAAGTCCCGGAAGACAGCGAACTCCGCTCCGCCCGACCAGGGGCTCGGACACGGGCTCAGCCCCGGAAGACGACGAACTCCGCTCCGCCCGACCTAGGGCTCGGACTTGGGCTCAGCCCCAGAAGACGACGAACTCCGCTCCGCCCGACCTAGGGCTCGGACTTGGGCTCAGCCCTGGAAGACAATGAACTCCGCCTCGCCCGACCCAGGGGCTCGGACTCGACCTCGACCACGGAAGACAGACTCGACCGCGGCTTCGGAGGAGCTTCCACATCGCCCAACCTAGGGCGCAGACCAGCCACGTCAACAGGAGGCACCATCATCACCCTACCCCGAGCTGACTCGGGCCGCAGGGAACAAGACCGGCGTCCCATCTGGCTAGCTCCGCCGGATAGGCAATGACGGCGCCCCGCGTACCCTGTGACGACGGCGGCTCTCAGCCCCCTTACGAAAGCAAGAGGACGTCAACAAGGACTCAACCGCTCCGACAGCTGTCCCTCCGCCAGGCTCCATCGCTCCTCCGACGGCCACGACATCACACCAGCTGGGTGCCAAAATCTCTCCGGCTGCCACAACGGCATGTACTTAGGGCGCTAGCTCTCCTCCGCTAGACACGTAGCACTCTGCTACACCCCCCATTGTACACCTGGATCCTCTCCTTACGCCTATAAAAGGAAGGACCAGGGCCCTCTTAGAGAGGGTTGGCCGCGCGGGGACGAGGACGAGACAGGCGCTCGCTTGAAGCCGCTCGCTCCCTCTCCCGCGTGGACGCTTGTAACCCCCTACTGCAAGCGCACCCGACCTGGGCGCGGGACGAACACGAAGGCCGCGGGATTCCCACCTCTCTCACGTCGGTCTCCGGCCGCCTCGCTCTCCCCCCTTCGCGCTCGCCCTCGCGCTTGACCCATCTGGGCTGGGGCACGCGGCGACATTCACTCGTCGGCCCAGGGACCCCCCGGTCTCGAAATGCCGACAGTTGGCGCGCCAGGTAGGGGCCTGCTGCGTGTTGACGAACAGCTTCCCGTCAAGCTCCAGATGGGCAGTCTCCAGCAACCTCTCCAACCCGGGACGGTGCTCCGTTTCGGGAGTCTTGAGTTCATGTCCCTCGACGGCAGCTACGACATGATACTCATTCCACCGCCGGACGACAGCGGCAATGGCGGCCGACAGTCCGCCCGCCGGCGGCGGAATCGACGACGTCTTCCCCGCGTGGTGGAAGAACAACCTTCGAGCTCATCCCGCCCTCTTCCCCGCCGACGAAGGGGAAGGCAGGGCGACCAAGGCCAAGCAGGAGGCAGCGCCTTGTCGGCTGTCGAGCGAGTCGACAGTGCCGGCACACCAACGGGGGGCGCACCGGGTATCGACTTCGCGCTTGAGACGAAGACGAGCGCTGTCTCCCCGCGACACGCTAATCCCGAGCAAGCGGACGACGCCAGTGCGCTCGCGAAAAGCTTGCTGGACGTCACCCTTGTACCTGAGACGACGGTGCAGTCAGTCCCCGACGTGACTTTATCGCCGCTCGTCGACCAAGAGGTACCGACCGATTCTCATCCCACGTCATTTGGATTCAGCCTCGACCCGCCTAGTGACCCCGCTCTGGCGGGCGCTCTCGTAGAGGCGAGTCCAAACCCTCTGGGGTTTCGCATGCGGTCGCCTTGGGACCGGCTGACGGACGTCTCAACCTACGGGCCCTCTGGGTCCGAGGAAGACGACGAGCCTAGCATCTGTTGGGATTTCTCTGGACTTGGCAACCCTAGTGCCATGCGGGACTTCATGACCGCATGTGACTACTGCCTCTCCGACTGTTCCGACGGTAGCCGTGGCCTCGGCGACGAGGACTGCTGCCCAAGCCGCGAATGTTTCCACGTCGATCTAGGGGGTCCCTCCGAAGGCAATCATCTCGGCATGCCGGAGGACGGTGATCTCCCTAGGCCGGTGCCCCGCGTTGACATCCCACGGGAGCTAGCTGTGGTCCCCGTTCAGGCGGGGGGCCATGACCCACAGCTCGAGCAAATCCGCGGGGTGTAGGCCAGGCTCGACGAGGGAGCAGGAGCGCTTGAGCCGATCCGCCGGGACGTCGGGCAGGCATGGGCGGGCCAACCACTGGCCGGAGAAATACGTCATCTGCCCCAGGGCTTCCAGCATCGCGTCACCGACGACGTCAGGGTCAGGCCACCACCCGCATCTAGTGGGGTCGGCCAGAACCTGGCTGCAGCAGCGATGCTTCTCCGCGTGATGCCGGAGCCATCAACCACCGAGGGCCGGCGAATCCAGGGGGAGCTCAAGAATCTCCTGGAAGGTGCCGTGGTCTAACGGGCCGAGAGCTCTGCCTCCCGAAGGCAGGGGTACCCCTCGGAACCTGATGCCGCGACTTCCCGATTCATGCGGGAAGCCTCGGTCTACACCGGGCGCACGCGCAACACCGCGCCTGCGGCCCCGGGCCGCCTCGGCAACGAGCACCATCACCGCGACCGTCGGGCCCACCTCGACGAGAGGGTGTGCCGAGGCTACCGCCCCTGGCGTGGGGGACGTTACGACAGCGGGGAGGATCGGAGTCCCTCGCCCGAACCACCCGGTCCGCAGGCCTTCAGCCGGGCCATCCGACGGGCACCGTTCCCGACCCGGTTCCGACCCCCGACTACTATCACAAAGTACTCGGGGGAGACGAGACCGGAACTGTGGCTCGCGGACTACCGTCTGGCCTGCCAACTGGGTGGAACGGACGATGACAACCTCATCATCCGCAACCTCCCCCTGTTCCTCTCCGACACCGCTCGCGCCTGGTTGGAGCACCTGCCTCCGGGGCAGATCTCCAACTAGGACGACCTAGTCCAAGCTTTCGCCGGCAATTTCCAGGGCACGTACGTGTGCCCCGGGAATTCCTGGGACCTCCGGAGCTGCCGGCAGCAGCCGGGAGAGTCTCTCCGGGACTACATCCGGCGATTCTCGAAGCAGCGCACCGAGCTGCCCAACATCACCGACTCGGATGTCATCGGCGCGTTCCTCGCCGGCACCACCTGCCGCGACCTAGTGAGCAAGCTGGGTCGCAAGACCCCCACCAGGGCGAGCGAGCTGATGGACATCGCCACCAAGTTCGCCTCCGGCCAGGAGGCGGTAGAGGCTATCTTCCGAAAGGACAAGCAGCCCCAGGGCCACCCATCGGAAGATGCTCCCGAGGTGTCGACTCAGCGCGGCGCCAAGAAGAAAGGCAAGAAGAAGTCGCAAGCAAAACACGACGCCGCCGACGCGGACCTTGTCGCCGCCGCCGAGTACAAGAACCCTCGGAAACCCCCCGGAGGTGCCAACCTCTTTGACAAGATGCTCAAGGAGCCGTGCCCCTATCACCAGGAGCCCGTCAAGCACACCCTTGAGGAGTGCGTCATGCTTCGGCGCCACTTCCACAGGGCCGAGCCACCCGCGGAGGGTGGCAGGGCCCGCGACGACGACAAGAAGGAAGATCACCAAGCAGGAGAGTTCCCCGAGGTCCGCGACTGCCTCATGATCTACGGTGGGCAAGCGGCGAATGCCTCGGCTCGGCACCGCAAACAAGAGCGTCGGGAGGTCTGCTCGGTGAAGGTGGCGGCGCCAGTCTACCTAGACGGGTCTGACAAGCCCATCACCTTCGACCAAGCCGACCACCCCGACCACGTGCCGAGCCCGGGGAAGTACCCGCTCGTCGTCGACCCCGTCATCGGCGACGTCAGGCTCACCAAGGTCCTCATGGACGGAGGCAGCAGCCTCAACATCATCTACGCCGAGACCCTCGGGCTCTTGCGTGTCGATCTGTCCTCCGTCCGAGCACGCGCTGCGCCCTTCCATGGGATCATTCCCGGGAAGCGCGTCCAGCCCCTCGGACAACTCGACCTTCCCGTCTACTTCGGAACACCCTCCAACTTCCGAAGGGAGACCCTGACGTTCGAGGTGGTTGGGTTCCGAGGAACCTACCACGCGGTACTGGGAAGGACATGCTACGCGAAGTTCATGGTCGTCCCCAACTACACCTACCTGAAGCTCAAGATGCCGGGCCCCAACGGGGTCATCACCGTCGGCCCCACGTACAAACACGCGTTCGAATGCGACGTGGAGTGCGTGGAGTACGCCGAGGCCCTCATCGCCGACCTGGAAAGCCTCTCTAAAGAGGTGCCAGACGTGAAACGTCATGCCGGCAACTTCGAGCTAGTGGAGACGGTTAAGGCCGTCCCCCTCGACCCCAGCGGCGACGCCTCCAAGCAGATCCGGATCGGCTCCGGGCTCGATCCCAAATAGGAAGCAGTGCTCGTCGACTTTCTCCGCGCGAACACCGACGTCTTCGCGTGGAGTCCCTCGGACATGCCCGGCATACCGAGGGATGTCGCCGAGCACTCGCTGGACATTCAAGCCGGAGCCCGACCCGTCAAGCAGCCTCTGTGCCGATTCGACGAGGAGAAGCGCAGAGCCATAGGCGAGGAGATCCACAAGCTAATGGCGGCAGGGTTCATCAAAGAGGTATTCCATCCCGAATGGCTTGCCAACCCTGTGCTTGTGAGAAAGAAAGGGGGGAAATGGCGGATGTGTGTAGACTACACTGGTCTCAACAAAGCATGTCCGAAGGTTCCCTACCCTCTGCCTCGCATCGATCAAATCGTGGATTCCACTGCTGGGTGCGAAATCCTGTCTTTCCTCGATGCCTACTCAGGGTATCATCAAATCAGGATGAAAGAGTCCGACCAGCTCGCGACTTCTTTCATCACACCCTTCGGCATGTACTGCTATGTCACCATGCCGTTCGGCTTGAGGAATGCGGGCGCGACGTACCAGCGGTGCATGAACCATGTGTTCAGCGAACACATTGGCCGCACGGTCGAGGCCTACGTCGATGACATCGTAGTCAAGACGAGGAAGGCTTCTGACCTCCTTTCCGACCTTGAAGTGACGTTCCGATGTCTCAAGGCGAAAGGCGTCAAGCTCAATCCCGAGAAGTGTGTCTTCGGGGTGCCCCGAGGCATGCTCTTGGGGTTCATCGTCTCCGAGCGGGGCATCGAAGCCAACCCGGAGAAGATCGCAGCCATCACCAGCATGGGGCCCATCAAGGACTTGAAAGGCGTACAGAGGGTCATGGGATGTCTCGCGGCTCTGAGCCGCTTCATCTCACGCCTCGGTGAAAGAGGTCTACCTCTGTACCGCCTCTTAAGGAAGGCCGAGTGCTTCACCTGGACCCCTGAGGCCGAGGAAGCTCTCGGGAACCTGAAGGCGCTCCTCACAAAGGCGCCTATCTTGGTGCCTCCAGCTGCCGGAGAAGCCCTCTTGGTCTACGTCGCCGCGACCACTCAGGTGGTTAGCGCCGCGATTATGGTCGAGAGGCAAGAAGAGGGGCATGCATTGCCCGTTCAGAGGCCAGTTTACTTCGTCAGCGAGGTACTGTGCGAAACCAAGATCCGCTACCCACAAGTTCAGAAGCTGCTATATGCAGTGATCCTGACACGGCGGAAGTTGCGACACTACTTCGAGTCTCATCCGGTAACTGTGGTGTCATCCTTCCCCCTGGGGGAGATCATCCAGTGCCGAGAGGCCTCGGGTAGGATTGCAAAGTGGGCGGTGGAAATCATGGGCGAGACAATCTCGTTCGCCCCTCGGAAGGCCATCAAGTCCCAGGTTCTGGCGGACTTCGTGGCCGAATGGGTCGACACCCAGCTACCGACGGCTCCGATCCAACCGGAGCTCTAGACCATGTTTTTCGACGGGTCGTTGATGAAGACGGGAGCCGGCGCAGGCCTACTCTTCATCTCGCCCCTCGGGAAACACATACGCTATGTGCTACGCCTCCATTTCCCGGCGTCCAACAATGTGGCTGAGTATGAGGCTCTGGTCAACGGGTTGCGGATCGCCATCGAGCTAGGGGTCCGGCGCCTCGACGCCCGCGGTGACTCGCAGCTCGTCATCGACCAAGTCATGAAGAACTCCCACTGCCGCGACCCGAAGATGGAGGCCTACTGCAATGAGGTTCGGCGCTTGGAAGACAAGTTCTACGGGCTCGAGCTCAACCACATCGCTCGGCGCTACAACGAGACTACGGACGAGCTGGCTAAAATAGCCTCGGGGCGAACAACGGTTCCCTCGGACGTCTTCTCCCGGGATCTGCATCAACCCTCCGTCAGGATCGACGGCTCGCCCGAGCCTGAGGCGCCCTCGGCCCAGTCCGAGGTACCCTCGGCCCAGCCCGAGGTATCCTCGGCACAGCCCGAGGCACCCTCAGCTCGGCCCGAGGCACCCTCGGTTCAGCCCGAGGTACCCTCGGTCCCCGAGGGTGAGGCACTACGCGTCGAGGAGCAAAGTGGGGTCACGCCTGATCGAAACTGGCAGACCCCGTACCTGCAATATCTCCACCAAGGAGAGCTACCCCTCGACCGAGCCGAGGCTCGGCGGGTGGCGCGGCGCACCAAGTCGTTCGTCTTGCTGGGCAACGAGAAGAAGCTCTACCACCGCAGCCCCTCAGGCATCCTCCAGCGACGCATCTCCGTCGCCGAAGGTCAGGAACTCCTGCGAGAGATACACTCGGGGGCTTGCGGCCATCACGCAGCGCCTCGAGCCCTTGTCGGGAATGCTTTCCGACAAGGCTTCTACTGGCCGACGGTGGTGGCCGATGCCACTAGAATTGTCCGCACCTGCGAAGGGTGTCAATTCTACGCGAGGCAGACCCACCTGCCCGCTCAGGCCCTGCAGACGATACCCATCACCTGGCCTTTCGCTGTGTGGGGTCTGGATCTCGTTGGCCCCTTGCAGAAGGCACCCGGGGGCTACACGCACCTGCTGATCGCCATCGACAAATTCTCGAAGTGGATCGAGGTCCGACCCCTGAACAGCATCAGGTCCGAGCAAGCGGTGGCGTTCTTCACCAACATCATCCATCGCTTCGGGGTCCCGAACTCCATCATCACCGACAATGGCACCCAGTTCACCGGCAGAAAGTTCTTGGACTTCTGCGAGGATCACCACATCCGGGTGGACTGGGCCGCCGTGGCTCATCCCATGTCAAATGGGCAAGTAGAGCGTGCCAACGACATGATTCTACAAGGGCTCAAGCCTCGGATCTACAACGACCTCAACAAGTTCGGCAAGCGATGGATGAAGGAACTCCCCTCGGTGGTCTGGAGCCTGAGGACAACGCCGAGCCAAGCCACGGGCTTCACGCCGTTCTTCCTAGTCTACGGGGCCGAGGCCGTCTTGCCCACAGACCTGGAATACGACTCCCCAAGGACGAGAGCCTACAGCGATCAAAGCAACCAAGCTAGCCGAGAAGACTCGCTGGACCAGCTGGAGGAGGCTCGGGACAAGGAATTACTACACTCAGCGCGGTACCAGCAGTCCCTGCGACGCTACCACGCCCGAGGGGTCCGGTCCCGAGACCTCCAGGTGGGCGACCTAGTGCTTCGGGTGCGACAAGACGCCCGAGGGAGGCACAAGCTCGCGCCCCCCTGGGAGGGACCGTTCGTCATCACCGAGGTTCTGAAGCCCGAAACGTACAAGCTGGCCAACAGTCAAGGCGAGGTCTACGGCAACGCTTGGAACATCCAACAGCTACGTCGCTTCTACCCTTAAGATGTTTTCAAGTTGTTCATATACCTCACAACCACGCAAAGTTTAGTCATCAAGGAAGGGTCGGCCTCGCCTCGGCAAAGCCCGACCCTCCCTCGGGGGCTAAAAGGGGGGGAACCCCCTCTGCGTCGAAATTTTCCTCGAAGAAAGATCTTTTCTGCCAGAATGCCTTTTGTGCTTTTCGACAACTTCGAAAAGTGGATCCCAAAAACGACGGAGTACACGTAAGCAGCCAAGGCTGACCGAGCTGAGGGACTCCTACGCCTCCGGGATACGGATACCTCACTCATCACCTTCTGCTATAAGTAACTCACGTTCGGATAAGTGATTCCGTGGACCGAACAAGTCTTCACGTTCGGAAGCTCTTCTGCCGAAGCGATCCTTCGAGCCTTCTCGACTGTGTCGGTGACAGAACCCCATGGACGGGTAAGAGTGCGCGTAAGCGGCAAGGCCGACCGAGCCGAGGGACTCCTACGCCTCCGGGATATGGATACCTCACTCGTCACCTTCCGTGAGAAGCAACTCTCGCTTGCACAAGCAATTCTGTTACCGACAAAAAAGTCCAGATACTCGAAACAAGAGGAAAAGAGACGCAGCTTTACAACACGGCGAGGGTGTGTTTTGGCCTCGGCGGCCGCAGGAAACACACGCTACAAGACAATCTGATCCTGCAGGCTCGGGTCTTGACGCTAGAAGGGGGCAGCAACACCCTCGGCATCGACGACACCTTCGGCGAGGTCCGACCTAGCCTCGGACGATGACGCGGTCCGAGGATCTCCACTCTAAAGGACGACGTCATCACCACGCCCGGGCAATCGCTGCCAGGGTCTTCTCCGGGAATCCGGCCCAAGCAGGCGGCTCGGCCGGTCACCCCGAAGCCTCGGCCAGCCGTCCTCCAAGGGCGTCGGCCCGACCCGAGGCCTCGGCTGGTCAACTCCGACGTTGGTCCCGCTAACGGACGACCCGGCTAGGCTCTGGCCAACCAGGTTTATTTTCGAGCCAACTCTGCCCCTGTTCATGCTGATATCGCTACCCCTGGCCTCGACTCATCCAAGAGCGGCCAAGGGGTCCCTTTAACTAAGCTAGGGGAGCCTCGGACAACAAGGCCGACCGAGCCGAGGGACTCCTACGCCTCCGGGATACGGATACCTCACTCGTCACCTTTACACGGGGCGACTCACGCTTGGTGAAGCGGTTCAGACAACCAACAGGCGAGTCTTAGTGCTTGAAAATGAGGAAAAAACACGGCTCCGTGCCAAAATTACATACATGTTCAGGCCTCGACAGCCACAATGAACAAAAACACTGGCATTCAAAGTGCCATTACAAACGGAACTTCGGTTCCACCTCCGCAGGTACGAACAACCCCACTCGATGAGGGGGGCCTGCGGAGCAACAGAAGACCGACGAACGGCGCGCCATCGCCCGCTCCAGCAGTGGCAACGACGACGACTTCTGCTCCGGGGGGCCGAACAGCGGCAACACTGACCTCAGGGCGGATGCTGCTGCCAAGAGGCCCCCGCCCATGCCCAAACTCGTGAGGCAAGGACGGGTAGAAGGCCGTAGAGTTGGAGGTCGTTCCGTGGGCGGCCCTGGCTATCTCGTCGGCGGAAGAACCTCTTCCAGCTGCCGTGGCAGACGCCGGCGCCGGGAGCGGCTCCGAAGCCACTCGCGTCCGAGAGCCAGGCACGTTGCAGCTGCCGGCACCATGGACGACGACCGCCCTTCCCTCCGATCACTGAGGGAAGGAGCGGGCTACCGCCCACGCAGGGGCCGACCCCAACTCGACACACTCCCCTCCCCAGCCCTGGTGTTGAAAATCCTTGAGGCTGAGGGAGGGGCAGAGGCCGCAGCCCGGCTCGCTTTCCCCCACCATCAAGCTGGAGGTCACCATCTTGGGTGACCGCCGGCGGAGGGGTGCAGCCGGGCTGCATGATGAAAATCCTTGAAGCCGAACGATGGCTGAAAGGTACCAACTCCCACGGAGTTGTGTCCCTCCAACGATGAGGCGGAAAGACGGCGGGTATCCCCCATCCGGGGGCTTGGAAGGTGGAAAGACACGATGCGTAAGGGAGCGCGAAGACATGGTCGCCTTCCAAAGGGGGTCACCCTCCTTTTAAAGGCGACTCTCCCTACTTGCGCCCCTAACCGTCGTAGGCTGAGTCTTCTCCAACACACTCCAAGGTCCTCCCCTGCGGCGCGGGGGCTGGGTCCCACACGTCATGCAAGCCGGCTCAGAGCAGAAGAAGCCAAACCGCTGTGCGCGGTGCGCACAACCGCCCAGCGGTTACAAGTGACCCTCCACTTTTGCCCAGACCAACGGGCGAAAGGGGCGGGCAGCCATGCAGGCGGCATGCAACCGCGCCAAGTGGGCGCGCTTCTCCGACTACCAACACGCCCAGCATGGAGGCCCAGGCCCACGCGTCATGCAACCGGCGCGCCGAATGTTTCGTGCATGCAACTGCACCGCCACTTGCGCCACCACCACGCCTCCTCGACTGCGGAACCAGTACCGCGACTCGAGGCGACCCAGCGCACGACCCAGCTGCGCCAGCCTGGCGCGGCGGTCAGTGCGGCCAAAAATGGGTCGGCAGTAATGATGGTGGCAGGCGGGCAGGAGCAGCAGTCACGTCGTCAGCCAAGCTCACGTCCCATCCGGGGGCAGCGAGAGAACCCTCTCTCACGGCGTGAAGACAACGCGCCCGCGTTCCGTTCCTCGAACGGCTCGCGCACGTGCAACGGCTGCCCCGCGAACCACTCGCCCCGTCGCATCAACTCCGCAGCGGGACAGGCGGCGCCTCTGGCAGGAGAAGCAGGCGACGCTTCGCCTTCGCCATAATAACCGCGTCAAAAAAGGTACGCCGCGTCGTTCGATTTCGTATCCTTTTCCTTTTTCCTCTTTCTCTCTCTTGCAACAGGGACCGGGAAAGGGGGATACCCCGAAAAGGATCCTTCCCCGTGAAGGAACCAGGCTCCGAGCCTCCCTACTGATCAGAGGTTCGAAGGCTGGCCCCCCGGAAGGGATCGACAGCCGCCTCAGATCGCGTGGGCCCTACACCCACTACTGGTCAGAGGTTCGAAGGTCGGCCCCTCGGAAGGGTTCCACGGCCGCTTCAGACTACTCGGGCTCCGCGCCCATTACTGATCAGGGGTTTGAAGGCTGGCCCCCGAAGGGTTCACAGCCGCCTCAGACGCCGAGCGAGGGATGACCATGGGTACGTTCGATACATAACCAAGGCTCGGGCTGCGCTCCCGAGGTACCCTAGGACATTTCCGAGACCAGCGGGAATGATCTTGTAACGGAATCCCATCAGAGCGAGGCATCGAGCCCTCGGACCCCGTCGCCAGGGGACCGGGTCCGGCAGATCACCCGCAGGTACTTTTGGGCGTGCCTCTGGGCCCCTAGCCGACCCCTAACGAACGGGGCACGGACGTCCACTCGGATTACCCGCTTGCAGCTCACCGGAGACACCATGTTCGGCGCCCATCGAGGGCAACATGGCGCTTTCCCCCCTCCTCCTTGCGGAAAGGCGACGCAGGGGCGTATGTAAAAAAGCCGAGTCTGTCCCTGATCGCCCTCTCGCCCTGTGCAGAGGCTCGGGGGCTGCTCTCGCAAACCCGGCTCCGGCCGAACCGTTGACAGCGTCAACATACCAGCCCGAGAACTTGGGACCGAACCGTACACCCGGGCTACGGCCAGCTCGCATGAGGGAACAACCAGACCAGCCGAAGCATTACGCAAGGCATTAAGACCTCGAAGGAGTGAAACCACTCCTCCGAGGCCTCGGGGGCTACACCCGGCGGGTGCGCTCGCGCGCACCCACCGGAACAAAATGCAACCGAGAAAGGCTGGTCCCCTTGCAAAAAAGTGCGACGAGAGCCTCCAAGCGAGTGCTAACACTCCCTTCGAGGCTCGGGGGCTACTGTCGGGGACCATAATTAGGGGTACCCTCAAGGCTCCTAATTCTTAGCTGGTAACCCCCATCAGCATAAAGCTGCAAAGGCCTGATGGGTGCGATTAAGTCAGGGATCAGTCCATTCGAGCGACTTGATCACGCCTCGCCCGAGCCTAGCCTCGGACAAGGGTAGCCGACCCCGGAGGATTTCCGTCTCGCCCGAGGCCCCCCTCCAACGGCGAACATATTTCCGGCTCGCCCGAGGCCCTGCCTTCGCTAAGAAGCAACCCTGACCAAATCGCCGCACCAACCGACCAAATCGCAGGAGCATTTAATGCAAAGGTGGCCTGACACCTTTATCCTGACGCGCGCCCCCCAGCCGGCAGAGCCGAAGTGACCGCCGTCACTTCGCCGCTCCACTGACCGACCTGACAGAAGGACAGCGCCGCCTGCGCCACTCCGACTGCGGTGCCACTTGACAGAGTGAAACTGACAGGCAGTCAGGCCCTGCCGAAGGCATCATAGGAAGCTCCACTTCGCCCGACCCAGGGCTTGGACTCGGGCTAAGTCCCGAAAGACGGCGAACTCCGCTCCGCCCGACCCAGGGCTCGGACTCGGGCTAAGTCCCGGAAGACGGCGAACTCCACTCCGCCCGACCCAGGGCTCGGACTCGGGCTAAGTCCCGGAAGACGGCGAACTCTGCTTCGCCCGACCCATGGCTCGGACTCGGGCTAAGTCCCGGAAGACGGCGAACTCCGCTCTGCCCGACCAGGGGCTCGGACACGGGCTCAGCCCCGGAAGACGACGAACTCCGCTCCGCCCGACCCAGGGCTCGGACTTGGGCTCAGCCCCAGAAGACGACGAACTCCGCTCCGCTCGACCCAGGGCTCGGACTTGGGCTCAGCCCTAGAAGACAACGAACTCCGCCTCGCCCGACCCAGGGGCTCGGACTCGACCTCGACCACGGAAGACAGACTCGACCGCGGCTTCGGATGTTGGGGACTTGTTCTCAAATGCTATGAGTTAAGAACAAGGCAACACAGAAAATGTTAATTTATAAAGTCCTTCGTCCTTCGAAGCATTATTTCCCTTAGGATATAATGATTTTTGGACGAAGGTTATGAAGGACATACCTTCATAAACATAGCAAACGATGATGAAGAATGGATTATAAGGAATATAAATGATAACATAGACAATTATATATTATTACTGTGAAGAAACAAAAATAACATTGAATTACAAATGTACCTTTAGCTTGGAAGTATATGAAAGTACAGGTGTGGCGCAAAAGCAAATGCCAGATTCGCGTGAACAGTACGGGGGTACTGTTCACCTATTTATAGGCACAGGACACAGCCCATACAAAATTACATTTATGCCCTTTACATTTGATAATAATTCTATAGTAATCTATCGAGGTCTGAATAGCCTTTTCATCTTTAAGTCGGTTTCATTTTTTTGCTACCACGCCGAAGCTTTCCTGCTCACACCTTCGGCGCTGTATCAACCTTCGTATTATTCTGGTCTGCTGTGATACCGACTTGAGTCCGAAGATACCTGTTCACACATTATACTCCAGAAATACTGTTAAATCCTGTTTTTGAGGACCTTCGTAAGCCGAAGGCCCCCAACAGTAGCCCCTCGCAATATTAATTTGTTTAAAATAATAAATTTAGATTGCGACATGGACGAAGGCTTTACGCCGAAGGTCCGAAAAAACACCTTCCCTTTGCTAGAATAGCAACATTCACTGACAAGCGGGGTCTTTCAATTTTCAACGCACTGGGCGTATAAATACAGTCATACCGCAAACTCATTTGGCACGCTCTCTTGCCATCTGCTCCCGCTCACTCAATTTTTAGCTCTTGCGCACTAAACTTTGCTGAGCTTTTAGTTTTAAAGCTTCGGCTTTGAAAACAGTTTTTTAGCGTTTCCGAAGATGTCTGAAGATAAGAAGGCTGCTGCTGAGATGAAGCTGAGTCTCGACGAAGAGAAGAACTTGGGGTTTCTTATAGCGATGTCGAAGACCAATACAGAAAAAATCACCAAGGAGATTCTGGAAGGTTTGTCTGAAGATACTGGTGACAGCGACAGTTATGATGTGGACAGTGGTGGTGAAGACTCCGAAGATCGCCCTTGGCGACCAAGCCATGCGGTTTTCGGCAAATCAACTATCAAAGAAAATCATCTTGTCAACATGAGAGGAAGGTATTTCCGGGATTTGTCCATTGTGAGGGCCGACGAAGGGGAAAAAACTTGTCCACACCCTGAAGAGAATGAAGTCGTAGTGTACCGAAGCTTTTTGAAAGCTGGACTATGATTTCCCCTGAGCGAGTTTGTCGTAGAGGTGCTGAAAATATTCGAAGTCTATCTTCACCAACTTACCCCCGAGGCAATCATAAGGCTGAATATCTTCGTGTGGGCCGTGAGAAGCCAAGGTCTGAAGCCTGATGCAAAAAGTTTCTGCAATATACACGAATTATCATACGAAACAAAACCTTGGGGTAAAGAACAGTATCATAATAATTTTGGCTGCTACAGTTTCGTTTCTCGATCCGGGTCAAGTTGTCCCGTGCCAACCTTTCGGAAAAGATGGCCCGGCGACTGGATGACAGAATGGTTTTATGTGAAGAATGACCTGACAGTACGAGAAGATATCAAAGGTATAATTATGCGCCCTATTTGGCAAAGCTTCGGCCTTCGGAGGCCGAAGGTTGAAATGAATGAAGCTGCCGAAGAATGCCAGAGAGCCTTCGGCGTTATCTGTTCTTTTATTGGAACGAGAGATTTAGTACAAGAGCATATTGCCTTCAGGGTATGGCCGCTCGCGGAGAAATGGGAAATGTCGCAAGAAACCATAAAAGAGGCCGACGAAGGTGGACTTATCAGGCTGAAGTATACTTTTAAGTTCGGAGATAAATTCGTTGAGCCAGATGACGACTGGTTAAAAAGTATTGAAAATTTAAGTGATGAACTGCTTGGGGCTTATTCGAAGGCCGAAGATACTGCACTGTCAGCAGCCTTCGGAGGCCGAAAAAAGAAGAGGCTGAATCGGGTGTTTGATGCAATCGGGTTCGTCTACCCTGACTATCGTTATCCGATTCGAGGGCAGAAAAGAAAAAACACAACCTCTGCGAAAGAAAAGACTGCAACTGCTCCTAGCGAGCCAGAGCCGAAAAGAAAGAGGATAAAGGTCCTCACACATCGGCCACGCTATATTGAACCAGCTTCGGTGCCTGAGTTCACCGGAGAAACTTCTTTGGCCACCGAAGCTGAAAAGCCAACCAAACCGACCTTGCTGCCAGAAGCCGTAGAAATGGCCGAAACGCCAACAAGGATAGAATTGGAAGAACCGAAGATTTTGTTACCAGAAACAAAAGAGATGGCCGAAGCGCCATCCACAGAAAAAATGGAAGAAGTGAAAAAACCAAATGAGGAAAAAACATCAGAAGTTTTGAGTCCTGCAGCAAATGTTGAGACAGTAAAAAAATCAAAAGGTGCCAGCAGTGACTCCGAAAAGAAAGAGAATGGCTAATGTGCTAGATGTTCTGGAAACAATTAAATCTTCAAGCACACCTCCGAAGAAAACTGTTGCCATTCCCGAAGGGAAAACTGAAATTTCTGATATTAAAGTTCTGGAGCAAGAAACTGAAGCCGAAGCTGGGTCCTCAGAGCCTACGAAGATAAAATCCTTGGAAACCGAGGAAGAAAAAATAACAAAGCCAACTTTTGTTGAAGAAATCAGTATCATTGCCCCCGAAGCATCCCCCAAAGTCCTTGATTATATTGTTCGTCATGCTTCGGGGAAAAAATTATCAGAAAAAGAAAAGCAAGAGGCCCAACGCTACGTCCAAAAACTGAAGTATCCAAAGGGGGCGTTAATATTCAATGGTAGTGGAGAAGAAGACTTTTTGTATTGTCTCCCTGACAGCAAGGAGATTTCTGTCTGTCGGGAGATGAGCAAGAGCTTCGGATTCCCAACACTAGAAGACGGGCTCTCGGTGCTGTCGAAGAACGATCTGGCCGACAGCCTGGCATATAATAGCTTAAAGGTGCAACAAAATGGGATCTTTGTATTTTTTGTTGAGACCAAAATTTTTCGTTTGCTTAAATATAATGACATACACATATTCTTCTTTGCAGGGCCTGATACTTAGCAATGCCCTCAGGGCCCAAAAAGATGCTGAAGACGAAGGGTGTGCCATAGCCCTGAGCAACCTTCGTTCCGAAGTAATTGAACTGAGGAACGAAGGTCTTGAAAAAGATAAAATATTACATTCATTAATAAATAAAATAAAGGAAGACGAAGCTACTTTTAAAAGTCAAGCTGAAGCTCAGAAGCGCGAAATTGAAGATCTTCGAAAACAACTGGCTAGAGCCAAAGAGGAACGCATGCTTGAAGAAACGAAGCGAGAACTCAGCGACCAATGGGCAAATCATTTAGAGGGAACTGTTGAAGAGCTTCGTTCATCCAAGAAAAGATGTTATAGCAAATCTATAGAATGTGTCAAGAAGTTGAAGGCTAGCTTCGCCAGTGTCGGCGCATTTTCGAGCGAAGAAAACTTTACAAGAGGCAACCCCGAAGGTCCCCTTGAATGGATTAATCAGGAAGCTGAAGCCTTCGAGGAAATTTTAAATAGCCGCGGAGACATATGCGCTTTCTCGGGGGCCAGGGGGATTGCCACCATTTTGGAGAAGAAGGGCTGCGATCATGTAAAGATTTTAGCACAATCCGAAGCTAGCTTGTCCTTTGAAGATGCAAGAGATCCATCGGCCGAAGCTAGCATGGTCGGTGGAAAATTTTTCACCGACGTCTGGGATAATGGTGGCCGAGAAATGGCTCGAGAAATTATTCGAAAAAGCGAAAAGGGCATTCACGATGCTAGAGAAGTAGCTGAGGCTGCTGAGAAGAGCGCAGAGCCCGAAGGGCAACTAGGTATTAACTAATGGTTTTTATTGTGTTGTAATTTTTGGTTTTAAACTTCATTTTCAATTTGTAATAGCAATGTAGCCGTATCCTGTCCTCCTTCAGATCCTGCTAAAGCGTCTCCGGGCTCTCAGCCGAAAGGAGACGACGAAATTTAAAAGATGGCTGAAGCTATTATGGACGAAGTTGTCAATCGGCTCCTGAATGAGGCTGCAGAAGTTGTTCTGAGAGAAGATTAAATACTATTGTAAAAAAAACTTCTGAAATGTAAAATGTGTGACATCTTGTAGTCCTGATTGTAATATACCTACTTTTATTGTTTAATTCTTTACGATGCATGAAATTTTACATACGTACCGTTTTTGCGTCTTTGACGAAAAAACACCTTCCCTTCTTTTCATGCTTCGTGAAGAATTATTTTCATTTGTCACAACAATATTCGTAGTGTTCTGATGAATAATATCCAAGCTTCGTGAAGATGTTTTCCGAAGCTATACTTCCGAAGATCAATAGTGTATCTGCTTGCAAATTAGCATGATTTTCCCCTTTCAAAACATTTTTCCGAAGATCGATGTCATGTCCCCTTCTTGTGCCATATGCAGCATGATGTATGATGCTTATGCTATGCAAAATGATGCGATGATGTTATGTTGTGTAAGATGGTGTTTATTTCGAAGATACACACACATTCCTGCGATAAAACACATAGTCTCAGCGTTGTCTTATAAGCCTCCCTTAGGAGCTTCTTCGCCTTTTACTTCAGCGAAATCAGCGTTTATTTTTCGCTATAAGCCTCCCTTAGGAGCTTCTTCGCCTTTTACTTTCAGCGGTATTCGCGTTGACTTTTCGCGCTTCGCCTTTTACTTAGGCGGTATCAGCGTTGACTTTTCGCTGTATGCTCTGCATTCCCTTTGGAACGACTTTGGAGCAGAAAACTTACACTGCGCTCCCTTTGGAACGACTTTTTGTGACTTCGGCAAACTTACTCTGCGTCCCTTAGAACGACTTTTTGTTGTTTCGAAGAATTTTCGATAATTCGAAGGTCCTCTTTGTTATCACAAATCTTTAAACTTCAACAACTTAAGCCTGTGAAGAAAATATATTTTCCTTGTGGGAATCAACGAAACTATTTACATGAAACCTAAACAATGTCCTTTATTACACAGAAAATAAAACTGAAATGAAAAAGACTGCTATTAAGGTAGGATATTTGTCAATAGATGTGCTTTGACTATGGCACAGTGCTGTTGACTGTGCGAGCTTCGGACTGTTCTCTGAAGTCCCTTTGGTGTGGAGCATATTGGCTCCCTTCTGGCTGCTGGCCTTGTTGCAGCGGTGGTGGAGGCGGAGGCTGTTGCCAGGAAGCTTGAGGTTGGCTTGCCGAAGCAACAGAAACTGCAGGGTGATTGCCTACATACTCTGGGATGTAAGGCGAATGATACGAAGCAGTGTGCATGACCTGCTTCGGCTGAGCCTGTTGTGCTGCAGCTTCGGCTATTTCCTTTTGCTTCTGGATGGTAACATGGCACATCCTGGTGGTATGGCCTTTGTTCTCACCACAGAACAAGCAAAAAATTCTTCTTGGCTGATCGCCAAATCTTCCGCCGAAGCCCCTGGCACCTCTGCCTCTCGGAGCTGGTGGTCGGAAGGAGCCTTGCTGTTGCCCCGAAGCCTGTGAGGAACACTGTGGCCTTTGTTGTTGGCTCCCTCTATCATCATTTTGGGTAGAGTTATGAATTGATCTAACGTGCCTCGGATAGAACCTCCCTCCGAAGCCCCTGGTCATTTCAGAAAACCTGAAAGCCTCCTCCCTTCTTTGGCGAAAATCATTATCGGCCCGAATGTACTCGTCCATCTTCTGGAGCAGCTTCTCCAAAGTTTGAGGAGGCTTCCTAGCAAAGTACTGAGCTGACGGTCCTGGCCGAAGCCCCTTGATCATGGCCTCAATGACAATTTCGTTGGGCACTGTTGGTGCCTGTGCCCTCAAACGCAAGAACCTCCGGACGTACGCCTGAAGATACTCTTCGTGATCCTGGGTGCACTGGAATAGAGCTTGAGCCGTAACCGGCTTCGCCTGGAACCCTTGGAAGCTGGTTAACAACAAGTCCTTCAGCTTTTGCCACGAAGTGATCGTTCCTGGTCGAAGGGAAGAGTACCAGGTTTGAGCAACACTCCTGACAGCCATAACAAAAGATTTTGCCATGACCGCAGCATTGCCACCGTATGAAGATACTGTTGCTTCGTAGCTCATCAAAAACTGCTTCGGATCTGAGTGGCCATCAAATATGGGAAGCTGAGGCGGCTTGTAGGATGGAGGCCAAGGTGTAGCCTGCAGCTCAGCGGATAGAGGAGAAGCATCATCAAAAACAAAATTCCCATGATGGAAATTGTCATACCAGTCATCTTCATTGAGGAAACCCTCCTGATGAAGGTCTTGGTGCTGAGGCCTTCGATGTTGCTCCTCCTGGGTAAGATGACGAACTTCCTCAGAGGCTTCGTCTATCTGCCTTTGCAGTTCAGCTAGCCTGGCCATCTTTTCCTTCTTCCTTTGCACCTGTTGGTGAAGGATCTCCATGTCTCTGATTTCTTGGTCTATCTCATCCTCTGGCGGTGTCGGACTAACAGCCTTCCTTTTCTGGCTTCGGGCCTCCCGAAGAGAGACAGTCTCCTGATTATGGTCCAGCGGTTGGAGAGCTACAGTGCCAGCTGCTGAAGCTTTCTTCGGCGCCATAGCGAAGGTTTATGATCGCCGAAGGTGCTCAAAAACTCAAAGAGTGGAAGTGAGTTCACCGGAGGTGGGCACCAATGTTGGGGACTTGTTCTCAAATGCTATGAGTTAAGAACAAGGCAACACAGAAAATGTTAATTTATAAAGTCCTTCGTCCTTCGAAGCATTATTTCCCTTAGGATATAATGATTTTTGGACGAAGGTTATGAAGGACATACCTTCATAAACATAGCAAACGATGATGAAGAATGGATTATAAGGAATATAAATGATAACATAGACAATTATATATTATTACTGTGAAGAAACAAAAATAACATTGAATTACAAATGTACCTTTAGCTTGGAAGTATATGAAAGTACAGGTGTGGCGCAAAAGCAAATGCCAGATTCGCGTGAACAGTACGGGGGTACTGTTCACCTATTTATAGGCACAAGACACAGCCCATACAAAATTACATTTATGCCCTTTACATTTGATAATAATTCTATAGTAATCTATCGAGGTCTGAATAGCCTTTTCATCTTTAAGTCGGTTTCATTTTTTTGCTACCACGCCGAAGCTTTCCTGCTCACACCTTCGGCGCTGTATCAACCTTCGTATTATTCTGGTCTGCTGTGATACCGACTTGAGTCCGAAGATACCTGTTCACACATTATACTCCAGAAATACTGTTAAATCCTGTTTTTGAGGACCTTCGTAAGCCGAAGGCCCCCAACATCGGAGGAGCTTCCACATCGCCCAACCTAGGGCGCAGACCAGCCACGTCAACAGGAGGCGCCATCATCACCCTACCCCGAGCTGACTCGGGCCGTAGGGAACAAGACCGGCGTCCCATCTGGCTAGCTCCGCCGGATAGGCAATGATGGCGCCCCGCGTACCCTGTGACGACGGTGGCTCTCAGCCCCCTTACGGAAGCAAGAGGACGTCAGCAAGGACTCAACCGCTCCGACAGCTGTCCCTCCGCCAGGCTCCATCGCTCCTCCGACGGCCACGACATCACACCAGCTGGGTGCCAAAATCTCTCCGGCTGCCACAACGGCATGTACTTAGGGCGCTAGCTCTCCTCCGCTAGACACGTAGCACTCTGCTACACCCCCCATTGTACACCTGGATCCTCTCCTTATGCCTATAAAAGGAAGGACCAGGGCCCTCTTAGAGAGGGTTGGCCGCGCGGGGACGAGGACGAGACAGGCGCTCGCTTGAAGCCGCTCGCTCCCTCTCCCGCGTGGACGCTTGTAACCCCCTACTGCAAGCGCACCCGACCTGGGCGCGGGACGAACACGAAGGCCGCGGGATTCCCACCTCTCTCACGTCGGTCTCCGGCCGCCTCGCTCTCCCCCCTTCGCGCTCGCCCCCGCGCTCGACCCATCTGGGCTGGGGCACGCGACGACATTCACTCGTCGGCCCAGGGACCCCCCGGTCTCGAAACGCCGACACTAGCATTCTATCAGCACACAAGCATAAGAGTAAACACATATAACACCTAAACATATCACCTAAAGAATGGAGGATAGCTATTTCATCGAAGTTCATAATACAACATTACACCACATTATTTACAATCACCGGTTACTGGAATATAGATGAGAGGAGCATTTTGGATGTATATGTGACAAATAGGATGCAACAATCAGGATTCATGCTCGTCCTAAGCGTCCTCACTGATTTTGCCAATCATATTGTGGCAATAGCGTTCTATATCGGTGGCATACTTACGATTCTCACGGTATTTTGCTAGTCGTCAGCTACACATACGTTTTCGAGGTTAGTGTACCTGCAGAAAATTCCATCATAGCCCAATTTTCCCATGATGCAGTTAACACATGACAGTTTATCACAATTTATACTCCATATATTGCTATATGGAGGCCAGCTCATCATTAAGCGCCGAGCCACGCATAGGCACAGTTGCCACACTTTAACCATAGGGCAACTCATTATGATAACTCACCTTCTTACCTGAGCGTAGGTGCGTCGGTACAAGTACATTACACTTCTCAGTATTCCCATGTATGTATACCCATACACATCCTTGGGGTACTGAATTCCCCGAAAAGTAATTACTCTACATCGCAGCTTTCATATATACATATGTGTAACATGTATATAATCAAGCTCTTTTTATACTCTTCCCTAGACCGACGGTTGTTCGGTCGTGCTCTCACATCTCACCTTACCTTGAGCGTCGATCCATTCCAGACTGAATGTCCTCAAAAATAACATTACACATGTATGCAATACCCCTGGTTGTGGGTTAGTGGTTTTTAAATAAGCCACCTGATAGTCCTTAGTTTATGGCTTAACAAATGATGTCACTAGCATTATAGTTTTTCCAAAACTGTTTTTCAAAGCCAAACAATGTGTTTAGTTGAAAATAGGTTTTTCAAAACAAAAACTTATGTTTTGAAAATACGTATGTGACCGTATATACTTAATCCTGCTCCGATACCAGCTGCGGCAGAACCTCCCAAGTTATTGGGCCCACATGCACCTGTCCTTGTCTCAAAGACCTAAGACGGCTATGCATGTGCACCAAATAACTTAACAGGATCTGTTCGAGTGTCCCAAGGATCCTGGATAAACCACTCACAACCAGGACCGCAAGATTAAGTGAACACAAATCACACACACCAACATTTTGCAGCGGAAATCTTATTACCAAATTTTACAAGTTACATCAAGTTTACATTATACATGGGCGCCAGGCACCGTAGGAGATGGGCACCGAGCGAGCAGAGGAGACGGGGGGCGCGACGCGGCACTCGGACTGGGCACCGACAGGGGTAGGCCACCACGCAGAGGAAGAAGATGGCCAGCACAGGAACGAGGTGTGGAATGGTGAGCGTCGACACAGTGAGATGGAGGAACGGGTGGGGAAAGGGCTCGGCTGGGAAGAAGCAAGTCTTCGGCGGCGGGATTTGGTTCCAGGAACTGAGCGGCGGCAGGAAAAATCATGGGGAAAGAGAGATAGCGACGGCCGACGGGACAAGGAACAAAAGCTCTGGCGTCCACGTACGGTAACCGACTAGAGGAGATAGAGAGGGCAGTGGAGAGCAGGTGACGTGATGAGATATTTGATAGATAGAGTAGCAAAGGGGTGAGGCTAGGGGAAAATATCCAGTGGCTGCACGGGATAGAAACAAATGCAGGAACAAAAATCAACGCTAGCACATGAGAGAGGAAGATAACGTGAAGCAATTCTCGGAGTCATATGGATCTTTAATCAGTTATTTATATCTGAACGTTTGGATCAGGGCGAGATGTCGTCGGAACAAATCAGAACGGTGTTAACAACAATATTTTAGACTGTGTTCTATTTGATTCGAAATCAAATAATTTCATCCGCGTCTGAACACCTGGTTCCACAGCCATGGATAATTTACCAGTGAATCGAAGCTCAATTTCGGATCCACATACGCGATTTCACGGTTGACGAATGGGAACTGAATTATTTGCACCAAAAACCTTAGTCGACGAGTTCAAATTTATTTGTCCGGGATAAAATCATCTGAGTGGGTCGGGCTTCCGAATTCGTATTCGCGCGAGCGATAAATTTTAAATAATCACCGGACGCACCGATTTTTGAAACAGATATGTTCCGAACATCACGAAAATTTAGGAAGAGTCCGGCTAAATAAAAACGATGTTGAACTCGCGACAGACGAAACAGATGCGATACTAAAATCGCGATAGGCAAAGATGTTTAAAATTTAGCATCCGTTTTATCCACTGATATTACGTGCTTAAATCCATACTCGTTGTCGAGCATAATATAAACACCAGGGGTGTTACAGGATCGGTTGTCCATATTTGCAATTCGATGCAGGGAATGATAAGAAGTAGAAGTGTGAAAAGAGGAGAAGTTCATTTCCGGGTAGGCAATAATGCAAGAGTTGCTGCGTTGACCGTCAGGCGATGCAACTCCACCTCCCATCAGGATTTATTTTGGAGTTAAATAATTGTTATCTAGTTCCTAGTATGAGTTGAAACATTATGTCTCCTTCATGTTTGATGAAGGATGGTTATTCATTTGCGAGTGAAAACAATGGTTGTGTGATCTCTAAGAATGACATGTTTGTGGCTTTTGCATCCATTATGAATGAGTTGTTCATTTTAAATCCTGATGATGCACCTATCTGTAATATTAGTGCTAAAAGGCCTCGGCCTAATGATTTAAGTCCTACCTACATGTGGCACTGTCGTTTGGGTCATATAAGTGAGAATCGCATGAAGAAGCTTCATTCTGATGGGCTTTTAACTTCGTTTGACTTTGAATCATATGAGACATGTGAAGCATGCGTACTTGGCAAGATGACCAAGGCACCCTTCACGGGTTTACCTGAGAGGCATTAGATTTGTTGGAACTCATACATACTGATGTGTGCGAACCAATGAGTACGACATCTAGGGGAGGATTCCAATACTTTATAACCTTCACTGAAGATTTTAGTAGATATGGGTATGTCTACTTAATGAAACACAAGTCTAAATCTTTAGAAAAGTTCAAAGAGTTTCAGAGTGAAGTGAAAAATCAGCGTGGCAAGAAAATTAAAGCACTGGGATCTGATCCTGGAGGTGAATATTTGAGCCATGAGTTTAGCAATCATCTAAAGAGTTGTGGAATTGTTCCGCAGCTTACGCCGCTTGGAACGCCTCAGAAGAATGGTGTGTCTGAGCGACGTAATTGGACTTTATTGGATATGGTTCGATCAATGATGAGCCAATCGGACCTACCTTTGTCGTTTTGGGGATACGCTCTAGAAACAACAGCTTTCACACTAAATAGAGTACCTGTTGGGGACTTGTTCTCAAATGCTATGAATTAAGAACAAGGCAACACAGAAAATGTTAAATAATAATTCCCTTCATTCGCTGAAGCATTATTTCCCCATGGATTTAATGAACTTCGAACGAAGGCCACGGACAAAATACCACGAAGGTCATACCTTCGTTGTCAAACATTCATCAATGTGAAATAAAATATAAAATATTAAACATTATAGGAAAAAACAAATTACATTATTCATATATTTCATAATATGAACTTAAATGTTAAGACATAATATTCAGGTACGTTTATACCTTCGCCTCTGACAGAAAATAATTCCAGCGTAATGTGTTAGCGATTACAGGATTGCATGAACAGTGCCAGGGTATTGTTCATCTATTTATAGGCACAGGGTGCAGCCTGTGTAAAATTACATTTATGTCCTTTACAATTGAGTACAATAATGATACAAAACATCATGGGTCTTTAAGTCAATCCATCTTTAAGTCGGTTCGGCCCTTCATCCTGAGATCTGTCATTATGCCGAAGCTCTATAGGTAACAGCTTCGGCGCTTACTCCTGAGAGGATCTTCCGAAGGTGTTCTCTTTCTTTAGGATCTTCGGCTACGAAGCATACCCCCAACAGTAGCCCTTTCGCGGTGCTAGATCATTTTTCGTAATGAGCTTGATCCGTGAAAAAATCTTCTAGGCTTCGGGACGCTGAAGATCCAAAAAACACCTTCCCTAAGCTCATTGGCGAGAAACGATTAAAATAATCGTCGCGCGCGGGGTGGCCCCATCTTGCAGCAGTTACGCGTGCCCCAGCGATTCACCTTCTCGGACCCTGTGGCCCACCGTTCAGCGAGTGCGGGTGACTGTTTGTTCGGTGCGGGAGACCTTGACGATTCATCTTCCCACCTGCGGCACTATATAAACATACGGGTAGGTGTGAAGTTACCACAACATTCATTGCTATTGCACTGTTTTGCTGCCAAAATTTTAGTCATAGCCGAAGCTTAATCATCGTGCTCAGACGAAACTTCGCTTTTGATTCTGCTTCGTCACAAGAGGAAGAGCTTCGGGAAAATCAAAAAAGTCAACAACAAAAATTTCAAGAAAGTCATAATCAAATGGCCAGAGTTCGCTCCACTGCTAGGGTTGATCGTGAGGGAGATGAGACCGAAGCTACTGAGACTGTTCCGATTTCCGAAGCAATGAAGCGGTCTGGGCTGGTAACATCGGAGGACGTCCCTGCCGCTGAAGCAGAGCAAGCTGATGTTGAGGAGACCGAGTCTGAAGATGATTATAGCAGCGCGGTGCCAAGCAAACCCAGCCATGTAGATTTCGGAAAATCCACCATCTCCAAAGGTGACCTACCTAAGATGTTGAAATTGGGCTATTTTAATGAAGAAAAGAAAGAGCTGGTTCGCTTTGGTGGGGAGGAAACTACTCCGAAGCCAGGAAAAGATGAAGTAGTAGTTTTTAAAAGTTTCTTCAAAGCTGGTTTGAGATTCCCTTTGAATAAGATGATTGCTGATGTGCTGAAGAAGTTTGGGATCTACTTTCATCAGCTAACTCCTAACGCTATCGTTAGGCTTAGCGTTTACATTTGGGCTCTCCGAAGCCAAGGGGTGGAAACATTTGCCAAAGGTTTCTGTCGAGTGCATGAGCTGCATTACCAAACCAAGGCTAGAGGAGATGGGTTACATGAAAACTTCGGCTGCTACAATTTTGCCTACCGCAAGACTACAAAATTTCCCGTGATCAGTTACCGAAGCAAGTGGCCAGCTGGTTGGAAATCTGAATGGTTCTACGTCAAAGTTGACGATGATAAGGAGAAGCTGGTCCAGAGTCCGTTAGAGCTGATCTTCGGAGAGACCAGACCCCCGTGCAATATGACACCAGAGGGTCCAACCCAAATCGCGCTGGCTGAATTTAGGGTTATCGCAGAGCACATTGGCACTAGGGACTTAGTGCAGGAATTTTTTGCTTTCAAAGTGTTTCCAACTATGAAAGAGTGGGCCATGCCGAAGCTTGAAGGAAAAAAGAAGGAAGGAGAACTTATCCGGTTGCCCTACCATTACAAATTCGAGAGACATTTCAAAGTGCCTTGCCAAGAATGGCTAGATACAATCGAAGTAATGTGCAACGAAATACTTGGAAATTATTCTAAAAAAGAAGACCAATTGATGACTGCGGCCTTCGGCACCCGTCCGAAACGAAGGCTAAACCGAGTGATGGATGCTATAGGTTTTGAATATCTTGACTACGAGCGGCTGGACAAGGGTGCCGAAGGCCAAAAAAGGAAGAGAGTAGCTAGTGCTCTGAATAAAGACGATGAAGATCAACCGAAGAAGAAAAAACAAGAGTCTGAGGCGAAAACAGTTGCTCCGAAGAAAAGAAAGGCTTCGACTCCGAAGCAAAAATCAATTGATGAAAAAGAAAGGACTTCGCGACATCCTCTGCTACCGAAGTAGAGGAAATCTTAAAGGTAATGACTGAAACTTTGCCTGTCAAACTAAGTCCACTGGGACTACATCTAACAAAGCTTTTTCAGAAGGAAAAGGAGCCCACAAAAATGAAGGCACCTAGGCCAAAGAGGCAAAGAATCGTTACTATGACAGAAGTCATTGAAGCAACACCACCAGGAGCTTCAGCTCCAAAGATGCCAGCTATTGAAAGCATGACAGCTACTGAAGCTGTACCTTCAGAGGCTACCGCAGAAGAGGCCAGAGCCGAAGATGCCAAATCCGAAGATATTAATTTAGAGAGCATGGTTGCTGATATAGACAAAATGCTACTAAACATGGTCGCGGAAGAAGCTGCCGCAGCCACCGAAGAGACTATGGCTGCAAACCTCGAGAAGGAAGAAATGATCGAAGATACTTCGGAAGATGACGCATTTAACTTTCAAAACTTAGTTGGCCAAGAGCTGACAAAAGCTGAAAAAGAAGAACTAAAAGAATATGTTATATCTTGCGGGTACCGGCCGGGAGCGCTTCTCTTTGGTGGCATTGATGATGAAAGGTTGGGCTGCATACGAGATCAGACCGGCGTGAAGGTTATCAGTACTCTATCAAAGAGTATCGGTTTCCCGAAGCTCGAGACAGATATCAGCCGCTACCGACGACAACACATTGTCGGTAGTTTATTTTATTCCAATTTTAAGGTAAACAACTTTTGTCTAATCTTTTATTATTTATAATAACATAGATGTTTTCTAACGAAGGTTACTTGTCCGCAGAGTATGCTGTTGAGCAAGGCTTTAAAAATGCAGCAGGACTTAGAGGATAAAAAGCACGAAGTTACAATTGAGAACTTAGAGAACAAGATAAAAGAGCAATCAGTTGCTATCGAAAAGAAAGACTTCGAGCTTCAAACAACCGAAGGCTTATTAGCGGATGCTGAAGCTAAAATAACAGAATTAAATTCGAAGCTTCTCTCTCAATCAGAATACTTCGAATAAGAAAAGCTGAAGCTTGAAGCAAAACTTGAGGCCGAAGTCCAAAAAAGTTCAGAGCTGAAAGAATCTTTGACAAACCTTCAGAATAAATGTCTGGAGTTCAGCAATCGATGCGTTCAACGGCTGAAGCAGGTGTTCTATTTTGTTGGAGCCAGCAGCGAGAAGTTTACTCCTTCGGCTGAAGACCTGCCTGGTGCCTTCGAGCACATTGAAGGTGAAATTAATGATCTTGACGAAGTTATAGCTGGGCATGGTGACTTCTGTGCCCTGGTAGCTTCTCGGGGCACGGCTGTTGCCTTTCTGAAGTCTGGCTGTGAACACGAAAAGATTATCAATAGACCCAACTTCAGCTTGTCACCAGCAGACTTAGATAACATTCCCAACCTTGTGCGAAGTATTGCAAATAGATTTATAAAATTAGTATGGACAAAGGGTGGACGAAGCAAAGCTGGTGACGAAGCTTGAAGCCACCTTAAGCCGGTAACAAAATCATACCTTATGCTTACCTTTTCCTTTGAATTTGAATTTAGCTTATAATACTTACATACAGGATGACGAAGCCGAAGCTGAAGCTACGAAGTAAAAAGACGAAGCTCCATGAATGCTGACGAAGCTCGAGTAGTCTATAAAAATAGCTCAAAAAACTCATGTAATAACTTGTATAAAGTATGATGTAATTAAATTTCACTTCGTGGACTTTAACCATACCTTGTAATATAGTCTTACCTTTCCGTCAATGTATAAAGTGCTTTGGTGTGGACGAAATTAATATTTTTTAGCCGAAGGCGAAAAACACCTTCCCTTCTTTTCGTACACAGCGAAGCATAAAATTGCCTCTTTTCCCTTTTTTCCGAAGCCTTCTCTTTTAAAGCTGAAGCAAGTGTGTATGTTATGATGATGATGATCCTATGTATGACTAAGTGAATGTTTATGAATGCAAATGTATGATGTAATGTACCGTGCAAATGAATGTTCGAAACCACAAAAACTCTTATTCCCTTAGGAATAACAAATCTTTGCCGTTTATTTTTCGGCTTCACCGCTTATTTTTCGGTGTATCAGCGCTGACTTTTCGCTGTAAGTTCTGCATTCCCTTAGGAACGTCTTTTGAACTTCTTCGCCTTTTACTTTCGGCGGTATCGCGTTGACTTTTCGCGCTTCGCCTTATACTTCGGCGGAATCAGCGTTGACTTTTCGCTGTGAGCTCTGCATTCCCTTAGGAACGACTTTTGAGCAGAAAACTTACGCTGCGCTCCCTTAGGAACGACTTTTCGTAGCTTTGTCATGCTCTGCATCCCCTTAGGGATGTCTTTCGAGCTTCTCCCTGTTTTTCCTTTTCTCTTTGCACTCGATGGTGCATGCTTAGTTTTTATATTTACATCTTCGGGGGATATTGCTCTTGTAGAGCTGATATAAGAAAAAGAGAAATTACATGCTATGGCCCCATTAAAAACCTTTCTCCCCCTTTGGAAAGGAAAAGGGTGCCATAGAAAAGAATAAAAAAGATTGCATCAGGCTACACATAATACCGCCGAAGCTCATCTGCATTCCAAGATCTAGGAATGTCGTTGCCGTCCATATCCTTCAACCTGTAGGAACCGGGTCTTGACGAAGATACTACCAGAAAAGGTCCTTCCCACTTCAACTGTAGCTTGCCTACTGTATCTGGGTTAGCAACTCTCCGAAGTACCAAGTGTCCTGGCTTAATATTTTTTAATCGAACTTTTATGTCACGCCATTTTATTGTTTCGGCTTGATATTTATTGATATTCTCCACAGCCTGAAGCTTGATCCCTTCTATAGCATCTTTTGCCACAGAATAATCAGCTTCGTCCTCTGCCGAAGCCACTGTTCTTATTGATCCCGCTTTAGCTTCTTCTGGGGTTATTGCTTCATCACCAAACAACAATTTGAATGGTGTAAAACCTGTTGACCTTGACATTGTTGTGTTGTGGCTCCACACCACTTTGATTAATTCGTCTGGCCACTTCCCCCTGGGCTGGTTGAAGATTAACTTCATTATTCCTGTCATTATAATGCCATTAGCTCTTTCGACAAGTCCAGTTGACTCCGGATGCCTAACCGATGCAAAATGGATCTTCGTGCCAATTTGTTCACTAAACTCTTTGAAAGTTTCGGCATCAAACTATGTTCTGTTGTCCACAGTGATAGCCTTCGACACTCCGAAGCGACACACAATATTTTGCCAAAAAAACTTTTGAACAGTGACCGAAGTTATTGTGGCTAAGGGCTTCGCCTAAATCCACTTAGAAAAATATTCTACTGCCACCACAACATATCTTAAATTCCCTTGTGCTGGTGGAAGTGGGCCTAGCAAATCAAGGCCCCACCTTTGCAATGGCCAAGTGGGCTGTATTAATTGAGTTAGAGACGAAGGTTGTCTCTGATCTCTTGCACATTTTTGACAACCTTCGCATTTTTGGACTAATTCTGCTGCATCCGAAGCTGCCTTTGGCCAATAAAATCCTTGACGAAAAACTTTACCCAGCAAGGGCCTAGATCCGATGTGAGATCCACACAGCCCTGCATGTATTTCTTTCATCAGCTCTATACCTTCAGCTCTGGATAAACATTTGAGTAATGGAGAACAGACTCCAAGCTTGTATAACTCCCCTTCTATTATTACATATGGACGGGCTCTTGCTGCTATTCTCTTATGATAAGCTTCGTCATCTGAAAGGAAATTGCCCTGGAGAAAAGACATGATCTCTGTTCTCCAATCTTCACTATAAACAAGAGATATATTGAGCACTGCTCTTTCAAGAAGGTCGACCGAAGGTGCTTTTATTGTTTCAAAGAATACTTCCAAAGGTAAAAGCAGCCCCTGTGCCGCTGACTTGGCTAGCAGATCAGCGTGCTCATTTTCTCCTCGTGGAATATTCTTGACAGAAAACCATTCGAAGGAAGCTTGAAGCCTTCGAACTGTATCCAAATATTTCTCAAGCTTCGGATCTCTTGCTTTGCAACTCTTGTCAACATGACCAGAAATAACCTGGGAATCAGTTTTGAGAACCACCCTTCTTATCCCCATTGCCTTCAACTTCCGAAGCCCCAAAAGAAAAGCTTCGTATTCAGCAATATTATTTGTGCAGCTGAAATCAAGTTTCACTGTGTAGCATGTTCTGACTTTGGAAGGTGCAATTAAAACGGCAGCTGCACCTGCCCTGAAGGTTCCCCAGGAACCATCGCAGAACGCTATCCAAGCTTTGGCATCTTTACTTGCTTCTTCCTCCTGAGCCCCTGGCGTCCAGTCAGCGATGAAGTCTGCTAGCGCCTGGGACTGAATCGAAGATCTATGCACATAATCAATGCTGAACTCATTGAGTTCCACAGCCCACTTTCTAATTCTTCCAGTAGCTTCTCTGTTTCTCATAATATCCTTCAAAGGCTGTGATGAAGGAACAATTATATGGTATGCTTGAAAATAATGTTGAAGCTTCCTGGACGCCATTAAGACGGCATACAGCACCTTCTCCAATTCTGTATAGTTTTTCTTTGATAAACTGAGAACTTCGGAGACAAAGTATATTGGAGCCTGCTTTTTCAATTGTCCTTCAAGCTTCTCCTGTACAAGCGCCGCACTTACTGCAGAGTGCGAAGCTGCCACATATAGCAGCAGAGGAGCCCCTGGCGCTGGTGGAGTTAGGGTTGTTAAATCTATCATATACTGCTTCAGCTCTTCGAAAGCTTTTTGCTGAGCTAATCCCCATTGAAAAACTTTGACCTACTTCAGCACTTCAAAGAATGGTAAATTTCTCTCTGCTGTTCTGGATATAAATCGATTCAAAGATGCCAGTCTTCCTGTTAGCCGCTGAGCCCCTTTCTTTGTGCTTGGCGGCTCCATCCGAAGAATAGCTTTGATTTTATTTGGATTATCTTCGATCCCTTTTGTTGAAACCAAACAACCAAGGAATTTCCCCTTCTTTACTCCGAAGACACATTTTTCTGGATTCAGCTTCAGACCAGCTTGCCTAAAATTAGCGAATGTCTCCTGCAGATCAGCAATGTGATTTTCTTGCTTCGTGCTTTTTACTATGATATCATCAACATATGTTAGCACGTTTCTGCCTATCTGAGAATGAAGGACCTTCGCTGTCATTCTGCTGAAGCTTCCTCTAGCGTTCTTGAGCCCCTCAGGCATCCGAAGATAACAATATGTACCACTGGGGTTATGAAGCTAGTTTTTGGCTCATCTTCTTTCTTCATCCAGATTTGATGGTAGCCTGAATAACAATCTAGTAGACTCATGAGCTCTGACGAAGCTGCTGCGTCTACTAGGGAATCTATTCTTGGTAATGGAAATTCATCCTTCGGACAAGCCTTATTAAGATCAGTAAAGTCAATACACATTCTCCATTTACCATTGGCCTTCTTCACCATAACAGTGTTGGCTAACCATTCTGGGTACTTTACTTCTCTAATGACGCCAGCACTAAGAAGTCTTTTCACTTCGTTCCGAGCACCTTCGGCTTTGTCATCAGACATCTTCCAAAGTCTCTGCTTTCTAGGTCTGAAGGATGGATCAACATTGAGCGAGTGCTCAATGACATCCCTATTCACACCACAGAGATCATTGGCCGACCATGCGAAGACATCTTTATTGTTGAACAGAAACCTTGTCAAGGTTTTCTCCTACTCCTCAGACAATTGAGACCCTAGCAACACCTTCTGCTCTGCTATATCTTCACATAAAAGCATGGGCTTTGGCTAATCAGTCGAAGCAGCCTTCTCCCTTATGTACTTGTATTGCTTACAAGCTTCAGCTCCATCTATATTATGGATTGCTTTTGAATCTGTCCAGTTTCCTTCGGCCTTTCTGGCAGCTTCTTGACTTCCATGAATAGCAATAGGCCCTTAATCCGAAGGTATCTTCATGCAAAGATATGTTGGGTGAAGAATTGCTTCAAAAGCATTGAGTGCCCCACGACCAATGATTGCGTTGTAAGGGTATTCCATGTCAACAATATCAAACACAACTTGTTCAGTCCTTGTATTGTTGATAAATCCGAAGGTCACTGGCATCGTGATCTTGCCGAGTGCTACAATCTGCCTTCCTCCGAAGCCACAAAGGGGATGTGTAGCATCATGGATCTTATCTTTGGGCTCTTGCATCTGTCTGAAGGCCTTAGCAAATATAATATCCGCTGCACTGCCTTAGCAAATATAATATCCGCTGCACTGCCTGTGTCAACCAGAACATTGTGGACCAGAAATCCTTTAATGACACAAGAAATAACCATAACATCATTGTGAGGGTAATCCTTGAGCTGAAGGTCCTCTTGAGAGAAGGTAATTGGGATGTGGGACCATCTTGACTTAATGAAGGGTCCTTGCACCCCGACATGCTGTACCCTTCTCTGTGCCTCCTTCTTCTGCTTCTTGTTAGCTGGCTCTGAACATGAACCGCCTGTTATCGGGAGTACCAGCTTTGGAGCCGAAGCAGCTCCAGCTTGGTTGTTGAACAAAGCCATCAACTCAAAAAAGTGGAAGTGAGTTCACCGGAGGTGGGCGCCAATGTTGGGGACTTGTTCTCAAATGCTATGAATTAAGAACAAGGCAACACAGAAAATGTTAAATAATAATGCCCTTCGTTCGTTGAAGCATTATTTCCCCATGGATTTAATGAACTTCGAACGAAGGCCACGGACAAAATACCACGAAGGTCATACCTTCGTGGTCAAACATTCATCAATGCGAAATAAAATATAAAATATTAAACATTACAGGGAAAAACAAATTACATTATTCATATATTTCATAATATGAACTTAAATGTTAAGACATAATATTCAGGTACGTTTATACCTTCGCCTCTGACAGAAAATAATTCCAGCGTAATGCGTTAGCGATTACAGGATTGCGTGAACAGTGTCGGGGTACGGTTCACCTATTTATAGGCATAGGGTGCAGCCTGTGTAAAATTACATTTATGTGCTTTACAATTGACTACAATAATGACACAAAACATCATGGGTCTTTAAGTCAATCCATCTTTAAGTCGGTTCGGCCCTTTGTCCTGAGATCTGTCATTATGCCGAAGCTCTATAGGTAACAGCTTCAGCGCTTACTCCTGAGAGGATCTTCCAAAGGTGTTCTCTTTCTTTAGGATCTTCGGCTATGAAGCATACCCCCAACAGTACCGTCTAAGTCCGTAGTTAAGACACCATATGAGATGTGGACTAGGAAGACTCCTAGTTTGTCTTTTCTGAAGATTTGGGGTTGTGAGGTTTACGTCAAGCGAATTTAGTCGGATAAACTCACTCCAAAATCGGATAAGTGCATGTTCGTGGGATATCCAAAGGAAACTTTGGGATATTACTTTTACCACCGGTCAGAGGGCAAAGTGTTTGTTGCCCGAAATGGTGTGTTCTTAGAGAAAGAGTTTCTAAAAAGAGAGTAAAGTAAACAAAAGGTGTATCTTGAAGAAGTTCAGGATGAACCAGTGTCACATGATCCAACAAGTGATGCTAATGTAGCAGAACAAGTTGAGACGTCTGTGGCAAGAGAAACACCACCACATACACGAAGGTCAGCAAGGCTTCGCGTAGCACGTAGAGAAGTGCTATTGTTGGGCAATGGGGAAGTGTTGTTGTTAGACAACGACGAACCTGCAACATAAGCAGAAGCAATGATGGACCCAGATTCCAAGAAATGGCAAGTCACCATGAGATCCAAGATAGATTCTATGGGAGAAAATCAAGTTCGGAACTTGGTGGACCCGCCTGATGGTGTTAAACCCATAGAGTGCAAATCGATCTATGAGAAGAAGAAAGACATGGATGGAAATGTTAACATCTATAAGGATCGACTTGTTGCAAAGGGTTTTCGACAAGTTCAAGGAGTTGACTATGACGAGTCATTCTCGCCAGTAGTGATGCTTAAATCTATTCGGATCATTCTAGCTATTGCCACATATTTCGATTATGAGATTTGGCAGATGGATGTCAAAACAGCTTTCCTTAATGGAAACCTTGATGAGGACGTGTATATGATATAGCCCAAGGGTTTTGTCGATCCGATCAATGCTGGAAAGATATGCAAACTTCATAAATCCATTTATGGCTTGAAGCAAGCATCTTAGAGTTGGAACATTCATTTTGATGAAGTGGTCAAAGGGTTTGGTTTTCATCAGAATGAAGAAGAAGCTTGTGTTTACAAGAAGGAAAGTGGGAGCGCTATTGTATTTCTGATCTTGTATGTGGATGACATATTATTGATTGGGAATGACATTCCTATGCTGGAGTCTGTTAACGCTTCACTGAAAAAGAGTTTTTCTATGAAGGACTTAGGGGAAGCAGCATATATTTTGGGCATAAGGATCTATAGATATAGGTCAAAGAGACTTATAGGATTAAGTCAAGGTACGTACATTGACAAGGTGTTGAAACGGTTCAACATGGAACAGTCCAAGAAAGGGTTCTTACCTGTGTCACATGGTATACACCTTAGCCAGAAGAAATGTCCTACGACGCAAATGAGCGGGAGCACATGAGTAAGGTACCATACACCTCAGCAATTGGATCAATAATGTATGCCATGATAAGTACACACCCAGATATTTCATACGCTATAAGTGCTACGAGTACGTACTAGGCTGATCCATGTGAGGGTCACTGGACAACAGTAAAAGGCATTCTTAAGTACTTGAGAAGGACTAAAGATATGTTCCTAGTATATGGGGGTAAGGAGGAGCTCGTTGTAACTGGTTACACCAATGCTAGCTTCCAAACTGACCCAAACGAGTTAAAATCGCAATCAGGTTTGTGTTCACAATAAATGGTGGTGCTGTTAGTTGGAAGAGTTCTAAACAGGAGACTGTGACTGATTCTAAAACAGAAGTCGAGTACATTGCAGCTTCTGAATCTACGAAGGAAGGTGTTTGGATAAGGAAGTTCCTCATCGAGCTTCGTGTGTTTCCTAATGCCTCTAGTCCATTGAACCTCTATTGTGACAACAATGGGGCAATTGTGCAAGCAAAGGAGCCAAGGAACCACCAGAAAAGCAAACACGTACTGCGAAAATTTCACCTCATATGGGAATTCGTTAGAAGGGGCGAGATAAAGATATGCAAGATACATACGAATTTGAATGTTGCTGATCCTTTGACAAAACCTCTTCCACAACCTAAGCATGAGGCACACATGAGATCTATGGGTATTAGATATCTTCTAGATTAACTCTAGTGCAAGTGGGAGACTGTTAGAAATATGCCCTAGAGATGAGCATATTTCTTTGTATCCATGATATATATATATATATATATATATATATTGCTTAATTGAATATCAATGAAAGGCACCTTGTATTGATTAGCAATTATGTGAATTGTATGTGAGATTCTTTACTTGTGTGGTTATTCTAAATGATATCCCTGGTCAGAGTCGATGACTAGCACATATATTAGTTGATGACTACATTTCACAAGTCATGGACATGGAGATGTTGAACTAATAATGTGGGCGCATGTATGACATGAGGCTGGACCGACCCAATGTGAGATATTGTAATATAGTTCTCTTTTTGCAACATGTATATTGTGTCCTTAGACCTGAGATTGTCGTATGTTCTCAAGATGTGGATTGACCTACTTAGGGACTATCAAACTCTACTCCGTAACTGGGTAGTTATAAAGGTAGTTTTGGGTTTGTTAGGAAGCATGCTGTGAGGCATGGTCAGTCAAGATGGAATTTGTCCCTCTCTTCTTGAGAGAGATATCTCTGGGCCCCTCGAGTGATTAGATCAAGAAATGCATGGTCGTGCTAGGGTTAAGAGTTAACCATTGAAAGGATTCCAATTCACAGTATCGAGAAAGAGAGGTCAGCTTAGAGCCAGACCAAAAATCGTGAGACAAAAGGAACAACATATACGTAATGTTGCAATGGTTCGTCTGATATGATCTTTACGTGTGCATAGGAGTTAACATGTTTTCTAGAGGCTGTTGTCAATTATTGGGCCAAGTAAGAGTACTCGGGCCATGTCTATTTGTACGTGAACCTATAGGGTCACACACTTAAGGGGAAGGAAGCCTAACTCGGATTAGATCCGAAATTAGACTGGGCTTTAGGGTTACTGATGGGCCTCAGAGTTAGAAGCCCACCATAACGCCTATATAATGAGGGCCGGGGGCACGGTTAGACTAACCCTAATTCGCCACCAGCAAACGAGCAGCCGCTCGCCTCTCGCCGTCGCGAAGCCGCCATCGCGAACCTAGTAGTTCGGTACGCGGCGCTTACTCCCTGTACGTGTGGATACCTCGGAGGTGCTACATCTGGAGCGCTAGGATGAACCACGCGAGGATGTGAAGGACGCCGGTGACTGCACGACACTGCTCGACACGTTCGTCTACATCGAGACGTCTTCCGTTGCCCTGAGCGTCTAGTGGTAATTCCATGACCTTTAACCGCAGTAGTTCTTGGTTTTATGGGGTCAAAAATTTTGTTTTTTCGCTAGCGTAGCCTCCCCATAATCCTACACCCTTCGGTCTTGCCATTTTGTAAAAGAGCCCCTGGGTTTCCAGGGAATCAACCAGCCATCCACATCAGTTAGGAAGTAATTGAATACATGCCCCGATATTTATGATTTAAACCATGTACTCTCTGGAATTGGTGCCACAGTCCAAAAGGATCTCAGGTTTAATAAAATAAATCAGAAAATAATTCTTATATAGAAATTAAACCTTAAATCTTAATAAACCCATAACTTCTTTGTTTTAACTCCAAATTGATCCATTCCAGTTGCATTGGACTCATAGTAATATTGTTTACCAGTTAGTAACATTATTTTACTATGTAAAATATTGATAAAATCAAGCACTTAATTTGTTTAGCCTATGTTTAACACATAAATATTCAGAAAATCATAACTTTATAACTATAACTCTGATTCTAGCCGTTCTCGAACCTATAATGTCGTAGCAACGTGTAGAACAATATTATGCAGTTTCTGCTCATGTTTGGTGTGATGTTAATTTTTCCTATGCAATGTTTGCTTGTATTATTGCGAGTAGACGAGCAAGTGACCGAGGAGCCCAAAACTCAGCAGGTGGAAAATACTGAGCAGGATCTCGTTGAAGGCAAGTTGTGCCCTTGACCACTCTTCTTTACCCAATAATGTTCATATTAATTACCATGCTATATACTCAGGTTAAATTGATGGGACCCAATAGGCCACCATAGTTTGATTTACTTTACACCTTGCTTACCACTGAACTTTTGGGTAGTATCCGCTATTGCTCTATGTGGTTTTAGGTGTTAAGATCATGGTTTTAAATAGCGGGCTAAGGGTTTAGCTGTGTGCTTCTCAAAAGTGCAAATAACGGGCTATATCGAGATATAGTGGGCTAAATGAGACTATAGCGCATAGCTTTTCCCTACTAAAACAACTATAATGGGCTATAGCGAAGGCTATAGCCAGCTATTTAAAACCCCGACTAAGATACATATGATTCATGATCATGTTTTATTATTGTTATTGAATTGTTTAATGTTCATGATAAGATTATGGTGTTAATTGGAACATGGAGCTTAACTTGAGATAACAGTGCTACCACAAGGGTGGAATGGGATGCCCTTGGCCAAGTAATTAGGAAAGCTAGGGAGAGACTACCTTACCCGAAAGGGGCAAGCGGGGAGGCGTCGCTGTAGAGTATAGGGAGGTCCTCGGGTCGGAATGTCTGTAAAGCTTTATGGATGAGGGATTCCTATGCTTCCTTCTTCCTGAATCCGTAGCGGGTTTTCTTGAACTAGTGAAACTTTGGAAATGCCTCGTAATGCTACCCTACCTCGTCTCCTCGGTAGAGATGAATGGGATTTATAAACCCCTTGGCAAATGGGTAATACGGCTTGTGGGTAAAGATGCAGAACCTCTGCAGAGTGTAAAATTGGTATGCCAGCCGTGCTCACGATTAAGAGCGACTCAGGACTCTCGCGTGATTAACTTATGGAATTAAACTTAATTTGTCATATGCATCGCATTTTGGGTTTTATTATTAATTATGATCTCTTATTTTATTAAGATGGTATTTACTTACACTTAGTAATGACTAATAAAATTTGACCAACTTATTAAAACTAATGCTCAGCTGTAACGATTATTTGTTGATTAGCCTTACACTACACATGATCCCCCACCGTACGCGTAGAACAATATTATGCAGTTTGTGCTCATGTTTGGTGTGATGTTAATTTTTCCTATGCAATGTTTGCTTGTATTGTTGCGAGTAGACGAGCAAGTGACCGAGGACCCAAAACTCAACAGGTGGAAAATACTGAGCAGGAGCTCGTTGAAGGCAAGTTGTACCCTTGATCACTCTTCTTTACCCAATAATGTTCATATTAATTACCATGCTATATGCTCATGTTAAATTGATGTGACCCAATAGGCCACCATAGTTTGATTTACTTTACACCTTGCTTACCACTGAACTTTTGGGTAGTATCCGCTATTGCTCTATGTGGTTTTAGGTGTTAAGATCATGGTTTTAAATAGCGGGCTAAGGGTTTAGCTGTGTGCTTCTCAAAAGTGCAAATAATGGGCTATATCGGGACATAGCGAGCTAAATGAGGCTATAGCACATAGATTTTCCCTACTAAAACAGATATAATGGGCTATAGCGAAGGCTATATCCAGTTAAAACCCCTGCTAAGATACATATGATTCATGATCATGTTTTATTATTGTTGTTGAATTGTTTAATGTTCATGATAAGATTATGGTGTTAATTGGAACATGGAGCTTAACTTGAGATAACAGTGCTACCACAAGGGTGGAATGGGACGCCCTTGGCCAAGTAATTAGGAAAGCTAGGGAGAGACTACCTTACCCGAAAGGGGCAAGCGGGGAGGCGTCACTGTAGAGAATAGGGAGTCCTCGGGTCGGACTGTCTGTAAAGCTTTACAGATGAGGGATTCCTATGCTTCCTTCTTCCTGAATCTGTAGCGGGTTTTCTTGAACTAGTGGAACTTTGGAAAGGCCTCATAATGCTACCCTACCTCATCTCCTCGGTAGAGATGAATGGGATTTCTAGACCCCTTGGCAAATGGGTAATACGGCTTGTGGGTAAAGATGCACAACCTCTGTAGAGTGTTAAACCGGTATACTAGTCGTGCTCACGGTTAAGAGCGACTGAGGACTCTCGCAAGATTAACTTATGCAATTAAACTTAATTTGTCATATGCATCGCATTTTGGGTTTTATTATTAATTATGATCTCTTATTTTATTGAGATGGTATTTACTTACACTTAGTAATGGCTAACAAAATTTGACCAACTTATTAAAACTAATGTCAACTTTTGTGAGCTCACCCTTGCAATAAACCACCCCACCCACAGGCGAAGAGTAGGTGGCCCCAGAGGAGGACTATTATGATGAGTTCGACGAGGTCTAGGTAGCGTCTCCCAGTCAGCTTGATGGAACAAAGGAAATAATATTAGTTTGATTTATTTATTATTGTTTATTTGTAAGACATTTCCGCTATGTAATAAAGTTTGTGACATTTATCTCTATACACTGAGTCATTGTATGTGTTGGTCTTCTTTGGTGCACATATGAGACGCACCCGGGTTTGCCCCTTAAATCCGGGTGTGACACTGCCGCACAGGCTAAATTGGTCTGATTGACTTGAAAGTAACTGAGTAAGAACTATAACAGGTAAGAACTAGTTTCTTCTAATATGATGCTCAATATAGCACTTTAACAGAAACTATAGCAACTATCTAGAATAACAAACTATGTATATGAATATCAAATACTAGATAGTATGAACTGAACTAAGCAAGGTATACTGAACAGTAGGAGCACAATGGAATATGTATGTTTAGACTAAACTCAAACCTGTTGTAAGAATCCTGCCCGACACTTCCGATTGGATGTTCGACACTGTCGCTCTAAGCCCCGGCACTGTCGCTCGATGCAGAATGCTCAAAAACAACTTTGCCTGCAAGCAACACTTAGATATGGACTTGGTGATGTCCTGTGGCAAGTCCACTAAGTACCTGCACTCATAAATATGCACAACCAAGTATATCTAGGGGAGAGCAAGTTATGCAATTCAAAATGTAAAGGAGACCAGATGCATGGATTTATCCCATGGTTCAGCTTGCCAAAAAGGCTTGCCTACCTCCACATTGTTGAGGAAGCTAAAATAGCTTTGGAGTCTCTTTCAACTCACTCCTTCTCTAACTCACCACCAAGGTGATGGGTTGAGATTTCCACTAAGAGATCGGGTAATTATAGACCTTCCCGCGGTTCACCACAAGCACGGGAGCTCACCGGGCGACGCCTAGCCATCTAGGAGGCTTCACCTCCAAGAGTAATGGATGCACAACGAATGTTGACGAAGCTCGACAAGTGCTCAAGGTTGTCTTGCTCTAGATCTGCTATCTAGCTCTTAATCACACAATAATTACACTCTAACACTTGATCAAACACTAATCTCACACGCTCACAAAGAGAGGAGTTAGAGAGGGCTCAAATATGGCTTGGGATGATTTGGAACTATTCTGAACTTCAGCTGGACCCCCCAGGGGCGTGGGAAGGGTATATATACACCCCCAACTCAAAACTAGTCGTTGGGGGTCAAAACTAGCCGTTGTGGGCTGTACAACACCAGCACTGCCGCTCATACGCACCACACTGCCGCACCCAGCAGTGCTGGGCTTTCGAGCGGCACTACCGCTGCACAACCTGCTTCACGAAAAATGCCGTAACTTTTGACTCCGAAATCCGATTTCAGTGATCTTGGACTTTTCGGAGACACTGTTTCGAGGGCTGTCCATCCATGCTAGCACTCGGGGCTTGGTTAGATTGAGCACTTGAGACTTGTCTATGATTCGTATTGCATCTCCCTTGATAGTACGACATACCTATACTCAAGATAAAGAGAATATAACTATTTGGCCACTTGAGTTTTCAATGTCTTCATACGCCATTTTCTCTCAATATCACTTCATATGGGATTGCAATCATCTTTGTCTCATTTCTTCAAGCAAACACACCTTGAGCATGTGACTTTAACCACTTCACCACATATGTGTTCACTTCATTGGCTTCAAGTCACTTCCGCTAATGATCTGATCCTCAACATAATATGACTCTACATAGCTTAATTAGTTCCTCGACTCAATGCAAGTACTCTCTTCTTCACCTTGGCCATGGTACCTCGGTTCTCAAGCTGTCGCTTGGCCTTCACCTTCGCTTAGTAGCTCGAAGCTCTTTCCTTCTATCTTAACCCTATCAAGCCATCCTCAACTCACATTATATCGAGTATCCATTGAAAACCCATTTCTTCAATATTGTGGCCCTTTCTTGAATGTCATCTAGATATAAATCAAGCTTCAGTTTGTTCTCATATGAACATTTATGGACCGACATCAAACTGGTCAAGCCAATTCACAAATCCTTATATCTTCTTCATTTTGTCTTAACACTTCATATCATTGACTTCAATCTTTATCTTCGTATTTCTATCTTGATCATATCAATGCAAAGTGATTTTCCAAATCTTTGTCCGTATAAGCAAACCAAAGTAGAGACCATGTTATATCCATTGTATACTCTCTCTCCTTTGTCATTTGACCTTTGATTGGTATTTCCTCACTTATGCACTCTTGATTCATTCTTCAATAGAATATCATCAAGTTTGACTTGTTGTTGAACCTTAGTATACAACTCATTATACGTTATTCAAGTGTATTCAATATACTCAATTTCTTGTTCAACATTTAGCAAACTTGTCAGTCCTTTAACTGTGTTGTCATTCAATCCACCAAAACCACACAAAAGGGCTAGATGCACTTACAGTATCCCTGCATATCTGGGGTCTTTATCGCCTAGCTGCCTGAGTTATCGCCGAGTGCATAGCCCTTCGGGTGTTTGTAACCGCATCACCCAACACATTTGTGCTTCAATGGCGCTTAACTCGGACGTTGGTCTTCATCAGCTTGGATCGGGCTCGCCTGAGTTGGCTACACTCCGTTGGCCAATCCCATAAGGCGACTCGGCAAGAAGCTCGTCAAGCGGCCCGCGATATGTTTTAATGTCCATGAAGACCCATGGGATACCTTTCCCCCACAATCCCCCGAGATTCAAGCCAACTTTTCAGAGTAGTTGGCTCGATACTCTAAAAAGGAATGATGTCCTTTGTTTCTTCTAAGCTTTTCAAAGGTCGTTTTGTCTCATCGTTGTATCCATTAGGTGCACCGTAGTTGCACCTAATGGGTGTAGCCCTCGATCTTTGAATTGATTCGAGTACTAATCTACTCAAAGGTCTTCATTATCTACTGTTGAGTTCAGCATTCTCTTTCGGTCCTTGTGTAGGTGCACACAATGGGTGTAGCACCCGAGCTTTGAATTGATTTGAGTACTAATCAACTCAAAGGTCTTCATTATCTGCTTTTTAGTTCAACATTCTCTTTCGATCCTTGTGTCCATTGGGTGTAGCCCCTGAGCTTTGAACTGATTTGAGTACTAATAAACTCAAAGGTCTTCACAAAATGTCTTTAGAAAACTCTGATATATTATGATGATCATGCACGACTGATGTTTGTTCGGTTGAACTTGTTCTGGGTGAGGTCCTTGCCAACTGAAATCTAGCCAACTGAGTCCAAACCAATAGTGGTCCGGCTGGACGGTACTCGGCCATGGGTTTTAATGCGACTGCTGACTGGGTTCTAACCAATAGAGGTTCGACCGACTTCAGTTTGATCGATCTTGAGTTTGTCATTTTGTAACTCCTACAGATATTTTGTGGATCACACTTCTTTATAAAATCTTGAAAAATCCAGTTTGTGCACCCAATGGGTGTGTACACTGTCTTGTCCCAAAATAGTAACCTAACTCGACGGGGGGTGGGTAATGATGCACCTAAGCGGTTGGTATTACTTCCCTCTGGTGCCGTGTTATGCTAATGGGTGTCAATAATCTGCTCCCTTTCTTGGAAATTTACACGGCTATTGAAGTCCTCGCGACTGTTCAATGTACAAGCAGGAGGCGAAGGGTCGTTCCTTGGCCTCTTTAAATAGACTGCCTGCCTACGAACGTCTCCTTCACTCGCTCTTTTTCTTGTTTTCGTTCTTCTTCCTCCACTTACCAGAACCACGATGGTCGACAACAAGGGTGGTAAGGGCAAGCGCGACCAAAGGGACGGAAAGCGGAAGCGCCCTCAGACTCCTCCGTCGGAGGATTTTGGTGACTTGGAGTTCTCAGAAGAACACTTCTCCTCCGAGGGCGAGGGCTCCCTGCTGTCGGCTCCCCTCTCGACGTCGTTTGATTACTTAGACGACTCGATGGGGTTCTTGGTGGTGGAGAGAGCTTACATCTGATCCATTGAGAGAGTAGTGCTCGAAGGGTTGGATGATTCGAAGGAGGGGGACTCTGAGGGGGAGGACTCTTAGGAGGAGGACTCCGAGGAGGAGGTCAGTGGCGGCGACGATGAGGGCGACGCGGCGACAATGGAGGCGGCGAGGGAGGCTGTGGTGCGAGCGGCAGCGACGAAAGTGGCTACAATGGCGGTGACGAGAGCAGCGACAGCAAATGTGGCAGCGGCGATACTGGTGGCAGGGCGCCACCAGCATAAATATTTGTATGGTGTAGTAGTAGGTAGTGGTCGTGGTATGAGTGGTAGGAATGGAAATGGTAGTGGAGAAGTGAGGGATGTTAGGGTCAGTTCATAATGAGTCGGCACTTTTCCTTTGTAATGATCTCCATCTGATGAATGGAACGTGGTTGTTGTGCTTGATATTGAATTCCTCATTCTGTTCGACTTATGTTTCGCCTGATAAATCCAATAGAATTAACCCAACTGACAATTCCGACTGACAAGCCTTACTGGTAGATCCGGCTCATAACTCTGTTTGATGAATTCATTTGATAGATCTGACTAACAAATCCATCCAACTTACTCCACTCAATTGAGGTTTGGTTCGAGTTACTTCGTCTGTCGTGATGCACCCTACTTATTGCATGCATATACATCCTTGCTTGTAGTTTCCTAGCGAACAAACCCTAACTCTGCTTTTCTCTGTCGTAAACACTTTCCTGAAATTCCTGCTTGCCCTCAAGTTTGCGTTTGATTCCTTTCATCAGCGAGGTCCCATGGCGCCCAGGAAGAAGAAGCGGGGGAATACAATACCCTTCATTCCCCTAATTGACCCCAACAACCAGCTTCCCTTCTACTGTAAGTATGCCTCTATTGTTTCTGAATCCGACTTGCTTCACCTGGTTGAAATTGGAGTTTTGTCGTTAAAGGAGTTGTGCTCCTAGTGAGTCTTGAAAGGGATCACCGTCCCCATGGAGGATACCCACGAGTCAGTAGTTTTTGTTCCTTTCTTGATCTGTGGCCTAGGTTTGCCAGTTTCTCCCTTCTTACGTGGCCTTCTTGATTTCTACTCTCTCAACCTAACACATCTAAATCCCAACTCCGTCCATCAAATTGGCATCTTTGTTCATCTTTGTGAGGCCTTCCTTGGGGTTATCCCACATTTCGGGTTATGGAAGTACATGTACCATTGCAAACCCGGAATGACCGGGGGACAACATCAAGTGGTCCGCGGCGCTAGCCTTGAACTTTGTTGGGGTAAGAAAGCTGAATATCTTGATATTCCTTTGAAGGATAGCATCACGGGGTGGCTCTTTGAGTGGTTTACTATGGAGAATCACAATAAGTCTCTACCTGCTCACTCTGGGAGATAGCCTGATGTTCGGTTGTCAAGTTGGATAGAGGCCCCAACTGACTCAGAGGTTGTTGAAGCCAAGATTCTGCTAGTCAAGGTTAGACTGCTGAGGCTATGGTTATTGACTTTGTATTCAAGAACATTCAACCTTTGAAGGATAGAATCTACCCTGCCTATCTGTATACTGGGATGAAAGACCCTTCCCGAGTAATAGATAAACATATATCTAAGGAGAATGTTTTGAAGCAAGTTGAATTGATGTTGAGAGGTGTCATTGTGAATGACGGCGCTCCTCACTCTTACTCTGCCTAGAACCTTTCCCGGTGGTAAGTTATAACTTTTTGGACTTTGTTCTGTCAAATTGTTATGTGCCCTATACTCACTGTGATATTTTGTTGCTGCAAAATTCTTTTTCTGGGTTTGTGTCCAACCTGCCCATCCGAGGGGAGGATGGGAATCCAGGCCATAGAGTGCAACCTTCCTTGGTTGAAGTAGAGGCCATACTTGCTGCACTGGAATCAGCCTGAAGAGGAAAACCAAACCCACTTCTTGATGCAGCCTACTGCTAATGATTCTGAAATTGATGTTGTTCTCGGCATGCTGGCTGGAGAGTCGTTCGAATCTGTGATACTTGAATAGGGGAGTGGGGCTCCCGAGCAGTCGGGCGCATGGGAAAAGAGAATTAGTAATCCCGAAGGTGCACGTCGCAAGCAATCATGCCAAGCAGATTCTTAGGCTGAGTCTACCGAAGTGAAGAAGAAAAAGAAAAGGCTTCGTCGCTCGTTAGACCTAGAGCCAGTGATTACCCCGGTCACATCGAGTCTTGATGACAATATAGTGAGTGCTGATCTGGAGGATGTCGTGGAAGGTTGTGGTGTGAGGGTTGGCAGGTATGTGGTGGAGGAAGGGGATGATGAATAAGGAGAAGAAATGCTCCCCCTGGTCTGTCGAGAACGGCGAAGTAAAGCTTGTGGTGACAATTCATGCCTTGCTTTAGCGGGGATGATGAATATTCGAGGTTTGACTATGCCTGCCATCGATAGTGTGTTGGAAGACGCTATTCCTAAGGACCTTTTGCTTGAATTGCATGAAATCAAAGTCATTGACGTCCGTGTAGAGTGCTCGGACGAAGTATCTTCTGCTGGCTTGCTGGCCGGGCCAGAGGTAAGCCTGCCAGTTTGCTATGGTGCTCTTGCCCCTGAGGGTGCTCCAGCCCCTGAGGGTCCTTCGGTCGGTTCTCTTTCCACTGGTTCAATGGATGTTCATGTGGGGTAGCCAATGTCCCGTGCTTATGATGTTGTGGTAACAATTTATGATATGCCCATTGGTCCAACCGACCCGGCCACCTTAGAGGTCAGTGGTCATGGTACTCAAGACCCAATAGATGTTCCAAGTGATGAAAACCCAAAGGGTGTATCTGGAGTTGAGATCCCAATGGGTGTTGTGCTTAGCCTAGATTATCCGTCTCCTTCAATGCTTGACCCTGCTCATAATGCGGCTTCTGTTAATGTCCTTTCTTCTGGGAGCACGTCGACACTTCTAGCTTTGGGGTATCTACATCCCATGCTACCTTGTTTTTACCAATGGGTGTTCCCTCTGCTGACTTCTGTACCCACAGAGTCTCCTGGACTTGGTGGCTACTCAGCTGGAAGCACGTGGTGCTCCAATCCCTGAGTAACTTTCTTCTTGTCGTGGTGGAATACTCTTTCTCTTCAGAAGCAAATAGATGATCTGAAATCTACTAACACTAGTGAGTTTGTTGTTGATGCTTCCTGTCAATTTTTCTTTCTGTTCATATCACAAATGGTTTCCAGTCATTTCTTCAACTTTGACTCGACGGTGCCCTGATGCTGAGGAGAGGTGTGCTCGAGGTCGGGCGGAGATTGATCAAGTGACTATGTTTCTTGATGGTGCCCATGCTATGAATTCTTCCCTGTAATCAAAGTTCGATTTGGAGAAGAAAACCCACGAGGTAACCTGCCGGGAGCATCAAGATGCTTATTCCATGCTTTTGATCTATTACCAAAGGTTCTCCCACCCACAGGAGGAGATCTAGAAACTTCTTGACTCCCAAAACAATCATGATAAGTTGTATCAGGATGCCTCTAGTTCCCTTACCACCCTAGAGAGGAGTCATCGCTTCACCATGGAGGAGTTGGAGCGCAAGAGAAACAAGCAGAAGGAGTCCCAGGATGAGGTGTCGATGCTTGGCGAGTCTCTATCTTCGAAAAATTCTACCATTAAAGAGCTCTGTGCCTTGAAGAAGCTAGTGTCGCAGGAGTTAGAAGTTGCTCGCCAATATATCAAGGTCTTGGAGGACGACCGTGAAATCATGAAGGTATGGTGCAACAAGGCAATGGACAAGGCAATCCGAGCTGGCCACCTCTTGCTAAAAATACCCATCGTCGTGGTACCTGATGATATTATGGCTGGCGTTCTTGCTGCGTCGGGTACCTCAAGGAAACCTCCCGCTCCTGGCGATCCTGTGGACGATATTCCTCATGAAAATGCTCCTGCATAATGCTTTGTAATAACAGAAAAGTGGATACTAGTTGGCTAGGTTGGAGAACAGTGTATCTTCCGAATGTTCTTTGATAATTTGGGTCTGAGTTTTAAAACTTGGTTGATGGGGCAGGTCGTGCCCTCTTTGATTGGTTATCGAGGATGTGTGGCATCATCTTAAGTTGTTTCCAACTTAAGTCGATTGTTCTATTGACAGGGTACAATAGGCACCCTTTGTTTTGTAGTCGTGAGCATGTTGCACCGACTTAAGGCGTTTCCAACTTAAGTCGTTTGCTCCATTAGTAGGGTATAGTAGACACCCTTAGTTTTGTACGCATGAGCATGTAACACCGACTTAAAACATTTCTGACTTAAGTCGATTGCTCCATTAGTAGGGTATAGTAGGCACCCTTAGTCTTGTAAGCGTGAGCATGTAACACCGACTTAAGGCATTTTCGACTTAAGCTAATTGCTCCATTAGTAGGGTATAGTAGGCACCCTTAGTCTTGTAAGTGTGAGCATGTTTGTGACTGAACCTCCCAATGTATTAGGCCCACCTATAGTTGTCCTTGTCCTAAGGACCTTGGACAACCCTGTAGATGCACATAATCACTCGACAAGTTCAGTAACTATATCCTCATTATTTCGCCCAAGAGCGCTTCACCCGTCACGCAGATATTACATCACATCGGAGGAAAGAATAAGCGGAAGCAGATTACAATAACTTAATTTACATTCATAAAATATATAGAGAGAGTATTATTATTACAATACCAGGGTATTATGAGTGCATAAAGTATTATTACAGACCAGGGAGGCAAAACACCATCCTGCACAAAAGTTTATTGTTTTCAAGGTGGGAGGCAGACATCCTCCCGCGACCAACTTCATTGCTGGGTGTCGGGGACCATAATTAGGGGTACCCTCAAGACTCCTAATCTCAGCTAGTAACCCCCATCAGCACAAAGCTGCAAAGGCCTGATGGGTGCGATTAAGTCAAGGATCGGTCCACTCAAGGGACACGATCTCGCCTTGCCCGAGCCCAGCCTCGGGCAAGGGCAGCCGACCCCGGAGGATTTACGTCTCGCCCGAGGACCCCCTCCAGCAACGGACACACCTTCGGCTCGCCCGAGGCCCAGTCTTCACCAAGAAGCAACCTTGGCCAAGTCGCCACGCCGACCGACCGTATCGGAGGAGCATTTAATGCAAAGGTGGCCTGACACCTTATCTTGACGCGCGCCCTTCAGTCGACAGAGCCGAAGTGACCATAGTCACTTCGCCGCTCCACTGACCGGCCTGACAAGAGGACAGCGCCGCCTGCGCCGCTCCGACTGCTGTGCCACTCGATAGAGTGAGGCTGACAACAGCCAAGTCCGGCCTCAAGCGCCATAGGAAACTCCACTTCGCCCGACCCCAGGGCTCAGACTCGGGCTCGGCCCCGGAAGACGACGAACTCCGCATCGCCCGACCCCAGGGCTCGGACTCGGGCTCAGCCCCGGAAGACGACGAACTCCGCATCGCCCGACCCCAGGGCTCGGACTCGGGCTCAGCACCGGAAGACGACGAACTCCGCTTCGCCCGACCCCAGGGCTCAGACTCGGGCTCAGCCCCGGAAGACGACGAACCCCGCTTCGCCCGACCCCAGGGCTCGGACTCAGCCCTGGCCTCATCCGACGGTCTCCGCCTCGCCCGACCCAGGGGCTCGGACTCGACCTCGGCCTTGGAAGACAGACTCGACCTCGACCTCGGAGGAGCCTCTACCTCGCCCAACCCAGGGCTCGGACCGACCACGTCACAGGAGGCGCCATCATTACCCTACCCCAAGCTAACTCAGGCTATGAGGGACAAGACCGGCGTCCCATCTAGCTCGCCCCGGTAAACAAGTAATGATGGCGCCCCACATGCTCTATGACGACGGCGGCTCTCAGCCCCCTTACGAAAGCAAGGGGACGTCAGCAAGGACTCGACAGCCCCGACAGCTGTCCTTCCGCCAGGCTCCAGCGCTCCTCCGACGGCCACGACACCACACGAACCGGGTGCCAAAACCTCTCCGGCTGCCACGATGGCATGTACTTAGGGCACTAGCTCTCCTCCGCTAGACACGTTAGCACACTGCTACACCCCCCATTGTACACCTGGATCCTTTCCTTACGCCTATAAAAGGAAGGTCCAGGGCCCTCTTACAGAGGGATGGACGCACGGGGAAGGACGGGACGGCGCTCGCGTAAGGCCGCTCGCTCCCTCCCTCGTGGACGCTTGTAACCCCCTACTGCAAGCGCACCCGACCTGGGCGCGGGACAAACACGAAGGCCGCAGGTTTCTCCTTTTACGCCTGTCTCCCTCCGGCTTCTTCCCCCCTTCGCGCTCCGTCTCGAGCCGACCCATCTGGGCTGGGGCACACGACGACAATTTACTCGTCGGTCCAGGGACCCCCCGGGTTCGAAACGCCGACAGTTGGTGCGCCAGGTAGGGGCCTGCTGCGTGTTGACGAACAGCTTCCCGTCAAGCTCCAGATGGGCAGTCTCCAGCAACCTTTCCAGCCCGGGACGGTGCTCCGTTTCAGGAGTCTTGAGTTCATGTCCCTCGACGGCAGCTACGACATGATACTCCTTCCCCCGCCGCGCGACAGCGACAATGGCGGCCGACAACCTGCCCGCCGGCGGCGGAATCGACGACGTCTTCCCCACGTGGTGGAAGAACAACATTCGAGCTTGTCCCGTCCCCTCCACGCCGACGGAGGAGGAGGCGGGGCAACCAACGCCAAGCAGGAGGCGGCACCTCGTCGGCTGTCGAGCGAGTCGACGGCGCCGGCGCCCCAACTGGGGGCACGTCGGGCATCGACCTCGCGTCTGAGATGAAGACGAGCGTCATCTCCCCGCAACACGCCAACCCCAAGCAAACGGACGACGCCAGCACACTCGCAAAGGACTTGCTGGGCGTCACCCTCGTACCTGAGACGACGGTGCAGTCTGCCCCTGACGTGACTTCGTCACCGCCCGTCGACCAAGAGGTACCGACCGATTCCCATCTCGTGCCTTTTGGATTCAACCTCGACCCACCAAGCGACTTCGCTTTGGTGGACGCTCTCATAGAGGCGAGTCCAAACCCTCTGGGGTATTGTATGCGGTCACCTTGGGACCGGCTAACGGCCGTCTCGACCTACGGGCCCTCGGGTTTCGAGGAAGATGACGAGCCCGACTTCTGTTGGGATTTCTCCGGACTTGGTAACCCTAGTGTCATGCGGGACTTCATGACCGCATGCGACTACTGCCTTTCTGACTGTTCCGACGGTAGCCACAGCCTCGGCGACGAGGACTGCGGCCCAAGTCGTGAATGTTTCCACATTGATCTAGGGGGTCCCGGCGAAGGCAACCATCTTGGTATACTAGAGAACGGTGATCCCCCTAGGCCTGTGCCTCGCGTTAACATCCTTCGGGAGCTAGCTGTGGTCCCCGTCCCGGCGGGGGGTCATGACCCACAGCTCGAGCAAATCCGCGAGATGCAGGCCAGGCTCGACGAGGGAGCAGGAACACTTGAGCCGATCCGCCGGGACATCGGGTAGGAATGGGCGGGCCAACCTCCGGCCGGAGAAGTGCATCACCTACTCCAAGGCGTCCAGCACCGCATCGCCGACGATGTCAGGGTAAGGCTGCCACCGGTTTCCAGTGGGGTCGGCCAAAACCTGGCTGCAACGGCAATACTTCTCCGCGCGATGCCGGAGCCATCAACCACCGAGGGGCGACGTATCCAGGGAGAGCTCAAGAATCTCCTGGAGGATGCCGTGGTCCGACGGGCCGAAAGCTCTGCCTCTCGAAGGCAGGGGTACCCCTCGGAACATCGCGCCGCGACTTCTCGATTCATGCGGGAAGCCTCGGTCCACACCGGGCGCACGCGCAACACAGCGCCTGCGGCCCCGGGTCGCCTCGGCAACGAACACCCTCAACGCAACCGTCGAACCCACCTCGACGAGAGGGTGCGCCGAGGCTACCACCCCAGACGGGGGGGGGGGGGACGCTATGACTGTGGGGAGGATCGGAGTCCCTCGCCCGAACCACCCGGTCCGCAGGCTTTCAGCCGCGCCATACGACGGGCGCCGTTCCTGACCCGGTTCCGAACCCCGACTACTATCACAAAGTACTCGGGGGAGACGAGACCGGAACTGTGGCTCACGGACTACCGGCTGGCCTGCCACCTGGGTGGAACGGACGATGACAACCTCATCATCCGCAACCTCCCCCTATTCCTCTCCGACACCGCTCGAGCCTGGCTGGAGCACCTGCCTCCGGGGCAGATCTCCAACTGGGACGACCTGGTGCAAGCCTTCGCCGGCAATTTCCAGGGCACGTACGTGCTCCTAGGGAACTCCTGGGATCTCCGAAGCTGCCGCCAGCAGCTAGGGGAGTCTCTCCGGGACTACATCCGGCGATTCTCGAAGCAGTGCACCGAGCTGCCCAACGTCACCGATTCGGATGTCATCGGCGCGTTCCTCGCCGGCACCACCTGTCGTGACCTGGTGAGCAAGCTGGGTCGCAAGACCCCCACCAGGGCGAGCGAGCTGATGGACATCGCCACCAAGTTCGCCTCTGGCCAGGAGGCGGTTGAGGCCATCTTCCGGAAGGACAAGCAGCCCCAGGGCCGCCTACCGGAAGATGTCCCCGAGGCGTCAACTCAGCGCGGCACCAAGAAGAAAGGCAAGAAGAAGTCGCAAGCGAAACGCGACGCCGTCGATGCGGACCTTGTCGCCGCCGCCGAGTACAAGAACCCTCGGAAACCTCCCGGGGGCGTCAATCTCTTTGACAAGATGCTCAAGGAGCCGTGCCCCTATCATCAGGGGCCCGTTAAGCACACCCTTGAGGAGTGCGCCATGCTTCGGCGACACTTTCACAAGGCCAGGCCACCTGCGGAGGGTGGCAGGGCCCGCGACGACGATAAGGAGGATCGCAAGGCAGGAGAGTTCCCCGAGGTCCACGACTGCTTCATGATCTACGGTGGGCAAGTGGCGAACGCCTCGGCTCGGCACCGCAAGCAAGAGCATCGGGAGATCAGCTCGGTAAAGGTGGCGGCGCCAGTCTACCTAGACTGGTCTGACAAGCCCATCACCTTCGACCAAGACGACCACCCCGACCGCGTGCCGAGCCCGGGGAAATACCCGCTCCTTGTCGACCCCGTCATCGGCAACGTCAGGCTCACCAAGGTTCTCATGGACGGAGGCAGCAGCCTCAACATCATCTATGCCGAGACCCTCGGGCTCCTGCGGATCGATCTGTCCTCGGTCCGGGCAGGCGCTGCGCCTTATCACGGGATCATCCCCGGGAAGCGCGTCCAACCCCTCGGACAACTCGATCTACCCGTCTGCTTTGGGACACCCTCCAACTTTCGAAGGGAGACCCTCACGTTCGAAGTGGTCGGGTTTCGAGGAACCTACCACACAGTGCTGGGGAGGCCATGCTACGCCAAGTTCATGGCCGTCCCCAACTACACCTACCTCAAGCTCAAGATGCCGGGCCCCAACGGGGTCATCACCGTCGGCCCCACGTACCGACACGCGTACGAATGTGACGTGGAGTGCGTGGAGTACACCGAGGCCCTCACCGAATCTGAGGCCCTCATCGCTGACCTGGAGAGCCTCTCTAAGGAGGCGCCAGACGTAAAGCGCCATGCCGGCAACTTCGAGCCAGCGGAGACGGTTAAATCCGTCCCTCTCGATCCCAGCAACGACGCCTCCAAGCAGATCCGGATCGACTCTGAGCTCGATCCCAAATAGGAAGCAGTGCTCGTCGACTTTCTCCGCGCAAATGCCGACGTCTTCGTGTGGAGTCCCTCGGACATGCCCGGCATACCGAGGGATGTCGCCAAGCACTCACTGGATATCCGAGCTGGAGCCCGACCCGTGAAGCAGCCTCTGCGCCGATTCGACGAAGAAAAGCGCAGAGCCATAGGCGAGGAGATCCACAAGCTAATGGCGGCAGGGTTCATCAAAGAGGTATTCCATCCCGAATGGCTTGCCAACCCTGTTCTTGTGAGAAAGAAAGGAGGGAAATGGCGGATGTGTGTAGACTACACTGGTCTAAACAAAGCATGTCCGAAAGTTCCCTACCCTCTGCCTCGCATCGATCAAATCATGGATTCCACTGCTGGGTGCGAAACCTTGTCTTTCCTCGATGCCTACTCAGGGTATCACCAGATCAGGATGAAAGAGTCCGACCAGCTCGCGACTTCTTTCATCACACCTTTCGACATGTACTGCTATGTTACCATGCCGTTCGGTTTGAGGAATGCGGGTGCGACATACCAAAGGTGCATGAACCACGTGTTCGGTGAACACATTGGCCGAACGGTCGAGGCCTACGTCGATGACATCGTAGTCAAGACGAGGAAAGCCTCTGACCTCCTTTCTGACCTTGGAGCGACATTCCGATGTCTCAAGGCGAAAGGCGTGAAACTCAATCCCGAGAAGTGTGTCTTCGGGGTCCCCCGAGGCATGCTCTTGGGGTTCATCGTCTCCGAGCGGGGCATCGAGGCCAACCCGGAGAAGATCGCGGACATCACCAGCATGGGGCCCATCAAGGACTTGAAAGGCGTACAGAGGGTCACGGGGTGCCTTGCGGCTCTGAGCCGTTTCATCTCGCGCCTTGGCGAAAGAGGCCGGCCTCTGTACCGCCTCTTAAGGAAGGCTGAGTGCTTCACTTGGACCCCTGAGGCCGAGGAAGCCCTCGGGAACCTGAAGGCGCTCCTCACGAACGCGCCCATCTTGGTGCCCCCCGCTGCCGGAGAAGCCCTCTTGATCTACGTCGCCGCTACCACTCAGGTGGTTAGTGCCACGATTGTGGTTGAGAGACGAGAAGAGGGGCATGCATTGCCCGTCCAGAGGCCAGTCTACTTCATCAGTGAGGTACTGTCCGAGACCAAGATCCGCTACACACAAATTCAGAAGCTGCTGTACGCGGTGATCCTGACGCGGCGGAAGTTGCAACACTACTTCGAGTCTCATCCGGTAACTGTGGTGTCATCCTTCCCCCTGGGGGAGATCATCCAGTGCCGAGAGGCCTCGGGTAGAATTGCAAAGTGGGCGGTGGAAATCATGGGCGAAACGATCTCGTTCGCCCCTCGGAAGGCCATCAAGTCCCAGGTCTTGGCGGACTTTGTGGCTGAATGGGTCGACACCCAGCTCCCAACAGCTCCGATCCAACCGGAACTCTGGACCATGTTTTTCGATGGGTCGCTGATGAAGACAGGAGCAGGCGCAGGCCTGCTCTTCATCTCGCCCCTCGGGAAGCACCTACGCTACGTGCTATGCCTCCATTTCCCGGCGTCCAACAATGTGGCCGAGTACGAGGCTCTGGTCAACGGGTTGCGCATCGCCATCGAGCTAGGGTTCCGACGCCTTGACGCTCGCGGTGACTCGCAGCTCGTCATCGACCAAGTCATGAAGAACTCCCACTGCCGCGACCTGAAGATGGAAGCCTACTGCGATGAGGTTCGGCGCCTGGAAGACAAGTTCTACGGGCTCGAGCTCAACCACATCGCCCGACGCTACAACGAGACTGCGGACGAGCTGGCTAAAATAGCCTTGGGGCGAACAACGGTTCCCCCAGACGTCTTCTCCCGAGACCTGCATCAACCCTCCGTCAAGACCGACGACACACCCGAGCCCGAGGCGCCCTCGGCTCAGTCCGAGGCACCCTCGGCTCGGCCTGAGGCACCCTCGGCTCAGCCCGAGACACCCTCGGCTCGACCCGAGGTACCCTCGGCCCCTGAGGGTGAGGCACTGCGCGTTGAGGAGCGGAGCGGGGCCACGCCTAATCGAAACTGGCAGACCCCGTACCTGCATTATCTCCACCAAGGAGAGCTACCCCTCGACCGAACCGAGGCTCGGCGGTTGGCGCGGCGTGCCAAGTCGTTCGTCTTGCTGGGGACGGGAAGGAGCTCTACCACCGCATCCCCTCAGGCATCCTCCAGTGATGCATTTCCATCGCCGAAGGCCAGGAGCTTTTACAAGAAATACACTCAGGGGCTTGCGTCCATCACGCAGCACCTCGAGCCCTTGTTGGAAATGCCTTCCGACAAGGCTTCTACTGGCCGACCGCGGTGGCCGACGCCACTAGAATTGTCCGCACCTGCCAAGGGTGTCAATTCTATGCAAGGCAGACCCACCTGCCCGCTCAGGCTCTGCAGACCATACCCATCACCTGGCCGTTTGCTGTGTGGGGTCTGGACCTCGTCGGCCCCTTGCAGAAGGCACCCGGGGGCTACACGCACCTGTTGGTCGCCATCGACAAATTCTCCAAGTGGATCGAGGTCCGACCCCTAAACAGCATCAGGTCCGAACAGGCGGTGGCGTTCTTCACCAACATCATCCATCTCTTTGGGGTCCCGAACTCCATCATCACCGACAACGGCACACAGTTCACCAGCAGAAAGTTCCTGGACTTCTGCGAGGATCACCACATCCGGGTGGACTGGTCCGCCGTGGCTCACCCCATGACGAATCGGCAAGTAGAGCGTGCCAACGGCATGATCCTGCAAGGGCTCAAGCCGCGGATCTACGACGACCTCAACAAGTTCGGCAAGCGATGGATGAAGGAGCTCCCCTCGGTGGTCTGGAGTCTGAGGACAACGCCGAGCCGAGCCACGGGCTTCACACCGTTCTTTCTAGTCTATGGGGCCGAGGCCATCTTGCCCACAGACTTAGAATACAGTTCCCCGAGGACGAGGGCCTACGCCGACCAAAGCAATCGATCTAATCGAGAAGACTCACTGGACCAGCTAGAAGAGGCTCGGGACATGGCCTTACTACACTCGGCGTGGTACCAGCAGTCCCTGCGACGCTACCACGCCCGAGGGGTTCGGTCCCGAGACCTCCAGGTGGGCGACCTGGTGCTTCGGCTGCGACAAGACGCCCGAGGGAGGCACAAGCTCACGCCTCCCAGGGAAGGGCCGTTTGTCGTCGCCAAGGTTCTGAAGCCCGGAACGTACAAGCTGGCCAACAGTCAAGGCGAGGTCTACAGCAACACTTGGAACATCCGACAACTACGTCGCTTCTACCCTTAAGATGCTTTCAAGTCGTTCATACACCTCGGTCACATACAAAGTCTAGTCATCAAGGAAGGGTCAGCCTTGCCTCGCAAAGCCCGACCCTCCCTCGGGGGCTAAAACGGGGGAACCCCCTCTGCGTCAAAATTTTCCTCGGAAAAAGATCTTTTCTGCCAGAATGTCTTTCGTGCTTTTCGACTACTTCGAAAGTGGATCCTAAAAACGACGGAGTACACGTAAGCAGCCAAGGCTGACCGAGCCGAGGGACTCCTACACCTCCGGGATACGGATACCTCACTCATCACCTTCTGCGATAAGTAACTCACGCTCGGATAAGTGACTCCACGGACCGAACAAGTCTTCACGCTCGAAAACTCCTCTGCCGAAATGATTTTTCGGGCCTTCTCGACTACGTCGGTGACAGAACCCTATGGACGAGTAAGAGTGCACGTAAGCGGCAAGGCCGACCGAGCCGAGGGATTCCTACGCCTCCGGGATACGGATACCTCACTCATCACCTTCCGTGAAAAGTAACTCTCGCTCGGACAAGCAATTTTGTTACCGACAAATAAGTCCAGATACTCGAAACAACAGGAAAAGGAACGCAGCTTTACAACACGACGACAGTATGTTTGGGCCTCGGCGGCCGCAGAAATCATACGCACACTACAAGATAACCCAATCCTGCAGGCTCAGATCTTGACAGTTGAAGGGAGCAGCAGCACCCTCGGCGTCAACTACACCTTCGGCGAAGTCCGGCCTAGCCTCGGACGGCGACGCGGTCGGGGGATCTCCACTCCGAAGAACGACATCAGCACCACGCCCGGGCCATCGCCGCTAGGGTCTTTTCCAGGAATCCGGCTCGAGCAGATGGCTCGGCTGGCCACCCCGAAGCCTCAGCCAGCTGTCCCCCGAGGACATCAGCCCGGCCCGTGGCCTCGACAACTCAACTCCGGCGTCGGTCCCGCCAGTGGACGACCCGGGCAGGCTCCGGCCGACCAAGTCTTCTTTTCGAGCCAACTCTGCCTCTGTCCGTGCTGACACCGCTACCTCCGGTTTCGGCTCATCGAAGAGCGGCCGAGGGTTCCTTTAACTAAGCAAGAGAAGCCTCGGACAGCAAGGCCGACCGAGCCGAGGGACTCCTACGCCTCCGGGATACGGATACCTCACTCGTCACCTTCGCACGAGGCGACTCACGCTTGGTGAGGTGGTTCAGATAGCCGACAGGCGAGTCTTAGTGCTCGAAATGAGGAAAAAACACGGCTTCGTGCCGAAAATACATACGTGTTCAGGCCTCGACAGGCGCAATGAACAAGACACCGGCACTCAAGGTGCCATTACAAACGGAACTCCGATTCCACCTCCGCAAGTACGAACAACCCCACACGATTGGGGGGCCTGCGGAGCAACAGAAGGCCGACGGGTGGCTCGTCGGCGCCCGCTCCAACAACGACGACAACGACTTCTGCTCCGAGGGGCCGAACAGCAGCAGCGATGACCCCAGGGCGGATGCTGCTGCCATAGGGCCCTCGCCCACTTCCTCACTGGAGAGGCAAGGACGAGCAGAAGGCCGTAGAGTTGGAGGTCAGTCCGTGGGCGGCACCGGCTACCTCGTCGGCGGAGAAACCTCTTCCGGCTGCCGTGGCGGAAGGCGGCGCCGGAAGCGGCTCCGAAGCCGCTCGGGTCAGAGAGCCAGGCACGCGGCAGCTGCCAGCGCCACGAACGGCGAACGCCCTTCCCCCCGATCACTGAGGGAAGGAGCGGGCCGCTGCCCGCGCAGAGACCGACCCCAACTCGGCGCACTCCCCTCCCCAGCACTGATGATGAACATCCTTGAAGTTGAGGGAGGGGCAGAGGCCGCAGCCCGGCTTGCTTCTCCCCACCCAGGGGCTGGTGGTCACCGTCTTGAGTGACCACCGGCGAGGGCATACGGCCGGGCTGCCTGATGAAAATCCTTGAAGTCGAACGATGGCTGAAAGGTACCAACTTCCACGAAGTTGCGTTCCTCCAACGACAAGGCGGAAGGATTGCGGGTGTTCCCCATCCGGGGGCTCGGAAGGTGGAAAGACGCGATGCATAAGGGAGCGCGAAGACATGGTCGCCTTTCAAGGGGGTCACCCTCCTTTTAAAGGCAACTCTCCCCACTTGCGTCCTCAGCCATCGCGGGCTGAGTCTTCTCCAACACGCTCCAAGGTCCTCCCCCTACGACACGGGGGCTGGGTCCCACGCGTCATGCAAGCTGGCCCAGGGCAGAAGAAGCCAAACCGCCGCGCGCGGTGCATGCAACTGCCCAGCGGTTACAAGCATTCCTCCACTTTCGCCCAGACCAGCGGGTGAAAGGCCCAGACCAGCGGTTACAAGCATTCCTCGACTTTCGCCCAGACCAGCGGGTGCAACCGCGCCAAGTGGGCGCACCCCTTCGACTCCAACGCACCCAGCATGGAGGCCCAGGCCCACACGTCATGCAACCGGCGCGCCGGTTGCTACGTGCGAGCAACTACACCGCCCCTCGCGCCACTATCGCGCCTCCTCGACTGCGGAACCAGTACCACGACTCGAGGCAACCCTGCGTATGACCCAACAGTGCCAGCCAGGCGCATCGGTCACGGGCCAGTCAGCCGCGGGAGAAGGCACGACGGTCTATGCAGCCAAAAATGGGCCGACAATAATGGCGATGGCAGGCGGGCGGAAGCAGCGGTCACGTCGTCAGCCAAGCTCACGTCCCCTCATGGGACAACGAGAGAACCTTCTCCCACAGCGTGAAGACGGCGCGCCCGTGTTCCGTTCCTCGAATGGCTCACGCACATGCAACGGCTGCCCCGCGAACCACTCACCCCATCGCATTAACTCTGCGGTGGGACAGGCGGCACCTTTGGCAGGAGAAGCGGGCGACGCTTTGCCTTCGCCATAATGACCGCGCCAAAAAAGGTACGCCACGTCATTCGATTCCGTATCTTTTTCCTCTTCCTCTTTCTCTCTCTTACAACAGGGACCGGGAAAGGGGATACCCCGAAAGGGATCCTTCTCGTTGAAGGAAACGGGCCCCGAGCCCCCCTACTGATCAGAGGTTCGAAGGCTGGCCCCTCGGAGGGGTTCAACAGCCGCCTCAGAGCGCTCGGGCTCCGTGCCCACTACTAGTCAGAGGTTCAAGGGCCGGCCCCTCGGAAGGGTTCAACGGCCGCCTCAGGCCACTCGGGCTCCGCTCCCACTATTGCTCAGGGGTTCGTAGGCTGGTCCTCGAAGGGTTCACAGCCGCCTCAGACGCAGAGCGAGGGATGACCCTGGGCACGTTCGATACATAACCAAGGCTCGGGCTACGCTCCCGAGGTACCCAAGGACATTTCCGAGACCAGCGGGAACGATCTTGTAACGGAATCCCATCAGAGGGAGGCATCGAGCCCTCGGACCCCGTCAAAAGGGGACCGGGTCCAGCAGATCACCCGCAGGTACTTTTGGAGCGCGCCTCCGGGCCTCTAGCCGACCCCTAACAAATGGGGCACGGGCGTCCACTCGGATTACCCGTCAGCAGCTCACTGGAGACACCATGTTCGGCGCCCTCCAAGGGCAACATGGCGCTTTTCCCCCCCTCCTCCTTGCGGAAAGGCGACGCAGGGGCGTATGTAAAAAAGTTGAGTCTGTCCCTGACCGTCCTCTCGCTCTGTGCGGAGGCTCGGGGGCTGCTCTCGCAAACCCGGCTCCGGCCAAACCGTTGACAGCGTCAACATACCAGCCCGAGAACTTGGGACCCGACCGTGCACCCGGGCTACGGCCAGCTCGCATGAGGGAACAACCAGACCGGCCGAAGCATTGTGAAACGCATTAAGCCCTCGAAGGAGTCAAACCACTCCTCCGAGGCCTCGGGGGCTACACCCGGCGGGTGCGCTCGCGCGCACCCACCGGAACAAAACGCAACCGAGAAAGGCTGGTCCCCTTGCAAAAAAAGTGCAACAAAAGCCTCCAAGCGAGTATTAACACTCCCTTCGAGGCTCGGGGGCTACTGTCGGGGACCATAATTAGGGGTACCCTCAAGACTCGTAATCTCAGCTGGTAACCCCCATCAGCACAAAGCTGCAAAGGCCTGATGGGTGCGATTAAGTCAAGGATCGGTCCACTCAAGGGACACGATCTCGCCTCGCTTGAGCCCAGCCTCGGGCAAGGGCAGCCAACCCCGGAGGATTTACGTCTCGCCCGAGGACCCCCTCCAGCAATGGACACACCTTCGGCTCGCCCGAGGCCCAGTCTTCACCAAGAAGCAACCTTGGCCAAGTCGCCACGCCGACCGACCGTATCGGAGGAGCATTTAATGCAAAGGTGGCCTGACACCTTATCCTGACGCGCGTCCTTCAGTCGATAGAGCCGAAGTGACCGTAGTCACTTCGCCGCTCCACTGACCGGCCTGACAAGAGGACAGCGTCGCCTGCGTCGCTCCAACTGCTGTGCCACTCGACAGAGTGAGGCTGACAGCAGCCAAGTCCAGCCTCAGGCGCCATAGGAAACTCCGCTTCGCCCGACCCCAGGGCTCGGACTCGGGCTCAGCCCCGGAAGACGACGAACTATGCATCGCCCGACCCCAGGGCTCAGACTCGGGCTCAGCCTCGGAAGACGACGAACTCCGCATCGCCCGACCCCAGGGCTCGGACTCGGGCTCAGCCCCGGAAGACGACGAACTCCGCTTCGCCCGACCCCAGGGCTCGGACTCGGGCTCAGCCCTGGAAGACGACGAACCCTGCTTCGCCCGACCCCAGGGCTCGGACTCAGCCCTGGCCTCAGCCGACGGTCTCCGCCTCGCCCGACCCAGGGGCTCGGACTCGACCTCGGCCTTGGAAGACAGACTCGACCTCGACCTCGGAGGAGCCTCCACCTCGCCCAACCCAGGGCTTGGACCGACCACGTCATAGGAGGCGCCATCATTACCCTACCCCAAGCTAACTCAGGCTACGAGGGACAAGACCGGCGTCCCATCTAGCTCGCCCCGATAAACAAGTAATGATGGCGCCCCACATGCTCTATGACGACGGCGGCTCTCAGCCCCCTTACGGAAGCAAGGGGACGTCAGCAAGGACTCGACAGCCCCGACAGTTGTCCTTCCGCTAGGCTCCAGCGCTCCTCCGACGGCCACGACACCACACAAACCAGGTGCCAAAACCTCTCCGGCTGCCACGATGGCATGTACTTAGGGCACTAGCTCTCCTCCGCTAGACACGTTAGCACACTACTACACCCCCCCATTGTACACCTGGATCCTTTCCTTACGCCTATAAAAGGAAGGTCCAGGGCCCTCTTACAGAGGGTTGGCCGCGCGGGGAAGGACGGGGCGGCGCTCGCGTAAGGCCGCTCGCTCCCTCCCGCGTGGACGCTTGTAACCCCCTACTGCAAGCGCACCCGACCTGGGCGCGGGACAAACACGAAGGCCGTGGGTTTCTCCTTTTACACCTGTCTCCCTCCGGCTTCTTCCCCCCTTCGCGCTCTGTCTCGCGCCGACCCATCTGGGCTGGGGCACGCGGCGACAATTTACTCGTCGGTCCAGGGACCCCCCTGGTTCGAAACGCCGACTCTGTTGTTTCCTCACCTACAACAACCTGGGTTCGAAAACCCTGAGTACGGAGTGTACTTTCACAAGTCTTACCCGATAAAAGAAAAAGACTCTCAAGGATATGCTGGCTTGAGGGAGTCAAGGTAAGGCTATTCAAGAATCAAAGACTGTGTTTACAGATATGCTTACTAACAGTGGATCCTTAAAAATCTAGTTTTATTACCAGGTTAAGTCATTACCTGTATCTAGAGTTCTTTCTACCCTAGTTCAAGCACTTAGCCTACACTAGCCGTCTTTTGTCACCCCTTTTTACTTTACTGGATTGCTACGTGTAAGTCAGTGACCAAGTCTTCGTATCCGAGAAGTAACGACGATCCGAATCAATTAATACCCAGCTGGAGATCTCCAATCACACGACATATGTAGCACTTAACCCTTTAATATGTCAACTCGCCACCGGGTTTCTCAAGACCAGACCGGGTTCACACCAACCAAGAGCACAGATACACCACCGTCCAGCCTCTTGCTACGGAGGGTACACGCTATTCTCGCCATCTCTCCACTCCCATTGTGTGCTGGCCTTTCTGGTATTGGTCTGCCCGAGGCAAAGCTTACCCATGACGAGGCATGTGACCAGTTAAAAGGTCCTCGATCATCAGGCCTACATCGACACGGTCCTTAATTGACTCAGACGGAGACACTACATCAAGACTCTCTTCTCGTGCAAGTCACCCGCCCGGTCTCAGCTTTATCATTTAAAACCCAAAGTTTGCTACCTGGTAGAGGTACACCTTTTTAGATGTTGAACCCATCATGGCCATGATGGATTCACCATCAAAAGTATTTTCTTTGTAAAAATTCCCATCCACTGTGAAGCATCACCTTTTGTTAAAACCAAAACATTTTTGTTTTCTAAAGCAATACTAAGCATCAGAAAACTTTTTAACAAAACAGGTAATCAAGGAAGGGTAAACAGTTCCAAGGAAGGAATGCAGCAATTGGTTTAGCACCCAACTCCTATCACCTAATGCATCATTCAAGTGATAAAGAGTTTAAAATCACAAGGAAAAGGTAAATGCACCGAGGCTTACCTTGTGTTATAGGGGATTTGAGATCTGTTCCATAGATATCAAAATAAAAACTATTCCGGTAGGTGGAGTCTCAGTTAGTGGTGCAGTCTCTTCTTCTTCGACAATTACTTCTTCTTCGTTTTCTATACATAACCATATATATACATGAATGCTCATGTGATGTTATGAATATGTAGTTATGATAGAACATGGTAAGTTATATCTTGAATATAACTTTCCTTCACGGTACACTTGGGTAACTAGGGTTTTCTGAGGTAGTACTCTATTAGGATAAGGCAAATAGTACCTAAGAAAGCTAGGGTTTTGGGTTTGGGGAATCAAACAATGTCCAAAACATGTCAAACTTTACCCAAGGGCTCTAATTATCAAATTGAGTTTACCCAAAAAGTTTTATGGTTTTTGGAGCTAGTAATTAAATTCTAAAATTCTAAAAGACTAGGTTTAAGAACCTTTAATTGGTAAATAATTCCTGGTTGGGACTTAAAATCTTGGAAGTATTATTATTAAATACTAGAGGAATTTAGAAGTCTAGAAAAATTGGTCCCATGATTTTATCATTTTTCTAAAATTTCTTATGGATTTCCATACTTAATCATAAAAAGAAAAGAAGAAATTATCAACAGTAATGGACCAAAATCAGCCCAGGCCGGCCCATTACCGGGCAAAACGCGCCCGCGCGCGCCCGCGATGTTCATTTTGCGTAGAGGACCCTAACTGTTTGAATATCTGATGAAGAGTCCCTAGTTACTATTCATTGTCTCAGTGACAAGTGCACCGAGCCCCTTCTTTCTTAACTTCACAAACTCGGGTCCCCGACAATGGACGACGGCGTGCGTACTTCGGCGAACTCACATCGGCCGTGATACGCAATAATCAACGCCCTAATATGGTCTATGCCTAATTCATACCTTGGCGACTAACTGGGAATCACTAATTTAACCTGCATGCTGTCCTAAAGCTTGGTTTACGTACACCCACGGAGATGGAGTCTTCCCCGTCGTGTTCCTGACGATATAGTACAACAACATCCAAATTAAGGGCACGGTAAGATTTAGCGACGTACCAGAGCTCAAGAACGGCAACTAGGAAGGCGGGTGAAGGGACAAGACAGTGGGTCGACGGAGGGGTGCTCACGGTGGTGCAGAAAACGGAATTGGGGGAAGTTTGAAATTCACGAGCTATGGTGACTAATTGGAGGCGAGAGGTGGTGTTCTGAGTTCGTAATAAGTTGGTGAAGCAGGCTGGGGCATCAATTTATAGCAGCTCGAAGCGGTGGCTCCGAATTTGGGAGGAGAGCGGAGCACGGTTATGACAAGACATTGTACTGGCGGGTCCGTCGTGGTGCTCAACAGCATTCTGAGTGTGCCACAGTTACGACTACGTGGTAAAGGATTTCAGCGTGGCGCAATTGAGCTCACCAGCGACCCACGACAACATCGGTCGTTCGGCCATGTTGCACGGTCATGAGGTGCATCCGATAAGCCCCTGCCCGCGACCGAATCCATCCCCCGCCAGATCTTTTACCCCCCCCCCCCCCCCCCCCCCCCCCCCCCCCCCCCCCCCCCCCGCGCGCGGTTATCCACTTCACGCCGAGCACGAATCGCGACACCATCGAGGATCGCGGCGCGATACACTGCATCTGAAGATCTTTCCGTGCACTGTACCATGGCCATCTTCGTCAATCGTTCTCATAGAGCACATTTGGGGGCGATTTACTTCAAAATTTGCACAGCACTAGGTCAAGCGTAATACAACAAATTTGTTTACAAATGTTAGGGCTTTAACTTTGCCACAGTGACCCTAACCTTATCTCCATCGAATTCACCATAACTGCTTCCAAAGTTAACCAAATGTCACTGAACTTAGGTTTTTAGAGTTAAGGCTGTCTGATAGGCCAGTTTCAGGTCTCTTTTTCTCCCATTTTCATGTAGTACTAGGGCTTACTCACTAATCAAATTTGTACCCCTAACATAGCTCTACAAGTTTGATGTATTGACCTAGGGCAAATTCCTTATGAATTCATAGATACATAGCTCCAAAAATGACTCAACTTCACTGAATTTCAGACTTAGTCACATAGTGTTCATGTGACCCTTTTGCAAATAAGTCCAAATTTCATCATTCAACTTGAAAATTCTCCAATGTGAAAGTTACTTGGTTTGTGGTGCTCTTTCACTTTGATATTTGCACTTTGGTACAAAAGTGCATAGAATTTGCATTTACTCCCCTAGGGTTCCAATTAGGGTTTTCTAGGATTTGTTTTTAGGGTTTGGGCACATTAGGGTTTTTATGCTACAAAAGTTCATCAAATTTGATATTTTGTGAACATTTCTCATGGCTTTTGAGATTCTACTTATTTTGGCTTCACTTTCATCCAGAGGTCCTAATTCTAGGGTTAAGTATCCTACCCTAGTATTAAGTACACCTTAAGCCACATCATCACAACTTGTTTTGAAATTTTTCCTAGTGAATGCATTCTAGGTGTAACAAACACATGAAATGTCAATGCACATGATGTTATGCTCAAGTTTTAGTGCCAGTAACACTAGGTGTGTTACAATGTTGCGTCGACTTAAGGTGTTTCTGACTTAAGCCGATCGTCCTTGAGAGTTTGTTTGTATGTGGACGAATGCAAAAGCTTTATTGATAATGAGGTCACCAGTTTACAAATTGTAGTCTACCATCTAGAGTTTATGGTGCTACTATGGGTAGAACTTCCATAGGTGCTTGACATTCCATGAGTTCCCTACTAGAGTACCGTCCATCTGAGTTAACCGATATGACCCTGGCCGAGTTACTTCTGCAATCATGGAGGGCCCTTCCCATGGCGGTGACAATTTGTACCTGCTTCTCCTGGTTGTTTGTGGCGAAGCACCAGGTCCCCTACTGCAAATGCTTGGTGTCGTACAACCTTATCATGGTAGCGCCTTAGGGTTTCTGGTATCTGGCAGATTGGATGACAACATTTAGACGTTCCTCCTCTAGCACATCGATTACCTCAAATGAGGTTGCTTCTGCCTCTGCAATGTTTTCAAAGGTTAATCTGGGTGCTCCAAAGGCCAAGCCTACTAGTAAAACTGCCTTTGATCTATATACCATAAAAAATGGAGTATTCCCAAGTAAGGCTTGGCTGGGCTAGGTTCACAAACTCTAGACTACATAAGGCAGCTCTCGGATCCACTTTCCTGTGAGCTTTTTGTTTTTGTCGAATATTTTCTTTCTAAGCACCTGTAATATCATCCCATTCACTCTCTCTACTTGCCCATTAGATCTTGGGTGTGCCACTAATGTATATTTGACTTGGATACATTTTTGCTCACAGAAGTCGAAGAGTTCTGCACTGGTGAGGTTCGATCCCAGGTATGTGATGATGCTGTTGGGTATCCCGAATCTGCTAGATGAACTCCACTGCCTTGGATGAGGTTAGGGTTGCAATCAGCTTGTACTCTATCCACTTCATAAATTTATCGATAGCCACAAGCACATGGGTGTATGCTCCCTGAGCTTCTTTGAATGGCCCGATCATATCTAACCCCCCAGCATGCGAAGGGCCAGGTGACCAGAATAGTTTGCAATTGTTGTGCTGGCAAGTGTTGCTGCCTAGCCAGGAATTGGCATGCTTCACATCTTTGGACTAGGTCAGTTGCATCTTTGTTCATTGTTGGCCAATAGAAGCCTGCTTTGAAGGCCTTCCCCACAAGAGTCCTCGATGTTGCATGTACTCCACACTGCCCTGCATGAATTTCTTGCAGCAAAGGCTTCTCAACACCTTAGTCGATGCATTTCATGAGTACTCTAGCAACCCCTCTCTTGTACAACACGTCTCCTATGATAGCATAATGGGCTGACTGCCTCGCAATGCGCTTAGCAGTAGCTTTGTCATCGAGCTCCTCCTCGTTTTTGATGTACCTGATAATTGGTACTCTCCAGACACTTGGGTCAGAATATGTCTACTCCACTGCCTTCCATTCCTCTGTTGGCCTTGATGTGATACTCAGTTGTTGTATTTCCTATACAAAGATGTCGATGGAGCTTTTGCCTGGCTTGATCCTAGCTTTGATAAAGTATCTGCTGCTGCGTTGCGATCTCTTTCTATATGCTAAAATTACAAGCCTTCAAATTTATCTTCGATCTTCCTGACCACAGCGTAGTAATTGCCCATTTGATTCGGTGGAGCAGACCCAGTCATTGTTGACCTGGCTAATGACAACTAGGGAGTCTCCGTATATCATCAGTCTCTTGATGTCGAGTGACATAGCAATGTTGAGCCCATGTATCAAGGCTTCATACTCTGCTAATAAAAGTTGCAATGCTTACTTGAGCTGATCTCCACCAGGGGCGATGAAGAGGATTCCAGTCCCTGCTCCTTGTAGCTTCAGTGACCCTTCAAAGTACATCTTCTAGACCTCAATCAATTTGGGGTTTTCAAGAATCTGCTGCTTAGTCCATTCTGATATGAAGTCTACTAGAGCCTGAGTTTTGATCGCCATGCAGGGTTGAAACTCTATATCATGAGCTCTGAGTTCGCACACCCACTTGGCTGTCCTCCCTACTGCTTCTCTGTTGCGGAGTATATCTCCTATCAGAAAACATGTGACCACTATGACTTTGTGCTCGTCAAAATAGTGGTGCAGCTTTCGCTCAGTGAGTAGTACCGCATATAGTAGCTTCTAAACCTGGGGGTATCTGATCTTAGAGGGCCCGAGGACCTCGCTGATGAAGTAGACAGGGTTTTGAACTAGATACGCATGTCCTTTTTCTGCCCGCTCGACAACCAACATGGTGCTTACCACGTGAGTCGTGCAGGAGATGTATAGTAGCAGATCTTCAGCCGGTCGATTGGCAGTGGCTCAATGGGGTGGCTTGAGAACTTGTGGGGTGGTCAAGAATTTTTTGAGTGCCTCTATTGCTTCTTGAACCTCTAGATTCCACTACAATCTGTCCACCTTCATGAGCAATCTATAGAATGGCATTCCTCTCTCGTCGAGCCATGAGATGAAACAACTTAGCGCTGCCATACACTCGGTGAGCTTTTGCACTTTTGCTGCGACCATGGTGGTTCCATCCTCAGAATGGCTTCAACCTTTTTCGGGTTAGCCTCAATCCCTCGATGGCTGATGATGAATCCGAGCAGTTTCCTGGCCGGTACCCTGAACACACATTTCTCTGGGTTAAGCTTCCAGCGGTAGCGCCTCAAGCTATTGAAAACTTGTTGGAGATCCTCGATGAAGTCATCCGGGTTTACTGTTTTGATTACCACATCATCAACATAGGCTTCCACATGCTTGCCCAGTGGTCGGCTAAGCACATCCAGGTAGCCCTTTGGTAAGTCGCTCCAGTGTTTTTGAGGCCAAACAACATGGAGGTGTAGCAGAAGGCCCCGAAGGGCATGATGAATGCAGTTTTTCCTTCGTATTCCTTCACAAGACTGATCTAGTGATATCATGAGTAACATTCCAGAAAGGAGACCATAGAGCATCAAGCAGTGGAGTCGGCTAACTGATTTATTCTAGGGAGCCCGAAGGGGTCCTTCGGGCAATGTTTATTGAGGTCGGTATAGTCGCACATGCAACAATCAACTTTATTCTTTTTTAGTACAAGAACAGGATTTGCAAGCCACTCGGGGTGCAGCACTTCTCTAATAAAACCTACTGATACTAGGCGAGCTAACTCGGCCCGTATAGCTTCTCTTGTCGGGCGTGAAACGGTGCAGCTTCTGCCAGATCGGCTTTGCTAGAGGATATACCTTTAGTTGGTGCTCGGCCAGCTCTCTTGGGACTCCCGGCATGTCCATAGGTTGCCATGCAAACACGTCTTGGTTGTCTTGTAGAAACTGTACGAGCTCTCTTTCCTGTTTGGTGGTGAGGCTAGATGTCACACCCGGATTTAAGGGATAAAGCCTGGTGCGTCTCATATATGTGCCAAAGAAGACAACACATATAACAACAATGTATAGAGATAAATGTCACAATACCATAAAAGTATTTATTACATAGCGAAAGTCTTACAAAATAAAAGATAAATATAAAACAAATTAATGTCCATCCTTGGCGCCATAAAGTCGACTAGGAGACGCCACCTAGATCAAGTCGAACTCCTCGTTGTGTGGCTCCTCCTGGGCCACCTGTTCTTCTCCTGTGGGGGTTTATATATCACAAGTGTGACCTCACAAAAGATCATAGCTCAACAAGTCGTGGGGAATAATGTGCATGAACTCACCAAAGGTGGGAGTTCATGTGATGTGTAAGGCTGATCAACAATAGGGGTTAAAGCTAAGCATTGCTTTTAATAAGTTGGTCAAATTTTATTAGCAGTTACTAAATGTAAGTAAATACCAAACCATAATAAGAATAGAACAAAATTTAATAAATAATCCCATGCAATGCAAATGACAAATTGAATTTAGTTCCATAATTTAATCATGCGAGAGTCCTAAGCTACTCATGACTGCGAGCACGGCTAGTATACCAGTTTTACACTCTGCAGAGGTTGTACCCTGTACCCACAAGTCATGTTACCCATCTGCCGAGGGATCGCAACTCCCATACACCTCTACAAAGGAAGTGAGGCAGGGCAACACTATGAGGCCTTTACCTAGTTCCACTAGCTTCAGAAAACCCGCTACAGTTTCTAGAAATAGCAATGCAGAAATCCCCCGTCTGACCGCCATCGCAAAAAAATCAACCCGGGAACCTCCCAACACGCCTACTCCCCTACTGCCTTTGCCCCTATTGGGTAAGGTAGTCCCCCACTAGCTTTCCTAGTTAGTCAGCCAAGTGCATCCCATTACACCCTTGTGGTGGCACGTGTTTCTCAAGTTAAGCTCCATGTTCCAATGAACAATAATAATCTTGACATGAACATAAATAAAATAATAGAATAATTGGAACACGGATATAATGTAATATTAAACCCAAAACCATAGAGCAATAGCAAAACTACCCAATTGATTCAGAGGTGAACAAGGTAAAAAGATAAGCAGACTAGGGCAACCTATTGGGTCCCATCAAAATTAAATGTATGCATGAATAAATGATTATAAAGAACATTATTGGGTAATAAAAGTGGTCAAGGGCACAACTTGCCTTCAATGAGCTCCTGCTCAGCAACTTCTACCTGATGAACACCTGACTCCTCTACCACTAGCTCTTCTACTCGCCACAATACAAACAAGCATAGTATAAAAGGAGAAATTAACATCACACCAAACATGTATACAAAATACATATTAATAATCTACATATTAAACTAAGATCATAGGAACAGGAATCATTAATTTTGGAGTTATGGATTTTAAGTTATGAATTTCTGAAGGTTCTATGTATTTGACACAGGATTAATTAAGAGATAAATTTTAATATGGCTTTCATGTCAAAACAGATACACTATGTGATAGACAACGTTATTATAAAATTATAGGAAGTGGAATGGACTAAAAATGAGTTAAAATAAATTTTCTATGAATTTTACAAGTTTCTAGAATTATCTTTGTGTTAAAAATCAATTTCTGATATTATTTATCTGATTTTCCTTATTCTCTGGGCTACGCATCAAAGACAGTAATGTGCAGGGCTTTTGCACAAGAAATTCGAGACCCAATCCATAGTCACGAGTGGACGGCGGGTTAATTCCTATGAAGTTGAGGGGCTCTTAAGTAAAAGGGGACCCGCGAAGGGGTACGGTGTGATCACAGCCCTCCGATTGGACAAGGACGGTCAAGATTAGTTCTGCGTTATTATAAACTAGTACGCATTATTGTGCGTTAGATCAGGGATCAACAGCTAAGATCTAAAATAACCATTTAAGGCACACAACCGACCGATCGTCATTCAACGGTGCGGATCCAGCGACTAAAACAGTATCCGATCCTCTAATCCGGGTCATCGGTTGGGGATCTGACGGTGGCCAAGGGTTAGCTGTTCCCCCAGCCGGAACAGGGCGGCGCCCGCACCATGGCTACGGCGGCGGCCATGGCCGAGAGGCAAACCTCACCGCCAGTGCGCGAAGCCCTAACATTCTCGTTGCTACGCCTACCAGGAACGAAAATGAATATGTACATGTGGTTTATACCAAAAACTTCCGCGCAGAGGTCCCTGGCATCGGAGACGCACGGACGACGGTGGCGCTAAATTGACGGCGACGAATTCCCGACGCCTCAATCGGGGATTCTGCCCCGTGTCACGACGAATCAGCCGATACACCCGGATGGACCACCACGACGAACCCTGACGGCGAAACGCGGTCCAAGCTAGCAACCCGAGGAGCGGCGCTCTTCCTTCCCCTCCAAGCACGGTGATGGAATTCGGGATGCCGTGAAACTGTGCGCATAGGCGGCTCTGGAGCTGCGGACGCACGATTCTTATAGCCCGGGGCCTCCAATGGTGGTTACATGGGGGTTTGTTGAAGTCCACGCCCGGATTTTTGTGCTAGAATCATGGGCACGACCCATGGCGCGCGCGGCACGCCTGAGCGAGGATCCATGACCAGGATGACAAACGGGGTCCACAAGTCGGTGATAGGAGTGAAGGTGGCACGCGCTCGTAGTGTAGCCAACATGTGGGCTCCACCCGCCAGAGAGTGTGCGGCGCGAGGAGATCAGAAGCGGTGCGCCTGACGTCTCGGACCCGCTCATCAGTGCCGGGAGCGCAGGAATGGGAGCAGGCCGAGCGCGGAGAAGGAATGGGCCGCGCAGTGGTTAGGTCAAGTGGGTCGAATACTGTTTTCTCTTTTTCTTTATTTCCTTCTTTTCTTTTCTATTTTCTTTTATCTTTTCTTTCTTTCAAAATTCAAAACTTCAATTTAAATTCAAAATTTGTGGCAAATTTGTACTCAGACTAAATGTTTTATTTGATCATACCAAAATATGAAGAAGTTATTTATTTATAAATTTATTTTGTATTGTATGATATTTCTTTCTTTCCTCTTTTTCCTATTTTCCAAATTCTCTTAAATTTCAATTTGGGGTTCATTCCAAATCTTCATTATATTTTATTACTATCATTGTTATTATTTTCAAATGCACAATCAAATAAACTCCAACATGATGCACATATTATTTATATGTTCTTAGCTAATTTCTTACTTAGATAGGGTTGTAGGAAGGACTAGGGAAAAGATGGGGAAATTCTATGCGAAGCTCTTCTTCTCTCTCCCAAGTAGCTTCATCTTCTCCATGGTGACTCCATTCTACTTTGCACATCTTTATCACTTTATTTCTTGTAACTCAAGTCAAAGTATCAAGAATCTTAATAGGATATTCTGTGTAAGTCAGATCACCCTGAACACTGAGTTTCTCCATTGGTAGTTGTTCCTCGGGAACACGGAGATACTTCTTAAGTTGAGACACGTGGAATACATTATGCACATCAGATAGATGATCAGGTAGCTCGAGTTGATAGGCCATCTCCCCAACTCGCCTGAAAACTCTGAAGCGTCCAATAAAGCCAGGGGATAACTTGCCTTTAATTTTGAATCTCCTCATTTCACGAAGTGGTGACACCTTGAGGTACACATGATCACCTTCCTCAAACTTCAATGGTCTTCTTCGATTATCAGCATAGCTCTTTTGCCTGGTCTGAGCTACCCTCAAGTTCTCCTTGATTATACGGACTTGTTCTTCTGCCTCTTGAATAATCTCAGGCCCAAAGAACTGTCTTTCTCCAGTCTGATCCCAATATAGAGGAGTCCTGCACTTCCTGCCAATGGTGACATCTTCAGACTTGCCTGGTAACTATTATTATAAGAGAACTCAGCATATGGTAGAATCTTTTCCCAACTGCCTCCATGCTGAAGGGCACAAGCTCTCAACATATCCTCAAGTACTTGATTAGTCCTTTCAGTCTGGCCATCAGTCTGAGGGTGATAAGCCGAACTGAAACTCAACTTCATATCCATATTCTCATGAAAGCTTCTCCAGAATCTTGAGGTAAACTGTGAACCTCGATCAGAAACGATCTTCTTTGGTATTCTGTGTAAACACACAATTCGAGTCATATATAATTATTCCAACTGAGAACCTTTATAAGTAGTCTTGACCGGAATGAAGTGAGCTACTTTGGTTAGCCTGTCCACAATCACCCATATGGAATCATACCCTTTCGGGGTGCGAGGCAACCCTACAATGAAGTCCATACCAATCTCTTCCCACTTCCATTTTGGTATCTTTAGCGGGTGCAATAGTCCAGCTGGTCTTTGATGTTCGGCCTTGACTCTTTGACACACATCACACATAGCCACGTGTGCAGCCACATCTCTTTTCAGCCCATACCACCAGTACTTCTGCTTCAAATCCTGATACATCTTAGTGCTACCAGGGTGAATAGAGTAATCAGAATCATGGACTTCCTTCAATATAGTCTCACAAAGGCTATCAATCTCAGGAACACATATCCGGTTCTTGAACCACACTATGCCTTGCTCATCCTCCATGAATTCTGGACCTCTACCTTCAGTAATCAGATCCTTGATCTCTTGGATTTTAGCATCACCAATCTGACCCTTGCGAATTTCTTGCTCCATGGTAGGTTCCACTTCAATGGTGACTCCTTCAGTATGTGCAACTATTCCTAGGTTCAGTCTTCTAAAATCCTCAACAAGCTCATCGGGTAGCTGAGTCACAATAGCTGCATGGACGTGTTCCTTCCGACACAAGGCATCTACAACCAGATTCGCCTTGCCCGGGTGATAGTGAATCTCCAAATAATAATCCTTTATGAGTTCCAACCATCGACGTTGCCTAAGGTTGAGATCCTTCTAAGTGAATATGTACTTCAAACTCTTGTGATCAGTGTACACTTGGCACTTGGTTCCCATAATATAGTGTCTCCATATTTTGAGCGCATGCACTACGGCTGCCAGTTCTAAGTCATGAGTAGGGTAGTTCAACTCAGGTTTCCGCAACTGACGAGACGCGTAGGCAATAATGTGTCCTTCTTGCATAAGAACACATCCCAGGCCATGGCCGCATGCATCACAGTATATATCAAATCCCTTCTAGAGATCTAGCATAACCAACACTTGGGGGTGACATCAATCTCAACTTTAGTTGATTAAAGCTATATTGGCACTTCCAATCCAACTTAAACTCTCTCCCCTTCTCTAGAAGTCAGGTCATATTCTTAGCAATCTTGGAGAACCCTTCAATAAATTGCCGATAATAGCCTGCAAGTCCCAAGAAACTCCAGACTTCAGTAACTGTACTGGGTATGCTCCACGCCACTATCTCCCTGACTTTAGCAGGATCCACTGATATCCCACCATTAGAAATGATGTGTCCGAGGAATGACACTTCATCAATCCAGAATTCACATTTGCTATACTTGGTGTAGAGTTGATTATCTCGTAGCTTTTGTAGCACCAATCTCAGATGTTCCTCATGATCACTATCACTCTTGGAATAAATAAGAATATCATCGATGAACACCACGACGAATCTATCAAGATACTCCATGAACATCTTATTCATCATATTCATAAAATATGTTGGTGCATTAGTTAGTCCAAATGACATAACTGTGAATTCATATAAAGCATATCGGGTTGAGAAAGCCGTCTTGGGAATATCAGATGGCCTAGTCTTCATTTGGTGATAACTCGATCAAAGATCAATCTTAGAGAATGCCCTAGCACCTCTCATTTGATCAAATAAATCCTCAATGCGGGGTAACAGATACTTGTTCTTCACAGTAACATCATTAAGGGATCTATAATCCACACACATCCTTTGTGATCCATCCTTCTTCTATACAAACAGAACCGGTGCTCCCCAAGGTGAGGAACTCGGACAAATGTACCCAGCCTCCTATAACTCTGTTAACTGCTTCTTAAGTTCTTTTAGTTCTTCTACAAACATCATGTATGGCCGTTTGGAAATAGGGGCTGTCCCAGTTAAGAGATCAATGACAAACTCAACTTTCCTATCTGGTGGCATCCCTGGTAACTCCTCTGGAAATACATTGGGAAAATCCCTAACCACACGGATGTTGTCACCAACAAACTTCCCATCTACTAAAAATACAACAGGTCTAGTAGAGGCAGTTACTGTAATTTCAACTTCAAATCTTTCTCCTTTAGAGCTGGTGAGTTCTACAGTACCCTTAGCACGATGTATAACGGCCTTTGCCTTTCTTAACCATGACATACCAAGGATCAGATCTATACTGCTTTCCTCTAATACTATAGGGGTAGTCCAAAATTCTCTTCCCATAATTGTCAATGTCAATCTATGTGTCATATAGTTTGCCTCAATAGGACCTTTAGGTGTAATTACTACCATTGGCGTTTTCATATTTTGCAGTGGCAACTCATTTGTGTTGGCATATCGAGCAGACATAAAGGAATGTGTGGCACCAGAATCAAATAATATTGCTGCAGGAATTGAATTAATGTAAAACATACCAATAGAGATGTCAGCTCCTTCAGTTGTAGCATTAGCACTGACTTGATTAACCCTAGCAATAGTTAATCCCTTGTCAGATCCTAGAGTCTGTTGCTTGTTCTGAACGGGTGTAGTAGCAATCCTCTATGGACAAACATTAGCATAATGTCCTGTCTTACCACACTTGTAGCATGTGGTACCAGCACTCTGTCCTGAGAATTTCGTCGGGGTGTTAGTGGGGGCAGCCTAACGAGTCGGTGGAGTCCCCTGTGGTGTAAACTGTGCTGGGCGCTGGCCTCCTCCAGTGTGAATTGGTGTACCCTAGGGTGGAACATAGCGAGGACGAACGCTGCTGCTTCCCTAACCCTGGGGTATCGCCTTCCTCTTCAAATCTCCCAGCTGAACACGCTTGTGTTCAATAGCTACGGCCTTGTCAAGCAGCCTCTGGAATGACGGAAAGGTGTGAGCCACTATAGCATACTGTAGAGGCCCATTAAGTCCTTCTATGAAGTGTTCCTGCTTTCTCTCATCTTCAGCCACTTCATCTGGTGCATATCTTGAGAGCTGAATGAATCTGTCGTGGTACTTGCTGACTGACATGCTTCCCTGCTTCAGCCACAGAAACTCTTTCTTCTTTATCTTCATCAGTTCTTGAACTGTGTAGCGAACTCTGCCCAAGTGATAGTATCAGCAGCATCGTGGGTAGCAGTGTAAAAATCCCATCAATCAGCAGCAGGACCAGTAAGTCGACCAGAAGCATAGAGAACCTTCTCCCAGTCGGAGCACTGTGCAACATTCAACATCTTCTCCATAGACTTTAGCCAATCATCAGCGTGTAGAGGATCTGGAGAGCTGGCGAAGGTAGGCGGCTTGTGGCTCATGAACTCCCGGTGCTTGTCCCGGGGTGGAGCTGGTAGTGGAGGTGGTGGCAGTGGTGCTTGCTGCTGTTGCACCCTTCGCTCTTTGCACATCTCCTCCCTCTCTTGGCGCAATTCCTGACGCTCCTGTCGCATCTGTGCATGCATATCTGCCATAGTATCAGCCATCTGTTGCATTATCCGCATCTGGGTTGCAACTGCTGGATCAGTTCCGGCTGGTGGAGGATTTGGAGGATCCATCTCTGCTTGTTGTTATTGCTGTCTAAGTACCCTTCGGTTGAATGGGTTGGCAGGTATGTCAATTCCTCCTCCCTTCCTGGTATTAACCATCTGAGTTAGAAACATATGGTTAGAAAGAAAGAATTGTAGACAAGGCGAGTAATTACGAGGCATGTTCTTTGGGGGTTTATTAGCTAAGTAGATCAGTGTGTTACCTACTAAAGCTAATACATTATCTTATGGTGGAACATGCTAAGATGCCTGACTATAATATTTCAATCAATCAAAGAAGCAAATCATGCATTTATCATCAGAACAATCAACCAACATTTTTAAATAGAGAAAATAGTTTTAATTTTGTCTTAGGTCTCCTATCTCTTAAAAAGGGGTCATAAATGTAGGATTCCAAGGTGTGAAATCCATCTTGTCTTAGAGTAGAAAGGATAAGAGTAATCAGAGTAGAACAACAAAAAGGTGAGACAGGATCAAGATAAGTATAGAAAGAATCAGAGTAAAGTAAGTAGGTAAGGCTTTTGTCCATTTCTATCTAGGTTTTGTCCTACAGTCAACATTTCCTCTGATACCACTTTTGTCACACCCAGATTTAAGGGATAAAGCCGGGTGTGTCTCATATATGTGCCAAAGAAGACAACACATATAATAATAGAGTGTATTGAGATAAATGTCACAATATCATAAAAGTATTTATTACATAGCATAAGTCTTACAAAATAAAAGATAAATATACAACGAACTAAAGTTCATCCTTGGCGCCATAAAGTCGACTGGGAGACGTCACCTAGATCAAGTCGAACTCATCGCTGTGCGGCTCCTCCTGGCCACCTGTTCTTCTCCTGTGGGGGGGGGGGGTTATATATCGCAAGTGTGAGCTCACAAAACATCATAGCTCAACAAGTCGTGGGGAATAATATGAATGAACTCACCAAAGGTGGGAGTTCATGTGATGTGTAAGGCTGATCAACAATAGGGGTTAAAGCTGAGCATTGCTTTTAATAAGTTGGTCAAATTTTATTAGGAGTTACTAAATGTAAGTAAATACCAAACCATAATAAGAATAGAACAAAATTTAATAAATAATCCCATGCAATGAAAATGACAAATTGAATTTTGTTTTATAATTTAATCATGCGAGAGTCCTGAGCTGCTAATGACTGCGAGCACGGCTAGTATATCAGTTTTACACTCTGCAGAGGTTGTACCTTGTACCCACAAGTCATGTTACCCATCTGCCGAGGGATCGCGACTCCCATACACCTCTACCAAGGAAGCGAGGTAGGGCAACACTATGAGGCCTTTACCTAGTTCCACTAGCTTCAGAAAACCCGCTACAGTTTCTAGGAAGAGCAATGCAGGAATCCCCCATCTGACCGCCATCGCAACAAAATCAACCCGGGAACCTCCCTACACGCCTACTCCCCTACTGCCCTTGCCCCTATCGGGTAAGGTAGTCCTCCACTAGCTTTCCTAGTTAGTCAGCCAAGGGCATCCCATTCCACCCTTGTGGTGGCACATGTTTCTCAAGTTAAGATCCATGTTCCAATTAACAATAATAATCTTGACATGAACATAAATAAAATAACAGAATAATTAGAACATGGATATAATGTAATATTAAACCCAAAACCATAGAGCAATAGCAAAACTACCCAATTGATTTATGGGTGAACAAGGTAAAAAGATAAGCAAACTAGGGCAACCTATTGGGTCCCATCAAAATTAAACCTATGCATGAATAAATGATTATAAAGAACATTATTGGGTAATAAAAGTGGTCAAGGGCACAACTTGACTTCAATGAGCTCCTGCTCAGCATCTTCTACCTGCTGAACACCTGACTCCTCTGCCACTGGCTCTTCTACTCACCACAATACAAACAAGCATAATATAAAAGGAGAAATTAATATCACACCAAACATGTATACACAATACATATTAATAATTAAGAGATAAATTGTAATAGTTATGAATTTCTAAAGGTTATGAATTTGATATAGGATTAATCAAGAGATAAATTTTAATTTCGTTTTCATGTCAAAACAGAGACACTATGTGATATACAACATTATTACAAAATTATAGGAACTGGAATGGACTAAAAAGGAGTTAAAATGAATTTTATATGAATTTTAGAAGTTTCTAGAATTATCTTTGTGTTAAAAATCAATTTCTGATATTATTTATCTCATTTTCCTTATTCTCTGGGCTACGCATCAAAGACAGAAATGTGCAGGGCTTTTGCGCAAGAAATTCGAGACCCAATCCATAGTCACGGGTGAACGGCGGGTTAATTCCTATGAAGTTCAAGGGCTCTTAAGTAAAAGGGGACCCACGAAGGGGTACGGTGTGATCACAGCCCTCCGATTGGACAAGGATGGTCAAGATTAGTTCTGCGTTATTATAAACTAGTATGCAATATTGCGCGTTAGATCAGGGATCAACCGCTAAGATCTAAAATAACTATTTAGCGCACACAATCGACCGATCGCCATTCAACGGTGAGGATGCAGCGTCCGAAACGGTATACGATCCTCTAATCCGGGTCGTCGGTTGGGGATCTGACGGTGGCCACGTGTTAGCTATTTCCTCGGTCGGAACAGGGTGGCGCCCGCACCATGGCTACAGCGATGGCATGGCCGAGAGGCAAACCTCGTCGCCGGTGCGCGAAGCCCTAACATTCTCGCAGCTTCACCTACCAGGAATGAAAACGAATATATACATATGGTTTATACCAAAAATTGCCACGCAGAGGTCCCTGGCACCGGAGACACGCGGGCGATGGTGGCGCTGAATCGACGGTGACGAATTCCCGGTGCCTCAGTCGGGGATTCCACCCCACGTCGCGACGAATCGGCCCGATACACCCGGATGGACCACCACGGCGAACCCTGGTGGCGAAATGCGGTCCAAGCTGGCAACCCGTGGAGCGGCGCTCTTCCTTCCCCTCCGAGCACGACGATGGAATTCGGGATGCCGTGAAACTGTGCGCAAAGGCGGCTCTGGAGCTGAGTACGCACGATTCTTATAGCCCGGGGCCTCTGACGGTGGTTACGCGGGGGTTTGTTGAAGTCCACGCCCAGATTTTTGTGCTAGAATCGCGGGCACAACCCGCGTCACACGCGGCGCGCCTGAGCGAGGATCCACGATCGGGATGACAAACGGGGTCCACCAGTCGGTGATAGGAGTGAAGGTGGCGCGCGCGTAGTGTAGCCGACATGTGGGCTCCACCCGCAAGAGAGTGTGCGGAGTGAGGAGATCAGAAGCGGCGCGCCTGACGTCTCGGACCCTCCCGTCAGTGCCGGGAGCGCGGGAATGGGAGCAGGCCACGCGTGGAGAAGGAATGGGTCGCGTATTGGTTAGGTCAAGTGGGCCGAATATTGTTTTCTCTTTTTCTTTATTTCCTTCTTTTCTTTTCTATTTTCTTTTATCTTTTCTTTTATCTTTTCTTTCTTTCCAAATTCAAATCTTCAATTTAAATTCAGACTTTGTGGCACATTGGTACTCAGACTAAATGTTTTATTTGATCATACCAAAATATGAAGAAGTTATTTATTTATAAATTTATTTTGTATTGTATGATATTCTTTCTTTCCTATTTTTCCTATTTTCCAAATTCTCCTAAATTTCAATTTGGGGTTCATTCCAAATCTTCATTATATTTTATTAGTATCATTGTTATTATTTTCAAATGCACAATTAAATAAACTCCAACATGATGCACATATTATTTATACGTTCTTGGCTAATTTCTTACTTAGATAGGGTTGTTCACATGTGATATCAACATAGAGTAATTATACATAGAAACAATTATCTTCTTTTATTTGATTTACAAATTTGGGTATTACACTAGAGCTGATGATCGCGGTCTTGCGCTCGTCGGAGAAACCAAGGTTAACCCTCTTGTTTTCTTCGGTCGACCACATAATGGTAGCGGTGGATGCTTCGTTCGTGGGGATTGTGAGGTCGTCCCCTGCTGATGTGTTGTCGTTTAGCGTCGTTGGTGCCATCGAGGGTTCAGCGCCAGTGGTGCAATCGAGGGTCCGGTCATGAGAGTCGTTTGGATGGCCCCCCGAAAGCATTCCACGACTCCTTGAAAGTCAGAGTGGACAGTGATGGAACCCTGAGGTTCGGGCATCTTGAGTATCATGTATGGGTAATGCTGGATGGCCATGAATTTGGCTAGTCCCTGCCTCCTGATGATGGCATTGTATCCGCAATCAAATCGAGCTACCTCGAAGCGTAGGAACTCGGTCCGATTGTTGTCTGGGGCACCAAAGGTGAGTGGCATGAAGAGATGTCCCAACAGGTACACCCCTCAGTCGGCATGATGCCAAAGAAATGGAGTGTTTGACTGAGTAAGGTCGACAGTCAAAATTTCTAGAGCCTGGAGCATTCTGGGGAAGGTGACATTGATGTTGCTGCCTCCATCCACCAGAACCTCTTTGACTCGGCTCTCTTGAATCATGGGGTCGACAAGTAGAGGGTACATGCCAGGGTGACCGAAGTTGAGCCACTGGTTAGCTCGACTAAATGTGATGGCGTGTTTCGACCACCGATACGGGGCCGAGGCGTTGTGGGTTGCCACCAGGACCTACCGATCGGTGAGCTTCCATTGCCTTTTGTTCTTTTAGGCCCTGTGGCCTCCGAATATAACATTGACCTCCCTGTCAATGCACAGGAAGGCTCCACCACCGCCCTTTCCCTGTTGTTGTGGTTGACCCTGCTTGACAGGTTCTCCTCATGGTGCGGGAGGCGGTAGCAGCTGGAATGGTTGGTCGTGGCCAATAGAGTTCTTGAAGTCCCGATAGTTTCATAGGATATGGCGCATATCCTTGTGGTACGGACACTGGAAGTCGAGGATCTCGTCTAGTGTTCGTACACCGCCGCATGGCGCGGTGTGGAGCTGGGTAGCCAGCAGCTCAGCGGCATGCACTTTCTCCCGAGGCCTCTTGTCCCAGCGCTTGTCCTGCTACTGGTTTATGTCTTTCTTCGGCGTTGGGGGTGCAGGATTTGTGTTCCCGATGAGGTCCTAGGCTCGCTCATGAGTGGTGATGTAGATGTCCACCTCCCAGAACATTTGTTCCTAGGTGGTGGGTGCCTTCTAGAGGACAGCCCAGACAAAAGCCGAGTCATTGGACCCACAGTAAAAGTCCTCGATCACGGCTGCCTCTGTGACATTGGGGATGCGGTTCTTCATTGTCTGAAAATGCCTGAGGAACGAGCGGAGGGTCTCGTCGCTCTAGCGCTTGATGGACTTGAGGTCCCAAGGCTGTCGATTTGTCAGATCGGGATTGAAAGTTTGTGACAAACCGGTGGGTGAAGTCATCCCAGTCATCGATGCAGTGTCGAGGTAGATGTTGGAGCCATTGCAGCACGTCCTGCCCTAGGACAATGGGCAGGTACACTATCATGATGTCTTCTGTCACCCTCGTGGCCCGTGCGGCAGTTGTGTAGACAGCTAGCCAGCCACCCGGGTCTTGCTTGGGTTCATATTTGTCGACGTTGGAGACCTTGAAGTTTGGTGGTCACTGGATCGCTCGGAGCTGGGGGGTAAAGGCGGAGACTCCACTTGTCCCTCGGTCCTCTCGGCGATGATCATGTCGACAGTCTCGTGGAGGTGAGTGATGTCAGGCGTGTGTCACCTCAATCGACCCAGGGTCGAACTGTTGGTGGAGGTTGCTACTGACTCATTCTGGTGGCAAGGCTATGTGCCGGTGCACCATGATCCCGATCGTACTCTTCTCGTCACTTCATCTGTTCCTCATGTCGGCGATCGCGCGAAGCGTTGATGTTGCTCCATGCGTCTCGCTAACTGTTGATGGTGTGGCATAGATCATTCGGCGGTTGAGTGAGGGGAGGAGGTGGTTCGCCGCTTGGGTGAGTACTTGTCGATAGCCCTCCGCATCTGGGGTGCACGATAGGCCACTTGTGATTTGAGCCAGGACCACTCTGACCTCACTCGGCGTATTTAGTTCTTGAGCAAAGTGAGGGAATAGGTTCTGAGCGAGAAGCGGGTTCTCGCATCGGAGCATGGCATCCTGTTCACCTTGTTCCCGCTCGCGTTCTTGGGTGCGGCGACGATCACAGCGGCGAGAGTTGCGATGTTCTGGGAGCGCTCTTTTGTCGGGGGTTTCCCATACTTCAGACGCCTCATCTCGGGAGAAGGGTTGTGCTGGATCCTGTTCCTCGGCTTCATATGGTGATGCCGCACGTTGAGGCATTTGTTCCGGCGTCAGCGTGCATTGCGTTGGGGGTTCCTCCCCCAATACGGTGGGCTCGTCGTCGAAAATGGGTGTGTCCTCCACCCTTCCCTGGATGAAGAGGATGTCTAGGAAGAAGGAACTAGGTGTGGTGTTGCGCACTCCCTCCATCTCCTTTGAGGGCGGAGTGGTCGGGATATCGTCGGCGGTGCCTTTGGGGTTGTGCTGGACCCTGAGGCACACGCTTCTCTTTGCCGAGTGATCCGGGTCCATGCCCGAGTGGGCGACGTGGGCAATGGAGTTCGTCTTGTCGGAAGCAAGGCCTCGGTCGGTCGAGCCAAAAGCGCTGCAACATCCCTAGGCCCACCAAACTTTGGCTCAATCCTGCGCGGAACAAAAACATGCCGAGTTTCTCATGGTTTGGAACCTGCCAGCGGAATTCTCGCTAGCTGTTCGTGGCAGCCGGCAGCCGCCTTTGGTGCCACCAGGAAAGATTTCTTCCCAAATGCGTCTCCTATGCGGTGCAAGATACCTCCCCGATCTGCGATGCAGGGGATGGATACGAAGTGGAAGATCTCTCCGGCATTGAAGGTGATCATGGTGTTGAAAGTGATTGCCATGGAGTCGTCGTATATCAACATCGCACCCCATACCTGGCGCGCTAGCTTTCGGTGTTTGTGACCCGACCGCGCACCACGGCGTTACCCACGTGATGCTTTTGGGTAGGACGGCGTCGTTGATCGCGACTCGATGGTTCGTGCAGAGGCACGCCAAAATCACTCACAGAATTATACAAGTTCGGGCCTCTTAGAATTGTGTAATACCCTACTTCCTATTGTAGTTTGACATTGATCTCTGGAGTACAAGGATTACAAGCTGAGGGTGGTGGATGAAGATGGGCTGGAGTAGTTGGTGATTGTAACACCCTGAATTTGGGGGTATAAAATTTTATTTCTAATATTCACCAAATTTAGGTGTTACCCTCTCCTTTCTTTACTTTTCTTCTCTTTTTCCTAAATAATGGAGAATTATTTTGTTATATATTAGCATAATCCTAGTGAAGTGAGCCCTAGAGAAGCTTGGATTGTTGCATTCATACCGTTGCATAGTGTTTCTAAGTGCAAAAGTTGTTTGAAACATGTTAATACACCTTGTGGAAGTCTCTGGTATATTTTCAGATTTTTCTGAGTAATTTTCTATTTTTCAGAAACCAAAATCTATTTATTTGAGCTACTTAAAATATTTTTAAAAGCTATAAATGTGTTGTTTTGAGTTCGTTAGGTGCCAAAACATTTCTAGGAATTTTCCTGAAATTTTTGGAAGCCTCTACACTATTTTGAGAATTTAAAACAAATTTCTGTATTTTCTGAAATTAATAAATTCTAAAAATTTGAATTTGAGCCGAATTTTTATTTCGTCCAAACCCTAGCAATATAAATGGTTGACTTCCTCTTGCTCAGCCCATTCCAAATGACGAAACGGTTTCCTCAGATTCACCCCCATCTCCTGGAATGGCTCGTCGAAGTTCGGGTCAGTTCTAACTCCGGCGAGCAATTACTTTCAATTCGGGCGTCATTGGTGAAATCCGAGAGTAACATTGTGTCCGCTTCGTCGAGGGCTTCATCCTAGTGCTTTCGATTCAACGATCGGACCCCATTCGTCGCCAATCGACGGTCTCCTCCTTGTCTCCGGTGAGGGTCTCTTTTCCAGTGAGCCACCCCCATTGCTCTTCGCTTTTGTTCTTCGTTTTCCCTGTGTAGCTGCCGCCCCCTCCCCTCTCCTCTCCTCTCTCTCCACACACCTACACAGTGTGCCTTCTCCCCGCGCCCCCCTGTGCCCCGGCAGCCTGGCATGGCTAGCCACTGCGGGCTGCGGCCCGCGGAGCGGCCAGCTAGGTAGGGCGCCCTTGCCCCGCGCGAGCCTCGTGGCCTGCCCTGTCTGGCACGGCCCCTGGGCGCTGCGGTGGTGCCCGCCCGGTCTAGGTGGCCCTACGTGGCGGCGTGGCGGCCAGAAGCCCCGGCTCGGCCGGCGCCGGTGAGCCTAGGGCGTGGCTGGCAAAGCTGCCAAGGGTGCGGCCCTCTAGCATGGAGACTGCCGAGCGCCGCCCTCTGAACAGCCCCACCTCAAGCCATGGATTGCCGCCCTCTGGAACCTGCCAGCGGAATTCTCGCTAGCTGTTCGTGGCGGCCGGCAGCCGCCTTTGGCGCCACCAGGAAAGATTTCTTCCCAAATGCGTCTCCTATGCGGTGCAAGATACCTCCCTGATCTGCGATGCAGGGGATGGATACGAAGTGGAAGATCTCTCCGGCATTGAAGGTGATCATGGTGTTGAAAGTGATTGCCATGGAGTCGTCGTATATCAACATCGCACCCCATACCTGGCGCGCTAGCTTTCGGTGTTTGTGACCCGACCGCGCACCACGGCGTTACTCGCGTGATGCTTTTGGGTAGGACGACGTCGTTGATCGCGACTCGATGGTTCGTGCAGAGGCACGCCAAAATCACTCACAGAATTATACAAGTTCGGGCCTCTTAGAATTGTGTAATACCCTACTTCCTATTGTAGTTTGACATTGATCTCTGGAGTACAAGGATTACAAGCTGAGGGTGGTGGATGAAGATGGGCTGGAGTAGTTGGTGATTGTAACACCCTGAATTTGGGGGTATAAAATTTTATTTCTAATATTCACTAAATTTAGGTGTTACCCTCTCCTTTCTTTACTTTTCTTCTCTTTTTCCTAAATAATGGAGAATTATTTTGTTATATATTAGCATAAGCCTAGTGAAGTGAGCCCTAGAGAAGCTTGGATTGTTGCATTCATACCGTTGCATAGTGTTTCTAAGTGCAAAAGTTGTTTGAAACATGTTAATACACCTTGTGGAAGTCTCCGGTATATTTTCAGATTTTTCTGAGTAATTTTCTATTTTTCAGAAACCAAAATCTATTTATTTGAGCTACTTAAAATATTTTTAAAAGCTATAAATGTGTTGTTTTGAGTTCGTTAGGTGCCAAAACATTTCTAGGAATTTTCCTGAAATTTTTGGAAGCCTCTACACTATTTTGAGAATTTAAAACAAGTTTCTGTATTTTCTGAAATTAATAAATGCTAAAAATTTGAATTTGAGCCGAATTTTTATTTCGTCCAAACCCTAGCAATATAAATGGTTGACTTCCTCTTGCTCAGCCCATTCCAAATGACGAAACGGTTTCCTCAGATTCACCCCCATCTCCTGGAATGGCTCGTCGAAGTTCGGGTCAGTTCTAACTCCGGCGAGCAATTACTTTCAATTCGGGCGTCATTGGTGAAATCCGAGAGTAACATTGTGTCCGCTTCGTCGAGGGCTTCATCCTAGTGCTTTCGATTCAACGATCGGACCCCATTCGTCGCCAATCGACGGTCTCCTCCTTGTCTCCGGTGAGGGTCTCTTTTCCAGTGAGCCACCCCCATTGCTCTTCGCTTTTGTTCTTCGTTTTCCCTGTGTAGCTGCCGCCCCCTCCCCTCTCCTCTCCTCTCTCTACACACACCTACACAGTGTGCCTTCTCCCCGCGCCCCCCTGTGCCCCGGCGGCCTGGCATGGCTAGCCACTGCGGGCTGCGGCCCGCGGAGCGGCCAGCTAGGTAGGGCGCCCTTGCCCCGCGCGAGCCTCGTGGCCTGCCCTGTCTGGCACGACCCCTGGGCGCTGCGGTGGTGCCCGCCCGGCCTAGGTGGCCCTACGTGGCGGCGTGGCGGCCAGAAGCCCCGGCTCGGCCGGCGCCGGTGAGCCTAGGGCGTGGCTGGCAAAGCTGCCAAGGGTGCGGCCCTCTAGCATGGAGCCTGCCGAGCGCTGCCCTCTGAACAGCCCCACCTCAAGCCCATGGCCGACCCCCCCCCCCCCCCCCCCGTCACCATTGCTGCTGCTACTTCGTGGAGGGGAATTGAGAGAGGTAGAAGAAGGCCCATTTTGGGAAAATGTCCTCAAAGAAACAAGTAATAAACACCATATTTTATGAGTCTTGGTATTTTTATTTGCAAGCCCTCAGAAGCTAAAGTTAATTTTGTGTAGACCCCTGCAATATTTAAACGACAATATCCTCCACGTTTTTAACATGTTTTGATCTGTTTCAGTCGCGTTAATTTTATAATAATGTCATGTACGAGTTAATAACATTATCGTAACGCAAGTCTTATTTATTTAATTAATAACTAGTTCATTTGTCGATTATTAAAATAACTTTCCAATTGAAAACTAATTTGTAGTTTTAACTCGCGCATTATAAATATATGTTAATGTGATCAATGTCAACTCACATGTCTTGAATTAATACCTATTTAGTGTAAACGCAACATCTATTTAGTAGTTTTCGCGTGTCGTTCGCCGATGTCGTGTGTGTTGTTTTGCGTGTTGTCGCGCGTTTTATTTCATGTGTGTCGTGACGCGTTGTCTGCACGTGTCGCGCGTGCGGATTGTGCACATCACCGCGCGTCATCCGCGCGCTAAGTCGTGTGTGGCCGTGCGTCATTCGCGTATCGTTTTTGCACGTCGCGTGCCTTGTCGCACGTCGTTAATTCGCTTCACTTAGAATCACTCATATTAATTATATTACTTATTTAATCGACAATTGTTAGTGTAGCAGATTAACCAAAACTAAGTAGTAGCTCCAATTTACATATGATAGATGGTGATTAATGTGTTTATGGCGGGTTAAATGTTCTAGTTCATATTCATATAACAAAAATGTGATAACTTCTCAACCGTAGCTTCGATCTCGTTGTTTCTTTGCCTCGCGTGACCTAGAACCGAGCCCTATTTTATATTGTATGTTTTATTTATAATGTTTCCCCTTCTATGGTGTAATGTTCTTATGCATGTATATGTTTGTTTGCTTGTGTCTGTTCATGTTCGCTACGGGTCATGAATAGACGCGATCTGTTCCCAAGGTTCGTGGAATCGACGATCAAGCTTTGTTGATCCTGAGATCAAACTCTTTGAGTTCTATAAGGTTGAAGACCCTAAGCAACTATTTGGTGAAGGCAAGTGTTCTCTAACCTATTTATGTCCTATTCACACGATAATTTATTTCCCTGCATTACATAATTGAAGCCTAAGGATTCACTAGCTTTCTATTCACATTGTCCTTGATTACCTTTTGGGTTATTATGGTTAGCTTTATGCTAGCGCTCTACTTTAATCAATGAACATGATGAGATACAATTATGATACGATGTTTTTATTCTTGATATGATGATGGACTTGTGACACTAAAGGGGCCTCGGGTTGTTTCCCGAGTACTTCTTCGTAAGGACCTGTTCGTTGGATGACCAGCTGAGAAAACAGTGCAACCATGAGGGTTGTATGGGACGCCCTTGGCCAAGTAATTAGGGAAGTCTTATGTTGGGTGCTGGTTTTGGTCATTGGGGACAGAGGAATATATTATGGCTCTTATATTTTCTCTCAGGGATCTAGGTACGTGCATCGTTCCCACGACTTTTCCTGAGGGCGAAGGGTGTAGGCTTGGGTACGTCAGATGGTCTCTATGCAGTGGTCATTTCCACCATTCGCATAGTGAGGACCCTAGGGAAAATCCACGTAGTGAGACCCTGCCAGTTCACCTTGGAAGTGATCAATGGGGAGTCGCGATCCTCAGGCAGAAAGGGAATGACGACTCATGGGTAAAGTGTGCAACCTCTGCAGAGGAATGAAACTGATATATCAGTCGCGCTCACGGTTATGAGCGGCCTTGGGAGCTCCTTTGATTAGAGTTACAGATGGTACAAGATACTATGTTCTATTTATGGATTTGGTTATAGATGATGATGATGATGATGATGATGGTTCTATTAATGATGTTTCTAACTATGGATTTTGGTATTTCCTCTATGAGGAGGTACTCTTTGGGGATAATAACTTGTGATTGATGATAAAACTTAGCTTATATTAATGAATAAAACTTGACAAAGTAAAAGCAACCTACTTTGAGCCTAACTCCACATAAAGCTAGTCAACTTCAGCCAAACGGGACATTTGCTGAGTACGTTGATGTGTACTCACCTTTGCTTTCACAAAACTCCAAGTTACCTTTGGTGCAACCTATGCTCAGGTAAAGAAGAATAAGGCGTTGAGGTGGATCTCCTGGAGTTTTAGGACTTCGACGAGTTCGAGGATTAGGCTAGCGACCTCCCCTAGTCAACTACTTGTGGAGGGTTTATTTATGTTGGCTACATTTCTATTATGTGCACTTTAATATAAATTATGTAAATGGCTCTAGTGTGTAATATTATTACTTACTCTTTATTATTATTCGAGGCATTAAGCTTTGATGAGACATTTATGTAAACGCTGTGTACGTGAGTTCTGGTCCTGGCACGTATATGTTTGCATTCAGTTTCATGAGATGTAATGGTAGGGGGCCCCTCGGCCTTATATACACGACCCCAGAGAGTTACCCCATCACAAGTTCTTATTACTATCTACTTGCTTATCTCTTTCTTTGTTGCAGATTGTATCCCTGCATATCTGGGGTCTTTATCGTCCAGCCGCCCAAGTTATCGCCGAGTGCATAGCCCTTCGGGTGTTTGTAACTGCATCACCCGACACATCTGTGATTCAATGACGCTTAACTCGAACGTCGGTCTTCATAAGCTTGGATCAGGCTCGCCTGAGTTGGCTACATCCTGCTAGCCCATCCCGTAAGGCGAGTCGGCAAGAAGCCCGTTAGGCGGCCGCGATATGTTTTAGTGTCCATGAGGACCTAGGGGATACCTATCCCCCACAGTCACCATCTTTTGGTCTATCGGACCATATATCATCTTAGATCACATTAATGAGTGCTTCAATGTGGTATGCGCAACCCTTAGACAAAAAAATGAGGCATCATCACTCATTTTAGGTTTTGGTTTTTTCTTTAGACCAATCTATGATCGCCTAGTCACCAGCATATACAATGCGTCGCTTCATTAAGTTGACTTATATTGAGTTATTGCTTGTGTTCTTTGTTTCGTAGGCAGGGATCAACCTTCTTAACATGTTCAACTATATTGTGACACAGTTGATAACTAGAGGAGATATGGTACTAAGGTTGCAAGATTGTAGTATTTTGATCTAAAGACATATCAATGTGATATGTTCCAACCGAAATGGGTGTTATATCCACCTGATAGAAGATCAAGAACCACATCCCCATTAAAGCACATTGTTGGAATCTTAGGAATTGATCCAAAAAAGGGAACTAATTCCTTGTGACACCCCAGGTGTCTATTTCGTGTTACGTCAGAAGATTTATCTTAATCTCGGATGCTCTGTGAAAATTTCTATTTCTCGACCGTGTCTATCTCTGATTATCCAGACTATCCATTCACAATTCACCGAATTCGGAGTTATTCGATCGCGAGAAACAACCAATTTTGGAGCGAGTTAAAACTTTCTCGGAACGAATGCAGACTCGAAGATCATTCTCGAATTATAAATCTCATCTGAAGCTCATTAAATCAAACTCTCGACGACTGTTATCTGATCTGAGCTCGAATCCAATTCCTTGGACTTCGATCGATGTTCGACTATTTTAATCTGAATCCGTACTCTCAAAAGAAATACTCAGTATGTCGTCCTCTAATCAAATCTTACTCGACTCAGCTTAATACCTCTGTGTCTAATCCGATTTCAAAAATCAACCTCGGCGACAATTTTTAAATATCGCGATTTGTCTCTTTCAAATCATAAATCCGAAAGCCGGTCGTATACCGAGACAATTTATTTTTGGATCATGCGTAGGGATTGTTGCCGAGCGAATTTAGATCAGACTCTCGACCGAGTTAATCGCCCGATCTTCCAAAATCTATTTCGCTCTATTCTCCGTAGAGACGAATTCCGCAGGAGCATTGTATTCTGGGAAACAATTAGCGATCCGATAATCTGTGTTTAATCAAAACACCAAAAAATAAAATGGAAATAAATTAGCGCGGCCCGATTTGGCGTTTTGGACCAGCCCAACCCAGCCCAATAGGCCCACTAAGAAACCATAACCCTACCTCATGCCTATAAATACGGACCCTCTCCCTTTGCACTTGGTTATTTTGCACCCCCACCCCTCTAAATTTTTGAGCCGCCACTCTCTTCCTCCTTCTCCCTCGCGCAGGTCTGCTCCAGCCGACTCCCTGTCTTCTTCCCGACAGCGGCCAGCAGGGAGCTCGGCCAGCAGCCATGGCGTCCTCCCCTACTTCCCCATGGAAGTCGGCTCCATCTCCATGCTCCCTCCCTAGCCGAGCACCTCCAGCAGCTATGGTTGAGCTTCTTTTCCCCCCTGATGTTCCTTTGCGCGCACGAGCTCCCTGGGCCGACCTCGACGAGCTCCATGTCCATGGGCGACGCAGCAGCTCCATTTCCTCCATGGCCATGGCGCCCCCCTGCTCTTCCCTGCCAGCGGCCAGGAAACGCCCAGGACCAGCACCCTACTCTGCCCAGCGCCCCCTTCTGCACGGCGTTCGGCAGCAGGGAGTTTTTTTTCTTCCCTGCGCGTAGGAGCTCATTGGGAGCACGCCGACGCCCCTGCTCGCCCCCTCCATCCTTTTCCCTTAGTGCGGCAGCGAGGAGCCCCTGCTCGGTCAGGTGCCATGGCGTCCAACTTTTCTGCGCAGCAGTGCCGGTTCAAAAAAAATAGCAGCCTCGGATCCCCTCCGCACCGCGTGCTTCGCTCGATCTGCGCAGTCCCGACCCACGCCGTCACGTTGGTGTTTGAGACAGCCCCGTGCCGCGTCGTCGATCTACGCAGCGCTTGCGAGCCATCGGAAAAAATCTTTGGTGAGCCCCTCGCTAGTATCCCATTATTTTTGGATCTCAAGTGCTTGATAAATTTTTTTGAACCATTGAGTGATGTTAATCGCAGCTAGATGTTGTCGCAGCATCTCGCGTGATGCATGATTCGGTGAAGCACCTAAACCATGGACGCATGCGCGACTCGAATCCATGATGCCAGGTTGATGGATTTATAATTTACTATTGATGTGATTCGGTTGATGGCATGCATATAGATATGGTGTATATTGGTGTTGAATATGTGTGACTATGATAGTTCATTTACGTGTCGCGAGGGTAGTTCGCCGATATATTAATTGATTGTTAAAATGCTTCATCGTAAAATAATGTGTTTGTGCGGCAAATTTAATGAGGCGTAAAGCATGCTTGGTAGTTTCCGTCGTCGACTAATGGGTTCGTCTATGTTAAAAATATTTTATGTATTCATCGTGGTGTAGGATAGAATGGATCGAAGATATAAATTAGGTGACATATGATGGGTATTTGGAAGACGAGATATGTTTAGTTAGAAAGGTGTGTTATCAAACGTGGTGTGTTTGGAAGTGACAAGTAGATTGGAAGTGTGGGGTTTGTCGAAGCACTGTGATGTCGAATGTGTATATCGAAGAGCATTGTAGTGGTAATTGCGTTAAGTTAATCGGTACTGTCTCTAGTGCACGCCACAATATGGTTGCATGCGAGACATAGTAAAATAAGGTGTGCTCGATGGGGATGTTCAGTCGTTGTAGGTGAAAATTGTCTTTTCTTAAATAGAGAGGTGGTGACATGCCGAAGTAGTCATCGCTTCCTCTATGTTTATATGTCGAGTCAAAATACGGGGTACTAGTGGTACGCTGGGCAGGCGGTGTCCAAATAAATTAACCGGTTGCTGTGTAGTTGTCGTGCGTGATTTATTGTTAGTGGGTAGTTGGATTACGAGTTATGTAAGGATTATGTTAGAAACTAGAATGCGGCGTGTAACTGTGTTCGTGTTGTGAATAATAGATAAGTAGGTCTTGTTGGTGTCATTAGCAAGTGGGATGATTCCTGTTGTGCAAAAAAATTTGAAAGGCGAAGAACATGTATAGTGTGTCGATCAAGTTAACTGATATGTTTCGTAAATATGCTTGTGATGCTTTTATGTGCATGATAAGATCGATGCCTTGTCGTCGTAGTCTCAGGAAATTTTCTGAAATATGCTAGTGCTCCACTGATGGGTTGAATGAACTTGAGATGTATTATAATAGCTGTGTGTGGTGCCGGTTATCCAAAAATGGCGAAAGGCGGTGTGTGATGGTAATTGGGAAATAGTCACGTCAATAGCCAACTCATGTTAGGTAGGAGTTGATTGTGTTAAGTGATTGTTATATATATGTTGTGTCTCGAATTGTGATAATAATAGGCAAGCCAACGTGTATGTTGTCTAGCAGATTGTGTCGTTGCTCTAGCTAGCCGACTCATTAGATGACTTTAGTTAAGCTTGTAGTCACGGTGATTTGCTTGTTGTAGTCTAAATGCGTATGTTTATGGTCGCGGATGAAAAGTAGTAGTGCTCATGTGATGTCTAAGTTAAAATGCAAGATATTGGTGAAAAGTGCTTCGATATTGATTGTTATAGAGAATGCGTTGTTAATTGAGTATGGTACTTTTAGTGCACGAAATGAGTTGAATAAAAATTAGTAAGTCTACTTGTTAGTCGTCATTTGATTAATTTAACTCTAACAAATGGTAAAGTGTTAGAATGGTTCAAGTCTCTAAAACGCGGCAATTCTTGAAATATATAGAAGCTGAAATTTATTAATTGTTGTTTTGGGTTGCACGCATTATTTTTGTCGTGCTGTTTGTTTAATGAACCAAATCATATTTTGTGATGTACGGAAATACGTACACACAGCGTCACAGGGCACGCGACGTGCGGCGCGCGGCTGAGCGCGCAGGACGCCTGATCCAGCAGGCAGCCAAGCCTAGCGGCTAGATCTAGAAAGAATAAAAGTGATTGATGGCTTTCCTATTAGTCTGGGCTAGATTTAGAAGGAATAAGAGTGATTAGTGATTGATGGCTTTCCTTTATTAGTCCGGGCTAGATTTAGAAGGGAATAAGAGTGATTAGTGATTGATGGCTTTCCTTTAATAATCCGGGCTAGATTTAGAAGGGAATAAGAGTGATTAGTGGCTTCCTTTAGTAGCCCTGGCCTATGGCCTTATATACCCCCTGTAAGCACCCATGATGAGGACAAGAAAGTTTTATCTCAGTCTCCTACCTCTCTCTCTAATCGGCAACAGGGGGCATAACCCGTTGACGAAGACCGCCGTTCCTGGGGGCATAACCCGGTCGGCAACACGGACGGCGGCTACGACCTTAGGAGCCACGGTCCTCCTACCCACGGGCCCGACGCCCTTGACAACCTGGTATCAGGAAGTCGGCGATCCCCAACCACCACCCCCAGCCCTTCAGCCACTGCAGCCGCACCACCACCAACAGCCCCCACCTCCCCGTCCACAGCTACGTCCAGGTTCATCACCATGGGTGACGGCGCTCAACCCTCCATGGCCGACGTCATGAAGATGCTCCAGACCCTGTCCTCCAACATGTCCAAGATGCAGTCCGACATGGTTATCATGCAGGAGAAGGTCGCCTTCGCGACCGCCTACGGCGGCCACCAAGATGGGCAGCCCCGCACGGATCACCCGCCGAAGTTCCAGAGGATGGAGTTCCCGCGCTATGACGGCAAGTCCGACCCGCTGATCTTCATCAACAAGTGCGAGTCGTTCTTTCAGATGGCATCTTACAACATGGACGACGTGGCCCAACTGTGGTTCCTCCAACTCCAGGAGGATGAGGGCACGCCGCCCTGGGGTCGCTTCAAGGAACTCCTCAACCTCCGGTTCGGACCAGCGCTGAGATCGGCGCAGCTGTTCGAGCTGACGAAGTGTCGACGCACGGGATCGGTGGAAGAATATTCCAACCGCTTCCAGGTCCTTCTTTCGCGTGCTGGCCGGCTGCAGGAAAGCCAACGCGTACAGCTGCACATAGGTGGGCTGCTGCCGCCACTGAGCCATCAGGTCCGCGTTCACGCGCCGGAGTCCCTGGCCGCAGCCATGAGCCTGGCCAGGATGCTGGAATTGGTGGAGCTAGACCGGCTCAGCTCCCTACTCCGTCGGGCGGCCCCGCGCGCGGCCCTGCCCACTCTACCTACGCAGCCAGCGCTGCCAGCGGCCGGCGCGCCTCCGGTGCTTCCCGTACCGGTTCCCCCAGCACAGCAGCTGGCCCTCCCGGCGCCTCCTCCACGCGGCGCGGCTGGGGCTGCCAAGCGCCTTACGATGGAGGAGCAGGCGGAACGTCGTCGTCTTGGCTTGTGTTACAACTGTAATGAGCCGTACTCCCGCGGGCACAATCAGGTGTGTCGCCGCGTCTTCTACATTGACGGCTTCGAGCTGGAGGACGCTTCCCAGGAGGCTGACGCCGTCGACACCTCCGCACCATTGTTCTCCCTTCGCGGTGTGGCTGGTATGCCCATTTGTGACTCCATGCAGGTGCGCGTGCAAGTGGGCGTCGTGACGCTGACTGCCCTTCTGGACACTGGCTCCACGCATAACTTCATCGCCGAGGCCGCAGCGTCACGCACAGGGCTTGCTGTCCAGACCAGCCCACGCCTCACGGCCACCGTGGCGAATGGCGAGCGCATCGTCTGCTCGGGTGTTTTCCGTCAGGCCCTGATCACCATCGCAGGCGAGGACTTTTGCGTCGACCTCTATGTGATGCCAGTGGCCGGCTAGGACGTCGTCCTCGGCACCCATTGGATGGTCACGCTAGGCAAGATGGTGTGGGACTTCACCACGCGCACCGTGGCCTTCACACGCCATGGCCGCCCCGTCTGCTGGGAGGACGTGGCCGCCCGGCGCACACCGCGCCTCGACAGCATCACGGCGCCCGAAGCCTTGCTGGAGGAGCTGCTGACCATGTTCGATGGCCTCTTCGCCGAGCCCTCGGGACTGCCACCGCCACGGGCGCGTGACCACAGCATCGTACTCAAGTCGGGCACACTGCCGGTAGCGGTCCAGCCGTACCGTTACCCGGCGGCCCACAAAGATGAGTTGGAGCGACAATGTGCAGCAATGATCGCACAAGGCATCGTGCGTCGCAGCGACTCCGCGTTCTCGTCCCCGGTCCTCCTTGTCAAGAAGCCGGACGGATCGTGGCGTTTCTGTGTCGACTACCGGGCGCTTAACACGCTCACGATCAAGGACGCATTCCCTATCCCAGTCGTCGACGAGCTGCTAGACGAGCTCCACGGGGCATGCTTCTTCACCAAGCTCGACTTGCGCTCCGGATACCACCAGGTCCGCATGCGGCCGACTGACGTGCACAAGACGGCGTTCCGCACACATGACGACCTCTGCGAGTTCCTGGTCATGGCGTTCGGGCTGTGCAACGCTCCCGCCACATTCTAGGCCATGATGAACGATGTCCTGCGCCCCTTCCTCCGCCGCTTCGTGCTGGTGTTTTTTGACGACATTTTGATTTACAGCCGCACATGGGCGGACCACCTTCGTCACCTACGTGCTGTCTTCGGCGCGCTTCAGCAGCACCAGCTCTTCGTCAAGCGCTCTAAGTGCGCTTTCGCGGCCTCCTCTGTCGCGTACCTGGGACATGTCGTCTCGGCGGCCGGAGTCGCCATGGACCCCGCCAAGGTGCAGGCGGTGCGAGACTGGCAGCAGCCGTGGTCGGCCCACGCGGTTCGCGGTTTCCTCGGTCTTGCCGGGTACTACCGGAAATTCGTGCACAACTATGGCACAATCGCCGCGCCGCTGACCGCCCTGCTCAAGAAGGACGGGTTCCTGTGGTCGGACGAGACGGTGGCTGCCTTCGCCGCTCTGAAGGAGGCGGTCACGTCGGCCCCGGTACTCGCCATGCCGGACTTCTCCAAGACGTTCGTCGTCGAATGCGACGCTTCGTCCCACGGCTTCGGGGCGGTGCTGGTCCAGGACAGCCACCCCGTTGCCTTCTTCAGTCGGCCCGTGGCGCATCGTCACCACGCCCTAGCCGCCTATGAGCGGGAGCTGATCGGCCTAGTCCAGGCAATCCGCCATTGGAGGCCCTACCTTTGGGGGCGCTGTTTCGAAGTCAAGACCGATCACTACAGCCTCAAGTACTTGCTGGATCAGAGGCTGTCCACCATACCACAACACCACTGGGTGGGCAAACTTCTCGGCTTCGACTTCTCCGTCGAGTACAAGCCGGGACATACCAATGCCGTCGTGGAAGCGCTCTCACGCCGCGACACACCGGAGGAGGGCTTGGTGCTAGCCTTGTCCGGACCACGCTTCGACTTCATAGATCGGCTACGTCAGGCACACACTGTCGACCCCACGCTCGCGGCCCTCCAGCACGACATCAGCAGCGGCGCCAGGTCGCGGCCCTGGGCGCTAACCGACGGCCTCGTCCACTATGCGGGCAGGCTGTACATTCCGCCCGCCTCCCCGCTGCTCCAGGAGATTTTGGTGGCGGTCCACGAGGAAGGCCATGAGGGCGTACAACGCACCCTGCACCGACTCCGGCGCGACTTCCATTTTTCTCACATGAAACGTGTGGTGCAGGATCTAATTCGTGGCTGTGCAGTCTGCCAACGCAACAAGCCCGACCATCAGCACCCGGCCGGCTTGCTGTTGCCCCTGCCAGTGCCGCAAGGGGTATGGACGGACATCGCCATGGATTTCGTCGAAGCGCTGCCTCGCGTCCGCGGCAAGACCGTCATCTTGATGGTGATAGACCGCTCAGCAAGTATGCACATTTCGTTCCCCTGGTGCACCCGTACACGGCCGAGTCTGTGGCGCAGGCATTCTTCACCGACATCGTCCGTCTCCACGGCATTCCCCAGTCGATCGTCTCTGATCGAGACTCGGTGTTCACCTCCAACTTCTGGAGCGAGCTGATGCGCTTGAGCAGTACCAAGCTACAGATGACCATGACATTTCATCCCCAGTCAGACGGCCAGTCCGAATCGGCGAACAAGGTCATCATCATGTATCACAGGTGCTTGACGGGAGATCGACCCCGCGACTGGTTGCGCTGGCTCCCATGGGCGGAATATATCTTCAACACCGCTTTTCAGTCGTCCCTGCGTGACACGCCGTTCCACGTCGTCTATGGCCGCGACCCTCCCTCACTTCGCTCCTACGAGCAGGGGGCAACGAGGGTGCCTACGGTTGGCCAGGACTTTGGAGGAGCGCGCGGAGTTCCTGACAGATATCCGACACCGGCTAGAGTAGGCCCAGGCTGTCCAGAAACATCATTATGATCGTCTACATCGTGACATCGACATGCAGGTCGGCGAGTGGGTACTGCTTCGTCTACGCCAGCGCCCGACGGCCTCTATGCCCGACTCGTCCGCTGGCAAGCTGAAGCCGCGGTTCTACGGCCCTTACCGCGTCGTCGAGCGCATCAACACCGTGGCTGTCCGCCTGGCCCTGCCTCCTCAAGCTCGCCTCCACGACGTCTTCCACGTGGGACTTCTCAAGAAGTTCCACGGCGCGCCTCCGCAAGAGCCTCCAGCTCTACCTCCGGTTCGCCACGGCGCAGTTATTCCAGAGCCAGAGCAAGCAGTCAAGATGCGGCTGCTCAGGGGAGTTCGGCAGGTCCTCATTCGCTGGTGGGGAGCCTCTCCGGCATCGGCTACTTGGGAGGATGTGGACACGTTCCACGCTTCATACCCACTCTTTCAGCTCGAGGACGAGCTGCCTCTCAAGGAGGGGAGAGATGTGATGTACGGAAATACGTACACACGGCGTCACAGGGCACGCGACGTGCGGCGCGTGGCTGAGCGCGCAGGACGCCTGATCCAGCAGGCAGCGCCTGATCCAGCAGGCAGCCAGGCCTAGCGGCTAGATCTAGAAAGAATAAAAGTGATTGATGGCCTTCCTATTAGTCCGGGCTAGATTTAGAAGCAATAAGAGTGATTAGTGATTGATGGCTTTCTTTTATTAGTCCGGGCTAGATTTAGAAGGGAATAAGAGTGATTAGTGATTGATGGCTTTCCTTTAATAATCCACGCTAGATTTAGAAGGGAATAAGAGTGATTAGTGGCTTCCTTAAGTAGCCCTGGCCTATGGCCTTATATACCCCCTGTAAGCACCCATGATGAGGACAAGAAAGTTTTATCTTAGTCCCCTACCTCTCTCTCTAATCGGCAATAGGGGGCATAACCCATTGACGAAGACCGCCGTTCCTGGGGGCATAACCCGGTCGGCAACACGGACGGCGGCTACGACCTTAGGAGCCGCGGTCCTCCTACACACGGGCCCGACGCCCTTGACATATTTTCTGTAGGAAAGCCATATAGAAGAGTTGTAGATAACCTTATTATCTTGCTTGTACAAAAATTTGACAGCCATAAACCTGATCGTTTAGGAGTTGTGCTTTTCACAAGCCCAGCACCTGAATCTGTCGAATTTCTGAACAGATTTCAGAAATTGCAATGGTTGCTTAAGTTAATGTTGAAATCAGTTATTGGTGGTCACAAGAAAGTTCTAGATAACTTTATTATCTTACTTGTGTTAAAAATTGACAGGCATAAGTCTGATCGTTTAGGAGTTATGCTTTTTACAAATTCAGTAACTTAATATGTCCAACTTTTGTACAGATTTCAGAGATTGAATTGTTTGCTTACGATAATGTTACAATCTGTATATGGTCGTTATAAGACAGTTGTAGATGCTTTTCTGATCTTGCTTGTGTTAAAATTTCATAACCATAGGCCTGATAGTTTAAGAGTTATGAATTTTACAAACTGGTTGTTGTGTTCTGTCCTCTGTCAGAACAGATTTCGAAAACTGTAATGTTTGATTTGATTAAACCTGGAATCACTTCTTGGTGATTATAAAAGTTATGTAGCACTTTTGCTAAGCTTTCTAAAAAGTCTTGGATCACTCTTTTTGGTGATCTGAAGATTAAGTTATGGATGTTTAAAGTCTGAAGACTGAATCTGTCCAATTCTGGACAGCAAAGCCTTCTAATGTCTTTTGTCCTTAGTTAAATATTGAATCACCTTGAGATGTTTATAAATGATATGTAGACAATTTTATTACCTTTCCAGAAAGACTAAGATCAATTTGTTTGGATGTCTGAATCTTTAGTTATGAAATTTTGAAGTCGTAAATCTGAATCTGTCCAAATCTGGACAGAGCTGCTGTGTTTGCACAATTCGACTTTGCTAAGTGTTGAACCATGTTGTGATGACAATACCAAAGCTGTAGAGCACTTTCTAAACTTCCCAGGAAGTCCTAGTTTGCTATTTTTGGATTAATATTTGAAAAGTTATGATTAAAACATGTAACTGCTGTATTGCTGTCCAAAAATCTGCAAGTGCGCAATTGATTGTTTAGTTCACTTGTTGGCTAAAAATGCTTAGTTAGCACTTAGCGGACATAGACTTTAGTGTCTAAACTTAGTATAACATGTGTTCCATGATTAATGTGCTTGCTTGAGTAGTTGGTTGTGGATAGAAATTCCTCCTCTGTTGAACTGGTGCTTGGGATGCTTTTGTGTGATAAATAGAAGAACTAATGAAAATCCGTGGCAAGTTAAATAAATGCTCGTACTTATGGGGTCGTATTTGTGTTGCGTAAATATACAAAATGTTGTCGTCTTTTAGTGGTGTTAATGTTGTGCGCTCAATGATATGTAGTAGCTAACGCTAGTGTGTGCGGTCGCTTATGATGCCCGCTACTTAGTGTTTAATTCGCTAACATGTACTTAAAGTATCTTGTGCTATTTCATTATATTCATACATATGCATCTTGCATCTCATTTAGGACCGAGAGAGGATGATCGTGCAAGTGATGTGGTGCCACCCACAAGATACAGTCAGTGGACGACCCAAGGAAGGATGGACATAACCAGTGGATGCTCGCCAAGCGAGTACCTCCCCAGCAAACACTACCTAAGTGTTAAATTAAAGGCAAGCCCCGATTTTATGCATAACCGTTATATATGCTATTTTACTACACTTAATGATTGTAGGTTTGTACTGTGCACTTAAGTGTAGGAGTTACCTGAAACCTTAGTTGCATTAACTCAGGATTCCTTTTGAGATGGATACTAGTATGCTAGGTCGAGTAGTTGCTTTACTAATTAGGGATCTCGGTAGAAGTCGAGTGATTTTTCTAGCACTCGCGCGAGGTAAGGAATTGGTTGTATCCATTTTCATATCGTAATGATGTTGGTCTATGGACAACGATTCATGGGGATTGGTTGTCTACAAGACGGAAATTGGAATAAGGATTAAGGTGTGGTACCGTGTGTCAAGCGTTTGAACGTACTAAACATATACCGAGAAATATGGTAAATCGGTAAGCCTAGTGCCTGAGTGAACCTGTCCGCATATTGCCCTCCTCACGCGACCTGAGACATGGTCTCCTATTCCGGTTATGGTGGGTACAAGTGTGGTCACTGCACAATGGTAGTCGGGGTCAGTGAGGCATTGTACGCCAAGGCGGTGAGCCCCTTTCTGTTGCCAGGGAATCGATGGGGACGGTTGATGTGTGTGGGGACGGAATGCCTCGCCGCGTCGTGTGTTTAGGTTTACCTTGCAAGGATAAAAACTCGATTCGAATCGTCTGCTTCTCGTAGCTAATGAGACTGCTTGATCCATGCTGCTACATTGAGTAATAAGTGGAAATGAGTTGACTGCCAAAAGGTTGATTGCTTAAAAATGTTTGATATCATGTATGAGTAGCTAGGTACTCATCTAGTTTAAAAAGGATCATACTAAAACTTGAAAAGCTAAAACTTGATTTTAGACTCAGCTAGTGCTTTTGGCAAACCAAACCCCTCAGCCAAACAGCTGTATGTCTAGAGGTAGAGGAGTAGACTCCTCACACCGGGTAAGTCTAGCTGAGTATTAGTATACTCAGCCTTGCTTGTGGCACAATTTTTGCAGGTATTCTTTAGGATGATTGGTTGCTGGTGTGACTTGGCCTCCATCCCTGACACCGCGATAGACGGTCAAGTGGGGTATTGCTTCCGCAGGAGAGGACCAGGAGGAGTAGCGTGGCCAGGCTTCGCCATGTTACTTGGTTTTCTCCGTTAGTTATTTCCGCTGCATTAAAATTTATAGTTATTATTTCTGAAACTCCGATAATGTAATCACTAATGATACTTATTAAATGTGTGGTATTATGTTTTATTGTATTTCTCTGTGCCTCACCTTCGAGTGAGCTAGTGGTATTCGATCCTTGTTAAGTGGCTTTATCGGACTAGATCCGAGGGACTGACGGTTTATTCCTATTTAAGTGTGGTCTAGCCTCTAAGGCAGGACTTAGGCAGTTAACTTGGAATAATTCGGGCGGTTCCGCCACAGCTGTTATCGGAGCGAATACCACCACAGAGGAATCAATAAGTCGTGAATACCAACTTTTCTAAAAGTAAAACTTGCTAGAAACCAATGTTAGATAGATATCAGGATGATAAGGATAGACCTAGGACGTGAAGCCTTAGGAAATAGATGGGTAGCTAGGTGGCTATGTATATAGGCCATAAAGGCTATTACTACTACTATTAGGATGCTGTAGAAGCATCTGACAAACTAGTTAGGTATGAGAAGACGACTAGAATGAGCATGCATCATGATCGTCGCATTATAATTGTCTCTTGTGCATCAACATGCTTCTCTCACCTTTATTCCCATAATAAGAACTTGTGAATAATGTGATGTATTGCCACCTTGCGAACTCTAAGAAATGCCTTACCTCGTGTCAGATTGGTAAGTCTTGTTAGGTCGTGCTATGTGTTTCTCTTGTCTTGCTAGCTAGGTGGTATTGTAATTGTTCAACCCTCTTTACCAATAAAAAAATTTGTTGCCTGTTTTTCCCATAAAAGACCTCCTTCTCCAAACAACCTAGTGGTTAGCAAGTGAAACCCTAAAAAAATCAAATCACATGATTGTATTGGTGTTTTCTAGCCCTTGTGTGTTGCGCTATTGGTAATGCACCTGCACAGCTTATAGACCCCCACAGCTTGACCGCTAGACCAACCCAAGTCTCCTTGTGCACTTGTTGTGTTAAAAAAAATTGTTGTTTGGTGTCTAATTGCACAAACCCTATCAAGGCCATGTTTCTTTCCATAGATCCTGTCCCGAATCTTCATAGCATTTCTGCTGCTCATCCTAGCAGATCTTGTTTTCCTACCTCTCCTTTGTCCGAATCTGGTAATCTTTTTCCTTGTGAATCATGTTGTGGCCTTACCATCCAAATCTCCGAATCATTTAATGATTCTGCCCCGTTATATGGTTATATGCTATAACTCGTTCTCAAGTATCGGATGTTGATCTGCCTAATCTCTCATTTCTGGTCAGTCTCATACCCCTCCTCTGAAGATCATGATGTTGTTATCAATTTTATCTCTAAACAGTGTATCCATTTGGTTCAATGGATTATGTTGTTGTCTTTAGTTCTCTCATATCTCTAAAAGCTCATCAATCTTGATCTCATGGTTGGTTCCTCCTCATATTAAATATCGTGTCAATCTTTGGATGATAATCTCCGTGATGATCATAAAATAGTTCTCTGAGTTAAAGAAAATTTTCATGTGATGCTCTTTTGTCAGTAGTCTCTGCTTCAACTCCGATCACATTCTTATTTTCTGAGCCAAACTCTCATGGGCTTCATCTATCTGTGCTATGTGGATTTCTCATTGGTTACGTTTGGTAATGGTGTTATGGCTAACGACTGATGGTGCCACGACGAAACCGAGAGCCTATTATGGTGCACACATGGTTGAGCTACTCGGCACGCGCTGGTATCGCGGTTAATAGTCGTGATCCATTGCGAGACTATACCGATGTGCTGTCTTTTGTGAACATTCTCTCAGAGTGATCGCTGCATTTTGTCTCAACATGCCGCGAAATTCTATCCAAATCTATCTTCAGTATCTGGTCAGATACCCTTTCAAGAATTTGCATCTATCTTCAGTCTGGAAGTTACATGCTTCTCCACCCTTAAAGATCCTCATCCGAATCTCGGGACGAGATTCTTTTAAGGGGGGAAGGTTGTGACACCCCAGGTGTCTATTTCGTGTTACGTTAGAAGATTTATCTTAATCTCGGATGCTCAATGGAAATTTCTATTTCTCGATCGTGTCTATCTCTGATTATCCAGACTATCCATTCACAATTCACCGAATTCGGAGTTATTCGATCGCGAGAAACAACCAATTTTGGAAAACTTTCTCGGAACGAATGCAGACTCGAAGATCATTCTCGAATTATAAATCTCATCTGAAGCTCATTAAATCAAACTCTCGACGACTGTTATCTGATCTGAGCTCGAATCCAATTCCTCAGACTTCGATCGATGTTCGACTATTTTAATCTGAATCCGTACTCTCAAAATAAATACTCAGTATGTCGTCCTCTAATCAAATCTTACTCGACTTAGCTTAATACCTCTGTGTCTAATCCGATTTCAAAAATCAACCTCGACGACGATTTTTAAATATCGCGATTTGTCTCTTTCAAATCATAAATCCGAAAGTCGGTCGTATCCCGAGACAATTTATTTTTGGATCATGCGTAGGGATTGTTGCCGAGCGAATTTAAATCAGACTCTCGGCCGAGTTAATCGCCCGATCTTCCGAAATCTATTTCGCTATGTTCTCCGTAGAGACGAATTCCGCAGGAGCATTGTATTCCGGGAAATAATTAGCGATCTGATAATCCGTGTTTAATCAAAACACCATAAAATAAAATGGAAATAAATTAGCGCGGCCCGATTTGGCGTTTTGGACCAGCCCAGCCCAGCCCAATAGGCCCACTAAGAAACCATAACCCTACCTCATGCCTATAAATACGGACCCTCTCCCTTTGCACTTGGTTATTTTGCACCCCCACCGCTCTAAATTTTTCAGCCGCCACTCTCTTCCTCCTTCTCCCTCGCGCAGGTCTGCTCCAGCTGACTCCCTGTCTTCTTCCCGACGGCGGCCAGCAGGGAGCTCGGCCAGCAGCAATGGCGTCCTCCCCTTCTTCCCCATGGAAGCCGGCTCCATCTCCATGCTCCCTCCCTAGCCGAGCACCTCCAGCAGCCATGGTTGAGCTTCTTTTCCCCCTGATGTTCCTCTGCGCGCACGAGCTCCGTGGGCCGACCTCGACGAGATCCATGTCCATGGGCAACGCAGCAGCTCCATTTCCTCCATGGCCATGGCGCCCCCCTGCTCTTCCCAACCAGTGGCCAGGAAACGCCCAGGACCAGCACCCTCCTCTGCCCAGCGCCCCCTTCTGCACGGCGTTCGGCAGCAGGGAGTTTTTTTCTTCCCTGCGCGTAGGAGCTCATTGGGAGCACGCCGACGCCCCTGCTCGCCCCCTCCATCCTTTTCCCCTAGTGCGGCAGCGAGGAGCCCCTGCTCGGTCAACTGCCATGGCGTCCAAGTTTTCTGCGCAGCAGTGCCGGTTCAAAAAAAACAGCAGCCTCGGATCCCCTCCGCACCGCATGCTTCGCTCGATCTACGCAGTCCCGACCCACGACGTCGTGTTGGTGTTTGAGACAGCCCCGTGCCGCGTCGTCGATCTACGCAGCGCTTGCGAGCCGTCGTAAAAAATCTTTGGTGAGCCCCTCGCTAGTATGCCATTATTTTTGGATCTCAAGTGCTTGATAAATTTTTTTGAACCATTGAGTGATGTTAATCGCATCTAGATGTTGTCGTAGCGTCTCGCGCGATGCATGATTCGGTGAAGCACCTAAACCATGGACGCATGCGCGACTCGAATCCGAGATGACAGGTTGATGGATTTATAATTTACTATTGATGTGATTCGGTTGATGGCATGCATATAGATATGGTGTATATTGGTGTTGAATATGTGTGACTATGATAGTTCATTTACATGTCGCGAGGGTAGTTCGCCGATATATTAATTTATTGTTAAAATGCTTCATCGTAAAATAATGTGTTTGTGCGGCAAATTTAATGAGGCGTAAAGCATGCTTGGTAGTTTCCGCCGTCGACTAATGGGTTCGTCTATATTAAAAATATTTTATGTATTCATCGTGGTGTAGGATAGAATGGATCGAAGATATAAATTAGGTGACATATGATGGGTATTTGGAAGACGAGATATGTTTAGTTAGAAAGGTGTGTTATCAAACGTGGTGTGTTTGAAAGTGACAAGTAGATTGGAAGTGTGGGGTTTGTCGAAGCACTGTGATGTCGAATGTGTATATCGAAGAGCATTGTAGTGGTAATTGCGTTAAGTTAATCGGTATTGTCTCTAGTGCACGCCACAATATGGTTGCATGCGAGACATAGTAAAATAAGGTGTGCTCGATGGGGATGTTCAGTCGTTGTAGGTGAAAATTGTCTTTGCTTAAATAGAGAGGTGGTGACATGCCGAAGTAGTCATCGCTTCCTCTATGTTTATGTGTTGAGTCAAAATACGGGGTACTAGTGGTACGCTGGGCAGGCGGTGTCCAAATAAATTAACTGGTTGTTGTGTAGTTGTCGTGCGTGATTTATTGTTAGTGGGTAGTTGGATTACGAGTTATGTAAGGATTATGTTAGAAACTAGAATGCGGCGTGTAACTGTGTTCGTGTTGTGAATAATAGATAAGTAGGTCTTGTTGGTATCATTAGCAAGTGGGATGATTCCTGTTGTGCAAAAAAAAATTTGAAAGGCAAAGAACATGTGTAGTGTGTCGATCAAGTTAACCGATAGGTTTCGTAAATATGCTTGTGATGCTTTTATGTGCATGATAAGATCGATGCCTTGTCATCGTAGTCTCAGGAAATTTTCTGAAATATGCTAGTGCTCCACTGATGGGTTGAATGAACTTAAAATGTATTATAATAGTTGTGTGTAGTGCCGGTTATCCAAAAATGGCGAAAGGCGGTGTGTGATGGTAATTGGGAAATAGTCACGTCATTAGCCAACTCATGTTAGGTAGGAGTTGATTGTGTTAAGTGATTGTTATATATATATTGTCTCGAATTTTGATAATAATAGACAAGCCGACGTGTATGCTGTCTAGCAGACTGTGTTGTTGCTCTAGCTAGCCGACTCTTTAGATGACTTTAGTTAAGCTTGTAGTCGCGGTGATTTGCTTGTTGTAGTCTAAATGTGTATGTTTATGGTCGCGGATGAAAAGTAGTAGTTCTCATGTGATGTCTAAGTTAAAATGCAAACTATTGGTGAAAAGCGCTTCAATATTGATTGTTATAGAGAATGCGTTGTTAATTGAGTATGGTACTTTTAGTGCACGAAATGACTTCAATAAAAATTAGTAAGTCTACTTGTTAGTCATCATTTGATTAATTTAACTCTAACAAATGGTAAAGTGTTAGAATGGTTCAATTCTCTAAAACGCGACAATTCTTGAATTATATAGAAGCTAAAATTTATTAATTGTTGTTTTGGGCTGCACGCATTGTTTTTGTCATGCTGTTTGTTTAATGAACCAAATCATATTTTCAGTAGGAAAGCCATATAGAAGAGTTGTAGATAACCTTATTATATTGCTTGTACAAAAATTTGACAGCCATAAACCTGATCGTTTAGGAGTTGTGCTTTTCACAAGCCCAGCTCCTGAATCTGTCGAATTTCTGAACAGATTTCAGAAATTGCAATGGTTGCTTAAGTTAATGTTGAAATCAGTTATTGGTGGTCACAAGAAAGTTCTAGATAACTTTATTATCTTACTTGTGTTAAAAATTTACAGGCATAAGTCTGATCGTTTAGGAGTTATGCTTTTTACAAATTCAGTAACTGAATATGTCCAACTTTTGTACAGATTTCAGAGATTGAATTGTTTGCTTACGATGATGTTACAATCTGTTTATGGTCGTTATAAGAAAGTTGTAGATGCTTTTCGGATCTTGCTTGTGTTGAAATTTCATAACCATAGGCCTTATAGTTTAAGAGTTATGAATTTTACAAACTGGTTGTTGTGTTCTGTCCTCTGTCAGAACAGATTTCGAAAACTGTAATGTTTGATTTGATTAAACCTGGAATCACTTCTTGGTGATTATAAAAGTTATGTATTAATTTTGCTAAGCTTTCCAAAAAGTCTTGGATCACTCTTTTTGGTGATCTAAAGATTAAGTTATGGATGTTTAAAGTCTGAAGACTGAATTTGTCCAATTCTTGACAGCAAAGCCTTCTAATGTCTTTTGTCCTGAGTAAATATTGAATCACCTTGAGATGTTTATACATGATATGTAGACAATTTTATAACCTTTCCAGAAATTCTAAGATCAATTTGTTTGGATGTCTGAATCTTTAGTTATGAAATTTTGGAGTCGCAAGTCTGAATCTGTCCAAATCTGGACAGAGCTGTTGTGTTTGCACAATTCGACTTTGCTAAGTGTTGAACCATGTTGTGATGACAATACCAAAGCTGTAGAGCACTTTCTAAACTTCCTAGAAAGTCCTAGTTTGCTATTTTTGGATTAATATTTGAAAAGTTATGATTAAAACATGTAACTGCTGTATTGCTGTCCAAAAATCTGCAAGTGCGCAATTGATTGTTTAGTTCACTTGTTGGCTAAAAATGCATAGTTAGCACTTAGCGGACATAGACTTTAATGTCTAAACTTAGGATAACATGTGTTCCATGATTAATGTGCTTGCTTGAGTAGTTGGTTGTGGGTAGGAATTCCTCCTCTGTTGAACTGGTGCTTGGGATGCTTTTGTGTGATAAATAGAAGAACTAATGAAAAGTTGTGGCAAGTTAAATAAATGCTCGTACTTATGGGGTCGTATTTGTGTTGCGTAAATATACAAAATGTTGTCGTCTTTTAGTGGTGTTAATGTTGTGCGCTCAATGATATGTAGTAGCTAACACTAGTGTGTGCAGTCGCTTATGATGTCCCGCTACTTAGTGTTTAATTCGCTAACATGTACTTAAAGTATCTTGTGCTATTTCATTATATTCATACATATGCATCTTGCATCTCATTTAGGACCGAGAGAGGATGATCGTGCAAGTGATGTGGTGCCACCCACAAGATGCAGTCAGTGGACGACCCAAGGAAGGATGGACATAACCAGTGGATGCTCGCCAAGCGAGTACCTCCCCAGCAAACACTACCTAAGTGTTAAATTAAAGGCAAGCCCCGGTTTTATGCATAACCGTTATATATGCTATTTTACTGCACTTAATGATTGTAGGTTTGTACTGTGCACTTAAGTGTAGGAGTTACCTGAAACCCTAGTTGCATTAACTCAGGATTCCTTTTGAGATGGATACTAGTATGCTAGGTCGAGTAGTTGCTTTACTAATTAGGGATCTTGGTAGAAGTCGAGTGATTTTTCTAGTACTCGCGCGAGGTCAGGAATTGGTTGTATCCATTTTCATATCGTAATGATGTTGGTCTGTGGACAACGATCCATGGGGATTGGTGGTCTACGAGACGGAAATTGGAATAAGGATTAAGGTGTGGTACCGTGTGTCAAGCGTTTGAACGTACTAAACATATGTCGAGAAATATGGTAAATCGGTAAGCCTAGTACCTGAGTGAACCTGCCCGCAGATTGCCCTCCTCACGCGACCTGAGACGTGGTCTCCCATTCTGGTTATGGTGGGTACAAGTGCGGTCACTGCACGACGGCAGTCGGGGTCAGTGAGGCATTGTACGCCAAGGCGGTGAGCCCCTTTCTGTTGCCAGGGAATCGATGGGGACGATTTATGTGTGTGGGGACGGAGTGCCTCGCCACGTCGTGTGTTTAGGTTTACCTTGCAAGGATAAAAACTCGATTCGAATCGTCTGCTTCTCGCAGCTAATGAGACTGCTTGATCCATGCTGCTACATTGAGTAATAAGTGGAAATGAGTTGACTGACAAAAAGGTTGATTGCTTAAAAATGTTTGATATCATGTATGAGTAGCTAGGTACTCATCTAGTTTAAAAAGGATCATACTAAAACTTGAAAAGCTAAAACTTGATTTTAGACTCAGCTATTGCTTTTGGCAAACCAAACCCCTTAGCCAAACAGCTGCATGTCTAGAGGTAGAGGAGTAGACTCCTCACATCGGGTAAGTCTAGCTGAGTATTAGTATACTCAGCCTTGCTTGTGACACAATTTTTGCAGGTATTCTTTAGGATGATTGGTTGCTGGTGTGACTTGGCCTCCATCCCTGCCACCGGGATAGACGGTCAAGTGGGGTATTGCTTCCGTAGGAGAGGACCAGGAGGAGTAGCGTGGCCAAGCTTCGCCATGTTACTCGGTTTTCTCCGTTAGTTATTTCCGCTGCATTAAAATTTTTGGTTATTATTTCTGAAACTCCGATAATGTAATCACTAATGATACTTCTTAAATTTGTGGTATTATGTTTTATTGTATTTCTGTGTGCCTCACCTTCGAGTGAGCTAGTGGTATTCGATCCTGGTTAAGTGGCTTTATCGGACTAGATCCGAGGGACTGACGGTTTATTCCTATTTAAGTGTGGTCTAGCCTCTAAGGCGGGACTTAGGCACTTAAGTTGGAATAATTCGGGCGGTTCCGCCACATTCCTTTAGTAAGAATGACATATTATGGGTGTTTTGTTATATGGCCAATCGAAAGGAGGTGCTTAAATTGGAAGACACTAGGAGGTAAGGGTAAAGTTTTGAGTAACCATAGGCATATTACTAATGTATAACTCCCTTGTAGTGTTAACCAAAGGGAAGTAATCTACTTGCGAGCTTCCTTTCTAGGTCATATGTAGTTCTGAATATAGTTATCAAAGGTGTGTTTTATATTACATTACCATCTTAGTTTATCAGCAGATCTAGTTAAAAACTCCTAAGTTATAGTTTATCTAGCACTGGCTAACATGTAAAAGGCATTGCATGACACCGCATGGTTTTCCAATTCTTTCTTAAGTGCAACCTGCATATGCGACTATTCTTTCTAGACTTCATGAGGAGCCATCTCTTAGGTTCATCCTACACTATTATTCTACTTATAGTTCCTTGCATACAACTATAATTATTTCTCCACTAGGTTTGATATAACCATTGGAATACTCCTAGATGAAAAAGCCACAACATCATTATGTGTTTGTAGTATAAATAGGTTGCATAAGTGATGCCAACACCTTCATAGCTTCATGTTGTTGCAATGCATCTTACAGAAGTGCTCAGTTAAATCGATTTTACTACAATTTTGCAACATCTTATAAAAATGTCACAAAGTATTGTTCGATAGGGTTACTTTTAGTGCCAAGTAGCATATAACATTCAAGAAATGATGCTTAAAGAGAGTACAAGCTCATTATAGATAGAGCCAACAACTGCACACGTCACAATGTGTGATTTATGATGATGGAAATACCTTGTGTGTAAGTTTTTCATCCTCACATTGGTGAAAGCACTTTGTTTGTATACATGTTTAGATTCTTGGTTGGTTTGCAGGTGCTCCCATGGGTATTTTGTTCGCACAAGTGATATTTGTGTGTTTAGTTTTCTACCCATGTACTACCGGAACAGACTGCTTTACCGAGTGCCGCAAGCACTCGACAAAGCCTGAAAAACACTCGGCAAACTCTTTGCCGAGTGTGACACTAGGCAAATAGAACTCGATAAACTATACATCGGCAATGGCCTCTTTGTCGAGTGCATTATGTCGGGCACTTGGAAAAGAAAAGTCGTCATGATGGCGACAAGTGACGGTTACCGAAACTTTGCCGAGTGTATTCAATTACATTCGGCAAAGAGGGAACCTTTGCCAAGTGCCTGATGGCATGGCACTCAGCAAATAAAGCTCCAGTGGGCCCCCACTAGAGCCTTTGTGCCGAGAGCTGCAAACTGGCACTCGACAAAGGGAGCTCCTTTGCCAGGTGCCTACTTATCTGACACTCGGCAAAGGGAGCACCAGTGGGCCCCTTTGCTAGTCACTTTGCTGAGCATGCTGGCCGACACTCAGCAATGGAAGCTTCTTTGCCGAGTGTCAGGACTACAACACTTGGCAAATAAGCTTTACTGGTTCCTAGGTGTGTCTTCTTTACCGGGTGCTAAGGTCATTGCATTCGGCAAAGACACTCTTTGCCGAGTGTAACACTCGGCCAAGTGACCAGAAACCTGCTTTTTATTTGTTTTTATTATTCCATCCAAACAAACAAAACATATGTCACATAATCATCACATATATGTCATAGAGTTCACATGATCATCACATACATCATATAGACCACATATCTCACAAAAACACAAATCTCACAAGTTTTTCACAAACATAAGTACTACCACAAACATAAGTATCACAAAGACCACAAATCTCACAAGTTCAAACCAAGTTTCACAAACATAAGTATTATCGGACCCACACAAACATAAGTATAACAAGTTTGACAAACATAAGTCTCACAATCACCACTAAGAGATCATTAGCGTGGTGGTTGGTTGGACTAGTTCGGCGAAGGGCTGGGCAATCCATGGGGTTGTTTGATGTCGTTGATTGTCCCTACACAAAGAAGAGATTGTATGTGAGACCAGATGAATATATTATCCTCGACGAAATTGTCTCACCGCCTCCTCTCTCAAAAGATGTGCTTCACCATAAAAAATCCAGAGAGTATAGTCTGGCGTAAATCCATTCTTCCAAATATGTTCTTCAATAGTCTTCTTTGTTTGTCTTTTCCTATTGGCACATTTGTTGCACGGACATAGGACTAGACTCGCTCCTTTAGCAGCTTTGCCAAATGCATGTTTCAAGAAAGCATCAGTCTTTCTAATCCATTCAGGGTGACATCATCCCTTCTTACGCGCCCCGTGTACATCCACTCACGGTCCTCTATCCTCTAACATATATAACAACATAGTGTAATATAAACATGTAATGCACTACACTATGTTCCTACCTTCTAATAGGTGAGGATAAGTCCTAATCTCACCCGCAGTTGCGTAGATGGGGTTAGTTTCCATGCTCTACTCCAATCCGAGATAGAATTTCGGCAGCACCTCGCCGTTGGTCTCCAAATACACGTCCTGACAGGGAGAGTGTGTATCCGGAGAACAACAGGGAGGTGACATTGAAACTCTATCTCGGATCAAAGTAGAGCATGGAAACTAACCCCATTTATGTAACTGCGGGTTGTCCAAAAAACATGGACAATTTGAAATAAATACATTTGTAGATATACAAAGATCTACATATCTATATCATATCTCTTTTGAATGGGGGACGCCTAACTGGGTTACGTGATCTATTACCATGATACGAAAATGGAGGTTATACATAGGGTGGTGGTGGAGTCAGGCTAGAGGTGCTATGGTGGGTCGGTGCAGTGGTGACACGACGCAGTGAAGGTAGACATGCAGTGGCTAGGAAGACCTCTACAAAAAAGACCTCTGCAAAAAAGGAACACAATTCTGTCAACACAAAAATTTGACAGCGCCTCCCCTGCACGGTGAGGTTTACAAAACCTACAAATAAAAGTAACAACATGATGACCGTCAATCACAAATATATTTTCAATCCATCTTTAAGAATATATCAAACCACATCTAATCCACATCCATGTCGCACCAATATTAAAACTACCACACACAATATTAAGGTTTAAATCCACCACATGAATATTAATTCTACCACACAATATTAATGCCGACAAGTTTCACTCACATGTGTTTGGGTAATATACTACCACCTAAATTCTAAAAAAATACCATAAATTTTCATAAATTCTTACAAATTCTCACGAAATTAACACAAATTCTCACAATTGAACTGAAATTGGTAAATTACCGAGGTTGGGGCGGGGACGACGTCGGTGGGGATCTCCGGGGTGGGATCGGGATCGAAGACTGGGTGGGGCTGGAGCGGTGCTGGTGGTTCCAAGATGGTGCTGGCGGACTGGGGTAGCGGTGCAGCAGCGTCAGGGGCGTGAGCGAGGGCGACATGTGGAGGTGTCAGAGCACAGCGGCATGATGGGCGTGGGGGCGTGAGCGAGTGTGTGAGTAAGTGAATCAGACAGAAGACGACCGATAGTTAGGGTTATGCAAAATGGCTTTGCTGAGTGCCCATGATCTGACACTCGACAAAGAATTTTTTACTTTTTTAAAAAAGAAAATAAACTTTGTCGAGTGCCCGAGATCTGGCACTTAGCAAAGATTTTTTTACTGTGTTATGAAAGTTGTCACGCATTATGTGTAAAAACCTAGCCAGCCTCCATAGAAGTTTTATAATTTCATGTGAAGGCCAGCTAGGTTTCTACACAACGTGCGTGAGAACTTTTACGAGACATTGTCAAATTTTTATAAGAGTCTCTACATATGATATCATGACGTGTTGACAAGTTTCATGATTTTCTGACTTTGTTTGTATTTTATAGATTTTTAAAACAACTGGATCACAAGTTCAAAAGTTCCGGTCTATTCCTGAAATAGGTCGTAACTTGTGCTAACTAACATGAATATCATTTTTGCATTCAATGTTTTCTATGAAATAGGTCGTAACTTGTGCTAACTAACATGAATATCATTTTTGCATTCAATGTTTTCCATTTTTCGAGTGACCTACCGTGCAAATCTAAATTATTCAAAGAAATTCAATTAAACGAACTAAATCTAATAGTTATAGAAAACACTTCGATAATTGTGCCAAAATTTAACATGTAGGTCTATATCATGCTACAAAAACTTTGGTGAAAAAAATATTTTGCCGAGTGTCAAGCAAAGACACTCGGCGAAGCCTTACTTTGCCAGCAAAGAAGTTAGTTTACCGAGTGTTAACTCCTGACACTCGGCATAGTTAACGACCGTTAACTATATACGGCTACTTACGACCCTTTGCCGAGCGTCGCGTTTCACCTAGAGCTTGACACTCGACAAAGCCTCCTTTGCCGAATGTCAGTTTATGCCGAGTGTTTTGCAGGCAAAGGAGGTATGTGCCAAGTGTCTTTGTTCTTCGAGAGTGGCACTCGACAAAGCATGTTTTGTCGAGTGTCCGATAAATTGCCCTCGGCAAAGAACTGGGCCCTCGACAAAGAGCCAGATTCCGACAGTATGGTGGATTATAGGTGTGGGTGTAGATTTGTGATTTAGCTCATACATGCAGGTCTATGTACACTCAACCCATTGTAATGCATTTATTCTCATTCCTAGAGCTAGTAAAAGGTTGATGGAAAAGTGCAACAAAGCCTCAACTCCATTATCACTTTGGCGCTTTGTTAATGTAGAGTTACCATAATAGATGTGTTTTTTATTGAGACTCACAAAAACATCATTGAAGCTCTATTACTTGGTAGTGATGAGTTCAACTCTTGGGGTTTGGTTGAGTTTATGAAGCTTTTTAGTTCATTCTATTGTGGTTTAGTAAAATTCAAGCATATATCCTAAGTAATTTGGTGAGTACAAAAATGAAGTTAACACCATATAAAGCATCTCGTTAGTCTATGCTAACTGGGCCACCTACAAATGATTGAGAGCCCACAATGGTTGTTTATAACTTGTCCTACATAAAGCCCCAAGGAGATGTCCTCATTTGCACCTTTTGTGTTATGGACACCCATTCCTCACCCTCCTCTAATCGTCTCTCTCATCTCCATCCAGATCTACAATTTGTTTCGATGACTAGTCGCTTGCCCCCTCTCTCGCCGCCGGCAACTCACTCTCCTCCCCTTCCTTCTCTCCCACCGCTGGCAACTCACTCTCCTCCCCTTCCTCCTTTCCTGCTTTCAGCAACTCACTCTCCTCCCCACCATTCTCTCCAACCATCGACAACTCACTCATCTTCCCTACCTCTTGCAACTACTTGCTTTCCTCTCCTCTCAACAACAACAACTCACCTCCCTTCCCTTCGATTGGTGACTGCTTCCATCCCTCCCCTCCCACCAAGACCTCCTTATCCATTACAAAGATGCAAGCCTCAGCGACATCGGCGGCCAACATCATCCCACATAGTTAGGAATGGTAAGTATTCTTATTTTTTCCTTTTCTGTGTACATGTCTCTCTATTTCTTGTTCCATGTATAATGTGAACCTATATGTTAGGGTTAAGTGATGTATGCATGTTAAAATCCTAGAGTTTAGCTACTATTATGTGGTATCCTTTGGTATTTATTTGTTGTTAATTCGATTGTCACTAAGTAGAGCTATGTATTTTAGTTGGAATTATTTTAGGTTTATATCTTTGAGGGGATAATTTTTTTCCTTCTCGTGAGGTGTTTTTTGTTGTAAGGGAATGCATTTATGTTTTTTTGGAATGATTCGCGTTTTGGACTTAGCCCACATACACATGCGACAAGCTGGAGTATGGGCTCAGTTGACACCGTGGGCCAACCTTAGCCTAACTCTCCATTCCACTATGCTAACCTATTGTCCAAAAATACATAATTATCTATCTTGGATCAGTTCACAAGTTGCCACATTTTATCTTGTTCCTGTGGCTCTTCCTTTGGGTATTCCCCTCTTTTCCTCTACTAATTACAATAACAGAAGACTAAAGCCAGGCCCAATGTCGAGAGAGATTTGCTATGAATCCTTTGAGCCTCTGACCTGACTAGGCATCCACACTCTATTCGCCGACGACTACGTTAATCTAGTTTGTAGAAAGAAAAATTCACAAGCCAACAGTCTCCCTAGTCAACTAGCCGGCTCCCACCTAGTCCTCTAAAGCCTGACGGAGGAATACTGTCCGCCACTGAATGTTAATGGTACATATATTGTCTATTCGTATTTGAATTCGATCTATCTAAAAGTGTTGAGATACGATCTGTATCTGAGTCCGAGTATTCAGTATCTCATTTGTATCCATATACTTAAAGTTGGACATTTAAGATGGCGATATCCATTCAAATATTACCCGACACAACTCAATAATATTTGTACCCGATCCGAACCAGAAGAGAAAATACAAAAACAAATATGTATCGAGTAATATCCGTATGTCTCAAATCCGATTATATCCCTACTGTCTGTGTTGCAGTCTGCTGCTGAGGAATCAAGAAAGCCAGTCGGCACACCTCCCCTAAATCCCTAACCCTAACTTTCTTCTCCCTTATCTAATTTGATGCATCTTATAGATGTGGCCATGTAAGCATTAGAAATTAATGGGGATGTATTGATTGATTACATATGCATTATGCCTGCTTGGATTGTAGATAGTGTAGGTTTCAAACTATATTAGTATGGTGTTTGAACTATTTGTATTGTAGTTTAAGACTTATTGTGCTTTTTGTAGTTGTATATATATCGATCATGGAGCCATTTTTATGGTACTTTAGATGTTACCAAAATTTTGGTCCTGCATACCCCCATTAAAAAATCCTAATCCGCTACCAGTGGCGTACTAGGATCCCCGGTGGCTTGCACTGTAGTCGGTTCTCTGTAATCTGTCGGCTAAGGCTATGTTCGGTTGTACGAGGTTTGAGGGTGATTGGAGAAAATTAAATTCCTTCCTATTTAACATGCCCTAAGTGCCCGTTCGTTTTATATCCGATCTATATGGATTGGACGAGATTGAGTGAGATTAAATTCCATGTAAGTCAAAAACTTTCATAATTTTTTTAATTTCATCCTATCAACATGTGATGGGAATAACCGAACAAGGCATAAAGTGGATTGGAGATCTACCGGGGTGCTTGATTGATTTGTCCATTGGTGTGTAAACACTAGCTTGTTGAATTGTGGTTTTATGCGTATGTGTTGTGTGGTACCCTACTTATCTGGTCGATCTCCTTTTATGATTGAATTAGGCTTAGGGTATTCTTTTATTGGCACTTGAGCGCGGTTATTTTTCAGATGTTCCCAGTTTTGATGCATTTTGTCAGAGCTAATTCGAATTAGCATGCAGAATTCGTATAATTATAATTGTTGAAGCCTTAAATTCAAGTATCTTGGCTCTTTTCACGCTTTCTCACAAACAAATTATGAAATATATTGCATTATTTGTTAAAGTTTGGATAAACCATTGCTTGGTCATGTGTCTACAATACATCTAATTTATATAGTACTAATTTTATTTTTACCAGGTCAAAAAAATTTATGTGTCTACAATACATCTAATTTATATAGTACTAATTTAATTTTTACCAGGTCAAAAAAATTTATGTTGAAAAGGAAAATTTAGAGATCCAATGTCACATTCTGTAAAAATTTATGATACATGTATAGGATGCACTCAATGTGTACGAGCTTACCCAACAATTGTATTAGAAATGATACCTTGGGATGGATGTAAAGCTAAGCAAATTGCTTAGGTTTTGGCGAAATTATTTCCTTCCTTAGGGCTACTTTGGTAACCTCAAATTCTCTTCGGGATTGGTGGGAATTGAGGTGAAAATGAACTAATTTTCTCTTCAATCCCCTTTAATCCCGAAGAGAATTTGAGTTTCCAAACTAGCCCTTAGAAGGGATTAATGGAATGATGTTATTGTCACATGTACCTAATGACAGAAATAGAGTGCAAGCTAAGGGGCGGAGCTGTGTTAAACCCAATGGACGTAGCAGTTTTTACTGTTTCTCTATGGATGAACAGCTATTTTTAATTCCAAACTGCACCACCCACCACATTCTAACACGCAGTGTGATTTGCCTTTGCTATGTACTACCATCTCTATTTGCTTTTATTTGACGTTGGATAGTACAAATTTACACTAGGAAATGTTAAATAAAAAAACCGAAGGGGTGCTTTTTTTACTGTTTATGCATGATTAGTGACTAGCCCGGCTGATATTTCGATCCAAGTGGGTGCTTTTTTACCACATATCAAGTAGACAAGTAGCTAGTTACATAATTGTGTTTGCCAATGATTCTATGAGCCGGGGCCTGCAGTAATATTTATTCTTATCATGTTTTGTTGACAAATCATAGAAACATGACAGACAATAGCAAGAAGGCGACGGTGTAAATGATAAAATATCAATTATTCCGGGGCCTGTTACTTTATTATTATTATGTTGTGTTACTGCATGATGCTTATCCTATTAGCCGATATATCAAGTAATACGGATTATGTTCTTTTAGAGCAACTCCAAAAGAATGTTAAAAATTTTACCCCAAAAATTGATTATTAAGAGCAGGCTAAATTTTTTTAAGAGTGAAACTCCAACAGTTCCTTTAAATGTGACATGTGGCGCAATCTGTACAGTCGTCGGGAGGCCGTAGATGATCTGATACGTTGAGGAATGGATTGTGGAGAGATGAAACACACCAAAATATGAGGGAGAGGAGGCTGTGGATGCGGGACGCTAATTTTTTGGGAAGAATGAGAGAGCTGTTGGAGTAAGAAAAACCATTATTTTTTACTAATATCTGTTTTAGGGTTAGTTTACACGTTCTTTTGGAGTTGCTCTTATTGATATTAGGATGACCGTAATGGTGCCCTTAAGCCGTAATGGTTGTCTCTAAAGAACATACTAAATTTTGGGGCAGATTTTTTATCCCTAAATTTAGGGTGTTCTATGTCTATTTCTCCTAAAAATTTATACTTTAAACTACGAATGAAATAAGTTAAACAAAAAGTTATGTATGCACGCATAATTTTAAATATATTAGAAATTGTGTATAGAGGATAAATTTATAGTGAATCCTGCGGAAGCTAGGATTTAGGGGATGGAACATTTTAGAGAATGGTGAAAAAAAATAGGATTTAGGAAGACGATATAGAAGAAACACTGCCGATTGCCCTATCTGTTTCACAAATAAATAATAATATGAGATGGAAACCCATGACCATAAGGTATATCTGGGCCGAGGCATATCTATATACAACTGGAGCAGCCCACAGGCCACAACGATTCTCGTCGGTCGTTCTGTGCCCTATCCGTCGTCGGCTATCGCAACAGCAGCGCCTCTTCCCTGTCGCCCTGACTCCTCCCTAGCAGCAGAAAACCGGCGGCAAGTCTTCGGTGGCGGCGAGGTGTGTTCAATTCCTCCGCTCTCATCCCTCACACGGTCTGATTTCTTCCCCTTCCCTGCGTGCAAAGAGCCAGGAAAGAGTGGCAGATCGGCAGTACCTGCCTACCTGGAATCGGTGGCTCAACGGCTCCCATCGCTTCGTGCTTCTCCCATCCATGTGCTCCATGCCAGATCCCGCCTCTCCCACCCATCTCCCACCTTGCTCTAATCCCATGCGTATCTACGAATCGGCTATGCTCGAATCCCTCTCCACCCCCTTCTTCTGTTGATCCAATTCACATCTGCTGCTGTGTGTCATCTTCAATCCCCCTCCCAATCTGCTGCTGTAGCTACTCGTATGAACTGCTGGGAATCTGTACCCCGTATTATTTTTAAAAGAAATTAGTTTGCATTGTGCTCGACTGCTTGTTACATGTGGTGGGCGTATATACATTCATCTGCTGTGCCATGTGCTCTGTTGCTGCCTCTGCTTGGGAGAAGAGTAGATCAGATTGTCCACAAGTTGTGCTACTCAATCCATATTACTGTATAAGGATCCGAAATTGTATTTCTTACATTTATTAAAATGCAACTCATTCCTGTCATTATACTTCTTTATATGCATATGCGCCATACTAATTGATGATTTGAAATAGTAGGTGTGTCCGCATATCTGTTGGTGCTGGTACTTAACAAGTTAACATGTGATGGTACTGCTTTAGTAAACTGGCTCACTTTAATTGTCTTTCAACAGGGAAGGCCAAGGCTTTGCCTGAGAGAATGCAAGACCCAAGGGATGATGATTTCTTGGCGCCAAAGTTGCATAAGAAGAAGGTTGTCTACCGGCCGCAGCCATCAGGCCATCTGAAGGGTGAACCTGAACTGTTGCGGAGAGAGTTTCCGCAATCATCAGGCATGGTCCAAAAGCCACCCAAAAGAAGCTTGAAGGGTGAGCCTCGCACGCCCCCTTCCGACAGGGGGACCCCGGATTCCCTGCCGGAATCTGGTCCTACCGACGAATACCGTGCGTTAAGGAGGAAGTACCTGATGCTGGAGGAAGAGAACTTTGCACTGGACAAAGAACTGAGCATGGAAGATGAAGAAATGAAGGCCCTAGAGGATGAAAAGCTTGCACTGCTTGATCAGCTTGTTGTCTTGGAAGGCCTTGTCGAGCCATCCCAGTTGCAGTCTCAACCTAGGCCGTAAGGTGTTTTGGTTTATGTATAATCGTTGTCGTTCATTATAATTCAGCTACTAGTAGCTGTTATACTATCTGGGCTTAAACAGTGTGTAGAAACAGCATAGTAGACCTGTTACTTCTATCGGACATCGACGAATAAAAAAAACTCTTATGACTGTTTGCAGGGTTGACAACTTCTTAGTCCGTTTGTGTAAAGTAAGAAGAATTTAGTTGCGAAGGTAGTTCTGTGCAGATGAAGCCTTGTTGCGGCTTACCTGATGTTGAGCTCATGATGTGAAACAGGAACGATACACTTGTCTTCATACTTCTTGGATGGTACTACGAGGAAATAACATGGCTTTGGTTACTGTCATAACCAAGGTTTTTTGTACTTAATTCTGAATTATGTTTTTGGGTTTTCTCTATACATATTTTATGTAATGCACTTAGATGCACTATCGGTGTGCTTGGTTGCCGTGTAGTAGCAGCCTTTTCCGACTTAGCCAGCACCGAGCACCTGAGGATTCAGGCTCATTTGGTCCGGCTAATTTCATGCAATAGACTTTTGTTTGGTTATTGTATTAGTGCATTTAGGCTAAATACAAGTGTTGTTTGGTTGTCAACATCAAGAATAAAGATCCGATAGAATAAACAAAATAAATCTCTAAAATTTATATAGCAAGTGTAATCTAGTTTTGTTCGTAAAAATGCTAAGAACATAAATTTAAAATTGGTTTAGCGATTGAAAATTTCAAGTGAGATCTATGACGAAAAACAAAATAAAATATGATTTAGAAATGCCTGTCCAAGCTTCAGGTGCATGCACACAGCCTGCATCTCTAGATACGCTCGTCGAGCGCAGACGAGCCTGACGGGCAAGCATTGCTTGCATGCGTAGAACCTGTTTGTTTCATACACCTAACCAAACACAACATGCTTTGAGACTCCGCGGCTACAAGTGATGGGCAACTAAGGGAACCAAGCGCATAGTATGTTTTGATACATAGTAAAAAATGTATTTTAAAAAGTCAAAATGTCTTGTAATTTAGAATGATTCATTAAGGCCTTGTTCGTTTATACCAATCCAGCTCTAGATTAGCATGGATTAGAATTAAATCTATGTCACAATACATGCCCAAAATAATTTAAGTCTACTCAAATTCTTTTATTCGGTTAAATCTATCATGAATTATAACCCAAAGATTTAGGAATTTTTAAACTATGGAAGTCAATGATTATATCCATAGTTCATTAGGTATAGAACAAATACATGAAGATATTGCACAAGTTTATATTATAATCCATGGATCAAAAATTAACTAACTTTGAGAGATACATGGATTGAATGATGGATTTAATCCCACCATGGAATTGGGTGTGAGGTATGGATTCACCCAATTCAGACCCAGATAAAATCCATAGTGGGATTTCATCTCTTGTAACCGAACAAGGCCTAAATGGGATGGCTTTAGGGATGGCAACAGACACATTCTACCTGTGTGTCCGCGGGTACGGGTTTGGGCGTGAGTTTGTACTTGCAGGTACGGATGCGGGTTTGATTCTTAACCCGACAAATGTTTTCTCATGGGTAAGAAAATGTTATATCCGTGTCCGCGTACCCGCAATGAACATATATGTGTGTATATATGTGTGTGTATATTATATATATACATATTTATATATGTATATTTATATGTGTATAAATATATGTATAATTATGTGTTCGTGGTATATGCGGGTTTGTGGCACCCGCGGGGTCATGGGTATGGATAACATATTGTACCCGTCGCAGGTAACGGGTACAGGTGGGGATTTAATATTAAACCGCGAAGGCGGGTTTGAAAACCCTCTACTCGCGGGTTTTAAACCCATTGCCATCCCTAGATGGCATGGGTGTTGAGGATGTGATCTAATGAATGTTCCCAGATACACTGAACCTCTTAAGTTTAGGATGTGATCTAATGAATGTTCCCAGATAAATGAGAGTACGAAGTTGAGATTTATGCATCTATTAAAAAAAGATACGGGCCCTGAAGACCGATTGATCAACACCATTGTATGATTTTCTCTTCACAACGTTCTGTTAGCTTAAGGGTGTGTGTTGGTACCCTGAAACAGGGGTACCCTTTACAACAGTATGAAGACGCGGTGCTCACGCGGCTATCTCTAGTCGCGTGGTAAACAGCACCCGACCCCACCACGTGGACAGCTCCGGGGCCGCCACGTGGCCAGAGAAGATGATATACTCCAAGGTATCAACAGTGAGTCCGGACCCCCATGGGGGAGTGCTGGACCCCTGTATATGCAGATCGGACTTCCGGGAGAGGTCCGGAACCTCCACGGGTGCAAACCGGACCCCTAGGATGGGTTCCGGACCCCTCTGTGTGGGGTCCGGGCAACTCACAGCAGGGTCCCGGGATTCTGGGATGAAGAATACCCAGGCCTTAACCAAGGCCAGGCGGGGGTCCGGAGCCGACACGTGTCTGGACCGTACCGTGTACGCTTCTACTCCCCGCTCAGGCGGAGACCCGATGCTGCCACGTGGCCTACCGCATGTGACGTAAGCCAGCGGGCGGAGCCTGACGTAAGGCCTCTGGGTCGCGCGGCCTCTGCATTTATTGCGGATAAGGCACGCCGCCTGTCAATTCCACTGGCAGGTGATGTGCCGCCTCGGCATTTAATGAGCCATGTCCATTCCACTGGCAGGCGATGTGCCGCCTCAACATTTAATGTGCCCTGTCCACTCCGCTGGCAGGCGGCGACCAGGCCATCCCGCAGGCGGCGTGCCTGTCCATTCCATTGGCATGCAGTACGCCCATGCTGCGGCGTACACTATGCTCATCATCACTCGCGCGTTACCGAGGAAGCAGCGCGGGATATCAATACTATATGCACTATGGACATTATGGCGCTCGGAGATCACCCTGGCGTGACAGGCGTTAGTTACTTCTTCCCGTTTTGCCCCTGGGCCCACATGTCGGGGCTCAGCATCCTTGTACGTGACCCCCTTGAGCTATAAAAAGGAGGGCACGCAACGTTACAAGACAAGTTCTCAAGTTCTCTCACACTCACTCAAACTCACAAGTTCATACAAGCTCTCAAGCTCAATACAACACACAGTGGAGTAGGGTATTACGCTCCGGCGGCCCAAACCACTCTAAACCCTTGTGTGTTCTTGTGTTCTTCCCGATTCCATCTAGCAGGCAAAACGCTTAGGCCCCCTGAAAGTCGCCTAGAGGGGGGTGAATAGGCAAATCTGAAATTTATGAAGTTTAAGCACAACTACAAACCGGGGTTAGCGTTAGAAATATAAACGAGTTCGAAAGAGAGGGTGAAAACAAATTACAAGCGAATAAGAGCGGATGACACGGTGATTTGTTTTACCGAGGTTCGGTTCTTGCAAACCTACTCCCCGTTGAGGTGGTCACAAAGACCAGGTCTTTTTCAACCCTTTCCCTCTCTCAAACGGTCACCTAGACCGAGTGAGCTTCTCTTCTCAATCAACCGGGACAGTAAGTCCCCACAAGGACCACCACACAATTGGTGTCTCTTGCTTTGATTACAATGATCTTGGGAACATGAAAGAAGGAAGAAGAAAAGCAATCCAAGCGCAAGAACTCAAATTAACACAATTGTCTCTCTCACTAGTCACTATTTGATTGGAATGATCTTTGGACTTGGGAGAGGATTTGATTTCTTTGTTTGTGTCTTGGAATGAAGTCTAGAGCTCTTGTATGAGGTTTGATGGCTGAAAACTTGGATGCATTGAAGTGTGGTGGTTGGGGTATTTACAGCCCCAACCACCAAGTTGACCGTTGGTGAAGGCTTCTGTCGTATGCCGCACCGGACAGTCCGGTGCGCCACCGGACACTGTCCTGTGCGCCAGCCATGTCACTAGGCCATTGGGTTTCGACCGTTGGAGCTCTGACAGGTGGGACCGCCAGACAGTCCGGTGGTGCACCTGACAGTCACTGTTTACTGTCCGGTGCGCCTTCTGATGCCTGCTCTGACTTCTGCGCACGCAGTGAACACTGTTCATTGTTCATGTACCGTTGCAGATGACCGTTGGCGCTTGGAGCCGTTGCTTCGCTTGGTGCACCGGACAGTCCGGTGCTACACCGGACAGTCCGGTGAATTATAGCGGAGCGGCCTCCCAATTTCCCGAAGGTGGCAAGTTCAGAGTGGAACTCCCTGGTGCACCAGACACTGTCCGGTGGCCCACCGGACAGTCCGGTGCGCCAGACTAGGGCTGCCTTTGGGTTGTCTTTTGCTCTCTTTATTTGAACCCTTTCTTGGTCTTTTTATTGGTTTGTTGTGAACCTTTGGCACCTGTAGAACTCATAATCTAGAGCAAACTAGTTAGTCCAATTAATTTGTGTTGGGCAATTCAACCACCAAAATTCATATAGGAAAAGGTGTAAGCCTATTTCCCTTTCAATCTCCCCCTTTTTGGTGATTGATGCCAACACAAACCAAAGCAAATATAAAAGTGCAGAATTGAACTAGTTTGCATAAGGTAAGTGCAAAGGTTGCTTGTAATGAAACCAATAATTATTTCTACTAGATATGCATGGATGACTTTCTTCTTATTTAAAATTTTGGACCAATCTTGCACCACATGTTTTGTTTTGCAATGTTTTGGAAATTCTTTTTCAAAATCTTTTGCAAATAGTCAAAGGTATATGAATAAGATTTCGAGAAGCATTTTCAAGATTTGAAATTTTCTCCCCCTGTTTCAAATGCTTTTCCTTTGACTAAGCAAAACTCCCCCTTAATGAAATCCTCCTCTTAGTGATCAAGAGGGTTTTAGATATTAATTTTGAAGAGGGTATACCAATTTGAAATTATATCAAAAATAAGATACCAATTGAAAAATCTTTTTCTTAACCCAAATTTGAAAGACTACATTTTGAAATTGGTGGTGGTGCGGTCCTTTTGCTTTAGGCTAATACTTTCTCCCCCTTTGGCATGAATCGCCAAAAATGGATACTTGTGAGTGAAATATAAGCCCCTTATCCAAACTTTCTCCCCCTTTGGTAAATAATATAAGAGTGAAGATTATACCAAATTGGAGAGCGTTGTGGAGCGACGGCGAAGGATGAATGATTCGATGGAGTGGAGCGGAAGCCTTGTCTTCGCCAAAGACTCCATTTCCCTTTCAATCTATGACATAGCATAATATTCACTTGAAGACACATTAGTCATAGCACATGAAAGAGATGATCAATGGTATATAAATGAGCTCTGTGTGCAAGATATCAATCAAAATTCCTAGAATCAAGAATATTTAGCTCATGTCTAAGTTTGGTAAATGTTTTCTCATCTAGTGGCTTGGTAAAGATATCAGCTAATTGATCTTTGGTGTTAATATAAGCAATCTCGATATCCCCATGTTGTTGGTGATCCCTCAAAAAGTGATACCGAATGGCTATGTGTTTAGTGCAGCTATGCTCAACGGGATTATCCGCCATGCGGATTGCACTCTCATTATCACATAGAAGAGGAACTTTGGTTAATTTGTAACCATAGTCCCTAAGGGTTTGCCTCATCCAAAGCAATTGCGCGCAACAATGGCCTGCGACAATATACTCGGCTTCAGCGGTAGAAAGAGCTACAGAATTTTGCTTCTTTGAAGCCCAAGACACCAGAGATCTTCCCAAGAACTGGCAAGTCCCTGATGTGCTCTTTCTATCAATCTTACACCCTGCCCAATCAGCATCTAAATAACCAATTAAATCAAAAGTGGATCCCCTGGGGTACCAAAGGCCAAACTTAGGAGTATAAACTAAATATCTCAAGATTCGTTTTACGGCCCTAAGGTGAACTTCCTTAGGATCGGCTTGGAATCTTGCACACATGCATACGGAAAGCATAATATCCGGTCGTGAAGCACATAAATAGAGTAAAGAACCTATCATCGACCGGTATACCTTTTGATCTACGGATTTACCTCCCGTGTCGAGGTCGAGATGCCCATTGGTTCCCATGGGTGTCTTGATGGGCTTGGCATCCTTCATCCCAAACTTTGCAAGAATGTCTTGAATGTACTTCGTTTGGCTAATGAAGGTGCCCTCTTGGAGTTGCTTGACTTGAAAGCCTAGAAAATACTTCAACTCCCCCATCATTGACATCTCGAATTTTTGAATCATAATCCTACTAAACTCTTCACAAGTAGATTTGTTAGTAGACCCAAATATGATATCATCAACATAAATTTGGCATACAAACAAATCATTTGCAATAGTTTTAATAAAAAGAGTAGGATCGGCTTTTCCGACTTTGAAGCCATTAGCGATAAGGAAATCTCTTAGGCATTCATACCATGCTCTTGGGGCTTGCTTGAGCCCATAAAGCGCCTTAGAGAGTTTATAGACATGGTTAGGGTACTCACTATCTTCAAAGCCGGGAGGTTGCTCAACATAGACCTCCTCCTTGATTGGTCCATTGAGGAAGGCACTTTTCACGTCCATTTGATAAAGCTTAAAGCCATGGTAAGTAGCATAGGCAAGTAATATACGAATTGATTCAAGCCTAGCTATGGGTGCATAGGTTTCACCGAAATCCAAACCTTCGACTTGTGAATATTCCTTGGCCACAAGTCGGCCTTTGTTCCTTGTCACCACACCATGCTCATCTTGCTTGTTGCGGAAGACCCATTTGGTTCCTACAACATTTTGGATAGGACGTGGAACAAGATGCCATACCTCATTCCTCATGAAATTGTTGAGTTCCTCTTGCATTGCCAACACCCAATCCGAATCCCTTAATGCATCTTCCACCCTGTATGGCTCAATAGAAGACACAAAGGAGTAATGTTCACAAAAATGAGCGACACGAGATTGAGTGGTTACCCCCTTATGAATATCGCCGAGGATGGTGTTCACGGGGTGGTCTCGTTGTATTGCTTGGTGAACTCTTGGGTGTGGTGGTCTTGGACCGTCATCATCTTCCTTGTCTTGATCATTGGTATCTCCCCCTTGATTATTGTCCTCCTCTTGAGGTGGCTCATCTTCTTGATCTTCATTTTCATCCTCTTGAGCTTGATCCTCATCTTGAGTTGGTGGAGATGCTTGCATGGAGGAAGATGGTTGATCTTGTGCATGTGGAGGCTCTTCGGATTCTTTAGGACACTGAAGCGTCCCCAATCCTCTGGGACTCAAATGTGATACAATTACTAGTCCCAGGAGGCTAGTAAACACATTTATACATCAGATGATACCAAATCTGCTTAAACGAGACAAACCTACAAAGGTGGCGAACAACTTTAAGAGTTGGTCCACAACTCGAGACATATCATCAGAGTGGGGCTGAAGCAGCCCGATATACGCAGCGAAGCAAATCAGCGGTCCAACAGCCACAGGCAAGGTTGGGAACAGTCGTAACTCTTACCCGATCTCCTTTTTCTGAAAAAACAACAAATAAGCAAGGGTGAGTACAAACGTACTCAGCAGCCCACCTTCACCCGCGGAATGGTGAAATCAGATATAATGCATGGAATATGTAGAGCTCAGGATATTTGCAGAAACAGCAATATTTTATACAGGGTTGTTTTTGAAAAACATTTTGTATTTTGCAAAGTGCATCCTCTCCAAAAGGAGCAGGAAGTTTTTCAATATTAGAACAAAATCCCCTGGACTAAACCATCCAGGTATCTCAGCAGTTTCCCACTGGTTTTCCTTTTCAAAAACAGCTACTGGACTTCCTGTCCACCATAGCTCACGGCTCAACCGCCGAACCTTTTTAGAAACCACTTTTCTCAAAAGCATCTCTTTTTTTGGAAAACAAAACATTAATTTCCATACCATACCAGACTCGTCCATTCCTGTGGACACAGACTATTCGAATAGGTTGTCAAACTCTGCGCAGAGGTGTACACTTTACCCACTAGTCCGGCTCTGCGATCTCATGATCAACGAGATCTGAATCCGAATCTCTTTCTTTCCCCGCACGTCCTAACCTTAATGGTTATCCGGAAGGAGTCAGGCCACCACCATGTCCAAACCGGACAAAACTTTCCCCCTCCTTATCCTCCCGGTGCTCCCCAGCCTTCATAACCCTGGGGTTGGACCGTACGAGTTCAGATTGAGTGACTGCCCACACAGTCTCGAGTGGTTGTACTATTAAAGAGTACAGGTAGAGAAGATGACAAACCGGTCCTTATACGAGGGGACAATCCTTCTGCTCACGCCTAAACCAGCTGAGCCATCACCTTAGGCCCTCCCCTAAACCAGGGAGTCCCTGATTATCCCACTCACAAGGTGATAAGGGTGAAAACCCTTCATCATACACATTTTGAAAAGCATTTTCTTTTGAAAACTCACACCCTTTTCTCAAATCATTTGTAACAAATATATTAAGGATTGATTGCGGCAAGCGGCTTGGGTGGCCATAATAACTTGTCTCAAAATCATATCATGCATAAAATAACAAGCTGAGGGTTGTGGTTGAAAGACATAGGTAATTTATGCATCAAAGGGATCCAGTGAGCTTGCCGTGCTTATTCGGCGAAGGGGGAAGGGGAGCTCGCGGAACTGGCTTCTGGCTCCACCGCCTAGCGTAGACTTGCAGATCTGGCCTCCACGAGACGGCACGAACGCTCCGATAACTATGCAACATGAACAAGCAAACATACAAACCAGCAAGTATACCAACAAATATTTAGTATAGTGGTCAGAAAGCGATATATGGATGGGTAGAGTCTTGAGTAGAATCTGTGTCATGTGGTGTTGTGATGTTACTGGTGGTGGAGCGGAGGTGCTTACCAGGAGGGTTGACTGGAGGCGAAGCGACACTATGCGTGTAGCCGGCAGAGCGGAGTAACTGAGTGGGTGGGGTGTTTGCCTTGGTTGAGGGTGTTGAGTGTGTGTGGAGAGGGAGAGGGTAGCTAGGTGTATTTATAGCTGGATGTATGTGGTGTAGCATAGTGAAGTTCACTGTTGGTGAGAATAGTGATGAATGAATCGTCTGACTTAGTATGAACAGGAGAGTTATAGGTAGAATATGGGACAAGAGTATTTTGGGAGTCTTCTGAAATATGAACCATGTTTAAGGGATGACATGGTTGGATAGGGAATAATTCGATAAGAATTTAGAAACAAGAATTATTGGAATCGGAGTTTGGAAGCCTGGTTCGAAGGAATCTCAAAGTCAAGCATGCTCAACTTGGAGAAACCTGGGATGGGTGACCAGATGGGAAGTTCCTACTGGAAGGAAAATCACAGTCACCGGAGTTCGTATGACTGGAACATGGGTCTGGCTGGTCTTAGGTGGACTGGACAACATGATGGATGAGTAGTTGAAATTTGGGATGACTAGATGACCGATGAATAGTAACGATGAATAGTGGCGATGGAAAAGAAATTATAGATATCATCGATGAATAGTAACGACGATAAATAGTAATGATAAATAGTAACGATGATGAATAGTGTATGTGAATAGTAACGATGAATAGTAATGGTGAATAGTAATAGTGAATAGTTCGTGTGAACGAACGATGAACGATGAATAGGAACTATGAACGAACGGACGAACGATCGAATGATCGGACGAACGAACGATCGGAATTTCGGCAGCATAACGACAGGAAAAGATTATTTGGACGAACGAACGGACGAACGATCGAATGATCGTACGAACGAACGATCAGAATTTCGGCAGCATAACGGCAGGACAAAGATTATCTGGAAGAACGATGAATAGGGACTATGAACGAACGATGAATCGATGAATAGGGACTATGAACGAACGATCGAATGATCGAACGAACGAACGATCGGAATTTCGGCAGCATAACGGCAGGACAAAGATTATCTGGAAGAACGATGAATAGGGACTATGAACGAACGATGAACGATGAATAGGAACTATGAACGAACGATGAACGATCGAATGATCGAATGAACGAACGATCGGAATTTCGGCAGCATAACGGTAGGAAAAAGATTATTTGGACGAACGAACGGACGAACGATCGAACGATCGGACGAACGGACGAACGAACCATGAACGATCGGACAAACGAACGAACAAACTAAGAACAGGGGACGAACGATCGAAGAACGATCGAACGATCCTTGTGCTAGTGCGTGCTTGTGTGGAACATGGAGTGGGTGTGTGTGGGGGGGGAGAGAGTTGCCATGAAATGACTTGGGGTGGGATGAGAGGAGGCCCTTGCCCCTCTATTTATAGCCATGGTGGGGGGATTAGGGGGAGGGATGAGAGGATTAGTGGGAGGATGAGAGGATTAGTGGGAGATTAGCATGTATTTGTCTTGTATAAGTGAGATTAGCTTGTAGAGCTCACCGTATGACACTGGAGGCATACATATACGTATGAGCATGAGGAAAGTTATGAAGAAAATATTTGTAGGGACTTGAAAAATGATTCTGAAGGTATTTCTGAGGAAGAAAATACTTGGAGAATTATCGGTGGAATATTTGGACAATATTTCTGGAAAGAACTTGAAGGGGATTACTAGGGAAATATCTGGGCAGTATTTCTGGAAACAATTTAAGGGGGATAACTGGGGAAATATTTGTAGGATATTTTGAGGAGGATTTCAGAGAGAATATAGACCACTATACTTTATTTGTTGATATCAACTCGCAAACAAACATTTTGAAATGAAATTTGAAATTCATTTTGAATTTAGAGAGTTTGAGAAAATTTCAGGATTTGAATTTTTGGGATGCTACAAATCTACCCCACTTAAAAGGAATCTCGTCCTCGAGATTCGGCTTAGAAGGGTTATGGGTATAGCTTTACTTCAGCTACATATCTTCACTTTGCAGACTCTTCGAGGAGATGGAACTTCAACAAAATCTGGCCTTTCAGGAGCATCCGGTTGCTGATGGCAAACGCTGATTCTGGCTACTCAAGATCATCTTCAGGCTTCTGGCTTTCGCTTGGCAACTAGCTTATTGAAGAAGCATCGATGCCAACACACAAACCTTTCTCTTGCAAACTCCCACATGGATTCCTTACTTGATTGGTCTTTTGGTGCTTCATTAACGGAACTTGGGTGACCACTTCTCATCCAGAAACTTATATGCTTCGATGATCGGGTCCTCCACAAGCTTGCTACAGACCTTCTTCTTTTTCTCCATAGCAGGAACCTTACTGGAATACTACCCCACTTAAAAAGAATGAGGGTAGATCTCTTGAATCTTGGGGATTTGAACTCCTTGAAGTACCTCATAACAAGGGTGTTACGGGGCCTTCTTCTGCTGTTGCTGCTTGACCAGGCTGCTGAGAGATGACTGACACAGGGTTGATTCTGGGACAACCTTCTTCTCATCTTCTCTTCACTATCTTCTTTTCACTGACCCTTTCTTTCTCTTTGCTCTTCCCACTAGAGGATTCTATCAAAGGGTATTACCATCATACAGAGGAGGAAACCGAAGATGTTGAACCATATACAACAGTCTTCAACCCAAGAATCACCAAGCATTGTGATCTTAGGGGCGAGGGAGTGGAAAATGGAGTTGCTTGCGAATTGGCAGAGGGGATTTATCTGGAGTGTGCTTTGCTTTGAGCTACGTGGGGATTGAGGGAGCTGGTGGGGGGTTTTATAGGCAAGTGGTATGCGAGGTGGTGCTCGGGTGCGGAGTGGCAGTGACGGAGCAGATGACACGAGGCAGCAGATGCGATGGGGGGATGGTGTTTCTGGCGGTAATGGCGGTGGGTGCACTGCAAAAAGGGGGTGGGCGGCAGTAGTGCGCTGCAAAGGGGGTGTGGGGGCGGTGGTAGTGCACATGGAGGCGGGGCACGTATGCGGGGGGGCATGAGTGAGTGGTGGGGTCGATGACCCTGATGTTTGTGGTCTCTGGTTCCAAGAATCTTTGCCTCTCTATATGGTAATAACTCCTTCTATCCTCTTTTCCTGTTTACTTTGACTCAGGGGCAGTGCTTTGATTCTCACGGTCGGTCCTTTTGACTGAGCGGCTGGACAGGTTCCTTCTGTAGCTTAATCCAGGCTTCAAGGGTAAGCTTCCCGGTATCTTCTTTGGTAAAACACTTTTCTCTTCAGATGGGTTAAGGTGAGAATGGAAGCATAAGGTAAGGATTAGCTCTAATTTGTGATCTATGTTTTTAGAGAAAACCTTTCTTAAAAAGAAAGAAAACACACAAGCTCAGCAATGATAAGCACAACCAAATCAAATGTTTTGAATAAGGGAAGATTAGAGTTTTTCTCCAAAGCACGGACTACTTAGATTCGGGGGCTAAGCATAACTACTATTGTTCGGCTCCTGAACTGAGAACTATGCTAAATGCTACTTATGAGCACTAACGTTAAAGCATCACATATGCACTCAAAAGGGGAGAAAACATCAAGCAAAATTCATTTTGAAATGCCCTAGGGGACCACACAAATAGAGTTTTTCAAGGCACGGGACTACACGATTACCTCTCATACATGCAGGGCTCTAGCCAAAGTGAAGAAAAACTTCACTACCCAATGCATGCAGAGGACTGGGCATAACTAACTCATATCTGGCAGCTTCTCTTCTGGCAAGGCTGGCGCACAACTTCAATCTGAGATATCTCCTGGATGGGTCAAGAGGGAGCTGATGTTGATGACTTCCTCTGGCGGCGACTGAGATGGCAGGACAGGGTCGAACTCTTCTTCAAGCGGGACTGGCTCTTGTAGCTCCTCAGAGGGCGGCGGTGCTGGCGGGGTGCTTGCAGCTTCTTCCTTGACCTCAAGGGACGGTGCTAGAATCTTCTTCATGGCGAGGGGCTCAAACATCTCTAGCGGGGGATCTTGGGAGGACTCGGGGTACTCTTGCTTATCCATAGCCTTAGGGGAGACTGGAATTCCTTCCAAGACTATGGCTCCTTCCGGTAGTTCCCAAATCTTCTTCTCTCCTCTGATAGAGTCCGGGTGACCTTCAAGAATCTGGGGGTCTTCAGCTTTGATGGGTTCAACAGGGTTGGATGGAGCGGGCTCTTGGATCCGCAGGGCTCTACGTTGGTTATGGGTGACCAAGTAGGCCTCCATCAACTTCTGGACGTGCTCATCCTTGGCTTGCTTCAGGGCTTCCACAGCAATGACTTCACGACTTTCCAAGGCAGCTACACGGGCTTGAGCTGTGGTGAGATCCACATGCAGCTGACGGTTGCGCTTCTCTGCATCTTCTGCTCGGGCAATCATCTAACGGTGGTGCCGAGCCAAGAAATCATACTGTGCATCAAGGGTGAGCAGGTATGCAGTGAGGTACACGACTGTGGGGTCATCCTCAAGCAGCTGCTGCCCTTCCAATGCACGCATCCTGGCCATCCAAGCGGGACGGTCTCTCTGAAAGGGTGGAAAGAATCTGAGCGGAGTGTCGGCCACTTCTTCTTCGTAGATCTGACACAGGGCCCTCAATGCCTTGCGAGCGACAACTTGGCAGGTGTCTTTGAATCTGTGCCCAGCAGCAGTGACACTCCATTCCACATGGTGTGGACTGGATCCAATGTATACAGTCACGACACACTTCTCTGTGCCATGCTCGACGAACTCACAACCATCATACTCTGGCTGGCTCCTGATTTCGAGGCGGACTGTGCATGCTCTAAGCAACTTGGGGAAACCATCTTCATTCTGGCAGAAGCTGGTTTGGCACTGAACCTCCATCTGATTTCTGAGAGAAGGAAAGGGGAAAACATTTTTGAAATGAAGGGATGAGAGCAAGAATTTTTTTAAGAAAATAGTTTTGACTCAAAAACTTTTGATCAGGCTAAGGGTTACGTCCTTCGGCCAACCTAACAGCTCTGATACCACCTGAAGCGTCCCCAATCCTCTGGGACTCAAATGTGATACAATTACTAGTCCCAGGAGGCTAGTAAACACATTTATACATCAGATGATACCAAATCTGCTTAAACGAGACAAACCTACAAAGGTGGCGAACAACTTTAAGAGTTGGTCCACAACTCGAGACATATCATCAGAGTGGGGCTGAAGTAGCCCGATATACGCAGCGAAGCAAATCAGCGGTCCAATAGCCACAGGCAAGGTTGGGAACAGTCGTAACTCTTACCCGATCTCCTTTTTCTGAAAAAAACAACAAATAAGCAAGGGTGAGTACAAACGTACTCAGCAGCCCACCTTCACCCGCGGAATGGTGAAATCAGATATAATGCATGGAATATGTAGAGCTCAGGATATTTGCAGAAACAGCAATATTTTATGCAGGGTTGTTTTTGAAAAACATTTTGTATTTTGCAAAGTGCATCCTCTCCAAAAGGAGCAGGAAGTTTTTCAATATTAGAACAAAATCCCCTGGACTAAACCATCCAGGTATCTCAGCAATTTCCCACTGGTTTTCCTTTTCAAAAACAGCTACTGGACTTCCCGTCCACCATAGCTCACGGCTCAACCGCCGAACCTTTTTAGAAACCACTTTTCTCAAAAGCATCTCTTTTTTTGGAAAACAAAACATTAATTGCCATACCATACCAGACTCGTCCATTCCTGTGGACACAGACTATTCGAATAGGTTTTCAAACTCTGCGCAGAGGTGTACACTTTACCCACTAGTCTGGCTCTGCGATCTCATGATCAATGAGATCCGAATCCGAATCTCTTTCTTTCCCCGCACGTCCTAACCTTAACGGTTATCCGGAAGGAGTCAGGCCACCACCATGTCCAAACCGGACAAAACTTTCCCCCTCCTTATCCTCCCGGTGCTCCCCAGCCTTCATAACCCTGGGGTTGGACCGTACGAGTTCAGATTGAGTGACTGCCCACACAGTCTCGAGTGGTTGTACTATTAAAGAGTACAGGTAGAGAAGATGACAAACCGGTCCTTATACGAGGGGACAATCCTTCTGCTCACGCCTAAACCAGCTGAGCCATCACCTTAGGCCCTCCCCTAAACCAGGGAGTCCATGATTATCCCACTCACAAGGTGATAAGGGTGAAAACCCTTCATCATACACATTTTGAAAAGCATTTTCTTTTGAAAACTCACACCCTTTTCTCAAATCATTTGTAACAAATATATTAAGGATTGATTGCGGCAAGCGGCTTGGGTGGCCATAATAACTTGTCTCAAAATCATATCATGCATAAAATAACAAGCTGAGGGTTGTGGTTGAAAGACATAGGTAATTTATGCATCAAAGGGATCCAGTGAGCTTGTCGTGCTTATTCGGCGAAGGGGGAAGGGGAGCTCGCGGAACTGGCTTCTGGCTCCACCGCCTAGCGTAGACTTGCAGATCTAGCCTCCACGAGACGGCATGAACGCTCCGATAACTATGCAACATGAACAAGCAAACATACAAACCAGCAAGTATACCAACAAATATTTAGTATAGTGGTCAGAAAGCGATATATGGATGGGTAGAGTCTTGAGTAGAATCTGTGTCATGTGGTGTTGTGATGTTACTGGTGGTGGAGCGGAGGTGCTTACCAGGAGGGTGGACTGGAGGCGAAGCGACACTATGCGTGTAGCCGGCAGAGCGGAGTAACTGAGTGGGTGGGGTATTTGCCTTGGTTGAGGGTGTTGAGTGTGTGTGTGGAGAGGGAGAGGGTAGCTAGGTGTATTTATAGCTGGATGTATGTGGTGTAGCATAGTGAAGTTCACTGTTGGTGAGAATAGTGATGAATGAATCGTCTGACTTAGTATGAACAGGAGAGTTATAGGTAGAATATGGGACAAGAGTATTTTGGGAGTCTTCTGAAATATGAACCATGTTTAAGGGATGACATGGTTGGATAGGGAATAATTCGATAAGAATTTAGAAACAAGAATTATTGGAATCGGAGTTTGGAAGCCTGGTTCGAAGGAATCTCAAAGTCAAGCATGCTCAACTTGGAGAAACCTGGGATGGGTGACCAGATGGGAAGTTCCTACTGGAAGGAAAATCACAGTCACCGGAGTTCGTATGACTGGAACATGGGTCTGGCTGGTCTTAGGTGGACTGGACAGCATGATGGATGAGTAGTTGAAATTTGGGATGACTAGATGACCGATGAATAGTAACGATGATTAGTAACGATGAATAGTGGCGATGGAAAAGAAATTATAGATATCATCGATGAATAGTAACAATGATAAATAGTAACGATGATGAATAGTGTATGTGAATAGTAACGATGAATAGTAATGGTGAATAGTAATGGTGAATAGTGATAGTGAATAGTTCGTGTGAACGAACGATGAACGATGAATAGGAACTATGAACGAACGGACGAACGATCGAATGATCGGACGAACGAACGATCGGAATTTCGGCAGCATAACGACAGGAAAAGATTATTTGGACGAACGAACGGACGAACGATCGAATGATCGTACGAACGAACGATCAGAATTTCGGCAGCATAACGGCAGGACAAAGATTATCTGGAAGAACGATGAATAGGGACTATGAACGAACGATGAATCGATGAATAGGGACTATGAACGAACGATGAACGATCAAATGATCGAACGAATGAACGATCGGAATTTCGGCAGCATAACGGCAGGACAAAGATTATCTGGAAGAACGATGAATAGGGACTATGAACGAACGATGAACGATGAATAGGAACTATGAACGAACGATGAACGATCGAATGATCGAATGAACGAACGATCGAAATTTCGGCAGCATAATGGTAGGAAAAAGATTATTTGGACGAGCGAACGGACGAACGATCGAACGATCAGACGGACGGACGAACGAACCATGAACGATCGGACGAACGATCGAACGATCGGACGAACGATCGAACGATCGGACGAACGAACGAACAAACTAAGAACAGGGGACGAACGATCGAAGAACGATCGAACGATCCTTGCGCTAGTGTGTGCTTGTGTGGAACATGGAGTGGGTGTGTGTGGGGGGGGGAGAGAGTTGCCATGAAATGGCTTGGGGTGGGATGAGAGGAGGCCCTTGCCCCTCTATTTATAGCCATGGTGGGGGGATTAGGGGGAGGGATGAGAGGATTAGTGGGAGGATGAGAGGATTAGTGGGAGATTAGCATGTATTTGTCTTGTATAAGTGAGATTAGCTTGTAGAGCTCACCGTATGACACTGGAGGCATACATATACGTATGAGCATGAGGAAAGTTATGAAGAAAATATTTGTAGAGACTTGAAAAATGATTCTGAAGGTATTTCTGAGGAAGAAAATACTTGGAGAATTATCGTTGGAATATTTGGACAATATTTCTGGAAAGAACTTGAAGGGGATTACTAGGGAAATATCTGGGCAGTATTTCTGGAAACAATTTGAGGGGGATAACTGGGGAAATATTTGTAGGATATTTTGAGGAGGATTTCAGAGAGAATATAGACCACTATACTTTATTTGTTGATATCAACTCACAAACAAACATTTTGAAATGAAATTTGAAATTCATTTTGAATTTAGAGAGAGTTTGAGAAAATTTCAGGATTTGAATTTTTGGGATGCTACAGACACACATCCCCAATGGACATGTTCCTTAGCGCGACGCACAGTGCCTCTTCATCATCTAGTTCATCAAGATCAACTTGCTCTACTTGAGAGCCATTAGTCTCATCAAACACAATGTCACAAGAAACTTCAACTAGTCCACTGGACTTGTTAAAGACTCTATATGCCCTTGTGTTTGAGTCATAACCAAGTAAAAAGCCTTCTACAGCCTTAGGAGCAAATTTAGATTTTCTACCTCTTTTAACAAGAATAAAACATTTGCTACCAAAGACTCTAAAATATGAAACATTGGGCTTTTTACCGGTTAGGAGTTCATACAATGTCTTCTTGAGGATTCGGTGAAGATAGAGACGGTTGATGGCGTAGCAAGCGGTGTTGATTGCTTCCGCCCAAAACCGGTCCGAAGTCTTGTACTCATCAAGCATGGTCCTCGCCATGTCAAGTAGAGTTCTATTCTTCCTCTCCACTACACAGTTTTGTTGTGGAGTGTAGGGAGAAGAGAACTCATGCTTGATGCCCTCCTCCTCAAGAAAGCCTTCTATTTGTGAGTTCTTGAACTCCGTCCCGTTGTCGCTTCTAATCTTTTTGATCCTTAAGGCGAACTCATTTTGAGCCCATCTCAAGAATCCCTTTAGTGTCTCTTGGGTTTGTGATTTTTCCTGCAAAAAGAACACCCAAGTGAAGCGAGAATAATCATCCACAATTACAAGACAATACTTACTCCCGCCGATGCTTATGTAAGCGATCGGGCCGAATAGATCCATGTGGAGTAATTCAAGCGGCCTGTCGGTCGTCATGATGTTCTTTTGGGGATGATGAACACCAACTTGCTTCCCTGCTTGACATGCGCTACAAACCCTATCTTTCTCAAAATGAACATTGGTTAGTCCCAAAATGTGTTCTCCCTTTAGAAGCTTATGAAGATTCTTCATCCCAACGTGGGCTAGTCGGCGATGCCAGAGCCAACCCATGTTAGTCTTAGCAATTAAGCAAGTATCAAGTTCAGCTCTATTAAAATCAACTAAGTATAGCTGACCCTCGAGTACTCCCTTAAATGCTACTGAATCATCACTTCTTCTAAAGACAGTAACACCTATATCCGTAAAGAGATAGTTGTAACTCATTTTACATAATTGAGAAACGGAAATCAAGTTGTAATCTAAAGAATCTACAAGAAAAACATTGGAAATAGAATGGTCAGGTGATATTGCAATTTTACCCAATCCTTTGACCAAACCTTGATTTCCATCCCCGAATGTGATAGCTCTTTGGGGATCATGGTTTTTCTCATAGTAGGAGAACATCCTTTTCTCCCCTGTCATGTGGTTTGTGCACCCGCTATCGATGATCCAACTTGAGCCCTCGGATGCATAAACCTACAAAACAAATTTAGGCCTTGTTCTTAGGTACCCAAACGGTCTTGGGTCCTTTTACATTAGAAATAAGCACCTTGGGTACCCAAACACAAGTCTTTGATCCCTTGTGTTTAGCCCCAACATATTTAGCAACTACTTTGCCTGATTTGTTAGTGAGCATATAAGAAGCATCAAAAGTTTTAAATGAAATATTAGGTTCATTTGATGCAATAGGAGTTTTCTTCTTAGGCAATTTAGCATGAGTTGATTGCCTAGAACTAGATGCCTCACTCTTATACATGAAAGCATGATGAGAGCCAGAGTGAGACTTCCTAGAGTGAATTCTCCTAATTTTGTGTTCGGGATAACCGACAGGGTATAAAATGTAACCCTCATTATCCTGAACCATGGGAGCCTTGCCCTTAACAAAGTTGGACAGTTTCTTAGGGGCATTGAGTTTGACATTGCCTCCCTGTTGGAAGTCAATGCCATCCTTAATGCCAGGGCGTCTCCCACTATAGAGCATGCTTCTAGCAAATTTAAATTTTTCATTTTCTAAGTCATGCTCATTAATTTTGGCACTATGTTGAGCTATGTGATCATTTTGTTTCTTAATTAAAGCTAGGTGATCATGAATAGCATCAACATTAATGTCTCTACATCTAGTGCAAATAGTGACATGCTCAACGGTAGATGTAGAGGGTTTGCAAGTATTTAATTCAACAATCTTAGCATGTAAAATAGCATTTTCATCTCTCAGATTGGAAATAGAAACATTGCAAACATTTAAGTCTTTAGCCTTAGCAATTAATTTTTCATTCTCAATTTTAAGGCTAGAGAGCGATGCATTCAAATTGTCAATCTTAGTAATCAAACTAGCATTATCATTTCTAAGACTAACAATTGAATCATCACAAATATCTAACTTCTCAACCTTAGCAATTAGTTTGGCATTTTCATTTCTAAGGTTGGAAATAACATCATGGCAAGTACTTAGCTCACTAGACAATTTTTCACATTTTTCTACTTCCTGAGCATAAGCATTTTTAACTTTAACATGCTTCTTATTTTATTTAATAAGAAATTCCTCTTGGGTGTCCAAGAGTTCATCCTTCTCATGAATAGCATTAATTAATTCATTCAATTTTTCTTTTTGTTGCATGTTTAAGTTGGCAAAAAGGGTGAGCAAATCATCCTCATCATCACTAGAGCTAGCCTCATCACTAGAAGTAGCATACTTAGTGGAGGATCTTGATTTTACCTTCTTCTTCTTGTCGTCCTTTGCCATGAGGCACTTGTGGCCGACGTTGGGGAAGAGAAGACCTTTGGTGACGGCGATGTTTACAGCGTCCTCATCGGAGGAGTCGGTGGAGCTCTCATCGGAGTCCCACTCCCGGCAAACATGGGCATCGCCGCCCTTCTTGTAGTACCTCTTCTTTTCTCTTCTCTTTCCCTTCTTGTCGTCGCCCCTGTCACTATCACTAGACAAAGGACATTTAGCGATAAAATGATCGAGCTTACCACATTTGTAGCAAACCTTCTTGGAGCGGGGTTTGTAATCCTTCCCCCTCCTTTGCTTGAGGATTTGGCGGAAGCTCTTGATGATGAGCGCCATTTCCTCGTTGTCGAGCTTGGAGGCGTCGATGGGAATCCTACTTGGTGTAGAATCCTTCTTTTCTTCTTCCGTCGCCTTGAATGCGATGGGTTGCACCTCGGGTGTTGAGGTGGCACCTTGCTCGATGATTTTCTTGGAGCCTTTGATCATCAATTCAAAGCTCACAAATTTTCCTATCACTTCCTCGGGAGACATTAGTTTATACCTTGGATCACCACGAATTAATTAAACTTGTGTAGGGTTAAGAAAAACAAGTGATCTAAGAATAACCTTGACCATCTCATGGTCATCCCATTTGGTGCTCCTGAGGTTGCGCACTTGGTTCACCAAGGTCTTGAGCCGGTTGTACATCGCTTGTGGCTCCTCCCCTTGATGAAGCATGAATCGACCGAGCTCCCCCTGGATCGTTTCTCGCTTGGTGATCTTGGTCACCTCATCTCCTTCGTGCACGGTTTTGAGCACGTCCCAAATCTCTTTGGCACTCTTCAACCCTTGCACCTTATTATACTCCTCTCGACTTAGAGAGGCGAGGAGTATAGTAGTGGCTTGGGAGTTGAAGTGTTGGATTTGTTCGACCTCCTCCGAATCATAATCCTTGTCCCCTTCCTTTGGTACCTGCGCTCCATACTCAACAATATCCCATATGCTTTTGTGGAGTGAGGTTAGGTGATGCCTCATTTTATCACTCCACATAGAATAATCTTCACCATCAAACATAGGTGGTTTGCCTAATGGGACGGAAAGTAATGGAGTGCGTTTTGAAATACAAGGATAGCGAAGGGACATCTTGAAAGTCGCCTAGAGGGGGGGGTGATTAGGGCGAATCTGAAATTTATAAACTTAGGCACAACTACAAGTCGGGTTAGCGTTAGAAATATAAACGAGTCCGAGAGAGAGGGCGCAAAACAAATCGTGAACGAATAAAGAGCGAGACACGATGATTTGTTTTACCGAGGTTCGGTTCTTGCAAACCTACTCCCCGTTGAAGTGGTCACGAAGACCGGGTGTCTTTCAACCCTTTCCCTCTCTCAAACGGTCACTTAGACCGAGTGAGCTTCTCTTCTCAATCAAACGGAACACAAAGTTCCCGGAAGGACCACCACACGATTGGTGTCTCTTGCCTTGGTTACAATTGAGTTTGATCACAAGACGAATGAGAAAGAAAAGAAGCGATCCAAGCACAAGAGCTCAAATGAACACAACAAATCTCTCTCTCTAATCACTAAAGCTTTTGTGTGGAGTTGGGAGAGGATTTGATCTCTTTGGTGTGTCTTGTATTGAATGCTATAGCTCTTGTAAGGTGTAGAAGTGTCGAAACTTGGATGCCATTGAATGTGGGGTGTTTGGGGTATTTATAGCCCCAACCACCAAAATATGGCTGTTGGAAGGCTGCTGTCGCATGGCGTACTGGACAGTCCGGTGCGCCACCGGACAGTCCGGTGCGCCACCGGACACTGTCCGGTGCACCAGCCACGTCAGCAGACCGTTGGGGTTCGACCGTTGGAGCTCTGACTTGTGGGGCCTCTGGGCTGTCCGGTGGTGCACCGGACAGGTCCTGTAGACTGTCCGGTGCGCCAACTGCGCGTGCTCTGACTCTGGCGCACTGTAGCGCATTGAATGCGGTTGTAGACGACTGTTGCGCGCGAAGTAGCCGTTGCTCTGCTGGCACACCGGACAGTCCGGTGTGCACCGGACACTGTCCGGTGAATTATAGTGGAGCGCCCTTGGATTTTCCCGAAGGTGAAGAGTTCAGTCTCGAGTGCCCTGGTGCACCGGACACAGTCCGGTGGCACACCGGACAGTCTGGTGCGCCAGACCAGGGTGCCTTTGGGATGTCTTTTGCTCTCTTTGTTTGAACCCTTTCTTGGTCTTTTTATTGGCTTATTGTGAACCTTTGGCACATGTAGAACTTATAGACTAGAGCAAACTAGTTAGTCCAATTATTTGTGTTGGGCAATTCAACCACCAAAATCAATTAGGAAAAAGGTGTAAGCCTAATTCCCTTTCAATCTCCCCCTTTTTGGTGATTGATGCCAACACAAACCAAAGCAAATGTAGAAGTGCATAATTGAACTAGTTTGCATAATTGTAAGTGCAAAGGATACTTAGAATTGAGCCAATATAAATTCTCATAGGATATGCATGGATTGTTTCTTTATATTTTCATCATTTTGGACCACGCTTGCACCACATGTTTTGTTTTTGCAAATTCTTTTGTAAATTCTTTTCAAAGTCCTTTTGCAAATAGTCAAAGATAAATGAATAAGATTTTGAGAAGCATTTTCAAGATTTGAAATTTTCTCCCCCTGTTTCAAATGCTTTTTCTTTGACTTAAACAAGACTCCCCCTCAATCAAATCCTTTTCTTAGTGTTTAAGAGGGTTTTAAGATACCATTTTTGAAAGTGCTACTTTCTCCCTCTTTTGAATATAATAAGATACCAATTTGAAAAACTTCTTTAAAATAAGGTGTGGTGATGCAGTCCTTTTGCTTTGGGCTAATACTTTCTCCCCCTTTGGCATGAATCGCCAAAAACGGATACTTTGAGTGAAATATAAGCCCGTTAACTACTTTCTCTCCCTTTGGTGAATAAAATATGAGTGAAGATTATACCAAAGTTGGAGAGTTGCTCGGAGCGACGGCAAAGGATGAGTAATTGGATGGAGTGGAGTGGAAGCCTTTGTCTTCGCCGAAGACTCCAATTCCCTTTCAATACACCTATGACTTGGTTTGAAATTTACTTGAAAACACATTAGTCATAGCATATAAAAGAGACATGATCAAAGGTATACTTATGAGCTATGTGTGCAAAACATCAAAAGAAATTCCGAGAATCAAGAATATTTAGCTCATGCCTAAGTTTGTTAAAAGTTTGTTCATCTAGTGGCTTGGTAAAGATATCGGCTAATTGTTCCTTAGTGTTAATATATGCAATCTCGATATCTCCCTTTTATTGGTGATCCCTTAAGAAATGATACCGAATGGCTATGTGTTTAGTGCGGCTATGTTCAACGGGATTATCCGCCATGTGGATTGCACTCTCATTATCATATAGAAGAGAAACTTTGGTTAATTTGTAACCATAGTCTTTAAGGGTTTGCCTCATCCAAAGTAGTTGCGCGCAACAATGGTCTGCGACAATGTACTCGGCTTCGGCGGTAGAAAGAGCTACGGAATTTTGCTTCTTTGAAGCCCACGACTCCAAGGATCTTCCCAAGAACTGGCAAGTCCCCGATGTGCTCTTTCTATTAATCTTACACCCCGCCCAATCGGCATCCGAATAACCAATTAAATCAAATGTGGATCCCCTAGGATACCAAAGCCCAAACTTAGGAGTATGAACCAAATATCTCAAGATTCGCTTTACGGTCGTAAGGTGAGCTTCCTTAGGGTCGGCTTGGAATCTTGCACACATACATACGGAAAGCATAATATCCGGTCGAGATGCACATAAATAGAGTAAAGAGCCTATCATCGACCGGTATACCTTTTGATCGACGGATTTACCTCCCGTGTCGAGGTCGAGATGCCCATTGGTTCCCATGGGTGTCTTGATGGGCTTGGCATCCTTCATCCCAAACTTGTTTAGAATGTCTTGAATATACTTCGTTTGGCTAATGAAGGTGCCCTCTTGGAGTTGCTTCACTTGAAATCCTAAGAAGTATTTCAACTCCCCCATCATAGACATCTCGAATTTCTGTGTCATGATCCTACTAAATTCCTCACAAGTAGATTCGTTAGTAGACCCAAATATAATATCATCAACATAAATTTGGCATACAAACAAATCATTGTCAAGAGTTTTAGTAAATAAAGTAGGATCGGCCTTTCCGACTTTGAAGCCATTAGTGATAAGAAAATCTCTTAGGCATTCATACCATGCTCTTGGGGCTTGCTTGAGCCCATAAAGTGCCTTAGAGAGTTTATATACATGATTAGGATACTTACTATCTTCAAAGCCGGGAGGTTGCTCAACATAGACCTCTTCCTTGATTGGTCCGTTGAGGAAGGCACTTTTCACGTCCATTTGATAAAGCTTAAAGCCATGGTAAGTAGCATAGGCAAGTAAAATGCGAATTGACTCAAGCCTAGCTACGGGTGCATAGGTTTCACCAAAATCCAAACCTTCGACTTGTGTGTATCCCTTGGCCACAAGTCAGGCTTTGTTCCTTGTCACCACACCATGCTCATCTTGCTTATTGCGGAAGACCCACTTGGTCCCTACAACATTTTGATTAGGACGTGGAACTAAATGCCATACCTCATTTCTAGTGAAGTTGTTGAGCTCCTCTTGCATTGCCACCACCCAATCCGAATCTTGTAGTGCTTCCTCTACCCTGTGTGGCTCAATAGAGGAAACAAAGGAGTAATGTTCACAAAAATGAGCAACACGGGATCGAGTAGTTACCCCCTTTTGAATATCGCCGAGGATGGTGTTCACGGGGTGATCTCGTTGGATTGCTTGGTGGACTCTTGGGTGTGGCGGTCTTGGACTTGTTCATCTTCCTTATCTTGGTCATGGGCATCTCCCCCTTGATCATTACTCTCCTTTTGAGGTGGCTCAAATCCTTGATCTTCTCCTTCATCATTTTGAGCCTCATCCTCATCCTGAGTCGGTGGAGATGCTTGTATTGAGGAAGATGGTTGATCTTGTGCATTTGTTGGCTCTTTGGATTCCTTAGGACACACATCCCCAATGGACATGTTCCTTAGGGCGACGCACGGAGCCTCTTCATCACCTATCTCATCAAGATCAACTTGCTCTACTTGAGAGTCGTTAGTCTCATCAAACACAATGTCACAAGAAACTTCAACTTGTCCATAGGACTTGTTAAAGACTCTATATGCCCTTGTGTTTGAGTCATATCCTAGTAAAAAGCCTTCTACAGTCTTAGGAGCAAATTTAGATTTTCTACCTCTTTTAACAAGAATAAAACATTTGCTACCAAAGACTCTAAAATAAGAAATGTTGGGCTTTTTACCGGTTAGGAGTTCATACGATGTCTTCTTGAGGATTCGGTGTAGATACAACCGGTTGATGGCGTAGCAAGCGGTGTTGACCGCCTCCGCCCAAAACCGATCCAAAGTCTTATACTCATCAAGCATGGTTCTTGCCATGTCCAATAGAGTTCGATTCTTCCTCTCCACTACACCATTTTGTTGTGGCATGTAGGGAGAAGAGAACTCATGCTTGATGCCCTCCTCCTCAAGAAAGCCTTCGATTTGTGAGTTCTTGAACTCCGTCCCATTGTCGCTTCTAATTTTCTTGATTCTTAAGTCGAACTTGTTTTGAGCCCGTCTCAAGAATCCTTTTAAGGTCTCTTGGGTATGGGATTTTTCCTGCAAAAAGAACACCCAAGTGAAGCGAGAATAATCATCCACAATAACTAGACAGTACTTACTCCCGCCGATGCTTATGTAAGCTATCGGGCCGAATAGGTCCATGTGTAGGAGCTCGAGTGGCCTATCAGTTGTCATGATCTTCTTGTGTGGATGATGAACACCAACTTGCTTCCCTGCCTGACATGCGCTACAAATCCTGTCTTTCTCAAAATGAACATTTGTTAGTCCCAAAATGTGTTCCCCTTTAGAAGCTTGTGAAGATTCTTCATTCCAACATGTGCTAGTCGGCGATGCCAGAGCCAGCCCATGTTAGTCTTAGCAATTAAGCAAGTGTCGAGTTTAGCTCTATCAAAATCCACCAAGTATAGCTGACCCTCTAGCACTCCCTTAAATGCTACTGAATCATCACTTCTTCTAAAGACAGTAACACTTATATCTGTAAAAAGACAGTTGTAGCCCATTTTACATAATTGAGAAACGGAAAGCAAATTGTAATCTAAAGAATCTACAAGAAAAACATTGGAAATGGAGTGGTCAGGAGATATAGCAATTCTACCCAATCCTTTGACCAAACCTTGATTTCCATCCCCGAATGTGATAGCTCGTTGGGGATCTTGGTTTTTCTCGTAGGAGGAGAATATCTTCTTCTCCTCTGTCATGTGGTTTGTGCACCCGCTATTGATGATCCAACTTGAGCCTCCGGATGCATAAACCTACAAAACAAGTTTAGTTCTTGATTTTAGGTACCCAAATGGTTTTGGGTCCTTTGACATTAGATACAAGAACTTTGGGTACCCAAACACATGTCTTTGATCCCTTGTGTTTGCCCCCAACATACTTGGCAACTACCTTGCCGGATTTGTTAGTTAAAACATAGGATGCATCAAAGGTTTGAAATGAAATGTTAGAATCATTTGATGCCTTAGGAGTTTTCTTCTTAGGCAATTTTGCATGGGTTAATTGCCTAGAACTAGATGTCTCACCCTTATACATAAAAGCATGATTAGGGCCAGAGTGAGACTTCCTAGAATGAATTCTCCTAATTTTGCTCTTGGGATAACCGACAGGGTACAAAATGTAGCCCTCGTTATCCTGAGGCATGGGAGCCTTGCCCTTAACAAAGTTAGACAATCTTTTAGGAGGGGCATTAAGTTTGACATTGTTTCCCTTTTGGAAGCCAATGCCATCCTTGATGCCAGGGCGTCTCCCACTATAGAGCATGCTTCTAGCAAATTTAAATTTTTCATTTTCTAAGTCATGCTCGACAATTTTAGCATCTAATTTAGCTATATGATCATTTTGTTGTTTAATTAAAGCCATATAATCATGAATAGCATCAATGTTAATATCTCTACATCTAGTACAAATGGAAGTATGCTCAATGATAGATGTAGAGGGTTTGCAAGATTTTAATTCAACAACCTTAGCATGTAATATATCATTTTCACTTCTAAGGTTAGAAATAGTGACATTGCAAACATCAAAGTCTTGAGCCTTAGCAATCAAAATTTCATTTTCATTTCTAAGGCTAGCAAGAGAATCATTCAATTTTTTAATCTTAGCAAGCAAATTAGCATTATCATTTCTAAGATTGGAAATCGAATCATCACAAACACTAGAATCAACCTTAGCAATAAGTTTAGCATTTTCATTTCTAAGGTTGGCAATAGTATCATGGCAAGTGCTTAGCTCACTAGATAATTTTTCACATTTTTCTACTTCTAGAGCATAAGCATTTTTAACCTTAACATGCTTCTTGTTTTCTTTAATAAGGAAGTCCTCTTGAGAGTCCAAGAGATCATCCTTCTCATGAACAACACTAATTAATTCATTTAATTTTTCTTTTTGTTGCATGTTTAGGTTGGCAAAAAGGGTGCGCAAGTTATCCTCCTCATCACTACAATTTTCCTCATCACTAGAGGTTTCATATTTAGTGGAGGATCTTGATTTTACCTTCTTCCTTTTGCCGTCCTTTGCCATGAGGCACTTGTGGTCGACATTGGGGAAGAGAAGACCCTTGGTGACGGCGATGTTTGCGGTGTCCTCGTCGGAGGAGGAGTCGGTGGAGCTCCCGTCGGAGTCCCATTCCCGGCAAACATGGGCATCGCCGCCCTTCTTCTTGTAGTACCTCTTCTTCTTCTTTCTTCTCCCCTTCTTGTCATCGCCCCTGTCACTATCACTAGATAATGGACATTTAGCAATGAAGTGACCGGGCTTACCACACTTGTAGCAAACTTTCTTGGAGCGGAGCTTGTAATCTTTCCCCCTCCTTTGTTTGAGGATTTGGCGGAAGCTCTTGATGATGAGCGCCATTTCCTCGTTGTCGAGCTTGGAGGCGTCGATGGGTGTTCTATTTGATGTAGATTCCTCCTTTTTCTCCTCCGTCGCCTTGAATGCGACCGGTTGTGCTTCGGACGTGGAGGGGCCATCTAGCTCGATGATTTTCTTTGAGCCTTTGATCATCAATTCAAAGCTCACAAAATTCCCTATTACTTCCTCGGGAGTCATTAGTGTATATCTAGGATTACCACGAATTAATTGAACTTGAGTAGGGTTAAGGAAAACAAGTGATCTAAGAATAACCTTAACCATTTCGTGGTCATCCCATTTTTTGCTCCCGAGGTTGCGCACTTGGTTCACCAAGGTTTTGAGCCGGTTGTACATGTCTTGTGGCTCCTCCCCTTGGCGAAGCCGGAAGCGACCGAGCTCCCCCTCGATCGTCTCCCGCTTGGTGATCTTGGTCACCTTGTCTCCTTCGTGTGCGGTCTTTAGCACGTCCCAAATCTCCTTTGCGCTCTTCAAACCTTGCACCTTATTATACTCATCTCGACTTAGAGAGGCGAGGAGTATAGTTGTGGCTTGGGAGTTGAAGTGTTGGATTTGTTCGACCTCCTCCGAGTCGTAATCCTTATCTCCCTTCTTTGGTACCTACACTCCATACTCAACAATATCCCATATGCTTTTGTGGAGTGAGGTTAGGTGATGCCTCATTTTATCACTCCACATAGAATAATCTTCACCTTCAAACATAGGTGGTTTGCCTAATGGAACAGAAAGTAATGGAGTGCGTCTAGAGATGCGAGGATAGCGAAGGGGCATCTTACTATACTTCTTGCGCTCATGGCGCTTTGAAGTAGTGGAGGCCGATTCTGAGCCGGAGGTGGAGGGTGACGAAGAGTCGGTCTCGTAGTAGACCACTTTCCTCATCTTCTTCTTCTTGTCACCCATTCGATGGGACTTGATGGAGGAAGAGGATTCCTCCTTGTGCTTGAGGGTGGACTCCCTTGAGTGTGTTCTTCCCGAGCTTGCGGACTTGTCGCCGGTCCCGAGATCCCTCTTGGTGGATGCTCCCGACATCACTTCGAGCGGTTAGGCTCTAATGAAGCACCGAGCTCTGATACCAATTGAAAGTCGCCTAGAGGGGGAGGGTGAATAGGGCGAATCTGAAATTTATAAACTTAAGCACAACTACAAGCCGGGTTAGCGTTAGAAATATAAACGAGTCCAAGAGAGAGGGCGCAAAACAAATCGTGAACGAATAAAGAGCGAGACATGATGATTTGTTTTACCGAGGTTTGGTTCTTGCAAACCTACTCCCCGTTGAGGTGCTCACGAAGACCGGGTCTATTTCAACCCTTTCCCTCTCTCAAACGGTCACTTAGACCGAGTGAGCTTCTCTTCTCAATCAAACGGAACACAAAGTTCCCGCAAGGACCACCACACGATTGGTGTCTCTTGCCTTGGTTACAATTGAGTTTGATCACAAGACGAATGAGAAAGAAAAGAAGCGATCCAAGCGCAAGAGCTCAAATGAACACAACAAATCTCTCTCTCTAATCACTAAAGCTTTTGTGTGGAGTTGGGAAAGGATTTGATCTCTTTGGTGTGTATTGTATTTAATGCTATAGCTCTTGTAAGGTGTAGAAGTGTAAAAACTTGGATGCCAATGAATGTGGGGTGTTTGGGGTATTTATAGCCCCAACCACCAAAATATGGCTGTTGGAAGGCTGCTGTCGCATGGCGCACCGGACAGTCCGGTGCACCAGCCACGTCAGCAGACCGTTGGGGTTCGACCGTTAGAGCTCTGACTTGTGGGGCCTCTGGGCTGTCCGGTGGTGCACCGAACAGGTCCTGTAGACTGTCCGGTGCGCCAACTGCGCGTGCTCTGACTCTGGCACGCACTGTAGCGCATTGAATGCGGTTGCAGACGACCGTTGCACGCGAAGTAGCCGTTGCACCGCTGGCACACCGGACAGTCCGGTGTGCACCGGACATTGTCCGGTGACTCACCGGACGGTCCGGTGAATTATAGCAGAGCACCCTTGGATTTTCCTGAAGGTGAAGAGTTCAGCCTCAAGTGCCCTGGTGCACCGGACACAGTCCGGTGCGCCAGACTAGGGTGCCTTTGGGATGTCTTTTGCTCTCTTTGTTTAAACCGTTTCTTGGTCTTTTTATTGGCTTATTGTGAACCTTTGGCACCTGTAGAACTTATAGACTAGAGCAAACTAGTTAGTCCAATTATTTGTGTGGGGCAATTCAACCACCAAAATCAATTAGGAAAAAGGTGTAAGCCTAATTCCCTTTCACATCTTACTATACTTCTTACGCTCATGGCGCTTAGAAGTGACGGATGCCGATTCCGAGCCGGAGGTGGAGGGTGACGAAGAGTCAGTCTCGTAGTAGACCACTTTCTTCATCTTCTTCTTCTTGTCACCCTTCCATTGAGACTTGATGGAGGAAGAGGATTCCTCCTTGTGCTTGTGGGCGGACTCCCTTGAGTGCGTTCTCCCCGAGCTTGCGGATTTGTCGTCGGTCCCGATCTCCCTCTTAGCGGATGCTCCCAACATTACTTTGAGCGGTTAGGCTCAAATGAAGTACCGGGTTCTGATACCAATTGAAAGTCGCCTAGAGGGGGGTGAATAGGCAAATCTGAAATTTATGAAGTTTAAGCACAACTACAAGCCGGGTTTAGCGTTAGAAATATAAACGAGTTCGAAAGAGAGGGTGCAAACAAATCACAAGCGAATAAGAGCGGATGACACGGTGATTTGTTTTACCGAGGTTCGGTTCTTGCAAACCTACTCCCCGTTGAGGTGGTCACAAAGATCGGGTCTCTTTCAACCCTTTCCCTCTCTCAAACGATCACCTAGACCGAGTGAGCTTCTCTTCTCAATCAACCGGGACACTAAGTCCCCACAAGGACCACCACACAATTGGTGTCTCTTGCTTTGATTACAATGATCTTGGGAACATGAAAGAAGGAAGAAGAAAAGCAATCCAAGCACAAGAACTCAAATGAACACAATTGTCTCTCTCACTAGTCACTATTTGATTGGAATGATCTTTGGACTTGGGAGAGGATTTGATCTCTTTGTTTGTGTCTTGGAATGAAGTCTAGAGCTCTTGTATGACGTTTGATGGCTGAAAACTTGGATGCACTGAAGTGTGGTGGTTGGGGGTATTTATAGCCCCAACCACCAAGTTGACCGTTGGTGAAGGCTTCTGCCGTATGGCGCACCGAACAGTCCGGTGCGCCAGCCACGTCACCAGGCCGTTGGGTTCTGACCGTTGGAGCTCTGACAAGTGGGACCACCGGACAGTCCGGTGGTGCACCAGACAGTCACTGTTTACTGTCTGGTGCGCCTTCTGACGCCTGCTCTGACTTCTGCGTGCAGTGAACACTGTTCACTGTTCCTGTACCGTTGCAGACGACCATTGGCGCTTGGAGTCGTTGCTTCGCTTGGTGCACCGGACAGTCCGATGCTACACCGGACAGTCCGGTGAATTATAGTGGAGCGGCCTCCCAATTTCCCGAAGGTGGCAAGTTCAGAGTGAAACTCCCTGGTGCACCGGACACTGTACGGTGGTGCACCGGACACTGTCCGGTGGCACACCGGACAGTCCGGTGCGCCAGACCAGGGCTGCCTTTGGGTTGTCTTTTGCTCTCTTTATTTGAACCCTTTCTTTGTCTTTTTATTGGTTTGTTATGAACCTTTGGTACATGTAGAACTCATAATCTAGAGCAAACTAGTTAGTCCAATTAATTTGTGTTGGACAATTCAACCACCAAAATTCATATAGGAAAAGGTGTAAGCCTATTTCCCTTTCACCCCCTCCTCATCTTAGGATTTAGGGCGGGTGCGTTCCGCCACCCGGCCAGAGAATTTCCTCTCCGACATTTGGCACGCCAGGAGGCTGCGTCTTCCACACCGCGGGCCACCATCCTCCCTATGCCTGGTGCTGCTGCTGTGCACTCTGCGCGGCAGCACACTCCTGCGCAAACGTCTAGGGCGTCTAGGGCTGCGCCTGGGGCGCTGTCTGCGGCCAGAGAATTGCTGCGCCACCCTCCTAGCTCCACGGCCTCGCTGGGGGCCATGAAGTAGTGGCGTGACGACGTCGACCGCCTACTTGGCATGGCGCATTCTGGCTCAGCCAGGCCCAGGCCTCGGTCATCCCGGCGTCAACACGAGGCGTCGGCGTCAGTGCACTCCCTCTCGGTGAGGGCCGCACCGACTGAGGACCTGCGGGCGGAGCTCAACCGCCGGCGTGCGGGAGAAGATGCTCCAATCTCTCTGGGGAGGTCTAACGGACGCCCGGATCTAGGCAGGTGTCCCATTGGCCGGCATGGGCTGTGCCGCACTGTCCCATTCTCCGCGCGGTGACTTGGCCATCCAAGTTCCGGCCACACCTGCTGCAAAAGTACGACGGTACGTCAAACCCGTTGGAATTCTTGCAGGTGTACGTCACCGCTATTACGGCAGCAGGTGGAGACACCGCCGTAATGGCAACATACTTCCATGTAGCCTTATCTGGGCGAGCCCGGACTTGGCTCATGAACCTTACCCCGGGATCGATCTACTCCTGGGAAGAGCTCTGCGCGCGGTTCATAGCGAACTTCACCAGCGCTTATCAGCAGCATGGCATGGAGGCCCACCTCCACGTAGTGAGGCAGGAGCCCAGGGAAACTCTCCGGGCATTTATCTCCCGCTTCATCAAGGTACGAGGCACTATACCTCGTATTTCCGATGCTTCCATCATCATAGCTTTCCACCATGGAGGACGTGATGAAAAGATGTTGGAGAAGTTAGCCACGCATGACGTGGAGACTGTCTCCACACTCTTCGCTCTGGCTAACAAGTGTGCCAGAGCTGCTGAGGGCCATGCATGGCACTCGACACCACAGACCGGGGTTGCCCAGACGGGTGGCTCGGGTGCCGTCATCCAGGACAACAAAAAGAAAAAGAAGAAGAATCGCGGCCTCGAGAGGTCGCCGTCTGCTGCTCCGATCGTCGCAGCTGCGACTAGGGGCCGGGGCGAGCGCAACAAGCGCCCACGGCCGCAGAGGGGTAACAGCGGCTCATGCCCTATGCACCCCAACAGTCGCCACAGCACCACAGAGTGTCGCGAGATCATCGAGCTCGCAAAGCGCGTCAGCGAGCGGCGCGAGCAGACTTCCAAGGATGGCTCCCCACCTCGTCGCTGGCCTGGCAAGGAAAGGGTTGACGACGGCAAGGTGGCCGCGGGAGAACGGGACCTCGGGTATCAGTCACCCAAGGGGGTCCTGAAGGATGTTTTCACCGGAGACTCCGACTCCGGTGACGACAGCTAGCCGAGCTACCGGGGCGACCCCGTTCTTCCTGGTCTACAGGGCCAAAGCCTGCCTTCCCCCGGAAACCCTTATGGGCACCCCACGGGTCCAGTATTTTGATGAGTCTATGCAGGAACAACTACGGCGTGAGGACGTGGACTTCATCGACGAACAAAGATGGCAAGCGGCGATCCGAAATGCACGTTACAACCAAGCGCTCGGGCGCTACTACTAGCGGTTCATGCATAGTAGGGAGCATAGGGTCGGGGACCTGGTCCTAAGGTGAATTCTAAACCAAGAAGGGCTCCGCAAACTCCCCTCCAGTTGGGGAAGGACCCTTCAAGGTGACGGAAGTATGCCGACCCGGGTGTGTCCACCTCGCCACAACTAAAGGAGTGCCTCTTCCCACTCCCTGGAACATAGAGCATCTCTGTAAGTTCTACCCATAGGAGCAAGTCTGAGGGGTTAAGTTTTCTTCTTTTTGTAACTAGGTTGTGCATATGTGTACGCCAGCCCAGTGAGGTCCTCCCTCATAAGCCCGGCCTGTTGGTCTGCACCCATGCATGTCAAGTTATAAAGAAAGAATTTACCCCCTCAGATGTGCTTCTATGATGGTTTTATTCTGCTGCAGTTTCCGGATATTATTTATCTAACCCACCCATACAGTTTTCCACCCTTGCTGGTATGATGACATCCGAATTGGGTAGCCAGGCTTGCAGTTTAGGACCCCTCTACGAAGGCAGGGGGTCCGACAGCTTGTGGGCCAGTTCTAGAGAATGGGTACTCGTTCCCTAGGGTGGTCCGAAGCTGTGTAGCCACTTAGCTTGGTTCCGTACCCTAAGCCTGCACGCTCCACCACTCTGTGACAAGTACCCTAGTATTTGGAACTATAGCCCTGTGGGTCCGGCAACCCGAGGTCCGGTTCTAGAGAATGGATGCACGTTTCTTGCGGTGGTCCAGAACTGTGTAGCCGCTTAGCCTGGTCCCGAACCCTAAGCGTGCACGCTCCACCACTCTGCGATGGGTGTCCTAGTATCTGGAGTTGTGATTCAGGGGGTCTAGGCACGTGGCTTGGCTTCCCAGGCTAAATCCTGCAGGTCCTGTTGCATGAATCAAAGGATGGCTGATACCAGACGATGGGTCGTATGGGTGTGCTACTAACGCTCCCTAGCCAAGGCTGTGTGCAGGTCCAGGTCCTAGTCGAGACTACCTCCTGGGGGCCAGGTCACCAATTCTTTCTTAAGTATACTGGCATCCAGCCTCGACACATCGAGCCTACATCCCAGGGGGGCCAAGTACCAGGGAGGAGTTGGTAACGCCACACACAGCAAGAACAAATAGCATACAGATAAGAGTTGTTTAATTGATAGTTCCCAAAAGCATCTTACAAAAACAAAAGTTATTACATCCGCCTTCAAGCGGATCCCTAGCCTCATTTCTACAGGTATGAACTACTCGACATCAGCAGGGTCACGCCGGAAGCACGCGGCCGCCATCTCCACGACATCTTGTACGTCCTCCCGGGCGACGTCTTTAGTGTCGGCAACCGGACCGGCAATCACTACCACCGCCCGTGGGCATCCTCTCTCAGCGCCGTCGTAGCGCAGCTGCCGCCACAACCGCCGGGCGCAGGCCTGTCGCTCACCCTGAACACGGTGGCGGCCACTGGGAACAACGACGCTAGCGGCAACCCGATGCTGCAGCTTGCCAACAGCGGCGGCCTCCCCGATGCGTGCGTCAAGGCGAAGGGGCCCTCATCATTGGAGACGATGTCGAGGCCATTAAAGCCAAAGAGGCGGAGGCGCGGCAGCACACAGTGCTTAGTGGCCTAGCCGCTGAGACGGAGCCGGAGCTAGACCAGTTCATGGAGGCGTACCACGAGGTGCTGGTGAAGATTCAGGGAGGAGCTGACGAGGCCGCTGTAGGAGGCAATGAAGTTCATGCGAAAGATGGAGCCGCAGCTCAACTCGCTTTCCATATCCGGAAGGTCGCTGTGCAACACGCTTTCGTCCGGACGCTAGCAGAAGAAGTGTCACCTCCACGAACATTTCGCAGAGGTGGGCCAAGATGGCCGCCTGGAGGATGGAGTGGGGCGTGAGGTGCTGAAGCTGGAGGCTGAACTCCTCCAACAGCAACAGGAAGAAAGGTGAGATTGGCAGTGCCAACCCGCAGGAGAGGTTGGAGACGAAGAGCACGAACTCCCCGACGGCGAGATTGCCGAGGGGAGTGGCACCGGCGCGGATCCTTTTGGCGAACGCCGGCGCGCTCCATCCGAGCGGGTTGTGCACCAAGTTGAGTGCCACCTCGGACTGGAAACGCTCGAGGTGAGCTAGCGAGGCCATGGTGACTACGGCGACGCAAAGCAGGAGAGCGCGGATGCAAAAGGGCGTAGAGAGCTCGAAGGCGAAAGGGCACAGAGAATGGGAGAGAATGCGAAAGCGTAACTGCTGCTCACGGGGTGAATCCCTCTACAAGGCAAACTCTCCCGCTCGTGCCCCGAGACACTACGGGAAATCCCAGTCGGCGCACACCTGAAGCCCAGGCGACCCACTCTATGACACGGGGGCCTGGGCCCACAAGTCATACGGATTGAGCGCTGAACTCCTGGTGTGGGAAACGCGAACCGCCACGCGCGCCCGAAAAGTGGACCGTCGCCTGTGGTAGCGCGCCTCTTCATCTCCGCCACAAGAAACGACAGCCTAGTCTCTGACACGGGGAGCCGGGCCCATGAGTCATACTCCTTGGGTGTCGATTCCCGGGTGCAGAAAAGTCGAACCGCCGCTTGCGCGAGTACTTCGCCTCCTCAGGGCCGCCGCAGAAGACAGAGAAGGTGATTTTTTCAAACCAATGCAGCGGTATCGAGGCGCCTCACGCATGGCCCGACAAATCCATCAGGCATGGGGGCCACGGGTCAGTCAGCCGTGGGGACAGACGTGGCAGTTGACATGACCGAAGGCGGACTGGCGGTGATTACGTCAGCAAGCGTGCGGAAGCGGCGCATCAATCGCCAATCAAGCTTTGGCCCCACCTACAGGCTTGTATCCTCCCCTGAGGTGGGCCTGGGGGCCACTGTCGGTACCCTGAAATAGGGGTACCCCTTACTACAGTATGAAGATGTGGGGGACAGATATCCCCTGGATCCACTAGAAGGCTAAAAGACCTCGCGAAAGATCTTGGGCCTAATATTTCGCAAGGTCATCCCTTCGTGGGCCTGGGGAGGGACGTCTAGTGAAGTGGATTGACACAAGATTGGATCAACGCAAGCCCAGACGGCCTGATGAATTTGAGCAACGGTCGCAGCAGTGATCCGACCTTCCTGTACAATGTCCTCATACATCGGAACTGAATGGAGATAGGTCGGCAGAATTATAGGAAGATAGGCTCAGTCGGTTCACTATTACTTAGGCTTATGTTGTTATCATATCCGCATGTAAACGCCCCACGGTCAAGTATATAAGGCCTAGGGGGCACCCCCTCAAATGACATCTCACTCCTTAGCCATTTACTCAACTCTCTAGTATCCTCCATACTAGAGAACTCCCTTGTAACCTACCACACAAAAGATCCACACCAGGACATAGGGTATTACGCATCCCAAAGCGGCCCGAACCTGTACAAGATCGTCTATTGTTTCTCGTGCATCTGGCACGAACCATCGAGCTACAGTCGGTAACACCGTCCTACTCCAAAAAGCACCTCGAGGGGCAACCCCGGGTGCGCGGTCGGACCCAAAACACCGACAGAAGACGTGGTGCCCACGCGGCTATCTCTAGTCGCGTGGTAAACAGCACCCGACCCACCACGTGGACAGCTCCGGGGCCGCCACGTGGCCAGAGAAGATGATATACTCCAAGGTATCAACAGTGAGTCCGGACCCCCATGGGGGAGTGCCGGACCCCTGTATATGCAGACCGGACCTCCGGGAGAGGTCCGGGACCTCCCACTAGTAGAAAAAGGCTCAAAGCCTGCGGGGTGATATATTTTTACAGACGGATTCGTTTATCAACCGATTGTGCTATTTTTAGTGGCGGTTCCTTAAGAAAACCGCCACTAGAAATCGTATTTCTACAGGCGGTTCCTTAAGGAAACCGCCTGTAAAAATCCATGATTTCTAGTGGCGGATTTCTTAAGGAACTGCATGTAGAAATCGATTTCTAGTGGCGGTTTTCTTAAGGAACCGCCACTAGAAATCATTTTTATCCTTAATTTTTTGAGTTTTTCAAACAACCTTGTATGACAAAATCACCAAAATAAAAGTTATAGATCTCTAAAAGTTATAAAACTTTGTAGTTGACAACTTTTTTATTGGAACTCGTTTCGGTTCTAAAAAAATGAATCTAAGTATGTCAAATTTACTCCTGCGTTTTCGAGAAAAAGTATGTCAAATTTAAAATTCATATTTTGCAAACTACCTCGGATAAAAAAGTGTCAAAATAAAAGTTGTAGAACATCAAAAGTTATTCAACTTTGTAGTTGACAACTTTTTTATTTGAATTCGTTTAGAGTCTCAAATAAGCAATTTACACTCAAATGGTTGTAATATGTGGACAAAACAACTACAAACTAGACACAATGCATGCCATAAACGGAGTGGTAGTGGAGATTACGCGCGAGGGTGAGGTCGACGGTTCGATTACTAACAACCGCATATCGCGCGAACTTTACGCGAAAAATGCCGCGACTTGCAACTTTTAAATTTGTTTTAAAAAACCTATTTAATGTTTTAAAATAATTTTTACTAGCGGATTTATTACGTCGACCGCCAGTGGAAATTGATTTCCACTGGCGGTCCTCAGTTATCCGCCTATAAAAATGATGATTTTTACTGGCTCCTAGTACCGACGGTTCTAAGAAACGCCAGTGAAAATAGGTTTACAACCGTCACTATAGAGCTCCTTTGTACTAGTGTCCACGGGTGCAAACCGGACCCCTAGGATGGGTTCCGGACCCCTCTGTGTGGGGTTCGGGCCACTCACAGCAGGGTCCCGGGATTCTGGGACGAAGAATACCTAGGCCTTAACAAAGGCCAGGCGGGGTTCCGGAGCCGACACATGTCCGGACCATACCGTGTACGCTTCTGCTCCCCGCTCAGGCGAAGACCCGATGCTGCCACGTGGCCTACTGCCCGTGACGTAAGCCAGCGGGCAGAGCCTGACGTAAGGCCTCTGGGCCGCGCGACCTCTGCATTTATTGCGGATAAGGCGCGTTGCCTGTCAATTCCACTGGCAGGTGATGTGCCGCCTCGGCGTTTAATGAGCCCTGTCCATTCCACTGGCAGGCGATGTGCCGCCTCAGCATTTAATGTGCCCTATCCACTCCGCTGGCAGGCGGCGACCACACCATCCCGCAGGCGGCGTGCCTGTCTATTCCATTGGCAGACAGTACGCCCGTGCTGCGGCGTACACTATGCTCATCATCACTCGCGCGTTACCGAGGAAGCAGCGCGGGATATCAATACTATATGCACTACGGACATTATGGCGCTCGGAGATCACCCTGGCGTGACAAGCGTTAGTTACTTCCTCCCATTTTGTCCATGGGCCCACATGTCGGGGCTCAACATCATTATACGTGCCCCCCTTGAGCTATAAAAGGGAGGGCACGCAACGTTACAAGACAAGTTCTCAAGTTCTCTCACACTCACTCAAACTCACAAGTTCATACAAGTTCTCAAGCTCAATACAACACACAATGGAGTAGGGTATTACGCTCCGGCGGCCCGAACCACTCTAAACCCTTGTGTGTTCTTGTGTTCTTCTCGATTCCATCTAGCAGGCAAAATGCTTAGGCCTCCTCCTCATCTTAGGATTTAGGGCGGGTGCGTTTCTCCACCCGGCTGGAGAATTTCCTCTCCGATAGTGTGTTTGGATGGGATTCATTTAAAATAGAGCGGCTCCATCCTAATTTATGAAAATGTAGTCGTTTGATTTTGTATTTGACAAGCAGAACATAGCCGCTTTATTTTTTTGATTGAAGAGTAGAAAAAAGCGGAAATACTCCATTCTTTGTTTGGTTGGAGAACCATATGAGTAAGGATGACAATGGATTGGGTTTAGGTCGAGTGGAGCAAAAACCCGCCTGTGATCACACCCGTAAAGTCCACCTAAACTGAGCTTGCGATTACACCCACGGGTGCAATTCCAAACCCGTACTCGAACTCGTCGGGTTTCAGGTGGGTTTCGGGTCACCCGCGGGTTTTTACTCAATGTACAATTTTAGTTAATAATTCGGCTATAGGCAATTAAATCTCTACTATATTTAAAGCACCAGTTTTAATGGTCATCCTGCGTCATCTTTTTACAAATAACACCTCATAGCTATTTCAAATTAACAATTAACCCGTTGCACGCCCGTCCGGCTGACGTCCCAAAATACACCTCCACATATAGATGGCCAAACGGCGGCCCGGCATGGGCCAGACGCCCGCAGGCCACAGATCTGGCCCAGACACGTCATGCCGGCCTGCTAACTGTGCCGGGTCGAGCCATTAGCTCATCGACCCATTTGATTAAATCAGCGTAAAATGTTAAAAAATAATGCAAGAGGTGGGGTTCGAACCCATGGCCTGATAGAAGAAGGATTTGAGACACTGTGTGAAGCTGTCTAATTAGTAGAACATCATGCTCAAATATTTTTAATATTGAATATAAATTGTATATATGTATATACGTTTTTTAAAATAAAAAATATAATCGTGTCGGGTTGGGCCAATACTATGGGCTGAGGCTACAACTCAAGCACATCACGGCGTTCTTGGCTCTTGTAAGCATTAGGTCGTTTCTGAGACCACATTGGCGCAATGGACTCCATGGTGTTTGAGGTTGCTGAATTGGATGGAGCAACAATGATGTGCCACACTAACAGTAAAATGAAAGGTTATTTGTTGGTTCTAAACGTTAGTAATTGCTACGAAGTAGCATAATTTATATGGAACACATCCAGTTTTTATTGATGCCTGACTTTAGCAACCACTCTATATTTTGATCTATCTTTTTTATAAGTTTGAGTTCATGTGACTTATTTTAGAAACTTGAGCTTACAAACTTTCTCTTATTTGGTCTCTGTATATAGGAATTATGTCATTCTATAATCTATGTTCGTTCAGTCAGTCGTTATGAACTCTCTTATAATCGCTCATTTCATTGGTTGTGTTGTACCAAGACATACTGGATGGAGTAAACAATAACATCAGTTAGCCAAATCAAAAAAACATTATACGGAGAGCAGAGACAAATAATAAAAAATCTTGATATTTTTATGGATTTACGTGGGTATTGTTGTAAGCCGTCGCAACGCACGGGTAACCGACTAGTATTAGTAATAATTGAGTTATATCTATGAATTTTAAGCCTTCTCACGTTGAGCGCAACAAAATATTTAATGAATAATTAGCCAACCTACTTATTCAAAAATAATTACTATTGTATTGTATCATAAGTAGTATTGTGCAAATTAAAGAATGATCCAAATTTTGTGTCGGGTGTGGGTCACCCATGGTTGAAATAGAAACCTGCATAACACTCGTGAAACTTTGAGTCGAGTCTGGGGTGCACTCACGGGTTAAAATTTTTACCTGTACCCGCACCCGTCGGGTTGGGTACGTGTCGAGTTTCGGGTTTGCGGGTTAAATTGCCATCCCTACATAAAAGTGTAGGGGGGAGGAAAGACATGAGTATGCTCACATCCGATCGTTTTGATGGAGCAGAGACATCTCAATTATTTATGATATATTTTTATACGGAGACTATAAGAGTCGCTTTACTCTCTTTCATTAGAAACCAAACATCTACAAAAAATAGAACTGGATTGGTTCCATTCGCATCCACTCTTTTACCAAACACATCCTAATATATGTACTTGGTGGAGTAATTTAGTCCTCGTTTCATGGTTGCTTTTTTTTTTTTTTGCTAAAATTTACGCTTCTCATGGCATACAGCCAGTTGAATTTGTTCCAGCCAAGCAAAACATAGCTGGGCTATTTTGAGTACAAACCGGCCCAAATAAAACATGGGATTAACTAAAAGCCTACGGCCCAAACTTTTCGCAAAGCTTCACCGTTTAAAACCGAAACCTGACCTGCGGGCTGCAGCAGCGTCCGCTCCAAAACGCAACGGTCGAATCTCCTCGAATTCGAATTGCAGCCGGTGCCACCCACCTCACATGGCGGCGGCGGAAGAGATGATGGCGGTGCTGGACAAGGAGACGCTGGCGCTGATGGGTCTGGGCAACGCCGCCGCCGCGGTGGTTGCCGAGTGCGAGAAGTTCAAGGAGAACGCGAGGCCGCTCAAGCGCGGGCGCGACGTGTCCAAACTCAACCACGCGCTCAAGGCACACGCCGATCCCGCCCAGCGCGCCACTCTTCTCGAAGCCCGAAAGTACGTTTCCTTCTCCAGTCTTTCGCCCAGCAATGGGGGAAAAGGAGTTGTGGTTTTGTAACTTTTGTTTGCTCTGGATTTCTTTTTCTTGGGCCTGGGTCTGTGGGGAGGAGACAAGTTGCTGCAGTAATGCAAATATATATCATGTGTGTTCATCGTTCGGTTCATTTGCTTGATCCAGGAAGCTGATTGAGGCAATCTACGAGTACCAAGGCGAGGATCCGCTCCAACCGTGGCTGGAGTAAGTTTTTCTCATAGCCCCTTTAACTCGCCTTTTTCGATTTCTTGGTTCGTGCCAGGACTGGTAGCTGTTCTAGCAGATAGATTGTTCATTTCTTCTCTGATTCGTCCGCGTGCAGCTGCATCAAGTGGGTGCAGGAGTATTTTCCGACCGGCGGCGAGTGCTCAGGGTTGGTGGTGTTGTACGAGCAGTGCGTGCGGACCTTATTGGACGACGAGCGCTACAAGGACGACCTCCGCTTCCTCAAAGTGTGGCTGGAATACGTGAGTGATGCTTTGCCAGCTTGATTGTTTTTCTCTGTAGTTTGTGTCAGTGCAGTGGAGGCACCTCATATATCATTCCGCTGCCGATCTTGTCCTTTTTGCAGGCGGGGAACTGTGCTGATGCTGAGGTAATATACAGGTTCCTGGAGGCCAACCAGATTGGGCAGGGCCATGCGATCTACTACATGTCTTACGCATCGTTGCTGGAGTCAAAGAACAAGTTGAGGAAAGCTAATGAGATCTTTGACCTTGGTATAGCTAGGTGAGATTTTCTTTAGATCAGCACGTTTGTTCATATAAAGCTCCTGAGTTTTAAATTGTTAGGTAGATCATGCTGTTGTACTATATATCCGATCCAAAAATTGTGTCCTATAATGGACATGGAGTACATATATGCTCCTGTGTTTGATTTTCGTACATAACAAGAGTCAATGATGGTACAAAAATGAGGCTGATGTTATACTGAATCAGTTTTCCTTCTTTGTTTTATTTTCATGATCACTTCTAATTTGATACATTCTAACGAATTAGAAATAAAAAGTTCCTTTTAGTTTCTAGTTCGCAAACGTAAAATGAAAAAAAAATCTCAGTCTTCTACTTCCTATTCTTTAAGATTTGACACTCCTTTGACTAGTTATGCCACTATCTTCTTGTAAATGATACAACACTCGGAATTGTTTTACTTATCATGGTTTCTGCTTACCTCTTTTGTTATGGTTAGTTGTGCATTGGTTTTAATACTTGATTAATCCATGTGAATGTATGAAGTTTCTTATATTCGATTTTTTATTGTCAGAAAAGCGAAGCCTCTGGAGAAGTTGGAAGCTGTATACAGGGCATTTCTTCGAAGATCAATCAAAAAGAGGGAACAAGAGGTTTGCTATTCAAATTACAGCAGTGTTTATTTATCTTGAAGCCAATACCTCAGTTGAATGACTTCTTTCTTTTCCTGTAGCAGGATGATACAGTAGATGATGATCTGCCAAAACGCAGTTTCGGGAATAACTTGAAACGAGATGAAAACAGTAAGCTTGTTCAGTTTTACTCTGATTTAGCATGAACTTCGAGTGGCTGCAACCTAATACATATGCAAACATGGCAGGAAATCAGCAAGCAGGGAACTCCCACCTGGGGAGACCAAGGGCACTGCAGAGGTCAGTACCTGTATGATGTGACAGATGTAAAATATCCATCTAAACCTGGAGTTTTTTTTCCTCATCATGTCACTGATTATGCCTTTGCACACTTGCGGAATCGATGCTAACAGGCCGCTTTCAGTTTACAAAGATGAAAGTCCATTACCAAATCAGGGCCTTGACAGAGTGAGGAGCAAAGAAAATAACACAAGTTGGCGCGTCCTCGGAACACGAGCAGAACGGAACAAGGAAAATAACATGATGCCTGCTAAATGGACGTCTCACAAGGTACTTTTGCCATGCCATTTAGGATTCTCTGAAGTGGCCCATGTGAGACTTGCACCGAGGACAACTATTCAGTAACGAACTTGTGGTAACACTGCATTGTTGTTGTACAGATTCCACAGAAGTTAGGAGCAAGAGGAGCGGTTCAATCAACCCGAGCCAGTTGTTCCATTGAAGTCTTCGTCGAGGAAGACTGCACACAGTATGTTATTTAACATGCTAGTGTTACTCTTTTCTTTTTTGAGATTGTTCAAAGTTACTACAAAAACATATATGTCTAAATAGACTCTTTTTTTCCCCTTTGGATTGCTGTAGGGAACCTGCTCGGCCGGTGCCAAAGAGCCCAAATCCTTCTGTTCTGAAGCTCAGGCAAACAACAAGCAAAAGCCTTAAGAAGTAAGTACAGCATAGCTCTTGTAGCTTCGGGTATTTGGGAAACTATTGTCAGCAGTTCCCTAACCTCTGCGGTCTTTTCTTTGGAGCAGGGAGACTGAATTGCTCAAGGAGAACCCGCTGCGCAACTTCCCCCTGAGCAGGCTTAGGTAATCAGCATCTTGCTGGTTCTGAGAAACATCTCGTACGTTATGATTTGGTCGTATGTATGGTTGCTGTGAGGTGTTGTGCCCAAAAAAGGCTTTATTAGCCTCTAAAGCTTAGACGAGCAATGTATGCCTATGGCATTATCCAAGTGATGTAAGGCTGTGCATTATATTGACACGGCGTGCTTATTATGAATAGACCTGCAGATCTCGTGCGTGCCTATGTGAATCTAGCCTCGCAAAATAATCTGCTTCTGCAAATTCTAATAGCTTGTTCTGTAACGAAAATGCCTTTGGACTAATATCTAATAGCGTCTCATTCAGTTTGTTTATATTTGAATGCCTGAGAAATTAGAAAACATATTTGAATGTTTTATTCCGTCCATAAATATAGAATCTCTGTAAGCATGTAGCTAAACTCAATAGAAACATTTTATGCGTAGAATGTGTTTAGGATGGCAAAAATGTGTATTGATATGCATGAAAACAAAAAAAATCTGATTTAAATGCTTTATTTTTCCCATAAATATAGGATCTCTCCGACAGCAATCCAGCTATGCTCGTTGGACCAGTTTATGACATATACTAATACTAATTATGCATCTGATACACCGCATAAAAACTTGTTTTTTACTGCATACACACAAATTTAGGATGACAATAATAACCGTTAAAAAGAAATGGACATGCATCGAAACAAAAAAAATTATTTGAATGCTTTATTTCGTCCATAAAAGTAGGATCTCTACAACAGCCATGTAGCTAGAATCGTTAAAACCAGTTTATGATGTAGATATTTATGCTACACGATATAGATATTTATGCAGTGTGACAGACTGCGTAGAAAATAAGTTTCCTGATGTATGCACACAACTTTAAATGACAAAAATGTGAGTTGAAATGAAATGAGATTGGTATGCATGAAAAAAATCTGATTTAAATACTTAATTTCCTCCATAAATATAGAATCTCTTCAAGAGTCATACATCTAGTCTTGTTAGAACCACTTTATAATATATACTGAAATTAATTATAGTACACAGTGAAGGTATTTATGCACGCGATACATTGTGTACAAAATCTATTTTCTGTTACATGTGCACAAATTTAGGATGACAAAAATGTGAGTCGAAAGGAAATAGATTAGCATATACTGCTCAAGGCTTTATTTCGTCCATAAATATAGTATCTCTTCAACAACCATACAATTAGGCTTGTTAAAACTAGTTTATGATATATACTGATACTAATTATGCTATATGTGGAAGTTATTTATGAATTGCGGTACACTACATGAAAATCAATAAACGTTGGAAGGAAAATGTGAATTGAAATATCATAAAATGTGAATTGACGTTGCAGTTAGACTCGTTAAAACTAGTTTACATAAAATGCGAATTGAAATATCATAAACATACAAAGGATGAGAAAGCCATGACCTAACAATGTATCATAAAAATATATTGACGTTGGCATAAATATGTATACAAAATCGCATAAAAACAAGGTCGTAGATCCTTCACCGCTCGCACCTAGTGAAGTCCGTCATCGTCACTCGCGCCTAGTGAAGGAGACGTCGTCACCGGAGGTGGGACGCCAGGGGGCGCCACTCCGGGGTGCCCGTCTCAGAGGAGCCGACGTCGCGCCTCTGGGATCTGCCGCCTCGTGCGCGCCACCCAGATCCGCCGCCGCCGTGCTCCCTCAGGGCCATCACCGCCGCTGTCGAAGCCTACCGCACCTCGCGCAACTGTCGTCGCCACCGGGCCTGGGGTGTGCCGCCACTGCTCATCTGCTTCGGGAGCGTCGCCGTCGCTCGATCCTTGGAGAGCGCCGCCGCCGGTCGCCCTCCTCGGGGATCACCGCCGCTCGCACGCCTGAGGAAACCGTCACTGCCGCTCACTCGCCTGAGTGAACCGCCGGCCCCACTAAAACCTAATCTCTGGTGGCCTAGGGGTGTTTTCATAGCCGCCCGAAGCTAATGTGGCTATACAGAATGGCTCCGTTGAGTCAGTATTTCCTCTAGTTATTGAAAACCCTAGGCACCATATATATTATATATATATATATACATACATATATATATATATATATCGTGGATAATTTTTCTCATAATAGAAAACTAGTAACGCAATTGTTTCTCCAAGTAATTTGCAATTCAAGCTACAGACAAAACGTGATTGGAAACTGGCGTGCAAGTGGATACATGACATGCTAAGGACATCAACTAGGCCAGACCAGTCCGAGAGCAGGTACGGTGCAAACAAGAAGATCCATTCTACATTTCTATACACGTCATGAAAATGACCATTAGTTTACTTTTTTTGGTTTCTTTAGGGCACGATGACAAGCCGTCTCGCCAGATGATAACGTAGTAAAACTGTGGCTGGCTGCCCAAGCCCACAAAGCCTTTGTACATTTGCATTACATCATTGGGCTTGCAATGCGACATGGCCGGTTGGTTAGAACCAGTAGCTAGCTAGTGAGTAGCAACACACACTGTTATATAAGGAGGTCACGAGCACACAGCCATGCTCCCGGTGCACCTGCTCCAGGCAAGATTCTCTCCTCTCCTCTCTCAGAAGGCTAGACGGCCGACGATGAATCGCCAGGCGAGTCGGCGAGGCCACCGGGTGCGCCATGTCCGGCTCGGCTCGCTTCTCCGGCTCCGCGTGCGGCTTTTCGGCCTCCTTGTCCGCTGCCTGGAGGACTTCAACTGGTACCCTAGGGGGAGGTCGAGGCCACATAATAAGATGATGCTCAGTCACGCTGACACTGGGCCAGCGGAGAGGGAGAACTCCCTTCAGGCAGACGCCATTGCAGATTGCTTAGAGTTTATCAAGAGATCCTACCTACCTGCTGGTGATCAGCAGCCAGATTGCTGCTAGCTACCCTTCTTGGCCCGGCCGGTTTGGTTCTCGTGACATTCCAAACAAGCCCCAACACCCACGTGAAAGGCTTTCCTAGTTTGTACACATACATATAGCAGTTTTGCTAGTTACCTTTGTTACGTTTGTTGTATGCATATATACGAGTAAATCAAGAGTGACCAAAATGTATCTATGGCTGCTGAAATGTGAAACGTCATTTTCTTGGCAATAAGAATACGTGTGGTGTGGCTTTTTTGGGCGATATATGGTTTTCATCTAAGCGATTAGGTGAACTTGACTAATAGATGGCAACTAATCAAGTAGCTTTCAAGCTTAGTTTTTCAGAGCAGTTGACCTAGTCCCGGCATAGTACAAACAAATTTGTGGACGAGGGTTTCTCTCTGTGATAATGACTTACATGGGCAGACACCTCCTTAACATTTTGAAGTGGCAATCAACATATCTTCGGTGGTACATGCTGCTTAATGCATGGTTATTCAAAACGTCATAAGGACCTGTTTTAAATTGCAGCTCGATTATTAGAATCTGTTAGGGTGTCCTCTACGCCGGTTAAAAGTAATAGGGTTGGGTTTATCCTAACCAACTCTCTAATAACGCGCCCTTGATCGGGGGCACCTTAACCATCATTGCAAACCCCGGTCACACAAGCACCATATGAATAGCATTAAGAACTGGTGGGTTAAGCTAACGCAACAGCCTTCGCCCAAACCCTAACCCCACATTGATAGAGGCTCCCATCGCCTAAGGTGCTTGGAGTGACCGGAATCGCTGCAATGACGACGAACATGGATGACCAAACGTCGCCGGTCGTCGACTTCGACAACACGCAAGGAGATGTGGATCCACCTCCACAACCACAAGGAAGAGGGACACAGGGAGGAGGTCATCCCTCTCAAGGCGCCACTGCCATCACCACCGCCACCACCAATGCGAATCAAGAAGGTATGTTTCACAAACTTCTTAGTTAGATTAGGATTCCCACATCATAAAAGGTTCTAGGCTCTTGATTGGCTTTCTAGGGATTTAGGTAAGATTCTGAGCACCTTAATTTCTATCATTGGCATCAAAGCCACCTAAGTTTTCCCTAGATTCACTAATACGATTCAAAGGGATCAAGAACAGCTCTCGGGTAACATGTGAGTAGGCTCAGAGAGACCATCCTTGCCCACTCACCCCGAGAAGATAAATCAGAGAAGAATTAGAAGTAGAAAAGAACAGACAAGGTCTTGGGTTAGGTAGATCCTACCACTAAATCCATAATTTTGAGGTAGAAGACGAAGAGTGAGGGTTCGGGTTAGTGAAAGTCGCCTAGAGGAGGTGAATAGGCGAAACCTATAAATTATAAACTTTGAACACGAACTTCACCCAGGGTTAGGATTAGAAATAGTAATAATGAATTTGGAGTGTAGAAGAGAGTTCTTCTTGCTATGAGTTGCTCAATCAATGCGGATAACTTTGGGAGCTAACTCAAAAGATTGTGAGTGTTGGGGCGAAGGCAAAGACGCCACCCTTCGCTCGTCGCCTTCGCTTCAGTCGCTGGTCTGATAGAGACAAAACGGGCAGGGACACCCTTCGCTCGATTCAGCACCAGACGAAGGCCTACGGTGACGTCTCCCCGCAGCACGGCCTCGTCCTGCTCTAAGGCCCACGTGTGATCTGGCCCATTGTAACGGGCCCCGCGTGGCCGCCTTTGTGTTACGGGCCTAGTTTGTAAAGGCATTCTTGTAATTACAGCTTGTAACCCTGCTTTATGGGAATATTCTGGGGATAAACTAGGTGTCTGAGGGCACATGCGTCCTTAACACAAGACGCTGGGCACTCAGATACCTATAAATACCCCCGCACAGTGCCCGTGAGAGGCTAGATTAACAGAGCTATTGCCCCCCGAGCACGTAACCCTGTTGTCGCCACTGTTCACCCCTGTTGGCCTCCTTGCTGCTGAGACCAAGTGCCAACATTTGGCGCCCACCGTTCGTGCTACGACAAAACCACCCGCGATGGCACCCAAGAGAGCTAACCCGAAGGCTGACGAGGCTGCAAAGGCAGCACTGCTGGCCGCAAGAAAGGGCAAGGCCCTCGCCCTCACCCAATCCACCCACCAAGAGCCCACTGAAGACAATGTTCCCCACACCGGCGAAGACGACACCTTCCGCACCTGCGGAACCGAAGGACAATCGCAGCCGCCCCCAGGCTTCGCCCCACTAGGAGGCGCGGACCTCACCGAGGACGGTGAGGTCCTCGGCGTCTCAACAGAAGAACAGCTACAGCTGCGCGCCCTGCGCCTCAAGAACCGCAATCTCCAGAGGCAGAAAGAGATACTGGAGGCCAAGCGCCAGCGTGTGTCCGCACTAGCCAAGGTGCGGCAAATGATACGCGACGAGGAGCAAAAGGCCCAAGACCTCGAGCGCGAGATCGCGCTGATGCAGCGCGAAGGCCACCTTGGCCTGCAGCAAGAGCCACCCCTCCAGCAGCGCGCGCAACCGGAAGACACGCGCGAAGGCCACCTTGGCCTGCAGCATGGCCCACCCCTGCATCACCGGGCGCGGCCGGAGAGCCCGCGTTTCCCCCAGCGCGACTACACCTTCCAGCACGGCGCGCCATTCCAAGGAGTCAACTACCTCGACGAGCGAAGTCCCCTGGCGCCACACCTGCAGGTGACGCCTTGGCCAGCTAACTTCCGAGCGGGGACCTATCCCAAGTACAACGGCAGCACCGACCCGGCGCAATACATAATGAGTTATCAGGTCGCCGTTGCATCCGCCGGAGGGGACGACGCCACAATGACGAAGTCTTTCATCATCGCCCTAGAGGGCCCAGCACTCACCTGGTTCACCAGACTGCCTCCGCTGTCCATTGATTCGTGGAGAAGTCTCAGGGACAAGTTCCTGCTCAACTTCCAAGGGTACCGCCCAGACACCGATGCCTTGGCCAAGCTCTCGCTTTGCAAACAGCTGGAAAAGGAGACTCTGCGGGAGTATTACCGCAAATTCTTAACACTCAAGTCGCAGCTGCCCTCTGTCGATGATCAGATCGCTATCCACTACGCCATCAGTGGCCTTCGGGCCGGCGTCCTCTACAGCCACTGTATCAGAGATCCACCCAAGAGCTTGCAGGAGCTATATCAGCTCTTCGAAAAATACGCCAAATCCGAAGAGCTCCACCAGCGCAAGGTTGAGTCACAGCGGAAACCCAAAGATGCCCCGCAGTCCAGCCGCACGTGGACGAGGACTCCGCAACCAGACTCCGGTCGAGATGGCCGCAGTCAGCAGCAAGTGCACAACATCGCCAACCAACAGCCTGCTGCTGACCCCCCTCGTCGCCAGGAATATCCCCCCCAGGGCCGCGGAAATGGAACTCGTGGCAGGGGCCGAGGGCGCGCGCAGCCACCGCGCCGGTTCTACTGCCTTTTCCACGGCGAAGACTGCGCCCACCAAACCAAAGACTGCCCCGAAACGAAGGCAACCAGAGACAGAATGGCGCGGGCGTAGCCAGCCGACAATCCCAGAATTGTCGCGCATAATTACCAACCACCCCCTCCACCATATATCCACGCTCCCGCTCCGCACCCACCGCACCACGCTTACCAACACCATCAGGAAGTACAAATCGTACCTCCTCCACCCCCACCACCACACCAGCAACATCAAAACATCCCCCATGCCCCAAAGCAGGAAGACTTCGCCGACCAACCGTATCGCGGAGTCATCCACATGATAACAGGGGGGTCCAGCACTGACTTCGACACCAAGCGGCAGAAGCGGGACCACTACCGCAGTATCAACCATGTCGCCGTCACTGGCCCAGTCGTGCAGACGAAGTGGTCCCACATACCGCTAACCTTCGACGCACGAGACGTCGACCTGCGCAGCGCCCCCCACATCGACGCTATGGTCATCAATTGCAGCGTGGCAGGCTGGGACTTACACAAAGTCCTAGTCGACAACGGCAGTCAGGCGGACATCATCTTCCTCCACGCCTTCGACCGCATGGGTATAAGCCACAGCTTGCTGAAGCCTTCGGACAACCCGTTGTATGGTTTCGGCGGCAAGGGCACCTTTCCCGTTGGCAAAATAGATTTGCCCCTCTCCTTCGATGTAGCACCCAATGCCCGAAGTGAGCAAGTAACCTTCGACATTGTCGACATGGTATATCCATACAACGCCATCATGGGCCGGGGCTCCATCAATAAGTTCGAAGCTGCCATCCACGGGCTGTACCTATGTATGAAGATACCAGGTCCGCTAGGCGCCATTACAATCTACGGCAACCAGCAGACGGCGCGCAACATAGAGCGGGACTTCATGCCTGGTCAGAGGAACGTACACTGTCTCACGACCCAGCGCGAGGTCCCCGCACCCGCCAGCCCAACCGACAAGCAGCACGACAAGGCACAGTTGCAGAGCCAAGACGGGACCAGGACTGTCCCCCTCGATCAGGCCACGCCCAAGCAGACAGTCACTATCAGCGAAGACCTCACCTCACTTGAAGAAGAGAAACTTCTCTGCTGCCTGGCCAAAAATAAGGATGTCTTCGCCTGGTCCGCCCTCGACCTGGTCGGAGTCAGCCGATCCATAATTGAGCACAGCTTGGGAATTGACCCTTCGGTGCGACCCAAAAAGCAGAGGCTTCGCAAAATGTCCGACGAAAAGACAGAGGCCGCCAAGGCGGAGGTGCACCGCCTCCTGGAGGCTAAATTCATTGAGCCAGTGGCTTACCCCACGTGGCTCTCCAATGTCGTAATGGTGCAGAAAAAAGCGGAAAATGGCGAATGTGCATAGACTTCACCAGTCTCAATAAGGCCTGCCCAAAGGACAATTTCCCGTTGCCGCGAATCGACAAAATAGTCGACAGCGCGGCCGGATGCGAGGTCATGTCTCTCCTCGACTGCTTCTCCGGCTATCACCAGATATACATGAAGGAGGAAGACAAGGCTAGCACCAGCTTTATAACACCCTTCGGCACTTATTGCTTCGTCAGAATGCCGGAGGGTCTCAAGAATGCCGGGTCCACCTTCTCCAGGCTCACCAAAACAGTACTCGAAGGGCAGGTCGGCAGAAATATATTTACATATGTGGACGACATCGTCGTCGCCAGCAAGAATAAGGAGGACCATCTCGCCGACCTGGCCGAGACATTCGCGAACATGCGAGATGCACGACTCCGCCTAAACCCGGAAAAGTGCGTCTTCGGTGTTCGCCAGGGCAAGATATTGGGCTACCTGGTGTCACACCGCGGCATCGAGGCTAACCCAACCAAGATCCAGGCCATCGTCGGCATGTCGCCCCCGTAGTCCGCCAGGGACGTCCAGCGTCTGACAGGCAGATTGGCCGCTCTCAACAGATTCATCTCCAGGTCCGCCGAGCGAAGTCTCCCCTTCCTCAAAACACTCCGCGGTGCGAAAGACTTCGCCTGGGGACCGGAGCAAGCAGCGGCCTTTGCCTCACTAAAACAGTACCTGTCGGAGCTGGCCATCCTCACAAGCCCCGACTCCTCGCTCCCCCTATTGCTCTATGTCGCGGCCTCGCCGCACGCGGTCAGCGCGGCACTAGTGCAGGAGCAGACAGTCGAGGGCACAGTCAGACAGTGCCCTGTTTACTATGTCTCCGAAGTCCTGACACCGTCCAAATGCAACATGACAGAGCTGGAGAAGATCGCCTACGCAGTTGTTATGTCCTCGCGCAAACTGCGCCATTACTTTGAAGCATTCAAGGTCCGAGTCACCTCAGACAGGGGGCTCGGCGAACTATTCAGAAACCCGGAGGCATCAGTGAGGATTGCCAAGTGGGCAGCCGAACTCTCCGGCTACCACATCAGCTTCGAGCCCAGGACAGCCATCAAGTCGCAAGTCCTGGCAGACTTCGTCGTCGACTGGACTGGGCCAGTAACACAGCCGGACCCGTCCACAGAGAAGGTCTGGACCATCCATTGCGACGGCGCATGGTGCCATGCGGGGGCAGGCGTCGCTGCAGTCGTCACCTCACCAGCCGGAGTCAAACACAGATATGCAGCACGCCTCAACTTCGCTCTGGAATCCGACAAATGTACAAACAATATAGCAGAGTATGAAGCGGTTATCCTCGGCCTCCGCAAGCTAAGGGCCCTCGGAGTCACCACATGTATCATCAAGACAGACTCCAAGATAGTTGCCGGCCAGGTCGAGAAAGACTATGCAACAAAAGACCCCGCGCTCATGCAATACCTCGCGGCTATCCGAAGTCTCGAGAGACAGTTCAAGGGATTCACCCTGCAGCATGTGGATAGGGCCAAGAACGAGGAGGCCGATGCATTAGCCAAGGCCGCCGCCAGGGGCGAGCCCCTGCCCTCCGACGTGTTCTTTCACACCATCGGCACGCCAGCCGTCCGGAGCCCCGAAGGGCTCCAAATAACTAATGATAGCGAGGGCCACCGCATAGTCAACCTAATCATGACCGAAGACTGGCGGGCACCAATAACCCTGTTCCTACAGGGGTACTATCATCCAACCGACGTCAGTGAGGCAAAGCGCCTCAGACATCGAAGCCGGGACTTCGCACTGATTGAGGGCCAATTATACAAGAAAGGGGTCAGTCAGCCAATGCTTAAATGCGTCACCGAAACCGAAGGCATGCAGATCCTACGCGAAGTCCACAGTGGCACATGCGGCTCGCACGCAGGGCCAAGGGCCCTGGCTGCCAAGGTGATCCGACAAGGGTTTTACTGGCCTGCAATAATCTGCGCCGCAAATCGAGTCACAAGGTCCTGCGAAGCCTGCCAGAAGTTCTCTCCTCGGTCAGGCAACCCCTCACAATATACAAAGCTGATTGCCAATACATGGCCCCTCCAGCGCTGGGGCCTGGACATTGTCGGGCCCCTGCCCACCGCTCAGGGGAACCTTAAGTTCGCCTTCGTAGCCGTCGAATACTTCACCAAATGGATTGAAGCGAGGGCTGTTTCCACAATCACATCAAAGACTGCCCAAAAATTCTTCTGGCAGAACATTGTCTGCCGCTTCGGAGTACCGTCCGAGCTGACAGTTGACAACGGCAAGCAGTTCGACAGCCAAGATTTCAAGGATTTTTGTTTCTCCATCGGCACCAAGCTTGCCTTCGCTTCAGTCTATCATCCGCAGTCCAACGGGGTCATGGAGCGTGCCAATGGGAAAATCTTCACAGCTGTCAAAAAGATGCTCCTCGATGAAAAAAGGCAGATGGACCGATTTATTGCCGGAGGCAGTCTGGGCGCTAAACACAACTGAGTGCAGGGCGACCGGGTTCACTCCTTTCCGCCTTCTATACGGATCGGAGGCAATGACCCCGCAAGAAATAAAGCATGGGTCCCGCGTACAGTTCCGTCAGCCGTCCCCGACGTGGACGAGCCAACTTCAAAAGATCTCATTGACGGAGACCGGGTCTTCGCCCTACAGGCCCTAAACAAATACCAAGCCTAGACCAAAGCATGGCGCAACCACGCAGTCATCCCGAGGGAGTTCAGCGAGGGGGACCTCGTACTCGTCCGAACAGCTCGGACGGAGTCCAAGGGCAAGTTGGAGCCCAAGTGGGAGGGCCCCTTCATAGTCAAGTCAAAAGCTTCCCCCAGCGCTTACAGGCTCACAACGCCAAATGGCGAGGACCTGGAGCACTCCTGGAACATCGACAACCTTCGCAAATTTTTTGTTTGACCCATTTAGGGCTGATTTCACCCTTGTAATTCGCCGCAAACAATCTTGTACCGGCCCACACTCTTTTCCTCCCGGGGGGTGAGGTTTTTAACGAGGCGGAGCCATGTAATATATGTGACAAAAATCCCCCGCAAAAACATGTGTCGAAAAAAGACCGTGACAACGGTCTTCGGCATTCGACCAATTCGAAGTCACCGCGAGGCTAAGCGCTAGCCACCCTCGCGTGCGACAAATCCGCGCCGAAGTCGCCTAAGGGTGCAGCCGGACTAAGCACAACAAGTGCGAAAAAATCCAATGTCTATCGCGAAGACTATCCGCGCAGAAGTCGCCTAAGGGTGCAGCCGGACCAAGCACAACAAGTGCGAAAAAAATCCAATGTCTATCGCGAAGACTATCCGCGCAGAAGTCGCCTAAGGGTGCAGCCGGACCAAGCACAACAAGTGCGAAAAAATCCAATGTCTATCGCGAAGACTATCCGCGCAGAAGTCGCCTAAGGGTGCAGCCGGACCAAGCACAACAAGTGCGAAAAAATCCAATGTCTATCGCGAAGACTATCCGCGCAGAAGTCGCCTAAGGGTGCAGCCGGACCAAGCACAACAAGTGCGAAAAAAATCCAATGTCTATCGCGAAGACTATCCGCGCAGAAGTCGCCTAAGGGTGCAGCCGGACCAAGCACAACAAGTGCGAAAAAATCCAATGTCTATCGCGAAGACTATCCCCGCAGAAGTCGCCTAAGGGTGCAGCCGGACTAAGCACAACAAGTGCGAAAAAACCCGAAGTCTATCGCAAAGACTCCGCGCAGAAGCCGCCTAAGGGCGCAGCCGAACTAGTACAACAAAAACAGAAACAATAGCATCAAACCATCCGTGCTAAGAACGACCATAATCACAACAGCACAGCATAACCAACCATACCAGACAAAGATACACGACGTCCTCGCAGGCACAGGCACGCGGGGGCACACAACTTCATCGTACAAACCTTTACACATATACAAGCGAGGGCACCACACTCTACATCGGCTCAACCTTAGGAATAATTCCCATCTCTCTATAATTAAATAACATTATCCTAAGCTCCTCACCCGCAAAGAGACTTCGCAGTTCCCCTTCCCCTGTACTCGCTGCGGCCGGCAAAGACAATAGTTCCTGCCGACCAGCCCTACTCACACGAAGCCGAGCCCCCTCCTCCGCGCTAACCCTACGTTTTGCAACCGCCCTTCGTCGGCGGCGCCCGGTGCCCGGGCCTGGCACGTCTGGCGCGTCCGCGGCGTGTGACGAAGCCTCCGCCGCAGCCACGTCCAAGGCCGCAAAATAATCCAAGTCCTCCTCCGACGACTCCTCAGTCCACTCAACCGAGCTCCCGGAGTCGGTAAAATCAAAAAACTCAGATGTAGACCCACCATATTCATTACCACCTCCCGCGGTCGAAGCCGCCAAAAACTCAGTAGTAGCGGTTGCGTGCGCAGGCCCAAAATCTTGAACCTGCGCAGCAACCAAAATTCAGTACAACATCCAAAATTCCCCAACCCTAAACACCCACTACGCCACCTGCGAAGGCCCTGACGCCGCGGGAGCCTCCGCCGTTGGCTCCGCCGCCACTTCCGCCGTTGTTTCCACCGCCTCCACCACGGGATCTTCAACACTCGGCGCAGCTGCTGCGGGGGCATCAGGGGCGCCTTCGGCCACCTTTGGGGGCAGGTCTTCGCCGACCGCAGCAGATGCGGGGGCAGCCGTCGCAATCGCTGCGGTCTCCGGGGTTGGCTCCAGGGCGGCCCCGGTCGCAGCCTCCGCAGGGGTCGGCTCCGGGTCTGGCAGCGCGCTGTTCAACGCCCCAAAGTCGTCCACCCGCTCGCCACGCGCCGCCTAAGACAAAACACACAAAATTCAGCAAACACACGCACAGCCAGCATACAGCAAACGCCAAACAAACAACAACGTTACCTGAGCCCTCGCAAGCTCGGCCCGCTCCCTGACCACCTCCCGACCGTGCGGACCCCACATCCGGTCATAGAGGGCCCCGGCGGATTTCCTTCACGACGGGGTCTTCGACCTTATAGACATCTCGTTCAAAATCTTCATCTGCCTGGTCGAAGACCTCGAAGTGCCGGCACCCTTCGCGGGAGAGTGCGTTCACCGCCCCCTCGCAGGTGACCAGGGAGGCGTACGACATGAACCCCCCCACGACAGCGGGGAGTTCCTGCAGCTCCTCCTGCACCCATTCCAGGCAGCGAAGCCCGGGCTCCCGGTCCGGCACCTCGAACTCACCGGTCCGCGCACCCAGCTCACGATATGTATCCATAAGCTGTGTGCGCGTCCGTTCGGCCTCCGCACGCATCGCGGCCTCGGCCCCCTTCGCGCGGCTCTCCAGGGCGGTGAGCCGCTCCTGCAGATGTCCGACGAGCTCCTTGGCAATGTTGCCTTCCGCCCGCGCCAACTTGGCCTCCGCCTGCGCAGCCTGCTCTTTGGCGATGGCTTCGTTGGCCTCCCTCCTCTCCCCCGCCAGCTGGCGCCGGAGGTCAGCCTTCTCCTTCTCCAGGGCGGCCACCTTGTCCGCCAGTTTACGACACTTGCTGTCGGAGGCCGATTTCTCACGGACAACGTCTGCATGTTGCGTCCGAAGTCTCTCGACTTCGGCAGACAAGGCTGCCGTAAGGGCCCCCGACACAGTGCGGCTAGTGAAGTCAGCCACCTGCAGAGCGCACGTAAGGCCGTTGCCTTTAAAAGAAAAAAGAAGGGGGGGAGAGAGTAAAGCTCAGCGGACCTGACTCAGCGCCTCCGTCGCCTGACTCAGCGCCTCCGTCACTCCCTTCAGCCGGCGGGTCGCGACGCCCGCCTCGTCCCTGACCACCGCGAGGGCCGACACCTCGCCTCCGGCGCCAAGAGCCTCGGCCCTCGCCTTCGGCACCACGGCAGCCGTCGCGATCGCCGCGCCAGGCGCAACTATAGCGAGCTGGCCCTCGTCCGACCCTGCAACGCATCAACAAATTTAAAAAAAAAGAGAGAAGAGTAATAATAATAATAGGCCAACAGCTTACCTCCAAGATAGTCGTCCACAGTAATATCGGTGCCGAAGTCGGCAACACGTTTGCCCGACAACGGCAGCGCCCGGGCCGCCTTCGAAGCCTCCGCCACTCCGCTGGCCGGCGGCGCCACCTTCGTTGACTTAGAGCCTCCGGCGCCCGCCGTTGCCTCCGGCGCCTTGCTAGGTGCAGAGGCGCCCGCCTTCGCCGCCAGCGGCGGCTTGCCTCCGCCAGGGGCCGCAGCCTTCGCAGCCCCCCGCTGCCGCTTCGGCCTAGCTTCATGCAGCCTGACAGCCGCCTGGCGTTTTTGCGCCGCCCCTTGGCGATCCTTGTCCATCACTGCCCACACAACAGCACCGATATTTCGCCCGTAAGGAAAAACTCTCCACTGATGAACCATACGAGATGTAAAACAGTCCTCCTCAGCCGCGCAGGGGATAGGAACATTTCTAGGCCAGCAACCCCCGGTAACCCTCAGCATCCGAGCCGAAGACTCCCGGAGCTCGGGCGAAGACATCCTTTCCCCCGGGGCCGCACACGTCCTCATTAACTCTCTAGCAAAACTATCAGACACCCCAAGTCCTCCCATCGCAGTACCTAATTTTCTCTTTTTTGAGGAGGGGGCGGCCGCCAGCGCAGGGTCGCCTCCAGTCTCCACCGCCGGTTTCTTCCCACGGCGGTCTGCTTCGTCTTGACCAGGATAGCCGTCGTACGACAATTGATTTAATTCGAAGACCCTGTTCAAACGGTCATTTGACCCGCGGATATCAAAGCTGCGCTGGCCTTCCGTCCTCGGCACGTAACGTCCCACGAGCCGCACCGCCAAGTCCTCCGCATCACGCACAAAGGCGGCCGGGTCACGGTTTCGCAAATTCAGTGCGAAGGCAGGACTTCGCACCACCCTTCCTCCGTGAAAAGGCATCTGGCGAGGGCACACTTCGCCCAGCGCCCAGCCGTGCGCCAAGGGCCAGACCCCGTACGCCACGAACTCTTCAACTAAATCACGCCCACTGCTCTGACCGGCGGCGCACCGAAGGGCCCCTTCGTCTGCATCCTCTTCTGCCACTTCAAAAGGCGGATACGCAGAGTAATAATGAGAGCACATCTCAGACACGGGGAGTCCCTCATGGTCTTCGACAGTACCCTCAGCAACGTAAAACCAAAATTCATTCCAATTGCCCCACTTGTTGCGGGCACACGGAACCAACTCCACTACTGGCATTATGGTCTTGCCGGTCTTCGGCGTGAATGTGCATGACCCGAACTGGGCAACTCCGCCCCCAACCACCCTCTTCTGCCAATGCAAACAATAATTCTTCGCAAAAACTTCAACCGACGGCTGTCCGCCGTACGAAGTCGTCGCCCAGACATACTTCGCCAGCGCCACCATGGCATTCGGTGTCAGCTGATGTATTTGAACGTTGAATCTACGCAGGACTTCGCCAACAAACTGGTGCGCAGGCAAGCGGAGACCGGCGGCGAAGAACGCCTCGAAAACGACCAACTCACCCTCCGGCTCGGGGACTTCCTCCGTCCCCGGAGCACGAGCAACTCCGCCGCCAAAGTAGCCCAACCGCTGCATATCTTCAACGCGGGCTGACGTCATCCGTGACACACCAAAATCAACAGAGTCGCCGGCGCGCAACTCCTCCACCATCAAGCTACTCAACGTCTCCTCAGACGAGGCGGCAGCCGGCGGCGTGATGTCGACGGAAGAAGAGGAGGACGGATTGCTACGTACCGTCGGCGGCGGCAGGCGGTCTGCTTCACTCGAGCCAGATCTCCGGCGATCAAGAGCACGGCGGGAAGACGAGCAGCAAGACGGCGGGCGGCTAGGGTTTTCGCGGAGCGCGGAAGGCAAAGTTCAAAACGCACCGACCCCCGCCCCCTTTTATAGGCAGGGTGCGGCTCTTCAGGAAACCCGCAATCCGACAGGGCGCGGCGCTTCGGGAAACCCGCAATCCAACAGTACGCCGTCCATCAACGGTCACATCAAAAACCCCCGCGGAACCACTTCGAGCGAGGGCAGCGTCTCCGCCATCTAGCGATGTCTTCGGCACCAGGTGACTTTATCGAACTGGTCCCTCGGAGGGCAAATGTTGGGGCGAAGGCAAAGACGCCACCCTTCGCTCGTCGCCTTCGCTTCAGTCGCTGGTCTGACAGAGACAAAACGGGCAGGGACACCCTTTGCTCGATTCAGCACCAGACGAAGGCCTACGGTGACGTCTCCCCGCAGCACGGCCTCGTCCTGCTCTAAGGCCCACGTGTGATCTGGCCCATTGTAACGGGCCCCGCGTGGCCGCCTTTGTGTTACGGGCCTAGTTTGTAAAGGCATTCTTGTAATTACAGCTTGTAACCCTGCTTTATGGGAATATTCTGGGGATAAACTAGGTGTCTGAGGGCACATGCGTCCTTAACACAAGACGCTGGGCAGATACCTATAAATACCCCTGCACAGTGCCCGTGAGAGGCTAGATTAACAGAGCTATTGCCCCCCGAGCACGTAACCCTGTTGTCGCCACTGTTCACCCCTGTTGGCCTCCTTGCTGCTGAGACCAAGTGCCAACAGTGAGCAAGAGAACTTTAGAGAGAGGGGAGAGGAAGAATCAAATCATAAGTTAACGATCAACACAAATGAACACAACGATTTGTTTCCTGAGGTTTAGTTCCAATGAACCTACTCCCCGTTGAGGAGGCCACGAAGACCGGGTCTTTTCAACCCTTTGCCTTTCTCAATCGATCATTCAGACCGATTGAGTGCTTCTTCTTAATCTCAATGATCACAAAGACCCTGCAAGGATCACCACACACTTAGGTGTCTCTTGCTAGCTTTACAAGTCACTAGAGAGTTTAGAAGGAGATGAAGGAAGCACAATTAAAAAGCCAAGCAACAAGAGCAACAAATGAAACATGAATCACACTCTCTCAAGTCACTAATCACTACTAATCACTTGTCTTAATTATGGCACTTGATGAGATTGGAAGCTTTGAATGTGTCTTGGAATTAGGGATGAAAATGGTTTCAGAATTTTTCGAAATTCCGGAAACCGATTTCGAAATTTTTCGATCGGATTCATCGGTAACGGTATTTTTCGAAAACGGAATCAAATTTCGGAATTTTCTATCGGAATCGGCGTGGTGTTTTACCGACCGTTTCCTTCGGTTACCGGTTTTTGTCGGAAATTACCGGATTTGTGTCTCGGAATTTTCCGGAATTGTGTCTCAGAATTTTTCAGAATTGTGTCTCGGAATTTTTCGGAATTATCCAGCATGTGATTTTTCGCATCGCCTGTATGTCTCTAGATAAGAATCATTTATTTTTGTATTTTTTTGGACGCCTTAAGATTTTTTTTGGGATAGATGATGTTGGAAGGCAGTTGAGATTAACGATTTGGTCTTTTCGACACACTAGGTTTTAGTCTTTTCCTGTGAGGTTGTGAAAAACTCTTTATGTGAGGAAAAATATTTCATAAGTAAGCATGCCATGTCAGCTAGAACGAGTGGATATTGTGAATTGTGAACTTGGAGCCTGTGAACTTGTGATCTTTATGAACTTGTTATACTGTGAACTTATTATATTTTGAACTTGTGATCTTTGTAAAATTTTTATATTATAAATTTGTGAACCTTATGAACTTGTTATATTGTGAACTTGTTATATCATGAATCGTGAACTTGCGGTCTTTGTGATCTTTTGTCAACTTTGTTGTATTATGAAGTTTGATATGTTTACCGATCGTATTTTAGATTTCGACCGTTTCCGATGTTTCCGAAATACCAATATCGTTTCCGTTTCCGGAGTTACCATTTTGAATTTTGTTTACGATAAAAAATATTAAAGTGGTAATGGTTTTAGTGTTTACCGACCGTTTCCGACCATTTTCATCCCTACTTGGAATGGATTGCTAGCTCTTGTATTGAATGTGTATGAGTGGAATGCTTGGTTGTGTTAAATGGAGGTGGTTGGGGTTGTATTTATAGTCACCAACCACTTCCTAGCCGTTGCTCCTATTCTACCGACCGCAGACGATCCGCGCCCCTGGCCCGGACGGTCTGCCCCGGTACATCAACAGTTAAAATCGAACGGTCAGCAGTAACGACTTTATCAACGGCTACAAGTGCATTAAATGCGTTGTTAGATGTCAGACAGAGCACCGTGGACGGTCCGACCGTGCACCCCGGGCGGTCCACGAGGACGCTAAAATGCATTTTACTGAACCCGTCACCTCTGAGTTTTCCTGGTTTTTCAACGACCGGACGGTCCACGCTTGGTCTCGTACGGTGCTCGCTTCTCCTTCGGACAGTCCGTAGAGTTAACGCATGTTTTTGCAGTGTTCCTCTCCAAGGCTCTCCCTGGTGTCGTGGACAGTCCACCGCATGGGCCTGGACGGTCCACACTCAGGAGAATTTCCAAAACACTTCTCATGTCCGTAATAATCTATGATATTCTGAATAGTTGACTTAGAATTGATGTATATGAACTTTATGCACCTGAGAAATGATCAATTAGGCAAACTAGTTAGTCCATAAGATTTGTGATGGTCGTCAAACACCAAAATCGATTATGGGAAATGGTTGAGGCCATTTCCCTTTAAATCTCCCCTTTATGGTGATTGATGCCAACACAAACCAAAGCAAATACAAAGTATAGAAATCCAACTAGTTTGCATTTTGACATATGTGCATAAGTTACTTATGAGATGAAAGCAGTTCTAAGTAAATATGAATGTTTTGACATAGTTAAAATTTTGGACCACATTTGCACCACTTAGCTTGTTTTTGCAAATCTCTTGGAAACGTCTTTTCAAATTCTTTAGCAATTAGCCAATGGTATAAGTATACAATTTCTAAGAGCATTTTCAAGTTTTGAAAGATTCTCTCCCTTTTTCAAATGCTTTTCCTTTGGCTAAATAAAAGCTCTACCTAAAAAGTTCTCCCCTTAGTTGTCAAGAAGGATTTTGCAAACGCAATAGTTCCTATTTGGAAGACCAAAAGGTTTCAGAAAACAGAGTGGTGGTGCAGTCCTTTTGCTTTGGCCTATTAATTTCTCCCCCTTTGGCATTAAGCGCCAAAACAATGAATTCTATAGGCCTTTTTAACATGAAAGATATGAATGTAAATACATGAGTAGGGCAAAGAATACTAACAAATATGTAGCGGAAGCCTTCCCTTTGCCTATAACTCCATTTCCCTTTCAATATAAGACTAAGTATAAAAATACACTTGGAAGCACGTTAGTCTTTGCTTTGGCACAAGAGGAATAAAAAAATATGCATTTGTACCAAATGAAAGACACATGCCATGATCAAAGGTATAAAATAAGCATTGTGTGCAAGATTTCAATCAAAGTTCCAAGAATCTAACATTTAGTTCATTCCTAAGCTTGCTAAAAGTCTTTTCATCTAGAGGCTTGGTGAAGATATTGGCTAACTGGTTGTGGGTGCTAACATAAGCAATTTCGATATCTCCCCGTTGCTGGTGATCTCTCAAGAAATTGTTGGGGGCCTTCCTCTTTCGAAAGTCCTCAAAAACACAACTAACTATTTGCTTTCCGCATATTACTGAATAGTACAGGAGCTTCGTCACCAGAAGAGCTTCAACATAACACAAGAGAAGTACAACGAAGCACACTTCATCAAGCAGGCTTCATCATGGCGAAATAATGGGACGATGCAAGGAGAAGGTGTTGCCCAAGTTATTAAATACAAATGGCGATATTGTCCTTGTGATATCTTGTAAACTCTATATGTAATTGTTGAGGGCATAAATGTAATAGCGCACGAACTCTTACGATTGCCTATAAATAGATGAACAGTACTCTCGTACTGTTCACACTGGATTGTAATTGCTCTCATGTCATCACCTTCAAACAAGCCGAAGGTATCAATGTAATATAAATTCTAATAATGTTTATATGTTTATCATGGAATAAATATATGAATGGATAACACATCTCGTGTGTATAAACTCTTATTTTTTTATGAATGATGAAGACGTGTCCTTCATGACCTTCATCTGAAGATCATTATATCCGAAAGGAGATAATGCTTCGAGGGACGAAGGTCCTTAATGTTTAACAATTGTGTTGCCTTGTTCTTGATTCACATCATTTGAGAACAAGTCACCAACATTGGCGCCCACCTCCGGTGAACTCAAACGACCACCTTCGACACCAAGAACTCGCACAACTACCCTTGCCATGCCGCCGAAGAAAGCAATAGCGCCAGGGGTTGCCCTTGCACCGCTGGACATCAACCAAGAGGGGCTCCCTCTGAGGGAGGCCTGAAACCAGAAAAGGAAGGCCATTTATCCAACACCACAGGAAGAAGAGCTGGATCAAGAGATCAGAGATCTAGAGGCTATCCACCAACAAGTGGAGAGAAGAAGGGAGAAAATGCTTCGGCTATCTGAATTCTAGAAGAAGATTGATGAAGCTGCCGAGGAGATATGCCATATCACTCAAGACAACGAGGAAGGATGAAGGCCACAACAGAGAGAGCTTCATCAGGAAAGCCCAAGTTATGATGACGTATGGTATGACGATTTCAATCATGGTAACTTCGCTTTTGATGATGCTTCCCCCCTAGCAGCAGAGTTGCAGGCTACCCCATGGCCACCTTCGTACAAACCGCCATAACTTCCCTTGTATGACATGCATTCTTACCCAAAGCAGTTCCTCATGAGTTACAAAGAAACCATAGCATCATATGGTGGCAACACTCTTGTCATGGCGAAATCCTTCGTCATGGTAGTCTGGAGCGTGGCGCAAACATGGTATTCTTCTCTTTGGCCGGGAACAAACACATCGTGGCAGAAGCGGAAGGATATGCTAGTCACCAGCTTCCAGGGCTTTCAGACAAAGCCAGTGACTGCTCAAGCTCTATTCCAGTGCACGCAGGACCACGGGGAGTACTTGCAGGCATATGTCCGAAGGTTTCTACGTCTTAGAGCTCAGACGCCAATGGTGCCAAATGAGATTGTTATTGAAGCAATGATCAAAGGACTTCGTCCAGGTCCAACAACGCAGTATTTCGCTAGGAAGCCCCCACAAACTCTGGAGAAGCTTCTATAGAAGATGGACGAGTACATTAGAGCTGAAAATGATTTCCGGCAAAGAAGGGAAGAAGCCTACATATACTCTGAGATGACCAGGGGCTTCGGAGGAAGGCTGCACCCAAGGCATGTCAGGATGATCCACAATCCCAGCTCAAGCGAAAACAGGGGAAATCATACTCAAGTGCATCAACACAGCTCCAAATCATCTAGGACACAACAAAACTCCTTCAGGCCACCAGCCCCAAGAGGAAGAGGAGGATGAAGCTTCGGAGGAAGATTCAGCTCACAACCAAGAAGGTTGTTTTGCTTGTTATGTGGAGAAGATATGGAGCATAGAACTAGGACATGCCAAGTCACATGTACATAAGCAAAAGGAAATAGCTGAGGCCGAAGCACGGCAGAGTCAACCAAAGCAAGTCCTGCATATTGTTTCATGCTATTCCCCGTACATTCCTGAGTATGTGGGCAATCAACAACCATTTTTGCAACCGACAGTGTCAGTAGCTTCGGCGAGTCACTCCCCAACTGCATGGGCCCTACCACCTGAAAGTCGCCTAGAGGGGGGTGAATAGGCGAAACCTGAAATTTATAAACTTAAGCAAGCACTAAGGTTGGGGGTTAGCGTTAGAATTAAATTCAAGTTCGAAAGAGAGGGGAAAACAAATCAACCAAGAATTAAGGCGAGTGAACACGATGATTTGTTTTACCGAGGTTCAGTTCCAAAGAACCTAGTCCCCATTGAGGAGGTCACAAAGACCGGGTCTATTTCAACCCTTTCCCTCTCTCAAACGGTCACTTAGACCGAGTGAGCCTTCTTCCTTAATCTCACGGGTCACTAAGACCCCGCAAGGACCACCACACACTTGGTGTCTCTTGCTTTGATTACAAAGCACTTGAGAATAAGAATGGGAAAAGAAAAAGGTCAAGCCAAGCAACAAGAGCAACAAAGAACACAAAAAACACCATCTCTCAAGTCCCTAATGGAATTGAGTTGATTTGGAGGCTTAGAGAGGATTCAATCTATTTGATGCGTCTTGGAGTGGAGTCTTTTGCTCTTGTATTGAATGAGATGTTTGGAATGCTTGGATGGTTATGAATGAGGTGGTTGGGGTTATTTATAACCCCCAACCACTTCCATAGCTGTTGGTGAAGGCTGCTGGCGATGGGCGCACCGGACAGTCCGGTGCGCCACCGGACAGGCACTGTTCCTTGTCCGGTGTGCCGCCACGTCACCTAACCGTTGGGGTTCTGAGTTGGTCGACCATTGGAGCTTTATCTTCTAGCTGCACCGGATAGTCTGGTGCCTCACCGAACAGTCCGGTGCCCCTCTGCCTTCGCTGCTCTGACTTCTGCGCGGCACTGTTCACTTGGCAGAGTCGACTGTTGGCGCGCAGGGCACCGTTGCTCGGCTGGCTCACCGGACAGTCCGGTGAATTATAGCGGAGCATGGCCTGGAATTCCCAAGAGTGGCTGGTTGGAGTTGTACGGGCATGGTGCACCGAACACTGTCCGGTGGCACACCGGACAGTCCGATGAGCCAATCTTTAGCACACTCGAGTCCTTTTGCTCCAACAAAATTGTGTCCCTAACTTGGTTCTTTTCTTGGTTTGTGTTGAACCTTATGCACCTGTAATAGATGAATTCTAGACAAACTGGTTAGTCCATGTGTTTGTGTTGATTATCAACCACCAAAAATAATTATAGGAAATGGTTAACCCGATTTCCCTTTCAATCTCCCCCTTTTTGGTGATTGATGCCAACACAAACCAAAGCAAATATAAAGTGCAGAAATGTAACTAGTTTGCATTTAGAATGTGCATAGGTTACTTGGAGTTAAACCAATTGAAAATCTCACTAAGTATGAATGAGTTGTTTTTTTTCTTTTATTTAACATTCTGGACCACATTTGCACCACATGTTTGTTTTTGCAAATTCTTTTGGAAAATCTTTTCAAAATCTTTTTGCAAATAGTCAAAGGTATAGGAATGATATTGCAATAAGCATTTTTAAGATTTGGAATTTCTCTCCCTGTTTCAAATGCTTTTCCTTTGACTAAATAAAAATTCCCCCTGAATGAAATTCTCCTCTTAGCTTTCAAGAGGGTTTTGAGATAGATATAAATTTGAAATTTTACTTTCACAAGTCAAGTGAAACATAGATACCAATTGATACCAGATACTAAATTGAGAATACATCAATTGAAATAAACACCAATTGAAAAAACAATTAAAACTTCATTTCGAATTTTTTTGAAATGGTGGTGCGGTCCTTTTGCTTTGGGCTAAATATTTTCTCCCCCTTTGGCATTAAGCGCCAAAAATGGAGAACTTGAGAGCCCTCTAATACTTTCTCCCCCATTGGTAAAAGAAATATGAGTGAAAGATTATACCAATTGAGAGTTTGTGGAATAATGACAAAGGATAAATGATACCGTTTAGAGTTGAGTGGAAGTGTTGCCTTTGCCGAATACTCCATTTCCCTTTCAATCTATGACTTAGTATATAAATACACTTGGAAACACATTAGTCATAGTCTTGGCACAAGAAGAATAAGAAATATGTATTTGTATCAAAAATGAAAGAGACATGATCAAAGGTATATAAATGAGCTATGTGTGCAATGTTTCAATCAAAGTTCCGAGAATCAAGTATATTTAGCTCATTCCTAAGTTCGCTAAAGGTTTTCTCATCTAGTGGCTTGGTAAAGATATCGGCTAATTGGTTTTGGGTATTAACATAAGCAATTTCGATATCTCCCTTTTGTTGGTGATCCCTAAGAAAGTGATACCAAATATCTATGTGCTTAGAGCGTCTGTGTTCAATGGGATTATCCGCCATGCGGATTGCACTCTCATTATCACATAGGAGAGGGACTTTGCTCAATTTGTAGCCACAGTCCCTAAGGGTTTGCCTCATCCAAAGCAATTGCGCACAACAGTGGCTTGTGGCAATGTACTCGGCTTTGGCGGTGGAAAGAGCTACTGAGTTTTGTTTCTTTGAAGCCCAAGACACCAGGGATCTCCCCAGAAATTGACAAGTCCTTGATGTGCTCTTTCTATCAATTTTACACCCTGCCTAATCAGCATCAGAATATCCAATTAGATCAAAGGTAGATCACTTGGTGTACCAAAGCCCAAACTTAGGAGTGTAAACTAAGTATCTCATGATTCTCTTTACGGCCTTAAGGTGAACTTCCTTAGGATTTGCCTGAAATATTGCACACATGCATACAGAAAGCATAATGTTCAGTCGACATGCACATAAATAGAGTAAAGATCCTATCATCGACCGATATACCTTTTGATCTACGGATTTACCTCCCGTGTCGAGGTCGAGATGCACATTGGTTCCCATGGGTGTCTTGATGGGTTTGTGTTGGGGGCCTTCGTCTTCCGAAGGTCCTCAAAAACATGATTAACAACGTTCCCCAAGTGTAATATGTGCACAGGAATCTTTGGACTCGGGATGAAGCGGTACACAATATGGAAAGCAGGGTCGGAACGAAGGTTGAACCAGCGCTGAAGCTGCGTGCGAGGGAGCTTCGGCTCAGTAGCAGAAAAAGGAACCGACTTAAGGAGGAAAAGGCTATCTAGTCCTCGATAGATTGTTCATAAGTCAATAGTAAACATAAAGGGCATAAATGTAATTTTACACAGGTTGCGCCCTCTGCCTATAAATAGATGAACAGTACCCCCGTACTGTTCACGCTGACTGGTACTCATTCGTGCGTCACGCTTGGACTTTTACCTTCTGTCAAGCCGAAGGTATAAATGTAATTCAATATTGTTCATGTACATTCTTGATGATATAATAACGAGATATTGATGATGTTATATGATTATTCATGTTTTTCCTTATATTTTATATGCTTCTCCTTTCATTAACATATACTGCGATGATGAAGGCTAGTCCTTCAGGACCTTCGTCTGAAGATCATTATATCCTAAGGGAGATAATGCTTCGAAGGACGAAGGGCTTTAACCTTTAACATTTTGTGTTGCCTTGTTCTTAACTCATAGCATTTGAGAACAAGTCCCCAACATTGGCGCCCACCTCCGGTGTACTCACTTCCACAACCTTCGGCAAAGCATCAACCTTCGTCATGCCGCCAAAGAAGATAACAGCGCCAGGGGCTGCACTACAACCACTAGACACAAACCAAGACACTCTCTCTCTCCGAGAAGCCAGAAGCCAAAAGAGGAAGGCCACCAGTCCAACACTTCAGGAGGAGGAGTTGGGCCAGGAGATCAGGGACCTAGAAATCATTCACTAGCAGGTGCAAAGGAAAAAGGAGAAGATGGCTCGGTTGGCCGACCTTCAGAAGAAGATCGACAAAGCTACTGAGGAAGTGCGTCATCTTACTCAAGATGATCACGACCGAAGGCCCCAACACCGGGAGCTTCGTCAAGAGGGTTCATTCAACAAAGATGAATGGTACGATGATTTTAATCATGGTACCTTTACTTTTGATGATGCTTCTCCCCTGGCAGTGGAATTGCAGGCTATTCCATGGCCACAATCATACAAGCCACCTCAGCTGCCTATGTATGATGGGCACTCGGACCCAAAGCAATTCTTGATGAGCTATGAAGCAACAATATCCTCATATGGAGGCAATGTAGCTGTCATGGCAAAGTCCTTCGTCATGGCAGTCCGAAATGTAGCCCATACATGGTACTCTTCTCTTCGGCCAGGGACAATCACGTCATGGCAGAAGCTCAAGGACATGTTGGTTACCAGCTTCCAAGGCTTTCAGATGAAGCCAGTCATAGCTCAGGCCTTGTTCCAGTGCACACAAGACCATGAGGAATACCTTCAGGCGTATGTCTGAAGGTTCTTGCGACTGAGAGCACAAGCGCCTACAGTGCCCAATGAAATTGTCATTGAGGCCATGATCAAGGGTCTTCGGCCAGGACCTACGGCTCAGTACTTTGCCAGGAAACCTCCTCAGACGCTGGAGAAGCTCCTTCAGAAGATGGATGAGTACATCCGGGCTGATAATGACTTCCGACAAAGAAGGGAGGAAGCTTACAGATTTTCTGAGATGACTAGGGGCTTCTGAGGGAGAATCCACCCTAGGCATGTCAGATCTATCCACAGCTCCAGTCAGAATGATGACAAAGCAAGCCAGCTTCAGAGGTCACAACACACCTCACAGTCTTTGGGACATGAGCAAAGCTCCTTCAGGCCACCAGCTCCAAGGGGCAGAGGCGGCAGGGGTTTTGGGGGAAGATATGGGGATCAACCCAGGAAAATTTATTGCTTATTCTGTGGCGAGGACAAGGGACACACTACAAGAACCTCCTAGATTACTATTCTGAAGCAAAAAGAGATTGGTGAAGCCGAAGCTCGGCAGAATCAGCCGAAGCAGGTTCTACATACTGCTTCGCGTCATTCTCCTTACATACCAGAGTATGTGGGCAACCAACCTGCAACTTCTGTTGCTTCGGCAAGCCATTCACAGGCTTCTTGGCCTCAACTCCCACCGCCACCACCACTCCAACCTACTTATTCCCGAAGCCAGCAGCCAGAAGGGCGCTAGCATTTCCAACAACAACGCGACTTCAGGGAGGAGTTCGAAGCTCGTACAGTCAATAGTACTATACCAGAATCAAAGCACATCTACTGAGCAATATCCTGCCTCTGAAATACTTCTATCTTCTAGGTTATTTTGCTTTTTGAATAAGGAACAAACAATGAAAACTTAGTTTTAATTTCCTGTAATGAATTTTTGCTTCTATCAGAATGAAATATATCTTCTTCATAGATCTACGAGGCTCAAAAATCATTCCTAAGGGAATGCAGATCAAAAAATTGGCGAAGCTACAAAAAGTCGTTCCTAAGGGAGCACAGCGTAAGTTTTGTGCTCAAAAATCGTTCCTAAGGGAATGCAGAGCAAAAATTGACGAAGCTACAAAAAGTCGTTCCTAAGGGAGCGCAGCGTAAGTTTTCTGCTCAAGAGTCATTCCAAAGGGAATGCAGAGCCAAATACCACCGAAATATAAGGCGAAGAAGTTCAAAAGACGTTCCTAAGGGGATGCAGAACTTATACCGCCGAAATAGAAGGCGAAGAAGTTCAAAAGATGTTCCTAAGGGGATGCAGAACTTATATCACCGAAATAGAAGGTGAAGAAGCTCAAAAGTCGTTCCTAAGGGGATGCAGAGCTTGTGTTTTCCAGTGTGGGCGTGTGGGTGTGTGTCTTCGGCATTCTCATCATTTCGCATCATCTCATCACATCATTTCGCATAACATCACATCATACATCATATTGCATCAATGACACAAGAATCGAATACGGAGCTAATCTTCGGCAAATGCTTCGTCAAAATGAAAATGTGCTAAGGCACGAAGTAAGCTTCGGAAAATATAGTTTCATCAGCCTTGTCATAAAAGAAGGGATCTCTCTTTGCGAAGCTTGGATATCATTACGAAGCAGGGATCTCTTTCTTTACGAAGCATGAAAAGAAGGGAAGGTGTTTTTTTGCCGAAGGCTAAAAACGGTATGTATGTAAGTTTCATGCATCGCAAAGAAATAAATTGTAATAATTTACATATTTGATTCAAAGTTATGCACATCAAATATCATAGTTTTGTTATAATAGAAACCTAATCTTCCTTCATCTGTTATATACATCAAGCTTTTCAAAATGTTTATTACAACACAATCTATCCCTCTTTAAGAACTTTCTCTGCAACTTCGTGCAGTAATTTGTTAAAGACTTCGTCAACAATAGATTCGGCCATGTTTATGATCTCAAGTGCTTCCTTCATTTTTGGATCAGCTAGGGGATCGTACGGTTCCAGCGGCGGAGATAATTTAGCTGAAGTAGGAAAAATTAATTAGTCTGAAGCCACAAAAATAAATGTCGAAGCTGAAAACCAAAATATAATACCTATACGCTTTTCGCGCTCTGCAGCTTCTTCAGCTTGTCTTGCTTCTACTCGGGCGTCATGGGTGTCTTTTTCACTTTTCTTTATAATCTTATGGGCCATCTCTCGGCCACCATTCACCCAGATATCATTATAGAATTTTATGCCCATCAGGGTTGCTTCAGCTGAAGGGTCCTTAGTATCATCCACGGAAAAGGCAGCTTTGGCCCGGGCTATGGTTTTAATATGATCGCATCCGGCCTTCTCCAAGATGGATGAAATCCCCTGCGCACCGTAAAACGCACAGACATCCCCGTGATCACTCAAAATTTCTTTGAAGGTTTCCGCTTCTCCACTTAACAATTCAATAACGCTTTCGGGGTCGCCTCGCACGAAGTTTTCTTCGGTAGAGTAGGCACCCACTTTGGCGAAGCTAGTCTTCAATTTCTTCACACAATCCATGGATTTCTCAAAGCATCTTTCCTTGGATTGGCGAAGTTCTTCAACATTTTTATCTAGATAATTTTTCCAGTACTCGCTGATTTCTTGGTTGGTCTATGCGAGTGCGCAACTCTCTTTTGCTTCGGCCAGCTGTTTGCGAAGATCTTCAATTTCCGCTTTCTGGGCTTCGGCCTAAGCTTTATAATTAGCTTCGTCCTCTTTTACTTTATTTACTAAAGAAATCAAAATTTTATCCTTTTCTAGACCTTCGTTTATTAGTTCAATCACTTTTGAACAAAGGTTATTAAGGGCCATTGTATAGCCTTCGTCTTCAATATTTTTCTGCGCCCTAAGGGCATTACTAAGAATTAAGCCCCGCAAGAGGAGGAAAGAATTGAGTACGACAAATAAAATGCTTCATTCTCAAGTTCAAAATTAACTTCTATACCTTTATACTATTGTATGCTAGGCTGTCAGCAAGGTCATCCTTCGATAAAATCGAAAGGCCATCTTCCAGCTTCGGGAATCCTATGCTCTTACCTATCTCCCTACAAACGGATATTTCTTTGTTATCCGGGAGACAGTACAGAAAATCTTCTTCGTTACTACCATTGAACAATAACGCCCCCTTCAAATATTTCAATTTTTGGGCGTAGTGTCGTGCTTCTAGCATTTCTTCTTGGGATAATTCTTTTTCCGAAGCATGACGAATGATGTAGTCAGTGCTTTTGTTTGAAGCTTCGATCTTTTCAAATGCAATCCACTCTATCATTTTTCCTTAGGCTCAGCAGGCTCCATCTCGGTGGGCACTGAAGGCCCAGCTTCGGCTTCAGTTTGAGCTTGCGCAGCTTCGGTTTCTGCTTGCCCAGTTTTGGCTTCGGCCTGCGTTGTTGTAGCTTCAACAACTTTCTTTGTAGCAGCAGGGCTTAAGACCTTCGTAGTTTCCAGCACAGCATCCAGCACGTTGGCCATTCTCCTCCTCTTGGGAGTTATAGCAGAAGCCTTTTGCACCTTCGATAGTTTTGTCTTTGTCGGAGGGCTCAGAATTTTTGGCACTTTTATTATTTCTTCAATCTTTGACTCTTCAGCCTTATCAATCTTAGCCTCGACTGGCTCGGCTATGGGTACCTTCGGCATTACGATCGCCTCTTCACTGCTCTGTGCAATCGGAGCAGTTTCTGTTGCTTCGGTTGCTGAGGAGGACCCTGCGCCAAATTCAGGCACTACGGCCGGTTCAATATAACGCGGTCGGTGGGTCAGAACCTTCACCTTTTTGCTCTTCGGCATAGGCTCAGCTGGGGTGACCGAAGCAGCAATCTTCCTCTTTTTCTCCTATTCTCGCAGCGGGTAGCGATAATCGGGGTATACGAAGCCGATCGCATCAAAAACTCTGTTCAGTCTTTTCTTCCCTCGACCTCCAAAGGCTGCGGACAGAGCATTATCTTCTGCCTTGGAATATGCTCCAAGCAGTTCATCACTGGTAGCTTCGATGCACTTCAGCCAGTCGTCGTTTGGCTCATCAAACTTCTCCCTGAATCTAAAGGTATACTTCAGTCGGACCAGACCACCTTCGCTAGAATCGACGGTGGTCTCCTTTGGCATATCCCAGCTTTCCACAAGCGGCCATACCCTGAACGATATATTCTCTTGAATCAAATCTCTTGTGCCAATGAAGGAGCAAACAATGCTGAAAGCCCTCTGACACGCTTCGACAGCATCATCAATTTCCACCTTCGGCCTTCGAAGGCCGAAGCGTGACCAGATGGGGCGCTGGATGATCTCTTTAATGTCTTCCCTTGCCTTTAAATCATTCTTCACATAAAACCACTCTTCCATCCAGGATCCAGGCCATCTCTTCCGAAATGTTGGCACCGGGTGGCTTGCGTTGGGGCGAGCAATAAATCCATAACAACTGAAGTTGTTGTGGTACTGTTTTTTACCAGTAGCCTTCGTCTCATACAAGAGCTCGTGCATATTGCAGAAGCATTTCGCGCTCGGCTCCAACCCTTGACTCCTTACAGCCCAGACAAAAATCCCCATCCTAATTATAGCTTCGGGGGTCATCTGATGAAGGAAGATTTGATATATCTTCAGCACTTCAATCACAAACTTGCTCAAAGGAAACCGAAGACCAGCCTTAAAAAGCTTCGGTAGATAACAACTTCATCTTCCTCAGGGGTGTGCACGATGTTGTCTCCACCAACTCTCACGATAGACATGTCACGAAAGTACCTTTCTCTCATGTTGTCAAGATGACTCTGTTTAATAGTCGATTTTCCGAAGACAGTATGGCTTGGTCGCCAGGGCCGATCTTCAGAATCTTCATCCCCACTGTCCACATCATAGCTATCACTATCATCAGTATCTTCAGACAAACCTTCCAGTATCTCTTTAGTAATCTTCTCTGTGTTTGTTTTTGACATAGATTCAATAAACCCGGCGATAAAAGGATTCACAGCTTTCTTTTTTTCAAATAACTTCGTCTCCTCAGTTAGCTTCGTTTCCGCAGCAACCTTCTTTTCCTCAGTCATTTTTCCCCCAGACATGGTGAAAATGCGACTTTAAACCGAAGCTCAAAAAAGCTTGAAAATCTAGCGAGAGCTAGTGAGCAAGAGCCAAAAGTTTGAGAAAAATAATGCAAATGGCAGAAACAGCGTATCAAATGCTGCCGGTGTGAGTTCATATTTATACGCCTAACATGCTACAACTTGGAGGGCCTCGTCTGTCATTGATTGTTGCTATTCTAGCAAAGGGAAGGTGTTTTTCGGACCTTCGGCTTAAGGCCTTCATTCACGTTGCAGTCTGAATTCGTTGTTATAACAAATTAATACTGCGAGGGGCTACTATTGGGGGCCTTCGTCTTCCGAAGGTCCTCAAAAACATGATTAACAATGTTCCCCAAGTGTAATATGTGCACAGGAATCTTTGGACTCGGGATGAAGCGGTACACAATATGTAAAGCAGGGTCGGAACGAAGGTTGAACCAGCGCCGAAGCTGCGCGCGAGGGAGCTTCGGCTCAGTAGCAGAAAAAGGAACCGACTTAAGGAGGAAAAGGCTATCTAGTCCTCGATAGATTGTTCATAAGTCAATAGTAAACATAAAGGGCATAAATGTAATTTTACACAGGCTGCGCCCTCTGCCTATAAATAGATGAACAGTACCCCCGTACTGTTCACGCTGACTGGTACTCATTCGTGCGTCACGCTTGGACTTTTATCTTCTGTCAAGCCGAAGGTATAAATGTAATTCAATATTGTTCATGTACATTCTTGATGATATAATAACGAGATATTGATGATGTTATATGATTATTCATGTTTTCCCTTATATTTTATATGCTTCTCCTTTCATTAACATATACTGCGATGATGAAGGCTAGTCCTTCAGGACCTTCGTCTGAAGATCATTATATCCTAAGGGAGATAATGCTTCGAAGGACGAAGGGCTTTAACCTTTAACATTTTGTGTTGCCTTGTTCTTAACTCATAGCATTTGAGAACAAGTCCCCAACAGTTTGCCATCCTTCATCCCAAACTTCTTAAGTATGTCTTGAATGAACTTTGTTTGGCTGATGAAGGTGCCATCTTGGAGTTGCTTGATTTGAAATCTAAGGAAATACCTCAACTCCCCCATCATAGACATCTCGAAATTTTGAATCATGATCCTACTAAACTCTTCACAAGATGACTTGTTAGTAGACCCAAATATAATATCATCAACGTAAATTTGGCATATAAACAAGTCTTTTGCAATAGTTTTAGTGAAGAGGGTAGGATCGACTTTACCAACTTTGAAGCCATTAGTGAGAAGAAAATCTTGCAGGCATTCATACCATGCTCTTGGAGCTTGCTTGAGCCCATAAAGCACCTTTGAGAGTTTATACACATAGTTAGGGTACTCACTATCTTCAAAGCCGGGAGGTTGCTCAACATAGACCTCTTCCTTGATGGGTCCATTGAGGAAGGCACTCTTCACGTCCATTTGATAAAGCTTGAAGCCATAGGCAAGCAATATACAAATTGACTCGAGCCTAGCTACGGGTGCATAAGTTTCATCAAAGTCCAAACCTTCGACTTGTGAGTAACCTTTGGCTACAAGTCGGGCTTTGTTCCTTGTCACCACACCATGCTCATCTTGCTTGTTGTGGAATACCCACTTGGTACCTACAACATTTTGGTTAGGACATGGAACTAAGTGCCATACCTCATTCCTCGTGAAGTTGTTGAGCTCCTCTTGCATAGCCACTACCCAATCCAGATCTCTTAGTGCATCCTCCACCCTGTATGGCTCAATAGAGGACACAAAAGAGTAATGTTCACAAAAATGTGCAACTCAAGAACTAGTGGTTACCCCCTTATGAATGTCACCAAGGATGGAGTTGACGGGGTGATCTCGTTGAATTGCTTGATGGACTCTTGGGTGTGGCGGTCTTTGACCATGAATTTCTTGATCATCTTCCTTGTTTTCATTATCTTCATCTCCCCCTTGATCATTGTCCTCCTCTTGAGGTGGCTCATCCTCTTGATCTTCATCTTCATCATCTTGAGCCTGATCCTTGTCTTGAGTTGGTGGAGATGCTTGGTTGGAAGATGATGGTTGATCTTATGCTTGTGTGGGCTCTTCGGATTCCTTAGGAAACACATCTCCAATGGACATGTTCCTTAGCGCAATGCACGGAGCCTCTTCATCATCTAGTTCATCAAGATCAACTTGCTCCACTTGGGAGCCATTAGTCTCATCAAACACAATGTCACAAGAAACCTCAACTAATCCAGTGGATTTGTTGAAGACTCTATATGCCCTTGTGTTTGAGTCATAACCTAGTAAAAAGCCTTTTACAGCCTTAGGAGCAAATTTAGAACTTCTACCTCTTTTAATAAGAATAAAACATTTGCTTCCAAAGACTCTAAAATATGAAACATTGGGCTTTTTACCAATGAGGAGTTCGTATGATGTCTTCTTGAGGATTCGATAAAGATATAACCGGTTGATGGAGTAGCAGGCGGTGTTAATCGCCTCAGCCTAGAACCGGTCGGGTGTCTTGTACTCATCAAGCATGGTCCTTGCCATGTCCAGTAGAGTTCTATTCTTCCTCTCCATTACACCATTTTGTTGAGGTGTGTAGGGAGAAGAAAACTCATGCTTGATGCCCTCTTCCTCAAGAAATCCTTCAATTTGTGAATTCTTGAACTCTGTTCCATTGTCGCTTCTTATCTTTTTTATTCTCAATCCGAACTCATTTTGAGCCCGTCTTAAGAATCTCTTTAAAGTCTCTTGGGTTTGAGATTTTTCTTGTAAAAAGAACACCCAAGTGAAGTGAGAATAATCATCCACAACAACTAGACAGTACTTACTCCCGCCGATGCTTATGTAAGCGATCGGGACGAATAGATCCATGTGGAGTAGCTCAAGCGGCTTGTCTGTCGTCATAATGTTTTTGTGTGGATGGTGGACTCCGACCTGCTTTCCTGCTTGGCATGCGCTACAAATCCTGTCTTTCTCAAAATGAACATTGGTTAGTCCAAAAATGTGTTCTCCTTTTAGAAGTTTGTGAAGATTCTTCATCCCAACACGGGCAAGCCGACGATGCTAGAGCCAACCCATGTTAGTCTTAGCAATTAAGCAAGTGTCTAGTTCAGCTTGATTATCATTAAAATCAACTAAGTATAGCTGACCATCTAGCACTCCCTTAAATGCTACTGAATCATCACTTCTTCTAAAGATAGTAACACCTACTTCAGTAAATAGACAGTTGTAGCCCATTTTGCATAATTGAGAAACAGAAAGCAAATTGTAATCTAAAGAATCTACAAAAAAAACATTGGAAATAGAATGGCCAGGAGATATAGCTATTTTACCTAGACCTTTGACCAAACCTTGATTTCCATCCCCGAATGTGATAGCTCGTTGGGGATCTTCATTTTTCTCATAGGAGGAGAACATTCTTTTCTCCCCAGTCATGTGGTTTGTGCACCCGCTATCGATTATCCAATTTGAACCACCGGATGCATAAACCTACAAAACAATTTAGGCCTTGTTCATAGGTACCCAAATGGTCTTGGGTCCTTTCATATTAGAAACAAGCACCTTGGGTACCCAAACATAAGTCTTTGAACTCTTGTGTTTGCCCCCAAGATATTTGGCAACTACTTTGCCTGATTTGTTAGTTAAAACATATGATGCATCAAATGTTTTAAATGAAACATTATGCTCATTTGATGCAGCAGGAATTTTCTTTCTAGGCATTTTAACATGTGTGGTATGCCTAGAGCTAGAAGCCTCATTTTTGTACATAAATGCATGGTGAGAAACATTATGAGGTTTCCTAGCATGAATCTTCCTAATCTTATGTTCGGGATAGTTTGCAGGATATAAAATGTAACCCTCACTATCCTGAACCATGAGAGCCTTGCCCTTCACAAAGTTAGACAATTTCTTAGGGGCATTAAGCTTGACATTGCTCCCCTGTTGGAAACAAACGCCATCCTTAATGCCAGGGCGTCTCCCATTACAGAGCATGCTATGAGCAAATTTAAAATTTTCATTTTCAAGCTCATGCTCGGCAATTTTAGCATTTAACTTAGCTATGTGATCATTTTGATTTTTAATCATGGCAAGTTGATCATCAATAGCTTCAACATGTATATCTCTACATCTAGTGCAAATGGAAACATGCTCAACAGTAGATGTAGATGGTTTGCAAATATTTAATTTTTCTATCTTAGAATTTAATCTAGCATTTTCATCTCTAAGACATATAATAGAATCATTGCAATCATTCAATTTTTCAATCTTAGAAACTAAGTTATCATTCTCAAATCTAAGATTAGAAATTGAATCATGGCATTGGCTAAGCTCCTTAGATAAATTTTCACATTTCTCTATTTCCTGAGCATAAGCATTCTTCAATTAACAAATTTTTTGTTTTCTTTAATAAGGAAGTCCTCTTGGCTTTCCAAGAGGTCATCCTTCTCATTAATGGTTTCTATTAATTCATTTAGTTTTTTCTTTTGGTCCATGCTAAGGTTGGCACAAAGAGCAAGCAAATCATCTTCATTATCGCTAGAGCTACCCTCATCACTAGATGTTGTATCTTTGGGGTGGCTCTAGATTGTACCTTCTTCTTCTTGCCGTCCTTAGCCATGAGACACTTGTGGCCGACGTTGGGGAAGAGGAGTCCCTTGTTGACGGCGATGTTGGTGGCGTCCTCGTCGGAGGAGGAGTCGGTGGAGCTCTCGTCGGAGTCCCATTCCCGACACACGTGTGCATCACCGCCCTTCTTTTTGTAGTATCTCTTCTTCTCCTTCTTCTTCCCATTTTTGTCTTCGTCCCTGTCACTTTCACTAGAAATTGTACATTTAGCTATGAAATGACGTGACTTACCACAACGGTAACACACCCTCTTGGAGCGGGACTTGTAGTCTTTCCCCCTCCTTTGTTTGAGGATTTGGCAGAAGCTCTTGATGATGAGCGCCATCTCCTCGTTGTCGAGCTTGGAGGCGTCGATTGGAAACCTATTTGGTGTAGACTTCTTCTCTTCTTTTGTCGCTTTTAATGCGACGGGTTGCACCTTGGGTGTGGAGGTGGCACCTTGCTCCAAGTTGACAATGTGTTTGGAGTCTTTGATCATAAGTTCAAAGCTCACAAACTTGCCAATAACCTCCTCGAAAGACATTAGTTTATATCTAGGATCCCCACATATTGATTGAACTTGAGTGGGATTGCGAAATACGAGAGATCTAAGAATAACCTTGACCATTTCATGGTCGTCCCATTTGGTGCTCCCAAGGTTGCGCACTTGGTTCACCATGGTCTTTAGCCAGTTATACATTGCTTGTGGCTCTTCTCCTTTGTTGAGGACGAACCGATCGAGCTCCCCCTCGATCGTCTCCTGCTTGGTGATATTGGTCACCTCGTCCCCTTCTTGCGCGGTTTTGAGGACGTCCCAAATCTCTTTGGCGCTCTTTAACCCTTGCACCTTGTTGTACTCCTCTCGACACAGGAGGCAAGGAGTATAGACATGGCTTGGGAGTTAAAGTGCCTAATTTGGGCGGCCTCGTCTGAGTCGTAGTCTTTGTCCCCTACCTTTGGTACCTGCGCTCCAAACTCAACAATATCCCAAATGCTTTCTTGGAGTGAGATTAGATGGTGCCTTATTTTATCACTCTACATACAATAATCCTCACCATCAAAATATGGTGGTTTGCCTAGGGGTACGGAAAGTAATGGAGCGCGCTTTGAAATACAGGGATAGCGTAGGGGCATCTTACTATACTTCTTGCGCTCATGGCGCTTAGAAGTAGTGGACGACTCGGAGCTTGATGTGGAGGGTGACGAAGAGTCAGTCTCGTAGTAGACCACCTTCTTCATCTTCTTCTTCTTGTCACCTCTCCGATGCGACTTGATGGAGGAAGAGGATTCCGCCTTGTGTTTGTTGTCGGACTCCCTTGAGAGAGTCCTCCCCGAGCTTGCGGCCTTTTCGCCAGTCATAATCTCCCTCTTGGCGTGATCTCCGGACATCACTTCGAGTTGGTTAGACACTTAATGAAGTATTGGCTCTGATACCAATTGAAAGTCACCTAGAGGGGGGTGAATAGGCGAAACCTGAAATTTATAAACTTAAGCAAGCACTAAGGTCTGGGGTTAGCGTTAGAATTAAATTCAAGTTCGAAAGAGAGGGGAAAACAAATCAACCAACAATTAAGGCGAGTGAACACAATGATTTGTTTTACCGAGGTTCGGTTCCAAAGAACCTAGTCCCCATTGAGGAGGTCACAAAGATCGGGTCTATTTCAACCCTTTCCCTCTCTCAAACGGTCTCTTAGACCGAGTGAGCCTCCTTCCTTAATCTCACGGGTCACTAAGACCCCGCAAGGACCACCACACACTTGGTGTCTCTTGCTTCACTTACAAAGCACTTGAGAATAAGAATGGGAAGAGAAAAAGGCCAAGCCAAGCAACAAGGGCAACAAAGAACACAAAAAACACCCTCTCTCAAGTACCTAATGGAATTGAGTTGATTTGGAGGCTTAGAGAGGATTCAATCTATTTGATGTGTCTTGGAGTGGAGTCTTTTGCTCTTGTATTGAATGAGATGTTTGGAATGCTTGGATGGTTATGAATGAGGTGGTTGGGGTTATTTATAGCCCCCAACCACTTCCATAGCCGTTGGTGAAGGTTGCTGGCGATGGGCGAACTGGATAGTCCGTTGCGCCACCGGACAGGCACTATTCCTTGTCCGGTGCGCCACCACGTCACCTAACCATTAGGGTTCTGAGCTGGTCGACCGTTGGAGCTTTGTCTTCTAGCTGCACCAGACAGTCTGGTGCCCGTCTGACTTCGCTGCTCTGACTTCTGCGCGGCACTGTGCTGCACTGTTCACTTGGCAGAGTCGACCGTTGGCGCGCAGGGAGCCGTTGCTCCGCTGGCTCACCGGACAGTTCGGTGAATTATAGCGGAGCGTGTCTTGGAATTCTCGAGAGTGGCTACTTGGAGTTGTACGGTCATGGTGCACCGGACACTGTCCGGTGGCTCACCGGACAGTCCGGTGAGCCAATCTTCAGCACACTCGAGTCCTTTTGCTCCAACAAAATTGTGTCCCTAACTTGGTTCTTTTCTTAGTTTGTGTTGAACCTTATGCACCTGTAATAGATGAATTCTAGACAAACTGGTTAGTCCATGTGTTTGTGCTGATTATCAACCACCAAAATTAATTATAGGAAATTGTTAACCCGATTTCCCTTTCACCACCACCACCAATCATGGCTCCAACTTCGTCTCACAATCAACAGCCTGAAGGGCACTACCAAATTCAGCAACAACGAGACACATGGGAAGAGCCTGAAGCTCGGATAGTCAACAACACTGTGCCAGAATCAAGACACATTTACTGAAACAACAGAGGGGCTCAATCAAAAAACTTTTACACACACTCAATGTAATTTTCATTTCTCTTGATTTTATGTTTTGACCTCAAAGACAATTTTAGAAGGTACAACCTTCGGACTGTTGTAATAAACCTGGAGTTACACCATCAGGTGTAACAAAAAAAGTGAAAAAAGCTCCAAAGTCGTTCCTACAGGGATACAGAGCAAAAATACCACCTAAGTAAAAGGTAAAGAAGCTCCAAAGTCGTTCCTAAGGGGATGCGGAGCTTAGCTCTAAAGTCGTTCCAACGGGGATGCAGAGCTGAAATACTATCACACCCGGATTTAAGGAACAAAGCCGGGTGCATCTCATACATGCGCCAAAGAAGACACCATATATAATAACAGAGTGTATAGAGATAAATGTCAGAATAACATCAGAGTACTTATTACATCGCGGAAGTCTTACAAAATAAAAGATAAATATAAATCGAACTAAAATCCATCTTTGGCGCCAATAAGTCAACTGGGAGACGCCACCTAGATCAGATCAAACTCCTCGTTGTGTGGCTCCTCCTGAACCACCTGTTCTTCTCCTGTGAGGGGTGTGAGACAGCAAGGGTGAGCTCACATATGATCATTGCTCAACAAGTTGTGGGGAAACCAGTGTGCATGAACTCACCAAAGGTGGGAGTTCATGTGAAGTGTAAGGCTGATCAACAAAATAAAGGTTGAAGCTGGGCATTGCTTTTATAAGTTGGTCAAAATTTTATTAGCAGTTACTAAGTGTAAGTAAATACCAAACCATAATAAATAATAGAACAAAATTAATAAGTAATCCCATGCAATGCAAATGACAAATTGAATTTAAGTTCCATAAATTAATCATGAGAGAGTCCTGAGCTGCTCATGACCTTGAGCTCGGCTAGTATACCAGTTTTACACTCTACAGAGGTTGTACCCTATACCCACAAGTCATGTTACCCATCTGCCGAGGGATCGTGACTCCCATACACCTCTACCAAGGAAGCGATGCAGGGCAACACTATGAGGCCTTTACTAAGTTCCACTAGCTTCCGAAAACCCACTACAGTTTATGGGAAGAGCACTTGCAAGAATCCCTCGTCTGACCGCCATCGTAGCAAAATCAACCTAAGAACCTCCCTACATGCAACCCTTTCAGGTAAGGTAGTTGATACACCCAGCCCAGGTGGGGTTGGCCGAGTCCCAACAAATTAGGGTTGCCCGAAGCCCAATAGTTCATCAAGCACACCCAACTCAGGGAAAGGCCCAATCGCCCCAAAAGACTAGTCCAATGGGGGAAGGGTGGCTCTCCCTTTTAAAGTGGCTTCCTCCTCCCAAGTGAAGCGAGGTGGGATAATTCTGAGGCTCACACGGTCACCGTCCGACTACAATTGGGCCAACTGGGCCAATTGTGTCTTTGCTAACGGGTAATAGTGGAGGATGTCCTCATCATTCCCACCTTCTTAAAATGGGCCCTAGCTCTGATACCAGATGATACACCCAGCCCAGGTGGGGTTGGTCGAGGCCCAACAAATTAGAGTTGCCCGGAGCCCAACAGTTCATTAAGCACACCCAACTCAGGGAAAGGCCCAATCGTCCCAAAAGACTAGTCCAATGGGGGAAGGGTGGCTCTTCCTTTTAAAGTGGCTTCCTCCTCCCAAGTTAAGCGAGGTGGGATAAATCTAAGGCTCACACGGTCACCGTCCGACTACAATTGGGCCAACTGGGCCAATTACGTCTTTGCCAACGGGTAATAGTGGATGATGTCCTCATCATTCCCACCTTCTTAAAATAGGCCCTAGCTTTGATACCAGATGATACACCCAGCTAGGTGGGGTTGGTCGAGGCCCAACAAATTAGGGTTGCCCGGAGCCCAACAGTTCATCAAGCACACCCAACTCAGGGAAAGGCCCAATCGCCCCAAAAGACTAGTCCAATGGGGGAAGGGTGGCTCTCCCTTTTAAAGTGGCTTCCTCCTCCCAAGTTAAGCGAGGTGGGATAATTCTGAGGCTCACACGGTCACCGTCCGACTACAATTGGGCCAATTGTGTCTTTGCCAACGGGTAATAGTGGAGGATGTCCTCATCAGTAGTCTTCCACTAGCTTTCCTAATTAGTTAGCCAAGGGGTCCCATTCCTCCCTTGTGGTGGCACGTGTTTCTCAAGTTAAGCTCCATGTTCCAATTAAAGATAATGATCTTGACATGAACAAAAATAGAATAACAAAATAATTGGAACATGTATATAATGAAATATTAACCCAAAACCATGTAAAGCAATAGCAAAACTACCCAAGTGATTCAGGGATAACAAGGTAAAGTGATAAATAGTCTAGGGTGACCTATTGAGTCCCATCAAAATTAAACCTATGCATGAATAAGTGATATTAAAGAACATTATTGGGTAAAAAAGTGGTCAAGGGCACAACTTGCCTTCAATGAGCTCCTGCTCAGCAACTTCTATCTACTGGGCAACAGGATCCTCAGTCACATGCTCTTCTACTCGCCACAATACAAACAAGCACAATATAAAGGATAAATTAACATCACACCAAACATGTAAACAAAATACATAATAATAATCTACACATTAAAATAAAAACCTAGGAACATGAATCATTGATTTTGGAGTTATGGATTTTAAGTTATGAATTTCCAAAGATTTTATGTGTTTGAAATATGATTAAGTGAGAAATTAATTTTACTACTGTTTTCATGTCAAAACAGAGACTCTAGGTGATAAACAATAATATTACAAAATTTTAGAAACTGGAATGGATCAATTTGGAGGTCACATGAATTTTCTATGATTTATACAAGTTCTAGCGAATATTTTCATATTAAATATTCATTTTCTAATTCATTAATCCAATTTAAATGGGCTCTGGACTGCGCGCACTAAAATAGGGAAACACAGGGGGCTCGGCGCAATATTTCCTAAGACACAGAACTATCTGCGCTGGACCGCGGGTTGATTCACTAAAAGCCCGAGGGCTCTTTTGCAAAATCGGTACGGTGAAGGGGTATGATTTGATCTCGGTCGTTGGATTAGAATCAGGCAGTACAGATTAAACCAACACTATACCGAAGCGGTACGCATCGGTGACCGATGGATCTCAAACCAAAGGCGAGGATTTTAAACAGGCGCGGTCAGTCGGATCCGTCCGATCAACATCTAAGGACTCCTATTAGTCCTATACGAGGCAGTACGTCTGGTCAGATCTGAACCGCTAATCCTGAGATCAACGGCACAGAACGCACCGTTCTCTATCTCTATTCCCCCCCGGCGAACAAGCACGGCGGAGCACCCTGCATGCGGTGGCACCATGGCCGGAGAAGTCGCTGCACGCCGCTCCGGCCCCAAACTCTAATCTGATCGGTCCTAAACAACGGTGCCGAGGGAGCAAAGTGATGGGAATGGTTTTCCCCGAGAACTCTAGGGCCTAAGTACTCGCCCCCCAGCCCAGGTGTGCCGCGACGGGACATCGATGGCGATGCCCAAATACGCTCACCCAGACGGTCGATTATCGGTATGGAACGATGCTACACTTGGCGGGGATGAAAGTGAACATAGACGTGCGGTTCGTACCGGAACTCGCAGTGCAGAGGCCCCTGGCTCCGGCGAAGCGCGGATCGATGACGGCGCGGTTCGACGGCAACGAATTGGGTGCACTCGAGTCACACACAATTCTCGCCCACGCCATTGAAGTGATCCGGAACACGGATGGAGTCGTCCGGTCGCACATAGTGCTCCAATTTGGCTCCGAGCGCGATGAACGGCGACGGAAACGACGACTCGCCCGGTTGGTCACGGCGGACTCCATTACTCACCCCCCTCTCTCACGACCTTCTCCCTTTGAATACACGCGCTAGGTCAAGAACGAAGGGAGCGTGGCCCAGTGCGTTTTATGCGCCGAGGAGTTGGTCAGCTCGGTGCTCGGGATCCGCGTGATGCCCCGCCATCGTCGGCACGACGGGTGAGAGGGGGAAGTCGTGTAGAGGGTGCGTGATAGCGAGTCACTGGAGAGTGGGTTCACCCTGTCAGCCATAGGGAGTACATGGCGTGAGCACACACGTGATGGCCAGCTTGGTCCCACCTGTCGGCGCGCCGGTCTTCTGGTTTGGGCCGCGCGAAGGAAACGTACTCGTGGACCTAGAGTGAGGGGATCTGGCCCACACGTTTTATTCTTCTTTTCTTTTTTATTTTCCTCTTCCTTTTCTTTCTCTTTTAATTTCTAGAATTCAAATTTGAATCCAGTTTTAAATGTGAATTGTACTTATTTTAAATATACCAATTGAACCAAATATGGAAGGCCTAATTATTTTATATATGTTTTCTTTATTTTTGTGTAGCATTTTCCTTTCTTTTCTCTAGACTCTAATATGCAAATTAGGGTTAAATCCCCAAATTTGGATTTTAATATATTTCTTTTTACACCATTTTTATATTGTCACAAAATGCACACAAAATAAAGTCCAGTATGATGCATAATTTAGTGGCATATATTTTATAATTATTTGTTTTTAAATATGGTGTTCACATGTGATGGTACAAAAAGGTCAAACTCCCACATAGTGAAAGGGAAATGTGCCCTTGGGCCATTCCTAAGTATTTTGGTGATTGAGTGTCAACACAAGTGCTTAAATGTGAATCAATGCCCATGGATGAACAAAGTGCAAATCTTCAACAAAGGTATGTTTCTAAGTCTTAGTACATTGGTTTTGTGTACTAATATATTTGTCTAAGTGTTAGAAACAGAAAGAAGAAGAGAAGAGAAGACTTGGCTGTGTACAGCCAAGGGGCTGTTTCGGTCTGGGGCACCGGACTGTCCGGTGGTGCACCGGACAGTGTCCGGTGCGCCAGGCTCCCTCGGCCGAAGAGGCCGCTCTCGGGAATTTGCTGATGGCGTACGGCTAAAATTCACCGGACTGTCCGGTGTGCACCGGACTGTCCGGTGAGCCAACGGTCGGCCAGGGCCAACGGTCGGCCGCGCGATCAGCGCGGGACACGTGGCCGCGCCAACGGTCGGAAGGGGGCACCGGACTGTCCGGTGTGCACCGGACATGTCCGGTGCGCCAACGGCTCTCGCATCTGCAACGGTCGGCTTCGCCATTTAAGGAAAGGAATCGGGCACCGGACACTGTCCGGTGTGCACCGGACTGTCCGGTGCGCCCGACGACAGAAGGCAAAGATGGCCTTCCAGATTTGTTCTCAACGGCTCCTAGCTGCCTTGGGGCTATAAAAGGGACCCCTAGGCGTATGGAGGGAACAACCAAGCAACTCTTGAGCATTCTTGATCATCCACACTAAGTCTTTGCGCATCCGTTTGTGATTCTAAGTGATTTGAGCTCCGTTCTTGTGAGAAACTGTGAGATAGTCTTTGAGCTCGATTCTTGGCCGTGTGTGTGCGCATTTCGCTGTGGATTTGTGTGTGTTGCTTCCCTTCCTTACTCCGTGTTTCTTTGTGAATCTTAAGTGTAAGGGCGAGAGACTCCAATTTGTGGAGATTCCTCGCGAGTGGGATAAAGATAAGCAAGGCATAACACCGTGGTATTCAAGTGGGTCTTTGGACCACTTGAGAGGGGTTGATTGCAACCCTCGTCAGTTGGGACGCCACAACGTGGAGTAGGCAAGTTTTGTACTTGACCGAACCACGGGATAAATCACCGTGTCTCCTCTGTGTTGAATTCTCTGTGATTGTCGTATTGTGCAAGATCTCCTCTTTAGCCACTTGGCAATTATTGTGCTAACCCCTAACAAGTTTTTGTGGCTATAAGTTAAGTTTTTACAGGATCACCTATTCACCCCCCCCCTCTAGGTGCTCTCAATTGGTATCAGAGCCGTTCTCTTCACAAAGGGACTTACCGCCCGAAGAGATGGATCCTAAGGGGAAGGGAATCGTGATCAACGACAAAGAGAAGGAATCCTTCGTCAACGAGCCGAAGGACGACAAGCCTACCGACTCCGGCTCGGGGCATAGACGGAAGGAAGGGAAGAAGAAGAAGACAAGACGCATCAAGGAGATCATCTACTACGACGATAGTGATGAGTCTACTTCTTCCCAAAAGGATGATGACAACGACTACAAAAAGACGGTCAATTCGAACTTTTCATTTGATTATTCTCGTATTCAACATAGTTCGAATTCGCATTTGCTTTCCATTCCTCTTGGCAAACCTCCACACTTCGATGGGGAGGACTACGGATTTTGGAGTCACAAAATGCGTAGTCACTTATTCTCTCTCCATCCAAGCATATGGGAGATTGTGGAGAATGGAATGAAATTTGATAGCTCGGATAGTCCTATGCTTATAAATGAACAAATTCATAGAAATGCACAAGCTACTACTGTTCTCTTAGCATCTTTGTGCAGGGAAGAGTACAATAAGGTGAGCGGCTTGGACAATGCCAAGCAGATATGGGACACCCTCAAGATCTCTCACGAGGGGAACGACATCACCATGCTCACCAAGATGGAGTTGGTGGAGGGCGAGCTTGGACGATTCGCCATGATAAGGGGAGAGGAGCCAACTCAAACTTACAACCGGCTCAAGACCCTTATCAACAAAATAAGGAGCTACGGAAGCACGCGTTGGACGGACCACGACGTCGTCCGCCTAATGCTCAGGTCCTTTACCGTTCTTGATCCCCATCTCGTGAACAATATTCGTGAGAATCCTAGGTACACGATGATGACGCCCGAGGAAGTACTTGGAAAATTCGTGAGCGGGCGGATGATGATCAAGGAGGCAAGATACGTCGATGACGCGTTGAACGGTCCACTCCACGAGCCTCAACCCATTGCTCTAAAGGCAACAAGGAGCAAGGAGTCGCTACCTAGCAAGGTGGCGCAAGTTGAGGCGGCCGGGCTCAATGATGAAGAGATGGCTCTCATCATCAAGAAATTCAAGACGGCGCTAAAAGGTCGAAAGGGACAGCCAAGCAAGGCCAAGACCAAGGGAAAGCGATCATGCTTCAAATGCGGTAAGCTTGGTCATTTTATTGCTAACTGTCCCGAAAATGATAGTGACCAGGAGCAAGAAAAAAATGGGAAGAGAGAGAACAAAAAGGTTTACAAGAAGGCCAAAGGCGAAGCACACCTTGGAAAAGAGTGGGATTCGGATTGCTCTTCGTCCGACTCCGACGACGAAGGACTCGCCGCCACTGCCTTCAACAAATCGGCTCTCTTCCCCAACGAGCATCACACTTGCCTCATGGCAAGGGAAAAGAAGGTAATCACTCGTAATGCTAATACTTATGATTCTTCTAGTGATGATGAATCTAGTGAAGATGAAATTGATTACTCTAGTTTATTCAAGGGATTGGATAGAACTAAGATAGCTAAGATTAATGAGTTGATTGATGCCTTAAATGAAAAGGATAGAATCTTAGAGAAACAAGAAGACCTTTTATATGAAGAACATGATAAATTTGTTAGTGCACAAAATTCACTTGCTCTAGAAGTTAAAAGAAATGGAATACTTTCTTGCGAACTTTCTACTTGTAATGAAACCATTTCTTCTTTAAAAGGTGAAATTAATGTTTTAACTACTAAACTAGAAGTAGCAAGTAACTCGTGTGTTGAAAATATTACAATTTGCACTAGGTGTAAGGATTTTGATGTTAATGCTTGTAGTGAACACTTAGTTTCAATTTCAAAACTAAATGATGAGGTGGCTAGTCTTAATGCTCAACTTAAGACTAGCAAGAGTGAAGTTGATAAAATAAAATTTGCAAGGGATGCCTACACGATTGGTAGACACCCCTTAATTAAGGATGGACTTGGCTTCAAAAGGGAAGCCAAGAACTTAACAAGCCATAAGGATCCCATTCCCGCTAAGGAGAAAGGGAAGGCCCCTATGGCTACTAGTGCTAAAAGGAACCATGCCTTTTTGTATCATGATAGGAAAAATTCTAGAAATGTTTTTAGAAGTCATGATGCTTTTGATTCACATGCTTATGATTCTTATGCCATGACTGCTTCTAGTTCTTCCTATATGCATGGTAGAAATATGACTAGGAGAAATGCTATTCATCATGTGCCTAGAAAGAATACTATTCATGCTCCTAGGAAAGTAGTAAATGAACCTTCTACAATTTATTGTGCTTTAAATGCTTCCTTTGCTATTTGTAGAAAGGATAGGAAGATAGTTGCTAGGAAGTTAGGGGCAAAATGCAAGGGAGACAAAACTTGCATTTGGGTCCCTAAGGAAATTGTGACTAACCTTGTAGGACCCAACAAGAGTTGGGTACCTAAGTCCCAAGCCTAAATTTGCCTTGCAGGTTTATGCATCCGGGGGTTCAAGCTGGATTATTGATAGCGGATGCACAAACCATATGACGGGGGAGAAGAAGATGTTCACCTCCTACGTCAAGAATAAGGATTCCCAAGATTCAATTATATTCGGTGATGGGAATCAAGGCAAGGTAAAAGGATTAGGTAAAATTGCAATCTCAAATGAGCACTCAATTTCTAATGTGTTTTTAGTTGAGTCCTTGGGATATAATTTGCTATCTGTTAGTCAATTATGCAACATGGGGTATAATTGTCTATTTACAAATGTAGATGTGTCTGTCTTTAGAAGAAGTGATGGTTCACTAGCTTTTAAGGGTGTATTAGACGGCAAACTTTATTTAGTTGATTTTGCAAAAGAAGAAGCCGGTCTAGATGCATGCTTAATAGCTAAGACTAGCATGGGCTGGCTGTGGCATCGCCGCTTAGCACATGTGGGGATGAAGAACCTTCACAAGCTTCTAAAGGGAGAACACGTGATAGGTTTGACTAACGTGCATTTCGAAAAAGATAGACCTTGTGCAGCTTGTCAAGCAGGTAAACAAGTGGGAGGAGCGCATCACAGCAAGAATGTGATGACCACTTCAAGACCCCTGGAGCTGCTGCATATGGATCTCTTCGGACCCGTCGCCTATCTGAGCATAGGAGGGAGTAAGTATGGTCTAGTTATTGTTGATGACTTTTCCCGCTTCACTTGGGTGTTCTTTTTGCAGGATAAGTCTGAAACCCAAGGGTCCCTCAAGCGCTTCCTCAGGAGAGCTCAAAATGAGTTTGAGCTCAAGGTGAAGAAGATAAGAAGCGACAACGGGTCCGAGTTCAAGAACCTTCAAGTGGAGGAGTTCCTTGAGGAGGAAGGGATCAAGCATGAGTTCTCCGCTCCCTACACACCACAGCAAAATGGTGTGGTAGAGAGGAAGAACAGGACGCTAATTGATATGGCAAGGACTATGCTTGGAGAGTTCAAGACCCCCGAGCAATTTTGGTCGGAAGCCGTGAACACGGCTTGCCACGCCATCAACAGGGTCTACCTTCACCACCTCCTCAAGAAGACGTCATATGAGCTTCTAACCGGTAACAAACCCAATGTATCTTACTTTCGTGTATTTGGGAGCAAGTGCTACATTCTAGTGAAGAAGGGTAGAAATTCTAAGTTTGCTCCCAAAGCTGTAGAAGGGTTTTTATTAGGTTATGACTCAAATACAAAGGCGTATAGAGTCTTCAACAAATCATCGGGTTTGGTTGAAGTTTCTAGCGACGTTGTATTTGATGAGACTAATGGCTCTCCAAGAGAGCAAGTTGTTGATTGTGATGATGTAGATGAAGAAGATGTTCCAACGGCCGCTATACGAACCATGGCGATTGGAGAAGTGCGGCCACAGGAACAAGATGAACGAGATCAACCATCTTCCTCAACTATGGTGCTACCCCCAACTCAAGACGAGGAACAGGTTCATCAACAGGAGGAGGCGTGGGATCAAGGGGGAGCACAAGATGATCTTGTGATGGAGGAAGATGCGCAACCAGCACCTCCAACCCAAGTTCGAGCGATGATTCAAAGGGATCATCCCGTCGACCAAATTCTGGGTGACATTAGCAAGGGAGTAACTACTCGATCTCGATTAGTTAATTTTTGTGAGCATTACTCCTTTGTCTCTTCTATTGAGCCTTTCAGGGTAGAGGAGGCCTTGCTAGATCCGGACTGGGTGTTGGCCATGCAGGAGGAGCTCAACAACTTCAAGAGAAATGAAGTTTGGACGCTGGTGCCTCGTCCGAAGCAAAATGTTGTGGGAACCAAGTGGGTGTTCCGCAACAAACAGGACGAACACGGGGTGGTGACGAGAAACAAGGCTCGACTTGTGGCAAAAGGTTATGCCCAAGTCGCAGGTTTGGATTTCGAGGAGACTTTTGCTCTTGTGGCTAGGCTAGAGTCAATTCGAATCTTGCTAGCATATGTCGCTCACCATTCTTTCAGGTTGTACCAAATGGATGTGAAGAGCGCCTTCCTCAACGGACCAATCAAGGAGGAGGTGTACGTGGAGCAACCCCCTGGCTTCAAGGATGAACGGTATCCCGACCATGTGTGTAAGCTCTCTAAGGCGCTCTATGGACTTAAGCAAGCCCCAAGAGCATGGTATGAATGCCTTAGAGATTTCTTAGTTGCTAATGCTTTCAAGGTTGGGAAAGCCGATCCAACTCTTTTTACAAAGACATGTGATGGTGATTTGTTTGTGTGCCAAATTTATGTCGATGACATAATATTTGGTTCTACTAACCAAAAGTCTTGTGAAGAGTTTAGCAGGGTGATGACGCAGAAATTCGAGATGTCGATGATGGGCGAGTTGAACTACTTCCTTGGGTTCCAAGTGAAGCAACTCAAGGACGGCACCTTCATCTCCCAAACAAAGTACACGCAAGATCTGCTAAAGCGGTTTGGGATGAAGGACGCCAAGCCCGCAAAGACTCCGATGGGGACCGACGGACACACCGACCTCAACAAAGGAGGTAAGTCCGTTGATCAAAAAGCATACCGGTCAATGATAGGTTCTTTGCTTTACTTATGTGCTAGTAGACCGGATATTATGCTTAGCGTATGCATATGTGCTAGATTTCAATCCGATCCTAAGGAGTGTCACTTAGTGGCGGTAAAGCGAATTCTTAGATATTTGGGTGCTACGCCTTGCTTCGGGCTCTGGTATCCAAAGGGGTCTACCTTTGACTTAGTTGGATACTCAGACTCCGACTATGCTGGATGTAAGGTCGATAGGAAGAGTACATCGGGGACGTGCCAATTCTTAGGAAGGTCCCTGGTGTCATGGAACTCTAAGAAACAAACCTCCGTTGCCCTATCCACCGCTGAGGCCGAGTACGTTGCCGCAGGTCAGTGTTGCGCGCAACTGCTTTGGATGAGGCAAACCCTCCGGGACTTTGGCTACAATCTGAGCAAAGTCCCACTCCTATGTGACAATGAGAGTGCTATCCGCATGGCGGAGAATCCTGTTGAGCACAGCCGCACAAAGCACATAGACATCCGGCATCACTTTTTGAGAGACCACCAGCAAAAGGGAGATATCGAAGTGTTTCATGTTAGCACCGAGAACCAGCTAGCCGATATCTTCACTAAGCCTCTAGATGAGAAGACCTTTTGCAGGTTGCGTAGTGAGCTAAATGTCATAGATTCGCGGAACCTGGATTGAATTGTAGCATACATGTATTTATGCTTTTGATCATGTTCCTTTTTGCATTTTGTTGCTTATTATGGTGCTCAAGTTGTAAAAACACTCCCTGGACCTCACAAGTCCGTTGCAAAGTGATGCACATGTTTAGGGGGAGATGTGTTACAACTTGACCCTTTGAGACTAACCATGTGCTTGAGTTTGATGATTTAGTCTCGAAGGAGGATTGAAAGGGAAAAGGTGGACTTGGACCATGAAAAACTTCCACTGCACTCCGATGAGAGGGTAACTAATTCCAAGTTCATCTCATGAAATCTTATTGCCATTTGCTCTTAATTGAAGACTTTGGTGAGGCAAAGGGGTTAAAGAGGCCAAGATTGATCCCGTTTTGGTGCTTGATGCCAAAGGGGGAGAAAATAAAGGCCAAAGTGATAAATGGATCAGCTACCACTTGAGAGATTTTGAAAATAGTAGAATAGAATTTTTGTTTTGTCAAAAGCTTTTATTGTCTTTTATTGTCTCTATTGTCAAAAGTTGGCTTCTTGTGGGGAGAAGTGTTGATTATGGGAAATAGGGGGAGTTTTTGAAATCTTTGATCGATCTCTTTTGGAATGACTCTCTTTATGCCTCAACATGTGTGTTTGACATAGAAATAGAGATTTGAGTTTGATTTGCAAAAACAAACCAAGTGGTGGCAAAGGATGATCCATATATGTCCAAATTGAATCAAAACCAATTTGAGTTTTTATTTGAAGTGATTTTGCACTTGTTCTATCTGCTTTATGTTGTGTTGGCATAAATCACCAAAAAGGGGGAGATTGAAAGGGAAATGTGCCCTTGGGCCATTCCTAAGTATTTTGGTGATTGAGTGTCAACACAAGTGCTTAAATGTGAATCAATGCCCATGGATGAACAAAGTGCAAATCTTCAACAAAGGTATGTTTCTAAGTCTTAGTACATTGGTTTTGTGTACTAATATATTTGTCTAAGTGTTAGAAACAGAAAGAAGAAGAGAAGAGAAGACTTGGCTGTGTACAGCCAAGGGGCTGTTTCGGTCTGGGGCACCGGACTGTCCGGTGGTGCACCGGACAGTGTCCGGTGCGCCAGGCTCCCTCGGCCGAAGAGGCCGCTCTCGGGAATTTGCTGATGGCGTACGGCTAAAATTCACCGGACTGTCCGGTGTGCACCGGACTGTCCGGTGAGCCAACGGTCGGCCAGGGCCAACGGTCGGCCGCGCGATCAGCGCGGGACACGTGGCCGCGCCAACGGTCGGAAGGGGGCACCGGACTGTCCGGTGTGCACCGGACATGTCCGGTGCGCCAACGGCTCTCGCATCTGCAACGGTCGGCTTCGCCATTTAAGGAAAGGAATCGGGCACCGGACACTGTCCGGTGTGCACCGGACTGTCCGGTGCGCCCGACGACAGAAGGCAAAGATGGCCTTCCAGATTTGTTCTCAACGGCTCCTAGCTGCCTTGGGGCTATAAAAGGGACCCCTAGGCGTATGGAGGGAACAACCAAGCAACTCTTGAGCATTCTTGATCATCCACACTAAGTCTTTGCGCATCCGTTTGTGATTCTAAGTGATTCGAGCTCCGTTCTTGTGAGAAACTGTGAGATAGTCTTTGAGCTCGATTCTTGGCCGTGTGTGTGCGCATTTCGCTGTGGATTTGTGTGTGTTGCTTCCCTTCCTTACTCCGTGTTTCTTTGTGAATCTTAAGTGTAAGGGCGAGAGACTCCAATTTGTGGAGATTCCTCGCGAGTGGGATAAAGATAAGCAAGGCATAACACCGTGGTATTCAAGTGGGTCTTTGGACCACTTGAGAGGGGTTGATTGCAACCCTCGTCCGTTGGGACGCCACAACGTGGAGTAGGCAAGTTTTGTACTTGGCCGAACCACGGGATAAATTACCGTGTCTCCTCTGTGTTGAATTCTCTGTGATTGTCGTATTGTGCAAGATCTCCTCTTTAGCCACTTGGCAATTATTGTGCTAACCCCTAACAAGTTTTTGTGGCTATAAGTTAAGTTTTTACAGGATCACCTATTCACCCCCCCTCTAGGTGCTCTCACATAGATGAAGTGAAATTGTTTCTTCTTTTATATTATCTCTTACAAATTACAAATTGGGTATTACAAATCCTACCCCCCCCCTTAACAAGAATCTCGCCCTCGAGATTTAGGAAGGACTAGGGAAAAGAGGGAAAAGATGGGGAAAATCTATGCGAAGCTCTTCTTCTCTTTCCCAAGTAGCTTCATCTTCTCCATGGTGACTCCATTGCACTTTGCACATCTTAATAACTTTATTTCTTGTAACTCGAGTCAAAGTGTCAAGAATCTTAATAGGGTATTCCGTATAAGTCAAATCACCCTGAACACTGAGCTCTTCCATTGGTAAATGTTCCTTAGGGACACGGAGACACTTCTTAAGTTGAGACACATGGAATACATTATGCACATCAGATAGATTATCAGGTAACTCGAGTTGGTATGCCATCTCCCCAACTCGCCTAAAAACTCTGAAAGGTCCAATAAAGCGAGGGGACAATTTGCCCTTAACTTTAAATCTCCTCATTCCACGAAGTGGTGACACCTTGAGATACACATGATCACCTTCCTCAAACTCCAGTGGTCTTCTTCTATTATCAACGTAGCTCTTTTGCCTGGTCTGAGCTACCCTCAAATTCTCCTGGATTATATGGACTTGTTCTTCTGCCTCTTGAATAAGTTCTGGCCCAAAGAACTGTCTTTCTCCAGTCTGATCCCAATATAAAGGAGTCCTGCACTTCCTGCCATACAAAGCTTCAAATGGTGACATCTTCAGACTGGCCTAATAACTATTATTATATGAGAATTCAGCATATGGTAGACTCTTGTGCGAACTTCCTCCATGCTGAAGGGCACAAGCTCTCAACATATCTTCCAATACTTGATTAGTCCTTTCAGTCTGTCCATCAGTCTGAGGGTGATAGGCTGTACAAAAGTTCAACTTGGTATTCATGTTCTCATGAAAGCTTCTCCAAAATCTTGAGGTAAACTGTGAACCTCGATTAGATACAATCTTCTTTGGTACTCCATGTAAACACACAATCCGAGCCATATACAACTCTGCTAGTTGAGAACCTTTATAAGTAGTCTTGACGGGAATGAAATGAGCTACTTTAGTCAATCTATCCACAATCACCCATATAGAATCATATCCCTTCGGGGTGCGAGGCAATCCAGTAATGAAATCCATGCCAATTTCTTCCCACTTCCACTCAGGTATCTTTAGTGGATGCAGTAATCCAGCTGGCCTCTGGTGTTTAGCCTTAACTCTTTGACACACATCGCACATAGCCACATGTGCAGCCACACCTCTCTTCAATCCATACCACCAGTATTTCTGCTTCAAATCCTGATACATCTTGGTGCTACCAAGGTGGATAGAGTAATCAGAATCATGGGCTTCCTTCAATATAGTCTCACGAAGGCTATCAATATCAGGAACACATATCCTGTCCTTGAACCATACGGTGCCTTGCTCATCCTCCGTGAACTCTAGGCCTCTACCTTCTGTAATAAGATCCTTGATCTCTTGAATTTTGGCATCACCAATCTGACCTTTATAGATTTCTTGATCCAAGGTAGGTTCCACATCAATAGTAACTCCTTCAGTGTGAGCAACTATTCCTAGATTAAGTCTCCTAAAATCCTCAACAATCTCATCGGGTATCTAGGCAACAATAGTTCCATGGACGTGTTCCTTCCGACTCAAGGCATCTGCAACCATATTCGCCTTACCTGGGTGATAGTGAATCTCCAAATCATAATCCTTAATGAGTTCCAACCATCGGTGTTGCCTAAGGTTGAGATCCTTTTGAGTGAATATATACTTCAAACTCTTATGATCCATGTACACTTGGCACTTGGTTCCCATGATATAATGCCTCCATATCTTAAGTGCATGCACTACGGCTAGCAGTTCTAAGTCATGAGTGGGATAGTTCAACTCATGTTTCCGCAACTGACGAGACGATTAGGCAATTATGTGCCCTTCTTGTATAAGCACACATCCCAAGACTTGGCCGCAGGCATCACAATAAATGTCAAATCCCTTCTGTAGATCTGGCATAACCAACACTGGGGGTGACATCAATCTCTTCTTTAATTGATCAAAGACATTTTGGCACTTCTCGTCCCACTTAAACTCTCTTCCCTTCTCCAGAAGTGAGGTCATAGGCTTAGCAATCTTAGAGAACCCTTCAAAAAATCTCTGATAGTATCCTGCAAGTCCCAAGAAACTCCGAATCTTAGTAACTGTAGTGGGTATGCTCCACGCCATTATCTCCTTGACCTTAGCAAGATCCACTGATATCCCACCATTGGAAATGATATGTCCAAGAAATGACACCTCATCAATCCAGAACTCACATTTGCTATACTTGGCGTAGAGTTGATTATCTCATAGCTTCTGTAGCACCAATCTCAGATGTTCCTCATGATCACTATCACTCTTGGAATAAATAAGAATATCATCGATGAATACTATGACGAATCTATCCAGATACTCCACAAATACCTTATTCATCAGATTCATAAAATAGGCCAGTGCATTAGTTAGTCCAAATGACATAACCGTGAACTCATATAAACCATATCGGGTCGAGAAAGCCGTCTTGGGAATATCGGATGGCCTAATCTTCATTTGATGGTAACCCGATCGGAGATCAATCTTCGAGAATACCCTAGCACCTCTCATCTGATCAAATAAATCCTCAATGCGGGGAAACAGATACTTGTTCTTCACAGTAACATCATTAAGGGATCTATAGTCCACACACATCCTTTGTGATCCATCCTTCTTCTGTACAAACAGAACCGGTGCTCCCCTAGGTGAGGAACTCGAACGAATGTACCCAGCCTCCTGTAACTCCGTTAACTGCTTCTTAAGTTCCTTTAACTCTTCTACGGACATCCTGTATGGCCGTTTAGAAATAGGAGCAGTCCTAGGTAAGAGATGAATGACAAACTCAACTTCCCTATCTGGTGGCATCCCTGGTAACTCCTCTGGAAAGACATCCGTAAAATCCCTAACCACATGGATGTTGTCTCCAACAAACTCCACATCTATGAAGAATGTCGCACGTCTGGTAGAGGTTGTTACTGTAATTTCATTGTCAAATCTTTCTCCTTTAGGGCTGGTGAGTACTATTGTACCCCTACCACAATGTATAATGGCCTTTGCCTTTCTTAACCATGACATACCAAGGATTAGATTTATGCTGCTTGCCTCTAATATTATAGCGGTAGCCCCAAATTCTCTTCCCATAATTGTTAATGTCAATTTATGTGCCATATGATTTGCCTCAACAGGCCCTTTGGGTGTAATTACTATCATTGGTGTTTTCATAATTTTCAGTGGTAACTTATTTGTGTTGGCATATCGAGCAGACATAAATGAATGTGTAGCACCAGAATCAAATAATATTGTTGCAGGAATTGCATTAATGTAAAACATACCAAGTGCGATGTCATCCCCATCAGGAGTAGCATCAATGCTGACTTGATTAACCCTGGCAACAGAGAATCCCTTGCCAGATCCCGGAGTGTGCTGCTTGTTCTAAACTGGGGTAGTAGCAATCCTCTGTGGGCAAACATTTGCATATTGTCCAGTCTTCCCACACTTGTAGCAAGTAGTGCCTGCACTCTATCCTGAAAATTTCGTCGGGGTGCCATTGGGGGTAGCCTGACGAGTCGGTGGAGTCCCCTGAGGTGAGTGTTGAGCTGGGCGCTGGCCTCCGCCAGTGCAAACTGGTGTACCCTGGGGTGAACTGTAGCGAGGACGAACAGTGCTGCTTCCCTGTCCCTGGGATATCGCCTTCCTCTTCAAATCTCCCAGCTGAACACGCTTGTGTTCAATAGCTAGGGCCTTGTCAAGCAGCCTCTAGAATGATGGAAATGTATGTACCACTAGAGCATACTGCAGAGGTCCATTGAGTCCTTCAATAAAATGCCCCTGCTTCCTCTCATCTTCAGCAACTTCATCCGGTGCGTATCTAGAGAGCTGAATGATCTTGTCGCGGTACTCGCTGACTATGGTGCTTCCCTGCTTGCTTCAGAGACAGAAACTATTTCTTCTTAATCTTCATTAGTCCAGCAGGAATATGGTAGTTTTAGAACTGAGTAGAGAATTCCGCCCATGTGATAGTATCAGCAGCATCGTGGGCAGCAGTGTACGAATCCCACCAATCAGCAACAGGACCTGTCAGACGACCAGAAGCATATATAACCTTCTCCCGGTCAGAGCATTGTGCAATAATCAACATCTTTTCCATAGACTTCAGCCAATCATCAGCGTCCAGTGGATCAGGAGAACTGGTGGTGGAGGTGGAGGCAGTGGTGCTTGCTGCTATTCATGTTGTTGTTGCGCCCTTCTCTCATGTTGTATCTCCTCTCGCTCTTGGCGCATCTCCTGGCGTATATCCTCTCGTTCTTGGCGCATCTACTGGCGTTCCTGCCGCATCTGCGCGTGCATATCCGCCATGGTGTCTGCCATCTGTTGCATTATCCTCATCTGTGCTGCAACAGCGGGGTCAGCTCCGGCTGGTGGAGGCTTTGGAGGATCCATCTCAGGTTGTTGTTGTTGTGGTTGTCTAAATATCCTCCGAGTGTGTCGATTGGGAGGTAGATCAATTCCACCACCCTTCCTGGTATTGACCATCTGAGTTAGAAACATATGGTAAGAGAGAAAAGATTGTAGTCAAGGCAGGTAATTACGAGGCATGTTACTTTGGGGGATTTATTAGCTAAGCAGATTAATGTTTTACCTACCAAAGCTAATTCATTACCTTATAGCGGTACATGCTAAGATGTCCATTTATAATGTCTCAATCAATCAAAGAAGCAAATTAGGCATTTATAATTAGAACAATCAACCAACATTTTTAAATGGAGAAAATAGTTTTAATTTCGTCTTAGGTTCCCTATCTCTTAAGAACATCATAAATGTAGGATTCCAAGGCGTGAAACCCATCTTGTCTTAGAGTGGAAAAGATAAGAGTAATCAAAGTATGACAACAAAAGGTGAGACAGGAGCAAGATAAGATAAGTATAGAATGAATCAGAGTAAGGTAATTAGGAAAGGGTTTTGTCCATTTCTATTTAGGTTTCGTCCTACAGTCAACATTTTCTCTGATACCACTTCTGTCACACCCGGATTTAAGGAACAAAGCCGAATGCATCTCATACATGTGCCAAAGAAGACAACATATATAATAACAGAGTGTATAGAGATAAATGTCACAATAACATCAGAGTACTTATTACATCGCGGAAGTCTTACAAAATAAAAGATAAATATAAATCGAACTAAAATCCATCTTTAGCGCCAATAAGTCAACTGGGAGATGCCACCTAGATTAGATCAAACTCCTCATTGTGTGCCTCCTCCTGAACCACCTGTTCTTCTCCTATGGGGGTGTGAGACAGAAAGGGTGAGCTCACATATGATCATAGCTCAACAAGTTGTGGGGAAACTAGTGTGCATGAACTCACCAAAGGTGAGAGTTCATGTGAAGTGTAAGGCTGATCAACAAAATAAAGGTTGAAGCTGAGCATTGCTTTTATAAGTTGGTCAAAATTTTATTAGCAGTTACTAAGTGTAAGTAAATACCAAACCATAATAAATAATAGAACAAAATTAATAAGTAATCACATGCAATGCAAATGACAAATTGAATTTAAGTTCCATTAATTAATCATGCGACAGTTCTGAGCTGCTCATGACCATGAGCTCGGCTAGTATACCAGTTTTACACTCTACAGAGGCTGTACCCTGTATCCACAAGTAATGTTACCCATCTACCAAGGGATCGCGACTCTCATACACCTCTACCAAGGAAGCGAGACAGGGCAACACTACGAGGCCTTTATAAAGTTCCACTAGATTTCGACTTGCAAGAATCCCCCGTCTGACCGCCATCGCAGCAAAATCAACCGAGAACCTCTCTGCATGTAACTCTCTTACTGCCGTTGCCCCTTTCGGGTAAGGTAGTTTTCCACTAGCTTTCCTAATTAGTTAGTCAAGGGGTCTCATTCCTCTCTTGTGGTGACACATGTTTCTCAAGTTAAGCTCTATGTTCCAATTAAAGATAATAATCTTGACATGAATAAAAATAAAATAACAAAATAATTGGAACATGGATATAATGAAATATTAACCCAAAACCATGTAAAGAAATAGTAAAACTATCAAGTGATTTAGGAATAAAAAGGTAAAGTGATAACATATCTAGAGTAACCTATTAGGTCTTATCAAAATTAAAATAAAAAAAGTGACAAATAAGGCTGAACAACCCCCGCACCGCGACTAGGCTGAACAATCCTGACTCAAGCCCACGGTTTATCTTTTCTGTCCGAGATCACCAAATTTTGATACTTTTTTCGTTTTCGCTATTAACCAAAAAAACAAATTTCAGTCCGTTTTAAATGGATTTGATTCAAAATATAACAATATAAAAAATAAAAGATTAGTCAACGAAACGAAATTTGGATCATTCCAAACGAGACTGTGAACTCTCCCAGCTCAAGCCCACCTCCCTGCTCAAGCCCAGCCGTCCACTGCCTGGCTCCCTCGTCCGGTCGTTCCCGTCTCCCTCCTCGCGTCGCGTCCACCATTGTTCCTGTCGACGCTGCGCCGCACGGCTCGCACCGCCGACAGTGCCTCAGTCCTATCGAGCCTCCCTCTTCCCAGATCAGGCCCTAGCTGGGCTACAGCCGCCGCCGCCGCTGCCGCATCCGTCACCTTCACACCGCGTGCGCGCGCGCTCTCTCTCTCTCTCTCTCTTTGCGACGACTGGACGGGCTACCGCAGTCGCCACCATAGGCACCACGCCCTTCGCTGATCTATTCGCTGGCGAAGAACGCTCTCAATGTATTCCCACTCCCACCCCCTTCTTCTCTCTACCCGCTGTGCGAAAACGAGTTCCCGAACTCTAACCTAACTATTTGATGTCTACTAACTTCTAATTTTGTTTTTTACTGCCATACTGGTCCACCCCTGATACACATATAACAAATCCACTAACGTGATTCTTTTTTTTTGGGTGCAAAATCATTGTGGGACAGTAGAAGATCGATGGAGTGCGTGGTGCAGGGAATCATCGAGAACCAGGTATTGTGCCACAATGCAAGTTGGCACTGATGGTTTATGTAAAATTTGATTTTCACGCATTCCACTAACATTTGAAAGATAGGAGCTCTTTCATCATCGTTAGTGCAGTCTATTTTGTTATGCAGATCAGACATTAACTTTTCCTCTCACTGCTTGCATCTAGATTTGATAAGTATTTTGAATGGTGTATAGATTGTTAATATCTATTTGTAAGTATATACTTATAGTATTGAATTTGTTGTTGAACATTTCGTTACTAATTGAATTCCGTTGCTGTGGACAAAACAATCTCATATTGATGTACATGTACAGTGCACAATGTTGAGCTTACGCACCATACAATCTAGCTTCATTTTAGTGTTCAGTTGAGCTCCCTTAGGTATGGCCACTATCCATAGTTGCCAGTTGGTGGTCACTTTTCTGTTTACTCCATCACAGATAAATACTAACAAAAGTTTATTTTATTGAAGTGATAAATAGATAGATCATGTAGACCACTAAATGTCAACAATTTATTCCGCGCTTTAAGGCACTACTTCTGGAGCTTTTGATTTCATTTGTTTTTTTTCTTCTCAGCATGTTAACAGAATAGTAACATTTAATATACAGTTGGGGGAACATATGATCTATCCTTGTGCTTTTACAATAGAGAGGAACTTAATTTTTTGGTATGTTCTAGTTTATGTGTTGTGCACAGAATGTAAGTTGCTCTTTGTTGTACTGCTCTGCCATTAGTTTAACCTTTGTTTGATCTTTCCATTTTGCAGCATGTCGATGCTCTTGAGGTTCTACTCCAGGGACTCTCTGGTGTCCCGAAAGAGCGTTTTAGGGTGCATGAGCTCTGCCTTAAAAGTGGGCCCAATCTAGGTTAGTTTGTGATTAGTCTACTCCTCCATTCCTACACATGTGGCGTATTAACTGACGTCTTGCAATCATACAGGTGTTGTCCCATCGGAGGTTCGTTTGTTGTGTGACTTAGCTCAGCCCACACCATCCTGGTAACCGAGACAAGCTGCTGAAAGTCTACCTTTTGTTATGTTTATCATTAATTGTGACAAGATTGTAGGACCATAAGACATGTTGGTGGTGCCATGAGAGGTGCTGGTGCGGAGCAAATCTCAGTTCTGGTTCGTACAGTTGTGGAGAGCAAAGCTAGCAAGAACGTCTTGCACTACTTCTACACCCTAGGGTACAAGCTAGACCATGAACTCTTGAAGAGCGGTTTTGCATTTCGTTTCCACCGAGGTGCCCAAATCACTGTCACTGTTACATCTGCTAACAAGATGTCAAGGCTCCATGCAACCGATGAAGCTACGCCAGTCACTCCTGCCATACAGCTAGTGGAAATCACAGCTCCTGCTGCTGCTGATAATTACAATGATGTTGTTTCAGCTGTCACTGCGTTCTGTGAATATCTTGCCCCGTAAGTACCCCAAAGCTTGAATTCCGAGGCAACAATCAGAAAACATATAAGAATGAACCAAACACCTTTTTGGTTTTAATAATCCTTGGAAATCTGCTGCAGGCTGCTGCATCTGTCAAAACCAGGACACTCGACAGGAATCGTTCCAACAGCAGCCGCTGCTGCTGCCTCACTCATGTCAAGTGGCGGTGGCAAAACCTTGTAATGCTGCTAGGACAGCCAAAGTCCGTTCTTGCTGCTAGGACAGCCAAAGTCCGTTCTTTGAGATGAGTGGGCGTGGCTAATGAGGTGGCCTTCTTCGTGCCGAGCATTTGAGCAGTCAGTTTTGCCTGCTAGTGTTGTCCATGTCTGACACATCGTTGTGCCAACCTTGCTCTTGGTTTGACTGGTTGCATGATTGCTGATGGGTAATGCCCTGCCTTGTAGTTGCAGGGTGTAACAATCTAGTATTACCAATATTAAAATTTCTCAAAAATCCAAACCATAATTTCTTTTCTCAAAAAGAAGTTTATCTCATGTGTATATATTTTTCAACTAGGTGAGTGCCCGTGCGTTGCGACGGAAGTAAAAAAATTGTATGAAATATATAAACGGAACGACAAATATCATTATGATATGCAAAATCCGTATGGTAAACATTATCAATATTAGTGGCATGTCCTTTGTGGAAAGACCACCCATTAAAAAGTCATTGATGCACCCATCGGTCGAGACGTTGACAGGAGATTAGTATGACACTTAAGATTGGTCATGGCCATTCGACATAAAATTGGTATGACACTTACAGTATACATTAATAAAAACATCAAGATTAGTATGATTGAAGAATTTGGTAAAGAAGATTTATGGGCGTACCTATCTTTTATAACATCAGTTTTATCTGTATCCAATATTATGACACATTAGTAGATTTTATAATTTGTAATACTGTGATACATCAGTAGATTTGATGATTTGGCAGTTTATTATAAAAGGAGAGATATTTTGATGATTTGGCAGTTTATTATAAAAGGAGAGATAACGTGATTTTTTTATAAAGGTTCATTGGCATAAAATCTACTTTCAGAATTAACAATAGAAAGACAATAGAAAGACTAACATAACATCAACTGACAAAACATCGTAACACTCACTGGCCTTAGCTATATGGGATCCATACAATCCGTAATTTTTCCATTGACATTAAAAGAAAATATCTTTCTATAAAATAGACAATTCAATCCCAACAGACATTTTGTAAAAAAAATAGCGCAGCTCATCTCCACGCCCACTTGCAAAGGTGCACAACCTTTCCTTTTTCACCAAATCACAAAAAGAAAATGACGGCAGATGGTCCCCATGGCCATGTAGAAAACGCAACTTCAACTGAACAAGAGATATCACACGCAATCAGGACAACACATGAACATTCCAAGGCACAGTTAATATGTATCACATACAAACCATAACACTAAACTTTTTCTGCACACACCTAACCAACCACTATTGTCCTTTAAACAGATACACCGATGCACACCACTACCCTTATGTTCTAGAACCTCAAGACTATCACTGAACAGAGTCACACCTATACAATCTTCTATGACAGTTTTGTTAGTCTGTTCTGAAGCGCCAGAGTTAGACTTGATCCATTTTGCTTTCTTCGTCGCTGACGGAATGAGCAAAAGAGCAGGACACCCTCCAGCCTATGAAGGATTAGGCGATGGTTCGTTTCAAGAACCTGACTCGGTAGTTCCTGAAAGGGTGACAACTGAAGATTGGTCATGGCCGTGTGTCCAACAGCTTCGGAGAATCTTGGTGCGACTGCTGGTGGATGATGGATCTCCTCGGCTTCCGTCTCGTACACCAAGCATCAGATCAGTTGTTTTCAATCTGAAGCTGTAAGCTACAACCTATGCACCCATGGGGAGAAAAAAATGATAGTCAACATTAACGATACACTAAAAAACTGAGCCTAAAAATCACTTATATTGCAAGAAAGGGACTACATCAATCTGCATGTGCTCCATCTTTGTTGAATAAAAGGTAGTTTATCCAAGGCGCCCAGCAGCATGAATGGCTCTATTATTGTGAATAGCATATATACATAGTGTCAACATAAGGCAATTTTGAATGATAACATAGACCATTAAATTGGTTTCACAAAAATAAGGGTATATAAGAAAATCGATGTTGTTATAAGTGCTAATTGCATCTCGAAGAAAACTGTTGGACTGATATCTATCTGGATATATAAAAAAGTACTAATTAACTATCAGTTATGTAACACCTTCAAGTTATGGGACATATTTTACAAATGCATTCAGTTTCCTCTCAAAAGGGAAATAGAAAAAACACAATTTATGTATCGTATGGCTTAGCGTCTCTTTTACCTACAAGTTAGCTTGAAGACACAACTCTCAGGTGCCTGATGAAGAATGGGAGGTTGGACAAAAGCTGAACCAAATATTAAGACAGTGATTCATGGTTTTGGGGACAGCTCAAAAGCTACCAACAGGTTTATTAACTATGCTTCCATGGTTTTGTGGACTGCTCAAAAGCTACCAACAACAGAGTTTTGTTACTCAAACATCAGAAAAACACTTTGAATTCCACACTAAAACTGCAAGCCCCCAAGCAACATGTTATAAGTGGATCAAATAGAAAATGAAGTTTAAGAACTCAAAGAGGTGCTGCTTGTGACTGTGATAGTGATGTTATAAGCAGATCAAAGAGGTGTTGCTTGTGCTTATGACTGCAAACACAAACATATACATAGGACCGAAAACCACGGAAAAAGAATATTAATACATACACCCAAAAAATTGTACATATTATCAAAGCCGATCAAACATAACATAGAGACTCGCATGAAACCCCAATGACTCACATTCAACACTGACACTGATAATAGTATGTGCATTACACAAACAAACAATCAAGGAAAGTGATGCAAACTTTGCCTTTCACCATGCATAAGCGATTTCATGGTTGCGCAGAAACAATGTGAATGCATGCAGTTGTATATGGGGATGGCAATGTGAAATTCCCCATTGGGGAATAGCTCCCTATCCACGTCCCCGTGGGGACCCCACGAACTCTTGCGGGGGACATTTCTTCACCATCTCCATTCCTCATGGCAATACATTCCCGACGGGATCCCCGTCCCCGCCTAAATTATGACTATGATGTACTTGCTTTGTTATTAATGCAAAATGTTATCACTTATACAGATTCAGATGTAAGCAATCATTATTTGTATATCAAAATGAACACATTTGTACAAAGAGTGATATGCAATTATTTATTTTATAATTAACTATTACACGAAAACATGGTTGTGTGCAAGTTTAGGCCCCATTTGGAACAAAGGGAAAGTAGAGGAATTTTAGAGGATTGGAATCATATAGAAAATTTCCTATGTAACCTTTGGAACAAAGTATCGAGTTCCTACAAATCTTATAAAATTCCTATAGGATAGGTCATTACAGTGAGATTTTGAAGGATTTCTAACAAGAGGTCCAGCCGTTTGAAAACTTTCCTTTGTATCTATCTCTCTGCTCTAATTCTTGTGTTCTTCCTATGTTACATCCAAACACTATTTAGAAGTTTTCGTGTATTTTAATTTCTGTAAGATCGTAATTGTCATGCAACTTCATTCCTACGTTTTTTTCTATTCGTGTATTTTACCAATCCTGTAATCCAAAGAGGGCCTTAACGGATCCTCGTGGAGAACAAGGATGTGAAATGCTTCTCCTGTCCCCATTTATCCAGTGGGGAATGTTTTTTCACTGTTTACATTATCGTGGGAGAAGAAACTGTTCTGTATTCTTTTCCTACCACAGTTACTCGAGCTTCAAATACCAGGTTCATCGGTTCTCCTTTCCACTGCATCAGGTCTCTGTAAACGCCATCCAGCTGCAGCACTGGAACTCGGTCTGGTTCTTAGAAAGGTCGGGCTAAATGTTCCCCAGCCCGGTGTGATGTGCTAACATGTAATGTATGCATCCACTATCTGAAGGAAGCCACGTGCAATATATTTATTACATTAAGTACAAGTAGTATCATTGGCACCTTCATAATTAACATGTCATATCATTGTCTGAAGGAACCCACACGTAATATATTACATTAAGTACAAGTAGTGCAGGCTGTTTAGTCTTCAAACAGAAAACCACTGAAAGTAAAAACATATATTTTAACACTTTGCTGTTCCTTAGGAGCTAGCAGTAAATACAAGCGCATCTATGCACTGATGCAGTATTGCAGAACAAGTCAGACACTTCTTTTCTCCAGGCTTCTGCTGTGATTATTCACTTCAATATTGCCTTTGTAGTCTGGAACCTAAATACCTTATCGGTAAACTTGGTAGTAGAATAGAAATCAAGGTAGTCTTGGAAACGATATTGGCTAGGATATGTGAGCTTTGAAGCTGGGCAGATTATGGCGTCGGCACCAGGGTTATAGAATGTTGCGATGGATAGGCGGCTCCCGTTCTTGTTGGGAAGGACCCGGTGGCATATGCTCTTGTAGGTTCCATTGGTTATCACTTCAATCTGATCTCCAAGGTTTACAAGGATCCTGTTGCCTTGTGTTGGAGGTACTGCCATCCACCTACCGTCTTTCAGAAACTCCAGACCTGGGATCAGTTCATCTTGAAATAGAAGTATGATCCCCCCAGCGTCAGTGTGCTCCCTGAGACCCATTACAAGCTCTGGATGGCTGCACCTGGGGTACTTTGCCACCTTGACGCCTACGAAAGGTTTAGAAAACTCCTTCTCGATGTAGCCCTTGTCTAGCCCAAGGTTTTCACTCATGGCTGCTGCGAGCTGTTCAGCCAGTTTGATAACCTCTTCTGCATATTCAGATACCATTGCACTGCACAGCACATTTTGCATCATGTCGTTAGTTTGGTTTACAGTTCACTTCAGATGACTATTAGACTTGGTAAATTAAAAATGTTTTTCATGTATTCAATTCAAACTCCGCGGACTCACCGAAGCAGCTCAGGAATATCATGGCTGTTTGATTCTGGCTGATGACGGTACATGAAACTGCACTCCCAGTCAACATTTGATGGAACTTTCTCACAACCTAGGATCTTTGCATTCTCCGAGCTATAGAAGTTCTTCTCCATGAGCCCAACAAAGCACTTCCCCTACCCACGTGAATATGTTCCTCCCGTCAAAAAAATAGCTGGGGAATCAAATCGTGCCGTGATTCACATCCAGACATCCAACCGGCTGAATTCAGATGAATTTGGGCGAAGGAATAAAAGGGGGATTTAAAAAAGAATGAGGGAGAAAAGACCACACCTGGGCGCGTGCGTCGTCCTGTCGCCCCACCCATCGGCGGCCCCAAGCGGGTCCGGCGGCCTGTGCGACGGTAGCGGCAGCGGCGTGATCTGGGGGTGGAGATGGAAGCCGCGGCGTGGCAATCGAGGCGCGAGGGAGGGGTGCGGGAGATGGGATCTGCGCGGGAGGGCGAGGGCCGCGGCGATTCCACCTCCACCGCGGTGAGATTAGGGGGAGGGCGAGGGCGGCATGGATGCCGCGGCGATTCCATCTTCACCACGGCGAGATGCGCAGGACGTAGACGGGGCCACGCACGGCATGCCATGGATGTCGCGATGAGGTGGAGATGGATGTCGTTGGGATGCAATCGAGGAGAGGGATCTACACGGGAGGGCGAGGGCCGCGGAGATTCCACCTTCACCGCGGCGAGATTAGCGGGAGGGCGAGGGCGGCATGGATGTCGCAGGCGCGAGGGAGGGGGCGCGAGAAATGGGGATCTGCCGCGGTGAGGTGGAGATGGATGCCGCAGGATGCAATCGAGGCGAGGAATAATCGGCGGCGAGGGCGACGCGCGCGGGTGAGGAACGCGGGCGGGGGCGCGGGCGTTGCGGGATGGCTTGCGCGGGCGCGCGTTGCGGGGTGAGGGCATCACGGCGTGCCGGGGGAGGGGGTGCCTGGCGCGGGCGTGATCCTCCGGCGGCGAGGGCCATGCGCGCGGTGCGTGATTCGCGGGCTGGAGAAGACGCGCGCGGGGGCCAAAAATCGCAGGCGGGGGCACGGTGCGGTGGTGGACGCCCTCCGTCCACCCTTAAGAATTAGTAGAGATAGGATAATAATTATGGAGTAATGGAACCATTAAAATAAATGTAAGGTCAAGTGTTTGTTGCATTATATGTTGGTGGATAAGTTTTTGTCTGCTAGATTATTTTAAATGTACGGCCACATGTTTTTAAAATCTTTTTAATTTGAAATTCGAATCCAATAACCTAAATTTCCTAATAAAAATAAAGGAAAAAGGAAAATTGTTACCTCATCGTGTTTCGGGTTATTTTCTTTTCCCTTCCTCGTGTTGGGTCGAGCCCACCTGGTGTTCAATTCACAATTCACAATCGGTGTCCCAACTAGAGATGGCAACAGGTACAAATCCGATGGGTTTTGCTATCTTAAATCTGTATCTGTAAAAAATATGTATACCCATTAAAAAACACGTATCTATAACGGATTTTAAATTTTGCCCAAACACATACCCATCGGGTTAGCGGGTACCCATGAGTTACTCGTGGGTTTTATCTCCAATATGCTTGTTCTTCTCAAAATCAATAAGTATGGTAATGATTAATGAGATCATGGTCCAAAATTTATGTGATGAACACTGAGTTCATGATTTGGTATAAAAATTATTAGTAGAGAGAATGAAATACAAATAATAAGTTGTATAGTCAAGTGACCTTGCACTAAGTTACTCATCCACCACATATAACACAAGTAAAACCTATAATAACAAGCAAACAATACTCTCACCAACTACTTATACATTTACCATTTGATAAAAATTAGAAAGTAAATAGGGAGATAACAAGTTTGTTGTTCGTAAAATAAAATGACAATATGTAATAGGTTTGGTCGCGTTTAAAAAACCCACGGGTTCACGGGTTTGGGTACTGTAGAAACAAACCCGTACCCATGAACCCGTCGGGTATATATTTATGCCTATTAACAAGCCCATGAGTATGAAAATTGACCCAAACTCGTACCCTAATGGGGTAAAAACCCATAGAGTTTCGAGTTTTAGGTACGCATTGCCATGTCTAGCCCCAACCATTTCCTATTTCTGCCTTTGGGTCCCACCTGTTCGCCATTATTCTTCTCTCGTTGAAGTTGTGGTCTCACATGCCACATCCTATCCCCAACTATTTCTTGCTCCCCGCGTGGTTCACTGGTGCATATTGCCAGCATCCTCCGTTTCCCTTGCTCCATGACCCAAGTTTGTCTATGCATCTCTAACAGAGCCTAATAATCATAATCCTAAATTTAAAAAGAAAGTGAAAAACAACCCCACTCTCCTGCGGAAATATTCGTTGTGGTTTCTCCCCTCAATCCCTATACTCTCAACATTCCTACTTGAGATTCAGTGTTGGCATGCCCCTGGTCATATGCCTCTTGCTCCTCCGACGACCAATGACACCAGCCACAACCACCCGCTGCGATATAGCATGGAGCTCAGTGGCGGAGGACAAATCAAAATTAAGGTGTTGCTAACACAAACAATGGAAAAATGTTCAACACTACATTGGCTGACGACTCGACCTTGGACAGAACAGGGGCAGAGCCGTCAAGCCGCGGAGTTGGACGGAGTCACGAAGCTATGTGGGCTCATGCGTTACTTCGAGCTCTTAATCATTTGAAGAACAGGGCGGACCATGGGCACCGGGACTTGGGCAGGTCCAAAGACAGTCGAGGGTGGATCACGGACATCGGTGCGTGGAACTGACGACCGAGTGAAATAGGGGCGAACGATGGTGCACACGCAAAGCTGGGCACTAACCGTAATAGGGGCGAACGACAGCGCACACATGGAGGTGTGCGCTGGCTGGAATAGGGGCGAACGGCGGCGCACACGCAAATCTGGGCACTGGCCGAACACAGGCGGACGGTTGCGCGCGTGGAGCTAGACACTGGGCGAAACAGGGGCGGACGACGATGCACACGGAGAGCTCGGCGCTGGCTGGAACACGAGCAAATGGCGACACACGTGGAGATGGGTGCTGGCCCGAACAAGGGTGAACCACGACAAACGTGGAGCTGAGTGCTGGCCGGAGCAAAGGCGGATGGCGGAGGCGCGGAGCTGGGTAGACTAGGGCCGCGCGCAGAGTTGGACGAACGATGGAGGCGTGCATGGAGGCGTAGCTGGAGAGACAGGCGGAGGCGGTCCTGGTGGCTGCGCATTAGGGTTAGAGATATGATTTTTCTTTTTTTTTTACTATTGGTATCTTTCCTTGGGCTGGATCAAGATATTGCCCAAGCATTATCATGCCATATTGGGCCCTCCGCCCCTGGTGGAGCTCCATGCTGCACCTCCTCGGCGTCGAACATCTGGGCGATGAGGCGCTTGATGTCAAAGATGGTGCGCTGTGAGTTGAGCGGCGCATGTTTCTTGTTGTTCTCACTGACGAGGTGCTCGTCGTCGGTGAATGCTATCCACGACGGTGTGATTCGGTCTTCCCCTTCTGCCCATCCGTGCTATTAGCCACCCCGCATAAGTACCCTGATCAAAGAAGAGAGAATAGAACAAGAGCTACAGTGATGGACTTCGTCCGCATCGTTGGAGGACCTTTTTCTTGACTGGATGGATGTTCAATTTGTCTTGTCACTTGCAAGCTGTGCCTTTGTTGATCAATCCTTCGAGGTGCCCGATCATGCATCACCATTGGCAGAAAATTTGTCCTTCAGGCTTCAGTTTTGTGGGTACAAGCATACAACAACGATGGTGGTGCTGCTAGTCTAAAACTTAATCGTTACTATGTTTGAGACAAAATGGGGAGCTGTTGGAGTTGGATATGTTTTATGGGCCTTTATACTTTTGGATAGACCCAATATAGCAATATTGGAATAATAAATATTGGGAGTTGTTAGAGATGCTCTAAGGCCATTTTCAATGGATCGTGGATATGGGTGTGCAAAACATTGTTTTGCACTGTAGACTGTACTGTTTACAAAGTAAAGTTTAAATAAAGAGTAAGATAAGGAGTAGATAGTGAGACTGTTGTAGATAGCCTAAGACTGACCCCAACACTGACAGTCAAAATCAGGAGGCAAATAATCCAAGTGTCTTGCTATAGTGTTGCGTGGCAATACAAATTGGAAGCACATCAGACCGAGAGATGCATATGAGCATGCATTAGGTAAAAGGAAGCACTTAAATGCTTCTAAATAGCGCGTCCGTGGCGCCAGTGTGTGGTCATGCGTGATGCATTGAGGAGAGGGTATGCGTTTTTGGCTCTCCTCGGTCGGGAGACGCAAAATGAATCACATGCATGCATTGCCCATTGAAGGCTTTTGCGTTGCGGCTATAGTGGCACCTATTGGTCACTTGTTCTAGATTGCTATATACAATTGAAAACAAGGCAACACAATGTTAAAAAGATAAGAAGCCTTCGTCTTCGAGCAGCTACCCCTTCAGAATGACTCCTTCGAAGACAAAGGTTGATGTTTTAATTAAATAAGTTGTATCTGTATATAAACGAATGTATAAGGAATGTAAAGAAGTTAAACATGATGACTCATCTTGGATATTTCGATATTTCATTCCTTTCCTTGCATATGATAAATTGACAATCGTACCTTCGGTCCTACAAAGTGAATTAGAACGAAGATGCTTTGGAGAAGAGATTACACGATGCAATGATCCAGTTCGACCAAAAGGTGCTTTATGCAGAGCATTGTTCATCTATTTATACGGAATCGTACAATTTCGTATGAAATTACAAATATACCCACAAGATTTGTACATATGATTTACAAAGCGATACGAGGGCAATATTGACTTCTACCTATAGCATCTTGGGCATGGAATCATAGACACCTTCTTCCGGCATTGTTCACCTTCGTTCCCATATGCTGTTATGACGAAGCTTAACATCTTCATCTTTATCGTCATCCTATTCCGAAGGTATTCGACACCGAAGCTCCTGCAATACTTAAAAACATGCTGACAACTGATAATTAAGTGTGTTTTGAGGACCATCTAAAGACGAATGCCCCCAATAGTAGCCCCTCATAGTATTAGATTGTTTTTTTGTAACAAAATCAAACTGCAAAATGAATAAAGGTTTTATGCCGAAGGTCTGAAAAAACCTTCCCATCGCTAAAATAGCGAAACTTTCTAAGTTGTGGGGCCACTTTGAAGTGTTTTTTCATGTATAAATAGTGATCATAAAATATTTATCATGCTATTGAGCTGTCCTGTTGCTTTCTGAGCCATTGAATTGCATTTGTTTTTAGCTTCGTTTTCTCCTTTAGTCTAAATCGATATGGCCGAAGATAAAAAGAGTGAGGATCTTGCTTTGGCTGGGTTTTACAAAGCCATGGAAAGGAACAATGCTGTGAAGATAACCAATGAAATTCTTGCTGGGCTATCTAAAGATTCTGATGATAGCGAAGATTTCGATGTTGACAGTGGAAATGAAGATGCCAAAGATCAGCCGTGGAGGCCAAGTCACGTGAACTTCGGAAAATCTTTCGTGAAGAAAGCGCATATTGAGGCCATGAAGGGTAGGTACTTTCATGATGTATCTATAATGAGAGTTGGAGGGAGAACTCTATCCCACTCCCTGAAAAAGACAAAGTGGTAGTTTTTCGAAGCTTCATGAAGGTTGGATTACGTTTTCCTTTGCATAAAATGTTGGTCAAAGTGCTTAAAAGATTTAAGATATATCTTCATCAGCTTACTCCAGAAGCTTTAGTTAGGATTGGGGTGTTTATTTGGGTAGTGAGAAGTCAAGGCTTAGAGCCAGATACATATTGCTTTTGTAATATTCACGAGCTCTTGTATCAAACAAAGGCTACTGGGAAGGAGCAGTACCACAATAACTTTGGCTGTTGTACCTTCATATACAGATTAAATGCCAGGCACCCCATGCCAACATTTTGGAAAAAGTGGCTGGGCTCATGGATGAAACAATGGTTTTACATGAAGAATGTCTTGGTCAAGAGAGGTGATATTAAGGACGTGATCCAGTGGCCTATCCGATCCCACTTTGGAATAAAGAGGCCAGTTATCATGAATACAGATATGTCCTAGTCTTGCTTGGTGGCATTCAATGTTGTGTGCAGCTACATTTGCACCAAGGATTTGGTTCAAGAGCACATAGCATTTAAAGTATGGCCCCTCGTCAATGAGTGGGAGATGCCGAAGGACGTTGACGCTAGTTCAAGTCAAAGTGCTGGAAAGGGTGGGTTAGTATACTTGAAATATACATATCATTATAGAAATTAGTTTGGCGAGCCATATGACGAGTGGCTTGAAGCTATTGAATCAACTTGCGACGAAATGCTAGGTGCTTTTATGAAGGTTGAAGACGAAGAATTAAACCTTGCCTTCAGTGGCCGGGGAAAAAGAAGACTGAACATAGTGTTTGATGTTATTGGATTTATTTATCCTAATTATTGCTTTTCTATTTGAAGGAGGGTGATGAAACAGAAGAGTGCCCAAGACCTCCTCTGCGCCGAAGCAAAAGAAATTCAAAACTCTGACCCACCGGCCGAGGATGTACTATATTGAGAGAGAGCAACAAAACCGCCTATCCTATTAGCTGCTGAAGCTAGCAAGGCAAAATATGTCGAGATAATTGAAGTGGGTGTTGTGCCTCCGAAGGTAACAAATTTCGAATTTTCTTTTAACTTTTAACTGAATTGTTAATGCTCTAATATTTTTTTGGAATTTTTTAATCAACAGGTGAAGGAAAGCACAACAACCACATTGGCTGAAACACCTGTTGCTATTATGGAATTGAGAGCGGAATAGTTTCTGAAGGTAGAAGAACAGATGAAGGTGCAAGATCAATCGAAGGCAATATCTGACCCGACAGGAACTCCTAGAAGGAGAAAAGAATGGCCAATGTACTAGAAGTTGTTCTAAGACCTGCAAAGATGGTGCCACCTGTCATACCAAAATTTATGAAGATACAATTCACGAGCCGAAGATGACTATTAATGTGGAAACCGCTCCTGGCTTGGTTGTATCTGATCCTTCGGGATCTGTTTCAGCGAAGATTATGCCTGACAGCTTGCCGGGGAAAGAAAACTTGCCAAGAACCGAAACACCTTCGGTTGAAGACCTCGATTATATTGTTCGACATGCCTCAGGGAAAAAGTTAAGCAGCGAGCAAATTGCTGAAGTGAAACATTATGCTAGGGACTTAATGTATCCTCGGGGCTCTTTAGTTTATGGAGGTAATGACAAAGATGATTACTTGTATTGCCTCCCAGACAATAAAGAGATAGATGTGTGCCGTGAAATGATGGATAACATGGGTTATTCGAAACTCGAGCTTGGGCTATCTGCTATACCGAAGGATGATCTTGCAGACTGCCTAGCGTATAACAATTTAAAGGTTTGTTTAAACTTTTTTTTATTTTAGTTCATCGATTACCCGAATGTTTTCTATGTTATTTACTCTTTTTACTTTCTTACTGTGAGGGACTCATATTAAGTAAAGCTTTAAAATCCTAAAAAGATGCCGAGGACGAAAGCACTCGGATAGCCTTCGACAATCTACGATAAGAGATTATAGGCCTTCAACACCAAGCTTTAGCAAAGGATGATATTTTGATTTCCTTAGTCAACAAACTGAAGGAAAGCAGGCTGAATTGGCAAAATTTTTCAAAGAGAGTTCAATAATTTCAAAACTAGAAGAAAAGAAAGCTGATTCGAAGCGTATTGCTGAATTAGAATCTGCATTGTCGGCCCGAGTAGAATTACATAAGTCTGAAGTGCTGAGACTAGAAGAAAAGCTTGATGAAATTAGCGAAAATTTCGAAGTTGAAAAAGAAAAGTGTGAAATAGCTGAAACTGAGCACAGCAGAGTTTAAAGGAACGTCGATGAGCTTCGGGGTTCTAAAGAACATTGTTATTCTACTGCCACTCATCATTGCGAGAAGCTAAAGGGCATGTTCACTAATATCTGAGCTTTCTCAAGTGATGAAAACTTTGTCCGAGGTGACACCGAAGGGGCTGTTAAGTGGATTGAAGGTGAGATTGAAGCTTTTGATGAAGTCCTTACAGACCAAGGGGACTTTTGTGCTTGCGTAGGGTCCCGAGGGGCAATGTCATTACTTGAAAAGGCTAGATGCGATCACACAATGGTTGTAATTCAACCAAACTTCGCAGTTTTAACTGATGATTCAAAGGAGCCCTCTGCCGAAGCCATTGCCCTGGGAGAAAGTTTTACTCCAAAGTTTGGCTTAATGGTGGAAGAGAGATAGCTGACAAAGCTATTAGACAAAGTGAAGAAGAGGTTATTTTAGATACTATATTATTATTATTTGAGTTTTTAGTTTACTTCTTGTGTTCAATTTACTCTTTTGACCTTTTCAGACTCATCGAGTTATGGAAGAAGCTAAGAAAGCCGAGGAGGTTGCAGAGCTAGAAAGGCGCAAGATACATGCTTTTTTTGCTGTTGAGCTGACTTCATAATTATTCATCTTCGTAACTTGTAAAAGAATGATTACTTTATGCAACAGAACTTTCTCCACCATCGGAACAATACGATCTCGAAGCTGATCCAACACTTAAAGGAATTCTCGATGAATTCAGGGTGGTGAACGCAACAATAGATGAAGCTGTTAATACATTATTGAATGAAGCTATAGAGAAAGTTCTAAAGGAGTACTAGGATTATTAGGAAACTTGTTCTTGACTGTGATCTTGAGAGACTTGTAAAGACATTTGAATATATGTTTGTTCACTATAAAAACAACTACGTGATTTGTATCCTATATACTTAGTATGTGTACAATATTTCTTTATGTAGCGTGAAATAAGTATACATATCATTTTGAACCGAAGGTGAAAAAACACCTTCCCTTCTTTTCACGCTTCGTAAAGAAGGATCTTCTTCAATCGAAGGTCTTGCAATATTTTGGGTTTGTGGTTACTGAAAACGAAGCATTTTGCCCTTCTTCGCCCTTCTGCTTCCATAAAAAATCTTTTTCGAATTCCACAAAGAATTTCTTTCTTTAATAATTTGCTTTAGAATTCCTTTTCATCTGTACATGAAAGGAGCAAATCCCCTTCTTGCTCATTTGTACTTGACACAAGATAATATGAGGTATGATGCCATCATATGATGATATGATGTTATGGTGCGTGAATGCTTGATGCATGATGTTTATGAAAAACATTGAAAAATCATTGCAATAAGACTCTGCATTCCCTTGGGAATGACTTTAGAGTATTTTACACCTTTACTAGGTGTTTTGAGCTCTGCATTCTCTTAGTAACAACTTTAGAGCTTCTTCACCTTTACTAGGTGGTATTTTGAGCTCTGCATCCCCATAGGAACGAATTTGGAGCTTCGTCAGCACTTTTGTTACACTCGATGGTGTAACCTCAGATTTATTACAAGATGTCGAAGGATATACCTTCGTAAAGTATCTTTGGGCAAATGTAGGTTTTTGTAGGTAACTTTGTGTTCTTGATCCAGCTCCTCAGCCGCTTCAGTAGATATGCTTGGATTATGGGACAATGCTGTTGACTGTTCGAGCTTTAGACTGTTCCCTTTCATCACGTCGTGGCTGGTCCTAAAATTGCCCTTGATGCTACTGATTATATGACGAAGTTGGAGCTGATGCGGGTGGTTGAGGCAGGGCCCATCTAGCCAGAGAATGGTTTGCTGAAGCAACTAAAGCTGAAGGATGTTGGATTGGCTGTTGATTGCGTACATACTCTGGAATGTACGGAGAGTAGTATGAAGAAGTATGAAGGACCTGCTTCGAATGATTCTGCCTTGCCTCAGCTTCAGTAATTTCTTTCTGTTTTTGGATTGTAACCTAGCAGGTTCTTGTTGTATGCCCCTTATCTTCTCCACAAAATAGGAAAAATAGCCTTTTGGCTGAGTGTTGTATCTCCATCTGAAGCTTCTTCCTCCCCTTCCTCCTCCCCTTCCTCTTCTTGGGGGTGGTGGTCTGAAGGAGCTCTGTTGTGTCCCTATTGATTAGGAGTGACTCTGCTGCCCTTGGGTATGGCTGTTCTTTTCTTCACTTTGGCTTGGGCTGTGGATTGTTCTAATGTTTCTTGGATTAAATCTTCCTCCGAAGCCCCTTGTCATCTTAGAGTATCTGTAGGCTTCCTCTCTCCTTTGTCGAAAATCGTTGTCAGCCCTGATATATTCATCCATTTTTTGGAGAAGTTTCTCTTGAGTCTGAGGAGGTTTCCTGACAAAATACTACGTCACTGGGCCTAGACAAAGCCCCTTGATCATTGCTTCAATGACGATTTTATTCGGTACTATTGGTGCTTGGGCTCTGAGTCACAAAAACCTTCGAACATAAGACTGTAAATACTCCTCATGATCTTGTGTGTGCACTAGAACAAAGCCTGAGCAGTTACTGGCTTCGTTTGAATCCCATGGAAACTTGTGATCAACATATCTTTCAATTTCTGCCAAGATGTGATTATTGCTGGCCTCAGAGAGGAGTACCAAGTCTGAGCAACACTCCTAACCGCTATGACAAAGGACTTGGCCATGATGACTGCATTGTCACCATAGGATGACATGGTTGCTTCGTAGCTGATGAGAAACTGCTTCGGGTCAGAGTGACCGTCGTACATGGACAATTGAGGTGGCTTGTATGATGGTGGCCACGGTACTGCCTGTAGCTCTGTATCTAAAGGAGAGGCATCATCAAAAGCAATATTGTCATGGTTAAAAGCTTCATACCACATATCTTCATGGTTGGGGCCTTCCTGCCGAAGATCTCTTTGATGTTGTCGATACTCTTGGTGCTCAGTGTCATGTGCAATGTGTCGCATCTCTTCAGCTGCTTCGTCAATCTTCTTTTGTAACTGAGACAACCAGAGCATTTTTTCTCTTCTCTTCTCTACTTGTTGGTGTATGGCTTCAAGGTTGCTGATTTCTTGATCCAGCTCCTCATCTTGTGGGGTTGGGCTAGTAGCTTTCCTTTTTTGGCTTCGAGCCTCTCTTAAAAGAATTCCCTCTTGGTTGGTGTCTAGAGGAGCAAGAACAGCCCCTGGTGCTATTGTATTCTTCGGCGGCATGACAAAGGTGGTCGTTAATGAGTTCACCGGAGGTGGGCGCCAATGTTGGTCACTTGTTTTTATTGCTATATACAATTGAAAACAATGCAACACATTGCTAAAAAGATGACAAGCCTTCGTCTTCGAGCAGCTACCCCTTCGGAATGACTCCTTCGAAGATGAAGGTTGAGGTTTTTATTAAATAAATCATATATATATAAACAAATGTATAAGGAATCTAAAGAAGTTAAACATGATGAATCATCTTGGATATTTCGATATTTCATTCCTTTCCTTTCGTATGATAAATTGGCAATCGTACCTTTAGTCCTACAAAGTGAATTAGAATGAAGATGCTTTGGAGAAGAGATTACACGATGCAATGATCCAGTCTGACCAAAAGGTGCTTTATACAGAGCACTGTTTATCTATTTATAGGGATCGTACAACTTCATATGAAATTACAAGTATACCCACAAGACTTGTACATATGATTTACAAAGCGATGCGAGGGCAATATTGACTTTTGCCTATAGCATCTTGGCACCGAATCATAGACACCTTCTCCCGGCATTGTTCACCTTCGTTCCCATATGCTGTTATGATGAAGTTTAACATCTTCATCTTTATCCTCATCCTATTCCGAAGGTATTCGACATCGAAGGTCCTGCAATACTTAAAAACATGCTGATAACCAATAATTAAGTGTGTTTTTGCGGACCTTCGAAAGACGAAGGCCCCTAATAGCACCCAAGAGGGAAAACGAATATGCATCTCCTTTTGTATGTCCCTTAGGGGTTAGTCTAAACCATGCCAACACCAACCCCTCTCTATAACCTAGACTCGCTCCATCGAGTTTGCCACATCGTAGGTGACCTTTGTGACAGAACCGCCCATATTATTCTAGCTCAAGTGCTCAATCATCGCCCAGAAGGCAATTTCACATTTAAACCAGAATAACTTGTCAGTCCTTTGGATCAAGTCCGATCAACCACTTGACAAGGATGGAGTACCACTTTCTCACGTGAAGGTGAGAAACAGAGAATAACAATAAAGCATGAAACCATAAATTAATGTACTTGAGTTATTACATAAATCGAAGTTTTGTGAAAGGGAAACATTGAGCTTAACGTTGTAGCGAATAATAATTATCATCGGTAAGTGGGGAGTAGGTCAAGGCCTGGCCCACTAATCCTCCTGGTCCTCTCCTGCCAAGGTGGCATCCCACTCGACCATCCAATCCAGTGGAAGGGTGGTTGGCCAAGTCACTCCATCAACCACATCTTACAAAAAACCTGTAAAAATGATGCCACAAGCAAGGCTGAGTATACTAATACTCAGCTAGACTTACCCGGTGTGAGGAGTCTACTCCTCTACCTCTAGATCATGAAGTTGTTTGGCTAAGGGGTTTGGTTTGCCAAAAGCACTAGCTGAGTCTAACAAGTTTTAGCTTTTCAAGTTCTATAGCATTTATTTGCTAAGTTTGCTTCCCTCTAAGAATACATGGTAACAAGCAATTAATGTGATCAACTCTTTATCTCAAGAAACCTCATTTCACATCTTACTCGATGCAGCAGCATGGATCAAGCAGTTTTGTTTGCTGCGAGAAGCAGACAATTCGAATCGAGTTTTAACGTTGCAAAGTAAACCTAAACATACGATATGTAGGGGCACTCCGTCCCCACACACGTCAATCGTCCCCATCGATTCCCTGGCAACAGAACAGGGTCACGGCCTTGGCATACAATGCTCCATTGACCCCGGTCGCCTCCGTGCAGTGACCGCACTTGTACCCACCGTAGTTAGCATGTGAGACTCTGTCTCAGGTCCAATGAGGAGGAAAGTCTGCGGGTAGATTAAATCAGGTACTAGGCTTATTGGTTACCATATTTCCCGACATGTGTTTAGTACGTTCAAACACTTGACTCATGGTACCACACATTAATCCTTAATTCCATTTCCGTCTCGTAGACAAGGCATCCACCAAGGATCCATGTCCATAGACCAACATAGTTCCCGTTATCAAGATGAATACAATCAATTCCTGACCTCGCGCGATTGCTAGAAAAATCACTCGACTTCTACCGAGATCCTTTAATTTATCAAAGCCACCACTAGACCTAGCACACTAGTATTCATCTCATAAGGAATTTCCTATGTTCATGCAACTATGATTTCAATCAATTCCTACACTTTAGTGCACAGTACAAACCTACAAATAATAGTTGCAGTAAAATAGCATAATAAGGTTATGCATAAAACCAGGGCTTGCCTTCAGATGCTGGTGCAGTGGGGAGTTCCTTGATGACAGGCTCGAGAGCTGGCTCCTAGACTTCTCCTTGCTCAGTTCCTTGCTTCTAAATCAACATGTACTCTCCGTCTGCGAGATTGCAATCTAACGAATGCAATGCATAATATAAATATATACATGTATACTTATATGCATGCTATGATATAAAGTCTTTATTTTGATAGCTAGTAACATTAAGTTCTTGCTGGGGTTTTAATTCCTTTCTTGTTAGCTTGTAGAAAAGGCTCTTAACTAAGGTTAAATTAAGAATGGGTTCTTACCTAGGTTATGTGCAGCAAGGTTGTTAATTATGCTTTAGCTTACTATTGGTTTCTTTCTAGCTTAAGGTCTATCTTCTTTTATGTCTTCTTTTCTATATTTTAATTAGGCTTTTAAGGGTAAGTTGAACTACACCTCTATTTTAGAATTTTGCAAAAATTCTACAAAAAATTATAGTAGTTTCTTATTGACTTAACTAAGTTGCCCTAGAAATTTGGGGCGTAGAGGAGGTTTGGTATGCCTTGGACAAAATTGACAAGGGCTAGGGTAGAGAGGACACTTTGAACAACACCTCTTGTGTAGAAGTGGCTCTTCCCTAAGGCATATTTTTGCTGAGGTCTATGTGCAATACCATGCTTCAGTGCAAAATTTTCGCTAGTAAGAATGTGATCATCAGTGACGATTTTCTCGTGACGCTGGTGACTTCAGTCACAGATTGATACATTTCTATGACCAAATTTACATCTTCGTCAACAATTACAAGTGACGAAGATTAGACTTGAATATTAATGACGAAAATGAAAGGAACGTCATAGACACAAATTTTGGACGCAACAATTTCGTCACAGATTAGATTTGATATCGTCATCGCTAATTTGCCTTGTTTGGCTGACGTAATGATAAAATAAATTGGTCACAGATGAGTTTTAGTAAAAAAACGTCCCACGTGTACACACCACTTGACGGCGTGGGATCCTTGGCCTACATGGGCCGTGGTTTTTTGGTAAAGTGGGACACAGCCCCTGCCTGGCGACGCGGCCCCGGCCCACCAACTGGAAGTGGCGACGCATGTGTTTATTTGGCAAAAAAAGTGCTCCCACAAAGCTTCGAACCAAAGACCTACGCCTTGCTTCGAATCAGTGTTACCACTAGACTACTCGCTTGTTCTTATAAATAAAGAAAGTTAGAGTGCATAAGTTGGTCAGTTGGGCCTAATCAGAACAGAATCGTTAGCATAGTACCTGTTCCCATCTATCGTTCTGTTAACAGGTGTTCCTAGCCGCCATTCTGCGATCTGCATGGCTGTTCTACTTTTGCGATCTGCGATCTACGCTTCTACGTTCTATGATTGATGATCTCAGTCTCGGCCCTCAGGTTACGACACACAACGACGTCGGCGTCGGTCGTCCGCTTGATCGGCAACTGGGTAGCATCACAGCGAACGAGCGATCTTGTCACTTGATCCATTGATCCATTGACCAGTTGGAAGAATGGCGTTGTCGTGAAAACAGCGAGGGTAGAGAAGCTTCGGGCGCGGTAAAGCAGCGGCGTCGTGCGCAGAGCTACGACGGGCGTGAACAGAACAGCGGCAGGGCGGGGAGAAAAGCCAAGGTTTGATGTGTTGTGTTTTTGACAATAAGGTTCCATGTGCGTTTGAATTTTATTTCATATATGCATGTGTTTGATGTGGTTTTCAATTTTGTTCAATTTAATCATAGTTATGAAGTTAATGCAAGTTTTATTTTATTATCAAAATAGATGGATAGAAGATGAATTTATGGGAAACAATTCACACCTGCATATGTGAAAGGAGTTGACGAGTTCATGAATTTTGTTAGTGAAAGATACCCAGAAGACACACACATTCGTTGTCCGTGCGTGAATTGTCTTAATCAAAGGTTGCGACCTCAAAGTGAAGTAGAAACTCATATACGCATTTATGGAATGTCAGCTACATACACGAGGTGGATTCATCATGGGGAGTCGGCAGATACAGAAGTTGAGGGTATAGAGGAGGAGGTCTAAGGATATGATCATGACTTTGGGATACATATGGATGTGGACGATGATGTTTACGATGATGATCATGGAGTACCTGATATGATTGAGAACTATTTGCAGCGGCAGAGGCTGATGGAGAAGAGCCAAGATTTGCAGGAGTTCTTGGAGATTCAAAGAAGGCGCTTAGTCCGTGTTCTAGCCATTCAAAATTTTCTTTTATGGTGAGGATGTTGTATATGAAGTCTCGTTATCGAATCAGCAATACAACATTTTCAGCAATGATGAAGTTGATGTCCGATGGATACCCTAACAGTGAGTTGCCAAAATCATATAATGAGGCCATGAAATATCTTAAAGAATTGGGCCTTAGATACGAAAACATCCATGTGTGCAAGAACAATTGTGTGTTGTTTCGGAATGTTAATGCTAAAATGAATGAGTGCCCAGTATGCAAGGAGTCTAGATGGAAAGATGAAACTGGTTCGAAGCGGGTTCCACATAAGGTTTTGAGGCATTTTCCACTGTTGCCAAGGTTGAAAAGAATTTTTGCTTCAAAACAAACTTCAGAGGAAACACAATGGCACAAGAAAGTGAGGAAGCCAGTTGCCAATGTGATGAGCCATCCAGCTGATGGGGAAACGTGGAAGGACTTTGACCGAAAGTACCCAGGTTTTGCAGATGATCCGAGGAACCTGAGGCTAGCCTTAGCTACCGATGGATTCAATCCATTTGGCAACATGAGTACCCAATACAGTATGTGGCCAGTGCTTGTGACACCGCTTAATCTCCCACCATGGGAATGCGTGAATCCAACAAACTGCTTTATGTCTTTACTCATCCCAGGTCCAAGATGTCCAGCAAAGGATTTTGATTTGTTCCTTGAGCCCCTAATTGAAGAACTGCTCAAGCTATGGAAGGGTGTCAAGACCTATGATGCATGTACTGGTAGTAAGTTCGACCATCGTGCTGTTGTACTATGGTGTATACATGATTATCCAGCGCTGGCCACGTTATCTGGGTGAACAACAAAAGGGTATTATGCATGTATTTATTGCGACAAGAATCCGTTGTCTCTGGCAATAAGGAACAAGTTATGCTACATTGGACATCGTTGTTACCTTAAAAGGACACATTCATGGCAGAATAGCTTGGATTTCAATGGTAAGCGTGAAAACAAAGTTGAGCTTGGCAGGTTTACTGTGGATGAGGTCCTACAAGAGCTAGAGAAGGTGAAAGATGTCAGGCCAGGGAAGCAGGCTGACATTACTGGAAATAAAAGGAAGCGTAGTGATGGTCCAAAGATTTATAGCCGGAAATCTGGGTTGTGGCAATTGCCATATTGGAAAGATTTGATGCTTCCACATAATCTCGATGTGATGCACATAGAGAAAAATGTATGTGAAAATATTCTTTGCACACTACTTAGTATACCAGGCAAGTCCAAGGACAGACATAATGCAAGGCTAGATTTGTATGATATGGGCATAAGACCTGAACTACACTTGCAACAAGATGGCAACTCGGCCTGCAGGGCTCCACCTCCTCCATATGTGTTGGGGAAGGATCAGAAAGTCGAGTTTTGCAAGTTCCTCAAAGGTATCAAGTTTCCTGATGGATTTGCGGATAACCTAGCAAGATACATAAGTGAAGATGGTTCAAAGGTGGTTGGAAAACTGAAAACACATTCTTGCCACATACTCCTACAGAGAATCATACCCGCTGGCCTTAGAGGACTGGTGAGGAAGGATGTATATGAAGCAATTGCAGAGCTGGGGACCTTCTTCAGGGAACTATGCAGTAGAAATCTACGGATAGATGTTGTGAAACAACTGAAAGGAGATATTCCATTGATCCTATGCAAGCTTGAGAAAATCTTTCCACCTGCCTTCTTTGATGTCATGGTGCACTTGTGTGTCCATCTTCCCGATGAGGCAATGCTTAGAGGACCTGTTCAGTATGGATGGATGTACCCAATAGAAAGGCGATTAGGCACTTCGAAATTTTTTGTAAGGAATAGGGCTAGGCCGGAAGGATCAATTGCTGAGGCATATATGGCAAGTGATACCTTAACATTTTGTTCTAGGTACATGAAGGATGTTGACACTAGATTTAACCAGGATGATGATAGTGGTACAGAGATGCCATTGCCTAATGACATGTCTGTTTTTAAGCATGGTGCTACTCTTGTTGGAGCTACTAAGACTGAGTACATTGATGATGCTATCATGAATAAGTTAGTTTGGTATGTGCTACATAATGCTGATGAAGTAGAGGAATATTTGAAGTAAGTATCGTTTACATGTTTGAGATTTAATTTATGTTTTATTTATTAAATTTGAAAATATTCTTATGAATAAAGTATGCCATGCAGTCTGTACAGGGAGGAGCTATCGCAGCAAGGTGCACATCTAAATGATGTTGATCGAATGGTTCAACAAGGATTTGCAAAGTGGTTTATGTCCCATGTAAGTCACTGAACTTTTATGTTATAGGTTTACTAAAGTTTTTGGTATGCATATGTAATTGTTGAGCTGAGTAATTTTGTTGCAACAAATTGAGAAGAAGCGTAATGAGAATCCAGAATTGGTTAGCGAAGGACTGTGGGCATTGTCATGTGGCCCAGCTCGGCGAGTTAAGACTAGTACAGCTTGCAAGATTAATGGAGTGCGGTTTAGCACAGTGGATCGTGAGAAGTTCATGCAGACACAAAATAGTGGTGTAATGACTGAAGGTGAACATAATGGGGAGAACATAGATTTTTATGTTGTCCTTAAAGAGGTAATTGAGGTACAATATAACTCAAATTATCAAGTTCGTCGGTCGGTGGTTCTATTTCGATGCGATTAGTATAACCAAGTAGGCAAGACTGTGGGCATTCGAGATGACAGACATTTCAAATCCATCAATGTGCAGTCATTTTGGTACAATTCTGATCCTTTTATCTTGGCAGACCAAGCGAAAAAGATATTTTACCTGGAAGACACAACTCCACAATGTAAAGATTTCTGAGTTGTGCAGAAATTTGAACATAGGAATATTTATGATGTGGCTGAAAAGTATGAGGGTAGTAATGATGTGCATCAGGATGATTATTGTTCTAATACTAAGCATAGAGTGCAAGAAGGTGATGATAATCAGGTTCTGCACAATATTGAAGGTGGAGAAGCCACTCTAATTGAAGGCAATTTAGAGGAACTAATAAGAAAAATGAAGGAAGCTGCTATTATTCTTGACGATAGTGAGGATGAGGAGGAAGATGATACAATGCTTCAATATTTTAATGATGGTGGCGATGACAACAATGATGACATGTCCATAGAAGATGAAGATGAGGATTTCTAGTATTGATAGTTGATTTATGAACAAACCTATTCTTCAGACTAATACATCATACTGAAGTGTTTAGTTCAGATTACCAATATAACTGTTTAGTTCAGATTCCTGTTCAGTTCAGTTTAGCTTCCTTTTCAGTTCAGAATTCAGTTTAGTTCAGATTCAGTTCAGAATACAGTTCAGTTTACAATTCAGTTCAATTCAGTTCAGTTTAGAATTCAGAATACAGTTTAGTTTAGAATTCAGAATTCAGTTCAGTTTAGAATTCAGTTCAATTCAGTTTAGTTTATAATTCAGAATTCAGTTCAGTTCAATTCAGTTCAGAATACAACATACATACATATTTGAGTAGACTTCTTTTTCATTTGAGTAGAGTTATTTGTCACGGAGTTGTAGTTGAGATTATTGTACTACATAACAGAATTACATTTCAGTTGATAATATTTGCCATCACAGAATTATAGTTAGATTATTATGTAGCAGATTTACATTTTAGTTGATAATATTTGCCATCACAGAATTACATTTCAGTTGATTACATTTCACTTGATAATTCTGTTTATGGAGGTGACACTATTATGTGCAGACTACTATGAAGCACAGACTACTAGCAGATCTTATTATGCTAGTAGCAGATCTTTTTTATCCATAAATTTAAATACTGGGCAGTTAACACTATTATGCTAGCAGTTAAAGTAGAATGGAGTAAGCTAAACCATAGTCTAAATTCTCAAATCGACCTGCTATTAGTCTACTGCTTGTCTATGCACATGTCAGGACCAAAGGGGGCGATATCGGAACTGAGAGCATTCACAACTCTGAACTTTAGCCTCCTGGACAGAGGAAAGTTGATGATTAAATACAAATGCGCTCGGTTACTAATGATCAAACTTCACTAGTGCAATGGTAACTACTTACTACTATGAACCTTATCGTCTAGGGTTCAAGCTATGGGATAGGTAGATTTTTTTTGTGTTTGTTGACATTTTTCAATAATTTTTATATTTTTCTTTTTTTATTTAGATGTATAGCACCAGTTTCTCCAAATCATTTCAAATTTTTTTTGGGGTGTTGATGGAGGTGTACCATGAAGTTATGTGCCGGTGCAATTTTTAGAACTAGTTTAACTATTAATGTAATTATTTGTTATTTTACTAAAGAATAAGTGGTAAAAAAACCTTAGGTAGCTACAAAATCTAAAAACTTGCATGTACACTTCATTTTGGTGTACAATGTTGACAAAAAAATTTCAATTTATTATGACAAAGTGGTGACATACATCCTCCGAAAATGCATACATCTCTCACATAGAGCCTAGTTACTGAGTGAGAGATGTTCATGCTTGTGATGGATCTATACTACCACTTTCTCCAAATCATTTTAAACTTTAATGGGATGTTTATTGAACCAACCTATGTTGTGTGCATTTATACATTTTTCAGACCTAGTTTATCAATTACTGTAATTATTTGATGCATTTCGTAAAGATATTTCTTACAATACCATAACCTAGCTAGAAGAATCTAAAAACTTGCATGGACCATTCATTTTGGTGTACAATGTTGACAAAATAGTTTCAATTCATTCGGACAAAGTGATGACACACATCCTAAGAAAGGCATATATCTCTCATATAAATGCTAATTACTAAGTGAGAGATGCTATTGCAAGTGAGAGATGTATAGTACCACTATGCCAAAATTATTTCAAAATATTATAACATGATAATAAACCAAACTAATGTGTCCATAAATAGATAATTGCAAAAAAACATAGAGAGAAATTAAAAACAAAGAATTAATATAAAATGGTAGGCAAAACACAAAAAATGTCTCCTTGCGGGCACTTGAACCTAGGAGCTTGGTCTCACAGTTAGTAGGTCAAACCATTGAGCTATTTAAGTGTTTTCAATATGTACCCAGCGCTAATATATTTAAACGCATTAGCCTCAGCATTGCCAAACAAATTGGGCGCCAAAAAACATGTTTCGCCGTCGTCACTAAAAGAGACGCCGCTGGGACACAATTCCACTCATCCTCTTTCTCTCCCACTCCTCTTCTTTCTCCCCCACTATTTTCTCCAACCCTAATCGCCGCCGCCGGGACACGACCGCCGTCGATGACCTGCCCCCTCGACCAGGTACCTCACCGCCACCGCTGGGACACATCTGCTGTCGACGACCTGCCCCCTCGACCAGGTACCTCACCGCCGCCCCCTTACCTCTCATCGCGTCGATGAGCTGCGTCGTCGCCGACTTCACTCGCCGCATCCCGCTCTATCTCATTGCCATCCGCATTTCTCTCGCCCCTTCCACCTAACACGCCCCATCCACCTTTCTCTCGCCAACCCCTAAACTCTAACCATCGCTGGATTTGGGTCATCGTAGACGACCTTGATGGTGAACACAAGGAGTCACAGAAGTCAGAAAGGTCCACAAGAAGAAGAAGGTAAGCCACATGCCTAATATGGGTAGCACACCTTTATGCATCGGTATCTTATGGTTCACTCTGCCTAATTCTTATTTGCTAACTATTAACCGCATCAATGTTTAGACTCTGTTTTTATGGTTTTCACACTGTATTGTAAATTGATTTTAGTATTAGTTTAATTATTCATTCATTGTTGTCAGAGATATTGTAAATTGATTTATGTAATCATTGTGCATTGATACAGTTGTGTTTGGTTCCTTACATTGTTATATGCAGTCACATCCATGTTTTAGTAGAGAACTTATGTTTCTAGTACTGGTAGAAAGAGATGAGAATATCTCCACTTTTTTTGTTCATTAGCTTGTGTAAATCTACATCGCCTAATCGATGTACTAGCTAGTACTTTGAACATTGTTTAAGCCTGCATAAAGATTTCCACAACCAAACAGGTGAAGTACAATGCAGAAGCCTAGACACAGGCTAATGCAAGCCACCAAAGAGTCCCATAATGCCTTTTTCCTTTACTTAGAAGCCAACAATTACGTAGATCAGGGGAAAAACTACAGTTATAGTGCAACCATAATTATGAAATTGCAGAATCATAAGCAAGCTTCATTATGACTGAATCTACACATCTTATCTATTTGCTCTACACATGGCACTACTACCTCTTTCCTCTTATATTCCCTGCAAATAGTAGTACCTCTTAGCTTTTAGTAAAATCCTTTACATTATCTAATACGCACAGTATGCTTGTTCTTATCTATCTTGCGAGTAGTTAAACATGAGCTAACTGATTATGAGAGAAGACGAGATAAACAAGTGGAGGAGAATATAAAGAAGATGCAAGATTTGAGTCTGAACAAATATACTTCTATTCTAAATAAATCTTTATCACCATTTGCATCAACAAAGGGGAAAAATGCAGCAAACAAGATAACTAATAGTTCAGATTCAGATTCATATGTATCTGTCTATCTCCTTGACGATGATGATCAAGGAAATACTGATGATGATGACACTGAATCTTATGAGCAGCCACAACCCCTGGCAATTAAGGTGCTCCTTCTATCTTCAAAGTAGTGGATGGCAAATAGTTGCATTGCATTTCAATGTTTTTAATCTGGTGTTTAATATATGCTCATGCTTTTAGATTCATCTTCTTTATTTCATACCTCTTAATTAATATATGGTATTGCTCTTAAATGCACATGACTATTTTTTGTGGACAGTTATCTAGAAGAGCTAGAAACACAACCCTTGCTTCAAAGAAGAAGAGAAACCCCAACATGGCTCCAGGAATTAGGTTCAGCAAGAGAGTGAGGGCAGGTCCACAACCAGAGGAGCAATCATAAAAAAGGCTTCACTCTACAGAGACAGATGACCACAATGTACAGGAACCAACAGATGCTAATGATGACATACCAAACAGCCCTACTACACCTGGACTTGCTGATCATTTCAGCAGAGCTGCAGAGGAAGCCATGGCATCTGCTGCTCATGACAGTACAGGTGATGCTGAAGGCAACAACCCTACTATAGCTGGACTTGCTGATCATTTCAGCAGAGCTGCAGAGGAAGACATGGCATCTGCTGGTCATGACAGTACAGGTGATGCTGAAGGCAATGTAGCTAGAGATGAAGAAACTGAAGGCAAGTTCTAGTTTTTTCAGTCAAATATGGCATCTCTTTTGCTAATTTGCATGAAACAAAACAATTTCATTATTCAATAAATGCGAATTCTATTTTGTAGCTCCTACACAACGAGCACCATGGAGACCCAGGGCAGCAACTAAGGGAAAACAATTGGACAGGATGACTAAAGTTATGCAAAGGAGACTGCCCATAGCTGTCGAGGAAGGCAAAAAAAGGCCACATGAACCTGTTCAAGCTGCCAAGTTTGCATCAGAGGCTGGTATCATTATTTGGGAAACCATGCCTATCCTAACTCGTTGGAAAGATTACAAGGACGACCAGAAATACTACAATAGCTTTGTGTCACAGCTAAATGTAAGTGCATTACTGATTCTATGGTTCACTTGTATACTGCTTAACCTGAATTGACTAACTATGGAATTGTCATATGCATAGGGGCGCTTGTCCGTTAACACTGAGGACAAGGCAACAAAGGAAGCTTGCACCGATATGCTACGCTCTGCGTTAAAAAACCAGCGTTATCGGCTCAAGCAGAAATACTTCAATGGTGTACCTGCAAATGAGATTAGGACAACTTCTCCTGTATCTTACATGACTGATGAACAGTGGAGGGCATTAGTTGCAAAGTGGTCTGATCCAAAGAACATGGTATGGGTATCTTGTCATATATTCTTCTTTCACTATAAGTTTGCAAAGCATTTTCGCATATTGAACCTATGACCTAATCTGACATGTTCATTCTATTGTAGGAAATAAGTGAAAAGAACAAGCAGAACCGCAGTCAAGTCAAGTTTCATCAGGCTACGGGTTCTCGCTGCTATGTGGCACACTTACATGCATATGTAAGTAAATATTACCTTGTATTACTACTTGCACTTTTGCACTCAACAACTTCTATTGCATTTGATCTGAGCAAACTTTGCTGTGATTGTTTATCCACGAAACAGAAGCAGAAGAGAAACAGAGAAGAACCCAGCTTAGATCAGACTGAAGAACTAGATGTGGTGGACGCCTTCAAGACCTGCCATACTAGCTCCAAACGTGGCCTGATTGAACCGGCAAGAGAAGCACTTGTAAGTTCATTTGTTTGCTTTATTTAGTGTAATTTTTATGAGATCATATGAGGCAACACAGTTAATCATTCACTTGAAATATTGGGTAGAGATCAAACACATTTTGCAGGACAATATATCTAACTAAGAAAGATTTAGGAAGAGTTTTGCTACTCTCTAGTATCCTTCCACCATTGATGAGTTTCACATTATTGTCAGCTACAAATCTGCTATAATTTATCATCACTAGATGTCACATCTCATCAATTTTTAATTTTCAGAAAATAGAAATTTTATTGCCTGATTGTCCAACTGACAGTCTTCTGGAAAGGAACATGATATCAGAGATCATTTGTGCCTAAATCTCTGCATTTTTACCTCTCCAAAGCAAATGCCAACTGCAATCAGTTTCTGTCAGTGTAGCATTGGTTATTATTTCATTATAAACACTTTGTGTCATATGTCTTCTTCAAATTATTGCAATAACTAACAATTGGCATATTGTTGTTGCTCATTAGCATTAACATGTAACTGTTTTCTGGCCATAATATTTCAGTATCGTATGGAGGCTTTGAGGGCTGAACCTGTTGCTGAAGGTGAGATTGCAGCATCCAGTGTGCACCTAGTGTCCAAGGTGTTGTCCCAGAGTAGCTCACACCAATTCCTGAAGAGCGTTGGCATCAAAACATCGGCATCCTCCAAGGCATCATCATCAAATCAAAGTGAGCTTCGGGAACAACTTGCAGCTGAAGCGACGGCTGCTGTTCAAGGTGAACTCGACCAGCTCAGGAAGAAATGTGAAGAAGCTGAGGAACAACAGGCGACGACACAAAGGGAGTTGGAGGAGTACAAGAAGATAACAGAGAAGAACAACAAGGAGATGGAGGAGACCAATGTGCTCATCAAGAAGCTCTTGTCCTTGCATGGTAACTCTTCTTCTTCGACATGAGGGCCGCTGGTCAGAGCTGCTGTGTTTGGCCTGTTCTTTGACATGAGGGTACCCAAAAACTCAAGTTGCTCGTGGGTGTCAACTTTTTATTATATGCTGTTATGTTTGTGCAAACTCAACTGAAATGTGAAGTCAAGTGGTGATGCTGTGAACTGAGTTCAGTGTTGTCCACTTAGTTTGTATGCTCACTGGAATATTAGTTTTATTCATCTACAGAATATGGAATTGTGTGCTCATTCCTCTGTTGTAGTATCTTTTGCAATTTCCAATAAAATTATTCTCTGCACATCTGTGACCAAACTGGTGGCATAGTCAGTCTTGGTTACTTTTAGTTTGCTTATCATGTGTTTCCATGTTTGTAGTGATGAACTTATGATGGATTTTTCTCTTTGTCATGATTGTCACCAAAGTGTGGGTATCCCCTGCAACTTGGTGTAGTTATTATTAAAGTTAGTCATTTAGTTAGGCAGCCTTTTTCCACTTTCCTTTTTATCTGAGAAGATGTGTTTGGTTGTGTTGGAAGTCATTGATGTTGCTCATTTGTTCAGTGTTGTGAAGACTTCTATATATCTTTTCTTATGCTAAAAGATTGCAGGGCCAGATCTGATCTGTCAATGCTTTCTACAGATGTCTTACAATAGGCGCCGAGGTGGAAGGTGTGCCTAGCAAGAGCAACAAACACCCCAAGATGAAGCCCCCAGCAGCAGTTGCCACCACCACCCCCAATGACAATCGAGCAGATGTTTCTGATGCAGACTCAGGCAGTCCAAGCGATTGGTTAGACCCTGGCAGCCATGCAATAGGTGCAGCAGCATGCGGAGTTCATGAGGGGTCATCCCCAAGTGTTTGCTCACTCTGCAGACCCCATGGACGCCGAAGACTGGTTGCACACAGTGGAGCGGGAGCTACATACCGCTCAGTGCAATGACCGGGAGAAGGTCCTATATGGTCCTGGTGGGAGTCCTACCTCGCCACCCATGCTGACCCTGAAGCCATCACATGGGAGGAGTTCAGAGACAACTTCCGTCGGTACCACGTGTAACACCCCTGGTGTTACTTCTACTAAAGCTTGGGCATAACATCGTAAGCCTTGGCATATCATGTAATACATTCACCAGACAAAAAATTCAAACAAGTTGAATTGAGGTGATATGTCATGGGTACAACCCTAGGGGAGGGCACTTAACCCTAAATTGAGCTTAGGAGGTCAATAAAGCCCAAAATGAGTTAGGTTCTCAAAACTTATTTGTAATAATCATAAAATGTCACCATGGATGGGCTTAAGTGGCATTCAAACCCTAGAAATACCAAAAACCTTGAATAGACCCCTGGAAAACCCTGGACTGAAACCCCAGGGGGTTATATGCAACTGTTGCACACTTCTGGACCTAAGTGCAAGTATCAAAGTAAAAGGGGCACCTTAAACTCACTAACTTTTATATTCAAGGGTTTGCAAGAGGAATAGTGGGATTTGGACCTTTTTGTAAAAAAGACCCATGAAGGCTATGTAACTAAGTCTGAATTTCAGTAGGTTGAGACCATCTTTGGAGCTGTATATCTCTCCACTCATGAGGATTTTGTCCTAGGTTAGTACATCAAAATGGTAGAGCTAATTTAGGGGTATAAGTTCAATTAAGAAACCTAACCCTAAAACTCTATAAAATTTCCAGAAAACATACCCAAAATAGAGCTAACAGAACTCTGAATTTCAGATTGAGCACAGTAATCTGAAGCTTATAAGACAGTGAATCAAGCTAAGTTTGGAGCCTTTTTATGGCCAATTCAGTGGGTTAAAGGCTGTGAGCTGTGTAGATAAATTAGAGACTATTAGAAGATGATTAAGTGTTCCTAAGACAAGTAGGCTTGATCCTGTACAAATATTGAAGAAAAAGCTGCTCAAAGTCGAGCTGTCAGACTAACAGTTCAGGTTATCAGACAGAACAGTTTAATCTGAATACCTATCTGTCTGCTCCACTTTGTGGGCTTGCAAAGGCTGTTCCGTGTAGCTTTGTGCCCAAGTATCTACAGCAAAGTGGGGGAGGTAGTATCTATGAACAATATTTATTAAGGGACCATAGCTTAACACTATACAAGGTTGGAAGATTCAGGCGTCCAAAGATGATAAGTCAGCTGCGCAAGACTGAAGAATACTGTTCAGACTGATCTAATTTAAAGTTATGTCTGAGCAACTTTGAGGCCTTGCTGGTACTGTCCTATGCGACTTGGTGCCAGGTTGATTTAAGCAAAGCTGAAAACCTTGTATTCATGAGCAAGTTTGATTAAGAAACTTTGGCCTGGTGTTATGGAGATTTAGGAGATAAGGGCGCCTAAACTATCCCTGTCAGGAAGAAGGCAATGGGCAAAAAACTGAAACTTTGGATCAGGCAAACAGAAATGGTAAATAGATTTTTCAGTCAACTTTTGAATTCCATAACCGCTATTCTAGGGGGTTTGGGTCCATGAAATCTATAGAGACTTGGTAGACCTTGGACTAATGAGCAAGTTCTATTAATGGTGATTTCCCTGTTCTTAATCAGAATATGGAGAAAGGGCTGACTGAATGGGGGAGAATCAGTTATCTGCTGAAGATTCAGAAAAGCTGAAATATCTACCCTTGATATTTACCCTCCTTGCCGTGACCAACCTGGGATCTGATAAGGATGAAGTGCTGGCAGGGGTATTCAGACTGGTGCATCCCTGAAATATCACCTGCGCAAATATCCTGTACAGTGCACTTCATCCTTACCCCCCTCTTTTCTTTTGGATAATCTTCACCCTGCCTAGCTAGGCTCTATGTGTTGGCGTGGATTTGCTGGAGGCAGCCACGACTGCATCTAGAGCTCATGGTTATCCTTGCTGCAAGTTCAAGCATCCAACCCCTGTGATCTTTTCCCTGCCTATATAAAGAACAGCAGGGAGGGGAACAGAAGACAGAAACCAGATTCAGTGATCTGTGTTCCATCATCACCTGGATGAGCCTCAGCTCATTTACGACCTCCCTCTCTCAACACGTCAGTGCAGATGTCGTATTTGGCCGCGCTCTGTACTACTCTAGCTCGCATTCATTCCTAGGTTCGAGTTTGTGTACCACCTGTTCGACAAAATGTGTGAACCAGTTATCGACCTCGCCATGGCCAGCCGGTGTGCCATATATCGCTCCTCGCCGATGTCTCCCTCTGCCATTCCTACAACAGGTTCAGTCCCCTCCATTTCTCTGCTCATTTCCACACCTGATGCGGTATGTACTGATGATCTATGCGTATGTGTCTGATGTTGCGAAGGTGAGGCACCTAGGATGTTTGTGATGAAAAAAAGGGGGTTTCAGCACATCGCACATCTGGTACTCCACGTACAGATTGAATCAGAGTCGTCGTCATTTCCACAGTCTGATTTTGTGGGATGAGCTCTTTTGCTATCCTGATTAGTAGCATAGATGGTGGATACGTAGGACTAGTTTAGCTAGAATGCATTCAATATTTGCAATATGCTTAAATTCTCGATATTTAGTAGACACTTTGAGTGATTAAGTTAAGTCAACGATGCGAATTGTATATTAGGTGTTTATAAAGATGCCTTATCTCATGTAATGTTAAGTGGTACGCAAAAACATTAAGTATGCATAGTCATCTGATGAAATGACTATTGCGTAATGTGTCTATTGAATTACCTCAGTTCATTTATTGAGGTGATTATGTTCTAGAGTATGAAGTAGTCGCCACACATAAAATCTAGGGTTAAGATGTGAATCATGTGAGAAGTGTCTAAGTGGATATGTAAGTTAACCATGACTACATAGGTCTAGTGTTTCTATCATCTAGTCAACTTATTCGACTAGAATTATTTGTGCCAAGGTTATGGATGCACTAAAGACTTGCTTTAGTAGCTGTCGTGTTCTATGTTTGTTGATTGGTTAAATGTCATAAATAGATAATTGTTGTTACACAAAATATTTAGGAAGCAAACGACATCGACAAGTCGTTGACATTTAGTAATAACGAGTCTAGGTTTTATTAGACTTCTAAAATATATTTTACTAAGGATGATAGTGTGGGTTAAATAATTTATTCTTGATTAATTTAGGAATTAGATCCGATTAGAAAGCAGGAACATGAGTGATGCACTTAGTGTGTATGGGTTGTGTTTCGTAATGTTTGCATTAGATTCGGTTAATTTATAGAAGCGTAATTATTACACGTAGTCGTCTGTCGATAACTAGTATTTTCTTATAAAATTGTACAACGCCTTGCCACTAGGTGTTTAATCCGCTATCGTATAGCACTATTTAGATTTGTGCTATTCTTGTTTATATGCATTCATGTGCATCATGCATCTCAATTAGGTACGATAATTGATCGCGTGATGCGGAAGACAAGCCAAGTCGACCCCAAGCGCGGGCTAATCCGCAGGATGATGCTGATGGACCAACCTGAAGATGGTTAAATCAAGCGAATATTCGGTTGAGGGATACTCGCCAAGTGGACGTCGTCTAACAACACTAACCTAGTGTTACCCAGGCAAGCCCCGGTGCATGCAACCCCTTCCTTGTGTTTTTAAATAATTTTTGCACACTTTAAGTATAGTGAAATGTGCATTAGGTTTATAGGAGTTGCTTGGAAACCCTTTGATGCATTGCCTTCCTTGATATCCATACCTTTATAGATACTTCTGGTGAAGTATCAAAAATATGATTTACAAAAATGCTTAGCCCTGCTTAGATCTTGTGGATAGAGGTTGTCTTTTGCAATACTGTCTAGCTCAGGGGTTATCCTGAGGAAAGATGGCTTCTACCTGCAAGATTATATTTTCATTGGGAGCATGGTGGGATCTTACTGCAAACTTCCCTGTGATGCTCTTTTCATACTAAGGAACACAAACAATCCTAAGGGTGGAAATACTTAAATCGGGACTTGGGCTAGGAACAGGTGATGTTCTACCCAGGTTGATTAAGGATTAATGCGTATGTAGGCTTGATAATCGAGGACCCTTTAACTGGTCACATGCCTCGTCATGGGTAAGCCTTGCCTCGGGCAGACTAAGGCCAGAATAAGATAACACGAAATGGGCGTGGAGCGGTGGCGAGAGTAGCGTGTACCCTCCGTGGCAAGAGGCTGGACGATGGTGTATCTGTGCTCTTGGTTTGCGTGAACCTGATCTGGTCTTAAGAACCCCGGTGGCGGGTTGACATATGCAAGGGTTAAGTGCTACATATGTCGTGTGATTGGAGATCCTCAGCTGAGTATAATCGATTCGGATCGCCGTACCTTCGCGGTTATGAAGACTTGGTCACTGCCCTGCAACCTAAAGTCAGGATGTGAACACTATGGATAAAAATGATGTTGTGTTGATGAGATGTTGAAATTAGACTAGATGCAAATAGAGTCTATTAATACTTAATATGGCGTTAAAAGATTGAAAGTAAGGACTCACTTTAGTAAGCTACTTCTGCAAAAGTATAAGTTGATTTTTGCTAAAGCCTCTCCTTGACTCCTATATATCCAGCATACCCTTGAGAGTCTTTTTCTTAGTTGGGTAAGACTTGCTGAGTAATTCCATACTCAGGGTTTTATTCCCTGTTGTTTTTCAGGTTTTAGTTTTGTGCTGCTGATGATGGTGTTAAGTGCCGGTGGGCTCGGCCTTCTTATAAGTCTAAGTAACCCTTCTATACTTCTTATTGAGGATGATCCCTTGAGCTAGCATATATATTTCAAACTTATACTTTTGTAATCACTCCGATAAAATAATGTAAAATTTTTGTAACCTGTAAAATTTGGTAATAAGATTTTCGCTGCAAAAATGTTGTGTGTGTGCTTTATGTTACTTAATCCCGCGATTCTGGTTGAAAGTGGTTTATCCGATGTCCTTGGGGCAATCGGACAGATCCTGTTGAGTTATCTGGTGCACATGCATGACCGTCTGAGGTCTTTGGGACAAGGACAGGTGCATGTGGGCCCAATAACTTGGAGGTTCTGCCACAGCTGGTATCGGAGCTGGATTAGGTATATACGGTCACATACATATTTTCAAAACAAAAGTTTTGGTTTTAGAAAACCTATTTTCAACTAAACACATTGTTTGGCTTTGAAAAACAGATTTGAAAACTATAATGCTAGCGACATCCTCTCTTAAGCCCTAAATTAAGGACTATCAGGTGGCTTAGTTGAAAACCACAACCGGGTGGGTATTGCATACATGTGTATTGTTATTTTTGAGGCCATTCAGTTTTGAATGGATCGACGCTCAAGGTAATGTGAGATGTGAGAGCATGACCGAACAATCGTCGGTCTAGGGGAGTGTTTAAATGTGGCGTCCGATTATATACATGTTCTACATATGTATATATGAAGACTGCGATGTGGAGTATTTACTTTTCTGGGAATTCAGTACCCCATGGATGTGTATGGGTATACAAACTTGGGAAATACTGAGAAGTGTGATGTACTTGTAACGACGCACCTACGCTCAGGTAAGAAGGTTAGTTACCATAATGAGTTGCCCTATGGTTAAAGTGTGGCAACAGCGCCTATGCGTGGCTCAGCGCTTAATGATGAGCTGGCCTCCATATAGAAATATATGGAGTATAAACTGTGATAAACTGTCATGTGTGACTTGCATCATTGGGAAATGGGCTGTGATGGATTTTTCTGCAGGTACACTAACCTCGAAAACGTATGTGTAGCTGACGACTAGCAAAATACCATGAGAGTCGTAAGTATGCCACCGATATAGAACGTTATTGCCACATTATGTTGGCAAAAACTCAGTGAGGACGAATAATACGAGCATGCATCTTGATTGTTGCATTATGTTTGTCACCTATACACCCAAAATGCTTCTCTCATCTTTATTCCAGTAACCATTGATTGTAGATAATGTGGTGTAATGCTGAATTATGAACTTCGATGAAATAGGTGTCCTCTATTCTTTAGGTAACCTATTAAGGTCTTATATGGTGTTTGCTCTTGTGCTTGATGTGTCGATAGAAGGTTAGTGACTTGATTGCCTAAACCCAAAACTAGGCCATATTCTTATTTAGTGAACCATGCCCAAATTTGAATTGTCCATTATTACTCCATGACAAAGCCCATACAAATAAATGCGTATACAATTTCCTTATTGGACATAAAATGTACCTAAGCTTAAAACAAGAATCTCAAGTCATGTTTCCTTCTAAAACCATTCCCTTGTTCGATTTGTGCAAGCTGATGTCTCTATTCCAGTTTGCCTATTTTTAAAAGGATCGCCATGTTGTTTTATCAACCTAACCTAGGAAAGGAATGCCCAATAGATTTCTTGAATTTGATGCCTTTGGTTTCCCCTGTATCTATCGAAGGCATATCAACTTAATCCTTGGCCTTGTAATCTCTGCGATGGACATAGAAATATGTTTGGGGCTGAATTAACAGTCTCCCATCGTACTCCTTTCATCAAGTTTAGGTTATGGCCATGTCTTGTTTGTTTCATCGGGCCATGATCTATTTGACTCTCTACTTGTAACCGTTTTGACAAGCAGAGTCTTTTCGTATATTGCCATACTTGCTTAGTCTATTGGTGTCGTGTGAGATTTCTTATTGATTACGTCTGGTATTGGCGTTATGACTAAAATTGATGATACCACGAGAAAACCGGGGGCCTTCTGTGTGTGCGCACACACGGTTGTGCTGCTCGGCACACGCTAGTATCCCAGTTGGTAGTCATAATCCATTATGAGAATATATCAATATGTTATCTCTACACGAATTGTTCTTACCGCGTGAGATTTATCATTGGTGCCAGTTTTATAATGGTGTCATGGTTAAGGACTTATGGTACCGCGGCGAAACTGAGGGCCTCCTGTGAATGCGCACACAGGATTTTGCTGCTTGGCGCATGCCGGTACCAAGGTCTCTGGTCATGATCCATTGTGGAACTACATGGATGTGTTATCTCCCGTAGACCTCTTCCTTGAAACAATTTCTATGTTGTTTGTGAAGTGATCAAGCAACATCTATCATCTTTATTGGATCAAAAAGGGGCATACCACTTTCATGTGTGGTCTCTTTTCCCTTGATCTTGGTAGTGACTCCTTATACAAGTTCCCTTTACATCCTTTGTGTAAAGGTGAAGCCTTGGAGCTTTTTCGTGTTGGCAAAACAACTAATTAGCTCTCAAATGGAGATTGACTTCCCCTGCTGCTGAGATGCAGGAGTTTGTTCATTCACTCTCTTATTAATCCATGTATTGTCGAACCAAGTCGGTTCATCTCGTATGAAGAAACAGATGAATAACCTAACCAAATGGATTTCTACCCAAATGTATGACCTTTTGCTAGCAAATGAGAACTCTCAACCCTTGGCTTACCGATGGTACTGAGAGGACTTACCCAATGTCAAAAGTAGTTCAACAAGTTGGTGCTACTAACTTGTAACTGCCCAATGAACGAAGGTTGAGTTTAGAGATTGTTTTATCGATTTGCTTGAACCCACTTTGGTTCAACCCATCCTAAGGAAGTACTTACAAGAATTGAAATTAAGTCAGCCTGTAACCACCTAGTCATCACTCTAGTCATGCCTCGATTGCCTCACGTGTGCTTTTCCAGCATGAGTGATCAAGTCGAGCCATGCCTAGTGCTTGATAAAATGGATTGGTTGCAAAGTCCGCATTTACAGGATCCTTTCGCTGGTGATTTTTCGAGTCTATCATTTTTCATGGACTTGGATTCTCTAGCTTAACACGAGTTAACCGTGATGTTATCTGACATTCACACCCGTCTCGTGTGCTATAAACTTATCGCGACCACTTGTTGGTAAACCTCTTTCTTTGTGTTTTACCCAAGATGGTGCATCTGATTCTGTTTGGGTAAAATGGAGTATTTTCCGCTTGCTCAACAGACTCAGATAGTACGGTGTCATCAGGAAAAAAAGCAAACTGCACACATGGAACCTTATGTGTTCCTCTGGCAGACAACATCTCTTGTGGTGAACATTTCTAATTAGCCCAAGGCGATACATGCTATATTCACTAGAGAAACCCCATCCGGAGACACTCGCCTTTATTTGGAAATGTCTCACGGTTATCGCTGATATGGACAAGGTTACATGCTTCTCTACTCTTAGAAGTCTTTCATCCTGAATCTCGGGACGAGATTCTTTTAAGGGGGGAGGGCTGTAACACCCCTGGTGTTACTGCTACTAAAGCTTGGGCATAACATCGTAAGCCTTGGCATATCATGTAATACATTCACCAGACAAAAATTTCAAACAAGTTGAATTGAGGTGATATGTCATGGGTACAACCCTAGGGGAGGGCACTTAACCCTAAATTGAGCTTAGGAGGTCAATAAAGCCCAAAATGAGTTAGGTTCTCAAAACTTATTTGTAATAATCATAAAATGTCACCATGGATGGGCTTAAGTGGCATTCAAACCCTAGAAATACCAAAAACCTTGAATAGACCCCTGGAAAACCCTGGACTGAAACCCCAGGGGGTTATATGCAACTGTTGCACACTTCTGGACCTAAGTGCAAGTATCAAAGTAAAAGGGGCACCTTAAACTCACTAACTTTTATATTCAAGGGTTTGCAAGAGGAATAGTGGGATTTGGACCTTTTTGTAAAAAAGACCCATGAAGGCTATGTAACTAAGTCTGAATTTCAGTAGGTTGAGACCATCTTTGGAGCTGTATATCTCTCCACTCATGAGGATTTTGTCCTAGGTTAGTACATCAAAATGGTAGAGCTAATTTAGGGGTATAAGTTCAATTAAGAAACCTAACCCTAAAACTCTATAAAATTTCCAGAAAACATACCCAAAATAGAGCTAACAGAACTCTGAATTTCAGATTGAGCACAGTAATCTGAAGCTTATAAGACAGTGAATCAAGCTAAGTTTGGAGCCTTTTTATGGCCAATTCAGTGGGTTAAAGGCTGTGAGCTGTGTAGATAAATTAGAGACTATTAGAAGATGATTAAGTGTTCCTAAGACAAGTAGGCTTGATCCTGTACAAATATTGAAGAAAAAGCTGCTCAAAGTCGAGCTGTCAGACTAACAGTTCAGGTTATCAGACAGAACAGTTTAATCTGAATACCTATCTGTCTGCTCCACTTTGTGGGCTTGCAAAGGCTGTTCCGTGTAGCTTTGTGCCCAAGTATCTACAGCAAAGTGGGGGAGGTAGTATCTATGAACAATATTTATTAAGGGACCATAGCTTAACACTATACAAGGTTGGAAGATTCAGGCGTCCAAAGATGATAAGTCAGCTGCGCAAGACTGAAGAATACTGTTCAGACTGATCTAATTTAAAGTTATGTCTGAGCAACTTTGAGGCCTTGCTGGTACTGTCCTATGCGACTTGGTGCCAGGTTGATTTAAGCAAAGCTGAAAAGCTTGTATTCATGAGCAAGTTTGATTAAGAAACTTTGGCCTGGTGTTATGGAGATTTAGGAGATAAGGGCGCCTAAACTATCCCTGTCAGGAAGAAGGCAATGGGCAAAAAACTGAAACTTTGGATCAGGCAAACAGAAATGGTAAATAGATTTTTCAGTCAACTTTTGAATTCCATAACCGCTATTCTAGGGGGTTTGGGTCCATGAAATCTATAGAGACTTGGTAGACCTTGGACTAATGAGCAAGTTCTATTAATGGTGATTTCCCTGTTCTTAATCAGAATATGGAGAAAGGGCTGACTGAATGGGGGAGAATCAGTTATCTGCTGAAGATTCAGAAAAGCTGAAATATCTACCCTTGATATTTACCCTCCTTGCCGTGACCAACCTGGGATCTGATAAGGATGAAGTGCTGGCAGGGGTATTCAGACTGGTGCATCCCTGAAATATCACCTGTGCAAATATCCTGTACAGTGCACTTCATCCTTACCCCCCCTCTTTTCTTTTGGATAATCTTCACCCTGCCTAGCTAGGCTCTATGTGTTGGCGTGGATTTGCTGGAGGCAGCCACGACTGCATCTAGAGCTCATGGTTATCCTTGCTGCAAGTTCAAGCATCCAACCCCTGTGATCTTTTCCCTGCCTATATAAAGAACAGCAGGGAGGGGAACAGAAGACAGAAACCAGATTCAGTGATCTGTGTTCCATCATCACCTGGATGAGCCTCAGCTCATTTACGACCTCCCTCTCTCAACACGTCAGTGCAGATGTCGTATTTGGCCGCGCTCTGTACTACTCTAGCTCGCATTCATTCCTAGGTTCGAGTTTGTGTACCACCTGTTCGACAAAATGTGTGAACCAGTTATCGACCTCGCCATGGCCAGCCGGTGTGCCATATATCGCTCCTCGCCGATGTCTCCCTCTGCCATTCCTACAACAGGTTCAGTCCCCTCCATTTCTCTGCTCATTTCCACACCTGATGCGGTATGTACTGATGATCTATGCGTATGTGTCTGATGTTGCGAAGGTGAGGCACCTAGGATGTTTGTGATGAAAAAAGGGGGTTTCAGCACATCGCACATCTGGTACTCCACGTACAGATTGAATCAGAGTCGTCGTCATTTCCACAGTCTGATTTTGTGGGATGAGCTCTTTTGCTATCCTGATTAGTAGCATAGATGGTGGATACGTAGGACTAGTTTAGCTAGAATGCATTCAATATTTGCAATATGCTTAAATTCTCGATATTTAGTAGACACTTTGAGTGATTAAGTTAAGTCAACGATGCGAATTGTATATTAGGTGTTTATAAAGATGCCTTATCTCATGTAATGTTAAGTGGTACGCAAAAACATTAAGTATGCATAGTCATCTGATGAAATGACTATTGCGTAATGTGTCTATTGAATTACCTCAGTTCATTTATTGAGGTGATTATGTTCTAGAGTATGAAGTAGTCGCCACACATAAAATCTAGGGTTAAGATGTGAATCATGTGAGAAGTGTCTAAGTGGATATGTAAGTTAACCATGACTACATAGGTCTAGTGTTTCTATCATCTAGTCAACTTATTCGACTAGAATTATTTGTGCCAAGGTTATGGATGCACTAAAGACTTGCTTTAGTAGCTGTCGTGTTCTATGTTTGTTGATTGGTTAAATGTCATAAATAGATAATTGTTGTTACACAAAATATTTAGGAAGCAAACGACATCGACAAGTCGTTGACATTTAGTAATAACGAGTCTAGGTTTTATTAGACTTCTAAAATATATTTTACTAAGGATGATAGTGTGGGTTAAATAATTTATTCTTGATTAATTTAGGAATTAGATCCGATTAGAAAGCAGGAACATGAGTGATGCACTTAGTGTGTATGGGTTGTGTTTCGTAATGTTTGCATTAGATTCGGTTAATTTATAGAAGCGTAATTATTACGCGTAGTCGTCTGTCGATAACTAGTATTTTCTTATAAAATTGTACAACGCCTCGCCACTAGGTGTTTAATCCGCTATCGTATAGCACTATTTAGATTTGTGCTATTCTTGTTTATATGCATTCATGTGCATCATGCATCTCAATTAGGTACGATAATTGATCGCGTGATGCGGAAGACAAGCCAAGTCGACCCCAAGCGCGGGCTAATCCGCAGGATGATGCTGATGGACCAACCTGAAGATGGTTAAATCAAGCGAATATTCGGTTGAGGGATACTCGCCAAGTGGACGTCGTCTAACAACACTAACCTAGTGTTACCCAGGCAAGCCCCGGTGCATGCAACCCCTTCCTTGTGTTTTTAAATAATTTTTGCACACTTTAAGTCTAGTGAAATGTGCATTAGGTTTATAGGAGTTGCTTGGAAACCCTTTGATGCATTGCCTTCCTTGATATCCATACCTTTATAGATACTTCTGGTGAAGTATCAAAAATATGATTTACAAAAATGCTTAGCCCTGCTTAGATCTTGTGGATAGAGGTTGTCTTTTGCAATACTGTCTAGCTCAGGGGTTATCCTGAGGAAAGATGGCTTCTACCTGCAAGATTATATTTTCATTGGGAGCATGGTGGGATCTTACTGCAAACTTCCCTGTGATGCTCTTTTCATCCTAAGGAACACAAACAATCCTAAGGGTGGAAATACTTAAATCGGGACTTGGGCTAGGAACAGGTGATGTTCTACCCAGGTTGATTAAGGATTAATGCGTATGTAGGCTTGATGATCGAGGACCCTTTAACTGGTCACATGCCTCGTCATGGGTAAGCCTTGCCTCGGGCAGACTAAGGCCAGAATAAGATAACACGAAATGGGCGTGGAGCGGTGGCGAGAGTAGCGTGTACCCTCCGTGGCAAGAGGCTGGACGGTGGTGTATCTGTGCTCTTTTTGCGTGAACCTGATCTGGTCTTAAGAACCCCGGTGGCGGGTTGACATATGCAAGGGTTAAGTGCTACATATGTCGTGTGATTGGAGATCCTCAGCTGAGTATAATCGATTCGGATCGCCGTACCTTCGCGGTTATGAAGACTTGGTCACTGCCCTGCAACCTAAAGTCAGGATGTGAACACTATGGATAAAAATGATGTTGTGTTGATGAGATGTTGAAATTAGACTAGATGCAAATAGAGTCTATTAATACTTAATATGGCGTTAAAAGATTGAAAGTAAGGACTCACTTTAGTAAGCTACTTCTGCAAAAGTATAAGTTGATTTTTGCTAAAGCCTCTCCTTGACTCCTATTTATCCAGCATACCCTTGAGAGTCTTTTCCTTAGTCGGGTAAGACTTGCTGAGTAATTCCATACTCAGGGTTTTATTCCCTGTTGTTTTTCAGGTTTTAGTTTTGTGCTGCTGATGATGGTGTTAAGTGCCGGTGGGCTCGGCCTTCTTATAAGTCTAAGTAACCCTTCTATACTTCTTATTGAGGATGATCCCTTGAGCTAGCATATATATTTCAATCTTATACTTTTGTAATCACTCCGATAAAATAATGTAAAATTTTTGTAACCTGTAAAATTTGGTAATAAGATTTCCGCTGCAAAAATGTTGTGTGTGTGCTTTATGTTACTTAATCCCGCGATTCTGGTTGAAAGTGGTTTATCCGATGTCCTTGGGGCAATCGGACAGATCCTGTTGAGTTATCTGGTGCACATGCATGACCGTCTGAGGTCTTTGGGACAAGGACAGGTGCATGTGGGCCCAATAACTTGGAGGTTCTGCCACACCACGTTCCCGATGGATTGATGATATTGAGGAAGGAAGAATTCCTAGTACTGAAGCAAGGCCCTCTGTCTGTTAGTGAGTACAGGGACAAATTTCTGCAACTATCTCGCTACACACCTGAGGATGTCAACACTGATGCCAAGAGGCAGTACAAGTTTCTAAGGGGTTTGGTTGACCCCATGCACTATTAGTTGATGAACCATATCTTCCCTACCTTACAACATCTGATCGATAGAGCTATCATGACTGAGAGGAAGCTCCGAGAGATGGAAGACCGAAAGCGCAAGATTGGTGGACCGCAAGCCGGGAGTAGCAGTCGTCCCCGTTTCTCAGGCAATCCACCCCAATAGTTCAAACAGAGTCACCCTCAAGGACATCAACATCATCACTAGCACCAGCATCAATGTCAGAATCAACATCAGTTCTAGAGGCAGTTCCCTGAGTAGCAGCAACAGTACAGCCAGCATAACCAACCAGGAGGAAGTCAGTATTAGAGGTAGAGCAGTCAGGCACCTCATCTTCCTACCCCAGCAACCAACCATAACAACCAAGCTGCCCCAGCGCAAGGAGGAGGTCGAGGATGTTTCCACTATGGGGAATAAGGCCATTGGGCGTCACATTACCTGAAGAAAGCAGATCAGCAACAGCCAGTTTCCAACACCCCAGCAAGACAAGGGGCATCACAGCAAGCATCATGAGGCCGTGGCCAGGCCTACAACTGTGGAAAGGTGAACCACTTAGAGCCCGAAGCAATCCAGGATGCACCAGACATGACAATAGGTATGTTTCCAGTCGAATCCCATCCAGCAAAAGTACTATTTGATACTGACGCCACGTATTATTTTGTTTCTACATCATGGGTAGAAGCACATAACATCTCCGTAGAGCCAATGATTCCACCTCTAAGAGTTAATTCAGTCGGGGGGAAAGTTCAGTCCGATAAGATGTGCTCAAATCTAAGGATTGAAATGAGGGGGATAGATTTCCCTGCTAACCTAGTAGTAATGGGTACTCAAGGGTTAGATGTCATCCTAGGGATGAATTGACTGCACAGGAACCAAGCAACTATCAGTTGTGACAGGAGGATAGTAAAGTTAGTGTCCCCATCCAGAAAAGAAGTAGTAACTGAACTGTTCATGCCTGATCTACAAGGAGCCTATCACCATATGTCTATAGATGGTAAGGAGGTCAACCTGCTTGAAGCCATCAGAGTTGTGCCGGAGTTCCCCAATGTGTTTCCTGAGGAGCTACCAGGCATGCCACCTAAGATTAAAGTTGAGTTTTCCATAGAGCTTCAACCTAGCACCACCCCAATTTCTAAGAGAGCTTATAGAGTGTCTGGACCAGAATTGGTATAACTTAAGAAGCAGATCGGCGAGCTATTGGAGAAAGGTTACATCAGACCATGTACTTCGCCTTGGGCCGCTCTAGTTCTGTTTGTGGAGAAGAAAGATGGGACAGAGAGAATGTGCATTGACTACAGATCCTTGAATGAAGACACTATCAAGAACAAGTACCCTCTGCCAAGATCTGTTTGATTAGTTGAGAGGAGCCAGAGTGTTCTCAAAGATAGATTTAAGGTCAGGTTACCATCAACTCAGGAATCGACCTTCAGATATATCGAAGACAACATTTATCACCAAGTATGGGCTCTATGAGTATACAGTCATGTCTTTCGGATTGACAAATGCACCAGCTTTCTTTTGTACTTGATGAATAGTGTGTTCATGGACTACCTCGACAAGTTCGTAGTGGTGTTCATCGATGATATTCTCATATATTCTCAGAATGAGGAAGAACATGAGGAGTATTTGAAGATAGTATTGCAACGTTTATGGGAGCATCAGTTGTATGCCAAGTTGAGAAAATGTGAGTTCTGGATCAGCGAAGTTCTATTCTTGGGTCATATCATAAACCGAGACGTATTAGCTGTAGATCCGAAGAAGGTAACAGACATTCTGGGCTGGAAAGCACCAAGATATGTTCGTGGAATCAAGAGTTTCATTGGAATGGCCAGATACTATCGGCGTTTCATTGAAGGTTTCTCCAAGATTGCTAGACCAATGATAGCCCTGCTAGCGAAGAAAGTTGAATTCAAGTGGACCACAGAGTGCCAAGAGTCCTTTGAGACATTAAAGAAGAAGTTGACTACAACACTTGTGTTGATTCTGCTAGATGTTCATAAGCCATTCTCAGTGTATTGTGATGCTTTGTACACTGGTTTGGGATGTGTGCTAATGCAAGAAGGGAGAGTAGTGGCGTACTCATCTCGACAGCTGAAGATTCATGAGAGGAATTACCCCACACCTGACCTAGAGTTAGCAGCGGTGGTTCATGCACTGAAGACCTAGAGGCACTATTTATATGGGCAAAAGTGTGATGTTTATACGGACCATAAGAGTCTTAAGTATATATTCACCCAGTCAGAGTTGAACATGAGACATCGAAGATAGCTGGAGCTGATCAAAGACTACGAGCTGGAGATACATTATCACCCAGGCAAACTAATGTGGTTGCAGATGCTTTGAGCAGAAAAGGTCAAGTCAACATGATGGTCGCTGATCCGATGCCATATGAACTAGCAAATGAATTCAACAGGCTGAGTCTCGGATTCCTAAACAGATCCCAAGGACTGACAGTTGAGTTGGAGCCCACTCTAGAATGAGATATCAAGGATGGACAGAAAGATGATGAGAAGATCAATGAGATTCGGTAGCCAATCTTAGACAGGAAAGGCAAGGATTTCTGGGAAGACACGAAAGGCGTAGTATGATTCAAAGATAGGCTGTGTTGTGACACCCCAGGTGTCTATTTCGTGTTACGTCAGGAGATTTGTCCCTAACTCGGATGCTCAGTAAAAATTTCTATTTCTCAATCGCGCATGTCTCTGATTATCCAGATTATTCATCCACATTTCACCGAATTCGGAGTTATTCAGTCCCACAGAAGGACGAATTTGGAGCCTGTTAAAACTTTTATTTCTTGGCACGAATGCAAACTCGATAATCAATCTCAATTTATAAATCTTGTCTAAAGCTCATTTAATCAAACGCTTGACAATTGCTAGTCGAGCTGTGTCTAAATCCGATTCCTCGAACTTCGATCGATGTCCAACTATTTTAATCTGAGTCCATATTCTCAAATGGAATACTCAATATGTCGTCCTCTAATCAATTTTTATCCGACTCGGCCAAATATCTTATGTCTGAATCGAATTGAAAACCCACTCTAGCCGCGATTGTAAAATGTCACGATTCGCCTTCTCCGACTTAAAATCCAAAGCCGATCAAAAGTTTGAGAGAAGCATTTGTTTCTAAAATAGTGCGCGACAAAATTTCAAAGCAGAATCTCCAATGTGTTGTCCTCAAATAAATTCTTATCTGATTCGGCTTAATATCTCTATATCCAATCTGATTTCAAAAATCAACATCCGCGACGATTTTTAAATGTCGCGATTTGTCTCCTTCAATCATAAATCCGAAAGCCGGTCCTATCCCGAGACGATTTATTTTCGAATCATGTGCGAGGTGTTATTTTTGAGCGAATTCAAATCAAACTCTCGACCGAGTTAATCGCCCGAACTTCCAAAATCTATTTCGCTCTGTTCTCCGTAGAGATGAATTCCACATGAGCATTTTTACTTCGAGAAATAAATTAGCGCGGTCCGATTTAGGATTTTGGGCCAAGCCCAACCCAACCCATTTGGCCCAATTGAAACCCTAACCCTAGGGTTTCTCTATAAATACGGACCCTCTCTCCTTGCACTTGGCCATTTTTCATTCCCACCCCTCCATTTTTTCAGCCGCCACAACCTTTCCTCCCTGTCTTCTTCTCCCTCGCACAGCAGCAGCGCCCTTCCTCCCCTCGGCTGCAGCAGGGCACCCATCTTCTCCGGCAGCAAGCTCCCTCCCATGGCGCCTCCCCCTCCATGCGCCCAGCTCATCCCCTCCCCAGCGCCCCCTTCTTCTTCCTTGGATGCGCTCCTCCTCCCCCATGATAGCGCGCAAGGAGCTCCCTCCCTGTCCATGGCCGCCAGCAGCCTCTCCATGGCCGGCGCCCCCTGTAGGCGAGCAGCAACTCGTCCACCTATCTCTCCCATGGCGTTTCCCCTGCGAGCAGCGCTTTCTCTGTTGTCTTCAACCTCCAGCCGCTCCCATCTCCCTAAAGCGCCCTATTCGTTTTTTCCACCCAGCCGATTCCCTCTGGTGTCCAAGGCGTGGGCGCCATTTCCCATGACCGAGCTCACCTCTGCCAGGAGCTCGCCAGCAGCCCCCCACTCGGACCTCCACTTCCCACAGACTCTGCTCACCGAAAATCTCCAGCCGGGCGCCATCGTGGCCTCACCGGGCTCCTGCTCTCCAGCGAGCTCATGTGCTCATGGCGCCTTTCCCTGCTTTCTCTCTGCCCCCGGCGACAAGCAGCAAGGACTCCCCCTCCTCCATAGCGCAGCAGCCCTCCTATTCGTTCTCCACTCCCCCCGTCGCGTGTCATCGCTATCGTGCTCGCTGCGCAGCCCCATCCGCGACGCCGTCAAAACCCGTGGTGAGAAACCCCCGCTATCCTAGCTGTTTATTTATCCGATGTGTGTGATGTCCGATGAATTGCCGCCAACAAATTTATGTGTTTTCGCAGCTAGTGGTCGACGTCGCGCTTCGCGCCTTGCCCGTTTGACGAAATGCCGAGCCATGTGGACAGCCCATGCGGCTAGTCCTGACTCGATCAGGTTGAATCCATGTGATTGACATACTTGCACATTTGTCATTGTCATGTATATATATGTGTGTGAATATGTTGTATGCGAATTGAAATTCATGGAGGAGAAAGTGGTACGCGTAGATGTGTTTGCGATTGGAATGCCAACAAGTGTATGTGTGCCTGCAATGGTCCATTTGTGCGTCATAGGGATTGGTCATGGATGTATTAATTGTTTGTTAAAATATTTCGTCGTAAAGCAGTGTGTTAGATGTGGTAAATTTAATAAAGCGTAAAACATGCTTGGTGGTTTCCGCAGTCTGCGAATGAGTTAGTCTAAGATAATTATATTTTATGTATTCATCGTTGGTGTAGGTTAGAGTGGGTTGAAAATATAAATTATGCGACATGTTATTGGTGTTTGAAGACGAGATGTGCAAATAATCAGTTTGGTGTTTCACTCGTCTAGTTGATAAATGTTTTCATAAATAATTGCGCTAAAATTTTGTCATAAGAGTGCAGTGGGCACGTGGTGTTGGTTGGATGTGATAAGTAGATTGGAAGTGTGGGTTTGTTGAGCACTGTGTTGTTGAACGTGTATGTCGAAGTACATTGTAGTAGTGATTGCGTTAAGTTAAACGGTAATGTCTCGAGTGCACGCCATAATATGGTTGTATGCGAGACGGGGTTATGCACATGATGAGTCTAGTAAAAATCCATCGGTGTCGGCATGGTTTCTGTTGTATGGCGGATCGATGCCTTGCTTTGTCAATCATTACATTCCATGCCCCTTTGGATAAATAAATGTCGTGTTGATCGATTAGAGGTCTTATATGAGCGTTATCGCAGCCCAATAATTATTGGAGGCGAGTAGCGTTCATAAGTTGGTCCTGGTTAAAATCGAAGAACAATCAGATAACATATGCACATAAGTGCTTTAGGTCCTTCAGTAGCCAATGTAAGTCTTATGGAGTTTTATGCCATGTGTTAATTGTAACACCCCAGGTGTTACCTTGGCTAGAGCCACCTTGGCACTAGAAGCTGTGATCACAAGGAGTAAAGGCTTAGGGCAACACTTGAGAACTTGGAGACCAAGTGCTAATAAAGTTGCCAATGACATAAGAAGCATTACTCTAATCCTTGCACACTTACTACCTTGGATCAGGGGGGAGAAGAACCCTAGACCTCTCCTAAACCGTATCTTCCAAAACCCTAGGTAAGGGGGGGGGGAGAGAGTGAACAAGTGGGCAAAGCATGTGTAACTTTTACCCAAACCCTAACTAACTTTGTAACCATCAATTAGGGGAGGGAAATATTGCAGAAAGACCCCTGGAGAAACCCCAATTCAAATCTCCAAGTGGAGAGAGAGCTAGAGCTCTCTATTTCCCTCTAAGTCAATTTTTAACCCTAACCCAAAGATCAACCGTGTTCACTTTGAAGATGGCGCCAAAACCACTTGGGTTCTATACCAAAAATGTGGTATACCACTTGAGGCACCCCCTGGAAAAAGTGGAGACCGAGACTCGGACGTTTGACAGCTCTTGACATCAGTTTTGTCGCAATATGGGCAGTGAGACAAGCCATATTTGGCGCCCGTCTATCTCCTGATCTAGGGCGTATCCTCCATTGGAACTCACACATGTGAGATAGCCCTAGGTGCTAGGAGGAGGCCTGCGCCGGATTCATGGCGAGATTCGCACGTTTGCGATCTCTGGAGACGTTTGAACACTGGAAGAAAAACACCTCCACGTGTTCGACGCCTTCTGCCCGCTCCAGAGCACGCTCACGCGCGCCCCTGTAACACCCCTGGTGTTACTATAACTAAAACTTGAGCATGACATCATAAGCATTGGCATTGCATATGTTTGACACACCTAGAGTGCATTCACTAGGCAAAAATTTCAAACAAGTTGTATTGTTTTAGTGTTTTGCAAATAGGACCCTGGATAGGAAGCTTTAACCCTAAACAGGGATTAAAGGGGTAAAACTTAACCCAAGTTGAGAAAACCTAAAAGCTTTAGGGTAAAAGTCATAAAATAACCCCTAGAATAAACTTGAATCACTTTTATACCCCTGAGATACCAGAAACCCTAATTGGAACCCTGGAAAACCCTAAAACTAAACCCTAGGGGTTTATGTGCAAAATTAGCCCACTTTTGGGCTAAAGTGCAAAAACCAAGCCAAATAAGTATTTGAAGTCAATTGGTTCACAAATATGTGGACTTGAAAGCCAAACCCTAAGTTTTGGGTTTATTTGCAAAAAGTACCACTTGACCTCTATATAGCCTAAGTCTGAAATCAGTGTTGTGAGCACAACTTTGAGCCCTTGTAACTTTCAAATTAATGAAAATATGCCCTAGGTCACCACATAAAACTTATAGACCAAACAAAGGAGAACAATTTTGCTTAAGAGTGTAAGCAAGGTTGCTATGAAGAATTTGGAGATAATCCCACTTAAAGTCGGGCTGTCTAGCTGACTGATAACTGAAACTTGGTCTGACAGTGGGGTGGGTCAATCTTTGAACCCAGATTTAAACATGATCCAGTGCAAGTTTGGGCATGGTTCCCATAACAAAATTGTAGCTGGAACATGGGGCTATAACTTTGGTACAGAAGGTTGATGAATTTCTCATGCAAAATCTGGAGAAAATCTGGCCCCAAATCGCTCTGTCAGACTCATTGATTCTACTGAAACCGAGCACTGTTCACCGGCCTTCAGAAATATCGCGCCATGGATATGGTCAGCCCCTCGCCGGCGATAAGAACGCCACCGCAGCGGATGGTCGTCGGCGGCTGCGGTAAAAATCTGGTGCGACGTGGCCTCAAAGCATTGAGGTGGCGCTACCCGGTTAAACGGCGGCCACCGGACTTGCGCCGTGGCTCTGCCGTGCGGGTGAAGCTCGCCAGCACGATTACAGCCGGTGAAGCTCATCCGATTGCGGCCGGTTGGCTATAAATTGAGGGCGAGCGTTGCTTCTTCACCGTATTCCACCTCTCAGCCACTAAGCGCCCGACTCAGGATCACCGGAAAACCCACGTATCCTCCAAATCCCTCGCTCCCTTGTTCTTAACTCCGCCGCGAAGAACATCTCCGTGGCCAGCCTTCCTCGAGTGAGTACTTACCCAATTGTTTCATGTTCTTGCTTGCTATTAGCCCCCTATTGCTCCCAGTACCAACCAATCGAACTTAAGCCAAAAGCTTTCACCGGAACGTGTGCTTGCTCTGAAGAACACCGCCGTGACCCCCTCACCGTCGACCCACTCCTCGGGCCTTGTTCTGCCCAAACCAAAATGTGTCCGTAGACCCTGGTGAACCCATGAAGCTTTGCCCAGCCCCAATTTGGCCATCCTCATCTCTGTTTGATCGGAACACGTTCATCCCCTTGCCCATCCGCTCGGACACCATGAATCGATTGATCCAATGCCCCCTTGGTGAAATTAATGGAGGGGAAATGCTCGGGCTTGGTTCAATTTGATGTCCGCCGCTCGGGAACCCTAGCCGTTGCCCTAATCGGCCGGCGTAGGTGCTCGCCGGAGCTCGGCTGGGCGTGAGCGTAGTCGGGGACTAGGTGTGGTAAAAGATTAGAACGCGAAGGGTCTTTCTGCAAATGTCAGCGACTCGTCGAAATAGTGCTCTGACCCCGCTTTAAGTTATTCTGTTTGTCAGGGCCTTTTCTGCAAAACCCGCAGCGCGGGCGCGCGCTGGCGCGTTTCTGCGCTAGTTGGGCCGACTTGGGCTGATTTCGGCCCGCGTCTGTTTATTGTTTTTCTTTTTCTATTTCTAGCGGGCTTCGGAAATCTGTCATAAATTATAGAAAAATCCTAAAAATATGAGACCAATTTTCTTAGAACCCTAATTTCCTGTAGTATTTAATAAAAATGAACTCATGATTTTTAGATTAAATAAGGAATTTTGGGGTATTTAAAGTAGCTTAAAACATTAGTTTTGGATTTTTAGAAAATAAATGGTAATTCTAAAAATGCCCAAACTTTTTATGGGAACTTAAAACATTATTTAGAAGCCTTGGGTAGAGTTTGAATTGTTTTGGACCTTGTTTGATCACCAAACCCCAAAACCACCCCCCTGCCCTATGAACTCCTTTACCGACTCCGGAAACCCTAAGTTCCCGGAACTCCGTGAAGGAAAATTGTATTCAAGACATAAATAATAAGTTTATGCTATCTTTGCATCCTCATGAGCATCTCATGGCATCCATTCTTATACATATGTATGGTTATGATTAGAACGAGAAGAAGAGATAGAAGTAATTGAAGAGGAGATACCACCACCACCACCTTCGGAGTCTCAGGCCGGGAATCATTTCTACTTTGATATCTGTGGATCTGAGCCTGATTCACCTGTGAACGAAGGCAAGCCCCGGTGCATGCAACCCCTTTCCTTGTGTTTTTAAATACTTTTTGCACACTTAAGTCTAGTGAAATGTGCATTAGGTTCATAGGAGTTACTTGAAACCCTTTGATGCATTGCTTTCCTTGATATCCATACCTTTATAGATACTTCTGTGAAGTATCAAAATATGTTTTTTCAAAAATGCTTAGCCTTGCTTAGATCTTGTGGATAGAGGTTGTCCTCAATTTAACCATGGAGAGGATGGCTTCTACCTGCAAGAATATTTTCATTTGGAGCAATAGTGGGATCTTACTGCAAAGTTCCCTGTGATGCTCTTTCATCCTAAGGAACAGACACAATCCTAAGGATGGGAATACTTAAATTGAGACTTGGGTTAGGAACAGGTGATGTTCTACCCATGTTGGTTAAGGATTAACGCGTATGTAGGCGTGCTGACCGAGGACCCTTTAACTGGTCACATGCCTCGTCATGGGTAAGCCTTGCCTCGGGCAGACTAAGGCCGGAATAAGATAACACGAAATGGGCGTGGAGCGGTGGCGAGAGTAGCGTGTACCCTCTGTGGCAAGAGGCTGGACGGTGGTGTATCTGTGCTCTCGGTTTGCGTGAACCTGATCCGGTCTTAAGAACCCCGGTGGCGGGTTGACATATGCAAGGGTTAAGTGCTACATATGTCGTGTGATTGGAGATCCTCAGCTGAGTATAATCGATTCGGATCGCTGTACCTTCGCGGTTATGAAGACTTGGTCACTTCCCTGCAACCTAAAGTCAGGACGTGAACACTATGGATAAAAATGATGTTGTCTTGATGTGATGTGAAATTAGACTAGATGCAAATGGAGTCTATTAATACTTAATATGGCGTAAAAAGATTGAAAGTAAGGACTCACTTTAGTAAGCTACTTCTGCAAAAGTATAAGTTGATTTTGCTAAAGCCTCTCCTTGACTCCTATATATCCAGCATACCCTTGAGAGTCTTTTCCTTAGTCGGGTAAGACTTGCTGAGTATTCCATACTCAGGGTTTATCCCTTTGTTGTTTTTAGGTGAGGAAGCGACAAATTTTTGTTGCTTCTGCTCCAAAGTGGTACCAAACGAGGAAAAACAAGACTGAAGTGCGGGAGGACTCGGTCCTCCACTTAGGATCTTTTGCTTTTAGCTTATCGGGAGGAGTTTGTGCCTCCCTTGGTTTGTATAATATTACTACTCTGCACTCACTTTTAGTCTGGTCTGTAATAAAATAACTCAAGCTTGCTTTTGAAATAAATGTAAGTTTATGTAACTGCTTCCGCATTTCTTTATCTCCGATTTTCTGTAATGTCTGCAAGACGGGTGAGACGTTCCTGGTAAGGTAAGGAAAGATACCGAGCTTGTCAAGTAGTTCAGGGGCACCTACAGGGTTGTCTGAGGTCCGTTGGACAAAGACAACTGTAGGTGGGCCTAATTACTTGGGAGGTTCTGTCACAGCTGGTATCGGAGCGTAGCCCTTCTTTGCAGATATTAATAGGCATCTTCAAAAGATTTTCTAAAGTCTTACCTCAAAATTCTTTTCTCTTCTTACCTAAGTATTCTGAAGAGTCTATCTTAAAGACCAGATAGGAAGAGTGCAACGTATAGAAGGTTGAATCGACTAAGGTTGATTCTGTAATTATACATGCATCATGCTAAGAATCTTACTAATAACATTTTCCCCCTTAAAAAGATGCCGCCACGCACCAGGCTAACGGCACGCAAGTCTACGGGACCAATTGGGGTGCCTCGGCATCAATTGGCTCCCCGACGTGAAAGCAGCAGCAGTGGAAGTAACGACCCCATCGGAGACCTTGAAGCTCGTGTGAGTCGACTTCAAGCAGCGCTGCAACATAGGACTGATGCTTGGGTCGCCGACGGAGATAGAATCAATGAACTGAGAAGGGACATCCGACATCTGCAGGATCAGCTCGCTGATCGAGACTTAGCACTTGACTGGGCCGTACAGTCTCGTTTGCTAATGTGTGCTAAGGAAGCAAGGGCTCAGGCCCGAATTAAAGAACTTAGCTCAACGGTTGATAACCTGCAGGTTTACTGCAATACGTTGCATGAGGAAGTCCATATACTATACTCACAATTACACCCAAGTGAGCCTGCACAACCTGCTGAGGCAGAAGCCGGACCATCTCACGTTGCGGGACGTGCGCTGGGTGGGGAGTTAGACCTTTTTGAGCCCCCTCCTTCTTTGAGGTTGGTTGACGTCTGGACTCCCACACCTGACGATGAGGCCGCCAAGACTAATGGAAAGCAGGAATAATGGTGTAATAGAAGTAAAAGTAGAGTAGTGTATTGTAGGGTGTACTGTTGTATAATAGGTTGAACTTTTGTATAATGGGTGTTGTATCCTGTTATGTAATATCGAGTCTGTATCATTACTTTTTATAGTAATGTAAAATGGAAGGTTTTCTTTGGCACATTATGTTTACTTCAAATATTCTTTGCCACAGATGCCGACCAGGACTCGAGGACAGGACGCAGCAGGAACTTCTGGGGGACGGGATGTTACCCCAAACCCACCTCCGGTTCCTCCCACGTTAGCCGAGGCAATTGCCGCCTTGGTGAATGCCACCGCAGACAATACCCGCTTCCTTAGGGAAATGGCGGGTCAGCAGCAATTCCAGCAGCAAGCAGGAAGGGGTTTTCAGCAAGGCCCCCATGAGACCACCTATCTGGACTTCTCTGAAACCCGTCCACCCCTATTCGTCAAGGCAGAAGATCCCCTAGAAGCTGATGAGTGGATTCGGGTTATTGAACAGAAGTTTGGTCTTCTCCGTTGCTCAGAGACGCAGAAGCCGTTGTTCGCAGCACAACAACTCCGTGGTCCTGCCAGTACCTGGTGGGGAAATTTTGTGGCTATTCAACCTGTCAACCATCAAGTCACCTGGGATGAGTTTAAAGCAGCCTTCCGTGAGCACTACATCCCTGAAGGAGTGCTGCATATGAAACAAGAGGAATTTATGAAGTTACAACAAGGGGGAGATACCGTCACTCAATATCTCAACAAGTTCAATCACCTGTCGCAGTATGCCATCGACCAGGTGAATACTGATTTAAAGAAAAAGAACTGTTTTATGCGGGGACTGAATGATCGGCTACAAAGGAAAATGGCCACATGCATAGATCTCACATATGGAAAGGCTGTTAGCACAGCCTTATCTGTTGAAGCAAAATACACAAATTCTGGGAAGAATAAGGGATTCGGTGGTGAGAGGCCTAATCAGGGCCAGGCGAAGAAACAACAGTTTGTGATCCGACCTTCAAACCAAAATCGCACTTTTTCTCGTCCACCCTCATTCCCCTTTAAACAGCCAATCATTATCCGCCCCAACAATACCCCCACTACCCCAAAACAGCCGGGTGCCCCAGGCACTCGATTCCCTGCCTTGCCTAGTTCTTCAACTGGGTGTTTTAATTGCGGCAAGTCGGGACATTTTATCAAAGACTGCCCATATCCTAGGCAAAATCAATCTAATGCTTCGCAAGGATCTGGGAAATCAGCTCAGCCTAAAGGAAATGCTATGGGGAAGAATACGAAGAAAACGGGGCGTGTATATTACACTCAAGTGGCTACTACACCGGAAGGAGAGCCGGTGATGATGGGTACGTTTCCCGTGGCCAGTCACCCAGCAATTATTCTTTTCGATTCTGGTGCTTCACATACATTCATTAGCAAGACATTTATGGAGCAACATCATATTGCATACCATGAATCAAAAGAGGGATTTAAAATTCATTCACCTGGGGGACACATTTTTACTAGAGAAGTGGCCTATGAAGTGCCAGTAACAATGGCCGGGCGGAACTTTCCTGCTGACATGATTGTTCTGAAAGGCCAGGATATAGATGTAATATTGGGTATGAATTGGTTAACCCAACACAAGGCAATCCTCAACACTGAACTCAGAACCGTCAGGTTGAGCTATAATCAAGAAGAGATTCTTTTGACTCTCCCCGTAAACAATCTAGCCAAAACTTCTGGTAGAGTATATGAAGCCATTGTACCGGAGATCAAGAACATTCCGGTAGTATGTGAGTTTCCAGATGTATTTCCGGAAGATTTGCCTGGACTGCCCCCTGAAAGAGATGTAGAATTCGTAATTGAGCTAAAGCCCGGTACGGCTCCCATCTCCCGAAGATCGTACCGCATGCCCCCTAATGAGTTGGCGGAATTGAAGATTCAATTACAAGATCTACTGAATAAGGGATTCATCCGGCCAAGCTCGTCCCCGTGGGGTTGTCCCACCATTTTTGTTAAGAAGAAGGATCAAACCTTGCGAATGTGCGTGGATTATCGACCCCTAAATGAGGTCACTATCAAAAATAAGTACCCTCTTCCAAGGATCGACATCTTATTTGATCAACTGACTGGGGCGAGGGTATTTTCCAAAATTGATCTCAGGTCGGGCTATCATCAAATCCGTATTCGGCCCGAGGATATACCGAAGACCGCGTTTACTACGCGATATGGATTGTTTGAATACTTGGTAATGTCTTTCGGGCTCACAAATGCTCCTGCCCATTTCACCTATTTGATGAACTCGGTGTTCATGCCCGAGTTGGACAAATTCGTGGTAGTCTTCATCGACGATATCTTGATATATTCCAAGAATGAAGAAGACCATGCTCAGCATTTACGGATTGTATTGACGCGCCTAAGGGAACACCAGCTATATGCCAAGTTCAGCAAGTGCGCGTTCTGGCTGGAAGAAATTCAATTTTTGGGGCACGTGTTATCAGCTAAAGGAATTGCGGTAGATCCTAGCAAGGTCAAAGATATTCTGGAGTGGAAACCCCCAACAACTGTTCACCAAGTCCGGAGTTTTCTTGGACTAGCTGGGTATTATCGTAGATTCATACCAGATTTTTCTAAGCTTGTGAAGCCAATCACAAGTTTATTAAAGAATGACATTAAGTTCAATTGGTCTTCTAAGTGTAATGAAGCCTTTGAGCAACTGAAGACACTATTGACCACTGCTCCGGTATTGGCTCAACCGGACATCACGAAGCCTTTTGATGTATATTGTGATGCATCTGGCAGTGGGCTCGGCTGTGTACTGATGCAAGAGGGCCGAGTAATTGCGTATGCTTCAAGGCAGTTGCGCCGACATGAGGAGCATTATCCAACTCATGATCTGGAGCTAGCTGCTGTGGTTCATGCCCTAAAGATTTGGCGTCACTACCTGCTGGGAAATATCTGTCACATATATACAGATCATAAAAGTTTGAAGTACATCTTCACCCAGTCAGAGTTAAATATGAGGCAAAGACGATGGCTTGAGCTCATTAAAGACTATGATCTGGAGATCCATTATCACCCAGGGAAAGCCAATGTGGTGGCAGATGCATTAAGTCGTAAGACCTCCTGCCACTGTCTTATGACGAAGACCTTCGAGAACACTTTGTGTCAAGAAATGGAAAAGTTAAACCTAGGGATCATCCAACAAGGGACTCTAAATCAGCTAAAGCTTGAGTCAATCATTTTGCAAAGGATAATTGATGCTCAAAAGGATAATCTGGGTATGAAGCACATACGAGAGAAGATAAAGGCTGGAGTAGCCAAATGTTTCAAGGAAGACGATCAAGGTGTGATATGGTTTAAAAACCGCATAGTTGTGCCAAAGAACGAAGAGCTCCGCCAGCAAATTCTTGATGAAGCACATCTTAGTCGCTATTCAATTCATCCCGGAAGCACTAAGATGTATCAAGACTTAAAGCAACATTACTGGTGGACAAAGATGAAGATTGAAATTGCACGCTATGTGGCTAAGTGTGACACTTGCAGACGTGTCAAGGCCATACACATGAAAACTGCTGGTCCATTACAATCTTTGCCAATCCCAACATGGAAATGGGAAGACATCAGTATGGACTTTATTGTGGGACTGCCTAGGACGGCCAAAGGGTATGATTCTATTTGGGTTATCATTGATCGACTCACAAAGATTGCCCACTTCTTACCCGTCAGGGCCAAATATACCGTAGCCACTTATACAACATTATATATCAGCCGTATTCTCAGTTTGCGTGGTATACCAAAGACCATAGTGTCGGATCGTGGACCTCAGTTCGTATCCAAGTTTTGGGAAGAACTTCATAAATCCTTGGGTACCAAATTGCTCCACAGTTCGGCCTATCATCCTCAAACCAGTGGACAGACTGAGAGAGTGAACCAGATACTCGAGGATATGCTGCGGGCATGTGTTCTGGACTTCTCGCAAAAATGGGATGATGTTTGCCCCTAGCGGAGTTTTCATACAATAACAGTTATCGAGAAAGTATCAAGATGGCACCTTTCGAAGCTTTATATGGACGACGGTGTCGAACTCCGCTAAATTGGTCTGAACCTGGAGAAAGATACTTCTTTAGACCTGATATGGTGAAAGAGGTCGAAGAAAAGGTTCAAAGAATTATTCATAATATGAAGAAAGCTCAGACTCGACAAAAAAGTTATGCAGACCGACGACGACAACCCTTATGCTTTCTGGTAGACGATTATGTCTACTTAAAAGTTTCACCAATGAAGGGTGTATCGCGTTTCGGGGTTAAAGGGAAGCTTGCACCCAGGTACATTGGTCCATTCCTGGTGATTGAGCAATGTGGACCAGTGGCGTACCGACTTCAACTACCCGAAACATTGTCTGCTGTGCATAATGTGTTCCACGTGTCACAATTGAAGAAGTTTCTTCGAGTTCCTGATCGAACCGTTGAAATAACTGATGTTGTCCTGGAACCAGATTTAACCTACTCGGAACATCCTATTCGAGTTCTGGATCAAAAGGACAGGGTTACCCGGAGAAAGACTCTCAAGTTCTACAAGATACAGTGGAACCAGCATTCTGAAAATGAGGCTACATGGGAAACCCAAGACTTCTTAGATAAGAATTTCCCAGGCTTTCTAGCCTCTTGAAAATTGTAAAGCCTGTATAACTGTGTAATAGAGAAGTGACCCCCACATCACCCCTGCCTTGTACCAAAACTTAGGAAATAAAAATGTGATGTGTTTCCTTTACCATTCCCTACCCTAGGATTTTTAATCTCGGGACGAGATTCTTTTATGGGGGGAAGGATGTAACACCCCTGGTGTTACTATAACTAAAACTTGAGCATGACATCATAAGCATTGGCATTGCATATGTTTGACACACCTAGAGTGCATTCACTAGGCAAAAATTTCAAACAAGTTGTATTGTTTTAGTGTTTTGCAAATAGGACCCTGGATAGGAAGCTTTAACCCTAAACAGGGATTAAAGGGGTAAAACTTAACCCATGTTGAGAAAACCTAAAAGCTTTAGGGTAAAAGTCATAAAATAACCCCTAGAATAAACTTGAATCACTTTTATACCCCTGGGATACCAGAAACCCTAATTGGAACCCTGGAAAACCCTAAAACTAAACCCTAGGGGTTTATGTGCAAAATTAGCCCACTTTTGGGCTAAAGTGCAAAAACCAAGCCAAATAAGTATTTGAAGTCAATTGGTTCACAAATATGTGGACTTGAAAGCCAAACCCTAAGTTTTGGGTTTATTTGCAAAAAGTACCACTTGACCTCTATATAGCCTAAGTCTGAAATCAGTGTTGTGAGCACAACTTTGAGCCCTTGTAACTTTCAAATTAATGAAAATATGCCCTAGGTCACCACATAAAACTTATAGACCAAACAAAGGAGAACAATTTTGCTTAAGAGTGTAAGCAAGGTTGCTATGAAGAATTTGGAGATAATCCCACTTAAAGTCGGGCTGTCTGGCTGACTGATAACTGAAACTTGGTCTGACAGTGGGGTGGGTCAATCTTTGAACCCAGATTTAAACATGATCCAGTGCAAGTTTGGGCATGGTTCCCATAACAAAATTGTAGCTGGAACATGGGGCTATAACTTTGGTACAGAAGGTTGATGAATTTCTCATGCAAAATCTGGAGAAAATCTGGCCCCAAATCGCTTTGTCAGACTCATTGATTCTACTGAAACCGAGCACTGTTCACCGGCCTTCAGAAATATCGCGCCATGGATATGGTCAGCCCCTCGCCGGCGATAAGAACGCCACCGCAGCGGATGGTCGTCGGCGGCTGCGGTAAAAATCTGGTGCGACGTGGCCTCAAAGCATTGAGGTGGCGCTACCCGGTTAAACGGCGGCCACCGGACTTGCGCCGTGGCTCTGCCGTGCGGGTGAAGCTCGCCAGCACGATTACAGCCGGTGAAGCTCATCCGATTGCGGCCGGTTGGCTATAAATTGAGGGCGAGCGTTGCTTCTTCACCGTATTCCACCTCTCAGCCACTAAGCGCCCGACTCAGGATCACCGGAAAACCCACGTATCCTCCAAATCCCTCGCTCCCTTGTTCTTAACTCCGCCGCGAAGAACATCTCCATGGCCAGCCTTCCTCGAGTGAGTACTTACCCAATTGTTTCATGTTCTTGCTTGCTATTAGCCCCCTATTGCTCCCAGTACCAACCAATCGAACTTAAGCCAAAAGCTTTCACCGGAACGTGTGCTTGCTCTGAAGAACACCGCCGTGACCCCCTCACCGTCGACCCACTCCTCGGGCCTTGTTCTGCCCAAACCAAAATGTGTCCGTAGACCCTGGTGAACCCGTGAAGCTTTGCCCAGCCCCAATTTAGCCATCCTCATCTCTGTTTGATCGGAACACGTTCATCCCCTTGCCCATCCGCTCGGACACCATGAATCGATTGATCCAATGCCCCCTTGGTGAAATTAATGGAGGGGAAATGCTCGGGCTTGGTTCAATTTGATGTCCGCCGCTCGGGAACCCTAGCCGTTGCCCTAATCGGCCGGCGTAGGTGCTCGCTGGAGCTCGGCTGGGCGTGAGCGTAGTCGGGGACTAGGTGTGGTAAAAGATTAGAACGCGAAGGGTCTTTCTGCAAATGTCAGCGACTCGCCGAAATAGTGCTCTGACCCCGCTTTAAGTTATTCTGTTTGTCAGGGCCTTTTCTGCAAAACCCGCAGCGCGGGCGCGCGCTGGCGCGTTTCTGCGCTAGTTGGGCCGACTTGGGCTGATTTCGGCCCGCGTCTGTTTATTGTTTTTCTTTTTCTATTTCTAGCGGGCTTCGGAAATCTGTCATAAATTATAGAAAAATCCTAAAAATATGAGACCAATTTTCTTAGAACCCTAATTTCCTGTAGTATTTAATAAAAATGAACTCATGATTTTTAGATTAAATAAGGAATTTTGGGGTATTTAAAGTAGCTTAAAACATTAGTTTTGGATTTTTAGAAAATAAATGGTAATTCTAAAAATGCCCAAACTTTTTATGGGAACTTAAAACATTATTTAGAAGCCTTGGGTAGAGTTTGAATTGTTTTGGACCTTGTTTGATCACCAAACCCCAAAACCACCCCCCTGCCCTATGAACTCCTTTACCGACTCCGGAAACCCTAAGTTCCCGGAACTCCGTGAAGGAAAGTTGTATTCAAGACATAAATAATAAGTTTATGCTATCTTTGCATCCTCATGAGCATCTCATGGCATCCATTCTTATACATATGTATGGTTATGATTAGAACGGGAAGAAGAGATAGAAGTAACTGAAGAGGAGATACCACCACCACCACCTTCGGAGTCTCAGGCCGGGAATCATTTCTACTTTGATATCTGTGGATCTGAGCCTGATTCACCTGTGAACGAAGGCAAGCCCCGGTGCATGCAACCCCTTTCCTTGTGTTTTTAAATACTTTTTGCACACTTAAGTCTAGTGAAATGTGCATTAGGTTCATAGGAGTTACTTGAAACCCTTTGATGCATTGCTTTCCTTGATATCCATACCTTTATAGATACTTCGGTGAAGTATCAAAATATGTTTTTTTTCAAAAATGCTTAGCCTTGCTTAGATCTTGTGGATAGAGGTTGTCCTCAATTTAACCATGGAGAGGATGGCTTCTACCTGCAAGAATATTTTCATTTGGAGCAATAGTGGGATCTTACTGCAAAGTTCCCTATGATGCTCTTTCATCCTAAGGAACAGACACAATCCTAAGGATGGGAATACTTAAATTGAGACTTGGGTTAGGAACAGGTGATGTTCTACCCAAGTTGGTTAAGGATTAACGCGTATGTAGGCGTGCTGACCGAGGACCCTTTAACTGGTCACATGCATCGTCATGGGTAAGCCTTGCCTCGGGCAGACTAAGGCCGGAATAAGATAACACGAAATGGGCGTGGAGCGGTGGCGAGAGTAGCGTGTACCCTCCGTGGCAAGAGGCTGGACGGTGGTGTATCTGTGCTCTCGGTTTGCGTGAACCTGATCCGGTCTTAAGAACCCCGGTGGCGGGTTGACATATGCAAGGGTTAAGTGCTACATATGTCGTGTGATTGGAGATCCTCAGCTGAGTATAATCGATTCGGATCGCCGTACCTTCGCGGTTATGAAGACTTGGTCACTTCCCTGCAACCTAAAGTCAGGACGTGAACACTATGGATAAAAATGATGTTGTCTTGATGTGATGTGAAATTAGACTAGATGCAAATGGAGTCTATTAATACTTAATATGGCGTTAAAAGATTGAAAGTAAGGACTCACTTTAGTAAGCTACTTCTGCAAAAGTATAAGTTGATTTTGCTAAAGCCTCTCCTTGACTCCTATATATCCAGCATACCCTTGAGAGTCTTTTCCTTAGTCGGGTAAGACTTGCTGAGTATTCCATACTCAGGGTTTATCCCTTTGTTGTTTTTAGGTGAGGAAGCGACAAATTTTTGTTGCTTCTGCTCCAAGGTGGTACCAAACGAGGAAAAACAAGACTAAAGTGCGGGAGGACTCGGTCCTCCACTTAGGATCTTTTGCTTTTAGCTTATCGGGAGGAGTTTGTGCCTCCCTTGGTTTGTATAATATTACTACTCTGCACTCACTTTTAGTCTGGTCTGTAATAAAATAACTCAAGCTTGCTTTTGAAATAAATGTAAGTTTATGTAACTGCTTCCGCATTTCTTTATCTCCGATGTTCTGTAATGTCTGCAAGACGGGTGAGACGTTCCTGGTAAGGTAAGGAAAGATACCGAGCTTGTCAAGTAGTTCAGGGGCACCTACAGGGTTGTCTGAGGTCCGTTGGACAAAGACAACTGTAGGTGGGCCTAATTACTTGGGAGGTTCTGTCACAGCCCCCGCACGCCCCGCGCCACGCCCGAGCCAAGCCAGCGCCATGGCCCGCGCCCGCGCTTATAAAACCCTCCCAGACTTAGATTGTACCCTTCCGCGCACCCTCAAACCTCACCGGAGTCGAGCTCGTCGTCGTTTGCCCGTGCACAGCGAGTCCGCGGCCGCCCAATCCCTCTGCCACCGTAGACCGGCCAGTAGAGCCTTTCCCAACCCCGTCCAGCCCCCGGAGAAGACCGTGCACACCTCCGTGAAGCTCCCCGAGCGAGGAATCGGAGTTTGCTTCGCCGGAGAGGCCAGTCCACGCTCGCCGGAGCCCTCAACCCCGCCGGAGTACGTGGATCGGGTAAACCACTCCACCATCCTTCGATTCCTTGTGCACACAGTCGCTACGTTACCCCGTGAAGCTCACCGTGCCCTCGGATTGAACCAGCTCGCCGTGGTTTGGCCGGTATACTCGCCGCCGACGAGGACACCCGCCTGTGCGCGTGGACCGGGCGATTTCGGCCATCCCCGACGTCAAGCCGTACCTTGACGTGACCGCCAGAGCCTCCCCGAGCCAACCCCACCCTTCGCCGGACCTCCCTCGCTGCCGGTAAGCCGCGCCACCCTTTTCTTTTCCGCGGTTATTGTTTGCATAAGGGGAAGGACTGCGGGTGAGAGGGAGAGAAGGTCGGGGGTTTTGTGAAATGTCAGAGACACAGGGGAATAGTGGCGCGAGGGTAGATTTGCGAAGGTGGATTTAGTTTAAACCTAGGGACCTCGGTGTAAACTGTTTTTCCAGAAAACCTTTATTAAATCTGTTTTTAAATTGGACAGAAACTTTGAAAATGCATAACTTCTGTTTAAATCATCCAAATTTGGTCAAACCAATTTTGTACTTAAGAAAAATATAAAACCCCCTATGTACTGTAGAAAACTTTAAAGCTCTGATTTAATTATAGTTTTGACCAAAAGCTTAATAATAGGGCCAAAATTAGTTGCACTATTTGACTGGGGTTAGAAAATTTTTGAGAAGTTTATATATACCTACTAAACCAAATAAAAATGTTAAACCTCTCTGTCCACTCCATTTAAGTTAGTTTTACCCTTTATTCTATAATATGCTTAAGGATAAGGAAAATAGAAAATGTAATTTAATTAATGAACCAGAGAGTACCTCTATTTTTGTTAGGTTACTTATTCAATATAGTTCACTGGAAAAATATATCATACCCTGTTTTAGTGTAAAATAAGTAAGATCCCTTTTGTTTTAATAAAACAAGTGAAACTTAGAAAAACTCTACAAAAATAACCCCAAGGTAAAAACACCCCCACCCTTGGGATAACTAATGTTTTGTTAGTAAGAACCTAGGAAAAATAGGAGATCTGCTGTTTGACATTTTTCAAATAATAATGTAGTAGAAAGAGCCTTTTTGACATTAAACTTAAGAAAATCATAACTAAATAACCACCCCTTAGTTTTCTGTGATTTTTAGCACAGAGACCTATTATTACTATGGGATGCAAACAAAAATAACCTTTAAGACAGAACCTACCCCTAACTAAGAGATGTAGTGTAAAGTGAGCCATTTTGCATAACTCTGGTCATTTTTGTTTAAAGCTTAGCTTTTGTACTTTAAGCCTCAAAATATTAAAACAAGCTAGAATAGCAAGTGACAACCCACTGTAATTTTTACAGAATTTTTGGAAAATATTAAACCACTGTCGTAGTTCAAACCTACACTAGAAACCATAAGTAGAAATTAAAGAAAGGAAAATAAATAATGGTAATTAGTGTCATCCTAAAACCCTTGTAATTTGTCCACTGAAAGGTATAAAGACAACACAAATCCACTATGTTATCCTCAATGAAAACCTAAGCCTAAAGGGTAGTAAGTATAAACCACTTGGAGCCTCGCATGACTAAGAAAACCCCAAGTTACTTCTTGACTTAGTCTCTTTTTACATAATGTTATTAAATCATGCATAATCATGACATACATGTTCATTGCATTCGATAGACTGTAATCTTGCTGACGGAGAGTACATCCTCGTGCCGGAGCAAGGAGTTGCTCAGGAGGTAGTCCCGGATCCAGCACCAGAGTCTGCACCAGAGGACCTGCCAGCCACTGCTTGGGAAGGCAAGCCCCGGTTTTATGCATAACCTGTTATTTATGCTATTTTACTTCACTTAATGATTGTAGGTTTCATTGTGCACTTAGGTGTAGGAGTTGTTTGAAACCCTAGTTGCATGATCTCAGGAATCCTTTTGAGATGAATACTAGTATGATAGGTCGAGTAGTTGCTTTATTTAATTAGGATCTCGGTAGAAGACGAGTGATTTTTCTAGCACTCGCGCGAGATCAGGAAATTGATTGTACCCACTTTCACACTGTCATGATACTAGTTGGTGGACAACAATCCATGGGGATTGGTTGTTCACGAGATGGAAAATGGAATAAGGATTAACGTGCGGATACCTGTGTCAAGCGTTTGAACGTACTAAACACATACCGAGAAATATGGTAAATCGGTAAGCCTAGTACCTGAGTGAACCTGCCCGCAGATTGCCCTCCTTACGCGACCTGAGACGAGGTCTCCCATTCCGGTTATGGTGGGTACAAGTGCGGTCACTGCACGACGGCCAGTCGGGGTCAGTGAGGCATTGTACGCCAAGGCGGTGAGCCCCTTTCTGTTGCCAGGGAATCGATGGGGACGGTTGATGTGTGTGGGGACGGATTGCCCCTACATGTCGTGTGTTTAGGTTTACCTTGCAAGGATAAAAACTCAATTCGAATCGTCTGCTTCTCGCAGCTAATGAGACTGCTTGATCCATTGTACTGCATTGAGTAATAAGTGGAAATATGATGAGTTGATATAAGATGTTGATTGCTAATAATGCTTGCTACCATGTGTGAGTAGATAGTCCACTTTTAGCCTTAAGAGAGTCACACTTAATTTTGACCAAGTTAAAATCTTGATTTAGAAACTCAGCTAGTGCTTTTGGCAACCCAACCCCACAGCCAAACAGCTGCATGTCTAGAGGTAGAGGAGTAGACTCCTCACACCGGGTAAGTCTAGCTGAGTATTAGTATACTCAGCCTTGCATGTGGCATAATTTTTACAGGTTCTCTGGAGGAAATGGTTGCTGGAGTGACTTGGCCGTCCATCTTGCCACCGGGTTGGACTGTCGAGTGGGACCCTGCCTCGGCTGAGGAGGAGCATGAGGAATGATGGGACAGGCTTCCCCATCCCTCTATTTATTTACCGTTAGTTTATTTCCGCTGCACTTCGAACAATGATGGTTACTTTTGCAAAAACTCCGATGATGATGATGGTGATGTAATAATTTAATACTCTGACATGTATGGTTTTATGCTTTATTGTATTTGCACTATGACTCACCTTCGAGTGAGATTGTGGTACTTGATCCTGTTAGTGGCCGTGTCGGACTAGATCCGAGGGATTGACGGGTTATTCCCATTTAAGTGTGGTCTAGCCTCTAAGGCGGGGCTTAGGCACTTAAGTTGGAATAATTCGGGCAGTTCCGCCACATTAATGCCTCTATGTTAGACCCCCAAAAATGTGCTATTTAGGTGACTTGTGTGTTAACTAATTCAAGTTGAGCATGGTTGAGAAACACTGATCAATCTGCTCCAACCCATGTTTTTGAGTTGCAATGTCAAAAATAGTTTGCTATGTTTTATACTGTGTTGGCTAACTTCTGTTAAGAAAGAGTCGATTGCGATAAGTGATTGCTATATACATATTGTGTCTCGGAGTGCTATAATAATGGGTTAGCTGACTTGTTAGATGGTTTTGGGTTAAGTTCATGGTCACGATGAATTGCTTGTTGTAGTCTAAATGTGTATGTGTTGGGCACCAAATTGAGGTGCGGACAGTCTGGCCCTGAGGCCGAACGGTCCACGGTCTGGACGGTCCGCGCCTGTGGGCCAGACGGTCCACGCGTGCAGAACATATTAGGGTTCCGAGTTTCTTGCTATGTTTGTTTGCTAGATTCTCGGAATTAACTCGGGGAGTTTGTTTGTAACAGGTCCAGCCCCCTCCTCTATAAATACAGAGGTATACAGCCGATTTGTAATCATCAATCGAATCAATAACACTTCTATTTCGCATTTATTTCCTGTACAATTAGGAGTAGTTCTAGTCTAGTTCTAGTTTAGCCTCTCAATCCCCAAATTCTCTGCTTCTCTTCGACTATACGTCGATTAGAGGAGTCTAGGTCGCTCTGCCCGAGCCTAGACAACTCCTAGGATCTCTCCTCCCCGAAGGGGTCCTTCCCGGGAGCGAGATCCAGGCGCCGCCGGTGATCTTCCGTCGCCCCTGCGCACGCGCGGACCGTTCGGCCCTAGGGCGCGGACCGTCCGGCCCTAGGGCATGGACCGTCCGGCCGTCAGGCAGGAAAACCAAGCCTCGTGCCAGGCCGCGGACCATCCAGCCCCTGGCCGTGGACCATCTGCCCCCTGGCCGCGGACCATCCGGCCCCTGTGCAGAGAGCACCGCCACTGGTTCGTGTTGAGTGATTGGCGCCCTAAAAAGGTGCCAACATACTTTTTGGTGACTCCGCTGGGGACAACATATCTAGATTCATCAAATCGGCCCTCAATGGCCGGTTTAAGGGATAGCTCTGAAGTCTCCCCCAGCAACATTATAGAGCCGACTTGGGAAACCTTGCCGGCCGACGAACAACTCCAGTTCAAGGAGCACAAGGAACAACTGATCCAGGAGGCAAAAGCAAAGTTCTTGGCCAACTTCAAAGTGGACAGGAACAACAAGGTCGTCCGACAACGGGCGACGGATCCGGCTTCGCTTCGACCCACACCAGATATCCTCAATGTAAGTAATACAAACGAGCTGTAATCTCTTAAGAATTATGTAGATGAACAGCGCGAACAAATGCAAAATATTGTAAGGGGTATGCAAAACGATTATAGGAGACTAGTACATGCATTTGATAAATCTAGTATTGCGAATTTTCCTTCGCACGAGGTTGAATTAGGGGATAACACGCGTAATACATCGGCTATAGGTTGTCACGACCAGTCACAACCCCTTTATGGGATGCCGATGGACACATACCCTGAACAACCGCAAATCGGCAGCAAATCAGCCGATCTGCACGTGTCCGGACCGTTCGCCCATGAGCGCGAACCGTCCGTGCCAGCCACAGCCGGGCGCATTTTTAATGAGTTACCCAGACATGCACTCGAGCCACCACGTATGGCACAGAATCTAAACTACCTAATCAGACGGTCCGCATACAACGACGGACGGTCCGCATATAATCACGGGCGGTCTGGGTACATGTTCGGACAGTCCGCACATGAGTCTTTTGATGAGGATTGTTACCTGAATCCTCACCCGTCCCAGCAATACTTCCCATCACACTATGTAATGCATTAGCCCATTAATACGAAATACAGAGCCCAGGAAAACTTTCCGGTCCCGCCTAGAAGGCCGGAAAGGAACGATCAATCCTATGAACCATATAGGGCAAATGGCAATGCACCACATAGCTCAAACCAGTGGGGGGAAGACAACACGCTAATATCCAGCCAACCCCACCTATGTTTGACCATAGAGCTGGTGGTCTCGCACCGGCTGCCATTGACATAGTGAGAGAGGAAATAGCAGGGGCATTCCGAGATAAGCTCGGAGTAAGCATGGTCCCTGGGGGGGCAATCATATCAGAAACCTTATGACAGCCGATTTGATCACCACCCATACCCACAGGGAACTAGGATACCCGAATTCGCAAAATTTTCGGGTGACCAAAGAAAAAACACGCGCGAACACATAGGCCAGTTTTTAGCACAATTAGGAGAATTGGCCGACACAGAAGCATTTCGCGTATGTTTATTTTCATTGTCTTTAACAGGAACCGCGTTTGCATGGTACGCCACTTTACCTCCTAATTCTATTTTGTCATGGGGGGATTTAGAACAAAAATTCCATGATCACTTTTTCTCCGATGACTACGAATTAGATCACTTTTTCCAAATTCATTTAGCAGAAAAACAGCTAGCAGGATTAGCCTTTAATGGTTTGCGATATTATTTAAAAGAAAGACTAGAAGGCATCCAATTTTTTACGGTAGCACAATTACACCAGAGAGCTTTGGCCTGTGAAAGCCGAAGCAAAGAAACTGCTAAAACAATTCGTCACAACATGCATATAGTAGAGTGCGACCAAAGTAGCTCAGATGACGAATCAACAGAAGTGCATGCTGCTGAAATGGTTTGCCCAAAGCAGGCCAAATCTTCGGCTTGTTCCTCCTTACAGCCGGTTCAAAAGAAACGACAAGATGAGGTTAAATTTACATTTAATGTTGGCAAATGTGACAATATATTCGATGAATTACTCAAAAATGGCAATATTAAAATAAATCATACTGTTCCATCCGCCGACGAACTAAAACATCATGCGTACTGCAAGTGGCATAACTCATTTTCTCATGCCACTAATGATTGTAATGTATTTCGTCGACAGATTCAATCGGCTATTAACGAAGGACGATTAAAATTTCAGGAAATGCAGATAGACATAGAGTCTTTTCCAATAAACATGATCGACTTCGAAGGGAAGAAAGTCCTGGTTCGGCCAAACACAGTCGATAAAGGCAAAGGCAAAGAGATAGTCATCGGCAATGCAAGAGAGGCCGATGAGAATCATAAAATTTCTTGCAGGAAAGTAGTGGCCGAGAAGACTCTCGATGGAGGGAAAACTCTTAAAGTGACCATCACGACCTCCGGCACTGGGGGCAAGTACTGGCCAAGGAGCAGGAACCCGTGCTACGCATCCTAGACGGTCCGACATATAGGCGAGGACGGTCTGGGACCACGCCGGACGGTCCGGATAATTCCAGCGGACGGTCCGGCCCTACTCAAGACTCGCAACGGCCACGTACCTTCAAACCACGACGACTAGAGATAGGTACGTGGAAAACAAATACATTCAAGGCAGCTGGTCGGTTGGTCAAAACCGACCCGACTTTCGATCAATTACTGTCTAAATACGTGAAAAAGAAGGCCGACCCCAGTGACCGGCCAGCAAAGCGACCCCGCTCACCCATTCATGAGCAACGTCAGGTCAGGTCGATTGGACCACCCCACCAATCGGAAGAAATGAAAGGTCATACTGTACAATTGAGACCTAACATACCTACATGGACACCTCCACCCCCTTATCCGCCTATGCCATATCCATACACATATTTACCTCCACCATATGTCCCAAATCAAGTGTGGGGCATGCCACCATATCCATTTGGGATGCCACAGTACCCCGCTTGGGGGGCACCCCAAACATCTGTATTCGACAGGTTGGCACCTCCAGTACAAGACCGATTGAGCACCGCTCAATCCGGTCATCAGGCACAGGCCCAACAAGAGTGCCGAAGTACTCGGCCTCAAAGGCCGACCAATCCGGCAGGGGGCATATACCTGCAGCGACCGAAAGAACAACAAAAAAGGACATCATCAAAATAGGTACTACAGATGTTGTCATACAGGAAGATAATAAAGGGCCAATGATTTTTGGTGAATCGGCCAACACAACCAAAAAAGAAGATACGGCCACCATCAAAACAGCCGATCCAAAATACTCCATGCCTCGATGGTGCCCAGCGGGATTGACACGGTCCCAAAAGCGGAAATTACAGCGCCTAAGAGCGAAGGAGAGCCAGGAGAAGGAGGCGGAAAAGATATTCAATGCCACACATCCACAGTACCCGCCACCGCAAAAGAAATGGAGACCAAAGGCCGTTGAGGAAAAACAAACGGCCACAAAAATAGAAAATAAAATAGCACTTGTGCAGCACCCTGCAGGTATGGCAGATAGCCTGGCCAACAAGGCCGGACAATCTACACCAGGCACGGACCGTCCGCACCACACCTGGAAGCCTCCAACGACATGCCAACATCAATGGAAGAGGACGATCTACTGGGAGAAGACCTGGTCGACTATGAAGCTTCTCCAGAGTGCCCAGGTATGGATGTAAATGTTATTACATTTTCCGCCGACTGTACTATTGTCGGCGACGATGAACCTATTGTTGCCTAGTTTGATTTTGGTCCTAGAGAAGCCGCCTTTACTAAACCAAAGGAATCAGTAAATCATTTAAAGCAGCTCTTCGTGCGCGGTCACATTGATGGGATACCGATTGCTAAAATGTTGGTAGATGGAGGGACGATTGTAAATCTAATGCCTTATTCATTATACAAAAAATTAGGTAAACAAGATGACAAACTTGTCAAGACCAACATGACCCTTAGCGGTGTTGGAACTGGTAGTTCGATCAAAGCCAGGGGAGTCACGCCCGTTGAATTAACCATCGGGACTAAGACCCTTGCTGCTGCATTCTTCGTCGCTGATGTAGATGGAAATTACAGTTTAATTTTAGGCAGAGATTGGATTCATGCCAATCAATGTATACCTTCTACATTACATCAAATGTTAATACAATGGGTAGGCGATGATGTAGAACAAGTACATGCTGATGTATCGGCCTGTATTGTTGTGGCCGATGCCCCTGTACTCTGGACTTATGAGACTGCTACATGTCTCACAGGAGTAGATTTTTCCGATTATCAGTTCATAAGTATAGATAAGAAGGGTTTCATTCCTGTAATGCTAGAGCCAATGGAGAATCGGCTAAATCCTAAATAAAGTTTAAATGATGAGTACACACAAAGTTCATGAGTCTTTGGTCATGGACATTTCGGCTTCTAAGGCCGGATGGTCTGGTCTTTCACAAAACAGTTTGGACTTTAAGACCGAACATCTGCCGCAGCGTAAAGACAGTGTTACGGATGATCCAGTCCCCGAGACAGGAATGCCCTCCATCACACAAAGATCATCTGATTCCTCTGTGGGGGACATGATAGAGGAATTCAGAGATCTTGATAAACTAGGACAAGGGTTTACATCGGCTGATCCTTTAGAGGAAATTGACATAGGAGATAGTAAAACTCCAAGGCCGACTTTTGTAAACAAGACCCTGGAGACCGATCCTAGAAATGAGATGATCGGTCTATTGAAGGAATATTCAGATTGCTTTGCTTGGAATTACACTGAGATGCCCGGATTAAGCCGAGAGATCGTAGAGCATCGGCTGCCTATTAAGTCCGGTTTTAGACCTTTCAAGCAGAAAGCTACAATATTTCATCCAGATCTTCTCCGACGAATCAAGGATGAAATCCACCGACGGCTAGAAGCTGATTTTATTAGACCTTGCAGATACGCAGAATGGGTCTCCAATATTGTGCCGGTGGAGAAGAAGGAGTCAGGTAAGCTTAGAGTATGCATTGATTTTCGCAATTTAAATAGAGCAACTCCTAAAGATGAGTATCCCATGCCCATAGCCGACACATTAATCAATAATGCATCAGTAAATAGAATTATTAGCTTTCTTGATGGTAATGCCGGATATAACTAGATCTTCATGGCCGAAGAGGATGCGTCTAAAACGGCCTTTATATGTCCAGGCTTCATTGGTTTATTTGAATGGGTTGTCATGACATTTGGTCTTAAAAATGCTGGTGCTACTTATCAGAGGGCTATGAATTTGATCTTCCATGAGTTGTTAGGAAACATTATGGAAGTCTACATTGATGATATTGTAGTCAAATCGGCTGAGTTTAGTTCTCATATAGCTGATTTGTGCAAAGCCTTTTATAAAATGCGTCAGTATGGTTTGAAAATGAACCCACGTAAATGTGCTTTTGGGGTGTCGGCTGGTAAGTTTTTAGGATTTGTCATCCAAGAGCATGGTATAGAGATAGACCCTGACCGGATCAAGTCTATTCGGAATGTGGGACCTCCGACCTGTAAGGTCGAAGTGCAGAAGTTTCTTGGCAAGGTAAATTATTTACGAAGGTTTATTTCTAACCTAGCCGGGAAGACTGATGCTTTCACCCCTATCCTTCGACTTAAGAATGATGCCGAATTCGCTTGGGGGGCAGAGCAGCAGGAAGCATTTGATCTCATTAAAAGATACTTGTCTTTGGCTCCTGTATTAAAAGCACCACGAGCAGCAATACCATTTCAATTATACATTGCAGCTGAAAATAAGGTCATTGGGGCTGTTCTGACACAAGAAATTGAAGAAAAGGAGCATGTGGTGACATATCTAAGTCGGAGATTGGTGGATGCTGAAACGAGGTACACTTTTATTGAGAAGTTATGCTTGTGCTTGTTTTATGCATGCACCAAGTGTAGATGTTATTTACTGTCTAGTCATTGCACTGTTTCTGGTCAGGCCGATGTGATCAAATACATGTTGCATAACCCAATTATGAGTGGTAGAATTGGTAAATGGGCTTATGCACTCATAGAATATGACTTGGCCTATGAACCATTGAAATCTATGAGAGGTCAGGTCGTAGCAGATTTTATTGTAGAACATCGGATTAATGATACTCATAAACTAGACATGTCATACCTCACTATTACTCCTTGGACTTTATATTTTGATGGATCGGTTTGCAATGAAGGGCAAGGAATTGGCATTGTGCTTGTTTCACCAAGTAATGTCTCCTTCGACTTCTCTAGCCGATTGAAAACTTATTGCACTAACAATCAAGCCGAATATGAAGCCCTTTTGTTCGGCTTGGAACTTTTAAATTTTATGGGAGTAAAACATGTAAAGGCATTTGGTGATTCTCAGCTGGTCGTTCAACATGTGTTAGAAGAATATCAATGTTTTGATGGTACTCTAAATAGTTACCTTGAAAAATGTTGGAGCATAATCCATCCTTTTGACGAATTCAGTATTCGGCTTATCTCTAGAGTTGAGAATCATAGAGCTAACAATCTGGCACAAGATGCATCAGGTTATCGGATAAAGCGAGGGAGATTTCACAACACTAAAAATCTGATAACCGGTGTAGGGCCGATTCCCCAGGTTGCGGACCGTCCGCGTGAAGACGCCGGACCGTCCGGGGTTACCAGGAAAGTTCACCTAATCGATTCGGCTGATAATGAAGCTGATGCAAGTGATTGGAGGACGCCCAAACTAATTATTTACGAAATCCCAATGTCAGGACAGATAAGAACGTTCGGCGTACAACTTTCAAGTATGTTTTGATGAGTGATGAACTCTACCGCCGAACAGTCAACGACGTCCTGCTTAAGTGCTTGGGCCCAGATGATGCTATATTAGCCATGGCTGAAGTACATGAAGGAATTTGTGGTACCCATCAATCAGCTCCAAAGATGAAGTGGCTGCTGTGAAGGTCTGGTTTTTATTGGCCTAACATGATAGCTGATTGTTTCAAGTACTATAAGGGTTGCCAAGTGTGTCAAAAGTTCGGCGACCTACAGTTGGTCCCTGCAGCCGAATTACATCCTATCATCAAGCCTTGGCCTTTCAGAGGATGGGGATTAGACTTTATTGGAGAAATTCATCCTTCATCATCAAAGGGGCATCGATTTGTGTTAGTTGCCACTGACTACTTTACCAAATGGACTGAAGTCGTTGCTCTGAAAAACATGACACACAAGGAGGTAATTGAGTTCATAACTGAGCATATTATTCATAGATTCGGCATTCCCCAGACCTTGACTACAGATCAAGGGACTTCTTTAATGTCAAAGGAGGTACGTGAATTTGCTGAATTATATAGAATTAAGTTGCTTAATTCATCTCCATATTATGCTCAGGCCAATAGACAGACCGAGTCTAGTAATAGGACATTGATTAACTTGATAAAAAAGAAGATATCTGATAATCCTAAGCATTGGCATAAGATTTTGTCTGAAGCTTTATGGGCTCACAAAATATCTAAACATAGTGCTACTAAAATATCTCCTTTTGAGCTTGTCTATGGGCAGGAAGCAGTGTTGCCTATGGAAATAAGTTTGAATGCTGTCAGGCTCGCTAGACAAAATGATCTAACCGTCATGGATTATTATAATTCAATGATGGATAATATTGATGAGGTGACCGACAAGAGGGTGATAGCTTTGGGAGCAATAGAAAAGGACAAGATCATAGTAGCCAGGGCCTACAACAAGAAGGTCAAAGCAAAGTCATTTCAAGTAGAGGACCTGGTGTGGAAGACCATCCTGCCTCTAAGGAGTAAAGACCGAAAGTTTGGGAAATGGTCACCAAGCTGGGAGGGTCCATATAAAGTAAAACAGGTAATGTCTGGTAACGCCTATTTATTGCAAACATTACAAGGCAAAGATTTACCCAAAGCCTTGAATGGGCGTTTCCTTAAGCAGTACCATCCTAGTATGTGGCAAGATGCCTAAGAGAACCGATGTAATCACATCGAGTTAGTTGCTTTTGGTTTGCTCAGCTCCACCAAAAGGCAGGGGGCATATGTTGGGCACCAAATTGAGGTGCGGACAGTCTGGCCCTGAGGCCGGACGGTCCGCGCCTGTGGGCTGGACGGTCCGCGCGCGCGTAGAACAGATTAGGGTTCTGAGTTTCTTGCTGTGTTTGTTAGCTAGATTCTCGGAATTAACTCGGGGAGTTTGTTTGTAACGGGTCCAGCCCCCCTCCTCTATAAATACAGAGGTATACGACCGATTTGTAATCATCAATCGAATCAATAACACTTCTATTTCACATTTATTTCCTGTTCAATTAGGAGTAGTTCTAGTCTAGTTCTAGTTTAGCCTCTCAATCCCCGAATTCTCCGCTTCTCTTCGATTCTACGTCGATTAGAGGAGTCTAGGTCGGTCTGCCCGAGCCTAGACAACTCCTAGGATCTCTCCTCCCCGACGGGGTCTCTCCCGGGAGCGAGATCCAGGCGCCGCCGGCGATCTTCCACCGCCCCTGCGCACGCGCGGACCGTCCGGCCATCAGGCAGGAAAACCAAGCCTCGTGCCAGGCCGCGGACCATCCGACCCCTGGCCGCGGACCATCCGCCCTTGCGCAGAGAGCACCGCCGCTGATTCGTGTTGAGTGATTGGTGCCCTAAAAAGGTGCCAACAGTATGGTTATGGTCGTGGGTAAAAATTAGTAGTGCTCATGTGGTGTCTAAGTTAAAATGCGAACTAGTGGGTGAAAAGCGCTTTGATATACATGTATGCCGGATTTGATGATTGTGGTGAATGCGTTGATTAATTATGTATGGTAGTTCTAGCGCACGAAATAACTTGTATAAAAATTTGTAAGTCGACTTGTTGATCCTAATTTGATTGTTTTAACTATAATAAATGGTAAAGTATCAGAGTAATTCAAGTTTCTAGAACATGGGAGTTCTTGAAGTAAATAGGAGCTGAAATTTATTAGTCGTTGTTTTGGACTGCACGCAGTGATTTCCCCGTGCTGTATGTTTGATGAACTAAATTGTGTTCTCTGTAGAAAAGTCCTATAGAAGAGTTGTTGATAACTTTATTATCTTACTTGTGTTAAAATCTGACAGCCATAAGTCTGATCGTTTAGGAGTTATGCTTTTTACAAATTCAGTAACTGAATCTGTCCAATTTCTGTACAGATTTCAGAAACTGCATTGTTTGCTTAAGTTAATGTTAGAATCAGTCCTTGTCGATTATAATAAAGTTGTAGATGCTTTTCTTATCTTGCTTATGCTAAAATTTCATAAGCATAGGCCTGACGGTTTAGAACTTATGAAGTTTACAAACTGGTTGCTGTGTTCTGTCCACCGTCAGAACAGATTTCAAAAACTGTGTTGTCTGATTTAGTTAAACATAGAATCACTTCTTCGTGATTATAAAAGTTATGGAGTTCTTATGCTAAGATTTCCAAAAAGTATGGGATCACTCTTTTTGGTGGTCTGAAGATTAAGTTATGAATGTTTAAAGTATGAAGACTGAATCTGTCCAGTTCTGGAAGCAAAGACTTCTAGTGTCTTTTATCCTTAGTTAAATATTGAATCACCTTGAGATGTTTATAAATGATATGTAGACAATTTTATTACCTTTCCAGAAAGTCTAGGATCAATTTGTTTGGATGTCGGAATCTTTAGTTGTGAATTTTTGAAGCTGCAAGTCTGAATCTATCCAATAGCTGGACAGAGCTGCTGTGTTTGTACAATTCGACCTTGCTAAGTGTTTAATCATGTTGTGATGACAATACCAAAGTTGTAGAAAACTTTTTAAGCTTTCCAGAGAGTCCTAGTTTGCTATTTTTAGATTAATATTTGAAGAGTTATGATTAAAACGAGTGACTGCTGTGCTGCTGTCCTAAAAATCTGCATGTGCTCATTTAATTGTTAGTTCACCCTTTTGGCTAAAAATGCTTAGTTAGCACTTAACAGACATAGACTTGTAATGTCTAAACTTAGGTTAACAGGCGTTCCATGATTAATGTGATTACTTGAGTAGTTGGTTGTGGATAGGAATTCCTCCTCTGTTGAACTTGTGCTTGGGATGCTTTTGTGTGATAAATAGAAGAACTAATGAAAAGCTGTAGCAAATTAAATAAACGCTCGTACTTATGGGGTCGTGTTTGTGTTGAGTAAATATACAAAATTTTTGTCTTCTTTTAGTGGTGTTAATGTTGTGCGCTCGATGATATGTAGTTAGCTAACGCTAGTGTGTGTGGTTGCTTATGATGTCTCGCTACTTAGTGTTTAATTCGCTAGCATGTAATTAAAGTATCTTGTGATATTTTTATTATATTCATACATATGCATCTTGCATCTCATTTAGGACCGAGAGGTGACGATCGTGCAAGTGATGTGGTGCCAGCCACAAGATGCAGTTGATGGACGACCTGAAGAATGATGGACTTATCCAGTGGATGCTCGCCAAGCGAGTGCCACCCAGCAAACACTATCTAAGTGTCAAATTAAAGGCAAGCCCCGGTTTTATGCATAACCATTATATATATGCTATTTTACTGCACTTAATGTTTGTAGGCTTGTACTATGCACTTAAGTGTAGGAGTTTACTGAAACCCTAGTTGCATGAACTTAGGATTCCCTTTGAGATGGATACTTGTATGCTAGGCCAAATAGCTGCTTTGCTAATTAGGGATCTCGGTAGAAGTCAAGTGATTTTTCTAGCACTCGTGCCAGGTCAGGAATTGGTTGTATCCATTTTTGATAACAGAATGATGATAGTGTGTGGACACGGATCCATGGGGATGCGTGGTCTACAAGACGAAATTGGAATAAGGATTAACGTGCGGATACCTGTGTCAAGCGTTTGAACGTACTAAGCACATGCCGAGAAATATGGTAAATCGGTAAGCCTATTACCTGAGTGAACCTGACAACAGACTTTATCCCTCACACGACCTGAGACATGGTCTCTCATTCCGGTTATGGTGGGTACAAGTGCAGTCACTGCACGACGGCAGTCGGAGTCAGTGAGGCATGGTACGCCAAGGCGGTGAGCCCTGTTCTGTTGATGGGGAATCGATGGGGACGGTTGATATGTGTGGGGACGGAGTGCCTCGCCATGTCGTGTGTTTAAGTTTACCTTGCAAGGTTTAAAAACTCGATTCAAATCGTCTGCTTCTCGCAGCTAATGAGACTGCTTGATCCATTGTACTGCATTGAGTAATAAGTGGAAATGAGATGACTGGCAAAAGATGTTGATTGCTAAAAATGTTTGATACCATGTATGAATAGCTAGGTACACATCTAGTTTAAAAAGGATCATACTAAAACTTGAAAAGCTAAAACTTGATTTTAGACTCAGCTAGTGCTTTTGGCAAACCAAACCCCTCAACCAAACAGCTGCATGTCTAGAGGTAGAGGAGTAGACTCCTCACACCGGGTAAGTCTAGCTGAGTATTAGTATACTCAGCCTTGCTTGTGGCATAATTTTTGCAGGTACCTCCTTGATTTGGTTGATGGTGTGACTTGGCCTTCATCCCAGCCACCGGGATAGATGGTCAAGAGGGTTACTGCTTCCGCAGAAGAGGACCAGGAGGAGTAGCGTGGCCAGGATTCGCCATGTTGCTCGGTTTTCTCCGTTAGTTATTTCCGCTGCATTAAAACTTATGGTTATTATTTCTGAAACTCCGATAATGAAATCACTAATGATACTTTCTTAATTTATGGTATTATGCTTTATTGTATTTCTCTTTGCCTCACCTTCGAGTGAGCTAGTGGTATTCGATCCTGGATAAGTGGCTTTATCAGACTAGATCCGAGGGACTGACGGGTTATTCCGGTTTAAGTATGTTGCTGCCCTTGCGGGTGTGACTTGGGCACTTAAGCTGGAATAATTCGGGCGGTTCTGCCACAGCTGGTATCGGAGCGAATACCATTACAGAGAGTCAATAAGTCATGAATACCAACTTTTTAAAAGTAAAACTTGCTTAGAAACCAATGTTGGATAGATCGTCAGGACAATAAGTTAGACCTAGGACTTGAAGCCTTAGGAAATAGATGGGTAGCAGGTGGCTATGTATATAGGCCATAAAGGCTACTACTACTACTATTAGAAAGGATGTTGTAGAAGCATCCGAAAAAGTAGTTAGGTCTGAAAAGACGACTAGAATGAGCATGCATCATGATTGTCGCATTATAATTGTCTCTTGTGCATCAACATGCTTCTCTCATCTTTATTCCGATAATAAGAAATTGTGAATAATGTGTTGTATTGCTATGAACTGCAAAAAATGTCTTATCTTGTATGTCATGATAGTCTTGACTAGGTGGTGTTATGTGTTTCTCTTGTCTTGCTATCTAGGTGGTATTATAATTGTTCAACCCTTTTTGCCCCCAACTAGCAAAAAAACAAAAAAAAATGTTGTTTGTTTCGCTCATGAAAAGACACCCCCACTTTAAACAACCTAGTGGTTAGCTGGAATAATTCGGGCGGTTCCGCCACATGTGTCTTCCCGACATCAAATCGATTCGGGAGCTGATTCTCAAGGAAGCCCATGAGACAACTTATTACATACATCCTGGTAGCGAAAAAACGTACCAAGATCTGAAGAAAAGATTCTGGTGGTACGGTATGAAAAGGGAGATCGCGGAGTATGTTGCCATATGTGACAACTGTCAGAGAATTAAGGCAGAGCATCAAAGGCCCGCGGCTTTGTTAGAGCCGTTGCAGATTCTCAGTGGAAGTGGGATGAGATTGAGATGGACTTCATAGTCGGTTTGCCTCGCACTCGAGCTGGTTATGACTCCATCTGGGTAGTAGTGGACCGCTTAACAAAGGCAGCTCATTTCATACCAGTCAAGACCACCTATAATAGTGCAGTGTTGGCAGAGTTATACATGTCCCGGATTGTATGCTTGCATGGAGTACCTAAGAAGATAGCATCAGATCGAGGAACCCAATTTACTTCTCACTTTTGGCAGCAATTGCATGAAGCCTTGGGCACGCATTTGAAATTCAGTTCAGCTTATCACCTGCAAACAGATGGTCAGACTGAGAGAACCAACTAAATTCTAGAAGACATGTTGAGGGCTTGTGCTTTGCAAGAGAAGTTAGGTTGGGACAAAAGGCTACCTTATGCAGAATTCTCCTACAACGATAGATATCAAGCCAGTTTGAAGATGTCACCGTTCCAAGCACTCTATGGGAGGAATTGTCGAACTCTGTTGCACTGGGACCAACCCGGCGAAAGGCAGGTGTTCGGTCCGGATGTTTTGCTTGAAGCCAAAGAGAATATCATAATGGTCCGAGAGAATCTAAAGACAACACAATCCAAGCAGCGAAGTTATGCTGACACAAGAAGAAGAGAGCTGAGTTTTGAAGTGGGAAATTATGTCTACCTGAAGGTGTCACCAATCAGGGGAATTAAAAGGTTCAGAGTCAAGGGCAAGCTAGCACCTCGATACATCGGACCGTACCAGATTCAAGAAAGACGTGGAGAAGTGGCACATCAACTCAGCCTACCAGAAAGTCTGTCAGCAATGCATGATGTGTTCCATTTGTCTTAGCTGAAGAAGTGTTTGCGAGTACCAGAAGAGCAATTGCAAACCGAGGATCTGAAAGTTCAAGAAGACCTGACATATATCGAGAAGCCAACTTAGATTCTGGAGATAACAGACAGAGTTACTCGAAGAAGCACCATCAGAATGTGCAAAGTCAAGTGGGGTCATCATTCAGAGAAAGAAGCAACATGGGAAAGAGAGGATGATCTGAAACCTAAATTTCCCGAGCTCTTTGCTAGCCAGCCCTGAATCTGTAGGGCAAGATCCTTTTTAATGGGGTAGATTTGTAACACCTTGTCCCCTATCCTCCCCCTGCGCTCTCTCCCCCGCTCGGTCACCTCATTTGCAGACCGCGCCCAGCTCACCCCTTCTCGCCCGCCCGTGCCCGAGCACCGCCCGAAGCACCGTTTCTGCCTCACCTATGTCGTGCTGATCCCCGCGACTGCGTCACGCTAGTGCCCCATTTCTGCCTCATTCGATGTCGTCGTTGCGTCCGTCCCCGAAACCCGCCGGCTCCGCCTGAGCTTCACCTCACCTGAGCTTCGCCCGAGGTAAAGATCGTCGGTCGCCTCCCTTTTTCTCTCTCCCCATTTCTTCTCTATCTTTGCGTGTGCGCCGGTGAGGGTTGATGGTGGTGCTTCACCACTGGGCCGTGTCCCTCCAGCCAATGGTCGATGTCTGCATGCCCCTCCCTCCCCGTGTCGTCGTTGGCCACGGCCAACGGGCGGCACTCTGTTTCACGGCCGGGGAAGGCGAGGACCCCGACATCCGGGGCCCACTAGCAGTCTCCCCGCGCCAACTCCTTCCCTCTACCCCTCTATGCCGCTGACTGGTAGACCCCATTCGTCAGTGTGTGTCCGCGTGTCCGTGCCTGCGCATGCCCTAGGCCGCTGATTGGTGGGCCCGACCATGCCGTGGCCCCGCCCGTCAGGTGCCCTTGCCCTTGCGTCCCCGTCGCTTCCCCCCCATCGTCCGAGCCACTGACCCGTGGGCCCCACCTGCTATAGCGCTCCCGCACTCGCTTCCTGCACAGAGGATGCCCGGGCTGCTGACCCGTGGGACCCGCCGGTCAGCCCTTGCGTCAGGTCCCGCACACCCGCTTCTAATCTCGATTGTCCATTTCCGATCGGATGGCTGAGAAGCCCAGATTTTCACTATAGACAGTTTGCTTAAAACCCCCTCGGTTCCTGGGTACTATAACCCGTCATCCCTGGTTTTTGCAGCCGAGCCCCTGAGATTTTGCAGAGAGAACCCTGGGAATGTATTTAATCACAGAAATAGGTTTAGTTTAGGGTTTTAAATTCCAAAACTTGTTTATTTCATATCTTTTGCATATGAACTCCAAATTTAGAAGTTCAAATTGCAAAATGTTTATAAGGTTATTCTTTATCTATTTAAATTATAATCTTTCACTTTTTGCATGTCTGAATTTTATGACTAGATAATAGGTTCATTTAAAGTGGTGGGTTACTTATTAAAATGAAAATAGAAGGGTAAAGCCCTAATGACTATTCAAGTGTGTAACTTTGTAAACTTAATTTAGTGTAATGCTATCCATTAAATACCTTTAATTAAGTAAGTAATTTATTAAGGTAAACTTAATTAGAGAACAGTAGACCATTAGAACATAATGATCTACCCTGGAGCATAGAGTTCACTTTTTAATCTGTACCACTTCTACTGAACCTGTGTTTGATCTGTTGCATATGTTTGGTGTAATGTTCTTTATTATTCCCCAAGTGTGTTGAATGGATGATTACTTTGTGTAGACAACGAGCAGTCTGTGGTTCCCGAGTGTGTTACCGGAGACTTTCCTGAGCGGCAACCTAGTGACGGTAAGTGTCCTCTGACCCATTATGCCCTATTTACTTTCTAATTCATTATCCCACATTACATGATTAAAACCTAAGGATTGACTAGCTTTGTATTTATCTTGTCCTTGATTACCTTTTTGGGTTATTATGATTACCTTCATGTTATTGCTTTACTTTAATCAATGAACATGATGAGAATATTTATGATACGATGATGTTATTTTGGATTACGATGATGAACCTATGATACTTTAGGGGACTCAGGTTATTTCCTGAGTACCTCTCCAAAACCGTAAGGACCTGTTCGTTGAGAGACCACTCGGTATAACAGTACAACCATGAGGGTGGAATGGGATGCCCTTAGATGATTAATTAGAGGAACTTGAGGTGTAGTCGACTTCGCCATTGTGCCGTCAATGGGGTCTGGGCACAGTACTTGTTCTGCCGAGGCTAGGTGTCGAGGTTCTTTCGTGTTGCTTTTGTTAGTCATCCTTCCTGTGGGGAGAGATATTGTGTTTATCAAACTAGAGAAACCTAACGGGCGGCTATGACCTATGGGGAATCTTTGTAAAGGCTACATAGTGAATCCCTAGCCATTCACCTCGGTAGTGAAGATCAGGTCTGGACAACCCAGGCTAGGAAGGGATCCCGACTCGTGGGTAAAGTGTGCAACCTCTGCAGACTGTTAGAAACTGGTATATCAGTCGTGCTCACGGTTAAGAGCAGCCTTGGGATCCTCTTTGATCAGAACAATTTTTGGATACTTTTATGTTGATGGTAAATGGTTATGATTATAACTATGGTTTCTGGTATTTCCTCTTGGAGGGAGTACTCTTGGGTAATAACTTGGGTTTATTACTAAAACCGAGTTTTTCTACTAGTAATAAATACATGAGCAACTAAAAGCAATTACTTTAAACTTAACCCCACATACAGCTAGTCCACTTTAGCCAAACGGGTCGTTGTGCCGTCAATGGGGTCCGGGCAAAGTACTTGTTCTACCGAGGCTAGGTGTCGAGGTTCTTTCGTGTTGCTTTTGTTTGTCACCCTTCTTGTGGGGAGAGATACTGTGTTTATCAAACTAGAGAAACCTAACGGGCGGCTATGACCTCTGGGGAATCTTTGTAAAGGCTACATAGTGAATCCCTGGCCATTTACCTCGGTAGTAAAGATCGGGTCTGGACAACCCAGGCTGGGAAGGGATCCCGACTCATGGGTAAAGTGTGCAACCTCTGTAGACTGTTAGAAACTGGTATATCAGTCGTGCTCACGGTTAAGAGCAGCCTTGGGATCCTCTTTGATTAGAATAATTTTTGGATACTTTTATGTTGATGGTAAATGGTGATGATTATAACTATGGTTTCTGGTATTTCCTCTTGGAGGGAGTACTTTTGGGTAATAACTTGGGTTTATTACTAAAATCGGGCTTTTCTACTAGTAATAAATACATGACCAACTAAAAGAAACTGCTTTAACCTTAACCCCACATACAACTAGTCCACTTTATCCAAACGGGAGATTTGCTGAGTACGTTGATGTGTACTCACCCTTGCTTTAAAAACCACCCAACCCCAGGTTATCCCCATTGCAATCAGTGCTCATGAGAAGATGAAGGCAACATGGAGGACTTTCAGGAGTTTCAGGACTACGATGATTTCTAGTTGTGTTTAGTGGCAAACCCCCAGTCAGCTAACGCTGAAGGCCTTATCATTCTATGTTTCATATCCGCACTTTGATTATGATTATGACTTAAGTTAATGACTCTGTGGATGTCTTAGACATCTTGATGTAATAAAGTACTATTTCCGCTATTACTTTGAGCAATGTGTGATGATGTCCAACTATGTAATCGCTATGTACGTGAGTTTCTGATCCTGGCACATACATGGTTCGCATTCGGTTTGCCTTCTAAAATCGAGTGTAATAGTCTCATTTGCAAGATTTTTGGTGTCTTTATTTAGGAACTTCTTTGGACACTCAATCACACGAGGTTGGGAACCAAGCCAAGATTGTTGAAGTGCAAAGATTTTTACTAGCTCTCATTCACCTCCTCCTGTCAGCTAATCTGGTCCTTTAATTGGTATTAGAGCGAGTTAAGGATCATTCGATCTCAGTCGGTTCTTGATCCAAGAATACGACTTGAAACATGACATTAGTAAGCCACCATTCTTCAATAGATCAAACTACCCATACTAGAAGATCCAGATGTCGGTATACCTTCAGAGCATACCCACTGTCTGGTAAGAATTTGGGAGGGAACAAAAGGGAGTAAGGGAGTGAAGAGGTAGTGCCAAGATGGTGCAACACACATGAGCTACAGTAAGTAACAAGAAAGAAGACAAGGAGATAGAGGAGCCATATGTGATTCCTATTTTCCCTTGCCATACTAGATAGGTTAGCACGACGTGTGCCAGAGTCTATAGCACAATAACTGCCATGTCGTATAGAGTGACATGGCAAAGCTTGTTATATCACTAAGGCTGGTGCCAACGCAGGAGAGATGGCGGGCAGTAGGGTGCTCATGTCGCTTGGCCTGGAGCGAGAGGAGGGCAGGACGGCGTCCCCAAGTGACACTGCTTGTGCCTAGCGAGAGCGGATGATATCGCCCCACTGGGCAATGCGCTGGGGCGGGCGATGAGCGGGCGGAGCGAGTTGGCACATTCTGATTGGTCCATGTGGCCACGTTAGCGCCACATGTGCTAGATGTTGCAACTAGCTGATTTTGACCGTTTGGAGTCCAAAAAATTTAAAAATTGCAAAAAAACACAAATTTCATCCCTAATAAATCTATAAATTGCCATGCCTAGGTGGAGTTCATTCCACACACCATTTCATCTCATTTCTTTTCTCTAAACTCCCCTCTCGTAACACAATGTCGGGTTGGTCCCCATATTTCAACTCCTTCACGAATCCCTTGCAGTCTGATGGGTCACAAATGTGACAGAACCTCCCAAGTCATTAGGCCCACCTACAGTTGTCCTTGTCCAGCGGACCTCGGGTAACCCTGTAGATGCTTCTAATTACTTGATAAGTTCGGTATCTGTATTCCTTGCCTTTCCCAAGAGTGTTTCACCCGTCACGCAGATATTACAACACATCAGAGGAACGAATAAGCGGAAGCAATTACAGTAACTTAATTTACATTCATAAGATATAGAAAGAGTGTTATTATTACAGACTAGTAGTATATGAGTGCGAAAATATTATTATTACAAACTCGAGAGGCAAAAACCCCTCCCGTTTAAAAGTATAAAGCTTTTAAAAGGAGGACAACATCCTCTGGGACATCACTCTTGAGCTTCTTCCTTTGGCACCACCTTAGAGCAAAAGCAACAAAAGTTTGCTGCTTCCTCACCTACAACAACATGGGTTCGAAAACCCTGAGTACGAAGTGTACTTTCGCAAGTCTTACCCGTCAAAATAAAAGACTCTCAAGGATATGCTGGCTTGAAGGAGTCAAGGTAAGGCTTAATCAAGAATCAAGACTCTGTTTGCCAAAAATGCTTACTAATAGTGGATCCTTAAAAATCCAGTTTTATTAGCAAGTTAAGTCATTACCTGAATCTAGAGTTCATTCTACCTTAGTTCAAGCACTTGGCCTATACTAGCCATCTTTTTATCAACCCTTCTTGTTCGCTGGAATGCTACGTGTAGGGCAGTGACCAAGTCTTCATGTTCGAGAAGTAACGGCGATCCGAATCGATTAATACCCAGTTGGGGATCTCCAATCACACAACATCTATAGCACTTAACCCTTGCATATGTCAACTCGCCACCGAGGTTCTTAAGACCAGATCAGGTTCACACCAACCGAGAGCACAGATACACCACCGTCCAGCCTCTTGCCACAGAGGGTACACGCTACTCTCGCCATCTCTCCACTCCCATTGGTGTTGTCTTATTCTGGTATTAGTCTGCCCGAGGCAAAGCTTACCCATGATGAGGCATGTGACCAGTTAAAAGGTCCTCGATCATCAAGCCTACATCGAGACGGCCCTTAATCGACTCAGACGGAGACACTACACCGAAACTCTCTTCTCGTGCAAGTCACCCGCCCGGTCTTAGCTTTATCATTTCAACCCAAAATTTGGTACCTGTCAGAGGTATGTCTTTTCCGATGTTGAACCCATCACGGCCATGATGGATCCACCATCATGTTTTATTTTTGAAAACATCCCATCCTACTTGAAGCATCTCTTTTGTCAAAACAAAACATTTTGTTTGTCTAGAGCAAGACTAAGCATTAGAAAACCTTTTCATAAAACAGGTGATCAAGGAAAGGTAATCAAGCTTCCAAGGAAAGAAAATGCATCAATTGTTTAGCACACAACTCCTCTCACCTAATGCATCAAGCAAGTGAGAAAGATTTTAAAATAGCAAGGAGGTGGCAAATGCACCGAGGCTTGCCTTGTGTTATAGGAGAGTCGGGCTCTACTCCACAAATATCGAAATAAAAGCAGTTCCCGGCAGGTGGGTCTTCAGGTGGTGGTGGTGCAACTCCTTCTTCTTCAACCACTACTTCTTCTTCGTTTTCTATATATATCATATATAACCATGAATGCTCATGTAATGCTTATGAAAATGCAATAATAAAGGTACATCATATTAGTTCTTGAATACAATTTTCCTTCATGGTTCTCTAGAAAACTAGGGTTTGTGGAGTCAGTATTTTAGTTCATAGGACAGGCACTACATAGAAGTTTAGGGTTTAGGTATCAAACATTGTCCAAATCATTTCTAAGTTCACCCAAGGTTTCTAAATATCTTTTAAAGCTTATCCAAAAAGTTTGGTGATTTTTGGAGTTACTAAATAATTTCTAAAATTCCAGAGGTATAGGTTTAAGCCATTTTAAATATTACATAATTCCTTGTTTGAACTAAAAATCATAAAACTATTTTTATTAAATACAATAGAAATTTAGGAGCCTAACAAAATTGGTCTCATATTTTTAGCATTTTCCTGGAATTTGCTATGGATTTTCTAATTCTGGTAGAAAAAGAAAAAGGAAACAGATCAACAGTGCTGGGCTCAATCTGGCCCGAGACGGCCCACTACAGGCAAAAATGCGCCCGCGCGCGCCTGCGGTGTCGAGTTTACACAGAGGGCCCTGACGATTTGAAAAACCAGCGAAGAGTCCCCCGCACTATTTGTTTGAGTCACTGACAAATGCAGATAGGCCCTCCTCCTTTTTCTTCACAACTCGCGGTCCCCGACGGTGAACGGCGCCAGGCCGAGCTCCGGCGAGCCTGTACTGGCCAAGACACGTAATGGTCGTTGTTCTATCATGGTTGATACCTAATTAAACATCTAACAGTCGTTTCCCCTCGATCAATTGCACGGTTCGAGCTCCCAACCTCTCTGCTCACGGTGACCGCACGATCAACGGATAACACGAAGTGTTCCCGGTGATCCTCTGGGTCCAAGCTTAATTGGATGGGTCAGGGAGTATCAAGAGCACATAAGGATACAGAAACGAGGAACCAGAGGACATGAACGGACCTGTAATGTGTGGCCCGTGAATTTGGGATGGCGCGGTGGCGGTCGGAGAGAGAGAGAGGAGAGCACTAGCGCAAGAAATTGGTGGCTTTCACTGTGGCAAGCTCATCGGCGATCACCGGACATGTGTAATACGAGCTACTGCGACGTAGTAAGGTACCAAGGCACGTGGCGCATGGTCGATAGGTGGCTAACTCCGTTTAGTTCATCCGAATCGGCCGTGAGTCAAGCGGACACAGTGGCCGGAGTGAAACAGTAGCTCAAGTTCATCCACAAGTCGAAATTTACTACCCCGAGCAACTATCAGTACTCTGTTGAGCACGAATCGTAGCGTTAGGCACGAATCCAAGTGCACGGCTCACAGGCGACGAGGTTCTCTGAACCTGAGATATTTGTGTTGCACTGTACCATCGGAATCCTTATTCAAAGCACCTGACAGCCAGAATTGCAGTGCCCAGATCTTGGATTTTTGTGTGAGAACTTGCTAATCCATCTATAACAAACTTGTAGCTCTATATACCAGCTACAATTCTGCTATAGGGATCTTGCTCATTTGCTTACTCCCTTGAGCAAGAATCGAACCCAAAGTTCCTCAGAACTCATTGTCAGTCAGTGTTCAGTCTTAGAGTGGTCTGACAGCCAGACTTTAGGGCTAGTTATCTCCACTTTTTCTATGTCAACAATGCTTAACCACTTAAGCAAAGTTGTGCTCCTATGATAGCTCTATAAGTTTGATGTGTTGACCCTAGGCAAATTCCTTATATTTTTAGAAATACAGAGCTCCAAAGTCAGCCCTATTCAACAGATTTTGGACTTAGTCACATGAGAGTATAGAGTGACTTTTTGCAAATAAGCCCAAATATCATGGATTGATTTGCAAATCCTAAAATGTGTAAAACATATTATTTGAGGTGCCCTAATATCATGGTTTTTACACTTTGGTCCAAAAGTGTACAAAATTTACACATAACCACCTAGGGTTTCAATTCAGGGTTTTCCAGGGGTCTTTTTAGGGTTTTTAAGACTTTAGGGTTTTGGTGTTGCCCAGGTCCATTAAATATGATATCTTATGACCATTTCTAATGAGTTTTGGGATTTTAACTTATTTGGGCTTCACTTTCACTCATAATCCCAGTTTAGGGTTAAGTACTCTAACCTAGGGTTACTCACATCCCAAGTCACATCAATACAACTTGTTTGAAGTTTTTGCCTAGTGAAAGCACTCTAAGTGTAACAAACACATGATATTCCAATGCTCATGATGTTATGCTCAAATTTTAGTGATAGTAACACCAGGGGTGTTACAACAAACCCCTCCGTTTGATGAGTCTTCTCCACCACATTATTGCTTCGATGTTAAGCTTCAGTCCCCGTGCACTATTTCTGGCTACACGTCCACCACCATACCCTTATCCCTATCATTCATATTCATACCCACCACCTTCATATGGTCAACCTCCAAGTTCCCAAGACAGAATTGAAGCTTCTTTCCTGGTACGTTCGTATGACTCTCCTCCACCTGCTGTGGATGGAAGTCAAGCTTCTTTCCCAGTACCTCCATACGCCTCTCCTCCATGTGCTCCACCTCCATATGGAGCACCTTCTTATGGTCCATATGTCCACCTCTGTATGGAGCACCTCCTCCAATTCCACCTGCATGTGTGATCTCTGTTGTATCTGAAAACCAAACCGAGGAAATTCCCGAGAAGAAGGAAAAGCATCCAAAGTGCCTAGACTTTTGGACATCAGATGAGGAAAAGCTGATGATTGAATGCTTATATTTTTAGTCTTGGCATTCTTAGTTTACTTATATTATAGATTTTATTGTAGGTTAATGTTTGGATTATGCATTCTAATGATCCCATCTCCGGCAACAATAAGACCAGGTCAAATTTTTGGGACCAAATAGTGACAACATACAACTCTACCTCTGACCCTCACCTTCATCATACCGCCAAGCAACTTAAAGATCATTGGGGTACCTACAACCGGAGGTCACCAAGTTCAATGAATACTACCTCCAAGAAGAAAGGTTGCATCATTGCAGATTAGACTATGCAATGGTCATGGAGGTAGCAATGGTGTGGTTCGAGGATAAAATGGGGCATCCATTCAAGCGCCATCAATGGTGGCAAGTTGTTCACCACAAGCCTAAGTGGTCAGCAAACCATGGTCTTGATAGTGGATTTAATGGGACTGCGAATAAGAGACCTCGACTCGGAGTGTCTGGTGAATGTAGTTCTAAAGGCACTGAAGACACCGAGGAAGAAGTGTCTGACTAGTGGGGTGTGATAGGGCAAAGACAGCTACGTGAAAGGCGAAGGCGAAGAAGAAAGGGAAGGAAGCCACAAGAAGCGGGTAAACAAGTGAAGCATTTAAAATAAAGAACTTGTGGGGTGGATTAGTAAAGGTCAAGCTTTTGAAGCAATGGAACATCCTAAAGGGCCTATCAACCAAGGATATGGACCCAACTGAAAGATGTAATCATTCTAAGATCATAAAATGGTCGAAAAAGAACTTGGTCTGGTCGATGACGAAGAAGAGGAACCATAAACGAAACGGGAAGAGGACGAAGATGAGGATGAGATCGAGGACTATGATTAGATTTATGTAATTTTTAAACTTATCATGTACTTTTTTAATTATTGCACTTTGTAATTTTTAATTCAATAAAAAAATTAGTATGTTATGCGAGTTCTATGTGTTGAAACAAATATGCGTGAATTACTTAATTCTTAAATAAAAAGCTAATGTGGTTGTAGACTGAGACTATAGCTTACTTCAGACTATACACTAGAGGAGCAGGGACAAGCGTGAAGTCGAGAGCTTACATGGTAGAAACGAGAGGGAGATGGTATGATGGCACCAACCTAATCAGTGTTTGGTCAACCTGACATGATAATAGGCTTGTCGTGCCAAGTAGGCTTGTTTGCCACCTCAAGGTTGTTTAACCGTACCCAAGACATTGGCAGATAGAGAGCGTTCGGTTTTATTAACTAAAATTTAGTTTATACTGTTGGGGGCCTTCGTCTTCCGAAGGTCCTCAAAAACATGGCTAACCATTTGTTTTTAGCATATTCTTAAGTATTACAAGAGCTTCGTTACTAGAAAAGGTTCGACATAAATCAACGGAAGTACGACGAAGCAAGCTTCGTCGCGATGAAGCAGGAAGACGATGTAGGGAGAAGGTGTTCTTCAAGTTGTTGAGTGCAAATGACAATGATGTCCCTGTGACATTTGTAAACCTTGTATGTAATTGTTGAGGGTATGAATGTAATAACATATGAAGTTGTACGATTTCCTATAAATCGATGAATAGTACCCCTGTCCTGTTCAGGCAGGATTGTAATTGCATTCACGTCATTGCCTTCAAACAAGCCGAAGGTAACAATGTAATATGAACTTTGACATTATTAATACATTCAGTACAAAATGAATATATTGCATGATATTATATTCGTAACTATCTTTTTATATTAGTTATTGATGAAGACATGTTCTTCATAACCTTCGTCCAAGATTCGTTATACCCGAAGGGAAATAACGCTTCGAAAGAAGGTCATTAACGTTTAACAAATGTGTTGCCTTATTCTTTATTCACAGCAATCGAAAACAAGTGAATAACATTGGTGCCCACCTCCAGTGAACTCAAATGACCATCTTCGTCAAGAAGAACTCGAACAACTACCTTCATCATGCCGCCGAAGAAGACAGCAGCGCCAGGGGCTACCCTGGCACCTCTGGACACCAATCAAGATGGGCTCCTTCTAAGGGAGGCCCGAAGCCAAAAAAGGAAAGCTATTAGCCCAACACCATAGGAAGAAGAGTTGGACCATGAAATCAGGGATCTAGAAGCTATTCATCAACAAGTGGAGAGAGGAAGGGAAAAGATGCTTTGGCTGGCTGAACTTCAGAAAAAGATTGATTAAGCAGTCAAAGAGATGTGTCACATCACACAAGACAACAAGCAGACATGAACCACAGTAGAGAGAGCTTCGTCAAGAAAGCACAAGCCATGATGACTTATGGTATGACGACTTTCATCATGATAACATTGATTTTGATGATGCTTTCCCCCTAGCTATAGAATTGTAGTCTACCGCATGGCCACCTTCATACAGACCACCCCAGCTTCCCAAGTATGACGGGAATTCAGACCCAAAGCAGTTCTGTAACACCCCTGGTGTTACCAGAACTAAAATTTGAGCATGGCATCATATGCATTGACATGTCATTATGTTTGTTACACCTAGAATGCATCCACTAGGCTAAAACTTCAAAACAAGTGTGATGTGGTGACTTGAAGTGCTCCTTAACCCTAGAGTAGAGTACTTAACCATGGGACTGGGGCATATGGGTGTATGTGTGGCCAAATTGAGTATTATCTCAAAAGTTATTAGAAATGTTCATAAGAGCCTAAATTTGATGGATTTAAGTGGCACACAAACCCTAGGGCACTCAAAACCCTAAGAGGAACCCTAGAAAACCCTAAATTGTGCCCTATGGAGTGATTTTGATTTCTAGGCACTTTTGGACCAAAATGCATGTATCAAAGTGGTAAAGTATAAAAAACTAAACAACTTTTACATTGGAGGATTTTCAAGTAATGTGGTCCAATTTGGACTTAATTGCAAAAAGCCTCAAGAGCATCTATATGGCTTAACTCTAAAAAATCAGTGTGATTAGGCCAAGTTTGGAGCATTGTATTTCCTAATCTGTGAATATTTTGCCCCAAGTCATTACAATAAACTTGTAGAGCTATGTTAGGGGTACAAGTTTGATTAAGTGACTAAGCATTGGTGTTGTACAGAAATTGGAGAAAAATAGACATGAAGTTGGAATGTCAGTCAACCTTAAGACTGAATCTTGACCATCAGTGAAATTGGATGAACTTTGAGATCGATTTGCAGAGGATTTAGTGGATGTTTGAGCAAGGTATTTGTAACAAAGTTGTAGCTGGTACATAGGGCAACAACTTAGATATAGGCAGGTGAGTGAGTTGCCACAAAAAATTTGAGAGCAAAGCCCTACAAGTTGCTCGGTCAGACAGACTGAAAGGAGCTTGCGATGATGGTACAGTGACTAAACCAAATGCAAGGTTCAGTGAACCTCGCCGCTGGTGATCTCCGCTCCACGATTCACACCGGTGCCGCGATTCGTGCCGGTGTGGAGTGGATAACCGTGGCGGGTAAAAGATCTTGGGTGAGGAGGGCTTGGCTAGAGCTGAGTCACCGTCGTACCCACTTGCCCGCGCGGTCAGTGAAATATCGGCGCCGGTGCTCGCCGTGATCACAGCGAGGGACATGTAGTCGCCTGATTCACCGCATTGTCATGGTCGTGGCATCCCCTAAATAGTGACCGTCACTCGGTGAACACTGCGCTCCACGGTGAGCCTCGGTAATCGTCTCGCCGGGAAGATAAGCCCCGCTCTCCTCCCAAATTCGGAGCCACCGCTTTGAGCTACTATAAACCCTAAACCCAGGGGTGAGCTCGTCGTCTCAAGGGGTTGAATTGGAGAAGGAATGGAAGTGCAAGGGTTTATGCACAAATGTCAGTGAAACAGAGAAATAGTGTCGCAGGCTCTTCACTAGTTTTTCGAATAGCCGGGGACCTCTGCGCAAAATGACCAGCGCGGGCGCGTTTTGCCTGGGCTTGGGCCGGATTGGGCTAGATTGAGCCCAATATTATTCATCGTTTTCCTTTTTCTTTTTTCTGCCAGACTTGGAAAATTATAGGAAATTCTAAAAAATGGTAAAATTATAGGACCAATTTTGCTAGACTCCTAAAAAATGGTAAAATTATAGGACCAAACCTGGAATTATTTGGCATTTAAAGATGACTAAACCTAGCCTTTTAGAATTTTAGAATTAATTTGGTAGCTCCAAAAATAATAAATTTTTTTGGGTAATCTTAGTTTGATGATTAAAGCCCTTGGGTAGAGTTTGGCATGCTTTGGACATTGTTTGGTCCCAAACCCAATACACTAGCTTCCTAGGGTATAATTGCCTAACCATAATAGAGTACTAACTCAAGAAACCCTAGTGTCTAGTGTGTATCGTGAAGGAAAGTTGTATTCAAGATACAACTTGGTATATTTTCATTATATACTTGCATATTCATAGCATCACATAAGCATTCATGTATATGTATTGTTATGTATAGAAAATGAAGAAGTTGTAGTCGAAGAAGAAATTGCCCCACAGGCTGAGAATCCCCCGGTTGAGAACAACTTCTATTTTGACATCTGTGGGGCGGACCTTGAGCCTCCTGCAACACAAGGCAAGCCCCGGTGCATTTACCCCTTTCCTTGTTGTTTTAAACTCTTTATCACTTAAGATGATGCATTAGGTGATAGGAGTTGTGTGCTAAACAATTGCTGCATTCCCTTCCTTGGAACTGATTACCATTCCTTGATACCTATTTACTTAAAAGTTTTCTGATGCTTAGTTTTGCTTTAGAAAACAAAATGTTTTGTTTTAAATAAAAGATGATGCTTCATATGGGATGGAAAGTTTTCAAAGGAAGGACTTGATGGTGAATCCATCATGGCCATGATGGGTTCAACATCTAAAAAGATGTACTCTGTCAGGTACCAAACTTTGGGTTGTAAATGATAAAAACAAGACTGGGCGGGTGACTTGCACGAGAAGGAAGTCTCAGTGTAGTGTCTCCGTCTGAGTCGCTTAAGGACCGAGCCTATGTGGGCCTGCTGACCGAGGACCTTTTAACTGGCCACATGCCTCATCATGGATAAGCTTTGCCTCGGTCGGACCAATAATAGAAAGGCCACCACGCAATGGGAGTGGAGAGATGACAAGTAGCGTGTACCGTCCGTGGCAAGAGGCTGGACGGTGGTGTATCTGTGCTCTCGGTTGGCGTGAACCCATTCTGGTCTTGAGAAACTCAGTGGCGAGTTGACATATGCAAGGGTTAAGTGCTACATATGTCGTGTGGTTGGAGATCCCCAGCTGGGTATTAATCGATTCGAATCGCCGTTACTTCTCCGACATGAAGACTTGGTCACTGACTTACATGTAGCAATCCAGTGAACTCAAGGGGTGACAAAAGATGGCTAGTATAGGCTAAGTGCCTGAACTAGGATAGAAAGAACTCTAGATACAAGTAATGACTTAACCTGATAAAAAACTGGATTTTTAAGGATCCACTATTACTATTAGTAAGCTTTTCTGCAAATAGAGTCTTTGATTCTTGATCAGCTTTACCTTGAATCCCACAAGCCAGCATATCCTTGAGAAGTCTTTTTCCTTTGTTAGGTAAGACTCGTGAAAGTACACTCCGTACTCAGGGTTTTCGAACCCATGTTGTTGTAGGTGATGAAACAGCCGAGTTTTGCTATTTCTGCTCGAAGGTGGTGCCCAGTAAACTGGTTGGCGGGAGGATGTTTTACCTCCCTGTTGTGTAATAATAAGTTATGTGCTCATATACCCGGGGTTGTAATAATTACTCTCTCTATATTTTATGAATGTAAATTAAGTTATTGTAATCCGTTTCCGCTTATTCTTTACTCTGATTGTGTGTGTAATGTCTACGTGATGGGTGAAGCGCTCTTAGGCGATATGATGAAGATACGGATGACCAAACTTGTCGAGTGATTATGCGCATCTACATGGTTGTCCAAGGTCCTCAGGACAAGGACATCTGTAGGTGGGCCTAATACCTTGGGACGTTCCGTGACAGCTGGTATCGGAGCGAAGCCCGTCTCGACATAATGTAGTACTTCAAAAGAATTTTAAAACACTTACCTTGAACATTATTTCATTCTTATCTTACCACATTCTGGTAGTCACTTACCTTTTAAAAGTCGGTAACAGAGTGCTAAATAAAGGTATATGTAGGAAATAGGAGATCAATGAAAAGTTGATCCCATGATTATTAGGTTATGCATGCAATGATTAAACTACCCTAAATAAAATTTTCCCCTCTTATGGAGATATGGCGCGAACCAAGACCACTCTGCGCAAATCAACCGGACCACATGGTGTACCCCGGCATCAGCTGGCCTCTAGGCATGAAGGAAGCAGCAGTGGAAGCAACGACCCTATAGGGGATTTGAAGGCCATAGTGGAGCAACTCAGGTCTGAACTATGCCACGGGTGTAGGGAGCGTGCGCGCGATAGCCGCCGCATTGCTGAACTATCAACAGAAGTTACTCGCCTGCAGTAGGAAATTACGGAACGCGATACAGCCATTGACTGGGCCATAAACTCGCACTCTTTCGCCTTAGATTGTGAAGCCAAAGCTCTAGCTCGAGTAGCAGAACTTAGCGCATCCCTGGAAAACCTGCAAGTGTATTGCAACACCCTGCATGAAGAGGTGCACGTATTGTATGACCGACTGCATCCGAGAGTGCCACCAGAAGTTGCAGCAATGGGAGCAGGACCATCTGGAATAGCAAATAGAGGACCTGATGGGGAGTTGGACCATTTTGGGGCCCCTCCTTCCATGAACCTTGCAGATGAACGGTCTCCTGAAGCAGGCAGTGGAGCAGCTAAGGCCGAAGAGGATTAGAGTAGTATAATTTAAGTAATGTCCTTATGTAATAAGTAAGGAAGTCAAGTTGTATACTGAGTATGTATAATTATTACAGTTCCACAATATAATAAAGATGGTGTGTGTTTGGCATGTAATAATTCAGGATGTTTTTCTTCCTTAGATGCCATCGCGAACTCATACTCATGATGGGGCAGGAACTTCCCGCGGCGGGGAGGACACTCCCAACCCGCCACCTGTACCTCCTACCCTGGCTGAAGCTATCGCTGCCTTGGTCAACGCTACCACCGATAACACGCGCTTCTTGCGTGAAATGGCGGGAAATCAATTTCAACAACACGGAGGAAGGGGTCAACCTTAGGGACCACGAGACACCACTTATCTAGAGTTCTATGAGACCCGTCCACCGCTCTTTGTCAAGGCAGAGGAACCCCTAGAAGCTGATGAATGGGTGCGAGTAATGGAACAAAATTTCGAGCTAATCTGATGTACCGAGACATAGAAGCCCCTATTTGCCGCCCAACAGTTGAGAGGCCCTGCCAGCACCTGGTGGGCAAACTTCTCCGCTATTCAACCTGTGGGACACCAGGTCACGTGGGAAGAGTTCAAACTAGCATTTAGGGAACATTATGTTCCAAAAGGAGTGCTACAGATGAAGCTGGAAGAATTCATACGTCTGAAGCAAGGGGGAGATTCTGTGATGCAGTATCTCAACAGATTTAATCACCTCTCCCAATATGCCATTGATCAAGTAGACACAGACTTGAAAAAGAAGAATTGCTTCATGAGGGGACTAAATGATAGACTCCAGCGCAAAATGGCTATGTGTCTGGACCTCACATATAGCAGGGTAGCAGGGCTGTCAGCACAACACTGTCAGTTGAAGCTAAAATGCGGGACAAGGAAAGTCAAAAGGATATGCGGGTGAAAGATCAACTCAGGGATCTAAAAAGAAAACAAGGTTGGTAATCCGACTTTTCAATCCAAACCGTTCTTCTCCTCGCCCACCCACATATCCCTTCAGATAGCCCGTGTTCAATCGTCCTACTCCTGCCCCCACCTAGAACAATCAGCTGAGTGCCCCTGGTGCTCGTTTCTCTGCATTTCTCGGTTCCTCGAGTGGCAGCTTCAATTGTGGCAAGTCTGGACATTTCATCAAAGACTACCCCTACCCGAAGCAGAACAAAACAAACTTTCAATAGACTTCCGGGAACACAAATCAAGGAAAGGGAAACACGACCAACCCTCCAGCGGGCAGAAATATGAAGAAAACTGGACGAGTGTATTATACCAAAGTGGCTACTACACCGGAAGGCGAACCGGTGATGATGGGTATGTTTCTCGTTGCCAACCATCCAGCAACTATCCTTTTTTATTCTGGTGCATCACATAACTTTATGGGCAAGACTTTTTTGGATAAGCATTGCATACATATCACTGAATCAAGAGAGGGATTTGTTATCCACTCACCTGGGGGTCAGATATTTACTAAGGAAGTAGTCTTCCACGTACCTGTAACCTTGGTCGGACATGAGTTCCCTACAAACATGATTGTTTTAAAGGGACAAGATATAGATGTGATTCTAGGAATGAACTAGTTAGCCCAGAATAAAGCCATCATCAATACAGAGTTATGGTCATGAAGAAGTACAATTGTCCATCCCTATAGTTGTCCCAGTCAAAGCACCTGGACAAGTTTTTGAGGCCATGGTAAAAGAAATTCAGGATATTCTGGTTGTATGTGAAATTTCGGATGTATTTCCCAAAGACTTGCTAGGATTCCCTCCAGAAAGGGACGTGAAATTTGTGATCGAGTTGAAGCCTGGTACGGCTCCTATTTCCAGAAGGTCATACCGTATGCCACCTAATGAACTGGTGGAACTCAAGACACAACTACAAGACTTGATGGAGAAAGGTTCATTAGGCCAAGTTCATCGCCGTGGGGATGTCCAGCAATCTGTGACAAGAAGAAGGATCAGACTCTTCGAATGTGCGTGGACCATAGACCCCTCAATGAAGTTACTATTAAGAACAAGTGTCGTCTCCCTCGGATCGATATTTTATTCGATCAACTCACCGGAGCCCGGTGTTTTCTAAAATTGGTCTCAGATCGGGCTATCATCAGATCCGTATCCGAACCGAGGATATAACCAAGACCACATTCACCACTCGGTATGGGTTATTTGAATACTTGGTTATGTCTTTTGGATTAACAAATGCTCCAGCCCACTTCACATACTTGATGAATTCGGTATTCATGCCCGAGTTAGACAAGTTTGTAGTGGTCTTCATTGACGACATTCTGATTTATTCTAAGAATGAGGAGGAGCATGCAAAACACCTACGAATCGTGTTAACGCGCTTAAGGGAACATAAGTTGTATGCCAAATTCAGTAAATGCGTGTTTTGGTTGGAGGAAATCCAATTTCTTGGACATGTTTTGTCTTTCAAAGGGATTGCGGTCGATCCCAGCAAAGTCAAGGATATTCTGGAATGGAAATCACCTACTACAGTGCATCAAGTTCGGAGTTTCCTTCGATTGGTTGGTTATTACCGTAGATTTATTCTGGATTTCTCCAAAATTGTTAAACCCATTACTAGGTTATTGAAGAATGATACTAAGTTTGATTGGTCCTCTAAATGCAATGAGGCTTTTGAACAGCTGAAAGTGTTGTTGACCACTGCACCGGTTTTGGCTCAACCAAATATTGAAAAGCCTTTTTATGTGTATTGTGACGCATCAGGTAGTGGACTTGGATGTGTCCTAATGCAAGAAGGATGAGTGATAGCCTATGATTCAAGGCAGCTGCACCAGTATGCAGAATATTATCCAACTCATGGTCTGGAACTAGCTGCAGTGGTTCATGTCCTTAAGATTTGGTGTCATTAACTGCTGGGGAATATATGCCATTTGTATACGGATCACAAAAATTTGAAGTATATCTTTACCCAGTCAAAATTAAACATGAGACAAAGAAGGTGGCTTGAGCTAATCAAAGATTATGACTTGGAAATTCATTATCACCCAAGAAAAGCTAATGTGGTGGCAGATGCTTTAAGTCGCAAGACTTTTTGTCATTGTCTTACAGTAAGAGCACCTGACACCACTTTATGTCAAGAAATGGAAAGGTTGAATCTAGGGATAATCAAACAAGGAACCTTGATGAATTTGAAGCTTGAGTCAGTTCTTCTACAAAGAATTATTGATGCTCAAAGAACAAATAAGGGTATGAAGTATATTCATGAGAAAATGGAGGCCGACAAGGCAAATTGTTTCAGAAAAGATAATCAGGGAGTAATATGGTTTAAGGATCGCATAGTTGTAACACCTCTGGTGTTACTGTTACTAAAAAATTTAAGCATAACATCATGATCATTGGCATATCATGTGTTTGATACATCTAGAGTGCATTCACTAGGTAAAAATTTCAAATAAGTTGTAATGATGTGGCTTGATATGTGATTAACCCTAGGGTAGAGTACTTAACCCTAAATTATGGATTATGGGTGAAAATGAAGTCCAAATAAGTTAAAACCTCAAAAGACATGAGAAATGACCATAAGGTATTACATTTGATGGACTTTGGTGGCACCAAACCCCTATTGTGCCCAAAACCCTAAAAACAAACCCTAGAAACCCTAATTAAAACCCTAAGGGGGTAGTTGTAAATTTTGTGCACTTTTGGACCAAAGTGCAAATATCAAAGTACTAGAACATTACAAATCAAGTACTTTTCACTTTTGAGGATTTCCAAGTCAAATGATGAAGTTTGAACTTGTTGGGGACTTGTTCTCAAATGCTATGAGTTAAGAACAAGGCAACACAAAATGTTAATGGTTAAAGTCCTTCGTCCTTCGAAGCATTATCTCCCTTAGGATATAATGATCTTCAGACGAAGGTTATGAAGGACATACCTTCATCATCTTAGTATGTAATAATGAAAGCAGAACCATATGAAACATGGAAAATAACATGAACAATCATCTTGAATCGTCAGATTATTTATATTCTCATTATCTCATCATGGACAAACATTAATAACAGTAAATTACATTAGTACCTTCGGCTCGACTTAAGGTATCAGTCCAAGAGTGACGTGCGAGTGAATACCAGTCAGCGTGAACAGTACGGTGTTACTTTTCATCTATTTATAGGCACAGGACGTAGCCTGTGTAAAATTACATCCATGCCCTTGATATTTACTATTGACTTAAGGACAATCTATCGAGGACTAGATAGCCTTTTCCTCTTTAAGTCGGTTTCATTTTCCATCGCTAAGCCGAAGCTTCTCCACGCGTAGCTTTGGAACTGGTTCATCCTTCTCCCAGGCCACACTTTTCATATCGTGTACAGCTTCATCCCAAGGCCGAAGGTCCCTGTGAATGTATTATACTTGGAAAACATGTTAGTTGTGTTTTTGAGGACCTTTGGAAGATGAAGGCCTCCAACAGTAGCCCCTCGCAGTATTAATTTGTTGTAACAATGAATTCAGACTGTGACGTGAACGAAGGCCTTAAGCCGAAGGTCCAAAAAACACCTTCCCTTCGCTAGAATAGAGAAAGTCAATGACAAACGGGGCCCGCCTAGTTGCAAAGCGCTAGGCGTATAAATAGGAACCCACAGCGGCAGCATTTGATACGTCGTTTCTACTGCTTGCGTTATTTTCTCAAGTTTTTAATTCTTGCTTAACATCTCTCGCCTGATTTTGGAGCTTCGGTTTAAAGACGTGCTTGCTCCATGTCTGAGGAGAAGAAGATGACTGAGGAGAAGAAGATAGCTGAGGATAAGAAGTTGTATGAAGAGAAGAAAGTTGTGGATCCTTTTATTGCTGGGTTTTATGAGTCTATGGCGAAAACGATTACAGAGAAAATTACTAAGGAGATAATTGAGGGTTTGTCTGAAGATTCTGATGATAGTGATGATTATGATGTGGAAAGTGGAGATGAAGATTTTGAGGACCGGCCCTGGCGGCCAAGCCATACCTTCTTCGGAAAATCGACCATTAAACAAAGTCATATTGACACCATGAGAGGAAGATACTTTCGAGACATGTCTATTGTGAGGGTTGGAGGACATAGCACTGCCCCTGCTCCTGAGGAAAATGAAGTTGTTGTTTACCAAAGCTTTTTGAAGGCAGGCCTTCGGTTCCCGTTGAGCAAATTTGTGGTTGAAGTGCTGAAGATATTCCAGATCTTTCATCAACTTACCCCCGAAGCTATAATTAGGATGGGCTTGTTTGTTTGGGCTGTAAGAAGCCAAGGGCTGGAACCGAGCGCGAAGTGTTTTGCAGTATGCATGAACTTTTGTACGAGACAAAGGCGACCGGCAAAGAACAGTATCACAACAACTTCAGTTGTTACGGATTCATTGCTCACTCTAATGCAAGCTACCCGGTGCCAACATACCAGAAAAGATGGCCCGGGGCCTAGATGGAGGAATGGTTTTATGTTAAAAATAATCTGATTGAAAGGGAGGATATTAAGGAAATTATCCAGCGCCCCATCTGGTCTCGCTTCGGCCTCCGAAGGCCGAAGGTGGTTATTGAAAGTGACATCGAAGCATGCCAGAAGGCCTTTAGCAATGTTTGTGCTTTCATTGGCACAAGAGATATAATCCAAGAGCACATAGCCTATAGGGTGTGGCCACTTGTGGATAGCTGGGAAATGCCGAAGGATACTACTGTTGAATCCATTGAAGGTGGCTTAATTCGATTGAAATCTACCTTCAGATACAGAGAGAAGTTCGACGAACCAAATGATGACTAGTTGAAATGCATTGAAGCTACCAGCGACGAGCTGCTTGGGACATATTCCAAGGCCGAAGATGATGCCTTGTCCGCAGCCTTCGGGGGTCGGGGAAAGAAAAGATTGAACAAGGTTTTTGATGCAATTGGCTTCATATATCCTGATTACTACTACCCCTTGAAGAAAGGAAAAAAGTGGAAAACTGCCGCTTCGGCCACCACCGCTGTGCCGAAGGGCAAGAAAATGAAGGTTCTGACGCACCGGCCTCGATATATTGAAACGGCCATAGTGCCTGAATTTGATGAGGGGACCTCCTCCACTGCCGAAGCAGAACAAGCCGCTCCCGCCGCTTGGAGTGTTGAAGGGTCTATTGTAGTGCCGAAGGTGCCTACAGTTGGGCTAGCCGAAGCCAAAGATGATGCGGCCAAATAGCCAAATTAGAAAAAAAACAGTGAAAATGCCAGGAATTATGAGCCCACCAGCAGAGGCAGAATTGCCGAAAGTGCAAAAGGCTCCTACCACAACTCCCGCGAGAAGGAGGATGGCCAGTGTGCTAGACGCTGTCATGGAGACCACAAAAGCCTTGACCCCTGCTCCTACTAAGAAAGTTGTCGAAGCTGTCAAAGTCTAGGCCGAAGCCAAAGCTGGATCTTCAGTGCCCATTGAGACGAAGGCTGCCGCGCCTGAGGAAAAAGTTGAGCAACAAACTCCAGATACCGGCATGGCAGCGGGGCAAGACATGATAGAAAAAGCTAAATCTCCTGCCCCTGAAGCTCTGACCGAAGATGTTGATTACATTATTCGACATGCTTCGGGGAAAAAATTATCCAAAGAAGAAATCTTAGCAGCCAGACACTACGCCCAGAAACTAAAATATCCGAAGGGGGCCTTAGTGTTCAATGGTATTGACGAAGATGATTTCCTATACTGTCTCCTGGACAACAAAGAAATATCTGTTTGCCGGGAGATAGCCAAAAGTATGGGATTTCCGAAGCTTGAGGAAGGCCTTTCGGCCATGTCGAAGGATGATATTGCTGATAGCCTTGAATACAACAGTATAAAGGTAAAGAAGTTGTTTAACTTTAAAGTTGAAAATGAAGTATTTCATTGTCATGCTTAATTCTTTCTTTTCTTGCAGGGCTTAATTCTTAGCAATGCCTTGAGGGCACAAAAGAGTGCCGAAGAAGAAAGCTGCACAATAGCTCTCAGCAACCTTCTCTCAGAGGTAATTGAGCTGAGAAACGAAGGTTTGGAGAAAGACAAGATTTTAAATTCATTGGTGAGTAAAATGAAAGAAGAAGCTAAATACAATGCTCAGGCCGAAGCCTAAAAAGCCGAGGTTGAAAACCTTCGGAAACAACTTGTCAAAGCCAAAGAAAATTGTGAAGTCGCAAAGGCCAGCCAAGAAATAAGTGAATGGTGGAAGGCCAGGCTAGATAAAAATATTGAGGAGCTTCACGAATCCAAGGAAGGATGCTTCGAAAAGTCCATGGATTGCGTGAAAATTTTGAAAAACAGCTTTGCAAAGGTAGGTGCTTACTCCTCTGAGGAGAACTTCGTTCGAGGCGACCCCGAAGGCATCATTGAGTGGATAAGTGGGGAAGCTAAAGCTTTTGAGAAAATTCTGAATGATCGAGGAGATATTTGCGCTTTCTCTGGCGCTCGGGGAATTGCAGTTATTCTGGAGAAGGCTGGATGCGATCACGTCAAAGCTGCAGCTCAGGCCGAAGCCGCCTTCTCCATAGACGACACGAAGGACCCTTCAGCCGAAGCAACTTTAGTGGGTGGAAAGTTTTATTCTGGTGTCTAGGTAAACGGTGGCCGAGAATTGGCCAACGAAATTATAAAAAAGAATGAAAAAGACACCCATGACGCCCGAGAAGAAGCTAGGCAAACTGAAAAGGCTGCTGAACGCGAAAGGCGCATAGGTATTGTTTTTGAATTTTAACTTTGGTACTTACTTTGTGGCTTCAAACTAATAGTTTACCTACTACAGCTGAGCTATCACCGCTGCCAGAGCCGTACAATCCCCTGGCTGATCCGGAGATGAAGGAAGCACTGGATGTTATAAGCATTGGAAATTCTATTATCGACGAACTTGTCGACAAGTTATTAAATGAAGCCACAGAAAAGATCCTTAGAGAAGAGTACACTTTGTAGTAATAATACTTTGTAACTTTATTGTAAGAATACTTTGTAATATTTGATGTATGGAACAATTGATGAGACATGTAAATTACTATAATATATTTCTTTACGATGCGTGAAATTTGCACACATACCGTTTTTGAGCCTTCAGTGAAAAAACACCTTCCCTTCTTTTCATGCTTCGTAAAGAAAGAGACCCCTTCTATGGAAAGTCTGATAAAACTGTATTTCCCAAAGCTTACTTTGTGCTTCAGCACATTTTCATTTTGACAAAGCATTTGCCGAAGTTTTGCTTCGTATTCAATTTTTGTGCCGTTAATGCAATATGATGTATGATGTAACGTTATGCGAAATGATATGATGATATGATGCAAAATGATGACGATGCCGAAGACACACACCACACGCCCACACTGGAACACACGACTCTGCATCCCCTTAGGAACGTCTTTTGAGTCTTTAAGCTCTGCATCCCCTTAGGAAGGACTTTTGAGCTTCTTCACCTTATATTTCGGTGGTATTTGGCTTTACATTCCCTTAGGAACGACTTTTGAGCAGAAAACTTACGCTGTGCTCCCTTAGGAACGACTTTTTTGCAGCTTCGAATCATAATTTTTGGCTCTGTATTCCTTTAGGAACGACTTTTGAGCAGAAAACTTACGTTGCGCTCCCTTAAGAACGACTTTTGAGCTTCGGAATTTTACTCCGCTTTCTTAGACACGTCTTTCGAGCTTCGTAAATCCATGAGGAAGATATATTTCACTCTGGTGCAGGCACAATTATTACAAGAAATTGAATTTAAGTTCTTCATTACTTGTTTCTCACACAAAAAATAAAATGGCATAAAAGATAAGGATATTCCTCAGTATATATGCTTTGATTCTGGTACTGTGCTATTGACTGTACAAGCTTCGGACTCCTCCCTGAAGTCGTGCTGTTGTTGGGCATGTTGGTGCCCTTCTGGCTGCTGGCTTCGGGTATGAGTAGGTGGCAATGGTGGTGGTAGTGGGAGCTAGGGCCAGGAAGCTTGTGAATGACTTGCCGAAGCAACAGAAGTTGTAGGTTGATTACCCACGTATTCTGGTATATAGGGAGAGTAGCACGAAGCAGTATGTAAAACCTGTTTCGGCTGATTCTGTCGTGCTTCTGCTTCGGCAATCTCTTTTTTGCTTCTGAATGGTGACCTGGCATGTTCTTGTAGTGTGGCCCTTGTCTTCACCACAGAATAAGCAATAGAGTTTCCTGGGCTGATGTAACACCCCAAAATATCATTTTGGATAATTTAGGAAAAAAATATATTCTGAAGTAAAAATAGTTGTGTTGAAACAAGTGATTAAATAATAAGGTCCAATATGAATGATTGCCGTAGTAAACTATGTAGAATTAGTTAAACAATCTATTAATAAAAGATTATGCATTAGAAAATCTTTTCTAACAAAATAGATGAATATGAACTTTTGAATATACTTTAAGTTTGACTACAAACAATGTGTGTATATGTTGCATATTGGAGACATTCTTGAATAAATAAAGTATTTAATATAAAAATATAATTACATTTCATGCTGAATTTTTGTATGTGCATTTTAACTAAAATCCTAAATTTGAATCTTGTATGAAATTATAAATTTCAAATAGAATTCAAATTAAAAAAATAGAAAACTGAAAAGAAAAAAAAAGAGAGCAGACCTGCGTCTGGGCCTAATCAGTCGCGCCAGCCCATCAACACCGCACCTCGCGGCCCACCTAAGCGCCACCATGCTCACCTCCATGCACGGCTGGGTCACCCACGTGTGGGTCCCGTGGGCAGGCACACACGCTCATGCTCCCTTGCCACTGCTTTGTGGGCCCTGCTGGTCAGGTTTGACCCCCACCTTGCGCACGCCCGTCAGCCACGATATGCGTCTTGCGCTCGCCATGCGCGGAGTTCTGTTCACCTGTGCGCGAGTATTGCGTGGTCTGGGGATTTAAAACCAAGCTGGGTCTTCCCCCTCGGTGCCATCCAACGTGTGATTGCGTCGTGCCGCCATTGGCTCAGGGAGAAAGCAGGAGACAGAGAGAGTGGGAGGCCGCCGCCGACGTTGTCCTCCCCTACCGCAAATCTCGAACCAGGAAGGGATCGAGTGAAGTGGCATGAGCGTCTGGAAACTGTCTGTGGTCTTTCCGGGTGCGATTGTGGGCCAACGACGTCGGAATCGCTCGCCGTAGCTTAAGTGCCGCCGCGAACCCGCCTGATGTCGAGGACAGCTTCACTCCGCCACCCAACCCTCGGTAATGCTCAGTTTTCTGTTTCGCCATGCGCCTAGGTCCACGTTGCACCGGTTCAATTTGGTTTTGGAGGTTGGGTGGTCCGGTGGGTGGCCGTGCGCAGATGGGGATCCGCTGTGGGCTGAACGCGCCGTTGTGCTTGGCAGTCGGACGGGGAAGGAAACCCCCTAGTCGTCCGATTGGCTTTGGGCGGCTAGGATTAGAATAATGGGCAGCGTTTCAGTAGGTAGATCTGAGCCGTTGTAATCGAATCGGATGGAGACGATCCAATTTAACATTCAAAATTGTATACAAGGAATAAATAGTGAATTCCTTATTTTATGTGCCATGTTTGCATCATAAAAAGAGCATACATGTAATTAAGAGGAATTAATCAAAACAAATACTTTTAAAATAAAATAAAGTGCATATTGTTGGAGTTTTATATGTTTGTGCATTAATAAAATAATAAGTATAATAAGATAATAAATACTAGAAGTTGAATCAAACCCTAAATTTGAAAATAGGGTTTTGAAAATAAAAAAGAAAAGAAATACCACATAAAACATAGGGAATAAATATATACATAAAAACATTCTCTTCATCTCCAAATGTAAATTGGCACATTTTGATATAAGTACAAATCCATAACTGAAATTCAAATTTGAATTTGAAATCTAAAAGGGGAAATGAAAACCTAAATTTGAAAACGAAAAAAAAGAAAAGGTTAAAAACCAGTTGGGCTGCCTCCCCTCAATTCGGCCCAGCAGCCAGAAACCACCCCGCGCGGCCCAACTTCCAATTCTCCACGCACGCGCCTGGTCAAGCGCCATGACCGATGGCCCGGCCCCACATGGAAGCCTCCCTGTCCGTTCTCCCTGTTGCGCGTATTGCCTTGGTGGTCACTGACCGGTGGGCCGGTGGTGTCAGCATCTTCTTCGTAACAACCGCGCCTAAATCTCCGGCGTATGGATCGTCCGTGCGGCGTGGGTTGTTGACCGGGCTTCCTCCCAGCCTCCCTACAAGAACGGCAGCCATCCTCGGGACTACCCCTCCATGTTCGTAGTCCACCCGAGCCACGCCTGCAAGCTTGCGGAATCTGTCGCCGTCGTACGTCAGCTATGCAGAGATTCGCCCCGGCGAGCTCACCTCCGCACCACCGTCTCGTACCTATTCCACCGCCCACCAGAAGTACCTGGGCACGGGGAGCCGTGCGTGCCTCGGCAAGGACCGGGCGGCCGTGGAATCCTCCGTCCACGTGCTTCGCCGCCACGAAAACTTCCTTCGCCACGGACCGACCTTTTCACCGCATCGATCGCCGGTGAGAACACCTCCTCCAGTCTCGCCATGGCCAAGTAGAGCTGTCGCACATGTTCAATTAGAAAATGGGGGCGGGGTTAGCAAAACCGGACAACTCCGGCGAGGATGGGGAATGGCGCCACCGTGGGGGGAACTCTGCTCCGCCGTCGGCATTCGTTCCGCGGGTGAGCAAATAGGTTTGGTCCGTTGATCTTGAGAGAAACGGCGTAGATCGTGACGCGCATCCTGTTTTGGTCTAGTTAAATCGGTGTCGTGGGATCTAGATCCAAAAGCCCTTATCGCGTACCGGTTCAACTAATGTAGATCTAATCTAGGCCGTGGAAGTGAGATCGTGCGGTCTACATAGAATGCTGGTTTATTTACACCTAAGTCTAATCCTGGGCGCTCGCAGTGGATCGGACAGCTCACGGGAGCCGATACCGCTTCGCCGGCTGATTTGCAATAGAGCCCTTCGCTTATTAGATAACTAACCCGCCATCCAGAGGATACTATTCACCGAGTCTAGAGTTTTCTTGCGCCAAGCCCCCTGCTGTCTCTGGTAATCTTGCGCCCAGTCCAGAGCCGGCTGTAAATTGAATAATGAATTAGAAATAGATTTTTAATATGAGAATAAACCCTAGAAATTGTATAATCCATAGAAAATTCATATGAACCCCGAATTAATTCATTCTAATTTCTAAAATTTTGTAATATTATTGTCTATCATTTAGAGTCTCTGTGTTAACATGAAAACAGTAAGAAAATTTATTTCTCATTTAATCATCTTTCAAGCATATTAAACCTTAGGAAATTCATAACTTGAAATCTATAACTCCAAATTTAATGATTCCAATTCCAATGATCTCATTTTAATGTGTAGATTTTTACTGTATATTTTATTTACATGTTTGATGTGATGTTAATTTATGTTATACTATGTATGTATTGTGTTGATGCGAGTAGACGAGCAAGCCACTGTGGACCCTGAGGTTCAGCAAGTAGAAGTAGCTGAGCAGGAGCTCATTGAAGGCAAGTTGTGCCCTTGATCACTTACTTTTTCCCAGCCATGTTCTTATTAATTATAATGATCTGCATAGGATAATTTTGATGGGACCCAATAGGTTACCCTAGTTTTGGCTATTTTATACCTTGTTTACCACTGGAATATTTCTTTGGGTAGTACCTGCTATTGCTTTATGTGGATTTGGGTATGAAGATACTTTATTCATAATTACTCTTTTATTCTCTTTTATTATTACTGTTCATGTTAAGATCATTATGTTAATGGAAACATGGAGCGACCACCCGGGAAAACAGTGCTACCACAAGGGTTTAATGGGACGCCCTTGGCTGATTAACTAGGAAAGCTAGTGGATGTCTTCCTTACCCGAAAGGGGCAAGGGCAATAGGGGAGTGGTCAGTGTAGGGAGGTCCTTGGGTTGATTTTGCTGTGATGGCGGTCAGGCGAGGGATTCCTGCACTGGAGCTTCCTATAAACTGTAGCGGGATTTCTGAAGCTAGTGGAACTTTGTAAAGGCCTCGAAGTGTTACCCTGCCTCGCCTCCTCGGTAGAGGTGTATGGGATTGGCCATCTCTTGGCAGATGGGTAACATGACTTGTGGGTAAAGATGTGCAACCTCTGCAGAGTGTAAAACTGGTATACTAGCTGTGCTCACGGTCATGAGCGGCTCGGACCCTCACATGATTAATTTATGGAACTAAAACTCAATTTGACATTTGCATCGCATTTGGGATTATTTTACTATTTATTTTCTTTATTACTATTAAGGTTTGGTATTTACTTACACCTAGTAATTGCTAATAAAATTTTGACCAACTTATAAAAGCAATGTTCAGCTTTAGCCTCTATTTCATTCATCAGCCTTACACTACATGAACTCCCACCTTTGGTGAGTTCATACACATTATTCCCCATGACTTGTTGAGCTATGAACGTATGTGAGCTCACTCTTGCTGTCTCACACCCCCCACAGGAGAAGAACAGGTGGTCGAAGTGGAGCCGCCTAACTCTGAGGCATTCGACTTGATCTAGGTGGTGTCTCCCAGACAGCTTTCTGGCGCCAAGGATAGATTTTAGATCCTGCGATATTTATCTCTTATTTTGTAAGACTTCCACTATGTAATAAAGTACTCTGATTATATTGTGACATTTATCTCTATACATTATGTTATTATATATGTTGTCTTCTTTGGCGCATGTATGAGATGCACCCGGCTTTGTTCCTTAAAACCGGGTGTGACAGAAGTGGTATCAGAGGAAATGTTGACTGTAGGATGAAACCTAGATAGAAATGGACAAAACCCTTACCTACTTATCTTATTCTGATTCATTCTATACTTACCTTACTCTGATTCTTTCTATACTTATCTCATCCTGATCCTATCTCACCTTTTGTTGTTTCACTCTGATTACTCTTATCTCTTCTACTCCGAGACAAGATGGATTTCACACCTTGGAATCCTACAACTATGATCTTTTTAAGAGATAGGGAACCTAAAACAAAACAATTTTCTCTATTTAAAAAATGTTGGTTGATTATTCTGATGATTAATGCATGATTTGCTTCTTTGATTGATTGAAATAGTATAGACGGGCATCTTAGCATGTACCACCATAAGGTAATGTATTAGCGTTAGTATGTGACACACTAATCTACTTAGCTAATAAATCTCCCAAAGTAACATGCCTCGTAATTACATGCCTTGTCTACAATCCTTTCTTTCGTACCCTGTGTTTCTAACCCAGATGGGCTACCCCTACAGTGTTAGAAGAGAGCACTATAGACGTGATCCTTGGTATGTCATGGCAAAGACAATTTATATACTGTGCTAAAGGAACCATAGAACTCACCAGTTCCAAAGGAGAAAGATTTGAAGTTAGAATTGCAGTAACTACCGCCACCAAACTAGCGACATTCTTAGTCGATGGGAAGTTTGTTGGTGACAACATCCGAGTGGTTAAGGATTTTCCGGGTGTCTTTCCAGAGGAGTTACCAGGGATGCCACCAGATACGGAAGTTGAGTTTGTCATTGATCCCTTACCTGGGCTGCCCCTACTTCCAAACGGCCATACAGGATGTCTGTAGAAGAGTTAAAGGGGACTGAAGAAGCAGTTAACGGAATTACAAGAGGTTGGGTACATACGTCCGAGTTCCTTACCTTGGGGAGCACTAGTTCTGTTTGTACAAAAGAAGGACGGATCACAGCGGATATGTGTGGATTATAGGGCCCTTAATAATGTTATCGTGAAGAACAAGTATCCGTTACACCGCATTGAGGATTTATTTGATCAGATGAGAGGTGCAAGGGTATTCTAGAAGATTTATCTCCGATCGGGTTATCACCAAATGAAGATTAGGCCATCGAATATTCCCAAGACAACTTTCTCAACCCGATATGGATTATGTTCACTGTTATGTCATTTGGATTAACTAATGCACCAGTTCATTTTATGAATTTGATGAATAAGGTGTTCATGGAGTATTTGGATAGTCGTCGTAGTATTTATCGACAATATTCTTATCCATTCTAAGAGTGAAAGTGATCATGAGGAACATCTGAGATTGGTGCTACAGAAGCTACGAGATAATCAACTCTACGCCAAGTTTAGCAAGTGCGAGTTTTGGATTGACAAGGTGCCATTCCTTAGACATATTATTTCTAATGGAGGAATGTAACGCCCTGAATTTGGGGGTAGAATTTTTTCTTCTTGTCTCTCACCAAATTCAGGCGTTACCCCTTTTCTTTTCTCGTTCCCTCGCTAAACCTTGATCTTTTCCAAAGTTATAGCGGGGTTTGGCTTGGATTTCCCGTGTAAAGAAAAACCCTAAATTACTTTATTTTGTGTGAAGCATCATGCCGAACCATGCATATTTTTTGGGTGTTTAAAAATGTGAAAGCCTTCATTTAGGAGAATAGATTTGAGGAAAAAGGAAAAACCTTTTTCTTTTCTTTCCCCCTCCCCCTTCTCCTTTTTGGCCCAGCCCCCCCCCCCTTGGCGCGCGCGGCCCGGCTGGCCGGTCGGCCCAGCCGGCTCGCCCCCTCCCCCCCCCTCGCGTCGTGGGCCGGCTTGGCCGCGGCCCACCTCGCCCCCCCCCCCCCCGCCGCGCCCCCGCTTTGGGCCCATGGCCGGCCCAGCCGTCCCCCCCTCCTTTTTCTTTTTCCAAAAATCCCTCCCGCGGGCCCCGCCCGTCATTCCCTCGCTCTCTCTCTCCCCAAACCCTAACCGCGCCGCCGCCGCCTCTCCCCTCCCCGGCGCCGCCGCCGCGCCGCCCCCCTCCGGTGAGGCCCCCCCCTCCTCCCCTCTCCTTCCCCCTTCTCCCTCCTCCTCCCTCGCCCGCCCGGCCACCCGGTTCGGCCGCCCCCGCTCCGGCGAGCCCGCCCTCGCCTCGCCCCGACGCGCCCCGCCTCGCCGCCCCGGCCGCCCCCGGCGAGCCGCCCGGTCCATCCCCGACCCCGGCCCTTCCCCGCTCCGGCCGCCCTCGCCCGACCCCGCTCCGGCGAGTTCGGCTGCCCCGCGCCGCCCCGCCTCGCCCCCGGCGAGCCCCGCGCCCGCGTCGGCCCCGCCTCGCCGCCCTCCGGCGAGCCGCCCTCGTCCGGCCCCGCTCGGCCCCGCCCTCGCGCCCGCTCCGGCGAGCCGCCCGCGCGCGCCCGCCTCCCGGCGAGCTCGGCGCCCCCCCCCCGGTTCAACCGCCCCCGTGCCCCGGCTCGGCCGCCCGTCCCCGCGCTCGGCCTCGTCCGGCCGCGTCCTCGCTCGCTCGCGCTCGCTGGCCCCGGCGTGCTTGCCCGCTCGCCCCGCCGTGCCTTGCTCGCGTCGTGTCGGCCCCTGCGTGGCCTCGAGCTTGGCCCAGCGTGCCTATGGCGCGCGGCTTTGAGCTCGGCTAGCGCACGGCCCCGACGTGCGTACGGTTAGTCCGTGGCGTGTGCGTGCGGCCTCGCGTGCGTGCCCGCGTAGTGCGCGTGCCTTGGCACGACTCGTCGTGCCTCGTCTACCCCCTAACCCCTCGTCTACCCCCCCCCCCCCCCCCCCCGTCTCCTATATGCGCTAATCACGTCGTTTATATTAATAAGGTAGGAGTCTTAATTTGGAAATTGGTTACGATAGTTAATTTGTATATTCAATCGTCTATCTTATTCTATGTTAATCTACTAAAAGTGGTTGCGATTACATTAGTGCATGTAGCTAATTCTTTTGTTAGAACTAATTAAAACTAGAGCACGTGACGTCTAGTCTTTCGTTTACCCGTAGTGTCCCTCGAGCATAAGCCTCAACCCTTACGAGACTTTCCCTCGTTTCTTTCTAACCAAGGTAAATTCATTATCGTATGTGGTATTCTGTGCATATTTGCTTTACTTGTTCTCTCGTATGGTGTACTGTTGGTTTCCTAATTTCAATGGATGGATGTATGTATGTTTGCACCCGCTTAGAGAACGATCCAGTTGAAGAGCCCGAGGAACTCGCAGGAGAAGCCCCTGAGCAGCAGCCGGTTGGTGGAGGCAAGTGTCCCTTGACCTATCTATGTCCTATTCATTATTTAATTCACCTCCCGCTTTACATATTTATACCTAAGGATTGACTAGCTTTTGTTATCCCTGTCCTTGATTACCTATTTGGGTTGGATTATTACTGTTTAGCTCTATGCTATTGCTCAAACTCTAATCAATGAACATGATGAGATTATCTATGATACGCTGTTTTCCCTTCTCTTATTATGATGTTGTACTTGTGACCTTCAAGGGGGCTCGAGCGGTTTCTCGAGTGCCTCTCCGTAAGGACCTGTTCTATGGATGACCGCCCGGGAAAACAGTGCAACCATGAGGGTAGAATGGGGTGCCCTTAGCTGAATAATTAGAGGATCCGGGATGTAGTTCACTTAGCCGTCGTGCCGTCAATGGGGCTCGGTGTATGCGGCTCGCTCTGCCAAGGTTGATTTGTCCCTTGGGGAGGAGTGCGGTACATTTAGGAAACCTAACGGGTGGCTACAGCCCCGGGGAATCTTTGTAAAGGCTACGTAGTGATGCCCTGCTGGGTCACCTTGGTAGTGATCAATGGAGAGTCATGATCTCCGGGCAGAATGGGAATCACGGCTTGTGGGTAAAGTGCACAACCTCTGCAGAGTGTTTGAAAACTGATATATCAGCCGTGCTCACGGTTATGAGCGGCCAAGGGAGCTCCAGTGATTAGTGGTACTTGATCAGAGACATTATGGTACAGGTGGTTATGAGATCGATGGTTCTGGTTATGACTATGGTGCTGGTAAGTGGTATTCTTTCCGTTTGGAAAGGGTACATCGGGTTAATAACTTGGGTTAATGCTAAAACTTGGCTTTCTACTAGTAAGTAATAATCTGACCAACTAAAAGCAACTGCTTGACTTATCCCCACATAAAGCTAGTCCACTACAGCCAAACAGGATACTTGCTGAGTATGTTGATGTGTACTCACCCTTGCTCTACACACCAAACCCCCCCCCTAGGTTGTCAGCATTACAACCACTGCTCAGGCGAAGATGAAGCTGTGGAAGGAGACTTCCAGGAGTTCCAAGACTACGACGAGTTCTAGGTGCGGGTTAGCGGCAACCCCAGTCGGCTGCCTGTGAAGGCCGCAGTTATCTACGTTTCTTTTCCGCACTTTGATTTATTGTAAGAACTATATGGACGTCTCAGACGCATGATGTAATCAACTATTATTCCCTTTTAATACTATTTTGAGCACTGTGTGATGATGTCCATGTTATGTAACTGCTGTGTACGTGAATAACTGATCCTGGCACGTACATGGTTCGCATTCGGTTTGCCTTCTAAAACCGGGTGTGACATAAGTGGTATCAAAGCCGTGCTGACTGTAGGACCGCTAACCTAGAGTAGAATGGTCGTTCTAAGGACTATAGACCTCTGTCTCTGCCTTGACTTTGATATCCCTTCAAAAGTTGGTCATACCGACCAAACCTATGTTCTACTATATATTATACCTTGCTGAAAATCATGTTTTATTCTAATCCTTCATTCACTCATGATTCATTATTTGCTGGTCCTATTAATTCTGTTCTCACCCTTTTGCTTGCAATGTCTTTTGTAGATGGCTCGACTTAGACACACTGCACGAAAGTCAGTCATCCCCTTCTTACCCTCCCGCCTTGCTGAGCGTCCGCTTCGCCGTCCCGTGGCCGGACAGTCCAGCCACATGGAGAGACTGCACCACCGCCTGCATGAGGAGCAGGAACGTCGACGACAGGAGCAGCAGGGCTCTTCTTTCTCGCTCCACCAGGAGATAGAGTCTGTGAGGAGCTGCTCCCCTGTGCTTCCTCTGGAGCCGCCCCCTGCACCACCACTGGGCGTCCCAGCTTCTGGAGTAGCTGCTGGAGGAGACCCAGACGACGGAGATGGCGACGACAGCTCGAGCCACGACACCGACTTCTCTGCTAACCTTGAGCCGGAAGGATGGGTTGCTCGACCCATCACTCGCGACGCTGCTCGCGGGTGTCACTTCCACGATGCGCTCGACACCCTGCTACGTCGGGCATTTGACCGGCATACTTGGTCCGTCGAGTATCGCTGTGTGGTCTACCAGCACAGTCGCGGGGTCTACCCGGACCGCTGGGAGGCAACTTGCTTGGTGCGCTGCCCGGAGAACAGTCTCCAGGATGCGGAGGCCTGCTCAGAGCACTATTCTATCTCTGAGCGGGACTCAGCTGAGGCAGCCATGCAAGATGCTGCACGGCGTGCGCTTTCGCACTACTGCTCGGTTTTCGGTGGGGCAGCTGACGGTCTTGACCTGAAGTATTACCCCCGCCGTTCATCTGGCAGCACAGGAGGCGTGATTGTCTCACCTGTCGGTGAGGGCAATCCTAGGTTGAGCAGCACAGTCAACCTAGCCGCCGTGCTAAACACAGAGCTGGACCATGCATTAGACGAGCTGAGTAGGGCTCGTGCTGAGATCGCCCTGCTGCGGGCTGAGCGCGCGGAACGTCGTCACTTGGACGGTGGTTCCCCCGCTCCCGTCGGGACTCAGCACCCGTACCGCTCACCTCAGCGTGGACACCAGTCTTATGGCAACCCCGACTGCAAGACCAAGATAACTCTAGAACCATAGATCGTTAGAGTTGGATCTTGTAATTAATACGAAATATATACATAGAAGCTACAGTCTTAGCGTTAGTCTCGGTTTTAGTTAGTCTTAGTTAGACAGGGTAGTTTGCTATATCCTGTGCATTTATGTTTGTCATGATGAACTATGTTTGGTTTGGATCTTTGTAATGACTGTCACCAGAGTGTGGGTATCCCCTGCATTTTGGTTTACCTATTATGTTAATGGAGTTAGTTATATAGTTGGGAAACCTTTATTCCACTCTCCTCTTTATCTGAGAAGCTGTGTGGTCTGTGTTGGAGATCAGTGAAGATGCTCATCTGTTTAGTGCTGTTGAAGGATTCTATACTCTTTTCCTATGCTGCAAGATTTGCCAGATCAGTTCTGATGTGTGGTTGCATTCTGCAGATGTCAGAGAATAGGCGCAGAGGAGGAAGGCGTGCTCAGCAGGAGCGAGCCGCTCCGCAGGATGAGGTGCCCCAGCAGCAGCACCTGCCGCCCCCGCCCCCGATGTCCATCGAGCAGATGTTTCTGATGCAGACTCAGGCAGTTCAAGCCATCGGTCAGACTTTGGCCGCCATTCAGCAGCAGCAGCAGCAGCAACAACAGCAGGCCCCACCTCAGCCTCAGATGCCTCAGATGCCTAGAGACAAGCGTGCTGAATTCAGGAGAGGTCATCCACCAACGTTCGCTCATTCTTCTGACCCCATGGATGCTGAAGATTGGTTGCGCACTGTGGAGCGGGAGTTGCATACCGCTCAGTGCGATGACAGGGAGAAAGTCTTGTATGGTCCCCGTCTGTTGAGAGGAGCAGCCCAGTCATGGTGGGAGTCTTACCTCGCCACCCATGCCCACCCTGACGCCATCACTTGGGAAGAGTTCAGAAGCAGTTTTCGTCAGTACCATGTCCCTGCAGGTCTGATGACAGTGAAGAATGAGGAGTTCCTGGCTCTCAAGCAAGGGCCATTGTCTGTCAGTGAGTATCGAGACAGGTTTCTGCAGTTGTCTCGCTATGCTCCTGAAGATGTCAACACCGACGCCAAGCGACAGTACCGTTTCCTGAGAGGCTTGGTTGACCCTCTGCAGTACCAACTGATGAATCACACATTCCCGACATTCCAGCACCTGATTGACAGAGCAATCATGACAGAAAGGAAGCGTAAGGAGATGGAGGATCGTAAGCGCAAGATCAGTGGACCCCAGCCTGGAAGCAGCAGCCGTCCTCGTTTCTCAGGCAATCAACCTCAGCAATTCAGGCAGAACCAGCGTCCACCTCAGCATCAGCAGTTCCAAAGGCAGTATCCTCAGCACCAGTACCAGAACCGTCAGAGCAATCAGTCAGGAGGTCAGTTTCAGAAGCAGAATCAGCAGGCATCTCGCCTTCCTGCCCCAGCAAACCAGCAGAACAATCAGGCAGTACCAGCTCAAGTTGGAAACAGGGCATGTTTCCACTGTGGAGAGCAAGGCCACTAGGTGATGCAATGTCCGAAGAAGGCAGCCCAGCAGCAGTCAGGCCCCAATGCCCCAGCAAAGCAGAATGTGCCTCAGCCTGGAGCAGGCAATCGCCCTCAGCCGCGTTATAATCATGGAAGACTGAACCACTTGGAGGCTGAAGCAGTTCAGGAGACCCCGGCATGATAGTAGGTATGTTCCCAGTCGACTCCCATATTGCAGAAGTGTTATTTGATACTGGAGCAACGCATTCTTTCATTACTGCGTCATGGGTAGAAGCACATAATCTTCCAATTACTACCATGTCAAACCCCATTCAAATTGACTCAGCCGGTGGTAGAATTCGAGCCGATAGCATTTGTTTGAATATAAGTGTGGAAATAAGGGGGATAGCGTTTCCCGCCAACCTTATAGTAATGGGTACTCAGGGAATAGATGTCATCCTAGGGATGAATTGGCTAGATAAGTATCAGGCAGTTATCAGTTGTGATAAGAGGACAATCAAGTTGGTGTCCCCACTAGGAGAGGAAGTGGTGACTGAGTTAGTCTCGCCTGAACCAAAGAAAGGAAGTTGTTATCAGATAGCTGTTGATAGCAGTGAAGCAGACCCAATCGAGAGGATCAAGGTTGTGTCCGAGTTCCCGGATGTGTTTCCAAAGGACTTACCGGGTATGCCACCAGAGCGGAAAGTTGAGTTTGCCATAGAGCTTCTTCCTGGAACCGCCCCTATCTTCAAGAGAGCTTACAGAATATCCGGACCAGAGTTGGTTGAACTTAAGAAGCAAATTGATGAGCTGTCAGAGAAAGGTTACATTCGGCCAAGCACCTCGCCTTGGGCCGCCCCTGTCCTATTTGTGGAGAAGAAAGATGGCACCAAGAGGATGTGTATTGATTATCGAGCTTTGAATGAGGTCACGATCAAGAACAAGTACCCTTTGCCCAGAATAGAAGATCTGTTCGATCAGTTGAGAGGAGCCAGTGTGTTCTCCAAGATTGATCTGAGGTCAGGTTATCATCAGCTCAGGATCCGACCTTCGGACATTCCGAAGACGGCATTCATTTCCAAGTATGGGTTGTATGAGTTCACAGTGATGTCTTTTGGTTTGACCAATGCGCCAGCATTCTTCATGAACTTGATGAATAGTGTATTCATGGATTATCTCGATAAGTTTGTGGTGGTATTCATTGATGACATTCTGGTTTATTCTCAAAGCGAAGAAGAGCATGCAGATCATTTGAAGATGGTGTTGCAGAGATTGCGAGAGCACCAGTTGTATGCAAAGTTGAGCAAGTGTGAGTTCTGGATCAATGAAGTCCTGTTCTTGGGTCACATAATCAACAAAGAAGGATTGGCTGTGGATCCGAAGATAGTGTCAGACAGAGGAACGCAGTTCACCTCTCATTTCTGGCAGCAGTTGCATGAAGCCTTGGGCACACATCTGAATTTCAGTTCAGCTTATCATCCGCAGACAGATGGTCAGACTGAAAGGACCAACCAAATTCTTGAAGACATGTTGAGAGCCTGTGCGTTGCAAGATCAGTCCGGATGGGATAAGAGATTGCCTTATGCAGAGTTTTCCTATAACAACAGTTACCAGGCCAGTTTAAAGATGTCACCATTTCAGGCGCTCTATGGAAGGAGTTGTAGAACTCCGTTGCAATGGGATCAGCCTGGAGAGAAGCAAGTGTTTGGGCCGGACATTTTGCTTGAAGCCGAAGAGAACATCAAGATGGTCCGAGAGAATCTGAAGATAGCGCAATCGAGGCAGTGAAGCTATGCAGACACAAGAAGAAGAGAGCTGAGTTTCGAAGTCGGAGACTTTGTCTATCTGAAAGTGTCACCGATCAGAGGAGTCAGAAGATTCGGAGTGAAAGGCAAGCTAGCACCCCGCTACATTGGTCCGTATCAGATTCTTGCAAGACGTGGAGAAGTGGCCTATCAGCTCAGTCTGCCAGAGAATTTGTCCGCTGTGCATGATGTCTTTCATGTGTCTCAGTTGAAGAAGTGCTTGCGTGTGCCAGAAGAGCAGTTGCCAGTGGAAGGTCTTGAAGTCCAGGAGGACTTGACCTAGGTTGAGAAGCCAGTGCAGATCCTTGAGGTTGCAGACCGAGTCACCCGAAGGAAGACCATCAGAATGTGCAAAGTCAAATGGAATCACCACTCTGAGGAAGAAGCAACCTGGGAGCGTGAAGATGATCTGATGGCTAAATACCCTGAGCTCTTTGCTAGCCAGCCCTGAATCTCGAGGGCGAGATTCTTTTAAGGGGGATAGGTTTGTAACGCCCTGAATTTGGGGGTAGAATTTTTTCTTCTTGTCTCTCACCAAATTCAGGCGTTACCCCTTTTCTTTTCTCGTTCCCTCGCTAAACCTTGATCTTTTCCAAAGTTATAGCGGGGTTTGGCTTGGATTTCCCGTGTAAAGAAAAACCCTAAATTACTTTATTTTGTGTGAAGCATCATGCCGAACCATGCATATTTTTTGGGTGTTTAAAAATGTGAAAGCCTTCATTTAGGAGAATAGATTTGAGGAAAAAGGAAAAACCTTTTTCTTTTCTTTCCCCCTCCCCCTTCTCCTTTTTGGCCCAGCCCCCCCCCTTGGCGCGCGCGGCCCGGCTGGCCGGTCGGCCCAGCCGGCTCGCCCCCTCCCCCCCTCGCGTCGTGGGCCGGCTTGGCCGCGGCCCACCTCGCCCCCCCCCCCCCCCCCCCCCCCCCCCGCCGCGCCCCCGCTTTGGGCCCATGGCCGGCCCAGCCGTCCCCCCCCCCTCCTTTTTCTTTTTCCAAAAATCCCTCCCGCGGGCCCCGCCCGTCATTCCCTCGCTCTCTCTCTCCCCAAACCCTAACCACGCCGCCCCTTGCCCTAGCGCCGCCGCCGCCGCCGCCTCTCCCCTCCCCGGCGCCGCCGCCGCGCCGCCCCCCTCCGGTGAGGCCCCCCCTCCTCCCCTCTCCTTCCCCCTTCTCCCTCCTCCTCCCTCGCCCGCCCGGCCACCCGGTTCGGCCGCCCCCGCTCCGGCGAGCCCGCCCTCGCCTCGCCCCGACGCGCCCCGCCTCGCCGCCCCGGCCGCCCCCGGCGAGCCGCCCGGTCCGTCCCCGACCCCGGCCCTTCCCCGCCCCGGCCGCCCTCGCCCGACCCCGCTCCGGCGAGCTCGGCTGCCCCGCGCCGCCCCGCCTCGCCCCCGGCGAGCCCCGCGCCCGCGTCGGCCCCGCCTCGCCGCCCTCCGGCGAGCCGCCCTCGTCCGGCCCCGCTCGGCCCCGCCCTCGCGCCCGCTCCGGCGAGCCGCCCGCGCGCGCCCGCCTCCCGGCGAGCTCGGCGCCCCCCCCGGTTCAACCGCCCCCATGCCCCGGCTCGGCCGCCCGTCCCCGCGCTCGGCCTCGTCCGGCCGCGTCCTCGCTCGCTCGCGCTCGCTGGCCCCGGCGTGCTTGCCCGCTCGCCCCGCCGTGCCTTGCTCGCGTCGTGTCGGCCCCTGCGTGGCCTCGAGCTTGGCCCAGCGTGCCTATGGCGCGCGGCTTTGAGCTCGGCTAGCGCACGGCCCCGACGTGCGTACGGTTAGTCCGTGGCATGTGCGTGCGGCCTCACGTGCGTGCCCGCGTAGTGCGTGTGCCTTGGCACGACTCGTCGTGCCTCGTCTACCCCCTAACCCCTCGTCTACCCCCCCCCCCCCGTCTCCTATATGCGCTAATCACGTCGTTTATATTAATAAGGTAGGAGTCTTAATTTGGAAATTGGTTACGATAGTTAATTTGTATATTCAATCGTCTATCTTATTCTATGTTAATCTACTAAAAGTGGTTGCGATTACATTAGTGCATGTAGCTAATTCTTTTGTTAGAACTAATTAAAACTAGAGCACGTGACGTCTAGTCTTTTGTTTACCCGTAGTGTCCCTCGAGCATAAGCCTCAACCCTTGCGAGACTTTCCCTCGTTTCTTTCTAACCAAGGTAAATTCATTATCGTATGTGGTATTCTGTGCATATTTGCTTTACTTGTTCTCTCGTATGGTGTACTGTTGGTTTCCTAATTTCAATGGATGGATGTATGTATGTTTGCACCCGCTTAGAGAACGATCCGGTTGAAGAGCCCGAGGAACTCGCAGGAGAAGCCCCTGAGCAGCAGTCGGTTGGTGGAGGCAAGTGTCCCTTGACCTATCTATGTCCTATTCATTATTTAATTCACCTCCCGCTTTACATATTTATACCTAAGGATTGACTAGCTTTTGTTATCCCTGTCCTTGATTACCTATTTGGGTTGGATTATTACTGTTTAGCTCTATGCTATTGCTCAAACTCTAATCAATGAACATGATGAGATTATCTATGATACGCTGTTTTCCCTTCTCTTATTATGATGTTGTACTTGTGACCTTCAAGGGGGCTCGAGCGGTTTCTCGAGTGCCTCTCCATAAGGACCTGTTCTATGGATGACCGCCCGGGAAAACAGTGCAACCATGAGGGTAGAATGGGGTGCCCTTAGCTGAATAATTAGAGGATCCAGGATGTAGTTCACTTAGCCGTCGTGCCGTCAATGGGGCTCGGTGTATGCGGCTCGCTCTGCCAAGGTTGATTTGTCCCTTGGGGAGGAGTGCGGTACATTTAGGAAACCTAACGGGTGGCTACAGCCCCGGGGAATCTTTGTAAAGGCTACGTAGTGATGCCCTGCTGGGTCACCTTGGTAGTGATCAATGGAGAGTCATGATCTCCGGGCAGAATGGGAATCACGGCTTGTGGGTAAAGTGCACAACCTCTGCAGAGTGTTTGAAAACTGATATATCAGCCGTGCTCACGGTTATGAGCGGCCAAGGGAGCTCCAGTGATTAGTGGTACTTGATCAGAGACATTATGGTACAGGTGGTTATGAGATCGATGGTTCTGGTTATGACTATGGTGCTGGTAAGTGGTATTCTTTCCGTTTGGAAAGGGTACATCGGGTTAATAACTTGGGTTAATGCTAAAACTTGGCTTTCTACTAGTAAGTAATAATCTGACCAACTAAAAGCAACTGCTTGACTTATCCCCACATAAAGCTAGTCCACTACAGCCAAACAGGATACTTGCTGAGTATGTTGATGTGTACTCACCCTTGCTCTACACACCAAACCCCCCCCCTAGGTTGTCAGCATTACAACCACTGCTCAGGCGAAGATGAAGCTGTGGAAGGAGACTTCCAGGAGTTCCAAGACTACGACGAGTTCTAGGTGTGGGTTAGCGGCAACCCCCAGTCGGCTGCCTGTGAAGGCCGCAGTTATCTACGTTTCTTTTCCGCACTTTGATTTATTGTAAGAACTATATGGACGTCTCAGACGCATGATGTAATCAACTATTATTCCCTTTTAATACTATTTTGAGCACTGTGTGATGATGTCCTTGTTATGTAACTGCTGTGTACGTGAATAACTGATCCTGGCACGTACATGGTTCGCATTCGGTTTGCCTTCTAAAACCGGGTGTGACAAGGAATAACAGTGGATCCTGCTAAAGTGAAGGAGATAATGGAATGGAGCGTGCCCACTACCGTCACTTAGATTCGGAGTTTTTTGGGGCTTGTAGGATATTATCGGATATTTATTGAAGGATTCTCTAAGATTGCCAAGCCTATGACCTCGCTTTTGGAGAAAGGAAGAGAATTCAAGTGGAATGAGAAATGCCAAGAAAGCTTTGATCTATTGAAGAAGAGATTGATGTCACCACCAGTATTGATTATGCCAGATCTACAGAAGGGATTTTACATTTATTGTGATGCATGTGGCCAAGGATTGGGATGTGTGCTTATGAAAGAAGGTCATGTGATCGCCTATGCGTCTCGTCAGTTGCGGAAGCATGAATTGAACTACCCTACTCATGACTTGGAACTGGCAGCAGTCGTGCATGCACTTAAGATTTGGAGACACTACATTATGGGAACTAAGTGTCAAGTATACACGGATCATAAGAGTTTGAAGTATATATTCACTCAGAAGGATCTCAACCTTAGGCAACGTCGTTGGTTGGAGCTTATTAAGGATTATGATTGGGAGATTCACTATCAACCGGGCAGGGCAAATTTGGTTACAGATGCCTTGAGTCGAAAGGAGCATGTTCATTCAGCTGTTGTTGCCTAGCTACCCGATGAGATTGTTGAGGATTTCAGGAGACTTAACCTAGGGATAGTTGCTCACACTGAAGGAGTTATTATTGATGTGGAACCTACCTTGGAGCATGAAATCCACAAAGGACAGATTGGTGATGCTAAGATACAAGAGATTAAGGATCTGATTACTGAAGGTCGAGGTCCATAATTCACGGAAGATGAGCAAGGCACCATATGGTTCAAGGACATGATATGTGTTCCTGATATTGAAAGCCTTCGTGAGACTATTTTAAAGGAGGCCCATAACTCGGATTATTCTATTCATCCTGGGAGTAACAAGATGTATCAGGATTTGAAGCAGAAATATTGGTGGTATGGATTGAAGAGAGATGTGGCTGCGCATGTGGCTATGTGCGATGTGTGCCAAAGAGTTAAGGCTGAACACCAGAGGCCAGCCGGACTATTGTACCCATTAAAGATACTCGAATGAAAGTGGGAAGAGATTGGTATGGATTTTATTACTGGATTGCCTCGCACCCAAAAAGGATATAATTCTATATTGGTGTTTATGGATAGATTGACTAAAGTAGCTCATTTCATTCCGGTCAAGACTACTTATAAGGTATCTCAATTGACAGAGTTATATATGGCTCGGATTGTGTCTCTACACGGTGCACCGAAGAAGATCATTTCGGATAGAGGATCATAGTTTACCTCTAGATTTTGGAAAAGTTTTCATGAGAATATGGATATGAAGTTGAATTTTAGTTCGGCCTACCATCCTCAGACTGATGGATAGACGGAAAGGACTAATCAAGTATTGGAGGACATGTTGAGAGCTTGTGCCCTTCAGCATGGTAGTAATTGGGACAAGAGTCTACCTTATGCTGAGTTCTCATATAATAATAGTTATCAGGCGAGTCTGAAGATGTCACCGTTCGAGGCTCTATATGGCAGGAAGTGCAGAACTCCTCTATATTAGGACCAGACTGGAGGAAGTCAGTTCTTTGGATCTGAACTTATTCAAGAGGCAGAAGAACAAGTCTATATAATCAGGGAGAACTTGAGGGTAGCTCAGACCAGGCAAAAGAGCTACGCTGATAATAGAAGAAGACCACTGGAGTTTGAGGAAGGTGATCATGTGTACCTCAAGGTGTCACCACTCAGGGGTATGAGAAGATTCAAAGTCAAAGGAAAGTTGTCCCCTCACTTTATTGGACCCTTCTTAATCTTAAAACGAGTGGGAGAGGTGGCATACCAATTGGAGTTACCGGATCACCTTGCGGATGTTCATGATGTATTTCATGTATCTCAGCTGAAGAAATGTCTCAGGGTACCTGAAGAACAGTTACCAATGGATGACCTTAGTGTTCAGGATGATCTGACTTATGCAGAGTACCCCATCAAGATTCTTGATACACTGACTCGTGTCACGAGAAATAAGGTTATAAAGATGTGCAAAGTGCAATTGAGTCACCATGGCGAAGATGAAGCTACTTGGGAGAGAGAAGAAGAGCTTCACATAGATTTTCCCCATCTCTTTCCTAGTCCTTCTTAAATCTCGAGGACGAGATAATTTTTAAGGGGGGTAGGATTTGTAACATTCAAAATTGTATACAAGGAATAAATAGTGAATTCCTTATTTTATGTGCCATGTTTGCATCATAAAAAGAGCATACATGTAATTAAGAGGAATTAATCAAAACAAATACTTTTAAAATAAAATAAAGTGCATATTGTTGGAGTTTTATATGTTTGTGCATTAATAAAATAATAAGTATAATAAGATAATAAATACTAGAAGTTGAATCAAACCCTGAATTTGAAAATAGGGTTTTGAAAATAAAAAAGAAAAGAAATACCACATAAAACATAGGGAATAAATATATACATAAAAACATTCTCTTCATCTCCAAATGTAAATTGGCACATTTTGATATAAGTACAAATCCATAACTGAAATTCAAATTTGAATTTGAAATCTAAAAGGGGAAATGAAAACCTAAATTTGAAAAAGAAAAAAAAAGGTTAAAAACCAGTTGGGCCGCCTCCCCTCAATTCGGCCCAGCAGCCAGAAACCACCCCGCGCGACCCAACTTCCAATTCTCCACGCACGCGCCTGGTCAAGCGCCATGACCGACGGCCCGGCCCCACCTGGAAGCCTCCCTGTCCGTTCTCCCTGTTGCGCATATTGCCTCGGTGGTCACTGACCGGTGGGCCGGTGGTGTCAGCATCTTCTTCGTAACAACCACGCCTAAATCTTCGGCGTATGGATCGTCCGTGCGGCGTGGGTTGTTGACCGGGCTTCCTCCCAGCCGCCCTACAAGAACGGCAGCCATCCTCGGGACTACCCCTCCATGTTCGCAGTCCACCCGAGCCACGCCTGCAAGCTTGCGGAATCTGTCGCCGCCGTACGCCAGCTATGCAGAGATTCGCCCCGGCGAGCTCACCTCCTCACCACCGTCTCGTACCTATTCCACCGCCCACCAGAAGTACCCGGGCACGGGGAGCCGTGCGTGCCTCGGCAAGGACCGGGCGGCCGTGGAATCCTCCGTCCACGTGCTTCGCCGCCACGAAAACTTCCTTCGCCGCGGACCGACCTTTTCGCCGCATCGATCGCCGGTGAGAACACCTCCTCTAGTCTCGCCATGGCGTAGTAGAGCTGCCGCACATGTTCAATTAGAAAATGGGGGCGGGGTTAGCAAAACCGGACAACTCCGGCGAGGATGGGGAATGGCGCCGCCGTGGGGGAGCTCTGCTCTGCCGTCGGCATTCGTTCCGCGGGTGAGCAAATAGGTTTGGTCCGTTGATCTTGAGAGAAACGGAGTAGATCGTGACGCGCATCCTGTTTTGGTCTAGTTAAATCGGTGTCATGGGATCTAGATCCAAAAGCCCTTATCTCGTACCGGTTCAACTAATGTAGATCTAATCTAGGTCGTGGAAGTGAGATCGTGCGGTCTACATAGAATGCTGGTTTATTTACACCTAAGTCTAATCCTGGGCGCTCGCAGTGGATCGGACGGCGCACGGGAACCGATACCACTTCGCTGGCTGATTTGCAATAGAGCCCTTCGCTTATTAGATAACTAACCCGCCATCCAGAGGATACTATTCACCGAGTCTAGAGTTTTCTTGCGCCAAGCCCCCTACTGTCTCTGGTAATCTTGCGCCCAGTCCAGAGCCGGCTGTAAATTGAATAATGAATTCGAAATAGATTTTTAATATGAGAATAAACCCTAGAAATTGTATAATCCATAGAAAATTCATATGAACCCCGAATTAATTCATTCTAATTTCTAAAATTTTGTAATATTATTGTCTATCATTTAGAGTCTCTGTGTTAACATGAAAACAGTAAGAAAATTTATTTCTCATTTAATCATATTTCAAGCACATTAAACCTTAGGAAATTCATAACTTGAAATCTATAACTCCAAATTTATAGATTCCAATTCCAATGATCTCATTTTAATGTGTAGATTTTTACTGTATATTTTATTTACATGTTTGATGTGATGTTAATTTATGCTATACTATGTATGTATTGTGTTGATGCGAGTAGACGAGCAAGCCACTGTGGACCCTGAGGTTCAGCAAGTAGAAGTAGCTGAGCAGGAGCTCATTGAAGGCAAGTTGTGCCCTTGATCACTTACTTTTTCCTAGCCATGTTCTTATTAATTATAATGATCTGCATAGGATAATTTTGATGGGACCCAATAGGTTACCCTAGTTTTGGCTATTTTATACCTTGTTTACCACTGGAATATTTCTTTGGGTAGTACCTGCTATTGCTTTATGCGGATTTGGGTATGAAGATACTTTATTCATAATTTCTCTTTTATTCTCTTTTATTATTACTGTTCATGTTAAGATCATTATGTTAATGGGAACATGGAGCGACCACCCGGGAAAACAGTGCTACCACAAGGGTTTAATGGGACGCCCTTGGCTGATTAACTAGGAAAGCTAGTGGATGTCTTCCTTACCCGAAAGGGGCAAGGGCAGTAGGGGAGTGGTCAGTGTAGGGAGGTCCTTGGGTTGATTTTGCTGCGATGGAGGTCAGGCGAGGGATTCCTGCACTGGAGCTTCCTATAAAATGTAGCGGGATTTCTAAAGCTAGTGGAACTTTGTAAAGGCCTCGTAGTGTTACCCTGCCTCTCCTCCTCGGTAGAGGTGTATGGGATTGGCCATCTCTTAGCAGATGGGTAACATGACTTGTGGGTAAAGATGCGCAACCTCTGCAGAGTGTAAAACTGGTATACTAGCCGTGCTCACGGTCATGAGCGGCTCGGACCCTCGCATGATTAATTTATGGAACTTAAACTCAATTTGACATTTGCATCGCATTTGGGATTATTTTACTATTATTTTTCTTTATTACTATTAAGGTTTGGTATTTACTTACACCTAGTAATTGCTAATAAAATTTTGACCAACTTATAAAAGCAATGCTCAGCTTTAGCCTCTATTTCATTGATCAGCCTTACACTACATGAACTCCCACCTTTGGTGAGTTCATGCACATTATTCCCCACGACTTGTTGAGCTATGAACGTATGTGAGCTCACTCTTGCTATCTCACACCCCCCCATAGGAGAAGAACTGGTGGTCGAAGTGGAGCCGCCTAACTCTGAGGCATTCGACTTGATCTAGGTGGTGTCTCCCAGTCAGCTTTCTGGCGCCAAGGATAGATTTTAGATCATGTGATATTTATCTCTTATTTTGTAAGACTTCCGCTATGTAATAAAGTACTCTGATTATATTGTGACATTTACCTCTATGCACTCTGTTATTATATATGTTGTCTTCTTTGGCGCATGTATGAGATGCACCCGGCTTTGTTCCTTAAAACCGGGTGTGACACCAATCACGCAGGAATGGATTCAGAACCATAGATCCTGGATCTGATGGCCAGGATAGAATACCGGTTCACTATCTAATCTGGGCCCTTGATCCTTCATCGAGCGGCCCCGGTTGGCATGTACCCTTTCGGCCGACAACTTTACAAAAGAGCCCCTTACAATGTTAATAAATAACCCGTCGTCCTATGCGGCTGTAACTGAGTCTTGGAATATTTGCGACGTGGTCCTTGTGCTTCTCTGTTTTGTGGGTGAAGTCCAGGGAGCAGAGAAAACAAATAAATAATTATAGGAAATGATTTTTAGTGTATAAATAATTCCAGAAACTCATTTTATTCATAGAAAATTCATACTAACTCCTTTTTAATCCATTCCAGTTGCTATAATTTTGTAAAATTATTGTTTATCATCTAGTGCCACTATTTTGGACATGAAAGCCCCATTAAAATTAATCTCTTATTTAATCTTGTACAAAATACATAAAACCTTAGGAAATTTGTATCTTCTCCGTTTTAAATCCGATTTGATCCGTTCAAGTTGTGTTAGTCTCACATAAATATTTACTATGAAATAACAACATTCATTATACCATGTCTCCTTATTTTATAATTAGACCTTTATTTAACTTATGTTGGTTAGTCTCGTTAAACTACTTATCATTATAATCTACTGGAATATAATCTATGGTTAATTTATAACTTATATTTAAGTTGAGATAATTATTTATAGAATAATCTCTTATATGATTTATATTAACCAATTTATAATATGGTTTAATATTTTAATCACAGAAATCATCTATAAAATCATAACCCCTTAACCGTAACTCCGATTTTAGTAGTTCTCGTTCCTACAATCTCGTAGCAACGCGTAGATCATTATTATTCAGTTGTTCTTATGTTTGGTGTGATGTTAATTTTGTCTATACCATGTTTGTTTGTCTACGACTAGCGCGAGGTTTCGAGGAATCTAAAGAATCACCCTGGTAACTAGAATCTCAAGTGCCAGGCAAGTTGTGCCCTTGATTCACTTTTGTTACCCAGTAATGTTCTTTATAATCATTTACCATGCATAGGCTTAATTTTGATGGGACCCGTTAGGTCACCCTAGATTGTTTATCTCTTTACCTTGTTATCCCTGAATCACTTGGGTAGTTTTGCTATTGCTTTACATGGTTTTGGGATAATATTTTGTTATATCCATGTTCCAGTTATTTTGTTATTTTATTTATGTTCATGTCAAGATCATTAATGTTAATTGGAACATGGAGCTTAACTTGAGAAACACGTGCCACCACAAGGGTTTAATGGGACGCCCTTGGCCAACTAACTAGGAAAGCTAGTGGAAGACTACCTTACCCGAAAGGGGCAAGGGGCAGTAGCGGATTGCATGCAAGGAGGTTCTCGGGTTGATTTTGATGCGATGGCGGTCAGACGGGGGATTCTTGCAAGTGCTCTTCCCATAAACTGTAGCGGGTTTTCGGAAGCTAGTGGAACATTGTAAAGGCCTCATAGTGGATCCCTAGCCATTCACCTCGGTAGTGTCTAAGGGTCTAGCTAACCCTGGCGACATGGGATACACGACTTGTGGGTACAGGGTACAACCTCTGCAGAGTGTAAAACTAGTATACTAGTCGTGCTCGCGGTCATGAGCAGCTCAGGACTCTCTGATGATTAATTTATGGAACTTAAATTCAATTTTGTCATTTGCATTTGCATGGGATTATTATTAATTTTGTTCTATTACTTTATCTAAGGTTTGGTATTTACTTACATCTAGTAATTGCTAATAAAATTTTGTCCAATCTTAAAAGCAATGCTCAGCTTTAACCATTCTCTTTGGTAAGCCTTTCACTTCATGAGCTCTCACCTTTGGCGAGTTCATGCACACTCTTCCCCACAACTTGTTGAGCGATGAACATGTGTGAGCTCATCCTTGCTATCTCACACCCCCCACAGGAGAAGAACAGGTGGTTCTGGAGGAGCCACAAAGTGAGGAGTTTGATCTGATCTAGGTGGCGTTTTCCTAGTTGACTTCTGCGCCAAGGACGATCCTTAGTTCGTTTTATATTTATTTTTTATTTTGTAATAAGACTTCCGCTATGTAATAAATACTCTGATTATTGTGACATTTATCTCTATACACTCTGTTATTATATATGTTGTCTTCTTTGGCGCATGTATGAGATGCACCCAGTTTTGTCCCTTAAAGCCCAGGTGTGACAGAAGTGGTATCAGAGGAAATGTTGACTGTAGGATGAAACCTAGATAGAAATGGACAAAACCCTTACCTACTTACCTTACTCTGAGTCATTCTATACTTATCTTATCTTGATCCTATCTCACCTTTTGCTGTCATACTCTGATTACTCTTATCTTTTCTGTTCTAAGGCAAGATGAATTTCATACCTTTGAATCCTACATTTATGAACTTTTTAAGAGATAAGAGACCTAAGAAAAAAATTATTAAAAAACTATTTTCTCTATTTAAAAAAATGTTGGTTGATTGTTCTGATGATAAATGCTTGATTTGCTTCTTTGATTGATTGCAACATTATAGTTGGGCATCTTAGCATGTACCACCATAAGGTATTGTATTAGCTTTAGTAGGTGACACACTAATCTACTTAGCTAATAAATCCCCCGCAGTAACATTCCTCGTAATTACTCGCCTTGTCTACAATTCTTCCTTTCTTACCCTATGTTTCTAACCCAGATGGGCTACCCCTATAGTGTTAGAAGAGAGCACTATAGACGTGATCCTTGGTATGTCATGGTTAAGAAAGGCAAAGGCGGTTTATACACTGTGCTAAGGGAACCGTAGAACCCACCAGTTCCAAAGGAGAAAGATTTGAAGTTGAGATTGCAGTAACTACCACCACCAGACTAGCGGCATTCTTAGTAGATGGGAAGTTTGTTGGTAACAACATCCGTGTCATTAGAGATTTTCCGGATGTTTTTCCAGAGGAGTTACCAGGGATGCCACCAGATAGGGAAGTTGAGTTGGTCATTGATCTCTCACCTGGGACTACCCCTACTTTCAAACGGCCATACAGGATGTCCATAAAAGAGTTAAAGGAACTAAAGAAGCAGTTAACGAAGTTACAAGAGGCTGGGTACATTCGTCCGAGTTCCTCACCTTGGGGAGTGTCGGTTCTATTTGTACAGAAAAGGATAGATCACAAAGGATGTGTGTGGATTATAGATCTCTTAATGATGTTACTATGAAGAACAAGTATTCGTTGCCCCGTATTAAGGATTTATTTGATCAGATGAGTGGTGCTAGGGTATTCTCGAAGATTGATCTCCGATCGGGATACCATCAAATGAGGATTAGGCCATCGGATATTCCCAAGATGACTTTCTCGACTCGATATGAATTATATGAGTTCACCGTTATGTCATTTGGATTAACTAATGCACCAGCTTATTTTATGGATTTGATGAATAAGGTGTTTATGGAGTATTTGGACAGATTTGTCGTGGTGTTCATCGACGATATTCTTATCTATTCTAAGAGTGAAAGTGATCATGAGGAACATCTGAGATTGGTGCTACAGAAGCTACGAGATAATCAACTCTATGCCAAGTTTAGCAAATGCGAGTTTTGGATCGGTGAGGTACCATTCCTTGGACATGTCATTTCTAATGGAGGAATATCAGTGGATCCTGCTAAAGTCAAGGAGATAGTGACATGGAGCATACCCACTACAGTTATGGAGATTCGGAGTTTTTTTGGGACTTGCATGATATTATCAGAGGTTTATTGAAGGATTTTCTAAGATTGCTAAGCCCATGACATCGCTTCTGGAGAAGGGAAGAGAGTTTAAGTGGGACGAGAAGTGCCAAGAAAGCTTTGATCAATTAAAGAAGAGATTGTTGTCACCACTAGTGTTGGTTATGCCAGATCTACAGAATGGATTTGATATTTATTGTGATGCATGTGGCCAAGGCTTGGGATGTGTGCTCATGCAAGAAGGACATGTGATCGCCTACGTGTCTCGTCAGTTGCGGAAACAAGAGTTGAACTACCCCACTCATGACTTAGAACTGGCAGCTGTAGTGCATGCGCTTAAGATATGGAGGCATTATATCATGGGAATCAAGAGCCAAGTGTACACGGATCATAAGAGTATTAAGTATATATTCACTCAGAAGGATCTCAACCTTAGGCAACACCGTTGGTTGGAGCTTATTAAGGATTAAGATTTGGAAATTCACTATCACCCGGGCAAGGCAAATTTGGTTGCAGATGCCTTGCGTCGAAAGGAGCACGTTCATTCCGCTATTGTTGCCCAGCTACCTGATGAGATGGTTGAGGATTTCAGGAGACTTAACCTGAGGATAGTTGCTCACACTGAAGGAGTTACTATTGATGTGGACCTACCTTGGAACAAGAAATCCGCAAAGGACAAATTGGTGATGCTAAGATACAAGAGATCAAGGACTCTATTACTGAGGGTCGAGGTCCGGAATTCATGGAAGATGAGCAAGGCACGGTATGGTTCAAGGATCAGATATGTGTTCCTGGGATTGAAAGCCTTCGTGAGACTATATTGAAGGAAACCCATGACTCAGATTATTCTATTCATCCTGGGAGTACCAAGATGTATCAGGATTTGAAGCAGAGATACTGGTGGTATGGACTGAAGAGAGATGTGGCTGCACATGTGTCTATGTGCGATGCGTGTCAAAGAGTTAAGGTTGAACACCAGAAACCAGCTGGACTACTGCACCCACTAAAGATACCCGAGTGGAAGTGGGAAGAGATTGGTATGGACTTCATTACTGGATTGCCTCGCACCTCGAAAGGATATGATTCTATATGGGTTATTGTGGATAGACTGACCAAAGTGGCTCATTTCATTTCGGTCAATACTACTTATAAGGTATCTCAATTGGTAGAGTTATATATGGCTCGGATTGTGTCTCTACACGGTGTACCGAAGAAAATCGTTTCGGATAGAGGATCACAGTCTACCTCCAGATTTTGGAAAAGTTTTTATGAGAATATGGATACGAAGTTGAATTTTAGTTCGGCCTACCATCCTCAGACTGGTGGACATGCTAAACGGACTAATCAAGTATTGGAGGACATTTTGAGAGCTTGTGCCCTTCAGCATGGTAGTAGTGGGACAAGAGTCTACCTTATGCTAAGTTCTCATATAATAATAGTTACCAGGTCAATTTGAAGATGTCACCGTTTGAGGCTTTATATTGCAGAAAGTGCAGGACACCACTGTATTGGGATCAAACTGGTGAAAGGCAGTTATTTGGGCCTAAGATTATTCAAGAGGAAGAAGAACAAGTCCGTATAATTCGAGAGAATTTGAGGGTAGCTCAAACCAGGCAAAAGAGCTACGCTGATAAAAGAAGAAGACCACTGGAATATGAGGAAGGAGATTATGTGTACCTCAAGGTGTCACCACTTCATGGAATGAGGAGGTTTAAAGTCAAGGACAAATTGTCCCCTCGCTTTATTGGACCCTTCAGATTTTTTAGGCGAGTTGGAGAGATAGCCTATTAACTCGAGATACCTGATAATCTGTCTGATGTGCATAATGTATTCCATGTGTCTCAACCTAAGAAGTGTCTCCCTGTCCCTGAGGAACAGTTACCAATGGAAGAGCTCAGTGTTTAGGGTGATTTGACTTACACGGAGTATCCGATCAAGATTCTTGACACTTTGACTCGAGTTACAAGAAATAAGGTTATAAAGATGTGCAAAGTACAAGGGAGCCACCATGGAGAAGATGAAGCTACTTGGGAGAGAGAAGAAGAGCTTCGCATAGATTTTTCACATCTTTTCTCTAGTCCTTCCTAAATCTCGAGGACGAGATTCTTTTAAGGGGGGTAGGATTTGTGACACCCCAAAATATCATTTTGGGTAATTTAGGAAAAAAATATATTCTGAAGTAAAAATAGTTGTGTTCAAACAAGTGGTTAAATAATAAGGTCCAATATGAATGATTGTCGTAGTAAACTATGTAGAATTAGTTAAACAATCTATTAATAAAAGATTATGCATTAGAAAATCTTTTCTATCAAAATAGATGAATATGAACTTTTGAATATACTTTTAGTTTGACTACAAACAATGTGTGTATATGTTGCATATTGGAGACATTCTTGAATAAATAAAGTATTTAATATAAAAATATAATTGCATTTCATGCTGAATTTTTGTATGTGTATTTTAACTCAAATCCTTAATTTGAATCTTGTGTGAAACTATAAATTTCAAATAGAATTCAAATTAAAAAAATAGAAAACTAAAAAGAAAAAAAAAGAGAGCAGACCTGCGTCCGGGCCTAATCAGTCGCGCCAGCCCATCAACACCGCACCTCGTGGCCCACCTAAGCGCCACCATGCTCACCTCCATGCACGGCTGGGTCACCCACGTGTGGGTCCCGTGGGCAGGCACACACACTCACGCTCCCTTGCCACTGCTTTGTGGGCCCTGCTGGTCAGGTTTGACCCCCACCTTGCGCACGCCCGTCAGCCACGATCCGCGTCTTGCGCTCGCCATGGGCGGAGTTCTGTTCACCTGTGCGCGAGTATTGCGTGGTATGGGGATTTAAAACCAAGCCGGGTCTTCCCCCTCGGTGCCATCCAATATGTGACTGCGTCGTGCCGCCATTGGCTCAGGGAGAAAGCGGGAGACAGAGAGAGTGGGAGGCCGCCGCCGACGTTGTCCTCCCCTACCGCCAATCTCGGACCAGGAAGGGATCGAGTGAAGTTGCCTGCGCGTCTGGAAACCGTCTGTGGTCTTTCCGGGTGCGATTGTGGGCCAACGACGTCAGAATCACTCACTGTAGCTTAAGCGCCGCCCCGAACCCGCCTGATGTCGAGGATAGCTTCGCTCCGCCACCCAACCCTCGGTAATGCTCAGTTTTCTGTTTCGCCATGCGCCTAGGTCCGCGTTGCACCGGTTCAATTTGGTTTTGGAGGTCGGGTGGTCCGGTGGGTGGCCGTGCGCAGATGGGGATCCACCGTGGGCTAAACGCGCCGCCGTGCTTGGCCGTCGGACGGGGAAGGAAACCCCCTGGTCGTCGGATTGGCTTTGGGCGGCTAGGATTAGAATAATGGGCAGTGTTTCAGTAGGTAGATCTGAGCCGTTGTAATCGGATCGGATGGAGACGATCCAATCACGCAGGAATGGATTCAGAACCATAGATCCTGGATCTGATGGCCAGGATAGAATACCGGTTCACTGTCTAATCTAGGCCCTTGATCCTTCATCGAGCGGCCCCGGTTGGCCTATACCCTTTTGACCGACAACTTTACAAAAGAGCCCCTTACGATGTTAATAAATAACCCGCCGTCCTATGCGGCTGTACACTGAGTCTTGGAATATTTGCGACGTGGTCCCTGTGCTTCTCTGTTTTGTGGGTGAAGTCCAGGGAGCAGAGAAAACAAATAAATAATTATAGGAAATGATTTTTAGTGTATAAATAATTCCAGAAACTTATTTTATTCATAGAAAATTCATACTAACTTCATTTTAATCCATTCTAGTTGCTATAATTTTGTAAAATTATTGTTTATCATCTAGTGCCACTGTTTTGGACATGAAAGCCCCATTAAAATTAATATCTTATTTAATCTTGTACAAAATACATTAAACCTTAGGAAATTTGTATCTTCTCCGTTTTAAATCTGATTTGATCCGTTCAGGTTGCGTTAGTCTCACATAAATATTTACTATGAAATAACAACATTCATTATACCATGTCTCCTTATTTTATAATTAGACCTTTATTTAACTTATGTTGGTTAGTCTCGTTAAACTACTTATCATTATAATCTACTGGAATATAAACTATGATTAATTTATAACTTATATTTAAGTTGAGATAATTATTTATAGAATAATCTCTTATATGATTTATATTAACCAATTTATAATATAGTTTAATATTTTAATCACAGAAATCATCTATAAAATCATAACCCCTTAACCGTAACTCCGATTTTAGTAGTTCTCGTTCCTACGATCTCGTAGCAACACGTAGATCATTATTATTCAGTTGTTCTTATGTTTGGTGTGATGTTAATTTTGTCTATACCATGTTTGTTTGTATTGCTACGACTAGCGCGAGGTTTCGAGGAATCTAAAGAATCACCCTCGTAACTGGAATCTCAAGTTCCAGGCAAGTTGTGCCCTTGATTCACTTTTGTTACCCAATAATGTTCTTTATAATCATTTAACATGCATAGGCTTAATTTTGATGGGACCCGTTAGGTCACCCTAGATTGTTTATCTCTTTACCTTGTTATCCCTAAATCACTTGGGTAGTTTTGTTATTGCTTTACATGGTTTTGGGATAATATTTTGTCATATCAATGTTCCAGTTATTTTGTTATTCTATTTATGTTCATGTCAAGATCATTAATGTTAATTGGAACATGGAGCTTAACTTGAGAAACACGTGCCACCAAAAGGGTTTAATGGGACGCCCTTGGCCAACTAACTAAGAAAGCTAGTGGAAGACTACCTTACCCGAAAGGGGCAAGGGCGTGGGGGATTGCATGCAAGGAGGTTCTTAGGTTGATTTGTGGGTACACGACTTGTGGGTACAGGGTACAACCTCTGCAGAGTGTATAACTGGTATACTAGCCGTGCTCGCGGTCATGAGCAGCTCAGGACTCTCTGATGATTAATTTATGGAACTTAAATTCAATTTTGTCATTTGCATGGGATTATTATTAATTTTGTTCTATTACTTTATCTAAGGTTTGATATTTACTTACATCTAGTAATTGCTAATAAAATTTTGTCCAACCTTAAAAGCAATGATCAGCTTTAACCATTCTCTTTGGTAAGCCTATCACTTCATGAGCTCTCACCTTTGGCGAGTTCATGCACATTATTCCCCACAACTTGTTGAGCGATGAACATGTGTGAGCTCATCCTTGCTGTCTCACACCCCCCACAGGAGAAGAACAGGTGGTTCAGGAGGAGACACAAAGCGAGGAGTTTGATCTGATCTAGGTGGCGTTTTCCCAGTTGACTTCTACGCCAAGGACGATCCTTAGTTCATTTTATATTTATCTTTTATTTTGTAATAAGACTTCCGCTATGTAATAAATACTCTGATTATTGTGACATTTATCTCTATACACTCTGTTATTATATATGTTGTCTTCTTTGGCGCATGTATGAGATGCACCCGGTTTTGTCCCTTAAAGCCCAGGTGTGACAACTGATCCCCAAATCTTCCTCCAAAGCCCCTGCCGCCTCTACCCCTTGGAGCTGGTGGCCTGAAAGAGCTTTGTTGTTGCCCCGAAGATTGTGAGCTATGTTGTGGCCTCTGAAACTAGCTTCCTCTATCATCACTCTGACTAGAGTTGTGGATTGATCTGACATGCCTAGGGTGGATTCTTCCTCCGAAGCCCCTAGTCATCTCAGAAAACCTATAAGCTTCTTCCCTTCTCTGGTGGAAATCATTATCGGCCCGGATGTACTCATCCATCTTCTAAAGCAGCTTCTCCAAAGTCTAAGGGGGTTTCCTGGCGATGTAAGAGTCGTAGTTCCTGGCCGAAGCCCTTTGATCATGGCCTCAATGATGATTTCATTGGGAACTGTGGGCGCTTGTGCTCTCAGACGCAAGAACCTTCGGACATACGCCTGGAAGTATTCTTCGTTGTCTTGCGTGCACTGGAACAAAGCTTGAGCAGTAACCAGCTTCGTCTGGAACCCTTGGAAACTGGTGATCCGCATGTCCTTCAGCTTCTGCCATGATGTGATTGTTCCTGGCCGAAGAGAGGAGTACCAGGTTTGTGCAACATTCTTGACTGCCATGACCAAGGATTTCGCCATGACTGCAGTATTGCCCCCATTGAAGATATGGTTGCTTCGTAGCTCATCAGAAACTGCTTCAGATCTGAGTGCCCATCATACATGGGGAGCTGGGGTGGCTTGTATGATGGGGGCCATGGGGTCACCTGCAGTTCTGCTGACAGAAGAGAAGCATCATCAAAAGCAAAATTTCCATGATGGAAATCATCATACCATTCATCATCATCGTAGGTGTTGTCCTGACGAAGCTCTCTGCGTTGAGGTCTTCGATCCTGGTCATCTTGAGTGAGATGACGCATTTCCTCAGCAGCCTCATCAATCTTCTTCTGTAGATCGGATAGACGAAGCATCTTCTCCTTCTTCCTCTGGACCTGTTGATGGATGGCTTCGAGGTACCTTATTTCTTGGTCCAACTCCTCCTCCTGAGGCGTTGGACTTGTAGCCTTCCTTTTTTGGCTTCTGGCTTCGCGTAGTGTTTCTTAGTTGATGTCTAGTGGCTGCAGTGCAGCCCCTAGCCCTGAAGACTTCATCAGCGGCATGATGAAGGTCACAGCTTTGCCGAAGGTGGTCGAATGAGTTCACCAGAGGTGGGCGCCAATGTTGGGGACTTAATCTCAAATGCTATGAGTTAAGAACAAGGCAACACAAAATGTTAATGGTTAAAGACCTTCGTCCTTCGAAGCATTATCTCCCTTAGGATATAATGATGTTCAGACGAAGGTTATGAAGGACATACCTTCATCATCTTAGTATGTAATAATGAAAGCAGAAGCATATGAAACATGGAAAATAACATGAACAATCATCTTGAATCGTCAGATTATTTATATTCTCATTATCTCATCATGGACAAACATTAATAACAGTAAATTACATTAGTACCTTCGGCTCGACAGAAGGTATGTGTTGGGACTATGCTTCGTCGCCGAAGGTCTTGTAGGAAGAAGCAGTTTTTGGCTGAAGCTGTTAGTATGAGATGACCGAAGGTTACTCTTCATGAAGCTTCGGAATTTACAAACCGACATAAAAGTAGAATGACCTTTTAATCCATAAATGTTTGAGTCACCGTTGTAATCCCTTATGAAGGATATAATTGTAATTCCTCACAGGCTACGCCCTGTGCTTATAAATAGGTGAACAATATCTCTGTACTGTTCACGCAATCTTGTAATCACTGATACATTACGCTGGAATTATTGCTTTCTGCTAAGACGAAGGTATAAATGTACCTAAATATTATGTTTCAATATTTAGGTTCATATGATAAAATATATGTGAATATTGTTACTCATTTTCGGCATGTCTTTCTGTAATGCCTCATGTTTTATATTTTACTTCATATTGTTTTTCAAGTCTGATCACGAAGGTATGACCTTCGTGATATTTTGTTTATGGCCTTCGTCCGAAGCTCATTAAACCCTTGGGGGGATGATGCTTCCGCGGACGAAGGGCATTAATATTTAATATTCTATGTTGCCTTGTTCTTAATTCATAGCATTTGAGAACAAGTCCCCAACAGTATGAGTCCAAGAGTGACGTGCGAGTGAATACTAGTCAGCGTGAACAGTACGGTGCTACTGTTCATCTATTTATAGGCACAGGACGCAGCCTGTGTAAAATTACATCCATGCCCTTGATATTTACTATTGACTTAAGAACAATCTATCGAGAACTAGATAGCCTTTTCCTCTTTAAGTCGGTTTCATTTTCCATCGCTAAGCCAAAGCTTCTCCACGTGTAGCTTCGGAACTGGTTCATCCTTCTTCCAGGCCACGCTTTTCATATCGTGTACAGCTTCATCCCAAGGACGATGGTCCCTGTGAATGTATTATACATGGAAAACATGTTAGTTGTGTTTTTGAGGACCTTCGGAAGATGAAGGCCCCCAACAGGACTTATTTGCAAAAAGTACCCCATGAACCCCATATGCTTAAGTCTGAATTCAGTTGAATGGGGTCAACTTTAGAGCTCTATATCTTAGAATTCTTGGGGATTTTGCTCTTGGTCAATATAGCAAACTTGTAGAGCTATGTAAGGAGAACAAATTTCATTAAGTAAGTAAGCCTTAATGCTACATGAAAGTGGGAGAAAAACATACCTGAAGTTGGTCTGTCATTCGAGTACAGCTCTGAAACTGGACTGACAGTGAACTAGGACCAAGTTTGAGGGCTATTTTGAGTGTGATTTAGTGAGAATTGAAGTATGGTGGCTATAGCAAGATTAAAGCTGGATTATAGGACCACAACTTTGTTAAAGGTGGATTAGCAAGTTATCACATGAAAAGTGGAGATCTGGGCGCTGCAAACCGCTCTGTCAGGTGCTCTGAATGTCGTTCTGATGGTACAATGCCGCAGAAAGATCTCAGGTTCAGTCCCCCTCGCCGCCGGTGACCTCCGCGCAAGGATTCGCGCTGATCGCGGAGATTCGTGCTGGACTCGGGCAGGATAGTGCCGGGAGGGTGAAAAGATCAGAAGGGGAGCGGATTTGGTCGTGGGGTGAAGCTTATCAACCGCTCCTGTAGTCGTGCGACGTAGCCGGACCGCCGGTGTCATCGTGGAAATTCCGGCGACCTCAATTATGCCACGCCGTGGCTCTTTACTGCGCGGTAGTAACCATGGCACGCCTAGGCTTACCATCTCCAAACCGCTGCACCGGTGAACGCCACACATGAGCCACCAGTGACCTTCTTCTTCTCCAGCCACCAGCACGCCATGCCAAAATTAGGAGCCACCGCCCTTGGAAACTATAAATTGGTGCCCCAGCCTGCTCCGCTAAGTAATTGTGCACCCAGTGAACCAGCCCTCACCTCTAATCGTCCCTCACAACTCCCCAATTTGGGATTTCCCCCAAATCAGTCAAGAACCCCACCGTGTGTGAGCTCGCCGTGGCCAGCTCTCCACAGGTCCGATCACGCCCTCCTCGCTCTTGTTTCACTACTCTTATGTGTTCTTGATGCATCTCGACCCAGCCAATTGAACTAGAACACGTAGGATCACTGGGAACACCTCGGTTCAGCCGTAGTTTGCGCTATCACCATGGACAGAGAGATTAGGAGCTAGAACTTTGCAATTGATTGAGGGGAAATGGTCGTTAGGGGTAGAATTAGGTGTCAGCCACACCGAAGCACCGGTCGTTGCGTTTTTCGACCGGTACGGGATCGCCGGAGCCACTGCTCTGTCGTCCACGGTCGGGGATCTCAGGTTGTGAAGACATAGAAAGGGGAAAGACCTCGATGCTAATGTCAGTGAGACAAAGCAATAGTGTTGCGGGCTCTTTAAGGGTTTTTCAAATCGCTAGGGTCCTCTGTGCAAAACTGACACCGCGGGCGCTCGCGAGCGCGCTTTCGCCTATGCATGGGCTGACTTGGGCTAGTTTCAGCCCATCACTATTCATCTTTTTCCTTTTTCTTTTTCTGTCAGACTTAGGAAAATCATAGGAAATCATAGAAAAATGATAAAAATATGACACTAATTTTGTTGGACTCCTAAATTTCTCTAGTAATTAATAAAAATGGTTCCAAGAATTTTAGCCCAAGCCAGGAATTATTTAGTATTTAAGAAGGCCAAAACCTAGTCTCTTGGAATTTTAGGAATTATTTAATAACTCCAAAAATCACCAAACTTTTTGGATGAGCCTAATATGGTAATTAGATTCCATGAGTGAAGTTTGACTTGCTTTGGACATTGTTTGTTTCCTAAACCCAAAACCCTAGCTCCTTAGTGTAAAAATGTCTAACCCAAGGTATTGACCTAGAAAACCATAGTTTCCCCAGTGCGCCGTGAAGGAAAGTTGTATTCAAGATACAACTTGATGTATCTTTTCTATTATTACATTCTCATAAGCATTACATGAGCATTCATGGTTATATATGGTTATGTATAGAGAACAAGGAAGAAATAACTGTTGAAGAAGAGAAGACTGCTCCATCAACAGAAAATCCACCTGCCGGGAACTATTTTTACTTTGACATCTGTGGAACAGAGCCCAACTCTCCTACAACACAAGGCAAGCCCTGGTGCATTTGCCACCTCCTTGCTGTTTTAAACTCTTTATCACTTGAATGATGCATTAGGTCATAGGAGTTGGGTGTTAAACCAATTGCTACATTTCCTTCCTTGGAACTGTTTACCATTCCTTGATTACCTGTTTTATTAAAAGGTTTTCTAATGCTTAGTCCTGCTTTAGAAAAACAAATGTTTTGTTTTAAAACAAAAGGTGATGCTTCACAGTGGATGGGATGTTTTAAAAAATAAAACTTGATGGTGGATCCATCATGGTCGTGATGGGTTCAACATCGAAAAAGATGTACCTCTACCAGGTACCAAACTTTTGGTTGAAAATAATAAAGCTGAGACCGGGCAGTTGACTTGCATGAGAAGAGAGTCTCGGTGTAGTGTCTCCGTCTGAGTCGATTAAGGACCATCTCGATGTGGGCCTGATGATCGAGGACCTTTTAACTGGTCACATGTCTCATCATGGGTAAGCTTTGCCTCGAGCAGACTAATACCAAAAAGGCCAACACGCAATGGGAGTGGAGAGATGGCGAGAGTAGCGTGTACCCTCTGTGGCAAGAGGCTGGACAGTGGTGTATCTGTGCTCTCGGTTGGCGTGAACCCGATCTGGTCTTAAGAAACCCGGTGGCGAGTTGACATATGCAAGGGTTAAGTGCTACATATGTCGTGTGATTGGAGATCCTCAGATGAGTATTAATCGATTCGGATCACTGTTACTTCTCGGATATGAAGACTTGGTCACTGACTTACCCGTAGCATTCCAGTGAACAAAAAGGGTTGATAAAAGACGGCTAGTGCAGGTCAAGTGCTTGAACTAGGGTAGAAAGAACTCTAGTGACAGGTAATGATTTAACTTGCTAATAAAAACTAGATTTTTAAGGATCCACTTTTAGTAAGCATTTCTGCAAAGCAGAGTCTTTGATACTTGATTAGCCTTACCTTGACTCCCTCAAACCAGCATACCCTTGAGAGTCTTTTCTTTTGACGAGTAAGACTTGCGAAAGTACACTCCGTACTCAGGGTTTTCAAACCCATGTTGTTGTAGGTGAGGAAACAACAGACTTTTGCTGTTTTTGTTCTAAGGTGGTGCCCAAAGAAGAACCTCAGCAGTGAAGCCGTGGGAGGATGTTGGTCTCCCACTTGAAAAACAATATACTTTTATGCGGGAGGGGTTTTTGCCTCCCAAGTCTGTAATAATAATACTTATGCACTCATACACCCTGGTTTTGTAATAACTATAACACTCTCTCTATATTTTGGATGAATGTAAATTAAGTTATTGTAAATCGCTTCCGCTTATCCGTTCCTCCGATGTGTTGTAATATCTGCATGATGGGTGAAACGCTCTTAGGCGAGGAAAAAGGATATGGATACCGAACTTGTCGAGTGATTATGTGCATCTACAGGGTTGTCCAAGGTCCGTTGGACAAAGACAACAGTAGGTGGGCCTAATAACTTGGGAGGTTCTGTCACAATAGTAGTGCAGACGGGTCAAAGCGATACATATGAAGGCTGCAGGGCCATTACAATCTTTGCCCATCCTGTCACACCCGGATTTAAGGGACAAAGCCGGGTGCATCTCATATATGCGCCAAAGAAGACAACACATATAATAACAGAGTGTATAGAGATAAATGTCACAATATAATCAGAGTACTTATTACATAGTGAAAGTCTTACAGGATAAAATATAGATCGAACTAAAGTCCATCCTTGGCGCCATAAAGTCGACTGGGAGACGCCACCTAGATCAAATCGAACTCCACATTGTGTGGCTCCTCTTGAACCACCTGTTCTTCTCCTGTGAGGGGGTGTGATACAGCAAGGGTGAGCTCACTCATGTTCATCGCTCAACAAGTTGTGGGGAATAATGTGCATGAACTCACCAAAGGTGGGAGTTCATGTGAAGTGTAAGGCTGATTAACAATAGGGGTTTATTAAGCTGAGCATTGCTTTTAATAAGTTGGTCTAATTTTATTAGCAGTTACTAAATGTAAGTAAATACCAAACCATAATAAATAATAGAACAAAATTAATAAATAATCCCATGCAATGCGAATGACAAATTGAATTTAAGTTCCATATTTAATCATGCAAGAGTCCTGAGCTGCTCATGACCGTGAGCTCGGCTAGTATACTAGTTTTACTTTTTCTAGAGGTTGTACCCTATACCCACAAGTCATGTTACCCATCTCCCAAGGGGTCATGAATCTCATACACCTCTACTAAGGAAGCGAGGCAGGGTAACACTATGAGGTCTTTACAAAGTTCCACTAGCTTCTGAAAACCCGCTACAGTTTATGGGAAGAGCACTTGCAAGAATCCTTCGTCTGACCGCTTTCGCAGCAAAATCAACCCGAGAACCTCCCTGCATGCAACTCCCCTACTGCCCTTGCCCCTTTCGGGTAAGGTAGTCTTCCACTAGCTTTCCTTGTGGTGGCACGTGTTTCTCAAGTTAAGCTCCATGTTCCAATTAAAGATAATGATCTTGACATGAACATAAATAACATAACAGAATAATTGGAACATGGATATAATGAAATATTAACCCAAAACCATATAAAGCAATAGCATAACTACCCAAATGATTTAGGGGTAAACAAGGTAAAAAAGAGAAACAGACTAGGGTGACCTATTCGGTCCCATCAAAATTAAACCTATGCATTGAATAGTGATAATAAAGAACATTATTGGGTAAACAAAAGTGATCAAGGACACAACTTGCCTGGGACTTGAGATTCCAGGTACTAGGGTGATTCTTCAATCCTCGTGACCTCACTGCTAGTCGTAGAAATACAAACAGACATGGTATAGACAAAATTAACATCACACCAAACATAAGAACAAACTGCATAATGATAATCTACGCGTTGCTACGAGATCGTGGGATCGAGAACTACTAAGGTCGGAGTCGTGGTCATCAAGTTAAAACTAGGTTCTATATTTATTTTATAATTCCAGAGAAAAGATGACCTAAAGTAGTAATTAATTCAACTTTAATCTAAATTATAAATTGACCATAGATCAGATATTAGTAGATTATTATGATAAGCAGATTAACAAGACTAACCAACATAAGTTAAATAAAGATCTAATTATAAAAGAATGAGACATGGTATAATAAATATCGTTATTGCTTAGTAAATGTTCATATGAAGCTAACGCAACTGGAACGGGTCAATTTGGAGTTATAGATTTTAAGTTATGAATTTCTAACGATTCTATGTGTTTTGTACAAGATTAAATAGGATATAAATTTTTTTATCTGACTTTCATGTCAAAACAGTGATACTAGATGATAAACAATAATATTACAAAATTATAGGAATTGGAATGGATTAATTTGGACTTCTTATGAATTTTCTATGAATTATGTAATTTTACAATTATTTTTATACTCAAAATCAATTTCTAAATCTATTTTTTTGTTTCCTTTAATTCCTGGACTGCGCAACAATTTCTTAGGAGTACAGGGTCTAAAGCACAAAGAGTCTAAGACACAGGGCTCGGCTTTCATGAACCGCGGGTTGATTACCCCGAACTGTAGGGTTTCTTATGCAAAACGTGCTTGCGAAGGGGTATCGCAGGACACAGGCCATTGGATTAGATCTGGACGATCCAGATTACATCGCGTGAAGGGGTTAGACTGGCTCGGATCCACGCCACCCATTGGCCGAACAACGACTCTAATTTAAAATCCACCGACGCAATATTACGCGTCCAGAGGCCGATCAACGCACCGGGTTCGTTTATACGAATCGGTACCTATGGTCTAATCGTGGCCATGTGCTGAAAAATCAACGGCTCTGGTTCACTAGCCTCATCCATGTAATCTAAACCGTTTGCTGAATCCAACGGTTGCGCCCTCATCGTCGACCCTACGCGCACCAGAGCGAGCACGACGGTCACCAGGCTACGGTAGCGACCTCATCGGAACATGCAGAACCAGGCATCCGAGCTGTAATCCCTACCAGACGAGTGCTACGTTGACCGCGGAACTAGGCGAGGCACACAGGAGGAGTCTTACCGGTGTAGGAGCGGTCGGATGAGTCTGGCCACGTCGTGATGTGGTCGGCGGCGAACCGTGAGCGACGGAGAGAAATTCCCGGCGAGTCCAGCCAAATTCCCATGCGAGAGAGGTCCGCCCAGGTCCCTCACGGCACGAAGCTTCCCCGAAATCTTTACGCGAGTACTGAACGACAGTGATGGCCACAGACGACGTCGGCGGCGCCGTAGACCTCCACTCCTCTCTCTGTGTTCTCGGCGATGGACTACGGCATTAGGGCAGAGGATGTCGGCGCATGCGGATGAGGAGAGGGTTACGATGGTAGAGCTCTTATAGTCCGAGGAGCAGGGCGACCCGGTCTTCAACAACCTTCCCCCAATTTCCAGACGCGCGTCCGCCATTAGTGGCGAGCTGGGTGCGTTCGCGGCTGACGACTCGGCCCCACGGTTCAGGTGCACTGGGTGAGCGCGTGCGCTGACCGCATGAGCCCACAACCAGTGAGACGCATGAGAAATGCGAGCGCAGAATTCTTCGGCGCACGAGCGGACCCGCGAGCCAGTGAGAGGACGGTGAGAGAGCGTGGCCGCGCGGCTGCTGGTGGGCCCCTTTGGTCAGCCACGGGATGTGTATCTGCGTGTGAGGAGTGGACGCGCATGATTGGGTCGGCCGAGCGCGGGGGAAGAAAGGAGTTTGGGCCGGCTGAAAGATTTCGGCCCAAGCGCACAGTTCCTCTTTCCCTTTTCTTTTTACTATTCTGATTTCTCTTTTTCATTTCCAAATCTAGGATTTGAATTCAAATTTTTGTAGCATCATTTGTACTCAAATTAAATATTCAACTTGAACATTCCAGTGTGGAATGAATTTATATATTTATAAATTTTTATTTTCTATTTTCTAGTATTCCTCTCTTAAATTCCAAATCCAAATTTAGGTTTTAATCCAAATCTTCATCTCTTTATTATTTTCCCATATTATTCCTTTTTGATTTACAAAATTAAAATTCAAAGATGGAGTTTAGGAATTCACATTTTAATACATACTAAAAATTGATTATGAAGCATTAGATATATATTTATTTTAATAGATTTATTTGTTTGGTAGATATTTGAAATATGAAAACACTCATTTTGCTTTCTTTCTTTTTTTAGAAAAATAACATTTTGAATGTGGGATGAGAAATAATAGTCACTTCAAAATTAGATATTCATGCAAATAAATGCTTATGGTGCATCATTTAATGATATGCATAATTATTTAGTTGAATAGAAAACTTTTCTATTTTTCTAAAAATAATTATTGGTTTTCAAAATTCAGTCCTCAATTTTCAATACTCAAGTATATTTTGAGATATCTGAATTTGCTATTTCATTTCTTCATATATTTATTTTATTATTATTATTTTTATACAGATTTTGGGCCTTACAAATTCTACACCCTTAACAGAAATCTCGTCCTCGAGATTTGTAAGAAAAGGGATGTATACTCATATTGTCTCAACACATATGCACAAACAAAAATCTCAGCATGATGCATAATTTATTAACACACATGGGGTCGATTAGACCTTATTATTCCTCCTAAAACAGTATCATACCAAATACTAACTAAAGTAACATTTAGTTCTTACAAATAGTAATAATATATATATATATGTAGCTTGGTGGAGATGCTGGTGGTGGTGGAGGTAGTGGGCGTTGTTGTTGTTGTCTTTCCAACCGTGCTTGCCTTATTTCTTGACGTATATCTAGTCGGTCCTGACGTATTTCCTGGCGTTCTTGCCTTATCTGATTTTGCATTTCGGTAACTATGTTTGCCATTTGTTGTGTTACCATCATTTGGGCAGCAACCACTTGATCGATTCCAACCGGGGGAGGATCTGGAGGATTCATTTCTGTTTGATGTTGCTTGATAATCTTCCATTCCTAGTATTGACCATGAGAGTTAGAAACATATGGTAGGATAGTTTTGCAATGCAAAGTATTTGGTGAGCAAATGAATAGGCTAGTAGTTGGTTATCATCTGAAGATTCTTTAGCAGGGCTTAGTCTTTGTTTTATGTCCAGATTGGGGTAACTAGTCATTAAGATGAATATCCAAAGGTAGGATAGAATTTGTCAAGATGGGATAGTCTACATGAGGTAGGTTAAAAGTTTATTTGATGTTAAGTGGGGATAGATAGATTATACCATTCATCATGACTCTATGGGTTGGGTAGTTCATGGTTGAGTTGATCTAATGTGCTAAGTTAAGTTAACACCTAGCTAGAAGGGTCCAAGTACCACTAATCTGTTTAAGTAGACCACATTAGATTAGATTACACTAGATTAGATCTCATTGAATTCTATACTCCTATTTAAGAATATCATTTAGTTAAGCATATCAAGCTGACTTTATCTTTATGAAATTCCAGTATATATTTTTAAGTGGAACTTCCCATTAGTATATATTTTTTATACCTAAATTTTTTTCATGCCATTAGTAGGTGTGGCATAGAAAACAAGGGTACATCATGTTTTAACTATTAGGTGAGTGTTGGCATAGAATGAGTGTACTATGGCATAATCGAGCTTCCTTTGGGGGTCTGAATTAGGGACCATCGGTCGTGGTGTGAGATGTCATTATCTGAGTTGGGATAACATTTGCGGGTACATAGGGTAGGCAGGTTAAACATAGTTTTACTTTGCTTTTGAGATAAATGGGTTCAACATCCTATAACATAGGCTAGGTCGTGATTTCATGGACGAGTTGGTCTACGACACCAATTTAGGTTTAAACCCATTTATAGGAGTAGGATCCAATCTTATTTTACCAGTATTATCTAACATGTTTGTCCATTAGGTTAGATCTGATCAGATTAAATGGGATCAGAATTAAATCGTTGTAATCAGATTAGACTAGATATGATCTTCCTTAGGCCTGCATGTATAGAGCTTTAGGAATATTTGTATTATCTTTGTAAAAAATTGTAATCGAGAATTAAACAATACTATGTATATTTGTTCATACCTTGTAATATATTTTTACCTTTTCATCCATGTACAAATTGCTTTGATGTGGACGAAACTTGTATCTTTTGAGCCGAAGGCGAAAAACACCTTCCCTTCTTTTCGTACACAACGAAGCATGTCCTTGCATAAAATGCGTATGTTTAAAATGAAACTTCTTCGTGTTCATCGAAGCACTGTCGCCGAAGCCAGAGTATTTTTGTTCGTGCTTCATGTTATGATGATGATGATCTTACGAATGTCTAAATGAATGTTTGTATGAATGCAATGAATGATGTCATGTAATGTGCAAATGAATGTCCCAAACACACACGAAGCCACACCCAGACTCTGCATCCCCTTAGAAACGACTTTGGAGTCTTTAAGCTCTACATTCCCTTAGGAACGACTTTGGAGCTTCTTCACCTTCTATTTCGGTGGTATTTAAGCTCTGCATCCCCTTAGGAACGACTTTGGAGCTTCTTCACCTTCTATTTCGGTGGCATGCTATGCATTCCCTTAGGAACGACTTGGAGCTTCTTCACCTTATATTTCGGTGGTATTTGGCTCTGCATTCCCTTAGGAACGACTTCTGAGCTTCGGAACTTACGCTGCGCTCCCTTAGTAACGACTTTTTGAAGCTTCGTCATCCTTGGGGTAATTACAGCTCTACATCCCCTTAGGGATGTCTTTTGAGCTTCTCCCTATTTTTATTTTTGCACTCGATGGTGCAGGCTCTGATTTACATATTATATATTTGGGGATTTTGGCCCTTGTATTGCAAGGGGCTAAACAAGAATGAAAATTACAAACTATGGCCCCATTAAAAACCTTACTCCCCTCTTGAAAGGAAAAGGGTACCATAGGAAAAATGAAAAAGATTACATTAATTACACATAGTACCGTCGAAGCTCATCCGCATTCCAAGATCTGGGTATGTCGTTGTCGTCCATATCCTTCAATCTGTAAGAACCGGGTCTCGACGAAGATACTACTAGAAAAGGACCTTCCCACTTCAGCTGCAACTTGCCCACTGTATCTGGGTTGGCCACTCTCCGAAGCACCAAATGACCTGGCTTGATATTTTTCAATCGAACTTTTCTATCACGCCATTTTATTGTTTCAGCCTGATACTTATTGATGTGTTCTATGGCCTGAGGTCTGGTCCCTTCTATAGTATCTTTTGTTATTTGGTAATTAGCTTTGTCCTCCGCTGAAGTTGTTGTTCTTATTGATCCTGTTTTTGCTTCTTCTTTCTTCTGGTGTTACTGCTTCGTCACCAAACAGGAGCTTAAAAGGTGTAAAACCTGTTGACCTTGATACAGTTGTGTTGTGGCTCCACACCACTTTAATCAACTCATCTGGCCACTTTCCTCTAGGTTGGTTGAAGATTAACTTCATTATCCTTGTCATTATGATTCCATTTGCTCTTTCTACCAACCCATTTGACTCTGGATGCCTTACTGATGCAAAATGAATTTTTGTACCAATTCGGTCGCAGAAATCTTTGAATGTTTCGGCATCAAATTGCGACAAACATTGTTTCACTACTACAAAACATGTTATATGAGACGGTTAATTTTCAGTTCTTAAGACGCTTATGAAGTGTCCAAATTTGATGGAGTCGTAAAAGATGTCCCACATTTAAGATGGTTATAAACCGTCTTAAAAGATATTATATAAGACAATGTTTAATTTATAACCGTCTGAAAAGGTATTTGTTTAAGTCATTTTGTCTGATAAACCGTCTTGAATTAGGTTTTTGTTTAAGACGCTGCTTCTAAAGAACCGTAGAGAATACAAACATTATAAGTCATAAAGTATTTATCAAACTGTCTCGAATATCCTACAATAATAGACGATTACAATAGGAAAACCATCTTATTTAGGTGACTAATAATGGACGTTTTAGAAACCGTCTTATTTAGATTTAAACGAAATGACTTACACGACAATACATTCTTCAATTTATAATCATTTTTCTGATATCACGTTATAATAATTTGAAAGAGAAATATACATACACATATATTGAACAACATTATAATTAATATAATATAAATAAGTACCATTCAATATATCATAAATAAGCATTGTCAAACAACGCATACATAAGTGTACTCTAAATCTAAACTAAGATACAACTGTTTGCACTAATGTTAAGGCTAACTTTATATGAATTCAAGTCTCCACACTTTTGTGGCCACCAAATTTGAATTCCATTCTATGTTTTCCTGTACAACAAATAGGAGAAAACTAGACATAGCAAAAAGCTCCAAGCAGCACGTGGATGGTCTCGAAGCTGCCCTTGTGCTTCTCCCTGTTCTTGATCACTCCTACACGCCCGGTGTTCCTCCCGCCGGTCACCATGACCACATTGCCGACGTCAAACTTGATGAAGTCCATGATCTTGTTGGTCTCCAGATCGATCTTGATGGTGCCATTTCTGCAAACTTTTAGCTATACAGAAGGGAGATTGTGTTTGGAGTAAAGAACGACCAACCTCACCACATATGGACTCAAAGAATAACTTTAGATCTACTTGAGTGACCTGCGTGTATTAAAACAGAACCATGACAGCTTACTAACCTGATGCAGCACATGGTGTCATAAAGTGTCTTAACGCAGTAGTATTGTACTAATAACTTATAATGCAATCACAAAAGGTTGCATACATACCACTGCGAGGGTGCCAAAAGCACTCGAGGCCTAATGGATCGTACATGATCCAAAGCTGCTTCAGGGGTCATGTTCCTGTATTTAATCTGCAACACAATTTTGTGTCATCTTTATTTTTTAATACATCTACATAATAATATTATATATGCATAACTTTTTAGCAAAAGTGGTTATGCATTCAGTACATGTACTGCCGCCTTGTATCAAGTCAAATGAGAAGAAAATGAATATGAAACAGCACATTCATATATATGTAATTTTTGGCAGACATGGATTGAATTTTCATATAACAGGTAGATGTTTGATCATACTGTTCATCTTGATAAATAGCTGAATACAGAAATATGACATGAGAAGAAATGGATTAAATCAGTAACTCGTTCAGAAGTCACATCAATATAAGTCTTTTCACATTTATATAATGACAAGAAACCATAAATAATGATTCAATCCCTTGAATTGAATAGTTGAGAACTTGTAAAATAAACAAGGTCCAAAATACAAGGTGGTAAATTAGTTTTAGAAAACACATTAAGTCTAGACTCACCCTTCCACAGCTCGGTGGAGGAATGCTTGATTACCGAGATCAAGTGGATGCCTTCTGAGTGCACTTAAAGAAGCATATTGCAAATTACCACGTATAATAGACTGCGAAAATAAAATAAATTGTCACAAGTTTGAGTTCAGAACATAAGACTCACAATTTTTAGATCAAATAAACTAAGTTGGCCCATCATCTTAGCCAGATAATAATGAGCTGCAAGTTTAAGTGCACTGTAGCAATTGTTGCTTTTTCAATGCTTATAATTAGTGAGGTCGACGTAGTTTAAATAGCTCCTAGACATGTACCTTGCAATATATTGTCGGCAAGAATGGAGCAATTCAAATTATATGAAGCAGCCCATATAATGTCAGATGCATTTGCAGAGTACATAGATGATAGCGTCTCATCCTCTTTCCACTAATACTTCCCAATTACAAATTAAACTAACAAATAAAGATGGTAAGGGAAAGTATACTTACAACAGAACAAAAAAAGGTGGCTGCGAGATGTGTTTATGTGGCTAATTGCGGTGCTGTTGATGTGTTTATATAGAGTACGAGGAGGGCATACTGGTGGAGATGAACTGTGTAAAGACATCAACAACCATGAAAAATCCTGGATGCTTTGGCATTATGTCCACATACAGAAATGAAAAGGAGTTCACATTTCTTGCAAGTGCAAGTACCGTAAAAGAGGCTAGAAGCTGTTTGTTTTATGCCCATGCACAGAAACAAAGGTTCATATTTCTTGCAAGTAATCGACAGACCACTCTCAAAAGTCTCAAAGAAAAAGGATTTGCACAATTTACATCAGTAGAATGGGGCTGAATGATTGATGATACCCTGGTGTGGTGCAACTAAGCATGAAATTCCTTGAGCAATCTGCCTTTTCCAAATGAAGCTACAAGAAAGCATAATGCTAGGAGAAGGCGTCAGAATGGTCAACTGGCAGGGGCTGCTGCTGCTGCCATGGAGCAGCAAAATTCAACATCATAAGCTATGGAAGCACTTGTCGTGCTGATAGGATTATCCAATAGGAGTACCATTGAACATTCAATATATCCAGAACCATTCTTGTCGACAATATATTGCCGACAATATAATTAGTGAGGATGAGAAAAGTAGTTTAAAGACTAATGTAACTGTACAAAGAATACTCAAATTATGGATGGCCAACCTTTTCCAAGATGTCAAACACGATTTCGTTTAGCTTTTCCATCATCTCAGAACTACTAGTGGAACAGGAAGTAAGGGCCTTCAGAACGGCAAGTCTTCGTGCATGAACTTCAAAGGATCATCATCCATAATTAAGAACATTAGACTAACCAAGCTCGAAATCAGAACAATCAACCATATAGTACAACCTGTAGACTATACACCATAGATCAATACTGATTAGGCCAAACTACTGAAACAACTTTGACATAATTATTCAGTTCAGTCTTCTCAGAAGGAAGTCATCCATTCGGCAAAGTTTTTTGTTAGCGAATAAACTAACGATCATGCTAAACAGGTAGCATGCAAGGTAGAATGAAATTAACCTTTTGGCAAAGATTTCAGAGAACAGCTACACTTCTAGCTGAAAGCCTTGCATCATCTGGCACTTGAAACTAAGAAAAATAAACTCGATTAGTGGTGTTCTTCAAATAGAAAAGTGAATACCTCAAAGAAACACAGTAGAGATCGTGACAAGTACCTGCTATTTTGATTTTGAGAATTCCTTAATGCTAAACCAAATCCCATCAAAGGTTAGATGGGAATAAGTTGATAATTTGTTTCTTGAAGCAGCAACATTGCTCAATTTATGGCCTTTAGTAGACTTTTGAGTTTTGTTTTTTTGCATCACCCCAAAAAACAAAATAAAAGATGAAATTGCAACATCACAAAATTCAGTAGTAGTGTAGCGCTAGCACCAGGTGCTGCCACAGCGCCTTCGTCGTCGTACGCTGCTCCAGCAGCGACACCTTGTGAGCTCCAGCATCAACGCGTCGCCCTCCCGTGGCAGGGTTGCGTGGACGGCCAGCTCCGGCTACGCCGGCGATGGCAGCGCATATCCTGAAAGGAGAGAGGAGGAGGTGAGGAGAACTGGGAACCACTCGCGGCAAGGTCCGCTTCCGCGAGGCCATGGAGGTGAGCAAGGAGGGGGCATAGGGCCAGTGCTAGCGCGAGGAAGAAGATCATGGGGCGGGGCGACAACACAGGAAATAGAGAGGAGGAGTGAGAACCGAGAGCAACACAGGGGGCCTTCGTGTGGCCGTGGAGGCGAGCAGGCAAGGGGGCCACGGTAGCAGCGGCACGCGGAGGAAGAGGACGATGTGGCGCGACGTCACGGGAGGAGAGATGAGGGATGAGGAAATCTGAGAAATCTAGGGTTTGAGATGCGGCGGAGCGTTTTGTATTTTCATAAAATCAGCTAGGGTATTTTTTGCAACATCGTCACACGGGGTGGCTGAGGAGCGTTGGCAGGCAAGAGGCGACACGTTGGCAAGAAAAATGGCTAGCGCTAGCATGGTACAACCCGGGATTACATTTTCGTTTTTACATTTTTTGATACTGTTTTGTTGACCACAATTTAACTCTTATATTTTTAAATTATTAAAATCGAAATACAGTGAAAACCAAATCTGTTTTCGTTTCCTGGTCAGTAGCGGGAACGAGCAATTTTACCGGTAACCGGTGTTTCTCGAGCGAGAAACTCGTCCCTGGCATTGCCTCTTGAGGGCAAAGCCGATGACCTTTTCATAAAAAGAGATTAGAAGAAAGAAAGAATTATTTAGATGCTAGATTTTTATTCCAAATTTTTGAAGTGGCTGGGTTTTTAGAGTTTGACAATGTAAATGTTAAAGCACTGATATATTCAACATAGGATGTACATACCTTCCTAAACCCCTTGCTACATAAATGATAGGAATTAAAACAAAATGGTGACTTAGGTCTGTTGTGTGACACATTAATGATCGAGTCACATGTGGATTCATTTTACCATCAATATCAAGTTGCAGAGATAAGTTTTATATTTTATATCATATATATCATCAAACTAAGCCGAATTCACTATTTACTACGTGTTTTTTTCACAATACGTCGTATCAGAAATATCATACAAATATGGTTTCATATTTAGAAGTATCTAGTATGCTCACTAACATATAAGACAATTCTTATAGTCTATACAACTCTAATAATATCTTTATTTGAGATGGCTTCATATATAAAAGTGTCTAATATACTAACCACAATCTAAGACAATCCTTGCAATCTTAATGACTCAAAAGATATATTTATTTGAGATGGTTTTCAATAACAATCCGTCTTAAATCAATATAAGACATTTCTTACGATGTAACTGTCTTAAAACACTTCTTTACTGAAGACGGATCTCCAACCAACCGTCTTACCTTACTCATGACCATATAATAAAAGACGCTTCTATAAAATGCATTGATATCCGTCTTAAAATGTGCGTCTTAAATAAGCATATCTCTAGTAGTGTTTTGCCAAAAGAATTTTTATACTGTGACCGAAGTTATTGTGGCTAAGGGCTTTGCTTCGATCCACTTAGAGAAATATTCCACTACTACAACGATATATTTCAAATTTCCTTGTGTAGGTGGAAGTGGACCTAACAAATCCAAACCCCACCTTTGCAGTGGCCAAGTTGGTTGTATTAATTGGGTTAGAGACGAAGGTTGCTTCTGGTCCTTTGCACATCTTTGGCAATTTTCACATTTTTGAACCAGGTCTACTGTTGGGGACTTGTTCTCAAGTGCTAAGAGTTAAGAACAAGGCAACATAGAAAATGTTAATCGCTAACGTCCTTCGTCCTCCGAAGCATTATTTCCCCTAGGATATAATAACTTGTGGACGAAGGCTATGAAGGACATACCTTCATAAATTCATCAAACAATGACGAAGGATAAAATATAAAGAATGTAAGAGAAAACATGAACAATCATTTATTATTGCTGAACATAAACAAAAATATCATTGAGCTATAAGTGTACCTTCAATCGGAAGGAAATGAGAGTACAAGCGTGACGCAAAAAGCAAATGCCAAGTCAGCGTGAACAGTACGGGGATACTGTTCACCTATTTATAGACACGGGACACAGCCCTTATAAAATTACATTCATGCCCTTTACATTTGATAATAACTCTATAGTAGTCTATCGAGGTCTGAATAGCCTTTTCATCTTTAAGTCGGTTCCACTCTTTGCTGTTACGCCGAAGCTTTCCTGCTCAACACCTTCGGCTCTGTAGCAAGCTTCGTATTATTCCGGTCTACTGCAATGCCGACTTTAGTCCGAGGGTACCTGTTCACACATTGTACTACAGAAATACTGTTAAATCCTGTTTTTGAGGACCTTCGGACGCCGAAGGTCCCCAACAGTAGCCCCTCGCAATATTAATTTGTTTGAAATAATAAATTTAGATTGCGATATGGACGAAGGCTTTACGCCGAAGGTCCGAAAAAACACCTTCCCTTTGCTAGAATAGCAACATTCAATGACAAGTGGGGTCTTTCAATTTTCAACGCACCGAGCGTATATATACGGCCATACCGCAAACTCATTTTGCACGCTTTCTGGCCAACCACTCCCGCTCACTCAATTTTTAGCTCTTGTGCACTGTGTTTTGCTAAGCTTTTAGCTTTGAAGCTTCGGATTTGAAAACAGTTTTTTAGTGCTTCCGAAGATGTCTGAAGCTGCTAAGAAGGCTGCTGCTGAGATGAAGCTAAGTCTTGATGAAGAGAAGAACTTAGGATTTCTTATAGCGATGTCGAAGACCAACACAGAAAAAATCACCAATGAGATTCTGGAAGGATTGTCTGAAGATACTGGTGACAGTGAAAGTTATGATGTAGACAGCGGTGGCGAAGACTCCGAAGATCGCCCCTGGCGACCAAGCCATTCAGTTTATGGTAAATCAACTATCAAAGAGAATCATCTTGTTAATATGAGAGGAAGGTATTTCCGGGATTTGTCCGTTGTGAGGGCCGACGAAGGGGAGAAGACTTGTCCACACCCTGAAGAGAATGAAGTTGTAGTATTCCGAAGCTTTTTGAAGGCTGGGCTGCGATTGCCCTTGAGCAGCTTCGTCGTGGAAGTGCTGAAGATTTTTGAAGTCTATCTTCACCAACTTACCCCCGAGGCTATCATAAGGCTGAACATCTTCGTGTGGGCCGTGCGAAGCCAAGGTCTGAAGCCTGATGCAAAAAGTTTCTGCAATATGCACGAATTATCATACGAGACAATACCTTGGGGTAAGGAACAGTATCACAATAACTTTGGCTGCTACAGTTTTGTTTCTCGGTCTGGGTCAAGCTGTCCCGTGCCAACTTTTCGGAAGAGGTGGCCTAGTGGCTGGATGACAGAATGGTTTTATGTAAAAAATGATCTGAAAGCACGGGAAGACATCAAAGGTATAATCATGCGACCTATTTGGCAAAGCTTCGGCCTTCGGAGGCCGAAGGTTGAAATGAATGAAGCCGCCGAAGAGTGCCAAAGAGCCTTCGGCGTTGTCTGCTCTTTTATAGGAACAAGGGACTTAGTACAAGAGCATATCGCCTTCAGGGTGTGGCCGCTTGCGGAGAAATGGGAAATGCCACAAGAAACCATTAAAGAGGCCGACGAAGGTGGACTTATCAGATTTAAGTACACTTTTAAATTTGGAGATAAATTTATTGAGCCAGATGATGAGTGGTTGAAAAGCATTGACAATTTAAGTGATGAGCTACTCGGGACCTACTCGAAGGCTGAAGATAATGCAATGTCAGCAGCCTTCGGAGGCCGAAAAAAGAAGAGACTGAATCGGGTATTTGATGCCATCGGGTTTGTCTACCCTGACTATTGCTATCCCATTCGGAGGCAGAAGAGAAAAAACACAACCTCTGCAAAAGAAGAAGCTGCAGCTGCTCCTAGCGAGCCAGAACCGAAAAGGAAAAAGTTAAAGGTTCTTACGCATCGGCCGCGTTATATTGAACCAGCTTCGGTGCCCGAGTTTACCGGAAAAACTTCTTCGGCCACCGAAGCTGAAAAACCAACCGAGCCAGCCTTGTTGCCAGAGATCGCAGAAACGGCCGAAGTGCCACCAAAGATAGAATCAGAACAATCAAACATTTTGTTGTCAGAAACAAAAGAGAAAACCGAAGCGCCGTCCACAGAAAAAATTGAAGAGGTAAAAGAAGCAACTGAGGGCTCCAAAACATCAGAAGTTTTGAGTCCTACAGCAATCATTGGAACAGCAAAAAATGAAAAAGTGCCAGCCGCAACTCCGAAGAGAAAGAGAATGGCTAATGTGCTAGATGTACTGGAAACGATCAAATCTTCGAGCACACCTCCGAAGAAGGCTGCTGTTACTCCTGAAACAACAGCTGAAATTTCTGGTTCTATAGCTCCAGGGCAAGAAATTGAAGCCGAAGCTGGGCCCTCAGAGCCCGCAAAAACTTTGGAAAGTGAGGCAGAAAAAATAACAAAGCCAACTTTTGAAGAAACTGGTGTTGTTACCCCCGAAGCATCCCCCAAAATTCGTGATTATATTTTTCGTCATGCTTCGGGGAAAAAATTATCAGAAAAAGAAGAACAAGAGGCCCAGCACTATGCCCAAAAGTTGAAATATCCAAAGGGGGCGTTGATATTTAATGGCAGTGGAGAAGAAGATTTCTTGTATTGTCTCCCCGATAGCAAGGAAATTTCTGTCTGTCGGGAGATGAGCAGAAGCTTCGGATTCCCAACTTTAGAAGACGGACTTTCGGTGCTGTCAAAGAACGATCTGGCTGACAGCCTAGCTTACAACAGTTTAAAGGTGCGACAAATGGAATTCTCGTGTTTTTTGTTGAGTTCAAAAAATTTTTCGTTTGTTTAAAACTATTGACACAGACATATTCCTGTTTGCAGGGCCTGATACTCAGCAATGCCCTCAGGGCACAGAAAGATGCTGAGGACGAAGGATGTACTATAGCCCTGAGCAACCTTCGTTCCGAAGTAATTGAACTGAGGAACGAAGGTCTCGAAAAAGACAAAATATTATACTCATTGATAGATAAAATAAAGGAGGACGAAGCTGCTTTTAAAAGTCAAGCTGAAGCTCAGAAACGCGAAATTGAAGACCTTCGGAAACAACTGGCCAGAGCCAAAGAAGAACGTATACTTCAAGAAACAAAGCGTGAACTCAGCGATCAATGGGCAGATCACCTAGAAGTGACTGTTGAAGAGCTTCGTTCATCCAAAAAGAGATGCTACAACAAATCTATAGATTGTGTTAAAAAATTAAAGGCTAGCTTCGCCAAGGTCGGCGCATTCTCAAGTGAGGAAAACTTTTCGAGAGGCAATCCCGAAGGTGTCATTGAATGGATTGACCACGAAGCTGAAGCCTTCGAAGAAATTTTAAATAGTCGAGGAGATATATGTGCCTTCTCTGGCGCCAGAGGGATTGCCACCATCTTAGAGAAGAAGGGCTGCGAACATGTAAAAATTCTAGCACAGTCCGAAGCTGCCTTGTCCTTTGAAGATACAAGAGATCCTACGGCCGAAGCTAGCATAATTGGTGGAAAGTTTTTTACCGATATCTGGGATAATGGTGGCCGAGAAATGGCCGGAGAAATTATTCGAAGAAGTGAGAAGGGCATTCACGATGCTAGAGCAGTAGCTGAGGCTGCTGACAAGAGCACAGAAGCCGAAGATCAACTAGGTACTAAATAATGGTTTTTATCGTGTTGTAATCTTTAGGCTTTAAGATCTGCTTGCGATTTGTAATAGCAATGTAGCCGTGTCCTGCTTCAGATCCGACTAAAGCGCCTTCGGACCCCCAGCCGAAGGGGGACGACGAAATTAAAAAGATGGCCGAAGATATTATGGATAAAGTCGTGAATCGGCTCCTGAATGAGGCTGCAGAAGTCGTTTTGAGAGAGGATTAAGCATTTTTGTAAAAAAACTTCTGAAATGTAATATAGTGTAACATTTTGTAACCCTGTATGTAATATATCTATTTTTGTTATTCAATTCTTTACGATGCATGAAACTTTACATACATACCGTTTTTGTCTTTGGCGAAAAAACACCTTCCCTTCTTTTCATGCTTCGTGAAGAAGAATTACCATTTATCACAATAATATCCGAAGTATCCTGGAAAAGTGCTGAAGCTTCGTAGAAACAATCTTCAAGGCTATACTTCAGAAATCAATATTGTTTCTCCTTGTGACTTGGCATGATTTGCCCCTTTTTCAAAGCGTTTTCCCGAAGATTAATGTCATATCTCTTTCTTATGCCACATGCATTATGATGTATGATGCTTATGTTATGCAAGGATGATGTGATGATGTTATGCTATGTAAAGTGATATTCCGAAGATACACGCATATTTGCGCGATAAAACACAATCTTTTTGTGAATCAGCATTGTCTTTTCGCTATAAGCCTCCCTTAGGAGCTTCTTCGCCTTTTACTTCAGCGGAATCAGCGTTGACTTTTCGCTATAAGCTCTGCATTCCCTTAGGAACGTCTTTGGAGCTTCTTCGCCTTTTACTTAGGCGGTATAAGCTCTGCATTCCCTTAGGAACGTCTTTGGAGCTTCTTCGCCTTTTACTTAGGCGGTATAAGCTCTGCATTCCCTTAGGAACGTCTTTGGAGCAGAAAACTTACACTGCGCTCCCTTCGGAACGACTTTTTGTGACTTCGTCAAACTTACTCTGCGTTCCGTAGAACGACTTTTTGTTGCTTCGAAGAATTTTCGACAGTCCGAAGGTCCTTTTTATTATCACAAGCCTGTGAAGAAAACATATTTTTCTTGTAGGAATCAACGAAACTAATTACATGAAACCTAAACAATGTCCTTTATTACAGAAAATAAAACTGAATGAAAAAGATTGCTATTAAGGTAGGATATTTGTCAATAGATGTGCTTTGATTCTGGCACTGTGCTGTTGACCGTGCGAGCTTCGGACTGTTCTCTGAAGTCCCTTTGGTGCGGAGCATATTGGCTCCCTTCTGGCTGCTGGCCCTGTTGCAACGGAGGTGGAGGCGGAGGCTGTTGCCAGGAAGCTTGAGGCTGACTCGCCGAAGCAGCAGAGACTGCAGGATGGTTGCCCACATATTCTGGGATGTAGGGCGAATGATACGAAGCTGTATGCATGACCTGCTTCGGCTGGGCTTGTTGTGCTGCTGCTTCAGCTATTTCCTTTTGCTTCTGTATAGTAACATGGCACATCCTGGTAGTATGGCCTTTGTTCTCACCGCAGAATAAGCAAAAGATTCTTCTCGGTTGATCGCCAAATCTTCCTCCGAAGCCCCTGGCGCCTCTGCCTCTTGGAGCTGGTGGCCGGAAGGAGCTTTGCTGTTGTCCAGAAGCCTGTGAGGAGTATTGTGGCCTTTGCTGTTGGCTTCCTCTGTCATCATTTTGTGTAGAATTGTGAATTGATCTCACATGCCTCGGGTAAAACCTCCCTCCGAAGCCCCTGGTCATTTCAGAAAACCTGAAAGCCTCCTCCCTTCTTTGGCGAAAATCATTGTCGGCCCGAATGTATTCATCCATTTTCTGGAGAAGCTTCTCCAAAGTTTGAGGAGGCTTCCTGGCGAAGTACTGAGCTGACGGACCTGGCCGAAGCCCCTTGATCATGGCCTCGATGACAATTTCATTGGGCACCGTTGGTGCCTGTGCCCTCAGACGCAAGAACCTTCGGACATATGCCTGAAGGTATTCTTCGTGGTCCTGAGTGCACTGGAACAGAGCCTGAGCAGTGACCGGCTTCGTCTGAAATCCTTGAAAGCTGGTTAACAACAAATCCTTCAGCTTCTGCCATGAAGTGATCGTGCCTGGTCGAAGGGAGGAATACCAGGTTTGAGCAACACTTCTGACAGCCATAACGAAAGATTTGGCCATGACTGAAGCATTGCCACCATACGAAGACACTGTTGCTTCGTAGCTCATCAAAAACTGCTTCGGGTCTGAGTGGCCATCGAATACAGGGAGCTGAGGCGGCTTGTAGGACGGGGGCCAAGGTGTAGCCTGCAGCTCAGCGGACAGAGGAGAAGCATCATCAAAAACAAAATTCCCATGATGGAAATTGTCATACCAATCATCTTCGTTGGGAAAACCCTCCTGATGAAGATCTTGATGCTGAGGCCTTCGGTGTTGCTCGTCCTGAGCAAGATGACGAACTTCTTCAGAGGCTTCGTCTATCTGCCTCTGCAGTTCAGCTACCCTGGCCATCTTTTCTTTCTTGCGTTGAACCTGCTGCTGAAGGATTTCCAGATTTTGAATCTCCTGATCTAGATCATCCTCCGGAGGTGTTGGACTGGTAGCCTTCCTCTTCTGGCTTCGTGCCTCTCTAAGAGAAAGGACGTCTTGATTGGGGTCCAGCGGCTGCAGCGTGCCAGCCCCTGGTGCTGAAGCCTTCTTCGGCGGCATGACGAAGGTGATGCTTGCCGAAGATGTTGAAAAGCTCAAGAAATGGAAGTGAGTTCACCGGAGGTGGGCGCCAATGTTGGGGACTTGTTCTCAAGTGCTAAGAGTTAAGAACAAGGCAACATAGAAAATGTTAATCGCTAACGTCCTTCGTCCTCCGAAGCATTATTTCCCCTAGGATATAATAACTTGTGGACGAAGGCTATGAAGGACATACCTTCATAAATTCATCAAACAATGACGAAGGATAAAATATAAAGAATGTAAGAGAAAACATGAACAATCATTTATTATTGCTGAACATAAACAAAAATATCATTGAGCTATAAGTGTACCTTCAATCGGAAGGAAATGAGAGTACAAGCGTGACGCAAAAAGCAAATGCCAAGTCAGCGTGAACAGTACGGGGATACTGTTCACCTATTTATAGACACGGGACACAGCCCTTATAAAATTACATTCATGCCCTTTACATTTGATAATAACTCTATAGTAGTCTATCGAGGTCTGAATAGCCTTTTCATCTTTAAGTCGGTTCCACTCTTTGCTGTTACGCCGAAGCTTTCCTGCTCAACACCTTCGGCTCTGTAGCAAGCTTCGTATTATTCCGGTCTACTGCAATGCCGACTTTAGTCCGAGGGTACCTGTTCACACATTGTACTACAGAAATACTGTTAAATCCTGTTTTTGAGGACCTTCGGACGCCGAAGGTCCCCAACATCTACTGCATCTGAAGCTGCCTTCGGCCAATAAAATCCTTGTCTGAAAACCTTCCCCAGCAAGTGCCTAGACCCAATATGAGATCCACATAAACCTACGTGTATTTCCTTCATCAGTTCTTGACCTTCGGTTCTGGATAAACACTTGAGTAGTGGAGAGCAGACTCCATGTTTATATAACTCCCCTTCTATTATCACATATGGTCTTGTTCTTGCTTCCATTCTTTTATTATAAACTTCGTCATCCGAAAGACAGTTTCCTTGTTGGAAAAATATAATCTCAGTCCTCCAATCTTCACTATGCATAGATGATATTGCAAGCACTGCTCTCTCCATAAGTTTGACTGAAGGTGCTTTTATTGTCTCAAAGAACACTTCCGAAGGCAAAGGGAGCCCTTGTGCCACTGATTTAGCTAGAAAATCTGCATGCTCATTTTTCCCCCTTGGAATATTTTTTACAGAAAATCCTTCGAAAGAAGCCTCCAATCTTCGTGCTGCATCCAAATATTTTTCAAGCTTCGGATCCCTTGCCTTGCTGCTTTTGTCTACATGGCCAGAAATAACTTGGGAACCAGTTTTTAGGATTGCCCTTCTTATTCCCATTGCCCTTAGCTTATGAAGCCCTAACAGAAGAGCTTCGTATTCGGCAATATTATTTGTACAACTAAAGTCCAGCCTTGCTGCGTAGCATGTCCTGACTTTAGAGGGCGCTACTCGAACAGCAGCCGCTCCCGCGCCGAAGGTTCCCCAAGAACCGTCACAGAATACTATCCAGGCTTCGGCATCTTTGGTTGCTTCTTCTCCATGAGCCCCTGGCGTCCAATCAGCAATGAAATCTGCCAACGCCTGAGACTGGATTGAGGATCTATGTACATAATCAATAGTGAATTCATTGTGTTTCGCAGCCCATTTTCCAATTCTTCCTGTAGCTTCTCTGTTTCTCATTATATCCATCAGAGGTTGAGATGAAGGGACTATTATATGATATGCTTGAAAGTAATGTCGAAGCTTTCTGTAGGCCATTAACACAGCATACAACACCTTCTCCAATTCTGTGTAATTTTTCTTTGATAAACTAAGTACTTCGGAGACGAAGTATACTGGTGCTTGTCTTTTTACTTGGCCATCTTGCTTCTCCTGTACAAGTGTTGCACTGACTGCAGAATGGGAGGCAGCCACATACAGCAGCAACGGAGTTCCTGATGAAGGTGGAGTTAAAGTTGTCAAGTCTATCAGGTATTGCATTAACTCTTCGAAAGTCTTCTGTTGAGCCGGACCCCCATTGAAAAACTTCGGTTGACTTCATTATTTAAAAGAATGGCAGATTCCTCTCTGCTGATCTTGATATAAATCTATTCAGCGACGCCAGCCTTCCTGCCAATCGTTGAGCCCCCTTCTTTGAATTTGGCGGCTCCATCCGAAGGATAGCTTCAATCTTACTTGGGTTAGCTTTGATACCCTTTGTTGATACCAGACAACCAAGGAACTTGCCCTTCTTTACTCCAAAAACACACTTTTCTACATTTAACTTGAGACCAGCTTGCTTGAAATTGGTAAACGTCTCTTGCAAATCGGCAATATGATTTTCTTGTTTCGTGCTTTTTACTATGATGTCATCAACATAAGTTAGCACATTCCTGCCTATTTGAGAGTGAAGAACCTTGGCTGTCATTCTGCTGAAGCTTCCTCCAGCATTCTTGAGCCCCTCGGGCATCCGAAGGTAACAATAAGTACCACTAGGAGTTATAAAGCTTGTCTTTGGCTCATCTTCTTTCTTCATCCAAATTTGGTGATAGCCCGAGTAACAGTTCAATAAGCTCATGAGTTCCGAAGAAGCTGCTGCATCTACAAGGGAGTCTATTCTTGGTAAAGGGAACTCGTCCTTCGGACATGCCTTGTTGAGATCTGTGAAATTAATACACATTCTCCATTTCCCATTAGCCATCTTCACCATAACAGTGTTGGCTAGCCACTCTGGATATGTTACTTCTCTAATAACACTAGCACTGAGAAGTCTCTTTACTTCATTCCGAGCACCTTCGGCTTTATCCTCAGACATTTTCCGAAGTCTTTGCTTTCTTGGCCTAAAAGATGGATCCACATTGAGTGAATGCTCAATGACATCTCTGTTAACACCACGGAGATCATTAGCTGTCCAAGCGAAGACATCTTTGTTGTTGAACAAAAATCTTAGCAGGGTCTTTTCTTGTTCATCAGATAACTGAGATCCCAGCAACACCTTTTGGTCTGCTATATCTTCACACAGAAGCATAGGCTTCAGTTGATCTGCCGAAGCAACCTTCTCTCTTTTGTGCTTATATTGCTGACAAGCTTCGGCTCCATCTATGTTATGGATTGCCTTTGAATCCGTCCAACTCCCCTCAGCTCTCCTAGCAGCTTCCTAACTCCCATGAATAGCAATGGGCCCTTGTTCCGAAGGTATCTTCATTCATAAGTATGCTGGATGGAGTATTGCTTCGAAGGCATTAAGCGTCCCTCGACCAATGATTGCATTGTATGGGTACTCCATGTCAACAATGTCAAATACAACTTGTTCAGTTCTTGTGTTGTGGATGTAACCAAAGGTAACTGGCATTGTTATTTTGCCGAGTGCCACAATCTATCTTCCTCCGAAGCCATAAAGGGGGTGTGTTGCATCATGTATCTTGTCTTCTAGTTCTTGCATCTGTTTGAAAGCCTTTGCAAAGATGATGTCCGCTGCACTACCTGTGTCAACCAGAACATTGTGGACCAGAAATCCCTTGATGACACAAGATATAACCATGGCATCATTGTGAGGATAGTCTTTAAGCTAAAGATCTTCCTGGGAGAAGGTGATTGGGATGTGAGACCACTTGGATCTGATGAAGGGTCCTTGCACCCCAACATGCTGCACTCGTCTTTGTGCTTCCTTCTTTTGCTTCTTGTTAGCTGGTTCTGAGCTTGAACCGCCTGTAATTGGGAGTACCAGCTTCGTAACCGAAGGTGCTATAGCTTGGTTGTTGTACGAAGCCATCGTCACAACAGTGGAAGTGAGTTCACCAGAGGTGGGCGCCAATATTGGTCACTTGTTATCAAAAGCTACGAATCAATAACAAGGAAACACAAATGTTAATGGTTAAAGACCTTTGCCCTTCATAACATTATCTCCCTTAGGATATAATTGTAACACCCCAGGTGTTACTTAGGGTTTTCACTCAAGCCTACACTATTGAACCCATCATCACATGTGGTTTAGTTTGAGCAAAAGACACCAAACTTGGGGGTCAAGATCCTAAATAGGTGAAACCCATCTTAGAAGTCATGCTTTGGCCTTACCATGCACCTAAAGAGGAGAGAATGGCTCAAACCCTAATTCAACTCCCTTAGGCAAATGGAGCCCTAGAGGGGAGTTTAGCAAAAAGGCTATGTAAACCACATTGTCATGACTTGGGCTAATTATAAAAGTTATAGTACACTTAATACCCTACAAAAAATAGTAAGAGAGTGACCCCAAAAAGATTTCAGAAAAACCCCCAAAAAGGTCACCAAAGAGAAGAACATAAAAGAAAAATCATACTTTACTCACTTTCAAAACCAACCCTCTTTCAAAGATCAAACATGTTCACCTTTTTCCCAACCTCAAAACCTTATGGCCCAATTGACAAAATGGCGCCTAAGGACCCCTAGATAGGGCTGGACAAAATACTCATGGCTCGCTGGCTCGCTCGGTTCATGGATCAGCTCGGCTCGGCTCGGATCGGCTCGTTTGAATTTTTTCACTAGTTGAGCTGACATCCTAGCTCGGTTCGTTAACGAGCCAGCTCGCGAGCTAAACGAGCTACCATATTCCAACAAAACGAAACTATATGCATATTATTTACAGAATAATTGATGAACTTGTTATATATATGTGAGGTGTCTATGGCCTATGAATTAAACTAATGATTAATGAACTATGTCTATGTGTTAATTTGGTCTATGCAAATATAATTATGGGTTAAACTGATGAACATGTATGTGAATTGTGAATTAACGAGTGATGAATTGTGTTAATTTGGTGTTATATTGACGTGGTTTGTGAAACTATGAGTATAATTACTATTTTCTATTATTAAATTAGTTTGAAATTAACTAAAAAATAATTATTATGTACATTTTATTTTTTTTCTGCTCTGGCTCGCGAGCTAAACGAGCCAGCTCGAGCTCGTAAACGAGCCGAGCCGAGCTGACTCTGTGGCTCGTTACCTTAACGAGCTAAGCCGAGCTAGCTCGTTAGCTTAACGAGCCAGCTCGAACTCGGACGAGCCGAGCCGAGCTGGCTCGTTATCCACCCCTACCCCTAGAACACCCTGGAAAAGTTTGAACCCAACCCTAAGTCGTTTAACACGACTTGACACGGCTTTTGTCTCGGTGTGGACAGCTCAGACAGAGCCAACTTCTCACCCCCATATCTCTCTACCCCGACCATATCTTTGCTTGGAACTCACATGGAAAAGATAGGATTTGGTGCAGAGAAGAGACCGTACACGGGATTTTTGCTGAGATCTGCACGCTAAGGCGACCAAACCGGCCGTTGAACACTGGCAGAAGTAAACCACCACGTGTTCGATGCGGGCAGACACTCGGGAACGCGACAGAGCACGCCTGCACGCGCACCCCCGCGCGCGCCCTCGGCCGCCCCCGTGCCCACACCCGTGCCGTGCCCGCGAGTGGTTATAAAGCCCGCCCTCATGCACAGCCATCTTCCCCGTTGCCTCCTCCGCACCGCGCCTAGCCTTTCCGAGCCAGCCCGCAGCTCCGGCGACCTCCCCGCAACCCGCCAGAGCCGCCCGAAGGCGCCCGTCGTGGCCAGACCATTCTTTCCCACCTCCGCTCGATCCGAGCCCTCGGATAGCTTCCCCAGGAAGCCATGAAGCTTGCCCGAGCTTGAGCCGAGGATCAGCCCCACCGGAATAGTGCAATCATGCTCGCCGGAGTTCGTAAACCCGCTGGAGCACGTGGACCGGGTAACCCCCTGCACCATTTCTCAATTCCTTGCGCCCATGGCCCCTACATCACCCCGTGGAGCTCCTCGTGCACTTTAATTGAACCCCACCGTCATGGTTTGGCCGGAGCAGGAGTCGCCGACAACCTCCGCCGCCTGCGCTCGTGGCCAGAGCAGCTCCAACCATCTCAGACGCCGACCCGCACACAGACGTGACCGCCGTGACCTCCCCGACGTCACCGACCACCCCACCGGAGCTCTACTGCCACCGGTAAGCCTCGCCGCCGTGATCTTTGCCACGATTACTGTTTCAGCCAGCCAGGGATCGCGGGTTAGATTTAGGTTAAGTCCAGGGGGTTTTGTGCAAGGTCAGTGACTCATGCAAATAGTAGACCGAGGGCTATTTTGTGAGAGAAGAGGGGGAGAAAATCCAGGGACTTCAGCGCAAATCTGTATTTTTTTTTCATTTCGAATTTACTTTTCTTTTAAATATTGCAGAGAACTTAATAAATGCATAACTTGAAGAATAATCATCCAAAATTAGTCAAACCAATTTTGCTAGACTTTGTGAAATATAAACTTTCTGGCAAAAATAATAAACCCCATAGTTCCAGTAATGTTTTATAGAGTTTTGAATTAAATAAGAAAACTGCCCAAAATTCATTAATAAAGGGAAAAATAGAAATATTGTTAGACCAGGGTTGAGAAAAATAGTGGAGACCCTAACCTAGTAGTTACACTGTTTAAAATTAATAAACACCCTAGTATACAAGGTTAAGGAAGGTTTATTCACTAAAGCTTGTTTATGCTCAAACTTAGGAAAATTAAAAAAAGGGATTAAAAATGGAAACCAGAGGACAATCATATTTTTCCTAGCATGCCTAAGTTATTTAGTTTACAAGAAAAATCTGTTGAACCATAGTCCAGTGAAAAGAAATTGCACTCACAATTATTCATGAAAAACAGAGAAAACTTTAAAAAGTCATAAGAAAATAATCCTAAAGAGAAAACACCCCTACCTTAGGAATGACTGCTCTTGTGCTAAGAAGAACATAGGAAAAATACAAGGTCTGTTGTTTGATATTTTTCAAATAGCAAGTTAGTTATAAGTGTCTTTTTGGCATTAAACTTTAGAAAATCATAACTAAATAACCACTAAGTAACCCTCTGTGATTTTTGGCACAGAAGCATGTTATTACCCATAGATACCAGCAAAAATAACTCTTGGGACAGAACCCACACCTAGGTAAAAGTTGTAGTGCAAAGTAACCCCTCTGCCCCAACTTTTGTTATTTTTGTCCAGGGCATATTCTATTTACTTTTTATCTCAAATTTATAGGACAGGCTAGGATGACCAATATTAACCCACTATAATTTTTACAAATTTTTTGGAAAATTTAAAACCACTGTTGTAGTTCAAACCCACCTTAAAAGCATGAATAGAAAATGAAAAGAGGAAATTAGAAGTGGAAATTAGTGTTTCCCTAACCAACCCAGCAAACCCCTGGAGTACCTACTAAAACCTTTAAGGGCAATCCAAGTCTTAATCCACTGTGTTTGCCTCTAAGCCAAACCTCAAACTTAAATTGTTAAGCATAAACCACTAAGAACTTCTTATAACAAGGAAACCCTAAGTTATCAAATAACTTAGTTTTTCTTCACTATGCATAATGGTTACTAAATCCTGCATATCATAGCATACATATTTCTTATTCATTGCATTCGATAGATTGCAACCTCGCTGATGGAGAGTATATCCTCGTGCCGGAGCAAGGAGTTGCTCAGGAGGTAGCCCCGGATCCAGCACCAGAGCCTGCCATCGAGGGTCTGCCTGCCCCAGCTTTGGAAGGCAAGCCCCGATTTTATGCATAACCAGTTCTATATATTATTTTACTACACTTAATGATTGTAGGCTTGTACTATGCACTTAAGTGTAGGAGTTGTCTGAAACCCTAGTTGCATGAACTCAGGATTCCTTTTGAGATGGATACTAGTATGATAGGTCGAGTAGCTGCTTTGCTAATTAGGGATCTCGGTAGAAGTCGAGTGATTTTTCTAGCACTCGCGCGAGGTCAGGAATTGGTTGTATCCATTTTGATAACTGAATGATGATGGTCTGTGGACACGGATCCATGGGGATGCGTTGTCTACAAGACGAAATTGGAATAAGGATTAACGTGCGGATACTTGTGTCAAGCGTTTGAACGTACTAAACACATATCGAGAAATATGGTAAATCGGTAAGCCTAGTACCTGAGTGAACCTGCCCGTATATTGTCCTCCTCACGCGACCTGAGACGTAGTCCCCATTCCGGTTATGGTGGGTACAAGTGCGGTCACTGCACGACGGCAGTCGGGGTCAGTGAGGCATTGTACGCCAAGGCGGTGAGCCCCTTTCTGTTGCCAGGGAATCGATGGGGACGGTTGATGTGTGTGGGGACGGAGTGCCTCGCCATGTCGTGTGTTTAGGTTTACCTTGCAAGGATAAAAACTCGATTCGAATCGTCTGCTTCTCGCAGCTAATGAGACTGTTTGATCCATTGTACTGCATTGAGTAACAAGTGGAAATGTGATGATTTGGCAAAAGATGTTGATTGTTAAATGCTTGATACCATGAATGATTAGATAGTACACATTTAGTCTTAAGAGAGTCACACTAAAACTTGAAAAAGCTAAAACTTGATTTTTTTAGACTCAGCTAGTGCTTTTGGCAACCAAACCCCTCAGCCAAACAGCTGCATGTCTAGAGGTAGAGGAGTAGACTCCTCACACCGGGTAAGTCTAGCTGAGTATTAGTATACTCAGCCTTACTTGTGGCATAATTTTATAGGTTCTCTGGAGGACATGGTTGCTGGAGTGACTAGGCCGTCCATCTTGCCACCGGGTTGGACAGTCGAGTGGGACCCTACCTCGGCTGAGGAGGAGCATGAGGAGTGATGGGACAGGCTTCCCCATCCCTCCATTTATCGTTAGTTTTATTCCGCTGCATTCCGAACAATGATCACTACTTTTGCTAAAACTCCGATGATGATGTAATAAATTTGATACTCCTTCATGTATGGTTTTATGCTTTATTGTATTTGCTTTGTGCCTCACCATCAAGTGAGTACGTGGTACTTGATCCTGTTAGTGGCCTCGTCGGACTAGATCCGAGGGACTGATGTGTTATTCCTATTTAAGTGTGGTCTAGCCTCTAAGGCGGGACTTAAGCACTTAAGTTGGAATAATTCGGGCGGTTCCGCCACAATAATGATCTTCGTACGAAGGTCATGAAGGACATACCTTCTTCATTGCAATATACAAAGATATAAACATGATTGTATGAAACATAGAGAAAGCATGAATAATCATTTTAGATCATTAGATTATTCATATTATCATCATATATCTTTGAACAAACATCAATGATATCAAATTACATTTGTACCTTCGGCTTGACAGATGGTAAGAATCCGAGAGTGACGTGCGAGTGATTACAAGTCAGCGTGAACAGTACGGGGGTACTGTTCATCTATTTATAGGCACGAGACGCAGCCCAGACAAAATTACATTTGTGTCCTTGATAACTAATTATAACCATGACACAAATTATCAGGGACTAAGCGGTCTTTTCCTCTTTAAGTCGGTGCTGCCCTACGTCTCAAGCGTGTCATCATGCCGAAGCTCCTTCAATTGTAGCTTCGGCATATATCTTCATGTTGTGCTTGCTTGCATATCATCTTGTCGAAGGTGTTTTTGCTTAGAGGACCTTCGGCGAAGAAGAAGGCCCCCAACAGTTACGGGCATGTGTCCTGGAATTTCAACAGAGGTGGGATGATTGTCTGCCATTGACAGAATTTTCTTATAATAATAGTTACCAAGAAAGTATTAAGATGGCACCGTTTGAAGCACTGTACGGGCGACGATGCCGAACACCCTTAAATTGGTCAGAACCCAGAGAACGGTGGTTTTTCAGGCCTGACTTGGTTAAAGAAACGGAGGAAAAAGTTGAACGGATAAGACACAACTTGAAAGAAGCTCAAGCTCCGCAGAAAAACTATGCGGATAAACGACGCCGACCTTTGGTCTTTCAAGCTGAGGATCATGTATATCTGAAAGTAACACCGATGAAGGGTGTTAGCCGGTTCGGGGTAAAAGGAAAGTTGGCACCCCGATATATTGGCTCGTTTCCCATTCTTAAACGATGCGGACGAGTGGCGTACAGACTTCAACTACCAGAATCATTATCTGCAGTGCATAATGTGTTCCATGTATCCCAGCTAAAGAAATGCCTTCGGATTCTTGATCCGACCATAGATGTGGTGGATCTTACGTTGGAACCAGACTTGACTTATTCGGAACATCCCATTCGAGTTCTGGATCAAAAGGACAAAATCACTCGAAGGAGGACTCTCAAGTTCTATAAGGTACAATGGAACCAACACACTAAAGACGAAGCTACCTGGGAGACTCAAGATTTCCTAGAGAAAAATTTTCCTAGGTTTTTAGCTTCATGTAACCTGTAAGATTTGTATACCTTATTGTAAAGTTGGAACAAGCCCCATGCCACCCCCTGCTCTGTAAGATAAATAAGGAAATAAAGTTGTGACGTGTTTTCTTTTCCATTACTTACCCTAGGACCTTAAATCTCGGGACGAGATTCTTTTATGGGGGAAGGATGTAACACCCCTGGTGTTACCAGAACTAAAATTTGAGCATGGCATCATATGCATTGACATGTCATTATGTTTGTTACACCTAGAATGCATCCACTAGGCTAAAACTTCAGAACAAATGTGATGTGGTGACTTGAAGTGCTCTTAACCCTAGAGTAGGGTACTTAACCATGGGACTGGGGCAAATAGGTGTATGTGAGGCCAAATTGAGTATTATCTCAAAAGTTATTGGAAATGTTCATAAGAGCCTAAATTTGATGGATTTAAGTGGCACACAAACCCTAGGGCACTCAAAACCCTAAAAGGAACCCTAGAAAACCCTAAATTGTGCCCTATGGAGTGATTTTGATTTCTAGGCACTTTTGGACCAAAATGCATATATCAAAGTGGTAAAGTATAAAAAACTAAACAACTTTTACATTGGAGGATTTTCAAGTAATGTGGAACAATTTGGACTTAATTGCAAAAATCCTCAAGAGCATCTATGTGGCTTAACTCTGAAAAATCAATGTGATTTGGCCAAGTTTGGGGCCTTGTATTTCCTAATCCGTGAAGATTTTGCCCCAATTCATTACAATAAACTTGTAGAGCTATGTTAGGGGTACAAGTTTGATTAAGTGACTAAGCATTGGTGCTGTACAGAAATTGGAGAAAAATAGACATGAAGTTGGACTGCCAATCAACCTTAAGACTGAATCTTGACCATCAGTGAAATTGGATGAACTTTGAGATCGATTTGCGGGGGGATTCAGTGGATGTTTGAGCAAGGTCTTTGTAACAAAGTTGTATAGGGCAACAACTTTGATACAGGCAGGTGAGTGAGTTGCCACAAAACATTTGAGAGCAAAGCCCTGCAAGTTGCTCGGTCAGACAGACTGAAAGGAGTTTGCGATGATGGTACAGTGACTGAACCAGATGCCAGATTTAGTGAACCTCGCTGCCGACGTTCTCCGCTCCGCGATTCACGCCTGTGCCGCGATTCGTGCCAGTGTGGAGTGTAACACCCCTAGTGTTACGAGAACTAAAACTTTGGCATGACATCATATGCATCCTCGTCATCTTGCTTGATATTCCTAGAATGCATTTTACTAGGTCAAAAATTCAACCCATATGTGGTGTGTTGTTTTGTTGAGAGTCAGAGAAGTTTTAGAGTTAGTGAGAGATCAAGTGCAAGTAAACCACTCCTAAGTTAAAAAAATGCTTTGGCCATGGGATCTATGTACCAAAGTTGGGCCTTGAGTTAGAGGGCAACTTTACTTTTAAGTCATGGACCAAAGATGAGAGACTTGTCTGGCAATCTCAAATGAAACACTAAAGAAGCCCAAAAGTGGAATTTTAAATCTAGAGAGAATTTGCTAAAGATCTATATATAAAAATTGTAGGTTTTGGAAAGTTGAACCACTTTCATGTGTGGATATTTCCAAGTTTTATAGAAAAAGTTGGAGTAAAATGCTAAATTCAGTTTTGATTCAGATGTGAAGTTTGCTGAAAGTAGTATCAACTAGCTGTTTTGGGGGCTTTACAACTTTTGATCTATAAACAATTTGAAGGTGGACAATGTAACAAAGTTGTAGAGCTGTAGAGGTACAATTTGCTCAGGCAACCTGTCCCTAAAACCATATGTAACTGGGTGTAAAACTGGTCCAAAATGGGGTTGTAATACTAGTGGAGTTTCAGACTTAGTGCAATCTCTGAAACTGATGATTTTATATTCTGAAGCAACTTTGGAGGTCTGTTAGTGGCTGATACATACAGCTATGGGTTAAAGTATATGTACAAAAGTGGAATTCCACATGTTGGTGTATAAGTTTGGTTAAAGGTTATGCCCCTAAATTTATATGGAATTGGGAGAAACAGTGGCTCAAAGATGTAATGTTCAGTTCTGGATTTCAGACAGTCTGGCTGATTGAGAACTGAATTTTCAGTGAAAAGTGTCAAGTTTGGGGCTCCTCGGTGGTCAATCGATGTGCTTTTAGGCTGTAGTTTTTGTAACAAACCTGGAGACCAATGTTGGGAGAGTAATGCATAGTGAGGGTCATGTCCTTGAAACTGCTTGGAACTAGGAGAAAAAGTGGTCCAAAGTGGAGCTCACAGATTTGGATTTCAGACTTAGTGCGACTTACTAAATCTGAATTTTAGTGTTTTTGGTGCAACTTTGGAGCTTCTTTGGAGCTTCTTTGTGCCTGATCAATGGAGTTCTGGGGTATATCTCTGCAGCAAAGTTGAAGACCATATAATGGTGATCAAATCTTCTTAAGAAAGTTTTGTTTGGTGCTGCACAAAAATTGAGTAAACTGTGCCCAACCATTCTTTGTTAGGCATGTGTGTTCAGTTTCTTGTTCAGTTAGCTGCAGCTGAATTCTAGTGTTTTTACCCAACTTCACGGCACTATAACTTTTGATCCATGAAGTTATAGCCTGCACTCTCTATATAAAACTGTTAGAGGGTGGTGGGGGGAGTAATTTTCATTAAGTTGGATCCCCCTGACCTTGCTTAGAACTAGGAGAAAAGCTTGCTCGAAGCTGTGGTGTCAGACTTTTGGGTTTCAGCACTAGGTTCAGTTTATTGAAGCTGAAATTCATTGTTTTTCATCTGACTTTGGAGTTCTCCTTTGCCTTGTCCATGGTGTTTCGAGCTGCATGCCCTATAGCAAAATGTTAGGGGATGGTTTGGTGAACAAATTTCCTTAAGTAGGTTTGTCTTGATACTACACAAATTTGGGAGAAATGTTGGTCCAAAGAGGGGCTGTCAGGATTTAATGTCCGAATTCAGGTTTCAGCCAACTGAAAGTCCAAGTTCAGTGTGCTTACTCAGTTTTAGATCCTTGTTGTGACTAATCTATGTGGGTATGAGCCATGACTCCTATAGCAATGTTGAAGATCTTTGGTTAGTGAGTAGATTTCTTATTATGAGATTGGCATGGTCCTGCACAGAGCTTGCAGTAAACTGTCCCAAAACATTCACTGTCACGTTTTGGATTTCAGCTAACTGAAACAAGAAAATTCCTTTGGTTTAGGACAACTTGGGGCATTATAACTTTCTATCAGTGTGTTTTATACCCTGTGTTGCTATAGCAAGTTGTTGAGGGCTGGTTGGAGAGCAGTTTTTGTTAATATGGATTCTCCTGTTTTTACTTCAAATTGACAGCAAATTCTGCTCCAAGTCGAGTTGTCAGTCGGGGGAAATGCTGAATTTTATTCAGTTAGTAAAAGCCACGATTCAGCATTTTCACCCCACTTTGAGGCACAATAATTCTATCTGTGAGCTTTCGACCTTGAGTTGCTGCAGCAGGTTGGTAAAGCTATGTTTTGGGAGCAAGTTTTATTAACTGCGGTTGGCCTGTTACTTTAGGAAATTGATAGATTGAAGGGGGTCAGTAGGGAAGGTTCAGTCGGCTGCTGCTGCATTTTTGTCTCAAGTGGTTGATGTGTGGTTCGGTTCTGGGAGCAGAGAAAAATCTTCATATGTCTGTTGTGCTCCACGTGGGACAGTTTGGGCTTAGGCTGCTGTTCGTCGTCGTTTTCTCTGATCTAGTGATCACACGGGTCGTCTCTTCGTCTCACTATGGGCAGAACTCCGAGAACGTCACGATGCCGCCGGAGAGCACCGCCTGAGACAAACTTGTCATCGCGATCTGGGTTCTAACTCAGTAGCGAGCGTGTTTTTGCCTCGGTCCGTTTCGTGGTGAGTCATTGGTACTTTTCCTCCTGTTGTTTGGAACCTTACACTGGCTTCAACGGTGCCCCCTCCTCTCGCTGTGACGGCGCCAGTACTCCCTCTTCCTCTTCAACGGTGCCCCCTCCCGCTGCTACAGTGGTAGCGGGTGGTTGTTGTGCACGCTAGATGAAGGGGTACCACAAGCGCCTCCCTTGCCTCGGTTTCTGTGCACAGAAGTATTTATTAGTTGGGAAAAAAATGATAATAGACGATGAATAGGTATGGAAAATGATATTTTATGATTATAGTGGGGTATAAGGGAAGGATTTAGGGGAAACCGTTGTACAGGGTGGAGATATTAGGGGAAGAGAACTCTGACGTGACACGTGAGTGGATATAGGGGGAGAAATTTAGGGGTAACCGCTGAATACAGTCTTAGACAGATCGCAGCGGTAGCCGCGTGGCCGCCCCCTCCCCTTGCATGGTGGCTACAGGGACACCCCTGCGCGCGCAGCGCAGCCCCCTGCAAGCACCTCCACGCAGCAGAAGAGAACAGAAACACGTTGCAGACAGCGTGAGTACGCGACTCCCCCTCTCACTGTTTATCTGTACGGTGGGTTTTAATAGGTGAAGAAAAAATGGTAATAAATGATGAGTAGGGTTGAATAGTGATGTTTTATAGTTCTAGTGGGGTATAGGGGGAGAATATAGGAAGGAACCGCTGCGGGAGATGAAAAAGTAGGGGATAAAATGTTGATGATGTAACGCAAAAAGTAATATAGGGAGAAAAATTTAAGAGTAACCGCTGCAAACAGTCTTACTACGCCTTCGTGTCGTGACACTGTCGAACTTGGAGAGCGCCGCCACCGTTAACGCGTGCAGGAACGAAGAAGGCGCGTGGGTCTGGGTTTTAAAGCACCACTCGTTTGTCTTGAATGGACCGGAGTAGGCCATTTGTGTGCAGTATTGAGTAGGGGCTAAAGCTTTCGGCGTTTTTTCTTTTTTATATATCTAGTGTCTTGTAAATTATGCCAAAAATTGTAAAAAAAGATAAAATAGTAAAACCAATTTTATTAGATGTGTAAAATCATTACCTTTCTAGTAAAAATATATTTAGGGCTTTTACAGCAGATGCCAAATTTCAGAGAGTAACAGATGCTCTTAGAAGAACTATTTGATTTTTCTTAATAAAACTTTTGTTCTAAAAATTATGAAATTTTTTGGACAACCTTGTATTGACTAGTTGAGCACTTGGTCCAAGTTTGAAGTTGTTTAGAAGTGATTTGCTCAGCAAACATATTGTTGCCCAAAAAGGAAGAGGATTTTACCCTTGGGTAATTAGGCAATGAAGTTGTTTAAGAAGGTTTGAGTTTTGGATTAAGTCTAACATGGATTAGTTTCCTGGAGATTTGTAAGTGAAGATGTCTTGAAGTGCCCTTGGAAATCCTCTAGTGTTTTGGCTAGTTTCGTGCACTTTGTAGAAAAGTGTACTCATGATGTGTTGTTGTTACCTTCTTTATGAAATGCATTTCCATACCATAGCAACCATTCATCTACATATAATTGACTTGTAGAACACCTAGAAGAAGTGATGTTTGAAGAAGGAGTTCACTTTAGTGCCTGTTGATCTAGTGGTGGAGTTTTTCTTTTTTTTATATATCTAGTGCCTTGTAAATTATGCCAAAAATTGTAAAAAAAGATAAAATAGTAAAACCAATTTTATTAGATGTGTAAAATCATTACCTTTCTAGTAAAAATATATTTAGGGCTTTTACAACAGATGCCAAATTTTAGAGAGTAACAGATGCTCTTAGAAGGAATATTTGATTTTTAGAAATAAAACTTTTGTTCCAAAAATTATGAAAATTTTTGGACAACCTTGTATTGACTAGTTGAGCACTTGGTCCAAGTTTGAAGTTGTTTAGAAGTGATTTGCTCAGCAAACATATTGTTGCCCAAAAAGGAAGAGGATTTTATCCTTGGGTAATTAGGCAATGAAGTTGTTTAAGAAGGTTTGAGTTTTGGATTAAGTCTAATGTGGATTAGTTCCCTGGAGATTTGTAAGTGAAGATGTCTTGAAGTGCCCTTGGAAATCCTCTAGTGTTTTGGCTAGTTTCGTGCACTTTGTAGAAAAGTGTACTCATGATGTGTTGTTGTTACCTTCTTTATGAAATGCATTTCCATACCATAGCAAGCATTCATCTACATGTAATTGACTTATAGAACACCTAGAAGAAGTGATGTTTGAAGAAGGAGTTCACTTTAGTGCCTGTTGATCCAGTGGTGGAGTTTCATCTAACTACTTACCAGAGTAGAATAATTTTGGGATCTTCTCCTGCAATAAGGCAAGCCCCGGTGCATTTTCCACCTTCCTTGTGTTTACAAAATTTTATCACTTATATGCTACATTAGGTGATAGGAGTTGATTATTAAACTCTTGATGCATTACCATCCTTGAAAGCTTGATTACCATACCTTGTTACCTGTTTAATAAAAGCTAGTGATGCTTAGTCACGCTGATAGATTAAGAAAAATGTTTTTGATCTATGACTCATGTTTCTATAAAAAAATGGGCTTGGGATAATGAAGGCATCAAGACGTTGATAAATTCATTATCCAGGCATGGCCCCTCTGCCAGGCGCCAAAATTTTGAAATAGTTTAAAATGGGACCAGACGTTGAGCAGGAAAAGTCGCCCGTCTATGTCGATTAAGGACCGTACGGATTGTTGGCCTGCTGATCTAGGACCTTTTATCTGGCCACATACCTCGTCATGGGCAAGCCTGAACCTGACTATTCCATACATGAAAAGACAATCGCGCACTGGGAGTGGAGAGATGGTGAGAGTGGCACGTACCCTCCTGGCAAAGGACCGCCTAAAAGGGGTGGTGTGCTCTCGGGTGGCGCGGACCTTTCATGTGATGGAGGATCCGTGGGAATGGCAGACATGTGCAAAAGAGTTAAGGGAAGCATATGTCGTGTGGTTGGAGATCCCCAGCTGGGTATTAATCGATTCGTATCGCCGTTACTTCTCGGTTATGAAGACTAGATCTTCGACCTGCATCGTAGTTAACAAGTATAACAATGTTTTGATTAAAAGCAACCTAGTGTAGGTCAAATGAATGATCTAGATTAGGCAAACGCTAGATTCAGGCTAGAAGATTTAGGTAATAAACTAACTTGTGAAATAAAACTTGGCTTAAGGACCCACTTCTAGTGAGCTTTTCTGCAAAAAGAGTCTTTGAAACTTGATGAGCTTTACCTTGAATCCCTTTAAGCCAGCATATCCTTGAGAGTCTTTTCTTTAGTCGGGTAAGTCTTGCTGAGTAATTGCGTACTCAGGGTTTTATCCCTTGTTTTTGTAGGAGAAGTTTTATTCCCTTATCCTTTGGGTAGTTACTTCATGTGGAGGACTTGAAGCTTAGAATGTTTTTATATATCTCTTATGGAAAGGCTTCACCCTTCCAATTATTGTAGTTAAGTTATGCACTTCGAGTACTATCAGGACTTGTAATAAATACGTCTCTTTCTACCATGTAAAACTTGAGTTCTGGAATGTAAAGTGTACTTTGTAAAAGTCTTCCGCTCTATCTCCAATGTGTGTGTATCAAATGTGATTACTGTAATATACCTATTATGTAGGAGATCTTTGGGATGATGAGTTCCAGTTTGCGAACTCGATAGCCTTGTTAAGTTACCCGGTACACATGCACAACCATCAAAGGCCATTAAGGCAAGGATTGGTGCATGTGAGCCTGATAAATTGGGAGGGCTGTCACATGGAGTGGATAACCGTGGCGGGTAAAAGATCTTAGGTGAGGAGAGCTTGGCTAGAGCTGAGTCACCGCCGTACCCACTTGCTTGTGCGGTTAGTGAAATATCGCCGCCGGTGCTCGCCGTGATTGCAGCAAGGGACATGTAGTCGCCCGATTCACCGCATTGTCATGGTCGTGGCATCCCCTAAATAGTGACCGTCACTCGGTGAACGCTGCGCTCCACGGCGAGCCTTGGTAATCGTCTCGCCGAGAAGATAAGCCCCGCTCTCCTCCCAAATTTGGAGCCACCGCTTCGAGCTACTATAAATTGATGCCCCGGCCTGCTTCGCCAACTTATTACGAACTCAGAACACCAACTCTCGCTCTGATTAGCCACCATAGCCGGAGAATTTGGGTTTTCCCCCAAATTGGTCGTCTGCGCCGCCGTGAGTCACCCCACCGTGGCCAGTCGCTCTCAGGTCCGTCCTCGTCTTTCTTGTCCCTGTTTCGACACCCCCATTCATTCGTGATGCTCCTCGGCTCAACCAATTGAGCTAGATTGCGCTGGACCATCAGGAACACATCAGTTCACCCTCGGGTTTTGCCGTCGTCGTGGGCAAGAGAAATCCAGGTCGGACTAGCTCAATTAGGGCATAGACTAGGCTCACCTGGGCTCGGGGATGACAATCTGATGCTCAGTTCCGGCAGTCTCCATCGTTTAGGGCGAACTCCAGTGAGTGAGATGGTCGGAGGGTGAGCTCGCCGTCGCCAGGGGTTGAATTTGAGAAGGAATAGAAGTGCAAGGGTTTATGCGCAAATGTCAGTGAAACGGAGAAACATTGTCGCGGGCTCTTTACTAGTTTTTCGAATAGCCAGGGACCTCTGCGCAAAATGACCAGCACGGGCGCATTTTTCCTAGGCGTGGGCCGGATCGGGCTAGATTGAGCCCAGTACTATTCATCGTTTTCCTTTTTGTTTTTTCTGCCAGACTTGGAAAATTATAGGAAATTCTAAAAAATGGTAAAATTATAGGACCAATTTTTCTATACTCCTAAATTCATCTAGTATTTAATAAAAATAGTTTCAAGGTTTTTAGTCCAAACCTGGAATTATTTGGCATTTAAAGATGACTAAACCTAGCCTTTTAGAATTTTAGAATTAATTTGGTAGCTCCAAAAATAATAATTTTTTTGGGTAAGCTTAGTTTTATGATTAAAGCCCTTGGGTAAAGTTTGGCATGCTTTGGACATTGTTTGGTCCCAAACCCAATACACTAGCTTCCTAGGGTATAATTGCCTAACCATAATAGAGTACTAACTCAGGAAACCCTAGTGTCTAGTGTGTACCTTGAAGGAAAGTTGTCCTGTAGGCTGCGAATCCCCCAGTTGAGAACAACTTCTATTTTGACATCTGTGGGACAAACCCTAAGCCTCCTGCAACACAAGGCAAGCCTCGGTGCATTTACCCCTTTCCTTGTTGTTTTAAACTCTTTATCACTTAAGGTGATGCATTAGGTGATAGGAGTTGTGTGCTAAACAATTGCTGCATTCTCTTCCTTGGAACTGATTACCATTCCTTGATACCTGTTTTCTTTAAAGTTTTCTGACGCTTAGTTTTGCTTTAGAAAACAAAATGTGTTGTTTTAAATAAAAGATGATGCTTCATATGGGATGGGAAGTTTTCAAAGAAAAGACTTGATGGTGAATCCATCATGGCCATGATGGGTTCAACATCTAAAAAGATGTACCTCTGTCCGGTACCAAACTTTGGGTTGTAAATGATAAAAACGGGACCGGGCGGGTGACTTGCACGAGAAGGAAGTCTCGGTGTAGTGTCTCCGTCTGAGTCGCTTAAGGACCGAGCCGAAGTGGGCCTGCTGATCGAGGACCTTTTAACTGGCCACATGCCTCATCATGGGTAAGCTTTGCCTCTGTCAGACCAATACCAGAAAGGCCACCACGCAATGGGAGTGGAGAGATGGCGAGAGTAGCGTGTACCCTCTGTGGCAAGAGGCTGGACGGTGGTGTATCTGTGCTCTCAGTTGGTGTGAACCCATTCTGGTCTTGAGAAACCAGGTGGTGAGTTTACATATGCAAGTGTTAAGTGCTACATATGTTGTGTGGTTGGAGATCCCCAACTGTGTATTAATCGATTCGGATCATCGTTACTTCTCGGGCATAAAGACTTGGTCACTGACTTACACGTAGCAATCTAGTGAACTCAAGGGGTGATAAAAGATGGCTAGTATAGGCTAAGTGCCTGAACTAGGATAGAAAGAACTCTAGATACAGGTAATGACTTAACCTGATAATAAAACTGGATTTTTAAGGATCCACTGTTAGTATGCTTTTCTGCAAACAGTCTTTGATTCTTGATCAGCTTTACCTTGAATCCCACAAGCCAGCATATCCTTGAGAAGTCTTTTTCCTTTGTCGGGTAAGACTTGCGAAAGTACACTCTGTACTCAGGGTTTTCGAACCCATGTTGTTGTAGGTGATGAAACAGCCGAGTTTTGTTGTTTCTGCTCGAAAGTGGTGCCAAAGCAGGAGGAAAATCAGTAAACTGGTTGGCGGGAGGATGTTTTACCTCCCTGTTATGTAATAATAAGTTATGCACTCATACACCCGGTGTTGTAATAAATACTCTCTCTATATTTTATGAATGTAAATTAAGTTATTGTAATCCGTTTTCGCTTAATCTTTACTCCAATTGTGTGTGTAATGTCTGTGTGATGGGTGAAGCGCTCTTGGGCGATATGATGAAGATACAGATGACTGAACTTGTCGAGTGATTATGCGCATCTACATGGTTGTCCGAGGTCCTTAAGACAAGGACATCTGTAGGTGGGCCTAATACCTTGGGAGGTTCTGTGACAAGTTCCTCATGAGTTATGAAGCAACTATATCATCATATGGTGGCAACACCGCTGTCATGGCAAAATCCTTTGTCATGGCAGTCAGGAGTGTTGCTCAAACCTGATATTCTTCTCTTTGACCAAGAACAATCACATCATGGCAGAAGTTGAAGGATATGTTAGTCACCAGCTTTAAGGGCTTTTAGACGAAGCCAGTGACTGCTCTAGCCCTATTTCAGTGCACACACGACCATGAGGAGTATTTGCAGGAATACATCCGAAGGTTACTGTGTCTCAGAGCTTAGGCACCAATAGTGCCAAATAAGATTGTCATTGAAGCCATGATCAAGGAACTTCGTTCAGGTCCAACGGCGCAATATTTCACCAGGAAGCCCCCACAAACCCTAGAGAAGCTTCTCCAGAAGATGGATGAGTACATCGGAGCCGACAATGACTTCAGGCAAAGAAGGGAGGAAGCCTACAGATATTCTGAGATGACCAGGGGCTTCGGATGAAGGCTCTACCCAAGGCATGTCAGGACGATACACAATCCCAGCCAAAGTGAAGATAGAGGCAATCACAACCAAGGGCACCAACACAGTTCCAGTCAACTAGGACGCAACAAAGCTCCTTCAGACCACCAGCCCAAGAGCTAGAGGGGGACGAAGCTTTGGAGGAAGATTCAACTCACAACCAAGAAGGTTGTTCTGCTTGTTCTGTGGAGAGGATAAGGGGCACACAATTAGGACCTGCCAAGTTACAATACAGAAGCTAAAGGAGATAGCTGAGGCCGAAGCATGGCAGAATCAGCCGAAGCAAGTCCTACATAATGCTTTGTGTTATTCCTCGTACATTCCTGAGTATATGGGCAATCAACAGCCAATTTCACACCTATAGTTTCAGTAGCTTCAACAAGCCACTCTTCAACTGCATGGGCCTTACAGCAACCATCGGTCATGACTCCAACTTCGTCCCACAACCAGCAACCTGAAGGACGGTGCCAAATTCAGCAACAACACGATGCAAGAGAACAGTCCGAAGCTCGGACAGTTAATAGCATTGTTCCATAGTCGAGGCACATCTACTGAAGCTACAGAGGGGCTAGGTTAAAAACTTCATATACACCTATTGTAATTTTCATTTCTCTTGTTTTCATGTACTTGCCTTAGAAACAATTTGAGAAGGTACAACCTTCAACATGTTGTAATAAATCTGTGGTTACACCATCGAGTGTAACAGTAAAGGTGAAAAAGCTTCAAAGTCGTTTCTACGGGAATGCAAAACTAAAATAGCACCTAAGTAAAAGGTGAAGAAGCTCCAAAGTCGTTTCTAAGGGGATGCAGAGCTTAGCTCCAAAGTCGTTCCTACGGGGATGCAGAGCTAAAATACCACCTAAGTAAAAGGTGGAGAAGCTTCAAAGTCATTCCTAAGGGGATGCAGAGCTTAAATGCCACTTAAGTAAAAGCTGAAGAGACTCTAAAGTCGTTCCTAAGGGGATGCAGAGTCTTACTATTTCAAAATGATTTCTATTAACATTTGTCGCATCATAACATCACATCATTTCTGCATCATAACATTGCATCATTTATCATTTCGCATCATCCAAAAAACCAAAAAGAAGGGAAATTGCTCCTTCGTCCGCAATGGTTAACCTTCGAATCTAAGTGTGTTTTCGTCAAGGAACTATGAAAGGATATTGCATCCCTACGTGTTGTTATTAAATGGTACAGAATTTCTTATACAAGACCTAAGGCAAGACCTTCAGAGCTAATACTGTCATTTCGGCAACGGTATTCCTTATGCAAGACCTATGGCAAGACCTTCGAGTTTAATACTGTCACTTCGGCGAAAAGGGGATTTTTCTTTATGAAGCGTTGTCGGGTACCGTAATTAGGGGTACCCCCAACACTCCTAAACATGGCTAGTAACCACCATCAGCACAAGCTGCAGAGACTGATGGGCGCAATTCAGGTCAAGGCTTCGTCTACTCAAGGGACGCGATCTCGCCCCGCCCGAGCCCAGCCTCGGGCGGGAACAATAATCCCAGACGAATTCTCGCCTCGCCCGAGGGCCTCCTCAAGCAACAGGCAAACCCTCGACTCGCCCGAAGCCCAGCTCGGGCAGGCTTCGTAGTGAAGCAACCTTGGCCAAATCGCCTCACCAACCGACCGTATCGCAGGCGCATTCAATGCGAGGATCGCCTGACACCTTATCCTGACACGCGTGCCTCGGTCGGCAAGGTCGAAGTGACCGCAGTCACTTTGCCCTTCCACTGACCGACCTGACTGGAAGACAGTGTCACTTGCCCCTCTCCGACTATTGTGCCACCCGCCAGGGTGAGGCTGACAGCAGTTGAGTCCAGCCTCAGGCGCAACAGGAAGCTCCGCCTCGCCCGACCTTGGGCCTCGGCCTCAGGAGGAGGTCTCCACCTCGCCCGACCCTAGGGCTCGGCCCCCGCCTCGGCCTCGGAAGGTGGTCTCCGCCTCGCCCGACCCTAGGGCTCGGCCTCAACCTCGACCTCAGAAGGTGGTCTTCGCCTCGCCCGACCCCAGGGCTCGGCCTCAACCTCGACCTCGGGAGGGATCGCATCCTCGCCCGACCCCGGCCTCGGCCTCAGGAGGAGTCTCTGCCTCGCCCGACCTTGGGCTCGGACCAACCACGCCACAGGGGTACATCATTACCCTATCCCTAGCTAGCTCAGGCTACGGGGTAATAAGACTGGAATCCCATCCAGGCTCGCCCCGGTAACAAGTAATGATGGCTCCCCGCATGCGTCCATGATGATGGCGGTTCTCAGCCCCCTACGGAAGCAAGGAGACATCGGCAAGGTCCCAGCAGCCCCGACTGCTGTGCTTCTACAGGGCTCAAGCGCTCCTCCGACGGCCATGACACCGCGTACATAGGGCTCTAGCACCTCTCCGACAGCCACGTTGGCATGTACATAGGGCTTTGGAACCTCTCTGCCGGACTCGTTAGCGCATAGCTACACCCCCGTTGTACACCTGGACCCTCTCCTTGCATCTATAAAAGGAAGGTCCAAGGCCCTCATGCGGGAGGGTCATCGCGCGGGAGGACGGGCTGACGAACCAGCTCCCTCTCTCTCCCTCGCGAACGCTTGTAACCCCTACTGCAAGCGCATCCCCTTGGCGCATGATAACACGAGTCACAGTTTTTCCCCCTTTGTGTTCCATCTCGCGCCAACCCTTCTGGGTAGGGGCACGCAGCGACAATTTTACTCGTCGGTCCAGGGACCCCCCCGAGGTCGAAACACCGACAGTTGGCGCGCCAAGTAGGGGCCTGCTGCGTGTTGATGAACAACTTCCCGTTGAGTTCCAGATGGGTAGTCTCCAGCAACCTCTTTAGCCCGGGACGCTGCTCCGCTTCGGGAGCCTCGAGTTCATGTCCCTCGACGGTAGCTACGACATGGTACTCCTCCCCCCACAGCGCGACAGCGACAACAACGGCCGTCAGCTCGCCCGGCGGCGACGAACTCGACGGCGTCTTCCCCCCGTGGCGGAAGAGCAGCATCCGGGTTTGTCCCGTCGCCTTCCTCGCCGCAGGAGGAGGAGGCGGGGCAACCATGGCCAGGCGGGAGGCGACATCTCATCGGCTGTCGAGCGAGTCGACGACGCCGGCACCCCAGCGGGGGACATGTCGGGCATTGACCTCGCGCCTGAGACGACGGTGAGTGACGTTTCCCCGCAACATGCCAGCCCCAAGCGGACAGATGACGCCAGCACTCTCGCGGAAGACTTGCTGGGCGTTAGCCTCGTACCTGAGATAACGGTGCAATCCGTCCCCGACACGACTTCATCACCATCCATCGATTGAGAGGTACCGTCCGTTTTCCACCCTGTGCCTTTTAGATTCAGCTTCGATCCACCAAGCGACCCCGCTTCGGTGAGTGCTTTCATAAAGGCATATCCTAACCTTCTGGAGTACCATATGTGGTCAACCTGGGACCGACTGACGACCGTCTCGACCTACGGGCCCCCGGGTTCCGAGGAAGAAGACGAGCCTGACTCTGGTTGGGATTTCTCCGGGCTCGGTAATCCCAGTGCCATGCGAGACTTCATGACCGCATGTGACTACTGCCTCTCTGATTGCTCCGATGATGGCCACAGCCTTGACGACGAGGGTTGTGGCCCAAGTCGTGAATGTTTCCACGTCGATCTAGGGGGTCACGACGAAGGCAACCACCTTGGTATGCCGGAGGATGACGATCCCCCTGGGCCTGCGCCTCGCGTTGACATCCTGCGGGAGCTAGTTGTGGTCCCAGTCCCTGCGGGGGGTCAGGACACACAGCTCGAGCAAATCCGCGAGATGCAGGCCAAGCTCGACGAGGAAGCAGGACAACTTGTGCAGCTCCGGCAAAACATCGAGCAGGAGTGGGCAGGCCAAGCACTAGCCGGAGAAGCGCGTCATCAGGCCCGGGACGTCCAGCGCCGTATCACTGACGATGCCAGGGCAAGGCTGCCCCCGGCTTCCAGTGGGGTCGGCCAGAATCTGGCTGCAGCGGCAATTCTACTCCGAGCGATGCCGGAGCCATCCACCACCGAGGGGCGGCGTATCCAGGGGGATCTCAAGAATCTCCTGGAGGATGCCGCGGTCCGACAGGCCGAGAGCTCTGCCTCCCGAAGGCAAGGGTGCCCCTCGGAGCATCGCGCAGCGACTTCCCGATTCATGCGGGAAGCCTCGGTCCACACCGGACGCACACGGGACGCGACGCCTGCAGCCCCGGGTCGCCTCGGCAACAAGCACCATCGTCGCGACTGTCGAGCCCGCCTCGACGAGAAGGTGTGTCGAGGCTACCACCCTAGGCGTGGGGGACGCTACGACAGTGGGGAGGATCAGAGCCCCTTGCCCGAACCACCTGGTCCGCAAGCCTTCTGCCGGGCCATACGATGGGCGCCGTTCCCGACCCGGTTCTGAGCCTCGACTACCATCACCAAGTACTCGGGGGAAACAAGGCCGGAACTGTGGCTTGCAGACTACCGGCTGGCCTGCCAGCTAGGTGGAACGGACGATGACAACCTCATCATCCTCAACCTCCCCCTGTTCCTCTCCGACACCGCCCGAGCCTGGCTAGAGCATCTGCCTCCTGCGCAGATCTCCAACTGGGACGATCTGGTCAAAGCCTTCGCTGGAAACTTCCAGGGCACGTACTTGCGCCCTGGGAACTCCTGGGATCTCTGAAGCTACCGCCAGCAGCCAGGGGAATCCCTGCGGGAGTACATCCGGTGATTTTTGAAGCAGCGCACCGAGCTGCCCAACATCACCGACTCGGATGTCATCGGGGCGTTCCTCGCCGGCACCACTTGCCGCGACCTGGTGAGCAAACTAGGTCGCAAGACTCCCACCAGGGCGAGCGAGTTGATGGACATCGCCACCAAGTTTGCCTCTGGTCAGGAGGCGGTCGAGGCCATCTTCCGGAAGGACAAGCAGCCTCAGGGACGCCAGCAGGAAGACATCCCCGAGGCGTCCGCCCAGCGCGACACGAAGCAGAAGGCGAAAAAGAAGTCGCAAGCGAAACACGACGCCGCCGACGCAGATCTTGTCGCTGCCACCAAGCACTCACTAGATATCCGAGTCGGTGCCCGACCCGTGAAGCAACCTCTGCGCTGTTTCGACAAAGAAAAGCGCAGAGCCATAGGTGAGGAGATCCACAAGCTGATGGCTGCAGGGTTCATCAAAGAGGTATTCCATCCTGAATGGTTAGCCAATCCTGTGCTTGTCAAAAAGAAAGGTGGGAAATGGAGGATGTGTGTAGACTACACTGGTCTAAACAAAGCATGTTCGAAGGTTCCCTACCCTCTGCCTCGCATCGATCAAATTGTGGACTCCACTGCTGGGTGCGAAACCCTGTCATTCCTCGACGCCTACTCAGGGTATCACCAAATCAAGATGAAAGAGTCCGACCAGCTCGTGACTTCTTTCATCACACCTTTTGGCATGTACTGCTATACTACTATGCCATTTGGTTTGAGGAATGCAGGTGCAACATACCAAAGGTGCATGAACCACGTGTTCGGAGAGCACATCGGCCGAACGATCGAGGCTTACGTCGATGACATCGTAGTCAAGACGAGGAAAGCCTCCGCCCTCCTCTCTGACCTTGAAACGACATTCAAGTGTCTGAGAGCGAAGGGCATGAAACTCAATCCCGAGAAGTGTGTCTTTGGAGTCCCCCGAGGCATGCTCCCGGGGTTCATCGTCTCCGAGCGGGGCATCGAGGCCAACCCAGAGAAAATCGCGGCCATCACCAACATGGGGCCTATCAAAGACTTGAAAGGAGTACAAAGGGTCATGGGATGCCTTGCGGCTCTGAGCCGCTTCATCTCGTGCCTCGGCAAAAGAGGCCTACCCTTGTATCGCCTCCTAAGGAAGAACGAGCGCTTCTCTTGGACCCCTGAGGCCGAGGAAGCCCTCGGAAACTTAAAAGCACTCCTTACAAGTGCGCCCATCTTGGTGCCCACCGCTGGAGGAGAATCCCTCTTGATCTATGTAGCCGCAACCACTCAGGTGGTCAGCGTCGCGATCGTAGTCGAGAGACGAGAAGAAGGGCATGCACTGCTCGTCCAGAGGCCGATCTACTTCATCAGTGAAGTGATATCCGAGACTAAGATCCGCTACCCGCAAATTCAGAAGCTGCTATACGCAGTAATCCTGACGCGGCAAAAGTTGCGACACTACTTCGAGTCTCATCCGGTGACTGTGGTGTCATCCTTCCCCCTAGGGGAGATCATCCAGTGCCGAGAGGCCTCGGGTAGGGTAGCAAAGTGGGTGGTGGAGATCATGGGAGAGACAATCTCGTTCGCTCCTCGGAAGGTCATCAAGTCCCAAGTCTTGGCGGACTTCATGGCTGAATGGGTCGACACCTAGCTACCAACAGCTCCAATCCAACCGGAACTCTGGACCAGTACTTCCATGGGTCGCTGATGAAAACAGGAGCTGGCGCGGGCCTGCTCTTCATCTCACCCCTCGGGAAGCACCTCCGCTACGTGTTGCACCTCTATTTCCCGGCGTCAAACAACATGGCCGAGTACGAGGCTCTGGTTAACGGGTTGCGCATCGCCATCGAGCTAGAGGGTTCGGCGCCTCGACGCTCGTGGCGACTCGCAGCTTGTCATTGATCAAGTCATGAAGAACTCCCATTGCCGCGACCGGAAGATGGAGGCCTACTGCGACGAAGTTTGGCGCCTGGAAGACAAGTTCTACGGGCTCGAGCTCAACCACATCGCTCGACGGTACAATGAGACTGAGGATGAGCTAGCTAAAATAGCCTCGGGGCGGACACCGGTTCCCCCGGACGTCTTCTCCAGAGACATACATCAACCCTCCGTCAAGACCGACGACACGCCCGAGCCCGAGGAGGCCTCGACCCAGCCCGAGGTATCCTCGGCCGCCGAGGGTGAGGCACTGTGCGCCGAGGGAGAGCGGAATAAGGTCATGCCTAATCGAAACTGGCAGACCCCGTACCTGCAATATCTCCACCGAGGAGAGCTACCCCTCGACAAGGCCGAAGCTCGGCGACTAGCGCGGCGCGCCAAGTCATTCGTCTTACTGGGTGATGAAAAGGAGCTCTACCACCGTAGCCCCTCAAGCATTCTCCAACGATGCATATCCGTCGCCGAAGGACAAGAGCTATTGCAGGAGATACACTCGGGGGCTTGCGGCCACCATGCAGCACCTCGAGCCCTCGTTGGGAACGCTTTCCGACAAGGCTTCTACTGGCCGACTGCGGTGGCTGACGCCACTAGGATTGTACGCTCCTGTCGAGGGTGTCAATTCTATGCGAGACAGACGCACCTGCCCGCTCAGGCCCTGCAGACAATACCCATCACCTGGCTATTTGTCGTGTGGGGTCTGGACCTCGTCGGTCCCTTGCAGAAAGCACCCGGGGGCTTCTCGCACCTGCTAGTCACCATCGACAAATTCTCCAAGTGGATCGAGGTCCGACCCCTAACCAGCATCAGGTCCGAGCAGGCGGTGGCGTTCTTCACCAACATCATCCATCGCTTTGGGGTCCCGAACTCCATCATCACCGACAATGGCACCCAGTTCACTCGGAAGAAGTTCTTGGACTTCTGCGAGGACCACCACATCTGTGTGGACTAGGCCGCCGTGGCTCACCCCATGACGAATGGGCAGGTGGAGCGTGCAACGGCTTGATTCTGCAGGGACTTAAACCGAGGATCTACAATGACCTCAACAAGTTCGGCAAGCGATGGATGAAAGAGCTACCCTCGGTGGTCTGGAGTCTGAGGACGACGTCAAGCCGAGCCACGGGTTTTTTGCTGTTCTTTCTAGTCTATGGGGCCGAGGCTATCTTGCCCACAGACTTAGAATACGGTTCCCCGAGGACAAGGGCGTACGACGACCAAAGCAACCAGACCAGCCGAGAAGACTCACTGGACCAGCTGGAAGAGGCTCGGGACAAGGCCTTACTACACTCGGCACGGTATCAGCAGTCTCTGCGACGCTATCACGCCCGAGGGGTTCGGCCCCGAGATTTCTAGGTGGGAGACTTGGTACTTCGGCTGCGGCAGGACGCCCGAGGGCGCCACAAGCTTACTCCTCCCTGGGAAGGGCCATTCATCATCGCCAAGATTTTGAAGCCCGGAACATACAAGCTGGCCAACGATCAAGGCGAGGTCTACGACAACGCTTGGAACATCCGACAGCTACATCGCTTTTACCTTAAGATGTTTTCAAGTTGTTCATATACCTCGTTTTCTATACATATAAGAATAAAGTCTAACCGTCAAGGAAGGGTCAGCCTTGCCTCGGCAAAGCCCGACCCTCCCTCTGGGGCTAGAAGGGGGGAACCCCCTCTGCGCGTCAAAATTTTCCTCGGAAAAGTTTTCTAGCAAAACGACTTTCGTGCTTTCCGACTATATCGATAGCAGAATCTTGCAAAACGAGTAAGAGCGCACGTAAGCGGCAAGGCCGACCGAGCCGAGGGACTCCTACGCCTCCGGGATACGGATACCTCACTCGTCACCTTCCGCGAAAAGTAACTCTTACTCGGATAAGCGATTCTGCTACTGACGAACAAGTCCGGATACTCGAAACGAGAGGAAAAGAAATGCAGCTTTATAACACGACAACAAAGTGTTTAGGCCTCGGCGGCCGCGAAAGACACATGCATGCTCCAAACAGACTGCTCCGGCAGAATCAGGCATCGCCCGGGGGAGGAGCGGCACCCTCGGCTTCGTCTCCACCCTCGGCGTCGTCTCCACCCTCGGCGAGATCTGGCCCGGCCCCGGACGGCGATGCGAGCGGAAGGATCTCCACCTCGAAGGAGGACGCCAGCACCGCGCTTGGGCCCGCGACGGCTGCGTCAAGCCTCTGAACCTCGGCTAAGGCATCCTCGTCTTTGTCGGGTAGACATTACCCCTCGTTGACTCGCTCCAGATCCACGTCGTAGTGGGAAGCGAGCACGGCGAAGGCCCGCCTAACGCCGTGATGCAGCGCCTCGCGGAATCTGCTGCGCACATGGCCGCCCAAGGCCTGCAGGCGACTCTAGGGGGAGCTACCCGAGGGGACATCATCAAGGCCAAAGACCTGGCAGAAGGCCGAGATAGCTTCGGACATGGCCACGCGGTCGGCCTCCTTCTGCTCAGCCGCCTAGGCAAGTGCCTTAACGGACTCGTTGAGAGCTGTCTCGAACTCTGCAGACAGCCGAACAACATTCTTTAGACACAAGTTGAAGAATGAAGCTGGATCGAAGTCACAAAGCGGTCGAAACATACCTTCAGCCTGGGCACGCTGCTCCAAGGCTGCGGCTTGGGCGGACTGAGCAGACCCGACGGCCACGGCCAGGTCCTCCGCAAGGGCTCCGGCCCGAGCAGACACCTCGGCTAGCTGACCCCCAAGGGCCTCGGCCCGGCCTACAGCCTCAACAACCTGGCTCCGTGATTGGTCCCGCTCGCCAATAACATGGCCAAGCTCCAGCTGCCACTGTTGCGCCTCCGTCCGTGCCGACGCCGCTTCTGCCCGCGCCGCCGCTGCCTCCACCTCTAGCTCATCACAGAGCAGCCGAAGGTCTGCCACCTCGGTGCTCCGTTGGGCGAGGCGTTCATTAGCCTCGGCAAGCGCGACCCTCAAGAACCACAGCAAACCCTAGACGTCGATCTCGCGGCGGATGAACAGCAACTTGGCGGTGCTCACATCCGTCAGCTCCTGAGGAAGGGAAGCAGGGTGTTACAAAGAATGCCCTAGTCACGCAAAAGGTATGCCTAAAATCCTTACCTAGAGGACCCTAGGAACGTCCCTAGAAAGGATTTCCATGGTCGCCCGAAGCGACCCCATCGCCGCCTCGGCATACTCACGGAGCTTGTCCCGAGACTGCTCCTCCCGCTCATCGTCGAGGACGAAGAGGGGTTTCGAGGCGCCACGGGTCCAGAACCGGAGCGCCTGCCCACACCACTCATTGGGGTCGCGCCGCTCGGGGATAAGGTCGCCGCTCCCCAAGACGGGCCGCAGTTCTGCGCACCCCTCCTCCAACGCGTCGGGACCCCCTGCAATCGACGCATCGGGTACCATCGCTGACAACGTACTGGGCCTCCCCTCGGCTAAGGAGGCGGGCTTCCGATCACCGACCTCGGCAACGGCGGCCGCCCTCTCCTTATGGCCGAGACTGGGAAGGTCGGAGATGACCTCGAGAAGTGGCACTTCAGCCATCCCAGCATCAGCGGCGACGGGTGGCTCCACGGGCAAAACAGCAATGGCCTCGGCAGGAGCTGGTGCCGGCGCCGGCAACACGACAGGTGGGCTCAGGGCTGCGGCCACGCCAGCATCCTCCCCCGGCACGATGGCTGCCACGATGGAGGGGTCAGCCTGGGAGGTTTGCCCCATGGCAACTCGTGTCGCCTGGGCCCCCCGCTTGAGGGCGTCTTGTGCGGAGGCCAGCCAACCGGCGTGGCGCGGTGCGGCACTGGCTGCAGAAGCCGGCACCGTCTTAAGGGCCTTCCGGGGAGCCAGACCGGCCGAACCTTGCCTCCGTTTGCTGAAAGGAAAAGGTAAAGCAGGTGCAGGACACACGAAGAAGGAGCCAAAACAAAGGTATCCTCAGATACTTACCCGCTCCGGACCAAGGCCAATCGTGCCTGCGGGGAGGCCCCTCGGGTCTCGGTCCCCACAGGCGCTGCCGAGGTTTGCCCCGCTGCCGGCTTCGGCGCCGTTCCCGCCTCGGGCGCCCGGGGCGCCGAAGGGACGACCCGTCCAGGCGCAGTCACGACGGCCCGAGGATCAACCTCCTGTACAGCCGGCACGGGCGACTGCTCTTGGGGGACAGGCGGGTCGGCCTGACTCCCCGGAGTCACCTCAACTACCTCGGCCAAGGGGTCAAGTACCCCCTCGGCCTGCCCCCGCTCCTCGGACCGGGACCTTGATGTCCCGGCCCTAGATGCCGACGGCGCCAGCCCACTTGGAGGCTGGCTCGACGACCCCTGGCCCAGCCTCAGATCCGGGCTAAGGCCAAGGCGGGTCGCCATGTCGTCGTCCTCGTCATCATCATCATCATCATCGTCGTCATCAGGCGTCTCCGGTGACGGCTCCCTCAGGAGCCCGTCCCTCTCCTGCCTCCGACGGCGCCTCTCCAAGGCGTCCCGAGCCCGCATCCGCTCGCGAGCCCGGGCCTTCTCCGCGTCCTTCTTCTCCTTCTTCTTCTCCGCGGCGACCCTCCGCGCGGCTTGGTCCACCGCGTCCTCCGGGACCGGTGGCAGGGAGGGCTTGTAAAACCCCAACTCCTGGAGACGAACGGAAATCCCGACGGTAAGAATCAAAGGCGACCCAGCACAAGATAGAAGAAGGAGCGGACACTCACCAGGGACACGTACCCACGCTCGGGACGCATCACGGGCTGGGTAAGGGCGCCGGCATCCAGCCTCCCTACCGTGCCCGCTACCCGCCTGCGGAGGTCATCGGGAGAGAGGGAGGCCGAGGACATCTGCGAACCCTCCAAGTCAACCCTCGACATCATCTCCGAATGTGGCAACCGCCGCTCTGCCAAGGGAAGCACCCTCCGGCAATGGATGGCGGCAACCACCCCCGCGGCGGTGAGCCCCCCATCTCGTAACTCCTGCAAGGCCTCCAGAAGGGGCTAGAGTTTCTCCTGTTTCTCGCTTGTGGCCCCCCAGCGCCAGTTGCTGCCGACGGCAGTCACCACTCGTTGAGAAAACGACGGGAGCCTTCCATCGTCATTCCGGAGGTAAAACCACCGGCGCTGCCACCCCTTGTTCGAAGACACAAGGATGGCGGGGATGTACTGCTGCGCGCGCCCCTACCTCAACTGGAGGGTGCAGCCACCGGCCCGCACCGCCATGCGGACCTTCTTTTCCCCCGTTGTCAAGGCAAAAAGCTCCGCGGAGAAGAGATGGGTCCACAGATCCCAGTGGGGGTCAATCCCCAAAAAACCCTCGCAAACCGCTGCGAAGATGGCCGCTTGTGCAATGGAGTTGGGGTTGAAGTTGTGCAGCTCCACCCCGTAGTAGTGCAGGAGCGCCCGCATGAAACGGCTCGCTGGCACTCCGAACCCCCGCTCATGGAAGGAGACGAAACTCAGCACATACCCCCGCGGCGGGGTCGGGTCGGCCCCGCTCGAAGGGACCATCTACTTTGGCTGCGGGTCACCGGAGAGGGGACGGAGCAAACCATCGGCGACGAGGGCCTCCAGATCGCCCACCGTGACGGTGGAGAAAGGCCACGGATCGTGCGGCGGAACGACGGTCACCCTGTCGGCCACCGCCGAACAAAGGCGGTGAAGGAGGAGGGGACAAGGTGCGCGGTTTTCTTTTCTCTGGCTATTCTCTTAAGTTGCGGAAACCAAAGCAGAAGGCGAGCAGCAGAGTAAAAGAACCACCGTCGGCCCCTCTTCCGGGTATATAAAGGCCCGGGCGAGATCCGTTCAACACTTCGCCCGAACACGCCGCGAAATTCAAACTCGAAGGCGAAACGCCCGTTCCTCGAACGACTCGCGCACGCGCAACGGCCGCCCCGCGAACCACCCGTCCCGTCGCATTAACTCCGCGGCAGGGCAAGCGACACCTTTGGCAGGCGAAGCGGGCGTCGTTTCACCTCTGCCATGATGACCGCGTCAAAAAAGGTGCGCCACACCGTTTAAATTCATATCCTTTTCCTCTTCCCCTTCCTCTCTCTTGCTACAGGGACCGGGAAAGGGGATATTTCGAAAGGGATCCTTCTCCGCGAAGTAAGCGGGCCCCGAGCCCTCCTACTGATCAGGGGTTCGAAGGCTGGCCCCTCGAAGGGTTCGACAGCCGCCCCAGAGCATTCGAGCTTCAGGCTCATTACTGATCAGGGGTTCGAAGGCTGGCCCCTCGGAAGGGTTCGACAGCCGCCTCAGAGCACTCGGGCTTCGCGCCCACTACTGATCAGGGGTTCGAAGGCTGGCCCCTCGGAAGGGTTCGACAGTCGCCCCAGAGCACGCAGAGCGAGGGACGACTCTGGGTACGTCCGATACATGGCCGAGGCTCGGGCTACGATCCCGAGGTATCCTAGGACATTTCCGAGACCAGCAGGAGCGATTTTGTAACGGAATCCCATCAGAGGGAGGCATCGAGCCCTCGGACCCTATCGAATGGGACCGGGTCCGGCAAATCACCTGCAGGTACTTTTGGAGCGCGCCTCTGGGCCACTAGCCGACCCTTATCGAACGGGGCACGGGCGTCCACTCAGATCACCCGTTAGCAACTCACTGGAGACACCATGTTCGGCGCCCTCCGAGGGCAACATGGCGCTTTCCCCCCCCCTTCCTCCTTGCGAAAAAGCGACGAAGGGGTGTATGATAAAAGTCGAGACAGTCCTTGATCGTCCTCTCACTCCGTGCAGAGGCTTGGGGGCTGCTCTCGCAAACCCGGCTACGGCCAAACCGTTGATAGCGTCAACAAACCAGCTTGAAAACTCGGAACCTGACCACGCACCTGGGCTACAATCAGATCGCATGAGGGAACAACCAGACTGGCCGAGGCATCACGAAAGGCATTAAGACCTCAGAGGAGTCAAACCACTCCTCCGAGGCATCGGGGGCTACACCCGGCGGGTGCGTTCGCGCGCACCCACCGGAACAAAGTGTAACCAAGAAAGGCCGACCCCCTTGCAAAAAAGTGCGGCAAAACCTCCAAGCGAATACCAACACTCCCTTTGAGGCTCGGGGGCTACTGTCGGGTACCGTAATTAGGGGTACCCCCAACACCCATAAACATGGCTGGTAACCACCATCAGCACAAGCTACAGAGACTGATGGGCGCAATTCAGGTCAAGGCTTCGTCTACTCAAGGGAGGCGATCTCGCCCCGCCCGAGCCCAGCCTCGGGCGGGAACAATAATCACAGACGAATTCTCGCCTCGCCCGAGGGCCTCCTCAAGCAACGGGCGAACCCTCGACTCGCCCGAAGCCCAGCTCGGGCAGGCTTCGTAGTGAAGCAACCTTGGCCAAATCGCCTCACCAACCGACCGTATCGCAGGCGCATTCAATGCGAGGATCTCCTGACACCTTATCCTGACACGCGTGCCTCAGTCGGCAAGGTCGAAGTGACTGCAGTCACTTCGCCCTTCCACTGACCGACCTGACAGGAAGACAGCGCCGCTCGCCCCTCTCCGACTGCTGTGCCACCCACCAGGGTGAGGCTGACAGCAGCTGAGTCCAGCCTCAGGCGCAACAAGAAGCTCCGCCTCGCCTGACCTTGGGCCTCGGCCTCAGGAGGAGGTCTCCGCCTCGCCCGACACCAGGGCTCGGCCCCCGCCTCGGCCTCGGAAGGTGGTCTCCGCCTCGCCCGACCCCAGGGCTCGGCCTCAACCTCGACCTCGGACGGTGGTCTCCGCCACGCCCGACCCCAGGGCTCGGCCTCAACCTCGACCACGGGAGGAATCGCGTCCTCGCCGGACCCCGGCCTCGGCCTCAGGAGGAGTCTCCGCCTCGCTCGACCTTGGGCTCGGACCGACCACGCCACAGGGGGTACATCATTACCCTATCCCTAGCTAGCTCAGGCTACAGGGGAACAAGACCGGCGTCCCATCCAGGCTCGCCCCGGTAACAAGTAATGATGGCTCCCCGCATGCGTCCATGACGACGGCGGTTCTCAGCCCCCTACGGAAGCAAGGAGACGTCAGCAAGGTCCCAGCAGCCCCGACAGCTATGCTTCTACAGGGCTCAAGCGCTCCTCCAACGGCCACGACACCGCGTACACAGGGCTCTAGCACCTCTCCGACAGCCACGTTGGCATGTACACAGGGCTCTGGCACCTCTCTGCCGGACACGTTAGCGCATAGCTACACCCCCGTTGTACACCTGGACTCTCTCCTTGCATCTATAAAAGGAAGGTCCAGGGCCCTCATGCGGGAGGGTCGTCGCGCGGGAGGACGGGCTGACGAACCGGCTCCCCCTCTCTCCCTCGCGAACGCTTGTAACCCCTACGGCAAGCGTATCCCCCTGGCGCAGGATAACACAAGCCGCGGTTTTTCCCCCTTTGTGTTCTATCTCGCGCCAACCCATCTGGGCTAGGGCACGCAGCGACAATTTTACTCGTCGGTCTAGGGACCCCCGGGGTCGAAACGCCGACAAGCGTGAAAATAAGGTAAGGTGTTTTTTCGCCTTTGACTCAAAAAGGTACGTATGACACTTTTACGCTACACAAAGAAAAATATTACATAATAAGTCACATAGTTTGCAATTGTTTTTTATATAAAAGCAGCATACAAATACTGCGAATGTTTTTTATAAAGTTCAGTCATCCTCCTTCGAAGTTTTTTCTATAGCTTCATCAATTGCTGCATTCGCTATTCTGATTTCATCAAGAGTATCCTTTAGGGCAGGATCGATGTCAGGGTTGTACGGCTCTAGAGAAGAGAGTTCAGCTGCGCCCACACCCTTAGTTTCCAGATAAATTTGCTCTTTACCATTTTTATAAGTAGCCGTAAAAACGGTTTAAAATCACCAGGGACAGGGATCAGGTACAACGATTATCAGCAATTCAGCCATGTCGCTGATCAACTAAAACATAAATGCCGCAACACGAGATAACTGGCATACATGATGATACATGTCATAGCCCAAATCTCTATAAATTGCTATAAATTGCAGTTACAAACAGCTGGCTTAAAGCTGCAGCGAACAAGTAATGTTAAAGAAAAACAAGTGTTGGCGTATAAAGATCAATCAGCATGTCCTAATCTCTTCTGCCCATTGTTGCCGCAGATCAAGTATCTGGATGTTCACCAAGTTACGGAAGATACAAAATTCTTCCGCCTGAGCATATTGCTCTTGCGTTATTCAACGGCCAAAGGGAAAATGACTATTTCTATAACTCGCGTTTAAATTATTAACAGCCAAGGTTGGGAAAAAGCAGCATTTGTGAAAAGCTTCAAGCAGCCTTGTTCTTGCAGTAGTTCTCCAGCCACTCCATGGTAACACTCTTCGGCCTCTCAAGTGGCAGGCCAAGGGCACGGTCCCAGATGAGCTGCATCATAAATAATCAAACAAAATTAGCCAGCAGAATTACTAAGAAACTATATCAAGAGAAGGTAGAAGGCAGACCTGAGATCCTATCCCCATGCTTCTTGAAACACCGAACAAGACAGTGTAATACCTGCACAGTTAGTGTTCCAAACATTAGTGCTCACTCAGAACTAGATTTGCTAAGTAAAAAGAGGACTAAATTGCTATCTAGACTAAATCACAAGCATAAACATACCGTGCTTCAGATAGTCCAAAGTGGTTCAGCAAAACTCCACTGTGAGCATCAACATTTGGCCATGGGTTCTTGACCTGAGAAAACATGGGCAAAGAATAGTGTTCACACCAGGCTTTGTTCGGTTATTCCCAATACACATGGATTGGATGAGATTGGAAAAAAATTCTTAAGAAGTTTGACTTGTTTGGGATTCAAACCCATCCAATCCCACTCAATCCACATGGATTGAGAGCTAACCGAACAAGCCTTAACGTGAAACCAAAGGAATAGAAATCATGATCAAATCCGGTATCACATTACCTTGCCCAGCTCAGTGAGGATAGGAGGTACAACTTCATACAACTTGGACACCTGTAACCAAAGATTACATTTAAAACCGTTCAACTCAAAAAAGTAAATGAAATTAGATAAAAGGTTCCAGACGGACCAATTGGAAAAGTGGATCCTTGGGCAAATGCTTCAGGGCAAACTCCCTTTGACATGAATACCGTGGGTCGGTCTTACGCAGAACTCCATGACCAAACCCAGGAACAACCTATGATTGAATGTAAGCAACAGTGCACACAAACCATCAGAGAAATGTCACTTCCATAAACAGTCAAAGACAACTCTCTATCAGACCTACTGCACATCATTCAAAACTCAGTGAATTGAGACAACTCTATCAGACCTACTGCACATCATTCAAAATTCAGTGAATCGATATAGCTTTCTTGTGGGAAACAACCTTGTTCGAGCATGATCACAAACACTAAACCTCTGCGAACTGACATACCTTTCCACTCTTTAGTGTCTTCCAGACATAGTCTTTGAGTTGATCTGTGGTAACACCACTCCCAGTTTCCTCAATTACAGATTTGATCCATAAAAGCACTTCCTGCAATATATGGTATGTTCATACACACAACAGCAGCAATTATATAAAAATAAAAGCAGCAGAAAAAAAATGTATTTGTTCTTTCAGTGGTGAAGTATGCCCTGCGTTTTGAATGATGTGCAATTATATTACATATCAAGTGGGTGATCTAGTAAAATAGTAATCCCTCCATCCCAAAAAGAATGCACATCTTGTTTCTGCAAATAAGTTTCTTATGAAAATATATATCCTATGATTAATCCAATGATACTCACTGCGTTTCAAATTATAAGAAATTTTGACTTTTCTAGATATATTATTTCTACTATGTATCTAGACAAAGTGTATATCTAAAGAATGTCTTATAATTTGGAACTGAGAGAGCACTTATATCTAAAGACAAAGTGTATGCTTTTGGGGTGAAAGGAGTAACATGGGTGCAAGTGGGGCTAGGGGTGAGAATTTATATAAGCCTCTTTTCAAAATCTGCAAGTAAAAGGAAGCAAGGCAGAAATTTAATACCAGATCAGAAATAGTATATCAAACTGAACACACCTGATTTGCAAGGCCATGCAGTGGCCCAGCTAGCCCATTTAGAGCCGCTGCGAAAGAAAGATAAGGATCTGACAGAGCACTCCCAACCTGCATGTGGATGAGTATCATTAGCAGAAGATGAAGTCAAGGGGAAGACACAGTAGCTAGCAGGTTGCAAGCAATTATAGGATTAAAATAGCAAAAAAAAAGGATTAAAATAACCAGTGTCAAACAACAACAGTTCTATCCACATACATGTATCACGAAATTCTCTACAACCTAGACGAATATGGATTAAGAGTACACAATAAAAAATACTTCTACAACTACAATGATCCCCAGACCCCCTTCCAACACATTATGATCCTCCATCACATGGAGCTCTCCTGATCTACAATAGCCGACACAAGTGTAACAACATACCCGGACTACTGTTAGAACCAAAAATTTATACTCACTACTATGGAATACATGGAATATAACAAAGATGGAACAAGTAATATGAATTAGTCCTGGCGAATCATGATTAAATTAGCAAAGTATATGCTAAAACTAACCCTCTTATCCTGTTCCAAGATCCAGTTCCTAATAAGTGCTATCATGCACTTTTTAAAAAGGTATTTCCAGATTAACAATTCAGTTCGCTTTAAAAGTACATACTAAAGTATTGTCACAGGAGTAATAATCACATTGTAGCAAACCAAAAGCAAAGTGCAATGATGGTACAAAATAGGGTATCACGCCGACAGCTGTCATTATCTTGGATCGTTAAGAAACACTAACAAAAAATATAAAGATTACAACAAGAGAACAAATATTACCAGATGACCAGTATGAGCACTGACATTCCCGCCTTCATGATCACTAGAAGAACACAGGTGACAGGTCACAGTATGAGAGGAAAACGAGTACTTCTGAAACATAATAAAAGTACAAACAAGGATGGATGCAAAATTACGTGTGAATTGTTACATAGAGCCGCATCAGCTCCAGCATTTTTGGGTCGTCAAAACCAAGCATGTGTGAGAAATTTGCCGCATAGTCCAAAGAATTATCGGCTTCTATTGATTTCCCACTCTTGAAAATTCTTCAAAAAACAAATGAAACAATATAATTCATTAATTCTAAAATTTGAATGCAGCTGTTTCAAAAAAACATCTGTACACAACTAGTTCAGGAAAAAATTGACTGATGTCACCACCAGTAAGTGCATTAAAAATGAAACATTTCTAAACAAAAGCTACCTCCGGTAAACATAAGAAGCCACTGGTGGAAGCCGAGCAATCAAATTTAAGCAGTCTTCATAAGTAGGCTCCCAAAACCTATACAAACAATAATTTTGACCACCATAGAAAGCAACCACTGAACACATAAGAAAATGGGAGGCAGTACAAATCCCAAGTTTACTTTGACTTTGGCAATCCATTGTCATAAGCCTTTTGAAATTCACTCTCAACCTGAAATGGGGTTTGAAAATGGAAAAGTAAGTCATTTTTTAGGCTTTAGAATTTACAAAGAGCATCCATGACACAATAGGAAATTAATTTAAATACAACTTGCGTCCAATTCTAAAAAGTGCAAATAAATCACAAGGAAAATGCTATTTTATTTCACAATTATGATATTATATTTAGAAAAGAGCATGACAGAAATGTAATCACCTGAAGAGCCATTACTCCTGTGGTAAACTGTGTCATAGGATGTGCATCTACTGGGAGAGCATCTATTGTCTTATAGACATGAGCTGCAACCATATTAATTATCAGCTGCTAGAGAGCAAAGTGGCAAGATCGAACATATAAACTTAACACAATCATACTAACAGAAATATATAGATTTCTCGATGATCTGTGACTACCTTTGAATTTTAGAATAGGGAGACATTAGCATCAATTTGTTCAGATAAATTGTAGATTTAATTGGTCAAAACAATAACACAAGCAGACAGCAGTGTGCACAGAATACCTGGAACAGTTGAGCGCGCAAGCAATTCCTTTGATAGTGCATCAACTTGCTCTTTGGTTGGGACCTGAAACAAGAAAAAAAACACAGCCTTAAAACTTATAGAAATAGGATGAGAATTGGGAAAAAAACTAAAATATATTAAAGGAATGGAAATACAAAGATAGGCGAGAAATGTATTCTTAACAGAACACATTTGGCACATTTTTAAATTTAAATTGAATGAATATAGGAAGGCATATACCTTCCCCGTCAAAAGAAGCCAAAGGAGACCCTCAGGCAAAGGTTCACCGCCCTTAACTGCTGTTGGCAGCACTTTTTGGCATTCTGGAATTGAGAGGCCCCTAAAACGAATACCCTGGATAGAAAAGAAGTCGTTATTAGCGCATGAATGATGTGATTCATTGCTTCACTTTGAAATTCATAAATATGTTAATGTCAAAACTAGATTATTACATCAAAAAACAAAGATGATGAGTGATGTACGTCCAGCCATTCAGGTTTGACAAGCTCCAAATTAACCCAAATAAAGAAACAAGAAATGCAGCTACCATGCTAAAAAACGCTTAACCTTCAAGGCTTCAACTACAGCAAATTCGTGTGTTATTAAAAAAACCCATGCATCTTCTGTAGATCTTGTGTAATACTGAATTAAATTTGGAACAGTGTACATATTTTGACATAGAGTGGGCACGAGCTAATAGTACACTATGCTAACATAGCATCATGAAGAGGATGCTTGCAAGATTACCTCCTCTGGATCAAGTAGGGATGTTTCCCAAAGCATTCCAGTCATCCCTCTCATTCCACCAAGGACCTGGAGGAACATCATTCAGGAATTTCCCAGGATAAGTTAGTATATGCTATAAAAGCAACAAAACTATCCATAGACAATTGATAAGCAATATATCATACCATATCCACAGTTATGTTTCCAAGCTGGGTCTTTCCATGCTCTGACTTGAGCTTCTTTAAGCGATCCTGTAACAAAACAGACTAACATATGAGAACAGCAAGGCCAGATGAAGACAGGTGGGTAGATAAACAAAGTACAAAGTAGATTTTCATAATAAACTTTTATTATTCTAAATTTGCCAACTACAGCTAGGTGCAAAACTAAAGTCGTGCAGACATGTTCCTGCATGCATTTGAGGTGAAAATGTATTGAACACAGAAATAATGAGCTAAAGGAAAAGGGATTGACACATGACACCATTCTCTATTAGCTGCTATTGGCTAAAAGAACAGAAGATAAAGGCATCAGATACCCCCCAAGAACTTTTCGACTTTACAAGATTTACAGATAGTCTACGCGCAGCAAACCTGTTGTTCCGGAATCAATTCCTGCAACTGGGACTTAAGATCCTGCATTTGCAGAAACACAATCAGCATGCTATCCAGAGTACACAAAACTCTACCACAAGGCATAACAGGAAGACGAACTGTCTTACGAGATCGGACGCGCTCTGCATCTGCAGCCACCTCACACCCCCCAGCGTGGTGGCCTCCTGCGCCTGGCAACACGAGCAGCACGGGGAAAAAATATCAGCACGACAACCCCCACAACCGGTGAAGCAGCATACATACACACAGACACGAAGACAAAGCGCCACCGCTACACGGACCACTCACCATGCGTGATCGCAGTCTCGAGACTGCGGTGAGGCCCCGATAGAACGCCATGGCCGGAGCGCTCGGCTACCACCGCACCTGCACAGACACAGCAACCAAACAAATAGAGGATCCCATCAGGTCACCGCCGCAGCCGAATTTGACCGAGACCCCAGAGAAGAAATTAGGGGAAGCAAACGGATAATTACTACTCGGCTCCGTCCCACCACGCAGCGAAAGAATCCGCGGCTGAGCGGGGGGCAGATCGGAGACGAAGATGAGGCTGGATTCGAGGGCTCGCGATGGGGAAGAGATCCCAATCCCAGCGAATAAAACGAACATTAGGCCTAGACTTGCTTACCAAGGAACGGAGAAATGAACCCGGGCTGGCGACGACGGCGCGCGTGTTCCGCGGCGAGGGAGGAGGGGAGCCTCTTGAGTCCTGACAAGTTGGGGCGGGGGGAATGGGACCGGTCGTCGTCCTCCACCGGTTGGTGAGGGGCGAGCCGAATATATATTGGAGTACCATTCCATTTCCAGATGCCGGACCCGGACACATGCACATGGCCCCCATTAACTTCAACTTTTTGCCAATTTGGAGACTCAGAACTTTGAAGAAATCTGAAATCGAAATGGCATATCCAAATTTGTAAACAAACGGTTCAAACCATATTATGGTCATTTTTGTGAGTTATGCGTTGGATTTTTGAGATACTGGAGACGGTGGGGCAAAGATACCTGAGACACCAATTCTGTTCTACTATCTTATGGTACAAAAGGTTCTTTTTCTCTTCAGTACATCCATGAAAGGCTGTTTCAAGTCTCAGCGGAGACCGAAAGAGGTAGAAAAGAACACAGATTGGACTTTTAAGCTCCAGCCATATATATATATATATATATGAATGTCACCCCTTTCAGTCCTCCGTAATATGGGATTTTATACATGGATGGAAAGGCGCTTCAGGGCTGTAGTCACAAATTAATAATATGTAAAATGAAGAATAGAACACTGAACACACAACTGCAAATTAAAAACAAAATCTGATGCAACGCGTACCTCTTCCATATTTCGATTCCACAAGAAAGAAAAGGGGCATCGGTTTTTGGCTCTCGTGAGCAAACACATGATCCTGGTTGTTTAGAAAGGTTGATCGAATAATCTGTAGGTGAATGATTTGAATTTGGTAGCTAGGTCACACTTTGCCACCTAGAAAGTGAGACGGCTTCACACTTTTCATGGAAAAAAGAATGAAATCCTGATCGTTGAAGATTACGTCTCTATCTCTATGAGTTTTCTTCGTGCCTCTCCGGCTCTCCCCGTCCCCTCCGCGCGTTCCTTGCAGCGTCAGCGTTTCGTGCAGGCGCGGACAATACCCAAAATAATGTGCAGGAGACAATACCCAAAATAATTAGTGTTTTTCTTTACTTCTTTATAGCATGAGTGTTGGAAGTCAAAACGACCGGCGCGGACGGTCCGAACCTGAGGCCGAACGGTCCGCGGTCCAGACTGTCCGCGGTGATGGCGCGGACGGTCCGCGCGTGCGCAGAGTCAGTTAGGGTTCCTAATTTCTCGTGAAATTTGTTACCTAAAACCATGGGATTGACTCGGAAATCAATTCAAAGCGGATCCAGACCTCCCCCTTATATAGATGAAGGGCTACGGCCGATTGAACCCCCTAACAATCGAATCAATACCACTTCTATTTCGCATTTATTTCCAGCACAATTATGAGTAATTCTAGTCTAGTTCTAGTTTAGCCTCTCGATCCCCAAATTCTTCGCCTCTCTTCGACTCTACGCCGATTAGAGGAGTCTAGGTCGGCCGGCCCGAGGCTAGACAACCCCTAGGATCTCTCCTCCCCGACGGGGTCCCTCCCAGGAGTGAGATCCAGGCGCCGCCGGCGACCTTCGCCGCCCCTGCGCAGGCGCGGACCGTCCGGCCATCAGGCAGGGAACGCCAGCCCCTGTACCAGGTCGCGGACCGTCCAGCCCCTGGTCGCGGACCGTCCGCGCCTCTGCAGAAGGCACCGCCACCGATTCTCACGCAGTGTTTGGCGCCCGAAAAAGATGTCAACATACTTTTGGCGACTCCGCTAGGGAATAGGTGTCTAGACCTGCTAAAAATCGGCCCATAGATGGCCGGTTCGAAGGATCACACCAAGATCTCCACCACCAACATCATCAAGCCAGCCATGGAGGCGCTCCCGGCTGATGACCAAAGACCCTTTGAAGACCTCGTAATGCGCGATGAGAAGGAGGTGATGCGGCAATGGAACGAACAACGCGACAAGGAAGAGGCGGAACTGCTGCATAAACTCTCTGAACGGCGCAAGGAGGCGGCAGAAAAGTATTTGTCACACTTCACAGTGGATCGCCACCAGAAGATCATCCGTCAAGGGGAGATCGATATGGAATCTCTCCTACCTCCACTTCAGGGTCCCGCTGTAAGTACTCCAGATCTATCTCTTACGACTTTCATGGATCAACGAGGAGATCAGTTAAAGCAATATGTAGATGAATCTATTAAAATGCATCTACGTTCATACGAGAAATCAGCTGCTCCTATCTTTCCATCGCAAGAGTCTAATACAGAGCCACCCGCGTCAAACACATCGGCTATAAATGGGTCACCCTTGACCCAGCCATCATATGGTATGCCGATGCACACTTTCGTGCCACCATCACAGCCACAACCACTAGGCACGCGACAAGTACTGGACGCGGCCGGACCGTTCGAGCATCATCTCAGACAGTCTAGTTATACCGTGGACCGTCCGGCGTATTTCGCCGGACCGTCCGACCAGATGCAGGCCCGCACACAAACCGCCCAGGTCGCACCATACATGGCCGGACCATCAGGGTACAACCCCGAACAATTCGGCCCCATCACGGACCGTCCGGTGCATCACACCGGACCGTCTGGATATGTTGCGGACCGTCCGCTATCTTACGTCGGACCGTCCGGATATGGCATGAACCGGCCAACGTATTACCGGACCATCCGACTCTACACGAGTCCACGCGCAGACTGCCCAAGTCGCGCCATATATGACCGATCCGTCCGGGTACAGCCTTGGACCATTCGGCCCGATCACGGACCGTCGAGTTCTTTACGACAGACGGTCTGGGTACGAGACTACCCAGGTAGCACCATATACGGCTGGACAATCTGGATATACCTTCGGACCATTTGGCCAGGTCACGGACCATCCGGCCTTTTACGCCGGACCGTCTGGATATGCGTACGCAGAGCCGAGAGCTGCGCAGTACGCACAATTTCCACATTCATCGCAACAACATTATGGTGCCCCACCAGCAACACATTATAATCATACCATACCACCTCATGGACATAGGGCTGAATACTGTTCGGCCACAAGAGAGCCTGAGAGGTATAGGGCAGGAGCTGGTGACATTAATAGGACACCTAACACACACATCAAACATCCCTGGGAGGAAAGTCGACAGAGTGATGTCAGGCAACCTGAGATTTCCACCCACAAACTCAATGGATGGTCGCCAGACATGGCGGAGAGGATCAGAGACGAGGTAGCCGGGATGTTCAGGGACAAACTCGGTGTTAGTGTGTCAGGTACAGGGCAATCGTATCAGAAGCCTTATAGCCACCGATTCGACACCGTGCTGTATCCACAGGGAACTAGAATACCAGACTTCTCTAAATTTTCTGGTGAAGGTGGGAAAAGCACACACGAACATATTAGCCAATTCATAGCACACTTGGGAGAATTGGCTGATGGGGAAGCCTACCGCGTTCGTTTATTCTTGTTGTCCCTTACCGATACTGCATTTGCATGGTACGCAGCTTTGCCACCAAACTCTATTAACTCTTGGGAAGAATTAGGGCAGAAATTTCATGAACACTTCTTCTCAGGAGAACATGAATTAGAATTGGCTGACTTAGCTTCAGTCCGACAGGGGCCTGAAGAATCGGTTAATGACTATATCCAAAGGTTCCGGGACACTAGAAACCGATGCTTTCAGATTCATGTCGCAGAAAAACAACTAACAGGGCTGGCTTTCAATGGGTTGCGACCCTACTTAAAAGAAAAATTAGATGGCACCCCATTCTTTTCGCTAGTGCACTTGCACCAGCGGGGTATGACATGTGAAAGCCGAAGTAAGGAAACATCAAAATCGGCTAGCCATAAGATGCATCTAGTGGGATACGATAATTCAGACGATGAATCCACGGATGTATACACCGCCGAACTGGTTTGGCCAGGACAGGCTAAACCTTCCGCATGTTCTGCTTTACAGTCGATTCGAAAGAATCGACAAGAAGAAGTTAAGTTTACTTTTAATGTTGCCAAATGCGATAAAATATTTGACGAGTTACTAAAAAATGGCAACATTAAATTAACTCATACTATTCCTGCTCCTGATGAATTAAAAAGGTGTGCTTATTGTAAGTGGCATAATTCTTTTTCTCATGCCACCAATAATTGTAATGTTTTTCGTCGACAAATACAATCGGCCATAAATGAGGGTCGATTGGCTTTTCAGGAGATGCAAGTAGACACACAACCTTTTCCTGTTAATACAATAGAACTCGCATGCAAAAATGTCTTGGTTCGGACTGAAATGGCCGATAAAGGCAAAGGCAAGGGCATCGTCATTAACAATCCTCGCATGTCAATCATATCACAAAAGGAGATTGCTCAAAAGGCTTCGGACGAGAAGGCTAAAAAGTCCGAAGACGCCGGGGGGCAGGCACAATTAATGAACCAAACACATCAGCCTGGCCCGAGCATCGCAGATGGTCCTGCACCTACGTGCGGACGGTCCGGTGCTCAGACAAACGGTCCGGCTAACTCAGCCGGACAGTCCACCTATGACCAAAGGCATCAGCCTTTACACGAGGCAAGGAAAAAGATGCAAGGGCAAAGCACATATAGTTAGCTGATCAAAGCCGACCCTACTTTTGATCAGTTGCTCTCCAAAAATGCTAGCAAAAAGACTATTCCACGTGATCGGTCAACGAAGAAACCCCGGTCACCTGCTAAATCGAAATGGTCGAACAAAACGGCCCAAAAGGCGACGCGACAAGCATCGCCTGTTTACCCTATGAGACCAGGGTACTTTCCACCCGTTTATTCATCGTCGGTATATTGTCCTACTCAAATGTGGAATGGCACAACGATGAATCCATGGTACATGTATAGTCCCTTTGTCTATCCAGGCTGGGGGGCACCTCCATTCTATTCATTTTGATCCAGTGATCAAATGGTCATGGCCGAGAAAGATACAATCCAAAACGGCCTTTATACATTGGTGCTTTATTGGATGATCTCTATTTTGAAAAGCCGATGACTTACATCATGTTTAGTTCATATGCTTTTGGTTCGTCAACCTTCACCAAAAGGCAGGGGGGCATATGTTGGAAGTCAAAAGGAGCCGCGCGGACGGTGCGACCTTAAGGCCGGACGGTCCGCGGTCTGGACTGTCCGCGGTGGTGGCGCGGACGGTCCGCGCGTGCGCAGAGTCAGTTAGGGTTCCTAGTTTCTTGCGGGATTTGTTACCTAAAACCGTGGGATTGACTCGGAAATCAGTTCGAAGCGGATCCAGACCTCCCCCTTTATATAGATGAAGGGCTACGGCCGATTAAACCCCCCAACAATCGAATCAATACCACTTCTATTTCGCATTTATTTCCAGCACAATTAGGAGTAGTTCTAGTCTAGTTCTAGTTTAGCCTCTCGATCCCCAAATTCTTCGCCTCTCTTCGACTCTACGCCGATTAGAGGAGTCTAGGTCAACCGACCTGAGCCTAGACAACCCCTAGGATCTCTCCTCCCCGACGGGGTCCCTCCCGGGAGCGAGATCCAGGCGCCGCCGGTGACCTTCGCCGCCCCTGCGCACGCGCGGACCGTCCGGCCGTCAGGCAGGGAACGCCAGCCCCTGTACCAGGTCGCGGACCGTCCGCGCCTCTGCAGAGGGCACCGCCACCGGTTCTCACGCAGTGTTTGGCACCCGAAAAAGGTGTCAACAATGAGTTTCTACAAGATTATTTCTCTCTCCTACTTCTCGGTTTCAGATACGGATAATAAAAATAGGATCTTTGTTTTTAACATATCTCTATCTGCTCCTTAAAATGCATGTGATTCATGCATCCTCCTTTTCCGTCCGGCTCGCCCGTTGTGGGAGATAGATATCCCTCGGAACCTTACAAGCACAGAAACGTAGTTCCGTCTCGCCCAAGGCCAACCTCGGGCTGAAGACACAGTTTCGTCTCGCTCGAGGTCAACCTCGGACGGAAGATGCAGTTCCATCTCACCCGAGACCAACCTCGAACGGGAGACATTGTTCCGTCTTGCCCGAGGTCAACCTCGGGCTGGAGAAGCAGTCATGACTCGCCCGAGGTTGCCTATGGTGGGAGCATAGAAACGCTCCATGGGCCGCTCGATGGGCCTCCCGATGACTTGCCTAGCAAGGCATGCCCTCGGGCCGCGACCGAGTCATGTCCTCATGCCAAATGACCGAGTCATGCGCTGATGCCTCGGGTAAGGAGGTTGAGCGCTCAACCCGGGGAGTTGAAGACCGGATGACCGAGTCATGTGTCTCTACCTCGGATGAGGAGGTTGAGCGTACCAGAAGTGCTAGATACTCCGACATGACTCCGATGAAGGGCAAATGAATTCTGGATAAGCTGGAAGGCGTGCCATGTTAAAAGGAGGATTCAGTTAGAGAGTGATCACGACTTGTAATGGGATAACCCTCTGGTCGTCTATATAGGGCCGAGGGGGTACCCCTTTGAACACATCTCATCTCTCAGCTCATCACATCTCAGCTCGTGGCAACCTCATACCTCATTAGTCCTCTCACAGCAATCGTGCCTCCACTAGATCGACAAGAGAACTCACTCTCTACCGCCACAGCTCATTTGTAATCCATATTCACCAGTGATACTCAAATACTCAGCCCGACAGGAAGTAGGGTGATCTGACGTGCATCTGCACGTACCATCGAGTCGTCATCAACAATGTCGTCCTGCTCAAAAGCACTATGTGGGGAACCTTGTGGTGCGCAGTTGGGTCATAAACGCCGACAGCTAGCGCGCTAGGTAGGGGGTGCGACATTGATTCCCAACAACTCCATGGCTATCATCTTCAATACTCCGATTATCTTCAACGCTGGGGAGGTTTTCCGCTTTAGATCCCTCTCCTGCATCGCGGATCGAGAAGATGTTGTGCACCGCATCATGGTTCCTTCCAAGAAGAGGCCTTCTTCGAGGGCACCGATCGCAGAGGCAGGCTCGTCCCACTCGATCTCAGATGGAACAACCCTGACAAACTCGAAGGTACGAACACCTCAACCAACCTACACCCCACGCAGGATTGCGCCCGCGTCGGGTGGGCCCAGGACCATAACAACACATGCGGTCCGACCGACTGAAGTTATGCCCCTGTCGCGGCAAACTCCTCTGTCCACCTCACCCACCCGTGTGTGGACTCAGATCACTTGGTGAAAAGGAGTGGACCGCCTTGGCACTAGCGTGGTCGCGGGAACAATACCGACGGCTACACCGGCCGCTCTACCCGTGGGGGAGATGACCGGAGTACGAGACGTGCCCCAAGCTCTTTCTTCATGGATGTCCTCTTTATTTAGGGAAGAGGAGAGTACACTCTCATCTCCGATGATGAGCCCACTATACTAGGGGAGAAGCCCCCACAGCGTGAGGCACACCAATGCAGGAACAGGCGCCGTAACATTCGACATCATCACAAGGCCGAAGAACGGGACCCCGCACAACCCGTATCCTGGGACGAGGCATCCGAGGTAGAAGTAACTCTTGACAACAGGGCGCTCCACGAGTGCCACAATTCTCGATGTCGCGATCGTTGCCACACCACGGAGCGCGAGCGAGAGCGAGCGGAGCGTGACACCAGGCACTGGCGCAAGAACCTATTGCCTGACTTTGCCCGAGCCCTGAACACGCCGAGTGAAGTCAGCGGGACTATGGCTCAAATCGCCAAAGGCCTGCTCCGAACACGGAGGGCTGCCGACAGATCCTCACCCAGACAGCTAACCATCTTCTTCCCCTCGCTCATCTAGCTTCAGACATGCACTACGTCATCAATAGTCGGCGAGATGCACTGAGCAATATCAATGCTTCATGAGATCGCCGACACAAAAGTGAGATAAGGCGACGGGAAGAGTATGACCGAGATCACGGTGCTGAAAGGGAAATCGGGTCAACCATTTCCTATAATTAATTTTGGTGGTTGATAATCAACACAAACATATGGACTAACTAGTTTGTCTAGAATTCATGTATTACATGTGCATAAGGTTCAACATAAACTAAGAAAGAAATCAAGTTAGGGACACAATTTAATTGGAGCAAAGAATTTGAGTGTGCTGAAAAATGGCGCACCGGATTGTCCGGTGTGCCACCGGACAGTGTCCGGTGCACCACGTCATACAATGATGAACCAACCACTCTCGGGAATTCCAGGGCGCGCTCCGCTATAATTCACCAAACTGTCCGGTGTGCCACCAGACTGTCCGGTGAGCCAGCAGAGCAACGGCTATCCAGCGCCAACGGTCGACTGCAAAAGCGCCTGCCACGATGAACAGTGTGCGGCAGAGTCAGAGCAGCAAAGTCAGAGGACACCGGACTGTCCGGTGCCGCAAAAAGGCAAAGGCTCCAACGGTCGACCAGCTCCGAACCCTAATGGTTAGCTGATGTGGCGGAGCACCAGACGATGAACCGTGGTTGTCCGATGGCGCATCGTACTGTCCGATACGTCCGTCGCTAGCAGCCTTAGCCAACGGCTACAAAGTGGTTGGGGGCTATAAATACCTCCCAACCACCACATCCTTTGGCATTCAAGTTTTCTGAAGATCACATTTAATATAAGAGCTCTAGCATTCATTCCAAGACATAATTCAAAAGATCAAATCCTCTCCAAGTCCCAAACTCATCTCAAAGACTTAGTGACTTGTGAGAGAGAGATTTTGTGTTCATTTGCGCTCTCGTCGCTTGGATTGCCTTCTTCCTTTCTCATTTCTTTTCTCAAGTGATTTGTAATCGAAGCAAGAGACACCTAAGTGTGTGGTGGTCCTTGCGGGGTCTAAGTGACCCAAGAGATTAAGGAAAAGGCTCACTCGGTCTAAGTGACCGTTTGAGAGAGGGAAAGGGTTGAAATAGACCTGGTCTTTGTGACCTCCTCAACGGGGACTAGGTTCTTTGGAACCGAACCTCGGTAAAACAAATTATCGTGTTCACTCGCCTTAATTCTTGTTTGATTTGTTTTTCCCTCTCTTCGGACTTTAATTTAATTCTAATGCTAACCCCAGCTTGTGGTGTGTGTTTAAGTATATAAATTTCAGGTTTCGCCTATTCACCCCCCTCTAGGCGACTTTCAATTGGTATCGGAGCCAATGCTTCATTAAGAGTCTAACCGACTCGAAGTGATGTTTGGAGATCACGCCAAGAGGGAGATCATGACCAGCGAAAAGGCCGCAAGCTCGGGGAGGACTCTCTCAAGGGAGTCCGGCAACAAACACAAAGAGTAATCCTCTTCCTCCATCAGGTCGCATCGGAGAGGTGACAAGAAGAAGATGAAGAAGGTAGTCTACTACGAGACCGACCCTTCGTCACCCTCCACATCAAGCTCCGAGTCATCCACTACTTCTAAGCGCTATGAGCGAAAGAAATATAATAAGATGCCCCTACGCTATCCTCATATTTCAAAGCGCACTCCATTACTTTCCGTACCCCTAGGCAAACCACCATATTTTGATGGTGAAGATTATTGTATGTGGAGTGATAAAATGAGGCACCATCTAACCTCACTCCACGAAAGCATTTGGGATATTGTTGAGTTTGGAGCGCAGGCACCAAAGGTGGGGGACAAGGACTACGACTTGGACGAGGCCACCCAAATTAGGCACTTTAACTCCCAAGCCACGTTTATACCTCTCGCCTCCTTGTGTCGAGAGGAGTATAACAAGGTGCAAGGGTTAAAGAGCGCCAAAGAAATTTGGGACGTCCTCAAAACCGCGCACGAAGGGGATGAGGTGACCAAGATCACCAAACGCGAGACGATCGAGGGAGAACTCGGTTGATTCGTCCTCAACAAAGGGGAAGAGCTGCAAGCAATGTACAACTGGCTCAAGACGATGGTCCACCAAGTGTGCAACCTCGGGAGCACCAAATGGGATGACCATGAAATAATCAAGGTTATTCTAAGATCCCTTGTTTTCATAATCCTACTCAAGTACAATTAATACGTGGGGATCCTAGATATAAACTAATGTCTCCTAAGGAGGTTATTGGCAAGTTTGTGAGCTTTTAACTTATGATCAAAGACTCCAAACACATTGTCAACTTGGAGCAAGGCACCCGAGGTGCAACCCGTCGCATTCAAAGCAACGGAAGAAGAGGAGTCTACACCAAGTAGGCTTCCAATCGATGCCTCCAAGCTCGACAACGAGGAGATGACGCTCATCATCAAGAGCTTCCGCCAAATCCTCAAACAAAGGAGGGGGAAAGACTACAAGTCCCGCTCCAAGAGGGTGTGTTACCGTTGTGGTAAGTCCGGTCATTTCATAGCTAAATGTCCAATTTCTAGTGAAAGTGACAGGGATGAAGACAAGAAGGGGAAGAAGAAGGAGAAGAAGAGATACTACAAAAAGAAGGGCGGCGATGCGCACATATGTCGGGAATGGGACTCCGACGAGAGCTCCATCGACTCCTCCTCCGACGAGGACGCCGCCAACATCGCCATCAACAAGGGCCTCCTCTTCCCCAACGTCGGCCACAAGTGTCTCATGGCTAAGGATGGCAAGAAGAAGGTACAATCTAGAACCACCCCCAAATATACAACATCTAGTGATGAGGGTAGCTCTAGTGATAATGAAGATGATTTACTTGCTCTTTTTGCCAACCTTAGAATGGACCAAAAGAAAAATTAAATGAATTAATAGAAACCATTAACGAGAAGGATGATCTCTTGGAAAGCCAAGAGGACTTCCTTATTAAAGAGAATAAAAATTTTATTAAATTGAAAAATGCTTATGCTTAGGAAGTAGAAAAATGTGAAAACTTATCTAAGGAGCTTAGCATTTGTCATGATTCAATTTTAAGTCTTAGAATTGAAAATGCTAGTTTAGTTTCTAAGATTGAAAAGTTGAATGTTTGCAATGATTCAATTTCTAGTCTTAGAATTGAGAATGATAAATTAAATGCTAAGATTGAAGAATTGAATGCATGCAAACCCTCTACATCTATTGTTGATCATGTTACTATTTGTATTAGATGTAGAGATGTTAATATTGAAGCTATGGATGATCACCTTGCCATGATTAAACAACAAAATGATCACATAGCTAAATTAAGTGCTAAAATTGATGAGCATGAACTAGAGAATGAAAATTTTAAATTTGCTGGAAGCATGCTCTATAATGGGAGACGCCCTGGCATTAAGGATGGCATTGGTTTCCAACATGGGAGCAATGTCAAGCTTAATGTCCCTAAGAAACTATCTAATTTTGTTAAGGGCAAAGCTCCCATGGTTCAGGATAGTGAGGCTTACATTTTATATCCTGCAAACTATCCCGAACACAAGATTAGGAAGATTCATACTAGGAAACCTCATTCTGTTTCTCACCATGCATTTATTTACAAAAAATGAGGCTTCTAGATCTAGGCATACTACTCACATTAAAATACCTAAGCAGAAAATTCCTACTGCATCAAATGAGCATAATGTTTCCTTTAAGACTTTTGATGCTTCATATGTTTTAACTAACAAATCAGATAAAATAGTTGCCAAATATGTTGGGGGCAAACACAAGAGTCCCAAGACTTGTGTTTGGGTACCCAAGGTGCTTGTTTCTAATGTCAAAGGACCCAAGACTGTTTGGGTACCTAAGAACAAGGCCTAAATTGTTTTGTAGGTTTATGCATCCGGTGGTTCAAGTTGGATAATCGATAGCGGGTGCACAAACCACATGATAGGGGAGAAAAGGTGTTCTCCTCCTATGAGAAAAACGAAGATCCCCAACGAGCTATCACATTCGGGGATGGAAATCAAGGTTAGGGTAAAATAGCTATATCTCCCGACCATTCTATTTCCAATGTTTTTCTTGTAGATTCTTTAGATTATAACTTGCCTTTTGTATCTCAATTATGCAAAATGGGTTACGACTGTCTATTTACTGAAGTAGGTGTTACTGTCTTTAGAAGAAGTGATGATTCAATAGCTTGTAAGGGAGTGCTAGATGGTCAGCTATACTTAGTTGATTTTAATGATAATCAAGCTGAACTAGACACTTGCTTAATTGGTAAGACTAACATGGGTTGGCTCTGGCATCGCCGACTTGCCCATGTTGGAATGAAGAATCTTCACAAACTCCTAAAGGGAGAACATATTTTAGGACTAACCAATGTTCATTTTGAGAAAGACAGGATTTGTAGCGCATGTCAAGCAGGGAAGCAAGTTGGAGTCCATCATCCACACAAAAATATCATGACGACTGACAGGCCGCTTGAGCTACTCCACATGGATCTATTCGACTTGATAGCTTACATAAGCATCACGAGAGTAAGTACTGTCTAGTTATTGTGGATGATTATTCTCGCTTCACTTGGGTGTTCTTTTTGCAGGAAACATCACAAACCCAAGAGACTTTAAAGAGATTCTTGAGACGGGCTCAAAATGAGTTTGGATTGAGGATCAAAAAGATTAGAAGCGATAATGGGACGGAGTTCAAGAATTCACAAATCGAAGGATTTCTTGAGGAGGAGGGCTTCAAGCATGAGTTCTCTTTTCCCTACACACCTCAACAAAATGGTGTAGTGGAGAGGAAGAATAGAACTCTACTAGACATGGCAAGGACCATGCTTGATGAATACAAGACACCAGACCGGTTTTGGGCGGAAGCAATAAACACCGCTTGCTACTCCATCAACCGGCTTTACCTTCACCGAATCTTCAAGAAAACATCATATGGACTCCTCACTGGTAAAAAGCCCAATGTATCATATTTTAGAGTCTTTGGGAGTAAATGCTTTATTCTTATTAAAAGAGGTAGAAGTTCTAAATTTGCTCCTAAGGCAGTAGAAGGCTTTTTACTAGGGTATGACTCAAACACAAGGGCATATAGAGTCTTCAACAAATCCACTGGATTAGTTGAGGTTTCTTGTGCATTGTGTTTGATGAGACTAATGGCTCCCAAGTGGAGCAAGTTGATCTTGATGAACTAGATGATGAAGTGTGACACCCTAGTGTCACCTAGGGTTTCTCTCAAGTGCTAACCCAAGAACCATCATTTTATGTGAACCAAATTGAGCATGAGCATCAAATTGACTTAAGAATAAAGGATCCACTAAGCTTATACTTAAAAGTATCATGTTCAAAACAAATGGGTTTTCAAAAAAGGGCAAAATGTGCAACCCCCAATAAAAACCCTAATTGAGCCCTATAAACAAAATTCAAAGAGAAAGGGCAAAAGAGTATGAAAAATATAGAATCATGGCTTGGGCCAATTATAAACATTAAAGTATACTAAATAAGCAACAACAAAGATTATGGAAGCTTGGCCAAAACAATTTAAATAAAACTCTAAACAAGCCTCTCAAATGGGATTTCATTAGGGAATTCTGAAATTCAGAATTCTGAATTTTAGACCTTGAGCCAAAGATCAAGTGTGTTCACCTTGATCCCTAACTCAAATCCTAATGGCCCCATTGACAAAAACGTGCATAACTAACCTCTCTGTCTTGTGCCAGAAGATGGCATCGGGACGCGTGCCATGGACACGTCAAACCAGAGATCTTCTCCCTGTGTGCGGCAGTGAGACAAACCAGATTTCTCCCCTCTCTATCTCTTAATCCAGTCAGCCAAACCTGCTAGCCTCCACACACAAACGACAAAGGAACCTGAGAGGAAGAGATCTCTCAACGGGATCATGGCCATAATCTCAAAGATTTGGGGCCAATCCGCGCTTGAACTCGACCTCTCTCTGCGCTGCCTCGTGCTCGACGCTGTGCTAGACACCAGAGCGCGCACTGGCGTTCGCCGCGCACGCCCCGAGCGCTTGTCAGAGCCCCGCCCCTCGGTCGTGCTCGCCCGCGCCTATAAAGCCTCCTCGGGCACGCCTCACTTCACCTCGTGCTCACCATCGCCGGCCAGACACCCCTCCTTAGCTCCGGAGAGCTCCTTTCCGCCCGCCATTGCCGCTAGAGCCTCGGCCACCGTGGCCAGCCCACTCCAGTCACCCCCAAGTCGCGCCAGCGTTTCGGTTAGCTTCGCCATTGGCCCGTAAAGATTTCCAAGTCCTCGGCCCTGGCAGAACTTCACCGGAAGGCGAAGATCGACCTTACCGGACTTCGGCCGCCCGCCTGCACGCGTAGACTGGGCACTCCGGTGAGTCATTCTTCAATTCCTCGCGCACACACCTTCCTTGATCCCTGGTGAAGCTCTCTGACCCGTTTGATTGGTCAATTGTGCCCTGGATAGGCCGGACTCCTCGCCGCCGACGAGCTCCCTCGCCTGCGCACGCGGACCGGCCAACTCCAACCATCCCCGATGGCGACCCGCACATCGCCGTGACCCTCAGGACCTCCCCTACACCCTCGGCCACCTCACCAGAGCAATCTCGCCGCCGGTAAGCCCCTCCGACCTTTCTTCCGCTGCGGGCACTGTTTAAATTGGGGGAAGGACCTCGGGTTAGGATTAGAAGAATCCAGGGGGTTTTCTGAGATGTTAGTGACTCAATTGAATAGTAGCCCAGGGACTAGTCTATAAGGAAAACTTAAAACACCCACCAGGGACCCGTTGCAAAGTAGTTTTTCATTTAATCATTTTTGTTTAATCTTTTTAATGAACAGAGAACTTAGAAAATTCATAACTTGATGAATACTTAACCAAAAGTTATCAAACCAATTTTGCTTAATTCTAAATATTATGAACTATCAATTAAAAATACTGAACCCTATGCTTTCTGTTCTAATTTTTAGAGTTTAAAATTAAATACAAAAACTGACCAAACCTTGTTTAATTAAGAAAAATTAGTTATGCTTCTGTGCTGAACCTAAGAAAATTTGTAGATGTTCAAACCCCATTTAAACACTGTTTAAAAATAGTAAGAACCCTAGTATTGAAAAATTTAGTATAGATATCCATTAAAAGCCATTTCTGCCCAAATCTTAGGAAAATCAGAAAGGCCTTAGAAATTAATGACCAGTGGATGAAATTATTTTTCCTAGTTTGCTTATGTAACAAAGAACCTAGGAAAAATAAAGGAACCTCTAGTCCAGATCAGATTCAAAGTGAACTGTTTTATTCAGCATTATTCTAACTAGAAATCAATTATTAGAATTTTAAAACCAGACCCAAAATTGATAATAAAAATCCAGTGGACTTGTAACCACCAAAACCCCACTGCAAAAATAATAAACACCCCAGCCCATCATTTTAAGAAGGGTAAATAAATAGAATATGATAATGAGTCATAGTTCAATTAAATCATGAGTAACCCACAATAATGCAATAATGGGCAAATAAAATTTTTTGCTAGGTCGCTAATGAAATAGGCCACCAGAGAAAAATACAAACCCATTGGAAAGATGCAAAATAATACCTATTGCCAATATTTTATGAAAAAGGCCATTTAATCCAATTAATGCATACCACCCCTTCCTTTAAGCAAAAAGATACCAAACTTCAAAATGATTGCTCTTGCGCAAAATAGAAGCTAGGAAAAATCAGAAATTTGTTGTTTGATATTTTTCAAATATAGTGGTAGTAGAAAGCACCCCTTTGGCTAGAAACTTTAGAAAATCCTAGTAAAATAACTAATGAGTATTAATGGCTAGAAATTTGTACCAAGCCATGTTATAGCATCTAAATGCCAGCAAAAATAAGTCCTAGAGAATTACCTACTATTGAATGATAGTTGTAGTTCAAATCACCCCTTCTGCCCTAAATTTGGTAATTTTGTCCAGAGAAAACTATTCACTTTTTGATCCCCAGATTTTGAGACAAAGAATTATACACCAGTAATAAGCCACTGTAATGTTTACAGAATTTTTGGAAATTTATTAAGGCAACTTGTAGTTCAAACCCACTCCAAAAACTTAACGAGAATAAAGAAAAAGAAAGGAGAAATAAACCTCACTCCAATAAGTCCAACTTGAATTCTTGGCAATTCTCACTAAGACTTTTAAAAGAATTCAGTGGAACCCCAAAAATAAACCTACCACTTAACTTAGCTAAGTTTGATCCAAATTACCAAGTATACCACCAAAAATCTCGTAAACAAGACTTAGCTCTATCTAACTCAATTAGATCCTACACCATCAAAAGTTTAAATTACTAAAGCACATATCATATCATGCATATAACTTACGCATTGCATTCATTAGATTGTAATCTCGCCGACGGAGAGTACGTGCTCATCCCCGAGCAAGGAACTGTCCAAGAGGAGGACCAGGAGCAAGCTCCCGAGGCTGCTATCGAGGATCTCCCCGTAGCCCCAGCTATTGAAGGCAAGCCCCGGTTTATATGCATAACCGTATTATTATATGCTACTTTACTACACTTAATGCTTGTAGGATTGTAATGTGCACTTAAGTGTAGGAGTTGCTTGAAACCTCTAGTTGCATGAACTTAGGATTCCTTTTCGAGATGAATACTAGTATGCTAGGTCGAGTAGCTGCTTTGCTAATCAGGATCTCGGTAGAAGTCGAGTGATTTTTCTAGCACTCACGCAAGGTCAGGAATTGATTGTATTCATCTTGATAACAGGATCTATGTTAGTCTACGGACTTGGATCCAGGGAGGATGCCTTGACCATGAGACGGGAAAAAGGAATTAAGGATTAATGTGTGGATACCTGAGTCAAGCTTTTGAACGTACTAAGCACATGTCGGGAAATATGGTAACGGGTAAACCTAGTACCTGAGTGAAGCCGGGCGCGGACTTTATCCCTCACGCGACCTGAGACTGGGTCTCCCATGCTAGCTATGGTGGGTACAAGTGCGGTCACTGCACGGCGGCAGCCGGGGTCAGTGGAGCATTGTATGCCAAGGCGGTGAGGCCTGGACGCGAACGGGGAATCGATGGGGACGATTGACATGTGTGGGGTCGGAGTACCCTGACATGTCGTTTGTTTATGTTTACCTTGCAAGGATAAAAACTCGATTCGAATCGTCTGCTTCTCGCAGCTAATGAGACTGCTTGACCCCTTGTACTACATCGAGTAAGAAGTGAAATGAGGTTACATGAGACAATTTGTTGATTGAACTAAATGCTTGTTACCATGTATGCTTAGAAGGAGGAAACCTAGCTAAAATAATGATACTAGAATTTGAAAAGCTAAGAATTGATTTTAGAAACAGCTAGCGCTTTTGGCAAACCAAACTCCTTAGCCAAACAGCTGCATAATCTAGAGGTAGAGGAGTAGATTCCTCATACCGGGTAAGTCTAGCTGAGTATTAGTATACTCAGCCTTGCTTGTGGCACACTTTTTGTAGGTACGATTCAGGATATGGTTGATGGTGTGACTTGGCCTACCACCCTGCCACCGGGTTGGACGGTCAAGTGGGATGTTGCTCCGGCAGGAGAGGAGCACGAGGAGTAGTGGGTCAGGCCTTTCCCATTTCCTCAATACCGACGACATCGATTATCCGCTGCATTTTATTTCGTGAACTCTTATTTGCTACTCGAAAAACTCCGATCTATGTAATAATTCAGTACTTAATTTGAGGTTTCCTGTTTTATTGTATTTCTTCTGTGACTCACCTTCGAGTGAGATTGTGGAATTTGATCCTGGTTAAGTGGCTCTATCAGACTAGATCTGAGGGACTGACGGGTTATTCCGATTTAAGTGTGTTGCGGCCCCTAAGGCGTGACTTAGGCACTTAAGCTGGAATAATTCGGGTGGTTCTGCCACAGCTGGTATCGGAGCAAATTCCACCATAGAGAAGGACAATAAACCATGAATACCATTTTCAAAATCTAAAACTTGCCTAGAAACTGCTACGGATCGTCAGGACTAGACCGCTAGACCTAGGACGAAAGGCCTTAGGCATAGAGGGAGAAATAGGTGGCTAATTAAGTAGGCCCCGTGGTCCAGTACTTAGACTTTTAAGGATGCCCTAAGAGCACCCTATTATTTGGAGAGGAGACGTTACTTCCAGCATGCATGCATTATAAACACAAAAGGGAATTAAAACTTGAGCTAACCCACTTCCTTTAAAAACCATCCGGGCTCTTTTATTTTTCCTTCCACCATAATCTTTACCTTTGATACCCTTCCACAGATGAATTCACCCACCCCCGCCAGTGGAGGAGACACTCGTTTCAGTTCTGACTTCCTTTCTCACGATGGCTTTCCTTCCATCTTGTGGGAAGTGCTTAACTCCGCCGGTTACCCTACGCCCCCTTTGTACACGGTGCAGTTGTATGAGGAGCATCGGGTACCTCGTTGTCGGGTCTGGCTGACTTTGGAGGCTCATCCCCTTCAGCCGGGTTGGCGTTCTCTTGATTCCGAGACAGTTGGATTCAGGACGGACGACACCACTGAAGCGGCAGCCATGAAGACTCTGACAACTTTCTGTTGCTACCATCCCCTGGAGATAGTGATGCACCCCTTGGGACTCTTCCCTGCTGAGAAGAAGGACGACCCCATGTGGTGTAACCGCGTGAGCCATGTGAAGGATGTGTGGGCAATGTATCCTGACTTGGTTGGGAGGGTCACCGTTCAGTGCATGAGTGCGTTGTACCGCCTTCAGGCCCTGCAGAGTGACGCTATGGCACACCTTGCTAACATCGCTCAAACCACCAAGCTCACTCTCGATAGTCGAGAATATTTTGTGGTCGATTTATCCTCTGAGTTGGTGGAGAAGGATCTGCAGGTGGAAAGGCTGAGCCAGCGCATTACCACCTTGGAGCAGCAGGTGGAGATCCGAGACAACACTATTGATGTCTTGGAGAACCAGCTCCACGATGTGCAGAGGGAACTCGAAGAAGCGAATGACCACCTGGACATGCACCACTTGGAGATGGAGGCCAATGAAGCCGGAAGCAAGGGAGAAGAGGCTCCCTAGGAGCTAGGACCAGCCCTTGGTGCCAATGGGACTACCTCCGTGATGCCTCCCTCACCCGTCTCCAGTGTCGCTTCCACCGCTCAGGGTTGATCGGTCACTTCGACGCTTTTAGGCGGATAGAAACCTATGCGAGCTTAGTTAATGTCAGATTTTGGACTAGGCTTACATGTACTTTCCCCTGGTTGATGTAACCCTATGAACTTTCGAAATCTGTGGGATGTTTGTAACCATGTTATCTTCATTTCGAACCTAATATTATGATTATGGCATTTTTCCTTCCATATGAGATAATATCTTGTTGTTCGAAATTGTGAGTTGGGATAACAATGGAGACAATCTCTGTTTTCATATGGCAGCTAGGCAGCGTGGCGGGCATAACGAGCAGGTTCCCCCGCCACCTCCTCCAGCTCCCACAGTGCAGGAGCTGATGGCCCAACAGAATGAGATTCTACGACAGCTCTTGCAGCGCCAGCCCCACCCTCAGCAGCATGGTGGAGGCCAGCATCGGCGACCTCCGGCATCGGCAATCTACCAGGAGTTCCTGAGCACGCAGCCACCCTTGTTCACTAAGGCAGAGGATCCGTTGGATGCCGACGTATGGCTCCGCGTCATTGAGTCCAAGTTTCTCCTCCTCACGGGAGACTGCCCTGATGAAGCCAAGGCTCGTTTCGCCGCGCAGCAGCTTCGCGGCCCTGCTCGGACTTGGTGGGACCACTTCCGTGCTATGCTCCCCGCTGATCGTGAAGTGTCTTGGGAGGAATTCAAGACTGCTTTCAGAGGGCACCACATCCCAGCTGGCATTCTGGATCGTAAGCCGAATGAGTTTCTGGCACTCAATCAAGGAACCCGCACGGTACTGCAGTATGCGCAGGCCTTCAACGACCTATGCCAGTATGCAGGTTACCATGCTGATTCTGATGAGAAGAAGAGAGACCGCTTCCGCAGGGGTCTTAACACCAAGCTGCGGGAACGACTCAACACTGTCCGGGCTGATAGCTTCAATGAGTTGGTCAACCTGGCCATCTCCCAGGAGGACTGTATTGTAGCCCACCGGGCAGAGAAGAAGAGGAAGGCACCAATGGCAGCACCATCCGCTCATGCCCAGAGGTTCAGGATTGTTTCTCACAATCAGAGCAGGGGTTTCCAGCAGCAGGCAGGCAGATGGGTGATCAGGCCACCTCAGCAGCAGCAGCCGGCACCCAACCGCTTTCTAGCTCCCGCTCCAAGGAACAATCAGCCTCCGCAGCAGCAGCAGTTCCGCCAGGGCAATGGGAACAAATGTTTCACTTGTGGCAATGTAGGCCACTATGCCAAGAATTGTCTCAGGAACCAGCATAGGCAGATGTCAGCACCAAGTCAAGACAAGGGAAGAAAGCAGAAGGTACAAGTCAGGCAAGGGAAGCTCAACTTCACTACTCTGGAGGAAGTACCTGAGGGAGCTCCTATCATGACCGGTATCTTTTCAGTTTATAATCAACATGCTTTAATTCTGTTTGATTCTGGTGCATCTCATAGTTTCATTAGCCAAAAGTTCAGTGCTAAATGTGAACTGCCATTTTCTCACTCAAAAGGGTCATTTATGATAGTCACACCTGGGGGTAAAATTTCAACTAATCAATTAAACCAAAGTGTGCCTATTCAACTGGGAAGCCACATTGTCAAAACCACCCTTCTTGTTTTGGGGTTGGAAAATGTGGACATTATTCTGGGAGCTAATTGGATGAACCTGCACCAAGTTGTGCTTGATGTAGCCAGCCGTATCGTGGAAATCAATTCTCCGTTCTGTGGGAACTTCACCTTAATTCTGCCCAGTCAAGGTTCTAGTCAGTCATGTGCTTTCTCTATGACGGAGTTACCTCTGAAGAAGATCCCAGTGGTCTGTGAGTATGCAGATGTCTTTCCTGATGAATTGCCAGGAATGCCACCCGACCGGGATATTGAATTTGCCATCGAGTTGCAACCGGGAACGACACCAATTTCCAAGAGGCCCTACCGAATGCCACCCGCCAAGTTGGCAGAATTGAAGAAGCAATTGCAGGAGTTGCTGGATAAGAGATTTATTCGCCCAAGTACTTCGCCTTGGGGATGTCCAGCACTGTTTGTGAAGAAGAAGGATGAAAGCTTGAGGCTGTGTATATATTACCACCCTCTTAATGCGGTAACTATCAAGAACAAGTATCCTTTGCCTCATATTGATGTCCTTTTTGACCACTTGGTCGGGGCTAAGGTGTTTTCCAAAATAGACCTTCGCTCCAGCTACCATCAGATCAAGATACGAGCAAGCGATATTCCGAAGACGGCATTCCCAACCAGATATGGGTTATATGAATTCTTGGTGATGTCTTTCGGGCTGACTAATGCACCAGCATATTTCATGTATCTGATGAATTCTGTTTTCATGCCTGAATTGGACAAATTCGTAGTGGTGTTCATCGATGATATCTTGGTGTACTCTAAGAACGAAGAAGAACATGCCGGGCATTTGCATGTAGTGCTTCAACGTCTCGAGAGCACCACCTTTACGGCAAGTTGTCCAAGTGTGATTTTTGGCTAAAGGAAATCAAATTCTTGGGTCACACTATATCTCAGGCAGGAATAGCTGTTGATCCTGATAAGGTGCAGTAGGTGATGAACTGGAAGCCACCAATGATTGTCCATCAGATTCGGAGTTTTCTGGGATTAGCTGGTTTTTACCGAAGATTTATTCCGGATTTCTCTCGAATTGCGAAGCCTATAACTGAGCTGCTGAAGAAAGAAGCCAAGTTTATTTGGAGTCAGAAGTGCGAAGATGCCTTCCATGCATTAAGGAAGCATCTGACCACAGCACCAGTATTAGCGCAACCCGACAACAACAAGCCTTTTGATGTGTATTGTGATGCCTCTAGCACTGGACTAGGTTGTGTCTTAATGCAAGACAACCGAGTCATTGCTTACGCCTCAAGAGCACTCAGGCCTCATGAGCAAAATTATCCCACTCATGACCTCGAGTTGGCAGCAGTGGTTCATGCATTAAAAATGTGGAGGCACTATTTAATGGGAACCCACTGCAACATCTTCACTGATCATAAGAGCCTTAAGTACATCTTTACTCAGGCTGATCTCAACATGAGGCAGAGAAGATGGCTAGAGCTGATCAATGATTATGACTTGGAGGTACATTATCACCTAGGGAAAGCCAATGTGGTAGCAGATGCCTTGAGTCGGAAGTTGCAATGCAATTGTATTCTGATTGATTCTCGCATCAACACCTTGTGTGATGAGTTGAGCAAGATGCAAATTGAAGTGATTCCTTCTGGTGCTTTGTCTCACATTTCTGTCGAGCCAGCTTTGCAAGACCAGATCATCATGGCCCAGCTCAGTGACAAGGGAGTGCAGATTATCAAGGAGAATCTCCATCAGAAGGTTGAAAAGTATAAATGTTTCTGCCAAGATGAAAAGGGTGTATTATGGTGTAACACCCCAGGGTCCACAAACACCCCGGAATGCTACTGAACTACACATCTGACATCCATATATAAAATTTCGGCAGCATCTCCTTTGAAAGATTGCATAAACGAGGGGCAACAGTGTATAAACATATATCATGACAAAAAACATACTAAGCATTACTAATATGCTAGCAAAGGAAAGTTAAACATAACAACATGAACTGAATTAACCAGTGCACACGACTAGAAAAAACAAACATCATTTGACATCAAGTTTCTAATTAAATCATGGCTGCAACTGGGCAGCGTTATTATAATAGTGAAGGTGGACGTGCTGCTACTTCCCTCATTCCCAACATGAATCAGATACCTGCATTGAGTAATGCAAGAGTGAGATGATACATCTCAGCAAGCAAATTATTTTGACGAGATATTTAAACCACAAATTGAATTAAACAACATTTTAAAGGAATCCCAATTGAGATCAGAAATACTTGTAGATATAGAACTCAATAGTCCCAATATAACCAATACCATCTCATTTCCTCGAACAACCACAATAGGTTGTATAACCCTTCACTGCGTCAACAATACCTGCAGATATCACTTCAATGTATGCATAGGAATGCAATGTGTAGGTCATCTGCCCTCATACCTCTGAGAGTATAAAACCACATCATCTGCTAATATCACTTCAATGAATGCATATAAATGCAATGCATATGTCCTCTGCCTTCATACCTCTAAGGGTATGAAGCCGCATCGTACCCCTCCTCGGGCAACGTACGATGCTAAGTTGTACCGGTACGGTCGGACCATAGGTCACGACCAAACTTCAGATGCAATTGAATAATGTAATGCATATGGCATGCTGCATTTATCAATATACTTCACTTCCTTCAGATACAAAACAAACCTCAAATAATACTTCATCTGCCTTCAGATACAATACAAATCTCAAATAATACTTTATCTGCCTTCAGGGGTGTAAATTAATCTCATGGGTCATACTCGAACCATAATCATCATCAGTATATGATTGAGCATCAATATAATACAAGCAAGTAAAGCATCACCATAGAGTTCAATTATGAAAGAATTCCATAATTCTGAATATTAGAGCGTAGGCGATAAAAAAACAACAAGTCAAAACGGTAGCAGCCACTGCTACATTCACTTGCCTTCATCGAAGAAGAAAGATGTACTAGGCATGATCTGGAGTGTAGCCACCTGCTAGCGGGCATAAAAATTAGTACAAATATTTCACAAACATTTGCTAACAATCAACAAATCGCTCGTACACTTGAAACCAAATCCCGGTGGAAAGACTCCCACCCTGAACCACATGCCAAACAACAGCAGCGCTGTTTGTTAATTTTGTATCTTTAAAATTATAACAGTGGTGATATTAAACAAATACTCTATGAGTGTCTACACAAAATATTCTATAACTTCGGTATTCAATGGATAATTAAATTCTGCCATCTATAAGTTCTAAAACATCTGATAAGATAAATGTCTGAATCTGTTTCAGACAGCAGCATAGTTAACTTCAAAATTCAATATCTACCAAACTACTCAACCAAAAATTATGAAATTCTGCTGGCAGTAAGAACTTTTATCCCTCTACAAATGTCTCCATAGTTGGAACAGCCAATTTGGCTATTTACTATATGAAACCCACCAGTGAACAGACCCGCTCATTTTTATCAGGCAAACAGGAACAGCCACAGTAAAACAAACATAACTGGACTTTCATAATTCATATGAATGCGCTCTTTAACAATCTGGAAAGCTTATGAAATTGTCTATAACTTCTTTTACAATCCTAAAGTTTAATTCTGTTGATAAAATTGCCTAAAGCTTAAGAGAACAGATTCTGTACAGAATTATGAGACTGAAAAACTGCTATAATCAAACTGCAATAACTTTCTGATCTGATGTCCGATTGAGGTGTTCTTCGCGGCCACGGAAAGATCTACAAATTATCTACGACTCATAGATAGACTTTTTATTTTTTTGAGGCCACTAAGACCACGGAAAACTGGCATGAACAGAAACTATTGAATCTGCCATTTTGCAGAAACTAATTTCGAGATCAAAATCTAATCTCCCATCCAATCTAACCAAAAAAACTAATTGCAGGGCCTAAAACTCATCCAAAACAAGGGAAAGCATAGAGAGGAAAGAAAATCCAACCAATTCTTGGAGAGGAACGACGATGATGGGCGACGGTATGCCCTCATCTCCCCTCTCTTCTCTTCTTTTTTCTTCCTCTCTTCTCTTGGGGCAAGGCACAAAAGGGTGACGACTGCTAGGGGAGGGAGGACGTGGCTTCTAGGGTTAGGGAGGTATAAATAGAAGAAAACTTTCACAATCCTAATATCCAATGGCTCAGATCAACCGGCACTCAAAAAGACTCATCCGGACTCCAAACAAGGCAAACTAGTGATTGATCGGAATCATCTTGATGAGATCTATACATCTACGGCCTCCGATCATCCATAGGACATACCATATTTGGATTATAAAAATGGTTTATTTTTTAGGGTGTTACATATGGTTCAAAAGAAGATTGGTGATTCCTAAAAACAAGGACCTCAAGAAGAAAATCTTGGACGAGGCTCATCTCTCCAAATTCTCTATGCATCCGGGAAGCACCAACATGTACCATGATCTAAAGCCTTTGTATTGGTGGACCAGAATGAAGAGGGAGATAGCCCAGTATGTATCGGAATGTGACACCTGTCAGAGGATAAAGGCAAGCCACTTGAAATCAGCTGGAGCTTTGCAACCCCTATCTATACCTTCGTGGAAATGAGATGACATCAGCATGGATTTCATCGTGGGTCTACCCAACACCTCTCGACATCATGATTCGATTTGGGTTATTGTGGACCGACTGATGAAAGTGGCACATTTTCTCCCTGTGCACACCACTGATAAGGCTCAAAAGTACGCAGAGCTGTACATTGACCGGATCGTGTGTTTGCACGGATTACCTCGAACCATTGTTTCTGACCGAGGAGCCCAATTTGTTGCCAGATTTTGGGAACAACTGTAGGAGTCTTTGGGAACCAAGCTAATCAGAAGTTCAGCTTACCACCCACAGATTGATGGTCAGACTGAAAGGGTAAACCAAATTCTGGAGGATATGTTGAGAGCTTGTGCAATCGATTGTGGCAAGAACTGGGATAAGCACCTCTCCTTGGCAGAGTTTGCTTATAACAACAGTTATCAATCCAGCCTAAGGATGGCACCTTTTGAAGCCCTCTATGGAAGAAGGTGTAGGACACCACTCAATTGGTCTCAGCCTGGAGAAAGAGAAGTTTTCGGACCTAACTTAGTGACTGAAGCTGAAAGGAAGGTCAAACTAATCAGGAAAAAAATCTAGAAGCTGCTCAAGCCAGGCAGAAGAGTTACCATGATAAAAGAAGGAAACCTCTCCAGTTCAAGGTGGGAGATTTCGTGTACCTCAAGGTATCACCCACCAAGGGAGTGCAGAGGTTTGGAATCAAAGGCAAGCTAGCCCCTCGTTACATTAGACCTTATGAGATCATAGAAGCCTGTGGACCCGTGGCATATAAGCTGAAGTTACCTTCAAAAATGTCTGCCATTCACAGTGTGTTCCATGTATCTCAGCTGAAGAAGTGTGTTCGATTGCCGACCGAGATCATAGCAGAGCCAGAATTGGAGATAGAGCCAGATCTATCGTACCAAGAGTATCCTCCCAAGATTCTAGATTGCAAAGAAAGATCAACTCAGGCTCAATCGATCAAAATGTATAAGGTCCAGTGGAGTAATCACTCAGAGGAAGAAGCTACTTGGGAGACCGAGGAATTCTTGAGATCCAACTTCCCCGATTGCCTACCTAAGGAAGCTGGTACGTAATCACACCCAACCCCTCCTCCTGCCCTTCGAATCTAAATTTCAGAAATATAATCTTAAATTAGAATGAAGTAATCATGGAACAAAATTTAAAAAGGACTTCCTTCTGAAGTTGCAAAGAGAATGACATTCGAAGAGCAGTTTGCCCTAATAATAACAATAAGCACCCACTTCATATAAGTCTCACCCTTCGCTTCACCCCGGGAGGACTCTGACCCGAATCTCGGGACGAGATTCCTTTAAGGGGGGAAGGCTGTGACACCCCAGTGTCACGTAGGGTTTCTCTCAAGTGCTAACCCAAGAACCATCATTTTATGTGAACCAAATTGAGCATGAGCATCAAATTGACTTAAGAATAAAGGATCCACTAAGCTTATACTTAAAAGTATCATGTTCAAAACAAATGGGTTTTCAAAAAAGGGCAAAATGTGCAACCCCCAATAAAAACCCTAATTGAGCCCTATAAACAAAATTCAAAGAGAAAGGGCAAAAGAGTATGAAAAATATAGAATCATGGCTTGGGCCAATTATAAACATTAAAGTATACTAAATAAGCAACAACAAAGATTATGGAAGCTTGGCCAAAAAAATTTAAATAAAACTCTAAACAAGCCTCTCAAATGGGATTTGATTAGGGAATTCTGAAATTCAGAATTCTGAATTTCAGACCTTGAGCCAAAGATCAAGTGTGTTCACCTTGATCCCTAACTCAAATCCTAATGGCCCCATTGACAAAAACGTGCATAACTAACCTCTCTGTCTTGTGCCAGAAGATGGCATCGGGACGCGTGCCATGGACACGTCAAACCAGAGATCTTCTCCCTGTGTGCGGCAGTGAGACAAACCAGATTTCTCCCCTCTCTATCTCTTAATCCAGTCAGCCAAACCTACTAGCCTCCACACACAAACGACAAAGGAACCTGAGAGGAAGAGATCTCTCAACGGGATCATGGCCATAATCTCAAAGATTTGGGGCCAATCTGCGCTTGAACTCGACCTCTCTGCGTTGCCTCGTGCTCGATGCTGTGTTAGACACCAGAGCGCGCACTGGCGTTCGCCGCGCACACCCCGAGCGCTTGTCAGAGCCCCGCCCTCGGCCGTGCTCGCCCGCGCCTATAAAGCCTCCTCGGGCGTGCCTCACTTCACCCCGTGCTCACCATCGCCGGCCAGACACCCCTCCTTAGCTCCGGCGAGCTCCTTTTCGCCCGCCATTGCCGCTAGAGCCTCGGCCACCGTGGCCAGCCCACTCCAGTCACCCCAAGTCGCGCCAGCGCTTCGGTTAGCTTCGCCATTGGCCCATGAAGCTTTCCAAGTCCTCGGACCTGGCAGAACTTCACCGGAAGGCGAAGATCGACCTCACCGGACTTCGGCCGCCCGCCTGCACGCGTAGACTGGGCACTCCGGTGAGCCATTCTTCAATTCCTCGCGCACACACCTTCCTTGATCCCTGGTGAAGCTCTCTGACCCGTTTGATTGGTCAATTGTGCCCTGGATAGGCCGGACTCCTTACCGCCGACGAGCTCCCCCGCCTCCGCATGCGGACCGGCCAACTCCGACCATCCCCGACGGCGACCCGCAGGACCTCCCCTACACCCTCGGCCACCTTACCGGAGCAATCTCGCCGCCGGTAAGCCCCTCCGCCCTTTCTTCCACCGCGGGCACTATTTAAATTGGGGGAAGGACCTCGGGTTAGGATTAGAAGAATCCAGGGGGTCTGATATGTTAGTGACTCAATTGAATAGTAGCCCAGGGACTAGTCTGTAAGGAAAACTTAAAACACCCGCCAGGGACCCCGTTGCAAAGTAGTTTGCCATTTAATCATTTCTGTTTAATCTTTTTAATGAACAGAAAACTTAAAAAATTCATAACTTGATGAATACTTAACCAAAAGTTATCAAACCAATTTTGCTAAATTCTAAATATTATGAACTATCAATTAAAAATACTGAACTCTATGCTTTCTGTTCTAATTTTTAGAGTTTAAAATTAAATACAGAAACTGACCAAACCTTGTTTAATTAAGGAAAATTAGTTATGCTTCTGTGCTGAACCTAAGAAAATTTGTAGATGTTCAAACCCCATTTAAACACTGTTTAAAAATAGTAAGAACCCCAATATTAAAAAATTTAGTATATATATCCATTAAAAGCCATTTCTGCCCAAATCTTAGGAAAATCAGAAAGGCCTTAGAAATTAATGACCAGTGGATGAAATTATTTTTCCTAGTTTGCTTAAGTAACAAAAAACCTAGGAAAAATAAAGGAACCTCTAGTCCAGATCAGATTCAAAGTGAAATGTTTTATTTAGCATTATTCCAACTAGAAATCAATTATTACAATTACAAATCCGGACCCAAAATTGATAATAAAAATTCAGTGGACTTGTAACCACCAAAACCCTACTGCAAAAATAATAAACACCCCAGCCCATTATTTTATGAAGGGTAAATAAATAGAACATGATAATAAGTCATAGTTCAATTAAATCATGAGTAACCCACAATAATGCAATAATGGGCAAATAAAAATTTTTGCTAGGTCACTAATGAAATAGGCCACTAGAGAAAAATACAAACCCATTTGAAAGATGCAAAATAATACCTATTGCCAATATTTTATGAAAAAGGCCATTTAATCCAATTAATGCATACCACCCCTTCCTTTAAGCAAAAAGATGCCAAACTTCAGAATGATTGCTCTTGCGCAAAATAGAAGCTAGGAAAAATCAGAAATTTGTTGTTTGATATTTTTCAAATATAGTGGTAGTAGAAAGCACCCCTTTGGCTAGAAACTTTAGAAAATCCTAGTAAAATAACTAATGAGTATTAATGGCTAGAAATTTGTACCAAGTTATGTTATAGCATCTAAATGCCAGCAAAAATAAGTCCTAGAGAATTACCTACTATTGAATGATAGTTGTAGTTCAAATCACCCCTTCTGCCCTAAATTTGGTAATTTTGTCCAGAGAAAACTATTCACTTTTTGATCCCCAAATTTTGAGACAGAGAATTATACACCAGTAATAAGCCACTGTAATTGTTACAGAATTTTTGGAAATTTATTAAGGCAACTTGTAGTTCAAACCCACTCCAAAAACTTAACGAGAATAAAGAAAAAGAAAGGAGAAATAAACCTCACTCCAATAAGTCCAACTTGAATTCTTGGCAATTCTCACTAAGACTTTAAAAAGAATTCAGTGGAACCCCAAAAATAAACCTACCACTTAACTTAGCTAAGTTTGTTCCAAATTACCAAGTATACCACCAAAAATCTCGTAAACAAGACTTAGCTCTATCTAACTCAAGTAGATCCTACACCATCAAAAGTTTAAATTACTAAAGCACATATCATGTCATGCATATATCTTACGCATTGCATTCATTAGATTGTAATCTCGCCGACAGAGAGTACGTGCTCATCCCCGAGCAAGGAACTGTCCAAGAGGAGGACCAGGAGCAAGCTCTCGAGGCTGCTATCGAGGATCTCCCCGCAGCCCCAGCTATTGAAGGCAAGCCCCGTATTATTATATGCTACTTTACTACACTTAATGCTTGTAGGATTGTAATGTGCACTTAAGTGTAGGAGTTGCTTGAAACCTCTAGTTGCATGAACTTAGGATTCCTTTTCGAGATGAATACTAGTATGCTAGGTCGAGTAGCTGCTTTGCTAATCAGGATCTCGGTAGAAGTCAAGTGATTTTTCTAGCACTCGCGCGAGGTCAGGAATTGATTGTATTCATCTTGATAACGGGATCTATGTTAGTCTATGGACTTGGATCCAGGGAGGATGCCTTGACCATGAGACAGGTAAAAGGAATTAAGGATTAATGTGTGGATACCCGAGTCAAGCTTTTGAACGTACTAAGCACATGTCGGTAAATATGGTAACCGGTAAACCTAGTACCTGAGTGAAGCCGGGCGTGGACTTTATCCCTCACGCGACCTGAGACTGGGTCTCCCATGCTAGCTATGGTGGGTACAAGTGTGGTCACTGCACGGCGGCAGCCGGGGTTAGTGGAGCATTGTATGCCAAGGCGATGAGGCCTGGACGCGAACGGGGAATCGATGGGGACGGTTGACATGTGTGGGGTCGGAGTACCCTGACATGTCGTGTGTTTAGGTTTACCTTGCAAGGATAAAAACTCGATTCGAATCGTCTGCTTCTCGCAGCTAATGAGACTGCTTGACCCCTTGTACTACATCGAGTAAGAAGTGAAATGAGGTTACATGAGACAATTTGTTGATTGAACTAAATGCTTGTTACCATGTATGCTTAGAAGGAGAAAACCTAGCTAAAATAATGATACTAGAATTTGAAAAGCTAAGAATTGATTTTAGAAACAGCTAGCGCTTTTGGCAAACCAAACCCCTCAGCCAAACAGCTGCATAGTCTAGAGGTAGAGCAGTAGATTCCTCACACCGGGTAAGTCTAGCTGAGTATTAGTATACTCAGCCTTGCTTGTGGCACAATTTTTGTAGGTATGATTTAGGATATGGTTGATGGTGTGACTTGGCCTACCACCCTGCCACCGGGTTAGACGGTCGAGTGGGATGTTGCTCCCGCAGGAGAGGAGCACGAGGAGTAGTGGGCTAGGCCTTGCCCATTTCCTCAATACCGACGACATCGATTATCCGCTGCATTTTATTTCATGTACTCTTATTTGCTACTCGAAAAACTCCGATCTATGTAATAATTCAGTACTTAATTTGAGGTTTCCTGTTTTATTGTATTTCTTCTGTGACTCACCTTCGAGTGAGATTGTGGAATTTGATCCTGGTTAAGTGGCTCTATCAGACTAGATCTGAGGGACTGATGGGTTATTCCGATTTAAGTGTGTTGCGGCCCCTGAGGCGTGACTTAGGCACTTAAGCTGGAATAATTCGGGTGGTTCTGCCACATGAAGAGGCTCCGTGCGTTGCGCTAAGGAACATGTCTGTCAGTACCCTAAAACTAGGGTACCCCTTACTACTGTATAAAGACGCAGTACCCACGCGACTATCTTTTGTCGCATGGTAAAAGAGTTATATGTGGGACCAGGCCATGACTCGCCCCAGCCTCGGGCGACTACTCTGGGCCAGCAACAGCGCCTGACCCCACCACATGGGCGGGTCCGGGGCCGCCACGTGTCTAGAGAAAGTGATATACTCCAAGGCATCAACAGTGAGTCCGAACCCCCATGGGAGAGTGCCGGAACACTGTATATATGGTCTAGGCCTCCAAATTTGGCTTGGCCCAGGACCTCCACGTGTGCAAACCGGACCCCTAGAATGGGATCCGGACCCCCCGTATGGGGTCCAAGCTGCCCACAGTGGGGTCCCAGGGTTCCAGGACAGAACATACCCGGACCTTAATCAGGACCCAGGCGGGGGTCCGGAGCAGACACGTGTCCAGACCTGGTCTGGTGGGATCTGGACCTATCCGCATACACTCCTGCTCCCCACTCAGGTGGAGACCCGATGCTGCCACGTGGCATACTGCGTGCGGCATAAGCCAACGGCCGGAACCTAGCATGATGCCTCTGGACTACGCGTGCCTTCGCATTCATTACGGATAAGACGTACGCATGTCCATTCCATTGATAGGCGGCGTGCCCAGTCCACAATACGTGGTCCGTGCAGTTACTCACATGTTACCATATCGAGGGCAATGACTCACCATTACTCGTACGGTTACTGCCTATCAATGCTGCATGGACTGCAGTCATCATGACTTCCGCTGATTACTCATGCGTTACTCTGTCAACATTAGTTATTCACATAATGTATTTCTTCCATTATGCTCCTGGGCCCGCATGTCGGGGCTCAGCATCCTTGTATGAGCCTCCCTTAAACTATTAAAGGGAAGGCACACAGTGTTACAAGGGACACACTCTACACACTCAATACAATTTACACATAGTGGAGGTAGGGTATTACGCTCCGGCGGCCTGAACCACTATAATCCCTCGTGTCCTCTTGTGTTCATCCCGAGTTTACCAAACAGGCAACCGCTTAGGTCCCCTCCTCATCTTAGGATTAGGGGTGCATTCCGCCACCCGGCCGGTGGATTTCCCCACCGACATTTGGCGCGCCAGGTAGGGGACTTTGGCTTTAGGTTTTTCGCCTGTTTTCTTGCTCGACACGATGGTTCAGATCGTCGAGCACCGCGACTTGTCTCCCGAGGATTTCCTGATGGAGGAAGGGGCAGCATCTTCTGTGCCACAGGGCTCTTACCGCCCTGCGCCTGGTGCTGCTGTACACACTGCGCAGCAGCGCACGCCCGTGCAGACATTTAGGGCTCCGTCGGGGGCTGCTCATGGTGGGGCGTTGTCTGCAACCAGGGAGTTGCTACGCAACCCACCAAGTTCCACGGCCTCGCCGGGGGCCATGAGGCAGTGGCGCGAAGATGTTGACCATCTTCTCGGCATGGCCCATCTTGGCTCGGCCAGGTCCAGGCCTCGATCATTTTGGCATCAACGCGAGGCATCGACATTTGTGCGCTCACCCTCCGTGAGGGGTGCACAGACTAACGACCTGCGGGCATGTGATACCCAATTTGCTGAAAAGAAGTTAAATTTAATTTTTCTCTTTTCTTTCGTGATCTGTGTAGTTGGGGTTGGAGTTTTTTAGGAAGCATTCACCAGTAAAACAGTAGATTACTTGTTGGATTTGTGCGCTAGGGTCGGGAGCAGACGTGAGAGCGAGTTTGGGTCGTGGATCTCGATCCGGCGGTGGGGAGCCCATTAGTTTCCCCCCTTAACCCTAGCCGCCCCCTCCCTCTCACTCCCCCACCCCTTTGGCCGCCCCCTCTCTCTTCCTCTCTTCCACTCTTGCAGCCGCCCCAATCCCTCTTCTTCTTCCCCAAGTGATTGCAGCGCCACCCCTCAACCCTAGCCGCCCCCACCTCTTCCTCTCCAAGGTGGAGCCTCCCCGCTTGGTGTCCGTCGTGTGGGTGCGAGTCTTCCATGGGAGTTTGGAGGGAGGAAGAAGGAAGAAAAGAAGGAGGAAAGGAGGAACCCAAGGTGATTTTCGTGATCATTTTTGTTGTATTTGTGCTGCAATCCAATTGGTTACATGTTTACCTATGCGATTTGGTAGAGGTGTTGTCCAGAAATTTAGTGGGTGGACGAACAGCAGTAGTTCTAGGGATTTCTGGGAATTTTTCGTGGGCAATTAGTGGGGATCAGTGGGAGAATCATGTAGAGCTTTGTCATACCTTTCCAACGAGTACTTATGCGCTCGATTCGGAGTTATAATTTAGGAGATATCGTTGTTTGAATCCGGTTATGTTGCTGTCCAAAAAAACAGATTTTTCAGGTGGGTGAACAGCAGTAGTATTGGCAGTTTCTGGGCATTTTTCGTGGGTAATTAGTGTTAACCAGTATGATAATCATGTAGGGCTTTGTCTTATCTTTCCAATGAGTACTTATGCGCTTGATTTGGAATTATATATTAAAAGATATCGCTGTTTGAATCTGGGTATGTCGCTGCCCAAAAGACAAAAAAAACAGATTACAGGGTTCATCTTGTGGACTGTTTTGGGCTAATTAGATGTTGGAATTTAATTATAAATTGTATACAAAACTTGTGGGGAATTTTACGTATATGCCTCTGGAGTTTTTGTTTGTTACCACTGTTGTCATAATTTTAAAGTTATGAAATTATTAAGCAGCGCCGCTGCAGTTTGGTGGGTGTGGGGAGAGATGTAACCTGTGGCGGGGTTTGAGTTTGTGCGTAGGTGCAGCGTCGTTTATGAGCCTGATTATGTGAAATTGGTGCACTAAGTTGTGTGTCAAAAACAGGTGGTGGACTTCCGGATCGTACTTAGGGATTTGCCCAAACTTCCGGTAAAGGCAAGTAAATACAGTGATGGTTGCTACCGTTTGGGTTGCATCCTAATCCCTGTCATTGAGTATGCATAAGTTTTAATTATGTTAATCATTGAATTCTATGATGAAGTTTATTTGTTTGGAAGTATTAATTCTCAATTGTCTAATATTGTGGATGATCATAATTTGGTAATGATATATGTGGTTGATTCCCATCTTGGATGAAGTTGAAGTATCTTTTTGAATCACGTTATATGAAGTGTTGTAGGCATGACATGCACATCGCATCATCCATCTTGCATTTTGAAGTTATGTCGCGATCTTATGGTCTGACCGTACCAGTACATTTTTAGCATCGTACGTTGCCCGAGGAGGGGTACGATGCAGCTTCATATCCTTAGAGGTATGAAGGCAGAAATCATCCTTGCATTTGCAGACATTTGCACTCATGAGGTATATATGAAGTGTGACATTACTATGTTATTATTGTGGTTTCTACCTGCGAGGTGTGGTGACTAGGTGTGTTGTACGTTGTATACGTGCTGCACCTTCGTAATAAGAAGGTTGTGGAATCAAGTGGTGGTAAAACAATGTTCTTATGTGGTTAAACAGTTTGATATTATTTTACTTGCTGAGATGTCATCTCATTCTTGCATTACTCAATGCAGGTACTTTATACATGCTAGGAATGAGGGGAGTAGCAGCACATCCACTTTCACTCTCACAATAACGCTGCCCAGGCGCAACCATGATTTAATTAGAAACTTATTGTCAAAGGAATATTGTTTTTTTTAACTAGTCGTGCACACTAGTTAATTCCGATCATGTCGTATGTTTAACTTCTCTTTGCTAGCCGATTAATAATACTTAATATGTTTTTGTCATGATATATGTTTATACACTGTTGTCCCCCTCATTTATGCAATTTTGCAAAGGGGATGCTGCCGAAATTTTATATATAGATGTCAGAAGTGTTGTTTAGTAGCATTCGGGGGTGTTTGTGGACCCCGGGGTGTTACAGTTGGTATCAGAGGATAGGCTTTAGATTCTACGCAATTTGAAGATAAATTTGACAAACTTGCACATATAGGAAGGGTATGGGTTCGTATATCTTTCATATTAGTATTTTATTGTATAGATGACTAGAACTTCCTTACTCCAAATCCCTTTATGGTTTGATGGGGTATGTCGTTAATGACGTAATGCTTGATATGATATGTTACTTCTATTTAATATTGGTTTCTTGATGTGGTTGTTATTGAAGATATTATGCAAGTGAAGCTACTAATGTACTTGTTTTATATACATATCGTCATGATGTTTTTTTTGGGATGCAATGTTTTCAAATCTCTGAGCTATTACCATCATATATTTCTATATGCTTGACTGTGGATGTTTTTTCCCAAAAGGATTCTTGGGTTCTTGTACTTATAGGACCGATTGTTTATTGAGCTTGTGTATATTGGGTCTAATCCGACTTGGTGTAGTGTGAAAACACTATATAATGTAGTTTATGGTGTTGTTGAGTTTGATTAACTGTTGGGTAACAACCCAACTTATCAATATAATATTTCCATGGGTGCAATGCTTTGCGCCTCACTTTTTTTAGGCTAGTGTGGCTACTTGCTAACTTGATCTTAGTATAAAATTGGTTTGTCTCTATAGAGCAGAGGCAACATTGTAATGTCTATGAAATCTTTAGACTGGTAGAACTCGAGTGAATTTGTGAGATGACGTAGATTGATAAGTCCAACCATGTCTACCTGATAGGTTTTCTTATTATGTGCAACCTTATTTTTAACAATAAATAGGGTGGTTTCAAGTGGATTTTATGTCGTGCATGTTTTCCTTCTATGGCTTGTTTCAATAGCCATAAAGGCTGTGCATAATTTTTAGTTGTTGCAGGCTAGTCATGTGGGCGATATTGACAACCCGTTTTATATTTTTTTTATTTGCCAACATTGTATGGCAGTTTGATTTTTTCTATGAGCAGTTTCTCTATGCATGCTTGTTGAATCATTATTTGGACTGCTTTATCTTAAACGAAGTCAATGCTTAACTGGGAGTTGCTTATGTTTGTTAGTCATCTATCTCTTAAATGATGGGGTTGTTTCATCGAATTGAAATTTTTCTTATATGAATGGTGGTTTGATAGATCATGTATGTCTACTACTTTGAATGCATCCTGTGATATCACGAGGTACAAATTGTTCAAGTGCAGTAATAGTAGGTTTTGTTGTATGTGAGGTTAATCAAGGTAGTTTGGTTATGTGGATTGTCTTATTGACGTCTAATTACTCCTGTTGAGCATAGTATCGTGTTATTATTTTAGTATTGAAAGTAATATTTATGAAGCTTTTGCATGAGTCTGTGTCAAGAAGTACATTAGTTTTTCTTGTTATTATCCCTCCATTGCTTTATGAGTATTGCAAATTTTATCTCTTCTGAGAGGAGGAAAAGACGTTGCATGACATGAGCACCATTTGCTTCACGTCAACAGAATAGTTGTGGAGAGCTCTAATAGTTGGATTCTAGTGTAATAACAACCATGTTTTATAGTGCTAGAGACGGGTATGTCAGGTGTTTCATACATTGTCGATACATGGATGGTTGACCTTAGTGGCATTAACAAACGAGGTTGTTGAATTCGTTGATTGTTGTGCTTAGTGTTCTAACCTATTAGGTAAAGTGTTGCTTAAAGGCTTTGGGGAGTTGCATCCCCATTTGGTAGTGGAAAATCCTAGTGTGGGTCGCACCTGCCAATGCCTTGGGTTTTATTTTATATTGTTTTTTTATTATGGGTAAGGTGTTGTTTTGTTTTGGGAGTCATTTTAAATTAGTTGGAGGCTGAATCAGGCTTCACTTATCTAGAATGTTTTGTAGTAGGTTTCTTCATCTTTGTATAGGATGCTCAATCACCCAGTTTGGTCTATACATTTGAGAGTTATGGGTTTCCTATAGCAACCTTAATTTTGTACGGAAGTATAGACATTGAATACGGTAAATTTTGGGTTTTGTTGGATTATGAAAGTTTTAGTAATTTCATGATCTTCCCAAAGAGTATTGGTTTGTAATTTTCATTGCATATAATTGGAGTTAGGCTACTCTGAAGTTGTTGCACCGTTGTGTCTGAACTTTAGGTGTCGTTAAAACCACTAATAAATCGACCGCGTTTTGATAGTTTCAGAGCCCAAATTTGGGAATTCTCTTTAAGAATACCTTTTAATGGGTATTTATTTGTAATTGTCTGTTAAATAGATTGGGAGAGGTGGTTGTCCGGATATAAGTCGAATCTCTGATGTGCAGTATCTCAGGCTGAGTTTAGCTGTAGGTCATGCAGAGTTGAGGGCTATAAAGATAAATTTGGGTGCAACTTTATTGCAAAAGTCGTGGACAATTTCCAAACTTTTCCAACGCGTGTTCGTTGTAGTTTTAAGTTGAGTATAGCAGGAGTTATAGTATTTTAAATTTTAGTTGGCATTGTTTCTAACCTATCAGTTTTGCAACAAAGCAGTTGCATTGTTTTATTGGTTTGGAAACCAATTCTGAGACACTCATTATAATAAAAGTTTTAGGGAATGCTATAATCTTTTGAATGAGTTTATATTTGTAAAATTTTGTTAGATGCAGAGAGTTATGAGGTTTTGAATTTATGGGTCATGTTCCGTCAGGTTCTGGTGGCAGATCATGTATGTCGCCTTACAAGTCAAATTAAAAAAAATGGAGATAAAATAAAACTTTATTTATCCTTTGAATACAAAAGTTGTAGGTCACGAAGTTTAGATGATTTTACAATATTTCTTTGTTATCATTGCTTTTATAGTGAAAGAGGTAGAGACAGAATGAGCATTTGTGCTGTTGATTGTCAATTTTCTATTTAGGGATATTTCTTTGGGAGTTTGGTTTAGTTATGGTGAGCTCTTTCACAATCCATGTTAATTATGTTATATGGTGGGAGGGAATATATGTAGTGGTTGTGATAGTTATCTTGTTATTGTATATGCGAAGCGTGGGCTGAAACAGAGAGATAGCGAGAGATATTTGAATAGGCCAGTACGTATTGTTGTGAAGCCATGTTTTCTGGTCTTGGCGTGTTTGCGTAAGTATGAAATAGTTACGTCGTGTGAAGTCTAGGTAGAGATGCAGATTGTGTGAGTTATTGCATGGATATATATATGCATAGTATAATTAAAAAAAGAGAGAGTTCTTCGATGGGATGATATAATGTATAGAATGTGCTTGGATGGATATATGGGCAGGCATAGTATGCTTAAATCGATTCTTGCTTGCATGATGTGAGATTAGGCTTAAAATGATTTAAAAAGTAAACATATTGCTTCTACCCTTATGTTGGCTCTAAGTGTCTCGTAATGAAGAACCTAAAGTTATTAGTCCTTCGATGAACGCTTAATCTTAGAAGAGTATAGAACCTGAATAAATCTATTGCTTGCTGTTTGGGACTACATGACCAGTTTTGGTTATGCCGCTAGTTCAATGAATTACACCATGTTTTCGGTAGAGGTGTTGTATATAAAAAGTTGTAGCCAACTTCTTCATCTTACTTGTGTAAAATTTCATGACCATAGGTCTAGTAGTTTGGGAGTTATGATTTTCTCAAGTCTAGTCTTGGAATCTGTCCAGATTCTGTACAGATTTCGAAACTGACCTTGTTTGCCCAAGTTAAACTTTGAATCAGTTCTTATAAATTATAAAGAAGTGGTAGTACTTTCCTTAAGCTTTCCAACAAATTTTGGATCACCCTTTTTGGTGACCTATAAGTTAAGCTACAACTGTTTTAATTGGAATCTTTGAATCTGTCCAAATTTGGACAACAAACCCTTTCTTATGTCTTTTGATCTTGATATGCATTGAATTAACCTGATAGGTTTATAAATGAAATATAGACAATTTTACTAGCTTTCTAAAAAGTCTAGGAGCGCCTGAATGGGATGACTGAGACTCCAATTATGGATTTTTGAAGTGAGTAGTTGAATTCGGTCCAAGTCTGGACAAAATTTATGTTTCGCATTGTTTGGCCTTTCTAAGTGTCAAATCTTGTGGTGATGATAATACCAGGGGTATAGTGGACTTTGTAAGCTTTCCATAAAGTCCTAGTTTACTTCTATTGGATGCATATTTTGTGAGTTATGAGGAAAACAAATAACCGTTGTGCTGCTGTCTAGAAATATGCAATCATTAAATTGATCTTTTGAAGTTACTCTTGTTTGGATAGGTTTGGTTTAGGCTATTTGAGCACAGTATGTATTGCATTCATATATATATTCATTGAAGTACTTGCATGTGTCAATGTTGATTTGGTGTCAGGAAAGCTTTGTCCGAGTTATATAGGACAATCTACTATCTTAGCCCGAGTTGGCAGCTTGGCTTAGCACCTACAATTGTCGGAGTCTATGATCAGAGTACACCATGTATTCCATGTCTTTATGTTGAGGAAGTATTTGCGGAATCCAGACCATCAAATCGAGCTAGAGCCGATCCCTATGTAGCAAGACCAGACTCTAGAGTGTCGTCTGCTGCGTATCTTAGAATCCTAGGAGCTTGAGGAGCTGATGCGGCAGAAGTACCCAAACCTTTCTTTATGTGTGAGTTTTGTTGATTCATTGATCTTTCCTTGTCATTCCGATAGAAGCGTCGGAATTCGAGGTTGAATTCTCTTTAAGGGGGGTAGAGTGTGATACCCAATTTGCTGAAAAGAAGTTAAATTTAATTTTTCCCTTTTCTTTCGTGATCTGTGTAGTTGGGGTTGGAGTTTTTTTAGGAAGAATTCACCAGTAAAACAGTAGATTACTTGTTGGATTTGTGCGCTGGGGTCGGGAGCAGACGTGAGAGCGAGTTTGGGCCGTGGATCTCGATCCGGCGGTGGGGAGCCCATTAGTTCCCCCCCTTAACCCTAGCCGCCCCCTCCCTCTCACTCCCCCCACCCCTTTGGCCGCCCCTCTCTCTCTTCCTCTCTTCCACTCTTGCAGCCGCCCCAATCCCTCTCCTTATTCCCCAAGTGATTGCAGCGCCACCCCTCAACCCTAGCCGCCCCCACCTCATCCTCTCCAAGGTGGAGCCTCCCCGCTTGGTGTCCGTCGTGTGGGTGCGAGTCTTCCATGGGAGTTTGGAGGGAGGAAGAAGGAAGAAAACGAGGAACCCAAGGTGATTTTTGTGATCATTTTTGTTGTATTTGTGCTGCAATCCAATTGGCTACATGTTTACCTATGCGATTTGGTAGAGGTGTTGTCCAGAAATTTAGTGGGTGGACGAACAGCAGTAGTTCTAGGGATTTCTGGGAATTTTTCGTAGGCAATTAGTAGGGATCAGTGGGAGAATCATGTAGAGCTTTGTCATACCTTTCCAACGAGTACTTATGCGCTCGATTCGGAGTTATAAATTAGGAGATATCGTTGTTTGAATCCGGTTATGTTGCTGTCCAAAAAAACAGATTTTTCAGGTGGTGAACAACAGTAGTATTGGCAGTTTCTGGGAATTTTTCGTGGGTAATTAGTGTTAACCAGTATGATAATCATGTAGGGCTTTGTCTTATCTTTCCAATGAGTACTTATGCGCTTGATTTGGAATTATATTTTAAAAGATATCGCTGTTTGAATCCGGGTATGTCGCTGCCCAAAAGACAAAAAAAAACAGATTACAGGGTTCATCTTGTGGACTGTTTTGGGCTAATTAGATGTTAGAATTTAATTATAAATTGTATACAAAACTTGTGGGGAATTTTACATATATGCCTCTGGAGTTTTTGTTTGTTACCACTGCTGTCATAATTTTAAAGTTATGAAATTATTAAGCAGCGCCGCTGCAGTTTGGTGGGTGTGGGGAGAGATGTAACCCGTGGCGGGGTTTGAGTTTGTGCGTAGGTGCGGCGTCGTTTATGAGCCTGATTATGTGAAATTGGTGCACTAAGTTGTGTGTCAAAAACAGGTGGTGGATTTCTGGATCGTACTTAGGGATTTGCCCGAACTTCCGGTAAAGGCAAGTAAATACAGTGGTGGTTGCTACCGTTTGGGTTGCATCCTAATCCCTGTCATTGAGTATGCATAAGTTTTAATTATGTTAATCATTGAATTCTATGATGAAGTTTATTTGTTTGGAAGTATTAATTCTCAATTGTCTAATATTGTGGATGATCATAATTTGGTAATGATATATGTGGTTGATTCCCATCTTGGATGAAGTTGAAGTATCTTTTTGAATCACGTTATATGAAGTGTTGTAGGCATGACATGCACATCGCATCATCCATCTTGCATTTTAAAGTTATGTCGCGATCTTATGGTCCGACCGTACCGGTACATTTTTAGCATCATACGTTGCCCGAGGAGGGGTACGATGCGGCTTTATATCCTTAGAGGTATGAAGGCAAAAGTCATCCTTGCATTTGCAGACATTTGCACTCATGAGGTATATATGAAGTGTGACATTACTATGTTACTATTGTGGTTTCTACCTGCGAGGTGTGGTGACTAGGTGTGTTGTACGTTGTATACGTGCTACACCTTTGTAATAAGAAGGTTGTGGAATCAAGTGGTGGTAAAACAATGTTCTTATGTGGTTAAACAGTTTGATATTATTTTACTTGCTGAGATGTGTCATCTCATTCTTGCATTACTCAATGCAGGTACTTTATACATGCTGGGAATGAGGGGAGTAGCAGCATGTCCACTTTCACTCTCACAATAACGCTGCCCAGGCGCAACCATGATTTAATTAGAAACTTATTGTCAAAGGAAGATTGTTTTTTTAACTAGTCATGTGCACTAGTTAATTCTGATCATGTCGTATGTTTAACTTCTCTTTGCTAGCCGATTAATAATACTTAGTATGTTTTTGTCATGATATATGTTTATACACTGTTGCCCCCCTCATTTATGCAATTTTGCAAAGGGGATGCTGCCGAAATTTTATATATAGATGTCAGAAGTGTTGTTTAGTAGCATTCCAGGGTGTTTGTGGACCCCGGGGTGTTACAGGGCAGAACTCAACCGCAGGCATGCGGGCGAGGATGCTCGAGTCTCTCTGGAGAGGGCACGTGAGCGCGGGCAAAACTTCGAGGGTCGCAACCTCGACCAAGACTTCACTACGAGGGACGTCCGAATCTAGTCGGGTGTCCCATTGGTCGGCGTGGGCTGCGCCGCACTAGCGGATCATCTCCGCGCGGTGACTTGGCCACCCAAGTTCTGGCCACACCTGCCGGAGAAGTACGACGAGACATCGAACCCATCAGAATTCCTGTAGGTCTACATCACCGCCATTACGACAGATGGTGGAAACACTGCTGTGATGGCAAGCTACTTCCATGTAGCCTTGATCGGGCCGGCCCGGACCTGGCTCATGAACCTTACCCCGGGGTCGATCTACTCCTGGGAAGAGCTCTGTGCACAGTTCACAGCGAACTTCGTCAGTGCTTGTCAGCAACATGGCGTGGAGGCTCATCTCCATGCAGTGAGGCAGGAACCCGGGGAGACTCTCCAGGCTTTCATCTCTCGTTTCACTAAGGTACGGGGGACTATACCTCGCATCTCCAATGCCTCCATTATCACTGCTTTCCAACAGGGGGTGTGTGATAAGAAGATGCTGGAGAAATTGGCGACGCATGACGTGGAAACCGTCACGACGCTCTTCACTCTGCCCGACAAATGTGCCAGAGCTGCTGAGGGCCGTGCATGGCACTCGGCGTCGCAAACCGGAGTTACCCAGACGGGTGGCTCAGGTGCCACCACCCAGGGTGGTGGCAAGAAGAAGAAGAAGAACCACGGTCACGATAGGCCGCAATCTGGTGCTCCAGTCGCTGCAGCTACGGCTGGGGGCCGGGACGAGCGCGGCAAGTGCCCACGGCAACAGAGAAGTGACAGTGGGTCAGGCCCTGTCCACCCCAACAGTCGCCATAGCGCCTCGGAATGCTGAGAGATCCTGAAGCTCGCGAAACGCATCAGTGAGCGGCGCAATCAGGCCTCCAGGGATGGCTCGCCGCCTCGCCGCCGGCCTGGCAAGGAGAAGGTCAATGAAGGCGACCTGGCCGCAGGAGAACGGGACCTCGGGTATCTGGCCCCCGATCAAGTTCTCAAGGAAATTCTCACTGGAGACTTCGACTCTGGTGATGACAATGACCTTCGCAAGAAGCTATACGTTATGTATGGCGGAAGCTGGGAGCTCACCTCCCGTAGGAATGTGAAGTCCCTACGCCGCGAGGTCCTTTCGACGACTCCAGGGGTCCCGAAGGCAGCCCCACATCAGCGGTGGCGGAGCACCACTATCTCCTTCGGGGCATCCGACTACCCCGAAAACATGGCAGGGGCTGGTATACTACCACTCATCACCGCCCTTGTCATCGCCAACATGAAGCTGCATCATGTGCTGATTGATGGTGGGGCTGGGCTCAACGTCATCAGCCACGCTGCGTTCAAGCAGCTGCAGATCCTAGGGTCCCGACTGGGGCCCTCACGCCCATTCTCTGGAGTGGGCCCTCAACTGGTGTATCCCCTTGGGAGCATCACACTCCCGGTTACATTCTGGACTGAGGAATACTTCTGCACTGAGAACGTCCAATTCGACGTTGCGCAGCTGCAGATCCTAGGGTCCCGACTGGGGCCCTCACGCCCATTCTCCGGAGTGGGCTCTCAACTGGTGTATCCCCTTGGGAGCATCACACTCCCGGTTACATTCTGGACTGAGGAATACTTCCGCACTGAGAACGTCCAATTCGACGTTGCAGAGGTTAACCTCCCTTTCAATGCCATCATTGGCAGGCCGGCCCTGTACCGGTTCATGGCCATTGCCCATTATGGGTACTTGGTCCTCAAGATGTCGTCCCCTGCTGGGGTACTCACCGTGCGGGGCGACCGCCCCACTGCACTTGCAGTTGTCGAGAAGTTGCACGCCCTGGCGGCAGAAGCCGCTTGCCCGGATGACGAGGGGAGGGACCCCTCGACCTCCTGCGCCAAGACGCCTGCCAAGGTGCCGAAGGTGCAACCATTTGGAGCAGCTGACGTCCCTAGACCACTCGCATCGCAGGTGATCTGGAGGAGAAATAGGAAATCGCGCTCATCGCTTTCCTCCAGACAAATGCCGACGTGTTCGCATGGGAACCGTCGCAGATGCCTGGGATCCCCAGGGAGGTGATCGAGCACCATCTAAAGATCCATGTTGGTAACTTGTTCTCAAATGCTTCAAATTAAGAACAAGGCAACATAAAATGTTAAATGTTAATGTCGTTCATCCATTGAAACATTATCTCCCCAAGGGTATAATGATCTTCAGACAAAGGTCATGAACAAGGGTCACGAAGGTCATACCTTCGTGATTAGAGTTATGAAATAATGAAAGATAAAATATATAAAATAAGAAACATGAAATAATAATATATCAAAACACATAAACTTATTCATATATTTCATCATACAAACTTAAATATTAAAACATAACATTTAATCACATTTATACGTTCGTCTTGACAGAATGCAATAATCCGAGTGTCGCGTGCAAGCGATTACAAGATTGCGTGAACAGTACGGGGGTACTGTTCATCTATTTATAGGCACAGGACGCAGCCCGTGAAAAATTACATTCATGCCTTTACAAATGCTTACAATCATAATACAAGCTATCACGGGTCGATTGGTCATTTCATCTTTAAGTCGGTTCACTCCTTCGTCTTGAGACATGTCACTATGCCGAAGCTTTATGGGTGATAGCTTCGGCACTGCTTTTGAGAGGATCTGCCGAAGGTGTTTCTTCTTACAGGATCTTCGGCGATGAAGCATACCCCCAACAGTAGCCCTTCGCGGTGCTAGATCATTTTTCGTAACGAGCTTGATCCGTGAAAAAGTCTCCTAGGCTTCGGAGAGCCAAAGATCCGAAAAACACCTTCCCTGAGCTTGTTGCCGGGAAACGATCACAAAATTTCGAGCGCGAGATGGTCCCACCATGCAGCGGGTAAACGCATCCTGGCGATTCACCTTCTCGGGTTCTGTGGCCCACCACTCAGTGAGTGCGGGCGACTATTCGTCCGGTGTGGAAGACTTGACGATTCACCTCCCCACCTGCGGCACTATATAAACAGATGGGTAGGTGTGAAGTTACCACAACATTCATTGCTATTGCCTGTTTTGCTGCCAAAAATTTGACCACATCCGAAGCTTGTTCATCGCACTCAACCGAAGCACCGCTGTTGACTTTGCTTCGTCACAAGAGGAAGAGGTTCAGGAAAATTAAAAAAGTCAACAATTTCATCAAAAAATTGTGAGGAATTCATCATCAAATGGCAAGGGTACGTTCCACTGCTAGGGTTACACATGATGGAGAAGAAGCTGAAACTGCTGAGACCGCTCCGATTTCCGAAGTGATGAAATGGTCGGGGCTAGTAGTGTCGGAAGATGTTTCTGACGAAGGTGCACCTGCTACTGAGGCTGAGCAGGTTGGTGCTGAGGAAGATGAATCTGAAGATGATTATAGTGCCGTGCCATCTAAACCCAGCCACCTAGAGTTTGGGAGGTCCACCGTTACCGAAGATGATATGCCTAAGTTGATGAAGTTAGGCTATTTCAGTGAGGCAAAAAGGAGCTAATTCGCTTTGGTGGAGAGGAAATTATTCCGAAGCCGGAAAAGGATGAGGTGGTAGTCTTTAAAAGCTTCTTCAAAGTAGGATTAAGATTTCCTTTGAATGAGATGATTGCTGATGTTTTGAAGAAGTTTGGGATTTATCTTCATCAGCTAACTCCTAACGCCATCGTTAGGCTTAGCGTCTACATATGGGCCCTCCGAAGCCAGGGGTAGAACCGTTTGCCGAAGGCTTCTGCCGAGTACATGAGCTTCATTATCAAACAAAAGCTAGAGAAGATGGGCTGCACGAAAACTTCGACTGCTACAATTTTGCTTATCGCAAAGATGCGAAGTCTCCAGTTATCAGCTATCGTACCAAGTGGCTAGCTGGCTGGAAGACTGAATGGTTTTATGTCAAAGTTGATGAGAAGAAGGAGAAGTTGGTTCAAAGCCGATCAGAATTAATCTTCGGAGAGACTAGGCCGCGGTGCGACATGAAACCGGAGAGTCCAAGCCAAATTGCACTGGGTGAATTTCGAGTTATTGCAGAGCACAATGGTACTAGGGATTTGGTGCAAGATTTCTTGGCTTTTAGAGTGTTCCCAACTTTAAAAGAATGGGACATGCCGAAGCTCAAAGGGGAAAAGAAAAAGAAGGAACTTGTTCGGTTGCCCTATTATTATAAATTCAAGAAACACTTCAAAGTACCTTGCCAAGAATGGTTAGACACGATTGAAGTTATGTGCAATGAAATCCTTGGGAATTATTCTAAAAAAGAAGATCAACTAATGACTGCAGCCTTCGGCACTCTTCCGAAGCGAAGGTTAAACCGGGTGATGGATGCTCTGAACTTTGAGTATCCTGACTATGAGCGACTGGACAGAGGTGCCGAAGGACAGAAGAGAAAGAGAGTTGCTAGCGTCCTAGATAAAGAGGCTGCTAAATTGGTGAAAAAAGATGAAGAAATTTTGAAGAAAAGAAAATTAAGCCCTGAGCCGAAGATAACTGCTTCGAAGAAAAAGAAAGCTTCGGCTCTGAAACAAAAAACAACTGAAATTGAGGATGAAGCTCCTTCAACACCTCCTGCTATCGATGTAGAAGAAATTTTAAAGGTAATGACTGAATCTTTGCCTGTCAAGATAAGTCCACTAGGGCCACATTTGACGAAGCTTTTTCAGAAGGAAAAGGAGCCTTCGGTAGCGAAGAAGCCAGATGAGCCGAAAAATGAAGAATTATTCGTGTAGTTGAAGTTATCGAGCAGACGCCGCTGCTAGCATCGGCGTCAAAGACTCCAGCTATTGAGAGCTTTGCTGCTGCCGAAGCTGCACCCGCCGAAGCCGAAAGTGCCAAAGCTGAAACCACTGAAGATGTGAATCTAGATGCCACGCTCTCTAAAATTGATACAATGCTTCTACATGCGGCCGCGGAAGAAGCTGCTGTAGCCGCTGAAGAGATCCCGGGCACAGTGGCTGGAAAAGGAAAGGAGAAAACCGAGGATATTTCAGAAGAAAAGGACTTCAACTTCCAAGATATACTTGGGCAAGAATTATCGAAGGCTGAAAAAGAAGAACTGAAAGAGTATGCTATATCTTGCGGATATAGACCAGGTGCGCTACTCTTCGGGGGAGTTAACGAAGAAAGCTTAGGATGCCTTCGGGACCACACTAGGGCGAAGGTTGTCGTCACTATATCAAAGAGTGTTGGCCTCCCGAAGGTTGAGGCAGACCTCAGCAGGTACCGGCGGCAACATATCATCGGTAGCCTATTTTATGCTAACTTTAAGGTAAAATTCTTAACTTTTTATTGTTTTGATATGAAGATTGTTTTCTGATGAAGCTTATGTTATCAGAGCTTACTGCTAAGTAAAGTCCTGAGGATGCAACAAGACCTCGAGGACAAAAAGAACGAAGTTATAATTGAGGGCCTGGAGAAGAAGATTAAAGACCACGAGGCTACTCTGGAAAAGAAAGACTTCGTACTTCAAACCATGGAAAGTTCACTGGTGGAAGCCCAGGCCGAAATTGCTAGATTGAATAGTGAACTCTCCATGGAAAAGAAAAATTTCGAAGCAAAACTCGAAGCTGAAGCTGAGAAAAATTCAAATTTGCGGAAATCACTGAAAGAACTTCAAGAAAAATGTGTGGACTTTAGCAACCGGTGCCTGCAGCGGCTAAAATAGGTTTTCAACTTGGTCGGAGCCGGTGCTGAGAAATTCAGTCCTTCGGTTGAGAACCTGTCGGAAACCTTCGAACATATTGAGGGCGAAGTTGATGCACTCGACGAAGTTATAGGTGGACACGCCGATTTCTGCGCTCTGCTAGCTTCTCGGGGCACAGCTGTTGCCTTCATAAAATCTGGCTGTGAACATGGAAAAATTGTTAACAGACCAAATTTTAGCTTATCTTCGATAGATTTAATTGATATCCCTAGCCTAGCTCGGAGTATAGGAAACAGATTCATAACTCAAATTTGGATAAAAGGCGGGCAAAAAATGGCTGGCGACGAAGCTCGAAGCCACCTTAAGCCGATAAAAAAATTATGCCTATTACTTTACCTTCTCCTTGAAGTCTACAATTCTCTCATACCGTTTTAATATGTATAGGATGATGATGCTGAAGAAAAATGAGGCGAAGCTTGACAGGTGATCCTAAGCTCAGATGATCCAAAGCTGACTGATGTCAAAGCTGAAGACCTTGCTGGAAAAATTCTAGAGAAAAATCTTGTAATATCATTGTAAAAAATATTTGTAATTTAAGAATCAGATACTAATTCTGTAAATTTGTGCATACTTTGTAATATATCTTTACCTTTTTGTCCATGTATTGAACTGCTTTGCTGTGGACGAAACTAGCATTTTTTGAGCCGAAGGCGAAAAACACCTTCCCTTCTTTTCGTACACAACGAAGCATGAAACTGCTTCTTTTTCTCTTTGCCGAAGCCTTATCTTTAGAGCCAAAGCATCCGCCTGTGTTATGATGATGATGACCCTATGTATGTCTAAATGAATATTTATGAATGCAAATGTATGATGTAATGTGTCGTGCAAATGAATGTCCAAACACACGCATACGAAGCCACAACCATAGCCTTCATTCCCTTGGGAATGGCCGAAGTCTCTTTGCCATTTATTTTTCGGCTTCACCGCTTATTTTTCGGTGTATCAGCGCTGACTTTTCGCTGTAAGTTCTGCATCCCCTTAGGAACGTCTTTTGAACTTCTTCGCCTTCTATTTCGGCAGTATCGCGTTGACTTTTCGTGCTTCGCCTTATATTTCGGCAGTATCAGCGTTGACTTTTCGCTGTAAGCTCTGCATTCCCTTGGGAACGACTTTTGAGCAGAAAACTTACGCTGCGCTCCCTTAGGAACGACTTTTTGTAGCTTCGTCGTGCTCTGCATCCCCTTAGGGACGACTTTCGAGCTTCTCCCTGTTTTTTCCTTTTTCCCTGCACTCGATGGTGCATACTCAGTTTTTACATTTACATATTTGGGGGATTTTGCTCTCGTAGAGCTGAATAAGAAAAAGAGAAATTACATGCTATGGGCCCATTAAAAACCTTTCTCCCCCTTTGGAAAGGAAAAGGGTGCCATGGAAAAAACAAAAAAATTACATCAAGCTAGACATAATATCGCCGAAGCTCATCCGCATTCCAAGATCTAGGAATGTCGTTGCCGTCCATATCCTTCAATCTGTAAGAACCGAGTCTTGACGAAGATACTACCAGAAAAGGTCCTTCCCACTTGAGCTGTAACTTGCCTACTGTATCTGGGTTGGCCACTCTCCGAAGTACCAAATGTCTTGGTTTAATGTTGTTTAGCCGAATTTTTCTGTCACGCCATTTTATTGTTCCGGCTTGGTATTTATTGATATTCTCCACGGCCTGAAGCCTGATCCCTTCTATAGCATCTTTTTCCACAGAATAATCAGCTTCGTCTTCTGCCGAAGCCACTGTTCTTATTGATCCTGCCTTAGCTTCTTCTAGGGTGATTGCTTCGTCACCAAACAATAGTTTGAATGGTGTAAAACCTGTTGACCTTGATATTGTTGTGTTGTGGCTCCACACCACTTTGATCAATTCATCTGGCCACTTTCCTTTGGGCTGATTGAAGATTAACTTCATTATTCCCGTCATTATAATGCCATTGGCTCTTTCAACAAGTCCATTTGACTCCGGATGTCTGACCGATGCAAAATGAATCTTCATGCCAATTTGTTCACAGAATTCCTTGAAAGCTTCAGCATCGAACTGTGTTCCATTTTCTACGGTAATAGCCTTCGGTACTGCAAAGCAACAAACAATGTTTTGTCAAAAGAATTTCTGGATGGTGACCAAAGTTATTATGGCTAAAGGCTTCGCCTCAATCCACTTGGAAAAATACTCTACCGCCACCACAACATATTTTAGATTTCCTTGTGCTGGTGGAAGTGGGCCTAGCAAATTGAGGCCCCACCTTTTCAATGGCCAAGTGGGCTATATTAACTGAGTGAGAGATGAAGGTTGCTTCTGGTGTCTTGCACATTTTTGACAGCCTTCACATTTTTGGACTAATTCTGCTGCATCCGAAGCTGCCTTCGGCCAATAAAATCCTTGTCGAAAAACTTTTCCCAACAAGGGCCTAGATCCATTGTGAGATCCACACAGACCTGCATGTATCTCTTTCATTAATTCCATACCTTCAGTTCTTGATAAACACTTAAGGAGTGGTGAACAAACTCCATGTTTATACAATTCCCCTTCTATTAACACATATGGTCTTGTTGTAACACCCCTGGTGTTACTTAGGGTCTTCACTCAAGGCTACACAAGTCCTGCCCATCATCACATGTGGTTTAACTTGAGCAAAGTACACCAAACATGGAAATCAAGATCCTAAGTAAGTGCAACTCATCTTAGGAGTCATGACTTGGCTTTATCATGCACATATAGTGGAGAGACATGCCCAAACCCTAATGCAAACCCCTTTGGACAATTGGAGCACTATAAGTGGGCATGACCATAAGGCTATAAAAACCACATGATCATGACTTGGGCCAATTATAACATTTGTAGTACACCTAATACCCTACCAAAAATAGTAAGGAAGTGACCCCAAAAAGGTTTCAGAAAAACCCTAAAAGGTTCACCAAAGGGTTGAGCATAAAAGGAAAATCAGAATTTTTCTAAGTCCAAAACCAACCCTCTTCCAAAGATCAAACATGTTCACCCTCTTTCAAACTTCAAAACCACTTGGCCCAATTGACAAAGTGGCGCCTAAAGACCCCTAGAACACCCTGGAAAACTTTGAACCCAACCCTAAGTCATTTGACACGACTTGGCACAAGTTTTGTCTCGGTGTGGACAGCTCTGACAGAGCTGACTTCCCACCCCCATATCTCTCTAACCCGACCACATCTCCCCTTGGAACTCGCATGAACTAGGTAGCCCTAGGTGCAGGGAAGAGATCTCTCAAAGGTCTTAGGGCAAGATTCGCACATTTGGCTGCTCAGCAAGGGGTAGAAGAAGAGCAGAAACAAAGAGCCACGTGTTCGACGCGCCCTGGGCTCACCAGAGCACGCCCGACGCCCGCCCCCACGTGCCCCGCGTCGCGCCAAGCCGAGCCGCGCCGTTGCCCATGCCCGCGCCTATAAAGCTACCAGAGACTTCAACCATACTCCCCCGCACGCACTCGACCTCACCGGAGCGCTAGATCACCGACGTTGCCCCGCGCACGGCGTGCCCGCGGCCAACCGATCCCCCGCCACCGTAGACCGGCCAGCAGAGCCTCTCCCAACCCCGTTCGACCCACGGAGTAGACCCTGCGTACCTCGGTGAAGCTCCCCGAGCGAGGAATCGAACTTTGCCTCGCCTGAGAACCAGTTCACGGTCGCCGGACTTCGCCTGATCGCCGGCAAGCATAGACCGAGTGCCATGGTAAGCCATTCTCCGATTCCTTGCACGAGTCGATTGCTTGACATCCCGTGAAGCTCCCCGTGCCCTTGGATTGACCGGTATCGCCGTGGTTAGGCCGGAGCACTCGCCGCCGACGAGTTCACCCGCCTGCGCACGTGGACCGGCTGATTGCGGCCACCACCGCCGTCGAGCCGTACCTCGCTGTGACCGCCAGAACCTCTCGGAGCCAACCCCGCCCTTCGCCGGACCTCCCTCACCGTCGGTAAGCCGCGCCGCCCTAATTACTCCCGCGGGTACTATTTAAATCAGGGGGGACCTCGGGGGAGAAGAGGGAAAGGCCAGGGGGATTTTTGCAGTGTCAGCGACTCAGAGGAATAGTGGCGCAGGGGTATAACTGAAGGGATTGATTTAGAAAGAACCCAGGGTCTTCAATGCAAAGTGGATTTCCAGAAAACCTTTTTAAATATTCTGGTTTAAATGCAAACAGAACTTGAAAAATTCATAACTTCAGTTTTGTTCACCCAAATCGAGTCAAACCAATTTTGCCAGATCCTAAATAATGTAAAATACTTAGGAAAAATATAAAACCCCTAAGTGTTGCAGAAAACTTCAAAGTTTTGATTTAAATGATTATCTGGTCAAAAGCTAAATGAAATGGAAAAAATAGCTACACTATTAGACTGGGATATAGAAAATTCAGAGAAGTACTTAATCACTTCCTAACCTGTTTAAAAATAATAAACCCCTATGTACACCAAATTAAGGTAGAGTTTACCATTTAAATCATTTTTAGCTTAAAGTTAAAGAAAATATAAAAGGTAGTTTAAATTAAGAACCAGGGAGCACCCACATTTTTGTTAGCTCTCTTATTCAGTATAGTTTACTAGAAAGTTTTGTTAGACCCTTGTTTAGAACAAAAAAATGAGATACCTTTTATTTTAAGAAAACAAGGAAAACGTAGAAAAACCGTAGAAAAATAATCCTGAGGAGAAAACACCCCAAACCTTGGGATAACTAATGTTTTGTCATTATAAACATAGAAAAATTATGAGTTCTGTTGTTTGACATTTTTCAAATAACAAGTTAGTTGTAAATGTCTTTTTAGCATTAAACTTTAGAAAATCATAACTAAATAACCACTAAGTATCCCTCTGTGATATTTGGCACAAAAGCATGTTATTACCTATAGATACCAGCAAAAATGACTCCTAGTACAAAACCAACCCCTAAGTAAGAGTTATAGTGCAAAGTGATCCCCTTTGCCCCAACTTTAGTTATTTTTGTCCAGGGATTATTCTAATCATTCTGGACCTCAAACTTATAGGACAGACTACAGTAACCAATAGTAACCCACTGTAATTTTTACAGAATTTTTGGAAAAATTTAAAGCACTATTGTAGTTCAAACCCACCCTAGAATCATAAATAGAAAATGAAAAGGGGAATTAATAGTGGAGACTAATGCTACCCTAACCAAAACCAGCAAAACCCCTTGATTGCCTACTTAAACATTTAAGAGGCAATCCAAGCCTTAATCCATTATGCTTATCACTAGGCAAAACCTCAAACCTAAATTGGTAAGCATAAAACCCTAAGAGCCTCTTACAACAAGGAAACCCTAAGTTATTAACTAACTTAGTTTTTCTGCACTAGGCATAATTGTTACTAAATTCTACATATCATAGCATACATATATCTTATTCATTGCATTCGATAGATTGTAACCTCGCGGACGGAGAATACATCCTCGTGCCGGAGCAAGGAGTTGCTCAGGAGTTAGCCCCGGATCCAGCACCAGAGCCTGCCCCAGAGGATCTGCCTACCCTAGCTTTGGAAGGCAATCCCCGATTTATGCATAACCAGTTCTATATATTATTTTACTACACTTGATGATTGTAGGCTTGTATTGTGCACTTAAGTGTAGGAGTTGCCTGAAACCCTAGTTGCATTACCTCAGGATTTCCTTTGAGATGGATACTAGTATGATAGGTCGAGTAGCTGCTTTGTTAATTAGGGATCTCGGTAGAAGTCGAGTGATTTTTCTAGCACTCGCGCGAGGTCAGGAATTTGGTTGTATCTACTTTCATATCATACTGATGTTGGTTGGTAGACACGAATCCATGGGGATGCGTGGGCTACAAGATGGAATTGGATTAAGGATTAACGTGCGGATACCTGTGTCAAGCGTTTGAACGTACTAAGCACATGCCAAGAAATATGGTAAATCGGTAAGCCTAGTACCTGATTGAACCTGGCAGCATACGTTACTCCTCACGCGACCTGAGACGTGGTCTCCCATTCCGGTTAAGGTGGGTACAAGTGCGGTGACTGCACGACGGCAGTCAGGGCCAGCGAGGCATTGTACGCCAAGGCGATGAGCCCTGATCTGTTGACGGGGAATAGATGGGGACGGCTGATGTGTGTGGGGATGGAGTGCCTCGCCATGTCATGTGTTTAGGTTTCCCTTGCAAGGATAAAAACTCGATTCGAATCGTCTGCTTCTCGCAGCTAATGAGACTGCTTGATCCATTGTACTGCATTGAGTAACAAGTGGAAATGTGATGACTTGGCAAAAGGTGTTGATTGCTAAATGTTTGCTACCATGTATGATTAGATAGGTATACATTTAGTCTTAAGAGAGTCACACTAAAACTTGAAAAAGCTAAAACTGGATTTTTAGGCTCATCTAGTGCTTTTGGCAGCCAAACCCCTCAGCCAAACAGCTGCATGTCTAGAGGTAGAGGAGTAGACTCCTCACATCGAGTAAGTCTAGCTGAGTATTAGTATACTCAGCCTTGCTTGTGGCATAATTTTACAGGTTCTCTGGAGGACATGGTTGCTGGAGTGACTTGGCCGTCCATCTTGCCACTAGGTTGGACAGTCGAGTGGGACCCTACCTCGGCAGAGGAGGAGCATGTGTATTGATGGGACAGGCTTCCCCATCTCTCTGTCTATTTATCGTTAGTTTTATTCCGCTGCATTTCCGAACAGTGATGACTACTCTTGCTAAAACATCGATGATGATGTAATAAATTTAATACTCCTTAATGCATGGTTTTATGCTTTATTGTATTTGCTCTATGCCTCACCATCGAGTGAGTACGTGGTACTTGATCCTGTTAGTGGCCTCGTCGGACTAGATCCGAGGGACTGACGTGTTATTCCCATTTAAGTGTGGTCTAGCCTCTAAGGCGGGACTAGGGCACTTAAGTTGGAATAATTCGGACGGTTCCGCCACAGCTGGTATCGGAGCTCGTACCACCACAGAGGAATTAATAAACTATAAATACCATCCTTTTTCAAAGTAAAACTTGATAGAAACAAATGTTGGATAGATTGTAGGACGATCAGGATAGACCTAGGACGTGAAGCCTTAGGATGATAGAGGGGTAGCTAGGTGGCTATTTGAGTAAGCCCCACAGGCTACTATAAGGGATGGGAGTTCTTCCCTAATCCCTCTAAATTGAAATGAGGTCGTTTAGGACGAGCATGCATGCATCCTTAATTAAACTACTTAATAATTGGGTAAGAACTTTAATACACAATGATGACAGATTAAGTACACCCAGTGCCATTGTCGTAGTCATAGAGAGGCTGAGTTGCGATCCCTTTTCATTTTATAGTTCTTTTTCTTTTACTTACGCTTAACCGTACACAGATGACTTCTCACGGATCCTCGGACGAAGGGAATGCACAGTCCCACACGGACGGGCTTGCACGAGAGGGTTTCCCCCGTATCTTGTGGGAGGTACTTCAGGGAGCTGGTTACATGACGCTTCCCCAGTACATGGTGCAGCTGTTCGAGAAGCACCGAGTGCCCCGCTGTAGGGTGAGGATGACCCTAGAGCCTCATCCCTTGCAGCTAGGCTAGCGTTCGTTGGATTCAGAGTCTTTTGGATACAGGGCTGAGGATACTATCAAGGCGATTGCTCTTCACGGACTGACCACCTTCTGTGGTTTCCACCCCTTGGAGTTGTCCACTCACCCCATTGGTTTGTTCCCCACGGAGAAGGAGGACGACCCAATGTGGAAGGACCGAGTGGAGCATGCCAAGGATATATGGGCTATCTACCCAGGCCAGACTGCTCACTTGACGGTGCGGTGCATGAATGCCCTGTATCGTCTGCAAGTGATGCGAGGAGAGGCAATGTATCATCTGATGACATTGTTGGAGGTTACCAAGATCACCTTGGATAACAGAGAGGAACTTGTGGTAGACTTGTCCACTGAGATGGTGGAAAAAGACTTACAAGTGGAACAATTGTCAAATGAGATCCAAGAGCTTGAGGAGCTAGTGGGAACCAGGGAGAACACCATCGAGGTTCTCGAGGATCAGCTCATCAACACTCAGCAACAGCTTGCGGAGGCTAACCAGCATCTGGATATGTACCACCAAGAGATCCAGGACATGGAGGCCAACGAAGATGTCGACATCGAGGGAGGAGAGGAGCCTGCCTCTAGCTTGGACACTGCTGGCTCAGGGAGACCACCTTCCCCCGAGTCGAGCGTCGCCTCGTTTGCTCACTAGGTCGCAAAGATAGAGTTAGAAGTCTGTGGCGGTAGGACTCCTCGAGGCTAGCTTAGCTTTTGCACCCTTGGGGTACTAGGCTAGATAGAGTGGAGTCTTTTGAGTTATTGATGTAATCGTGACAAAACTCTTTTGGAAGAATGGATGATGAATGATGTCAGCTTAAATTTAAGAAGAAAAGTTTATGCCATGTGAAATCTTTTATAAATTATGCAATAATATATATTGGTTTTACCCCCTTTTTTTCTTTCACCACGATTGAACATTGAACCTCAGAAATATGATATTGAGAATATCCATGATTTTTCAGATGGCAGGAAGAGCGCGTCGTGGACGGAATGAGCGCATTCCTCCACCACCGCCACCGCCTCCTACTCTGCAAGAGCTGATGGCTCAGCAGAACGAGATTCTGCGACAGTTGGCGCAGCGTCAGCCGCCACCTCAGCATTATGGTGGTGGTGATCATCAGTGTCACCCAGCGGCAGCCACTTATCAGGAGTTCCTCAGTACCCAGCCACCGTTGTTCACTAGGGCAGAGGATCCACTTGATGCTGATGTATGGCTGAGGGTAGTGGAATCCAAATTCCTGCTACTCCATGGAGTTTGTTCAGAGGTGACTAAGGTCAGGTTCACCACCCAGTAGCTTCCCGGACCCGCGCACCATGGTGGGACCATTTCCTTGCTATGCAACCAGTTGACCATGAGGTGGAATGGAGAGAGTTCAAGGCAGCTTTTAGGGGGCATTATATACCAGCAGGCATTATGGACCGTAAGCTCAATGAGTTTCTGGCACTCACTCAGGGGAACCGAACAGTGTTACAGTATGCTCAGGCCTTCAATGACATGTGCCAGTATGCCGGATATCATGCAGACACCGACGAGAAGAAGAAGGACAGGTTCAGGAGGGGGCTCAGCACTAAGCTCCGCGACCGTCTCAACACAGTCAGGGCCAACAACTATAATGAGTTAGTCAACATGGCCATTTCTCAGGAAGACTATATCACAGCCCGTGAGGCAGAGAAGAAGAGAAAGACCCCTGTGGCAGGACCTTCAGCTCAGCCACATCGCTTCAGGATTGTATCTGACACACAAAACAGGGGACCTCAGCAGCAGCAAGGACGTTGGGTGATTCGACCCCAACAGCAGCAGCAGGCACCCAACCGCTCTCAGCCCCCAGTGCAGAGGAACAATCATCATCAGCAGCAGTACCGTCAGGCAATGACAACAGGTGTTTCACTTGTGGTAACACCGGACATTATGCTAAGAATTGCCCCAGAAACCAGCAGAGGCAGGGACAGAATTCCAACCAGAATCAAGGCAAGAGACAGAAGATGCAAGTGAGATAAGGCAGGCTGAACTTCACCACCATGGCTGACATTTCGGAAGGAGCACCCGTCATGACTGGTATCTTTTCAGTTTTGAAATATCCTGCAATTATTCTTTTTGATTCTGGTGCATCACATAGTTTTATCAGTACAAAATTTAGTGCCAAATGTCAGCTACCTTTCCATCACACAAATGGAGGTATTACAATTTCAACACCAGGAGGCAGGGTTGCCACCTATCAAATCAACAAGAATGTGCCTATAAAGTTTGGTAGTCTGATAATCAAAACCAACCTTCTCATTTTGGGTTTGGATAGCGTGGATATCATATTGGGAACTGACTGGTTAACAAGACATCATGCAGTAATTGATATTGCAGCAAGGGCCATCGAGGTGCACTCGCCTACTTGTGGTGAGACCACATTATATCTGCCCGATCAGGGTTGTACCCGCTCCTGTGCATTCACTATGATAGAGTCCCCGGTTGAGAAAATCCCAGTGGTCTGTGACTACCCAAATGTTTTTCCGGATGAATTGCCAGGGATGCCACCCAATAGAGACATATAGTTCGCAATTGAATTGCAACCTAGAACTGCACCTATATCCAAGAGCCCTATAGGATGCCTCCAGCGGAACTGGCAGAATTGAAAAAGCAACTGCAAGAGTTGTTGGACAAGGGATTTATTCGCCCGAGTACTTCACCATGGGGATGCCCAGCCTTGTTTGTAAAGAAGAAGGATGAAAGTCTGAGAATGTGTGTCGATTACCGCCCTCTCAATGCGGTGACCATTGAGAACAAATACCCACTGCCCCGCATTGATGTTTTATTTGATCAGTTGGTGGAAGCCAAAGTGTTCTCCAAGATAGACCTTTGCTCGGGCTACCATCATATCAAGATCCGTGCCAGCGATATTCCCAAGACGACTTTCTCTACCAGATATGGGCTTTATGAATTTTTGGTGATGTCTTTTGGGCTGACCAATGCCCTAGCTTATTTTATGTATCTGATGAACTCAGTATTCATGCCAGAGCTGGACAAATTTGTGGTGGTTTTCATTGATGATATTCTGGTCTATTCCAAGAATGAAGACGAGCATACTGAGCATCTACACATCGTGCTTCAGCGACTGCGCGATCATCGTCTATATGCTAAGTTGTCTAAATGTGATTTCTGGCTAAGGGAAATTAAATTTTTGGGTCACACAATTTCTCAGGATGGAATATCAGTTGATCCTGAGAAGGTACAAGAAGTAATGGATTGGAAACCTCCTACCACAGTGCGGCAGATTCGGAGTTTTCTAGGATTGGCAGGGTATTATCGACGAGTTATTCCGGATTTCTCCAGAATTGCCAAGCCAATGACTGAATTGTTGAAGAAAGGAATCAAGTATGAATGGAGCTAGAAGTGTGAGGATGCCTTTCATACACTAAGGCAGCATTTGACAACAGCACCAGTGCTGGCTCAACCTGACAACACCAAGCCCTTTGAAGTTTATTGTGATGCTTTCGGTACTGGATTGGGATGTGTCTTGATGCAAGACAACCGAGTCATTGCTTATGCCTCCTGAGCACTCAGACCCCATGAGCAGAACTACCCCACACATGATCTAGAGTTAGCAGCTGTGGTTCATGCTCTCAAGATTTGGAGACATTACTTGATGGGAGCTCATTGTAACATTTACACTGATCATAAGAGTCTCAAATATATCTTCACCCAGGCTGATCTTAATATGAGGCAGAGAAGATGGTTAGAACTAATCAAGGACTATGATTTGGAGGTGCATTACCATCCTGGCAAAGCCAATGTTGTGGCAGATGCCTTAAGCAGGAAGGCCCAGTGCAATTGTATGAATATGGATGCAAGGATCACCACCCTATGTGATGAGTTGTGCAAGCTGAAAATAGAAGTCGTTTCCTCCGGTGCCTTAAGCTATATTTCAGTGGAGCCCACATTACAAGAGCAAATAGTCATGGCACAGATTGGTGACAAGGGTGTTCAAGTTATTAAGGAAATGATCGGACAGAAGGCGGAAAAATACAAATGCTTCCGTCAGGACAGCAAAGGAATCCTATGGTTTGGGGACCGATTGGTTGTTCCCAAGAACCCCGAGCTCAGAAAGAAAATATTGGATGAAGCTCACCTTTCAAAATTTTCCATGCACCCCGGTAGTAACAAGATGTATCATGACCTCACATCCTTGTACTGGTGGACCAGAATGAAGAGGGAAATTGCTAAGTATATATCCGAATGCGACACCTGCCAGAGAGTCAAGGCCAGCCACCTGAAGGCAGCAGACACCTTACAACCCCTTCCCATACCATCTTGGAAATGGGAGGATATTTGCATGGATTTTATCGTGGGATTGCCCCATACCTCCCGGCACCATGATTCCATCTGGGTCATTGTGGATAGGTTGACCAAAACAGCGCATTTCTTGCCAGTGCATACCACCCACAAGACGGAAAAGTATGCAGAAATCTATATTGATCAAATAGTGCGTTTGCATGGAATTCCGAAGACCATTGTGTCTGACAGGGGAGCACTATTTGTGGCACACTTTTGGGAGCATCTCCAAGAATCACTTGGGACCCATGCAATAAGAAGCTCAGCATACCATCCGCAGACATATGGTCAGACAGAAAGAGTGAACCAAATCCTCGAAGACATGTTGCGAGCCTGTGTGCTGCACTATGGTAAAAATTGGGACAAGTGCCTTTCCTTGGCAGAATTTTCTTATAATAACAGCTACCAGTCTAGTCTGCAGATGGCATATTTTGAGGCCTTGTATGGAAGAAGGTGTAGGACACCGCTAAATTGGTCTCAGGCAGGAGAGAGGGAAATATTTGGACCAGACTTGGTACTTGAAGCAGAGGAAAAGGTCAGAGTTATTAAGAGGAACCTAGAAGCTGCTCAGGCCAGGCAAAAGCGCTATCATGACAAGAGGAGGAAGCCTCTACAGTTTGAAGTGGGAGATCATGGTTATCTTAAGGTGTCATCCACCAAAGGTGTTCAGAGATCTGGAATCAAGGGCAAGTTAGCTCCTCGCTACATTGGGCGCTATGAGATCAAAGCAAATTGTGGACCCGTAGCATATCAATTGGAGTTGCCACCCCACATGTCAGCAGTTCATGATGTGTTCCATGTATCTCAGCTACGGAAATGTGTCCACTTACCCACTGAAGTACTACCTAAACCGGAAATTAAGATAGAACCAGACTTGTCTTATCAAGAGCACCCCGTCAAGGTATTGGATCAAAAGGAGAGATCAACGCGGGCAAAGTCGATCAGAATGTATAAGGTTCAATGGAGTCACCATTCAGTAGAAGAAGCTACCTGGGAGACTGAGGATTTTCTACGTTCTCACTTCCCCGACTTTCTGCCCAAAGGAGTCGGTACGTAATCCCAAAACCCCACCCCCACCTGCCCTTTGAATTCAAATATAAGAAAAACTTAGATGTTAAAGGTATTGTAAGCTTTAGAAATGACTCAAAAAGGACTTCCTTCTGAAGTTGCAAAGAGAATGACATTCGAAGAGCAGTTAACTAGAGAAACTTGGATAAAAGAAGGAGCAACAAACCAGCACACCTTCATGGCACCCCTCCAAAGGACTCTACCTAAATTCTCGGGACGAGATTCCTTTAAGGGGGGAGGGCTGTAACACCCCAGGTGTTACTTAGGGTCTTCACTCAAGGCTACACAAGTCCTGTCCATCATCACATGTGGTTTAACTTGAGCAAAGTACACCAAACATGGAAATCAAGATCCTAAGTAAGCGCAACTCATCTTAGGAATCATGACTTGGCTTTATCATGTACATATAGTGGAGAGACATGCCCAAACCCTAATGCAAACCCCTTTGGACAATTGGAGCACTATAAGTGGGCATGACCATAAGGCTATAAAAACCACATGATCATGACTTCGGCCAATTATAACATTTGTAGTACACCTAATACCCTACCAAAAATAGTAAGGAAGTGACCCCAAAAAGGTTTCATAAAAACCCTAAAAGGTTCACCAAAGGGTTGAGCATAAAAGGAAAATCAGAATTTTTCTAAGTCCAAAACCAACCCTCTTCCAAATATCAAACATGTTCACCCTCTTTCAAACTTCAAAACCACTTGGCCCAATTGACAAAGTGGCGCCTAAAGACCCCTAGAACACCCTGGAAAAGTTTGAACCCAACCCTAAGTCGTTTGACATGACTTGGCACAAGTTTTGTCTCGGTGTGGACAACTCTGATAGAGCCGACTTCCCACCCCCATATCTCTCTAACCCGACCACATCTCCCCTTGGAACTCACATGAACTAGGTAGCCCTAGGTGCAGGGAAGAGATCTCTCAAAGGTCTTAGGGCAAGATTCGCACGTTTGGCTGCTTTGCAAGGGGTAGAAGAAGGGCAGAAACAAAGAGCCACGTGTTCGACACGCCCTGGGCACGCCAGAGCACGCCCGACGCCTGCCCCCGCGTGCCCCGCGTCGCGCCAAGCCGAGCCAGCGCCGTTGCCCACGCCCGTGTCTATAAAGCCACCAGAGACTTCAACCGTACTCCCCCGCACGCACTCGACCTCACCGGAGCGCTAGATCACCGGTGTTGCCCCTCGCACGGCGTGCCCGCGGCCAACCGATCCCTCGCCACCGTAGACCGGCTAGCAGAGCCTCTCCCAACCCCGTCCGACCCACGGAGTAGACCCTGCGTACCTCGGTGAAGCTCCCCGAGCGAGGAATCGAACTTTGCCTCGCCGGAGAAGCCAGTTCACGATCGCCGGACTTTGCCCAACCGCCGGCAAGCGTAGACCGAGCGCCACGGTAAGCCATTCTTCGATTCCTTGCACGAGTCGATTGCTTGACATCCCGTGAAGCTCCTCGTGCCCTTGGATTTACCGGTATCACCGTGGTTGGGTCGGAGCACTCGCCACCGACGAGTTCACCCGCCTACGCATGTGGACCGGCTGATTCCGGCCACCACCGCCATCGAGCCGTACCTCGCTGTGACCGCCAGAACCTCCCGGAGCCAACCCCGCCCTTCGCCGGACCTCCCTCGCCGCCGGTAAGCCGTGCCGCCCTAATTACTCCCGCGGGTACTATTTAAATCAGGGGAGGGACCTCGGGGGAGAAGAGGGAAAGGCCAGGGGGATTTTTGCAGTGTCAGCGACTCAGAGGAATAGTGGCGCAAGGGTATAACTGAAGGGATTGATTTAGAAAGAAACCAGGGTCTTCAATGCAAAGTGGATTTCCAGAAAACCTTTTTAAATATTCTGGTTTAAATGCAAACAGAACTTGAAAAATTCATAACTTCAGTTTTGTTCACCCAAATCGAGTCAAACCAATTTTGCCATATCCTAAATAATGTAAACTACTTAGGAAAAATATAAAACCCTTAAGTGTTGCAGAAAACTTCAAAGTTTTGATTTAAATGATTATCTGGTCAAAAGCTAAATGAAATGGAAAAAATAGCTACACTATTACACTGGGATTAAGAAAATTCAGAGAAGTACTTAATCACTTCCTAACCTGTTTAAAAATAATAAACCCCTCTGTACACCAAATTAAGGTAGAGTTTGCCATTTGAATCATTTTTAGCTTAAAGTTAAAGAAAATATAAAAGGTAGATTAAAATAAGAACCAGGGAGCACTCACATTTTTGTTAGCTCTCTTATTCAGTATAGTTCACTAGAAAATTTTGTTAGACCCTTGTTTAGAACAAAAGAAATGAGATACCTTTTATTTTAAGAAAACAAAGAAAACTTAGAAAAACCCTAGAAAATAATCCTGAGGAGAAAACACCCCAAACCTTGGGATACTAATGTTTTGTCATTATAAACATAGAAAAATTATGAGTTTTGTTGTTTGACATTTTTCAAATAATAAGTTAGTTGTAAATGTCTTTTTAGCATTAAACTTTAGAAAATCATAACTAAATAACCACTAAGTAGCCCTCTGTGATATTTGGCACAAAAGCATGTTATTACCTACAGATACCAGCAAAAATGACTCCTAGTACAAAACCAACCCCTAGGTAAGAGTTGTAGTGCAAAGTGACCCCCTTTGCCCCTACTTTTGTTATTTTTTCCAGGAATTATTCTAATTATTCTGGACCTCAAACTTATAGGACAGACTACAGTAACCAATAGTAACCCACTGTATTTTTTACAGAATTTTGGAAAAATTTAATGCACTGTTGTAGTTCAAACCCACCCTAGAATCATAAATAGAAAATGAAAAGGGGAATTAATAGTGGAGACTAATGCTACCCTAACAAAAACCAGCAAGACCCCTTGATTGCCTACTAAAACATTTAAGAGGCAATCCAAGCCTTAATCCATTATGCTTATCACTAGGCAAAACCTCAAACCTAAATTGATAAGCATAAAACCCTAAGAGCCTCTTACAACAAGTAAACCCTAAGTTATTAACTAACTTAGTTTTTCTGCACTAGGCATAATTGTTACTAAATTCTACATATCATAGCATACATATACCTTATTCATTGCATTCGATAGATTGTAACCTCGCGGACGGAGAATACATCCTCGTGCCGGAGCAAGGAGTTGCTCAGGAGGTAGCCCCGGATCCAGCACTAGAGCCTGCCCCAGCTTTGGAAGGCAAGCCCCAGATTATACATAACCAGTTCTATATATTATTTTACTGCACTTAATGATTGTAGGCTTGTATTGTGCACTTAAGTGTATGAGTTGCCTGAAACCCTAGTTGCATTACCTCAGGATTTCCTTTAAGATGGATACTAGTATGATAGGTCGAGTAGCTGCTTTGCTAATTAGGGATCTCGGTAGAAGTCGAGTGATTTTTCTAGCACTCGCGCGAGGTCAGGAATTTGGTTGTATCTACTTTCATATCATACTGATGTTGGTTGGTAGACACGAATCCATGGGGATGCATGGGCTACAAGATGGAATTGGAATAAGGATTAACGTGCGGATACCTGTGTCAAGCGTTTGAACGTACTAAGCACATGCTGAGAAATATGGTAAATCGGTAAGCCTAGTACCTGATTGAACCTGGCAGTAGACTTCACTCCTCACGCGACCTGAGATGTGGTCTCCCATTCCGGTTATGGTGGGTACAAGTGTGGTCACTGCACGACGGCAGTCGGGGTCAGTGAGGCATTGTACGCCAAGACGGTGAGCCCTGATCTGCTGACGGGGAATCGATGGGTACGGCTGATGTGTGTGGGGACGGAGTGCCTCGTCATGTCGTGTGTTTAGGTTTCCCTTGCAAGGATAAAAACTCGATTCGAATCGTCTGCTTCTCGCAGCTAATGAGACTGCTTGATCCATTGTACTGCATTGAGTAACAAGTGGAAATGTGATGACTTGGCAAAAGTTGTTGATTGCTAAATGTTTGCTACCATGTATGATTAGATAGGTATACATTTAGTCTTAAGAGAGTCACACTAAAACTTGAAAAAACTAAAACTGGATTTTTAGGCTCATCTAGTGCTTTTGGCAACCAAACCCCTCAGCCAAACAGCTGCATGTCTAGAGGTAGAGGAGTAGACTCCTCACACCGGGTAAGTCTAGCTGAGTATTAGTATACTCAACCTTGCTTGTGGCATAATTTTACAGGTTCTCTGGAGGACATGGTTGCTGGAGTGACTTGGCCGTCCATCTTGCCACCGGGTTGGACAGTCGAGTGGGACCCTACCTCGGCAGAGGAGGAGCATGAGGAGTGATGGGACAGGCTTCCCCATCTCTCTGTCTATTTATCGTTAGTTTTATTCCGCTGCATTTCTGAACAATGATGACTACTCTTGCTAAAACTTCGATGATGATGTAATAAATTTAATACTCCTTAATGCATGGTTTTATGCTTTATTGTATTTGCTCTGTGCCTCACCATCGAGTGAGTACGTGGTACTTGATCCTGTTAGTGGCCTCGTCGGACTAGATCCGAGGGACTGACGTGTTATTCCCATTTAAGTGTGGTCTAGCCTCTAAGGCGGGACTAGGGCACTTAAGTTGGAATAATTCGGACGGTTCCGCCACACTTGTTCTTGCCTCCATTCTCTTGTTATAAGCTTCGTCACTTGAAAGACAATTGCCTTGGAGGAAAGATATTATTTCAGTTCTCCAGTCTTCACTGTGTATTGGAGAAATAGTAAGCACTGCTCTCTCCATGAGCTCAACTGAAGGTGCTTTTATTGTTTCAAAAAATACTTCGGAGGGTAGGGGGAGCCCCTGAGCCGCTGATTTGGCTAGCAAATTTGCATGCTCATTTTCACATCTTGGAATATTCTTGACGGAAAAACCTTCGAAGGAAGCTTCCAACCTTCGAACTGCATCCATATATTTTTCAAGCTTCGGATCTTGTGCCTTGCTGCTTTTATCCACATGGCCAGCAATAACTTGAGAATCAGTCTTTAGGATGGCCCTTCTTATTCCCATTGCCCTTAGTTTCCGAAGCCCCAATAGAAGTGCTTCGTACTTAGCAATTTTATTTGTGCAACTGAAATCCAGTTTGACTGCATAATATGTTTTGACTTTTGAAGATGCCACTAGGACTGTAGCTGCTCCTACACCGAAGGCTCCCCAAGAACCATCACAAAACACTGTCCAAGCTTCGGCATCTTTGCTTGTCCCCTCTTCGTGAGTCCCTGGCGTCCAATCAGCGATGAAATCTGCTACCGCTTGAGATTGAATTGAAGATCTGTGCACGTAGTCAATAGTGAATTCATTAATCTCCATGGCCAATTTTCCAATCCTTCCAGTAGCTTCTCTATTCCTCATGATATCCTTCAGGGGTTGTGATGAAGGAACAATTATGTGATATGCTTGAAAATAATGCCGAAGCTTCCTGGATGCCATTAACACAGCATACAACACCTTCTCCAATTATGTATAGTTTTTCTTTGATAAACTCAAAACTTCGGAGACAAAGTATACTGGGACTTGCTTTTTAGCTTGTCCTTCGAGCTTCTCTTGTACAAGTGCCGCACTCACTGCAGAGTGCGAAGCTGCCACATACAATAGCAATGGAGTCCCTAGCATAGGTGGAGTTAATGTTGTTAAATCGATCAGATATTGCTTCAGCTCTTCGAAAGCTTTCTGTTGAGTTGGGCCCCATTGAAAAACTTCAGCGCCAATGTTGGTAACTTGTTCTCAAATGCTTCGAATTAAGAACAAGACAACATAAAATGTTAAATGTTAATGCCCTTCATCCATTGAAACATTATCTCCCCAAGGGTATAATGATCTTCAGACGAAGGTCATGAACAAGGGTCACGAAGGTCATACCTTCATGATTAGAGTTATGAAATAATGAAAGATAAAATATATAAAATATGAAACATGAAAGAATAATATATCAAAACACATAAACTTATTCATATATTTCATCATACAAACTTAAATATTAAAACATATCATTTAATCACATTTATACCTTCGTCTTGATAGAAGGCAATAATCCGAGTGTCGCGTGCAAGCGATTACAAGATTGCGTGAACAGTACATGGGGTACTGTTCATCTATTTATAGGCACATGACGCAGCCCGTGAGAAATTACATTCATGCCCTTTACAAATGCTTACAATCATAATACAAGCTATCACGAGTCGATTGGTCATTTCATCTTTAAGTCGGTTCACTCCTTCGTCTTGAGACATGTCACTATGCCAAAGCTTTATGGGTGATAGCTTCGGCATTGCTTTTGAGAGGATCTGCCGAAGGTGTTTCTTCTTACAGGATCTTCGGCGACGAAGCATACCCCCAACAATCCACCCTGACACCAAACCGGTGAGTCAGAAGCCTCGGAGACAGTCCGTTGAGCGGCAGGACTTCATCCGTAAGGAGGTTTGGAAGCTACTAGACGCTGGCTTCATCGAAGAGGTCCATCACCCAGTATGGCTGGCCAATCCAGTCATCGTTCCCAAGGCTAACGGGAAGCTTCGGATGTGCATCGACTACACCAACCTCAATAAGGCCTGTCCTAAGGACCCATATCCACTTCCACGAATAGATCAAATCGTGGATTCTACCTCCGGGTGCGACCTCCTGTCCTTCCTAGATGCATACTCTGGTTTCCATCAGATCTAGATGTCTAGGCAATATAGGAAGCATACCGCTTTTGTAACAGTGGATGGTCTTTACTGTTATGTTGTAATGCCTTATGGTCTGAAAAATGCATTGCCAACAATTGTACGGGCGATGAGTAAGACTTTTGGTGACCTGATTAGGGACAGGGTAGAGGTGTACGTCGATGACATCGTAGTCAAGACTAAGAGAGGGTCGACCCTAGTGGAAGACTTGAACCCGGTCTTTGACAAGCTGCGAGCAACACGCACAAAGTTGAACCCGCACAAGTGCGTCTTTGGTGTCTCCGCAGGGAAGTTGCTGGGATTCCTGGTTTCACACCAGGGTATTGAAGCAAACCTGGAGAAGATCAAAGCAATTGAGACAATGAGGCCTCCAGCCCGCATCAAGGACATCCAGAAACTTATGGGGTCACTGGCCGCCCTTAGCCGCTTCATCTCAAGACTGGCTGAGAGGTTACTACCCTTCTTCAGGCTATTGCGGAAGTCCGGTCCATTTTCTTGGACCGAAGAGGCAGAACAAGCCTTTCAAGAGTTGAAGCAGCACCTTGTGTCACTACCAATACTGGTAGCTCCAGAGGCAGGGGAGCCGTTGTACTTATACATTGCAGCGGCTACAGAGGTGGTGAGCATGGTGCTGGTCGGTGAAAGGGCGGCACAACGTCCCCAGGGGAGTCAGGAAGTTCCCCTAGGAGAAGGTGGTGGTCCGACCACCACGATGTTGACGGAAGGCTAGGAGTCTGAGGACTCGGGTCTAACCGCAGGGGTCCGAACCATCCAGAAGCCGGTCTACTACGTCAGCGAGGTCCTCCATGAGGCAAAGGCCAGGTACCTTGAGACGCATAAGCTTATCTATGCTATACTTGTCGCGTCCAGGAAATTGCGCCACTATTTTCAGGCACACAGAGTTGTGGTGGTGACCTCCTTCCCGTTAAAGGCCATTCTCCACAACTCTAACGCCACAGGCAACATCGCCAAGTGGGCAGCGGAACTTGTTGAGTTCCAACTGGACTTCCAGCCTCGCCACGCTATTAAGAGCCAGGTCCTGGCTGACTTCATCGTGGAATGGACCCCTTCCCCGAGCGCTCCTGGGGGTCCAGATCCTGATTCGGACCCCACACCTGCGAAGCCTAGGGCTTCGGTCTTCACCGAGCCCCACTGGACGCTCTTCTTCGACGGATCTGCCTGCCAACAGGGTGGCGCCACTGGAGTGGTCCTCATCAACCCAAGCAGAGATCAAGTGAAGTACATGGTGCACCTTGAGTTCAAGGCCACCAACAACATGGCAGAGTATGAAGCACTGATCTTCGACTTGTCTGTGGCCCTATCCCTAGGGATCCGCTAGCTCCTCGTGAAGGGGGACTCCCAGCTGATTATCAAGCAGGTCCGCGGAGAATGTAGCTGCAACGAGCCCAGGCTCGCAGCTTACCTCCTCCACGTAAGGAAGCTGGAAAAGGAATTCATTGCCCTGGAACTGCAACATGTTCCTCGGGCTAACAACTCAGCGGCAGATGAACTCTCCACGAGGGCATCAACTTGGGCACCCGTGCCCGAGGGCGTCTTCGAAAGACGGCTGCTGAGACCTACCGCCCAGCCTACCGAACCGGGTGAAGGGGGCGAGACTAGCACCTTGAAGCTAGCGGTCCCGGTGGCGTTCCATCTGCAGAACCCACCAAGGATTGTGTGTGCTACAAAGGGTCCTGCCAACCTCTTAGCACCACAGCCAATATCTCAGAGTGGTCCCGATGCATGGATCTCCGAGATTCGGGACTACCTGAAAGAGAATATCCTTCCTGAAGATCATGTGTTCAAAGAGCGCATAATGCGATTGGCTAAACGATACACGGTGGTAGAAGGGGATCTATACCGCCGTGGCGCCAATGGCATTCTCATGTGGTGCATCACCCTGGAGGAGGGCCGTGAGCTACTCATGGAGATCCATGGAGGAGAGTGCGGAAGTCATTCATCATCCCGCACACTGGTTGGTAAGGCCTTCCGGCACGGCTTCTACTGGCCAACAGCTCTCCAGGATGCAGCTGAGTTGGTAAAGTCCTGCGAAGCATGTCAGTTCCATGCAAAGCAGATACACACACCGGCTTAGGCTCTGTAAATGATTCCACCCTCCTATCCATTCGCTGTATGGGGGGTGGATATCCTGGGACCATTCCCCAGGGCCGTCGGTGGGTACCATTTTCTCTTCGTCGCCATCGACAAATTCACAAAGTGGCCAGAGGCTACCCCTATGGCCAGTATCACCCAAGGTGCTATTGTTGCCTTCCTCAAGTCGATTGTCTGCAGATTTGGGGTCCCAAGCCGTATCATTACGGACAATGGGACCCAGTTCAAAAGTCGGCTCTTCCAAGAGTATTGTGAGGGCATCGGCACCCAGCTCTGCTTTGCATCTGTGGCTCATCCTAGGAGCAATGGCCAGGCTGAGAGGCAAACGCAGAAATCCTTAGGGGACTCAAGAGACACACCTATGGCTGTTTAAAAAAGCATGGTGCAAATTAGGTCAACGAGCTTCTGTCCGTACTGTGGGGGAACCAGACCACACCTAGCCGAGCCACCAGGGAACCCCGTTCTTCCTGGTCTACGGGGCCGAAGCCTGCCTTCCTTCGGAAATCATTATGGGCTCCCCATGAGTCCAGTCTTTCGATGAGTCTATGCAGGAACAACTACGGCGTGAGGACGTGGACTTCATCAACGAACGCAAATGGCAAGCGGCGATCCAAAATGCACGGTACAACCAAGCGCTCAGGCGCTAGCACCAACAATTTGTGCATAGTAGGGAGCTCAGGGTTGGGGACCTAGTCCTAAGGCAAGTACTAAACCGAGAAGGGCTCCACAAACTCTCCCCCAGTTGGGAAGGACCCTTCAAGGTGACGGAAATATGCCAACCCGGGTGTGTCCGCCTTGCCACAACAAAAGGAGTACCTCTTCCCAATCCCTAGAACATAGCATCTCCGTAAGTTCTACCCATAGAAGCAAAACTAGGGGTTGAGTTTTCTTCCCTTATAACTAGGTTGCGCATATGTGTACGTCAATCCGGTGAGGTCCGCCCTCGTAAGCCCAGTCTATTGGTCTACACCCATGTATATCAAGTTATAAGGAAAAGATTTACCCCTCAGATGCGCTTTTGTAGTGGTTTTATGCTACTTCAGTTCACCAGCATTATTTTTTATCTAACCCATCCATACAGTTTCCCACCCTCGCTGGTATGATGACATCCGAATTGAGTAGCCAGGCTTGCAGTTCAGGACCCCTCTACTGATGTAGGGGGTCTGGCAACCTGGGGGCCAGTTCTAGAGAATGGGCGCTCGTCTCTTGGAGTGGTCCGGAGCTGTGTAGCTGCTTAGCATGGTTCCATACCCTAAGCCTGCACGCTCCATCACTCTGCAATGGGTTCCCTAGTATTTGGAGCTGTGATCCTCTAGGTCCGGGCACACGACTTGGTTTCCCAGGCTAAATCCTGCATGTCCTGTTGCATAAATCAAAGGATGAAAGATACCAGATGGTGGGTGTTGGGGGCCTTCGGCTTCCGAAGGTCCTCAAAAACATGATTTGACAATGTTTTCCAAGAAAAATATGTGAACAGGTGTCTTCGGAATCGGGTCATGAGCATACAAGAGCATGGTCAGGACGAAGCTTGAGCGAGACGAAAGGTGATTATGACGAAGGACAAGGTGATCACGAAGCTGTGCGCAGGAAAGCTTCGGCACGACAGCAGAAAAGGGGAACCGACTTAAAGATGAAAAGGCAAATCAGACCTCGAAGAATTACTATAGAGTTATTAGCAAATGTAAAGGGCATGAATGTAATTCTACATGGGCTGCGTCCCTTGCCTATAAATAGATGAACAGTACTCCCGTACTGTTCACGCTGACTTGGCATTCGCTTTTTTGCATCACGCATGTACCCTTACTTTCCGTCAAACCGAAGGTACATTTATAATTTGTTATTGTGGATATGGTAATGCAAATAAAAATAAGTTGATGATAATGTTTATATTACTTTTCGTATTTTGTATATGAATTCTTCCTTATCATTTATTGTGCTTACGAAGGTTTTTCTTTCACAACCTTCGTCCGGAATTCATTATATCCGAAGGGACATAATGTCTTGAAGGACGAAGGACTTTAATATTAACACTTTTTATGTTGCCTTGTTCTTAACTCTTAGCATTTGAGAACAAGTCCCCAACATTGGCGCCCACCGTGGGGTGAACTCACTTCCACTTTTTGAGTTTTGAACACCTTCGGCAAGCATAGACCTTCGTCATGCCGCCGAAGAAAGCGTCAGCAACAGGGGCTGCAGCTCTGCAACCACTGGATCCCAACCAGGAGACCCTCTCTCTTCGGGAGGCCCGAAGCCAGAAGAGGAAGGCCACCAGCCCAACGCCTCAGGAGGATGAATTGGATCAAGAGATCAGAGATATGGAGATGCTTCATCAACAGGTGCAAAGGAAGAAGGAAAAGATGGCTAGGCTAGCTAACCTGCAAAGGCAGATAGACGAAGCCTCTGAAGAAGTTCGCCATCTTACTCAAGATGAGCAGAACCGAAGGCCTCAGCACAGAGAGCTTCATCAGGAGGGCTTCTTCAACGAAGATGACTGGTATGAGAATTTCCATCGTGGAAATTTTGCTTTTGATGATGCTTCTCCTCTATCAGCAGAACTGCAGGCTACACCTTGGCCTCCGTCCTACAAGCCACCCCAACTCCCCATGTACGACGGCCACTCAGATCTGAAGCAGTTTCTGATGAGTTACAAAGCAACAATATCTTCCTATGGTGGCAATACTGCAGTCATGGCGAAATCTTTCGTCATGGTTGTCAAGAATGTTGCACAAACCTGGTACTCCTCCCTTTGGCCAGGAACAATAACATCATGGCAGAAGCTGAAGGAGATGCTGATCACCAGTTTTCAAGGATTTCAAACGAAGCCGGTCACTGCTCAAGCCTTATTCTAGTGCACCCAAGATCACGAAGAATATCTTCAGGCGTATGTCCGAAGATTCTTACGCCTGAGGGCACAAGCGCCGACAGTGCCCAATGAAATTGTCATTGAGGCCATGATTAAGGGGCTTCGGCCGGGACCTTCAGCCCAATACTTTGCCAGGAAACCCCCTCAGACTCTGGAGAAGTTGCTTCAGAAGATGGATGAATACATCCGCGCCGACAATGACTTTCGATAGAGAAGGGAGGAAGCTTACAGATTCTCCGAAATAGCCAGGGGCTTCGGAGGGAGGCTTCATCCTAGACATGTCAGATCGATTCATTCCACCTAGAATGATGACAGGGGAGGCCAGCAGCAGAGGCCGCAATATTCCTCCCAGGCTTCCCAGGCTTCGGGGCAGCAGCAGAGTTATCCTCGGCCTCCAGCTCCAAGGGGCAGAGATGCCAGGGGCTTCAGAGGAAGATTTGGGGATCAACCAAGGAAAATTTATTGCTTATTCTGTGGTGAGGACAAGGGCCACACACCAGGATGTGCCATGTCACCATTCAGAAACAAAAAGAAATAGCAGAAGCTGCAGCCCAACAGACCTAGCCAAAGCAAGTCATGCATACTGCTTCGTACCACTCGCCTTATATCCCAGAGTATGTGGGTAACCACCCTGCAGCTTCTGTTGCTTCGGCAAGTAAATCTCAGGCATCTTGGCAACAGCTTCCACCTCCACCACCAATGCAACGAGGCCAGCAGCCAGAAGGGAGTCAGCATACTCAACACCAACGAGACTTCAGAGAAGAGTCCGAAGCTCGCACAGTCAATAGTACTGTGCCAGAATCGAAGCACATTTATTGACAAATATCCTACCTCGGCAGCAGTTTTTGCATTCAGTATCATTTTCTTTTTAATAAGGAACAATTATTGAAAGTCTATTTTGTCGTTTTCAATTTCTTGTAATAGCTTCGACTTTGCTATAGTACGAGTATACCTTCTCCACAGAATAACGGAGTGCAAAAATTGCTAAAGCATAAGAACTTATGGTTGCGGGGTGAATCTTCGAAATAACAAAAAGTTGTTCCTAAGGGAGCGCAGCGTAAGTTTTCTGCTCAAAAGTCGTTTCGAAGGGAATGCAGAGCTTACAGCGAAAAATAAACACTGATTCCGCTGAAAGTAAAAGGCGAAGAAGCTCCTAAGGGAGGCTTACAGCGAAAAATAAACGCTGATTCCGCTGAAAGTAAAAGGCGAAGAAGCTCCTAAGGGAGGCTTACAGCGAAAAATAAACGCTGATTCCACTGAAGTAAAAGGCGAAGAAGCTCCTAAGGGAGGCTTGCAGTAAAAAAACGTCGATCTTCGGCAAATATCATTTTGCATAACATCACATCATTACATCATTTGCATAACATAACATCATACATCATATTGCATCAACAACGCAAGAAGGGGGTCTCAGTATTGATATTCGAAGATTGTTTCGAAGAAATAGTGACATGGCACAAAAATAGCTATTGAAGAATCATACCTTCGTCAAACTTTGAAATGAAAAGATCTATTGGTTATTGATTTTACGAGGATTGGTTACTGATTTTATGAGAACACGGATATTATTTACGAAGCATGAAAAGAAGGGAAGGTGTTTTTTCGCCAAAGGCTCAAAAACGGTATGTATATAAAGTTTCATGCATCGTAAAGAATAGAACCATAAATAGCTTATATATTACATTCAAAGTTACAAAATATTACACATGTTTCTCAACAGACATCACATTCTAAATGTTTTTACAACAACATCTAATCTTCCCTTAGAACTACTTCTGCAGCTTCGTTTAGTAGCTGATCAACAACTTTATCCATGATGGCTTCGACCATTTTCCTAATTTCGTCGTCCCCCTTCGGGTGGGGGTCCGCCGATGGCTCAGGAGGCTCTGAGGGAGGAGAAGATACAGCTGTATTACAAATCGTAAACAAGTTCGAAATCAAAAAAATTACAACAAAGAGCCAAAAACCACTAGTCAATACCTATTTGCCCTTCGAGCTCAGCACTTTTCTCAGCGGCCTCTGCTACTTTTCTAGCGTCATGAATGCCTTTCTCACTTTTTCATATAATTTCTTGGGCCATTTCCCGGCCACCATTGTCCGAGATGTCGGTGAAAAATTTTCCACCGACCAGGCTCGCTTCGGCCAAGGGGTCTTTTATATATTCAGAGGATAGGGTGGCATCGGATTGTGCCAAGAATTTCACGTGGTCACAGCCTTTCCTCTCCAAAATGGTAGCAATCCCCCTGGCACCCGAAAAGGCACATATGTCTCCACGACTATTCAAAATTTCTTCAAAGGCTTCAGCTTCGTGGCTGATCCATTCAATTGGGCCTTCGGGGTCACCCCTTATGAAGTTCTCTTCACTTGAGAAAGCGCCAACGCTGGCGAAGCTGGTTCTTACTTTCTTAACACATTCTATAGATTTTTCATAGCATCTTTTCTTAGATGCACGAAGCTCTTCAACGTTTTTTTCCAAATGATTTGCCCATTGTTCACTGATTTCTCGTTTTGTTTCTTCAAGTGTGCGTTCCTCTTTAGCTCTGGCTAGTTGTTTTCGAAGATCTTCAATTTCACGCTTCTGAGCCTCAGCTTGAGCTTTAAAAGTAGCTTCATCTTCTTTTATTCTATTTACCAATGAATGTAATATTTTATCTTTTTTGAGACCTTCGTTCCTTAGTTCAATTACTTCAGAACGAAGGTTGCTCAGGCCATAACACACCCTTCGTCTTCGGCATCTTTTTGGGCTCTGAGGGCATTGCTAAGTATAAGGCCCTGCAAAAAAAATGTGTGTGCGTCAATAAATTTAAGCAAACAAAAAATTTTGGTTTCAAGAAATAATACAAAGACCTCATTTTTGCACCTTTAAGCTATTGTACACCAAGCTATCGGCCAGCTCGTTTTTCGACAGCACCGAGAGCCCGTCTTCTAGTGTTGGGAATCCGAAGCTCTTGCTCATCTCCCGACAGACAGAAATCTCCTTGCTGTCAGGGAGACAATACAAGAAGTCTTCTTCTCCGCTGCCGTTGAATATCAACGCCCCCTTTGGATATTTCAGTTTTTGGGCGTAAAACTGGGCCTCTTGCTTTTCTTTTTCAGTCAACTTTTTCCCCGAAGCATGTCGTAAAATATAATCGAAAGCTTCGGAAAATGCTTCGGGGGCGGCAGTGCCAGTTTCTTCAGCCAAAATTTGTTTTGCTGTTTTTGTTTTTTCGGCTTCCAAGGATTTCACCTTGGTGGGCTTTGAAGGCCCAGCTTCAGTCTCAGATTGGTGCTTTGAAGCTTCGGCACCAAAGGCTTCAATTTGCACTTCAGAAGTTTCAACAATTTTCTTCGGAGTAGTGCTTGAAGACTTTATTGTCTCCAAAACATCCAGTACATTAACCATCCTTTTTCTTTTTGGGGTCATTGATGGACCCTTTTGGCTTTTTGGTGCTTCAACTTTTGCTGAAGGACTTAGAATTTCCGATGTCTTTGTTTCTTCAGCCCTCGGTTCTTCTATTTTTTCCGTCGCTGGCAATTTGGCCGGCCCTTCAATATTCGGCAGGAGAGTTGGCTCCTTGGCTTCGGTGGCCGAAGAGGTCTCACCGACAAACTCAGGCACTGTGGCCGGTTCAATATAGTGTGGCCGGTGTGTGAGAACCTTCATCTTTTTCCTCTTCGGCGCCGGCTCACTAAGAGCGGCTGAAGCAACTTCTTTCGCAGAAGATGTATTCTTTCTTTTTTGACCCCGTGTTGGATAACAGTAGTCGGGGTAGACAAACCCAATTGCATCAAATACTCGGTTGAGTCTTTTCTTCTTTCGGCCTCCGAAGGCCGCAGATAGTGCAGTGTCCTCCGCCTTCGAGTATAATCCAAGCAGTTCATCACTTATGGCCTCAATACTTTTTAGCCAGTCATCATCTGGCTCGACGAACTTATCTCCATATTTGAATGTGTATTTTAGCCTAACTAGTCCACCTTCGTCAGTTTCCCTGACGGTTTCCTTCGGCATTTCCCATTTTTCTGCAAGTGGCCATAATCTGAAGGCAATATGTTCTTGGATCAAATTCCTTGTCCCAATAAAAGAGCAAACCACGCCGAAGGCACTCTGGTATTCTTCGGCTGCTTCATCCACTTCCACCTTCGGCTTCCGAAGGCCAAAGCGCTGCAAGATAGGGCGCATAATAATATCTTTTATATCTTCTCGCGTCTTCAAGTCGTTCTTCACATAGAACCATTCCTTCATCCAGTCCCTAGGCCATCTTCTCCGAAAAGTTGGCACGGGACAGCTCGACCCAGAGCGGGCGCCGAAGCTGTAGCAGCCAAAATTGTTATGGTATTGCTCTTTGCCCCAAGGTTTTGTCTCATATAATAACTCACGCATGGTACAGAAACTTTTGGCATTTGGCTCCAAACCTTGACTCTTCACAGCCCATACGAAGATGCCCATCCTTATGATTGCTTCAGGAGTAATTTGATGGAGGTAGATTTCAAATATCTTCAAAACTTCCACGACAAAACTGCTCAAGGGAAACCGAAGTCCAGCCTTTAAGAAGCTTCGGAATATCACGACTTCATTCTCCTCGGGAGTCGGACAAGTTTTCTCTCCTTCGTCAGCCCTCACAATAGACAAGTCCCGAAAATATCTACCCCTCATATTGACAAGATGGCTTTGTTTGATGCTTGATTTCCCAAAAACTGCATGGCTTGGTCGCCAAGGTCGATCTTCGGAATCTTCACCACCACTTTCCACATCATAGCTGTCACTATCACCAGTGTCTTCAGAGAGGCCCTCTAAAATCTCCTTAGTAATTTTCTCTGTGTTTGTCTTTGCTATTGATTCAAGGAAGCCGAGATTCATCTCTTCGGAAAGGCTTAGCTTCGACTCAGTGACAACTTTCTTGTCTTCAGACATCTTCGAAAATGCCAAGAAAGTGCTCTCAAAGACGAAGCTTAAAAATTTAGAAAAGCAGGCAAGCGATGGTGTGCAAAGAGCTAAAAATTAGGAAGGCAAGAGCAAACGGCAAGAAAGCATGCTAAATGTGCTCGCGGTGCGTTCTTATTTATACGCTCAATGCGTTGCAAGTGGCAGGGTCCCACTTGTCATTGACTGTTCCTATTCTAGCAAAGGAAAGGTGTTTTTTCGGACCTTCGGCTCAAGGCCTTCGTCCATATCGCAATCTGAATTTATTATTCTAGCAAATTAATATTGCGAGGGGCTACTGTTGGGGGCCTTCGGCTTCCGAAGGTCCTCAAAAACATGATTTGACAATGTTTTCCAAGAAAAATATGTGAACAGGTGTCTTCGGAATCGTGTCATGAGCATACAAGAGCATGGTCAGGACGAAGCTTGAGCGAGATGAAAGGTGATTATGACGAAGGACAAGGTGATCACGAAGCTATGCGCAGGAAAGCTTCGGCACGACAACAGAAAAGGGGAACCGACTTAAAGATGAAAAGGCAAATCAGACCTCGAAGAATTACTATAGAGTTATTAGCAAATGTAAAGGGCATGAATGTAATTCTACATGGGCTGCGTCCCTTGCCTATAAATAGATGAACAGTACTCCCGTACTGTTCACGCTGACTTGGCATTCGCTTTTTTGCATCACGCCTGTACCCTTACTTTCCGTCAAACCGAAGGTACATTTATAATTTGTTATTGTGGATATGGTAATGCAAATAAAAATAAGTTGATGATAATGTTTATATTACTTTTCGTATTTTGTATATGAATTCTTCCTTATCATTTATTGTGCTTACGAAGGTTTTTCCTTCACAACCTTCGTCCGGAATTCATTATATCCGAAGGGACATAATGTCTTGAAGGACGAAGGACTTTAATATTTAACACTTTTTATATTGCCTTGTTCTTAACTCTTAGCATTTGAGAACAAGTCCCCAATAGTGGGTCCCATGAGTGTGCCCCTAAAACTTCAAACCTGAAGCTGTGTGCAGGTCCAGTCCAGAGGTAGGTAGTCTCAAACTGTAGAGACTACCCCCTAGGGACCCGACACCCAATTTTCTCTTAGGTGTACTGGTATCCAGCCTCGACACGTCGAGCCTACCTCCCAGGGGGCCAAGTACGAGAGAGAAGTTGATAGTGCTACACATCATAAGGGCAAATAACATACAGATAAGTTCTAGTTTCAACTCCATTAATGGTTCTTAAAGTATGTTACACAAGACCAAAAGTTGTTACAGTCGCTTCCCAGCGGAACCCTAGCTTTGTTTCTACAGGTCATCAACAGGATCACGCTGGAAGCGCTCGGCCACCAGCTCCACGGTGTCTTGTACGCTCTCCCAGGCGACATCTTCTGAGGCGGCTACCGGACCAGCGATCATCTGCACCAAGGATATGGCCAGGTCGTGACTCCGGAAGCACGTCAAGACGTATTCAACCAATGCCCGGTAGAGCTTGCTGCCCTCTGCCTCCAGGCGGGCCCCAAGGATCTGGTCCAAGCGCCGGAGGTGGTCGACGGCAGAGTCCAGCACCGGGAGCACATCAGAGATCGACGCTGGCAGCTCCGACACTAGGATGGGGCTCATCCCTAGCGGCACCAGTGCCGTGCTTGCCTCGCCGGCCCACACGGCGATACGCTGGACCCCGGCACGGTGCTCCGCTTGGAGATCTTCAAGTGCCTTCCTGGTGGCCTCCATCGCCTGGGGACCCGGCGTCGCTTGCGCTGCATGGAACTGGCGGATCTGCTCCTCCAGCTTCCTCTCTTTCTCCTCTGCCTCGAGCTCATGCTTGGCCAGAAACTCGCCCCACCGGGTGAGCATTTCTTCCCTGAAGACGAGATCCGTCTCTCGCCTGACGAGGTTCGTCTCCCTCCTATCCAAGGACTGCTCCTTCGCCTTAAGGTTCTCCTCGGCGAGGGTGGCGTCGCTGGCCTTGCCATCGAGCTCTTGCTGCCACTTTTGCAGCCTCTCCACAGCCTTGACCTGATGGGCCCGCTGGGCTTCTAGAGTCTGGTCCAGGGCGTTCAGCTTGGCCTGGTACTCTGTTGTGAGGGCCTCCCGCTGAGACACAGCCTCCTCCCTCCTGGCCACCTTCTTTTCCCTCTGGGACGCCTTCAGCTCCCTGGCGCACACCTTCTAGAGGTCCCTCTTGTACTCCTTGTGGTCCCGCTCGAGTTGGGACTGCTTGGAGATGAACTGGCGGGACATCGTCTTGGTGCGCTCCTCCACTTGGGTGTGCCAGTCGCTGAGGCGCTGGTGCTCAGCCTCAAGCGCCTCCCACTCCCACAAAATTGTTGCCCCAGTGTCACTAAGGACCTGGTGGGCACGGGATAGCATACGGGGGAGGGGGACTGGCGTAGCTTCTTGCTTGGCACCAGACCGGAGTCGTCGCCCAAACACCACCTCCATCTCCTCCGGAGCAGGCGAGAGGTTGGAGCTGGACGCGCCTCCTGCATCACCCCCAATGTCTGAAGGGGGTGCAGATCCCCCAGCTGGGGCCTCCTCCGCCACTGCGACACCACCCGACGCTGGTGCCGCTGCCGCCGGATCCCCGGCTGGGACATGGGAACCAGCAGATTCTTGCTGCTGAGAACCAGACCCGTCGGTGGGCCTGATATCTAGCGGAGGAGGCGTGACCTTGGGAGCAGAAGGGGAAGAAGCCCTGGCAAATAGATGATGGGTTAAGACTTGTCGGCATAATGATTAGGCTCAAAGAAAAAGGGACCACATTTACTTGGGCCCCTGGACCTTCCAGTGACCCTGGAAGCGAGGCGATCGCCGATCCTGCTGCTGCTGCTATTGTGGCTGCTGCTGCTGTTGCTGTGGTTTATGTTGTTGCTGCTGGTGCCCCTGGGGGTGATCACCCCCAGATGATGGTGGTGGCGGCGGGATCGGAGGACTGACGCGCCCCTGCGTGCCGTGGGCCCAGGAGCTAGCCTCCTCGGCCCCGACTGCAGTCCTCTGGCGCTTCTGGGGGCAGCTCCGAAATGAGCGACCCGTCAGCGCAATGTAGCCTGCGTCGCCTCTCCTCTTCTGACCCCCCGGAGCCACCTGGGATGGAGGCAATGCTTGTAGCCCCTTTACCCTTGTCCAAGGGGCTAGGGGCCACGATGGGGTTGGCGCTGGGAGCCATACCGGTGGGCTGGGGACCTCCAGCCGGTGCATGTGAGATCCAGATCCCGCGGTGGGGGTCCCGGCCGCCGGTCTGGCAAACCGACACGCCGCTCTCGTCGAGGGTCGGCAGCGTGGCCAAGATCGCCGTCCTCAGCCCTGGGTCGTCGCAGAGCACAGGGATGTTCTAGGGGAGGATCAGGGACTCAGGGACAAAAGTTTCCCTAGTAATCCCTCCCACCAGGACTGCTAACTCGTCCCAGGACAGATCGGTGCCTGGCCCGCGCTGGATCCTGCCGATGTCGTTAAGGCCAGTGAACCAGTAGCACAGGTGCGGTCTGCTCTGTAGCGGCGCGATCCGGCGCTTCAGGAGATCACCGACCACATGCATCGACATCAGGCCGCCTGTAGCCAAGCCCTTGATCCTGTCCAATACGGACAGGAACTCTGTCGAGAGGGACGGCTTTGTCCTCCACAGCTTGTGGTCGAGCGCTAGCCCATCGCTCGGCAGGACGAGGCGGTCGTTGGCCTCGGCGCTGACAATCACCCAGTCGCTGCACCAGTTTCCCACCTCGTGCCGCCAAAGGTGGGGATGTAGACGACGGCTGGATCTGACCTCATCTGGAAGTAGTAGGCACCGATGTGGTCCCTAGTCTTCCCAGACTTGACCAACATGAAGAAGTAACAGAAGAGGGAAGTACAGGGAGCCACACCTATGAACATCTCGCAGAGGTGGACGAAGATGGCTGCCTAGAGGATGAAGTGGGGCATGAGGTGTTGAAGTCGAAGCCCGAACTCCTCCAGTAGCAGCAGAAAGAAGGGCGAGATCAGCAGCGCCAACCCTCAGGAGATGTAGGAGGTGAACAGCACGAACTCCCTGACGGCGAGATCGCCGAGGGGGGCAGCGCCGGCACAGATTCTTTCGGCGAGCCCCGGAGCGCTCCACTCAAGCAGGCCGCGCACCAGGTTAAGCGCTTGCTCAGACTGAAAATGGTCAGGGTGACCAAGCGAAGCCATGGCATGTGCGGTGGCGCGGGCGTGGAGTAGAGGAGCACGAAGGCAAAGTGGCACAAGCGATTGGGAGAGAATGCGAAAGGGTACCTGCTGCACGTGGGGTGAATCCTTTTTTAAGGAAACCAGAGTCCTTGTTCAGGGAAACCCTTCCAGGCGCCCCTGAATCACCGCAGGAAATCTCGCTCGACGGGTACCTAGGACCCAGGCAGCCCAATCTATGACACGGGGTCCCGGGTCCACAAGTCATACAGTTTGTGTCCCAGATTTTGGGTGCGGAAAGAGCGAACCGCCGCGCGCGTCTGTAGTGCGCCTCCATGGGGCCGCTGCGGAAGACAAAAGGTAATATTTTAAACCAATGCAGCAGCAACAAGGCACCCCGCGCGTGGCCCGATGAAACCACCAGGCGTGGGGGCCGCGGGTAAGTCAGCCGCGGGGACAGATATGGCAGTTGACATGACTGAAGGTGGATTGACAGCGGGCGCGTAAGCACGCGCGCTAAAACGACGCGCCAATCACCGATCAGGTCATGTTGAGGCAAAGTACAAGCTTTGGCCCCATCTGCAGGCTTGCATCCTCCCCTGAGGTGGGTCCGGGGGCCACTGTCGGTACCCTGAAACTAGGGTACCCCTTACTACTGTATAAAGACGTAGTACCCACGCGGCTATGTTTTGTCGCATGGTAAAAGAGTTATATGTGGGACCAGGCCATGACTCGCCCTAGCCTCGGGCGACTACTCTGGGCCAGCAACAGCGCCTGACCCCACCACATGGGCGGGTCCGGGGCTGCCACGTGTCCAGAGAAAGTGATATACTCCAAGACATCAACAGTGAGTCTAGACCCCCATGAAAGAGTGCCAGACCCGTGCCGGACCCCTGTATATACGGTCCAGGCCTCCAAGTTTGGTTTGGCCCAGGACCTCCATGTGTGCAAACCAGACCCCTAGAATGGGATCCGGACCCCCCGTATGGGGTCCGGGCCGCCCATAGTGGGGTCCCAGGGTTCCAGGACAGAACATACCTAGACCTTAATCAGGACCCAGGCGGGGGTCCGGAGCAGACACGTGTCCAGACCTGGTCTGGTGGGATCCGGACCTATCCGCATACACTCCTGCTCCCTGCTCAAGTGGAGACTCAATGCTGCCATGTGGCATACTGCGCGCGGCATAAGCCAACGGGCGGAACCTGGCATGACGCCTCTGGACTACGCGTGCCTTCGCATTCATTACGGATAAGATGTACGCCTGTCCATTCCACTAATAGGCGACGTGCCCAGTCCACAATACGTGGGCCGTGCAGTTACTCACACGTTACCATATCGAGGGCAATGACTCACCATTACTCATACGGCTACTGCCTATAAATGCTGCATGGACTGCAGTCATCATGACTTTCGCTGATTACTCATGCATCACTCTGTCAACATTAGTTATTGACATAATGCATTTCTTCCATTATGCTCCTGGGCCCGCATGTGGGGGCTCAGCATCCTTGTATGAGCCTCCCTTAAACTATAAAAGGGAAGGCACACAATGTTACAAGGGACACACTCTACACACTCAATACAATTTACACAGAGTGGAGGTAGGGTATTACGCTCTGGCGACCTGAACCACTATAATCCCTCGTGTCCTCTTGTGTTCATCCCGAGTTCACCAAACAGGCAACCGCTTAGGCCCCCTCCTCATCTTAGGATTAGGGCGAGTGCATTCCGCCACCCGCCCGGTGGATTTCCCCACCGACAATGTCCATTAGGGATGTGTGTCCTAAGGAATCCGAAGAGCCCACACAAGCACATGATCAACCATTATCTTCCATACAAGCATCTCCACCAACTCAAGACGAGGATCAGACTCATGATGATAAAGATGAAGATCAAGAGGATGAGCCACCTCAAGAGGATGACATGGATCAAGGGGTATATGAAAATGATCAAGACAAGGAAGATGACCAAGAAATAAGGGATCAAAGACCACCACACCCAAGAGTCAACCAAGCAATTCAAAGAGATCACCCCGTAAACTCCATCCTTGGTGACATTCATAAGGGGGTAACCACTAGATCTCGAGTTGCACATTTTTGTGAACATTTCTCTTTTGTGTCCTCTATTGAGCCATATAGGGTGGAGGATGCACTAAGAGATCCGGATTGGGTGGTGGCTATGCAAGAGGAGCTCAACAACTTCACGAGGAATGAGGTATGGCATTTAGTTCCACATCCTAATCAAAATTTTGTCGGTACCAAGTGGGTATTCCTCAACAAGCAAGATGAGCATGGTGTGGTGACAAGAAACAAAGCTCGACTTGTGGCCAAAGGTTATTCACAAGTTGAAGGTTTGGACTTTGATGAAACTTATGCACCTATAGCTAGGCTTGAGTCAATTCGCATATTACTTGCCTATGCTACTTACCATGGCTTTAAGCTTTACCAAATGGACGTGAAAAATGGCTTCCTCAATGGACCTATCAAGGAAGAGGTATATGTTGAGCAACCTCCCGACTTTGAAGATAGTGAGTACCCTAACCATGTTTACAAATGCTCAAAGGCACTTTATGGGCTCAAGCAAGCCCCAAGAGCATGGTATGAATGCCTGCGAGACTTCCTTATCACTAATGGCTTCAAAGTCAGAAAAGCCGATCCTACTCTCTTTACTAAAACTGTTGCAAAAGACCTGTTTGTACGCCAAATTTATGTTGATGATATTATATTTGGGTCTACTAACAAGTCAACTTGTGAAGAGTTTAGTAGGATCATGATTCAAAAATTCGAGATGTCTATGATGGGGGAGTTGAAGTACTTCCTAGGATTTCAAATCAAGCAACTCCAAGATGCCACCTTCATCAGCCAAACAAAGTATATTCAAGACATACTTAAGAAGTTTGGAATGAAGGATGTCAAACCCATCAAGACACCCATGGGAACCAATGGGCATCTTGATCTCGACACGCGAGGTAAATCCGTAGATCAAAAGGTATACCGGTCGATGATAGGATCTTTACTCTATTTATGTGCATCTCGACCAGATATTATGCTTTCTGTATGCATGTGTGCAAGATTTCAGGCATCCTAAGGAAGTTCACCTAAGGGCCGTGAAAAGAATCATGAGATATTTAGTTTACACTCCTAAGTTTGGGCTTTGGTAGCCCATAGTATCTACATTTGATCTAATTAGGTATTCCGATGCCGATTGGGCCGGATGCAAAATTGATAGGAAGAGCACATTAGGGACATTTCAGTTTTTGGGAAGATCCCTGGTGTCTTGGGCTTCAAAGAAACAAAATTCAGTAGCTCTTTCCATTGCCGAAGCCGAGTACATTGCCGTAGGCCATTGTTGTGCGCAGTTACTTTGGATGAGGCAAACCCTTAGGGACTTTGACTACAAATTGAGCAAAGTCCCTCTCCTATGTGATAATGAGAGTGCAATCCACATGGTGGATAATCCCGTTGAACACAGCCGCACTAAGCACATAGACATCTGGTATCACTTTCTGAGAGATTACCAACAAAAGGGGGATATCGAAATTGCTTATGTCAATACCAACAACCAATTAGCCGATATCTTTACCAAGCCACTAGATGAGAAAACCTTTAGCAAACTTAGAAATGAGCTAAATATACTTGATTCTCGGAACTTTGATTGAAACATTGCACACATAGCTATTTCATAAACCTTTGATCATGTCTCTTTCATTTGGTACAATTGCATATTTCTTATTCTTCTTGTGCCAAGACTATGACTAATGTGTTTTCTAGTTTATTTCTATACTAAGTTGTAGATTGAAAGGGAAACAGAGTATTTGGCAAAGATAACACTTCCACTCAACTCTAACGATATTTACCCTTTGTCGGTATTCCACAAACTCTCAATGGTATGACTCTTCACTCATATTTACTTTACCATTTGGGAGAAAAATAATAAGGGCTCTCAAGCTCTCTGTTTTTGGCGATTCATGCCAAAGGTGGAGAAAGTATTTAGCCCAAAGCAAAAGGACCGCACCACCACCATTTTAAAAATATTTAGTCCATTTTTCAAATTGGTATCTTTCAAAAATAAGTATTTCAATTAGTACTTATTCAAAATGAATTTTTAATTGGTATGTGAAGAGAATTTTTAAATTGGTATATTCAAAACTTCACATTGAGAATGAAAGTATTTTAAATAGAATATTTTCAATTGGTATCAAAATTTCAATTCATATGAAAAAGTAAAATTTCAAATTGGTATCTATCTCAAAGCCCTCATGAAAGCTAAGAAGAGAATTTCATTCAGGGGGAGCTTGTATTTAGTTAAAGGAAAAGCATTTGAATTAGGGGGAGGAATTTCAAATCCAAAAATTGCTTCTTGCAAATCATATTACTTTACCTTTGACTATTAGCAAAAGTTTTTGAATAGATTTTCAAAAGATTTGCAAAAACAAAACTTATGGTGCAAATGTGGTCCAAAATATTAAATAAAAGAAAAGCAATCCATTCATACTTAGTGAGATTTTTCAATTGGTTTAACTCCAAGTAACCTATGCACATTATAAATGCAAACTAGTTACATTTTTGCACTTTATATTTGCTTTGGTTTGTGTTGGCATCAATCACCAAAAAGGGGGAGATTGAAACGGAAATCGGGTCAACCATTTCCTATAATTAATTTTAGTTGTTGATAATCAACATAAACATATGGACTAACTAGTTTGTCTAGAATTCATGTATTACAGGTGCATAAGGTTCAACATAAACCAAGAAAGAAATCAAGTTAGGGACACAATTTAATTGGAGCAAAGAATTTGAGTGCGCTGAAAAATGGCGCACCGAACTATCCGATGTGCCACCGGACAGTGTCCGGTGCACCAGGCCGTACAGTGATGAACCAGCCACTCTCGAGAATTCCAGGGTGCGCTCCGCTATAATTCACCGGACTGTCTGGTGAGCCAGCGTAGCAACGGCTATCCAGCGCCAACGGTCGACTGCAAAAGCACCTGCCACGATGAACAGTGCGCGGCAGAGTCAGAGCAGCAAAGTCAGAGGGCACCGGACTGTCCGGTGCCGCAAGAAGACAAAGGCTCCAACGGTCGACCATCTCCGAACCCTAACGGTTAGCTGACGTGGCGGAGCATCGGACAATGAACAGTCAGTGTTCGGTGGCGCACCGGACTGTCCGGTGCGCCCGTCGCCAGTAGCCTTGGCCAACGACTACAAAGTGGTTGGGGGCTATAAATACCCCCAACCACCACATCCTTTGGCATCCAAGTTTTCCGAAGATCACATTCAATACAAGAGCTTTAGCATTCATTCCAAGACACAATTCAAAAGATCAAATCCTCTCCAAGTCCCAAACTCATCTCAAACACTCAGTGACTTGTGAGAGAGAGATTTTGTGTTCATTTGCACTCTTGTCGCTTGGATTGCCTTCTTTCTTTCTCATTTCTTTTCTCAAGTGATTTGTAATCGAAGCAAGAGACACCTAAGTGTGTGGTTGTTCTTGTGGGGTCTAAGTGACCCAAGAGATTAAGGAAAAGGCTCACTCGGTCTAAGTGACCGTTTGAGAGAGGGAAAGGGTTGAAATAGACTGGTCTTTGTGACCTCCTCAACTGGGACTAGGTTCTTTGGAACCGAACTTCGGTAAAACAAATCATCTTGTTCACTCACCTTGATTCTTGTTTGATTTGTTTTTCCCTCTCTTCGGACTTTAATTTAATTATAACGCCAACCCCGGCTTGTAATGTGCGTTTAAGTTTATAAATTTCAGGTTTGCCTATTCACCCCCCTCTAGGCGACTTTCAGGTGCACTGGCACATAGCCATGCAATAAGGACGGAGTCGACGATAGCCTCTACAAACAGCCTAGCACTAGGATGATGGGCTCCGGAGAGGGTGCCCGACCCTCTCATCAGTCGCCTCCTAGGGACCGCCACCGCGATCATGCTTGGGAAGACCACCCGGAGGCTCAAGGATGTGTGGAGTCTCAGCCCTTTCCCCTGCTCCGGGTGATTCAATGGCCGCCTAACTTCAAGGTCTCGAACGTCAACAAGTATGAGCCCAAGCAAGATCTGAATGGCTGGTTAGTCGTCTATACGATCGTCGCCCGAACCATCGGGGCGACGGAGGACGTCATGATAGCGTACCTTCCCATTGTCCTCGGGCACGATGCTCTGCAGTGGCTCTGACACCTTCCTTGCCATTGCATCGATGACTGGGCTAACTTATGCGACTGGTTTGTCGTGAACTTTCAATCCCATTCTGACAAGCCGACATAACTCTAGGACCTCAAATCCATCAAACGCCAAAGCAACGAGTCCCTCCTCTCATTCCTGAAGCATTTCCAAACTATGAGGAATCACATCCCCAACGTCATAGAGGTCGCTGTGATTGAGGACTTCTACTGCGGCTCTGACACCTTCCTTGCCATTGCATCGATGACTGGGCTAACTTATGCGACTGGTTTGTCGTGAACTTTCAATCCCATTCTGAGCCATCCTCCAGAAAGCTCCGGCCACCTAGAACAACTTTTCTGATAGGCAGACATTTACATCACCGCCGATGAGAGGGCCTAGGACCTCATCGACCACACAAAGGAGGGAAATCAGCAACCAGATAGGCACTGGGATAAGAGGCCAAGTGACGAAGTGCATGCTGTAGGGCCTTCGGCGACCTGACCTCGCGACATGCCCCAAGCAACGCTCGGACACTGGACAGATTCTAGATGCCCAGTGCTCATACCACAAGGAGATGTGCCACACCCTACGTAATTTCAGGGACTTCAAAAACTCAGTCGGCAATGGCCAACCATTCCAACCACTGTCGTCGCACCCACCATGAAGGGAGCAAGCCGCACAAGAACAACCTCAACCTCGGGAAGGGGATGGTGGTGGCCAATTCCTACGCATTGACTGGGAGGTCAATGTCATCTTCGGGGGACATGGGTCCCTAGAGAGCAAGAGGCAGTAGAAGCTAATCGACCAGTAGGTCCTGGTGGCAACCCATAGTGACCCGATGCCATATTAGTGGTTGGAGCACTCCATCATGTTCTGCCGAGCCGATTAGTGGCTTAACTTTGATCACCCTGACAAGTACCCTCTGCTTGTTGACCCTATGATCCAAGAAAGCCGGGTTAGAAAGGTTCTAGTGGACGGCGGCAGTAGCATCAACATCACCTTCCCCAGAACACTCCAGGCCTTGGATATCCCGACTGCTGACCTGATTAAGTCAGATACCCCATTCTTCGGCATCGTACCGGTTGAAAGAGAGTACCCGTTTGGGCATCTCTTCATGCCGGTCACCTTTGGCGCTCTAGAAAACTTCTGCACCGAGTTCATGTGCTTCAAGGTAGCTCGGTTCAAGTGTGGGTACAACGCCATCATCGAGAGGCCGAGACTGGCCAAGTTCATGGCCATCCCACACTACTCATACATGATATTCAAGATGCTCGGACCTCAAGGCATCATCGTTGTTCGAGCTGACTCCAGGGAGCAGTGGAGTGCTATTGGGTGGCCATCCAGACGACCCTCACTACCAAACCCTCAGTAGCACCCCAACGACAAGCATCGACGCATCGCTAGGTGATGACCTCACAATCCCAGCGAATGAAGCCTCTACCAGTACCACCATGTGGCCGGCCAAAGAAACCAAGAAAGCAAACCTCGGCTTCTCCAACGAACGCAAGATGGCGGTCATCAGCTCTACCCTCACCACCAAATAGGAAGACATGCTCATCTATTTTCTATAAGACAACCAAGATGTGTTCGCATGGCAACCCGCGGACATGCCGAGAGTCCCTATAGAGTTGGCTGAGCACAAACCAAAGGTGTATCCTCAAGCGAAGCCGATCTGGCAAAATCTCCACCGCTTTAGCCCGATAAGAGAGAAGCCATACAGGCCGAGCTAGCTCGCCTGGTAGCAGCATGATTCATTAGAGAAATAACACACCCCCGAGTGGCTCGCAAACCCTATTCTTGTACTAAAAAATAATAAAGTTGATTCGCGCATTTGCGTCGACTATACCGATCTCAACAAACACTGTCCGAAGAATCCCTTCGGGCTCCGTAGAATAAATCAAGTGGTCGACTCGATCGTCGACTGCTCCATGCTCTCCTTCCTGGACTGTTACTTGAGATATCACCAGATCAGTCTCGCCGAGGAAGACTAGAAAAAACGACATTCATCATGCCCTTCGGGGCTTTCTGCTATACCTCCATGCCATTTAGCCTCAAAAATGCTAGAGCAACCTATCAACGGGTTATCCAAACATTCTTAGCCGACCATTGGGGCAAGTAAGTAGAGGCCTACGTTGACGATGTGGTAATCAAGACTACAAACCTAGAGAACTTCATCGATGACCTCCAGCGGGTCTTCAGTAGCCTAAGGCACTACCGCTGGAAGCTTAACCCAGACAAGTGCATGTTCAGGGTACCAGTCGGGAAGCTCCTCGGGTTCATCGTCAGTCACTAGGGAATTGAGGCAAACCTAGAGAAAATTGAGGCCATCCTAAGGATGGAACCACCACGATCACAGAAGAAGCTCTAGAAGCTTACTAGCTACATGGTAGCACTGGGTCGTTTCATCTCACGGCTCGGCGAGAGAGGCATGCCATTCTACAAACTGCTCAAGAATGTGGATAGAATCCAATGGACTCTCGAGGCCTAAGAAGCATTGGAGGCACTCAAGAAATACCTGACCACTCCACCGGTCCTCAAACCACCTAGCCAAGCCATCACTGACCACCCGGCTGAAGACCTGTTGTTGTACATCTCGTGCATAACTCATGTGGTAAGCACTGCGTTAGTAGTCGAGCGGACATAAGAAGGGCATGCACATCCAGTCCAGCACCCCATGTACTTCATTAGCGTGGTCCTCGGGCCCTCCAAGATCAGATACCCTCAAGTCCAGAAGCTACTATACGCCGTACTCCTCACTGCGTGAAAGTTGTGCCACTACTTTGGCGACCACAAAGTCGTAGTGGTTACAGGCTTCCCGATAGAAGACATACTCCGCAATAGAGAAGCAGTGGGAAGAACAGCCAAGTGGGTGTGCAAACTCGGAGCTCATGACATAAAATTCCGACCTCGCACGATAATCAAGACCCATGCTCTGGTGGACTTCATATCAGAATGGACCGAGCAATAGTATAACACTCCAAAATCACATTCAAAATAAATTAGGAAAAACTCATTTCGTGATCTAAATAAATGTGTTTTCAAATAATAGATTACCTAAAAGATTATTACGTGAACTATCCTTTGTATTAAAGATCTATTCTCAAAAAAAAGAATTAAGTTAAACTATCTCTTAATATAGAGTTTACATCAGAAATTATATCTTTTAAATAAATATGTGAAGATTATAGATTTATTTTTTTGTACTTCTAAAATGTGGCTTTATGTTTGAATTATTTTCTTTAATAATAATTATTATTATAAAATATCTTACATGAATTATTCCTACTAATTTTCATTTGCTTAAATGGATAAACTAATTAATAAAAATGCTTTGCATTCATGCTGAGTTTTTGTTTGTTGCAATTTATGCTTGAAATAGATAATTTAACTTAGCTTTAAATTAGACTTGAATTTTAAATTTAAAATAGAAAGCAGAAATTAGAAATATAAGCTAATATAATGGATTGATGTATGTTTGGTTGGTTTGTTTGTATACGACGTTCTTTAGGTAAAGTTGATACAAATTAGGGTATCACAATAAGATATTTAAGAAAATACTCCTTTCAGCTCGCATGTAACACCCAAAAAATTAATTTAAAAATTTAAATAAAAATATATTCTAAGATTTATTTAAATTGAAGGACTAATATGATTAGTATAAATTAACAACAATATTATTGAAATAAAACAGATAAGTTAGAATTCCTAGTAGATAGGATTGTAACAGATAAGTACCAGATTAAAATCTATCATGTAACAAATTTGGGTTCGAGTTTGTTAGAGATCCTAATATATAGGATATGGTTCTAACAGATAAGTACTAGATTAGATCTATCATGTAACCACCCGCCTCCCAGCCTATATAAATACATGCCACCATAGCATCTCAAGCCATCAATCAAAGACTCATATCATCCATAGCCTCGCAGCAGCCATCGCTCACCGGTGGGCCTGCCATCACGGACAGGATGTCGCAGCCCCGTCCCGGCGTGAACAGGATCGTGCGGGGGAAAACGGCCCTGGCCGTCGATCCGGTGATGAGAGCTCACGATTGAATCTCAAATACCCCATCGTGATCGAAAATCATAGCCGTTGATCTTGGATCTGTTGGCCGAGATCAGATCGCAGGATCATTTAATCTCGAGCATTGATTTTAGATCTGAAGGCTATGATGGGATCGGTCACGTACCGATTCAGCCGATTCAGTCTGGCGAGGGAAATTCGATCTGCTATCATAAAATCTCTATCATCGATCTCCGATCCAACGACCGAGACTTCGATTTAATCTGCACCATATACTATCGATCCAACGGTCTACAAAAGCCCATACCCCTTCGGCCGTCTACTTTTGCAAAAGAGACCATGTGCTCTATATTAATCAACCCGTCGTCCATCTGTGCGGTAAGATGATTACCTAGCAGTCCCTGAGAATCGCAAATAAGTCCATAGAGCTCGATTTAATTATAAGAATGACAAAAAACTAAATTAATCCCTATATTGCTCGTTTTAACTCTGATTTAGTCCGTTCAAGTTGCGTTAGTCTCGTATTAAATTTGTCTACGCAATAACAACATTATTTACAACATATTACTTACTTTTATATTGTTAATACTATGATTATTGATTTATCTTGCTAATCAAAGTTAACTGTCCATGATTATAACCTGACTAAAAATACAACCTATAATCAAGTTATATCTCAGATTAAAGTTTAATTAATTCTCAAATGATTTATATTAATTAACATATAATTTATCTTTTATTGTTTAATCACCTAAATCTTTGGAAATTCATATCCTCTTAACGGTAACCCTGAATTTAGTTGTTCTCGAACCTATGACCCCATAACAACCCGTAGAATATTCTTACATTGTTTGTTCTCATGTTTGGTGTCATGTTATTTTTATGTATTCCTTGTCCATTTGTATGTATTGCTACAAATAGAAGTAAGGTCACGAGTCACTTGAAGACCAAGTTGGTGAAGTACCTGGGAATCTCGAGTCTAAGGCAAGTTGTGCCCTTGATCACTTTTCTTTACCCAATAATGTTCTTGTTAATCACTGTGACATGCTCAGGTTAATTTGATGGGACGTAATAGGTTTCCCTAAAATTGTTTATCCCCCACCTTGCAAACAGATGAACTATTGGGTAGTTTTGCTATTGCTCTACCTGGTTTTGGGAAAGTTATATTATATTATGTTCATGTTCCAATTTTGTTGATGTTTATTATTGTCTATGATAAGATCATTATGTTAATTGGAACATGGAGAACCACCCGGGAAAACAGTGCTACCACAAGGGTGGTATAGGACGCCCTTGGCTGACTAATTAGGAAAGCTAGTGGAGGATTACCTTCCCCGAAAGGGGCAAGGGCGATAGAGGAGCTGTGTATAGGGAGGTTCTCGGGTCGATCATGGTGCGATGGCTTTACAGACGAGGGATTCCTATATTGCCCTTCTCAGAAACCGTAGCGGGTTTTCTGAAGCTAGTGGAACTTTGTAAAGGCCTAGTAGTGGATCACTAGCCATTCACCTCGGAAGTGTTTAAGGGCCTTGCAAACCCTGGCTAGATAGGATACACGACTTGTGGGTAATGCACAACCTCTATAGAGTGTAAAACTGTTATTGGGCTCTTCTTCTCCACCGAAGGTCCTCAAGACAAAAACACCTTCAGCAAGATAATACGAAGGCTCACCAAAGCTATCATCAACTTCGGCTTTGCTTCTCAAGACGAAGACCTTGTGTACAAGCAACGTTGTAGAATGCCGAAGCTCAATAGCTTCAGCTCGGACCAAGCAAAGAAATAAAAGACTAAATATATCTTATTTTCTTTAGTTGCTTGTAAATAAGCGTTTAAGGGTATGGATGTAATTTTACCCGGGCTGCGTCCCGTGCCTATAAATAGGTGAACAGTAACCCCGTACTGTTCACACTGGATTGTATTCACTTTCTCGCATCCGCACCTTCGAGCAGGCCGAAGATATCAATGTAATATTAACATTGTTGATATTCATTTATGTTTTATGGGATGCAAGAATAAATGAGCTAATGAGCTGCAGTTATCATGTTTATTCTTTTGCATTCCAATTCACATATTAAATGATGAAGGTATGTCCTTCTTGACCTTTGTCTAATAAAGTATTATTCCCATGAGGAGATAATACTTCGGAAGACAAAGGTTCATATTAAATAACAATTGTGTTGCCTTGTTCCTGATATACAACATTTGAGAACAAGTGACCAACATTGGCGCCCACCTCCGGTGAACTCACTTGCACGATTGCGAAAAAGGCTTCATAAGACAACCAAGCTGTGGCACCTTCGTCTACAAAGCTGGTGCTCCCAATCACACGTGGCACAAGTTCTGAACCAGTCAATAAGAAGCAGAAGAAGGAAGCACATAGAAGGGTACAACATGTTGGAGTGCAAGGACCCTTCATCAAGTCCAAGTGGTCTCATATACCAATCACCTTCTCCCAGGAAGATCTTCAGCTCAAGGATTATCCCCACAATGATGCAATAGTCATATCTTGTGTCATCAAGGGGTTCCTGGTCCACAATGTCCTAGTGAACACAGGCAGTGCGGCAGACATCATCTTTGCGAAGGCTTTTAAGAAAATGTAAGAGCCGGATGACAAGATACATGATGCAACGCACCCCCTCCGCGGCTTCGGTGGAAGACAGATCGTGGCGCTCGGCAAGATAACTATGCCGATCACCTTTGGCTATGTTCACAATACAAGGACATAATAGGTTGTCTTCGATATTGTCGATATGGAGTATCTCTACAATGCAATTATTGGTCAAGGGACGCTGACACCTTCGAAGCAATACTCCACCCAACATATCTTTGCATGAAGATACCTTCCGACCAAGGGCCTATCGTTGTACATAGAAGCCAAGAGGCTGCCAGGAGACCCGAAGGGAACTGGACGGATTCGAAGGCCATCCATAACATAGATGAAGCCGAAGCTCATCAATAATATAAGCATAAAAGAGAAAAGGCTGCTTTAGCAGATCAACAAAAGCCCATGCTTTTGTGCGAAGACATAGCCGAGCAGCAGGTGCTGTTGGGTTCCCAATTATCTAATGAACAAGAGAAGACTTTGTTGATATTCCTGTTCAACAACAAGGATGTTTTTGCTTGGTCAGCCAATGATCTCTGTGGTGTCAATAGAGATGTCATTGAGCACTCACTTAATGTAGATTCGGCCTTCAGGCCAAAAAAGCAGAGGCTTTGGAAAATGTCCGATGATAAAGCCGAGGGCGTGCGAAATGAAGTAAAAAGACTTCTGAGTGCCGGTGTTATCAGAGAAGTAACATACCCAGAATGGCTGACCAATAATGTGATGGTAAAGAAAGCCAATGGAAAAAGGAGAATGTGCATTGACTTCACAGATCTCAATAAGGCATGTCCGAAGGATGAATTCACATTGCCAAGAATAGATTCTCTTGTGGATGCAGCGGCTACTTCAGAGCTCAGAGCTCAGGTTATCATCAAATCTGGATGAAGAAGGAGGATGAGCCTAAGACAATCTTAATAACCCCTAGTGGGACCTATTGCTACCTTCGGATGCCTGAGGGGCTCAAGAATGCTGGAGGAAGCTTCAGCAGAATGACTGCCAAAGTTCTTCACTCCCAAATTGGCAAAAATGTGCTGACATATGTTGATGATATCATTGTAAAGAGCACGAAGCAAGAAAATCACGTTGCTGAGTTGCAAGAAATATTTGCTAACTTCAGAAGAGCTGGTCTTAAACTAAATCTAGAAAAATGTGTCTTTGGAGTGAAGAAGGGCAAATTTCATGGTTGCTTGGTATCAATAAAAGGTATCGAAGCTAATCCAAGTAAGATAGAAGCTATACTTCGGATGGAGCCACCAAAGTCAAGAAAGGGTGCCCAGATGTTAACAGGAAGGCTGGCATCATTGAATAGATTTATTTCAAGATCAGCAGAGAGGAACCTGCCATTCTTCGAAGTGCTGAAGTCAGCCGAAGTCTTTCAATGGGGACCAATTTAGCAAAAAGCCTTCGAAGAAATGAAGCAGCATTTGATAGAACTGACAGCCTTAACCCCACCTTCGTCAGGAACTCCATTGTTGCTGTATGTAGCTGCCTCCCACGCTACGGTTAGTGCAGCGCTGGTGCAAGAGAAGCAAGATGGCTAGGCAAGAAAACAAGTGCCAGTGTACTTCGTCTCCAAAGTACTTAGTGCATAAAAGAAAAATTATACAGAGTTAGAGAAGGTACTATATGATGTATTACTGGCTTCTAGGAAGCTTCGACATTACTTCCAAGCATACCATATCATAGTGCCTTCTTCACAACCCCTCAAGGACATAATGAGAAACAGAGAAGCCACAAGAAGAGTTGGAAAATGGGCTACAGAATTGAATGAATTCACTATCGATTTTGTTCATAGATCTTCGATCCAATCCCAAGTGTTAGCAGACTTCATTGCTGATTAGAGGCCTGGGGCTCAGGACGAAGAGAAAACAAATGATGTCAAAGCCTGGATAGTATTTTGTGATGGGTCTTGGGGAACCTTCAGCGCAGGAGCAGCTGTTGTTTTAATTTCACCATCAAAAATCAAAACCTGCTATGCAGCAAGATTAGACTTCAACTGCATAAATAACATTGCAGAATACAAAGCCCTTCTCTTGGGGCTTTGAAAGATTAAGGCAATGGGAATAAGAAGGGCAATACTCAAATCCGACTCACAAGTCATTTCAGGTCACATTTACAAAAGTAGTAAAGAAAGGGACCCGAAGCTAGAGAAATATCTGGATGCAGTCTAAAGGATGGAAGCCTCTTTCGAAGGCTTCTCTATAAAAAACATCCCGAGAGGAGAAAACGAGCACACAGATTTGTTAGCTAAATCAGTGGCACAGGGGCTTCCATTACCATCGGAGGTATTCTTCGAAACAATAAAAGCACCTTCGGTCGAGCTCATGGAAAGAGCAGTGCTTACAATCTCACCAATACAAAGTGAAGATTGGAGGACTCAGATTGTATCTTTCCTCCAAGGCAATTGTCTTTCAGATGACGAAGTTTACAATAAAAGAATGGAAGCAAGAGCACGACCCTACATCATTATAGAAGGGGAGTTATACAAACAAGGAGTCTGCTCTCCATTACTCAAATGTTTGCCCAGAGCCGAAGGTCAAGAATTGATGAAGGAGATACATACAGGATTGTGTGGACTAATATTGGGTCTAGGCCTCTACTGGGGAAGGTTTTCAGACAAGGATTTTACTGGCAGAAGGCAACTTCAGATACAGCAAATTTGGTTCAAAAATGTGAAAATTGCCAAAGATGCGCCAGAGACTAGAAACAACCTTCGTCTTTAACCCAGCTAATACAACCTATTTGGCCACTGCAAAGGTGGGGCCTAGATTTGTTAGGTCCACTTCCACCAGCACAAGGCAACTTGAAATATGTTGCAGTGGCAGTGGAGTACTTCTCTAAGTGGATCGAAGCAAAGCCCTTAGCTACAATAACTTCGACCACAGTACATAAATTCTTTTGGCAAAATATTGTTTGCCGCTTCGGCGTGCCGAAGGCTATCATGGTTGACAACGTAACTCAATTCGATGCTGAAACATTCAAAACCTTTTGTGACCAGATTGGTACAAAAATACATTTTGCATCAGTGATACATCTGGAGTCAAATGGATTGGTAGAAAGAGCAAATGGAATTATAATAGCAGGAATAATGAAGTCAATCTTCAACCAGCCCAAAGGAAAGTGGCCTGACGAATTAATAAAGGTGGTGTGGAACCACAACACTGCCATTTCAAGGTCAACAGGCTTTACTCCTTTCAAGCTTGTGTTTGGTGATGAAGCAATAACACCGGAAGAAGCAAGAAGGGGCTCAATAAGGACCTTGGCTTCGACAGAAGATGAAGAAGGTTACAAAATAACAAAAGACACTATAGAAGGGATGATGAGGACATCAACACCAACACGAGCACATCTACACCAGCAGCACCTTCTCCAGCCCAGGCACCATCTTCCCCAGTCCAGGCGCCACCCCTTCCACCTGGGCCAGTGACTCGGGCCCGTGCAAGAGAATTGAACTACATCATGTTGTTAAAGAACGAAGGCCCGGAAGAATAGACGACCAGCCCAATTGCGGCCCATAATGGACGACCTAGGGTTGGCCGCCCCTAGGGGCTGCGCCCCCTCTCTATTTATACAGGAGCTGCGCCTCCTTTATTTTCCGAGTTTTGTTTTACATTAGCTTTAGCTACTCTCGAACACGCGCAAATCTGCGCTGTCTTCGTGTATTCAGAACTCCACCCTCGAGTAATAGATTAGATTGCTCGCATCTTTTTCTTGTTCGTTCTTCGATTGCGCACAGGAAACGATCTTCGTGATCAGGCCGATCTCGCATCAGCAAGGTCGGTAACCACAGGAAGTTGGTTCAGCGATTGCATTGGCGCCTCGGGCTTGCTCGTCGTAGTCGGATCGCAAGGGTCAACTTCCGCCAAATCGGAATTATCTCTACTCGCCGAAAGATCGGGCACCTCAGCTACATCAATTGGTATCAGATTTCCAGGTTGATCGGTGAGTTTATCGAGTGTTTTTTTTCCTACAGTCCACAAAACCACATAAAAATTCAGGTTAGACCTTATCCCAGCACCCTTTTGAGCCTCGCACTTTCTTTCAATAATCTGCATTGTTGAATTTGTGTGCTTTCGCGTCATTTGTTGCTGGTTGCATTGTGTTCTTCCACCATTCAAATCCTAGCGCCGCCACCATCTCCCCTTTGATCACGCCATAAACCGAGTCAACATTGTTTCCTTGTTTTTCTCCTTCGGTTACGTCAAAAAAAAAACAGAAAAAACAAACCGAGTCAACGGCCGTTTCCTTGTTTTTCTCCTTCGGTTACGAAAAAAAAACAGAAAAAAAAACCGAGGCAACAACGTTTCCTTGTTTTTCTCCTTCGGTTACGTCAAAAAAAAAACAGAAACAAAAAAACAACGAAGGAGAAAGGATACGGTTGTTTCATCCCGGTCGTTTGAAAACATAACTTGAGGTACCTTCCTTAAACCGGGCATAACTTTTCGCTCGGGTGTCCGAAAAATCTGAAATTTTTACGGGAGCTAGTTGACACCATTCTGAGGCCGGCCAAACTCACCTTCGGTCTGTTTGGGTTCGACAAAATTGTCAAAAAAATTCAGGAAAATAAAGAAAAAAATCCGTCAAAGTTCTCGCACGCTTTTCAGAGAACTTCCTGATTTTCTGTAGACCACATTTGAACTCTGTTTTAGGTGAAACTTCGTGTAGCTCCTATTTTGTTGCTTCTTGTGCTGAGAAAAATATCAAAAAAATCATACAAAAAAGAAAAACAAAATCACTTGTGATTCCTACTAGTGGCTTCGCTAGTACAATATTTACGGTACTGCCATTCTGCTAGTTCCATCCGTCCTTTGCACTTGTGGCCAGCAATATAGTTTCGTGTTTTGCACTATAATTCAACTTTGCATTATTGTTTGGTCGTGCTAATCCTTGACTTGAGTGCAGCCTACCCAGAACTCCACATATTTCTACGACGAGTAGGTTTCTGTTTCTCCAGGCAATCGCTCATCCAATCTTTCACCGGTTCCACCTGTTGGTTGCAGTTCACCACTGTGGCTTGGTAAGAACGGATAAGAATTTGATAACAGCACTAGTGTGAGCGCCTTGTGAGCAGTACACCCCTGTTTTTGTCGTTTTTTTTTGGTGTTTTGGTGTTTGCGCTAACTATGGCAGGAGCACATGACACGGTGGATGCCCAGTTGCTGGAAGTAAAGGGACAAGTTGATGGACTTGCTGATGACATTAGGACGATGCATGAACGGCTTGATTCAACGGTCACTTCGACGACCGAGCGTTTCAACCAGCTTGACCTTGCTCAAACGGCGACTCGCACCACACTCGACTCCATCCTGGCACGCCTTGATGCGTTGACCACAAAGATGGAGCAGGACTACGGCGGTGACACTGAGTGGGACGATGGAGATCGCCGTGGTCGTGCACGCCGTGTGGTTCGTCATCCCCCTAATGACTTATTTTCTAAGATTAAATTTAAAATTCCACCTTTTAATGGCAAATATGATCCTGCTGCATATCTTGATTGGGAGTTAGAGGTTGAACAAAAATTTTCATGCCATGATATTGCTGCACATTCTCAGGTTAAAGCTGCTATTAGTGAATTTACTGATTTTGCTTTAATTTGGTGGCGTGAGTTTAAAATAAAACATCCCACTACCATTCCAACCACTCGGGATCAGTTGAAAGCTGCGATGCGACATCGATTTGTGCCTTCGTATTATGCTCGTGATTTGCTTAATAAAATGCAGCGTTTTCAGCAAGGTTCTCAATCTGTTGAGGACTATTTCCAGGAGTTACAAAAAGGTATGATTCGTTGTGGGATATTGGAGGACAACGACGCTGCTATGGCACGTTTTCGTGGTGGTTTAAACCGCGAAATCCAAGATATACTTGATTATAAGGAATATTATGATATGACTACTTTATTTGAATATGCTTGCAAAGCTGAACGTGAAGTGCAGGGACGCCGCTCGAAGCCATATTCTAACCCTTTTGCAGGACGAAGCTCGACATCCACCTCAGCACCAGTTCCCCCTGCGCCATCCACGTCCACCACTACTCCACGCGAGAAGACGACCAAACCAGCCAGCACTGTCCCACCCACAGGTCGTACACGGGATATTCAGTGTCATCGCTGTAGAGGATTTGGCCATGTGATTCGGGACTGCCCAAACAAGCGCACTTTACTCATTCGTGACGATGGTGAGTACTCTTCCGCTAGTGATTCTGAAGAAATTGAACATGCACTACTTGCCACTGACCATGCAGCTAAGGCGGAGGTACATGTCAACCCGGGCGACGCTGATAGGTATGAAAGTCTTGTTGTGCAGCGTGTTCTTAGTACACAGGTCGCTTTGCCCGAGAAGAATCAGCGACACACTCTGTTCCATACAAAGGGTGTTGTGCAGGAGCGGTCAATTCGCATCATTATCGACAGCGGCAGTTGCAACAATTTGGCGAGTACCATGCTGGTCGAAAAGTTGTCGTTACCCACTCGTAAGCATCCAAACCCATATCACATTCAATGGCTTAATGATGGTGGTAAAATAAAAATCACGCGTTCCGTGCGAGTTCCTTTCTCCATGGGTGCTTATTCTGATTTTGTTGATTGTGATGTTATTCCCATGGAAGCATGCTCTTTGTTACTTGGTCGACCTTGGCAATATGATACTGATAGCTTGCATCATGGTCGTTCGAATCATTATTCTTTCATTTTTAAGGGTCAGAAAATAATTATACATCCAATGACACCTGAACAAATTGTTAAAGATGATCTTGCCCGAGCTGCTATAACTGCTAAACAACTTGATCCATCGCCCTCTGTTCCTTCTGAAATTAAGTTGAAGGCTCCTGTTTTACTTGCTACACGTGCTGATTTTGATGATCTACACGGTGCTCATTTGCCATGCTATGCACTTGTATGCTCTAGTGTCCTCATTTCACTTGATGATGCACCATCTTTGGCTATTCCCCCTATGGTTGCTAACCTTTTGCAGGAGTACGCTGATGTCTTTCCCAAAGACTTACCACCGGGTCTCCCACCGCTTCGTGGCATTGAGCACCAGATCGACCTCATTCCCGGTGCACAGCTTCCGAACCGCGCACCATACCGTACAAATCCGGATGAGACGAAGGAGATTCAGCGCCAGGTACAGGCGTTACTTGACAAAGGATACATTCGTGAGTCTCTTAGCCCTTGCTCTGTTCCTGTGTTACTTGTTCCCAAGAAGGATGGGTCATGGCGTATGTGTGTAGACTGTCGTGCTATTAATAACATCACTATTCGTTATCGCTATCCTATACCACGCCTTGATGATATGCTAGATGAGCTTAGTGGTGCCATTATTTTCACTAAGATTGATTTGCGTAGTGGTTACCACCAGATTAGAATGAAACTGGGTGATGAATGGAAAACAGCCTTCAAAACGAAATTTGGTTTATATGAATGGTTGGTTATGCCGTTTGGATTGACTAATGCTCCCAGCACTTTTATGCGAGTGATGAATGAAGTTCTGAGGCCCTTCATAGGATTGTTTGTGGTTGTTTATTTCGACGATATCCTTATTTACAGCAAATCTAAGAAAGAGCATTTGGAACATTTAAGTGCTGTTTTTGATGCATTGCGTGCCGCCCAGTTATTCGCTAACATGGAAAAATGCATCTTTTGCACACGACGTGTCTCGTTTCTTGGTTATGTTGTTACTCCATAGGGCATTGAGGTGGATAGCAGCAAGATTGCTGCCATTCGGGAGTGGCCTACACCGACGACGGTCACACAAATTCGGAGCTTTCTTGGACTTGCCGGTTTCTACCGCAGATTTGTTCGTGATTTTAGCTCCATTGCAGCGCCTCTACATGAGCTTACAAAGAAAGATGTGCCGTTTGCTTGGAGTGATTCGCAGGAGGAAGCGTTCAGCACTTTGAAAGATAAGTTAACCCAAGCTCCCCTATTGCAATTGCCTGATTTTAATAAAGTATTTGAGCTTGAATGCGATGCTAGCGGTATTGGGCTAGGTGCTGTTTTATTACAAGAAGGAAAACCAGTTGCTTATTTTAGTGAAAAATTAAGCGGTGCTAGTCTCAAATATTCTACTTATGATAAGGAGCTTTACGCGTTAGTGCGCACTTTACATACATGGCAGCACTATCTTTGGCATCGTGAGTTCATAATTCATTCTGATCATGAGGCTTTAAAACATATTCGTACCCAAACAAATCTGAACCGTCGTCATGCTAAATGGGTAGAATTCATTGAGTCTTTTCCTTACATTATTAAACACAAGAACAGGAAGGACAATGTTATTGCTGATGCTTTGTCTCGTCGCTATACCATGCTGTCACAGTTAGATTTTAAAATCTTTGGTTTGCACACTGTAAAAGATCAATATGTTGACGATGCTGATTTTAAAGATGCTTTCGGCCATTGTATTAATGGGAAACCATGGGGCAAATTTCACATACAGGATGGGTTCCTGTTTCGCGCTAACAAGCTGTGTGTTCCAGCTAGCTCGGTTCGTCTTTTGTTGTTACAGGAAGCACATGGAGGCGGTCTCATGGGGCACTTTGGCGTCTACAAGACACATGAGGTGTTGGCTGCCCACTTCTTTTGGCCTCGGATGCGCGCTGATGTTGAGCGCCTTGTTGCACGCTGCACTACTTGTCAGAAAGCTAAGTCACGGTTGAACAACCATGGTTTGTATATGCCTTTGCCTGTTCCTACTTCCCCTTGGATTGATATTTCGATGGATTTTGTTTTGGGATTGCCTAGAACTAAGAAGGGGAGGGATAGCATTTTTGTGGTTGTTGATCGATTCTCCAAAATGGCTCATTTCATACCTTGTCATAAGACTGATGACGCTAGCAATGTTGCTGAATTGTTTTTTAGAGAGATTATTCGTTTGCACGGTATTCCCAATACAATAGTCTCGGATCGTGATGCCAAGTTTCTGAGTCATTTTTGGAGATCTCTGTGGAATAAATTAGGAACTAAATTGCTGTTTAGCACCACTTGTCACCCTCAGACTGATGGTCAAACTGAGGTAGTTAATCGAACTTTGTCTACCATGCTTAGGGCTGTTTTAGACAAAAATTTGAAACGTTGGGAGGATTGCTTACCTCATGTTGAGTTTGCTTATAATCATGCAACACATTCTTCTACAAAGATGTGCCCTTTTCAAATTGTTTATGGTTACATTCCTAGGGCGCCTATTGCTTTGTGAGAAAACAAATGATGTCAAAGCCTGGATAGTATTTTGTGATGGGTCTTGGGGAACCTTCAGCGCAGGAGCAGCTGTTGTTTTAATTTCACCATCAAAAATCAAAACCTGCTATGCAGCAAGATTAGACTTCAACTGCATAAATAACATTGCAGAATACAAAGCCCTTCTCTTGGGGCTTTGAAAGATTAAGGCAATGGGAATAAGAAGGGCAATACTCAAATCCGACTCACAAGTCATTTCAGGTCACATTGACAAAAGTAGTAAAGAAAGGGACCCGAAGCTAGAGAAATATCTGGATGCAGTCTAAAGGATGGAAGCCTCTTTCGAAGGCTTCTCTATAAAAAACATCCCGAGAGGAGAAAACGAGCACACAGATTTGTTAGCTAAATCAGTGGCACAGGGGCTTCCATTACCATCGGAGGTATTCTTCGAAACAATAAAAGCACCTTCGGTCGAGCTCATGGAAAGAGCAGTGCTTACAATCTCACCAATACAAAGTGAAGATTGGAGGACTCAGATTGTATCTTTCCTCCAAGGCAATTGTCTTTCAGATGACGAAGTTTACAATAAAAGAATGGAAGCAAGAGCACGACCCTACATCATTATAGAAGGGGAGTTATACAAACAAGGAGTCTGCTCTCCATTACTCAAATGTTTGCCCAGAGCCGAAGGTCAAGAATTGATGAAGGAGATACATACAGGATTGTGTGGACTAATATTGGGTCTAGGCCTCTACTGGGGAAGGTTTTCAGACAAGGATTTTACTGGCAGAAGGCAACTTCAGATACAGCAAATTTGGTTCAAAAATGTGAAAATTGCCAAAGATGCGCCAGAGACTAGAAACAACCTTCGTCTTTAACCCAGCTAATACAACCTATTTGGCCACTGCAAAGGTGGGGCCTAGATTTGTTAGGTCCACTTCCACCAGCACAAGGCAACTTGAAATATGTTGCAGTGGCAGTGGAGTACTTCTCTAAGTGGATCGAAGCAAAGCCCTTAGCTACAATAACTTCGACCACAGTACATAAATTCTTTTGGCAAAATATTGTTTGCCGCTTCGGCGTGCCGAAGGCTATCATGGTTGACAACGTAACTCAATTCGATGCTGAAACATTCAAAACCTTTTGTGACCAGATTGGTACAAAAATACATTTTGCATCAGTGATACATCTGGAGTCAAATGGATTGGTAGAAAGAGCAAATGGAATTATAATAGCAGGAATAATGAAGTCAATCTTCAACCAGCCCAAAGGAAAGTGGCCTGACGAATTAATAAAGGTGGTGTGGAACCACAACACTGCCATTTCAAGGTCAACAGGCTTTACTCCTTTCAAGCTTGTGTTTGGTGATGAAGCAATAACACCGGAAGAAGCAAGAAGGGGCTCAATAAGGACCTTGGCTTCGACAGAAGATGAAGAAGGTTACAAAATAACAAAAGACACTATAGAAGGGACCAGGCTCCAAGCAGTAGACCACATCAATAAGTACCAGGCTGAAACAATCAAATGGCGCAACCGCAAGGTAAAACTGAAGAACATCAAGCCAGGACATTTGGTGCTTCATAGAGTGGCCAACCCAAATACAGTGGGGAAGCTTCAGCTCAAGTGGGAAGGTCCCTTTTTGGTGGTATCTTCGTCGAGACCTGGATCTTACAGGTTGAAAGACATGGATGTCAATGACATACCAAGGTCTTGGAATGCGGATGAGATTCAAAGATATTATGTATAAACTATGTAATTTTATTTTTTTCCCTATGGCACCCTTTTCCTTTCAAGAGGGGAGAAAGGTTTTTAATGGGGACATAGGTTTTAATTTTCATTTTTATGTAGCCCTGTGCAATACGAGGGCCAAATTCCCCCACATGTAAAATGTAAAATCTGGGACTACATCATCGAGTGTAAAAGCCATGAAGAAGCTCAAAAGTCATCCCTAAGGGGATGCAGAGCTAAGATGTCACCTAAGAGGTGAAGAAGCTCCAAAGTCGTTCCTAAAGGGACGCAGAGTAAGTTATGAAGCTCCAAAGTCGTTCCTAAGGGAATGCAGAGATAAAATACCACCTAAATCAAAGGTGAAGAAGCTCCAAAGTCGTTCCTAAGGGGATGCAGAGCTTAAATTCCACCTAAGTAAAAGGTGAAGAAGCTCCAAAGTCGTTCCCAAGGGAATGCAGAGCTTAAATACCACCTAAGTAAAAGGTGAAGAGACTCAAAAGTCGTTCCTAAGGGGATGCAGAGTCTGGGTGTGTTTTTGGCATACATTTGCATATTTCATCACATCATCTTTTGCATTCAAACAAACATACATTATACATTTGTACTCTTATCATCATCATGACATAAAGCATAGACATTAACAGGAAAAACAGGAGATGCCTCTCTTCGATGAGAAAATGTTTCGAAGATGCTTCATATGAAATGAAACTTCGTTGTATACGAAGATGCTTCGTCTCAAACAAAATCTGGTTGCATATGAAAATGCTTCGATGTGAACGAAAAGAAGGGAAGGTGTTTTTCGCCTTCGGCTCAAAAGGCTACCAACATTTGTTTCGTCCACAACAAAGCAATTCACACATGAAGCAAAAGGTAAAATGGTATTACAAGATATTTACAAATGCTTACAATAATTTGTTCACTATCAATTGCAACTTTTTGTCATATGGTACAAAGGATTTTCAAGTGTTTCTACAGATGACTACAAAAGGAGGTTCTAAGGTCTTCTTCAGCATTTCAGAACTAGCTTCGGCTCATCGACCTTCAGTGCCATCATTCTGTAGAATAACAAAGTACAAGGTAATCAGAAATATGATAAGGAAAAATCAAGGTAAAAGAACAAAGGTAAAGTCCCATACTGTGTTAAGCAGCTTTCGGGCTTCGTCTCTAGCCAATTCATGCCCTCCTGAAAGGGAATTAAGGTTACACCTAGTTCCTATATAATTTTGGTGGTTGAATTGCCCAACACAAATCTTTGGACTAACTAGTTTGCCCAAGTGTATAGATTATACAGGTGTAAAGGGTTCACACTCAGCCAATAAAAAGACCAAGTGTTGGATTCAATAAAGGAGCAAAGGGGCAACCGAGGGCACCCCTGGTCTGGCGCACCGGACTGTCCGGTGTGCCACCGGACAGTGAACAGTACCTGTCCGGTGCACCAGGGGACCCAGACTCAAACTCTTCACCCTCGGGATTTCTCGGAAGCCGGCGCGCTATAATTCACCGGACTGTCCGGTGTGCACCGGACATGTCCGGTGCTCCAAGGAAGCTCGGCCCCCGGAACTCGCCAGCCTCGGGTTCGCGCGGCAGCCGCTCCGCTAAAATTCACCGGACTGTCCGGTGTGCACCGGACTGTCCGGTGTGCCAGCGGAGCAACGGCTCTCTGTGGCGCCAACGGCTCCCTGCGCAGCATTAATTGCGCGCGCAGCGCGCGCAGACGTCAGGGCTGCCCATACCGTTGCACCGGACATCAAACAGTGCATGTCCGGTGTGCACCGGACACCCAGGCGGGCCCACAAGTCAGAAGCTCCAACGGCTAGAATCCAACGGCAGTGATGACGTGGCAGGGGCACCGGACTGTCCGGTGTGCACCGGACTGTCCGGTGCGCCATCGAACAGAAGCCTCCAGCCAACGGTCAAGTTTGGTGGTTGGGGCTATAAATACCCCAACCACCCCACATTCATTGCCATCCAAGTTTTCCAACTTCTAACCACTTACAAGAGCTAGGCATTCAAATCTAGACACATACAAAGAGATCAAATCCTCTCCAATTCCACTCAAGCCTTTAGTGACTAGCGAGAGAGATTTGCCGTGTTCTTTTGAGCTCTTGCGCTTGGATCGCATTCTTTCTTTCTCTTTTGCTTTTGTGATCAACACTCAATTGTAACCGAGGCAAGAGGCACCGATTGTGTGGTGGCCCTTGCGGGGAAGTTTTGTTCCCGGTTGATTGAGAAGAAGGAAAGCTCACTCGGTCCGAGGGACCGTTTGAGAGAGGGAAGGGTTGAAAGAAACCCGGCCTTTGTGGCCTCCTCAACGGGGAGTAGGTTTGCAAGAACCGAACCTCGGTAAAACAAATCCACGTGTCACTCTCTTTATTTGCTTGCGATTTGTTTTGCGCCCTTTCTTGCGGACTCATTTATTATTACTAACGCTAACACCGGCTTGTAGTTGTGATTATTTTTGTAAATTTCAGTTTCGCCCTATTCACCCCCCCTCTAGGCGACTATCAATTGGTATCAGAGCCCGGTGCTTCATTAGAGCCTAACCGCTCGAAGTGATGTCGGGAGATCACGCCAAGAAGGAGATGGAGACCGGCGACAAGCCCACTACAAGCCAAGGGAGCACCTCATCGGAAGAGTCCCGCACCAAGAAAAGGGAGAAGAAGAAGAACTCCTCCAAACGGAAGGAGAAAAGATCTTCCTCTTCTCACCACAAGGAGAAGAAGGAAAAATCTTCTTCTCACAAGCCGCATCGGAGTAGGGACAAGCACAAGAGGATGAGGAAGGTGGTCTACTACGAGACCGACACTTCATCGACATCTACCTCCGGCTCCGACGCGGCGTCCGTCACTTCTAAACGCCAAGAGCGTAAGAAGTATAGTAAGATTCCCCTACGCTATCCTCGTGTTCCTAAACATACACCTCTACTTTCCGTCCCATTAGGTAAACCACCAACTTTTAATGGTGAAGATTATGCTATGTGGAGTAATTTAATGCGATTTCATCTAACCTCTCTCCACAAGAGTATATGGGATGTTGTTGAGTATGGTGTACAGGTACCATCAATAGGGGATGAGGACTATGACACGGACGAAGTGGCCCAAATCGAGCACTTTAACTCCCAAGCCGCAACCATCCTCCTTGCCTCTCTAAGCAAGGAAGAATACAACAAAGTACAAGGGTTGAAGAACGCCAAAGAGATTTGGGATCTTCTCAAGACGGCGCACGAAGGTGATGAACTCACCAAGATCACCAAGCGGGAAACGATCGAGGGGGAGCTCGGTCGCTTCCGTCTTCGCCAAGGGGAGGAGCCACAAGACATGTACAACCGGCTCAAGACCTTGGTGAACCAAGTGCGCAACCTCGGGAGTACAAAGTGGGATGACCACGAAGTGGTTAAGGTTATTCTAAGAGCTCTTATTTTCCTTAACCCCACACAAGTTCAATTAATTCGTGGTAATCCAAGATATCCACTAATGACCCCCGAGGAAGTCATCGGGAATTTTGTGAGTTTTGAATGCATGATTAAGGGCTCCAAGAAGATCAACGAGCTTGACGAGCCTTCCACCTCCGAGGCGCAACCAATGGCCTTTAAGGCAACGGAGGAGAAGAAGGAGGAGTCTACACCAAGTAGACAACCAATTGACGCCTCCAAGCTCGACAATGAGGAGATGGCCCTAATCATCAAAAGCTTTAGGCAAATCCTCAAGCAACGGAAAGGGAAGGACTACAAACCCCGTTCCAAGAAGGTTTGCTACAAGTGTGGTAAGCCCGGTCACTTCATTGCAAAATGTCCTATGTCTAGTGACAGTGACAGGGGCGACGACAAGAAGGGAAGAAGAAAGGAGAAGAAGAAATACTACAAGAAGAAGGGCGGCGATGCCCATGTTTGTCGGGAGTGGAACTCCGACGAAAGCTCAAGCGACTCCTCCGACGACGAGGACGCCGCCAACATCGCCGTCGCCAAAGGCCTTCTCTTCCCCAACGTCGGCCACAAGTGTCTCATGGCCAAGGACGGCAAAAAGAAGGTAAAATCAAGGTCCTCCACTAAATATGAAACATCTAGTGATGAGGATGATGATAAAAATGAGGAGGATAACTTGCGCATTCTTTTTGCTAACCTTAACATGGAACAAAAGGAAAAATTAAATGAACTAATTAGTGCCATCCATGAAAAGGATGATCTCTTGGACTCCCAAGAGGACTTCCTAATCAAGGAGAATAAGAAACATGTTAAGGTTAAAAATGCTTACGCTCTACAAGTTGAAAAATGTGAAAAACTGTCTAGTGAGCTAAGCACTTGCCGTGAGATGATTGACAACCTTAGAAATGAAAATGCTACTTTAAATGCTAAGGTTGATTCACATGTTTGTAATGTTTCAATTACCAATCTTAGAGATGATAACGTTGACTTGCTTGCTAAGATTGATGAATTGAATGCATCTCTTGCTAGCCTTAGATTAGAGAATGAAAATTTAATTGCTAAGGCTAAAGATTTTAATATTTGCAATGCTACTATTTCCGACCTTAGAACTAAGAATGAAAAGTTGCATGCTAAGGTTGTAGAACTTAAATCTTGCAAACCCTCTACATCAAATGTTGAGCATGTTTCTATCTGCACTAGATGTAGAGATATTAATGTTGATGCTATCCATGATCACCTAGCCTTAATTAAAAAACAAAATGATCATATAGCTAAACTAGATGCTAAAATTGCCGAGCACAACTTAGAAAATGAGAAATTTAAATTTGCTCGTAGCATGCTTTATAATGGGAGACGCCCTGGCATCAAGGATGGCATTGGCTTCCAAAGGGGAGACAATGTCAAACTTAATGCCCCTCCTAAGAACTTGTCTAACTTTGTTAAGGGCAAAGCTCCCATGCCTCAGGATAATGAGGGTTACATTTTATACCCTGCAGGCTATCCTGAGAGCAAAATTAGGAAGATTCATTCTAGGAAGTCTCACTCTGGCCCTAACCATGCTTTCATGTATAAGGGTGAGACATCTAGTTCTAGGCAACCAACCCGTGCCAAGTTGCCTAAGAAGAAAATTCCTAATGCATCAAATGATCATGCCATTTCATTTAAAACTTTTGATGCATCTTATGTGCTTACTAGCAAATCCGGCAAAGTAGTTGCTAAATTTGTTGGGGGCAAACACAAGGGCTCCAAGACTTGTGTTTGGGTACCCAAAGTTCTTGTATCTAATGCCAAAGGACCCAAAACAGTTTGGGTACCTAAAGTCAAGAACTAAATTTGTTTTGTAGGTTTATGCATCCGGGGGCTCAAGTTGGATACTCGACAGCGGGTGCACAAACCACATGACCGGGGAGAAAAGGATGTTCTCCTCATATGAGAAAAACAAAGACCCCCAACGAGCTATCACATTTGGGGATGGAAATCAAGGGTTGGTCAAAGGTTTGGGTAAAATTGCTATTTCACCTGACCATTCCATTTCCAATGTTTTTCTTGTTGATTCATTAGATTACAACTTGCTTTCTGTTTCCCAATTATGTCAAATGGGCTACAACTGTCTTTTTACTGATATAGGTGTCACTGTCTTTAGAAGAAGTGATGATTCAATAGCATTTAAGGGTGTGTTAGAGGGTCAGCTATACTTAGTAGATTTTGATAGAGCTGAGCTCGACACATGTTTAATTGCTAAGACTAACATGGGTTGGCTCTGGCACCGCCTACTAGCCCATGTTGGGATGAAGAATCTTCATAAGCTTCTAAAGGGAGAGCACATTTTAGGACTAACCAATGTTCATTTTGAGAAAGACAGGATTTGTAGCGCATGCCAAGCAGGGAAGCAAGTTGGCACTCATCATCCACACAAGAACATAATGACGACTGACAGGCCACTGGAGCTCCTACACATGGATCTATTCGGCCCGATCGCTTACATAAGCATCGGCGGGAGTAAGTACTGTCTAGTTATTGTGGATGATTATTCTCGCTTCACTTGGGTATTCTTTTTACAGGAAAAATCTCAAACCCAAGACACCTTAAAAGGATTCTTAAGACGGGCTCAAAATGAGTTTGGCTTAAGGATCAAGAAAATAAGAAGCGACAACGGAACGGAGTTCAAGAACTCTCAAATTGAAGGCTTCCTTGAGGAGGAGGGCATCAAGCATGAGTTCTCTTCTCCCTACACACCTCAACAAAATGGTGTAGTGGAGAGGAAGAATCGAACTCTATTGGACATGGCAAGAACCATGCTTGATGAGTACAAGACACCGGACCGGTTTTGGGCCGAAGCGGTCAACACCGCCTGCTACGCCATCAACCGGTTATATCTTCACCGAATCCTCAAGAAGACATCCTACGAACTCCTAACCGGTAAAAAGCCCAACATTTCATACTTTAGAGTTTTTGGTAGCAAATGCTTTATTCTTGTTAAAAGAGGTAGAAAATCTAAATTTGCACCTAAAACTGTAGAAGGCTTTTTACTAGGATATGACTCAAACACAAGGGCATATAGAGTCTTTAACAAGTCCACTGGACTAGTTGAAGTCTCATGTGACGTTGTGTTTGATGAAACTAACGGCTCTCAAGTAGAGCAAGTTGATCTTGATGAGATAAGTGAAGAACAGGCTCCATGCATAGCGCTAAGGAACATGTCCATTGGGGATGTGTGTCCTAAGGAATCCGAAGAGCCTCCACATGCACAAGATCAACCATCCTCCTCCACGCAAGCATCTCCACCAACTCAAAATGAGGATGAAGCTCAAGTTGATGAAGGACAAAATCAAGAAGATGAGCCACCTCAAGATGATGGCAATGATCAAGGGGGAGATGCAATTGATCAAGAAAAGGAGGATGAGGAAGAACCAAGACCGCCACACCCAAGAGTCCACCAAGCAATCCAACGAGATCACCCCGTCGACACCATCCTCGGCGACATTCATAAGGGGGTAACTACTCGATCTCGGGTTGCTCATTTTTGTGAACATTACTCTTTTGTTTCCTCCATTGAGCCACACAGGGTAGAGGAAGCTCTCCAAGATTCGGATTGGGTGGTGGCGATGCAAGAGGAGCTCAACAATTTCACGAGGAACGAGGTATGGCATTTAGTTCCACGTCCTAACCAAAATGTTGTAGGAACCAAATGGGTCTTCCGCAACAAACAAGATGAGCATGGTGTGGTGACAAGGAACAAAGCTCGACTCGTGGCCAAAGGGTATTCACAAGTCGAAGGTTTGGATTTTGGTGAAACCTATGCACCCGTAGCTAGGCTTGAGTCAATTCGCATATTATTGGCCTATGCTACTTACCATGGCTTTAAGCTCTATCAAATGGACGTGAAAAGTGCCTTCCTCAACGGACCAATCAAGGAAGAGGTCTATGTTGAGCAACCTCCCGGCTTTGAAGACAGTGAGTACCCTAACCATGTCTATAGGCTCTCTAAGGCGCTTTATGGGCTCAAGCAAGCCCCAAGAGCATGGTATGAATGCCTAAGAGATTTCCTTATTGCTAATGGCTTCAAAGTTGGGAAGGCCGATCCTACACTCTTTACTAAAACTCTTGAAAATGACTTGTTTGTATGCCAAATTTATGTTGATGATATTATATTTGGGTCCACTAACGAGTCTACATGTGAAGAGTTTAGTAGGATCATGACACAGAAATTCGAGATGTCGATGATGGGGGAGTTGAAGTATTTTCTAGGATTCCAAGTCAAGCAACTCCAAGAGGGCACCTTCATTAGCCAAACGAAGTACACTCAAGACATTCTTGCTAAGTTTGGGATGAAGGATGCCAAACCCATCAAGACACCCATGGGAACTAATGGGCATCTCGACCTCGACACGGGAGGTAAGTCCGTGGATCAAAAGGTATACCGGTCGATGATTGGTTCATTGCTTTATTTATGTGCATCTCGACCGGACATTATGCTTTCCGTTTGCATGTGTGCAAGATTCCAATCCGACCCTAAGGAATCACACCTTACGGCCGTAAAACGAATCTTGAGATATTTGGCTTATACACCTAAGTTTGGGCTTTGGTACCCTCGGGGATCCACATTTGATTTACTTGGTTATTCGGATGCCGATTGGGCGGGGTGCAAAATCAATAGGAAGAGCACATCGGGGACTTGCCAGTTCTTGGGAAGATCCTTGGTGTCTTGGGCTTCAAAGAAGCAAAATTCGGTCGCTCTTTCCACCGCCGAAGCCGAGTACATTGCCGCAGGACATTGTTGCGCGCAATTGCTTTGGATGAGGCAAACCCTGCGGGACTACGGTTACAAATTAACCAAAGTCCCTTTGCTATGTGATAATGAGAGTGCAATTAAGATGGCCGACAATCCCGTCGAGCATAGCCGCACTAAGCACATAGCCATTCGGTATCATTTTCTTAGGGATCACCAACAAAAGGGGGATATCGAGATTTCTTACATTAATACTAAAGATCAATTAGCCGATATCTTTACCAAGCCACTTGATGAACAATCTTTTACCAGACTTAGGCATGAGCTCAATATTCTTGATTCTAGAAATTTCTTTTGCTAAGCTTGCACACATAGCTCTTTTGAATACCTTTGATCATATCTCTTTTATATGCTATGACTAATGTATTTTCAAGTTTGTTTCAAACCAAGTCATAGGTATATTGAAAGGGAATTGGAGTCTTCGGCGAAGACAAAGGCTTCCACTCCGTAACTCATACTTCGCCACCACTCCGAGCAACTCTCTCTTCTTTGGGGGAGAAATGAGCATCAAGGAAAAGGACTTCATCCTTGGGGGAGAGAGTAAAAGCTCAAACGCAAAAGGACTTCGTCTTTGGTATAATCTTAACTCACTTATTTATGACCAAAGGGGAAGATTGCACTTCAAGGGCTCTAATGATTCCGTTTTTGGCGATTCATGCCAAAAAGGGGGAGAAATGAGCCCAAAGCAAAAGGACCGCACCACCACCACCAAATTCAAAAACTTAGTGCTTTCCAAAAGTCTTTATCATTTGGTATTCTATTGTGTTCAAAAGGGGGAGAAAGTAGTATTTCAAAAATGGTATATCAAAACCCTCTTGAACACTAAGAGGTGGATCTCTTTCAGGGGGAGTTTTGTTTAGTCAAAGGAAAAGCATTTGAAACAGGGGGAGGAAATTTCAAATCTTGAAAATGCTTTTGCAAACTCTTATTTATTTACCTTTGACTATTTGCAAAAGATCTATGAAAAGGATTTACAAAAGGTTTTGCAAAAACAAAACAAGTGGTGCAAACGTGGTCCAAAATGTTATATAAGAAAGAAACATTCCTTGCATATCTTGTAAGTAGTTATATTGGCTCAATTCCAAGCAACCTTTACACTTACATTATGCAAACTAGTTCAATTATGCACTTCTATATTTGCTTTGGTTTGTGTTGGCATCAATCACCAAAAAGGGGGAGATTGAAAGGGAATTAAGGTTACACCTAGTTCCTATATAATTTTGGTGGTTGAATTGCCCAACACAAATCTTTGGACTAACTAGTTTGCCCAAGTGTATAGATTATACAGGTGTAAAGGGTTCACACTCAGCCAATAAAAAGACCAAGTGTTGGATTCAATAAAGGAGCAAAGGGGCAACCGAGGGCACCCCTGGTCTGGCGCACCGGACTGTCCGGTGTGCCACCGGACAGTGAACAGTACCTGTCCGGTGCACCAGGGGACCCAGACTCAAACTCTTCACCCTCGGGATTTCTCGGAAGCCGGCGCGCTATAATTCACCGGACTGTCCGGTGTGCACCGGACATGTCCGGTGCTCCAAGGAAGCTCGGCCCCCGGAACTCGCCAGCCTCGGGTTCGCGCGGCAGCCGCTCCGCTAAAATTCACCGGACTGTCCGGTGTGCACCGGACTGTCCGGTGTGCCAGCGGAGCAACGGCTCTCTACGGCGCCAACGGCTCCCTGCGCAGCATTAATTGCGCGCGCAGCGCGCGCAGACGTCAGGGCTGCCCATACCGTTGCACCGGACATCAAACAGTGCATGTCCGGTGTGCACCGGACACCCAGGCGGGCCCACAAGTCAGAAGCTCCAACGGCTAGAATCCAACGGCAGTGATGACGTGGCAGGGGCACCGGACTGTCCGGTGTGCACCGGACTGTCCGGTGCGCCATCGAACAGAAGCCTCCAGCCAACGGTCAAGTTTGGTGGTTGGGGCTATAAATACCCCAACCACCCCACATTCATTGCCATCCAAGTTTTCCAACTTCTAACCACTTACAAGAGCTAGGCATTCAAATCTAGACACATACAAAGAGATCAAATCCTCTCCAATTCCACTCAAGCCTTTAGTGACTAGCGAGAGAGATTTGCCGTGTTCTTTTGAGCTCTTGCGCTTGGATCGCATTCTTTCTTTCTCTTTTGCTTTTGTGATCAACACTCAATTGTAACCGAGGCAAGAGGCACCGATTGTGTGGTGGCCCTTGCGGGGAAGTTTTGTTCCCGGTTGATTGAGAAGAAGGAAAGCTCACTCGGTCCGAGGGACCGTTTGAGAGAGGGAAGGGTTGAAAGAAACCCGGCCTTTGTGGCCTCCTCAACGGGGAGTAGGTTTGCAAGAACCGAACCTCGGTAAAACAAATCCACGTGTCACTCTCTTTATTTGCTTGCGATTTGTTTTGCGCCCTTTCTTGCGGACTCATTTATTATTACTAACGCTAACACCGGCTTGTAGTTGTGATTATTTTTGTAAATTTCAGTTTCGCCCTATTCACCCCCCCTCTAGGCGACTATCACCTCCCTTAGCCCAAATTTGGGTAATAAACCTGTTCCCTATGCTTCGGTCTGCGGTTGGAACGTCAACCAGATCCGATAAAGAAAGATTGAAATTTGGCCTGTTGATAGCTCTCGCATGATTGCATCCGGCTTTTATGAAGGCGGCAACTGTACCACGAGAAGCCACCAGCGCACAGAAGTCTCCATGGCCGATTATGTAGCATCCCAAAAATTCAAATCTTGAAATTTTCTCGAACTTGCTCTAAATTCAAAATGAATTTCAAATTTCATTTCAAAATGTTTGTTTGCGAGTTGATATCAACAAATAAATTATAGTGGTCTATATTCTCTCCAAAATCCTCCTCAAAATATCCTACAAATATTTCCCCAGTGATCCCCCTCAAATTCTTTCCAGACATACTGCTCAGATATTTCCCCAGTAACCCCCTTTGATTTCTTTCCAGAAATACTGCCAAAATATTCCACCGATGTATCTCCGGATATTTTCCTCTTGAGAAATACCTTCAGAATCATTTTTCAAGACCCTACAAATATTTTCTTCATAACTTTCCTCATGCTCATACGTATATGTATGCCTCCGGTGTCATACAGTGAGCTCTACAAGCTAATCTCACTTATACAAGACAAATACATGCTAATCTCCCACTAATCCTCTCATCCTCCCACTAATCCTCTCATCCCTCCCCCTAATCCCCCCACCATGGCTATAAATAGAGGGGCAAGGGCCTCCTCTCATCCCACCCCAAGCCATTTCATGGCAACTCTCTCCCCCCCACACACCCACTCCATGTTCCACACAAGCACACACTAGCACAAGGATCGTTCGATCGTTCTTCGATCGTTCGTCCCCTGTTCTTAGTTTGTTCGTTCGTTCGTCCGATCGTTCGATCGTTCGTCCGATCGTTCATGGTTCGTTCGTCCGTTCGTCCGATCGTTCGTCCGTTCGTTCGTCCAAATAATCTTTTTTCCTACCGTTATGCTGCCGAAATTCCGATCGTTCGTTCGTTCGATCATTCGATCGTTCATCGTTCGTTCATAGTTCCTATTCATCGTTCATCGTTCGTTCATAGTCCCTATTCATCGTTCTTCCAGATAATCTTTGTCCTGTCGTTATGCTGCCAAAATTCTGATTGTTCGTTCGTTCGATCATTCGATCGTTCATCGTTCGTTCATAGTCCCTATTCATCGTTCATCGTTCGTTCATAGTCCCTATTCATCGTTCTTCCAGATAATCTTTGTCCTGCCGTTATGCTGCCGAAATTCCGATCGTTCGTTTGTACGATCATTCGATCGTTCGTCCGTTCGTTCGTCCAAATAATCTTTTCCTGCCGTTATGCTGCCGAAATTCCGATCGTTCGTTCGTCTGATCATTCGATCGTTCGTCCGTTCGTTCATAGTTCCTATTCATCGTTCATCGTTCGTTCATACGAACTATTCACTATCACTATTCACCATTACTATTCACCATTACTATTCACCATTACTATTCATCGTTGCTGCTCACATATACTATTCATCATCGTTACTATTTACCATTACTATTCATCATCGTTACTATTCACCGATGATATCTATAATTTCTTTTCCATCGTCACTATTCATCGTTACTAATCATCGTTACTATTCATCGATTAGCCAATCACCCCAAATTTCAACTACTCATACATCATGCTGTCCAGTCCACCTAAGACCAGCCAGACCCATATTCCAGTCATACGAACTTCGGTGACTGTGATTTTCCTTCCAGTAGGGAACTTCCCATCTGGTCACCCATCCCAGGTTTCCCCAAGTTGAGCACGCTTGACTTTGAGATTCCTTCGAACCAGGCTTCCAAACTCAGATTCCAATAATTCTTGTTTCTAAATTCTTATCAAACTATTCCCTATCCAACCATGTCATCTCTTAAGCATGGTTCATATTCCAGAAGACTCCCAAAATACTCTTGTCCCATATTCTGCCTATAACTCTCTTGTTCATACTAAGTCAGACGATTCATTCATCACTATTCTCACCAACAGTGAACTTCACTGTGCTACACCACATACACCCAGCTATAAATACACCCAACTACCCTCTCCCTCTCCACACACACTCAACACCCTCAACCAAGGCAAACACCCCACCCACTCAGTTACTCCGCTCTGCCGGCTACACGCATAGTGTCGCTTCGCCTCCAGTCCACCCTCCTGGTAAGCACCTCCGCTCCACCACCAGTAATATCTCAACACCACATGACACATATTCTACTCAAGACTCTACCCATCCATGTATCACTATTCTGACCACTATACTAAATATTTGTTGGTATACTTGCTTGTCTGTATGTTTGCTTGTTCATGTTGCATAGTTATCGGAGCGTTCGTGCCGTCTCGTGGAGGCTAGATCTACAAGTCTACGCCAGGCGGTGGAACCAGAAGCCAGTTCCGCGAGCTCTCCTTCCCCCTTCGTCGAATAAGCACGGCAAACTCACTGGATCCCTTTGATGCATAAATTACCTATGATTTTTCAACCACAACCCTCAACCTGTTATTTTATGCATGATATGATTTTGAGACAAGTTATTATGGCCACCCAGCCGCTTGCCGCAATCAATCCCTGATATATATGTTCTAAATGATTTGAGAACAGGTGTGAGTTTTCAAAAGAAAATGCTTTTCAAAATGTGTGTGATGAAGGGTTTTCACCCTTATCACCTTGTGAGTGGGATAATCAGGGACTCCCTGGTTTAGGGGAGGGCCTGAGGTGTTGGCTCAGCTGGTTTAGGCGTGAGTAGAAGGATTGTCCCCTCATATAAGGACCGGTTTGTCATCTTCACTACATGTACTCTTTAATAGTACAACCACTCGAGACTGTGTGGGCAGTCACTCAATCTGAACTCGTACGGTCCAACCCCAGGGTTATGAAGGCTGGGGAGCACCGGGAGGATAAGGAGGGGGAAAGTTTTGTCCGGTTTGGACATGGTGGTGGCCTGACTCCTTCCGGATAACCGTTAAGGTTAGGACGTGCGGGGAAAGAAAGAGATTCGGATTCGGATCTCATTGATCATGAGATCGCAGAGCCGGACTAGTGGGTAAAGTGTACACCTCTGATTCGGATTCCACGGGTGAAGGTGGGCTGCTGAGTACGTTTGTACTCACCCTTGATTATTTGTTGTTTTTCAGAAAAAGGAGATCGGGTAAGAGTTACGACCGTTCCCAACCTTGCCTGTGGCTATTGGACCGCTGATTTGCTTCACTGCGTATATCGTGCTGCTTCAGCCCCACTCTGATGATATGTCTTGAGTTGTGGACCAACTCTTAAGCAGATCTGGAATCATCTGATGTATAAATGTGTTTACTAGCCTCCTGGGACTAGTAATTGTATCACATTTGAGTCCCAGAGGATCGGGACGCTTTAGATTATGACTTCATCAAGGACATTAACCTCCTTTTCAATACATTCAAGTGCCCCAGGTATATCTTCGGCAGAGAGGCTGGTTTCCTCAGATGCAGCCCCAATTGAATTGAAAATGCTTCTCAATCGAGCGGTGCATTGGCTTGCAAACTCGAATCATCTCTCCTTCAGAGCCCTCAACGCTTCACTAAGCTTCGTATTTTTCTCAGTCTCAACCTTAAGTGTTGCTTTCAAAGCTTTGTTTTCCTGGTTGAATCGATTAGAGTTTTCCTTCAAATGTGCCTGAGCATCTGCCAGTTCTTTACCCAACTTCTTGTTTTGAGCTTGCGCTTCGGCAAGGGACCCTTCTGCTGAACATAGCATTTTGTCTTTTTCCTTCAAAGAGTCTTCGAGTTCTTTGACCTTATATTCTAAACCTTTAATAATTTCGTTCTTCCTATCTTCATCATCTTGTTTCATTTTTAAAGCTTTGCTCATCAACATGCTCTGAAAAAACGAACTCGAAATTAAAATATTTAAGCTAATACGAACACATCAGTGGTAACTTGCAGAAGGGTTCTTACTTTAAAGTTGGAATAAAACAGACTGCCTATGATGTGTTGTTGCCTGTAGCAGCTGATATCCTTTTCAAGCTTCGGGAATCTGACCTCTTCGACAGGGTGCCTATAATTTTTGTACCAGCACGATCGCGGATGCATCCCATGATTTCTTCGTCAACTCCGCCAAAGAATACCAATCCAGGCTGGTAGCCACACGAGATAGCAAATTCCTTCAACTCTGCCATATCCTCTTCGGAAAGTTGTTGGCCGCCTAGGTGCCATAGGTCCAAGTCTGCTTCTTCCGAAGAGATTTCTTTAGCCTTCTTCCCTTTGTCTGAAACTTCTGTGGCTATCTCCTCCATAGCCATGTCTGATATAATTTTCTTAATTTTGGACATGGTGGCTATGAGATCTTCGCCTTCAGTTGCAACAGTAGCTTCAGCATCAGTAGATTTGACAGTCTTGTCTGCCGAAGCTGGAGGCGGGGTTTGCTCAATTGCCTCCAGTATGTTCATCATACGTCGCTTTTTCTGGCCCCCGTCTCTTCCATCGGTAGCCGAAGGGATTTCCTTTTTCTGTAAAAGGTTTGTCAGTTCCAATCCCAGAGGACTTAGCAGCTTGAATGGTGGGGATTCGGTCATTCAAAGGGAAATGTGCCCTTGGGCAATTTCTATTATGTTTTGGTGATTAAGTACCCAACACATCTAATTGAGTTCTTATGTGCTAAATGAAGAGAAAAGTGCAAATCAAGACATGAGGTATGTTTCTAGACTTAGTACATTGTTTTGAGTACTAACATATTTTGTCTAAGTGCTAGAAATAGGAAAAGAAAGAATTGCAAAAGACTTGGATGTGTGCAGCCAAAGTCCAGCTCTACCTGGCACACCGGGCTGTCTGGTGGTGCACCGGGCAGTGTCCGGTGCGCTAGGCTGGTTTCCGGTGAACAGGCCGCTCTCGGGAAAAGTTTGGCGGCGTACGACTATAATTCACCGGAATGTCTGGTGGTGCACCGGACTGTCCGGTGAGCCAACTATCGTCTGCGCCAACGGTCGGCCGCGCAATCCGCTGACGACGCATGGTAGCTCCAACGGTTGGCAGCGGGCACCGGACTGTCCAGTGTGCACCAGACAGTGTCCGATGCACCAACTGGCCCAGAGCTGCAACGATCGTCTGTGACAGAAAAGGAAGGAGATCGGCACCAGACAGGCTACAGTAGCTGTCCGGTGGTGCACCGGACTGTCCGGTGCACCATCTGACAGAAGGCAAGTTTGGCCTTCCTTGATTGGTCTCCAACGGCTCCTAGCTGCCTTAGGGCTATAAAAGTGACCCCTAGGCGCATGGAGGAGCTACCCAAGCATTCACTAAGCATTCTAAGGCATCTAGACTCTGCTCTCGCGCATTCGCTTTGTTGTGTTAGAGATTTGAGCTCCATTCGAGTCGAGAACTCCCTGTGTGTCATTTGAGCTCAAGTCTTCACTTGTGTGCGTTGGTGTGCTGTGTTTTTGAGTCTTGTGTGCGTTGCTCTTCCCAACCTTACTCTTACGCGTTCTTTGTGATCAATCTTGTAAGTGCGAGAGGCTCCAACTTGTGGAGATTCCTCGCAAACGGGAAAAGGATATAAGGAAGAAAAGTCGTGGTATTCAAGTTGATCATTGGATCACTTGAAAGGGGTTGAGTGCAACCCTCGTCCATTAGGACGCCACAACGTGGAAGTAGGCAAGTGTTACTTGGCCGAACCACGGGATAAAATCGCGTGTCTCTTGTGATTGCTCTCTCTTTGATTGTCTGTGTTCGCAAGAGCTCGTCTCATTGACTTGATTAACCCACACTAATATCTTTATAATCAAGGTTGTTGGAATTTAGTGTTGAATTTTACAGGATCACCTATTCACCCCCTCTAGGTGCTCTCAATTGGTATCGGAGTCGTTCTCTTCACTTAAGGTACTAACCGCTCGAAGAGATCGATCCTAAGGGAAAGGGGATGGTGGTCAACGACAATGAGAAGGAGTCCCTATTCAACGAGCCAAGAGACGACAAGCCCACTGACTCTAGCTTGAGTCACAAGAAGAAGGACGGGAAGAAGAAGAGGCGCATCAAGAAGATCATCTACTACGAAAAGAAGGGAAGGACGGGACGACGACGATGACTCCTCGTCAAAGAAGAAACCGGTGAATCAAAACTATTAATTTGATTATTCTTGTGTTCCATTTAATTCTAATGCTCATTTGCTATCAATTCCACTTGGGAAACCTCCACACTTTGATGGAGAAGACTACTCTTTTTGGAGTCACAAGATGCGTAGTCACTTATTTTCTCTCCATCCTAGTATCTGGGAGATTGTTGAAAACAGAATGCATTTTGATAGTACTGATAATCCCGTTTTCATAGATGAGCAATATCATAAGAATGCACAAGCTACTACTGTTTTGCTAGCATCCTTGTGTAGGGATGAATACAACAAGGTGAGCGGCTTGGACAACGCTAAGCAAATATGGGACACCCTCAAAATATCGCATGAGGGAAACGACGCCACCATGATCACCAAAATGGAGTTGGTGGAAGGCAAACTGGGGAGATTTGTGATGATCAGGGGAGAGGAGCCAACACAAACCTACAACAGGCTCAAGACCCTCATCAACAAGATTAGAAGCTATGGAAGCACAAGATGGATGGACCACGACGTCGTCTGACTTATGCTATGGTCATTCACGGTAATTGACCCCCATCTTGTCAATCTCATTCGTGAAAACCCTAGGTACACCAAGATGACGCCCGAGGAGATACTCAGAAAATTCATGAGCGGGCGCATGATGGTAAAAGAGGCACGATACGTGGATGACGCCTTGAACGGTCCACTACCCATCTATGAGCCGCAGCCGGTTGCTCTCAAAGCAACAAGCAGCAAGGAGGCACTACTAAGCAAGGTGGCTCAAGTGGAGGCTGCCGGACTCAATGAAGATGAGATGGCGCTTATCATTAAGCGTTTCGAGACTACGCTCAAAGGACGCAAAGAATATCCCTCCAAGAATAAGGCAAAGGGAAAGCACTCCTGCTTCAAATGCGGTAAGACTGGTCATTTTATAGCTCAATGCCCCGATAATAATAATGACCAGTAACAAGAAAAGTATGGGAAGAGGGAGAAGAAGAAGGTTTACAAGAAGGCGAAGGGCGAGGCACACCTTGGAAAAGAATGGGATTCGAACTGCTCTTCATCCGACTCCGACGATGAAGGACTAGCAGCCTCAGCCTTCAACAAGTCTTCTCTCTTCCCCAACGAATGCCACACTTGCCTCATGGCCAAGGAGAAGAAGGTTTATGCATCCGGGGGCTCAAGCTGGATTATCGACAATGGATGCACAAACCACATGACAGGGGGAAAGAAGATGTTCACCTCCTACGTCAAGAATAAGGATTTCCAGGATACGATCATCTTTGGAGATGGGAACCAAGGCAAGGTCAAAGGCTTGGGCAAGATAGCCATCACCAATGAGCACTCCATATCAAACGTATTTCTAGTAGAGTCGCTTGGTTACAACCTCCTGTCTGTAAGTCAATTGTGCCACATGGGCTACAATTGTTTGTTTACAAATGTTGATGTTTCTGTCTTTAGAAGGAGTGATGATTCATTAGCGTTTAAGGGTGTATTAGACGACAAACTCTACTTAGTTGATTTTTCGAAAGAGGAGGCCGATCTAGATGCATGCTTAATAGCTAAGACTAGCATGGGCTGGCTGTGGCATCGCCGTCTAGCACATGTTGGGATGAAGAACCTTCATAAACTTCTAAAGGGAGAACATGTGTTAGGACTAACCAATGTCTGCTTCGAGAAAGATAGACCTTGTGCAGCTTGTCAGGCAGGGAAACAGGTGGGAAGCACTCATCACAGCAAGAATGTGATGACAACATCAAGACCACTAGAGCTTCTTCACATGGATATTTTTGGACCCGTCGCCTACCTCAGCATCGGGGGAAGTATGTATGGTCTTGTAATTGTTGATGATTTTTCCCGCTTCACTTGGGTATTCTTTTTGCAGGATAAATTAGAAACCCAAGGGACCCTAAAGCGCTTTCTAAGGAGGGCACAAAACGAATTTGAGCTCAAGGTGAAAAAGATAAGAAGCGACAACGGGTCCGAGTTCAAGAATTTGCAAGTTGAGGAATATCTTGAGGAGGTAGGCGTCAAGCACGAGTTCTCCGCTCCCTACACACCACAGCAAAACGGTGTGGTAGAGAGGAAGAACAAGACGCTTATCAACATGGCGAGGACGATTCTTGGAGAGTTCAAGACGCCTGAGCGGTTTTGGTCGGAAACTGTGAACACAGCCTGCCACGCCATAAACCGGCTATATCTGCATCGCCTCCTCAAGAAGACCTCCTACGAACTCCTTACCGGTAACAAACCTAATGTCTCTTACTTTCGTCTATTTGGGAGCAAATGCTACATTTTGGTGAAGAAAGGTAGACATTCCAAATTTGCTCCCAAAGCTGTAGAAGGGTTTTTACTAGGATATGACTCAAATACAAAGGCATATAGGGTCTTCAACAAATCATCGGGTTTGGTTGAAGTCTCTAGTGACGTTGTATTTGATGAGACTAATGGCTCTCCAAGAGAGCAAGTTGATCTTGATGACATAGATGAAGATGATGTTCCGACGGCCGCAATACGCACGATGGCGATAGGTGAGGTGCGACCACAGGAACAACAGGAGCAAGATCAACCATCTTCCTCTACAATGGTGCATCCCCCAACTCAAGATGATGGACAGGTTCATCAAGAAGAGGCGCGTGATCAAGGGGGAGCACAAGAAGAACAAGTTATGGAGGAAGAAGCACCATGGGACCCTCCAACTCAAGTCCGAGCAACAATCCAAAGAAATCACCCCGTCGATCAGAATCTGGGTGACATAAGCAAGGGACTAACAACTCGCTCACGTTTAGCTAATTTTTGTGAGCATTACTCGTTTGTCTCTTCTATTGAGCCTTTCAGGGTAGAAGATGCCTTGCAGGATTCGGACTAGGTGTTGGCCATGCAGGAAGAGCTCAACAACTTCAAGAGGAATGAAGTTTGGAGCCTGGTGCCACGCCCAAAGAAAAATGTTGTGGGAACCAAGTGGGTGTTCCGCAACAAGCAAGACGAGCACGGGGTGGTGACAAGAAACAAGGCTCGACTTGTGGCAAAAGGTTATGCCCAAGTCGCAGGTTTGGATTTCGAGGAGACTTTTGCTCCTGTGGCTAGGCTAGAGTCTATTCGAATTTTATTAGCCTATGCCGCTCACCACTCTTTCAGGTTGTTTCAAATGGATGTGAAGAGCGCTTTCCTCGACGGGCCAATCAAGGAGGAGGTCTACGTGGAACAACCCCCTGGCTTTAAAGATGACAGGTACCCCGACCATGTGTTCAAGCTCTCTAAGGCACTCTATGGACTTAAGCAAGCCCCAAGAGCATGGTATGAATACCTTAGAGATTTCTTAATTGCTAATGCTTTCAAGGTTGGGAAAGCCGATCCCATTCTTTTCACTAAGACTTGTGATGGTGACCTTTTTGTGTGCCAAATTTATGTCGATGACATAATATTTGGTTCTACTAACCAAAAGTCTTGTGAGGAGTTTAGCAGGGTGATGACTCAAAATTTTGAGATGTCAATGATGGGCGAGTTGAATTATTTCCTTGGGTTCCAAGTGAAGCAACTCAAGGATGGCACCTTCTTCTCCCAAACGAAGTACACTCAAGATCTTCTCAAGCGGTTTGGGATGAAGGATGCCAAGCCCGCGAAGACACCTATGGGAACCGACGGGCATGTCGACCTCAACAAAGGAGGTAAGTCCGTTGATCAAAAGGCATACCGGTCAATGATAGGGTCATTACTTTATTTATGTGCTAGTAGACCAGATATTATGCTTAGCGTATGCATGTGTGCTAGATATCAATCCGACCCAAGGGAATGTCACCTTGTGGCCGTTAAGCGGATTCTTAGATATTTAGTTTCTACGCCTTGCTTCGGGATCTGGTATCCTAAGGGGTTTACCTTTGACTTGATTGGATATTCAGACTCCCATTATGCTGGATGCAAGGTTGATAGGAAGAGTACATCATGGACGTGCCAATTCCTAGGAAGGTCCCTGGTGTCTTGGAGCTTAAAGAAACAAACCTCCGTTGCCCTATCCACCGCTGAGGCCGAGTATGTTGCCGCAGGACAGCGTTGCGCGCAACTACTTTGGATGAGGCAAACCCTCCGGGACTTTGGCTACAATCTGAGCAAAGTCCCACTCCTATGTGACAATGACAGTGCAATCCACATGGCAGATAATCCTGTTGAACACAGCCGCACTAAGTACATAGACATCCGGCATCACTTTCTGAGAGACCACTAGCAAAAGGGAGATATCGAGGTGTTCCATATTAGCACCGAGAACTAGCTAGACGATATCTTTACCAAGCCGTTGGATGAGAAAACCTTTTGCAGGTTACGTAATGAGCTAAATGTCTTAGATTCGCATAACTTGGATTGATCTATAACATACATGTGTTCTATGCCTTTGATCATGTTACTTATGCATTTATGTAATTTGTTGCTTATTTATGGTGTTCAAGTTGTGCAAGGAATCCCCAGACCTCACAAGTCCATGTGTGAATGATGCACATATTTAGGGGGAGAACTGCTACAACTTGACCCTTTGAGACTAACCCTTGTCTTTGAGTATACTTGATGTAGTCTCAAAGGTGAATTGAAAGGGAAAGGTGAACTTGGACCACGCAAAGACTTCCACTGCACTCTGGTATTAGTGTACTCACCTCCAAGTTCATTCTTATGCTCTAGTTGCCTTTTTGCTCTTTATTGACATTTTTGGTGAGGCAATGGGGTTAAAGGGCCAAGAGTGATCCCGTTTTGGTGCTTAATGCCAAAGGGGGAGAAATTAAGGCCAAATCAAATGGATCAGCTACCACTTGAGAATTTTGAAAATAGTAGAGTTAGAATTTTTGATTTGTCTAAAATACACTTATTGCAAAATTTGGCCTCTTATGGGGGGAGAATTTTTTATTATGGCAAAAAGGGGGAGTTTTTGGTACTTGATCAATTTTTCCATTGGAATATCTCTCTTTGTGCCTAAACAAGTGTGTTTGACTTAGAGATAGGAAAACGAATTTGATTTGCAAAAACAAACCAAGTGGTGGCAAAGAATGATCCAAATATGTCAAAACTTGTGCAAAGACCATTTTGTTCTCAATTGCATTGATGTTGCACTTCTTTTGGTTGCTTTTGGATGTGTTGGCATAAATCACCAAAAAGGGGGATATTGAAAGGGAAATGTGCCCTTGGGCAATTTCTATTATGTTTTGGTGATTAAGTACCCAACACATTTAATTGAGTTCTTATGTGCTAAATGAAGAGAAAAGTGCAAATCAAGACATGAGGTATGTTTCTATACTTAGTACATTGTTTTCAGTACTAACATATTTTGTCTAAGTGCTAGAAACAGGAAAAGAAAGAATTGCAAAAGACTTGGCTGTGTGCAGCCAAAGTCCAGCTCTGCCTGGCACACCAGACTGTCCGGTGCGTCAGGCTGGTTTCCGGTGAACAGGCCGCTCTCGAGAAAAGTTAGGCGGCGTACGGCTATAATTCACCGAACTGTCCGGTGAGCCAAATGTCATTTGCGCCAATGGTCGGCCGCACAATCCGCTGACGACGCGTGGCAGCTCCAACGGTCGGCAGCGGGCACCGGACTGTCCGGTGTGGTGCGCCAACTGGCCCAGAGCTCCAACGGTCGTCTATGACAGAAAAGGAAGGAGATCAGCACCGGACAGGCTACAGTAGCTGTCCAGTGGTGCACCGGACTGTCCGGTGCACCATCCGACAGAAGGCAAGTTTGGCCTTCCTTGTTTGGTCTCCAACGGCTCCTAGCTGCCTTAGGGCTATAAAAGGGACCCCTAGGCGCATGGAGGAGCTACCCAAGCATTCACTAAGCATTCAAAGGCATCCAGATGCTGCTCCCACGCATTCGCTTTGTTGTGTTAGAGATTTGAGCTCCATTCGAGTCGAGAACTCCCTGTGTGTCATTTGAGCTCAAGTCTTCACTTGTGTGCGTTGGTGTGCTGCGTTTTTGATTCTTGTGTGCGTTGCTCTTCCCAACCTTACTCTTGTGCGTTCTTTGTGATCAATCTTGTAAGGGCAAGAGGCTCCAACTTGTAGAGATTCCTTGCAAGTGGGAAAAGGATATAAGGAAGAAAAGCCGTGGTATTCAAGTTGATCATTGGATCACTTGAAAGGGGTTGAGTGCAACCCTCGTCCATTGGGACGCAACAACGTGGAAGTATGCAAGTGTTACTTGGCCGAACCACGGGATAAAATCGCGTGTCTCTTGTGATTGCTCTCTCTCTCTCTTTGATTGTCTGTGTTCGCAAGAGCTCGTCTCATTGACTTGATTAACCCACACTAATATCTTTATAATCAAGGTTGTTGGAATTTAGTGTTGAATTTTATAGGATCACCTATTCACCCCCCCTCTAGGTGCTCTCAGTCATTACCTTCAAAATTTCTTACACTTCGGCAACAGAAGGTGAGAGAGGGCTCATAGTTTTCTCCGGTGCATCATGTACCTTCGGTTTGGCTGAAGGCATCCTGTCATGATTCCATCTTTTAGGAGCTAGTGCCTTCGGCTTCGACGGTGTTTTCATCTTCTTCAAAGCCTCTTCGTCTTCCTTCATAGACCAGGCAGCTTGCCTGCTCAAAATGCTGACAACTCTTTTTCTTCTTGCTCCCTCGGCCCCTTCGTCAAGTCTGTCATAATCGGGGTACTCGAAGTTCAGGGCATCCATTACCCGATTTAACCTTTGTTTTGGCCGGGTGCTGAAGGCAACGGTCATTAACTGATCTTCTTTCTTTGTGCAATTTCCAAAAATTTCATTACATAGTTTCTATCATTTCTAACCATTCAGTACATGGTTTTTTGAATTGCTTTTCAACCTTGAAGCGGAAGGGGAGTAGAACAAGTTCATATTTCTTCCCTCATTCCTTCTTATTCGGCATCCCCGAGCCGCTAGAGGTTGGAAAAGTTTTGTTCGCTAGGTATTCCTGCACTAAGTCCCTAGTGCTAATTTCAGTAGCCACTGTTGGGTCTATGCTTCGTCGCCGAAGGTCTTCTAGGAAGAAGCGGCTTTCGGCTGAAGCTGTTTGTATGAGATGGCCGAAGGTTCCTCTTCATGAAGCTTCGGTATTACAAACCGACATAAAGATAGAATGACCTTTTAGTCCATAAAGGTCTGAGTCAATGTTGTAAACTTTTATGAGGGGCATAATTGTAATTCCTCACAGGCTGTGTCCTGTGCCTATAAATAGTGAACAGTATTCCTTTACTGTTCACAGATTCTGGCAATTGTAATCGCATCTTTCGGGAATCTATCTTTGCCAAGGCAGAGGTATAATTGTATTCAATAATTCAATATATTAAGTAAATATAATTTAACTCGTTTATGATTCATTTATCTTTTAATACCCTTTATTTTATGTTATCTTATATCATCTATTAGAATTTAATTACGAAGACTTAACCTTCGTAATTACGTTCTCATCAACCTTCGTCCATGGTTCATTATCCTCATGGGAATATTGTTTCGTGGACGAAGGACGTTAACATTTAACATTTTATGTTGCCTTGTTCTTAATTCATAGCATTTGAGAACAAGTCCCCAACATTGGCGCCCACCTCCGGTGAACTCACTTCCACTTTTTGAGCTGATGGCTTCGTTCAATGATCAAGCTGGAGCTACTTCGGACCCGAAGCTGGTGCTCCCGATTACAGGTGGTTCGTCCTCAGAGCCAGCCAACAAGAAACAGAAGAAAGAAGCACAGAGAAGGGTACAGCATGTTGGGGTGCAAGGACCCTTCATCAAGTCAAGATGGTCTCACATTCCTATTAACTTCTCCCAAGAGGACCTTCAGCTCAAGGATTACCCACACAACGATGCCATGGTTATCTCTTGTGTTATCAAAGGATTTCTGGTCCACAATGTCTTGGTTGACACAGGTAGTGCAGCTGACATCATATTTGCTAAGTCCTTCAGACAAATGCAAGAGCCAGAAGATAAGATTCATGATGCTACACATCCTCTCTGTGGCTTCGGAGGAAGACAGATTGTAGCACTGGGCAAGATCACCATGTCAGTGACCTTCGGGTTCATCAACAACACCAGAACTGAGCAAGTTGTGTTTGACATTGTTGACATGGAATACCCTTACAATGCAATTATTGGTCGTGGCACCCTCAATGCTTTCGAAGCAATTCTTCATCCTGCTTATCTCTGCATGAAGATACCTTCGGATCAAGGACCCATCGCTATTCATGGAAGTCAGGAAGCTGCCAGAAGGGCCGAAGGAAACTGGACTGACTCAAAAGCAATCCATAACATAGATGGAGCTGAAGCTTGTGAACAATACAAATTCAGAAGGGAGAAAGCAGCTTCAGCAGATCAACCGAAGCCCATGCTCTTATGTGAGGACATAGCAGAGCAGAAGGTGCTGTTGGGCTCTCAATTATCCGAAGAACAAGAGAAAACCTTGATAAGGTTTTTGTTCAACAACAAAGATGTTTTTGCATGGTCAGCCAATGATCTCTGCGGAGTTAATAGGGATGTTATTGAGCACTCGCTCAATGTTGATCCATCCTTCAGACCCAGAAAGCAGAGGCTTCGGAAAATGTCAGATGATAAGGCCGAAGGTGCTCGTAACGAAGTCAAAAGACTCCTCAGTGCAGGAGTTATCAGAGAAGTAAAGTACCCAGAATGGCTAGCCAACACTGTCATGGTAAAAAAGGCCAATGGCAAGTGGCGAATGTGTATCGATTTTACAGATCTCAACAAGGCTTGTCCGAAGGACAAATTCCCATTGCCAAGGATAGACTCTTTAGTTGATGCAGCAGCTTCTTCAGAGCTCATGAGTCTGCTAGACTGTTACTCAGGCTATCACCAAATCTGGATGAAGAAGGAAGATGAGCCGAAGACTAGCTTCATAACCCCAAGTGGCACATATTGCTATCTTCGGATGCCTGAGGGGCTCAAAAACGCCGGAGGAAGTTTCAGCAGAATGACTGCGAAGGTTCTCCAGTCTCAGATAGGCAGAAATGTGCTAACTTATGTTGATGACATCATTGTAAAAAGCACGAAACAGGAAAATCATATTGCTGATTTGCAGGAGACCTTCGCCAGTTTCAGACAAGCTGGCTTAAAGTTGAATCCAGAAAAATGTGTCTTCGGAGTAAAGAAGGGGAAATTTCTTGGATGCTTGGTTTCAACAAAGGGAATCGAAGCTAATCCAAGTAAAACTGAAGCTATACTTCGAATGGAGCCACCATCCACAAAAAAGGGGGCCCAAAGATTAACAGGGAGGTTGGCATCTCTTAATAGATTTATATCCAGATCAGCAGAAAGGAATCTACCATTCTTCGAAGTGCTGAAATCAGCCGAAGTCTTTCAATGGGGACCAAGCCAACAAAAAGCCTTCGAGGAGTTGAAGCAATATCTAATAGATTTAACAACATTAACTCCACCAACGCCAGGGGCTCCTTTGTTATTATATGTGGCAGCTTCGCACTCAGCGGTGAGTGCAGCACTTGTTCAGGAGAAGCTTGATGGCCAAGTCAAGAAGAAGGTCCCAGTGTATTTTGTATCTGAAGTTCTTAGTATATCAAAGAAAAACTATACAGAATTAGAGAAGGTGTTATATGCTGTTTTGATGGCATCCAGGAAGCTTCGGCATTACTTTCAAGCATACAATATTGTTGTTCCTTCTTCACAGCCGTTGAAGGATATTATGAGAAATAGAGAAGCTACTGGAAGGATTGGAAAATGGGCTGCAGAGCTCAACGAATTTTGTATTGAATATGTTCGTAGATCTTCGATTCAGTCCTAGGCGTTAGCAGACTTCATTGCTGACTGGACGCCAGGGGCTCAAGAGGAAGAAACAAATAAAGACGCCGAAGCATGGATAGTGTTTTGCGATGGGTCTTGGGGAATCTTCGGAGCGGGAGCGGCTGCTGTGTTGGTTTCACCTTCCAAAGTTAAAACTTGCTATGCGGCAAAGCTTGATTTTAGTTGCACAAATAACATTGCCGAGTACGAAGCCCTGCTTCTGGGTCTTCGGAAGCTAAAAGCAATGGGAATCAGAAGGGCCATACTTAAAACTGATTCCCAGGTTGTTTCGGGTCATATTGACAAGAGTTGCAAGGCTAAAGATCCGAAGCTTGAAAAATATCTAGATATGGTTCGAAGAGTTGAAGCTTCCTTCGAAGGATTTTCTGTCAAAAATATCCCTCGAGGACAAAATGAGCATGCTGATTTGCTAGCTAAGTCAGCAGCACAGGGGCTGCCCTTACCTTCGGATGTGTTCTTCGAAACAATAAAAGCACCTTCGGTGGAACTTCTTGAAAGAGCAGTCCTCAATATATCTCCTGTTTATAGTGAAGATTGGAGAACTGAGATCATCTCTTACCTACAGGGTAAATTCCTTTCAGATGACGAAGCTTATAACAGGAGGATAGAGGCAAGAGCTCGTCCATATGTCATGATAGAAGGGGAGTGGTACAAGCATGGAGTTTGTGCTCCGCTACTCAAGTGTTTATCTAGAACCGAAGGCATAGAGTTGATGAAAGAAATACATGCAGGCCTGTGTGGATCTCACATTGGATCTAGGCCGTTACTTGGAAAAGTTTTCCGTCAGGGGTTTTATTGGCCGAAGGCAGCTTCGGATGCGGCGGAATTAGTTCAAAAGTGCGAAGGTTGTCAGAAATGTGCAAGAGATCAAAAACAACCTTCGTCCTTAACACAGCTCATACAACCCATCTGGCCATTGCAAAGGTGGGGCCTTGACTTGTTAGGTCCGTTACCACCGGCCCAAGGGAACCTAAGATATGTTGTAGTGGCGGTGGAATATTTTTCTAAATGGATTGAGGCAAAGCCTTTAGCCACAATAACTTCGGCCACCGTCCAAAAGTTTTTCTGGCAGAATATTGTTTGTCGTTTCGGAGTACCAAAGGCTATCACTATGGATAATGGAACACAGTTTGACTCCGAAGCTTTCAGGGATTTCTGTGATCAAATTGGTACGAAGATCCATTTTGCATCAGTCAGGCATCCGGAGTCAAACGGACTCGTTGAAAGAGCCAATGGCATTATAATGACAGGAATAATGAAGTTAATCTTCAATCAACCCAGGGGAAAGTGGCCAGATCAGTTAACCAAAGTGGTGTGGAGCCACAATACAACAACATCAAGGTCTACAGGCTTTACTCCATTCAAGTTATTATTCGGTGACGAAGCAATAACTCCGGAGGAAGCTAAAACCGGATCAATAAGAGTAGTAGCTTCGGCAGAATCAGGTTCCGAAGCTGCTTATTCTGTGGAAAAAGATGCTTTATAAGGGATCAGGCTGCAAGCCGTGGAGAACATCAATAAATATCAAGCCGAAACAATCAAATGGCGAGATAGAAAGGTTCGGCTAAAGAATATTGAGCCAGGACACTTGGTGCTTCGGAGAGTGGCCAACCCAGAAACAGTGGGCAAGTTGCAGTTGAAATGGGATGGACCTTTCTTAGTAGCATCTTCGTTAAGACCCGGTTCATACAGATTGAAGGATATGGACGGCAACGACATTCCTAGATCTTGGAATGCGGATGAGCTTCGGCGATATTATGTATAACTCGATGTAATTTTTCATATTTTTTATTTTTCTTTCATGGCACCCTTTTCCTTTCTGAAGGGGGAGAAAGGTTTTTAATGGGGCCATCACATGTAATTTCCTTTTTTAGTTCTATAAGAGCAAAATCCCCCAAGGTTGTAAATGTAAAAGCTGAGAACGCACCATCGAGCGCCAAAAAGTAAAGGCGAAGAAGCTCCAAAGTCGTTCCTAAGGGAATGCAGAGCTTACAGCGAAAAGTCAACGCTGATTCCGCCAAAAGTAAAGGCGAAGAAGCTCCAAAGTTGTTCCTAAGGGAATGCAGAGCTTACAGCGAAAAGTCAACGCTGATTCCGCCAAAAGTAAAGGCGAAGAAGCTCCAAAGTCGTTCCTAAGGGAATGCAGAGCTGAGGTGTGATTGTTTTTAAGGAAATAATGGCTATGAGTATGGCTTCGGATACGCGTTTGGACATTCATTTGCACATCACATTACATCATAGCATTTGCATTCATAAACATTCATCCAGGCATATGTAGGATAATCATCATCATGGCATAAGTGGTTGCTTCGGCAAAAAAGAAAAAAAAAAGAAAGAAAGAGCTTCGTGTACAAAAAGTAGAGCTTCGGAAAGAAGGGAAATGTTGTTTTCTATGCTTCGTTGCGTACGAAAAGAAGGGAAGGTATTTTTTCGCCTTCGGCTCAAAAAAGAAAATTTCGTCCACATCAAAGCACTTCTCATACATCAATGGAAGGATAAGAATATATTACAAGGTATGAACAGAATTCATTAAAGACAAGTTTTAGTTACATTTACAAAAGTTATCTCAAAAGTTTCTCAAGTACTGTCTACAGTCTACTATTTAAATCTCCAAGGAGCTTCAGCTTCGGCGTCATTTTTTAATCATTGGCTTCGGCTTCGTCATCCTACATGAATAAGGTTGTTGTAAGTCAAAATCAAGCTTGAAGGAAGAGGTAAGCACAAGGTATGATTTCTTACTGGTTCAAGATGACTCCGAGCTTCGTCTCCAGCCTTTTCTCGCCCACCTTTTGTCCATATCATTTTTACAAATCTATTAGAGATACTTCGGGCGAGATCAGGAATGTCATCTAGGATTGATGGTGATAAAGTGAAATTTGGCCTATTGACAATCTTTCCATGATCGCAGCCAGCTTTTAGGAAAGCTGCAGCAGTGCCCCGAGAAGCTACCCAGGCACAGAAGTCACCGTGCCCAGCTATGACTTCGTCGAGTTCGTCAATCTCACCCTCAATATGTTCGAAGGTCTTCGATAGATCTTCAGCTGAGGGGGTGAATTTCTCACTGCTGGCTCCAACTGAGTGGAAAATTTTTCTTAATCGTTGAATGCATTTGTTGCTAAATTCCAAACATTTTTCTTGAAGGCTCGTCAATAGTTTTCTCAAATCTGAATTTTGTTGAGCTTCGGCTTCAAGTTTTGCATTAAGATCTTGCTTTTCTCGTTCGAACTGCTCAGATTGGCGGAGAAGCTTCGTGTTCAGTTCTGTTATTTTTGCTTCGGCTTCCGCCAATAAACCTTCGGTTGCCTGGAGCTCAAAGTTCTTTTTCTCGATAGCATCTGATTGCTCCTTTATTCTGCTTTCCAAATTTTCAATTATAACTTCGTGCTTCTTGTCTTCAAAATCTTGCTGCATTTTCAAGGCTTTGCTCAACAGCATACTCTGCACGAAAACAACCTTCGTCAGACATGTTTTCATTATTAGAAACAATAAAAGTTAAGGGAAAAGTAGTTCACCTTGAAATTGGAATAAAATAAACTACCAACGATATGTTGTCGTCGGTAGCGGCTGATGTCTGTTTCTAGCTTCGGAAAACCGATACTCTATGACAGAGTACCGATAACTTTGGCTCCAGTTTGATCTCGAATACAATCTAATTTTTCATCATCAATGCCTCCGAAGAGGAGTGCTCCAGGTTTGTATCCGCAGGATTTGGCATACTCTCTAAGCTCTTCTATTTCAGCTTTTGACAGTTTTTCTCCAACTAAATTCTGGAACATGAAGGCTTCGTTTTCTGAAGCTTCATCAGCAATTTCCCTCCCTTTCCCCGACGCTGCGGTCGCGGCCTCTTCGGCGGCGGTGGTAGCTTCTTCTGCAGCCATGTCTAGCAGTATTTTGTCAATGTGTTCGATTGTGCTCTCCAGGTTCAAATCTTCAGCTGAGGCAGCTTCGGCAGCCGCGACCTCCGAAGGTGTGATTTCAATATCTGTCCCTTCCTCAGCCGCTGGTGTCTTCTGAGCTGAAGCTCTTGGCGGTGTCTTGTCAATTACCTCTGTTACACCGATGATCCTCTGTCTCTTTACTTTAGTCGTTTTCTTCATTTTTTCGGGCTCCTTTTCCTTCTGAAAAAACTTTGTCAGTTGAGGCCCCAATGGACTTAGCTTCGCAGGCAGGGATTCAGTCATTACCTTCAAAATTGCCTCCACATCAGTGGCAGAGGGTGATGCGGGGGATTCTTCTTCGTCGGATATTTTTCGTTTCGGAGAAGACGCTTTCCTTTTCTTTGGAATTTTCTTCTTTGGTGTCTCTTTTTCATCTTCATTTGAGGCTTCGGTTATCCTTTTCCTTTTCTGGCCTCCGGCACCTTTGTTCAGATTTTCATAGTCAGGGTATTCAAAACCCAAGGCGTCCAGCACTCGGTTCAGTCTTCGCTTCGGACGGGTGCCGAAGGCCGCAGTCATCAATTGATCTTCTTTTTTGGAATAATTGCCAAGTATTTCATTGCACATTACTTCAATTGTGTCTAGCCACTCTTGGCAAGGCGTTTTAAAGTATTTCTTAAACTTGAAATAGTAAGATAAACGTACAAGTTCACCTTCTTTCTTCTCCCCTTTAGCTTCGGCATTTCCCATTCTTTCAAACTGGGAAAAACTTTGAAAGCCAAAAACTCCTGAACCAGGTCCCTTGTACTGATATGCTCTGCAATAATTCTGAATTCATTCATTGCTTGTTGTGTTGGACCTTCGGGTGTCATGTTGCAGCGAGGTCGGGTTTCTCCGAAGATTAGTTCGAGTGGACTTTGCACAAGCTTCTCCTTGTCGTCATCAACCTTGACATAGAACCACTCCGACTTCCAGCCTGCTGCCCATTTGCTCCGGTAGCTGATTACAGGAAACTTTGTGGTTTTCCAATAGGCGAAATTATAGCAACCAAAATTGTCATGCAATCCATCTTTTCTAGCCTTCGTCTGATAGTGCAGTTCGTGAACTCGGCAAAAGCTGTCCGCAAATGGCTCCACTGCTTGGCTTCGAAGTGCCCAGATATAAACACTAAGCCTAACGATAGCGTTAGGAGTCAGGTGGTGAAAATAGATACCGAACCTCTTCAGTACCTCTGCAATAATCCCATGTAGGGGGAATCTTAATCCAGCCTTTAGAAAGCTTTTGAAAATAACAATTTCATCCTTCTCCGGCTTTGGGGTAGTCTCTTCTCCCCCGAAGCGTAATAGCTTCTTCTGATTTTCATTAAAAAAGCCCGACTTTACCATCTTGGAGAGATCAGCCTTCGAAACAGTAGACTTTCCGAAGTCCAAGTGGCTGGGCTTGCTTGGCATGGCAATGCGATAATCATCTTCGGGATCAGTTTCCTCAATATCTTCTTCTTCTGCTTCGGCAATTGCTTGTTCTGCTTGTTCCGCATCATCACTGGGGATCTTTTCCGAAGTTACCAGTCCGGATCTCTGCATCGCTTCGGAGATGGGAACAGTCTCCGAACCTTCAGCTTCGCCCCCCTCATGCTCAACCCTAGCGGTAGAACGTACTCTGGCCATTTAAATCTGAGTTTGTGGAAATTAAATACTTTTTTCTCCCGAAATTTTTTCTTTTGACAAAGCAGGCTTCAAGTTGGAGCTTCGTTCGATTCCGAGAGTCAAGCTTCGGCGATGGTTAAAAATTTTGGCAGCAGAACAGTCCAAATAGCAATGAATGTTGTGGTAACTTCACACCTACTCGTCTGTTTATATAGTACTGCAGGTAAGAAGGCGAAGCGCCAGGATTTTTACACCAGGCGGATACCCGCTTGCACTCGCTGCGCGGTGGACCGCAGGGACAAACAGTAACTCTGCAAGGTGGGACCACTACGTGCTGGGAAACTGAATCGTTTCTCGACAACGAGCTCAGGGAAGGTGTTTTTTGGACCTTCGGCTCCCCGAAGCTTAAGAGACTTTTTTCACGGATCAAGCTCGTTACGAAAAACGATCTAGCACCGCGAAAGGGGCTACTGTTGGGTCTATGCTTCGTCGCCGAAGGTCTTCTAGGAAGAAGCGGCTTTCGGCTGAAGCTGTTTGTATGAGATGGCCGAAGGTTCCTCTTCATGAAGCTTCGGCATTACAAACCGACATAAAGATAGAATGACCTTTTAGTCCATAAAGGTCTGAGTCAATGTTGTAAACTTTTATGAGGGGCATAATTGTAATTCCTCACAGGCTGTGTCCTGTGCCTATAAATAGTGAACAGTATTCCTTTACTGTTCACGGATTCTGGCAATTGTAATCGCATCTTTCGGGAATCTATCTTTGCCAAGGCAGAGGTATAATTGTATTCAATAATTCAATATATTAAGTAAATATAATTTAACTCGTTTATGATTCATTTATCTTTTAATACCCTTTATTTTATGTTATCTTATATCATCTATTAGAATTTAATTACGAAGACTTAACCTTCATAATTACGTTCTCATCAACCTTCGTCCATGGTTCATTATCCTCATGGGAATATTGTTTCGTGGACGAAGGACGTTAACATTTAACATTTTATGTTGCCTTGTTCTTAATTCATAGCATTTGAGAACAAGTCCCCAACAGCCACCACTCTAAATTCAACTTCGACCAGATGGCATGGGGAGCCGAGTTGCATATTGCACAATGGCCTCGTCATCCCGAAGCTCAATCTCAGAGGACTCATAACCATAGTCATCAGTTTTTCCGTCTTCTTCTCATTGGCCTTCACGTAGAACCATTCGCTTGTCCACCCGGTTGGCCACTTAGTACGATAGCCGATCACCGGAGCCTTGGTGTCTTTCCGGTATGCAAAATTATAACATCCAAAGTTTTTTTGAAGACCATCGACTCTGCCTTCGTCTGATAGTGCAACTCATGCACTCGGCTGAAACCTTCGGCATTGGCACTTTTACCCTGGCTTTGGAGGGCCCATATGTAGACACTCAACCTGACAATGGCATTCAGTGTCAGCTGATGAAGATATATTTCAAATCTTTTCAAAACTTCTCCTATTATATCATACAGAGGGAACTGCAGCCCTGCCCTGAAGAAGTTTCTAAACACAACAACTTCATCTTCCCTCGGCTCCGGAATCACTTCTTCCGCAGCAAAGCGAATAAGTTTACTTTCTTCCTCTCCAAAGTAGTCTAGTTTTTTCATCATAACCAGGTCCTCTTCTGTTACTGTCGATTTTCCGAATTCAATATGACTAGGTTTTGACGGGCTTAGAATACTATTGTCTTCTTTGATTTCATCATCACTCCTGTCTTCAACTACAACCTGCTCAATTTCAGCAGTTCCACCTTCGGCAACAGTTTCTTCTGGCACAAGTAGACCTGATCGTCTCATCACTTCTGATATTGGTGATGTTTCTATCACTTCAGCCTCATCTCCCTCGCGGGACACCATAGCAGTAGAACTTACTCGGGCCATTTCAAGTATTTTGGTTCCTTAATACGAAGCTAGTTTCGAATGACGAAGAGCTTGTTTGGAAAGGGCAATCTAGAAAGCTTTGGCTTTAGTTAAATTTTTTAACAGCACAACAATGCGGCGGCAATGAATGCTGTGATAACTCCTCACCAACCTGTCTGCTTATATAGTGCTGCAGGAGAAGAAGGCGAACCTCCAGACCGTCTACACTGACTGAGCGGTGGACCGGCCGACGCTCAGAATATTTTAATCGTTTTTTGATAACAAGCTCAGGGAAGGTGTTTTTCGGACATTCGGCATTCCGAAACCTTAGTGTTTTTCCCGGATCGAGCTTGTTATGAAAAAACGATCTAGCACGACGAAGGGGCTACTGTTGGGGGTCTTCTTCTCCACCGAAGGTCCTCAAGACAAAAACACCTTCGGCAAGATAATACAAAGGCTCGCCGAAGCTACCATCAACTTCGGCTTCGGTTCTGAAGACAAAGACCTTGTGTACAAGCAACATTGCAAAATGCCGAAGCTCAATAGCTTCGGCTAGGACCAAGCAAAGAAATAAAATAATAAATAGACCTTACTATCTTTAGTTGCTTGTAAATAAGCGTTTAAGGGTATGGATGTAATTTCACGCGGGCTGCGTCTCGTGCCTATAAATAGGTGAACAGTAACCCCGTACTATTCACGCTAGATTGTATTCACTTTCTTGCATCCACAGCTTCAAGCAGGCCAAAGGTATCAATGTAATATTAACATTGTTGATATTCATTTATTTTTATGGAATGCAAGAATAAATGAGCTAATGAGATGCAGTTATCATGTTTATTCTTTCGCATTCCAATTCACATATTAAATGCTGAAGATATGTCCTTCTTGACCTTCGTCTAATGAAGTATTATGCCCATGAGGAGATAATACTTCAGAAGACGAAGGTCCATAATAATTAACAATTGTGTTGCCTTGTTCCTGATATACAACATTTGAGAACAAGTGACCAACAGGTATATCAGCCATGCTAACGGTTATGAGCAGCACGAACACTCACATGATTAATCTATGGAATTATATTTAATTTGCCATTTGCATTGCATTGTGGTTGTTGTTATTAATTTGATCTCTTATTTATTTGGGCTGGTATCTACTTACGCCTAGTAACTGCTAATAAAATTTTGAACAACTCTAAAAGCAATGCTCAGCTGTAACCATCTCCTTTGCTAAGCCTTACACCTCATATGAGCTCCCACCTTTGGTGAGTTCATGCACATTATTCCCCACAGCATGTTGAGCGGTGAATGTATGTGAGCTCACCCTTGTTGTACACACACCCCCTAGGTCAATGACAGGTACCATAGGATGAGGGGCGTGAAGGATGTCGTGATAAGTTCGTGAGAGGTCTAGGCCGTCGTCTCCGAGTCAACTTTGGTTGTTGGATCGTTGTCTTCGTATGATGTAGTTATTTAACTATTTTGTACAGAACTCTGTTATATTTTGAAGATGTGACATTTGTTTCTGTACCACGAGTCATCATATGTGTGAGACTTGATCCTAGCACACTTAGTGAAGTTCGCGCCCGGGTTTGGTGCCCCTAAAACCCGGGTGTGACAGAAGTGGTATCAGAGGAATGTTGACTGTAGGACGAAACCTAGATAGAACTGGATAACCCGTACCTACTTACCTTTGCTACTATGATTCTTTCTAAACTTTTCTTAATCTTTTCTCATCTATTGCTGCTTTACTCTGATTATTCTTACCTCTTTTCTTCTAAAGACAAAAGTGGATTTCACACTTTGAAATCCTATACCTAAAGTGACCTTTAGGAATAGGAGACCTAATCTTAGGAACAAAAACAAAATTATTTTTGTAAGTATCTATACGCTTGAATGTTTGTTCTTATGATAGTTGTCTGATTTGGTTCTTTGATTGAGTGTGATGAGTTGTGGAGTAATTTCCACAATTGCATCTACATATACATATAGGCATAGAAAAAAATGTGTTGATAAAATAACTAGACAACCTAGATTATCCCCCATTAAAAATATATCTAGCTTAATAGATTCATTTCATCTAGTAGAGATACCTCATCCTAATAAGATACATCCTACCTTAAAAATATTCTATCTTATCCGCCCATCTCAACCCAACCACTTCGCTTATCTCATCATGAAGTAATAACCATGATCTAATCCAAAATTAACTAGTTCTTATCCATCTAAGCTAGTCATACCAATCTAATCTAGATCCCATCTAAGCTACTATGATCTAATCTAAAGTGAGTTACTTAACCGGTTAGTTAATCCTGGTGAAATAGATTAGACCCACTCCGATAAAACATGAACCTAAATTGGTGCCTTACACCAACTCATCCGTGAACAACAACCTAACCTACATCACATGATGCCTAATCCATTTATCCCAAAAGCAAAGTAGAACTCTGTTTAACCTACCTTCCCCATGTACCCACAATTGTTATCCCAACTCGGATGATAGTATCTAACACCAAGACCGATGGTTCCTAAATCAGACTCAAGAAGGAGATCAACATCGACAAGAAGGATGAAGTCTTTCTTCCATCTAGTCTTTCTTACCATAACCATCTCTCATCTTGCCAAATAGAGGGCTAGACATAGGAGATACCCATTAAAGAACTTGAAAAAAAGGAAATTGGTACTGTAACCAATTTGAAGCAAACCCAACTAACTATGTTCCTCTTCTTATTAATCTTGGGGACAAGATTATTTTTAAGGGGGAAGAATTTATAACACTCCAAAATCACATTATGAATAAATTAGGAAACTTATTTCGTGATTTAAATAAATGTTTTTTCAAATAATAGATGACCTAAAAGATTATTATGTGAACTATCCTTTGTGTTAAAGATCTATTCTAAAAAAAGAATTAAGTTAAACTATCTCTGAATATAGAGTTTACATAAGAAATTATGTCTTTTTAAATAAATATGTGAAGATTATAGATTTTTTTGTACTTCTAAAATGTGGCTATATGTTTGAATTATTTTCTTTAATAATAATTATTATAAAATATCTACATGAATTATTTCTACTAATTTTCATTTGCTTAAATGGATAAATTAATTAATAAAAATGCTTTGCATTCATGTTGAGTTTCTGTTTGTTGTAATTTATGCTTGAAATAGAAATTTAACTTAGCTCTAAATTAGACTTGAATTTTAAATTTAAAATAGAAAGCAGAAATTAGAAATATAAGCTAATATAATTGATTGATGTATGTTTGGTTGGTTTGTAGGAAAAGCTGATACAAATTAGAGTATCGCAATAACATATTTAAGAAAAATACTCCTTTCAGCTAGCGTGTAACACCCAAAAACTTAATTTAAAAATTTAAATAAAAATATATTCTAAAATTTATTTAAATTGAAGGACTTATATGATTAGTACAAATTAACAACAATATTATTGGAATAAAAGTGATAAGTTAGAATTCCTAATAGATAGGATAGGATTGTAACAGATAAGTACGAGATTATATCTATCATGTAATAGATTTGGGTTTGAGTTTGTTAGAGTTCCTAATATATAGGATATGGTTGTAACAGATAAGTACCAGATTAGAACTATCATGTAACCACCCACCTCCCAGCCTACATAAATATATGCCACCATAGCACCTCAAGCCATCAATCAAAGACTCATCTCATCCATAGCCTTGCAGCAGCCACCGCTCTCCTATGGGTCTGCCATCACAGACAGGATGTCGCAGCCCCGTCCCTGCGTGAACAGGATCGTGCGGGGGAGAAACGGCCCTTGATTGAATCTCAAATACCCCATCGTGATAAAAAATTATAGCCATTGATCTTGGATCTGTTGGCCAAGATCAAATCGCGGGATCCTTTAATCTCGATCATTAATTTTAGATCTGACGGCTGTGATGGGATCAGTTGCGTACCAATTCAACCGAGGACGTGGGCCATCCGATTCAATCTGACGGGGGAAATTCGATCTGCTATCATAAAATCTCTATCGTCGATCCCCGATCCAACGACCGAGACATCGATTTAATATACACCGTAGACTATCGATCCAACAGTCTACAAAAGCCCATACCCCTTCGGTCGTCTACTTTTGCAAAATAGACCATGTGCTCTATATTAATCAACTTGTCGTCCACCTATGCGGTAAGATGATTACCTAGCAGTCCCTGAGAATTGCAAATAGGTCCCTAGAGCTCGATTTAATTATAAGAATGACCGAAAACTAAATTAATCCCTATATTGCTCGTTTTAACTCTGATTTAGTCCATTTAAGTTGGGTTGGTCTCGTATTAAATTTTTCTACGCAAAAACAACATTATTTACAACATATTACTTACTTTTATATTGTTTATCATATGATTATTGATTTATCTTGTTAATCAAAGTTAACTGTTCATGATTATAACCTGACTAAAAATACAACCTATAATCAAGTTATATCTCGGATTAATGTCTAATTAGTTCTCAAATGATTTATATTAATTAACATATAAATTATCTTTTATTATTTAATCACCTAAAACTTTGGAAAATCATATCCTCTTAACCGTAACTCTGAATTTAGTGGTTCTCGAACCTACAACCTCATAGCAATGCATAGAATATTCTTACATTGTTTGTTCTCATGTTTGATGTAATGTTATTTTTATGTACTCCTTGTCCATTTGTATGTATTGCTACGAATAGAAGTAGGGTCACGAGTCACTTGAAAACCAAGTTGGTGAAGTACCTGGGAATCTCGAATCTAAGGCAAGTTGTGCCCTTGATCACTTTTCTTTACCCAATAATGTTCCTGTTAATCACTATGACATGCTCAGTTTAATTTGATAGGACCTAATAGGTTTCCCTAGCATTGTTTATCCCCCACCTTGCAAATAGATGAACTATTGGGTAGTTTTCCTATTGCTCTACCTGGTTTTGGGAAAGTAATATTTTATTATGTTCATGTTCCAATTTTATTGATGTTGATTATTGTTCATGATAAGATCATTATGTTAATTGGAACATGGAGAACCACCCGGGAAAACAGTGCTACCACAAGGGTGGTATGGGACGCCCTTGGCTGACTAATTAGGAAAGCTAGTGGAGAACTACCTTACTTGAAAGGGGCAAGGGCGGTAGAGGAGCTGTGTATAGGGAGGTTCTCGGGTCGATCGTGCTGCGATGGCTTTTCGGATGAGGGATTCCTATATTTCCCTTCTCAGAAACCGTAACGGGTTTTCTAAACCTAGTGGAACTTTGTAAAGGCCTTGTAGTGGATCCCTAGCCATTCACCTCGAAAGTGTCTAAGGGCCTTGCAAACCCTGGCTAGACGGGATACACGACTTGTGAGTAAAGATGCGCAACCTCTGCAGAGTGTAAAACTAGTATATCAGTCGTGCTCATGGTTATGAGCAGCTCAGACACTCACATGATTAATCTATGGGATTAAATTTAATTTGCAATTTGCATTGCATTGTGGGTGTTGTTATTAATTCTATCTCGACCTAGTAACTACTAATAAAATTTTGACCAACTCTAAAAGCAATGCTCAGCTGTAACCATCTCCTTTGCTAAGCCTTACACCTCACATGAGCTCCCACCTTTGATGAGTTCATGCACATTATTCCCCACAACTTGTTGAGCGATGAACGTATGTAAGTTGACCCTTGCTGTACTCACATCAGCCCAGGTCAAGGACATGTACCACAGGATGAGGCGCGTGAAGGATGCCGTGATAAGTTCGTGAGAGGTATAGGCCATCGTCTCCAAGTCAACTTTGGTTCCTGGATCGTTGTCTTCATATCATGTATTTATTTAACTATTTTGTACAGAACTTCATTATATTTTAAAGATGTGACATTCTTTTCTGTACCATGAGTCATGATATGTGTGAGACTTGATCCTAGCACACTTGGTGAAGTTCACGCCTGGGTTTGGTGCCCCTAAAACCCGGGTGTGACAAATATATTCTTGAAAATCCTGAGCCAATGTAAGTATAGAGGATGTACTTTGATGGTTCACTGAGATTACAAGGAGTAGGGGCAGGCGTCCTTCTCATTGTCCGTAGAGGAGATCAGCTCAAGTATGCACTACAACTCCAATTTCCCACCTCAAACAACGCTATAGAGTATGAAGCCTTGATACACGGGCTTAATATTGCCATGTCACTCAAAATCAAAAGATTGATGGTATATGAAGATTCTCTAGTCATCATCAGCCAAGTCAATCTAGATTGGGACTGCTCCACAGAATCAATAAGAAATTATTGTGCTGTGGTCAGAAAAGTTGAGGACAAATTTGAAGGGATGGAGTTTCACCACAGAGAGAGACTGCAGCATGGTAGCTGACGCTTTATCCAAGCTAGGGTCGAGCCGAGCATAGGCTGCCTCGGGTGTCTTCTTCCAAGAGGTACAACAACCCAGTGTCATGTCAGGACCAGGGGAAGAATGCAAGGCAATAGAGTAAGTAGAACTAGATCCGAATGACTGGAGGAAATCAATCATCAAATACATAAAAAATGAAGAAGAGCCAGATGATAGAGCCACGGTCGAGCGTATCGCAAGGTAGTCAGCTCACTACTCAGCCTTATGCGATGCACTGTACAAAAGAGGGGTCGAGGGAGTTTTCGTAAAGTGCATTAACTCAGGCACTAGAAAATGCTTACTAGAGGAAATCCACGCCGGGCAATGTGGAATACACGCAACATCGAGAACACTTGTCGGGAAGGCATTCAGGGCCAGTTTCTACTGGCCAACTGCTAAAAAGATGCAGTCGACCTTGTCCAGAGATGTGAAAGTTCTTGGCCAAGCAACAACATTTACCAACATAGCAATTATAGACTATCCGAGTCACCTAGCCCTCAGCATGCTAGAGGTTGGACATGATCGGGCCATTCAAGAAAGCTCATGGAGGATATACACACGTGTTGGTAGCTATTGACATGTTTGCAAAATGGATAGTGTACAAGCGAATAGCCACTCTAACCTCGGCCAAGGTGGTAGAGTTCATCCAGGAGATTATCTTTAGGTTTGGGATACCCAACAGTATCATCACAGATCTAGGTTCAAACTTCACCAGTGCTGAATTCTTTGACTTCCGCGAATAAAAGTGCATCCAGCTCAAGTATGCCTTGGTAGCACACCCCAGGGCTAATGGACAAGTAGAAAGAGCAAATGGAATGATACTAGAAGCACTCAGAAAGAGGGTCATTGACAAAAACGAGAAGTTTACAGGGAAATGGATCTGGGAACTACCCTATGTGGTTTATGGGTCTGAAGCAGCATTGCCAGCAGACATTGCTTTCGGAGCACCCAGGCTAACCTTCAAAAACATTGTAGAAGTGGTAGCAACCCGGCTCGAAGAAATCGATGTGCTAGAGGCAGAACGGCTAAATGTCGTTATTTAGTCGACCAAATACCAGTAGACCTTGAGGCGTTACCATGACATGGCGATACACCCTCAAGCTTTTGAAGTAGGAGATCTTGTGCTCCGCCGCATATAGTCGAGAGAAGGACACCACAAGCTATCACCACCCTGGGAAGGACCTTTCATAGTCACAGAAGTGGCTCGACTAGGCTCATGCTGACTAACTCAGATGGATGGCACTCCAATTGGGAACTCCTGGAACATTGAGCATCTCAGAAAGTTCTACCCTTAGCGGCACAATAAGCTCTAGATGGCGGGCTGCACTGGTAAGTCTATGAACTCATTTTCAATAAAGCTCTACTTTTTGCCCACTTCCAATTGTACTTTGTTATACTATTGATGGAGCAATCGACTTAAGTCGGGATCGACTTAAGTCGGTATTACATGCTAACGCTTACAAATGAAGGGTGCACACCATACCCTATCACACAAGGCAATCAGATCTGACGGTGAAGTCTGACCCCAGTTCAGTGCTACATGCCTCGTCTGACTCATGGGTGACTTCTAAACCCTTACTTACACGAGGCAATCAGCTCGAGTGGTGAAGTCTGACCCTAGTTCGGTGCTACATGCCTCGTTTGACTCATGGGTGACTTCTAAGCCCTTACTTACACGAGGCAATTAGCTCGGGCGGTGAAGTTCAATCCTAGTTCGGTGCTGCATGCCTCATTGAACTCATGGGTGGCTTCTAAGCCCTTAGTTACATAAGGCAATTGGCTCGAGTGACGAAGTCTGACCCCAGTTCGGTGCTACATGCCTCACTCGACTCAGGGTGCGCTCAAACCCTACTTTACGAATGTAATCACCAAAGGTTGCACACCGACCCATGAACAACGTTATGCACTCTCCTTGCACCTCGACAACACATACTCAATTCTTACTTCATAACTCAAACAAATCTCCTTCGTGCATAGCAATTTTCCTACATTTTCTTTCATGCCATCAAAATATCCTTAACTAACATGCAGGTCACAGGTAAGTCTTAATAGGATCTTCAAAGTTCAAGACTCAAAGTTGCATGATCAAATATCAAGCTCACCGACTATTCTGACGACCCGGGGCTGGGTTGCTGCTCGCCTCGCCGAATCACTACTTTGATAGCTTGGGGGCTAGGTTGCTACCCACCTCATCGAGTCACTACTTCGACAGCTTGAGGGCTAGGTCATCACTCGCCTCGTCGACTCGCTACTTCAACAGCTCGGGAGATGGGTCATCACCCATCTTGCCGACTTGCTGCTTCACCAGCTCGGAGGCTGAGTCATTACTCGCCTCACTGATTCGCTACTTCACCAGCTCAGGGGCTAGGTCGTCGCTCGCCTCGCCGACTCACTGCTTCACGGGCTTAGGGGCTAGGCCATCACCCACCTTGCCGAGTAGCTACTTTGCCAGCTCGAGGGCTAGGTGATCACCTGCCTCGCTGACTCGTTGCTTCACCGGCTCAAGGGCTAGGTCATCGCCCACCTCGCTGCCTCATTGCTTCACCAGTCAAGGGCTAGGTCATTGCCCACCTTGTCGACTCGCTACTTCGTTGACTCTGGGAGGCTATGCCACTGCCTCGTCAGCTCGGGGGCTGCATTATCGTACACCTTGCCAACCACTTCGTGAGCTCGAGTGCTGCCGCCTACCTCACCAAGACACTCGAAGGAATAAGTTGCTTGATCCTCAACCTGATTATGTTAATTAGCTTGATGCTCGGGGGCTGCATGGGGGGTACCAACAGAAAATAGATTTTGGACCTTCAAGCTGATTGTTACTCAAGTCAACTTGAAGTTTGGGGCTACACCCAATGGATGCAAAGGCGAAACAAAGATGCACTCAAAAGCATAAGACAATCAAATATCACAATTCAATTTTTGGTGTCTCAAGCCAATTACCCTAAAAATTGGCTTGACCCTAAGGGGATTGTGAGAGATAGATATCCACCAGGTTGTTACAAGCACAGAAACACAGTTTCGTCTCGCCCGAGGCCAACCTCGGACGGGAGACAATGTTCTGTCTTGCCTGAGGCCAACCTCGGACAGAAGATGCAGTTCCTTCTCGCTCGAGGCCAAGCTCAGACAGAAGATGTAGTTCTGTTTTGCCTAAGACCAACCTCGAGTGGAAGACGTTGTTCTGTCTTGCCAGAGGATAACCTCAGACGAAAGATGAAGTTCCATCTCACCCGAGGCCAACCTTGAGCGGGAGACACTATTCTGTTTCGCCCGAGGCCAACCTTGGGTAGGAGAAGTAGTCACGACTCGCCCGAGGTCAACCTCGGGGGGGGGGGGGGATGCAGTCGCGACACACCAAAGGGTTACCTTGGGCGAGAGCGCAGAAATGCTCCATGGGCTGCTCGATGGGCCTCTTGATGACTTGCCTAGCAAGGCATGCCCTCAGGTCGCGACCGAGTCAAGCGCCGATGCCGGACGACCGAGTCATGCGCCGATGTCGGATGACCAAGTCATGCGCTAATTCCTCGGGTAGGGAGGTTGAGCGCTTGACCTGGGGAGATCAAGACCAGATGATCGAGTCATGCGTCACTACCTCGGGCGGGGAGGTTGAGCGTACCAGAAGTTCTAGATACTCAAAGATGACTCCGATGAAGGGCAACTGAATTTCGGATAAGCTAGAAGGCGTGCTGCTTTAAAAGGATGATTTATTTAAAGACCGATCACGACTTGTAATGGGATAACCCTATGGTCATCTATATAAGGCTGAGGGGGTACCCCTACGAACACATCTCATCTCTCAGCTCAACACATCTTAGTTCATGGCCACCTCATACCTCATTAGTCCTCTCACAACAACCACGCCTCCACTAGATTGACATGAGAATTCACTCTCTACCGCCCACATCTCATCTGTAATCCGTGTCCACCAGTGATACTGAAATACTTAGCCTCGATAGGAAGTAGGGTGTTACACATTCTAGCGGCTCGAACCGGTGTAAACCTTTATGCTTTCATGTAATAGTTAATGATAAAAATAAATAATTACCTTGTCTAGAGATCACTCGTTGTATAAATGTGTTCATTTTAATGTACACATAATGATTTCTTACATATAACAATGTGTAAAGGTGACAATATTTTGCATTAATAACAAAGGACAGACGTCCTGATTATAATTTAAGTGGGGATGGGGATCTCCATCGGGGATTTATCCCCATGGGGAATGGGGATGACGAAGAAATGTCCCCGCGATTGTTCGTGGGGATCCCCGTGGGGAATTTGTTTCGTTGCTCGGATGGGGAGATATTCCCTGACGGAGAATTTCTCATTGCCATCCCTAGATGTGGATCAGGGTGCACAGGGGAGGTGGTGGTGGCACCCGACTATGGGGCTTGTGGCGCGTTAGCCCGGTTACAGGGCTTGGCACGTTGCGCTCAGTTTGGGTCCACGGGGCACTTTGATCGTCCTATCCATCCCCGTGATGGATCTAGTGGCACCCATAGTAAATCTGGTGTGACATCATTGTGGTTGTTGTTGACAGCAACACACTTCTTCTTCAATTTGTGATACTCATGGTCCGTTGATTGTATTTGATTATACATGTGTACATCCTTATTCTCGATGTTTAGTTGGCTTCATTGAGGCTTATGAACTAGCTAGCTGGGGAGGATTATGTGCATATCGACTTTTCAAGCAAAAACTACATTGACATGGTTACTCGATGAGTTAGGATGAGTGGACATGAGGAGGATGAGTGGACATTAGGGGAACTGGGGAAAGCAAGAAAGCAATACATACCTGGTAGATGTTAGTAGGAGCCAGGAGGTAGTCCACATATGTTTGTTTTCAATTACTAATGGTTTAATAAACTATTAACTAAATTTTCTTTTGTTTTTGTTTGGTAGATATTGAACTTGGGAAAGGGCTATAATATCTCAACATCCAAACCTAGATCAACATAATGCATAGTTATGAATAATTCTCCTTCAAACTAAGCTCCAGCTGCAAGTTAGCAATCACAATGATGTATTGGTGAATATGCAGTTTGCTTCTTTTCTATTTCAAATATTTTTAAAATTTATGGCTTTGGCTTCTTTTAGGAACTAGCGATGAATATTAACTTGGATATGCATTTTAATCCCATTATTAATAAGAAGCAACATTTGTATACTTCTACCTGAGATGATTATGTTATTGTGTTGAAGGTCTGGTCTTGTAAATTTGGGCTGCTGCTTTACATGTCTTTGTTGGTCACTTGTTAAGATTCTTGTGAAGGACCATAATAGAACAACATAATTAAAGATGATGGACCTTTGTCCTTCAGTCTAACTCATGAGAGACGGATAAAGGAAGAAGGCCTTTTACCAAATTAAAAAGGGGCAAGATGCATAAAGATACTCAAAACAATTCATCGTTGATACACCTTTCTTATTATTCTTTATTGATTACAAGTGATCACAATCATATATTCGAAGACTGTGACAACAATGCGAAGATATCAAAATAGCATATCTTTGGAGCGGAGCGATTCCGTTCCCTAAACATATCCCCTGTGTATGGCATTGTGCCTCTATTTATAGTGGTGATTTGGTACACAACTTCATATGAAATTACAAACATGTCTTCAATACCTAGACATACATACTACAAAATTCATCGAGGGTATCATCGTCTTTTTCCTTATAGATGTGTTGAACAAGTCTTCAGGATCTCCCCTCATCTGGTTAGCCGAAGGCTTCCTTCATCTGGTTAGCTGAAGGCTTTCTTCGTCCACCCGATTGAGGGCTTCGTTTCTAGACTGTGAAACTGAAGCTTCTAAATACTCCTTCGTGCACATTGTTAGGACGAAGATGGTTCCATCATTCTTTTGAAGCACCTGAAACAAACTTAGAGATGATTGGTGCCCTTGTGTTTCGAGGACCTTCAGCAAGAGTAGGCTCCCAAAAGTAGCCCCTCGCGATATTAGTTTGTTTTTCATAACGAACTTAGACCACAAAATAAACAAAGGAGGCCTTATGTCAAAGGTCCAAAAACACCTTCTCGGAGCTCATTATTAAAAATGAATTTTTGTAGATACAATTTAGTTTGGATAAACAAAAAAAAGTCCACTCTCATTGGGTGGATACAATGTGATTCCTTGAATCCCGCACTTTTTCTATATATTGGGACGGTAGGCTGACAACGAGGCACGATATTTTTTATTGTTGCCAACCAGCTACCCCTTCTTTCTTTGCCTTTGAAGCTCCCTTCGACTTTGAAAGCCTCCTAGAGGGGGTGGATAGGCAAAACCTATAAATTATAAACTTTGAAAACGAACTTTGCCTAGGATTAGAGTTAGAATGAGAGTGCAGAAGAGAGTTCTTCATTCTATGAGTTGCTTAATCAATGTGGATAACTTTGGAAGCAAACTCAAAGAGATTACAAGCAAGAGAACTTAGAGAGAGTGGAGACGAAGACTTAAATCACAATACAAGATTAGCACAAAGACACAGACAATTTGTTTCTCGAGGTTTGGTTCTAAAGAACCTACTCCCCGTTGAGGAGGCCATGTAGGTCGGGTCTCTTTCAACCCTTTCCCTCTCTCAAACAGTCACTTAGATCGGTTGAGTGCTTCTTCTTAATCTCAAGGGTCACTTAGGCCCCGTAAGGATCACCGCACAAATAGGTGTCTCTTGCTAGCTTTACAAGTCACTTAAGAGTTTACAAGGAGATGAAGAAAGCACGATCAAGAAAGCTAAGCAACAAGAGCAACAAGAAAATCACAAGATCACACTCTCTCTAGACTTTCCAAGGCACTAGTCACTAATGATCACTAGTCACAATTATGGCACTTGGAGGAGCTTGTAAGCTTTGAATGTGTCTTGGGATGAAGTGCATCCTCTTGTATTAAATGAGAATGAATGGGATGCTTAGATAAAGTGAATGGAGGTGATTGGGGTTGTATTTATAACCACCAACCACTTACTAGTCGTTGCTCACATTCTGCCAACCGTGGATGGTCCACGCTCCTGGCCCGCACAGTCTGCCCGTGCACATCAACGGCTGAAATCACAATGGTCAGCAGTAACGGCTATATCAACAGCTATAAGTGTATTAAATGCATCGTTAGATGTCAGATAAAGCAGTCACGGATGGTCCGACCGTGCACCTCGGACGGTCCATGAGGACGCTATAATTCCTATTTACCAAACTTGGCACCTTCGAGTTTTTTTCTGATTTCCAACAAGCGGACGGTCCATGCCTAAGGCCAGACAGTTTGAGCTTGGACCCAGACGTTGTTCTTCTCTCCTTCGGACGGTCCGTAGTAGAAATGTGAGTTTTTCATAGTTGTTGTCGAGGCTCACCGAGGTGCCACAGACGGTCCGCCAGAAGGGCCCAGACGGTCCGTGCACATGTGAATTCTCAAAAAAGCTTCTCTTGTCCAAAATAATCAACGATATTCCGAACAACCAACAAATAATCGAGATGGATGGACTTATGCACCTGAGAATTAATCAACTAGGAGAACTAGTTAGTCCATTAGGTCATGATGGTCATCAATCATCAAAATCAATTTAGAGAAAATGGTAAAGGCCATTTCACTTTCATTCTCCCCCTTTTTGGTGATTGATGCCAACATAAACTAAAGCAAGTATAAAGTGTGGAAAAGTAACTAGTTTGCAATTTTGACTAGAGTGCATCAATTACTAAAGTGAAAGCAGTTCTAAGTACATATGTATGTTTTGATATAGTTAAAATTTTGGACCACATTTGCACCACTTAGCTTGTTTTTGCAAATTGTTTAGAAAAGTCTTTCCAAATTCTTTCCAATTAGCCTAAGGTATAAGAATATAGTTTTTCAAAAGCATTTTCAAGTTTGAAAGATTCTCCCCTTTTTTAAATGCTTTTCCTTTGGCTAAATAAAAGCTCCCCCTAAAGAAGTTATCCCCTTAGCTGTCAAGAGGATTTTTTGCAAATACAATACTATCAGTTTGGAAGATAAAAAGTTTTTAGAAAACGAGGTGGTGGTGCGGTCCTTTTGCTTTGGCCTATTAATTTCTTCCCCTTTGGCATTAAGCGCCAAAAACAAAGAAATCTAGAGGCTTGTAACAAGAAAGATATGAATGTAAGTACATGAGTAGGGCAATGGGTATATGATACCGACGAAGATGCAGTGGAAGCCTTGCCTTTGCCTACAACTCCATTTTCCTTTGAATCCAAGACTAAGTATAGAAATACACTTGGAAACACATTAGTCTTAGATTTGGCACAAGAAGAATAAGAAATATGCATGTGTACCAAATGAAAGAGACATTCCATGATCAAAGGTATAAAATGAGCAATGTGTGCAATATTTCGATCAATGTTCTGAGAATCTAAGACATTTAATTCATTCCTAAACTTACTAAAAGTGTTTTCATCTAGGGGCTTGGCGAAGATATCAGCTAACTGGTTGTGGGTGCTAACATGTTCAATTGTGATATCTTCCCTTTGTTGGTGATTTCTCAGGAAGTGAGATCGGATGTCTATGTGCTTTGTGCATCTGTATTCAACATGATTATCTGCCATGTGGATTGCTATCACACCCGGTTTTCGAAGGCAAACTGAATGCGAACCATGTACGTGCTAGGATCAGCAATTCACATACACAACAGTTACATAACCGGACATCATCACACAATGCTCAAATAATAACATAAAAGAGGGTAATAGTTGATTACATCATGATGTCCAAGACATCCACATAGTCATTAACAATTATCAAAGTGCGAAAACGAAACGTAGATAAACTCGCCCTTCACAGGCAGCCAACTGGGGGTTTTCCGCTAACCCACGCCTAGAACTCATTACTCTTGGAACTCCTGGAAGTCCTCCACCACGACTTCATCTTCTCCTGAGCAGTGGTTGCAATTTGGACAACCTGGGGGGTTTGGTGTGTAAAGCAAGGGTGAGTACACATCAACATACTCAACAATTGTCCCGTTTAGCTGTAGTGGACTAGCTTTATGTGGGGTTAAAGTTAAGCAGTTGCTTTTAGTTGGTCCGGTTATTATTACTAGTAGAGAGTCAGGTTTTAGCATGTACCCAAGTTGTTAACCCAAAAGTACCTTCCCAAATGGAAAGAATACCAGAAACCATAACCATAATAATAATCACAATAGAAACCAGCATTATCCTCATCCTCATCTGTAAACAAAGCATCTCTGATCAATGTGTATCTAATCAATGGAACTTCCAAGGCCGCTCATAACCTCGAGCACGGCTGATATATCAGTTTCATAACACTCCGCAGAGGTTGCACACTTTACCCACGAGCCGTGATTCCCTTTTTGTCTCGAGCCGATCAAACCCTTAAACACTACCAAGGTAAATAAGCAAGGTTTCACTACGTAGCCTTTACAAAGATTCCGTGAGGCTGTAGACGTCCGTTAGGTTTCCTAAATGTACCGCACTCCTCCCCAAGGGGCAAACCACCCTCGGCAGAGCGAGCCGCATACACCGAGCCCCATTGGCGGCACAACGGCGAAGCGAACTACATCTCAGTTCCTCAAATTATTCAGCTAAGGGCTTCCCATACCATCCTCATGGTTGTACTGTTTTCCCGGGTGGTCATCCAACGAACCAGTCCTTACGGAGAGGCACTCGAGAAACCGCTCGAGTCCCCTTAAATGTCACAATATCATCATCATAATCAAGAGGGAAAACAACGTATCATAAATAATTTCATCATGTTCATTGATTAGTGTGAAGCACTAGCATAGAGCTAAAACCAGAATGATCCAACCCACATAGGTAAACAAGGGCATGATAAATAAAGCTAGTCAATCCTTAGGTATAAGTTGTATAAATGCGGGGAGTGAATTATAAAATAAGTAGGACATAAATGGGTCAAGGGACACTTGCCTTCACCAACCAGTTGTTGCTTAGGGTCTTCACCTGCAACTCCTTCGGACTCCGCCAACAGACCGTTATCTATACGAGTTCAAACATCCATTGTACAAATTTAATATAAAAAGAACAATACACCATGCAGTAGAATACAAAGAATAAGCAGATGCTCGGCGCAGAGCTCGCACCTACGACCAAGCGAGAAAGAAAAAACAACGGTCGAGGGTACGGTCGAAAGGCGATTACGTTAAGCAGCTATGGATTAAAATACTTGTCTAAACATAACCATATTAATTTGATAATCGCGCTATGCATAAAATAAAGTTATGATGTGTGTTTAATTATTATAAATAATTCAAGATAAATTTAGAAGGATTGTCGCACGGTGAAACGCACGACGGCACACGTGAACTAATACTGAAAATTGAGACGAGTTGTCGTGCGACGAAGCGCGCGACAGCACGCACGAACTAAGCTGAAAATAAAATGGGTCGTCGTGCGGCGAAGCGCGCGCCGCAACACTTAGATTAAAATAAAATTAAACGAATCGTTGCGTGACGAAGCGCACAACGAGACACTTGAATTAAATATAAAAATAATGTAAAGCGTCGCGCGACGAAGCTCACGACGGCATACGCCACATAAACCGAATTTAAAAAAACGTTGTGTGACTAAATGCACGACACAACACAGTAAATAATATGAAATTAAAATAAATCGTCGCGCGACGAAGCGCGCGACGCAGCACATATATTAAACTAAATTTAAAACTAATCAAACTGAATTTTTAAACGTTACGAGTTGGGGCTGCGGGCGCGGGAACGGGACGACGCGCGTACGCGAACGCGCCCAGCCGCGCCGGGGGGCCGCACGCCGGGGGCTGAATGGCCGCGCCCGGGGGGGCGCACACCGGGGCCAGACGGGGCCATGGGGGAGGCCGCGCAGGGGGAGCCGCAGGGGAGGGCCGCGCAGGGGGCCGTGGGGGAGGGCGCGCGGGGGCCGCCAGGAGGGCGCGCGCAGGGAAGAGGGAAGGGGAAGGAGGGAGATAGGAGAGGGGAGGGGAAGCTCACCTTGGGATCCGACGACCGGCGACAACTGTCCATCGGATCACACCTAGGGCAAGGGAGGTGGAGGAGAGGTGGAAGAGAGGGAGAGGGAAGTTGCTGCACGGGAAAAGAAAAATGAGAGGGAGAGGAGAGGGGGCACACATGGGGGGAAGGGGCGCCAGGGGGCGCGCGCTAGGGCCGGGCCCGGTCGGGCCACGGGCTGGAGATCCACTGCACGCACGACTTCTAATCGAAATCAAATCGCGAATCGAAAACCGAAAACGAGACGGACGCGCGATTAGACACTACATCACACAAAAGAAATATGCTTCGGCATGATGCAACACCCATGTCAATCTAGGTTTTTGTTTACACGCGATACAGACACCAGTCACTATACTACTTTGAAAATTGGAAGGAGCGAAACGGAAAGAGAAAAGAGAGTAACACCTGAATTTGGTGAGTATCGGAGAAGAAAAAATATACCCCTCAAATTCAGGGCGTTACAATTGCACTCTCATTGTCTCATAGGAGAGAGACTTTGCTCAATTTGTAGCCATAGTCCCTAAGAGTTTGCCTCATCCAGAGTAATTGTGCACAACTATGTCCTACAACAATATACTCAGCTTTGACGCTGGATAGAGCTACTGAGTTTTGTTTTATTGAAGCCTAAGACACAGGTGATCTCCCAAGAAACTAAAAAGTCCCTGATGTACTTTTTCTATCAATCTTACATTCGGCATAATCGGCGTTAGGATACTCAATTAGATCAAAGGTGGATCCCTTGGGGTACCATAGCCCAAACCTAGGAGTATAAACTAAATATCTCATGATTCTTTTCACGACCCTTAAGTGATTTCCTTAGGGTCGGCTTGGAATTGTGCACACATGCATACTGAAAGCATAATATCTGGTCGTGAAGCACATAAATATAGTAAATATCCTATCATTGACCGATATACCTTTTAATCTACAGATTTACTTCCTGTGTCGAGGTCAAGATGCCCATTTGTTCCCATAGGAGTCTTGATGGGCTTGGCATTCTTCATTCCAAACTTCTTGAGAATGTCTTAAATGTACTTTATTTGGTCGATGGAGGTACCCTCTTGGAGTTGCTTGATTTAGAACCCAAGGAAATACTTCAACTCCCCCATCATGGACATCTCAATTTTTTGTATCATAATTCTACTAAACTCTTCACAAGATGACTTGTTAGGAGACCCAAAGATAATATCATCAACATAAATTTGGCATATAAACAAGTCTTTGATAATTATTTTAGTGAAGAGAGTAGGGTTAGCTTTTTTGACTTTGAAACCATTAGTAATAAGAAAGTCTATAAGACATTCATACCATGCTCTTTTTTGAGCCCATAAAGCACCTTTGAGAGCTTATAGACGTGTGAAGGATACTCACTATCTTCAAAGCCAGGAGGTTTCTCAACATACACTTCTTCCTTGATAGGGCCATTGAGGAAGGCACTTTTCACATCCATTTGATACAACTTAAAGCCATGGTAAGTAGCATAGGCAAGTAAAATTCGAATTGACTCAAGCCTAGCTACGGGTGCATAGTTTACATCGAAATTCAAACCTGCGACTTATGAATACCCCTTGGCAATAAGTTGGCTTTGTTCCTAGTCACCACACCATGCTTGTCTTGTTTGTTGCGGAATACCCACTTGGTACCTAAAACATTTTGATTAGGACGTAGAACTAAATGTCAGAACTCATTCCTCATGAAGTTGTTGAGCTCCTCTTGCATTGCCACCACCCAGTCTGGATCTCTAAGTGCATCCTCTATATTGTATGGCTCAAAGAAAACACAAAAGAGTAATGTTGACAAAAGTGAGCAACTCGAGAGTGAGTGGTTACCTCTTTTAAATGTCACCTGTTGGTCACTTGTTCTCAACTGCTGTGAATCAAGAACAAGGCAACACAATTGTTATTTGTTAAGGACCTTCGTCCTTCGAAGCATTATCTCCTTTCGGATATAATGGTCTTCAGACGAAGGTCATGAAGAACATGTCTTTATCATTCATAAAAATAAAGATTTATATACACACGAGATGTGATGTCCATTCACATATTTATTTCATAATAAACATACAAACATCATCAAAATTTATATTACATTAATACCTTTGGCTTGTTTTAAGGTGATGACGCGATAACAATTACAATCCAGCGAGAACAGTACGGGGGTACTGTTCATCTATTTATAGGCAATCGTAAGGGTTTGTGCGCTATTACATTCATGCCCTCAACAATTACATATAGAGTTTACAAAATGTCACAATGACAAAATCGCTATTTGTACTTATTAACTTGAGCATCTTCTCCTTATGTCTACTTCCTGGTTCACCGTGACGAAGCCTGTTAGACGAAGCTTGCTTTGTCACACTCCTCTTGCGTTTTTTCGAAGCTTTTCTGGTGACGAAGCTCCTATAATATTCAGTAGTATGCTCGAAGCAAATGGTTAGCCGTGTTTTTGAGGACCTTCGAAAGAAGAAGTCCCCACCATCACCAATGATGGAGTTGTCAGGGGGATCTGGTTGAATTGCTTGGTGGACTCTTGGGTGAGGTGATCTTTGATCTTGAATCTCTTGTTCATCCTCCTTTTCTTTATCAACTTCATATCCCCCTTGATCTATGCCTTCTTCTTGAGATGGCTCATTATCTTGAACTAGAGCTTCTTCTTCTTGAGTCGGTTCCTCATCTTGAGTTGGTGGAGATGCTTGTATGGAAGATGATGGTTGATCTTGTGGTTGTGGAGGCTCTTCGGGTTCTTGTGGCACACATCACCAATGGACATGTTCCTTAGTGCGATGCACAGAGCCTCTTCATCATCTAACTCATCAAGATCAACTTGCTCCACTTGAGAGCCATTAGTCTCATCAAACACAATGTCACAAGAAACTTCAACTAATCCAGCGAACTTGTTGAAGACTCTATATGCCCTTGTGTTTGAGTCATAACTAAGTAAAAAGCCTTCTACTGCTTTAGGAGCAAATTTTGAATTCATACCTCTTTTAACAAGAATAAAGCATTTGCTCCCAAAAACTCAAAAATAAGAAACATTGGACTTTTTACCGGTTAGAAGTTCGTAAGATGTTTCTTGAGGATTCGGTGAAGGTATGGCCGGTTGATTGAGTAGCACGCGGTGTTAATCGCCTCTTCCCAAAACCAATCCGATGTCTTGTATTCCTCAAGCATGGTCCTCGCCATGTCCATAAGAGTTCTATTCTTTCTCTCCACAACACTATTTCGTTGAGGTGCGTAGGGAGAAAAGAACTCATGCTTGATTCCCTCCTCCTCAAGAAATCCTTCAATTTGAGAGTTCTTGAACTCCGTTCCATTGTCGCTTCTAATCTTTTTTATTCTTAATCTGAACTCATTTTGAGTCTGTCTCAAGAGTTTCTTTAAGGTCTCTTTGGTTTGCGATTTTCCTGTAAAAAGAACACCTAAGTGAAGCGAGAATAGTCATCCACAATTACAAGACAATACTTACTCTCGCCCATGCTTATGTAAGTAATTAGGCTGAATAAATCCATGTGGAGTAGCTCAAGTGGCCTCTTGGTCGTCGTGATCTTCTTGTGTGGATGATGGACTCCAATTGCTTCCCTACTTGACATGCACTATAAATCCCATCTTTCTCAAAATGAACATTGGTTAGTACTAAAATGTGTTCCCCTTTAGAAGCTTGTGAAGATTCTTCATCCCAACATGGGCAAGTCGGCGATGCCAGAGCCAACCCATATCAGTCTTAGAATGAGGCAAGTGCCTAGTTTAGCATTGTCATCAGTGAAATCAACTAAATATATCTGCCCATTGAACACTCCCTTAAAAGCTAGTGAATCATCACTTCTTCTAAAGACGATAACATCAACATCAGTAAATAAACAATTATAGCCCATTTTGCATAATTGAGATACATAAAGCAAGTTGTAACCTAGAGATTCTACAGGAAATACATCAGAAATGGAATGGGCAGGTGATATAGCAATTTTACCCAATCCTTTGACCAAACCCTAATTTCCATCCCCGAATGTGATTGCTCTTCGGGGATCATCATTTTTCTCATATGAGAAGAACATCATTTTCTCCCTTGTCATGTGGTTTGTGCACCCGTTATCGATTATCCAACTTGTTCTACAGGATGCATAAACCTACAACACAGATTTAGGTCGTGTCCCTTGGGTCCTTTCACATTAGAAGTAATCATTTTAAGTACTCAAACACAAGTCTTTGAACTCTTGTGCTTGTCCCCAACATATTTGCAACTACTTTGCTTGATTTGTTATTGAGAACAAAGGATGCATCCAAGGTCTTAAATGAAATAACAGGTCCATTTGATGCATCAACAATATTTTTCTTAGGCATTTTAACATGAGTTGTATGCCTAGAACTAGAAGCCTCATTTTTGTAAATATAAGCATGATGAGCAACATGATGAGATTTCATAGCATGAATTCTTCTAATCTTATGCTCAAGATAGTTCTCAGGATATAAAATGTATCCTTCTCTATCTTACACCATGGGAGCCTTGCCCTTGATAAAGCTGGAAATCTTGTTTCCATGGGCATTGAGTTTGATGTTGTTTGGGCAACCAGGTTGAAAGCCAATGCCATCCTTAATGCCAGGGCGTCTCCCATTGTAAAGCATACTACAAGCAAATTTAAATTTCTCATCTTCAAGCTCATGCTCGGCGATTTTGGCATTCAACTTAGCTATGTGATCATTTTGTTATTTAATCAAAGCAAGGTGATCATTCATAACATTAACATCAACATCTCTATATCTGGTGCAAATGGTAACATGCTCAACTGTAGATGTGTGGACATGGCAAGCATTCAATTCTTCAATCCTAGCAATTAAACTAGCATTTTCAGATTTGAAACAAGAAATTGAATCATTGTTTGTTTTTAGCTCTTTAGTCAAGTTCTTGCATTTTCCATCTTCAAGAGCAAAAGCATCTTTTAGCTTAACAATTTTTTTCTCCTTAATGAGTAAATCGTCTTGGCATTCTAAGACTTCAACCTTCTCGTTAATGTATTTTATCAATTCATTTATTTTCTCCTTTTGTTCTATGGTAAGGTTTGTAAAAAGAGATGACAAATCATCATTCTTTTCACTAGAGGTACCCTCATCATCGAAAGTAGTATATTTGGGGTGTCTCTAGAGTATACCTTCTAATTTTTGCCCTCCTTGGCCATGAGACACTTGTGGCCGATGTTGGGGAAGAGGAGACCCTTGTTGATGGCAATGTTGGCTACGTCCTTGTCGAAGGAGTCGATGGAGCTGTCATCAGAGTCCCAATCCCTTCCCATGTGCGCCTTACCACCCTTCTTCTTGTTGTAGTACTTCTTCTTCTCCATCTTCTTCTTCACTTTCTTGTCGTCGTCCCTGTCACTATCACTTGCATATGGACATTAAGCAATATAATGATCGGACTTACCACACTGGTAGCAAACCCTCTTGGAGCAGGGTTTGTACTCCTCTTTCCTTTGCTTGAGGATTTGCCGGAAGTTCTTATTGATAAGAGCCATCTCCTCATTGTCAAGCTTGGAGGCATCAATTGGGAGCCTTTTGGTTGGTGTGGGCTCCTCCTTCTTTTCCTTCTGTTGCCTTGAATGCACCGGGTTACGCCTCGGGTGTGGAGGTGCCACCTTGCTCCAAGTTGACAATGTGTTTGCATTCTTTGACCATAAGTTCAAAGCTCAGAAACTTGCCAAACATCTCCTCGTGGGACTTTTTCTCATATCTAAGATTCTCATAGATTAATTGCACTTGAGTGGGATTACGAAAAACAAGAGATCTTAGAATAACCTTGACCATTTCATGGTCATCCCACTTGGTGCTCCCGAGGTTGCGGACTTGGTTCACCATGGTCTTAAGCCGGTTGTACATGGCTAGTGGCTTTTCTCCTTTATTGAGGATGAACCAACCGAGTTCTTGGTGACTTTGTCCCCTTCATGTGCCGTCTTGAGGACATCCCAAATTTCTTTGGCACTTTTCAACATTTGCATCTTGTTGTACTCCTCTCTACACAAGGAAGCGAGGAGTATGGAGGTGTAACACCTCAAAATCATAGTTTTGGGATTTACGAAAAGTCTCTAGGAAATTGAATTTAATATGACTTTTAATGAGGATTTTCTTACCCCGAAATCTTTCCCCTAAAATTAAAAAGTTTTCTAATAAAAGGTTTAATAAAATAGTTCTTATAGGAGCTAAATTATCCCTTGATGAATTATATAAGTAACCATAAGGATATATGTTTGACCATTTTCTTTATAGAGATCATACAATATAAAATTATTTTCTTGTATTAAATATGTGGGAATTACACATTTAAAAGGCAATGGCTTAAATAGAATAAATAAATAAAATAATATCAATATTGCATATCAAGTAGAGGTTTTGATTTTGCAATAAAATTTTTAACATGAACCCTGAATCAAATATAAATTTGAAACAAATTTGGAAGCATAAAATTAGAAAACTAGATATTAGAAAAAAAGAAAAAAAGAAAGAATATACCTGCCACCTGGGCCGATTCCCACCTTTTCAGCCCAGTTCACCTCCTCTTGGCCCAGTGATGCTTCACCGCGCGGCCCAAAGACCTTGGACGCTTGCACCTACGCCAATGTCGCTGCCGACTGGGGCTGCATCGTCAGTCAGCCGGATATCCGCACACGTGCTTGATCCTCAGGCTGGCATGCGGGACCAGTGTGTCAGGGTCGTCTTCCCGATAACAAGCTCACCAAGATCCTTGTGAGTCCAGCTCGGGTGTAACACCATACCCCTCATCCATGGCTATAAGTACCGGGAGACCTTCCTCATCCATCACACACCACCGTCGACGTGATCAGAGCACTAGCATGCACGAATCGAGAGCCGACGCTGTGAGGAGGATAAGGTATCGCTGCCAGGGGAGAAAATTCGCCTGTGTCGCCGCTCGGGGCACGTGGACAGGGCGAGGGACAACATCGGAGCGTGAAGGAGACATTCATGGGCGCGACAGGGTGGATCCGCTGGCGGGGCGACATCAATTGCTCACCGCACTTCAACCTCTGTCGCGGATCTACCGTGCACTGTGGCCGGTCAACCTATCGTCGTAGAAATCCCTGGTAAGGCACCCCAACCAGTTCGGCTTATCCTTCTACATGTATAGGACTCATCCGCGCTCGAGTTGATCCATTGGGGCGCCGGATTGACCGACTCCGGCCATCCACCGCTGTGGCATATGGGCAGCACTGCCGCGAGTGTGTTCGGGGTTGAGTGGGTGAGGTGAAGGGTGATCATCAACCGTTGATCAGCTCATGGGCGGCCATGATTAGAAGTTGTGTACCATTTCATCCATACGATCGGTGATCCGTCCGATCAAGATCGAATGGGTAAGAATGGATTGGCCTTCGTTAAATACAGACCGTCGATCTTCGATCCTATGGCTATCAATGCGTACTGGTTCACATGAGTTTAAAATCTAATCTAGACCATTCGGGTTCGATCGGGTGGCTGAGGTGGCTACGTACCCCTTTGGCCCGACACTATTGCAAAAGAGTCCCTCGGGTTATTACAAATCAACCCGCAGTCCGTAGTTACATAAAGACCAGTGCATATAGGTCCTGAAATTTGTGTTTTCAACCTCGAGCTCTTGTGAAATAGTATCTGTAACCCCAAATTAGGTTGTTGATATAGAATAATATTTTGTAAGTGATTTTTAGTATATAAATAATTCTAATAATCTTAGAAAACCCCTATCTCATCAGTTTTACTCCGATTGGACCTGTTCAAGTTTCGTTAGCTTCGTAACAACATTGTCTACACAATAACAACATTAGTTTTATCATAACACATATTCTTATAATTAGATATTGTTTAATCTGTTTTTAGTGGATTAAACTTGCTAATTAAAGAAAATTTATCTATAATTATAATCTGACTAAAATATGATTTCTAATCAAGTTATAATCCATATTGAAGTTGAGTTAATTATTTATAGTATATTTTCTCAAATGATGTATAATCACCAATTTATAATATAGTTTAATATTTAATCACATAGATCTTCCATGAACCATGCCTTTTAACCATAACTCCGATTTTAGTGATTCTCGAACCTACGCTCTCATAGCGATGCGTAGAATATTCTTACGTTGTTTGTTCTCATGTTTGGTGTACTGTTATTTTTATGTACTTCTTCTCTACTTGTATGTATTGCTACGAATAGCAGTGAGGTTATGAGTCACCCGAAGGCCAATTTGGTGAGGTACCTTGGATCTCAAGTCACATGCAAGTTGTGCCCTTGATCACTTTTATCGACCAAATAATGTTCCTATTAATTAGTGTGACATGCTCAGGTTAATTTGATGGGACCTAATAGGTATCCCCAGTATTGTTTATCCAACACCTTGCAAATAAAAGAACTATTGGGTAGATTTGCTATTGCTCTACCTGGTTTGAGAAATTAATGATATATTATGATCATGTTCCAATCTTGCTGTTGTTTTAATTATTGTTCACGACAAGATCATTGTGTTAATTGGAACATGGAGCGATGATCCGGGAAAATAGTACTACCACAAGGGTGGTATGGGATGCCCTTGGCTGACTAATTAGGAAAGCTAGTGGAGGACTACCTTACTCGAAAGGGGTAAGGGCGGTAGAGGAGCTGCGTATAGGGGGGTTCTCGGGTTGATCATGTTGCGATAGATTTTCGAATGAGGGATTCCTATATTGCCCTTCTCAGAAACCGTAGCGGGTTTTCTGAAGCTAGTGAAACTTTATAAAGGCCTCATAGTGATACCCTGCCTCGTCTCCTCGGTAGAGATGAATGGGAAGTTGCGATTCCTTAGCAAATGGGTAACACGACTTGTGGGTAAAGATGTGCAACCTCTGTAGAGTGTAAAACTAGTATATCAATCGTGCTCATGGTTATGAGCAGCTCAGACCCTCACATGAGTAATTTATGGAACTAAACTTAATTTGTCATATGCATTGCATTGCATTGTGGGTGTTATTATTAATTTGATCTCTTGTTTATGTGGGTTGGTATCTACTTACACTTAGTAACTGCTAATAAAACTTTGACCAACTTTAAAAGCAATTCTCAGCTTTAACCATCTCCTTTGGTAAGCCTTACACTTCACATGAGCCCCACTGTAAGTGAGCTCATGCACATTATTCCCCACAACTTGATGAGCGATGAACGTATATGAGCTCACCCTTGTTGTACTCACATTCTCCCAGGTCAAGGATAGATACCGCAAGATGAGGCACATAAAGGAGGTCGCGATGAGTTCGTGAGAGGTCTAGGCCGTCGTCTCCTAGTCAACTATGGTTGCTGGACCATTGTCTTCTTATGATGTAATTATTTAACTATTTTATACAGAACTCCTATTATATAGTAAAGATGTGACATTCGTTTCTGTACCATGAGTCATCATATGTGTGAGACTTGATCCTAGCAGACATGTGAGTCGCGCCCGGGTTTGGCCCCCTAAATCCGGGTGTGACAGTCGATTCGTGCATGGTAGTGCTCTGATCATGACGATGGTGGTGTGGGATGGATGAGGAAGGTCTCCTAGTACTTGTAGCCATGGATGAGGGGGGTATGGATTAGTTACATCCGAGCTAGACTCGCGAGGATCTCAGTGAGCTTATTATCGGGAAGACAACCCTGACACACTGGTCCCACATGCCAGCCAGAGGATCGAGAACGTGTGCGGATATCCAGCTGACTGACGACGCGGCCCTGCCCTACAGCGACATTGGTGTAGGTGCAAGCGTCCAAGGTTTGTGGGCCACACGGTGAAGCATCACTGGGCCAAGGGGACGTGAATTGGGCCGGGAAGGTGGAAATCGACCTAGGTGGCAGGTATATTCTTTTTTTCTTTTTTCTTTTTTCTAATTTCTAGTTTTCTAATTTTATTCTTCCAAATTTGTTTCCAATTTATATTTGATTCAGGGTTCAAGTTCAAAATTTTTATTGCAAAATCACAAACTCTGCATGATATGCAATATTGATATTATTTTATTTATTTATTATTCTATTTAAGCCATTGCCTTTTAAATGTGTAATTCCCACATATTTAATACAAGAAAATATTTTTATATTGTATGATCTCTATAAAGAAAATGCTCAAACATATATCCTTATGGATACTTATATAATTCATCAAGGGATAATTTAGCTCCTATAAGAACTATTTTATTAAACCTTTTATTATAAAACTTTTAAATTTTAGGGGAAAGACTTCGGGGTAAGAAAATCCTCATTAAAAGTCATATTAAATCCAATTTCCTCGAGACTTTTCCTAAATCTCAAAACTATTATTTTGAGGTGTTACAAATTCTACCTCGGTAAAATTATCTCGTCCTCGAGATTAGTAAGAAGAGGGATGCAACAAGTTTGGGTTGCAGTTTAGTTTTTTTTGTATTTGGTTCCAATATCAAAAGGTTCTTTTTTTCCTTTAATTTAATACTAACTAGTAGATGATTGGGTAGGCATAAGCATCTTTTATGTGGAGTTGTTTAATAGTCAAGGTGAGGGGTAGTTATAGTGGGGATAGGTTGAGGTAAGAAAGATTGTAGCAAGGAAGGATTCCATCTCGAATGGTGGATCTTGATTCATCTAGGGATCTGTTTGACTCTTTATCTTTTCTTGATGAGGTCGATATCTTCCTTCTTGGGTGTCGGTGTCTCCATCTGGGGTTTGGAAGGTTTAGATAGGTAGATGTTTGTGAAACCTGGGATAGGTCAAAACAGGGTTTACTTTGACTTTAGGTTGGAATAGATGAATTAGGCAACCCATCAGGTAAGTCAAGTAGTGGTGTATGACCGAATTCATCTGAGGCACCACTTTAGGTTAAAACAAGTTTTATAGGGGTAGGGTCTAATCTATTTCAATAGTATTAACTAACATGTTTAGTAACTCACTTTAGATTAGATCAGATTAACCATATTAGTTTAGATCACATTAGATTACATTAATTTAGATGGGATCTAGATTAGTTTGGCATGTCTAGATTTGACTAGATAAGATCTAATTAACTTATTTCGGTCTTGATCATGTTTGTTACATTAGAATGAGATAAGCAAAGTGGTTAGGACAAGTTGGAAGGATAAGATAGAATCCTTTTCAGGTAAGTCTTTTTATTTGCAAAATGCTTTTAAGAGTTTAGGTAGCAAATATTTAATGCTAGTATATTGCATGTTTATCTTGATAGGAAAAATCTCTTTGAATATGAACTAAGATGCCCGCATCTAGATTATCAAGCTTATGACATCTTAGTTCACTCCCTTTGCAAAGATGTTTATTTTGTTGTCATTCCTCAAAACAATCATATTATTGATGCTCACTATATTTTGGCCAACATTCATGATAAATATGCCAAATATAGTGAAACTTCTTTTACTTCTTCTTCCTCGATTTTGTGTGAGACTAACATGTTAGAGGAAGAAGAAGAAGAGCACGATTGATGAAGGCCAAACAATGAATCCACCTCACCAAAAGGTTTGTCTTCCACTATTTATAAATGCTTTATCACTAGTAATGTTGATAGTGAAAGCAAAAGCGATGATGATAAGAAATATGATGACGACAACGAGGATGACGAGAAAATCAACATCATTGATCTAAATTTAAGTTGACCAAGGAACGTGAGGGCTCTCATAGTGATTTGGTCACAAGGTATGATGATGTTTTATTTGAGCAATCTAGTGAAATAAATGATATATCATACAATCAAGTTGAAAATGAAAATGTCATGCTCAAAGATCTAGTAGAAAAGCTAAAAGTTGAATATTTAGCTTTACTAGAAAAACATTATATGTTGATTCATTCTCATGAAAATTAATTGATGTTCATATCATGCTGGATGCTGCACATGAGGTTGTTCTTAATAGTTTAAATTCTTGTCAACCTCATACATGCACATGTGTTCATTCTAAAAATATATTACCATGTGCTAACCCCTACTGCTCCAAAGAAGGCCAATATTTGATTGAGCAGAAAATCCTAAGAACTCTTAGTAGGAAGATAAAGAAACTAAGGATAAGGCGTCATGCTCAACATCCTCAAGATATCCTTGGACGCATGGTGAAGAAGCTTAAGAAGGGAGAAACTGTAGCATGTGTCAAGCTCCATCAAAAGCTAGTTCTAGGAGCAACAAAGCAGAGATCAAATGGCATGAACAAGGAAAAAGGTAAAAACTCAATTGTTCATGCTTTTTGTGCTAATAATGTATCCATGTCTCCTAAGAACAAAAAAGTAGATGCTTTAGATGTAAAGAGACATGACATTTTATTGCCTCATGTCCACACATGGACAATGAGGAAGGAGTGGGGAGATGTTTTGGATGGAATGATGAAGTTCAAGTGATCACTTCATGTCCTCACATGAAGAATCAAGAACATACAGTTCCAAAGATGACCATCACCAAGAAGAAAAGTGAGTAGCAAGCATCATGCCAGACTAAGCATCGCTTCTACTACACATGTGGTGAACGAGGTCATCTAAGGAAGGTTTGTTTTATTGGTAAAATTCCTCAGCCAAGTAATTTGCTACATTCTTATTCGCTTAGGAGACGTGTGCTAGAATGATGATTAGTTCACCTAGATTTAGCACAAATGCTATTTTGGTACCCAAGGCACTTTTAGCTGATGTCTATGGGCCCATCTCATGATGGGTACCAAAATGTGCACCCTAAACCTTGCAGGTACTTGGAGATGAACTGGAGACTTTGGGAATGCTTAAGATGGTTATTTTAGGATTCTAAACATAAGCTATCAATTTCATTATTATCACTGAACCAAAGATGAAATCATTGTTATATCTAGGACTCCATGCTCATCTCAAGTTAGTTGTAGGGATGAAGGACATTAACATAGAATGAAGAAAAAGAACCAACAACATGCCAATTTCTAAAGGACAGTAACTTTGTGACCTCTAGTGCATTATTTTTCAATTTGTATATCATGTGTGCCTTGAGTAGTCACATAGGAAATTTTGTATGAACTTGAGTAGGTGTATATATTGCTTTGCATGTCTCCAAAGTGATCTTTCTAATTATGGATTGCAAATGTTTTAACTAGTCCATTCTGGTAGTCTGCATCTCTCAATTGGTGAATCATGCTTATTTAGTCATGGCCATGTGTGTAATTCATTCTATCTCTTGATCTTGTAATTGGTATATCTATTTTCCATGGCTTATTTTCAATGCTATGTTATATGGCTACAACCTAGAGTTCAATTGTCTAAATCATGCTATCTTGTTTTTGGCGCATCTTGAAATTGGTATTTATGTGCCAATTGGTATTCACCTTCTGCAAGCACGGTGGTTTCTATTAGTCCATATTTATGAGGCTTTTTAAAATGGTAACCTATGATGGTTAAAATAAGAAATCCTTGCATGTATATCAAATGCACTCTCTTGAGCTGTTTCATGGAAACTCACACGGAGAGGTGACAAGTACAAGAAAAAGGTGCATATGATGAAAGAGATGCCTAAAATGGGGCTTCATTATATTCAGGTAAAAGGCAAAGGTATGGAACTATGAAATTCATTTTGTGTTCTATATTGAGCAGTTTCATTGATTATGCTCCCAAGTTGGTATTCTTCATTATGGCGCATGCTGCTTTTAGTTGATGAAGTAATACCAATAGTTATGATAAATTCCCATGAGCTGAATTGATAAATAGTGCATGTTTTCCCTTCATTGAGTATCCATGCTAGATGATTATCCTAGTGTTCTATGAGTAGGAATCATCTTGTGCAAAATTTATGTGATGCATGCCATTTTTACTTTGTATTAATATGATTTATCTTATGAGGCATGTCTTTAGATGATTTCACTAGGCATAGCTTAAATTCTTTCAATCATTCAATTGGTTTCTTTGAGTTTTGTTGATCACTTTTTCTCAAATGATGTGAATCAAGAACAAGGCAACACAATTGATAAAGATTAAGGACCTTCGTCCTTCGAAGCATTATCTCCTTTCGGATATAATGATCTTTAGACGAAGGTCATGAAGGGCACACCTTCATCATTTATGAGAATAAGAATCCATAGAGAATATATATATGTTATCCATTCATTCATTCATATATTTATTTCATAATATATACATGAACATTGACAGAATTTATATTACATTGGTACGTTCGGCTTGTTTGAAGGTGATGACGCGAGATCAATTACAATCCAGCTTGAACAGTATGGGGATACTGTTCATTTATTTATAGGCAACCACAATGGTTTGTACGCTGTTACATTTATGCACTCAATGATTACACACAGAGTTTACAAAATGTCGCAAGGGTAACATCGCCATTTGTATTTAATAACTTGAGTAACACCTTCTCCTTGCATTATCTTATTTCTTCGTCATGATGAAGCATGTTTGATGAAGCATACTTTGTTGTACTTCCCTTTTGTTATGCCGAAGCCACGTTGTCTACCCGTTTCACCGTGATGAAGCTTGTCAGACAAAGTTTGCTTCGCTCCTCTTGTGTTACTCCGAAGCTTTTCTGATTGATGAAGCGCTTGTAATATTCAATAGTACGCTGAAAGCAAATGGTTAGTCGTGTTTTTGAGGACCTTCGGAAGAGGAAGGCCCCCAACAGTAGCCCTCGCAGTATTAATTTGTTTCTTTATAACAAATTCAGACTGTGAAATGGACAAAGGCCTTTAGTTGAAGGTCCAAAAAAACACCTTCCTTCGCTAGAATAGCGAAAACATTCTGCATTGTGGGCCCCATTGCTCAGTGGTGCTTTGTGCATATATACAAGGGCTTGCGCTGAGAATAGTTTTCGTGCTATCTAGCTTTGTGTTGTGCTTGCATTTTAGCTTTCTTCCTCTGTGTCCACAATTGTTTTTGTGCTTCGACTTTTTGTTGTAATCATCACTGAAATGGCCGAAGATAAGAAAAGTGTGGACGCCACGCTTACTGGTTTCTACGAAGCCATGGAGAGGACCAACGTTGAGAAAATCACTGATGAAATGTTAGCTGGCTGTCTGGGGATTCCGGCGACAGCGAGAGTTTTGATGTTGAGAGTGAGAACGAAGATGCCAAGGATTGGCCATGGCGGCCAAGTCATGTTGTTTTTGGAAAGTCCACCATTAAGCAAGGACAGATTGAAGCGATGATGGGCAAATATTTCCATGATATATCCATAGTGAGGGCTGGGGGAAAGAGTATTGTTCCTCTTCCTGAAGCAAACGAAGTAGTGGTATTTAGAAGTTTTATGAAGGTTGGCTTTGGTTTCCCTTGCATAAGATGTTAGTCGAAGTACTGAAGATATTTGAGATATAACTTCATCAGCTTACTGCCGAAGCTTTGATTAAAGTTGGAGTTTTCATTTGGGCTATGAGGAGCCAAGGGCTGAAGCCAGATGCCAACTATTTCTACAACATTCACGAATTGTTCTACCAAACGAAGACAGTTGGGAAAGACAATATCATCACAACTCTGGATGTTATAGCTTTGTGTACTGGTCTGATGTGAGGTGTCCTGTGCCAACGTTTCGAAAAAAATGGTCGGGCTCTTGGATGAAGCAATGGTTTTATGTCATGAATGATCTGAGTAAGAGGGAGGATGTAAAGGGCATAATCCAGCGTCCCATACGATCACGCTTCAACATCAGGAGGCCTTCAATTGCAAGTGGAAACGAAGTTCAAGCATGTTTGATGGCCTTCAACATAGTGTGTACTTACATTAGCACCAGGGATTTGGTTCAGGAGCACATTGCTTATATGGTGTGGCCACTTCTTAATGACTGGGAGATGTCGAAGGAGACCGCTGCTAGCTCTAGCGAAGGTAGTCTGGTTTATCTGTGATACACCTATCGCTACAGAAGTCAGTTTGACGAGCCGAATGATGATTGGCTTGAAGCCATTGAGGCAACCAGTGGTGGGCTGCTAGGGCTTATACGAAGGTAGAGGACGAAGCCATGACCACTGCCTTTGGTGCTCGAGGCAAAAGAAGACTGAACAGAGTTTTTGATGTGATTGGATTTATTTATCTTGACTACTGTTTTCCCGCTCGAAAACAAGGGTCAAAAAGGAAAATGGCAACTACGTCCTCTTCCGTTGTATCCAAGCCAAAGAGAGCTAAGGTTTTGACTTGTAGGCTGAAGCTACACTCTTTAGAGAAGACTGCTGCAACGCCTGCCGCAGTGAAGATAGAAATTGTTGAATATGCCAAAGCCACCCCCTTGGCTTTGGAGATAATTCCAGTTGTGACCGTTGAAGCTACTGTCGCTCCAGTAGAAAAAACAGAGGCAAGGAGTTCAAAGACAGAGAAGTATCCAAAGCTATGGAGTCCCCCAACACCGACGGGGTTGTCGAAGTTAACAACTGCTGCAGCAATAACTCCTAGGAAAGGTAGGAGAATGGCGAGTGTTTTGGACGCTGTTCTGAAATCTTCAAAGGTGCTAACTCCTATTTCTACTAAAGCTTCCAAAGACAATATTGAAAAATTAGTGGTAGCTGCTGCAAGCGCTTCTCCTACCTACGCTGAAGCTGAACCTTCGAGATCTAAGACAGTGTAGCAGGCAGAGGATAGTCTTCCAAAAAAAGCTAACATCGCCTATGCCCGAAGCGCCTTCTCGAGATGATTTGGAATATATTGTTCGCCATGCTTCAGGGAAACGATTATGGGAAGAGCAAATTGCTGAAGTGCAACATTACACAAAGGACCTGAAATATCCCCGAGGATCCTTAGTATATGGAGGAAATGACGAAGATGATTTCCTTTACTGTCTACCAGACAACAAGGAGATAAATGTTTGCCGAGAAATGATGGATAACATGGGTTATCCGAAGCTTGAACTTGGACTATCTATAATGACGAAGGATCAACTTGAAGATAGCCTTGCTTAAGACCTAACATGCCTGCGTGGACACCCCCGCCCCCATATCCACCTGTGCCATATCAATATACATACATACCACCACCATATGTCCCAAATAAATATGGAGCATGCCACCATATCCATTTGGGATGCCACAGTACCCTGCTTGGGGGCACCCAAACATCTATATTTGATAGGTTGGTGTAATATCCCAAAAAAATGTTGCCAAAGGTTGATCTTCAGTGCGTGGATCTGGGAAAAGGGTTGTGGGCCGTTGGATGCTAAGTAAGAGTCATTTGTGGCGTCGTTTCTTTTCTCCCGCAAAGAAACCCTAGTGGTGGCCCTTTCCCCCTTTTGCCCCTTCTTGGCCGCCGCCCCCCTTTCCCCCCCACACTTGGCCGCCCCTCCCCCTTTCCCCTTGGCTAGCTGCCCCTCTCCTCCCATGGCATCTGCTCTCCATTGCTTCCTCCTCCCTAGATCTTCCCCCACGCAGCAAGGATCGAGAAGAGGAGGAGCACGTAGAATTGAAGAGGAAGAGAGGATCAAGGAGATGTTCTACCCCATCTCTTCTTGCAGATTTCGTTGGGCAAACCCTAGGTAAGGATGAGATCCTTGTTCCTCCCTGTAATTATGTGCTTTTGGAGGTTGTGGATCATGGGGATTAAAGGATTAGAGGTTGGATTAGATGTGGGGTTAGGTTGTGATCTCGAATTTAGTTTCTGCAGAATGACAGATTCGATTTCTGTTCATGTCAGTTTTCCGTGGTCTTAGTGGCCTAAAAAAAACTCTATATATGAGTCGTAGACAATTTGTAGATATTTTCGTGGCCGTGAAGAACACCTCAATCGGACATCAGATCAGAGAGTTATGGTAGTTTGAATATAGCAGTTTTTCAGTCTCATAATTCTGTGCAGAATCTATTCTCTTAAGATTTAGGCAATTTTATCTACCGAATTAAACCTTGGGTTTGTAAGAAAAGTTGTAGATAATTTCATAAGATTTCCAGATTGTTAAAGAGTGCATTCATATGAATTATGAAACTCCAGTTATGTTTGTTTTACTGTGGCTGTTCCTATTTGCCTGACAAAAATGAACGGGTCTGTTCACTGGTAAGTTTCATCAGGTACATGGCCGAATTGGCTTTTCCAACTATGGAGACTTCTGTAGAGGGATAAAAGTTCTTACTTCCAGCAGAATTTAATGATTTTTGGTTGAGTAGTTTGTGAGATATCGTATTTTGAAGTTAACTATGCTGCTATCTAAAACAGATTCAATCAGTTATCTTGTGAGATGTTTTAGAACTTATAGATGGCAGAATTTAGTTATCCATTGAATACCGAAGTTGTAGAATATTTTGTATAGATACTCCTATATTATTTTTTTGATATCACCACTGTTATAATTTTTAAGATACAAAATTAACAAACAGTGCTGCTGCTGTATGGCATGTGGTTCAGGGTGGGAGGCTTTCCACCAGGTCTTGGTTTCAAGTGTAGGAGCGATTTGTTGATTGTTGGCAAATGTCTGTGAAATATTTGTACTAAGTTTTATGCCTGCTAGCAGGTGGCTACACTCCAGATCATGCCTAGTATATTTTTCTTCTTTGATGAAGGCAAGTGAATGTAGCGGTGGTTGCTTCCGTTCTGACCTGTTATTTCTATTGCCTACACTCTAATATTCAGAATTATTGGATTCTTTCATAATTGGACTCTATGGTGATGTTTTACTTGCTTGCATTATACTGATGCTCAATCATATATTGATGATGATTGTGATTCGAGTATGACTCATGAGATTAATTCACACCCTTGAAGGTAAATGAACTATTATTTGAGGTTTGTATTGTATGTGAAGGAAGTGAAGTATATTGATAAATGCAGCATGCCATATACATTGCATGATTTCACTTGCATCTGAAGTTGGGTCGTGACCTATGGTCTGACCGTACCGGTACAACTTAGCATCGTACGTTGCTCGAGGAGGGGTACAATGCGACTTCATACCCTTAGAGGTATGAAGGCAGATGACATATTAATTACATTCATATGCATTCATTGAAGTGATATTTGCAGATGATGTGGTTTTATACCCTCAGAGGTATGAAGACAGAGGACCTACACATTGTATTCCTATGCATACATTGAAGTGATATTTGCAGATATTGTTAACGCAGGGAAGTGTTATACAACCTATTGTGGTTGTTCAAGGAAATGAGATGGTATTGGTTATATTGGGACTACTGAGTTCTATATCTACAAGTATTTCTAATCTTAATTGTGATTCTTTGAAAATGTTGATTAATTCTATTTGTGGTTTAAATATCTCGTCAAAACAATTCGCTTGCTGAGATGTTTCATCTCACTCTTGCATTACTCAATGCACGTGCTTGTTGGTCATCAAGGGGAGTGGGAAGTAGCAGCACATCCACCTTCACTCTCATAATAACGCTGCTTAGGCGCAGTCATGATTTAATTAGAAACTTCTTGTCAAAGGATGTTTGTTTCTAACTAGTTGTGCGCACTGGTTAATTTAGTTCATGTCGTTATGGTTGTCTTCCCATTGCTAGCAGATTATTAATGTCTATTATGTTTTCTTATCATGATATCTATTATACTTTGTTGCTTCCCCGTTTATGCAATTTTCAAAGGAGAAGTTGTCGAAATTTTATATATGAATGTTAGATGTGTAGTTTAGTAGCATTTTGGGGTGTTTGTGGATCCCAGGGTGTTACAGTTGGTATCAAAGCATGGGCTTTAGATTCTTGTCAATTTGAAGACAAATTGGACACACTTGCACATATAGGAAGGGTATGGGTTCAGTATCTTTGATATATGTTAGTGTCTTTGAAGTGTAGATGACAATAATTTCACCCCTCCCTATTCCTTTACGGTGATGTGGTAAGATGTTTATGGCTTAATGCTTGATATAATTTATTTCTGAAATTTTGATATTGTTTTATTATTGCGGTTGATATCGCTGGTCATTTGTGAGATTGAAGTTGTTATTATGCTTGTGATATACAAGTATGCCTATGTTGTTTCCACCATGTTTTTCATGGTTGAGTTTTATTACAATAATATTGTTATATATGCTTGATTAAGGATGTTTCTAAGAGGAGTGTGAATTGCGTGTTTTGGGGTACAAGGTAATCATCAATTTGAATTTAAGTTGTTGAGCGGTTGGTGGATAGCTCCAACTATCTTTGCAAAGAATGATTGTTTATGTCGAGAAACCAGTTCTGAAAGAAATGAATATTGGTACTTTTATATGGATTTTGGGGGAAGTCTTTACATAGCCAGAATGGCTTACATGTCTCTCTTCTATCGTGTGTTTTAGTAGCCACAAAGCCTCGATGTGGTTTAAAGTGGTTGTATGTTAGTCATGCTAATTGTAGAATAAATCTTTGATTTTCTTGATCCATTGATTATGTATTAATACGTTGAGGATCTGATGGTTCTCTCCCCGGTGCATGTTTGTGGAGCCATGGTTGGACCACTTATCTATTGGTTTGAATGAAGTCATTGCCTAGCCTAGAGTTGGTTGTGTGTGGTTAGTCACCTATTCCTAAACGATGTGGTTTTTACATCAACTTGAGATGTTTGCCAAATGTGTGAAGGATTACGGGGTTAGTGTTGGGGTCTTCGTGTTCCGAAGGTCCTCAAAAACATGATCTAACAATGTTTTCCGAGTGTAACATATGAACAGGTACATTCGGACTCGGGTTAAAAGCATACACGATGTGAAAAGCATGGTCAAGACGAAGGCTGATGTGGCTCCGAAGCTACATGCAGGGTAGCTTCGGCTCAATGGCGGAAAAAGGAACCGACTTAAAAGGGAAAAGGCTATTTAGTCCCCGTTGGATTGTCCATAGGTCAATAGTAAATATAAAGGGCATGAATGTAATTTTACACAGGCTGCGACCTGTGCCTATAAATAGATGAACAGTACCCCCGTACTATTCACACTTGCTTGTATTCACTTGGGCATCACACTTGTGTCTTTACCTTCTGTCAAGCCGAAGGTATCAATGTAATTCAATATTATTCTTATTCGTAATCATATAATAAAAGATATATTATGATGTCATTTGATTATCCATGCTATTTTCTATGTTTTATATACTTCATCTTTCATTGATTTATGCTGTGATGATGAAGGTATGTCCTTCACTACCTTCGTCCGAAGATCGTTATATCCTTAGGGAAATAATGCTTCGAAGGACAAAGGGCATTAACCATTAACCTATTTTTGTGTTGCCTTGTTCTTAATTCATAGCATTTGAGAACAAGTCCCCAACATTGGCGCCCACCTCCGGTGTACCTACTTACACAACCTTCGGCAAAGCACTGACCTTTGTCATGCCGCCGAAGAAGATAACAGCGCCAGGGGCTGCTGCACTGCAGCCACTGGACACGAACCAAGAGACTCTCTCTCCGAGAGGCTCGAAGCCAGAAGAGAAAGGCCACCAGTCCAACATTCCAGGAGGAGGAGTTGGACCAAGAGATTAGGGACATGGAAATCATCCATCAACAAGTGCAAAGGAAAAAGGAGAAGATGGCTCGGCTGGCCGATCTTCAAAGGAAGATCGATGAAGCTAATGAGGAAGTGCGTCAACTTGCTCAAGATGACCAAGACCGAAGGCCCCAACACAGGGAGCTTCGTCAAGAGGGCCTATTCAACGAAGATGGATGGTATGATGATTTTAGTCATGATACCTTTACTTTTGATGATGCTTCTCCCTTGGCAGCAGAACTGCAGGCTACCCCATGGCCCCCATCATACAAGCCACCTCAGCTCCCCATGTATGATGGGCACTCAGATCCCAAGCAGTTTCTGATGAGCTACGAAGCAACTATATCTTCGTACGGGGGCAATACTGCAGTCATGGCGAAGTCTTTCGTCATGGCAGTCTGGAACGTAGCCCAGACATGGTATTCTTCTCTTCGGCTAGAGACAATCATGTCATGGCAGAAGCTCAAGGACATGCTGGTTACCAGTTTCCAAGGCTTTCAAACAAAGCCAGTCACAGCTCAGGCCCTGTTCTAGTGCATGCAAGACCATGAGAAATACCTCCAGGCGTATATCCGAAGGTTCTTGCGACTGAGGGCACAAGCGCCCACAGTGCCCAATGAAATTGTCATTGAGGCTATGATCAAGGGTCTTCGGCCAGGACCTACGGCTCAATACTTCGCTAGGAAGCCCCCACAAACTCTGGAGAAGCTGCTTTAGAAGATGGATGAATACATTCGGGCTGACAACGACTTCCGCCAAAGAAGGGAAGAAGCTTACAGATTTTCGGAGATGACCAGGGCTTCGGAGGAAGAGTCCACCCGAGGCATGTCAGGTCAATCCATAGCTCTAGTCAGAATGACAACAAAGGAAGTCAGCTCCAGAGGCCACAGTACACCTCACAATCTTCGGGGCAACAACAAAGCTCTTTCAGGCCACCAGCTCCAAGGGGCAGAGGCGCCAGGGGCTTCAGAGGAAGATATGGGGATCAACCCAGGAAGATCTATTGCTTATTCTGTGGTGAGGACAAGGGCCATACTACAAGAATGTGCCAAATCACCATTATGAAGCAAAAGGAGATCGCAGAAGCCGAAGCTCGGCAGAATCAGCCGAAGCAGGTCTTGCACACTGCTTCGTGCCATTCTCCCTACATACCAGAATATGTGGGCAATCATCCTACAGCTTCTGTTGCTTCGGCTAGCCATTCGCAGGCTTCCTAGCCACAGCCCCCACCGCCACCACCACTGCAACCTACATATTCCCGAAGCTAGCAGCCAGAAGGGTGCCAACACTCCCAACAGCAGCGTGAATTCCGGGAGGAATTCGAAGCTCGCACTGTCAACAGTACTTTGCCAGAATCAAAGCACATTTATTGAGCGTTATCCTACCTCTGAAATATTTTTATGTTCTATGTCATTTTGTTTTTCAATAAGGAACAAGCAATGTAAATCTAGTTTTTAATTCCTTGTAATAGTTTTGCTTCTATCAGAATGAAATATATCTTCTTCACAGACTTACGAAGCTCAAAAATTGCCGAAGCCGAAGCTCAAAAGTCGTTCCTAAGGGAATGCAGAGCTAAAAATTACTGAAACTACAAAAAAGTCATTCCTAAGGGAGCGCAGCGTAAGTTTTGCTAAAGCTACAAAAAAGTCGTTCCTAAGGGAGCGCAGTGTAAGTTTTCTACTCAAAAGTCGTTCCAAAGGGAATGCAGAGCCAAATACTTCCGAAATATAAGGAAAAAAAGTTCAAAAGACGTTCCTAAGGGGATGCAGAACTTATACCGCCGAATTAGAAGGCGAAGAAGTTCAAAAGACGTTCCTAAGGGGATGCAGAACTTACACCGAAAATTAAACGGTGAAGCCAAAAAATAAACGACAAAGAGATTCCAGTCGTTCTTAAGGGGACGCAAAGATTGTGTGTTTCAGTGTGGGCGTGTGTCTTCGGCATTAGCATCATTTCTGCATCATATCATCACATCATCCTGCATAGCATCACATCATACATCATGTCGCACCAATGACATGAATTGAATACGAAGTCGATCTTCGGAGAATGCTTTGTAAAAATGAAAATGTGCTAAGGCACAAAGTAAGCTGAGAAATACAGCTTCATCAGCTGTGTTACAAAAGAAGAGATCCCTTGTTTACGAAGCATGGATATTTTCACGAAGCATGGATCTTTTTCTTTACGAAGCATGAAAAGAAGGGAAGGTGTTTTTTCGTCGAAGGCTAGAAAACGGTATGTGTATAAAATTTCATGCATTGCAAAGAAATGAATTATAAATAATTTACATATTAGATTCAAAGATATACATGTCAAATATTACAACTTCGTTACAATAAAAGCACAATGTCCATTCTAGTGTTCCTTACATTGACTATTTAAAAATATTTCTACAATAAGTCCTAGTCTTCTTTCAGGATTTTAGTCTTCTTTCAAGATTTTCTCGGCAACTTCATTTAGCAGTTTGTTGACGACTTAATTAACAATAGATTCAGCCATATTAATGATCTCCAGCGCTTCCTTCATCTCTGGATCGGCCCGGGGATCGAACGGTTCCGGTGGAGGGGATAATTCAGTTGAAGTAGGAAAAATTCATTAGTCCGAAGCCACAAAAAAGCAAAATGCCGAAGCTGAATATCAAAAGATATTACCTATACGTTTTTCATGCTCTGCAACTTCTTCGGCTTGTCTTGCTTCTCTCCGGGCGTCATGGGTGTCTTTTTCACTTTTCTTTATAATTTCGTGAGCCATCTCTCGGCCACCATTCACCCAGACATCATTATAGAATTTCCCGCCCATCAAGGTTGCTTCAGCTGAAGGATCCTTCGTGTCGTCTGCGGAGAAGGCAGCTTTGGCTTGGGCCATGGCTTGATGTGATCACATCCCGCCTTCTCCAAGATAGCTGAAATCCCCCGAGCACCGGAAAATGCATAGACATCCCCGCGATCACTTAAGATTTCTTCGAAGCTCTCGGCCTCCCCACTTATCCGTTCGATAACACCTTCAGGGTCGCCTCGTATGAAGTTTTCTTCGGTAGAATAAGCGCCCACGTTGGCGAAACTAGCTTTTATTTTCTTCACGCAGTCCAAGGATTTTTCAAAGCATCTTTCCTTGGATGCACGAAGTTCTTCAACATTCTTTTATAAATGATTTTTCTAATATTCGTTGATTTCTCAATTAGCTTCTGCGAGTGCGCACTTTCTTTGGCTTCTGCCAACTGTTTCCGAAGGTCTTCAATTTCATTCTTTTGGATTTCGGCCTGAACCCTGAAACTAGCTTCGTCTTCTTTCACTTTGTTTACCAATGAAATCAAGATTTTGTCTTTTTCAAGACCTTCGTTTCTTAATTCGATTACCTCTGAACGAAGGTTGTTCAGAGCCATCGTATAGCCTTCATCTTCAATTTTTTTCTGAGCCCTGAGCGCATTGCTAAGAATCAAGCCCTGTAAGTGGAGGAAAGAATAAGTATGACAAATAAAATACCTCATTTTTCAAATTTAGAGTTAGTTTTTATACCTTTATGCTATTGTATGCTAGGCTATCAGCAAGTTCGTCCTTCGACAAAATCGAAAGACCGTCTTCCAGCTTCGAGAATCCGATGCTTTTACCTATCTCCCGACAAACGAATATTTCTTTATTATCCGGGAGATAGTACAGAAAATCTTCTTCGCCACTGCCATTGAACACTAACGCCCCCTTTGGATATTTCAATTTTTGGGCATAGTGTTGCGCTTCTAGCATCTCTTCTTGGGTAGTACCTTCCCTGAAGCATAACGAATAATGTAGTCAATATTTTTGTTCAACGCTTTGGGACCAGAAGCTTCGACTTTTTCAGTTGCAATCTGCTCTGCTGATTTTTCCTTAGGGTCAACACGTTCCATCTCGGTGGGAACTGATGGCCCAGCTTCAGTTTCAGCCTGAATTGTTGCAGCTTCGACTTCTGCCTGCTTAGTATCAGCTTCGGGTTGCGCTTTGGAAGCTTCGGCAGCTTTCCTTGTAGGAGCGGGATTCAAGGTTCTCGTTGTTTCTAGCACAACATCCAGCACATTTGCCATCCTTCTCCTCTTAGGAGTAACGGTAGAACCCATCTGTACCTTCGGTACTGTTGTCTCTGTTGGAGGGCTCAAAATCCCTGGCATCTTCGTTATTTCTTCAACTTTGGGCTCTTTAGCCTTATCAGCCTTCGTCTCAACTAGCTTGACTGTAAGCACCTTCAGCATTACAGCCGGCTCTTCAGTGCTCTGCGCAGTCGGGACAATTTCTTTTCTTTCAGAAGCAGAAGAGGTCCCTGCGCCAAACTCAGGTACCACGACCGGTACAATGTAACGCGGCCGGTGGGTAAGAACCTTCATCTTTTTGCCTTTCGGCGCGGGCTCAACTGGGGTGGCCGAAGTAGCAGCTTTCCTCTTTTTTCCCTGTCCCCGCAGCGGATAATGGTAGTCGGGGTACATGAAGCCAATGGCATCGAAAACCCTGTTTAGTCTTTTCTTCCCCCGTCTTCCGAAGGCTGCGGATATAGCATTATCTTCGGCTTTGGAATAAGCTCCAAGCAATTCATCACTTGTAGCTTCGATACACTTCAGCCAGTCGTTGTTGGGTTCATCAAACTTCTCCTTGAATCTGAAGGTATACTTCAGTCAAACCAGACCATCTTTGCTAGAGTCAGTGGTGGTCTCCTTCGGCATTTCCCAGCTTTCTACAAGCGGCCATACCCTGAAGGCTATATGCTCCTGAATTAAATCCCTTGTGCCAATAAAAGAGCAAACAGTGCTGAAGGCTCTCTGGCATGCTTCGACAGAATCATCAATTTCTACCTTCGGCCTCCAGAGGCCGAAGCAGGACCAGATGGGACGCATAATGATTTCTTTTATGTCTTCCCTCGTCTCTAGATCGTTCTTCACATAAAACCACTCTTCCATCCAGGCCCTGGGCCATCTTTTTCGAAATGTTGGCACTGGGTGGCTTGCGTTGGGGCGAGCGATAAATACATAGCAACCGAAGTTGTTGTGGTACTATTCTTTACCCATGGCCTTCGTCTCATATAGAAGTTCTTGCATATTGCAGAAGCACTTCGTGCTTGACTCTAGCCCTTGACTCCTTACTGCCCAGACAAAAATCCCCATTCTTATTATGGCTTCGGGGATCATCTGATGAAGGAAGATTTGGTAGGTCTTCAGCACTTCAACTACAAACCTACTCAAAGGGAACCGAAGTCCAGCCTTGAAGAAGCTTCGGTAAATCACAACTTCGTTCTCCTCAGGGGCAGGGACGTTGTTGTCTCGGCCAACCCTCACAATGGACATATCTCGAAAGTATCTTCCTCTCATGTTCTCAAGATGACTCTGTTTGATGGTTGATTTTTCGAAGATTGAATGACTTGGCCGCCAGGGCCGATCCTCAGAATCTTCATCCCCACTTTCCGCGTCATAGCTATTGCTGTCACCAGTATCTTTAGACAAACCTTCCAGTATCTCTTTAGTAATTTTCTCTGTGTTTGTTTTTGCCATCGATTCAACAAACCCAGCAACATAAGGATCCATAGACCTCTTCTCCTCAAACAGCTTCGCTTCTTCGGTCAGCTTCGTCTCCGCAACAACCTTCTTTTCCTGAGATAGCTTTTCTCCAGACATGATGAAAACGTGTTTTTAAACTGAAGTTCAGAGAGCTTGAAAATCTAGCAAGCGCTAGTGAGCAAGAGCTAAAAGATTGAGAAAATAATGCAAATGGCACAAGCAGCGTATCAAATGCACCTGGTGTGAGTTCCTATTTATACGCCCAATGCGTTGCAAATTGGAGGGCCCCGTCTGTCATTGTCTGTTGCTATTGTAGCAAAGGGAAGGTGTTTTTTCGGACCTTCGGCTTAAGGCCTTCGTCCATATCGCAGTCTGAATTCGTTATCTTAACAAATTAATACTGCGAGGGGCTACTGTTGGGGGCCTTCGTCTTCCGAAGGTCCTCAAAAACATGATCTAACAATGTTTTCCGAGTGTAACATATGAACAGGTACCTTCGGACTCGGGTTAAAAGCATACACGATGTGAAAAGCATGGTCAAGACGAAGGCTGATGTGGCTCCGAAGCTACATGTAGGGGAGCTTAGGCTCAATGGCGGAAAAAGGAACTTACTTAAAAGGGAAAAGGCTATTTAGTCCCCATTGGATTGTCCATAGGTCAATAGTAAATATAAAGGGCATGAATGTAAGTTTACGTAGGCTGCGACCTGTGCCTATAAATAGATGAACAATACCCCCGTACTGTTCACACTGGCTTGTATTCACTTGGGCATCACGCTTGTGTCTTTACCTTCTGTCAAGCCGAAGGTATCAATGTATTTCAATATTATTCTTATTCGTAATCATATAATAAAAGATATATTATGATGTTATTTGATTATCCATGCTATTTTCTATGTTTTATATACTTCATCTTTCATTGATTTATGCTGTGATGATGAAGGTACGTCCTTCACAACCTTTGTCCGAAGATCGTTATATCCTTAGGGAAATAATGCTTCAAAGGACGAAGAGCATTAACCATTAACCTATTTTTGTGTTGCCTTGTTCTTAATTCATAGCATTTGAGAACAAGTCCCCAACAGTTAATATAGACCCTTTATGTCTGGTACTTTGAGTGCATCATATGATAGAATGAAATGTAAGTTTCTGAACTACAGTAGATGAAGACTTATATTATGTGTAGGTTAAACTTGCTAGTTTGGATATTTTTCTTAGTTGAGTTGTTGGATGAAGTATAGTGACATGGGTTAAACAAGTATTGTGTTGTTGTTGGGCTGTCAGTGCTCTATGTGGTGTTTTTGGCATTTCTTCGATGAACTGTGCCGCGCAGAATGTTATTGGCTTCTTGTCGGCTTTATTGCTCCTTTAGTTCTGTAGATTTTCTCTCTTTTGGTGGGGTGCAAAGAATGTTAGATTACATGATTATCTTTTCATTATGGCAAGCACAAGGTTTAGGAAGATTAGGAGTTTTGTTTCAATAGAACTACTTGTTTCGTGGTGCTGTGAGGTGAAGTGTTTGATCTTCTTATACATTCATCTGGTGTGGATGTTTCACCATTGAATTAAAATAAATTGTTGAAGTTGGTAAAGGTTGTGCTTAGTGCATATTACCCCTTCATAAACGAGTGTCGTTTTAAGACATTGATGCTGATGTATGGCTGCATCCAAATTCGATGTTGTGAAATCGTAGTGTTGATTGCATCTATGACTTGGTTTGAGCTTCATTACATGTTGGTTCATGCTTGATGTCAAGTGGTGTAGTTTCCTTAGACAATTAGTCTGAGGTAGAAGTTCTTGTGTTAATTAAGACCAATAATGGACCCATGTTTTGAATGGTTGTGCTATATGGGGTACCTTGGATGATTTGTTTGGAGTGGTCGAATTCGAGGACGAATTCTTTTTAAGGGGGTAGAGTGTAATATCCCAAAAAATGTTGCCAAAGGTTGATCTTCGGTGCGTGGATGTGGGAAAAGGATTGTGGGCCGTTGGATGCTAAGTCAGAGTCATTTGTGGCGTCGTTTCTTTTCTCCCTCAAAGAAACCCTAGTGGTGGCCCTTTCCCCCTTTTGCCCCTTCTTGGCCGCCACCCCCCCTTCCCCCCCACACACTTGGCCGCCCCTCCCCCTTTCCCCTTGGCTGACCGCCCCTCTCCTCCCATGGCAGCCGCTCTCCATTGCTTCCTCCTCCCTAGATCTTCCCCCACGCAGCAAGGATCGAGAAGAGGAGCACGTTGAATTGAAGAGCAAGAGAGGATCAAGGAGATGTTCTACCCCATCTCTTCTTGCAGATTTCCTTGGGGAAACCCTAGGTAAGGATGAGATCCTTGTTCCTCCCTGTAATTATGTGCTTTTGGAGGTTGTGGATCATGGGTATTAATGGATTAGAGGATGGATTAGATGTGGGGTTAGGTTGTGATCTTGAATTTAGTTTCTGCAGAATGACAGATTCGATAGTTTGTGTTCATGCCAGTTCTCCATGGTCTTAGTGGCCTAAAAAATAAAAAGTCTATATATGAGTCGTAGATAATTTGAAGATCTTTCTGTGGCCATGAAGAACACCTCAATCGGACATCAGATCTTAGAGTTATGGTAGTTTGATTATAGCAGTTTTTCAGTCTCATAATTCTGTGCAGAATCTGTTCTCTTAAGATTTAGTCAATTTTATCAACAGAATTAAACCTTGGGTTTGTAAGAAAAGTTGTAGATAATTTCATAAGCTTTCCAGATTGTTAAAGAGTGCATTCATATGAATTATGAAACTCTGGTTATGTTTGTTTTACTGTGGCTGTTCCTGTTTGCCTGACAAAAATGAGCGGGTCTGTTCACTGGTAGGTTTCATCAGGTAAATGGACGAATTGACTCTTCCAACTATAGAGACTTCTGTAGAGGGATACAAGTTCTTACTGCCAGCAGAAGTTAGTGATTTTTGGTTGAGTAGTTTGTGAGATATCGAATTTTGAAGTTAATTATGCTGTTGTCTGAAATAGATTCAGTCAGTTATCTTGTCAGATGTTTTAGAATTTATAGATGGTAGAATTTAATTATCCATTGAATACCGAAGTTGTAGAGTATTTTGTATAGATACTCCTAGAGTATTTGTTTGATATCACCAATGTTATAATGTTTAAGATACAAAATTAACAAACAGCACTGCTGCTGTATGACATGTGGTTCAGGTGGGAGGCTTTCCACCAGGTCTTGGTTTCAAGTGTAGGAGCGATTTGTTGATTGTTGGCAAATGTTTGTGAAATATTTGTACTAAGTTTTATGCCCACTAGCAAGTGGCTACACTCTAGATCATGCCTAGTACATTTTTCTTCTTCGATGAAGGCAAGTGAATGTAGCGGTGGTTGCTTCTGTTCTGACCTGTTATTTCTATCGCCTACACTCTAGTATTCAAAATTATTGGATTCTTTCATAATTGGACTCTATGGTGATGCATTACATGCTTGCATTATACTGATGCTCAATCATATATTGATGATGATTATGATTCGAGTATGACTCATGAGATTAATTCACACCCCTGAAGGTAAATGAAGTATTATTTGAGGTTTGTATTGTATCTGAAGGTAAATGAAGTATTATTTGAGGTTTGTATTGTATGTGAAGGAAGTGAAGTATATAGATAAATGCATCATGCTATATACATTGCATGATTCACTTGCATCTGAAGTTGGGTCCTGACCTATGGTCCGACCTTACCGGTACAACTTAGCATCGTACGTTGTTCGAGGAGGGGTACGATGCGGCTTCATACCCTTAGAGGTATGAAGGCAAAGGACATATGCATTGCATTCATATGCATTCATTGAAGTGATATTTGCAGATGATGTGGTTTTATACCCTCAGAGTTATGAAGATAGATGTTGGGGACTTGTACTCAAATGCTATGAATTAAGAACAAGGCAACATAAAGTGTCAAATGTTAACGTCCTTCGTCCATGAAACATTATTCCGTTGAGGATAATGAACCTTGGACGAAGGTTGCTGAGAGTAAAATTACGAAGCTTAAATCTTCGTAATTAAATTTCAATAGATATTGGCATAAAATAGAAGGTACAAAAAAGGAGTAAATAAATCGTAGACAATTCATATTATATTTACTAAATACAATAATACCTCTGCCTTGGCAAAAAGGAGAATTCCAGAATGTGCAATTGCAAAAATATCAGAATGCGTGAACAGCAACGGAATACTGTTCACTATTTATAGGCACAGGACGCAGCCTGTGAGGAATTACAAGTATGCCCCTTATAAAAGCTTACAACATTGACTCAGACCTTCATGGACTAAAAAGTCATTCTATCTTTAAGTCGGTTTATACTGTCGAAGCTTCATGGAAAGGAACCTTCGGCCATCTCATGCAAACAGCTTCAGCCGAAAGCCGCTTCTCCCTTGAAGACCTTCGGCGACGAAGCATAGACCCAACAGTAGCCCCTTTCGCGGTGCTAGATCGTTTTTCGTAACGAGCTTGATCCGTGAAAAAAGTCTCTTAAGCTTCGGGGAGCCGAAGGTCCAAAAAACACCTTCCCTGAGCTCGTTGCCGAGAAACGATTTAATTTCCCAGCACGTAGCGATCCCACCTTGCAGAGTTTACTGTTTGTCCCTGCGGTCCACTGCGCAGCGAGCGCAAGCGGGTGTGCGCCTGGTGTAAAAACTCTGGCGCTTCGCCTTCTTACCTGCAGCACTATATAAACAGACGAGTAGGTGTGAAGTTACCACAGCATTCATTGCTATTTGCACTGTTTTCGTGCCATAATTTTTAACCATCACCGAAGCTTGTCTGTTAGAATCGAACGAAGCTCCAGTTTGAAACCTGCTTCGGAGGAAGAAAATTTTAAAGTTTCACAAGTTCATAATTGAATGGCCAGAGTCCGCTCTACCGCCAGGGTTGAGCGCGAGGGGGAGGAAACTGAAGCTTCGGAGACTCTCCCCATCTCCGAAGCCATGCAACGATCGGGTCTAGTGACTTCGGAAAAGATCCCTCATGATGATGCAGAACAAGCAAAACAAGCAATCGCTGAAGCAGAGGAAGAAGATATTGAGGAAACTGATTCCGAAGATGATTATCGCATTGCCATGCCAAGCAAGCCGAGCCACTTGGACTTCGGAAAATCTACTGTTTCGAAGGCTGATCTGTCCAAGATGGTAAAATCGGGCTTTTTCACTGAAAATCAGAAGAAGCTTTTGCGCTTCGGGGGAGAAGAGACTACCCCAAAACCGGAGAAAGATGAAATTGTTATTTTCAAGAGCTTTTTAAAGGCTGGACTAAGATTCCCCCTACATGGGATCATTGGAGAGGTGCTGAAGAGGTTCGGTATCTATTTTCATCAGCTGACCCCTAACGCTATCGTTAGGCTTATTGTTTATATCTGGGCACTCCAAAGCCAAGCAGTGGAACCATTTGCGGACAGCTTCTGCCGGGTTCACGAGCTACATTATCAAACAAAGGCTAGAAAAGATGGATTGCACGATAATTTTGGTTGCTATAACTTTGCCTATCGGAAAACTACAAAGTTCCCTGTAATTAGCTACCGAAGCAAGTGGGCAGCAGGCTGGAAATCAGAGTGGTTCTATGTCAAGGTTGATGACGACAAGGAAAAGCTTGTACAAAGCCCGCTGAAATTAATCTTCGGAGAAACCCGACCTCGCTGCAACATGACACCCGAAGGTCCAACACAACAAGCAATGAGTGAATTCAGAATTATTGCAGAGCATATTAGCACAAGGGACCTGGTTCAAGAGTTTTTAGCATTCAAAGTTTTTCCCAGTTTGAAAGAATGGGAAATGCCGAAGCTACAGGGGAAAAGAAAGAAGGTGAACTCGTACGTTTACCTTACTATTTCAAGTTTAAAAAGTACTTTAAAGCACCTTGCCAAGAGTGGCTAGATACGATTGAAGCAATGTGTAATGAAATACTTGGCAATTATTCCAAAAAAGAAGATCAATTGATGACCGCAGCCTTCGGCACTCGTCCGAAGCGAAGGCTAAATCGAGTGTTGGACGCTCTGGAGTTTGAATACCCAGACTATGAGAATTTAAACAAAAATGCCGAAGGCCAGAAAAGGAAGAGGACGACCGAAGCTTCAAACAAAGATGAAGAAGAGACACCGAAGAAGAAGATTCCAAAGAAGAAGAAAGCATCTTCTCCGAAACAAAAAATATCTGATGAAGAAAAATCCCCCGCATCACCCTCTACCACTGATGTAGAGGCCATTCTGCAGGTAATGACTGAATCCATGCCTGCGAAGCTAAGTCCACTAGGGCCTCGACTGACAAAATTTTTTCCGAAGGAAAAGGAGCCCGAAAGAATGAAGAAAACAACTAAAGTAAAAAGACAGAGGATGATCGGTGTGACAGAAGTTATCGACAAGACACCGCCAAGAGCTTCAGCTCAAAAAATACCAGCGGCTGCGGAAGAGACAAATATTGAAATTGCACCTTCGGAGGTCACAGCCGCCGAAGCTGCCTCAGTTGAAGATCTGAACCTAGAGAGCACATTTGAACATATTGACCAAATACTGCTAGACATGACTACAGAAGAAGTTACCACCACCGCCGAAGAGGCCACGATCGTAGCGTCGGCGAAAGGGAAAGAAATTGCTGATGAAGCTTCGGAGAACGAAACTTTCATGTTCCGGAATTTAATCGGAGAACAATTATCAAAAGCGGAAATAAAAGAGCTTAAAGAATACGCCAAATCCTGCGGATACAAGCCTGGAGCGCTCCTCTTCGGAGGCGTTGATGATGAAAAATTGGGCTGTATCCGAGATCAAACTGGAGCAAAAATTATCAGTACTCTGTCCAAGAATATCGGATTTCCGAAGCTAGAAACGGACATCAGCCGCTACCGACGACAACATGTCGTTGGCAGTTTATTTTATTCCAACTTCAAGGTGAACTGCTTTTCCCTTAACCTTTATTATTTCTAAGAACGAAAACATGTCTGACGAAGGTTGTTTTCGTGCAGAGTATGCTTCTGAGCAAAGCCTTGCAGATGCAACAAGATTTTGAAGATAAAAAGCACGAAGTCATAATTGAAAATTTGGAAAGCAAAATAAAGGATCAATCAGATGCCTTCGAGAAAAAGAACTTTGAGCTCCAGGCAACCGAAGGACTATTGGCGGAAGCTGAAGCAAAAATAACAGAACTGAACACAAAGCTTCTCCGCCAGTCTGAACAGTTCGAACAAGAAAAACAAGATCTTAATGCAAAACTTAAAGCCGAAGCTCAAAAGAATTCAGATTTGAGAAAACTACTGGCAAATCTTCAAGAAAACTGCTTGGAATTCAGCAACAGATGCATTCATCGGTTAAAAAAGATTTTTTACTCAGTTGGAGCCAGCAGTGGAAAATTTACCCCCTCAGCTGAAGATCTACCAAAAACCTTCGAACATATTGAGGGGGAGATTGACGAGCTCGACGAAGTCATAGCTGGGCATGGTGACTTCTGTGCCTGGGTGGCTTCTCGAGGTACTGCTGCGGCTTTCCTGAGGGCTGGCTGCGAGCATGGAAGGGTTGTGAATAGGCCAAATTTTACTTTGTCGCCATCAATCCTGGACGACATTCCTGATCTTGCCCGAAGTATCTCGAATAGATTTATAAAAATGATATGGACAAAAGGTGGGCGAGAAAAGGCAGGAGACGAAGCTCGTAGCCACCTTGAACCAGTAAGAAACCATACTTTGTGTTTACCTTTTCTTGTAAGCTCGATTTTGACTTACAACGATCTTATTCATGTAGGATGACGAAGCCGCCGAAGCCGCCGAAGCCGAAGCTCCTTGAAGATTAGATAGTAGACTGTAAACAATGCTTGAGAAACTTTTGAGAGCTTTTGTAAACGTAACTTTTGTAAATGTAAACAATGCCGAAGGTCTTTAATGAATTCTGTTCATACCTTATTATATATCCTTACCCTCCCATTGCTGTATAGGAAATGCTTTGATGTGGACGAAATTTTTCTTTTTTGAGCCGTCGGCGAAAAAACACCTTCCCTTCTTTTCGTACGCAGCGAAGCATAGAGAACAACATTTTCCCTTTTTTCCGAAGCTCTCTTTTTTGTGCACGAAGCTCCTTCTTCCCCTTCTTTTTCCTCTTTTTGCTGAAACAACCATTTATGCCATGAAGATGACTATCCTACTTATGCCTAGATGAATGTTTATGAATGCAAATGTTATGATGTAATGTGATGTGCAAATGCATGGCCAAACACGTATCCGAAGTCATATTCATAACCATTTTAAGAACAATCACACCTCAGCTCTGCATTCCCTTAGGAACGACTTTGGAGCTTCTTCGCCTTTACTTTTGGCGGAATCAGCGTTGACTTTTCGCTGTAAGCTCTGCATTCCCTTAGGAACGACTTTGGAGCTTCTTCGCCTTTACTTTTGGCGGAATCAGCGTTGACTTTTCGCTGTAAGCTCTGCATTCCCTTAGGAACGACTTTGGAGCTTCGTTTTTACTTTTTGGCACTCGATGGTGCGTTCTCAGCTTTTACATTTACATTCTTTGGGGGATTTTGCTCTTATAGAACTAAAAAAGAAAATTACACGTGATGGCCCCATTAAAAACCTTTCTCCCCCTTCGGAAAGGAAAAGGGTGCCATGAAAGAAAAAATAAAAAATAAAAAATATGAAAAATTACATCGAATTATACATAATATCGCCGAAGCTCATCCGCATTCCAAGATCTAGGAATGTCGTTGCCGTCCATATCCTTCAATCTGTACGAACCGGGTCTTGACGAAGATGCCACTAAGAAAGGTCCATCCCATTTCAATTGTAACTTGCCCACTGTTTCTGGGTTGGCCACTCTCCGAAGCACCAAGTGTCCTGGCTCAATATTCTTTAGTCGAACCTTTCTATCTCGCCATTTAATTGTTTCAGCTTGATATTTGTTGATGTTTTCCACGGCCTGCAACCTGATCCCTTCTAAAGCATCTTTTTCCACAGAATAATCAGCTTCGGAACCTGATGCTGCCGAAGCTATTACCCTTATTGATCCAGTTTTAGCTTCTTCTGGAGTTATTGCTTCGTCACCAAATAATAACTTGAATGGGGTAAAGCCGGTAGACCTTGATGTTGTTGTATTATGGCCCCACACTACTTTGGTTAACTGATCTGGCCACTTTCCCCTTGGTTGATTGAAAATTGACTTCATTATTCCTGTCATTATAATACCATTGGCTCTTTCAACAAGTCCATTTGACTCCGGATGTCTGACTGATGCAAAATGGATCTTCGTACCAATTTGATCACAGAAATCCCTAAAAGCTTCGGAGTCAAACTGTGTTCCATTATCCACAGTGATAGCCTTTGGTACCCCGAAACGACAAACAATATTCTGCCAGAAAAACTTTTGGACGGTGGCCGAAGTTATTGTAGCTAAAGGCTTTGCCTCAATCCACTTAGAAAAATATTCCACCGCCACTACAACATATCTTAGGTTCCCTTGGGCCGGTGGTAACGGACCTAACAAGTCAAGGCCCCACCTTTGCAATGGCCAAATGGGTTGTATGAGTTGTGTTAAGGACGAAGGTTGTTTTTGATCTCGTGCACATTTCTGACAACCTTCACACTTTTGAACTAACTCCGCTGCATCCGAAGCTGCCTTCGGCCAATAAAATCCTTGGCGGAAAATTTTTCCAAGCAATGGCCTGGATCCAATGTGAGATCCGCAGAGGCCTGCATGTATTTCTTTCATCAACTCAATTCCTTCGGTTCTGGATAAACATTTGAGTAGCGGAGCACAAACTCCATGCTTGTACAATTCTCCTTCTATCATGACATATGGACGGGCCCTTGCCTCTATCCTCCTGTTATAAGCTTCGTCATCTGAAAGGAATTTTCCCTGAAGGTAAGAGATGATCTCAGTTCTCCAATCCTCGCTATAAACAGGAGATATGTTGAGAACTGCTCTTTCAAGAAGTTCTACCGAAGGAGCTTTTATTGTTTCAAAGAATACATCCGAAGGTAAGGGCAGCCCCTGGCAGCCCCTGTGCTGCTGACTTAGCTAGTAAATCAGCATGTTCATTTTGTCCTCTAGGGATATTTTTGACAGAAAACCCTTCGAAGGAAGCTTCAACTCTTCGAACCATATCCAGATATTTTTCAAGCTTCGGATCCTTAGCCTTACAACTCTTGTCAACATGACCCGAAACAATCTGGGAATCAGTTTTAAGTATGGCCCTTCTTATTCCCATTGCTTTTAACTTCCGAAGACCTAAAAGCAAGGCTTCGTACTCGGCAATGTTATTTGTGCAACTAAAGTCAAGCTTTGCCGCATAACAAGTTTTAACCTTGGAAGGTGAAACCAACACAGCAGCCGCTCCTGCTCCGAAGGTTCCCCAAGATCCATCGCAAAACAGTGTCCATGCTTCGGCATCTTTATTTGTTTCTTCCTCCTGAGCCCCTGGCGTCCAGTCAGCAATGAAATCTGCTAATGCCTGAGACTGAATCGAAGATCTATGAACATATTCAATACAGAATTTGTTGAGTTCTGCAGCCCATTTTCCAATCCTTCCAGTAGCTTCTCTATTTCTCATAATGTCCTTCAACGGTTGTGAAGAAGGAACAACAATATTATATGCTTGAAAGTAGTGCCGAAGCTTCCTGGATGCCATCAAAACAGCATACAACACCTTCTCCAATTCTGTGTAATTTTTCTTTGATATACTAAGAACTTCAGATACAAAATACACTGGAACCTGCTTTTTAACCTGGCCATCAAGCTTCTCCTGGACAAGCGCTGCACTTACCGCTGAGTGCGAAGCTGCCACATATAATAACAAAGGAGCTCCTGGCATTGGTGGAGTCAATGTTGTTAGATCTATTAAATACTGCTTCAGCTCTTCGAAGGCCTTCTGCTGGATTGGTCCCCATTGAAAGACTTCGGTTGACTTCAACACTTCGAAGAATGGTAAGTTTCTCTCTGCTGATCTGGATATGAATCTATTGAGAGATGCCAATCTTCCTGTCAATCTTTGAGCCCCTTTTTTTGTAGTTGGTGGCTCCATCCGAAGTATAGCTTCAATTTTACTTGGATTAGCTTCGATTCCCTTTGTTGAAACCAAACATCCAAGAAATTTCCCCTTCTTTACTCCAAAAACACATTTTTCTGGATTCAATTTTAAGCCAGCTTGTCTGAATTTGGCGAAGGTCTCCTGCAAATCAGCAATATGATTCTCCTGTTTCGTGCTTTTTACAATGATATCATCAACATAAGTTAGCACATTTCTGCCTATCTGAGACTGGAGAACCTTCGCAGTCATTCTGCTAAAACTTCCTCCAGCATTTTTGAGCCCCTCAGGCATCCGAAGATAGCAATACGTGCCACTTGGAGTTATGAAGCTAGTCTTCGGCTCATCTTCCTTCTTCATCCAGATTTGATGATAGCCTGAATAGCAGTCTAACAAACTCATGAGCTCTGAAGAAGCTGCTGCATCAACTAAAGAATCTATCCTAGGCAATGGGAATTCATCCTTCGGACAAGCCTTGTTCAGATCTGTAAAATCGATACACATTCGCCACTTGCCATTGGCCTTTTTTACCATAACAGTATTGGCTAGCCACTCTGGATACTTTACTTCTCTGATAACTCCTGCACTGAGGAGTCTTTTGACTTCATTACGAGCACCTTCGGCCTTATCATCTGACATTTTCCGAAGCCTTTGCTTTCTGGGTCTGAAGGATGGATCGACATTGAGCGAATGCTCAATAACGTCCCTATTAACTCCGCAGAGATCATTGGCTGACCATGCAAAAACATCTTTGTTGTTAAACAAGAACCTTAGCAAGGTTTTCTCTTGTGCTTCGGATAACTGAGAGCCCAACAGCACCTTCTGTTCTGCTACATCCTCACATAAGAGCATGGGCTTCGGCTGATCTGCCGAAGCTGCTTTCTCCCTTCTGAATTTGTACTGTTCGCAAGCTTCAGCTCCATCTATGTTATGGATTGCTTTTGAATCAGTCCAGTTTCCTTCGGCCCTTCTGGCAGCTTCCTGGCTTCCATGAATAGCGATGGGTCCCTGATCCGAAGGTATCTTCATGCAAAGATAAGCAGGGTGAAGGATTGCTTCGAAGGCATTGAGGGTACCACGACCAATAATTGCATTATAAGGGTATTCCATGTCAACAATGTCAAACACAATTTGCTCAGTTCTAGTGTTATTGATGAATCCGAAGGTCACTGACATGGTGATCTTTCCCAGTGCTACAATCTGTCTCCCTCCGAAGCCACAAAGAGGATGTGTAGCATCATGAATCTTATCTTCTGGCTCTTGCATTTGCTTGAAGGCTTTAGCAAATATGATGTCAGCTGCACTACCTGTGTCAACCAAGACATTGTGAACCAGAAATCCTTTGATAACACAAGGGATAACCATGGCATCGTTGTGTGGGTAATCTTTGAGCTGAAGGTCCTCTTGGGAGAAGGTAATAGGAATGTGAGACCATCTTGACTTGATGAAGGGTCCTTGCACCCCAACATGTTGTACCCTTCTCTGTGCTTCCTTCTTTTGTTTCTTGTTAACTGGTTCTGAGGTCGAACCACCTGTGATCGGGAGCACCAGCTTCGGGTCCGAAGCAGCTCCAGCTCGGTCATTGAACGAAGCCATCAGCTCGAAAAGTGGAAGTGAGTTCACCGGAGGTGGGCGCCAATGTTGGGGACTTGTACTCAAATGCTATGAATTAAGAACAAGGCAACATAAAGTGTCAAATGTTAACGTCCTTCGTCCATGAAACATTATTCCGTTGAGGATAATGAACCTTGGACGAAGGATGCTGAGAGTAAAATTACGAAGCTTAAATCTTCGTAATTAAATTTCAATAGATATTGGCATAAAATAGAAGGTACAAAAAAGGAGTAAATAAATCGTAGACAATTCATATTATATTTACTAAATACAATAATACCTCTGCCTTGGCAAAAAGGAGAATTCCAGAATGTGCAATTGCAAAAATATCAGAATGCGTGAACAGCAACGGAATACTGTTCACTATTTATAGGCACAGGACGCAGCTTGTGAGGAATTACAAGTATGCCCCTTATAAAAGCTTACAACATTGACTCAGACCTTCATGGACTAAAAAGTCATTCTATCTTTAAGTCGGTTTATACTGTCGAAGCTTCATGGAAAGGAACCTTCGGCCATCTCATGCAAACAGCTTCAGCCGAAAGCCGCTTCTCCCTTGAAGACCTTCGGCGACGAAGCATAGACCCAACAATAGAGGACCTACACATTGCATTCCTATGCATACACTGAAGTGATATTTGCAGGTATTGTTGACGCGGGGAAGTGTTATACAACCTATTGTGGTTGTTCGAGGAAATGAGATGGTATTGGTTATATTGGGACTACTGAGTTCTATATCTACAAGTATTTTGATCTTAATTGTGATTCTTTTAAAATGTTGATTAATTCAATTTGTGGTTTAAATATCTCATCAAAACAATTTGCTTGCTGAGATGTTTCATCTCACTCTTGCATTACTCAATGCAGGTGCTTGTTTCTCATCAAGGGGAGTGGGAAGTAGCAGCACATCCACCTTCACTCTCATAATAACGCTACTTAGGCGCAGTCATGATTTAATTAGAAACTTCTTGTCAAAGGATGTTTGTTTCTAACTAGTTGTGCGCACTGGTTAATTCAGTTCATGTCGTTATGGTTGTCTTCCCATTGCTAGCAGATTATTAATGTCTATTATGTTTTCTTATCATGATATCTATTTATACTTTGTTGCTTCCCCGTTTATGCAAATTTCAATGAAGAAGCTGTCGAAATTTTATATATGAATGTTAGATGTGTAGTTTAGTAGCATTCTGGGGTGTTTGTGGATCCCGGGGTGTTACAGTTGGTACCTCCAGTACAAGACCGATTGAGTGCCCCTCAATCCGGTCACCAGGCACAGGCCCAGCAAGATTGTCGGACCACTCGGCGCAAAGGCCGACCAATCCTGCAGGGGGCATATGTCTACAGCCTCCAAGAGGACGACGGAAGGAGACATCATCAAAATAGGTACAACAGATGTCGTCATAAAAAGAAACAACGAAGGGCCAATGATTTTTAGTGAATCGACCAATGCAAGCAAGAAAGAAGATACGACTGCCAGTAAAATAGTCGACCCAAAATACTCCATGCCCCGATGGTGCCCATCGAGATTGACGCGGTCGCAAAAGCGAAAATTGCAGCGCCTAAGAGCAAAAGAGAGCCAGGAAAAAAAGCAGAAAAAATATTTAATGCTACACATTCACAGTACCCACCACCACAAAAGAAGTGGAGGCCAAAGGCCGTTGAAATAAATCAAACGGCCATAGAGGACAAGACAGCAGGTTTGCAATTCCCTATAGGTACGACGGACAATCCGACCATTAAAGCCGGACCACCCATGGATGTCGTGGACCATCCGACCCTTGAGTCCGGACCATCCACCCTGTGCCAGAACACCTCCAACGATGCCCCAATACTTATGGAGGAAGATGACCTACTGGAAGAAGACTTGTTCGACTACGAAGCTACACTAGAACACTCAGGTATGGATGTAAATGTTATTATGTTCTCCGCCGATTGTACTATTATCGGTGACGATGAACCTGTCGTCATTCAATTCGATTTTGGTCCTAAAGAGGTTGCCTTCACTAAGCGAAAAGAATCGGTCATCCATTTAAAACCGCTCTTCGTGCATGGCCATATTGATGGAATACCGATTACTAAAATGTTGGTAAATGGAGGGGCGACCGTAAATTTAATGCCTTACTCATTGTACAGAAAATTAGGAAAGCAAGACGACGAACTTGTCAAGATCAACATGACGCTCAGTGGTGTTGGGACTGATAGTTCGATCAAAGCCAAGGGAGCCACGTCCATTGAGTTAACCATCGGGACCAAGACCCTTGCTATTGCATTCTTCGTTGCTGATGTCGAAGGAAATTACAGTCTAATCTTAGGCAGAGATTGGATTCATGCTAATCAATATATACCTTCTACTTTACATCAAATGTTGCTACAATGGGTAGGTGATGATGTATAACAAGTGCATGCTGATGCATCAGCCTGCATCGCCGTGGCCGATGCCCCTGTACTTTGGACCTATGAGACCGCTACATGTCTCACAGGGGTTGACTTTTCTGACTATAAATTCATAAGTATAGATTGGAAAGACTTCACCCCTGCAATGCTAGAGCCGATGGAAAATCAGCTGAATCCCAAATAAAGTTTAAATGATGAGTACACTTATAAGAAACATGTCCCAGGTCACGGACAGTCCAGCCCCTAAGGCTGGACGGTCCGGTCTTTCGCAGAATAGTTCGGCCCTTGAGGCTGGGCAGCCGTTGCAGCACGGAACCGACATCATGGATGGTCCGGCCTTCAAGACCGGACAGTCCGTAGTGACGCAGAGACCGCCCAATTCTTCTGAGGGAGGCATAATAGAGGAATTTAGGGATCTCGACAAGTTAGGACAGGGGTTTACATCGGCCGATCCATTGGAGGAGATCGACATAGGAGATGGTAAAACTCCAAGGCCGACTTTTGTAAACAAGACCCTGGAGACCGATCTTAGAGATGAAATGATCGATCTATTGAAAGAATATTCTTATTGCTTTGCTTGGAATTACACTGAGATGCCAGGATTAAGCCAAGAGATAGTAGAGCATTGGCTGCCTATTAAGTCCGGTTTCAGACCTTTCAAGTAGGAAGCTAGAACATTTCGTCCAGACCTAGTCCAACAAATAAAGGATAAAAATCACCGGTTGCTAGAAGCTAATTTTATTAGACCTTGCATATACGCAGAGTGGGTCTCCAATATTGTGCTGGTGGAGAAGAAAAAATCAGGTAAGCTCAGTGTATGCATTGATTTTTGCAATTTGAATAGAGCAACTCTTAAAGATGAATATCTCATGCCCATAGCCGACACGTTGATCAATAATGCGTCAGGAAATAGAATTATTAGCTTTCTTGATGGTAATGTCGGATATAATCAGATTTTCATGGCCGAAGAAGATGCGTCTAAATGGCTTTTATATGTCCAGGCTTCATTGGTTTATTTGAGTGGGTTGTCATGACATTTGGTCTGAAATATGCTGGTGCTACTTATGAGAGGGCTATGAATTTGATCTTTCACAAGCTGTTGGGAAACACTATGGAAGTCTACAATGATAATATCGTAGTCAAATTTGCTGAGCTTAGTTCTCATATAGCTGATTTGCACAAAGCCTTTGATAAAATGCGTCGGTGTGGTCTAAAAATGAACCCACATAAATGTGCTTTTGTAGTATCGATTGGTAAGTTCTTAGGATTCATCATTCATGAGCATGGTATAGAGATAGACCCTGACCGAATTAAATCCATTCGGAATGTGGGACCTCCGACATGTAAGCTTGAAATGCAGAAGTTCCTCGGCAAGGTAAATTATTTACGAAGGTTTATTTCTAATCTAGTCGGGAAGATCAATGCCTACACTCCTATCCTTCGGCTTTAAAATGATGTCAAATTCACCTTGGGGCAGAATAGCAAGAATCATTTGACCTTATTAGAAGATATTTGTCTTCGGCTCTAAGAGCATTTAGAGGGGGGCGAATAGGTGATCCTATAAAAATCAACACTAAATGGCACAAACTTGGTTTATGAAATGTTAGTGGAATCAAAACCAAGGTGCTATGTCTAGAGAGAAAGAGATGACTTCTTCACTTAATTGCTCTTCACAAGGTGAGTATTAAACTTAGAGCAATTATCAAGTGAGTAGAAGCAGAGAGAATCACACACTAATAACAATAGATGACACAGCGATTTTATCCCGTGGTTCGGCCAAGTAGAACACTTGCCTACTTCCACGTTGTGGCGTCCCAATGGACAAGGGTTGCACTCAACCCCTTTCAAGCGATCCAATGATTCACTTGAATACCACGATTTTCTTCCTTATAGCAGAAGTTACCTTTTTGAGGAATATCCACAAGTTGGAGCCTCTCACCCTTACAATATTGATCACAATGAAAATCACAAGAGTAAGGGAGGGAATAGAAACACACGCAAGAGCTAGAGTCACAGCAACGATTCGCACACAAGTCAAGAAACGAGCACACAAACACAGCGCAACGAGTTCACAACTCAACAAATGCTCAAATCTCAATCACAATGATCTAGATGCGTGCTTGCGGAGTCTATGCGTCTTAGGATGTTCAATGGAGGCTTGATGTTCTGCTCCATGTGCCTACGGGTCTCTTTTATAGCCCCAAGGTAGCTAGGAGCTGTTGGAGCTCCATTTGGTAGGCAGTTCTTGCCTTCTGTCCGTGGGCGCACCGGACTGCCCGGTGCACACCGGACAGTGAACAGTACGTGCAAAGGACGCGGTAGAGAATCGCCTGATTGAATGGTTTCCTTTTCTATGGGGCACCGGACGGTCTGGTGCGCCATATGATTGTTGGCCCTTGGTCAACGTGGCAAGTAGTCGTTGCACGGCTGGTACACCGGACTGTCCGTCGCCTCGCACGGACTATCCGGTGAATTATAGCCAACGTAGCCAGGAAAACCCGAGAGCAGAGAGTTGTGCGGACCGTGCACCGGACCGTCCGGTGCTGCGCAGTCCAGCACCTTTTCTATGTTCCTTCCTTTGTCTTCCTTTGATTCTTTTGGACTTCACTTAACTGAGTCCCTAGCACTTAGACAAGTATGTTTAGCACATAAAACAATTGACTAAGCTTCTAGAACTTACCTTCATACTTAATCCATCTAGATATACCTGCTCAACATTTGTTAGTTCTCACGTGGTGTGTTGTGCATCTAATCACCAAAACTATATAGAAATGGCCCAAGGGCCCATTTCCCTTTCAATCTCCCCCTTTTTGGTGATTTATACCAACACACAAAAACAACTCATTTTGAACTAACATAAAAGAGCTAAAGAATGCAACTTTATGTCAATTTGTAGACCAATAAGATTTTCAAGGAATTTGGCATATTTGGATCACTTTTGCTACCACTTGGTTTATTTTCACAAAACAAATTCTTTTTCCTATCTCTAAGTCCAACACACTTGTTTTGGCAAATCGAGAGATCTTTCAAGAGTAAATTTGATCAAACGCCAAAAACTCCCCTTCTCCCATAATCAAAAATCTCCCCCATAAGAGAACAATTTTTGAAATAAGAGGGTTTTGATCAAACACAAAGATTCTAACTCTACAATTTTTGAAATTCACAAGTGGTTGGCTGATCCATTTGATTTGGCCTTAATTTCTCCCCCTTTGGCATTAAGCACCAAAACAGGAGAACTTTTGGCCCTTTAACTCCATTGCCTCACCAAAATGTCAAATAAGAGCAAAAGGCAATGAGAACACAAGTACGAACTTGGGACAAGATACATTGATACCAGAATGCAGTGGAAGCCCTCTCTTTGTCCAAGTTCACTTTTCCCTTTAAATATAACTTTGAGACTATATCAAGAGTACTCAACAAACAAGTTAGTCTCAATGGAGTCAAGTTGTAGCACATCCTCCCCCTAAACATGTCCATCATTTGTATAGGGACTTGTGAGGTCCGGGGATGACTTGTACAACTTGAGCACCAAAAATAAGCAATTAAAGACATTAATGCTTAAAATAACATGATCAAAGACATAGAACACATGTATGCTATAGATCAATCCAAGTTACATGTCTAAGACATTTAGCTCACTATGCAACCAGCAAAACCTTTTCTCATCTAAAGGCTTGGTGAAGATATCGGCTAGCTGGTTCTTAGTCCTAATATGGTAAATATCGATATCTCCCCTTTGCTGTTGGCACTACAGGAATCCACTTAATTCCCGTCGGCTAAGAACCGACGGAAATAAGGTCTAAACTGACGAGAATTAGTAATTCCTGTCGGTATATGGTTAATTCCCGTCGGCCCTAAGCCGGCAGGCATCAGATGTCGGGGATAAGCTTATTCCGGTCGGGCACTAACGGGAATAAGTAATCCCCGTCGGCCACTTACAAGCCGACTGGAATTAACCCTAATTCCCGTCGGCCACGACTGGCCAACGGGAATTAACAAATATTGCCCGTCGGCCCAGTAACTCTCGTCGGCCACGGCGGGCCGACGGGAGTTACTGAGTCGACGGACATTAATTATTAATCTCCGTCAGTTTGACCATAGCCGACGGGGATTAAGCTATACTGCTGCAAAACCAGCACCAAATTAGGTCATTATTTCTCTACAATTGCACACATAACATATATATCATCACACAAAACAGACACATTACAAACACATACATTTATAATCAATTCACACATCACAAACTTAACATCACCAACATAGTTTACACAAACATTTCAAATAGGAACAATGAGATAAGTTAAAGTGTTTAGTTCACGAAAAACATAGCGTGCACGAGTTAAGAAACAAATACGACATAACACCATATTTAGAGATAACCACCACTTGGGTGGTTAGAGCTTTGACCGCTGCCGCCACCAGGAGGAGGGAACGTGAAGAGGGAGTCAACAAATCTAGTCCCTGTTGTGGGATCAGACTCACTGCCACCCGCTTTAGGCATAACCTATGAAAGTTAGCAAATATTGACATTTCTAATGCAAATATCAAACGTTAAATGCAAATATCAACAAGTATACAAGTGTATAAATTCATTGAGAGTTATCGAACGTACCCTATCTCTACGTGCAGGTATATGTGTCGGAGGGGTGTTGAACTGTTGAGTCCCCAATCCCTATTTAATGAATATTCAACAAGTTAAGTATACGGTTCATGATTTGCTAACTAGATGAATTAACGTATCAAAGCTGGTGTGGATGCAAACTGGCTCCATTGTGGTGCTGGTGGAATATTTGGTGTCATGCCCTATTGCTGCATTAACTGTTAAACATATGTGTTACTATTGAAGATGTTGTATTGAAATATAATAATTTAGAGTTCGGATTATGTATACTCACTTGATACATCGCTTGGTTATGTGCATTGCAAGCCTCCATAAATTCTCGTTGTTGTCTCATCTCCTCACGCATCCTCATAATCTCCAACTCCTGCTTGTTCGGTCGACGAGAGCACGAGCTACGGGAAGACGAACCCGTCCTCTGAGATCTCACCGACGATGAGTCAATGAATCCGTCAAATAATGCGTATCTATAAGTGATTCAAAAATTGTGATTACTAAATAATCAATTTAGTGTCAATCATGTAATTTCATAAGTTAGTGCTTACCGTCCATGCGCTTTTCCACCACCACTTGCGTACACTACCGAGGGATTCACCGGTTCATGTCGCCAGTCGAAGTCAGGGCCATGGCGACGAACCATATCCTCCCCATATGTCGCCTATACATCATTCACAACCTTACAAATGCAAGAATTCCTATACTTTGAACGTTTGTCCTTTTGGGCCAAAACTCACCAGCCGATCCGTGGCTGTCTGGCTGCAGAGCTAGTCAGGGTTGGTAGGGTCTGGTCCTTTGTGGCCCTTCTAGTAGACCTCAATGTCACTAGGCTTTTGGCCACACGTAGCTTCCTGTATAAATAAAAAAATATCCATAAGCAATCGTACTATTTGGTGATCGACATAGCTAGATCAAACATACCATTCTTTTAGCTTTTTGGAGCATGTCGTCACTGCCAAACTTGTGGTTAGGATTGGTTCCTCGACATTGCCTGTGATGCGCTGACGCTTCCTGGAAGCCTTCGAAAGCCCAATATCGACACCAAGCATAGTACGCATCAAGCACGGGCGCCATCCATGGAACCATCACCTGCACACACAATGTTACATATTATATCAATCACAACAATCAATAAAAAGGGTAAAACAAATTGAATACTAACCTCACGATATTGATCCTCAGTCAAATATATCTTTGAAGACCCTTCCTTTTTATTCAAGGGGCCTGCTTCTTCTAGATGATTTTGAAAATACAGGTTTGTAGCCTGAATTCTCGCATAGTATATGGCATCCTTCACTAGCTTCTTTGCATTGTTTTGGAATGTAATCCTCTCCGTCAGGCAACCGATATTGAAGCTACAACATAAAGAATACAAATAAAATGGTATAAGTCATAGAATTACAATATTAAGAAATAGAACAAAAACAATAAAGTATTCATACCCAAAAGTCATGACGCACAAGTCCCTGTCTGTCGGTGTGGTTTCGTTCCTTTTTTAACCTGTACTCGTCCCAGGTACTGACGAGCACCTCATCGACACTATCTCCATCTGACACCTTCACTATACCAAGGTAGTGAAGGCGGCAAAGAGAACCCAACGTAAGGTTAACCTGAGTGTGGTGTCCCTTGCCGTCAAAGGATAGATCCTCCCAATTCCTGCATTACACAAAAACATTAACAATACAGATAATAGTTATATGAGACAAGTTAATATATTACACTTACCGATCTCCATGAGGCATGATTAAGATCCTATCAGCCTCTCGCTCTATCGCGTGACGAGGCTTTACTAAGTGGCTTTTTCTTGAGCGATGTGTGCGTGTCGCTGAAGAGCCTCCTGAGCCATCATCCATCGGGTTGTCAACCGGTTGGGCCTATTGGCCCCACTGGTCCCACACCTATTCCTACTCTCTCTGTGGTCCCACTGGTCCTATGGCTGGTGCTGCTGCGTGGCCTAGTCCCATGTCGCGTGCTACACCTCCTCATTGTGTTGCACCTCCTCATTGTGTTGCTCATCCTCATTGTGCTCCTCCTCATTATGCTGCTCCTCAGTGTGCTACTCATCCTGGTATATACAACTCAAGATTTAGATACAGGTAAATATGTAAACAAATTTATTTGTACAAGATATGTTACCTCATCTCCATGTACAGTGCTCAATAGCTCTCGACGTTTGTTGCTGCCCGAAGAACTGCCCTGAAATAGGCCCAGGCCCTTGAACAGCCCCTTCACTGACTTCTTTGACTTTGGCGGCATCCTGCATCAAAAATAATAAATTATTCACATAGCAAATTCTGTAATATTAGTTAACTAAAATTAGGTCTCGGAGCCACATAATTGAGACTTACACGGTCCCGAAGCCACATAATTAAATTAGGTCGCCCATGCATAACATCGTGTCACAATTTGTCTGTCTCTCGCTGTTGGCCTACCGAGACACCTCATGTTTTGTTCATCAAACTCGCTATCAAATATTATTGTATGACATGAGATATTTGATAACATAAACTAATTCACATATGAACAATTGAAGGAAATAAGTCTTACACAAAGTATTTCTCCACCTCAGGCATATTCATGAACATGTACAGTAAAGCAGACTTCCGTTCTTCCATAGTGAGGTGATATGCCTTGGGTGGACCAATGGCTTTGCCATTTGTCTAAAAAATCGAAAGATCACTACACGGAGGCATCTCTCGTTCATCATCATGGTACTTCTTCTTTCGAGCAAATACATTATGTTCTTCTGCAAAGTAACAACTTGTGAAGTGTGCTACCTCCTTCAGTTTAAATTGTTCCGCAATACATCCTTCAACTCTTTCCTTATTGCCCACCATTGCTCTAAGCTTCTTTAATGCTCTTTCTATATGAAACATCCATCTGTACTGAACAGGACCATCGACCTTAGCCTCATATGGAAGATGTATAAAGAGATGCTGCATAGGATTGAAGAAACCCGGTGGAAATATTTTTTCCAATTCGCACAAAAGCATCGGTGCCTCTTTCTCCAGTTGTTCCATCACATCTCTTCTGATTTCTTTAGCACACAACTGTCTGTAGAAATAGCTAATTTCAGCTAACGTTTTCCACACAACATCGGAAATGTACCCATGAAACATTACAGGCATGAGCCTTTCCATAATTATGTGAAAGTCATGGCTCTTCAGTCCATTCATCTTCATTGTCTTCAAGTTCACAGATCTTCTAAAACCAGCATCATAACCATCGGGGAATTTAATATCCTTCATCCACTTCATCACTTCTTTTTGTTGCTTAGGTTTCAGACAATAGTCAGCTTTTAGTTTGCCTCCATTTTCTCTAAGCACTTGGGTTGGACGATCACATATCACAGCTAAGTCCATGCATGCCTTGTCATTGTCTTTCGTTTTATCAGGGAAATTCATGCAAGTATTTATGAGGGCTTGGCAAAAGTTACTCTCTTGATGCATGACGTCGATGTTGTGCATCAAAATCAATGACTTAGCATAAGGAAGCTCCCACAAGCCACATATGTGAGTCCAGTTATGTTCCTCACCAAAACCTTGATACCTTTTCCCACTCTCGTCAAGGACAAGTTTCCTATGCTCTTCTGTAATTTGTATCCCACTACGTCGCTTAGGCGCTCCCTTCGTGACGATGGTGCCCTTCCTAAACTCCTTTCTCTGCCTTCTGAAGGGGTGATTGAAGGGTAGAAAACATCTATGGCAATCAAAGTAACATATTTTGCCACCAGCACTAAGACGAAAACAATCTGTATCTTTAGCACAATAAGGACACGTCAATCTACCATGCACGCTTCATCCAGAGAAAATATCATACGCCATAAAATAATGAATCGAGAACAGATATGCAACACGAAGATTGAATTTCTGCTTCTTCAAGCAGTCATAGGCTTCCACTCCTTGCCATAGCTTCTTTAACTCTTCAATCAGTGGTTGAAGCATCACATTGAGGCGTACGCTAGGATGCTCAAGCCCAGGTATAACAAGACATAGGAACATAAACTCATATTTCATGCAAAGAGCAGGTGGAAGGTTGTACGGTGTGGCAATTACAGGCCAACATGAATACGACATAGCGGTCATATTGAAAGGCGTCAAACCATCAGTTGCCAAGCCGATACAAACGTTTCTTGCACCGCTGGCAAATTCTGGATCAAACTTGTCAAGACCCTTCCATGAATCACCATCTGACGGGTGCACCATTAACCCATCTTGTCCGTCCATACAATCTTTATGCCACCTCATGTGCATAGCGGTCTTCCTCGATAGAAACAAACGTTTCACTCTAGGAGTGAGAGGCATGTACCGAAGCTGTTTATGTGCAACCTTTGTCACCACCTTCTCCCCATCTTCATTTACAAGCTCCACGTACCTCGACTTCCCACATTTTAAGCATTTCTGCTCTCTGCCATGTTCCTTCCAAAAAAGCATGCAGTTGTCCTAGCAAACATCAATCTTCTCATATTCCATACCAAGACCTTCAAGCAATTTCTTGGACTGGTACATGTCTTTGGGCATCTTGTGACCTGCAGCAAGAACCTCGCTAATCAAATCCACGAGCTCTTTGTAACAATTAATAGAGAATGCAAACTTGGACTTGATTGACATGAGTCGTGTCCCGAATTCGAGAACGTTCACATCAGTGTGCCCATGAAGAGGCTCTTCTGACGCTTTAAGGAGGTCGAAGAACTTCTGAACCTCCGGTGTTGGTGAATCATAATGATCTCGGGCCAATTCAGGCTACAGGTCCTCAAGCATATGGTCCATCCTATCAACATCTTCATCGTCATCAACTTCTACTTCTGCTGCTCGTTCAAGGCGTGACTCCCCGTGGAGATACCAGACCTTATAGCCTGGCACAAAACCATACGAGCACAGGTGTAGTGTGACCTGCCTCTTGGTGTGGCTCGTCATATTTCTACATTTATTGCATGGACACCTAATATTATCTATTTGTGACAAAGCAGCTGCATGGTCTAGAAACATCTGAGTCTTGGCAAACCATTCACTTATGTGACACCCACCCTTCTTGAAACCTTCATACATCCAATCACGTCTATCACCCATTATTGTAGCTATGTACGTACGAGTAAGAGTGCGTGTGAGACATTCATGTTTCTACATGTCACGTACATACCATGTATGGTATATATAGAGTTGCAACAATGCGATAGTATAATCAATACATACATACATGACATTCATCAATTAACAATATTCACAACAATTAACATTTGCAATAATTACTATTTGTATAACACATCACATTCACCATCAAATTCATTAACTAATAACATCAAACCATGTAGTTCATATTTGCAACATAAAATTAAAAATATCAACTACAATATATAAAGTCATATTAAGACTAATAACACTATCAATTAACAGATTTAAACTAACTCTAATCACATAAAAGTTAACTCCCGTCGGCCACAAAAAACCGACGAAAATAATCACATATTTATTTACATATAGGTAGGATATACCTCGACGAGCCTGCGGTGGCTGACCGGCGCGTCGGGGCACGGGCGGACGGCGGACAACGGCGGGCTGGGGACGGCGACGCTCGGGGTATGAGGAGCTCAGGGGCTAGGGGCGGCGCTTGGGCAGGGGGCGGCGGCGCTCGAGCCGTCGGCGGAGCTAGGGGCGGCGGCGGCGCTAGGGGCAGGGGCAGAGGTGTAGGGCAGCGGTGCGGCTCTCGAGGCGGCGCGTGGGCAGAGGCGGCCTCGGTGGCGGTGCTCGGGTAGGGCGGCCTCGGGGGCGGCGCTCGGGCTGGGGCGGCGCTCGGGCGGGGGCTGGGGCAGCGACACTCAAACACGACGACAGTTTGAATGAACGGAGAAGAAGAAATGAGCCCGCGCGTGCGTGGCCTGGCTCTAAAACGTTTAATCCCCGTCGGCCAGAATGCGGGGCCGACGGGAATTAGTTAATCCTCGTTGGCTTGTGACGTGGCTGACGGTAATTATATTAATTCTCGTCGACTTGTGACTTGGCCGACGGGAATTAATATAATGCTTGTTGGCTACTAGGTGGCCGACAGGAATTAGATTATTCCTGTCGGCTTTTGCCCTGGCCGACAGGAATCATTAGAATTCCTGTAGTGTGGTCTCTCAAGAAGTGATGTCGAATATCTATGTGCTTAGTGTGGCTGTGTTCAATAGGATTATCCGCCGAGCGGATTGCACTCTCATTATCACATAGGAGTTGGATTTTGCTCAGATTGTAGCCAAAGTCCCAGAAGGTTTGCCTCATCCAAAGCAGTTGTGTGCAACACTGTCCTGCGGCAACATACTCGGCATCAGCAGTGGATAGGCAACATAAGTTTGTTTCTTAGAGCTGCAAGACACTAGGGACCTTCCTAGAAACTGACAAGTCCCTGATGTGCTCTTCCTATCAACCTTGCACCCGGCATAGTCGGAATCTGAGTATCTGATTAAGTCAAAGGTAGACCCCTTTGGATACCAGATCCCGAAGCAAGGCGTAGAGACCAAATATCTAAGAATTTGCTTAATGGCCACAAGGTGACACTCCTTGGGGTTGGATTGAAATCTAGCACAATGTTGGGGCGAAGGCGAAGATGCCACCCCTCGCTCAATGCCTTCGCCGCAATCGTTGGACCAACGGAGACAAGACAACGGACAGGCTCACCCTTCGCTGATATGTCATCGGACGAAGACCTGTGACGAGGTCGTCCCATTTTGCGACCTCATCCAGCATGGAGGCCCACGTGTGATCCGGCCCATAGTAACAGGCCCTGCGTGGCCGCTGCGCGTTACGGGCCTAATTTGTAAAGGCATCCCTGTAATTATGGTCTGTAACCCCGCTTTATGGGAATATTCCGGGGATAACATAGGTGTCTGAGGGCACATGCGTCCTTATCACAGGACGCTGGGCACTCAGATACCTATAAATACCCCCGCACAGTGCCCTTGAGAGGCGAGATTAACAGAGCTTTTGCCATCTCGTGCGAGAACCTTGTTTACGTCAACTTTCACCCCCGTTGGATCCCCTTGCACCTGGTAGCAAGTTCCAACATTTGGCGCCCACCATTCGTGCTACGAAAAAACCACCCGCGATGGCACCCAAGAAAGTTAACTCGAAGGCTGACGAGGCTGCGAAGGCAGCGCTGCTGGCCGCAAAAAAAAGGCAAGGCCCTCGCCCTCACCCACTCCACCCACCAAGAGGCTACTGAAGACGACGTTCTCTGCACCTGTGAAGACGACGCTCTCCGCACCTGCGGCCCTCAAGGACAATCGCAGCCTCCCCCAGGCTTCGCCCCACCGGAGGGCGCGGACCTCACCGAGGACGGTGAAGTCCTCGGCATCTCAGCGGAAGAACAGCTACAGCTGCGCGCCCTGCACCTCAAGAACCGCAATCTCCAGAGGTAAAAAGAGATACTGGAGGCCAAGCGCCAGCGCGTGTCCGCACTAGCCAAGGTGCGGCAAATGATACGCGACGAAGAGTAGAAGGCTCAGGACCTCGAGCGGGAAATTGTGCTGATGCAGCGCGAAGGCCACCTCGGCCTGCAGCACGGGCCACCCCTGCAACAGCGCGCACAACTGGAAGACATACACGAAGGCCACCTCGGCCTGCAGCACGGGCCACCCCTACAACAGCGCGCGCAAATGGAAGACCTGCACTTCCCCCAGCGCGACCACGCCTTCCCACACGCCGCGCCTTTCCAAGGGGTCAACTACCTCGATGAGCGAAGTCCCCTGGCGCCACACCTGCAAGTGACACCCTGGCCTGCCAACTTCCGGGCAGGGACCTATCCCAAGTACAACGGCAGCACGGACCCAGCACAGTACATCATGAGTTATCAGGTCGCCGTTGCATCTGCCGGAGGGGACGACGGCACAATGGCCAAGTCTTTCATCATCGCCCTCGAAGGCCCAGCTCTCACCTGGTTCACCAGGTTGCCCCCGCTGTCCATTGACTCCTGGAGAAGCCTCCGGGACAAATTCCTGCTCAACTTCCAAGGGTACCGCCCAGACACCGACGCCTTGGCCGAACTCTCACTCTGCAAGCAGCTGGAAAAAGAGACCCTGCGGGAGTATTACCGCAAGTTTCTAACACTCAAGTCACAGCTGCCCTCAGTTGATGACCAGATCGCCATCCACTATGCCATCAGTGGCCTTCGCGCCGGCGTCCTTTACAGCCACTGCATCAGGGACCCGCCCAAGAACCTCCAGGAATTATATCAGCTTTTTGAAAAATATGCCAAATCCGAAGAGCTCCACCAACGCAAGGTTGAGTCTCAGAGGAAACCCAAATATGCTCCACAGTCCAGCCGCACGTGGACGAGGACTCCACAGCCAGACTTCGGTCGAGACGGCCACAATCAGCAGCAAGTGCACAACATCGCCAACCAGCACCCCGCTGCTGACGCCCCTCGCCGCCAGGAGTATCCCCCCCAGGGCCGCGGAAACGGAACTCACGGTAGGGGTCGGGGGCGGACGCAGCCGCCGCGCCGGTTCTACTGTCTTTTTCATGGCGAAGACTGCGCCCACCAAACCAGAGACTGCCCAGAAACGAAGGCCACCAAAGACAGGATGGCATGGGCGCAGCCAGCCGACAACCCCAGAGTTGTCGCGCACACTTATCAACAACCCCCTCCACCTTACATCCACGCCCTCGCCCTGCCTCCACCGCGCCACGCATACCAACACCACCAGGAAGTACAAATCGTACCTCCCCCACCCCCACGCCCCGAAACAAGAAGACTTCGCCGATCAGCCGTATCGTGGAGTCATTCATATGATCACAAGGGGGACCAGCACCGACTTCGACACAAAGCGGCAGAAGCGGGACCACTACCGCAGCATCAACCACGTCGCCATCACCGGCCCAGTCGTGCAGACAAAGTGGTCCCACGTACCGCTAACCTTCGATGCATGAGACGTCGACCTGCGCAGCGCCCCCCACATCGACGCCATGGTTATCAACTGCAGCGTGGCAGGCTGGGATCTGCACAAAGTCCTAGTCGACAATGGCAGTCAAGAAGACATCATTTTCCCCCTTGCCTTCGACCGCATGGGCATAAGCCACAGCCTGCTCAAGCCTTCGGACAACCCATTGTATGGTTTCGGCGGCAAGGGCACTTTTCCTGTCGGCAAAATAGAACTGCCTCTCTCCTTCAGTGTAGCACCCAATGCCCGAAGTGAGCAAATAACCTTTGATGTCATCGATATGGTGTATCCGTACAATGCCATCATGGGCCGGGGCTCTATCAACAAGTTTGAGGCAGCCATTCACGGACTGTACCTGTGCATGAAGGTACCAGGTCCGTTAGGCGCCATCACGGTCTACGGCAATCAACAGACTGCGCACAACATAGAGCGGGACTTCGTCCCCGGACAAAAAATGTGCACTACCTCACGGCCCAACGCGAGGTCCCTACGTCCGTCAGCCCAACCTACAAAGAGCACAGCAAGGCACAGCTGCAGAGCAACGACGGAACCAAGACTGTTCCCCTCGACCAGGCCACACCCAAGCAGACAGTCACTATCAGCGAAGACCTCACTTCGCATGAAGAGGAGAAACTCCTCTGCTGCTTGTCCAAAAACAAAGACGTCTTCGCCTGGTCAGCCCTCGACCTGGTCGGGGTCAGCCGATCCATAATTGAGCACAGCCTTGGTATCGACCCTTCGGTGAGACCGAAAAAACAGCGGCTTCGCAAAATGTCCGACGAAAAGACAGAGGCCGCCAATGCAGAGGTACACCGCCTCCTGGAAGCCAAATTTATCGAGCCGGTGGCTTACCCCACGTGGCTCTCCAATGTTGTGATGGTGCAGAAAAAGAGCGGCAAGTGGCGAATGTGCATCGACTTCACCAGTCTCAACAAGGCCTGCCCAAAGGACAACTTCCCGTTGCCGCGGATCGACAAAATAGTCGATAGCGCGGCCGGATGCGAAGTCATGTCACTCCTCGACTGCTTCTCCGGTTACCACCAGATATACATGAAGGAAGAAGACAAGGCTAGCACCAGCTTTATAACACCCTTCGGCACATATTGCTTCATCAGAATGCCGGAGGGACTCAAGAACGTCGGGTCCACCTTCTCCCGGCTTACCAAAACAGTGCTCGAAGGGCAAGTTGGCAGAAATATATTCACATACGTGGACGACATCGTCGTTGCCAGCAAGAGCAAGGAGGACCATCTCGCTGACCTCGCCGAGACATTCGCGAACATGCGAGACACACGACTTCGCCTGAACCCGGAAAAGTGCGTCTTCGGCGTTCGCCAAGGGAAAATATTGGGCTACCTGGTATCACACCGCGGCATTGAGGCCAACCCAACCAAAATTCAGGCCATCATCAACATGACGCCTCCGCAGTCCGCCAGAGACGTCCAGCGCATGACGGGCAGGTTGGCTGCCCTCAACAGATTCATCTCCAAATCTGCTGAGCGAAGTCTCCCTTTCCTCAAAACTCTTCGTGGCGCATAAGACTTCGCTTGGGGACCAGAGCAGGCAGCGGCCTTCGCCTCATTAAAAGAGTACCTGTCGGAGTTGGCAGTCCTTAAAAGCCCCGACTCTTCGCTACCCCTGTTGCTCTATGTTGCGGCTTCGCCACATGCGGTCAGCGCGGCACTGGTGCAGGAGCAGACAGTTGACGGCGTGACCAGGCAGTGCCTAGTCTATTACGTCTCCGAAGTGCTAACACCATCCAAATGTAACATGACAGAACTGGAGAAGATTGCCTATGCAGTTGTAATGTCTTCGCGCAAATTGCGCCACTATTTTGAAGCATTCAAGGTCCGAGTCACCTCAGACAGGGGACTAGGTGAATTGTTCCAAAACTCGGAGGCATCGGTCAGGATTGCCAAGTGGGCGGCCGAGCTATCCGGCTACCACATCAATTTCGAGCCCAGGACAGCCATCAAGTCACAAGTCCTGGCAGACTTCGTCGTCGACTGGACTGGGCCAATAACACAGCCGGACCCGTCCGCAGAAAAGGTTTGGATGATTCACTGCGACAGCGCATGGTGCCATGCGGGGGCAGGCGCCACTGCAGTCATCACCTCACCCTCCGGGGTCAAGCACCGATACGCGTCACGCCTCAGCTTCGCTCTGGAATCTGATAGATGCACAAACAACATAGCAGAATACGAAGCAGTCATCCTCGGCCTCCGAAAGCTGCGGGCCCTCGGTGTCACCACCTACATTATCAGAACAGACTCCAAGGTAGTTGCCGGCCAAGTCGAGAAAGACTATGCAGCAAAGGACCCCGCAGTTATGCAATACCTCACGGCCATCCGATGTCTCGAGAGACAGTTCAAGGGATTCACCTTGCAGCATGTGGACCGGGCCAAGAATGAAGAGGCCGACGCATTGGCCAAGGCTGCTGCCAGAGGCGAGTCCCTGCCCTCCGACGTGTTCTACCATGTCATCGGCACGCCAGCCGTCCGGAGCCCCGAAGGGCTCCAAATAACCAATGACAACGAGGGCCACCGCATAGTCAACCTTATCATGACCGAAGACTGGCGGGCACCAATAACTCTGTTCCTACAGGGGTACTACCACCCAACCGACATCAACGAGGCCAAGCGCCTCAAACATCGAAGCCGGGACTTCGCACTGATTGAGGGCCAACTCTACAAGAAGGGGGTCAATCAGCCAATGCTTAAATGCGTCACCGAAACCGAAGGCGTCCAGATCCTGCGCGAAGTCCACAGTGGTACCTGCGGCTCTCACGCAGGGCCAAGGGCCCTAGCTGCAAAGGTGATCCGCCAAGGTTTCTACTGGCCCGCAATGATCTGCGCCGCAAATCGGGTCACAAGGTCCTGCGAAGCCTACCAGAAGTTTTCTCCTCGATCAGGCAGCCCCTCGCAATTTACAAAGCTGATCGCCCACACATGGCCTCTCCAGCGCTGGGGCCTGGACATCGTCGGGCCCCTGCCCATGGCTCAGGGGAACCTTAAGTTCGCCTTCGTCGCTGTCGAATACTTTACCAAATGGATCGAGGCAAGGGCTGTTTCCACAATAACATCAAAGACTGCACAGAAATTCTTTTGGCAAAACATTGTTTGCCGCTTCGGAGTACCGTCCTAACTAACAGTTGACAACGACAAGCAGTTTGACAGCCAAGACTTCAAGGATTTTTGCTTCTCCATTGGCACCAAGCTTGCCTTCGCCTCAGTATATCACCCGTAGTCCAACAGAGTTGTGGAACGCGCCAATGGAAAAATCTTCACAGCTGTCAAAAAGATGCTCCTCGACGAAAAAAGGGCAGGTGGGCCAATTTGTTACCCGAGGCGGTCTGGGCGCTAAACACGATTGAGTGCAGGGCGACCGGATTCACTCCTTTCTGCCTTCTATATGGATCGGAGGCCATGACCCCACAAGAAATAAAGCATGGGTCCCCGCGAACAGTTTTGTCAGCCGTCCCCGACGTGGACGAGCCCACTTCGAAGGATCTCATCGATGGAGACCGAGTCTTCGCCCTACAGGCTCTAAATAAATACCAAGCCCAGACAAAAGCATGGCGCGACCATGTAGTCATCCCGAGGGAATTCAGCGAAGGGGACCTCGTACTCGTCCGAACAGCTCGGACAGAGTCCAGGGGCAAGCTGGAGCCCAAGTGGGAGGGCCCTTTCATTGTCAAGACGAAAGCTTCCCCCAGCGCCTACAGGCTCGCAACGCCAAACGGCGAAGACCTGGAGCACTCCTGGAACATCGACAATCTCCGCAAATTTTTTGTTTGACTCATCAGGGCCGATTCGCCCTTGTAATTCGCAAAAACAATTTTATTCTGGCCCGCACTCTTTTCCTCCCGGGGGGGTGAGGTTTTTAACGAGGCGGAGTCATGTAATATACAAGTGAAAAATCCCCCGCAAAAACATGTGTCGAAAAAAGACCGCGCCGACGGTCTTCGACATTCGACCAATACAAAGTCACCGCGAGGCTCAGCGCTAGCCACCCCCACGTGAGACAACTCCGCGCAGAAGTTGCCTAAGGGTGCAGCCGGGTTAGCACAACAAGTGCGAAAAATCGAAGTCTTCCGCGAAGACTATCCGTGCAGAAGTCGCCTAAGGGTGCAGCCGGGTTAGCACAACAAGTGCGAAAAAATCGAAGTCTTCCGCAAAGACTATCCGTGCAGAAGTCGCCTAAGGGTGCAGCCGGGTTAGCACAACAAGTGCGAAAAAATCGAAGTCTTTCGCGAAGACTATCCGTGCAGAAGTCGCCTAAGGGTGCAGCCGGGTTAGCACAACAAGTGCAAAAAATCGAAGTCTTCCGCGAAGACTATCCGTGCAGAAGTCGCCTAAGGGTGCAGCCGGGTTAGCACAACAAGTGCGAAAAAATTGTAGTCTTTCGCGAAGACTATCCGTGCAGAAGTCGCCTAAGGGTGCAACCGGACTAGCACACCAAGTGCGAAAAATCGAAGTCTCTCGTAGAAGTCGCCTAAGGGTGCAGCCGGGCTAGCACAACAAGTGCGAAAAATCGAAGTTTTCCGCGAAAACTGTCCGTGCAACAGTTGCCTAAGGGTGCAGCCGGACGAAGCTTAACAAGTGCGAAAACGACTACACCAAACTGTCCGCGCAAAGACCGAATACATGCGCACCAGACCAACATAACAAATACACCAGACCAAGTACGTAACGCCTTCGCAAGCATAGCCGAATGTGCGAAGACACACAACCTTATCTTACAAGCCATCACACATGCACACGCGAGGGCATCACAATCTACATCAGCTCAACCTTTGGAATAATCCCCATCTCCCTATAGTTAAATAACATTATCCTAAGCTCCTCACCCGCAAAAAGACTTCGCAACTCCCCCTCACCTGCACTCATAGCGGCCGGCAAGGACAACAGTTCCTGCCTGCCAGCCCTACTCACACGAAGCCGACCGCCGTCCGCCCCACTCACTCTACGCTTCGCAACCGCCCTTCACCGTCTACGCCCAGTACTCGGACCAGGAACAACTTCAGCATCCGCAGCATGCGGCGAAGCCTCCGCCGCTGCCACATCCAAGGCCGCAAAGTAGTCCAAGTCCTCATCCGACGACTCCTCAGTCCACTCAACCGAGCTCCCAGAGTCACCAAAATCAGAAAACTTAGATGCAGACCCATCCGATTTATTACCATCATCCACGGTCGAAGCCGCCAAAAAATTAGTAGTAGCGGTTGCGTGCGCAGGCCCAAAATCTTGAACCTGTGCAGCAACCAAGATTCAGCAACATATCCAAAATTCCCTAAGTACCCACACCCACTAAGCCACCTGCGAAGACCCAGCCGTCGCGGGATCCTCCGCTGTCGGCTCCGCCGCCACCTTCACCGGATCCTCAGCCCTCGGCGCGGCAGTTGGCGACGGGCCTCCGCCGGCTGCAGTGGTTGCGGGGGCATCAGGAACGCCTTCGGCGGTTTCCGGGGGCGGCTGCAGGGCGGCCTCTGACACAGCCTCCGTCGGGTTCGGCTCCGGGTCAGGCAGCACGCTGTTCAAGGCCCCGAAGTCATCCACCCTCTCGCCACGCGCCGCCTGAGACACAACACACAGATTCAGCAAACCCGCATATAGCCCACATTCAACTAACACCAAACAAAAGCCAAACATTACCTGACCCCTCGCCGTCTCGGCCCGCTCCCTGACCACCTCCCGACCGTGGGGGCCCCACATCCGGTCGTAGAGGGCTCCCGCGGACTCCTTCACCACAGGGTCTTCAACCTTGTAGATATCGCGCTCGAAATCCTCATCAGCTTGGTCGAAGACCTCATAGTGCCGGCACCCTTGGCGAGAGAGCGCGTTCATCGCCCCCTCGCAGGTGACTAGGGAGGCATAGGTCATAAACCCCTCCGCGATGGCGGGAAGCGCCAGCAACTCCTCCTGTATCCACTCGAGGCAGCGAAGTCCGGGCTCTCGGTCCGGCACTTCGAAGTCAGCGGTCCGCGCGCCCAGCTCATGGTATGAATCCATAAGCTGTTTGCGTGTCCGCTCAGCCTCCGAGCGCATCGAGGCCTCAGCCCTCTCCACTCAGGCCTGCAGAGCGCTGAGCCGCTCCTCCAACTGCTCGCGCGCTACCTGGCAAGACTGCCCTCCGCCCGCGTCAAATTAGCCTCCGCCTGCGCAGACTGCGCCTTGGCGAGGGCCTCATTAGCCTCCTTCCTCTCCTCAGCCAGTTGGCGCCGGAGGTCAGTCTTCTCACCCTCCAGCGCGGCCACCTTATCCGCCAGCTTGCGGCATTTACTGTCGGCGACCGACTTTTCTCGGACGGCGTCAGCATGTTGCGTCCGAAGTCTCTCGACTTCGGCAGACACAACTGCCGTCAGGGCCCCCGACACCGCGCGGTCTGCGAAGTCAGCCGCCTACAAGACACACATAAGACCACAGCCCCAACGAAGCCGATAAAAACCGAAGTCTAGCTCAACGTACCTGACTTAGCAGGACACAGCACCCGCCTCGTCCCTGACGGCAGTGAGCGCCGGCATCTCGCCGCCGGCACTAAGAGCACTGCCCTTCGCCCTGGGCACCACGGCAGCCGCCGCGGTCGCCACGGCAGGCGGAACAACAACAAGTTGGCTTTCGTCCGACCCTGTGACGTATCAACAGATTAATAAAAAAAAATCGAGCCAATGTCTTACCAACAAGATAATCTTCCACACTAATGTCGGTGGCGAAGTCGGCGACGCGCTTGCCCGGCGGCGGTAACTCTCGGGCCGCCTTCGCAGCATCCAGCACCCTGCTGGACGCTGGGGCGGTCTTCACAGACTTGGAACCACCGGCGGCAGCCGCCTTCGCAGCCTCCGGCGCCCTGCTGGATGCAGGGACGGTCGACTTCGCCACCAGCGGCGGCTGGCTTCCGCCGGGGGCAGCAGCCTTCGCAGCCCCCCGCGGCCTCTTCGGCCTAGCCTCATGAAGCCTGACGACCGCCTGGCGCTTCTGCGCAGCTCCCTGGCGATCCTTGTCCATCACTGCCGACACAACATCACCAATATTCCGCCCGTAAGGAAATACTTTCCAAGCACGAACCATGCGAGATGTAAAAAGTCTTCGTCGGCCGCGCGGGGGATAGGAACATTCCTAGGCCACCAACCCCCGGTAACCCTCAGCATCCGCGCCGAAGACTCCCGGAGCTCGGGCGAAGACATCCTTCCCCCCGAGGCCGCGCATGTCCTCATCAATTCCCTAGCAAAACCATCAGAAACTGTCGCGGAACCACTTCGAGCGAGGGCAGCGTCTCCGCCATCTAGCGACGTCTTCGGCACCAGATGACTTAGTCGAACTGGTCCCTCGGAGGGCAAATGTTGGGGCGAAGGCGAAGACGCCACCCCTCGCTCGATGCCTTCGCCGCAATCGTTGGACCAACGGAGACAAGACAATGGACAGGCTCACCCTTCGCTGATACGTCATCGGACGAAGACCTGTGACGAGGTCGTCCCATTTTGCGACCTCGTCCAGCATGGAGGCCCACGTGTGATCCGGCCCATAGTAACAGGCCCTGCGTGGCCGCTGCGCGTTACGGGCCTAATTTGTAAAGGCATCCCTATAATTACGGTCTGTAACCCCGCTTTATGGGAATATTCCGGGGATAACCTAGGTGTCTGAGGGCACATGCATCCTTAACACAGGATGCTGGGCACTCAGATACCTATAAATACCCCCGCACAGTGCCCTTGAGAGGCGAGATTAACAGAGCTTTTGCCATCTCGTGCGAGAACCTTGTTTACGTCAACTTTCACCCCCGTTGGATCCCCTTGCACCTGGTAGCAAGTTCCAACACACACATGCATACACTTAGCATAATATCCAGTTTGCTAACGCAAAGATAAAAGCAAAGATCCTATCATGGACCGGTATGCCTTTTGACCAACGGACTTACCTCCTTTGTTGAGGTCCAGATGTCCGTTCGTTCCCATCGGTGTCTTTGTAGGCTTTGCATCCTTCATCCCAAACCTCTTGAGCAAATCTTGAGTACACTTTGTTTGGGAGATGAAGGTTCCTTCCTTGAGTTGCTTCACTTGAAATCCAAGGAAGTAGTTCAACTCGCCATCATTGACTTCTCAAATTTCTGCATCATCACCCTGCTAAACTCTTCACAAGACTTTTGATTAGTAGAACCAAATATTATGTCATTGAAATATATTTGGCATACAAAGAGATCACCATTACAAGTCTTAGTAAAGAGAGTAGGATCAACTTTCCTAACCTTGAAAGCATTAGAAATAAGGAAATCTCTAAGGCATTCATACCATGCTCTTGGGGCTTGCTTAAGTCCATAGAGCGCCTTAGAGAGCTTGTAGACGTGGTCGGGATACCTGTCATCATCAAAGCCAGGGGGTTGTTCCACATACACTTCCTTCTTGACTGGTCCATTAAGGAAGGCGCTCTTCATGTCCATTTGAAACAACTTAAAAGAGTGGTGAGTAGCATAGGCCAATAATATTCGAATTGATTCTAGCCTAGCTACAGGAGCAAAAGTCTCCTCAAAATCCAAACCTGTGACTTGGGAATAACCTTTTGCCACAACTGTTTCTTGTCACCACACTGTGTTCATCTTGCTTGTTGCGAAACACCCACTTGGTTCCCACAACATTTTGCTTCGGACGTGGCACTAGACTCCAAACTTCATTTCTCTTGAAGTTGTTGAGCTCTTCTTGCATGGCCAACACCTAGTCCGGATCCTGCAAGGCTTCTTCTACCCTGAAAGGCTCAATAGAAGAAACAAACGAGTAATGCTCACAAAAATTAGCTAGACGTGAGCGAGTGGTTACTCCCTTGCTGATATCACCCAGAATCTGATCCACTGGATGATTTCTTTGAATAGTTGACCGGACTTGAGTTCGAGGAACTTGTGACGCTTCTTCCTCCTTATCATGTTCTTCATGTGCTCCACCTTGATCCAGCCCTTCATCTTGAGGTACCTGTTCCTCATCTTGAGTTGGGGGATGCACCAATGTAGAGGAAGAGGGTTGATCTTGCTCTTGTTGTTCCTGCGGTCGCACATCACCTATTACCATTATTCACATTGCGGCTGTCGGAACCTCATCCTCATCTACATCATCAACATCAACTTGCTCTCTTGGAGAGCCATTAGTTTCGTCAAATACAACATCGCTAGAGACTTCAACTAATCCTGATGACTTGTTGAAGACCCTATACACCTTTGTATTTGAGTCATAACCTAGTAAGAACCCTTCTACAACTTTGTGAGCAAACTTCGAATGCCTACCTTTCTTTACCAAGATGTAACATTTGCTCCCAAATACACGAAATTAGGAAACATTGGGTTTGTTACCGGTTAGGAGTTTGTATGATGTCTTCTTGAGGAGGCAATGTAGATAGAGCTGGTTATGGCATGGCAAGCTGTATTCACAGCTTCCGACCAAAACCACTCAGGCGTCTTGTATTCTCCAAGCATTGTCCTTGCCATGTCAATTAGTGTCATATTCTTCCTCTCTACCACACCATTTTGTTGTGATGTGTAGGGAGCGAAGAACTCATGCTTGATGCCTTACTCCTCAAGATATTCTTCGACTTGAAGGTTCTTGAACTCAGATCCATTATCGCTCCTTATCTTTTTCACCTTTAGCTCAAATTCATTTTGAGCTCTCCTTAAGAAGCGCTTTAGAATTCCTTGAGTTTCAGATTTATCCCGCAAAAAGAAAACTCAAGTGAAGCGGGAAAAATCATCTACAATAACAAGACCATACTTACTTCCCCCGATGCTGAGATAAGCAACATGCCCGAAGAGATCCATATGTAGGAGTTCCAGTGGTCTTGATGTTGTCATCACATTCTTGATTTGATGAGTACTTCCCACCTGCTTCCCTACTTGGCACGCTGCACAAGGTCTGTCTTTCTCAAAACAGACATCGATTAGTCCTAACACATGTTCTCTCTTTAGAAGTTTATGAAGGTTCTTCATCCCAATATGTGCTAGACGACGGTGTCAGAGCTAGCCCATATTAGTCTTAGCGATTAAGCATGCATCTAGATCGGCATTCTCTTTTGAGAAATCAACTAAGTAGAGCTTGTCGTCTAATACACCCTTAAAATCTAATGAACCATCACTTCTTCTAAAGACAGATACATCGATATTTGTAAATAAACAATTATAACCCATATGACATAATTGGCTTACAGACAACAAATTGTATTCGAGCGATTCTACTAGAAACACATTTGAAATCGAATGCTCGGTTGTGATGGCTATTTTGCCTAAGCCCTTGACCTTGCCTTGGTTCCCATCTCCAAAGATGATAGTGTCTTGGGAATCCCTGTTCTTGACATAGGAGGTGAACATTTTCTTCTCCCCCGTCATGTGGTTTGTGCATCCACTATCAATAATCTAGCTTGAGCCCCCAGATGCATAAACCTGCAAGATAATTAAGCTTGGGTTTTAGGTACCCAACTCTTGTTGGGTCCTAAAAGGTTAGTCAGAACAGACTTTGGAACCCAGATGCAAGTTTTGTCTCTCTTGCACTTAGGTCCCAAACTTCTAGCAACTACTTTATCATTTTTGCATATAAGGACATCTACTTTATAATTTTTGCATATAAGGACAAATGAAGCATCACATGTTTGATAAAGCATAGTTGGTCCAGTTGATGTTCTCCTAGGCGCATGAGAAGCAACATGATGGAGCCTAGGCCTATTTCTACCATGAGCATATGAAGAGCTAGATGCAAACATGGCATGAGAATTAAATGCAGCATCATGACATACAGGAGAAACAACATGATTATGACACTTATAATGATGAGCAATACTGGTAACTTTCTTATCATAAAGATAGGCATGATTCTTTTGAGAGCTACCAGCCATGAGAGCCTTCCCTTTCTCTTTGTTGAGATTGGAAGTCATTTGGCTTGTTAAGTTCTTAGTTCCCTTTTGGAAACCAAGTCCATCCTTAATAGAGTGGTGTCTACCAATGGTGTAGGCATCTCTAGCAAATTTTAATTTCTCATAATTATCCTTGCAAGTCTTAAGTTGAGCATTAAGACTTGCGACATCATTATTTAAATTGAGAATAGTAGAGACATGTTCATTGCAAGCATCAATATTAAAATCATTACACCTATTGTAGATTACAACATGCTCTACACATGAACTAGCCACATTAAATTTTTCTAGCTTAATATTTAAATCACCATCCAAAATTTTGAGACTAGAAATAGAATCATGGCAGGTAGACATCTTAGAAGACAATACTTCATTTTTCTTAATTTCTAGAGCAAGAGATTTTTGAACATTAATGAATTTATCATGTTCCTCATAGAGAATATCTTCTTGCTTTTCTAGAAGCCTATCTTTTTCATTAAGAGCATCAATCAATTCATTTATTTTATCTACTTTAGATCTATCTAATCCTTTAAATAAATCACTATAATCTACTTCATCATCAGAAGATTCCTCATCTCTAGAAGAAGTGTATCTCATATATGTACCTTCTTCTCCTTAGCCATAAGGCACGTGTGATGTTCGTTGGGGAAGAGGAAGTATTTGTTGAAGGCCGAGGCAGCTAGTCCTTCATCATCGGAGTAGGATGAAGAACAGTCGGAGTCCCATTCTTTTCCAATGTGCGCCTCACCCTTTGGCTTCCTGTATTTCTTCCTTTCCTTCTTCCCATTCTTTTCTTGTGCCTGGTCATTGTCATTATCGGGACATTGTGCTATGAAATGACTAGACTTACCGCACTTGAAGCAGGAGCGCTTTCCCCTTGATTTGTTCTTGTTGGGGTAATGCTTGCGTACCTTTAAGGCAGTCTTGAAGCGCTTGATTATAAGCGCCATTTCGTCCTCGTTGAGCCTGGCAGCCTCCACTTGTGCTACCTTGCTAGGTAGCGCCTCCTTGCTACTCGTTACTTTGAGAGCAATGAGCTGCGGCTCGTAGAGAGGAAGCGGTCCGTTTGCAGCATCGTCCATGTATCTTGCTTCCTTCACCATCATGCGCCCGCTTACAAATTTCCCGAGAATTTCCTCGGGCATCATCTTGGTGTACCTGGGATTCTCACAGATAAGATTCACAAGATGAGGATCAATAATGATAAAGACCTTAGCATGAGTCGGACGACATCATGCTTCGTCCATCTTGTACTCCCATAGATTCGAATCTTGTTGACCAGGGTCTTGAGCCTGTTGTAAGTTTGAGTTGGCTCCTCTCCCCTTATCATGGCGAACCTCCCCAGCTCGCCTTCCACCAGTTCCATTTTGGTAATCATGGTGGCATCATTATGTGGCGGAACCACCCGAATTATTCCAACTTAAGTGCCTAAGTCCCACCTTAGAGGCTAGACCACACTTAAATAGGAATAAAACGTCAGTCCCTCGGATCTAGTCCGATAAAGCCACTTATCTAGGATCGAATACCACTAGCTCACACGAAGGTGAGGCACAGAGAAATACAATAAAACATAATACCATAATTTAATAAGTATCATTAGTGATTACGTTATCGGAGTTTCAGAAATAATAACCATAAATTTTAATGCAGCGGAAATAACTAACGGAGAAAACCGAGTAACATAGCGAAGCCTGGCCACGCTACTCCTCCTGGTCCTCTCCTGCGGAAGCAATAACCCACTCGACCATCAATCCCGGTGGCGGGGATGAGGCCAAGTCACACCATCAAACAAATCAAGGAGGTACCTGCAAAAATTATGCCACAAGCAAGGCTGAGTATACTAATACTCAGCTAGACTTACCCGGTGTGAGGAGTCTACTCCTTGAAAGGGAATTAGGCTTACACCTATTTCCTAAATGATTTTGGTGGTTGAATTGCCCAACACAAATAATTGTACTAACTAGTTTGCTCTAGTGTATAAGTTATACAGGTGCCAAAGGTTCACACTTAGCCAATAAAAAGACCAAGAATTGGGTTCAACAAAGGAGCAAAGGGATAACCGAAGTGTGCCCTGGACTGGCGCACCGGACTGTCCGGTGCACCACCGGACAGTGTCCGGTGCACCAGGGGACTTCACGCTGAACTCCTCACCTTCGGGAAAATCCAGAGGCGCTCCGCTATAATTCACCGGACTGTCCGGTGTACACCGGACAGTGCCCGGTGCCCCAGGGAAGAGCAACTCTTGAACTCGCCAGCTTCGGAAATTCGCTCCGCTATAATTCACCGGACATGTCCGGTGTACACCGGTCTGTCCGGTGAGCCAGCAGAGCAACGACTACTTCGCGCCAACGGTCACCTGCAGAAGCATTAAATGCGCGCCAGAGCACGCAGAAGTCAGGCACGCGCGAAGTGGCGCATCGGACACTCTACAGTACATGTCCGGTGTGCCACCGGACATCCAGGCGGGCCCAGCAGTCAGAGCTCCAACGGTCGGAACCCAACAGCCTGGTGACGTGGCTGGCGCACCGGACATTGTCCGGTGTGCACCGGACTGTCCGGTGCACCATGCGACAGACAGCCTCCACCAAACGGCTAGTTTGGTGGTTGGGGCTATAAATACCCCCAACCACCCCACATTCAAGACATCCAAGTTTTCCCACTTCAACTACTTACAAGAGCTCTAGCATTCAATTCTAGACACACCCAAGTGATCAAATCCTCTCCAAACTCCACACAACGCCCTAGTGATTAGTGAGAGAGATTTGCTTGTGTTCTTTTGAGCTCTTGCGCTTGGATTGCTTTCTTCTTTCTTTGATTCTTCATTGCGATCAAACTCACTTGTAATTGAGGCAAGAGACACCAATCTTGTGGTGGTCCTTGTGGGAACTTTGTGTTCCAAGTGATTGAGAAGAAAAGCTCACTCGGTCCGAGGGATCGTTTGAGAGAGGGAAAGGGTTGAAAGAGACCCGGTCTTTGTGACCACCTCAACAGGGAGTAGGTTTGCGAGAACCGAACCTCGGTAAAACAAATCCGTGTGTCTCACTCCTTATTCGCTTGCGATTTGTTTTGCACCCTCTCTCGCGGACTCGATTATATTTCTAACGCTAACCTGGCTTGTAGTTGTGATTATTTTGAGAATTTCAGTTTCGCCCTATTCACCCCCCTCTAGGCGACTTTCAATTGGTATCAGAGTCCGGTGCTTCATTAGAGCCTAACCGCTCGAAGTGATGTCGGGAGAACACGCCAAGAAGGAGATTGTAACGCCCTGAATTTGGGGGTAGAATTTTTTCTTCTTGTCTCTCACCAAATTCAGGCGTTACCCCTTTTCTTTTCTCGTTCCCTCGCTAAACCTTGATCTTTTCCAAAGTTATAGCGGGGTTTGGCTTGGATTTCCCGTGTAAAGAAAAACCCTAAATTAATTTATTTTGTGTGAAGCATCATGCCGAACCATGCATATTTTTTGGGTGTTTAAAAATGTGAAAGCCTTCATCTAGGAGAATAGATTTGAGGAAAAAGGAAAAAACCTTTTTCTTTTCTTTCCCCCTCCCCCTTCTCCTTTTTGGCCCAGCCCCCTCCCCTTGGCGCGCGCGGCCCGGCTGGCCGGTCGGCCCAGCCGGCTCGCCCCCTTCCCCCCCTCGCGTCGTGGGCCGGCTTGGCCGCGGCCCACCTCGCCCCCCCCCCCCCCGCCGCGCCCCCGCTTTGGGCCCATGGCCGGCCCAGCCGCCCCCCCCTCCTTTTTCTTTTTCCAAAAATCCCTCCCGCGGGCCCCGCCCGTCATTCCCTCGCTCTCTCTCTCCCCAAACCCTAACCGCGCCGCCCCTTGCCCTAGCGCCGCCGCCGCCGCCGCCTCTCCCCTCCCCGGCGCCGCCGCCGCGCCGCCCCCCTCCGGTGAGGCCCCCCCTCCTCCCCTCTCCTTCCCCCTTCTCCCTCCTCCTCCCTCGCCCGCCCGGCCACCCGGTTCGGCCGCCCCCGCTCCGGCGAGCCCGCCCTCGCCTCGCCCCGACGCGCCCCGCCTCGCCGCCCCGGCCGCCCCCGGCGAGCCGCCCGGTCCGTCCCCGACCCCGGCCCTTCCCCGCCCCGGCCGCCCTCGCCCGACCCCGCTCCGGCGAGCTCGGCTGCCCCGCGCCGCCCCGCCTCGCCCCCTGCAAGCCCCGCGCCCGCGTCGGCCCCGCCTCGCCGCCCTCCGGCGAGCCGCCCTCGTCCGGCCCCGCTCGGCCCCGCCCTCGCGCCCGCTCCGGCAAGCCGCCCGCGCGCGCCCGCCTCCCGGCGAGCTCGGCGCCCGCCCCGGTTCAACCGCCCCCGTGCCCCGGCTCGGCCGCCCGTCCCCGCGCTCGGCCTCGTCCGGCCGCGTCCTCGCTCGCTCGCGCTCGCTGGCCCCGGCGTGCTTGCCCGCTCGCCCCGCCGTGCCTTGCTCGCGTCGTGTCGGCCCCTGCGTGGCCTCGAGCTTGGCCCAGCGTGCCTATGGCGCGCGGCTTTGAGCTCGGCTAGCGCACGGCCCCGACGTGCGTACGGTTAGTCCGTGGCGTGTGCGTGCGGCCTCGCGTGCGTGCCCGCGTAGTGCGCGTGCCTTGGCACGACTCGTCGTGCCTCGTCTACCCCCTAACCCCTCGTCTACCCCCCCCCCCGTCTCCTATATGCGCTAATCACGTCGTTTATATTAATAAGGTAGGAGTCTTAATTTGGAAATTGGTTACGATAGTTAATTTGTATATTCAATCGTCTATCTTATTCTATGTTAATCTACTAAAAGTGGTTGCGATTACATTAGTGCATGTAGCTAATTCTTTTGTTAGAACTAATTAAAACTAGAGCACGTGACGTCTAGTCTTTCGTTTACCCGTAGTGTCCCTCGAGCATAAGCCTCAACCCTTGCGAGACTTTCCCTCGTTTCTTTCTAACCAAGGTAAATTCATTATCGTATGTGGTATTCTGTGCATATTTGCTTTACTTGTTCTCTCGTATGGTGTACTGTTGGTTTCCTAATTTCAATGGATGGATGTATGTATGTTTGCACCCGCTTAGAGAACGATCCGGTTGAAGAGCCCGAGGAACTCGCAGGAGAAGCCCCTGAGCAGCAGTCGGTTGGTGGAGGCAAGTGTCCCTTGACCTATCTATGTCCTATTCATTATTTAATTCACCTCCCGCTTTACATATTTATACCTAAGGTTTGACTAGCTTTTGTTATCCCTGTCCTTGATTACCTATTTGGGTTGGATTATTACTGTTTAGCTCTATGCTATTGCTCAAACTCTAATCAATGAACATGATGAGATTATCTATGATACGCTGTTTTCCCTTCTCTTATTATGATGTTGTACTTGTGACCTTCGAGGGGGCTCGAGCGGTTTCTCGAGTGCCTCTCCGTAAGGACCTGTTCTATGGATGACCGCCCGGGAAAACAGTGCAACCATCAGGGTAGAATGGGGTGCCCTTAGCTGAATAATTAGAGGATCCGGGGTGTAGTTCACTTAGCCGTCGTGCCGTCAATGGGGCTCGGTGTATGCGGCTCGCTCTGCCAAGGTTGATTTGTCCCTTGGGGAGGAGTGCGGTACATTTAGGAAACCTAACGGGTGGCTACAGCCCCGGGGAATCTTTGTAAAGGCTACGTAGTGATGCCCTGCTGGGTCACCTTGGTAGTGATCAATGGAGAGTCATGATCTCCGGGCAGAATGGGAATCACGGCTTGTGGGTAAAGTGCACAACCTCTGCAGAGTGTTTGAAAACTGATATATCAGCCGTGCTCACGGTTATGAGCGACCAAGGGAGCTCCAGTGATTAGTGGTACTTGATCAGAGACATTATGGTACAGGTGGTTATGAGATCGATGGTTCTGGTTATGACTATGGTGCTGGTAAGTGGTATTCTTTTCGTTTGGAAAGGGTACATCGGGTTAATAACTTGGGTTAATGCTAAAACTTGGCTTTCTACTAGTAAGTAATAATCTGACCAACTAAAAGCAATTGCTTGACTTATCCCCACATAAAGCTAGTCCACTACAGCCAAACAGGATACTTGCTGAGTATGTTGATGTGTACTCACCCTTGCTCTACACACCAAACCCCCCCCCCCCAGGTTGTCAGCATTGCAACCACTGCTCAGGCGAAGATGAAGCTGTGGAAGGAGACTTCCAGGAGTTCCAAGACTACGACGAGTTCTAGGTGTGGGTTAGCGGCAACCCCCAGTCGGCTGCCTGTGAAGGCCGCAGTTATCTACGTTTCTTTTCCGCACTTTGATTTATTGTAAGAACTATATGGACGTCTCAGACGCATGATGTAATCAACTATTATTCCCTTTTAATACTATTTTGAGCACTGTGTGATGATGTCCATGTTATGTAACTGCTGTGTACGTGAATAACTGATCCTGGCACGTACATGGTTCGCATTCGGTTTGCCTTCTAAAACCGGGTGTGACATAAGTGGTATCAAAGCCGTGCTGACTGTAGGACCGCTAACCTAGAGTAGAATGGTCGTTCTAAGGACTATAGACCTCTGTCTCTGCCTTGACTTTGATATCCCTTCAAAAGTTGGTCATACCGACCAAACCTATGTTCTACTATATATTATACCTTGCTGAAAATCATGTTTTATTCTAATCCTTCATTCACTCATGATTCATTATTTGCTGGTCCTATTAATTCTGTTCTCACCCTTTTGCTTGTGATGTCTTTTGTAGATGGCTCGACTTAGACACACTGCACGAAAGTCAGTCATCCCCTTCTTACCCTCCCGCCTTGCTGAGCGTCCGCTTCGCCGTCCCGTGGCCGGACAGTCCAGCCACTTGGAGAGACTGCACCACCGCCTGCATGAGGAGCAGGAACGTCGACGACAGGAGCAGCGGGGCTCTTCTTTCTCGCTCCACCAGGAGATAGAGTCTGTGAGGAGCTGCTCCCCTGTGCTTCCTCTGGAGCCGCCCCCTGCACCACCACTGGGCGTCCCAGCTTCTGGAGTAGCTGCTGGAGGAGACCCAGACGACGGAGATGGCGACGACAGCTCGAGCCACGACACCGACTTCTCTGCTAACCTTGAGCCGGAAGGATGGGTTGCTCGACCCATCACTCGCGACGCTGCTCGCGGGTGTCACTTCCACGATGCGCTCGACACCCTACTACGTCGGGCATTTGACCGGCATACTTGGTCCGTCGAGTATCGCTGTGTGGTCTACCAGCACAGTCGCGGGGTCTACCCGGACCGCTGGGAGGCAACTTGCTTGGTGCGCTGCCCGGAGAACAGTCTCCAGGGTGCGGAGGCCTGCTCAGAGCACTATTCTATCTCTGAGCGGGACTCAGATGAGGCAGCCATGCAAGATGCTGCACGGCGTGCGCTTTCGCACTACTGCTCGGTTTTCGGTGGGGCAGCTGACGGTCTCGACCTGAAGTATTACCCCCGCCGTTCATCTGGCAGCACAGGAGGCGTGATTGTCTCACCTGTCGGTGAGGGCAATCCTAGGTTGAGCAGCACAGTCAACCTAGCCGTCGTGCTAAACACGGAGCTGGACCATGCATTAGACGAGCTGAGTAGGGCTCGTGCTGAGATCGCCCTGCTGCGGGCTGAGCGCGCGGAACGTCGTCACTTGGACGGTGGTTCCCCCGCTCCCGTCGGGACTCAGCACCCGTACCGCTCACCTCAGCGTGGACACCAGTCTTATGGCAATCCCGACTGCAAGACCAAGATAACTCTAGAACCATAGATCGTTAGAGTTGGATCTTGTAATTAATACGAAATATATACATAGAAGCTTCAGTCTTAGCGTTAGTCTCAGTCTTAGTTAGTCATTAGTTAGACAGGGTAGTTTGCTATATCCTGTGCATTTATGTTTGTCATGATGAACTATGTTTGGTTTGGATCTTTGTAATGACTGTCACCAAAGTGTGGGTATCCCCTGCATTTTGGTTTACCTATTATGTTAATGGAGTTAGTTATATAGTTGGGAAACCTTTATTCCACTCTCCTCTTTATCTGAGAAGCTGTGTGGTCTGTGTTGGAGATCAGTGAAGATGCTCATCTGTTCAGTGCTGTTGAAGGATTCTATACTCTTTTCCTATGCTGCAAGATTTGCTAGATCAATTCTGATGTGTGGTTGCATTCTGCAGATGTCAGAGAATAGGCGCAGAGGAGGAAGGCGTGCTCAGCAGGAGCGAGCCGCTCCGCAGGATGAGGTGCCCCAGCAGCAGCACCTGCCGCCCCCGCCCCCGATGTCCATCGAGCAGATGTTTCTGATGCAGACTCAGGCAGTTCAAGCCATCGGTCAGACTTTGGCCGCCATTCAGCAGCAGCAGCAGCAACAACAGCAGGCCCCACCTCAGCCTCAGATGCCTCAGATGCCTAGAGACAAGCGTGCTGAATTCATGAGAGGTCATCCACCAACGTTCGCTCATTCTTCTGACCCCATGGATGCTGAAGATTGGTTGCGCACTGTGGAGCGGGAGTTGCATACCGCTCAGTGCGATGACAGGGAGAAAGTCTTGTATGGTCCCCGTCTGTTGAGAGGAGCAGCCCAGTCATGGTGGGAGTCTTACCTCGCCACCCATGCCCACCCTGACGCCATCACTTGGGAAGAGTTCAGAAGCAGTTTTCGTCAGTACCATGTCCCTGCAGGTCTGATGACAGTGAAGAAGGAGGAGTTCCTGGCTCTCAAGCAAGGGCCATTGTCTATCAGTGAGTATCGAGACAGGTTTCTGCAGTTGTCTCGCTATGCTCCTGAAGATGTCAACACCGACGCCAAGCGACAGTACCGTTTCCTGAGAGGCTTGGTTGACCCTCTGCAGTACCAACTGATGAATCACACTTTCCCGACATTCCAGCACCTGATTGACAGAGCAATCATGACAGAAAGGAAGCGTAAGGAGATGGAGGATCGTAAGCGCAAGATCAGTGGACCCCAGCCTGGAAGCAGCAGCCGTCCTCGTTTCTCAGGCAATCAACCTCAGCAGTTCAGGCAGAACCAGCTTCCACCTCAGCATCAGCAGTTCCAAAGGCAGTACCCTCAGCACCAGTACCAGAACCGTCAGAGCAATCAGTCAGGAGGTCAGTTTCAGAAGCAGAATCAGCAGGCATCTCGCCTTCCTGCCCCAGCAAACCAGCAGAACAATCAGGCAGTACCAGCTCAAGTTGGAAACAGGGCATGTTTCCACTGTGGAGAGCAAGGCCACTAGGTGATGCAATGTCCGAAGAAGGCAGCCCAGCAGCAGTCAGGCCCCAATGCCCCAGCAAAGCAGAATGTGCCTCAGCCTGGAGCAGGCAATCGCCCTCAGCCGCGTTATAATCATGGAAGACTGAACCACTTGGAGGCTGAAGCAGTTCAGGAGACCCCCGGCATGATAGTAGGTATGTTCCCAGTCGACTCCCATATTGCAGAAGTGTTATTTGATACTGGAGCAACACATTCTTTCATTACTGCATCATGGGTAGAAGCACATAATCTTCCAATTACTACCATGTCAAACCCCATTCAAATTGACTCAGCCGGTGGTAGAATTCGAGCCGATAGCATTTGTTTGAATATAAGTGTGGAAATAAGGGGGATAGCGTTTCCCGCCAACCTTATAGTAATGGGTACTCAGTGGAAATGGGATGAAATTGGTATGGATTTCATAGTCGGATTGCCTCGCACTCGAGCCGGCTACGATTCCATTTGGGTAGTAGTGGACCGCTTGACCAAGTCAGCCCACTTCATACCTGTCAAGACCAACTACAGCAGTGCAGTATTGGCAGAGTTGTATATGTCTCGGATCGTTTGTCTTCATGGTGTGCCAAAGAAGATAGTGTCAGACAGAGGAACGCAGTTCACCTCTCATTTCTGGCAGCAGTTGCATGAAGCCTTGGGCACACATCTGAATTTCAGTTCAGCTTATCATCCGCAGACAGATGGTCAGACTGAAAGGACCAACCAAATTCTTGAAGACATGTTGAGAGCCTGTGCGTTGCAAGATCAGTCCGGATGGGATAAGAGATTGCCTTATGCAGAGTTTTCCTATAACAACAGTTACCAGGCCAGTTTAAAGATGTCACCATTTCAGGCGCTCTATGGAAGGAGTTGTAGAATTCCGTTGCAATGGGATCAGCCTGGAGAGAAGCAAGTGTTTGGGCCAGACATTTTTCTTGAAGCCGAAGAGAACATCAAGATGGTCCGAGAGAATCTGAAGATAGCGCAATCAAGACAGCAAAGCTATGCAGACACAAGAAGAAGAGAGCTGAGTTTCGAAGTCGGAGACTTTGTCTATCTGAAAGTGTCACCGATCAGAGGAGTCAGAAGATTCGGAGTGAAAGGCAAGCTAGCACCCCGCTACATTGGTCCGTATCAGATTCTTGCAAGACGTGGAGAAGTGGCCTATCAGCTCAGTCTGCCAGAGAATTTGTCCGCTGTGCATGATGTCTTTCATGTGTCTCAGTTGAAGAAGTGCTTGCGTGTGCCAGAAGAGCAGTTGCCAGTGGAAGGTCTTGAAGTCCAGGAGGACTTGACCTACGTTGAGAAGCCAGTGCAGATCCTTGAGGTTGCAGACCGAGTCACCCGAAGGAAGACCATCAGAATGTGCAAAGTCAAATGGAATCACCACTCTGAGGAAGAAGCAACCTGGGAGCATGAAGATGATCTAATGGCTAAATACCCTGAGCTCTTTGCTAGCCAGCCCTGAATCTCGAGGGCGAGATTCTTTTAAGGGGGATAGGTTTGTAACGCCCTGAATTTGGGGGCTGTGGCGGAACCGCCCGAATTATTCCAGCTTAAGTGCCCAAGTCGCACCCTTAAGGGCAGCAACACACTTAAACAGGAATAACCCGTCAGTCCCTCGGATCTAGTCCGATAAAGCCACTTACCAGGATCGAATACCACTAGCTCACTAGAAGGTGAGGCACAGAGAAATACAATAAAACATAATACCACAAATTTAATAAGTATCATTAGTGATTACATTATCGGAGTTTCAGAAATAATAACCATAAATTTTAATGCAGCGGAAATAACTAACGGAGAAAACCGAGTAACATGGCGAAGCCTGGCCACGCTACTCCCCCTGGTCCTCTCCTGCGGAAGCAATAACCCTCTCGACCATCTATCCCGGTGGCAGGGATGAAGGCCAAGTCACACCATCAACCAATCATCCTAAGGTGTACCTGCAAAAATTATGCCACAAGCAAGGCTGAGTATACTAATACTCAGCTAGACTTACCCGGTGTGAGGAGTCTACTCCTCTACCTCTAGACATGCAGCTGTTTGGCTGTGGGGTTTGGTTGCCAAAAGCACTAGCTGAGTTTCTAAATCAAAGTTTTAACTTAGTCAAAGTTAAGTGTGACTCTCTTAAGGCTAAAAGTGAACTATCTACTCATACATGGTAGCAAGCATTATTAACAATCAACATCTTATCTCAACTCATCATACTTCCACTTATTACTCAATGCAGTACAATGGATCAAGCAGTCTCATTAGCTGCGAGAAGCAGACGATTCGAATCGAGTTTTTATCCTTGCAAGGTAAACCTAAACACACGACATGTAGGGGCACTCCGTCCCCACACATATCAACCGTCCCCATCGATTCCCCGTCAGCAGAACAGGGCTCACCGCCTTGGCGTACAATGCCTCACTGACCCCGACTGGCCGTCGTGCAGTGACCGCACTTGTACCCACCATAACCGGAATGGGAGACCTCGTCTCAGGTCGCGTGAGGGGCAAAGTCTACTGCCAGGTTCAATCAGGTACTAGGCTTACCGATTTACCATATTTCTCGGTATGTGTTTAGTACGTTCAAACGCTTGACACAGGTATCCGCACGTTAATCCTTATTCCAATTTTCATCTCGTAGACCACGCGTCCCCATGGACCCGTGTCCACAGACCATCACCATTCTGTTATCAAAGTGGATACAATCAATTTCTGACCTCGCGCGAGTGCTAGAAAAATCACTCGACTTCTACCGAGATCCCTAATTAGCAAAGCAGCTACTCGACCTAGCATACTAGTATCCATCTCAAAGGGGATCCTGAGTTCATGCAACTATGGTTTCAGGCAACTCCTACACTTAAGTGCACAGTACAAGCCTACAAACATTAAGTGCAGTAAAATAGCATATATAACGGTTATGCATAAAACCGGGGCTTGCCTTTAATTTAACACTTAGGGAGTGTTTGCTGGGGAGGTACTCGCTTGGCGAGCATCTACTGGTCATGTCCACCATTCTTCAGGTCGTCCACCAACTGCATCTTGTGGTTGTCACCACATCACTGTCTCGATCATCATCTCTCGGTCCTAAATGAGATGCAAGATGCATATGTATGAATATAATGAAAAGTTATCACAAGATATACAATACACGGTAGCGAACTAAACACCAAGTAGTAAGACACCGCAACGACTATACGCAAGCGCTAGCTATTCGTATGTTATCAGCGTTCATCATTAACACCATTAATAAGACGACCATATTTTATTTATTTACGCAACACAAATACGATATCACAGGTACACGCATTTATTTAATTGCTACGACTTTGCATTAGTTCTATTGATCACACAAAAGCATCACAACACAAGTTTAACCGAGGACCGATGCATCAATGTCGATGGACTCATCTATCACAATCAACTATAGCAAGCAAGCACCTTAATCATAGAACACATGTTAGCCTATGTTTAGCCATTACGAGTCTATGTCCGCTAAGTGCTAACTAAGCATTTTTAGCCAAAAGGGTGAACTCAATCATCAAATGGGCACTTGCAGATTTTTGGACAGCAATACAGCAGTCACTTGTTTTAATCATAACTTTTCAAATATTAATCCAAAAATAGCAAAATAAGACTTTCTGGAAAGATTTAAAAGTGAACTACAACTTTGGTATTTTTACCTCAACATGATTCAACACTTAACAAGCTTAAAACGTGCTAATACAACAGCGCTGTCCAGATTTGGACAGATTCAGACTTATGACTTTAAAAATTCATAACTGAAGATTCAGGCATCCAAACAAGGTGATCCTAGACTTTCTGGAAAGGTAATAAAATTGTCTACATATCACTTATAAACATCTTAAGGTGATTCAATAATCAACTAAGGATAAAATACACTAGAAGGCTTTGCTGTCCAGAATTGGACAGATTCAGTCTTCAGACTTTAAACATTCATAACTAAATCTTCAGACCACCAAAAAGAGTGATCCAAGACTTTTTGGAAAGCTCAGAAAAAGAACTACATAACTTTTATAATCACAAAGAATTGATTCTATGTTGAACTGAATCAAACAATTCAGTTTCCGAAATCTGTTCTGTCAGTGGATAGAACACAGCAACCAAGTTGTAAAATTCATAACTCTTAAACCGTCAGGCCTTTAGTTATGAAATTTTAACACAAGCAAGATCAGAAAAGCATATACAACTTTCTTATAATGACCATGAACAGATTGCAACATTAAATTGAACAAACAATACAGTTTCTGAAATCTGTACATAATTTGGACAGATTCAGTTACTGAATTTGTAAAAAGCATAACTCCTAAACTGTCAGACCTATGGCTGTCAAATTTTAACACCAGCAAGATAATAAAGTTATCTACCACTTTTCTATAGCACATATCTACAGAAAACACAATTTAGTTCATCAAACAGACAACACAACTAAAACAGCGTGTGCAGTCCAAAACAGCAATCAACGAATTTCAGTTTCTATATAATTCAAGAATTGCCATGATCTAGAGATTTGAATTATTCTAACACTTTACCATTTGTTAGAGTTAAACAATCAATTGAGCACTAACAAGTAGACTTACAAATTTTATCCAAATCATTTAGTGCACTAAAATTACCACATTCATTTAACAAACGCATTCACCACAATCATCAAATCCGGCACATATTTATATCGAAGCGCCTTTCACCCATTAGTCTGCATTTTAACTTAGACACCACATGAGCACTACTAATTTTTACCTGCGACCATAACCATACGCATTTAGACCACAACAAGTAATTCATCGTAACTACGAGCTTAACCAACGCCATCTAACTAGTCGATTAACCAAAGGGATGGCATAGCCCGCCATACGACATACACATCGGCTTGCCTATTATTAACGCAGTCCGAGACACCACACCTATTTATATCACAATCACTTACGCCATCGACTCCTACTTGACATGAGTTGGCTAATGACGTGACCATTTCCCAATTACCATCACACACCACCTTTCGCCATTTTTGGATGACCGGCACGACACACAGCTATTGTAATACATCTCAAGTTCATTCAACCCATCAGTAGAGCACTAGCGCATTCCAGAAAATTTCCTAAGGCTGCGACGACAAGGCATCGACCTTATCATGCACATAAAAGAATCACAAGCGTGTTTACGGAACCTATCGGTTAACTGGATCGTCACACTACCCATGTTCTTTGCCTTTCCAATTTTTATCGCACCACAAGAATCATCCCCATTTGCCAATGACACTAATAATACCTACTGACCTATGGTTTACCACCCGAGCACCGTTACACGCCGCACATTAGTTTCTAACATGATTCTCGCATAACTCGTAATTCAACTACTCGCTAGCCATAAATCACGCACGACCACTACCACATCGACCGGTTAATTTATTTGGACACCGCCTAGCGTACCACGAGTACCCCGCATTTTGACTCGACATATAAACATAGAGGAGGCGATGACTACTTCGTCATGTCACCACCTCTCTATTTAAGCAAAGACCATTTCCACCTACAACGACCAAACATTCCTATCGAGCACACCTTATATTTTCCTGTCTCGCATACGACCATGTCATGGCGTGCACTCGAGACACTTCACTCAATGTGGCGCGACCACTAATATAGATGAACTCCGACACTCATGACTTAACGATACATCCCCCATGCAAACTAGCATTCTCTACACTACTCGCCACATCAATAAATATATCCCCTCTAAAATTACGAATCCCATCACATTGCTTAAAACAAATACACTTTTCACATAAACACATATCGATGCATTTCCCAAAACAAAATCCACATTTTGTAACTTAGTTTTCGCACCAAACAACGCATCGCATATTTTCCGATCAAAATAAAAATATCCGAGTTCTTCTCTACTTCATTTTCTTCTCTACACGCGTCCATTCATACAAACATATTTTCACACGCTTATAAACACGCAGGCACATCATCGACCGAATACGTAAATAAAACAAATCGCAATCATTCAAGGCGAACAACCTGGCCGAAATCCGATTGGAGTTGCGCATGCATGTCATCAGTTTGGGCTCTTTGCCGACGAGCGATGCGTGTGGCGTGACGTCGACAAGGGGCTGCGAGCATGGCACAGTTTATTACACGATTTATTGGTGCGGTCATTTAATCGAACACGAAAAGCGCAGGACAGCTAGTAGCTCACCAAGGTTGTTGTTCACTGCACAGGTTGACGACTAGCGGAGCTCGGCGCCGACGTGCTGGGAAACGATGGCATCCGGGGCCGCGCAAATCGACGGGGATCGCTGCATTTTGGAGCAGGGAGCGGGGGTCAGCGCCCTGACTGCCAGCGGCCAAGAGAGCAGAGAGCACAAAAAGGAAAATGGAGTCAGGCAGCGCCAAGAGATGGTGCCTGCGCCGACCAAGGGAGAGTGGAGGTCAGCCATGGCCACGCTCAAGGTGAGCAGGGCGTCGAGAGGAGTAGCCATGGCCATGGAGGCCCCTGCCGCTGGAGGTACAGAAAGGGGGCGCCGAGCCAATGGGGGAGGGAGCTCGCTGCCATGAAGAAGAAGGGGCGCTGGGGATGAGCTGGGCGTCGGCGTGCTCCCAAGGAGCTTCTGCTCCTGCGCGCACCAAGCAGGGAAGGAGGAAAATGGGGCGCCGGCTGCTCTCCTGCAGGGAGCAAGTGCCAGGGAGGAGGGCGCCATGGTGGGGAGCGCCTGCTCCAAGGGAGCTCGGCCATGGCGGCTGATGGAGATGGAAGCCGTCGGCCATGGGAGGGAAAAAAAACTCCTGCTCGCCATGGACAGAAAAAGGGAGGGAGGAAGAGCGTTGTCCCTGCTACAAGGGTGCCGAGCGCCATGGCTGGCCGAGGGGAAGAAGTGGAGGAGCTGAGCTCCCTGCTGGCTGCTCGCCGTGAACAGCACAGGGAGGGAGGAAGTTTCCTGCGCCAGGAACAGAGGAAGAAGAAAGCTGCGCGTGAGAGAAAAAAAGAGAAGAGAGAGTGGCGGGTAGGGAAAAATGGAGGGGTGGGAGTGGAAAATGACCAAGTGAGCACCCCTATTTATAGAGAGGCACTAGGGCTAGGGTTTTCTTAGTGGGCTGGGCCGGGCTGGAATGGGCTGGCCCAAGACACTAAATCGGGCCGCGCTAATTTATTTTCCGGAATAAAAATGCTCTCGCGGAGTTCGTCGCTACGGAGAAACAGAGCGAAAAGAGTTCGGACGAACGGAAGGTTGAGCGATTAATTCGACCGAGAGTTTGATTTGAATTTGCTCGGAAATAATTCCCTATGCGTGATTTGAAAATAAATCATCCTGAGATTTGATCGGCATTCGGATTTTTAGTCGGAGAAGGTGAATCGTAGCATTTTTAAAATTGCTGTCGATACGGGGTTTTTGAATTCGGTTCGGACATGAGATATTTGGCCGAGTCGGATAAAATTGATTAGAGGACGACATATCGAGTATTCCGTCTGAGAGTACGGATCCAGATAAAATAGTCGGGCATCCGTCGAAGTCCGAGGAATTGGATTTGGGCACAGCTCGACTAGCAACTGTCGAGCGTTTGATTACATGAGCGTTAGACGAGATTTATAAATCGAGATTGAGTATCGAGTTTTGCATCCGTGCCAAGAATTAAAAGTTTTAACACGCTCCAAATTTGGCTGTTTCTCGCGATCGAATAACTCTGAATTCGGTGAACTTCCGAGAGAAAGTCTGATAAACAGAGATAGACATGATCGAGAAATAGAATTTTTCACTGAGCGTCCGAGATTAGGATAAATCTCGCGACGTAACACGAAACTGACACCTAGGGTGTCACAGCCTTCCCCCCTTAAAAAGAATCTCGTCCCGAGATTCGAATGAGGATCTTTAAGGGTGGAGAAGCAGGTAACTCCCAGGCTGGAGATAGATGCAAATTCATGAGATGGGATCTGACCAGATACTGAAGATAGATTTGGGTAGAATATCGCGACATATCGAGACAAAATGCAGCGATCATTCTGAGAGAGTGTCCACAAAAGATAGCACATCAGTATAGTTCCGTAATGGATCACGACTATTAACCGCGATACCAGCGCGTGCCGAGCAGCTCAACCATGTGTGCACCATAGTAGGCTCTCGGTGTCGTCACGGCACCATCGGTCGTTAGTCATAACACCATTACCAATCGTAACCAATGAGAAATCCACATAGCACAGATGGATGGAGCCCATGAGAGTATGGCTCAGAAAATAAGATTGTGACCGGAGTTGAAGCAGAGATTGCTGGCCAAAAGAGCATCACATGAGAATTTTCTTCAACTCAGAGAACCCTTTTTTTATCATCACGGGGATTATCAGCCAAAGATTGATACGATATTTAATATGAGGAGAAACCAACCATGAGATCGAGATTGATAAGCTTTTAGAGACATGAGAGAACCAAGGACAACAATATAGTCCATTGAACCAAAGGGATACACTGTTTAGATAAAACATCGTCATGATCCTTAGAGAGAGAGAGAGTATGAGAATGATTAGAAATGCGAGATTTAGGCAGATCATCATCCGATACTTAAGAACGGGTTATAGCAGATAACCAGATAACGGGGCAGAATCATTAAGGGGTCCAGAGATTTGGATGATAAAGCCGCAACATGATTCACAAGGAAAAGATCACTAGATCCATGCGAAAGGAGAGGTAGGCAACAAGATCAGCTGGATGATCAACAGGAATGCTATGAAGTTTTAGGGGCAAGGATTTATGGAAAGAAACATTGCCTTGATAGGGTTTGCGCAACTAGACACCAACAATAAATTTTTTTTTGACACAACAAGTGCACAAGGAAGTTTTAGTCGATTTAGGGGTCAAGCTATGGGTGTCTACAAGCCGTGCAGGTGCAGCTTCAAGGGGGAAACACATAACGGTTCGAAAACACCAACACAAGCATGTTTTTTACAAGGGTTTCACTTGCTAAACTCAAGGTTGTTCGGAGGGGGAAATCTTTTCATGAGCAGAACAGATTTTTTTTGTAAAAAGGGTTGAACATTTAGAATACCACCTAGATAGCAAGGCAAGAGAAACACATAACACAACCTAGCAAGACTTACTAATTAGGCGAGAGATAAGGCATTTCTTATATTTCATAACATAGCAATACAACACATTATTCAAAAATTCTTATTATTGGAATAAAGGTGAGAGAAGCATGTTGGTGCAGAAGAAACAATTATGCGACAATCATGATGCATGCTCATTCTAGTCGTCTTCTCAGACCTAACTATTTTTTTGGGTGCTTGCTACAACATCCTTCTTAATAATAGTAGTAATAGCCTTTATGGCCTATATAAATAGCCACCTAGCTACCCATCTATTTCCTAAGGCTTCACGTCCTAAGTCTATCCTTATCGTCCTGACGATCTATCCAACATTGGTTTCTAGCAAGTTTTACTTTTAGAAAAGTTTGGTAATAATGACTTATTGACTTCTCTGTGATGGTATTCGCTCCGATACCAGCTGTGGCGGAACCGCCCGAATTATTCCAGCTTAAGTGCCCAAGTCGCACCCTTAAGGGCAGCAACACACTTAAACAGGAATAACCCGTCAGTCCCTCGGATCTAGTCCGATAAAGCCACTTACCAGGATCGAATACCACTAGCTCACTCGAAGGTGAGGCACAGAGAAATACAATAAAACATAATACCACAAATTTAATAAGTATCATTAGTGATTACATTATCGGAGTTTCAGAAATAATAACCATAAATTTTAATGCAGCGGAAATAACTAACGGAGAAAACCGAGTAACATGGCGAAGCCTGGCCACGCTACTCCCCCTGGTCCTCTCCTGCGGAAGCAATAACCCTCTCGACCATCTATCCCGGTGGCAGGGATGAAGGCCAAGTCACACCATCAACCAATCATCCTAAGGAGTACCTGCAAAAATTATGCCACAAGCAAGGCTGAGTATACTAATACTCAGCTAGACTTACCCGGTGTGAGGAGTCTACTCCTCTACCTCTAGACATGCAGCTGTTTGGCTGTGGGGTTTGGTTGCCAAAAGCACTAGCTGAGTTTCTAAATCAAAGTTTTAACTTAGTCAAAGTTAAGTGTGACTCTCTTAAGGCTTAAAGTGAACTATCTACTCATACATGGTAGCAAGCATTATTAACAATCAACATCTTATCTCAACTCATCATACTTCCACTTATTACTCAATGCAGTACAATGGATCAAGCAGTCTCATTAGCTGCGAGAAGCAGACGATTCGAATCGAGTTTTTATCCTTGCAAGGTAAACCTAAACACACGACATGTAGGGGCACTCCGTCCCCACACATATCAACCGTCCCCATCGATTCCCCGTCAGCAGAACAGGGCTCACCGCCTTGGCGTACAATGCCTCACTGACCCCGACTGGCCGTCGTGCAGTGACCGCACTTGTACCCACCATAACCGGAATGGGAGACCTCGTCTCAGGTCGCGTGAGGGGCAAAGTCTACTGCCAGGTTCAATCAGGTACTAGGCTTACCGATTTACCATATTTCTCGGTATGTGTTTAGTACGTTCAAACGCTTGACACAGGTATCCGCACGTTAATCCTTATTCCAATTTTCATCTCGTAGACCACGCGTCCCCATGGACCCGTGTCCACAGACCATCACCATTCTGTTATCAAAGTGGATACAATCAATTCCTGACCTCGCGCGAGTGCTAGAAAAATCACTCGACTTCTACCGAGATCCCTAATTAGCAAAGCAGCTACTCGACCTAGCATACTAGTATCCATCTCAAAGGGGATCCTGAGTTCATGCAACTATGGTTTCAGGCAACTCCTACACTTAAGTGCACAGTACAAGCCTACAAACATTAAGTGCAGTAAAATAGCATATATAACGGTTATGCATAAAACCGGGGCTTGCCTTTAATTTAACACTTAGGGAGTGTTTGCTGGGGAGGTACTCGCTTGGCGAGCATCTACTGGTCATGTCCACCATTCTTCAGGTCGTCCACCAACTGCATCTTGTGGTTGTCACCACATCACTGTCTCGATCATCATCTCTCGGTCCTAAATGAGATGCAAGATGCATATGTATGAATATAATGAAAAGTTATCACAAGATATACAATACACGGTAGCGAACTAAACACCAAGTAGTAAGACACCGCAACGACTATACGCAAGCGCTAGCTATTCGTATGTTATCAGCGTTCATCATTAACACCATTAATAAGACGACCATATTTTATTTATTTACGCAACACAAATACGATATCACAGGTACACGCATTTATTTAATTGCTACGACTTTGCATTAGTTCTATTGATCACACAAAAGCATCACAACACAAGTTTAACCGAGGACCGATGCATCAATGTCGATGGACTCATCTATCACAATCAACTATAGCAAGCAAGCACCTTAATCATAGAACACATGTTAGCCTATGTTTAGCCATTACGAGTCTATGTCCGCTAAGTGCTAACTAAGCATTTTTAGCCAAAAGGGTGAACTCAATCATCAAATGGGCACTTGCAGATTTTTGGACAGCAATACAGCAGTCACTTGTTTTAATCATAACTTTTCAAATATTAATCCAAAAATAGCAAAATAAGACTTTCTGGAAAGATTTAAAAGTGAACTACAACTTTGGTATTTTTACCTCAACATGATTCAACACTTAACAAGCTTAAAACGTGCTAATACAACAGCGCTGTCCAGATTTGGACAGATTCAGACTTATGACTTTAAAAATTCATAACTGAAGATTCAGGCATCCAAACAAGGTGATCCTAGACTTTCTGGAAAGGTAATAAAATTGTCTACATATCACTTATAAACATCTTAAGGTGATTCAATAATCAACTAAGGATAAAATACACTAGAAGGCTTTGCTGTCCAGAATTGGACAGATTCAGTCTTCAGACTTTAAACATTCATAACTAAATCTTCAGACCACCAAAAAGAGTGATCCAAGACTTTTTGGAAAGCTCAGAAAAAGAACTACATAACTTTTATAATCACAAAGAATTGATTCTATGTTGAACTGAATCAAACAATTCAGTTTCCGAAATCTGTTCTGTCAGTGGACAGAACACAGCAACCAAGTTGTAAAATTCATAACTCTTAAACCGTCAGGCCTTTAGTTATGAAATTTTAACACAAGCAAGATCAGAAAAGCATCTACAACTTTCTTATAATGACCATGAACAGATTGCAACATTAAATTGAACAAACAATACAGTTTCTGAAATCTGTACATAATTTGGACAGATTCAGTTACTGAATTTGTAAAAAGCATAACTCCTAAACTGTCAGACCTATGGCTGTCAAATTTTAACACCAGCAAGATAATAAAGTTATCTACCACTTTTCTATAGCACATATCTACAGAAAACACAATTTAGTTCATCAAACAGACAACACAACTAAAACAGCGTGTGCAGTCCAAAACAGCAATCAACGAATTTCAGTTTCTATATAATTCAAGAATTGCCATGACCTAGAGATTTGAATTATTCTAACACTTTACCATTTGTTAGAGTTAAACAATCAATTGAGCACTAACAAGTAGACTTACAAATTTTATCCAAATCATTTAGTGCACTAAAATTACCACATTCATTTAACAAACGCATTCACCACAATCATCAAATCCGGCACATATTTATATCGAAGCGCCTTTCACCCATTAGTCTGCATTTTAACTTAGACACCACATGAGCACTACTAATTTTTACCTGCGACCATAACCATACGCATTTAGACCACAACAAGTAATTCATCGTAACTACGAGCTTAACCAACGCCATCTAACTAGTCGATTAACCAAAGGGATGGCATAGCCCGCCATACGACATACACATCGGCTTGCCTATTATTAACGCAGTCCGAGACACCACACCTATTTATATCACAATCACTTACACCATCGACTCCTACTTGACATGAGTTGGCTAATGACGTGACCATTTCCCAATTACCATCACACACCACCTTTCGCCATTTTTGGATGACCGGCACGACACACAGCTATTGTAATACATCTCAAGTTCATTCAACCCATCAGTAGAGCACTAGCGCATTCCAGAAAATTTCCTAAGGCTGCGACGACAAGGCATCGACCTTATCATGCACATAAAAGAATCACAAGCGTGTTTACGGAACCTATCGGTTAACTGGATCGTCACACTACCCATGTTCTTTGCCTTTCCAATTTTTATCGCACCACAAGAATCATCCCCATTTGCCAATGACACTAATAATACCTACTGACCTATGGTTTACCACCCGAGCACCGTTACATGCCGCACATTAGTTTCTAACATGATTCTCGCATAACTCGTAATTCAACTACTCGCTAGCCATAAATCACGCACGACCACTACCACATCGACCGGTTAATTTATTTGGACACCGCCTAGCGTACCACGAGTACCCCGCATTTTGACTCGACATATAAACATAGAGGAGGCGATGACTACTTCGTCATGTCACCACCTCTCTATTTAAGCAAAGACCATTTCCACCTACAACGACCGAACATTCCTATCGAGCACACCTTATATTTTCCTGTCTCGCATACGACCATGTCATGGCGTGCACTCGAGACACTTCACTCAATGTGGCGCGACCACTAATATAGATGAACTCCGACACTCATGACTTAACGATACATCCCCCATGCAAACTAGCATTCTCTACACTACTCGCCACATCAATAAATATATCCCCTCTAAAATTACGAATCCCATCACATTGCTTAAAACAAATACACTTTTCACATAAACACATATCGATGCATTTCCCAAAACAAAATCCACATTTTGTAACTTAGTTTTCGCACCAAACAACGCATCGCATATTTTCCGATCAAAATAAAAATATCCGAGTTCTTCTCTACTTCATTTTCTTCTCTACACGCGTCCATTCATACAAACATATTTTCACACGCTTATAAACACGCAGGCACATCATCGACCGAATACGTAAATAAAACAAATCGCAATCATTCAAGGCGAACAACCTGGCCGAAATCCGATTGGAGTTGCGCATGCATGTCATCAGTTTGGGCTCTTTGCCGACGAGCGATGTGTGTGGCGTGACGTCGACAAGGGGCTGCGAGCATGGCACAGTTTATTACACGATTTATTGGTGCGGTCATTTAATCGAACACGAAAAGCGCAGGACAGCTAGTAGCTCACCAAGGTTGTTGTTCACTGCACAGGTTGACGACTAGCGGAGCTCGGCGCCGACGTGCTGGGAAACGATGGCATCCGGGGCCGCGCAAATCGACGGGGATCGCTGCATTTTGGAGCAGGGAGCGGGGGTCAGCGCCCTGACTGCCAGCGGCCAAGAGAGCAGAGAGCACAAAAAGGAAAATGGAGTCAGGCAGCGCCAAGAGATGGTGCCTGCGCCGACCAAGGGAGAGTGGAGGTCAGCCATGGCCACGCTCAAGGTGAGCAGGGCGTCGAGAGGAGTAGCCATGGCCATGGAGGCCCCTGCCGCTGGAGGTACAGAAAGGGGGCGCCGAGCCAATGGGGGAGGGAGCTCGCTGCCATGAAGAAGAAGGGGCGCTGGGGATGAGCTGGGCGTCGGCGTGCTCCCAAGGAGCTTCTGCTCCTGCGCGCACCAAGCAGGGAAGGAGGAAAATGGGGCGCCGGCTGCTCTCCTGCAGGGAGCAAGTGCCAGGGAGGAGGGCGCCATGGTGGGTAGCGCCTGCTCCAAGGGAGCTCGGCCATGGCGGCTGATGGAGATGGAAGCCGTCGGCCATGGGAGGGAAAAAAAACTCCTGCTCGCCATGGACAGAAAAAGGGAGGGAGGAAGGGCGTTGTCCCTGCTACAAGGGTGCCGAGCGCCATGGCTGGCCGAGGGGAAGAAGTGGAGGAGCTGAGCTCCCTGCTGGCTGCTCGCCGTGAACAGCACAGGGAGGGAGGAAGTTTCCTGCGCCAGGAACAGAGGAAGAAGAAAGCTGCGCGTGAGAGAAAAAAAGAGAAGAGAGAGTGGCGGCTAGGGAAAAATGGAGGGGTGGGAGTGGAAAATGACCAAGTGAGCACCCCTATTTATAGAGAGGCACTAGGGCTAGGGTTTTCTTAGTGGGCTGGGCCGGGCTGGAATGGGCTGGCCCAAGACACTAAATCGGGCCGCGCTAATTTATTTTCCAGAATAAAAATGCTCTCGCGGAGTTCGTCGCTACGGAGAAACAGAGCGAAAAGAGTTCGGACGAACGGAAGGTTGAGCGATTAATTCGACCGAGAGTTTGATTTGAATTTGCTCGGAAATAATTCCCTATGCGTGATTTGAAAATAAATCATCCTGAGATTTGATCGGCATTCGGATTTTTAGTCGGAGAAGGTGAATCGTAGCATTTTTAAAATTGCTGTCGATACGGGGTTTTTGAATTCGGTTCGGACATGAGATATTTGGCCGAGTCGGATAAAATTGATTAGAGGACGACATATCGAGTATTCCGTCTGAGAGTACGGATCCAGATAAAATAGTCGGGCATCCGTCGAAGTCCGAGGAATTGGATTTGGGCACAGCTCGACTAGCAACTGTCGAGCGTTTGATTACATGAGCGTTAGACGAGATTTATAAATCGAGATTGAGTATCGAGTTTTGCATCCGTGCCAAGAATTAAAAGTTTTAACACGCTCCAAAATTGGCTATTTCTCGCGATCGAATAACTCTGAATTCGGTGAACTTCCGAGAGAAAGTCTGATAAACAGAGATAGACACGATCGAGAAATAGAATTTTTCACTGAGCGTCCGAGATTAGGATAAATCTCGCGACGTAACACGAAACTGACACCTAGGGTGTCACAGTTTAGCGAGGGAACGAGAAAAGAAAAGGGGTAACGCCTGAATTTGGTGAGAGACAAGAAGAACTTCTTGTCTCTCACCAAATTCAGGCGTTACCCCTTTTCTTTTCTCGTTCCCTCGCTAAACCTTGATCTTTTCCAAAGTTATAGCGGGGTTTGGCTTGGATTTCCCGTGTAAAGAAAAACCCTAAATTACTTTATTTTGTGTGAAGCATCATGCCGAACCATGCATATTTTTTGGGTGTTTAAAAATGTGAAAGCCTTCATCTAGGAGAATAGATTTGAGGAAAAAGGAAAAAACCTTTTTCTTTTCTTTCCCCCTCCCCCTTCTCCTTTTTGGCCCAGCCCCCCCCCCCCTTGGCGCGCGCGGCCCGGCTGGCCGGTCGGCCCAGCCGGCTCGCCCCCTTCCCCCCCTCGCGTCGTGGGCCGGCTTGGCCGCGACCCACCTCGCCCCCCCGCCGCGCCCCCGCTTTGGGCCCATGGCCGGCCCAGCCGCCCCCCTCCCCCTCCTTTTTCTTTTTCCAAAAATCCCTCCCGCGGGCCCCGCCCGTCATTCCCTCGCTCTCTCTCTCCCCAAACCCTAACCGCGCCGCCCCTTGCCCTAGCGCCGCCGCCGCCGCCTCTCCCCTCCCCGGCGCCGCCGCCGCGCCGCCCCCCTCCGGTGAGGCCCCCCCCCTCCTCCCCTCTCCTTCCCCCTTCTCCCTCCTCCTCCCTCGCCCGCCCGGCCACCCGGTTCGGCCGCCCCCGCTCCGGCGAGCCCGCCCTCGCCTCGCGCCGACGCGCCCCGCCTCGCCGCCCCGGCCGCCCCCGGCGAGCCGCCCGGTCCGTCCCCGACCCCGGCCCTTCCCCGCCCCAGCCGCCCTCGCCCGACCCCGCTCCGGCGAGCTCGGCTGCCCCGCGCCGCCCCGCCTCGCCCCCGGCAAGCCCCGCGCCCGCGTCGGCCCCGCCTCGCCGCCCTCCGGCGAGCCGCCCTCGTCCGGCCCCGCTCGGCCCCGCCCTCGTGCCCGCTCCGGCGAGCTCGGCGCCCCCCCCGGTTCAACCGCCCCCGTGCCCCGGCTCGGCCGCCCGTCCCCGCGCTCGGCCTCGTCCGGCCGCGTCCTCGCTCGCTCGCGCTCGCTGGCCCCGGCGTGCTTGCCCGCTCGCCCCGCCGTGCCTTGCTCACGTCGTGTCGGCCCCTGCGTGGCCTCGAGCTTGGCCCAGCGTGCCTATGGCGCGCGGCTTTGAGCTCGGCTAGCGCACGGCCCCGACGTGCGTACGGTTAGTCCGTGGCGTGTGCGTGCGGCCTCGCGTGCGTGCCCGCGTAGTGCGCGTGCCTTGGCACGACTCGTCGTGCCTCGTCTACCCCCTAACCCCTCGTCAACCCCCCCCCCCCCCCGTCTCCTATATGCGCTAATCACGTCGTTTATATTAATAAGGTAGGAGTCTTAATTTGGAAATTGGTTACGATAGTTAATTTGTATATTCAATCGTCTATCTTATTCTATGTTAATCTACTAAAAGTGGTTGCGATTACATTAGTGCATGTAGCTAATTCTTTTGTTAGAACTAATTAAAACTAGAGCACGTGACGTCTAGTCTTTCGTTTACCCGTAGTGTCCCTCGAGCATAAGCCTCAACCCTTGCGAGACTTTCCCTCGTTTCTTTCTAACCAAGGTAAATTCATTATCGTATGTGGTATTCTGTGCATATTTGCTTTACTTGTTCTCTCGTATGGTGTACTGTTGGTTTCCTAATTTCAATGGATGGATGTATGTATGTTTGCACCCGCTTAGAGAACGATCCGGTTGAAGAGCCCGAGGAACTCGCAGGAGAAGCCCCTGAGCAGCAGTCGGTTGGTGGAGGCAAGTGTCCCTTGACCTATCTATGTCCTATTCATTATTTAATTCACCTCCCGCTTTACATATTTATACCTAAGGTTTGACTAGCTTTTGTTATCCCTGTCCTTGATTACCTATTTGGGTTGGATTATTACTGTTTAGCTCTATGCTATTGCTCAAACTCTAATCAATGAACATGATGAGATTATCTATGATACGCTGTTTTCCCTTCTCTTATTATGATGTTGTACTTGTGACCTTCAAGGGGGCTCGAGCGGTTTCTCGAGTGCCTCTCCGTAAGGACCTGTTCTATGGATGACCGCCCGGGAAAACAGTGCAACCATGAGGGTAGAATGGGGTGCCCTTAGCTGAATAATTAGAGGATCCGGGGTGTAGTTCACTTAGCCGTCGTGCCGTCAATGGGGCTCGGTGTATGCGGCTCGCTCTGCCAAGGTTGATTTGTCCCTTGGGGAGGAGTGCGGTACATTTAGGAAACCTAACGGGTGGCTACAGCCCCGGGGAATCTTTGTAAAGGCTACGTAGTGATGCCCTGCTGGGTCACCTTGGTAGTGATCAATGGAGAGTCATGATCTCCGGGCAGAATGGGAATCACGGCTTGTGGGTAAAGTGCACAACCTCTGCAGAGTGTTTGAAAACTGATATATCAGCCGTGCTCACGGTTATGAGCGGCCAAGGGAGCTCCAGTGATTAGTGGTACTTGATCAGAGACATTATGGTACAGGTGGTTATGAGATCGATGGTTCTGGTTATGACTATGGTGCTGGTAAGTGGTATTCTTTCCGTTTGGAAAGGGTACATCGGGTTAATAACTTGGGTTAATGCTAAAACTTGGCTTTCTACTAGTAAGTAATAATCTGACCAACTAAAAGCAACTGCTTGACTTATCCCCACATAAAGCTAGTCCACTACAGCCAAACAGGATACTTGCTGAGTATGTTGATGTGTACTCACCCTTGCTCTACACACCAAACCCCCCCCCCCCTAGGTTGTCAGCATTGCAACCACTGCTCAGGCGAAGATGAAGCTGTGGAAGGAGACTTCCAGGAGTTCCAAGACTACGACGAGTTCTAGGTGTGGGTTAGCGGCAACCCCCAGTCGGCTGCCTGTGAAGGCCGCAGTTATCTATGTTTCTTTTCCGCACTTTGATTTATTGTAAGAACTATATGGACGTCTCAGACACATGATGTAATCAACTATTATTCCCTTTTAATACTATTTTGAGCACTGTGTGATGATGTCCATGTTATGTAACTGCTGTGTACGTGAATAACTGATCCTGGCACGTACATGGTTCGCATTCGGTTTGCCTTCTAAAACCGGGTGTGACAGAGATGGAGACCGGCGACAAGCCCGCTACAAGCCACGGGAAGGCTTCATCGGAAGAGTCCCGCAACAAAAAGAAAGGGAAGGAGAAGAAGGCCTCCTCCCACAAGTCGCATCGGAGTGGCGACAAGAAAAAGAAAATGAGGAAGGTGGTCTACTACGAGACCGACACCTCATCGCCATCTACCTCCGGCTCCGACGCGCCCTCCATAACTTCTAAGTGCCATGAGCGCAAGAAGTTTAGTAAGATCCCCTTACACTACCCTCGCACTTCTAGACATACTCCATTACTTTCTGTTCCATTAGGCAAACCGCCAACCTTTGACGGTGAAGATTATGCTAGGTGGAGTGATTTAATGAAATTTCATCTAACCTCACTCCACAAAAGTATATGGAATGTTGTTGAGTTTGGAGCACAGGTACCATCCGTAGGGGATGAGGATTATGACGAGGACGAGGTGGCCCAAATCGAGCACTTCAACTCCCAAGCCACAACAATACTCCTCGCCTCTCTAAGTAGGGAGGAGTACAACAAGGTGCAAGGATTGAAGAGCGCAAAGGAAGTTTGGGACGTGCTCAAAACCAAGCACGAGGGTGATGAACTCACCAAGATCACCAAGCGGGAAACGATCGAGGGGGAGCTCGGTCGCTTCCGTCTTCGCCAAGGAGAGGAGCCACAAGATATGTACAACCGGCTCAAGACCTTGGTAAATCAAGTGTGCAACCTCGGGAGCAAGAAATGGGATGACCACGAGGTGGTTAAGGTTATTTTAAGATCACTTATTTTCCTTAACCCTACTCAAGTACAATTAATTCGTGGCAATCCAAGATATACACTAATGACTCCCGAGGAAGTAATCGGGAATTTTGTGAGCTTTGAATTTATGATCAAGGGCTCACGGAAGATCAACGAGTTTGACGGTCCTTCTACGTCCGAAGCTCAACCGGTCGCATTCAAAGCGACGGAAGAGAAGAAGGAGGAGTCTACACCGAGTAGAACACCCATCGACGCCTCCAAGCTCGACAACGAGGAAATGGCGCTCGTCATCAAAAGCTTTCGCCAAATCCTCAAGCAAAGGAGGGGGAAAGATTACAAGCCCCGCTCCAAGAAGGTTTGCTACAAGTGTGGTAAGCCCGGTCACTTTACTGCAAAATGTCCTATTTCTAGTGACAGTGACAGGGGCGATGACAAGAAGGGGAGAAGAAAGGAGAAGAAGAGGTACTACAAGAAGAAGGGCGGCGATGCCCATGTTTGTCAGGAGTGGGACTCCGACGAAAGCTGTAGCGACTCCTCCGACGACGAGGATGCCGCCAACATCGCCGTCACCAAGGGCCTTCTCTTCCCAAACGTCGGCCACAAGTGCCTCATGGCAAAGGACGGCAAAAAGAAGAAGGTTAAATCTAAATCCTCCACTAGATATGAGTCTTCTAGCGATGATAATGCTAGTGATGAGGAAGATAATTTGCGTACTCTTTTTGCCAACTTAAACATGCAACAAAAAGAGAAATTAAATGAATTAATTAGTGCCATCCATGAGAAGGATGATCTCTTGGACTCCCAAGAGGACTTCCTAATCAAGGAAAACAAAAAGCATGTTAAAGTTAAAAATGCTTATGCTCTAGAAGCTGAAAAATGTGAAAAATTATCTAGTGAGCTAAGCACTTGCCATGAGACAATTGACAACCTTAGAAATGAAAATGCTAATTTATTAGCTAAGGTTGATTCAAATGTTTGTGATATTTCAATTCCCAATCTTAAGAATGATAATGATGATTTGCTTGTTAAGATTGAAGAATTGAACATATCTCTTGCTAGCCTTAGGATTGAGAATGAAAACTTGCTTGCTAAGGCTAAGGATTTTGATGTTTGCAATGCTACTATTTCCGACCTTAGAACAAAAAATGAAATATTGCATGCTAAGGTTGTAGAATTAAAATCTTGCAAACCCTCTACATCTACCGTTGAGCACACTTCTATTTGTACTAGATGTAGAGATGTTGATGTTAATGCTATTCATGATCACATGGCTTTAATTAAACAACAAAATGATCATATAGCAAAACTAGATGCTAAGATTGCCGAGCATGACTTAGAAAATGAAAAATTTAAATTTGCTAGAAGCATGCTCTATAGTGGGAGACGCCCTGGCATTAAGGATGGCATTGGCTTCCAACAGGGAGGCAATGTCAAAATTAATGCCCCTCCTAAGAAGTTATCTAATTTTGTTAAGGGAAAGGCTCCCATGCCTCAGGATAACGAGGGTTACATTTTGTACCCTGCCGGCTACCCTGAGAGCAAAATTAGGAGAATTCATTCTAGGAAGTCTCACTCTGGCCCTAACCATGCTTTCATGTATAAGGGTGAGACATCTAGCTCTAGGCAACCAACCCGTGCTAAGTTGCCTAAGAAGAAAACTCATAGTGCATCAAATGACCATAACTTTTCATTTAAAACTTTTGATGCATCTTATGTTTTAACTAACAAATCCGGCAAGGTAGTTGCCAAATATGTTGGGGGCAAGCACAAGGGGTCAAAGACTTGTGTTTGGGTACCCAAAGTTCTTGTTTCTAATGCCAAAGGACCCAAAACCATTTGGGTACCTAAAGTCAAGAACTAAACATGTTTTGTAGGTTTATGCATCCGGGGGCTCAAGTTGGATTATCGACAGCGGGTGCACAAACCACATGACAGGGGAGAAAAAGATGTTCTCCTCCTATGAGAAAAACCAGGATCCCCAACGAGCTATCACATTCGGGGATGGAAATCAAGGTTTGGTCAAAGGTTTGGGTAAAATAGCTATATCTCCTGACCATTCCATTTCCAATGTTTTTCTTGTTGATTCATTAGATTACAATTTGCTTTCCGTATCCCAATTATGTCAAATGGGCTACAACTGTCTATTTACTAATGTAGGTGTCACTGTCTTTAGAAGAAGTGATGATTCAGTAGCATTTAAGGGAGTATTAGAGGGCCAGCTATACTTGGTAGATTTTGATAGAGCTGAACTCGATACTTGCTTAATTGCTAAGACTAACATGGGTTGGCTCTGGCACCGCCGACTAGCCCATGTTGGGATGAAGAATCTTCACAAGCTTCTAAAGGGAGAGCATATTTTAGGATTAACAAATGTTCATTTTGAGAAAGACAGGGTTTGTAGCGCATGCCAAGCAGGAAAGCAAGTTGGTGCTCACCATCCACACAAGAACATCATGACGACTGACAGGCCACTGGAGCTCCTACACATGGATCTATTCGGCCCGATTGCTTACATAAGCATCGGCGGGAGTAAGTACTGTCTAGTAATTGTGGATGATTATTCTCGCTTCACTTGGGTGTTCTTTTTGCAGGAAAAATCTCATACCCAAGAAACCTTAAAGGGATTCTTGAGACGGGCTCAAAATGAGTTCGGCTTAAGGATCAAGAAAATTAGAAGCGACAACGGGACGGAGTTCAAGAACTCTCAAATTGAAGGCTTCCTTGAGGAGGAGGGCATCAAGCATGAGTTCTCTTCTCCCTACACGCCACAACAAAATGGTGTAGTGGAGAGGAAGAATCGAACTCTATTGGACATGGCTAGAACCATGCTTGATGAGTACAATACATCAGATCGGTTTTGGGCCGAGGCGGTCAACACCGCCTGCTACGCCATCAACCGGTTATATCTACACCGAATCCTCAAGAAGACATCATACGAACTCCTAACCGGTAAAAAGCCCAACATTTCATATTTTAGAGTCTTTGGTAGCAAATGCTTCATTCTTATTAAAAGAGGTAGAAAATCTAAATTTGCTCCTAAGACTGTAGAAGGCTTTTTACTAGGATATGATTCAAACACAAGGGCATATAGAGTCTTTAACAAGTCCACTGGACAAGTTGAAGTTTCTTGTGACGTTGTGTTTGATGAGACTAACGACTCTCAAGTAGAGCAAGTTGATCTTGATGAGATAGGTGATGAAGAGGCTCCGTGCATCGCGCTAAGGAACATGTCCATTGGGGATGTGTGTCCTAAGGAATCTGAAGAGCCTCCAAACGCACAAGATCAACCATCCTCCTCCACGCAAGCATCTCCACCAACTCAAAATGAGGATGAGGCTCAAATTGATGAAGGAGAAGATCAAGCAAATGAGCCACCTCAAGATGACGGCAATGATCAAGGGGGAGATGCAAATGAGCATGACAAGAAGGATGAAGAACAAAGACCGCCACACCCAAGAGTCCACCAAGCAATCCAACGAGATCACCCCGTCGACACCATCCTCGGCGACATACATAAGGGGGTAACCACTAGATCTCGTGTTGCACATTTTTGTGAGCATTACTCGTTTGTTTCCTCTATTGAGCCGCATAGGGTAGAGGAAGCACTACAAGATTCGGATTGGGTGGTGGCGATGCAAGAGGAGCTCAACAACTTCACTAGGAATGAGGTATGGCATTTGGTTCCACGTCCTAATCAAAATGTTGTAGGAACCAAGTGGGTCTTCAGCAACAAGCAAGATGAGCATGGTGTGGTGACAAGGAACAAAGCTCGACTTGTGGCCAAGGGATACTCTCAAGTCGAAGGTTTGGATTTCGGTGAAACCTATGCACCCGTAGCCAGGCTTGAGTCAATTCGTATATTATTAGCCTATGCTACTTACCATGGCTTCAAGCTTTATCAAATGGACGTGAAGAGTGCCTTCCTCAATGGACCAATCAAGGAAGAGGTCTATGTTGAGCAACCTCCCGGCTTTGAAGATAGTGAGTACCCTAACCATGTTTATAAACTCTCTAAGGCGCTTTATTGGCTCAAGCAAGCCCCAAGAGCATGGTATGAATGCCTTAGAGATTTCCTTATCACTAATGGATTCAAAGTCGGCAAGGTCGATCCTACTTTATTCACTAAAACTCTTGAAAATGACTTGTTTGTATGCCAAATTTATGTTGATGATATTATATTTGGGTCTACTAACGAGTCTACATGTGAAGAGTTTAGTAGGATCATGACACAAAAATTCGAGATGTCTATGATGGGGGAGTTGAAATATTTCTTAGGATTTCAAGTGAAGCAACTCCAAGAGGGCACCTTCCTAAGCCAAACAAAGTATACTCAAGATATTCTAAGCAAGTTTGGGATGAAGGATGCCAAACCCATCAAGACACCCATGGGAACCAATGGGCATCTCGACCTCGACACGGAAGGTAAGTCCGTGGATCAAAAGGTATACCGGTCGATGATAGGATCACTACTCTATTTATGTGCATCTCGACCGGACATTATGCTTTCCGTATGCATGTGTGCAAGATTCCAAGCCGACCCTAAGGAAGCTCACCTTACGGCCGTAAAACGAATCTTGAGATATTTAGTTTATACTCCTAAGTTTGGGCTTTGGTATCCTAGGGGATCCACATTTGATTTGATTGGTTATTCGGATGCCGATTGGGCGGGGTGTAAAATCAATAGAAAGAGCACATCGGGGACTTGCCAGTTCTTGGGAAGATCCTTGGTGTCTTGGGCTTCAAAGAAGCAAAATTCCGTAGCTCTTTCTACCGCCGAAGCCGAATACATTGCCGCAGGCCATTGTTGCGCGCAACTACTTTAGATGAGGCAAACCCTTAGGGACTATGGTTACAAATTAACCAAAGTTCCTCTTCTATGTGATAATGAGAGTGCAATCCGCATGGCGGATAATCCCGTTGAGCATAGCCGCACTAAACACATAGCCATTCGGTATCACTTTTTAAGGGATCACCAACAAAAGGGAGATATCGAGATTTCATACATTAATACTAAAGATCAATTAGCCGATATCTTTACCAAGCCTCTTGATGAACAAACTTTTAACAAACTTAGGCATGAGCTAAATATTCTCGATTCTAGGAACTTCTTTTGTTGATTTGCACACATAGCTCACTCATATACCTTTGATCATGTCTCTTTCATATGCTATGACTAATGTCTTTTCAAGTCTATTTCAAACCAAGTCATAGGTGTATTGAAAGGAAATTGGAGTCTTCGGCGAAGACAAAGGCTTCCACTCCGTAACTCATCCTTTGCTGTCACTCCGAGCATCTCTCCGTTTTGGTATAATCTTCACTCATATGTTTTATTTGCCAAAGGGGAGAAAATAATTATAATAGGGCTCTAATGACTCTGTTTTTGGCGATTCATGCCAAAGGGGGAGAAAATATTAGCCCAAAGCAAAAGGACCGCACCACCACATAATTTTAAAATGATTTTCAATTGAAAATTTCAAATTGGTATCCTATTATGTTCAAAAGGGGAGAAAGTAGTCTTTTCAAAATTGGTATATCAAAACCCTCTTGAACACTAAGAGGAGGATTTCATTTAGGGGGAGTTTTGTGTAGTCAAAGGAAAAGCATTTGAAACAGGGGGAGAAAATTTCAAATCTTGAAAATACTTCGCAAAATCTTATTTATTTACCTTTGACTATATGCAAAAGGACTTTGAAAAGAATTTATAAAAGAATTTGCAAAAACAAAACATGTGGTGCAAGCATGGTCCAAAATGACAAAAATTGAAGAAACAATCCATGCATATCGTAAGTATTTATATTGGCTCAATTCCAAGCAACCTTTGCACTTACATTATGCAAACTAGTTCAATTATGCACTTCTACATTTGCTTTGGTTTGTGTTGGCATCAATCACCAAAAAGGGGAGATTGAAAGGGAATTAGGCTTACACCTATTTCCTAAATGATTTTGGTGGTTGAATTGCCCAACACAAATAATTGGACTAACTAGTTTGCTCTAGTGTATAAGTTATACAGGTGCCAAAGGTTCACACTTAGCCAATAAAAAGACCAAGAATTGGGTTCAACAAAGGAGTAAAGGGATAACCGAAGTGTGCCCTGGACTGGCGCACCGGACTGTCCGGTGTGCCACCGGACAGTGTCCGGTACACCAGGGGACTTCACGCTGAACTCCTCACCTTCGGGAAAATCCAGAGGCGCTCCGCTATAATTCACCGGACTGTCCGGTGTACACCGGACAGTGTCCAGTGCCCCAGGGAAGAGCAACTCTGGAACTCGCCAGCTTCGGAAATTCGCTCCGCTATAATTCACCGGACATGTCCGGTGTACACCGGACTGTCCGGTGAGCCAGCGGAGCAACGACTATTTCGCGCCAACGGTCACCTGCAGAAGCATTAAATGCGCGCCAGAGCGCGTAGAAGTCAGGCACGCGCGAAGTGGCGCACCGGACACTCTACAGTACATGTCCGGTGTGCCACCGGACATCCAGGTGGGCCCAGCAGTCAGAGCTCCAACAGTCGGAACCCAACGGCCTGGTGACGTGGCTGGCGCACCGGACACTGTCCGGTGTGCACCGGACTGTCCGGTGCACCATGCGACAGACAGCCTCCACCAAACGGCTAGTTTGGTGGTTGGGGCTATAAATACCCCCAACCACCCCACATTCAAGACATCCAAGTTTTCCCACTTCAACTACTTACAAGAGCTCTAGCATTCAATTCTAGACACACCCAAGTGATCAAATCCTCTCCAAACTCCACACAACGCCCTAGTGATTAGTGAGAGAGATTTGCTTGTGTTCTTTCGAGCTCTTGCGCTTGGATTGCTTTCTTCTTTCTTTGATTCTTCATTGCGATCAAACTCACTTGTAATTGAGGCAAGAGACACCAATCTTGTGGTGGTCCTTGTGGGAACTTTGTGTTCCAAGTGATTGAGAAGAAAAGCTCACTCGGTCCGAGGGATCGTTTGAGAGAGGGAAAGGGTTGAAAGAGACCCGGTCTTTGTGACCACCTCAACGGGGAGTAGGTTTGCGAGAACCGAACCTCGGTAAAACAAATCCGTGTGTCTCACTCCTTATTCGCTTGCGATTTGTTTTGCACCCTCTCTCGCGGACTCGATTATACTTCTAACGCTAACCCGGCTTGTAGTTGTGATTATTTTGAGAATTTCAGTTTCGCCCTATTCACCCCCCCCTCTAGGCGACTTTCACTCCTCTACCCTAGACATGCAGTTGTTTGGCTGAGGGGTTTGGTTTGCCAAAAGCACTAGCTGAGTCTAAAATCAAATTTTAGATTTTCAAGTTTTAGTATGATCCTTTTTAAACTAGATGAGTGCCTAGCTAATCATGCATGGTATCAAACATTTTTACCAATCAACATCTTTTGCCAGTCACCTCATTTCCACTTATTACTCAATGTAGCAACATGGATCAAGCAATCTCATTAGCTGCGAGAAGCAAACGATTCGAATCGAGTTTTTATCCTTGCAAGGTAAACCTAAACACACGATGTGGCGAGGCACTCCGTCTCCACACATATCAACCATCCCCATCGATTCCCCATCAATAGATCAGGGCTCACCGCCTTGGCGTACAATGCCTCACTGACCCCGACTGTCGTCGTGCAGTGACCGCACTTGTACCCACCATAACCGGAATGGGAGACCACGTCTTAGGTCGCGTGAGGGGTAAAGTATGCTGCCAGGTTCACTCAGGTACTAGGCTTACTGATTTAACATATTTCTCGGCATGTGCTTAGTACGTTCAAACGCTTGACACACGGTACCACACCTTAATCCTTATTCTAATTTCCGTCTCGTAGACAACGCATCCCCATGGACCGTTGTCAACAGACCATCATCATTCCGATATAAAATGGACACAATCAATTCCTGACCTCGCGCGAGTGCTAGAAAAATCACTCGACTTCTACCGAGATCCCTAACAGCTACTCGACCTAGCATACTAGTATCCATCTCAAAAGGAATCATGAGTTCATGCAACTAGGGTTTCAGACAACTCCTACACTTAAGTGCACAGTACAAGCCTACAAACATTAAGTGTACTAAAATAGCATATATATATATATAATGGTTATGCATAAAACCGGGGCTTGCCTTTAATTTAACACTTAGATAGTGTTTGCTGGGGTGGGTACTCGCTTGGCGAGCATCCACTGGTGAAGTTCATTCTTCAGGTCGTCCAACAACTGCATCTTATGGTTGGCACCACATCACTTGCACAATCATCATCTCTCGGTCCTAAATGAGATGCGGGATGCATATGTATAAATATGATAAAATATATCACAAGACAATCCCAAAAATGGACGGTAGCAAACTAAACATTAAATTGTAAGACACCGCGACAACTGTACGCAAGCGCTAGTTATCTATACGTCATCGGGCATATGTAGTCAATCATCACTGGAAAACAACAAACACTTCCTATAATTATCTATTGCAAACACGACATCACTTTTATCATTCATTAGTTACTTATTATTAAACTAGTTAAGTATGCATAAATTTACGATGACTTACACATAGACGGATTTAGTTAAAAAGGAATAGTTGCTTAATCGGGTTTATTCACAATTACAAATGAGGAGATAGTTTATTCACAACCTTCTACTGCAAGCATACACCCAGAGAACACACATGAGGAGATAGTTTATTCACAATTACAAATTGTACTACTTTAATGACGTTGGTTACTTAGTAGTATTAGCAGAAAGCCAAAGACATGACATTATTCATTTTGTTTCCCTAATATATAACTGCACTTGCTAACTGTTGATTAAGCTAAGCTACTTATTAGACCTTAACTAATTTAGTTCACTAACTTAGTGAGATGTGTACTACTTACATATATATAATCTCAATTATATTAGTCACTATCATTATTACTCATGTTCAATTAAAACCCAAAACAAGCAAGCAGTCAACTCAAGACAGCTACGATAGAGTAGAGCAATCAATCACATTCAATATGTTTGTGACAGCATCACAACAGTTGATTGTTTCAGTTATAACATACAAGACATTCATCCAAAAATAGTGATCAAATACTTTTTGGAAAGTTTAAGAAATGCTCTACAACTTTGGTACTGTTATCTCAATTTGATTAGAAACTTAACAAGGTTAAATCATGACAAACGATAGCCCTGTTTAGATTTAGACAGATTCAGACTTGCAACTTCAAAAATTCATAACTAGAGATTTATGTATCCAAACAAATTGATCCTAGACTTTCTGGAAAGCTAATGAAATTTTCTACAAATCATTGATAAACATCTCAAGGTGATTCAATATAAAATTTAGGATAAAATACATTAGAAGGCTTTGTTGTCCAGAACTGGACAGATTCAGTCTTCACACTTTAAACATCCATAACTTAATCTTTAGACCACCAAAAAAGGTGATACAAGACTTTTTGGAAAGCTTAAAAAACTTACTACATAACTTTTATAATCACCAAGAAGTGATTCTATATTTAACTAAATCAAACAATACAATTTTCTAAATCTATTCTGATAGTGGACAGAATACAGCAATCCTCTTATAAAATTCATAACTCTCAAACTATCTGGTTTATTGTCATGAAAATTTAACACAAGTAAGATAAGAACATTGTCTACAACTTTCTTATAATTGACAAGGACTGATTCTAAACTGAACTTAAGCAAACAATGCAACCTCTGAAATCTGTACAGTAATTGGACAGATTCAGTTAATAAACTTGCGAAAAGCATAACTTCTAAACGATCAGACTTATGGCTGTCAACTTTTAACACAAGTAAGATAATAAAGTTATCTACAACTTTTCTATATAGCTTTTCTACAGAAAACACAATTTAGTTTATTAAACAAATAGCACGACGAAAACAGTGCGTGCAGCCCAAAACATCAACTATAAATTTTAGCTCCTATTTATTTCAAGAATTGTCATGTTCTAGAGACTGGAATTACTCTAACACTTTACCATTTATTAGAGTTAAAACAATCAAATTAGGACAAACAAGTCAACTTACTAATTTTTATCCAAGTCATTTCGTGCTCTACACAATTAACAAACACATTCACCAAAATAAAACACATGTCCTACATCACACAAAATCATGATAAAGCACTATTAATATTTATCTTTAAAACACCATGACATAACCATTAAATCTCTAATTAGTTTTAAGGTGTAACTCAAGCATTCCATGAAACATGCATGATTTTGTTTACTCCTATTGTTTTTCACTAACTATTGTAATTATAAAATGGGTGTTATTTTAGCACCATATGAAACTATCTAATTTGGGGCTCGCATTTTTATGAGGCATAGGTAATAACAAATCATGACTAATGTATCAATTTCACATGCCCAGGTTTTATATTTTATTTAATACAAAAATAACAAATTGTTAATGCAATAAAGCATGTGAGAGCAAGTTAAATCTAAAACTAATTATTTTCTGTGGATTCATGACCATATTAAGTTTTCTTAGGCTACTATAATATCATGCAAGGACAGTGGAATACCATTTTTCATTTTTGTATCTATACATTATTTTTAAACCATTTATAACTACTTAATGTGCATTAAACAAGTTAAATCACTAACTTAATCATACGTGCACCAAAATTCATGAAATGTTTACCAGTCACTAAGCATCATACAGAGGGTCTACTGTAAAAATTTCAATCCATTTGGAGCACTGGCGCTACAGATCCAGAAATAACAATCAAAACAATCATCTTTTTTCTATTTAAAATGTTTTAATTAACACACCAAAAAAACAGTGAACAACATATAAGTTTTATATTTTTCCTTAATGGAGTATGACAACAACTAACTAACAAAACATGTTTCATCATTTTTGGATTTTTATAAATAAAATCATGGAGAGAAGCAAGTTCGTTTATTTTGTAAACCAGTTTTTAAATACGAATTTCTACAGAAAACTTTTCCACTAAAACATACCAACATATAGATCCAATAGTTAGAGCATTTCATAAGGGAAGCCAACAAAACAAGTTTCGTGATTTTTGGAGCTCTAAAACTCGAGATATGAATATTTGAAGGAAGAGCAAAAATCTAAAACTTTTGTGTACTCACATCTCGCCTTGGGCCCACTTGTCATTGGCTCAGGGAGTCATCTTCTTCCTCCAGCCACGTGAACAGTCGGAAGAACCGGTAGCCACCATGGCCGGACTTGAGCGAGCAACGGTAGGGGGCCGTAGGGGAGGAGAGCGCCATGGGAGGGAGGAGCTTGGTCGGCCCTAGGAGCTGGGCGCCATGGATGGGAGAGCGCAGAGACATCGCGCCATGGTTGGGGCCGCGTGGAGGAGGGAGCTCGCAGGGGCCGGCGACCATGGAAGACGTAGTGGCACGGAGGAGCTCTGCGCCTGGGGAGAAGGGCGCCTGCTCTCGCTGCTGGACCAGAGAGGAAGAAGAGGGGAGATGGCTTGAAGGAGAAGGGAGAGGATGGGCTGCCATTTATAGAGCCAAGCTCTGGACATGTCAGACTGTACCAGCAGGTGGCAGGTGCTGCAGTGACGACCTTGGACGACGTGTTTTGGCATTTTCCTCTTGGAATCTGATCTTGGTTGCTGCACAAAATATCTTCCTTGATCTATACTCTACAATTGTTGTACAGGACTTGAGGTTATTCGGGCACTGGTTAGAGAGTTATAGACCCACGAAAATTGGTGTGTCAATGGGTTAGAAAATAGTGAAAACTCGTGAAAACTGAATTCAAAGCATGTCAAGCGAAATCGGATGAATGCCATCTTTTAATATGTTGTGCCCCTATTAGTTATTAACAACTTTTATATTTGGGGAAACTTGAGTTGTTCAACAAAAATTTGGGAACGCGAGACGTCGACCCGAACGACACTGATTTCAAACTTAGAAGAATTCGAATCCTGAAATCAGATTTTTATTCGGTCTTGATGGCACTGTTTGAGATACTTAGTGGTTGAATCAAGGCTTGGTTTAAATATAATATTTGTTGCACAACACAGGTTCTACAACTTTTATTAAAGGTCAAACTTTATATCTTAAATACAAATTAAAGTTTCACTTTGGTCAATGTAGCATCATTATAAAGCTTCAAATTATATTTTTAAGGCAATCGGGGTATTTTCTCGACATTTTTTTCAACATGAACCCTTAATATCTTTTGTTGTAGAGTTCATATAGAGTTGTTTGAGTAAGATGGCAAGACCTGGTTGAATTTCAAAATTTACATTTGTTTAGACGAGTAGTTTCGCGCATGTATAGGATTTATCTTTTCATGTGAGTATTTGGTTCTCTAGAAATCTTTAGATACACTTGATAGATAGAGATGAATGATGATATAGAGAAAACAAGTCGATTTGCATAAGAATTAATTAGAGGTTCACACAAAGATATCATGCGGGAGAATGCGAATTCGGATTAAGTATTTGGACGTAGACCGACTATCGAGACAGCGGATTCAGACATAGATCGGATAATAACAACTATCGAGAGTCCGAATAAATGAGTCTAGACGGGAGTTACGAGACGATATTGACTTTCGAATTTGCATTTGCTCCGAGAAATAAAAGTTTTAATAGGCTCCAAATTTGGCCTTCTGTGAGACTGAATAACTCCGAATTCAATGAAATGAGAATGAGTAGTCTGGATAATCAGAGACAAACGCGAGCGGGCATAGAAATTTGTACTGAGCATCCGAGATTAAGATAAATCTCCCGACATAACGCGAAATAGACACCTAGGGTGTCACAGCCTTCCCCCCCTTAAAGGAATCTCGTCCCGAGATTCGAATGAGGATCTTCTAGGGTGGAGAAGCATGTAACCCCGAGGCTGATAGTTGATGCCAATCCATAAGATGGAATCAGACAAGATACTGAAGATATATTTGGATGGAACATCACGACATCTTGAGACAAAATGCCACGATCATTCTGAGAGAATGTTCACAAAACACAGCACATCGGTGTAGTTCCGTAATGGATCACGACCATTAACCGCGATACCAGTGCATGCCGAGCAGCTCAACCATGTGTGCACCCATAGGAGGCTCTCGGTTTCGTCGTGGCACCATTAGTCGTTAGTCATAATACCATTACCAAACGCAACCAATGAGAAATCCACATAGCACAGATAGATGGAGCCCATGAGAGTATGGCTTAGAAAATGAGGATGTGACCAGAGTTGAAACAAAGATTGCTGGCAAAAGAGCATCACATGAGAATTTTCTTCAACTCAGAGAACTATTTCTTGATCATCACGGGGATTATCAACCAAAGATCGATACGATATTTAATATGAGGAGGAACCAACCATGAGATCGAGATTGATAAGCTTTTAGAGACATGAGAGAACCAAGGACAACAATGAAATCCATTGAACCCAATGGATACACCATTTATAGATAAGAATCGATAAAACGACGTCATGCTTCTTGGAGGAAGAGCATGAGATTGACCAGAAATAAGATATTAGGCTGATCCACATTCGATACTTGAGAATAGGTTATAGCAAATAACCAGATAATAGGGCAGAATCATTGAAGGATCCATAGATTTTGGATGATAAGGCCACAACATGATTCACTAAGATCAAGGTTTACCATATCCAAGTGAAAAGAGAGATCATCAACCTAGACGGCTTCTAGGTTGAGCAGAGGAGAATTTAATGAGAATTTTGGACAAGGTTTCCAAAAAGGATTTGAAGCTAGATACGGTTTGCATGAACAGATAGTAAACCATTTATTTGACATAAACAATTGTACAAGGAAGCTTTAGGGTGAACTAGTGGTCCAACTATGGGGTTCTACAAGTTGTGTAGGCGTGAATTCAAGGGTAAAGCACACAAGGGCTAGAAAATACCAACACTAGCATGAAATTTTTTTAAGAGGTTTCACTTGTTAGACTCAAGGTTGTTTGGGGGGGTCTTCTCATGAGCAGGATGGATAACCTTTTTTGCGCAAAAAGGTTTGAACATTTACAATACCACCTAGATAGCAAGGCAAGATAAACACATAACACGACCTAGCAAGACTTACTAATTAGGCAAGAGATAAGACATTCTTTTTTTGTAGTTCATAAAATAGCAATACAACACATTATCCACAAGTTCTTATTATTGGAATAAAGGTGAGAGAAGCATGTTGCTGCACAAGAGACAATTATAATGCGACAATCGTGATGCATGCTCATTCTAGTCGTCTTCTCAGACCTAACTAGTTTGTCGGATGCTTCTACATCATCCTAATAGTAGTAGTAATAGCCCTTATGGCCTATATAAAAAGCCACCTAGCTACCCATCTATTCCTAGGGCTTCACGTCCTATGTCTATCCTTATCGTCCTGATATCTATCCAACTTTGGTTTCTAAGCAAGTTTTACTTTTAAAAAGTTGGTATTCATGACTTATTGACTTCTCTGTAATGGTATTCGCTCCGATACCAGCTGTGCCGGAACCACCCGAATTATTCCAACTTAAGTGCCTAATTCCCGCCTTAGAGGCTAGACCACACTTAAATAGGAATAAAACGTCAGTCCCTCGGATCTAGTCCGATAAAGCCACTTATCCAGGATCGAATACCACTAGCTCACACGAAGGTGAGGCACAGAGAAATACAATAAAACATAATACCACAATTTAATAAGTATCATTAGTGATTACGTTATCGGAGTTTCAGAAATAATAACCATAAAGTTTAATGCAGCGGAAATAACTAACGGAGAAAACCGAGTAACATAGCAAAGCCTCGCCACGCTACTCCTCCTGGTCCTCTCCTGCGGAAGCAATAACCCACTCGACCATCAATCCCGGTGGCGGGAATGGAGGCCAAGTCACACCATCAAACAAATCAAGGAGGTACCTGCAAAAATTATGCCACAAGCAAGGCTGAGTATACTAATACTCAGCTAGACTTACCCAGTGTGAGGAGTCTACTCCTCTACCTCTAGACATGCAGCTGTTTGGCTGAGGGGTTTGGTTTGCCAAAAGCACTAGCTGAGTCTAAAATCAAATTTTAGCTTTTCAAGTTTTAGTATGATCCTTTTTAAACTAGATGAGTGCCTAGCTAATCATGCATGGTATCAAACATTTTTACCAATCAACATCTTTTGTCAGTCACCTCATTTCCACTTATTACTCAATGTAGCAGCATGGATCAAGCAGTCTCATTAGTTGCGAGAAGCAGACGATTCGAATCGAGTTTTTATCCTTGCAAGGTAAACCTAAACACACGACGTGGTGAGGCACTCCGTCCCCACACATATCAACCGTCCCCATCGATTCCCCGTCAACAGATCAGGGTTCACCGCCTTGGCGTACAATGCCTCACTGACCCCGACTGTCGTCGTGCAGTGATCGCACTTGTACCCACCATAATCGGAATGGGAGACCACGTCTCAGGTCGCGTGAGGGGTAAAGTCTGCTGCCAGGTTCACTCAGGTACTAGGCTTACCGATTTACCATATTTCTCGGCATGTGCTTAGTACATTCAAACGCTTGACACACGGTACCACACCTTAATCCTTATTCCAATTTCCGTCTCGTAGACAACGCATCCCCATGGACCGTTGTCAACAAACCATCATCATTGCGATATAAAATGGACACAATCAATTCCTGACCTCGCGCGAGTGCTAGAAAAATCACTCGACTTCTACCGAGATCCCTAATTAGTAAAGCAGCTACTCGACCTAGCATACTAGTATCCATCTCAAAAAGAATCCTGAGTTCATGCAACTAGGGTTTCAGTCAACTCCTACACTTAACTACACAGTACAAGCCTACAAACATTAAGTGTAGTAAAATAGCATATATATAACAGTTATGCGTAAAACCGGGGCTTGCCTTTAATTTAACACTTAGATAGTGTTTGCTGGGGTGGGTACTCGCTTGGCGAGCATCCACTGGTTAAGTCTATTCTTCATGTCGTCCAACAACTGCATCTTATGGTTGGCACCACATCACTTGCACAATCATCATCTCTCGGTCCTAAATGAGATGCAGGATGCATATGTATGAATATGATGAAATATATCACAAGACAATCCCAAAAATGGACGGTAGCGAACTAAACATTAAATTGTAAGACACCGCGACAACTGTACGCAAGCGCTAGTTATCTATACGTCATCGGGCATACATAGTCAATCATCACTGGAAAACAACAAACACTTCCTATAATTATCTATTGCAAACACGACATCATAAGTATAAACATTCGCCACGTTCACTTTTATCATTCATTAGTTACTTACTTATTATTAAACTAGTTAAGTATGCATAAATTTACGATGATTTACACATAGACGGACTTAGTTAAAAAGGAATAGTTGCTAAATCCGGTTTTACAATCATTCACAACCTTCTACTGCAAGCATACACCCCAGAGAACACACATGAGGAGATAGTTTATTCATAATTACAAATTGTACTACTTTAATGACGTTGGTTACTTAGTAGTATTAGTAGAAAGCCAAAGACATGACTGTTGGGACCATGCTTCATCGCCGAAGGTCTTGTAGGAAGAAGCGGCTTTTGGCTGAAGCTGTTTGTATGGGATGGCCGAAGGTTCCTCTTCATGAAGCTTCGGTATTACAAACCGACTTAAAGATAGAATGACCTTTTAGCCCATAAGGGTCTGAGTCAATGTTGTAAACTTTTATGAAGGGCGTAATTGTAATTCTTCACAGGCTGTGTCCTGTGTCTATAAATAGTGAACAGTATTCCTTTACTGTTCACAGATTCTGGGAATTGCAATCGCATCTTTCGGGAACCAATCTTTGCCAAGACAAAGGTATAACTGTTTTCAATGATTTAATATATTAAGTAAATATAGTATAATTCGTTTATGACTCATTTACCTTTTTATACCCTTTATTTTGTGTTATCTTATACAATCTATTAAAATTTAATTACGAAGACTTAACCTTCGTAATTATATTCTCATCAACCTTCGTCCAAGATACATTATCCTCAAGGGAATAATGTTTCATGGACGAAGGACGTTAACATTTAACATTTTATGTTGCCTTGTTCTTAATTCATAGCATTTGAGAACAAGTCCCCAACATTGGCGCCCACCTCCGGTGAACTCACTTCCACTTTTTTGAGCTGATGGCTTCATTCAACGATCAAGCTGGAGCTGCTTCGGACTCGAAGCTGGTGCTCCCGATTACAGGTGGTTCGTCCTCAGAACCAGCCAATAAAAAGCAGAAGAAAGAGGCGCAGAGAAGGGTACAACATGTTGGAGTGCAAGGACCCTTTATCAAGTCAAGGTGGTCCCACATCCCAATCACCTTCTCCCAGGAGGACCTTCAGCTCAAGGATTTTCCTCATAACGATGCTATGGTTATTTCTTGCGTTATCAAAGGGTTTCTGGTCCACAATGTCTTGGTTGATACAGGCAGTGCAGCTGATATCATATTTGCTAAGGCCTTCAGACAAATGCAAGAGCCAGAAGATAAGATTCATGATGCTACACATCCTCTTTGTGGCTTCGGAGGAAGACAGATTGTAGCACTGGGCAAGATCACCATGTCAGTGACCTTCGGGTTCATCAACAACACTAGAACTGAGCAAGTTGTGTTTGACATTGTTGACATGGAATACCCTTACAATGCAATTATTGGTCGTGGCACCCTCAATGCTTTCGAAGCAATTCTTCATCCTGCTTATCTTTGCATGAAGATACCTTCGGATCAAGGACCCATCGCTATTCACGGAAGTCAGGAAGCTGCCAGAAGGGCCGAAGGAAACTGGACTGACTCAAAAGCAATCCATAACATAGATGGAGCTGAAGCTTGTGAACAGTACAAATTCAGAAGGGAGAAAGCAGCTTCAGCAGATCAGCCGAAGCCCATGCTCTTATGTGAGGACATAGCAGAGCAGAAGGTGCTGTTGGGCTCTCAATTATCCGAAGAACAGGAGAAAACCTTGATAAGGTTTTTGTTCAACAACAAAGATGTTTTTGCATGGTCAGCCAATGATCTCTGCGGAGTTAATAGTGATGTTATTGAACACTCGCTCAATGTTGACCCATCCTTCAGACCCAGAAAGCAGAGGCTTCGGAAAATGTCTGATGATAAGGCCGAAGGTGCTCGTAATGAAGTCAAAAGACTCCTCAGTGCAGGAGTTATCAGAGAAGTAAAGTACCCAGAATGGCTAGCTAATACTGTTATGGTAAAAAAGGCCAATGGCAAGTGGCGAATGTGTATCGATTTTATAGATCTCAACAAGGCTTGTCCGAAGGACGAATTCCCATTGCCAAGGATAGACTCTTTAGTTGATGCAGCAGCTTCTTCAGAGCTCATGAGTCTGCTAGACTGTTACTCAGGCTACCACCAAATCTGGATGAAGAAGGAAGACGAGCCGAAGACTAGCTTCATAACCCCAAGTGGCACATATTGCTATCTTCAGATGCCTGAGGGGCTCAAAAACGCTGGAGGAAGTTTCAGCAGAATGACTGCGAAGGTTCTCCAGTCTCAGATAGGCAGAAATGTGCTAACTTATGTTGATGACATCATTGTAAAAAGCACGAAACAGGAAAATCATATTGCTGATTTGCAGGAGACCTTCGCCAGTTTCAGGCAAGCTGGCTTAAAATTGAATCCAGAAAAATGTGTCTTCGGAGTAAAGAAGGGGAAATTTCTTGGATGCTTGGTTTCAACAAAGGGAATTGAAGCTAATCCAAGTAAAATTGAAGCTATACTTCGAATGGAGCCACTGTTGGGGACTTGTTCTCAAATGCTATGAGTTAAGAACAAGGCAACACAGAAAATGTTAAACATTAAGATCCCTCGTCCTTTGAAGCATTATTTCCCTTAGGATATAACGATCTCCGGACGAAGGTCATGAAGGATTAACCTTCATCACTACAATATACATTAGTAAAAGACGAAGCATATGAAACATAAAAGATAGCGTGAATAATCATATAACATTATTCATTTAACTTTATTAACTCATCATAAAGAAATAGAAACAATATTGAATTATAAATGTACCTTCGGCTTGGAAGGAGATGAAAATACAAGTGTGACGCAAAAGCAAATGCCAAGTCAGCGTGAACAGTACGGGGGTACTGTTCACCTATTTATAGGCACGGGGTACAACCCATACAAAATTACATACATGCCCTTTACATTTGGTGATAATTCTATAGCATTCTATCGAGGTCTAAATGGCCTTTTCATCTTTAAGTCGGTTCCCTTTTCTGCGAACATGCCGAAGCTTTCCTGCTTCACAGCTTCGGCACTGTGTCAACCTTCGTATCTTTTGAGCTTCTCCCTTTCTGATTCAAGTCCGAAGATACCTGTTCACACATTATACTCCAGAAACATTGTTAAATCATGTTTTTGAGGACCTTCGGAAGCCGAAGGCCCCCAACAGTAGCCCCTCGCAATATTAATTTGTTTAAAATAATAAATTCAGATTGCGATATGAACGAAGGCTTTATGCCGAAGGTCCGAAAAAACACCTTCCCTTTGCTAGAATAGCAACATTCAATGACAAGTGGGGTCTTTCAACTTTCAACGCATCAAGCGTATAAATACGGCCATACCGCAAACTTATTTTGCACGCTTTCTGGCCAACCACTCCTGCTCACTCATTTTTTAGCTCTTGTGCACTGTGATCTGCTAAGTTTTTAGCTTTGAAGCTTCGGCTTTTAAAAACAGTTTTTTAGCGCTTCCGAAGATGTCTGAAGCTGCTAAGAAGGCTGCTGCTGAGATGAAGCTGAGTCTTGATGAAGAGAAGAACCTAGGGTTTCTTATAGCGATGTCGAAGTCCAACACAGAAAAGATTACCAAGGAAATTCTGGAGGGGCTGTCTGAAGATACTGGTGACAGTGAAAGTTATGATATGGACAGCGGTGGCGAAGACTCCGAAGATCGCCCCTGGCGACCAAGCCATTCAGTTTATGGTAAATCAACTATCAAAGAGAATCATCTTGTTAATATGAGAGGAAGGTATTTCCGGGATCTGTCCATTGTGAGGGCGGACGAAGGGGAAAAAACTTGTCCACACCCTGAAGAAAATGAAGTTGTGGTGTACCGAAGCTTTTTAAAAGCTGGATTGCGATTCCCCTTGAGCAGCTTCGTCGTAGAGGTGTTGAAAATCTTCGAAGTCTATCTTCATCAACTTACTCCCGAGGCAATTATAAGGCTAAATATCTTCGTGTGGGCCGCGAGGAGCCAAGGTCTGAAGCCTGACGCAAGAAGCTTCTGTAATGTTCATGAATTATTATATGAAACAAAGCCTTGGGGCAAAGAACAGTACCATAACAACTTTGGCTGCTACAGCTTCGTTTCTCGGTCCGGGGCAAGCTGTCCCGTACCAACCTTTCGGAAGAGATGGCCCGGGGATTGGATGACAGAATGGTTTTATGTGAAGAATGACTTATCAGCACGAGAAGACATCAAAGGTATAATTATGCGTCCTATTTGGCAAAGCTTCGGCCTTCGGAGGCCGAAGGTTGAAATGAACGAAGCCGCCGAAGAGTGCCAAAGAGCCTTCGGCGTTGTCTGCTCTTTTATAGGAACAAGGGACTTGGTACAAGAACATATCGCCTTCAGGGTGTGGCCGCTTGCTGAGAAATGGGAAATGCCACAAGAAACCATAAAAGAGGCCGAAGAAGGTGAGCTTGTGAGACTGAAGTACACCTTCAAATTTGGAGATAAATTTATTGAGCCAGATGATGAGTGGTTGAAAAGCATTGACAATTTAAGTGATGAGCTACTCGGGACCTACTCGAAGGCTGAAGATAATGCAATGTCAGCAGCCTTCGGAGGCCGAAAAAAGAAGAGACTGAATCGGGTGTTTGATGCAATTGGGTTCTTTTACCCTGACTATCGTTATCCCACTCGAGGGCAGAAAAGAAAGAACACAACCTCTGCAGAAGAGGAAGCTGCAACTGCTCCTAGCGAGCCAGAATCAAAGAGAAAGAGGATAAAAGTCCTCACACACCGGCCACGCTATATTGAACCAGCTTCGGTGCCTGAGTTCACCGGAGAAGCTTCTTCGGCCACCGAAGCTGAACAGCCAACCCTGCTGCCAGAAACTGCAGAGATGGCCGAAGCACCATCCACAGAAAAAATGGAAGAAGCGAAAAAGCCGACTAAGGAAAAAACATTAGAAGTTTTGAGTCCTGCAGTAAATATTGAAACAGCAAAAAACCAAAAGGGGCCATCAGTGACCCCAAAAAGGAAAAGAATGGTAAATGTACTAGACGTCTTGGAGACAATTAAGTCTTCAAGCACAATTCCAAAAAAGAGTGTTGAAGTTGCTGAAGCTTCTACTGAAGCTTCGGCTCAACAAGCTGAAGCTGAAGCTGGGCCTTCAGAGCCCTACAAGGAGCAACCTTTTGAAGCCGAAGCAATAAAAATTCCAGAACCAGTATTAGTTGAAGAAACTGACACCGCCATCCCCGAAGCACCTGCCAGCATGCGTGATTACATGATACGACATGCTTCGGGGAAGAAGCTATCTGAAGAAGAAACTCATGAAGCCATCCATTATGCAAAGGAACTAAAATATCCGAAGGGGGCAGTAATATTCAATGGAACGAATGAAGATGACTTCTTATACTGCCTGCCTGACAACAAAGAGCTATCTGTCTGCCGAGAAATGGCCAGAAGTATTGGTTTCCCGAAGCTTGAATCTGGATTAAGCGCCATGACGAAAGAAGATCTCGCAGACAGTCTTGCGTACAACAGCCTGAAGGTATAGGAATTAAACACTTGAAAAACCCCCTTATTTTTACGCAACTCATTCCTTTTTTCTTATATGAATTCTTTTTCGTAAAGGGCCTGATCCTAAGCAACGCACTAAGAGCCCAAAAGAGCGCCGAAGATGAAAGCTATGAAATTGCGTTTAATAATTTACGCTCCGAAGTTATCAGACTGAGAAACGAAGCTTTGGAAAAAGATAAAATTCTGCTTACACTGGTAGATAAAGTGAAAAAAGACGAAGCTGCTTCAAAGGCCCAGGCCGAAGCTCAAAAACGCGAGATTAAAGATCTTCAGAAACAGCTGGCTAGAGCTAAAGTGGAGCGCGCGCTTGAGGAAACGAAACGAGAACTTAGTGATTTTATGGTCAGCAAATTGGAATCAAAAGTTAAGGAGCTTCGCACATCTCAGGGGAAATGCTATGTCAAATCTGTAGAATGTGTGAATAAAATTAAATCCAGCTTCGCCAGCGTAGGCGCCTTTTCCAGCGAAGAGAATTTCTCTCGAGGCAATCCCGAAGGTCCGCTGGAATGGATTAGCCACGAAGCAGAGGCCTTCGAAGAGATTCTGAACAGTCGTGGCGACATATGCGCTTTTTCGGGCGCCAGAGGAATTGCTTCTGTCTTAGAGAAGAAAGGTTGTGGGCATGTAAAATTTTTAGCTCAATCCGAAGCTACCTTATCTTCCGAAGACGTCAAGGACCCCTCGGCCGAAGCAAGCGTGGTTGGTGGCAAATTTTTTACTGATATCTGGAACGACGGCGGCCGAGGAATGGCGCAAGAGATCATCCAAAGGAGCGAAAAAGGCATTCATGACGCCAGAAAAGTGGCAGAAGCTGCCGAAAGGAGTACAGAGCCCGAAAGGCAATTAGGTACCAATTAGTCGCTCTTATTGTGTTGTAATTTTTATTCCAAACTTTGCTCAAGGTTTGCAAAAGTAATGAAGAAATGTTCTCTTCCCTCAGAAAATGCTGGATCAAATGTCGACGAAGAAATTAAACAAATGGCCGAAACTATCTTGGACAAGGTTGTTGACCAACTTCTAAATGAGGCCGCCGAAGAAGTATTGAGAGAAGATTAGATGCTATTTGGAAAAATCATTTAAAGTGTAATCTATGTAACACTTTGTACATTTGAATGTAATATACAAGTCTCCTTTCATTATTGAATTATTTACGATGCATGAAACATTAAATACATACCATTTTTGAGCCTTTGGCGAAAAAACACCTTCCCTTCTTTTCATGCTTCGTGAAGAAGGCATTCTCCGTTAAAATTATTCTGATGAATCACATCCATGCTTCGTCAAAACATTCTTCGAAGCTATACTCCGAAGCTATACAACTTCGATATTGATCTGATAAAGCTCGCCCATGTTTCGTAAAAATATTCTCCGAAGCTGTATTCCGAAGCTGTACAATTTCGATGTCACTTTCTCAAAGCATCCTTTCGAAGGTTGAGAGTATCTCCTTCTCTTGCCAAATGCAATATGATGTATGATGCTTATGCTATGCAAAATGATGTGATGATGTTATGTTATGCATGTGACATTTGTTCCGGAGATACACATAAAATATATTCGTAAGCTCTGCATTCCCTTGGGAACGTCTTTGGAGCTTCTTCGTCTTTTACTTAGACGGTATCAGCGTTGACTTTTCGCTGTAAGCCTCCCTTAGGAGCTTCTTCGCCTTTTACTTAGGCGGTATCAGCGTTGACTTTTCGCTGTAGGCTCTGCATTCCTTTAGGAACGACTTCTGAGCAGAAAACTTACACTGCGCTCCCTTTGGAACAGCTTTTTGTGACTTCATAAATTTACTCTGCGTTCCTTAGAACGACTTTCTGTTACTCCGAAGGATTTTTAATCCGAAGGTCCTCCTTGGTAACGGAAAAAGTTTTAGGCTTCAGCAACTTAGGCCTGTGGAGCAAATAGATTTTCCTCGTGGGAAACAACGAAATTATTACATGAAAACTATCAATGTTTTTTGCTTCACAGAAAATAAAACTGAATAGAAAAGACTGCTATCAAAGGTAGGATATGTCAATAAATGTGCTTCGACTCTGGCACAGTGCTGTTGACTGTGCGAGCTTCGGACTGTTCTCTGAAGTCCCTCTGATGTGGAGCGTATTGACTCCCTTCTGGCTGTTGACCTTGCTGCAATGGAGGTGGAGGCGGAAGCTGCTGCCAGGAAGCTTGAGGTTGACTTGCCGAAGCTACAGAAGCCGCAGGGTGGTTGTCTATGTATTGTGGGACATAAGGCGGATGAAACGAAGCAGTATGCATAACCTGCTTCGACTGAGCTTGTTGAGATGCAGCTTCGGCTAGTTCCTTTTGCTTCTGGATTGTAACATGGCACGTCCTAGTGGTGTGGCCCTTGCCCTCTCCACAGAATAGGCAAAACAGTCTCCTTGGCTGATCTCCGAATCTTCCGCCGAAGCCCCTGGCGCCTCTGCCTCTTGGAGCTGGTGGCCGAAAGAAAGTTTGTTGTTGCCCCGAAGCCTGTGAGGAGCACTGCGGCCTGTTTTGCTGACTCCCCTTATCATCATTCTGAGTGTTGTGAATGGAACGGACATGCCTCGGGTAGTATCTTCCTCCGAAGCCCCTGGTCATCTCAGAAAATCTGAAGGCCTCCTCCCTTCTTTGGCGAAAGTCATTGTCAGCACGAATGTACTCATCCATCTTTTGGAGCAATTTCTCCAAGGTCTGAGGAGGCTTCCGAGCAAAGTATTGAGCTGTAGGTCCAGGACGGAGCCCCTTGATCATGGCTTCGATAACGATTTCATTGGGCACCGTTGGTGCCTGCGCCCTCAATCGTAAGAACCTTCGGACATACGCCTGAAGGTATTCTTCGTGATCCTGAATACACTGGAAGAGGGCTTGAGCTGTAACCGGCTTCGTTTGAAATCCTTGAAAGCTGGTCAGTAACATATCCTTCAGCTTCTGCCATGAAGTGATTGTTCCTGGCCGAAGGGAGGAATACCAGGTCTGAGCAACATTCCTGACGGCCATGACGAAAGACTTCGCCATGATTGCAGCGTTGCCCCCGTACGAAGACACTGTTGCTTCGTAGCTCATCAAGAATTGCTTCGGGTCGGAGTGGCCGTCAAACATGGGGAGCTGGGGTGGCTTATAGGATGGAGGCCAAGGTGTAGCCTGCAGCTCAGCAGACAGAGGAGAAGCATCATCAAAAACAAAATTTCCCTGATGGAAATTATCATACCAGTCGTCTTCGTTGACGAAGCCCTCCTGATGGAGGTCTTTCTGATGAGGCCTTCTGTTCTGCTCATCGTGAGTGAGATGGCGAACTTCCTCAGAAGCTTCGTCAATTTGCCTTTGCAACTCAGCTAGGCGGGCCATCTTCTCCTTCTTCCTCTGCACTTGTTGATGTAGCATCTCCATCTCTCTGATTTCTTGGTCTAGCTCTTCTTCCTCAAGCGTCGGGCTAACAGCTTTTCTCTTCTGGCTTCTGGCCTCCCGAAGAGAGACGGTCTCCTGGTTGTGGTCCAGCGGTTGTAGTGCTGCAGCCCCAGCCGCTGAAGCTTTCTTCGGCGCCATAGCGAAGGTCTATAGCTTCCGAAGGTGTTCACGAAGACTCGAAGTGGAAGTGAGTTCACCGGAGGTGGGCGCCAATGTTGGGGACTTGTTCTCAAATGCTATGAGTTAAGAACAAGGCAACACAGAAAATGTTAAACATTAAGATCCCTCGTCCTTTGAAGCATTATTTCCCTTAGGATATAACGATCTCCGGACGAAGGTCATGAAGGATTAACCTTCATCACTACAATATACATTAGTAAAAGACGAAGCATATGAAACATAAAAGATAGCGTGAATAATCATATAACATTATTCATTTAACTTTATTAACTCATCATAAAGAAATAGAAACAATATTGAATTATAAATGTACCTTCGGCTTGGAAGGAGATGAAAATACAAGTGTGACGCAAAAGCAAATGCCAAGTCAGCGTGAACAGTACGGGGGTACTGTTCACCTATTTATAGGCACGGGGTACAACCCATACAAAATTACATACATGCCCTTTACATTTGGTGATAATTCTATAGCATTCTATCGAGGTCTAAATGGCCTTTTCATCTTTAAGTCGGTTCCCTTTTCTGCGAACATGCCGAAGCTTTCCTGCTTCACAGCTTCGGCACTGTGTCAACCTTCGTATCTTTTGAGCTTCTCCCTTTCTGATTCAAGTCCGAAGATACCTGTTCACACATTATACTCCAGAAACATTGTTAAATCATGTTTTTGAGGACCTTCGGAAGCCGAAGGCCCCCAACAGCCACCAACTACAAAAAAGGGGGCCCAAAGATTAACAGGGAGGCTGGCATCTCTTAATAGATTTATATCCAGATCAGCAGAAAGAAATTTACCATTCTTCGAAGTGCTGAAATCAGCCGAAGTCTTTCAATGGGGACCAAGCCAACAAAAAGCCTTCGAGGAACTGAAGCAATATCTGATAGATTTAACAACATTAACTCCACCAACGCCAGGGGCTCCTTTGTTATTATATGTGGCAGCTTCGCACTCAGCGGTAAGTGCAGCACTTGTCCAGGAGAAGTTTGATGGCCAAGTCAAGAAGCAGGTCCCAGTGTATTTTGTATCTGAAGTTCTTAGTATATCAAAGAAAAACTATACAGAATTAGAGAAGGTGTTATATGCTGTTTTGATGGCATCCAGGAAGCTTCGGCATTACTTTCAAGCATACAATATTGTTGTTCCTTCTTCGCAGCCATTGAAGGATATTATGAGAAATAGAGAAGCTACTGGGCGGATTGGAAAATGGGCTGCAGAGCTCAATGAATTCTGCATTGATTATGTGCATAGATCTTCAATCTAGTCCCAGGCGTTAGCAGACTTCATTGCTGACTGGACGCCAGGGGCTCAGGATGAAGAAGCAAATAAAGATGCCGAAGTATGGACAGTGTTTTGCGATGGGTCTTGGGGAACCTTCGGGGCAGGAGCAGTTGCTGTGTTGGTATCGCCATCCAAAGTTAAAACTTGTTATGCGGCAAGACTCGATTTCAGTTGTACAAACAATATTACTGAGTACGAAGCCCTGCTTTTGGGTCTTCGGAAGCTAAAAGCAATGGGAATCAGAAGGGCCATCCTTAAAACTGATTCCCAGGTTGTTTCGGGTCATATCGACAAGAGTTGCAAGGCTAAAGATCCGAAGCTTGAAAAATATCTGGACATGGTTCGAAGAGTCGAAGCTTCCTTCGAAGGGTTTTCTGTCAAAAATATCCCTCGAGGACAAAATGAGCATGCTGATTTGCTAGCTAAGTCAGCAGCACAGGGGCTGCCCTTACGTTCAGATGTGTTCTTCGAAACAATAAAAGCACCTTCGGTGGAACTTCTTGAAAGAGCAGTCCTCAATATATCTCCTGTTTATAGCGAAGATTGGAGAACTGAGATCATCTCTTACCTTCAGGGTAAATTCCTTTCAGATGACGAAACTTATAACAGGAGGATAGAGGCAAGAGCTCGTCCATATGTCATGATAGAAGGGGAGTTGTACAAGCATGGAGTTTGTGCTCCGTTACTCAAGTGTTTATCTAGAACCGAAGGCATAGAGTTGATGAAAGAAATACATGCAGGCCTGTGTGGATCTCACATTGGATCTAGGCCGTTACTTGGAAAAGTTTTCCGTTATTGGCCGAAGGCAGCTTCGGATGCAGCGGAATTAGTTCAAAAGTGCGAAGGTTGTCAGAAATGTGCAAGAGATCAAAAACAACCTTCGTCCTTAACACAGCTCATACAACCCATCTGGCCATTGCAAAGGTGGGGCCTTGACTTGTTGGGTCCATTGCCACCGGCCCAAGGGAACTTAAGATATGTTGTAGTGGCTGTGGAATATTTTTCCAAATGGATTGAGGCAAAGCCTTTAGCCACAATAACTTCGGCCACCATTCAAAAGTTTTTCTGGCAGAATATTGTTTGTCGTTTCGGGGTACCAAAGGCCATCACTGTGGATAATGGAACACAGTTCGACTCCGAAGCTTTCAGAGATTTCTGTGATCAAATTGGTACGAAGATCCATTTTGCATCAGTCAGGCATCTGGAGTCAAATGGGCTCGTTGAAAGAGCCAATGGCATTATAATGACAGGAATAATGAAATTAATCTTCAATAAACCCAGGGGAAAGTGGCCAGATCAGTTAACCAAAGTGGTGTGGAGCCACAACACAACAACATCAAGGTCTACAGGCTTGACTCCATTCAAGTTATTATTCGGTGACGAAGCAATAACTCCGGAGGAAGCTAAAACTGGATCAATAAGAGTAGTAGCTTCGGCAGAATCAGGTTCTGAAGATGCTTATTCTGTGGAAAAAGATGCTTTAGAAGGGATCAGGCTTCAAGCTGTGGAGAATATCAATAAATATCAAGCCGAAACAATCAAATGGCGAGATAGAAAAGTTCGGCTAAAGAATATTGAGCCAGGACATTTGGTGCTTCGGAGACTGGCCAACCCAGACACAGTGGGCAAGTTGCAGTTGAAATGGGAGGGACCTTTCTTAGTAGCATCTTCGTCAAGACCCGGTTCATACAGATTGAAGGATATGGACGGCAACGACATTCCTAGATCTTGGAATGCGGATGAGCTTCGGCGATATTATGTGTAACTTGATGTAACTTTTTATGTTTTTTCTTTTTCATGGCACCCTTTTTCTTTCTAAAGGGGGAGAAAGGTTTTTAATGGGGCCATCATATGTAATTTCCTTTTTTAGTTCTATAAGAGCAAAATCCCCCAAGGAATGTAAATGTAAAAGCTGATAACGCACCATCGAGTGCCGAAAGTAAAAAGCGAAGAAGCTCCAAAGTCGTTCCTAAGGGAATGCAGAGCTTACAGCGAAAAGTCAACGCTGATTCCGCCAAAAGTAAAAGGCGAAGAAGCTCCAAAGTCGTTCCTAAGGGAATGCAGAGCTTACAGCGAAAAGTCAACGCTGATTGCGCCGAAAGTAAAAGGCGAAGAAGCTCCAAAGTCGTTCCTAAGGGAATGCAGAGCTGATGTGTGATTGTTTCTAAGAAAATAATGGCTGAGAGTATGGCTTCGGATATGTGTTTGGACATTCATTCGCACATCACATTACATCATAGCATTTGCATTCATAAACATTCATCCAGGCATATATAGGATAATCATCATCATGGCATAAGTGGTTGCTTCGGCATAAGAGAAGAGCTTCTTCGCGTACAAAAAGGAGAGCTTCGGAAGAAAGGGAAATGTTGTTTTCTATGCTTCGCTGTGTACGAAAAGAAGGGAAGGTGTTTTTTCGCCTTCGGCTCAAAAAAGATAATTTCGTCCACAACAAAGCACTTCACATACATTAATGGAAGGGTAAGAGCATAATACAAGGTATGAACAGAACTCATTAAAGACAAGTTTAGTTACATTTACAAAAGTTATCTCAAAAGTTTCCTGAGTCTCTCTACAGTCTACTCCTACTTAATCTTCGAGGGATTTTAGCTTCGGCGTCATTCTTTTTAATCATCGACTTCGGCTTCGTCATCCTACATGAATTAAGTTGTTGTAAGTCAAAATCGAGCTTGAAGGAGGAGGTAAGCACAAGGTATGATTTCTTACTGGTTCAAGATGACTCCGAGCTTCGTCTCCAGCCTTTTCTCGCCCGCCTTTTGTCCATATCATTTTTACAAATCTATTGGAAATACTTCGGGCGAGATCAGGAATGTCATCTAGGATTGATGGTGATAAAGTGAAATTGGGCCTATTGACAATCTTTCCATGATCGCAGCCAGCTTTTAGGAAAGCTGCAGCAGTGCCCCGAGAAGCTACCCAGGCACAGAAGTCACCGTGCCCAGCTATAACTTCGTCGAGCTCGTCAATTTCACCCTCAATATGTTCGAAGGTCTTCGGTAAATCTTCAGCTGAGGGGGTGAATTTCTCACTGCTGGCTCCAACTGAGTGGAAAATCTTTCTTAGTCGTTGAATGCATTTGTTGCTAAATTCCAAACATTTTTCTTGAAGGCCCGCCAATAGTTTTTTCAAATCTGAATTTTGTTGAGCTTCGGCTTCAAGTTTTGCATTAAGTTCTTGCTTTTCTTGTTCAAACTGCTCAGATTGGCAGAGAAGCTTCGTGTTCAGTTCTGTTATTTTTGCTTCGGCTTCCGCCAATAAACCTTCAGTTGCCTGGAGCTCAAAGTTCTTCTTCTCAATAGCAGCTGATTGCTCCTTTATTTTGCTTTCTAAATTTTCAATTACAACTTCGTGTTTCTTGTCTTCAAAATCTTGCTGCATTTTCAAGGCTTTGCTCAACAACATACTCTGCACGAAAACAACCTTCGTTAGACATGTTTTCATTATTAAAAACAATAAAAGTTAAGGGAAAAGTAGTTCACCTTGAAATTGGAATAAAATAAACTACCAACGATATGTTGTCGTCGGTAGCGGCTAATGTCCGTTTCTAGCTTCGGAAAACCGATACTCTTTGACAGAGTACCGATAACTTTGGCTCCAGTTTTGTTTCGGATACAATCTAATTTTTCATCATCAATACCTCCGAAGAGGAGTGCTCCTGGTTTGTACCCGCAAGATTTGGCATACTCTTTAAGCTCTTCTATTTCGGGTTTTGACAATTTTTCTCCAACTAAATTTTGAAACATGAAGGCCTCGTCCTCTGAAGCTTCGTCAACAATTTCCTTTTCTTTCCCCGGCACTGCGGCCATAGTCTCTTCGGCGGCAGTGGCAGCTTCTTCTGTGGCCATGTCTAGCAGTATTTTGTCGATGTGTTCGATTGTACTTTCCAGGTTCAGATCTTCAATTGAGGCAGCTTCGGCAGCCGCGACCTCCGAAGGTGTGATTTCAATATTTGTTCTTTCCTCAGCCGCTGGTGTCTTCTGAGCTGAAGCTCTTGGTGGTGTCTTGTCAATGACCTCGGTCACAGTGATGATTCTTTGTCTCTTTGCTTTAGTCGTTTTCTTCATTTTTTCAGGCTCCTTTTCCTTCTTAAAAAACTTTGTCAGTTGAGGCCCCAATGGACTTAGCTTCGCAGGCAGGGATTCAGTCATTACCTTCAAAATTTCCTCCACGTCAGGGGCAGAGGGTGATGCGGGGGTTTCTTCTTCGTCGGATATTTTTTGCTTCGGAGAAGACGCTTTCCTCTTCTTCGGAATTTTCTTCTTTGATGGTTCTTTCTCATCTTCATTTAAGGCTTCAGTTATCCTTTTCCTTTTCTGGCCCCCGACACCTTTATTCAGATTTTCATAGTCAGGGTATTCAAAACCCAAGGCGTCCAGCACTCGATTCAGTCTTCGCTTCGGACGGGTGCCGAAGGCCGCGGTCATCAATTGATCTTCTTTTTTGGAGTAGTTGCCAAGTATTTCATTACACATTACTTCAATTGTATCCAGCCACTCTTGGCAAGGTGTTTTGAAGTATTTCTTAAACTTGAAATAGTAAGGTAAACGCACAAGTTCACCTTCTTTCTTCTCCTCCTTTAGCTTCGGCATTTCCCATTCTTTTAAACTAGGAAAAACCTTAAAAGCCAAAAACTCCTGAACCAGGTCTCTTGTACTGATATGCTCTGCAATAATTCTGAATTCATTCAACGCATGTTGTGTTGGACCTTCTGGTGTCATGTTGCAATGAGGTCGGGTTTCTCCGAAGATTAGTTCGAGTGGACTTTGCACAAGCTTCTCCTTGTCATCATCAACCTTGACATAGAACCACTCCGACTTCCAGCCTGCTGCCCATTTGCTCCGGTAGTTGATTACAGGAAACTTTGTGGTTTTCCGATAAGCAAAATTATAGCAACCAAAATTGTCATGCAATCCATCCTTTCTAGCCTTCGTCTGATAGTGCAGTTCGTGAACTCGACAAAAGTTGTCCGCAAACGGCTCCACCACTTGGCTTCGGAGGGCCCAGATATAAACACTAAGCCTAACAATAGCGTTAGGAGTCAATTGATGAAGATAGATACCAAACCTCTTCAGTACCTCTGCAATAATCCCATATAGGGGGAATCTTAATCCAGCCTTTAGAAAGCTCTTGAAAATGACAATTTCATCCTTCTCCGGCTTTGGGGTAGTCTCTTCTCCCCCGAAGCGTAATAGCTTCTTCTGATTTTCATTGAAAAAGCCCGACTTTACCATCTTGGAGAGATCAGCCTTCGAAACAGTAGACTTTCCGAAGTCCAAGTGGCTGGGTTTGCTTGGCATGGCAATACGATAATCGTCTTCGGGATCAGTTTCCTCAATATCTTCTTCTTCTGCTTCGGCAATTGCTTGTTCTGCTTGTCCTGCATCATCACTGGGGATCTTTTCCGAAGTTACCAGTCCGGATCTTTGCATTGCTTCGGAGATGGGAACAGTCTCCGAACCTTCAGCTTCGCCCCCCTCACGCTCAACCCTAGCGGTAGAGCGCACTCTGGCCATTTAATTCTGAATTTGTGGAAATTTAATACTTTTTTTTCTTCCCAAGTTTTTTCTTCTGACGAAGCAGACTTCAACTTGGAGCTTCGTTCGATTCCGAGAGTCAAGCTTCGGTGTTGGTTAAAAATTTTGGCAGCAAAACAGTGCAAATAGCAATGAATGCTGTGGTAACTTCACACCTACTCGTCTGTTTATATAGTACTACAGGTAAGAAGGCGAAGCGCCAGGATTTTTACACCAGGCGGATACCCGCTTGCACTCGCTGCGTGGTGGACCGCAGAGACAAACAGTAACTCTGCAAGGTGGGACCGCTACGCGCTGGGAAACTGAATCGTTTCTCGACAACGAGCTCAGGGAAGGTGTTTTTTGGACCTTCGGCTCCCCGAAGCTTAAGAGACTTTTTTCACGGATCAAGCTCGTTACGAAAAACGATCTAGCACCGCGAAAGGGGCTACTGTTGGGACCATGCTTCGTCGCCGAAGGTCTTGTAGGAAGAAGCGGCTTTTGGCTGAAGCTGTTTGTATGGGATGGCCGAAGGTTCCTCTTCATGAAGCTTCGGTATTACAAACTGACTTAAAGATAAAATGACCTTTTAGCCCATAAGGGTCTGAGTCAATGTTGTAAACTTTTATGAAGGGCGTAATTGTAATTCTTCACAGGCTGTGTCCTGTGTCTATAAATAGTGAACAGTATTCCTTTACTGTTCACAGATTCTGGGAATTGCAATCGCATCTTTCGGGAACCAATCTTTGCCAAGACAAAGGTATAATTGTTTTCAATGATTTAATATATTAAGTAAATATATTATAATTCGTTTATGACTCATTTACCTTTTTATACCCTTTATTTTGTGTTATCTTATACAATCTATTAAAATTTAATTACGAAGACTTAACCTTCGTAATTATATTCTCATCAGCCTTCGTCCAAGATTCATTATCCTCAAGGGAATAATGTTTCATGGACGAAGGACGTTAACATTTAACATTTTATGTTGCCTTGTTCTTAATTCATAGCATTTGAGAACAAGTCCCCAACAATGACATTATTCATTTTGTTTCCCTAATATATAACTGCACTTGCTAACTGTTGATTAAGCTAAGCTACTTATTAGATCTTAACCAATTTAGTTCACTAACTTAGTGAGATGTTTACTACTTACATATATATAATCTCAATTATATTAGTCACTATCATTATTACTCATGTTCAATTAAAACCCAAAACAAGCAAGCAGTCAACTTAAGATAGCTACGACAGAGTAGAGCAATCAATCACATTCAATATGTTTGTGACAGCAGCACAACAGTTGATTGTTTCAGTTATAACATACAAGACATTCATCCAAAAATAGTGATCAAATACTTTTTGGAAAGTTTAAGAAATGCTCTACAACTTTGGTACTGTTATCTCAATTTGATTAGAAACTTAACAAGGTTAAATCATGACAAACGATAGCTCTGTTCAGATTTAGATAGATTCAGACTTGCGACTTCAAAAATTCATAACTAGAGATTCATGTATCCAAACAAATTGATCCTAGACTTTCTGGAAAGCTAATGAAATTTTCTACAAATCATTGATAAACATCTCAAGGTGATTCAATATGAAATTTAGGATAAAAGACATTAAAGGCTTTGCTGTCGAGAACTGGACAGATTCAGTCTTCACACTTTAAACATCCATAAATAAATCTTTAGACCACCACAAAGGGTGATCCAAACTTTTTGGAAAGCTTAAAAAAACTTACTACATAACTTTTATAAGCACCAAGAAGTGATTCTATATTTAACTAAATCAAACAATACAGTTTTCTAAATCTGTTCTGACAGTGGACAGAATACAACAATCCTCTTATAAAATTCATAACTCTCAAACTATCAGGTTTATTGTCATGAAAATTTAACACAAGTAAGATAAGAACACTATCTACAACTTTCTTATAATTGACAAGGACTGATTCTAAACTGAACTTAAGCAAACAATGCGACCTCTGAAATCTGTACAGGAATTGGACATATTCAGTTACTAAACTTGCGAAAAGCATAATTTCTAAACGATCAGACTTATGACTCTCAAATTTTAACACAAGTAAGATAATAAAGTTATCTACAACTTTTCTATATGGCTTTTCTATAGAAAACACAATTTAGTTTATTAAACAAATAGCACGACGAAAACAGTGTGTGCAGCCCAAAACATCAACTATAAATTTCAGCTCCTATTTACTTCAAGAATTTTCATGTTCTAGAGACTGGAATTACTCTAACACTTTACCATTTATTAGTGTTAAAACAATCAAATTAGGACCAACAAGTCAACTTACTAATTTTTATCCAAGTCATTTCGTGCTCTACACAATTAACAAATGTATTCACCAAAATAAAATACTTCGGCACACATGTCCGACATCACACAAAATCATGATGAAGCACTATTAATATTTATCTTTAGAACACCCTGACATAACCATTAAATCTCTAATTAGTTTTAAGGTGTAACTCAAGCATTCCATGAAACATGCATGATTTTGTTTACTCCTATTGTTTTTCAGTAACTATTGTAATTATAAAATGGGTGTTATTTTAGCACCATATGAAACTATCTAATTTGGGCTGGCATTTTATGAGGCATAGGTAATCACAAATCATGACTAATGTATAAATTTTACATGCCTAGATTTTATATTTTATTTAATACAAAAATAATAAATTGTTAATACAATAAAGCATGTGAGAGCAAGTTAAATCTAAAACTGTCGGCGTTTCGAGACCGGGGGGTCTCTGGACCGACGAGTAAATTGTCGCCGCGTGCCCCAGCCCAGATGGGTCGGCGCGAGACGGAGCGCGAAGGGGGGAGACGGGCGTGAGAGGAGGAAATCTCGCGACCTTCATGTTTGTCCCGCGCCCAGGTCGGGTGCGCTTGCAGTAGGGGGTTACAAGCGTCCATGCGGGAGGGAGCGAGCGGCCTCACGCGAGCGCCCGTCCCGTCCTTTCCCCGCGCGGCCAACCCTCTGTAAGAGGGCCCTGGTCCTTCCTTTTATAGTCGCAAGGAGAGGATCCAGGTGTACAATGGGGGGTGTAGCAGTGTGCTAACGTGTCTAGCGGAGGAGAGCTAGCGCCCTAAGTACATGCCATCGTGGCAGCCGGAGAGGTTTTGGCACCCGGTTCGTGTGATGTCGTGGCCATCGGAGGAGCGCTGGAGCCTGGCGGAAGGACAGTTGTCGGGGCTGTTGAGTCCTTGCTGACGTCCTTTTGCTTCCGTAAGGGGGCTGAGAGCCGCCGTCGTCATAGAGCGTGCGGGGCGCCATCATTACTTGTCTGGCGGAGCGAGCCAGATGGGACGCCGGTCTTGTTCCCCGTAGCCTGAGTCAGCTTGGGGTAGGGTAATGATGGTGCCTCCTGTTGACGTGGTCGGTCCGTGCCCTGGGTTGGGCGATGTGGAGGCTCCTCCAAGGTCGAGGTCGAGTCTGTCTTCCGGAGCTGAGCCCGAGTCCGAGCCCTGGGGTCAGGCGGAGCGGAGTTCGTCATCTTCCGGGGCTGAGCCCGAGTCCGAGCCCTAGGGTCGGGCGGAGCGGAGTTCGTCGTCTTCCGGGGCTGAGCCCGAGTCCGAGCCCTGGGGTCGGGCGAAGCGGAGTTCGTCGTCTTCCGGGGCTGAGCTCGAGTCCGAGCCCTGGGTCGGGCGGAGCGGAGTTCATCGTCTTCAAGAGCTGAGCCTGAGTCCGAGCCCTGGGTCGGGCGGAGCGGAGTTCGTCGTCTTCTGGGGCTGAGCCCGAGTCTGAGCCCTGGGTCGGGCGGAGCGGAGTTCGTCGTCTTCAGGGGCTGAGCCCGAGTCCGAGCCCTGGGTTGGGCGGAGCGGAGTTCGTCGTCTTCAGGGGCTGAGCCCGAGTCCGAGCCCTGGGTCGGGCGGAGCGGAGTTCGTCGTCTTCTGGGGCTGAGCCTGAGTCCGAGCCCGGGGGTTGGGCGAAGCGGAGTTCGTCGTCTTCCGGGGCTGAGCCCGAGTCCGAACCCTGGGTCGGACGGAGCGGAGTTTCCTATGGCGCCTGAGGCCGGGCCTGGCTTCTGTCAGCCTCACTCTGTCGAGTGGCACAACAGTCAGTGCGGCGTAGGCGGCGCTGTCCTCTTGTCAGACCGGTCAGTGGAGCGGCGAAGTGACTGCGGTCACTTCGGCTCTATCGACTGGAGGGCGTGCATCAGGATAAAGGTGTCAGGCCACCTTTGCATTAAATGCCCCTGCGATTTGGTCGGTTGGCGTGGCGATTTGGCTAAGGTTGCTTCTTGGTGAAGACTGGGCCTTGGGCGAGCTGAAGGTGTGTCCATTACTGGAGGGGGGCCTCGGGCGAGACGTAGATCCTCCAGGGTCGGCTGCCCTTGCCCGAGGCTGGGCTCGGGCGAGGCGTGATCGCGTCCCTCGAATGGACCGATCCTTGACTTAGTCGCACCCATCAGGCCTTTGCAGCTTTGTGCTGATGGGGGTTACCAGCTGAGATTTAGGAGCCTTGAGGGTACCCCTAATTATGGTCCCCGACAGTAGCCCCCGAGCCTCGAAGGGAGTGTTAATACTCGCTTGGAGGCTTTTGTCGCACTTTTTTTGCAAGGGGACCAGCCTTTCTCGGTTGCGTTTTGTTCCGGTGGGTGCGCGCGAGCGCACCCGCCGGGTGTAGCCCCCGAGGCCTCGGAGGGGTGGTTTGACTCCTCCGAGGTCTTAATGCCTCGCGCAATGCTTCGGCTGGTCTGGTTGTTCCCTCATGCGAGCTGGCCGTAGCCCGGGTGCACGGTCGGGTCCCAAGTTCTCGGGCTGGTATGTTGACGCTGTCAACGGTTTGGCCGGAGCCGGGTTTGCGAGAGCAGCCCCCGAGCCTCTGCACAGGGCGAGAGGACGGTCAAGGACAGACTCGACTTTTTTACATACGCCCCTGCGCCGCCTTTCCGCAAGGAGGAGGGGGGAAAGCGCCATGTTGCCCTCGGAGGGCGCCGAACATGGTGTCTCCGGCGAGCTGCTAGCGGGTAATCCGAGTGGACGCCCGTGCCCCATTTGTTAGGGGTCGGCTAGAGGCCCGGAGGCGCGCTCAAAAGTACCTACGGGTGATCTACCGGACCCGGTCCCCTGTCGACGGGGTCCGAGGGCTCGATGCCTCCCTCTGATGGGATTCTGTTACAAGATCGTTCCCGCTGGTCTCGGAAATGTCCTAGGGTACCTCGGGAGCGTAGCCCGAGCCTTGGTTATGTATCGAACGTACCCAGGGTCATCCCTCGCTCTATGTCTGAGGCAACTCTGAACCCTTCGAGGGCCAGCCTATGAACCCCTGATCAGTAGTGGGCGCGGAGCCCGAGTGGCCTAAGGCGGCCGTTGAACCCTTCCGAGGGGCCGGCCTTCAAACCTCTGACCAGTAGTGGGTCTGGAGCCCACGCGCTCTGAGGTGGCTGTTAAACCCCTCCGGGGGGCCAGCCTTTGTACCTCTGATCAGTAGGGAGGCTCGGGGCCTGTTTCCTTCACGGAGAAGGATCCTTTTCGAGGTATCCCCCTTTCCCGGTCCCTGTTGTAAGAGAGAGAAAGAGGAAAAGGAAAAGGATACGAAATTGAATGACGTGGCGTACCTTTTTTGATGCGGTCATTATGGCGAAGGCGAAGCGTCGCTTGCTTCCCCTGCCAGAGGCGCCGCCTGTCCCTCCGCGGAGTTAATGCGACGGGGCGAGTGGTTCGCGAGGTGTCCGTTGCGCGTGCGCGAGCCGTTCGAGGAACGGAACACGGGCGCGCCGTCTTCACGCCGTGAGAGAGGGTTCTCTCGCTGCCCTTGGATGGGACGTAAGCTTGGCTGACGACGTGATCGCTGCTCCTGCCCGCCTGCCACCACCATTACTGCCGGCCCATTTTTGGCCGTATTGACCGTCGCGCCTGGCTGGCACTGCTGGGTCGTACGCAGGGTTGCCTCGAGTCGCGGTACTGGTTCCTCAGTCGAGGAGGCGTGGTAGTGGCGCGAGTGGCGGTGCAGTTGCTCGCACGTAGCAACCGGCGCGCCGGTTGCATGACGCGTGGGCCTGGGCCTCCATGCTGGGTGCGTTGGAAGTCGGAGGGGTGCGCCCACTTGGCGCAGTTGCATGCCGCTTGCACGGTTGTCCGCCCTTCCACCCGCTAGTCTGGGCGAAAGTGGAGGGACGCTTGTAACCGCTGGGCGGTTGCATGCACCGCGCGCGGCGGTTTGGCTTCTTCTGCCCTGTGCCAGCTTGCTTCTACCCCGCGCCATAGGGGGAAGACCTTGGAGCGTGTTGGAGAAGACTCAGCCCACAACGGCTGGGGACGCGAGTAGGGAGAGTCGCCTTTAAAAGGAGGGCGGCCCCCTTGAAAGGCGACCATGTCTCCGTGCTTCCTTATGCATCGTGTCTTTCCACCTTCCGAGCCCCTGGATGGGGGACTCCCGCTGTCCTTCTGCTTTGTCGTTGGAGGAACGCAACTTTGTGGAAGTTGGTACCTTTCAGCCATCGTTCGGCTTCAAGGATTTTCATCACGCGGCCCAACTGGAGGATCTTGAAAATTTCGACGCAGAGGGGGTTCCCCCCTTTTAGCCCCCGAGGGAGGGTCGGGCTTTGCCGAGGCAAGGCTGACCCTTCCTTGATGACTAAACTTTGCGTGGGAACGAGGTATACGAACAACTTGAAAGCATCTTAAGGGTAGAAGCGACGTAGCTGTTGGATGTTCCAAGCGTTGCTGTAGACCTCGCCTTGACTGTTGGCCAGCTTGTACGTTCCGGGCTTCAGAACTTTGGCGATGACGAACGGCCCTTCCCAGGGAGGCGTGAGCTTGTGCCGCCCTCGGGCGTCTTGTCGCAGCCGAAGCACCAGGTCGCCCACCTGGAGGTCTCGGGACCGAACCCCTCGGGCGTGGTAGCGTCGCAGGGACTGCTGGTACCGCGCCGAGTGTAGTAAGGCCATGTCCCGAGCCTCTTCCAGCTGGTCCAATGAGTCTTCTCGACTAGCTTGATTGCTTCGGTCGGCGTAGGCCTTCGTCCTCGGGGAACCGTATTCTAAGTCTGTGGGCAAGATGGCCTCGGCCCCATAGACTAGAAAGAACGGCGTGAAGCCCGTGGCTCGACTCGGCGTTGTCCTCAGACTCTAGACCACCGAGGGGAGTTCCTTCATCCATCGCTTGCCGAACTTGTTGAGGTCGTTGTAGATCTGAGGCTTGAGTCCTTGTAGAATCATGTCGTTGGCACGCTCTACTTGCCCATTCGTCATGGGGTGAGCCACGGTGGCCTAGTCCACCCGAATGTGGTGATCCTCGCAGAAGTCCAGGAACTTTCTGCCGGTGAACTGGGTGTCGTTGTCGGTGATGATGGAGTTCGGGACCCCAAAGCGATGGATGAGGTTGGTGAAGAACGCCACCGCCTGTTCGGACCTGATGCTGTTTAGGGGTCGGACCTCGATCCACTTGGAGAATTTGTCGATGGCGACCAACAGGTGCGTGTAGCCCCCGGGTGCCTTCTGCAAGGGGCCGACGAGGTCCAGACCCCACACAGCAAAAGGCCAGGTGATGGGTATCGTCTACAGGGCCCGAGCGGGCAGGGGGGTCTACCTTGCGTAGAACTGACACCCTTCGCAGGTGCGGACAATTCTAGTGGCATCGGCCACCGCCGTCGGCCAGTAGAAACCTTGTCGGAAGCGTTTCCAACAAGGGCTCGAGGTGCTGCGTGATGGCCGCAAGCCCCCGAGTGTATCTCTTGTAGGAGCTCCTGGCCTTCGGCGATGGAAATGCATCGCTGGAGGATGCCTGAGGGGCTGCGGTGGTAGAGTTCCTTCCCATCCCCCAGCAAGACAAACGACTTGGCACGCCGCGCCAATCGTCGAGCTTCGGCTCGGTCGAGGGGTAGCTCTCCTCGGTGGAGATATTGCAGGTACGGGGTCTGCCAGTTTCGATTTGGCGTGACCCCGCTTCGCTCCTCCTCGATGCGCAGTGCCTCACCCTCGGGGGCCGAGGGTACCTTGGGCCGAACCGAGGGTGCCTCGGGCTGGGCCGAGGGTGCCTCGGGCTGAGCCGAGGGTACCTCGGACTGAGCCGAGGGTGCCTCAGGTTGGGCCGAGGGTGCCTCGGTCCGAGCCAAGGGTACCTCGAACTGAGCCAAGGGTGCCTCAGGCTCGACCGAGGCCTTCTCGGGCTCGGGCGTGTCGTCGGTCTTGACGGAGGGTTGATGCAGGTCTCGGGAGAAGACGTCCGGGGGAACCGTTGTTCGCCCCAAGGCTATTTTAGCCAGCTCATCCGCAGTCTCGTTGTAGCGTCGGGCGATGTGGTTGAGCTCGAGCCCGTAGAACTTGTCTTACAGGCGCCGAACCTCGTCGCAGTAGGCTTCCATCTTCGGGTCGCGGCAGTGGGAGTTCTTCATGACTTGGTCGATGACGAGTTGTGAGTCACCGCGAGCATCGAGGCGTCGGACCCCTAGCTCGATGGCGATGCGCAACCCGTTGACCAGAGCCTCGTACTCAGCCACATTGTTGGACGCCGGGAAATGGAGGCGTAGCACGTAGCGTAGGTGCTTTCCGAGGGGCGAGATGAAGAGCAGGCCTGCGCCTGCTCCTGTCTTCATCAGCGACCCATCGAAGAACATGGTCCAGAGTTCCGGTTAGATCGGAGCTGTTGGGAGCTGGGTGTCGACCTATTCAGCCACGAAGTCCGCCAAGACCTGGGACTTGATGGCCTTCCGAGGGGCGAACGAGATCGTTTTGCCCATGATTTCCACCGCCCACTTTGCAATCCTACCCGAGGCCTCTCGGCACTGGATGATCTCCCCCAGGGGGAAGGATGACACCACAGTTACCGGATGAGACTCGAAGTAGTGTCGCAACTTCCGCCGCGTCAGGATCACCGTGTACAACAGCTTCTGAATTTGTGGGTAGCGGATCTTGGTTTTGGACCGTACCTCACTGATGAAGTAGACTGGCCTCTAGACGGGCAATGCATGCCCCTCTTCTCGTCTCTTAACCATAATCGCGGTGCTAACCACCTGAGTGGTCGCGGCGACGTAGATCAAGAGAGCTTCTCCGGCAGCGGGAGGCACCAGGATGGGCGCGTTCGTGAGGAGTGCCTTCAGGTTCCCGAGGGCTTCCTCGGCCTCAGGGGTCCAAGTCAAGCACTTGGCCTTCCTTAAGAGGCGGTACAGAGGCAGGCCTCTTTCGCCGAGGCGTGAGATGAAGCGGCTCAGAGCCGCAAGGCATCCCATGACTCTCTGTACGCCTTTCAAGTCCTTGATTGGCCCCATGCTGGTGACGGCTGCGATCTTCTCCGGGTTGGCCTCGATGCCCCGCTCGGAGATGATGAACCCCAAGAGCATGCCTCGGGGAACCCCGAAGACACACTTTTCGGGATTGAGCTTCACGCCTTTCGCCTTGAGACACCGGAATGTCACTTCAAGGTCGGAAAGGAGGTCGGAGGCTTTCCTTGTCTTGACTACGATGTCATCGACGTAGGCCTCGACCGTCCGGCCAATGTGTTCGCCGAACACGTGGTTCATGCACCGTTGGTACGGTGCACCCGCATTCCTCAAGCTGAACGGCATGGTAACATAGCAGTACATACCGAAGGGTGTGATGAAAGAAGTCGCGAGCTGGTCGGACTCTTTCATCCTAATTTGGTGATACCCCGAGTTGGCGTCGAGGAAAGACAGGGTTTTGCACCCAGCAGTGGAATCCACGATTTGGTCGATGCGAGGCAGAGCGTAGGGAACCTTCGGACATGCTTTTTTTAGACCAGTGTAGTCTACACACATCCGTCATTTCCCTCCTTTCTTTCTCACAAGCACAGGGTTGGCAAGCCATTCGGGATGGAATACCTCTTTGATGAACCCTACCGCCATTAGCTTGTGGATCTCCTCGCCTATGGCTCTGCACTTTTCTTCATTGAATCGGCGCAGAGGCTGCTTTATGGGTCGGGCTCCAGCTCGGATATCCAGCGAGTGCTCGGCGACATCCCTCGGTATGCCGGGCATGTCCGAGGGACTCCACGCGAAAACGTCGGCGTTCGCGCGGAGAAAGTCGACGAGCACTGCTTCCTATTCGGGATCGAGCTCGGAGCCGATCCGGATCTGCTTGGAGGCGTCGCTGCTGGGGTCGAGGGGGACGGACTTAATCGTCTCCGCTGGCTCGAAGTTGCCGGCGTGGCGCTTCACGTCTGGCACCTCCTTAGAGAGGCTCTCTAGGTCGGCGATGAGGGCCTTGGATTCGGCGAGGGCCTCGGCGTACTCCACGCACTCCACGTCACATTCGAACGCGTGTCGGTACGTGGGGCTGACGGTGATGACCCCGTTGGGGCCCGACATCTTGAGCTTGAGGTAGGTGTAGTTGGGGACGACCATGAACTTCGTGTAGCATGGCCTCCCCAGTACTGCGTGGTAGGTTCCTCGGAACCCGACTACCTCGAACGTGAGGGTCTCCCTTCGGAAGTTGGAGGGTGTCCCGAAGCAGACGGGAAGATCGAGTTGTCCGAGGGGCTGGACGCGCTTCCCGGGAATGATCCCATGGAAAGGCGCATCGCCTGCCCGGACCGATGACAGATCAACGCGCAGGAGCCCGAGGGTCTCGGCGTAGATGATGTTGAGGCTGCTGCCTCCGTCCATGAGGACCTTGGTGAGCCTGACGTCGCCGATGACGAGGTCGACAACGAGCGGGTATTTCCCCGGGCTCGGCACGTGGTCGGGGTGGTCGGCTTGGTCGAAGGTGATGGGCTTGTCGGACCAGTCTAGGTAGACTGGCGCCGCCACCTTTACCGAACAGACCTTCCGACGCTCTTGCTTGCGGTGCTGAGCCGAGGCGTTCGCCTCTTGCCCACCGTAGATCATGAAGCAGTTGCGGACCTCGGGGAACTCTCCTGCCTGGTGATCTTCCTTCTTATCGTCGTCGCGAGCCCTACCACCCTCCGCGGGTGGCCCGGCCTTGTGAAAGTGGCGACGAAGCATGGCGCACTCCTCAAGGGTGTGCTTGATGGGCCCCTGATGATAGGGGCACGGCTCCTTGAGCATCTTGTCGAAGAGGTTGGCACCTCCGGGGGGTTTCTGAGGGTTCTTGTACTCGGAGGCGGCGACAAGGTCCGTGTCGGCGGCGTCGCGTTTCGCTTGCGACTTCTTCTTGCCTTTCTTCTTGGCGCTGCGCTGAGTTGACGCCTCGGGGGCATCTTCCGGTGGGCGGCCCTGGGGCTGCTTGTCCTTCCGGAAGATAGCCTCAACCGCTTCCTGGCCAGAGGTGAACTTGGTGGCGATGTCCATCAGCTCTCTCGCCCTGGTGGGGGTCTTGCGACCCAGCTTGCTCACCAGGTCGCGGCAGGTGGTGCCGGCGAGGAACGCGCCGATGACATCTGAATCGGTGATGTTGGGCAACTCGGTGCGCTACTTCGAGAATCGCCGGATGTAGTCCCGGAGAGACTCTCCCGGCTGCTGTCGGCAGCTTTGGAGGTCCCAGGAGTTTCCAGGGCGCACGTACGTGCCCTAGAAATTGCCGGCGAAGGCTTGGACCAGGTCGTCCCAGTTGGAGATCTGCCCCGGAGGCAGGTGCTCCAACCAGGTGCGAGCGGTGTCGAAGAGGAACAGGGGGAGGTTGCGGATGATGAGGTTGTCATCGTCCGTTCCACCCAGCTGGTAGGCCAGCCGGTAGTCCGCAAGCCACAATTCCGGTCTCGTCTCCCCCGAGTACTTTGTGATAGTAGTCGGGGTTCGGAACCGGGTCGGGAACGGCGCCCGTCATATGGCGCGGCTGAAAGCCTGCAGACCGGGTGGTTCGGGCGAGGGACTCTAATCCTCCCCGCTGTCGTAGCGTCCCCCACGCCTGGGGTGGTAGCCTCGGCGCACCCTCTCGTCGAGGTGGGCCCGACGGTTGTGGTGATGGTGCTTGTTGCCGAGGCGACCCGGGGCCACAGGCGCTGTGTTGCGCGTGCGCCCGGTGTGGACCGAGGCTTCCCGCATGAATCGGGAAGTCGCGGCGCGATGTTCCGAGGGGTACCCCTGCCTTCAGGAGGCGGAGCTTTCGGCCCGTCGGACCGCGACGTCCTCCAGGAGATTCTTGAGCTCTCCCTGGATACGCCGCCCCTCGGTGGTTGACGGCTCCGGCATCGCGCGGAGAAGCATTGCCGCTGCAGCCAGGTTCTGGCCGACTCCACTGGAAGCGGGTGGCGGCCTCATCATGACATCGTCGGCGATGCAGTGCTAGAAGCCCTGGGGTGGATGACGCACTTCTCCGGCCGGAGGTTGGCCCGCCCATTCCTACCCGACGTCCCGGCGGATCGGCTCAAGTGTTCCTGCTCCCTCATCGAGCCTGGCCTGCACCCCGCGGATTTGCTCGAGATGTGGGTCATGACCCCCCGCCGGAACGGGGACCACAGCTTGCTCCCGTAGGATGTCAACGCGAGGCACAGGCCTAGGGAGATCACTGTTCTCCGGCATACCAAGATGGTTACCTTCGGAGGGACCCCCTAGATCGACGTGGAAACATTCACTACTTGGGCCGCAGTCCTCGTCGCCGAGGCTGCGGCTACCGTCGGAACAGTCGAAAAGGCAATAGTCGCACGCGGTCATGAAATCCCGCATGGAACTGGGGTTACCAAGTCCGGAGAAATCCCAACAAAAGTCGGGCTCGTCATCTTCCTCGGACCCCGAGGGCCCGTAGGTCGAGTCGTCCGTCAGCCGGTCCCAGGGTCACCGCATACGATACCCCAGAGGGTTTGGACTTGCCTCTACGAGAGCGTCCACCAAAGCGAAGTCGCTTGGCGGGTCGAGGCTGAATCCAAAAGGCGTGAGATGGGAATCGGTGGGTACCTCTTGGTCGACGGGCGGTGACAAAGTCACGTCAGGGACTGACTGCACCGTCGTCTCAGGTACGAGGGTGACGCCCAGCAAGCCTTTCGCGAGCATGCTGGCGTCGTCGGTTTGCTTGGGATTGGCGTGTTGCGGGGAGACGGCGCTCGTCTTCGTCTCTGACACGAGGTCGATGCCCGACGTGCCCCCCGTTGGGGCGCCGGCGCCGTCGACTCGCTCGACAGCCGACGAGGTGCCGCCTCCTGCTTGGCCTTGGTTGCCCCGCCTCCTCCTCCGTCGGCGGGGGAGGGGACGGGGTGAGCTCGAAAGTTGTTCTTCCACCACGCGGGGAAGACGTCGTCGATTTCGCCTCCGGCGGGCGGGCTGTCAGCTGCCATTGTCGTTATCGCACGGCGGGGGAAGGAGTATCATGTCGTAGCTGCCGTCGACGGACATGAACTCAAGACTCCCGAAACGGAGCACCGTCCCGGGCTGGAAAGGTTGCTGGAGACTGCCCATCTGGAGCTTGACGGGAAGCTGTTCATCAACACGCAGCAGGCCCCTACCTGGCGCGCCAACTGTCGGCGTTTCGAGACTGGGGGGGTCCCTGGACCGACGAGTAAATTGTCGCCGCGTGCCCCAGCCCAGATGGGTCGGCGCGAGACGGAGCGCGAAGGGGGGAGACGGGCGTGAGAGGAGGAAATCCCGCGGCCTTCGTGTTTGTCCCGCGCCCAGGTCGGGTGCGCTTGCAGTAGGGGGTTACAAACGTCCACGCGGGAGGGAGTGAGCGGCCTCACGCGAGCGCCCGTCCCGTCCTTTCCCCGCGCGGCCAACCCTCTATAAGAGGGCCCTGGTCCTTCCTTTTATAGTCACAAGGAGAGGATCCAGGTGTACAATGGGGGGTGTAGCAGTGTGCTAACGTGTCTAGCGGAGGAGAGCTAGCGCCCTAAGTACATGCCATCGTGGTAGCCGGAGAGGTTTTGGCACCCGGTTCGTGTGATGTCGTGGCCGTCGGAGGAGCGCTGGAGCCTGGCGGAAGGACAACTGTCGGGGCTATTGAGTCCTTGCTGACGTCCTTTTGCTTCCGTAAGGGGGCTGAGAGCCACCATCGTCATAGAGCGTGCGGGGCGCCATCATTACTTGTCTGGCGGAGCGAGCCAGATGGGACGCCGATCTTGTTCCCCGTAGCCTGAGTCAGCTTGGGGTAGGGTAATGATGGCGCCTCCTGTTGACGTGGTCGGTCCGTGCCCTGGGTTGGGCGATGTGGAGGCTCCTCCGAGGTCGAGGTCAAGTCTGTCTTTCGGAGCTGAGCCCGAGTCCGAGCCCTGGGGTCGGGCGGAGCGGAGTTCGTCGTCTTCCGGGGCTGAGCCCGAGTCCGAGCCCTGGGGTCGGGCGGAGCGGAGTTTGTCGTCTTCCGGGGCTGAGCCCCAGTCCGAGCCCTGGGGTCGGGCGAAGCGGAGTTCGTCGTCTTCCGGGGCTGAGCCCGAGTCCGAGCCCTGGGTCGGGCGGAGCGGAGTTCGTCGTCTTCCGGGGCTGAGCCCGAGTCCGATCCCTAGGTCGGGCGGAGCGGAGTTCGTCGTCTTCAGGGGCTAAGCCCGAGTCCGAGCCCTGGGTCGGGCGGAGCGGAGTTCGTCGTCTTCCAGGGCTGAGCCTGAGTCCGAGCCCTGGGTCGGGCGGAGCGGAGTTCGTCGTCTTCAGGGGCTGAGCCCGAGTCCGAGCCCTGGGTCGGGCGGAACGGAGTTCGTCGTCTTCAGGGGCTGAGCCCGAGTCCGAGCCCTGGGTCGGGCGGAGCGGAGTTCGTCGTCTTCAGGGGCTGAGCCTAAGTCCGAGCCCTGGGGTCGGGCGAAGCGGAGTTCGTCGTCTTCCGGGGCTGAGCCCGAGTCCGAACTCTGGGGTCGGATGAAGCGTAGTTTCCTATGGCGTCGGAGGTCGGTCCTGGCTGCTGTCAGCCTCGCTCTGTCGAGTGGCACAACAGTCGGTGCGACGCAGGCGGCGCTGTCCTCTTATCAGACCGGTCAGTGGAGCGGCGAAGTGACTGCGGTCACTTCGGCTCTATCGACTGGAGGGCGCGCGTCAGGATAAAGGTGTCGGGCCACCTTTGCATTAAATGCCCCTGCGATTTGGTTGGTTGGCGTCGCGATTTGGCCAAGGTTACTTCTTGGTGAAGACTAGGCCTTGGGCGAGCCGAAGGTGTGTCCGTTGCTGGAGGGGGGCCTCGGGCGAGACGTAGATCCTCCGGGGTCGGCTGCCCTTGCCCGAGGCTGGGCTCGGGCGAGGCGTGATCGCGTCCCTCGAATGGACCGATCCTTGACTTAGTCGCACCCATCAGGCCTTTGCAGCTGGCCTTTGCAGCTTTGTGCTGATGGGGGTTACCAGCTGAGATTTAGGAGCCTTGAGGGTACCCCTAATTATGGTCCCCGACAAAAACTAATTATTTTCTGTGGATTCATGAACATATTAAGTTTCTTAGGCTACTATAATATCATGCAAGGACAGTGGAACACCATTTTCCATTTTTGCATCTATACATTATTTTTAAACCATTTATAACTACTTAATGTGCATTAAACAAGTTAAATCACTAACTTAATCATACATGCACCACAATTCATGAAATTTTTACCAGTCACTAAGCATCACACAGAGGGTCCACTATAAAAATTTCAATCCATTTGGAGCAGTGGAGCTAGAGATCCAAAAATAACAATCAAAACAATCATCTTTTTCCTATTTAACATGTTTTAATTAACACACCAAAAAAACAGTGAACAACATATAAGTTTTATATTTTTCCTTAATGGAGTATGACAACATCTAACTAACAAAACAGGTTTCATCATTTTTTAATTTTTATAAATAAAATCATGGAGAGAAGCAAGTTCGTTTATTTTGTAAACTAGTTTTTAAATACGAATTTCTACAGAAAACTTTTCCACTAAACCATACCAACATATAGATCCAATAGTTAGAGCATTTCATAAAGAAGCCAACAAAATAAGTTTCGTGATTTTTGGAGCTCTAAAACTCGAGATATGAATATTTGAAGGAAGAGCAAAAATCTGAAACTTTTGTGTACTCACATCTCGCCTTGGGCCCACTTGTCATTGGCTCAGGGAGTCATCTTCTTCTTCCAGCCATGTGAACAGCAGGAAGAACTGGTAGCCACCATGGCCGGACTTGAGGGAGCAGCGGTAGGAGGCCGTGGGGAGGAGAGCGCCATGGGAGGGAGGAGCTCGATCGGCCCTAGGAGCTGGGCGCCATGGATGGGAGAGTGCAGAGACATCGCGCCATGGTTGGGGGCGCGTGGAGCAGAGAGCTCGCAGGGGCCGTCAGCAATGGAAGACGTAGGGGCAGGGAGGAGCTCTGCGCCTGGGGAGAAGGGCGCCTGCTCTCGCTGCTGGACCAGAGAGGAAGAAGAGAGGAGATGGCGTGAAGGAGAAGGGAGAGAGTGGGCTGCCATTTATAGAGCCAAGCTCTGGACATGTCAGACTGCACCAGCAGGTGGCACGTGCTGCAGTGACGACCTTGGACGACGTGTTTTGACATTTTCCTCTTGGAATCGGATCTTCGTTGCTGCACAAAATATCTTCCTTGATCTATACTCTACAATTGTTGTACAGGACTTGAGGTGATTCGGACACTGGTTAGAGAGTTATAGACCCACGAAAATTGGTGTGTTAGTGGGTTAGAAAACAGTGGAAACTCGTGAAAACTGAATGTCAAAGCATGTCAAACGGAATCGGATGAATTCCATCTTTTAATATGTTGTGCCCCTATTAGTTGTTAACAACTTTAATATTTGGGAAACTTGAGTTGTTCAACAAAAGTTTGGGAACGCGAGACGTCGACCCGAACGACACTGATTTCAGACTTAGAAGAATTCGAATCCTGAAATCAGATTTTTATTCTGTCTTGATGGCACTGTTTGAGATACTTAGAAGTTGAATCAAGGCTTGGTTTAAATACAATATTTGTTGTATAACACAGGTTCTACAACTTTTATTAAAGGTCAAACCTTATATCTTAAATATAAATTAAGGTTTCACTTTGGTCAATGTAGCATCATTATAAAGCTTCAAATTATATTTTTAAGGCAATCGGAGTATTTTCTCGACATTTTTTCAACAAGAACCCTTAATAACTTTTGTTGTAGAGTTCATATAGAGTTGTTTGAGTAATATGGCAAGACTTGGTTGAATTTCAAAATTTACATTTGTTCAGACGAGCAGTTTCGGGCATGTATAGGATTTATCTTTTCATGTGAGTATTTGGTTCTCTATAAATCTTTAGATACACTTGATAGATAGAGATGAATGATGATATAGAGAAAACAAGTCGATTTGCATAAGAATTAATTAGAGGTTCACACAAAGAGATCCTGCGGGAGAATGTGAATTCGGATTAAGTATTTGGACGTAGACCGACTATCGAGACAGCGGATTCGGACATAGATCGGATAACATAACAACTATCGAGAGTCCGAATAAATGAGTCTGGACGGGAGTTACGAGACGATATTGACTTTCGAATTTGCATTTGCTTCGAGAAATAAAAGTTTTAACAGGCTCCAAATTTGGCCTTCTGTGAGACTGAATAACTCCGAATTCGATGAAATGAGAATGAGTAGTCTGGATAATCGAAGACAAACGCGAGCGAGCATAGAAATTTGTACTGAGCATCCGAGATTAAGATAAATCTCCCGACATAACGCGAAATAGACACCTGGGGTGTCACACATTACCCTCGTGAGAGATCTTGAGAGTATCCCATATTTGCTTGGCATTGTCCAAGCCGCTCACTTTGACGTATTCATCCCTGCATAGAGATGCTAGCAAAACAGTAATAGCTTGGGCATTTTTATGTATTTGCTCATTAATAAATACAGTATTGTCAGTTCTATCAAAATGCATTCCATTTTCAACAATTTCCCAAATACTAGGATGGTGGGAAAATAAGTGACTACACATTTTATGACTCCAAAATGAATAGTCCTCTTCATCGAAGTGTGGGGTTTTCTAAGTGGAATAGACAATAAATGGCCATTTGAATTATAAGGGATGCAAGAATCATCAAAGGAATAGTTTTAATTAACCGTTTTCTTTTTCGACGAAGAGTCTTCCCTTGATGAAGAGGAGGAGGCGTTGCTGTCATAGTAGATGACCTTCTTTATGCGCTTTTTCTTCTTCCCATCCCTCTTCTTGTGACTTGAGCCTGAGTCAGTGGGCTTGTCGCCTTTTGGCTCGACGACATAGAGGGTTTCCTTCTCCTTGTCGTTGATCATCATCCCCTTACCTTTATGATCCATCTCTTCGGGCGGTTAGTCCCTTAATGAAGAGTACGACTCTGATACCAATTGAGAGCACCTAGAGGGGGTGAATAGATGATCCTGTAAAAATCAACACTAAATGACACAAACTTGGTTTATGAAATATTAGTGGAATCAAAACCAAGGTGCTATGTCTAGAGAGAAAGAGATGACTTCTTCACTTAATTGCTCTTAACAAGGTGAGTATTAAACATAGAGCAATTATCAAGTGAGTAGAAGCAGAGAGAATCGCACACTAATAACAACAGATGACACAACGATTTTATATCGTGGTTAGTCCAAGTAGAACACTTGCCTACTTGAATACCATGGTTTTCTTCCTTATAGCAGAAGTTCCAACAGACGAGGGTTGCACTCAACCCCTTTCAAGCGATCCAATGATCCACTTGAATACCATGGTTTTCTTCCTTATAGCAGAAGTTCCCTTTATGAGGAATCTCCACAAGTTGGAGCCTCTCACCCTTACAATATTGATCACAATGAAAACCACAAGAGTAAGGGAGGGAATAGAAACACACACAAGAGCTAGAGTCACAGCAATGACACACACACAAGTCAAGAAACGAGCACACAAACACAGCGCAACGAGTTCACAACTCAACAAGTGCTCAAATCTCAATCACAATGATCCGGATGCGTGGTTGCAGAGTCTAGGCATCTTAGGATGTTCAATGGAGGCTTGGTGTTCTGCTCCATGCACCTAGGGGTCTCTTTTATAGCCCCAAGGCAGCTAGGAGCCATTGGAGCTCCATTTGGTAGGCAGTTCTTGCCTTCTGTCCGTGGGCACACCGGACATTGAACAGTACGTGCACAGGACGCGGTAGAGAATCGCCTGATTGTATGGTTTTCTTTTCTATGGGGCAATGGACGGTCCGGTGTGGGGCACCGGACGGTTCGGTGCACCATATGACCGTTGGCCCTTGGTCGATGTGGCAAGTAGCCGTTGCACGGCTGGTACACCGGACTGTTCAAAACCTCGTGCGGACTGTCCAGTGAATTATAACCGATGTAGCCAGGAAAACCCGAGAGCAGAGAGTTGTGCGGACTGTGCACTAGACTGTCCAGTGGGTGGCACCGGACCGTCCGGTGCTATGCAGTCCAGCACCTTTTCTACGTTCCTTCCTTTGTCTTCCTTTGATTCTTTTGGACTTCACTGAGCTGAGTCCCTGGCACTTAGACAAATATGTTTAGCATATAAAACAATTGACTAAGCTTCTAGAACTTACCTTCATACTTGATCCATCTAGATATACCCGCTCAACATTTTTTAGTTCTCACCTGTGTATTGTGCATCTAATCACCAAAACAATATAGAAATGGCCCAAGGGCCCATTTCCCTTTCAGGATCCCATATTGAAAGCACCACAGCCAGGAGTATCATTCTGATTATACATTGCAGCCGAAGATAAAGTTATTGGAGCTGTTCTGACACAAGAAGCCGAAGGAAAGGAACATGTGGAAACCTACCTAAGTCGGAGGTCGGTGGACGCTGAAACACGGTACACTTTCATTGAGAAGTTATGTCTTTGCTTGTTTTATGTCTACACCAAATGTAGGTGTTATTTTCTATCTAGTCATTGCATTGTTTCTGGTCAAACCGATGTGATCAAATACATGTTGCAAAACATGATCATGAGTGATAGAATTGGTAAATGGGCTTATGCACTTATAGAATATGACTTGGCCTATGAACCATTGAAATCTATGAAAGGCTAGGTCGTAGCAGATTTATTGTAGAACATCGGATTGATGATACTCATAAACTAGACATATCATACCTCACTGTTACTCCCTAGACTTTATATTTTGATGGATCGGTTTGTAATGAAGGACAAGGAATTGGCATCGTGCTTGTTTCACCAAGTAATACCTCCTTCGACTTCTCTAGTTGATTAAAAACTTACTGCACTAACAATCAAGCTGAATATGAGGCCCTTTTGTTTGGCTTGGAGCTTCTAAACTGTATGGGAGTAAAACATGTGAAGGCATTTGGTGATTCTCAACTGGTTGTCCAACATGTATTAGAAGAGTATCAATGTTTAGATGGTACTCTAAATAGTTATCTTGAATAGTGCTAGGGCATAATTCATTCTTTTGACGAATTCAGCATTCGGCACATATCAGGGTTGAGAATTGCAGAGCTAACAATTTAGCGCAAGATGTATCAGGTTATCGGATAAAGCGAGGGAAATTTCACAACACTGAAAATCTGATAACCGGTGCCGCACCAGATTCCCAGGTCTCGGATCGTCCAGGTGTGGGAGCCGGACCATCTGACGTTGCCAGGAAAGTTCTCCTCATTGATTCGGCTGGTAATGAAGCCAATGCAAGCGATTGGAGGACACCCATAATTAATTATCTACGAAATCCCAGTCTTAGGATGGATCGGAACGTTCAGCGTACGGCTTTCAAGTATGTTTTAATGAGTGATGAACTCTACCGCTGAACAGTCAACGATGTCCTGCTTAAATGGGGTCTAGGTAATGCTATATTAGCCATGGTCGAAGTACATGAGGGGATTTGTGGTACCCATCAATCGGCTCCAAAGATGAAGTGGTTATTGCAAAGATCTGGCTTCTATTGGCCTAACATGATAGCCGATTGTTTCAAGTACTACAAAGGATGCCAAGTATGTCAGAAATTCGGTGACTTACAGTTGGTCCCCGCAGCCGAATTGCATTCTATCATTAAGCCTTGGCCTTTCATAGTATGGGGATTGGACTTTATAGGAGAGATTCATCTTTCTTCATCAAAAGGGCATCGGTCTGTGTTAGTTGCCATTGACTACTTTACCAAATGGACTAAAGTCGTTGCTCTAAAGAACATGACACAGATGGAGGTAATTGAGTTCATAAATGAGCATATTATTCATAGATTCGGTATTCCCTAGACTTTGACTACAGACCAGGAGGCTTCTTTTATGTCAAAGGAGGTACGTGAGTTTGCTGAATTATACAGAATTAAATTGCTCAATTCATCTCTGTATTATGCTCAAGCCAATGGACAGACCGAGTCTAGTAATAGGACATTGATTAGCCTGATAAAAAAGAAGATATCTGATCATCCTAAGCTTGGCATAAGATTTTGTCCAAAGCTTTATGGGCTCATAAAATATCTAAACACCATGCTACTAAAGTATCTCCATTTGAGCTTGTCTATGGGCAGGAAGCAGTGTTACCTATAGAGATAAGTTTAAATGTTGTTAGGTTCGCCAAGCAAAATGATCTAACTGTCGGTGATTATTATAATTCAATGATGGACAATATTGATGAAGTGACCGACAAGAGAGTGACAACCTTAGGAGAAATAGGAAAGGACAAGATCATGGTCGCCAAAGCTTACAACAAGAAGGTCAAGGCTAAATCATTCCAAGTAGGGGACCTGGTATGGAAGACCGTCTTGCCTCTATGGAGCAAAGACCGGAAGTTTGGGAAGTGGTCGCCAAGCTGGGAAGGGCCTTATAAGGTCACACAGGTGATGTCTAGTAACGCCTACTTGTTGCAAACATTACAAGGCAAAGACTTGCCCAAGGCATTAAACAGGTGTTTCCTCAAGAAGTACCATCCTAGTATGTGGCAAGATGCCTAACGAAACCGATGTGATCACATCGTGTTAGTTGCTTTTGGTTCGCTCAGCTCCACCAAAAGGCAGGGGGCATATGTTGGGCACCAAAATGTACGAGCGGATGGTCCGAACAGTCCGCACTGGTGGTGCGGACAGTCCACGCGCGCAGAATTAGTTAAGGTTTCGAGTTTATTGCAGAATTTGTTAGCTAAAACCGCGGATTTAGCTCGGGATATGGATTGAAACGGGTGCAAACCTCCCCTCTATATATACATAGAGGACTACGGTCGATTAATCATCAACAATCGAATCAATAATCAGTTTACATCTTGTTTTTACCTTAGGCATTAGGAGTAGTTCTAGTTTAGACCTAGATTAGCCTTCGTCAACCCTAAATTCTCTGCTTCTCTTTGGCTCTACGTTGATTAGAGGTGTTTAGGGTGGCCTGCCAACCCTAGACGAAGCCTAGGATCTCTCCTCCCTGACGGGGTCCCTCCCAAGAGCGAGATCCAGGCGTTGCCGGCGAACTCCGCCGCCCCTGTGCACGCGCGGACCGTCCGGCCTCTAGGCGCAGACCGTCTGGCCTGTCAGGCAGACAACCTACCTCTGCGCCAGGTCGCGGACCGTTCGACCCCTGGCCGTGGACCGTCTTCGCCTCCGTAGAGAGCACCGCTGCCGGTTCTCAACGCAGTGATTGGCGCCCCGATCGGCGTCAACAGTCGCTTTGCTGGCCGATCATGGTGACCGGCCTTTTGTTTACATGTCTAGACAAGCTTTAATCAGTCGATCAAAAGTTGGCCAGCTTTAATCAGCTAACTAGTTGCCTTTGTTAAATTTTGCTTCCACGTACCTAGTTTGGGTCATCGTGACTTCGAGGTACATGATCGTTGTTGTCCCTATGTGCTGCCAGAATGTCCGTGAGAACTACCTGGATTGTCTGTCAGTGATCTAGATCGTCCCGCTGACCAGCCGGGCCGTCCGTGATGCGTAGAACAGGGAGCTTGCCTCGACCACTTGTTTGCATTTGCCCCCTGCATTGTCAGACCTAATGGTGATATTTAACATCTCTTTTTGTCTAGGGTCTTCTCAGCAACAACTTTCCTGTAATAGTTTTTTGTGTTTTCATCGAGGACCCGAGGGTCACCGATGATGATGCCCTTGTCTTTGTCTTCATCGGCCACATTCGATCAAACCAAGACTTTCTTATCATTAAAATCCATTACATTGACAGGAAAAGGTTCTTGTTGACCTTCATTAATGGACGATTGTATTTGCTGACAAAACACATTACAATCATTAGTGGCATGAGAAAAGGAGTTATGCCACTTACAATAAGCATGTGACTTGAGCTCGTCAACGGATGGGATAGTATGATTTATTTTAATATTGCCACTTTTGAGTAATTTGTCAAATATTTTATCATATTTAGCAATATTAAAAGTAAACTTAACCTCCTCCTGCTGATTCTTCTGAATTGGTGCAAAGAGGAACAAGCTGGTGGTTTGTCCTTTGTCGACCAAACTAATTCAACAGCATATATTTCTAGAAACTCATCTTCTGAACTACTTTCATGACACTCAACTATGTGAACATTGTGACAAGTCCCTTAGATGTATCTTTGCTTCGGCTCTCACAAACCAAAGTCCTCTAATGTAACTGAGCAAGTGTAAAACATTGAACGCCCTCTAATTTCTCTTTTAAATATGACCACATCCCATTAAAAGCCAGCCTAGCTAATTGTTTTTCTACAACATTAATTTGGGAACATAGATTTCTAGTGTCCTGGAGTCTCTAGATGTAATCATTAATTGACTCATCCTGTCCCTGACACAATGCTACCAAGTCTACCAGGTCTAACTCATACTCCCCGGAGAAAAGATGGATATGGAGTTTTTGCTCTAAACCCACCAAGAGTAGATTGAATTAGGTGGCAGGGTGGCATACCATGCAAAAGTTGTACCAGTTAAGGATAGTGAAAATAAGCGAACACAGAAAGCCTTCCTATTGGATAATTCTTCTAGTTGTGCTAGAAACTAACATATGTGTTCATGTGCGCTTTTGCCCTAGTCACCCAAAAAAATTGAAAATTCGGGTATCCTTGTCCCTTGTGGGTATGGGTCATAGTCAAATCGGTTGTCATAGGGTTTTCGATACGACTGCCCCCATGGGTCATATTGACTCTGAGTTTGTATCTGAATGACCAAGTTATTTCCTCCCTTATTATATCAATGGAAGCCGGTGATAACCCATTGGCCCTTTGGTCAACAGTGCGGGCATTTGTGTTTCGTTAGGTCATCCCCTTGCCCATGGGTTTGGGTTCTGTGGGTCATTAATACTTGCCCTAGCCACCTCATAATGTATGTTAAATCTTTCTGACCTTCTAGGGGCCAAAAAGTGCTTGCCCCACGTGTTCGTGAGGCCACGCCATCATGTTCAGGAGCCATGGAAGGTAAGGGGAAGCTTGGCTGAGGTGGGTGTAAGGATTGCTGGTAATAATCGACATCATGTTCTGCGTACCCCACGCCGGACGGTCTAGTATGATACGTGGACGGTCCGGACATATACTCAGACAATCAAGCGTGCTATGCAGACGGTCCGGTTGTGTACTTGGATGATCCGATGTCATACGTGGACGGTCCAACTATGTTAGTTAGACCTTGTGCAGAATATGGTGGTCCTAGCATGGATCTCGGTGGCTTGTCACGAAAGATGGAGACAACCGCAGCTTGGTTGGACAGTCCGAGCTTAGGCCCAGATGGTTTGACCGTGTGCAGGTTTGTGGGTTTATCCCAGATTGGTGGAAAAGGTTGTGGTTGTCCAACACATGAGTTCATTGGCACACCATACAATGGTTGGGGTTGTGAACACCCATTTGCATCTGACAAATTGTGTGTACCGTTCTGAGTATCAACATCATATGATGGAAAATTGGGAATGATGGATTTTTCAAACACATACACTAGTCTCCTATAATCCTCTTGCATACCCCCTAATACTTGTTGCATTTGCTCCCGTTATTCATCTTTGTAAGATCTAAGAGATTGGACATCGTTTGTGTTACTTACATTGGGGGCGGTTGTAGTAGGTGGCAGCAATGCCAGGTCAGTCTCCCATTGCCGAACGAATTTCTGATGCCTGTCCACCTTGCAATTGGCCAGGTACTTTACCATGGCCTCCTTGATCAGCTGCTTCTTATGCTCCTTGAATTCCTGCTGATCTTCCGCCGACAGATTCTTCATAGTCAACTCAATGATGTTGCTCAGGGAGATGCCGGAGTGACCCTTTGAATCGACCACATGGGACCGATCTATGCTAGGTCACACCTCTTGTTCCCTAGCAGAGTCACCAAAAAAGTGTGTTGGCTTGGATTTAGGGCCAAACACTAGGGGTTGTACTGCCTGACGGTGCTCTCTACGGCGGCGCGGACAGTCCACGACACGGGGCCAAATGGTTCGTGACCCTACGGCAAGAGTAGGTCTCCTCTACTCGCTGGACAGACGATCCGCGCATGCAGAGGGTCGAAGAACCCTAGATCTCGCCTTCTGGGAGGGACCCCGTCAGGGAGGAGAGTTCCAGGGGGTGCCCCGGGATCAGTAGGTCACCCGGGTCATCCCTAGACAATGTATAGTCGACGAGGATGGAGATTTGAGGTTGGCAAAAGCTAATCTAGGTCTAAGTTACACCTACTCCTAATGTGATGAAGAATAAAGATAATAAATTAGATTTATTGATTGGTTCGATTGCTGGTGCGCGCAATCAGTCGTACCCCTTCATATATGTAGGGGGAGGTCTGGACCCGTTCCTAGGCATTCCCTAACAGAATCCACGTGATTAGATGGATAAGCATGCACGTAAAAAGAGGTTTTATTTCCTTAATTAATCCTATCACGGACTGTCTGGGCTAACCCGTGGACTGTCTGGGGTGCGGACCATCTGGGCCACATGGCCAGACCATCCGGCCATCCTAGGTGCCACATATTGTGCTCAACAGCGGCACTGAAGCTCTAACGCGCGACACTACCATTCCCCGCACTGCCGCTTGTTCTGCATGTGCTTCTCTAGAAACTGGTTGGTGCATCCAATCGACACTGGATTGGGTTGTTCCTGTTGGAGTGTTTTTAGTGTCCCTTGGTGTCTGGATTGAATTCTGAAATAAGTCACGTGTGCTCAAGATTGAGAAATTTTAGTGGCTTCCATTCACCCCCCTCTGGCTACCTTTCTGGTCCTTCACTTGTGCTCTTCACACATTAGACATATACCTTTGTTTGATGAAGTGGATTCTTTTTTACCCATCTTCCATGACATTTTGAATGGCACTGAGTTGTCAATGATAAGCCTTGGGTCATTGTGCTCAAGTCCTCCATATTGTGAAGGATGGTGATGATGCTTGTATATTTATTTTCCGATAGCATATAGATGATATTCCTCACAATATCTGCATCAAGTAGCTTACTTATGTTAATAGAGTTGATATCATTGATGAAGCTATTCAAACTAGAATACATATCTTAAATAAGCTCATTTTCTTTCATTTAAAAATAATCATCACTATACATACCTAGACAATTTTTTCTCATGGACATTGCTTGTGCCATCATGGAGTTCATATAATTCTAACCAAATTTCATTAGCTTTCATAAGTGCAAATATTTAGTTAAAAATTTTACATGCTAATAGATTGAAACAAATAATTTTTAGCTCAAACATTTAGATGAATTTTCTTTTCATCACTCGTGGTTGGTTTCTTGGGATTCTTAAATGGGTTTCATCCTGTCACGAGTGACTCTCCAAACATCTAGGTCAACATCTTCTAGGTAGCAAGCCATTCTAGCACTATAATATGGAAAGTTAATGACATTTAAGTGAGATTGCCTAGATGTATCCATCCTTCCTTCTCTAAATAGCATTGGCTCAACGGCGGTTAAGACAAAAAGTTCTAAATGAGCCACTAGCTCTGGTACCAATTAAAGGAACACTTGATGCCTAAGAGGACGGTGAATTAGGTTATCTAATTTCTCTCTATAAATATGGCCTCCGTTTTTTGCCTAGTCAAACCTGTGCAATAAAACCATGCTTTATTATGTGCATGTATGGTTTTGACTAAGTGTTGATATCCCTACTACAAATAAGTTATGCATACTAGGTACCAAACATGTCCACTAACCTATAACTAAAACTAGGAAGGTAAAGAACACAACCAAAGTAACAAATATAAATGTAGTAGCTTAAGTGCAATAGAGATACAAACTCAGATTGACACACCGGTATTTTTACAGAGAAATCGAGAAACGCACAAGAGTCCCCTAATCCTCATTGGACCCTAATGCAAGGGAAAGCCCACACAAGAGCCAAGCTCCCGAACAAGTAACTTAATGTATAGCTTTGGGACTTTTTCCATGTGCAAGTGGTCCTTCAGTTGTAGCCTCTCTCAGATGCTCTTTGTCGTCTCCACTACCGAGTTTCCAGCGGAAACACTGTGGGCCTCGTTCCCTTCAGTACAAGGTGGCTGCCACAACAAAAATGTTGTTGATATGATCTCACAAGACTTACACACTCGGTACAACTATTACAATGTCGTGTGCAAGCATGAATTGTAGGAGGAGTCTATGTCCCACTTCTAATCACTAGACAAAATCTAGAGCAAATGCTAATCATAGCGGACTAACTAATCTAAACACTTTGCAAAGCACTTATGCTAATCATCGAGTGATTTCTTAAGCACTTTGGTGTCTAGAGATACTACGTATGAGTCTCAACTCACTTTGCATCTTCCTCAACTCCCGTGCATCATAAATGGCTCGTTGGTGTCCTATTTATAGCTTTAAGGAGTGAACTAGCCATTGAAAAACTAGCATAACCATTGAAACTTTAGCAGACAAGGTAGGCTGACAGGGGCCATGGCCCCCCTAACAAAAGGAAAACTTTTTTGTAGTTGTATATCTATGGCTAAAATAAAAAAAAGTTAGTTTATAATAAGTTAAAATTTATTATGTACTTAGCACATATATATGTTAATTGTTATGACTTGTGATTATTGTATATTGTATACTAATTAGTTGATTATACTAAGTGACTATTGTAGAAGCTAAGTGTTTTATACTAAGTGAGTAGAGTTTGAATTCTCCACATCCCATTTTTATTTGATATTTTCCGCATGGGAGTAAATTTATTTGCTTGCTACGCTCGCTCAAGGAGACGACGTATGAAAAAACTCACACTTAAATATAGTAGAGAATAGATATACATATACTCTATTTATTAACATCACAACTATTTATAATTATATATGTGTTGGCCCCTCCTAAGGAAAAATACTGGCTATGTCCCTGACGTCCATGCATCTATAGGAAACCTCTATGCTAATGCAAGAAACTTTAAGCGTTACTATTTTGTTCTGCCAATGATGCATTTATAACCATTCCTTGCTCATGTGTTTGGTTTATTATTGTTCATAACTAAGGCTGTTGCTAGCCATAAACCCACAGGTCTCATTAGGCACCATTCTCACTCTTCTTGATATGAAAGCACATGATGATCGACTGACTTTCTTATGCTCATTAACATATGCAATGGCCATGTTGTTCCCATAACTTGCAACTATTTACTTTGACTTATATATGTTCCCATATATTTAAATTTAATTAGATGTTTTACGTATTTAATTTAATTTAGTATGTTTCTTGTGTAAGTAGTAAGGTAGCCGGGACCAAAGAGTGCGACATGTTTGCTACCACTGAGCTCAAAATGTGGCACCTACACCATGTCCTTTTAGTTAACATCAAATAAAGTTATATGTGTAGCGATGAATCATATTTGGATGTACCTCGGTTTCCGACCGATCATGGTAGCCATGATCCCCAAAGATAGAATTCTTGTTTGGAATGTTGGGTGTCTGTTGGGGACTTGTTCTCAAATGCTATGAGTTAAGAACGAGGCAACACAAAAAGAAGTTAATGGTTAATGCCCTTCGTCCTTCGAAGCATTATTTCCCTTAGGATATAACGATCTTCGGACGAAGGTCATGAAGGACGTACCTTCATCATCACAGTATATGTTAATGGAAGAAGAAGCATATGAAACACGAGGCATAACATGAATAATCATATGACATTATGAGTATATCTTCATTATATTATCATAGATGAATAAGAACAATATTGAATTACATTTATACCTTCGGCTTGACAGAAGGTAAAAGTCCAAGCGTGACGCACGAGCGAATACAAGTCAGCGTGAACAGTACAGGGGTACTGTTCATCTATTTATAGGCACGGGACGCAGCCCGGTCAAAATTACATTTATGTCCTCTACAACTAGTTACAATCATGACACAAATTACCATGGGTCGATTAGTCCTTTCCTCTTTAAGTCGGTGCAGCCCTTCGTCTCAAGGCATGTTGCTATGACAAAGCTCCATGTATGGTAGCTTCAGCGTGTACCTTCGCGCTATGTTTGCTTCTGTGCTGATCTTTCGAAGGTGTTTCTTCTTAAAGGACCTTTGGCGATGAAGCAGACCCCCAACAGTAGCCCCTTCGTGGTGCTAGATCGTTTTTCGTAACGAGCTTGATCCTTGAAAAATCTCCAAGGCTTCGGAATGCCGAAGGTCCGAAAAACACCTTCCCTGAGCACGTTGCTGAGAAACGATTAAAATATTCCGAGCGCGAGGTGGCCCACCATGCGGCGGGTACACACGGTCTGGCGATTCTCCCCCAAGCGCCGAGTGGTCCACCATTCAGCGGGTGCGTGTAACTGTTCAGCGGGTGTGGGAAACTTGGCGATTCACCTTCCCACCTGCAACACTATATAAGCAGACGGGTTGGTGTGAAGTTACCACAACATTCATTGTCATTGCACTGTTGTGCTGTTGAAAAATTTAACCATAGCCGAAGCTTTTTCACTGCATTCTCGAGCAAAACATCATCTTGATTTAGCTTCGGCAAAAGAAAGAGCTTCGTCAAAAATGTAAAAATCATTAGCTTCATAAAAACCGCAAAAAATTCATCATCAGATGGCCATAGTACGCTCGACTGCAAGGGTGACCCATGAAGGAGAGGAGGCTGAAGCTACCGAGACAGCCCCGATCTCCGAAATTATGAGGCAATCGGGATTGGTTGTGACAGAGGAAGCTATTGACGAAGGTGCACCTACTGCCGAGACTGAACAAGCTGACATCGAAGAAGAAAATGTTGATGAAGAAGAGGAAGATTATAACATTATGATCCCATCAAAATACAGCCACTTAGACTTTGAAAAATCTACTGTGTCTGAGGCTGATGTACCCATGATGATGAAGTTGGGTTACTGTAACACCCCAGGTGTTACTTAGGGTCTTCACTCAAGCCTACACTAGTGAACCCATCATCACATGTGGTTTAATTTGAGCAAAAGACACCAAACTAGGGGGTCAAGATCCTAAGTAGGTGTAACCCATCTTAGAAGTCATGCCTTGGCCTTATCATGCACCGAAAGAGGAGAGAAGGGCTCAAACCCTAATTCAAATCCCTTTAGGCAAATGGAGCCCTAGAGGGGATTATAGCAAAAAGGTTATGTAAACCACATTATCATGACTTGGGTTAATTATAAAAGTTGTAGTACACTTAATACCCTACAAAAAATAGTAAGAGAGTGACCCCAAAAATGTTTCAGAAAAACCCCAAAAACGTCACCAAAGAGAAGGGCATAAAAGAAAAATCAGATTTCTCTCAATTTCAAAACCAGCCCTCTTTCAAAGATCAAACATGTTCACATTTTTCCAAACCTCAAAACCATAGGGCCCAATTGAAAAAATGACGCCTAAAGACCCCTAGAACACCCTGGAAAAATTTTAACCCAACCCAAAGTTGGTTGACATGACTTGACACGGTTTTTGTCTCGGTCTGGATAGCTCGGACAGAGCCAACTTCACACCATGATATCTCTCAACCCCGACCATATCTTTGCTTGGAACTCACATGGAAAAGATATGATATGGTGCAGAGAAGAGACCGTACATGGGATTTTTGCTGAGATCTGCACGCTAAAGCGACCAAACAGGTCGTTGAACACTGGCAGAAGTAAACCACCACGTGTTCGACGTGGACAGGCACTCGGGAACGCGCCCAGAGCACGCTCGCACGCGCACCCCCGCGCGCCCTCGGCCGCCCCCGTGCCCGCACCCGTGCCATGCCCGCGAGTGGCTATCAAGCCCGCCCTCATGCACGGCCACCTTCCCTGTTACCCCCTCCGCGCCGCGCCTAACTTTCCCGAGCTCGCCCGCAGCTCCGGCGACCTCCCCGCGACCCGCCAGAGCCGCCCGAGGACGCCCACCGTGATCAAACCACCCCCCGCCCACCTTCGCTCGATCCGAGCTCTCGGATAGCTTCCTCAAGAGGCCGTGAAGCTTGCCCGAGCTTGAGCCAAGGACCAGCCCCACCAGAATAGTGCAATCACGCTCGCCAGAGTTCGTGAACCCGCCAGAGCACGTGGACCGGGTAAACCACTGAACCATTTTTCGATTCCTTGCGCGCATAGCCTCTACATCACCCCATGGAGCTCCTCGTGCACTTTGATTGAACCCTATTGCCGTGGTTTGGCCGGAGCAGGAGCCGCCGACGACCTCCGCCGCCTGCGCTCGTGGCCAGAGCAGCCCCGGCCACCTCCAACGCTGACCCACACACCGCCGTGACCTCCCCGACGTCACTGACCACCCCACCGGAGCTCTACTGCCGCCGGTAAGCCTCGCCGTCGTGATCTTTGCCCCGGTTACTGTTCTAGTCAGCCAAGGATCGCGGGTTGGATTTGGGATAAGTCCAGGGGGTTATGTGTAAGGTCAGTGACTCATGCAAATAGTAGACCAAGGGCTGATTTGTGAGAGAAAAGGGGAAGAAAACCCAGGGACTTCAGCGCAAATCTATTTTTCTTTTCCATTTCGAATTTACTTTCTTTTAAATACTGCAGAGAACTTGATAAATACATAACTTGAAGAATAATCATCCAAAATTAGTCAAACCAATTTTGCTAGACTTTGTGAAATATAAACTATCAAGCAAAAATAGTAAACCCCATGGTTTCTGTAATGTTTTCTAGAGTTTTAATTTAAATAAGAGAACTGCCCAAAACTTATTAATAAAGGGAAAAATAGAAATATTGTTAGACCAGGGTTGAGAAAAATACTGGAGACACTAACCTACTAGTTACACTGTTTAAAATTAATAAACACCCCAGTATACAAGGTTAAGGAAGGTTTATTCACTAAAACTTGTTTATGCTCAAACTTAGGAAAATGAAGAAAAGGGATTGAAAATGGAAACCAGAGGGCAACCATATTTTTCCTAGCATGCCTAAGTTATGTAGTTCACAAGAAAAATCTGTTGAACCATAGTCCAGTGAAAAGAAATTACACTCACAATTATTCTTGAAAAACAAAGAAAACTTTGAAAAGTCATAAGAAAATAATTCTAAGGAGAAAACACCCCTACCTTAGGCATGACTGTTCCTGTGCTAAGAAGAACCTAGGAAAAATACAAGTTCTATTGTTTGATATTTTTCAAATAGCAAGTTAGCTATAAGTGTCTTTTGGCATTAAACTTTAAAAAATCATAACTACATAACCACTAAGTAACCCTCTGTGATTTTTGGCACAGAAGCATGTTATTACCCATAGGTACCAGAAAAAATAATTCTTAGTACATAACCCACACCTAGATAAGGGTTGTAGTGCAAAGTGACCCCTCTACCCCAACTTTTGTTATTTTTGTCCAGGACATATTCTATTTATGTTTGACCTCAAATTTATAGGACAGACTAGAGTGACCAATGTTAACCCACTATAATGTTTACAGAATTTTTGGAAACTTTGAAATCACTGTTGTAGTTCAAACCCACCTTAAGAGCATAAATAGAAAATGAAAAGGGGAATTAGTAGTGGAGCTTAATGTTACCCTAACCAACCCAACAAAACCCCTCGAGTACCTACTAAAACCTTTAGGGGCAATCCAAGTCTTAGTCCACTATGTTTGCCTCTAAGCAAAACCTCAAACCTAAATTGCTAAGCATAAACCACTAAGAGCTTCTTATAACCAGGAAACCCTAAGTTATCAACTAACTTAGTTCTTCTTCACTATGCATAATGGTTACTAAATTCTGCATACCATAGCATACATATTTCTTATTCATTGCATTCGATAGATTGCAACCTCGCTGACGGAGAGTACATCCTCGTGTCGGAGCAAGGAGTTGCTCAGGAGGTAGCCCAGGATCCAGCACCAGAACCTGCCATCGAGGATCTGCCTGCCCCAGCTTTGGAAGGCAAGCCCAGTTTTATGCATAACCAGTTCTATATATTATTTTACTACACTTAATGATTGTAGGCTTGTATTGTGCACTTAAGTGTAGGAGTTGCCTAAAACCCTGGTTGCATTATCTCAGGATTTCCCTTTGAGATGGATACTAGTATGCTAGGTCGAGTAGCTGCTTTACTAATTAGGGATCTCGGTAGAAGTCGAGTGATTTTTCTAGCACTCGCGCGAGGTCAGGAATTGGTTGTCTCCACTTTCTTATCATAATGATGTTGGATTATGGACAACAATCCATTGGGATTGGTTGTCTACGAGATGGAAATTGGAATAACGATTAACGTGCGGATACCTGTGTCAAGTGTTTGAATGTACTAAGCACATGCCGAGAAATATGGTAAATCGGTAAGCCTAGTACCTGAGTGAACCTGCCCGCAGATTGCCCTCCTCACGCGACCTGAGACGTGGTCTCCCATTGCGGTTATGGTGGGTACAAGTGCGGTCACTGCACGACGGCAGTCGGGGTTAGTGAGGCATTGTACGCCAAGGCGGTGAGCCCCTTTCTATTGCCAAGGAATCGATGGGGACGATTGATGTGTGTGGGGATGGAGTACCTCGCCACGTCGTGTGTTTAGGTTTACCTTGCAAGGATAAAAACTCGATTCGAATCGTCTTCTTCTCGTAGCTAATGAGACTGCTTGATCCATTGTAATGCATTGAGTAACAAGTGGAAATGTGATGACTTGGCAAAAAGTTGTTGATTGCTAAATGCTTGATACCATGAATGATTAGATAGATACACATTTAGTCTTAATAGAGTCACACTAAAACTTGAAAAAGCTAAATCTTCATTTTTAGACTCAGCTAGTGCTTTTGGCAACCAAACCCCTCAGCCAAACAGCTGCATGTCTAGCGGTAGATGAGTAGACTCCTCACACCGGGTAAGTCTAGTTGAGTATTAGTATACTCAGCCTTGCTTGTGGCATAATTTTTACATGTTCTCTAGAGGACATGGTTGCTGGAGTGACTTGGCCGTCCATTCTGCCACCGGGTTGGACAGTCGAGTGGGACCCTACCTCGGCTGAGGAGGAGCATGAGGAGTGATGGGACAGGCTTCCCCATCCCTCCATTTATTTATCGTTAGATTTATTCCGCTGCATTCAGAACAATGATCACTACTTTTGCTAAAACTCCGATGATGGGTAATAAATTTAATACTCCTTAATGTATGGTTTTGTGTTTTATTGTATTTGCTCTGTGCCTCACCATCGAGTGAGTATGTGGTACTTGATCCTGTTAGTGGCCTCGTCGGACTAGATCCGAGGGACTGACGTGTTATTCCTATTTAAGTGTGGTCTAACCTCTAAGGTGGGACTTAGGCACTTAAATTGGAATAATTCGGACGGTTCTACCACAGCTGGTATCGGAGCTCGTACCACCACAGAGGAATCAATAAACTGTAAATACCATCCTTTTCAAAAATAAAACTTGTTAGAAACAAATGTTGGATAGATCGTCAGGACGATAAGGATAGACCTAGGACGTGAAGCCTTAGGAAATAGGTGGGTCGCTAGGTGGCTATTTGAGTAAGCCCTACAGGCTACTATAAGGGATGAGGGTTCTTCCCTATTCCCTCTAAGTTGAAATGAGGTCGTTTAGGACGAGCATGCATGCATCCCTACTTAAACTACTTGATAATTAGGTAAGAACTTTAATACACGATAATGGCAGATTAAGTACATTCAGTGACCTTATTGTAACCTTCGAGAGGCCAAACTTTGATTCCCTTTTATTTTATAATTCTTTTTCTTTTTCACTTACGCTTAACCGTATACAGATGACTTCTCATAGATCCTCAGAAGGAGGGAACACACAGTCCCACACGGACGGACTTGCACGAGAGGGTTTTCCCCGTATCTTGTGGGAGGTACTTCAGGGAGCAGGTTACACGACGCCTCCCAGTACGCGGTACAGCTGTTCGAGAAGCACCGAGTGCCCCACTGTAGGGTGAGGATGACCCTAGAGCCTCATCCCTTATAGCCAGGCTGGCGTTCGTTGGACTCCGAGTCTTTCGGATACTGGGCTGAGGATACTATCGAGGCGATTGCTCTCCATGGGCTGACAAACTTCTGTGGTTTTCACCACTTGGAGCTATCTACTCATCCCATTGGCTTATTCCCCGCTGAAAAGGAGGACGACCCAATGTGGAAAGATCGAGTGGAGCATGCCAAGGATATATGGGCTCTTTACCCAGGGCAGACTGCGCACTTGATGGTGCGATGCATGGATGCTCTGTATCGTTTGCAGGTGAGGCGAGGAGAGGCAATGTCTCATCTAATGGCATTATTGGAGGCTACCAAGATCACCTTGGATAATAGAGAGAAACTTGTGGTAGACCTGTCCACTGAGATGGTGGAAAAGGACCTACAGGTGGAACAGATGTCCAACGAGATCCAGGAGCTTGAGGAGCTAGTGGGAACCAGGGAGAACACCATTGAGGTTCTCGAGGATCAGCTAATTAACACTCAGCAGCAACTTGCGGAGGCTAACCAACATTTGGATATGCACCACCAGGAGATCCAGGACATGGAGGCCAACGAGGATGTCGACATCGAGGGAGGAGAGGAGCCGGAGCCTGCATCCAGCTTGGACACTGTTGGCTCAGGGAGACCACCTTCCCCCGAGTCGAGCGTTGCCTCGTTTGCTCACTAGGTCGCAGGGATAGAGTTAGAAGTGTGTGGCAATAGAACTCCTCGAGGCTAGCTTAGCTTTTGCACCCTTGGGGTACTAGCCTAGACAGAGTTGAGTCTTTTGGGTCACTGATGTAATCATAACAAACTCTTTTGGAAGTTTGGATGATGAATGATGTCAGCTTTAATTTATGAAGAAAAGTTTTATGCCATGTAGAATCTTTTTATGAATTATGCAAAGAAATAGTGGTTTTACCCTTGCAAATCTTTCACAGCGTATGAACCCTGACATTAGAAATGTGATATTGAGAACATCCTTGATTTTTCAGATGGCAGGAAGAGCGCGTCGTGGACAGAATGAACGCATTCCTCCACCACCGCCACCGCCTCCTACCATGCAAGAACTGATGGCTCAGCAGAATGAGATTCTGTGACAGTTGGCTCAGCGTCAGCCGCCACCTTAGCATTATGGTGGTGGTGATCATCAGCGTCACCCAGCAGCAGCCACTTATCAGGAGTTCCTCAGTACCCAGCCGTCGTTGTTCACTCGGGCAGAGGATCCGCTTGATGCTGATGTAGGGCTCAGGGTAGTGGAATCCAAATTCCCACTACTCAATGGAGTTTGGTCAGATGAGGCTAAGGTCAGGTTCGCCACCCAGCAGCTTCGCGGACCCACGCGGACATGGTAGGACCACTTCCTCGCTATGCAGCCAGTTGACCATGTGGTGGAAAGGAGAGAGTTCAAGGCAGCCTTCAGAGGGCATTATATACCAGCAGGCATTATGGATCGCAAGCTCAATGAGTTTTTGGCACTCACTCAGGGAAATCGCACTGTGTTGCAGTACGCTCAGGCCTTCAATGACCTGTGTCAGTATGTCGAATACCATGCAGACACTGATGAGAAGAAGAGGGACAGGTTCAGGAGGGGGCTCAGCACTAAGCTCCGCGACCGTCTCAACACAGTAAGGGCCAACAACTATAATGAGTTAGTCAACATGGCCATTTCTCAGGAGGACTGTATCACAGCCCGTCAGGTAGAAAAGAAGAGGAAAACCCCTGTGGCAGGATCATCAGCTCAGCCCCAGCGCTTCCGGATTGTATCTGATACTCAGAACAGGGGACCTCAGCAGCAGCAAGGACGTTGGGTGATCCAACCACACCAGCAGCAGTAGGCACCCAACCGCTCTCAACTCCCAGTTCAGAAGAACAACAATCAGCTGCAGCAGCAGAAGTACCGTCAGGCCAATGACAACAGGTGTTTCACTTGTGGTAACACTGGACATTATGCCAAGAATTGCCCCAGGAACCAGCAGAGGCAGGGACAGAATTCCAACCAGAACCAAGGCAAGAGGCATAAGGTGCAAGTGAGACAAGGCAGGATGAACTTCACCACCATGGCTGATATTCCGGAGGGAGCACCCGTCATGACTGGTATTTTTTCCGTTTTGAATAATCCTACAGTCATTCTTTTTTATTTTGGTGCATCACACAGTTTTATCAGTGCAAAATTTAGTGCCAAATGCCAGTTACCTTTCCTTCACACCAATGGGGGTATCACAATTTCAACACCAGGAGGCAGGGTTGCCACCTATCAAATCAACAGGCAGGTGCCTATAAAATTTGGTAGTCTTATGATTAGAACCACCCTCCTCATCTTGGGTTTGGATAGTGTGGACATCATATTGGCAACTGATTGGTTATCCAGGCATCAGGCAGTACTTGATATTGCAGCAAGGGCCATTGAGATTCACTCCCCTACTTATGGCGAGACTACATTATATTTACCTAACCAGGGATGTACCCGATCCTGTGCCTTCACTATGATAGAGTCGCCTGTTGAGAAAATCCCAGTGGTCTGTGACTACCCAGATGTTTTTCCTGATGAATTGCTAGGGATGCCACCCGACAGAGACATAGAATTCGCGATTGAATTACAACCCGGGACTGTACCTATATCCAAGAGACCCTATAGGATGCCTCCAGCAGAATTGGCGGAATTGAAAAAGCAACTACAAGAGTTGTTGGACAAGGGGTTCATTCGCCCAAGTACTTTACCATGGGATGTCCACCATTGTTCGTAAAGAAGAAGGATGAGAGTCTGAGATTGTGTGTCGATTACCGCCCTCTCAATGTGGTGACTATCAATAACAAGTATCCATTGCCCCGCATTGATGTATTGTTTGATCAATTGGTGGGCGCCAAAGTATTCTCCAAGATAGACCTTCGCTCGGGCTACCATCAGATCAAGATCAGGGCCAATGATATTCCGAAGACTGCTTTCTCTACCATATATGGGCTTTATGAGTATTTGGTGATGTCTTTCGGGCTGACCAATGCCCCGGCTTACTTCATGTATTTGATGAACTCAGTATTTATGCCAGAGCTGGACAAGTTTGTGGTGGTCTTCATTGATGATATCTTGGTTTATTCCAAAAATAAAGAAGAGCACACTAAGCATTTGCATACCGTACTTCAGAGACTTTGCGAACATCAGTTGTATGCTAAACTATCCAAATGTGAATTCTGGCTGAGAGAGATTAAATTTTTGGGTCACACCATTTCTCAGGATGGGGTATCAGTTGATCCTGAGAAGGTACAAGAAGTGATGGATTGGAAATCTCCTACCACAATACGGTAGATCCGTAGTTTTCTGGGATTGGCAGGGTATTATCGATGATTTATTCCAGATTTCTCCAAGATTGCCAAGCCAATGCCTGAATTGTTGAAGAAAGGAGTCAAGTATGAATGGAGCCAGAAGTGTGAGGATGCCTTTCATACACTAAGGCAACATTTGACAACAGCACTCGTGCTAGCTCAGCCTGACAACACCAAACCCTTTGAGGTTTATTGCGATGCTTCCGATACTGGATTGGGATGTGTCTTGATGCAAGACAACAGAGTCATTGCTTATGCCTCCCGAGCACTCAGACCCCATGAGCAGAACTACCCCACACATGATCTGGAGTTAGCGGTCGTAGTTCATGCTCTCAAGATTTGGAGACATTACTTTATGGGAGCTCATTGTAATAATTACACTGATCATAAGAGTCTCAAATATATCTTCACTCAGGCTGATCTTAATATGAGGCAGAGAAGATGGTTAGAATTAATCAAGGACTATGATTTGGGGGTGCATTACCATCCTGGCAAAGCCAATGTTGTGGCAGATGCCTTAAGCAGGAAAGCCCAGTGCAATTGTGTGAATATGGATGCAAAAATCACCACCCTGTGTGATGAGTTGTGCAAGTTGAACATAGAAGTTGTTTCCTCCGGTGCTTTAAGTTATATTTCAGTGGAGCCCACCTTACATGAGCAAATAGTCATGGCACAGATTGGTGACAAGGGTGTTCAAGTCATTAAGGAAATGATCGAACAGAAGGTGGATAAATACAAATGTTTCCGTCAGGACAGCAAAGGGATTCTATGGTTTGGAGACCGATTGGTTGTTCCCAAGAACCCGAGCTCAGAAAGAAAATTTTGGATGAAGCTCACCTTTCAAAATTCTCCATGCACCCCAGCAGTAACAAGATGTATCATGACCTCAGATCCTTGTACTAGTGGACCAGAACGATAAGGGAAATTGCTAAGTATATATCTGAATGCGACACTTGCCAGAGAGTCCAGGCCAGTCATTTAAAGGTAGCAGGCACCTTACAGCCCCTTCCCATACCATCTTGGAAATGGGAGGATATTTGCATGGATTTCATTGTGGGATTGCCCAATACCTCCCGGCACCACGATTCTATTTGGGTCATTGTGGATAGGTTGACCAAGACCGCTCATTTCTTGCCAGTGCATACCACCCACAAGACAGAGAAATATGCAGAAATCTATGTTGATCAAATAGTGCGTTTGCATGGAATTCCGAAGACCATTGTGTCTGACAGAGGAGCACTGTTTGTGGCATGCTTTTGGGAGCAGCTCCAAAGGTCACTTGGAACCCATGTAATAAGAAGCTCAGCATACCATCCTCAGACAGATGGTCAGACAGAAAGAGTGAATCAAATTCTCGAAGACATGTTGCGAGCCTGTGTGCTACACTATGGTAAAAATTGGAACAAGTGCCTTTCCTTGGTGGAGTTTTCATATAACAACAGCTACCAGTCCAGTCTAAAGATGGCACCTTTCGAGGCCTTGTATGGGAGAAGGTGTAGGACACCGCTAAATTGGTCACAGGCTAGAGAAAGGGAAATATTTGGGCCTGACTTGGTACTTGAAGCAGAGGAGAAGGTCAGAGTCATTAAGAAGAACTTAGAAGCTGCTCAGGCCAGGCAAAAGAGCTATCATGACAAGAGGAGGAAGCCTCTACAGTATGAAGTGGGAGATCATGTTTATCTTAAGGTGTCACCCACCAAAGGTGTTCAGAGATTTGGAATCAAGGGCAAGTTAGCTCCTCGCTACATTGGACTCTATGAGATCAAAGAAACTTGTGGGCCTGTAGCATATCAATTGAAGTTGCCACCCCATATGTCAGCAGTTCATGATGTGTTCCACGTATCTCAGCTACGAAAGTGTGTCCGTTTACCCACAGAAGTGCTACCTGAACCAGAATTGGAGATAGAACCAGACTTGTCCTATCAAGAGAACCCCGTCAAGGTATTGGATCAAAAGGAGAGATCAACGCGGGCAAGGTCGATCAGAATATATAAGGTTCAGTTGAGTCACCATTCAGTAGAAGAGGCTACATGGGAAACTGAGGATTTTCTACATTCTCGCTTCCCCGACTTTCTGCCTAAAGGAGTCGGTACGTAATCCAAAACGCCACCCCACCTGCCCTTTGAATCCAAATATAAGAAAAACTTAGATGTTAAAGGTGTTGTAAGCTTTGAAAATGACTTTAAAAGGACTTCCTTCTGAAGTTGCAAAGAGAATGACATTCGAAGAGCAGTTAACTAGAGAAACTTGGCTAAAGGAAAATGCAATGCACTAGCACACCTTCTTGGTACCCCTAAAGGATCCCTACCCAAAAATCTCGGGGCGAGATTCCTTTAAGGCGGGAGGGCTGTAACACCCCAGGTGTTACTTAGGGTCTTCACTCAAGCCTACACTAGTGAACCCATCATCACATGTGGTTTAATTTGAGCAAAACACACCAAACTTGGGGGTCAAGATCCTAAGTAGGTGTAACCCATCTTAGAAGTCATGCCTTGGCCTTATCATGCACCTAAAGAGGAGAGAAGGGCTCAAACCCTAATTCAAATCCCTTTAGGCAAATGGAGCCCTAGAGGGGATTATAGCAAAAAGGCTATGTAAACCACATTATCATGACTTGGGCTAATTATAAAAGTTGTAGTACACTTAATACCCTACAAAAAATAGTAAGAGAGTGACCCCAAAAAGGTTTCAGAAAAACCCCAAAAAGGTCACCAAAGAGAAGGGCATAAAAGAAAAATCAGATTTCTCTCAATTTCAAAACCAGCCCTCTTTCAAAGATCAAACATGTCCACATTTTTTCCAAACCTCAAAACCATAGGGACCAATTGACAAAATGGCGCCTAAAGACCCCTAGAACACCCTGGAAAAATTTGAACCCAACCCAAAGTCGTTTGACACGACTTGACACAGTTTTTGTCTCGGTCTGGATAGCTCGGACAGAGCCAACTTCACACCATGATATCTCTCAACCCCGACCATATCTTTGCTTGGAACTCACATCGAAAAGATAGGATATGGTGCAGAGAAGAGACCGTACATGGGATTTTTGCTGAGATCTGCACGCTAAGGCGACCAAACAGGTCGTTGAACACTGGCAGAAGTAAACCACCACGTGTTCGACGTGGGCAGGCACTCGGGAACGCGCCCAGAGCATGCCTGCATGCGCACCCCCGCGCGCCCTCGGCCGCCCCCATGCCCGCACCCGTGCCGTGCCCGCGAGTGGCTATAAAGCCCGCCCTCATGCACGACCACCTTCCCTGTTACCCCCTCCGCACCGTGCCTAACTTTCCCAAGCTCGCCCGCAGCTCCGGCGACCTCCCCGCGACCCGCTAGAGCCGCCCGAGGACGCCCACCGTGATCAAACCAGCCCCTGCCCACCTTCGCTCGATCCGAGCCCTCGGATAGCTTCCTCAAGAGGCCGTGAAGCTTGCCCGAGCTTGAGCCGAGGACCAGCCCCACCGGAACAGTTCAATCACGCTCGCCGGAGTTCGTGAACCCGCCGGAGCACGTGGACCGGGTAAACCACTGAACCATTTTTTGATTCCTTGCGCACATAGCCTCTACATCACCCTGTGGAGCTCCTCGTGCACTTTGATTGAACCCTACCGCCGTGGTTTGGCCGAAGCAGGAGCCGCCTGATAGAGCTGGAGTGCCCGATCTTTCGATGAGTGGAGATAATTCTGATTTGGTGGAAGTAGACCCTCACGATCCGACTACGACGAGCGAACCCGAAGCGCCAATGCAATCGCTGAACCAACTCCCAATGGTTACCGACCTTGCTGATGCGAGATCGGCCTGATCACGAAGATCGTTTCCTGTGCGCAATCGAAGAACGAACAAGAAAAAGATGCGAGCAATCTTAATATCACTCGAGGTGGAGTTCTGAATCACAGAGGACAGCACGTATTTGTGCGTGTTCTGGGGTAGCTAAAGCTAGATGTAAAACAAAACTCGAGTTCTAAATGAAACAGGACTCTGACTAAATAGAGGTGAGGCGTGAACAGTAGGGCCGGCGCTACAGTACCGCAATTACTGTTCACGACTTCCCTAGGCGCCCCATCCGGGCCTTCCTGTTGGGCCATCTTCTAATCTTCTGGGCCTTCGTTCTTTAACAGCATGATGTAGTTCAATTATCTTGCACGGGCCCGAGTCACTGGCCCAGGTGGAAGGGTTGGCGCCTGGACTGGGGAAGATGGTTCCTGGGCTGGAGAAGGTGCTGCTGGTGTAGATGTACTCGTGTTGGTGTTGATGTCCTCATCATCCTCCCCTTCTTGAACTAAAGTCGTCCTCGACGGCAACTCCTCATCTTCTCCCACATACGGTTTCAAATCTGCAACATTAAAACTAGTGGAAACACCTAACTCCGGAGGCAGGTCAAGGATATAAGCATTAGCATTAATCTTGGTTAGTATCTTAAAAGGACTGGCAGCACGAGGCATCAATTTAGAATGGCGCAAAGTAGGAAAACGATCCTTTCTCAAATGCAATCAAACCATATCACCAGGTTCAAAAGTAATTAGTTTTCGGCCTTTACTACCAGTAATCTGATATTTAGCATTAGCAGCAGCAATGTTTTGTTGAGTTTGTTCATGGAGGTTAATCATTTGTTCAACATGTGCAACAACATCTATGTGTGGGGCGTCCGCAGCATCAAGCGAAAACAAAGCAATAGGCGCCCTAAGAATGTAACCATAAACAATTTGAAAAGGGCACATCTTTGTAGAAGATTGTGTTGCATGATTATAAGCAAACTCAACATGAGGCAAGCAATCCTCCCAACGTTTCAAATTTTTGTCTAAAACAGCCCTAAGCATGGTAGACAAAGTTCGATTAACTACCTCAGTTTGACCATCAGTCTGAGGGTGACAAGTGGTGCTAAACAGCAATTTAGTTCCCAATTTATTCCACAGAGATCTCCAAAAATGACTGAGAAATTTAGCATCATGATCCGAGACTATTGTATTGGGAATACCATGCAAACGAATAATCTCTCTAAAAAACAATTCAGCAACATTGCTAGCATCATCAGTCTTATGACAAGGTATGAAATGAGCCATTTTGGAGAATCGATCAACAACCACAAAAATGCTATCCCTCCCCTTCTTAGTTCTAGGCAATCCCAAAACAAAATCCATCGAAATATCAATCCAAGGGGAAGTAGGAACAGGCAAAGGCATATACAAACCATGGTTGTTCAACCGTGACTTAGCTTTCTGACAAGTAGTGCAGCGTGCAACAAGGCGCTCAACATTAGCGCGCATCCGAGGCCAAAAGAAGTGGGCAGCCAACACCTCATGTGTCTTGTAGACGCCAAAGTGCCCCATGAGACCGCCTCCATGCGCTTCCTGTAACAACAAAAGACGAACCGAGCTAGCTGGAACACACAACTTGTTAGCGCGAAACAGGAACCCATCCTGTATGTGAAATTTGCCCCATGGTTTCCCATTAATACAATGGCCGAAAGCATCTTTAAAATCAGCATCGTCAACATATTGATCTTTCACAGTGTGCAAACCAAAGATTTTAAAATCTAACTGTGACAGCATGGTATAGCGACGAGACAAAGCATTAGCAATAACATTGTCCTTCCCGTTCTTGTGTTTAATAATGTAAGGAAAAGACTCAATGAATTCTACCCATTTAGCATGACAACGGTTCAGATTTGTTTGAGTACGAATATGTTTTAAAGCCTCATGATCAGAATGAATTATGAACTCACGATGCCAAAGATAGTGCTGCCATGTATGCAAAGTGCGCACTAAAGCGTAAAGCTCCTTATCATAAGTAGAATATTTCAGACTAGCACCGCCTAATTTTTCACTAAAATAAGCAACTGGTTTTCCTTCTTGTAACAAAACAGCACCTAGCCCAATACCGCTAGCATCGCATTCAAGCTCAAACACTTTATTAAAATCAGGCAATTGCAATAGGGGAGCTTGGGTTAACTTATCTTTCAAAGTGCTGAACGCTACCTCCTGCGAATCACTCCAAGCAAACGGCACATCTTTCTTTGTAAGCTTATGTAGAGGCGCTGCAATGGAGCTAAAATCACGAACAAATCTGCGGTAGAAACCGGCAAGTCCAAGAAAGCTCCGAATTTGTGTGACCGTCTTCGGTGTAGGCCACTCCCGAATGGCAGCAATCTTGCTGCTATCCACCTCAATGCCCTGTGGAGTAACAACATAACCAAGAAACGAGACACGTCGTGTGCAAAAGATGCATTTTTCCATGTTAGTAAATAACTGGGCAGCACGCAATGCATCAAAAACAGCACTTAAATGTTCCAAATGCTCTTTCTTAGATTTGCTGTAAATAAGGATATCATCAAAATAAACAACCACAAACAATCCTGTGAAGTGCCTCAGAACTTCATTCATCACTCGCATAAAAGTGCTGGGAGCATTAGTCAATCCAAACGGCATAACCAACCATTCATATAAACCAAATTTTGTTTTAAAAGCCGTTTTCCATTCATCACCCAGTTTCATTCTAATCTGGTGGTAACCACTACGCAAATCAATCTTAGTGAAAATAATGGCACCACTAAGCTCATCTAGCATATCATCAAGGCGTGGTATAGGATATCGATAACGAATAGTGATGTTATTAATAGCACGACAGTCTACACATATACGCCATGACCCATCTTTCTTGGGAACAAGTAACACAGGAACAGAGCAAGGGCTAAGAGACTCACGAATGTATCCCTTGTCAAGCAACGCCTGTACCTGGCGCTGAATCTCCTTCGTCTCATCCGGATTTGTATGGTACGGTGCGCGGTTCGGAAGCTGTGCGCCGAGGATGAGGTCGATCTGGTGCTCAATGCCACAAAGCGGTGGGAGACCCAGTGGTAAGTCTTTGGGAAAGACATCAGCGTACTCCTGCAAAAGGTTAGCAACCACAGGGGGAATAGCCAAAGATGGTGCATCATCAAGTGAAATGAGGACACTAGAGCATACAAGTGCATAGCATGGCAAATGAGCACCGTGTAGATCATCAAAATCAACACGTGTAGCAAGTAAAACAGGAGCCTTCAACTTGATTTCAGAAGGAATAGAGGGCGATGGATCAAGTTGTTTAGCAGTTATAGCAGCTCGGGCAAGATCATCTTTAACAATTTGTTCCTGTGTCATTGGATGTATAATTATTTTCTGACCCTTAAAAATGAAAGAATAATGATTCGAACGACCATGATGCAAGCTATCAGTATCATATTGCCAAGGTCGACCAAGTAACAAAGAGCATGCTTCCATGGGAATAACATTACAATCAACAAAATCGGAATAAGCACCCATGGAGAAAGGAACACGCACGGAACGTGTGATTTTTATTTTACCACCATCATTAAGCCATTGAATGTGATATGGGTTTGGATGCTTATGAGTGGGTAACGAAAACTTTTCGACCAGCATGGTACTCGCCAAATTGTTGCAACTGCCGCTGTCGATAATGATGCGAATTGACTGCTTCTGCACAACACCCTTTGTATGGAACAGAGTGTGTCGCTGATTCTTCTCGGGCAAAGCGACCTGTGTACTAAGAACACGCTACACAACAAGACTTTCATACCTATCAGTGTCGCCCGGGTTGACATGTACCTCCGCCTGAGCTGCATGGTCAGTGGCAAGTAGTGCATGTTCAATTTCTTCAGAATCACTAGCGGAAGAGTACTCACCATCGTCACGAATGAGCAAAGTGCGCTTGTTTGGGCAGTCCCGAATCACATGGCCAAATCCTCTACAGCGATGACACTGAATATCCCATGTACAACCTGTGGGTGGGGCAGTGCTGGCTGGTTTGGTCGTCTTCTCGCGTGGAGTAGTGGTGGACGTGGATGGCGCAGGGGGAACTGGTGCTGAGGTGGATGTCGAGCTTCGTCCTGCAAAAGGGTTAGAATATGGCTTCGAGCGGCGTCCCTGCACTTCACGTTCAACTTTGCAAGCATATTCAAATAAAGTAGTCATATCATAATATTCCTTATAATCAAGTATATCCTGGATTTCGCGGTTTAAACCACCACGAAAACGTGCCATAGCAGCGTCGTTGTCCTCCAATATCCCACAACGAATCATACCTTTTTGTAACTCCTGGAAATAGTCCTTAACAGATTGAGAACCTTGCTGAAAATGCTGCATTTTATTAAGCAAATCACGAGCATAATACGAAGGCACAAATCGATGTTGCATCGCAGCTTTCAACTGATCCCAAGTGGTTGGAATGGCATTGGGATGCTTTATTTTATACTCACGCCACCAAATTAAAGCAAAATCAGTAAATTCACTAATAGCAGCTTTAACCTGAGAATGTGCAGCAATATCATGGCATGAAAATTTTTGTTTAACCTCTAACTCCCAATCAAGATATGCAGCAGGATCATATTTGCCATTAAAAGGTGGAATTTTAAATTTAATCTTAGAAAATAAGTCATTAGGGGGATGACGAACCACACGGCGTGCACGACCATGGCGATCTCCATCGTCCTGCTCAGTGTCACCGCCGTAGTCCTGCTCCATCTTTGTGGTCAACGCATCAAGGCGTGCCAGGATGGTGTCGAGTGTGGTGCGAGTCGCCGTTTGAGCAAGGTCAAGCTGGTTGAAACGCTCGGTCGTCGAAGTGACCGTTGAATCAAGCCGTTCATACATCGTCCTAATGTCAGCAGCAAGTCCATCAACTTGTCCCCTTACTTCCAGCAACTGGTGAAAGGGAAATGTGCCCTTGGGCCATTTCTAAGTATTTTGGTGATTTAGTGTCCAACACAAGTGCTTAAGTGGTAAACTATGTCAAATGATGGATAAGGTGCAAATCAATACAAAGGTATGATTCTAGACTTAGTACATTGGTTTTTTGTGTGCTAACATGTTTGTCTAAGTGTTAGAATTAGAGAAAATGCAATTGAAAAAGAGTGGCTCGAAGCAGCCAAGAGTCTGTTCAGTCTGGGTGCACCGGACTGTCCGGTGGTGCACCAGGCTGGCATCCGTCAACTAGCTGCTCTCGGGACTTCGTCGGCGGCGTACGGCTAAAATTCACCGGACTGTCCGGTGGTGCACCGGACTGTCCGGTTATCCAACAGTCAGCCGGGCCAACGGTTGGACGCGGAATCTGTGCACGACGCGTGGCAAGTGCCAACGGTCGGATGGGGCACCGGACTGTCCGGTGTGCACCGGACAGTGTCCGGTGTGCCAACGGCTCCAAGACTGCAACGGTCGGCTTCGCCAAATAAGGAAAGAGATCCGCACCGGACAGTGTCCGGTGGTGCGCCAGACTGTCCGGTGCGCCAGGCGACAGAAGGCAAGAATTGCCTTCCTGGAATGCTCTCAACGGCTCCTAGCTGCCTTGGGGCTATAAAAGGGACCCCTAGGCGCATGGAGGAGTACACCAAGCACTCTCTAAGCATTCCTAAACACCAAGCACTCTCTAAGCATTCCTAAGCACCAAGACTTCGATTTCGCGCATTTGATTCTTTGTGATAGCAACTAGAGCTCCATTTGAGTTGTGAACTCGTCGGGTTGTGTTGTGAGCTCTTGTTGTGACTTGTGTGCGTGTTGGTACTCTGATTTCGTGTCTTGTGTGCATTGCTCATCCCTCCCTTACTCCGTGCTTCTTTGTGAACTTCAAATTGTAAGGGCAAGAGGCTCCAAGTTGTGGAGATTCCTCGCAAACAGGATATAGTAAACAAAGCAAAACACTGTGGTATTCAAGTGGGTCTTTGGACCGCTTGAGAGGGGTTGATTGCAACCCTCGTCCGTTGGGACGCCACAACGTGGAGTAGGCAAGTGTTGGACTTGGCCGAACCACGGGATAAACCACTGTGCCATCTCTGTGTTGATCTCTTTGTGGTCATCGTGTTGTGCAAGTTCTCCTCTCTAGCCACTTGGCTTAATTGTGCTAACTCCTAATCAAGTTTTGTGGATTAAGTTTCAAGTTTTTACAGGATCACCTATTCACCCCCCCCTCTAGGTGCTCTCAATTGGTATCAGAGCCATTCTCTTCAATAAAGGGACTAACCACCTGAAGAGATGGATCCTAAGGGCAAGGGGATGGTGGTCAATGATAAGGAGAAGGAGTCCTTTGTCAATGATCCAAAGGAGGACAAGCCTACTGACTCGGGCTCGAGCCACAAAAGAAAAGATGGGAGGAAGAAGAAAACAAGGCGCATCAAAGAGATAGTCTACTACGACAGCGACGAATCCTCTTCTTCCCAAAAGGACGACGACAACGACTATGAGAAAAAGAAGACGGTTAATTCAAACTTCTCTATTGATTATTCTCGTATTCCTCAAAGTACCAATGCTCATTTACTCTCCATTCCACTTGGTAAACCCCCTCATTTTGATGGAGAGGACTACGGATTTTGAAGTCACAAAATGTGTAGTCACTTGTTCTCTCTCCATCCTAGTATATGGGAGATAGTAGAGAGTGGAATGAAATTTGATAGCTCGGATAGTCCTTTGTTTATCAATGAACAGATTCATAAGAATGCACAAGCTACTACTGTGGTGTTAGCCTCATTGTGCAGGGACGAGTACCATAAGGTGAGCGGCTTGGACAATGCCAAGCAGATCTGGGACACCCTCAAGATCTCACATGAGGGGAACGACGTCACCATGCTCACCAAGATGGAGTTGGTGGAAGGCGAACTCGGGAGATTCGCAATGATAAGAGGGGAGGAGCCAACCCAGACGTACAATAGGCTCAAGACCCTCGTCAACAAGATAAGGAGCTATGGAAGCACGCGATGGACGGACCACGACGTCGTCCGCCTAATGCTAAGATCTTTTACTGTACTTGATCCACATCTAGTAAACAATATTCGTGAAAATCCTAGGTACACCAAGATGTCGCCTGAAGAAATTCTTGGGAAATTTGTAAGCGGGCAGATGATGATCAAGGAGGTGAGATACGTGGATGAAGCATTGAATGGCCCAATACACGAGCCTCAAATCGTTGCTCTCAAAGCAACAAGGAGCAAGGAGGCACTACCTAGCAAGGTGGCGCAAGTTGAGGCGGCCGGGCTTAATGAGGAAGAAATGGCCCTTATCATCAAGCGGTTCAAGACGGCGCTAAAAGGTCGCAAGGAGCACCCCAACAAGAACAAGACGAAGGGGAAGCGCTCCTGCTTCAAATGTGGTAAGATTGGTCACTTTATCGCTAATTGTCCCGATAGTGATAGTGACCAGGAAAGAAGAAGAGTGGAAAGTGGGAAAAGAAGAAGAACTACAAGAAGGTGAAGCGCGAGGCACATCTTGGAAAGGAGTGGGATTCGGATTGCTCCTCGTCCGACTCCGACAACGAAGGACTCGCCGCCACCACCTTCAACAAGTCATCCCTCTTCCCCAACGAGCATCACACATGCCTCATGGCAAAGGAGAAGAAGGTATGTACTCGAAACAATACTACTTATGCTTCTTCAAGCGAGGATGAGTCTAGTGATGATGATGAAATAGACTATTCATGCTTATTCAAGGGCTTAGATAGAACTAAGATTGATAAGATTAATGAATTGATTGATGTTTTGAATGATAAGAATAGATTACTAGAAAAACAAGAGGACCTTTTATATGAAGAGCATCATAAATTTGTTAGTACACAAAATTCTCTTGCTCTAGAAGTTAAAAGGAATGAAATGCTTTCTTGTGAACTATCTACTTGTCATGAAACCATTTCTACTTTAAAAGGTGTTAATGATGATTTAAATGCTAAACTAGAAGTAGCAAATAAATCTAACTCTTGTGTAGAACATGTTATGATTTGCAATAGGTGCAAAGATTTTAATGTTGATGCTTGTAGTGAACACCTAGTTTGCATTTCTAAATTAAATAATGAAGTGGCTAGTCTTAATGCCCAACTTAAGACTAGCAAGAGTGAATTTGACAAGCTAAAATTTGCAAGGGATGCCTACATGATTGGTAGACACCCCTCAATTAAGGATGGTCTTGGCTTCAAGAGGGAAGTCAAGAACTTAACAAGCCATAAGGCTTCCATCTCCGCCAAGGAGAAAGGGAAGGCCCCTATGGCTAGTAGTGCTCGAAAGAACCATGCCTTCATGTATCATGATAGGAGACATTCTAGAAATGTTTATAGAAGTTATGATGCTTTTGATTCTTGTGCCATAGTTGCTTCTAGTTCTTCTATTATGCATGATAGAAATTTAGCTAGGAGAAATGTTATTAATCACATGCCTAGAAGAAATGTTGTTCATGTTTCTAGGAAAATAATAAATGAACCTTCTACAATTTATCATGCTTGCAATGCTTCAATTGCAATTTGTAGAAAGGATAGGAAGATGATTGCTAGGAAAATAGGGGCAAAATGCAAGGGAGATAAAACTTGCATTTGGATCCCTAAGGATATTGTCACTAACCTTGTAGGACCCAACAAGAGTTGGGTACCTAAGACCCAAGCCTAAATTTGCCTTGCAGGTTTATGCATCCGGGGGATCAAGCTGGATTATCGACAGCGGATGCACAAACCACATGACGGGGGAGAAGAAGATGTTCACCTCCTACGTCAAGAATAAAGATTCCCAAGATTCAATCATATTCGGTGACGGGAATCAAGGCAAGGTTAAAAGCTTAGGCAAGATTGCAATCTCAAATGAGCACTCTATTTCTAATGTATTCTTAGTAGAGTCGCTTGGATATAATTTGTTATCCGTAAGTCAATTATGTAATATGGGATATAATTGTCTATTCACAAATGTAGATGTGTCTGTCTTTAGAAGAAGTGATGGTTCATTAGCTTTTAAGGGTGTATTAGACGACAAACTCTATTTAGTTGATTTTGCAAAAGAGGAGGACGGTCTAGATGCATGCTTAATTGCTAAGACTAGCATGGGCTGGCTATGGCATCGCCGCTTAGCACATGTGGGGATGAAGAACCTTCACAAGCTTCTAAAGGGAGAACACGTGATAGGTATAACTAATGTTACTTTCGAAAAAGATAGACCTTGTGCAGCTTGTCAAGTAGGGAAACAGATGGGAAGCTCTCATCATGCCAAAAATGTGATGACAACATCAAGACCCTTGGAGTTACTTCATATGGACCTCTTCGGACCCGTCGCCTATATAAGCATAGGAGGAAGTAAGTATGGTCTTGTTATAGTTGATGACTTTTCCCGCTTCACTTGGGTATTCTTTTTGCAGGATAAATCTGAAACCCAAGGGACCCTCAAGCGCTTCCTAAGGAGAGCTCAAAACGAGTTTGAGCTCAAGGTGAAGAAGATAAGGAGCGATAATGGGTCCGAGTTCAAGAACCTTCAAGTGGAGGAGCATCTTGAGGAGGAAGGAATCAAGCATGAGTTCTCCGCTCCCTACACACCACAGCAAAATGGTGTGGTAGAGAGAAAGAACAGGACGCTTATAGACATGGCGAGGACGATGCTTGGAGAGTTCAAGACCCCCGAGCGCTTCTGGTCGGAAGCCGTGAACACGGCTTGCCACGCCATCAACCAGGTCTACCTTCATCGCCTCCTCAAGAAGACTTTGTATGAGCTACTAACCGGTAACAAACCCAATGTTTCGTATTTCCGAGTTTTTGGGAGTAAATGCTACATTCTAGTGAAGATGGGTAGGAATTCCAAATTTGCTCCCAAAGCCGTAAAAGGGTTTTTGTTAGGTTATGACTCAAATACAAAGGCGTATAGGGTCTTCAACAAATCATCGGGTTTGGTTGAAGTCTCTAGCGACGTTGTATTTGATGAGACTAATGGCTCTCCAAGAGAGGAAGTTGTTGATCTTGATGATGTAGATGAAGAAGACGTTCCAACGGCCGCAATGCGCACCATGGCGATTGGAGATGTGCGGCCACAGGAACAAAAGGAGCAAGATCAACCTTCTTCCTCAATAATGGTGCATCCCCCAACTCAAGACGATGAACAGGTTCATCAAGAGGAGGCGTATGATCAAGGGGAGCACAAGATGTTCATGTGAAAGAGGAAGAAGCACAACCGGCACCTCCAACTCAAGTCCGAGCGATGATTCAAAGGGATCATCCCGTCGACCAAATTTTGGGTGACATTAGCAAGGGAGTAACTACTCGGTCTCGACTAGTTAATTTTTGTGACCATTACTCTTTTGTCTCTTCTATTGAGCCTTTCAGGGTAGAGGAGGCCTTGCTAGATCCAGACTGGGTGTTGGCCATGCATGAGGAGCTTAACAACTTCAAGAGAAATGAAGTTTGGACACTGGTGCCTCGTCCCAAGCAAAATGTTGTGGGAACCAAGTGGGTGTTCCGCAACAAACAAGACGAGCACGGGGTGGTGACAAGGAACAAGGCACGACTTGTGGCAAAAGGTTATGCCCAAGTCGCAGGTTTGGACTTTGAGGAGACTTTTGCTCCTGTGGCTAGGCTAGAGTCCATTCGTATTTTGCTAGCATATGCCGCTCACCATTCTTTCAGGTTGTTCCAAATGGATGTGAAGAGCGCTTTCCTCAATGGGCCAATCAAGGAGGAGGTGTACGTGGAGCAACCCCCTGGCTTCGAGGATGAACGGTACCCCAACCACGTTTGTAAGCTCTCTAAGGCGCTCTATGGACTTAATCAAGCCCCAAGAGCATGGTATGAATGTCTTAGAGACTTTTTAATTGCTAATGCTTTCAAGGTTGGGAAAGCCGATCCAACTCTTTTTACTAAGACATGTGATGGTGATCTTTTTGTGTGCCAAATTTATGTCGATGACATAATATTTGGTTCTACTAACCAAAAGTCTTGTGAAGAGTTTAGCAGGGTGATAACTCAAAAGTTTGAGATGTCGATGATGGGCGAGTTGAACTACTTCCTTGGGTTCCAAGTGAGGCAACTCAAGGATGGGACCTTCATCTCCCAAACGAAGTACACGTAAGACTTGATCAAGCGGTTTGGGATGAAGGACGCCAAGCCCGCAAAGACTCCAATGGGAACCGACGGACACACCGACCTCAACAAAGGAGGTAAGTCCGTTGATCAAAAGGCATACCGGTCTATGATATGGTCTTTACTTTATCTATGTGCTAGTAGACCGGATATTATGCTTAGCGTATGCATGTGTGCTAGATTTCAATCTGATCCAAGGGAGCGTCACTTAGTGGCTGTGAAGCGAATTCTTAGATATTTAGTCGCTACGCCTTGCTTTGGGATCTGGTATCCAAAGGGGTCTACCTTTGACTTGATTGGATATTCAGACTCTGACTATGCTGGATGTAAGGTCGATAGGAAGAGTACTTCGGGGACGTGCCAATTCTTAGGAAGGTCCCTGGTGTCATGGAGTTCTAAGAAACAAACTTCTGTTGCCCTATCCACCGGTGAGGACGAGTACGTTGCCGCAGGACTGTGTTGCGCGCAACTACTTTGGATGAGGCAAACCCTCATGGACTTTGGCTACAATTTGAGCAAAGTCCCACTCCTATGTGATAATGAGAGTGCTATCCGCATGGCGGATAATCCTGTTGAACACAGCCGCACAAAGCACATAGACATCCGACATCACTTTTTGAGAGACCACCAGCAAAAGGGAGATATCGAAGTGTTTCATGTTAGCTCCGTGAACCAGCTAGCCGATATCTTTACCAAGCCTTTAGATGAGCAGACCTTTTGCAAGCTGCGTAGTGAACTAAATGTCTTAGATTCGTGGAACTTGGATTGATTTATAGCATACATGTGTTTTATGCCTTGATCTTGTTCCTTAATGCATTTTGTTGTTTATTTATGGTGCTCAAGTTGTACAAGCTCTCCCCGGACCTCACAAGTCCATTTGCAAGTGATGCACATATTTAGGGGGAGATGTGCTACAACTTGACTCCTTGAGACTAACTGTGTGCTTGAGTTTGCTTAATTTAGTCTCAAAGAAGGTTTGAAAGGGAAAAGGTGGACTTGGACCATGCAAGACTTCCACTACACTCCGATGAAAGAGTAACTTATTCCAAGTTCATCTCTATACTCTTATTGCCTTTTTACTCTTAGTTGAAGATTTTGGTGAGGCAATGGGGTTACAGGGCCAAGATTGATCACGTTTTGGTGCTTGATGCCAAAGGGGGAGAAAATAAGGCCAAAGCAATAAATGGATCAGCTACCACTTGAGAATTTTGAAAATAGTAGAATAGAGCTTTTTGTTTTGTCAAAATACTCTTATTGGATCTTTGTGTTGTTTTGTCAAAATACTCTTATTGGATCTTTGTGTCAAAAATTGGTCTCTTGAGGGGAGAAGGCTTGATTATGGGAAAAAAGGGGAGTTTTTGAATCTTTGATCAATTTCTATTGGAACAACTCTCTTATGTCTCAACAAGTGTGTTTGATTTAGAGATAGGAAATTGAGGCTGATTTGCAAAAACAAACCAAGTGGTGGCAAAGAATGATCCATATATGCCAAATTTGATTCAAAACAAATTTGTGTTCTCATTTGAATTGATGTTGCACTTCTTTTAGTTGCTTTAGGTTGTGTTGGCATAAATCACCAAAAAGGGGGAGATTGAAAGGGAAATGTGCCCTTGGGCCATTTCTATGTATTTTGGTGATTTAGTGTCCAACACAAGTGCTTAAGTGGTAAACTATGTCAAATGATGGATAAGGTGCAAATCAATACAAAGGTATGATTCTAGACTTAGTACATTGGTTTTTTGTGTGCTAACATGTTTGTCTAAGTGTTAGAATCAGAGAAAATGCAATTGAAAAAGAGTGGCTCGAAGCAGCCAAGAGTCTGCTCAGTCTGGGTGCACCGGACTGTCCGGTGCGCCAGGCTGGCATTCGTCAACTAGCTGCTCTCGGGACTTCGTCGGCGGCTTACGGCTAAAATTCACCGGACTGTCCGGTGGTGCACCGGACTGTCCGGTGAGCCAACAGTCGGCCGGGACAACGGTCGGCCGCGGAATCCGTGCGCGACGCGTGGCAAGTGCCAATGGTCGGATGGGGCACCGGACTGTCCGGTGTGCACCGGACAGTGTCCGGTGTGCACCGGACAGTGTCTGGTGTGCACCGGACAGTGTCTGGTGCGCCAACGGCTCCAAGACTGCAACGGTCGGCTTCGCCAAATAAGGAAAGAGATCCGCACCGGACAGTGTTCGGTGGTGCACCGGACTGTCCGGTGCGCCAGGCGACATAAGGCAAGAATTGCCTTCCTGGAATGCTCTCAACGGCTCCTAGCTTCCTTGGGGCTATAAAAGGGACCCCAAGGCGCATGGAGGAGTACACCAAGCACTCTCTAAGCATTCCTAAACACCAAGCACTCTCTAAGCATTCCTAAGCACCAAGACTTCGATTTCGCGCATTTGATTCTTTGTGATAGCAACTAGAGCTCCATTTGAGTTGTGAACTCGTCGGGTTGTGTTGTGAGCTCTTGTTGTGACTTGTGTGCGTGTTGGTACTCTGATTTCGTGTCTTATGTGCGTTGCTCATCCCTCCCTTACTCCGTGCTTCTTTGTGAACTTCAAAGTGTAAGGGCGAGAGGCTCCAAGTTGTGGAGATTCCTCGCAAACGGGATATAGTAAACAAAGCAAAACACCATGGTATTCAAGTGGGTCTTTGGACCGCTTGAGAGGGGTTGATTGCAACCCTCGTCCGTTGGGACGCCACAACGTGGAGTAGGCAAGTGTTGGACTTGGCCGAACCATGGGATAAACCACTGTGCCATCTCTGTGTTGATCTCTTTGTGGTCATCGTGTTGTGCAAGTTCTCCTCTCTAGCCACTTGGCTTAATTGTGCTAACTCCTAATCAAGTTTTGTGGATTAAGTTTCAAGTTTTTACAGGATCACCTATTCACCCCCCCTCTAGGTGCTCTCAACTGGGCATCCACCGTGTCGTGTGCTCCTGCCATAGTTAGCGCAAACACTAAAACACCAAAAGGAGAAAAACCGACGACAACAGGGAAATGGTGGTGACAACTCGCTCAATGGAATGCTGTTATCAAGTTCTTATCCGTTCTTACCAAGCCACAGTGGTGAACTGCAACCAACAGGTGGAACTGGTGAAAGATTGGATGAGCGATTGCTTGGAGAAATAGAAAGCTTCTCATCGTAGAAATATGTGGAGTTTTGTGTAGGCTGCACTCAAGTCAAGGATTAGCACGATCAAACAATAATGCAAAGTTGAATTATAGTGCAAAACACGAAACTATATTGCTGGCCACAAGTGCAAAGGACGGATGGAACTAGCAGAATGGCAGTACAGTAAATATTGTACTAGCGAGGCCAAAAAGGAACTAGTAGGAATCACAGGTGATTTTGTTTTTCTTTTTTGTATGATTTTTTTGATATTGTTCTCAGCACAAGGAGCAACAAAATAGGAGCTACACAAAGTTTCATCTAAAACAGAGTTCAGATGTGGTCTACAGAAAATCAGGAAGTTCTCTAAAAAGCGTGCGAGAACTTTGATGAATTTTTTTCTTTATTTTCCTGAATTTTTTGACAATTTTATCGAAACCAAACAGACCGTAGGTGAGTTTGGCCGGCCTCAGAATGGTATCAACAAGCTCCTGTAAAAATTTCAGATTTTTTGAACAACCGAGCGAAAAGTTATGCCCGGTTTAAGGAAGGTATGTTTAAAACGACCGAGATTAGACAACCGCTTTGTATCCTTTCTCCTTCGTTTTCTTTTTTTGTTTCTGTTTTTTTACGTAACCGAAGGAGAAAAACAAGGAAGCGGCGTTGACTCGGTTTGTTTTTTTCTGTTTTTTTTACGTAACCGAAGGAGAAAAATAAGGAAGCGGCGTTGACTCTGTTTGTGGCGTGATCAAACGGAATATGGTGGCGGCGCGCTAGGGTTTGAATGGTGGAATAACACAATACAACCAGCAACAAATGACATGAAAGCACACAAATTCAACAATGCAGATTATTGAAAGAAAGTGCGAGGCTCAAAAGGGTGCTGGGATAAGGTCTAACCTAAATTTTTTATGTGGTTTTGTGGACTGTAGGAGAAAAAACACTCGATAAACTCACCGAGCAACCTGGAAATCTGATACCACTTGATAGAGCTAGAGTGCCCGATCTTTCGATGAGTAGAGATAATTCCAATTTGGTGGAAGTAGACCCTCACGATCCGACTACGACGAGCGAACCCGAAGCGCCAATACAATCGCTGAACCAACTCCCAATGGTTACCGACCTTGCTGATATGAGATCGGCCTGATCACGAAGATCGTTTCCTGTGCGCAATCGAAGAACGAACAAGAAAAAGATGTGAGCAATCTTAATATCACTCAAGGTGGAGTTCTGAATCACAGAGGACAACACGTATTTGTGCGTGTTCTAGGGTAGCTAAAGCTAGATGTAAAACAAAACTCGAGTTCTAAATGAAACAGGACTCTGACTAAATAGAGGAGAGGCGTGAACAGTAGGGCTGGCGCTACAGTACCACGGTTACTGTTCACGACTTCCCTAGGCGCCCCATCCAGGCCTTCTTGTTGGGCCATCTTCTAATCTTCTGGGCCTTCGTTCTTTAATAGCATGATGTAGTTCAATTCTCTTGCACGGGCCCGAGTCACTGGAGACACTAACCTAGTAGTTACACTGTTTAAAATTAATAAACACCCCAGTATACAAGGTTAAGGAAGGTTTATTCACTAAACTTGTTTATGCTCAAACTTAGGAAAATGAAGAAAAGGGATTGAAAATGGAAACCAGAGGGCAACCATATTTTTCCTAGCATGCCTAAGTTATGTAGTTCACAAGAAAAATCTGTTGAACCATAGTCCAGTTAAAAGAAATTGCACTCACAATTATTCATGAAAAACAGAGAAAACTTTGAAAAGTCATAAGAAAATAATCCTAAGGAGAAAACACCCCTACCTTAGGGATGACTGTTCTTGTGCTAAGAAGAACCTAGGAAAAATACAAGTTCTGTTGTTTGATATTTTTCAAATAGCAAGATAGCTATAAGTGTCTTTTGGCAGTGAACTTTAGAAAATCATAACTACATAACCACTAAGTAACCCTCTGTGATTTTTGGCACAGAAGCATGTTATTACCCATAGGTACCAGCAAAAATAACTCTTAGTACAGAACCCACATCTAGATAAGGGTTGTAGTGCAAAGTGACCCCTCTGCCCCAACTTTTGTTATTTTTGTCCAGGACATATTCTATTTATGTTTGACCTCAAATTTATAGGACAGACTAGAGTGACCAATGTTAACCCACTGTAATTTTTACAGAATTTTTGGAAAATTTGAAATCACTGTTGTAGTTCAAACCCACCTTAAGAGCATAAATAGAAAATGAAAAGGGGAATTAGTAGTGGAGCTTAATGTTACCCTAACCAACCCAACAAAACCCCTCGAGTACCTACTAAAATCTTTATGGGCAATCCAAGTCTTAGTCCACTTTGTTTGCCTCTAAGCAAAACCTCAAACCTAAATTGCTAAGCATAAACCACTAAGAGCTTCTTATAACAAGGAAACCCTAAGTTATCAACTAACTTAGTTCTTCTTCACTATGCATAATGGTTACTAAATTCTGCATACCATAGCATACATATTTCTTATTCATTGCATTTGATAGATTGCAACCTCGCTGACGGAGAGTACATCCTCGTGCCGGAGCAAGGAGTTGCTCAGGAGGTAGCCCAGGATCCAGCACCAGAACCTGCCATCGAGGATCTGCCTGCCCCAGCTTTGGAAGGCAAGCCCCGGTTTTATGCATAACCAGTTCTATATATCATTTTACTACACTTAATGATTGTAGGCTTGTATTGTGCACTTAAGTGTAGGAGTTGCCTAAAACCCTAGTTGCATTACCTCAGGATTTCCCCTTGAGATGGATACTAGTATGCTAGGTCGAGTAGCTGCTTTACTAATTAGGGATCTTGGTAGAAGTCGAGTGATGTTTCTAGCACTCGCGAGGTCAGGAATTGGTTGTCTCCACTTTCTTATCATAATGATGTTGGATTGTGGACAACAATCCATGGGGATTGGTTGTCTACGAGATGGAAATTGGAATAAGGATTAATGTGCAGATACCTGTGTCAAGCGTTTGAATGTACTAAGCACATGCCGAGAAATATGGTAAATCGGTAAGCCTAGTACCTGAGTGAACCTGCCCGCAGATTGCCCTCCTCACGCGACTTGAGACGTGGTCTCCCATTCCGGTTATGGTGGGTACAAGTGCGATCACTGCACGACGGCAGTCGGGGTCAGTGAGGCATTGTACGCCAAGGCAGTGAGCCCCTTTCTGTTGCCAGGGAATTGATGGGGACGGTTGATGTGTGTGGGGACGGAGTGCCTCGCCACGTCGTGTGTTCAGGTTTACCTTGCAAGGATAAAAACTCGATTCGAATCGTCTGCTTCTCGCAGCTAATGAGACTGCTTGATCCATTGTACTGCATTGAGTAACAAGTGGAAATGTGATGACTTGGCAAAAAGTTGTTGATTGCTAAATGCTTGATACCTGGCAAACAGGGTATCTCCAACGTTGAGTGAATGGAGTATGCCGAAGCTGAAAGGAACGAAGAAGTAAAATGAACTTGTCCGATTACTTTATCGTTTCAAGTTTGAGAAACAGTTTAAAAGCCCTGTCAAGAATGGCTGGAGATGATTGAGACTATATGCAATGAAATCTTGGGTAATTATACCAAGAAAGAAGATCAACTAAGACTGCAGCCTTTAGCACCCGGCCAAAACGAAGGTTGAATCGGTTAATGGATGCTTTAAACTTCGAATACCCTGATTACGAAAGACTAAGCAAGGGTGCCGAAGGAACAAAAAGAAAAAGAGTCGTCAGTGTTCTGAGCAGACAAGCTGCTAGGATGGTGAAGGAGGACGAAAAAACTCTAAAGAAGAGAAAGTTCAGTCCTGAGCCGAAGGTGGCAACTTCGAAGAAAAGAAAAACTGCAACTCCAGAGCCGAACATGGCTGAGACAGAAGAAGAAGCTCCTTCAACGCCCTCTGATGTCGAAGTAGAAGAAATTTTACAGGTAATGACTGAATCTTTACCTATCAAGCTACTGAGTCCACTAGGGCCACAACTAACGAAGCTTTTACAGAAGAAGGACGAGCCTTCGGCAGCGAAGAAGGCGGTTAGGCCAAAAAAATGAAGAATTATTACTGTTATGCAAGCTATTGAGGAAACACCACTGCCAGCCTCATCATCAAAGATGACACCGGCTGCCGAAGCAGTTACATTTGTCGAAGCTACAGCTGCCGGAGCTACGAATCTGGAGAGCACATTGTCTGATATTGATAAAGTGCTCTCGGACATGGCCGCAGAGGAGGCTGCTGCGGCTACAGAAGTCATGGCCGCAGTGCCTGAAAAAGGGAAAGAAATTTCCGAAGAGACTTCGGAAGATAAAGGCTTCAACTTCCAAAATCTAGTCGGTCAAGAATTATCCAAGGCCGAGAAGGAGGAGCTACAGGAATTTGCTGAATCATGTGGCTACCAGCCAAGAGCCTTGCTTTTTGGCGGAATCAATAAAGAAGCCTTAGGATGTATTCGAGATCGAACTGGAGCGAAGATTATCAGCACTCTGTCGAAGAGTGTTTGTTTTCCGAAGCTTGAAGCTGCCATCAGCAGCTATCAACGACAGCATATCGTCGGCAGCTTATTCTATTCTAACTTTAAGGTAAGGTTTATCCCTCAATCTTCTTATTATTTTGCGATGAAGGTGGTTTCTGATGAAGGTTATTTTGCACAGATTATGCTACTAAGTAAAGCCTTGAGGATGCAACAGGACCTCGAAGATAAGAAGAATGAGGTTATAATTGAGGGCTTGGAAAGTAAAATCAAAGATCATGAAGCTGCTCTTGAAAAGAAAGATTTTCTTCTTCAAACAATGGAGGGTTCACTGGCAGAAACCAAATCCAAAATTGCCAGATTAAACAGTGAACTTCTCCTAAAATCAGAAAGCTTCGAGCAAGAAAAGAAGAATTTTGATGCGAAGCTTAAAGCCGAAGTTGAAAAAAGTTCGAATTTGCAAAAATCCTTGAATGAGCTTCAAGACAAATGCCTAAACTTCGGCAACCGGTGCGTGCAACGGCTGAAACAGGTCTTCAACTCAGTGGGAGCTAGTTTTGAAAAATTTGCACCTTCAGTTGAAGACTTGCCCAGCACCTTCGAGCATATTGAAAGCGAAGTTGATGCGCTTGACGAAGTCATAGCTGGGCACGACGACTTCTGTGCCCTGCTGGCTTCTCGCGGCACAGCTGTAGCTTTTATGAAAGCTGGTTGCATGCACGGAAAAATTGTGAACAGGCCAAACTTCAACTTATCACCAGCGGATTTAACTGACATCCCCAGCCTGGCCTGAAGCATTGGAAATAGATTCATAACTCAAATTTGGACGAAGGGTGGGCGGGACTTAGCTGGTGACAAAGCTCGAAGTCATCTTAATCCGGTATTAAACTTGTACCTGTTGCTTACCTTCTCCTGAGATTTCTATTAACCTTATACCGCTTTGTTATGTACAGGATCACAAAGCCGAAGGTCAATGATCCGAAGCTTGATGGATATTGATGGAGCTGCTACAAAAAGCTCTAGAGAAATTTGAATTATCTTTGTAAAAGATATTGTAATCTAGGAATGAAACATTGCTCTGTAAATTTGTCCATACCTTGTAATATATTTTTTACCTTTCCATCCGTGTATGAATTGCTTTGATGTGGACGAAACTTGTATTTTTTTGAGCCGAAGGCGAAAAACACCTTCCCTTCTTTTCGTACACAACGAAGCATAACTTTGCTTCTTTATACTCATCGAAGCCTTGTCATCAGAGCCGAAGCATCTGTTTGTACTCTATGTTATGATGATGATGATCCTACAAATGTCTAAATGACTGTGTATGAATGCAATGAAAGATGTGATGTAATGTGCAAATGAATGTCCAAACACACGCACACGAAGCCACACCCAGACTCTGCATCCCCTTAGGAACGTCTTTGGAGTCTTAAGCTCTGCATCCCCTTAGGAACGACTTTGGAGCTTCTTCACCTTCTATTTCGGTGGTATAAGTTCTGCATCCCCTTAGGAACGACTTTGGAACTTCTTCGCCTTCTATTTCGGCGGTATAAGCTCTGCATCCCCTTAGGAACGACTTTGGAGCTTCTTCGCCTTATATTTCGGCAATATTTGGCTCTGCATTCCCTTAGGAACGACTTTTGAGCAGAAAACTTATGTTGTGCTCCCTTAGGAACGACTTTTTGTAGCTTCGTCATGCTCTGCATCCCCTAGGGGACGACTTTTGAGCTTCTCCCTGCTTTTTTCCTTTTTTCATTGTTCTCTATGCACTCGATGGTGCATGCTCAGACTTTACATTTTACATTCTTTTGGGGGATTTGACTCTCGTGGAGCTAAATAAGAAAGGAAAAATTACAAGCTATGGCCTCATTAAAAACCTTTCTCCCCCTTTGGAAAGGAAAAGGGTGCCATAGAAAAAATGATAAAAGATTACATCAAATTACACATAATATCACCGAAGCTCATCTGCGTTCCAAGATCTAGGTATGTCGTTGTCGTTCATATCCTTCAATCTGTAAGAACCGGGCCTCGACGAAGATATCACTAGAAAAGGTCCTTCCCACTTCAGCTGCAGTTTGCCTACTGTGCCCGGATTGGCCACTCTCCGAAGCACCAAATGCCCTAGCTTAATATTTTTCAACCGAACTTTTCTGTCACGCCATTTTATTATTTCGGCTTGGTATTTATTAATGTTCTCCATAGCCTGAAGTTTGGTCCCCTCTATAGTATCTTTTGCTACGTGATAATTAGCTTTGTCTTCTGCCGAAGCTACTGTTCTTATTGACCCTGCTTTAGCTTCTTATGGAGTTATAGCTTCGTCACCAAATAATAGTTTAAAAGGTGTAAAACATGTTGTTCTTGATATGGTTGTATTTGGCTCCACACCACTTTAATCAACTCATCTGGCCACTTTTCTCTGGACTGATTGAAGATTAACTTCATTATTCCTGTTATTATAATGCCATTTGCTCTTTCTACCAGCCCGGATGCCTGACTGAAGCAAAATGAATCTTCGTGCCAATTTGGTCACAAAAATCCTTGAACGTTTCGGCATCAAACTGTGTTCCATTGTCCACAGTTATAGCTTTCAGCACGCCGAGGCGACAAACAATATTTTGCCAGAAGAATTTCTATACTGTATCCGAAGTTATTGTAGCCAAAGGCTTCACTTCAATCTACTTAGAAAAATATTCTACAACCATCGCAACATATTTCAAATTACCTTGCGCTGGTGGAAGTGGGCCTAACAAATCCAGGCCCCATCTTTGCAATGGCCAAGTAGGCTGTATTAGCTGAGTGAGAGATGAAGGTTGTTTCTGGTCTCTTGCACATTTTTGACAATTTTCACATTTTTGAACTAGCTCTACTGCATCCGAAGCTGCCTTCGGCCAATAAAATCCTTGTCTAAACACTTTTCCCAGCAAGGGCCTAGACCCAATATGAGATCCACACAGACCTGAATGTATCTCCTTCATTAATTCAATACCTTCAGCTCTTGATAAACACTTGAGGAGTGGAGAACAGACTCCATGTTTATATAATTCCCCTTCTATTATCACATACGGTCTTGTTCTTACTTCCATTCTCTTATTATAAGCTTCGTCATCTGAAAGACAATTACCTTGGAGGAAAGATATAATTTCAGTCCTCCAATCTTCACTATGTACTGGGGAAATTGCAAGCACTGCTCTCTCCATGAGTTCAACCGAAGGTGCCTTTATTGTTTCGAAGAGCACTTCCGAAGGTAGAGGGAGCCCCTGTGCTGTCGACTTGGCTAGCAGATCCGCATGCTCATTTTCTCCTCTTGGAATATTCTTGACAAAAAAACCATCGAAAGAAGCCTCCAACCTTCAAACTGTCACTACACCGTGACACATTATTGTCGGCAGACTATCTGATGGTAATACACCTAAATAGCGTCACACAGTCTGTTGGCAATGAGTTTTCCCGACAGATAATGTGTGTCGCTAAAAGTCGTGTCGGCAATAATGTTTACCGACAGACATATGAATACCGACTACCTATCTGTCGGTAATGTGTTTGTTATTGCCGATAGACAGGTCTTTGCCGTCGCACATATTCTGGACGACGTAATTACTGTATCGACAACAAGTCTGTCGCTAAAAGTCTATATGGCGACAGATTGTTTGTCGTTGTTCTTTGTGTCCGGTAAAAAAATATATGCATACAAATATATATATTCTAAATGAAACAATTAATAAACTGGTTACAATACACACTTCGAGGCAACTTGAATAATATGTAGCTCAGAATATAAGAAATTTGATTACTAAAAGAGATAGATCCATGACTTTAGAGTCCCCGCATACATTTGTTTGGAACACAATTTGCCTGATGAACTTATAAATATAAGTAGTATACATGTTTTCTAAATTCCGAAGTGACCTTTCAGTTCTATTACATACAAAAGTCTCTAGATTTATCTAATAAACTAAAATCTCTCCAACAGTTGGGTGTTACCAACGGCCACCGTACCATGCATGCGAATAATATTTTCTCACGCACTTCAAGAATCAACTCCGATCATTTGTGTTTCCAGCACCTTTTCCAGCACCAGATGTGAACAAAGTTTTCAGAGCTAAGAAAAAAATAAGATAACATATAAAGTGACACAGTAGGTAAATCTGAACTTTTATAAACTGTAAATCTGAATTCATGTGAACATATTCCTGTTGTGGCCGCATGAATTTTCAGCCCAGGTTCAGCTTGTTCCTGTATCCTCCTATTTCCGGTTTTCTTCTCCCTTTTCTTCTATTTTTTTCTTACTTTTCAATTTCGAATGCTGAATGCTGAATGTGCAGAAACTTACATGTTCAAACATGGGGATCAGTATGACCAAATATCACATACATAGGTCTACACGTTCAGATGTCTAGATGATTGGCCACATGAAAAAAACTATACGTTCAGAGGTCTACACGTTGGCTGTTAGTGCTTTGAGTAATCTGAAATTTGAGTAATATCTATACAGGTTATGAGCTAACGAAGGTCACAATCCTCCATTACTAATTTGAACTTTGAGTAATCTGAACACTGTTGGCTGAAAATGAAGGGATAATGTTGACTGAAAATTTCTGTACGGAAAATGCTTAAATTGTTGTATGACAGCTTCGGTTTCATGAAGGGAATATATGATATGTATGCCATGTATGCTTCAATTTCTATAAGGAAAATGCTGGCTGAAAATTTATGGAGTGTTTATATGTATTCAAAGTTTCAAATATCAAAAACTGCTAGCTGAAAACAGAGAAATACCAAAACAGATTCCCAGCTGTTGAAGTGCAAATGCATTTTCTTGAGCAGGAATACTAGTCAAGCTATAGTTAATAGGCTTCAGATACCAAAACAGATTGCTAGCTGTTGAGCCTGGTCAGCGTGATTATCTAGCACAGAAGGTGAAGGTTGATGGGATCATGGGAACCAGAGTTCACCAATCCGATCCAGTGGAGCATGCTAGTGAAAGCCCAAAACAGTCAGAGTGTTAATAGCTATGGCAGCTCAAAGGGATTGGGAGATACACCACATGGTTGTGAAGTCTGCTTTTCTAAATGGAGAACTAATAGAGGAGGTTTATGTAAATCAACAACCAGGTTTCACCAGCCTAGACACTGTGAAAAGAGTGCTCAAGTTGAAAAAGCCCATGTATGGCCTCAAACAGGCCCCAAGAGCCTGGAATGCCAGGCTTGATATGGAACTTACCAAGCTGGGATTCAGAAGGAGCACAGAAGAACATGCAGTGTATAGAAAGGGGATTGGTGGATCACTGCTGCTAGTAGGTGTATATGTGGATGATCTCATAATTTGTGGGCCTAATACAAGAGATGTCTCTGTGTTCAAGCAGCAGATGAAGAAAAGTTTCAGTATGAGTGATCTGGGACTCCTGAGTTATTATCTTGGAATTGAGGTAAAGCAAAAACCAGGAGAAATCAAAATCTGCCAGAGTGCTTATGCTAAGAAGATACTTGAAATTTGTGGAATGAAGGGATGCAACCCTGCAGAGACACACCTATGGAGCAACTATTGATGCTACCAAGTTCAGAAGTATTGTGGGCAGTCTGAGATATCTAGTTAATACAAGGCCTGATCTTGCTTTTTCAGTGCAAATGGTGAGCAGGTTTATGGAGAATCCAAATGCAGAACATTGGAGTGCTATCAGAATATATAGCAGCAGCCACGACAGCCTGTCAGGGAGTGTGGCTGAGCAGACTTATAGGGGATCTGTTGGGCACTGAAGTGAAGAAATTCAACCTCCGAATTGACAATAGATCTGCTCAATAGCTGAGTAAAAATCCAGTTTATCATGAGAGGAGTAAGCAGATTGATACAAGATATCACTACATCAGGGAGTGTGTTAGCGAGGGAGACTGGAAATCAGTCATGTGAGTTCTGAAGAACAGCTGGCATATACTAACAAAACCACTGGGAAGGATCCGTTTTGCAGAGCTAAGGAGGCAGCTAGGCATCATCAGAATTGAAGATTGACAAGATTAAGGGGGTGAATGTTAAGTTAGCAGCATCCAGTCTGTAATCGTGTAAATGTTTATTAGCATGTAGGTTTGCATTAGTTAGCTTGTTTATGGCTTAATCATATTTGTAATAGTACGTAGAATCATGGGCATGCAGGAGGAGATTGCACTCTACGCGCCATGACCGCGTCAAGGGCCACTTCTCCGTCATGCAACCCAATTGAATCATGGACAGACAAAACAGATCACTGATTCTTGCATAATGCACATGTCCATGAGAGCTCATCCCACACGGTCCAAGAGAGCATCGAGGCAAACTTGAGCCTGGTCAGCGTGATTATCTAGCAGAAGGTGAAGGTTGATGGGATCATGGGAACCAGAGTTCACCAATCTGATCCAGTGGAGCATGCTAGTGAAAGCCCAAAACTGTGATTCTATTCTATTCTATTATGATGGACAAATGAATCATGCTGTGAGCCCATTACTCAAATTGCACATTTTCCCAATGTCTTATAGATATATGGATAGGCAGAGGGAGGTCTGATATGGTTTTTGCTTATCCCTTTCCTTAGTTTCCCTTAGAAGTTATGTGCCTTTAATCTGTGGTTATGATTAATACACAACTATATATGAAGAAAATATACGAAGTAAGATTACAAAGTTCAAAAATAATAGCTAGTTCCATTAGAAGCAAATATTTACCTGCTGCTGTAGAACCTTGGTTCAACGTTGATTTTTTGTTACGACCCATCTAAAAATATAGAACATTAGAAGCTTGTTCTATTAATTACATAAATAAAATACAAGGTTGTAGTATATTACCTTGTTTGTTGGCCATGCAACGGGCATAAAAAGAGCATCCCCATACTCTCTACACCTAAGTATATATGGTCGTGGCAGAGTACTTTCCCTTTTTAGCACGCGAGTCACAAAAACCTGTGTGAACTCCCTTCCAAGAGGAACATCTCCCACCTTAGTGGTTGGGATGGTTGAGATAATATTTGCTATTGCAACAGGAACTTCTGATCTCATCATAGAATATAATATCACTTCTTTACCAACCTAATAAAATATGCGAAGTAAGATTACAAAGTTCAAATAATGAAACATAAATATGAAGTGATAGATGAGAAAATTACAGGATTATCATCTGCATTTTGAGATGATCCATGATTTCTTTGAGGTACCATTGTTGCAATGTCTCGCCTGCGACTTTGCTCTTCAATAGAATTAACATCTTCACGGTTCCTTAGACGACCCACAGTGCTTGCAACTCGCCTAGTAAGTTGCAAGTCATCTTCAACCATATTTTGTGAATGGTTATTACCATTGTAATCATGTGCCACCTCATCTGAACGATGCACCCTTGAGTTCTAAAGAAAATAAAAAGGGAAAAAGTGTTAGTGAGATAAAGGAAACAAGCCTAATTAATTAACATGATAGACGCCGAACTGCTCGATATATGCTACACTGACTAAACATATGCAATATTATATCACCTGTCGAGAATTAGGCCCATGTTGTGATGGGCTTTCTATATGTTGCACCCCTTGAGCTGCTACCATCATTTGATAAATTTGATCCATTTTTTCTTTCATTTGATTCATATCCTGTCTTAAGGCTCTAACCTCTTGCTCAGACTGACTGCGAGCTTGCAATGCCATTTGAAGCTTTGTTGATATTTTCATTTGAGTTCCAGGGGTGCCTACATCTTGTGGAGTTGGTCCTAAGCCTAAACCACGAATACGACCTCTTGGTTCTTTCTCTCCAAAAACATGTGCATATAAATCACCATCTTCAATACTTCTGTCCTTCAGTTCTGGGTTCTCAGCAACAGCTTCTTCAAATTTATTCTTAAGAGGACCACACATATATTATATTTTGTTTACTTATATTTTAATTATTACATAAATCAAAAATATGTGTGTACTCACAATGAATATTTCTGCTCCAGGTAGAGGCACAATATCCCCTTCTTTGTTCTTACGCGTGTGTGTTCTAACATATATTTCATCTCTTCTCGCAGGGCGTCCTTGTTGCTCGGCCTACAAGAAAAAATGATTTGGTCCAGTAATTGACTAGATTTTTCATAAATTAAACTAATGATTATACAAACTAGTGATTATAATTTTTTTTACCAGTTCATGCCCCACACGAGCATAACTCTTGCTGCCAGCTGCATGCGACATAGTCAGCTTTGAACGGTTATCTTTACCTCTGTTTGTACGAACCTACAACATACATATGAATCTATCAAAACAATAATAGAAATTCATTCATACAATAGTTTAATGAAGGTTTATATCTCAAAAAAGAATTCAAAACAAATCAGCATGTACCTCGGCTTCTGGAGACATCCAATAAGTTATCAACCACTCCCAATCAGATTCTTTCACCCTTTCATCCCTTTTAGCAATAAGCTCTTCAAAACTCAATGTTTCATCAAAATATTTGTTCTTTAGGTCAGCCTTAAACTCTCTCCACTTTTTTGCTGCAGATGTTATAACATAATCTATACCAAATTCATCCACTTCATAGTATTCCTGTTTCAACAAAAATGTAGTTGATTACCAAATCTACTGACAATAGGCTAAGACAAATTATCTCACTAAATCTGATTACCTTCACTTTTGTCCATAACTCAAACTTCTTTTTAGAATCAACTAGTCTCCAATCCTCACAAGAAACAGGGATATTTTTCCTCACCAAAGTTCCTATGAAATTACCAAACTCTTTGCTGTTCCTACCAACTGGTTGTCCATATTCATTAAGGGTAATGCAGATTTTAGGCCCACCACTACTTGAATATATGTTCTTCTTCAAGGTTGGGCCCCTTCCTTTCCTTATATTTTGATGCCCAATAGGTTGCTCTGCTTATTACAGGAGATAAAACAGATGAAAACCTTTGTTCATAACTATTTTCAAAATTGCTACAATAAATTTAAAGTTTGTTTGATTTTTACCTTCATCATTGATGGGATTATCAGATTCTTCATAACTATTTTCAGATTCTTCATCAACAATATCCCTTTCAGTCCTTGATCGCAAAGTAGGTCCATCAGTTGAAGCTGCTAATGTCCTTGTCTACACTCAAAGAAATGAAAACATTAAAACTTAAGGTTCAGAAATTAAAGCAGTCAACCAATTGCCAGTGAAGTACGTAGCAGAAATTTCAAGCAGTAATATAGCTGTAATATAATATAGCTGTAGCATGACAGCAATACACTATAGCTGTCTAGCAGGACAACAGTAATACTATATTGCAGGACAGCAATACACTATAGTTGTAACAATAACACAGTATAACTGTACAAGCAATCAAAATCAAGCTTTGAACTGAACTGTGAAGACTTTGAAGAAGTCGGAACTCTGAACAGACTTTGAACTGTCAACTGTACAAGCAATCAAAAATGGAGTATGACTGCATGTTCGAAACTGGACAGAGGGAGTACCAGATAATACACTGATCAGACTTTGAAGCTTTTCTTGACCCTTAGGCAATGACCAAAACTGGGCAGAGGGAGTACCAGATAAATGCACTATCAAGTATCAACACATATTTCATCTTGGGTCTAATTAAACTTGATGTTCTACATGTTGTGTATTTTTCTACATAATTGGTCAAAGTTAGATAAGCATTTTGATCTATGTGACTGTTATAATTTATACATAATGACAGCTCCTCTGGTTAATTCCCTATACGCTTGCACTTTTCTTTTCAAATGCTCTTTGCTGAACAAGTGTTTCTTTTCTATTTACTGTCAGCACAAGATCTCTGTGTCTAGCTCTGCAAAATTACTGGAATGGAACCTTCATTGAACTCGCTGCCTGGGTATCTGCTTGTGAACTATCTGCAAAATTATTGCTTGTGAAGTATAAGTATTATGAACCTTCATTGAACATCGTACCCTTCCATTCAACTAAATGGGTCATATTTAGTACAGACTCCATTTAGCTGAGTCGACTGGGACAGAAGAATGTATCTGCAGAAGATAAATGAGGCACTGATACATTTAGCTGCAGATACATCAGTGCCACACTTTCCTGTCGTGATCAGCGACTAGGACTTGCTCCTGTCGTGATATACCACGAATACGACCTCTTTTGTAGTTATGAATGAAATACTGAATACTAAAATGATGATGGCACTATTGTTGCGGCTGTACATTAAGCCTGCTATTGTGTCTTGGGAAAGTGTGGCACTGATGTATCTGCAGTAGAACATGTGGGTGTTGGCTGTCGCGTGTGATACATTGAGTCCTGATCATCGGGCTTCTAGGTTATTTGTGGATACCATCAGTTATTTGTGGATAGCATCAGTTATTTGTTCTTGTTTGTATTGGAAAGTAAAACTAGGATTTCAACCCTAGGCTAGGCACACATGAGAAGAGTCTTGCCACCTGACTACCTGAGTCCTCATTCAGTTTATCATTGAGAGACCGTGATAAAGTTTTTGCTTTTTGGTTGCTATGATGTTTGCTGAGTTGCAAACCTTTTCTCTTTTTATCCCTTTTCATATGGATCATTATTAGTGCATTATTAGTGCATTAGGATATTATTCCAGGTTGCAGGCCAAAACTGAATTTGGTCTTGCTCATACTGTCAAGGGACCAACAGATAAGTATTCACTGCCCACAAAACAGTCCAAAAACCTGGGTATATTCAATAGAGAGTAAGGCTTATAGACCTCAGTTAGGCACATCGACTCTATCTCAATTTATACTAACATATGAAGTAGAACATGGAGATAGGGACCTACTTCAGAATCCTACATCAACACTGATCACTTGCACCAGCCCTGCTGCCCCATTGCACACCTCCCTGTTTAAGCCTTTGGACCTCACAATTTTATATGGCAACAGACCAATCTCCCTTTTCTAAAGTTATTCTCTAAACATAGTTCTATCAGGTTGGTTCAACAATCCCAGGTCGAAATTACCCAGAACAGAAATTGCATGGGCTCAAACTGACACCAGACACTGCAAATTCAGTTTTCAGGCAGCTAAATGAAATTCAGTCTCTGCAACTGAGAGTCCATCTTTGGGCAGTCTTTACACCACTTTGTGTGTGTGGTCAAGCCCAACTCACTTAAAGGAAGTTGTTATATAACACATGGTCTTCAAACTTGCTACAGAAACTTCTACAAGAAAGAAAATTCTAGTTCCTTCTATAATTCTAGTTCCTTCTACAAGAAAGAAAATTCTAGTTTCGCATGTATTGAGATAGATTGTGGTACTATTAAATTAAATGTAAAAAACATGAACTTATTAAATAGGGAAATACATTAACCTTATGTTTCTTATTGGCTCGATGTGATCCATTTGCTTCTTCATTAACCATAGTACTAGGTACATGGAGATTAAGAGATCTCATCCTCTTCAAATTTTCTTTTATGTTGGCAGCCCTTTGTAGTTCATATTCATTGACCTCCGTTTCTTTACCCATTCCTCTTCCTCTTACAAACTTTCCTCCTGAATCAAGACATAAAGAGATTACAATCAAGATTCAAGACAAAGAGATTACAACATAAAATGAAACATTTTTGCGTAAACAGATATAAACATATCTTACTTGCTAGGTTGGTTTTCGACAATCATTATTCCATCTATATCAGTCCTAACACAACTACCACCAATAGATACATTAACTTGTGTGTGTGCATCCAAATCTGGCAAGAAAGAACCTATTTCTGTACTATTGTCTAGCCTTTCTTCCATATCATACATGTCACGTTGTTTTGACTTCAAAACAGCAAACCAATCAGCATCAATAGGATCTTGCACATAGTAAACTTGAGTTGCCTGAGATGCAAAAATAAATGGCTCATCTAATTCCTTGTCACCGGTATTGAATAAATGCTTGAAGTTGACCATTGTCACCCCAAACTTGTCTATTTTGACCCATTTGTCTCGTACTCGGTTATCAATCCAATCACATTTGAACAATACTATTTTTCCCTGGTGATGGTAGTTCAGCTCAAGAATGTCTTTTATAACACCATAATAAGTTTTGCTCATTGATACTGGGTTATTATTGTTTGTCCCATCAAAACTTGTTGCATGTGCAACTAGGGCTACACCACTACACTGCACTGACCTACCCACATCATAAGAATGTGTATGGAAATTTATCCCATTTATAGAATAACTATCATAAGAATGTGCAACCATGTTAGGCTCCTTAGCTAATATTGTTATCTCCTCAGGTACTTCCTCACTCGTTGTTTCCACCTGATGATATTGAAGATTGTTATTGCACTAAAAAATAATGTGGAACTATACTCTATATAAACATTTTCCTAGATACTTACGTGTGACTTAAACCACTCGTGAAAAGTCTCATAGTGTAAACGACTGATTGCTCTTTGATTTTGATGACCAGCAGAGTAAAGGTATTCTATATGTTTACTAAACAAACATTATAATTTAGTAATCATGAAATAAATGGATGATATTGATTATAAAATATAATGTTCAACTTACTTCAAGTAAGGCTCTATATGGTCATAGTTGAACAAGACATATCTATGTGCTTGAAGCCATGTTTTGTTGTCTAATGTGACACTACGCTTACCAACCAATCCACGACCTATGTTATGGAAGAAAGGGGTGGTATTGATTAAATCAACATTCAAGCCATCATCATTTCTTTTTTCCGGTTAAATCTAGTTTCACCATGTAAGTAGCGAGAACAGAATGTGAGACTCTCATCAAATAGATAACTTTCTGCAATTGACCCCTCTGGGTGACTCCTAGTGCGAACATGACCCTTACATCTCATTAAAAACCTATAAAGGAGAAATGGCATATATGTTAAACCTTCCTTTGAGTAAAACTAAGTTTAATTTATTGCTAAAATATATTAAAATTTACCTCTCCACTGGGTACATATTACGAAATTGAACAGGGCCAGCAATTCTGACTTGAGTAGGGAGATGAACCATTAAGTGTACCATAATATCAAAAAACGATGGCAAGAATATAGTCTCAAGAATGCTTAGAGTCTCAGCTATTTCTGACTCTAGCTTATGCATATCGCTTATACGGATAACTGGCGAATAGATTTGCTTGAAAAAATTGCTCACACAAATCAGTGCAGCACTAACTATTTCTAGTAAAATCCTTCTCACAGCAAGTGGGAGTAAATACTGTATCAAAACATGGTTATCATGGCTCTTTATCCCAACAAGCTTCTTCTCCTTCACATCCACATTGTTTCTTATATCTGATGCATATCCATCTGGAAATTTTACTCCTTTCAGTACCTCACAAAATAATGTCTTCTCAGACGCACTCATTGTATATGATGCTGGTGGTAAATATAACTTGTCACCCACTGGAATAGGATGAAGCTCAGTTCGATTGCCTAGGGACTGAAGATCCAAATGATATTTCAAGTTATCCTTGGACTTTCGTTGAATGCCTAGGAGGGTGTTGACAATGTTATCACACACATTCTTTTCGATATGCATGACATCTAAATTATGTCGTAACATTAAATCCTTCCAATATGGAAGCCTAAAAAAATAGACCTCCTTTTCCATATGATAGTAGGCTCCCCTTCCTTCTTTTTTGCTTTCTTTTTATGTTGGCAACCTTTCCCATGCACTGTGTGCATATTCTCTGTTTGCAATAAAACTTCATCTCCAGAAAGTGGTCTAGGCGCTGGCCTGTCCTCAACTTTACCATCAAAGGAATCTAGATCAAATCTATATGGATGGTTTGGGTCCAGGAATCTACGGTGTCCCATATAACAATTTTTTGTACCTTGTTTCAATCGTAGAGAACATGTATATGAGTGGCATTCAATACATGCTACTTCACCTGATGTAGTACATGCTGCAATGTACCCTAGGCCTAGATAATCAGATATGGTCCATATTATTGCAGCACGTAATTGAAAATACTCATGCTTTGCAGAATCGTATGTTCTCACCCCTTCAACAAACATATCTAGCAGATCATCAATTAGTGGCTCAAAATAAACATCTATATCACTACCAGGAGATCTACGGCCCGGAATCAGCAATGAGATAATGAAATTTGTTTGCTTCATACACAACCATGGTGCAAAGTTATATGGGATGAGAATAACAGGCCAAATGCTATAGCTAACATTCATGGACCTAAACGGATTAAAACCATCTGTAGATAAAGCAAGTCTAATGTTGCGACTGTCAGAAGCAAACACTGGGTGCTTTTGGTCAAAATCCTTCCAGAGAGGTGAATCTGCAGGATGCCTTAGTAATCCATCTTGTATACGCTCCTCATCATGCCACCTCATGTCACTTGCTGTCTTAGATGATAGAAATAACCTCTGAAGCCTTCTTTTTATTGGAAAATAGCGAAGAACTTTGCATGGAACCTTGTGTACACGTTTTCCATTTAAACTTCTCCTTTTTGATTTCCAGCGTGACCTTTCACATGTGGGACATGCATCACAATTAGCGTACTCCTTCCTAAACAAAATGCAATCATTTTCACATGCATCAATTTTGATATACCCGAGTCCTAGACACTTAATTACTTTCTTTGCTTCATTGAAATTTTTTGGCAATGCCAAGCCATCAGGGAAAGCCACCATTAGTAGATCTAGTAGCATATCAAAACTTTTATCTGTCCACCCTCCAAGCAATTTCAAGTGAAGAATTCTTATTAAGAAATGCAACTTTGAGAACTTCTTACACCCTGGGTATAGCTCTTGGGCATTATCTATCACTAACTGATTGATGGCTTCTAAATCTACATCAGTTTCATCTGAACCATCAGATACTTCAAAATCCCCTTTATCATCTAGACCACCAGCCATGTCTTGAACCAAATTGGCTACGTCATCTTCATCTGAATTGTTTGCAGCCTCTATATCACTATAGTCATGACTATTAATAGGCATAGAGTCTGTTTCTCCATGATAAGTCCACCTTTTGTATCCCTCTTGAAAGCCATCACATATCAAGTGCGCACGAACTTCATTTTCATCTTTCCATAGAGAATTAACACATTTTCTACAAGGACATAGAATTCTATTTCCACCTATAGAATTGCTAAACGCAAACTCAATAAATCCAGCTACCCCATCTATGTAGACCTTCGTGTGCCTATAAATATTAGGTACAAAAATAATATGTTGGTCAAAGGTGATTACTACAAAATAATGGTTTATAGAACATTGTCAGAAATATACCTAGGTTCATTCATCCACCTTTTATCCATGTTGTATCTTAACAAATAATAAGATGAAATATACCCTTCCCAGCTTCACAATATTTGTGCAAAAAGGCTGGAAAAGGGGGAATCATTACAAGTATCAAAGATAAAAGCCGAATTTGTGACAAATAGTGTGATGGTAATATTTTAGCTTTCAATTTCAGTTCAATAAAGTTATAAAGAGTCAAAAGAGACCAAGAACAACACTTCATCGTTTCTTTAAGCCAGTTGATTCTAGCACTTTGGTAGCTGCTGATGTCCATGTTGACTTGACGTGTGGGCTAGTTAAGACAGGTAAAAGTGCTTCTTATCCAATGGTGGAAAGGTTGCTAAGATTAGTCATAACTCTTCCAGTATCAACAGCGACCACCGAAAGAGCTTTTTCAGCTATGAAACTTGTTAAGACACGTCTCTAGAATAAAATTGGAGATGCCTTTCTCCGCGATTACTTGGTTGTTTACATTGAAAAAGAGTTGGCTGCGTCTATCAGTTCTGATGACATCATTGATTCCTATGATCTTGCTAGTTCTCGAAAAGCTAAATTCAATTTAATAAATATGTAATTTATTGGATAGAAGCTGGAACTTATTGAATAGGTGTCTTTTTATCTCAAAACATATATTGGCATATTTTTACTTTTGTCAAGGCATTAAATAGTTCTATATATCTTGGCGCTGCATCATTTTGCACTATGTTGTTTTAGACATTTTTATGTTGATAGTTGGTATTCGAAGGATTGGTCTCGTCCCCGTCCCGCTGTTCGGCCTGTCCCCCCCAATCCAAAATCCTAATTCGCGCCTGCCTACAGACTACAACAGAGCACACTACAGAAAACAGGGAGACCGGAGACTCGACCCCGTACCTGCACGCCGGCTACTGGTGCCGCCACGCCGGAGATGGAAGAGGGGTCAAGGGGGACGATGCCGCTGTATCTCCGTCACCGGTAGTGCGCCGCCGTCTCCTGTTTCGCGCGCTCCTCCCTCGGCAGCTGGTTGCCGCCGCGCCGGAGATGGAGGAGGGGCCGAGGGGGACGATGCCCTTGTATCCCCCGTCACCGGTAGCGCGCCGCCGTCTCCTGTTCTGCGCGCTAGGGCGCTCTTCCCTCGACAGCTTGTTGCCTGGTTCGTACGTGTGTGCCTGGGTTGCGCACGCTATGTTGGCTCTGGACGATGACGGCCAAGCTTCTGAACTGCTCACGTGGTGGAAATTGGAAATATTGAAGTTGGGCTAGGCAGCTGGGCCGCAAGTGAAGTGGGCCACTATAGGATCATGACATCTATTTACCGACATACGATCTGATGCTACTTTTTCCCGACAGACTTTACGCCACGCATAATCATTTTTACCGACATATGAACTGCCACAATAGCTTGACATTATTGCCGACAGATCTGTTGACTCCAATACAATAACTACCGACAGATAGTGCGATGGTAATATTTTGTGACAGATTGTGTGTCGCAAAAAATCTATTTTTACCGTCAGTTGTTTGACGCTAAAATTGTGTCATGGTGTAGTGTGTATCCAGATATTTTTCAAGCTTCGAGTCTCTTGTCTTGCTACTTTTGTCTATATGGCCAGAAATGACTTGAGAATCAGTTTTCAGAATGGCCCTTCTTATTCCCATTGCCCTTAGCTTCTGAAGCCCCAACAGAAGTCCTTCGTATTCAGCAATATTATTTGTGCAACTAAAATCAAGCCTTGCTGCATAACATGTTTTGACTTTTGAAGGCGCGACTAGGACAGCAGCAGCTCCTACACCGAAGATTCCCCAGGAACCATCGCAGAACACTGTCCAAGCTTCGGCGTCTTTGTTTATTTTTTCTTCCTGAGCCCCTGGCGTCCAATCAGCGATGAAGTCTGCTAACGCCTGGGACTGAATTGAGGATCTATGCACATAGTCAATAGTGAATTCGTTAAGCTCCACAGCCCATTTTCCAATCCTTCCAGTAGCTTCTCTGTTCCTCATTATGTCCTTCAGAGGTTGTGACGAAGGAACAATTATGTGATATGCTTGAAAATAATGTAGAAGCTTCCTGGAGGCCAATAACACAGCATACAACACCTTCTCCAACTCTGTATAATTTTTCTTTGATAAACTTAAAACTTCGGAGATGAAGTACACTAGAGCCTGCTTTTTGACTTGACCATCTAGCTTCTCCTGCACAAGCGTCGCACTAACTGCAGAGTGCGAAGCTGCCACATATAAGAGCAATGGAGCCCCTGGCGAAGGTGGAGTTAGTGTTGTTAAATCAATCAAGTATTGCTTGAACTCTTCGAAGGCTTTTTACTGAGCCGAGCCCCATTGAAAAACTTCGGTTGACTTCAGTATTTCAAAAATGGCAAATTTTTTTTTGCTGATCTGGATATGAATCTATTTAATGATGTTAGTCTACCTGCCAGCCATTGAGCCCCCTTCCTTGTACTTGGCGGCTCCATCCGAAGGATAGCTTCAATCTTGCTTGGGTTAGCTTCAATTCCCTTCGTTGATACTAAACAGTCGAGGAACTTGCCCTTCTTTACCCAAAAACACATTTTTCTGGATTTAACTTCAGGCCAGCTTGCCTGAAATTGGCAAATGTCTCTTGCAAATCAGCAATGTGATTTTCTTGCTTCATGCTTTTCACTATGATATCATCAACATAGGTCAGTACATTCCTGCCTATTTGAGAATTGTTGGGCACTTGCTCTCAAATGCTATGAATTAAGAACAAGGCAACATAAAATGTTAAATATCAATGCCCTTCGTCAGTCGAAGCATTATCTCCATAAGGATCAAATGAGCTTCGGACGAAGGTCATAAACATAATATTACGAAGGTTTCACCTTCGTAACTAAACTTATAGAGTTAATACAAAGTAAGGTAGAACATAAAACATTAGAGATAAATACATTGAAAATAAATAACATCATTCACGTATATTATTATATGAATTTAAGATATTTGAACACAATGATTAGGTACATTTATACATTTGCCTTGACAAACGATAATTCCCGAGTGATGCGTTAGCAATTACAGGAAATGCATGAACAGTAATGGAATACTGATCACTATTTATAGGCACATGACACAGCTCATGAAGAATTACAATTATGCCCCTCATAAAAGTTTACAACAATGACTCAGACCTTTGAAGGCTAAAAGGTCATTTTATCTTTAAGTCGGTTCGACCCTTCGTCTTCGGATATGCTGTAGTTCCGAAGCTTCGTGAACGGTGTCTTCGGCAACATGTTCAAGCAGCTTCAGTTGAAGCTGTTTCTTTTTGCAGGACCTTCGGCGACGAAGCATGGTCCCAACAGTAGCCCCTTCGCGGTGCTAGATCGTTTTTCGTAACGAGCTTGATCCGTGAAAAAAGTCTCTCAGGCTTCAGGAAGCCGAAGGTCCGAAAAACACCTTCCCTGAGCTCGTTGTCGAGAAACGATACAGCTTTCGAGCGTGTAGCGGTCCCACCATTCAGGTTCACTGTTCTGATTTTTGCGGCCCACCGTTCAGCGGGTGCGAGCAACTGTTTGCCTGGTGTAAAAATTCTGACGATTCACCTTCTTACCTGCAGCACTATATAAACAGACGGGTAGGTGTGAAGTTACCACAGCATTCATTGCTATTGCACTTTTTTGCTGCCAAAATTTCTAACCATAGCCGAAGCTTGATTTTCGCATTCAAACGAAGTTCCAATTTGGTGTTTGCTTCGTCAGAAAAATAGCTTCGGAAGAGAAGGTTATTATTTTCCAAGAAATTTTTCAAGAAATTCAAAATTAAATGGCCAGAGTGCGCTCTACTGCCAGAGTTGAGCGCGAGGGGGACGAAGCCGAAGGTGCGGAAACTGTTCCTATCTCTGAAGCAATGAAGCGATCTGGATTGATGACATCAGAAGATACCCCTGCTGCTGAAGCAGAACAAGCAGATATTGAGGAGGCTGGTACTGACGATGATTACAATATTGCAGTACCGAGCAAGCCTAGTCATCTGGACTTCGGGAAGTCGACTATCTCGAAGGCTGATTTCCCAAAGATGGTGAAGTCGGGCTACTTCAGCGAAGATGAGAAAAAGATAATTCGCTTTGGTGGAGAACAGATTACCCCGAAGCCACAAAAAGATGAAATAGTGATTTTTAAGAGTTTCCTCAAAGCTAGTTTGAGATTTCCTTTGAATAGGATGATTGCCGATGTGCTGAAGAAATTTGGGATCTATTTTCACCAACTAACTCCTAACGCTATTGTTAGGCTTAGTGTTTATATTTGGGCTCTCCGAAGCCAAGCAGTGGAGCCATTTGCCGAAGGTTTCTGCCGAGTACACGAGCTACACTACCAAACTAAGGCCAGAAAGGATGGGCTACATGAAAATTTTGGTTGTTACAACTTTGCATATCGGAAAACTACAAAATTTCATGTGATCAGCTATCGAAGCAAGTGGCCGGCAGGCTGGAAATCGGAATGGTTCTACGTCAAAGTTGATGACGACAAGGAGAAGCTTGTACAGAGCCCGCTTGAACTAATCTTCGGAGAAACCCGACCTCAGTGCCGCATGACACCAGACGGTCCAACCCAAATGGCGTTGGCTGAATTCAGAATTATTGCGGAGCACATTGGCACTAGGGATTTGGTGCAAGAATTTCTGGCTTTCAAAGTATTTCCCACCATGAAGGAATGGGCTATGCCGAAGCTTAAAGGAGAGAAGAAAGAGGGGGAGCTTATCTGACTGCCCTATCATTATAAATTCAAGAAATATTTCAAGGCACCCTGCCAAGAATGGCTCGAAACAATCGAAATAATGAGTACTGAAATTTTTGGAAATTACTCTAAAAAAGAGGACCAATTGATGACAGCAGCCTTCGGCACCCGGCCGAAACGAAGGCTAAACAGAGTACTTGATGCTATAGGCTTTGAATATCCTGATTATGGGCGACTGGGCGGAGATGCTGGAGGCCCGAAGAGAAAAATAATTGCCAGCGCCGTTGACGAAGAGAGCACCAAAGTGACAAAAAAGAAAAAGGAGATTTCTGAAAAGCTGAGCCCTAAAAAGTTGAGCCCTGAGCCGAAGGTGGTTGCTGCAAGAAAAAGGAAAACTGCATCCCCAGAACCAAAAATGTTGGTTCAAGAAGAAGACACTCCTGCGACACCTTCTGCTGCCGAAGTAGAAGAGATACTGAAGGTAATGACTGAACCCTTGCCTGTCAAGCTAAGTCCGCTGGCACCGGAACTGACGAAGTTTTTTCAGAAGGACAAAGAAGCTTCGGCAGCAGAAAGTCCTGCACTGCCGAAAAACGAAGAATTATTCAAATAGCAGATGTGATTCATCAGACGCCGCCACCGGCGACAGTGTCAAAAAATGTTTTTGCCGAGACCGCAGAAGCCGAAGGCGCCGCAGCCGAAGCTTCCAGAGTGGAAACCGCCGAAGCTGAAATCGGCGAAGCCGAAGCTGCTGGGGCCGAAGCCGGGACCACGGAAGGTTCGAATCTGGAAACCACTCTTGAAGTTATTGACAATATTCTACTGAAAATGGCTGAGGAAGAAGCTGCTGTGGCTGCGGTAAACACGGCAACTGAAAAGGGAAAAGAGCAGATCGATGACATTTTATAAGAAGAAAATTTTAACTTTCAAGATTTGCTTGGACAAGAGCTAAGAGGCGCCGAAAAACAAGAGCTGAAAAAATTGCCATATCTTGCGGGTATAAGCCAGGGGCTACGCTATTTGGTGGGGTCAACGAAGGGAAACTAAGATGCCTTCGGAACCGCACCGAGGCCAAAGTTGTTAGAACCCTCTCCAAAAGCGTTGGCCTACCGAAACTAGAAGCTGACCTCTGCAGATATCAACGACACCATATCGCCAGAAGCCTGCTCTATGCTAATTTTAAGGTAACAAATTTTATTACTATTATTTTATTTATTTTTTAGGTCGCTTACTGACGAAGATTGTTTTGGCAGAGTATACTATTGAGTAAGGTTCTAAAAATGCAACAAGATCTCGAAGAAGAGAAGATCAAAACTATCATCAAAGATTTGGAAGAAAAAGTTGAAAATTACGAAGCTGTTCTAAAAAAGAAGGACTTCACCATCCAGGACCTTGAAATCATGACTAAAGAACACAAAGGTGCATTAGAAAAGAAAGACTTTGTTATTCAGTCCATGGAAGGCTCCTTGGCTGAGGTCCAAGCCGAGAATAACAGCTTAAAGAATGAATTGCTCAAACAACTAGAAAAATCTAAGCAAGAAAAGAAACACCTTGAAGCAAGTCTTAAAACTGAGATGGAAAAGAATTCAAATTTGCAAAAATCCTTGAAGGAGCTTCAAGAGAAATGCCTAAGCTTCGGCAGCCGATGCGTGCAGCGGCTGAAGGATGTGTTTCATTCTATTGGAGCCAGCTCTGAAAAATTTACACCTTCAGCTGAAAACTTGCCCAGCACATTAGAATATATTGAAGGCGAGGTTGAAGCTCTTGACGAAGTTATTGGTGGCCATGCTGACTTCTGCGCCCTGGTAGCTTCTCGGGGCACAGCTACCGCTTTTCTGAAGGCTGGCTGCACGCATGGAAAAATTGTTAATAGGCCCAACTTCAGCTTATCATCATCAGATCTGATAGATATTCCAAGCCTAGCCCGAAGCATCGGGAATGGATTTATAACCCAGATTTGGGTAAAAGGCGGGCGGAAAATGGCGGGTGACGAAGCTCGAAGTCATCTTAAGCCGGTAAAAAGCTTATATTTATTACTTTTATCTTCTCCTTGAAATTTGCACCTTTCTTATTCTGTTCTTTAATATTCGTAGGATGACGAAGCTGAAGTATAATGAAGCTGAAGCATGACAAAGCTGAATCTTGATAGTTGCTACAATATTCTTTCCTGCAAAAATTCTGGAGCGACTTTTGTAATATTATTATGGAAAAACTCATGTAAATTTGTACATACCTTGTAATATATTTTGTTTCCGCTATCTGTGTACAATCTGCTTTGTTGTGGACGAAACTTCTTTTTTGAGCCGAAGGCGAAAAACACCTTCCCTTCTTTTCGTACATAACGAAGCATAAAAAAATTTCCTTTTTCGAAGTCTTTCCTCATTGCCGAAGCGCCTATCTTTTTTGTGTGATGCGATGATGATTCTATATATGTCTAAATGAATGTTTATGAATGCAAATGACATGATGAAATGTATTGTGGAGATGAATATTGAGAATGATTCAAATCTTTTCACTTTTCAACTTCATCGTTTACTTTTCAGTATATCAGCGTTGACTTTTCGCTGTAAGCCTCCCTTAGGAGCTTCTTCGCCTTTTACTTTTAGCGGAATCAGCGTTGACTTTTCGCTGTAAGCCTCCCTTAGGAGCTTCTTCGCCTTTTACTTTCAGCAGAATCAGCGTTGACTTTTCGCTGTAAGCTCTGCATTCCCTTAGGAACGACTTTTGAGCTTCTCCCTGTTTTCTTTTCTTTTCCCTTGGTATTTTACATTTACATTTTTTGGGGGATATCACTTTTATAGAATCGAAATAAGGAAAGAAAAATTACATGTTGTGGCCCCATTAAAAACCTTTCTCCCCCTTTGGAAAGGAAAAGGGTGCCACAAAAAAGAATAGAAAAAAATACATCAAATTAAACATAATATCGTCGAAGCTCATCCGCATTCCATGACCTAGGGATGTCGTTGTCGTCCATATCCTTCAATCTATAGGAACCGGGTCTTGACGAAGATACTACCAAAAAAGGTCCTTCCCACTTCAGCTGTAATTTGCCCACTGTCTCCGGGTTAGCTACTCTTCGAAGCACCAGATGTCCTGGTTCAATGTTCTTCAGCTTAACCTTTCTATCACGCCATTTTATTGTTTCGGCTTGATATTTATTGATGTTTTCCACAGCCTGAAGTCTGATCCCTTCTATAGCATCTTTTTCCACAGAACAATCAACTTCGTCTTCACCTTCTGCCGAAGTTACCGTTCTTATTGATCCTGCTTTGGCCTCTTCCGGGGTTATTGCTTCATCCCCAAACAATAGTTTGAAAGGTGTAAAGCCTGTTGATCTTGACATGGTTGTGTTATGGCTCCACACCACTTTGATTAACTCGTCTGGCCACTTTCCCCTGGGCTGATTGAAGATTGACTTCATTATTTCTGTCATTATGATCCCGTTAGCTCGTTCGACAAGTCTGTTTGACTCCGGATGTCGAGCTGATGCAAAATGGATCTTCGTGCCAATTTGATCACAAAATTCTCTGAAAGCTTCAGAATCAAACTGTGTCCCATTATCCACAGTAATGGCCTTCGGCACTCCGAAGCGACAAACAATATTTTGCCAGAAAAACTTTTGAATAGTAATCGAAGTTATTGTGGCTAGCGGCTTTGCCTCAATCCACTTGGAAAAATATTCCACTGCCACTACAACATATCTTAAGTTTCCCTGTGCTGGTGGTAATGGACCTAGTAAATCAAGGCCCCACCTTTGCAACGGCCAAGTGGGTTGTATTAATTGAGTTAAAGACGAAGGTTGTTTTTGATCTCTTGCACATTTCTGACAACCTTCGCACTTTTGGACTAAATCCGCTGCATCTGAAGCTGCTTTTGGCCAATAAAATCCTTGACAAAAAACTTCCCCAAGCAAAGGCCTAGATCCAATGTGAGATCCACACAGGCCTGCGTGTATTTCCTTCATTAATTCTATACCTTCGGATCTGGATAAACACTTGAGCAACGGGGAGCAGACCCCACGCTTGTACAGCTCCCCTTCTATTATGACATATGGTCGAGCTCTTGCTTCTATTCTTTTGTTGTAAGCTTCGTCGTCTAAAAGAAAATTACCCTGAAGGAAAGAAATGATTTCAGTTCTCCAATCTTCACTATAGACAGGGGATATATTGAGGACCGCTCTTTCAAGAAGCTCGACCGAAGGTGCTTTTATTGTTTCGAAAAATACTTCCGAAGGTAAAGGCAGCCCCTGTGCTGCTGACTTGGCCAATAGATCAGCATATTCATTTTCTCCACGAGGAATATTTTTAACAGAGAATCCTTCAAAGGAAGCCTCAATCCTTCGGACTGTATCTAGATATTTTTCAAGTTTCGGATCTCTTGCTTTATAGCTCTTGTCAATATGACCAGAAATAACTTGGGAATCAGTTTTAAGAATGGCCCTTCTGATCCCCATTGCCTTTAACTTCCGAAGACCCAAGAGCAGAGCTTCGTATTCAGCAATATTGTTTGTACAACTGAAATCAAGTCTTGCCGCATAACAAGTTTTAACTTTGGAAGGTGAAACCAACACAGCAGCTGCTCCTGCTCCGAAGGTTCCCCAAGACCCATCGCAAAACACTGTCCATGCTTCGGCATCTTTATTCATTTCTTCCTCCTGAGCCCCTGGCGTCCAGTCAGCAATGAAGTCTGCCAACGCTTGGGACTGAATCGAAGATCTGTGGACATAATCAATACAAAATTCATTGAGCTCTGCAGCCCATTTTCCAATCCTTCCAGTAGCTTCTCGGTTTCTCATAATATCCTTCAAAGGTTGTGAAGAAGGAACAATTATGTTGTAAGCTTAAAATCATGCCGAAGCTTCCTGGAGGCCATCAAAACAGCATACAGTACTTTCTCCAATTCTGTATAATTTTTCTTTGATAAACTAAGAACTTCGGATACAAAATATATTGGGGCCTGCTTCTTGACTTGGCCTTCAAGCTTCTCCTGGACAAGTGCTGCACTTACCGCTGAGTGTGAAGCTGCCACATATAATAACAAAGGAGCCCCTAGCGTTGGTGGAGTTAGTGTTGTTAGATCTATCAAATATTGCTTCAGTTCTTCGAAAGCCCTCTGCTGGATTGGTCCCCATTGAAAAACTTCGGCTGACTTCAGCACTTCGAAAAATGGTAAATTTCTCTCTGCTGATCTAGATATGAATCTGTTGAGAGATGTTAGCCTTCCTGTCAATCTTTGAGCCCCCTTCTTTGTACTTGGTGGTTCCATTCGAAGTATAGCTTCGATTTTGCTTGGATTAGCCTCAATTCCCTTTGTTGAAACTAGGCAGCCAAGAAATTTCCCCTTCTTCACTCCGAAGACACATTTTTCTGGATTCAGCTTTAAACCAGCCTGTCTAAAATTAGCGAAAGTCTCCTGTAGATTAGCAATGTGATTATCTTGCTTCGTGCTTTTTACAATGATATCATCAACATAAGTTAGCACATTCCTGCCTATCTGAGAATGGAGGACCTTCCCTGTCATTCTGCTGAAACTTCCTCCGGCATTCTTAAGCCCCTCAGGCATACGAAGGTAACAATATGTTCCACTGGGGGTTATGAAGCTGGTTTTTGGCTCATCCTCCTTCTTCATCCAGATTTGGTGATAGCCTGAATAGCAATCCAGCAGACTCATAAGCTCTGATGAAGCTGCTGCATCGACTAAGGAATCAATCCTTGGCAATGAAAACTCGTCCTTCGGACAGGCCTTGTTGAGATCAGTAAAATCGATACACATTCTCCATTTACCATTGGCCTTCTTTACCATAACAATGTTAGCCAACCATTCTGGATATTTTACTTCTCTGATAACTCCGGCACTGAGGAGTCCTTTCACTTCGTTCCGAGCACCTTTGGCCTTGTCATCAGACATCTTCCGAAGCCTTTGCTTTCTTGGTCTGAAGGATGGATCAACATTGAGCGAGTGCTCAATAACATCCCTGTTAACCCCGCAATGATCATTAGCTGACCAAGCAAAAACATCTTTGTTGTTGAACAAAAACCTTATCAAGGTTTTCTCTTGTTCTTCGGACAGTTGAGATCCCAATAACACCTTCTGCTCTGTTATGTCCTCACATAAGAGCATGGGCTTCGGCTGATCAGCCGAAGCAGCTTTTTCCCTTCTGAACTTGTATTGCTCACAAGCTTCAGCTCCATCTATATTATGGATTGCTTTTGAGTCTGTCCAATTTCCTTCGGCCCTTCTGGCAGCTTCCTGACTTCCATGAATAGCAATGGGCCCTTGGTCCGAAGGTATCTTCATGCAAAGATAAGCTGGATGAAGAATTGCTTCGAAGGCGTTAAGAGTACCAAGACCAATGATTGCATTGTAAGGGTATTCCATGTCAACAATATCAAACACAACTTGTTCAGTCCTTGTATTGTTGATAAATCCGAAGGTCACTCGCATTGTGATTTTGTCGAGTGCTACAATCTGCCTTCCTCCGAAGCTGCAAAGGGGGTGTGGCATCATGAATTTTATCTTCGGGCTCATGAATCTGTCTGAAGGCCTTAGCAAATATGATATCAGCTGCGCTGCCTGTATCAACCAAAACATTATGGACCAGGAATCCTTTGATCACACAAGAGATAACCATAGCATCGTTGTGTGGGTAATCCTTGAGTTGAAGATCCTCTTGAGAGAAGGTAATTGGAATGTGAGACCATCTTGACTTGATGAAGGGTCCTTGCACCCCGACATGTTATACATTCCTGCCTATTTGAGAATTGTTGGGCACTTGCTCTCAAATGCTATGAATTAAGAACAAGGCAACATAAAATGTTAAATATCAATGCCCTTCGTCCGTCGAAGCATTATCTCCATAAGGATCAAATGAGCTTCGGACGAAGGTCATAAACATAATATTACGAAGGTTTCACCTTCGTAACTAAACTTATAGAGTTAATACAAAGTAAGGTAGAACATAAAACATTAGAGATAAATACATTGAAAATAAATAACATCATTCACGTATATTATTATATGAATTTAAGATATTTGAACACAATGATTAGGTACATTTATACCTTTGCCTTGACAAACGATAATTCCCGAGTGATGCGTTAGCAATTACAGGAAATGTGTGAACAGTAATGAAATATTGTTCACTATTTATAGGCACAGGACACAGCTCATGAAGAATTACAATTATGCCCCTCATAAAAGTTTACAACAATGACTCAGACCTTTGAAGGCTAAAAGGTCATTTTATCTTTAAGTCGGTTCGACCCTTCGTCTTCGGATATGTTGTAGTTCCGAAGCTTCGTGAACGGTGTCTTCGGCAACATGTTCAAGCAGCTCCAGTTGAAGCTGTTTCTTTTTGCAGGACCTTCGGCGACGAAGCATGGTCCCAACAAGAATGAAGGACCTTGGTTGTCATTCTGCTGAAGCTTCCTCTAGCATTTTTAGGCCCCTCAGGCATCCGAAGATAGCAATATGTGCCATTGGGGGTTATGAAGCTAGTCTTCGGCTCATCTTCCTTCTTCATCCAAATTTGATGATAGCCTGAGTAACAGTCCAGTAGACTCATGAGCTCTGAAGAAGCTGCTGCATCTACTAGAGAGTCTATTCTTGGCAATGGGAACTCATCCTTTGGACAAGCTTTGTTAAGATATGTAAAATCAATGCACATTCTCCATTTGTCGTTGGCCTTCTTCACCATAACAGTGTTGGCTAGCCATTCTGGGTATTTCACCTCTCTGATAACACCAGCACTAAGAAGTCTCTTTACTTCGTTCCGAGCACCTTCAGCTTTGTCTTCACACATTTTCTGAAGCCTTTGTTTTCTTGGCCTGAAGGATGGATCCTCATTGAGTGAATGTTCAATGACATCTCTGTTGACACCACAGAGATCATTAGCTGACCAAGCAAAGACATCTTTGTTGTTGAATAAAAATCTTAGCAAAGTCTTCTCTTGCTCTTCAGATAGCTGAGACCCCATCAGTACCCTTTGTTCTGCTATGTCTTCACATAGGAGCATAGGCTTCGGCTGATCTGCCAAAGCAGCCTTCTCTCTTTTGTATTTATACTGCTGACAGGCTTTGGCTCCATCTATATTATGAATTGCCTTTGAATCTGTCCAGTTTCCTTCAGCCCTTCTGGCAGCTTCTTGACTCCCATTGTAACACCCCTGGTGTTACCCAAAGCCCTAGCCAAAGAAGCACATTGGGTCCTACTCAAACTTTATGCTAAAATGGAAAATGATGGGACTCAAAGTTTAGAGGCAGGGTCAAGATAAGCATTTACCATAACAAGAAAGAAAGTCTACCCTTCATACAATGTTCACCCAGAAATAAGATTCTAAAACCCTAAATCCTTTTAAGCCCTTAAACCCTAACCATGGGATTACAAGGAAAAAGTGTGGGCAAATGATCAAAACATAAAAAGAAACCTTGACTAAAGATGAAGTGTATTAGTAAAGCTACAAAATCTAGTAAGAAAAATATTGCAAAAAGGCCCAACAACAACCTCAAATTAGTACATCAAGTGGGGAGCATACTAGAGCCATCAAAATTTCTCTAAGTCCCAAAAACCACCCTAGACCAAAGATCAAAGGTGTTCACCTTTGTGCTACCACCAAAAACACTTGGACCAAATAGAAAAAAGTACCCAAATCATCCAAGGCACCTCTCTGAAAAATTTGAATTCAAACCGAGGTAGTTTGACATGGTTTGACATCAGTTTTGTCACTGGTGAACAGTGCTGACAGACTTGACTTGGCGCCCGCATATCTCACAAGCTAGGGCATACCTCCCATTGGAACTTAAATTAGCTAGCCCTAGGTGTCAGGAAGAGATTTGCACAAGACCCTTGGTGAGATTCGCACGTTTTGATCCCTGTAGACGCTTGAACAGAGGCAGAAACAAACGCCCACATGTTTGACGCATTCTGGCGCACCAGAGCACGCCCTCGGCGCTCCGCCCACGCGCTCAGCCCCGCGCCGCACCAACCTCGCATCCACGCCCGCGCCCGCGCCAGCGCCTATAAAAGCCATACCGGCCTCGACCGTACACCCCCGCGCGCCACTGACCCAACCCGAGCTCGATTCGCCGGAGTTCGCCCCGTGAGCAAGGTGCCAGGGGCCGCGCAAGCCACGGCCATCGTAGACCGGCCAACCTAGTCATTCCCCGCCCCGTCCGACCCTCGGGATAGCCTCTACGGACCTCGGTGAAGCTTCCAGAGCTGGGGATTGAACTCTACCTCACCGTAGGCACCGGATCGACGTCGCCGGACTTCACCCGACCGCCGGCGCACGTAGACCGAGCTCCACGGTGAGCCTTCCTTCGATTCCTTGCACTGGTAGCATCCTTAGCACCCTGTAAAGCTTCCTGTGCCACTGGATTGAGCAATACCGCCATGAGCAGGACGGAGCGTACGCCGCCGACGAGCCCGACCGCCTGCGCACGTGGTCCGACCGATTCCGGCCATCACCGTCGACGAGTCGCACTTCGAAGTGACCGCCAGGACCTCCCGGATCTAACCCCACCCTTCACCGGACCTTCCTCGCCGCCGGTAAGCCGCACCACCCTGTTTATTCCCCGCGGTTACTGTTTCAAAGGGGGAGGGAGCTCGGGGGAAAAGAAGAAGAAGCCGGGGGGTTTTGAATAGTCAGTGACTCATATGAATAGTCCCGCAGGGGTATGGTTTAAAGACTTAGTTAAGGGAAAGCCCAGGGGTCTCGGTGTAAACTGGTTTTTCCTTAAACCTTTTAAACATTATTCATTTAAATGTATACAGAGCTTGCAAAATTCATAACTTCAGTTTTATCCAACCAAATTTAGTCAAACTAACTTTGCTAGGTTCTGAATAATATGAACTACTTAGGAAAAATACCAAACACCCTAAGTACTGCATAAAGTTTTAAAGTTTTGATTTAAATAGTAAACTGACCAAAAGCTAAATAAAGAAGGGAAAAATAGCTACACTTTTAGACTAGGGTTAAGAAACATTAGAGAGGTACTTAACCACTACTTAGTCTGTTTAAAAATAATAAACCCCTCAGTACACCAGATTAGGGAAGGGTTTACCATTTAAACATACTTTGATTCAAAGCTAAAGAAAATGCAAAAGAGAGTTTAAAATAAGAATCAGGGGGCAACCACATTTTTGCTAGCTTACTTTATTACCATAGTTCACTAGAAAATTTTGTTAAGCCCTCTATTAGTACAAAAGAAATGCACCACATTTTATTTCATGAAAACAATGAAAACTTAAAACAATCCTAGAAAAATAATCCTAAGAAGAACCCACCCCAATCCTTGGGCTAACTAAACATATGCTGATATGAATTAAGGAAAAATATAAGTTCTGTTGTTTGACATTTTTCAAATAACAAGTTAGTTATAAGTACCTTTTTGGCATTAAACTTTAGAAAATCACAACTAAATACCTAGTTGGTCTTTTTCTGTGATTTTTAGCACAGGGGGCTATTATCACCTATGGACCATAGCAAAAATAAATTTTAGTCTAGAAACCTCACCAAAATTAGAGCTATAGTGTAAAGTGCCCTTGTACCCTTACTTTTGTTATTTTTGCACAAGGAGTATCTGAATTAATTTCAACCTCAAATTTTTAGAATAAACCACAGAGGTCAATGTTTACCCGTTGTAATGTTTGTAACATTTTTGGAAAATTCGAAATTGCCATGATAGTTCAAGGTGCTTAATAATGAGCATAATAAAAGGGTAAGAAGGAAATTATGGGAGAAATTAGTGGTGTGCATTTAAATCCCCCAAGAGCCCAAACAAACATATAAGAGATGACTAAAATTCTTAAGTTTACTCAATACCCTTGGATGAGTGTCTAAAACCCTTAGCACACCCTCCGGCAAAGAAAACACTAGTTTACTCACTGTTTTAATATTGTTCACCTTAGTAGCATTTACAAATTGCCATATCATTAATATGCATATATCTTATTCATTGCATTCGATAGATTGTAATCTCGCTGACGGAGAGTACATCCTCGTTCCGGAGCAAGGAGCTGCTCAGGAGGTAGTCCAGGAGCCAGCACCAGAGCCTGCCATCGAGGATCTGTCTGCCCTAGCTTTCGAAGGCAAGCCCCGGTTTTATGCATAACCATTATATATGTTATTTTACTGCACTTAATGTTTGTACGCTTGTATTGTGCACTTAAGTGTAGGAGTTGACTGAAACCCTAGTTGCATGAACTCAGGATTCCTTTTTAGATGGATACTAGTATCCTAGGTCGAGTAGCTGCTTTACTAATTAGGGATCTCGGTAGAAGTCAAGTGATTTTTCTAGCACTCGCGCGAGGTCAGGAATTGGTTGTATCCATTTGTATATCGTAATGATGATGGTCTGTGGACAACGGTCCATAGGGATGCGTTGTCTATGAGACGGAAATTGGAATAAGGATTAAGGTGTGGTACCATGTGTCAAGCGTTTGAACGTACTAAGCACATACCGAGAAATATGGTAAATCGGTAAGCCTAGTACCTGAGTGAACCCGGCAGCAGACTTTACTCCTCACACGACCTGAGACGTGGTCTCCCATTCCGGTTATGGTGGGTACAAGTGCGGTCACTGCACGACGGCAGTCGGGGTCAGTGAGGCATTGTACGCCAAGGCGGTGAGCCCTGATCTGTTGACGGGGAATCGATGGGGACGGTTGATATGTGTGGGGACGGAGTGCCTCGCCACGTTGTGTGTTTAGGTTTACCTTGCAAGGTTTAAAAAACTCGATTCGAATCGTCTGCTTCTCGCAGCTAATGAGACTGCTTGATCCATGCTGCTACATTGAGTAATAAGTGGAAATGTGTTGATTTGGCAAAATATGTTGATTGCTAAATGTTTGATACCATGTATGATTAGATAGGTACACATTTAGTCTTAAGAGAGACACACTAAAACTTGAAAAGCTAAAACTTGATTTTAGACTCAGCTAGTGCTTTTGGCAAACCAAACCCCTCAGCCAAGCAGCTGCATCTCTAGAAGTAGAGGAGTAGACTCCTCACACCGGGTAAGTCTAGCTGAGTATTAGTATACTCAGCCTTGCTTGTGGCATAATTTTTTACAGGTTCTCTGGAGGATATGGTTGCTGGAGTGACTTGGCCATCCATCTTGACACCGGGTTGGACAGTCGAGTGGGACCCTGCCTCAGCAGAGGAGAAGCATGAGGAGTGATGGGCCAGGCCTCCCCATCCCTCCGTTTATTTATCGCTAGTCGATTTCCGCTGCATTCCGAACAATGATCACTACTTTTGATAAACTCCGATGATGTTGTAATAAATTTAAGTACTCCTTAATGTTTGGTTTTATGCTTTATTGTATTTGCTCTGTGCCTCACCTTTGAGTGAGTACGTGGTACTTGATCCTGTTAGTGGCCTTGTCAGACTAGATCCGAGGGACTGACGTTTTATTCCTATTTAAGTGTGGTCTAGCCTCTAAGGCGGGACTTAGGCACTTAAGTTGGAATAATTCGGGCGGTTCCGCCACAGCTGGTATCGGAGCTTGTACCACCACAGAGGAATCAATAAATCATAATTACCAACCTTTTTAAAGAGTAAAACTTGTTAGAAACAAATGTTGGATAGATCGGTAAGACGATAAGGATGGGCAAAGAATGTGAAGCCTTAGGATACTAGATGGGTAGCTAGGTGGCTATTTGAATATGCCCTACAGGCTACTATGATAATGGATGGAGGGTTCTCTATCCCTATATGTTTGATGTGAGGTCGATTAGGACGAGCATGCATGCATCATTTTGTTCTAACTACTTAGTAAGTGGTGAAGAATTTTAAAAGCTATGTAATCCAAGAGGCACCGTAATAAAAATTAAGTATACCTCAAAGATCTCAACGTAACCTTGGGAAAGCCAAGCACTAATTCCCTTTTATTTTTGTAATTCTTTTTCTTTTTTGCTTACACTTACCCTTACACAGATGACTTCTCACAAATCCTCGGAAGGAGGGAACGCACATTCCCACACGGACGAACTTGCACGAGAGGGTTTTCCCCGCATTTTGTGGGAGGTGCTGCGGGAAGCCGGTTATACGACGCCTCCCCAGTATGCGGTGCAGTTGTTTGAGGAGCACCGGGTACCCCGCTGTAGGGTGAGGATGACCATGGAGCCTCATCCCTTGCAGCCGGGCTGGCGTTCGTTGGACTTTGAGTCTTTCGGGTTCAGGGCTGAAGATACTATCGAGTCCATTGCTCTCCACGGGCTGACGACCTTTTGTGGCTTTCACCCCTTGGAGCTATCAACTCATCCCATTAGCTTGTTCCCCACTGAAAAGGAGGATGGCCCAATGTGGAAGGACCGAGTGGAGCATGCCAAGGATGTGTTGGCTCTTTACCCACGGCAGACTGCTCACCTGACAGTGCGGTGCATGAATGCCCTGTATCGTCTGCAAGCAGTGCGAGGTGAGGCAATGTTCCAGCTGATGGGATTGGTGGAGTCTACCAAGATCACCCTGGATAACAGGGAGGACCTTGTGGTAGACCTGTCCACTGAGCTAGTGGAAAAGGACCTCCAGGTGGAGCAGATGGCCACCCAAATCCAAGAGCTTGAGGAGCAAGTAGGGGCCAGGGAGAACGCCATCGAGGTTCTCGAGGATCAGCTCCTGACCACACAGCAACAACTTGAGGAAGCCAACCAGCACTTGGATATGCACCATTAGGAAATTCAAGACATGGAGGCAGAAGGGGCCGACGAGGATGTTGACATCGAGGGAGGAGAGGAGTCGGAGCCTGCATCCAGCTTGGACACTGCTGGCTCAGGAAGACCACCTTCCCCCAAGTCTAGTGTTGCCTTGTTTGCCCATTAGGTTTCAGAAATTGGGGTAGAAGTGTGCGGTAGTAGGACTCCTCGAAACTAGCTTAGCTTTTGCACCATTAGGGTACTAGGCTAGAGAGAGTCGAGTATTTTGAACACTGTTGTAACCGTTAGAAAACTCTTATGGATTGATGAATGATGGATGATGTCTATTTTAAGTTATGAAGGAAATTTATGTGATGTGGTACCTCTTATGAAAATGCAAGGAAATGTTTGACATCTTACAAACTTTGTCCTTAAAATCTCTTACCATGTGCAACCCCTGATTTCCAAAGTATGACATTAAGAGAATCCTAAATTTTCAGATGGCAGGAAGAGAGCGTCGTGGACAGAATGAACGCATTCCTCCACCACCGCCGCCGCCTCCTACCATGTAAGAACTGATGGCTCAGCAGAATAAGATTCTGCGACAGTTAGCTCAGCGTCAGCCACCACCCCAGCACTATGGTGGTGGTGATCACCATCAGCGTCCCCCAGCAGCGGCCACCTATCAGGAGTTCCTCAGCACTCAGCCGCCATTGTTCACTCGGGCAGAGGATCCACTTGATGCTGATGTATGGCTCAGGGTGGTGGAATCCAAATTCCAACTGCTTAATGGAGTTTGTTTAGATGTGGCCAAGGTTCGTTTCGCCACCCAGCAGCTTCGTGGACCCGCGCGAACGTGGTGGGATCACTTTCTCGCTATGCAGCTGGTTGATCACGTGGTGGAATGGGGAGAGTTCAAGGCAGCATTCAGAGGACATCACATACCAGCAGGCATCATGGAGCGCAAGCTTAATGAGTTTTTGGCACTTACTCGGGGGAGTCGCATAGTGTTACAGTACGCCCAAGCCTTCAATGACCTGTGTCAGTATGCAGGCTATCATGCTGACACATATGAGAAGAAGAGGGACAGGTTCAGGAGGGGCCTCAGTACTAAGCTCCGCGACTGTCTCAACACAGTCAGGGCCAACAGCTACAATGAGTTAGTCAATATGGCCATTTCTCAGGAATACTGCATCACAGCCCGCCAAGCAGAAAAGAAGAGGAAGACCCCTATGGCAGGACCTTCAGCTCAGCCTCAGCGCTTCAGGATTGTGTCCGACACTCAGAGTAGGGGACCTCAGCAACAAGGATGGTGGGTGATCCGACCACAACAGCAGTAGTAGGAACCCAACCGTTCTCAACCCCTAGTTCAGAGGAACAACAACCAGCCACAGCAGCAGTACCATTAGGCCAATGACAACATATGTTTCACTTGTGGCAGCACTGGACACTACGCCAAGAATTGCCCCAAGAACCAGCAGAGGCAGGGGCAGAATTCAAATCAGAACCAAGGTAAGAGGCAGAAGGTGTAGGTGAGGCAAGGCAGGCTAAACTTCACCACATTGGCTGATATTCCAGAGGGAGCACCCATCATGACTGGTACCTTTTCCGTTTTGAATTATCATGCAGTCATTCTTTTTTATTCAGGTGCATCACACAGTTTTATCAGTGCAAAATTTAATGCCAAATGCCAGTTACCTTTTCATCACACAAATGGGGGCATTACCATCTCAACACCAGGAGGCAGGGTTGCCACCTATCAAATCAACAGGCAGGTGCCTATAAAATTTGGTAGTCTTATAATTAAAACCACCCTCCTTATCTTGGGATTGGATAGCGTGGATATCATCTTAGGAACTGACTGGTTATCAAGACATCAGGCAGTGATTGATATCGCAGCAAGGGCCATTGAGATACACTCACCTACGAGTGGTGAAATTACGTTATATTTGCCTAACCAGGGTTGTACCCGTTCCTGTGCCTTCACCTTGATAGATTCACCCGTCGAGAGGATTCCAGTGGTCTGTGAGTACCCTGATGTTTTTCTAGATGAATTGCCAGGGATGCCACCCGACAGAGACATAGAGTTGTGCAATTGAGCTACAACCCGGAACTGCCCCTATATCCAAGAGACCCTATAGGATGCCTCCAGCAGAGTTGGCAGAATTGAAAAAGCAGTTACAAGAGTTGTTGGACAAGAGATTCATTCGCCCAAGTACTTCCCCATGGGGATGTCCAGCATTGCTCGTGAAGAAGAAGGATGAGAGCCTGAGATTGTGTGTGGATTACCGCCCTATCAATGCGGTAACAATTAAAAATAAGTATCTATTGCCCTGCATTGATGTGTTGTTTGATCAGTTGGTGGGAGCCAAGGTGTTTTCCAAGATAGACCTTCGCTCGGGCTATCATCAGATCAAGATCAGGGCCAGCGATATTCCGAATACGGCTTTCTCTACCAGATATGGACTTTATGAGTACTTAGTGATGTCTTTCGAGCTGACCAATGCCCCGGCATATTTCATGTATTTGATGAACTCAGTGTTTATGCCAGAGCTGGACAAGTTTGTGGTGGTCTTCATAGATGATATCTTGGTCTATTCAAAGAATGAAGACGAGCATACTGAGCATTTACACATCGTACTTCAGCGACTGCGCGATCATCGCTTATATGCTAAGTTGTCCAAATGTGATTTCTGGCTGAGGGAAATTAAATTTTTGGGTCACACCATTTCTCAGGATGGGATATCAGTTGATCCTGAGAAAGTGCAAGAAGCGATGGATTGGAAGCCTCCTACCACCGTATGGCAGATTCGAAGTTTTCTGGGATTGGCAGGATATTATCGGCGGTTCATTCCGGATTTCTCCAGGATTGCAAAGCCAATGACTAAATTGTTGAAGAAAGGAGTGAAGTATGAATGGAGTCAGAAATGTGAGGATGCCTTAACATTGAGGCAGCATCTGACAACAGCACCCATGCTAGCACAGCCTGACAACACCAAATCTTTCGATGTTTATTGCGATGCTTCAGGCACTGGATTGGGATGTGTCTTGATGCAAGACAACAGAGTTATTGCCTGTGCATCCAGAGCACTCAGGCCTCACGAGCAGAACTACCCCACACATGATCTGGAGTTAGCAGCAGTAGTTCATGCTCTAAAAATATGGAGACATTATTTAATGGGAGCTCATTGTAATATCTATACTGATCACAAGAGTCTCAAGTATATTTTCACTCAGGCTGATCTTAATATGAGGCAGAGAAGATGGTTGGAATTAATCAAGGACTATGATTTGGAAGTGCATTACCATCCGGGCAAGGCCAATGTTGTGGTAGATGCCCTAAGTCGAAAAGCCCAGTGTAACTATGTAACTAAGGACTCTAAGATCGCCACTCTATGTGACGAGTTGCGCAAGCTGAACATAGAAGTTATTTCCCCAGGTACCTTGAATTATATCTCAGTAGAGCCCACTCTACATGATCAAATAGTCCTGGCACAGATTGGTGACAAGGGTGTTCAAGTTATTAAGGAGATGCTCGAACAAAAGGTGGATAAGTACAAATGTTTTCATCAAGACAGCAAGGGAGTTCTATGGTTTGAAGACCGATTGGTTGTTCCTAAGAATCCAGAACTCAGGCAGAAAATATTGGATGAAGCTCATCTTTCCAAATTTTCCATGCACCCCGGCAGTAACAAGATGTATCATGATCTCAAATCTTTGTATTGGTGGACCAGAATGAAGAGGGAAATTGCTAAGTATGTATCTGAATGCGACACTTGCCAAAGAATCAAGGCTAGTCATTTGAAGGTAGAGGGTACCTTACAGCCTCTCCCCATACCATCTTGGAAATGGGAGGACCTCAACATGGATTTTATTGTGGGTTTACCCAACACATCCCGACACCACAATTCTATTTGGGTCATTATGGACATGCTAACTAAGACAACTCATTTCTTGCCAGTACATACCACCCACAGGGCAGAAAAGTATGCAGAAATCTATATTGACCAAATACTGTGTTTGCATGGAATACCAAGGACTATCGTGTCAGACAGAGGAGCACCGTTTGTAGCACGTTTCTGGGAGCTGCAAGAGTCACTTGGAACCCATGTGATAAGAATCTCAGCATACCACCCTCAAACAGATGGTTAGACAGAAAGAGTAAATCAGATTTTGGAAGACATGTTGAGGGCATGTGTGTTGCACTATGGGAAGAATTGGGATAAGTGCCTTTCCTCGGCTGAATTCTCTTACAATAACAGCTACCAGTCCAGCCTAAAGATGGCACCGTTCGAGGCCTTATATGGGAGAAGGTGTAGAACGCCGCTAAATTGGTCACAAGCGGGAGAAAGGGAAATATTTGGACCTGACTTAGTACTTGAAGCCGAGGAGAAAGTCAGAGTCATTAAGAAAAACTTGGAAGCTGCTCAGGCCAGACAGAAGAGCTATCATGATAAGAGGAGGAAGCCTCTACAATTCGAGGTGGGAGATCATGTATATCTTAAGGTGTAACCCACCAAAGGTGTTCAGAGGTTTGGAATCAAGGGCAAGTTAGCTCGTCGCTATATTGGGCCCTATGAGATCAAAGAGACTTGTGGACCTGTAGCCTACCAGTTGAAGTTGCCACCTCATATGTCAGCAGTTCATGATGTGTTCCACATATCTCAGCTGCGGAAGTGTGTCCGCTTACCCACAGAAGTGCTACCTGAACCAGAATTGGAGATAGAATAGACTTATCTTATCAAGAGCACCCCATCAAGGTATTGGTCCAGAAAGAAAGATCAACTCGAGCAAGGTCAATCCAAATGTATAAGATTCAGTGGAACAACCATTCGGAAGAAAAGGCTACGTGGGAAACTGAGGATTTTCTACGTTCTCGCTTCCCCGACTTTCTGCCTAAAGGAATCGGTACGTAACCCAAAGCACCCACCCCCACCTGCCCTTTGAATCTAAATATAAGAGAAACCTAGTTAAAAAGAGTAGAGTAAGTTGTGAAAATAACCCTAGAAGGACTTCCTTCTGAAGTTGCAAAGAGAATGACATTCGAAGAGCAGTTAACTAGACAAACTTGGTTAAAGGAAACTGCAACACACCAGCACACACCTTCTTGGTACCCCACGAAAGGATCCCTACCCAATCTCGGGACGAGATTCCTTTAAGGGGGGAGGGCTATAACACCCCTGGTGTTACCCAAAGCCGTGGCCAAAGAAGCACATTGGGTCCTACTCAAACTTTATGCTAAAATGGAAAATGATGGGACTCAAAGTTTAGAGGCAGGGTTAAGATAAGCATTTACCATAATAAGAAAGAAAGTCTACCCTTCATACAATGTTCACCCACAAATAAGATTCTAAAACCCTAAATCCTTTTAAGCCCTTAAACCCTAACCATGGGATTACAAGGAAAAAGTGTGGGCAAATGATCAAAACATAAAAAGGAACCTTGACTAAAGATGAAGTGTATTAGTAAAGCTACAAAATCTAGTAAGAAAAATATTGCAAAAAGGCCCAACAACAACCTCAAATTAGTACATCAAGTGGGGAGCATACTAGAGCCATCAAAATTTCTCTAAGTCCCAAAAACCACCCTAGACCAAAGATCAAAGGTGTTCACCTTTGTGCTGGCGCCAAAACCACTTGGACCAAATAGCAAAAAGTACACAAATCATCCAAGGCACCTCTCTAAAAAATTTGAATTCAAACCGAGGTCGTTTGACATGGTTTGACATTGGTTTTGTCACTGGTGAACAGTGCCGACATACTTGACTTGGCACCCGCATATCTCACAAGCTAGGGCATGTCTCCCATTGGAACTTACATAAACTAGCTAGCCCTAGGTGCCAGGAAGGAATTTGCACAAGACCCTTGGCGAGATTCACACGTTTGTGATCCCTGCAGGCGCTTGAACAGAGGCAGAAACAAACACCCACGTGTTCGACGCGTTCTGGCGCGCCAGAGCACGCCCTCGGCGCTCCGCCCATGCGCGCAGCCCCGTGCCGCGCCCACGCCTATAAAAGCCATCCCGGCCTCGACCGTACACCCCCGCGCGCCACTGACCCAACCCGAGCTCGAGTTCGCCAGAGTTCGCCCCGTGAGCAAGGTGCGAGCGGCCGCGCAAGCCACGACCACCGTAGACCGGCCAACCTAGCCATTCCCCACCCCGTCCGACCCTCGGGATAGCCTCTACGAACCTCGGTGAAGCTTCCAGAGCCGGGGATTGAACTCTACCTCACCGGAGGCACCGAATCGACGTCGTCGAACTTCACCCGACCGCCGGCGCACGTAGACCGAGCTCCACGGTGAGCCTTCCTTCGATTCCTTGCACTGGTAGCGTCCTTAGCACCCCGTAAAGCTTCTTGTGCCACTGGATTGAGCAATACCGCCATGAGCAGGCCGGAGCGTACACCGCCGACGAGCCCGACCGCCTGCGCACGTGGCCCGACCGATTCTAGCCATCACCGTCGACGAGTCGCACTTCGACATGACCGCCAGGACCTCCCGGATCTAAACCCGCCCTTCACCGGACCTTCCTCGCCGCCAGTAAGCCGCACCACCCAGTTTATTTCTTGCGGTTACTGTTTCAAAGGGGGAGGGAGTTCGGGGGAAAAGAAGAAGCCGAGGGGGGTCTTGAATAGTCAGTGACTCATATGATTAGTCCCGCAGGGGTATGGTTTAAAGACTTAGTTAAGGGAAATCCCAGGGGTCTCGGTGTAAACTGGATTTTCCTTAAACCTTTTAAACATTATTCATTTAAATGTAGACAGAGCTTGCAAAATTCATAACTTCAGTTTTATCTAACCAAATTTAGTCAAACTAACTTTGCTAGGTTCTAAATAATATGAACTAATTAGGAAAAATACCAAACACCCTAAGTACTGTAGGAAGTTTTAAAGTTTTGATTTAAATAGTAAACTGACCAAAAGCTAAATAAAGAAGGGAAAACAGCTACACTTTTAGACTGGGGTTAAGAAAAATTAGAGAGGTACTTACCACTACTTAGCCTGTTTAAAAATAGTAAACTCCTCAGTACACCAGATTAGGGAAGGGTTTACCATTTAAACTTACTTTGATTCAAATAACAAGTTAGTTATAAGTTCCTTTTTGGCATTAAACTTTAGAAAATCACAACTAAATACCCAGTGGGTCTTTTTCTGTGATTTTTAGCACAGGGGCCTATTATCACCTATGGACCATAACAAAAATAAATTTTAGTCCAGAAATTTCACCAAAATTAGAGCTATAGTGTAAAGTGCCCTTGTACCCTTACTTTTGTTATTTTTGCACAAGGAGTATCTGAATTAATTTCAACCTCAAATTTTTAGAATAAACCGAGGTCAATGTTTACCCACTTTAATTTTTGTAACATTTTTGGAAAATTCTAAATTGCCATGATAGTTCAAGGTGCTTAATAATGAGCATAATAAAAGGGTAAGAAGGAAATTATGGGAGAAATTAATGGTGTGCATTTAAATCCCCCAAGAGCCCAAACAAACATATAAGAGATGACTAAAATTCTTAAGTTCACTCAATACCCTTGGATGAGTGTCTAAAACCCTTAGCACACCCTCCGGCAAAGAAAACACTATTTTACTCACTGTTTTAATATTGTTCACCTTACGTAGCATTTACAAATTGTCATATCATTAATATGCATATATTTTATTCATTGCATTCGATAGATTGTAATCTCGCTGACGGAGAGTACATCCTCGTTCCGGAGCAAGGAGCTGCTCAGGAGGTAGTCCAAGAGCCAGCACCAGAGCCTGCCATCGAGGATCTGCCTGCCTCAACTTTGGAAGGCAAGCCCCGGTTTTATGCATAACCATTATATATGTTATTTTACTGCACTTAATGTTTGTAGGCTTGAATTGTGCACTTAAGTGTAGGAGTTGACTGAAACCCTAGTTGCATGAACTCAGGATTCCTTTTGAGATGGATACTAGTATCCTAGGTCGAGTAGCTGCTTTACTAATTAGGGATCTCGGTAGAAGTCGAGTGATTTTTCTAGCACTCGCGCGAGGTCAGGAATTGGTTGTATCCATTTGTATATCGTAATGATGATGGTCTATGGACAACGGTCCATGGGGATGCGTTGTCTACGAGACGGAAATTGGAATAAGGATTAAGGTGTGGTACCATGTGTCAAGCGTTTGAACGTACTAAGCACATGCAGAAAAATATGGTAAATCGGTAAGCCTAATACCTGAGTGAACCTGACAGCAGACTTTACTCCTCACGCGACCTGAGACGTGGTCTCCCATTCCGGTTATGGTGGGTACAAGTGCGGTCACTGCACGACGTCAGTCGGGGTCAGTGAGGCATTGTACGCAAGGCAGTGAGCCCTGATCTGTTGACGGGGAATCGATGGGGAAGGTTGATATGTGTGGGGACGGAGTGCCTCGCCACGTCGTGTGTTTAGGTTTACCTTGCAAGGTTTAAAAAACTCGATTCGAATCGTCTGCTTCTCGCAGCTAATGAGACTGCTTGATCCATACTACTACATTGAGTAATTAGTGGAAATGTGTTGATTTGGCAAAAGATGTTGATTGCTAAATGTTTGATACCATGTATGATTAGATAGGTACACATTTAGTCTTAAGAGAGTCACACTAAAACTTGAAAAGCTAAAACTTGATTTTAGACTCAGCTAGTGCTTTTGGCAAACCAAACCCCTCAGCCAAACAGCTGCATGTCTAGAGGTAGAGGAGTAGACTCCTCACACCGGGTAAGTCTAGCTGAGTATTAGTATACTCAGCCTTGCTTGTGACATAATTTTTTACAGGTTCTCTGGAGGATATGGTTGCTGGAGTGACTTGGTCATCCATCTTGCCACCGGGTTGGACAGTCGAGTGGGACCCCGCCTCAGCAGAGGAGGAGCATGAAGAGTGATGGGTCAGGCTTCCTCATCCCTCCGTTTATTTATCGCTAGTCGATTTCCGCTACATTCCGAACAATGATCACTACTTTTGATAAACTCCGATGATGTTGTAATAAATTTAAGTACTCCTTAATGTTTGGTTTTATGCTTTATTGTATTTGCTCTGTGCCCCACCTTAGAGATTAGTTACATTGCATCTGCACGTGAATTCAGAGATGGCTCGAATATACTCCCTCTATCTCAATATATTGTTCATTTCAGTTCTTTATTTTTGTGTCCATATTTAAATAATGACAATAAATCTCATTTATATAAAACACATACATCAAATATTTAAACGAACAGGGCTTGAATGAGAACCACGCACATCGGGAGCTCTGCATGCCCACGACCGCGCAGGGTTCGGTCATACTCATACACGAAGTTTTGGTTCTGTTTGGCTTGGCGCCTTATTCTTCTCTGCCCTAGCTTGTGCACGCGACCCATCTGCCGAGTTGTCCGCTTCAGAAGCTGCCTTGAAGCTGAAAATAGTTGTAGGGGTGTAGTTTGCTCCAAGCTCATCTCCAACAGTGACAAACTGACAATCAAAAGTCACATGATAAGTAATATACACTGCTGTCCAAGGTGGTACAGTATAAGCACCAATCTTGTATGAAAGCACTAATCTTGCATTAAAAATTGAAACACTCCGATGATTTTTAATAAGCTCATGCAATTGGCTATTTTGAACATTGCTGCAGACTACAGTATGTATCCAGGTTAATATGAGTGACAATTTGAACTTCTGTTACATTACATGTTATTGTTAGCTAGCATTGTAAGACCGCAGGACACAAGAACTCAATCAGGCAAAAAGTTGCATGAGTTTATAAGTTGGCAACTTATACAACGCACTTGATAAATAAATAAACAAAAAACATACCAGTAGGCAGCAGTACATGCCCAGATCATGGCTGCACCGCATGATGCTGGGGGTTGTGAGAATCACGCTTCATCAGCTGGACCATCTTGAGTCCCTTCACTACCTCCACCATGGTCGGCCTCTTCGATGGCTCGTCGGTGGTGCAATCCAGAGCAATGGCAAGCACACGCACCATCTGCTCTCGCCACAGGCCTGAAACAGGCAGGCGAGGATCAAACAGCTCACCCTCCCGACTGCATGCAATCATCCACCGCACCCAGTCGACAAGGTTCCCTCCCCCTTCTTCCACCTCTTTCCCTGTAGGCGGCCGTCCAGTGAGCACCTCCAGCATGACTACGCCAAAGCTGTAGACATCACCCCTCGCGGTCGATTCCATAATCATCGCATATTCTGGGGGAATGTAGCCAAGCGTGCCAGAGACGGTGGTGCTAACATGAGTGTCATAGGCACTAATTATCCTTGCAAGGCCAAAGTCAGAGATCTTCGGCTCCATGTTCTCATCCAGTAGAATGTTGCTTGACTTCATGTCCCGATGGATGATATGGGGCACAAAGCCATGGTGGAGGAACATGAGCCCATTAGCAGAACCGAGGCAGATCCTCAGACGTTCAGGCCATCCAATTGCTTCAGGTGTATTTTCATGGGTCCTCAGCCATGTCTCAAGGCTCCCATGATGCATGTACTCATAGATCAGGAAACGCTCGTCACCACGAGCGCAGTAGCCAAGTAGGGGGACAAGGTTATGATGCTTCACCTTTCCAATGGTCTCCATCTCAGCAAGGAATTGACGGTCACCAAGGAACTGGCAGCTACCATGAAGCCTCTTGACGGCGACCCTCTGTCCTTCAGGGAATGCTGCTTCATAGACAGTCCCAAAACCACCATGTCCTATGATGTGCACCTCGCTGAAATTATTGGTAGCTTTCAGGATATCATCCATGGTAACCCTCAGCAGTGCATGCTCAAATGTAGAAAGATTGATGCTTAGAGGTTCCCTTGATTTTTTTCCTAGCAACTCTTTACTGGAGGCTGGCTCAATTGTGGCCTTGGATTCAAGGCCGGATACAAGAGGTAAGGAACTGTTTCTCAACACCATCCATTTCACAAAAACCACAAGAAGAACCACAATGAGAATGGCGGCACAAATGGTCATTGTTATTACCATTCCATGAGGTGTATGAACCTCCACATGATTGGTACTGGTAATATCAGCAGCACAAATGCCTGATGCTGCACAATCTGCGAAGCTATGCATGCCAGTATTTTTACCAGAGAAATCGACAAACGTGATGTTAGATAGATTGCACATACCACAGGGGATGGCACCACTGAAATCATTCATTGAGACATCAAGATAGAGCAAACTGAGATTGGACAGTGCTGCTGGCAAGCTCCCGTTGAGGCTGTTGTTGTGAATATCAAGATAAGACAAATGTACGAAATTTGAGATAGACCCATCAAGGCTCCCTGAGAAATGGTTACTGCTTGCATTGAACAAGATCAGCGAGCTCAATGTTCCTTCAAAGCCAGTACAAGATAACGGGATTTTACCAGAGAGGTTATTGTTACTGACATCCAGACGGTTCAGGGTCTTGCTGCATAGTAGAGATTGGGGTAGGGTAGCCACAAATGCATTACAGGACAAGCTTAGAACCACGATGTTGGGAAGGATGCGACCTATCTCAGCAGGAATATTGCCAGTTAGGTGGTTATTAGACAGAAAAAGGCCTTGCAGCTTGAGCAATGGCGTGGACCAAGGAAGCATAGGTCCAACTAATGCATTAAAAGAGAGGTCAACGTTCATAAGATTCTTCAGCTCAGCAAGCTCCACAGGAATAGATTCATTCAGAAAGTTATCTTGCAGGTGTAGCTCCTCCAGAATAACACAATTCTTGATTTCTGGTGGGATACGACCAATCAACCGGTTGTATGACAGATCAAGTAAGCCATGATATTGAACATACTCTGATTCAGGGTGAGACGGATTCGTGAATCCCCCACATATCTCAGCAGGAATCGAACCAGAGAGTTGGTTGTGAGACAAAACCAAGCCAGTGAGCGAAGTCAACTGAGATATGGATCTCGAGATGCTTCCGTTCAGATTATTAGAGCTCAGGTTTAACTTGACTAAGTTTCTGCAGTTGAAGAGCTCTTGTGGTATGTTCCCAGATAATCTATTCCCATCAAGGGAGATTTCATTCAAATTCTTGAGAGCACCTACCGCCGGCGGGATTGATCCTTCTAAGTAGTTACTGCTCATCCTCAACCTCTGCAAGCTATGGAGCTCACAAATGCTCTCAGGAATACAGCCAGTGAGCTTGTTATAGCTGAGATCTATCTCCAAAATTGTTGATGACTTAAACAACTTGGCAGGCAAGAGTCCAGTAAAGTTGTTATAGGGCAATTCCAGAATTGTGAGCGGTAACTCAGCCAAATATTCTGGTATCTCACCATGGAAATGGTTGCCTTGCAAATTCAGTTGAGTAAGGTTCCTACACCTTTTAAATGTCTCATTGATACTCCCTGTCAGATCGTTTAAATGCAAGTCAAGTGACTGAAGAGAATTGGCTTGACATATGGCAGGAAGTATAGAACCATTGAACTTATTATCTCCCAGTCTTATAGATACAACATTTCCCCAGTTTTGAAACCAATCAGCAATATGACCTGACAGTTTGTTACCTTCCACCTCAAAATGAACAATAGCTTCTAAACCTGCAAGTTCTTTGGGGATACAACCAGTTAACCTATTGAAGGACAGACGAAGGAGAGTAAGCTTCTTGCAGCTACCAAGTTCTTTTGGTATGCTGCCTATGAGCTTTGCTCTCATTGCAATCAGGACGGTCAAATTTCCCAGCTCACCAATAGATGCTGGGAGTTCTGACTTAAAGTTGTTGTCTGATATATCAAGTTCATGTAGGCTTTTAAGACCACCAATTGACCAAGGGATGGTGCCTGATAAGTTGCATGCAGAGAGAATGAGTTTTTTTAGCTTCTTTAGGTTACCAATCTCTTTTGGAATGCCTCCAGTGAAATTGTTGGACCCCAAAACCAAGCACTCTAGATTTTCCATGCGAGCAATCTCCTTAGGTATTGGCCCCGCCAAATCATTTGAAGAGAAATCAAGTGTCAACAGGTTGAACAATGTGCTTATTCCTGGAAATATTGATCCAGTGAGTTGATTCTTGCTTGCATCAAGGTAGAAGAGCTGAGACAAATTGCCTAGTGCTTCTGGTATTGATCCATTGAAGCTGTTCTGGTGAAAGTCCAAGACCTCTAGGTCCTTCAAACTGCCCACCTCTGGAGGAAGTTCTCCAGAAATGTTGTTCTTAGATATGGTTAGCTTAGCGAGTTGCTGAAGCTTAGCAATGGCAGGGATCAATTGTCCCGACAAGCTGTTTCTGTCTAACACTATTTCTTTCAGCATCTTCAAATCATATAATGAGAAAGGCACAATCCCAGTAAGCTGGTTACTGCTCAAGTCCAGGTACTGAAGATGCTTCAAATTTCCCAAGGCTTCTGGAATCTCACCAAATAAATCACACCTACTTAAGTTGAGACGAGCAAGTGCCTGGAATGCCGTGATGCATAATGGAAAAGGAACATGGAGTGGGATATTTGACAAATCTATGACTGCAACAGATTTGTCCACACAAGTTATATGTGACCACAAGCATGGAGGACTTTCTATATCAAACCAGTCTTGAAGGAATTGCTTTGATTCCACGAGTTCATCCCTCAGAGCATATAGATTCTTTATATCTGATCCACCAAAAGCAGTGATGAAGCAAACAAATAGGATGAGCAAGCTGAATGTATCCTGCCAAAAGGAAAGGAAATGTTAAAACGAAAGGTACGGATGTTCAGGTAGCCTCAAAATAATTGTGCATGCAGCAGAGTTCTGAAAAATAGCAATGCCTCCAACTAATGGAGAACACATGCATGCTGATGACATAAAAGAACTTGGAACGAGTACTTCCTAGTTACCTTAGAAGCAAAAGAATGCCATTATATATTTCTAGTTTGTGAATTGCTGAACTATTTATCTTTTATCTTTCTTACAAACTCAGAATAGCTCTTATTCGTAAATGCCTCAACCGACATAGCATGATTTGCAACGCCTCGTGGGAAGCAGCCAAGCAGGGTTTATATAATTCGTGCTTTCAGAAAGGAGCTTTGATGTGCTGGTATACAACATGCTAGATTAGTAATGGACAACCATTCTACTCTGCAACTTTACTAAGATTAAAAAAAAGGGAAAGTCTGCTTAACCGATGACCAAACAACTGCAAAATTGGTGTTTCCCCACAAAATTTGCAGACGTGATCGACAAACCCGGCACCACAGCACCAGCACTGACTCGCCCGCGGCGTCGCATCAGCGAAGCAGGCCAAAGCCTGCACCTCTCTCTGTTCCGCTTCCACATCCACCCCCAATTCCAGCTCGACACCGCCAAAAGGACCCATAGAGGCGGGGGAGGAAGCGATACGACAAAACTCGTCGGTCGCTGAGCAGAAGAAAGTCAGTGTAACAGACAGAACAACGCAAGAGAAGATGATGCGGTGGCCGCCAGAGACCGGAGCGGCGCGATGGCGGCGGCGGCGACGACTACGATAGTACGATTCTATAGCGGCATGGCTTTACTCGTCGGGTTTGGCCTTTGGAACCTTGGCCGTTTGGTACGTTTCTTTTTGTGAAAGGCCTATGGAGTGATTTTTACCCGGATTTTGCAAGTGATGTAGATAATGGAAAAGACATCTACGCCAAGTTTAGTCTGTGTTATATTAGATATTTAAATGTCTATTATTATTATAAATATTAAATATAGTTTAATTACAAAACTAGTTACTTAACTAGAGATTAGACTTCGAGACAAATTTTTCAAGCCCAATTAATTCCGCAAACATTTATTATAGCGCCATATTAGCAAATCGTGACTAATTAGGCTTAATAATTTTTTGTTATTTAATTCTCATTTGTATAACTAGTATTATAATTAGACTATATTTAATATTTCTAACTAGCATCCAAATATCCAATGTGACAGGACTAAAATTTAGCCCCAGTAATAAATTGGTTTTACAATTATTCTAAGTAAACTTCATGAGTTTGATCAATTTTATAAAAAATAATATTAATATTTATGGCATTGAATAAACATAGTATAAAAATATATTTTATGATGTGTCCAATAATACTGATTTTATGTAAAAAACACTAGTATTTTTATATAAACTAGTCATATGTTCGTACATTACTACGATTTATATATATATGACATAGGATAAATTTTGTTTTGATAAAGCACAAAATATATATTTTCTATTTATTAGGTGGGTGTGAATGTGGAGCCAATAATCAAGGTTCAAACACTCAATTATACATAATTTCAACTTATTTTCACATAAAATCTCCTATTATAGTAGTACAGAAGACATTATAGAAGTGCGGGTTGATTCTAAAGAAATGTAGGGTTTTTTTGAAAAATATTAATGTGGGACGACCGTTGAAACTGGTATTTTAATATAGTAAAGATTTAGTTAGACTTACAAAAGTTTAACTTGGGAGGACTCTAGAAATTGATTTATTGAAGAATTGATTTATTGAAGAATGAAGATAATAATTCATAAGTGATGTACTTCTTCAAAATTAAAATTGTATGATATTTTGAATTTTCTAAATACATATTCTCTCTCTCTCTTCTAGATTATAAGATATTTTAGATTTTCTAGATACATTATTGTTGATATGCAATTAGACATAGTATATATATTTAATTATATAGCAAAATTTACATATGTAAAAACCAAAAAAACACTATAAAACTTAAAACAGCGTCTGTTATGCATTTAGATATACACTATACTCTAGAGAAAAGAATATATCTAAAAAGGTTAAAATCACTTATAATAAATTTTATTATGTTATTAGAAAAAATAACACTGCTAAAAAATCCAACAAAAATATAAGTAGAGAGTATAACCATCTACCATCATTAGGGATGAAAACGGTTTCGGAATTTTTTGGTATTCCGGAAATTGATTTCGAAATTTTTGATTGGATTCATCGGTAACGGTATTTTTCGGAAACGGAATCGGTTTTCGAAATTTTCTATCGGAATCGGCGTGGTGTTTTACCGACTGTTTCCTTCGGTTACCGTTTTTGTCGGAAATTACCGGATTTGTGTCTCAGAATTTTCCGGAATTGTGTCTCGGAATTTTCGAAATTGTGTCTTTGATTTTTCGCATCGCCTGTACGTCTCTGTATTTTTTGGACGATTTAAGATTTTTTTCAGATAGATGGTGTTGGAAGACAGTTGGGATTAACGATTTGGTCTCTCGAACGAATCCACCCTTTTCTATGCATATGCTATGTATTAGTAATATATAATGATAGAGAGCCGACAGTCTGTCTTTTCCACACACTAGGTTTTATGCTTTTCCTGTGAGGGTGTGAAAAAACTCTTTATGTGAGGAAAAATATTTCATAACTAAGCATGCCATGTCAGCTAGATCGAGTGGATATTGTGAATTGTGAACTTTGAGTTTGTGAACTTGTGATCTTTATAAACTTGTTATACTGTGAACGTGTTATATTGTGGACTTGTGATCTTTGTAAACTTTTTATATTATAAATTTGTGATCCTTGTGAACTTGTTATATTGTAAACTTGTTATATCATGAATTGTGAACTTATGGTCTTTGTGATCTTTTGTCAACTTTGTTGTATTGTGAAGTTTGACATGTTTACCGATCGTATTTTAGATTTCGACCGTTACCGGTGTATTTTGCGCACCAAACTTTCGTTTTCGATGTTTCCGAAATACCGATATCGTTTCCGTTTCCGGGGTTACCGTTTTCGATTTGGTTTCCGATAAAAAATATGAAAATGGTAATGGTTTTAGTGTTTACCGACCGTTTTCATCCCTAACCATCATATAAAATTTAGATTGCAACGAAAGCGTACAAGGAGAGGGGGGAAAAGAGGATGAAGCCACCCTGTGAGTAATAGTGGATTATGGATCAGGTTTCAAAAGTTGCAAACCGTGTGATTTATATGATGAATTCTCTCTTTTTTATTTTTTTTTTTGCACGAGTGTTCTTTGCAACTTAAATTTTATGTGGCTTTTATCTATCTAATACTTTTATACTTTTACATAATCTTTTATGTAATTGTTGTGGATTTTTTAAGATATATTATGGGATGTTCTTTTAATGGAAATCAGTAGGCTACTTTTGAAACTTTATAAGTTATATTTTTTGGAAAAGGAAATCACTATTGACCTTAGCGAATAACATCAGTGTGATACGAGCGTGATACAAGACACTGAGATAACTTCCGGCCTCTACACAACTAGGGTGTACATAGCCTAGAGGGAAAAAAGGAAAAAAAATATGTGACAAAACTATCATGTCACAGTGAACTATACCACACAATAGTTTTCAACTCCTTCCACTATCCAAGCAACACTACAAAATTACCATATCACAGTGAACTACACCACAAACTTAGTCTTCAACTCCTTCCACTATCCAAGCAACACTACGGTCCCAATAAGGCTCTCCAACAACAACGCCTCTATTGGAACTCGCTAATCTGGGGACAACAAAATCCAATAGGAAGAAAAGAGAATGGTTTGATGCCACTAAACACAAGGCGTTAGGGGCTTAGGGCAACAGTGTTTTTTTCTTGCGTCCCCTGCATTGGCACATTGCGGGGGTATTTATAGGTAACTGAGGGACCGCCCGGCCCTGCAAGGACAATTAGACCCTCAGTTAATTAGTTTTTCCCCGGAATATTCTCTCACGAGGGGTTACAGCGTGTCATTACAGCATACTTCATTACTGACGTTGCCCAGCCCACACGGCGACCTGCGGGCGGGGCCCTACAATATGGGTCGATTGTACGTGGGCCCCTTCTAACATTGAGGGAGACAAAGACTTGGGTCTTCTCGGTCTCGGCCATCCGGGCCCTGTAGTCTTCGATGGTATTCGCCTCGGCTTGTCGGATCGAAGGGAGCGCTTGAGCCTTCGCATGGGCGATGTCCGCGGGCCTGGCTAGTGGAGCCTGCTGACGGGGCCTTCGATCTGTGATACATCAGCGCGGGAATCTTCGAGCGAGGGGATCGTGTTTGCCTTCGCCCCAACATTTGACCTCCGAGGGGCCAGTTCGACCAAGTCAACTGGTGCCGAAAACTGCCGTGAGATGGTGAAAACGCTGCCCTCGCTCGAATTGGTCCCACGGGGGGTTTTGAAATGTGACCGTTGATGGGATGTGTTACTATGGGATTGTGGGTTTCCCGAGGCGACCTCCGCGCCTATAAAAAGTCGGCCTCGACCGAGGCTTTTGCCTACTCGAGCTCGCGCTGGAAAACCCTAGTTTTACATCTGCTCGCCTGCCCTATTTGCTTCTTATCCACCGGTGATCTGGGCTCGTATCAAGCAAATCGCACGCTGCCGCCGATGGTACGTGACAATGTCATCCTCTTCTTTGTCTGCTGCGAGCGCGTCGTCGGCCACGCCGTCGTCTGAGAAGACGTTGAGCCATTCGGTAGTGGTAGAACTGCAGCCCGGCCACACCGTCGAGTTCAGGACCTCGAGGATATTTTCGGGCCGTGTGCTGGAGATGCAGCGGCTAGGTTAATTTGGGAATGGCGTCAGGCGGGCTCTAGGGGCAGAAGAGGTCCCTGAGCTAGAGGGTGAATTGGTTGTTTTTGAAGCTTTTTCGCTGCTGGTCTTCGCCTGCCAATGCATCAGTTTGTAGTAGAGGTTTTGCGGAGGTTCGAGGTACAAGTTCATTAGTTGACACCAAATGCTGTGGCGACGCTCGCGAAGTATGTCTGGGTTGTCTCCTCATACAGTGGGCAGCCATCTGTGGAGGTCTTCGCGAAGAATTACTGTCTTCACTGGCAGAAGAGAAAAATAGGTGATAAGATAGCTCAATTTGGATCGTGCACGTTCACGCTGAGGACTGGGAAGACCTCGGCTGAAGTTGTTGAGATTGTTCCTTGTGCTAGGAATAAGTGGGGCAATTGGTGGGACTTTTGGTTTTATGTGGCTCTCGAGGATATCGAAGGGTTGCCGAGTTTTCCCCCCTGCCATCCTATGTTCACATTTTTATGTGGTCTTTCCACAATTTGAGGTGGCAAAAAAAGATGAAGACGAGGGGGCCCTTCGGTATGTGGCCCGCCTGAGTAGCGGATATGACTTGGTCGAGGAGTTTATTGCCTACGGGGTTTGGCCCCTAGCGCATGGTTGGACACTGGGTGAGATTACCCCCCCCCCCCCGCCCCGCCGGATCCGACACTGGGGGCCAGCTGGTGCGAAGTCCTGCCTTCGCCGTGGATTTGCGTGGCTGAGATGTGGCCGCATTTGTGTGTGAGGCCGAGGCCGTCAAGATTGTTGGCAAATATGCGCCGAAGACTGAGACTTTGAGGAGCTAGGATATTTGTGGTTCCAATGTTAGGTTGAACCGCGTGTTTGAGCTGAATCATTTGTCGAACGGTTCTTACCTAGAGGGGGACTCCGCCGACACCGCTGATCGCCGAGGGAAGCAAACAAGGCCCTCGACCGATGAAGGCCCCTCAAGGGATAAGGCTCCGGGTGCGGTCGATAGAAAGAGAAAATTAGGTACGACGGCTGAGGAGTTGGGGCTGAGGGCATCTGATCATTTTGTTGGGGAATTACTGGAGACGTGTGCGGCTCCCGGGGAAATGATGTCTTCGCCCGAGCTCCGGGAAACCTCTATGCGAATGTTGAAGGTTACCAGGGGTCGCTGGCCTAGGAATGATCCGATACCCTAGGCAGTTGGCGAAGATTTTTTTTTGCATCTCATTAGCTCGTGACCTCAAGATTTTCCCTTGCAGAAGGAATATTGGTGTTGTTGTGTCAGTAGTGATGGAGAAAGATCGCCAGGATGCACAACGGAAGAAGCGTCAGTACCCCGTTAGGTTGGTGGACCCGCGCTGGGAAGTGAAGCTGGCGCGGCCCAGCGCGAAGGCCGCCGCTTCAGGCGCCGGGATGCCTCCACCTGCTGCGCCTGCTGCTGGGCGAAGACCCCCCTCGCCACCATGCATTGCCGAGACGACTGTGGCGGGGGCTGGGGGAGTCTCCATGGAGTTGTCCATGGACGACTATTTGGTGGGTGGGGTCGTTATGTTCGATGCCTAGACGGGGTTGCTGCCTGCTGGTGAATTGAATTTTTTTAATGGGGTCCATTTTTCTGACTTGAATGTGATGTAGGGTGGAGTCTGGCCGGCTGGCGGTTGTGCTGGCAGCGTCATCCGCCAGCCTGGTTGTCGCGGCGACGGAAGAGAAGGGTGACATAGGGGCCTCAAAGGACCCATGGGCTAGGTTCTGCGCCGGGGGCGAGATCGCATCCACAGCCACTGCTGCAGGCGTGGCCGCTTCGATCGCGCAACAGCTGAAATACGTGAGTGTGATTAGGGCTTGTAGTTGTGTTGTTTTCCTGGCTCTATTCTTAAATGTTGTTTTTGGTGTCAGGCGACCGCCTTTGTGGAACGTATTGCTTCGGGGGCGCTGACCTTAGAGTTTGCCGCCGAGAGGCGATGGCTTGAGGGAAGGATTGAACGCCTCCGCACGCAACATACGGAGGCGGTATGGGACAAGTTGGCGGCTGAGAATAAAAGTTGCAGTCTCCTTGAGAAGCTCTCGATAGTAGAGAAAGCAAGGGAAGACCTCAGTCGTCGACCTGCTGAGGAAAAGGCGGGCGCGGAAAAAGCCTGTGCGGAGGCCCAGGCCGCCCACGCAGAAGCTGAAGTCGTGCGCGCTGAGGCTGAACTTGCTCTCAAGTGCGCCGCCGACAAGGAGTCGGAGCTGAAGAGCATCCGTAGCTATTGTGAGAAGACGGAGGTCTCCACCCGTGCCGGGGTTAAGCGGGCGCACACGCTATTTGTGGAAGCGTACCGCAAACTCAGCGCACAGACTGCTCCTTTTGATAAATCTGGGGAGGAGATGGGTCTCCGCTTTCTTGGGTGGGTGCAGGAGGAGCTGGAATCACTCCCGTCCATCGTGACGGGCCTCATGTGCTACACATATCTTGTTACCTGCGAGGGGGCGGCGAATGCCTTGTCTCGAGAAGGATGTAGGCACTTCGAAGTCTTTGACCGGGCGAGCGAGGACTTCGATCGTGGAATTTTCCAGGTTGAAGATAATGTGTTAAAGCGGTCCGTTGGGGCGCTTTATGATAGGATGTGGGGTCCTCATGGTCGTGGCACCATCCGGGAGAGGGCCGATCGAGCACGGGCACAGGTTTATTATTATTATTATTATTTTTGCTTAGCTGTGAAATGGTGTGTTGTCTTCGCAGATGATGAATGAAGAAGAAGTTGACGACCTCACCGATCTTGAAAGCTCGATGACTCGAATGGATGACGTGGAGGAGGTGGGAGGTGAAGGGCTCTCAGCACCTCAGGACGGCTCCGGCGAAGACCCTGCGGCGGCGTCTGCTCCGGTGCAGGTTGAAGAGATGCGCTAGGGGTTTAGGGTTGGTGGTTTTACTTTTTGTGATACTGAAGGTTGGTTGTTGAGCAGGTTCGGACGTCTAGGCCTGCGCAAGCAAACCCTGATGACATTGATATTAATGATGTTTTGATGGCTGCAAATGCAATGTTTCTTAGTGGAAATGTGTCTGAGGGGTCTGAGCTTGGGTCATGGTCTTCGAATGAAGAAGAATTTGGGAGTCCTTTCTCATGGGTTGAGGAATCTTCTGAGGATGACCTAGATTATTTTGCTGTGTTGGATTTGGCTGCGTCGGAGTCTCCACCGCGATCTGTCCCTCGCAAGGTGCTGGCAACCTCGGCTGATGTGAGAGCTGAAGACTCACGGAGGCGAAGAATGGATGTGTCGAAACAGAGCATCAGTGAGTCGTCACAAAGTGGGAGAAGACGTCGCCGAATGGGTATGGAAAGGTCTCGTCTTCGGGGTGGTCTGCGATTGGATCGGGGTGCTCAGCGTGAGCTACTTTCATCGACGTCTGGGACGTGCATTGGAGAGGGGGACTTGCAGGACCTGTTTGAGGGGGAAGAGTTGAGGATGATGTTGTTCAATTTTTGGGAGGCGGGTCTTATTCCGAAGGAGGAGCCTATGTGACATTTTTGTTGCCCTCGCTGCTCTGTTGCGATATTGAGTGAAAACGCTGCCCTCCCCCTCTTCGCAATAGAGCTACGAGGGTAAATAGTGTGATGTGCACTATTGTGTGATGGTGCCATTAAGGCCTTCGCTTGTTGTTTATTTGTGATTGCGCTATGTAATTATGTTGTGCCTATTGCGAGTTGGCTTCAATTTGTAATCGTGTACGTGCCGTAGGGGACTCCGCTTTTGACAGGTGACTGCATAGTCTTTTTCACTTATCCAGTTGCGGCCCTAGGCGACATCTTCTCGGTAGGTTGTTTATGTAGTGGAGAACGCGTACCGCGAGTGTTGTGTTCTTTGGTTTTTCCGGCTGCACCCTTGGACGACTTCTACTGGGAAGCTGTCTTTGTAGAAGACTTTGCACCCTGTGTGTGGTGTCGCGCACTTGTTGTGCTTTTGTCTGGTTGCACCCTTAGGCGACTTTTGCTCGGACGTGTCTTCGTTGAAGACTTCGCACCCTATGGGTGGTGTCGCACACTTATTGTGCTTTTGTCCGGCTGCACCCTTAGACGACTTTTGCTCGGACGTGTCTTCGTTGAAGACTTCGCACCCTATGGGTGGTGTCGCGCACTTATTGTGCTTTTGTTCGGCTGCACCCTTAGGCGGATTTTGCTCGGACGTGTCGCACGCAGAGGCAGTCTAGGCTGCCTGTTGCGGTGACTGTTTTATGCATCGAATGTCAAAGGTCGGTGTCGTGGTCTTTTTCGACACCCGTGGTCGTGGTGCCAGTTTGACTTTGCTTTTGTTTGGGGGCTTTGTTGTATTATATTACACGGCTTCGCCTCGTTAAAAACCTCACCCCCTAAGAGGAAAAGAGTGTGGGCCTAATTGACATTGTTTGAGAGTTACAAAGGCGTTCAGGCCTTGGGACTAGACGAAGAATTTGCGCATGTTGTCTATGTTCCATGAATGCTCTAAGTCTTTGCCGGATGGTGAGGTGAGCTTGTATGCATTCGATGATGTTTTGATCTTGACGATGTAGTGCCCCTCCCACTTGGGTTCAAGCTTGCCCCAAGACTCTATTCTGATGGTTCTTGTGAGTACTAAGTCTCCTTCTTTGAACTCTCTTGGGATGACGGTGTTATTGCGCCATGCCTTAGACTGTGCTTGATATTTGTTCAGTGTTTCCAGAGCGAGGACACAGTCTCCGTCGATAAGGTCTTTGGAGGTTAGTTCGTCGACGTCAAGGGTAGCTGTTGGGCTTGTTCGTGGGGATCCGTGCTTTAGCTCTTGCGGCGTCATTGCTTCGGATCCATACATCAAGCAGATAGGTGTGAACCCAGTCGCTCTGGATTCTGTTGTGTTCAATGCCCATATGACTTTGGGTAGTTGGTCCGCCCATTTGCCCTTTTTGTCATCAAGTAGCCTTTTCTTGATGGCGCTGAAGATCTTGCCGTTGGCGTGCTCGACTACATCGTTGGACTATGGGTGGTAGACAGAGGCAAACACTACCTTCGTGCGGATGGAGTTGTAGAATTCCCGGAAGTCTTGGTTGTCGAACTGCTTGCCATTATCGACTGTTAATTCGGATGGGACTCCGAACCGACTTACGATATTCTTCCAGAAAATTTTTTTGTGCCGTCTTGGATGTTATTGTGGAGACGGTCGTACCCTCGATCCACTTGGTGAAGTATTCGACAACGACGAATGTGAATTTGAAGTTGCCTTGGGCTGTGGGTAGTGACCCAATAATATCGAGCCCCCACCGCTGAAGTGGCCAGGTGTGGGCAATGAGCTTGGTGAGTTGCGAAGGGGCACCTGTTCGGGGCTAGAATTTCTAGCATGCTTCGCACGATCGGGCTACTCAGTTGGGCATGCATATGACTGCGGGCCAATAGAATCCCTGAAGAATGACCTTGGCTGCAAGGGCCCTTGGTCCTGAGTGTGATCCACAAGTACCGTTGTGGATCTCACGGAGAAGCTCTAAGCCTTTGATTTCAGTTATGCATTTCAACATAGGCTGGCTGATTCCTTTCTTGTATAGCTGGCTATTGACGATTGTGAAGTCTCTACTTCTGTGTTTAAGCCTTTTGGCCTCATTGTGATCGGATGGATGGTAGTGGCCTTGGAGGTATAGGATTATTAGGGCCCGCCAGTCTTCGCCCATTATAAGGTTGACGATCTGGTGTCCGTTGGCGTCTTGCGTTATTTGTAGACCTTCAGGATTTTTGACAGTTGGTGTACCGATGACGTGATAAAATACATCGGAGGGGCAGGGCTTTGCCCTTTGCTACTGCTTTAGCTAATGTATCAGCCTCTTCGTTCTTGTTTATCTCAATGTGTTGTAGAGTGAAACCCTTCAATTGTTTCTCAAGGCTTCAAATGGCAGTGAGATACTGCATTAGCACGGGCTCTTTGGTTGAGTATTCTTTTTCGATTTGGCCGGCGATGACCTTGGAGTCCGTTTTAATGATGCATGTGGTCACGCCGAGGGCTCGCAACTTGCAAAGTCCGAGGATGACCGCTTCGTACTCGGCGATGTTGTTTGTGCATTTGTTGGACTCGAGTGCGAAGCTGAGGCGCGCGACGTATCTGTATTTGACTCCGGCAGGTGATGTAATGATCATCGCGGCGCCTACTCCTGCGTGACACCATGCGCCATCGCAGTGGATAGTCCAGACCGTTTTTGCGTGTTCTTGTTATGGCCCCACAAGTCCTATCTAGTCTACGATGAAATCAGCTAGGACTTGTGATTTGATTGCTACTCTAGGCTCAAAAGTGATGTTGTACCCTGAGAGTTCTGCCGCCCACTTTGCTATTCTCTGGGTTCAATCGGAGTCTTGCTTCGCGCATCTTGTCGAATGTTTCTGCGAGGTCAGAGAGGTGGTCCTCCTTTCTTTTACTCGCAACGACGATGTCGTCCACATAAGTGAAGACGTTGCGGCCCACTTGGTTTTCGAGGACCTTCTTGGTGAGGCGGGAAAAAGTTGAGCCGACGTTCTTGAGTCCCTCGGGCATCCGTACAAAGCAGTACGTGCTGAAGGGGGTGTTGAAGCTGGTACTGGCCTTGTCTTCCTCTTTCATATGAATCTGGTGGTAACCCGAGAAGCAGTCTAAGAGGGACATGACTTCGCAGCTTGCTGCGCAATCGACAATCTTGTCAATTCGCTGTAGGGGGGAGTTGTCCTTGGGGCATGCTTTGTTAAGGCTTGTGAAATCAATGCACATGCGCCATTTTCCGCACTTTTTCTGTACCATCATGATGTTGGCGAACCATGTTGGGTAGGCTACTGGCTCGATGAATTTGGCTTCCAATAGGCGACGTACCTTGGCCTTGGCTGCCTCTGTTTTTTCATCAGACATTTTTCTTAGTCGCTGCTTTTTTGGGCGCACTGAGGGGTCGATGCCCAAGCTGTGTTCGATGATTGCGCGGCTAACCCCCACTAGGTCGAGGGAGGACCAGACAAAGACGTCCTTGTTGCGGCTGAGACAAGAAAGAAGCCTTCCCTCGTCATGTGGTGTCAGGTCTTCGCTGATCATGACTGTTTGCTTTAGGGTTGCAGGGTCGAGGGGGTACTATCTTCGTCCCGTCATTGCTTCACAACTAGGCGTTCATCTTTTTGCTTTTTGCTGAGCGATGACTATCGTTGTCTTCGCGCTCTGTTGTTAGGCAGTGAACAGTGTGCTGCCCTAGAACAAAATCTCTCTTGATGTTCCATGCTGTCTGCTGGTCTCCGTAGACTGTGATCACGCCCTATGGGCCTAGGATCTTCATGCAGAGATAAAGCTTGTGTATGGCTGCCTCCAACTTGTTGATTGATACGCGCCCCATTATGGCGTTATATGGGTAGACCATGTCGACTATGTCGAAGGTGACTTGTTCGCTTCGCGCGCTGGGCATCGTGCCGAATGACAATAGTAGCTCTATTTTGTCAACAGGGAATGTGCCTTTGCCTCCAAAACCGTATAAAGGGTTGTCTGTGGGCTTAAGGAGGCTATGGCTGATGCCCATGCGATCGAAGGCGTGCAGGAAGATGATGTCGGCCTGGCTGCCATTATCAACCAGTACTTTGTGCAAATTCTAGCCTGCTACCCTGCAATTGATTACCATGGCATTTGCATGTGGTGCACTGCACAAATCAACGTCCCTGGTATCGAAAGTGAGCGGGACGTGGGACCACTTTGTTTGTACTACTGGGTCGGTGAGAGCGACGTGGTTGACACTGCGATAGTGGTCCTTTTTATGCCGCTTGGTGTCGAAGTCTACACTGGATCCCCCAGTGATTATGTGAATGACCCACAGTAAGGTTTCTCGGCGAAGTCTTCTTGCTTGGGTGCTGGCGATGGGGGGTTTTTGATGTGGAGGATTTGGATGATGTGGTGGTGGTGGGGGGAGGACTTGTACCTCTTGATGGTGATGGTACACGTGGTTGGGTTGGTGATGGATTTGCCCGGTGTCGTATGGTTGCTGGTGCTATTGTTGGGGGTGATAGGTGTGCGCGACGACTCGTTGGTTGTCATTTGGCTGGGCTCTAGCCATTCTGTCCTTGGTGGCATCGGTCTCCGGACAGTCCCTGGTGGGGTGTGCGCAGTCTTCACCGTGAAACAGGTAAGAAAATCTTCGCGGCTGCTGGGCTCGGCCTCTGCCTCTTCCTCTTGTGCTGTTGCCGCGGTTTTGTTGAGAGGGGTACTCCTGACGGCGAAATGTGTCTCCGGTGGGATGTTGGTTGGCGATGGTGTGCACCTGTTGCTGGTTGCGATTGTCCCTGCCGGAGTCGGACTGCGCCGACCGGACCCAAGTTCTGCTGGATTGCGGAGTGTCCTTGGATTTCCTCTGAGATTCTATCTTGCGCTGGTGCAGCTCCTCGGACCTGACATATTTTTCGAACAATTGGTAGAGCTCTTGGAAGTTTTTGGGTGGGTCTCTGATGTAATGGTTGTACAAGACGCCGGCGCGAAGACCGCTGATTGCATAATGGATTGCTATGTGATCGTCAACAGATGACAGCTGCGACTTCAGCGTGAGGAACTTTTTATAATATTCTCGAAGAGTCTCCTTCTCTGCTGCTTGTAGAGTGATAGCTCGGCCAGCGCATCTGTGTCTGGTCTGTATCCTTGGAAATTCAGTAGGAACTTGTCGTGAAGTCCCTTCCATGACTCGATTGAAAGTGGCGGCAGCCTGGTATACCAGGTTAGGGCTGGGCCTTCGAGCGCGATGATGAAGGATTTGGCCATGGTAGCGTTGTCCCCTCCGGATGATGCAACAACGACTTGGTAGCTCATGATGTACTGAGCCGAGTCGGTGCTGCTGTTGTACTTGGGGTAAGTGTCGGCTCGAAAGTTGGCGGGCCAGGGTGACGCTTGGAGCTGCGGAGCGAGCGGACTTCGCTGGTCGAGGTAATTGATTCCCTGGAAAGCGGCTGGGGGACGAGGGGCCACGCTGCAGGTGGTATGGGCCTTCGCCTTCTATGTTTTGTTGGAAGGCAACCGGGGCCGCGAGGGGGGCACGCTGTAGGTTGTAAGGACCTTTGCCTTGTATAATTGCGATTTCTTGCTCTAGTTCCCGAGCTTTTTGTTCCTCATCCAGTATCATTTGTCGCACTTTTGGCTTGCATGGTGACGCGTTGGCGCTTGGCTTCGAGTATTTATTTTTGCTTTTGAAGGTGGTTGTTCTTGATGCGCAGGGCTCGCAGCTTTAACTGATCTTTGGCCGAGATGCCTATGATCTCGCCGTCTTCTATGGTGTCTTCGCCTTCTAGAGGAGCGAAGCCTAGTGGGGGTGCTCGCGGTGCGCCCTCGAAAATGCAGGTGTGCACAGTGCCGTCGGGCGTGGGGTTGTTGACGGTGTCATCTTAGAAAGCCTCCTAAAGGGTGTTGTCCGCAAGAGCCTTGCCTTTCTTCTCAGCTAGGAGCGCTGCCTTCGCCGCGCGGCGGTCTTCGAACTTGCTTTCTTGGGGGCCATCGCAGGATGTTTTCTCGTCGCACGAACGGTGGCCGCCAAATGTTGAAACTCGCTAATCCGGGGACAACAATATCCAATAGGAAGAAAAGAGAACGGTTTGATGCCACCAAACACAAGGCGTTAGGGCAACAGTGTTTTTTTTGCGTCCCCCGCATTGGCACAGTGCGGGGGGTATTTATAGGTAACTGATGGACCGACCGGCCCTGCCAAGGACAATTAGACCCTCAGTTACCTAGTTTATCCCCAGAATATTCTCTCACGGGGGTTACAGCGTGTCATTACAACATACTTTATTACTGACGTGGCCCAGCCCGATCTGCCCACACGACGACCTACGGGCGGGGCCCTACAATATGGTCCGGATTGTACGCGGACCCCTTCTTACATTGAGGGAGACAAAGACTTGGGGTATTCGCGGTCTCGGCCATCCGGGCCCTGAAGTCTTTGATGGTCTTTGCCTCGGCTCGTCGAATCGAAGGGAGCGCTTGAGCCTTCACATGGGCGATGTCCGCGGGCCTGGCTAGCGGAGCCTGCTGACGGGGCCTTCGATCTGTGATACGTCAGCATGGGAATCTTCGAGCGAGGGGGGCATGTTCGCCTTCGCCCCAACAACCTCTAAGGAGAAATCATGCACGCACCATCGTTGCGATGATCCAACCAATGAAGACTAGACTAAAAGCTTTCACCAAAGAGAGCTCCTCAAAATTCAAAAAATGGCTTTAACAAGACCATTGGTAGGTACAACCAACTAAGGTTAGACCTAAGGATTTCTCCTCGAAATTGAAGGACCTGTAAAACCACTGCCACCACCATTGACCCAAGCCAGCTAATGCAGCCATACCACTTAACCTTAAGCCCATACCAGCGACCATAAAACTCTACGAGAGACAAACAATCCTTAGAAGGGTCATTATACGATGACTGATTCGCGAACCATCCAAAAGGCACTCACTAATCAAGTCTGTTGAATTCCTTTAAAGATAGGATACCCTGTCTGAGTAAGCGAAGCCGCTGCAACATGCTAAGATGACTCGTATCACAAAGTAGGTATAATCAACACTAGCCAAATATGAAGACGAATGTGAGGAGCAGATACTGATCACCTAACCCACCGAAGCAAACTGTGAGTCTTGGGATGCTCACCGGTGAGCGTGAAAGATCAGACCTCACCAGCCGCAGTCTACGTCGAGGCCATCGACAGCCACGTGCACGCCAAGTGGGACACGATAACTGGTCGGCCTAGCTCACCACGCCGAAGAGCTCTGCCGACGCGCCCTATGCCAGCACTCGAGCCGCCTTCTCCTCCTTAGTGATTTCGGCGAGGCGCGCCTCCTCCGCGTCCACCGCTGCGTCCACCTCCTCCATGGTCGGGCACGGCGACAGCTCCCTGTGCAGTCGTGTGAGTTCCAACACAACGTCCATCGTGGCAGGGTTCATCCCCACGGCCATCACCATCTCCGTACCCCGCAAGCTTCACGATCACGACACTAGGGCGAGGCCGAGCCAGACTGTAGGCTGCAGGTCAAGCCTCCTCCTCCATAGGTCGCACGACGAGCCCCACCACCAACGTAGGCCACGACTCGAGTCATCGTCTCCACAGCAGGCTGCGCGATGAGCCCCCGTCGCATCAACAAGTTGAATGTCGAGCCATCGCCTCCGTCGCGTAGATATGCGAGCACGGGCAGGAAGGACCCTGTCGTCGCCTTCCTTAGGGTCCACATGACGTCTGGTGGCCCCCTCCGGCGACGGCGAGGCATGAGATGGGGGAGGGAAAGCGGTGGCGACGGATAGGGTTTCTATTAGTCAGGCCTTGGGCTGGTCAATAGCAGGGGCAGTGCTAGGCGCCAGCGTGCTATAGTGGCGTGCTAATGTGCAACACGTGCAGAAGTGTTAGGCCATCTCCAGCAGGCCTGTAAACAACTGTGCACAGAGTGAAGTTTGAAATAAAAATTGAGATAAGGAGTGTGATAGGAAGTTTACTGGAGATAATCTTAGGCTATACATCTAGCCATATCTCTAGAAGAATATATTACCATAAATAGTTAAATACAAATAATAAATATTCCTTCAGTTTTAAAATAGTAGTTGTTTTAGCTCTAGTTTTCTATGTCCATATTCATATGGATGATTATGAACGTAAACATATATATAAAACATATACATTAATTATGTATGGATCCAGTAAAAAGGTAAAACAAATTTTAATTTGGAACCCAGAAAGTATAAAGTATGATATATGACATCGTAAACACAAGATACTCCGCTTGGCTATAATTAATTAGCATAAATCTAGACAGATTTGTATTTAATAGTTCTAGAAAAACAATAAAAAGAGATAGCTATCGGCTTATTAACTAAATATAAACAGCCAAACAAACACTCAATACCTTGAGATCCATGATTGCTTGCCTGCTCTGAGTGTTACAGCTACTCGAACTTCAGTAGTAGGATAGCAGCAATGAGCTTCAATTGTCGGATGGTAGAATGGTGTACCACAAGATGGTCCTGTGGTAATAAAGGGAAAACATAATATAGGGCATTTATGAGTGGTAAATCTTTGCTTATTAAATAAGGTAATCAAAGATCCACAATTCTACCATTACGTTCACTCGTAACAACATAATACATATGAACGAAAAAACAAGCAAAATATAGGTGTATGGATAAACAAAGGAAGCAGTTCGTAAAGGGGAGAAACACAATAAAATGCCTAAATGGCTAAATCTCCAGTATCATGTAAGATAATCAAAGCTCCACGATTTTACTGTTACAAAGAGGTGATAAACATCTAGACGATTTTACTGAAAAAAACCGCACATTCAAAACTCTTTTGGAAAGTGAGGTTTTCGTAGGAACGACATAAGAATTTCGCATGATTCAATTTAACTTTGCAGTGCAGTGCAAACAAGGTCTCAGTGAAGGCATGACTTGGATTATTCAAAGCTCGCCAAGTGAAATAAACACGTCAAACCTAGTCGTCGAAGCTCCATGATTCGAGAGTGAACTACGTACTACTGAAGCACAGGCAGGAAGAGCAGCAGCAATACCAGGAAATGGAATGCGCCGCCTCTGGGGATGAAGGGATCGCAGCACGCATGCAGAGCAAGGTGAGCGCAGGAATTGAACTCCTGGTTCTAGTGCGTATTTATAGCCCAGCACCCCCCCCCCCTATATTTTCTTTTGTTCTTGTTTCTTGTTGTTGAGAAATGCTACAATATAATACTCTCTATATCCCAAAATAATATTCGCCATATTCAAATCGATGATGATAGACTTAAACACATATATAAAACATATCCATCAAATATTGCATGAATCTATTAATTATCAAAAATGAATTTTAATTTGGAACAGAAGGAGTATAATATATTAGTCACAAAATCAGAATCCTTAGAAAAGCACGTTTGGTATTACTACTAGTTTTATTAATAGTCAACAAATCGTAATGGTTACGAAGCACGTATAATATTACTACAGTGTTCTATCAGCAGTCACAAAAGCATAAGATTGTTCCTGGCAATATCCTTTATACCTTGTTAGGATGTAGATATTGTAGCATAGATTAAGGGTTAGAATCAGCTTTTCTAAATTTTGTTGTTTGGTTGTACGTGGAATTGAAATTTGAAAACAGAGGCCCAATTTTTAGAATTAGACTATAACTAGACACCCATCTCCTAATAAAAAGCCTCACCCATCAGTATTGCGTGGAATTAGACCGTCCAATTTCAAATTCCAAATCAGTGACATCCAAACAATAGAATTAAAATTACATCTCATTTCAATATCATGCCTGATTTGGTATTCAAACCAATTCAACTCCATCATCTCCAATATCGGCATCAAAACGGAGCATTATATTCATCTTTTACAATATTTTCTAAAAAAAATATCTCATCTATGTCTCTTTCCTCTCCAGCAACCTCATCTATACATAAATACTTATATTAGAGATATATTTTATTTTAGTTTTTGTATGTATTTGACATACTCTCAAATATATTGTATACATTCTAGTTTTGCTAAATTTGTTGTATATTTAAAGAATCCAACAATCTCCTAAATTTTCATATTTTTTGAGTGGTCAAAGAACATTTTTGGGTGGTCAAATTGTGCCCACCAAGAAGTGGAGGGAAGCAGTCATTCTTAATTAGGAGGAGTACATCCGTTATGCCATAAACAACTGCTACAATATACATATGCACATACCTGGTGGAATTAATTGTACTTCTTCAATAAGCACCTATTATAAAAGAAAGGAAAGACTTAGCTACTTGCCTTTCTTCCCAAGACCACGAGAATTTCTGGAGAGGAGCGATCATGCCAAAGATGGGCAGGCCGCATGGAGAAAAGGGAAACTAATTAACTGCATGGACCCAACATGGATAGCTGACGCGTAGATCTACAACCAAATCAAACGGCTACTAATCACTGGTTTAGACCCTTCAAAATTTGAGTTGTGTGATAACGTGTAGAGCCAGGATGACGTGGAGAACATATCCCTCCTGTCGGATGCACGATCTTGTTTGCAGGCCACATGATGTCTAAAATTCGTGATGGGTTGCACGGAGAGCTAAGGCAATGTTCAGCTGTTCCGGCGGCCGTCCTCTCCCTTTGCATTAGCTACTACAGAACCACCCCTCTCCCCGCAACGCTCACCCGTTCCCTCCCTTCTATCTCATGGTAGCAGTCTCTCTCCTCGATGTGGAGGGACGCTACCTCCGGTCGGCTTCTTCCTATCCGCGCCCCGCTGCTGAAGAAGGAGCTCGCCGGTATACACCCTCGCCATCGAGTCATCTCCATGCCCCCGCCATGGATGCCACCCATGACTTCCTCCTCTTGCTCTTCCCGGTGGCTTGGTGGTCAGTGGCGGAGGACGCGTCAAAATTAAGGTGTTGCTAACGTAACAAAGAAAAAAACTCACAACATAATTTAAATCAATTCATACATACAAGACTATTAAACAAATAAAATAAGAGTCCATTTCTAGAAGATAGACAACCACATTTGCCTAGTTTCTCTTCATCTCTACTGCTTGTTTTGTTTGCTCGGCATCGGAGCTGCAGAATCATGAAGCAGGCGGAATGCTCAATGCTGTACAGAGGCCACATGTATTCAGTGTATTTAAATGTAAATTGTTTGTTTAATTCGGCACAACCCACATGCACCCACACAATGGTCTCGGAGGAGCTCGCCATGATGACCGAGGATGAGCTCGACGCCAACAAAGTCACTCACAGGCGATGGTAGTCGGGGAGGAAATGCTGGGGAGGAGCTCGACGCGAGCGCCGACACGCGGCTGTAGGGGAGGAGATTGGTGCAGCATCCTAGGAAGTGGGAGGAGCAACGTTCTATAGGACGAGCTCAGCACGACGTAGTTGTCGGGGAGGAGCTTGGCTGCGGGAAGGATCTCAATGCAGGCGGATGGTCTGGACCGATGGGAGGAGGTGCGTCGTCATGAATATTGTGGTCGGGCCACCAGCACACGACTGACGGAGCTCGGACCTTAGGCTGGGGGCGGTTGTGGTCGTGTGGATTGGTAGGCGTTGACAGTCGTGGCTTGCGCCTCCTTCGGAGTGAACAGGAAATAGCCGGCTAGGGTTGGGATTTGTTTTACTGCTGGTCCGTTGTTGGGTTAGGCTAAGGTATTGCTGGGGCAATACCGAGCCACACTGGGCCCTCCGCCCCTGTTGGTGGTGTTGGGGCTAGGGTGTCGGCCTTCGCTGGAGAGGCTCTAGTGGCTAGCCCCTGGCGACCAGAGCAAGCCCGCACGCGTGATTTTTACCGACTCGTTCCAGGAGACGCCAATCGTTGAGGGCCACCCGCTGCATCACCAAGCATAGTGACATCCCCCTCGTTGTGCAGGAGGCCTTCTTCCGTGCCTCCAATGCGCTCGATGAAATGCACGTGTGACATAGAGTGGGGTATAGGAGAAAAATATAGGCGAAACGTTGCAGTAAGAGGTGTATAGGGGGAGAGAGATTGCTTATGTGGCGCAAAAGTGGTATATATAGGGTGAAATTCAGAGGGAACTGTTCACATAGTCTAATGGACCCAAAGTCCACCCAATTAATTTTCATAGAAAATAACATCAATGGACCCCCCTCAACCCTAATCACCAGAATGACGAGGGCCAGTAAATCAAGAGAAAAATGATGGTTTGCGAAGGAATACATCTAGTGGGTAAATATAAAACAAGAATAATAGATCCCCACATTTAAAAAATCTTAAAACTTTGGGAGAAAATTTGAGGAATAAAAAACAAAAAAGATCTAAACATATCATTGTGGCAAACTGATGTGGTGCACTCCCGTTCACATGCTCCATTGTGTCAAGATCATCTAAGTCAGACACTCACATGTCCAACTCTCTGTCTTTGATACATCAAGGTCCTTCTACTTCTTATCAAGAATATCTTATTGTCACATCTATCGAGATGAGACCCTTCCCACCCCATCTTGCTCCTAACCTTTAGCTTGGGATGTGCAATGCCCTGTCACACTTGCCATGCCTTCCACCTCTTCAACATATGTTGGGCCCTTAACTTGCGACCACTGTAGCACCATATATCATACTTGTCACTATCCTAAATTGTCTTTATCTTTGGCTTCGAGATCCCAAAGACCCGTCATAACTCCCCCTCTCTCTAGTAGCCACACTAGCACCATGGAAGAGAATGTGGCCATGGTGCTGCTTATAGAGCATGATGAGATGAATGAGGGTCATAAATGGTGTTTGGGAACATGGAGAAATATAATGTCAAGTAATACTAGCTTCACATTGCTAGTGGTGTAGGAAGTTTCACTGAAGAGGGCAATGGATCATGGTTCCGAGATCTATGCGAAAAACCGCGAGTGTTTTAGGGGCAATCTTATTCTCCATATGGAGAGACTACTCATAAGTGTCAATGAGGTATTCCCCATTAGATGTGCTAGTGTTGAAACCATGTTTAGACTTCATAATATTATCATACTTATACCATTATTTGTTGTGATATTTCCCTAATTTGACTTCTAGAGCGCTTCTCCCCATGCAACTATACTATTTCTAATTCATGAACACAAGTGTCTCACGTGTTGCATTATTCGTCAACACCCTATTTTGTTCATTGTGTTTTCTTATACGAAATGTCATCTGTTGCCCTATTGTTGAGTAATTTTGCATGTACATATATGGGATAATTTCTACCATCTGTTTTAGTGAGAGTAGTTTAATTATCCAAAATAAACATTTTACTATAAAAAGTATAGTATTTTACAAACAATTGCAAAATTGTAATCTTTAGAAAGTTCTTTGAGATTACAATATACTTATAGCGATTTTGTGATGCATAATTCATGTATAAGAATTATTAAAATAGTTGTTCACTGTAACATAATTTTGTGTGTCGCAATTGTGCCCACTAAACATATTCTAGAAATACATTCATTTACATCAATAACTCCTACACCTCTTGGTGGATCTGAACATTAGGAAGTAGAGAACTAATTATTTACAGTTTTCTAGACCAGATAAATATGAAAGGATCAACTTGATGCCTCTAGAGCGATGAGTAGGCCCTATAAACTTTTCAATAGAAGTTAGAGATTAAAATAGATTAGCAAAACACATAGATAAATCTGGTCTAATTGAGTAGCAAAGTTAGTTTTACCGATTTTGCCCGTCAAACCAATGACAAAGCCAAACCCAGGCTAGCTAGGTTCAAATATCGGTCTGACCGGCTTTCTACAGAATGCTTGAAGAAATCAGTTAAAGCTCTCTAGCTCTCTCAAATAGATACAAACATATTGTGGGTCTTTACTAAAGTATGTTTTCAAACATAGTCTTTGTAATCACAAATAAGCTCACCCAAGTAAGCACAAGTGGAAGCACAATAAATATGTACAGGATGCACAAAATGTGAGGTAAACCAAGATAAGAAGCATATATTTGTTTGACTGAAGTATAGGCCTCTAATGAGTCATATTTTTTTGTTGTGAAAGTCGTGAGGGACCCTTCAAGGCCCACTATAGTTAGGGCTCAATTGAAAATTTCCACACTTCCACTAAGTGATCTTTTCCATTTCATAGGCAATATTGTAGCCCTCATAAACTACGCAACAATCCACACCATCAGATTCTTGAACTACGCAACAATCCACACCATCGAATTCTTGGCGATGACACATAGGTACCTAGGAGCAAAACTCCAAGAGCAACAAATGCAAAGATCCAAAACCTTGACTTGCTTAAGTGCTAAATGTGATTTATAGCTTACACAATGTTTCTCAAGCTCTCTAATTCCACTTAGGATTTTGACAAAGCAAGGCACACTTCGCCCACTAGGATTTCACTTCTCTAATCAGTTTCTCCAACAAAGGAAGGAGAGTGACCTAGGGCTTCTGATTTAGAAAATGGAGAGCAATAATGACCAACAAAGGGGGAGGAGAGAGCTATAAATAAGCCTCTGTCCAAAACTAGTTGTTGGTAACCTGTTCAGCAACCTAACATATATGGAAACCTAGCCTGGACAGTTTTGCTATAGGGGCTGAGGCAAAGACTCTATCTCTCACTCTCAAATTTTCTTAGATGGGTTTATTTGAGCACTATCATTGGTCTCAAACTCGGTGATTTATTCCTCTTATTACTATGACATTCTTGTACTAAAAAACTAAATATAGACTCAATTTAACCTTAACTTGAGTCTTCATTGAATCTTTACTTGTCACATTAATCATGCACACTTGAAGGTCGTCATCACTTCACACTTTGAGCATATCCTTGATAATGTGACTTGAACCATTCACACATTTCAATTTGGACCATAAACTTCAATTCATTTCCATCTATTGATTCAATAATGATTTGATCCTCCACATCAACATGAATTACAATAGCTTGGTCAATTTCAGGACTCATGGAAGTACTCTCTTATTCACCATAGCTAGGTCCTTTGACCGCCAAACAATCAATTGCCCTTCACCCTCGTTTACTACCTCAAATCCCTTGCCTTGCTATCTTCACCCTATCAAGCCATCAAGTCACATGTTTCTCTGAACCAACAATAAGCATACATTTAAACCATTTCATCTGCATTGTAGTCTTATACTTAAAATAGATTGTTTATATTTCAATAAGCTCCATATACAAGCATTGACAACTAACCATAGGCATGGACACCATATTCATTATATTTCATTCGTACTTGCAATCTTTATAGATGAGACCAACCCATATGCAACCCCTTATTTCCTAGTTATTTTTTAACACACTTACTTGTTAATATATGCAATTTGATAATCAACCTTGTACTCAATTTTAATTGATATTGATCACAACATGCAATATGAGTCCATTAAATAAATCAACATGTGACTAAACACCTGCAAATATCTTGAATATTGGTAGTCCCTTAATGGTATTGTCAGCCAACCCACCAATACCCACTTAGACCCTAGATGCACTTTAGAATATCGATCTTTTAGATTTGCCTCTTCAACAAGGCTTCTCTAGCAAGGTTATAATGAAAGACACTCTTTTTGAAAAGGTTTGATTTGTATTTTATAAAACAAGGCATAAGAGTGAAAATAACTTAACTATAAATTTATGAATGTTTGATGAAACATTTTAATCTTTTTAGAAATCTTATATAGAATAACTAAGACGATGGGCTAAAAGATTATAAAACACATTTATTTATAAAGTATTATAAAACACATTACGAATCATTGTTAAACATTTATTTATAAAGAACTTAAGGTATAAGCCTAAACATGTTTTATTGGAATAGATAATTAAATAAGTTAATCAACATTGTTTTTATTAAGAAAACATATGGCTTAAATAGATTTTATGCAAGAGGTAATGAAACAATTCATTATTTCCACTTTATTTAAGAAAACACATAGCCTATGCTATTATTAAGAAAGCTATATTTATAATCAATACATAAACTAACATGTTAATTATAAAAAGAACATGAGAACTAATTCCTTTATTTTATCCTTTAGGAAAAAATAAGTGGTATATAAGACATGGACTTAGTTTGATAGAATGATTAATCAAGCCTATATAACTAGTTGTGAACAAATTGAAATGTAAGTTTAATTAATAATTATGAGAAAATATAATTAATCTATAAAATCATCTTTAGTTTTAATTTAGGACAGTCGCAAATACTGATTTTAAAGTATTTAGAACAAACTTATGAAACTAATAAAATAATCACTATTCGGTTTAGGTCTCAAAATTCATAATTTATAATGAAATTATTTATCTATGGACTTGTTACATTGTTAACCATAGCTTCTAGGAATTAGATTAAAAATATGACCTTATACCTTCGGATAACAGGACAATGCAGAAAGCAGGTTGTCGGCAACGGTGAACAGAGGTAGGGCACAGGAGACAAGCGTGGAAGGAACTCCACACGTGTGTAGGCGTGGCGTAGAACAGGGAAGCTGAGGGAACTCCGACGAAGTTTGATTACTTACAGCATGACGTCGCAACAACGAAGCGGCAACAACAAAACTAGACTTCTTTGCACACAACAATGAGAGAACTCAAGCGAAGGGGAATCTCCCGCGAGGGGCAAGTCTCCAGCACCTATCATGGCGATCGTTGAGGTGAATCAGTAGGGCAGGCTTTCTGCCGTGGGAAGACTCGAACGCAACATTCAAAATTTGGGATCAAAGAACTATTTTACCATCTTCTTCCTCCCTGGAATTTCCTGCTCATGGCAAATAGGCTGGCCGATGAACAGGAGCCACATGGGCACAGCGACACAGAACCACGATGGCACGGAGGATGGAGCAGGGAGTCGAGGGGAGCATCGTCGGCGTTGGCGAGAGGATCGAGGGTGCTTGAAATCGGTCGCCTGCGACGAGAATGAGGAGCGGCGCAGCGCATGGCCCACCCACTCGTAGCAACAGAGAAGTGTGGAGGAGAATAAGAAAGGCGTGGAACGGATCGACGAGCGCACGACGATTGGATTTATAGGGGAAGGGGAGGAGTAACGGCACCGGGATGAAGGTGAAGTTTGAGCGCCACCATTAATGGAGAGGGAGCAGTTAGTGCAGTGGTGGAGCGGGAGGGAGAAGAAACGGTTGGTGTCCACCAGGGAAGGGAGACGAGCGAGCGAGACCTGGAGGGGGCAAGTGGAGCAGCCGCACTGGATCTCCGATTTTGGAAGGGCCCCCAAATAGTGTACATGTATATATAGTCTTAGGTATTGAGTCCGACCTACTAAAGTTACAATGGGCCTGTTTTTCAATTGTTTAACTTACCAAAACTGTGTCTAAATGGGTGTGGAGGCTTCTCTTCTAGTATGGCCATTGCAAAAGGTATTGCATCTAAAATGGGTGTGGAGGCATCATTTTCGGTCAAGCGCAAAGCACAGGGGAAGAAATATTTTGATGAAAACGAATACAATGAAGAAATTCTACAAGCTAAGAAGGCTTTTGAAGTTAATTACTTCTTATTTGTTGTTGATATGGAAAACAACTCATTGAAAAACAGATTTCAAGAACTCCAGACATTCAAGATTATATTTGGGCTTTTATTGAGCTCGACAACATTGAAGTCGTTAAATGATACTGAACTAGAAGCATGTTGCAGCGAATTCGCAAAAACATTCTCTTCGCAGGACAGTTTTGACGTTGAGGTAAATGATCTACTATCTGAGTTGAAGGTTTTGAAGCTAAGTTTGCCTAAAAGGCCAATGTCTTCTATGGAGATTTTTTAGTATGTTCGGCAAATGGATTCGTATCCAAATATTTCAATCGCTTATCGGATATTTTTTACGATGCCTGTGACTGTGGCATCAGTTGAGAGAAGTGTTGACACCTTTTCGGGCGCCAATCACTATAACAAGAACCAACGATGGCCCTCTCTGCATAGGCGCGAATGGTCCACGGCCAGGGCCCGGACGGTCCGCGACCTGGCGTAGGGCTCGAGTTCCCTGCCTGACGTGCCGGACGGTCCATGCCCTGGGGCCGAACGGTCCGCGCGTGCGCAGGGGCAGCAAAGGTCACCGGTGGTGCCTGGATCTCGCTCCCGGGAGGGACCCCGTCGGGGATGAGAGATCCTAGGTGTTGTCAGGTCGACCTAGACTCCTCTGATCGACGTAGAGTCGAGGAGAAGTGGAGGATTTGGGCTTTGGGAGACTAAACTAGAACTAGACTAAAACTACTCCTAAATGTACAAGAAATAAATGCGAGATAAATTGATTAAAAGTCCGATTGATGATCATTAATCAGTCGTATTCTTCTGTATTTATAGAGGAGGGGGGCTAGACCCGTTACAAACAAATTCCCCGAGCTAATTCCGCGAATGTAGCCAACAACTGTAGCAAGAAACTCGAACCCTAATTGGCTCTACGCGCGCGTGGACTGTCCGAACCACCGGTGCAGACCGTCCGGACCGCGGACCGTCCGACCGCTCATTTTGGTGCTCAACATATGCCCCCTGCCTTTAGGTGAAGCTGAGCGAACCAAAAGCAACTAACTCGATGTGATCTCATTCAGTTTTCTTAAGCATCTTGCCACATACTAGGATGGTACTGCTTGAGGAAACGCCCATTCAAAGCTTTGGGAAAATCTTTGCCTTGTAATGTTTGCAATAAATAGGTGTTACCAGATATTACCTGTGTTACTTTGTATGGCCCTCCCAGCTTGGCGACCACTTCCCAAACTTTCGGTCTTTGTTTCTTAGAGGCAAGATGGTCTTCCATACCATGTCCCCTACCTGAAACGATTTTGCTTTGACCTTCTTGTTGTAGGCCTTGGCTACCATGATCTTGTCCTTTTCTATTCTCCTAAGTCTGCCACTCTTTTATCGGTCACCTCATCAATATTGTCCATCATCAAATTATAATAATCACCGACAGTTAAGTCATTTTGCCTAGCGATCCTGACAGCATTTAAACTTATCTCCACGGGTAAAACTGCTTCCTGCCCATAGACAAGCTCAAATGGAGAAACTTTAGTAGCATGATGTTTAGATATTTTGTGAGCCCACAAAGCTTCGGACAAAATCTTATGCCTATGCTTAGGATTATCAGATATCTTCTTTTTTATCAAGTTAATCATTGTTCTATTACTAGACTCGGCCTGTCCATTGGCCTGAGCATAATACGGAGATGAATTGAGAAATTTAATTCTATATAATTCAACAAACTCACGTACCTCCTTTGACATAAAAGAAGCCCCTTGATCAGTAGTCAAAGTCTGTGGAATACCGAATCTATGAATAATATGTTCAGTTATGAACTCAATTACCTCCATGTGTGTCATGTTCTTCAGAGCAACAGCTTCAGTCCATTTGGTAAAGTAGTTAGTGGCAACTAACACGAATTGATGCCCTTTTGATGATGAAGGATGAATATCTCCGATAAAGTCCAATCCCCATCCTTTGAAAGGCCAAGGTTTGATGACAAGATGTAACTCGGCTGCGGAGACCAACTGTAGGTCGCCGAATTTCTAACATACCTGGCATCCTTTATAGTACTTGAAACAATCAGCTATCATGTTGGGCCAATAGAATCCAGATTTTCGCAATAACCATTTCATCTTTGGAGCCGACGGATGGGTGCCACAAATCCCCTCATGTACTTCGGCCATAATTAATATAGCATCACTGGGGCCCAAGCATTTAAGCAGGATGTCATCAACCGTTCGGCGATAGAGTTCATTACTCATTAGAACATACTTGAAAGCTGTGTTCCGCACATTCTTACTTGTTCTAACACTGGGATTTCGTAGGTAGTCAATTATGGGTGTCCTCCAGTTAGTTTTATCGGCTTTGTTATTAGCCGACTCTATCAGGAGGACTTCTCTAGCTACCTCGGATGGTCTGGAGCCTGCACCTAGACAGTCCACGACCTGGAGAACTGGCCCTGCACTGGTTATCAGATTTTTGTTAATGTGAAATTTCCCTTGCTTTATCCGATAACCTGATGCATCTTGTGCCAAATCGTTAGCTCTGTGATTCTCAACTCTAGAAATGTGCCGAATGTTGAATTCATCAAAGAAATGAATTATGTCCCAACATTTTTCAAGGTAACCATTTAGAGTACCATCAAAACATTGATATTCTCCCAACACCTGTTGGACAACCAGTTGAGAATCACCGAGTGCCTTCACATGTTTTACCCCCATACCACTTAAAAGCTCCAAGCCGAACAAAAGGGCCTCATATTCGGCTTAATTGTTAGTGCAATAAGTTTTCAATCGGCTAGAGAAGTCGAAGGAGACATTACTTGGTGAAACAAGCATAATGCCAATTCCTTGTCCTTCACTGCAAACCGATCCATCAAAATATAAAGTCTAGGGAGTAACAGTGAGGTATGATATGTCTACTTTATGAGTATCATCAATCCGATGTTCTACAATAAAATCTGCTATGACCTGGCCTTTCATAGATCTCAATGGTTCATAGGCCAAGTCATATTCTATGAGTGCATAAGCCCATTTACCAATTCTACCACTCATAATCGGGTTTTGTAACATGTATTTGATCACATCGGTTTGACCAGAAATGGTGTAACGACTAGACAGTAAATAACATCTACACTTGGTGCATGCATAAAACAAGCATAAGCATAACTTCTTGATAAAAGTGTACCTCGTTTCAGTATCCACCAGTATCCGACTTAGATAGGTCACCACATGCTCCTTTCCTCCGGTCTCTTGCGTCAGAACAACCCCAATAACCTTATCTTCAGTTGCAATGTACAATCTGAACGGTACTCCTGCTTGTGGTGCTTTTAACATGAGAGCCAAAGACAAATATTTTCTGATGAGATCAAACGCTTCCTGCCGTTCTGCCCCCAGGTGAATTCGGCATCATTTTTAAGCCGAAGGATAGGGGTGAAGGCATCGATCTTCCCGGCTAGGTTAGAAATAAACCTCCGTAAATAATTTATCTTGCTGAGAAACTTCTGCACTTCGACCTTACAGGTCAGAGGTCCCACATTCTGAATGGATTTAATTCGGTCAGGGTCTATCTATTTACCATGTTCATGAATGATGAATCCTAAGAACTTACCAGCCGACACTCCAAAAGCACATTTACGTGGCTTCATTTTTAGACCATATCGACACATTTTATCAAAGGCTTTGCACAAATCAGCTATATGAGAACTAAAGTTAGCCGATTTGACTACAATATCATAAATCTAGACTTCCACAGTGTTTCCCAATAGCTCGTGAAAGATCAAATTTATAGCCCTCTGATAAGTAGCACAAGCATTTTTTAGACCAAATGTCATGACAACCCACTCAAATAAACCAATGAAGCCTAGACATATAAAGGTCGTTTTAGACACATCTTCTTCGGCCATGAAAATTTGATTATATCCTGCATTACCATCAAGAAAGCTAATAATTTTATTTCCTGACGCATTATTGATCAATGTGTCGGCTATGGGCATGGGATATTCATATTTAGGAGTTGCTCTATTCAAATTGCGAAACTCAATCCATACTCTGAGCTTGCCTGATTCTTTCTTCTCCATCGACACAATATTGGAGACCCACTCTGCGTATATGCAAGGTCTAATAAAATTAGCTTCTAACAGCCGGTGAATTTCGTCCTTTATTCGTGGGAGAAGGTCTATACGAAATGTTCTAGCTTTCTGCTTGAAAGGTCTGAAACCAGACTTAACGGGCAGCCGATGCTCTACTATCTCACGGTTTAATCCTGGCATCTCAGTGTAATGCGAAGCAAAGCAATCAGAATATTCTTTCAATAGACCGATCATTTCATCTCTAGGATTGGTCTCTAGGGTCTCATTCACAAAAGTCGGTCTTAGAGTTTTACCATCTCCTATATCAATCTCCTCCAAAGGATCGACCGATGTAAACCCTGTCCTAATTTGTCGAGATCTCTGAATTCCTCTGTTATGTCTCCCATAGAGGAATTAGATGATCTTTGTGTGACGGTGGACCCTCCGGTCTCAGGGACCGGATCATCCGCGACACTGGTTTTATGCTGCGATGGATGTTCGGTCTTAAAAGTCGAACTGTCTTGTAAAAGATCGAACCGTCCGACCTCAGAAGTCGGACCATCCGCAGCCAGGGACTCATTCATTCTGTGTGTACTCATCAATTAAACTTTATTTAGGATTTAGCCGATTCTCTATCGGCTCTAGCATTACAGGAATAAAACCCTTCTTATCTATACTTATGAACTGATAATCAGAAAAATCTACTCCTGTGAGACACATAGCAGTCTCATAGGTCCAAAGTACAGGGGCATCGGCCACAGCGATACAGGCTGATGCATCAACATGTACTTGTTCTACATCGTCGCCTACCCATTGTAGTAACATTTGATGTAACATAGAAGGTACACATTGGTTAGCATGAATCCAATCCCTGCCTAGGATTAGACTGTAATTTCCTTCTACATCAGCAATGAAGAATGCAGCAGCAAGGGTCTTAGTCTCGATGGTTAACTCAACGGACGTGACTCCCTTGGCTTTGATTGAACTATTAGTTCCAACGCCGCTGAGGGTCATATTGGTCTTGACAAGTTCATCATCTTGTTTACCTAGTTTTCTGTATAATGAATAAGGCATTAGATTTATAGCCGCCTCCCGTCTACCAACACTTTAGCAATCGGTATCCCATCAATGTGACCGCGCACGAAGAGCGACTTCAAATGATTTACCGATTCCTTTGGTTTAGTGAAGGCGGCTTCTTTAGGACCAAAGTCAAACTGAGCAATGACAGGTTCATCGTGGCCGACAATAGTACAATCGGCGGAAAATTTAATAACATTTATGTCCATACATGTATGCTCTGGAGAAGCTTCGTAGTCGACCAGGTCTTCTCCTAGTAGGTCGTCCTCCTCCATGGGCGTCGGCACGTCGTTGGAGGTGTCCTGGTGTAGTGCGAACGGTCCGTGCCATCTGCGGATGGTCCGGCCTTTATAGCCGGACTGTCTGTCGTACCTGCAGAGAGTTGTGAAGTTGTTGTCTCGTTTTTTGTCTTCGTGTCCGTTTGATTTATCTCAACGACCTTTGGCCTCCACCTCTTTTGCGGTAGTGGGTACTGTGGATGTGTGTCATTAAATATTTTTTCTACTTCTTTTTCCTGGTTCTCCTTTGCTCTTAAGCGTTGTAATTTTCACTTTTGGGACCATCTCAATCCCGATGGGCACCATCAAGGCATGGAGTATTTTGGATCGGCTATTTTGATGTCAGTTGTATCTTCTTTTTTGTTTGTGTTGGCCGATTCACCAAAAATTATTGGCCCTTCATTATTTTCCTGTACGACGACATCTGTTGTACCTATTTTGATGATGTCCTTTTTTATCGTTCTTTCGGTTGCTGTAGGTATATGCCCCCCTGCCGGATTAGTCGGCCTTTGCGGCCGAGTAGTCCGGCAATCTTGCTGGGCTTGTGCCTGGTGAAAAGATTGAGTGACACTCTGGAGGTGCCAACCTGATGAATACAAATGCTTGGGGTGCCCCCCAAGCGGGGTACTGTGGCATCCCAAATGGATATGGTGGCATACCCCACATTTGATTCGGGACATATGGTGGTGGCAAGTATGTATATTGATATGTCATAGGTGGATATGGGGGTGGAGGTGTCTATGCAGGTATGTTGGGTCGTAATTGGACATTATGACCCGTCATTCTTTCCGATTGGTGAGGTGGTCCAATGGGTCTTACCTGCTGTCGCTCTTGAGTGGGTGAGCGAGGTCGCTTTGCTGGCCGGTCACTTGGGCCAGCCTTCTTTATTACATATTTAGACAATAACTGGTTAAAGGTCGTGTCAGATCTTACTAGTCGGCCAACTGCCTTTACCGTGTTAGTTTTCCACGTACCTATTTCTAGTCGTTGCGGTTTGAAGGTATGTGGTCATCGTGGTTCCTGGGCGTTGTCGAATCGTCCACTGGAATGGTCTGGACTTTCCGGCGGTGTCCCAGACCGTCCACGTCTATACGTCGGACCGTCTGCGATGCGCAAAATAGGTGCACACGCCTGGTCCCTTGCTTGCGCCTGCCCCCAGCATTGGAGGTGGTGATGGTAACTCTCAAAAGCTTCCCTCCATTAGGAGTGTTTTCTGCCACCACTTTCCTGCAAGAGATTTTATTATTTTCATCGGCCTTCCGTGCGTTGCTGATGATGACTTCTTTGCCTTTGCCCTTATCGGCTATGCTGGGCCGAATTAGGATCTTTTTGCCCTCGAAGTCGATCACATTCATTGGGAAGGGTTCCGTATCCACCTGCATTTCCTGAAATTTTAATCGCCCCTCGTTAATGGCCGATTGAATTTGTCGTCGAAACACATTACAATCATTAGCGGCATGAGAAAATGAGTTATGCCACTTGTAGTATGCACGGTGTTTTAGTTCGTCGGTGGATGGAACAATATGATTTATTTTAATGTTGCCTTTGAGTAATTCATCAAATATTTTATCACATTTGCCAACATTAAATGTAAACTTAACTCCTCCTGCCATTTCTTTTGAACCGGCTGTAAGGCGGAGCAAGCCGAAGATTTGGCCTGCTTTGGCCAAACCATTTCAGCTGCGTATACTTCTGTTGATTCATTATCCGAGCTGCTTTGGTCGCACTCTACTATATGCACAGTGTAACAAATTGTTTTAGCAGTTTCTTTGCTTCGATTTTCACAAACCAAAGCTCTTTGATGTAATCGTGCTAGCGTAAAAAAACTGGATACCTTCTAATCTTTCCTTTAAATAATATCTCAGTCCATTAAAGGCTAATCCTGCTAGCTGTTTTTCTACTAAATAAATTTGAAAGCATCAGTTTCTTGTATCCCGGAACCTCCGGATGTATTCATTAACTGATTCTTCTTTCCCTTGTCGCAGGGCTACTAGGTCTACCAAATTTAACTCATAATCACCCGTAAAGAAGTGATCGTGGAATTTTTGTTCTAAACCCCCCCATGACAAAATAGAATTAGAGGGTAATGTGGTGTACCATGCAAATACCGTTCCTGTTAAAGATAACAAAAATAAACGCACGCGGAACACCTCTATGTCGGCCAATTCTCCTAATTGTGCTAGAAACTGGCCTATGTGTTCACGTGTGCTTTTCCCTTAGTCACCCAAAAATTTTACGAATTCGGGTATCCTGGTTCCCTGTGGGTATGGGTGGTGGTCAAATCGGCTGTCATAAGGCCTCCGATATGACTGCCCCCCAGGGACCATGCTTACTCCGAGCTTATCTTGGAACGCCCCGACTATTTCTTCCCTTACTATTTCAATAGCAGCCGACGGGAGACCACCGGCTCTTTGTCCCATCATAGATGAGGTTGTTTGGACATTAGTTTGTTGTCTTCCCCCCCATTGGTTTGAGTTCTGTGGTGCATTACTATTTGCCCTATATGGTTCATAGGATTGACCAGTCCTTTCCGGCTTTCTAAGTGGGGCTAGAAAGTACTCACCCCCCATGGGCTTGGGATTCTGTATTAATGGGCCGATGCATTGTATAGTGTGATGGGAAGTGTTGCTGGGACGGGCGAGGATTTAAGTAACAATCCTCCTCAATCAACCCTGTGCCGGACCGTCCGGTCAGATACGCAGACCGTCCGGTCGGATATGCGGACCGTCCGTGATCATATGCGGACGGTCTGTCTAGGTGGTTTAGGGATTGTGCAACATGTGGCGGCTCGGATGCATATCTCGGTAACTTATTAAAAATGGGAGTGGCCATTGCTGGCCCGAACGATCTGCGCTCGCGTGCGGACGATCCGAACATGTGCAAATCGGCTAATTTATTGCCAATTTTGTGGTTGCTCAGAGTATGTGTCCATCGGCATCCCATAAAGGGGTTGTGACTAGTCGTGACAACCTGTAGCCGATGAATTACATGTATTTCCCCCAATTCAGCCTCGTGCGAAGGAAAATTTGCAACAGTGTATTTATCAAACGCACGTACTAGCCTTTTATAATCCTTTTATATACCCCCTACTATATGTTGCATTTGCTCTCGTTGTTCATCTATGTAAGCTTTAAGAGATTGGAGCTTGTTGGTGTTACTTACATTGGGGGTATCCGTTATGGGTCGGAGCGAAGCCAGATCAGTTGCCCGTTGCCGAACAACCTTGTTGTTCCTGTCCACCTTGAAGTTGGCCAGGAACTTCGCCTTTGCTTCTTGGATCAGCTGCTCCTTGTGCTCCTCGAACTGGAGCTGTTCGTCAGCCGGCAAGGTCTCCCAAGTCGGCTCTATGAAATTGCTAGGGAGGCGTTAGAGCTATCCCATGAACTGGCCATTGAGGGCCGATCTGATGGGTCTATATATGTTGTCCCCAGCGAAGTCGCCAAAAAGTGTGTTGACACCTTTTCGGGTGCCAATCACTATAACAAGAACCGGCGGCGGTGCTCTCTGCACAGGCGCGGACGGTCTGTGGCCAGGGGCCGGACGGTCCGCGCGTGCGCAGGGGCGGCGAAGGTCACTGGCGGCGCCTGGATCTCGCTCCCGAGAGGGACCCCGTTCGGGAGGAGAGATCCTAGGTGTTGTCTAGGCTCGGCAGGCCAACCTAGACTCCTCTGATCGACGTAGAGTCGAGGAGAAGCGAAGGATTTGGGGATTGGGAGACTAAACTCGAACTAGACTAAAACTACTCCTAAATGTACAAGAAATAAATGTGAAAGTCGCCTAGAGGGGGGGTGAATAGGGCGAATCTAAAATTTACAAACTTTGAGCACAACTACAAGCCAGGGTTAGCGTTAGAAATATAAACGAGTCCGAAATAGAGGGCGAAAACAAATCACAAGCAAATAAGGCGGATGACACGGTGATTTGTTTTACCGAGGTTCGGTTCTTGCAAACCTACTCCCCGTTGAGGTGGTCACAAAGACCGGGTCTCTTTCAACCCTTTCCCTCTCTCAAACGGTCACTTAGACCGAGTGAGCTTCTCTTCTCAATCAAACGGGACACTAAGTCCCCACAAGGACCACCACACAATTGGTGTCTCTTGCCTTGGTTACAATTGAGTTGAACACAAGAAACAATGAAGAAGAAAAGCAATCCAAGCGCAAGAGCTCAAATGAACACAATTATCTCTCTCTCACTAGTCACTATTTGATTGGAATTGTCTTTGGACTTGGGAGAGGATTTGATCTCTTTGGTTGTGTCTTGTATTGAATGCTATAGCTCTTGTATGAGGTGTGAAGGCTGAAAATTTGGATGCAATGAATGGTGGGTGGTTGGGGGTATTTATAGCCCCAACCACCAAAGGAGCCGTTGGTGGAGGCTGCTGTCGCATGGCGCACCGAACAGTCCGGTGCGCCACCGGACACTGTCCGGTGCGCCAGCCACGTCACCCAACCGTTAGGGTTCGACCGTTGGAGCTTCTGTCTTCTAGGCCACCGGACAGTCCGGTGGTGCACCGGACAGTTACTGTTCACTGTCTGGTGCGCCTTCTAGCTCTGCTCTGACTTATGTGCGCACTGTAGCGCATTAACTGCTCTCTACAGACGACCGTTGGCGCGAAGTAGCCGTTGCTCCGCTGTCACACCGGACAGTCCGATGCTACACCGGACAGTCCAGTGAATTATAGTGGAGTGGCTCCCAGAATTCCCAAAGGTGGCAAGTTCAGAGTTTGGTTGCCTGGTGCACCGGACACTGTCCGGTGGCACACCGGACAGTCCGGTGCGCCAAACCAGAGCACACTTCGGTTGTCTTTTGCTCTTTTTATTAGAACCCTTTCTTGGTCTTTTTATTGGTTTGTTGTGAACCTTTGGCACCTATAGAACTCATAATCTAGAGCAAACTAGTTAGTCCAATTATTTGTGTTGGGCAATTCAACCACCAAAATCAATTAGGAAAAGGTGTAAGCCTATTTCCGTTTCAATATCCCCCGTTTTGGTGAATTATGCCAACACAAACCAAAGCAAATATAAAAGTGCAGAATTAAACTAGTTTGCATAATGTAAGTGCAAAGGTTGCTAGGAATGAAACCAATAATTATTTCTACTAGATATGTATGGATGGCTTTCTTCAAATTTAAAATTTTGGACCACACTTGCACTACTTGTTTTGTTTTGCAAAGTTTTTGGAAATTCTTTTCAAAGTCCTTTTGCAAATAGTCAAAGGTATATGAATAATATTTTGAGAAGCATTTTCAAGATTTGAAATTTTCTCCCCCTGTTTCAAATGCTTTTTCCTTTGGCTAAACAAAACTCCCCCTTAATGAAATCCTCCTCTTAGTGTTCAAGAGGGTTTTAGATATTATTTTGAAGAGGGTATACTAATAAGATACCAATTGAAAAACATACCAATTAAAAAAACTTTTCTTAATCCATATTTGAAAGACTACATTTTTGAAATTGGTGGTGGTGCGGTCCTTTTGTTTTGGGCTAATACTTTCTCCCCCTTTGGCATGAATCGCCAAAAACGAATACTTGTGAGTGAAATATAAGCCCCTGTTAACTACTTTCTCCCCCTATGATAAATAATATATGAGTAAAGATTATACCAAATTGGAGAGCGGTGTGGAGCGACGGTGAAAGATGAATAATGGATGGAGTGGAGTGGAAGCCTTGTCTTCGCCGAAGACTTCATTTCCCCTTTCAATCTATGACTTAGCATAAGATGCACTTGAAGAACACATTAGTCATAGCAGTATAGCACATGAAAGAGATGATCAAAGGTATATATATGAGCTATGTGTGCAAAACATCAATTAAAATTCCTAGAGTCAAGAATATTTAGCTCATGCCTAAGTTTGGTAAATGTTTGCTCATCTAATGGCTTGGTAAAGATATCGGCTAATTGTTCTTTGGTGTTAATATATGCAATCTCGATATCCCCCTTTTGTTGGTGATCCCTTAAAAAATGATACTGAATGCCTATGTGTTTAGTGTGGCTATGCTCAACGGGATTATCCGCCATGCGGATTGCACTCTCATTATCACATAGAAGAGGAACTTTGGTTAATTTGTAACCATAGTCCCTGAGGGTTTGCCTCATCCAAAGCAACTGCGCGCAACAATGGCCTGCGGCAATATACTCGGCTTCGGCGGTAGAAAGAGCGACAGAATTTTGCTTCTTTGAAGCCCACGACACCAGAGATCTTCCCAAGAACTGGCAAGTCCCTGATGTGCGGTTTCTATTAGTTTTACACCCTGCCCAATCAGCATCGGAATAACCAATTAAATCCAATGTGGATCCCTGGGGTACCAAAGGCCAAACTTAGGAGTATAGACTAAATATCTCAAGATTCGTTTCACGGCCCTAAGGTGAACTTCCTTAGGATCGCTTGGAATCTTGCACACATGCATACGGAAAGCATAATATCCGGTCGAGATGCACATAAATAGAGTAAAGAACCTATCATCGACCGGTATACCTTTTGATCTACGGATTTATCTCCCGTGTCAAGGTCGAGATGCCCATTAGTTCCCATGGGTGTCTTGATGGGCTTGGCATCCTTCATCCCGAACTTTGTGAGTATGTCTTGAATGTACTTCGTTTGGCTAATGAAGGTGCCCTCTTGGAGTTGCTTCACTTGAAATCCTAAGAAATACTTCAACTCCCCCATCATAGACATCTCGAACTTTTGTGTCATGATCCTACTAAACTCTTCACATGTAGATTCTTTAGTAGACCCAAATATGATATCATCAACATAAATTTGGCATACAAACAAATCATTTGCAAGTGTTTTAGTAAAGAGAGTAGGATCGGCTTTTCCGACTTTGAAGCCATTAGTGATAAGAAAATCTCTTAGGCATTCATACCATGCTCTTGGGGCTTGCTTGAGCCCATAAAGCGCCTTAGAGAGTTTATAGACATGGTTAGGGTACTCACTATCTTCAAAGCCAGGAGGTTGCTCAACATAGACCTCTTCCTTGATTGGTCCATTGAGGAAGGCATTCTTTACGTCCATTTGGTAAAGCTTAAAGCCATGGTAAGTAGCATAGGCAAGCAATATGCGAATTGAGTCAAGCCTAGCTACGGGTGCATAGGTTTCACCGAATCCAAACCTTCGACTTGTGAATATCCCTTGGCCACAAGTCGGGCTTTGTTCCTTGTCACCACACCATGCTCATCTTGCTTGTTGTGGAAGACCCACTTGGTTCCTACAACATTTTGGTTAGGACGTGGAACTAAATGCTATACCTCATTCCTTGTGAAGTTGTTGAGCTCCTCTTGCATTGCCAGCACCCAATCCGAATCTTGAAGTGCTTCCTCTACCCTGTGTGGCTCAATAGAGGAAACAAAAGAGTAATGTTCACAAAAATGAGCAACACGAGATCGAGTGGTTACCCCCTTATGAATGTCGCCGAGGATGGTGTTCACGGGGTGATCTCGTTGGATTGCTTGGTGGACTCTTAGGTGTGGCGGCCTTGGTCCCTCATCATCTTCCTTGTCTTGATCATTAGCATCTCCCCCTTGATCATTGCCCTCCTCTTGAGGTGGCCCTTATTGATCTTCATCTTCACCATCTTGAGCTTGATCCTCATCTTGGGTTGGTGGAGATGCTTGTATTGAGGAAGATGGTTGATCTTGTGCTTGTGGAGGCTCTTCGGATTCCTTAGGACACACATCCCCAATGGACATGTTCCTTAGCGCGACGCATGGAGCCTCTTCATCATCTAGCTCATCAAGATCAACTTGCTCTACTTGAGAGCCGTTAGTCTCATCAAACACAACGTCACAAGAAACTTCAACTAGTCCAGTGGACTTGTTAAAGACTCTATATGCCCTTGTGTTTGAATCATATCCTAGTAAAAAACCTTCTACAGCCTTAGGAGCAAATTTAGATTTTCTACCTATTTTAACAAGAATAAAGCATTTGCTACCAAAGACTTTAAAATATGAAACATTGGGCTTTTTACCGGTGAGGAGTTCATATGATGTCTTCTTGAGGATTCAGTGAAGATATAACCGGTTGATGGCGTAGCAAGCGGTGTTGACCGCCTTGGCCCAAAACCGATCCGAAGTTTTGTACTCATCAAGCATGGTCCTTGCCATGTCCAATAGAGTTCTATTCTTCCTCTCCGCAACACCATTTTGTTGTGGCGTGTAGGGAGAAGAGAACTCATGCTTGATGCCCTCCTCCTCAAGAAAGCCTTCTATTTGTGAGTTCTTGAACTCCGTCCCGTTGTCACTTCTAATCTTTTTGATCCTTAAGCCGAACTCATTTTGAGCCCGTCTCAAGAATCCCTTTAATGTCTCTTGGGTTTGTGATTTTTCCTGCAAAAAGAACACCCAAGTGAAGCGAGAATAATCATCCACAATTACAAGACAATACTTACTCCCGCCGATGCTTATGTAAGCGATCGGGCCGAATAGGTCCATGTGGAGTAGCTCAAGCGGCCTGTCGGTCGTCATGATGTTCTTGTGTGGATGATGAACACCAACTTGCTTCCCTGCTTGACATGCGCTACAAACCCTATCTTTCTCAAAATGAACATTGGTTAGTCCCAAAATGTGCTCTCCCTTTAGAAGCTTATGAAGATTCTTCATCCCAACATGGGCTAGTCGACGGTGCCAGAGCCAACCCATGTTAGTCTTAGCAATTAAGCAAGTGTCGAGTTCAGCTCTATCAAAATCTACTAAGTATAGCTGACCCTCTAACACTCCCTTAAATGCTACTGAATCATCACTTCTTCTAAAGACAGTAACACCTATATCCGTAAAAAGACAGTTGTAGCCCATTTTGCATAATTGAGAAACAGAAAGCAAATTGTAATCTAAAGAATCTACAAGAAAAACATTGGAAATAGAATGGTCAGGTGATATAGCAATTTTACCCAATCCTTTGACCAAACCTTGATTTCCATCCCCGAATGTGATAGCTCGTTGGGGATCTTGGTTTTTCTCATAGGAGGAGAACATCTTCTTCTCCCCGGTCATGTGGTTTGTGCACCCGCTATCGATGATCCAACTTGAGCCCCCGGATGCATAAACCTACAAAACAATTTTAGGCCTTGTTGTTAGGTACCCAAACGGTCTTGGGTCCTTTGACATTAGAGACAAGCACCTGGGTACCCAAACACAAGTCTTTGACCCCTTGTGTTTGCCCCCAACATATTTGGCAACTACTTTCCCTGATTTGTTAGTTAGCACATAAGATGCATCAAAAGTCTTGAATGAAATGTTATGATTATTTGATGCAATAGGAGTTTTCTTATTAGGCAATTTAGCACGGGTTGATTGCCTAGAGTGAGATGCCTCACTCTTATACATAAAAGCATGATTAGAGCCAGAGTGAGACTTCCTAGAGTGAATTCTCCTAATTTTGTGCTCGGGATAACCGGCAGGGTACAATATGTAACCCTCGTTATCCTGAGGCATGGGAGCCTTGCCCTTAACAAAGTTAGATAATATTTTAGGAGGGGCATTAAGCTTGACATTGTCTCCCTGTTGGAAGCCAATGCCATCCTTAATGCCAGGGCGTCTCTCACTATAGAGCATGCTTCTAGCAAATTTAAATTTTTCATTTTCTAAGTCATGCTCGGCAATTTTAGCATCTAGTTTAGCTATATGATCATTTTGTTTTTTAATCATAGCCATGTGATCATGAATTGCATCAATGTTAACATCTCTACATCTAGTGCAAATAGTAACATGCTCAATGGTAGATGTAGAGGGTTTGCAAGTTTTTAACTCAACAATCTTAGCATGTAAAATATCATTTTCATCTCTAAGATTAGAAATGGAAACATTGCAAACATCTAAATCTTTAGCCTTAATAATTAATTTTTCATTCTCAATTTTAAGGCTAGCAAGAGAGGCATTCAATTTTTCATTCTTAGCAATTAAACTAGCATTATCATCTCTGAGATTGGTAATTGAATCATCACATACTTTTGAACTCTCAACCTTAGCAATTAATCTAGCATTTTCATTTCTATGGTTTGAGATAACATCATGGCAAGTGCTTAGCTCATTAGTTAATTTTTCACATTTTTCAACTTCTAGAGCATAAGCATTTTTAACTTTAACATGCTTTTTGTTTTCTTTAATTAGGAAGTCCTCTTGGCTATCCAAGAGTTCATCCTTCTCATGAATAGCACTAATCAATTCGTTTAATTTTTCCTTTTGTTGCATGTTTAAGTTGGCAAAAAGGGTGAGCAAGTTATCCTCCTCATCACTAGAATTATCCTCATCACTAAAGGTTGCATACTTAGTGGAGGATCTTGATTTTACCTTCTTCTTTTTGCCGTCCTTTGCCATGAGGCACTTGTAGCCAACGTTGGGGAAGAGGAGTCCTTTGTTGACGGCGATGTTGGCGGCGTCCTCGTCGGAGGAGGAGCCGGTGGAGCTCTCGTCGGAGTCCCACTCCCGGCAAACATGGGCATCGCCGCCCTTCTTCTTGTAATATCTCTTCTTCTCCTTCTTCTTCCCCCTCTTGTCGTTATCCCTGTCACTATCACTAGACAAAGGGCATTTAGCGATAAAATGACCGGGCTTACCACATTTGTAGCAAATCTTCTTGGAGTGGGACTTGTAGTCTTTCCCCCTCCTTTGCTTGAGGATTTGGCGAAAGCTCTTGATGATGAGCGCCATCTCCTCATTGTTGAGCTTGGAGGCGTCGATGGGGACCCTACTAGGTGTAGAGTCCTCTTTCTTCTCCTCCGTTGCCTTGAAGGCGACGGGTTGCACCTCGGGTGTTGAGGTGGCGCCTTGCTCGATGATCTTCTTGGAGCCTTTGATCATCAATTCAAAGCTCACAAATTTTCCTATAACTTCCTCGGGAGACATTAGCTTATATCTAGGATCACCACGAATTAATTGTACTTGAGTAGGGTTAAGAAATACAAGTGATCTTAGAATAACCTTGACCATTTCATGGTCATCCCACTTGGAGCTCCCGAGGTTGCGCACTTGGTTCACCAAGGTTTTTAGCCGGTTGTACATGGCTTGCGGGTCTTCTCATTGGTTGAGCATAAAGCGACCGAGCTCCCCCTCGATCGTTTCCCGCTTGGTGATTTTGGTCACCTCATCTCCTTCGTGCGCGGTCTTGAGTACGTCCTAAATCTCTTTGGCACTCGTCAACCCTTGCACCTTATTATACTCCTCACGACTTAGAGAGGTGAGGAGTATAGTAGTTGCTTGAGAGTTGAAGTGCTCGATTTGGGCTACCTCGTCCTCATCATAATCTTCATCCCCTACGGATGGTACCTGTACTCCAAACTCAACAACATCCCATATGCTTTTGTGAAGTGAGGTTAGGTGATATCTCATCATATCACTCCACCTAGAATAATCGTCACCGTCAAATGTCGGTGGTTTGCCTAATGGAACGGAAAGTAATGGAGTATGTTTAGCAATGCGAGGATAGCGTAGGGGGATCTTACTATACTTCTTGCGCTCTTGGCGCTTAGAAGTGATGGACGCGGCGTCAGATCCCGATGTAGAGGGCGATGAAGAGTCGGTCTCGTAGTAGACCACTTTCTTCATTTTCTTCTTCTTCTCGCCACTCTTGTGCGTCCTAATGCGTGAAGGGGATCCCTCCTTTTTGTTGCCGGACTCCCTTGATGGAGCCTTCCCGTGGCTTGTGGCGGGCTTCTCGTCGGTCACCATCTCCTTTTTGGCGTGATCTCCCGACATCACTTCGAGCGGTTAGGCTCTAATGAAGCATCGGGCTTTGATACCAATTGAAAGTCGCCTAGAGGGGGGGGGGTGAATAGGGCGAATCTAAAATTTACAAACTTTGAGCACAACTACAAGCCAGGGTTAGCGTTAGAAATATAAACGAGTCCGAAAGAGAGGGCGAAAACAAATCACAAGCAAATAAGGTGGATGACACGGTGATTTGTTTTACCGAGGTTCGGTTCTTGCAAACCTACTCCCCGTTGAGGTGGTCACAAAGACCGGGTCTCTTTCAACCCTTTCCCTCTCTCAAACGGTCACTTAGACCGAGTGAGATTCTCTTCTCAATCAAACGGGACACTAAGTCCCCACAAGGACCACCACACAATTGGTGTCTCTTGCCTTGGTTACAATTGAGTTGAACACAAGAAAGAATGAAGAAGAAAATCAATCCAAGCGCAAGAGCTCAAATGAACACAAGTATCTTTCTCTCACTAGTCACTATTTGATTGGAATTGTCTTTGGACTTGGGAGAGAATTTGATCTCTTTGGTTGTGTCTTGTATTGAATGCTATAGCTCTTGTTTGAGGTATGAAGGCTGAAAACTTGGATGCAATGAATGGTGGGTGGTTGGGGGTATTTATAGCCCTAACTACCAAAGGAGCCGTTGGTGGAGGCTGCTATCGCATGGCGCACCAAACAGTCCGGTGCGCCACCGGACACTGTCCGGTGTGCCAGCCACGTCACCCGACCGTTAGGGATCGACCGTTGGTGCACCGGACAGTTACTGTTCACTGGCCGGTGCGCCTTCTGGCTCTGCTCTGACTTCTGCGCGCACTGTAGCGCATTAACTTCTCTCTGCAGACGACCGTTGGCGCGAGTAGTCGTTGCTCCGTTGTCACACCGGACAGTCCGGTGCTACACCGGACAGTCCGGTGAATTATAGCGGTGTGGCTCCCAGAATTCCTGAAGGTGGCAAGTTCAGAGTTTGGTTGCCTGGTGCACCGGACACTGTCCGGTGACACACCAGACAGTCCGGTGCGCCAGACCAGAGCACACTTCGGTTGTCTTTTGCTCTTTTTATTAGAACCCTTTCTTGATCTTTTTATTGGTTTGTTGTGAACCTTTGGCACCTGTAGAACTCATAATCTAGAGCAAACTAGTTAGTCCAATTATTTGTGTTGGGCAATTCAACCACCAAAATCAATTAGGAAAAGGTGTAAGCCTATTTCCGTTTCAAAATGCAAGATAAATTGATTGAAGGTTCGATTGATGATCATTAATTGGCCGTATTCCTCTGTATTTATAGAGGAGGGGGCCTGAACCTATTACAAACGAATTTCCCGAGCTAATTCCGTGAATCTAGCCAACAACTGTAGCAAGAAACTCGGAATCCTAATTGGCTCTGCGCGCGCGGACCGTCCGGACCGCGGACCGTCCAGCCGCTCATTTTGGTGCTCAACAAGAAGCTTTTCAAAGTTGAAATTGTTGAAAAACTATTTAATGTCAACAATGTCTCAAGATCGGCTCAACGAATTGGCTACTTTATGTATTTATGTATTGAGAAAAAATATTAATTAGATGTGGTTAATAGCAATACTATTATCAATAACTTCGCATCAAGAAATGTTAGAAGAATTTTTAAGTTAATATGTACATAGATTTAAAGTTGTTTTAATATATTAGAGACTTTTATTATTCAAAATTTTGTTTATATATTTAGAAGAAAGTGTATATATATACACACTGACACACTTTCTTAAAGGGTCCAATTTTTTTGTTTCGCCCTGCTTTCAAACCTCAGGACCGGCCCCGCGCACGAGCGGCGTCGACGGACGGCGAGCAGGTGGCCGATGAGCAGGAGCAATCGTGCCGGCGCAAAACAGGCAGGAACATGCCACTCCTGGAGAAGAACAGAAGGAAGAGAAGTGAAAGAGAGAATGGCGGCCCACCTGTAAGTGACAAAAAAAGAGAGGAGAGAACACACGGACTGAGTGCGGGCGAGCGGCCTGGGCGTTTCATTTTTTTCTTTTTCTTTTTGTTCAAATATTTTTTTTAATAAACAGAATATATATATATTCTAAAATTTCAGAATAAATTCATTTTTATAATAAAACTTATTTTGCACAACAATTTTTTTACGAAATTTTCATTATTTAAATAAAAAGTTTCTTTACAAGAAGTAATAAAATCAATAAAAAAATAGAATTTTGCAGTTACTTATAAATTTAATTATTAGCATATAAATATGCATACTCCAATAATATTTTTTGGTTCATTATTATTTTATAAAATGTGATTTTATTCGCAAAATTAAATCTGAAAATTTGATTTTTCAAATCATTCAAAACACATGTTTTGGCATGAATACATCAAACACTTGATAAATTTTAGTACCCAAAATATATTTTTGTCTACATCAACATTTTATTATTTGAACATAAGTATTTGTTTTTCCTTTTGTAATGGAAACTAATAAGTCAGACTGGATTGTTTTTATTTTGATAGATTTATGGTGTTACATTTAGGACAACACAACACTTGGAGATTGATGCCCAGGACCCCTCGACAGTATTTTGAACCGTCCTCACCTGGTACCTCACTGGACGGTGCTTTAGCCTTTAGGGTCTTGTTATTACAGTTATAGAAGTCTGAGTTTGATCGTTTTCATCAGTCACTCAGAACAAACGACTCCGGCGTCCAGTATCTTACTCCGATCCCGGAGAAACTGGTTCAATCTTGGTTAGTGGTTACCCGTACATTAGTTACTACTTACGCGAGTTCTTTACCCCGTCTCTTTGAGGAGCAGAGCTAGTCTGAGCTTACATGGGGATGATATATATCTTGGATGAAGTTTTGTGGTTTGTCGATATATGCACCTCCAGTTTGACTGGTTCAATATTGTCTTTTTTTTTTGTGTATGTATTTTCGCTGTCTGCGGAACTGTAGAGATACCAAGCGTTAGCTAGCCGGTGGACATTAGCTTCCAGCGGCATCCGGCGGCCTAGCTTGGTCCTGCAGCGCCCATGCCCATGGCACTGGGCTCACATGTTTACCTGTGGATGTTTTTTGGACGATACATGACGACTGACGAAACCAGCGTATTATCGATCTCGGCTGTGGTTGGTGTCGGTGATGCACGGACAGTAATTTACCAGCCTGTCGTTTGTACGTGTTGTGCGGCTCTGCTGTAAAAACTGTGGATTATTAATTCGTTCTGACGCCTACAGGGTCAGTTTTTACTGCAAGACCTCACTCACGAGGGCGCAAGCTTACCAGTTCCCACTTTACCAGTGAGCTGAGGTGAAGTTTTTATACTGGCAGGGTACCAGAAACTGGTACGGTATCTAGTCGTTTAAAAATGTGTAAAGTTGTTTTTCCTTTCGTTTTCTAGTAAGTCTTTTACACATAGGGACGACGTTGCCAAATTTTGATCTCCCTCCGGCCGGGTAGGTTATTTATAATCTGGCAGTATTTCTTGGTCATCCAAAGTTCTAAAGACGATAACATAAAAAGGATCTGCTAGTAATGTCATCCTAATGGTAACTCAAACGTGCCTCTTTGCATTGACACAACATGTACGATATGATCCATGGTACAATACAATAGTACAGACGAGACCTTTTATTTTAATTATTTTTATTTCCAAGCAGCTAGCTAGCGTGCACGCAATAAGGCAAACCCCCATTGGATGGAGAGGACGGACGGGTCAAATGGAGATGCTGTTGGGGATGCCCCTCCCGGTGACTCCCGGCTTGGAGAAGGGCTTGAGCAGTTCGTACGGCACGATCCCTGCTCCGCACCGGTTCCTGAGCTCCGGGTTGTTGTTGCACTCGTCGATGAATCCCTCGATCTCCTTCATCCTGCCGCCGAACTTCTCGAACGCCGCCTTCACCATGGGCTCCTCCAGCCACGACGGCTCCGCCAACTCTCCCATGTACTCCTCGTCGGGCGAGTGCGACGAGAGGATGTCCAGCGTCGTCATCACCCTGATGGCCTGCATCTGCGTCGGCAGCATGTCCAGCAGGGTCGTCTCCGGCTGCTTCAGGAACTTCTTCATCTCTTCGTCCCGGCCCGCCTCCTCCTCCACGGGCATGCTCTTCCGGATGGTGGTCGGGCGGTTCGGGAAGTATCCGCCGAAGTGGTACTGCCCGAAGTTGACCGCCGAGTGGTGGCCGGAGGTGACCCACATGATGGTGGTGAGCGTCTCCGCGAGGCTGTCGCGGGTGTCGAGCACGGGCCACCACGGCTCGTCCTTCTTGTCGCCGTGGCCCACGTTGCGCACCTCGTCCCAGAACGCCTTCAGCTCGGGGTCGGCGGCGACGGCCTCGTCGGACTTGTAGTAGACGTTGACGTAGTCGGCCGCCCACTGCCTTATGGTGTTCCAGACCATGAGCCCGTCGTGCGCGTAGGGGTAGTCCTTGATGGTGAGCTCCAGCTCGCCGTCGTCCCGGCGCACGGCGAGCCCACGCTTGACGAGGTCGTTGGGCAGCGCCTCCGTGTCGAACTGCCACGTGGCGCCGTACGCCGCTGAGCTGAGCTCGACGGCGTACCTGCCCGGCCAGAAGGACTCCTCGATGATGCCGTCGGCGTTGATGAGCGCCTCCCTGGCCAGCGCGTTGATCTCCATGGTGTAGCGGAAGTGCGGGTGCAGGAGGCGGTACACCGGGTGCAGCCGGCTGAGCTGCCGGTTCGCGGCAATGATGTAGGGCTCCACGCAGCAGTGCGTGCGCAGCCAGTGGCTCACCAGCTGGTGGTACCCCGTGTCGTGGGTCACCACGTGCGCCTTGGCAAGCTTCCACAGCCAGGCGTCGGTGGCGTCGGGCCCGTGCGTGAACACCCGCTTCCACTGCGGCTGCGTCGGCGATTTGGGCCGCACCAGCTCGATGGCCAGCGGCATCAGCGTGCCCAGGTCCGTGAGGAAGAAGACGGTGCGGGAGCCGTAGAGCGTCGTGTCCGGCAGCTCGCGCACCCTGTGCACGTAGGGCAGGAACACGTCGTGGTAGTCCAGGATGAACAGACGCTTCGCCGCGAGCGCCTGCTCCACGGTCATGGCGGCGCCGCCGCTCATGTGCTTCTCCAGGATCTCCTTGGTGATGGCGGACTCCGCCGGGCCGTACACCTCCGGGTCCAGCTTGCTCCTGATGGGGAACTCCGTCAGGAGCTGGATGCACAGCGGGTTGAGCCCCGCGATCGTCTGCCTCGCGAACTCCTCGTCTTTGAACCACGAGAAGCGGTCTCCTGCAACAGCAAAGCAAAGCAAAGCAAAGCCATTGATTAGTGCCATTATTGAATTTATTTTCTATTAGTATTGTATTCTTGATGTGAGGGCCCGGGGAGATGCTTCGTTAATTACTCTCTATCATGTCCGGCAGCTCGAAGCGGAGGACGTGCTCGGTGGTGTCCTCCACCAGCTTGACCACGCGCGGGACGATGCTGCGGATGGCGCCCAACCCGGTCTGCGCCGGCAGCGGGATGCCGTCGCTGTAGAGGTCGTCGATGGCCGGGAAGTGCGGGAAGCGCAGCTCCCTCTTGATGAGCATCGGCCTGATGGCCGGGAGCAGCGCGTGCAGGCCCGAGCGCAGCGTCGTGGCCCCGAACGTGAGCTGCTTGACCTCCGAGAACTGCTCGTCGCGGGGCACGTAGTTGTGCCCATGGCGCACCTCCGCCTCGGGGTCCTTCCTGGTCCTGGGGCGACCGGTGCGGCAGCGGCGCGGGTACGGGTACCGCTTGCTGCCGCCCAGCACGGGCCGCTGGTGGGCGGGGTTCTTGTCCGGGTCGCCCAGGTCGTTGTACACGTCGTAGTCGTAGACGCGCTCGGACGCCTTGCGCTCGCCGTGGCCGTCGCCCCGAAGCGCCTGCAGGTCCTTCTTCCTCAGGTCCTCCAGGCCCTTGGGCGTGTCGGACGGCAGGTAGGACTGCACGCACGCGATCGATCGAAGCAACGGTCATATGCCATGCATCTAGCTGGCAGCTATAGGCTATAGCAAGTTCCCAGCAGTGCCCTATATGCATGCTGTGACGGCTGACCTTGAGGGTGAAGAAGATGCGCTTCTCCGGGTTGTCGAACTTGGAGTGCACCCAGGAGTTGCAGCCGAAGGTGACGGCGGTGCTGCTGTCGCTGCCCGTGACGAGCTTGATCTCCCTGATGAAGATCTCCTTGTGGTGCTCGTTCTCCAGCAGCACCGCGCCCACGGGCCCGAACGACGCCGGCACCTTGAACTCCGCCTCGTAGTGGCCCTCCCGCAGCGTCTTGTGAGCGAACGCCGTCACCCGCGGCTTCTCCAGACCCGTCTCTGCACCCACCACCACCACCACACATGCTCAGAGCCTCAGACTCGCTCGATCAGGTTCAGGTACATATACATACAGACTAACAGACGGACGGTATCACGCACTACTACTCACTTGCGTCGACCTCGGAGCTGACGAGTTCCATCAGCAGCGTCTTGCCGAAGAAGTCGCCGGCGTCGTCGAGGGCGCGCTGGAAGTACATCTGACCGATGGCCGGCGCCGCCTGCACCGAGGCCGTCACCGTCAGCATCTTCTCCACGGTGACGGCCGACACGGCGCCGCTGGCCTCCTCGGTGGCGCTGCAGCTGATCCTCGGCAGCCGCATGTGGCGCTGGAGCCGGGAGCGGGGGGAGGACACGACGCCCCTCCGCCTGCTGGCCGCCGCCGCCGCCGCCGCCACCGGAGAGGGCGACGACGCCAGGCGCGAGCCGATGACATTGCCCCGGTGCGCGGGCAGCACGAGAGGCTGCTTCATGTTCATCTGAATCATGGCTAGCTGCCCTGCCCCTGCTTTTTCTGTAGATCAGATCGGACGACTGAAACAAGCTAGCCAGTAGTCGACCGAGCGCGCGGTCTGTGCGTATGCTGATGGGCCGTAGATATAGTGAGTCCGGTGGGGTAGATGCCGTGTTGCACGTGGGGGATCGGAATAATATCAGGGGCCAATTCCCTGTATGCCACTGGAAAATATACTCATTCCTTGTATGCCACTAGCCCCACATGTCATAGACACCAAAAAATATACCTATATGCCACTCAGTGGCACACAAGGGATGAGTATAAAATATGATGGCATACCAGGAATTTTCTCTAATATCAGCGACTGGTGTGGTGTGTGTGTGCCAATGCTCAGAGCGAGCTGTTCTTTGCAAGGCAGGCTCGAACTGTTTCCGTGACCACCTAACAGGATCTCGCGTGGAACGGAAGGACCAACGACTCGATCTCGAGAGGATCGACAGGCCGGGTCTTTGAAAGGGCGGATTGGCTCGAACTGTTTCCCTGACCACCGATGAGTGCTCTGACGATCAAGTACCATTGCTGTTGCAGTGTCCAACGTCTTGCCATGGACAAAGAGAAGATTGTCTCGAAACGATCGATCTGGGCGTACGTGGTTCCATGGATATGTACCGTGTGCGACGCGTGGGCCGGTGTGCCCCTCACAAGAGTAGCTCGCAACTCGCCTTGGCCAGGTAGGTAAGTCGTGGCAAGGCTGGAGGCTGCACATGCACGACCGCTGGTCGCTGTCGACTGAAGATCGAGGTGCCCGGCTCTGAGAAGATGGTCACCGACTGCAACTTGACCTGCTCGGCAACTGGTCACGTTGTTGACGGTCATGTTGCTGTTACAATGAGCAAATGGTCGACGGGTTTACCGTTTTGAGCCTAAAAAACCCGCACCCCTTCGGTTTCGGTAACTCCGCGTACCGACCAGTTTACCCAAACCAAATCAAACTTAGTTTCGTGGCGGTTTATCGATGAAAAACCTGCGGTAAATTAAACTTCCCTAAACCGTTGGTTTTCCAAAAAAAATGCATCGGTTTTCACTATTTTTTACATAAGAAAAAAATGACAGGATTCTATTTGTAATTTGCTCGATTCACATTGCACAGTAAATATTAATTGATCCACACGACATATATTTACCAAAATAACATACGACATACATATGCAACCGCAAACTTCAGTTCTTATACAACAAACAACCAACGAACTTCGCGATACTCAAATACAAGTTTTTTTTGCATCTCTCCAATGCGTCAACGACACATAGGTCGACTTATTTTTATAATACTCACATGTTCAGCTCGAGTCATAGTGATAGTACCCAAGCATGTTGTAAGGATCGTGATATGGTTTCAATCCGTCATAGTGATAGTTCTATACAAAAAGATATGAGATACATTAGCGAGAAAACAAGAACGGCAAATAAATACTTATCCACGAAGCAAAAATAACATACTGGTGCAGCGGGAACTTATCCATACCCATATTGTGGTCCTGGTGGGTACTTATTTGACAAATTTGAATATGGCGGTGGAGGGGGTCCATAGTTTCCATACCCATACATGATCGATGGTGGTACTTTGTCTGGTGGTCCTTGACCCGGTTGCCATTGCCATGCAAAAGGGTTATAGACTGAGTCTTGTCCAAGCGGATAGTTAGAAGAATTGGAGCTACTTGAGCTACGGATTCCATCTTGGACAGAAAATGAAACTGAACGATGCCGACCACTTATTGTCTCTCGCTGTGAATGAGGTGCATCATGGTAAGAATGTTGTGTGGCATGGGTGAACCGACTTCCTCTAGTGGACCTCCAATCTCATGCACCACTCTCTCCTGCACTACTCCCTCTTGCACCACTCCCTCCTGCACAATATAATCCAACATCACCATGGTTGCCATCATCACCTGCACTAGGGTCGGTTGTGTTATCATCACTGTCTTCATCCTCTTCTTCCTCTTCGATTTGATTGGTGATTTTGACCCTTTTCCTTTCCTATCTGATGGACCAAGTCTTGTCTTCCCCTTGCCAAGGTGGGTGTCGCTAACTGTTTCATCGGCCCATTCTTGCACTTCCTATGTGCCTCCATATTTGTGTACAAGCGATGTAAATAGTGTGCTAGGAAGAGGAGTGTCACTGATAGGTGAGTCTTCATCCAACGTTGGAGGTGCATTGGATCTTCCTCTTTCCATCCAATCTCTAATGGCTTCATTATGCCTGTGTAATGATAGATCCATGAAGGCCAAGGCAGGATCAAACTCACTAGGCTCTGGTGTGTTAGATGCTTGTTGGATGCTAAGACGAAGGTTTTAGTTAACAAACACAAGTTCATGCAATTGAAAGTAGTTGAGTTTGTTGCAGAGCTTTGTGTGGATGAATGCAAAAGTACTCCAGTTGCGCTCGCACCCTCTCGACGAGGCACACTCTGATAGTAACCGCTTAGCAACACGTTGTAGTGTCGACATATCTGATCCAAACATGGATCACCAACTCAACGGAGATGTCACGCAGTCAATGGCCTTTCTCCTTGCAAGCTCACTTGAGAAGTCTACAATCTTCCTCTTGAAGAAGTCATACTCTTGGAGTGCCACTGCAACAGTATTCGAATCAAACATCCTTTCGACACCCTTATGAAGATTTGTCATGAGATTGTTCGTGGTCCCCATGACATAGTTCACATATGGATGCAAGGCACACGCTAGTTGCACATATGTGTCTGTCATGACAATGTTCATTCTAGCATCAACCACATCTGTTGGGGGCCTTCGTCTTCCGAAGGTCCTCAAAAACATGATTAACAATGTTTCCCAAGTGTAATATATGTATATGAACCTTCGGACTCGGAATGGAGCTGTACACATTATGAAAAGCATGGTCGGGACGAAGGTTGAACCAGTTCCGAAGCTACGCGCAAGGAAGCTTCGGCTCAGTAGCAGAAAAAGGAACCGACTTAAAGAGGAAAATGCAATCTAGTCCTCGATAGATTGTCCTTAAGTCAATAGTAAACATGAAGGACATGAATGTAATTTTACACAGGCTGCGCCTTGTGCCTATAAATAGATGAACAGTATCCCTATACTGTTCACGTTGACTTGTATTCACTCATGCGTCACGCTTGGACTTTTGCCTTCTATCAAGCCGAAGGTACAAATGTAATTCAATACTGTCCATGTTCATTGATGATGATATAAAAAAGATATATTAATGATGTCATATGATTATTCATGTCATTTCTCATGTTTCATATGCTTCTTCTTTCATTAATATATACTGCGATGATGAAGGTACGTCCTTCATGACCTTCGTCTAAAGATCATTATATCCTAAGCAAGATAATGCTTCGAAGGACGAAGGACTTTAACCATTAACATTCTGTGTTGCCTTGTTCTTAACTCATAGCATTTAAGAACAAGTCCCCAACATTGGCGCCCACCTCTGGTGAACTCAATCGGCCACCTTCGGCAAGCCGTGACCTTCGTCATGCCGCCAAAGAAAACTTCTTTAGGGCTAGGGGTTGCACTGCAGCTGCTGGACATCAACCAGGACACATTGCGCGAAGCTCGAACTCAAAAGAGGAAGGCTATAAATCCAACACCCCAGGAGGAGGAACTGGACCAGGAGATCAAGGACCTCGAAGATATTCATCAATAGGTCCAGAGGAAAAGGGAGAAGATGCTTCGTCTCACCGATCTTCAGAAGAAGATCGATGAGGCCGCTGAAGAAATGCGTCATCTCACTCAAGATGACCAGGACCGAAGGCCTCAGCATAGGGAGCTTCATCAAGACAACTCATTCAACGAAGATGAATGGTATGATGACTTTCATCATGGTAACTTTACTTTTGATGATGCTTCTCCCCTGGCAGCAGAATTGCAGGCTATTCCATGGCCATAATCCTACAAGCCACCCTAGTTACCCAAGTATGATGTGCACTCGGATCCAAATCATTTTTTGATGAGTTATGAGGCAACAATATCCTCATATGGAGGCAATGCTGCTGTCATGGCAAAATCCTTCGTCATGGCAGTCCGAAGTGTGGCCCAAACATGGTACTCTTCTCTCTGGCCAGGGACAATCACATCATGGCAGAAGCTTAAGGACATGCTGGTCACCAGTTTTCAAGGGTTTCAGACGAAGCCAGTCACCGCTCAGGCCTTGTTTCAGGCGTACCTTCAGGCGTATGTCCGAAGGTTCTTGCGCCTGAGAGCACAAGCGCCTACGGTGCCTAATGAAATCGTCATTGAGGTCATGATCAAAGGTCTTCGGCCAGGGCCTATTGAAAGGGAATTAGGCTTACACCTTTTTCCTAATTGATTTTGGTGGTTGAATTGCCCAACACTAATAATTGGATTAACTAGTTTGCTCTAGTCTATAAGTGTTTACAGGTGCCAAAGGTTCACAATAAGCCAATAAAAAGACCAAGAAAGGGTTCAAACAAAGAGAGCTAAAGACATCCCAAAAGGCATCCTGGTCTGGCGCACCGGACTGTCCGGTGTGCCACCAGACAGTGTCCGGTGCACCAGGGCACTCGAAGCTCAACTCGCTACCTTCGGGAAAATCAGAGGGCACTCCGCTATAATTCACCGGACTGTCCGGTGAGTCACCGGACAGTGTTCGGTGCACACCGGACTGTCCGGTGTGCCAGCGGAGCAACAGCTACATCGCGCGCAACGGTCGACTGCAACCGCATTCAATGCACTACAGTGCGCGTAGAGGTTAGAGCACGCGCGGGAGGCGCACCAGACAGTCTACAGGACCTGTCCGGTGCACCACCGGACAGCCTAGAGGCCCCACCTGTCAGAGCTCCAACGGTCGAACCCCAACGGCTGGCTGACGTGGCTGGCGCACCGGACTGTCCGGTGCGCCATGCGACAGCAGCCTTCCAACGGCCATTTTTGGTGGTTGGGGCTATAAATACCCCAACCACCCACATTCATGGCATCCAAGTTTCTACACTTCTACACCTTACAAGAGCTATAGCATTCAATACAAGACACACCAAAGAGATCAAATCCTCTCCCAACTCCACACAAAGCTTTAGTGATTAGAGAGAGAGATTTGTTGTGTTCATTTGAGCTCTTGCACTTGGATTGCTTCTTTTCTTTCTCATTCTTCTTGTGATCAACTCAATTGTAACCGAGGCAAGAGACACCAATTGTGTGGTGGTCCTTGCAGGGACTTTGTGTCCCGTTTGATTGAGAAGAGAAGCTCACTCGGTCTAAGTGACCGTTTGAGAGAGGGAAAGGGTTGAAAGAGACCCGGTCTTTGTGACCACCTCAACGGGGAGTAGGTTTGCAAGAACCGAACCTCGGTAAAACAAATCCTTGTGTCTCACTCGTTATTTGCTCATGATTTGTTTTTCGCCCTCACTCTCGGACTCGTTCATATTTCTAACGCTAACCCGACTTGTAGTTGTGATTAAGTTTATAAATTTCAGATTCGCCCTATTCACCCCCCTCCTCTAGGCGACTTTCAATTGGTATCAGAGCCCGGTGCTTCATTAGAGCTTAATCGATCGAAGTGATGTCGGGAGATCACGCCAAGAAGGAGATGATGACCGGCGAGAAGCCCGCTACAAGCCATGGGAAGGCTCCATCCGGGGAGTCCGCCAACAAGGTGAAGGGATCCCCTTCACACAACAAGTTGGGTCGGAGCGGTGACAAGAAGAAGAAGATGAGGAAGGTGGTCTACTACGAGACCGACTCTTCATCGCCATCCACCTCCGGCTCCGACACGTCGTCCGTAACTTCTAAGCGCCATGAGCGCAAGAAGTTTAGTAAGATTCCCCTACGTTACCCTCGCATTTCCAAACGTACTCCTTTACTTTCTGTCCCATTAGGCAAACCACCTATGTTTGATGGTGAAGATTATAATATGTGGAGTGATAAAATGAGGCATCATCTAACCTCACTCCACACTAGCATTTGGGATGTTGTTGAGATTGGAGTACAGGTACCATCACCGGGGGATGAAGACTATGATTCGGACGAGGTCGCCCAAATCCGGCACTTCAACTCTCAAGCCACCACTATACTCCTCGCCTCTCTAAGTCGAGAGGAGTATAACAAAGTGCAAGGACTAAAGAGCGCCAAGGAGATTTGGGACGTACTCAAGACCGCGCACGAAGGAGATGAGGTGACCAAAATCACCAAGCGAGAGACGATTGAGGGGGAGCTCGGTCGGTTCCGACTCAACCAAGGCGAGGACCCTCAAGCCATGTACAACCGTTTGAAGACCTTGGTGAACCAAGTGCGCAACCTCGGGAGCACCAAATGGGATGACCATGAGATGGTCAAGGTTATTCTAAGATCCCTCATTTTTCTTAATCCTACGCAAGTTCAATTAATTCGAGGTAATCCTAGATATACACTAATGTCTCCCGAGGAAGTAATAGGAAATTTTGTGAGCTTTGAGTTGATGATCAAAGGCTCAAAGAAAATCATCGAGCTAGATGGCCCCTCCATGCCTGAAGTACAACCGGTCGCATTCAAGGCAACAGAGGAAAAGAAGGAGGAGTCTACATCAAGTAGACAACCCATCGACGCCTCTAAGCTCGACAATGAGGAAATGGCACTCATCATCAAGAGCTTCCGCCAAATCCTCAAGCAAAGGGGGGGAAAGATTACAAGCCTCGCTCCAAGAAAGTTTGCTACAAGTGTGGTAAGCCCGGTCATTTTATTGCAAAATGTCCACTATCTAGTGACAGTGACAGGGGCGATGACAAGAAGGGCAAGAGGAGACAAAAGAAGAGGTACTACAAGAAGGGCGGCGATGCCCATGTGTGCCGCGAATGGGACTCCGACGAGAGCTCCTCCGACTCCTCCGACGAGGACGACGCCAACATCGCCGTCACCAAGGGCCTCCTCTTCCCCAACGTCGGCCACAAGTGCCTCATAGCAAAAGACGGCAAAAGAAAGAAGGTAAAATCAAAATCCTCCACTAAATATGAAACCTCCAGTGATGAGGATAATGTTAGTGATGAGGAGGATAACTTGCGCACCCTTTTTGCCAACCTTAGCATGCAACAAAAAGAAAAATTAAATGAATTAATTAGTGTTATCCATGAGAAGGATGAACTCTTGGACACCCAAGAGGACTTCCTAATTAAGGAAATTAAGAAGCATGTTAAGGTTAAAAATGCTTACGCTCTAGAAATAGAGAAATGTGAAAAACTATCTAGTGAGCTAAGCACTTGCCATGATACTATTGTCAACCTTAGAAATGAGAATGCTAGTTTAATTTCTAAGGTTGATTCAAATGTTTGTAATGCTTCAATTCCTAATCTTAGAGATGATAATTTTAAATTACTTGCTAAGATTGAAGAATTAAATGTTTCTCTTGCTAGCCTTAAGATTGAAAACGAAAAATTAATTGCTAAGGCTAAAGAATTAGATGTTTGCAATGCTTCCATTTCCAATCTTAGAGATAACAATGATATTTTGCGTGCTAAAATTGTTGAACTTAATTCTTGCAAACCCTCTACATCTACCATTGAGCATGTTACTATTTGTACTAGATGTAGAGATATTAACATTGATGCTATTCATGATCATATGGCTTTAATTAAACAACAAAATGATCATATAGCAAAATTAGATGTTAAAATTGCCGAGCATGACTTAGAAAATGAGAAATTTAAATTTGCTAGAAGCATGCTCTATAGTGGGAGACGCCCTAGCATCAAGGATGGCATTGGCTTCCAAAAGGGGGACAATGTCAAACTTAATGCCCCTCCTAAAAGATTGTCTAATTTTGTTAAGGGTAAGGCTCCCATGCCTCAGGATAACGAGGGTTACATTTTATACCCTGCCGGTTATCCTGAGAGTAAAATTAGGAGAATTCATTCTAGGAAGTCTCACTCTGGCCCTAACCATGCATTTATGTATAAGGGTGAGACATCTAGTTCTAGGCAACCAACCCGTGCTATGTTGCCTAAAAAGAAAACTCCTAGTGCATCAAATGATTCTAAAATTTCATTTAAAACTTTTGACGCATCTTATGTTTTAACTAACAAATCCGGCAAGGTAGTTGCCAAGTATGTTGGGGGCAAGCACAAGGGGTCAAAGACTTGTGTTTGGGTACCCAAAGTTCTTGTATCTAATGTCAAAGGACCCAAAACCATTTGGGTACCTAAAATCAAGAACTAAACTTGTTTTGTAGGTTTATGCATCCGGGGCTCAAGTTGGATCATCGATAGCGGGTGCACAAACAACATGACCGGGGAGAAGAAGATGTTCTCCTCCTATGAGAAAAACCAAGATCCCTAACGAGCTATCACATTCGGGGATGGAAATCAAGGTTTGGTCAAAGGCTTGGGTAAAATTGCTATATCACCTGACCATTCCATTTCCAATGTTTTTCTTGTAGATTCTTTAGATTATAATTTGCTTTTAGTTTCGCAATTATGTAAAATGGGCTACAACTGTCTTTTTATGGATATAGGTGTTACTGTCTTTAGAAGAAGTGATGATTCAGTAGCATTTAAGGGAGTGTTAGAGGGTCAGCTATACTTAGTAGATTTTGATAGAGCTGAACTCGACACTTGCTTAATTGCTAAGACTAACATGGGCTGGCTCTGGCATCGCCGACTAGCACATATTGGAATGAAGAATCTTCACAAGCTTCTAAAGGGAGAACACATTTTGGGACTAACAAATGTTCACTTTGAGAAAGACAGGATTTGTAGCGCATGTCAAGCAGGGAAGCAAGTTGGTGTTCATCATCCACACAAGAACATCATGATGACTGACAGGCCACTCGAGCTCCTACATATGGACCTATTCGGCCCGATAGCTTACATAAGCATCGGCGGGAGTAAGTACTGTCTAGTTATTGTGGATGATTATTCCCGCTTCACTTGGGTGTTCTTTTTGCAGGAAAAATCTCATACCCAAGAGACCTTAAAGGGATTCTTGAGACGGGCTCAAAACGAGTTCGCCTTAAGGATCTAGAAAATTAGAAGCGACAACGGAACGGAGTTCAAGAACTCTCAAATCGAAGGCTTTCTTGAGGAGGAGGGCATCAAGCATGAGTTCTCCTCTCCCTACACGCCACAACAAAATGGTGTAGTGGAGAGGAAGAATAGAACTCTATTGGACATGGCAAGAACCATGCTTGATGAGTACAAGACTTCGGATCGGTTTTGGGCCGAGGCAGTCAACACCGCCTGCTACGCCATCAACTGGTTGTATCTACACTGAATCCTCAAGAAGACATCATACGAACTCCTAACCGGTAAAAAGCCCAATGTTTCATATTTTAGAGTCTTTGGTAGAAAATGCTTTATTCTTGTTAAAAGAGGTAGAAAATCCAAATTTGCTCCTAAGACTGTAGAAGGTTTTTTACTAGTATATGATTCAAACACAAGGGCATATAAAGTCTTTAACAAGTCCACCGGACAAGTTGAAGTTTCTTGTGACATTGTGTTTGATGAGACTAACGACTCTCAAGTAGAGCAAGTTGATCTTGATGAGATAGGTGATGAAGAGGCTCCGTGCGTCGCGCTAAGGAACATGTCCATTGGGGATGTGTGTCCTAAGGAATCCAAAGAGCCACCAAATGCACAAGATCAACCATCTTCCTCCACGCAAGCATCTCCACCAACTCAAGATGAGGATGGGGCTCAAAATGATGAAGAAAAAGATAAAGATGTTGAGCCACCTCAAGAGGAGAGCAATGATCAAGGGGGAGATGCCCACGATCAAGATGAGGAAGATGAACAAGTTCCAAGACCGCCACACCCAAGAGTCCACCAAGCAATCCAACGAGATCACCCCGTCGACACCATCCTCGGCGACATTCATAAGGGGGTAACCACTAGATCTCGTGTTGCACATTTTTGTGAGCATTACTCTTTTGTTTCTTCTATTGAGCCACACAGGGTAGAGGAAGCACTTCAAGATTCGGATTGGGTGGTGGCGATGCAAGAGGAGCTCAACAATTTCACTAGGAACGAGGTATGGCATTTAGTTCCACGTCCTAATCAAAATGTTGTAGGGTTCAAGTGGGTCTTCCGCAACAAGCAAGATGAGCATGGTGTGGTGACAAGGAACAAGTCGAAGGTTTGGATTTCGGTGAAACCTATGCACCCGTAGCTAGGCTTGAGTCAATTCGCATTTTACTTGCCTATGCTACTTACCATGGCTTTAAGCTTTACCAAATGGATGTGAAAAGTGCCTTCCTCAATGGACCAATCAAGGAAGAGGTCTATGTTGAGCAACCTCCCGGCTTTGAAGATAGTGAGTACCCTAACCATGTTTACAAACTCTCTAAGGCGCTTTATGGGCTCAAGCAAGCCCCAAGAGCATGGTATGAATGCCTAAGAGATTTCCTTATCACTAATGGCTTCAAAGTCGGAAAGGCCGATCCTACTTTATTTACTAAAACTCTTGACAATGATTTGTTTGTATGCCAAATTTATGTTGATGACATTATATTTGGGTCTACTAACGAATCTACTTGTGAGGAATTTAGTAGGATCATGACACAAAAATTCGAGATGTCTATGATGGGGGAGTTGAAGTACTTCTTAGGATTTCAAGTGAAGCAACTCCAAGAGGGCACCTTCATTAGCCAAACGAAGTATATTCAAGACATTCTAAACAAGTTTGGGATGAAGGATGCCAAGCCCATCAAGACACCCATGGGAACCAATGGGCATCTCGACCTCGACACGGGAGGTAAATTCGTCGATCAAAAGGTATATCGGTCGATGATAGGCTCTTTACTCTATTTATGTGCATCTCGACCGGACATAATGCTTTCCGTATGCATGTGTGCAAGATTCCAAGCCGACCCTAAGGAAGCTCACCTTACGGCCGTAAAACGAATCTTGAGATACTTAGTTCATACTCCTAAGTTTGGGCTTTGGTACCCTCGGGGATCCACATTTGATTTAATTGGTTATTCGGATGCCGATTGGGCGGGGTGTAAAATTAATAGAAAAAGCTTATCGGGGACTTGCCAGTTCTTGGGAAGATCCCTGGTGTCTTGGGCTTCAAAGAAGCAAAATTCTGTAGCTCTTTCTACCGCCGAAGCCGAGTATATTGCCGCAGGACATTGTTGCGCGCAATTGCTTTGGATGAGGCAAACCCTTAGGGACTATGGTTACAAATTAACCAAAGTTCCTCTTCTATGTGATAATGAGAGTGCAATCCGCATGGCGGATAATCCCTTGAGCATAGCCGCACTAAACACATAGCCATTCGGTATCATTTCTTAAGGGATCACCAACAAAAGGGAGATATCGAGATTGCATATATTAACACTAAGGAACAATTAGCCGATATCTTTACCAAGCCACTAGATGAACAAACTTTTAACTAACTTAGGCATGAGCTAAATATTCTTGATTCTAGGAATTTCTTTTGATGTTTTGCACACATAGCTCATGAATATACCTTTGATCATATCTCTTTTATATACTATGACTAATGTGTTTTCAAGTGAATTTCAAACCAAGTCATAGGTGTATTGAAAGGGAATTAGAGTCTTTGGCGAAGACGCAGGCTTGCACTCCACTCCATAACTCATCCTTTGCCGTCGCTCCGAGCAACTCTCCAACTTTGGTATAATCTTCACTCATATTTTGTTTGCCAAAGAGGGAGAAAGTAGTTTGGAAGGGCTTATATTTCACTCAAGTATCCATTTTTGGCGATTCATGCCAAAGGGGGAGAAAGTATTAGCCCAAACCAAAAGGACCGCACCACCACCAATTTTCAAAATTGAAGTTAAGAAAAGGTTTTAAAATGATGAATTTTTCAATTGATATCTTATTATATTCAAAAGGGGGAGAAAGTAGTATTTTCAAAACTGGTATCTTAAAACCCTCTTGAACTCTAAGAGGAGGATTTTATTAAGGGGGAGTTTTGGTTAAGTCAAAGGAAAAGCATCTGAAACAGGGGGAGAAAATTTCAAATCTTGAAAATGCTTCTCAAAATCTTATTCATTCATCTTTGACTATTTGCAAAAGAACTTTGAAAAGAATTTACAAAAGAATTTGCAAAAACAAAACATGTGGTGCAAGCGTGGTCCAAAATGTTAAGAATATAAAGAAACAATCCATGCGTATCTTATGACAACATATTGGTTTCATTCCAAGCAACCTTTGCACTTACAATTATGCAAACTAGTTCAATTATGCACTTCTATATTTGCTTTGGTTTGTGTTGGCATCAATCACCAAAAAGGGGGAGATTGAAAGGGAATTAGGCTTACACCTTTTTCCTAATTGATTTTGGTGGTTGAATCGCCCAACACAAATAATTGGACTAACTAGTTTGCTCTAGTCTATAAGTGTTCACAGGTGCCAAAGGTTCACAATAAGCCAATAAAAAGACCAAGAAAGGGTTCAAACAAAGATGCTAAAGACATCCCAGAAGGCATCCTGGTCTGGCGCACCGGACTGTCCGGTGCACTACCGGACAGTGTCCGGTGCACCAGGGCACTCGAAGCTCAACTCGCTACCTTCGGGAAAATTAGAGGGCACTCCGCTATAATTCACCGGACTGTCCGGTGAGTCACCGGACAGTGTCCGGTGCACACCGGACTGTCCGGTGTGCCAGCGAAGCAACGACTACTTCGCGCGCAACGGTCGACTACAACCGCATTCAATGCGCTACAGTGCGCGCAGAGGTCAGAGCACATGCGGGAGGCGCACCGGATAGTCTATAGGACCTGTCCGGTGCACCACTGGACAGCCCAGAGGCCCCACCTGTCAGAGCTCCAACGGTCGAACCCCAATGGCTGGCTGACGTGGCTGGTGCACCGGACAGTGTCCGGTGGCGCACCGGACTGTCCGGTGCGCCATGCGACAGCAGCCTTCCAACAACCATTTTTGGTGATTGGGGCTATAAATACCCCAACCACCCCCACATTCATGGCATCCAAGTTTCTACACTTCTACACCTTACAAGAGCTATAGCATTCAATACAAGACACACCAAAGAGATCAAATCCTCTCCCAACTCCACACAAAGCTTTAGTGATTAGAGAGAGAGATTTGTTGTGTTCATTTGAGCTCTTGCACTTGGATTGCTTCTTTTCTTTCTCATTCTTCTTGTGATCAACTCAATTGTAACCGAGGCAAGAGACACCAATTGTGTGGTGGTCCTTGCGGGGACTTTGTGTCTCGTTTGATTGAGAAGAGAAGCTCACTCGGTCTAAGTGACCGTTTGAGAGAGGGAAAGGGTTGAAAGAGACCCGGTCTTTGTGACCACCTCAACGGGGAGTAGGTTTGCAAGAACCGAACCTCGGTAAAACAAATCCTTGTGTCTCACTCATTATTTGCTCACGATTTGTTTTTTGCCCTCTCTCTCGGACTCGTTCATATTTCTAATGCTAACCCAGCTTGTAGTTGTGATTAAGTTTATAAATTTCAGATTCGCCCTATTCACCCCCCTCCTCTAGGCGACTTTCACCTATGGCTCAATACTTCGCCAGGAAACCCCCTCAGACTTTGGAGAAGCTTCTTCAGAAAATGGATGAGTACATCCGGGCTGACAATGACTTCCACCAAAGAAGGGAGGAAGCTTACAGATTTTCTGAGATGACTAGGGGCTTCGGAGGAAGAATCCACCCTAGGCATGTCAGATCAATCCACAGCTCCAGTCAGAACGATGACAAAGGAGGCCAGTTTCAGAAGCCACAGCACAGCTCACAGTCTTCAGGACAGCAGCAAAGCTCCTTCAGGCCACCAGCTCCAAGGGGCCGAGGTGGTAGGGGCTTTGGAGGAAGATATGGGGATCAGCCCAGGAAAATCTATTGCTTATTCTGTGGTGAAGACAAGGGTCACACTACAAGAACGTGTCAGATCACCATTCAGAAGCAAAAAGAGATTGCCGAAGCAGAAGCCCGACAGAATCAACCGAAGTAGGTCTTACATACTGCTTCGTGCCACTCTCCCTACATACCAGAGTATGTGGGCAATCAACCTGCAGCTTCTGTTGCTTCAGCAAGCCATTCACAAGCTTCCTAGCCTCAGCTCCCACCGCCACCACCATTGCAACCTACTTATACCCGAAGCCAGCAGCTAGAAGGGCGCCAACACCCACAACAGCAACGTGACTTCAGGGAGGAGTCCGAAGCTCGTACAGTCAATAGCACTGTACCAGAATCGAAGTACATTTATTGAGGAATATCCTACGTTTTGAAGTATTTTTGTCTTTTATATCATTTTACTTTTTTGTATGAAGAACAAGTAATGAAAAATTCAGTTTCAACTTCTTGTAATAATGCTGCAAATACCAGAATGAAATATATCTTCTTCATAGATTTACGAAGCTCGAAAGACGACCCTTAAAGAAACGAAGCAGATTCCGAAGCTCAAAAGTCGTTCCTAAGGGAATGCAGAGCCTAAATTGACGAAGCTACAAAAAGTCATTTCTAAAGGAGCGCAGCGTAAGTTTTTTGCTCAAAAGTCGTTCCTAAGGGAATGCAGAGCTAAAATTGACGAAGCTACAAAAAGTCGTTCCTAAGGGAGCGCAGCGTAAGTTTTCTGCTCAAAAGTCGTTCCAAAGGGATTGCAGAGCCAAATACCGCCGAAATACAAGGCGAAGAAGTTCAAAAGTCGTTCCTAAGGGGATGCAGAACTTATACCGCCGAAATAGAAGGCGAAGAAGTTCAAAAGTCATTTCTAAGGTGATGCAGAACTTATACCACCGAAATAGAAGATGAAGAAGCTCAAAAGTCGTTCCTAAGGAGATGTAGAGCTTAGACTCAAAAGACGTTCCTAAGGGGATGCAGAGTCCTGTATTCCAGTGTGGGTGTGGGTGTGTCTTCGGCATCCTCATCATTTTGCATCATACCATCACATCATTTTGAATAACATTACATCATACATCATCTTGCATTAACGGCACAAGAATCGAATATGAAGCCGATCTTCGGCAAATGCTTCGTTGAATGAAAATGTGCTAAGGCACGAGATAAGCTTCGGATGACAGTTCTATCAGATCTGCCCTAGAAGGGGTTTCTTTCTTTACAAAGCATGAAAAGAAGAGAAGGTGTTTTTTCGCCGAAGGCTCAAAAAGCGGTATGTATGTACGTTTCATGCATCGCAAAGAAATAAATTACAACAATTTACATATTCGATTCAATGTCACATACATCAAATGTTACATAGTTTTGTTACAGTAGAAGCTTAATCTTCCTTCCATTGTTACATACATCAAGCGTTTCAAAATATTATTACAATAAAATCTATTCTTCTTACAGAACTTTTTCTGCAACTTCGTTCAGAAGTTTATCGACGACTTCGTCAATAATGGAGTCCGCCATGCTTATAATTTCCAACGCTTCCTTCATTTCTGGATCAGCTAGGGGATCATATGGCTCCGGAGGCGGGGACACTTCAGCTGAAGTAGGTAAACAGATTAGTTCGAAGCCACAAAGCAAGTACCGAAGCTAAATAATCAAGAAATAATACCTATACGCCTTTCGCGTTCTACAAGTTCTTCAGCTCGCTTCGCTTCTGCCCGGGCGTCGTGGGTGTCTTTTTCACTCTTTTTTATAATCTCGTGGGCCAGCTCTCGACCACCGTTCACCGAGACATTGTTATAAAATTTTCCGCCCATTAAAGTTGCTTCGGCTAAAGGATCCTTCGTATCATCTATGGAGAAGGCAGCTTCGGCTTGGGCTATGGCCTTAATGTGATCACATCCGGCCTTCTCCAGAATAGCTGAGATTCCCCGCGCACCGGAAAACGCGCAAATATCCCCGTGATCACTCAAAATTTCCTTGAAGGCTTCAACTTCTCCACTTATCCATTCAACAACGCCTTCGGGGTCGTCTCGTATGAAGTTTTCTTCAGTAGAGTAGGCGCCCACTTTGGCGAAGCTAGTTTTTAATTTCTTCACACAATCCAAGGATTTCTCAAAACACCTTTTCTTGGATTCGTGAAGTTCTTCAACATTTTTCTCTAGCTTATTTTTCCAAGATTCACTGATTTCTTGATTAGCCTGTGCGAGCGCGTAGTTCTCTTTAGCTTCGGTCAGTTGTCTCCGAAGGTCTTCAATTTCGGTTTTTTGGGCTTCGGCCTGAGCTTTGTAATTAGCCTCATCTTCCTTTACTTTGTTTACCAATGAAATCAAAATTGTCTTTCTCTAGACCTTCGTTTCTTAGTTCAATCATCTCAGACCGAAGGTTATTAAGAGCCATTGTACAACCTTCGTCTTCGGTGCTCTTCTGAGCCCTCAAGGCATTACTAAGAATTAATCCATGCAAAGAAGAACGAGTTGAGCATGGCAATAAAATACTTCATTTTCTAGCTTCAAAATTAACCTCTATACCTTTATACTGTTGTACGCGAGACTATCAGCAAGATCATCCTTCGACAAGACCGAAAGCCTTCTTCAAGCTTAGGAAATCCCATACTCTTAGCTATCTCCTGGCACACGGATATTTCTTTATTATCCAGGAGACAGTACAGGAAATCATCTTTGTTGGTACCATTGAACACTAAGGCCCCCTTCGGATATTTTAGTCTTTGGGCATAGTGTTTGGCCTCCAAGATTTCTTCTTCAGATAATTTTTTCCCCGAAGCATGTCGAACAATGTAATCAATATCTCCAGTTAAGGCTTTGGGGATAGGAGATTTTGCTTTTTCTGCCATATCTTGCTCTGTCGTCTTACCGGTATCTGAAATTTGCTGACCCACCTTATCTTCAGGCTCGGCGGCCTTCGTCTTAGTAGGCGATGAAGGCCCAGCTTTGGCTTCGACTTGGATTTTGGTAGCTTCGGCAGTTTTCTTGGTAGGAGCAGGAGTTAAGGCCTTCGTGGTCTCTATAATAGCGTCTAGCACGCTGGCCATGCTCCTCCTCTTGGGAGTTGCAGTAGGAGCTTTTTGCATCTTCGATAAATCTGCCTCTGCCGGTGGGCTCAGGATTTCTAGCACTTTATCACATTTTCCATCTGTGGCTCTTCGGCCTTATCATCTTTAGCTTCGGCTGACCCGACTGTAGGCACCTTTGGCACTACAGTCGGCTCTTCAGCGCTCTGCACAATCGGAGCAGTTTGTCTTGCTTCAGCAGCCGAAGAGGTCCCTTCGCCAAATTCAGGTACTACGACCGGTTCAATATAACGCGCCGGTGGGTCAGAACCTTCACCTTTTTGCTCTTCGGCTCAGCCAGGGTGCCTGAAGCGGCAGCCTTTCTCTTTTTCCCTTGCCCTCGTAGCGGGTATTGGTAATCAGGGTATATGAAGCCAATCACATCAAATACCCTGTTTAATCTTTTCTTGCCCCGACCCCCAAAAACTGCGGACAAAGCATTATCTTCGGCCTTGGAGTATGCCCCGAGTAGCTCATCACTAGTAGCTTCAATACACTTCAGCCAGTCATCGTCTGGCTCATCAAACTTCTCCCTAAATCTGAAGGTATACTTCAATCGGACCAGACCACCCTCACTGGAATCGGCGGTGGTCTCCTTCGGCATATCCTAGCTCTCCACAAGTGGCCATACCCTGAAGGCTATGGCCCTGTTTGGCACAACTTATTTTTAGCTTCTTCACAAATTTAAGCAGAAATTCTGCCAAATAGACAGCTTCTCTAGCAGCTTATCAGTTCAGCTGCTTCTCAGAATGAACTAAAAGTAGCCAACAAGCAGAAGCTGCTTTTCACCAGCTTATCAAATAAGCTGCTTTTTCAACAAGCAGCAGCTGTACCAAACAGGGCCTATATGCTCTTGAATCAAATCCCTCGTGCCAATGAAGGCACACATAGTGCTAAAGGCCTTCTGACATGCTTCAACATTGCCATCAATTTCCACCTTCGGCCTTCGGAGGCCGAAGCGAGATAAGATGGGGCGCTGAATGATTTCTTGGATGTCTTCCCTTGTCTTTAAATCATTTTTAATGTAAAACCACTCCTCCATCCAGGCACCGGGTGGCTTGCATTAGAATGGGCAATGAACCCGTAACAACCGAAGTTGTTGTGGTATTGTTCTTTGCCAATAGCCTTCGTCTCATATAAAAGCTCGTGCATGATGCAGAAGCACTTTGCGCTCGGCTCTAGCCCCTGGCTCCTTACAACCCAGACAAATATCCCCATCCTGATTATAGCTTCAGGGGTAATCTGATGAAGAAAGATTTGGAATATCTTTAATACTTCGACCACAAATTTACTCAGCGGGAACCGAAGGCCTGCCTTCAAGAAGCTTCGGTAAATAACAACTTGAAAGTCGCCTAGAGGGGGGTGAATAGGCGGAATCTGAAATTTACAAACTTAAGCACACACTACAAGCCGGGTTAGCGTTAGAATTATAAACGAGTCCGAAAGAGAGGGGGAAAAACAAATCACAAGCAAATAAGGTGGATGACACGATGATTTGTTTTACCGAGGTTCGGTTCTTGCAAACCTACTCCCCGTTAAGGTGGTCACAAAGACCGGGTCTCTTTCAACCCTTTCCCTCTCTCAAACGATCACCTAGACCAAGTGAGTTTCTCTTCTCAATCAATCGGGACACAAAGTCCCCACAAGGATCACCACACAATTGGTGTCTCTTGCCTTGATTACAATTGAGTTGGAAACAAGAAAGAAGGAAGAAGAAAAGCAATCCAAGCGCAAGAGCTCAAATGAACACAAATGTCTCTCTCTCTAGTCACTAATTTAGTTGGAGTGATTCCGGACTTGGGAGAGGATTTGATCTCTTTGTTTGTGTCTTGAATTGAATGCTATAGCTCTTGTATGGGGTTTGAAGACTGAAAACTTGGATGCAATGAATGGTGGGTGGTTGGGGGTATTTATAGCCCCAACCACCAAAAGAACCGTTGGTGGAGGCTGCTGTCGAATGGCGCACCGGACATTCCGGTGCGCTAGCCACGTCATCAGGCCGTTAGGGTTCGACCGTTGGAGCTTCTGACAACTGGGCCACCGGACAGTCCGGTGGTGCACCGGACAGGTCCTGTGGACTGTCCGGTGCGCCTTCTAGTGCCTGCTCTGACTTCTGCGTGCGCAGGCGCGCACTGTAGCACATTTAATGTTCTCTGCAGACGACCGTTGGCGCGAAGTAGCCGTTGCTCCACTGGCACACTGGACAGTCCGGTGCTACACCGGACAGTCCGGTGAATTATAGTGGAGCGGCTCCTAGAATTCCCGAAGGTGGTAAGTTCGGAGTCGGGTTCCCTGGTGCATCGGACACTGTCCGGTGGTGCACCGGACACTGTCCGGTGGCACACCGGACAGTCCGGTGCGCCAGACCAGGGCACACTTCGGTAATATTTTGCTCTTTTTGTTTGAACCCTTTCTTGGTCTTTTTATTGGTTTGTTGTGAACCTTTGGCACTTGTAAAACTTATAATCTAGAGCAAACTAGTTAGTCCAATTATTTGTGTTGGGCAATTCAACCACCAAAATCAATTAGGAAAAGGTGTAAGCCTATTTCCCTTTTAATCTCCCCCCTTTTTGGTGATTGATGCCAACACAAACCAAAGCAAATATAAAAGTGCAGAATTGAACTAGTTTGTAAGTGCAAAGGTTGCTTGAAATGAAACCAATAATTTTTTCTACTAGATATGCATGGATGGCTTTCTTCTTTGTTTAAATTTTTGGACCACGCTTGCACCATATGTTTTGTTTTGCAATGTTTTGGAAATTCTTTTTCAAAGTCAAAGGTATATGAATAAGATTTTGAGAAGCATTTTCAAGATTTGAAATTTTCTCCCCCTGTTTCAAATTCTTTTTCCTTTGACTAAACAAAACTCCCCCTTAATGAAATCCTCCTCTTAGTGTTCAAGAGGGTTTTAGTTATTAATTTTTGAAGAGAGTATACCATTGAAATTATATCAAATATAAGATACCAACTGAAAAATCTTTTCTTAACACAAATTGAAAGACTACATTTTTGAAATTGGCGGTGGTGCGGTCCTTTTGCTTTGGGCTAATACTTTCTCCCCCTTTGGCATGAATCGCCAAAAACGGATACTTGTGAGTGAAATATAAGCCCTTTTGCAAACTTTCTCCCCCTTTGGAAAATAATATAGGAGTGAAGATTATACCAAGTTGGAGAGCGTTACGGAGTGTCGGCGACGATGAATAGTTTGATGGAGTGGAGTGGAAGCCTTTTGTCTTGGCCGAGAACTCCATTTCCCTTTCAATCTATGACTTAGCATAATATGAACATGAAAGCACATTAGTCATAGCACATGAAAGAGATATGATCAAAGGTATATAAATGAGCTATGTGTGCAAAATATCAATCAAAATTCCTAGAATCAAGAATATTTAGCTCATGCCTAAGTTTGGTAAATGTTTTCTCATCTAGTGGCTTGGTAAAGATATCGGCTAATTGATCTTTGGTGTTAATGTAAGCAATCTCAATATCTCCCCGTTGTTGGTGATCCCTCAAAAAGTGATACCGAATGGCTATGTGCTTAGTGCGGCTGTGCTCAACGGGATTATCCGCCATGCGAATTACACTCTCATTATCACATAGGAGAGGGACTTTGGTTAATTTGTAACCATAGTCCCTAAGGGTTTGCCTCATCCAAAGCAATTGCGCACAATAATGGCCTGCGGCAATATACTCGGCTTCGGCGGTAGAAAAAGCTACAAAATTTTGTTTCTTAGAAGCCCAATACACCAGAGATCTTCCCAAGAACTGGCAAGTCCCTGATGTGCTCTTTCTATCAATTTTACACCCTGCCTAATCAACATCTGAATAACCAATTAAATCAAAAGTGTATCCCCTGGGGTACCAAAGGCCAAACTTAGGAGTATAAACTAAATATCTCAAGATTCGTTTCACGGCCCTAAGGTGAACTTCCTTAGGATCGGCTTGGAATTTTGCACACATGCATACGAAAAGCATAATATCCGGTCGTGAAGCACATAAATAAAGTAAAGAACCTATCATCGACCGATATACCTTTTGATCTACGGATTTACCTCCCGTGTCGAGGTCGAGATGCCCATTGGTTCCCATGGGTGTCTTGATGGGTTTGGCATCCTTCATCCCAAACTTGGTAAGAATATCTTGAATGTATTTCGTTTGGCTAATGAAGGTGCCCTCTTGGAGTTGCTTGACTTGAAATCCTAAGAAATACTTCAACTCCCCCATCATTGACATCTTGAATTTTTGAGTCATGATCCTACTAAACTCTTCACAAATGGATTTGTTAGTAGACCCAAATATGATATCATCAACATAAATTTGACATACAAACAAATCATTTTCAATAGTTTTAGTAAAGAGAGTAGGATCGGCCTTGCCGACTTTGAAGCTATTAGTGATAAGGAAATCTCTTAGGCATTCATACCATGCTCTCGGGGCTTGCTTGAGCCCATAAAGCGCCTTAGAGAGTTTATAGACATGGTTAGGATACTCACTATCTTCAAAGCCTGGTGGTTGCTCAACATAGACCTCTTCCTTGATTGGTCCATTGAGGAAGGCACTCTTCACGTCCATTTGGTAAAGCTTAAAGCCATGGTAAGTAGCATAGGCAAGTAATATACGAATTGACTCAAGCCTAGCTACGGGTGCATAGGTTTCACCAAAGTCCAAACCTTCGACTTGTGAATATCCATTGGCCACAAGTCGGGCTTTGTTCCTTGTCACCACACCATGCTCGTCTTGTTTGTTGCGGAAGACCCACTTGGTTCCTACAACATTTTGGTTAGGACGTGGAACTAAATGCCATACCTCATTTCTTGTGAAGTTGTTGAGCTCCTCTTGCATCGCCAACACCCAATCCAAATCTTGAAGTGCTTCCTCTACCCTATGTGGCTCATTAGAGGAAACAAAAGAGTAATGTTCACAAAAATGAGCAACACGAGATCGAGTGGTTACCCCCTTATGAATGTCGCCGAGGATGGTGTTCACGGGGTGATCTCGTTGAATTGCTTGGTGGACTCTTGGGTGTGGCTGTCTTGGATCTTGTTCATCCTCCTTCTCTTGATCATTTGCATCTCCCCCTTGATCATTGCCGTCTTCTTGAGGTGGCTCATCTTCTTGATCTTCTCCTTCATCATCTTGAGCCTCATCCTCGTCTTGAGTTGGTGGAGATGCTTGCATGGAGGAATATGGTTGATCTTGTGCATGTGTAGGCTCTTCGGATTCCTTAGGACACACATCCCCAATGGACATGTTCCTTAGCGTGATGCACGGAGCCTCTTCATCATCTAGTTCATCAAGATCAACTTGCTCTACTTGAGAGCCGTTGGTCTCATCAAACACAATGTCACAAGAAACTTCAACTAGTCCAGTGGACTTGTTAAAGACTCTATATGCTCTTGTGTTTGAGTCATAACCAAGTAAAAAGCCTTCTACAGCCTTAGGAGCAAATTTAGATTTTCTACCTCTTTTAACAAGAATAAAGCATTTGCTACCAAAGACTCTAAAATATGAAACATTGGGCTTTTTACTGGTGAGGAGTTCATAAGATGTCTTCTTGAGGATTCGGTGTAGATATAACCGGTTGATGGCTTAGCACGCGGTGTTGACCGCCTCGGCCCAAAACCGATCCGAAGTCTTGTACTCATCAAGCATGGTCCTTGCCATGTCCAATAGAGTTCTATTATTCCTCTCCACTACACCATTTTGTTGTGGCGTGTAGGGAGAAGAGAACTCATGCTTGATGCCCTCCTCCTCAAGGAAGCCTTCAATTTGAGAATTCTTGAACTCCGTCCTGTTGTCGCTTCTAATCTTTTTGATCCTTAAGCCGAACTCATTTTGAGCCCGTCTCAAGAATCCCTTTAAGGTCTCTTGGGTTTGTGATTTATCCTGCAAAAAGAACACCCCAGTGAAGCGAGAATAATCATCCACAATTACAAGATAATACTTACTCCCGCCGATGCTTATGTAAGCTATCAGGCCGAATAAATCCATGTGGAGGAGCTCCAGTGGCCTGTCGGTCGTCATGATGTTCTTGTGTGGATGATGAACACCAACTTGCTTCCTTGCTTGACATGCGCTACAAATCCTGTCTTTCTCAAAGTGAACATTTGTTAGTCCCAAAATGTGCTCTGCCTTTAGAAGCTTATGAAGATTCTTCATTCCAATGTGGGCTAGTCGGCGATGCCAGAGCCAACCCATGTTAGTCTTAGCAATTAAGCAAGTGTCGAGTTCAGCTCTATCAAAATCAACTAAGTATAGCTGACCCTCTAACACTCCCTTAAAAGCTACTGAATCATCACTTCTTCTAAAGACAGTAACACCTATATCCGTAAAAAGACAGTTGTAACCCATTTTGCATAATTGAGAAACAGAAAGCAAATTGTAATCTAAAGAATCTACAAGAAAAACATTGGAAATAGAATAGTCAGGAGATATAGCAATTTTACCCAATCCTTTGACCAAACCTTGATTTCTATCTCTGAATGTGATTGCTCGTTGGGGATCTTGGTTTTTCTCATAGGAGGAGAACATCCTTTTCTCCCCTGTCATGTGGTTTGTGCACCCGCTATCGATGATCCAACTTGAGCCCCCAGATGCATAAACCTACAAAACAAATTTAGGTCTTGTTCTTAGGTACCCAAACGGTCTTGGGTCCTTTGACATTAGAAACAAGCACCTTGGGTACCCAAACACAAGTCTTTGATCCCTTGTGTTTGGCCCCAACATATTTGGCAACTACCTTGCCTGATTTGTTAGTTAGCACATAAGAAGCATCAAAAGTTTTGAATGAAACATTATGATCATTTGATGCAATAGGAGTTTTCTTCTTAGGCATTTTAACATGTGTAGAACGCCTAGAGCTAGAAGCCTCATTCTTGTAAATAAAAGCATGATGAGGATGAGTCTTCTTTGCATGAATTCTCCTAATCTTATCCTCAGGATAACCAGCAAGATATAAAATATAGCCCTCGTTATCCTGTGGCATGGGAGCCTTGCCCTTAACAAAATTAGACAATCTTTTAGGAGGGGCACTAAGCTTGACATTGTCTCCCTATTGGAAGCCAATGCCATCCTTAATGCCAGGACATCTCCCACTATAAAGCATGCTATGAGCAAATTTAAATTTCTCATTTTCTAAGTCATGCTCATTAATTTTGGCATTAAGTTGAGCTATGTGATCATTTTGTTTCTTAATTAAAGCTAGGTGATCATGGATAGCATCAACATTAATGTCTCTACATCTAGTACAAATAGTGACATGCTCAACGGTAGATGTAGAGGGTTTGCAAGTTTTTAGTTCAACAATCTTAGCATGTAAAATAGCGTTTTCATCTCTAAGATTGGAAATTGAAGTATTGCAAACATCTAAGTCTTTAGCCTTAGCAATTAATTTTTCATTCTCATTTTAAGGCTAGCAAGAGAGGCATTCAATTTTTCAATCTTAGCAATTGAACTAGCATTATCATTTTAAGATTGGCAATTGAATCATCACAAATATTTGATTTCTCAACCTTAGCAATTAATTTGGCATTTTCATTTCTAAGGCTAGAAATAGTGTCATGGCAAGTGCTTAGCTCACTAGTTAATTTTTCACACTTTTCTACCTCTAGAGCATAAGCATTTTTAACCTTAACATGCTTTTTGTTCTCTTTAATAAGGAAGTCCTCTTGGCTATCTAAGAGTTCATCCTTCTCATGAATGGCACTAATTAATTCATTCAATTTTTCCTTTTGTTGCATGTTAAGATTGGCAAAAAGAGTAAGCAAGTTATCCTCATCATCAATAGACTTTTCCTCATCACTAGAGGTTGCATACTTAGTGGATGATCTTGATTTTACCTTCTTTTTCTTGCCATCCTTTGCCATGAGGCACTTGTGGCCGACGTTGGGGAAGAGAAGTCCCTTGTTGACGGCGATGTTGGCGGCGTCCTCGTCGAAGGAGGAGTCGGTGGAGCTCTCGTCAGAGTCCCACTCCCGGCAAACATGGGCATCGCCGCCCTTCTTCTTGTAATATCTCTTCTTCTCCTTCTTCTTTCCCCTCTTGTCGTTATCCCTGTCACTATCACTAGACAAAGGACACTTAGCGATAAAATGACCGGGCTTACCACATTTGTAGCAAACCTTCTTGGAGCGGGGTTTGTAATCCTTCCCCCTTCTTTGCTTGAGGATTTGGCGGAAGCTCTTGATGATGAGTGCCATCTCCTCATTGTCGAGCTTGGAGGCATCGATGGGGATCCTACTTGGTGTAGAATCTTCTTTCTTCTCCTCCGTTGCATTGAATGCAACGGGTTGTGCTTCAAGTACGGAGGAGGAGGCGCCATGCTCGATGATCTTTTTGGAGCCTTTGATCATCAATTCAAAGCTCACAAATTTTTCTATTACTTCCTCGAGAGACATTAGCTTGTATCTAGGATCACCACAAATTAATTGAACTTGAGTGGGATTAAGAAATACAAGTGATCTTAGAATAACCTTGACCATCTCATGGTCATCCCATTTGGTGCTCCTGAGGTTGCGCACTTGGTTCACCAAGGTCTTGAGCCGGTTGTACATCGCTTGTGGCTCCTCCCCTTGGTGAAGCATGAATCGACCGAGCTCCCCCTCGATCGTTTTCCTCTTGGTGATCTTGGTCACCTCGTCTCCTTCGTGCGTGGTCTTGAGCACGTCCCAAATCTCCTTTGCACTCTTCAACCCTTGCACCTTGTTATACTCCTCTCGACTTAGAGAGGCTAGGAGTATAGTGGTGGCTTGGGAGTTGAAGTGCCGGATTTGGGCTACCTCGTCCGAATCATAGTCTTCATCCCCCGGTGATGGTACCTGTACTCCAATCTCAACAACATCCCAAATGCTAGTGTGGAGTGAGGTTAGATGGTGCCTCATTTTATCACTCCACATATTATAATCTTCACCATCAAACATAGGTGGTTTGCCTAATGGGATGGAAAGTAAAGGAGTACGTTTTGAAATACGAGGGTAGCGTAGGGGAACCTTACTAAACTTCTTGCGCTCATGGCGCTTAGAAGTGACGGACGGCGTGTCGGAGCCGGAGGTGGATGGCGATGAAGAGTCGGTCTCGTAGTAGACCACTTTCTTCATCTTCTTTTTCTTCTCCCCGCTCCGACGTGATTTGCGTGTGAAGGGGATCCCTTCACCTTGTTACCGGACTCCCCGGATGGAGCCTTCCCATGGCTTGTGGCAGGCTTCCCGCTGGTCACCATCTCCTTCTTGGCGTGTTCTCCCGACATCACTTCGAGCAGTTAGGCTCTAATGAAGTACCGGGCTCTGATACCAATTGAAAGTCACCTAGAGGTGGGGGGTGAATAGGCAGAATCTGAAATTTACAAACTTAAGCACACACTACAAGCCAGGGTAGCGTTAGAATTATAAACGAGTCCGAAAGAGAGGGGGGGAAAACAAATCACAAGCAAATAAGGTGGATGACACGGTGATTTGTTTTACCGAGGTTCGGTTCTTGCAAACCTACTCCCCGTTGAGGTGGTCACAAAGACCGGGTCTCTTTCAACCCTTTCCCTCTCTCAAACGGTCACCTAGGCCGAGTGAGCTTCTCTTCTCAATCAATCGGGACACAAAGTCCCCACAAGCATCACCACACAATTGGTGTCTCTTTCCTTGATTACAATTGAGTTGGAAACAAGAAAGAAGGAAGAAGAAAAGCAATCCAAGCGCAAGAGCTCAAATGAACACAAATGTCTCTCTCTCTCTAGTCACTAATTTAGTTGGAGTGATTCCGGACTTGGGAGAGGATTTGATCTCTTTGTTTTTGTCTTGAATTGAATGCTATAGCTCTTGTATGGGGTTTGAAGACTGAAAACTTGGATGCAATGAATGGTGGGTGGTTGGGGGTATTTATAGCCCCAACCACCAAAAGAACCGTTGGTGGAGGCTGCTGTCGAATGGCGCCACCGGACAGTCTGGTGCGCCACCGGACACTGTCCGGTGCGCCGGCCACGTCACCAGGCCGTTAGGGTTCGACCGTTGGAGCTTCTGACAACTGGGCCACCGGACAGTCCGGTGGTGCACCGAACAGGTCATGTGGACTGTCTGGTGCGCCTTCTGGCGCCTGCTCTGACTTCTACACGCGCAAGCGCGCACTGTAGCGCATTTAATGTTCTCTGCAGACGACCGTTGGTGCGAAGTAGCCGTTGCTCCGCTGGCACACCGGACAGGCCGGTGAATTATAGCGGAGCGGCTCCCAGAATTCCCGAAGGTGGTAAGTTCGGAGTCAGGTTCCCTGGTGCACCGGACACTGTCTGGTGGCACACCGGACAGTCCGGTGCGCCAGACCAGGGCACACTTCGGTAATCTTTTGCTCTCTTTGTTTGAACCCTTTCTTGGTCTTTTTATTGGTTTGTTGTGAACCTTTGGCACCTGTAAAACTTATAATCTAGAGCAAACTAGTTAGTCCAATTATTTGTGTTGGGCAATTCAACCACCAAAATCAATTAGGAAAAGGTGTAAGCCTATTTCCCTTTCACAACTTTGTTTTCCTCCGGAGTAGGGGCAATGCTATCTCCTCCAACTTTGACAATAGACATGTCGCAAAAATACCTCCCCCTCATGGCGTCAATATGACTCTGTTTGATAGTCGACTTTCCGAAGATAGTATTGCTTGGGCGCCACGATCGATCCTCAGAGTCTTCCTCCCCACTTTCCACGTCATAACTATCACTGTCATCAGAATCTTCGGATAAACCCTCCATGATCTCCTTAGTAATTTTCTCTGTATTTGTTTTTGCCATGGACTCATAAAATTCAGCAATGAAAGGATCTGCAACTTTTTTCTCTTCATACAACTTCGTATCCTTGGTTGTTTTCTTCTCTTCAGTCATCTTCTTCTCTCCACTCATCTTCTTCTTTTCAAATTTGGAGCAAACGTGTCTTTAAACCGAAGCTCTAAAAACTCGAAAATCAGGCAAGAACTAATGAGCAAGAGCTAAAAGTTTGAGAAAATAACGTAAATGGCAGAAATGGCGTATCAAATGCTACCGCTATGGTTCATATTTATACGCCCAGTGCTTCGCAACTTGGTGGACCCCGTCTGTCATTGACTATTGCTATTCTAGCAAAGGGAAGGTGTTTTTTCAAACCTTCGACTTAAGGCCTTCGTTCACATCGCAGTCTAAATTCGTTGTTATAACAAATTAATACTGCGAGGGGCTACTATTGGGGGCCTTCGTCTTCCGAAGGTCCTCAAAAACATGATTAACAATGTTTCCCAAGTGTAATATATGTACACGAACCTTCAGACTCGGAATGGAGCTGTACACAATATGAAAAGCATGGTCGGGACAAAGGTTGAACCAGTTCCGAAGCTACACGCAAGGAAGCTTCGGCTCAGTAGCAGAAAAAGGAACCGACTTAAAGAGAAAAAGGCTATCTAGTCCTCGATAGATTGTCCTTAAGTCAATAGTAAACATGAAGGGCATGAATGTAATTTTACACAGGCTGCGCCGTGTGCCTATAAATAGATGAACAATATCCCCGTACTGTTCACGCTGACTTGTATTCACTCGTGTGTCACGCTTGGACTTTTGCCTTCTGTCAAGCCGAAGGTACAAATGTAATTCAATATTGTTCATGTTCATTCATGATGATATAAAAAAGATTTATTAATGATGTCATATGATTATTCATGTCATTTCTCATGTTTCATATGCTTCTTCTTTCATTAATATATACTGCGATGATGAAGGTACGTCCTTCATGACCTTCGTCTGAAGATCATTATATCCTAAGGGAGATAATGCTTCGAAGGACGATGGACTTTAACCATTACCATTCTTTGTTGCCTTGTTCTTAACTCATAGCATTTAAGAACAAGTCCCCAACAACATCCATGATCATGTTGTAGCGGGTGTTGTCATTCTCGAACTTACTTTGATATGTGTGCTTGGTGTTTGTGTATTGCATGTGCACCTCACCAAGTATTGGACTTTTCTCCTGGTCAGCAAATCTCAGGAACACATACAAAGGTTCAACTTCATCTAAAACATATTGTATGTTCTCCCACCAGTCAACATTGGTGATGTTGTCGAAAGCATATCTTCCCATTTCAGTTAGGAAGAAACGTGAGTGCCTAAATTACGGTGACATAAACCATACCATGAACTTATCCTTCCTTCTCATAAAACATTCCAAGAACATGTAGTTAGCGTTAAATCTGGTAGCGTTCCATTTCACTAACTCACCTCTGATGGCTTTCTTCATCATACTGTGTAAACTTGATGAGTTGTACATCCAACTATAGATCCTTTAAGCGCTTTGAATCATCGCTTCATGATGTGCCCACTTCTCAATGTCCTTTAGCATTAGATTAATGGTATGTGCTAAACATGGTTGCCATACTATATGCTTATACTCTGTGGCTTCTCTGCTCAACATCTTCCAAGCCTTCTTAAAATTGGAACCATTATCTGTTACAATTTGGACAACATTCTCTTGTTCAATAATCTTCAAGACATACTTGATCTCCTGCTACATCCACATACATATGAGTGGCCATTAAAAAGGCGAAGCAATTACGAGTACATACAACATATTGTTGTATCAACATATGTACCTGCATTATGAATTTATGGTCCTGGACCACTCTAGTTGCATCAACGGCATTTAAAAATACATCAACCCATTGCAATATACCAAAAAGTTAATGATGCTCTTTTGTGTAAGACTAGTCGATGAATGATACATTAGAGTTGCACCAAACTCTTTCCACTCAATCTTCCATTTTTCAATCTTCTTTTGACACTCCTTAACATTTTCATCAAGATACTTGCCATCAATCTCTCGACCAGTTGGTTATGTGACCCCCACACCTGCATTTAAGGTAACAAGATTATACCAACAACATATATCAAATACAAAAAATATACTATGTTATTTGTTACCATGTTTTGGGACTCCATAATTGCGGCCCTAAAATATGGGTTATCGACCTTTCGATCCGGGATACAAATGGCATGACAAGCCTTTGTCCGAGCCCTACCAAGAATCTCTTTCGAGCTCCTTCCCTTACTTGTCTAGGGACCAGTATCTATCCTCTATTGCCTTGGTCCATATGCTTGAGCAAGATTGTAGTCTCTAACATGCTCAGGTACTTGTTCCCTACTCCTTCCCATCATCCTACCAAGTGGCCCTTGAGATACCCTCTAGCTGTAGGATCCACCACCCCTGTCATACCTTGCACCAGCCCCTTGACCAAATCCATGCTCCACATGTGACTGACGCAGAGCCGCTTGAAGTTCATCCTCATATTGATCGTCATTTGATTCACCAAAATGGGTTTGTGCTGCATCTAACATACACAAATTTGAAGCACTAAATCTAAAACATATTATTGAGACTAAATCTGAAACCCTAAACATCACGAAACTAAATCTGAACAATAAATGTGTAGTGTAGAACTAAATATATGTACTAAATCTAGTTTACCGAGTCAAAACACGGTTTACCTTATGTCAGTTGTGGTTAATCGCCGTTTCGGGCGGTTTACCGTTGGTTTGGCGCCTGGCTCCCAGCAGGGCGTCGATTCAGAGCAGTTAACCGCCTGGAGAAGCTGGTTTACCATTTCAACAAAGTGGTTTACCAGTGGTTGGTGCGGTTAACCGAGGGCGCGAGGAAGAGGCGGTCGCGCGCGCGTGAGGTTGGCAACCGCCAGCGGAAATTGTCCATTTCCATTAGCGGTTTGTTTAAGTAAATGGCTAGTGATAGTCTCGTTTTCACTAGCGGTTCTCTTACACCAACCACTAGTGGAAATTTGTTTCCACTGTCGTTTCTTTAATCGGGCCCACCGATTTTGTTTCATTGGCGCGCGATAACTGAAACCCCCTATAAGAATTAGTCCACACTGCAGGCATACTAAAGGCGTCAGTCTTTATTCTAGTGGCATAGCCTAATATTAAAGAGCGGTACACTAAGGATGAAGTTTTAGTACCGGTTCTAGACATGAATTGGTACTAAAATAATTAGGGAGTTTTTATTCTATATATATATATATATATATATATATATATATATATATATATATATATATATATATATATATATATAAATTGAAACATATATACATGCTATTTGGCACCGTAGGTGCCAAATAGCTATTTGGCACCAACCTTCCAACCGTTAGCCAATCTCCGCAAAAACTGTCGGTGTAACACCTCAAATCTATCAATTAAAATAATACATTAATAGTTATTTAAAACTTAGTAGAGAGTAAAGTAAAAAAATAAATTTTAAATCAAGTGCTTGATCTCATTTATCTTTAGAGAATGATTTTTGTCTGCTAATAATTGATTGCTGATTTTATTCATAAAATCCCTTTTATGTGTAACCTAATTTATTAATATAGGAACTTTGGTCTAAAAATAAATATTTTTAAATATAAACAATTTTGGTATAATTGTTATGATTTTATGGAAATATTTAAAAATATATTTATCTATATTCTTATTGGATATATATAAAAAAAGAAAAAAACGAAACCCTAACCAGTCGGCTGGCTAAACCGGCCTAGCCAGGCCCAACTACCACGCGCCCCTCTCCCCTCCTCCCTTCTCTCTATGGCGCGTGGGACCGCTTGGCCCCGCGACCCTTCTTCTTCCCCCGCGCGGACGCGAGGGCGCTCGGCGCTATGTCGTCGCCGCCACCAGGGAGCCGGACCGCTCACCTCCCCTCGACCCCTCCCCTCCCCACGTGGAGTAACGACCATCCTCTCCTTTCCTCTCTCCTACTCTCTCTCCCCTTGTAACCGATGCCATTAACAGTGTTAATGGCACGGGCTGGCCTCTCCCTCTCCCTCTCTATAAAGCCGACACCGAGCCCATGGAACCATCCCCTTGCCACCGAGCTCTCCCTCTCTGCACTCCTCTCTCTCCCTTGCTCTTGCGCGTCGACTGGAGCCGCCGCCGCCGTCCTCGGCCACGTCCTCGCCGAAGCCCTCCCCGGCCGCGTCCTGCCCTCGCCGTCTTCCGTGCCCCTGCTCATGGGGACCAAACGCCCTCCGTTCTTCGATTTCTTCACTACGCACAGACCCTTGAACAAGGTTGAAGACAACACAGATTTTTTTAAATTTTCAAAATCATGTTTGATTTAGTTCATGATTTCTGTAACTATTTGTTTTATTTTGTGTATATTGTGATTTGGAGATCATGTGTATGTTAAACGATTGATTTTAAGTGTATGTAATAGTCTAATGTATTATCATCTGTCATATTGTGTATGTTAATTTGTATACATTTATTTTTGAATTTATGTTTAGAATGAAGAATCACAGGATTTGGTAGACCATGTATTAATGACGAAAACACTAGATGAGTAAGTTCACGGTTAACTATGTCTATAATGAATTTTAGAATTTAGTCGTGAAGTTTGTGCTCTTAGGTTCATATACTTAATTTAGATCTACTAAATAAATAATAGAGTCTCTATTAACAGTGAGATAATATAAGTAGTACCCATGTCCATGATGATTCAAATAAAATAGCTAAATCAATGGTTTAATTTAATTTTCTTAATATTAAAATTAATCGACCTCTGGTTAACATGACGTCATTTTCTTTCAGAAAAAAAGAGAAAACTAAAAGTAGACACATGTTTATGGTAGAAATAATTAATTAATAATTAATCTATTTCCGTAGAGTTGGTTAAATCACTACATCTAAGTTATGTTATACAAAGTACATTCATAGTTGAATTTCCATATAACTTTCACTAGTGATAACCGAAAGTAGAACTAATATTTTATGTCATAGCGAATGAGATGGATGTCAATATGAGTAGACCTATACTAGGGTTACAAATTACGTTTTATTCTAGACATCTTCTTTTTATAAGTATGGTTTGTTTGGTATATGTCTATTCATGAAATGGTGTATGTTTGTTCATGTAATGGTGTATGTTTATTCATGTAATGGTGTATGTTTATTTTTTTGGTGTATGTTTTCTTTTTGTATGTATGTTATGCGAATCTATATTAGAAGCTGATTTCGTGGTAGACTACGAAAATATGTTTGAAGACGATCTACAGGACACCTTTGACCAAGGCAAGTTGATTCTCCCTCTCATTTCTAATTGTACCCAAATAATGCATACAATAATATTTACTTTTGGATATCTGCATAAATTTGATGGGTTTTGCCAAAGAAAGGATTACCTAGAAATACCAACCCTATTCCTTGATTAACCTAGGATAAATACTATGCTTAGTAATTGTGGTACTGCTCAACTTGATCATTATGATGTCACTCTTTAATGGTACTATTGTTCTAGAAATGAAATTGGTATTATGATGTTAACCCGATGGTTAAACAAGATCATGTTGTATTAAATGGAACATGGAGTGACCACCCAGGAAAACAGTGCAACCACGAGTGCTATCATGGCTCTGGCTTTGGTAAATAGCTTTATAGACTTAGTGCTTAGCAACCCAACCTGAAAGATGGGCATGTGGGACGGTAATGGTTTGGTGGCAGTTCACATTAACATGGGGTGGTAGTCTTGGCTAAGTTACCTCGCCTAGAGGGTCACCAATACTGACGTGGAAACCTTAGTGGGTGGCTTTGTACTTAGGATATTTTGTGAAAGTCTCATAATGGATCCCTAGCCATTCACCTCGGTAGTGTTTACAGGTCCGTACAACCCAGGCTAGAGGGGATACATGGCTTGTGGGTAAAGTTGTATCACCTCTACAGAGTGTAAAATTGATATGTAAGTTAGGTGTTATTAATAAATCATGATCCGATAATTTTTGAATGATTTGCTTAAGTGATTTCACTTAAGTGCTTTTGAGATATAATCATGTGCTTATGATTAATTGGGATTTTGGGATACACTTACAATTAGTAAGTTAGGTGTTATTAATAAAACATTGACCAACTAAAATGCTTACCGCTTAACCTTAGCTTACCTTGTTAACCTTGCATAACTCCTCCTAATTGTTGAGCCCCCACCATAAGTGAGCTCACCCCTTGCTAAATTTTTGATCAGAAACTGATGAGGAAGACTGTGATGATGGTAATGATGAGTACTAAGTCTAGATACGCTCCGGTCATCTTCCTGTGGGAGATTGCCCATGTTATTTCTGGTGTACTTTGATAATATACTTTTTAAGACTCTTAAAGTCTGGATGATGTAATAAAGTTATTATACTCTCTTTTACACCTTCATTGCATTGTCTTTTGATATATTACACTTGTGACGTCAATATATGTATGGAAAATGGATCCTGGCACACATATGCTATGCATTTGGTTTTGCCCCTAAAACTGGATGTGACAGAAGTGGTATCAAAGCTATGCTGACTCTAGATCGTTAGACTAGTTAGAAATGGAAAGCCCAGTCTGTTCAAAATATGATTATTTTGCTCTTACAAATTTATTTAATTAATCTTGTCTCTTTAAAATTAAACTAAGGTGACACTTTCTCTTGTAGATGGTGTGTACTCTCCAGACCACTCGTGTGAACACCAACAGTATTCCTCCACCTCAGCAGGCTCCTTTCTACCCAGTTGTGGTGGAAGAAGTCCCTATGGAGTTGCATCACCTTTCCATGAAGAATGGTGTAATCTTGGAGGACAGCTCTGAGGAGATTTTGGCAACACCTACTCCATTATCAGAGTCTCATGACTTTGCTGCTGGAGCTTCATCTTCAGTGCCACCGGTACTAGTATCTCAAGCCCCTGCTCTTGGAGGTGATGACCCTGATGATTCTGGTGATGAAGATGACAATGATAAAGAAGAGGAAGAAAACAATGCCAACAATGAATAAGAACAAGAAGACAACTTTGTTGGATTGTGGCCTGTCGCAGAACACTACACTTCAATGTTCGATGTGGGACACTTCCTAAACTTGCTGCAAGATGTGCTGCATGCGCTGGGAACCTATGTTCGATCTCTCTATGACATAAGGCTGGTGTCTGAGCCCCTCGGGCTTGTTACTACATCACTAGCGTGCATATCAGAGTGTTGGATGCAGGAGATAGAGGTTTCAGGACTTTATCATCTCATGAGTCTTTGACACCGCTATCCACATACGCTGCTTCGGTCAGCAATGCTGCTCGGAGAGCTCTGTGGTCCCTCAGCCACACCTATCGGCAACAGCTACATGACACGGCGTATAGGCACCTTCCCCTATGTTCGAGTGGTGAGAGCCAGACAAGCGTGGTTCCAGGTGAAGCTGGAGAAGGTCGCCTCAACACCCTTGTAGGTGTGGTGGCAGGTCTTAACACTGACCTGGATAGTGCTACCTTAGACCTCTTAAGGGTACATGAAGAGTTCAAAGACGCACATGCGAGGATTACATTGATAGAAGCTCAGCTTGAAGGAAGGAATCCACCTGAAGCCCAAGTCCCTGCCATAGCTGTATCCCCACCCCGCAAGAGGATTCACTATGGAGCCCCAGGATCTATTACCATGCTACTTTAGATTGTTTTTGAGACATATTGTAATAAGTTAGATCTCGCACGGTGAAACTCTATGATACTATTATTATAATAACAACAATGTGATGGTGATGTTTGCATAATGTTTGATTTGGATTTTTGCTTGAGTGCAATGATCTTATGGAATGATGGCCATAAGAACATTAAAACTAACAAATAAGCTTAACTTTAGTTCAAAAGCTATTCCCCTAGAATCTTTCTCTATTCTTCATTATCTAAAAGGATGCACTTTCTAACCAACCAGATGGTGAACACTCGCTCAGGTCCCCGATAGACTCAAGAGTAGCGTACTGGTCAACAGTTACCACCACCACCTAACCCAACAATGGAACAGTTCATCGCCGCGCAGATGCAACTTCTCCAAGGTCTTACTGTCTCGGTACAGCAGATGCAGTAGAATCAGCAAAATCAACAGAATCTCCAACATCAGAATGCACCCCAAGCTCGGGACAAACACAGATATTTCATGAGCCATCATCTACTTGCTTTCTCTCACTCGGTTGATCCCTTGGATGGTGACGGTTGGCTTAAGGTCATAAGCAAGCACTACAGGAATCCCGTCGATTCTCGTCGGCCAGATTAATTCCCATCGGCCAGTGGAAAAGCCGACGGGAATTAAGTAATTCCCGTCGGCCATCTCGTAGCCGACGGGAATTAATTTAATTCCCATCGGCCAAGACACAGGCCGACGGGGGTTAAGTTATTCCCGTCGGTCACGTCACAAAGCCGACGGGGGATAGGTTATCCCGTATGCCACATCACAAGCTGACGGGGATTAAGTGTTTTAGAGCCAGGCCGCGGACGCGCGTGGGCTCATTTCTTCTTCTCCACTCTAACCGCCGTCGTCTGCTCCTGACCGCCCGCCGCGCGCAGCCCCCGCCCGAACACCGCTGAGCCCAGCCCCGACCGAGCGCCGCCCCGGCCGAAGCGCCGTCCCCCGAGACCGCATCCGCCTGTGCGCCACCGCCCCCCGGCTGGCTCGAGCGCCGCCACGCCCAGCCCCACCGCGTCGCACCCAAGCCCGCCACGCCTAGCCCCAAAGCCCCACAGCTCGAGCGCTGCCCCCCCCCCCCCGCTCGTCCCGGAGCGCCCCCGCCCCCGCCCGAACACCGCCTCTAGCCCCCGAGTGTCACCGTCTCCAGCCCGCCGTCGTCCACCGTCCGCCCGTGTACCGACGCGTCCTTCAACAACCGCAGGCTCATCGTGGTATAATCCTACCTATATGTAAATACATGTGATTATTTTCGTCGGTTTTTTATGGCCGACGGGAGTTAGCTTTCAAGTGATTAGAGTTAGTTTAATATAACATGTGATTAGAGTTAGTTTAATATCACATGTGTGGCTTGATGTTAGGTAAGTATTAATTCTGTTATTATAGTAGATTAACTTATGCTATTGAATTGTTTAATTTAATGTTATTTATTGATGTAATAATAAATTTGATGTTCTGAAAATATTATTTAATTTAATGGATTTAATGTTGCAAATATTGTTTATTTTCGTCGGTTTTTATGGCCGACGGGAGTTAACTGTAATGCGATTACAATTTATTTAATATTGTTATTTGTTAGTATGATTTGACCTAAATTTGGATGTTGCAATATTGTTAATTAATGATTATCATGTTAATGTGATGAAGGTGATGTCATGTATATATATAGTTTTACTACTTACCTATAGATGTATGTGTGACGTGTAGAAACATGAATGTCTCACACGCACTCCTTACTCGTACACACAGCCGCAATAATGGGTGATAGACGTGATTGGATGTATGAAGGTTTCAAGAAGGGTGGGTGTCACACAAGTGAATGGATTGCCAAGACGCATATGTTTCTAGACCATGCAACTACTTTGTCACAAATAGATAATATTTGGTGTCCATGCAATAAATGTAGAAATATGACGAGCCACACCAAGAGGCAGGTCACACTACACCTGTGCTTAGGGCCGACGGGAGTTAGCCGTTTGCTGACGAGAATTAGTTATTCCCGTCGGTTTATAGGTTATTACCGTCGGCTTTTAGCCGACGAGAATTAACTGGATTCCTGTAGTGAAGAAGCTGGACATTACTCAATGCAACGACCGAGAAAGGTCTTATTTGCTTCTGGAAGACTTGAAGGCGCTTTTACTTTATCAAGTTTTATTCATCAATATAAGCTAGGTTTTATCAGTAAACCCAAGTTATTATCCCAAAGAGTACCTCCTCATAGAGGAAATACCAAATTCCGTAGTTAGAAACATCATTAATAGAACCATCATCATCATATGTAACCAAATCCATAAATAGAATCATAGCATCTCGAACCATTTGTATCTCTAATCAAAGAGGATCCCAAGGCCGCTCATAACCGTGAGCACAGCTAATATATCAGTTTCATAACACTCTGTAGAGGTTGCACACTACCCATGAGCCGTGATCCCTTTTGTCTTGAGTTGTACAGACCCTTAAACACTTCCAAGGTGAGTATGCAAGGTTTCACTACGTGGCTTTTCCCTAGGGTCCTCACTATGCGAATTTTGGAAATGACCACTGTACAGAGACCATCTGACGTACCCAAACCTATACCCTTGGCCCTCAGGAAAAAGCTGTGGGACGACTCCCGTACTTAGATCCCTGAGCGAGAATATAGGAGCCATAACAAATGCCTCTGTCCCGAATGACCAAAACTAGCACCCAACACAAGACTTCCCTAATTACTTGGCCAAGAGCGTCCCATATCACCCTCATGGTTGCATTGTTTTTCCCGAGTGGTCTCTCAACGAACAGGTCCTTACGGAGAGGTACTCGAGAAACAGCCCGAGCCCCCTTTAGTGTCACAAATCCATCAACACATCAAGAATAAAATCATCGTATCATAATTGTATCTCATCATGTTCATTGATTAAAGTAGAGCACTAGCATATAGCTAACCATAATAACCCAAAAGGTAATCAATGACAAGGTAAATAGAAAGCTAGTCAATCCTTAGGTTTTAATTATGTAATGCGGGGAAATGAATTATCATGTGAATAGGACATAAGTAGGTTAGATGACACTTGCGTTCACCAAACAGATGCTCGGGGTCTTCAACCTTGTAGATCTTGAGAAGCTTGTTCACTTGGTCGCCAAAGTTTGATCGTCGATTCACCGAAGCTCGGAAATGGATCACGTTCTATTCGTAACGTGAAGCGAAGATGAACAGGCACAAACATTGTAAAAACAGCCAATATAAATTAGAGAGCGCTTCTACGGTTACGCGAGGATAAGAAATGCGACAGTACGAGCTACAGTCGACAAGTTATCGCGTTTACGCTAAAAAATATTAGTTAGAACATTTAGTTCGACATAGTTATATTAATTGACATTTATCACCTGTAAATCAAGACTACTACTTAGCTTTGACCAACTTACTATTTTAATAGTGGGCGATTAAACAAATAGTTAATTAATTAAAATGAGTGATTATAATCGAACTGTTAAATTCCGCGCGTGGGCAGCGCGCGATACGTGCTAACGACGCGCGGCAAGGCAAACAACGTGTGGAAAATGGCACATACGATATGCTCGAATGACGCGTGACGACGCACAGCACTGCGCGAAACAGCACGTGGATGGCACGCGAAACAACACGCGCAGTGCCACGCAAACAGCGTGCGAACGACATGTCCGAACGACGTGCGTACACAGTCAACTTAGCGCATAGACGACGCGCGGTGGCGCACACGATTCACACGTGCGACACGCGCAGACAACGAGTGATGACGCGCGTGAAATAGTACGCCACGACGACACGCGAATGACGCGTGAATCAGCACGTGACCATGTGTGAAATAGCGCGCGCTACATGCAAGAAAAGCTAAATAGACATCACATTTACATTAAGCAAATTTTAGTTGAAGACGTCTGAGTTGGCACTAACCACATTAATTTTGTATCTATAAAATCGTCATTTAAAACTATACATTACTTCTAATTAGAATGTCGTTCAAATAATCCTCGGATAAAGGATTAACTAAATAACTAACAAAAACATGTGTTGCAACGAAATAATATTACTAACACGTAGTCGAGGTTATTACGAAGTCGATACGACTAAAACTATTCGAGACGGACTCGTAACGCAACATATATTGAATAACTAGCGTTTCTCGGATTTAAACTATGTGACACGATTCTATTGGTCGAAAATGTGCCACACGATGAACCACATGGGTCACAACCACACAAGATGAAAGAGAGTGGGATCTAGTGTGGTCACATGGCCTTCTTCCACCTTTACAGGAAACTAGAACTGTCGCCATGGGGGAGAGTGGCCGACCAAGGGGAGGGGCTCGGCCACTAGGCTGGGCCTTGCCCAGGTTGCACCTGCCGCTGGCCACACCGGCGTGCAGGGATCGCTCGGTGGGCTGCTCCTGTATGGGCCACGCCTATACGGGCCGCGGGGGAAGGCGCTCAGGCGGGACCAGCCACTGCCGCTGGCCGGCCGCGAGCCACGGTGCTGGGCTGGCCGTGCCACCGCGAGGGTCCGCGCAGGTCAGCCACGAGCCACCGCACTGGGCCTGCCGCGCTGGGCTGGCCGCGGGCTACCGTGTCGGGCGAGCCACGCGACAGAGTAGGGGGGCCACGACCGCGTGAGAGAGAGAGGGAGAAGAAGAGGTATCCCATGCGTACCTGGTAACCGCTGCCCATGTGAAGGAATGCCTGCGATTTGGATTTGGGGAACTGAAGTGGGGTTTGGCGATGGGGAAACGGGAGGGACGTGTGCGTATATATAGAGGTGTGTGTGGCAAGGCAGTTGAGTGCACGACGGGTGGGACGTTATGCGACAAAGTGTGGTGAAACAAGGTGGTTGTGCCTGCACTAAGGGATTGACGGGGTAGACACGAGCAACATGACGTTTGTGAGGAGAGATGTTTTAACAATCCCGCAAAAAGGACACGAGATCTAGAACGGGCTCCACAAGAGGAATTTATATAAATATATATTATCGAGTTTCCAGAATTTTATAGTTTTTTTGCAAATACTAAATTTTAGGTATTTAAATAATATTAGAAAAACTGAAATTCATATTTAATACTCGAAGAAACGTTCCGAAGATTCCAAGAACTCTTGGGAACATCCTCGAGATATTTTAACATGTTACGATAACATTTTGCACTCATAAACACTATGCTGTGGCATGAATGCAGCAATCAAAGCTTCTCTAGGATTTTATTTTACTACGCTAAAAACTTATATACATATATAATAAAATAACTCTCCATTATTTAGAAAAAGATAAGAAAAGTAGGTAAAGAAGAGGGTAACACCTGAATTTGGTGGATATTAGGTAAGAAATTTTATACCCCCAAATTCAGGGTGTTACAAATATAACCCCTTTAATAGGAATATCGCCCCGAGATTCAAGAAAAAGCTAGCAAGGAAAACAAGGTTGGTTCATTTGTTGTTCACAAGACCTTACATCAAATCTGCCAACTTATCAACAACCTACCGCTCTCATCGCTTGTTTGAATTATTATGTACTTTGAGCGAGTAAAGACAATTTCTTCTTGATTATCACTGGATGAGTTCTGCTTTGAGGCATTTCTCCCGAGCCGGTCTAGACGCTTCTTAGGGCATTGGCGAATGAAATCCCCTTATACCTTGCAGTAGAAGCAATCACCCCTTGCTTTGACCTCTCTGCGAGTCAGCTTTGCTTGATTGCCAGCGGATGATGGTTGGTTAATTGTCTGCATGTTGAATAGCTAAGCTTGATTTGATTCTCTTGTTTGGGTATCCATGAGTTTTGGAGCTTTTGCTTGTGGCTGAGGTGGTTTAATCTTGTACCCAAACATTCTCCTGGTCCTCTTATTGTTCTTCGTTCCATTCAGCAGATATCCATGTGACTCATCCTTCTTGTTCATAACTATTGGGGTTGGAATCTTGTCGTTGACATCATCCACTTTATCTCCACTGGGATTCACCATCTAGGTAGGGGAAAAAGGGAGAGTGAGACGAAGTTTCGCAAGGTGCACGATTTATACAAAGGGCAAATATGAAACAAGGACATTTAGACATTTATATCAGAAAAGAAGTAACAGCTAGCATGAAACACAAGGATGGGGTTGTGTTTTTATAGGAATAGATTGATGGTATTATGTTTCAAGGGAAGGCTTGCAAGAAAACAAGGTTGGCACATACGCTGCACATAGATTCTTCGATTCGACTAGGATTCTGCCAACTGAGCGGGTACAAGAGGAAAGGGTAGAGAGAGAAAAGAGGTAAGCCTACACAGATTAAAGGGAGAGAGCAGGAAAAGAGAACCCAACTACCCAACTATATGACACTCACCTAGTCAACTGATGTCATTGCGGAGTAAGGGTCACAAAACACCAACACTCATCACAAATAAGCAAATCAGCCATAACACAAAGACAAACAACACAAGCATACAACAATAAACATCTCGTTGCTATACATTCCTTTTAATTAAATGGTGGTCTTTCTTGAAAAGGGAATAACTACTCTCTAAGGTTGTCGAAGGACGAGGAGAAGAACAAGACGTGCAGGATAGGGGCATGGGCATAATAAAGAATGGAGTTAAAGCAAGCATTGTAAGAGACCAAGAAAAGGATACGACCAAGGGCATAATGGGTAGAACACCACTCTCGAGTTGAGATAGAAAAGAGGAAATTTCAAAAAGCAGATCTAAGATAAGAATCAAGGCAAGATCTAGTGATTACAAATGTAAGGGTGATATTAAACAAAAGCTAGGACTTGCAACGCGATAGAGGAAAAGGGAACGACCAAGAGCGGGATGGGTAAGACAACACTCTTGAACTAAAATGGGAGAGGGGGCTTTAAAATGCAGGTGCAGGATAAGCATCAAGGTAAAGATCAAGGGATGACAAGGGTTAAGGTGATAACAGACAAACACACAACATAGGATGTATTTTAGACAAAACTTGCAAGACTTCAAAGAAGTGGGAGCAGTCAATGATGAAGTAGGTGAGGCATTATCCTCGAACAGGGATGGAAAAGATGAGGCTTTAAAGGTATCTTCAAAGTAAGAGTGAAGGTAAGGGTATAGATATTACAAGGGTTTAAAGGTGATAACAGACAAGGATGTAGGAGAGGAGGTAAATGTGCATAAGAACCAAGAATATAAGTACCACAAAGGATGGAGTTAATGGAACACCCCAGGTGTTTATTTCTCGTGCGACAACGAGTAAGGATTTAAGCACGGGTTGTCGGTGATAATAACAATCTCTATTTCTTAATTCTCTATGCTTATCCTGAATTCGACATTGTTTTCGTCTTTATCGATCTGGGCTATCACAAAATTTGTTAGGAAGATCGGACTTTAATAATTTTTCATGAATGTCGAATCTTATGTCGGTTCAAAGTTAATCGACAATACAAATACAAGTTTGGAAAGCTCAACTCGGTCTTGTGATTCTTGTCTCGGACAAATTAAGCAGAAACTCGACATCTAAAGTTTTTGGTGCAAAATAATTCTGTCTCGCTCGCCAGCTGAGAAATCACGTCCGAGGATTTATAATTGAGATTTATTCGTCCAGTAAATTATCTGCTCTAAATTAAATAAAACGCAGTATGTACTAGTTTTACTGGTATCTTTTGTTTCGTGCGGTTTACATCTCGTGCAGACTTAATCTGAGAACTAAATTATCTGTGTAGTCTTTTGTAACAAAAAAATGGAGCAGGAAAAGTCCCATTTCTTCTCATCCTCTCCACCGTCGTTCTCTGGACTCATCTACCCACCGATCATCTCTCTCCCTTGTCTCCCACCGATGTTCCCTTGTCTCCCTATTCCTCTCCCCACGCACAGGCTCTCTTCTTCGTGGAATTCTTGGCCGCCTCACCTCTGCTTGCTCCAGCTTGATGGTCGTTGAGGCTTCCCCCGTTCGAGCTTGCTGCGTCGGCCTCCCCAGCAAGCCACCGCTCCTGGTGCCGAGCTCATCTCCTCCCCATCTTCCCCAGTCGATCCCTTCCATGGACGCTAGCTCCCTCCCCAGCGTTGTCCGCCCTTCCTTTGCCTCCATGCCGAGCGGCTTGCAGCGGCGCCCCCCTCGCCGAGCTCGACGGACGCCGCAGCACATGATTCCTAGGTCAAGCCTGTCCTTGTGTTTGCCGATGTTGGACGCTGGACTGTGCTGCTTGTCCTCAACCTCACTAATGATGTTTCCTTGGTGCTTGCCCTCGCCCTAGGCCATGGAGCATCAACAACCATGGAGCCCCTTCGTGTCGTGCCCTCGACGTGCTTGACGTAATGTCGTAGCATACTACACCCGATCTGTGCAGCCCAATCACGACCTCGTCGACCGCTGGTGAGGTCCTGTTCTTGCTTTGTCGTTTTAGTGCTCAACGTCGATTGATAACTTGTGAATTGTGTGTATGTGTATGTTGATGAGTGAAATCCCAGTGGTTGGATGTTAGTGTGGGAAGCCAGGTTACGTCGTTCACCAGGTGCTCGGTGAAAGGTGTGAACCGGGGATCATCGCTGTGTCTATGGTTGCCAAGTCAAAATTTCGTTATGGTGAGCTGATTTGTTTCTTGCGCTATGCGTTGGACAAATTGGTTAGACATAGTAGTTGTGTCATTTCTCTTGCCAACAACAGGCGTGTTGTGGGTCGACCTCAAAATCCTTGTTGTCGGCGTATTGCTCTATGGTGCCATTAGGAAAGAATCTTTCCTCTTGCTTACTTTGTTTGTATGATGATATTAGGATAAAGGGCGCATGGATGGATATGTATTTGCATAGTGTGATTAAGTTGACTCTTCGTTTGCGTAATGCGAACTTTAGATTTCGATTGCAAGTTATGCGAAGTGATTGGGTGCATGATTATAAAATAGACTAGTTTATATCTATATATGTGATTAAGTAGAATATTTTAGCTCTGATCAATAATAATGTGTTAGAGTAGGCTAAGAATCAAAAGCATGACAAGTATAGAAGCGAAATAGGAAGTAAATTAGGATTCTTGCTGTTTAGGGCTGCAGGTATAGTTTTAGTTATGCAACTAGTTCAATGAAGTAAACCATGGTTTCTGTAGCAATGTTATATAGGAAAGTTGTAGATCACTTCTTTATATTACTTGTGTAAAAATATCATGGCCATAGGACTAGTAGTTTGAAAGTTATGCTTTTCACAAGTCCAGTCTTGGAATCTGTCCAAATTCTATGCAGATTTCGATAATGATATTGTTTGCCCAAGTTAAACTGATAGTCAGCCCTTAGAAGTTATAGAAGAATTGTATTACTTTTCTTAAGCTTTCCAAAAAGTCTTGGATCACCCTTTTTGGTGGCCTAGAGACCAAGTTATAGCTATTTAAAATGTGGAGTCTGAATCTGTCCAAATCTGGATAGAAGAGACTATTTGTGTTAACTGACCTTGCTACGCATTGAATTAACCTGATATGTTTATAAATAAATTGTAGACAATTCTAATATCTTTCTAAAAAGTCTAGGATCACCTGATTTAGATGCCTGAGGCTCCAATTATGAATTTTTGAAGTGAGTAGTCGAATTATGTCCAAATCTAGACAAAATTTACGTTTGACCTTTCTAAATGTCGAATCTTGTTGCGATGGTAATACCAAAGGTGTAGAGGACTTTATAAGCTTTCCAGAAAGCCCTAGTTTACTATTTTTGGATGAATATCTTATGAGTTATGAGGAAAACAAGTGACTATTGTGCTGCTATCCAGAAAATTTGCACGTGTTAAATTGATTGCTTGGTGTCATTCTTGTTTGGCTAAGTAGGATTAGTCAATTCTTGATCCTTGATTTATGAAAACTTGTTGCATATGAAATGTTTATCGAAATGCCTTGTTATATTTGATTAGTTCATTTCCTTCTTACTGTTTGCTCTAGACTTTAGTAATTGGGAAGGAAGTAAATACTTTGGTGAGTGTATTTGAGTTAGTGACTATTTAGGCCTTGTGTGAGTATGGTGAACTCAATAATGCGAAAAAGGTTAGTAGACATATATATCTAGAATTATTGAGTTGATTCGATCGTCTTGTGTTTATAAGTGTGTTATAAGTGTCTTGTGTTTATAAGTGTGTTATAAGTGCCTGATACTTGAGTTGGATCTATTTAAGTGGAAAAGGGTGTGTTTGTGGTACTTAGAGGTAGATCAACATCTAGTTCTTGTTTTTAAGTATTGCAAGCCATCGGTGTTATATTCTAAGTATGTTAGAACTTGTTTAGTTAATGTTGCTTAATATTTAGTGTAGGTCCATTTGATTAAAAAGTCATGCTTGAGGTAGAGTGAAATGTATCTAATGTTCCCCTAAGAGTTTTAATGCCATGCTTTAAGTGTTTACCCTCTTTAGTATAGAATATCTATCTCATGCTATTCATGTCCTTGCTCATATGCATTATGCATTTCCAATAGGTACGCTAGATGTTTATGCGAGCTGAAGGACATGGATTAGAGCAAACCATAAGATGGTATTGGTGGATTAATCTTGTGGATGCATCAAGCTAGCACCAGAATGGGAGATACTCACCAAGCGAGTATCATCTAACAACACTAACTTAGTGTTAGCCCAGGCAAGCCTCGATGCATTTGCCACCTCCTTGTCGTTTTAAAATTTTTATCACTTATATGCTGCATTAGGCGATAGGAGTTTAGTGATGAAACATTTGATGTATTATCATTCCTTGGAATTTGATTATCCTCCTTGCTACCCGTTTTATGAAGAGAACTAATGATGCTTAGCCCTACCTAGAGAATTAAAACTTGTTTCTTTTTAAAAGAATGTTGTGTAACACTGGGTATGAGTTTGTTTATAAGTGCTACATATGTCGTATGGTTGGAGATCCCTAGCTGGGTATTAATCGATTGGGATCGCCGTTACTTCTCAGATATGAAACCTGGATCACTGCCTTGCATCGTAGTTAACAAGTGAAACTAAAGATGCTAAAATGAAGCTAGTGTAGGACAATGAATTCTCTAGATTAGGCAAATCTAGATTCAGGAAAAGTACTTAACTTGTGAAGTAAAATTTTGGCATAAGGATCCACTACTAATAAGCTTTTCTGCAAAAATGAGTCTTTGAAACTTGATGAGTCTTACCTTGAATCCTTTTAAAACCAGCATACCCTTGAGAGTCTTTTCTTTAGTCGGGTAAGTCTTGCTGAGTAATTGCGTACTCAGGGTTTTATTCCCTGTTGTTTTTAGGTTATAATTTTGTTCTGTTGTGGATGGTGCTAAGTGCCGGTGGGCTCGGCCTTCTTATATAGGTATATCCCATCTTTAGCTTCTTTATTGAGGATTGTCACTTAAACTACCATGTATTTTAAAACTTATAAATGTTTTATACATTCAAATTGTAATCTTTTTGAATCAATGTTTTTGTAGTAAACTACGATGATATATATTGTAATCTTGTTATAACTTGTAAATGTTGTAACTTTTAACTATTTTGTAATAAAGAATTTCCGCTGCAAATGTTGGTGTGTGATTTGTGTTTACTTAATCCTGCGATCTTGGCGATAAGTGGTTTATCCAAGGTCCTTGGGACGCTCGGACATATCCTGTTAAGTTGTTTGGTACACATGCAAAGCCGTCTGAGGTCCTTGGGATAAAGACAGGTGAATGTGGACTCGATAACTTGGGAGGTTCTGCCACAACTGATATCAGAGCAAGATTAAGTATAATACAGTCACATACGTATTTTCAAAATAAAGTTTTGGTTTCAAAAAACTTATTTTCAACTAAACACATTGTTTGGTTTTGAAAAAAACAAATTTGAAAAACTATAATGCTAGCGACATCCTCTGTAAGCCCTAAATTAAGGACTATCAGGTGGCTTAGATCAAAAAATACTAACCCAGAACCTGGGAAGGGTAATGCATGCATGGGTATTGTTATTTTTGGGGCCATTTAATTTTGAATGGATCGACGCTCAAGGTAAGGTGAGATGTGAGAGCATGACCGAATAAACGTCGGTCTAGGGGAGAGCATAAATATCGCTTGATTGTATACATGTTCTACATATGAATATATGAAGGTTGTGATGTGGAGTATATACTTTCTGGGATTCAGTAGCCCATGTGTGTGTATGGGTATACAAACATGAGAATACTGAGAAGTGTAATGTACTCGCAACGACGCATCTATGCTTAGGTAAGAAAGTGAGTTACCATAATGAGATGCCCTATGGTTAAAGTGTGGCAGCGGCGCCTATGTGTGGCTCGGCGCTTAATGAGGAGCTGGCCTCCATATAGAAATATATGGAGTATAAACTATGATAAACTGTCATGTATGAATTGCATCATGCGGAAATGCATTGTGATGGAAATTTTCTGCAGGTACACTAACTTCGAACCCGTATGTGTAGCTAACGACTAGCAAGATACCGACAGAACGTAGGTATGCCACTGATATAGAACGCTATTGCCACGTTATGTTGGCAAAACTTGTGAGGCCAAATAGGACGGGCATGCATCCTGATTGCTGCATTGTGTTTGTTGTTTGCGCACAAAAATGTTTCCCTCACCTTTATTCTAATAATTGATGATTGTGAATGAACATGCTTCTCTCGTCTTTATTCCGATAATAAATAATTGGAAACTGTGTGAAGTATCGCTATCCTATAAACTTCGATACGCTTCTTGTTCTCTGTCTTTCAGATTACCTCGTTAGGTAGTGTATGTATTTCTCTCGCTTTGTTGTCTAAGGTGTTGTAGTTAGTCAACCTTTAATGCCTAAAATTGTAAATGTGCTATCCGTTTTGTTTGCAAAAGAACCCCTAATCCAAACAATTTTGAGATTATTGGGTGAAATCTCTATTTAGAAGACTTTTTCCAAAGCCAAAATATATCTACATATGATCGTCAACAAAGACCAACTCTTTTAAATGTGGTCATATGTCTGTTAACTGTGATGATGATTATTCACTTATGAGTATCCTTCACAACCATTGTTATTGAAGTAAGGCCTTGGAGCTGTTAGTGTTGAAAACAACTGATTAGTCCTCATAAAGAAATCTATTTTCCTGCTGCTGAGATGCAGGAGTTGTTCACGCTCTCTGAATTAATCCATGTATTCCCTAACCAAGTGAATAATCCATCTCACATGAAGAAATGTATGAACAACCTGACCGAATGGATTTCTATCCAAATGCATGATCTCCTGTTAACAAATGTGAACTCTCAACCCTGGTTTGTCGATGATTAATATGAGGACTTACTAAATGTCAAAAGTAGTTCAACAAGTTGGTTTTACTAACTTGTAACTGCATTGCGATCAAAGGTTGAGTTTAGAGATCATTTTGTCAAGTCGGCTTAACTCATTCTTAATTTAACTGCCTTGAGGAAGCATTTACAAGAATCAAGTCAAGTCGACTGGTAACCACCTAGTCATCACTCTAGTCGTGCCTCGATCGCCTCCCATGTGATTATCCCACATGTGTGATTAGGCGGAGTCGCACTAGCGCTAGATGAGGCTGGTTCATTGCGCAGCCAACATTTGTTGATAACCTTCACTGATGTTTTCTTGAGTCTTCATTATCTTTCATGGACTTGGATTTTTTTTGCTAGCCACGGGTCAACCATGATATTGTTCGACATCCACATCCGTCACGTGTGCTACGGACATCCAAGGACGATTTATCGATAAATTTTCTATCGGTGTGTTTTACCTAAGAGGTTGTATCCAACTTAATTTGGGTAATTACTATCTATCTATCCGCTATTCTTTCAACAAACTCATGTTGTTAGAAAGTGAAAACTGCATGCATGGAACCTTATGTGTTCTTCTAGCAGATAGTCTCAGACGACATATCTAATTAGTTTGAAGTGATATCTATTATATCCACTAGAGAAACACCATTCTAGGATACTCGGCTTCGCTTGGAACTACCTTATGCTTTTGCTGGTATGGACAGTAGTTACGTGCTTCTCTACTCTTAAAAGTCTTTCGTTCCGAATCTTGGGACGAGATTCTTTTAAGAGGGGAGGGTTGTAACACCCCAGGTGTTTATTTCTCGTGCGACAATGAGTATGGATTTAAGCACGGGTTGTCGGTGATAATAATAGTCTCTATTTCTTAATTGTTTCTGCTTATCCTGAATTCGACATCGTTTTCGTCTTTATCAATCTGGGCTATCTCAATTTTTTAGGAAGATCAGACTTTAATAATTTTTCGTCAATGTCGGATCTTATGCCGGTTCAAAGTTAATCGACGAAACGAATACAAGTTTGGAAATCTCAACTCGATCTTGTGATTCTTGTCCCGGACAAATTAAGCAGAACTCGACAACTAAAGTTTTTGGTGCAAAATAATTCCATCTCCGCTCGTTAGGTGAGAAATCGCGTCCGAGGATTTATAATTGAGATTTAATCGTACAGTAAATTATCTACTCTAAATTAAATCAAGTGCAGTCTGTACTAGTTTAACTGGTATCTTTTGTTGGCCAGGATCCATTTTCCACATATATGTTGATGTCACAAGTGTAATATATCAAAAGACAATGCAATAAAGGCATAAAGAGAGTAGATTAACTTTATTACATCATCCAGAACATTGTATCTTAATAAGTATCATAATCAAAGTACGACGGAATTAAACATGGACACTCTTCCACAGGAAGGTGATTGGCGCATCGTTAGACTCAAAACTCATCAACGTCATCTGCGAAGTCTTCGTCATCACCCTCTAATCAAAATATTAGCAAGGGTGAGCTCACTTATGGTCGGGGCTCAGCAAGTGGGGGAAATTAATGCAGGTTAACAAGGTAGGCAATGGATAAGCGGTAAACATTTTAGTTGGTCAATATTTTATTAGCAACACCTGCCTTACTAATAAGTGTGTATCCCAAATATCCCAATTAATCAAAGGTATAAGATTATATCAAAAGCACTGAAGTGAAATCACTTAAGCAAACCACTGGAAGGTCCTCATATCATGATTTATTTTCCATCTTTAAGTTCAATTATCATGTGAGAGTCCAGGTTGCTCTTAACCACGAGCACGACTGACATATCAGTTTTACACTCTACAGAGGTGGTACAACTTTACCCACAATCCATGTATCCCATCTAGCCTGGGTTGATCGGACCCGTAAACTTTGCCGAGGTGAATGGCTAGGGATCCATTATAAGGCTTTCACAAAATATCCTTAGTACAAAGCCACTCGCTAAGGTTTCCACGTCAGTATTGATGGCGCTCTGGGTGAGGTAACTTAGCCAAGACTACCACCCCATGTTAACATGAGCTGCCACCAAACCACTGTTGTCCCCTCTTGCCCATCTTTCAGGTAGGGTTGCTAAGCACTAAGTCTATAGAGCTAATTACCAAAGCCAGAGCCATGATAGCACTCGTGGTTGCACTGTTATCCTGGGTGGTCACTCCATGTTCCATTTAACACAAAATGTTCTTGTTTAACCATCGGGTTAACAACATAAATAAACTTCATTTCCGAAACATAGTATCATTAAAAGAGTGACATAATATTTATCAAGTTGAGCAGTAGCAAAAATTGCTAAGCATATCATTTATCCCAGGGTAATTCAAGGAATAGGGTTGGTCATTCTAGGAAATCCTTATTTAGGCAAATCCCATTAAATTATGCAATATATATCCAAAAAGTAAACATTATTATATGCATTATTTGGGTACAAATAGAAAATGCCGAGGGAGAATCCACTTGCCTTGCTCAAAAGTGTCATGTGGGTCGTCCTCAAACGAGTTTGGTTCGTCTACCTCACAGTCAACTTCTAGCATTGATTTGCATATCGTACATACAAAAGAATACGTATGCCAAATAAATAAACATACACCATTACATGGGTACTCATTCACCATTACATATACATTCATACAGCACACAATTATACTCATAAATATGTCTTAAAGGATAAATACTTATTAATCCAATATATCTACTACTTTGAGTTATCATCGGTGAAAATATGAGTAGGTGACTATGACGCTAGTTCATCAAGTATAATATAGATAAAAAATGTCTTAACAAACTTTTGAGTTTTATCCCTTTTCGTTCTAAATAGAAATCTTACGTATAGCTAAAAATGTTTATTTCTAAATCACCTAACATTAATATTCCAAGAGTTAATGTAGATTACTGGACTTTATTAACATAATCATGGTTATTATGAAATAAATAGATATTTTACTAATTCTAAGTAATTAAGTGCTATACTTATGAATACATTTATCTTGACTAGTAAAACCTATATTTTAATCTGACCAAAAATACGTGCCTTAGTGTTTCTTCTACTTCTTTATATCAAAAGATTATACTTAAATCCCTACTAACAAATATCGTTCCATGTGCTAAAGCGAAGTTAATCGTAAACGTTTCTAGTATGTAAATCACCAAGTTAGTGAATAGTGACATTATTTATTTTTTGAAATATAAAATAATACACCTGTCCAAAATATTGTTGCATGGCTTGTTTACGATTACACATATACATCGAGGTCTCTTTTCGATAATTTCTAAACTGAAAATCTTGGAATTAAGTTCATTTACATGCAGGGACTAAAATGCAAAATGTGCTTCTTCTACCTTGAGCTAGAGCTCACGCGCAGGAATGGAGATCGACGGGGGAGAGGCTCGGCCAGGCAAGGGAGGAGCGCAGGGGCTCGGTCGAGGGCGCGACTTGGGGACGGGCGCGACCGATGGGACTCTCCGGCGGGGCTCAACGGCGAAGCTCCAGCGACGACAACCAGCGAACAGTCTCGCGGGGTGGCGCGGTCGCGGGTGAGGGAGAGCTTGAGTGAGATAGAGAGCTCGGGGAGGGAGAGAGGGAGAGCTCGACGGCTTTTATAGAGCGAGAGAGGGAGAGAAGAGGGCGCCGGGGGGGAGAAGAACGGCCGGCCATGGCCATTAACAGCCATCAATGGTGCCGTTAATGGGGGAGAAGAAGTGAGGGGAGAAAAGGGGAAACGGACAGTGGTTTCCGGCTCCGGGGCAACAGACGGGCGTGGCACGGACGCCAAGGGCGTCGAGCGCGGGGCGGGCGCGGGGGCGGGAGCGAGAAGGAGAGGAGGGGTCGTGGGTGGGCCCCACCTGGCGGTGAGAGAGAGGGGAGTGGGATGGGGGCGCGGTTGGTTGTTGGGCCTAATGGGCCAAATGGCCGGCTAGGGTTTTAGGGTTTTCGTTTTTTTCTTTTCTTTTCTATTTAAAAATATAAATAAATATATTTTTAAATAACTCTAACAATCATAATAATTATACCAAAATTATTTATAACTAAAATATTTATTTTTGGACCAATATTTCTATATTAATTAATTGGATTTTCAATATGAAATAAATTCTACTAAACATCCAAAAATCAAATATGAGCAAACAAAATTATTCTAAATGCAAATAAAAATCAAACACTTGAAAGAAAATTCATTACCATAATTACCATTAATAAACTAAATGCATTATTTTAGTTGATGGTTTTGTAGTGTTACAATGGGTTGAAGGCAAAATCGAGGCTTTTGATGAAGTCCTCACTGGTCGAGGTGATTTATGTGCTTGTGTAGGGGCTCGCGGAGCAGTGTCACTACTTGAGAAGGATGGTTGTGAACATGCAAAAGTTGTAATTCAACCAGACTTCGCAGTTTTGTCTGAAGATATAAAAGAACCCTCTGCCGAAGCCATCGCTTTTGGAGGGAAGTTTTATTCCGAACTTTAGCTTAGTGGAGGAAGGGAGATAGGAGACGAAGCTATCAGACAAAACGAAGAAGAGGTTATTCTAGATATTAAACTCTTATTTTTTGCATCTGCAGTTTACTTTTTGTGTTCAATTTATTCTTATGGTTTTGTAGACTCATTGGGTTAAAGAAGCTAAGAAAGCCGAAGAAGCTGCAGAGCTAGAAAAACGCATAGGTACATGTTTTTACTATTAAACTGTGACTTCGTAATTTCTTACCTTCATGATTCGTGACTGTACGATATCTTTGTGCATCGTAACTTTCTCCACCACTAGAATCGTACGATCCCGAAGCAGATCCATCACTAAAAGGAATCCTCGATGAATTTAGGGTGGTAAACGCAGCGATGGACGAACCTATCAATACATTACTGAACGAAGCTACAGGGAAGGTTTTGAAGGAAGAGTAATGAACTATTGCAAAAAGTTTTTCAATTTTATGTCTAGAAAATATGTAAAAACATTTTCAAGTCTGTGGCTTGTTCTATGTAAAAAGAATTATGTTTTGTATGTAATTATACTATGTACTATATTTCTTTATGTAGCGTGAAATAAATGTATGTACCGTTTTTTAGCCGAAGGCGAAAAAGCACCTTCCCGTCTTTTCATGCTTCGTAAAGAATAGCTCTTTGAGCCGAAGGTCTTGTAATGTCATAAAGAATACCTATTGCTGAAATCGAAGCATTGGCCCCTTCTTTGCCCTTTTGATAATGATAAAACTTCTTCAGTCGAAGGCTTTTATCACAACTTAAAGAGTATGGTTGTTGAAGACATAGTATTCTCCCCTTCTTTTCACTCTTTCTTCCTTATATAATTTGACAAAAATATGTATGAAACTAAAAGATTTGATCTTTTTCATTCTTTAATAAACTACTTCGGAGCTGTTGTTTCAAGGGAGCAATTCCCCTTCTTCTCACTTTCTGGTTGATGCGAGATGATATGATGTATGATGGTATGATGCATAATGGTATGATGAAATGATGCAAAAATGCTTGGTGCAAGATGATGATAGGAAAAATATTATACAAAGACTCTGTATTCCCTTAGGAACGTCTTTGGAGTCTTTTACACCTTTGGTAGGTGTTTCATTTAAGCTCTACATCCCCGTAAGAATGACTTTAGAGCTTTTTCACCTTTACTAGGTGGCATTTTGAGCTCTGCATCCCCATAGGAACGACTTTGGAGCTTCTTCACCTTTACTAATTTGCATTTTGAGCTCTGCATCCCCGTACGGACGACTTTGGAACTTCTTCGGCACTTTTGTTACACTCGATAGTAAACCTCAGATTTATTACAGAGAGTCGAAGGATGTGCCTTCTTAAAGTATTTTTAGGAAAAATGTAAAGCAAAGGAAACAAAAATTACAAAAGATTTTTGAAGATAGCTTTAGATTCTTGATCCAGCCCCTCAGGTACTTTAGTAGATATGCTTAGATTCTAGAACAGTGTTGTTGACTGTTCGAGCTTCGGACTGTTCCCTTGCATCACGCTGTTGCTGATCCTGATATTTCCCTTGAGGCTGCTGATTGTATGACGAAGTTGGAACTGATGTGGGTGGTTGGCGTAAGGCCCGTCTGACCGGAGAATGATTTGCTCAAGCAACTGAAGCTGAAGGTTGTTGAATTGGCTGTTGGTTGTGTACGTACTCTGGGATGTATGGAGAGTAATACAAAGCAGTATGAAGAACCTACTTCGGTTGATTTTGTCTTGCTTCGACTTCAGCTATTTCCTTCTGCTTTTGAATTGTGACTTGTCAAGTTCTTGTTGTGTGCCCTGTATCCTCTCCACAGAATAGGCAGAATAGCCATTTTGGTTGAGAGTTGTATCTTTCTCTGAAGCTTCTTCCTCCTCTGCCCCTTGGGGCTGGCGGTCTGAAGGAACTCTGGTGTGTCCCTGTTGATTGGGAGTGGCTCTACTGCCCTTGAGTATGGTTGTTCTTGTCTTCACTTTGGCCTAGGTTGTGGATTGTTCTGACGTGTCTTAGATTAAATCTTCCCCTGAAACCCCTTGTCATCTTAGAGTATCTGTAAGCCTCCTCTCTTCTTTGTCGAAAATCATTGTCGACCCTGATATATTCATCCATTTTTTGGAGAAGCTTCTCTAGAATCTGGGGAGGCTTTCTAGCAAAATACTGCGTCGTTGGACCTGGCCGAAGCCCCTTGATCATTGCTTCAATAATAATTTCATTTGGCACTATTGGTGCTTGGGCTCTGAGTCACAAAAACCGTCGGACGTAAGCCTATAAGTACTCCTCATGACCTTGTGTGCATTGGAACATAGCCTGAACAGTTACCGGCTTCGTCTGAAACCCCTAGAAACTTGTGACCAACATGTCCTTCAAAAATTCTTGCCAAGATGTGATTGTTCCTGGCCTAAGAGAGGAGTACCAAGTCTGAACAACACTCATGACCGCCATGACGAAGGACTTGGCCATGACGGTTGTATTACAACCATAAGATGATATGGTTGTTATGTAGCTCATAAGAAACTGCTTCGGGTCAGAGTGGCCATCATACATGGACAATTGAGGCATCATCAAAAGCAATATTATCATGGTTAAAAGATTCATACCACAAATCTTCGTGGTTGGGGCCTTCCTGCCAAAGATCTCTTTAGCGTGGATGATACTCTTGATGTTCAACATCATGCGCAATGTGTCGCATCTCTTCAGCTGCTTTGTCGATCTTCTTTTGCAATCGATCTTCTTTTGCAACTCAGACAACCGAAGCATTTTTTCTCTTCTCTTCTCCACTTGTTGGTGTATGGCTTCAAGATTGCTGATTTCTTGATCCAGCACCTCATCTTGTGGGGTTGGGCTAGCAGACTTCCTTTTTTTGGCTTCGGACTTCTCTTAAAATAATTTCGTCTTGGTTGGTGTCCAGAGGAGCAAAAATAGCCCCTGGCGCCGTTGTTTTCTTCGGCGGCATGACGAAGGTGGTCGTTAATGAGTTCACAGGAGGTGGGCGCCAATGTTGGTTACTTGTTCCTAATTGCCATACACAGTTGAAAACAAGGCGACATAATGTTAAAAAGATGATCAACCTTCATCCTCAAGCAGTTGTCTCTCCGAAGCAACTCCTTCGAAGACGAAAGTTGGGATTTTAGCCGAATGAATCAAACATCAACATATAAATGATTATGCAAGGAATGTAAAGAAGTTAAATATATTAACTTATCTAAGATATTTTCATATCTCATTTTTCCTTTCTCATATAATGAATTTACAATCGTACCTTTGTTTCCACAAAGAGAATTAGAAAGAAGGTAATCTTGAGAATAGTTTACACAAGACAATTATCCAGTCCGCCCTTCTAAAAGATAATTTATGCAGGGCACTGTTCATCTATTTATAGTGGAACATACAGTTTCGAATGAAATTACATGTATGCCCATTGGAACAGTACATAAGATTTACAAACGACATGTGGGCAATATTGTCTTCGGCATCTAGCATTCAGGATAACACATTCTTTCGTTATCATCTCCTTGTGTCGTTATGACGAAGCTAGCTTCTTCATATTTCTCCACGTTTTGTATCGAAGGTGTTTCATCGCCAAAGCTCCTGCAACACTTAATAACATGTTGACAGTCAATAGTTAAATATTTCTTAAGTACCTTCGAAAGACAAAGGACCCAAAAGAAAACGTTGGAAATATGGAGGCCGTCCTATTTTTATAGTTTTACTGTTGTGTTTACCTTAATTTATACTCTTACTCCCTCTGTTTCGTTTTAGTTGTCGCTGGATAGTGCAAAATTGAACTATCCAGCGACAACTAAAAAGAAACGGAGGGAGTATATGTTAACGTGGATTAATATAGAGAGGTTAGTTAATTTTCTAACGTAATCAACTTTAATACATGTGGACAGAGAGAGAGATATGAATACTGTAAGCTCCAACGCTACAGCAACCCAGTAGCCTAATCCATAAAGTAGATTCTAACTTAGCCTAAATAAAATGATCGGTTCAAATGGCGTATTTGCAGTTATCCTTTCTCTGGAACTGAGGTAGCAGAAGCGTAGCACCAACCACCAAGATGATGGATGTGGATTCAGCATGCGCATATATGCATGGAGATTGGAGGTACGGTACAACATACTCTCTTCTTTCTAAATTATAAGACGTCTTGGTATTTTTAGCATATATCTAGACATAATTTATATCAAGATGATAGCTTATATAATTTATATTTAGATATGTAGTAAAAATTATAGATTTTAAAACTAAAATGTTTTTATAAATTAAAACGGACCAGGTACATGTGTGTCACCTGGCAACGCATGTGAGGGCATGTGGTCGGCTGATCGCCCATTTGGCACTTCTGTCTGATCGATGTGTCAGCAGTGCTGTGTGTACTAGCGTAGCCACGTGCTTTCTCTATCTTTTAACTATAGCTCTTATTTTTCGTGTAAACATAATTAATTTTTACAAAACATATGAAAAATATTAATATTATTATGATTTTTAATTAGTATTATTAGACACGTAGTTAATTTTGTTTTTATGATAACATTATTTAGAGATATAAATACTGCTAATATTTTGTTTTTTTTCTTAAAAACAACTTGACCAGCATAACCATACAGAAACCGAGCGAGTAGTCTGCTGACATGCCAGCCCAGATGAACATACGTGTCTTAATTAGGGAGCTAATATAATTAATTGTAAACTATTAGTATTTCTTTTGCGAAGATAACGTAAGTATTCTTCGATATAAACGTAAACTATCACTGCTACGCTACTATATAGTATAGATGGTCTAGAAGCCTATACAAAACGAATCTACCTAATAAGAAGATATTTAAAACCTGGCAGGTATAAGCATGACAACATGCATCATGTGGTCTATCCAGATAAGTTTGCTGACGATCCATGCAATAAAATTCTAAAATCTATCAATCGATTATATCAAGGGGTGTTTGAATACACTAAAACTAAAACTAATCACAACGGGAGCTACAGTAATTTTCGGTGGCCAGAAACCGCCGAAAATAAGGCCTTTGCCGCCAAAAATAAGCTATTTTCGACGGCCTTAGACTTATTTTCGGCGGTTTCTGGCCGCCAGAAAAAATCAGCCGAAAATAACCCTTTATTTTCGGCGGTCCGCTGATCAGCCACCGAAAATAATTGTTGACTATCGACGGCTAACACGTGGCCGCCGAAAATAAGCTATTTCCGACGACCAGCTGCTTATTTTCGGCGGTCTACTTAGACCGCCGAAAATTAATAATTTCAGACAAAAAATTAAAAAAAATGCAAAAAATAACAGAAAATTCATCAACATTTTAATCACAATAAAATAACAAAAATATAAATCCACAATTGCACAATTCACAAATAGTCCACAATATAAAGTTAGAGTCCATTACAACATCCGAGTTCACAAATAGTCCATACTACATAAAGTTCACAAATAGTCCATTACAACGCACAATTCGGCACAAAACTAAACCATCACATATCGGGGTCGTTGGAGTTGTGACCACTACCTCCAGAAGCGAAAAACTTGTTGACGAAGTCGTGTAACGGGTTTGAATTCTAAAGGAAAAAAGAAAACATTAATAACGGCAGCGTTTACATGCATGATCACTATTCAAACAAATTATTTTTCAAACTAACCTCTCCTGGAGCGGTTGTGTCAGAGGCCGCCGAAAATAGGACTATTTTCGGTGGATATGTCAGACCGCCGAAAATAGCAACTTATTTTCGGCGGCCCTCCCCTGACCGCCGAAAATAGTGGGGGCCGCCAAAAACGATTGTAGCTCTTGTTGTGAATAGTTAGTTAGCTAAAAATTGTTAGTAAAATTAGCTAGCTAACAAATAACTACCTAACTATTAACTAATTTACTAAAAATAGCTAATAACTGAACTATTAGTTAGGATGTTGGGATATCTTAACTAATTTGAGTCACTAACTATTAGTTTTATATATATTTGGAGAAACACGACACATGTGCGTACATACCTTCCTCACGTATGTATGTATGATACCGAATCCATTATATATTTTTTCTGATGTATGTATTTGGCACCTCGTGTGCACACATGCTTCCAAAACGGGGTAAAAAACCCTATTGTGCTGGGCCCTTTATCCACCACGTCTACCTAGACAGTGAAATCATACACCCACGTCGACTTAATCATTACGTGGGTTCAATGATTGCTGGGCCCTAGACTTGGTTCTCTGATAGACTCTGAAGTTGAGCCCACATATGCCAACCCGCCGCCCGATATTCATATAGGCGAGCCGACAGCAACTGCATGTGCATACACGCCCAGCTGGTCTCCGGCGACCGAGTAGGCAAGTGTCCGTGGGCCATATGACATCATGAAATGGACTGGCATGGTGGGCCCACCAACAGTGACATATACATCGATAGACCTGCTCACACACGTGAACGAGCTAGGACGAGATAGCATAGCTACTAGTACTAGCCTAATGAATGAATCACGATATGAGATCGTTATCGTGCAATTATCTTGATGCTCATGCTTTCGATCGGTTAGGGGCGGTTGCCACACCTTCCCCCACCACCTTCTTCCTTAGCTCCGGTTGTTCCCCACTTTGGTTCGGTCCAGTAGCAGCCTATTTAAGGCCCAACCTTCCCACACTCATCCATGCTGAATTACTAGTGCCATGCATGTTTTCTGATCGATCCTTGACGTTAGAGGTGTGATCAATCGAGAACGATTGAATGGACAATTAGGTTTTATTAATCCATTCTTGACATTGGCGAAGTGAAAGTCAGCTAGAGGGGGTGAATAGACGAAATCTGAAATTTATAAACTTAAACACACACTAAGGCCGGAGTTAGCGTTAAAATTAAATTTGAGTGCGGAAGATTGTTTCTCTTGCTAAGAGTTGCTCAATTGATGCGGATGACGTTTGGGAGCAAACTCAAATCAATATTAGTAAGGAAACTTTAGAGAGAGGAAAGAGGGCAAACAAATCAAGCGAAGATCAATGCAACTGAACACTGTGATTTGTTTTACCGAGATTTGGTTCCAAAGAACCTAGTCGCCGTTGAGGAGGCCACAAAGGCCGGATCTATTTCAACCGTTTCCCTCTCTCAAACGGTCACTTAGACAGGATGAGCTTTCTCCTTAACCACTTGGGTCACTAAGACCCTGCAAGGATCACCACACACTTAGGTGTCTCTTGCTAGCTTTACAAAGCACTTAGAGAAATAAGGATGGGAAGGGAAAAGCAATCCAAGCAACAAGAGCAACAAATGAACACAAAAACTCGGCCAGCGCCAGGGCCGGTAAAAAAACCAAATAGACAAGGAGGAGGTAACAACGCGTACTTCCCATTTGGGCCTTCAGTCCTTGGGCCTCAGATCGCTCGGCCTCCAGATCCTTTGCGAGGGAGTCGGCTCGGGTGGAGGCCTCGGTGGCTTGGCACCGAGACTCGTCTCATTCGCCGGTCACTGCCAGGAGGTTTTCCCTCAACTTCCGCTCCTCCTCCTCCAGCAATGACACCTTTCCCTTCAACGGCCGCACCTCCTCCAGCGGTGCCACCTTCGCACGCACGGCAGCGACCTCGTCCTTCAGCTCCGTGCACAACGAATTCAGGTCCGCCGCCACGGCGCTCTTTAGGGCCAGCTGCTCGTTTGAACGACGCAGCAGACCTTGCTGGTGCTGCAGCATGGCCTAGACGACGTGCTCGCAACGGATGAAGATGGACTTGGCCGCAGATTTCGCCATCAGCCCATGAGAAGAAAAAAACATCACTACACCACTCGTGGAAAGGGATCTCTCATGGAGAGAAGGTACGATTCTCTTACCCAAGCCATAGTCCAAAACTCGGACCATGTAACACCCTGAATTTGGGGGTGTAAAATTTCTTTCTAATGATCACCCAAATTCATGTGTTACTCTTCTCTCTCTCACTCTAGGTTTTATCTCTCTCTAGATCCTCTTCCTTTTTCCCTTTTAAGTAGAATTAGCTTAAAGTTAAGGGGATTTAATTATTTATTTTTGCCAAAACATTATGGGTCATGACCTGTTGCATCATGATGAGCTTAAAATATTCTTCGAAGTGTTGCACATGTTTGAATTTATTTGAATTTGAAACCTAATTTGAATTTTGAATTGAAAACCCTATAGAAAAGAAATAGAAAAGGAATTAGAAAATCCAGATAAAAGGAAAAACGCAAAGCAGCCCAACCGGCCTAGCTCGGCCCAGCCAGGCCACGCGCACGCGCCGCCTGACAGGCGGGCCCCGCCTATCAGCAACTGCTTTCTCTCCCGCTCTCTCTTTCTCTCTCTCTTTCTCTCTCTCTGCCCGTTGGGGCCGACCTATCGGCGCCAGTTGCTTCGCCGCGTGCGTCCCTCCTCTTTTTCTGCCTCGCGGGCCCGGTTCGCCAGGCGCTGAGTCGTTGCCCCGCGCATCCCTCTTCTCTCTCTCTCTCTCTCTCTCTCTCTCTCTGCGCCGTGGACCCTCCCTATCAGTTCCGCCCTCCCCGCGCTCGCTGTGGACCAGCGTGTGCACACTCGCGCACGTCGCCGGATTTCTCGGCCACGACGCCCGCCCACGCGCCCAGCTCCCTTCTTAGAGCCCCGCAAGTGCCTGCACTCGCTCCCCCGCCTCATTTCGCACAGCTTCGCCCTCTCTCGCGCTCTACCCTCGCCGCCAGACGCCGCCGGAGACCCGCGCCCGCGTTCTCGACCATCTAGCTCGCCGGAGACCGCGCCAAGCCTCCCCGAGCTCCGTCGCGAGGTGAGATACCTTTGCCCGTGCTTAATTTCCCTAGTTTCGCTCTGTCCTCGGCCAATTTTGGCATCGCCGGTGCTCGGCCGTGGCGGTCCACCGTGCTCGCGCGGTGGCTGACCAATTTAGCCCGGTCTAGTTCCCCGGTGTAGGTTCCTATGTCACCCCTGCCTCTGCTAAAGCTTTCCCAAGCCTTAGCACGCCTCAAGCCCCCTCCCTGTGGCCGAAATGCCTCACCGGAGTTCCTCCGGTCCGCCCGAGGCCTTCTCCTCGCCGTTCTCCCCTCTCTGCCCTCGGATTCGTGGCCTTTTCCCCGCCATTGAGTTCGTCGTGGCATTCTCTCCCTCTCTGCCCAATCCCGGCCACCCTGGAACCCTCCTAGCACGCGCCTGCCTCAACTCCGGCGACTTCACCGCCGCGGAGAGGAGCAGCGCCGCCCTCAGCCGTTCGCCCCCCCCCCCCCCCCAGTCTGATCTCTCTCGTCTGATCTTGATTGCATGGCCCAGATCGTGGATACCACTTCGCGCACGTGCGCCCTGCCCCCCTGGCCCGCCTGTCAGCACATGCCCGCCCGCGCGCGTGCCCTCGGCCGCAGATCTAATCTCGGTCGTCGGTTTTTGATGTAACGGTTAGAATCACCAGGTACCCCTTCGCGCGACAGTTTTATTAAAGAGACCCTCGATTTGTTTAGAATCAACCTGTCGTCCCTGGTTTTCGCGTGCAGGCCCCTGTATTCTTGCAGATTGAACCCTAGACTTTTAAATATTCACAGAATTAGACCTAATTTCACATTTTGAATTCCCAAACTTGTTTATTTCATATCTTTTGCATATGAACTCCAAATTTAGTGATTCAAATTGCAAAATGGTCATAGTATTATTCTCTGTTCAAATAAATTAGTTCCATTTACACCCTGTGCTTCCTAATTTTATGGATAACTATTAACTAGTATATGTATAGATTTGGTGTATTTAATAAAATAAAAAAGGGAAAACCCTAGAGATTAAAACATGCCTAATCTTGTGAGATTAATAATGTGTATTACATGAATTCATCTCTGTTCTAATTTTTAGGTACAATAAAATAAATTGAACTATGTTATGTATTTGTGAGTAACACTTAGAGAAATAATAATCTATTTCCAAAGAAAGTTGGTCCATGTTATAGTTCATGTTGTACTTTGATCTCATTATCCCCTATTGTGTTTTTAAGATGCATTCCTATGTTTGTAGATGTTTGGTGTGTTGTTCATTTGTACTTTCCAAATGTATTGAATGCATGCTCGCTTTATTTAGACAACAAACAGTCCGATGTTTCTGAGTGTGTTGTTGGAAACCTTCCTGAGCAACAACCTGGTGAAGGCAAGTGTCCTTTGATCCATTATGTCCTACATACTTTATGATTCACTGTCCCGCATTACATTACTTAACCTAAGGATTGACTAGTATGTATTTACCTTATCCTTGTTTACCTTTTTGGGTTATCATGATTAGCATTTTGCTATTGCCTTAACTTAATCAATGAACATGATGTGATTATTTATGATACGATGATGTTATCCCAATAATGATATTGTGATTCTTTAGGGGGCTCAGGCCTTTTTCCTGAGTACCTCTCCGTAAGGACCTGTTCGTGGAGTGACCACCCGGGATAACAGTGCAACCATGAGGGTGGAATGAGACGTCCTTAGCTGATTAATTAGATGAACCTGTGGGTGTAGTTGGCTTTGGCTGAGGGCCATCAATGGGGGCCAGGGCATAGTGCTCGCTCTACCAAGGTTGGGGTGCAGAGGTTCATTCGATTTGGTTTTGTTAGTCACCCACCTTGGGGAGGTGTACTGCGTTTGTACGACTGGCGAAACGTAACGAGCAGCTATGCACCAGGGGAGTCTTTGTAAAGGCTACGTAGTGTATCCCTGGCCATTCACCTCGGTAGTGAAGATCGGGTCTGTACAACCCAGGCTGGGAAGGGATCACGACTCGTGGGTAAAGTGTGAAACCTCTGCAGAGTGTTAGAAACTAGTATATCAGCCGAGCTCACGGTTAAGAGCAGCCTTGGGATCCTCTTTGATTAAAAGAACTTTGGTTACTTTTATTATGATGGTTAACAATTATATTATAAATCTGATCTCTGGTATTTCCTCTTTTGAGGGAGTACTTTTAGGTAATAACTGGGTTTATTATTAAAACTTGGCTCTACTAATAATAATAAATACTTGACCAACTAAAAGCAACTGCTTAACCTCAACCCCACATACAGCTAGTCCACTTTAGCCAAACAGGACATTTGCTGAGTACGTTGATGTGTACTCACCCTTGCTTTACAAACCACCCCACCCCAGGTTGTCCCCATTATACTCAGTGCTCAGGAGGTGATACTGGCAACATGGAGGACTTCGAGGAGTTCCAGGATTACGATGATTTTTAGTTTATCTTAGTGGCAAACCCCCAGTCAGCTGCCTGTGTAGGCTTATCCTCTACGTTTCATTTCTCTGCACTTCAATAGTTATGTTAAAGACAATGGTTATGTAATAGACTATGTGGATGTCTTGGACATCTTGATGTAATTAAAGTACCTTTCCGCTATTTATTTCGAGCATTGTGTGGTGATGTCCAATTATGTAATCGCTGTGTACGTGAGTTCTGATCCTGGCACGTATATGGTTCGCATTCGGTTTACCTTCCAAAACCGGGTGTGACAGACCACATCTGCTTCTCCTCCATGTAGCCGAGGATGAAGTAGGGCAGGCCATCTGTGGCCATCAACATTAGGGTCAGACCCCCCTAGGCCGAGAGGTCTGGCCCGGCGCGAACGATGTCGCTGCTCGCCTCGATAGTGGGAGGAGGCACGACCTGCTCCATAACGGGTTCCTCGCGGGATCGGCCTCATCGATACTTGCCACCTCAGGGCTCCGAACAGCGACCAGGGAGTCGAGGATGGCGCAGTCAGTCCGAGACGGTGGGCGACTCCACGGTCGACGTCGCGTCCGGCACCCCCTCCTCCTCCTCAGAAGAGACGGGGATGGCCACTACCAAAGTCGTTGGAGGCGCCGCAGCCACCTTGTCGACTGTAGCATCATGCCCAGCCTGCCCGATGATGGCAGGTTGGGCCACCTAGGCGTCGAGCCACACGTGCGAGCGGGCCACAACCCCAGCTGACGTCCCCACGCCGGACTTCACCGCCTTAGTGGCAGTAAAGGTCGGCTCATGGGCCTTGCACTTTACGCTAAAGCACAAAGGCAAAAGGTCGTAAGGAGAACTCAAGGACAAAGAAAATACTCCCGCAGTTTAGCGACTTACCCAGACCATGGTACGACGGCTAGCCTCGGCCCCCGGCTCCTCGGGCCCCTCGGCCTTGTCACGGGTACCTGGAGCGAGACGACGGTCCTCTCCTCCATGGGCCCCATAGCAGGCACCTAGGACGGGGCGGTGACCATCTCCTCCATGGCCACCACCTCTTCTGCAACTGCAGGGATAGGACCCGGCTCAGCTAACACCCGCGCCTCGGACAGGGACGTTGTCGCCCCTTGCACGGGTGCGTCCGCACCGCCGGATGGGCCCACTAAGGCCGGCTCGGGCCAAAGCACGGCCTCGGGGAATGAAGCCCAGCCGGATGTCCATCCCCTCATCACCGTCGTCGTTGTCGTCCTCCTGCGTGCTGGGAGAGGGTTCTAGGGGCAACCCTTCCCTCGCCTGTGTGACACCCCAGGTGTCAGTTTCGTGTTATGTCGGGAGATTCATCCCAATCTCGAATGCTCAGTAAAAATTTCTATTTCTCGCTCGCGTATGTCTCTGATTATCCAGACTATTCGTACACATTTCACCGAATTCGGAATTATTCAGTCTCACAGAAGGTCGAATTTGGAGCCTGTTAAAACTTTTATTTCTCGACACGAATGCGAACTCGAAAATCATTCTCGATTTATAAATCTCATATGAAGCTCATTTAATCAAGACTCTCGACTATTGTTAGTTGATCTGTGCCCGAGTCTAATTCCTCGAACTTTGATCCATGTCTGACTATTTAATCCAAATCCGTACTCTCAAACAGAATACTCAGTATGTCGTCCTCTAATTAAATTTTACTCGACTCAGCCTAGTATCTTATCTCTGAATTGAATTCAAAAACCCACTCCGGTAGTGAATTTAAAATATCACGATTCGCCTTCTCCGACTAAAAATCCAAAGCTGATCAAAAGTTGAGAGAAATATTTGTTTCTAAAATAGTGCGTGAGAAAATTTCAAAGCAGAATCTCCAATGTGTTGTCCTCAAATGAATTCTTATCCGACTCGGCTTAATACCCATGTGTTCGATCCGAATTCAAAAATCAACATCGGCAATGATTTTTAAATGTCGCGATTTGTCTCTTTCAATCATAAATCCGAAAGTCGGTCATATCTCAAGATGATTTATTTTCGAATCATGCGCGAGGAGTTATTTTCGAGCGAATTCAAATCAGACTCTCGGCCGAATTAATCGCTCAATCATCCATTCGTCTGAACTCTAGTTCGCTCTATTCTCCGTTGAGACAATTTCCGCATGAGCATTTTATTCCGGAAAATATTTAGCGCAGCCTGATTACGTGTTTTGGGCCAGCCTGGCCCAGCCCACTAAGGAAACCCTAACCCTAGCACATGTCTATAAATACGGACCCCTTCCCTTGCACTTGGTTATTTTGCACTCCCACCCCTCTAAATTTTTCAGCCGCCACTCTCTTCCTCCTCCTCCCACGCGCAGCAGCAGGGCGCCCTTTGTTCCTCCCTGCTCCACGGCAGCAAGCATGGAGCTTGGCTCCTCTCTCCATGGCGCACCTCAGCCCTTCCTCCAGCAGCTCTGCACGCCCCTCCCTACGCAACTCCTCCTAACTGAGCGCCCTCCCTACTCCTAGCGAGCGGCTGCAGCAGGGACTCCCATGGCTGGACCTCTGCTCCTCTCTACACGACGCCCTTCTTCCCCAAGAGCAACGGCTCCCATTCCCCAGCAGCTGCCATGGCCGAGCTCAGTTGCGCGGGCACCTTTTCCCAGGGCCACCGAGCTCCCTGCCCATGGCGCCCATCCCTCCTCCCTCTTCGCTTCCTCAAGTGAGCAGGTCGATCCCCATCCGAGCGTCCCTGTCCATGGCACCCAGAAATTCCAGCAGCAGCTCCACCTTCCCCCGCGCCCTCTCTCCATGGCAAGCAGGCCATTTTCTTCTTCCATGGATGTGCCCTCCCTCCTCTCTGTTTTTGCTATAGCTCAAGCGTAGGAAGTCGCGTCCTTCTTCTTCTCTACGCAGGGCGCCCCTGCTCCATGCTGATGCCCCCTGCTGCTAGCTCTGCACCCATGGCGAGCAGCCCCCCTGCAGCGAGCTCCTCCCTTGCATTGTTGTCGGACGTCGCTGCTACTACCTCGCTCCCTCGTCGCACAGCGAGCTCCACCGCCGACCTACGCAGCTGAATTATTCCCGGCCGTCCCACGCAGCGACGCGCTCCGCTAGGTGCTCGACGAGCTGCCTAGCCGGCCGTCGACCTCGCCAGCGCATCCCCTTCACGCTGTGCTCAAGACACCGTCGTTCTTGCTGTTTTCTTGCGCCAATCGACAGCTGCAGCAGCCCCTCCGTGGCGTGTGCTCCCCTTGCCACGCCTACGGTGCCCGTCGTGCTCCTCCGACTTCGCTTCGGTCTCCCATGCGCGACGATGCGTTCGTCTTCACGCCACATGTGCAGCAACCACAACTGAGGTTTGATATGGTGAGCCGATGTGTTATTTTGTTGTCGGATCGGATATATATGTGGATGCGATAGTTCTTTTGTACGTCGTAGGGATAGGTCGCAGATGTGTTAATTGTTCGCTAAAATATGTTAGTACGGCAAAAATTTGGTAAATTCTAAAGCATGCTCGGTGACTTCCACACTCGGCTAATGAGTTGGTCTAGGATAATTATATTTATGTATTCATCGTTGGTGTAGGTTAAATTAGGTGAAAAATGTAAACGTGACATATAATTGGTGTTTGGAAGATGAGATAGGTTAATTTAGAAAGGTGTGTTATCAAACATATGTGCCGAAGTGCGTTGTAGTAGTGATGGCGTAAGTTGAACCGAAGTGTCCCAAGTACATGTCGTGATATGGTTGTATTTGAGATAGTAAATTATAAATGTTGCGTGATATGAGGTCCGATCGATGTAGTTAAGATTGATTTGGTCGGTAGAGAGGTTGTGACATGCCGAAGTAGTCATCTCTTCCTTTGCGGTTAAGTCGAGGTCATGTGTGATGATGCTATGTACGGGGTGAATGCATTTGTTAAATGTATGTGGTAATTTTAGTGCACTAAATGACTTGAGTAAAAATTGTAAGTCTACTTGTTAGTCCTCATTTGATTAGTTTAACTCTAACAAATGGTAAAGTGTTAGAATAATTCAAGTCTCTAAAACATGGCAATTCTTGAATTATATAGGAGCTGAAATTTAGAAATTTGTTGTTTTCGACTGCACGCAGTGATTTCCTCGTGTTGTATGTTTGATGAATTAAATCATGTTTTCTGTAGAAAAGTCATATAAAAGAGTTGTAGATAACCTTATTATCTTGCTTGTACTAAAATTTGACAGCCATAAACCCGATCGTTTAGGAGTTGTGCTTTTCACAATACCAGCACCTAAATCTGTCGAATTTCTGAACAGATTTCAGAAACTTCAATGGTTGCTTAAGTTAATGTTGAAATCAGTTATTGGTGGTCATAAGAAAGTTGTAGATAACTCTATTATCTTACTTGTGTTAAAATTTGATAGGCGTAAGTCTGATTGTTTAAGAGTTATGCTTTTTACAAATTCAGTAAGTGAATCTGTCCAAATTCTGTACAGATTTCAGAAACTGCATTGTTTGCTTAATTTAATGTTACAATCAGTTCATGGTCGTTATAAGAAAGTTGTAGATGCTTTTCTTATCTTGCTGGTGTTAAAATTTCATAACCATAGGCCTGATAGTTTAAGAGTTATGAATTTTACAAACTGGTTGTTGTGTTCTGTCCACCGTCAGAACAGATTTCGAAAACTATGTTGTTTGATTTAGATAAACATTGAATCTCCATGTAGTTCATCTAGGAACTCATCAATAACTGGAGCATTTCAGCTCCAAATTCTGTACAGATTTCAGAAACTGCATTGTTTACTTAATTTAATGTTACAATCCGTTCATGGTCGTTATAAGAAAGTTGTAGATGCTTTTCTTATCTTACTGGTGTTAAAATTTCATAACCATAGGCCTGATAGTTTAAGAGTTATGAATTTTACAAACTGGTTGCTGTGTTCTGTCCACCGTCAGAACAGATTTCGAAAACTGTGTTGTTTGATTTAGATAAACATTGAATCTCCATGTATTTCATCTAGGAACTCGTGTGTTGCTTGATTGAATCTCCATGTAATCCATGTAGTGCATTGAGATGACCATAGTCCACACATAACCTATAGGTCTGATCCTTTTTCTTGACCAGGATTATAGAAGAAGAGAAGGCACTCTTGCTTGGCTACACAATTCCTGACTGGAGCATTTCAGCTACTTGCTTCTCAATTTCGTCTTTAAGAGCAGGTGCATACTGATATGGTCTCATTTGGACAGGTCGAGCTCCTGGCAACAAAGGAATTTGATTATCGCAATCTCGTATAGGAGGCATTCCTTTAGGGAGCTCGAAAATGGCAGCAAATTGTTGAATAATGTCTTGAACCTGAACAGGTAAGCTAGCATAGATATCATGTTCCTTATCAGACAACTCCAACATATTGCACATTTGTACTACTGAATTTGTCATCACTGAAGAAGATATACCACGCAGTGTAGCTGAAGATTCTTGAAAAGGAATATGAAGCCACTTTTGGGACCAATTAACCAGCATAGGGCTGTGAGCTTCGAGCCAATCCATCCCTACTATGAGATCATATGTAGACAGGGGCAGCACATGAAGTGTGGACGAAAAAGACACTCCCCCAATAGACCATGAAGCATCCACCAATTCCGAGCAGCAAGTAATTTGTGACCCATTGGCCACATAAACATTCACAGGCGTCTTCATGGTTGACACTCCTGTCAACTGGTCTGCTACCATTGTGTTGAGAAATGTATGAGAACTTCCTGAGTCCAGGAGTGCTAGCACATCGATATCTCCAATATGGCCCACAAAGCGCATAGTACGTGGAGTAGATATCCCTTTCACAACTGCTTGAGACGACGAGTTAGCTTCAGACGACGATAACATTTTAGTCTCAGGCAATGAAACCATCTGCCACAATTCTTCCACCATCTGCAACTGGACTGTTTCAGCACATCGATGTCCTCGAGAGTAAGTCATCCCACACTTGTAACAAAGCCCTTGGACTTTTGGATAAGCATACAGAGCTGCCATCTTGTTGTCTGCAGAAGATGTTGTTGAAACTTGCTTAACTTCTTTAGAAGATGGGGCCTAGACTCCTACTGATGGAGGTGGGCCTGATGCGGAAAACCATAATATGGCTTCTTATAATCCCGCTTCTTTCCAAGATCACCCGCTTCTTCCTGCAATTGAGCAAGCACAACAGCAGTATCGAAATCGGATGAGCGTTGTAACATTACCACAGCTTTAATATCGTCTTTAAGACCATCAACAAATTTCAAAGTATAATACAATGGGTCTGGCATGGTATGGTATACATTAAGCTGATCGATTAACTAGGCAAACTCCTCCACATAAGACGACACAGTGCCCATCTATAGGATATGAAACAGTCGTCTGAGCAAGGATTGGTGTTGATTTTTGGCAAACCTATCCTGAATTAGGTGGAAAAATTCCCCCCAAGAAATGTGTGAAAGCCTGAACTCTATAGACTGTAACCACCTCGCAGCTGGACCGTTAAACTGCATATATGCAACCTGAACCCACACACTAGGATCCACTGTGTACATGTGAAATAGGCCTCACATTAGGGTTGCCACAGCTTAGGGTTCTCTCCATCAAACATCGGAAAGTTCAACTTCGGAAGATTGCCCAAGGAACTCAAACTTGGCGGACCCTGACCATAACCCCCCAAAAAATCCCAGTACGTCTGATTCATCGCAGGCGCATATTCCTCATGGTACTAAAATGGTACATGGTGATGGAAGGGAGCCTGATCATGTGTACCATTGTTCGGGAGTTGGGTTTGGAATGACTCCCCAAAACCAAACTCCCGAGGATGTGGAACATAGCCTTGCTGTCTCGGGTCGTCGACGCGTGGCATGGCTGCAGGTGGGCGCTGCGCCTTCGACTTGAACTAACACATGGTCGCTCGATTGTCCGATTTGTCCCGCTCCAGGATGTGAGAAACTCTGGCGAGTTCCGAGCGCACTGCATCTACAAACATCTAAATCATCTCAACCGAGCCCTCCATCCTTGGGCGCCAAGACTCGAACACCTTGGTGACATTCTCCAACGCCGCCAGACGGGTGGAGGCATGCACCACCATGTTGTTGACGCGCTCCTGCTGGGCTGCCTGCATCTCCGTAATCTGGGTATCATTGTCTGACCCAGTTTATCGTGCAGCTTGGCGATGTTCTCCGTGTTGGCATGGACCGCCTTCTCCAATCCACCCCATCGGTGGTTCTGGGGCTCCAAACGATCACAGAGTTGCTGCAGAATCTTGGACAGGGCGACCAAGGTCTTGGACTGCGTCTCGATGGACTTGGACTGCGCTGCGATCGTCGTGGCCAGGTTGGGATCTAACGCCCCGCCATCTTCGCACTCCTGGTGAAGTGGACGAAGTCCGCCAGACCAAAATGGTCTTTGATACCACTTGTCAGCACTCTTGGTTGCCGACGGCTAGCCAAACTACTCGGGTGGAGTTTTGTCTTACTAATGATCAAAAACTGTCCAGGAACTAATACTCTCTAGTATTTATTACAGACACCAATATGGGTCGTACGACTCAACGAATCCATTCTGCTCCTGAAATCCTCGAGCTGGGCTTGCGGCTTCTGTGGCCCAACAACTCACACCTGTTGTCCGGCGCTTGAATCACTTGCCTCCTTCTCTACACCATTGTCGGGGACCATAATTAGGGGTACCCTCAAGACGCCTAATTCTCAGCTGGTAACCCCCATCAGCATAAAGCTGCAGAGGCCTGATGGGTGCGATTAAGTCAGGGATCAGTCCATACGAGTGATTCGATCACGCTTCACCCGAGCCTAGCCTCGGACTCGGGCAGCCGACCTCGAGGGACTTCCGTCTCGCCCGAGGCCCCCCTTTTAACGGCGGACACATCTCCGGCTCGCCCGAGGCCTTGGCTTCGCTAAGAAGCAACCCTGACAAAATCGCCGCACCGACTGACCAAGTTGCAGGAGCATTTAACGCAAAGGTGGCCTGACACCTCTATCCTGACGCGCGCCCCCCGGCAGAGCCGAAGTGACCGCCGTCACTCCGCCGCTCCACTAACCGGTCTGACAGAAGGACAGCGCCGCCTGCGCCACTCCGACTGCAGTGCCACTCGACAGAGTGAGTCTGACAGGCAGTCAGACCTCGCCAGAGGCGCCATAGGAAACTCCGCTCCGCCCGACCCCAGGGCTCGGACTCGGGCTAAGACCCGGAAGACGGGAACTCCGCTCCGCCCGACCCCAGGGCTCGGACTCGGGCTAAGACCCGGAAGACGGCGAACCCCGCTCCGCCCGACCCCAGGGCTCGGACTCGGGCTAAGACCCGGAAGACGGCGAACTCCGCTCCGCCCGACCCCAGGGCTCGGACTCGGGCTAAGACTCGGAAGACGGCGAACTCCGCTCCGCCCGACCCCAGGGCTCGGACTCGGGCTCGACCCCGGAAGACGACGAACTCCGCCTCGCCCGACCCCAGGGCTCGGACTCCGCCCTGGCCTCTGCCGAACGACTTCCGCCTCGCCCGACCCAAGGGCTCGGGCTCGGCCTCGGCAACGGAAGACAGATTCGACCCCAGCTTCGGAGGAACGCCCACGTCGCCCGGCTTCAGGCGCGGGCCCGCCCACGTCAACAGGGAGCGCCATCATCACTCTACCCCGAGCCGACTCGGGCCGCAGAGAGCAAGACCGGTGTCCCATCTGGCCAGCTCCGCCAGATAGGCAATGATGGCGCCCCGCGTGCCCTGTGACGATGGCGGCTCTCAGCTCCCTTACGGAAGCAGGGGGACGTCAGCAAAGACTCGACCGCTCTGACAGCTGTCCCTCCGCCAAGCTCCATTGCTCCTCCGACAGCCACGACATCACACCAGCAGGGTGCCAAGATCTCTTCGACTGCCACATTGGCATGTACTTAGGGCGCTAGCTCTCCCTCCGCTAGACACGTAGCACTCTGCTACACCCCCATTGTACACCTGGCTCCTCTCCTTACGCCTATAAAAGGAAGGACCAGGGCCTTCTCAGAGAAGGTTGGCCGCGCGGGACCGAGGACGGGACAGGCGCTCTCTTGGGGCCGCTCGCTTCCCTCACCCGCGTGGACGCTTGTAACCCCCCTACTGCAAGCGCACCCGACCTGGGCGCGGGACGAACACGAAGGCTGCGGGACTTCCACCTCTCTCACGCCCGTCTCCGGCCACCTCGCCTCTCCCCCCTTCGCGCTCGCCCACGTGCTCGACCCATCTGGGCTGGGGCACGCAGCACACTCACTCGTCGGCTTAGGGACCCCCCGGTCTCGAAACGTCGACAGTTGGCGCGCCAGGTAGGGGCCTGCTGCGTGCTGACGAACAGCTTCCCGTCAAGCTCCAGATGGGCAGTCTCCAGCAACCTCTCCGGCCCGGGACGGTGCTCCGTTTCGGGAGTCTTGAGTTCATGTCCTTCGACAGCAGCTACGACATGATACTCCTTCCACCGCCGCGCGACAACAACAATGGCGGCCGACAACCCGCCCACCGGCGGCGGAATCGACGACATCTTCCCCGCGTTGCGGAAGAACAACATTCGAGCTCGCTCCGTCCTCTCCCCCGCCAACGGAGGAGGAGGCGGGGCAACCAAGGCCAAGCGGGAGGCCGCGCTTCGTCGGCCGTCGAGCGAATCGACGCCCCCGACGCCCCGACGGAAGGCACGCCGGGCGTCGACCTCGCGTTCGAGACGAAGGCAAGCGCCGTCCCCCCGCGACACGCTGATCCCGAGCAAGAAGACGACGCCAGCGCGCTCGCGGAAAGCTTGCAGGACGTCGCCCTCGTACCTGAGATGACGGCGCAACCAGTCCCCGATGTGACTACGTCGCTCCGCGTCAACCAAAAGGTACTGACTAATTCCCATCTTACGTCATTTCGACTCGGCCTCAACCCGCCTAGCAACCTTGCTTTGGCGGGCGCTCTCATTGAGGCGAGTGCAACCCCACTGGGGTTTCATATGCGGTCGCCTTGGGACCGGTTGACGGACGTCTCGACCTACGGGCCCTCTGGGTCCGAGGAAGATGACGATCCCAGCATCCGTTGGGATTTCTCTGGACTTGGCAACCCCAGTGCCATGCGGGACTTCATGACCGCATGTGACTACTGCCTCTCCGACTGTTCCGACGGTAGCCGCAGCCTTGACGACGAGGGCTGCGGCCCAAGCCGCGAATGTTTCCACATCGAGCTAGAGGATCCCTCCGAAGGCAACCATCTCGGCATGCCGGTGGACGGTGATCTTCCTAGGCCGGTGCCTCGCGCCGACATCCCGCGGGAGCTAGCTGTGGTCCCCGTTCCGGCGGGGGGTCACGACCCACAGCTCGAGCAAGTCCGCGGGGCGCAGGCCAGGCTCAACGAGGGAACAGGAGCGCTTGAGCCGATCCGACGGGACGTCGGGCAGGTATGGGCGGGCCAACCCTCGGCCGGAGAAATACGTCACCTGCCCCAAGGTCTCCAGCACCGCGTCGCCAACGATGTAAGGGTCAGGCCGCCGCCCGCATCCAGCGGGGTTGGTCAGAACCTGGCAGCCGCAGCGATGCTCCTCCGCGCGATGCCGGAGCCATCAACTACCGAGGGTCGGCGAATCCAGGGAGAGCTCAAGAATCTCCTGGAAGGCGCTGAGGCCCGACGGGCCGAGAGCACTGCCTCCCGAAGGCAGGGATACCCCTCGGAACCTCGTGCCGCGACTTCCCGATTCATGCGGGAAGCCTCGGTCTACACCGGGCGCACGCGCAACACCGCGCCTGCGGCCCCGGGCCACCTCGGCAACGAGCACCATCGACGCGACCGTCGGGCCCACCTCGACGAAAGGGTGCGCCGAGGCTACCACCCCAGGCGTGGGGGGCGCTACGACAGCGGGGAGGATCGGAGTCCCTCGCCCGAACCACCCGGTCCGCAGGCCTTCAGTCGGGCCATCCGACGGGCGCCGTTCCCAACCCGGTTCCGGCCCCCGACTACTATCACGAAGTACTCGGGGGAAACGAGACCGGAACTGTGGCTCACGGACTACCGCCAGGCCTGCCAACTGGGTGGAACGGACGACGACAACCTCATCATCCGTAACCTCCCCCTGTTCCTCTCCGACACTGCTCGCGCCTGGTTGGAGCACCTGCCTCCGGGGCAGATCTCCAACTGGGACGACTTGGTCCAAGCCTTCGCCGGCAATTTCCAGGGCACATACGTGCGCCCCGGGAATTCCTGGGACCTCCGGAGCTGCCGGCAACAGCCGGGAGAGTCTCTCCGGAACTACATCCGGCGATTCTCGAAGCAGCGCACCGAGCTGCCCAACATCACCGACTCGGATGTCATCGGCGCGTTCCTTGCCGGCACTACCTGCCGTGACCTGGTAAGCAAGTTGGGTCGCAAAACCCCCACCAGGGCGAGCGAGCTGATGGACATCGCCACCAAGTTCGCCTCTGGCCAGGAGGCGGTTGAGGCTATCTTCCGAAAGGACAAGCAGCCCCAGGGCCGCCCATCGGAAGAGGCTCCCGAGGCATCTACTCCGCGCGGCGCCAAGAAGAAGGGCAAGAAGAAAACGCAATCGAAACGCGACGCCGCTGACGCGGACCTTGTCGCCGCCGCCGAGTACAAGAACCCTCGGAAGCCCCCCGGAGGTGCAAACCTCTTCGACAAGATGCTCAAGGAGCCGTGCCCCTATCATCAGGGGCCCGTTAAGCACACTCTCGAGGAATGCGTCATGCTTCGGCGCCACTTCCATAGGGCCGGGCCACCCGCGGAGGGTGGCAGGGCCCACGACGACGACAAGAAAGAAGATCACCAAGCAGGAGAGTACCCCGAGGTCCGCGACTGCTTCATGATCTACGGTGGGCATGCGGCGAATGCCTCGGCTCGGCATCGCAAGCAAGAGCGCCGGGAGGTCTGCTCGGTGAAGGTGGCGGCGCCAGTCTACCTAGACTGGTCCGACAAGCCCATCACCTTCGACCAGGCCGACCACCCCGACCACGTGCCGAGCCCGAGGAAATACCCGCTCGTCGTCGACCCCGTCATCGGCGACGTCAGGCTCACCAAGGTCCTGATGGATGGGGGCAGCTGCCTCAACATCATCTACGCCGAGACCCTCAAGCTCCTGCGCGTCGATCTGTCCTCCGTCCGAGCAGGCGCTGCACCCTTCCACGGGATCATCCCTGGGAAGCGCGTCCAGCCCCTCGGACGACTCGACCTCCCCGTCTGCTTCGGAACGCCCTCCAACTTCCGAAGGGAGACCTTGATGTTCGAGGTGGTCGGGTTCTGAGGAACCTACCACGCGGTACTGGGAAGGCCATGCTACGCGAAGTTCATGGCCGTCCCCAACTACACCTACCTGAAGCTCAAGATGCCGGGCCCCAACGGGGTCATCACCGTCGGCCCCACGTACAAACACGCGTTCGAATGCGACGTGGAGTGCGTGGAGTACGCCGAGGCCCTCGCCGAGTCCAAGGCCCTCATCGCCGACCTGGAGAACCTCTCCAAAGAGGTGCCAGACGTGAAGCGCCATGCCGGCAACTTCGAGCCAGCGGAGACGGTTAAGGCCGTCCCACTCGACCCCAGTGGCGACACCTCCAAGCAGATCCGGATCGGTTCCGGGCTCGACCCCAAATAGGAAGTAGTGCTCGTCGACTTTCTCCGCGCAAACGCCGACGTCTTTGCGTGGAGTACCTCGGACATGCCCGGCATACCGAGCGATGTCGCCGAGCACTCGCTGGATATTCGGGCCGGAGCCCGACCCGTCAGGCAGCCTCTGCGCCGATTCGACGAAGAGAAGCGCAGAGTGATAGGCGAAGAGATCCGCAAGCTAATGGCAGCAGGGTTCATCAAAGAGGTATTCCATCCCGAATGGCTTGCCAACCCTGTGCTTGTGAGGAAGAAAGGGGGGAAATGGCGGATGTGCGTAGACTACACTGGTCTCAACAAAGCATGTCCGAAGGTTCCCTACCCTCTGCCTCGCATCGATCAAATCGTGGATTCCACTGCTGGGTGCGAAACCCTGTCCTTCCTCGATGCCTACTCAGGGTATCACCAAATCCGGATGAAAGAGTCCGACCAGCTCGCGACTTCTTTCATCACACCCTACGGCATGTACTGCTATGTCACCATGCCGTTCGGTTTGAGGAATGCGGGCGCGACGTACCAGCGGTGCATGAACCATGTGTTCGGCGAACACATCGGACGCACAGTCGAGGCCTACGTCGATGACATCGTAGTCAAGACAAGGAAGGCTTCTGACCTCCTCTCCGACCTTGAAGTGACATTCCGATGTCTCAAGGCGAAAGGAGTCAAGCTCAATCCTGAGAAGTGTGTCTTCGGGGTGCCCCGAGGCATGCTCCTGGGGTTCATCGTCTCCGAGCGAGGCATCGAAGCCAACCCGAAGAAGATCACAGCCATCACCAGCATGGGACCCATCAAGGACTTAAAAGGCGTACAGAGGGTCATGGGATGCCTCGCGGCCCTGAGCCGCTTCATCTCACGCCTCGGCGAAAGAGGTCTGCCTCTGTACCGCCTCTTAAGGAAGACTGAGTGTTTCGCTTGGACCCCTGAGGCCGAGGAAGCCCTCGGGAACCTGAAGGCGCTCCTTACAAAGGCGCCTGTCTTGGTGCCCCCAGCTGATGGAGAAGCCCTCTTGGTCTACGTCGCCGCGACCACTCAGGTGGTTAGCGCCGCGATTGTGGTCGAGAGGCAAGAGGAAGGGCATGCATTGCCCGTTCAGAGGCCAGTCTACTTCGTCAGCGAAGTACTGTCCGAGACCAAGATCCGCTGCCCACAAGTTCAGAAGTTGCTGTATGCTGTGATCCTGACAAGGCGGAAGTTACAACACTACTTCGAGTCTCATCCGGTAACTGTGGTGTCATCCTTCCCCCTGGGGGATATCATCCAGTGCCGAGAGGCCTCGGGCAGGATCGCAAAGTGGGCGGTGGAAATCATGGGCGAAACAATCTCGTTCGCCCCTCGGAAGGCCATCAAGTCCCAGGTGTTGGCGGACTTCGTGGCCGAATGGGTCGACACCCAGCTGCTGACGGCTCCGATCCAACCGGAGCTCTGGACCATGTTTTTCGACGGGTCGCTGATGAAGACGGGAGCCGGCGCGGGCCTGCTCTTCATCTCGCCCCTCGGGAAGCACCTACGCTACGTGCTACGCCTCCATTTCCCGGCGTCCAACAATGTGGCTGAGTACGAGGCTCTGGTCAACGGGCTGCGGATCGCCATCGAGCTAGGGGTCAGACGCCTCGACGCCCGCGGTGACTCGCAGCTCGTCATCAACCAAGTCATGAAGAACTCCCACTGCCGCGACCCGAAGATGGAGGCCTACTGCGATGAGGTTCGACCCCTGGAAGACAAGTTCTACGGGCTCGAGCTCAACCACATCGCTCGGCGCTACAACGAGACTGCGGACGAGCTGGCTAAAATAGCCTCGGGGCGAACAACGGTTCCCCCGGACGTCTTCTCCCGGGATCTACATCAACCCTCCGTCAAGATCGACGACGCTCCCGAGCCCGAGGCACCCTCGGCACAGCCCGAGGCACCCTCGGCACAGCCCGAGGTACCCTCGGCCCCTGAGGGCGAGGCACTGGACGTCGAGGAAGGGCAGAGCGGGGCCACGCCTGATTGAGATTGGTAGGCCCCGTACCTGCAATATCTCCGCCGAGGAGAGCTACCCCTCGACCAAGCCGAGGCTCGGCGGGTAGCGCGACGCGCCAAGTCGTTCGTCTTGCTGGGCGATAAGGAGGAGCTCTACCACCGCAGCCCCTCGGGCATCCTCCAGCGATGCATCTCCATCGCCGAAGGTCAGGAACTCCTGCAAGAAATACACTCGAGGGCTTGCGGCCATCACGCAGCACCTCGAGCCCTTGTCGGGAATGCCTTCCGGCAAGGCTTCTACTGGCCAACGGCGGTGGCTGACGCTACTAGAATTGTCCGCACCTGCGAAGGGTGCCAATTCTATGCGAAGCAGACCCGCCTGCCCGCTCAGACTCTGCAGACGATACCCATCACCTGGCCCTTTGCTGTATGGGGTCTGGACCTCATCGGTCCCTTGCAGAAGGCGCCCGGGGGCTACACGCACCTGCTGGTCACCATCGACAAATTCTCCAAGTGGATCGAGGTCCGACCCCTGAACAGCATCAGGTCCGAGCAGGCGGTGGCGTTCTTCACCAACATCATCCATCGCTTCGGGGTCCCGAACTCCATCATCACCGACAACGGTACCCAGTTCACTGGCAAAAAATTCCTGGATTTTTGCGAGGATCACCACATCCGGGTGGACTGGGCTGCCGTGGCTTATCCCATGTCGAATGGGCAAGTAGAGCGTGCCAACGGCATGATTCTACAAGGGCTCAAGCCCCGGATCTACAATGGCCTCAACAACTTCGGCAAGCGATGGATGAAGGAACTCCCCTCGGTGGTCTGAAGCCTGAGGACAACGCCAAGCCGGGCCACGGGTTTCACGCCGTTCTTCCTGGTCTACGGGGCCGAGGCCATCTTGCCCACTGACCTGGAATACGGCTCCCCGAGGACGAGGGCCTACAACGATCAAAGCAACCAAGCTAGCCGAGAAGACTCACTGGACCAGCTGGAAGAGGCTCGGGACAAGGCCTTACTACACTCGGCGCGGTACCAGCAGTCCCTGCGACGCTACCACGCCCGAGGGGTCCGGTCCCGAGACCTCCAGGTGGGCGACCTGGTGCTTCGGCTGCGGCAAGACGCCCGAGGGAGGCACAAGCTCACGCCCCCCTGGGAGGGGCCATTCGTCATCGCCAAAGTGCTGAAGCCCGGAACATACAAGCTGGCCAACAATCAAGGCGAGATCTACGGCAACGCCTGGAACATCAAACAACTACGTCGCTTCTACCCTTAAGATGTTTTCAAGTTGTTCATATACCTCGCACCCACGCAAAGTTTAGTCATCAAGGAAGGGTCGGGCTCGCCTCGGCAAAGCCCGACCCTCCCTCGGGGGCTAAAAGGGGGGAGACCCCCTCTGCGTCGAATTTTTCCTCGAAAAAGGACCTCTTTTTAGCAGAATTTCTTTCGTGCTTTTTGACTACTTCGAAAAGCGGATCCTGGAAACGACGGAGTACACGTAAGCAGCCAAGGCTGACCGAGCCGAGGGACTCCTACGCCTCCGGGATACGGATACCTCACTCATCACCTTCTGCGATAAGTAACTCGCGTTCGGATAAAGCGACTCCGTGGACCGAACAAGTCTTCACGTTCGGAAGCTCTTCTGCCGAGGCGGTCCTTCAAGCCTTCTCGACTGAATCGGTGACAGGGCCTCATGGACGGGCGAAAGTACGCGTAAGCGGCAAGGCCGACCGAGCCGAGGGACTCCCACGCCTCTGGGATACGGATACCTCACTCATCACCTTCCACGAGAAGCAACTCTCGCCCACGCAAACATCCCTGTTACCGACGGAAAGTCCAGATGCTCGAAATAAGAGGAAAGAAGACGCGACTTTACAACACAGCGAGGGTGTGTTTTCTGGCCTCGCCGGTCGCAGAAGGCGCACGCTACAAGACAATCTGATCCTGCAGGCTCGGGTCTTCACGCTGAAGGGGGCCGTAGCACCCTCGGCATCGACGACGCCTTCAGCGAGGTCCGACCCAGCCTCGGACGGCGGCGCGGTCAGGGACTTCTCCGGGAATCCGGCCCGAGCAGGCGGCTCGGCCGGTTACCCCCGGGGCCTCGACCAACCATCTTCCAAGGGCGCCAGCCCGACCCGGGACCTCGGCTGACCGACTCCGGCGTCGGCCCCGCTGACGGGCAACCCGGCTAGGCTCCGGCCAACCAGGTTCCCATTTTCGAGCCAACTCCGCCTCTGTTCGTACTGATATCGCTACCCCTGGCCTCGGCTCATCGAAGAGCGGCCGAGGGGTCTCTTTAACTAAGCTAGAGGAGCCTCAGACAACAAGGCCGATCGAGCCGGGGGATTCCTACGCCTCCGGGATACGGATACCTCACTCGTCACCTTGACACGGGGCGACTCATGCTTGGTGAAGCGGTTCAGATAATCGACAGGCGAGACTTAGTGCTCGAAAATGAGGGAAAAACACGGCTCCATACATGTTCAGGCCTCGACAGCCACAATGAACAAAAACACTGGCATTCGAAGTGCCATTACAAACGGAACTCCGGTTCCCCCTCCGCAGGTACAAACAACCCCACTCCGAGGGGGAAGGCCTGCGGAGCAACAGAAGACTGACGAGCGGCTCGCCGCCGCCCGTTCTGACTACGACGATAACCACCCCCGCCTCGGGCAGCGAAGCGGCTTAGGTAGCAGCTTCGGGGCAGGTGTTACGATAGGAGGGCTCTCACCCGCAGAGGACGAGAACCAGCCATTCAGGCCGGGAGACGGAGACCCAGGGCTACTGGCGCCCTGCCTATCCCGGCATGGCTGGAGGAAGTCCCCGTGGGACTGAGGGATGCCATTCTCCCCCAGGCGCGGGGGGAAGAAAAAGGCAGCCGACCCATGCGGGGGGCGGCCCCCCGACTCGCCTCATCCTCCATCTTGGCCTGGATGACGAAAATCCTTGAGGCCAAGGGAGGGGTAGAGGCCGCAGCCTGGCTCGCTTTCCCCACCGTCGAACTGGAGGTCACCATCTTGGGTGACCGCTGGTGGAGGGGTGCGGCCAGGCTGCATGATGAAAATCCTTGAAGCCGAACGATGGCTGAAAGGTACCAACTCCCACGGAGTTGCGTTCCTCCAACGAGGAGGCGGAAAGACGGCGGATACCCCCCATCCGGGGGCTTGGAAGATGGAAAGACACGGCGCATAAGGGAGGAAGAAGACATGGTTGCCTTCCGAGAGAGGTCTCCCTCCTTTTAAAGGCAACTCTCCCTACGTGCGCCCCTAAACGCCACGGGCTGAGTCTTCTCCGACACGCTCCAAGGCCCTCCCCTGCGACTCGGGGGCTGGGTCCCGCATGTCATGCAAACCGGCTCAGAGCAGAAGAAGCCAAACCGCCGCGCGTGGTGCGCACAACCGCCCAGCGGTTACAAGCGACCCCCCACTTTTGCCCAGATCAACGGGCGGAAGGGGCGGGCAGCCATGCAGGCGGCATGCAACCGCGCCAGGTGGACGCGCTTCTCCGACTTCTGACACGCCAGCTTGGAAGCCCAGGCCCACGCGTCACGCAACCAGCGCGCCAGTTGCTGCATGCAAGCAACCGCGCCACCGCTTGTGCCACTGTCGCGCCTCTTCGGTTGTGGAGCCTATGCCGCGACTCGAGGCGACCCGGCACACGACCCAGCGGCGCCAGCCTGGCGCGACGGACAATGCGACCGAAAGTGGGCCGGCAGTAATGACGGTGGCAGGCAAGCGGGAGCAGCAGTCACGTCGTCAGCCAGGCTCACGTCCCATCCAGGGACAGCGAGAGAGCCTCCTTCCACGGCGTGAAGACGGTGCGCCCGTGATCCGTCCCTCGAACGGCTCGCGCACGCGCAACGGCCGCCCCGCCAACCACTCGCCCCGTCGCATTAACTCCATGGCGGGACAGGCGGCGTTTCCGACGGGAGAAGCGGACGACGCTTCGCCTTCGCCGTAATGACCGCGCCAAAAAAGGTACGCCACGTCGTTCGATTTCGTATCCTTTTCCTTTTTTCCTCTTTCTCTATCTCTTGCAACAGGGACCGGGAAAGGGGGATACCCCGAAAAGGATCCTTCCCTGTGAAGGAACCGGGCTCCGAGCCCCCCTACTTATCAGAGGTTCGAAGGCTGGCCCTCCGAAGGGTTCAACAGTCGCCTCAGATCGCGTGGGCCCGACACCCACTACTGGTCAGGGGTTCGAAGGCCAGCCCCCCGAAGGGCTCCATGGCCGCCTCAGGCTACTCGGGCTCCGCGCCCATTACTGATCAGAGGTTCGAAGGCTGGCCCCCGAAGGGTTCACAGTCGCCTCAGACGCCGAGCGAGGGATGACCAGGGGTACGTTCGATACATAACCGAGGCTCGGGCTGCGCTCCCGAGGTACCCTAGGACATTTCCGAGACCAGCGGGAGCGATCTTGTAACGGAATCCCATCGGAGGGAGACATCGAGCCCTCGGACCCCGTCGCCAGGGGACCGGGTCCGGCAGATCACCCGCAGGTACTTTTGGGCGTGCCTCTGGGCCCCTAGCCGACCCCCAACGAACGGGGCACGGACGTCCACTCGGATTACCCGCTTGCAGCTCACCGGAGACACCATGTTCGGTGCCCATCAAGGGTAACATGGCGCACTCCCCCCCCTCCTCCTTGCGGAAAGGCGACGTAGGGGCGTATGTAAAAAGTCGAGTCTGTCCCTGATCGTCCTCTCGCCCTGTGCGGAGGCTCGGGGGCTGCTCTCGCAAACCCGGCTCCGGCCAAACCGTTGACAGCGTCAACATACCAGCCCGAGAGCTTGGGCCCCGACCGTGCACCCGGGCTACGGCCAGTTCGCATGAGGGAACGACCAGACCAGCCGAAGCGTTACGCAAGGCATTAAGACCTCGAAGGAGTGAAACCACTCCTCCGAGGCCTCGGGGGCTACACCCGGCGGGTGCGCTCGCGCGCACCCACCGGAACAAAATGCAACCGAGAAAGGCTGGTCCCCCTTGCAAAAAAGTGCGACGAAAGCCTCCAAGCGAGTGCTAACACTCCCTTCGAGGCTCGGGGGCTACTGTCGGGGACCATAATTAGGGGTACCCTCAAGACGCCTAATTCTCAGCTGGTAACCCCCATCAGCATAAAGCTGCAGAGGCCTGATGGGTGCGATTAAGTCAGGGATCAGTCCATACGAGTGATTCGATCACGCTTCACCCGAGCCTAGCCTCGGACTCGGGCAGCCGACCTCAAGGGACTTCCGTCTCGCCCGAGGCCCCCCTTTTAACGGCGGACACATCTCCGGCTCGCCCGAGGCCTTGGCTTCGCTAAGAAGCAACCCTGACAAAATCGCCGCACCGACTGACCAAGTTGCAGGAGCATTTAACGCAAAGGTGGCCTGACACCTCTATCCTGACGCGCGCCCCCCGGCAGAGCCGAAGTGACCGCCGTCACTCCGCCGCTCCACTGACCGGTCTGACAGAAGGACAGCGCCGCCTGCGCCACTCCGACTGCAGTGCCACTCGACAGAGTGAGTCTGACAGGCAGTCAGACCTCGCCAGAGGCGCCATAGGAAACTCCGCTCCGCCCGACCCCAGGGCTCGGACTCGGGCTAAGACCCGGAAGACGGCGAACTCCGCTCCGCCCGACCCCAGGGCTCGGACTCGGGCTAAGACCCGGAAGACGGCGAACTCCGCTCCGCCCGACCCCAGGGCTCGGACTCGGGCTAAGACCCGGAAGACGGCGAACTCCGCTCCGCCCGACCCCAGGGCTCGGACTCAGGCTAAGACTCGGAAGACGGCGAACTCCGCTCCGCCCGACCCCAGGGCTCGGACTCGGGCTCGGCCCCGGAAGACGACGAACTCCGCCTCGCCCGACCCCAGGGCTCGGACTCCGCCCTGGCCTCTGCCGAACGACTTCCGCCTCGCCCGACCCAAGGGCTCGGGCTCGGCCTCGGCAACGGAAGACAGATTCGACCCCAGCTTCGGAGGAACGCCCACGTCGCCCGGCTTCAGGCGCGGGCCCGCCCACGTCAACAGGGAGCGCCATCATCACTCTACCCCGAGCCGACTCGGGCCGCAGAGAGCAAGACCGGTGTCCCATCTGGCCAGCTCCGCCAGATAGGCAATGATGGCGCCCCGCGTGCCCTGTGACGACGGCGGCTCTCAGCTCCCTTACGGAAGCAGGGGGACGTCAGCAAAGACTCGACCGCTCTGACAGCTGTCCCTCCGCCAAGCTCCATTGCTCCTCCGACAGCCACGACATCACACCAGCAGGGTGCCAAGATCTCTCCGGCTGCCACATTGGCATGTACTTAGGGCGCTAGCTCTCCCTCCGCTAGACACGTAGCACTCTGCTACACCCCCATTGTACACCTGGCTCCTCTCCTTACGCCTATAAAAGGAAGGACCAGGGCCTTCTCAGAGAAGGTTGGCCGCGCGGGACCGAGGACGGGACAGGCGCTCTCTTGGGGCCGCTCGCTTCCCTCACCCGCGTGGACGCTTGTAACCCCCCTACTGCAAGCGCACCCGACCTGGGCGCGGGACGAACACGAAGGCCGCGGGACTTCCACCTCTCTCACGCCCGTCTCCGGCCACCTCGCCTCTCCCCCCTTCGCGCTCGCCCACGCGCTCGACCCATCTGGGCTGGGGCACGCAGCACACTCACTCGTCGGCTTAGGGACCCCCCGGTCTCGAAACGCCGACAACCATCGTCACGGTTGCTGACATGTTGCTTGCTTGCTTGCTCGCTATCCACAATGGTCGACTTGTTTATAATGGTCGGCTTTTAGGATCGCTCCTCCTAATTTTGAAAGTATATGTTCTACAATTTTTAGTGGCTAGAATTGAGCGCGTCGGCCGATGGCAAGGCACACACGAAGATGAGACGGGTAGGGCTGAAAACATGGTGGGAAAATCCTATACCGACCGACGTCGTATAGCATAATAGACGACTGTATATTGTATCCTAAAAACATGATCAGGAGATGAAGTGGTAGGCCGATGACTATGGAAACCCATTTAAATCTAGGAAGCACGACGACTATGAAACTTGTAAAAATTTATACTTTATATAGTAGAGATATCATATTAGTGTGAGATCATGGTTGTATTTATTACCTTGAGTTGAACATTTGGAGCGGTTACATGCATGGGTTTTCCCGATTTTAATTATCGATTTCTAATTGTTATCGACTGTATCATTTACCGTCATCTTGTTACTCTCGATTTCATTTTTCGGACCAACGACCTAGTTACCATTTTTAATCTCTACTACTTTAAAGCTTCAATTTTGTGTAGAGTGTGTACTGTGCGATACGTGTAGGTCTATTACTCTTCCCCGCTTGTCATCTAACAATGAGACGTTAATGTTTTGAGAAACCACCCAAGCCCAATAAAACAGAAAGTCGCACAGCGCAACACTCGTATATAGTACTAACTCGTTGGCTAAAGAATGACGAAAGACCAAGCAACCTATAAATACTACCTCGCTAGCTAAAGAATGACGAAAGACCAAACAACCTATAAAAAGAGGGTCGGATTCCTTTTCAACTTATATCTTTTCCAGCTTTTTGACTAAGATACGGAATAATAGTTATTCTTATCAGTTTAATATCTGATATACAAACTATATATTCACTTTTATTATTTTATAGATATCAAATATGATTGTATATGGTTACAACAGGACGGATATTATACTAATTTTAAATTAAAATATAGATTTTAAAGTATCCGAGGTTTTCTAACCGTTCCCGGCAGTTTCAATCCCTAAAGACGGGACAGCTAGCGCCACGCGGGGCCGTCGATCGCAAGGCGCCACCGAGGGCGACGACGTCGCGTCAGCTCGCATCCGTTTCCGCGATGGCAAAATACCTCCGCTCATCACGAGGTCCTGTAGCAGTGTGTCCCAACTCCCAATACTCGGCGCCCAGAGGGGCAACGACCAACCAGAACGTACGCAAGACGCATGAAAACGCGCGCGTGGCGGTCGGCAGGGGCTGGACAAGCAGGCAAAACGAACCAACAGGAAGGAAGGAGATCCAGCAGCATCGGCACACAATAATTGCAATGCACAACACACATCTCCAGCATGACATGTGACCACCAACTAATAAAGCCTCAAAATTATGGGGATTTATCTCTTTCACGTAAACTCAAACAAATAAACTTTAAGAACTAGTTTGGAAACCTAATTTTTTTCGAGGTTTTTTATTTTCTCAAGAGAAATTAGTTTATTTTCGCTTGAGAAATTAGAAATCCTATGAAAAAATAAAGTTACCAAACTAGCTCTAAGGGCTACTTTATAGGGAATTGAAGTGGAAATGAACTAATTTACTCTCTAATCCTCTTCAATCCAGAAGGAGATTGGAGTTAATTTGGAAACCCCATTTTTCCAAAGGATTGTCATTTTCACAAGAAGAATTAGTTCATTTTTCTTTGAGAAAATAGAGTTCCCAAACTAGCACTAACAAGAGTCGCAAAATTTTGACCAACGATGGAAGTTGCAACGGAACATGTATGTAAGGAGGAACGAAAGACAATTTGGTCCATAGAGGGTTGACATGATGAGCCATTTAGCAAAACGGAATGAAATGTTTATTTAACAACGTTTGATTCATTAGTCCCTATTACATACTCGTGGACATTATCAAGGGCCAAAAAATGAGTAGAAACAGGGGGGAAATTAAGCAATATCACATCCTAATTAATACCCAACTCGCAGCAAAGAGAAGACTTGGAGAAATACGCAAATGAATCTGTAAAAAATAGGCAATAGTACATCTTCATTTTTTACATACTTGTGTAAATACCGCAGGTGAGCAGGGTGGGAGTCCTTTCCATGGAAGGAAGAGGTCAGCTTCGACAATCGTCGAATGTTTTTGAGGAGTCGGCAGAGGATAATCAGTCTTGTAAATTGCACCATTAATCACCTTGTAGACAGTAGAGCTGGCGGATATTGCCCGAAGCTGAGGACATAACAACACAAAACAAACCAAGTTTTCAAGAGAAGACACACGAAACTGACTAGTATCATTTTCAGCAAATGTCATTTAGAACCATTGTGCCAAAAAAAAAAGTGGCAGGAGCACTGCTAATTCCTTAGAAGGAAAAAGAAGATATTAGTTTATAAAAACTCAAAAGAAAAATGTATTTTATGGTATCACATACTGTCTAATTTCGGTGACTAATCTAGGTTTACAAATTAAGGTATTCTTCCCAAGGGTAAAGAACTATAGAAATCTGCTTGTGCTGACATGTAATTGCCATATCACTGCATATCTGTTAACCATAATCGGCATAAAATTGCACGACACCAAAGGTTTCTTAATGTAAACCCACAGTTAGTTTCTGCTGAAAAAAACGTGACGATGAGATGCCAGTACGTTACCGTATAACCAATCCTTGAACTGAGCATGAAGGGCAGCTGCCAATTCCCTTTTCCGATTCTCGTCAAGCTGTAGCTCCCGAATCATCTTTTGGATATCTTCCAGAGCAGAACGCTGATAATGAATATAACATACTTAGGAACATGTAACCATTCGGAATACAGCATGGTGAAATATAGAAGTGAACAAACTGTGCCAAGCAATTTTATGAAAATATAGAAGGTACATGTTTTCAAGATATAGAAACAATAACTCCAAACATCATTCATCTTATTGGATTAGGCTGGATCCAATGCAGGTCGGTACTACCTGCTGACGCAGCCCGGTCAGCAGTAGGTATCGACTGCGCCAGCCCCCACGCCGGTCAGTTCAGCCGGTCGGTTGACAGGGCTGACGACCGATCGACTGGGGTCAATACCGACCGTGTTGGGTCGTGGTCCAATCGGTACCTACCAGCGCTACCGACCAGTTGTTGGACGGTCGCGTTGGTATCGACAGACCAATTACACGTGGCGCCTTTTGGTAGGGCAGCTCGAGTCGCGGCCTCTATGGTTGAACGGCTCGGTCGGTACCGACCTGAACCGGTCAGTACCAGCCACCTTTAGTGGTGTGGCGCGTTCTAATTGGTCCATGTGTGCGCCACGTCAGCTAGCTATTTGGAGTTTGAAGTCTAAAAATCCTAAAATCTGGCCTATAAATAGAGGGGGTGTTTGGATTCATTCACCCCTCACTCTCCAGTTTGCTCGTCTTCCTTCACATTGTAGGATTAATTGTATACATGCCACTAGGTGGAGTCCGAACTTTCAAACCTTCACCAATCTCCGAAACTTCTCGACACCCCTGCCGGTGGGGGAGTTCTTCGACGGCCTTTCGCTCATACATCAAAGTTGAGAAGATGTTTATAACCATAATCATTTCCTCACTCCATAACCTTTGTTTCCATATCCATATCTCCTTTGTATCCCTATTGGCCTTACATGAACACTCCTACCATTGACGCTCCTACCACCAATAGGGTAAGAACTTTCATTCACACCCCTCTCTCCAAATCGTTCATCTTCCTTCATATTATAGCCTTCCACTCTATATTTCAATATAGATCCAAGGTGGAGTTCGAACATTCAAAGCTTCACCGACTTGATCAACGACCAATCTCCACAATTTCTTGACACACCTGCCGGTGTGGGGAGATCTTCAACAATATTTCTCTTGTACATCGTCATCGGGAAGATGCTTCTACACGTCTCCGTTCCCCCACTCCCAACCTCTGTTTCCATACGCATATCCTCCTTTGTATCCCTACCGACCTTACATGGATGCTCCTACCCTACCAATGACGCTCCTACCACCAATAGGACAAGAACTCAACGAAAGAGAAAGGGCCCAGCAACAAGTAACAGTGAGTCCCCATCTAGGTAGAAAGGGATATTAAGGAAGCTCTACAAGGCCAGCCAGAGGATTACTCAAACTAAATTGTTTAAGGAATTCAACAAATTGCTAGATCGCTTCACCGTCTATGTGGTCAAAGACACGAAAAGGGCCCACAAATTAACATTAAAAAGTTGGCAAAGCAACTGAAATTAGATGAGGAAGAAGCGGTGGAAGAGGAAGAGTAGTACTATATTAGTTATCTGTAAGAATTATGTAATTTTTATTTTTTGTTTAGTCTAAATTGTTTTATAAATTATGTAATCGAATGTATTTATATTTCTATAAAATGACGTGTTTCATGTCAACTAAAAGTCTATAAAAGAAAAGTTGATGTGATGCTAAGGTGGTCATAGGCTGACACGTAGAGATGGCAATGGGTACCAGCAACCCAATACTCGATGGGTATTTACTTTATTAGGGTATGTATACGGGCTAGATATTGTACCCATGGGTCTCTATCGGACAAAAACCTTCACCCAATGGGTAAACGGGTATTAGAACGTTCCGCCCTCACCCATACCCGTTAACCCATGGGTATAAAATACCCAGTATAAAAGCATGAACTTGGGCTTCGATCATCCATCTTTTTTGACTATTCAACAAACTTTTTGGGGATAATGTCATAGAAGGCTTAACAACTATTTGATGACCATGTAATAGAACATATAATGTGTTATGTGGTACTATCCTAGTATTGCTACTTTATCAAATTGTCCATGGTGTTGTTGAATGGATGATTGAATGATGCTCAAAATTTTGCGATGGTATTTAGATTGATACACTTGATGTTTGTATAATGTATTATTTTGATAGATGTTTAATCTTTGTGGGTACGGGTGACCCATACCTACATGGGTATGGGTATGGAGGTAAATTCATACCCACCAGCAGATATGGGTGACCCGACGGGGTTATTTTTTTGTCGCGGGTATGGGTATGGGATATTAATACCCGATGGATATTTACACATTGCCATCTTTAGCTGACAGTAAAGACTATGCACCAAAGCATTACGACAAATAAGGACAAATGATGGTCTATAGAAGGATCAATAGTATGGTCGACAACTGATGTGGCACGACATGGCAGTAGATAGACCGAAAGGGTTGAAACAATCCTTAGGTTAGTTCCACATCTTGTCCACATCGACCATTGATGTGGCCAAGCCGGTAGTCAATACCAACTCGGTAGGGTTGGCCGGCAGGTTGGCCTAGCGAATAGTCGGTACCGACTACTGACCACATTGGAGCCGAACCAATCAGTATCAACCTCGGTGTTGAAGAGCCGATCGATATGACCCAAACCAGTCGATACTGGCAGCTTGTTGTCATTGGCCATCTCCTAACTAGTTCGTGTTGTTTTGACTGTTTGAAGTTCAAAAATTAAAAAGAAACTAGATCCACCCTATAAATAGAGGGGTGTTTGGGTTCATTCACAGCCTCACTCTACAATCCGCTTGGCGTGCTTAATATTGTAGCTTCCCACTCTCTATTCCCTAGTGGAGTCCATACTTTGAAACCTTCACCGACTTAACAACAAATCTCCACAAATTCCCAACCACCCTGTCAGTGTGGCCCATCTTCTTCAACGTCCTTTCTCCCATACATTGTCGTTGGGATGATGTTTCTGCTTGTCCTTGTTCCCTAAGTCTGCAGCCTTTGCGAAAGGGCCTCTAGCTGAGTTGGTTAGGTGGTCTGAGTAGCACTCCTCAGGTCCTGGGTTCAACTCCCCGTGGGAGCGAATTTCAGGCTGTGGTTAAAAAAATCCCCTCGTCTGTCCCACGCCAAAGCACAGGTCTAAGGCTCAGCCCCGGTCGTGGTCGTTCTCACATGTGCTTCGATGCCGCTGTGTATGGGTGGGGCAGGGGTTCGGGGGTTTTCTTGACCTGTGTGAGAAGGTCTTCTTCTTAATACAATGCCCGGGGGCTGTCTTACCCCCCGCAGGTCAAGTTTAAGTCTGCAGCCTTTGTTTCTATACATATCCTTCTCTATATCCCTATCGATCATCCATGGATACTCCTCACAAGAAAAATCCTACCATCAACGCTCCTACCATTGAAGCTCCTACCACGGAATACCCTACTCAACTTTTCACTTATACATACCCTCCCCATACCCGTATGGTTATCCATAGGGTGATCCCCCCTCATATGGTGCTTGTCCTCCAATTTCGTCCTCCTGAAAGCACGACAGAGCCCCCAACCAGCGACAATGATGCCGCATCAAACCAATCCACTTACTTCGGTGCTCCTCAATTCCAACGATGAAAGGACTATACGAAGATGGGGGACAAAAGGTTGGTAAGTACACATTTTTATGAATTACACGTTCTTTAGGTCGACAATAATTTTTTGAATTCATAAATATTTAGGTCCATGTGTGGATATTACACTCTATGGACCTCGTTGATGGCAACAACACAAAGGGATTACCTTCTGGAGTCAAATAGCCAGCACCTACAACTCCACGAAACCTCCTCGCCACCATACCCCCCCCCAAACACTTGTCGACGAGCAATCAAAAGATCACCCCTCTTCAACAGCATCTACAATCGCTTGTACGCAGCATGATCGAGTGGAGAAGATGATGTTATACTGATTGAAGCGGCCAAGAAGAACTTCAATATCAAGCATAGCAAAACCGACTTAATGCTAGAGCATATGTGGCGTGCTCTTCGCCATCAGTCCAAGTGGTGTGTAAGGCATGGTGACAACGATCTAGTGATAGGAGCAAAAGATCTCGTCTCAACTTAAACGGTGATTATAGCTCCGCATCACAAGAAGGTGTGGACGCACCAAGCCGTGATAGGGCAAGAACTCAACGAAAGGGGAAGGGGCCAACAAGTAGCGGCGAGTCCCCAGTTATGGAGAAAGGGATGTTAAAGAAGTTGTAGAAGGCTAGCGAGAGGATTACTCAAACTAAAATGTTTGAGCAACATGGTTTTTAAAGCGGTATGGCGAGACAAGGTGTTGGACTGCAGCCTGGACGCCTAGGCGAGGTAAGCGAGGCGACGCCTTTAAAACAGTGTTAAGAATTCAACAAATTGTTGAATCACTTCACTATTGTTATGGACGAAGACACGAAAAGAGCCCACAAGGGGGCCTTAAAAAGTTGACAAAGCAATTGAAATTCGATAAGGAAGAATGAGCAGATGAGGTAGAAGAGGAAGATGATGAATAGTAATGTATCAGTTATTTTATGAATTATATGTTTTTTAAAAGCTTTTACATTTTATGTATTTTATGAATTATGTAAATTGTATTTGTTTAATTATGTACTTAGATGAATTTTTATTTCAATAAAAAATTGTGTTCCATTTCAACTAAAAGTCTATAAAAGAAAAGTTGATGTGGTGTTGAGATGGCTATAGGTTGATGGTAAAGATTGTACATGGAACTGGCAACAAGCGCATTTTAATCGTGTGCCCACTGGTAGAAACCCTACAGGGTATGGGTTTGGATATGAGTTTATACTCGCGGGCATGGATGTGGTTTAATTCTCAACCAAACGAGGTTTTTTCTCACAGGTGCGACAAAGATGTTCTCGTGCCCATGAACCGGCGTACCCGAATTGGATATATATATATATATATATATATATATATATATATATATATATATATATATATATATATATATATATATATATATATATATATATATATATATATATATATATATATATATATATATATATAGAGAGAGAGAGAGAGAGAGAGAGAGAGAGGTGAAGTTAGGGTTTACTCTCTCATCCCATTCTTTCCCCCACCCAGCTACCATCCGCATTAAATGTGTAGTTATGTATCCACTGGTGCACCTGCGGGTTAGTGGCACCTGGGGGTAGCGGGTGGTATATATTGCTCGTCACAGTTGGGGTTTAATATTTACCTTGCCGGTACAGGTTTGTAAACCCTGTACCCATGGGATTTTATACATGTTATCATCCATAGTTGTGCACTAGAGCCCTGCGGTAGATAAGGGCTGACAATAATCGATAGCAGTGTCGATAGTACGATCAATAACTGATGTGGTGGTCGATAAAGTCCAGAACATTTGGAACCAGCCTTAGGAACTTAGGATTGGAGTATATGACACTCAGGATTGGCACAACATTAATGATAAAACAGTAGATGGTACCTAGGTATGGGCTCATGGTGGCCAAACATTTTCCCCCAATTTCCTCATGTTTTCCATTTCTTTGCTATGTAAGTTCGTAAAAATTATCAGAATTTACATTGATGTTTATTATTACCTCATTCTATGTCTCACTTTACCAAGTCAATATAAAAATGCACCAACGATTTACAACACCAAATGAGTTTATCAAATCCACCATCGATTATATCTTGATAGTGCATTGATTTGGTATTGAAGATTTAAGTATATTTTTGTCCTATAAACTTGGTCAAAAGTTAACTAAGTTTTACTTAGAACAACTAAAATGACTTATGTTCTGGAATGGAGGGTGTACCACACATGATGAAGACAATGTAGCCATCAAACAGAATACATTACACTAAATGAAGAAAATGAGGTTGTCCATGCCATTGTAAATTGGGAGCTGATAGAATCCACAAGTATACCCCAAGGTATCTTGCACTCATGTATCTATACAACTTTGCGGGGTCGTAGCGTTATCACAGGCTATATGCTAGTAATGAAATAAATAAGGCAGCTTCATACCAATTAATGTTAGTTTTGAAACAGAAAATCATTCTGAGAAATCATTAGAACCTATGCTTAACAGATGTATTATGCTTAGCTCTATTGACCTTACCTTTTTGCTTTGGAATGCCTCATAAATTTCAGGCAGTGGGAAAGGATTGCAGTTTATAGGCTCTTGCCCTTCATCCCCAAACCAACTAGGAATCTGCAGAAGAAAAGTTAATGTTTTATTAAAAAACAGTTCTATTAGCTATTAAAAATGAAGCAAATGACAGGTTCAGCTTCAGCGTCACTTAATAATCTTTTTTTATTAAAACCAGCAGTTCTATTAGCTATAGAGCTTAGTCTCCTATTAGTGTGTGGGATGTAATTGGGAGGGAGTTTCTTTGGCCTCTCCCTTTTCCCGTACAGTTTGTATTTTTTTTCTTGGTGAATGGCACAGCTCTCATGCATTGTTAAAAAAAACAACCCATCACTTAAAATGCATTTTCCAGTTGGAAGCATCAAGAACTGACTCCAGTATTCTAGCAAGCAGGTGGTTCAAGTTGCCACATTGTAATTACTGCATGCAGCTGGCATATTTGCAGAATGAACCCAATACTCGATTGCAACAGACAGGATGAATTAGGCAAGAAACAATATTTTCTTACCACATCAAGAACAGAGAAAAAGAAACTTTAACGATAGAAGACTGATTGTATCTGTGTTCGTGTCGCTTTACAGGACTAAAGCCTAAAGCATGTTTTTAACATACCAAAAAACTGGTGAATAGATCAGGATCCAGACATGTTGCTGATTCAGCTTTAACATCTGCAACCCCAGCAGGATGGGATAATGAATCATGTGGATCCACAACTCCCAATACAAAAGGTTGGTCCCATTTGTTGACACTGGGATCAACACCCACTTGCATCATATGATCCTGCAGTTGTGGGTAGCATGTATTGAATGGAGCAACCTGATGATACAAACAAGAAAATTTACCATGAGAATATTAATTATTAAATACTAATGTATTGTGTAAATCACATCACTGAGTTCAATATTGTCTTTCACATTTGTTTGATATTTCTATGTACCATGAGTACTAAACACTATGTACAATTATTGACTTTAGACCTTGTATTCAAGCCATCCATTTAAGAGATGGAAAATAAACTATTTAAACCATCACCCCCAAGGCCCCAACCACTGCCATTTAAAAGAGCACAAGGCAAATAAACTACAGAAAGTTACTTGTAATTTATGGTTGTCCCCCAATACAAGAGGTTGGTGATTTACTCCTAGGTAGAAGATGCACTCCCGGCAGTTGGCAATACAAATCCGTTTTGCAGCTGCAATGATATGCACTCTTTCACAATGCTCCACTTTTACTACCTGACAGCATAAAAATCGAAGTAGACATGTAAAACATTTTGCAATAAATAAAAAATGTTAATAATTTACTATGAGTTGCTAAAGTTTTACCAATATAACTAAGTACTGGAATAGACTGGGAAGGTACTGAAATAGAAGGGAGTGGGGGATTAGAGGAGAGCTATAGGAGGACAAATAGTAGAGATGGGTTCAGGATTCAATTTCACCAGTGTCTCTCTGATACAGGTCTTCAACTCTTATAGCAAGGAATGTACTATGACAAAAGGGGCTACAGCCATGGTCCATAAAAGGCTTAATAATTTACAACAAAAAACACCTTGTGTGCATTGGTGCTCAGAACACGTACACAACACAACCCAGAATATCTCCCAACAACTGATAGAACCCAGGACCGCCATCATAAGAGGCAGAAGGGTAACAGTTACCTACATCATCTACAACGCATTTCTGCAAGACTGCAACCATAAAGTAGAATCAGATTGCTAGCTTGCTGTAGTCCGATTCCTTGAGAACTAAATCTTGTAACTTTTAACCAGACACAACCTTTGTTGCAGCTGGACATCAACTAAAATGTTACAGAACATAACAAATATCCACAGCAATGGCGTGTTATCTGCAAAGCTTATATAAGTGCAAAGCAACGAATCACATATGTATGAACAAAACCACTGTAGCCCAAAACGGGCAGGTGGCAGATCACATAGTTATCATGGTGCCCCGGCAAGGTGAGTCGCCTCCGCGGCGCCTGGACACCTAGGCGATAGTTAGGCAACCACAGCAAAGCAGAGCCCGCAGCAGCACAGCAAAGCAGAGCATCTCGCACAAAGCAAAGCAGAGCGCACAGCAGCGCATAAGCAAGGCACGCAGCAGCGTGATGTGGCACGGTGTGCAGCAAAGTGGAGTGGCGGAGCGGAGCGGAGCCGCGCGGCCAGAGCAGAGGATTACCGACCAGAGCGAAGGATTACCGACCAGAGCGAAGGATTACTGGCCAGAGCGAAGGATTACCGGCCAGAGCCGAGGATTACACGGACAAAGCTAGCAGCGCCGCGCAGAGTCGCAAAGCAGGAAGGGGAGGAGGGGGAGAGGATTACCGGCGTCCTGCGGATTCGTCCTCGGTGCCCGGCGAGCGAGTCGAGCGAGCAAGCGTTTTCGGCGGCTGGCAGCGGCAGATTTTCCCCTCTTCAGCCTTAAATACCAGCGCCCTATTGACATCACTAAACCTAGACGCTCGACTGGGTGGCATTAGATGACGCATAGGCGTCCACGCCCGACAACTTAACCTTCAGACGTCCGCCTAGCCATCTTCAGGCGAGGCGCCGCATCACGGCGAGCCTGGCGCCCTGGATGGCCATCTGGACGCCTAGTTGGTGCCTAGGCGACACCGTGATAACCATGGCAGATCCATTTCAGACTTATCAAGGAAGCAAGTGGAATCATTCTTAAACAAAAGACAGACAAAAATAAAACTGAGTAACCAGAAAAAAATTCAATCCACAACAGAAATAGAATTACATGCATACCTTACCAACAGCACCAAGAACAACCGTAGCATCAGAACAACCATACACAGTAGCATACTTCAGTGGTGCTAATATGTAGATAACAGAATCATGACAGTTCAAAACCTACAAAAGAAGTTTGCAATTTAGGTCATAGATAAAGCAAGCATAGTCCTACTCCTACCTTTGAGGTTTCATTGTTCAAGTCATTAGTCATGAAGCGATATAATATATCGCAGCAGATTAAAGCAATGTGAATTGTTAAGCTATATAAAATACTTCCTCTGTCAACAACCATAAGGCATAAAGAGTCTTCAAAAGTATATCTTGACCTTTAATTTATCTTACAGTATATTGTTATTTTATACAAAATTAACATCATCTTGAAAGGTATTTTAAAGTTTAAACTATTGGCAGAACATGACTTGCTAGATGCAGGGTTCTGAGTGTTAGTATAATATTTCCTTGCTGTTGTGACTCTCTCCGGCAGCGTCCTCTAAATTTCATCCTCTAAAGAAAAAATTCTCTATCATTTACAGCACTCTCTTATCAGTCTCGGCCTCTGGATCTTGTGGAACCATCGAAGTGTCTGTGTTTTGACAGTCTTTCTCCCTGTCTTAATGTAGCCATCAAGAGGACCGAGGAGGAGAGGGATCTGTGGGTGTTAGGAGGGGCTACAAACTTAGATCTCCTAACAGCCCCAATCCCAGGTCTTTAGATCAGAGTAGTTCCTGGTTTTTTTCTTTCCTTATGGATGTCTTTTTGTTTCTCTGTTTTCGGCCACCGTAATGGGGGTCTCCCTGTACTGATCCGTTTTGGATCATTTTTCCTCTCTTCTTAATGAAATGATGTGCATGTCTCTTGCGCGTTCGAGAAAAAAAATTACAGCACTCTCTAAAATATTTTGTCCTATATATCTTCTTCATCTCCAGCAACGTCCCCTAAATTACGTCCTCTATATCAATAGTGTTACTAGATTTCATAATCTACATACATTGTTTTCTTAGAGATGTGAATGTGGACCCGATACCCGCTAACCCGTGGGGAATTCCCCTTTAGGGTTAGGGTATGGGACAAAAAATGTACCAATGGGTATAAATATGGGACAAAATTCTCACCCATTGGGTAAGTGGGTATGGGTTTGGAAGCAATCATCCGAACCCGATTACCCATGGGTAATATTCACCCATTAAAATTAGGTGGACAGCCTAATAGGTAATAAGCGCAACAACTAACCCAACCTCTTCTAACCCTTTTAAGCACCCATCCACCCAACCTGAGCGGCTAGCCCAGTCCATGTGTTACTTTGTTTTTGCTATTTTGTATTGTTAAACAATGTTTTTTCTTGTTATATAGCAGATGTATTGGTGATGTATCATTGTTGGATGTCCTGTGGTTGTTAATGTCATATAAAATATAATGTGATAATGATTTTCTTGTTGGGGATGGGGACCCGATACCCGAATCGGGACGGGTATGGGATTAATCTCATACCCATGATAGGTATGGGTATGGGTACTGGGATGTGTCAAGGGCGTCGGCCCCTAGGGTAGATGGCCCTCGACTACGGAGATTGTAGTCTCGGTCCGTCTTCTCCGGCAAGGTGAGCACCCTGCCGCAGGCTTGCTGGAATTGGAGAGAGGAGATTGGATAGGTAACAGATTGCTTGCTTTCTTCCCTGCTGCCATGCGGCTTACATATAGCCCTAGGGCTAACCAACTTCTCCTAAAAACTCTCAACTAATCCTATTTTCTTGGACTTATCTGCTGCTAACCAACTCTCCTCAGTTCTCTCATCTAAATCCTATTCTCTAGCCTTATCCCAGCCGGCTAATCAGCCCCTGGCTGTTGGCGCCGGGCCTGCCTGTTCGGTCGCCCTGCGCATGTCTCGGGCGCGCCTACACCTGCTGTAGGTGCGGCCCCACATGACAGGATGGGTATAGCTTTATGGGACGGGTATGGGGTGTCCAAACCCGGTGGGGAATTCCCCATTGACACCTCTACTCAAGAACGGTGTGGTGGATGTAAGAAGGCAAGAATATAGGATCTTAGTCAAGCTTGTCCTGGGTAATTTGTTCTTGAACATAGCTCATATGCCCCCCAAGTAGGCTACAATAAGAGTGCTAAGAGACTTTTCTGGAAAGAGTTAGACAACATAGTTAGAGCTATACATATTAGTGAGAGGCTTTTCATAAAAGGAGATCTCAATGAGCATGTAGGTACAACAAGTGCAGATTTTGAGGAGGCTCATGGAGGTTTTGGGTATAGTAGTAGGAATCAAGAAGATGAAGTCTTGGACTTTGCGGTAGCACTTGACCTGTTGATAGCCAACATTTTCTTTAGAAAGAGATAATCCCACTTAGTGACCTATAGTAATGACCAACACTCTAGTCAGATTGATTTTGTCCTCACAAGAGAGGATAAATGAGCATGTTTGGATTGCAAAGTGATCCAACCTGCTTTGATTATATTGCAAGATCATCCAACCTGCTTTGATTATATGGCTAACATCTTCATCAATATTTTTGTCGCTCTGTAGCATTGATCCTAAATATCGAAAGGTATCCATGTTGGCCACTACTTGACCCTCCAAACTAACATCTTTCTTATGTATAGTAGTGCCAAAGTCACATCTCATATATTCGGGTTTAGTTCTACTGAGTTAAAACCTTTGGACTCTAGAGTCTCTCGCCAAAACTCTAGTTTCCTATTTACTCTTGTTCGACTTTCATCAACAAGCACTACATCGTCCGCAAAAAACATACACCAAAAGATATCCCCTTTATGTCCCTTGTGACCTCATCCATCACCAAGGCAAAAAGGTAAGGGCTCAAGGTTGATCCTTGATGTAGTTCTATTCTAGTCAGGAAGTCATTTGTCTCCATCACTTGTTCGAACACTAGTCACACATGGCCTTACCACCTTAATAACTATGTCGTCATGCATCGCGTTCTATGTGACAACTGACAAGCGAAGTGGCAAGTTTTATAGGACAGCGACTAGACCTGCTATGTTGTATGGTGCGACATATGCAGTAGATAAGTGTTGCAGAAATGTGTTTGTTGCATTGAATGTGGCCATACAAGGGATCGAGCCTGGAACGATGATATATGTAATAGGCTAGGGGGCCAGGGGTAACACCAATTAAAAAAAAGCTTGTCCAACATCGGTTGAGATGGTTTAAACATGTTCAATGGAGACCTCTATAGAGACACCAATGCGTAGTGGGATTCTAAGGCACGATAGCAATAGAAAGAGAGACAGGGAAAGGCTCAAGTTGACATGGTAAGAAACAATAAAAGAAGACATGAAAGAATATAATATAACCAAAGATTTAACCTTCAATAGGAGTGCATGTAAAACAGTTGAACCTTGACTTTGAGTTTTAACTCTAGCCTACCCCAACCTGCTTGGGACTAAAAGGCTTTGTTGTTGATGATGATGATAATTAAACAAAGTAATAGTCAAATGTGACAGTTAAAGAAAAAAGTAGAGATAAATCCATAGTTTATACTTATAAATTTTGAAATCCATCTTTGCATATTTGATGAGGATAACAATCCAAAACTTTGTTAAAGGAGAAAGATTAAAATCTGTCAATGGCCATTATCCAGAAGTTAGCTATTAAAACAATCAACGTACCTTTATTGAATTCCCTTTGACATCAGATGCATGCTTGACAACAGAGGTTTTGGAAAAGCCCTCCACAAACGTTACATTTCTGTAGTATGCAGGATTAGCACTTGGTGTGCTGTTCCGTGAGTGACTTGTATTGGCCTCAGCCATGGTCACATCAAGATCAGACATGGTTTGCTGGTTGCTTTCCTTAGCTACGGACCTCTCAGAAGAATATTCCAGCGAAAAAGCTATGTTCTGTGACATCCAATCAAGAACCTGAGCAGCAGGGACAGGCACAGCAGGCATGTCTGGGTCTGAGTTTGCAAAAAATGTAGCAGCCTGGCTTAAGGAAGTTCCTTCTGAGAACTGAACTAGAAATCCAAGGTGCTCAAAAGTCTCCATTGTCAATACCTGCGTAAAAATCAATGCAAAAAAATGGTCAACAACTCTTTTGAGTCAGCATTCTGCAACACAATGGTCTTATCACAAGCAGTTTTGCCCCCACATTGAAGAGTAAGGCATACAGTACAGACATCAATATCATCTTTCATGTGTCCATTTGTAAAAAAACAGACGACATTTTCTTCAAGGCCTAATTAAAGTTTCTATGTCAAAACCTAAAAACACAATTACTTTCAAAACAATATCCTAACGGGAAATTTTGCTACAGGACACAAAGTGAAGGCGCTTTGCTGGTGGACACTCTGGTTCATGACGAATTTACTGGAAGACACTGCATCCATTAAATATTCACTTCTGGCTCGGGATGAGAGAAAATTACGATGGAAATGACGCTTTCACCCCTGTCCCTTTCTTCTTCCCTACTCCATTTCAATTCTCTCTTTCCTCCCATTTATCTCCCTTTGCGGTGTGAGCATTGGCCGTCAGATGGGGCCTCGCCAGCGGCAATGTGCAACCTGAAGGGCTACTCCGTCACCTAGCGCACTCGTTGGTAGCCAGCAGCAAGCCAACCATGGGCAAAGGCAGCACAACAGTGGTACGGTGGCAAAGGGGGTGTGGGCGGCGGTGTGGCGTACAGAGGCACAGACCAGGTGTGCAAGGATGTGAGGCTCAGCCTGGCATCGGAGCTAAGCAAGCGACAACCATCAGGCAGGGTGGCAACCGAATCAGCATGGCACCTCCCAAGCTCGTCACCATAATCATGCTAAATTCATACAGCACCGCTCATCAATTCAGTGCACACAATGCACCCCCAATCTAGGCACACATGCTCAATCCAGTTGTGGCCTCTCCTCGTCGACTCCAGAGCACTACTTCCTCGCCGGCACACTGCGCACCTCAGAAATTGTCCATGTGTACCCCTATGCCTCGCATCTCATGCGATCGTGATAACCACAGCCGCGCTGCATGCTCGAGTCCGACTGCAGCCATGCCACACGCCTGCCATGGCACCATGTCATGACCGCCTAGGTTCTACAGGAGAGAGAAAGGAGATGAAAGAGAAATAATAGAAAGGAAGGAAGAAGCGCCAGGGGTAAAAACATCATTTCACCACAATTCTCTCTCCTCCCAAGCTGAAATGGACATTTTACTGGACTTGGTGTCTTTCGGCAAAATTGTCACAAGGAAGAGTATCCACCAGCAAAATAGGACTTTTTTTGTGTCCACTGGCAAAGCGACTTCAGTTTTAGTGCCTTGTAGCATTTCCCTATCCTAAAAAAACAAAAGGATGAAATGTCATTTGGACCATATATATCACCATATGCATAAAACACCCATTCTCACTCTTCTATATTTGATTCTTAAGATTAGTTGTAGACATGTCAACTTGTGTCTGTATGTTTATTTCTTTCATGATAACTCACATCATATCTCATATTATACTTGGAGTGAAGACCTGCATCTAGAAAAAAGTGAAAACAGAGCCTTACGTGCAATTTTACAGGAATCACCCGTTTCTATTACTGTCTATTCTGATGTTAAAGGTTATTGTTTAACCAGCTGTTCATAATCTCAGCTTTAGCAGGAAAATCAGAAAACAAAACATGCCAGAGCATATTGCTCAGAAGAAATGGTGGCATACCAGTGAATCGTCACCCTCACCCTCAACAGAATCTGCCAAGAGAGTAAGAATATTCGCCATATGCTTTTGCAGAAAGGACAACTGATGAATTTCTTCATCAGCTTGAGAAGGCATAAAACGGCGGCTGTTGCTGCGAACAAGCTGCAAAAAATATAAATTGAAATAATTAAAGGCATGTCAGAGATGATTTTGAATAGCCAATCTAACCATTTGAAATGGAAGATGGCAGCACAGCTAAAACTGACTAGGGAAATATATGCTACAGCCAATAACAAAGATACAACTATAGAAGTAAATGAAACCTTATTTGACAAAGCTCCCAGTGCAGCTCCTAGATTAAAAGATATTATATAGAAGATTGTATGAAGTGATTGTCTGGAAATGAAACAAGGGCTGGGAGCTAAAAAAATAGTTTCTCCTGATTCACTTCCACATAGAATCACTTCTTTGGTAGAGTTTATCTTATTGAATCATAGAGAACCACTTTGTCACAAAATCACTTCTCTAGGAGAATCTCTCACTTCCCACAGAGCATTAGAATCAAGAAGAGCTCTACCGAAGTGAATCACAATTCACAAAAGATAAATTGTATCACCATGTCTCGAAATGAAAAAGGAAAGGTTGATTAACTCTTTATGTTGTGGATTCGGTCTGGGTGCCGAATAGCTATAGCTGTCATTTTGACTTTTGAGTAAAAAATGCTGCTTCAGAAAAACATGAAACTGGAACCTAAAGTATAAATTGTGAATAGCTCTCTATACAAAAAAAAAAGATCAAACACTCTGCAGGCAAGGAACCTATGGGAGTTAGTGCACAGTGGGTACTATTTACAATTAGCATACAAATTTAAATGTTGTGGACATATGGATTTAAGAAATTATCAGTTCTTATATTCACCATTCAAAACAGAGAACCAGGCATACTTCAGACCATAAGATGATCTGTGCAGTGTAGTCTGAGTGACACTGTTTGTTTCATGGGGAATTCACTTGCAGCTATTTAAATCCTATGATCAGGTGTAAATCTATATGAAACAGAGAGTCTAGATTTGCTAGTGAGGAAATTGCACTGCTATAAGGGCATGGAATATGATACAATTATCAAGCAGTGGTTATTGAAGTGAAATTCAGCCAAAATCAGAAGCTCTAATCTACTTACAGCATGTATGTATGCTAAGTAATTTGCAGATATATGGCAACTTAATGAAACCAAGCGACCGTATAATTGCTATACTAGGTATAGCAATCATAGACCACTATAGTCTTCAGTCATGATATCTCTTGCTGAACATGAAGTCTACAAGGGCTGGAGTTGAGTTTATGGAATTCCATTTTTAGCAGTCAAATGCCTTGGCTGGATATTTTTCTAGAGCAGCATCACATGATAACAGGGTGGCAATAGTCTCTTTGATGGGTCTGACATCACTTGTCGAAGATGTCAAAAACAGCATTTTGACAGTGCTAGGTTCCTATGGTGAGGTGTGCCATGGGTGTGTGCCATCGAGAATACCAACAGGCAGGCCTCCAGTATAGCACAATTTCACTGGTCAATGAACCATATTCAAGGTTTGGTTGTTGCCGGGTACAGGGGGCACAGTGCACCGTGCCACCGTCCCACGGAGATGTCGCATCTAATTCAAATGAACGTGGAACACATTATGTTCTGCATCGACTACTAGCGCTCGCATCACAATCTTTTAAAAAAACGATCACACGAACGAGATGTGTTAATCCTGACCTGGATCGGGGAGAGCGCGGAGAGGTACCCATCGAACGCGGAGGTGGACGGCCAGACGTCCGCCACGGCGGGCGAGTCCTTGTGCGCGCTCCGCGGAACGAGGCGCTTGTAAGACTGGATATAGAGGAAGAGCAGCACGTCGCGGATGTCGGCGGCAGCACCATCCATGGCGCCGTCCCCAAGCACGGGGTCCTCGGCCGGGAGCACCGCCGCGAGCGTGCCGAGGGCGAGCGCCGCCTGCTCCTGCGGGATCTGCAGCGCCTCAGCCAGGGCCGCAGCGCGCACGCGCCCGTCGGGGACTGAGGCGGCGAGCTTCTCCTTGAGCTGGGCGAGGGTCTGCGCTAGCATGCCCTCCGGGAAGATGAGCTTGGGGATGGGCAGGAGCCCATGCTCGAACGCCTCCCGACGCGGGCGGAGCAGCGCCGCGGGGGACGAGGTGGCGGGGGCCGGCGGCGTCGCTGGGGCCAGAGACGGAGACGGGGCCGCGTCTGGCGGCTGGTCCAGGGCCTCGTCGGCCATAGCGGCGACGCGAGGGGTGGGGCGTGGAGGACGAAGGGAAGATCTGCGAGTGCGGCGTCGGAATGGCGAGGATCGGAGGAAGTGACTCGACGGGGGGGCTTTTTTTCCATTTTTTTAAAGGGTAGTTTGGGGATTTCTAATCTGATTTGGCTCCTAGACGGGATTAGCAGGATTTTCATGTTAAAAAAATCACAATTACGTAGCTAACAAATAGCAGTCTAACTATTAGATGATTTTAGATAGGTTGAACGGGCTAATAAATTAATGAGTAGTTGAGAGTGCATCTGATAATTAGCTGGTGGAGTTTGGATGTCTCTAGCTAAAAACAACTAATATTTAAATTATTAGTTGGGCTGTATGGAGTGTTTGAATGCACTATAACTAATAGTTAGTTGACTAAAAATTATTAGTGGAATTAGCTAGCTAACAAATAACTACCTAACTATTAACTAATTTACTAAAAATAGATAATAGCTTAACTATTAGCTAGGGTGTTTGGATGTTTCAACTAATTTTAGTCACTAACTATTATCTCTATTGCATTCAAACACCCCCATAGATGTCTTCAACTAATTTTATCTGCTAACTATTAGTTCGAATACATTTAAATAAGACCTAAGTCTAACTAATAAATGATTCGGCGTGTGATGCTACCGTATATATTTGCTAATCATAATTAATTAGGTTTAATAAATTTGTCTTAGTGTTTAATCTTCATATGTATAATTAGTTTTGTAATTAGATTATATTTAAAACTTGTAATTGACATACAAACATCTGATGTGATATATAACCTGTTTGTTTAAGATTGTAATCTGCTTAGATTATATAATCTAATTTATTCCGAGTTAAACGGTAGTTCAAAATAAGTTAGAATATATCACCTGGACAGATTATAATCCCAAATAAATAGGTCCATAAACTAAACTTTAGTCAAGAAAACCAAACACCCTCTTAGACCAACTCTAATAGTTTTACTTCTGCATCGGAAACGTCCTTCTGTTCGTGCGTACCATCGTCAACAGTCCATCGATGGTCAACCCATTCCAGCAGCCTTTTGATCAAGCTCCATATCGCTCTTCGCCTTTAGGTGATGGTTGTCGTGTGCGTCACTGGAGCGAAGGCAATAGTAAGGAATGCAACATGAAAGTTGTCGCAGAGGCCACGCACACGAACGCAGTCCTTGAACGTCTTGTGCACGGTGCGAATCACCGTGTCGTTGTGTAGAGAACCATTGTGCGCTCGCATGCACTGCTGCTCAGAAGGCAACAAGGAGGACCCAATCGAAGAGTGCCGCTAAGGCGAGATTCGGCTAGAGAGAGCGTGTGGCGTCCTTAGTGTGCTTGAAAGGAAAATGGGCGTCCTTAGTGTGCTTGAAAGGAAAATGGGCGTTAAGCCATTCCTATATTAGTTTTGGTGTTTGATTATCATCATAACCCAATAAAATAACTAGTTTGCTAATTGTTTGATCATAGGATCAAGAAATTAAATTTTATCCAATATAGAAATACAGCTTAGACAGTGAAAATGGCATATTGAATAAGAGATGGACTTTAGATTAATTTGGTGTTTTTTATCACCTACTAAAATACATGCTTGGGTATATAACAAGGCAACATAATCAGACTGTATATCTTTCCCTTTACCATATCAAATATGACAAGGTAAGGGGAGAAGGTTATTAAGGAAAATGAACACAATGAACAATGATGGAATGTTCTCTTTTATTAGTATGTGTCGTCTCTTTATGGGGTTACCTTCATGTCGTTGCTTGACCACACGAATGATGTTACAAAATGGGAGCTTCAGAATCAGAGCTCACAGACCGAGACGAGCATCCCCTTAAATGCGGGCACTTTAGACCTACTTATAGGGACCTGTTCATGTACACCTTCATATAAAATTACATTTATAACACGATTTCTGTTTACAAAGTCTATAGGGTGCATAAGAGGTATTTTCGTCTTTTTCATTTGGAGTCGTGCCATAAACATCTCTAGACTCCCTCGTCTATGTAGTGCGCGCGTGACTAGCTTATGCTTTGTTCGTCTAATGAATCATATAGTGTGACGAAGCTTCTCATCACTTATATTGCCAAATCCTCCCCTCCTTGTCCAGTTTGTCGAAGCAAAGTTGTCGAAGCAAAGTTGTCGAAGCAAAGTTGTCGAAGCACATATCCTCTGATCCCCTGAAATAGACTTAAACACTCGATAACGTTAACATGAGAACCTTCAACCAAGACTCGCCCCAACAGTAGCCCCTCGCGGGATTAGTTTGTTTTCTATAATGGGCTCAAAATGTGAATTATCCAAAGCAAGGGGAGGCTTGTGCCATAGGTCCGAAAAAACCTTCCATTGAGCGTGTTATTGAAAATAGACAATGAAAATACTTTTTGGTTGGTAGATGGTGTTGGAACCGTCTGACACGTCGTCGAGTAGGCCTAGACAACGGGAAGTGGGAATGCTCAGGTGCTCAACAAAATAATGGGCAGGGAGCGGCAGTGTCTTGTTAAGCGTGTCCCATCAATGTACAATGCAGGGGTATTTATAGGTAACCAGGTGGGTCGGCATGCCCTTCGAAGTACGATTATGCACCCGGTTACTTGTTGTCACCCCGGAATATTCCCTCCTAGGGGGTCATTACAAGTCATTATAGCGAGGTTAAGTACAACCTAATTAAATACACCACAAACCCTACTCAAGATGGGGCTTACAAAATGGGCCCGAGTGGCCAGCGAGGCGTCGCATGGGCCCATCCCACAGACCATGCGGTCTTCCCTGGGACGCGACACTCTTCGCTCTGGGGCAACATGTCTTCGATCTTTGCCAAGACTTGTACTCAGAGCCACCCAAGCGAGTGGTGATGGCAAGTTAAGTCTTGAGGAGCCTCCTCTTTAAGGGACATGTCCCTTCGCCTCCAAGCCTTCGTTAGTTCTCTGATCGAGGCCTTGCCTTATGTACAGGTTAAAGTACCCTTCACCTCATGTGTCTGTAATGGAAACTGTTCAATTTATATTAAAGCAGCCTGAACGAGGGGGGCAGACGGCCTTCGCTCCAACACTAGCCCCCCGAGGGGCTAATTCAACTTGGTGAGTTGGTCCCTAAGTCTTTTTCGGGAGGTAGTCGAAACGTCACCCTCGTAAGGTTGAAGTGGTCCCCACGGGGTTTTTTGAAATGTGACCGTTGACAGGTGACGTTTTACTATGAGAATGTTGGTTTCCCGAGGCGCCTTTTCGAGTCCATAAAAGTCGTTGCGTCCGCGGTGGAGAAACTTTTACCCACTGGTTTACAGAAAAGCTAGGTTTCTTTGCCTTAGCACCTGTTGCGCATCTCCTTCTTTTCTCGTCGCCCGTGAACTAGCCCGTGTGAAGTAGACCGCCCGTCGTCGCAGATGGTACATTATATCGTCGTCTTCTTCTTCGTCACCGGCTTCCGCGATTGTGTCATAAACGTGCCATCGTCGGAGAAGACAGTTAGCGATTCGACGGTGGCAGCAGAGTTGCTACCGAGTCATAATGTTGGAAGGTCAAGGATTTACTCGGGCCGCGTGCAAGAAATGCAGTGTTTGGATTATTTTGGAAATGGTGTGGTGCGCGCTCCAGGGGCCGAAGAGGTCCTAGAGCTGGGGGAATTTGTTGTTTTCGAAGCGTTATTCACTGCCTGACTTTGTTTGCCCGCGCACCAGTTCATAGTTGAAGTGCTACGACGGTTCGAGGTTTAGATTCATCAGCTAATGCTGAACGCCATGGTGGCCCTGGTGAAGTTTGTGTGGGCAGTGACTTCGTACGACGGGGAGCCTTTGGTCGAGGTCTTCGCCAAGAATTATTGTCTCCATTAGCAAAAAAGGTGATTGGTGGCAAGGTTGCGCAGTTTGAAATTTGCACCTTCACACCGAGGACTGGAAACACTCTAGGTGAAGTAGTGGAAATTGTGTCGTGCACCAAGAATAAGTGGGGTAATTGGTGGGATTTTTGGTTCTACATGGCGTTGGAGGACATCGAAGGGGTTCCTGGGCTGCCTCCATCTATTCTGTGCTCGCATTGTTATATCGTGTTTCCCATGGTTTAGGCTGAAGAAGGGAGATAAGGGTGAAGACGCCCTTTGGCATGCAGCTAGGATAAGCTAGGGCGCACACCGAAGAGTTTATTACGTGCGGGGTATGACCACTCGCTCATGGCTAGGATCTAGGTGCAGTTAAGCTGCGCCCGATGCCCTTCTTGAATAATCGGATGGTGCTGAGCCCCGCCTTCGCCATTAAGTTGCGAGGGCGGGATGCGGCCGCCTTCGTTAGGGAGGTGGAAGCGGAGGCAGTGAAAATTATTGGAAAGTACTCAGCAAAGATGGAGCTGACGAGGAGTTGGGATATACGGGGTTCGAATGTTATGCTGAACCGTGTTTTGAATTGAATGGCCTTCGATATGACCCATATCCTGAGGAGGGTTCTACCGACGCCGGGGATGAACGAGGAAAGAAGAAGGTGACGGTCCGAGCAGACGAAGGCTGCTCGAAAGGGAATGTTGTAGTTGCGACTACCAGAAAAAGAAAAATTGAGGTGAAAGGTACGATGAAGGCATTGGGGGGTTCGAGAGCCTCAATGGGTTTTGTTGAGGAGTTGGTGGAGACGTGTGCTAGGCCTGGGGAGGTCATGACTTTGCCCACCTCCGGAAATCATCTTCGCGAATGCTGAAGGTGATCGAGGGTGAGTGGCATAAAAAAAGACCCTATCCCCCGGGCCTCCGGCGAAGATTACTTACGTCCCGTTTGGCTCACGACTTTAAAATCTTTCCTTACGGAAGAAACATTAGTGCCGTTGTAACAACAGTAATGGAAAAGGATAGTCAAGAGTCTTCATAGAAGGAGACACGAAGGCGCCACGTCCCACCGTGAAGGGCCCTGCTGCGGCTGCTGCCATACCCCTTCGTCATGCCTACGACGGCAGCTAGGAGGGTGCCCTCACCATCGCAGGCTGACGAGGTGGCAGGGGTGAAGGGGGCCGAGACTGGAGAGGCCGACCAAGAGTTGTCTATGGACGACTACCTGGTTGAAGATGTTGGCATGTTCGATGTTCAGACGGAGCTGCCGCCTAGCGGTGAGTGTGGTTATTGTTGTGTGAGTTTTGTATGATGATATGTGTTCTTGTGTTGATCTGTATTTCAGTTGCAGGGGCTAGGTCTAGGCAGTTGGTGATAATGTCGGCGAAGTCGGTTGAAGAGAGGGCTCTTCGCTAGACCCGTGGGTGCAATTTTGCACTACAGCTAGTAGGGGCGGAGAAGTTGCCAGCGCATCTGCGATTGAAGGTGTGGCCGACAATCGTCGTGCGACAGCTGTGCTATGTGAGTCTTTTTGACCAAATACTTTGCAATGACAGGTTGCTGCCTTCGTCAAACAAGTGGCGTTCGGAGCATTGGTGAATGTTGCGACCTCACAGCTGCGTTTCGAGAGGAAACGCTAGAGGACAAGATAAAGTGCCTTTTGATGCTACATAAGGAGGCCATCAGGGATAAGTATGTGGCCGAGAACAAGAGTCGAAACCTTTTGGAGAAGGTTGGCTTGCTTGAAAAGGAGAATGAGAATCTCGGTCGTAGGATGAGCGAAGAGAAGGACGTCGCCGATCAGGCGAAGACAGAGGCCCAAGCTGCTGAGCTAGAGCTAGAAGTGAGGAATATGCGCGTCTACCGCGAGACGATAGATGTTGCCACGTGGGTTGGCATAGACAGGGCACATATACTTTTTGTTGACGCCTATCATGATTCCGGCGTGTAGACGCCCCCTTCGACAAGTCGAGAAGGGGAGGTGGGGACCCTCTTCCTCGGGTGGTTGCAGGAGGAGTTAGACTGCCTTCCGTCTATCTTGACGGGGCTCATGTCCTACGCGTCCCTCGTTACTTGTGAAGGGGTGGCGAATGCCTTGTCCCATGAGGGCTACATGCATTTCGATGCCTTTGACCCATAGCAATGAGGACTTCGACGTGCTAAAGCGCTCGGTCGGGCGCTATACAATCGGATGTGGGGTCCCCACGGTCGCGGAGTCATCGGGGAGAGGGTCGGTCGGGCGCTGGCGCAGGTGAGTGGTTACTTTGTTGTTGGGGGAGATGCTTTTTGTCTGATTCCAAATGCGCTAGTATGTTGTCTTCGCATGCGATGAGGGACGAAGAGGTCGAAGACCTCGCTGGCTTGGAGAGCTTAGTGGCTACACAAGATGCTAGCACAGAGGAGGGTATCGAAGAGCAATCATCGCTCGCGAGGGTCGGTGGTACCGACCCTGGAGCGACCAGGACCTCACAGTCGTCTGCCTCGAATAGGTGTAATGATAGGAGTAGGCTTGTTGTAACAATATTTTTGCTATGTGTTACTAATTAAAGTCGGCTGCTGTGCAGGTTCCAATGACTCGACCTGCGCAAGCAAATTTTGGCCTCTAGGGTAAGGGTAAAGAAATATTTGGTGTTGTAGAATGTGTTACGCCATTGTGTTGTCGGAGTCCAACATGGTTTAGCAATGTGGATTCTGATTTTGATTCATGGTCATCGAGTAGCGAAGGATTGCTGAGCCCCTTCGCAAGGATGGACGAAGAGTCCTCGAAAGAGGATTTAGATTTTTCTGTTGTGTTGGATGTGTCTGCTGTTGAACCTAGGACGGAGGAGTCTTCATCAAGGGTCCCGCTGATTGCAGCGAGAAGCAAGAGAAGAGTTGGAGTATCGAAGCAGAGACTGGGAACGGCTGGTGTGCCACCCCGAGGCCTCGAAGGCTCCTGGAGGCGTCGCCGCATGGGACTAGGGGGCCTTGCCCATGGGTCTAGCTTCATGAGGTGCTTCGCATGTCAGCCCTGCATCCTTAAGAACAGGAGAGGGCGCGATCGGAAGAGGGGCCTTGCCAGATTGCTCTTGAGCCAACAACTGATCGGGGCTTAGAAGAGCAAGACCTTAGGGCGCTTTTTGATGGCGAAGAGCTTAGGCTTATGTTGTTTAATTTTTTGGAGGCTGGTCTAATCCCCAAGGCAGAGCCTTTGTAATATTTGGAAGATTTGTATAGTCGTGGCTTGGTGATTTGAGTGAAACGCTGCCCTCGCCCCCTTCGCCGAGGGACGACTATGCGAGTCTTTGGTTCTTAAATGTGTTGAGGTTTTTTCCTTTTTCTGTGAGTGGTGGTTTGTTTCGTGTGTTGCTGTGCGTATCTGGCTGCACCCTTAGGTGGCTTGTTCGTGGACGATTTTGCACTCTTAGGTTCTTTTGCGCACCTGTGCTAATCCAGCTGCACCCTTAGGCGACTTTTTGCTCGGATAGATGTTGCGTCTATTGGACGACTTCACACCCTTAGGCGACTTTTTGCTCAGATAGATGTTGCGTCTATCGGATGACTTCGCACCCTTGGGTGTTTTGGCGCACTTGTTGTGCTAATCCGGCTGCACCCTTAGGCGACTTTTTGCTCTGATAGATGTGATTGTCGCACACGATGATTGACTTAAGACTTGCCGTCGTGGTGACTGTCTTGCCGTCGAATAGCGAAGGCCGACCTCGCAACCTTTTTCGACGTGTTTGGGTCGCACTTCTTTATTTTGTGGGGGTTCCTATTTATTTTATTACATGGCACTACCTCATTAAAAACCTCACCCCCTGCGAGGAAAAGAGTGCGAGCCTAAATGGAGTGATGTATCAAAAATAGTTACAAAGGCGCGAAGGCCTTGGTTGTGTGCCGTCTTACAGATAGAATTTTCTCAAATTGTCTATGTTCCAGGAATGTTCGAGGTCTGCGTCTGTTTGGCTTGCAAGTCTATTCGCATTTGAGGATGTTTTCTTTTAATGATGAAGGGTCCTTCCCACTTTGGCTCGAGTTTGCCTCTAGATTCCGTTCTACCTGTCCTGATGAGAACGAGGCCCCCCTCTTCAAACTCTTTAGGAGTGACGACTTTGTCCCTCAAGGCCTTTGTTGCTGCTTGGTATTTGTTCAATGCATCAAGGGCTTTGACACGATCTCCGTCAAGCATGTCTTTCGCTGCTAGCTCATTGATGTCTGGGGTGGCCTTGGGGTTAGTCTGGGGCGAGCCATGCTTGAGCTCATGCGGAGTCATTGCCTCTGTTCCGTACATTAACCTGAATGGGGTGAACCCGGTGGCACGGAACTCAGTTGTGTTGAGTGCCCACACTGCTTTGGGTAATTGTTCCACCCACTTGCCCTTTTATCTTCTAATAGTCTTTTTTGATTGTGGTGAAGATTTTGTCGCTTGCGCGCTCCACAACTCCATTGGATTATGGGTGGTAGACTGATGCAAAGATTGCCCGCATGCTGATTGAAGCGCAGAATTCCCTGAAAAATCTTGGTTGTCAAATTGTTTTTTGTTGTCCTCTATCAACTCGGAAGGGACTCCGAAGCGACCGACAATGTTCTGCCAGAAGAACTTTTGTGTTGTCTTCGTCGTGATCGTTGATACGACTCTTGCTTCAATCCACTTGGTGAAATATTCTACTGCAACAAAGGCGAATTTGAGGTTGCCTTGTGCTGTGGGCAGTGGTTCGACTATGTCAAGGCCCCATCATTATAACGGCCAGGTGTGGGTGATCAGTTTTGTGAACTGCGAAGGTGCCCTCGCTCGAAGTGACAATTTCCGGCATGCTTTGCACGAGCGGACCACACGGTTCACTGTGCACACGATGGCTGGCCAGTAGAATCCCTGGCGCATGACCTTAGCGGCAAGGGCTCTGGGTCTCGAGTGTGAACCACATATGCCTCTGTGGACTTCTCAGAGGAGTTCGATGCCTTCGACCGTTGTGATGCACTTGAGCATAGATTGACTTATTCCTTTTTGTATAGTTGGCCTCCTATTACCGTGAAGTCACGACTTCGGTGCTTCAACCTCTTGGCCTTGGCCTGGTCGGTGAGGTGATAGTGGCCCTGAAGATAGAGGGTTATGGGTGCTCTCCAGTCTTCGGTCGTTATTAGGTTTACAATTCTTTAGCCTTCAGGATCTTTTGTGATTTGCAGGCCTTTGGGATTTCTTGCGACTAGTGTGGCGATTGTGTGGAAGAACACATCTGAGGGTAGGGGGTCGCCATTCGCTGCTGCTTTTGCTAGCATGTCGGCCTCTTCATTCTTGCTCCGCTCTATATGATGTAGTGTGAACCCTTTGAACTGCTTCTCCAGGCTTCACACAACTGATAAGTATTGCATAAGGACTGGATCCTTGGCTGAGCAATCTTTTTCAATTTGTCCGGCGATAATTTTGGAGTCGGTTTTGACTATGCAGGTTGTTACCCCTAGGCCTCTGAGTTTCTGAAGTCCTAGAATGGCAGCCTCATATTCTGTTATGTTGTTTGTGCATTTATCTGACTCGAGTGCAAAGCTGAGATGCACGACGTTTCTGTATTTGACACCTGAAGGTGACGTGATGATTGTTGCACCGCCTGCCCTCGTGTGGCACCATGCGCCATCGCAGTGGATGGTCCAAATCATTTCTGGGCTTTGCTGGTTTGACACTAAGGGCCTTGTCCAATCGACTATGAAGTCGGCGAGGACCTGGGACTTTATTGCTATTCTTGGTTCGAATGTGACATTGTAGCCGGAGAGCTTGGTTGTCCACTTTGCTATTCTAACAGATGCTTCGGGGTTTCTGAACAAGTCACCTAGACCTCGATCGGTGGGGATTCTTATTTTGTATGCCTCAAAGTAATGCCTGAGTTTGCACGAAGCCATGAGGACTGTGTAGGCTATCTTTTCCTGTTCTGTCATGTTGCACTTGAAACTGGTGAGAACGTCAGAGACAAAGTAGACCGGGTATTGCTGGGGCTTGCCATTTTTGCATCTCTCTTGTACCAGAGCTGCTTTGACCGCGTTGTGCGAAGTTGCAATGTATAGTAGGAGGGGTGATGCGGGGACTGGGCTGGTCTGAGTTGCGAGCTCAAATAAGTACTGCTTCAGTGATTCAAAGGATGCAACCTACTCAGGGCCCCAGGTGAAGTCCTTGGCTCCATGGAGCATTTTCAGGAAGGGAAGACTCTGCTCGGTGGACCATGAGATAAATCTATTCAATGTTGCGAGTCTTCCTGTTAGTCGTTGGACATCTCGGGTCGACTGTGGTGAAGCCATGTCCATTATGGCATGTATCTTACTTGGTTTTGCTTCTATGCCTTTATGGGACACTAGATAACCAAGTATCTTGCCTTGTTGGACACCGAATATGCATTTTTCGGGGTTTAAGTGAAGTCTGGCTTCGTGCATGTTGGCAAATGTTTTTGCGAGGTTTGAGAGATGGTCCTCCTTATTTTTGCTTGCGACGCCTATGTCGTCGACGTATGTGAAATTGTTGCGACACATCTAGTTCTCTAGAATGCTTCTAGTTAGCCTTGAGAATGTGGAGCCGACGTTTTCAAGCCTTCGGGCATTCGCACAAAATAGTATGTGCCGAAGGTTGTTATAAAACTTGTTTTTGCCTTGTCTTCTTCCTTCATGTATATTTGATGGTAGCCCGAGAAACTATCAAGCAGAGACATTACTTCACATCCTGCGCTGAGTCGACAATCTTGTCTATCCTTGGTACAGGGAAATTGTTCTTTGGGCAGGCTTTATTAAGACTGGTAAAATCTATGCACATTCTCCATTTTCCATTTTCCATTTTTCTTCTATACCATTACAACATTGGAGAGCCAAGTGGGGTAATCAATTGGCTCAATGAACTTTGCCTCTAGTAGGCGGTGAACTTTTGCCTTCGCTGCTTCAGTTTTCTCAACAAACATTTTTCGTAACTTCTGTTTCTTAGGGCGCACGGTGGGGTCGGTGCCCAGGCTGTGCTCGATGATGGCGCGCTGACGCCGATGAGATCTAGGACAGACCACGCGAATACATATTTATTGCGGTTCAGACAGGACATGAGTCTTTCTTCTCCTGCCTCGATGAGGTCCTCATTGATCAAGGTTGTTTGATTAGGGTCGATGTGTCTAGGGGGACTTTTTAACCCCTTCATGACTTTGTAGCTGGGCGTTGATCCTTTTGTATTTGATTGGGCGAAGCCTACTAGAGTCTTCGTGGTCAGCTGTGAGGCAATGCACATTGCGCTGGCCGGGGACGAAGTCCCTCTCTATGTTTCTGGCGACCTGTTGGTCTCCATATATGGTGATTATGCTTTAGGGGCCTACGATCTTCATGAACATGTATAATCCATGTATAGTTGCTTCAAGTTTATTGATGGATCCTCGCCCCATGATGGCATTGTATGGGCAAACCATATCGACTATGTTGAAGGTGATCTGCTCGCTTCTTGCGTTTGGCGCAGTGTCGAGTGATAATAGTAGTTCAATTTTGCCCAGTGGAAATGTTCATTTTCCTTCGAAGCTGTAGAGGGGGTTGTCTGCTGGCTTGAGCAGGCTGTGACTTGTGCCCATGCAGTCTAAGGCGTCCAGGAAAATGATGTCTACCTGGCTACCGTTACCGACGAGTACTTTGTGCAGATCACACCCTGCCACTCTACAATTTATCACCAGCGCATCTGCATGGGGCGCACTGCGAAGGTCAACATCCCTTGCATCAAAAGTAAGTGGCACATGGGACCACTTCATTTAAACGACGAGCCCGGTGAGGGCTACATGGTTTTTACCCTTCGGTAGTGGTCTTTATTTTGTTGTTTTGTTTCAAACTCAAAGCTGGACCCTCCGGAGATCATGTGGATTACTCCCCTGAAGGGTTGATCGGCGAAGTCTTCTTGCTTTAGTAGTGGTGGGGGAGGTGGTAGGGGTTGGTTTGGATGCTAAGGTGGTGGAGGCAGTAGAGCTAGGATTTCTTGGTGTTGAAGGTGCTGTTAATGTGGAAATAGGTTGTGGTTTTCTACTGGGGGTAATAGTGGTGTTAGTTTTGAAATTGATGTTGGTTGTATTGATGGGGTTGGTAGGTGTGAGCGACAACTCTTTGGTTGTTAGCTAGCAGGTTCCTAGCCATTTGGTCCTTTGTTGCTGTAGTCTCTGGCAGTCTCTGGTTGGGTTTGCTGAGTCTTCGTTGTGGAAAAGACAATATAATCTTCTCTGTTGTTGAGGTCCTCGGTCCCTGTCTCTGCCCCTAGTCACGGTGCCATCGTGGCCTTGTTGCGGGGATAATCTTGACGACGAGGGGGTTATCTCATGTTTGTTGCTGATTTGTGATATTGTGGACTTGTGACTGGGCGCGATCTTGCTGAGTTGAGTCTGGTTGCGAAGGCCTAATCCATGTTCTGCTAGATTGTGGAGTCTCCTTGGGTTTCCGCTGAGACTCGGTTTTCCTCTAGTGGGGCTTTTCTGATCGGGCGTACTTTTCAAAGAGCTGATATAACTCCTGCAGGTTTTTTGGTGGATCCCTTATGCAATGGCTATATAGAAGGCCTACCCGAAGACCGTTGATTGCATAGTGGATGGCTATATGGTCATCAACCGAAGGCAGCTGTGATTTCAGTAATAGAAACTTTTTGTTGTATTCTCGAAGAGTTTCTTTCTCTTGTTGCCTACAGAGCGAGAGTTCTACCAGAGCGTCTATTGGGGGCCTTCATCTTTCGAAGGTCCTAAAAAACATAGCTAACCATTTGTTATCAGCATGTTACTAAGTGTTACAGGAGCTTCGTTACCAGAAAAGCTTCGGCGCAGAACAATAGAAGTGCAACGAAGTAAGCTTCGTCACGAGGACGCAGGAAGGCGACACAAGGAGAAGGTGTTATCCAAGCTGCTAAGAGCAAATGATAATATTATCCCTATGATATTTGTAAACTTTATGTGTAATCTATGAGGACATGAATGTAATATCGTACGAAGCTATACTGCTGCTTATAAATAGATGAACAATATCCCCATACTATTCAGGCTGGATTGGAATTGCATTCACGCTTCTACCTTCGAGCAAGACGAAGGTACAAATGTAATGTAAATTTTGTATCACTTTGTTAATATATGAGATGGATTGTAATATTGTTCTATATGTGATGGGAAATGAGTAAATAACTTATTATTACATATGTAACAATGCTTTTATATTTGTGAATGATGAAGACATGTTGTTCAAGACCGTCGTCCGAGGCTCATTATACCCGAAAGGAGATAATGCTTCGAAGGATGAAGGTCCTCACGTTTTACAGCTGTGTTGCCTTATTCTTAGTTCAAAGCAAACAAAAACAAGTGACTAACAACGTCTATCTCGGGTTTCTACCCTTGAGAATTCAGCAAGAATTTGTCGCGAAGCATCTTCCATGAGTCAATTGACAATGGTGGCAGTCTTGAGTACCATGTGAGAGCTAGGCCTACGAGGGCTATGATGAATGACTTGGCCATGGTGGCGTCGTACCCCCAGATGATGCGATTGCAACTTGATAGCTCATGATGTACTGAGTTGGGTTTGCTCTGCCATTGCACATTGGGTAGGTGCCTGCTCTGAAGTTTTGGGGTCAGGGGGAGGCCTGGAGCTGTGGTGCAAGAGGGCTTCGTTCATCAAGGTAATTTAACCCTTGGAAGGCAGCTACTGCATGGACTAGCATGTGGGGGTGACGCGTAGGGTCCTACGATTGGTGAAGGGGGTCCTCACCCTGCATTTCTGTGATCTGCTATTCCTGCTGTCTGGCTTTTTGCTCCTCATCTAAGATCATCTATCTGACCTTGGCTTGCATGTTGATGCGATGTCGCTTGGCTACGAGCATTTCCTTTTGTTTTTGCAGGTGATTGTTTTTATGCGGAGCGCGCGCTGAAATGCCTTGTACTTTGCCATCCTCGATGATATTGTTAGCCTCCTGGGGGGGGGGGTAAAGCCTGGTGGAGGGTTTTGGGGGAAGCCTTCAGAGCTGCACGTGCGAACGGTGCCTTTGGGGGTGGGTGGGTTTTCTGTGCGAGGTCGCTTGCTGTTGATCGCTCCACTTCGACTGCCTCTTGGGGGATCTCACCAACAAGGGCTGTCTTTGCTTTTCTTTTCGGTGAGGGCTGCCTTCGCCATGTCGTCCAAGGAGGTGGTGACCTTCGAAGTCGCTATCTTGGGAGCCATCACGGGATTGGGTTGTTGAAGCACGAATGGTGGGCGCCAAATGTTGGAACTGGCTGACACATGGTCATGTAGGCCTAGACAACGGAAAGTGGGAATGTTTAGGTGCTCAACAAAACAATGGGTAGGGAGCGACAATGTCTTGTTAAGCGTGTCCCATCAATGTACAGTGTGGGGGTATTTATAGGTAACCAGGTGGGTGGGCATGCCCTTCTATGTACGATTATGTCCCCCGGTTACCTGCTTTCGCCTCGAAATATTCCCCCTTGGGGGTCATTACAGGTCATTACAACGAGGTTAAGTACAGCCTGATTAAATATACCACAAAACCTACCCCGGGATGGGGCTTACAAATGGGCCCGAGTGGCCAGCGAGGCACCGCATGGGCCCATCCCACAGACCACGCGATCTTTCCTGGGACGCAACACTCTTCACTTTGGGGCGCTGGGTCTTCGAACCTTGCCAAGACTTGTACTCATAGCCGCCAAAGCGGGTGATTATGGCGAGCGAAGTCTTGAGGAGCCTGCTTTAAGTGATATGTCCCTTCGCCTCCAAGCCTTCATCAGTTCTCCGATCGAGGCCTTGCCTTCGGTATGGGTTGAAGTACCCTTCGCCTCCTATGTCTATAATGGAACCTCTTCAATTTATATTAAAGAAGACTGAACGAGGGGGGACGACCTTCGCTCGAACAGGTGCCTAAATGTTTTATGTGGTCCACAATTCAGCAAACTGAAGGCTCCTCGATCCTTGATTTTAGTGTTGCAGTCGTTATATAAGGTAATGACCACTTCCTATCTGCATCATATTTACTACCTCTATCGACTTATGTCGTATTGCTCCTTGAGTTCAAAGGTTGCGTTACTGCCAGATGGCTGATGGTGTCTACCTTGTCAGACAAATCCATTTTGGGTTATGAATAGGAGAAAGTTGAAGATATATTGCCCGGTGTTGATGAAGAAGAATTGGATGACAAAGGCTAGGACGATTTTGGGAATGAAGATGACAATAGAGATGCTCGTACAACAAAGTCGAGCCATGTAGACTTTGGGCGATCTATTATAATGGAAGAAGATTTAGCCATGATGCAGGATCTTATGTATTTTCCAAATCCAAATATTACCAGACTTGTGGGGGAGGATACAGTTCTGAAACCATGGGACAACGAAGTTGTGGTTTTTAAGAGCTTCTTCAAAGTCAGTCTTCGTTTCCCACTCCATAAGATGGTTGCTGAAGTGCTAGATAAATTTGAATTTTATCTTCATCAGCTGGCTCTAATGCAATAACGAGTCTCGGAGTGTTTTATGGTCTATTTAGAGCCAGAGTGTTGAGCCTAATGCTGAATGTTTTTGTTGAGTTCACGAGCTTTACTATCAGACATAGGCAATAGGGATAGAGAGGTTGTAGAACAACTTCGGTGTTGTAGGGATGGGCATTCGAGTTTTTTTAAACTTCAGTTTGCCTTTTCGGTTAAAAAAACTTCGTTTTCCACGCATTAGAATACTATTGATTTTCTAGAAAATGAAAAACTGAGAAGTCAGTTTTGGTTTTTTACTTCAGTTTTTCGGTAAAAACCAAACACCAAACTTATACTCATTACAACACATACAACAAGTTTACATGTTAGATTACACATAATTTTAAAAAGTAAAAATTATATAGGTACACATATTTAGAGATGATCATATATCACATGCAAATAAGTGAATATCAATTTAATTGCATCACACGTTTAGTTCACATAATCAAATAGTCAAATTTTAGAACTGATAAAGTTTGGTATTCGGTTTTTTTGGTATTTCGGTTTGGCATACCATGAAAACTTATTATGATAACGAACACAGAACTTCTTGGATACAAAAACCAAAACTGAGCTACCAAAATTTTGGTACGGTTAGGTTTTCGGTTTACGGTTAAAAAGTGCCCACCCCTAGGTGTTTGTCACACCCGGTTTTAGGGGCCAAACCGAATGCATAGCATATGTGTGCTAGGATCCTTTTTCCACACATATGTTGACGTCACAAGTGTAATATATCAAAAGACAATGCAATAAAGGCGTAAAAGAGAGTATAATAACTTTATTACATCATCCAGACTTAAGTGTCTTAAACAGTATCATAATCAAAGTACAGTAGAAATAACATGGCTGATCTCCCACAGGAAGATGACCACAACGCCGCTAGACTCGGTACTCATCAAGATCTTCGTCAAAGTCTTCCTCACCACCTCATATAAAAAATTTAGCAAGGGGTGAACTTACTTACGGTGGGGGCTCAGCAAATGGAAGAAACTATGCAAGGTTAACAAGATAGGCTATGGTTGTGCGGTAAGCATTTTAGTAGGTCAATATTTTATTAACAACACCTAATTTGCTAATTATAAGTTGTAACACCCACTTTGTAATTGCTAGAAATAGTACCAGTAGAGAAACAATTTCTCTATATGTGAGTTCGATCTTTATGCATCATCATATGAGAACACCATGTCCAAGAACAATTAATAAAAAGATATGCTACCAAATTGTTGCATCATGCTGGATATTTTATTTTTGTATGCATTTTGTGACAAGAAAAATATTAAAGACCAAAAAGGGAATTTAAAACCTAAAAGAAATTCTTGAGAATAGAGAAGAGAAAGGAATATTATTCAATACAAATAAAATTATCATTAAAATTACTTCATCACAGTTGATATGATCAAAATAAACAATTAGCCAATATATAAAGTGCCACAAAGTTTGAATTTGGATTGAAGTTTGAATTTGAAAAAGAAATGAAACAGAAAATAAAAAGAAAAAAAAAGAAAAGAAGCTAACTGGGCCCTGGCGCTCCATTTCGGCCCACCTGCCGTTACCCTCGTGCAGCCCACTTCCCCAGCCTACGCGCGCCGACGGGTGGGACCGCTCGGTCATACACACGTCCGACTCTTCGCTTACCGGCCACTGCCGCGTGGGACCCCTCGGTCAGGCTCGTCACCCACCTCGCGGTGATTTCGCCGCTGGGCGTGGACTCCGTTGATTCCGCCGGTGAACTCGCGCGCTCCCGGCCATAGCGAACTACCGCGCTCGCTCCTCCCTCCCTTTCACTGCCGTGCGGGCCCGCTCTGCCAGAACCGTACCCTTTCTTCGCCGCGCGACCCGGGCGTGCTCGGACTCGGTCATGGCGCAGATTGCGGGATCCGTTGTGTGGGCGCAGGCGGACCTTGGACGGCCATATGAAGACCGGAACCCGATCCTCATCCTCCTCTTTTCTTCATCGGCGTGTAGGCAGCTCTAACCAAAGCGATATCCACCTTTGCCGTGAGAGCCGTGAGGATCGCGTCCCGCGGATCGGGGAAAGCTTTCCCCCTAGCCGACCTGGTCGCGTTGCCGGGTTGTGGAACCTCCCAGGGGCGTGGTGAAGCTGTTCGTGCACTTGGTGAGGCGAATCCGGCAGCAGGGCGAGGTTGATTTCTCGCCGGAGCGCGGGCGCAGCCGCGGAACCGCATCGTTGCGTGGCCAGCGTCGTCGGTGTCTCGATTGCCGGTATGTATCCGTTCCTCGTGATCGTTTTGATTTCCGCATGGTAAATATCGATTCAATTTGAGGCTTAGCACTTGGGGAACACCGATTCCACCTCACCGGAGTTCAACCGGGTGGGAATCGCGGCGGCGCCGCCGTCTTGGTAGGTCGGGGGGAGAAGAGAGATTCGCGCCCGTTGATCATCGCGTGAACGGCTGCGATTAGATCTGCGCGTACCCGTTCGCCACTTTAGGTAGGAGCCGTTGATTTGGAATCGTGCGGTCGGGGGGGATCAAGGCTACTTTGAATCTGGGGCGCTGGTATACAATCGGACGGCAGTCGCGTGTGACCGGTTTGGGCCTTGGGCCTATCTAATCCACGCCGTCGGGCTCTAATCGGATGGCCGTAGTGTCCTCATACCTCTTCGTCGAAGCCGTTTTCTAAAAGAGTCCCTCGGGTTTTAGATAAATAACCCGCGGTCCACTGTGCGGGTGATCTGAGTCTTAGAGGATTTTACCCAGAGCCCCCTGCTGTTCTCAGATTTTGAGGCCCAGTCCAGTCAACACGAAAACCAGAGAAAGTAAATAGAAAATGAATTTTTAATATGAAAATAATTACTAGAACTTAATAAATTCATAGAAAATTCATACTAACTCCAAATCACTTCATTCCAGTTACTAAAATTTTGTAATTTTATTCTTTAGCACCTAGGGCCTCTGTTATGTCATGAAAACAGTAAGAAATTTATTTCACATTTAATCCTATTTAAAGCACATAAAACCTTTAAAAAAGGCATAACTTAAAATCTATAACTCAGAAAATTTTGATTCCTGTTCCTAGGGTTCTATTTTAATATGTAGATTATTACTGTGCATTTTATTTATATGTTTGGTGTAATGTTAATTTCTCTATATACACTGTGCTTGTTTGTATTGTGGCGAGTAGAAGAGCCCGTTGCTGAGGATCCTGGTGAGCAGCAGGTTGAAGTAGCTGAGCAGGAGCTCATTGAAGGCAAGTTGTGCCCTTGATCACTTACTTTTCCCAGCCATGTTCTTATTAATTTTAATGATCTGCATAGGTTAATTTTGATGGGAGCCTTTATGTTACCCCAGTTTTGATTACCTCTATACCTTGTTCACCCCTGAAATATTTTTGGGTAGTACTTGCTATTGCTTTATGTGGATTGGGTATGGAGATACACTATTCATGATTATTCTGTTATTATCTTGTTATTATTACTGTTCATGTTAAGATCATTAAATTAATGGGAACATGGAGCGACCACCCGGGAAAACAGTGCTACCACAAGGGTTTAATGGGACGCCCTTGGCTGATTAACTAGGAAAGCTAGTGGAGGGCTGCCTTACCCGAAAGGGGCAAGGGCAGTAGGGGAGTGGTCAGTGTAGGGAGGTCCCTGGTTGATTTTGCTGCGATGGCGGTCAGCCAGGAACCCTGCATTGGAACTTCCTATAAACTGTAGCGGGTAGTCTGAAGCTAGTGGAACTTTGTAAAGGCCTCGTAGTGTTACCCTGCCTCGCTTCCTTGGTAGAGGTGTATGGAATTCATGACCCCTTGGCAGATGGGTAACACGGCTTGTGGGTAAAGATGCGCAACCTCTGCAGAGTGTAAAACTAGTATACTAGCCGTGCTCACGGTCATGAGCGGCTCGGACCCTCACATGGTTAATTATGGAACTTAAATTCAATTTGACATTTGCATCGCATTTGGGATTATTTTACTATTACTGTTCTTTATTATTATAAGGTTTGGTATTTACTTACACTTAGTAATTGCTAATAAAATTTTGACCAACTTATAAAAGCAATGCTTAGCCTCAGCCTTTATTTCATTGATCAACCTTACACTTCATGAACTCCCACCTTTGGTGAGTTCATGCCACATTATTCCCCACGACTTGTTGAGCTATGAACGTATGTGAGCTCACTCTTGCTGTCTCACACCCCCCCACAGGAGAAGAGCAGGTGGTCGAAGAGGAGCCGCCTAACACTGAGGAGTTCGATCTGATCTAGGTGGCGTTTCTTAGTCGACATTGGCGCCGACGATCCTTAGTTCGTTTTATATTTATCTTTTACTTTGTAATAAGTCTTCCGCTATGTAATAAATACTCTGATGATTTATGACATTTATCTCTATACACTCTGTTATTATATATGTTGTCTTCTTGGCGCATGTATGAGATGCACCTGGCTTTGTTCCTTAAAGCCGGGTGTTACAGAAGTGGTATCAGAGGAAATGTTGACTGTAGGACGAAACCTAGATAGAAATGGACAAAACCCTTACCTACTTATCTCATTCTGATTCATTCTATACTCACCTTACTCTGATTCTTTCTACACTTATCTTGATCCTGTCTCACCTTCTACTGTTCTACTCTGATGATTCTTACCTTTTCTACTCTGAGACAAGATGGATTTCACACTTTGGAATCCTACCTTTATGACCTTTTTAAGAGATAGGAGACCTAAGACAAAAAAATAAAATTATTTTCTCTATTAAAAACGTTGTTTGATTGTTCTGATGATAAATGTCTGATTTGCTTCTTTGAATGTTTGAAATATTATATTTGGACATCTTAGTATGTACCACTATAAAGTAAAGAATTAGCTATGATAGGTAAAACATTAATCTGCTTAGCTAATAAATCCCCCAAAAATAACATGATTCGTAATTACTCGCCTTGTCTACAATTCTTCCTTTCTTACCCTGTATTTCTAACCGAGATGGACTACCCCTATAGTGTTAGAAGAGAACACTATAGACGTGATACTTGGTATGTCATGGTTAAGAAAGGCAAAGGCAGTTTATACACTGTGCTAAAGGAACCATAGAACTCACCAGTTCCAAAGGAGAAAGATTTGAAGTTGGAATTGCAGTAACTACCGCTACTAGACTAGCGATATTCTTAGTAGATGGGAAGTTTGTTGGTGACAACATCCGTGTGGTTAGAGATTTTCCGGATGTCTTCCCAGAAGAATTATCTAGGACTGCTCCTATTTCTAAACGGCCATACATGATGTTCGTAGAAGTGCTCAAGGAACTTAAGAAGCAGTTAACTGAGTTACAAGAGGCTAGGTACATTCGTCCGAGTTCCTCACCTTGGGGAGCACCGGTTCTGTTTGTACAGAAGAAGGATGGATCGCAGCGGATGTGTGTGGATTATAGATCTCTTAATGATGTTACGGTGAAGAACAAGTATCTGTTGCCCCGTATTGAAGATTTAATCAGATGAGAGGTGCAAGGGTATTCTCGAAGACTGATCTCCGATCGGGTTACCATCAAATGAAGATTTGGCCATCGGATATTCTCAAGACGGATTTCTCGACCCGATATGGATTATATGAGTTTACTGTTATGTCATTTGGATTAACCAATGCACCGGCTTATTTCGTGAATTTGATGAATAAGGTGTTTATGGAGTATTTGGACAGATTCGTCGTGGTATTCATCGACGATATTCTTATCTATTCTAAGAGTGAAGCGATCATGAGGAACATCTGAGATTGGAGCTACAGAAGTTACAAGATAATCAACTCTATGCCAAGTACAGCAAATGCGAGTTTTGGATTGACGAGATGTCATTCCTTGGACATATCAATTCTAATGGAGGAATATCAGTGGATCCTGCTAAGGTTAAGGAGATAATGGAGTGGAGAGTGCCCAATACAGTTACGGAGATTCGGAGTTTCTTGGGACTCGCAGGATATTATCGGAGATTTATTGAAGGATTTTCTAAGATTGCTAAGCCCATGACATCGCTTTTGGAGAAAGGAAGAGAATTCAAATGGGATGAAAAATGCCAAGAGAGTTTTGATCAATTGAAGGAGAGATTGATGTCACCTCCAGTATTGATTATGCCAGATCTGCAGAAGGGATTTGACATTTACTGTGATGCATGTGGCCAAGGACTTGGATGTGTGCTTATGCAAGATGGTCATGTGATTGCCTATGCATCTCGTCAGTTGCGGAAGCATGAATTGAACTACCCCACTCATGACTTGGAATTGGCTGCAGTTGTGCATGCACTTAAGATTTGGAGACACTATATTATGGGAACTAAGTGCCAAGTATACACGGATCATAAGAGTTTGAAGTACATATTCACTCAGAAGGATCTCAACCTTAGGCAACGTCGTTGGTTGGAGCTTATAAAGGATTATGATTTGGAGATTCACTATCACCCGGTCAAGGCTAATTTGGTTGCAGATGCCTTGAGTCGCAAGGAGCATGTTCATCCAACTATTGTTGCCCAGCTACCCGATGAGATTGTTGAGGATTTCAGGAGACTTAACCTGGGGATAGTTACTCATACTGAAGGAGTTACTATTGATGTGGAACCTACTTTGGAGCAGGAGATCCGCAAAGGACAAATTGGTGATGCTAAAATAAAAGAGATTAAGGATCTGATTACTGAAGGTCGAGTTCCGGAGTTCACAGAAGATGAGCAAGGCACTGTATGGTTCAAGGACAGAATGTGTGTTCCGAATATTAAAAGCCTTCGAGAGACTATATTGAAAGAGGCCCATGATTCAGATTACTCTATTCATCCTGGTAGTACCAAGATGTACCAGGATTTGAAGCGAAAGTATTGGTGGTATGGATTGAAGAGAGATGTGGCTGCATATGTGGCTATGTGCGATGTATGTCAAAGAGTTAAGGCTGAACACCAGAGGCCAGCTGGACTACTGCATCCACTGAAGATACCCGAGTGGAAATGGGAAGAGATTGGTATGGATTTCATTACTGGATTGCCTCGCACCCAGAAAGGATATGATGCAATATGGGTGATTGTGGATAGATTGACTAAAGTGGCTCACTTTATTCCTGTGAAGACTACTTATAAAGGTTCTCAGCTAGCAGAGTTATATATGGCTCGAATTGTGTGTTTGCATGGAGTACCAAAGAAGATCGTGTCTGATCGAGGTTCACAGTTTACCTCAAGATTTTGGAGAAGTTTTCATGAGAACATGAGTACGAAGTTGAATTTCAGTACAGCTTATCACCCTCAGACTGATGGACAGACTGAAAGGACAAATCAAGTCTTGGAGGATATGCTGAGAGCTTGTGCCCTTCAGCATGGAGGAAGTTGGGATAAGAGTCTACCTTATGCTGAGTTCTCGTATAATAATAGTTACCAGGCCAGTCTGAAGATGTCACCTTTTGAAGCTTTATATGGGAGAAAGTGCAGGACTCCTTTGTATTGGGATCAGACTGGTGAGAGACAGTTCTTTGGGCCTGAACTGATTCAAGAAGCAGAAGAACAAGTTCGTATAATTCGGGAGAATTTGAGGGTGGCTCAAACCAGGCAAAAGAGCTATGCTGATAATAGAAGAAGGCCACTGGAATTCGAAGAAGGAGATTATGTGTACCTCAAGGTGTCACCACTGCGTGGAATGAGGAGATTTAAAGTTAAGGGCAAATTGTCCCCTCGCTACATTGGACCATTCTTGATCTTTAGAAGAGTTGGGGAGATGGCATACCAACTCGAGTTACCTGCTAGTCTATCAGATGTGCATAATGTGTTCCACGTGTCCCAACTTAAGAAATGTCTCCGTGTGCCTGAGGAACAGTTACCCATGGAAGAGCTCAGTGTTCAAGGTGATTTGACTTACACGGAGTACCCTATCAAGATTTTGGATACATTGACTCGAGTTACAAGAAATAAGGTGATAAAGATGTGCAAAGTCCAATGGAGTCACCACGGTGAAGATGAAGCAACTTGGGAAAGAGAAGAAGAGCTTCGCATAGATTTTCCTCATCTTTTCCCTCGTTCTTCCTAAATCTCGAGGACGAGATTATTTTTAAGGGGGGTAGGATTTGTAACACCCACTTTGTAATTGCTAGAAATAGTACCAGTAGAGAAACAATTTCTCTATATGTGAGTTCGATCTTTATGCATCATCATATGAGAACACCATGTCCAAGAACAATTAATAAAAAGATATGCTACCAAATTGTTGCATCATGCTGGATATTTTATTTTTGTATGCATTTTGTGACAAGAAAAATATTAAAGACCAAAAAGGGAATTTAAAACCTAAAAGAAATTCTTGAGAATAGAGAAGAGAAAGGAATATTATTCAATACAAATAAAATTATCATTAAAATTACTTCATCACAGTTGATATGATCAAAATAAACAATTAGCCAATATATAAAGTGCCACAAAGTTTGAATTTGGATTGAAGTTTGAATTTGAAAAAGAAATGAAACAGAAAATAAAAAGAAAAAAAAGAAAAGAAGCTAACTGGGCCCTGGCGCTCCATTTCGGCCCACCTGCCATTACCCTCGTGCAGCCCACTTCCCCAGCCTACGCGCGCCGACGGGTGGGACCGCTCGGTCATACACACGTCCGACTCTTCGCTTACCGGCCACTGCCGCGTGGGACCCCTCGGTCAGGCTCGTCACCCACCTCGCGGTGATTTCGCCGCTGGGCGTGGACTCCGTTGATTCCGCCGGTGAACTCGCGCGCTCCCGGCCATAGTGAACTACCGCGCTCGCTCCTCCCTCCCTTTCACTGCCGTGCGGGCCCGCTCTGCCAGAACCGTACCCTTTCTTCGCCGCGCGACCCGGGCGTGCTCGGACTCGGTCATGGCGCAGATTGCGGGATCCGTTGTGTGGGCGCAGGCGGACCTTGGACGGCCATATGAAGACCGGAACCCGATCCTCATCCTCCTCTTTTCTTCATCGGCGTGTAGGCAGCTCTAACCAAAGCGATATCCACCTTTGCCGTGAGAGCCGTGAGGATCGCGTCCCGCGGATCGGGGAAAGCTTTCCCCCTAGCCGACCTGGTCGCGTTGCCGGGTTGTGGAACCTCCCAGGGGCGTGGTGAAGCTGTTCGTGCACTTGGTGAGGCGAATCCGGCAGCAGGGCGAGGTTGATTTCTCGCCGGAGCGCGGGCGCAGCCGCGGAACCGCATCGTTGCGTGGCCAGCGTCGTCGGTGTCTCGATTGCCGGTATGTATCCGTTCCTCGTGATCGTTTTGATTTCCGCATGGTAAATATCGATTCAATTTGAGGCTTAGCACTTGGGGAACACCGATTCCACCTCACCGGAGTTCAACCGGGTGGGAATCGCGGCGGCGCCGCCGTCTTGGTAGGTCGGGGGGAGAAGAGAGATTCGCGCCCGTTGATCATCGCGTGAACGGCTGCGATTAGATCTGCGCGTACCCGTTCGCCACTTTAGGTAGGAGCCGTTGATTTGGAATCGTGCGGTCGGGGGGGATCAAGGCTACTTTGAATCTGGGGCGCTGGTATACAATCAGACGGCAGTCGCGTGTGACCGGTTTGGGCCTTGGGCCTATCTAATCCACGCCGTCGGGCTCTAATCGGATGGCCGTAGTGTCCTCATACCTCTTCGTCGAAGCCGTTTTCTAAAAGAGTCCCTCGGGTTTTAGATAAATAACCCGCGGTCCACTGTGCGGGTGATCTGAGTCTTAGAGGATTTTACCCAGAGCCCCCTGCTGTTCTCAGATTTTGAGGCCCAGTCCAGTCAACACGAAAACCAGAGAAAGTAAATAGAAAATGAATTTTTAATATGAAAATAATTACTAGAACTTAATAAATTCATAGAAAATTCATACTAACTCCAAATCACTTCATTCCAGTTACTAAAATTTTGTAATTTTATTCTTTAGCACCTAGGGCCTCTGTTATGTCATGAAAACAGTAAGAAATTTATTTCACATTTAATCCTATTTAAAGCACATAAAACCTTTAAAAAGGCATAACTTAAAATCTATAACTCAGAAAATTTTGATTCCTGTTCCTAGGGTTCTATTTTAATATGTAGATTATTACTGTGCATTTTATTTATATGTTTGGTGTAATGTTAATTTCTCTATATACACTGTGCTTGTTTGTATTGTGGCGAGTAGAAGAGCCCGTTGCTGAGGATCCTGGTGAGCAGCAGGTTGAAGTAGCTGAGCAGGAGCTCATTGAAGGCAAGTTGTGCCCTTGATCACTTACTTTTCCCAGCCATGTTCTTATTAATTTTAATGATCTGCATAGGTTAATTTTGATGGGAGCCTTTATGTTACCCCAGTTTTGATTACCTCTATACCTTGTTCACCCCTGAAATATTTTTGGGTAGTACTTGCTATTGCTTTATGTGGATTGGGTATGGAGATACACTATTCATGATTATTCTGTTATTATCTTGTTATTATTACTGTTCATGTTAAGATCATTAAATTAATGGGAACATGGAGCGACCACCCGGGAAAACAGTGCTACCACAAGGGTTTAATGGGACGCCCTTGGCTGATTAACTAGGAAAGCTAGTGGAGGGCTGCCTTACCCGAAAGGGGCAAGGGCAGTAGGGGAGTGGTCAGTGTAGGGAGGTCCCTGGTTGATTTTGCTGCGATGGCGGTCAGCCAGGAACCCTGCATTGGAACTTCCTATAAACTGTAGCGGGTAGTCTGAAGCTAGTGGAACTTTGTAAAGGCCTCGTAGTGTTACCCTGCCTCGCTTCCTTGGTAGAGGTGTATGGAATTCATGACCCCTTGGCAGATGGGTAACACGGCTTGTGGGTAAAGATGCGCAACCTCTGCAGAGTGTAAAACTAGTATACTAGCCGTGCTCACGGTCATGAGCGGCTCGGACCCTCACATGGTTAATTATGGAACTTAAATTCAATTTGACATTTGCATCGCATTTGGGATTATTTTACTATTACTGTTCTTTATTATTATAAGGTTTGGTATTTACTTACACTTAGTAATTGCTAATAAAATTTTGACCAACTTATAAAAGCAATGCTCAGCCTCAGCCTTTATTTCATTGATCAGCCTTACACTTCATGAACTCCCACCTTTGGTGAGTTCATGCCACATTATTCCCCACGACTTGTTGAGCTATGAACGTATGTGAGCTCACTCTTGCTGTCTCACACCCCCCCACAGGAGAAGAGCAGGTGGTCGAAGAGGAGCCGCCTAACACTGAGGAGTTCGATCTGATCTAGGTGGCGTTTCTTAGTCGACATTGGCGCCGACGATCCTTAGTTCGTTTTATATTTATCTTTTACTTTGTAATAAGTCTTCCGCTATGTAATAAATACTCTGATGATTTATGACATTTATCTCTATACACTCTGTTATTATATATGTTGTCTTCTTGGCGCATGTATGAGATGCACCTGGCTTTGTTCCTTAAAGCCGGGTGTTACATAAGTGTATCCCAAAACCCAATTAATCATGAGCATAATGATTATATCTCAAAAACACTTAAATGAAACCACTTAAGCAAACCATTTAAAACCGAGGGATCACGATTTATTTTCCATCTTTAAGTCATTTATCATGTGAGGGTCCAGGTCGCTCTTAACCGTGAGTACGACTGACATATCAGTTTTACACTCTGTAGAGGTGGTACAACTTTACCCACAAGCCGTGTGTCCCCTCTAGCCTAGGTTATACGGACCCTTAAACACTTCTAAGGTGAATGGCTAGGGATCCACTATGACAAGTGTCGCACTTTGCCACATAGTGAGCAATTTCTATCTTCATTTTAGTCCACCAGTAATGTTGTTTCAAATCTTGGTACATCTTGGTACTTCTGGGATGGATACAATACCGAGTAAGATGAGCTTCATCCAAGATCTGCTGGCGGAGCTCAGCATCCTTAGACACCACTATACGATCTTTGAACCATAACACTCTTTGGTCATCTCTCCTAAAACAAGTGGCTTTACTGGCCTCCATTTTCTCTTGAATATGCTTCATACCCTTATCAACCTTCCGAGCATCAACAATCCTCTGTTGAAGAACAAACTCAAGCTTTAGGTGCATCAAAACTCCTTGTTGTACTATACCCAAATTTAGTATTTCCATTTCCTGGCATAGAGTAGTGTCATGTAACCTCACAGTAAGGCAGTGGCAAGACGCCTTGCGACATAAAGCATCAGCCACTACATTCACCTTTCCTAGATGATAATGAATCTCTAGATCATAATCCTTGATTAGCTTGAGCCATCTTCTTTGTTTCATATTCAACTCTGACAAGGTAAAAATATACTTTAGACTCTTATGATCCGTATATATATGACATACATTTCACATCAGATAATGATGCCAGATTTTAAGGGCATGAACTACTACTGCCAATTCCATAAAATGTGTCGGGTAATGCTCCTCATGTTGACATAGTTGTCTTGAGGCATAAGCTATAACTCAACCTTCTTGCATCAAAACACATCCAAGGGCAATGCCTGACGCATCACAGTATTTGTCAAACGACTTCTCAATGTTGAAAGGGAAATGTGCCTTTGGGCAATTTCTATTATGTTTTGGTGATTAAGTGTCCAACACATTTAAACAAGCTCTCATGTGCTAAACAAAGAGAGAAGTGATAATCAAGGCAAAGATATGGTTCTAGACTTAGTACATTGGTTTTTGTGTGTACTAATATATTTGTCTAAGTGCTAGAATCAGAGAAAAGAGAAGAAGAAAAGGACTTGGCTGGAGCAGCCAAGACTCAGCTCGGTCTGGCACACCAGACTGTCCGGTGGGGCACCGGACAGTGTCCGGTGCGCCAGGCTGGCTTTCGGTGAACTGGCCGCTCTCGAGAGTTTTTGACGGCGTACGACTATAATTCACCAGACTGTCCGGTGGGGCACCGGACTGTCCGGTGAGCCAACGACCACCAGCGCAACGGTCGGTCGCGCAATCCGCGGGCGACGTGTGGCCCGCACAAACGGTCGGCTGGGGGCACCGGACTATTCGGTGTGCACCGGACAGTGTCCGGTGCGCCAACCAGCCCGGAGTTGCAACGGTCGGCTGCGCCAATTTAGGAAAGAGATCTGCACCGGACATGCTACAGTGCCTGTCCGGTGCGCCACCCGACAGAAGGCAAGAATTGCCTTCCTTGTTGGCCTCCAACGGCTCCTAGCTGCCTTGGGGCTATAAAAGGGACCCCTAGGCGCATGGAGGAGACACCTAAGCATTCCTTGATCATTCCTAAGCACCAAGACTCCAACTTCGCACATTTTATTCTTTGTGATAGTGACTTGAGCTTAATTTGAGTTGAGAACTCCGTGGGTTGTGTTTTGAGCTCAAGTTGTGACTTGTGTGCGTGATTGTGCTGTCTTGTGTGTGTTGCTTTTCCCCTCCCTTACTTCCGTGCTTCTTGTGTGATCATCTTTGTAAGGGCGAGAGGCTCCAAGTTGTGGAGATTCCTCGCAAAAGGGAGAAAGTCTAAGAAAAGAAAAACCGTGGTATTCAAGTTGATCATCGGATCACTTGAAAGGGGTTGAGTGCAACCCTCGTCCATTGGGATGCCACAACGTGGAGTAGGCAAGTGTTATACTTGGCCGAACCATGGGATAAACCACCGTGTCTCTTGTGCTTGTTTTTCTCGTGATTACTTGTGTTCGCAAGAGCTTGCTACTTAGCCGTACTAACACTTAACCAAGTTTTGTGGCTATTAGTATTTAATTTTTACAGGATCACCTATTCACCCCCCTCTAGGTGCTCTCAATTGGTATAAGAGCCGTTCTCTTCACGAAAGGGACTAATCGCCCGAAGAGATGGATCCTAAGGGAAATGGTCAACGATAAGTAGAAGGAGTCCATCTTCAACGAGCCAAGGGACGACAAGCCCACTGACTCTGGCTTGAGTCATAAGAAGAAGGACGAGAAGAAGAAGAGGTGCATCAAGAAGATCATCTACTACGACATCGACGAGTCTTCTTCTTCCCCAAGAGACGACGACGAGAAAAGGAAACCGGTTAATTCGAATTTTTCATTTGATTATTCTCGTATTCCTTATAATTCCAATGCTCATTTGCTTTCCATTCCTCTTGGTAAACCTCCACACTTTGATGGAGAGGACTACGCCTTTTGGAGTCACAAAATGCGTAGTCACTTATTTTCTCTCCATCCTAGTATATGGGAGATAATAGAAAATGGAATGCAATTCGATAGTACCGATAACCCTGTGTTTATCAATGAGCAAATCCATAAGAATGCACAAGCTACCACTGTTTTGCTAGCATCCTTATGCAGGGACGAGTACAACAAGGTGAGCGGCTTGGACAACGCCAAGCAAATATGGGACACCCTCAAGATATCGCATGAGGGGAACGACGCCACCATGATCACCAAAATGGAGTTGGTGGAAGGCGAGCTAGGAAGGTTTGCCATGATCAGGGGAGAGGAGCCAACGCAAACGTACAACAGGCTCAAGACCCTGGTCAATAAGATCAGGAGCTATGGAAGCATGAGATGGACGGACCTCGACGTCGTCCGACTTATGCTCAGGTATTTCACTGTTATTGACCCTCATCTTGTGAACCTTATCCGTGAAAATCCTAGGTACACAAAGATGACGCCCGAGGAGATACTCGGAAAGTTTGTGAGCGGGTGCATGATGGTCAAGGAAGCACGATATGTTGATGATGCATTGAACGGCCCCATGCCCATTTACGAGCCTCAACCCGTTGCTCTCAAAGCAACAAGTAGCAGGGAGGCGCTACCAAGCAAAGTGGCACAAGTTGAGGCGGCCGGGCTAAACGAAGATGAGATGGCTCTCATCATCAAGCGCTTGAAGACTGCATTGAAAGGACGCAAGGACTACCCCAACAAGAGTAAAGCAAAGGGAAAGCGCTCCTGCTTCAAATGTGGTAAGACATGTCATTTTATTGCTCAATGTCCCGATAATGAAAATGACCACGGAGAAGAAAGACATGGGAAGAAGGAGAAGAAAAGCTATAGAAAGGCTAAAGGCGAGGCGCATCTTGGCAAGGAATGGGACTCGGACTGCTCGTCATCTGACTCCGATGATGAAGGATTGGTAGCCTCGACCTTCAACAAATCTTCTCTCTTCCCCAACGAACGCCACACTTGCCTCATGGCAAAGGAGAAAAAGGTAAGCATTCGAGAAACCCCTAAGTATACTACTTCAAGCGATGATGATTCTAGTGATGATGAAGTAGATTATTCTAGCTTATTCAAAGGCTTAGATAGAGCAAAGGTAGAAAAGACCAATGAATTGATTGATGCTTTAAATGAAAAAGATAGACTACTAGAGAGGCAAGAGGACATTTTGTATGAGGAACATGACAAATTTGTTAGTGTTAAAAAATCTCTTACCTTAGAAATTAAGAGGAATGAATTACTATCTTCTGAGTTATCTACTTGCAATGAATCTATCTCTAGTTTAAAGACTTTGAATGATGATTTAAGTGCTAAGCTAGAGGTAGCTAATAGATCAAGGTCATGTGTTGAACATGTTGTTATTTGCAATAGATGCAAGGATTTTGATATCAATGCTTGTGATGAACATCTTGCTTCTATTGCTAAATTAAATGATGAGGTGGCAAGTCTTAATGCTCAACTTAAGACTTGCAAGGTTGATTTTAACAAACTAAAATTTGCTAGGGATGCCTACACTATTGGTAGACACCCCTCAATCAAGGATGGACTTGGCTTTCGAAAGGAAGCCAAGAACTTAACAAGCCAAAGGGCTCTCATTTCCAACAAGGAGAAAGGGAAGGCCCCTATGGCTAGTAGCGTTCAAAAGAATCATGCTTTCATGTATAATAAGAAAATTGTTAGTCATAATAGGAGATATGATTATGATGCTTATGATTCACATGCTATGCTTGCTTCAAGTTCTAAGTTTAATAGTAGGCCTAGGAGAAATTTTGTGTCTCATGCTCCTAGGAAAATGAGTAATAAACCTACTACTGTCTTTCATGCTTACAACACTACGTTTGTACTTTCATGTAAAAATGAAAGAGTGATTGCTAAAAAATTGGGACCCAAATGCAAAGGAGACAAGGCTTGCATTTGGGTACCAAAAGCTATTGTAACTAACATTGTAGGACCCAACAAGAGTTGGGTACCTAAAACCCAAGCGTAAATTGTCTTGCAGGTTTATGCATCCGGGGGCTTAAGCTGGATTATCGACAGCGGATGCACAAACCACATGACGGGGGAGAAGAAGATGTTCACCTCCTACGTCAAGAACAAGGATTCCCAGGATACAATTATCTTTGGAGATGGGAACCAAGGCAAGGTTAAAGGCTTGGGCAAGATAGCCATCACCAATGAGCACTCCATTTCAAACGTGTTTTTAGTAGAGTCGCTTGGTTACAACCTCCTGTCTGTAAGTCAATTGTGCCACATGGGCTACAATTGTTTGTTTACAAATATTGATGTTTCTGTCTTTAGAAGGAGTGACAGTTCATTAGCGTTTAAGGGTGTATTAGACGACAAACTCTACTTAGTTGATTTTTCAAAAGAGGAGGCCGATCTAGATGCATGCTTAATAGCTAAGACTAGCATGGGCTGGCTGTGGCATCGCCATCTAGCACATGTTGGGATGAAGAACCTCCACAAACTTCTAAAGGGAGAACATGTGTTAGGACTAACAAATGTGTGTTTCGAGAAAGATAGACCTTGTGCAGCTTGTCAGGCAGGAAAACAGGTGGGAAGCACTCACTCATCACAACAAGAATGTGATGACAACATCAAGACCTCTGGAGCTACTACATATGGACCTCTTCGGACCCGTTGCCTACCTTAGCATCGGGGGAAGTAAGTATGGTCTTGTTATTGTTGATGATTTTTCCTGCTTCACTTGGGTATTCTTTTTGCAGGATAAATCAGAAACCCAAGGGACCCTAAAGCGCTTTCTAAGGAAAGCTCAAAATGAATTTGAGCTCAAGGTGAAAAAGATAAGAAGCGACAACGGGTCCGAGTTCAAGAACTTACAAGTGCAGGAGTACCTTGAGGAGGAAGGAATCAAGCACGAGTTCTCCGCTCCCTACACACCACAGCAAAACGGTGTGGTAGAGAGGAAGAACAAGACGCTTATAGACATGGCGAGGACGATGCTTGGAGAATTCGAGATGCCCGAGCGGTTTTGGTCAGAAGCTGTGAACACAACTTGCCATGCCATAAACCGGCTCTACCTTCATCGCCTCCTCAAGAAGACCTCGTATGAACTCTTACTGGTAACAAACCCATCGTCTCATACATTCGTGTATTTGGGAGCAAATGTTACATTTTGGTGAAGAAAGGTAGAAATTCCAAATTTGCTCCCAAAGCTGTAGAAGGGTTTTTACTAGGTTATGACTCAAATACAAAGGCGTATAGAGTCTTCAACAAATCATCGGGTTTGGTTGAAGTCTCTAGCGACGTTGTATTTGATGAGACTAATAGCTCTCCAAGAGAGCAAGTTGATCTTGATGATATAGATGAAGATGATGTTCCGACGGCCGCAATACGCACCATGGTGATTGGAGATGTGCGACCATAGGAACAACAAGAGCAAGATCAACCTTCTTCATCAACGATGGTGCACCCCCCAACTCAAGATGATGAACAGGTTCATCAAGAAGAGGCGTGTGATCAAGGGGGAGCACAAGAAGAACAAGTGATAGAGGAAGAAGTACCACTGGCCCCTCCAACTCAAGTCCGAGCGACAATTCAAAGGAATCACCCCGTCGATCAGATTCTGGGTGACATAAGCAAGGGAGTAACTACTCGCTCACGATTAGCTAATTTTTGTGAGCATTACTTGTTTGTCTCTTCTATTGAGCCTTTCAGGGTAGAAGAGGCCTTGCAAGACCCGGACTAGGTGTTGGCCATGCAGGAGGAGCTCAACAACTTCAAGCGAAATGAAGTTTGGAGCCTGGTGCCACGTCCAAAGCAAAACGTTGTGAGAACCAAGTGGGTGTTCCGCAACAAGCAAGACGAGCACGGGGTGGTGACAAGAAACAAGGCTCGACTTGTGGCAAAAGGTTATGCCCAAGTCGCATGTTTGGATTTTGAGGAGACTTTTGCTCCTATGGCTAGGCTAGAGTTTATTCGCATTTTGTTAGCCTATGCCGCTCACCATTCTTTCAGGTTGTTTCAAATGGACATAAAGAGCGCTTTCCTCAACGGGCCAATCAAGGAGGAGGTGTACGTAGAACAACCCCCTGGCTTTGAGGATGACAGGTACCCCGACCATGTGTGTAAGCTCTCTAAGGCGCTCTATGGACTTAAGCAATCCCCAAGAGCATGGTATGAATGCCTTAGAGATTTCCTAATTGCTAATGCTTTTAAGGTTGGGAAAGCCGATCCAACTCTTCTCACTAAGACTTGTGATGGTGACCTATTTGTGTGCCAAATTTATGTCAATGACATAATATTTGGTTCTACTAACCAAAAGTCTTGTGAGGAGTTTAGCAGGGTGATGACATAGAAATTTGAGATGTCTATGATGGGCGAGTTGAACTACTTCCTTGGGTTCCAAGTGAAGCAACTCAAGGATGGCACCTTCATCTCCCAAATGAAGTACACACAAGACTTGCTCAAGCGGTTCGGGATGAAGGACGCCAAGCCCGCAAAGACACCAATGGGCACTGACGGACATGTTGACCTCAACAAAGGAGGTAAGTCCGTTGATCAAAAGGCATACCGGTCTATGATTAGTTCTTTGCTTTATTTATGTGCTAGTAGACCGGATATTATGCTAAGCGTATGCATGTGTGCTAGATTTCAACCCGATCTAAGGGAGTGTCACCTTGTAGTCATTAAGCGAATTCTTAGATATTTAGTTCCTACGCCTTGCTTCGGGATCTGGTATCCAAAGGGGTCTACTTTTGACTTGATTGGATATTCAGACTCCGATTATGCTGGATGCAAGGTTGATAGGAAGAGTAAATCAGGGACATGCCAATTCCTAGGAAGGTCCCTGGTGTCTTGGAGTTCTAAGAAACCAACCTCCGTTGCCCTATCGACCGCTGAGGCCGAGTATGTTGCCGCAGGACAGTGTTGAGCACAACTACTTTGGATGAGGCAAACCCTCCGGGACTTTGGCTACAATCTGAGCAAAGTCCCACTCCTATGTGACAATGAGAGTGCAATCCGCATGGCGGATAATCCCGTTGAACACAGTCGTACTAAGCACATAGATATCCGGCATCACTTTTTGAGAGACCACCAGCAAAAGGGAGATATCGAAGTGTTCTATATTAGCACCGAGAACCAGCTAGCCGATATCTTTACCAAGCCTTTAGATGAGAAAACCTTTTGTAGGCTGCGTAGTGAGCTAAATGTCTTAGATTCACGTAACTTAGATTGATTTATAGCATACATGTGTTTTATGCCCTTGATCAAGTTACTTTATGCATTTATGAGATGTGTTGTTTACTTATGGTGCTCAAGTTGTGCAAGGGATCCCCGGACCTCACAAGTCCATGTGTGAATGATGCACATATTTAGAGGGAGAAGTGCTACAACTTGACCCTTTGAGACTAACCGTGTGTTTAAGATTATTTGATTTAGTCTCAAAGATGCATTGAAAGGGAAAGGTGAACTTGGACCATGCAAGACTTCCACTGCACTCCGATGAGAGGGTAATTAACTCCAAGTTCATATCTATGCTCTTATTGCCTTTTTGCTCTTAATTGACAATTTTGGTGAGGCAATGGGGTTAAAAGGGCCAAAAATGATCCCGTTTTGATGCTTAATGCCAAAGGGGGAGAAATTAAGGCCAAAGCAAATGGATCAGCTATCACTTGAGAATTTTGAAAATAGTAGAGCTAGAAGTTTTGATTTGTCAAAATACTCTTATTGTCAAAATTTGGTCTCTTGTGGGGAGAATTAATGATTATGAGAAAAAGGGGGAGTTTTTGGCACTCGATCAATTTTTCAATTGGAATATCTCTCCTTGTGCCTAAACATGTGTGTTTGACTTAGAGATAGGAAAATGATTTTGATTTGCAAAAACAAACCAAGTGGTGGAAAAGAATGATCCAAATATGCCAAATTTGAGTAAAAAACAATTTGGTCTTCAATTTGAATCAATGTTGCATATTATGCATTGCTTTTGAATGTGTTGGCATAAATCACCAAAAAGGGGGAGATTGAAAGGGAAATGTGTCTTTGGGCAATTTCTATTATGTTTTGGTGATTAAGTGTCCAACACATTTAAACAAGCTCTCATGTGCTAAACAAAGAGAGAAGTGATAATCAAGGCAAAGGTATGGTTCTAGACTTAGTACATTGGTTTTTGTGTGTACTAATATATTTGTCTAAGTGCTAGAATCAGAGAAAAGAGAAGAAGAAAAGGACTTGGCTGGAGCAGCCAAGACTCAGCTCGGTCTGCCACACCGGACTGTGTCCGGTGCACCAGGCTGGCTTCCGGTGAACTGGCTGCTCTCGGGAGTTTTTGGTGGTGTACGACTATAATTCACCGGACTGTCCGGTGGGGCACCAGACTGTACGGTGAGCCAACGGCCACCAGCGCAACGGTCGGCCGCGCAATCCGCGGGCGATGCGTGGCCCGCGCTAACTGTCGGCTGGGGGCACTGGACTGTCCGGTGCGCCAACCAGCCCGGAGTTGCAATGGTCGGCTGCGCCAATTTAGGAAAGAGATCTGCACCGGACATGCTACAGTGCCTGTCCGGTGCTGCACCGAACTGTCCGGTGCGCCACCCGACAGAAGGCAAGAATTGCCTTCCTTGTTGGCCTCCAATGGCTCCTAGCTGCCTTGGGGCTATAAAAGGGACCCCTAGGCGCATGGAGGAGACACCTAAGCATTCCTTGATCATTCCTAAGCACCAAGACTCCAACTTCTGAACTCAATCACTTGCTGCCGTTACTGAACAATTTTCTGTTGAGGTCTATCCCGTAGAGGTAGTCAAATTGGATCAGTGATCGATTTCTAGGTTTCGTCGTAAACCTAATTGGTAGTTTGAGAGAAGTTTCTTTTGAAGTGAATACCTCAAGATCAAAAATAGCCCGTAATAATCCAACTTCCGTGATATAGGATGATTCACTGCTATTTGAGGCGTTAATTTACCTACTAAAATATCGCCGGTTTCTACCGAAGATCCCAACCTTACAACTCCATTTCTGTCCAAATTGCGAAGTAAATGTTCTTATAGATGTGGTATTTGTCCGGCGAGGAAATTCACCTCGGGTGAGGCGAAATCGACGGCGAGGCGTTGCCTGGCGGTGGCGGAGCACGATCAGGGTCGACGGACAAGCTCTGCTAGGGGCAGATTCGGGCGCAGGAGTCCTGGCGATGGGGGAGCTCTGGCAAGCTTGAAGAACGGGCACGCGCGACTCGGGTGAGTGTGCAGGGGGAAATGAATGAGGCAGAGGGGAACTAGGTGCATGCAGGCACTTGAGGAGGGGGTCGAGACGGTAATTTGGCGCTGGGAGGCGATGTGGGCGTGGCGATCTTGGCGTGCGTCATGCGCGGTCCGTGTGGGCAAGCGGTTGAAGGAGGGGAGAGGGACTGGCAAGCGGGTGTAACACCCTAGGTGTTACTTAGGGTTTCTCCTCAATATCCACATTGTGACCATCATCACATGTGCTTTAGTTGGAGCAAAAGGCATAAATCTTGAGGAGCTAAAACTTAATCAAGTCTTTTCACCCTAAGAATCATACCGTGACCATATGAAGCCTAAGGAAGAAAGGAAATGCCAAAACCCTAACAACCCTTTCTTTAGAGCAATGGAGCACTGAAAAGAAACTCAATAGAAGACCAAGAAAATCACATTGTCATGACTTGAGCCAATTATAAAAGTTGTAAAACACTAAATAAGCTACAAAAAATAGTAAGAGGGTTTGCCCAAAAGAAAATTTTAAAATCCCCAAATAAGCCATTCAAGCGGAGGCCTTCTATAGAAATCAGAATTTCAGATTGCTGAAATTCAGCCCCTCACCCAAACTCGAGCGCGTTCACCATGATTCCTAATTCAAAACCGTGAGCTCCCATTAACAAATATATGCTAAACTAACCCCTCTACCACATATCTGAAAATGGCATTGGGATTCTAGCTTTAGACACGACAAAACCAAGGATTTGCCTCGAGCTCGGGCTGTGAGACAGATCCTACTTGAGTGCTCCATATCTCTAGAACCAGTAGGCCAAATCCTTTGACCACCACACAAGATCAGTAGCTTAAGGGAATGGGAAGAGGTTTTGTGCACTGACCAAGGCAAGAGCAGGAATGGACGAGTGACTACACGCGCCAGAACTCGAGCAAAAACAACACGCACACGTGTTCGACCCTGGTCGGCACGCCGGCGTTCGCCCAACCCCCATGCACGCTCACCCCTACGCATGGTAAAGTCCACCACGTGCCCTCCTCACGCCCGCGCCTATAAATGCTAATAGCCCTTGGACATCCTTGCCTCAGCCTCGCACATTTTCCGCGCTCAATTGCCGGAACCTTGGCCGTGAACCGAGAGCTCCACCGCCCGCCAAGTCGCCTGAGCTCCGGCCACCGCGGCCAGCTCACCCCAGCCACCCCTCGCCCACGCCAGTTGCTCGGTTAGCTTCACCAGAGACCCATGAAGCTTACCAAACCCTCAGACCGAGCGCAACCCCATTGGAGACGCTAGACCGCCCTCGCCGGACTTCCTCCGCTCACTGGAGAGTGTGGACCGGGTAAGCCACTACACGATTTTCAAATTCCTCGGGCGCACAACCTCTAAGTCACCTAGTAAAGCTTCCCGAGCCAACCAATTGAATTTTACCGCCATATTTAGGCCGGACTCCTCGCCGCTGACGAACTCTTCCACCCTCGCACGCGACCAGGGTGACTTCGACCATCTACGATTGCCATTAGCCCATCGACGTGTTCGCCAAGACCTCCCCGATCTCCGTGGACACTTCACCGGAGCTAGATCACCGCCGATAAGCCCCACCGATGTCACACCCAGTTCTGGGGGCAAAACCGAATGCATAGCATATGTGTGCCAAGATCCATTTTCCACACATATGTTGACGTCACAAGTGTAATATATCAAAAGACAATGCATAAAGGCGTAAAGAGAGTAGAGTAACTTTATTACATCATCCAGACATAAGTATCTTAACCAGTATCATCAAAGTAAAGCGGAAATAACATGGGTAATCTCCCACAGGAAGATGACCGGCGCATCGTTAGACTCAGTATTCATCGAAATCTCCATCAAGGTCTTCTTCATCACCCTCTGATCAAAATATTAGCAAGGGTGAGCTCACTTATGGTCAGGGAAAAATTAATGCAAGTTTAACAAGGTAAGGCTAAGGTTAAGCGGTAAGCATTTTAGTTGGTTACTATTTCATTAGCAACACTTGTCTTACTAATAAGCGTGTATCCTAAGTATCCGAATTAAATAAAGGTATAAGAGTATATCAAAAGCACTTAAGTGAAACCACTTAAGCAAACCATTGGCAGGTCATCAGATCTCGATTTATTGTCCGTCTTTAAGTTCATTTATCATGGGAGGGTCCAGGTTGCTCTTAACCGTGAGCACGGCTGACATATCAGTTTTACACTCTGTAGAGGTGGTACAACTTTACCCACAAGCCGTGTATCCCATCTAGCCTTGGGTTGTATGGACCCTTAAACACTGCCAAGGTGAATGGCTAGGGATCCACTATGGGGTTTTCACATAATACACTTAATACGAAGCAACCTGCTAAGGTTTCTAAGTCAGTGTGGAGGCCCTCTAGGCGAGGTACCTTAGCCAAGAACACGTCCCCATGTTAACGTGAGCTGCCACCACTGTCGCTCCCCTTCTTGCCCATATTTCAGGTAAGGTTGCTAGGTACTAAGCATATAAAACTAATTACCAAAGCCAGAGCCATGATAGCACTCGTGGTTGCACTGTTATCCTGGGTGGTCACTCCATGTTCCACTTAATATGAAGTAATCTTGTTTAACCATTGGGTTTACACCATGTTGGTCACTTGTTCTCAAATGCTATACATCAAGAACAAAGAAACACAATTGTTAATGATTAAAGACCTTCGTCCTTCGATTCATTATCTCCTTTCGGGTTTAATGATCTTCAGACGAAGGTAATGAAGGATACACCTTCATCATCTCAGCAAACAAATATAAATGGACATATAAGAAATATAAAAGAATATAAATAATAATGGTATATCAATAGATTATTTATATTCTCCTTTCATAAACATGAATAAATATTCGTAATATTCACATTACATTCATACCTTTGGCTTGTCAGAAGGTGAAAATGCGAGTGTGACGCAAGAGTGATTACAATCCAGCGTGAACAGTACGTGGCACTGTTCATCTATTTATAGGCACGGGACCCGACCCGGACAAAATTACATCCATGTCCCTGTTAACTAATTATAATCATAATGTAAACTATTAAGGACTATACAATCTTTTCCTCTTTAAGTCGGTATCGTCCTTCGCCTTTATCACAATACCAAGCCAAAGCTCTTTCAGTCATAGCTTTGGCTTTTGTTCGCATCATCTTCGGCTTATACCTTCATATCACACCTGCCTTTGTACTGTCTTGCCGAAGGTGTTTTTGCCTTGAGGACCTTCGACGGAGGAGAAGACCCCCCAACAGGAGCCCCTTCGCGGTGCTAGATCGTTTTTCGTAACGAGCTCGATCCGCGAAAAACACGAAGGCTTCGGAATGCCGAAGGTCTGAAAACACCTTCCCTGAGCTTGTTGCCGAGAAACGATTATAATATTTCGGACGCCGGACGGTCCACTGCTCAGCCAGTGCGAGCAGTGTGGCGGTCCGCCTTCTCCCCCTGCAGCACTATATAAACAGACGGGTTGGTGAGGAGTTACCACAGCATTCATTGCCATCGCACTGTTGCGTTGTTAAAAATTTAACCATAGCCAAAGCTTTCTGTATTGCATTTTTGAGCAAACGCTTCGGCACTTGAGATCAGCTTCGTCTCAAAAAAGCGTAAACACTGAAATGGCCAGAGTACGATCCACTGCTGGAGTGTCTCGTGAGGGAGACGAGGCCGAAGTAACCGAGACAACACCAATATCAGAAGTGATGAGGCAATCGGGCCTTGTTGTGCCAGAGGAGGCTGTTGCCGAAGGTACCTCGATTGCTGAAGCTGAACAGATCACAGTTGAAGGAGGGAGTGAGAACGAAGATGATGAAGATTACACTATACTGAGCCCAACGAAACCCAGCCACATTGAATTTGGTAAATCTACTGTGACAGCAGATGACATGGTTATGATGAAGAAATTGGGCTACTTTGGGGAGGCTGAGAGCAAACTTGTCCGATTTGCTGGGGAAGAGGTGATTCCAGATCCAAAAGACGATGAAGTCGTAGTTTTTAAAAGCTTCTTCAGGGCAGGACTTCGTTTCCCACTGCATGAGATGATTGGAGAAGTTTTGAAAATTTTTGAGATATACTTTCATCAGCTGACACCCAATGCAATCGTTAGACTTAGTGTCTACATATGGGCCCTCTGAAGCCAGGGTATGAGTCCCAATGCCGAAGCTTTCTGTCGGGTGCACGAGTTGCACTACCAAACGAAGGCCAGAGCAGATGGTCTTCATGAGAACTTCGGCTCCTACAACTTTGCGTATCGGAAGGATATGAAGGCCCCAGTTCTCAGCTATCGTACCAAGTGGCCGTCCGGTTGGAAAAGAGAATGGTTTTACATAAAGGCAGACAAGAAAAGAAGGGAGAAGCTAATGATTATGGTCATGAGTCCATTGAAATTGAGCTTCGGGATGACAAGGCCCTTATGCCACATGTAGCTTGGCTCCCCATGCCAGGTAGCCGAAGTAGAATTCAGAGTGGTAGCGGCCGAAATCAGCACTAGAGATCTAGTCCAAGAGTACTTGGCAAATAGAATATTTCCGACCTCTAGTGGCTGGGGAATGCCTAAGAAGAAGGATGGGGGCAAAAAGCACAAACTTGTTCGGCTCCCCTACCGATTTAAATTTGAGAAACAATTCAAGAAGCCATGCAAAGAGTGGTTAGAAATTATTGAAACAATGTGCAATGAAATTCTTGGCAACTACACCAAGAAAGAGGACCAGTTAATGACTGCTGCCTTCGGCACCCGGCCAAAACGGAGGCTGAATCGAGTGATGGACGCATTAAACTTTGAATACCCAGACTACGAAAGGCTTGGCAAAGGGGCCGAAGGGGTGAAAAGGAAAAGAATTGTCAGCATCCTGATTAGGCAAGCTGCTCGGCTAGTAAAGGAGGATGAGAATATTTTGAAGAAGGCAAAGTCAGTTCCTGAGACGAAAGCGGCAATCTCTAAAAAGCGGAAGCTTGATATGACTCCCTCTGCTGAACCGAAGGTGGATGAGACAGGAGAAGAAGCTCCTTCAACACCCTCTGCTGCCGAAGTAGCATAAATTTTAAAGGTAATGACTGATTCCTTGCCCATCAAGCTGCTAAGTTCTCTGGGACCAGAACTGACAAAATTTTTACAGAAGAAATATCAACCTTCGGCTGCAAAGGAGAATGTTGAAGGTCAAAAGAAACGAAGAATAGTCAACGTGATGCAAGCTATTGAGCGAACACCGCCTTCAGCCTCGGTGCCCAAAATGGTGACTGCTGCAAGTGCCGAAACCGAAGCTGCTGCCGAAGCTGCAAAACTTGTGACCACAATGTCAGGAATTGACAAGCTCATATTAGATATGGTCACAGAAGAGACAATTGTTACTGCAAAGGAAAACATGGCCACAGTTCCTGAGAAAGGGAAAAAAGTTGTTGATACTTCTTTGGGGAAAAGGTTTTGACCTTCGGCACCTGAGTGGTCAGGAATTGTCTGAGGCAGATAAGGAGGAGCTAAAAGAATATGGAATATCTTGCGGCTATCATCCGGGATCTATGCTCTTCGGCAGGGTTGACGAAGAAATTTTGGGATGTATTCGCGACCGCGTCGGGGCAAAAATAATCGGCACTCTGTCTAAGAGTGTTGGTTTCCCGAAGCTGGAGTCTGACATTAGTGGTTACCGACGGCAACACATTGTCGGCAGCCTATTTTACTCCAATTTCAAGGTGAAATCTGCGTCTAGATTCTTGTTATCTTTGTGATGGATTAAAATATTCTAACCTTAACTTGTTTTCATAGAGCATGCTGCTAAGCAAGGCGCTAAAAATGCAGCAAGATTTCGAAGATAAGAAGAATGAAATAATAATTGAAGGCTTGGAGAACAAAATTAAAGATTTTGAAGCTTCTCTTGAGAAGAAAGATTTCTTGCTTCAAGAAACCGAAGGTTCCCTTGCGGAATTACAAACTGAAAATGCTAAATTAAACGAGGAACTCCTCAAAGCTCAAACAACTTTAAAGGAGAAATCAGAGTGCTTCGAGCAAGAAAGAAAAGAACTGCAAGCGAAATCCGAAGATGAAGCTGAGAAGAATATGAAGCTGCAGGAATCGCTAAAAGACCTTCGAAATAAATGCTCAGATTTCGCCACCTGCTGCGTGCATCGATTAAAAGGAATATTCAACTCGGTTGGGGCCAGCTCTGAAGAAATTGCCCCTTCGGCTGAAGATATACCCAAAGCTTTCGAGCATATTGAGAATGAAGTTGATGCGCTCGACGAAGTTATAACTGGGCATGGGGATTTCTGTGCTCTGTTAGCTTCTCGTGGCACGACTGCTACATTTTTGAAGACCGGATGCACGCATGCCAGAATAGTGAACAAGCTAAACTTCATCCTATCACCATCAGACTTAGTCAATATTCCTGGTGAGGCCCGAAGCATTGGAAATAGATTTATCACTCAAATTTGGGCTAAAGGCGGGCGGGAGTTAGCTGGAGATGAAGCTCGGAAATTGCTTAACCCGGTATGAAACTTGTATCTGTTGTTTACCTTGATTTTTCTTTATTACACTTGCATTTACCTTATACCATTGTCTGTCTGCAGGATGGTGGCGCCGAAGATCAGTAAGCCGAAGCGTGTTCCAAAGGTTGCTGGGCTGAAGCTTCTTTTTGTGACTTCCTGTATAGATCTTAGGATCTCTTTGCATTATTTCTACAAAAGATTGTAATTGAGAGCTGAACACAACATTGTACATATTTGTCCATACCTTGTAATATAATTTTACCTTTCCGTCCATGTATGAATTGCTTTGTTGTGGACTAAATGTGGCGGAACCGCTCGAATTATTCCAACTTAAGTGCCTAAGTCCTGCCTTAGAGGCTAGACCGCACTTAAATAGGAATGACACGTCAGTCCCTCGGATCTAGTCCGACGAGGCCACTAACAGGATCAAGTACCACGTACTCACTCGAAGGTGAGGCACAGAGCAAATACAATAAAGCATAAAACCATACATTAAGGAGTATCAAATTATTACATCAACATCAGAGTTTTAGCAAAAGTGGAGATCATTATTCGAAATGCAGCGGAATAAAACTAACGATAAATAAATGGAGGGATGGGGAAGCCTGTCCCATCACTCCTCATGCTCCTCCTCAGCCGAGGTAGGGTCCCACTCGACTGTCCAACCTGGTGGCATGATGGACGATCAAGTCACTCCAGCAACCATGTCCTCCAGAGAACCTGTAAAAAAATATGCCACAAGCAAGGCTGAGTATACTAATACTCAGCTAGACTTACTCAGTGTGAGGAGTCTACTCCTCTACCTCCAGACATGCAGCTCTTTGGCTGAGGGGTTTGGTTTGCCAAAAGCACTAGCTGAGTCTAAAATCCAGTTTTAGCTTTTTCAAGTTTTAGTGTGACTCTCTTAAGACTAAATGTGTACCTATCTAGTCATACATGGTATCAAACATTTAGCAATCAACAACTTTTGCCAAGTCATCACATTTCCACTTGTTACTCAATGTAGCAGCATGGATCAAGCAGTCTCATTAGCTGCGAGAAGCAGACGATTCGAATCGAGTTTCAACCTTGCAAGGTAAACCTAAACACACGACGTGGCAAGGCACTCCGTCCCCACACACATCAACCGTCCCCATCGATTCCCTGGCAACAGAAAGGGGCTCACCGCCTTGGCGTACAATGCCTCACTGACCCCGACTGCCGTCGTGCAGTGATCGCACTTGTACCCACCATAACCAGAATAGGAGACCACGTCTCAGGTCGCGTGAGGAGGGCAATCTGCGGGCAGGTTCACTCAGGTACTAGGCTTACCGATTTACCATATTTCTCGGCATATGTTTAGTACGTTCAAACGCTTGACACATGGTACCACACCTTAATCCTTATTCCAATTTCCGTCTCGTAGACAACACATCCCCATGGATCGTTATCCACCGACCATCATCAATATGATATAAAAATGGATATCCTGACCTCGCGCGAGTGCTAGAAAAATCACTCGACTTCTACCGAGATCCCTAATTAGTAAAGCAGCTACTCGACCTAGCATACTAGTATCCATCTCAAAAGAAATCCAGAGTTCATGCAACTAGGGTTTCAGTCAACTCCTACACTTAAGTGCACATTCAAATCTACAAACAATAAGTGTAGTAAAATAGCATAATAAGTAGGTTATGCATAAAACCGGGGCTTGCCTTCCAAAGCTGGGGCAGGCAGATCCTCGACGGCAGGCTCAAGTGCTGGATCCGGGGCTACCTCCTGAGCAACTCCTTGCTCCGGCACGAGGATGTACTCTCCATCAGCGAGGTTGCAATCTATCGAATGCAATGAGTAAGAAATATGTATGCTATGATATGCAGGATTTAGTAACCATTTTGCGTAGTGAAGAAGAACTACGTTATTTGATAACTTAGGGTTTTCCCTGGCTATAAGAAGCTCTGGTGATTTATGTTTATCAATTTAGGTTTGAGGTTTTTCTTAGAGGCAACCATAGTGGATTAAGGCTTGAATTGCCCTTAAAGGTTCTAGTAGGTACTTAAGAGTTTTGCTGTCTTGGTCAGGGTAGCATTTATCTCCACTACTTACTTCTTTCTTTTATTCTCTTTTCATGCTCTTAAGTTGGGTTTGAACTATAACAGTGATTTTAAAATTTCCAAAATTTCTGTAAAAATTACAGTGGGTTATTATTAACATTTGTGGGTTCTCCTAAAAATTTGAGGTGGATACTTATTCATATACTACTTGTGCAAAATTAACAAAAACAAGTGTAAAAGGGCATTTTACACTATAGCTATGATTTAAGTGAGGTTTCTGTACCAAATTTTATTTTTGTCCAGATTCATAGGTGATATTAGGCCTCTGTGTTAAAAATCACAGAAAAAGGCCTACTGGATATTTAGTTGTGAATTTCTAAAGTTTCATGCCAAAAAGGTACTTATAACTAACTTGTTATTTGAAAAATATCAAACAACAGATTTCATATTTTTCATATGTTCATAATAACAAAGTATTAGTTATCCCAAGGTTTGGGGTGTTTTCTCTTTAGGATTATTTCTCTAAGATTTTCCTAAGTTTTCATTGTTTTCATAAAATAAAAGGTATCTCATTTCCTTTGTACTAGACAAAGGTCTAATAAATTTTTCGAGTGAACTACATTAAATAAGTGAGTTAACAAAAATGTGGTTGCTCTCTGGTTCCTATTTTAAATTACCTTTTCTATTTTCTTTATCTTTAAGCTAAAAATGATTTAAATGGCAAACCCTACCTTAATTTGGTGTACTCAGGGGTTTACTATTTTTGAACAAGTCAGGGAGTGATTAAGTACTTCTCTGATTTTTCTTAATCTCAGTCAAACAGTGTAACTATTTTTCCTTCTATTATTTAACTTTTGGCCAAAACAATATTTAAATCCAAACTTTAAATTCTTTTGCAATACTAAGGGGGTTTTGTATTTTTTCTAAGTAGTTCACATTTTTTAGAATCAGGCAAAATTGGTTTGACCAAATTTGGTTGAATAAAACTGAAGTTATGAATTTTACAAGCTCTGTTTGTATTTAAATTAGAAATATTAAAAAGGTTTCCTGGAAAACCAGTTTGCACCGAGGTCCCTGGGTTCTTCCTAAACCATTCCTTTAATTTATACCCCTGCGCAACTATTCCCCTGAGTCTCTAACAGTTCAAAACTCGCTGGCTTCTATTTCTTCTTCCCCGAGGTCCCTCCCCCCTTTTGAACAGTACCCGCGAAAGGAAAAAGGGCGGCACGGCTTACCGACGGCAAGGAAGGTCCGATGAAGGGTGGGGTTGGCTTCGGGAGGTCCTTGCGGTCACAATGATGTGTGGCTCGACGACGGTGATGGCCGGAATCGGCCGGTCCACGTGCGCAGGCGGTCGAGCTCGTCGGCGGCGCGTGCTCCGGCCTATCCACGGCGATACCAGTCAATCCAAGGGCACGGGAAGCTTCACGGGGTGCTAAAGAGTCGACCTGTGCAAGGAATCGAAGAACAACTCACCGTGGAACTCGGTTTACATTCACCGGCGGTCGGGTGAAGTCCGGCGACCTTGATCCGGCGTCTCCGGTGAGGCAGAGCTTGATTCCTCGCTCTGGGAGCTTCACCGAGGCACGTAGAGTCTATTTCGAGGGTTGGACGGGGTTGGGGATGGCTCTGCTGGCCGGTCTACGGTGGCGGGGAATCGGGCGGCCGCTGGCACGTCGTCTGCAGGGCAAACACTGGTGATCTCTGGCTCCGGTGAGGTCGAGAGCGCGCGGGGGAGTACGGTTGAAGCTTCGACGGGCTTTATAGGCGTGGGCACGGGCAGAAGACACGGGTGCGGCTTGGCGTGGCGCGGGGCGCGCGGGGTCAGGCGCTAGGCGTGCTCTGGCGCGTTCAGAGCACGTCGAACACGTGGAAGTGTTCTTCTGCCCTTGTTCAACAGCTCGCCGAGATCGCAAACGTGCGAATCTTGGCAAAAATCCGGCGCAGGCCTCCTCCTACTACCTAGGGTTGTCTCTTGTATGTGAGTTCCAATGGCAGATATGCCCTAGGTAGGGAGATTTGCGGACGCCAAATCTGGTTTGTCCCTCTGTCCACCTCACGACAAAAACCATGCCAAATCTTGTCAAACGACTTGGGCTCGGTTTCAAACTTTTCCAGTGGGTGCCTTAGGTGGTTTGGCACCTTTTTGGTATTTAACCCAAGTGGTTTTGGTGCCATTTACTAAGTGAACACAGTGGATCTTTAGATTAGGGTTAGATTTTGACTTAGAGAGAATTAGAGAGCTCTAGTGTGCTCTCTACTTAAGGGGTGAAATTGGGGTCTTCAAGGGGTCTTTTTGCAATGTTCCCTCCCTGCATTTGGTAGGTTACAATGTTACTAAAACTTGTTTAAGGACTAGGATCATGCTTTGGCAATTTGATTAACTTAGCCACTGATCCCTTGCTTGGAAGTCTAGTGCACTTAGGTGTCTTTAGGGTTTAATCACCTTGGCTCCACATGACCATTGTTCCAATTGTGTGGGTGAAGCCTTTGCCATTAACCCCTCTTAACTAACCCATGCTTCCAAGGTTTTAGGTTCTTCTTCTCCTCCACTTAACCACATGTGATCACAAGTCATTAGTGCATAAATGAAACCATGGCCTTGGTAACACCTGGGGTGTTACACTAAATCCATAGGTACAACTTTTGAGCCGAAGGCGAAAAACACCTTCCCTTCTTTTCGTGCACATCAAAACATTTTTCATTGTACAAAGTGCCTTTGTATTCTTGTCTGAGCCGAAGCTTCTTCATATTCAACGAAGCATTTTATCACCATAGCCAGGCAACTCTTTCTTTCATGTTATCGTTCGTGCTTCATGTCATGATAATGACGACTCTACAAATGTCTAATCAATGTTTGTATGAATGCAAAGAATGATTCGATGAAATATGCAAATGTATGACCCGAACACACATGAAACCACACCCAGACTCTACATCCCCTTAGGAACGACTTTTGAGTCTATTCACATTTTATTTCGGTGGCATTTAAGCTCTGCATTCCCTTAGGAGCGTCTTTTGAGCTTATTCACCTTCTATTTCGGTGGTATTTTGGCTCTGCATTCCCTTATGATCGACTTTTGAGCTTCGGAACTTACTCTGCGCTCCCTTAGGAACGACTTTTGTAGCTTCGTCACCTTCAGAGTGATTACAGCTCTACACCCCCTTAGGGACGACTTTTGAGCTTTTCCCTGTTCTTTTTGCACTCGATGGTGCGGATTCTGATATTACATGTTACATTTTTGGGGGAATAGGGCTAAACAAAAAATGAAAATTACAAACTATGGCCCCATTAAAAACCTTTCTCCCCTCCTAAAAGGAAAAGGGTGCCATAGGAAAGAATAAAAAGATTACATCAATTACACATAATATCGTTGAAGCTCATCCCCATTCCAAGACCTGGGTATGTCGTTTCCGTCCATGTCCTTTAGTCTGTAAGAATCGGGTCTTGACGAAGATACTACCAGAAAAGGACCTTCCCACTTCAGATGCAGTTTCCCCACTGTATCTGGGTTAGCTGTCCTTAGAATCACCAAATGGCCTGGTTTGATATTTTTCAATCGAACTTTTCTATCGTGCCATTTTATTGTTTTAGCCTAGTACTTATTGATGTGCTCTATGGCTTGAAGTCTGGTCCCTTCTATAGTGTCTTTTGTTATTTGGCAATCAGCTTCATCCTCTGTCGAAGCTTTGGTTCGTATGATCATGTTCTTGCTTCTTCCGGTGTTATTGCTTCATCACCGAATAAGAGCTTGAATGGAGTAAAACCTGTTGACCTTGAGACAATAGTGTTGTGGTTCCATACCACCTTTGTTAATTCATCTGGCCACTTTCCTCTAGGCTGATTGAAGATTGACTTCATTATTCCTGTTATTATAATTCCATTTGCTCTTTCTACTAACCCATTTGATTCCGGATGCCTTACTGACGTGAAGTGAACTTTTGTACCAATCTGGTCACAAAAAGCCCTAAACGTTTTAGCATCAAATTGAGTTCCGTTGTCAACTGTAATAGCCTTCGGCACACCAAAGCGACAAACAATGTTTTGCCACAAAAACTTCTGGACTGTGGCCGAAGTTATTGTAGCGAAGGGTTTAACTTCGATCCACTTTGAGAAAGATTCCACTGCTACTACAACATATTTCAAGTTTCCTTGTGCTGGTGGAAGCGGTCCTAACAAATCTAGGCCCCATCTCTGTAATGGCCAAGTGGGTTGAATCAGTTGTGTCAAAGACGAAGGTTGTTTCTGGTCTCTAGCACACTTCTGACAGTTTTCACATTTCTGGACCAAGTCCGCTACATCCAAAGCTGCCTTCGGCCAATAAAAACCTTGTCTAAAAACCTTTCCTAGTATAGGCCTGGATCCAATGTGGGCTCCACACAGTCCTGCATGTATCTCCCGCATTAATTCCTGTCCTTCATTCCTGGATAGGCATTTGAGCAATGGGGAGCAAACTCCACGCTTGTATAACTCGCCTTTAATTATTACATAAGGTCTTGTTCTTGCTTCCATTCTCTTGTTATAAGCTTTGTCATCTGAGAGACAGTTGCCTTGGAGGAAGGATATTATTTTGGTCCTCCAGTCTTCACTATGTACATGTGAGACTGAGAGCACTGCTCTTTCCATGATCTCGATTGAGGGTGCTTTTATTGTTTCAAAAAATACTTCCGAAGGCAAAGGGATCCCCTGTGCCGCTAACTTAGCTAATAAATCTGCATGCTCATTCTCTCCCCTTGGTATATTTTTACAGAAAATCCCTCGAAAGAAGCTTCCAATCTTCGGACTGCATCTAAATACTTTTCAAGCTTCGGATCTCTTCCTTGCTACTCTTATCCACATGGCCAGAAATAACTTGCGAATCAGGTTTAAGGATTTCCCTTCTTATTCCCATTGCCTTTAGTTTCCGAAGCCCTAAAAGAAGAGCTTCGTACTCGACAATGTTATTTGTGCAGCTAAAGTCTAACTTTATTGCATAACATGTTCTAACTTTAGAGGGTACAACTAGAACAACACTGCTCCTGCACCGAAGGTCCCCCAAGATCCATCGCAAAATAATGTCCAAGGTTCGGCATCTTTTGTCGCTTCTTCACCCTGAGCCCCTGGCGTCCAATCAGCAATGAAGTCTGCTAACGCCTGAGATTGAATTGAGGATCTGTGCACGTAATCAATGGTGAATTCATTAAGTTCCGCGTCCCATTTTCCGATCCTTCTTGTAGCTTCTCTATTCCTCATTATGTCTTTCAGGGGTTGTGATGAAGGCACTATTATGTGATAAGCTTAAAAGTAACGCCGAAGCTTCCTAGAGGCCATCAATACAACATACATTACCTTCTCCAACTCAGTGTAATTTTTTCAAAGGGCTGAGTACTTCAGAGACGAAGTATACTGATACTTGCTTTTTTACCTGGCCCTCTTGTTTTTCTTGTACAAGTGCTGCACTAACCGCAGTATGGGAAACAGCCACATATAGAAGTAACATAGCTCCTGATGATGGTGGGGTTAGAGTTGTTAGATCTATCAAATACTGCTTCAGCTCTTCGAAGGCTTTCTGTTGAGCCGGACCCCATTGGAAGACTTCGGCTGATTTCAGTATTTCAAAGAAAGGTAAATTCCTCTCTGCTGATCTTGAAATAAATCTATTCAACGATGCCAGCCTTCCTGCCAACCGTTGAGCCCCCTTCTTTGAATTTGGTGGCTCCATCCGAAGGATAGCTTCGATTTTGCTTGGATTAGCTTCGATGCCTTTTGTCGATACCAGGAAACCAAGAAACTTGCCCTTCTTCACTCCGAAGACACATTTTTCTGGATTTAACTTGAGACCAGCTTGTATGAAATTGGCAAACGTCTCTTGTAAATCGGCAACATGATTTTCTTGCTTTGTGCTTTTCACTATGATGTCATCGACATATGTCAGCACATTCCTGCCAATTTAGGAGTGAAGAACCTTGGCAGTCATTCTGCTGAAGCTTCCTCCAGCATTCTTGAGCCCCTTGGGCATCCGAAGGTAATAATAGGTACCACTAGGAGTTATGAAGCTTGTCTTTGGCTCATCCTCCTTCTTCATCCAAATTTGATGATAACCAGAGTAGCAGTCTAGTAAACTCATAAGTTCTAAAGAAGCTGCTGCATCTACAAGGGAATCTATTCTTGGTAGTGGGAATTCATCCTTCGGACATGCCTTGTTGAGATCTGTGAAATCAATGCACATTCTCCATTTTCCACCATGACAATGTTGACCAGCCAGTTCGGGTATGTTACTTCTCTGATAACACAGGCACTTAGAAGTCTCTTCACTTCATTTCTTTAGCATCCCAAAAATTCAAATCTTGAAAATTTCTCAAACTTGCTCTAAATTCAAAATGAATTTTAAATTTCGTTTCAAAATGTTTGTTTGCGAGTTGATATCAACAAATAAAATATAGTGGTCTATATTCTCTCCAAAATTCTCCTCAAAATATCCTACAAATATTTCCCCAGTGATCCCCTCGAGTTCTTTCCAGAAATACTGCCCAAATATTTCACCGATATATCTCCAAATATTTTCCTCCTGAGAAATACCTTCAGAATCATTTTTAAAGTCCCTACAGATATTTTCTCCATAATTTTCCTCATTCTCATACGTATACGTATGCCTCCGGTGTCATACAGTGAGCTCTACAAGCAAATTACACTTATACAAGACAAATCCATGCTTATCTCCCTCTAATCCTTGCATCCTCCCACTAATCCTCTCATCCTCCCCCCTAATCACCCCACCGAGCCTATAAATAGAGGGGCAAGGGCCTCCTCTCAAGCCACCCCAAGCCATTTCATGGCAACTCTCTCCCTCCCCCCCCACACGCCCACTCCACTTCCCACACAAGCACACACTAGCACAAGGATCGTTCGGTCGTTCTTCGATCGTTCGTCCACCTGTTCTTAGTTTGTTCGTTCATTTGTCCGATCGTCCGATCGTTCGTTCGATCGTTCATGGTTTGTTCGTCCGTTCGTCCGTTCGTTCAATCATTTGTCCATTCATTCGTCCAAATAATCTTTGTTTAGCCGTTATGCTACCGAAATTCCGATCGTTCGTTCGTTCGATCATTCGATCGTTCATCGTTCGTTCATAGTTCCTATTCATCGTTCATCGTTCATTCATAGTCCCTATTCATCGTTCATCATAATAATCTTTGTTCAGCCGTTATGCTACCGAAATTCGATCGTTCGTTCGTCCGATCATTCGATCGTTCGTCCGTTCATTCATAGTTCCTATTCATCGTTCATCGTTCGTTCGTAGTCACTATTCATCGTTCGTTCATACAAACTATTTACCATCACTATTCATCGTCACTATTCAACGTTAATATTCACTGTTACTATTCACCAGCACTACTATTCACCGACACTATTCATCATCATTACTATTCATCAATGATATCTATAATTACTTTTTCGCCGTCACTATTCATCGCTACTATTCATCGATCATCCGATCACCCCAAATTTCAACTACTCAACCATCATGCTGTCCAGTCCACCTAAAACCAGCCAGACCAATATTCCAGTCATACGAACTCCAATGACTGTGATTTTCCTTCCAGTGGGAACTTCCCATCTGGTCACCCATCCCAGGTTTCTCTAAGTTGAGCATGCTTAACTTTGAGATTCCTTCGAACCAGGCTTCCTGTTGGGGACTTGTTCTCAAATGCTATGAGTTAAGAACAAGGTAACACAAAAGAGGTTAATGGTTAATGCCCTTCGTCCTTCAAAGCATTATCTCCCTTAGGATATAATGATTTTCGGACGAAGGTCATGAAGGACGTACCTTCATCATCGCAGTATATATTAATGAAAGAAGAAGCATATGAAACATGAGAGATAACGTGAATAATCATATGACATCATCAATATATCTTAATTATATCATCATAAATGGACGTGAACAATATGGAATTACATTTGTTCCTTCGGCTTGACAGAAGACAAAAGTCCACGCGTGATACACGAGCGAACACAAGCCAGCGTGAACAGTATGGGGGTATTGTTCACCTATTAATAGGCATGGGACACAACCCGACCAGAATTACATTTATGTCCTTGATGACTAGTTACAATCATGACACAAATCATCATGGACTGATTGGTCTTTTCCTCTTTAAGTCGGTGCAGCCCTTCGCCTCAAGGCATGTCGCTATGCCGAAGCTCCCTGGATCGTAGCTTCAGCGTGTACCTACGCGCTGTATTTGCTTATGTGCTGATCTTCCGAAGGTGTTTCTGCTTAAAGGACCTTTGGCGACGAAGCAAGCCCCCAACAGTAGCCCCTTCGCGGTGCTAGATCATTTTTCATAATGAGCTTGATCCGTGAAAAATCTCCAAGGCTTCAGAATGCTGAAGGTCCGAAAAACACCTTCCCTGAGCTCGTTGCCGAGAAACTATTAAAATATTTCAAGCGCGAGTGGCCCACCACGCAGCGGGTACGAACAGTTTGATGATTCTCTTCCCAGGCGCTGAGTGGCCCACCGTTCAGCGGGTGTGGGTAACTGTTCAGCAGATGCGGGCGATTTGGTGATTCACCTTCCCACCTGCGGCACTATATAAACAGATGGGTAGGTGTGAAGTTACCACAACATTCATTGCCATTGCACTGTTGTGCTGTTGAAAATTTTAACCATAGCTGAAGCTTTTTCACTGCATTCTCGAGCAAACCATCATTTTGAATTAGCTTCATCAAAAAAGAGAGCTTCGTCGAAAACTGTAAAAAACATCATCTTCGTAAAAACTGCAAAAGATTCATCATCATATGGCCAGAGTACGCTCGACTGCGAGGGTGACCCATGAATGAGAGGAGACTGAAGCCACCGAGATAGCTCCGATCTTCGAAGTCATGAGACAATCGGGATTAGTTGTGACGGAGGGAGCCATTGATGAAGGTGCACCTGCTGCTGAAGCTGAACAAGCTGATATCGAGGAAGAAAATGCTGATGAAGAAGAGGAAGACTATAGCATTCTGATCCCATCAAAACCCAGCCACTTGGATTTTGAAAAATCTACTGTGTCTGAAGTCGACGTGCCCATGATGATGAAGCTGGGTTACTTCAGAGAAGCTGAAAAGAAGCTTATTCGTTTTGCCAGAGAAGAAACCACTCCAGAGCCGAAGGACGACGAAGTAGTGGTTTTCAAAAGCTTTTTCAGGGCAGGATTACGGTTTCCCTTGAACGAGAGGATTGGAGAAGTTTTGGATAATTTTGAGATTTTTCTTCATCAGCTGACCCCTAACGCCATAGTTAGGCTCAGCATTTTCATCTGGGCCCTTCGAAGCCAAGGGATGGACCCAAATGCTGAAGCTTTTTGTCGAGTGCATGAGCTGCATTACCAAACGAAGGCCAGAGAAGACGGACTAAATGAAAATTTTGGTTGTTATAACTTCGCGTATCGCAAGGATACAAAGGCTCCGGTCCTCAGCTATCACACTAAGTGGCCAACTGGCTGGAAGAGTGAGTGGTTTTATATTAAGGCTGATGAGAAGAAAAGAGGGAAACTGATGACGATGGTGATGAGCCCGCTGTCCTTAAGCTTCGGGATGACCAGACCCTTGTGCAACATGAAGCCAGGGTCAGCATGTCTGCTGGCCATAGCAGAATTCAGAGTGGTGGCTGAACAAATCAGCACCAGGGATCTAGTGCAAGAATACCTAGCTAACATGGTATCTCCAACGTTGAGTGAATGGAGTATGCCGAAGCTAAAAGGAACAAAGAAGAAGAATGAACTTGTTCGATTACCCTATCGCTTCAAGTTTGAGAAACAGTTTAAAGAGCCTTGCCAAGAATGGCTGGAGATGATTGAGACTATGTGCAATGAAATTTTGGGCAATTATACCAAAAAAGAATATCAACTAATGGCTGCAGCCTTCGGCACCCGACCAAAACGAAGGTTGAATCGGGTAATGGACGCTTTAAACTTTGAATACCCTGATTATGAATGACTGAGCAAGGGTGCCGAAGGGACAAAGAGAAAAAGGGTTGTAGTGTTCTGAGCAGATAGGCTGCTAGGATGGTGAAAGAGGATGAAAAAACTCTAAAGAAGAGAAAATCCAGTCCTGAGCCGAAGGTGGCGACTTCGAAGAAGAAAAAAACTGCAACTCCAGAGCCGAAGATGGCTGAGATAGAAGAGGAAGCTCCTTCAACGCCTTAAGCTGCCGAAGTATAAGAAATTTTAAAGGTAATGACTGAATCCTTACCTATCAAGCTGCTAAGTCCTCTGGGGCCGCATCTGACGAAGCTTTTACAGAAGAAGGACGATCCTTCGACAACGAAAAAAGGTGGTTGGACCCAAAAAGTGAAGAATTGTTACTGTTATGCAAGCTATTGAGGAAACGCCTGTTGGAACTTGCTCTCAGTTGCAAGGGGATCCAACGGGGGTGAACAGTGACGTTAACAGGGTTCTCGCGCAAGATGGCAAAAGCTCTATTAATCTAGCCTCTCACGGGCACTGTGCGGGGGTATTTATAGGTATCTGAGTGCCCAGCGTCCTGTGTTAAGGACGCATGTGCCCTCAGACACCTAGATTATCCCTAGAATATTCCCATAAAGCAGGGTTACAGACTGTAATTACAGGGATGCCTTTATAAATTAGGCCCGTAACACGCAGCGGCCACGCAGGGCCCGTTACAATGGGCCGGATCACACGTGGGCCTCCATGCTGGACGAGGCCGCACGGTGGGATGACCTCATCGCAGGTCTTCGTCTGATGTTGTATGGGGCGAAGGGTGTCCCTGCCCGTTATCTTGTCTCTGTTGGACCAACGACTGCAGCGAAGACCTCGAGCGAAGGGTGGCGTCTTTGCCTTCGCCCCAACATTTGCCCTCCGAGGGACCAGTTCGACTAAGTCATCTGGTGCCGAAGACGTCGCTAGATGGCAGAGACGCTGCCCTCGCTCGAAGTGGTTCCACGGGGGTTTTTGACATGACCGTTGATTGACACCGTACTGTTGGACTGCGGGTTTCCCGAAGCGCCGCGCCCTGTGTATAAAATGGGGCGGGGGGCGGCGCGTTTTGAACTTCACTTTCCGCGCTCCATGAAAACCCTAGCCGCCTTCTCCACCGTCTGGCTGCTCGTCTGCCCTCCTTGCTCTTGTTCGCCGGAGATCTGGCTCGAGTGAAGCAGACCGCCCGCCGCCGCCGACGGTACGTAGCGATGTCGACCTCTTCTTCTTCCGCTGCCGCTACGCCGCCGGCCGACGCATCGTCTTAGGAAACGCTGAGTACTTTGGCGGCGGAGCAGTTGCACGCTGGCGATACGGTGGATTTTGGTGTGTCGCGGATGTCGTCGGTCCGCGTGCAAGATATGCAGCGGCTGGGTTACTTTGGTGGCAGAGTTGCTCGTGTCCCGGGGACAGAGGAAGTCCCCGCGCCGGAAGGCGAGTTGGTTGTGTTCGAGGCGTTCTTCACCGCCGGTCTCCGCCTGCCTGCGCACCGATTTGTTAGAGAAGTCCTGCGCAGATTTAACGTTCAGATCCATTAGTTGACTCCGAATGTCGTGGTGGCTCTGTCGAAGTATGTCTGGGCGACGACTTCGTACGGCGAACAACCATCAGTCGAGGTCTTCGCGAAGTACTATTGCCTGCACTGGCAGAAGAGGATGATTGGAGATGAAGTTGCCCAGTTTGGGTCCTGTACATTTACGCCGAAGACCGGCAAGACCACGATGGAGGTAGTTGAGTTGGTTCCTTGAGCCCGCAACAAGTGGGGCAATTGGCATGAGTTTTGGTTCTACGTCGCGGAGGGTACCGTCGAAGACCATCCGGGGCTCCCCGTGTCCGAGATGTGCTCGCATTTTTACTCAGCATACCCGCCTTTTGAAGTGGCGGAGGAGGATGCGGACGAAGGGGCCCTTCGGTGCGGCACCGGTCTGAGCAGTGGGCGTGATTTGGTTGAGGAATTTGTGGCGTACGGGGTATGGCCTTTGGCGCATGGCTGGGCGTTGGGCGAAGTGTGCCCTCGCCAGATGCCTTCCCATGGTGGGAAGCTGGTGCGAAGTCCTGTCTTCGCGCTGGATCTGCAAAGCCGCGATCCGGCCGCCTTTGTGCGTGAGGCGGAGGATGGGGCGGTGCGGATCGTTGGTCGGTACATGCCGAGGACAGAGGGCCAGCGTAGCTAGGATATCCGCGGGTCGAATGATCGTTTGAACAGGGTTTTTGAATTGAATCGACTACCGTATGGCGGTTATCCCGGCCAAGACGATGTGGATCGTCGCGGGAAGAAGCCGGTGGTAGAGTCTGGAGACGACCCCGCGCCGGTGGCCGCCCCGTCCTCTAAGAAGAGGAAACTAGGTACTGCGATGGGAGGACTTGGGGTTTCCGATGGTTTTGCTAGAGAATTGATGAGGACATGCGCGGCCCCGAGGGGAAGGATGACTTCGCCCGAGCTCCGAGAGTCTTCGGCGCGGATGCTGAGGGTTACCGGGGGTTGGTGGCCTAGGAATGTTCCTATCCCTCGCGCGGCCGGCGAAGACTTTTTTACATCTCACATGGTTCATGAATGGAAAGTGTTTCCTTACGGGCGGAATATTGCTGCTGTTGTGTCGGCAGTGATGGACAAGGATCGCCAGGGAGCTGCACAGAAGCGCCAGGCGGTCGTCAGGCTTCATGAAGCCAGGTCGAAGAGGCAGTGGGGGGCTACGAAGGCTGCTGCCCCCGGTGGAGGCCAGCCACCGCTGGCGGCAAAGTCGGCCGTCCCTGCATCCAGCAGGGCGTCGGAGGCTGCGGCTGCCGCCGGTGGTTCCAAGTCTGCGAAGGCTGCACTGGCGTCCAGCAGGGTGCCGGAGGCCACGAAGGCGGCCCGAGGGTTGCCGCCGCCGGGCAAGCGCGTCGCCGACTTCGCCACCGACATTAGTGTGGAAGACTATCTTGTTGGTAAGTTGTTGGCTCGATTTTTTTTTGTAATTTGTTGATACGTCGCAGGGTCGGACGAAGGCCAACTTGTCGTTGTTCCGCCTGCCGCGGCGACCACGGCGGCTGCCGTAGTGCCAAAGGCGAAGGGCGGTGCTCTTAGTGCCGGCGGCGAAGGGCGGTGCTGTGTCCCGCCGGCTGAAGGAGATGAAGGAGGCGCTAAGTCAGGTACGTTGAGCTAGACTTCGTTTTTTTGGCTTCGTTGGGGCTGTGGTCTTATGTGTGTTTTGCAGGCGGCTGACTTCGCAGCCCGCGCGGCGTCGGGGGCCCTCACGACGGTTGTGTCTGCCGAAGTCGAGAGACTTCGGACGCAATATGCTGACGCCATCCGGGAGAAGTCGGCCGCCGACAGTAAGTGCCGCAAGCTGGCGGACAAGGTGGCCGCGCTGGAGGGGGAAAAGACTGACCTCCGGCGCCAACTGGCGGAGGAGAGGAGGGAGGCCAATGAGGCCCTCGCCAAGGCGCAGGCGGAGGCCAATTTGGCGCGGGTGGAGGGCAGTCTTGCCAGGGAGCGCGCCGAGCAGTTGGAGGGGCGGCTCAGCGCCCTGCAGAGCCGTGTGGAGAGGGCCGAAGCCGCGACGCGCACGGAGGCTGAGCGGACACGCAAACAGCTTATGGATTCGTACCATGAGCTGGGCGCGCGGACCGCTGACTTCGAAGTGCCGGACCGAGAGCCCGGACTTCGCTGCCTGGAGTGGGTACAGGAGGAGCTGCAGGCGCTCCCCACCATCGTGGAGGGGTTCATGTCTTATGCCTCCCTGGTCACCTGCGAGGGGGCGATGAACGTGCTTTCTCGCGAAGGGTGCCGACACTATGAAGTCTTCGACCAAGCTGATGAGGATTTCGAGCGTGATATCTACAAGGTCGAGGACCCTATAGTGAAGGAATCCGCCGGAGCCCTTTACGACCGGATGTGGGGCCCCCACGGTCGAGAGGTGGTCAGGGAACGGGCCGAGACGGCGAGGGGTCAGGTAATGTCTGGCTTTTGTTTGGTATTTGTTGGATGTGGGCTATGTATGAGTTTGCTGAATTTGTGTGCTGTGTCTCAGGCGGCGCGTGGTGAGAGGGTGGATGACTTTGGGGCTTTGAACAGCACGCTGCCTGACCCGGAGTCGAACCCGGCGGAGGCCGCCCTGGAGCCGCTCCCGGAGACCGCCGAAGGCGCCCCTGATGCCCCCGCAGCCGCTGCGGCCGGCGGAGGCCCGCCCCCGGAGACCGCCGAAGGCGTTCCTGATGCCCCTGCAGCCGCTGCGGCCGGCGAAGGCCCGCCGCCAACTGCTGCGCCGAGGGTTGAGGATCCTGTGACGGTGGCGGCGGAGGCGACAGCGGAGGCTCCCGCGACGGCTGGGTCTTCGCAGGTGGCGTAGTGGGTGTGGGTAGTTAGGGAATTTTGGTTATGTTGCTGAATCTTGGTTGCTGCGCAGGTTCAAGATTTTGGGCCTGCGCACGCAACCGCCACTACTAATTTTTTGGCGGCTTCGACCGTGGATGATGGTAATAAATCGGATGGGTCTGCGTCTAAGTTTTCTGATTTTGGTGACTCTGGGAGCTCGGTTGAGTGGACTGATGAGTCGTCGGATGAGGACTTGGACTATTTTGCGGCCTTGGATGTGGCAGCGGCGGAGGCTTCACCGCGTGCTGCGGATGCAGAAGATGTGCCTGGTCCGAGTACTGGGCGTAAGCGGCGAAGGGCGATTGCGAAGCGTAGAGTGAGTGGGGCGGACGGCGGTCGACTTCGTGTGAGCAGGGCTGGCCGACAGGAACTGTTGTCCTTGCCGGCCGCCGTGAGTACAGGTGAGGGGGAGTTGCGAAGTATTTTTGCGGGTGAGGAGCTTAGGATAATGTTATTTAACTATAGGGAGATGGGAATTATTCCGAAGGCTGAGCCGATGTAGAGTGTGATGCCCTCGCTTGTACATGTGTAATGGCTTGTATGATGAAGTTGTGTGCCCTCGTACATTCGGCTAAGCTCGCGAAGGTGTAATTGTTAAGCTAGACTGGTGCGCGTGTGGTCGGTCTTTGCGCGGACTGTTGCGCGGATAGTCGATTCTTCGCACTTATTGTGCTGGCCCGGCTGCACCCGTAGGCGACTTCTGCACGGATAGTCTCCGCGGTAGACTTCGGTTTTTCGCACTTGTTGTGCTAGTCCGACTGCACCCTTAGGCGACTTCTGCACGGATAGTCTTCGCGGTAGACTTTAATTTTTCGCACTTGTTGTGCTAGTTCGGCTGCACCCTTAGGCGATTTCTGCACGGTAAGTCTTCGCGGTAGACTTCGATTTTCCGCACTTATTGTGCTAGTCCTGCTGCACCCTTAGGCGACTTCTGCGCGGAGTTGTCGCACGCGAGGGTGGCCAGCGCTGAGCCTCGCGGTGACTTTGTATTGGTCGAATGTCGAAGACCGTCGTCGCGGTCTTTTTTCGACGCATGCTTTTGCGGGGGATTTTTCACTTGTATATTACATGGCTCCGCCTCGTTAAAAACCTCACCCCCCGGGAGGAAAAGAGTGCGGGCCAGAATAAAATTGTTTTTGCGAATTACAAGGGCGAAGCGGCCCTGATGAGTCAAACAAAAAATTTGCGGAGATTGTCGATGTTCCAGGAGTGCTCCAGGTCTTCGCCGTTTGGCGTTGTGAGCCTGTAAGCGCTGGGGGAAGCCTTCGTCTTGACAATAAAAGGGCCCTCCCACTTGGGCTCCAGCTTGCCCCTAGACTCTGTCCGAGCTGTTCGGACGAGTACGAGGTCCCCTTCGCTGAATTCTCTCGGGATGACTGCGTGGTCGCGCCATGCTTTTGTCTGGGCTTGGTATTTGTTCAGGGCCTGTAGAGCAAAGACTCGGTCTCCATCGATGAGGTCCTTCGAAGTGGGCTCGTCCACGTCGGGGACGGCTGACGGAACTGTTCGCGGTGAGCCATGTTTTATTTCTTGTGGGGTCATAGCCTCCGATCCATATAGAAGGCGGAAAGGGGTGAAGCCGGTCGCCCTGCACTCAGTCGTGTTTAGCGCCCAGACCGCCTCAGGTAGCAAATCGGCCCACTTGCCCTTTTTTTCGTCGAGGAGCATCTTTTTGACAGCTGTGAAATTTTTTCCATTGGCTCGTTCCACAACTCCGTTGGACTGCGGGTGATATACTGAGGCGAAGGCCAGCTTGGTGCCAATGGAGAAGCAGAAGTCCTTGAAGTCTTGGCTGTCAAACTGCTTGCCGTTGTCGACTGTTAGTTCGGACGGTACTCCGAAGCGGCAAATAATGTTTTGCCAAAAGAATTTTTGTGCAGTCTTTGATGTTATTGTGGAAACGGCCCTCGCTTCGATCCATTTGGTAAAGTATTCGACAGCGACGAAGGCGAACTTAAGGTTCCCCTGAGCCGTGGGCAAGGGCCCGACGATGTCCAGGCCCCAGCGCTGGAGAGGCCATGTGTGGGCGATCAGTTTTGTGAATTGCGAGGGGCCGCCTGATCGAGGAGAAAATTTCTGGCAGGCTTCGCAGGACCTTGCAACCTGATTTGCAGTGCAGATCATTGCGGGCCAATAGAAGCCTTGGCGGATCACTTTTGCGGCTAAGGCCCTTGGCCCTGCGTGAGAGCCGCAAGTACCACTGTGGACCTCGTGCATGATTTGGACGCCTTCGATCTCGGTGACACATTTAAGCATTGGCTGACTGACCCCTTTCTTGTAGAGTTGGCCCTCAATCAGCGCGAAGTCCCGGCTTCGATGTTTGAGGCGCTTGGCCTCGTTGATGTCGGTTGGTTGATAGTACCCCTATAGGAACAGGGTTATTGGTGCCCGCCAGTCTTTGGTCATGATAAGGTTGACTATGCGGTGGCCCTCGCTGTCGTTGGTTATTTGGAGCCCTTTGGGGCTCCGGACGGCTGGCGTGTCGATGACATGGAAGAACACGTCGGAGGGCAGGGACTCGCCTCTGGCGGCAGCCTTGGCCAATGCGTCGGCCTCTTCATTCTTGGCCCGGTCCACGTGCTGCAAGGTGAACCCCTTGAATTGTCTCTCGAGACTTCGGATGGCCGCGAGGTATTGCATAAGTGCGGGGTCCTTTGCTGCATAGTCTTTCTCGACTTGGCCGACAACTACCTTGGAGTCTGTTTTGATGATGCAGGTGGTGACCCCAAGGGCCCTCAGCTTGCGGAGGCCGAGGATGACTGCTTCGTATTCTGCTATGTTATTTGTGCATCTGTCAGATTCCAGAGCGAAGCTAAGGCGAGCCGCATATCTGTGCTTGACTCCGGTTGGTGAGGTGATGACTGCCGCGGCGCCTACCCCCGCATGGCACCATGCGCCGTCGCAATGGATCGTCCAAACCTTCTCTGCGGACGGGTCCGGCTGTGTTATTGGCCCAGTCCAGTCGACGACGAAGTCTGCCAGGACTTGTGACTTGATGGTTGTCCTGGGCTCGAAATTGATGTGGTAGCCGGAGAGTTCGGCCGCCCACTTGGCAATGCTCACCGATGCTTCCGGGTTTCTGAATAATTCGCCGAGTCCCCTGTCTGAGGTGACCCGGACCTTGAATGCTTCAAAATAATGACGCAATTTGCGCGAAGACATAACAACTGCGTTGGCTATCTTCTCCAGTTCTGTCATGTTACATTTGGACGGTGTCAGCACTTCGGAGACGTAATAAATTGGGCACTGCCTGATCACGCCCTCAACTGTCTGCTCCTGCACCAGTGCCGCGCTGACCGCATGCGGCGAAGCCGCAACATAGAGCAACAGAGGTAGCGAAGAGTCGGGGCTTGTAAGGACTGCCAACTCTGACAGGTACTGTTTTAGTGAGGTGAAGGCCGCTTCCTGCTTTGGTCCCCAAGCGAAGTCTTTTGCGCCACGGAGAGTTTTGAGGAAAGGGAGACTTCGCTCAGCGGATCTGGAGATGAATCTGTTGAGGGCGGCCAATCTGCCCGTCAAGCGCTGGACGTCTCTGGCGGACTGCGGAGGCGTCATGTTTATGATGGCTTGAATTTTGGTTGGGTTGGCCTCGATGCCGCGGTGTGATACCAGGTAGCCCAATATTTTGCCTTGGCGAACGCCGAAGACACACTTTTCCGGGTTTAGGCGGAGTCGTGCGTCTCGCATGTTCACGAATGTCTCGACGAGGTCAGCGAGATGGTCCGCCTTGCTCTTGCTGGCGACGACGATGTCGTCCACATATGTGAATATATTTCTGCCAACTTGCCCTTCGAGCACTGTCTTGGTAAGCCTGGAGAAGGTGGACCCGGCGTTCTTGAGTCCCTCCGGCATTCTGTTGAAGCAATATGTGCCGAAGGGTGTTATAAAGCTGGTGCTAGCCTTGTCTTCCTCCATGTATATCTGGTGGTAACCGGAGAAGCAGTCGAGGAGTGACATGACTTCGCATCCGGCCGCGCTATCGACTATTTTGTCGATCCGCGGCAACGGGAAGTTGTCCTTTGGGCAGGCTTTATTGAGACTGGTGAAGTTGATGCACATTCGCCACTTCCCGCTCTTTTTCTGCACCATCACAACATTGGAGAGCCACGTGGGGTAAGCCACCGGCTCGATGAATTTGGCTTCCAGGAGGCGGTGCACCTCTGCCTTGGCGGCCTCTGTCTTCTCGTCGGACATCTTGCGAAGCCGCTGTTTTTTCGGCCTCACCGAAGGGTCGATTCCCAAGCTGTGCTCAATTATGGATCGGCTGACCCCGACCAGGTCGAGGGCTGACCAGGCGAAGACATCTTTGTTCTTGGACAGGCAGCAGAGGAGCTTCTCCTCTTCATGCGAAGTGAGGTCTTCGCTGATAGTGACTGTCTGCTTGGGCGTGGCCTGGTTGAGGGGGACAGTCTTGGTCCCGTCGTTGCTCTGCAGCTGTGCCTTGTCGTGCTGTTTGTCGGTTGGGCTGGCGGGCACGGGGACCTCGCGCTGGGCCGTGAGGCAGTGCACGTTTCTTTGACCGGGGACGAAGTCCCGCTCTATGTTGCGCGCAGTCTGTTGATTGCCGTAGACCGTAATAACGCCTAACGGACCTGGTATCTTCATACATAGGTATAGTCCGTGAATGGCTGCTTCAAACTTATTGATGGAGCCCCGGCCCATGATGGCGTTGTACGGATATACCATATCCACAATATCAAAGGTCAATTGCTCACTTCGGGCATTGGGTGCTACACCGAAGGAGAGAGGCAGCTCTATTTTGCCGACAGGAAAGGTGCCCTTGCCGCCGAAGCCATACAACGGGTTGTACGAAGGCTTGAGCAGGCTGTGGCTTATGCCCATGCGGTCGAAGGCGTGGAGGAAGATGATGTCCGCCTGACTACCATTGTCGACTAGGACTTTGTTCAGGTCCCAGCCTGCCACGCTGCAATTGATAACCATGGCGTCGCTGTGGGGGGCGCTGCGCAGGTCGACGTCTCGTGCGTCGAAGGTTAGTGGTATGTGTGACCACTTTGTCTGCACGACTGGCCTAGTGATGGCGACGTGGTTGATGCTGCGGTAGTGGTCCCGCTTCTGCCGCTTTGTGTCGAAGTCGGTGCTGGACCCCCCAGTGATCATGTGAATGACTCCGCGATACGGCTGATCGGCGAAGTCTTCCTGCTTTGGGGCGTGGGGGATGTTTTGATGTTGCTGGTGTGGTGGTGGGGGTGGGGGAGGTACGATTTGTGCTTCCTGATGGTGTTGGTAAGCGTGGTGCGGTGGATGCGGGGCGGGGGCGTGGATATATGGTGGAGGGGGTTGCTGGTAAGTGTGCGCGACAACTCTGGGGTTGTCGGCTGGCTGCGCCCATGCCATCCTGTCTTTGGTGGCCTTCGTTTCTAGGCAGTCTTTGGTTTGGTGGGCGCAGTCTTCGCCATGGAAGAGGCAGTAGAATCGGCGCGGCGGCTGCACACGCCCCCGACCCCTACCGCGAGTTCCATTTCCGTGGCCCTGGGGGGGATATTCCTGGCGGCGAGGGGCGTCAGCAGCGGGGTGCTGGTTGGCGATGTTGTGCACTTGCTGTTGATTGCGGCCGTCTCGACCGGAGTCTTGCTGCGGAGTCCTCGTCCACGTGCGGCTGGACTGTGGAGCATCTTTGGGCTTCCTTTGAGACTCAACCTTGCGCTGGTGGAGCTCTTCGGATTTGGTGTATTTTTCAAACAGCTGATATAATTCCTGGAGGTTCTTGGGCGGATCTCTGATGCAGTGGCTATAGAGGACGCCGGCGCGAAGGCCACTGATGGCGTAGTGGATGGCGATCTGGTCGTCGACTGAGGGCAGCTGTGACTTGAGTGTTAGAAATTTGCGGTAATACTCCCGCAGAGTCTCCTTTTCCAGCTGCTTGCAGAGCGAGAGTTCGACCAAGGCGTCGGTGTCCAGGCGGTACCCTTGGAAGTTGAGCAGGAACTTGTCGCGGAGGCTTCTCCAGGAATCAATGGACAGCGGAGGCAACCTGGTGAACCAGGTGAGAGCTGGGCCTTCGAGGGCGATGATGAAAGACTTGGCCATTGTGGCGTCGTCCCCTCCGAAAGATGCAACGGCGACCTGATAACTCATTATGTATTGTGCCGGGTCAGTGCTGCCGTTGTACTTGGGATAGGTTCCTGCCCGGAAGTTGGCGGGCCAAGGCATCACTTGCAGATGTGGCGCCAGGGGACTTCGCTCGTCGAGGTAGTTGACCCCTTGGAATGGCGCGACGTGCGGGAAGGGGTGGTCGCGCTGGAGGAAACACGGGTCTTCCGGTTGTGCGCGCTGTTGCAGGGGTGGCCCATGCTGCAGGCCAAGGTGGCCTTCGCGCGTGTCTTCCAGTTGTGCGCACTGCTGCAGGGGTGGTCCGTGCTGCAGGCCGAGGTGGCCTTCGCGCTGCATCAGCGCGATCTGCCGCTCGAGGTCCTGGGCCTTCTGCTCTTCGTCGCGTATCATTTGCCGCACCTTGGCTAGTGCAGACATGCACTGGCGCTTGGCCTCCAGTATCTCTTTCTGCCTCTGGAGATTGCGGTTTTTGAGGCGCAGGGCGCGCAGCTGTAGCTGTTCTTTCGCTGAGACGCCGAGGACTTCACCGTCCTCAATGAGGTTCGCGCCCTCCGGTGGGGCGAAGCCTGGGGGAGGCTGCGATTGTCCTTCAGGGCCGCAGGTGCGGAGAGTGTCATCTTCGCGGGTTCGGAGAACATCGTCTTCAGTGGCCTCTTGGTGGGTGAATTGGGTGAGGGCGAGGGCCTTGCCCTTTCTCGCGGCAAGTAGTGCTGCCTTCGCAGCCTCGTCAGTCTTCGAGTTAGCTTTCTTGGGTGCCATCGCGGGTGGTTTTTTCGTAGCACGAACGGTGGGCGCCAAAAGTTGGAACTTGCTCTCAGTTGCAAGGGGATCCAACGGGGGTGAACAGTGATGTTAACAGGGTTCTCGCGCAAGATGGCAAAATCTCTGTTAATCTAGCCTCTCACGGGCACTGTGCGGGGGTATTTATAGGTATCTGAGTGCCCAGCGTCCTGTGTTAAGGACGCATGTGCCCTCAGACACCTAGGTTATCCCCAGAATATTCTCATAAAGCAGGGTTACAGACTGTAATTACAGGGATGCTGTCACACCCGGTTTTAGAAGGCAAACCGAATGCGAACCATGTACGTGCCAGGATCAGTTATTCACGTACACAGCAGTTACATAACATGGACATCATCACACAGTGCTCAAAATAGTATTAAAAGGGAATAATAGTTGATTACATCATACGTCTGAGACGTCCATATAGTTCTTACAATAAATCAAAGTGCGGAAAAGAAACGTAGATAAACGCGGCCTTCACAGGCAGCCGACTGGGGGTTGCCGCTAACCCACACCTAGAACTCGTCGTAGTCTTGGAACTCCTGGAAGTCTCCTTCCACAGCTTCATCTTCTCCTGAGTAGTGGTTGCAATGCTGACAACCTGGGGGGGGGGTTTGGTGTGTAGAGCAAGGGTGAGTACACATCAACATACTCAGCAAGTATCCTGTTTGGCTATAGTGGACTAGCTTTATGTGGGGATAAGTCAAGCAGTTGCTTTTAGTTGGTCAGATTATTATTACTAGTAGAGAAAGCCAAGTTTTAGCATTAACCCAAGTTATTAGCCCGATATACCCTTTCCAAACGGAAAGAATACCACTTACCAGCACCATAGTCATAACCAGAACCATCGATCTCATAACCACCTGTACCATAATGTCTCTGATCAAGTACCACTAATCACTGGAGCTCCCTTGGCCGCTCATAACCGCGAGCACGGCTGATATATCAGTTTCATAACACTCTGCAGAGGTTGTGCACTTTACCCACAAGCCGTGATTCCCTCTTGCCTCGGGCCGATCAAACCCTTAAACACTACCAAGGTGAATAGGCAGGGTTTCACTACGTAGCCTTTACAAAGATTCCCCGGGGCTGTAGCCGCCCGTTAGGTTTCCTAAATGTACCACACTCCTCCCCAAGGGACAAATCAACCTTGGCAGAGCGAGCCGCATACACCGAGCCCCATTGACGGCACGACGGCGAAGCGAACTACACCCCGGATCCTCTAATTATTCAGCTAAGGGCACCCCATTCCACCCTCATGGTTGCACTGTTTTCCCGGGCGGTCATCCATAGAACAGGTCCTTACGGAGAGGCACTCGAGAAACCGCTCGAGCCCCCTTGAATACCACAAGTACAACATCATAATAAGAGAAGGGAAAACAGCGTATCATAGATAATCTCATCATGTTCATTGATTAGAGTTGAGCAATAGCATAAAGCTAGGTAATAATAATCCAACCCAGATAGGTAAACAAGGACATGGATAACAAAAGCTAGTCAATCCTTAGGTATAAATGTGTAATGCGGGGGGTGAATTAAAGAATGAATAGGACAGAGATAGGTCAAGGGACACTTGCCTCCACCAACCGACTGCTGCTCAGGGGCTTCTCCTGCGAGTTCTTCGGGCTCTTTGACCGGATCGTTCTCTATGCGATTGCAAGCATACATACATTCATTCATTCAAATTGGGAAACAAACAGTACATCATACAAGGGAACAATTAAAGTGAATATGCATCAAGTATGACATTCGATATCGCATTCATTATGGTTAGAAGGAAACGGGAAAGGTCTCGCGAGGGGGGGGGTTTAAAGCTTATGCACTAATGATTAGTTACAATTGGTTCTAACAAAAGAATTCAGTTATATGCACTAATGGAAACCTAGTCATTTTTAGTTGATCAACATTGAACTAGATAAACAATTGATTATATGAATTAACTAGCGTAACGGAATTCTAAATTAAGTCTCCTATTTCAATAACATGGACAATGATTAACCTGCCTGAATTAAAATAAATAACAGTAATGAAAGAAAATAAAATAAAATAAATAAAATAAAAATAAAAAAGGGGGGGGGGGGCGGTTGAACCGGCCTGGGCAGGGGCGGCCAAGCCGGCGGCGGGCGGCCGAGCTGGCGGGGGCGGGCGGCCGAACCGGCGGGGCGCAGGGGCAGGGGGCGGCCGAGCCGGCCATGGGGCGGGGCAGGGCGCGCAGGGGCGGCCGAGCCGGCCAAGGGGGCGGCCGAGCTGGGCGGCGGGCGGCCGGACCGGGGCGCAGGGGCGGCCGAGCCGGGTAGGGGGAAGGGGAGGGGAGATGGGGGAGGGAGGAGAGGGGGAGGGGGACCTCACCGGGGACGGGGATGGGGCGGCCGAGCGGCGGGGGCGGCCGAACCGGCGACGGGGCAGGGGGGCGGCGGCTGGGGTGGGGAAGAGAGAGAATGAGAGGGAGGGAGAGGGGTTTTGGGAAAAATAAAGGGAGGGGGGGCGGCATGGGCCAACTGGGCCCAAAAGGGGGCGCGGGGGGGGGGGGGGGGGGGGCGGCTGGGCCGGCCAGGGCGGCCCACGGCGCGGAAGAGAGAAAGAGGAGGAGAGAGAAAGAAAAAGAAAAAGAAAGAAAAGGTTTTCTTCTCCTTTTTGAAATCCGATCTTCCTAGATGAATGCACTTACATTTTTTAAGCAATCGAAAGAATGCATGGTTCGGCATGGTGCATCAAACAACATAAAGTAATTTAGGGTTTTTCTTTACACGGGAATTCCAAGCCGAACTCCGCTGAAACTTTGGAAAAGGTCAAGGCTTAGCGAGAGAACGAGAAAAGAAAAGAGTAACGCCTGAATTTGGTGAAAGAAAAGAAGAAAAAATTCTACCCCCAAATTCAGGGCGTTACAAACCTATCCCCCTTAAAAGAATCTCGCCCTCGAGATTCAGGGTTGGCTAGCAAAGAGCTCAGGGTATTTAGCCATCAGATCATCTTCACGCTCCCAGGTTGCTTCTTCCCCTGAGTGGTGATTCCATCTGACCTTGCACATCCTGATGGTCTTCCTTCGGGTGACTCTGTCTGCAACCTCAAGGATTTGCACTGGCTTCTCAACGTAGGTCAAGTCCTCCTGGACTTCAAGACCTTCCACTGGCAACTGCTCTTCTGGCACACGCAAGCACTTCTTCAACTGAGACACATGAAAGACATTATGCACAGCAGACAAATTCTCTGGCAAACTGAGCTGATAGGCCACTTCTCCATGTCTTGCAAGAATCTGATACAGACCAATGTAGCGGGGTGCTAGCTTGCCTTTCACTCCGAACCTTCTGACTCCTCTGATCGGTGACACTTTCAGATAGACAAAGTCTCCGACTTCAAAACTCAGCTCTCTTCTTCTTGTGTCTGCATAGCTTCGCTGTCTTGATTGCGCTATCTTCAGATTCTCTCGGACCATCTTGATGTTCTCTTCGGCTTCAAGCAGAATGTCTGGCCCAAACACTTGCTTCTCTCCAGGCTGATCCCATTGCAACGGAGTTCTGCAACTCCTTCCATAGAGCGCCTGAAATGGTGACATCTTCAAACTGGCCTGGTAAATGTTGTTATAGGAAAACTCTGCATAGGGCAATCGCTTGTCCCATCCGGACTGATCTTGCAACGCACAGGCTCTCAACATGCCTTCAAGAACTTGGTTGGTCCTTTCGGTCTGGCCATCTGTCTGCGGGTGATAAGCTGAACTGAAATTCAGATGCGTGCCCAAGGCTTCATGCAACTGCTGCCAGAAATGAGAGGTGAACTGCGTTCCTCTGTCTGATACTATCTTCTTTGGCACACCATGAAGACAAACGATCCGAGACATATACAATTCTGCCAATACTGCACTGCTGTAATTGGTCTTGACAGGTATGAAGTGGGCTGACTTGGTTAAGCGGTCCACTACTACCCAAATGGAATCGTAGCCGGCTCGAGTGCGAGGCAATCCGACTATGAAATCCATACCGATTTCGTCCCATTTCCACTGAGGGATCTGCAACGGTTGCAACAATCCAGCAGGTCTCTAGTGCTCCGCCTTAATTCTTCGACAACTATCGCACATAGCCACATGCTCTGCGATTTCTCTCTTCATTCCGTACCACCAGAATTTCTTCTTCAGATCCTGATACATCTTCTCACTGCCAGGGTGAATTGAATAAGCTGTCTCATGAGCTTCCTTGAGAATCAACTCCCGAATGGACTGGACATTGGGGACACACAAGCGGTCTTTGAACCATATCACGCCTTCTGCATCTTCTCGAAAATCTTTGCCTCTGCCATCTAGAATCAGTCGCCGAATCTCACTGATCTTTTCATCATTCTTCTGCGCTTCTTTGATTTCGCGCTCTAAGGTAGGTTCCAACTCAACTGTGACCCCTCGCGAATTGTTCAGAAATCCGAGACTCAATCTGTCAAACTCCTTGGCCAACTCATAAGGTATCGGACGAGCGACCATCAGATTGACTTGACTCTTCCTGCTTAAAGCATCTGCCACTACGTTTTCTTTGCCTGGATGGTAATGAATCTCCAACTCATAATCTTTGATCAACTCTAACCATCTTCGTTGCCTCATGTTCAACTCTGACTGAGTGAATATGTACTTCAGACTCTTGTGGTCTGTGTAAACATCACATTTCTGTCCATACAGATAGTGCCTCCATGTCTTCAGTGCGTGAACCACTGCTGCCAACTCTAGATCATGGATTGGGTAATTCTTCTCATGAACCTTCAACTGTCGGGACGAGTAAGCCACAACTCTTCCCTCTTGCATCAACACACATCCCAAACCTGTGTAGCAAGCATCACAATACACCGAGAAGGGCTTGTGCACATCAGGCAAGACTAGGACAGGCGCTGTAGTCAACTTCTCTTTCAGCGCTTCAAAGGCCTCTTGGCATTTCTGGGTCCACTTGAACTCAACTTTGTTGCCTAGCAACGCTGTCATCGGTTTTGCAATCTTCGAAAACCCTTCAATGAATCGCCGATAATATCTGGCCATTCCAATGAAACTCTTGATTCCTCGAGCATCTGTTGGCGCTTTCCAGTTCAGAATGTCTGCCACTTTCTTCGGATCCACAGCTAATCCTTCTTTGTTGATTATATGACCCAAGAACAGGACTTCACTGATCCAGAACTCACACTTGCTCAACTTTGCATACAACTGGTGCTCTCGCAATCTCTGCAATACCATCCTCAAATGATCTGCATGCTCTTCTTCGCTTTGAGAATAAACCAGAATGTCATCAATGAATACCACCACAAACTTATCAAGGTAATCCATGAATACACTATTCATCAAGTTCATGAAAAAGGCTGGTGCATTGGTCAAACCAAAAGACATCACTGTGAACTCATACAAACCATACTTGGAAATGAATGCCGTCTTCGGAATGTCCGAAGGTCGGATCCTGAGCTGATGATAACCTGACCTCAGATCAATCTTGGAGAACACACTGTCTCCTCTCAACTGGTCGAACAGATCTTCTATTCTGGGCAAGGGATACTTGTTCTTGATCGTGACTTCATTCAAAGCTCGATAATCGATACACATCCTTTTGGTGCCATCTTTCTTTTCCACGAACAAGACAGGAGCGGCCCAAGGCGAGGTGCTTGGCCGAATGTAACCTTTCTCTGACAGCTCATCAATTTGCTTCTTAAGTTCAACCAACTCTGGTCCAGATATTCTGTAAGCTCTCTTAAAGATAGGGGCGGTTCCAGGAAGAAGCTCTATGGCAAACTCAACTTTCCGCTCTGGTGGCATACCCGGTAAGTCCTTTGGAAACACATCTGGGAACTCAGACACAACCTTGATACTCTCAATTGGGTCTGCTTCACTACTATCAACGACCATCTGATAACAACTTCCTTTCTTTGGCTCAGGCGGGACTAACTTGGTCACCACTTCCTCTCCTAGTGGAGACACCAACTTGATTGTCCTTTTATCACAACTGATAACTGCCTGATACTTATCTAGCCAATTCATCCCTAGGATGACATCTATTCCCTGAGTACCCATTACTATAAGGTTGGCGGGAAACGCTATCCCCCTTATTTCCACACTTATATTCAGACAAATGCTATCGGCTCGAATTCTACCACCGGCTGAGTCAATTTGAATGGGGGTTGACATGGTAGTAATTGGAAGATCATGTGCTTCTACCCATGATGCAGTAATGAAAGAATGCGTTGCTCCAGTATCAAATAACACTTCTGCAATATGGGAGTCGACTGGGAACATACCTACTATCATGCCGGGGGTCTCCTGAACTGCTTCCGCCTCCAAGTGATTCAGCCTTCCATGATTATAGCGCGGCTGAGAGCGATTGCCTGCTCTAGGCTGAGACACATTCTGCTTTGCTGGGGCATTGGGGCCTGACTGCTGCTGGGCTGCCTTCTTCGGACATTGCATCACCTAGTGGCCTTGCTCTCCACAGTGGAAACATGCTCTGTTTCCAACCTGAGCTGGTGCTGCCTGATTGTTCTGCTGGTTTGCTGGGACAGGAAGACGAGGTGCTTGCTGATTCTGCTTCTGAAACTGACCTCCTGACTGATTGCTCTGACGGTTCTGGTACTGATGCTGAGGATACTGCCTTTGGAACTGCTGATGCTGCTGAGGTGGACGCTGGTTCTGCCTGAACTGCTGAGGTTGATTGCCTGAGAAACGAGGACGGCTGCTGCTTCCAGGCTGGGGTCCACTGATCTTGCGCTTACGATCCTCCATCTCCTTACGCTTTCTCTCTGTCATGATTGCTCTGTCAATCAGGTGCTGAAATGTCGGGAAGGTGTGATTCATCAGTTGGTACTGAAGTGGGTCAACCAAGCCTCTCAGGAAACGGTACTGTCGCTTGGCGTCGGTGTTGACATCTTCAGGAGCATAGCGAGACAATTGCAAAAACCTGTCTCGATACTCACTGACAGACAACGGCCCTTGCTTGAGAGCCAGGAACTCCTCCTTCTTCACTGTCATCAGACCTGCAGGGACATGGTACTGACGAAAGCTTCCTCTGAACTCTTCCCAGGTGATGGCGTCAGGGTGGGCATGGGTGGCGAGGTAAGACTCCCACCATGACTGGGCTGCTCCTCTCAACTGACGGGGACCATACAAGACTTTCTCCCTGTCATCGCACTGAGCGGTATGCAACTCCCGCTCCACAGTGTGCAGCCAGTCTTCAGCATCCATGGGGTCAGAAGAATGAGCGAATGTTGGTGGATGACCTCTCATGAATTCAGCACGCTTGTCTCTGGGCATCTGAGGCATCTGAGGCTGAGGCTGAGGTGGGGCCTGCTGCTGTTGTTGCTGCTGCTGCTGAATGGCGGCCAAAGTCTGACCGATGGCTTGAACTGCCTGAGTCTGCATCAGAAACATCTGCTCGATCGACATCGGGGGCGGGGGCGGCAGGTGCTGCTGCTGGGGCACCTCATCCTGCGAAGCGGCTCGCTCCTGCTGAGCACGCCTTCCTCCTCTGCGCCTGTTCTCTGACATCTGCAGAATGCAACCACACATCAGAACTGATCTGGCAAATCTTGCAGCATAAGAGAAGAGTATAGAATCCTTCAACAGCACTGAACAGATGAGCATCTTCACTGATCTCCAACACAGACCACACAGCTTCTCAGATAAAGAGGAAAGTAGAATAAAGGGTTTCCCAACTATATAACTATCTTCATTAACATAATAGGTAAACCAAAATGCAGGGGATACCCACACTCTGGTGACAATCATTACAAAGATCCAAACCAAACATAGTTCATCATGACAAACATAGATGCACAGGATATAGCAAACTACCCTGTCTAACTAAGACTAACTAAGAGCGAGACCAACGCTAAGGCTGAAGCTTCTATGTATATATTTTGTATTAATTACAAGATCCAACTCTGACGATCTATGGTTCTAGAGTTATCTTGGTCTTGCAGTCGGGGTTGCCATAAGACTGGTGTCCACGCCGAGGTGAGCGGTACAGGTGCTGAGTCCCGACGGGAGCGGGGGAACCATCCTCCAGGTGACGACGTTCCGCGCGCTCAGCCCGCAGCCGGGCGATCTCAGCACGAGCCCTACTCAGCTCGTCCAATGCATGGTCCAGCTCCGTGTTTAGCACGGCGGCTAGGTTGACTATGCTGCTCAACCTAGGATTGCCCTCACCGACAGGTGAGACAATCATGCCTCCTGTGCTGCCAGATGAACGGCGGGGGTAATACTTCAGGTCAAGACCGTCAGCTACCCCACCGAAAACCGAGCAGTAGTGCAAAAGCGCACGCCGTGCAGCATCTTGCATGGCTGCCTCAGCTGAGTCCCGCTCAGAGATAGAATAGTGCTCTGAGCAGGCCTCTGCACCCTGGAGACTGTTCTCCGGACGGCGCACCAAGCAGGTTGCCTCCCAGCGGTCCGGGTAAACCCCGCGACAGTGCTGGTAGACCACACAGCGATACTCGATGGACCAAGTATGCCGGTTAAGTGCCCGACGTAGCAGGGTATCGAGCGCATCGTGGAAGTGACACCCGCGAGCAGCGTCGCGAGTGATGGATCGAGCAAACCATCCTTCCAGCTCATGGTTAGCAGAGAAGTCGGTGTCGTGGCTCGAGCTGTCGTCGCCATCTCCGTCGTCTAGATCTCCTCCAGCAGCTACTCCAGGGGATGGGGCGCCCTGTGGTGGTGCAGGGGGCGCCTCCAGGGGAAGCACAGGGGAGCAGCTCCTCACAGACTCTATCTCCTGTTGGAGCGAGAAGGAAGAGCCCTGCTGCCCCTGCTCCTGTCGTCGACGTTCCTGCTCCTCATGCAGGCGGTGGTGCAGTCTCTCCAAGTGGCTGGACTGTCCGGCCACAGGACGGCGAAGCGGACGCTCAACAAGGCGGGAGTGTAAGAAAGGGATGACGGACTTTCGTGCAGTGTGTCTAAGACGAGCCATCTACAAAAGACATCGCAAGCAAAAGGGTGAGAACAGAATCAATATGACCAGCAAGTAATGAACCATAAATAAATGAAGGATTAGGATAAAACATGATTTTCAGCAAGGTATAGTATATAGTAGAACATAGGTTTGGTCGGTATGACCAACTTTTGAAGGGATATCAAAGTCAAGGAGGGGACAGAGGTTTATAGTCCTTAGAACGACCATTCTACTCTAAGTTAGCGGTCCTACAGTCAGCACGGCTTTGATACCACTTATGTCACACCCGGTTTTAGAAGGCAAACCGAATGCGAACCATGTACGTGCCAGGATCAGTTATTCATGTACACAGCAGTTACATAACATGGACATCATCACACAGTGCTCAAAATAGTATTAAAAGGGAATAATAGTTGATTACATCATACGTCTGAGACGTCCATATAGTTCTTACAATAAATCAAAGTGCGGAAAAGAAACGTAGATAAACGTGGCTTTCACAGGCAGCCGACTGGGGGTTGCCGCTAACCCACACCTAGAACTCGTCGTAGTCTTGGAACTCCTGGAAGTCTCCTTCCACAGCTTCATCTTCTCCTGAGCAGTGGTTGCAATGCTGACAACCTGGGGGGGGTTTGGTGTGTAGAGCAAGGGTGAGTACACATCAACATACTCAGCAAGTATCCTGTTTGGCTGTAGTGGACTAGCTTTATGTGGGGATAAGTCAAGCAGTTGCTTTTAGTTGGTCAGATTATTATAACTAGTAGAGAAAGCCAAGTTTTAGCATTAACCTAAGTTATTAGCCCGATATACCCTTTCCAAACGGAAAGAATACCACTTACCAGCACCATAGTCATAACCAGAACCATCGATCTCATAACCACCTGTACCATAATGTCTCTGATCAAGTACCACTAATCACTGGAGCTCCCTTGGCCGCTCATAACCGCGAGCACGACTGATATATCAGTTTCATAACACTCTGCAGAGGTTGTGCACTTTACCCACAAGCCGTGATTCCCTCTTGCCTCGGGCCGATCAAACCCTTAAACACTACCAAGGTGAATAGGCAGGGTTTCACTACGTAGCCTTTACAAAGATTCCCCGGGGCTGTAGCCGCCCGTTAGGTTTCCTAAATGTACCGCACTCCTCCCCAAGGGACAAATCAACCTTGGCAGAGCGAGCCGCATACACCGAGCCCCATTGACGGCACGACGGCGAAGCGAACTACACCCCGGATCCTCTAATTATTCAGCTAAGGGCACCCCATTCCACCCTCATGGTTGCACTGTTTTCCCGGGCGGTCATCCATAGAACAGGTCCTTACGGAGAGGCACTCGAGAAACCACTCGAGCCCCCTTGAATACCACAAGTACAACATCATAATAAGAGAAGGGAAAACAACGTATCATAGATAATCTCATCATGTTCATTGATTAGAGTTGAGCAATAGCATAAAGCTAGGTAATAATAATCCAACCCAGATAGGTAAACAAGGACATGGATAACAAAAGCTAGTCAATCCTTAGGTATAAATGTGTAATGCGGGGGGTGAATTAAAGAATGAATAGGACAGAGATAGGTCAAGGGACACTTGCCTCCACCAACCGACTGCTGCTCAGGGGCTTCTCCTGCGAGTTCTTCGGGCTCTTCGACCGGATCGTTCTCTATGCGATTGCAAGCATACATACATTCATTCATGCAAATTGGGAAACAAACAGTACATCATACAAGGGAACAATTAAAGTGAATATGCATCAAGTATGACATTCGATATCGCATTCATTATGGTTAGAAGGAAACGGGAAAGGTCTCGCGAGGGGGGGTTTAAAGCTTATGCACTAATGATTAGTTACAATTGGTTCTAACAAAAGAATTCAGTTATATGCACTAATGGAAACCTAGTCATTTTTAGTTGATCAACATTGAACTGGATAAACAATTGATTATATGAATTAACTAGCGTAACGGAATTCTAAATTAAGTCTCCTATTTCAATAACATGAACAATGATTAACCTGCCTGAAATAAAATAAATAACAGTAATGAAAGAAAATAAAATAAAATAAATAAAATAAAAATAAAAAGGGGGGGGGGGCGGTTGAACCGGCCAGGGGGCGGTTGAACCGGCCTGGGCAGGGGCGGGGGCGGCCAAGCCGGCGGCGGGCGGCCGAGCTGGCGGGGGCGGGCGGCCGAACCGGCGGGGCGCAGGGGCAGGGGGCGGCCGAGCCGGCCATGGGGCGGGGCAGGGCGCGCAGGGGCGGCCGAGCCGGCCAGGGGGGCGGCCGAGCTGGGCGGCTGGCGGCCGGACCGGGGCGCAGGGGCGGCCGAGCCGGGTAGGGGGAAGGGGAGGGGAGATGGGGGAGGGAGGAGAGGGGGAGGGGGACCTCACCGGGGACGGGGACGGGGCGGCCGAGCGGCGGGGGCGGCCGAACCGGCGACGGGGCAGGGGGCGGCGGCTAGGGTAGGGGGGCGGCGGCTGGGGTGGGGAAGAGAGAGAATGAGAGGGAGGGAGAGGGGTTTTGGGAAAAATAAAGGGAGGGGGGCGGCATGGGCCAACTGGGCCCAAAAGGGGGCGCGCGGGGGGGGGGGGGCGGCTGGGCCGGCCAGGGCGGCCCACGGCGCGGAAGAGAGAAAGAGGAGGAGAGAGAAAGAAAAAGAAAAAGAAAGAAAAGGTTTTCTTCTCCTTTTTGAAATTCGATCTTCCTAGATGAATGCACTTACATTTTTTAAGCAATCGAAAGAATGCATGTTTCGGCATGGTGCATCAAACAACATAAAGTAATTTAGGGTTTTTCTTTACACGGGAATTCCAAGCCGAACTCCACTGAAACTTTGGAAAAGGTCAAGGCTTAGCGAGAGAACGAGAAAAGAAAAGAGTAACGCCTGAATTTGGTGAAAGAAAAGAAGAAAAAATTCTACCCCCAAATTCAGGGCGTTACAGATGCCTTTACAAATTAGGCCCATAACACGCAGCGGCCACGTAGGGCCCGTTACAATGGGCCGGATCACACGTGGGCCTCCGTGCTGGACGAGGCCGCACGGTGGGATGACCTCGTCGCAGGTCTTCGTCTGATGTCGTATGGGGCGAAGGGTGTCCCTGCCCGTTGTCTTGTCTCTGTTGGACCAACGACTGCAGCGAAGACCTCGAGCGAAGGGTGGCGTCTTTGCCTTCGCCCCAACAATGCCACCGCCGGCCTCAGCATCAAAGATGACACCAGCTGCCGAAGCAAATACTTCTGCTGAAGCTGGGGCCGCCGAAGCTACCAATCTGGAGAGTACATTATCTGCTATTGATAAAGTGCTCTTGGATATGGCTGCAAAGCAGACTGCTACGGCTATAGAAGAAGCCCTGGCCGTAGTGCCTGAGAAAGGGAAAGACATTGCTGAAGATATTTTGGAAGAAAAAGGCTTCAGCTTTCAAAATCTAGTTGGTCAAGAATTATCCAAGGCCGAGAAGGAGGAGCTGCAGGAGTATGCTATATCCTGTGGCTACCAGCCAGGAGCCATGCTCTTTGGTGGAATTAATGAAGAAGCCTTAGGATGTATTCGAGATGACACTAGGGCAAAGATTATCAGCACTCTGTCGAAGAGTGTTGGTTTTCTGAAGCTTGAAGCTGACATTAGCAGCTACCGACGACAACATATCGTCGGCAGCTTATTCTATTCCAATTTTAAGGTAAAGTTTTTTCCTGAGCTTTTATTCTTTTGTGATGAAGCAAAGATTTCTGATGAAGGTTATTTTGCACAGAGTATGTTGCTAAGCAAAGCCTTGAGAATGCTACAAGACCTCGAAGATAAAGAGAATGAGATTATAATCGAGGGCTTGGAAAAGAAAATCAAAGATCATGAAGCTTCTCTAGAAAAGAAAGATTTGCTTCTTCAGACAATGGAGGGTTCATTGGCAGAAACCCAAACCAAAGTTGCTAGAATAAATGTTGAACTCCTCCGAAAATCAGAAGACTTCGAACAAGAAAGGAAAAGTTTTGATGCAAGGCTTGGAGCCGAAGTCGAGAAAAACTCAAAATTGCAAGAATCCCTAAAAGAGCTTCGGAATGCTTGCTTAAACTTCGGCAACCGCTGCGTGCTATGACTAAGGCAGGCCTTTAACTCAGTGGGAGCCATCTCTAAAAAATTTGAACCTTCGGTTGAAGACTTGACAAGCACCTTCGAGCATATTGAAAGCAAAGTTGAGGCGCTTGACGAAGTCATAGCTGGGCATGGCGACTTCTGTGCCCTGCTGGCTTCTCGTGACACAGTTGCAGCTTTTATGAAGGCTGGTTGCACGCACGGAAAGATTGTAAATAGGCCGAACTTCAGTTTATCACCAGCGGACCTAGCTGATATCCCCAGCCTAGCTCGAAGTATTGGGAATAGATTTATAACACAAATTTGGACGAAGGGTGGGCGAGACTTAGCTGGTGACGAAGCTCGAAGTCATCTTAAGCTGGTATTAAACTTGTACATGTTGCTTACCTTCTCCTGAGATTACTTTTTACCTTATACTGCTTTGTTATGTACAGGATGACGATGCCGAAGGTCAATAATCCGAAGCTTGACGGAGACTGATGAAGATGCTGCACAAAGCTATAGAGACATTTGAATTATCTTTGTAAAAGATATTGTAATTTAGGAATCAAACATTACTCTGTAAATTTGTCCATACCTTGTAATATATTTTTACCTTTCCATCCGTGTATGAATTGCTTTGATGTGGACGAAACTTGTATCTTTTGAGCCGAAGGCGAAAAACACCTTCCATTCTTTTCGTACACAACTAAGCGTATCTTTGCTTCTTTATGCTCATCGAAGCCTTGTCATCAAAGCTGAAGTAGTTGTCTGTGTTTTATGTTATGATGATGATGAACCTATGAATGTCTACATGAATGTTTATGAATGCAATGAATGATGTAATGTAACGTGCAAATGAATTTCCAAACACACCCGAAGCCACACCCAGACTCTGCATCCCCTTAGGAACGTCTTTAGAGCTTCTTCACCTTCTATTTCGATGGTATAAGTTCTGCATCCCCTTAGGAACAACTTTTGAACTTTTTCGCCTTCTATTTCGACGGTATAAGTTCTGCATCCCCTTAGGAACGACTTTTGAACTTCTTCGCCTTCTATTTCGGCGGTATTTGGCTCTGCATTCCCTTTGGAACGACTTTTGAGCAGAAAACTTACGCTGCGCTCCCTTAGGAATGACTTTTCGTAGCTTCGTAATGCTTTGCATCCCCTTGGGGACGACTTTTGAGCTTCTCCCTGTTTTTCCTCTTTTTTTTCTTTGCACTCGATGGTGCATGCCCAGATTTTACATTTTACATCCTTTTTTGGGGGATTTGGCTCTCGTGGAGCTAAATAAGAAAGAAAAAAATTACAAGCTATGGCCCCATTAAAAACCTTTCTCCCCCTTTGGAAAGGAAAAGGGTGCCATAGAAAAAATGAAAAAAGATTACATCAAATTACACATAATATCGCCGAAGCTCATCCGCATTCCAAGATCTGGGTATGTCATTGCCGTCCATATCAATCTGTAAGAACTGGGCCTCGACGAAGATACCACCAGAAAAGGTCCTTCCCACTTCAGCTGCAATTTGCCTACTGTGTCCGGATTGGCCACTCTCCGAAGCACCAAATGCCCTGACTTAATATTTTTCAACCGAACTTTTCTGCCACTCCATTTTATTGTTTTAGCTTGATATTTATTGATGTTTTCTACAGCCTGAAGTTTGGTCCCCTCTATAGTATCTTTTGCTACGTGATAATCAGCTTCGTCTTCTGCCGAAGCTGCTGTTCTTATTGATCCTGCTTTAGCTTCTTCTGGAGTTATAGCTTCGTCACCAAATAATTGTTTAAAAGGTGTGAATCCTGTTGATCTTGACATGGTTGTATTGTGGCTCCATACCACCTTAATCAACTCATCTGGCCACTTTCCTCTGGGCTGATTGAAGATTAGCTTCATTATTCCTATCATTATAATGCCATTTGCTCTTTCTACCAGTCTGTTTGATTCTGGGTGCCTTACTGATGCAAAGTGAATCTACGTGCCAATTTGGTCACAGAAATCTTTGAACATTTCAGCATCAAACTGTGTTCCATTGTCCACAGTTATAGCCTTTGGCACGCCGAAGCGACAAACAATATTTTGCCAGAAGAATTTCTAGACTATAACCGAAGTTATTATAGCCAAAGGCTTTGCTTCAATCCACTTAGAAAAATATTCTACAGCCACCACAACATATTTCAAATAACCTTTGCGCTGGTGGAAGTGGGCTAACAAATCCAGGCCCCATCTTTGTAATGGCCAAGTAGGCTGTATTAGCTGGGTGAGAGATAAAGGTTGCTTCTGGTCTCTTGCACATTTTTGGCAATTATCGCACTTTTGAACTAACTCTGCTGCATCCGAAGTTGCCTTCGGCCAATAAAATCCTTGTCTAAACACATTTCCCAGCAAGGGTCTAGACCCAATATGAGATCCACACAGACCTGCATGTATCTCCTTCATTAATTCTATACCTTCATTTCTGGATAGACATTTGAGGAGTGGAGAACAAACTCCATGCTTGTATAATTCCCCTTCTATTATCACATACGGTCTTGTCCTTGCTTCCATTCTCTTATTATAAGCTTCGTCATCTGAAAGACAATTGCCTTGGAGGAAAGATGTAATTTCAGTCCTCCAATCTTCACTATGTACAGGGGAAATGGTAAGCACTGCCCTCTCCATAAGTTCAACCGAAGGTGCTTTTATTGTTTCAAAAAATACTTCCGAAGGTAGAGGGAGCCCCTGTGCCGCTGATTTGGCTAACAAATCTCCATGCTCGTTCTCTCCTCTTGGAATATTCTTGACAGAAAAACCTTCGAAAGAAGCCTCCAGCCTTCGAACTGTATCCAGATATTTTTTAAGCTTCGGATCTCTCGCCTTACTACTTTTGTATACATGACCAGAAATGATTTGAGAGTCAGTTTTAAGGATGGCCCTTCTTATTCCCATTGACTTTAACTTCCGAAGCCCCAACATAAGTGCTTCGTATTCAGCAATATTATTTATACAACTGAAGTCAAGCTTTGCTGCATAACATGTTCTGACTTTAGAAGGTGCAACTAGGACAGCAGCCGCTCCTGCGCCGAAGGTTCCCCAGGAGCCATCGCAGAAAACTGTACAAGCTTCGGTGTTTTTATTTGTTTCTTCTTCCTGAGCCCCTGGCGTCCAATCAGCAATGAAGTCTGCTAATGCCTGGGACTAAATTGAGGATATATGTACATAGTCAATACTGAATTCGTTAAGCTCCGCATCCCATTTTCCAATCCTTCAAGTAGCTTATCTGTTCCTCATTATGTCCTTCAGAGGCTGTGATGAAGGAACAATTATGTGATATGCTTGAAAATAATGCCGAAGCTTCCTGGAGGCCATTAACACAGCATATAACACCTTCTCCAATTCTGTATAGTTTTTTCTTTGATAAACTTAGAACTTCGGAGACAAAGTATACTGGGGCCTGCCTTTTGATTTGGCCATCTAGCTTCTCCTGTACGAGCGCCACACTTACTGCAGAGTGCGAAGCTGCCACATATAAGAGCAATGGAGCCCCTGGCGAAGGTGGAGTTAGTGTTGTTAGATCGATCAAGTATTGCTTCAACTCTTCGAAAGCTTTTTGCTGAGCCGGACCCCATTGAAAAACTTCGGCTGACTTCAGTATTTCAAAGAATGGCAGATTTCTTTCTGCTGATATGGATATGAATCTGTTTAATGATGCCAGTCTTCCTGCCAGCCGTTGGGCCCCCTTCTTTGTGCTTGGCGGCTCCATTCGAAGGATAGCTTCAATCTTGCTCGGGTTGGCTTCAATTCCCTTCATTGATACCAAACAGCCAAGGAACTTGCCCTTCTTTACTCCAAAAACACACTTTTCTGGATTTAACTTCAGGCCAGCTTGCCTGAAATTAGCAAATGTCTCTTGCAAATCAACAATGTGATTTTCTTGCTTCGTGCTTTTCACTATGATATCATCAACATAGGGCAGTACATTCCTACCTATTTGAGAATGAAGGACCTTGGCTGTCATTCTGATGAAGCTTCCCCCAGCATTCTTGAGCCTCTCAGGCATCCAAAGGTAGCAATAGGTGCCACTGGGAGTTATGAATCTAGTCTTTGGCTCGTCTTCCTTCTTCATCCAAATTTGATGATAGCCTGAGTAACAATCCAGTAGACTCATGAGCTCTGAAGAAGCTGCTGCATCTACTAGAGAGTCTATTCTTGGCAATGGGAACTCGTCCTTTGGGCATGCCTTGTTGAGATCTGTGAAATCAATACACATTCTCCATTTACCATTGGCCTTCTTCACCATAACAGTGTTGGCTAGCCATTCTGGGTATTTCACCTCTCTGATGACATTGGCACTAAGAAGTCTCTTCACTTCGTTCCGAGCACCTTCAGCTTTGTCTTTAGACATCTTCCAAAGCCTTTGTTTTCTTGGCCTAAAGGATGGATCCACATTGAGTGAATGTTCAATAACATCTCTATTGACACCATAGAGATTATTGACTGACCAAGCAAAGACATCTTTGTTGTTGAATAAAAATCTTAACAAAGTCTTCTCTTGCTCATCAGATAACTGAGACCCCAGCAGTACCCTTTGTTCTACTATATCTTGACATAGAAGCATAAGCTTTGGCTGATCTGCCAAAGCAGCCTTCTCTCTTTTGTATTTGTATTGCTGACACGCTTCAGCTCCATCTATGTTATGGATTGCCTTTGAATCTGTCCAATTCCCTTCGACTCTTCTGGCAGCTTCTTGACTCCCATGGACAACAATGGGCCCTTGTTCTGAAGGTATCTTCATGCATAAATATGTTGAATGAAGTATTGCTTCAAAGGCATTGAGTGTCCCTTGACCAATGATTGCATTGTAGGGGTACTCCATGTCAACAATGTCAAAGATAACATGTTCAGTCCTTGTGTTGTGGACGTAGCCGAAGGTAACTGACATTGTGATTTTACCAAGTGCGACAATCTGCCTTCCTCCGAAGCCACAAAGAGGGTGTGTAGCATCATGAATCTTGTCTTCTAGCTCTTGCATCTGTCTGAAGGCCTTAGCAAATATGATATCCGCTGCACTGCCTGTGTCAACCAGAACATTATGGACTAGAAATCCCTTGATGACACAAGATATGACCATAGCATCATTGTGAGGGTAATCTTTGAGCTGAAGGTCCTCCTGGGAGAAGGTGATTGGGATGTGGGACCATTTGGACTTGATGAAGGGTCCCTGCACCCCAACATGCTGCACCCTTCTCTGCGCTTCCTTCTTCTGCTTCTTATTAGCCGGCTCTGAACTTGAACCGTCTGTTATCGGGAGCACCAGCTTCGTAGCCGAAGGTGCTACGACTTGGTTGTTGAACGAAGCCATCAGCTCAAAAGTGGAAGTGAGCTCACTGGAGGTGGGCGCCAATGTTGGGGACTTGCTCTCAAATGCTATGAGTTAAGAACAAGGCAACACAAAAAGAGGTTAATGGTTAATGCCCTTCGTCCTTCGAAGCATTATCTCCCTTAGGATATAATGATTTTCAGATGAAAGTCATGAAGGACATACCTTCATCATCGATGTATATATTAATGAAAGAAGAAGCATATGAAACATGAGAGATAACGTGAATAATCATATGACATCATCAATATATCTTAATTATATCATCATAAATGGACGTGAACAATATTGAATTACATTTGTACCTTCGGCTTGACAGAATACAAAAGTCCACGCGTGATACACGAGCGAACACAAGCTATCGTGAACAGTACGGGGGTACTATTCACCTATTTATAGGCACGGGACACAGCCCGGCCAGAATTACATTTATGTCCTTGATGACTAGTTACAATTATGACACAAATCATCATGGACTGATCAGTCTTTTCCTCTTTAAGTCTGTGCAGCCCTTCGTCTCAAGGCATGTCGCTATGCCGAAGCTCCCTGGATCGTAGCTTCGGCGTGTACCTTCGCGCTGTATTTGCTTATGTGCTGATCTTCCGAAGGTGTTTCTGCTTAAAGGACCTTCGGCGATGAAGCAGGCCCCCAACACTTCCAAACTCGAATTCCAATAATTCTTGTTCTATATTCCTATCAAATTATTTCCTATCCAACCATGTCATCCCTTGAGCATGGTTCATATTCTAAAAAACTCTTAAAATACTCTTGTCCCGTATTCTGCCTATAACTCTCCTGTTTAGACTAAGTCAGACGGTTCACTCATCACTATTCTCACCAACAGTGAACTTTACTGTACTACACCACATACACCCAGCTATAAATAGACCTAGCTACCCTCTCCCTCTCCACACACTCAACACCCTCAGCCAAGGCAAACCCCCACCCACTCAGATACTCCGCTCCGCTGGCTATGCACATAGTGTCGCTTTGCCTCCAGTCCACTCTCCTGGTAAGCACCTCCACTCCACCACCAGTAATATCACAACACCACATGACACCGATTCTGCTCAAGACTCTACCCATTCATATATCGCCATTCTGACCACTATACTAAATATTTGTTGGTATACTTGCTGGTTTGTATGTTTGCTTGTTCATGTTGCATAGTTATCAGAGCGTTCGTGCCGTCTTGTGAAGGCCGGATCTGCAAGTCTACGCTAGGAGGTGGAGCCAAAAGCCAGTTCCGCGAGCTCCCCCCTTTCACCGGATAAGCACGACAAGCTCACTGGATCCCTTTGATGCATAAATTACCTATGCTTTTTCAACCACAACCCTCAGCCTGTTATTTTATGCATGATATGATTTTGAGACAAGTTATTATGGCCACCCAGCCACTTGCCGCAATTAATCTTTATACTCCTTGATATCTTTGTTACAAATGATTTGAGAAAAGGTGTGAGTTTTCAAAAGAAAATGCTTTTCAAAATAGGTATGATGAAGGGTTGTCACCCTTATCACCTTTTGAACTGGATGATTAGGGACTCCCTGGTTTAGGGGAGGGCCTCAGGTGTTGGCTCAGCCGGGTTAGGTGTGAGCAGAATGATTGTCCCCTCATATAAGGACCAGTTTGTCATCCTTCACTACCTATACTCATGACAAGTACAACCACTCAAGACTGTATGGGCAGTCACTGAATCTGAACTCGTACGGTCCAAACCCCAGGGTTATGATGGCTAGGTAGCACCAGGAGGATAAGGATGGGGAATGTTTTGTCCGGTTTGGATATGGCGGTGGCCTGACTCCTTCTGGTATAACCATTAAGGTAAGGACATGCAAGGAAAGAGAGAGATTCGGCATTCGGGTCTCACGACGGTGAGATTACAGAAACTGGACTAGTGGGTAAAGTGTACACCTCTGCGCAGAGTTCAAACCTATTCGAATAGTCCGTATCCACTGGAATGGACGAGTCTGGTGTGGTATGACAATTAGTGTTTTGTTTTCCAAAAATGCTTTTTAAAGTGGTTTTAAAAGGTCCAGCAGTTGAGCCGTGAGCTATGGTGGACGGGAAGTCCAGTAGCTGTTTTTGAAAATGAAAACCAGTGGGAAATTGCTGAGATACCTGGATGGTTTAGTCCAGGGGATTTTGTTCTAATATTGAAAAACTTCCTGCTCCTTTGGGAGAGGATGCACTTTGAAAAATACAAAATGTTTTACAAAACAACCCTGCATAAAGTATTTTTGTTTCTGCAAAATATCCTGAGCTCCACATATTCCATGCATTATATCTGATTTCCCCATTCCGTGGGTGAAGATGGGCTGCTGAGTACGTAAGTACTCACCCTTGCTTATTTATTGTTTTTCAGAGAAGGAGATCGCTGATCGGGTAAGAGTTACGCCTGTTCCCAACCTTGCCTGTGGCTGTTGGACCGCTAATTTGCTTCGCTGCGTATATCGGGCTGCTTCAGCCCCACTCTGATGATATGTCCCGAGTTGTGGACCAACTCTTAAAGTTGATCGCCACCTTTATAGGTTCATCTTGTTTAAGCAGATCTGGAATCATCTGTTGTATAAATGTGTTTACTAGCCTCCTGAGACTAGTAATTGTATTACATTTTAGTCCCAGAGGATTGGGGCGCTACAGGTGGTATCGGAGCTGTTAGGTTGGCCGCAGGACGTAACCCTTAGCCTTGATCCAAATTTTTTTGAGTCAACTATTTTCTTAAAAAAAATTCTTGCTCTCATCCCTCCATTTCAAAAATGCTTTCCCCTTTCCTTCTCTCAGAAGTCAGATGGAGGTTCGCTGCCAAACCAGCTTTTGCCAGAACGAAGATGGTTTCCCCAAGTTGCTGAGAGCATGCACAGTTCGCCTCGGAATCAGGAGCCAGCCAGAGTATGATGGTCGTGAATTCGTCGAGCATGGCACAGAGAAGTGTGTCGTGACTGTATACATTGGATCTAGTCCGCACCATGTGGAATAGAGTGTCACTACCGCGGGGCACAGATTCAAAGACACCTGCCAAGTCATCGCTCGCAAGGCATTGAGGACCCTGTGTCAAATCTATGAAGAAGTGGCCGACACCCCACTCAGATTCTTTACGCCCTTTTAGAGAGACCATCCAGTTTGGATGGCCAGGATGCGTGCATTGGAAGAGCAGCAGTTGCTTGAGGACGACCCCACAGTCATGTACCTCACTGCATACCTGCTCACCTTGGATGCACAGTATGATTTCTCGGCTCGGCACCACCGTCAGATGATTGCCCGAGCAGAAGATGCAGAGAAGCGCAACTGTAAGCTCTATTTGGATCTCACCACAGCTCAAACCCGTGTAGCTGCCTTGGAAAGTCGTGAAGTCATTGCCGTTGAAGCCCCAAAGCAAGCCAAGGATGAGCATGCCCAGAAGTTGATGGAGGCCTACTTGGTAACCCGCAACCAACGTAGAGCCCTGCGGATCCAAGAGCCCGCTTCATCCAACCCAGTTCAACCCATGAGAGCTGAAGATCCCCAGATTCTTGAAGGTCACTCGGTCTCTATCAGAGGAGAGAAGAAGGCTTGGGAACTCCCAGAAGGAGCCATAGTCTTAGAAGGAATTCTAGACTCCCCTCAGGCTATGGATAAGCAAGAGCACCCCAAATCCTCCCAAGATCCCCCGCCAGAGTTGTTTGATCCCCTCACCATGAAGAAGATTCCAGCACCATCCCTTGAGCTCAAGGAAGAAGCTGCAGGCACCCCACCAGCACCGCCGCCCTCTGAGGAGCTACAAGAGCCAGTCCCGCTTGAAGAAGAGTTCAACCCTGTGTTGCCATCTCAGTCATCGCCGGAAGCAGTCATCAACATCAGCTCCCTCTTGACCCATCTAGGAGATGTCTCAGATTGAAGTTGTGCGCCAGCCTTGCCAGAAGAGAAGTTGTCTGGTCTGGAGTTATATATGCCCAGTCCTCTGCATGCATTGGGTAGTGAAGTTTTTCTTCACTTTGGCTAGAACCCTGCATGTATGAGAGGTAATCGGGTAGCCCCGTGTTTTGAAAAACTCTAATTGTGTGGCCCCCTAGGGCATTTCAAAATGAATTTTGCTTCATGTTTTCTTCCCTTTTGAATGCATATGTGATGCTTTAATGTTAGTGCTCATAAGTCCTGTTTAGCATAGTCCTCTGTTCAGGAGCTGAGCAATAGTAGTTATGCTTCGCCCCCGAATTTGAGTAGTTCGTGATTTGGAAAACTCTATTCTTCCCTTATTCAAAACATTTGATTTGTTTGTGCTTATCATTGTTGAGCTTATGTGTTTTCTTTCTTTTTAAGAAAGGTTTTCTCTAAAAACATAGATCACAAATTAGAGCTAATCCTCACCTTATGCTTCCATTCTCATCTTAACCCATCTCAAGAGAAAAGCACCTTACCGAAGAAGATACCGGGAAGCTTACCCTTGAAGCCTGGAATAAGCTACAGAAGAAACCTATCTAGTCGCTCAGTCAAAAGGACCGACCGTGAGAACCAAAGCACTGCCCCTGAGTCAAAGTAAACAGAAAAAGATGACAGAAGAAGTTATTACCATACAGAGAGGCAAAGATTCTTGGAACCAGAGACCACAAACACCAGGGTCATCGACCCCACCACTCACCCGTGCCCCCGCACGCGTGCCCACTGTAACACCCCAGGTGTTTATCTCATGTTCGACATTGACTACGGAATTAAGTACGGGATATCGATGAATATAACCGTCACTAAATTTTAATCATCCTTGTTTATCATGATTTTGATATTGTGTCTGTCTCCATCTGTCTAAATTGTCCAAATCATTTTCGCCTATCACGTTTTTGGCATTGCATCTGTCTCCCTCTGTCTGAACTGTCTAAAATATCAAAGCTGAAATCGTTTTAGTCCGATCTATTTACATCCTGCCACAAAACGTACCCCTAGAACTCAAATTATATTTATATTCTCGAAAAGAAATGAAATGGAGGAAAAAATTCGATTTACTCCTCTCCACGTATAGCCTTATCCGCACAACACGCACACGCTTGTTTCCAGCCTCTCCTAATGTTGGTTGCCTTCTTATCTTAAGGCCTGAAATTTTCCTGTAAGTTCTCTCCTTGTACTCAGACAGACACCAGATGCACTCGGCCTGATCCAACGTCCATTCATGCAACTATGATCCGCATGACCAGCTCCTCCAAACAAACCGCTCAATCATCTGCTATGCCAGCGGACGCACACACACGAATCACTGCTCCACCAGCATGCCACACCACTTGGCAGCTCGGTCAGTACCTAACACACTTGCTAAAACATTAACACCTAAATAACAAGAATAGTTCTAACATTCTGGCCATACCAAACAGGAAACGATGTTATCCATTTACGTTGTGAAAAGATGAATGGCTAAAAAATTATGGAAACAAATAGCCTCCATATTTGTTTGTTATAAGAATTGGGAGAGAAAAATATCTGATTTTCTTCATCCACCGCCCCAGGCTTCCAGCCTCTTCTCCCTTCTCCTTGGTGTTCGGCACTAGCCTCTGGGGCTTGGTTTCTTATTATCCGGCACCAAGCTGTCGGCGCTTTTGGTACTCCTTCCAGCTCCACCATGGACACCCTTCCTGCTCTGATCCCTCCGGTGCTCGTCGTGGGTGCCGTTTGCTGCCCCTGCACCAATGTTGGCTGATGCTGCTCCCTGCCCGCCCACCATTCCCTTGTGTCCAACCGGTACCTCCGCCTCTCCTCTCCTCCCCTGCACCTCCCCGTCCATGGTGCTCGCAGTCCCCAGCTCCCTCCCATGGCCGTTTCTAGCCATCTCCCATGGCGCTCTGGGCACCAGCCGCTTCCCCCTGTGGACGAGCTTGTTCCTGCACTTCTTCTCGTCCAACCTCCACTTCCCTGTTCCAGCCATCTCCCATGGCCGCCCCAACTCCTTCCATGGACGTCAATAGTAGCAGCCCACCCTTCTTCTTTTGTTCTCCATGGATGAAAGCCCAAGCATCCGCGCCTCCCCTAGGTTTTTGCACAATCGCAGCAGCACCTCTTAATTCTCGCTCGTTTGTTGCTCGATGTTATATGCAGCAGGCCACGTGTCATCGTAGCTGTGTTTGGACCACTCCAGTGCCGGCGTCGCCCATTCTCGGTGAGAGCCCTCAATATTTTTCAACTTGCTTCTTCACCCGACGTTGTGCCTTGCTAATAATCAGTGTATATGTGTGGATATTGTGAGGAGAAATCTCATGATTTGGTGGAGAAGACGAAGTCCAAACACAACGCTTGCTAAGTGTTCGATGATTTGTTTGAGCCAAGAATCTTCGTCGATCTAGTGGTTTCGATTCTGGTTTAGTTATGGTGAGATTCTTTTCTATCCTTGCTAGTTAAATTGAATGGTGGTGTGGAAAAATTATTTACCTATGATGCTTCTTTTGTTTATAGCGCAAACTCGTTATTATTTTAGGTAGTGTTCATAGTGTTATGAAGGAAATAGTCATTCTTTTATTTTATTTTGTTTGTGTGATATTATTTTGTATAAAATGTGTTTGGTGAATATATATGCATCATGAGTTAGTGGTAATACCTCTTCGTGGATAGTGACATGATTGTATGCATTATTATGGTTAAAATAAGTGATGACGATAGTGTTGTTCGAACCTGCACATATAGTTTTGATTACGCAACTAATTGAGTGAAGTAAATCATGTTTTCTGTGAAAGTGTTATATATAAAAGTTGTAGATAACTTCTTTATCTTACTTGTGTAAAAATTTCATGACCATAAGTTTAATAGTTTAGGAGTTATGATTTTCTCAAGTCCAGTTTCAGAATCTGTTCAAATTCTGTACAGGTTTTGAAAATTGGATTGTTTGGCTAAGCTAAACTGATAATCAGCCCTTAATAATTATAGAAGAATTGTAGTACTTTTCTTAAGATTTCCAATAAATTTTGGATCACCTTTTTTGGTGAACTATAAGTTAAGTTACAACTGTTTGAAGTGCGATCTCTAAATCTGTCCAAATTTGGACAGCAGAGCCTTTCTCATGTTTTCTGACCTTGATATATATTGAATTAACCTGGGATGTTTAGAAATGAATTGTAGACAATTCTATTATATTTCTAAAAAGTCTAGGATCACCAGATTTGGATGCCGGAAACTCAAGTTATGGATTTTTTAAGTAAGTAGTCGAATTCTGTCCAAACCTGGACAGAATTTATGTTTAGTTCTGTTTGACCTTTCTAAAGGTCGAATCTTGTTGTGATGATAATACCAAAGGTGTAGAGGACTTTAGAAGCTTTCCAGAAAGTTCTAGTTTACTATTTTTGGATGCATATTTTGTGAGTTATGAATAAAACAATTAACCGCTGTGCTGCTGTCCAAAATCAGCAAGCATTAAAATGATTTGCTTAGAATTTATTTTGCGTAGGTAACTAGATTTGGTTAGTCCTTGGCTTGATTAATGAAGTATGGTAGTTGCATATGGTTGTTATTTTCTTTCTTAATGCTTGCCTTAGACTTTAGCATTTTAAGAAGGAAGTAAATACTTTGGTGAGTGCATTTGAATTAGTGACTATTTAGGTTTTGTGTGAGTATGGTGAATCAATAATGCGAAAAAGGTTAGTAGACATTTATATCTAGTATTATTGAGTTGATTCGATTGTCTTGTGTTTATAAGTGTGTTATGAGTGCCTGATACTTGCGTTAGGCCTATTTAAGTGTAAAAGATGCGCTTGTGGTACATAGTAATATCTTCACATCTAGTGTGCTCATAAGAGTTGTGATGACTTCTTTTAAGTGTTTACCCTCTTTAGTATAGAATATCTATCTCATGCTATTCATGTCCATGCTCATATGCATTATGCATTTTCAATAGGTACGCTAGATGATTATGCGAGCTGAAGGACATGGATCAGAGCGGACCATAAGATGGTATTGGTGGATTAATCTTGTGGATGCATCAAGCGAGCACCAGAATGGAAGATGCTCACCATGTGGTCGTCAATTAACAACACTAACGTAGTGTTTATCCTAGGCAAGCCCCGGTGCATTTGCCACCTCCTTGTGTTTTAAATTTTTTATCACTTATATGCTTCTTTAGGTGATAGGGATTGTGTGAATAAACAATTGATGCATCAACTTTCCTTGGAATTCTATTACTATTCCTTGATACCTGTTTTATAAAAGAACTAATAACGCTTAGCCCTGCTTAGAAACTGAAAAATCGTTTGTTTAAAAAAAGAATGATGTGGAACACTGTTATAGGCTTTTTGTTTCAAAAATCAAAGCAAACTTATGGTGATGATTCCACTTCGGCCGGAGTGGGCTCATCATTCAAAAAAGAGTACCCCTACCAGGTACCAAAAATAGGAAAATGGTTTGAATAAATCTAGACCAGACGCTGAGCAGACAAGGTCGCCCGTCTGTGTCGATTAAGGATCGTACCGATTGTTGGCCTGATGATCTAGGACCTTTTAACTGGCCACATACCTTGTTATGGGTAAGCCTGAACCCGGCTATTCCATACGTGAAAATACAACCGCGCACTGGGCGTGGGAGATGGTGGGAGTAGCAGTTACCCTCCTGGCAAGAGGCTGGATGGTAGGGTAATGAACTCCTGGGTAGCGCGGACCAGTTCATGTAGTGGAGGATCCGTGGGAATGGCTGACATATGCAAGGGTTAAGTGCTACATATGTTGTGTGGTTGGAGATCCCCAGCTAGGTATTAATCGATTCGGATCGCCGTTACTTCTCGGATATGAAGACTGGATCACTGCCCTGCAACGTAGATAACAAGTGCAACTAAAGATGCTAAAATGAAGCTAGTGTAGGACAAGTGAATGCTCTAGATTAGGCAAATCTAGATTCAGGAAAATTACTTAACTTGTGAAGTAAAAGTTTGGCATAAGGATCCACTACTAGTAAGCTCTTCTACAAAAATTGAGTCTTTGAAACTTGATGAGCCTTACCTTGAATCCTTTTAAAACCAGCATACCCTTGAGAGTCTTTTCTTTAGTCGGGCAAGTCTTGTTGAGTAATTGCGTACTCAGGGTTTTATTCCCATTGTTGCTGCAGGTTACGAGTCGCTTGATTGTGATTGATGTTAAGTGTCGGTGGGCTCGGCCTTCTTATATAAGTATATCCCATCTTTAGCTTCTTTATTGAGGATTGTCACTTAAGCTAGCATGTATTTTAAAACTTATAAATGTTTTATACATTTTAAAGTGTAATTCTTTTGAATCACTTTCTTTTGTAATCACTCCGAAAATTGTATAATGTAAATTTATTGTAACATGTAATCATTTTGCAATAAAGAATTTATTTCCGCTGCAAATGTTGGTGTGTGATTTGTGTTTACTTAATCTTGCGATCCTGGTTGTAAGTGGTTTATCCGGGGTCCTTGGGACACTCGGACGGATCCTGTTAAGTTATCTGGTGCACATGCATAGCCGTCTGAGGTCTTTGAGACAAGGGCATGTACATGTGGGCCCAATAACTTGGGAGGTTCTTCCACAGCTGGTATCGGAGCAAGATTAAGTATAATACGGTCACACACGTATTTTCAAAATAAAGTTTTGGTTTCGAAAAACTTATTTTCAACTAAACACATTGTTTGGTTTTGAAAAACAGATTTGAAAAACTATAATGCTAGCGACATCCTCTGTTAAGCCCTAAATTAAGGACTATCAAGTGGCTTAGTTCAGAATACTAACCCACAACCTGGGAAGGGTAATGCATACATGTGTAATGTTATTTTTGAGGCCATTCAGTTTTGAATGGATCGACGCCCAGGTAAGGTGAGTTGTGAGAGCATGACCGAACAAACGTCGGTCTAGGGAAGAGCATAAAAAGCGCTTGATTATATACATGTTCTACATATGTATATATGAAGGCTGCGATATGGAGTATTTACTTTTCTGGGATTCAGTACCCCATGGATGTGTATGGGTATACAGACATGAGAATACTGAGAAGTGTAATGTACTTGTAACGACGCACCTACGCTCAGGTAAGAAGGTAAGTTACCATAATGAGCTGCCCTATGGTTAAAGTGTGGCAGCGGCGCCTATGCGTGGCTCGACCTTAATGAGGAGCTGGCCTCCATATAGAAATATATGGAGTATAAACTATGATAAACTGTCATGTGTGAATTGCATCATTGGGAAATGGGCTGTGATGGAATTTTCTGTAGGTACACTAACTTCGAACTTGTATGTGTAGCTGATGACTAGCAACATATCGATAGAGACGTAGATATCTCACCGATATAGAACGCTATTGCCATATTAAGTTGGCAAAATTCGTGAGGACGAATAGGACGAGCATGCATCCTGCTTGTTGCATTGTGTTTGTCATTTGTACACAAATATGCTTCTCTAACCTTTATTCTAATAATTGGTGATTGTGAATGAACGTGCTTCCCTCATCTTTATTTCGATAATAAATAATTGCAAAAGGTGTGAAGCATTACTGTCTTATAAGCAAATTTCTAGTTTTGTTTGTTGCGTCCTTTAGACATGTCTTTATGTGGTATGTTTGTGTAAACTAAAAATTTGGTCATGTCCTCATCTAGGAGCCATGACCCGAATCGATGTTAATTTCCCAGAGTTTTTCCCCAGTTTCCAAAAGTGGACGAGTCTGAATTTCCATTGTTACTTTAGGACCAAGCTTATCTAAATAGGTGTTTAGGTAATCTTCTCGTAGAAAATAAATGCACCTATGCTTAAGATAAGGATCTCGAGTACATGTTTTCGTCGTTTAATACATGACTCTTCAGTGGTCATGTTTTCCTCCCAAGCTTCGACTTGTTCAGTTGGTGCAAACTGGTATCCCTATTCTAGTTTGCCTCTGCTTGAGGATCACATTGTCGGTTTCTCAATCTAACCTAGGAAAGGAATGCCTACTAGTTTTCTCAAATTTAATGCCAATGGTTTCCTCATATCTCTCGAAGGCATATTAATTTAATCTTTCGATCGTTTTTCCTGCGTATCTAATCAGACACTCATCCTTGACCTTGAAATTGCTGCGATGGGCATAGAAATATGCTTGGGGCTGAAATAACAGTCTCCCATCGTACTCCCTCATCAACCAATTTAGGTTTTGGTAATCTCGTGTTCCCTTCATCGGGCCAGGACCTATTTGGCTCTCTACTTGTAACCATTCTTACAAGTGGAGTCTCTTTGTATATTGTCACCCTTGCTCAATCCATTTGTGCCGCGTGAGATTTCTTATGGGTTACACCTGGTAATGGTGTTATGACTAAAACCGATGGTGCCGCGATGAAACCGAGGGCCTCCTGTGGGTATACACACAAGGTTGTGCTGCTCGGCACACGCTGGTATCATAGTTAGTAGTCATTAATCCATAATGAGACTATATCGATATGTTATCTCTACACAAATTGTTCTTACCGCATGAGATTCATTATTGGTGCTGTTCGGTAATGGTGTCATGATTAATGACTTATGGTGCTGCAGCGAGACTGAGAGCCTTCTGTGAATGCGCACACAGGATTTGTTGCTTGGTGCATGCTGGTATCAAAGTCTCTAGTCATGATCTATTATGGAACTACGTTAATATTTTATCTCCCGTAGATCTTTCCCTTGAAATAATTTCTATGATGGTTGACGAAATTTATCACGACACATATGCCATCACTGTTGAATCAAAAGAGTATATAACTCTGATGTATTCCTTGGTAAATTTTCTACCCATTCAGAAATCTCCAACAAAAATCCAAACATATCTGTGTTTGAATCATGTGATAAAAATCCATCTCCCTATGTGTGGTCGCATGTCTTCTGACTCAAGTAGTGACTACACACATACAAGTTCCCTTTACGTCCTTTGTGTAAAGGTGAAGCCTTGGATCTTTTTAGTGTTGAGAGACAACTAATTACTTCTCAAAATAGAGATTGACTTCCCCTGCTGCTGAAATGCAGGAGTTTGTTCATTCGCTTCCTTATTGGATTCATACATCTTCTACACATGTTAGTTTGTCTCGTGTGGAAGAGATGAATAAATAATCTGATCAAATGAATCCTTATCCAAATGCATGACCTCGTACTCGTAAATGTGAACTCCCAACCTCTGGTTTGCCGATGGGTAATAAGAGGACTTGCTCAATGTCAAAGGTAGTTCAACAAGTTGGTTTTACTAACTTGTAGCTACATTGTGAACAAAGACTGAGTTTGGAGATCGTTTTATCGAGTTGTCTAAACTCACTTTAGTTCAACCCATCCTAAGGAAGTACTTACAAAAATCAAGCTAAGTCGACCGGTACCCACCTAATCATCGCTCTCGTCATGCCTCAATTGCCTCACGTGTGGTTTTCCAACGTGTGTGATCAAGTCGAGCCATGATTAGTGACTGATAAAATGGATTGGTTGTGAAGTCAGCATCTACAGATCCCTCCGCTGGTGATTTTCTCGAATCTATATCACCTTTCATGGACTTGGATTCTTTGGCCTAACCACGAGTCAATCGTGGCGTTGTTCGGCATCACACTTATCTTAGGTACTATGGACCTCCATGATGATCTGTTGATTAACTTCTTCTTGTGTGTTTTACCAAGAGGTTGCATTTGAATCTATTTGAGTGAAGTCGGATCTCATATCTACTACTCGCTTAACAGACTTGTTGGGGACTTGTTCTCAAATGCTAAGAGTTAAGAACAAGGCAACATGAAGATTGTTAAATGTTAAAGTCCTTCGTCCTTCAAGACATTATTTCCCTTCGGATATAATGAATTCCGGACGAAGGTTGTGAAGGAAAAAACCTCCGTAAGCACAATAAATGACGAGGAAGAATTCATATACAAAATACAAAAAACAATATAAACATTATCATTAACTTATTTTTATTTGTATTACCATATCCACAATAACAAATTATAAATGTACCTTCGGTTTGACGGAAAGTAAGGGTACATGCGTGATGCAAAAAGCGAATGCCAAGTCAGCGTGAACAGTACGGGAGTACTGTTCATCTATTTATAGGCAAGGGACATAGCCCATGTAGAATTACATTCATGCCCTTTACATTTGCTAATAACTCTATAGTAATTCTTCGAGGTCTAATTTGCCTTTTCATCTTTAAGTCGGTTCCCCTTTTCTGCTGTCATGCCGAAGCTTTTCTGCGCACAGCTTCGTGATCGCCTTGTCCTTCGTCATAATCACCTTTCGTCTCGCTCAGGCTTCGTCCTGATCATGCTCTTGTATACTCATGACCCGATTCCGAAGATACCTGTTCACATATTTCACTTGGAAAACATTGTCAAATCATGTTTTTGAGGACCTTCGGAAGCCGAAGGCCCCCAACAGTAGCCCCTCGCAATATTAATTTGCTAGAATAATAAATTCATATTGCGATATGGACGAAGGCCTTAAGCCGAAGGTCCGAAAAAACACCTTTCCTTTGCTAGAATAGCAACAGTCAATGACAAGTGGGACCCTGCCACTTGCAACGCGTTGGGCGTATAAATAAGAACGCACCACAAGCACACTTAGCATGCTTTCTTGCCGTTTGCTCTTGCCTTCCTAATTTTTAGCTCTTTGCACACCAACGCTTGCCTGGCTTTTTTAAAGTTTTAAGCTTCATCTTTGAGAGCACTTTCTTGGCATTTTCGAAGATGTTTGAAGACAAGAAAGTTGTCGCTGAGGCGAAGCTAAGCCTTTCTGAAGAGATGAATCTCGGCTTCCTTGAATCAATAGCGAAGACAAACACAGAGAAAATTACTAAGGAGATTCTAGAAGGCCTCTCTGAAGACACTGGTGACAGTGACAGCTATGATGTGGAAAGTGGTGGTGAAGATTCCGAAGATCGACCTTGGCGACCAAGCCATGCAGTTTTTGGGAAATCAAGCATCAAACAAAGCCATCTTGTCAATATGAGGGGTAGATATTTTCGGGACTTGTCTATTGTGAGGGCTGACGAAGGAGAGAAAACTTGTCCGACTCCCGAGGAGAATGATGTCGTGATATTCTGAAGCTTCTTAAATGCTGGACTTCGGTTTCCCTTGAGCAATTTTGTCGTGGAAGTTTTGAAGATATTTGAAATCTACCTTCATCAAATTACTCCCAAGGCAATCATAAGGATGGGCATCTTCGTATGGGCTGTGAAGAGTCAAGGTTTGGAGCCAAATGCCAAAAGTTTCTGTAGCATGCATGAGCTATTATATGAGACAAAACCCTGGGGTAAAGAGCAATACCACAACAATTTTGGCTGTTACAGCTTCGGTGCTCGATCTGGGTCAAGCTGCCTCGTGCCAACCTTTCGAAAGAGATGGCCCGGCGACTGGATGACGAAATGGTTTTATGTAAAAAATGATTTGAAAACATGAGAGGATATTAAAGGTATCATTATGCGCCCTATCTGGCAGCGCTTCGGCCTCCGGAAGCCGAAGGTGGAAATTGACGAAGCGGCCGGAGAATGATAGAGGGCCTTCAGCGTGGTTTGTTCTTTTATTGGAACAAGGGATTTGATCCAAGAACACATTGCCTTTAGAGTATGGCCACTTGCAGAAAAGTGGGAAATGCCGAAGGAAACCGTCAGCGAACCTAACGAAGGTGGACTAGTTAGGTTAAAATTCACCTTCAAATATGGAGATAAATTCGTCGAGCCAGATGACGACTGGCTGAAAAGTATTGAGGCCATAAGCGATGAGCTGCTTGGGCCATACTCGAAGGCAGAAGATACTGCATTGTCCGCAGCCTTCGGAGGCCGGAAGAAGAAAAGACTCAACCGAGTATTTGATGCCATTGGGTTCGTGTACCCTGACTACCGCTACCCAACATGGGGTCAGAAAAGGAAAAATACTGCTTCAGCGAAGGAAGATGCTTCAGCCGCTCCCAGTGAGTCAGCGCCGAAGAGGAAAAAGATAAAGGTTCTTACGCATCGACCACGCTATATTGAACCGGCCACAGTGCCTGAATATGTCGGTGAATCCTCTTCGGCCACCGAAGCCAAGAAGCCAACTCCCCTACCGAATGTTGAAGAGCCAGTCATAATGCCAGAAATGGAGAAAATAGAAGAACCGAAGGCTACAGAAACAAGGACATATGAAATTTTAAGTCCTTCAACAAAAGTTGAAGCACCAAAAAGCCAGAAGGGTCCAGCAATGACCCCCAAAAGAAAAAGGATGGTTAATGTACTGGATGTTTTGGAGACAATAAAGTCTTCAAGCACTACTCCAAAGAAAATTGTTGAAACTTCCGAAGTGCAAATTGAAGACTTTGGTGCCGAAGCTTTAAAGCACCAATCTGAGACTGAAGCTGGGCCTTCAGAGCCCACCAAGGTGAAATCCTTGGAAGCCAAAGAAACAGAAACAGCAGAACAAATTATGGCTGAAGAAACTGGCACTGTCGCCCCCGAAGCATTTTCTGAAGCTTTCGATTATATTTTACGCCATGCTTCGGGGAAAAAGTTGACTGAAAAAGAAAAGCAAGAGGCCCAGTTTTATGCCCAAAAACTGAAATATCCAAAGGGGGCGTTGATTTTCAACAGCAGCGGAGAAGAAGACTTCTTGTATTGTCTCCCTGACAGCAAGGAAATTTCTGTCTATCGGGAGATGAGCAAGAGCTTCGGATTCCCAACATTAGAAGACGGGCTCTCGGTGTTGTCAAAAAACGAGCTGGCCGACAGCTTGGCGTACAATAGCTTAAAGGTGCAAAAATGAGGTCTTTGTATTATTTATTGAAACCAAAATTTTTCATTTGCTTAAACTTATTGAAACCAAACTTTTTGCAGGGCCTTATACTTAGCAATGCCCTCAGGGCTCAAAAAGATGCTGAAGATGAAGGGTGTGTTATGGCCCTGAGCAACCTTCGTTCCGAAGTAATTGAACTAAGGAACGAAGGTCTCGAAAAAGATAACATATTACATTCATTGGTGAATAGAATAAAAGAAGACGAAGCTACTTTCAAAGCTCAAGCTGAGGCTCAGAAGCGTGAAATTGAAGATCTTCGGAAGCAACTAGCCAGAGCTAAAGAGGAACGCGCACTTGAAGAAACAAAACGAGAAATTAGTGAACAATGGGCAAATCATTTGGAAAAAACGTTGAAGAGCTTCGTGCATCCAAGAAAAGGTGCTATGAAAAATCTATAGAATGTGTTAAGACAATAAGAACCAGCTTCGCCAGCGTTGGCGCATTCTCAAGTGAGGAGAACTTCATAAGGGGTGACCCCGAAGGCCCAATTGGATGGATCAGCCACGAAGCTGAAGCTTTTGAAGAAATTTTATATAGTCGAGGAGACATATGCGCCTTTTCGGGTGCCAGGGGGATTGCTACCATTTTGGAGAGGAAAGGCTGTGACCATGTGAAATTCTTAGCACAATCCGAAGCCGCCTTATCCTCTGAAGATATAAAAGACCCCTCGGCCGAAGCGAGCCTGGTCGGTGGAAAAATTTTCACCGACATCTGGGACAATGGTGGTCGGGAAATGGCCCAGGAAATTATACGAAAAAGCGAGAAAGACATTCATGACGCTATAAAAGTAGCAGAGGCCGCTGAAAAAGTGCGGATCCCAAAGGGCAAATAGGTATTGACTAGTGGTTTTTGGCTCTTTGTTGTAATTTTTGATTTTGGACTTGTTTACGTTTTGTAACAAAGCCGTACTTTCTCCTCCCTCAGAGCCTACCGAGCCATCGGCGGACCCCCACGCGAAGGGGGATGACGAAATTAGAAAAATGGCCGAAGCCATCATGGATAAAGTTGTTGATCAGCTACTAAACGAAGCTGAAGAAGTAGTTCTAAGGGAAGATTAGATGTTATTGTAAAACATTTAGAATGTAATGTTTGTTGAGAAACATGTGTAATATGTTGTAACTTTGAATGTAATATATAAGTTATTTATGGTTCTATTCTTTACGATGCATGAAACTTCACATACATACCGTTTTTGAGCCTTCTGCGAAAAAAACACCTTCCCTTCTTTTCATGCTTCGTAAATAATGTCCGTGTTCTCATAAAATCAGTAACCAATCCTCGTAAAATCAATAACCAATAAATCTTTTCATTTCAGAGTTTGACGAAGGTATAATTCTTCAATAACTATTTTTGTGCCCTGGCACTATTTCTTCGAAACAATCTTCGAATATCAATACTGATACCCCCTTCTTGCGTCGTTGATGCAATATGATGTATGATGTTATGCTATGCAAATGATGTGATGATGTGATGTTATGCAAAATGATATTTGCCGAAAATCGACGTTTTTTTTCACTGTAAGCCTCCCTTAGGAGCTTCTTCGCCTTTTACTTCAGCGGAATCAGCGTTTATTTTTCGCTGTAAGCCTCCCTTAGGAGCTTCTTCGCCTTTTACTTTCAGCGGAATCAGCGTTTATTTTTCGCTGTAAGCCTCCCTTAGGAGCTTCTTTGCCTTTTACTTTCAGCGGAATCAGCGTTTATTTTTCGCTGTAAGCTCTGCATTCCCTTCGGAACGACTTTTGAGCAGAAAACTTACGCTGCGCTCCCTTAGGAACGACTTTTTGTTATTTTGAAGATTCACCGCGTAACCATAAGTTCTTATGCTTCGACAACTTTTGGACTCCGTTATTCTTTGGAGAAGGTATACTTGTACTATAGCAAAGTCGAAGGTATTACAAGAAATTGAAAACGACAAAAAACACTAGTCTCAATAATTGTTCCTTATTAAAAAGAAAATGATACTGAATGCAAAAACTACTGCCGAGGTAGGATATTTGTCAATAAATGTGCTTCGATTCTGGCACAGTACTATTGACTGTGCGAGCTTCGGACTCTTCTCTGAAGTCTCATTGGTGTTGAGTATGCTGACTCCCTTCTGGCTGCTGGCCTCGTTGCATTGGTGGTGGGGGTGGAAGCTGTTGCCAAGATGCCTGAGATTGGCTTACCGAAGCAACAGAAGCTGCAGGGTGGTTACCCACATACTCTGGGATATAAGGCGAGTGGTACGAAGCAGTATGCATGACTTGCTTCGGCTGGGTCTGTTGGGCTGCAGCTTCTGCTATTTCTTTTTGTTTCTGGATGGTGACGTGGCACATCCTGGTGGTGTGGCCCTTGTCCTCACCATAGAATAAGCAATAAATTTTCCTTGGTTGATCCCCAAATCTTCCTCCGAAGCCCCTGGCACCTCTGCACCTTGGAGCTGGAGGCCGAGGATAATTCTGCTGCTGCCCCGAAGCCTAGGAAGCTTGGGAGGAATATTGCGGCCTCTGCTGCTGGCTTCCCCTGTCATCATTCTGGGTGGAATGAATCGATCTAACATGTCTAGGATGAAGCCTCCCTCCGAAGCCCCTGGCTATTTCGGAGAATCTGTAAGCTTCCTCCCTTCTCTGTCGAAAGTCATTGTCGACGCGGATGTATTCATCCATCTTCTGAAGCAACTTGTCCAGAGTCTGAGGGGGTTTCCTGGCAAAGTATTGGGCTGAAGGTCCCGACCGAAGCCCCTTAATCATGGCCTCAATGACAATTTCATTGGGCACTGTCGGCGCTTGTGCCCTCAGGCGTAAGAATCTTCGGACATACGCCTGAAGATATTCTTCGTGATCTTGGGTGCACTGGAATAAGGCTTGAGCACTGACCGGCTTCGTTTGAAATCCTTGAAAACTGGTGATCAGCATCTCCTTCAGCTTCTGCCATGATGTGATTGTTCCTGGCCGAAGGGAGGAGTACCAGGTTTGTGCAACATTCTTGACAGCCATGACGAAAGATTTCGCCATGACTGCAGTATTACCACCATAGGAAGATATTGTTGCTTCGTAACTCATCAAAAACAGCTTCAGATCTGAGTGGCCGTCGTATATGGGGAGTTGGGGTGGCTTGTAGGACGGAGGCCAAGGTGTAGCCTGTAGTTCTGCTGACAGAGGAGAAGCATCATCAAAAGCAAAATTTCTATGATGGAAATTCTCATACCAGTCATCTTCGTTGAAGAAGCCCTCCTGATGAAGAGTAAGATGGCGAACTTCTTCAGAGGCTTCGTCTATCTGCCTTTGCAGGTCAGCTAGCCTAGCCATCTTTTCCTTCTTCCTTTGCACTTGTTGATGAAGCATCTCCATATCTCTGATCTCTTGATCCAATTCATCCTCCTAAGGCGTTGGGCTGGTGACCTTCCTCTTCTGGCTTCGGGCCTCCCGAAGAGAGAGGGTCTCCTGGTTGGGATCCAGTGGTTGCAGAGCTGCAGCCCCTGTTGCTGAAGCTTTGTTCGGCGGCATGACGAAGGTCTATGCTTGACGAAGGTGTTCAAAACTCAAAAAGTGGAAGTGAGTTCACCGGAGGTGGGCGCCAATGTTGGGGACTTGTTCTCAAATGCTAAGAGTTAAGAACAAGGCAACATGAAGATTGTTAAATGTTAAAGTCCTTCATCCTTCAAGACATTATTTCCCTTCGGATATAATGAATTCCGGACGAAGGTTGTGAAGGAAAAAACCTTCGTAAGCACAATAAATGATGAGGAAGAATTCATATACAAAATACAAAAAACAATATAAACATTATCATTAACTTATTTTTATTTGTATTACCATATCCACAATAACAAATTATAAATGTATCTTCGGTTTGACGGAAAGTAAGGGTGCAGGCGTGATGCAAAAAGCGAATGCCAAGTCAGCGTGAACAGTACGGGAGTACTGTTCATCTATTTATAGGCAAGGGACACAGCCCATGTAGAATTACATTCATGCCCTTTACATTTGCTAATAACTCTATAGTAATTCTTCGAGGTCTAATTTGCCTTTTCATCTTTAAGTCGATTCCCCTTTTCTGCTGTCATGCCGAAGCTTTTCTGCGCACAGCTTCGTGATCGCCTTGTCCTTCGTCATAATCACCTTTCATCTCGCTCAGGCTTCGTCCTGATCATGCTCTTGTATACTCATGACCCGATTCCAAAGATACCTGTTGGGGACTTGTTCTCAAATGCTATGAATTAAGAACAAGGCAACATAGAATGTTAAATGATACTGTCCTTCGTCCGCGAAGCATTATACCTTTGAGGATAATGGATCTTAGACGAAGGTTGATAAGCGTCTTATTACGAAGTTGAACCTTCGTAATAAATTTTCAATAAACGTTGTAGAATAATGCAAAGTAAAAGGTAAGAATGAATAAATGATCCACAGATGCATTATATAATATTCACTTAATATATTGAATCATAAAATACAATGATACCTATGCCTTGACAAAGGTTGTATTCCGAGAAATGCGATTGCAAAATGTCAGAAAATGCGTGAACAGTAACGGAATACTGTTCACTATTTATAGGCACAGGACGCAGCCTGTGAGGAATTACAAGTATGCCCCTTATAAGAACTTACAACGTTGACTCAGACCTTTATGGACTAAAAGGTCATTCTATCTTTAAGTCGGTTTGTAATGCCGAAGCTCTGCGAAAAGGCACCTTCGGCTATCTTGTGCGAACAGCTTCATCCGAGGATCACTTCTTTCTATAAGACCTTCGGCGACGAAGCATAGACCCAACAGTAGCCCCTTTCGCGGTGCTAGATCGTTTTTCGTAACGAGCTTGATCCGTGAAAAAAGTTTCTTAAGCTTCAGAGCGCCGAAGGTCTCAAAAAACACCTTCCCTGAGCTCGTTGTCGAGAAACGATTGGATTTCCCTGCGCGCAGCGGCCCCACCTTGCAGAGTTACTGTTCGGTCACTGCGGTCCACCGTACAGCGAGTGCGAGCGGGTGTCCGCCTGGTGTAAAACTCCTGGCGCTTCACCTTCTTACCTGCGGCACTATATAAACAGACGAGTAGGTGTGAAGTTACCACAGCATTTACTGTTATTTGCACTGTTTTGCTGCCAAAATTTTTAACCATCGCCGAAGCTTGTTTGTCAGATTTGAACGAAGCTCCATCTTGAAGCCTGCTTCGGAGAAAAAAGTATCAAAGTTTCACAAGTTCATAATTAAATGGCCAGAGTTCGCTCTACAGCTAGGGTTGAGCGTGAGGGGGACGAAACTGAAGCTTCGGAGACTGTGCCCATCTCCGAAGCGATGCAGCGCTCCGGACTGGTGACTGCGGAAGAAATGCCTGCTGCCGAAGCAAACCCGACAGCTGCCGAAGGAGAAGGGAACATTGAAGAAACCGACTCCGAAGATGACTACCGTATTGCCATGCCCAGCAAACCCAGCCACCTAGACTTCGGAAAATCGACTGTTTCAAAGGTTGATCTCGCCAAGATGGTGAAAGCAGGTTTTTTCAGTGAAGATCAGAAGAAGCTACTTCGCTTCGGGGGAGAAGAGACCACCCCGAAGCCAGAGAAGGACGAGGTTGTCATCTTCAAAAGCTTTTTAAAGGCTGGGCTAAGATTCCCTGTTCACGAGATTGTTGCGGAGATATTGAAGAGGTTTGGCATCTACCTTCACCAGTTAACTCCTAACGCTATCGTTAGGCTTAGAGTTTATATTTGGGCCCTCCGAAGCCAAGCAGTGGAGCCTTTTGCTGACAGTTTCTGTCGAGTTCATGAATTGCATTATCAAACAAAGGCCAGAAAAGATGGGCTTCATGAAAACTTCGGTTGCTACAATTTTGCCTACCGGAAAACCGCAAAGTTTCCTGTAATCAGCTACCGAAGCAAATGGCCGGCAGGCTGGAAATCAGAATGGTTCTATGTCAAGGTTGATGAGGACAAGGAGAAGCTTGTGCAAAGTCCACTCGAGCTAACTTTCGGAGAAACCCGACCCCACTGCAACATGACACCAGAGGGTCAAACTCAACGGGCAATGGATGAATTCAGAATCATTGCAGAGCATATTGGTACCAGGGATCTGGTTCAAGAATTCTTAGCATTCAAAGTCTTCCCTACTCTGAAAAAATGGGAAATGCCAAAGTTAAAGGGGGAGAAGAAGGAAGGGGATCTTGTCCGGCTTCCTTACCACTTCAAATTCAAGAAATATTTTAAGAAGCCCTGCCAAGAGTGGCTGGATACAGTTGAGGTGATGTGTAATGAAATTCTTGGAAATTATTCGAAAAAAGAAGATCAACTGATGACAGCAGCCTTCGGCACCCGTCCGAAGCGAAGGCTGAACCGAGTGCTTGATGCACTGGGTTTCGAATATCCTGATTATGCGCAGCTGAACAAGGGTGCTGAGGGCCAGAGAAGAAAAAGAGCGGCCGAAGCTTTAAACAAGGATGAAGAACAACCACCAAAAAAGAAGAAAATTGTCAAGAGAAAAATATCAACTCCAAAGCGAAAACTATCCGAAGAAGAGGGGACCCCCACACCACCTTCTACTAGCGACGTGGAGGAAATTCTAAAGGTAATGACTGAACCCATGCCCACGAAGCTAAGTCCATTAGGGCCTCGACTGACGAAGCTTTTTCAAAAGGTGGCGGAGCCGGAAAAAACGAAGATAGCCAAAGCGAAAAGGCAAAGAATTATTGCCGTAACAGAAGTTATTGACAAGACGCCACCGAGGGCGTCAATTCAGAAAACACCAGCTGTTGAGGGCACAGAAAATGTCGAAGTCGCACCTTCGGAGGTCGCGGCTACCGAAGCCGCTACAGCCGAAGATGTAAACTTAGAATCTACTATTGAAGACATCAACAAAATTTTAACAGACATGGCTGCAGAAGAAGCTGCCACCACTGCTGAAGAAACCATGGCCACAGTGCCTGGGAAAGGGAAAGAAATAGCCGAAGACACTTCGGACGACGAAGCCTACTCATTTCAAAATTTAGTCGGGCAAAAACTGTCGAAGGCCGAAAAAGAAGAGCTTAAGGAATACGCCAAATCTTGCGGATACAAGCCAGGAGCTCTTCTATTTGGAGGCATTGATGATGAAAAACTGGGCTGCATCCGGGACTCAGCTGGGGCTAAGGTCATCGGTACTCTATCAAAGAGTATCGGTTTTCCGAAACTAGAGACAGACATCAGCCGCTACCGACGACAACATATCGTCGGCAGCTTATTTTATTCAAATTTCAAGGTAAACATCCTTCTCTCTAACTTCTATTGTTTTTTAATAATGGCAATATTCTTTAACGAAGGTTGTTTATTTGCAGAGCATGCTTCTAAGCAAAGCTTTGAGGATGCAGCAAGATCTAGAAGATAAGAAGCACGAAGCTATAATTGAAAATTTAGAGAGCAAGATAAAAGAACAATCAGCTATTATTGAAAAGAAAGACTTCGAACTTCAATCAACCGAAGGCTTGCTGGCAGAGACTGAAGCCAAAGTAGCAGAATTGAATTCGAAGCTTCTCTGCCAATCAAAACAATTTGAACAAGAGAAGCTAGAACTTGATTCGAAACTTGAAGCCGAAGTCCAAGCCAACTCAAATTTGAAGAAATCATTAACAAGCCTTCAGGATAAATGTTTGAATTTTAGCAACAATTGTATCCAACAACTAAAGAAGATCTTTTACTCAGTTGGAGCCAGCAGCGGGAAATTTACCCCTTCGGATGAAGATTTACCAAAAGCCTTCGATCATATCGAAGCTGAAATTGAAGAACTTGACGAAGTTATAGCTGGGCACGGTGACTTCTGTGCCTGGGTAGCTTCTCGGGGTACTGCTGCAGCATTCCTGAAGGCTGGCTGCGAACATGGAAAGATTGTCAACAGGCCCAACTTCGCCCTGTCTCCATCAATTCTCGACGACATTCCTGACCTCGCCCGGAGCATCTCAAATAGATTCATAAAAATGATATGGACAAAAGGCGGGCGAGAGAAGGCTGGGGACGAAGCTCGAAGTCATCTTGAACCAGTAAGAAATCATACTTTGTACTTACCTTCTCCTTCACACTTGATTTTTACTCGGGATACCTTGATTCATGTAGGATGACGAAGCTGAAGGTGATACTTAAAGGATATGCCGCCGAAGCAGAAACCTGACGAAGATTAATAGGAGTAGACTAGAAAAAACTCAGGAGAATTTGTAACAACTTTTTGTAAATACAATTAATCTATTCTCAAGGAACTTTGTTCATACCTTGTAATATATTCTTACCCTTTTATTGAGACGCTTTGATGTGGACGAAATCAGTATTTTGAGCCGAAGGCGAAAAAACACCTTCCCTTCTTTTCGTACACAACGAAGCATAAAAGACCATTTCTTCTTTTTGCCAAAGCTTTTCTTTTTTGTACATGACGAAACATAAAAGACCGCTTCTTCCTCTTGCCGAAGCTTTTTCTTTTTTGTACATAACGGAACATAAAAGACCACTTCTTCCTTTTGCCGAAGCAACCACTTAGGAACACAAATGCTATGAATGAATGCTTATGAATGCAAATGCTATGATGTAATGTGCGAATGAATGTCCAAAGCATATAACCAAAGCCACACTCAACCATTATTTCCTTGGAATCAACCACACATCAGCTCTGCATTCCCTTAGGAACGACTTTGGAGCTTCCTCGTCTTTTACTTAGACGGTATAAACTCTGCATTCCCTTAGGAACGTCTTTGGAGTTTCTTCGCCTTTTACTTAGGCGGTATAAGCTCTGCATTCCCTTAGGAACGTCTTTGGAGCTTCTTCGTCTTTTACTTAGACGGTATAAACTCTGCATTCCCTTAGGAACGTCTTTGGAGTTTCTTCGCCTTTTACTTAGGCGGTATAAGCTCTGCATTCCCTTAGGAACGTCTTTGGAGCTTCTTCGTCTTTTACTTAGACGGTACCAGCGTTGACTTTTCGCTGAGAGCTCTGCATCCCCTTAGGGACGTCTTTGGAGCTTCTTCTCTTTTTTCTTTTTCAGTTTCTGCACTCGATGGTGCGTTCTCAGCTGTTACATTTACATTTTTTGGGGGATTTTGCTCTTATAAGACTAAAAAAGGAAATTACACATGATGGCCCCATTAAAAACCTTTCTCCCCCTTCGGAAAGGAAAAGGGTGCCATGAAAAAGAAAAGAAAAAACATAAAAAATTACATCATGTTATACATAGTATCGCCGAAGCTCATCCGCATTCCAAGACCTTGGAATTTCGTTGCCATCCATGTCCTTCAATCTGTACGATCCAGGCCTTGACGAAGATACTACTAAGAATGGTCCTTCCCATTTCAACTGTAGCTTACCCACTGTATCTGGGTTAGCCACTCTCCGAAGCACCAAGTGTCCCGGCTCAATATTTTTTAGCCGGACTTTTCTATCTCGCCATTTAACTGTTTCAGCCTGATATTTATTGATATTCTCCACGGCCTGAAGCCTGATCCCTTCTAAAGCATCCTTTTCCACAAGGCAAGCATCTTCGGGACCTGATTCTGCCGAAGCTACTACTCTTATTGATCCAGCTTTTGCTTCCTCCGGAGTTATTGCTTCGTCACCGAATAATAATTTGAATGGGGTAAAGCCTGTAGACCTTGATGTTGTTGTATTGTGGCTCCACACCACTTTGATTAACTGATCTGGCCACTTTCCGCTGGGTTGATTGAAGATTAACTTCATTATTCCTGTCATTATAATGCCGTTGGCCCTTTCAACGAGCCCATTTGACTCCGGATGCCTGACTGATGCAAAATGGATCTTCGTTCCAATTTGATCACAGAAATTTCTGAAAGCTTCGGAGTCAAACTGCGTTCCATTATCTACAGTGATTGCCTTCGGTACCCCGAAGCGACAGACAATATTCTGCCAGAAAAACTTTTGGACAGTGGCCGAAGTTATTGTGGCCAATGGCTTCGCCTCAATCCACTTGGAAAAATACTCCACAGCCACTATAACATATTTTAGATTCCCTTGAGCCGGTGGTAATGGACCCAACAAGTCAAGGCCCCACCTTTGCAATGGCCAGATGGGTTGTATCAGCTGTGTCAAAGACGAAGGTTGTTTTTGATCTCTTGCACATTTCTGACAACCTTCGCACTTTTGCACTAACTCCGCCGCATCCGAAGCTGCCTTCGGCCAATAAAACCCTTGGCGGAAGACTTTCCCAAGTAATGGCCTGGATCCGATGTGGGATCCACACAGGCCTGCATGTATCTCTTTCATCAACTCTATACCTTCGGCTCTAGATAAGCACTTGAGCAGCGGAGCGCAAACTCCATGTTTGTATAATTCCCCTTCTATCATGACATACGGACGAGCTCTTGCCTCTATTCTTTTATTGTAAGCTTCGTCATCTGAAAGGAACTTACCCTGAAGGTAAGAGATTATTTCAGTTCTCCAATCTTCGCTGTAAACAGGAGATATGTTGAGGACTGCTCTTTCAAGGAGCTCCACTGAAGGTGCCTTTATTGTTTCGAAGAACACATCCGAAGGTAACGGCAGCCCCTGTGCCGCAGACTTAGCTAGCAAATCAGCATGCTCATTTTGTCCTCGAGGAATATTCTTGACAGAGAATCCTTCGAAGGATGCTTCGATCCTTCGGACCGTATCTAGATATTTTTCAAGCTTCGGATCTTTAGCCTTGCAACTTTTGTCAACATGACCCGAAACCACCTGGGAATCAGTTTTAAGAATTGCCCTTCTGATTCCCATTGCCTTTAATTTCCGAAGGCCCAGAAGCAGGGCTTCGTACTCAGCAATATTGTTCGTGCAGCTGAAATCAAGTCTTGCTGCATAACAAGTTTTGACCTTGGATGGTGAAACCAACACAGCAGCTGCACCTGCTCCGAAGATTCCCCAAGAGCCATCACAAAACACTGTCCACACTTCGGCATCTTTATTTGCTTCTTCATCCTGAGCCCCTGGCGTCCAGTCGGCAATGAAATCTGCCAATGCTTGAGACTGGATCGAAGATCTATGCACATAATCAATGTAAAATTCGTTGAGCTCTGCAGCCCATTTCCCAATCCGTCCAGTAGCTTCTCTATTTCTCATTATATCCTTCAACGGCTGCGAAGAAGGAACAATGATATTGTATGCCTGAAAATAATGCCGAAGCTTCCTGGATGCCATTAAAACGGCATATAATACCTTCTCCAGCTCTGTATAATTTTTCTTTGAGACACTAAGGACCTCAGATACAAAATACACTGGAACTTGCTTCTTGAGCTGGCCATAAAGCTTCTCCTGGACAAGCGCCGCACTTACTGCTGAGTGCGAAGCTGCCACATATAACAACAGAGGAGCCCCTGGCGTTGGCGGAGTTAATGTTGTGAGATCTATCAAGTATTGCTTCAACTCTTCGAAGGCTTTTTGTTGACTTGGGCCCCATTGAAAGACTTCGGCTGACTTCAGCACCTCGAAAAATGGTAAGTTTCTTTCTGCTGATCTGGATATAAATCTGTTGAGAGATGCCAGCCTTCCTGTCAATCTTTGGGCCCCTTTTCTTGTAGTTGGTGGCTCCATTCGAAGTATAGCTTCGATTTTATTTGGATTAGCTTCGATTCCCTTTGTTGAAACCAAGCATCCAAGAAATTTACCCTTCTTTACTCCGAAGACACATTTCTCTGGATTCAGCTTCAAACCAGCTTGTCTGAAGCTGGCGAAGGTCTCCTGCAGATCAACAATATGATTTTCCTGCTTCGTGCTTTTGACGATAATGTCATCAACATAGGTCAACACATTTCTGCCTATTTGAGACTGAAGAACCTTCGCAGTCATTCTGCTGAAACTTCCTCCAGCGTTTTTGAGCCCCTCAGGCATCCGAAGATAGCAATACGTGCCACTTGGAGTTATGAAGCTAGTTTTCGGCTCATCTTCCTTTTTCATCCAGATTTGATGATATCCTGAGTAACAGTCCAAGAGACTCATGAGCTCTGAAGAAGCTGCTGCATCGACTAGAGAGTCTATCCTTGGCAATGGGAATTCGTCCTTCGGACAAGCCTTGTTGAGATCTGTGAAATCGATACACATTCTCCACTTGCCATTGGCCTTCTTCACCATAACAGTGTTAGCTAGCCACTCTGGATACTTCACTTCTCTGATAACTCCTGCACTGAGGAGTCTTTTTACTTCATTGCGAGCCCCTTCGGCCTTGTCATCAGACATTTTCCGAAGCCTCTGCTTTCGGGGTCTGAAGGATGGGTCAACATTGAGCGAATGTTCAATAACATCCCGATTTACTCCACAGAGATCATTAGCCGACCATGCAAAAACATCTTTGTTGTTGAATAAAAACCTTATCAAGGTTTTCTCCTGGTCTTCAGATAATTGCGAGCCCAACAGCACCTTCTGCTCTGCTATGTCCTCACACAATAGCATGGGCTTCGGCTGATCTGCTGAAGCTGCCTTCTCCCTTCTGAATTTGTACTGTTCACAAGCTTCAGTTCCATCTATATTATGGATTGCCTTGGAGTCGGTCCAGCTTCCTTCGGCCCTTCTAGCAGCTTCCTGGCTTCCATGGATAGCAATAGGCCCTTGGTCCGAAGGTATCTTCATGCAAAGATAGGCAGGATGAAGGATTGCTTCGAAGGCATTAAGAGTACCACGACCAATAATTGCATTGTAAGGATATTCCATGTCAACAATGTCAAACACAACTTGCTCAGTTCTAGTGTTGTTGATGAATCCGAAGGTTACTGACATGGTGATCTTGCCCAGTGCTACAATCTGTCTTCCTCCGAAGCCACAAAGAGGATGTGTAGCATCATGAATCTTATCTTCTGGCTCTTGCATTTGTCTGAAGGCTTTAGCAAATATGATGTCAGCTGCACTGCCTGTATCGACCAAGACATTGTGAACCAGAAATCCTTTGATAACACAAGAGATAACCATGGCATCGTTGTGTGGGTAATCTTTGAGCTGAAGGTCCTCTTGAGAGAAGGTAATAGGAATGTGAGACCATCTTGATTTGATGAAGGGTCCTTGCACCCCAACATGCTGTACTCTTCTCTGCGCTTCCTTCTTCTGCTTCTTGTTAGCTGGCTCTGAGGACGAGCCACCTGTGATCGGGAGCACCAGCTTCGGGTCCGAAGCAACTCCAGCTTGATTGTTGAACGAAGCCATCAGCTCAGAAAAGTGGAAGTGAGTTCACCGGAGGTGGGCGCCAATGTTGGGGACTTGTTCTCAAATGCTATGAATTAAGAACAAGGCAACATAGAATGTTAAATGATACTGTCCTTCGTCCGCGAAGCATTATACCTTTGAGGATAATGGATCTTAGACGAAGGTTGATAAGCGTCTTATTACGAAGTTGAACCTTCGTAATAAATTTTCAATAAACGTTGTAGAATAATGCAAAGTAAAAGGTAAGAATGAATAAATGATCCACAGATGCATTATATAATATTCACTTAATATATTGAATCATAAAATACAATGATACCTATGCCTTGACAAAGGTTGTATTCCGAGAAATGCGATTGCAAAATGTCAGAAAATGCGTGAACAGTAACGGAATACTGTTCACTATTTATAGGCACAGGACGCAGCCTGTGAGGAATTACAAGTATGCCCCTTATAAGAACTTACAACGTTGACTCAGACCTTTATGGACTAAAAGGTCATTCTATCTTTAAGTCGGTTTGTAATGCCGAAGCTCTGCGAAAAGGCACCTTCGGCTATCTTGTGCGAACAGCTTCATCCGAGGATCACTTCTTTCTATAAGACCTTCGGCGACGAAGCATAGACCCAACAATACCTGTTCACATATTTCACTTGGAAAACATTGTCAAATCATGTTTTTGAGGACCTTCGGAAGCCGAGGCCCCCAACAAGACTCATGTTGTCAGAAAAAGGGAAACTGCACACATGGAACCGTATGTGTTCTTCTGTCAGATATCATCTATGTTCTTGACATCATTAATTACCTTTAAATGATACATGCTATACACACTTGAGAAATAATAGCTTGAGATACTTGTCTCTGCTTGGAACTGCCTTATGCTACCACTGATATGGACGGGGTTACATGCTTCTTTACTCATAAAAGTCTTTCGCCTCTGAATTTCGGGACGAGATTCTTTTAAGGGGGGAGGGCTGTAACACCCCAGGTGTTTATCTCATGTTCGACATTGACTATAGACTTAAGTACGGGATATCGATGAATATAACCGTCACTAAATTTTAATCATCCTTGTTTATCACGATTTTGATATTGTGTCTGTCTCCATCTGTCTAAATTGTCCAAATCATTTTCGCCTATCACATTTTTGGCATTGCATCTGTCTCCCTCTGTCTGAACTGTCTAAAATATCAAAGCTGAAATCATTTTAGTTCGATCTATTTACATCCTGCCACCAAACGTACCCCTAGAACTCAGATTATATTTATATCTATATTTATATTCTCGAAAAGAAATGAAATAGAGGAAAAAAATTCGATTTACTGCTCTCCACGTGCAGCCTTATCCGCACAACACGCACACGCTTGTTTCCAGCCTCTCCTCATGTTGGTTGCCTTCTTATCTTAAGGCCTGAAATTTTCTTGTAAGCTCTCTCCCTGTACTCAGACAGACACCAGATGCACTCGGCCTGATCCAATGTCCATTCATGCAACTATGATCCGCATGACCAGCTCCTCCACACAAACCGCTCAATCATCTGCTATGCCAGCGGACGCACACACACGAATCACTGTTCCACCAGCATGCCACACCACTTGGCAGCTCGGTTAGTACCTAACACACTTGCTAAAACATTAACACCTAAATAACAAGATTAGTTCTAACATTCTGGCCGTACCAAATAGGAAACGATGTTATCCATTTACCAAACAGGAAACGATGTTATCCATTTACGTTGTGAAAAGATGAATGGCTAAAAATTATGGAAACAAACAACCTCCATATTTGTTTGTTATAAGAATTGGGAGAGAAAAATATTTGATTTTCTTCATCCATCGCCCCCAGGCTTCCAGCCTCTTCTCCCTTCTCCTTGGTGTTCGGCACTAGCCTCTGGGGCTTGGTTTCTTATTATCCGGCACCAAGCTGTCGGTGCTTTTGGTACTCCTTCCAGCTCCACCATGGACACCCTTCTTGCTCTGATCCCTCTAGTGCTCACCGTGGGTGCTGTTTGCTGCCCCTGCACCAATGTTGGCTGATGCTGCTCCCTACCCGCCCACCATTCCCTTGCGTCCAGCCGGTACCTCCGCCTCTCCTCTCCTCCCCTGCAACTCCCCTTCCATGGTGCTCGCGTAGTCCCTAGCTCCCTCCCACGGCCATTTCCAGCCATATCCCATGGCGCTCTGGGCACCGGCCGCTTCCCCTTGGTGGTCGAGCTTGTTCCTGCACTTCTTCTTGCCCAACCTCCACTTCCCTGTTCCAGCCATCTCCCATGGCCGCCCCAACTCCTTCCATGGACGTCAATAGCAGCAGCCCACCCTTTTTCTTTTGTTCTCCATGGATGAAAGCCCAAGCATCCGCTCCTCCCCTAGGTTTTTGCACAATCGCAGTAGCACCTCTTAATTCTCGCTCGTCTGCTGCTCGATGTTATATGCAACAGGCCACGTGTCATCATAGCTGTGTTTGGACCACTCCGGTGCCGGCGTCGCCCATTCTCGGTGGGAGCCCTCAATATTTTTCAACTTGCTTCTTCACCCGAGGTTGTGCCTTGCTAATAATCACTGTATATGTGTGGATATTGTGAGGAGAAATCTCATGATTTGGTGGAGAAGATGAAGTCCAAACACAACGCTTGCTAAGTGTTCGATGATTTGTTTGAGCCAAGAATCTTCGTCGATCTAGTGGTCTCGAGTCTGGTTTAGTTATGGTGAGATCCTTTTCTATCCTTGCTAGTTAACTTGAATGGTGGTGTGGATGGATTATATCTACTACCCTATAAGGGTCCAAGGAGGGCATCCACCCTGACTCACCATGCCCCCGCTCCCGTCATCCCCGTCGAGATGCCAGCCCAAGGATGCTCGCGCCCCATCCTCCCCAACATCCTTTGCGCCGTCATTCTCGCCCCCGCGCCCCTCCATTCTCGCCTTGACGCCCTGCCTCCCACTCATTTCCCCATGCACGCACCCCGTCCCCAATCCCTCCGTGCCAGCCTCGCCTGTACGCCCCTGCCTTCGTGAACCTCGCGTCCATCGGCCCTGCGTAGGTCTATGAGCGCCCCAGCCCCATCCCGATTCGTGATCGCTGCCCCTCCCCTTCTTCCCCCCATACCACATCTTCAGATCTGCAACTTCTGCACACCGACGCCAGCGCCGGGGTCCCCCGTCGGGGCGCTCATCAACGCGACGGAGCTTCCCCCGCCCCCGCCCACCATTCCTGCGCTAGGAAAGGAGTACGCCCGCCCCCGCCCACCATCCCCGCGCGAGGAAAGGAGTCCACCCACCCCCGCGATGCCGTGATGCCCGTGCCCCTCTCTGCGATGTCGCGATGCCCGCGTAGCAAGGGCGTGCCCCCACCCTGATGCCCCCCGCCTCACCATGCCCTCGGCTCGCCGCGCGATCCATGCCCCCAGCCTGGCTGCAGCGATTCTAGCTTCCCCTACTACCTCAAGGCCGGTATCCCCAATTCCCCATTCCTTCTCCTCCGTCTTCGACACGCCCCATTCCATACCTGGCGGTGACGGCATTCACCGCGCCCCCTTCCCCGGCAGCCGAGATGCTGCACGAGGCATCATAGTGATCCCGCCCCTGCCAGCTCCACCCGTGACGCCATGGTGAGGGCCTTGCGGCTCGATGGCCGCGCGACCGCCGCAGCGAGGTGGTGCACCTGCCGGCGCGCCGCCGTCGCCCTCTGCGTGGCCAACCTCATCGCCGCGCTGCTCGTGGCCCGCGCGCTCTACGCTCTCGGCTCCTTCGCATTTGCACCCAAACGTGCTGTCTTTCTCTCTCTCTCTCTCTCGTCAGCTCACTGTTAGTCCATGTGATTGTTCTAAACAAATTAATCCACCAATTAAGTTCGTGCCTGTGGCTTTAGGCGGGGAGCTGAAGTATTCCAAGGAGCACATGAGGTGGGTGGATTAGTCGATCTGGTTTCGCCGCGCAGTTGAGCCCATCGAGCTCATTGAAGAGGTAATAGCTGTCCTATAGAGCTCTTGTGTCTGGAATTCAATTTGTTCAGGTGTTCCATTGAAGCGGTGATCTGAAGCTTTTGAGACATTGGGTTTTGGCCTCTGGTGCGAGAAGGTGAAGAAGCTACAAAGGCATTCGCGAGGGAAGAGAAGACACAAAAAGGGCTGCCACTGGAGCTGAACCAGAAAGTTTCACTTGAGATTCTGCAGAGACTGCACGATTTGGGGGAAGGTTCTAATACCATGGAACAACAAGGTTTGTATGTCAGCACCCAGGGATAACATATGAGTTTGTTTTCACTTACTTCTTTGTAAGGCATATTTTGGAATAAGCGTGAACTATAATGAGATGTTTACTAACCTAAAATAAAATATTTTCCCTTTGTTTTTCTAATATATGCCAGAAGCTATAGAAGCATGGCGTGTTGGGAAGCTTAAGGACATGGGAAGTACATCTTCTAAGAATTTATCAAATTTTGGCCTCTCCAGTGAAGATTCAAGTACGGGAGCTTACTTGAAGTTGCTATGATGACATATTTATTCTTTTTTATTTTGTTAACAATTATAATGCCATCTAGTTCAATATTTAGGGATGTTAATGCGAGCCTTGGAGTTTAACTGGCAAATGCTATTGGAGGACATTGGTCTTTGGATACCTCCCACTATATATCATATCGAACATGATGATCAAATTGTTGATTACGTCTTATGGGTCATTAATGGTGACCAAATTGTGCAGTAATTTTAAATTACTCCAAGAGACAATTGAATAATGGTTCTTGATTGATGCTAATGTTGCAGATGAAGAGATAATACCAGGTCCACCTTTGCCCCCTGAACTGCATACTGAACTGCATACTGATTATGGTGGCACTGCAGTTAGATGGGGCTTAACACATCACAAAGAAAGTGTCGCAGATTGCTGTCAAGCCTGTATAGATCAGGCTAAGAGGGCCAGACCAGGAGCCTTAAAGTGTAATATTTGGGTTTACTGTCGGTCTGAGTACGGATGCTACTCGCCAGACAAATATGAAAACAAACATCAAGAATGCTGGTTGAAGCAGGTATTTTCTGTTGTCGTCTATGTGTATATTTAAGTACTTAACTAATCTAAGAGACTATACTTAAGTTCATCTCTCATGCGCAGTTGGTGACATTAGTTCATTATTACCAAATTTGTCATGTTTCCTGGGATAGTGACTTCCAATTTGTGTTATGTTTGCTGCATACATGATACAAGTATTGATTTATTAACAATTCTAGGACACATGAGGTGTAGCTACTGGGCCTCTAACTTGGTTATCATGGTTTTGGGCCGTTGGTAGAGCAGGCAATGCAAGTGCAGTCTGGCACAATCCTGGTGGTTTGGCATTGAGTTATGTTTTCTTTTACTTGATAAAACAGTCTTGTTCCATCACTTAGTTAATAGCTCAATATGTCCACCAGTTCTGATGATCCATGTCTGCGCAGTGTTTCTTTCCACAGTTCGCGCTTGCGAACATCCGAACCCCGTTTTTTCATCTTGAATTCAGCTTATGATGTATATCAGGTAAAATGTGGCTTGCGATCGATCAGTATAGTTTTCGGCACCTAGACCTGGTGGCAAGTTTTTGGACAGTTCCACCACATTCTAGCCCCACCTTCGTCTGATCCTGGAGGCCATTGGAGCCGCTGCAAGTCAGATCCTGGTGGATGCAGCACAACACAGATCGCAACCCTCCACGGTTAACTCTCTGTTAAGCAGATGGTTCAGATTTATATTGTACTGAACAATCATCTACGATGTGCTAAACTGAAGCTACTGTTTTCATGGCATGATTCAAATTTTGATTTTGATTTCTTTTGGGCAGGACTGAGAAGTGGAATGCTGACATCTCTGAGACAGTTTGAAAGCAAACCAAAGGCAGGGGTGTTCATCAACTCCTGCTTCACGCATTGCCAGAGTGAGCTGCAGGACACATGGTTTGCACCAAATTCTCCATCCATAGATAACAAGGTACACGTAATTTTTAGCACACGAGCTGTATTTTAGTCTTAGGTGGTGCTTTGGCTAACATTATATTCTTTGCTTACTATTTGATCTAACTATCATAAAATGGATTATCCTTCACATATGTTATTTTACCTTTTGAATCTTATATCATGTGTTTTTTTCTTTAGTCGAATTTCATATTTTCTTCGGCTGATTGCACCCGCCAAGCTTGAAGGGCTACTTCTGTCTCATCCAGAAATTCTGGATGCTGTTGTTATCCCGTAAGTTTAGTCACCTAATCATTGGGGTTGATAGCTACTTCTGTGTGTGCGTTTCAGAAATCTGTTTTTTGCTGTACCTTATGGGAATATGTGCTTGTTCCTAAGGTTACTAGGTGCTGAAGCTGGTGAAGTTCCTATTGCCTACGTCGTAAGGTCCCCCGACAGTTCATAAGGTTACTCAACTTTAGGCCCTCTATAGATTGTTACACGTGTTCCAATATGTCATCCAGGTGCTTTCCTTCTCATCAAGCTGTAGAATCGAGGTGGTTGCTTCCAGTTGCGACGCTATTCGGTTTTATCAATTATATGTATGATGCCTTGCTATTGATCTTTTTTAGTAAATTCCACTTTTTGGTGTTACCTGATTTTTGGAAGTTTTCATCGTGTACCTTAGGTGTACAAGAGAAGGGATGTTTCAGCAACATTGGTACGGGTGGAAGAAAGCACTGCTGCTTGATATATCTAATAACCTGCCGCAGTCCCGGCCTGTTCTTGCGTGTGGCTCTCTTGCATGCCAGGTCTCCTGAAAAATCGTCCGCCGTCTATAGGGAAACACTCATGTAGGTTGTATCGATGGGAATCAAAGGAAGGAGAGGGACCACAGAGGTTGGCTTTGGAGCCGGACCAGGATGCTTTAGCAGAGTTGAAAGATGTTGGTTTCAAGTTGGTCGTATCCTTCAGCGGAGAAGCTTCAATACTTGCTTTTGGTGGTAAAGTAAGTTAATATTGTGTATTTTTCCCTTTGCATTTTACTTTTTTATAACTGTAGTTAGTAGATACATACATCTTTGCATAGAAAATACAGCTAGTGCAATTTTGAATGTAATTGTTTTTACTTATCTTTAACGTATGGACTATGGAGAATTGGAGATACCAAATAACATTAAGTAGTTCTTGAGATGCGTTTTTACGACACGTCCTTGTTTTTATGATACGTCCTTATTTTATACATGTTTGCATCATCACCTTAATTTACTGATGAAAGCAAAGATACATTTATTGGTTTCAATAGGTTTTATCTATTGACTTCTTAATAGTCATTTCATACTGGCAGAACAGTCTTTGAGCACTGATATTTAATCTTGCTTTTACGTTATAACAAGGCAAATCTGGTTTGCCTCCATGTAAGTAAATAACTTTTCAGTATGGTCTTGCATTTATGCTTTGAGGTTTTTCATGGTTGATGGTTCATATGCAATTTTCTTCTTTCTCTTGGAGCTTCTGTTATGGCACTGAAATCTTATGGTTATTGACATGTTTGTTTCTTTATATTCCTTTATAGGATGGACATTTAAGAGTTTTCAACTGGCCTACCATGGGGTCTGTTCTCATAGAAATCGATACTAAAACATCGATTAAGGATCTTACTATCAGGTAACAAATGGCCATTGAACTCTTTTTCCACTTGATTATTGGTTGTGAGATACTGATTGGTTCCTCTGCTTTGATCCATCTTCTCAGTTCCGATGAGAAGCTTTTTGCTGTGAATAGGAGCAGTGGCCCATGTAGAGTGTGGGATTTGCAGTCATCTGAAGTAGTAGCCAGTCTGCCAAGAGAAACAGTGAGTTTTTTCTTGAACGGAATACATTAGTTTAATGATTTTGTGCCTTGTTTCAATAGAGTTTTGTTCTGTACATTTCCAGGGGAAATATTTGGATTCTGCAGATTCTCTAACAAGGCTGACAACAGTCATGTCTTATTTATAACTGTGATGGAAGGTGACATTAAGGTTTAAGTTGACCAAGTTACAAATTGAATTAGGCAACAAGCTTAAGGTCTAACAATGCCTGAACAATATTGATTTTTAGGCGATTATGGAAAATAGTGCCTTGAATACTACCTCATGGACGAGAACTAGATCAAAGAAATAATGTCTGGTATTGATAATGTTTACCACACGAATTTTGCATATCATAGTGATATTTGTTGTTCCGTTTATATGTTTCATACAAATTTTTTACTTCCATAGCAACGCACGGGCACTCACCTAGTTTACCTATGATGCTTCTTTTGTTTATAGCGCAGACTCGTTATTATTTTAGGTGGTGTTCATAGTGTTATGAAGGAAATAGTCGTTCTTTTATTTTATTTTGTTTGTGTGATATTATGTTGTATAAAATGTGTTTGGTGAATATATATGCATCATCATTTAGTGGTAATACCTCTTCGTGGATAGTGACATGATTGTATGCATGATTATAGTTAAAATAAGTGATGACAGTAGTGTTGTTCGAACCTGCACGTACAGTTTTGATTGCGCAACTAATTGAGTGAAGTAAATCATGCTTTCTGTAAAAGTGATATATATAAAAGTTGTAGATAACTTCTTTATCTTACTTGTGTAAAAATTTCATGACCATAGGTTTAATAGTTTAGGAGTTATGATTTTCTCAAGTCCAGTTTCAGAATCTGTCCAAATTCTGTACAGGTTTCGAAAATTGGATTGTTTGGCTAAGCTAAACTGAGAATTAGCCCTTAGTAATTATAGAAGAATTGTAATACTTTTCTTAAGCTTTCCAACATATTTTGGATCACCCTTTTTGGTGATCTATAAGTTAAGTTACAACTGTTTGAAGTGCGATCTCTAAATCTGTCCAAATTTAGACAGCAGAGCCTTTCTCATGTTTTCTGACCTTGATATATATTGAATTAACCTGGGATATTTATAAATTAATTGTATAAATTCTATTAGCTTTCTAAAAAGTCTAGGATCACCTGATTTGGATACCGGAAACTCCAGTTATGGATTTTTGAAGTAAGTAGTCGAATTCTGTCCAAACCTGGACAGAATTTATGTTTAGTTCTGTTTGACCTTTCTAAAGGTCGAATCTTGTTGTGATGATAATACCAAAGGTGTAGAGGACTTTATAAGCTTTCCAGAAAGTCCTATTTTACTATTTTTGGATGCATATTTTGTGAGTTATGAATAAAATAATTAACTGCTGTGCTGCTGTCTAAAATCAGCGAGCATTAAAATGATTTGCTTAGAATTTCTTTTGCGTAGGTAACTAGATTTGGTTAGTCCTTGGCTTGATTAATGAAGTATGGTAGTTGCATATGGTTGTTCTTTTCTTTCTTAATGCTTGCCTTAGACTTTAGCATTTTAAGAAGGAAGTAAATACTTTGGTGAGTGCATTTGAATTAGTGACTATTTAGGTTTTGTGTGAGTATGGTGAATCAATAATGCGAAAAAGGTTAGTAGACATTTATATCTAGTATTATTGAGTTGATTCGATTGTCTTGTGTTTATAAGTGTGTTATGAGTGCCTGATACTTGCATTAGGCCTATTTAAGTGTAAAAGATGCGCTTATGGTACATAGTAATATCTTCACATCTAGTGTGCTCATAGGAGTTGTGATGACTTCTTTTAAGTGTTTACCCTCTTTAGTATAGAATATCTATCTCATGCTATTCATGTCCATGCTCATATGCATTATGCATTTTCAATAGGTATGCTAGATGATTATGCGAGCTGAAGGACATGGATCAGAGTGGACCATAAGATGGTAATGGTGGATTAATCTTGTGGATGCATCAAGCCAGCACCAGAATGGAAGATGCTCACCATGTGGTCGTCAATTAACAACACTAACGTAGTGTATATCCCAGGCAAGCCCTAGTGCATTTGCCACCTCCTTGTGTTTTTAATTTTTTTATCACTTATATGTTGCATTAGGTGATAGGGATTGTGTGAATAAACAATTGATGCATCAACTTTCCTTGGAATTCTATTACTATTCCTTGATACCTGTTTTATAAAAAGAACTGATAACGCTTAGCCCTGCTTAGAAACTGAAAAATCGTGTGTTTTAAAAGAAAGAATATGTGGAACACTGTTGTTGGGGACTTGTTCTCAAATGCTATGAATTAAGAACAAGGCAACACAGAAAGAAGTTAATGGTTAATGCCCTTCGTCTCTCGAAGCATTATTTCCCTTAGGATATAACGATCTTCGGACGAAGGCCATGAAGGACATACCTTTGTCATCACAATTTACATTGTTAAATGGAGAAGCATATGAAACATGAGAGAATAACATGAATAATCACATAACATTATTTACATATCTTTATTATATAATCATGGATGAATGAGAACAATATTGAATTACATTTGTACCTTCGGCTCGACAGAAGGTGAAAGTACAAGCGTGACGCACGAGCGAGTACAAGTCAGCGTGAACAGTACGAGGGTACTGTTCATCTATTTATAGGTACAGGACACAGCCTGTGTAAAATTACATTCATGCCCTTCATATTCAGTATTGACTTAAGAACAATCTGCCAAGGACTAAATAGCCTTTTCCTCCTTAAGTCAGTTCCTTTTTCTGCTATTGAGCCGAAGCTTCCTTGCGCACAGCTTCGGCGCTGGTTCATCCTTTGTTCTGACCCTGCTTTCCATATTGTGTACATCTTCATCCCGAGTCCGAAGGTTCCTGTACATATATTATGCTTTGGGAAACATTGTTAATCATGTTTTTAGGACCTTCGAAAGACGAAGGCCTCCCAACAGTAGCCCCTTGCAGTATTAATTTGTTATATCAACGAATTCAGGTTGCGATATGAACGAAGGCCTTAAGCCGAAGGTCCGAAAAGACAACTTCCCTTTTCTATAATAGCAATATTCAATGACAAATGGGGCCCTCCAAGTTGTAACACGCTGGGCATATAAATATGAATCCACGCCGGCAGCATTTTACATGCCATCTCTGTCGTTTGCAATATTTTCTCAAACTTTTTAGTTCTTGCTCACTAGCTCTCGCTAGATTTTCAATCTTTTTGAGCTTCGGCTTAAATACGCGTTTTCACCATGTCTGGAAAAAAATGACTGTGGAGACGAAGCTGACTGTGGAAACGAAGGTGGCTGAAGGGACGAAGTTGTTTGAAGGAAAGAAAGCTGCGAATCCTTATATTGCTGGATTCATTGAGTCCATGGCAAAAACAAACACAGAGAAGATTACTAAAGAGATACTGGAAGGTTTGTCTGAAGATACTGGTGACAGCGATAGCTATGACTCGGAAAGTGGGGATGAAGACTCTGAGGATCGACCGTGGCGTCCAAGCCATACTATCTTCGGAAAATCAACTATCAAGCAAAGTCATATTGATGCCATGAGAGGGATATATTTTCGCGACATGTCTATTATTAGAGTTGGTGGAGACAACACTGCCCCTGCCCTTGAGGAGAATGAAGTTGTTATCTACCGAAGCTTTTTTAAGGCTGGTCTTCGGTTCCCTTTAATCAAGTTTGTTGTTGAAGTGCTGAAAATATTCTAGGTCTTCCTTCATTAGATCACCCCGAAGCTATAATGAGGATGGAGATTTTTGTCTGGGCAGTAAGGAGTCAAGGGCTAGAGCCAAGCGCGAAGTGCTTCTGCAGTATGCACGAACTTTTATATGAGACGAAGGCCATTGGTAAAGAACAGTACCACAACAACTTCGATTTTTATGGATTTATCGCTCGCCCCAATGCAAGCCACCCTGTGCCAACATTTAGGAAGAGATGGCCCGGAGCCTGGATGGAAGAATAGTTTTATGTGAAGAATGATTTAAAGGCAAGGGAAGATATTAAAGAAATCATCCAGCGCCCCATCTGGTCCCGCTTCGGCCTGCGAAGGCCGAAGGTGGACATTGATGACGCTGTCGAAGCGTGCTAGAGGGCTTTCAGCACTGTTTGCTCCTTCATTGGTACAAGAGATTTGATTCAAGAACACATAGCCTTCAGAGTATGACCGCTTGTGGAAAGCTGGGAAATGCCGAAGGAGACCATCAATAATTCTGGTGAGGGTAATTTAGTCCGATTGAAGTATACATTCAGGTTTTGGGATAAATTTGATGAGCCAAATGATGACTGGTTGAAGTGCATTGAAGCTACTAGAGATGAGCTACTGGGGGCATACTCCAAGGCCGAGGACAATGCCTGGTCCGCAGCTTTCGGGGGTCGGAATAAGAAAAGATTGAACAAGGTATTTGATGCTATTGGCTTCGTATACCCTGACTATTGCTACCCGCTGTGAGGGCAAGGGATAAAGAGAAAGATTGCTGCTTCGGGAAATATTGCTGCTTTGGCCATCACAGTTGAGCCGAAGGGCAAGAAGATGAAGGTTCTGACTCACCGGCCGCGTTATGTTGAACCATCCGTGATACCTGAATTTGGCGAAGGTACTTCTTCAGCTGCCAAAGCAAAAGAAACTGTTCCAATTATGCAAAGCACTGTAGAGCCAAGTGTAGTACCGAAGATAACTACAGTTGAGCCAGCCAAGGCTGAAGATAATAAGACCAAAGAGCCACAGGTGGAAAGAGTGACAAAAATGCCAGAAATCCTGAGTCCTCTATCAGAGGCAACACTGCCGAAGGTGCAAAAGGCTTCTGCTGCGACTCCCAAGAGGAGAAGGATGGCGAATGTGCTGGATGTTGTACTGGAGACTACAAAGGCGTTGAGCCCTGCTCCTGCAAAGAAAGTCGCTCCAACTGAAACCAAATCGCAGGCCAAAATCGAAACTAGGCAAGTAGAAGCCGAAGCTATACAAGTTCAAGCTGAAACCGAAGCTGGGCCTTCAGTGCCCACAGAGACAGAGCCTGCCGCACCTGAAGAAAAGGCGGCAGAGCAAACTGCTCCAGAAAAGGTTGAGGTTCCTGCCCCCGAAGCTTTAATCAAAAATGTTGACTACATCTTTCGACACGCTTCGGGGAAGAAATTGTCTGAAGAAGAAATTTTGGAAGCCAGACACTATGCGCAAAAATTGAAATACCCGAAGGGTGCCTTGGTTTTTAATGGGAGTAGTGAAGATGATTTCTTATACTGTCTCCCAGACAACAAAGAAATATCTGTTTGCCGGGAGATAGGTAGAAGCATCGGATTCCCGAAGCTAGAAGACGACCTTTCAATTCTGTCGAAGGATGATCTTGCAGACATCCTGGCATACAACAGCATAAAGGTATAGAAGTTAACTTTGAATTTGAAAATGAAGTATTTTATTTGCTATACTCAATTCTGTCCTCCTCTTGCAGGGCTTAATTCTTAGCAATGCCCTTAGGGCACAGAAAAAATATTGAAGATGAAGGCTATACGATGGCTCTGAACAACCTTCGTTCAGAGGTGATTGAATTGAGAAACGAAGGTCTTGAAAAAGACAAAATCTTAATTTCTCTAGTTAACAAGGTGAAAGAAGACGAAGCTAATTTCAAAGCTCAGGCCGAAGCCCAAAAGATTGAAATTGAAGACCTTCGGAGGCAACTGGCCGAAGCTAAGGAAAAATGCGCACTCGCAAAAGCTAACCAAGGGATCAACGAATATTGGAAAAATCATTTAGAGAAAAATGTTGAAAAACTTCGCACATCCAAGGAAAGGTACTTTGAAAAATCCTTGGATTGTGTGAAGAAGATAAAAGCTAGTTTCGCCAGAGCATGTGCCTATTCTACCGAAGAAAACTTCATACGGGGCGACCCCAAAGGCGTTATTGAATGGATAAATGGAGAGGCCTAGACCTTCAAAGAAATTTTGAGTGATCGCGGGGATGTTTGTGCATTTTCCGGTGTGTGAGGAATTTCAGCTATCTTGGAGAAGGCAGGATGTGATCATATCAAGACCATGGCCCAGGCCGAAGCTACCTTCTCCGTAGACGATACGAAGGATCCTTCAGCTGAAGCAACCTTGATGGGCGGAAGATTTTACAATGATGTCTAGGTGAATGGTGGCCGCGAGATGGTTCACGAAATTATAAAGAAAAGTGAAAAGGATACCCATGAAGCCCGAGCAGAAGCAAGGCGAGCTGAAGAAGCTGCAGAGCGAGAAAAACGTATAGGTATTGCTTTCTGGCTTTTAGCTTCGGCATTTCTTTTTGTGGCTTCGGACTGATTAACTTTTCCTACTTCTGCTGAATTATCTCCGCCGCCGGAACCGTTCGACCCCCTGGCGGATCCAAAAATGAAGGAAGCGCTAGACATTATAAACATGGCTGAATCCATTGTTGATGAAGTTGTTAACAAATTACTACATGAAGTTGCAGAGAAAGTCCTTAAAGAGGAGTAGCACTTATTGTAAAAACATTTTGAGATGGTCAATGTATGAGACACTAGAATGAACATTGTACTTTTATTGTAACAAGACTATAATATTTGATGTATGTAGCTTTGAATCGAATATGTAAATTATTGTAATTCATTTCTTTGCGATGCATGAAACTTTACATACATACCGTTTTTGAGCCTTCGGCGAAAAAACACCTTCCCTTCTTTTCATGCTTCGTAAAGAAAAAAATCCATGCTTCGTAATAATATCCATGCTTAGTAAAAATAGATCCCTTCTTTTGTGACAAGGCTGATGAAGCTGTATTTCCCGAAGCTTACTTCGTGCCTTAGCACATTTTCATTTTTACGAAGCATTGGTCGAAGATCAACTCCGTGTTCGATTCTCGTGTCATTAATGCGATATGATGTATGATGTGATGCTATGCAGAATGATGTGATGATATGATGCAAAATGATGTTGATGCCGAAGACACACACCCACACGCCCACACTGAAACACACAAGCTCTGCATCCCCTTAGGAACGACTTTGGAGCCTTTTTCACCGTTTATTTTTCGGTGTTCATCGTTTATTTTTTGGTGTAAGTTCTGCATCCCCTTAGGAATGTCTTTTGAACTTCTTCGCCTTCTATTTCGGCAGAGTGCGTTTGGAAATGCGATGATAGCGTAAGGGGATCTTACTAAACTTCTTGCGCTCATGGCGCTTAGAGATGAGAATGCTATTTTACATGCTAAGATTGTTGAATTAAATACTTGCAAACCCTCTACATCTATCGTTGAGCATGTTACTATTTGTAATAGATGTAGAGATATTAATGTTGATGCTATTCATGATCACCTAGCATTAATTAAACAACAAAATGATCACATAGCTCAACTTAGTGCCAAAATTAATGGGCATGACCTAGAAAATGAGAAATTTAAATTTGCTAGAAGCATGCTTTATAGTGGGAGACGCCCTGGGATTAAGGATGGCATTGGCTTCCAAAAGGGAGACAATGTCAAGCTTAATGCCCCTAAGAAATTGTCCAACTTTGTTAAGGGCAAGGCTCCCATGGTTCAGGATAACGAGGGTTACATTTTATATCCTGTCGGTTATCCCGAACACAAAATTAGGAGAATTCATTCTAGGAAGTCTCACTCTGGCTCTCATCATGCTTTCATGTATAAGAGTGAGGCATCTAGTTCTAGGCAATCCACTCATGCTAAATTGCCTAAAAAGAAAACTCCTATTGCATCAAATGAGCCTATTATTTCATTTAAGACTTTTGATGCTTCATATGTTTTAACTAACAAATCAGGCAAAGTAGTTGCCAAATATGTTGGGGCCAAACACAAGGGCTCAAAGACTTGTGTTTGGGTACCCAAGGTGCTTGTTTCTAATGTCAAAGGACCCAAGACCATTTGGGTACCTAAGAACAAGGCCTAAAATTGTTTTGTAGGTTTATGCATCCGGGGGCTCAAGTTGGATCATTGATAGCGGGTGCACAAACCACATGACAGGGGAGAAAAGGATGTTCTCCTCCTATGAGAAAAACCATGATCCCCAAAGAGCTATCACATTCGGGGATGGAAATCAAGGTTTGGTCAAAGGACTTGGTAAAATTGCTATATATCCTGACCATTCTATTTCCAATGTTTTTCTTGTAGATTCTTTAGACTATAACTTGCTTTCTGTTTCTCAATTATGCAAAATGGGCTACAATTGTCTTTTTACGGATATAGGTGTTACTGTCTTTAGAAGAAGTGATGATTCAGTAGCATTTAATGGAGTGTTAGAGGGTCAGCTATACTTAGTTGATTTTAATAGAGCTGAACTCGACACTTGCTTAATTGCTAAGACTAACATGGGTTGGCTCTGGCATCGCCGACTAGCCCACTTTGGGATGAAGAATCTTCACAAGCTTCTAAAGGGAGAGCACATTTTGGGACTAACAAATGTTCATTTTGAGAAAGATAGGATTTGTAGCACATGTCAAGCAGGGAAGCAAGTTGGTGTTCATCATCCACACAAGAACATCATGACGACTGACAAGCCGTTTGAGCTACTTCACATGGATCTATTCGGCCCGATTGCTTACATAAGCATCGACGGGAGTAAGTACTGTCTAGTTATTGTGGATGATTATTCTCGCTTTACTTGGGTGTTTTTTTGCTGGATAAATCTCAAACCCAAGAGACTTTAAAGGGATTATTGAGACGGGGTTAAAATGAGTTTGGCTTAAGGATAAAAAAGATTAGAACCGACAATGGGACGGAGTTCAAGAACTCACAAATAGAAGGCTTCCTTGAGGATGAGGGCATCAAGCATGATTTCTCTTCTCCCTACACACCACAACAAAATGTTGTAGTGGAGAGGAAGAATAGAACTCTACTTGACATGGCAAGGACCATGCTTGATGAGTACAAGACTTCGGATCGGTTTTGGGCGGAAGCAGTCAACACCGCCTGCTACGCCATCAACCATCTCTACCTTCACCGAATCCTCAAGAAGACATCATATGAACTCCTAACCGGTAAAAAGCCCAATGTTTCATATTTTAGAGTCTTTGGTAGCAAATGCTTTATTCTTGTTAAAAGAGGTAGAAAATCTAAATTTACTCCTAAGGCTGTAGAAGGGTTTTTACTTGGTTATGATTCAAACACAAGGGCATATAGAGTCTTTAACAAGTCCACTAGACTAGTTGAAGTTTCTTGTGACATTGTGTTTGATGAGACTAACGGCTCTCAAGTAGAGCAAGTTGATCTTGATGAGCTAGATGATGAAGAGGCTCCATGCGTCGCTCTAAGGAACATGTCCATTGGGGATGTGTGTCCTAAGGAATCCGAAGAGCCTCCACATGCACAAGATCAACCATCTTCCTCCATGCAAGCATCTCCACCAACCCAAGATGAGGATCAAGCTCAAGATGATGAAAATGAAGATCAAGAGGAGCCACCTCAAGAGGAGGACAATGATCAAGGGGGAGATGCCAATGATCAAGACAAGGAAGATGAAGAGGGTCCAAGGCCGCCACACCCAAGAGTCCACCAAGCAATACAACGAGATCACCCCGTGAACTCCATGCTCGGCGATATTCATAAGGGGGTAACCACTCGATCTCGTGTTGCTCATTTTTGTGAACATTACTCCTTTGTGTCTTCTATTGAGCCATACAGGGTAGAAGGCGCATTAAGGGATTCAGATTGGGTGTTGGCAATGCAAGAGGAACTCAACAACTTCACGAGGAATGAGGTATGGCATCTTGTTCCATGTCCTAATCAAAATGTTGTAGGAACCAAGTGGGTCTTTCGCAACAAGCAAGATGAGCATGGTGTGGTGACAAGGAACAAAGCCCAACTTGTAGCCAAGGGATATTCACAGGTCGAAGGTTTGGATTTTGGTGAAACCTATGCACCCGTAGCTAGGCTTGAGTCAATTCGCATATTACTTGCCTATGCTACTTACCATGGCTTTAAGCTCTATCAAATGGACGTGAAAAGTGCCTTCCTCAATGGACCAATCAAGGAAGAGGTCTATGTTGAGCAACCTCCCGACTTTGAAGATAGTGAGTACCCTAACCATGTATATAAACACTCTAAGGCGCTTTATGGGCTCAAGCAAGCCCCAAGAGCATGGTATGAATGCCTAAGAGATTTTCTTATAGCTAATGGCTTCAAAGTCGGAAAAGCCAATCCTACTCTCTTTACTAAAACAATTGCAAATTATTTGTTTGTATGCCAAATTTATGTTGATGATATCATTTTTGGGTCTACTAACAAATCTACTTGTGAAAAGTTTAGTAGGATAATGGTTCAAAAATTCGAGATGTCTATGATGGGGGAGTTGAAGTATTTCTTAGGATTTCAAGTCAAGCAACTCCAAGAGGGCACCTTCATCAGCCAAACGAAGTACATTCAAGACATACTCACCAAATTTGGGATGAAGGATGCTAAGCCCATCAAGACACCCATGGGAACTAATGGACATCTCAACCTCCACACGGGAGGTAAATCCGTAGATCAAAAGGTATACCGGTCGATGATAGGATCTTTACTCTATTTATGTGCATCTCGACCGGATATTATGCTTTCCGTATGCTTGTGTGCAAGATTCCAAGCCAATCCTAAGGAAGTTCACCTTAGGGCCATGAAACAAATCTTGAGATATTTAGTTCATACTCCTAAGTTTGGCCTTTGGTACCCCAAGGGATCCACTTTTGATTTAATTGGATATTCAGATGCTGATTGGACAGGGTGTAAAATTGATTGAAAGAGCACATCAGGGACTTGCCAGTTTTTGGGAAGATCTCTGGTGTCTTGGGCTTCAAAGAAACAAAATTTCGTAGCTCTTTCTATCGCCGAAGCCGAGTACATTGCCGCAAGCCATCGTTGCGCACAATTGCTTTGGATGAGGCAAACCCTTAGGGACTATGGTTACAAGTTAACCAAAGTTCCTCTCCTATGTGATAATGAGAGTGCAATCTGCATGGCGAATAATCCCGTTGAGCACAGCCGCACTAAACACATAGCCATTCGATATCACTTTTTGAGGGATCACCAACAAAGGGGGGATATCGAGATTGCATATGTTAGCACCAAAGAACAATTAGCCGATATCTTTAACAAGCCATTAGATGAGAAAACCTTTACCAAACTTAGGCATGAGCTTAACATTCTTGATTCTAGGAACTTTGATTGATTCCATGCACACATAGCTCATTTATACTTTTGATCATATCTCTTTCATGTGCTATGACGAATATGGTTTTCAAGTGTATTTCATGCTAAGTCATAGATTGAAAGGGAAATGGAGTCTTCGGCGAAGACAAGGCTTCCACTCCACTCCATCGAATTATTCATCCTTCGCCGTAACTCCGCACCGCTCTCCAAGTTGGTATAATCTTCACTCATATATAGTTTGCCATAGGGAGAGAAAGTAATTAAGGGCTTATATTTCATTCACAAGTATCCGTTTTTGGCGATTCATGCCAAAGGGGGAGAAAGTATTAGCCCAAAGCAAAAGGACCGCACCACCACCAATTTCAAAAAAATGTAGCCTTCCAATTTGTATTAAAGAAGTTTTTCAAATTGGTATCTTATTTTTGATATAATTTCAAATTGGTTTGACCTCTTCAAAATTAACATCTAAAACCCTCTTGAACACTAAGAGGAGAATTTCATTGAGGGGGAGTTTTGTTTAGTCAAAGGAAAAGCATTTGAAACAGGGGGAGAAAATTTCAAATCGTAAAAATGCTTCTTAAAATCTTATTCATATACCTTTGACTATTTTTGCAAAAGACTTTGAAAAGAATTTCCAAAAGAGTTTGCAAAAACAAAACATGTGGTGCAAGCGTGATCCAAAATGTTAATATAAAAGAAAGCATCCATGCATATCTTATGAAATGAATATTGGTTTAAATTCCAAGCAACCTTTGCACTTACCTTATGCAAACTAGTTCAATCTCTGCACTTATATATTTGCTTTGGTTTGTGTTGGCATCAATCACCAAAAAGGGGGAGATTGAAAGGGAAATAGGCTTACACCTTTTCCTAAATGATTTTGGTGGTTGAATTGCCCAACACAAATAATTGGACTAACTAGTTTGCTCTAGATTATAAGTTCTACAGGTGCCAAAGGTTCAACACAAACCAATAAAAAGTCCAAGAAAGGGTTCAAATAAAAAGAGCAAAAGACAACCGAAGACTGCCCTGGTCTGGCGCACCGGACTGTCCGGTGTGCTAGGGAGAATCACTCCGAACTTGCCACCTTCGGGTTTCTGGAATTGCCCTCCGCTATAATTCACCGGACTGTCCGGTGTAGCATCGGACTGTCTAGTGTGCCAGCGGAGCAACGGCTAAGTGCGCCAATGGTCGACTGCAAAAGTGAACAGTAAACAGTGAACAGTGCCGACTGCGCGCACGGAGTCAAAGCAGGCGCCAGATGGTGCACCGGACAGTGAACAGGACCTGTCTAGTGCACCATCGGACTGTCCGGTGGCCCACATGTCAGAAGCTCCAACGGTCGAACCCTAAGGGTGGGTTGACGTGGCTGGCGCACCAAACAGTGTCTGGTGGTGCACCGGACTGTCCGGTGCGCCATACGACAGCAGCCTTCACCAACAGCCACTTTGGTGGTTGGGGTTATAAATACCCCCAACCACCAACACTTCAAGGTATCCAAGTTTTTCAGCCAACACATTCAATACAAGAGCTAGTGCATTCAATACAAGACACAAATAGAGTGAATCAAAATCTCTCGAAGTCCCAATTCCACTCAAAAGCATTAGTGCCTAGAAGAGAGAGTTTTGTTGTGTTCTTTTGAGCTTTTGCGCTTGGATCGCTTTTCTTCTTCCCCATTTCTTGTTCTCAACTCAATTGTAATCAAAGCAAGAGACACCAAGTTGTGGTGGTCCTTGTAGTGGACTAAGTGTCCCGTTTGATTGAAGAGAAAAGCTCACTCGGTCTAGGTGACCGTTTGAGAGAGGGAAAGGGTTGAAAAGAGACCCGGTCTTTGTGACCACCTCAACGGGGAGTAGGTTTGCTAGAACCGAACCTCGGTAAAACAAATCACCGTGTCATCCGCTCTTATTTGCTTGTGATTTGTTTTCGCCCTCTCTTTCGGACTCGATTATATTTCCAACGCTAACCCCGGCTTGTAGTTGTGCTTAAACTTTATAAATTTTAGATTTGCCTATTCACCCCCCTCTAGGCGACTTTCACCGGCAACACCAGCCCCTCGACCCCTTGTCACACCTGCTGTCGTGTGGCACCTGCTCCATCACCACCACTCCACACCTCGAGCACCACCTCGCATACCGCTTGCCTATAAACCCCCCACCAGCTCCATCAACTCCCATCTCACTCAAAGCAAAACACTCCCGATAAAATCCCCTCTGCTAAATTGCAAGCAACTCCATTTTCCACTCCATCGCCCCTAAGATCGCAATGATTGGTGATTCTTGGGTTGAAGAATGTTGTACATGGTTCATAGTCTTTGGTTTCTTCCTCTGTATGATGGTAATACTCTTTGATAGAATCCTCCAGTGGTAAGAACAAAGAGAAAGAAAGAGGCAGTGAGAAGTGAGAAGAAAAAAGAAAATAGTGAAGAGAAGATAAGAAGGTTGCCCCAAAATCAACCTTGTGTCAGTCATCTCTCCGCAGCCTGCTCAAGCAGCTACAGGAGAAGAAGGACTCGTAACACCCTTGTTATGAGATACTTCAAGGAGTTCAAATCCCTGAGATTCAAGAGATCTACCCTCATTCTTTTTAAGTGGGGTAGTATTCTAGTAAGGTTCCTGCTATGGAGGAAAAGAAGAAGGCCTGTAGCAAGCTTGTGGAGGACCAGATCATCCAAGCATATAAGTTTCTAGATGAGAAGTGGTCACCCAAGTTTTGTTGATGAAGCACCAGAAGACCAATCAAGGAAGGAATCCATGTGGTGGTTCGTAAGAGGAAGGTTTGCGTGTTAGCATCGATGCTTCTTCAATAAGCTAGCTGCCAAGTGAAACCTAGAAGCCTGAAGATGATCTTTGAGTAGCCAGAATCAGCATTTGCAATCGGCAGCCGGATGCTCCTCAAAGGCCAGATTTTGTTGAAGCTCCATCTCCTCGAAGAGTCTGCAAAGTGAAGATATGTAGCTGAAGTAAAGCTATACCCATAACCCTTCTAAGCTGAATCTCGAGGACAAGATTCATTTTAAGTGGGGTAGATTTGTAGCATCCCAAAAATTCAAATCTTGAAAATTTCTCAAACTTGCTCTAATTCAAAATGAATTTTAAATTTCATTTCAAAATGTTTGTTTGCGAGTTGATATCAACAAATAAAATATAGTGGTCTATATTCTCTCCAAAATTCTCCTCAAAATATCCAACAAATATTTCCCCAGTGATCCCCTCGAGTTCTTTCCAGAAATACTGCCCAAATATTTCACCGATATATCTCCAAATATTTTCCTATTGAGAAATACCTTTAGAATCATTTTTAAAGTCCCTACAGATATTTTCTCCATAATTTTCCTCATGCTCATACGTATACGTACGCCTCCGTTGTCATACAGTGAGCTCTACAAGCTAATTACACTTATACAAGACAAATCCATGCTTATCTCCCACTAATCCTCGCATCCTCCCACTAATCCTCTCACCCTCCCCCCTAATCACCCCACCGAGCCTATAAATAGAGGGGTAAGGGCCTCCTCTCAAGCCACCCCAAGCCATTTCATGGCAACTCTCTCCCTCCCCCCCACACGCGCACTCCACTTCCCACACAAGCACACACTAGCACAAGGATCGTTCGGTCGTTCTTCGATTGTTCGTCCACCTGTTCTTAGTTTGTTCGTTTGTTCGTCCGATCGTTCATGGTTCGTTCGTCCGATCGTTCGTCCGTTTGTTCGTCCAAATAATCTTTGTTCAGTCGTTATGCTGCCGAAATTCTGATCGTTTGTTCGATCATTCGATCGTTCATCGTTCGTTCATAGTTCCTATTCATCGTTCATCGTTCATAGTCCCTATTCATTGTTCGTCCAAATAATCTTTGTTGAGCCGTTATGTTGCCGAAATTCCGATCGTTCATTCGTTCGATCATTCGATCGTTCGTCCATAGTTCCTATTCATCGTTCATCGTTCGTTCGTAGTCACTATTCATAGTTCATCGTTGGTTCGTACGAACTGGTCACCATCACTATCCATCGTTACTATTCACTGCAACTATTCATTAGCGTTACTATTCACTAACACTATTCATCAATGTTACTATTCATCGATGATACCTATAATTACTTTTTCGCCGTCACTATTCATCGCTACTATTCATCGTTACTATTAATCGATCATCCGATCACCCCAAATTTCAACTACTCATCCATCATGCTGTCCAGTCCACCTAAGACCAGCTAGACCAATATTCTAGTCACACAAACTCCGGTGACTGTGATTTTCCTTCCAGTGGGAACTTCCCATCTAGTCACCCATCCTAGGTTTCTCTAAGTTGAGCATGCTTAACTTTGAGATTCCTTCGAACCAGGCTTCCAAACTCGGATTCCAATAATTCTTGTTTCTATATTCCTATCAAATTTTTCCCTATCCAACCATGTCATCCCTTGAGCATGGTTCATTTTCCAGAAAACTCCCAAAATACTCTTGTCCCGTATTCTGCCTATGACTCTCCTGTTCAGACTAAGTCAGACGGTTCACTCGTCAGTATTCTCACCAACAGTGAACTTTACTATACTACACCACATACACCCAGCTATAAATAGACCTAGCTACCCTCTCCCTCTCCACACACTCAACACCCTCAGCCAAGGCAAACCCCCACCCACTCAGATACTCCGCTCCGCTAGCTACATGTATAGTGTCGCTTCGCCTCCAGTCACTACAAGAAATTTGTCCTTTTATGACAAAATACCTAATGACAAGGTCAGTTATCGTCATATAATGTCACATAATATGATGGAATTTTTTGAGTCGTCATAATTTCATGAGGCCATGAAGATTTTATGACGATAGTGTTTTTGTTGTCACATAAGGGTACAAAGATTCGTCATATATTGTCAGGCGCTAGAAGCCGGTAGACGGTTTTACTTTTATGACGCTTAGATGTGTCTTTATGTGATGATTTGGCGGCGTCACTTTATGTTTTTTCCAAAAAAGGACCGTACCCCTTTCTGTTGATCGCATTCACTTTCCCATCTCCCGCCCAAGATGACCAAAATTCCCCTCCTACCGTATCCTCTCGGCTGCTCACCACGGCAGACTAGTCCAGTCCTCTCCATCCCCTCAACCTAGCGCCGCCACCCGCGCCCACCACGCCACCCGCGCCCACCACCGGCAGCGCAGGGGAGGAGCCGGCCATCCTCAGGGCGGCGCTGGGCTCCGGCAAGCTGCGCATCGAGGGGTATTGTAGATTCATATCAGCGGGACACCCGCAAGGCCGCAAGAAGAAACAGCGCAGCAACAAATACGCCGAAGAGTGGAAAGCGAGAGCCTGTGTTGGTCGACTGTGAGTTTTCCCCCTTTCGCCTCTCTTGCTGGGACGTGGGTCGCGGCCCCGGCGCATGGCGTCGTCACGGGTGATGGCGTCGTCATCTCCGCCGCAGCACGCCGGGGCGGGCTCGTCCGCGGACCTCGCGCGATTCAAGAGCAGCGGCGTTAGATCGATGAACATGGACGACATCATCCGTAACATCTACGACCCCGAGGCCGTCAACGCTGCCGCCGCCGAAAGCGCCGGCGTCGGCCCGGCGGAGCCCTCCCTGGCAGCCCCGGAGGCTGCGGCTCGGCGGACGTCGGAGGAGGTGTGGAAGGAGATCTCCGTCGCTGGAGGGCTCCCCACGCCCGTCCTCCCTATCCCTCCCGCCGCCAGCTCCGGCGGCAGCGGCGCCGTGGAGATGACGCTAGAGGATTTCCTTGCCAGGGATTCCTGCGGTAGGGCGGCGGTGATGGAGGGGAACATGGCGCTGGGGTTCCCTGACGGTGACAGAGATGCGGCAGGGAGAGTGGCGGGGGGAGTGGGCGGCGTGAGGGGAGGCGGGAAGCGGGCGCTTCTGGACCACGCGGACTGCGCCGTGATGCAGCGGCAGAAGCGCATGAAGAAGAACCAAGAGTCCGCAGCGAGGTCCAGGGACAAGAAACAGGTAAGAGCAACTCCAAGAGAAACCTTAAAATAACACTAAAGACATTTATTGGTGAAAAACATCGCAGATCCATTTTCATTCCCCTTCGGATGCAGCGACGTGGCCTTCTGTTCATCCTTCAAGCTAGCGGCTAAAGGCATGAAACTGGGTGTTTAGGGTAGGAACGTGGCTACTTGTGTTTGTGTCTGATTGGGGTCGCAGGAGGAATCCATGATTAGCATCGCTGATGCTTTGTGTCAGTCTCCAAACACGGAGGTTTATGTTTCGCTTTCATGTCCAATGGTTCTGTCTTTTTTTGATCCATTCATGTCCGATTCATTAGACAAGGTAAATCCATCTAAAATTTTACCACATATGTTACTTTACTTGTGCACTTGGTAGTAATCGTGCATTCTATCTCTATGTAGAGAGATTATGCATAATGTGCGTTATAGATTTTTGGAGTTTGCTATCAATGTCAATTACTGGAGTTTACTAGCAACTAAATTATTACTGCTTCCTAAATGCAACAGTTGTCTTGATGAACTTTTCCTTCTCAACTTCATATCTCTCAGCCTAAGTCTATATATGAAGTTTAGTTGGTTAGTCTATTTAGTTCAGTTGGTTAGATAAGAATGTGACAATTTTAATTTCCCCACCCTCTTGCTTAGTCTATGTGCCTTTGTGTTGAATCTACATAGTTCTTATTATTATCCATCCATACATGGCGGCTCGCTCATTAATTCGTTATGGCGCTTTCAGAATTGAAACTTGTGCCTTGAGAACTGAAGCTCACTCATAATGTTTACCAAATTGCAATACCTTGTTCAGTTTGTGCATAGTACCTGGGATTTGATATGAATACTTCAGGTTACTTAATTTTAGTCAGTGTCAGCTTGTGGTCAATTTCAGTGTATATTTTCTGAAATTGACCATTTGGTTTTCAGTTAATGTTAGTTTCAGTCAGTGCCAGCTTGTGGTCAATTTCAGTTTTGTTTAGTAGGGATGACCAAGCGATGCACAGGAGCTATGAACAACGATGACTACCGACCTGCAGCACATACGAGCCCATGACACAAACGAGTTGGCCCAAATAGGCAAGCCATGACCTACGGGATCTGTTTCAAAATTATTAGGGATTAGTTATTAGCAGTCTGATGTGGATTTAAATTGTTTTTAGCGAGAATATTTTTTCATCAGCCCCAATAAGACGTTTTAGCAAACAAATTTTTAGTGTTCTTTTGGAGTTGCTCTAAGGGGTAAAAGTTGAAAATTTGCATATCCTGATATAAATTTCTACTGGTGAGTGCTGGCTGCTACCATACCATCTCGTCTGCGACGGTCGTTTGAAGCTGACGGTCTTGGTTTTGGTGTTGATTGAGTAGCTAATTCTGAGATTGGCCATCTGATTTCTGAGATGAGCTCCCATGTTCATAATATTTGCGTTGTGCTAAATGAGGTATAATCCATAGGTGCTTATGCTCCAATTCTTTTTTGGTGACCATCTAAAATAGAAAACAGCAGGACAATTGCTATGTCATCAAACATGATCATCATCAGTACTAGGGTTTCTTTAGGCCATGTTATTAGTCTTGACCTGTCTAGGCAGCATTGATGCATGTTCATGTGTTCTTTTTCTTAAACTGTCAGTCATTATTTGACTATGTTGTATTGCTGTTGGCATGTACCAATATTTCATGGCAAATCTTATATCCCAAGTTTTTTATATGCTCAACTGGCCGCACTTGAAGAAATCTTATATCAGTTTGAGGAAAAACTCCAAGCTGAAAGAGAGGAAGCTGCTAGGAAGTAGGAAGAGTTGCAAGCACAACTACAAGCTCAACAGGCCGCACTTGAAGAAAACCAAAGTTTGCTGCGCCAGACCCAAGAGGAAGTGAAGGGGATGCATACCAAGTTTGAAGAGACCAATGCACTGCTACGAGCTGTCCTGAAACTTCAGAAAGATTGAGGTAGGGATGCATACCAAGTCTGAGGATGATGCCTTTGCTTAAGGTTTTTCTACCTTGCTAGAACATATCTGTGGTTAGAACTTTGTCAGAGCTACGTGCAATCTGTTTGAATGCTTCAAACCTTTGTGGTGGAACCTTTGTATGTTTGAACCTCTGTTGTGGAAGAACTAGTGTGCTAGAATTGTGTATGACTTGTGATGAGAATGTTGTGTATGATGGCTTTTCTGTGTATTATGATTCTGTGAGCTATCATGAGAGCTCAGTGTGTCATCACTGTATGGTCACTGTATGTGGGTGCCATAAGTGACGATCCCAACATTAGGTGACGCGTTGACTGGAAAAAATGTGACAGATAACACCGTCATATATAGCACCAATATGTGACGGACGAACGTAGCCGTCACAAAAGGTGATGACATTATGTGACGGTACTCTGAACAGTCGTCACAAGGTACATAATGTGACGGTCGTTATATGACGACCCTTATGACGCAACATTTTCGTCATAAGATGCTTTTTATGACAAATTTTGTACTAAACATGACACTTTACTTTTGTCATACAAAACCATTTTTTTGTAGTGAGTCCACTCTCCTGGTAAGCACCTCCACTCCACCACCAGTAATATCACAACACCACATGACACAGATTCTGCTCAAGACTCTACCCATTCATATATCGCCATTCTGACCACTATACTAAATATTTGTTGGTATACTTGCTGGTTTGTATGTTTGCTTGTTCATGTTGCATAGTTATCAGAGCGTTCGTGCCGTCTTGTGAAGGTCGGATCTGCAAGTCTACGCCAGGCGGTGGAGCTAAAAGCCAGTTCCTCGAGCTCCCCCCTTTCGCCGGATAAGCACGGCAAGCTCACTGGATCACTTTGATGCATAAATTACCTATGCTTTTTCAACCACAACCCTAAACCTATTATTTTATGCATGATATGATTTTGAGACAAGTTATTATGGCCACCCAGCTGCTTGCCGCAATTAATCTTTATACTCCTTGATATCTTTGTTACAAATGATTTGAGAAAAGGTGTGAGTTTTCAAAAGAAAATGCTTTTCAAAATGGGTATGATGAAGTGTTGTCACCCTTATCACCTTTTGAATGGGATGATCAGGGACTCCCTGGTTTAGGGGAGGGCCTCAGGTGTTGGCTCAGCCGGGTTAGGTGTGAGCAGAAGGATTGTCCCCTCATATAAGGACCGGTTTGTCATCCTTCACTACCAGTACTCATGACAAGTACAACCACTCGAGACTGTATGGGCAGTCACTCAATCTGAACTCGTACGGTCCAAACCCCAGGGTATGATGGCTGGGGAGCACCGGGAGGATAAGGAGGGGGGAATGTTTTGTCCGGTTTGGACATGGCGGTGGCCTGACTCCTTCCGATATAACCGTTAAGGTAAGGACGTACAAGGAAAGAGAGAGATTCAGCATTCGGGTCTCACGACGGTGAGATTGCAGAAACTAGACTAGTGGGTAAAGTGTACACCTCTTCGCAGAGTTCAAACCTATTCGAATAGTCCGTGTCCACTGAAATGGACGAGTCTGGTGTGGTATGAAAATTAGTGTTTTGTTTTCCAAAAATGCTTTTGAAAAGTGGTTTTAAAAGGTCCGGCGGTTGAGCCGTGAGCTATGGTGGACAGGAAGTTTAGTAGCTGTTTTTGAAAATGAAAACCAGTGGGAAACTGCTGAGATACCTAGATGGTTTAGTCCAGGGGATTTTGTTCTAATATTGAAAAACTTCCTGCTCCTTTGGGATAGGATGCGCTTTGAAAAATACAAAATGTTTTACAAAACAACCCTGCATAAAAAATTGATGTTTCTACAAAATATCCTGAGCTCCACATATTCCATGCATTATATCTGATTTCCCCATTTCATGGGTGAAGGTGGGCTGTGGAGTACGTAAGTACTCACCCTTGCTTATTTGTTGTTTTTCAGAGAAGGAGATCGCTGATCGGGTAAGAGTTATGCTTGTTCCCAACCTTGCCTATGGCTGTTGGACCGCTGATTTGCTTCGCTGTGTATATCGGGCTGCTTCAGCCCCACTCTGATGATATGTCCCGAGTTGTGGACCAACTCGTAAAGTTGATCGCCACCTTTATAGGTTTGTCTCGTTTAAGCAGATCTGGAATCATATGTTGTATAAATGTGTTTACTAGCCTCCTGGGACTAGTAATTGTATCACATTTGAGTCCCAGAGGACTGGGGAGCTACAATTTCGTGCACCTTCGGCTTTATCATCGGACATTTTCCGAAGCCTCTGCTTTCTTGGTCTGAAGGACGGGTCCACATTGAGTGAATGCTCAATGACGTATCTATTGACACCACAAAGATCATTAGCTGTCCAAGCAAAGACATCTTTGTTGTTGAACAAGAATCTTAGCAAAGTCTTTTCCTGTTCACCAGATAGCTGAGATCCCAACAATACTTTTTGCTCTTCTATGTCTTCACACAAGAGCATAGGCTTCTACTGATCTACTGAAGCAGCCTTCTATCTTTTGTGCTTATACTGCTGATAAGCTTCGGCTTCATCTATATTATGAATAGCCTTCGAATCCGTCCAACTCCCTTCAGCCCTCCTGGCGGCTTCTTGACTCTCGTGTACAACAATGGGCCCTTGTTCCGAAGGTATCTTCATGCAAAGATATGCTGGATGAAGTATTGCTTCGAAGGCATTAAGCGTCCCTCGACCAATGATTGCATTGTATGGATACTCCATGTCAACAATGTCAAAGATAACCTATTCTATTCTTGTGTTGTGAACATAACCGAAGGTAACCTGCTTTGTTATCTTGCCAAGTGCCACAATCTGTCTTCCTCCGAAGCCACAAAGAGGGTGTGTTGCATCATGTATCTTGTCCTCTGCCTCTTGCATTTGCCTGAAAGCCTTTGCAAAGATGATATCCGTTGCACTGCCTGTGTCTACCAAGACATTGTGGACCAAAAATCCCTTGATGACACAAGATATGACCATTGCATCGTTGTGAGGATAATCCTTGAGCTGAAGGTCTTCCTGAGAGAAGGTAATTGGAATGTGAGACCACATGGACTTGATGAAGGGTCCTTGCACCCCAACATGTTGTACTCTTCTCTGCGCTTCTTTCTTCTGCTTCTTGTTGGGTGGTTCAGAACTTGAGCTGCCTGTGATTAGGAGCACCAGCTTTGTGGCCGAAGGTGCTACAGCTTGGTTGTTTTGCGAAGCCATCGTCGCAACTGTGGAAGTGAGTTCACCGGAGGTGGGCACCAATGTTGGTCACTTGTTCTCAAATGCTATTAAAGACAATGTTGGTCACTTGTTCTCAAATGCTATCAAGAACAAAGCAACACAATTGTTAATGATTAAAGACCTTCGTCCATCGATTCATTATCTCCTTTCGGGTTTAATGATCTTCAGACGAAGGTCATGAAGGACATACCTTCATCATCTTAGCAAACAAATATAAATGGACATATAAGAAATATAAAATTATATAAATAATAATGGTATATCAATAGATTATTTATATTCTCCTTTCATAAACATGAATAAATATTCGTAATATTCACATTACATTAAACCTTCGGCTTGTCAGAAGGTGAAAATGCGAGTGTGACGCAAGAGTGATTACAATCCAGCGTGAATAGTACGGGGGCACTGTTCATCTATTTATAGGCACGAGACGTGATCCGGACAAAATTACATCCATGGCCCTATTAACTAATTATAATCATAATGTAAACTTGTCGGGGACCATAATTAGGGGTACCCTCAAGACTCCTAATTCTCAGCTGGTAACCCCCATCAGCATAAAGCTGCTAAGGCCTGATGGGTGCGATTAAGTCAGGGATCGGTCCATTCGAGCGACTCGATCACGCCTCGCCCGAGCCTAGCCTCGGACAAGGGCAGCCGACCCCGGAGGATTTCCATCTCGCCCGAGGCCCCCCTCCTACGGCGAACATATTTCCGGCTCGCCCGAGGCCCTTCCTTCGTTAAGAAGCAACCCTGACTAAATCGCCGCACCGACCGACCAAATCGCAGGAGCATTTAACGGAAAGGTGGCCTGACACCTTTATCCTGACGCGCGCCCCCCGGTAGAGCCGAAGTGACCGCCGTCACTTCGCCGCTCCACTAGCCGGCCTGACAGAAGGACAGCGTCGCCTGCGCCACTCCGACTGCAGTGCCACTGGACAGAGTGAGACTGACTGGCAGTCAGGCACTGCCAAAGGCACCATAGGAAGCTCCGCTTCGCCCGACCCAGGGCTCGGACTCGGGCTAAGTCCCGGAAGACGGCGAACTCCGCTCCGCCCGACCCAGGGCTCAGACTCGGGCTAAGTCCCGGAAGACGGCAAACTTCGTTCCGCCCGACCTAGGGCTCAGACTCGGGCTAAGTCCCGGAAGACGGCGAACTCCGCTCCGCCCGACCTAGGGCTCGAACTCGGGCTAAGTCCCGGAAGACGGCGAACTCCGCTCCGCCCGACCCAGGGCTCGGACTCGGGCTAAGTCCCGGAAGACGGCGAACTCCGCTCCGCCTGACCCAGGGCTCGGACTCGGGCTAAGTCCCGGAAGACGGCGAACTCCGCTCCGCCCGACCCAGGGCTCGGACTCGGGCTCAGCCCCAGAAGACGACGAACTCCGCTTTGCCCGACCCCAGGGCTCAGACTCCGCCCTGGCCTCTGCCGACGGCCTCCGCCTCGCCCGACCCAGGGGCTCGGACTCGGCCTCGGCCATAGAAGACAGACTCGACCTCGGCTTCGGAGGAGCCTCCACATTGCCCAACCTAGGGCGCAGGCCAGCCACGTCAACAGGAGGCGCCATCATCACCCTACCCCGAGCTGACTCGGGCCGCAGGGAACAAGACCGGTGTCCCATCTGGCTAGCTCTGCCAGATAGGCAATGATGGCGTCCCGCATACTCCGTGACGACGGCGGCTCTCAGCCCCCTTACGGAAGCAAGAGGACGTCAGCAAGGACTCAACCGCTCCGACAGCTGTCCCTCCGCCAGGCTCCATCGCTCCTCCGACGGCCACGACATCACACCAGGTGGGTGCCAAAATCTCTCCGGCTGCCACATCGGCATGTACTTAGGGCGCTAGCTCTCCTCCGCTAGACACGTAGCACTCTGCTACACCCCCCATTGTACACCTGGATCCTCTCCTTACGCCTATAAAAGGAAGGACCGGGGCCCTCTTAGAGAGGGTTGGCCGCGCGGGGACGAGGATGAGACAGGCGCTCGCTTGGAAGCCGCTCGCTCCCTCACCCGCGTGGACGCTTGTAACCCCCTACTGCAAGCGCACCCGACCTGGGCGCGGGACGAACACGAAGGCCGCGGGATTCCCACCTCTCTTACGCCGGTCTCCGGCCGCCTCGCTTCTCCCCCCTTCGCGCTCACCCTCGCGCTCGACCCATCTGGGCTGGGGCACGCGGCGACACTCACTCGTCGGCCCGAGGGACCCCCCGGTCTCGAAACGCCGACAGTTGGCGCGCCAGGTAGGGGCCTGCTGCGTGTTGACGAACAGCTTCCTGTCAAGCTCCAGATGGGCAGTCCCCAGCAACCTCTCCAACCCGGGACGGTGCTCCGTTTCGGGAGTCTTGAGTTCATGTCCTTCGACGGCAGCTACGACATGATACTCCTTCCACCGCCGCGCGACAACGACAATGGCGGCCGACAGCCCGCCCGCCGGCGGCGGAATCGACGACGTCTTCCCCGTGTGGTGGAAGAATAACCTCCGAGCTTGTCCCGCTTTCTTCCCCGTCGACGGAGGGAAAGGCAGGGCAACCAAGGCCAAGCAGGAGGCAGCGCCTCGTTGGCTGTCGAGCGAGTCGACAGCGCCGACACCCCAACGAGGGGCGCACCGGGTATCGACTTCGCGCTTGAGACGAAGACAAGCGCCGTCTCCCCGCGACACGCCAATCCCGAGCAAGCAGACGACGCCAGCGCGCTCGCGGAGAGCCTGCTGGACGTCACCCTCGTACCTGAGATGACGATGCAGTCAGTCCTCGACGTGACTTCATCGCCGCTCGTCGACCAAAAGGTACCGACCGATTCCCATCCTACGTCATTCGGATTCAGCCTCAACCCGCCTAGCGACCTTGCTTTGGCGGGCGCTCTCGTAGAGGCAAGTCCAAACCCTCTAGGGTTTCGCATGCGGTCGCCTTGGGACCGGTTGACGGACGTCTCGACCTACGGGCCCTCTGGGTCCGAGGAAGACGACGACCCCAGCATCTGTTGGGATTTCTCTGGACTTGGCAACCCAAGTGCCATGCGGGACTTCATGACCGCATGTGACTACTGCCTCTCCGACTGTTCCGACGGTAGCCGCAGCCTCGACGACGAGGACTGCGGCCCAAGCCGCGAATGTTTCCACGTCGATCTAGGGGGTCCCTCCGAAGGCAATCATCTCGGCATGCCGGAGGATGGTGATCTCCCTAGGCCGGTGCCTCGCGTTGACATCCCACGGGAGCTAGCTGTGGTCCCCGTTCAGGCGGGGGGCCATGACCCACAGCTCGAGCAGGTCCGCGGGGTGCAGGCCAGGCTCGATGAGGGAACAGGAGCGCTTGAGCCGATCCGCCGGGACGTCGGGCAGGCATGGGCGGGCCAACCCCCGGCCGGAGAAATACGTCATCTGCCCCAGGGTTTCCAGCACCGCGTCGCCGACGACGCCAGGGTCAGGCCGCCACCCGCATCTAGTGGGGTCGGCCAGAACCTGGCTGCAGCAGCGATGCTTCTCTGCACGATGCCGGAGCCATCAACCACCGAGGGTCGGCGAATCCAGGGGGAGCTCAAAAATCTCCTGGAAGGCACCGTAGTTCGACGGGCCGAGAGCTCTGCCTCCCGAAGGCAGGGATACCCCTCGGAACCTCATGCCGCGACTTCCCGATTCATGCGGGAAGCCTCGGTCACCGTGCGCACGCGCAACACCGCGCCTGCGGCCCCGGGCCGCCTCGGCAACGAGCACCATCATCGCGACCGTCGGGCCCACCTCGACGAGAGGGTGCACCGAGGCTACCACCCCAGGCGTGGGGGACGCTACGACAGCGGGGAGGATCGGAGTCCCTCGCCCGAGCCACCCGGTCCACAGGCCTTCAGCCGGGCCATCCGACGGGCACCGTTCCCGACCCGGTTCCGACCCCCGACTACTATCACAAAGTACTCGGGGGAGACGAGACCGGAATTGTGGCTCGCGGACTACCGTCTGGCCTGCCAACTGGGTGGAATGGACGACGACAACCTCATCATCCGCAACCTCCCCCTGTTCCTCTCCGACACCGCTCGCGCCTGGTTGGAGCACCTGCCTCCGGGGCAGATCTCCAACTGGGACGACCTAGTCCAAGCTTTCGCCAGCAATTTCTAGGGCACGTACGTGCGCCCCGGGAATTCCTAGGACCTCCGAAGCTGCCGGCAGCAGCCGGGAGAGTCCCTCTAGGACTACATCCGGCGGTTCTCGAAGCAGCGCACCGAGCTGCCCAACATCACCGACTCGGATGTCATCGGCGCGTTCCTCGCCGGCACCCCCTGCCGCGACCTGGTGAGCAAGTTGGGTCGCAAGACCCCCACCAGGGCGAGCGAGCTGATGGACATCACCACCAAGTTCGCCTCCGGCCAAGAGGCAGTCGAGGCTATCTTCCGAAAGGACAAGCAGCCCCAGGGCCGCCCACCGGAAGATGCTCCCGAGGCGTCGACTCAGTGCGGCGCCAAGAAGAAAGGCAAGAAGAAGTCGCAAGCGAAACGCGACGCCGCCGACGCGGACCTTGTCGCCGCCGCCGAGTACAAGAACCCTCGGAAACCCCCCGGAGGTGCCAACCTCTTCGACAAAATGCTCAAGGAGCCGTGCCCCTATCACCAGGGGCCCGTCAAGCACACCCTTGAGGAGTGCGTCATGCTTCGGCGCCATTTCCACAGGGCCGGGCCACCCGCGGAGGGTGGCAGGGCCCGCGACGACGACAAGAAGGAAGATCACCAAGCAGGAGAGTTCCCCGAGGTCCGCGACTGCTTCATGATCTACGGTGGGCATGCGGCGAATGCCTCAGCTCGGCACCGCAAGCAGGAGCGCCGGGAGGTCTGCTCAGTGAAGGTGGCGGCGCCAGTCTACCTAGACTGGTCCGACAAGCCCATCACCTTCGACCAAGCCGACCACCCCGACCACGTGCTGAGCCCGGGGAAATACCCGCTCGTCGTCGACCCCGTCATCGGCGATGTCAGGCTCACCAAGGTCCTTATGGATGGAGGCAGCAGCCTCAACATCATCTACGCCGAGACCCTCGGGCTCCTGCGCGTCGATCTGTCCTCCGTCCGAGCAGGCGCTGCGCCCTTCCACGGGATCATTCCCGGGAAGCGCGTCCAGCCCCTCGGACGACTCGACCTTCCCGTCTGCTTCAGAACGCCCTCCAACTTCCGAAGGGAGACCCAAACGTTCGAGGTGGTCGGGTTCCGAGGAACCTACCACGCGGTACTGGGAAGGCCATGCTACGCGAAGTTCATGGCCGTCCCCAACTACACCTACCTGAAGCTCAAGATGCCGGGCCCCAACGGGGTCATCACCGTCGGCCCCACGTACAAGCACGTGTTCGAATGCGACGTGGAGTGTGTGGAGTACGCCGAGGCCCTCATCGCCGACCTGGAGAGCCTCTCCAAAGAGGTGCCAGACGTGAAGCGTCACGCCGACAACTTTGAGCCAGTGGAGACGGTTAAGGCCGTCCCCCTCGACCCCAGTGGCGACGTCTCCATGCAAATCCGGATCGGCTCCGGGCTCGATCCCAAATAGGAAGCAGTGCTCGTCGACTTCCTCCGCGCGAGCGCCGACGTCTTCGCGTGGAGTCCCTCGGACATGCCCGGCATACCGAGGGATGTCGCCGAGCACTCGCTGGATATTCGGGCCGAAGCCTGACCCGTCAAATAGTCTCTGCGCCGATTCAACGAGGAGAAGCGCAGAGCGATAGGCAAGGAGATCCACAAGCTAATGGCGGCGAAGTCCATAAAAGAGGCGAAAAGCGTCAAGCTCAACCCCGAAAGGTGGATCCTCGGGGTGCCCCAGGGCATGGTCTTGGGGTTCATCATCTCCAAGCGGGGCATCGAAGCCAACCCGGAGAAGATCGCGACCATCGTACAGCACCCCGAGCCCTTGCTGGGGGCACCCGGGGGCTACACGCACCCCCGGGAAAGGCCGCTTGTCATCGCCAAAGTTCTAGAGCCCGGAACGTACAAGCTGGCCGGCGGTCAAGGCGAGGTCTACGGCAACGCTTGGAACATCCGACAGCTATGTCGCTTCTACCCTTAAGATGTTTTCAAGCTGTTCGTATACCTCGCTCCCACACAAGTTTCAGTCGTCAAGGAAGGGTCAGCCTCGCCTCGGCGGAGCCCGACCCTCCCTCGGGGGCTAAAAAGGGGGGAACCCCTCTGCGTCAAGATTGGGTGTAACTCTCCGCATCCAAAATTTTCGGTCAAAAAGGCTTTTGCGTTCTCCCAGCTATGTCAGAAGCAAGGCCCCAAGGAGCGAACGTGGGTGCATGTAAGTGGCAAGGCCGACTGAGCCGAGGAATTCCTATGCCTCCGGGTTAGGGACACCTCACTCATCACCCGCCACGAAAAATGACCCCTACTCGGGAAGCCACCCTGTTATTGACAGGCAAAGCCGGACACACAAAAATAAAACGAAGAGGAGTACGACTTCATGCAATGGAAACAAAGTGTTCAGGCCTCAGCGGCCGCAGAAAGACACACGCGCATCCAACAGAAAATGTTCCAACGGAGTTAGGCGTCGCCTTGGGAAGGAGCCGCGCCTTCAGCTCCGTCCCCGCCTTCGGTAAAGTCCATCTCGGCTTCCGACGACGGCGCAGGGGGGAGGATCTCCGCCTCAAAGGTGGTCGCCATCACTGCGCTCGGACCCGCGGCGACCGCGTCGAGCCGCTGGACTTCTGCCAGGGCAGCTTCGTCTTCGTCAGGAAGACAATACCCCTCACTAACCCGCTCCAGGTCCACAACGTAGTGGGAAGCGAGCACCGCGAAGGCCCGCCTGACGCCGTGGTGTAGCGCCTCATGGAGTCTACCGCGCACGTGATCACCCAAGGCTTGAAGGCGACTTTGAGGGGAGCTTCCTGAGGGAACGTCGCCGGAGCCAAGGATCCGATAAACGTCCGAGACGGCTTCGGACATGGCCACGTGGTCGGCCTCCCTCTGCTCGGCCGCCCTGGCAAGCGCCTCGGCAAGTGCCTTGGCGGACTCATCAAGGGCGGACTCGAGCTCTGCGAACAGCCAGAAGAAAGATCTCAAACACAAGCAGAGGAAACAAACAGGAACGAGAACCAAGGATGGCCAAGGCGTACCTCCGGCTCGAGCACGCTGCTCCGAGGCCGCGACCTGGGCTACGGCTAAGTCGGCTGCAAGGGTTTCGGCCCGGCTTTCGGCCTCGGCAGCCCGGCCCCGAGATTGGTCCCGCTCCTCGACGACCCGGTCGAACTCCGACCGCTGCCGTTGCGCTTCTGCGCGCGCCGCGGCCGCCTCCACGCGCGCCGCTGCCGCCTCGGCTCTCAGGTCAGTGCAGAGCAACTGGAGGTCCGCTACCTCGGCACCCTGCTGAGAAAGGCGCGCAGTAGCCCCGACGAGCGAGGTCCTCAGGGATCGCAGCGAGCCCCAAACGTCGACCTCGCAGCGGATGAACGACGACTTGGCGGCGCTCCGATCCGTCAGATCCTGAGGGAAGGAAGCGGGGCGTCACGAAGAACGCCTCGGTCACAGAAGAGAAAAGGTATGCCTGAAACCGTTACCTGGAGGATTTTGGGGACGTCCCTGCAGAAAACCTCCAGCGACGACCGGAGCGACCCCACCGTTGCTTCAGCACACTCGCGGAGCTCATCCCAGGACTGGTCCTCCCGTTCATCGTCGAGAACGAAGACGGGGTCCGAGGCCTCACGGGTCCAGAACCAGAGCAGCTGGCGCCGGCCCTCGGAGCTCTGCCGCACAGCGACGAGGCTGCCGCTCGGCGGGACGGATCGCGCCTCCACGCCCCCCTCTTCCGAGGCACCAAGCGCCGACGCATCAGCCGTCTCGACGTCGGCAGCAACCGGTCGCTCTGCGACTGGGACGGCGGCGACTTCGGTAGCGGCAGGCGCCGGCATGGCCGGCACGTCCGGTGGGCTCGGGACCATGTCAACGTCAGCCACCTCCCCTATCACAATAGCCGCCTCGGCAGAAGAGCCAGCCTCGGGAACCTGAACCACGGCGACCGGTGCCGCCCGAGCCCCCTGCGGTGGAACGCCTTGCGGGAGGGTCGGCTGAACGGCAAGGCCCGGAGCGGCGCTGGCCGCACAGGCCGGCGTCGTCTTAAGGGCCTTCCGGGGTGCCAGGTCGGTTAGGCCATGGCTTCGCTTGCTGAGGGAAAAAGAAAAATCACGGTCGGGACATAAGAATGGAAAGCCAGGACGAAGACATTCCGAGATACTTACCCGCTCCGGGCCATGATCCACCGTGCCTGGGGGGAAGTCTCTTGGATCCCGGCCCCCGGAACCGCCGTCGAGGTCCGCTTCGCCTGCAACTTCGGCACCACCCTTGCTTTGGACGCCCGGGGGGCAGATTGCCCAGGCACTGTCGCGGTGACCTGAGGATCGCCTCCCTGCGCTGCCGGCGCGAGCGGCGGCTCTCGGGGAGCAGACGCCCTGGCCTGGCCCCCCGGGGTCACCTCAGCTCCTCCAGCCGAGGGGTCAGGTGCCCTCTCGGGTTGCCCCCGCCCCTCGGGCCGGGACCCCGACGCCCCGACTCCGGGGACTGACGGCGTCAGCCCGCTCGGGGGCTGGCTTGACGGCTCCTGGCCAAACCCCAAGCCGGGACTGAGGCCAAGGCGGGCGGCCATGTCGTCCTCCTCGTCATCATCTTCATCATTGTCGTCGTCGTCGGGCGTTTCCGGCGACGGCTCCCTCGGGAGCCCCTCCCTCTCCTGCCTGCGACGGAGCTTTTCCAAGGCGTCTCGAGCCCGCCTCCGCTCGCAGGCCCAGGCCTTCTCCGCGTCCTTCTTCTTCTTCTTCTCCTCCGCGGTGACCCGCCGCGCTGCTCGGTCCACCGCGTCCTGCGGGACCCGTGGCAGGGAAGGCTTGTGCCACCCCACCTCCTGAAAAAGGGGGAAAAACCCCGATCATAAGAACCAGGAGCAACCCGATGTATGAAGAAGGAAGGAGCGGACACTCACCAGAGTCACGCACCCTCGGTCGGGGCGCATCAAAAGCTGGGAGAAGGCGTGGGGGTCCGGCTTCCCCAACGCGACGGACACCCGCCATTGGAGGGCGTCGAAGGGAAGAGGATCAGGGGACATCCGCGAGCCCTCCCAGTCAGCCACCGGGGTCATCTCCAAAAGCGACAGCCATCGCTCCGCCAAGGGAAGCACCCTCCGACGGTGGATGGCGGCAATCACTCCCACAGCTGTGAGTCCCCCCTTCCGCAACGCCTCCAAGGCCTGGAGAAGGGGTTCGAGGTTCTTCTGTCTTTCGTGCGGGGTCCCGTGGCGCCAAGCGTCGGTGGCAGTGGTGACTACTCGCTGGGAGAATGGCGGGAGCAACTCGCCGTCATTCTGGAGGTAGAACCACCAGCGCTGCCACCCCTTGTTCGAGGACGCGAGGATGGCAGGAATATACAGCGATGCCCGCGACTGCCTCAGCAGGAGGGTGCAGCCACCGGCCCGCATCGCTGCGCGGACTTTCCTTTCCCCCGTCAGCGAGGCAAAAAGCTCCGCGAAAAAGAGATGGGTCCACAAATCCCAATGGGGGGCGATCCCCAAGTACCCCTCGCACACCGCTACGAAGATGGCGGCCTACGAAATGGAGTTGGGGGTGAGGTTGTGCAACTCCACCCCATAGTGGTACAGGATCGCCCGCATAAAGCGGCCCACCGGCACACCGAATCCCCGCTCGTGGAAGGAGATGAAGCTCACGATGTACCCCGGCGGTGGGGACGGAGTGGCTCCGCCCACGGGAGGAATCCATTCCGGTCGCTGCTCATCGGTGAGAGGGCGAAGCAAACCCTCGCCGACCAGATCCTCCAGATCACTCGCCGTCACCGTGGAAAAAGGCCATGGATCGCGCGGCGGGATGATGGTCACCCGGTCAGCCATCACTGAGCGGAAGGGATGGCGGCGCAAGGGGCAGGAAGGGCGGTTTCCTCTTCTCTAGCTAAGTCTCTCGGGTTGCGAAAACCTAAGAGGGAGGCAGGAAGCGGAGCAAAGAACCGTAACCATACCCTCTTTCGGGTATATAATGACCAAGGCGAGGCCGGTTCCAACGTTCCGCCCGGATCGGACGCGGGATTCAAAAACGCGAAGCGAAACAGCCGTTCCTCGAACGGCTCGCGCACGCGCAACGGCCGCCCCGCCAACCACTCGCCCCGTCGCATTAACTCCGCGGCGGGACAGGCGGCGCTTCTGGCAGGAGAAGCGGGCGACGCTTCGCCTTCGCCGTAATAACCGCGCCAAAAAAGGTACGCCGCGTCATTCGATTTCGTATCCTTTTCCTTTTTTCCTCTTTCTCTCTCTCTTGCAACAGGGACCGGGAAAGGGATACCCCGAAAAGGATCCTTCCCCGTGAAGGAACCAGGCTCCGAGCCTCCCTACTGATCAGAGGTTCGAAGGCTAGCCCCCCGAAGGGTTCGACAGCCGCCTCAAATCGCGTGGGCCCTACACCCACTACTGGTCAGAGGTTCGAAGGCCGGCCCCCCGAAGGGTTCCACGGCCGCCTCAGGCTACTCGGGCTCTGCGCCCATTACTGATCAGGGGTTCGAAGGCTGGCCCCCGAAGGGTTCACAGCCGCCTCAGACGCCGAGCGAGGGATGACCATGGGTATGTTCGATACATAACCAAGGCTCAGGCTGCGCTCCCGAGGTACCCTAGGACATTTCCGAGACCAGCGGGAGCGATCTTGTAACGAAATCCCATCAGAGGGAGGCATCGAGCCCTCGGACCCCGTCGCTAGGGGACCGGGTCCGGCAGATCACCCACAGGTACTTTTGGGCGTGCCTCTGGGCCCCTAGCCGACCCCTAACGAACGGGGCACGGACGTCCACTCGGATTACCCGCTTGCAGCTCACCGGAGACACCATGTTCGGCGCCCATCGAGGCAACATGGCGCTTTCCCCCCCTCCTCCTTGCGGAAAGGCGACGCAGGGGCGTATGTAAAAAAGCCGAGTCTGTCCCTGATCGCCCTCTCGCCCTGTGCAGAGGCTCGGGGGCTGCTCTCGCAAACCCGGCTTCGGCCAAACCGTTGACAGCGTCAACATACCAGCCCGAGAACTTGGGACCCGACCGTACACCCGGGCTACGGCCAGCTCGCATGAGGGAACAACCAGACCAGCCGAAGCATTACGCGAGGCATTAAGACCTCGAAGGAGTGAAACCACTCCTCCGAGGCCTCGGGGGCTACACCCGGCGGGTGCGCTCGCGCGCACTCACCGGAACAAAATGCAACCGAGGAAGGCTGGTCCCCTTGCAAAAACGTGCGACGGAAGCCTCCAAGCGAGTGCTAACACTCCCTTCGAGGCTCGGGGGCTACTATCGGGGACCATAATTAGGGGTACCCTCAAGACTCCTAATTCTCAGCTGGTAACCCCCATCAGCATAAAGCTGCTAAGGCCTGATGGGTGCGATTAAGTCAGGGATCGGTCCATTCGAGCGACTCGATCACGCCTCGCCCGAGCCTAGCCTCGGACAAGGGCAGCCGACCCTGGAGGATTTCCATCTCGCCCGAGGCCCCCCTCCTACAGCGAACATATTTCCGGCTCGCCCGAGGCCCTGCCTTCGTTAAGAAGCAACCCTGACTAAATCGCCGCACCGACTGACCAAATCGCAGGAGCATTTAACGCAAAGGTGGCCTGACACCTTTATCCTGACGCGCGCCCCCCGGCAGATCCGAAGTGACCGCCATCACTTCGCCGCTCCACTAGCCGGCCTGACAGAAGGACAGCGCCGCCTGCGCCACTCCGACTGCAGTGCCACTTGACAGAGTGAGACTGACAGGCAGTCAGGCCCTGCCAAAGGCACCATAGGAAGCTCCGCTTCGCCCGACTCAGGGCTCGGACTCGGGCTATGTCCCAGAAGACGGCGAACTCTGCTCCGCCCGACCCAGGGCTCGGACTCGGGCTAAGTCCCGGAAGACGGCGAACTTCGCTCCGCCCGACCCAGGGCTCGGACTCGGGCTAAGTCCCGGAAGACGGCGAACTCCGCTCCGCCCGACCCAGGGCTCAGACTCGGGCTAAGTCCCGGAAGACGGCGAACTCCGCTGCGCCCGACCCAGGGCTCGAACTCGGGCTAAGTCCCGGAAGATGGCAAACTCCGCTCCGCCCGACCCAGGGCTCGGACTCGGGCTAAGTCCCGGAAGACGGCGAACTCCGCTCCGCCCGACCCAGGGCTCGGACTCGGGCTCAGCCCCAGAAGACGACGAACTCCGCTTCGCCCGACCCCAGGGCTCGGACTCCACCCTGGCCTCTGCCGACGGCCTCCGCCTCGCCCGACCCAGGGCTCGGACTCGGCCTCGGCCATGGAAGACAGACTCGACCTCGGCTTCGGAGGAGCCTCCACATCGCCCAACCTAGGGCGCAGGCCAACCACGTCAACAGGAGGCGCCATCGTCACCCTACCCCGAGCTGACTCGGGCCGCAGGGAACAAGACCGGTGTCCCATCTGGCTAGCTCCGCCAGATAGGCAATGATGGCGTCCCGCATACTCCGTGACGACGGCGGCTCTCAGCCCCCTTACGGAAGCAAGAGGACGTCAGCAAGGACTCAACCGCTCCGACAGCTGTCCCTCCGCCAGGCTCCATCGCTCCTCCGACGGCCACGACATCACACCATGTGGGTGCCAAAATCTCTCCGGCTGCCACATCGGCATGTACTTAGGGCGCTAGCTCTCCTCCGCTAGACACGTAGCACTCTGCTACACCCCCCATTGTACACCTGGATCCTCTCCTTACGCCTATAAAAGGAAGGACCAGGGCCCTCTTAGAGAGGGTTGGCCGCGCGGGGACGAGGACGAGACAGGCGCTCGCTTGGAAGCCGCTCGCTCCCTCACCCGCGTGGACGCTTGTAACCCCCTACTGCAAGCGCACCCGACCTGGGCGCGGGACGAACACGAAGGCCGCGGGATTCCCACCTCTCTCACGCCGGTCTCCGGCCGCCTCGCTTCTCCCCCCTTCGCGCTCGCCCTCGCGCTCGACCCATCTGGGCTGGGGCACGCGGCGACACTCACTCGTCGGCCCGAGGGACCCCCCGGTCTCGAAACGCCGACAAAACTATTAAGGACTATATAGTATTTTCCTCTTTAAGTCGGTATCGTCCTTCGGTTTTATCACAATACCAAGCCAAAGCTCTTTCAGTCATAGCTTCGGCTTTTGTTCGCATCATCTTCGGCTTATACCTTCGTATCACACATGCCTTTGTACTGTCTTGCCGAAGGTGTTTTTGCCTTGAGAACCTTCGACGGAGGAGAAGACCCCTACACACCATAATACCAATTTCATTTCCATACATTAATATCAATAATGAGTGACATCAAAATTATCAAGTTGAGCGGTAGAACAAATTTGCGAAGCATAGTATTTTCCTAGGGTAATCAAGGAATACAGTTGGTAAATCTAGGAAATCCTTAATTAGGAAAATCCCATCAAATTATGCAATATATCCAGAAAGTAAACATTATTATATGCATTAATTGGGTACAAATGGAATATGCAGAGGGAGAATCCACTTGCCTTGCTCAAAAGTTTCATGTGGGTCGTCCTCGAACGAGTTTGGTTCGTCTACCTCACAGTCCATTTCTATCATAGATTTGCGTATCGTACATACAAAAGAATACGTACGCCAAATAAATAAACATACACCATTACAGGGATAATCATTCACCATTACATACACATATACTCATAAATACGTCTTAAAGCGTAAATACTTATTAATTCATTATAACTGCTATCGTGAGTCATTATTGGTGAAAAAATATGAGTTAGTGATTTTGTCACTAGTTCTATCTAGTAAAATATAAATAAACATATATTAACAATCTTTATGGAAAATAATTACCAATTATTTTTTTATTACTAATAATAGACTTCTAAGTTTTATCCCTTTTATTTCTAAATAAAAATTATGCATATAGCTAAGAATGGTTTATTTATGATTCTTCTAACATTAATATTCTAAGAATCAATATAAATCATTAATTGGACTTTTAATAACATAAACATGGTTATTTTGACATAAACAAGTATTTTACTAATTCTAAGAAATTAAGTGCTATACTTATGAACACATGTATTTTGACTTAGAGAAATCTATTTTCATCGGTCCGAAAACACGTGGGCTAGTATTTTCTTCTACTCTTCATACCAATAAATTTACACTTACAAATACTACTACAATTATCGTTCCACATACACTAAAGCGAAGTTAAATTTGTAAACATTCTCTAGTATGAAAATCACCAAGGTAGTGAATAGTGACAATATTCATTTTTAAAATTATAAAATCATGCACATATCCAAAATATTGTTGTGGGGTTCGATTTCGGCTATACGTATACATCGGAGTCTCTTTTCTCAACTGAAAATCTCAAAATTAAATTTATTAACACGCAGGGACCAAAATGCAAAACTCGCATTCTTCTACCTTGGGTTCTTGCTTGTGCGCAGGGAGGGACTCAGCGTCAAGTAGAGGGGAACGGGCGCGCAGGGACCGGGCAAACGACAAGGCACAACTGGGACGGAGCAGCGACAACGACGAGGCTCGGCGGTGTTCAACGCGGCCGGGGCACGACACCGGCATGGTTCCGGCGGACGGTCCGAACTCGGCGCGACGGCGAGAGAGAGAACGAGGAGGGAGTGAGGGAGCTCGGGTGGGGGAGGGAGAGCTCTGTGGGCGCGGCCTCGGCTTTTATAGAGAGAGGAAGGGGAGAGGAGAGCCGGGGAGAGGGAGAAACGGCCAGCCATGGCGCCATTAATGGACATCAATGGTGGCCTCTGTAATGGGGAGGTAATGGGGAGGAAGAAAGGGAAACGGCCGCCGGTTCGAGTGCTCCAATTACGCCCGAGCCGAGGAGTCACGGTCATTGAAGCAGGGTGCGGGCGACCGGGGCGGTGCTCGGCCGGCTGGGCGCGGTGGCGTGCGGCGCGCACGCGCCCTGGCGGCTGCGCGGTTGGGGAAGGAGAGGGAGTGGAGGGAGAAGGGGCCTGTGGGGCCCACCTGCTAGTGAGAGGAGGGGAGGGGGTTTTGGGGGCGGTGGCGGCTTGGTTAAATGGGCCTTGGCTTGGCCGGCTAGGGTTAGGGTTTCGATCTTTCTTTTCTATTTCAAAATGTACATAAATATATTTTAAAAATTCTAAACAAATTCACAATAATTATACCAAAATTATTTATAACTAAAATATTTATTTTTAGACCAATAATTATTATATTATTTAATTGGATTTTCATTAAGAAGAAAATTTCTACTAAACATCCAAAATCAAACATAAATAAAATAAAAAAATTATTCTAGATGCAAAATAAAAATCAACCATTATAAAGAAAATTTATTACCATAATTATCATTAATAATATTAAATGTATTATTTTAGTTGATGGTTTTTATAGTGTTACAATCGACTTTTCTTCCACCGCGGTTAGTATTCTGGTGAGGTTAGGAGCGCCGGTTATATAGTTCACAAGCCAGGGTTTTTTCTGCAATGTCAGTGACTCAAATATATAGTAGCCCAGGGACCCGTCTGTAAGGAACGCAGGAAAAATACGCCAGGGACCCAAGCGCAAAGTGGATTTCCGTTTCCATTTAAAATTCAAATCCTTTTTAATCAACAACAGGCTTAGAAAAAGCATAACTTGAGTATTATTCATCCAAAATTTGTCAAACCAATTTTGCTAGGCTCTGCATAATGTAATCTACCAAGTAAAAATAGTAGAATCCATATTTCCTATAGTACTTTTAGAGTTCTGATTTAAATAGAAAAACAACTTAAACCTTGGAAATAGGGAAAAGGGTAGAAAAACTTTTAGACTAAGCTTGAGAAAATTTATGGAGATATTTGAACAGTAGTTACACTATTTAAAAATGTTAAGTACCCCAGTACCGAAGATTAAACAAATTTTATCCCTTAGGATATGTTTTTATCCAAACCTTGAAAAAATAGAAAAGGGCACTAAAAATGAAAACCAGAGAGCAATATTATTTTTCTAGCATGATTAAGTGATAAAGCTCATGAGAAAAATATATGGAACCCTAGGCCAGTACTGATCTCGAAGTTATGATTTTATTTTGGTATTGAGTACTTAAGAAAAATAATGGTTAAAAATAATAGGACTTATACAACAGTAATGAGGAAAATCTAGTAGACCCTTGACCACTATTGTACCACTGTAAAAATAGTAACCACCCCAGAATATCACAGTAAGTGGGTTAAACAAATAAAACTAGGAAATTGCCAATACTTCAAATAATTAAAAATAAAGAGTAAAATTGGGAAACAGTAAGCAACCCTATTTTCCCTAAGTGCTTATGATGTGTATTATAAGGGAAACATATAAAACTAAGGTAGTTGTACAGTGGAATACACCCCACTCCTGCCCCATGAGAAATATTATATATTCCAAGAAATCATACAACCCATTCCCTTTAAGTAAAAATAACCAACTTTAGGAATGATTGCTCATGCGCAAAGAAGAAACTAGAAAAATTGGGAAATGTATTTTTTGACATTTTTCAAATAGAGTGGCAGTAGAAAGCACTCACTAAGCCCCCAAACTTTAGAAAATCACCATTAATTAACCATCAGGTATTTTTGGCTAAAATTTAGAATAGAATCATATTATCACCCACAAACACCAGCAAAAATAAGTATTAGGGCAGAATCCATTACTACTCAAGGGTTGTAGTTCAAACTACCCCTCTGCCTTAGATTTTAATATTTTTGTACAGAGAAAACCACTTCCAGTTTAGGCCTCAAGTTTTGAGATAGACTTGTGTAGGCCAATAGGAAGCCACTGTAATTTTTATAGGATTTTTGGAAATTTCTAAAACAGAGGCGTAGTTCAACCTACCCTATAAAAGACCTTAAAAGTTAAAAAAAGAGAGGAAGAAATCCTTGAAACCTAGTATGCACTTTAGACATGTACAAATGGATAATTATGTTGCATTCATACTCATAAATTTGCATTCATTAGATTGCAATCTCGCGGATGGAGTGGACGTCTTGATTAAAGAGCTAGAGCCACATCAAGGAGAAGCTCGGGAACCAGCTCCCAAACTCGTCGCCGAAGAATCTCCCGCTACACCCACAATTGAAGGCAAGCCCCAGTTTTATATATAACCGTTTATATATGCTATTTTACTACACTTACTTTTTGTAGGGTTGTAATGTGCACTTAAGTGTAGGAGTTGGTTGAAACCCTAGTTGCATGAACTCAGGATTCCTTTTTGAGATGGATACTAGTATGTTAGGTCAAGTAGCTGCTTTGCTAATTTAGGGATCTTGGTAGAAGTCGAGTGATTTTTCGAGCACTCGCGCGAGGTCAGGAATTGATTGTATTCATCTTGATAACGGGATCTATGATGGTCTATGGACTTGGATCCAGGGTGGATGCCTTGTCCATGAGACGGGAGTGGAATTAAGGATTAATGTGCGGATACCTGAGTCAAGTGTTTGAACGTACTAGACACATGTCGGGAAATATGGTAACCGATAAGCCTAGTACCTGATTGAACCTGCCCGTAGACTTTACTCCTCACTGGACGTGAGACAGAGTCTCCCATGCTAGCTATGGTGGGTACAAGTGCGGCCGTTGCACGGCGGCAGCCGGGGACAATTGGAGCATTGTACGCCAAGGCCGTGAGCCCTGTTTTGTTGCCAGGGAATCGATGGGGACGGCTAACATGTGTGGGGACGGAGTGCCCCTACATGTCGTGTGTTTAGGTTTACCTTGCAAGGTTAAAACTCGATTGGAATTGTCTGCTTCTCACAGCTAATGAGACTGCTTGACCCCTTGTACTGCATCGAGTAAAAAGTGAAATGAGGATTCTTGAGATAACATGTTGATTGCATTAAATGCTTGTTACCATGTATGCTTAGAGAGGAGCAAACATAGCTTAACTAACTGTGATAGAACTGGAAAAGCTAAAATTGTTTTTAGACTTAGCTAGTGCTTTTGGCAAACCAAACCCCTCAGCCAAATAGCTTCATGGTCTAGATGTAGAGGAGTAGACTCCTCACACCGGGTAAGTCCAGCTGAGTATTAGTATACTCAGCCTTGCTTGTGGCATCATTTTTATAGGTACACTGTAGGACATGGTTGATGGTATGACATGGCCCTCCACCCTGCCACCGGGTTGGACGGTCGAGTGGGATGTCGCCTCGGCAGGAGAGGACCAGGAGGAGTAGTGGGCTAGGCCTTGCCCTATTCCTCAGCACCGATGTTGTTTATTATTCGCTGCACTATTAAGAACTTGTTATCTTTTATCAAACTCTGATTTATGTAATAACTCCAGTACTTTAATTTGGGGTTTCATGTTTATTGTATTCTCTCTGAGTCTCACCATCGTGTGAGCTAATGGTACTCGATCCTTGGTAAGTGGCTCTATCGGACGAGATCCGAAGAACTAAACGGTTTATTCCGATTTAAGTGTGTTGCTGCCTTTAAGGTGCGACTTGGGCACTTAAGCTAGAATAATTCGGGTAGTTCTACCACAGCTGGTATCGGAGCGAATACCATTATAGAGAAATTAATAAATCATGAATACCAACCTTTTAAAAGTAAAAATTTGCTTAGAAACCAGTGTTGGATCGTCATGACTAGAACGCGAGACCTAGGACGAAAGGCCTTAAGAATGGTGGGGTAGATAGGCATGCCTATGATCGATGAGAGGACGTTCATTCAAGCATGCATGCATTATAAAACATGAATAATTAAAAGTTGAAGAGAATGCATTGAATTATGACCCCTAACAACATTAGTTAAAAATGGGTAGCAAGAAAATGAGTTGGAATAGATAAATCTATGTTGATCCACCTCCTTTCAACTTAAGCACACTTATCTCCTTACCGCTACCGTAGCACTTACACTTAACCCTCTTTCACAGATGTCTTCACCCACCCCCACCGATGGAGGAGACACTCGCTTCAGCTTTGACTACCTTTCCCGAAAGGGCTTTCCCTCTATCTTGTGGGAGGTGCTCTGCTCCACTAGATACCCCACACCCCCTCTGACATGGTGCAGTTGTATGAGGAGCATCGGGTGCCACGTTGTAGGGTTTGGCTGACCTTGGAGTCTCACCCTCTGCAGCCTGGGTGGCGTTCCCTAGATTCCAAGACTGTCGGCTTCAGGGCGGATGACACCACTGATGCCGCAACACTAAAAGCTTTGACGACCTTCTGTGGATATCACCCCCTAGAGATGATGATGCACCCACTTGGACTCTTCCCCGCCAATAAGAGGGATGACCCAATGTGGTGCAACAGAGTGAGTCACGCGAAGGATGTGTGGGCCATGCATCCCGACCAGGTTGGGAGGATCACCGTCCAGTGCATGAGCGCACTGTACCGCCTGTAGGCCTTGCAAAGCGACACCATGACACACCTCACTGGGCTCGCTCAGGCTACAAAGATCACCCTCGACAATCGAGAGGACTTCGTAGTCGACTTGTCTTTGGAGTTGGTGGAAAAAGATCTACAGGTGGAACAAATGAACCAGCGCATCCTGACTCTGGAGTAGCAGGTGGAAATCCGGGATAACACCATCGATATCCTAGAAATCCAGCTCCACGATGTGCATGAAGAGCTTGTGGAGGCCAACACTCACCTAGAAATGCACCACCAAGACATGAACCCTAATGAGGCAGGCAGCAAGGGAGAGGAGGATCCCGAGGAAATAGAGCCAGCTTCCGGTCCGAACGCGGCTCCCTCCGGAGTGCCCCCTTCACCAGCATCCAGCGTTTCCTCTACCAATCATGGTTAGACGGCTTAGATTTAACATGTTAGGAGAGTGGGAAGACCACGTAAGCTTAGTTTTTGGTACCAACTTTTGAACTAGGCTTTAGGGTGGATCCCCTAATGTGTTGTAAACTGGGAAAACTTTATGAACGATGCAATGAATGAATGAATGTTATCTCGTTTGGTTCGATGTAATTTTATGTCATTTTTTCTTCTCATGATATCAAGTCTCTGTTCGGAACCATGAATCGAGGTAACAACGACAGAATTTCTATTTCAGATGGAAGCTAGACCTCGTCGCGGGCAGAACGAGCAGGTTCCCCTGCCACCTCCCCCAGCTCCCACAATACAGGAACTTATGGCTTAGCAAAATGAGATCCTGCAGCAGCTGGTGCAGTGTCAGCCCTACCCTCAGCAGTTTGGTGGAGGCCAGCAGCAACGCCCACCGGGTGTAGCTACATATAAAGAGTTCTTGAGCACCCAACCATCGTAGTTCACCAAGGTGGAGGACCCGCTGGACGCCGATGTGTGGCTCAGGGTTGTGGAGTCTAAGTTCCCACTCCTCACAGGAGCTTGCCCTGACGCCGCAAAGACTCGCTTCGCCGCACAGCAGCTCCGTGGACCTGCAAGTACGTGGTGGGACCATTTCCACGTCATGTTACCTGCTGACCACGTGGTGACGTGGGAGGAATTCAAGACAACTTTCAGAGGACACCACATTCCTGCAGGGATACTGGATCACAAGCTTAATGAGTTCTTGGCACTGACTCAGGGAACCCACACCGTGCTACAATATGGCCAGGCCTTCAATGACCTGTGACAATATGCGGGTTATCATGCAACTTCAGATGAGAAGACGAGAGACTGTTTCCAAAGAGGACTCAACACAAGCTCTGTGAGCGCCTCAACACTGTTCGTGCTGACAGCTACAATGAACTAGTCAACCTTGCCATTTCACAGGAAGACTGCATCGTAGCCCACTGGGTAGAGAAGAAGAGAAAAGAACCAATGTCAGGTTCCTCAGAGGTTCCGGATTGTCTCCAACAATCAAAGCAGGGATTCCATAAGCAAGCAGGGAGATGGGTCATCAGGCCGCTGCCGCAGTTGCAAGCACCCAACCGTTTCCCCACTCCCGCTCTAAGGAATAATCAGCCCCAAAGACAGCCGCAGCAGCAATTCTGCCAAGGGAACGAAAACAAATGCTTCATGTGTGGCAACACAAGCCACTATGCCAAAGATTTCCCATGGAATCAACCAAGATAGATGCCAACACCTAACCAAGAAAAGGGGAGGAAATAAAAAGTGCAAGCCAGGCAAGGGAAGCTCAACTTCACTACTTTGGAGGAGCTACCTGAGGGAGCGCCCGTCATGACTGGTACCTTTTCCGTTTTAATCAACCTGCATTGATTCTCTTTGACTTTGGTGCATCACATAGCTTCATTAGCCAGAAATTCAGTGTCAAATGTCAACTGCCTTTCTACCATACCCAAGGGGCTATCATGATCGCAACGCCGGGAGGCAAGATTGCGACCAATCAATTAAATCAAAATGTGCCTATCCAATTGTGGAGCAAAATCGTCAAAACCACCTTCCTCATTTTGGGGATGGATAATGTGGATATCATTTTGGGAACTGATTGGATGACCCAACACCAAGTATTGTTACACATCGCCAACCACATCGTTGAGGTCCATTCCCCGACTTGCGGAAAATTCACCTTATATCTGCCCAGCCAAGAAACCACTCGGTCGTGTGCCTTTTCCATGATGGAGCTACCTTTAAAGAAGATTCCAGTGGTTTGTGAGTATGCAGATGTCTTTCATGACGAGTTGCTAGGAATGCCGCCGGATCGGGATATCGAGTTCACCATTGAATTGCAACCGGGAACGACACCTATCTCCAAGAGGCCCTACCGGATGCCACGCGTCGAGCTGGTAGAATTGAAGAAGCAGTTGCAAGAATTGTTGGACAAGGGATTCATCCACCCAAGTACTTCACCTTGGGGATGTCCAGCCTTGTTCTTAAAGAAGAAGGACGAGAGCTTAAGACTATGCATAGATTACCGCCCACTCAATGCAGTGACTATAAAAACAAGTATCTTTTGCCTCGTATTGATGTTCTTTTCGACCAATTGGTTGGAGCAAAAGTGTTTTACAAAATATATCTTCGCTCCGGTTATCACCAAATCAAGATACGAGCAAGTGACATTCTAAAGACGGCCTTCTCAACCAGATATGGGCTGTATGAATATCTGGTGATGTCATTCGGGCTAACAAATGCGACAGCCTACTTCATGTACCTGATGAATTCGGTCTTTATGCCTGAGCTGGACAAGTTCATAGTGGTCTTCATTGACGATATTCTAGTGTACTCGAAGAATGAAGTAGAGCACGCCAAACACTTGCACACAGTACTCCAACGTCTGAGGGAGCACCGCCTTTATGCCAAATTGTCTAAGTGTGATTTTTGGTTAAAGGAGATTAAATTCTTAGGTCACACTATCTCTCAAGGAGGAATAGTAGTTGATCCAGATAAAGTGCAAGAGGTGATGAATTGGAAGCCACCCACCACTGTCCGTCAGATTCAGAGTTTCCTAGGATTGGTCGGGTATTATCGGCGATTCATTCCGGATTTCTCCCGAATTGCTAAGCCCATGACAGAATTATTGAAGAAGGGAGCAAAGTTTGAATGGGGTCAGAAATGTGAAGATGCTTTTCACACCTTGAGGCAACATCTGACCACAGCACCTGTGTTGGCGTAGCTTGACAACAACAAGCCGTTTGATGTGTATTGTGATGCCTCTGGCACTGGACTGGGTTGTGTTTTAATGCAAGACAATCGAGTCATTGCCTACATGTCAAGAGCACTCAGACCTCATGAGCAAAATTATCCTACTCATGACCTAGAGTTGGCAGTCGTGGTTCATGCCCTAAAAATGTGAAGACATTACTTGATGGGAACTCGCTGCAACATCTATATAGATCACAAGAGCCTCAAATACATCTTTACTCAGGCTGATCTCAACATGAGACAAAGAAGATGGCTGGAATTGATCAAGGACTATGACTTGGAAGTGCATTACCACCCTGGGAAGGCTAATGTGGTAGCAGATGCCCTAAGTCGGAAGTCATAATGCAATTGTATGGTGATGGATTCTCGCATCAATACCCTATGTGATGAGTTGAGTAAGATGAGGATTGAAGTAATTTCTTCACGTACCTTGACTTACATCTCCGTTGAACCAACCTTGTTTGACCAGATTATTATGGACAACTCCGTGACAAGGGAGTGCAAATCATCAAGGAGAATCTTAACTAGAAAGTGGAGAAGTACAAGTGTTTTTGCCAAGACAGCAAGGGGACACTATGGTTCGAAGACAGACTGGTGGTTCCTAAAAATAGGGACCTCAAGAAGAAAATTTTGGATGGGGCTCACCTCTCCAATTTCTCCATGCACCCAGGAAGCCCAAGATGTACCATGATCTGAAACCCCTATATTGGTGGACCAGGATGAAAAGAGAAATAACCAAGTATGTGGCGGAATGTGACACATGTCAGAGGATAAAGACAAGTCACTTAAAGTCAGCCGGTGCCTTGCAACCCTTGTCGATACCTTCGTGGAAATGGGATGACATCAGCATGGATTTCATTGTGGGTCTGCCCAACATCTCTCAACATCATGATTCAATCTAGGTCATTGTGGACCGATTAACAAAAGTGGCTCATTTTCTTCCAGTGCACACCACCGATAAGGCTCAAAAGTATACATAATTGTATATTGACCAAATTGTGTGTTTGCATGGATTACCCCGGACAATTGTCTCTGACTGAGGAGCCCAATTCATAGCCAGATTTTGGGAACAATTGAAAGAGTCCTTGGGAACCAAGCTAATAAGAAGTTCGGTTTACCACCCTCAAACTGATGGCCAGACAGAAAGGGTAAATCAGATCCTTGAGGATTTGCTAAGGACTTGTGCAATCAATTTGGCAAGAACGGGGACAAGTGCCTCTCCTTGGTAGAGTTTGATTATAACAACAGTTAACAATCCAGTCTGAAGATGGCACCATTTCAGGCCCTATATGGGAGAAGGTGTCGAACACCCCTCAACTGGTCACAACCCGGGGAGAGAGAAATTTTTGGACCCGACCTAGTGTCGAAGCCAAAAGAAAAAATCAAGATAATCAGGAAGAAACTAGAGGCTACTCAAGCCAGGCAAAAGAGTTACCACGACAAAAGGAGGAAACTGCTACGGTTTGAAGTGGGAGATAACGTATATCTAAAAGTATCACCCACGAAAGGAGTGCAAAGATTTGGGATCAAAGGCAAGCTAGCCCCTCACTTCATTGGACCCTATGAGATCATAGAAGCATGTGGACCTATGGCATACAAATTGAAGTTACCTCCAAAGATGTCTGCCATCCACATTGTGTTCCATGTATCCCAATTGAAGAAGTGTGTTCGGTCACCAACGGAGGTCATAATCGAGCCAGATGTAGAGATAGAACCAGATCTATCTACCAAGAACACCCCTGCAAGATTCTGGATTTCAAGGAAAGATCCACTCATGCAAGGACGGTCAAGATGTATAAAATCCAATGGAGCAACCATACGGAAGAAGAGGCTACGTGGGAGACTAAGGATTTTCTGCGCACGAACTACCCCAGACTGTTTACCTAAGGAAGTCGGTATGTAACATACCCCAGCCCCCCTGCCCTCTGATTCAAGATGCTCTTAATGAAAATCAATTTAAGCTATGAAATTACGACAAATAGGGCTTCTTTCTGAAGTTGCAAAGAGGAAGTCATTCGAAGATCAAGTTTCCTCGTGAACCTTATAAAGCTAACCAATACCATGAAAGCAAGTTGTAACCCTCTCCTCACCCCTAGAGGACCTCAACCCGAATCTTGGGGCGAGATTCTTTTAAGGGGGAGGGTTGTAACACCCTAGGTGTTACTAAGGGTTTCTCCTCAGTATCCACATTGTGACCATCATCACATGTGCTTTAGTTGGACCAAAAGGCACAAATCTTGAGGAGCTAAAACTTAATCAAGTTTTTTCACCCTAAGAATCATACTCTAACCATATGAAGCCTAAGGAATAAAGGAAATGCCAAAACCCTAACAACCCTTTCTTTAGAGCAATGGAGCACTGAAAATAAACTTAGTAGAAGACCAAGAAAATCACATTGTCATGACTTGGGCCAATTATAAAAGTTGTAATACACTAAATAATCTACAAAAAATAGTAAGAGAGTTTGCCCAAAAGAATTTTTCAAAATCCCCAAACAAGCCATTCAAGTGGAGGCCTTCTATAGAAATCAGAATTTTAGATTTTTGAAATTCAGCCCCTCACCCAAACTCGAGCACGTTCACCATGATTCCTAATTCAAAATCGTAAGCTCCCATTGACAAAAATATGCTAAACTAACCCCTCTACCACATATCTGAAGATGGCATTGGGATTTGGGCCTTAGACACGGCAAAACCAAGGATTTGCCTTGGGCTTGGGCTGTGAGACAGATCCTACTTGAGTGCTCCATATCTCTGGAACCAGTAGGCCAAATCCTTTGACCACCACACGAGATCGGTAGCTTAAGGGAAGGGGAAGAGGTTTTGTGCACTGACCAAGGCAAGAGCAGGCATGGACGAGTGACTACACATGCTAGAACTCAGGCAGAAACAACGTGCACACGTGTTCGACCCTGGTCGGCACACCGACGTTCGCCCAACCCACACGCGCGCTCGCCCCCGCGCACGGTCAAGTCCGCCGCGCGCCCTTCTCGCACGCGTACAAAGGCCAATAGCCCTTGGACATCCTTGCCTCAGCCTCGCACACTCGCCGCGCTCAATCGCCGAAACCTTGGCCGTGAACCGAGAGCTCCACCGCCCACCGAGCTGCCTGAGCTTCGGCCACCGCGGCCAGCTCACCCCAGCCACCCCTTGCCCACGCCAGCTGCTCGGTTAGCTTCACCAGAGACCCATGAAGCTTTCCAAACCCTCAGACCGAGCACAACCCCACCGGAGACGCCAGACCACCCTCGCCGAACTTCCTCCGCTCACCGTAGAGTATGGACCGGGTAAGCCACTACACCATTTTCTAATTCCTCGGGCGCACAACCTCTGCGTCACTTGGTAAAGCTTCCTGAGCCAACCAATTGAATTTTACCACCGTATTTAGGCTGGACTCCTCGCCGCCGACGAGCTCTTCGCCCTCGCGCGTGGCCAGGGCGACTCCGACCATCTCCGACCGCCATTAGCTCATCGACGTGTTCACTAGGACCTCCCCAACCTCCGTGGACACTTCACCAGAGCTAGATCACCACCGATAAGCCTCGTCGCCCTTTCTTCCACCGCGGTTACTATTCCGGTGAGGTTAGGAGCGCGGGTTAGATACTTCACAAGCATGGGGGTTTTCTGCAATGTCAGTGACTCAGATAAATAGTAGCCTAGGGACCCGTCTGTAAGGAACGCAAGAAAAATACGCCATGGACCCAAGCACAAAGTGGATTTCCTTTTTCCATTCAAAATTCAAATCCTTTTTAATCAACAATAGGCTTAGAAAAAGCATTACTTGAGTATTATTTATCCAAAATTTGTCAAACCAATTTTGCTAGGCTCTGCATAATATAATCTACCAAGTAAAAATAGTAGAATCCATATTTCCTATAGTACTTTTAGAGTTCTGATTTAAATAGAAAAACAACTTAAAGCTTGGAAATAGGGAAAAGGGTAGAAAAACTTTTAGACTAGGCTTGAGAAAATTTATGGAGATATTTGACCAGTAGTTACACTGTTTAAAAATGTTAAGTACCCCAGTACCGAAGATTAAACAAATTTTATCCCTTAGGATATGTTTTTACCCAAACCTTGGAAAAATAAAAAAGGGCACTAAAAATGGAAACCAGAGAACAATATTATTTTCCTAGCATGATTAAGTGATAAAATTCATGAGAAAAATATATGGAACCCTAGTCTAGTACTGATCTGGAAGTTATGATTTTATTTAGGTATTGAGTACTTAAGAAAGATAATGATTAAAAATAATAGGACTTATGCAATTGTGATGAGTAAAATTTAGTAGATCCTTGATCACTATTATACCACTATAAAAATAGTAACCACCCCAAAATATCACAGTAAGTGGGTTAAACAAATAAAACTAGAAAATTGGCAATACTTTAAATAATTAAAAAGAAAGGCTAAAAGTGGGAAACAGTAAGCAACCCTATTTTCCCTAAGTGCTTATGATGTCTACTATAAGGAACAAATATAAAACCAAGGTAGTTGTACAGTGGAATACACCCCACCCCCTGCCCCATGAGAAAGATTATATATTCCAAGAAATCATACAACCCATCCCCTTTAAGTAAAAATAACCAACTTTAGGAATGTTTGCTCTTGCGCTAAGAAGAAACTAGAAAAATTGGGAAATCTATTGTTTGAGAATTTACAAATAGAGTGGCAGTAGAAAGCACCCACTAAGCCCCAAACTTTAGAAAATCACCAGTAATTAACCATTAGATATTTTTGGCTAAATTTTAGCATAGAAGCATATTATCATCCACAAACACCAGCAAAAATAAGTATTAGGGCAGAAGCCATTACGACTCAAGGGTTGTAGTTCATAGTACCCCCTCTGAATTAGATTTTAATATTTTTGTATAGAGAAAACCACTTTTATTTTAGGCTTCAAGTTTTGAGACAGACTTTTGTAAGCCAATAGGAAGCCACTGTAATTTTTATAGGATTTTTGGCAATTTCTAAAACAGAGGCGTAGTTCAACCTACCCTATAAAAGACCTTAAAAGTTAAAAAAAGAGAGGAAGAAATCATTGAAACCTAGTATGCACTTTAGACATGTACAAATGGATAATTATGTTGCATTCATACTCATACATTTGCATTCATTAGATTGCAATCTCGCGGACGGAGAGTATGTCTTGATCCAAGAGCCAGAGGCACAGCAAGGAGAAGCTCAAGAACCATCTCCCAAACTCGTTGCCAAAGAATCTCCCGCAGCACCCGCAATTGAAGGCAAGCCCCGGTTTTATGCATAACCGTTAATATATGCTATTTTACTACACTTAATGTTTGTAGTGTTGTAATGTGCACTTAAGTGTAGGAGTTGGTTGAAACCCTAGTTGCATGAACTCAGGATTCCTTTTTGAGATGGATACTAGTATGCTAGGTCGAATAGCTGCTTTGCTAATTTAGGGATCTTGGTAGAAGTAGAGTGATTTTTCTAGCACTCGCGCGAGGTCTGGAATTGATTGTATTCATCTTGGTAACAGGATCTATGATGGTCTATGGACTTGGATCCAGCGTGGATGCCTTGTCCATGAGACGAGAATGGAATTAAGGACTAATGTGCGGATACCTGGGTCAAGCATTTGAACGTACTAGACACATGTCGGGAAGTATGGTAACCGATAAGCCTAGTACCTGATTGAACCTGCCCATAGACTTTACTCCTCACTGGACCTGAGACGGAGTCTCCCATGCTAGCTATGGTGGGTACAAGTGCGGTCGTTGCACGGCGGCATCCGGGGACAATTGGAGCATTGTACGCCAAGGCCGTGAGCCCTATTCTATTGCTAGGGAATCGATGGGTACGACTAACATGTGTGGGGACGGAGTGCCCCTTCGTCATGTGTTTAGGTTTACCTTGCAATGTTAAAACTCGATTCGAATCGACTGCTTCTCGCAGCTAATGAGACTGCTTGACTCCTTGTACTGCATTGAGTAAAAAGTGAAATGAGGTTTCTTGAGATAACATGTTGATTGCATTAAATGCTTGTTACCATGTATGCTTAGAGAGTAGCAAACATAGCTTAACTAACTGTGCTAGAACTGGAAAAGCTAAAATTGTTCTTAGACTCAGCTAGTGCTTTTGGCAAACCAAACCCCTCAGCCAAATAGCTTCATGGTCTAGAGGTAGAGGAGTAGACTCCTCACACTGGGTAAGTCTAGCTGAGTATTAGTATACTCAGCCTTGCTTGTGGCATCATTTTTACAGGTACACTGTAGGACATGGTTGATGGTGTGACTTGGCCCTCCACCCTGCCACCGGGTTGGACGGTCGAGTCAGATGCCGCCTCGGCAGGAGAGGACTAGGAGGAGTAGTGGGCTAGGCCTTGCCCTATTCCTCGGCACCGACGTTGTTTATTATCCGCTGCACTATTAATAACTTGTTATCTTTTATCAAACTCCGATTTATGTGATAACTCCAGTACTTTAGTTTGGGGTTTCATGTTTATGGTATTCTCTCTAAGTCTCACCATCGTGTGAGCTAATGGTACTTGATCCTTGGTAAGTGGTTGTATCGGACGAGATCCAAAGAACTAAACGGTTTATTCCGGTTTAAGTGTGTTGCTGCCTTTAAGGTGCGACTTGGGCACTTAAACTGGAATAATTCGGGTGGTTCTGCTACAGTGGGGCCCACGAAACAGCGACACAGGCGCGCGAGCGCGCAACGTGCTAGGGCGTCGATGAGTTGGCTCCACTGGGCAGAGAGGGCGGGCAAGCTAGCTGGGCGGGGCGCCGGCAGGGCGGGCCCACATGGTGGTGAGAGCGGGGAAGGGGGAGGCGGACGCGCGCTAGCGAGCCAACTGGACCGAAAGTCCGGAACAGGGGGAGCTAGGCTTCCTTGGTTTTTCTTATTTATTTCTGAATTTATAATTCATTTTCCTTTTATTTTCTCTAGTGAACTCAATTCAAATTCAAATCTAATTCAAATTCAAACCATTTCAAACATGTGCATCAATCAAAAGGATAATTTAGGCTCAGCATGATGCAACAATTCATGACTCACATTGTTTTGAGAAAATAAATAATTAATCTCTAACCTTATTAACCTAACTCTAAACAAAAGGAGGAGAGAGAGGGAGTCTAGAGAGGACTAGAGAGAGACAAGAGGTAACACCTGAATTTGGTAGGCATTTAGAGAAGAAATTTTATACCACCAAATTCATGGTGTTTCAAACCTATCCCCCTTGAAAAGAATCTCGCCCTCGAGATTCAGGGTTGGCTAGCAAAGAGTTCAGGGTACTTGGCTTTCAAATCATCTTCTCTTTCCCAGGTTGCTTCTTCCTCTGAGTGATGGCCCCATTTGACTTTAGACATCCTGATGGTGCTTCTTCGAGTGATTGTGTCTACTGTCTCCAGAATCTGAGTGGGCCTCTCAATATATGTCAGATCTTCTTGAACCTTAAGATCCTCGGTTGGCAATTACTCCTCTGGCACTCGCAAGCACTTCTTCAGTTGAGGCACATGAAACACATCATGCACGGCTGATAGACTTTCTGGTAAGCTGAGTTGGTATGCCACTTCTCCATGTCTTGCTTTAATCTGGTACGGTCCGATGTATCGAGGTGCTAACTTGCCCTTGACTTCGAACCTTTTGATTCCTCTAATGGGTGACACCTTCAAGTAGACATAATCTCCTACCTCAAAACTCAATTATCTTCTTCGGGTGTCAGTATAGCATTGCTGCCTGGACTGCGCTATCTCCAGATTCTCTCGAACTATCCTGATGTTTTCTTCGGCCAAAATATCTGGACTGAACACCTGCCTTTCTCCGGGTTGGTCCCATTGCAACAGAGTTCTACAATTACTCCCATGGAGTGCTTGGAATGGTGACATCTTCAGACTGGCCTGATAGCTGTTGTTGTAAGAGAATTTTGCATATGGTAGCCTTTTGTCCCAACCTAACTTGTCTTGTAATGCACAAGCTCTCAACATATCCTCAAGAATCTGGTTGGTTCTCTCTGTCTGACCATATGTCTGCGGGTGATAAGCTGAACTAAACTTCAAATGCGTGCCCAAAGCTTCATGCAACTGCTGCAAAAAATGAGAAGTGAATTGGGTACCTCTGTCAGATACTATCTTCTTTGGAACACCATGTAGGCATACAATTCGAGACATATAGTTCTGCCAACACTGCACTGTTATAGGTGGTCTTGACTGGTATGAAATGGGCCGCCTTTGTCAAACGATCCACTACTACCCAGATGGAGTCATAGCCAGCTCGAGTGCGAGGCAAACCGACTATAAAGTCCATCCCAATCTCATCCTATTTCCACTAAGGAACATGCAACGACTGCAACACACCTGTGGGTCTCTGATGTTGTGCCTTGATTCTCTGACAACTGTCGTATACAGCCACATACTCTGCTATCTCCCTTTTCATTCCATACTGCCAGAATCTTTTCTTCAGATCTTACATCTTTTCGCTGCCAGGGTGTATGGAATACGTTGTCTCATGAGCTTCCTTGAGAATTAGTTCCCAGATCAATTTGATGTCGGGAACACACAGTCTATCCTTGAACCATACCACTCCTTCTACGTCTTCATGGAAGTCTTTGCCTTTCCCATCTATGATCAACTGTCGAATCTTGTTGATCTTCTCATCGTCTTTCTGACCTTTCCTGATATCCTGCTCTAGAGTGGGTTCTAGCTCAACTGTCACTCCTTGAGTGTTGTTTAGAAATCCAAGACTCAACCTGTTGAATTACTTTGCTAGCTCGTACGACATTGGGTGAGCGGCTATCATGTTGAATTGGCTCTTTCTGCTTAAAGCATCTGCAACCACTTTAGCTTTGCCAGGGTGCTAATGTATCTCCAACTCATAGTCTTTGATTTGCTCCAGCCATCTTCGCTGCCAAATGTTTAGCTCTGACTGGGTGAATATGTACTTGTGACCCTTGTGATCTGTGTAGATATCACACTTCTGCCCATACAAACAGTGCCTCTAGGTCTTCAGTACGTGAACCACTGCTACTAGCTCTAGATCATGAGTGGGGTAGTTCTTCTCATGAATCTTCAATTGTTGGGATGAGTACTCCAGTACTGTCACACCCGTTTATTGGAAGACAAACCGAATGAAAACCATGTACGTGCCAGGATCAGAAATTCACGTACACAACGATTACATAAATGACTCATCATAACACAATGCTTCGAATACAATAAAGAATAAGTAATCATATTAAAGACTAGAGTCATTTACATAATATAAATCAAAGTACATAGAATCGAAATGTAGCCAACATAAATAAACCCACCACATGCAGCTGACTGGGGGAGGTCGCTAGCCTAATCCTCAAACTCGTCGAAGTCCTGGAACTCCTGGAGATCCGCCTCGACGCCTTCTTCTTTACCTGAGCATAGGTTGCACGAAAAGCAAACTGGTGTTTTGTGAAAGCAAGGGTGAGTACACATCAACGTACTCAGCAAATGTCCCGTTTGGCTGTAGTGGACTAGCTTTATGTGGGGTTAAGTCAAGCAGTTGCTTTTAGTTGGTCAGGTTATTATTACTAGTAGAAAGCCAGGTTTTAGCATTAACCCAAGTTCTTAACCCAAAGTACCCTTTCCAAACGGAAAGAATACCACTTACCATTACCATAATCATAATAAAAAACCATCATCCTCATCACCACCTATAAACCAACCATCTCTGATCAAAGTATCTCTAATCAAAGAGGATCCCAAGGCCGCTCATAACCGTGAGTACGACTGATATATCAGTTTCTAACCCTCTGCAGAGGTCGCACACTTTACCCACAAGTCGTGATTCCCATTCTGTCCGAAGATCATGACTCTCCATTGATCACTACCAAGGTGACCTAGCAGGGTCTCACTACGTAGCCTTTACAAAGATTTCCCAGAGGTCATAGCCGCCCGTTAGGTTTCTCCAGTTTGATAAACACAGTACATCTCTCCAAAGGACTAACAAAACCAAATCAAGAACCTCTGCAACCAGCCTCGGCAGAGCAAGTACTATGCCCGGACCCCATTGACGGCCCTACGGTGAAGCCAACTACTCCTCTGGTTCCTCTAATTAATCAGCTAAGGGTGTCCCATTCCACCCTCATGGTTGCACTATTATCCCGGGTTGTCACTCCCCAAACAGGTCCTTACGGAGGGGTACTCAGGAAACAGCCTGAGCCCCCTAAAGTATCACAGGAACATCATCGGGATAACATCATCGTATCATAATATTCACATCATGTTCTTTGATTATAGTAAAGCAATAGCGTAAAGCTAACAATGATAACCCAAAAGGTAAACAAGGATAAGATAAATAGAAAGCTAGTCAATCCTTAGGTTTCAATTAAGTAATGCGGGACAGTGAATTATAAGTAGATAATACATAATGGGTTAGAGGACACTTGCCTTCACCAAACAGATGCTCAGGGTCTTCAATCTCGTAGAACTCGAAGAGTTTTGATCTCTTGGTCGCCAACACTTGATCATCAATTCCTTGGAGCGCGGAAACGAATCGCGATCTATTCGCAACGCGAAGCGACGACAAACAGGCACAAGCAAACAAACATATATATATATATATATACATATATATATATATATATATATATATGCATAAGGATATTACACCATACAAGATAAAATGTTACAAAACATGCAGCATAAAATAGAGTTCGATTCTATGGTCACGCGAGGGAAAGAAACACGACGGTCGAGGCTACAGTCGAGGAGTTAGCGCGTTTACGTTAAACAAATATTAGATATAACATTTAATCTGACATTAACAAATATAAATGTTATACATCAGTTAGTTCGATTAATCTGCTACACTAACGAATGTCAGTTAATTAAATAATTTAATTAAAACAAGAGATCCTAAGCGAGATGAATTTATGACGCGTGAAACAGCACGACAGCGTGCAAACGACGCGCAGACACGTGCGACATAGTACGCTGACGACACACGAAAATAGCGCATGCGACGAGTGCGGACGCGCACGAACCAGCACGCGACCACGAGCTCATCACGCACGAACAACGCGCAGACAGCACGTGAACGACGCGCAAAGCAGCATGCCACCGCGCGCGGAACAACACCCGCGACAGACAAGAATAACTGACCAGGTGACATGTTTATACTAAACGAATGTTACATAAATAGAAAGTAGTTAAATTCATATTATCTATGTTAATATTTATTATAAAAGCCCAAGTTGAACACTACACATTTAACCTGATTGGAATATTAATCTAATAAATATAAACCGAGCGAGTCCTAAGTTAAGTATCTAAAATATATGACCCGACAGATTAACATTATTAACGTGAGTGTTTATACGCGAGAACAATTTAATATCACGCTCAAACGTCGCGCGACACACGTGATTGACACGCGAGATACCCGCGAAAGGCGCACGACAACGTGTGCGAACAACACGCATGACGCTCGCGAACGACACACGACGACCCGTGCGACACAACACGAACCAGACGCACGAACAACATGACGACGATGAGCTCTACGCATGCGAACAGTGCATAGGCAGTGCGACGACGCGCACGACTCACGAGAGTCGCTAACAGACATCGTGTTTATTCTAAACACTAAATAGGTATTAAATACCACATCTAAGTTGTTAAAATCACATTACCACATATTTACAATCGCCTAATTAAAATCATAATTTTAATCCAATTGAGTACTCAGTTTACTGACCGACAATTAAATAGGAAATTAACTAGCGCAGGGGGATAGACGAGGTAGACGGGGGGAGGAGTAGACGGGAGTCATCTAGGGGGTAGATGGATGTCATCAGGACCCTGACGACACGTTGCGCGTGCACGAAACAATGCGCACAACAGCGCACGATACGCGCGAGTCAACACGACTACGCGCGCAAATAGCACTCTGACGCGCAAACAAGAACTATTACATAGATGTCGCCTCTATACTAGACAAGTATTAAATTTAAGACATTAGTGTAGTCATTAATCATACTATCATATTGTTCAGATAAAGTTAGTTTAGTGGTGGGGTTAATCATTATATGGTGTTAAGTCTATAAACTTAAGTACTCCAACTTTTATTAGAGTCTATTATCTTTAATTTATTTCTATTAGCGTTCCAATAACATTAATTCTAAACTAGAGATCAACTATTATTTGGGACATAAAAACAGCAGGGGAACATTGTTTTAAACAGGTAGATAAAAACATTATGAACATTTTGCAATTTGAAGCACCTAATTTGGAGTTCATATGGTGAAGTTATGAATTTTACAAGATTAGAGATTAAAAATACTCTTTAAATACTTATTCTTGATTAAATAAAAGGTCTGAGGACCTAACTGCAAAATACCAGGGGCTCGGGTGAAAGAACCAGGGATGGCAGGTTAATTTCCAGAAAACCGAGGGTCTCTTTAAGAAATTTGCACGGGCGAAGGGGTATCGGGCTCCCTCGGCCGTTGGATCTTGGATCGACGTCAGAGATTAGATCAGCGGGCGGGCGCGCGAGCACGAGGGGGCGCGAGCGGCTGACAGGCGGGGCTGCGCGGGCAGGGGCTCGGGCGCGGGCGTCTGACAGATGGGGCCCAGTGACAAGAAGACAGGGTGCGGGGGCGGCTCTGGGTCGTCAGATTTCCAGGCGGACGGTTAAGATTAGACTCGGGTTATTTAAAAAGGAACCGTCCGACCTGAGATGGACGATGATGATCGGGCGGCCGGCTTCGACCCTCTTCTCCGGCCAGCAGAGGTGGCCGTGCCCGTACCCGCGGCGGGGAGCTCGCCGGAGACATGGGGCGCGGGGGCTCCGTGGGTCCTAGGGCAACCGGGATGGTCTGGGGAGGTTGGGGAAGGCGCGGGGAACCCAATGGCGAGGGCTAAGTCGCGATAGGGGCACTGGAGGGTGACGCCCCACGGCGAGGTGGCTCGGCGGCGGCGCCAACCGACTCCGACGAGAAATCAAGCACAGCATAGAGCATGGGAGGGAAAAGGAGAGGGCAGGGGAGGTTCCTTACCTCAAGGAGTACCCCAGGAACCTCTCGGTGGCGGCGAAGGCGCGACGGTGGCTCGGTTCGACGGCGGCGGCACCGGGACTATGTGGAGGATAGCGGGTGAGCGCGGGCAGAGGAAATAAGGGAGGGAGAGGTGAAATTGGAGTGTGTCCCGAGTTGCGGACGTCGAGGCAGAGCTCACCGTGGCAGAGGGCACGGTAGGGCTCCGACGTCGACGGGGAAATGGGCTCGGGACGGCAGCGGACAACGACGGCTCCTCCCTGGCATGCACGCAGCGCAGGGTGGGGGTTGAAATGAGGCTCTATAGGTGTGCAAATGAGGGAGGGGGAGAGTGAGTGGGGCTCTGGGGTCTCATGTGGCCGAGGGTGGGGTGGTTGCGAGCTCGATGCGCGACGTGGGCGCCGAGTCCTCGACGTGCGCGCAGCGAGGGAGGGCGGTTACGAGGGGACGAGGGAGCTGACAGAGGGGGCCCACGGGCAGAGAGAGAGAGGGCGGGCGCGAGCGCGGCGTAAGTGGCAGCGCCGACAGGGCGGGCCCGTCGGGACAGAGAGAGAGAGGGAGTGGGCGCGCGCGGGGTGGGCCGGCTGGGCCGAAAGGCTGAGGGGGAAAGGGGTCGCGGGCCACTTTACTCTTTTCTTTTATTTCGAGAATTGTTTTCCCTTTTCTTTTTATTTACTCCATTTGACTCAAATCCAAATATGCCACAAATTCAAATTAGCACCCTCAAGCATATGCATCAAACAAAAGTGGAGTTTAGGGTTCAGCATGATGCAACATTTCATACTCCCTTGGAGTTTAGCCTACTAGATTATAATTACATTTACAAATAAAAATAACCACTCTTCTTCTATAGAAAACAGAAAGAGGAGATTGGGGGAGATGAGAAGAGAGGAGTAACACCTAAATTTTTGAATATGAGCAAAGAAATTTTATACCCCCAAATTCAGGGTGTGACAAGTACTCTCCCTTCTTGCATTAACACACATCCCAATCCGGTGTACAAAGCATCACAATATACTGAGAATGACTTGTGAACATCTGGCAGAATCAATACTGGTGTTGTTGTCAACTTCTTCAATGTCTCAAAGGACTCTTGGCACGCTGGGGTCCACTTGAACTCAACGTTCTTTGCTAGCAGGGCTGTCATTGGTCTGGCAATCTTGGAGAAACCTTCAATGAAATGCCGATAGTAGCCGGCCATTCCAATGAAACTCTTGATTCCCCAGACATCTTTTAGTGCTTTCCAATCCAGAATAGCTGCTACTTTCTTTGGATCCACAGTTAATCCCTCTCGGTTTATAATATGACCCAAGAACATGACTTCACTGATCTAGAACTCGCACTTGCTCAGCTTGGCATACAACTAACAATCTCGTAGCCTCTGTAGTACTTTCCTCAAGTGCTCTTCATGCTCTTGCTCATTCTGGGAATATATGAGGATATCATCAATGAACACCACTATGAACTTGTTAAGATAGTCCATGAACACACTATTCATCAAGTACATGAAATAAGCTGGTGCATTCATCAAACCGAATGACATGACCGTGAACTCATATAGTCCATACTTGGTGATAAATGCGGTCTTCGGTATGTCCGAAGGCCTGATCCTGAGCTGATGATAACCTGACCTCAGATCTATCTTCAAAAACACACTGGCTCCTCTCAACTGATCGAACAGATTTTCAATTCTGGCAGGGGGTACTTGTTCATGATAGCGACTTCATTCAAATATCTGTAATCAATTCACATTCTCTTTGCCCTGTCTTTCTTCTCCACAAATAACATTGGGGCGGCCCAAGGCGAGGTACTTGGTCTGATGTAACCTTTCTCTAACAACTCATCAATCTGCTTCTTGAGTTCCACCAATTCTGGTCCGGACACTCGATAGGCTCTCTTGGAAATAGGGGTGGTGCCTGGTAAATCCTGGCAAACGCAACTTTCCATTCAGGTGGCAAGCCTGGTAAATCCTCGTGAAACACATCCGGGAATTCTGATAGTACTTTGATAACTTCTGATGGCTCAATTTCCTCAATATGGGCGGTGACTTGGTGACAACTTTCTTTCCTATGTCCAGACAAGACCAACTCCACTAACACTTCCTCTCCTGATAAGGATACTAACTTCACAGTCCTCTTGTCACAGCTATGGCTTGCTTGATATTTGGGTAGCCAATTCATCCCTAAGATGACATCTATGGTTACATATCTGTTACCCATTACTATTAGAGCATCAGGGAACTTTATCCCCCTTATTTGAACTCTTGCACTGGGGCAAAATCTATCTGTTTGGGTTTTCCCACCAATTGAACTAACCCTCATAGGTGGATACATGGGTGCTACTGGTATATTGTGTGATTCTACCCATGATGTAGTCACAAAAGAATATGTTGCTCCAGTATCAAATAACACATTTGCAGAATGATATTCGACTAAGAACGTACCTAGTGCCACTCTTGGAATCTCCTTGACTATGTCGGCCTCCAGGTGGTTCACCTTTCCGTATTGGGCACGAGGTTGCCCACGGTTGTTGCATCCTTGTTGTGATGCATTCTGCCTGGCAGGGGCATTGAGAGCTGGCTGCTGCTGAGCTACTTTCTTTGGGCAATGATTCGCCCAGTGGCCTTGTTCCCACAATTGAAACATGTGCGGCCTCCTCCTTGTGCTAGAGCTGCTTGGTTGTTTTGGTTGGATGCTGGGGTAGGAAAGCGTGGTGTCTGGTTGCTCTAGCGCTAGTACGAATTTCCTCCTTGTTGGATGTTCTGATGGTACTGCTGCTGCTACTAAGAGAACTGCTTCTGATACTACTGCTGGTGCTGACGATAATGCTGAGCCTGATGTTGGTGCTGGTGACCTTGCCTGAACTACTGAGGTGGGTTGTCTCAGTAGCAGGGACGGCTGCTACTCCCGGCCTGAGATCCACCAATCTTGCGTTTCCTGTCCTCCATCTCCTAGCGCTTCCTTTCAGTCATTATGGCTTTGTCGATCAAATACTAGAAGGTAGGGAAAGTGTGGTTCATCAGCTGGTAGTGAAGGGGATCAACCAAGCCTCTCAGTAAGTGGTACTGCCTCTTGGCATCTGTATTAACATCCTGAGGTGCATAACGTGACAACTGTATAAACTTGTCCCTGTACTCACTAATACACAGCGGACCTTGCTTCAATGCTAGAAATTCCTCCTTCCTTACAATCATCAATCCTTCAGGTACATGGTAGCGATGGAAGATGTCCCTGAACTCCTCCCAGGTGATGGCTTTAGGGTAGGCATGGGTGGCGAGGTAGGACTCCCACCAGGACTCTGCTGCTCCCTTTAGCAGACAGGGACCATACAGAACCTTCTCACGATCGTTGCACTGAGCAGTGTACAACTCATGCTCCACGGTACGCAGCCAATCTTTGGCGTCCATGGGGTCTACAGAATGGGCAAAGACAGGGAGATGACCCCTCATGAACTCCACCCGCTTGTCTCTAGGCATTGGTGGCATCTGAGCTTGCATCTGAGGTTGAGGTGGGGGTTGCTGCTGCTGCACCTGCTGCATTGCTACTAATGTCTGGCCAATTGCTTGGACTGCTTGTGTTTGCATCAGGAACATCTACTCAATGGTCATCGAGGGTGGTGGTGGCAACTGCTACTAAGGTGCCTCATCTTGGGGTGCTTGCTGAGCACGCCTTCCACCTCTACACCTATTTTCAGACATCTGTAGAAAGCACACACACATCAGATCTAACTTTGCAGTCTTTCAGCATAAGAAAAGATATATGGAAATCTTCAAAACACTGAACAATTGACCATCTTTACTGACTCCCAAAACAGCCAAACACATCTTCTCAGATAAAGAGGAAAGTGGAAACAAATGGGTTGCCCAACTAAATAACTGACTTTATTACTAACTACACCATGTGGCAGGGGATGCCCACACCTTGGTGACAATCGTTACAAAGATCCAAATTCATTACAAATTCATCACGACAAGCATCAAAACATCTGATAAGCAAACTAAGACTAACTGAGACTAAGACACTGAATTAAGCATTATTACAGACACCGACTCTGTCGATTTATGGCTCCAAATCTATATGGGTCCCGCAGTAAGGGGTGCCATAAGCAAAGTGACCACGGCGTGGCGAGTGGTAAGGGTGCTGAATCCCGATAGAATCGGGGGAACCACCATCTTGAGAGTGGCACGCTGCGCGCTCAGCATGCAATTCCACAACCTCTGCCTGAACCTTGCCCAACTCGTCAAGGGCGTGGTCCAACTTGGTGTTGAGCACGGCAACTAGGTTGACCATGCTATTCAGCCTGGGATTGCCCTCACCAACGGGCGAGACAATCACACCTCCAGCACTGCCGGTCGAACAGCGAGGGTAGTACTTAAGGTCGAGGCCGTCAGCTACCCCGCTGAACAGCGAGGAGTACTGTGAAAGCGCACGCCGTGCAGCATCTTGCATGGCTGCCTCGACAGTATCCCTCTCAGTGATAGAATAGTGCTCTGAGAAGGCCTATGCACCCCAGAGATCATCATCCGGATGACGCACCAAGCAAGTAGCCTCCGACTGGTCTAGGTATAACCCGTGATGATGCTGGTAGACTACACAATGGTACTCAATGGACCAAGTGGGTCGGTCGAAGGCCTGACGCAGCAAGGTGTCGAGAGCATTGTGGAAGTGACACCCATGAGCGCGTTGCGAGTGATGGGTCTAGCGATCCATCCCTCCGGCTCCTGCTCCTCTAAGAGCTCCATGCTATGGCTCGAACTGCCACTGGCGTCGTCGTCGTCTCCGTCTCTGTCAGGGTATCCTCCAGCAGCCGGGATGCCCCGTGGTGGTGCAGGGTGCATCTCTGGCTCAGGCGTAGAGGAATGCTACTTTATAGACTCCACCTCCTGTTGAGGCGAGGGAAAGAGTCATGTTGCTCCTGCTCCTGGTGTCGGCGCTCCTGCTCCTTGTGCAGGTGACGATGCAGTCTCTCTAGGTGGCTAGACTGAACTGTCACCATGCGGCGCAGTGGGCGCTCCGCAAAGCGAGAGGGCAAAAAGGGGATCACTAACTTACGTGCAGTGCATCTAATATGGGCCATCTACAAAAGACATCGTAAGCACAAGAGTGAGCGTAGAACTATATGACCAATAAGAAAGCAGAAAATAAAGTGAGGTAAAAATTTTGTAAGATGAGTATATAGATAGTAATGTAACATAGAATTGGTCAAGATGACCAACTTTTGAAGTGACACCAAAGGTCAAGGTAAGGGTGGGGGTCTATAGTCCTTAGGGCGACCATTCTAGTCTAGGTTAGCGATCCTACAGTCACCAAGGCTTTGATACCATTTATGTCACACCCGATTTTGGATGGCAAACCGAATGCGAACCATGTACGTGCCAAGATCAGAAACTCACGTACACGGCCATTACATAATGTGACGGAACCTCCCAAGGTATTAGGCCCACCTACAGATGTCCTTGTCCTAAGGACCTCAAACAGTCATTCAGGTGCACATAATGACTCAACAAGTTCGGTTATCTGCATCTTCATCATATCGCCCAAGAGCACTTAACCCATCACACAGACATTGTACATAATCGGAGTAGAGAATGAGCGGAAAGGATTACAATAACATAATTTACATTCATATAAACATATAGAAAGAGTACTTATTACATAACTGGGTGTTCGAGTGCGGAACTTATTATTACATTATCGGGACGCAAAACACCCCCCCAAACAAGTTTAGTGATCTTCCTCCTGCTTCGGCACCACCTTAGAACAGAAACAGTAGAACTCCACCGTTTCATCACCTACAACAACATTGGGTTCGAAAACCTTGAGTACGGAGTGTACTTATGCAAATCTTACCCATCAAAGGAAAAAGACTCTCAAGGATATACTGGCTTTTGGGAATCAAGGTAGAGCTTAACAAGATTCAATGACTCTGTTTGCAGAAAAGCTTACTATAAGTGGATCCTTAAAAATCCATTTTTATTATCAGGTTAAGTAGTTACCAGTATCTAGAATTCTTTCTATCCTAGATCAGACACTTGACCTATGCTAGCCGTCTTTTATCATTCCCTCAGTTCACTTGATTGCTACGTGTAGGGCAGTGACCAAGTCTTCATGTCCGAGAAGTAACAGCGATCCGAATCGATTAATACCCAGCTAGGGATCTCCAACCACACGACATATGTAGCACTTAACCCTTGCATATGTCAACTTGCCACCAGGTTTCTCAAGACCAGAATGGGTTCACGCCAACCGAGAGCACAAATACACCACCGTCCAACCTCTTGCCACGGAGGGTACACGCTACTCTCGCCATCTCTCCACTCCCATAGCGTGGTGGCCTTTCTTGTATTGGTCCAACCGAGGCAAAGCTTACCCATGACGAGGCATGTGGCCAGTTAAAAGGTCCTCGATCATCAAGCCTACATCGGCTCGGTCCTTAAACGACTAAGACGGAGACACTACACTGAGACTTCCTTCTCGTGCAAGTCACCCGCCCGGTCTCGTGTTTATCTTTTAAAACCCAAAGTTTGGTACCTAACAGAGGTACATCATTTTAGATGTTGAACCCATCATGGCCATAATTGATTCACCATCATAATTCTTTTCTTTGTAAAAATTCCCATCCAATATGAAGCATCATCTTTTGTTTTAAAACAAAACATTTTGTTTTCTAAAGCCAGGCTAAGCATCAGAAAACTTGTTTGAATAAATCAGGTAACAAGGAATGGTAACCAATTTTCCAAGGAAGGGAATGCATCAATTGTTTAGCACACAACTCCTATCACCTAATGCATCAAACAAGGTGATAAAGTTTTTAAAACAACAAGGAAAGGGATATGCACCGGGGCTTGCCTTGTGTTGCAGGAGGTTCCGGGTCTACTCCACAGATGTCGAAGTAGAAGTTATTCTCGGCTGGAGAATTCTCAGCTGGAGTGACAACTTCTTCAACCACAGTGTTGGTTACTAGTTCTCAAATGCTATAGATCAAGAACAAGGCAACACAATTGTTAATGGTTAAATACCTTCGTCCTTCGAAGCATTATCTCCTTTCGGATATAATGATCTATAGATGAAGGTCATGAAAGACATACCTTCATCATTTTAGCATATATATAAATAATATTCCATGAATATGAATAAACATCAATAATATTCATGTTACATTGATACCTTTGTCTTGTCAGAAGCTGAAGATGCGAGTGTGACGCGAGAATGATTACAATCCAGCGTGAACAGTATGGGGCACTGTTCATCTATTTATAGGCACGGGACACAGCCCAGGTAAAATTACATTCATGCCTTGAAACACTTGTTTACAAGTAATTAAAACTAATAAGGTCTATCTAGTCCTTTTTCCTTCTTTGCTTGGTCTGGGCCAAAGCTATTGAGCTTCGTCTCGAGGAGTTGAGCCGAGGCTGAAGGTAACATCGGCAGGCTTTTGTATCATTTTGTCGAAGGTGTTTTTGCCTTGAGGACCTTCAGCGGAGAAGAAGACCCCCAACAGTAGCCCCTTCACGGTGCTAGATCGTTTTTCATAACGAGCTCGATCCACGAAAAACACGAAGGTTTTGGAATGCCGAAGGTCCGAAAAACACCTTCCGTGAGCTCGTTGCCGATAAATGATTAAAATATTCTGCGCCTCGGGCGGTCCACCGCTCAGCCAGTGTAAGCTGTATGGCGGTTCGCCTTCTTCCCCTGCAGCACTTTATAAAGAGATGGGTTGGTGAGGAGTTACCACAACATTCATTGCCCTCGCACTGTTGTGCTGTTAAATTTTTTTAACCATAGCCGAAGCTTTCTGCATTGCGTTTTCAAACAAGCGCTTCGTCACTTGAGATCAGCTTCGTCTTAAACAGTCTGAACACTAAAATGGCTAGAGTAAGAACCACTGCTAGGGTGTCTCGTGAGGGAGATGAGACCGAAGCGACCGAAACAGCACCAATATCATAAGTGATGAGGCGATCCGGTCTTGTTGCGTCAGAGGAGGCTATTGCCGAAGGTACCTCCATTGCTGAAGCTGAACAGGTTGTGGTTGAAGGAGGAAGTGAGAACGAAAGTGAAGAGGACAACAATATTCTGGGCCCAGCGAAACCTAGCCATATTGAATTTGGGAAATCTACTGTGACAGCAGACGACATGGTTATGATGAAAAAGCTGGGCTATTTTGGTGAAGCCGAGAGCAAGCGTGTTCGCTTTGCTGGGGAGGAGGTGGTTCCGCAGCCAAGAGAGGACGAAGTTGTTGTTTTTAAAAGCTTCTTCAAGGCAGGGCTTCGGTTCCCTCTACATGACATGATAGGAGAATGTTAAAGAACTTTGAGATATACCTTCATCAGTTAACACCCAATGCAATCGTTAGACTCAGTGTTTACATATGGGCCCTCCGAAGCCAGGGTATGAGTGCTAATGCCAAAGCTTTCTGCCGGGTAAATGAGCCACACTACCGAACTTTGGTTGCTACAACTTTGCATATCGAAAAGATACGAAGGCCCCGGCAATTGGCTATCACACTAAGTGGCTGACCGGTTGGACAAGTGAATGGTTCTACATAAAAGCAGACATGAAGAAAAGGGAGAAATTGATGACTATGGTCATGAGTCCAATGAAATTGAGCTTCGGGATGACAAGACCCTTGTGCCATATGCAACTTGGCTCCCCATGCCTATTGACCGAGGTGGAATTCAGAGTGGTAGCTGCTGAAATCAGCACTAGAGATCTAGTACAAGAATACTTGGCAAATAGGACATTTCCGACCTCTAGTGGCTGGGGAATGCCTAAGAAAAAGGAGGGGGGAAGTATGAACTTGTTCGGCTCCCTTATCGATTCAAATTTGAGAAATAGTTCAAGAAGCCATGCAAAGAGTGGCTAGAAATGATCAAAACCATGTGTAACAAAATTCTTGGAAACTATACCAAGAAGGAAGACCAATTAATGATCGCTGCCTTCGGCACCCGACCGAAACGAAGGTTGAACTGGGTGATGGATGCATTAAGCTTCGAATACCCAGATTACAAGAAGCTTGACAAAGGGGCCAAAGGGGTGAAAAGAAAAAGGATTGTCAGCATCCTAAATAGGCAAGCTGCTCGGTTAGTAAAAGAAGATGATTTTTTTTGAAGAAAACAAAAATAGCTCCAGAGCCAAAGGCAACAATCTCTAAAAAGCGAAAGCTTGACACAATGCCCTCTTCTGAGCCGAAGATATATGAGACATGAGAAGAAGCTCCTTCGATGCCCTCTGCCGCCGATGTAGCTGAAATTCTGAAGGTAATGACTGAATCCCCGCCCTTCAAGGTGCTAAGTCCTCTGGGATCAGAACTGACAAAATTTTTACAGAGGAAAGAACAGCCTGTTGGGGACTTGTTCTCAAATGCTAAGAGTTAAGAACAAGGCAACACAGAAAATGTTAAACGTTAAAGTCCTTTGTCCTTCGAAGCATTATTTCCCTTGAGATATAATGATTTTCGGACGAAGGTTATGAAGGACATATCTCCATAAACACTACATATCATAATGAAGAAGGAATTACATGGAATATAAAAGATAACATAAACGATTATGTATTATTATCAACTCATTTATATTTTATTGCTATGGGAAAAATAGAAATGACATCGGGTTACAAATATACCTTTGACTTGAAAGAAGGCAAAGGTACAAGCGTGATGCAAAAGCAAATGCCAAGTCAGCGTGAACAGTACAGGGTTACTGTTCATCTATTTATAGGCACGGACGCAACCCATGTAAAATTACACCTATGCCCTTTACATCTGCTAATAACTCTATAATAATTCATCAAGGTCTAAATAGCCTTTTCATCTTTAAGTCGGTTTCCCTTTCCGCTATCATGCCGAAGCTCTTCTACACACAGCTTCGGCTCCGCGCCGTCATTCGTACCCCTTCTGTGCTTCTTCACGTTGTAGTTTTAACTCGGGTCCGAAGATACCTGTTCACACATTGCACTCCAGAAACATTGTTAAATCATGTTTTTGAGGACCTTCGGAAGCCGAAGGCCCCCAACACAGCCTTTGGCTACAAAGGAGAAAATTAAAGAGCAAAAGAAACGACGAATTGTAAATGTAATGCAAGCAATTGAACAAACACCGCCTTCAACTTTGGCGATTAAAACAGCGATTCCTACGGATGCCAAAGCTGAAGCTGAAGGTGCTGCCAAAGCCAAAGATGCTGGTGAAGCCAAAATGATAATGTCAGATACTGATAGGCTTGTGTCAGATATATTTGCAGATGTGACTGAGGAGACAAATGTAGCTGCAGAAGAAACCATGGCCACAGTGCCAGATAAAGGAAAAGAAATTTATAATACTCCTTCGGACGAGAGGGATTTTGATCTTCGGCACCTAGGCGGTCAGGAACTGTCCGAGGAAGACAAGTTGGAACTGAAAGAATTTGCAATATCTTGCGGTTACCAGCGGGGTTGATGAGGAAATTTTAGGAGGTATTCGCGACCGCGCTAGGGCGAAGATAATCGACACTCTGTCTAAGAGTGTTGGATTCCCGAATATGGAGGCCTGCATTAGCGGTTATCGACGGAAACACATTGTCGTTAGCCTATTTTATTCTAATTTCAAGGTGAGATCTTCATCTCGATTTTTGTTATCGTCGTGATAGATTGAGTGCTCTAACTTTAATTTGTTTTGCAGAGCATGCTATTAAGCAAGGCGCTGAAAATGCAGCAAGATAGTGAGGACAGAAATCACGAAGCCATAGTTAAAGGCTTAAAGGATAAAATAAATGAACTTGAAATTGCTCTAGAAGAAAAACACATCCTACTGCAAACAGCCGAAAGTTCCCTCACAGAATCACATCCCAAAATACTAAGTTAAGCGAGAAACTGAACGAAGCTCGAACGATTTTGGACGAATGTTCATGGCGCTTCGACCAAGAGACGAAGGAACTTAAAACAAGGGTCGAAGTCGAAACTGAAAAAATACGAAGCTGTACAAGTCTGTTAAGGACCTTCGGAACAAGTGCGTAGATTTGCCACCCGGTGTGCAGACCGGCTTAAGGGGATATTCAACTCGGTTGGAGTTGTTTCTGAAAAAGTTACCCCTTCGGCCGAAGACATCCCCGGGGCCTTTGATCAGATTGAAAATGAAGTTGATGCCCTCGACGAAGTTATAAGCGGGCACAGAGATTTCTGTGCTCTGGTAGCTTCTCGAGGCACAGCTGCTGCATTTATGAAGGCTGGATGCACTCACGCCAAGACGGTTAACAAGCCAACTTTCAATCTTTCAACGTCAGATATAGTTGATATCCTAACCGAAGCCCGAAGCATAGGAAACAGATTTATTACCCAAATTTGGGCTAAGGGCGGCGTGAGCTGGCTGGGGATGAAGCTCGAAAGCTACTCAACTCAGTATGAAACTTTTACCTGTCTTTTTATCTTGGATTTCCTTTTTCAGATTTCCGATTACGTTATACCTTCGTCTGTCTGTAGGATGGTGGCGCCGAAGGTTGTTGAGTTGAAGCTTGTTCCAAAGGACTGAAGACTCTTAGATTTTCCTTTTGTAACTTTCTATAGAAAACTTAGGGTCTCTTTGCATTATTTGGCAAAAAATTGTAATTGTGAGTTGAACAAAATATTGTACGAATTTTTGAATACCTTGTAATATAATTTTACCTTTTTGCTCCTTTATGAATTGCTTTGATATGGACGAAACCAACATTTGCAATCTTTTGAGCCGAAGGTGAAAAACACTTTCCCTCCTTTTCGTTCACATCGAAGCATTTTTTTATTAAAGACGAATTACCTCCATATGCCACGAAGTTTTATATGAGACGAAGCATCTTCGTTTTCGACGAAGCATTTTGTCACCGAAGACAGGCATCTTCTGTCTTTCCTGTTAGTACTTTATGTCATGATGATGATGATCCTACGAATGACTAATGAATGTTTGTATGAATGCAAAAAATGATGTGATGAGCTATGCAAATGTATGCCAAAAACACACCCAGACTCTGCATCCCTCTAGGAACGACTTTGGAGTCTCTTCACCTTTTTCTTAGGTGGTATTTCAGCTCTACATCCCCTTAGGAACAACTTTGGAGCTAAGCTCTACATCCCTTTAGGAACGACTTTGGAGCTTCTTCATCTTTTACTTAGGTGGTATCTTGGCTCTGCATTCCCTTAGGAATGACTTTTGAGCTTTGGAACTTACTCTGCTCCCTTAGGAACGACTTTGTAGCTTCTTCACCTCTTAGGTGACATTTTAGCTCTGCATCCCTTTAGGGACGACTTTTGAGCTTCTCCCTGTCCTTTTTGCACTCGATGGTGGGAATCTTGATGTTACAATTTACATATGGGGGAATTTTGCTCTTGTATTGCATAGTCCTAAACAAAGAATGAAAATTACAACCTATGGCCCCGTTAAAAACCTTTCTCCCCTCTTGAAAGGAAATGGGTGCCATAGAAAAAATAAGAAAATTACATTGTTTACACATAATATCTTCGAAGCTCATCTGCATTCCAAGTTCTTGGAATGTCATTTCCGTCCATGTCTTTCAACCTGTAAGAGCCAGGTCTTGATGAAGATACAACTAGAAAGGGTCCTTCCCACTTAAGCTGAAGCTTCCCCACTGTATCAGGGTTGGCCACCCTTCGAAGCACCAAATGACCTGGCTTGATGTTTTTCAATCTTACTTTTCTGTCACGCCATTTGACTATTTTGGCCTAGTATTTATTAATGTGCTCTATGGCTTGAAGTCTGGTCCCTTCTATGGTATCCTTTGTTATTTGGCAGTCACCTTCGTCCTCTGTCGAAGCTAAAGTTCTTATTGAACCCGTTCTTGCTTCTTCTGGTGTAATTGTGTAACACCTCAAAATCTCATTTTGAGAATTATGTAAAATTTTCCCCTGATGTTGAGTTAAAATATATTTTTCATAAGAATTACCTTACCTTTGAAACTATACATCCTAAAACAATGTTTCCAGGAAAAGAAAGAAAGAAAGGAGCTCAGTAATAATTTGTTCCTTTGATAAATCATATCTTCTAGACTTTACTCTTAAGGATCTTTTAAAACTAGAACTAAATTTCTTAAAATACATATTTTGTGTGCACATTTAAAAGCATAAGCATAAATGAATGAGATGAGAAATAAATAACATAAAATTATATTTTGCATGCGAAGGTGTTGTTATAATGATGCATATGAATGTGAATCCTGAACCTAGATTCGAATTTGAATTCAAAATAATTGCATCATGCTAGAATTTTGGATGAGCATTTAAAACACATAATTGAACTCAAGTTTGAAAACTAGAAATGGGAAATGGAAATGAACAAAAAAAACAAAACAATTCTACCTCACCTGGGCCAAAATTGCCCCATGCGGCCCATCTCCCTTGCTCTACGCAGCCCAACCAGCCGAGCTCATGCTCGTACTCACCGCCTGGCGGGTCCCGCCTGTCAGTCGGCCTCTGCGCCCACCAAACCCGCTATCTCTGGCGCTGGAATGTGGGTCCCACATGGCAACTCCACCATCTTTATCGAGTCGCACCAGATCACAGAGAATCGCACCTGAACGGACTCCGTCTTCTTTGCTGGATCTGCGCGAAGCTTAACAACCCTCCCTCCGGTGATCTTGGTGGTTGTTACAACTGCCGCATCCGCCGGCTACGCAACCACGCAGGCTCAGGACCATATAAATACAGGCGTCACGAGCAACGAGCATCGTGCAGCGCGAGCAAACACATGAGAGGTGAGAGAGAGAGAGAGAGAGAGAGAGAGAAAATGTGTGCCGCTATGGGTGATTCTTGTATGACGGCATCGAGTCCTCGGTATTCGGTCGCGTGGGGATCGCCAGGTCGTGTGGGAGCTTCGGGGGTCATTGATACGGCGTGGGAGGCCTTGACCCTATGGTGATTTCACGCCGGAGTCGCACAACCTCGTGGATCCGCAACCTGGCGTCGAGAGCTTCCCTGCCAAGATAATCCATGGTGAGTATGATCTTAAACAATTCACCGTACCCATAGCTGCGTGTATCATCTCGCGAACCGACGTTTTTGGCATCAAGGCTGCGGATTAGATTGCAGTTCATGGCGCTGCCGCCGTGGCTCGTCGGTGCCTTGGCTGGCCGCAGTCTGGGGTGGAAGACGACGGTCCCTGACCATTGGCGGACTGATGAACGTACCAGATCAAGCGGCGAGTACCCCTTCAGCCCATTGACGGTAGCCGTTGGATCTGTGATGGATGCACGCGATTAAATCTTGGGTGTACCGGTTCAATTCTTAATCCTGGCCATTGATTCAGATCGGGTGGCTCCGTGTCGACCTCTGTTACTTAAATCTGGGTCGTCGATTAGAGATCTGATGGCCAAGCTCACTTACCGCTTCACGATCTATTCTGAACCCTTGGATTTTGATCATATGGATCTAAACGCACAATACCCCTTCGTCGTGGCTTATTTGTTAAAGAGACCTCGTATTCTTCTCTAATTAACCCGCAGTCCTTCCACCTTTAAGAACCATAATAAACAAGTCCTAGATTTTGTCAACGGAACCCTGGGTTATCGGTTATTTGAAACCGCAGCCATAATCTCATTTAAATAAACATGGGAATTAAATTTTAAGCATAAAACTAATAATAAAACAACCTAAGACTTGTTTATGCATAACTTCTCTGTTTTATATCTGGTTTAATTCGTTCAAATTGTGTTAGCTTCATATAAATATTTGCTACATTGTTACAAACATTATTTTGTCATATTGCATACTTTTATAGTTAGATAGTTATTTGCCCTATATATATAGTAGATTAATCTTTTTCTCAAAGAACTCTGACTATAAATATAAGTTCAACAATAGAGGATCTTTAATAAAGTTATAATTTAGATTAAAATTGAATTAACTATGTCTTAGATTATTTTTCTCACATAATGTATAAAATCAATCTAAGACCTAGTGTTAATTATTTAATCACTCAAAACTTTCGAAAACCATATATGCCTAACCATAGCTCCGAATTTAGTGGTTCTCGAATCCACGATCTCGTAGCAACACGTAGAATATTAGTACACAGTTTATTCTTATGTTTGTTGTGATGTTAGTTCTGCCTATACCATGTTTGTTTGTATTGCTACGACTAGCGTGAGGTCACGAGTCATCTGAAGAGCAAGTTGGTACCTGGAATCTCAAGTCCCAGGCAAGTTGTGCCCTTGATCACTTCTTTTTACCCAGTCATATTCTGATTAATCATAATGATCTGCATAGGTTAATTTTGATGGGACCCAATAGGTTACCCTAGTTTGATTATCTTTATACCTTGACTCCACTAAACTTTTTGGGTAGTACCTGCTATTGCTTTATGTGGTTTTGGGTATGAAGATTACACTATTCATGATTATACTTTTGTTATCAGTTGTTATTTATTGTTCATGTTAAGATCATTATGTTAATTGGAACATGGAGAACCACCCGGGAAAACAGTGCTACCACAAGGGTTTATGGACGCCCTTGGCTGATTAACTAGGAAAGCTAGTGGATGATTACCTTACCCGAAAGGGGCAAGGGCAGTAGGGGAGTGGTCAGTGTAGGGAGGTCCTTGGTTGATTTTGCTACGATGGCGGTCAGTCGAGGGACTCCTGCACTGGAGCTTCCTATAAACTGTAGCGGGTTTTCTGAAGCTAGTGGAACTTTGTAAAGGCCTCGTAGTGTTACCCTGCCTCACCTCCTCGGTAGAGGTGTATGGGATTGGTCGTCTCTTGGCAGATGGGTAACATGACTTGTGGGTAAAGATGCGCAACCTCTGCAGAGTGTAAAACTGGTATACTAGTCGTGCTCACGGTCATGAGCAGCTCGGACACTCACATGATTAAATTATGGAACTTAAACTCAATTTGTCATATGCATTGCATCGCAGGTGAGGTTGTTACTTTTGTTCTGCTACTTAATTGGGTTGGTATTTACTTATACTTAGTAATTGCTAATAAAATTTTGACCAACTTTAAAAGCAATGCTCAGCTACAACCATCCTCTTTGGCAAGCCTTACACTTCATGAGCTCTCACCTTTGGCGAGTTCATGGACATTATTTCCCACAACTTGTTGAGCGATGAACGTATGTGAGCTTACTCTTGCTGTCTCACACCCCCCACAGGTCAAGAACAGGTACCACAGGATGAGGCGTATGGAGGATGCTGAGATGTGTTCGTGAGAGGTCTAGGCCGTCATCTCCTAGTCAACTTTGGGTTGCTGGACCGTTGTCTCCTTATAATGTAATTATTTATTTTGTATAGAACTCGTATTATATAGTAAAGATGTGACATTCGATCATGTGCCATGATTCATCATATGTGTGAGACTTGGTCCCAGCACACCTGGTGATTATGTTCGCGCCCGGGTCTTGGTGCCCCGAAATCCGGGTGTGACAGAAGTGGTATCAAAGGAATGCTGACTGTAGGACGAAACCTAGATTGAACTGAACAACCATTGTATACTTACCTTTGCTACTCTGGTTCTTTTCTAAACTTATCTTAATCTTTTCTCATCTATTTCCGCTTTACTCTGATTAATCCTACCTTTTCCTTCTAAAGACAAATGTGGATTTCACACTTTGAAATCCTGCACCTAAAGTGACCTTTAGGAATAGGAGACCTAATCCTGTGAAACAAAAACAAAATTATTTTTGTAGGTATCTATACATTTGAATGTTTGTTCTTGTGATACTTGTCTGATTTGGATCTTTGATTGAGTGTGATGGATTGTGGATTAATGTCCACGATTACATCTGCATATACATATAGGCATAAATATGTATATATATAAGATAACTAATCAATTTAGATTGTCCCTCATTAAAAAAATATCTAGCTTAACAGACTCACCTTATCTTAAAAGATTCTATCATATCTTAATAATATATATCCTACCCTGGTAGATCTATCTAGCCTAAACTAGTCGAATCTAGTCACATCCATTCTAATCTAGATTTTATCTAATCTATTATGATCTAATCTAGAGTAAGTTACTTAATGCTGGTACACAAGATAAGACCATACCCCCATGCACTTGAAACTAAATTAGTGCATTAAAACAACCCAACTAATAGAGTCATGATGGATTGCATAATCTATCAACCCCCACCTAAAACAAACTTTTGACCTATATCATGTAGGCTATCTCCTCCATATCTATCTTAACGATATTCCCCAACTCCGATAAAATACACTAACCTTGAATCAATGAGACTAAGACCCGAAAAGGACAAGACCAACATCGTCAAGGAAGGAGAGAAGTCAAACTCAATCCTCAGATACATTACCACTTAACACGGAATTCTTTCCCATCATAAACTTGCTTACCCTAGGCTACTCTTGCCCTAACCTATCTTGCATCCTACACAATAAGGTGACTATACATATATATACCCATGCTTTCATAACCACTTTCTAAATAACATGAAACTTATTCATAAACTAATTAGAAATTAAAGGCTAAACTATAAATAAAGCTTTTTACATCCCTGTCCTTACAAATCTCGAGGACGAGTTTTCTTTTAAGGGGGGTGTTGGGGACTTGTTCTCAAATGCTATGAATCAAGAACAAGGCAACATAAAATGTTAAATATTAATGCCCTTCGTCTGATGAAGCATTATCTCCCCAAGGATTTAATGAACTTCGGACGAAGACCATGAGCGAAATATCACGAAGGTCATACCTTCGTGATCAAACTTATAAAACAACATGACATAAAATATAAAAACATGAAGTATTAGAGAGAGAAATGCCTTAGATAGACCACATTATTCACATATTTTATTATATGAATTTAAATATCAAAACATAATGTTTAGGCATATTTATACCTTGGCCTTGACAGAAAACAATAATTCCAGAGCAATGTGTTTGCAATTACAGGATTCCGTGAACAGTAAAGGAATATTGTTCACTATTTATAGGCACATGACACAGCCTGTAAGGGATTACAATCATACCCCTTATAAAAGTTTACAACAATGACTCAGACCCTTATGGACTAAAAGGTCATTCTATCTTTAAGTCGGTTCGATCCTTCATCTTCGGATACGTTATAAAACCGAAGCTTCATGAGTGGTAGCTTCGGCATCACGTATAAGCAGCTTTAGCCGAAGCTGATTCTTACTACAGGACCTTCGGCGACGAAGCATGGTCCCAACAGTAGCCCTTTCGCGGTGCTAGATCGTTTTTCGTAACGAGCTTAATCCGTGAAAAAAGTCTCTTAGGCTTCGGGAAGCCGAAGGTCCGAAAAACACCTTCCCTGAGCTCGTTGTCGAGAAACGATATAGTTTCCGAGCGCGGAGTGGTCCCACCATGCAGGTTCACTTTCTTGGTTTTTGCGGCCAACCGTTCAGTGGGTGCGAGCGACTGTTTGCCCGGTGTAAAAATCTTGACGATTCACCTTCTTACCTGCAGCACTATATAAACAGACAGGTAGGTGTGAAGTTACCACAGCATTCATTGCTATTGCACTGTTTCGCTGCCAAAAATTTAACCATAGCCGAAGCTTGATTTTTGCATTCAAACGAAGCTCCAGTTTGGATTGTGCTTCATCACGAGAAGAGCTTCGGAAAAAAGGTTATTAACTTCCAAGAAAATTTTCAAGAAAATTTAAAATCAAATGGCCAGAGTACGCTCTACTGCTAGGGTTGAGCGTGATGGAGACGAGACCGAAGCCGTTGAAACTGTTCCGATTTCTGAAGCAATGAGGCGTTCTGGGCTGGTTTCATCAGAGGACACACCTGCTGCCGAAGCAACACAAGCTGATGTTAAAGAAGCTGGTTCCGAAGATGAGTACAGCTGCGGGATGCCAAGTAAACCTAGTCATTTGGATTTTGGAAAGTCCACCATCTCTGAAGCTGATCTTCCCAAAATGGTGAAACTGGGCTACTTCAGTGAAGCAAAAAAGGAGCTGATTCGTTTTGGCGGAGAGGAAATTACTCCGAAGCCGGAAAAGAATGAGGTTGTAGTGTTCAAAAGCTTCTTTAAAGCAGGATTATGATTTCCTTTGAATGGGATGATTGCTGATGTTTTGAAGAAGTTTGGGGTTTACCTTCATCAGCTGACCCCTAATGCTATTGTTGGATTAAGCGTTTATATTTGGGCCCTTCGTAGCCAGGGAGTGGAACCGTTCGGTGAGGGTTTCTGCTGAGTTCATGAACTACACTGGGGTTTACCTTCATGAGCTGACCCCTAATGCTATTGTTGGATTAAGCGTTTATATTTGGGCCCTTCGTAGCCAGGGAGTGGAACGTTCGGTGAGGGTTTCTGCTGAGTTCATGAACTACACTATCAGACTAAAACCAGAGGAGATGGTCTTCATGAGAATTTTGGATGTTACAACTTTGCTTATCGCAAGACTACGAAGTTTCCAGTGATAAGCTACCGAAGCAAATGGCCAGCCGGATGGAAGTTTGAATGGTTTTATGTCAAAGTTGATAAAGATGAAGATAAATTGGTCCAGAGTCCGCTAGAGCTAACCTTCGGAGAAACGAGGCCCCGATGCAACATGATAAGGGGGAGCCCGAGCCAAATTGCTTTGGCTGAATTTCGCATGATTTTAGATCATATTGGCACTAGAGACTTGGTGCAGGAATTTCTGGCTTTTAAAGTGTTCCCAACAATGAGGGATTGGGAGATGCCGAAGCTGGAGGGAGAAAAGAAAAAGGGAGAACTTGTTCGATTGCCTTATTAATACAAGTTTAAGAAACACTTTAAAAAACCCTGCCAGGAGTGGTTGGACACAATCGAGATTATGTGCAATGATATCCTCGGAAATTATTCTAAGAAAGAAGATCAGTTGATGACTGCAGCCTTCGGCACTCGTCCGAAGCGAAGATTGAATCGTGTGCTAGATGCCTTGAATTTTGATTACCCTGATTATGAGCAACTGGGCGGAGATGCCGAAGGCCCGAAGAGAAAGAGGATTGCCAGCGCCCTGGACAAAGAAAGCACCAAATTGGCTAAAAAGGAAAAAGAAATTTCTGAAAAACTGAGCCCTGAGCCGAAGGTAGCTGTTCCAAGGAAAAGAAAAGCTACATCTCCAAAACCTGCATCTCCAAAACCAAAGACATCGGCCCGAGAGGAGGAAGCTCCTGCGACACCTTCTGCTGCCGAAATGGAAGAGATTCTGAAGGTAATGACTGAACCTTTGCCTGTCAAGCTAAGTCCGCTGGCGCCAGAACTGACGAAGTTTTTTCAGAAGGGCAAAGAAGCTTCGGCAACAGAAAGTCCCGCAAAGCCGAAAAAACGAAGAATTATCCAAGTGGCAGATGTCATTCATCAGACATCACCACCGACATCGGCATAAAAAATTATCACTGCCGAAACCACAGCCATCGGAGCCGAAACCACCGGAGCCGAAACCGGGGGAGCCGAAGCCACCAGAGCCGAAGCCACCGGAGCCAAAGCTACCGGAGCAAGCACTGAAGCCGAAGCCACCGGAGCCGAAATTGGGACCAACGAAGATCCTAACCTGGAAACCACGCTTGATGATATTGACAATATACTTCTGAGAATGGCTGAAGAAGAAGCTGCTGTGGTTGCAGTGAACACGGCAACAGAAAAAGGAAAAGAGCAGATTGAAGACATTTTGGAGGAAGAAAATTTTAATTTTCAAGATATACTTGGACAAGAGTTATCAGACGCTGAAAAAGAAGAGCTAAAGAAATATGCTATATCCTGTGGATACAAACCAGGGTCTATGCTATTTTGTGGGGTCAATGAAGGGAAGTTGAGATGCCTTCGGAACCGAACCGAGGCCAAGGTTGTTAGGACCTTCTCCAAAAGCGTTGGCCTGCCGAAGATAGAAGCGGACCTCTGCAGGTACCAGCGACAGCATATCGCCGGTAGCTTGCTCTATGCTAATTTCAAGGTAAAAACTCTCGATTTATTATTATTATTATTTTACTTTGAATTAAGTTGTTTTCTGACGAAGGTTGTTTTGGCAGAGTATACTTCTAAGTAAAGTGCTGAGAATGCAACAAGATCTTGAGGATGAGAAGAACGAAGCTACCATCAAAGCTCTAGAAAACAAAGTCATAAATTACAAAGCTGCTCTGAAGGAAAAAGACTCCGTCGTTCAAGATCTTGAAATCAAAGTTAAAGATCACAAAGCTGCCTTGGAAAAGAAAGACTTCGTCATTCATTCTATGGAAGGTTCATTGGCTGAAGCCCAAGCCGAAAATACCAAATTAAACAATGAATTACATATAAAATCAGAAAAGTCTGAGCAGGAAAAGAAGAATCTCGAAACAAATCTCAAGACCGAAATCGAGAAGAATTCAAATTTGCAAAAATCATTGAAGGAGCTTCAGGAGAAATGCTTAGATTTCGGGAGCCGATGTGTGCAGCGGCTGAAGGATGTGTTTCACTCAATTGGATCCAGCTCTGATAAATTTACACCTTCAGCTAAAAACTTGCCAAGCACCTTGGAATACATTGAGGGCGAAGTTGATGCACTTGACGAAGTTATTGCTGGGCATGCTGATTTCTGCGCCCTGCTAGCTTCTCGAGGCACAGCTACCGCTTTCCTGAAGTCTGGCTGTACGCACGGAAAAATTGTAAATAGGCCAAACTTCAGCTTGTCACCGACAGATTTGGTTGACATCCCAAGCCTAGCCCGAAGCATAGGAAACAAATTTATGACCCAAATTTGGATAAACGGCGGGCGAAAAATGGCTGGTGACGAAGCTCGGAGCCACCTTAAGCCGGTGAGAAACTTATACTTGTTACTTTTACCTTCTCCTTGAATTCTGCACTTTTCTCATTCTGTTTCAATATGTACAGGATGACGAAGCTGAAGAATGACAGACTGAAGCTTAACAGTTGCTGCAAAAGGCTTTTCTGCAAAAAATTCTGGAGAAATCTTTGTAATATAATTGTAGAAAAACTTATGTAAATTTGTGCATACCTTGTAATATATCTTTTCCCCTTTATCCGTGTACAATCTGCTTTGCTGTGGACGAAATTTCATTTTTGAGCCGAAGGCGAAAAACACCTTCCCTTCTTTTCGTACACAACGAAGCATGAAAATTTTCTCTTTCTCCGAAGTTTTTCCTCATAGCCGAAGCATCTGCCTTTTCTGTATAGTATGATGATGATGATCCTATATATGTCTAAATGAATGTTTATGAATGCAAATGTCATGATGTAATGTATTGTGCAAATGATTATCCGAATGTACATCCAAAACCATAATCATAGCCTTCATTCCCTTGGGAATGACTCAAATCTTTTTGCCGTTTATTTTTCGGCTTCACCGTTTACTTTTCGGTGTATCAGCGCTGACTTTTCGCTGTAAGCCTCCCTTAGGAGCTTCTTCGCCTTTTACTTTCGGCGGAATCAGCGTTTATTTTTCGCTGTAAGCCTCCCTTAGGAGCTTCTTCGCCTTTTACTTTCGGCGGAATCAACGTTTATTTTTCGCTGTAAGCTCTGCATTCCCTTAGGAACGACTTTTGAGCTTCTCCCTATTTTCTTTTCTTTTTCCTTTGCACTCAATGGTGCGTTCTCAGCTTTTACATTTACATCTTTGGGGGGATATCGCTCTTATAGAATTGAAATAAGGAAAAGAAAAATTACATGTTGTGGCCCCATTAAAAACCTTTCTCCCCCTTTGGAAAGGAAAAGGGTGCCACAAGAAAGAATAGAAAAAATTACATCAAGCTAAACATAATATCGCCGAAGCTCGTCCGCATTCCATGATCTAGGAATGTCATTGCCGTCCATATCCTTCAATCTGTAGGAACCGGGTCTTGACGAAGATACTACCAGAAAAGGTCCTTCCCACTTCAGCTGTAATTTGCCTACTATCTCTGGGTTGGCTACTCTTCGAAGCACCAAATGTCCTGGTTCAATGTTCTTTAGCCTAACCTTTCTATCACGCCATTTTATTGTTTCAGCTTGGTATTTGTTGATGTTTTCCACAACCTGAAGCCTGATCCCCTCTATAGCATCTTTTTCCACAGAGTAATTAGCTTCAGCTTCGTCTTCTGCTGAAGCTACTATTCTTATTGATCCTGCTTTGGCTTCTTCCGGAGTTATTTCTTCGTCACCAAACAATAGTTTGAATGGTGTAAAGCCTGTTGATCTTGATATTGTTGTGTTGTGGCTCCACACCACTTTGATTAATTCGTCTGGCCACTTTCCCCTAGGCTGATTGAAGATTAACTTCATTATTCCTGTCATTATGATGGCATTAGCCCTTTCAACAAGTCCATTCGACTCCGGATGCCGAACTGATGCAAAATGGATCTTCGTGCCAATTTGTTCACAAAATTCTCTGAACGCTTCGGAATCAAACTGCGTTCCATTATCCACAGTAATAGCCTTCGGCACTCCGAAACGACAAACAATATTTTGCCATAAAAAACTTTTGAATAGTGACCGAAGTTATTGTGGCTAAAGGCTTTGCCTCAATCCATTTAGAAAAATATTCCACTGCCACTACAACATATCTTAAGTTCCCTTGTGCTGGTGGTAACGGACCTAACAAATCAAGGCCCCACCTTTGCAACGACCAAGTGGGTTGTATTAACTGGGTTAGAGAAGAAGGTTGTTTTTTATCTCTTGCACATTTCTGACAACCTTCGCACTTTTGGACTAATTCCGCTGCATCCGAAGCTGCCTTTGGCCAATAAAATCCTTGACGAAAAACTTTTCCAAGCAAAGGCCTAGATCCAATGTGAGATCCACACAGGTCTGCGTGTATTTCCTTCATCAATTCTATACCTTCGGCTCTGGATAAACACTTGAGTAATGGAGCACAGACTCCATGCTTGTACAACTCCCCTTCTATTATAACATATGGTCGAGCTCTTGCCTCTATCCTCCTGTTATAAGCTTCGTCATCTGAAAGAAAGTTACCCTGAAGGAAAGAGATGATCTCAGTTCTCCAGTCTTCACTATAGACAGGGGATATGTTGAGGACTGCTCTTTCAAGAAGTTCGATCGAAGGTGCTTTTATTGTCTCGAAAAATACTTCCGAAGGTAAGGGCAGCCCCGGTGCTGCTGACTTGGCTAATAAATCAGCATATTCATTTTCTCCACGAGGAATATATTTAACAGAAAACCCTTCAAAGGAAGCCTCAATCCTTCGAACCGTGTCTAAATATTTTTCATGCTTCGGATCCCTTGCTTTATAACTTTTGTCAATATGACCAGAAATAACCTGGGAATCAGTTTTAAGAACCGCCCTTCTAATTCCCATCGCCTTTAACTTCCGAAGACCCAAGAGCAAAGCTTCGTACTCAGCAATGTTATTTTTGCAACTGAAATCAAGTCTTGTTGCATAACAAGTTTTGACTTTGGAAGGTGCGACCAACACAGCAGCTGCTCCTGCTCCGAAGGTTCCCCAAGATCCATCGCAAAATACCGTCCAAACGTCGGCATCTTTACTCATTTCTTCTTCCTGAGCCCCTGGCGTCCAGTCAGCAATGAAGTCTGCCAACGCTTGGGACTGAATCGAAGATCTATGCACATGATCAATACAAAATTCATTGAGTTCCGCAATCCATTTTCCAACCCTTCCAGTAGCTTCTCTATTTCTCATAATATCCTTCAAAGGTTGTGAAGAAGGAACAACTATATTGTATGCTTGAAAATAATGCCGAAGCTTCCTGGAGGCCATCAAAACAGCATACAGCACCTTCTCCAATTCTGTATAATTTTTCTTTGATAAACTAAGAACTTCGGATACAAAGTATATTGGGGCTTGCTTTTTGACTTGGCCTTCAAGCTTCTCCTGGACAAGTGCTGCACTTACCGCTGAGTGCGAAGCTGCCACATATAACAACAGAGGAGACCCTGGCGTTGGTGGAGTTAGTGTTGTTAAGTCTATCAAATATTGCTTCAGCTCTTCGAAGGCTCTCTGCTGGACTGGTCCCCATTGAAAAACTTCGGCTGACTTCAGCTCTTCGAAAAATGGTAAATTTCTCTCTGCTGATCTAGATATGAATCTGTTGAGAGATGCCAGTCTTCCTATCAATCTTTGAGCCCCCTTCTTTGTACTTGGTGGTTCCATTCGAAGGATAGCTTCGATTTTATTTGGATTAGCCTCAAACCCTTTTGTTGAAACTAGGCAGCCAAGAAATTTCCCTTTCTTCACTCCAAAGACACATTTTTCTGGATTCAACTTTAAACCGGCCTGTCTAAAATTAGCGAAGGTCTCCTGCAGATCAGCAATGTGATTATCTTGCTTCGTGCTTTTTACAATGATATCATCAACATAAGTTAGCACATTTCTGCCTATCTGAGAATGAAGAACCTTCGCTGTCATTCTGCTGAAGCTTCCTCCAGCATTCTTGAGCCCCTCAGGCATCCGAAGGTAACAATATGTTCCACTACGGGTTATGAAGCTGGTTTTTGGCTCATCCTCCTTCTTCATCCAAATTTGATGATAGCCTGAATAACAATCCAGCAGACTCATAAGCTCTGATGAAGCTGCTGCATCAACTAGAGAATCTATCCTTGGCAATGGAAACTCGTCCTTCGGACAGGCCTTGTTGAGATCAGTAAAATCAATACACATTCTCCATTTACCATTGGCCTTTTTTACCATAACAGTGTTAGCCAGCCACTCTGGGTATTTTACCTCTCTGATAACTCCGACACTGAGGAGTTTTTTAACTTCATTCCGAGCACCTTCGGCCTTGTCATCAGACATCTTTCGAAGCCTCTGCTTTCTGGGTCTAAAGGATGGATCAACATTGAGCGAGTGTTCAATAACATCCCTGTTGACTCCGCAAAGATCATTGGCTGACCATGCAAAAACATCTTTGTTGTTAAACAGAAACCTTATTAAGGTCTTCTCCTGTTCTTCGGACAGTTGGGATCCCAATAGCACCTTCTGCTCTGCTATGTCCTCGCATAAGAGCATGGGCTTCGGCTGATCGGCCGAAGCAGCTTTCTCCCTTCTGAACTTGTACTGCTCACAAGCTTCAGCTCCATCTATGTTATGGATTGCTTTTGAGTCTGTACAGTTTCCTTCGGCCCTTCTGGCAGCTTCCTGACTTCCATGAATAGCAATGGGTCCTTGGTCCGAAGGTATCTTCATGCAAAGATATGCTGGATGAAGAATTGCTTCAAAGGCATTAAGAGTACCACGACCAATGATTGCATTGTAAGGATATTCTATGTCAACAATATCGAACACAACTTGTTCAGTCCTTGTGTTGTTGATAAATCCGAAGGTTACTGGCATTGTGATTTTTCCAAGTGCTACAATCTGCCTTCCTCCGAAGCCACAAAGGGGATGTGTGGCATCATGGATCTTGTCTTCGGGCTCTTGCATTTGTCTGAAGGCCTTAGCAAATATGATATCAGTTGCACTGCCTGTATCAACCAAAACATTATGGACCAGAAATCCTTTGATCACACAAGAGATAACCATAGCATCATTGTGTGGGTAATCCTTGAGCTAAAGATCCTCTTGAGAAAAGGTAATTGGGATGTGAGACCATCTTGATTTGATGAAGGGTCCTTGTACCCCTACGTGTTGTACTCTTCTCTGTGCCTCCTTCTTCTGTTTTTTGTTGGCCGGCTCTGAGCATGAACCGCCTATTATCGGGAGAATTAGCTTCGGAGCCGAAGCAGTTCCATCTTGATTCTTGATCGAAGTCATCAGCTCAAAAAGTGGAAGTGAGTTCACAGGAGGTGGGCGCCAATGTTGGGGACTTGTTCTCAAATGCTATGAATCAAGAACAAGGCAACATAAAATGTTAAATATTAATGCCCTTCGTCTGATGAAGCATTATCTACCCAAGGATTTAATGAACTTCGGACGAAGACCATGAGCGAAATATCACGAAGGTCATACCTTCATGATCAAACTTATAAAACAACATGACATAAAATATAAAAACATGAAGTATTAGAGAGAGAAATGCCTTAGATAGACAACATTATTCACATATTTTATTATATGAATTTAAATATCAAAACATAATGTTTAGGCATATTTATACCTTGGCCTTGACAGAAAACAATAATTCCAGAGCAATGCGTTTGCAATTACAGGATTCCGTGAACAGTAAAGGAATACTGTTCACTATTTATAGGCACAGGACACATCCTGTAAGGGATTACAATCATACCCCTTATAAAAGTTTACAACAATGACTCAGACCCTTATGGACTAAAAGATCATTCTATCTTTAAGTCGGTTCGATCCTTCATCTTCGGATACATTATAAAACCAAAGCTTCATGAGTGGTAGCTTCGGCATCACGTATAAGCAGCTTTAGCCGAAGCTGATTCTTACTGCAGGACCTTCGGCGACGAAGCATGGTCCCAACAGGGGGTAGGATTTGTAACACCTCAAAATCTCATTTTGAGAATTATGTAAAATTTTCCCCTGATGTTGAGTTAAAATATATTTTTCATAAGAATTACCTTACCTTTGAAACTATACATCCTAAAACAATGTTTCCAGAAAAAAAAGAAAGAAAGGAGCTCAGTAATAATTTGTTCCTTTGATAGATCATATCTTCTAGACTTCACTCTTAAGGATCTTTTAAAACTAGAACTAAATTTCTTATAATACATATTTTGTGTGCACATTTAAAAGCATAAGCATAAATGAATGAGATGAGAAATAAATAACATAAAATTATATTTTGCATGCAGAGGTGTTGTTATAATGATGCATATGAATGTGAATCCTGAACCTAGATTCGAATTTGAATTCAAAATAATTGCATCATGCTAGAATTTTGGATGAGCATTTAAAACACATAATTGAATTCAAGTTTGAAAACTAGAAATGGGAAATGGAAATGAACAAAAAAAACGAAACAATTCTACCTCACCTGGGCCGAAATTGCCCCATGCGGCCCATCTCCCTTACTCTGCGCAGCCCAACCAGCCGAGCTCATGCTCGTACTCACCGCCTGGCGGGTCCCGCCTGTCAATCGGCCTCTGCGCCCACCAAACCCGCTATCTCTGGCGCTGGAACGTGGGTCCCACATGGCAGCTCCACCATCTTTATCGAGTCGCACCAGATCACAGAGAATCGCACCCGAACGGACTCCGTCTTCTTCGCTAGATCTGCGTGAAGCTTAACAACCCTCCCTCCGGTGATCTTGGTGGCTATTACAACCGCCGCATCCGCCTGCTACGCAATCACGCAGGCTTAGGACCGTATAAATACAGGCGTCGCGAGCAACGAGCATCGTGCAGCACGAGCAAACACATGAGAGGTGAGAGAGAGAGAGAAAAAGGTGTGCCGCTATGGGTGATTCTTGTATGACGGCGTCGAGTCCTCGGTGGTTGGTCGCGTGGGGATCGCCAGGTCGTGTGGGAGCTTCGGGGGTCATTGATACGGCGTGGGAGGCCTTGACCCTATGGCGATTTCACGCCGGAGTCGCACAACCTCGTGGATCCGCAACCTGGCGTCGAGAGCTTCCCTGCCGAGATAATCCATGGTGAGTATGATCTTAAACAATTCACCGTACCCGTAGCTGCGTGTATCATCTCGCGAACCGACGTTTTTGGCATCAAGGCTGCGGATTAGATTGCAGTTCATGGCGCCGCCGCCGTGGCTCGTCGGTGCCTTGGCTGGCCGCAGTCTGGGGTGGAAGACGACGGTCCCTGACCGTTGGCGGACTGATGAACGTACCATATCAAGCGGCGAGTACCCCTTCAGCCCATTGACGATAGCCGTTGGATCTGTGATGGATGCACGCGATTAAATCTTGGGTGTACCGGTTCAATTCTTAATCCTGACCATTGATTCAGATCGGGTGGCTTCGTGTCGACCTCTGTTACTTAAATTTGGGTTGTCGATTAGGGATCTGATGGCCAAGCTCACTTACCGCTTCACGATCTATTCTGAACCCTTGGATTTTGATCATATGGATCTAAACGCACAATACCCCTTTGCCGTGGCTTATTTGTTAAAGAGACCTCGTATTCTTCTCTAATTAACCCGCAGTCCTTCCACCTTTAAGAACCATAACAAACAAGTCCTAGATTTTGTCAACGGAACCCTGGGTTATCGGTTATTTGAAACCGCAGCCATAATCTCATTTAAATAAACATGGGAATTAAATTTTAAGCATAAAACTAATAATAAAACAACCTAAGACTTGTTTATGCATAACTTCTCTGTTTTATATCTGGTTTAATTCGTTCAAATTGTGTTAGCTTCATATAAATATTTGCTACATTGTTACAAACATTATTTTGTCATATTGCATACTTTTATAGTTAGATAGTTATTTGCCCTATATATATAGTAGATTAATCTTTTTCTCAAAGAACTCTGACTATAAATATAAGTTCAACAATAGAGGATCTTTAATAAAGTTATAATTTAGATTAAAATTGAATTAACTATGTCTTAGATTATCTTTCTCACATAATGTATAAAATCAATCTAAGACCTTGTGTTAATTATTTAATCACTCAAAACTTTCGAAAACCATATATGCCTAACCATAGCTCCGAATTTAGTGGTTCTCGAATCCACGATCTCGTAGCAACGCGTAGAATATTAGTACACAGTTTATTCTTATGTTTGTTGTGATGTTAATTCTGCCTATACCATGTTTGTTTGTATTGCTACGACTAGCGTGAGGTCACGAGTCATCTGAAGAGCAAGTTGGTACCTGGAATCTCAAGTCCCAGGCAAGTTGTGCCCTTGATCACTTCTTTTTACCCAGTCATGTTCTGATTAATCATAATGATCTGCATAGGTTAATTTTGATGGGACTCAATAGGTTACCCTAGTTTGATTATCTTTATACCTTGACTCCACTAAACTTTTTGGGTAGTACCTGCTATTGCTTTATGTGGTTTTGGGTATGAAGATTACACTATTCATGATTATACTTTTGTTATCAGTTGTTATTTATTGTTCATGTTAAGATCATTATGTTAATTGGAACATGGAGAACCACCCGGGAAAACAGTGCTACCACAAGGGTTTATGGATGCCCTTGGCTGATTAACTAGGAAAGCTAGTGGATGATTACCTTACCCGAAAGGGGCAAGGGCAGTAGGGGAGTGGTCAGTGTAGGGAGGTCCTTGGTTGATTTTGCTGCGATGGCGGTCAGTTGAGGGACTCCTGCACTAGAGCTTCCTATAAACTGTAGCGGGTTTTCTGAAGCTGGTGGAACTTTGTAAAGGCCTCGTAGTGTTACCCTGCCTCGCCTCCTCGGTAGAGGTGTATGGCATTGGCCGTCTCTTGGCAGATGGGTAACATGACTTGTGGGTAAAGATGCGCAACCTCTGCAGAGTGTAAAACTGGTATACTAGCTGTGCTCACGGTCATGAGCAGCTCGGACACTCACATGATTAAATTATGGAACTTAAACTCAATTTGTCATATGCATTGCATCGCAGGTGAGGTTGTTACTTTTGTTCTGCTACTTAATTGGGTTGGTATTTGTAACACCCCAGGTGTTACCATGGCTAGAGCACACCTTGACACTAAGGACTGTGAGTTATATGAGGTAAAGGCTTAGGGCAACACATGAGAACTTGGAGATCAAGTGCTAATAAAGTTGCCAATGACATAAGAAGCATTACTCTAATCCTTGCTCACTTACTACCTTGTATAAGAGGGGAGAAGAACCCTAGACCTCTCTTAAACCCTATCTCCCAAAACCCTAGGTAAGAGGGGAAAGAGAGTGAACAAGTGAGCAAAGCATGAGTAATTTTTACCCAAACCTTAACTAATCTTGTAACCATCAATTAGGGGAGGGAAATATTGCAAAAAGACCCCTAGAGAAACCCCAATTCAAATCTCTAAGTGGAGAGAGAGCTAGAGCTCTCTATTTCCCTCTAAGTCAAATTCTAACCCTAACCCAAAGACCAACCGTGTTCACCTTAAAGATGGCGCCAAAACCACTTAGGTTCTATACCAAAAATGTGGTATACCACCTAAGGCACCCCCTGGAAAAAGTGGAAACCGAGACTTGGACGTTTGATAGGATTTGGCATCAGTTTTGTCGCGAGGTGGGCAGTGAGACAAGCCAGATTTGGCGCCCGTCTATCTCCTGATCTAGGGCGTATCCTCCATTGGAACTCACACATGTGAGATAGCCCTAGGTGCCAGGAAGAGGTCTGCGCCGGATTCATGGCAAGATTCGCACGTTTGCGATCTCTGGAGACGTTTGAACAATGGAAGAAACACACCTCCACGTGTTCGACGCTTCCTGCCCGCGCCAGAGCACGCTCGCGCGCGCCCCCGCACGCCCAGCGCCGCGCCCGAGCCAAGCCAGCGCCATGACCCGCGCCCGCGCCTATAAAACCCTCCCAGACTTTGATTGTACCCTTCCGCGCACCCTCAAACCTCACCGGAGTCTAGCTCGCCGCCGTTTGCCCGTGCGCAGCGTGTCCGCGGTCGCCCAATCCCTCTATCACCGTAGACCGGCCGATAGAGCCATTCCCAACCCCGTCCAGCCCTCGGAGAAGACTGTGCACACCTCCGTGAAGCTCCCCGAGCAAGGAATCGGAGTTTGCTTCGCCGGAGAGGCCAGTCCACGCTCGCCGGAGCTCTCAACCCCGCCGGAGTACGTGGACCGGGTAAACCACTCCACCATCCTTCGATTCCTTGTGCACACGGTCGCTACGTTACCCCGTGAAGCTCACCATGCCCTCGGATTGAACCAGTTCGCCGTGGTTTGGCCGGTGTACTCGCCGCCGACGAGGACACCCGCCTGCACGCGTGGACCGGGCGATTCCGGCCATCCTCGACGTCAAGCCGTACCTCGACGTGACCGCCAGAGTCTCCCCGAGCCAACCCCACCCTTCACCGGACCTCCCTCGCCGCCGGTAAGCCGCGCCACCCTTTTCTTTCCCGCGGTTACTGTTTGCATAAGGGGAAGGACTGCGGGTGAGAGGGAGAGAAGGTCAGGGGGTTTTGTGAAATGTCAGAGACACAGGGGAATAGTGGCGCGAGGGTAGATTTGCGAAGGTTGATTTAGTTTAAACCCAGGGACCTCGGTGTAAACTGTTTTTCCAGAAAACCTTTATTAAATCTGTTTTTAAATTGGATAGAAACTTTGAAAATTCATAACTTCTGTTTAATTCATCCAAATTTGGTCAAACCAATTTTGTCAGACTCTAAATAATGTAACCTACTTAAGAAAAATATAAAACCCCCTATGTACTATAGAAAACTTTAAAGCTCTGATTTAATTATAGTTTTGACCAAAAGCTTAATAATAGGGCCAAAATTAGTTGCACTATTTGACTGGGGTTAGAAAAATTTTAAGAAGTTTGTATCTACCTACTAACCCAAATAAAAATGTTAAACCCCTCTGTCCACTCCATTAAGTTAGTTTTTACCCCTTATTTCATAATATGCTTAAGGGTAAGAAAAATAGAAAATATAATTTAAACAATGAACCAGAGAGCACCTCTATTTTTGTTAGGATACATGTTTAATGTAGTTCACTGGAAAAATATATCATACCCTGGTTTAGTATAAAATAAGTAGGATACCTTTTATTTTAATAAACTAAGGATAACTTAGAAAAACCCTACAAAAATAACCCCAAGGTAAAAACACCCCCACCCTTGGGATAACTAATGTTTTATTAATGAGAACTTAGGAAAAATATGAAATCTGCTGTTTGACATTTTTCAAATAATAATGTAGTAGAAAGTGCCTTTTTGACATTAAACTTAAGAAAATCATAACTAAGTAACCACCCCTTAGTTTTCTGTGATTTTTAGCACAGAAGCCTATTATTACTATGGGATGCCAGCAAAAATAACCTTTAGGACAGAACCTACCCCTAACTAAGAGATGTAGTGTAAAGTGGCCCATTTTGCCTAACTATTGTTATTTTTGTTTAAAGCCTAGCCTTTGTACTTTAAGCCTCAAATTCTTTAAACAAGCTAGAATAGCAAATGACAACCCACTGTAATTTTTACAGAATTTTTGGGAATTATTAAAACACTGTCGTAGTTCAAACCTACACTAGAAACCCTAAATGGAAATTAAAGCAAGGAAAATGAATAATGCAAATCAATGTCATCCTAAAACCTTTGTAATCTGTCCACTAAAATGTATCAAGGCAATACCAATCCACTATGTTATCTTCACTGAAAACCTAAGCCTAAAGAGTAAGAAGCCTAACCCACGGGAAGCCCCGCATGACTAAAAAACCCTAAGTTACTTCTTAACTTAGTTCTCTTTAGCATAATATTATTAAATCCTGCATAATCATGACATACATGTTCATTGCATTTCGATAGACTGTAATCTTGCTGACGGAGAGTACATCCTCGTGCCGGAGCAAGGAGCTGCTCAGGAGGTAGCCCCGGATCCAGCACCCGAGCCTGCACCAGAGGACCTGCCTGCCACTGCTTTGGAAGGCAAGCCCCGGTTTTATGCATAACCTGTTATTTATGCTATTTTACTTCACTTAATGATTGTAGGATTGATTGTGCACTTAGGTGTAGGAATTGTTTGAAACCCTAGTTGCATGATCTCAGGAACCCTTTTGAGATGAATACTAGTATGATAGGTCGAGTAGTTGCTTTATTTAATTAGGATCTCGGTAGAAGACGAGTGATTTTTCTAGCACTCGCGCGAGATCAGGAAATTGATTGTACCCACTTTCACACTATCATGATACTAGTTGGTGGACAACAATCCATGGGGATTGGTTGTTTACGAGATGGAAAATGGAATAAGGATTAACATGCGGATACCTGTGTCAAGCGTTTGAACGTACTAAACACATACCGAGAAATATGGTAAATCGGTAAGCCTAGTACCTGAGTGAACCTGCCGCAGACATATCCCCTCACGCGACCTGAGACGAGGTCTCCCATTCCGGTTATGGTGGGTACAAGTGTGGTCACTGCACGACGGCCAGTCGGGGTCAGTGGGGCATTGTACGCCAAGGCGGTGAGCCCTGATCTGTTGCCAGGGAATCGATGGGGACGGTTGATGTGTGTGGGGACGGAGTGCCCCTACATGTCGTGTGTTTAGGTTTACCTTGCAAGGATAAAAACTCGATTCGAATCGTCTGCTTCTCGCAGCTAATGAGACTGCTTGATCCATTGTACTACATTGAGTAACAAGTGGAAATATGATGAGTTGATATAAGATGTTGATTGCTAAAAATGCTTGCTACCATGTATGAATAGATAGTCCACTTTTAGCCTTAAGAGAGTCACACTTAATTTTGACAAAGTTAAAAACTTGATTTAGAAACTCAGCTAGTGCTTTTGGCAACCAAACCCCACAGCCAAACAGCTGCATGTCTAGAGGTAGAGGAGTAGACTCCTCACACCGGGTAAGTCTAGCTGAGTATTAGTATACTCAGCCTTGCTTGTGGCATAATTTTTACAGGTTCTCTGGAGGAAATGGTTGCTGGCGTGACTTGGCCGTCCATCTTGCCACCGGGTTGGACTGTCGAGTGGGACCCTGCCTCGGCTGAGGAGGAGCATGAGGAGTGATGGGACAGGCTTCCCCATCTCTCCATTTATTTACCGTTAGTTTATTTCCGCTGCACTTCGAACAATGATGGTTACTTTTGCAAAAACTCCGATGATGATGATGATGATGCTGTAATAATTTAAGTACTCTGACATGTATGGTTTTATGCTTTATTGTATTTGCTCTGTGACTCACCATCGAGTGAGATTGTGGTACTTGATCCTGTCAGTGGCCGTGTCGGACTAGATCCGAGGGATTGACGGGTTATTCCCATTTAAGTGTGGTCTAGCCTCTAAGGCGGGGCTTAGGCACTTAAGTTGGAATAATTCGGGCAGTTCCGCCACAGCTGGTATCGGAGCTTGTACCACCATAGAGGAATCAATAAAACATGAATACCATCCTTTTTCCAAAGTAAAACTTGATAGAAACAATGTTGGATAGATAGTAGGACGAGCAGGATAGACCTAGGACGTGAAGCCTTAGGGTAATAGAAGGGTAGCTAGGTGGCTAAGTAACTAGGCCCTACAGGCCACATTTACAGGATGGGAGTTCTTCCCTATTCCTTTTATCTTGTTGTGAGGCCGTTCAGGACGAGCATGCATGCATTCATAATTAAGCAAATGGATAACTGAGTAAAGGACTTAAAAATAAGATAACAACCAACTAGGTCCCCAGTGCCTTTTCATTTAACTAGAGAAGGGCTGAGTTTTATTTTTCCTTGTTCTTTTTATAATTCTTTTTCTATTACTTACGCTTAACCGTACACAGATGACTTCCCACGGATCCTCCGATGACGGAAATGCACTGACCCACCCTGACGGACTTGCACGAGAGGGCTTTCCCCACATTTTGTGGGAGGTACTTCAGGGGGCCGGATACACGACACCCCCTCAGTACGCGGTGCAGCAGTTCGAGAAGCACCGAGTGCCTCGCTGTAGAGTGAGGATGACTTTGGAGCCTCATCCCCTGCAGCCAGGCTGGCGCTCTTTGGACTCCGAGTCTTTCGTATACCGAGCAGAGGACACGATCGAGGCGATCGCTCTGCATGGATTGACTACTTTCTGCGGATTCCATCCTTTGGAGCTGGCCACCCACCCCATTGGCTTGTTCCCCGCTGAGAGGGAAGACGACCCAATGTGGAAAGATCGGGTGGAGCATGCCAAGGACATCTGGGCCATCTACCCAGGACAGACTGCGCACTTGACCGTACGGTGCATGAATGCTCTGTACCGTCTGCAGGTGATGCGCGGTGAGGCGATGTCCCATCTGATGGCACTGCTGGAGGCAACAAAGATTACGTTGGACAACAGAGAGGAACTCGTGGTTGACTTGTCTCAAGAAATGGTGGAGAAGGACTTGCAGGTGGAGCAGCTATCCACTGATATTCAGGAGTTGGAGGAGCTGGTGGGCACCAGGGAGAACACCATCGAGGTTCTAGAGGATCAGCTCATTAACACTCAGCAGCAGCTTGCTGAGGCTAACGAGCACCTGGACATGCATCACCAGGAGATCCAAGACCAGGAGGCCAACGAGGACGTCGACATCGAGGGAGGAGATGAGCCTGCCTCCAGTGTGGACACTGCTGGCTCGGGAAGACCACCTTCCCCCGAGTCGAGTGTTGCTTCGTTCGCTCACTAGGTGTTCGGGATAGGATTAGAAGTGGAATGGTCGGACTCCTCGCAGCTAGCTTAGCTTTTGCACCCTTGGGGTACTAGGCTAGATAGAGTTGAGTCATTTTGGGACAATTGATGTAATCATGTTAAACTCTCTTGAAAGCTGTTTGATGGATGCTGTCATCAGTTTAAATTTGGAAGGAAGAATTTGTGCCTTTTAAAATCCTTTTTGTTGAAGCCGGAGTCTATCATGTTGTTTTTAACTTTTTCTCCGCGATAAATCTTGAACTTGGAGATGTGGTGTTAAGCATGTATGTGGTTTTTCAGATGGCCGGGAGGCAGCGTCGTGGCCAGAATGAGCACGTTCCACCGCCGCCACCGCCTCCCACTCTGCAGGAGCTCATGGCTCAGCAGAATGAGATCCTCAGACAGCTGGCCCAACGTCAGCCACCACCTCAGCACTATGGTGGTGGAGACCATCAGCGTCACCCCGCGGCGGCTACCTATCAGGAGTTCCTCAGCACCCAGCCTCCATTGTTCACAAGGGCAGAGGACCCATTTGATGCAGATGTGTGGCTGCGAGTGGTGGAATCCAAATTCCCACTACTCCATGGAGCTTGCTCAGAGGTCACTAAAGTCAGGTTCGCCACCCAGCAGCTTCGCGGACCCGCAAGGACTTGGTGGGATCATTTTCTTGCAATGCAGCCAGAGGACCGAGAGGTGGAGTGGAGGGAGTTCAAAGCAGCTTTCAGAGGACACCATATACCCGCCGGAATCATGGACAGGAAGCTCAATGAGTTTTTAGCACTCACTCAGGGCAACAGGACAGTGTTGCAGTATGCCCAGGCCTTTAATGACTTGTGCCAATATGCGGGATATCATGCAGATACAGATGAGAAGAAGAGAGACAGGTTCAGGAGGGGGCTCAGCACTAAGCTCCGTGACCGTCTCAACACCGTCAGGGCCAACAGTTACAATGAGTTGGTCAACATGGCTATCTCCCAAGAGGACTGCATTACAGCTAGACAGGCAGAGAAGAAGAGGAAGACCCCTGTGGCAGGACCCTCAGCTCAGCCACAGCGCTTCAGGATTGTGTCCGACACCCAGGGCAGGGGACCCCAGCAGCAGCAAGGGCGATGGGTGATCCGACCGCAGCAGCAGCAGGCACCCAACTGCACCTAATTTCCAGCTCAGAGGAGCAATCAGCAGCAGCACCAGTACCGCCAGGCAAATGACAACAGGTGCTTCACATGTGGCAACACTAGGCATTATGCCAAGAATTGCCCCAGGAACCAACAGAGGCAGGGGCAGAATGTCAATCAGAACCAAGGCAAGAGACAGAAGGTGCAAGTGAGGCAGGGCAGGCTGAACTTCACCACCATGGCTGATATTCCAGAGGGAGCACCCGTCATGACTGGTATCTTTACAGTTTTGAATTATCCTGCTATTATTCTTTTTGATTCTGGTGCATCGCATAGTTTTATCAGTGCCAAGTTTAGTGCCAAGTGCCAGTTACCTTTTCACCACACCAATGGAGGTATCACAATTTCCACCCCCAGAGGCAGGGTTGCCACCTACCAAATTAACAAGAATGTGCCTATAAAGTTTGGTAGTCTGATAATTAAAACCAACCTCCTCGTTTTGGGGTTGGATAGTGTGGATATCATTTTGGGAACTGACTGGTTGACCAAACATCAGGCTGTGATTGATATTGCAGCTAGGGCCATTGAGGTGCACTCGCAATTTGTGGTGAAACTACACTATATCTGCCTGACCAGGGTTGTACCCGTTCTTGTGCTTTCGTCATGATAAATTCCCCAGTGGAAAAGATCCCAGTGGTCCGTGACTATCCGGATGTTTTTCCGGAGGAATTGCCAGGGATGCCACCTGACCGAGATATTGAGTTCGCCATCGAATTGCAACCCGGGACCGCTCCTATCTCCAAGAGACCCTATAGGATGCCTCCCGCGGAATTGGCGGAATTGAAAAAGCAATTGCAAGAGTTGTTGGACAAGGGGTTTATTCGTCCAAGCACTTCACCATGGGGATGTCCAGCATTATTTGTGAAGAAAAAGGATGAGAGTTTGAGGATGTGTGTTGACTACCGTCCTCTCAATGCGGTGACTATCAAGAACAAATACCCACTGCCCCGCATTGATGTTGTGTTCGATCAGTTGGTAGGAGCCAAGGTATTCTCCAAGATAGACCTTCGCTCAGGATACCATCAAATCAAGATCCGTGCCAGCGATATTCCCAAGACGGCCTTCTCAACCCGATATGGACTGTATGAGTTTCTGGTGATGTCTTTTGGGCTGACCAATGCCCCGGCATATTTTATGTACCTGATGAACTCAGTGTTCATGCCAGAGTTGGATAAGTTCGTGGTCGTTTTCATTGATGATATTCTAGTTTATTCCAAGAATGAAGCCGAGCACACCAAACATTTGCATAATGTACTTCAGAGACTGCGTGACCATCAGTTGTATGCTAAGTTGTCTAAGTGTGAGTTCTGGCTAAAGGAGATTAAATTCTTGGGTCACACAATTTCTGAGGATGGGATATCAGTTGATCCTGAGAAGGTACAAGAGGTAATGGATTGGAAACCCCCGACTACAGTGAAGCAAATTCGAAGTTTTCTAGGATTGGCAGGGTATTATCGATGATTTATTCCGGATTTCTCCAGAATTGCCAAACCAATGACTGAACTGTTGAAGAAGGGAGTCAAATTTGAGTGGAGCCAAAAGTGTGAAGATGCCTTTCATACCTTGAGGCAGCATTTGACAACAGCCCCAGTGCTGGCCCAACCTAACAACACCAAGCCATTTGAAGTTTATTGTGATGCTTCTGGTACTGGATTGGGATGTGTCTTGATGCAAGAAAACAGAGTCATTGCTTATGCTTCCCGAGCACTCAGGCCCCATGAGCAGAACTACCCTACACATGATCTAGAATTGGCAGCTATAGTTCATGCTCTAAAGATATGGAGACACTACTTGATGGGAGCCCACTGTAACGTCTACACTGATCACAAGAGTCTCAAATACATCTTCACTCAGGTAGATCTGAACATGAGGCAAAGGAGATGGTTGGAGTTAATCAAGGACTATGATTTGGAGGTGCATTACCACCCTGGTAAGGCCAATGTTGTGGCAGATGCTTTGAGCAGAAAGGCCCAATGCAATTATATGAGCATGGATGCAAGAGTCACCACCCTGTGCGATGAGCTGTGCAAGCTGAACCTGGAAGTTGTTTCTTCGGGTGACTTAAGTTATATCTCGGTGGAGCCCACATTGCAAGAACAGATAGGCAGGGCACAGGTTGAGGATAAGGGTGTTCAGGTTATCAAAGATATGATCAAGCAAAAGGCAGAAAAATACAAGTGTTTCCGACATGACAGCAAGGGAATTCTATGGTTTGGAGATCGATTGGTTGTTCCCAAGGACCCTGAGCTTAGAAAGAAGATACTGGATGAAGCTCACCTCTCCAAATTCTCCATGCACCCTGGTAGCAACAAGATGTACCATGATCTCAGATCTCTATATTGGTGGACTAGAATGAAAAGGGAAATTGCCCAGTACATATCCGAGTGTGACACCTGCCAGAGGATCAAAGCTAGTCATGTGAAGGCAGCAGGCCCTCTGCAACCCCTTCCCATACCATCTTGGAAATGGGAGGACATTTGCATGGACTTCATAGTGGGATTACCCAATACCTCCAGGCACCATGATTCTATTTGGGTTATTGTGGACAGGTTGACCAAGACTGCTCATTTCTTGCCGGTACACACCACCCACAAGACAGAGAAGTACGTAGAAATTTATGTTGATCAGATAGTAAGATTGCATGGTATTCCAAAGACCATTGTATCTGACAGAGGAGCACTGTTTGTGGCACGCTTTTGGGAGCAACTGCAAGAATCACTTGGGACCCACGTAATCCGAAGCTCGGCATATCACCCTCAAACGGATGGCCAGACAGAAAGGGTAAATCAGATTTTGGAAGACATGTTGCGAGCATGTGCACTACACTATGGAAAGGATTGGGACAAGTGTGTGTCCTTGGCAGAGTTTTCTTACAATAATAGCTATCAGTCCAGTCTGAAGATGGCACCTTTTGAGGCATTATATGGGAGAAGGTGTAGGACCCCACTAAATTGGTCTCAAGCAGGAGAAAGGGAAATTTTTGGGCCAGACTTGGTACTCGAGGCAGAGGCAAAGGTCAGGGTTATTACCAAGAACTTGGAAGCTGCTCAGGCCAGGCAAAGGAGCTATCATGATAAGAGGCGGAAGCCTCTACAGTTTGAGGTGGGAGATCATGTCTATCTTAAGGTATCACCCACCAAGGGTGTCCAGAGATTCGGGATCAAGGGCAAGTTAGCTCCTCGCTACATTGGACCCTATGAGATCAAGGCAAGCTGTGGACCCGTAGCCTACCAATTGGAATTACCACCTCACATGTCAGCAGTTCATAATGTGTTCCATGTATCTCAGCTGCGGAAATGTGTTCGTCTACCCACTGAAGTGCTACCGGAACCAGACATGGAGATAGAACCGGACTTGTCATACCAAGAGTACCCCGTCAAGGTATTAGATCAAAAGGAGAGATCAACTCGGGCAAGGTCGGTCAGAATGTACAAGGTTCAGTGGAGTCACCATTCAGCAGTAGAAGCTACATGGGAGATTGAGGATTTTCTACGCTCTCGCTTCCCCGACTTTCTGCCCAAAGGAGTCGGTATGTAACCCCAAAACCCCACCCCCACCTGCCCTTCGAATTCAATTATAAGAAAAACTTAGATAACAAGGATAGTCTAAGTTGTGGATTTAACTTAAGAAGGGCTTCCTTCTGAAGTTGCAAAGAGGATGACATTCGAAGAGCAGTTAATAAAAGAAACTTAAATATAAAGGGAAAAACAACACCAGCACACCTTCAAGCACCCTCCAAGGGACTCTACCAAAAATCTCGGGACGAGATTCCTTTAAGGGGGGAGGGCTGTAACACCCCAGGTGTTACCATGGCTAGAGCACACCTTGACACTAAGGACTGTGAGTTATATGAGGTAAAGGCTTAGGGCAACACATGAGAACTTGGAGATCAAGTGCTAATAAAGTTGCCAATGACATAAGAAGCATTACTCTAATCCTTGCTCACTTACTACCTTGGATAAGAGGGGAGAAGAACCCTAGACCTCTCTTAAACCCTATCTCCCAAAACCCTAGGTAAGAGGGGAAAGAGAGTGAACAAGTGTGCAAAGCATGAGTAATTTTTACCCAAACCTTAACTAATCTTGTAACCATCAATTAGGGGAGGGAAATATTGCAAAAAGACCCCTGGAGAAACCCCAATTCAAATCTCCAAGTGGAGAGAGAGCTAGAGCTCTCTATTTCCCTCTAAGTCAAATTCTAACCCTAACCCAAAGACCAACCGTGTTCACCTTAAAGATGGCGCCAAAACCACTTAGGTTCTATACCAAAAATGTGGTATACCACCTAAGGCACCCCCTGGAAAAAGTGGAAACCGAGACTTGGACGTTTGATAGGATTTGGCATCAGTTTTGTTGCGAGGTGGGCAGTGAGACAAGTCAGATTTGGTGCCCGTCTATCTCCTGATCTAGGGCGTATCCTCCATTGGAACTCACACATGTGAGATAGCCCTAGGTGCCAGGAAGAGGTCTGCGCCGGATTCATGGCAAGATTCGCACGTTTGCGATCTCTGGAGACGTTTGAACAATGGAAGAAACACACCTCCACGTGTTCGACGCTTCCTGCCCGCGCCAGAGCACGCTCGCGCGCGCCCCCGCACGCCCAGCGCCGCGCCCGAGCCAAGCCAGCGCCATGACCCGCGCCCGCGCCTATAAAACCCTCCCAGACTTCGATTGTACCCTTCCGCGCACCCTCAAACCTCACCGGAGTCTAGCTCGCCGCCGTTTTCCCGTGCGCAGCGTGTCCGCGGTCGCCCAATCCCTCTGTCACCGTAGACCAGCCGATAGAGCCATTCCCAACCCCGTCCAGCCCTCGGAGAAGACTGTGCACACCTCCGTGAAGCTCCCCGAGCAAGGAATCGGAGTTTGCTTCGCCGGAGAGGCCAGTCCACGCTCGCCGGAGCTCTCAACCCCGCCGGAGTACGTGGACCGGGTAAACCACTCCACCATCCTTCGATTCCTTGTGCACACGGTCGCTACGTTACCCCGTGAAGCTCACCATGCCCTCGGATTGAACCAGTTCGCCGTGGTTTGGCCGGTGTACTCGCCGCCGATGAGGACACCCGCCTGCACGCGTGGACCGGGCGATTCCGGCCATCCCCGACGTCAAGCCGTACCTCGACGTGACCGCCAGAGACTCCCCGAGCCAACCCCACCCTTCACCGGACCTCCCTCGCCGCCGGTAAGCCGCGCCACCCTTTTCTTTCCCGCGGTTACTGTTTGCATAAGGGGAAGGACTGCGGGTGAGAGGGAGAGAAGGTCAGGGGGTTTTGTGAAATGTCAGAGACATAGGGGAATAGTGGCGCGAGGGTAGATTTGCAAAGGTTGATTTAGTTTAAACCCAGGGACCTCGGTGTAAACTGTTTTTCCAGAAAACCTTTATTAAATCTGTTTTTAAATTGGATAGAAACTTTGAAAATTCATAACTTCTGTTTAATTCATCCAAATTTGGTCAAACCAATTTTGTCAGACTCTAAATAATGTAACCTACTTAAGAAAAATATAAAACCCCCTATGTACTATAGAAAACTTTAAAGCGCTGATTTAATTATAGTTTTGACCAAAAGCTTAATAATAGGGCCAAAATTAGTTGCACTATTTGACTGGGGTTAGAAAACTTTTAAGAAGTTTGTATCTACCTACTAACCCAAATAAAAATGTTAAACCCCTCTGTCCACTCCATTAAGTTAGTTTTTACCCCTTATTTCATAATATGCTTAAGGGTAAGAAAAATAGAAAATATAATTTAAACAATGAACCAGAGAGCACCTCTATTTTTGTTAGGATACTTGTTTAATGTAGTTCACTGGAAAAATATATCATACCCTGGTTTAGTATAAAATAAGTAGGATACCTTTTATTTTAATAAACTAAGGATAACTTAGAAAAACCCTACAAAAATAACCCCAAGGTAAAAACACCCCCACCCTTGGGATAACTAATGTTTTATTATTGAGAACTTAGGAAAAATATGAAATCTGCTGTTTGACATTTTTCAAATAATAATGTAGTAGAAAGTGCCTTTTTGACATTAAACTTAAGAAAATCATAACTAAGTAACCACCCCTTAGTTTTCTGTGATTTTTAGCACAGAAGCCTATTATTACTATGGGATGCCAGCAAAAATAACCTTTAGGACAGAACCTACCCCTAACTAAGAGATGTAGTGTAAAGTGGCCCATTTTGCCTAACTATTGTTATTTTTGTTTAAAGCCTAGCCTTTGTACTTTAAGCCTCAAATTCTTTAAACAAGCTAGAATAGCAAATGACAACCCACTGTAATTTTTACAGAATTTTTGGGAATTATTAAAACACTGTCGTAGTTCAAACCTACACTAGAAACCCTAAATGGAAATTAAAGCAAGGAAAATGAATAATGCAAATCAATGTCATCCTAAAACCCTTGTAATCTATCCACTAAAATGTATCAAGGCAATACCAAGCCACTATGTTATCTTCACTGAAAACCCAAGCCTAAAGAGTAAGAAGCCTAACCCACGGGAAGCCCCGCATGACTAAAAAACCCTAAGTTACTTCTTAACTTAGTTCTCTTTAGCATAATATTATTAAATCATGCATAATCATGACATACATGTTCATTGCATTTCGATAGACTGTAATCTTGCTAACGGAGAGTACATCCTCGTGCCGGAGCAAGGAGCTGCTCAGGAGGTAGCCCCGGATCCAGCACCCGAGCCTGCACCAGAGGACCTGCCTGCCACTGCTTTGGAAGGCAAGCCCCGATTTTATGCATAACCTGTTATTTATGCTATTTTACTTCACTTAATGATTGTAGGATTGATTGTGCACTTAGGTGTAGGAATTGTTTGAAACCCTAGTTGCATGATCTCAGGAACCCTTTTGAGATGAATACTAGTATGATAGGTCAAGTAGTTGCTTTATTTAATTAGGATCTCGGTAGAAGACGAGTGATTTTTCTAGCACTCGCGCGAGATCAGGAAATTGATTGTACCCACTTTCACACTATCATGATACTAGTTGGTGGACAACAATCCATGGGGATTGGTTGTTTACGAGATGGAAAATGGAATAAGGATTAACTTGCGGATACCTGTGTCAAGCGTTTGAACGTACTAAACACATACCGAGAAATATGGTAAATCGGTAAGCCTAGTACCTGAGTGAACCTGCCCGCAGACATATCCCCTCACGCGACCTGAGTCGAGGTCTCCCATTCCGGTTATGGTGGGTACAAGTGCGGTCACTGCACGACGGCCAGTCGGGGTCAGTGGGGCATTGTACGCCAAGGCGGTGAGCCCTGATCTGTTGCCAGGGAATCGATGGGGACGGTTGATGTGTGTGGGGACGGAGTGCCCCTACATGTCGTGTGTTTAGGTTTACCTTGCAAGGATAAAAACTCAATTCGAATCGTCTGCTTCTCGCAGCTAATGAGACTGCTTGATCCATTGTACTGCATTGAGTAACAAGTGGAAATATGATGAGTTGATATAAGATGTTGATTGCTAAAAATGCTTGCTACCATGTATGAATAGATAGTCCACTTTTAGCCTTAAGAGAGTCACACTTAATTTTGACAAAGTTAAAAACTTGATTTAGAAACTCAGCTAGTGCTTTTGGCAACCAAACCCCACAGCCAAACAGCTGCATGTCTAGAGGTAGAGGAGTAGACTCCTCACACCGGGTAAGTCTAGCTGAGTATTAGTATACTCAGCCTTGCTTGTGGCATAATTTTTACAGGTTCTCTGGAGGAAATGGTTGCTGGCGTGACTTGGCCGTCCATCTTGCCACCGGGTTGGACTGTCGAGTGGGACCCTGCCTCGGCTGAGGAGGAGCATGAGGAGTGATGGGACAGGCTTCCCCATCTCTCCATTTATTTACCGTTAGTTTATTTCCGCTGCACTTCGAACAATGATGGTTACTTTTGCAAAAACTCCGATGATGATGATGATGATGCTGTAATAATTTAAGTACTCTGACATGTATGGTTTTATGCTTTATTGTATTTGCTCTGTGACTCACCATCGAGTGAGATTGTGGTACTTGATCCTGTCAGTGGCCGTGTCGGACTAGATCCGAGGGATTGACGGGTTATTCCCATTTAAGTGTGGTCTAGCCTCTAAGGCGGGGCTTAGGCACTTAAGTTGGAATAATTCGGGCAGTTCCGCCACAGTATTTACTTATACTTAGTAATTACTAATAAAATTTTGACCAACTTTAAAAGCAATGCTCAGCTACAACCATCCTCTTTAGTAAGCCTTACACTTCATGAGCTCCCACCTTTGGCGAGTTCATGCACATTATTCCCCACAACTTGTTGAGCGATGAACGTATGTGAGCTCACTCTTGCTGTCTCACACCCCCCACAGGTCAAGAATAGGTACCACAGGATGAGGCGTATGGAGGATGCTGAGATGTGTTCGTGAGAGGTCTAGGTCGTTGTCTCCCAGTCAACTTTGGGTTGCTGGACCGTTGTCTCCTTATAATGTAATTATTTATTTTGTACAGAACTTCTATTATATAGTAAAGATGTGACATTCGATCATGTGCCATGGTTCATCATATGTGTGAGACTTGGTCCCAGCACACCTGGTGATTATGTTCGCGCCCGGGTCTTGGTGCCCCGAAACCTGGGTGTGACAAATTGCTTCATCACTGAACAGAAGCTTGAACGGAGTAAATCCTATCGACCTTGATACAATAGTGTTGTGGTTCCAGACCACTTTTATTAATTCATCTGGCCACTTTCCCTTGGGCTGGTTAAAGATTGACTTCATTATTCCTGTTATTATAATTCCATTTGCCCATTCTACCAATCCATTTGACTCCGGATGCCTCACTGATGCGAAGTGTATTTTTGTACCAATTTGGCTACAAAAGGTTTTGAAAGTTTCAGCATCGAACTGAATTCCATTATCAACAGTGATAGCCTTCGGCACGCCAAACCGACAAACAATGTTTTGCTAGAAGAATTTTTGTACTATGGCCGAAGTTATTGTAGCCAAAGGCTTTGCTTGAATCCACTTAGAAAAATATTCCACCGCCACCACAACATATTTCAAGTTGCCTTGTGCCGGTGGGAGTGGTCCTAACAGATCCAATCCCCATCTTTGTAGTGGCCAAGTTGGTTGTATTAGTTGGGTCAAAGACGAAGGTTGCTTCTGGTCTCTAGCGCATCTTTGGCAATTTTCACATTTTTGTACTAACTCTGCTGCATCCGAAGTTGCCTTCGGCCAGTAGAAACCTTGTCTAAAAACCCTTTCGAGCAGGGGCCTAGACCCAATGTGGGCCCCACATAGTCCTGCATGTATCTCCTTCATTAGTTCTTGCCCTTCGGTTCTGGACAAACACTTGAGCAATGGAGAGCAAACTCCGTGCTTGTATAACTCCCCTTCTATTATTACATATGCTCTTGTCCTTGCTTCCATTCTTTTATTATAAACTTCGTCATCCGAAAGACAGTTGCCCTGGAGGAAGGATACAATCTCAGTCCTCCAATCTTCACTATGTACTGGTGAAATTGTGAGCATCACTCTTTCCATGAGCTCAACTGAAGGTGCTTTTATTGTTTCAAAAAAACACTTCCTAAGATAACGGGAGCCCCTGTGCCGCCGATTTGGCCAATAAGTCTGCATGCTCATTTTCTCCCCTTGGGATGTTCTTTACAGAGAAACCTTCAAAAGAGGCTTCCAACCTTCGGACTGCATCTAGATATTTTCAAGCTTTGGGTCTCTTGCCTTGCTGCTTTTGTCCACATGACCCGATATAACTTGTGAATCAGTCTTTAGAATCACCCTTCTTATACCCATTGCCTTAAGTTTCCAAAGCCAAAGAGGAGGGCTTCATACTCTGCAATATTATTTGTGGAGCTGAAGTCCAATCTTACTGCATAATAGGTTCTAACTTTGGATGGTGCAACTAGGATGGCAGCTGCCCCTGCACCGAAGGTTCCCCAATACCCATCACAAAATACCGTCCAAGCTTTGGCATCATTTATTCTTTCTTCATCCTGAGCCCCTCGCGTCCAATCGGCAATGAAGTCTGCTAACGCCTGAGATTGAATCGAAGACCTATGTACATAATCAATGGTGAATTCATTGAGTTCTGCGGCCCATTTTCTGACCCTTCCTGTAGCTTCTCTGTTCCTCATTATGTCCTTCAGGGGTTGTGATATGCTTGGAAGTAGTGTCAAAACTTTCTGGAGGCCATCAATACAGCATACAATACATCTCCAATTCTGTGTAATTCTTCTTTGATGGGCTGAGTACTTCGGAGACGAAGTATACCGGTGCTTGCTTTTTTATCTGGCCATCTTGTTTCTCTTGTACAAGTGCCGCACTAATCGCAGCATGGGAAGCAACCACATATAGAAGCAATGGGGTCCCTGATGAAGGTGGGGTTAGAGTTGTTAGATCTATCAAGTACTGCTTTAGCTCCTCGAAGGCTTTCTGCTGGGCTAGACCCCATTGGAAGACTTCGGCTGCTTTCAATATTTCAAAGAAAGGCAGGTTCCTCTCTGTCAATCTTGAAATGAAACTGTTCAGTGATGCCAGCCTTCCTGCTAACCTTTGAGCCCCCTTTTTTGAATTTGGCGGCTCCATCCGAAGGATAGCTTCGATTTTGCTTGGGTTAGCTTCAATACCCTTTGTCGATACCAAACAGCCGAGAAACTTGCCCTTCTTCACTCCGAAGACACAATTTTCTGGATTTAACTTAAGACCAGCTTGTCTGAAATTGGCAAATGTCTCTTGCAAATCAGCAACATGGTTCTCTTGTTTTGTGCTTTTTACTATGATGTCATCGACATATGTTAGCACATTTCTACCAATTTGGGAGTGAAGAACTTTGGCAGTCATTCTGCTGAAGCTTCCTCCAGCATTCTTGAGCCCCTCAGGCATCCGGAGATAACAAAAGGTGCCACTAGGAGTTATGAAGCTTGTCTTCGGCTCATCGTCCTTTTTCATCCAGATTTGATGATAGCCTAAGTAGCAATCCAATAAGCTCATGAGTTCCGAAATAGCTGCTGCATCCACTAGGGAATCTATTCTTGATAATGGGAATTCATCCTTCGGACATGCCTTGTTGAGATCTATAAAATCAATACACATTCTCCATTTTCCGTTGGCTTTCTTCACCATGACAGTGTTGGCCAGCCACTCTTGGTATGTTACTTCTCTAATAACGCCGGCACTTAGAAGTCTTTTTTACTTCATTTCGTGCACCTTTGGCTTTATCATCGGATATTTTCCGAAGCCTCTGCTTTCTTGGTCTGAAGGACGGGTCCACATTGAGTGAGTGTTCAATGATATCTCTATTGTCACCATAGAGATCATTGGCGGTCCAAGAAAAAACATCTTCGTTGTTAAACAAAAATCTTAGCAAAGTCTTTTCTTGTTCATCAGATAGTTGAGATCCCAACAGTACTTTTTGCTCGGCTATGTCTTCACACAAGAGCATAGGCTTTGGTTGATCTGCCGATGTAGCCTTTTCTCTTTTGTGCTTATACTACTGATAAGCTTCGGCTTCATCTATATTATGAATAGCCTTCGAATCCGTCCAACTTCCTTCGGCTCTCCTGGCAGCTTCTTGACTCCCATGTACAACATTGGGCCCTTGTTCCAAAGGTATCTTCATGCAGAGGTATGCTGGGTGAAGTATTGCTTCGAAGGCATTAAGCGTTCCTCGACCAATAATTGCATTGTATGGATACTCCATATCAACAATATCAAAGACAACTTGCTCTGTCCTTGTGTTGTTAACGTATCCGAAGGTGACCGGCATTGTTATCTTACCAAGTGCCACGATCTGTCTTCCTCCGAAGCCACAAAGAGGGTGTGTTGCAACATGTATCTTGTCATCTGGCTCTTGCATTTGCCTGAAAGCCTTCACAAAGTGTCACACCCGGATTTAAGGGACAAAGTCGGGTGCATCTCATACATGCACCAAAGAAGACAACATATATAATAACAGAGTGTATAGAGATAAATGTCACAATATAATCAGAGTACTTATTACATAGTGGAAGTCTTACAAAATAGAATATAAATATAGATCGAACTAAAATCCATCCTTGGCGCTAGAAAGTCAACTGGGAGACGCCACCTAGATCGAATCGAACTCCTCGATGTGTGGCTCCACTTGAACCACCTTTTCTTCTCCTGTGAGGGGGTGTGAGACAGCAAGGGTGAGCTCACACATGATCATAGCACAACAAGTTGTGGGGAATAATGTGGCATGAACTCACCAAAGGTGGGAGTTCATGTCATGTGTAAGGCTGATCAACAGTACGGGTTAAAGCTGAGCATTGCTTTTAATAAGTTGGTCAAATTTTTATTAGCAGTTACTAAGTGTAAGTAAATACCAAACCATAATAAATAATAGAACAAAATTAATAAATAATCCCATGCAAAAAGCAAATGACAAATTGAATTTAAGTTACATAAATTAGTCATGTGAGTGTCCGAGTTGCTCATGACCGTGAGCACGGCTAGTATACCAGTTTTACACTCTGCAGAGATTGCGCATCTTTACCCACAAGTCATGTTACCCATCTGCCAAGGGGTCATGAATCCCATACACCTCTACCAAGGAGGCGAGGCAGGGTAACACTACGAGGCCTTTACAAAGTTCCACTACCTTCAGAAAACCCGCTACAGTTTCTAGGAAGCACCAATGCAGGGATCCCACGCCTGACCGCCAACGCAGCAAAATCAACCCAAGGACCTCCCTACACTAACCACTCCCCTACTGCCCTTGCCCCTTTCGGGTAAGGTAGTCATCCACTAGCTTTCCTAATTAGTCAGCCAAGGGCATCCCATACTACCTTTATGGTAGTACTATTTTCCTGGGTGGTCGCTCTATGTTCCCATTAACATAATCATCTTAACATGAATAGTAATAATAAACTGATAATAAAAGGGTGATCATGAATAATGTATCTCCATACCCAGAACCACCTAAAGCAATAGCAAGTACTACCCAAAAAGTTCAGTGGTAAACAAGGTATAAAGATAGTCAAACTGGGGTAACCTATTGGGTCCCATCAAAATTAACCTATGCAGATCATTATGATTAATAAGAACATGACTAGGTAAAAAGAAGTGGTCAAGGACACAACATTCCTCGCACTTGAGATTCCAGTTACAAGGGTGATTCTTTGGATCCTCGTGACCACACTACTAGTCGTAGCAATACAAACAGACATGGTATAGACAAAATTAACATCACACCAAACATAAGAACATACTGCATAATAATGATCTACGTGTTGCTACAAGATCGTTGGAACAAGAACCACTAAAATCGGAGTTATGGTTAAGGAGTTATGATTTTATAGAGGATTTATGTGATTAAAATATTACACTATATTATAAATTGGTTAATATAAATCATATGAGAGGTTATTCTATAAATAATTATCTCAACCTTAATCTAAGTTATGAATTGGCCATAGATCATCTTCTAGTAGATTATAATGATAAGTAGATTAACAAGACTAACCCACATAAACTAAATAAAGATATAATTCGGAAAGAATGAGACATGGTATAATAAATGTTGTTACTGCGTAGTAAATACTTGTATGAGACTAACACAACTTGAACGAGTCAATTCGGAATTAAAACGGAAGAGTTATGAATTTCCAAAGGTTTTATGTGCTAAGTACAAGATTAATTAGGAAATAAATTTTAATATGACTTTCATGTGAAAACAGTGGTACTATATGATAAACCATAATATTACAAAATTATAGGAACTAGAATGGACTAAAAATGATTTAATATGCATTTTCTATGATTTATACAAGTTTCTACCATTATTTTTGTATTAAAAATGAATATAGAATGACTTTCTCTGATTTTATTTGCTGTCTGGACTGCGCGCAAAATATTGGAAAGCGCAGGGACTAACCCGCAAAGATTCGTAAGACTCAGAATACCAGCGCCAGGACTGCGAGTTCATATTGAAATTACCGAGGGGCTCTGTTGTAAAAGAACCGATCGAAGGGGTATTGTGGGATTCTGGCCCTTGGATCATCGGTCAATGGCTCGGATTAGATCCCTGCATCCTTGAACCGGTATGCAGCTCTAGCCATCCAATTTTGAATAGACGACCATGATTTAAAAGCCCTGGATCTAACCACACCCGTCCGTTAACAGATCAACGGCGCTAGATCGATTCACTCGAAACATTACCACATTCTAATCCTATCCACTCTTTGAAGATCTGACGGTCGCCAAGGCAACCCCCTAACTTCTAATCATGCCCGTTCGACAACAGATCTACTCACAGGGTTGCTTCACCACCGCCCGACATCGGCCAGCGGCAGCACCCAGGACCGCCGCGGCGACGAACACGCCAGAGAACGGCAACCCGACCCTGCTGCGATCATTTTCCACAAACGAAACGTGCTATGCGAAGAGGAGATAATGGCGATAGGGTTCAAGGTCTCTCACCAGTGGTTGGGCACGTGAAGCTAGCTACCCACGCGACATGGAGGGTCCACGACAGAGCCCTATCGTCGATGAGCAATTCCGGTCGCCCTGGCGTTCGATTCTTCCACCCCAGGCGACGAGCACCAACCAAGCCACGCGGAGAAGCTTCCGAACATGTCGCGGACCCCTAAGCTTTCCCCCAGGCGTGATCGGACACAGCACAGGCGGACGCACACCACACTTCTTCTCAGGCGACGAGGCTATTCGGCTATTGCGCACGGCCAACCTACAGTGCCCCAAGGCACAATGGCCAGGTCTCTATGTAGGGCCAAGAAGGGGGAAGAGAGGACAGAGTCGTGCGTCAACAACCCGGTCGGTTCGCACGGATCGCCCATGGTGAAGTTAAGGGGAAGAAAAACAGTGCTTGCAGCGAATGCCATAAGGGGCCCATAGGTCATTCATAGGGGCCAACGCGCGTTCGCGGTGAGTTGACCGAGGGGTCCTAGCTACAAGAGACGGGAGCCCACACGCGCGCGAAGTGGGCCACGAGGTATAAAAGAGAAGGTGGGCTGAATGGGGGTGCCACAAGCCCATTTAGGTTAGGCTTTTTCTCATTTTTTTCCATTTTGAATTTCCCTTAGTAAATTCAAACATACTATTTGAATTAGAATTTGGTTTGCAGATATCACAGGTCACAAAAATACCAGTTTTAGGAATATATTTTTATTTTTATTTTCATTTATTTTTTATACTCCTTTTCTTTTCTCTCCTTCTTCTTGATTATTTCTCATTTTCAAATTTCCAAGTTAGTCTTTATATTTCTAATTTGTTTATTATTTTATTCATATTGTTGTGACTACTATTAAGTGCACAAACAATTAAAAGCCAACATAATGCACAATCTAGTGATATGTCTTTTTTTATTAATTATTTATTTTTAAATGAGGTGTCTACATGTGATGATAAGTATAGATCACAAAATCTTGAGCTCTTCTATATTTTCACTATTTACATTTTTGGGTATTACAAATCCTACCCCCCTTAACAGAAATCTCGTCCTCGAGGTTTGTAAGAAAAGGGTGTATGCTCATATTGTCTCAACACATATGCACAAACAAAAATCTCAGCATGATGCATTATTTATTAGCAACACATGGGGTCAATTAGACCTTATTATTCTTCTTGAAATAGTATCATACCAACCACTAACTAAAGTAACATTTAGGTCTTACAAATAGTAATATATATATATATATATATATATGTTTATGTAGCTTGGTGGAGTTGGTGGTGGCGGAGGAGGTTGTTGTTGACGTTGTCTTTCCAACCGTGCTTGCCTTATTTCTTGACGTATCTCCAACCGATCCTGACGTATTTCCTTGCGTTCTTGTCTTATTTGATTTTGCAATTCGGTAACCATTTTGCCATTTATTGTATTATCATCATTTGGGTGAGAACCACTTGATCGATTCCAACCGGTGAAGGATTTGGAGGATTCATTTCTGTTTGCTGTTGCCTGATAATCTTTCCTTCCTGGTATTGACCATGAGAGTTAGAAACACATGGTAGGATAGGTTCGCAATGAAAAGTATTTGGTAAGCAGAATGAATAGGCTAGTAACCGGTTATGATCTGAAGTTTCTTTGGCAGGGTTTAATCTATTGTTTTGTATCAAGCTTGGGATAACTAGTCGTTTAAGGTGATTGCTCAAAGGTAAGATAGAATCTGCCAAGATGAGACAAATATGGATGAGATAGACTACATGATGTAGGTAAAAATTTTGTTTGATGTTAGGTGGGGACAGATAATTAATCAATTCATCATGACACTATTGGTTGGGTTAGCTCATGGTTGAGTTGATCTAATGTGCTAAGTTAAGTTAACACCTAGCTAGAAGGGTCCAAGTACCACTAATATGTTTAAGTAGACCACATTATTTTAGATCACATTAGATTCTATAATCCCATTTAAGAATTTCATTTAGTTGAGCATATCAAGCTGACTTTATCTTTACGAAGTTTTAGTATATTTTTTTATACACCTGAAATTTTTTATGCCATTAGCAGGTGTGGTATAGAAACTAGGGTACATCATGTTTAGCTATTTGGTGAGTGTTGACATAGAATGAGTGTACTATGGCATAATCGAGCTTCCTTTGGGGTTCTGAATTAGGGACCATCGGTGGTGGTGTTAGATGCCATTATCCAAGTTGGGATAGCAATTGCGGGTACATGGGTAGGTAGATTGAACAGAGTTTTACTTTGCTTGTAAGATAAATGGGTTGGGCAACCTATAACATAGGCTAGGTCGTGGTTTTACAGACGAGCTAGTTTAAGAGACCAATTTTTAGGTTTTAAAATCCCATTTATCGGAACATGGTTTAATTAATACTTGTAACATAGATTAGACCATATTAGATTAGGTAGGGTCTTGATTAGATTGGATATAACTAGATTAAACTTAGTTTAAGTTAGATAGATCTACTAGGGTAGAATAAATCTTATTATGACATGTTAGAACCTTTTGAGATATGACGGATCATATGGCGTAGGTAAGTCAGAATCTCTGTCGGTTTAAATAGAGGGGTTATGCAGCTATCGAGTGGTTAAGGTAGTTGCATATGGCCAGGTTGGACTAAGACTCCAATTTAGGTTAAAATATATTTATAAGAGTAGGATCCAATCTTATGTTACCAGTACTATCTAACATGTTTGTCAATTTGGTTAGATCTGATCAGATTAGATGGGATCAGAATTAAATTGGTGTAATCAGATTAGACTAGATAAGATCTACTTAATTTATTTTGGAATAAATCATGTTGGTTACACCATTATGAGATAAGCAAAGTGGTGGAGATAAGTATGCTTATTAGGACAAGATGAGTCTCTAAGAATAAGATAGAATCTTTTGAGATTAGTTAGATCTATTGGGATAAGATGAACATCTTTTCGAGATGAGATGAATCTATTAAGGTAAGAGAGTATCTTCTAAGATAAGATGGATCTATTAAGATAAGAAAGAATCTTTTAAGATAAGAGAGAATCTTTTAAGATAAGAGAAACCTATATATAATAGATATATTTTTAATGGAGGATAATCTAAGTTATTTAGTTATCTCACAAATTTATTTATTTTTTATGCCTTTACGTATATGTAATTGTGGACATTACCCCACAACTAATCACACTCAATTAAAGATCCAAATCAGACAGGTATCATAAGAACAAACACTCAAGTGTATATATACCTATAAAAATAGTTTTATTTTTGTTCCTAAGAGCAGGTTTCCTATTCCCAAAGTCACTTTAGGCATAGGATTTCAAAGTGTGAAATCCACATTTGTCGTTAGAAGGAAAAGGTAAGAATAATTAGAGTAAAGCGGAATTAGGTTAGAAGATTAAGATAAGTTTTAAAAAGGATCAGAGTAAGGTAAGTAGGTAAGGATTTTGTCTATTTCTATCTAGGTTTCGTCCTACAGTCAACATTTCCTCTGATACCACTCTGTCACACCCGGATTTAAGGGACAAAGTCAAGTGCATCTCATACATGTGCCAAAGAAGACAACATATATAATAACAAAGTGTATAGAGATAAATGTCACAATATAATCAGAGTACTTATTACATAGCAAAAGTCTTACAAAATAGAATAGAAATATAGATCGAACTAAAATCCATCCTTGGCGCCAGAAAGTCAACTGGTAGACACCACCTAGATCGAATCGAACTCCTCGATGTGTGGCTCCACTTGAACCACCTATTCTTCTCCTGTGGGGGTGTGAGACAACAAGGGTGAGCTCACACATGATCATAGCTCAATAAGTTGTGGGGAATAATGTGGCATGAACTCACCAAAGGTGGGAGTTCATGTGATGTGCAAGGCTGATCAACAGTAGGGGTTAAAGCTAAGCATTGCTATTAATAAGTTGGTCAAATTTTTATTAGCAGTTACTAAGTGTAAGTAAATACCAAACCATAATAAATAATAGAACAAAATTAATAAATAATCTCATGCAAATGCAAATGACAAATTGAATTTAAGTTACATAAATTAATCATGTGAGTGTCCGAGCTGCTCATGACCGTGAGCACGGCTAGTATACCAGTTTTACACTCTGCAGACGTTGCACATCTTTACCCACAAGTCATGTTACCCATCTGCCAAGGGGTCATGAATCCCATACACCTCTACCAAGGAGGCGAGGCAGGGTAACACTATGAGGCCTTTACAAAGTTCCACTAGCTTCAGAAAACCCGCTACAGTTTCTAGGAAGCTCCAATGCAGGGATCCCTCGCCTGACCGCCATCGCAGAAAAATCAACCCAAGGACCTCCCTACACTAACCACTCTCCTACTGCCCTTGCCCCTTTCGGGTAAGGTAGTCATCCACTAGCTTTCATAATTAGTCAGCCAAGGGCATCCCATACTACCCTTGTGGTAGCACTATTTTCTCGGGTGGTCACTCGATGTTCCCATTAACATAATGATCTTAACATGAACAATAATAATAAACTAATAATAAAAGGGTGATCCTGAATAATATATCTCCATACCCAGAACCACCTAAAGCAATAACAAGTACTACCCAAAAAGTTCAGTGGTAAACAAGGTATAAACATAGTCAAACTGGGGTAACCTATTGGGTCCCATCAAAATTAACCTATGCAGATCATTATGATTAATAAGAACATGACTGGGTAAAAAGAAGTGATCTAGGGCACAACTTGCCTGGCACTTGAGATTCCAGTTACCAGGGTGATTCTTCGGATCCTCGTGACCGCACTGCTAGTCGTAGAAATACAAATAGACATGGTATAGACAAAATTAACATCACACCAAACATAAGAACATACTGCATGATAATGATACACGCGTTGCTACGAGATCATGGGAACGAGAACCACTAAACTCAGAGTTACGGTTAAAGAGTTATAATTTTATAAAGAATTTATGTGATTAAAATATTAAACTATATTATAAATTGGGTAATATAAATCATATAAGAGGTTATTCTATAAATAATTATTTCAACATTAATTTAAGTTATGAATTGGCCATATATCATCTTCTAGTAGATTATAATGATAAGTAGATTAACAAGACTAACCCACATAAACCAAATAAAGATCTAATTAGAAAAAGAATGAGAAATGGTACAATAAATGTTGTTACTGCGTAGTAAATACTTGTATGAGACTAACGCAACTTGAACGAGTCAATTCAGAATTAAAACAGAAGAGTTATGAATTTCGAAAATTTTATGTGCTAAGTACAAGATTAATTAGGAAATAAATTTTAATATGACTTTCATGTGAAAACAGTGGTACTAGATGATAAACCATAATATTACAAAATTATATGAACTGGAATGGAATAAAAAGGATTTAATATGCATTTTCTATGATTTATACAAGTTTCTACCATTATTTTTGTATTAAAAATGAATTTAGAATGAATTTCTCTGATTTTATTTGCTGTCTGGACTGCACGCAAAATATTGGAAAGCGTAGGGACTAACCCGCAAAGATTCCTAAGACTCAGAATACCAGCGCCAGGACTGAGGGTTCATATTGAAATTACCGAGGGGCTATGTTGTAAAAGAACCGATCGAAGGGGTATTGCGGGATTCTAGCCCTTGGATCATCGGTCAATGGCTCGGATTAGATCCCTGCATCCTCGAACCGGTATGCAGCTCTAGCCGTTCGATTTTTAGTAGACGACCATGATTTGAAAGCCCTGAATCTAACCACATTCGTTCGTTAACAGATCAACGACGCTAGATCGATTCACTCGAAACGTTACCACGTTCTAATCCTATCCACTCGTTGAAGATCTGACGGTCGCCAAGGCAACCCCCTAACTTCTAATCGTGGCTGTTCGCCAACAGATCTACGCACAGGGTTGCTTCACCACCGCCCGACATCGGCCAGCGGCAGCACCCAGGACCGCCGCGGCGACGAACACGCCGGAGAACGGCAACCCGACCCTGTTGCGATCATTTTCCACAATCGAAATGTGCTATGTGAAGAGGAGATGGCAATAGGGTTCAAGGTCTCTCACTAGTGGTTGGGCACACGAAGCTAGCTGCCCACGTGACATGGAGGGTCCGCGGCGGAGCCCTATCGTCAGTGAGCAATTTCGGCCGCCCCGGCGGTCGATTCTTCCACCCCATGCGGCGAGCACCAACCAAGCTACGCGGAGAAGCTTCTGAACACGTCGTGGACCCCTAAGCCTTCCCCCAGGCGTGATCGAACACAGCACTAGCGAACGCACACCACACTTCTTCTTAGGTGACGAGGCTATTCGGCTATTGCGCACGGCCAACCTACTATGCCCCAAGGCACAATGGCTAGGTCTCTATCTAGGGCCGAGAAGGGGGGAAGAGAGGACGGAGTCGTGCGCCAACAACCCAACCGGTTCGCACGGATCGCCCACAGTGAAGTCAAGGGGAAGAAAAACAGTGCTTGCAGCGAATGCCATAAGGGGCCCACAGGTCATTCACAGGGGCCAACATGCATTCACGGTGAGCTGACTGAGGGGTCCCAGCTACCAGAGACAGCAGCCCACGCGCGTGCGAAGCCGGTCGCGTGGTATAAAAGAGGAGGTGGGCTGAATGGGGATGCCGCAGGCCCATTTAGGTTAGGCTTTTTCTCATTTTTTCCATTTTATTTTATTTTGATATTCCCTTACTAAATTCAAACCTACTATTTGAATTAGAATTTGGTTTGCAGATTTCACAGGTCACAAAAATACTAGTTTTATAAATATATTTATATTTTTATTTTCATTTATATTTTATACTTCTTTTCTTTTCTCTCCTTCTTGATTATTTCTCATTTTCAAATATTCAAGTTCATTATATTTCTAATTTGTTTATTATTTTATTCATATTGTTGTGACTACTATTAAGTGCACAAACAATTAAAAGCCAACATAATGCACAATCTAGTGATATGTCTACATGTGATGATAAGTGTAGATCACAAAATCTTGAGCTCTTCTCTATTTTCACTATTTACATTTTTGGGTATTACACAAAGATGATATCTGTTGCACTGCCTGTGTCCACTAAGACATTGTGGACCAAAAATCCCTTGATGACACAAGATATGACCATTGCATCGTTGTGAGGATAATCTTTAAGCTGAAGGTCTTCCTATGAGGTGATTGGAATATGAGACCACTTGGACTTGATGAAGGGTCCTTGCACTCCAACATGTTGTACCCTTCTCTATGCTTCCTTCTTCTGTTTCTTGTTGGCTGGTTCAGAACCTGAGCCGCCCGTGATTGGGAACACTAGCTTCGTAGCCGAAGATGCCACAGCTTGGTAGCTTTGCGAAGCCATCGTCGCAGTTGTGTAAGTGAGTTCACCGGAGGTGGGCGCCAATGTTGGTTACTTGTTCTCAAATGCTATAGATCAAGAACAAGGCAGCACAATTGTTAATGGTTAAATACCTTCGTCTTTCGAAGCATTATCTCCTTTCGGATATAATGATCTTCAGACGAAGGTCATGAAAGACATACCTTCATCATTTTAGCATATAAATATAAATAATAAAGCAATGGAACACAAAGAAATGAGGATAATAATTATATATCAATAGTCTACTTGTATTTATATTCCGTGAATATGGATAAACATCAATAATATTCATGTTACATTGATACCTTCAGCTTGTCAGAAGGTGAAGATGCGAGTGTGACACGAGAATGATTACAATCCAGTGTGAACAGTACGAGGTCACTGTTCATCTATTTATAGGCATGGGACGCAGCCCAGGTAAAATTACATTCATGCCCTGAAACACTTGTTTATAAGTAATTAAAACTAATAAGGTCTATCTAGTCCTTTTTCTTTCTTTGCTTGGTCTGGGCCAAAGCTATTGAGCTTCGTCTCGAGGAGTTGAGCCGAGGCTGAAGGTAACTTCTACAAGCTTTTGTATCATTTTGTCGAAGGTGTTTTTGCCTTGATGACCTTCGGCGGAGAAGAAGACCCCCAATACACAGTCTCTTCCTCGTTTTCTATATACGACAGAACATGTACATGAATGCTTATGTGATACTATGAATATGTAGTTACATAATAGGAACATACTAAGTTGTATCCTGAATACAACTTTCCTTCATGGTACACACTAATCGCTAGGGTTTCCTAAGTTGGTATTCTATCAGTATTAAGCAACTAAACCCTAGGAGGCTAGTTTATTGGATTTGTGACCAAATAGTGTCCAAATCATTTCAAATTTCACCCAAGGTTTTCGATCATCATACTAAGCCTACCCAAAAAGTTTTACCATTTCTGGAGCTACTACATTATTTCTAAAATTCTAAAAGGCTTGGTTTGAACACCTTTAAGGGCTACATAATTCTAGGTTTGGACTAAAAATCTTGGAACTATTTTTATTAAATACTAGATGATTTTGGGAGTCTAGCAAAATTGGTCTCATGATTTTACCAATTTTCTACTATTTTCTAGAAATTTCCTAATCTGGCAGTAAAAATAAAAGGAAAAAGAATGAATAGTGACGAGCCAAATCTGGCCCAAGCCAGCCCAGGAACAGAGGAAACACGCGCGCGCTCGCGCTGGTGGCTTTGCGCAGAGGCCTCGAGTTATTCAAATAACTCGTAGAGAGCCCGCGACACTGTTCACCTGTCTCACAAACATTTGCACTGAACCCCTTGCACTTCTATTTCTTCATGGCTCTCGGTCCACGACGGGGCTGCGTCGAGCACATGGCCGGAGTCGCGATTCTCCAGCGACGGCAACCCGTACCGGAGACAACAAGCATACGAACATCGTGCGCAAGCCTACTCGAACAAAATCCCTCACTCAATTGGATGGGTTCGACCCTAATCGATGCTTGTTCATGGTCACGGCGGAGTAAGGACTCCGGTGAGCGTGTTCTGAGCAACTAAACGCGGTAGCGCCTAAATTGAAGCTAGGGTGAGTTTCACTGATTCACAAGAGGTCAGGTACACGCAATAATTTGGACCGAACAGGGATGGAAGAGTGGGTCGACGTGAGTGTGCGCTTGGAGGCGTTCCGTGGCGGCGAGATGATGTTCTCGATGCCAGAACATGGTAGCGCCTAATCGGTTGGGCCGATGAGCAACGTTAGCAGTCAAGGATGCTAAAACATGGCACAAAAGGGGATGAACGGACCTGAGATCGGTTGGCCGAGGCGCGAGGTCACATGGCGGCGTTCTTGGCCGATTTGGGGGAAATTCCAAATTCGGGGGATGTGGTGGCTAATCGGGAGCGAAGAGCGGTGCTCTGGGTTCGTAACAAGCTAACAGAGCAGACCGAACACTCAATTTATAGAGGGCGACCAGGAGTACGACGAATTTGGGTGGAGAAGAGCTTGCAGTGATAAGAGAATGAGTCACCGGAGTTCCTCTGTCGTGGCGCTCACTGGACAAGGGTTTACGGCAGTCACTGGTTACTCTCCACAACTCGCGACGACGTGGTAAAATGGCCCATGGCGTGGCGCGGCCGAAGTGAAAGGCGGCAACCATAGCGACGGTCGCACGACCACGTCGCCGGGCAAGTGGGTACGGTGAGGCTGGCTCGATCTACTCCCCCTTCGATGTTTTCACGACCGCGGTAATATCCTTCCCGAGCTGAGCGTGAATCACAGCGGCCGGCGCGGATCGCGGCACGGGTTCACCGGCGGTAAGGATTCACGGAATCTGCGATCTTTTACAGATATTGTACAATCGCGATCGTCTTCAGTCGTTTTGACTGAGCGAATTGAATGGCTTAGTTCTCCAATTTTCATGTGACAACTATAACACCCTGTTCAAACCCTGGACCGGCGATACTTACTCTTGGAAACTCTCTAGGATCATATATCGTCTCCACAGACCAACACAAGTCTTTTGCTCGCACTTTGTCCTCACTCATGCGCACCCGAGAAAACTTTCCGGTCGGTCACCCATCCCAAATTGCTCCAAGCCAAGCACACTTAACTTGGAGGTTCTTTTGAGATAGGCTTCCAAAAAATAAGATGCACCTTATTGGTATGAATACTCTATTAATTTTATTAAGCCTTGGGCCAGGATATCCCATCCCAGGGGCTAGGATATCACAATCCACTCCCCTTAGAAAACCGACGTCCTCGTCGGTCAACCCCAATCCAGGAAACTCCCATCTAAGCCACATCTGTGTGTCTAGTGTCATCATATGCCATGCCATGTGACCACTTGGGGCCCACATGCGCCATGTGCCATATACCCGAACCCCTAACCCACATACGCCCGTGAAACTGCGAGGGTCGGCTCTGATACCACTTGTAACACCCCGTCCAATCCCTGGACCGATGATACTTACTCCTGGCAACTCTCTTGGATCATATATTGTCCCCACAGACCAACACGGGTCTTTTGTGCGCACTTTGTCCTCACTCATATGCACTCGAGAAAACTTCCCGCTCAGTCACCCATCCCAAATTTCTCCAAGCCAAGCACGTGCGCACCAGAGAAAACTTCCCGGTCGGTCACCCATCCCAAATTTCTCCAAGCCAAGCACACTTAACTTGGAGGTTCTTTTGAGATAGGCTTCTAAAAAAGAAGATGCACCTTATTGGTGTGAATACTCTATTAATTCTATTAAGCCTTGGGCCAGGATATCCCATCCCAGGGGCCAGGATATCAAAACAACCCACTAATTCGTCTGTATCAAAGTTATTCTTCTATAAACTAGCTTCAACTTTGTTACAAAGTTCTTGGTCGAATACTCACTAGATCATGCGAAATTCGGCCCCAAAGTTCATCCGAGCACACTGACAGTCGAGTTTCAGACTCTGATTTGACTGACAGTCCAACTTCAGGTCTATTTTTCTCCAATTTCTAGGTAGCTCTAAGGCTTAACCACTTAATCAAACTTGTACCCCTATAGTAGCTCTACAAATTTGTTGTAGTGACCTATAGCAAAATCTCCATGGATTAAGAGATACAGGGTCCCAAAGTCAATCCAATTACAATGTTTTTTAGGGTACTCTTAGGAACTTTTCCTCTACCACTTTGATATATGCACTTTGGTCCAAAAGAGTATAGAAATTGATCTTACCTCTTAGAGCACAAATTAGGGTTTCCAGGGTTCTTATTAGGGTTTTGAGTGTTTTAGGGTTTATGTGCCACTCAAATTCTCCAAGTTTAGTCTCGTATGGACATCTCCTCTAACCTTTGAGATAATACTCAATTTGTTATTACACACACCCACATACCTCTATCCTAGGGTTAAGAATCACTTCAAGCCATCACATCATACTTGTTTTGAAATTTTAGCCTAGTGGGTGTATTCTAGGTGGAACATACATAATGAAATGTCAATGCATATGATGTCATGTCCATGTTTTAGTTCTTGTAACACTAGGGGTGTTACATCCTTCCCCCCATAAAAAAATCTCGTCCCGAGATTTAAGGTCCTAGGGTAAGTAATGGAAAATGAAACACGTCACAACTTTATTTCCTAATTTATCTTACAGAGCAGGGGGTGGGGTGGGGTTTGTTCTAACTTCACAATATAGTACATAAATTTTACAGATTACAAGAAGCTAAAAACTTAGGAAAATTCTTCTCTAGGAAGTCTTGAGTCTCCCAGGTAGCTTCTTCTTCAGTGTGTTGGTTCCATTGTACCTTATAAAACTTGAGAGTCCTCTTTCGAGTGATTTTGTCCTTCTGGTCCAGAACTCGAATGGGATGTTCTGAATAAGTCAAGTCTGGTTCCAAGGTAACATCCACCACATCTATAGTTCGATCAGGAATCCGAAGGCATTTCTTTAACTGAGATACATGGAACACATTGTGCGCCGCAGACAATGATGTTGGTAATTGAAGTCTGTATGCCACTTGTCCACATTGATCAAGAATGGGGAATGGACCGATATATCAGGGTGCTAATTTTCCTTTGACCCTAAACCGGCTAATACCCTTCATCGGTGATACTTTTAGGTATACATAATCGTCGGCTTGACAAACCAATGGTCGACGTGGTTTATCCGCATAATTTTTCTGCCGAGCTTGAGCTTCTTTCAGGTTATGTCTTATCCGTTGGACTTTTTCTTCCGTTTCTTTAACCAAATAAGGCCTGAAAACCATCGTTCTCCAGGTTCTGACCAATTTAAGGGTGTTCTACATGTACAAAGCTTCAAACAGTGCCATCTTAATACTTTCTTGATAACTATTATTATAAGAAAATTCTACCAACGGCAGACAATCATCCCATTTATGTGGGAACTCCAAGATACAGGCTCGTAGCATGTCTTCAAGTATTTGATTTACCCTCTCAGTTTGATCACTCGTCTAAGGATGATAGGCCGAACTGTGGAGTAATTTAGTGCCCAAAGATTTGTGCAGCTCCTCCCAAAACTTGGATACAAATTGCGGTCCCCGGTCCGACACTATCGTCTTTGGAACTCCATGCAAACTGAGAATACGAGCGATATAAAGTTCTGAATATGCAACCACTGGATATTTCACCTTGACGGGAAGAAAATGGGTAGTCTTTATAAGCCAATCAATTATGACACAAATAGAGTCAAAACCTTTAGCTGTCTTGGGTAATTCCACAATGAAATCCATACTGATATCTTCCCATTTCCAGGATGGGATTGACAATAATTGTAACAGTCCAACAACCTTCATATGTATTGCTTTGACACGTCTACAAGTGTCACATTTTGCCACATAGCGTGCGATTTCAATTTTCATTTTTGTCCACCAATAATGTTGTTTTAAGTCTTGATACATCTTAGTGCTTGCAGGGTGAATGGAATACAGATTAAGATGAGCTTCGTCCAGGATTTGTTGATGGACTTCAGCATCCTTTAGCATCGCTATGCGGTCTTTAAACCATATCACTCCTTGATCATCTTTCCTAAAACAATTAGCCTTGCTAGCCTCCATTTTCTCATGAATATATTTCATACCCTTATCTGTTCTTTGAGCATCAATAATCCTTTGTAGAATAACTGTCTCAAGCTTCAATTGTGTCAAAGTTCCTTGTTGCACTATCCCCAGATTCAACTTTTCCATTTCTTGACATAAAGTGGTGTTAGGTGTTCTTACTGTGAGACAATGACAAGAGGCCTTGCGACTTAAAGCATCTGCCACCACATTAGCCTTTCCTGGGTGATATTGAATCTCTAAGTCATAATCCTTGATTAGCTTGAGCCAACTTCTTTGTCTCATGTTGAGCTCTAACTGGGTAAAGATATACTTCAAGCTCTTGTGATCCGTATATAAATGACATATATTCCACATCAGATAATGACGCCAAATCTTAAGGGCATGAACAACTGCAGCCAAATCTAGATCATGGGTTGGATAATGTTCCTTATGCCGGCGCAGCTGCCTTGAAGCATAAGCTATTACTCGTCCTTCTTGCATCAGGACACATCCAAGTCCACTGCCTGATGTGTCACAATAAACATCAAATGGATTTTCAATATCCAGTTGGGCCAAAACAGTGCAGTGGTCAACAATACTTTCAGTTGTTCAAAGGCCTCGTTACACTTAGAGGACCAGTCAAACTGTGGCGGAACCGCCCAAATTATTCCAACTTAAGTGCCTAAGTCTCGCCTTAGAGACTAGACAACACTTAAATATGAATAAATCGTCAGTCCCTCGGATCTAGTCTGACTAGGCCACTAACAGGATCAAGTACCACATACTCACTCAAAGGTGAGGCACAGAGCAAATACAATAAATCATAAACCATAATTTAAAGAAGTACTTAAGGTTATTACAACATCATCGGAGTTTTGCAAAAGTAGTAATCATCATTTGGGATGCAGTGGAAATTAACTAACGATAAATAAAAGGGAGGATGGGGAAGCCTGTCCCATCACTCCTCCTGCTCCTCTAATGCTGAGGTAGGGTCCCACTCGACTGTCCAACCCGGTGGCAAGGTAGATGGCCAAGTCACTCCAGCAACCATATCCTCCAGAGAACCTATAAAAAATTATGCCACAAGCAAGGCTAAGTATACTAATACTCAGCTAGACTTACCCGGTGTGAGGAGTCTACTCCTCTACCTCTAGACATGCAGTTGTTTCGCTGAGGGGTTTGTTTTGCCAAAAGCACTAGCTGAGTCTAAAATCAAGTTTTAGCTTTTCCAAGTTTTAGTATGCTCCTTTTTAAAATAGATGAGTACCTAGGTACTCATATGTGGTATCAAACATTTTTAGCAATCAACATCTTTTGCTAATCAACTCATTCACACTTATTACTCAATGTAGCAGCCTGGATCAAGCAGTCTCATTAGCTGCGAGAAGCAGACGATTCGAATCGAATTTTTAAACCTTACAAGGTAAACCTAAACACACGATGTCGCGAGGCACTCTGTCCCCGCACACATCAACCGTCCCCATCGATTCCCCGTCAACAGAAAGGGGCTCACCGCCATGGCGTACAATGCCTCACTGACCCCGACTGCCGTCGTGCAGTGACCACACTTGTACCCACTATAACCGGAATGGGAGACCACATCTCAGGTCGCGTTGAGGAGGGCAATCTGCTGCTAGGTTCACTCAGGTACTAGGCTTACTGATTTACCATATTTCTCGGCATGTGCTTAGTACGTTCAAACGCTTGACACACGGTACCACACCTTAATCCTTATTCCAATTTCCGTCTCGTAGACAACGCATCCCCATGGATCGTTGTCCACAAACTATCATCATTACCATATAAAAATGGATACAACCAATTTCCTGACCTCGCGTGAGTGCTAGAAAAATCACTCGACTTCTACCGAGATCGCTAATCAGTAAAGCAGCTACTCGACCTAACATACTAGTATCCATCTCAAAAGGAATTCCTGAGTTCATGCAACTAGGGTTTCAGTCAAGTCCTACACTTAAGTGCACAGTACAAGCCTACAAACATTAAGTGCAGTAAAATAGCATATATAATGGTTATGCATAAAACCGGGGCTTGCCTTCCAAAGCTGGGGCACGCAGATCCTCGATGGCAGGCTCTGGTGCTGGCTCCTGGTCTACCTCCTGAGCAACTCCTTGCTCCGGAACGAGGACGTACTCTCCGTCAGCGAGATTACAATCTATCGAATGCAATGAATAAGATACATGTACATTAATGACATGTCAATTTAGTAAATACTAGGTATGGTGAAACAATATTAAAATAGTGGGTAAATTAGGGTTTCTTCATCGGATGGTGCCATAATTGTTCTATACACACCTATCTTAGGGTCTTGAGTGAACTTAAAACTTTAAATCATCTTCTTTATGTCTTATTGGACTCTTAGGGAGATTTAGTTGTATAATATTAATTTCTTCCACCATTACCCATTTACTTCTTATTTATGCTTATTTTTGAGTGCTCTTGAACTACCATGGTGATTTAGAATTTTCTAAAAATGTTGCAAAAATTACAGTGGGTAAACATTGGTCTCTGTAGTTTATTCTACAAATTTGGGGTTATAATTAATTCAGATAAACCTTGGGCAAAAATGCCAAAAGTGAGGGTAGAAGGTCACTTTGCACTACAGCTCTGATTTAGGTGAAGGTTCTGGATTAAAAGTTATTTTTGCCAATATCTATGAGTAATAATAGGTCTCTGTGCTAAAAAATCACAGAAGTGACCTAATGGTTATTTAGTTGTGATTTTCTAAAGTTTAATGTCAAAAAGGCACTTATAACTAACTTGTCATTTGAAAAATATCAAACAACAAAACTTATATTTTTCATATATTCATACTAGCATATTAGTAGTTATCCCAAGGATTGGGGTGCTTTCTCCTTAGTGTTATTTTTCTAGGATTTTTCTAAGTTCTTATTGTTTTTATGAAATAAAATGTGGTGCATTTCTTTTGTACTAACAGAGGGTTCAACAAAATTTTCTTCTGAACTATTCTACCTAAGAAAGCTAGGAAAAATGGGGTTGCCCTCTGGTTCTTATTTTTCATTCCCCTTTTCATTTTCTTAAGGTTTGAACCAAAACAAGTTTTTGTGGTTAATCCTTCCTTAACCTGGTATACTGGGAAGTTTAACATTATTAAACAGGGTATTTAGTAGTTAAGTATGTCTCTAATTTTTCTTACCCTCAGTCCAAAAGTATTTCTATTTTCCCTCTATTTACTTAGTTTTGGGCAGTATACTTATTTAAATTAAACTCTAAAAAATCTTGCAGTACTTAGGGTGTTTGTTATTTTTCCTAAGTAGTTCATAATATTTAGGACCTAGGAAAATTGGTTTGACCAAATTTGGTTGGATAAATTTTGAGTTATGAATTTTGCAAGTTCTGTACTCATTTAAAAGAATAAAACTTAAAAGGTTTAAGGAAAACAGGTTTGCACCGAGGCCCCTGGGGTTTCCTCTAACTATTCCTTTCAACGGTGCCCCTGCAGAACTGTTCCCCTGAGTCTCTGACCTCGCAAAAACCCTCTGGCTTTTCTTTCTTTCAACCTAGGCTCCTTCCCCACTGTAACAGTGATCGCGGAGAGGAAAAGGGGTGGTGCGGCTTACCGACAGCGAGGGAGGTCCGGTGGAGGGCTGGGTGAGGTCCGGGAGGTCCTGGCAGTCACGTCGAGGTGCGGATCACCGAGGGTGATGGCCGGAATAGGGCTGGCCACGTGCGCAGGTGGTCGGGCTCGACGGCGGCGTGTGCTCCGGCCTGCTCACGGCGGTAGGGTTCAATCAAATGGCACAGGGAGCTTCACTAGATGCTAAGGATGCGAGAGGTACAAGGAATCGACGAATGGCTTACCGTGGGGCTCGATCTACGTGCGACGGCGGCCAGTTGAAGTCCGGCGACGTCGATCCGGCGTCTCCGGTGAGGTGATGTTCAATCCGCGGCTCGGGGAGCTTCACTAAGGTCCGGAGAAGCTAGCCCAAGGGTTGTACGGGGTGGAGGATGGCTGGCTTGGCTGGTCTACGGTGGTCGTGGCTTGCGCGGCCGTTGGCACGCTGTTCTCTGGGCAAACGCCGGCGAACTCGTGCTCGGGCGAGGTTAGGAGTGAGCGGGGGCGTACGGTCGAGACCGATGTGGGTTTTATAGCTGCGGGCATGGGTGTGGGCGAGGGGTTGACACGACATGGGGCTGCGCGCGCGGGATGAGCGCCGAGGGCGTGCTTTGACGTTGCCAAGGCATGTCGAACACGTGGTCGTGTTCATCTGCCCGAGTTCTTGCGCCTGCAGAGCTCCCAAACATGCGAATCTCACCCAATGTCTTGTGCAAGATTTCTTCCTGGCACCTAGAGCTAGCTAGTTCATCTGAGTTCCAAGGGAAGATCTAGCGTAGCTTAGAAGATATGGTGGCACCAAGTCTTGTTTGTCTGCACTGTTCACCCGCGACAAAAAGGATGCCAAACCGTGTCAACTGACTCTAGTTTGGTTTCAAATTTTTCAGGGGTGTGCCTTGGGTAGTTTGGCCACTTTTTGTTATTTGGACCAAGTGCTTTTGGTGCCAGCACAAGGGTGAACACATCTGATCTTTAGGCTAGGGCTGATTTGGGACTTAGAGAAATTTTGATGGCTCTAGTGTGTTTTCGACTTAGTGAATTGTTTTGGGGTTTTTGTTGGGCCTTATTGTAAAACATCCCTTACTACATTTTTTAACTTTATTAATGTACTTCATTTTTGGTAAAGGTTTCATTTCATGATTTAGCCATTTGCTTAATCTTTTCCCTTTTATCCAATGTTTAGGGTTTAATGGCTTAAGAGGGAACTTAGGGTTTTAGAATCTTTTTCATGAGTGAGAATGTATGAAGGCTAGGGTATCTCTCTTATTATGATCAATACTTAGCTTAGCCATGATTCTAAAGCTTTTAGTGCCTTCACTATCCATTTTAACATATTCGATAATAGGCCATAGGAGTGTTCATTGAGCCATGGCCTTGGGTAACACCTAGGGTGTTACACAAACTTAGTATCATTTTTCAATAACCCAGTAATGGGTTTAACGATTTTGGAGAAATCCGGAATAAATCTGCGGTAATAACCAGCCAATCCAAGGAAACTTCGAACTTGATGCACTTTAGTGGGTGATTTCCATTCCAGAATATCCTTGACCTTGCTGGGATCAACCGCAATCCCTTTAGCAGACAAAACATGTCCAAGAAATTGGATTTCTTCCAACCAGAACGTGGATTTGCTGAATTTGGCATAAAGCTGATGTTTTCTCAAGCGCGTTAACACGATCCGCAAGTGTCTTGCATGTTCCTCCTCATTCTTGGAATATATCAAATGTCATCAATGAAGACTACCACAAACTTGTCTAATTCGGGCATGAATACCGAATTCATCAAGTATGTGAAGCGGGCTAGAGCATTTGTTAATCCAAAAGACATAACCAAATATTCAAACAACCCATACTGAGTAGTAAAAGCGGTCTTGGGTATATCCTCAGGTTGAATTCTGATCTGATGATAGCCCGATCTGGGATCAATTTTAGAAAACACCCGGGCTCCAGTGAGTTGATCAAATAAAATATCGATCCGAGGGAGAGGATACTTGTTCTTAATAGTAACTTCATGGAGAGGTCTGTAGTCCACGCACATTCGAAGAGTCTGATCCTCCTTCTTGACAAAGATTGCTGGACATCCCCATGGCGATGAACTTGGTCTAATAAATCATTTCTCCAATAAGTCTTGTAATTGTGTCTTGAGTTCCGCCAACTCATTGGGTGGCATACGGTACGATCTTCTAGAGATAGGAGCCGTACCGGGCCTCAATTCAATTACAAACTCCACATCCCTTTCCGGAGGTAACCCGGGCAAATCTTCAGGGAATACATCCAAGAATTCACGCACAACCGGAATATCCTATATTTCTTGTACTATGGCCTCAAAAACATGTCCAGATGTTTTTACTGGGATAGATACAGTGATGGATAGTTTGACTTCTTCTTGACCATGACTCAATTGAATGGTCCTTTGATCCGCGTTGATGATAGCCTTATTCTGGGCTAACCAGTTCATGCCTAAAATTACATCTATATCTTATCCCTTTAAAACAATCATGTTAGTAGGGAACTCGTGTCCGGCCAATGTTACGGGTACATGGAAGACTACTTCCTTAGTAAATATTTGGCCCCTAGGTGAATGAATACCAAATCCCTCTTTTGATTCAATACTATGTATGCAACGCTTCTCCACAAAAGTCTTGCTCATAAAGGTATGTGATGCACCAGAATCAAAAAGGATAACAGCGGGATGGTTGGCAACAAGAAACGTACCCATCATCACCGGTTCTCCTTCCGAGGTAGTCGCCACTTGGGTCTAATAAATTCTCCCAGGTTTCTTCATATTCTTGCCCGCTAGAGGGTTGACCACATTTCCCTTTCCTTGAGTTGTGTTCCCAGAAGTTTGTTGGAAATTTGATTTATTCTGCTTTGGGTAAGGACAGTCTTTGATAAAGTGTCCAAACTTCCCACAATTAAAGCAGCCACTTGAGGAACTGGGTAGGGCGGGGAAACGAGCACCAGGGGCACTCGACTGATTGTTCTGGGCGGGGGCAGGACTGGGACGGATGAACATTGGTTGCTTGAAGGGATGTGTGGGTGGACGAGGAGAAGATATATTCGGGTTTAAGGGACGAATTACCATCCTTGTCCGCTTTTCAGACCCCTGAGATGATCCTTCACCCCCATATCTCTTGGTTTTTCCTTGTCCCGAATTCTTAGCTTCCACTGATAGCGCTGTGCTTACAACCCTGCTATAGGTGAGATCTAGACATGTAGCCATCTTGCGCTGGAATTGGTCATTCAACCCTCTCATGACGCAATTTTTCTTTTTCAAATCCGTGTCCACTTGATCAATAGCATATTGGGAGAGATGATTAAACTTGTTGAGATATTGCATTACTGAGTCTCCCCCTTGCTTTAAACGTATGAACTCCTCCAGCTTCATCTGTAAAACCCCTCCTGGAACATAATGTTCCCTGAACGCCTGTTTGAATTCCACCCAAGTGACCAGAAGTCCGGGAGACTAAATGGCTGAAAAATTTGCCCACCAAGTGCTGGCAGGACCTCTTAACTGTTGGGCGACGAATAGGTGCTTCTGTGTTTCAGTACATCGGATCAGTCCGAATTTTTGCTCCATAACCCGTACCCACTCATGTGCTTCCAATGGTTCTTCTGCTTTGACAAAAAGCGGTGGACGGGTTTCAGAAAATTCCAAGTAAGTGGTGTCTCGTGGCCCTTGAGGTTGACCTCTGCCTCCATGTTGCTGAAATTGATTCCCCGCCAATTCACACAGGAAACGTGTGTTGTCAGCGGTAGCATTGACTAAGGCAGAGATTGCCTCAGCCAATGTAGGACATACAGGTGGCGGGTTTGGAGTTTCCTCCCCGTCGCGGGAAGTTCCCACCCCGTCATGATCACAAGTTCTTGATGGCATCTGAGGAAGAAAATATAGTAGATTATTACATGCTGAAAGTACATCACCTTTATTACATCATGCTCAACTGGTAATAATTATACATACTCACTGATACAACTCAACTTCCTTAATTAATTTACATAAGGACACTACATAAACTACACTACTTTAATTATCTTCGTCCTTGGCCGTTCCTGCTCCACTGCCAGCCTCGAGAGAATGTTCATCTGTGAGGTTCATGGAAGGAGGGGCTCCAAAAAGGTCCAACTCCCCATTAGGTCCTCCACTAGCTGCTCCAGATGGTCCGTCTCCCATTGCTGCAACCTCTTGTGGCACAACCACAGATTAATAAAGTACATAGAATTATTACATCATCGAAGGTCAAAAGTAGTAACCATTGTTCTCATTGCAGCGGAAATGACTAACGATAAATAGAAGGGAGTTTGGCGAAGCCTAGCTAATCACTCCTCATGATCCTCTTCTACCAAGACAGGGTTCCACTCAACTGTCCAACCCGGTGCCATGGTGGATGGCCAAGTCAATCCAGCAACCATGTCTTCCAAGGAAGTACCTATAAAATTATGCCACAAGCAAGGCTAAGTATACTAAGACTCAGCTAGACTTACCCGGTGTGAGGAGTCTACTCCTCTACCTCTAGACTATGAAACTGTTTGGCTGAGGGGTTTGGTTTGCCAAAAGCATTAGCTAAGTCTAAGTCAAGTTTTAGCTTGTCAGGTTTTATAATCTTCATTAAACTAGGTTAGCATCCATCTAAGCAAGCATGGTAACAAGCATTTATTGCAAACAACACTTTGTATCATGAAACCTTATTAAACTTCTTACTCAATGCAGTACATTGGATCAAACAGTCTCATTTGCTACGAAAAGTAGATGATTTGAATCGAGTTTTAGCCTTGCAAGGTAACCCTAAACACACGATATGTCAGGGCACTCTATCCCCACACATATCAACCGTCCCCATCGATTCCCCGTCAACAGATCAGACCCACTCCCTTGGCATACAATGCTCCACTGACCCTAGTCGCCGCCATGCAGTGACCGCACTTGTACCCACCATATCTGGAATTGGAGACTCTGTCTCGGGCAAGTGGGTAAAAAGTCTGCGGGCAGGTTCACTCAAGTATTAGGCTTACCGATTCACCATATTTCTCGGTACGTGTTAGTACTTTTAAATGCTTGACATAGATATCCACACGTTAACCCTTATTCCATTTATGTCTCATAGATAGGGCATCCCCCAAGGATTCGTGTCCTTAGACAATCATACCCCCATTATGAAGATGAATACAATCAATTCCTGACCTCGCACGAGTGCTAGAAAAATCACTTGACTTCTACCGAGATCCTTTATTAGCATAGCAGCTACTCGACCTAGCATATTAGTATTCATCTCATAAGGAACCTAAGTTCATCCATCTAGAGTTTCAAGCAACTCCTACACTTAAGTGCACAATACAACCCTACAAACATTAAGTGCGGTAAGATAGCATATATAATGTTTATGCATAAAACCAGGGCTTGCCTTCAAATGCTGGGGCTACAGGGAGATCCTCTGTGGCAGGTTTGGGGGCTGGGTCCTAGACTTCCTCCTAGGCAACTCCTTGCTCCGAGATGAGCATGTACTCTCCGTTAGCGAGGTTGCAATCTAATGAATCCAATGTATCATATACTATGATATGCAAAAATGATAATTATGATGCGAGGTTGAGTATCACTAAGTCACTTAGTAAGGTTAGGGTTTTCTTTTTATTAAGTATGTCCTTCCGCAGTGTGCATCTAATGGTCTAGATTAAAGGTTGACCCAAGGAATAGAGGGTGGTTTGAGACTTAACTAATCTCCTAAGAATTTAGTGAAGGCTTAATTAGGTTGTTGTTTAAGTTACCTAATGAACATTGGTTGGCACTTAATTTTGTATTTTCTATTCTATTTATGCTTTAAGGGTGATTTGAACTGCAACTGTTATCTAGAAAATTCCAAAAATTATGCAAACATTACAGTGGCTTATCACTAGCTAAACTAGGTCGTCCTAAAAATTTGAGGTCAAAACTAACTAGAAGTGGCTTCTGCCCTAATGGTTATTTTTACTGGTATCTAGGTGCAATAAATGGTTCTGTGCCAATAATCACTTAGTGAATCTTAGTGGATATTTGGTTGTGATTTTCTAAATTTGTGGGGCTAGAAGGCGCTCTTAACTAACTTTCTTTTTGAAAAATGTCAAACATCAGATTTAAAAAAATTCTAAACTTTTATTTGGACAAGGGCAATCATTCCTAAGGTTGGAGATTTTTCTCTATAGGGAGGGGTTTCTATGATTTTCTAAAGTAGTCTCTATTTCTCTCATAGGGTAGGTGGCACTATATTTTTTCTACTAAACTAGGACTTTTATATTTTTCTCTGAAGCTACACTACTCAAGCATTCTAAGAAAAATAAGGTTGCTTGATGTTTCACATTTTATATGTCCCCTTTCCATTTTCTAAATGAATGGGCAGAAACATAAATCAATGGTTACTCTCCAATTAATTTGGTGAACTAGGGCATTCAACATTTTTATATAGGTCTACTGTTTATTAGGCATCTACTCAATTTTTCTAAACTATAGCATAGAAGTTCTACTATTTTCCCTTTATTTCCACACTTTAAACCATATCCTGATTTAACCAAAACTTCCAGGAATAGTGATGGACTAGGGTGGTTCTCTATTTTTGCTCTAAAGTTTACTTTGTACAGAGCCTAGCAAAATTTGTTTGACCTAATTTGGATGAATAAATCTCAAGTTGTGCATTTACTAAGTTATCTGCAATATTAAAATGAATTGGAAATTTTGAAAAAGAAAAGGAAAATGAATTAAGCGCTGAGGACCTTGGTTGAGGTTTCTTGTTTTATTGCAAACGGGTCCTCGGTCTACTATTCAACCGAGTTTGTGGCTTAACACTTAACCCCTTTGGATTTTCCTGGCATCCAACCCACGGTCCCTGGGTTCACCAATATAGTAGCCAAAGAGATAATCACGGTGCACGACTTCTCGGCAGCGGTAGAGTTCTGACGAAGGGTCGGGTGAGGTCGGGGAGTCTGTGGCAGTCACGTCGATGTGCTGGTCGGCGTTGGAGGTGACTGGCGGTGCTCTGGCGACGAGAGCATGTGGCTGTGAGCAACGACGGTGCCTGCTCTAACCAAATCACGGTGGTAGCGGTCAATCCATTAGCTCAAGGAGCTTCACTACGTGATTTAGAGGCTATGCGCACAAGGAATAAAAAATGGCTCACTAAATTACCTGGACCATGTGCTCCGACGGGCGGGCGAATTCCCGCGAGGGTGATCCGGTGTCTTCGATGAGGTAGCGTTTGGGTTGGGGGCTCGAGGAGTTTCATTGGCCTCTGGGGAAGCCAATGGTGAAGCTCGATCGGACGGAGAGGGGCTAGGGTGGTTGGACCACAGTGGTCGAGCTCGGACGACACTGGCGGGCGGTGGCATGCTCAATTCTCGGGCGTTCACCGGCGTCGAGGCATCGATGAGTGTGAAGGGCGTGCGAGAGAGCAAGGCCGAGGGGTTGGGCTGTCTTATAGGAGGGGGCATGGGCGGGCAGTCAGGTTGACTGACACTCGCGGCGCACGTGGGGAGCGCCCGGTGCGCGCTCGGGCGGTTCCAAGAGGGGTCGAACACATGGAGGTTTTCTTCTACTCTTGTCGAAGCATCTGTTTGGTCACTCTAACGTGCAAATCTTGCCAAATATCCCTTGTAAAGTCTCTTCACTGTGCCAAATCCTATCTTTTCTATGTGAGTCCCGAGTGTAGATAGGCTTGGAACTTGGAGAAAAGGCTAGGTCAAATCAGGTCTGTCTCTTAGCCCAAACCCGAGACAAAAGCCAAGCCAAATCATGTCAAACGATTTTGGTTTGGTTTCAAACTTTACTAGGGTGTGTGTAGAGTATTTTGACGCCTCTTTGTCCATTGAGCCATGTGGTTTTGGGTTTTGGAACTAGGTGAACATGTGTGATCTTTGCAAGGAAGCTGAATTTGGAATTAGAGAAAATCTGATTTTCCTTTTAAGCTCCCTACTTGATTAACCTTTTTGGGGCTTTTGTGGAACCTTTTTGTGGTACCTTTCTGACTATTTCTTGTAGGGTGTTAAGTGTGTTGCAACTTTTATAAATGGTCCAAGTCATGATAATGTGATTTACATAGCCTTCATACTTAATTTCTTTTGGTGCTCTATTTGCTAAAAGTGGGTGGATTTAGGGTTTAAGCACTTCCCCCTTTTTATGTGCATGATATGGCTAAGGTAGTACTCCAAAATGATTAACACTTAATTAAGACCCTGGTTCTCAAGTTTGGTGCCTTTTGCTCAACTAAACCACAAGTGATAACATGTCAAGGGTGTGGGTGTTGAGTAGAAACCCTGAGTAACACCTGGGGTGTTACACCTCATCATTTATCGCTTTGAACGCGACAACTTGTGTCTCGTTGAAGGGGTGGCTCCCATTGGCGACGTCGTCAATGTACTTCTCATTTTTAACCATCATTTGATGGCTAACAAACTTGCCCAGCACCTCCTTGAGACTCATCTTGGTGTACCTATTGTGCTCACAGACTAAGGAAACAAGGTTAGCTTCAAAAACAGTAAATGACCTGAGCATGAGTCGAACGACTTTATGGTCCATCCATCTATTGCTTTCGTAGTTGCAAACTTGGTTCACTAGGGACTTGAGCCCACTGTACATTTCTTGTGGCCCTTCACCCCTCTTCATTGCGAACCTCCCAAGTTCACCCTCAATGACTTCCACTTGGAGATTTTGGTCATCAAGTTCCCCTCGAGTGCAATTCTCAACGTATCCCAAATTTCCTTGGCATTTTCGAATCCATTTACCTTCTTATACTCTTCCTTGCATAAAGAGGCTAATAAGACATTAGTAGCTTGGGCATTTCTATGGATTAGTTCCTCTACTTCTACCTCATTATAATTCTATTCATCTACATCAGATATATTTATTCCATTTTCTACAATATCCCAAATGCAAGGATGGAGCAAAAAAATATGGCTACGCATTGTGTGGCTCCACCAAGAGTAATCCTCCCCATCAAAGTGAGGAGGCTTGCTAACAGGAATCGAAAGCAACTGGACATTTGAGGAATGAGAGATGCATGAATAATTAAAAGGAATGTGGTTGAATGTATTATTGACTGTTTTTTTGCTTGGAAGAAGAAGAAGAGTCGTCCTTTTGCGAAGTCGTCGAAGATGTAGATGTGTTACTCTCGTAGTAGATGACATTCTTGATGCACTTCTTCTTTCCATCCTTCTTATTCGATCCCAAGTTGATGGGCTTCTCACCTTTGGGCTCATCATCGATGGGGATCTTCTCCTTCTCATCATGTTCATTGGCCACCTCCCCCACCCCTTTGGAGTCTTGTCCCACCATCTTTTCTGGTTGTTAGAACTAACAGACCGGCTCTGATACCAATTAAGAGTCACCTAGAGGAGGGGTGAATAGGTGATGCCTGTAAAACACAACTTTAAATACAAACTTGGTCTAAATAAAGATTTAGTTTAAAACTAAGGCAAATTAGAGTGACAAGAAGAGAGAAGTCCTCTTTCACTTGATTGTTGTTTTAGGATCTAAAATAGACTTAGAGCAATATTGCAAGTGAATTTAGAGAACTTAGAGAGAGGAAGAACAATCACAAATAATCAAGCACAAGTTACATGGTGATTTTCCTGTGGTTCGGTCAAGCCTCAAATGATTGCCTGCTCCGTATTGTGGTGTCCCAATGGACAAGGGTTGCACTCAACCCCTCTCAAGCGATCATATGATCAACTTGAGTGCCATGGTCTTCCTTATATCAATTATAGTCCCCTTGCAAGGAATCTTCACAAAATGGAGGCTCTTGCAGCTGTACACAAAAATATGAGTTACAACTTGAAGCACAATGATAAAAAGAGGAGAGAGTACACACACAAGAGCAAATACATCCACACAACACAAGAATCAAGACCACAAGAGCACAGTCTCACAAACAACATGAACAACTCAGAATGACACTCAAATGTCACGAGAATCACTAGAATGTGTTGGTGGCAGAGTGTCGAAGTGATCAAGTGCTCTTGGTATGCTTGGTGTACTGAAGGAGGTCTCCTAGGAGTCTTTTATAGCCCAAAGAGACCCTTAGTTGTTGCTCCTTACATGCAAACTTGCTGAAAATCTACTGCTCTCGAGGGCACTGGACCAGTTCGATGCACCACCGGACCGAGGATAGTGCTCAGCCTCCATGATCCTGACGGACTCCTTTCTTGTGAGGAGGGCACCAGACCAGGTCCATGCACCTCTGGACTTCTAGTTGTCACCTCCCCGTGAAGTAGCCATTGACGCTCAGAGCTAGCCGTTACTAGGTGGTCCGGTGCGCCACCGAACCATGCACAGTACCTGTCCATTAAACTATTAAAAAATAATTCCCGAGACCTCACTATTCAACCGTATAGGCGATCCGGTGCACATGGACCTGGTTTGGAGCGCCAGGCCACTTAAAGCCTGAGTTCCAGGCCTATGCAGACTCGGTCTGATGTGCCAGACCGATCCAGTGCGCCCAGAACAACCCAGTTAAGGCTCTTTTGAGCCTAACTTCTTCATTCTTCTTTGACTATTCTTGGGAGCTTCCCTATGACTTATACAAACATCATTAGTACATAATCCAACTGGCTAAGTGTGGAAACTCACCTTTTACTTAATCTTTCACAAGGATTTGCAGTTTAGCTCAAAACAAGCCCAAAAGGCACGTTTCTCTATAGAAGAAGTTAGAGACCAAATGCAAGTGCTAGAAACATTGTAATAGGCCTATGAAACTTATCAAAACATTCAAACCTCATAGTTTTACCCTTTTTATCAAAGTTGCACTTTCTGGCCATGTTTTAACCCAAAAGAACTTGGATTCTACAATTTGCATATAAGTGATCATGTGCTCATACACTTAGCTATTAAGTTAGTCCATAATGTTATGTTGGCCATTCAATCACCAAAACAGCTAGAAATGATTAAGATGCACATTTCCCTTTCACTCAAGTTGATCATTAGATCACTTGAGAAGGTCAAGAGAAACCATGTCTTGTGGGACTCCTCAATGGCGACGTAGGTTCTTTAGAGCCTAGCCTCTAGATACAAATTGCTTTGTCTAGTGTCCTTACATTCTGCAATTCATTTTGCACTCTCTCTCTCTCTCTCTCCCTAAGTTCTTGCTATAATCTTCACTCGTGATATTGCTCTTCAATTAATTCCACAATCAAGGAGAGCATCAAGTGCAAGAATTCCCCTCTTCCCTTGCTCTATTTGTTCTAGGTTTTGAACTAACTTTTAAGTTTGGGATTCAAGTTTGTTTTGAGTTGTGAATATTCAGGGGTCACCTATTTACCCGCTCTAGGTGACCATCAATTGGTATCAGAGGCCGACACTTCATTTGAAGGTCTAACAACCCAAAGCGATTTTGGTAGACGAATCCCAAAAGAACAAGGGGAAGGAAGTGGACAACAAGGAGGAGGTGGACAAGACACAAGATGAAAAGCCCATCGACTCACACCACAAGAAGAATGGTGGCAAAAAAGAGAAGGATGAAGAATGTCGTCTACTATGAGAAGGACTCATCCTCATCACCATCTACATCAAGTAGCAGCAAATCCTCCTCCAAACATCATCACCGACATAAGATGACCAAATCTAATTCTAATCACACTCTAGTTAACTATTCTTGCATTCCTAGAAATTCACATGCCCAGTTACTGTCTGTTCCACTTGGTAAACCACCTCACTTTGACGTTGAGGATTATTCATGGCGGAGTCATAAAATGAAAAGTCATTTATACTCATTTCACCAAAGTATTTGGGATATTGTTGAAATAGGAATCCAGATCCCTGACACTGATGACGAGAAGTATAATCTTGTGGAGGTGGAGAAAATCATACACCGCAAGTCCCAAACCTCCATGGTATTACTTGATTTTGTATGCAGAGAAGAATACAATAAGGTAAATGGCTTGGAAAGCGTTAAAGATATTTGGGGCACTCTGAAGACGATGTATGAAGGTGACAAGATCACAAAGATCACTAAAAGGGAGCTCCTAGAAGGGGAGCTCAAAAGATTCGCCATGCTGAAGGGAGAAGGCATGCAATACATGTACAATTGCCTTAAGAGCCTAGTGAATCAAGTCCACAACTTTAGGAGAAAGAAGTGGTCTAACCATGAAGTGGTAAAACTTATGTTAAAATCTTTAATTCTCGTAATGCTACTCTTATATCTTTGGTTCGTGAGGATCCCAGGTACAAGAAAATGATTCTCGAGGAAGCGCTTGGAAAGTTTCTTAGCATGAGATGATGGTGAGAAACTCCAAGTACATTCAAGACTTGTTACAAGGGAACATCTCCTCCTATGAACCACAACATGTTGCCTTCAAGGCAACAAATGAGAAGGAAGCGGCCCCAAGCAAGGTGGCGCAACTCAAGGCGGCCGACCTCAATGACAAGGAGATGACACTTGTGACCAAGAGGTTCAAGCAAGTGTTGAAAGGCCAAAAGAACAACAACAATCCTAGTGGGTAGTGCACAAGCTTTAAATGTGGTAAGATTGGTCACTTTATAGTTAATTGTCTAGATAATGATAATGATGACTAGGAAAAGGACAAGAAAGGGAAAAAGTAGAGAAGAAAAAATTCTATAGGAAGAAAAAAGGTGAAGCTCACACCGAAAAGGAGTGGGATTTTGACTGTAGCTCTTCTGACTTCGACGATGAAGGCATCGCCACAATCGCCTTCAACAAATCTTCTCTCTTCACAAAGGTCAACCACACTTGCTTGATGGCCAAGGAGAAAAATGTTATTTTATGAACATCGTAGCTTCTTCTCCTTGACATCTTGGCCTTTCGCATGTCCTTGATAGTCCTCTCCATGGTTCCTAATAATCAAAACATCCATGGAACCAAGCATAAGCTCTAAAACACAATTGACTAGGTAAGAACGAACTTGGAGATTTAGCTGTCGTGCACTTGCTCGTATTATCGGTCTATGCATTGTTGTATGGGGCTGATGTCCTCATGAACCTCCCCCACTTCAATTGGAGTCGTACTCAACTCAGGCGGTGGCCAAGGGGGTGGCCGAGCAACCCTATGACGTGCTTCATTGCATAAGAACCGTTATATTGGGGATTTCAATCTAACTCAGGCGGTGGCCACAGGGCCCAAAAACAAGCGTCACCGATTTCTGGCAGATTCTGGACATCATTGGGGGTTATGAGCATGCTCGATGGCGTGCGCCACCGTGGTGCTCATTAGAGAAGAGAGATAATGGGGGTGAGTCACCGTTCTCTCGATGAACGTGCTAGATTATAAAGTAAATAACGTCTTGCTTCATTGCATACGAACCGTTAGATTACAATTGAATGGGTAACAATTCCAAGAATGAATTAGGATCGTTGAATCTCAAATATATGACCAGGAGTAATCCTCATGGTCGGTCGAGTCAACTTTGCTAAGAAGTCCCTAGGAAATTGCTTAATCAACAACCTTCCAAGTTAGTTCTAAAAGAATTAAAAGTAGGTCCTAGAATTTACACCAAGCACCCTAGCTTTTCTAGTTTTCTAACCCATAGTCCTAGGGTTGCTGGGTTTTATAAAATGAATTCTGAAAATTGATTTTTAGTATAAAGATTAATCCAAATGCTTAGAAAATTCATAACTTCTACATTCTAACTCCAAATTCAGTGGTTCTCGAACCTTCGGGTTCGCCTCGATGTGCAGATTTTTACGCAACTTTTTTCATGTTTGGTGAAATGTTATTTTTATTTATTGTGTGCCTAATTGTATGTTTGGTTGCGAGTAGAAGAGCGAGGTTACGAGGAACCTAAAGCGCAACCTTGCGAAGCATCTAAGAAGTTCGAGTTGCACCAAAAAGGAAAGTGTGTTCTTGATCACATTGTTTAACCAAATAATATTAACTGTTATGTTGTCATCCATGCATATATTGTTAGCTTAAATTGATGGGAACCTATAAAATTACCTAGTTTTGTTTACCATATACCTTGTCTTACCTGGTTACATGCTATTGGGTAGAATTTAGGGTCTAAAAAGTATAAATGCAAACTCTAGTTTAAATGAAATTGTACTCCAGGGTGTTTCATTGAAAGTTGAGGGACTCTTTAGCCAAAGTTGTGCTCTCAGCATTGAGCTGACCGGGCAACGAGTTCCACGATAGGTGTGCAGCATAGATTAACATAAAAACTGTGTAGGTGGCGAGATCATGGTGGCAGTGAGTTCCACCATGATAATTCGTTGGAGTTAGTTACACGGTGCACTGGGGTATTTGACTATGGTCATGGGTTGCCATAATGATTCATCTAAGCATGGATTGGAGCAAGTGGAGTGTCCGGTTGTGGAGTGACGACAATGAAGGTGCTCACATGGCTTGGAGCAACTCTGCCATTGGTGGATGGTTTATAGCATAATCGAGTGAAGGAATGTGAGGCATTGGTTTAATACCTGATTGTGCACCTCTTATTGCCGAGACTAGAGATGACCACAGATGGTGAGGATGACATAGTGTTGTTTGATCACTAGGGTTAGGGAAGTATACGATGGTAGAGTTCACGTGGGGGTTTGTTTTGGACTCATCAAACTTTGGCAAAGCTAGTGATGCTAGAGGTGAGCATGAAGGTGTGGTCTAGTGGGGATGGAACATGCTCGAAGAGCTTGGCAATGACATCAATGGCACTAGTGTGAGGGCTCGGGGGTTTAGGAGGTAGTAGAGCTCTCAGTGAGGTGAGCAAGGGGTGCAGGGGGTCAAGTTTTATAGCATACTAGTGTCGATGACTAGAAGGAAAGGGCGCTAGTGAGGGCAATGTAGGTAGGGCGACAATGGCGGTGCCAGGCTGTCCTTTGCATTAGTTGGCGTTGATCAGTGAGGAATCAAGCATGGATAATGGGTGAAGATCCTTGGCGAGATCCCTGCCAGCTGTTGGGGACTTGTTCTCAAATGCTATGAATTAAGAACAAGGCAACACAAAATGTTAATGGTTAAGGCCCATCGTCCTTCGAAGCATTATCTTCCTTAGGATATAATGATCTTCAGACGAAGGTCATGAAGGACATACCTTCATCATCGCAGTATATATTAATGAAAGAAGAAGCATATGAAACATGAAAAATAACATGAATAATCATATGACATCATTAATATATCTTTATTATGTCATCATGAATGAAGATGAATAATATTGAATTACATTTGTACCTTTGGCTTGACAGAAGGCAAGAGTCCAAGTGTGACGCGCGAGTGAATACAAGTCAGCATGAACAGTACGGGGTTACGGTTCATCTATTTATAGTCACGAGACGTAGCCCGGTCGAAATTACATTCATGCCCTCGACAAGTGATTGTAAGCATGACACAAACTATCATGGACTGATCAGTCTTTTCCTCTTTAAGTCGGTGCAGCCCTTCGTCTCGAGGCATGTCACTATGCCGAAGCTCCCTGGATTGTATCTTCGGCTTGTACCTTCATGCTATGTCTGCTTGTGCCACCTTGCTTAGAGGACCTTCAGCGACGAAGCAGGCCCCCAACAGTAGCCCCTTCGCGGTGCTAGATCGTTTTTCGTAACAAGCTTGATCCATGAAAAAATCTCAAAGGCTTTGGAATGTCGAAGGTCCGAAAAACACCTTCCCTGAGCTCGTTGCCGAGAAACGATTAAAATATTTGGAACTCAAGGTGGCCCACCACGCAGCGGGTACAAACGATCTGGTGATTCACTTCCCATGCGCCGAGTGGTCCACCGTTCAGCGGGTGCGGGCGACTGTTCAGCGGGTGCAGGCGATTTGGCGATTCACCTTCCCACCTACAGCACTATATAAACAGACGGGTAGGTGTGAAGTTACCACAACATTCATTGCCATTGCACTGTTGTGCTGTTGAAAGATTTAACCATAGCCAAAGCTTTTTCACTGCATTCTCGAGCGAACCATCATTTTGAATTAGCTTCGTCAAAAGATTGAGCTTCGTCAAAACTGTAAAAAACATCAGCTTCGTAAAAACCGCAAAAGATTCATCAGATGGCCAGAGTACGCTCGACTGCGAGGGTGACTCGTGAAGGAGAGGAGACTGAGGCCACCGAAACAGCTCCGATTTCCAAAGTCATGAGACAATCGGTCTTAGTTGTAACAGAGGGAGCCATTGACGAAGGTCCACCTGCTGCCGAAGCTGAACAAGCTGATATTGAGGAAGAAAATGCTGATGAAGAAGAGGAGGATTATAGCATTTTGATCCCATCAAAACCCAGCAACCTTGATTTTGAGAAATCTACTGTGTCTGAAGCCGATGTGCCCATGATGATGAAACTGGGCTACTTCGGAGAAGCTGAAAAAAAGCTTATTCGTTTTGCCGGAGAAGAAACCACTCCAACACCGAAGGATGATGAAGTAGTGGTTTTCAAAAGCTTTTTCAGAGCAGGATTACGGTTTCCTCTGAACGAGGTGATAGGAGAAGTTTTGGATAATTTTGAAATTTATCTTCATCAGCTGACCCCTAACGCTATCGTTAGGCTCAACATCTTCATCTGGGCCCTTCGAAGCCAAGGGATGGACCCAAATACTGAAGCTTTCTGTCGAGTGCATGAGTTGCATTACCAAACGAAGGTCAGAGAAGACGGGCTACATGAAAATTTTGGTTGTTATAACTTCACGTATCGCAAGGATACGAAGGCTTCGGTCCTCAGTTATCACACCAAGTGGCCAACCGGCTGGAAAAGTGAGTGATTTTATATTAAGGCCGATGAGAAGAAAAGAGGGAAACTGATGACGATGGTGATGAGCCCGCTGTCCTTAAGCTTCGGAATGACCAGACCTTTGTGCAACATGAAGCTAGGGTCAGCATGTTAGCTGGACGTAGAAGAATGCAGAGTGGTGGCTGAACAAATCAGCACCAGGGATCTAGTGCAAGAATACCTGGCTAACAGGATATCTCCAACGTTAAGTGACTGGAGCATGCCGAAGCTAAAGGGAACAAAGAAGAAGAATGAACTTGTTCGATTGCCTTATCGCTTTAAGTTTGAGAAGTAGTTCAAGGAGCCCTACCAAGAGTGGCTAGAAATGATTGAGACAATGTGCGATGAAATTTTAGGAAACTACACAAAAAAAGAAGATCTATTAATGACTGCAGCCTTCGGCACCCGACCAAAACGAAGGTTGAACCGAGTAATGGACGCTTTAAATTTTGAATACCTTGATTATGAGCGACTCAACAAGGGTGCCGAAGGGAAAAAAAGAAAGAGGGTTGTCAGTGTTCGGAGCAGGCAGGCTACCAGAATGGTAAAAGAGGACGAAAAAACTTTGAAGAAGAGAAAGTCTAGTCCCGAGCCGAAAGCAGTGACTTTGAAGAATAGAAAGGCTTCAACTCCAGAGCCGAAGGTGACTGAGGTGGAAGAGGAAACTCCTTCAACTCCTTCTACTGTCGAAGTAGAAGAAATTTTAAAGGTAATGACTGAATCTTTACCTATCAAGCTGCTAAGTCCTCTGGGACCGCATCTGACGAAGCTTTTACAGAAGAAGGACGAGCCTTCGGCAACGAAAAAGGCGGTTGGGCCTAAAAAGCGAAGAATTATTACTGTTATGCAAGCCATTGAGGAAACGCCACCGCCGGCCTCAGCATCAAAGATGACACCAGCTACCGAAGCAGATACTTCTGCTGAAGCTGCGACCGTCGAAGCTACCAATCTGGAGAGTGCGTTATCTGCTATTGATAAAGTGCTCTTGGATATGACCGCAGAGGAGACTGCTGCGGCTACAGAAGAAGTCATGGCCGCAGTGCCTGAGAAAGGGAAGGGAATTTCCGAAGATACTTCGGAAGAAAAAAGCTTTAGCCTTCATAATCTAGTTGGTCAAGAATTATCCGAGGCTGAGAAGAAGGAGCTGCAGGAGTATGCTATATCATGTGGCTAACAACCAGGAGCCATGCTCTTTGGTGGAATCAATGAAGAAGCCTTAGGATGCATTCGAGACCGCACCGGGGCGAAGATTATCAGCACTCTGTCGAAGAGTGTTGGTTTTCCGAAGCTTGAAGCTGACATTAGCAGCTACCGGCGACAACATATCGTTGGCAGCTTATTCTATTCCAATTTTAAGGTAGAAGTTTTTTCCTCTGCTTTTTAATCTTTTGTGATGAAGCAAAGATTTCTGATGAAGACTATTTTGTACAGAGTATGCTGCTAAGCAAAGCACTGAGAATGCAGCAAGACCTCGAAGATAAAAAGAATGAGATTATAATCGAGGGCTTGGAAAATAAAATCAAAATCACGAAGCTTCTCTAGAAAAGAGAGACTTCCTTCTTCAGACGATGGAGGGTTCATTGGCAGAAGCCCAAGCCGAAGTTGCTAGATTAAACGATGAACTCCTCAAAAAATCAGAAAGCTTCGAACAAGAAAGAAAGAATTTTGATGCGAAGCTTGAAGCCGAAGTCAAGAAAAGTTTGGATTTGCAAAAATCCTTAAAAGAGCTTCAGAATATATGCTTGAACTTCGGCAACCGTTGCGTGCAACGGCTAAGACAGGTTTTAACTCAGTGGGAGCCAGCTCTGAAAAATTTGAACCTTCGGTTGAAGACTTGCCAAGCACCTTCGAGCATATTGAAAGCGAAGTTGAGGCGCTTGACGAAGTAATAGCTGGGCATGGCGACTTCTATGCCCTGTTGGCTTCTCGCGGCACGACTGTAGCTTTTATGAAGGCTGGTTGCACGCACGGAAAGATAGTAAACATACCGAACTTCAGTCTATCTCCAGCGGACCTAGTTGATATCCCCAGCCTAGACCGAAGTATTGGGAATAGATTTATAACACAAATTTGGACGAAGGGTGGGCGGAACATAGCTGGTGACGAGGCACGAAGTCATCTTAAGCCGGTATGATACTTATACCTGTTGCTTCATCTCTCGTAATTACTTTTAACCTTATACTATGTTGTCGTGTACAGGATGACGATGCCGAAGGTCAGTAGTCCGAAGCTCTTCTCGAAAATTGCTGAAGCTGCTGAACAAGGCTTTAGAAATATTTGAAGTATCTTTGTAAAAAATATTGTAATTTAGGAATCAAACATTACTGTGTAAATTTGTCCATACCTTGTAATATATTTTTACCTTTCCATCCGTGTATGAATTGCTTTGATGTGGACGAAACTTGTATCTTTTGAGCCGAAGGCGAAAAACACATTCCCTTCTTTTCGTACACAACGAAGCGTATCTTTGCTTCTTTATGCTCATCGAAGCATTGTCATCAAAGCTAAAGTAGCTGTCTGTGTTTTATGTTATGATGATGATGATCCTACGGATGTCTACATGAATGTGTATGAATGCAATGAATGATGTAATGTAACGTGCAAATGAATGTCCAAACACACACACACGAAGCCACACCCAGACTCTGCATCCCCTTAGGAATGTCTTTTGAGTCTTAAGCTCTGCATCCCCTTAGGAACATCTTTTGAGCTTTGTCTTCACCTTCTATTTCGGTGGTATAAGTTGTGCATCCCCTTAAGAATGACTTTTGAACTTCTTCGCCTTCTATTTCGGCGGTATAAGTTCTGCATCCCCTTAGGAACGTCTTTTGATCTTCTTCGCCTTCTATTTCGGCGGTATTTGGCTCTGCATTCCCTTTGGAACGACTTTTGAGCAGAAAACTTTTGATGTGCTCCCTTAGGAACGACTTTTTTGTAGCTTCGTAGTGCTCTGCATCCCCTTAGGGACGACTTTTGAGCTTCTGCCTATTTTTTTTCTCTGCACTCGATGGCGCATGCTCAGATTTTACATTTTACATCCTTTTTGGGGGATTTGGCTCTCGTGGAGCTAAATAAGAAAAAATTACAAGCTATGGTGTTGGGGACTTGTCCTTAAATGCTATGAATTAAGAACAAGGCAACACAAAAATTGTTAAACGTTAAAGTCCTTCGTCCTTCGAAGCATTATTTCCCTTGGGATATAATGAGTTTCGGACGAAGGTTATGAAGGACATACCTTCATCAGAACAACAAATAATGAAGAAGGATTCATATAAAGTATAAGAAATAACATAAACACTTAAATATTATTATTAACTCATTTCTATTTTATTATTGTCGAAAAATAGAAATGATAACAAATTACAAATGTACCTTCGGCTTTAAAGAAGGTAAAAGTACAGGCGTGACACAAAAGCAAATGTCAAGTCTGCATGAACAGTACGAGAGCACTTTTCATCTATTTATAGTCACGGGGCGCAGCCCATGTAAAATTACACCCACGCCCTTTACATTTGCTAATAACTCTATAGTAATCCATCAGGGTCTAAATAGCCTTTTCCCCTTTAAGTCGGTTTCCTTTTCTGCTATCACGCCGAAGCTCCCCTGCGCATAGCTTCGGCTCTACGCCATCCTTCGTATTCTTTGTGCTTCTTCACACTGTGGTTTTGACCTAAGTCTGAAAGTACCTGTTCATGTATTATACTCCAAAAACATTGTTAAATCATGTTTTTGAGGACCTTCGGAAGCCGAAGGCCCCCAACAGTAGCCCCTCGCAATATTAATTTGTTAGAATTCAGATTGCGATATGGACGAAGGCCCTAAGCCGAAGGTCCGAAAAAACACCTTCCCTTTGCTAGAATAGCAACAGCCAATGACAAGTGGGGCCCTCCCACTTGCAACGCACTAGGCGTATAAATAAGAGCACACCATGAGCTCATTTGGCACGCTTTTTGCCATCTGCTCTGCCTGCTCAATTTTTAGCTCTTGCCTACAAACGCTCTACCTGGCTTTTTAGATTTTTTAGCTTCGGCCTTAAGAGCACATTTTCAGCATTTTCGAAAAGATGTCTCAAGATAAGAAAGCTGTTGTTGAAACGAAGCTGAGCCTTTCTGAGGAGAAGAATCTTGGCTTTCTTGAATCAATAGCGAAGACGAATACAAAGAAGATTACCAGAGAGATTTTAGAAGGCTTATCTGAAGACACCAGTGATAGTGACAGTTATGATGTGGAAAGTGGTGGCGAAGACTCCGAAGATCGACCCTAGCGACCAAATCATGCAGTTTTCGGTAAATCAGCTATTAAACAGAGTCATCTTGATAATATGAGAGGAAGATATTTTCGAGATATGTCTCTAGTGAGGGCTGACAATGGAGAGAAGACTGCTCCTACTCCTGAAGAGAATGAAGTCGTGATCTTCAGAAGCTTTTTCAAAGCTGGGCTTTAGCTCCCCATAAGCGAATTTGTGGTTGAAGTTTTAAAGATATTCTAGATTTTTCTTCACCAAATTACTCCCAAAGCAATCATAAGAATGGGAATCTTCATCTGGGCCATGAGGAGCCAGGGTTTGGAGCCAAATGCAAAAAGTTTCTGCAGTATGCACGAACTGTTATATGAGACAAAACCCTGGGGCAAAGAGTAGTATCATAACAATTTTGGCTGCTATAGCTTCGTTGCTCGTTCTGGCTCAAGCTGCCTCGTGCCAACCTTTCGGAAGAGATGGCCTAGGGACTGGATGAAGGAATGGTTCTACGTGAAAAACGATTTAAAGGCACGAGAAGACATTAAAGATATTATCATGCGTCCTATCTGGTAGCGCTTCGGCCTTCGGAAACCGAAGGTAGAGATTGATGAGATAGCTGAAAGATGCCGAAGAGCCTTCGGCACGGTTTGCTCTTTTATTGGGACAAGGGACCTAATCCAGGAGCACATAGCCTTTGGAATATGGCCACTTTTAGAGAAGTGGGAAATGTCGAAGGAGACTATCACTAAAACTGGCGAAGGAGAGCTGGTTCGACTGAAATACAGCTTCAAATATGGAGATAAATTTGATGTGCCAAATGATGACTGGCTGAAATGTATCAAAGCTACAAGTGATGAACTGCTTGGACCGTACTCCAAAGCGGAAGATAATGCTTTATCTGCGGCCTTCGGGAGCCAGAAAAAGAAGAGGCTAAATAGAGTTTTTCACGCCATCGGATTTATGTATCCTGACTACCGCTACCGTCGAAAGGGCAAAAGAGAAAAAGTGCAACTTCTGGGAAAGGTGATGCTTCAGCTGCTCCAAGCGAGCCCGCACCAAAGAGGAAAAAGGTGAAGGTCCTTACTCACCGACCGCGCTTTATTGAACCGGCCACAGTGCCCGAATTTGGTGGTGAGGCCTCTTCGGTTATTGAAGCTAAAGGACCTGCTCTTACACAGAAGAATGAAGAGCCGGCTATGTTGCCGAAGGCCAATAATATTGAAGAGATAAAGGCCGAGAAAACAAAGATATTGGAAGTTATAAGCCCTTCGGCAGGAATGACAGTGACGAAGGCACAAAAATATCTCACGGCGACTCCCAAGAGAAAAAGGATGGTCAATGTACTAGATGTGCTGGAGACAATAAAGTCTTCAAGCACCACTCCGAGGAAAACTGTCGAAGCGTCAAAAACACAAATTGAGACAAAACCATCCAAAGCCGAAGCTGCAAAGAGCCAGACCGAGACCGAAGCTGGGCCTTCAGAGCCCGTCAAGGAGAAATCCTTGGAAACCAGAAAAGAGGAAACGAAAAAAGAAGTTGCAGAGCAAATTCAGTCTGAAAAAAACTACTATTCCTACTCCCGAAGCATCTTGCCAAGTTCTTGATTATATTGTACGACATGCTTCGGGAAAAAGGCTATCTGAAGAAAAAAAGCGAGAAGCTCAATACTATGCCCGGAAACTGAAATACCCGAAAGGGGCATTGATATTCAACGGCAGTGGAGAAGAAGATTTCTTGTATTGTCTCCCAGATAGCAAGGAAATCTCTGTCTGCCGGGAGATGGGCAAAAGCTTCGGATTCCCGACACTAGAAGACGGGCTCTCGGTGCTATCAAAAGATGAATTGGCCGACAGCTTAGCATACAATAGCTTAAAGGTGACAAAATGAGATTTTTGTACTTAAAAACAAAATTTTTCCATTTACTTATACTTAATACCGCACTCCTTTTGCAGGGCCTTATTCTTAGCAACGCCCTCAGGGCACAAAAAAGTGCTGAAGACGAAGGATGTACTATAGCTTTGAACAACCTTCGTTCCGAAGTAATTGAGCTAAGGAATGAAGGTCTTGAAAAAGATAAAATATTAAACTCATTGGTGAATAAAATAAAAGAAGACGAAGCTACTTTCCAAGCCCAAGCTGAAGCCCAAAAATGCGAAATTGAGGATCTTCGGAAACAGCTGGCAGAAGCAAAATTAAAATGTGCTATCGCCGAAGCTGACCAAGACGCCAACGATTACTGGAAAAACTATTGGGAGAAAACGGTTGTAGAACTTCGCTCTTCAAGAGAAAAATGTTATGAAAAATCCATAGAATGTGTGGGAAAAATAAAAACTAGCTTCGCCAATGTTGGCGCATACTCCAGCGAGGACAACTTCGTAAGAGGCGATCCTGAGGGCCCAATTGACTGGATCAGCAATGAAGCCGAAGCTTTTGAGGAAATTTTGAGAGGTCGTGGGAATGTTTGCGCCTTCTCAGGTGCCAGAGGAATTGCAGCTATTTTGGAGAAGTCAGGTTGCGAGCATGTGAAAGCTTTGGCCGAAGCCGAAGCTACTTTATCTATTGATGACACGAAGGACCCCTCGGCTGAAGCGAGCTTAGTTGGTGGAAAGTTTTTTACCGACGTCTGGGATAATGGCGGCCGAGGGATGGCCCACGAAATTATAAAGAAAAGTGAAAAAGATACTCACGATGCTAGAGAAGCAACAAAGGCAGCTGAAAAGACTGCAGAACTCGAAAGGCGGATAGGTACTGCCTAATTGCTTTTAACTTTATGTTTTATTTTTGTGACTTCGGACTTATTTATGTTTTATATCGCAGCCGAACTATCTCCTCCCCCGGAGCCCTTCGAGTCATTGGCCGACCCCAAAGCAAAAAAGGAAGATGAAATTACTAAGATGGCCGAAGCTATTATGGACGAAGCTGTTACTCGACTACTAAACGAAGCTGCGGAAGCAGTCTTAAAAGAAGATTAGCTATTATTGTAAAAAAATTGGAATATTAATGTAATATTTGCTGAACAAAGTGTGTAATATTTTATAGTTTTGAATGTAATATATAAGCTGTTTGTAATTCGATTCTTTACCATGCATGAAACTTTATGTACATACCGTTTTTTAGCCTTCGGCGAAAAAACACCTTCCCTTCTTTTCATGCTTCGTGAAGAATATCCATATTTCGTAAAAACATTATGCTTCGTACGCAATAGATCTTCTTTGATATTAGAGTTGATGAAGCTATACTTCTTCAAAACTTATTTTGTGCCTTGGCACAACTTCTTCGAAACAATTTCCGAAGATCAACATTGTATCCCCTTCTTGTGCCATTGATGCAATATGATGTATGATGTTATGTTATGCGAATGATGTGATGATGTTATGCTATGCAAAATGATATTTGTGCCGAAGATATACACACATTCCCACATTAGAACACACAATCTCTTTGCCGTTTATTTTTCGGCTTCACCGCTTATTTTTCGGTGTATCAGCGTTGACTTTTCGCTGTAAGTTCTGCATTCCCTTAGGAACGTCTTTTGAACTTCTTCGCCTTCTATTTCGGCGGTATTCGCATTGACTTTTCGCGCTTCGCCTTATATTTCGGCGGAATCAACATTTATTTTTCGCTGTAAGTTCTGCATTCCCTTTGGAACGACTTTTGAGCAAAAAACTTACGCTGCGCTCCCTTAGGAACGACTTTTTGTTGCTTCGGCAAACTTACGCTGTGTTCCTTAGAATGACTTTTTGTTGCTTCGGCAAACTTACGATGCATTCCTTAGAATGACTTTTTGTTGCTTCGGCAAAACTTACGCTGTGTTCCTTAGAACGACTTTTTGTTGCTTCGGCAGAACTTGTAATATGATTGTGATCCCCACGTTCTCTTGAGAACAACTTTCGTGGTTCACCGACTTTTGGAACCGACTTTTGGAACTTCGTGAGTCTGTGAAGAAGGTTTATTATATCATGACAATAACAAAGCTATTACAAGAAATTGAAAACAACAAAAGAACTAGGCTTTCAATGATTGCTCCTTATTAAAAAAGAAAATGATAACGAATGCAAAAAATTGTTTTAGGGGTAGGATATCTCTTAGTAGATATGCTTCGATTCTGGCACAGTACTGTTGACTGTGCGAGCTTCGGACTCCTCCCTGAAGTCTCGCTGCTGGTGAGTATGCTGGCTCCCTTCTGGCTGTTGGCCTTGGGAGTATGCGGGTTGTATTGGTGGTGGAGGTGGAGGCTGTTGCCAAGATTCTTATGGTTGGCTTGCCGAAGCAACAGAAGCTGCAGTATGGTTACCCACATACTCTGGTATGTATGGTGAGTGATACGAAGCAGTGTGCATGACCTGCTTCGGCTGGTTCTGTTGGGCTGCAGCTTCTGCTATCTCCTTCTGTTTCTGAATGGTGACATGACACATCCTTGTAGTATGGCCCTTGTCCTCACCACAGAATAGGCAATAAATTTTCCTGGGCTAATCACCAAACCTTCCACCGAAGCCCCTGGCGCCTCTGCCCCTTGGAGCTAGAGGCTGAGGGTAGCTTTGTTGCTGCCCCGAAGCCTGGGAGGAATATTGCGGCCTCTGTTGCTGACCTCCTCTGTCGTCATTCTGAGTGGAGTGGATTGATCTGACGTGCCTTGGGTGGATTCTCCCTCCGAAGCCCCTGGTCATTTCGGAGAACCTGTAAGCTTCCTCCCTTCTCTGCCGAAAGTCATTATCAGCACAGATGTATTCATCCATCTTCTGAAGCAATTTCTCCAGGGTCTGAGGGGGTTTCCTGGCGAAATATTGGGTCGTAGGTCCTGGCCGAAGCCCCTTGATCATGGCCTCAATGACAATTTCATTGGGCACTGTTGGTGCTTGTGCCCTCAGACGCAAGAACCTTTGGACATACGCCTGAAGGTATTCTTCGTGATCTTGTGTGCACTGGAACAAATCTTGAACGGTAACCAGCTTCGTTTGAAACCCTTGGAAACTGGTGATCTGCATGTCCTTCAGCTTCTGCCATGATGTGATTGTTCCTAGCCGAAGAGAGGAGTACCAGATTTGTGCAACATTCTTGACTGCCATGACGAAAGATTTCGCCATGACTGCAGTATTGCCACCATATGAAGATATGATTGCTTCGTAGCTCATCAGAAACTGCTTTGGATCTGAGTGTCCGTCATACATGGGGAGCTGGGGTGGCTTGTAAGATGGGGGCCAGGGTGTAGCCTGCAGTTCTGCTGATAGAGGAGAAGCATCATCAAAAGCAAAATTTCCATGATGGAAATCTTCATACCATTCATCCTCGTTGTAGAAGCCCTATTGGTGCAGCTCTCTGTGCTGGGGCCTTCGATTTTGCTCATCTTGAGCAAGATGACATACTTCTTCGGTGGCTTCATCAATCAGCCTTTGTAGGTCAGCTAGCCGAGCCATTTTTTCCTTCTTCTTTTGCACTTGCTGATGAAGCATCTCCATATTCCTGATCTCTTGGTCCAACTCATCCTCCTGGGGCGTTGGACTGGTGGCCTTCCTCTTCTGGCTTCGGGCCTCTCGAAGAGAAAGGGTCTCCTGGTTCGGGTCCAGTGGCTGCAGAGCGGCAGCCCCTGTCGCTGAAGCTTTCTTTGGCGGCATGACGAAGGTCGATGCTTGTCGAAGGTGGTCGAAAAGGGTTCACCGGAGGTGGGCGCCAATGTTGGGGACTTGTCCTTAAATGCTATGAATTAAGAACAAGGCAACACAAAAATTGTTAAACGTTAAAGTCCTTCGTCCTTCGAAGCATTATTTCCCTTGGGATATAATGAGTTTCGGACGAAGGTTATGAAGGACATACCTTCATCAGCACAACAAATAATGAAGAAGGATTCATATAAAGTATAAGAAATAACATAAACACTTAAATATTATTATTAACTCATTTCTATTTTATTATTGTGGAAAAATAGAAATGATAACAAATTACAAATGTACCTTCGGCTTTAAAGAAGGTAAAAGTACAAGCGTGACGCAAAAGCAAATGCCAAGTCAGCGTAAACAATACGAGAGCACTGCTCATCTATTTATAGGCACGGGGCGCAGCCCATGTAAAATTACACTCACACCCTTTACATTTGCTAATAACTCTATAGTAATCCATCAGGGTCTAAATATCCTTTTCCCCTTTAAGTCAGTTTCCTTTTCTGCTATCACACCGAAGCTCCCCTGCGCTAGCTTTAGCTCTGCGCCATCCTTCGTATTCTTTGTGCTTCTTCACACTGTGGTTTTGGCCTAAGACCGAAAGTACCTGTTCATGTATTATACTCCAGAAATATTGTTAAATCATGTTTTTGAGGACCTTCGGATGCCGAAGGCCCCCAACATATGGCCCCATTAAAAACCTTTCTCCCCCTTTCGAAAGGAAAAGGGTGCCATAGAAAAATGAAATAAGATTACATCAAATTACACATAATATCGCCGAAGCTCATCCGCATTCCAAGATCTGGGTATGTCATTACTGTCCATATCCTTCAATTTGTAAGAACCGGGTCTTGACGAAGATACAACCAGAAAAAGTACCTTCCCACTTCAGCTGTAATTTTCCCACTGTGTCTGGGTTGGCCACTCTCCGAAGCACTAGATGTCCTGGCTTGATATTTTTCAATCGAACTTTTCTGTCACACCATTTTATTGTTTTGGCTTGATATTTATTGATGTTCTCTATAGCCTGAAGTCTGGTCCCCTCTATAGTATCTTTTGTTACGTGATAATCAGCTTCGTCTTCTGCCGAAGCTACTGTTCTTATTGATCCTGCTTTATCTTCTTTTGGAGTTATAGCTTCATCACGAAATAATAGTTTGAAAGGTGTAAATCCTATTGATCTTGACGTAGTTGTATTGTGGCTCCACACCACTTTAATCAGCTCGTCTGGCCACTTTCCTCTAGGCTGGTTGAAGATTAGCTTCATTATTCCTGTCATTAAAATGTCATTTGCTCTCTCTACCAGCCCATTTGACTCTGGATGCCTAACTGATGCAAAATAGATCTTCGTACCAATCTGGTCACAGAAATATTTGAATGTTTCAGCATCAAACTGTGTTCCATTGTCCACAGTTATGGCCTTCGGCACGCCGAAGCGACAAACAATATTCTGCTAGAAGAATTTTTGGACTGTGGCCGAAGTTATTGTAGCCAAGGGCTTTGCTTCAATCCACTTAGAAAAATATTCTACTGCCACCACAACATACTTCAAATTACCTTATGTCGGTGGAAGTGGACCTAACAAATCCAGTCCCCATCTTTGCAATGGCCAAGTAGGCTGTATCAGATGCGTGAGAGATGAAGGTTGCTTCTGGTCTCTTGCACATTTTTGACAATTCTCACACTTTTGGACCAGCTCTGCTGCATCCGAAGCTGCCTTCAGCCAATAAAATCCTTGTCTAAAAACTTTTCCCAGTAAGGGCCTAGACCCAATATGTGATCCACATAGACCTGCATGTATCTCCTTCATTAATTCTATATCTTCGGTTCTGGAAAACACTTGAGGAGTGGAGAACAGACTCTATGTTTGTATAATTCCCCTTCTATTATCACATACGGTCTTGTCCTTGCTTCCATTCTATTATTATAAGCTTCGTCATTCGAAAGACAATTACCTTGAAGAAAAGATATAATTTCAGTCCTCCAATCTTCACTATGGACAATGGATATTGCAAGGACTGCTCTCTCCATAAGTTCAATCGAAGGTGCTTTTATTGTCTCAAAAAATACTTCCGAAGGTAGAGGGAGCCCCTGTGCCGCTGATTTGGCTAACAAATCTGCATGCTCATTTTCTCCTCTTGGAATGTTCTTCATAGAAAAACCTTCGAAGGAAGCCTCCAGCCTTCGAACTGTATCCAGATATTTTTTCTAGCGTCGGGTCTCTTGCCTTGCTACTCTTATCTACATGGCCAGAAATGACTTGAAAGTCAGTTTTAAGGATTGCCCTTCTTATTCCCATTGCCTTTAACTTCCGAAGCCCCAACAGAAGGGCTTCGTATTCAGCAATATTATTTGTACAACTAAAATCCAGCTTTGTTGCATAGCATGTTCTGACTTTGGAAGGCGCTACTAGAACAACAGCCGCTCCTGCGCCAAAGGTTACCCAAGAACCATCACAGAAGACCGTCCAGGCTTCGGCATCTTTTATTGCTTCTTCTCCTTGAGCCCCTGGCGTCCAATCAGCAATGAAGTCTGCTAAGGCCTGAGACTAAATTGAGGATCTATGAACATAATCAATAGAAAATTCATTGAGCTCGGCAGCCCATTTTCTGATCCTCCTAGTAGCTTCTCTATGTCTCATTATGTCCTTCAAAGGTTGCAACGAAGGAACAATTATATGATATGCTTGGAAGTAATGCCGAAGCTTCCTGGAGGCCATCAATACAGCATATAGCACCTTCTCCAGTTCTGTGTAATTTTTCTTTGATAAGCTTAAAACTTTGGAGACAAAATATACTGGTGCTTGTTTTTTGAACTGGTCGTCTTGCTTCTCCTATACAAGTGTCGCACTAATTGCAGAGTGCGAAGCTGCCACATATAAAAGCAATGGAGCCCCTGGCAAAGGTGGAGTTAGGGTTGTCAGATCGATCAAGTATTGCTTCAACTCTTCGAAAGCTTTCTGCTGAGCCGGACCCCATTGAAAAACTTTGGCTGACTTCAGTATTTCAAAGAATGGCAAATTTCTTTCTGCTGATCTGGATATGAATCTGTTTAATGATGCCAGTCTTCCTACCAGCCGTTGGGCCCCCTTCTTTGTATTTGGCGGCTCCATCCAAAGGATAGCTTCGACCTTATTTGGATTGGCTTCGATTGCCGTCGTTGATACCAGCAGCCAAGGAACTTTCCCTTCTTCTCTCCAAAAACACACTTTTCTAGATTTAATTTCAAACTAGCTTGTCTGAAGTTGGCAAATGTTTCTTGTAAGTCAGCAATGTGATTCTCTTGCTTCGTGCTCTTTACTATGATATCATCAACATATGTCAGCACATTCCTGCCTATTTGAGAATGAAGGACCTTAGCTGTCATTCTGCTGAAGCTTCCTCCTGCAGTCTTGAGCCCCTCAAGCATCCGAAGGTAGCAATATGTGCCACTAGGAGTTATGAAGCTGGTCTTTGGCTCATCTTCCTTCTTCATCCAAATTTGATGATAGCCTGAATAACAGTCCAATAGACTCATGAGCTCCGAAGAAGCTGCTGCATCCACAAAGAAGTCTATTCTTGGCAATGGGAACTCGTCCTTTGGGCATGCCTTATTGAGATCTGTGAAATCAATACACATTCTCCATTTGCCATTAGCCTTCTTCACCATAACAGTGTTGGCTAACCATTCTGGATATGTTACTTCTCTAATGACATTAGCACTGAGAAGTCTCTTTACTTCGTTCCGAGCACCTTCAGCTTTATCATCAGACATCTTCCGAAGTCTTTGCTTCCTTAGCCTGAAGGATGGATCCACATTAAGTGAATGCTCGATGAAATCTCTGTTGACACCACAAAGATCATTGGTTGTCCAAGCGAAGACATCTTTGTTGTTGAACAAAAATCTTATCAAAGTCTTTTCCTGCTCATCAGATAGCTGAGACCCCAGCAATACCCTTTGATCTGCTATGTCTTCACATAAAAGCATAGGCTTCGACTAATTTGCCAAAGCAGCCTTCTCTCTTTTGTCCTTATATCGTTAACAAGCTTCGGCTCCATCTATGTTGTGTATTGCCTTTGAATCTGTCCAACTCCCTTCAGCTCTTCTAGCAGCTTCTTGACTTCCGTGCATAGCAATGGGCCCTTGTTCCAAAGGTATCTTCATGCATAAGTATGCTGGATGAAGTATTGCTTCAAAGGCATTAAGGGTCCCTCGGCCAATGATTGCATTATATGGGTATTCCATGTCGACAATGTCAAAAACAACTTGCTCAGTTCTTGTGTTGTGGACATAGCTGAAGGTAACTGGCATTGTGATTTTGCCAAGTGCTACAATCTGCTGTCCTCTGAAGCCACAAAGAGGATGTGTAGAATCATGAATCTTGTCCTCTGGTTCTTGCATCTGCTTGAAGGCCTTTGCAAATATAATGTCCGCTGCACTGCCTGTATCAACCAGAACATTATGGACTAGAAATCCCTTGATGACACAAGATATGACCATAGCGTCATTGTGAGGATAGTCCTTTAGCTGAAGATCCTCTTGAGAGAAGGTAATTGGGATGTGAGACCACTTGGACCTGACGAAGGGTCCTTGCACCCCAACATGTTGCACTCTTCTCTGCGCTTCCTTCTTCTGCTTCTTGTTGGCTGGTTCTGCACTTGAACCACCCGTGATTGGGAGCGCCAGCTTCGTAGCCGAAGGTGCTACAACTTGGTTGCTGAACGAAGCCATCAGCTCAATTGTGGAAGTGAGTTCACCGGAGGTGGGCGCCAATGTTGGGGACTTGTTCTCAAATGCTATGAATTAAGAATAAGGCAACACAAAATGTTAATTGTTAAGGCCCTTCGTCCTTCAAAGCATTATCTCCCTTAGGATATAATGATCTTCAGACGAAGGTCATGAAGGACGTACCTTCATCATCGCATTATATATTAATGAAAGAAGAAGCATATGAAACATGAAAAATAATATGAATAATCATATGACATCATTAATATATCTTTATTATGTCATCATGAATGAAGATGAATAATATTGAATTACATTTGTACCTTCGGCTTGACAGAAGGCAAGAGTCCAAGTGTGACGTGCGAGTGAATACTAGTCAGCGTGAACAGTATGGGGTTACTGTTCATCTATTTATAGGCACGGGACACAGCCCCGTCAAAATTACATTCATTCCCTCGACAAGTGATTGTAAACATGACACAAACTATCATGGACTGATCAGTCTTTTCCTCTTTAAGTCGGTGCAGCCCTTCGTCTGAAGGCATGTCACTATGTCGAAGCTCCCTGGATCGTAGCTTCAGCCTGTACCTTCATGCTATGTTTGCTTGTGCCACCTTGCTTAGAGGACCTTCGGCGACGAAGCAGGCCCCCAACACCAGCGTTTGACGATGATGGGAAGTCCAGTTAGTTGCATAGATGCTAGGACAACAATGACGTGTGCGCTGGTGAACAAAGAAGAGTGGATGTGAAATTTGGGATGACATGTTGGGTCTCGGTGTCAGCGACTCAGCTCGAACGATTGAGGATAGCGGCACCGGCAAGCTGGCCCTGTTTATTAGCGAGAGAGGTAGGGGGGAGAGAGCGTGCTGGCGTATGTTGTGCTATTGGGCTAAAAGCCTTATGGATCGTCTGTATGCATAGTTCTCTTTTTCAGTTATCAAAATTGGTTTTAAATTTAATTTTTCTAATTCAAATCAAATGAAGTCCAAATCACTTCAAAAGTTTCTAGAAAACCGGAATAAACTAGAGAAACACTTCAGCAAAGTTTGGGGACATTTTATGGTGAGGATTTTTGTAAAAAATAATTTTCACCATTTCTTAATTTGGGATTTTTTTGGATCACATGTTTTGAAAAAGAAAAAATTGAATCCATTTCCAAATCTATTGGCATGTGTTTGTATAATCTTAGGTGACTTTGCACATTACAAAAGTAGGGTGTTACAATCGCCGAAAAAGATCTCTTGTCCCGATGCAAAGCTCATTGCTGCCATAGATCTACTATGACCAGCGTGACCACCTGTACCCGGTGCGCCAACTGTCAAGGAAATTTTGGTAGTGAGTTAATAGGGTGGATCAGGAGATCGAGAACTGAAGGTTAATGCACAAAGGACACGAGGATTTAGATAGGTTCGGGCTCTCGATGCGAGATGATGCCCTACATCCTATGTGATGTGATACCTATTGCCTATGCAATTGTGATAAGATGATCTACCCTAGATGAGAGCTATAGATCCCCTTATAGTCCAACGAGGTGCGGTTGATTACAGAAAGTTTGTCTAGCTTTTGAGCTAGATAGGATGGAGATTGGTGTAAAACGTCCCCTCCTCAAAGAAAGGGGACTTATCTTTATCTTTACATATAGACTCCCTTATAAATAGTGATATGTTGTTGTTACAAAGATATCACCCTTATCTAGAATCATCATCTTCCCTTATCTGTTCATGTGTGTTGATCTTGTTCTGACATGTGGGCCGAGTACCTTGGTGTCCGAGTCTGAGTTACTTAGCTGAGTCCAAGTTCCCCAAACTGAGTCCGAGTAAGTCAGGCCCACAAGTCAACATCTTTGTTGTTGGAGCATCTTGGTTACCCCTGATTTATATCTTTAACACCCACGTAGTAGGTTAAATCTTGAACATATCTAGCAGAAATAAGAGTGATGAACTCAACATTATTCATAGCAGGAATTGCTCTACCGAGATCGCTGTGTTCTTGAAGTTCATAGATATTGTAGTACAAATTGTGGCGGAACCGCCCGAATTATTCCAACTTAAGTGCCTAAGTCCCACCTTAAAGGCTAGACCACACTTAAATAGGAATAAAACGTCAGTCCCTCGGATCTAGTTCCGACGAGGCAACTAACAGGATCAAGTACCACGTACTCACTCGAAGGTGAGGCACAGAGCAAATACAATAAAGCATAAAACCAACATTAAGGAGTACTTAATTTATTACAACATCATCGGAGTTTAGCAAAAGCAGTGATCATTGTTCGAAATGCAGCGGAATAAAACTAACGGAAAAACAAACAGAGAGATGGGGAAGCCTGTCCCATCACTCCTCATGTTCCTCCTCTGTCGAGGTAGGATCTCACTCCACTGTCCAACCCGGTGGCAAGATGGACGGCCAAGTCACTCCAGCAACCATGTCCTCCAGAGAACCTGTAAAATTATGCCACAAGCAAGGCTATGTATACTAATACTCACCTAGACTTACCCGGTGTGAGGAGTCTACTCCTCTACCTCTAGACATGCAGCTGTTTGGCTGAGGGGTTTGGTTTGCCAAAAGCACTAGCGTCTAAAATCAAGTTTAGCTTTTCAAGTTTTAGTGTGACTCTCTTAAGACTAAATGTGTTCCTATCTACTCATACATGGTATCAAGCATCTAGCAATCAAGATCTTTTGCCAAGTCAACACATTTCCACTTGTTACTCAATGTAGCAGCATGGATCAAGCAGTCTCATTAGCTGCGAGAAGGAGATGATTCGAATCGAGTTTTAAACCTTGCAAGGTAAACCTAAACACACAACGTGGCAAGGCACTCCATCCCCACACACATCAATCGTCCCCATCGATTCCCCGTCAACAGATCAGGGCTCACCGCCTTGGCGTACAATGCCTCACTGACCTCGACTGCCGTCGTGCACTGACCGCACTTGTACCCACCATAACCGAAATGGGAGACCACGTCTCAGGTCGCGTGAGGGGTAAAGTCTGCTGCCAGGTTCACTCAGGTACTAGGCTTACCGATTTACCATATTTCTCGGCATGTGCTTAGTACGTTCAAACGCTTGACACACGGTACCACACCTTAATCCTTATTCCAATTTTCGTCTCGTAGACAACGCATCCCCATGGATCGTTGTCCACAGACCATCATCATTATGATATAAAAATGGATACAACTAATTCCTGACATCGCGCGAGTGCTAGAAAAATCACTCGACTTCTACCGAGATCCCTAATTAGTAAAGCAGCTACTCGACCTAGCATACTAGTATCCATCACAAGGGAAAAACCTGAGTTCATGCAACTAAGGTTCCAAACAACTCCTACACTTAAGTGCACATTTCAAACCTACAAACAATAAGTGTAGTAAAATAGCATAATAAGTAGGTTATGTATAAAACCGGGGCTTGCCTTCCAAAGCTGGGGCAGGCAGATTCTCGATGGCAAACTCTGGTGCTGGCTCCTGGACTACCTTCTGAGCAACTCCTTGCTCCGGAACGAGGATGTACTCCCCGTCAGCGAGATTACAGTCTATCGAATGCAATGAATAAGATATATGCTTATTAATGACATGATAAATTGTAAAGGCTATGCATAGTAAAACAGTACTAAGCTTAGTGGTGCTCTAGGGTTTCTTTTGGGTATACTTAAGGGTTTTGTAATATCATCTTTGAGATTTTGAATGAAGTTACACTTTTTAATTATATTTTTATGTTCCATGAGATCATTGGAAAGTTTTAGTTGTACATTAATTAATTCTCCCAAAATTCCCTTTTTCTTTCTATTGGGCTTCTTATTAAGCATTTTTGAACTATCATGGTCAGTTAACATTTTCCAAAAATGTTATAAAAATTACAGTGGGTAAATATTTATCTTTCTGGGTTATCCTCGAAATTTGAGGTTGAAATTAATTTAGATGATCCTTGTGTAAAATTATCAAAAGTAAGGGTAAAAGGGCACTTTACACTATAGTTCTAATTTAGGTGAGATCTCTGCACTAAATTTTATTTTTGTCAAGATTCATAGGTGATATTAGGCCTTTGTGTTAAAAATCACAGAAAAAGACCTACTGGATATTTAGTTGTGATTTTCTATAGTTTAATGCCAAAAAGGTACTTATAACTAACTTGTTATTTGAAAAATATCAAACAACAGAACTCATATTTTCCTAAATTTATAATAACAAAATATTAGTTATCCCAAGGTTTGGGGTGTTTTCCCTTCAGGACTATTTTTCTAGGATTTTTTATAAGTTCTTCTTGTTTTCATGAAATAAAAGGTAGTTCATTCCTTTTGTATTAACAGAGGGTCTAACAAAATTTTCTAGTGAACTATGTTAAATAAGTGAGCTAGCAAAAATGTGGTTGCCCCCTGGTTCTTATTTTAAATCCCCTTTTCTATTTTTCTTAACTTTGAGCCAATATAAGTTTAAATGATAAACCCTTCCTTAATTTGGTGTACTGAGGGGTGTACTATTTTTAAACAGCTTAGGGAGTGGTTAAGTACTTCTCTGATTTTTCTTAATCCTAGTCTAACAGTGTAGCTATTTTTCCCTCTTTTATTCAAAACTTTAAAATCTTTTGCAATACTTAGGATGTATTGTATTTTTCCTAAGTAGTTCACATTATTTAGAATCTAGCAAAATTGGTTTGACTAAATTTGGCCAAATAAAACTGAAGTTATGGATTTTACAAGCTCTGTTTGTATTTAAGTGAGAAATGTTTAAAAGGTTTTCTGGAAAACCAGTTTACACCGAGGACCCTGGGCTTTTCCTAAACCAACTCTTTAACTTATGCCCCTGCACAACTATTCATCTGAGTCTCTGACCATTCAAAAACCACCTGACTTCTTTTCCTTCTTCCCCGAGGTCCCTCCCCCCTTTTGAACAGTACCCGCGGAAGTAAATAGGGCGGCGCGGCTTACCGGCGGCAAGGGAGGTCCGGCGAAGGACGGGGTTGGCTCCGGGAAGTCTTTGCGGTCACATTGGGGTACGACTCGTCGTCGGTGAAGGCCGAAATCGGCTGGTCCACGTGCGCAGGCGGGCGAGCTCGTCGGCGACGGGTGCTCTGGCCTATCCACGGTGATATAGTTCAATCCAAGGGCACGGGAAGCTTCACGGGGTGCTAAGGAGTCTACCCGTGCAAGGAATTGAAGAAAGGCTCACCATGGAGCCCGGTCTACGCTCGCCGATGATCTGGTGAAGTCCGGTGACCCTGAATCGGTGTCTCCGGCGAGGCAGAGCTCGATTCCTTGCTCTGGGAGTTTCACCGAGGCACGTAGAGTCTCTCTCGAGAGTCGGACGGGGCTGGGAATGGCTCGGTTGGCCGGTCTACGGTGGTGGGTGCTCGGGCGGCCACTGGCACGCCGTGTGCAGGGCAAACACCGGTGATCTTGCGCTCCGGCGAGGTCGAGAGCGAGCGGGGGCGTATGGTTGAAGCCTTGGTTGGCTTTATAGGCGCGGGCGCGGGCAGTGGCACGGGTTTGGCTCGGCGCGGTGCGGGGCGCGCAGGGTTGGGCGCCGGGGCGTGCTCTGGCGCGCCAGAACGCGTCGAACACGTGGGCGTTTGTTTCTGCCCGTGTTCTAACGCTTGCTGAGATCGAAAACGTGCAAATCTTGGCAAAAATCCTGCGCAGACCTCTTCCTGGCACCTGGGGCTATTTCTTGTATGTGAGTTCCAATGGCAGATATGCCCTGGCTAGGGAGATATGCGGACGCCAAATCTGGGTTGTCTCACTATTCACCCCGAGACAAAAGTGATGTCAAATCGTGTCAAATGGTTTTGGCTCAGGTTCAAATTTTTCCAGTGGATTCCTTAGGTGGTTTGGCCCCTTTTTGGTATTCAGACCAAGTGGTTTTGGTGCCATTTACTAAGTGAACACACCTGATCTTTAGATTAGGGTTTATTTTTGACTTAGAGAAGATTAGAGAGCTCTAGTGTGCTCTCTACTTAAAGAATGTATTTGGGGTCTTTAAGGGGCCTTTTTGTAATGTTTCCCCTCTGCATTTTATAGATTTTAATGTGTACTTAAACTTCGGTTAAGGGTTAACTCATGATTTGCACATTTGCTTAACCTTTCCCTTAAAGCAGGCTTTTGGAAGTTAAGGGCTCAAGAAGGGTCTAGGGTTTAATCTTCTCTTGCCCAAGGTGATAATTGCATAAAAGCTTGGGTAATGCTTTTGTCATGGACATTCCTTAGCTAACACATTATTCCCAAAGTTTTAGGTGCTCCTGATTTGCCCCCAACCAATGCATGTTCTTCAGCGGAGCGAGATATCAGAGACATTGCTCTCCCCGTTATCGTCGTCATGTTGACGTCAAGGAAGGAGGAGCCTGATATTGCGCAGCACCAAGAACTCCCTTATCTAAAACCCTAACCTTTAATATACTTGTTGTTTCTCATGTATTTCATGATAGTATCCAGTGGCTAAGCCAGCATTTGAGATTAGGGGGCCAAATTAGATTGAGGGGGCTGTTAGGAGGTATTTTACATTATTTACATGGTGATTAGCTAAAAAATTAGTAGCTTTTATGGAATTTTGGGAGGATTAGGGGCACATTGCCCCCCTCTGCCCCTCCCTGGACTCGACCATGAGAATATCTTCACATTATGTAATGGGATTATGCTCAAGATAACCATACACAGAAGGATAGAAAACTTAAACTGACTTGGTTATGATGTCCACGATCTGATGGATTCAATTCTGAACTTATTGCCCAAGGCAATGTCAGAAATTGACTTTATTATCATCTCCACAATTTGATGGATTTAGTTCGAAACTTATCGTGTAAGGCAAAGATCGATTTATGAGGGAGCTTTTAAAATTTATTGTTAACCACATAGTTGCATGCATGTCCCTCATGTACACTGTCACGTCACAAGACTAAATGAGCAAACGTATATAAATTAAGATCACGTTGACCAATTAACAATGCAATCCTCCTTAACTTCTTCTCTCTTAATACTTCCGGTCACTTTTTGAAAGTGAAGGGAAAACAAGAGCAGATCAAAATTAATGTGCTTAAACGCATCCATGAGCGAGAGACAAAGACCACGGCCGAATTTAACTGATTAACCGCCACAGAATTAGTTAAGAAGATTAAAAGTGTTTCAAATATGTTCCTGGATGCTGTCAGCGATGTGTCCAACAAGAAAGGGCGGCGCCGGATGCTAGTCTGCAAGGTGATGCGGATAGCGAAAGTCAATTGTCACAGTCGGAGCAAAAGACAAGCCGCAATTCCTTTCGCGCTTACGTTGAGGGTACGATTGTCATATCAGACTTGTACAAAAGATATAGCAAGATCATCTAGAAAGAAGGGTAACATGATATTAGAAAATTTATTCTTATTAGTGATAATATACTTGATAACATAAGAAAAAAAATCAGCGTTAAATTTCATACATAACTATCTTAAAATATTAGATTTTGTTCTAATAATTTGGATATCCACTTTCATCTCTAATTAGCCTCAGCCTAAATAAAAAAATCCTAAAATATCTCTGAAGATCTTAAAGGTCTATTTATGCATGAAATAAGTAGGACTGAGAATCATTTAGTCCCACTTTATTTGTACGCGGAAGTAGAACTAGTCATGCTTAAATGTGGAAATATTTTCACTTTCCTAAGTCTAGGGTGAGGAGGAGAAAGGAAAGGAGGCCGACACATGTGCGCTAGCTCATCTCGCCAAGGCAGGGCAGAAGGCATGAGCGCACGACAACTGCATGAATGGTCCATCGATATTTTGCCCATGGCCATGTGGGGCATGACTTCTTTTTCAGATTTGTTTTTGGTTACTTGACCATTAAGTTTAGGAATACTAGTAAATGGTTTAGGTCTTGATCGTGACACACAATCAATTTGGATATCCCTATACAAATAGGTTATCGAGTAGCACAAATACATCTAATTGAGCGGGGGTTTCCCTCTTCTCGTTGTTATATCACTTACATAGCATCTCTATCTCGAGCGCTTGCTTGCACCAGTGAAGCTCCAAATGTCCATGTGATCCTACACCAGTAGATGACAAATAAGGTTTTTAGGAATCGTTCTTCATGCAACTTCTTCTAACCTCCATGATGGGTCGTCTTCCATCCAAGTTAGACGACACTATATCCTAACACATTCGTCGTTAGCCACTCTAAGAACTTTCTTCGTCGCTCATTGATGACTTCCGTCCACCAGCAATGACAATGTCTCTAGGACCAACAATGGCATACCTCTCTCCAAACGAATGGTACACACACCATGATCTAATTACTATCGTTTGTCTACTGTTTTTATTATGTTGTTCAATTTAAGTAGAATGTTGAAGCGTCCCGATCCTTTGAGACTCAAATGTGATACAATTACTAGTCCCAGGAGGCTAGAAACCACATTCCTTATTTCAAATAGTACAGAGTTACGAATAAGAGCTATTACAATACCAAAGTACAAGCCCTAGCGAGCCTGGAATACAAAGCACAATTGAAGATCATCTAGCCCAAGCCACTGGCAGACTGGGTACAGACACAGCCCCCTTCTAGTCGAACATAGCAGAAAAGAAGTCTTCAGCTGCTGAAAAACATAAATAAATCTGGGTGAATATACTAGGTATTCTGCAAGCCCATCCCGCCCGTCAAGAGAAAGGAACCTATACAGTACTTGCTTGATATGGTGGAGATGGTGTCACTCTTCTATTTTAGAGAAAGGCAATACTTTGATGGTTTACCCCAGAGAGAGAAGTAGCACATTTTCACACTCAACCACCACTGAGCTTCCTGCTCCCGTGGCACTGTTTTTCATTTCCAAAAACACCCACACACACTTCCCTGTTTACGGAGTTAAAAAACACTAATTGTCATACCACACCAGACTCATCCATACCAGTGGACACGGACTATTCGAATAGGTTTTAAACTGTGCGCAGAGGGGTACACTTTACCCACTAGTCCGGCTCTGTGGTCTCATGTCACACCCGGTTTTAGAAGGCAAACCGAATGCGAACAATGTACGTGCCAGGATCAGCAATTCATGTACACAGCAGTTACATAACTGGACATCCTCACACAGTGCTCAAATAATAACATAAAAGTGTAATAATAGTCGATTACATCATATGTCTGAGACATCCACATAGTCTTTAACAATTATCAAAGTGCGGAAAAGAAACGTAGATACACGCGGCCTTCACATGCAGCCGACTGTGGGTTTGCCGCTAACCCACGCCTAAAACGCATCGTACTCTTGAAACTCCTGGAAGTCCTCCTCCACGGCTTCATCTTCTCCTGAGCAGTTGTTGCAACGTGGACAACCTGGGGAAGGGGGGTTTGGTGTGTAGAGCAAGGGTGAGTACACATCAACATACTCAGCAAATGTCCTGTTTGGCTGTAGTGGACTAGCTTTATGTGGGGTTAAGTCAAGCAGTTGCTTTTAGTTGGTCAGATTATTATTACTATTAGAGAGAGCCAGATTTTAGTATTATCCAAGTTGTTAATCCCAAAGTACCCTTTCCAAACGGAAAGAATACCACTTACCATTACCATAGTCATAAACATCATCCTCGTCACCACTTGTCATCCAACCGTCTCTGATCAAGTATCTCTAATCAATGGAGCTCCCTTGGCCGCTCATAGCCGCGAGCACAGCTGATATATCAGTTTCATAACACTCTGCAGAGGTTGCGCACTTTACCCACAAGCCGTGATTCCCTCTTGCCTCGGGCCGATCAAACCCTTAAACACTACCAAGGTGAATAGGCAGGGTTTCACTACGTAGCCTTTACAAAGATTCCCTGAGGCTGTAGCCGCCCGTTAGGTTTCCTAAATGCACCGCACTCCTCCCCAATGTGACAGAACCTCCCAAGTCATTAGGCCCACCTACAGTTGTCCTTGTCCAACGGACCTCAGACAACCCTGCAGGTGCACCTGATCACTTGACAAGTTCGGTATCTGAATGTCTTACCTTGCCCAAGAGCGTTTCACCCATCACACAGACATTACAATACATCGGAGGTACAAAAATGCGGAAGCAGTTACAATAACTTACTTTATTATAGAGTAGTATTTATTACAGACCAGAACAAATATAAGAGTGCTGATATTATTATTACATAACCTGGGAGGCAAAAACCCCTCCCGATAAACAGTAAAAGTTTTTCTTAACGGAGGATCATTCCTCCCGCAGCTTCAGTCTTGATTTTCTTCTTTCGGTACCACCTTGGAACAGAAGCAACAAAAGTTTGCTGCTTCTTCACCTAAAACAACATGGGACAAAGCCCTCAGTACGAAGTGTACTTTCGCAAGTCTTACCCATCAAAATAAAAGACTCTCAAGGATATGCTGGCCTTTGGGGATCAAGGTAAGGCTTTTCTATAATCAATGACTCTGTTTGCAGAAATGCCTACTAATAGTGGATCATTACCTGTGTTCCAGAGTTCTTTCTACCCTAGTTCAAGCACTTGACCTATACTAGCCAATTTCTTAACAACCCTTCTTATTCACTGGAATGCTACGTGTAGAGCAGTGACCAAGTCTTCATGTCCGTGAAGTTACGGTGATCCGAATCGATTATACTCAGCTGAGGATCTCCAATCACACGATATATATAGCACTTAACCCTTGCATATGTCAACTTGCCACCGGGGTTCTTAAGACTAGATCAGGTTCACACCAACCAAGAGCATAGATACACCACCGTCCATCCTCTTGCCACGGAGGGTACACGCTACTCTCGCCATCTCTCCACTCCCATTGCGTGTTATCTTATTCTGGTATTAGTCTGCCCGAGGCAAAGCTTGCCCATGACGAGGCATGTGACCAGTTAAAGGGTCCTCGATCAGCAAGCCTACATCGAGAAGGTCCTTAATCGACTCAGATGGAGACACTACACCGAGACTTTCTTCTCGTACAAGTCACCCGCCCGGTCTCAGCTTTATCATTTCAACCCAAAGTTTGGTACCTGGCAGAGGTACATCTTTTCCGATGTTGAACCCATCATGGCCATGATGGATCCACCATCAAGTTTTGTTTTTGAAAACATCCCACCCACTTTGAAGCATCAACTTTTGTGAAAACAAAACATTTTGTTTTCTAGAGAAAAGCTAAGCATAAGAAAAACCTTTTTGTAAATCAGGGATTAAGGAGAAGTAATCAAATCCAAGGAAGGAAATGCAACAACTGGTTTAGCACACAACTCCTATCACCTAATGCATCAAGTAAGTGAGAAAGATTTCAAAATAATAAGGAGGTGGCAAATACACTGGGGCTTGCCTTGAGTGATAGGTGAATCAGGCTCTGCTCCACAGATATCAAAGTAAAAGCAGTTTCCTGCCTGAGGTTCTTCAGGTGGTGGTGGTGAAGTCCTCGCTTCTTCAACTTCTATTCCTCCTCGTTTTCTAGATATAACCATATATAATCATGAATGCTCATGTGATGCTCATGAAGATGCAAAGATAATAAAAGTTTATTATCTAATGTCTTGAATATAACTTTCCTTCACGGATCTGTGGGAAACTAGGGTTTTCGGAGTCTATAGTGAAGTTCATAGGGCAGGGGGGCTAGGGTTTTGGGTTCTAAGTACCAAACATGGTCCAAATCATACCAAACTTTACCGAAGGCTTCTAAATATTATTTAAAGTTTACCTAAAAAGTTTGGTGAATTATGGAATTATTAATTATTCCTTAAAATTCCAGAAGTATGGATTTTGGCTATTTTAAATGTCCTAAAATTCCCTATTTGAACTAAAAATCAGGAAACTATTTTTATTAACTACTATAAGAAATTAGAAGTTTAGCAAAATTGGTCTAGTATGTTTAGCATTTTTCTATAATTTTCTGGAAATTCTTTAACCCTGACAGAAAAAGAAAAAGGGAAAACATGAATAGTTCTAGACCAGAACTGGCCCAAGTCGGCCCATCAACAGGCGGAAGTGCGTCCGTGCGCGCCCGCGCTATCGTTTTTGCAGAAACGCCCCTATCGGTTTGAATAACTAGAAACGAGTCACAGCGCTATTCCCATGTCTCACTGACACGTTACAAAAACACCCCCCTAGTTCTATTTCTTCACGGCCCGAAGTCCACGACGGCGAACAGCGCAGGGTCGAGCTCCGGTGAGCTTGTACCGGCCGGATTACTTGATGACGGGTGCTCTACTTCGGCTGAAACCAAATTCAAGCCCTAACAATCGTTTCCCCTCAACTAATTTCACTATTGGACCTCTAAGTCACTCTGTCCACTGTGACCGTATGATCAACGGACATTCTAACGCGTTCCTGGCGATCTAAGGTAGCTTAGCTTAATCGAGTTGGTCGAGGAGTATCAGGGGCACACAAGAACACTAAAACGAAAGGGCAGAGGGTATGAGCGAACCTGAGACGAGCTGACCACGGTGAGGTCACACCGCTCGGTGTTCTTGATTGATTTGGGGGAAATCCCAAATTGGGGCATTCTAGTGGATGATTCGAGGCACGGATTGCTTCACTATTTGCATAATTACTTAGCGGAGTAGGTGGGGTCGTCAACTTATAGGCTCCCACAACGGTGGCTGGTGAATTTGAGGGAGACGCGCGGCGGCCGGAGAAAGAGAAGGTTACTGGCGCTCGGGATTAGTGGCTATCACCGTGGCAACTCTCCGGCGATCACCAGGAATGCACGATGTGATTCACTGCGACGTGGTCTAGCGCATTAGCACGTGGCGCACAGCGGTAAGCGGCCAACGGCGGCGAGGTCTATCCGACCGATCTATGAGCAAGTGGGTACGGTGAGCTTAGCTATGACCGAGCCCGAGTCGATCAGGTGCCAAGATCTTTACTCGCCCACGGTTATCCGCAAGTCACGGAGCATGAACCACAGCGGCCGACGTGAATCTCGGCGCGACGGTCACCGGCGTGAAGGGGGATGAACTTGGGATCTTTCAGTTACTGTACCATGGAGTCTCTATTTAGTGCGCCTGGCAGACCACTTTGCAGGGCTTAGATCATAGGTTTTTACATGACAACTTGTTGATCTGCCAGTAGCAAAGTTGTTTTCCGATGATCTAGTTACAATCTTGTTATAACAATCATAGCCAAATAATGACTGGATCATGATCGAATCCAAGCTCAAAGATTGGCTAATCTCACTGTCAGTCTGAATTCAGACTTAAGGCAGTCTAACAGCTCGACTTTGGGCACATTTTTCTCCAAATTTTTTATGTGACCATGGTTTAATCCCTATAGCAAAGTTGTCCTCCTTTTATAGCTCTACAAACTTGATGTGTTGACCTAGGGCAAAATCTTCATAATTTGGAAGATATAGGGCTTCAAAGTTGAGCCTATACCACTGAAATTCAGACTTAGCCATTGGAGCCAAATGTGGCTTTTTTGCAAATAAGCCCAAAACTTAGGGTTTCATTTGCAAATCTCCAAATATGTGAACCATATGACCTAAGGTACCCTATTTCCATGATTTTTGCACTTAGGTCCAAGATGTGCATACTTTTACAGATAACCCCCTAGGGTTTCAGTCCAGGGTTTTTAGGGCCTATTTAGGGTTTTGGCACTTCTAGGGTTGGGATGTTACTTAAGTCCATTCATGGTGATATTTTATGATTATTACAACTAAGTTTTGAAGTTTTCTCTTATTAGGCTTTGTTTACTCCCTTAAGCTCACTCTAGGGTTAAGCACTGTATCCTAGGGTTTTACCCATGAAATGTCACATCAATACAACTTTGTTTGAAATTTTTGGCCTAGTGAATGCATTCTAGGTGTGACAAACACATGATATGCCAATGCTTATGATGTCATGATCAAGTTTTAGTGGCAGTAACACCAGGGGTGTTACATCCTTCCCCCCATAAAAGAATCTCGTCCCGAGATTAAAAGTCCTAGGGCAAGTAATGGAAAAGGAAACACGACATAGTTTTATTTCCTTATTTTTAGTACAAGACAAGGATGGTGTTGGGGGCCTTCGTCCTTCGAAGGTCCTCAAAAACGTGATTTAATAATATCTTCCAAGTGTGACATATGAACAGGTACCTTCGAACTCGGGCTAAAAGCATGTACAATGTAAAAAAGCATGATCGTGACGAAGGTTGGAGTGGCTCCGAAGCTACACGTAGGGGAGCTTCGGCTAAATGGCGGAAAAAAGGAACCGACTTAAAAGGGAAAAGGCTATCTAGCCCTCATAGAATTATATATAAGTCAATAATAAATGTAAAGGGCATGAATGTAATTTCTTATAGGCTGCGTCCTGTGCCTATAAATAGATGAACAGTACCCCCGTACTGTTCACGCTGAGTGGTACTTGCTTTTGTGTCACGATTGTACTTTTTGCCGTCTATCAAGCCGAAGGTACATTTGTAATTCAATATTGTTTCTGTCTTTCCATGGTAATATAATGATAACGAATTAATAATGTCATATGATTGTTTATGTTGTCTCTTATATCTTATATGCTTCTTCTTTTATTATCTTAAACTGCGTTCACGAAGTTATGTCCTTCATGACCTTCGTGTGAAGATCATTATATCCTAAGGGAAATAATGCTTCGAAGGGCGAAGGGCATTAACATTTAACATTCTGTGTTGCCTTGTTCTTAATTCATAGCATTTGAGAACAAGTCCCCAACATTGGTGCCCACCTCCGGTGAACCCTTCTCGACCACCTTCGACAAGCACTGACCTTCGTCATGCCGCCGAAGAAAGCTTCAGCACCAGGGACCGCTGCACTGCAGCCGCTAGACCCAAACCAAGAAACTCTTTCTCTTCGAGAGGCTCGAAGCTAGAAGAGGAAAGCCACCAGTCCAACAATCCAGGAGGAGGAGTTGGACCAAGAGATCAGGGACATGGAGATCATCCATCAGCAAGTACAAAGAAAAAAAAGGAGAAGATGACGCGACTGGCTGATCTTCAAAGGAAGATCGACGAAGCCACTGAAGAAGTGCGTCATCTTGTTCAAGATGAACAAGATCGAAGGCCCCAACACAGGGAGCTTCATCAAGAAGGCTTATTCAACGAGGATGGATGGTATGATGATTTTAATCATGATGCCTTTACTTTTGATGATGCTTCTCCCTTGGCAGCAGAACTGCAGGCTACCCCATGGCCCCCATCATACAAGCCACCTCAGCTCCCCATGTATGATGGGCACTCAGATCCAAAGCAGTTTTTGATGAGCTACGAAGCAACTATATCTTTGTACGGGGGCAATACTGTAGTCATGACGAAGTCCTTCGTCATGGCAGTCCAGAATATAGCCCAAACATGGTATTCTTCTCTTCGGCCAGGGACTATCACGTCGTGGCAGAAGCTTAAGGACATGTTGGTTACCAGCTTCTAAAGCTTTCAAACGAAGCCGGTCACAGCTCAGGCTCTGTTCCAATGCACGCAGGACCACGAAGAATACCTTCAGGCATATGTACGAAGGTTCTTGCGACTGAGGGCACAAGCGCCTACAGTGCCCAATGAGATTGTCATTGAGGCCATGATTAAGGGCCTTCGGCCAGGACCTACGGCTCAGTACTTCGCCAGGAAGCCCCCACAAACTCTAGAGAAGCTGCTTCAGAAAATGGATGAGTACATCCGAGTTGACAACGACTTCCGTCAAAGAAGGGAGGAATCTTACAGATTCCCCGAAATGACCAGGGGCTTCGGAGGAAGAATCCATCCGAGGCACATCAGGTCAATCCATAACTCCACTCAAAGTGACGACAAAGGAAGTCAGTCTCAGAGGTCACAATATACCTCACAATCTTTGGGGCAACAGCAAAGCTCTTTCAGGCCACTAGCTCCAAGGGGCAGAGGCACCAGGGGCTTCGGAGGAAGATTTGGGGATCAGCCTAGAAAGATTTACTGCTTATTCTGTGGTGAGGACAAGGGCCATACTACAAGAATGTGCCATGTCACCATTCAGAAGCAAAAGGAAATAGCAGAAGCTAAAGCTCGGCAGAACCAGCCGAAGCAGGTCTTGCACACTGCTTCGTGTCACTCTCCTTACATACCAGAGTATGTGAACAATCATCCTACAGCTTATGTCGCTTCGGCTAGCCATTCACAGGCTTCCTGGCCACAACTCTCGCCTCCGCCACCACTACAACCGACCTATTCCCGAAGCTAGCAGCCAGAAGGGCACCAACACTCTCAACAGCAACGAGAATTCAGGGAGGAATCTGAAGCTCGCACAGTCAACAGTACTGTGCCAGATTCAAAGCACATCTATTGAGAGATATCCTACCTCTGAAACATTTTTACGTTTATTGCCATTTTTTTAATAAGGAACAATCAATGTAAACTTAGTTTTAATTTCTTGTAATAGCTTCGCTCCTGTCAGAATGAAATATATCTTCTTCACAGACTTACAAAGCTCAAAAATTGCTGAAGCTCAAAAGACGTTCCTAAGGGAATGCAGAGCTAAAAACCGCAGTGCAAGTTTCATCGAAGCTACAAAAAGTTGTTCCTAAGGAGCACAACTTAAGTTTGTCGAAGCTACAAAAAGTCGTTCCTAAGGGAGCGCAGTGTAAGTTTTCTGCTCAAAAGTCGTTCTAAAGTGAATGCGGAGCCAAATACCGCCGAAATATAAGGCGAAGCGCGAAAAATCAACGCGAAAAATACCGCCGAAATAGAAGGCGAAGAAGTTCAAAAGACGTTTCTAAGGGGATGCAGAACTTACACCGAAAAATAAGTGGTGAAGCCGAAAAATAAACGACAAAGAGATTTTGATCGTTCCTAAGGGGACGCAGAGATTGTGTGTTTCAGCGTGGGTGTGTGTCTTCGGCATTAGCATCATTCTTTGCATCATATCATCGCATCATCTTGCATAGCATCACATCATACATCATATCACACCAATGACACGAATTGGAAACGAAGTCGATCTTCGTAGAATGCTTTACAAAAATGAAAAAGTGCTAAGGCACAAAGTAAGCTGAAAATTACAGCTTCATCAGCTCTGATGTGGAAAAAGAGATCTATTGTTTACAAAGCATTGATGTTTTTACGGAGCTTGGATGTTCTTCACGAAGCATGGATATTCTCACGAAGCATAATTATTCTTCTTTACGAAGCATGAAAAGAAGGGAAGGTGTTTTTTCGCCGAAGGCTCAAAAACAGTATGTATATAAAAGTTTCATGCATCGCAAAGAAGTAAATTGCAAAATAGTTTACATATTAGATTCAAAACTATACACATCAAATATTACAGACTTAGTTCAACAAATGTTACATTAATCTCCTAAGAACGTTTTTACAATAACTACTATTCCTCCTTCAGAACCTTCTCCGCAACTTCGTTAAGCAATTTGTTAATGACTTTGTCAACAATAGATTCGGCTATGTTGATGATTTCTATTGCTTTCTTTGTTTCTAGGTCGGCCAGGGGGTCAAATGGCTCTGGTGGAGGAGATAATTCAGTTGTAGTAGAAAAAATCAATCAGTTCGAAGTTACGAAAACAAACGACGAAGCTAAAGGCCATTAAACGATATCTATCCGTCTCTCGTGCTCAGCAGCTTCTTCAGCTCGTTTTGCTTCAGCTCGGGCCTCATGGATGTCTTTTTCACTTTTCTTCATAATTTCATGAGCCATTTCTCGGCCACCATTCTCCCACACATCATTATTAAATTTTCCGCCCATTAAAGTTGCTTCAGCTGAAGGGTCCTTCGTGACGTCTGTGGAGAAGGCAGCTTCGGCATGGGCCATGGTTTTGATGTGATTGCACCCCGCATTCTCCAAGATTGCTGAAATCCCACGTGCACCAGAAAATGCACATACATCTCCTCGGTCACTTAAGATTTCTTCAAAAGCTTCGGCTTCTCCGCTTATCCACTCGATAACACCTTCAGGGTCGCCTCGTACGAAGTTATCTTCGTTTGAATAGGCGCCCACGTTGGCAAAGCTAGCCTTTATCTTCTTCACGCAGCCCAAAGTTTTTTTCAAAACATCTTTCCTTGGATGCGCGAAGTTCTTCAACTGTTTTTTCTAAATAGTTTTTCCAATATTTGCTGGCATCTCGGGTAGCTTCGGCGAGAGCACATTTTTCTTTGCCTCTGCCAACTGTTTTCGAAGGTCTTCGATCTCATTCTTTTGAATCTCAGCTTGAGCTTTGGAACTAGCTTCATCTTCTTTTACTTTGTTTACCAATGAAATTAATATTTTGTCTTTTTCAAGGCCTTCGTTCCTTAATTCGATCACCTCTGAACGAAGATTGTTCAGAGCCATTGTATACCCTTCATCTTCAATGTTTTTCTGTGCTATAAGGGCATTGCTAAGGATTAAGCCCTGCAAGAGGAGGACAAGATTATTATGAACAAATGAAATAATTCGTTTTCAAATACAAAAATGACTTCTGTACCTTTATGCTATTATATGCTAAACTGTCAGCCAGTTCATCCTTTGATAATATTGAAAGGCCGTCTTCTAGCTTTGGAAATCTAAAGCTTCTACCTATCTCCCGACATACGGATATCTCTTTGTTATCCGGGAGACAGTACAAGAAATCTTCTTCCCCACTGCCATTGAACACTAATGCCCCATTCGGATATTTCAATTTTTGGGCATAATGTTGAGCTTCTCGTTCTTCTTCCTAAGAAAGTCCCTTTCCCGAAGCATGCCAGATGATGTAATTAACGCTCTCTTTTAAAGCTTCGGGAGTAGGAGTGGCAGCCTTTTCAAATGAAATTTGCTCTGTGGCCTTTTCTTCTGTAGCTTTTTCTTCAAATTCCGCAGGCTTCGTCTTAGCAGGCACTGTGGGCCCTTCCTCGCTTTCAGCCTGGGTTATTATAGTCTCAACTTCTATTTGCTTAGTATCAGCTTTGGGTTGCGTTTTGTCAGCTTCGACAACTTTCCCTGTGGGAGCGGGACTTATGGAGTCAGTTGTTTCTAAAATATCTAACACATTTACCATCCTCCTCTTAGGAGTGTTGGTAGAACTCTTTTCTGCCTTCAGTGCTGTTGCTTCTGTTGAAGGACTTAAAATCTTTGGCATCTTTGTTACTTCTTCAGTTTTTGACTTTTCAGCCTTATCTTTATCAACCTTCGTTTCAACTAGATCAACCGAAGGTGCCTTCGGCATTATAGCCGGCTTTCAGCCTTCTGCGTAGGAGGAACGGGTTCTCTTGGTTCAGTAGCTGAAGAAGCCTCCCCGCCAAACTCAGGCACCATGGCCGGTTCAATATAGCGTGGCGGGTGGGTAAGGACCTTTAACTTTTTGCCTTTCGGCGCAGGCTCGTCTGGAGTGGCCGAAGCTGCAGTTTTCCTCTTCTTTCCCTGTCCTCACAGCGGATAGCGGTAGTCAGGGTAAACAAAGCCAATGGCATCAAAAACTCTGTTCAATCTCTTTTTTCCCCGACCTCTGAAGGCTGTGCATAGTGCATTATCTTCTACCTTGGAATATGATCCAAGCAGTTCATCACTTGTAACTTCGATGCATTTTAACCAGTCATCGTTTGGTTCATCGAACTTATCCCCATATCTGAAAGTATACTTCAGCCGGACCAGCTCACCTTTGCTAGACTTGGTGACAGTCTCCTTCGGCATTTCCTAGTTCTCTACAAGCAGCCATACTCTGAAAGGCTATATGCTCTTGGATTAAATCTCTTGTACCAATGAAAAACAGACAGTACCAAATGCCTTTTGGCAAGCTTCTGCAGCATCATCAATTTCAACCTTCGGCCTTCAGAGGCCGAAGCGGGACCAAACGGGGCGCATAATGACTTCCTTAATATCTTCTCTTGCCTTCAAATCATTCTTCACGTAAAACCATTCCTCCATCCAAGCTCTAGGCCATCTTTTCCAGAATGTTGGCACCGTGTAGCTTGTGTTGGGGCGAGCGGTAAATCCATAACAGCCAAAATTGTTATGATATTGTTCTTTGCCATGGCCTTCATCTCATATACAAGTTCGTGCATACTGCAAAAGCATTTTGGACTTGGCTCCAGCCCCTGGCTTCTCACAGCCCAAACAAAAATCCCCATTCTAATAATAGCTTCGGGGGTTATCTGATGAAGGTAAATCTGATAAATTTTGAGCACTTCGACTACAAACCTGCTCAATGGAAACCGAAGCCCAGCTTTGAAGAAACTTCGGTAAATCACAACTTTGTCTTCCTAAGGGGCAGGGACGTTGTTGTCTCCACCAACTCTCACAATAGACATATCCCAAAAGTACCTTCCTCTCATATTGTCAAGATGACTCTGTTTAATTGTTGATTTCCCAAAAATTGTATGACTCGGCCTCCACAGCCGATCCTCAGAATCTTCTCCCCCGCTTTCAGCATCATAATCATCACTGTCACCGGTATCTTCAGACATGCCTTCTAGTATTTCCTTAGTAATCTTCTCTGTATTTGATTTTGCCATTGACTCGATAAACCCAGCTATGTAAGGATTTGCAGCCTTCTTCTCTTCAAAGAGCTTCTCCTCTTCAGTTAGCTTCGTTTCAGCAGCAACCTTCTTGTCTTGAGACATTTTTTCCTTCGGAAATGACAAAAATGTATCTTTTAAACCGAAGCTCAGGAAGCTTGAGAAACTAGCAAGCGTTAGTGAGCAAGAGCTATAAAATTGAGAAAATAAAGCAAATGGCACAAGCAGCATACCAAATGTGGTTGGTGCGAGTTCTTATTTATACGCTCGGCACGCTCTAAATCGGGGGGGACCGTCCGTCATTGACTGTTGCTATTCTAGCAAAGGGAAGGTGTTTTTTGGACCTTCGGCTTAAGGCCTTCGTCCATGTCGCAGTCTGAATTCGTTATCTTAAACAAATTAATACTGCGAGGGGCTACTGTTGGGGGCCTTCGTCCTCCGAAGGTCCTCAAAAACGTGATTTAATAATATCTTCCAAGTGTGACATATGAACAGGTACCTTCGGACTCGGGCTAAAAGCATGTACAATGTAAAAAGCATGATCGTGACGAAGGTTGGAGTTGCTCCGAAGCTACGTGCAGGGGAGCTTCGGCTAAATGGCGGGAAAAAGGAACCGACTTAAAAGGGAAAAGGCTATCTAGTCCTCATAGAATTATATATAAGTCAATAATAAATGTAAAGGGCATGAATGTAATTTCTCATAGGCTGCGTTCTGTGCCTATAAATAGATGAACAGTACCCCCGTACTGTTCACGCTGACTAGTACTTGCTTTTGCGTCACGCTGGTACTTTTTGCCGTCTATCAAGCCGAAGGTACATTTATAATTCAATATTGTTTCTGTCTTTCCAAGGTAATATAATGATAATGAATTAATAATGTCATATGATTGTTTATGTTGTCTCTTATATCTTATATGCTTCTTCTTTTATTATCTTAAACCGCGTTCACGAAGGTATGTCCTTCATGACCTTCGTCTGAAGATCATTATATCCTAAGGGAAATAATGCTTCGAAGGACGAAGGGCATTAACATTTAACATTCTATGTTGCCTTGTTCTTAATTCATATCATTTGAGAACAAGTCCCCAACAGGTGGTATGGGGTCCATTCCTCTTATTACAACAATGTACACATCTTACAATTTACACGAAGCTAAAAAGTCTGGGAAATTCTTATTTAAAAAGTCTTGAGCTTCCCAAGTAGCTTCATCTTCTGTATGTTGGTTCCACTGTATCTTGTAAAACTTCAGAGTTTTCCTTTGGGTAATCCTGTCCTTTTGATCCAAGACTCGAATAAGATGTTCAGAATATGTCAAGTCTGGTTTTAAGGCAACATCTGTTACTTCAATGGTTCGATCGGGAATCCGAAGACACTTCTTCAATTGAGACACGTGGAACACATTATGTACAACAAACAATGTTTCGGGTAACTAGAGTCGTTATGCCACTGGTCCATATCTTTCAAGGATAGGAAAAGGACCAATGTACTGGGGTGCAAGCTTCCCCTTTACCCCGAAACGTGATACACCCTTCATTGGTGAAACTTTCAAGTAGACATAATCTTCAACTTGAAAGTGCAAGGGTTGTCGTCGCTTGTCTGCATAACTCTTTTGACGAGCTTGAGCTTCCTTCAAGTTATGAATTATTTGTTGAGCATTCTCTTCTGTCTCCTTTACCATATCTGGCCTGAAGAAACTTCTTTCACCTGGTTTAGACCAGTTTAACGGAGTACAACACCATCATCCATACAAGGCTTCAAAGGGTGCCATTTTGATACCCTTTTGATAGCTATTATTGTACAAGAACTCCGCTAATGGTAAACAGTCATCCCATTTTTGCGGAAACTCCAGAACACATGCTCGCAACATATCTTCAAGTATCTGATTTACTCTCTCAGTCTGTCAACTAGTTTGGGGATGATAAGCCAAACTGTGGAGCAATTTAGTACCCAAGGATTTGTGAAGTTCTTCCCAGAATTTGGATACGAATTGAGGTCCATGATCCGACATTATAGTCTTCGGAAGACCGTGCAAACTGAGGATGCGAGCAATGTACAGTTCCGCATATGTGATTACTTGATACTTTACTTTGACTGGGAGAAAATGGGCGATCTTTGTAAGTCTATCAATGATAACCCAGATGGAATCATACCCTTTTGCTGTCCTGGGCAATCCCACAATAAAGTCCATGCTTATATCCTCCCATTTCCATGTAGGGATAGGTAAAGATTGTAATGGACTAGCAGCTTTCATGTGTATGGCCTTGACACGTCTACAAGTGTCACATCTTGCCACATAGCGTGCAATTTCAATCTTCATCTTCGTCCACCAATAATGTTGTTTTAGATCATGATACATCTTAGTGCTTCCGGGATGAATAGAATAGCGACTAAGATGTGCTTCATCTAGAATTTGCTGGCGGATCTCATCATTCTTGGGCACAACTATGCGGTTGTTAAACCATACAATACCTTGATCATCTCTTCTAAAGCAGTTGGCTTTACTGGCCTCTATTTTCTCAAGAATGTGTTTCATTCCTTCATCATTTCTTTGTGCGTCAACTATTCTTTGCAGGAGGACTGACTCAAGCTTCAAGTGATTTGAAGCTCCATGTTGAATTATTCCAAGGTTCAACTTCTCCATTTCTTGGCATAACGTAATGTCAGAAGTCTTCATCGTCAAACAATGGCAGGAAGCCTTGCGACTTAACGCATCTGCCACTACATTAGCCTTGCCTGGGTGATAGTGAATCTCCAGTTCATAATCCTTAATAAGCTCAAGCCATCTCCTCTGTCTCATATTTAGTTCTGACTGGGTAAAGATGTACTTCAAACTTTTATGATCTGTATAAATATGACAGATATTTCCTAGCAGGTAATGACGCCATATTTTTAGGGCATGAACCACAACAGCTAATTCCAGGTCATGAGTTGGATAATGTTCCTCATGCCGGTGCAACTGCCTTGAAGCATAAGCTATCACTCGACCCTCTTGCATTAGAACACAGCCTAGACCACTGCCTGATGCATCACAATACACATCAAAGGGCTTTTCAATGTCAGGATGAGCTAATACCGGAGCAGTGGTCAATAATACTTTTAGCTGCTCAAAAGCTTCACTACATCTTGAAGACCAATTAAATTTAGTATCATTCTTCAATAAACTTGTGATTGGTTTCACAAGTTTGGAAAAATCTGGAATGAATCGACGGTAATAACCAGCTAGTCTAAGGAAACTTCGGACTTGATGTACAGTGGTTGGGGGTTTCCACTCCAAAATATCCTTGACTTTGCTGGGATCCACCGCAATCCCCTTGGCAGATAATACATGTCCCAGAAATTGGATCTCCTCTAGCCAGAACGCACACTTACTGAACTTAGCATATAATTGATGCTCCCTTAAGCGCGTTAATACGATCCGCAAATGCCGAGCATGCTCCTCTTCATTCTTAGAATATATCAAGATATCATCAATGAAAACCACCACGAATTTATCCAACTCGGGCATGAATACCGAGTTCATAAGATATGTGAAGTGGGCAGGAGCATTTGTTAGTCCGAAAGACATAACCAAATATTCAAATAATCCATACCGCGTAGTGAATGCGGTCTTGGGTATATCTTTGGGTTGGATACGAATCTGATGATAACCCGACCTGAGGTCAATCTTGGAAAATACCCGGGCTTTGGTAAGTTGATCAAATAGGATGTCAATCCGGGGAAGAGGGTACTTATTCTTGATGGTGACCTCATTAAGGGGTCTATAATCCACGCACATCCAAAGTGTTTGGTCCTTATTGACAAAGATGGCTGGACAACCCCAAGGTGATGAGCTTGGTCGGATGAATCCTTTTTCTAGTAGATCTTGTAATTGGGTCTTGAGTTCTGCCAATTCATTCGGAGGCATTCGGTACGATCTTCTAGAAATAGGAGCCGTACCGGGCTTCAACTCAATCACAAATTCTACATCTCTTTCTGGAGGCAATCCAGGCAGATCTTCTGGAAAGACGTCTGGAAATTCACATACTACCGGAATATCTTGGATTTCCGGTATAATGGCTTCATATACTCTACCAAATGGTTTAGCTGGGATGGCTACGAGGATAGACAAGAGAACCTCTTCTTGGTCATAACTCAACCTGATTGTTCTCATATCAGTGTTGAGGATAGCTTTATGTTGGGCTAACCAATTCATGCCCAGAATTACATCTATATCTTGGCCTTTTAGAACAATCATGTTTGTGGGAAAGTTTCGTTCAGCCAATATTACGGGCACATGGAAAGCCACTTCTTTAGTGAATATTTGTCCCCCAGGCGAATGAATTATAAACCCTTCCCTTGATTCATTGTATGGAATGCAATGTTGCTCCACAAACTTCTTGCTTATGAATGTATGTGAAGCGCCAGAATCAAAAAGAATAACTGCAGGGTGATTGGCCACGAGAAACGTACCCATCATAATTGGTTCTCCTTCCGGTGTCGTGGCCACTTGCGTATAATAAATCCGCCCAGTTTTCTTCATATTTTTGCCCGCTGTATTATTCACCGCATTTCCCTTGCCTTGAGCGGAACTCCCAGAACTCTGCTGATTATTTAATCTGTTCTGCTTCGGATATGGATAGTCCTTGATAAAATGTCTGGACTTTCCACAATTAAAGCAGCCTATTGAAGAGCTTGGGAGGGCGGGGAAACGAGTACCCGGGGCACTCGGCTGATTTGTTGAGGTGGGGGCAGTGGCAGGACGGATAAAGACCGGTTGTTTGAAAGGGTAGGAGGGTGGACGTGGTGAAGAACGATTCTAATTAAAAGGTTGGATTACCAACCTTTGTCTTTTCTCAGGCCCCTGGTTGGGCCTGTCGCCTCCATAGCCCTTTGATTTTCCTGGGCCTGCATATCTGGCTTCAACCGCCAGTGCCGTGCTGACAGCCCTGCTGTAAGTGAGGTCGAGGCAGGTGGCCATTTTTCGTTGCAGTCTGTCATTAAGACCTCTCATGAAGCATTTTTTTCTTCTTTAGATCAGTGTTGACTTGATCAATAGCATACTGGGACAAGTGGTTGAACTTATTGAGATACTGTGTGACAGTATCCCCACCTTGTTTGAGCTTCATAAATTCTTCCTGTTTCATATGGAGCACCCCTTCAGGAATATAGTGCTCCCGGAAAGCCAGTTTGAATTCGTCCCAGGTAATTTGATGACCAGCAGGCTGGACAGCCACATAATTTCCCCACCAAGTGCTGGCAGGGCCTCGCAACTGTTGTGCCGCAAATAAGGGCTTTTGAGTCTCCGTGCATCGGAGAAGCCCAAACTTTTGTTCGATAACCCGGATCCACTCATCCACTTCAAGAGGATCTTCAGCCCTGACAAATAATGGGGGACATGTCTCCGAGAAGTCCAAATATGAGGTTTCGCGAGGTCCTTGTGGATACGCTCGCCCGCCTTGCTGTTGCATCTGTTGTCCCACCATTTCCTGCAGAAAGCGGGTGTTATCGGCTGTTGCATTGACCAAGGCAGCGATAGCCTCATCCAAGGTTGGGGGTATTGGTGGCGGGTTAGGAGTAGCTTCCCTCCCACGGGAGGTTCCCGCACCATCCTGTCCACGAGTCCTGGACGGCATCTGAGGCAAAGAACATTTGGAAAAAATAATATGCCAAAGCAAACCATCCATTTTACATTACTTAAAAGGGTAATGATACAGACTCAAATTTACAATAGGATTACATTACCTATTATACATTAATACTACTTCTATACTACACTACTCTAGCTTCTTATCACTTTTCGTAGCTTCGCTGCCAGGGGTAGGAGACCATTCGTCGACCAGATTCATTGAAGGAGGGGGCCTGAAAAGGTCCAGTTCCCCACCAAGGGCTTCACCCACTGCTCCAGAAGGTCCGGCTCCCATCGCGACAGGATCCGCATGTACACTAGGGTGCAGTTGTGAATACAATACATGAACTTCCTCATATAGTGTATTACAGTAAACCTGCAAGTTGTCCACGACTATGCTAAGCTCCTCCACGCGGGCTCGAGCTTTGGCTTCCTTGGCCCAAGCAAGTGAACGTGAGTTAACAGCCTAATCGAGCGCTAAATCTCGTTCAGTAAGTTGGTCTTGCAAGTGAGGGATGTCAGTTCTTAACTCGTTTATTCGCTGACCATCCTTGACCCATACTTCATTTCTGTGACGGAGCTCCGTTCGAAGATGTTCTACTTGAGCTTCCAGATCTCCGATAGGATCATTGCTACCACTACTACTGTCCTCATGCCTTGGGGCTAGTTGATGGCGAGGTACGCCAATTGGCCTTGTAGACTTGCGCGCGGTTTTTCTTGTGCGCGGTGGCATATCTCTATGAGGGGGAAAATCTTATTAGTATAGTTTTTATCATGATGCATGCATAATTGCAGAATCAACCTTAGTTGATTCACAACCTTCTATACATCACAATCTACTATCTGGTCTTTAAATACAGAAGGTAGTTAGATAAGAAGGAAAAAAATTCTAGATAAGTCTTTGAAAATTCTTTTTGAAAATGTCTCATAACATCTGCAGAGATGGGCTTCGCCCCAATACCAGTTGTGACAGAACCTCCCAAGTCATTAGGCCCACCTACAGTTGTCCTTGTCCAACGGACCTCAGACAACCCTGCAGGTGCACCTGATCACTTGACAAGTTCGGTATCTGAATGTCTTACCTTGCCCAAGAGCGTTTCACCCGTCACACAGACATTACAATACATCGAAGGTACGAAAATGCGGAAGCAGTTACAATAACTTACTTTATTTAAAAGTAAGAAAAAGTAGTATTTATTACAGACCAGAACAAATATAAGAGTGCTGAAAATTATTATTACATAACCTAGGAGGCAAAAACCCCTCCCGATAAACAGTAAAAGTTTTTCTTAACGGAGGACCATTCCTCCCGCAACTTCAGTCTTGATTTTCTTTTTTTGGTACCACCTTGGAACAGAAGCAACAAAAGTTTGCTACTTCTTCACCTAAAACAACATGGGACAAAGCCCTGAGTACGAAGTGTACTTTCGCAAGTCTTACCCGTCAAAATAAAAGACTCTCAAGGATCTGCTGGCCTTTGGGGATCAAGGTAAGGCTTTTCTATAATCAATGACTCTTTTTACAGAAATGCTTACTAATAGTGGATCCTTAAAAGTCTAGTTTTATTAGCAAGTTAAATCATTACCTGTGTTCTAGAGTTCTTTCTACCCTAGTTCAAGCACTTGACCTATACTAGCCAATTTCTTAACAACCCTTCTTATTCACTGGAATGCTACGTATAGGGCAGTGACCAAGTCTTCATGTCTGCGAAGTTATGACAATCCGAATCGATTATACTCAGCTGAGGATCTCCAATCACACGACATATGTAGCACTTAACCCTTCCAAATGTCAACTTTCCACCGGGGTTCTTAAGACCAGATCAGGTTCACGCCAACCGAGAGCACATATACACCACTGTCCAGCCTCTTGCCACGGAGGGTACACGCTACTCTCGCCATCTCTCCACTCCCATTGCGTGTTATCTTATTCGGGTATTAGTCTGCCCGAGGCAAAGCTTACCCATGACGAGGCATGTGACCAGTTAAAGGGTCCTCGATCATCAAGCCTACATCGAGAAGGTCCTTAATCGACTCAGACGGAGACACTACACCGAGACTTTCTTCTCGTGCAAGTCACCCACCCGGTCTCAGCTTTATCATTTCAACCCAAAGTTTGGTACCTGGCAGAGGTACATCTTTTCCGATGTTGAACCCATCATGGCCATGATGGATCCACCATCAAGTTTTGTTTTTGAAAACATCCCACCCACTTTGAAGCATCATCTTTTGTGAAAACAAAACATTTTGTTTTCTAGAGCAAAGCTAAGCATAAGAAAAACCTTTTTGTAAATCAAGGATTAAGGAGAAGTAATTAAATCCAAGGAAGGAAATGCAGCAACTGGTTTAGCACACAACTCCTATCACCTAATGTATCAAGTAAGTGAGAAAGATTCCAAAATAACAAGGAGGTGGCAAATGCACCGGGGCTTGCCTTGAGTGATAGGTGAATCAGGCACTGCTCCACAGATATCAAAGTAAAAGCAGTTTCCTGCCTGAGGTTCTTCAGGTGGTGGTGGTGATGTCCTCGCTTCTTCAACTTCTATTTCCTCCTTGTTTTCTAGATATAACCATATGTAATCATGAATGCTCATGTGATGCTCATGAAGATGCAAAGATAATAAAAGTTTATTATCTAATGTCTTGAATATAACTTTCCTTCATGGATCTCCGAGAAACTAGGGTTTTCAGAGTCTATAGTGAAGTTCATAGGGCAGGGGGACTAGGGTTTTGGGTTCTAAGTACCAAACATGGTCCAAATCATATCAAACTGTACCCAAGGCTTCTAAATATTATTTGAAGTTTACCTAAAAAGTTTGGTGAATTTTGGAATTATTAATTATTCCCTAAAATTCCAGAAGTATGGATTTTGGCTATTTTAAATGTCCCGAAACGAGTCACGCGCTATTCCCATGTCTCACTAACACGTTACAAAAACATCCCCCTAGTTCTATTTCTTCACGGCCCGAAGTCCACGACGGCGAACAGCGTAGGGCCGAGCTCCGGTGAGCTTGTACTGGCTGGATTACTTGAGGGAGACGCGCGGCGGCCGGAGAAAGAGAAGGTTACTGGCACTCGGGATTAGTGGCTTTCACCGTGGCAGCTCTCCGGCGATCACCGGGCATGCATGATGTGATTCACTACGATGTGGTCTAGCGCTTTAGCATGTGGCGCACGGCGGTAAGCGGCCAACGGTGGCGAGGTCTATCCGACCGATCGACGAGCAAGTGGGTACGGTGAGCTTAGCTGTGACCGAGCCCGAGTCGATCAGGTGCCAAGATCTTTACTCGCCCACGGTTATCCGCAAGTCACGGCGCATGAATCATAGCGGCCAGCGTGAATTGCGGCGCGACTGTCACCGGCGGCGAAGGGGGATGAACTTGGGATCTTGTTCAGTTACTGTACCATGGAGTCTCTATTCAGTGCGCCTGACAGACCACTTTGCAGGGCTTAGATCTTAGGTTTTTACATGACAACTTGTTGATCTGCCAGTAGCAAAGTTGTTGTCCGATGATCCAGCTACAATCTTGTTATATCAATCATAGCCAAATAATGACTGGATCATGATCGAATCCAAGCTCAAAGATTGCCTAATCTCACTGTCAGTCTGAATTCAGACTTAAGGCAGTCTGACAGCTCGCCTTTGGGCACATTTTTCTCCAAACTTTTCATGTGACCATGGTTTAATCCCTATAGCAAAGTTGTCCTCCTTTTATAGCTCTACAAACTTGATGTGTTGACCTAGGGCAAAATCTTCATAATTTGGAAGATATAGGGCTTCAAAGTTGAGCCTATACCACTGAAATTCAAACTTAGCCATTGGAGCCAAATGTGGCTTTTTTGCAAATAAGCCCAAAACTTAGGGTTTCATTTGCAAATCTCCAAATATGTGAACCACATGACTTAAGGTACCCTATTTCCATGATTTTTGCACTTAGGTCCAAGATGTGCATACTTTTACAGATAACCCCCTACGGTTTCAGTCCAGGTTTTTTTAGGGGCCTATTTAGGGTTTTTGGCACTTCTAGGGTTGGGATGTTACTTAAGTCCATTCATGGTGATATTTTATGATTATTACAACTAAGTTTTGAAGTTTTCTCTTAATAGGCTTTGTTTACTCCCTTAAGCTCAGTCTAGGGTTAAGCACTGTATCCTAGGGTTTTACCCATGAAATGTCACATCAATACAACTTTGTTTGAAATTTTTGTCCTAGTGAATGCATTCTAGGTGTGACAAACACATGATATGCCAATGCTTATGATGTCATGCTCAAGTTTTAATGGCAGTAACACCAGGGGTGTTACACCCAAGGGGCGAACCAACCTTGGCAGAGCGAGCCGCATACACCGAGCCCCATTAACGGCACGACGACGAAGCGAACTACACCCAGTTCCTCTAATTATTAATCTAAGGGCATCCCAGTCCACCCTCATGGTTGCACTGTTTTCCCGGGCGGTCATCCAACGAACAGGTCCTTATGGAGAGGCACTCTAGAAACCGTTCGAGTCCCCTTAAATGCCACAAGTATATCATCATAAATAAAAAGGGAAACAACGTACCATAGATAGATCTCATCATGTTCATTGATTAATGTGAAGCGCTAGCATGAAGTTAAGCCAAAATAACCCAACCTGAATAGGTAAGCAAGGACATGATAACAAAAGCTAGTCAATCCTTAGGTATGAACTGTGTAAATGCGGAAGGTGAATTATAAAATATATTGGACATAGATGGGTCAAGGGACACTTGCCTCCACCAACCAGACTGTTATCTATACGAGTGCAAACATACATCCATATCTTTGAATTGGGAAATAAACAGTACACCATACAAGAGAGCAGGTCAATTGAACATGCATATGACATATGATTTGCATTCGTAATTACTAGAAAGAGAAAAAGAAGGCACTCGCAACGGCTAAAGCTATAGTCGAAAGGTATTATGTGTAGGCGTGCAATTAATCATTACATCGTCTAACTCTACCTAGTCATACTAACATGTATTAATCACATACACTAATAAGGTTATACTTAGTCTTGATTGGTTCACTACTCAGTTAGTCGTCATTTACTACGTAAAATAATTAACGTAGACATTTCTAAGTGAAGTGGGTTACTAATGTTAGACGGGGGTAGATGGAGTAGGCTAGGGGGTAGACGGGGTAGTCTAGGGGGTAGATGGGGTAGTCTAGGGGGTAGACAGGCTTGTCTAGGGGTAGACGAGCACGTCACATGAGCGGCGGGGCGCTACGCGCGTCGGGGCCAAGCCGCGGGCAATGGGTCGCGCCACGCAGAGGCACCACGGCCGCGCGAGCCGAGTCCGCGCCATGCCGGGGCCACGCTACGCGGGGGCCACGCCGCGCCAGAGGGCAGTGGCCGCACCGCGGGGAGGCGAAAGAGTGCGCGCGCAAGGGCCGCGCCGGACACGCTGCACGCAGGCAGCAGGGGGGCCACGCCACGCCGGGGCAGACTGTGGCGGAACCGCCCGAATTATTCCAACTTAAGTGCCTAAGTCCCAACGTAACGGCTAGTCTACACTTAAATAGGAATAAAACGTCAGTCCCTCGGATCTAGTCCGACGAGGCCACTAATAGGATCAAGTACCACGTACTCACTCGAAGGTGAGGCACAGAGCAAATACAATAAAGCATAAAACCATACATTAAGGAGTATTTAATTTATTACAACATCATTGGAGTTTAACAAAAGTAGTGATCATTGTTCGGAATGCAGCGGAATATAACTAACGAAAAATAAACGGAGGGATGGGGAAGCCTGTCCCATCACTCCTCATGCTCCTCCTCTGCCGAGGTAGGGTCCCACTCGACTGTCCAACCCGGTGGCAAGATGGATAGCCAAGTCACTCCAGCAACCATATCCTCCAAAGAACCTGTAAAAATTATGCCACAAGCAAGGCTGAGTATACTAATACTCAGCTAGACTTACCCGGTGTGAGGAGTCTACTCCTCTACCTCTAGACATGCCGCTGTTTGGCTGAGGGGTTTGGTTTGCCAAAAGCACTAGCTGAGTCTAAAATCAAGTTTAGCTTTTCAAGTTTTAGTGTGACTCTCTTAAGACTAAACGTGTACCTATCTAATCATACATGGTATCAAGCATTTAGCAATCAACATCTCTTGCCAATCAACTCATTTCCACTTATTACTCAATGCAGTACAATGGATCAAGCAGTCTCATTAGCTGCGAGAAGCAGACGATTTGAATCAAGTTTTTATCCTTGTAAGGTAAACCTAAACACACGACGTGGCGAGGCACTCCGTCCTCACACACTTCAATCATCCCCATCGATTCCCCGTCAACAGATCAGGGCTCACCGCCTTGGCGTACAATGCCTCACTGACCCCAACTACCGTCGTGCAGTGACCGCACTTGTACCCACCATAACCGGAATGGGAGACCACGTCTCAGGTCGTGTGAGGGGTAAAGTCTGCTGCCAGGTTCACTCAGGTACTAGGCTTACCGATTTACCATATTTCTCGGCATGTGCTTAGTACGTTCAAACGCTTGACACAGGTATCCTCATGTTAATCCTTATTCCAATTTCTGTCTCGTAAACAACGCATCCCCATGGATCCGTGTCCATCGACCATCATCATTCTGTTATCCAAGTGGATACAACCTATTCCTGACCTCGCGCAAGTGCTAGAAAAATCACTCGACTTCTACTGAGATCCCTAATTAGTAAAGCAGCTACTCGACTTAGCATACTAGTATCCATCACAAAAGGAATCCTGAGTTCATGCAACTAGGGTTTTCAGACAACTCCTACACTTAAGTGCACAGTACAAGCCTACAATCATTAAGTGCAGTAAAATAGCATATATATAAAGGATGGCAGGCTCTGATGCTGGCTCCTCGACTACCTCCTGAGCAACTCCTTGCTCTGGAACGAGGATGTATTCCCCGTCATCGAGATTACAGTCTATCGAATGCAATGAATAAGATATAGGCATATATTAATGATATGAAAATTTATAAAGGCTATGCATAGTAACACAGTACTAAATTTAGTGGTACTCTAGGGTTTCCTTTGGTTATACTTAAGGGTTTTTATACCTTCATTTTTGGGATCTTGAATGAACTTATAATCTTTAATTTCATTCTTAGGTTTCATGAGGTTCTTAGAAGGTTTTAGTTGTACATTATCTAGTTCTCCCAAAATTCCCCTTTTTCTTCCAATTGTGCTTCTTATTAAGCATTTTTGAACTATCATGGTCAGTTAACATTTTCCAAAAATGTTATAAAAATTACAGGGAGTAAACATTGACCTCTGTGGGTTATCCTAAAAATTTGAGGTTGAAATTAATTTAGATACTCTTTGTGAAAAATTAACAAAAGTAAGGAAAAAGGGCACTTTACACTATATCTCTAATCTCTATGAGGTTTTTGGGTCAACATTTATTTTGGCCAAGATTCCTAGGGAATAATAGGTCTTTGTGTTAAAAATCACAAAAAAGGCCTACTGGATATTTAGTTGTGATTTTCTAAAGTTTGATGCCAAAAAGGTACTTATAACTAACTTGTCATTTGAAAAATGTCAAACAACTGAAATTACATTTTTCCTAGATTCATAATAACATTTTATTAGTTATCCCAAGGCTTGGGGTGGTTTCTCTTGAGGATTAATTTTTCTAAGGTTCTTCTAAGTTTTCATTGTTTTCATGAAATAAAAGGTATTTCATTTCTTTTGTACTAACAGAGGGTCTAACAAAATTTTCTAGTGAACTATGTTAAATAAGTGAGCTAGCAAAAATGTGGTTGCCCCCTGGTTCTCATTTTAAACTCCCTTTTCTATTTTCTTTAACTTTGAGCCAAAATGAGTTTAAATGGTAAACCCTTCCTTAATTTGGTGTACTGAGGGTTGTATTATTTCTAAACAGGCTAGGGAGTGGTTAAGTACTTCTCTAATTTTTCTTAATCCCAGTCTAAAAGTGTAGCTATTTTTCCCTTCTTTATTTATCCTTTGGTCAGTTTACTAATTAAATCTAAACTTTAAAATCTTCTGCAGTACTTAGGGTGTTTTGTATTTTTCCTAAGTAGTTCATATTATTTAGAACCTAACAAAATTGGTTTGACTAAATTTGGCTGAATATAACTGAAGTTATGAATTTTACTAGCTCTGTTTGTATTTAAATGAATAATGTTTAAAAGGTTTTCTGAAAAGCCAGTTTACACCAAGGACGCTGGGCTTTTCCTAAACCAAGTCTTCAACTTATGCCCCTGTGCAACTATTCACCTGAGTCTCTGACCATTCAAAACCCCCCCTGCCTTCTTCTCCTTTCTCCCCGAGGTCCCTCCCCCCTTTTAAACAGTAACCGTGGAAGTAAACAGGGCGGCGCGGCTTACCGGCGGTGAGGGAGGTTCGGCGAAGGGTGGGGTTAGCTCCGGGAAGTCCTTGCGGTCACGTCAAGGTACAGCTCGTCGACGGTGATGGCCGGAATCGGTCGGGCCACGTGCGCAGGCGGGCGGGCTCGTCGTCGGCGTGTGCTCCGGCCTGCTCACGGTGGTAGGGTTCAATCCAAGGGCACAGGGAGCTTCACGGGGTGCTAAGGAATCTACTCGTGCAAGGAATCGAAGAAAGACTCACCATGGAGCTCAGTCTACGTACGCCGGCGATCTGGTGAAGTCCGGCGACGTTGATTCGGTGCCTCCGGCGAGGTAGAGCTCGATTCCTGGCTCTGGAAGCTTCACAGAGACACGCAGAGGCTCTCTCGAGGGTCAGACGGGGCGGGGAATGGCTAGGGTGGCCGGTCTACGGTGGTCGAGTCTTGGGCGGCCGCTGGCACGCCGTGCGCAGAGCAATCGCCGGTGAACTTGCGCTCCGGCAAGGTTGAGAGCGAGCGGGGGCGAACGGTCGAGGCCTCGGTCGGCTTTATAGGCGCGGGCGTGGGCACGGGTTTGGCTTGGCGCGACATGGTGCGTGCGGGGCTGAGCGTCGGGGCGTGCTCTAGCGGGCCAGAACGCGTCGAACACGTGGGCGTTTGTTTCTACCTCTGTTCAAACACTTGCAGAGATCGCAAACGTGCGAATATCGCCAAGGGTCTTGTGCAAATCTGTTCCTGGAACCTAGGGCTAGCTATTATGTGTGAGTTCCAATGGGAGATATGCCCTAGTTCACAAGATATGCGGACGCCAAATCGAGTCTGTCGCACTGTTCACCCCGAGACAAAATGGATGTCAAATCATGTCAAAAGGTCTTGGCTTCGATTCAAATTTTTCCAGGGTATGCCTCAGGTAGTTTGGCCACTTTTTGTTATTTGGGCCAAGTAGTTTTGGCGCCATGAATTAGGTGAACACCTCTAATCATTGGATTAGGGTAGTTTTGGGGACTTAGAGAGAAAATGGAGGGCTCTAGTGTGCTCTCTACTTAGTGAATTGATTTGGGGTCTTTGTGGGGCCTTTTTGTAATATTTCTCTTACTAAGTTTTGTAGATATATTAGTGTAATTAAACTTTGGTAAAGATTTTAAGTCATGAAATGTGCATTTGCTTATCCTTTCCCTTAATCCAGTGTTTGGGAGCTAAAGGCTCGAGAAGGGGGGGTCTAGGGTTTGAGCCTCTTCTACCCAAGGTGAGAATTGCATAAAATGCTTGGGTAATGCTTTTGTCATAACATTCCTTAGTTAATCCATGGTTTCCAAATTTTTGGTGCTCCTTCTCCTCCACTTAAACACATGTGATAACAGGTCATGAGTGCATGTATTGGGCCAGGGCCTTGGGTAACATCTGGGGTGTTACACAGACCGTGCCGTGCCGGAGCGGGCACGCCACGCGCGCAGGACGGGGGGGCGCGTGCCATGGCTAGCCACGCCGAGCACTCGGGGCTGCGCCGAGAGCCGCGCCATGGCCGGCCGCGCCGAGCAGGGGGTCAGGCACGTCGCGCGGGGACGGGGAGGCCGAGCGCCATGCCGGGCGGAGGACCGCCGCGTGGGTAGGGGAGGGCCGCGCGCACGTGCAGGGAGGGGCCGAGCCGGGGCGGGCACGCCGGGGCTAGGGCGAGCGCGAGGGAGGGGGAGGGTCGCGCCAGGGACGTCCGCGCCTGAGAGGGGCTGCGCGAGATGCCAAGGTCGCGGGCCGCGCCGTGCCGGCCGAGCTCCGGCTGCGCGCCATGGGCGCTGGACCGAGCCCCAAGCCACGCCGAGCCGCGAGCCGTCCGGCCGCGCGCGAGGGGAACTAGAGAAGAGAGGGGTGAGGGAGGCGGGGCTCACCGCGGGATGGAGCCGAGCGGATGGGTGCGAGGGCGGCGAGAGCGTTGTGGAGAGGAGGGAGAGAGACGTGCATCGTGGGGTAGAGGGAGATGAACAGGGGCGATTTTGAGAAGCTTACAGGCGGGCCCCACCGGATGGCGGCGGCTGGGCAACCACCCTACCCGCACCGGCTGGGCGAGCACGCCGCGCCCACGCGCTAGCAACTGGGCTGCGTCAGGGGAGAAAGGCGGCTAGGCCGCGGGGCGCCGTGGGGGAGAGTCGTGCCTGGCTAGGCCGCAAGGAGAAGGGGGAGAAGAGGGAAGGGGAAAAAAGAGGTTTCTTTTCCTTTTTAATCTATTTTCTAAATGCATGATTTCACAAATTCACCCAACAAACAAAATAGATGCATGGTCCGGCATGGTGCAACAACCAAAAGATTTAACCCTAGGGTTTTACTTACACAAGATGTCGAGCTAATTCTCGCTAGAACTTTGAAAAAGAACAAGGCATAGCGAGAAGAAAATAAAAATAGGAAAGGTAACGCCCGAATTTGGTGAGTGCTGGAGAAAGAAAAATTTAACTCTCAAATTCGGGGCGTTACAAACCAATCCCCCTTAAAAGAATCTCGCCCTCGAGATTGAGGGTTGGCTAGAAAAGAGTTTAGGATATTTAGCCATCAGATCATCTTCACGCTCCCAAGTTGCTTCTTCCTCGGAGTGATGACCCCATCTGACTTTGCACATTCTGATAGTCTTCCTCCGGGTGACTCTGTCTGCAGTCTTAATAATTTGCGTTGGCTTCTCGATATAGATCAAGTCTTCTTCGACTTCGAGACCCTCCATTGGCAACTGCTCTTCTAGCACAAACAGACATTTCTTTAACTGAGACACATGAAAGACATCATGCACTGCGGACAAATTTTCTAGCAGGCTGAGATGATAGGCCACTTTTCCATGCTTTGCGAGAATCTGATACGGACCGATGTAGTGGGATGCTAGCTTGCCTTTGACTCTGAACCTTCTGACACCTCTGATAGGTGAAACTTTCAGGTAGACAAAATGCCTAGCCTAAACACTAGCTTTTCTCCAGGCTGATCCCATTGCAACGGAGTTCTACAACTCCTTCCATAAAGCGCCTGAAATGGTGACATATTCAAGCTGGCCTGGTAACTGTTGTTATAGGAGAACTCTGCATAAGGTAACTGTTGGGGACTTTTCTCAAATGCTATGAGTTAAGAACAAGGCAACACAAAAAATATTAAACGTTAAAGTCCTTCGTCCTTCGAAGCATTACTTCCCTTGGGATATAATGATTTTCGGACGAAGGTTATGAAGGACATACCTTCATCAACGCAACATATAATAATGAAGAGAGAATCATATGAAATATAAAAAGATAACATGAACAATTATGTATTATTATCAACTCATTTATATTTTATTATTATGGAAAAATTGAAATGACATCAAGTTACAAATGTACCTTCGGCTCGAAAGAAGGTAAGAGTACAAGCGTGACACAAAAGCAAATGCTAAGTTAGCGTGAACAGTATGGGAGCACTGTTCATCTATTTACAGGCATGTGACGCAACCCATGTAAAATTACACCCATGCCTTTTACATTTGCTAATGACTCTATAGTAATCCATCGAGGTCTAAATAGCCTTTTCCCCTTTAAGTCGGTATCCTTTTCTGCTATCCTGCCGAAGCTCCCCTGTGCAGAGCTCGGCTCTGCGCCAACCTTCGTATTCTTTGTGCTTCTTCACACTGTGGTTCTGATCCGAGTCCGAAGGTACCTGTTCATGTATTATACTCCAGAAACAATGTTAAATCATGTTTTTGAGGACCTTCGGAAGACGAAGGCCCCCAACAGTAACCTCTTGTCCCATCCAGACTAATCTTGCAACGCACAGGCTCTCAACATGTCTTCAAGGATTTGATTAGTTCTTTCTGTCTGACCGTCTGTCTGCGGATGATATGCTGAACTGAAATTCAGATGTGTACCCAAGGCTTCATGTAACTGCTGCAAGAAATGAGAGGTGAACTGTGTTCCTCTGTTTGACACTATCTTCTTTGGCACACCATGAAGACAAACGATCCGGGACATGTACAACTCTGCCAATACTGTACTGTTGTAGCTAGTCTTGACAGGTATGAAGTGGGCTGACTTGGTTAAGCGGTCCACTACTACCCAAATGGAATCGTAGCTGGCTCGAGTGTGAGGCAATCCGACTATGAAGTCCATCTCGATTTCATCCCATTTCCACTGAGGAATTCGCAATGGCTGCAACAACCCAGCTGGTCTCTGATGTTCCGCCTTGATACGTCGACATCTATCACACATAGCCACGTGCTCTACGATTTCCCTCTTCATTCTGTACCACCAGAACTTCTTCTTCAGATCCTGATACATCTTCTCACTTCCAAGGTGTATGGATTAAGCTGTCTCATGAGCTTCCTTGATGACCAATTCCCAAATAGACTAGACATTGGGAACACATAAACGGTCCTTGAACCATACCACACCTTTTGCATCCTCCCGAAAATCATTGCCTCTTCCTTCTAGAATTAGTTGCTGGATTTCACTGATCTTCTCATCATTCTTTTGTGCTTCTTTGATTTCCCACTCTAGGGTAGGCTCTAACTCAACTATCACTCCTCGCATATTGTTCAAAAATCCGAGGCTCAACCTGTCAAACTCCTTGGCCAACTCATAAGGCATCGGATGAGCGACCATCATATTGACTAGACTTTTCCTGCTCAGGGCATCTGCTACCACGTTCGCTTTGCCTGGATGGTAATGAATCTCCAATTCATAGTATTTGATCAACTCTAACCATCTTCGCTGCCTCATATTCAACACTGACTGGGTGAATATGTACTTCAGACTCTTATGGTCTATGTAAACATCACATTTCTGCACATACAGATAGTGCCTCCATGTCTTCAGTGCGTGAACCACTGCTGCCAACTCTAGGTCATGTATTGGGTAATTCTTCTCACGAACCTTCAGATGTTGGGTCGAGTAAGCCACAACTCTTCCCTCTTGCATCAACACGCATCCCAAACTAGTGTAACAAGCGTCGCAATACACTAAGAAGGGCTTGTGCACATCAGGTAAGACTAAGACAGGCGCTGTAGTCAACTTCTCTTTCAGCGCTTCAAAGGCCTCTTTGCATTTCTGGGTCCACTTGAACTCAACTTTGTTTCCTAGTAAAGATGTCATCGGTTTCGCAATCTTCGAAAACCCTTCAATTGATCACCGATAATATCCAGCCATTCCAATGAAGCTCTTGATTCCTCGAGCATCTGTTGGCGCTTTCTAGTTCAGAATATCTGCCACTTTCCTCGGATCCACAGCTAATCCTTCTTTGTTTATTATGTGACCCAAGAACAGGACTTCATCAATCCAGAACTCGCAATTGCTCAACTTTGCATATAGTTGGTACTCTCGCAATCTCTGCAATACCATCCTCAAATGATCTGCATGCTCTTCTTCGCTTTGAGAATATATAAGAATGTCATCAATAAATATCACCACAAATTTGTCGAGATAATCCATGAATACACTGTTCATCAGATTCATGAAGAAGGTTGGTGCATTCGTTAGGCCAAAAGACATAACAGTGAACTCGTACAACCCATACTTGGTAATAAACGCCGTCTTCAGAATGTGTGAAGGTCGAATCCTGAGCTAGTGATAACCTGACCTCAGATCTATCTTTGAAAACACACTGGCTCTTCTCAATTGGTCGAACAGATCTTCTATTCTGGGCAAGGGGTACTTGTTTTTGATTGTGACTTCATTCAGAGCTCGATAATCGATACACATCCTTCTAGTGCCATCCTTCTTCTCCACGAATAGGATAGGGGCAGCCTAAGGCGAGGTGCTTGGCCGGATGTAACCTTTCTCTGACAGCTCATCGATCTGCTTCTTGAGTTCAGCCAACTCTGGTCCAGATACCATGTAGGCTATTTTAAAGATGGGGGGGGGTTCCAGGAAGAAGCTCTATGGCAAACTCAACATTCTGCTCAGGTGGCATGCCTGGTAAGTCTTTTGGGAACACGTCTGGAAATTTTGACACTACTTTGATAATCTCGAGTGGATCTGCTTCACTACTATCAATAGCCATCTGATAACAACCTCCTTTCCTTGGCTCAGATGAGACTAACTCAGCTACCACTTCTTCTCCTAGTGGAGACACCAACTTAATTATCCTCTTATCACAACTGATAATTGCTTGATACTTATCTAGCCAATTCATCCCTAGGATAACATCTATTCCCTGAGTACCCATTACTATGAGGTTAGCAGGAAACTCTATCCCCCTTATTTCCACACTTACATTCAAGCAAACACTATCAGCTCGAATTCTACCATCGGTTGAATCAACTTGAATGGGTGTTGACATGGTAGTTATTGGAAGATTATGTACATCTACCCATGATGCAGTAATAAATGAATGCGTTGCTCCAGTATCAAATAACACTTCTGCAATATGGGAGTCGACTGGAAACATACCTACTATCATGCCAGGAGTTTCCTGAACTGCTTCAGCCTCCAAGTGGTTCAGTCTCCCATGGTTGTAGCGTGGCTGGGAGCGGTTGCCTGCTCCAGGCTGAGACACATTCCGCTTTGCTGGGGCACAAGGGCCTGACTGTTGCTAGGCTGCCTTCTTCGAACAATGCATCACCCAATGGCCTTGCTCTCCACAGTGGAAACATGCTCTGCCTCCGCCTTGAACTGGGGCTGCTTGACTGTTCTGTTGGGTTGTTGGGGTAGGAAGACGAGATGCCTGCTAATTCTGCCTCTAGAACTGACTTCCTCCTGACTGGTTGTTCTAGCGATTCTGCTGCTGGTACTGAGGGTACTGCTTCTGAAACTGCTGCTGCTGAGGCGAGGCGCTGGTTCTATCTGAACTGCTGAGGTGGGTTGCCTGAGAAACGAGGGCGATTGCTGCTCCTAGGCTGAGGTCCACTGATCTTGCGCTTGTGATCCTCCATCTCCTTGTGCTTCTTCTCCGTCATGATCGGTCTATCAATCAGGTGTTGAAATGTGGGGAAGGTTTAGTTCATCAGCTGATAATGCAGAGGGTCAACTAAGCCTCTCAGGAAACGATACTGCCTCTTGACGTCTGTGTTGACATCTTTAGGAGCATAGCGGGACAGCTGCAGAAACCTGTCTCGGTACTCACATACAGACATAGACCCTTGCTTGAGTGCCAGGAACTCCTCCTTCTTCACTATCATCAGACCTGCTGGAACATGATACTGATGGAAGTTATCTCTGAATTCTTCCCAGGTAATGGTGTCGGGGTTGGCATGGGTGGCGAGATAGGACTCCCACCAAGACTGAGCTGCTCCTCTCAACAAATGGGGACCATACAGAACTTTCTCCTATCGTCGCACTGAGCGGTGTGCAACTCCCGCTCCATGGTACTCAACCAATCTTCAGCATCCATGGGGTCAGAAGAGTGAGCGAACACTGGGGGATGACCTCTCATTAATTCAGCACGCTTGTCCCTGGGCATCTGAGACTGAGGTGGGGGCTGATGCTGCTGCTGCATAGCGGCCAGAGTCTGACCGATGGCTTGAACCGCCTGAGTCTGCATTAGGAACATCTGCTCGATGGTCATCGAGGGCGGTGGTGGCAGTTGCTATTGCTGGGGTGCCTCATCCTGCGGTGCTGCCTGCTCCTGCTGAGCACGCCTTCCTTATCTACGCCTGTTTTCCGACATCTGCAGAATGCAATCACATATCAGAACTGATCTTGCAAGCTTGCAACATAAGAAAAGGATATAGAATCCTTCCACAATACTAAACAGATGAACGCCTTCACTGATTTCCATCACAGGTAAGCACAACTTCCCAGATAAAGAGGAAAGTGGAATGAAAAAGGGCTTCCCAACTAGATAACTAATTTCATTAACATTTAACAGGTAAACCAAAGTGCAGGGGATACCCACACCCTGGCGACAGTCATTACAAAGATCCAAATCCATCATAGTTCATCATGACAAACATAAAAGCACAGGATAAGCAAACTACCCTGTCTAACTAAGACTAACTAAAAGTAAGACTGAGACTAAGACTGAGACTTCTATTTTAAACTTTCATTACAGGACCCGACACTGACGATCTATGGTTCTAAATTTATCCTAGTCCTGTAGTAGGGGTTGCCATAAGCATGGTGTCCATGTCGAGGTGAGCGGTATGGGTGCTGAGTCCCAACGGGAGCGGGGGAGCCATCCTCCAGGTGACGACGCTCTGCGCGCTCAGCCCACAGCTGGGCGATCTCAGCATGAGCCCTACTCAGCTCATCCAATGCATGGTCCAGCTCCGTGTTTAGCACGGTGGCTAGGTTGATTGTGCTGCTCAACCAAGGATTGTCCTCACCGACAGGTGAGACAACCACGCCTCCTGTGCTGCCAGATGGACGACGGGGGTAATACCTCAGGTTGAGACTATCGGCTACCCCACCGAACACTGAGCAGTAGTGCGAAAGCGCATGCTGTGCGGCATCTTGCAAGGCCGCCTCAGTGGAATCCCACTCAGAGATAGAGTAGTGCTCTAAGCAGACCTCCGCATCCCGGAGACTGTTCTTCAGACGGCGCACCAAGCAGGTCGCCTCCCAGCGGTCTGGGTAAACCCCGCGACTGTGCTGGAAGACAACACATCGATACTCGATGGACCAAGTGCACCGGTCAAGTGCCTGGCGCGGTAGGGTGTCGAGCGCGTCGTGGGAGTGACACCCGCGAGCGGCGTCACGAGTGATGGGTCGAGTGAAAGAGAAATAGGCTCACACCTTTTCCTAAATAGTTTTGGTGGTTGAATTGCCCAACACAAACAATTGGACTAACTAGTTTGCTCTAGATTATAAGTTCTACAGGTGCCAAAGGTTCAACACAAACCAATAAAAAGTCCAAGAAAGGGTTCTAATAAAAAGAGCAAACGACAACCGAAGGCTGCCCTGGTCTGACGCACCGGACTGTCCGGTGTGCCACCGGACACTGTCTGGTGCACTAGGGTGGATTATCTCCAACTCGCTAGCTTCGGGTTTTCTGGGAGCCACTCCGCTATAATTCACCGGACTGTCTGGTGTAGTACCGGAGTGTCCGGTGTGCCAGCGGAGCAACGGCTAACTACGCCAACGGTCGTCTGCAAAAGTCTACAGTGAATAGTGAATAGTGCAACTGCGCGCGCAGAAGTCAGAGAAAGCACCAGAAGGCGCACCAGACAGTGAACAGGACCTATCCGGTGCACCACCGGACTGTCCGGTGGCCCACATGTCAGAAGCTCCAACGGTCGAACCCTAACGGTTGGGTGACATGGCTGGCGCACCGGACTGTCCGGTGCGCCCATCGACAGCAGAGTTCCCCAACAGCCATTTTGGTGGTAGGGGCTATAAATACCTCCAACCACCACTCTTTAAGGCACCCAAGCATTGACTACTCCTCATTCAATACAAGAGAAATACACAACACTCCAAGACACAAATTGAAGCCTCCGATCAAATCAAAGTCCACAATTCAACTCTAGTTTTTAGGACTTGTGAGAAGATCGGCTTGTGTTCTTTTGTTGTTCTTGTTGCTTGGTTGGCTTTCTTCTTTCTCTCATTCTTACTCTCAAAGCCTTGTAAGCAAAGCAAGAGACACCAATTGTGTGGTGGTCCTTGCGGGGTCTAAGTGACCCGGGAAATCAAGGAAGAAGCTCACTCGGTCTAGGTGACCGTTTAAGAGAGGGAAAGGGTTGAAAGAGACCCGGTCTTTGTGACCACCTCAACAGGGAGTATGTTTGCAAGAACCGAATCTCGGTAAAACAAATCACCGTGTCATCCGCTCTTATTCGCTCATGATTTGTTTTTGCCCTCTCTTTCGGATTCGACTTTATTTCTAACGCTAACCCCGACTTGTAGTTGTGCTTAAACTTTATAAATTTCAGATTTGCCTATTCACCCCCCCTCTAGGCGACTTTCAATTGGTATCAGAGCTCGATACTTCATTAGAGCCTAACCGCTGGAAGTTATGTCAGGAGCTCACGCCAAGAAGGAGATGGTGACCGGCGAGAAGCCCGCCACAAGCCACGAGAAGGCTCCATCGGGGGAGTCCGACAACAAGAAGAGGGAGGAATCACCTCCCGGCGTCAAGTCACACCGGAGTGGCGACAAGAAGAAGAAAATGAAGAAAGTGGTCTACTACGAGACCGACTCTTCGTCACCTTCTACCTCCGGCTCCGACACGCCATCCGTCACTTCTAAGCGCCATGAGCGCAAGAAGTTTAGTAAGATCCCCTTACGCTATCCTCGTATTTCCAAACGCACTCCTTTACTTTCCGTCCCACTAGGCAAACCACCGGTTTTTGACGGTGAAGATTATTGTATGTGGAGTGATAAAATGAGGCACCATCTAACCTCACTCCACGCTAGCATTTGGGACACTGTTGAGTTTGGTGCGCAGGAACCATCCGTGGGGGATGAAGGCTATGATTTGGATGAGGTAGCCCAAATCTGGCACTTCAACTCCCAAGCCACTACTATACTCCTCGCCTCTCTAAGTCGAGAGGAGTATAATAAGGTGCAAGGGTTGAAGAGTGCCAAGGAGATTTGGGACATGCTAAAGACCGTGCACGAATGGGATGAGGTGACCCAGATCACCAAGAGGGAAACGATCGAGGGGGAGCTCGGTCGCTTCATGCTTCACCAAGGGGAGGAGCCACAAGCCATGTATAACTGGCTCAAGACCTTGGTGAACCAAGTGCGCAACCTCGGGAGCACCAAATGGGATGACCATGAAATGGTCAAGGTTATTCTAAGATCACTTGTATTTCTTAATCCTACACAAGTTCAATTAATTCGTGGTGATCCTAGATACAAGCTAATGTCTCCTGAGGAGGTTATAGGATAATTTGTGAGCTTTGAATTGATGATCAAAGGCTCCAAGAAAATCATCGAGCAAGGTGCCTCCTCCACACCCGAAATGCAACTCGTCGCATTCAAGGCGACGAAGGAGAAGAAAGAAGAGTCTACATCAAGTAGACTCCCCATCGACGCCTCCAAGCTCGACAACAAGGAGATGGCGCTCATCATCAAGAGCTTTCGCCAAATCCTCAAGCAAAGGAGGGGGAAGGACTACAAGCCTCGCTCCAAGAAAGTTTGCTACAAGTGTGGTAAGCCCGGTCATTTCATTGCTAAATGTCCATTATCAAGTGATAGTGACAGGGGCGACGACAAGAAGGGGAGAAGGAAGGAGAAGAATAAATATTACAAGAAGAAGGGCGGTGATGCTCATGTATGCCGTGAGTGGGACTCTGACGAGAGCTCCACCGACACCTCCTTCGACGAGGATGCCGCCAACATTGCCGTCAACAAGGGTCTTCTCTTCCCCAACGTCGGCCACAAGTGCCTCATGGCAAAGGACGGCAAAAAGAAGAAGGTAAAATCTAGAGCTTCTACTAAATATGCAACATCTAGTGATGAGGCTAGCTCTAGTGATGATGAGGATGATTTGCTGACCCTTTTTGCCAACTTAAACATGCAACAAAAGAAAAAATTGAATGAATTGATTAGTGCTATTCATGAGAAGGATGAACTCCTGGATAGCCAAGAGGACTTCCTTATTAAAGAAAATAAGAAGCATGTTAAAGTTAAAAATGCTTATGCTTAGGAGATAGAAAAATGTGAAAAAATAACTAGTGAGCTAAGCACTTGCCATGACACTATTTCCATCCTTAGATTTGAAAATGATAAATTAATTGCTAAGGTTGAGAAATTAAATGTTAGTGATGATTCCCTTGTCAAACTTAGAAATGATAATGCTAGTTTAATTACTAAGATTACAAGTTGAATGCATCTCTCTCTAGCCTTAAAATTGAGAATGAAAAATTAATTGCTAAGGCTAAAGATTTAAATGTTTGCAATGTTTCTATTTCCAATCTTAGAGATGAGAATGCTATTTTACATGCTAAGATTGTTGAATTAAATACTTGCAAACCCTCTACATCTACCGTTGAGCATGTTACTATTTGTACTAGATGTAGAGATATTAATGTTGATGCTATTCATGATCACCTAGCTTTAATTAAACAACAAAATGATCACATAGCTCAACTTAGTGCCAAAATTAATGAACATGACTTAGAAAATGAAAAATTTAAATTTGCTAGAAGCATGCTCTATAGTGGGAGACGCCTAGGCATTAAGGATGGCATTGGCTTCCAACAGGGAGACAATGTCAAGCTTAATGCCCCTAAGAAACTGTCTAACTTTGTTAAGGGCAAGGCTCCCATGGTTTAGGATAACGAGGGTTACATTTTATACCCTGCCGGTTATCCTGAACATAAAATTAGGAGAATTTATTTTAGGAAGTCTCACTCTGGCTCTCATCATGCTTTTATGTATAAGAGTGAGGCATCTAGTTCTAGGCAATCCACTCATGCTAAATTACCTAAGAAGAAAACTCCTATAGCATCAAATGAACCTAATATTTCATTTAAGACTTTTGATGCTTCTTATGTGCTCACTAACAAATCAGGCAAAGTAGTTGCCAAATATGTTGGGGCTAAACACAAGGGATCAAAGACTTGTGTTTGGGTACCCAAGGTGCGTGTTTCTAATGTGAAAGGACCCAAGACCATTTGGGTACCTAAGAACAAGGCTTAAACTTGTTTTGTAGGTTTATGCATCCGGGGGCTCAAGTTGGATCATTGATAGCGGGTGCACAAACCACATCACTGCGGAGAAAAGGATGTTCTCCTACGAGAAAAACCATGATCCCCAACGAGCTATCACATTCGGGGATGGAAATCAAGGTTTGGTCAAAGGACTTGGTAAAATTGCTATATCACCTGACCATTCTATTTCCAATGTTTTTCTTGTAGATTCTTTAGATTATAACTTGCTTTCAGTTTCTCAATTATGCAAAATGGGCTACAATTGTCTTTTTACGGATATAGGTGTTACTGTCTTTAGAAGAAGTGATAATTCAGTAGCATTTAAGGGAGTATTAGAGGGTCAGCTATACTTAGTTGATTTTAATAGAGCTGAACTCGACACTTGCTTAATTGCTAAGACTAACATGGGTTGGCTCTGGCACCGCCGACTAGCCCACGTTGGGATGAAGAATCTTCATAAGCTTCTAAAAGGAGAGCACTTTGTGGGACTAACAAATGTTCATTTTGAGAAAGACAGGATTTGTAGTGCATGTCAAGCAGGGAAGCAAGTTGGTGTTCATCATCCACACAAGAACATCATGACGACTGAGAGGCCGCTTGAGCTACTCCACATGGACCTATTCGGCCCGATAGCTTACATAAGCATCGGCGGGAGTAAGTACTGTCTAGTTATTGTGGATGATTATTCTCGCTTCACTTGGGTATTCTTTTGTAGGATAAATCTCAAACCCAAGAGACCTTAAAGGGATTCTTGAGACGGGCTCAAAATGAGTTCGGCTTAAGGATCAAAAAGATTAGAAGCGACAACGGGACAGAGTTCAAGAACTGTCAAATTGAAGGCTTTCTTGAGGATGAGGGCATCAAGCATGAGTTCTCTTCTCCCTACACGCCACAACAAAATGGTGTAGTGGAGAGGAAGAATAGAACTCTACTTGACATGGCAAGGACCATGCTTGATGAGTACAAGACTTCAGACCGGTTTTGGGCGGAAGCAGTCAACACCGCCTGCTACGCCATCAACCGTCTCTACCTTCACCGAATCCTCAAGAAGACATCGTATGAACTCCTAACCAGTAAAAAGCCCAATGTTTCATATTTTAGAGTCTTTGGTAGCAAATGCTTTATTCTTGTTAAAAGAGGTAGAAAATCTAAATTTGCTCCTAAGGCTGTAGAAGGCTTTTTACTAGGATATGATTCAAACTCAAGGGCATATAGAGTCTTTAACAAGTCCACTGGACTTGTTGAAGTTTCTTGTGACATTGTGTTTGATGATACTAACGGCTCTCAAGTAGAGCAAGTTGATCTTGATGAGCTAGATGATGAAGAGGCTCCATGTGTCGCGCTAAGGAACATGTCCATTGAGGAAGTGTGTCCTAAGGAATCCGAAGAGCCTCCACAAGCACAAGATCAACCATCTTCCTCCATGCAAGCATCTCCACCAACTCAAGATGAGGATCAAGCTCAAGATGATGAAAATGAAGATCAAGAGGAGCCACCTCAAGAGGAGGACAATGATCAAGGGGGAGATGCTAATGATCAAGACAAGGAAGATGATGAGGGACCAAGACCGCCACACCTAAGAGTCCACCAAGCAATACAACGAGATCACCCCATGAACTCCATCCTCGGCGATATTCACAAGGGGGTAACCACTCAATCTCGTGTTGCTCAATTTTGTGAACATTACTCCTTTGTGTCTTCTATTGAGCCATACAGGGTGGAAGACGCATTAAGGGATTCGGATTGGGTGTTGGCGATGCAAGAGGAACTCAACAACTTCACAAGGAATGAGGTATGACATTTAGTTCCACGTCCTAATCAAAATGTTGTAGGAACCAAGTGGGTCTTCTGCAACAAGCAAGATGAGCATGGTGTGGTGACAAGGAACAAAGCCCAACTTGTGGCCAAGGGATATTCACAAGTCGAAGGTTTGGATTTCGGTGAAACCTATGCACCCGTAGCTAGGCTTGAGTCAATTCGTATATTACTTGCCTATGCTACTTACCATGGCTTTAAGCTTTATCAAATGGACGTGAAAAGTGCCTTCCTCAATGGACCAATCAAGGAAGAGGTCTATGTTGAGCAACCTCCTGGCTTTGAAGATAGTGAGTACCCTAACCATGTCTATAAACTCTCTAAGGCGCTTTATGGGCTCAAGCAAGCCCCAAGAGCATGGTATGAATGCCTAAGAGATTTTCTTATTGCTAATGGCTTCAAAGTTGGAAAAGCCGATCCTACTCTCTTTACTAAAACTATTGCAAATGATTTGTTTGTATGCCAAATTTATGTTGATGATATTATATTTGGGTCTACTAACAAATCTACTTGTGAAGAGTTTAGTAGGATAATGGTTCAAAAATTCGAGATGTCTATGATGGGGGAGTTGAAGTATTTCTTAGGATTTCAAGTCAGGCAACTCTAAGAGGGCACCTTCATCAGCCAAACGAAGTACATTCAAGACATACTCACCAAGTTTGGGATGAAGGATGCCAAGCCCATCAAGACACCCATGGGAACCAATGGGCATCTCAACCTCGACACGGGAGGTAAATCCGTAGATCAAAAGGTATACCAGTCGATGATAGGATCTTTACTCTATTTATGTGCATCTCGACTGGATATTATGCTTTATGTGTGCATGTGTGCAAGATTCCAAGCTGATCCTAAGGAAGTTCACCTTAGGCCCGTGAAACGAATCTTGAGATATTTAGTTTATACTCCTAAGTTTGGCCTTTGGTACCCCAAGGGATCCACATTTGACTTAATTGGTTATTCAGATGCTGATTGGGTAGGGTGTAAAATTGATAGAAAGAGCACATCAGGGACTTGTCAGTTCTTGGGAAGATCCCTGGTGTCTTGGGCTTCAAAGAAACAAAATTCTATAGCTCTTTCTACCGCCAAAGACGAGTACATTGCTGCAGGCCATTGTTGCGCGCAATTGCTTTGGATGAGGCAAACCCTTAGGGACTATGGTTACAAATTAACCAAAGTTCCTCTCCTATGTGATAATGAGAGTGCAATCCGCATGGCGGATAATCCCGTTGAACACAGCCGCACTAAGCACAGCCATTCGGTATCACTTTTTGAGGGATCACCAACAACGGGGGGATATCGAGATTGCTTATATTAACACCAAAGAACAATTAGCCAATATCTTCACCAAGCCATTAGATGAGAAAACATTTACCAAACTTAGGCATGAGCTAAACATTCTTGATTATAGGAACTTTGATTGATTCCTTGCTCACATAGCTCATTTATATACCTTTGATCATATCTCTTTCATGTGCTATGGCTAATGTGGTTTTGAAGTATATTTCATGCTAAGTCATAGATTGAAAGAGAAATGGAGTCCTTCGGCAAAGACAAGGCTTCCACTCCACTCCATCGAATTCTTCATCCTTCGCCGTCACACCGCATCGCTCTCCAGTTTGGTATAATCTTCACTCATATATTATTTGCCAAAGGGGGAGAAAGAAAAAGGGCTTATATTTCACTCACAAGTATCCGTTTTTGGCGATTCATGCCAAAGGGGGAGAAAGTATTAGCCCAAAGCAAAAGGACTGCACCACCACCAATTTCAAAAATATATAGTCTTTCACTTGTATTAAAGAAGTTTTTGAATTGGTATCTTATTTTTGATATAATTGATATAATTTCAAATAGATATGACCTCTTTCCAAATTAATAACTAAAACCCTCTTGAACACTAAGAGGAGAATTTCATTGAGGGGGAGTTTTGTTTAGTCAAAGGAAAAGCATTTGAAACAGAGGGAGAAAACTTCAAATCTTGAAAATGCTTCTCGAAATCTTATTCATTTACCTTTGACTATTTACAAAAAGAATTTGAAAAGACTTTCCAAAAGATTTTGCAAAAACAAAGCATGTGGTGCAAGCGTGGTCCAAAATATTAAAATAGAAGAAAGCATCCATGCATATCTTATGAAATGTAAATTGGTTTAATTCAAAGTAACCTTTGCACTTACCTTATGCAAACTAGTTCAATTCTGCACTTATATATTTGCTTTGGTTTGTGTTGCCATCAATCACCAAAAAGGGGGAGATTGAAAGGGAAATAGGCTCACACCTTTTCCTAAATAATTTTGGTGGTTGAATTGCCCAACACAAACAATTGGACTAACTAGTTTGCTCTAGATTATAAGTTCTACAGGTGCCAAAGGTTCAACACAAACCAATAAAAAGTCCAAGAAAGGGTTCAAATAAAAAGAGGAAAAGACAACCGAAGGCTGCCCTGGTCTGATGCACCGAACTGACCGGTGTGCCACTGGACAGTGTCCGGTGCACCACCGGACAGTGTCCGGTGCACTAGGGTGGATTATCTCCAACTCGCTAGCTTCGGGTTTTCTGGGAGCCACTCCGCTATAATTCACCGGACTGTCCGGTGTAGCACCGGACTGTCCGGTGTGCCAGCGGAGCAACGGCTAACTGCGCCAACGGTCGTCTGCAAAAGTCTACAGTGAATAGTGAACAGTGCAACTGTGCACGCAGAAGTCAGAGCAGGCGCTAGAAGGCGCACCGGACAGTGAACAGGACCTGTCCAGTGCACCACCAGACTGTCCGATGGCCCACATGTCAGAAGCTCCAACGGTCGAACCCTAACGATTGGGTGACGTGGCTGGCGCACCGGACAGTTTCCGGTGGCGCACCGGACTGTCCGGTGCGCCCATCGACAGCAGAGTTCCCCAATGGCCATTTTGGTGGTTGGGGCTATAAATACCCCCAACCACCACTCTTCAAGGCACCCAAGCATTCACTACTCCTTATTCAATACAAGAGCAATACACAACACTCCAAGACACAAATCAAAGCCTCCGATCAAATCAAAGTCTACAATTCAACTCTAGTTTTTAGGACTTGTGAGAAGATCGGCTTGTGTTCTTTTGTTGTTCTTGTTGCTTGGTTGGCTTTCTTCTTTCTCTCATTCTTACTCTCAAAGCCATGTAAGCAAAGCAAGAGACACCAATTGTGCGGTGGTCCTTGCCGGGTCTAAGTGACCCGAGAAATCAAGGAAGAAGCTCACTCGGTCTAGGTGACCGTTTGAGAGAGGGAAAGGGTTGAAAGAGACCCGGTCTTTTTGACCACCTCAATGGGGAGTAGGTTTGCAAGAACCGAACCTCGGTAAAACAAATCACTGTGTCATCCGCTCTTATTCGCTCGTGATTTGTTTTCGCCCTCTCTTTAAGACTCGACTTTATTTCTAACGCTAACCCCGGCTTGTAGTTGTGCTTAAACATTATAAATTTCAGATTTTCCTACTCACCCCCCCTCTAGGCGACTTTCATCGAGCGACCCATCCTTTCTGCTCCTGCTCGGCTAAAAGTTCGGTGCTGAAGCTCGAGCTGTTGTCGCCACCTCCATCGTCGGGGTCTCCTCCGACAGCTATTCCAGCGGCTGTGGCACTCAGTGGTAGTGCAGGGGGCGCCTCCAGCAGGAGCACAGGGGAGCAGCTCCTCACAGACTCTATCTCCTACTGAAGCGAGAAAGAAGAGCCCTGCTGCTCCAGCTCTAGTCGTCGACGCTCCTGTTCCTCGTGCAGGCGGTGGTGCAGCCTCTCCAAATGGCAGACTGACCAGTCACTGGACGGCGAAGCGGACGCTCAGCGAGACAAGAGGGCAAGAAGGGGATGACGGACTTCCGTGCGGTGTGTCTAAGATGAGCCATCTACAAAAGACACCATAAGCATAAGAGTGAGAACAAAACTAATATGACCATCAAGTAAACCATAAATAAATAAAGGATTAGAATAAAACGAAATTTTCAGCAAGGTATAATATATATAGTAGAACATAGGTTTGGTCGATATGACCAACTTTTGAAGGGATACCAAAGTCAAGGTGAGAATAGGGGTCTATAATCCTTAGAACGATCATTCTACTCTAGGTTAGCGGTCCTACAGTTAGCACGGCTTTGATACCACCTATGTCACACCCGTTTTTAGAAGGCAAACCGAATGCGAACCATGTACGTGCCAGGATCAGCAATTCACGTACACAGCAGTTACATAACTGGACATCCTCACACAGTGCTCAAATAATAACATAAAAGGGTAATAATAGTCGATTACATCATATGTCTGAGACATCCACATAGTCTTTAACAATTATCAAAGTGCGTAAAAGAAAAATAGATACACGCGGCCTTCACAGGCAGCCGACTAGGGGGTTGCCGCTAACCCACTCCTAAAACTCATTGTACTCTTGGAACTCCTGGAAGTCCTCCTCCACGACTTCATCTTCTCCTAAGCAGTGGTTGCAACGTGGACAACCTGGGGAAGGGGGGGTTTGGTGTGTAGAGCAAGGGTGAGTACACATCAACATAATCAGCAAATGTCTTGTTTGGTTGTAGTGGACTAGCTTTATGTGGGGTTAAGTCAAGCAGTTGCTTTTAGTTGTTCAGATTATTATTACTAGTAGAGAGAGCCATATTTTAGTATTACCCAAGTTGCTAATCCCAAAGTACCCTTTCCAAACGGAAAGAATACCACTTACCATTACCATAGTCATAAACATCATCCTCGTCACCACCTGTCATCCAACCATCTCTGATCAAGTATCTCTAATCAATGGAGCTCCCTTGGCCGCTCATAACCGCGAGCACGGCTGATATATCAGTTTCATAACACTCTGCAGAGGTTGCGCACTTTACCCACAAGCCGTGATTCCCTCTTGCCTCGGGCCGATCAAACCCTTAAACACTACCAAGGCGAATAGGCAAGGTTTCACTACATAGCCTTTACAAAGATTCCCTGAGGCTGTAGCCACCCATTAGGTTTCCTAAATGCACCGCACTCCTCCCCAAGGGGTGAACCAACCTTGGCAGAGCAAGCCGCATACACCGAGCCCCATTAACGGCACGACGGCGAAGCGAACTACACCCCAGTTCCTCTATGTTACACCCGGTTTTAGAAGGCAAACCGAATGCGAACCGTGTACGTGCCAGGATCAACAATTCACGTACACAGCAGTTACATAACTGGACATCATCACACAGTGCTCAAATAATAACATAAAAGGGGAATAATAGTCGATTACATCATATGTCTGGGACGTCCATATAGTCTTTAACAATAATCAAAGTGCGAAAACAAAACGTAGATACACGTGGCCTTCATAGGCAGCCGACTGGGGGTTGCCGCTAACCCACGCCTAGAACTCGTCATAATCTTAGAACTCCTGGAAGTCTTCCTCCACGGCTTCCTCTTCTCCTGAGCAGTGGTTGCAACGTGGACAACCTAGGGAAGGGGGGGTTTGGTGTGTAGAGCAAGGGTGAGTACACATCAACATACTCAGCAAATGTCCTGTTTTGGCTGTAGTGGACTAGCTTTATGTGGGGTTAAGTCAAGCAATTGCTTTTAGTTGGTCAGATTATTATTACTAGTAGAGAGCCAAGTTTTAGTATTAACCCAAGTTGTTAACCCAAAAGTACCCTTTCCAAACGGAAAAATACCACTTACCATTACCATAGTCAATACCAAAACCACCATTCTCATCACCACCTGTAATCTGAACATCTCTGATCAAGTATCACTAATCAATGGAGCTCCCTTGGCCGCTCATAACCACGAGCACAGCTGATATATCAGTTTTCAAACACTCTACAGAGGTTGCGCACCTTACCCACAAGTCGTGATTCCCTTTCTGCCCGGAGATCATGACTCTCCATTGATCACTACCAAGGTGACCCAGCAGGGTATCACTACGTAGCCTTTACAAAGATTCCACGGGGCTGTAGCCGCCTGTTAGGTTTCCTAAATGCACTGCACTCCTCCCCAAGGGGCGAACCAAACTTGGCAGAGCGAGCCGCATACACCGAGCCCATTAACGGCACGACGACTAAGCGAACTACACCCAGTTCTTCTAATTATTCAGCTAAGGGCGTCCCATTCCACCCTCATGGTTGCATTGTTTTCCCGGGCGGTCATCCAACGAACAGGTCCTTACGGAGAGGCACTCGAGAAATCGCTCGAGCCCGCTTAAATGCCACAAGTATATCATCATAAATAAGAAGGAAAACAACATATCATAGATAAATCTCATCATGTTCATTGATTAATGTTAAGCACTAGCATGAAGCTAAACCAGAATAATCCAACCCAAATAGGTAAGCAAGGACATGGATAACAAAAGCTAGTCAATCCTTAGGTATAACTGTGTAAACGTGGAAAGTGAATTATAGAATGTATAGGACAAAGATAGGTCAAGGGACACTTGCCTCCACCAACCAGCTGCTGCTCAGGGGCTTCTCCTGCGAGTTCTTCGGACTCCTCAACCAGACCATTATCTATGCGAGCGCGAACATACATCCATCCATTTGAATTAGGAAATAAACAGTACACCATACAAGAGAGCAGATAAGTCAAATAGGCATAAAATATGACATACGATTTTGCATTTGCAACTGCTAGATAGAGAAGAAGGAAGGTCTCGCAGTGGCTAAAGCTATATTCGAAGCGTATTACGGGTAGGTGTATAATTAATCATTACTTCATCTAGTTCTACCTAGTTATACTAACAAGTATTAATCACATGCACTAATAGAGTTATAGCTATTTCCAATTGGTCGACATTAAACAAAGTCAATGATTAAATACTGAGATAACTAACGTGATCAATTTCTGAGTAGAGTTTCCATTTCATTAATATAAATAATGTGATCAACGCGCATAAAATACACCGGAGGGTAGACGGGTGGCTAGGGGTAGACGGGCACGTCGAGAACGTGACAGGACGCTACGCATCGCGCCGAGGGCACGGCGAGCCACTCCAAAGCACTGCGCGCACCACGAAAATAACTGCCGTATTTTCGTGGGTCGGCCGACGAAAATATTCCAGCCCACGAAAATTTATGCGTTTCCTGTAGTGAACTAGGTAGAACTAGATGAAGTAATGATTAATTATACACCTACCCGTAATACGCTTCGAATATAGCTTTAGCCACTGCGAGACCTTCCTTCTTCTCTTTCTAGCAATTGAAAATGCAAAATCGTATGTCATATTTTATGCATATTTGACTTATCTGTTCTCTTGTATGGTGTACTGTTTATTTCCTAATTCAAATGGATGGATGTATGTTTGCGCTCGCATAGATAACGGTCTGGTTGAGGAGTCCGAAGAACTCGTAGGAGAAGCCCCTGAGCAGCAACTGGTTGGTGGAGGCAAGTGTCCCTTGACCTATCTTTGTCCTATACATTCTATAATTCACTTTCCGCAATTACACAGTTATACCTAAGGACTAACTAGCTTTTGTTATCCATGTCCTTGCTTACCTATTTGGGTTGGATTATTCTGGTTTAGCTTCATGCTAGTGCTTATCATTAATCAATGAACATGATGAGATTTATCTATGATACATTGTTTTCCTTCTTATTTATGATGATATACTTGTGGCATTTCAGGGGACTCGAGCGGTTTCTCGAGTGCCTCTCCGTAAAGACCTGTTCGTTGGATGACCGCTCGGGAAAACAGTGCAACCATGAGGGTGGAATGGGACACCCTTAGTTGAATAATTAGAGGAACCGGGGTGTAGTTCGCTTAGCCGTCATGCCGTTAATGGGGCTCGGTGTATGCGGCTCGCTCTGCCAAGGTTGGTTTGCCCCTTGGGGAGGAGCGTGGTGCATTTAGAAAACCTAACGGGCGGCTACAGCCCCGGGGAATCTTTGTAAAGGCTACATAGTGATACCCTGCTAGGTCACCTTGGTAGTGATCAATGGAGAGTCATGATCTCCGGGCAGAAAGTGAATCACGACTTGTGGGTAAAGTGTGTAACCTCTATAGAGTGTTTGAAAACTGATATATCAGACCTGCTCGCGGTTGAGCGGCCAAGGGAGCTCCATTGATTAGTGATACTTGCTCAGAGATGTTTGGATTACAGGTGGTGATGAGAATGGTGGTTTTGGTATTGACTATGGTAATGGTAAGTGGTATTCTTTCCGTTTAGAAAGGGTACTTTTGGGTTAACAACTTGGGTTAATACTAAAACTTGGCTCTCTCTACTAGTAATAATAATCTAACCAACTAAAAGCAACTGCTTAACTTACCCCCACATAAAGCTAGTCCACTACAGCCAAAACAGGACATTTGCTGAGTATGTTGATGTGTACTCACCCTTGCTCTACACACCAAACCCCCCCTTCCCCAGGTTGTCCATGTTGCAACCACTGCTCACGAGAAGAGGAAGCCGTGGAGGAAGACTTCCAGAAGTTCCAAGATTATGACGAGTTCTAGGCATGGGTTAGCGGCAACCCCCAGTCGGCTGCCTGTGAAGGCCCCGTGTATCTACGTTTCGTTTTCACACTTTGATTATTGTTAAAGACTATATGGATGTCCCAGACATATGATGTAATCGACTATTATTTCCCTTTTATGTTATTATTTGAGCACTGTGTGATGATGTCCAGTTATGTAACTACTATGTACGTGAATTGCTGATCCTGGCACGTACACGGTTCGCATTCGGTTTGCCTTCTAAAACCAGGTGTGACATAGGTTGTATCTAAGCCGTGCTGACTGTAGGACCGCTAACCTAGAGTAGAATGGTCATTCTAAGGATTATAGACCCCTATTATCACCTTGACTTTGATATCCCTTCAAAAGTTGGTCATATCGACCAAACCTATGTTCTACTATATATTATACCTTGCTAAAAATCTTTTTGTTTATTCTAATTCCTCATTTTATTTATGGTTTATTACTTGCTGGTCATATTAGTTCTGTTCTCACTCTTATGCTTACGGTGTCTTTTGTAGATGGCTCGTCTTAAGCACACTGCACGGAAGTCTGTCATCCCCTTATTGCCCTCTCGTCTCGCTGAGCGTCCGCTTTGCCGTCCAGTGACTGGTCAGTCTAGCCACTTGGAGAGGCTGCACCACCGCCTGAATGAGGAACAGGAGCGTCGATGACAGGAGCAGGAGCAGCAGGGCTCTTGTTTCTCGCTCCAGCACGAGATAGAGTCTGTGAGGAGCTGCTCCCCCGTGCTTCCGCTAGAGGTGCCCCCTGCACCACCACTGAGCGCCCTAGCCGCTGGAGTAGCTACTGGAGGAGACCTAGAAAACGGAGGCGGCAACAGCAGCTCGAGCCACAGCACCGACCTTTCAGCTAACCAGGAGCCGGAAGGATGGGTTGCTCGACCCATCACTCGCGACGCTACTCGCAGGTGTCACTTCCACGACATGCTCGACACCCTGCTACGCCAGGCACTCGACTGGCGTACTTGGTCCATCGAATATTGCTATGTGGTCTTCCAGCACAGTCGCGGGGTTTACCCGGACCACTGGGAGGCGACTTGCTTGGTGCGCCGTCCGGAGAACAGTCTCCGGGGTGCAAAGATCTGCTCAGAGCACTATTCCATGTCTGAGCGGGACTCAGCTGAGGTAGCCATGCAAGATGTCGTGCGGCGTGTGCTTTCGCACTACTGCTCAATGCTCGGCGGGGTAGCTGATGGTCTCAACCTGAAGTACTACCCCCGTCGCCTATCTAGCAGCACAGGAGGCGTGATTGTCTCACCTGTTGGCGAGGACAATCCTAGGTTGAGCAACACAGTCAACCTAGCCGTCGTGCTAAACACAGAGATGGACCATGCACTAGACGAGCTGAGTAGGGCTCGTGCTGAGATCGCCCAGCTACGAGCTGAGTGCACGGAGCGTCATCACCTGGAGGATGGCTCCCCCGCTCCCGTCGGGACTCAGCACCCGTACCGCTCACCTCGGCGTGGACACCAAGCTTATGGGGACCCCGACTGCAGGACCAAGATAAATTTAGAACCATAGATCATCAACGTTGGGTCCTGTAATAAATACTTAATATAGAAGTTTTAGTATTAGTCTTAGTCTTAGTCTTAGTCTCAGTTTTACTGTTAGTTAGTCTTAGTTAGACAGGGTAGTTTGCTTATCCTGTGCTTTTATGTTTGTCATGATGAACTATGTTGGATTTGGATCTTTGTAATGGCTGTCACCAGAGTGTGGGCATCCCCTGCACCTTGGTTTACCTGTTAAATGTTAATGGAGTTAGCTATCTAGTTGGGAAACCTTTTTATTCCACTTTCCTTTTTATCTGAGAAACTGTGTTGGAAATCACTGAAGATGTTCATCTGTTCAGTGTTGAGGAAGAATTCTATACTCTTTTCTTATGCTGCAAGTTGCAAGATCAGTTCTGATGTGTGAATTGCATTATGCAGATGTCAGAAAACAGGTGCAGAGGAGGAAGGCGTGCCCAGCAGGAGCAGGCAGCACCGCAGGATGAGGCACCCCAGCAACAGCAGCTGCCACCACCACCCCCGATGACCATCGAGCAAATGTTCTTGATGCAGACTCAGGCAGTTCAAGCCATCGGTCAAACTCTGGCCACCATTCAGCAGCGGCGGCAGCAGCAGCCACCACCTTAGCCTCAGATGCCTCAGATGCCCAGGGACAAGCGTGCTGAATTAATGAGAGGTCTACCCCCAGTGTTCGCTCATTCTTCTGACCCCATGGATGCTGAAGACTGGCTGCGCACTGTGGAGCAGGAGTTGCATACTGCTCAGTGTGATGACAGGGAGAAAGTTCTGTATGGTCTCTATCTGTTGAGAGGAGCAGCTCAGTCTTGGTGGGAGTCTTACCTCGCCACCCATGCCAACCCCGACAACATCACCTGGGAAGAATTCAGAGATAGCTTCCGTCAGTACCATGTTCCTGCAGGTCTGATGATAGTGAAGAAGGAGGAGTTCCTGGCACTCAAGCAAGGGTCAATGTCTATTACTGAGTACCGAGACAGGTTTCTGCAACTGTCTCGCTATGGTCCTAAAGATGTCAACACCGACGCCAAGAGGCAGTATCGCTTCCTGAGAGGCTTTGTCGACCCTCTGCAGTATCAACTGATGAATCATACCTTCCCCACTTTTCAGCACCTAATTGACAGAGCAATCATGACACAGAGGAAGCGTAAAGAGATGGAGGATCGCAAGCGTAAGATCAGTGGACCTCAGCTTGGAAGCAGCAATCGCCCTCGTTTCTCGGGCAACCCACCTCAGCAGTTCAGGCAGAACCAGTGTGCACCTCAGCAGCAGCAATTTCAAAGGCAGTATCATCAGCACCAGCAGCAGAATCGCCAGAACAATCAGTCAGGAGGAGGTCTGTTCCAGAGGCAGAATCAGCAGGCACCTCGTCTTCCTGCCCCAGCAAACCAGCAGAACAGTCAAGCAGCACCAGTTCAAGGCAGAAGCAAGGCATGTTTCCACTGTGGAGAGCAAGGCCATTGGGTGATGCAATGTCCGAAGAAGGTAGCCGAGCAGCAGTCAGGCCCTAATGCCCCAACAAAGCAGAATGTGTCTCAGCCTGGAGCAGGCAACCGCTCTCAGCCACGCTACAATCATGGGAGACAGAACCACTTGGAGGCTGAAGCAGTTCAGGAGACCCTCGACATGATAGTAGGTATGTTTTCAGTTGACTCCCATATTGCAGAAGTGTTATTTGATACCAGAGCAACACATTCATTCATTACTGCATCATGGGTAGAAGCACATAACCTTCCAATAACTACCCTGTCAACCCCCATTCAAATTGACTCAACCGGTGGTAGAATTCGAGCTGATAGCATTTGCTTGAATGTAAGTGTGGAAATAAGGGGGGTAGCGTTTCCCGCTAATCTTATAGTAATGGGTACTCAGGGAATAGATGTCATCCTAGGGATGAACTGGCTAGATAAGTATCAGGCAATTATCAGTTGTGATAAGAGGACAATCAAGTTGTCCCCACTAGGAGAGGAAGTGGTGACCGAGTTAGTCCCGCTTGAGCCAAAGAAAAGAAGTTGTTATAAGATGGCTATTGATAGCAGTGAAGCAGATCCACTTGAGATTATCAAGGTTGTGTCCGAGTTCCTAGATGTGTTTCCAAAGGACTTACCACGTATGCCACCTGAGTGAAAAGTTGAGTTTGCCATAGACCTTCTTCCTGGAATCGCCCCCATCTTTAAGAGAGCTTACAGAGTATCTGGACCAGAGTTGGTTGAGCTTAAGAAGCAGATTGATGAGCTGTCAGAGAAAGGCTACATTTGGCCGAGCACCTCGCCTTAGGCCGCCCCTGTCCGATTTGTGGATAAGAAAGATGGCACTAGAAGGATGTGTATCGATTATCGAGCTCTGAATGAGGTCACGATCAAGAACATGTACCCCTTGCCCAGAATAGAAGATCTGTTCGACCAGTTGAGAGGAGCCAGCGTGTTCTCAAAAATAGATCTGAGGTCAAGTTATCACCAGCTCAGGATTCGACCCTCAGACATTCCGAAGATGACATTCATTACCAAGTATGGGTTGTATGAGTTCACTGTGATGTCTTTTGGCCTGACGAATGCACCAGCCTTCTTCATGAATCTGATTGACAGTGTATTCATGGATTATCTTGACAAGTTTGTGGTGGTATTTATTGATGACATTCTTATATTTTCTCAAAGTGAAGAAGAGCATGTGAATCATTTGAAGATGGTATTGCAGAGATTGCGAGAGCACCAGTTGTATGCAAAGTTGAGCAAGTGCGAGTTCTGGATTGATGAAGTCCTGTTCTTGGGTCACATAATCAACAAAGATGGATTGGTTGTGGATCCGAAGAAAGTGGCAGACATTCTGAACTAAAAAGCGCCAATAGATGCCCGAGGGATCAAGAGCTTCATTGGAATGGCCGGATATTATTGGCGATTCATTGAAGGGTTTTCGAAGATTGCGAAACCAATGACAGCTTTGCTAGGCAACAAGGTTGAGTTCAAGTGGACCCAGAAATGCCAAGAAGCCTTTGAAGCGCTGAAAAAGAAGTTGACTATAGCACCTGTCTTAGTCTTGCCTGATGTGCACAAGCCCTTCTCGGTGTATTGCGATGCTTGTTACACTAGTTTGGGATGCGTGTTGATGCAGGAGGGAAGAGTTGTGGCTTACTCGTCCCGACAGCTGAAGGTTCATGAGAAGAATTACCCAATCCATGACCTAGAGTTGGCAGCAGTGGTTCACGCACTGAAGACATGGAGGCACTATCTGTATGGGCAGAAATGTGGTGTTTACACAGACCACAAGAGTCTGAAGTACATATTCACTCAGTCGGAGTTGAATATGAGGCAACGAAGATGGTTAGAGTTGATCAAAGACTATGAATTGGAGATTCATTACCATCCAGGCAAAGCAAATATAGTGGCAAATGCTTTGAGCAGGAAGAGTCAAGTCAATATGATGGTCGCTCATCTGATGCCTTATGAGTTGTCCAAAGAGTTTGACAGGCTGAGTCTCAGATTTCTGAACAATATGCGAGGAGTAACAGTAGAGTTAGAACCCACATTGGAGCGGGAAATCAAAGAAGCACAGAAGAATCATGAGAAGATCAGTGAAATCCGGCAGCTGATTCTAGAAGGCAGAGGTAAAGACTTTTAGGAAGATGCAGAAGGTGTGATATGGTTCAAAGACCGCTTGTGTGTTCCCAATGTCCAGTCTATTCGGGAATTGATCCTCAAGGAAGCTCATGAGACCGCTTATTCTATACACCCTAGAAGTGAGAAGATGTATCAGGATCTGAAGAAGAAATTGTGGTGGTACGGAATGAAGAGGGAAATCGCAGGACATGTGGCTATGTGTGATAGTTGTTAATGGATCAAGGCAGAGCATTAGAGACCAGCTGGGTTGTTGCAACCATTACGAATTCCTCAGTGGAAATGAGATGAAATCGATATGGATTTCATAGTCGGATTGCCTCGCACTCGAGCCGGCTATGACTCCATTTGGGTAGTGGTGGACCGCTTAACCAAGTCATCCCACTTCATACCTGTCAAGACCAACTACAACAGTGTAGTATTGGCAGAGTTGTACATGTCTCGGATCGTTTGTCTTCACGGTGTGCCAAAGAAGATAGTGTCAGACAGAGGAACGCAGTTTACCTCTCATTTCTAGCAGCAGTTGCATGAAGCCTTGGGTACACATCTGAATTTCAGTTTAGCTTATCATCCGCAGACAGATGGTGAGACCAAAAGCACCAATCAAATCCTTGAAGACATGTTGAGAGCTTGTGCGTTGCAAGATCAGTCCGGATGGGACAAGAGGCTACCTTATGCAGAGTTCTCCTATAAAAACAGTTACCAGGCTAGCTAGAAGATGTCACCATTTCAGGCGCTTTATGGAAGGAGTTGTAGAACTCCGTTGCAATAGGATTAGCGTGGAGAAAAGCAGGTGTTCGGGCCAGACATTCTGCTTGAAGCTGAAGAGAACATCAAGATGGTTCGGGAGAACCTAAAGATAGCGCAATCAAGGCAGCAAAGTTATGCAGACACAAGAAGAAGAGAGATGAGTTTCAAAGTTGGATATTTTGTCTACTTGAAAGTATCACCTATCAGAGGAGTCAGAAGATTCGGAGTCAAAGGCAAGCTAGCACCCGCTACATTGGTCCGTATCAAATTCTCGCAAGGCGTGGGTGAGCGGCAACCCCCAGTCGGCTGCCTGTGAAGGTCGCATGTATCTACGTTTCGTTTTCGCACTTTGATTATTGTTAAAGACTATATGGATGTCCCAGACATATGATGTAATCGACTATTATTCCCCTTTTATGTTATTATTTGAGCACTGTGTGATGATGTCCAGTTATGTAACTGTTGTGTACGTGAATTGCTGATCCTGGCATGTACACAGTTCGCATTCGGTTTGCCTTCTAAAACCGGGTTTCACACTCTAATTATTAAGCTAAGAGCATCCCATTCCACCCTCATGGTTGCACTGTTTTCCCGGGTGGTCATCCAACGAACAGGTCCTTACGGAGAGGCACTTGAGAAACCGCTCGAGTCCCCTTAAATGCCACAAGTATATCATCATAAATAAAAAGGGAAACAACATATCATAGATAGATCTCATCATGTTCATTGATTAATGTGAAGCGCTAGCATGAAGTTAAGCCAAAATAACCCAACCCGAATAGGTAAGTAAGGACATGATAACAAAAGCTGGTCAATCCTTAGGTATGAACTGTGTAAATGCGGAAGGTGAATTATAAAATATATAGGACATAGATGGGTCAAGGGACACTTGCCTCCACCAACTAGCTGCTGCTCAGGGTCTTCTCCTATGAGTTCTTCGGACTCCTCAACCAGACCGTTATCTATGCGAGTGCAAACATACATCCATATCTTTGAATTAGGAAATAAACAGTACACCATACAAGAGAGTAGGTCAATTGAACATGCATATGACATATGATTTGCATTCGTAATTACTAGAAAGAGAAAAAGAAGGGACTCACAACGGCTAAAGCTATAGTCGAAACGTATTACGTGTAGGCGTGCAATTAATTATTACATCGTCTAACTCTACCTAGTCATACTAACAGGTATTAATCACATACACTAATAAGGTTATACTTAGTCTTGATTGGTTCACTACTCGGTTAGTCATCATTTACTACGTAAAAAAATTGACATAAACAGTTCTAAGTAAAGTGGGTTACTAATGTTAGACGGGGGTAGACGGAGTAGGCCAAGTGGTAGTCTAGGGGGTAGACGGGCTCGTCTAGGGGTAGATGGGACCTCACATGTGCGGCGGGGTGCTACGCATCACGCCGCGCCGGGCGAGCAGGCCACGCGCCGGGGCCAAGCCATGGGCAGGGGGCGCGCCACGCAGGGGCACCACGGCCGCGCGAGCCGAGGCAGTGTCGTGCCAGGGCCTCACTGCGCGGGGGCCACGCCGCACTAGAGGGTAGTGGTCGCACCGCGGGGAGGCGGGAGCGCGCGAGCAAGGGTCGTGCCGGACACGCCGCGCGCAGGCAACAGGGGGGCTGCGCCGGGGCAGACCGTGCCGCTCCAGGGTGGGCACGCCGCGCGCGCAGGGCGGGGGGGGGGCGCCATGGCTAGCCGCGCCGAGCACTCGGGGCTGCGCCGAGCGCCGCGCCATGGTCGGCCGCACCGAGCAGGGGGGTCGGGCATGCTGCGCGGGGACGGGGAGGCTGAGCGCCATGCCGGGTGGAGGGCCGCCGCGCGGGGAGGGGACGGCCATGTGCGCGCAGGGAGGGGCCGAGCCGGGGGCGGGCGCGCCAAGGCCGCGCCGGGGTGGGCACGCCGGGGCCGGGGTGAGCGCGAGGGAGGGCCGCGCCGGGGCCATCCGTGCTGGGGAGGGGCTGCGCGGGATTCCAGGGCCGTGCCGAGCCGGTCGAGCTCTAGCCGCGTGCCATGGGCGCTGGACCGAGCCCCAGGCCGTGTCGAGCCGCGAGCCGTCCGGCCGTGCGCGAGGGGAACCAAAGAAGTGAGGGACGAGGGAGGAGAGGGAGGCGGGGCTCACCGCGGGACGGAGCCGAGCGGACAGGTGCGAGGGCGGCGATTCCGGGCGGCGAGAGCGTCATGGAGAGGAGGGAGAGAGACGCGCGTCGTGGGGGAGAGGGAGATGAACAAGGGGTGATTTTGAGAAGCTTACAGGCAGGCCCCATCGGATGGCGGCGGCTGGGAAACTGCCCTGCCCGCACCGGCCGGGCGAGCGCACCACGCCCACGCGCTAGCGACTGGGCCGCGCCAGGGGAGAAAGGCGGCCGGGACGCGGGGCGCGCGCGTGGGAGAGCCGCGGCTGGCTGGGCCGCCGTGCCTGGCTGGGCCGCGTGCCTGGCTGGGTCGCGCGCTTGGCGGGCCCGCGCGCCTGGCTGGGCCGCGCGCCTGGCTGGGCCGCAAGGAGAGGGGGGGAAAGAGGGAAGGGGAAAAATAGGTTTCTTTTCCTTTTTAATCTATTCTCTAAATGCATGATTTCACAAATTCACCCAACAAACAAAATAGATGCATGGTCCGGCATGATGCAACAACCAAAAGATATAACCCTAGGGTTTTACTTACACAAGATGTCGAGCTAATTCTCGCTAGAACTTTGAAAAAGAACAAGGCATAGCGAGAAGAAAAGAAAAATAGGAAAGGTAACGCCCGAATTTGGTGAGTGCTGGAGAAAGAAAAATTTAACTCTCAAATTCTGGGCGTTACATCTCATGGCCAATGAGACCCGAATCCGGATCACTTTCCTTCCTTGCACGCCCTTACCTTAACGGTTATACCGGAAGGAGTCAGGCCACCGCCAAGCCCAAACCGGACAAAACATTCCCCCTCCTTATCCTCCCGGTGCTCCCCAGCCATCATAACCCTGGGGTTTGGACCGTACAAGTTCAAATTGAGTGACTGCCCATACAGTCTCGAGTGGTTGTACTTGTCATGAGTACAGGTAGTGAAGGATGACAAACTGGTCCTTATATGAGGGGACAATCCTTCTGCTCACACCTAACCCGGCTGAGCCAACACCTGAGGCCCTCCTGTAAACCAGGGAGTCCCTAACTATCCCACTCAGAAGGTGATAAGGGTGAATACCCTTCATCATACACTTTTGAAAACATTTTCTTTATCAGAAAAACCACCAATTCCTCGACCCACATTTTGTTTCCAAAAGATATTCTTTAATGCAGGCCATCTCTCGACTCACAATGCAAAAGACCCAACCTTATTCCCGGCTTAGGTAGTGGTCGAAAGAATAGGTAATTCATGCATCAAGGGAAGAATGGACTTGCCTTCATCGGAGTTCTCTTGGCACGAAAGGTCTATTTCTAAGAGGTCAGGCTCCTGCCCTTCTTCTAGAGCTACGCTTTCCGAAGGGTCGGATCCCTCTTCGCCTAGCAAAAACAGGCAATAAACACTACATCAACCATGGTGGCTTAGTGAAGTGTGCCAAGTTTTAAATATTATTATTTTGTGACCTAGAGAATATTTGGACTATTTTTGGTGCATAAATTATCAACATATATATACATATATATGAAAAATAGGAAAAGAAAATGGAAAAAGGAAAAAGGAAAAGGGATTCTCGGTTCCCGGGGGGATTTCGGCCCAGCACGGGTGCATGCGAGCGGCGCTGCGGCGAATGGGCCCAGGCAGCCCACGGGGAGGGGAGACGGCGCGGGCGGACGCCGTGAGCGTGGGGCCCACGCGTTAGAGGGAGGGGGAGTGCCAACGACGTCGGGCGGTCTGACGGGGGAGGGGCGAACCGGCTGGGGTCGGAAAACCAGTCGCCGACGAGGTTCCGCGGTGTTTCTTTGGCATGGTTCCGGTTCCAGATGGTTAGGGAGGTGGCGGAGCATGGGTAGGGCCGTAGGGGTAGGGGTCATGGTGGAGGGGCCAATTTGGGCGATGGGGGCTTGGAACAGTCGGTCCACGGTGAGGTGGCGGGCGCCCGCGGCGGTGAGGTCACTGACGAGGCCTACATGTGTGATAGGTGAAGGGGAAGGGTGCGCCGTGTTCGTGGTGAAGTGGTGAAACTCGTGAGCCAAACCAATTGAACTCTAGACCACCAGAGGAGGGAGGGAGGGCTCACCGGAGCGGAGGAAGAGGGCAGCGCGCTGGCTCGATTGAGCTCAGGGAAGGGGAAGAGGGGTGGCCGAAGCTGGTGTGAAGAGAGCTGGAGCTCGGGGGGTCCTTTTATAGGCGGCCAGGGAGGGAGAGAGGAGAGGTGGCAAGCACTGGCGAGGCTTGCCGCGGCGGCGATGATGGCGCACAGTGGTGGCGACGGGATGGCTCAGGGCAGATGGTGGTGACGGAATGGCTCGGTATAGGCGCAAGGCACCAATTTGGCTGGTGGCGAGTAATGGCGAGGGGATGTGGCGGAGCGGTGGCCGGTGGTGATCGCGCCAATAGCCGATCCCGGGCGAGAGAGAGAGTGAGCTGACGAGCGGGGCCTGCCTGCCAGAGGGAGGGCGGTCGTGAGGGAGAAAAGATGGGCGCGACTGACAGGTGGGGCGCGCGGGACATGGGCCGCGTGGGCCGGGCGGGAGAACGCGGCGCACGAAAGAAGGGGAGAGAGGGTTGGGCCGGATTCGGCCCAGCCGAAGGGGGAGATTTCCTTTTTCCTTTTTTCTATTTCTATTTATCTCCTATTTCTATTTCCTTGATCCCTTTTTCTTTTAAACAATAATTCTCCTAATTTCCTAGGTGCCAAAAATAAAATACTCTATGTGAAGTTCTACAAGAAGTTATGGTGTATGCATATGATGAATATAATATTTCATGGGGTCTTAGGAGATAATTAGGGGGGTTAGGAGTTTAGGGTTCTAACCTCAGAAATAAAAATTGGGATGTTCCAAACCTACCCCACTTAAAAGAATCTCGCCCTCGAGATTCAGACTGGGTTCGAGAAAACGTAAGGGTATTCCTTCCTCAAAGAGTCCTCACTCTCCCAGGTAGGCTCTTCTTCTCCTTGCTCCACTGAACTTTATAGAGCCTTACTTCTGAATTTCAGGTCTTTCGGATGGCTGAATCGAGAATCTTCACTGGCTTTTCTCGGTACTGCAGATCCTTCTGAATCTGAATTGTCTCTTCTACAATGTGACTCTCTGGTACTTTCAAGCATTTGCGGAGTTGAGATACATGAAACACATTGTGGATATCTGACATGGACTCTGGTAATTGAAGGCGGTAGGCTGCGGGCCCTATTCTGCCGATGATAGGATAGGGGCCAACGAATCGAGGAGCTAGCTTCCCTTTTACTTGGAATCTTTTGACCCCACGCATCGGGGAGACCTTTAGGTAGACAAAATCTCTTTCCTCGAAACTGAGTTCTCTCCTTCTGTTGTCTGCGTAACTCTTTTGCCGACTCTGAGCTTCGAGTAGTCTTTTGCGGATTAGGGCAACTTTCTCTTCTGCCTCCTTAATGAAAGCAGGCCCCTCCAGTGTCCTTTCCCCTATGTTGGACCACATCAGAGGGGTCTGGCACTTCCTTCCATACAAGGCTTCAAAAGGTGACATCTTGATACTGGCCTGGTAGTTGTTGTTATATGAAAATTCTGCATACGACAAACTAGACTCCCAGTTCCTGTCGAAGGTCCACACACAAGCTCTCAAAAAATCCTCAAGAACTTTGTTGACTCTTTCTGTCTGTCCGTCTGACTAGGGGTGATAGGCGGTGCTGAAGTCTAGCTTTGTGCCCATAACTTGCTGAAGACTCATCCAGAATTTTGAGGTGAACTGTGTTCCCTTATCTGACACTATCTTTCGTGTAATGCCATGGAGTCTGACTACTTCTTTGAGATATATCCGGGCAAGGGTGGCTCCTCCAAAGGTAGTCTTTACTAGAATGAAGTGAGCTACATTGGTAAGACGGTCGATTATAACCCAGATAGAATTGTTCCCTTTTTGGGTCCAAGGCAGTCCGATCACGAAATCCATGCCTATTTCTTCCCACTTCCATTCCGGCACTGGGAGGGGTTGCAGTAGGCCTGCAGGCCTCTGATGCTCCGTCTTAGTTTGCTAGCAAGTATCACACCGGGCCACATACTGAGCTATCGCCTTCTTCATTCCTCTCCACCAGTATCTGGTCTTGAGGTCTAGGTACATCTTGGTGGTCCCTAGGTGGATAGAGTAGGCTAAGTTGTGGGCTTCGTCAAGCAGGATTCCTCGTGCCTCTCCTTTCAGCACACACAGACGGTTACTAAACCAGAGGGCCCCTTCTTCATCTGTCCTGAGGTCCGAAGGTTGTTCCTTGCGAGCTTTTTCTGCAAGACCTGCCGTCTCGGTGTCCAAGCGTTGAGCTTTGCGTATGAGATCTTCCAGCATTGGTTTAACTTCTATGCTGCCACTGTCTCCTAAAAGCATTCAACTGAGCTGATTCTCTCTTCCAATCTTCCAAAAAGTTGGTTGCTTTCTCCCCGAATGGTTTCCGGCTGAGGGCGTCTGCTACTACATTTACCTTTTCGGGGTGGTAGTGGATCTCAATGTCATAAGCCTTAATCAATTCCAGCCATCTTCGCTGACGGAGATTGAGATCTGGTTGGGTGAAAATGTACTTTAGGCTCTTATGATCTGTGAAAATATGACATTTTTTTCCAATCAGGGAATGTCTCCATATCTTTAGGGCATGCAATATGGCTACTAATTCCAAATCATGTGTTGGATAATTATGCTCATGAGGCTTGAGTAGGCGTGATGCGTAGGCGATGAATTTCTCATTCTACATAAGCACACATACCAAACCTTGTCTCGAAGCATCACAGAAAATGACAAAACTCTGGTGGATGTATGGTAGTGTTAAAACTGGCGCGGTTGTGAGTTTCTTCTTTATGATTTGGAACCTTTCCTTGCACTTTGGGGTCCACATAAACTTATTGTCTTTCTTGAGGAGCTCGGTCATGGGTCTTGCTATGCTGGAGAATCCTTTGATAAAACGGCGGTACTATCCCGCAATTCCCAAGAAGCTTCGAACTTCACTAACATTGGATGGCTATTTCCATTTGGATACTGCTTCTACTTTGGATGGATCCACTATTGGGGGCCTTCTTCTGCGTTGAAGGTCCTCTAAGAAAAAACACCTTCGACAGGGTGACATGCAAGAAGATACATCACGAAGGTATAAGCCGAAGCTGCACTCCAAGGAGCTTCGGCATGACGATGTGCCTTGAGACGAAGGGCAGCACTGACTTAAAGAGTAAAAGACCATTTAGTCCATGATAACTTGTGTTTTGGTTATGATTAGTTATCAAGGACACAAATGTAATTTTGTCCGGGCTGCGTCCCGTGCCTATAAATAGATGAACAGTATCCCAATACTATTCACGCTGACCTGCATTCACTCGCACGTCATACTTAGATACTCACCTTCTGTCAAGCCGAAGGTATAAATGTAATTCAATATTGTTCATGTTTATTCATGTTTATTCATGACTGTATAATAAAAATATCCAAATGATATCATATGATTACTCATGTTTTTTATATGTGTCATATGATCCTACTTTTTGTCATATATTGAGATGATGAAGGTATGTCCTTCATGACCTTCGTCTGAAGATCATTATATCCTAAGGGAGATAATACTTCGAAGGACGAAGGTCTTTAACCATTAACATTTGTGTTGCCTTGTTCTTAATTCATAGCATTTGAGAACAAGTGACCAACATTGGCGCCCACCTCCGGTGAACTCACTTCCACTGTTGAGACGATGGCTTCGTTCAACAACCAAGCTGTAGCACCTTCGGTCAAAGGGCTTTCGAAGAGTTGAAGCAATACTTGATAGACTTGACAACTCTAACTCCACCTTCGCCAAGAGGTCCATTACTCTTATATGTAGTAGCCTCCCACTCTGCAGTCAGTGTGGCGCTTGTACAGGAGAAGCAAGATGGACAGGTCAAAAAACAAGAACCAGTATATTTTGTCTCCGAACTTCTAAGCTTATCAAAGAAAAATTATACAGAATTGGACAAGATGCTATATGCTGTGTTGATGGCCTCCAGGAAGCTTCAGCGTTATTTTCAAGCATATCATATAATTGTTCCTTCGTCGCAACCTTTGAAAGACATAATGAGGAAATAGAGAAGCTACTGGGAGGATCGGAAAATGGGTTGCCGAGCTCAATGAATTTTCTATTGATTATGTACATAGGTCCTCAATTCAGTCCTAGGCATTAGCAAATTTCATCACTGAGTGGACGCCACGGGCTCAGGAAGAAGTAACAAAAGACGCCGAAGCCTGGACAGTCTTCTGTGATGGTTCTTGGGGAACCTTCGGTGCAGGAGCCGCTACTGTCCTAGTAGCGCCTTCTAAAGTCAGAACATGCTATGCAGCAAGACTAGATTTTAGTTGTACAAATAACATTGCTGAGTACGAAGCCCTTCTGTTGGGGCTTCAGAAATTAAAGGCAATGGGAATAAGAAGGGCGATCCTTAAAACTGACTCTCAAGTCATCTCTGGCCATGTAGACAAAAGCAGCAAGGCAAGGGATCCGAAGCTTGAAAAATATTTGGATACAGTCCGAAGGTTGGAGGCCTCTTTCGAAGGTTTTTCTGTGAAAAATACCCCAAGAGGGGAAAATGAGCATGCAGATCTACTAGCTAAGTCAGCAGCACAGGGGCTCCCTCTACCTTCGGAGGTATTCTTCGAGACAATAAAAACTGCTTCGGTTGAACTTATGGAGAGAGCAGTGCTCACAATATCACTTGTACATAGCAAAGATTGGAGGACTGAAATCATATCTTTCCTCCAAGGTAACTGTCTTTCGGATGACGAAGTTTATAATAAAAGAATGGAAGCACGGACAAGACCATATGTCATAATAGAAGGAGAGTTATACAAACATGGAGTCTGCTCTCCACTTCTCAAGTGTTTATCTAGAACCGAAGGTATAGAGTTAATGAAGGAAATACATGCAGGTTTGTGTGGATCTCACATTGGGTCTAGACCTTTGTTGGGAAAGGTTTTTAGACAAGGATTTTATTGGCCGAAGGAAGCTTCGGATGTAGCAGATTTGGTCCAAAAGTGTGAAAATTGTCAAAAATGTGCAAGAGACCAGAAACAACCTTCGTCGCTAACTCAGTTAATACAACCAACCTGGCCGTTGCAAAGATGGGGCCTGGATTTGTTGGGTCCACTCCCGCTAGCACAGGCAACTTGAAGTATGTTGTAGTTGTAGTAGAATATTTTTCTAAGTGGATTGAAGCGAAGCCCTTGGCTACAATAACTTCGGTCACCGTCCAAAAATTCTTCTAGCAGAATATTGTTTGTCGCTTCGGTGTGCTGAAGGCGATAACTGTGGATAACAGCATGCAATTTGATGCCGAAACATTCAAAGATTTTTGAGACCGAATAGGTACGAAGATTCATTTTGCATCAGTTAGGCACCCAGAATCAAATGGACTGGTAGAAAGAGCAAATGGTATTATAATGACAGGAATAATGAAGCTAATCTTCAAACAACCCAGAGGAAAGTGGCCAGACGAGCTTATTAAAGTAGTGTGGAGCCACAACACAACTACGTCAAGGGCAACAGGATTTACACCCTTAAAGCTCTTATTTGGTGACGAAGCAATAACTCCAGAAGAAGCAAAGATAGGGTCAATAAGAACAATAGCTTCGGCAGAAGACGAAGCTGATTATCAAGTAACAAAAGATACTATAGAAGGGACCAGACTTCAGGTTATAGAGCATATCAATAAACATCAGGCCAAAACAATAAAGTGGCGTGATAGAAAAGTTTGATTCAAAAATATCAACCCAGGGCATCTGGTGCTTCGGAGAGTGGCCAACCCAGATACAGTGGGCAAGTTGCAACTGAAGTGGGAAGGTCCTTTTCTGGTAGTATCTTCATCAAGACCCGGTTCTTAAAGATTGAAGGATATGGATGGCAATGATATACCCAGATCTTGGAATGCGGATGAGCTTCGGCGATACTACGTGTAATTTGATGTAATCTTTTTTCATTTTTTCTATGACACCCTTTTCCTTTCAAGAGGGAAGAAAGGTTTTTAATGGGGCCATAGCTTGTAATCTTTCATTCTTATTTAGCCCTATGAGGGCCAAATCCCCCAAAGATGTAACATGTAAGATCTGAGTATGCACAATCGAGTGCAAAAAAGAAAAACAGGGAGAAGCTCAAAAGACGTCCCCAAGGGGATGCAGAGCATGACGAAGCTGCAAAAAAGTCGTTTCTAAGGGAGCACAGCGTAAGTTTTCTACTCAAAAGTCATTCCTAAGGGAATGCTGAGCCAAAAGCATGATGAAGCTACAAGAAAGTCGTTCCTAAGGGAGCGCAGAGTAAGTTTTCTGCTCAAAAGTCGTTCCTAAGGGAATGCAGAGCTAAATACCACCAAAATAGAAGGTGAAGAAGTTCAAAAGTCATTCCTAAGGGGATGCAGAAATTAAATGCCACCGAAATAGAAGGTGAAGAAGCTCAAAAGTCGTTCCTAAGGGGATGCAGAGCTTAAGACTCAAAAGTCGTTCCTAAGGGGATGCAGAGTCTGGGTATGGTTTCGCGTGTGTGTTCGGGACATTCATTGGCATATTACATTACATCATTCATTGCATTCATATACAATCATGTAGACATTCGTAGGATCATCATCATCATAACATAAAGCACAAACAGATACTTCAGCTTTGATAACAATGCTTCGATGAACACGAAGAAGCAAAGATATGCTTCGTTGTGTACGAAAAGAAGGGAAGGTGTTTTTCGCCTTTGGCTCAAAATATACAAGTTTCGTTCACAGCAAAGCAATTTACACATGGATGGAAAGGTAAAAATATATTACAAGGTATGGACAAATATACAATTCTTGATTACAATGTCTTTTACAAAGATAATACAAAATGCTCCTAAGCTCTGTGCAGGTAGGCCTAAAAAATAGCTTCAGCAGCCTTCGAGATGAGCTTCGAAATATTAATCTTCGGCATCATCATCCTACACACAGCAAGGTCGTATAAGGTAAAAAGTAATCATAAGAAAAGGTAACAGGTATAAATTTCATACCGGCTTCAGTAAGCTTCGAGCCTCGTCACCAGCCAAATCCCGATCACCCTTCACACAAATTTGTGTTATAAATATGCTCCCTATGCTTCGGGCCTCACTGGGAATATCAACCAAATCTATTGAAGACAGCCTGAAGGTTGGTCTATTCACGATCTTCACGTGCATACAGCCAGCTTTCAGGAATGCCGCAGTTGTGCCGCGAGAAGATAGCAGGGCACAGAAGTCACCATGCACCGCTATTACTTCGTTAAGAGCCTCGACGTCGCCTTCAATGTGTTCGAAGGTGCTTGATATGTTTTCGGCCAAAAGGGTAAACTTTTCAGCGCTGGCTCCAACTGAGTTAAAAACCTTTTTTAATCGCCGTACGCAGCGGCTACCAAAGCCCAGACACATGTTCCGAAGCTCTTTCAAAGATTGCTGCAGCTTCGTATTTTCGACAGCTTCGGCTTCGTATTTTTTTGCAAGCTTTTTCTCTCTTGTTCGAAGCTCTCTGATTTTTGTAGAAGTTCCCCGTTTAATCTAGTATTTTCGACTTGCTCTTCTGCTAGGGAACCGTCCATTGCTTGGAGTAAGAAATCTTTCTTTTCAAGAGAAGCTTCGTATTCTTTAATTTTGTTCTCTAGACCCTTGATTATAATTTCGTTCTTTTTATCTTTAAGGTCTTGCTACATTTGCAGTGCTTTGCTTAGCAACATACTCTGTAGAGATAAATCTTCATCAGCAAATTTGCTTCTTCGCAAAAATAAACAAGAAAATTTTTGATTCATCACAAGAATTTTACCTTGAAGTTGGAATAAAACAAACTACCGACGATATGTTGTCGTCGGTAGCTGCTAATATCAGCTTCGAGCTTTGGAAAACGAACACTCTTCGATAGAGTGCTGATTATCTTCACCCCGGTACGGTCGCGAACTCATCCTAAGGCCTCTTCTTCGACCCCACCAAAGAGCATGGCTCCTGGCTGGTAGCCACAGGAAATGCCCTATTCCAGTAGCTCCTTCTTTTCGGACTCAGACAGTTCTTGCCCGACCAGGTTCCGAAGGTCGAAATATTTTTCCTCCGAAGCAGCATCGGCAATTTTCTTTCCTTTGTCAGGCACTGGGGCCATGACCGGTTCTACAGCCGTAACTGTTTCTTCTGTAGGCATATCCAATAGCAACTTATCAATTCCAGATAGTGTGCTCTCCAAGTTGGTAGCTTCGGCGACAGCTGCAGCTTTGGCAGCGGCCTCAGTGCTTGCAGTAGGTGCTATCTTAGATGCCGAGGCCGATGGTGGCTTCCTTTCAATGGGTTGCATCACGCTACCAATTCTTCGCTTCTTCAGCCCATCTGCCTTCTTTGTAGCCGAAGGTTCTTCTTTCTTCTGAAAAAGCTTCATCAGTTCCGGTCCCAGAGGGCTTAGCAGCTTGATAGGTAGAGATTCAGTCATTACCTTTAAAATTTCTGCCACTCCGACAGTAGGTGTTGAGGGAGTCTCTTCTTCCTCTTTAGTCAACTTCGGCTCTGGGGATTTAACTTTTCTTTTCTTCAAAGCTGCCACCTTCGGCTCAGGAGTGGATTTTTCTCTTCTTTAAAACCTTCTCATCCTCCTTCACCATCCTGGCAGCTTGTCTGCTCAGAACACTAACAATTCTTTTTCTTTTTGCCCCTTCGGCACCCTTGTTGAGCTGCTCATAATCAGGGTATTCAAATTTTAGAGCATCCATTACCTGGTTTAACCTTCGTTTTGGCCGGGTGCCGAAGGCTGCTGTCATTAATAGATCTTATTTTTTGGTATAATTTCCCAAAATTTCATTACACATGGTATCAATCATTTCTAGCCATTCTTGGCAAGGCTCCTTAAACTATTTCTCGAACTTAAAACAATAAGGTAATCAAACAAGTTCATATTTCTTCTTTGTTCCCTTTAGCTTCGGCATGCTCCAATCACTTGACGTTGGAGATGTCATGTTGGCCAGGTATTCTTGCACCAAGTCCCTGGTGCTGATTTGTTCAGCCACAACCCTGAATTCTGCTACGGCCAGCTGGCATGATGACCCTGGCTGCATGTTGCATAGGGGCTTGGTCATTCCGAAGTTTAGAGATAGCGGGCACATAACCATCGTCATCAGTTTCCCTCTCTTCTTCTCATCAGCCTTGATATAAACCATTCACCTTTCCAGTCGGTTGGCCACTTGGTGCGATAACTGAGAACTGGAGCCTTCGTATCCTTGCGATACGCAAAGTTGTAGCAACCAAAATTTTCATGTAAACCGTCTGCCCTGGCCTTCGTCTGGTAGTGTAGTTCATGCACTCGACACAATGCTTCGGCATCTGGGCTCATCCCTTGGCTTCGGAGGGCCCAGATGAAGATAAATTTCAAAAAATTTCAAGACTTCTCCTATCATCTTGTTCAGAGGAAACCGCAATCCTACTCTGAAAAACATCTTGAAAACCACTACTTCATCATCCTTCGGCGCTGGGGTGGTTTCTTCTCCGACAAATCAAACAAGTTTCCTTTCAGCTTCTCCAAAGTAGCGCAGCTTCATCATCATGGGCACGTCGGCTTCAGACACTGTAGATTTCTCAAAATCTAGATGGCTGGGTTTACTTGGGATCAAAATATTGTACTATTCCTCTTCATCAATATCTTCTTCTTCTTCAGCAACAGTATGTTCGGCTTCAGCAGCAGGAGCACCTTCGTCAGTAGCTCCCTCTGTCACAACTAGACCTGATTGTTTCATAACTTCAGAAATTGGCACTGTCTCAGCGACCTTAGTTTCTTCTCCCTCACGAGTCACCCTTGTAGTCGAACGTACTCTGGCCATCTGGTGCATTTTTTGTGGTTCTTACGAAGTTGACGTTTCTTTTTGCAGTTTTGACGAAGCTCACTCTTTTGACGAAGTTAGCTCTAAATGACGAAGTGCTCGCTTGAGAGCACAGTGAAAAAAGCTTCGGCTATGGTTAAATTTTTTAACAGCACACTGTGCAATGGAAATGAATGTTGTGGTAACTCTGCACCAACCCGTCTGTTTATATAGTGCCACAGGTGAGAAGATGAATCGTCAAACCGTCTGAACTCGCTGAATGGTGGACCACTTGGTACTCAAAAGGCAAATTGCCAGATCGTCTGCGTTCGCTGAACGGTGGACCACCTGACGTCTGGAGTATTTTAATCGTGTCTCGGCAACGAGCTCAGGGAAGGTGTTATTCGAACCTTTGGTATTCCGAAGCCTTTGAGATTTTTCGCGGATCGAACTCGTTACGAAAAACGATCTAGCACCACGAAGGGCTACTGTTGGCGGCCTTCTTCTGCGTCAAAGGTCCTCTAAGCAAAAACACCTTCGACAGGGTAACATGCAAGAAGATAATCACGAATGTATAAGCCGAAGCTGCACTCCAAGGAGCTTCGGCATGACGATGTGCCTTGAGACGAAGGGCAGCACCGACTTAAAGAGTAAAAGATCGTTTAGTCCATGATAACTTGTGTTTTGGTTATGATTAGTTATCAAGGACACAAATGTAATTTTGTCCGGGCTGTGTCCCGTGCCTATAAATAGAAGAACAGTATCCCAGTACTATTCACGCTGACCTGTATTCACTCGCACGTCATACTTGGATTCTCACCTTCTATCAAGCCGAAGGTATAAATGTAATTCAATATTGTTCATGTTTATTCATGTTTATTCATGATTGTATAATAAAAATATCCAAATGATATCATATGATTACTCATGTTTTTTATATGTGTCATATGATCCTACTTTTTGTCATATATTGAGATGATGAAGGTACGTCCTTCATGACCTTCGTCTAAAGATCATTATATCCTAAGGGAGATAATACTTCAAAGGACGAAGGCCTTTAACCATTTACATTTGTGTTGCCTTGTTCTTAATTCATAGCATTTGAGAACAAGTGACCAACATCCACTTCTATCCCTTCTGCTGTTAAGATATGCACGAGGAAGGCTATCTTTTCTAACCAGAATTCGCATTTGCTGAGCTTAGCATAAAGTTGATGTGCTCTGAGTCTTTCGAGGACAATCCGGAGGTGATGCTCATGATCCTCGCGACTCTTGGAGTAGATAAGGATGTCATCTATGAAGACTATGACAAACTTATCCAACTCTTCCATAAATACCTTATTAATAAGATTCATGAAAAAGGCGGGTGCGTTGGTTAGTCCAAAGGGCATTACTGTGAACTCATACTGTCCATACCCGGTGACAAATGCCGTCTTTTGAACGTCTGCTTCCTTGATTCTCAGTTGGTGATATCCTAACCTTAGATCTATCTTGGACAAATACTTGGCCCCTTGAAGCTGGTCGAAGAGGTCATCAATCCGAGGTAGTGGATACTTGTTTTTGATTGTAACTTCATTTAAGGATCGGTAGTCAATGCACATTCTCATGCTTCCATCCTTCTTGGTGACAAACAAGACTGGTCCTCCCCAAGGAGATGAACTGGGACGAATGTACCCTTTCTGGTGAAGTTCTGCAATCTGGAGCTTCAGTTCTGCCAATTCTGTGGGAGCCATGCAGTACGGTCTTTTTGCAATTCGTGCGGTGCCTGGGATTAGATCAATGTAGAATTCTACATCCCTTTCTGGCGGCATTCCTGGCAATTCTTCTAGGAACACATCCATGAATTCTTCTACCACAGATATGCTTTCTGCTGCTAGGCTAAACACAATTGGATCTTGGGTTAGTGGCTGAGCCTTACACGAAACTAACTTTCCTTGGTTGGCAGTGAGAAGAATGGTCTTATCTGCGCAACTTATGACGCCATTATGTCTGGTTAACCAATTCATCCCTAAGATCACATCAATTCCGTGGGATGGCAGGACGGCTAAGTCCACCAAGAATACTACCCCACTTAAAAGAATCCTAACTTGGGAGCATTTGAGGCGGCATAGAAGGTCTGACCCTGGGGTTCGGGTGACCAACGGAATTTGTAGAGATGCAGTGGGAATGCCATGCTTTTCCACAAAACTAGTGGCTATGAATGAATGGGATTCTCCTGAATCAAAAAGTACAGCAGCAAGGGTAAATTCGACTAGGAACTCACCGAGCACTACCCCCGGGGTTTGCTGAGCTTCTTGAGTGTCGACATGATTCACTCGTGCCCTGCCATGAAATTGGGTCTTACTTAGCTGGCTGTTGGAGGAGGGTGCCTTGGAGACCGTTGCTAGAGCATTCTTGGGGCCATTCACCGAGTTGGACTAGGTAGGCACGGATGTCTTCAACTGAGGGCAATTATTCTTGTAGTGACTAGGGTCTATGCAGTGCCAACAAGCATTTGATGGAGGTTGGTTGCTTGCAACAGATGGGGCATGGAGGGAACTTTGACCCGGCTGGCTGAAACATGATAGAGCGGACCTTGCTGGCTTGTTGAAGCTCGGTTCTTTGGGAGGAAACCCAAAAGATCAAACTCTCTGGTGTCTGTTCTGCTGCTGAGCTCAAAGGACTTGAAACTGAAAGGGAAATGTGCCCTTGGGCCATTTCTAAGTATTTTGGTGATTGAGTGTCAACACAAGTGCTTAAATGTGAATCAATACCCATGGATGAACAAAGTGCAAATCTAGAGCAAAGGTATGTTTCTAAGTCTTAGTACATTGGTTTTGTGTACTAATATACTTGTCTAAGTATTAGAAACAGGAAGAAGAAGAAGAGAAGAAAGTTGGCTGTGTACAGCCAACAGGCTGTTTCGGTCTGGGGCACCGGACTGTCCGGTGGTGCACCGGACAGTGTCCGGTGCGCCAGGCTATCTCGGCCGAAGAGGCCGCTCTCGGGAATTTGCCGACGGCGTACAGCTAAAATTCACCGGACTGTCCGGTGTGCACCGGACTGTCCGGTGAGCCAACGGTCGGCCAGGACCAACGGTCGGCCGCGCGATCAGCGCAGGACACGTGGCCGAGCCAACGGTCGGAAGGGGGCACCGGACTGTCCGGTGTGCACCGGACATGTCCGGTGCGCCAACGGCTCCCGCATCTGCAACGGTCGGCTTCGCCATTTAAGGGAAGGAATCGGGCACCGGACACTGTCCAGTGTGCACCGGACTGTCCGGTGCGCCCGACGACAGAAGGCAAGATCAGCCTTCCAGATTTGCTCTCAACGGCTCCTAGCTGCCTTGGGGCTATAAAAGGGACCCCTAGGCGCATGGAGGAGGACACCAAGCAACCCTTGAGCATTCTTGATCATCCACACTCAGTCTTTGCGCATCCGCTTGTGATTCTAAGTGATTCGAGCTCTGTTCTTGTGAGAAACTGTGAGATAGTCTTTGAGCTCGATTCTTGGCCGTGAGTGTGCGCATTTCGCTGTGGATTTGTGTGTGTTGCTTCCCTCCCTTACTCCGTGCTTCTTTGAGAATCTTAAGTGTAAGGGCGAGAGACTCCAATTTGTGGAGATTCCTCGCAAGTGGGATAAAGATAAGCAAGGCAAAATACTGTGGTATTCAAGTGGGTCTTTGGACCGCTTGAGAGGGGTTGATTGCAACCCTCGTCCGTTGGGACGCCACAACGTGGAGTAGGCAAGTTTTGTACTTGGCCGAACCACGGGATAAATCACCGTGTCTCCTCTGTGTTGAATTCTCTGTGATTGTCGTATTGTGCAAGATCTTCTCTTTAGCCACTTGGCAATTATTGTGCTAACCTCTAACAAGTTTTTGTGGCTATAAGTTAAGTTTTTACAGGATCACCTATTCACCCCCCCCCCTCTAGGTGCTCTCAATTGGTATCAGAGCCGTTCTCTTCACAAAGGGACTTACCGCCCGAAGAGATGGATCCTAAGGGGAAGGGAGTCGTGATCAACGACAAAGAAAAGGAATCCTTCGTCAACGAGCCGAAGGACGACAAGCCTACCGACTCCGGCTCGGGGCATAGACGGAAGGAAGGGAAGAAGAAGAAGACAAGGCGCATCAAGGAGATCATCTACTACGACGATAGTGATGAGTCTACTTCTTCCCAAAAGGATGATGACAACGACTACAAAAAGACGGTCAATTCGAACTTTTCATTTGATTATTCTCGTATTCAACATAGTTCGAATTCGCATTTGCTTTCCATTCCTCTTGGCAAACCTCCACACTTCGATGGGGAGGACTACGGATTTTGGAGTCACAAAATGCGTAGTCACTTATTCTCTCTCCATCCAAGCATATGGGAGATTGTGGAGAATGGAATGAAGTTTGATAGCTCGGATAGCCCTATGCTTATAAATGAACAAATTCATAGAAATGCACAAGCTACTACTGTTCTCTTAGCATCTTTGTGCAGGGAAGAGTACAATAAGGTGAGCGGCTTGGACAATGCCAAGCAGATATGGGACACCCTCAAGATCTCTCACGAGGGGAACGACATCACCATGCTCACCAAGATGGAGTTGGTGGAGGGCGAGCTTGGACGATTCGCCATGATAAGGGGAGAGGAGCCAACTCAAACCTACAACCGGCTCAAGACCCTTATCAACAAAATAAGGAGCTACGGAAGCACGCGTTGGACGGATCACGACGTCGTCCGCCTAATGCTCAGGTCCTTTACCGTTCTTGATCCTCATCTCGTGAACAATATTCGTGAGAATCCCAGGTACACGATGATGACGCCCGAGGAAGTGCTTGGAAAATTCGTGAGCGGGCGGATGATGATCAAGGAGGCAAGATACGTCGACGACGCGTTGAACGGTCCACTCCACGAGCCTCAACCCATTGCTCTAAAGGCAACGAGGAGCAAGGAGTCGCTACCTAGCAAGGTGGCGCAAGTTGAGGCGGCCGGGCTCAATGATGAAGAGATGGCTCTCATCATTAAAAGATTCAAGACGGCGCTAAAAGGTCGAAAGGGACAGCCAAGCAAGGCCAAGACCAAGGGAAAGCGATCATGCTTCAAATGCGGTAAGCTTGGTCATTTTATTGCTAACTGTCCCGAAAATGATAGTGACCAGGAGCAAGGGAAAAATGGGAAGAGAGAGAACAAGAAGGTTTACAAGAAGGCCAAAGGCGAAGCACACCTTGGAAAGGAGTGGGATTCGGATTGCTCTTCGTCCGACTCCGACGGCGAAGGACTCGCCGCCACTGCCTTCAACAAATCGGCTCTCTTCCCCAACGAGGATCACACTTGCCTCATGGCAAGGGAAAAGAAGGTAATCACTCGTAATGCTAATACTTATGATTCTTCTAGTGATGATGAATCTAGTGAGGATGAAATTGATTACTCTAGTTTATTCAAGGGATTGGATAGAACTAAGATAGCTAAGATTAATGAGTTGATTGATGCCTTAAATGAAAAGGATAGAATCTTAGAGAAACAAGAAGACCTTTTATATGAAGAACATGATAAATTTGTTAGTGCACAAAATTCACTTGCTCTAGAAGTTAAAAGAAATGGAATACTTTCTTGTGAACTTTCTACTTGTAATGAAACCATTTCTTCTTTAAAAGGTGAAATTAATGTTTTAAATGCTAAACTAGAAGTAGCAAGTAACTCTTGTGTTGAAAATATTGCAATTTGCACTAGGTGTAAGGATTTTGATGTTAATGCTTGTAGTGAACACTTAGTTTCAATTTCAAAACTAAATGATGAAGTGGCTAGTCTTAATGCTCAACTTAAGACTAGCAAGAGTGAAGTTGATAAAATAAAATTTGCAAGGGATGCCTACACGGTTGGTAGACACCCCTCAATTAAGGATGGTCTTGGCTTCAAGAGAGAAGCCAAGAACTTAACAAGCCATAAGACTCCCATCTTCGTCAAGGAGAAAGGGAAGGCCCCTATGGCTAGTAGTGCTAAAAGGAACCATGCTTTCTTGTACCATGATAGGAGACATGCTAGAAATGCTTATAATGATTTTGACTCACATGTTTATGATTCTCATGCCATGTGTGCTTCTAGTTCTTCCTATAAGCATGATAGAGATATGTGTAGGAGAAATGTTGTGCATATGCCTAGGAGAAATTTTGCTCATGTTCCTAGAAAAGTTGTGAACAAACCTTCTACCATTTATTATGCTTGCAATGCTCCCTTTGCTATTTGTAGAAAGGGTAAGAAGGTAATTGCTAGGAAGTTAGGGGCAAAATGCAAGGGAGACAAAACTTGCATTTGGGTCCCTAAGGAAATTTGCACTAACCTTGTAGGACCCAACATGAGTTGGGTACCTAAGTCCCAAGCCTAAATTTGCCTTGCAGGTTTATGCATCCGGGGGATCAAGCTGGATTATCGACAGCGGATGCACAAACCATATGACGGGGGAGAAGAAGATGTTCACTTCCTACGTCAAGAATAAGGATTCCCAGGATTCAATTATATTCGGTGATGAGAATCAAGGCAAGGTAAAAGGGTTAGGTAAAATTGCAATTTCTAATGAGCATTCTATCTCTAATGTATTTTTAGTAGAGAGTCTTGGATATAATTTGCTATCTGTTAGTCAATTATGTCATATGGGGTATAACTGTCTATTTACAAATGTAGATGTGTCTGTCTTTAGAAGAAGTGATGGTTCACTAGCTTTTAAGGGTGTATTAGACGGCAAACTTTATTTAGTTGATTTTGCAAAAGAAGAGGCCCGTCTAGATGCATGCTTAATAGCTAAGTCTAGCATGGGCTGGCTGTGGCATCGTCGCTTAGCACATGTGGGGATGAAGAACCTTCACAAGCTTCTAAAGGGAGAACACGTGATAGGTTTGACTAACGTGCATTTCGAAAAAGATAGACCTTGTGCAGCTTGTCAAGCAGGTAAACAAGTGGGAGGAGCGCATCACGGCAAGAACGTGATGACCACTTCAAGACCCCTGGAGCTGCTGCATATGGACCTCTTCGGACCTGTCGCCTATCTGAGCATAGGAGGGAGTAAGTATGGTTTAGTTATTGTTGATGACTTTTCCCGCTTCACTTGGGTGTTCTTTTTGCAGGATAAGTCTGAAACCCAAGGGACCCTCAAGCGCTTCCTCAGGAGAGCTCAAAATGAGTTTGAGCTCAAGGTGAAGAAGATAAGGAGCGACAACGGGTCCGAATTCAAGAACCTTCAAGTGGAGGAGTTCCTTGAGGAGGAAGGGATCAAGCACGAGTTCTCCGCTCCCTACACACCACAGCAAAATGGTGTGGTAGAGAGGAAGAACAGGACGCTAATCGACATGGCGAGGACTATGCTTGGAGAGTTCAAGACCCCCGAGCGTTTTTGGTCGGAAGCCGTGAACACGGCTTGCCACGCCATCAACAGGGTCTACCTTCATCGCCTTCTCAAGAAGACGTCATATGAGCTTCTAACCGGTAACAAACCTAATGTATCGTACTTTCGTGTATTTGGGAGCAAGTGCTACATTCTTGTGAAGAAGGGTAGAAATTCAAAATTTGCTCCCAAAGCTGTAGAAGGGTTTTTGTTAGGTTATGACTCAAATACAAAGGCGTATAGAGTCTTCAACAAATCATCGGGTTTGGTTGAAGTCTCTAGCGACGTTGTATTTGATGAGACTAATGGCTCTCCAAGAGAGCAAGTTGTTGATTGTGATGATGTAGATGAAGAAGATGTTCCGACGGCCGCTATACGGACCATGGCGATTGGAGAAGTACGGCCACAGGAACAAGATGAACGAGATCAACCTTCTTCCTCAACTATGGTGCATCCCCCAACCGAAGGTGACGTACAGGTACCTCAAGTGGAGGCGATTGATCAAGGGGGAGCACAAGGTGATCAAGTGATGGAGGAAGAAGCGCAACCGGCACCTCCAACCCAAGTTCGAGCGATGATTCAAAGGGATCATCCCGTCGACCAAATTCTGGGTGACATTAGCAAGGGAGTAACGACTCGATCTCGATTAGTTAATTTTTGTGAGCATTACTCCTTTGTCTCTTCTATTGAGCCTTTCAGGGTAGAGGAGGCCTTGCTAGATCCGGACTGGGTATTGGCCATGCAGGAGGAACTCAACAACTTCAAGCGCAATGAAGTTTGGACACTAGTGCCTCGTCCAAAGCAAAATGTTGTGGGAACCAAGTGGGTGTTCCGCAACAAACAGGACGAGCACGGGGTGGTGACGAGGAACAAGGCTCGACTTGTGGCAAAAGGTTATGCCCACGTCGCAGGTTGTACCAAATGGATGTGAAGAGCGCTTTCCTCAACGGGCCAATCAAGGAGGAGGTGTACGTGGAGCAACCCCCTGGCTTCGAGGATGAACGGTACCCCGACCATGTGTGTAAGCTCTCTAAGGCGCTCTATGGACTTAAGCAAGCCCCAAGAGCATGGTATGAATGCCTTAGAGACTTTTTAATTGCTAATGCTTTCAAGGTTGGGAAAGCCGATCCAACTCTTTTTACAAAGACATGTGATGGTGATTTGTTTGTGTGCCAAATTTATGTCGATGACATAATATTTGGTTCTACTAACCAAAAGTCTTGTGAAGAGTTTAGCAGGGTGATGACGCAGAAATTCGAGATGTCGATGATGGGCGAGTTGAACTACTTCCTTGGGTTCCAAGTGAAGCAACTCAAGGACGGCACCTTCATCTCCCAAACGAAGTACACGCAAGATCTGCTAAAGCGGTTTGGGATGAAGGACGCCAAGCCCGCAAAGACTCCGATGGGGACCGACGGACACACCGACCTCAACAAAGGAGGTAAGTCCGTTGATCAAAAAGCATACCGGTCAATGATAGGTTCTTTGCTTTACTTATGTGCTAGTAGACCGGATATTATGCTTAGCGTATGCATGTGTGCTAGATTTCAATCCGATCCTAAGGAATGTCACTTAGTAGCGGTGAAGCAAATTCTTAGATATTTAGTTGCTACGCCTTGTTTCGGGCTCTGGTATCCAAAGGGGTCTACCTTTGACTTGGGTGGATACTCAGACTCCGACTATGCTGGATGTAAGGTCGATAGGAAGAGTACATCGGGGACGTGCCAATTCTTAGGAAGGTCCCTGGTGTCATGGAACTCTAAGAAACAAACATCTGTTGCCCTATCCACCGCTGAGGCCGAGTACGTTGCCGCAGGTCAGTGTTGCGCGCAACTACTATGGATGAGGCAAACCCTCCGGGACTTTGGCTACAATCTGAGCAAAGTCCCACTCCTATGTGACAATGAGAGTGCTATCCGCATGGCGGAGAATCCTGTTGAGCACAGCCGCACAAAGCACATAGACATCCGGCATCACTTTTTGAGAGACCACCAGCAAAAGGGAGATATCGAAGTGTTTCATGTTAGCACCGAGAACCAGCTAGCCGATATCTTCACTAAGCCTCTAGATGAGAAGACCTTTTGCAGGTTGCGTAGTGAGCTAAATGTCATAGATTCGCGGAACCTGGATTGAATTGTAGCATACATGTACTTATGCTTTTGATCATCTTTCTTTTTTTTTGCATTTTGTTGCTTATTATGGTGCTCAAGTTGTACAAACACTCCCTGGACCTCACAAGTCAGTTGCAAAGTGATGCACATGTTTAGGGGGAGATGTGTTACAACTTGACCCTTTGAGACTAACCATGTGCTTGAGTTTGATAATTTAGTCTCGAAGGAGGATTGAAAGGGAAAAGGTGGACTTGGACCATGAAAGACTTCCACTGCACCCCGATGAGAGGGTAACTAATTCCAAGTTCATCTCATGAAATCTTATTGCCATTTGCTCTTAATTGAAGACTTTGGTGAGGCAATGGGGTTAAAAGGCCAAGATTGATCCCGTTTTGGTGCTTCATGCCAAAGGGGGAGAAAATAAAGGCCAAAGTGATAAATGGATCAGCTACCACTTGAGAGATTTTGAAAATAGTAGAATAGAGTTTTTGTTGTGTCAAAAGGCTTTTATTATCTCGTATTGTCTCTATTGTCAAAAGGTGGCTTCTTGTGGGGAGAAGTGTTGATTATGGGAAGTTGATTATGGGAAATAGGGGGAGTTTTTGAAATCTTTGATCAATCTCTTTTGGAATGACTCTCTTTATGCCTCAACATGTGTGTTTGACATAGAAATAGAGATTTGAGTTTGATTTGCAAAAACAAACCAAGTGGTGGCAAAGGATGATCCATATATGCCAAAATTGAATCAAAACCAATTTGAGATTTTATTTGAAGTGATTTTGCACTTGTTTTAGTTGCTTTATGTTGTGTTGGCATAAATCACCAAAAAGGGGGAGATTGAAAGGGAAATGTGCCCTTGGGCCATTTCTAAGTATTTTGGTGATTGAGTGTCAACACAAGTGCTTAAATGTGAATCAATACCCATGGATGAACAAAGTGCAAATCTAGAGCAAAGGTATGTTTCTAAGTCTTAGTACATTGGTTTTGTGTACTAATATACTTGTCTAAGTATTAGAAACAGGAAGAAGAAGAAGAGAAGAAAGTTGGCTGTGTACAGCCAACAGGCTGTTTCGGTCTGGGGCACCGGACTGTCCGGTGGTGCACCGGACAGTGTCCGGTGCGCCAGGCTATCTCGGCCGAAGAGGCCGCTCTCGGGAATTTGCCGACGGCGTACGGCTAAAATTCACCGGACTGTCCGGTGTGCACCGGACTGTCCGGTGAGCCAACGGTCGGCCAGGACCAACGGTCGGCCGCGCGATCAGCGCAGGACACGTGGCCGAGCCAACGGTCGGAAGGGGGCACCGGACTGTCCGGTGTGCACCGGACATGTCCGGTGCGCCAACGGCTCCCGCATCTGCAACGGTCGGCTTCACCATTTAAGGGAAGGAATCGGGCACCGGACACTGTCCGGTGTGCACCGGACTGTCCGGTGCGCCCGACGACAGAAGGCAAGATCAGCCTTCCAGATTTGCTCTCAACGGCTCCTAGCTGCCTTGGGGCTATAAAAGGGACCCCTAGGCGCATGGAGGAGGACACCAAGCAACCCTTGAGCATTCTTGATCATCCACACTCAGTCTTTGCGCATCCGCTTGTGATTCTAAGTGATTCGAGCTCTGTTCTTGTGAGAAACTGTGAGATAGTCTTTGAGCTCGATTCTTGGCCGTGAGTGTGCGCATTTCGCTGTGGATTTGTGTGTGTTGCTTCCCTCCCTTACTCCGTGCTTCTTTGAGAATCTTAAGTGTAAGGGCGAGAGACTCCAATTTGTGGAGATTCCTCGCAAGTGGGATAAAGATAAGCAAGGCAAAATACTGTGGTATTCAAGTGGGTCTTTGGACCGCTTGAGAGGGGTTGATTGCAACCCTCGTCCGTTGGGACGCCACAACGTGGAGTAGGCAAGTTTTGTACTTGGCCGAACCACGGGATAAATCACCGTGTCTCCTCTGTGTTGAATTCTCTGTGATTGTCGTATTGTGCAAGATCTTCTCTTTAGCCACTTGGCAATTATTGTGCTAACCTCTAACAAGTTTTTGTGGCTATAAGTTAAGTTTTTACAGGATCCCCTATTCACCCCCCCTCTAGGTGCTCTTAGAAACTTCCTCTTGAGGTGACCCTTTTCTTCTTCTCTAGCCCTTTCCACCTGTATGGCCTTGTTTGAGAGGTGTGAGAAACTGAGGAAATCTTGGCTGGCGAGGATGGTTTTGAGTTCTGGTCTCAGTCCCTTCAAGAAACGGGCCATCTTCTTGGCTTCTGTGCTGACATCATCAGGCGCATAGCGAGCCAATTTCGTGAATTTGTGAACGTATTCACTGACATATCTCCCTCCTTGGGTTAACTCCCGAAATTCTTCTTCTTTGAGCTGGACGATCCCTAGGGGTACATGATGCTCTCGGAAAGCTGCTTCAAATTCTGCCCAAGTAGCATCTCTGATGGCCGCGCTGAAGGTATCCCACCAGGATAGGGCCATCCCGGAGAGTTGATGGGCAGCAAGATGAACACGCTGGTTTTCAGGGCATCCGATGGCCTCTAACTTCCTTTTTACTGTGCGCAGCCAGTCATCGGCGTCGAGCGGATTCTGGATCTAGCAAATGTGGAAGGCTTGAGCCTTAGAAACTCTCCCATCATGTCCTGAGGCCTTCCTCCATTCGGCCGCTGGTTCTCGAGGCTTCTGGTGAGGACCTCAATGAGTTGGGTTTGGTTGGCTAGAACTTAGGCTAGGTCTAATGGCAGCTCTAGAGGTGCGGGGAGGTGGGTTTCATACCCTTATTCACCGACTTCTCCTTCAGCACCTAGGGGAGACCTTGCTCTAATCCCTGAGGCGGTAGGCATGGTTTTATCAGAGGCCATCTGCCAGAGGGGAGAAAGGATTACTAACATGTGTATGCCATATTTGTATTTCTCAAACACGTTATTTTATTAAGCACTCAAGTTCATTACAAGCATACAATCGCCACAGATCACACTACGCGTGAGCGTTTTCTAAGGTGTCCCCGAACTCCCTAAGAAGATGGTCAAGGCTAGCCAGGGACACCTCCTCAACGTCGGAAAAGTTTTCTATCCCTTGGGAAGGCAGTGTTGGCGGGGCTTCCTCCTTTGGGTCAATCTAGCATCCTTGGCTCTTGGTCCATTTTCGGATCTTCTTGATGGGGGCGAGCTTTTTTAACTTCTTAGCATAGTTTATCTTCAGCGTCCGGTATGCCTCACGAGTGTTGGCTTCTTCGCCTTCTGCCATCTCGAGACTGTCTTGAAGAGACACCTTTTCTTCCTTCAGTTCCATGATCTGTTGCTCTAGGCTTTCCACCCGGGAGTTTAGGTGGGTGCAGTGGGAGAAAAGGTTGTCATAGTGGTTGTCAAGGGTGTGGAGATACCCGGCCATGTAGACTATGGTAGGGTCATCTTCATTAGGATCTCTTCCTGACAAGGCCTGGAGTCTTTTCGTCCAAGCAGGAGTATTTTTGTTGCTGGGTGGTAAGTAGCGAAGGGGTGTCTAAGAGACTTCCCTACTGTAGTTTTGGCATAGCTGGCAGAGGGCTTTTTGGGCAGCATTCTGGCAGGTGTTTGGGAAACGGTGTCCAGTGGCGGTGACTTGGAAGGGAGGGTGATTTGGGTAGTTTTGGCTTTCTCCCAGGTAGACTGCCATAGAGAATTTCTCAATCCCGTTCTTGCAGCATTCTTTCCAGATGTACTCCGGCTTCTTGTGGATCCCCATGCGAAGTGCGCAACTCTGAAGGAGGTGAGGGCATCCTTCCACCTCCGAGCAGTAGGATGTCCTAATGACAAAGGAGCCTTCCATCTGGTAGCAAGAGAAGAAGAGTTGTTAATATCGAGGAAAGGAAGAGAAGGTTCTTTTAGAGGTTAAGAGGTCTTTTCTTTAAGGAATGCTTTTTAGGTTCGGGCTGTGGTCTACGGCCAATCCTATGGCTCTGATACCACCTAAAGCATCTCGATCCTTTGGGACTCAAATGTGATACAATTACTAGTCCTAGGAGGCTAGTAACCACATTCCTTACTTCAAATAGTACAAAGTTAAGAATAAGAGTTATTACACTACCTAAGTACAAGCCCTAGCGAGCCTGGAATACAAAGCATAGTGGAAGATCATCTAGCCCATGCTACAGGCAGACTGGGTGCAGACACAGCCCCTTCTAGTCGAACATAGCAAAGAAGAAGTCTTCAGCTTCTGAAAAACATAAATAAATCTGGGTGAATACACTAGGTATTCTGCAAGCCCATCCCGCCCATCAAGAGAAAGGGACCTATATAGTACCTGTGGAGTTGAAGTCACTCTTCTTTCTTAGAGAAAGGCAATACTTTGATGGTTTACCCCAGAGAGAGAAGTAGCACATTTTCACACTGAACCACCACTGAGCTTCCTGCTCCCGTGGCACTTTTTTTCATTTTCAAAAACACCCACACACACTTCCCTATTTACGGAGTTCAAAAACACTAATTGTCATACCATACCAGACTCATCCATACAAGTTGACACGAACTATTCGAATATATTTCAAACTCTGCGCAGAGGGGTACACTTTGCCCACTAGTCCGGCTCTGCGGTCTCATGGCCAATGAGACCCAAATCCAGATCTCTTTCCTTCCTTGCACGCCCTTACCTTAATGGTTATATCGGAAGGAGTCAGGCCACCGCCATGCCCAAACCGAACAAAACATTCTCCTCCTTATCCTCCCGTGCTCCACAGCCATCATAACCCTGGGGTTTGGACCGTACAAGATCGGATTGAGTGACTGCCAATACAGTCTCGAGTGGTTGTACTTGTCATGAGTATAGGTAGTGAAGGATGACAAACCGGTCCTTATATGAGGGGACAATCCTTCTGCTCACACCTAACCCGGCTGAGCCAACACCTAAGGCCCTCCCCTAAACCAGGGAGTCCCTGACTATCCCACTCAGAAGGTGATAAGGGTGAATACCCTTCATCATACACTTTTGAAGACATTTTCTTTATCAGAAAAACCACCAATTCCTCGACCCACATTTCGTTTCCAAAAGATATTCTTTAATGCAGGCCATCTCTCGACTCACAATGCAAAAGACCCAACCCTTATTCCCGGCTTAGGCAGTGGTAAAAAGAATAGGTAATTCAAGCATCAAGGGCAGAATGGACTTGCCTTCATCGAAGTTCTCTTGGCACGAAAGGTCTATTTCCGAGAGGTCGGGCTCCTGCCCTTCTTCCGGAGCTACGCTTTCCGAAGGGTCGGATCCCTATCGCCTAGCAAAAACAGGCAATAAACACTACATCAACCATGGTGGCTTAGTGAAGTATGCCAAGTTTTAAATATTATTATGTTGTGACTAGAGAATATTTGGACTATTTTTGGTGCATAAAATATCAACATATATATACATATATATGAAAAATAGGAAAAGAAAATGGAAAAAGGAAAAAGGATTCTCGGTTAGCTGGGCCCGGGGGGGAGTTCGGCCCAGCGAGGGCGCGCGGCGCTACTGTGACGGAACCTCCCAAGTAATTAGGCCCACCTACAGTTGTCCTTGTCCAACGGACCTCAGACAACCCTGTAGGTGCCCCTGAACTACTTGACAAGTTCGGTATCTGCTTTCTTACCTCTCCAGGAACGTTTCACCCGTCTTGCAGACATTACAGAACATTGGAGATAAAGAAATGCGGAAGCGATTACATAACTTACATTTATTTAAAAAGTAAGATTAGGTTGTTTATTACAGACCAGAAATATAAACGAGTGCAGAGTAGTATTATTACACAACTGAGGGAGGCAAAAACTCCTCCCGATAAGTTTTTCACAAAAGTTTTCTATATGGAGGACCAAGTCCTCCCGCATCTTCACTCTTGTTTCTCCTCCTTAGGAACCACCTTGGTACAGAAGCAACAGAAATCTGCTACTTCCTCACCTAAAAACAACGAAGGGATAAACCCTGAGTATGGAATTACTCAGCAAGTCTTACCCGACTAAGGAAAAGACTCTCAAGGGTATTCTCGGTTAGCTGGGGCTTAAGGGAGTCAAGGTATGGCTTTTCAATAATCAAAAGACTCTGTTTTGCAGAAATGCTTACTAAAGTGGATCCTTAAAAATCCAATTTTATTTGTCAAGTTAAGTACAATTACCTGCAACTAGAGTTCTTTCTACCCTAGTTCAATCACTGGTCCTGCACTAGCCAATTTCTTAACAAAAACCCATCATCTTTAGTGGAATGCTACGTGTAAGTCAGTGGCCAAGTCTCCATAACCGCGGAGGTACGGTGATCCGAATCGATTATACTCAGCTGAGGATCTCCAATCACACGACATATGTAGCACTTAACCCTTGCATATGTCAACCCGCCACCGGGGTTCTTAAGACCAGATCAGGTTCACGCAAACCGAGAGCACAGATACACCACCGTCCAGCCTCTTGCCACGGAGGGTACACACTACTCTCGCCACCGCTCCACGCCCATTTCGTGTTATCTTATTCTGGCCTTAGTTTGCCCGAGGCAAGGCTTACCCATGACGAGGCATGTGACCAGTTAAAGGGTCCTCGGTCAGCAGGCCTACATCGACAAGGTCCTTAATCGACTCAGACGGAGACACTACACCGAGACTCCTTTCTCGTGCAAGTCACCCGCCCGGTCTCAGCTTAATCATTTCACCCAAATCTTGGTACCTGGCAGAGGTACATCTTTTCCGATGTTGGATCCATCAAGGCCTTTGACAGATCCACCATCAAGTTTTATTTTCGAAAACATCCCACCCACCTTTGCCACATCATATTTTGTAAAAACAAAACATTTTGTTTTTCTAAAGCAAGGCTAAGCATCAAAATCTTTTGTAAAACGGGTGATCAAGGAAGGTAATGCAGGAATTGTTTTATCAATCAACTCCTATCACCTAATGCAGCAATCAAGTGAGAAAGAGTTTAAAAACATCAAGGAAGGTGGCAAATGCACCGGGGCTTGCCTTCGTTCGTAGGTGAGTCAGGCTCGGACTCGTAGTTGTCGAAGTAGAGCCAAGTCCCTGCCTGAGATTCCAAAGGTGGTGGTGTCTTCTCTTGAGTCACTTCACTCTCTTCTTCGTTTTCTAAATATAACCATATAGGTATATATATAATAATGAATGCCATATAATGCTCATGAGAGTGCAAAGATAATAAAGATTTATTGACTAAGTCTTGAATATAACTTTCCTTCACGGAACTCCGAGAACTTAGGGTTTCCGGAGTCAGTAAAGGAGTTCAAAGGGCAGGGGGGTTTTGGGTTCTAGTTATCAAACAAGGTCTAAATCAAACCAAATTCTACCCAAGGCTTCTAAATAATGCATAGAGCTTATGTAAAAAGTTTGAGCAATTTTGGGATTATTATCTATTTTCTAAAAATCCAGAACTAAGACTTTAAACTATTTAAAATGCCTTAAAATTCCTTATTTACCCTAAAAATCATGAAACTATTTTTATTAAATTCTAGGGAAAATAAGAAGCCTAGGAAAATTGGTTTCACAATTTTAGGATTTTTCTACAATTTTCTACAAGTTATTTGGTTCTGAAGTAAAAAGAAAAGGAAAAAGGCATTAACAGTAATGGGCTGACTTTGGCCCACACGGTCCAGACCTAAGCAGAAGCGCGCCCGCGCGCGCTGGCTGTTTTGCGAAAAGGCCCTCTGCTTAACGGTTAACCGAAATAGGTCCATTCACTATTGAGGTGAGTCTCTGACGGTTTACAAAAAGAACCTCCACGTTCTATACTTTCGCAGAGCAAAGTCCACGACGAGGAACAGTCCTCGCCGCACTCCGGCGAGCCTATACCGGCCAGATGACGCCACGGCTGGAGCTCCCAAGCGACAGGGACACAATTAGATCCACCCCGATCATTTCCCCTTCATCAATTTCACCAAGGGGACACTAAATCAATCAGTTCATGGTGACCGAGCGGATGGACAAGAGGATGAACATGTTCTGATCAAACAGCGACGGGGATGGCCAAATTGAGGCTGGGTAAAGGTTCACGGGTTCACCAGGGTCCATGGACATACTTTGGTTTGGGCAGAACAAGACCCGAAGGGCGGGTCGACGGTGAGGGGGTTCACGGCGGCGTTTTACAAGGCAAGGGCGCGTTCCGGTGATGGACTTCGGCCAAATTCCAACTGCTCAGTACAGAGAGCAATAGGAGACTATACACGGGCAAGAACAGAGAGTAATTGAGAAACTACCAACCCGAAGAGTGCTGTCCACGGTGGAGTCCCATGCGGCGGAGCAAGAACATAGGAGGAGGAGGGAATTTGGGGCTGCGTGTGTGCTCCGGTGAAATTCAGCCGATTGCTCAGCCACTGAGGTGCGGAGTGTAGTGAATAAGAAGGATCTGAGCGCCATTTATAGGCCGACGACTGGATTTGGATGAGGACCGCGGTCTTTAGATTGTGCAGGTGAGCTCGCCGCGCGGCGGAACCCGGTGATGGCACGGTGGCCACCGTTTAACCGGAGCCCGCCGCCACAGTGAGTTACTGCCACATAGCCGAGGATATTTACCACAGCCGCCATCCCATCCCGACCGCCGTGGCATTCTCATCGCTGGCGAGGGCTGGCCCTTATCCACAGCGCGATATTTCTGAAGATGGTGAACAGTGCGCCAGATTCAGTAAAAAGCTTGTTTGACAGACCAAGTTGGAGCTTGATTTTCTCCCAGATTCCTGTGGTAACATAAGTCAATCTTTGCAACAAACTTGTAGAGCATTATACCAACTACATCTTTGTTATATGGTGTTGTCACAAAAAGCCAGCAGATCAGGCATAAACTTGGGCTTGAAGTTGATGTCAGTCTACTGTCAGCCTGATTTTCAGACTTAATCAGCCTGACAGCCCATCTTTGGTTGAAAGTTTCTCCAATTTCTTCTCAATAACTATGCTTACACTCTTAAGCAAAGTTGTTCTCCTTTGTTAGATCTACAAATTTGGTGTGGTGAACTAGGGCAAATTCTTATTAATTTGAAAGATACAAGGGCTCAAAGTTGAAGCAATCACACTGAAATGCAGACTTAACCAAAAAGGGTCAAGTATGGCTCTTTTGCACTTAAGTCCAAATCTCAAGTTTTGGATTGCAAATCCACCTTCTTGTGAACCACATGACTTAGGATACCCTATTAACGTGGTTTTTGCACTTTAGCCCAAAATTGGACTAATTTTGCACATAGGTCCCTAGGGTTTGGTTTTAGGGTTTTCTAGGGTTCTAATTGAGGTTTTTGGTATCCCAGGGGTATAAATGTGATTCAACTTTATTTTTGGGAACATTTTATGACTATTTCCCTAAAGCTTTTAGGTTTTCTCAATTTGGGTTATGTCTTACCCCTTTAATCCCTATTTAGGGTTAAGTTCCCTGTCCAGGATTCTATTTGCAAAGTACTATACAATACAACTTGTTTGAAATTTTTACCTAGTGAATGCACTCTAGGTGTGTCAAACATATGCAATGCCAATGCTTATGATGCCATGCTCAAGTTTTAGTTACAGTAACACCAGGGGTGTTACAGCTACGGCGAATGGGCCTAGGCGGTCCATGGGGAGGGGAGACGACGTGGGCGGACGCCGTGAGCACGGGGCCCACGCGTCAGAGAGAGGGGGAGTGCTGACGGCATTGGGCAGTCTGATGAAGGACGGGGCAAACTGGCCGGGGTCGGAAAACCGACCGTCGACGAGGTTCTGCGGCAGTTCTCCGGCGTGGTTCGTGTTCTGGGTGGTTGGGGAGGTGGCGGAGCATGGGTAGGGGTAGGGGGTCATGGTGGAGGGGCTAATTTGGCCGGTGGGGGCTTGGAACAGTCGGTCCGCGGTAAGGTGGCGGGCGCCCGTTGCGGTGAGGTCGTCGGCGAGGCCTACGGGTGTGATATGTGAAGGGGAAGGGTGTGTCGTGTTCCTGGTGAAGTGGTGAAACTCGTGAGCCAAACAAATTAAACTCTAGGCCACCAGAGAAGGGAGGGAGGGCTCACCGGAGCGGAGGAAGAGAGTGGCGTGCTAGCTCAATTGAGCTCGAGGAAGGGGAAGAGGGGTGCCTGAAGCTGGTGTGAAGAGAGCTGGAGCTCGGGCAATCCTTTTATAGGTGGCCGGGGAGGGGGAGAGGAGAGGTGTCAAGCACCGGCGAGGCTTGCCGAGGCGGCGATGATGGCGCATAGTGGTGGTGACGGGATGGCTCGGGGTAGATGGTGGTGACTGGATGGCTCGGCACAGGCGCAAGGCGCCAATTTGGCTGGTGGCGAGTAATGGCGAGGGGAGGTGGCAGAGTGGTGGCCGGTGGTGATCGCGCCGATAGCCGATCACGGGCAAGAGAGAGAGGGAGCTCACGAGCAGGGTCCACTTGCCAAAGGGAGGGCGGTCGCGAGGGAGAAAAGACGAGCGCGATAGACAGGTGGGGCCGGGCTGACAGCGGGAGGGGAGGCGCGGCACGATCTTAGGTGGGCGCGTGGGAGATCGACCGTGTGGGTCAGGCGGGAGAACGAGGCGCGCGGGAGAGAGGGAGAAAGGGTTGGGCCGGATTCGGCCCAGCCGAGGGGGAGGGAGATTTCCTTTTTCTTCTATTTCTATTTCTCTCCTATTTCTATTTCCTTGATCTCGTTTTCTTTTAAACAATAATTCTCCTAATTTCCTAGGTGCCAAAAATAAAATACTCTATGTGAATTGCTACAAGAAGGCATGGTGTATGCATATGATGAATATAATGCTTCATGGGTCTTATGAGATAATTAGGGGGGTTAGGAGTGTAGGGTTCTAACCTCGGAAATAAAAATTGGGATGTTACAAATGTTAGGCATTCACATGGTAATTTTTGAGATCATCATGATTTATATTATGATTCTAATCTCAAATTATCTACTTTCTCAATAATCCAAAACCTTATTATAGGCCTTCAAGAATTAACTATGATTAGTTTTGTGTTGAGGCCAAATTGGTGCACACTTTAAGAAGTGGCAAGTGAAGGTCACTCTAGTTGTAGGACCTGAAAGTGTTTTGGGTTAGTGATGGCATGCACAGGAAAAATATCTCTAAATAATATCATAAAATATTATAGGACACTATCAATATCTCTGTGGGAGTAGTTTTCAATGCTCTTGTTGACCATCTAGTAGATGCACATTTGCACATAACAGATGGGAAGATGTTTTGGGATCAAACCAAAGCTTCATATAGTGCATCATATGCATGCAATGAGTTGTACATCATTAAGAGATTTCATGACTATAAGATGGTGGGTAACCAATCTATAGTAAAGATAGTTTTCTAGCAGTGGAAATCTGGATTTTATAGGTGTTGGAGTCTCACATCTTGTAACACCCTGAATTTGGGGGTACAAAATTTCTTCTTCATTATCTACCAAATTCAGGTGTTACCTCTTGTTTCTCTCTCTAGTCTTCATCTCTCCTCTTTTTATTAGGATCATGTCTACTAGGTGGGAGATTAATTATTTCTTTACTATATCAAAAACCTATGTGAGTCATGAGATGTTGCATCATGCTGAACCTAAGTTACTCTTTTGTTTGATGCACATGTTTGAATAATTTGATTTTGTATTTGTAGTTTGTTTGAATTTGAATTCAAAAGAGAAAAACAAAAGAAAAATGACTAGAAATTCGAAAATAAAAAAGGAACACCAAAGAAGCCTAGCCATCCCTCCCTCCTCGACCTTTTCGACCCATTTGGCCCGCCTAGCGCACGCCCGCCACCCCTCCCCGCTCTCTCTGCCGAGTGGGCTCGCCCACTAGGCGACTCGTCCGCACGCGTCCGCGGCCTCGGATCCGCTGTCCAACGGGTCCAGCACGTCAGCGTGCCCCTCCCTTCCCCCAGACACGCGCGGCATCCCAGCTGGGCCCACTTGTCAGCTCCCCCTTCCTCACCGCAATCGCCATCCGCGCCCGTCGTGCCCACGTCCGCGCAGAAAGTGGCCACGACCGCAAGCTAGGGCATAAACCCCTCCCCCTACTCGCCTCATTTCCCCACAGCACCCAGCTAACCCCTCTCCCCTGCACTCGATGTGCCTCGCCAAAGTTCGCCAAGGAGCGTCGCCGTCCACGCTTTTGTCGAGCCTCGGGACCACCGCGTCCGCCGTCCGTGTGCTTGTCGTGCCCGGAGCTACTCGACCGAGCTCCACTGTGGGTGAGAACCGTCGTTCCTCTCTCCTCTTTTCTGTCTCCCTCACTCGTCTTCCCTCCCTTCTCTGTCGTCACAGGTGTGTGCCCAGGACCGTGTTGCGCCAAGGAGGCAAGCTCCCCGAGCAATCGCCGCCGGCTGACCTGCCCTCAGCCCCCGCCTATTGATGACTCCGGCCATGGCACTCCGCGCCATGTGCGGGCAGGAGGGAGACGAAGGTCCCGAAGCTAGAGGCCCTCGGGTCAGCCTCTCCCACGCCGCCTCCCTCTTCCCCCCCTCCGGGTCGCTGACGAGCGAACACGCTCACGCCCCACCCACCACCGCTGATCGGTGGGGCCCCTTGGCCCCATGCATTAGTGCCTCACGATGTGCCTCGCGCCCCCTACGCGTCGCTGTCCTGTGGGCCCCGTGCGTCAGTGTCTCGATCTACCCCGATCCCCACTTGTCAGGCGTCCACACCGAGCCCTCGCCAGAGCCATCGACCTCATTTGCGCCATGCCCGAACCCGGCCGGTTAGCCAGCACCGCTGATGCCACTGGCCCGGTCAGTCAACCAGCCCCGCCTTGCGCTCGGGATTGATCTCAGCCGTCGATCTGCGTTCGGATGGCTGAAGACGCCACATACCCTTTCGGTTTTCAGCTTTATAAGAAGAACCCTCGACTTTCTAGAAATAGAACCTGCCATCCCTAGAATTTGTAGTCGAGCCCCTGGGATCTTGCAGAAAGAACCCTGAGCTTATATTTAATCACAGAAAAGGTCTAATTTTGTATTTTAAATTCCAAAACTTGTTTATTTCATATCTTGTGCATATGAACTCCAAATTTGGTGGTTCAACTTGCAAAATGTTCATAAAATTATTCTCTATCTATTAAAATTACTATCTTTCACTGCATGCATGTATTAATTTTATGCCTATGCTATAGGTGCATTTAAAGTAAGGGTTGACTATTTAGAAAGAAATTAAAAATGAAAACACTAATGATAATTAAGTGATTAACTTTGAGAAGTTAATATCATGTAATATATGATCCCACCTCTGGAATAACTTTAATTTGGTAATTAGTTCATTAAGGTAAATGAGGTTAAGTTATGTAATCCACTGAGATAAGCACTACTTAGAGAACCACAAACCATTAAGTGTATTTTTTTACCCTAGAACCTGGACTTCACTTTTGTGTTTGTTACTTTTCTATTGAACTTGTGTTCACTTGATTATACATGTTTGGTGTATTGTTACTTTATCATTTCCCAAATCTGTTGAATGTATGATTGCTTTGCGTAGACAACGAGCAATCCATGGTTCCTGAGTGTGTTGCGAGAGACTTTCCTGAGCATCAACCTGGTGAAGGCAATTGTCCTCTTACCCATTATGTCATATTTACTTTATAATTCATTGTCCTGCATTACTTAATTGAAACCTAAGGATTGACTAGTCTGTATTTACCTTGTCCTTAGTTACCTTTTGGGATATTATGGTTAGCTTCATGCTATTGCTCTACTTTAATCAACGAACATAATGAGAATATTTATGATACAATGATGTTATCTTGATTATGATGATGAACTATGATACTTTAAGGGACTCAGGCTATTTTCTGAGTACCTCTCCATAAGGACCTATTCGTTGAGAGACCACCCGGGATAACGGTACAACCATGAGGGTGGAATGGGATGCCCTTAGCTGATTAATTAGAGGAACTTGAGGTGTAGAAGGCTTCGCCATAGGGCCATCAAAGGGGTCCGAACATAGTACTTGCTCTACCGAGGCTGCTTGCCAAGGTTCTTTCGATTTGGTTTTGTTACTCACCCTTCCTGTGGGGAGAAGTACTGTGTTTATCAAACTAGAGAAACCTAACAAGCGGTTATGACCTTTGGGGAATCTTTGTAAAGGCTACATAGTGAATCCCTAGCCATTGACCTCGGTAGTGAAGATTGGGTCTGGACATCCCAAGTTGGGAAGGGATCAAGACTCGTGGGTAAAGTGTGCAACCTCTACAAAGTGTTAGGAACTTGTATATCAATCGTGCTCATGGTTATGAGCAGCCTTGGGATCCTCTTTGATTAGAATAACTTTGGATACTTTATGATGATGATTAATGGCGATGATTATAACTATGGTCTCTGGTATTTCCTCTTGGAGGGAGTACTTTTGGGTAATAACTGGGTTTATTACTAAAACTTGGCTTACTACTAGTAATAAATACCTGACCAACTAAAAGCAACTGCTTTAACCTTAACTCCACATACAGCTAGTACACTTTAGCCAAATAGGACATTTGTTGAGTACATTGATGTGTACTCACCCTTGCTTTAAAACCACCCAACCCCTGGTTGTCCCCATTGCAATCAGTGCTCAGGAGTAGATGAAGGCAACATGGAGGACTTTGAGGAGTTTTAGGACTACGATGAGTTAGTTGTGTTTAGTGGCAACCCCTAGTCAGCTGCCTGTGAAGGCCTTATCTTCTACGTTTCATATTCCGCACTTTGATTATGATAGTGACTATGTTAAGTTAATGACTCTATGGATGTCTTGGCATCTTGATGTAATAAAGTACCCTTTCCGCTATTTATTTTGAGCAATGTGTGATGATGCCCAACTATGTAATCGCTGTGTACGTGAGTTTCTGAAGCTGGCACGTACATGGTTCGCATTCGGTTTACCTTCCAAAACCAAGTGTGACATAATTGGTATCAAAGCCTTGCTGACTATAGGACCGCTAACCTAGACTAGAATGGTCGCTTAAGGAATATAGACCCTATTCTCACCTTGACCTTTGGTGTAACTTCAAAAGCTGGTCACCTTGACCAATTCTATGTTATACTTATATCTATATACTCATCTTAGAAAATTTTTGTCTCATTTTGATTTTGGTTTACTTGCTGGTCATATAGTTCTATTCTCACTCTTGTGCTTACGATATCTTTTGTAGATGGCCCATCTTAGATGCACTGCATGTAAGTCAGTGATCCCTTTCTTGCCCTCTCGCCTTGCGGAGCATCCACTGCACCGCACGGTGACAGGACAGTCAAGCCACCTGGAGAGACTGCACCATCGCCTGCACGAGGAGCAGGAGCGTCGACGCCAGGAGTAGGAGCAGCAGGAAACTTCCCCTCACTTCAGCATTAGGTGGAGTCTAGGAGGCAGCCCTCCCATGTGCCTTAGCTAGAGGTGTCCCCTGCACCACCACAGGGCATCTCCGATGCTGGAGGAGACCCAGACGGAGATGACGACTACGGTGGCAGTTCGAGCCACATCATGGAGCTCTCGGAGGAGTAGAAGCTGGAAGGATGGATCGCCCGAACCATCACTCGTGACATCGCTCGCGGTTGTCATTTCCACGACGCTCTCGACACCTTGCTACGTCGGGCCTTCGATCGACACACTTGGCCCATCGAGTACCACTATGTAGTCTACCAGCATCGTCGTGAGTTATATCCGGACCAATGGGAGACTACCTGCCTAGTGCGCCATCCGGATGATGATCTCTGGGGTGCATAGGCCTATTTAGAGCATTATTCTATCACTGAGCGGGACACTACCGAGGCAGCCATGCAGGATGCTGGACGGCGTGCACTTTCATAGTACTGTTTGTTGTTCAACGGGGTAGCTGACGACCTCGACCTGAAGTACTACCTTCATCATTCGACCGACAGTACCAGAGGTGTGATTGTCTCACCAGTTGGTGAGGGCAATCCCAGATTGAGCAGTATGGTCAACCTGGTCGTCGTGCTCAACACCGAGCTAGACCATGCCCTTGATGAATTAGGCAAGGCTCGGGCGGATATTGAGGAACTATGTGTTGAGCGTGCGGAGCGCCGCCATTAGGAGGATGGTTCTCCTGCCCCTGTCGGGACTCAGCACCCTTACCGCTCACCGCCCCGTGGTCATCATGCTTATGGCACCCTAGACTGTAGGACCAAGATAGACTTGGAGCCCTAGATCGAAAGAGTCGGAGTATGTAATAATGTTGAAATCAGTGTCTTACTCTTAATCAGTCTTAGTAAGTTTTAGTTTGCTTATCATGTGTTTCTATGTTTGTCGTGATGAACTTATGATGAATTTGGAACTTTGTAATTATTGTCACTAAGGTGTGAGCATCCCCTACAACTTGGTGTAGTTATTAATAAAGTTAGTCATTTAGTTGGGCAACCTTTTATTTCCACTTTCCTCTTTATGTGAGAAGCTGTGTTTGGCTGTGTGGAGGGTCAGTGAAGATGCTCATTTGTTCAGTGTTATGAAGACGTCTATATATCTTTGCTTACGTTGAAAGTCTGCAGTGCCAGATCTGATGTGTGTATGCTTTCTATAGATGTCTGACAACATGCGCCGAGGTGGAAGGCGTGCCCAGCAAGTGCAGTAGGCACCTCAGGATGAGGCACCTTTGCAGCAGTTGCCACCAAAACCTCCAATGACAATCGAGCAGATGTTTCTGATGCAGCACCCATGCTGACCCTGAAGCTATAACCTAGGAGGAGTTCAGAGACAACTTTCGTTGGTGCCATGTGCTTGAAGGTTTGACGATAGTAAGGAATGAAGAATTACTGGCATTGAAGCAAGGGCACATGTTTGTCAGTGAGTACAGGGACAAGTTTCTACAACTATCTCTCTACGCACTCGAGGATGTCAACACTGATGCCAAGAGGCAGTACGGGTTTCTGAGAGGTTTGGTTGACCCCCTTCACTACCATCTGATGAATCATACCTTCCCTACCTTCCAACATCTGATTAATAGAGTCATAATGACTGAGAGGAAGCGCCAGGAGATGGAAGATTGAAAGCACAAGATCGGTGGACCACAGGCCGGGAGTAGCAGTCGTCCCCATTTCTTAGGCAATCCACCCCAGCAGTTCAAGCAGAGTCACCCTCAAGGGCACCAGCATCAGCATCAGCATCAACAGTAATTCTAGAGGCAGTTCCCTCAGCAACAGCAGTAGTACCGCTAGGACAACCAACAGGGAGGAAACCAATATCAGCGGTAGAGCAGCTAGGCACCTCGCCTTCCTGCCCCAACCACCAACTAGAGCAACTAGACAGCCCCAGCGCAAGGAGGAGATCATGGATATTTCCACTATGGGGAACAAGGCCACTGAGCGACTCATTGCCTGAAGAAAGCAGCTCAGCAGCAGCCAGCTTCCAACACCCTAGCACGACAAGGAGCACCACAGCAAGCACCAGGAGGCCGTGGCTAGGCCTACAACCATGGAAAGGTGAACCACTTGGAGGCTGAAGCAATCTAGGATGCACCAGATGTGGCAGTAGGTATGTTTCGAGTCGAATCCCATCCAGCAAAATTACTATTTGATACTGGTGCCACACATTGTTTTGTTTCTACATCATGGGTAGAAGCACATAACATCCCTGTAGAACTAGTGATTCCACCTGTAAGAGTTAATTCAGTTGGGGGAAAAGTTCAGTCCGATAAGATGTGCACGAATCTAAGGATTGAAATAAGGGGCATAGATTTTTCGCTAACCTAGTAGTAATGGGTACTCAAGGGTTAGATGTCATCCTAGGGATGAATTGGCTGCACAGAAACCAAGCAACTGGCAGCTGTGACAAGAGGATAGTAAAGTTAGTGTCCCCATCTAGGAAAGAAGTAGTAACTGAATTGTTCATGCCTAATCTAGAAGACGGAGCCTATCACCATATGTCCGTAGATGGTAAGGAGACCAACCTGCTTGAGGCCATCATAGTTGTGTCAGAATTCCTTGACATGTTTCTTGAGGATTTACTAGGCATGCCACCCGAGCATAAAGTTGAGTTTGCCATAGAGCTTGAACCTAGCACCACCCCTATTTCTAAGAGAGATTATAGAGTGTCTGGACCAGAATTGGTAGACCTCAAGAAGCAGATCGATGAACTATAAGAGAGGCTACATCAGACCAAGTACTTCGCCTTGGGTCACTCTAGTTCTGTTTGTGGAGAAGAAAGATGGGACCAAGAGGATGTGCATTGACTGCAGAGCTCTGAATGAAGTCACCATCAAGAACAATTACCCTCTTCCAAGAATAGAAGATTTGCTTGATCAATTGAGAGGAGCCGAAGTGTTCTCAAAGATAGATCTAAGGTTAGGTTATCACTAGCTCAGGGTCCGACCTTCGGATATACCGAAGACAACATTTATCACCAAGTATGGGCTATATGAGTACACAGTCATGTCATTTGGATTAACAAATGCACCAGCTTTCTTTATGTACTTGATGAATAGTGTGTTCATGGACTACCTCGACAAATTCGTAGTGGTATTCATCGATGATATCCTCATATACTCTTAGAATGAGGAAGAACACGAGGAGCATTTGAAGATGGTATTTATTGGTCACTTGTTCTCAAATGCTGTGAATCAAGAACAAGGCAACATGATTGTTAATTATTAGGGACCTTCGTCTTTCGAAGCATTATCTCCCAATGGATATAATGATCATCAAACGAATGTCTTGAAGGGCATGCCTTCATCATTCAACATGTAAACAAGAATGTAAAGAGACGAAGACATTAAGTATATCTCATTATTTCATTCATATTTGCATTCTATAAAACATGTATGAATATCAGCAGAATTCATATTACATTGATACCTTCGGCTTGCTGGAAGGTGAAGACGCGAGAGAGTGATTCAAATCAGCATGAACAGTACGGTGCTACTGTTCATCTATTTATAGGCACGGGACGCAGCCCGGGTAAAAGTACATTTATGTCCCCAATATTAACTTATGATCGTAATACAAGTCATTAAGGACTAAGTAGTCTTTTTCCCCTTCGGTCAGCATCATCATCATACTTCATCTCAGTTATGAGCCGAAGCTGCCAATCTGGCAATAGCTTCGGCGTTCTTATCATCTTTAGATCTGTCTTCATCTTGTATGCCTTCATCATGAGGAAGAGGCTTGCATCCTAAAGACGAAGCTCCCTGTAATAGCTTACGCTGAAAACACATGGTTAATTATGTTTTTGAGGACCTTCGGAAGAGGAAGGCCCCCAACAGTAGCCCCCCGCAGTATTAATTTGTTTTATTGTGACAAATTCTGAATGCAACGTGAATGAAGGCCTTTAGCCGAAGGTCCAAAAAATGCCTTCCCTTCGCTAGAATAGCGAATCATTCTGAACCATGGGACCCACCTAGTAAGTATATATATAGAAGGTTGTGTCACAAATATTTTTCGTGCCATCTAGCTTTCGTGCTGCAGTTGTTATTTAGTTTTCTTGTTCTCTGAGTTCAATTGTTTGCGAGCTTCGGCTTTCTGTCGTGACCATCATCGAAATGGTTGAAGACAAGAAAAGCATTGATCCCACACTCGCTGGCTTCTACGAAACCATGGAAATGACTAATGTAGAGAAGATCACCAACGAAATATTAGTTGGGCTATCTGGTGATTCAAGCGACAATTGAAAGTTTCGATATTGAGTGTAAGAATGAGAATGTCGAAGATCGGCCGTGGAGACCAAGCCACGTTGTTTTTGGGAAATCCACAATCAAACAAGGTCAAATTGAAGTGATGAAAGGCAAATACTTTCATGATGTATCTATAATGAGGGCTGGAGGAGAAGACATTGTTCCCCTTCTAGAAAGTGATGAAGTGGTAGTCTTCAGAAGCTTCATGAAAGCTAGGCTTCGTTTTCCGCTGCACAAGATGCTGGTCGAGGTTTTGAAGATGTTTGAAATATACCTTCATCAGATTACCCTCGAAGCTCTTATTAGAGTGGGAGTTTTTATCTGGGCCATGAGGAGCCAATGGCTGGAGTCAGATGAAAGATGCTTCCGCAATATTCATGAGCTATCCTATCAGACGAAGGCAACCGGGAAGGAGCAGTATCATAACAATTTTGGTTGTTACAGCTTCATGCCTCGATCTGAGGCGGATTACCCTGTGCCCACATTTCGTAAGAAGTGGCCGAGTTCTTGGATGAAGGAATGGTTTTACATGAAGAATGACTTGAGTCAAAGGGAAGATGTAAAAGGAATTATCCAACGTCCTGTATGGTCTTGCTTCGGCATTAGAAGGCCATCCACTGCACTTGGAAAAGATGTGCAAGCGTGCCAAGCTGCTTTCAACACAATGTGCACATATATTGGCACAAGAGACTTAATTCAAGAGCATATTGCTTACAAAGTATGGCCTCTTGCAAGCGAATGGGAAATACCGAAGGAAGCCACCGCTGGTTCCAACTAGGGTGGCCTGGTTTATCTGAAGTATACTTTTCGATTCAAAAACCAGTTTGATGAGCCAAATGATGATTGGTTGAATGCTATAGAGGCAACAAGTGATGAGATACTTGGAGCGTACTTGAAGGAAGAAGATGAAGCTATGACGGTTTCCTTCGGCGCTCACGGCAAGAAGAGGTTGAATAGAGTGTTTGATGTTATTGGGTTCATTTACCTAGACTACTGCTATCCCGTCCAGAAACAAGGGAGAAAAAGGAAGGTCGCTGCTTCGGCATCTGCTAGCGCGCCAAAAACAAAGAAAATCAAGGTCTTGACATGCAGACCTAGGCGCATCGAGATGGCCGATGTGCCGAAACTATTTGAAAGGGCGGAAACTACCCGCCCAATTATAGAGACTGCTTATGCTATGCCTGTTGAGGTCATTGCAGACCCGGTTAGAGTGGCGGAATCAGAACAGGTAGCAGAGAAGGTATTGGAACAGCCTAAGATGATGATGGTAACAACGCTGCCGAAGGTGTCAGTTGCTACAGGAACTCCGAGGAAAAGGAGGATGGCTAGTGTTTTAGGGTCCGCAAAAACGCCGCCTCCTTCTGCCGAAGTTTCTGGCAGCAAAACTGAAGATGTCACAAAGATGATCACCGCCAGCACCTCTACTCATGCCGAGGCGGGACCTTTGGATACTGCACCAGAAAATCTTGCGGAAGAGAGCCTTTGAGAGAATCCCTTGGCACCTGCTCCCGAAGAACCTTCCAGCAGTGATTTGAATTTCGTTGTGCGACATGCTTCGGGAAAACAACTATTAGAAGAGCAAGTTGTCGAAACTAAGCATTATGCTAAAGAGCTGAAGTACCCCCATGGATCCTTGGTATATGGAGGAGATAATGATGATGATTTCCTCTATTGTCTACCTGACGGTAAGGAGATCAAAGTTTGACGTGAAATGATGGATCACATGGGGTATCTAAAGCTCGAACTCGGCTTGTTTGCGATGACCAAAGATCAGCTTGCAGATAGTCTTGCCTACAACAGCCTGAAGATGCGTATACTTTGATTTATCATTCTACAATTTGTGTTACGATAAACTATTTTTGTGGTTTTTCTTATCGTCGTTACGTGTTCACTCTTCGTTTTCTAGGGCTTGATTTTAAGCAAGGCTTTGAAGGTCCAAAAAGATGTGGAGGATGAGAGCTGCTGAATAGCACTTGGAAACCTTCGTTCGGAGGTTATTACATTAAGAAACGAAGCTCTTGAGAAGGATAAAATATTACTCTGTTTAGTGGAAAGATTGAAATCTAGCGAAGCTAGGATTTGCTCTCAAGCCAAAGCTCATGAAGCCGAGCTTCAAGAACTAAAGAGGAGAGTTACCGAAGCAACTGAGAACTTCGAAGTTGAAGTGGTGAAGCGCGAAATATGTGAAATTGAAAGATCAAGAGCGCAAAAGGATGTCGATGAGCTTCGTGCCACCAAGAAAAATGTTATGAAATATTCATGGAATGCGCTAAAATTTAAAGAACAACTTTTCTATGGTTGGAGCCTATTCCTCCGAGCCGAAATTTATTCGTGGAAATCCTGATGAAGTCATTCAATGGATAAATGGCGAAGTCGAAGCTTTCGAAGAAGTTCTTAGTGATCGAGGAGACTTTTGTGCCTTTGCTGGTGCCAGTGGGGCTACATCCATCTTGGAGAAGCCTGGTTGCGATCATGCTAAGGTTGTAGTTTAGCCAAACTTCGCCTTCTCAGCTGATGATATTAGAAACCCTTCAGCCGAAGCTACTACCCTAGGTGGGAAATTTTATTCTGAAGTATGTTTGAAGGGTGGACGAGAAATCGCCGATGAAGCCATCAAAAGAAATGAGAAGGAATCTCATGATGCTTCAGAAGAAGCAAAAAGAGCTGAAGAAGCTGCCGAGCGGGCTAGACTTATATGTATGCATTTTTAACTAATTTTCGTAAATTTTTCAGCTTCGACACTGATAGATATTTGTGCCTCAATGAAGCTGAGCTCTCTCCTCCTCCCGAACCATACAACCCTGAAGCTAACCCATCCATCAAAGAGACGATGGATATAATTAAAATTGCTAATGACACTATTAACGAAGCTGCCGACAAGCTTCTGAACTAAGCTGCCGATAAAGTCCTTAGGGAAGATTAAAACTTTGTATTTTTGCTATTTTAATGTGCTTGAACATGATCCTTAGTTTTGTAAGAGACATTTGTAAACAATTTGTCTGTATATTGATGTAATATATTTCTTTATGAAGCGTGGAACCTTCGTACATACTGTTTTTGAGCTGGCGACGAAAAAACACCTTTCCTTATTTTCACGCTTCAAAAAGAAATCCTCTTTCTTGCCGAAGCTACTGTATGATGTTTGCTTCTTGCTGTAGACATTGCGTAGGAATAGTATTGTCGGAAGTCCAAACTTCGCATAGCAGTATTGTCATAAGCATGAATCATGCATCTTTAATACTCTTTCATGAGTCTTTGTCAAAGCTGATAGAGGAATCCTTGTTTTTGCACTACTTTTGTTCATGCAGAATGATGTATGATGTGATGCCATGATGCAATATGATGTGATGGCATGATGCAAATGATGTTGGCGCACGAAACATAAAAGATAAGACTCTGCATCCCCTTAGGAATGACTTTGGAGTCTCTTCACCTTTGACTTAGGTTGTATTTTAGCTCTGCATTCCCTTAGGAACGACTTTAGAGCTAAGCTCTGCATCCCCTTAGGAACGAATTTGGAGCTTCTTCACCTTTCACTTATTTGGTAACTTAGCTCTACATTCCCTTATGAACGACTATGGAGCTTCTAGATCCTTTTTTGTTACACTCGATGGTGTAACCAGACTTTTTACATCAAGTTGAAGGTTAAACCTCCTTGTATTGTCTTTTGAGGAGAAAATAAAAAGGCAAAAAGGTAAAAATACATTGGATTAGGACACTCTTTGGTCGTAGCGTTGTGCCACCTTTAGTAGATATGCCTTGACTCAGGCACAGTGTTGTTGACTGTGCAAGCTTTGGACTCCTCCCGAATGTCGCACTGTTGCTGAGCCTAGCGATGCCCTTCTTGCTGTTGGTTATGGACCAAGGTAGGCACCAGTGGTGGCAGTGGTGGCAACTTAGCCCAGGAGGCTTGAGAGTGACTCGCCGAAGCAACGGACATTGTAGGTTGTTTATTGCCCACATACTCAGGGATATATGGAGAATAGCATGAAGCAGTATGCAAGACCTACTTCGGCTGGTTCTGTCGTGCATCAGCTTCAGTGATTTGCTTCTGCTTTTGGATCGTGACTTGGCACGTCCTTATCATGTGTCCCTTATCTTCCCCATAGAATAAGCAGAACAGTCTCCTGGGCTGATTACCATACCTTCCTCTGAAGCTTCTCCCCCCTCTACCTCTCAGGGCTGGTGGCCTGTAGGAAGTTTGCTGCATTCCAAAGATTGTGAGCTTTGTTGATGGCCTATAGGAAGTTTGCTGCATTCCCAAAGATTTGTGTTGGGATTGTGGATCGTTCTGACATGCCTGGGGTGAAGTCTTCCTCTGAAGCCCCTAGTCATCTCAGAATACATGTACGCTTCCTCCCTTCTCTGGCGGAAATCATACTCAGCTCAGATGTATTCATCCATCTTCTGGAGAAGCTTCTCCAAGGTCTGTGGTGGCTTCCTTGCAAAATATTATGTTGTGGGTCCTGGTCAGAGCCCCTTCATCATGGCCTCGATGACGATTTCATCAGGCACCGTTGGCGCCTAGGCTCTTAGCCGCAAGAACCTTCGGACATATACCTGCATGTACTCCTCATGGTCTTGCGTGCACTGGAACAAAGCTTGAGTAGTCATTGGCTTTGTTTGGAAGCCCTGGAAGCTTGTGAGTAGCATATCCTTTAGCTTCTACCATGATGTAATTGTTCCTAGCTGAAGAGAAGAATACCAAGTCTTAGCCACGCTCCTGACTGCCATGATGAAGGACTTAGCCATGACAGTAGTGTTGCCACCATATGATGATATGGTTGCTTCATAGCTCGTGAGGAATTGCTTTGGGTCAAAGTGCCCATCATACATGGGGAGCTGTGGTGGCTTGTATGAAGGTAGCCATAGGGTAGCCTGCAACTCTGCTATCATGGGAGAAGCATCATCAAAAGCAAAATTACCATGGTACAGATCATCATACCATCCATCATCGTTGACTGAAGTTTCTTGACGAAGCTCTCTATGTTGAGGCCCTCGTCCTTTATCGTCCTGCGCGAGGTGGCGCATTCTTCAGCTGCTTCGTCGATCTTCCTTTGAAGTTCGGTTAACCGAAGCATCTTTTCTCTTTTCCTCTACACCTAGTGATGTATAGCTTCTAAATCCCTGATCTCCTGGTCCAACTCTTCCTCCTGAGGTGTTGGGCTAGTAGCCATTCTCTTCTGGCTCCTAGCCTCTCTTAGTGAGAGCGTCTCCTGATTGGTGTCCAGTGGCTGCAGAGCAGCCCCTAGCGTTGTTGTCTTCTTCGGCGGCATGACGAAGGCTAGCATTTGCCAAAGGTCGTGGAAGTGAGTTCACCGGAGGTGGGAGCCAATGTTGGTCACTTGTTCTCAAATGCTGTGAATCAAGAACAAGGAAACACAATTGTTAATTATTAGGGACCTTCGTCTTCCAAAGCATTATCTCCCCATAGATATAATGATCATCAGACGAAGGTCTTGAAGGACATGCCTTCATCATTCAATATGTAAATAAGAATGTAAAGAGACGAAGACATTAAGTATATCTTGTTAATTCATTCATATTTCCATTCTATAAAACATGTATGAATATCAACAAAATTCATATTACATTGATACCTTCGGCTTGCTCGAAGGTGAAGACGCGAGAGAGTGATTGCAAATCAGCGTGAATAGTACGGTGCTACTGTTCATCTATTTATAAGCACGGGACGCAGCCCGGGAAAAAGTACATTTATGTTCCCAGTATTCACTTATGATCATAATACAAGTCATTAAAGACTAAGTAGTATTTTTCCCCTTCTGCCAGCATCATCATCATACTTCATCTCCGTTATGAGCCGAAGCTGTCAATCTGGCGATAGCTTCGGCGTTTATTCTTATCATCTTTAGATATGTCTTCATCTCATATGCCTTCATCACGAGGAAGAGGCTTCCATCCTAAAGACGAAGCTCCCTGTAATAGCTTATGCTGAAAACACATGGTTAATTATGTTTTTGAGGACCTTCGAAGAGGAAGGACCCCAACAGTATTGCAACGGTTACGGGAGCATCAGTTGTATGCCAAGCTGAGCCAATGCGAGTTCTGGATCAGCGAAGTTCTATTCTTAGGTCACATCATAAACTGAGATGGATTAGTTGTGGATTCGAAGAAGGTAGCAGATATTCTCAACCCGCCCCGGGCCCCACCTGTCAGGCGTCCGCGTCGAGCCCTCGCCCGAGCTGTCGACCTCGTTTGCGCCTCGCTCGAGCCCGGCCAGTCAGCCAGCCCTGCCCCAGCGCCGCTGACGCCCCTGGCCCACCTGTCAGCCCCCGCGAGCGCGCTCGCGCTCGGGACTGATCTTGGTCGTCGATCTGTGATCGGATGGCTGAAGACGTCGAGTACCCCTTCGGTTTGCAGCTTTATAAGAAGAACCCTCGGCTTCCGAGAAATAAAACCCGTCATCCCTGAAATTTGCAGCCGAGCCCCTGGGATCTTGCAGAAATAACCCTGAGCTTATATTTAATCACAGAAATAGGTCTAATTTTATATTTTAAATTCCAAAACTTGTTTATTTCATATATTTTTCATATGAACTCCAAATTGGGTGGTTCAACTTGCAAAATGTTCAAACAATTATTCTCTATCTATTAAAATTACTATCCTTCACTGCTTGCATGTATTAATTTTATTCGTAGGCTATAGGTGCATTTAAATGCATGATTGCTTTGCGTAGACAACGAGCAATCTATGGTTCCTCAGTGTGTTGCCGGAGACTTCCCTAAGCAGCAACCTGGTGAAGGCAAGTGTCCTCTTACCCATTATGTCCTATTTAGTTTATAATTCACTGTCCCGCATTACTTAATTGAAACCTAAGGATTGACTAGTATGTATTTACCTTGTCCTAAATTACCTTTTGGGTTATTAGGGTTAGCTTCATGCTATTGCTTTACTATTATCAGCGAACATGATAAGAATATTTATGATACGATGATGTTATCTTGATTATGATGATGAACTATGATACTTTAGGGGACTCAGGCTATTTCCTGAGTACCTCTCCGTAAGGACCTGTTCGTTTAGAGACCACCCAGGATAACAGTACAACCATGAGGGTGGAATTGGACGCCCTTAGCTAAATAATTAGAGGAACTTGAGGTATAGTCGGCTTCGCCGTAGGGCCGTCAATGGGGTCCAGGCACAATACTTGCTTTGCCGAGGCTGGTTGCCGAGGTTCTTTCGATTTGGTTTTGTTTTTCACCCTTCCTGTGGGGAGAAGTACTGTGTTTATCAAACTAGAGAAACCTAACGGGAGGCTATGACCTCTTGGGAATCTTTGTAAAGTCTACGTAGTGAATTCCTGGCCATTCACCTCGGCAGTGAAGATTGGGTGTGGACAACCTAGGCTGAGAAGGGATCACGACTCGTGGGTAAAGTGTGCAACCTCTGCAGAGTGTTAGAAACTGGTATATCAATCGTGCTCACGGTTAAGAGCAGCCTTGGGATCCTCTTTGATTAGAATAACTTTGGATACTTTATGATGATGATTAATGGCGATGATTATAACTATGGTATCTGGTATTTCTTCTTGGAGGGAGTACTTTTGGGTAATAATTGGGTTTATTACTAAAACTTGGCTTACTACTAGTAATAAATACCTGACCAACTAAAAGCAACTGCTTTAAATTTAACTCCACATACAGCTAGTTCACTTTAGCCAAACGGGACATTTGCTGAGTATGTTGATGTGTACTCACTCTTGCTTTAAAAACCACCCAACCCCAGTTTGTCCCCATTGCAATCAGTGATCAGGACGAGATGAAGGCAACATGGAGGACATTGAGGAGTTTCAGGACTACGATGAATTCTAGTTGTGTTTAGTGGCAACCCCTAGTCAGCTGCCTATTAAGGCCTTATCTTCTACGTTTCGTATTCCGCACTTTGATTATGATAGTGACTATGTTAAGTTAATGACTCTGTGGATGTCTTGGACATCTTGATGTAATAAAGTACCCTTTCTGCTATTTATTTTGAGCAATGTGTGATGATGTCCAACTATGTAATCGTTGTGTACTTGAGTTTCTGATCCTGGCACATACATGTTTCACATTCGGTTTACCTTATAAAACCGGGTTGGACACATCTTACGTGTAAAATCATGGATAATCTAGATCAAATGTTTATTATTAAGGCAGAGCTTCTTGACAAAAACTCACTATCATGTTAGTGTTTTATTAAATTTATGCAATAATTGATGTATGTGTTTTGTATATGTGGCTATATTCATTATCATATATTTTAATATAGACATAAAAAGAGCTAAAACGAAAACTATTTTAGGACGAAGGGTTATGATTTCAAATATACAAGTCGATCAACAAATATTCGGGCAATGCAAAACGTAGTGCTGTAATCGGATCGAATACGGACGTATATCAATGAAATCATATTTGTTTTCATATTTTTATTCGGATTCGAACATGGATAGCTTCGAATACGGATACAAATATGGATGTTCTCGAATACAAATACAGATAGTCATAAGTCGAATACGAAACTAGTCGGACACGGATAGTGTCGGTAACGAATTTTTTGTCGGATATCGTGCAAGACACCATTCCACACATATCATAGTTGTCATCATTTAGCCCCACCTTTAGTCCAAACATTTTTTAGGATTATATGTGGACATATGCTATGCCTCCATAAAATTTCATGAATTTCTAAGGCTATTTTGAGTATTATTAATTTCTTTATGTAGAAAATTGTTAAATTGAATTAAATTCATAAAATATTCTAGCATCGACCGAAAATTGCAAATAAGTTATCTAGACTAATAAATATCCTACAAGAATATAACGTCAAGTTCCGACATGAAAATGATAAAAGTGAAGTATTGTTTATGTTGAAACGTAGATGTTTATGGTGGTTTCACATGTAACTCATACAAAAAAGTGGAAATAAAATGAAATAATTACTGACATCTTGTGAATTTTATGGTTCAAACATTTTTGAGGATGCTATATGGACATATGTTGCCCCTATGCCAAATTTCATGAATTTCTGAGACTATTTGTGTATTATTATTTTTTGCAGAAAACATCAAAATGCATTTAAATCCATAAAATATTCTAGTATCGACCGAAAATTGCAAATAAGTTACCAAGACTAATAAACATTCCATAAGAAGATAACCTCAAGTCCCTACGTGAAAATGATAAAGCGAAGTAAAGATTATGTTGAAACTTGGATACTTAACCTAATTTCACGTGTAACTCACACAACAAATGGAAGTGAAATGAAAAGAATCACTAGCATCCTATGGACTTTATGGCCCAAATATTTTTTAGAATTTTATGTAGACAAATGTTAACCATCCGTCAAATTTTATGAATTTATGAGGCTATTTGTGTATTATTAATTTCTTTCTACAAAAAGTCATCAAAATGCAATTAAATTCATAAAATAATCTAGTGTCTACCGAAAATTGCAAATAAGTTACCAGGACTAATAAATATTCTATTAAAGATAATATTAAGTCCCTATATGAAAATGATAAAGCAAAGTATTGATTATATTGAAACTTGGATACTTATGGTGATTTCACATGTAACTCACGTAATAAGTGGAAGTGAAATGAAAGAATCACTAGCACATTATGAAATTTATTGCCCAAACATTTTTTAGAATTCTACGTGGACATATGTTACCCCTCAGTCAAATTTCAAGAATTTTTAGGCTATTTGTGTATTATTATTTTCTTTCGGTAGAAAATCATCAAAATGCAATTAAATCCATAAAATATTCTACTGTCGACCGAAAATTGCAAATAAGTTACCAAAACTAATAAACATCATATAAGAAGATAACCTCAAGTCCTCATGTGAAAATGATAAAGTGAATTATTTATTATGTTAAAAATTTAGATACTCAAGGTGATTTCACATGTAACCTACGCAATAATAAATTGAATTGAAAGGAACGCTGACAATCTTTAGATTTTATGACCCAAACATTTTTGAGGATGCTATATGGGCATATATTGCCCCTACGTCAAATTTCATGAATTTCTGAGACTATTTGTGTAATAATAATAATAATAATATTATTATTATTATTATATTATTATTATATTATTATTATATTATTATTATTATTATTATAATACTATTATTATTACTATTATTATTATTATTTCTACATAAAATTATCTAAATGCAATTAAATTTATAAAATATTCCACTATCGATTGAAATTTGCAAATAGGTTACTAGTAAAAAAACATTTAGAAGAACATAACCTCAAGTTTCCATATGAAAATGATAAAGTAAAGTATTGATTATGTTGAAACTTTGATATTTAGGGCGATTCCACATGTAACTATCCAAATATCTGAAATCTGGTAAGAAATATGGGAAGATGTTCGGATATCCGAAATCTGAAATCCGGACAGGTATCCGAGAAGATATCTGTTGGGGACCTTCGGCGTCCGAAGGTCCTCAAAAACAGGATTTAACAGTATTCCTGCAGTACAATGTGTAAACAGGTACCCTCGGACTAAAGTCGGCAGTGCAGTGGACCGGAATAATACGAAGGTTGACTCAGAGACGAAGGTGCGAGCAGGAAAGCTTCGGCGCGACAGCAAAGAATGGAACCGACTTAAAGATGAAAAGGCTATTCAGACCTCAATAGACTACTATAGAGTTATTATCAAATGTAAAGGGCATGAATGTAATTTTGTAAGGGCTGTGTCCCGTGTCTATAAATAGGTGAACAGTATCCCCGTACTGTTCACGCTGACTGGGCATTCACTTTTCGCCTCACGCTTGTACTGTCATTTCCTTCCAATTGAAGGTACACTTGTAATTCAATAATATCTTTGTTTATGCTCAATAATAATAAATGATTGTTCACGTTTTCTTTTACATTCTTTATATTTCACCCTTCGTTATTGTTTGATGAATTGATGAAGGTATGACCTTCATCGCCTTCGTCCGCAAGTCATTATCTCCTAAGGGAAATAATACTTCGGAGGACGAAGGATATTAACGATTAACATTTTCTATGTTGCCTTGTTCTTAACTCTTAGCATTTGAGAACAAGTCCCCAACATTGGCGCCCACCTCCGGTGAACTCACTTCCATTTCTTGAGCTTTTCAACATCTTCGGCAAGCATCACCTTCGTCATGCCGCCGAAGAAGGCTTCAGCACCAGGGGCTGGCACGCTGCAGCCGCTGGACCCCAATCAAGACGTCCTTTCTCTTAGAGAAGCACGGAGCCAGAAGAGGAAGGCTACCAGTCCAACACCTCCGGAGGATGATCTAGATCAGGAGATTCAAAATCTGGAAATCCTTCAGCAGCAGGTTCAACGCAAGAAGGAAAAGATGGCCAGGGTAGCTGAATTGCAGAGGCAGATAGACGAAGCCTCTGAAGAAGTTCGTCATCTTGCTCAGGGCGAGCAACATCGAAGGCCTCAGCATCAAGATTTTCATCAGGAGGGTTTTCCCAACGAAGATGATTGGTATGACAATTTCCATCATGGGAATTTTGTTTTTGACGATGCTTCTCCCCTGTCCGCTGAGCTGCAGGCTACACCTTGGCCCCCGTCCTACAAGCCGCCTCAGCTCCCTGTATTCGATGGCCACTCAGACCCGAAGCAGTTTTTGATGAGCTACGAAGCAACAGTGTCTTCGTATGGTGGCAATGCTTCAGTCATGGCCAAATCTTTCGTTATGGCTGTCAGAAGTGTTGCTCAAACCTGGTATTCCTCCCTTCGACCAGGAACAATCACTTCATGGCAGAAGCTGAAGGATTTGTTGTTAACCAGCTTTCAAGGATTTCAGACGAAGCCGGTCACTGCTCAGGCTCTGTTCCAGTGCACTCAGGACCACGAAGAATACCTTCAGGCATATGTCCGAAGGTTCTTGCGTCTGAGGGCACAGGCACCAACGGTGCCCAATGAAATTGTCATCGAGGCCATGATCAAGGGGCTTCGGCCAGGTCCGTCAGCTCAGTACTTCGCCAGGAAGCCTCCTCAAACTCTGGAGAAGCTTCTCCAGAAAATGGATGAATACATTCGGGCCGACAATGATTTTCGCCAAAGAAGGGAGGAGGCTTTCAGGTTTTCTGAAATGACCAGGGGCTTCGGAGGGAAGTTTTACCCGAGGCATGTGAGATCAATTCACAATTCTACACAAAATGATGACAGAGGAAGCCAACAGCAAAGGCCACAATGCTCCTCACAGGCTTCTGGACAACAGCAAAGCTCCTTCCGGCCACCAGCTCCAAGAGGCAGAGGCGCCAGGGGCTTCGGAGGAAGATTTAGCGATCAGCCGAGAAGAATCTTTTGCTTATTCTGCGGTGAGAATAAAGGCCATACTACCAGGATGTGTCATGTTACTATACAGAAGCAAAAGGAAATAGCTGAAGCAGCAGCACAACAAGCCCAGCCGAAGCAGGTCATGCATACAGCTTCGTATCATTCGCCCTACATCCCAGAATATGTGGGCAATCATCCTGCAGCCTCTGCCGCTTCGGCAAGTCAGCCTCAAGCTTCCTGGCAACAGCCTCCGCCTCCACCTCCGTTGCAACAAGGCCAGCAGCCAGAAGGGAGCCAATATGCTCCGCATCAAAGGGACTTCAGAGAACAGTCCGAAGCTCGCACGGTCAACAGCACTGTGCCAGAATCAAAGCACATCTATTGACAAATATCCTACCTTAATAGCAATCTTTTTCATTCAGTTTTATTTTCTGTAATAAAGGACATTGTCTAGGTTTCATGTAATTAGTTTCGTTGATTCCTACAAGAAAAATATGTTTTCTTCACAGGTTTGTGATAATAAAAAGGACCTTCGGACTATCGAAAATTCTTCGAAGCAACAAAAAGTCGTTCTAAGGAACGCAGAGTAAGTTTGACGAAGTCACAAAAAGTCGTTCCGAAGGGAGCGCAGTGTAAGTTTTCTGCTCCAAAGTCGTTCCAAAAGGAATGCAGAGCATACAACGAAAAGTCAACGCTGATACCGCCTAAGTAAAAGGCGAAGAAGCTCCAAAGACGTTCCTAAGGGAATGCAGAGCTTATACCGCCTAAGTAAAAGGCGAAGAAGCTCCAAAGACGTTCCTAAGGGAATGCAGAGCTTACAGCGAAGAATCAGCGCTGATGCAAAAATATTGTGTGGGGATATGTGTGTATCTTTCGGAACAAATGTCATCTACGTAACATAACATCATCACATCATTTTGCATAGCATAAGCATCATACATCATGTTGCATATGACACAAGAAGGGGACACAATATTGATCTTCGGAAGTATGCTTAGAGTGAAAATCGTGTTGTCACAAGGAGACACAATCTTCATCTTCGGATTATAGCTTCGGAGAATGTTTTCACGAAGCTTGATATTCTTCATCTGAGTACTATGGACATTGTTGTGATACATAAAAAATTTTTCTTCACGAAGCATGAAAAGAAGGGAAGGTGTTTTTTCGCCAAAGACTCAAAAAAGGTACGTATGTAAAGTTTCATGCATCGTAAAGAATTGAACCATAAAGAAAAATAAAACAAATATGTTACATACAGGATTACAAGATATTACACATGTTACATTTAAAATATTTTTACAATAGCATCTAGTCTTCCCTAAGTACCACTTCTGCAGCTTCGTTCAGCAGTCGATCGACAACTTCATCCATAATAGCTTCAGCCATCTTTTTAATCTCATCGTCACCCTTAGGCCGTGCACCCGGAGATACTTCAGTAGGATCTGAGGAAGGACAGGACACGGCTACTTTGCTATTACAAATTGCAAATAAATCTTAAAGCCCAAGATTACAACACGATAAAAACTATTATTTAATACCTATCTGACCTTCGGCCTCTGCACTCTTTTCAGCAGCCTCAGCTACTTCTCTAGCATCATGGATGCCCTTTTCACTTCTTCGAATAATTTCTCCGGCCATTTCTCGGCCACCGTTATCCCAGATATCGGTAAAAAACTTTCCACCAATTATGCTAGCTTCGGCCGAGGGATCTCTTGTATCTTCAAAGGACAAGGCAGCTTCGGACTGTGCTAAAATTTTTACATGTTCGCAGCCCTTCTTCTCTAAGATGGTGGCAATCCCTCTGGCGCCAGAGAAGGCACATATATCTCCTCGGCTATTTAAAATTTCTTCGAAGGCTTCAGCTTCGTGGTCAATCCATTCAATGACACCTTCGGGATTGCCTCTCGAAAAGTTTTCCTCACTTGAGAATGCGCCAACCTTGGCGAAGCTAGCCTTTAATTTCTTAACACAATCTATAGATTTGTTGTAGCATCTCTTTTTGGATGAACGAAGCTCTTCAACAGTCACTTCTAGGTGATCTGCCCATTGATCGCTGAGTTCACGCTTTGTTTCTTCCAATATGCGTTCTTCCTTGGCTCTGGCCAGTTGTTTCCGAAGGTCTTCAATTTCGCGTTTCTGAGCTTCAGCTTGACTTTTAAAAGCAGCTTCGTCTTCCTTTATTTTATTTATCAATGAGTATAATATTTTATCTTTTTCGAGACCTTCGTTCCTCAGTTCAATCACTTCGGAACGAAGGTTGCTCAGGGCTATAGTACACCCTTCGTCTTCGGCATCTTTCTGTGCCCTGAGGGCATTGCTAAGTATCAAGCCCTGCAAAAAGACATATGTGTGCGTCAATAGGTTTTGTCAAACGAAATTTTTTTTTATTTATTTGTCGCACCTTTAAACTATTGTAAGCCAGGCTGTCGGCCAGATCGTTCTTCGACAGCACCGAAAGTCCGTCTTCTAAAGTTGGGAATCCGAAGCTTCTGCTCATCTCCCGACAGACAGAAATTTCCTTGCTGTCGGGGAGACAATACAAGAAATCTTCTTCTCCACTGCCATTAAATATCAACGCCCCCTTTGGATATTTCAACTTTTGGGCATAATGCTGGGCCTCTTGTTCTTCTTTTTCTGATAATTTTTTCCCCGAAGCATGACGAAAAATATAATCACGAATTTTGGGGGATGCTTCGGGGGTAACAACACCAGTTTCTTCAACAAAAGTTGGCTTTGTTATTTTTTCTGCCTCACTTTCCAACGTTTTTGCCTTTGCGGGCTCTGAGGGCCCAGCTTCGGCTTCAATTTCTTGCTCTGGAGCTGTAGAACCAGAAATTTCAGCTGTTGTTTCAGAAGTAACAGCAGTCTTCTTCGGAGGTGTGCTCGAAGATTTGATCGTCTCTAGTACATCTAGCACATTAGCCATTCTCTTTCTCTTCGGAGTTACGGTTGGCACTTTTTCATTTTTTGCTGTCTCAGTAATTACTGTAGGACTCAAAACTTCTGATGTTTTGGAACCCTCAGTTGCTTCTTTTACCTCTTCCATTTTTTCTGTAAATGGCACCTCGGCCTTCTCTTTCGTTTCCGGTAACAAAATCTTTGATTGCTCCAATTTTGTCTTTGTTGGCACTTCGGCCGTTTCTATGACTTCTGGCAGAAAAGTTGGCTCGGCTGGTTTTTCAGCTTCGGTGGCCGAAGGAGTTTCTCCGGTAAACTCAGGCACTGAAGCTGGTTCAATATAGCGCGGCCGATGCGTAAGAATCTTTATCTTCTTCCTTTTCGGTTCTGGCTCGCTAGGAGCAGCCACAGTTTCTTCCTTTGCAGAGGTTGTGTTTTTTCTCTTCTGCCTTCGGGTGGGATAGCAATAGTCAGGGTAGACAAACCCGATGGCATCAAATACCCGATTCAGCCTTTTCTTTTTTCGGCCTCCGAAGGCTGCTGACATTGCAGTGTTCTCGGCCTTCGAATATGCCCCAAGCAGTTCATCACTTAATGTTTCAATGTTTTTCAACCAGTCGTCATCGGGTTCAACAAATTTATCCCCGTATTTGAATGTGTATTTTAGTCTGACCAGTCCGCCTTCGTCGGACTCCTTGATGGTCTCCTTCGGCATTTCCCACTTTCCTGCAAGTGGCCACACCCTGAAGGCAATGTGTTCTTGAATCAAGTCCCTTGTCCCAATAAAAGAGCAGACTACGCCGAAGGCTCTTTGGCATTCCTCGGCTGCTTCATCCATTTTAACCTTCGGCCTTCGAAGTCCGAAGCGTTGCCAGATGGGGCGCATAATGATACTCTTGACATCTTCTTGCGTTGTCAGGTCATTCTTTACATAGAACCATTCAGTCATCCAGGCTCCGGGCCATCTTTTCCGAAAAGTCGGCACAGGGCAGCTTGACCCGGAGCGGGCAACGAAGCTGTAGCACCCAAAGTTGTTGTGATATTGTTCTTTCCCCCAGGGCTTCGTCTCATATAACAACTCATGAATGTTGCAAAAGCTTTTGGCATCTGGTTCTAAACCTTGGCTTCTCGCAGCCCAGACAAACATCCCCATTCTTAGGATAGCTTCGGGAGTAATTTGATGAAGGTAGATTTGAAATGTTTTCAGAACTTCAACAACAAAGTTGCTCAGGGGGAATCGAAGCCCAGCCTTGAGAAAGCTTCGGAAGATTACGACTTCATCTTCTTCGGGGGTGGGAGAAGTTTTTTCTCCATCATCAGCTCTCACAATAGATATATCTTGAAAATATCGGCCCCTCATATTATCAATATGACTCTGCTTAATGGTGGTTTTCCCGAAAACCGCGTGACTTGGCCGCCATGGCCGATCTTCGGACTCTTCCCCACCACTTTCTACATCGTAACTGTCGCTGTCACCAGTATCTTCAGACAAGCCTTCCAGTATCTCCTTGGTAATTTTTTCCGTATTGGTCTCCGCCATCGCTATAAGGAACCCCAGGTTCTTCTCTTCAGAGAGACTCAGCTTCATCTCGGGACCGGCCTTTTTGTCTTCAGACATCTTCGGAAATGCTAAAAATTGTTTTCAGTGCCGAAGCTTCAAAACTAAAAGCTCAGTAAATTTTTGCGCGCAAGAGATAAAATTGAGTAAGCAGGGGCAGATGGCAAGTGCACGTACCAAAATGAGTTTGCGGTATGGCCGTATTTATACGCTCGGTGCGTTGAAAGCTGAAAGACCCCACTTGTCATTGAATGTTGCTATTCTAGCAAAGGGAAGGTGTTTTTTCGGACCTTCGGCGAAAAGCCTTCGTCCATATCGCAATCTAAATTTATTATTTCGAACAAATTAATATTGCGAGGGGCTACTGTTGGGGACCTTCGGCGTCCGAAGGTCCTCAAAAACAGGATTTAACAGTATTCCTGCAGTACAATGTGTAAACAGGTACCCTCGGACTAAAGTCGGCAGTGCAGTGGACCGGAATAATACGAAGGTTGACTCAGAGACGAAGGTGCGAGCAGGAAAGCTTCGGCGCGACAGCAAAGAATGGAACCGACTTAAAGATGAAAAGGCTATTCAGACCTCAATAGACTACTATAGAGTTATTATCAAATGTAAAGGGCATGAATGTAATTTTGTAAGGGCTGTGTCCCGTGTCTATAAATAGGTGAACAGTATCCCCGTACTGTTCACGCTGACTGGGCATTCACTTTTCGCCTCACGCTTGTACTGTCATTTCCTTCCAATTGAAGGTACACTTGTAATTCAATAATATCTTTGTTTATGCTCAATAATAATAAATGATTGTTCACGTTTTCTTTTACATTCTTTATATTTCACCCTTCGTTATTGTTTGATGAATTGATGAAGGTATGACCTTCATCGCCTTCGTCCGCAAGTCATTATCTTCTAAGGGAAATAATACTTCGGAGGACGAAGGATATTAACGATTAACATTTTCTATGTTGCCTTGTTCTTAACTCTTAGCATTTGAGAACAAGTCCCCAACAATATCAAGATATCCGATCACCGACGGATATCAGTCATCTCATATCTGTATCCGATATCCGAACAGTACTATCCGAACCCGAATCCGAAATCCGAAAATTCCGCAGATATCCGAAAAACTATCCAGCCGGATAATTAGTTTGTTCAAACAGTTGGATACTCGAATAATATATGTACCGTTTACACCCCTAGCAAAAAGTTATGTTGTTAGTAGACTCTTTTGTTAGGGCGGGTGTATTGCTACGTGCGCGAGACGTTTAGTTTGCCTCTTTGGCTCGGGTGATTCTATCCGACCTGGCACAGTGCCACATAGTTAACCCCGTCCGTCAGCATGATGTCACCCTCTTCATCAGCCGAACCTGTTCGCCATGGTCTGCCACTCTGCCGTACGGCTCACGAGGCAGAATTATGTACGATTAGTATCAATCAATTCTTTAGACCCCATGGTGTAAACTCGTGAGGTACACGCACAAAGGACACCACGACCACTAGGCTGTGTATATGGAGAGAGACGTTGAAAGTCTTTAGCAGATCAATCAAACCAATTCGGGTGTGGACCTTGCTATACTTAGGCCTAGCTCTAGATTATTATGGATTGAAATTAAATCCATGTCACAATTTATACCTCAAAATAATACAAGTCTACTTAAAAAATTATTCGGTTAGACCCATCATAGATTATAACCCAAGGATTTGGAATTTTTTAAACTATGCAATAGATTATATCCATAACTTATTAGTTATAGAACAAATCCATAAAAATATTGCACAAGTTTATATTATAATCTGTAGATCAAAAGAATAAATAGCTAGCTTTGAGAGATACATGAATTAAATAATAGATTTAATCCCACTATAGGATTGAGTGTGAGGTATGGATCCACCTAATTCAGACTTATATTAAATCTATGGTGAAATTTTATTCCATGTAACCGAACACGGTCTTATTGGTCTTAGTAATTTTATTACTTTCTCCATGATCCTGTAGAGATTAAAAAGGTTTTGATCACGTGTGCCAAATTCAATTCATGCATACCAATCTTTTTAGGCTCGTTTGGTTTGAGGGACTAAAGATTAGTCCATCTATTTTAGTTCTATTTAGTCCCTAAATTATCAAACGGTGAGACTAAAATAGGGACTAAACTGTTTTAGTCACTAGTCCCTCAAGAGGTGACTAAAAGAGACTAAACCATATAAATTCCACTTGTTGGCACTCCTTTATTTCAGTTGCGCTAATAGCGGAAGAATGTTAAGAGTATTTTAGTCACCTTATGATTCATTTAATGCATTTTGAATACTTTTAGTCACTAAAACAAAACATGGCACAGACTAAATTTTAGTCTCCTAACTAAACTTTAGTCCCTGAACTAAAGTAACCAAACGGGCCCTTACCCAAACCGTGTTCGAGGAGCCAGTCAACAGGACCCGGGGAGGGAGGCAGATGTTAGGTGACGTCGCACAGTGAGGAGCCAGGCGAGCAGGTAGCTGCCGGTGCGATGTGGCTAGCCATATAGTCCGTTTGTTTCAGTTTTTTTCTAACGAACTGAGAATGGTTAAATAGACAGCCTTGAGCACGCCTCTCCTCGCTACAGCTCTGTTGTCGTGCGCTATCCACGCTGTCGTTCGCCTAGTCATCGTCTACATTGCGTCGACAAGTCCACGATCCTCTCCGTAGCTCATGTCGTCGCGACGCCGCACCCTCTCCTCCCTCCACTCGCTAGCCTTTCTCCCAGCTCGCCTCCCATCCCTTGTTCTCTGTTCGTTGCACGCAGCTCTACTCACTCGTCGTCGTCGTGCGCCGCTTCTCTGTTATGTCGCCCTATTGCTCTCCTGCTTCTCTGTTATGTCCTGCTGTTCACGCCATAATGTTGCTGACTCTCGCCGCCTGTGTTGTACCTGTTGCCGATTACCTACCCGCGCTGAAGTTCATCGTAGATCTGCTCGTCGGAGTCTGCGTCTAGTGTGTCGCGACATCGACAAAGCCCCACGACCACCGTTCCCTGCTCCCCTACACGCCAAAGTCGAGAGGTAGAAGAGGACACTAAAATTACAAGCTACCCCTCCAAGTATATGTTTAATCGTGCATAGATCTTGCGACAATTTTTCTATTTTAAAATATGTATTTGAGACTCAATAAATTAAATATTGATTTGTTAACTTCGTAATTTGTGATACACATTTGAAATTAGTGTTTGAAATAATCTACATGTTTTCAAAAATGTTGGGATCATGCTTCGTCGCCGAAGGTCCTGCAGAAAGAGACAGCTTCGGCTGAAGCTGCTCGTACGTGACGCCGAAGGCACCATTCATGAAGCTTCGGGATTACAGCATATCCGAAGATGAAGGGTCGAACCGACTTAAAGATACAATGACCTTTTAGTCCATAAAGGTCTGAGTCAATGTTGTAAACTTTTATGAGGGGCATGATTGTAATTCCTCACAGGCTGTGTCCTGTGCCTATAAATAGTGAACAGTATTCCTTTACTGTTCACGCATTCCTGTAATTGCAATCGCATCACTCGGAAATTATTCTTTGCCAAGGCAGAGGTATAAATGTATCTAATATTATATTTGAATACATCAAGTTTATATAATATGTAAATGATGTTGTTTACTTATAATTTACTTGTCTTTAATGCTTTATATCTCGCATTATTTTATATAATCTCTGAGAGTTCAATTACGAAGATTCAACCTTCGTAATTGTATCATTTTAACCTTCGTCCGAAGTTCATTAAATCCTTGAGGAAATAATGCTTCAGCGGGCGAAGGGCATTAACATTTAACATTTTATGTTGCCTTGTTCTTAATTCATAGCATTTGAGAACAAGTCCCCAACATTGGCGCCCACCTCCGGTGAACTCACTTCCACTTTTCTGAGCTGATGGCTTCGTTCAACATTCAAGACGGAGCTGCTTCGGCTCCGAAGTTGGTACTCCCGATAACAGGCGGTTCATGTTCAGAGCCAGCCAACAAGAAGCAGAAGAAGGAGGCACAGAGAAGGGTACAGCATGTCGGGGTGCAAGGACCCTTCATCAAGTCAAGATGGTCTCACATTCCTATTACCTTCTCCCAAGAGGATCTTCAACTCAAGGATTACCCACACAACGATGCTATGGTTATCTCTTGTGTTATCAAAGGATTTCTGGTCCACAATGTTTTGGTTGATACAGGCAGTGCAACTGATATCATATTTGCTAAGGCCTTCAGACAGATGCAAGAGCCCGAAGATAAAATTCTTGATGCCACACATCCCCTTTGCGGCTTCGGAGGAAGGCAGATTGTAGCACTCGGCAAAATCTCAATGTCAGTGGCCTTCGGATTTATCAACAACACAAGGACTGAACAAGTTGTGTTTGATATTGTTGACATGGAATACCCTTACAATGCAATCATTAGTCGTGGTACTCTTAATGCCTTCGAAGCAATTCTGCATCCAGCTTATCTTTGCATGAAGATACCTTCGGACCAAGGGCCCATTGCTATTCATGGAAGTCAAGAAGCTGCTAGAAGGGCCGAAGGAAATTGGACAGACTCAAAAGCAATCCATAATATAGATGGAACTGAAGCTTGTGAGCAATACAAGTTCAGAAGGGAAAAAGCTGCTTCGGCTGACCAGCCGAAACCCATGCTCTTATGTGAGGATATAGCAGAGCAGAAGGTGCTATTGGGATCTCAATTGTCCAAAGAGCAGGAGAAAACCTTGATAAGGTTTTTGTTCAACAATAAAGATGTTTTTGCTTGGTCAGCTAATGGTCTTTGTGGAGTTAACAGGGATGTTATTGAGCACTCGCTCAATGTTGATCCATCCTTCAGACCCAGGAAACAGAGGCTTTGGAAGATGTCTGATGACAAGGCCGAAGGTGCTCGGAATGAAGTGAAAAGACTCATCAGTGTCGGAGTTATTAGAGAGGTAAAATACCCAGAATGGTTGGCTAACACTGTTATGGTGAAGAAGGACAATGGTAAATGGAGAATGTGTATCGATTTTACTGACCTCAATAAGGCCTGTCCGAAGGACGAGTTTCCATTGCCAAGGATAGATTCTTTAGTCGATGCAGCAGCTTCATCAGAGCTTATGAGTTTGCTGGATTGCTATTCAGGCTATCATCAAATCTGGATGAAGAAGGAGGATGAACCGAAAACCAGCTTCATAACCCCTAGTGGGACATATTGCTACCTTCGGATGCCCGAGGGGCTTAAAAATGCTGGAGGAAGCTTCAGCAGAATGACAGCGAAGGTTCTCCATTCTCAGATAGGCAGGAATGTACTAACTTATGTTGATGATATCATTATAAAAAGCACGAAGCAAGATAACCACATTGCTGATTTACAGGAGACCTTCGCTAATTTTAGACAGGCTGGTCTAAAGCTGAATCTAGAAAAATGTGTCTTCGGAGTAAAGAAGGGGAAATTTCTTGGTTGCCTAGTTTCAACAAAGAGAATTGAGGCCAACCCAAGTAAAATCGAAGCTATACTTCGAATGGAACCACCAAGTACAAAAAAGGGGGCTCAAAGATTGACAGGAAGGCTGGCATCTCTCAACAGATTCATATCCAGATCAGCAGAGAGAAACTTACCATTCTTCGAAGTGCTGAAGTCAGCCGAAGTCTTTCAATGGGGACCAATCCAGCAGAAAGCCTTCGAAGAGCTGAAGCAGTATTTGATAGATCTAACAACATTAACTCCACCTACGCCAGGGGCTCCTTTGTTATTATATGTGGCAGCTTCGCACTCAGCGGTAAGTGCAGCACTTGTCCAGGAGAAGCTTGAAGGCCAAGTTAAGAGGCAGGCCCCAATATATTTTGTATCTGAGGTTCTTAGTTTATCAAAGAAAAATTATACAGAATTGGAGAAGGTACTGTATGCTGTTTTGATGGCCTCCAGGAAGCTTCGGCACTATTTTCAAGCTTACAACATAATTGTTCCTTCTTCACAACCTCTGAAGGATATTATGAGAAACCGAGAAGCTACTGGAAGGATTGGAAAATGGGCTGCAGAGCTCAATGAATTTTGTATTGATTATGTTCATAGATCTTCGATTCAGTCCCAGGCGTTAGCAGACTTCATTGCTGACTGGACGCCAGGGGCTCAGGAGGAAGAAACAAATAAAGATGTCGAAGCATGTATAGTGTTTTGCGATGGGTCTTGGGGAACCTTCGGAGCAGGAGCGGCTGCTGTGTTGGTTTCAGCTTCCAAAGTTAAAACTTGTTATGCGGCAAGACTTGATTTTAGTTGCACAAATAACATCGCTGAGTATGAAGCTCTGCTCTTGGGTCTTCGGAAGTTAAAGGCAATGGGAATCAGAAGGGCCATTCTTAAAACTGATTCTCAAGTTATCTCTGGTCATATTGACAAGAGCTATAAAGCAAGAGACCCGAAGCTTGAAAAGTATCTAGATACAGTCCGAAGGATTGAGGCTTCCTTCGAAGGTTTCTCTGTCAAAAATATTCCTCGTGGAGAAAATGAATACGCTGATCTATTGGCTAAGTCAGTAGCCTAGGGGCTGCCTATACCTTCGGAAGTATTTTTTGAAACAATAAAAGCACCTTCGGTCGAGCTTCTTGAAAGAGCAATCCTTCACATATCCCCTGTTTATAGTGAAGATTGGAGAACTGAGATCATCTCTTTCCTTTAGGGTAATTTTATTTCAGACGACGAAGCTTATAACAGGAGAATAGAAGCAAGAGCTCGACCATATGTCATAATAGAAGGGGAGTTATACAAGCGTGGGGTCTGTTCCCCATTGCTCAAGTGTTTATCCAGATCCGAAGGTATAGAATTAATGAAGGAAATACATGCAGGCCTGTGTGGATCTCACATTGGATCTAGGCCCTTGCTTGGGAAAGTTTTTCGCCAAGGATTTTATTGGCCAAAGGCAGCTTCAGATGCAGCGGATTTAGTCCAAAAGTGCGAAGGTTGTCAGAAATGTGCAAGAGATCAAAAACAACCTTCGTCTTTAACTCAATTAATACAACCCACTTGGCCGTTGCAAAGGTGGGGCATTGATTTGCTAGGCCAAATGAATTGAGGCAAAGCCCTTAGCCACAATAACTTCATTTACTATTCAAAAGTTTTTCTGGCAAAACATTGTTTGTCGCTTCGGAGTGCCGAAGGCTATTACTGTGGATAATGGGACACAATTTGATTATGAAGCATTCAGAGAATTTTGTGATCAAATTGGCACGAAGATCCATTTTGCATCAGTCCGACACCCAGAGTCAAATGGACTTGTCGAAAGAGCTAATGGGATCATAATGACAGGCATAATGAAGTCAATCTTCAATCAGCCTAGGGGAAAATGGCCAGACGAGTTAATCAAAGTGGTGTGGAGTCATAACACAACCATGTCAAGGTCAACAGGCTTTACACCCTTTAAACTATTGTTCGGTGACGATGCAATAACCCCAGAAGAGGCCAAAGCAGGATCAATAAGGACAGTAGCTTCTCCAGAAAGCAAAGACGAAGTTGATTGCTCTGTAGAAAAAGATGCTATTGAAGGGATCAGACTTCAAGCTGTGGAAAACATCAATAAATATCAAGCTGAAACAATAAAATGGCATGACAGAAAGGTCAAGCTGAAGAACATTGAACCAGGACACTTGGTACTTCGAAGGGTAGCCAACCCTGAGACGGTAGGCAAATTACAGCTGAAGTGGGAAGGTCCCTTTTTGGTAGTATCTTCGTCAAGACCCGGTTCCTACAGATTGAAGGATATGGACGGCAACGACATTCCTAGATCATGGAATGCGGATGAGCTTCGGCGATATTATGTTTAGCTTGATGTAATTTTTTATATTCCTTTTTGTGGCACCCTTTTCCTTTCCAAAGGGGGAGAAAGGTTTTTAATGGGGCCACAACATGTAATTTTCTTTATTTCAATTTTATGAGAATGATATCCCCCAAAAAATGTAAATGTAAATACAAAAGAAAAAAGAAAAGGAAACAGGGAGAAGCTCAAAAGTCGTTCCTAAGGAATGCAGAGCTTACAGCGAAAAATAAGCGCTGATTCCGCTGAAAGTAAAAGGCGAAGAAGCTCCTAAGGGAGGCTTACAGCGAAAAATAAGCACTGATTCCGCTGAAAGTAAAAGGCGAAGAAGCTCCTAAGGGAGGCTTACAACGAAAAATAAGCGCGGATTCCGCTGAAAGTAAAAGGCGAAGAAGCTCCTAAGGGAGGCTTACAGCGAAAAGTCAACGCTGAAGGACTATGATTATGGTTTTTTGAATATGTGTTTTGATATTCATTTGCGCAATACATCTCATCATGTCATTTGCATTCATAAACATGCATTTAGACATATAGAATCATCATTATACCGCACAAAAAACACAGATGCTTCGGCAATGAGGAGAAACTCGAAGGAAAATTTTTATGCTTCGTTGTGTACGAAAAGAAGGGAAGGTGTTTTTTCGCCTTCGGCTCAAAAGAGAAGTTTCGTCCACAGCAAAGCAGATTGTACACAGATAGCAGAAACAAAATATATTACAAGGTATGTACAAATTTACATAAGTTGTTCCGTAACTATATTACAAAAGTTTCTCCAGAATTTTTGCAGGAAAGTATATTGTAAACAACTATCCAGCTTCAGGATAGGCTTCGTCAAACTTCACCTTCGTCAATCTTCAGCTTCGTCATCCTGCGTATATCAAACAGCAGAATAAGAAAGGTGCAAATTTCAAGGAGAAGGTAAAAATAACAAACATAAGTTTCTTACCGGCTTAAGATGACTTCGAGCTTCGTCACCTGCCATTTTTCGCCCGCCACTTACCCAGATCTGGGTCATGAATCTATTTCCAATGCTTCGGGCTAGGCTTGGGATATCTATCAGATCTGATGCAGACAAGTTGAAGTTTGGTCTGTTCACAATATTTCCATGCGTGCAGCCAGCCTTCAGAAAAGCGGCGGCTGTGCCCCGGGAAGCTACCAGGGCGCAGAAGTCGGCATGCCCACCAATGACTTCGTCAAGGGCATCAACCTCGCCTTCAATATATTCTAATGTGCCGGACAGATTTTCAGCTGAAGGTGTAAATTTTGCAGAGCTGGCTCCGACAGAATGAAACACACCCTTCAGACGCTGCACGCATCGGCTGCCGAAGCTTAAGCATTTCTCTTGAAGATCTTTAAAGGATTTCTGCAAATTTGAATTTTTATCCACCTCAGTTTTCAGCCTTGCTTCAAGATATTTCTTTTCTTGCTCAAATTTTTCCGACTGTTGGAGCAGTTCATTCTTTAAGTTGCTATTCTCATTTTGGACTTCAGCCAATGAACCCTCCATGGTCTGAATAACAAAATCTTTCTTCTCTAATGCACCTTCGTGCTCTTTAACCATGATTTCAAGGTCTTGGATGGTGAAGTCTTTCTTTTTCAGATTAGCTTCGTAATTTTCAACTTTTTCAGCTAAATCTTGGATGACGGCCTTGTTCTTCTCTTCTTCGAGATCTTGTTGTATTTTTAGAACCTTACTTAATAATATGCTCTGTCGAAACGATTTTCGTCAGAAAATGACCTAAAAGATAATAATAATAGTAATAAAATAACAAAAATATTTGTTACCTTGAAATTAGCATAAAGCAAGCTTCTGGCGATATGGTGTCGTTGGTAACGGCAGAGGTTCGCTTCTATCTTCGGCAAGCCAATGTTCTTGCAGAGAGTTCTAACAATTTTAGCTTCGCTGCGGTTTCGAAGGCACCTCAATTTTCCTTCGTTAACCCCACCGAATAGTGTAGCCCCTGGCTTATATCCGCAGGCTATGGCACATTTTTTAAGCTCTGCCTTTTCAGCGTCCGTCAGTCCTTGCCCAAGTAAATCTTGAAATTCAAAATCTTCTTCCTCCAAAATGTCTTCAGCTTGTTTTTTCCCCTTTTCAGTAGCTATGCTTGCCGCAGCCACAACAGATTCTTCCTCAGTCATTTTTAGGAGTATGTTATCGATAACTTCAAGTGTCTCTTCCAGGTTCGGATCTTCTGTGGCCCCGATTTCAGCCCCGGCAGCTTCGGCTGCGCCAGTTTCACCTTCGAAGATTTCCGCTCTAGTGGATTCGGCTGCGGCGCCTTTAGCTTCGGTAGTTTCCGCAGTCTGTTCAATGGCAATTTTTGATGCCGGTGTTGGTGATGGTGTCCCATGAATTACATCTGCTATTTGAATAATCCTTCGTTTTTTCGGCAGTGCAGGACCTTCGTCTGCCGAAGCTGCCTTGTCCTTCTGAAAAAACTTCGTCAGTTCCAGTGCCAGCGGACTTAGCCTGATAGGCAAGGGTTCAGTCATTACCTTCATGATCTCTTCTACTTCAACAGCAGAAGGCGTTGCAGGAGTATCTTCTTCTCGAACCAGCGTTTCCGGTTCTGGAGATGCACTTTTTCTCTTTCTTGTAGTGGCCACCTTCGGCTCAGGGTTTAACTCTTCAGGGCTAAGTTTTTTAGAATCTTTCTTTTTCTTTTTGGCTACCTTGGCGACCACTTCGTCAGTAGCGCTGGCAATTCTTTTTCGCTTCGGGCCTCCAGCATCTCCGCCCAGTCGACCATAATCAGCATATTCAAATCCTATAGCATCAAGCACCCTGTTCAGCCTTCGCTTCGGCCGAGTGCCGAAGGCTGCTGTCATCAGTTGGTCCTCTTTTTTGGAGTAATTTCCAAGAATTTCATTACTCATTATTTCAATTGTATCGAGCCATTCTTGGCAGGGTGCTTTAAAATATTTTTTAAACTTATAATAATAGGGTAGTCGGACAAGCTCCCCTTCTTTCTTTTCTCCTTTAAGCTTCGGCATAGTCCACTCCTTCATAGTTGGAAATACTCTGAAGGCCAGAAATTCCTGCACTAAATCTCTAGTGCCAATGTGTTCTGCAATAATTTTGAATTCAGCTAGTGCGATCCAAGTTAGACCTTCAGCTGTCATTCTGCAACGGGGTCTTGTTTCTCCGAAGATCAGTTCAAGAGGGCTCTGTACTAGCTTCTCTTTGTCTTCGTCAACTTTGACATAAAACCATTCTGACTTCCAGCCTGCCGGCCATTTGCTCCGGTAGCTAATCACAGGAAATTTTGTGGTTTTCCGATAGGCAAAATTATAGCAACCAAAATTTTCATGCAATCCATCTTTTCTGGCCTTAGTCTGGTAATGCAGCTCATGAACTCGACAAAAGCTGTCGGCAAACGGCTCCACCGCCTGGCTTCGGAGAGCCCAGATATAAACGCTAAGCCTGACAATGGCGTTAGGAGTCAGTTGATGAAAATAGATCCCAAACTTTTGCAGCACATCAGAAATCATTCTATTCAAAGGAAATCTCAACCCAGCTTTCAGAAAACTCTTGAAAATAACTATTTCATCTTTTTCTGGCTTCGGGGTAGTTTCCTCCCCCCCAAAGCGAAGCAGCTTCTTCTCATTTTCACTGAAATAGCCCGACTTCACCATTTTGGAGAAATCAGCCTTGGAGATAATCGACTTTCCGAAGTCCAAATGGCTAGGCTTGCTCGGTACTGCAATATGATAATCATCGTCAGAATCAGCTCCCTCAATATCTCCTTGTTCTGTTTCGGCAGCAGCTTGTTCTGTTTCGGCAGCAGCGTGTTCTGTATCGACAACAGTCTGTTCTGTCTTGGCAGTGGGGATTCCTTCCGAGGTCACCAATCCGGATCGTTGCATTGCTTCGGAGATAGGAACAGTCTCCGCTCCTTCGGCTTCGCCTCCCTCACGCTCAACTCTAGCGGTAGAGTGCACTCTGGCCATTTAATTTTGAATTTCTTGAAAGATTTCTTGGGAACTAAATAACTTCTTCTCCCGAAGCTTTTCTTCTGACGAAGTAGGCACTAAACTAGAGCTTTGTCTAAATGCGAGAGTCAAGCTTCGGCTATGGTTAAAAATTTTGGCAGCAAAACAGTACAATAGCAATGAATGCTGTGGTAACTTCACACCTACCTGTCTGTTTATATATTGCTGCAGGTAAGAAGGTGAATCGTCAGGATTTTTACACTAGGCAAACAGCTGCTCGCACCCGCTGTGCGGTGGGCCGCAAAGACCAAATAGTAAACCTGCAGGGTGGGACCGCTACGCGCTCGGAAACTGTATCGTTTCTCGACAACGAGCTCAGTGAAGGTGTTTTTCGGACCTTCGACTTCCTGAAGCCTAAGAGACTTTTTTCACGGATCAAGCTCGTTACGAAAAACGATCTAGCACCGTGAAGGGGCTACTGTTGGGACCATGCTTCGTCGCCGAAGGTCCTGCAGAAAGAGACAGCTTCGGCTGAAGCTGCTCGTACGTGACGCCGAAGGCACCATTCATGAAGCTTCGGTATTACAGCATATCTGAAGATGAAGGGTCGAACCGACTTAAAGATAGAATGACCTTTTAGTCTATAAAGGTCTGAGTCAATGTTGTAAACTTTTATGAGGGGCATGATTGTAATTCCTCACAGGCTGTGTCCTGTGCCTATAAATAGTGAACAGTATTCCTTTACTGTTCACGCATTCGTGTAATTGCAATCGCATCACTCGGAAATTATTCTTTGCCAAGGCAGAGGTATAAATGTATCTAATATTATATTTGAATACATCAAGTTTATATAATATGTAAATGATGTTGTTTACTTATAATTTACTTGTCTTTAATGCTTTATATCTCGCATTATTTTATATAATCTCTGAGAGTTCAATTACGAAGATTCAACCTTCGTAATTGTATCGTTTTAACCTTCGTCCGAAGTTCATTAAATCCTTGAGGAAATAATGCTTCAGCGGGCAAAGGGCATTAACATTTAACATTTTATGTTGCCTTGTTCTTAATTCATAGCATTTGAGAACAAGTCCCCAACAAAAAATAAGTTTGAATTATGTTTGTTATAATTGATTTATGTGTAACTTTTCTAATTAGGAAATTAAAAGAAAAAGTAGATCACATTTTTCTTAGTTAATTAGTAGAAAGACATTTATTTAATTATATTTCATCCTAATATGTGAACTAGACTTATATACAAGTTTTATATGTTCCATGCATATTTATATTGTTTATTGACACTCAAAGAAATAGAATTTTCTAATAAAGTTAAAATGGCTTAATTATGTGCTCATACCTTCATAATAAAGAAAATGATAGTTTATATTGTTGAACATAGTTTTCTTATTAATGAATTAGATCATTTGTTCTTAATTTGAAATGACTTAATTAGTTTCCTAGGCATGATTAATCCATACATCAAATTGAGTCTATATTATTTATATATATCACTTAGCTTTTCCTAAATAATAAAATCAAGAAATTAGTGTTCATGTTATTTTTATAATTAAAATGTTAGTTTATATATTGACCTTGAATGTTGTTTTCTTAGTAAAATATAGGCCATGTGCTTACTTATAGAAATAAATATGATTGCTTACTTATCTCAAAATGTGAATTTGTTCAAACTTTTGTAATTAGACATAATAACCATGTAATATTCCGAATATATCTTTCTCAATTAAAACATAGACTTTGTGATGTCCTAGTTAATCTAATGAAGAATTACTTGTTTCATCATCTTTTGCACAAAATCTATTTAGGCCTATAACCTTAAATTTTCATAAGTAAATGGCTAATAATGTTCATTATTGTGTTTTATAATCTTTTGAAACAACAACCTTAGATTTATAACATATATCTTTTCGAAAAGGTTAAAAAGGTTTAATAATGTGTTTTATCATCTTATGAACCCTTAATCTTAGACATACCACATATTACTTTTATAAAATATTAAAATGATATACCTAATAATTATATATCTATAATTAAGATATTTTCAAGCTTAGGTCTTGTTTTATAAAATATGAACCAAATCTTTTTCAAAAGAGCTCCTTCTTGTTATAACCATTACTTGTTATGTTTTTTGAAAAGCAAATGCTCTTTTTGTTATGCTTTCTTTTAACTTTGTCTATGGTGAATGTTATATGTTATTGAGTGTTGTTTGTTTCTTCTTGTTTATTATGTGATGTTTAGAGATTGATCTGATAGTTAAGAATCAAGATCTGTTCCCTGGAAGGATCTCAAGTTTTTTATAAGCAAGGCAAGTGGACTTCTGCCCCTGCATATTCTATTTGAACATAATCAACACATGATATCTAAGATTTATATTTATTCTATGCATAATTTGATGGGTTACCTATTCAAATACACCTACCCTTTCCAACCCTACTCCTTGATCAAACATGGGTATTGTACTCTACTAGCTATGCTATTGCTACAACTTTAACTTTATGCAGTCACTCATGTTTATGATATTATTGTTCCAAAGATCATGTTACCGTTATCATTGCTATTGTGGATGCCTCGTTGATTAAACAAGATCATATGAGTTAATTGGAACATGAGTGACCACCCAAGAAAACAGTGCAATCATGAGAACTATCATGGCTCTAGTGTTGGCTAAATAACTAGGGAAGTCTTATGTTGGGTGTTGGTCTTGGTCGATTGGAACAGGGCATCTGCTATGCTCTTATATTCTAGCTCAGTAGATTTGATACAGGCATAGTTCCCATGCTTTTCCCTACAGAATGGGTATAAGGTTAGGTTACATCATATGACTCTATGTAGTGGTCATTTCCAACATTCACATAGTGAGGACTCTAGGGAAATCCTCATAGTGAGATCATAGCCCCTCACCTCGGAAGTGAATATGGGACATGCAAACCCGGGCTAGAAGGGAATCACGACTCATGGGTAAAGTTGTGCCACCTCTACAGAGTGTAAAACTGATATATCAGTCGTGCTCATGGTTATAAGCAGCATGTACCCTCACATGCACTACACGACGATTGATCTTTAGCGACCCTTATTAGGTACCAACTGTTGTTTGCTAAAAGTTATGGACCGATGGTTGGTCGCTAAATACGTTTGTAGCCACGGTCTGTTGGTTGTTAAAAGTCTAGAAATTTAACAACTTGCAGTGGGTCAGCAACAGATGGTCGATCGCTAAAAAGATGTTGGTCGCTAAAGCCTTTAGCGACGACACCTACAGCGACCATCCTTATGGGTCGCTAAAGGTTTTTAGCGACCAACCGTAGGTCGTTGAAGGCGCTTTTAGCAACCAACCGTAGGTTGCTATAAGTGAACCGTCATGTAGTGAAGGTAATTGAACTTAAAGATGGAAATAAATCATGCTCTATTTTGCTCAAGTGGATTGAGCTTATGCTGGTGATTATTTATGCTGATGGTATATATATATATGCTGATGAATATTGCTTATGCTTAATATAGATTTGGCATATACTTAGTAATCAGATGTTGATAATGAAATGTTGACAAAATAAAATGCTAACCGCATTGAACCTTAGCCTTACCTTGTTAACCTTGCATATTCCTCCCATTTGTTGAGCCCCCACTGTAAGTGAGCTCACCCCTTGCTTAATTTTGATCAGAAGTTTGCATATGAAGATTATGATTGTCAACTTGATGGATTGTAACACCCTAAATTTGGGGGTATAAAATTTCTTTCTCATTATCATCCAAATTCAGGTGTTACTCTTCTCTCTATCACTCTAGTTTCTATCTATCTCTAGATTCTCTCTCTCTCTTTCTTTCCCTTTTGAGTAGAGTTAGCTTAATTAGGAGAGATTAATTATTTATTTTTGCCAAAACATTGTGAGCCACGACATGTTGCACCATGCTGAGCTTAAATATTCTTTGAATTGTTGCACATGTTTGAATTAGTTTGAATTTGAAACTTGATTTGAATTTAAATTGAAAACCCTAGAGAAAAAGAAATGGAAAAGCAAATAGAAATTCCAGGAAAAAGGAAAAGGCCAAAGCAACCTAGCCGGCCTAACTCGGCCCAGCCAGGTCGCGCGCCCGTGCCGCTTGACAGGTGGGTTCCACCTATCAGCGACGATTCCCTTCCCTGCGCGCTCTCTCTCCCTCTCTCTGCTCAGTGGGGCCGGGCTGTCGGCGCCAGTTGCCTCCGCTCGCGCATCCCTCTCCCCCTCTGCCTCATGGGGCCGCCTCGTCAGCGCATCGAACCGTTACCCCCGTGCGACCGCCCTCTCTCTCTGCGCCGTGGGACCACCCTGTTAGCTCCGTCTTCCCCGCGCCCGCGGTGGACCAACACACGTGCACTCGCGCACGCATGCCAAGATCTCCGGCCACGTCGCCCGCCCACGCACCCCAGCTCCTTTTTGAGCACCACTCGCGCCCGCACTCGCTCCCCCGTCCCATTTCGCACAGCTTCGCCCTCTCTCGCGCTCTGCCCACGCCGCTCGGCCTCGCCGGAGACCCTTGCCCGTCGTGCCAGTCGTCCAGTCCGCCGGAAGCCGCGCCAGACAACCCCGAGCTCCGCCCCGAGGTGAGGCACCCGTTCCCATGCTCGGTTTTCCCAATTGTGCTTCATTGTTGGCCAATTTTGGCTTCGTCGGAGGTTGGTCATGGCGGTCCGCCGCACCTGCGCGGTGCCTGCCAAATTGGCCTAGTCCAAAGCCCTCATGTCGGCCCCTAGTGTTCCCCTTGCCCTGCTGAAGTTAGTCCAGGCCTTAGCGCGCCTCAGACCCCGTCCCCGTGGCCGAAATCCCTCACCGGAGTTACCCCGACCTGTCTAGAGTCTCCCTTCAGCCATTCTCCCCTCTCTGACCCCGGTATCGCAGCCACAACCCTACCAGTGTGTTCGTTGTGCCTTACCCTTCGCTTTTGGCCAGCTTCGGCGACCCCGGAGCCGCCAGAGCTCGCACCCGCCCCAACTCCGGCGACCTCACCACTGCGAGAAGGAGGGGCGCCGCTGCAGCCATTAACCCCTCCCTGGTTTTGATCTCCCCCGTCCGATCTCTATTGCACGGCCCAGATCACGGGATATTGCTTCGCGCACGTGCGCCCCGCGTCCGGACCCGCCTATCAGCGCCTGTGCCGCTGGCGCTGGGCCCAACCAGTCAGTCCGCCCCCTTCTCGGTCGCTGACACCGACGGCCTGCCTGTCAGTGCTTGCTCGCCCGCGCCCTCGCCCGTCGATCTAATCTCGGCCGTTGGTTTTAGATCTGACGGTTGAGTGGATCTCGTACCCCTTCGTGTGGTTATTTTGCGTAAGAAACTCTCGTTTGTTGGGAATCAACCCGCCGTCCGTGGTTTTTGCGCGCAGGCCCCTGTAATCTTGCAGATTGAACCCTGGGCTTTTAAATAATTACAGAATTAGGCCTATTTTCATATTTTAAATTCCCAAACTTGTTTATTTCATATCTTTTGCATATGAACTCCAAATTTAGTGATTCAAATTGCAAAATATTCATAGGAATATTCTCTGTTTAAATAAATTAGTTCCATTTACTACCTACACACTATAATTTTTATGGTTAACTATGAACTAGTATATGTGAAGATTTATTCATTTAATAAAATAAATAAAAGGGAAACCCTAGAGACTAAAGTATACTTAATCTTGTAGGATTAATAGTGTGTAGTACATGAATTTATCTTTGGTTTAATTTTTATGTCTCATTGAAAGTAATTAACTTAGATTATGTAATCATGGACAATACTTAGGGAATAATTAACTACTAAATGAGAATTAGTTCACCCTATAATTTGATTTCCCTTTTGGGTCTATGATTTTCTTTTGAGATGTGTTCCCATGTTTGTACATGATTGATGTGTTGTTTATTTGTCATTTACCAAATGTATTGAATGCATGATCGCTTTTTTTAGACAACGAGCAGTCTGTGGTTCCTAAGTGTGTTGCTGAAGATCTTCCTGAGCAACAACCTGGTGAAGGCAAGTGTCCTCAGACCTACCATGTCCTATTTACTTTATGAATCCCTGTCCCTCATTACATTATTTAAAACTTAAGGATTGACTAGTCTGTATTTACCTTCTTCTTCTTTACCTTTTGGGTTATTCTGATTAGCATTATGCTATTGCTTTAACTTAATCAATGAACATGATGTGAATATTTATGATACGATGATGTTCCTGTGATACTTTAGGGGACTCAGGCCATCCTGAGTACCTCTCTGTAAGGACCTGTTTGGGGAGTAACAACCCGGGATAACAGTGCAACCATGAGGGTGGAATGGGACACCCTTAGCTGATTAATTAGAGGAACCAGAGGAGTAGTTGGCTTCACCGTAGGGTCGTCAATGGGGTCCGGGCACAGTACTTGCTCCGCCGAGGCTGGTTGCAGAGGTTCTCGATTTGGTTTTGTTAGTCACCAATCCTTTGGGGAGATGTACTATGTTTATCAAACTGGAGAAACATAACGGGCGACTATGACCTCATGGAAATCTTTGTAAAGGCTACGTAGTGAGACCCTGCTAGGTCACCTTGGTAGTGATCAATGGGGAGGCTAGAACCCGGGGCAGAAAGGTAATCATGACTTGTGGGTAAAGTGTGCGACCTCTGCAGAGTGTTAGAAATTGGTATATCAGTCGTGCTCGCGGTTAAGAGTGGCCTTGGGATCCTCTTTGATTAGAAGAACTTTGGTTACTTTTATGATGATGGTTAGCAATGATGGTTATAATTTTGATCTCTGGTATTTCCACTTGGAGGGAGTGCTTCTGGGTAATAACTGGGTTTATTACTAAAATTTGGCTCTACTTATAGTAATAAAACTTGACCAGCTAAAAGCAACAGCTTAACCTTAACTCCACATACAACTAGTCCACTTTAGCCAAACGGGAAATTTGCTGAGTATGTTGATGTGTACTCACCCTTGCTTTACAAACCACCCCACCCTAGGTTGTCCCCACTGTACTCAGTGCTCAGAAGGTGATACTGGCAACATGGAGGACTTTGAGGACTTTTAGGACTACGATGAGTTCTAGTTAATCTTAGTCGCAAACCCCCCAGTTAACTGCCTATGTAGGCTTATCTACTACATTTCGTATTTCCGCACTTTGATAGTAATGTTGAAGACAATGGTTATGTATTAGACACTATGGATGTCTTGGACATCTTCATGTAATTAAAGTACCTTTCCGCTATTTACTTTGAGCTTTGTGTGATGATGTCCAATTATGTAATCGTTGTGTACGTGAGTTCTGATCCTGGCACGTACATGGTTCGCATTCGGTTTGCCTTCCAAAATCGGGTGTGACATGGATGCTAGTCTAGTGATTCCCCTGGTCATTTGCAAGTTTCACTTTACTTTGATGAGTAATAAAGGATCAGACATTATGTCGTTTTGAAGTTTAATATGTTAATATAATCTTTATTTACACTTTTATGCATTGTTCTTTTGATATATTACACTTGTGACGTCAACATATGTGTAGGAATCTATCCTGACAGACATAGGTTATGCATTCGGTTTTGCCCTTAAAACTAGGTGTGACACCTTTCGTGTTTGTTTTTTCTTTATCCCTCACTGGTATTGCTATTGCATGGTACGCCACCCTGCCTCCTGATTCCATTAGTTCCTGGAATGATTTAGAAAGTAAATTTCATGAGCAATTCTTTTCCGGGAAATTTGAATTAGGGTTGGCTAATTTAGCCTCAGTCCGACAGAGACGCGAAGAATCGGTTAATGATTATATCCGAAGATTCTGGGACACTAGAAACCGATGGTTTTGAATCCATGTCGCAGACAAAGAGCTAGTAGGGCTGACTTTTAATGCATTGTTATCCTACTTGAGAGACAAATTGGATGGCACTCGATTCTTTTCACTGTCAGAATTCGGCTCTTTGCCGAGTGCTCAGAGATTTGCTGAGTGTAATTTATTGGGCACTCGTCAAAGCATGCTTTGTCGAGTGCCACTCTCGTCTAACTAAAACACTCGACACAAACCCCCTCTGCCGAGCACCAAACACTCGACATAGACAGGCTCTCGGCAAAGGAGGTTTTGTCGAGTGTCACGCTCTCGGCGAAACGCGACACTCGGCAAAGAGTCGTCAGCTAAACCCTATTTTGCAGAGTGCCTTTCCTTGACACTCGGTAAAGTATTTTTATTTTTCATGAAACTTTTTGTGGTGTGTTCCTACAGTATATAGACCTACATGTTCAATTTTAGCACAATTATCAAAGTGTTTGCTATAACTATTAGATTTAGTTCATTTAGTTGAATTTCTTTGGATAATTCAGATTTGAACTTCAAGTCACTCAAAAATGGAAAATAGTGAATGCAAAAATGATATTCATGTTATTTAGCACAAGTTACGCCCTATTACAGAAACAAACCGGAATTTTTGAACACCATGCTCACAAAACATGACCGTGAACTTGCGATTTAGTTGTTTTAAACTTGTATAAAACAGAAACAAAGTCAAAAAATCATGAAAATTGTCGAGTTGTCATGATATCATATGTAGAGGCATGATAAAAAAATTGATAGAGTTTCGTGAAAGTTGTCACGCACTATGTGTATAAACCTAACCGACCTCCAAAGAAGTTTCATGATTTCATGTGAAGGTCGGTTAGGTTTCTACACATAGTGGGTGACAACTTTCACGAAACTATATAAAATTTTTATCACATCCTCTACATATGATCTCATGACATCTTGACAAGTTTCATGATTTTCTGACTTTGTTTGTGTATTATACAATTTTAAAACAACTGGATCACAAGTTCGTGGTCGTGTTTTATAAATATGGTGTTCAAAAATTTAGGTTTGTTCCTGATTTAGGCTGTAACATGTGCTCAATAACATAAATAACATTTTTGCATTCAATGTTTTCCATTTTTCGAGTGACATGCACTTCAAATTTGAATTTTCGAAGAAATTCAATTAAATGAACTAAATCCAACAGATATAGCAAACACTTTGAGAAATATGTCAAAATTGAATATGTAGGTCTATATACTGCAGGAACACAGTAGAAAAAAGATGGGGGTAAAAAGGAAAAAATATAAATATTCTTTGCCGAGTATCCAAACAAAACACTCAGCAAAGGGTCCCTTGCCGAGTGTCTGTATTGGAGGCACTCGACACAGTTTTTTAAAAAAAATAAATAACTTCTTTGCCGAGTGCCTATGAGGGGCATACAACAAAGGCTTCAGCACAAATTTTTTAAATAATAAAAACTTCTTTGTTGAGTGCCAGATCTCAGGCACTAGGCAAAGATATTGAACATAACCCTAGACATTGGCCTCGAGCTTCTGTCACTCTTCTCTTCCATCACTCTTCTCTTCCTACTGCGCTGCCAGCAAGTCCCCGATCACATCACCGGCACCACCCTCCAGTTGTCCCTCCCCTGTCCACATAGTTGGCGCAGCCCCTAGTCATGTCTTTTGGTCGCCGGTGCTGCCACCCAACTGCGCTTCCCATTTATTGGCCACGACGCCGACTGTGACGGAACCTCCCAAGTCATTGGGCCCACCTACAGTTGTCCTTGTCCAATGGAGCACAGACAACCCTGTAGGTGCCCCTGAATCACTAGACAAGTTCGGTATCTGCTTTTCTTACCTTTCCCAAGAGCGTTTCACCCGTCACGCAGACATTACAAGCATCGGAGTTACGAGAATGCGGAAGCAATTACATAAACTTACCTTTATTTTAAAAGTAAGGCAAAGTTATATATTACAGACCAGGATATAACCTATGAGTGCAGAGTAATAATATTACACACCAAGGGAGGCAAAACCCCTCCCATTAAGTATCAAACAAAAGTTCTTTTGGAGGATCCTTTCCTCCCGCAGCTCTACTCCTGGTGTTCTTCCTTTGGTACCACCTTAGAACAGAAACAACAAAAGTTTGTTGCTTCTTCACCTAAAAACAACAGGGAATAAAACCCTGAGTATGGAATTACTCAGCAAGTCTTACCCGACTAAAGAAAAGACTCTCAAGGGTATGCTGGTTATAAGGGAGTCAAGGTAAGGTTTCTCAATAATCAAAGACTCTGTTTTGCAGAAATGCTTACTAAAAGTGGATCCTTAAAAATCTAGTTTTATTTGTCAAGTTAAGTAAAATTACCTGCAACTAGAGTTCTTTCTACCCTAGTTCAAACACTTGACCTGCACTAGCCAATTTCTTAACAATCCCTTCATCTTTACTAGAGTTCTACTTATAGGGCAGTGACGAAGTCTTCATAACCGCGAAGGTACGACGATCCGAATCGATTATACTCAGCTGAGGATCTCCAATCACACGACATATGTAGCACTTAACCCTTGCATATGTCAACCCGCCACCAGGGTTCTTAAGACTAGATCAGGTTCACGTCAACCGAGAGCACATATACACCACCGTCCAACCTCTTGCCATGGAGGGTACACGCTACTCTCACCATCGCTCCACTCCCATTGCGTGTTATCTTATTCTGGCCTTAGTCTACCCGAGGCAAAGCTTACCCATGACGAGGCATGTGACCAGTTAAAGGGTCCTCGGTTAGCAAGCCTACATCGGCACGGTCCTTAATCGACTCAGATGGAGACACTACACCGAGACTCCTTTCTCATGCAAGTCACCCGTCTGGTCTCAGCTTAACCATTTCAAACCCAAAGTTTGGTACCTGGCAGAGGTAAATCTTTTCCGATGTTGAACCCATCACGACCATGATGGATCCACCATCAAGTTTTATTTTCAAAAACATCCCACCCACTTTTGCCACATCATCTTTTGTAAAAACAAAACATTTTGCTTTTCTAAAGCAAGGCTAAGCATCAAAAATCTTTTGTAAAACGGGTGATCAAGGAAGGTAATCAAATTCAAGGAAGGTAATGCAAGAATTGTTTTAACAATCAACTCCTATCACCTAATGCATCAAGCAAGTGAAAAAGATTTTTAAAACACAAGGAGGTGGCAAATGCACCGGGGCTTGCCTTCGTTTATAGGTGAGTCAGGCTCGGATCCGTAGATGTCAAAGTAAAAACAATTTCCTACCTGATGTTCCGCAGGTGGTGGTGGTGAAGTCTTCTCTTCTTCTACCTCAACTTCTTCCTCGTTTTCTAAATATAACCATATATATATATAAGAATGAATGTCATGTAATGCTCATGAGAGTGCAAAGATAATAAGAGTTTATTATCTAAAGTCTTGAATACAACTTTCCTTCACGGAACTCCGAGAACTTAGGGTTTCCGGAGTCAACAGTGAAGTTCAAAGAGCAGGGGGTGGGGTTTTGGGTTCTAATTATCAAACAAGGTTCAAATCAAACCAAATTCTACCCAAAGCTTCTAAATAATGTTTAGAGTTCAAATAAAAAGTTTGGGCATTTTTGCAATTATTATCTATTTTCTAAAAATCTAGAACCAATGTTTTAGGCTATTTTAAATACTCCAAAATTCCTTATTTGACCTAAAAATCATAAAACTATTTTTATTAAATACTATGGAAAATAAGGAATCTAGGAAAATTGGTTTGACATTTTTAGGATTTTTATACAATTTCTGACAGATTTCCAAAGCTTGCTAGAAAAAGAAAAAGAAAAACAATGAACAGTCTCGGGCCGAAACCAGCCCGAGCCGGCCCAGCTAGGGCAGAAACGCGCCCACGCGCGCGCCCGCGGCGACTTTTCGAATAAGGCCCTGCAGTTTTGAACAACTCGAACGAGTCTAAACACTATTTAAAACAGTCGCTGACACTTTGCAGAAATGCCCTCGTACTTCTATTTCTTCTCCACAAACGTCCCTGGCCACGACGCGCTCGTCGTTCGTCTCTGACGCGGCCTGTACCGGCCATGGCCGGTGATGGATGCTCGGTCGAGCAACAGGGGAAGTATAACCGTCCTAAAGAGACCTAGGAACGAGCTTTACTGTGGCTTGAACACTTAGAGAATGTACTGCCCGCGTGTATGGCGGAAACCGTGATGTCGATCCCATGTTCCCAGTCACTTACGCCCGAATTGGTCAAACGACTACTACGATGAGCTTTACGAGCATACAGAGCTGCTAAAACAACGCTTGAATTGGACAAAGTCTTACCAGAGGGGGCTGGCCACGTAGCGTGGAGGACTTAGGCTTGCCGGTGATAGAGGAAAGGGGAAAACTGGTGTTGCGGCGACTCTGGGTGAAATTGGGGGTGGAGATTGAGGCTACACGGCCGTAAGAAACTATAGCTTCACCGTGCAGACTCAATTTGGGAGAAGGGGGCAGAGACAGCGCGAATTTTGGATTGCGATCAGCTCACTGGTGAAGAGGTAAACACCTCGTCGTGGACCACTGTGCTATTTATAGCCACGGCGACCTGACAGACGACCTTCGGCCACGGGTAGCATCGCAAGCGCATGCCTACCACGTCGGAAAGAGATACAGTGAGGGAGATTGAGGCATGGGCGACACCGCGGCAAAATTTACTGGTCACGGTGGCCGCCAGTGAAGACTCCGGCTGGGCTTGGGAGATGGCGCCACGTACGGGTTATCCCTCCCCTACGTTATCCACTCTATACCACGCACGAATCAGGACGACGGCGGCACGAATCTACGAGCAGAGAGGTCGCCGGCGGTGAGATTGCCGCGCTGGCGGTCTGATCCACTTCAGTTACTGTACCCTGGCGCCCTTCATTCAGTTGGCCTGACAGCTCATCTATGAGCTCGATTTTCTCCCAAATTCATATGGCAACATAACCAATGCCCTGCAGCAAAGTTGTAGTCCAATATACCATCTTCATCTTTGTTATAGTATCCCAAGACAAATTCTTACTGGATTAGCCACAATTTGTCTCCAAAGGTGATCTAATGCCACTGATCATATAATCTTCAGATTGTTTTAGTCTGACAGCCCATCTTTGGGCTGGATTATCTCCAAATTCTTCATCACCACTATGCTTACCTTCTTAAGCAAAGTTGTTCTCCTTTCATAGGTCTATAATATTTATGTGGTGACCTAGGGCAAATCCTCACTAATTTGAAAGATACAAGGGCTCAAAGTTGAATCAATCACACTGAAATTCAGACTTCATCAAAAGGGTCAAGTGTGGCTGTAACGCCCTGAATTTGGGGGTAGAATTTTTTCTTCTTTTCTCTCACCAAATTCAGGCATTACTCTTTCCTTTTTCCCTTTTCTTCTCGCTAAGCCTTGTTATTTTTCAAAAGTTATAGCGAGAATTAGCTCGACATCTTGTGTAAGCAAAACCTAGAGCTATTTTTGTTTGTTGCATCATGCCGGATTATGCACTCTTTTGCTTGTGGTTGAGTGAAGTGGAGAATTAGGCATATAAGAAAATGAGGAAATTAGAAAAAGAAAAGCCTTTTCTTTTTCTCTCTCCCCCCTTCTCCCCTTTTGGCCCAGCCGCCCCCTTCCCCTTGGCCCAAGCGGCCCAGCCGCCCCCCCCCCTCCCCTTCCCGCGTGGGCCCCACGGCGGCCCAGCCGCCCCTTCCCCGCCGTGGGCCAGCATGGCGGCCCAGCCGCGCGCCCCCTCCCCCCCTTTGGGCCCAGCCGGCCCAACCGCCCCCTCCCCTTTTCTTTTTTCCAAAAATCCTCCCCGCGGGCCCCGCCCGTCATCCCCCTCACTCTCTCCCTCACCCTAACCCTAACCCTAGCCGCCGCCGCCCCTCCCCGGCGCCGCCGCCGCCGTCCTCCCCTCCGGTGAGACCCGCCCTCCTCCCTCTCTCCTCCCTCCTCTCCTCCCCTCCCTCCTCCTTCCCTCCCCGTCGGCGCCCTCCCCCGCGCCATGGGCGCGCTCGGCCCCGACCTCGCCCGCCCGGCCGCTCGGCTCAGCCGCCCCGGCGCCCGCGTCCCCCGCCCCCGACCTCGGCCAGCCCCGCGCCCGGCCACACCCGCCCTCCCCGCGCCGCTCTCCGGCGAGCCCGGCCCGGCCGCCCCCGGCCTCGGCCGCCTTGCCCTGCTCGGCCCCGCCCCCGGCTGCTCCGGCGAGCCCCACGCCCGACCGCACCCGCCCTCCCCGCGCCGCTCGGCCCCGGCTCGGCCGCCCCCCGGCGGGCCCGTCCGCCCCGCCCTCGGCCGCTCCGGCGAGCCCCGCCCCCGTCCGCCCCGCCCCTTCCCTGCCCCTTCCCCGCCCTCGCCCGGCCTCGCTCCGGCGAGCCCGCCCCGCCCCGCCGTGCCCGGCCTCGTCCCGTGCCCGCTCGGCCCAGCTCCATGGCCGCCCCGGCGACCCGGGCCGCCCCATGCCCGGCCGCCCCCGGTGAGCCGCGCTCGGCCCCGCCCCCGGCCGCCCTCCCCGCGCTCGCTCGGCCCCGCTCGGCCGGCGCGCCGCCCCGGGCTCGCGCTCGGCCCCGCTCCGGCGAGCTCCGCCCCCCCCCCCCCACGCCCGGCCTCGCCCGGTCGTGTCCTCGCCCGGCCGTGTCCTCGCTCGCCCGTGCTCGCTTGCCCCGGCGTGCTTGCCCGCTCGCCCCGCCGTGCCTTGCTCGCGTCGTGACAGCCCCGGCGTGGCCTCGAGCTCGGCCCAGCGTGCCTTTAGCACGCGGCTTTGAGCTTGGCTAGCGCTCGGCCCCGACGTGCGCACGGCTAGTTCGTGGCGTGTGCGTGCGGCCTCGCGCGCGTGCTTGCGTAGTACGCGTGCCTTGGCACGACCCGTCGTGCCCCGTCTACCCCCCGTGTCCTATGTGCGCTAATCACGTGTTTATATTAATAAGATAGGAGTCTCAATTTGGAAATTGGTTACATTAGTTAATTTGTATAGCTAATCATTTATCTCATTCAATGATAATCTACTAAAAGTGGTCACGTTTACATTAGTGCATGTAGCTAATTCTTTTGTTAGAACCAATTGGAACTAGAGCACGTGACGTTTAGTCATTTGTTTACCCGTAGTGCGTCTCGGGCATAAGCTTTAACCTTTTCCCATCTCTTTCTAACCATGGTAAGTTCATTATCGTATGTGATATTCTATGCATATTTACTTCATTTGTTCTCTTGTATGGTGTACTGTTTGTTCCCTAATTTGAATGGATGGATGTATGTATGCTTGCAATCGCATAGAGAACGATCCGGTTGAAGAGCCCGAGGAACTCGCAGGAGAAGCCCCTGAGCAGCAGTCGGTTGGTGGAGGCAAGTGTCCCTTGACCTATCTCTGTCCTATTCATTCTTTAATTCATCTCCCGCTTTACACATTTATGCCTAAGGATTGACTAGCTTTGTTATCCATGTCCTTGTTTACCTATTTGGGTTGGATTATTATTGCTTAGCTTTATGCTATTGCTTAACTCTAATCAATGAACATGATGAGATTATCTATGATACGCTGTTTTCCCCTCTCTTATGATGATGTTATACTTGTGGTCTTCAAGGGGGCTCGAGCGGTTTCTCGAGTGCCTCTCCGTAAGGACCTGTTCTATGGATGACCGCCCGGGAAAACAGTGCAACCATGAGGGTGGAATGGGATGCCCTTAGCTGAATAATTAGAGGATCCGGGGTGTAGTTCACTTAGCCGTCGTGCCGTCAATGGGGCTCGGTGTATACGGCTCGCTCTGCCAAGTTTGGGTTCGCCCCTTGGGGAGGAGTGCGGTGCATTTAGGAAACCTAACGGGTGGCTACAGCCCCGGGGAATCTTTGTAAAGGCTACGTAGTGATGCCCTGCTAGGCCACCTAGGTAGTGGTCAATGGGGAGTAGCTCTCTCCGGGCAGGATGGGAATCACGGCTTGTGGGTAAAGTGCACAACCTCTACAGAGTGTTTGAAAACTGATATATCAGCCGTGCTCGCGGTTATGAGCGGCCAAGGGAGCTCCAGTGATTAGTGGTACTTGATCAGAGACATTATGGTACAGGTGGCTATGAGATCGATGGTTCTGGTTATGACTATGGTGCTGGTAAGTGGTATTCTTTCCGTTTAGAAAGGGTACATCGGGCTAATAACTTGGGTTAATGCTAAAACCTGGCTTTCTATTAGTAAATAATAATCTGACCAACTAAAAGCAACTGCTTGACTTATCCCCACATAAAGCTAGTCCACTACAGCCAAACAGGATACTTGCTGAGTATGTTGATGTGTACTCACCCTTGCTCTACACACCAAACCCCCCCATCCCCAGGTTGTCAGCATTGCAACCACTGCTCAGGAGAAGATGAAGTCGTGGAAGGAGACCTTCAGGAGTTCCAAGACTACGACGAGTTCTAGGCGTGGGTTAGCGGCAAACCCCAGTCGGCTGCCTGTGAAGACCGCGTTTATCTACGTTTCTTTTCCGCACTTTGATTTATTGTAAGGACTATATGGACGTCTCAGACGTATGAGGTAATCGACTATTATTTCCCTTTGTAATACTATTTGAGCACTGTGTGATGATGTCCATGTTATGTAACTGCTGTGTACGTGAATAACTGATCCTGGCACGTACATGGTTCGCATTTGGTTTGCCTTCTAAAACCGGGTGTGACATAAGTGGTATCAAAGCTGTGCTGACTGTAGGACCGCTAACCTAGAGTAGAATGGTCGTTCTAAGGACTATAGACCTTTGTCCCTGCCTTGACTTTGATATCCCTTCAAAAGTTGGTCATACCGACCAAACCTATGTTCTACTATATAATATACCTTGCTGAAAATTATGTTTTATTATAATCCTTCATTTATTTATGATTCATTACTTGCTGGTCATATTGATTCTGTTCTCACTCTTTTGCTTGCAGTGTCTTTTGTAGATGGCTCGACTTAGACACACTGCACGAAAGTCCGTCATCCCCTTCTTACCCTCCCGCCTTGCTGAGCGTCCGCTTCGTCGTCCCGTGGCCAGACAGTCCAGCCACTTGGAGAGACTGCACCACCGCCTGCATGAGGAGCAGGAACGTCGACGACAGGAGCAGCAGGGCTCTTCTTTCTCGCTCCAAGAGGAGATAGAGTCTGTGAGGAGCTGCTCCCCATGCTTCCCCTGGAGGCACCCCCTGCACCACCACTGGGCGCCCCAGCCTCTGGAGTAGCTGCTGGAGGAGACCCAGACGACGGAGGTGGCGACGACAGCTCGAGCCACAACACCGACTTTTCTGTTGACCAGGAGCCGGAAGGATGGGTTGCTCGACCCATCACTCGCGACGCTGCTCGCGGGTGTCACTTCCACGATGCGCTTGACACCCTGCTACGTCGGGCACTTAATCGGCGTACTTGGTCCATCGAGTATCGCTGTGTGGTCTACCAGCATAGTCCCGGGGTCTACCCGGACCGCTGGGAGGCGACCTGCTTGGTGCGCCGCCCGGAGAACAGTCTCCAGGGTGCTGAGGTCTGCTCAGAGCACTATTCTATCTCTGAGCGGGACTCAGCTGAGGCAGCCATGCAAGATGTTGCACGACGTGCGCTTTCGCACTACTGCTCGGTTCTCAGTGGGGTAGCTGACGGTCTTGACCTGAAGTATTACCCCCGCCGTCCATCTGGCAGCACAGGAGGCGTGATTGTCTCAACTGTTGGTGAGGACAATCCTAGGTTGAGCAGCACAGTCAACCTAGCTGCCGTGCTAAACACGGAGCTGGACCATGCATTAGACGAGCTGAGTAGGGCTCGTGCTGAGATCGCCCTGCTGCGGGCTGAGAGCGCGGAACGTCGTCACCTGGATGATGGTTCCCCCGCTCCCGTCGGGACTCAGCACCCGTACCGCTCACCTCGGCGTGGACGCCAGCCTTATGGCAATCCCGACTGCAAGACCAAGATAACTCTAGAACCATAGATCGTTAGAGTTGGATCTTGTAATTAATACGAAATATATACGTAGAAGCTACAGTCTTAGCGTTAGTCTCGCTCTTAGTTAGTCTTAGTTAGACAGGGTAGTTTGCTATATCCTGTGCATTTATGTTTGTCATGATGAACTATGTTTGGTTTGGATCTTTGTAATGGCTGTCACCAGAGTGTGGGTATCCCCCGCATTTTGGTTTACCTATTATGTTAATGGAGTTAGTTATATAGCTGGGAAACCTTTTATTCCACTTTCCTCTTTATCTGAGAAGTTGTGTGGTCTGTGTTGGAGATCAGTGAAGATGCTCATCTGTTCAGTGCTGTTGAAGAATTCTATACTCTTTTCTTATGTTGCAAGATTTGCCAGATCAGTTCTGATGTGTGGTTGCATTCTGCAGATGTCAGAGAACAGGCGCAGAGGAGGAAGGCGTGCTTAGCAGGAGCGAGCCGCTCAGTAGGATGAGGTGCCCCAGCAACAGCACCTGCCGCCCCCGCCCCGATGTCGATCGAGCAGATGTTTCTGATGCAGACTCAGGCAGTTCAAGCCATCGGTCAGACTTTGGCCGCCATTCAGCAGCAGCAGCAACAACAACAGCAGGCACCACCTCAGCCTCAGATGCCTCAGATGCCCAGAGACAAGCGTGTTGAATTCATGAGAGGTCATCCACCAACGTTCGCTCATTCTTCTGACCTCATGGATGCTGAAGACTGGCTGCGCACTGTGGAGCGGGAGTTGCACACCGCTCAGTGCGATGACAGGGAGAAAGTCCTGTATGGTCCCCGTCTATTGAGAGGAGCAGCTCAGTCATGGTGGGAGTCTTACCTCGCCACCCATGCCCACCCTGACGCCATCACCTAGGAAGAGTTCAGAGGTAGCTTTCGTCAGTACCATGTTCCTGCAGGTCTGATGACAGTGAAGAAGGAGGAGTTCCTGGCCCTCAAGCAAGGGCCATTGTCTGTAAGTGAGTACCGGGACAGGTTTCTGCAGTTGTCTCGCTATGCTCCTGAAGATGTCAACACCGACGCCAAGCGACAGTACCGTTTCCTGAGAGGCTTGGTTGACCCTCTGCAGTACCAACTGATGAATCACACCTTCCCGACATTCCAGCACCTGATTGATAGAGCAATCATGACAGAGAGGAAGCGTAAGGAGATGGAGGTCGTAAGCGCAAGATCAGTGGACCCCAGCCTGGAAGCAGCAATCGTCCTCGTTTCTCAGGCAATCAACCTCAGCAGTTCAGGCAGAACCAGCGTCCACCTCAGCAACATCAGCAGTTCCAAAGGCAGTATCCTCAGCACCAGTATCAGAACCGTCAGAGCAATCAGTCAGGAGGTCAGTTTCAGAGGCAGAATCAGCAGGCACCCCGCCTTCCTGCCCCAGCAACCCAGCAGAACAGTCAGGCAGCACCAGCTCAGGTTGGAAACAGAGCATGTTTCCACTATGGAGAGCAAGGCCACTGGGTGATGCAATGTCCGAAGAAGGCAGCCCAGCAGCAATCAGGCCCCAATGCCCCAGCAAAGCAGAATGTGTCTCAGCCTGGAGCAGGCAACCACTCTCAGCCGCGTTATAATCATGGAATACTGAACCACTTGGAGGCTGAAGCAGTTTAGGAGACCCCCGACATGATAGTAGGTATGTTCCCAGTCGACTCCCATATTGCAGAAGTGTTATTTGATACTGGAGCAACGCATTCTATCATTACTGCATCATGGGTAGAAGCACATAATCTTCCAATTACTACCATGTCAACCCCCATTCAAATTGACTCAGCCGGTGGTAGAATTCGAGCCGATAGCATTTGTTTGAATGTAAGTGTGGAAATAAGGGGAATAGCGTTTCCCGCTAACCTTATAGTAATGGGTACTCGGGGAATAGATGTCATCCTAGGGATGAATTGGCTAGATAAGTATCAGGCAGTTATCAGTTGTGATAAAAGGACAATCAAGTTGGTGTCCCCACTAGGAGAGGAAGTGGTGACCGAGTTAGTCCCGCATGAGCTAAAGAAAGGAAGTTGTTATCAGATAGCTGTCGATAGCAGTGAAGCAGGCCCAATAGAGAGTATCAAGATTGTGTCTGAGTTCCCAGATGTGTTTCCAAAAGACTTACCGGGTATGCCACTAGAGCGGAAAGTTGAATTTGCCATAGAGCTTCTTCCTGGAACCGCCCCTATCTTTAAGAGGGCTTACAGAATATCTGGACCAGAGTTGGTTGAACTTAAGGAGCCGATTGATGAGCTGTCAGAGAAAGGTTACATTCGGCCAAGCACCTCGCCTTGGGCCGCCCCTGTCCTATTTGTGGAGAAGAAAGATGGCACCAAAAGGATGTGTATCGATTATCGAGCTTTGAATGAAGTCACGATCAAGAACAAGTACCCTTTGCCCAGGATAGAAGATCTGTTCGACCAGTTGAGAGGAGCCAGTGTGTTCTCCAAGATTGATCTGAGGTCAGGTTATCATCAGCTCAGGATCCGACCTTTGGACATTCCGAAGACGGCATTCATTTCCAAGTATGGTTTGTATGAGTTCACAGTGATGTCTTTTGGTTTGACCAATGCACCAGCCTTCTTCATGAATTTAATGAATAGTGTATTCATGGACTATCTTGATAAGTTTGTGGTGGTATTCATTGATGACATTCTGATTTATTCTCAAAGCGAAGAAGAGCATGCAGATCATTTGAGGATGGTATTGCGGAGATTGCTAGAGCACCAGTTGTATGCAAAGTTGAGCAAATGTGAATTTTGGATCAATGAAGTCCTGTTCTTGGGTCACATAATCAACAAGGAAGGATTGGCTGTGGATCCGAAGAAAGTGGCAGACATTCTGAACTGGAAAGTGCTAATAGATGCTCGAGGAATCAAGAGTTTCATTGGAATAGCCGGATATTATCGGCAATTCATTGAAGGGTTTTCGAAGATTGCGAAACCAATGACAGCGTTGCTAGGCAACAAAGTTGAGTTCAAGTGGACCTAGAAATGTCAAGAGGCATTCGAAGCGCTGAAAGAGAAGTTGACAACAGCGCCTGTCCTAGTCTTGCCTGATGTGCACAAGCCCTTCTCGGTGTATTGTGATGCTTGTTACACAGGTTTGGGATGTGTGTTGATGCAAGAGGGAAGAGTTGTGGCTTACTCGTCCCGACAGTTGAAGGTTCATGAGAAGAATTACCCAATCCATGACTTAGAGTTGGCAGCAGTGGTTCACGCACTGAAGACATGGAGGCACTACCTGTATGGACAGAAATGCGATGTTTACACAGACCACAAGAGTCTGAAGTACATATTCACTCAGTCAGAGTTGAATATGAGGCAGCGAAGATGGTTAGAGTTGATCAAAGATTATGAGTTGGAGAATCATTACCATCCGGGCAAAGCGAATGTAGTGGCAGATGCTTTGAGCAGGAAGAGTCAAGTCAATCTGATGGTCGCTCATCCGATGCCTTATGAGTTGGCCAAGGAGTTTGACAGGTTGAGTCTCGGATTTCTGAACAATTCGCGAGGAGTCACAGTCGAGTTGGAACCTACCTTGGAGCGCAAAATCAAAGAAGTGTAGAAGAATGATGAGAAGATCAGTGAGATCCGGCGACTGATTCTAGATGGCAGAGGCAAAGATTTTCGAGAAGATGCAGAAGGTGTGATATGGTTCAAAGACCGCTTGTGCGTTCCTAATGTCCAGTCTATTCGGGAGTTGATCCTTAAGGAAGCTCATGAGACAGCTTATTCGATTCACCCTGGTAGTGAGAAGATGTATCAGGATCTGAAGAAGAAATTCTGGTGGTACGGAATGAAGAGGGAAATCGCAGAGCATGTGGCTATGTGTGATAGTTGTCGAAGAATTAAGGCAAAGCACCAGAGACCAGCTGGATTGTTGCAACCATTGCAGATCCCTCAGTGGAAATGGGATGAAATCGGTATGGATTTCATAGTCGGATTGCCTCGCACTCGAGCCGGCTATGATTCCATTTGGGTAGTAGTGGACCGCTTAACCAAGTCAGCCCACTTCATACCTGTCAAGACCAACTATAGCAGTGCAGTATTGGTAGAGTTGTATATGTCTCGGATCGTTTGTCTTCATGGTGTGCCAAAGAAGATAGTGTCAGACAGAGGAACGCAGTTCACCTCTCATTTCTGGCAGCAGTTGCATGAAGCCTTGGGCACACATCTGAATTTCAGTTCAGCTTATCATCCGCAGACAGATGGCCAGACCGAAAGGACCAATCAAATTCTTGAAGATATGCTGAGAGCCTGTGCGTTGCAAGATCAGTCCGGATGGGACAAGAGATTGCCTTATGCAGAGTTTTCATATAACAACAGTTACCAGGCCAGTTTGAAGATGTCACCATTTCAGGCGCTCTATGGAAGGAGTTGTAGAACTCCGTTGCAATGGGATCAGCCTGGAGAAAAGCAGGTGTTTGGGCCAGACATTTTGCTTGAAGCCAAAGAGAACATCAGGATGGTTCGAGAGAATCTGAAGATAGCGCAATCGAGGCAGCGAAGCTATGCAGACACAAGAAGAAGAGAGCTGAGTTTTGAAGTCAGAGACTTTGTCTATCTGAAAGTGTCACCGATCAGAGGAGTCAGAAGGTTCGGAGTCAAAGGCAAGCTAGCACCCCGCTACATTGGTCCGTATCAAATTCTCTCAAGGCGTGGAGAAGTGGCCTATCAGCTCAGTCTGCCAGAGAATCTGTCCGCAGTGCATGATGTTTTTCATGTGTCTCAGTTGAAGAAGTGCTTGCGTGTGCCAGAAGAGCAGTTGCTAGTGGAAGGTCTTGAAGTCCAGGAGGACTTGACCTACGTTGAGAAGCCAATGCAGATCCTTGAGGTTGCAGATAGCGTCACCCGAAGGAAGACCATCTGAATGTGCAAGGTCAGATGGAATCACCATTCTGAGGAAGAAGCAACCTGGGAGCGTGAAGACGATCTGATGGCTAAATACCCTGAGCTCTTTGCTAGCCAACCCTGAATCTCGAGGGCGAGATTCTTTTAAGGGTGATAGGTTTGTAACGCCCTGAATTTGGGGGTAGAATTTTTTCTTCTTTTCTCTCACCAAATTCAGGCGTTACTCTTTCCTTTTTCCCTTTTCTTCTCGCTAAGACTTGTTATTTTTCAAAAGTTATAGCGAGAATTAGCTCGACATCTTGTGTAAGCAAAACCTAGAGCTATTTTTGTTTGTTGCATCATGCCGGATTATGCACTCTTTTGTTTGTGGTTGAGTGAAGTGGAGAATTAGGCATATAAGAAAATGAGGAAATTAGAAAAAGAAAAGCCTCCTTTTCTTTTTCTCTCTCCCCCCTTCTCCCCTTTTGGCCCAGCCGCCCCCTTCCCCTTGGCCCATGCGGCCCAGCCGCCCCCCCTCCCCTTCCCGCGTGGGCCCCGCGGCAGCCCAGCCGCCCCTCCCCCGCCGTGGGCCGGCCTGGCGGCCCAGCCGCGCGCCCCCTCCCCCCCTTTGGGCCCAGCTGGCCCAACCGCCCCCCCCCCTCCCCTTTTCTTTTTTCCAAAAATCCTCCCCACGGGCCCCGCCCGTCATCCCCCTCTCTCTCTCCCTCACCCTAACCCTAACCCTAGCCGCCGCCGCCCCTCCCCGGCGCCGCCGCCGCCGTCCTCCCCTCCGATGAGACCCGCCCTCCTCCCTCCTCTCCTCCCCTCCCTCCTCCTTCCCTCCCCGTCGGCGCCCTCCCTCGCGCCATGCCCGCGCTCGGCCCCGGCTCCGGCGAGCTCGGCCCCGACCTCGCCCGCCCGGCCGCTCGGCTCGGCCGCCCCGGCGCCCCCATCCCGCGCCGGCGTCCCCCGCCCCCGGCCGCCCCCTCGGCCGCTCCGGCGAGCCCCGCGCCCGGCCGCACCCGCCCTCCCCGCGCCGCTTGGCCCCGGCTCGGCCGCCCCCCGGCGGGCCCGTCCGCCCCGCCCTCGGCCGCTCTAGCGAGCCCCGCCCCCGTCCGCCCTGCCCTCGCCCGGCTTCGCTCCGGCGAGCCCGCCCCGCCCTGCCGCGCCCGGCCTCATCCCGCGCCCGCTCGGCCCGGCTCCATGGCCGCCCCGGCGACCCACGTCGCCCCGTGCCCGGCCGCCCCCGGCCGCCCCCGGCCGCCTTCCCCGCGCTCGCTCGGCCCCGCTCGGCCGGCGCACCGCCCCGGGCTCGCGCCCGTCCCCGCTCCGGCGAGCTCTTCCCGCCCCCGCGCCCGGCCTCGCCCGGCCGTGTCCTCGCCCGGCCGTGTCCTCGCTCGCCCGTGCTCGCTTGCCCCGGCGCGCTTGCCCGCTCGCCCCGCCGTGCCTTGCTCGCGTCGTGACGGCCCCGGCGTGGCCTCGAGCTCGGCCCAGCGTGCCTTTAGCGCGCGGCTTTGAGCTCGGCTAGCGCTTGGCCCCGACGTGCGCACGGCTAGTTCGTGGCGTGTGCGTGCGGCCTCGCGCGCGTGCTCGCGTAGTGCGCGTGCCTTGGCACGACCCGTCATGCCCCGTCTACCCCCCGTGTCCTATGTGTGCTAATCACGTGTTTATATTAATAAGATAGGAGTCTCAATTTGGAAATTGGTTACGTTAGTTAATTTGTATAGCTAATCATCTATCTCATTCAATGATAATCTACTAAAAGTGGTCACGTTTACATTAGTGCATGTAGCTAATTCTTTTGTTAGAACCAATTGGAACTAGAGCACGTGACGTTTAGTCATTTGTTTACCCGTAGTGCGTCTCGGGCATAAGCTTTAACCTTTTCCCATCTCTTTCTAACCATGGTAAGTTCATTATCGTATGTGATATTCTATGCATATTTACTTTATTTGTTCTCTTGTATGGTGTACTGTTTGTTCCCTAATTTGAATGGATGGATGTATGTATGCTTGCAATCGCATAGAGAACGATCCGGTTGAAGAGCCCGAGGAACTCGCAGGAGAAGCCCCTGAGCAGCAGTCGGTTGGTGGAGGCAAGTGTCCCTTGACCTATCTCTGTCCTATTCATTCTTTAATTCACCTCCCGCTTTACACATTTATGCCTAAGGATTGACTAGCTTTGTTATCCATGTCCTTGTTTACCTATTTGGGTTGGATTATTATTGCTTAGCTTTATGCTATTGCTTAACTCTAATCAATGAACATGATGAGATTATCTATGATACGCTATTTTCCCCTCTCTTATGATGATGTTATACTTGTGGTCTTCAAGGGGGCTCGAGCGGTTTCTCGAGTGCCTCTCCGTAAGGACCTGTTCTATGGATGACCGCCCGGGAAAACAGTGCAACCATGAGGGTGGAATGGGATGCCCTTAGCTGAATAATTAGAGGATCCGGGGTGTAGTTCAATTAGCCGTCGTGCCGTCAATGGGGCTCGGTGTATGCGGCTCGCTCTGCCAAGTTTGGGTTCGCCCCTTGGGGAGGAGTGCGGTGCATTTAGGAAACCTAACGGGTGGCTACAGCCCTGGGGAATCTTTGTAAAGGCTACATAGTGATGCCCTGCTAGGCCACCTAGGTAGTGGTCAATGGGGAGTAGCTCTCTCCGGGCAGAATGGGAATCACGGCTTGTGGATAAAGTGCACAACCTCTGCAGAGTGTTTGAAAACTGATATATCAGCCGTGCTCGCGGTTATGAGCGGCCAAGGGAGCTCTAGTGATTAGTGGTACTTGATCAGAGACATTATGGTACAGGTGGCTATGAGATCGATGGTTCTGGTTATGACTATGGTGCTGGTAAGTGGTATTCTTTCCGTTTGGAAAGGGTACATCGGGCTAATAACTTGGGTTAATGCTAAAACCTGGCTTTCTATTAGTAAATAATAATCTGACCAACTAAAAGCAACTGCTTGACTTATCCCCACATAAAGCTAGTCCACTACAGCCAAACAGGGTACTTGCTGAGTATGTTGATGTGTACTCACCCTTGCTCTACACACCAAACCCCCCCATCCCCAGGTTGTCAGCATTGCAACCACTGCTCAGGAGAAGATGAAGTCGTGGAAGGAGACCTTCAGGAGTTCCAAGACTACGACGAGTTCTAGGCGTGGGTTAGCGGCAACCCCCAGTCGGCTGCCTGTGAAGACCACGTTTGTCTACGTTTCTTTTCCGCACTTTGATTTATTGTAAGGACTATATGGACGTCTCAGACGTATGAGGTAATCGACTATTATTTCCCTTTTTAATACTATTTGAGCACTGTGTGATGATGTCCATGTTATGTAACTGTTGTGTACGTGAATAACTGATCCTGGCACGTACATGGTTCGCATTCGGTTTGCCTTCTAATACCGGGTGTGACATAAGTGGTATCTCCAAATTCTTCATCACCACTATGCTTACCTTCTTAAGCAAAGTTGTTCTCCTTTCATAGGTCTATAATATTTATGTGGTGACCTAGGGCAAATCCTCACTAATTTGAAAGATACAAGGGCTCAAAGTTGAATCAATCACACTGAAATTCAGACTTCATCAAAAGGGTCAAGTGTGGCTCTTTTGCACATAAGTCCAAATCTCAAGTTTTGGATTGCAAATCTTCATGATTGTGAACCATATGACTTATGATACTTTATTATCATGGTTTTTGCACTTTAGTCTAAAAGTGGACTAATTTTGCACTTAACCCCTAGGGTTTAGGTTTAGGGTTTTTGGTATCTCAGGGATGTAAATGTAATGTAGGTCCATCCTTGGTAACATTTTATGATTATTTTACTTAATCTTCGGGGTTTTCTCTATTTGGGTCCTATTTTACCCTTCAGATCCCTATTTAGTGTTAAGTATCCTATACTAGAGTCTTATTTGCAAAAATGCCATAACAATACAACTTGTTTGAAATTTTTGCCTAGTGAATGCACTCTAGGTGTGTCAAACATATGCAATACCAATGCTTATGATGTTATGCTCAAGTTTTAGTGACAGTAACACCAGGGGTGTTACATCCTTCCCCCATAAAAGAATCTCGTCCCGAGATTAAAAGTCCTAGGGTAAGTAATGGAAAAGGAAACACGTCATACTTTTATTTCCTGATTTCTGGTACAAAGCAGGGGTGGTTTGGGGATTTACTCCTTTATTACAGCAACTATACTTTACAAATTACATGAGGCCAAAAAGCCTGGGAAATTCTTGTCTAAAAAGTCTTGAGTTTCCCATGTAGCCTCATCTTTGGAATTTTGGTTCCACTGTATCTTGTAAAACTTGAGAGTTTTCTTTCGGGTAATCATGTCCTTTTGATCCAAGACTCGAATAGGGTGCTTTGAATATGTCAAGTCTGTCTCTAGGACAACATCTGTTACTTCAATGGTTTGGTCTGGAACCCGAAGACACTTCTTCAATTGTGACACATGGAACACATTATGTACTGCAGACAAGGTTTCGGGCAACTGAAGTAGATACGCCACTGGTCCATATTATTCAAGAACAGGAAAATAACCAATATATCGGGGTGCAAGCTTCCCTTTAATCCCGAAACGTGATACCCCCTTCATTGGTGAAACTTTCAGATAGACATAGTCTCCAACTAGAAAGTACAAGGGTTGTCGTCGCTTGTCTGCATAACTTTTCTGACGAGCTTGAGCTTTCTTCAAATGATGAATTATTCGCTGAACTTTTTCTTCGGTCTCTTTCACCATATCAGGCCTAAAGAAGTACCTTTCACCTGGTTCAGACCGATTTAGCGGAGTACGACATCGTCGTCCATATAAAGCTTCAAAGGGTGCCATCTTAATGCTTTCTTGATAGCTATTATTATATGAGAACTCTGCTAATGGTAAACAATCATCCCATTTTTGGGGAAATTCCAAAGCACAAGCCCGCAACATATCTTCAAGTGTTCGATTTACCCTCTCAGTATGTCCACTGGTTTGAGGATGATAGGCCGAACTATGGAGCAACTTAGTATCCAAAGCCTTGTGAAGTTCTTCCCAAAATTTGGACACGAATTGCGGTCCACGATCCGACACTATAGTCTTCGGGACACCATGCAAACTGAGAATACGGGCAATGTATAATTCTGCATACGTGGCCACTGTATATTTTACCCTGACTGGAAGGAAGTGGGCAATCTTCGTAAGTCGATCTATGATAACCCAGATAGAATCATACCCTTTGGCAGTCCTGGGAAATCCCACAATAAAGTCCATACTAATATCCTCCCGTTTCCATGTTGGAATAGGTAATGATTGCAATGGCCCAGCAGTCTTCATATGTATGGCTTTGACACGTCTGCGGGTGTCACATCTTGCCACATAGCGTGCGATTTCAATTTTCATCTTTGTCCACCAATAATGTTGCTTTAGATCATGATACATCTTAGTGCTTCCAGGATGAATAGAATAGCGACTAAGATGTGCTTCATCCAAAATTTGTTGGCGGAGCTCTTCATTCTTCGGCACAACTATGCGGTTGTTGAACCATACAACACCTTGATTGTCTTCTTTGAAACATTTGGCTTTTCCAGCCCTTATCTTCTCATGGATGTGTTTCATACCCTCATTATCCCTTTGAGCATCCATTATCCTTCGTAAAAGGACTGACTCAAGCTTTAACTGACTTAAGGCTCCTTGTTGGATCATTCCTAGGTTTAACTTCTCCATCTCCTAGCATAGTGTATTGTCAGAGGCCTTCACCGTAAGGCAGTGACAGGAAACCTTACGGCTAAGTGCATCTGCCACTACATTGGCCTTGCCCGGGTGATAATGAATTTCTAGTTCATAATCCTTAATAAGCTCAAGCCATCGCCTTTGTCTCATGTTCAACTCTGACTGGGTGAAGATATACTTCAAGCTTTTATGATCTGTATAAATGTGATAGATATTACCCAGCAGATAATGACGCCAGATCTTCAGGGCATGAACCACTGCAGCTAGCTCTAGATCATGAGTGGGATAATGCTCCTCATGCCGGCGTAACTGCCTTGAAGCATACGCGATTACTTGGCCTTCTTGCATTAATACGCAGCCGAGACCACTGCCTGATGCGTCACAATACACATCAAAGGGCTTATTAATGTCCGGTTGAGCCAATACCGGAGCAATGGTTAATAATATCTTCAAGTGCTCAAAAGCTTCATTACACTTTGAAGACCAATTGAATTTAGTCTCATTCTTCAATAGACTTGTGATTGGCTTCACAAGCTTAGAAAAATCCGGTATAAATCGGCAGTAATAGCCAGCTAGTCCAAGGAAGCTTCGGACTTGATGAACAGTGGTTGGGGGTTTCCACTCCAAGATATCCTTGACCTTGCTGGGATCCACCGCAATCCCCCTGGCAGATAACATGTGTCCCAGAAATTGAATTTCTTCCAGCCAGAACGCGCATTTACTGAACTTGGCATATAACTGATGTTCTCTCAAGCGCGTTAATACAATCCGTAAGTGTTGAGCATGCTCCTCTTCATTCTTGGAATATATTAAGATATCATCTATGAAGACCACCACAAATTTGTCCAACTCGGGCATGAATGCCGAGTTCATCACATAAGTGAAGTGGGCAGGAGCATTCGTCAGTCCGAAAGACATTACCAGGTATTCAAATAATCCATACCACGTAGTGAATGCGGTCTTTGTTATATCCTCGGGCCGAATAAGGATCTGATGATAGCCTGATCTGAGATCAATCTTGGAGAATACCCTCGCTCCGGTCAGTTGATCAAATAAAATGTCAATCCGTGGAAGAGGGTACTTGTTCTTGATAGTGACCTCATTCAGGGGTCGATAATCCACGCACATCCGTAATGTTTGATCCTTCTTCTTGACGAAAATGGCTGGACAACCCCATGGTGACGAGCTTGGCCGGATGAATCCTTTCTCAAGTAGATCTTGCAATTGAATCTTGAGTTCTGCCAACTCATTTAGAGGCATTCGGTACGATCTTCTAGAAATGGGAGCCGTACCGGGCTTCAACTCAATTACAAACTCTACATCTCTTTCAGGTGGCAATCCAGGCAAATCTTCTGGAAAGGCATCTGGGAACTCACATACTACCGAAATATCCTTGATCTCCGGTATAATGGCATCATATAATCTGCCAGTAGTTTTGGCTGGAATGGGGATAGATAAAAGGATTTCCTCTTGATTATGACTCAACCTGATGGTTCTCTGATCAGTGTTGAGGGTTACTTTATGTTGGGCCAACCAATTCATGCCCAAAATCACATATATGTCTTGGACTTTCAGAACAATCATATTAGTAGGAAAGTCCCGTCCGGCCAATATTACGGGCACTTGGAAAGCCACTTCCTTAGTAAAGAGTTGTCCCCTAGGCAAATATATTCTAAACCCTTCCCTTGATTCATAGTATGGAATGCAATGTTGCTCCACAAATTTCTTGATGATGAATGTATGTGAAGCACCAGAATCAAAGAGAATAAGTGCGGGATGATTGGCCACAAGGAACGTACCCATCATTACCTGTTCGCCGTCCGGTGTGGTGGCCACTTGAGTGTAATAAATTCATCTCGTCTTCTTTATATTCTTGCCCGCATTTCCCTTAGCTTGAGAAGAATTCCCAGTACCTTTTTGATTGTTTGAACGATTCTGCTTCGGATAGGGGCAATCCTTAATAAAATGCCCAGATTTTCCGCAATTGAAGCATCCTGTTGACGAACTGGGAAGGGCAGGGAATCGAGTGCTAGGGGCACCCGGCTAACTTGTTGTAGTGGGGGCAGCATTGGGACGGATGAACACTGGTTGTTTGAATGGGAAGGAGGGTGGGCGTGTTGAAGAACGACCCTGATTAAAAGGTCGGATAACTAACCGTTGCCTTTTCTCGGGGCCCTGAGTAGGCCTGTTACCTCCAAAACCCTTGGACTTTCCAGAACTTGTATATTTAGATTCAACTGCTAGCGTTGTGATGACAGCCCTTCCGTAGGTGAGGTCGATGCAGTTAGCCATTTTCCTTTGCATCCTATCATTTAAACCCCTCATGAAACAGTTCTTCTTCTTTAGGTCGGTGTTGACTTGGTCAATTGCATACTGTGATAAGTGATTAAATTTATTGAGATACTAGGTGACAGTATCTCCGCCTTGCTTCAACTTCATGAATTCCTCATGTTTCATGTGGAGTACTCCTTCCGGTATGTAATGCTCTCTAAAGGCCAGCTTGAATTCATCCCAGGTGATCTGATGATTGGCCGGCTGAACGACCACAAAGTTCCCCCACCAGGTGCTGGCAGGGCCACGCAATTGCTGAGCTGCGAACAGGGGCTTCTGAGTTTCGGAACACCGAAGAAGTCCAAATTTTTGTTCAATGACGCGGATCCATTCATCCGCCTCTAAAGGGTCTTCTGCCTTGACGAACAGCGGAGGGCGCGTCTCGGAGAAGTCCAAATAAGATGTCTCACGGGGGCCTTGCGGATAGCCCCGCCTGCCTTGTTGTTGTAGTTGCTGACCTGCCATCTCCCGTAGGAAACGGGTATTATCTGTTGTAGCATTCACCAAGGAGGCGATGGCCTCGGCAAGTGTCGGGGGTACTGGAGGTGGGTTTGGTGTTGCCTCCCTCCCATGGGAGGTACTAGCCCCATCCTGAGCACGAGTCCGGGAAGGCATCTGTGGCAACAAACATTTGAAAACAATATAATATGCCAAAGAAAACCATCCATTTTACATTACTAAAAAGAGTAATGTTACAGACTCAAATTTTACAACAGCATTACACTACCTATTATACATCACTACTATTTCTACTATTACACTATACTACTCCTGCTTCCTGTTGCTCCTGGTAGCCTCGTCGTCGGGCGTAGGAGACCACTCATCGACCAACTTCATAGAGGGAGGGGGCCTGAAAAGGTCCAATTCGCCACCAAAAGCTTCTCCCGCTACATTAGAAGGACCGGCTTCTGTCCCGACAGCATCCGCAGGTACATGGGCGTGCAATTGTGAATACAGTACATGAACTTCTTCATGTAGAGTATTGCAATAAGCCTGCAGGTTATCAATGGCTGAGCTAAGCTCTTCTACTCGGGCTCGAGCTTTTGCCTCCTTAGCCTAGGCAAGCGAACGAGATTGAACCACCCAGTCGAGTGCTAAATCTCGATCCGCGAGCTGATCTTGCAGGCGGCAGACGTCGCTTCTCAATTCATTGATTCTGTCGCCATCCGCGACCCATATGTCAGTCCAGCGGCGGAGTTCCGCTTGAAGCCGATTAACCTGCGCTTCAAGATCCCTGATCGGATCATTACTCCCACTACTGCTATCCTCGTGTCTTAGGGCCAGTTGATGACATGGCACACCAATTGTGCCAGTATGCTTGCGCGCAGTTCTCCTCGTGCGCGGCGGCATTTTTCTAAGGGGGAAAATTTTATCAGCATAGTTCTTAGCATGATGCATGTGTAATTACAGAATCAACCTTAGTTGATTCACACCTTCTATATGTTGCACTCTTACTATCTGGTCTTTAAGATAAACTCTTCAGAAATACTTAGGTAAGAAGGGAAGAGATTTTCTAGATAAGTCTTTAGAAAATCCTTTTGAAGATGCCTCATAATATCTGCAGAGAAGGGCTTCGCTCCGATACCAGCTGTGACGGAACCTCCCAAGTCATTAGGCCCACCTACAGTTGTCCTTGTCCAACGGACCTCAAACGACCCTGTAGGTGCCCCTGAATCACTTGACAAGTTCGGTATCTGCTTTTCTTACCTTTCCCAAGAGCGTTTTACCCGTCACACAGACATTACAAGCATCGGAGTTACGAGAATGCGGAAGCAATTACATAAACTTACCTTTATTTTAAAAGTAAGGCAAAGTTATATATTACAGACCAAGATATAACCTATGAGTGCAGAGTAATAATATTACACACCAAGGGAGGCAAAAAACCCTCCCATTAAGTATCAAACAAAAGTTCTTATGGAGGATCCTTTCCCCCCGCAGCTTTACTCCTGGTGTTCTTCCTTTGGTACCACCTTAGAACAGAAACAACAAAAGTTTGTTGCTTCTTCACCTAAAAACAACGGGGAATAAAACCCTGAGTATGGAATTACTCAGCAAGTCTTACCCGACTAAAGAAAAGACTCCCAAGGGTATGCTGGTTATAAGGGAGTCAAGGTAAGGTTTCGCAATAATCAAAGACTCTGTTTTGCAGAAATGCTTACTAAAAGTGGATCCTTAAAAATCCAGTTTTATTTGTCAAGTTAAGTAAAATTACCTGCAACTAGAGTTCTTTCTACCCTAGTTCAAACACTTGACCTGTACTAGCTAATTTCTTAACAATCCCTTCATCTTTACTGGAGTTCTACGTATAGGGCAGTGACCAAGTCTTCATAACCGCGAAGGTACGGTGATCCGAATTGATTATACTCAGCTGAGGATCTCCAATCACACGACATATGTAGCACTTAACCCTTGCATATGTCAACCCGCCACCGGGGTTCTTAAGACCAGATCAGGTTCACGTCAACCGAGAGCACAGGTACACCACCGTCCAGCCTCTTGCCACGGAGGGTACACGCTACTCTCGCCATCGCTCCACTCCCATTGCGTGTTATCTTATTCTGGCCTTAGTCTGCCCGAGGCAAAGCTTACCCATGACGAGGCATGTGACCAGTTAAAGGGTCCTCGGTCAGCAAGCCTACATCGGCACGGTCCTTAATCGACTCAGACGGAAACACTACACAGAGACTCCTTTCTCGTGCAAGTCACCCGCCCGATCTCAGCTTAACCATTTCAAACCCAAAGTTTGGTACCTGGCAGAGGTACATCTTTTCCGATGTTGAACCCATCACGACCATGATGGATCCACCATCAAGTTTTATTTTCAAAAACATCCCACCCACTTTTGCCACATCATCTTTTGTAAAAACAAAACATTTTGCTTTTCTAAAGCAAGGCTAAGCATCAAAAATCTTTTGTAAAACGGGTGATCAAGGAAGGTAATCAAATTCAAGGAAGGTAATGCAGGAATTGTTTTAACAATCAACTCCTATCACCTAATGCATTAAGCAAGTGAAAAAGATTTTTAAAACACAAGGAGGTGGCAAATGCACCGGGGCTTGCCTTCGTTTATAGGTGAGTCAGGATCAGATCCGCAGATGTCAAAGTAAAAACAATTTCCTGTCTGATGTTCTGCAGGTGGTGGTGGTGAAGTCTTCTCTTCTTCTACCTCAACTTCTTCCTCGTTTTCTAAATATAACCATATATATATAAGAATGAATGCCATGTAATGCTCATGAGAGTGCAAAGATAATAAGAGTTTATTATCTAAAGTCTTGAATGCAACTTTCCTTCACGGAAATCCAAGAACTTAGGGTGTCCGGAGTCAACAATGAAGTTCAAAGAGCAGGGGGTGGGGTTTTGGATTCTAAATACCAAACAAGGTCCAAATCAAACCAAATTCTACCCAAAGCTTCTAAATAATGTTTAGAGTTCAAATAAAAAGTTTGGGCATTTTTGGAATTATTATCTATTTTCTAAAAATCCAGAGCCAATGTTTTAGGATATTTTAAATACTCCTAAATTCATTATTTGACTTAAAAATCATAAAACTATTTTTATTAAATACTATGGAAAATAAGGAATCTAGGAAAAATGGGTTTGACATTTTTAGGATTTTTCTACAATTTCTGACAGATTTCCAAAGCTTGCTAGAAAAAGAAAAAGAAAAACAATGAACAGTCTCGGGCCGAAACCAGCCCGAGCCGGCCCAGCTAGGGCAGAAACGCGCCCACGCGCGTGCGCCCGCGGCGACTTTGTGAATAAGGCCCTGCAGTTTTGAATAACCCGAAGGAGTCCAAACACTATTTAAAACAGAAACTGACACTTTGCATAAATGCCCTCGTACTTCTATTTCTTCTCCACAAACGTCCCTGGCCACGGCGCGCTCGTCGTTCATCTCTGACGCGGCCTGTACCGGCCATGGCCGGCGATGGATGCTCGGTCGAGCGACAGGGGAAGTATAACCGTCCTAAAGCGACCTAGGAACGAGCTTTACTGTGGCTTGAACACTTAGAGAATGTACTGCCCACGTGTATGGCGGAAACCGTGATGTCGATCCCGTGTTCCCAGTCACTTACGCCCAAATTGGTCAAACGGCTACTACGATGAGCTTTACAAGCATATAGAGCTGCTAAAACAACGCTTGAATTGGACAGAGTCTTACCAGAGGGGGCTGGCCACGGAGCGAGGAGGACTTAGGCTTGCCGGTGACAGAGGAAAGGGGAAAACTGGTGTTGCGGCGGCTCTAGGTGAAATTGGGGGTGGAGATTGAGGCTACACGGCCGTAAGAAACTATAGCTTCACCATGCAGACTCAATTTGGGAGAAGGGGGCAGAGACAACGCGAATTTTGGATTGCGATCAGCTCACTGGTGAAGAGGTAAACACCTCGCCGTGGACCACCGTGCTATTTATAGCCACGGCGACCCGACAGACGACCTCCGGCCACGGATAGCATCGCAAGTGCATGCCTACCACGTCAGAAAGAGATACAGTGAGGGAGATTGAGGCATGGGTGACACCGCGGCAAAATTTACTGGTCACGGTGGCCGCCGGTGAAGACTCCGGCTGGGCTTGGGAGATGGCGCCACGTACGGGTTATCCCTCCCTGGTGTTATCCACTCCCTACCGCGCACGAATCACGACAGCGGCGGCATGAATCTACGTGTGGAGAGGTCGCCGGCGGTGAGATTGCCGTGCTGGCGGTCTGATCCACTTCAGTTACTGTACCCTGGCGCCCTTCATTCAGTTGGCCCGACAGCTCATCTTTGAGCTCGATTTTCTCCCAGATTCATATGGCAACATAACCAATGCCCTGCAGCAAAGTTGTAGTCCAATATACCATCTTCATCTTTGTTATAGTATCCCAAGACAAATTCTTACTGGATTAGCCACAATTTGTCTCCAAAGGTGATCCAATGCCACCGATCATATAATCTTTAGATTGTTTTAGTCTGACAGCCCATCTTTGGGCTAGATTATCTCCAAATTCTTCAACACCACTATGCTTACCTTCTTAAGCAAAGTTGTTCTCCTTTGATAGGTCTATAATATTTATGTGGTGACCTAAGGCAAATCCTCACTAATTTGAAAGATACAAGAGCTCAAAGTTGAATCAATCACACTGAAATTCAGACTTCATCAAAAGGGCAAGTGTGGCTCTTTTGCACATAAGTCCAAATCTCAAGTTTTGGATTGCAAATCTTCATGATTGTGAACCATATGACTTAGGATACTTTATTATCATGGTTTTTTCACTTTAGTCCAAAAAGTGGACTAATTTTGCACTTAACCCCCTAGGGTTTAGGTTTAGGGTTTTCCAGGGTTCCAATTAAGGTTTTTGGTATCTCAGGGATGTAAATGTAATGTAGGTCCATCCTTGGTAACATTTTATGATTATTTTACTTAATCCTCGGGGTTTTCTCTATTTGGGTCCTGTTTTACCCTTTAGATCCCTATTTAGGGTTAAGTATCCTATACTAGGGTCTTATTTGCAAAAATGCCATAACAATACAACTTGTTTGAAATTTTTGCCTAGTGAATGCACTCTAGGTGTGTCAAACATATGCAATGCCAATGCTTATGATGTTATGCTCAAGTTTTAGTGACAGTAACACCAGGGGTGTTACACCGACGCCGCCTACCGACCACACCTCTCCTCCTCCGGCCACGTCGCTAGTGGCCACCTCCCCAACCCTCTCTGTGCCCTCGGCCACGACGCCAGCGCCTCCCAGCGAGCGACAGTGAGTTGGTGAGCTATCTCGACAATTTCTATGAAAATATCTATGAAAATGGCTCTCGTCGTTTATGGAGTCTTTAGTTGCAAGTGTAGCTTCTCAGTTGCAACTGCTGCCGACAAACCCGATCTTGTTGTTCTTGATGTCATCTATGTGTCCGGAGTTGTAGAAATAATAGTATATATGTGTGTGAATAGCAAAACTATAAAGAGCAAAACTATATACGTGATTATAGAAATAATAGTATACATTTATTGAGTTCATTTGTGTAACACCCTGAATTTGGGGGTACTAAATTTCTTCTCTAAACGCATACCAAATTCAGGTGTTACCTCTTGTCTCTCTCTCTCTCTAGACTTCCTCTCTCTTCCTTTTGATTAGAGATAAGTCAATTAGTTGAGGGATTAATTATTTATTTTATCAAAACCTATGTGAGTCATAAAATGTTGCTTCATGCTAAGCCTGAATCATTCTTTGGTTTGATGCACATGTGTGAAATTGTTTGAATTTGAATTTGGTTTGAATTTGATATGGAAATCCATAGAGAAAATAAAATAGAAAAGCCTTCAGAAATTCTAGGAAAAAGAAAAGTGCAAAGAAGCCTAGTCGCGCTCCCCTTTCTCGGCCTTTCGGCCCATTCAGCCCGCGAGTGTGCGCCTGCCTATTCCCTCCCCGCTCTAGCTGCCATGTGGGCCCGCCTTATCGGTGTCGTCGCGCGCCCGCGTATGCCTCCCCGCTCTCGCTGCCGTGAAGGGCCCGCCTGCCAGGCGCCTCGCTCACTCGGTTCCGCTGACCAGCGGGTCCTGCCTGTCAGCTCCCCCTTCCTCGCCGCAATCGCCCTCCGCGCGCGCCGTGCCCACGTCCGCGTGGATCGTGGCCATGACTGTGAGCTGGGACATAAACCCCCCTAACTTCACCCCCTCCCCCTGCTTGCCTCATTTCACCACATCACTCAGCCAATCCCTCTCCCATGCGCCCACCGTGCCTCGCCGAAGTTCACCGAGGAGCGCTGCCGTCCGCGCGTTCGTCGAGCCACATGGCCGCCGTCGTCGCCGTCCATGCGCTTGTCGCGTCTAGAACATTGCCGCCCTTCCGTTGAGCTGCTCGGCCGAGCTCCACCGTGGGTGAGAACTGTCAATCCTCTCTTCCCTCTTTCTCTCCCTCACTCGTCCTCCCCTCCCTTCTCTGTCGTCGCTGGTGTGTGCCTGGGGGTCGTGTCGCGCCGAAGATGCGAGCTCCCCGAGCAATCCTCGTCGGCCGACCCACCCAAAGACCTCGCCATTCGCCGATTCTTGCCAAGGCACTCCGCTCCAAGCGCGGGCAGGAGGAAGACGAAGGTCCCGACACTTAGGGCCCTCGGGTCAGCCTCTCTCGAGCCGCCTTTCTCTTTTCCCCTCCGAACCTCTGACGAGCAGACCCCACCCGCCAGGATGCGCCTGCACCCCACCCTTCGTCGTTGACTGGTGGAGCTCGTGGCCCCACGCATCACCACCGCGCACTACACGCCCCGCACCGAACCTGTCACTGACCAGCGGGTCCCGTTCCACTGGGGCCCTCCTATCAATCCGACATGCGCCCAAACCACCCACCCGATTCGCTGACTTGTGGGCTCAATGCGTCGGTGTCTCGCCTCGCTTGGGTCCACCTGTCAGGCGCCCGTGTCTCGCGCGCCCACGCCCTCGCTCGCTGTTTCTAATCCGAGCCGTTGATTGGATATCGGATGGCTGGCACAACCCCATACCCCTTCACGCGGTAGGTTTGCTAAAGAAACCCTCGATTTTGTAAGAATCAACCCGTCGTCCCTCAGTTTCGCGCGCAGGCCCTTGTAATTTTGTAGAAAGAACCCTAGCCTTTTAGTTAATCGCAGATTTAGACCTAGTTTTGTATTTTGAATTCCAAAAATTGTTTATTTCATATCTTTTGCATATGAAATACAAATTGAGTGATTCAAATTGCAAAATGTTCGTAAAATTATTCTCTATCAGTTTAAATTATAATTATTCACTGTCTGCACATATTAATTTTATGCCTAGACTACAAACTAGTATTAGGATGGTTTGTTTATTAAAAAGAAAACCCTAATGGTAATTAGATGATTAAAGTTGTGAGTTTAATATCATATGAACCCATCCATGGTAAAAAATTTATGATCCATTAAGATAAATGAATTTAAGTTATGTGATCCCCGAGATAGATGGTACTTAGAGAGTCATGAACCTCTAGGTGTATTAGTCCACCCTAGAACCTAAGCCTACCTCTTGTGTTTATACTATTCTTTCGAACTTGTGTTCACTTGTTTGTACATGTTTAGTGTAATGTTCATTTGTCTTTATCCAAATGTATTGAATGCATGATCGCTTTGTTTAGACAACGAGCAGCTCGTGGTTCCTAAGTGTGTTGCTGAAGATCTTCCTGAGCAACAACCTGGTGAAGGCAAGTGTCCTCTGACCTACTATGTCCTACTTACTTTATAATTCATTGTCCCACATTACTTTATTGAAACCTAAGGATTGACTAGTTCGTATTTACCTTGTCCTTATTACCTTTTGTGTTACTATAGTTAGCTTTATGCTATTGCTTTACTTTAATCAACGAACATGATGCGAACATTTATGATACGATGATGTTATCCCGACGATGATCTTGTGATACTTTAGTGGACTCGGGCTATTTCCTGAGTACCTCTCCGTAAGGACATGTCATTGAGTGACCACTCGGGATAACAGTACAACCATGAGGGTGGAATGGGATGCCCTTAGCTGAATAATTAGAGGAACTTGAGGTGTAGTCGGCTTCGTCGTAGGGCCATCAATGGGGTCCGCGCACAGTACTTGCTCTGCCAAGGCTGGTTGCCGAGGTTCGTTCGATTTGGTTTTGTTAGTCACCCTTCGTATGGGGAGAAGTACTGTGTTTATCAAACTAGAGAAACCTAACGGGCGGCTATGACCTCTGGAGAACCTTTGTAAAAGCTACATAGTGAGACCCTGCCAGGTCACCTTGGTAGTGATCAATGGGGAATCATCATCCCTAATGGAATAGGAATCATGACTCATGGGTAAAGTGTGCAACCTCTGTAGAGTGCTAGAAACTGGTATATCAGCTGTGCTCATGGTTAAGAGCAGCCTTGGGATCCTCTTTGATTAGAAGAACTTTGTATACTTTATGTTGGTGATTAATGATGATGATTACAACTCTGATCTCTGGTATTTCCTCTTGGAGGGAGTACATCTAGGTAATAATTGGCTTTATTACTAAAACTTGGCTCTACTATTAGTAATAAATACTTGACCAACTAAAAGCAACTGCTTTAACCTTAACTCTACATATAGCTAGTCCACTTTAGCCAAACGAGACATTTGTTGAGTACGTTGATGTGTACTCACCCTTGCTTTAAAAACCACCCCACCCCAGGTTGTCCCCACTGTAATCAGTGCTCAAGAGGAGATGCAGGAAACATGGAGGACTTTGAGGAGTTCTAGGACTACGATGAGTTCTAGTTGTGTTAGTGGCAAACCCCTAGTCAACTGCCTGTGAATGCCTTATCTGCTACGTTTTGTACTCTGCACTTTGATCACGTTAAATGACTAAGTTATGTTAATGACTCTGTGGATGTATTGGACATCGTGATGTAGTAAAGTACCTTTTTCGCTATTATTTTGAGCAATGTGTGATGATGTCCAATTATGTAATCGTTGTGTACGTGAGTTTCTTATCCTGGCACATACATGGTTGGCATTCGGTTTGCCTTCTAAAACCAGGTGTGACAATTTGTTTCCTGTTTGTAGCGATGAAGGTTTACATGCTACCAAATTTAAACTTTATATGCCAAGTTACAATCGAGTTCTCAATAATATTCTTCTGCATGGATTGAAAATATGTATATATGTGATTGTAGGCCATCGTGCCATTGATATATGTGTGGATGTCAGCCATCGTGTTGTTAGTTTTATTTGTAGGTTTTGGGAACTTCCTTATGTGGGGGAGGTGCTGCCACAATTTTCTATTGACATGTTTGTGTTTATTTTTTTGCAGATGTCTTCCTAGCCATTGCGGGTCTGCCTGCACTGCGTCGCGTCGCCACTGCACCGACCCACCATAGCCCCGCTAGCCTGAGTCCACCGTTACTCTACGTATAACCTCTATTTCTGCATCATGGTCGTAGATCACATAACCCAGTTAGGTGTCCCCCGTTCGAAAGAGATACTATGTAGATATGTAGATCTTTGTATATCTACAAATGTATCTGTTTTGAATTGTCCACAATTTTGGATAGCACGCGGTTGTGTAGATGGTGTTAGTTTCCATGCTCTACTCTGGTCCGAGACAGAATTTTGGCGTCACCTCCCTGTTGTTCTCCGGACAGTACACTCTCCCTGCTATGACGTGTATCCGGAGAACAGTGGGGAGGTGTTGCTGAAAGTCTATCTTGTATCGGAATATAGCATGGAAACTAACCCCATATACGCAACCACGGGCGGGATTAGGAACTATCCTCACCTATTAGATGGTAAGAATGTAGTGTACATTCATTACATGTTTATATTAAACTATACTCAGTTATATATGTTAGAGGATGGTGGATCATGAGTGGATGTACATGGGCCACGTAGGAAGGAATGATATCACCCCTGAATAGATTAGAAAGACCAATGCTTTCGTGGAACGGGCATTTGGCAAAGCTGCTAAAGGAGTGAGTCTAGTCCCATGTCCATCTAGCAAATGTGCCAACAGGAAAAGAAAAACAAACAAGGCCATAGTAGAACATATTTGGAAGAATGGATTTATGCTAGACTATACTTTATGGATCATCCATGGTGAAGCACATCATACGAGAGAGGAGGTGGTGAGACAACGCATCAAGGATTGTGATGCTGATGCTGAGGTAGCGGACATGTTGAACGACTATCATGAGGCACAGTTCATCGAAGGACGTACGGAGGACAATCCATAGGCCACTACAAAGGCATTCTATGACATGTTTGAAGCGGCATAGAAACCCCTTCACAGCAACACAAAAGTTTCTCAAATGAATGCCATTGAACGTATAATCGCATTCAAGTCATAGTACAGCATGAGTCGAGACGCCTTCGATGGTTTGTTGATAGTTATTGGCAACCTACTTCTGAAGGATCACGTTCTATCAAAGAGCATGTACAAGGGACAGAAACTCCATGCACTCAAGATGACATATGAGCAGATACATGCTTGTCCGAAGGCCTACGTCCTCTTTAGGAAAGAATACGCGGAGGCAAAGTACTAGGGATGGCAACGGGTCGGGTATGATGCGGGTAAGCCAATTACCCACCCGCTAGGATATCTATGCCTCTACTCTATACTCGTACCCATGGGAGGTTGTGGGTAAAATTCCCTGTTCGTGCTTGTACCCGTCGGATATCCATAGATATCGGGCAACCCATTACCCGACAGAAAATACCATGTGACCATGTGCATTTTACCCAGAATATATCAACATGTTGGCATTATAATACAAACATGATCAATCATCCACAAATATAAGTCTCAAACTGCCATTGTTAGACAAGATCCATGAACTAGTAGATAAGCAACATGCCACTGCTATGCGCCTGGAGAAGTGGAGAGTGGAGATCAAGCAACAAACTAGAGGGTAGAGAAGAGAACTAGAGAAGTAGAGAACCATAGAATGGACAGTGGCGGTGGTGTTGGGCCACTGGCAAACCAAGGCAGATCCAGATCTCACCACTCGCCCTGGCTAGATCCAGTGCTTAGGGACTAGGGATAGGTAGTGTGCGTTGTCGCTGTGTGCCAGCGTGTGTGTGCTAGGGGCGGCGAGCAAAGGGGTAAGTGCACTAGGGTTTTATAGAATTATGGTAGTGTATGGATGGATTGGATGTCGGTCGCCAAATTAAATGGGTAGCGGGTCTTACTCGCGGTTAAAAGGTTATGCCTGAACAATACTCACGGGCGAGAACTCTTACCTGTTTCCTTACCCGTGGGTGTGATTCTATACCCATATCCATGCCCTCGGGTACGAAACCTGCAGATACCTGTGCCCACGAGCAAAATTGCCATCTCTACAAATTATTGTCTGAAGTGTAAATCATCTAGGTTCATGGAGGTAGACTCTGGTGATGGAGAGAAGAGGCAGCTCGACATCCCTCATTGATGTTGCAAAAACAATCAGCATCCAACTCTATGCCCTGACTCTTCACTGCCCAAATCAAAACCCCCACTCTAACCAGAGCCTCGAGGGTAAGCTGATGAAGATATATTTCAAACCTTTTAAGGACTTCCACTAACATTTTATGAAGAGGAAAATGTAGTCCCGCCTTCAAAAAGCTTCGATAAACAACTACTTCATCCTTCTAAGGAAGTGGAACAATAGCGTCCCCACCAAGTCTCACAATGGAAACGTCATGAAAATACTTACCCTTCATAGCCTCAATTTGACCCTTCTTCACGATCGACTTCCCAAAGACAACATGGCTTGTTTTCTAGGGTCGCTCTTCGGCATCGTTAGCATCACTCTCAAAATCTAAGTCCTCACTATCCTCGGAATCGTCCGATAATCCTGCCAATATTTCATAAGTAATCTTCACAGTATTACTATTGTCCATGGCCTCTCGAAACCCAGAAAGCACAAACTCTTCACTCTTGCTCCCCTCGATCATCTTAGCAAAAACTAAAAAAACTACCGAAGCTAAAACGATCACAATTGACAATAATAACCTTCGGTTTAAAAGCACTAGCTATTCTAGCAACAAACTAGTAAATGGTGTGATAAATGTGCATATGGTTTTCATTCTATTTATACACAAAAGCCAGGCCAAAGCGAATAAAAAAGGCTGGAGAAAAAAATAAAATTACCACTGTAGAACGGGCCCTGCATTTCAAGTATGTCGCTGATTAGCTCAGGGAAGGTGTTTTTTGGACCATCAACACAAGACCTTCATTCATTTCGTAGTCTGAGTTCGTTGCGAGGAAACAAACCAATACTGCGAGGGGCTACTGTTAGGGCCTTCGTCCTTCAAAGGTCCTCAAAACACTAATTAACATTGTTTCCTGATACATCTCTAAAAGTATTACATGTGCTTCAGTAAAAACCACCTTCGGAATGAATCAAGCAAGGACAACATTACAAGCTTCAGGACAACCATGTAAAAAGATGAAGAGAGAAGCTAGAAGAAGCCGGAAGAAGGTGTTCACAGATTTTGGTGACAAGATGATAGAGAGAAAAGACACAGTTACCCTTATCACGTTTATTAGTCTAAATGTTTAGGCTTCAGGGCACAATTGTAATTCTACCGAAGTTGTATTCCACACCTATAAATAGGTGAACAGTGCCTCGCATAATACCACCTTTTTCGGGGGGAAGATCTCAACTTTGTTGTATCTATTCTGTGAAAAATCTTCGTGTTGCTTTGTGTCAAGAAGTCGAAGGTATGTTTGTAGCCTTTTTTAAACAAGGAAAGGGAAGATGGAATAAAAACACTATGAAACATGAGATGAGTTTTACATTCCATGGTTCATTTATGTTTCTACTTAAAGTAGTTCCATCTTCATCTTCTCTCAAAACCTTCGTCTTCAAGTTAACACTTCGAAGAGGTGTAAACTTGAAGACGAAGGTTCAAATTCCTCAATCTGTGTTGTCTTGTTTTTGATGTCGTATAGAATTTGAAAATAAGTGACCAACAGTGTGTTCACGGTAAGTTCCCATGCCCAATTTGCAAGGAAGCTCTTAGGTTCATTTAGTTGAAAAAGGGTGGCAAATATTCTTCGTTCGATAAACATCGATAATTTCTCCCTCCTGATCATGCATTCTGACTAGACGTCAAGAACTTTACGAAAGGTGTCATAGTGACATGCCGCCCACCTACAATGATGAATGGTGCTAAAGTTCGTCAACATATAGATCGTCTCGTGGCCAATCCAGAAGGTGGTTTTGTGGGATATGGTGAGCAGCATATGTGTACACATAAGTCAGTTTTGACTCAACTATATTGATGTGCTCCTTCGACACAATATTGATGTGATGCACACTGAAAAAATGCCGTTGAGACACTCTAGGCAACAATTATGGACATTCCTAATAAGTCGAAGGATAACGTAAAGACAAGAGTGAATCTGGCAGCGTTATGTGATAGACCAAACCAAGAGATGAAGTCGTCGAGTGGTGGAAAGGCATGGAGAAGGCCTAAGGCCGATTTCATCCTGAGCAGGGCCTAGAGGAAAGAATTACTACAATGGATCAAGATGTTAATGTTCCCTGATGGGTATGCAGCTAACCTGAGTAGCGGGGTGAACTTATCTACTCTATGAATCTTAGGAATGAAGAGTCATGACTTCCACATATGGATTGAATGAATTCTTCTGACGATGGTTTGAGGCTATGTCCCTGAGCATGTCTGGCTATCGCTTGCAGAATTGAGCTATTTCTTCTGTCAGCTTTGTGCAAGGGTTATCTCGGACCGTGATTGCAGACATGGAAAGAATGGCACCCGTGTTACTGTGTAAGCCGGAGAAGATCTTTCCACCCACTTCTTCAATCCGATGCAGCATTTGATTCTTCATCTCCGGTATGAGGCACAAATAGGGGGCATGTTGTTATATTGGTGCTATCCAATCGAGAGATGTCTATAAACTATCCAAAAGAAATGTAGAAATAAATGCAAAATCGAGGCTTCCATTGCATATGCATACATACTAGAGGAGGTATGAAACTTCACAACAACTTACTATGGTGACAAACTGTCGAGCGTGCATAATCCACCCCCTCATCACAATGATGGCGAAAATGAATCGAACCTCAACATTTTTTGAGGGCAACTCAGAAGTGCAAGTGGTTCGACCACCAAGACCCTGAGACATGAAGAGTGGCATCATATCATGCTATATGTATTGACCAACCTTGAAGAGGTGACGCTATACATGGAGCAATTTCTTCATGAATTATGGCGTCGATCAAGAGACCCAACTCCATTGGAATATGATACCCTTCTTAGAAAGGGTGCAGGAAATGGATTCCCCGATTTCATTTCCTGGCTCAAATAGAAGGTATCGTGCTTAGTTTGTTATTTGAAGTTTCTCTTATGTGCGGATAATATAATAATCTAGCGTGTTTGAACTTGCAGGGCAAAAGAGACCCATCTATGAGTGCCGACAAGTAGTCAATGGCTTTGCCTATAGGGTCAGGAAATTTTCTGGGTATGACGTCAAAGGATACCATTTTCACACAACAAGCTACGACCAAAGTCGGTCCAATCGAAAAACCACGTGTTCTGGAGTCTTTACGCCCGGGCTTGACGAGGTCGAGTATTATGGAAGAATGGAAGAAATATATTAACTCAATTTTCATGGTTTCAAACCTCTTACTCCAGTGATATTCAAATGCCATTGGTTTGACCCTGAAGTGATGAGACAGACACATTCTAATCTTGGGCTAGTCAAAGTTCGATAGGATTCCACCTTATCAGGAGACGATGACTATATCATGGCCCAACAGTCCACACAAGTGTAGTATCTCCCATATGTGTGCCAAACGAAAGAACATCTTAAGGGTTGGGATGTTTTGTATAAGGTATCACCGTACGGTAAATTACCTGTTCCAAACAATGAACCCGGACACATATGACGGAGAGTTCATTTTAGAAGATGGGCTAGAAGGGCAATTTGAGATAGACTTAACAAGTGATCAAAATGGAAGTAGATATTGAAATGGTCGTTGATGAGGAGGATGATGAGGTGCAAAATGAGAATGACTTAGAAATGCTTGAAGGCAATGACAATGACGAACTTACGCCTTCAGATGATATTGAAATGGTTGATAGTGATGATGAGACTTATGATCCGGCTAATCTAGACACATATGAAGATTATTTTTAATTAATGTAATGATATATTTTATTTATTTTGCATCTGTTTATAAATAAATAATTTTTATTTGTGCTTATTTGCTTACTCTTAATTACAGGTGGTTGGACAAAAATGGTGGGCGGTGGGACCAGGAAGGGGAGGGGAGGAGGAGGCGCAGTAGGATGACGTTGTACAATAGCAGGTGGAGCAGCAGGCCGCTGTCGATGCGGCGCAGCAGGACGACAACGACGACGCTCAGTAGGACGCCTCCGGATCTGGTGCCTCAGGTTCAACGCACGTCTACTTGCGAGGTCCCTCAAGTCTCCCTCAGCGACCGATACTTCATGACAGATGCCCACTTATTCGACCTGATGGGGAAACATATGTAACTTTAGATGTTGTCACTGCTTCTTCATATTATATGTTCAAATTTAGAATAGAAACTAATACTTTTTCTTAATCACTTGGACAAGTCTTGGAAGGTTTTGGAGAATGCAGGGGGTCACGGCCGCAACCCCAATGGCATCCTCGGCCTTCTATGTAGGGAACACTTCTCTAGACTTGTTGAGTACGTTCGAGTGACGGACCCGGCCTATTCCTTCAACCACTAAGTCGTCTCCCCCGATGTAGTGGATTAGGACGGTAGACAATTCAACAACAAGGCAGAGTGGGTGAAGCAACAGTTGTGGGTAAGTTTTCCTAGCACTATATTATTTAATATGTTGCATTCATTACACATTCTTGAAATAATGTATGGATATATCGTCTTTGTATGTAGGATTTATTCAGATGCGAGGCTGGATACGAGGCCAAGGCGGATGTGGTGGCTACCGCGAGCTGTAAGCTTGTCGTGGACATGTGTTATGAGGCATGCATCTAGGCCATCATCTCTTACTACGGCTCCATCCTTGTGGAGAAGGTGAGCAAGAAGGACGCACAGACCATGTTGTTGACTCTAGACCAGTACTTGCAGGTAAATACAGAACATTAATATTGATATTAAATATGCTTAATTTTATCTTTTGTTATGTTGTGTACTTGTTTTTTAGATGATTCCTTATTGGTGCACCGCACGTCCTAAGTGCTAGAAGCAAATGGTGCAAAGGTGGTACTCAACCGAGTGGGACAAGGCTCACAATGCTAGATGGGAACGACGTTTGAAGATGCAAGGTCCCTTCCACCACCAAGGCAGCCGCAGCCTCGCAAATACGCAAAAGCATGGGTATGTGCTCCCTTTAATTTAGTCTAACTTTCGATTAGGCGTGATTTCTAACCATCTTGTTGGCTTTCTCGCAGACAGGCGTCACATGGTGGCCAGCCTTGCTCCACCTTCTCGACGTATGTTATGGCCCACAAGGGCAAGGTGACGTCCGATGTCACCTACAACCTAGAGGACAGGCCCGAGACATATAGCAACCCCACCGTCCACATCCGCCTCAATGAGTACACTGCCATGGCACAGTAGGTCCATGGACCAGATTACGATCCAAGACATCGACAGAGATGTCCTCATGAGGGTTAGAGGAGGCATGAGGCATGGGCGGTACTGTATTGCCGATGGGGCAATCGACTCGTCCTCCACTCCCACCCTGTCTCAGGTGCGAGCAAGGAGCACGAGCACAAGCCCAACCATACGACCTCGGTAGAACAGCTCACAGTATCGCATCCAGGAACTCCAGGTTAGTGCTTCTGTAACTCGTCATTCATTGAGTTATATACCTTCTCTTTGCATTATTATAACATTAGGATGCAATATTACAGGCCTAACTAGAAGAAGAGAAGAGGGAACAGATGGAGATGGAGGCGAGGATAAGGGCAGAGGGAGTGGATCGCATGGCAGATCAGCAGAGCATGGCGGAGATGTTCCAGTACATACAGAGCCTTGGCGACGCATAGGGTTTTGCTCCACCACCTCCGTTGTTCCCTTCAGCTGAACCTGCTCAGTTCCATACTCCTGTGACTGTGAGTATCAAAATTCTAGTCGTGCATGATATATATTCATCTGGTTTCACACATGCAATCTCTTCTCTATGCAGGGACAATCAACGACATCAAACAACCGTCATGGATCTCCCAGCCCAACGCCAAACTAGTCCGGTCGTCCACCTCGCTGAGATACTTTGTGCACATGATCTTATGTTTGTTGGTGTTGGTAATACTTTATGAGATAACTTGTTATGTACTTGTTGATGTTGGTAATACTTTGTGAGATACTTGAGAGTTATGTTTGTGAGTGTTGGAAACTTATGCTTGTGAAACTTGTTTGATGTGGTGATATTTGTGAGGTTTGTGGTCTTTGTGAGATATGTGGTGATATTCGTCGAGCTCTCTTTGCCGAGTGTCACACTCGGCAATGTTTTTGCCGAGTGTTTTTCGGGCTTTGCCGAGTGCTTCAGACACTCGATAAAGCGCCTGATTCCGGTAGTGATGTATGTAATGATTCTATGATATTTGTGATGTATATGTGATAATTATGTAATATATCTTTTGTTTATTTGGATAGAATAATAAAAATAAAAATGGGTTTTTGGTCACTTTGCCGAGTGTAGCACTCGGCAAAGAAGGTATACCTGAGAACCGGTAAAGCTTCTTTATCGATTGCTGTGGCCCTAGCACGCGGCAAAGGGACTGACAAAGGGGCCATCGGAGCCGTCTTTGCTGAGCACGAGTCCAGCAGGCACTTGGCAAAGAGGAAACCTTTGCCGAGTGCCTCCCGGAGCACTCGCCAAAGAGACTGGCAAAGGGACCCACCGGAGCCTTCTTTTCCGAGCGCTAGTCCAAAAGGCGTAAAATAAAAGACATCACTTAGTTATTACCACATTTTACTTGTGACATGTTTTTACAATAGATGTCACATGTGCACCGTCGTTATTGACGTGTTTTAAAAAAAAGTGAAAAGCTAGTTACGTGTTTTAAACAAGTGTTATGGATGGTCGCGTCCCATTTGAGGCAGTGAACAGACTGATGAGAGATGGAGTTGATAATCCAGAATATTGTATGTTTTGGTATAAATTTGATCTATTAATATGAAACTTGAGAACAAATGGCAGGTCAATATAATATAAAACTAACTGCTCCGAAAGCAGTCATCCTGCCTGACCCGATCCAAGGACACATCGTATTCCACCTTTATTTTTTATATTAGTTATTGAAAAGTCTAATTATTGTGCCTAGCTTTTTCCATGGTTCGTAACCACTCCCTTATATTTCTTGTACAAGCACTCCACCTCAATCAGGTTGCAAGTCCTACTTTTGCTAGTTCGCGGTCGGAAGAAGCCATAGCCATCCAGGAAGAAGAAGCCATAGCAAAAGCAGCTGAGGGGGGATTAGAGAAGAACAGCAGCGCATCAGATAGGGAGAATTGAAGCTGATCTTTTGTATCATATATCTTTCCTGCATGCTTCATCAGTCCGACACTTGAGAGAGGTTCGAGAGAGAAGTTATTAAGCTGCCTCCACACTGGTAGCAAGTGATTGCATGCATGGGGGATAGGACATGGCAGCAGCCACATGCGCAGGCTTCTTCCCCAGACGCAGGGACCAAGGTCCAAGCTTCATCATCGTCCGTCCATGGCAACATCATGTAAACCCTAACACACATGGATATATAGCTGGATTCGGATCTTGCTCTATTTTCTTGCGAATATATAGATATATAGATGGATCGGAATTGAAGGTTTGCTTTTTTTTTTTTTGCTTGCTTTTGACTCCTTTCTTCTGATTTCTGAAGCATATGGTGGATTATATATACTGTGGCGTCAATCTCTTCTCTGGTTTTCATCAGATTTTTAATTTTCCACGGTGGATTTAATTTAACTGTTCAACATAGAATTTGCTCGATCGGAAATTTTGTCTTTACATAAACTTATTTTTTTTATTGGTAGCATTTCCAGTATATCATTTTAGTAACTGACCAAACTAAAATGATGATTGATACCAGCCTAATTTATAATTTTGCGTGTATTGATTTGTGCAAGTGCAGCAGAAAGGAGCCAGCTGGAGGCGGCGGATACGACGACATGGCCGAGTTCGATCAAGCGCTCTTCCTCTATCTTAACAGCAGCCAGGATCAAGCATCAGTTATTCAAGATCAACCTCGTAAGCCACACACTTAACTCCCTTAGCTTATGCATGCATATACATGCACGGGCTGTATATATAAGGGGATAAACTTTATTGCATAGTATAGGTTAGATCATATTGCCTCCATTTTTTATTTATTTGACGCTAATTAGTCCAATTTTGTACTGACCGGCGACAAATAAAAACAAACAAACGGAGTAAGGGAGTACATGGCAGATTAATTAATTAATTAAACTCAAACATGCCATTCTGTGATGCATCTACCCTGATTGGACATGGCTCAAAACAAGAATGAGAGCAAATTAAAGATGCGATACAATGGCGTGAGGATCAGACCTCTCAATCGTCTTTCCTTCTTTTTTGTATGCAAAGCTTGTTCTCTCTGAGTCCGACAAAAGCCAATTTTCAGAGAAGGAAAAAAAAGAATCTCTGCTAGTTCAAGGAGAGTGACATGTAACAAACACTTGCTCGAGTATGTGCTCATTTCATTCCAGATAGGTCATTTTCTTTCTGCTGAAATAACGCAGTTGGGCAGAGATGTGATTTCTCATAGTCTAGATAGCTCTTTCCCTTCACCACGTATCCACTTCCAACAACCATATACACACGCATATATACGTGCATACATTATTCCCATTCTCCGCCCTTATATGTGACAATCTAATAACTAGTTCAATGGACTAATTAGCTTAGAGCTTGTTTGATAGCAACTAAAATTAGTACTAGCGGATTCAACCTGCAAACTATTAGCTAGGAATTGCTAATAACTGTTTAGGATTGTTAATAGTTTATAAATATGTACCTTTGATTTATTATCCAACCACCTATTAGCAGATTAATTGAAACAATCTTCATTTAAAATCATCTATAGCTAAAAAAATAGCAGCTACCAACTCTTAAAAACTATATTAGATTGTATTTTAAGAATATATTACATCTGTTCTTCAATATTTGTCGTCTGTTAGGTAATTTTTGAACTAAGAAACCGCGACAAATAAAAAAGAATGGATCGGTCATTTGTTAGCATCGCTATGCCATCTCTCGTACATGTACACTTATTAGCTTCTAGTTTAATCGCAGAACTTTGTGCAGAAACTCTCAACATCTTCCCTTCTGAACCAATGCATGTCGTCGAGCCTGCTGCACCAAAGGTACGTACGAAAAAAAAAAGATTAGCGACGACGACCACATGCATTGGCTCTCGATCCAGTCTCCATTTAGATACCTTTTCTCACTTTCCTGCCCTCATTATATATATATTGATCTTTCGTCTTATCGTGAGCTACTTTAATTATTTCAAGCAGGAATCTATGGGGGCTACGACTAACAACACGGCGTGGAACAACGCCGGCGCAGGCCCATCCAAGCAGCCGCCATCCAACCTTCCGTCGAGGACGACGGCGACTCCGGCAGGGCCGCGAAAGGACGGCAGCAAACCGCCGGCAGCCGTCAAGGTTAGTTCAGTACGTAGCTACCTGACCGTCCGTATGCACACACACACTCCGGCGTCTGCGCGCGTCTGCTTGATGACGTATGTGCCCATCATGCATGCATGCCATTGTCGTCATCAGAGAGAAGGGAGCAGCAGCGGTGGCGCCATGGGAAGCGGCACACCGTCGACGTCGAACCAACAGGAGGGCCCCACCAGGACCTCAGACGCCAAGACGCTGAGAAGGCTCGCGCAGAACAGGGAGGCGGCACGGAAAAGCAGGCTCAGAAAGAAGGTACGTACTCGTTCAGAAAGAATGCATGCACTTGCCTGAATTAAGTTAAAGTACTAATGGTTTGATATATGTATGGTTAATGTTTTCCTTTTAATTGTTTGTCTCTTCCATCTGAATTAAGTTAAAGTATATATATGATCGTAGGCGTACATTCAGAACCTAGAGACAAGCAGGGTTAGGCTGGCCCATCTGGAACAAGAGGTACACAGATCAAGAACTCAGGTATGAAATGAAAAGAAATATGCCAAACAATACTGAATTCACAACTTCAGTACGTGGAAACTTTTGAGGTGTCTACCATATATAGAATTATTAACACGAGGGAGGCGTGGCAAAAAAAGGACTAATGGTTTGATTTAGTTATATTGTTATTATTACTACTATGTAGAATCAACACTGCTTTTTTTAGGCAAAACAGCTGCTCTCTCTCCATCCATAAAACGATACAACAACTATAAAATTTGTGCAAGTCAAGATAGCTTAAATTTAGATAAAGTTTATAGTATCAACGTACATTTATGTTTTAAACTATAGGTTCACAGTATAAAAATATATTTCATAATTAAATTTAATGTTACTTATTTATTTTGTATAATAAATATTGGTGTTAGAGTTCTTGGTCAAATCGACTTAAATTATTTCGCTCCTAGAAAGTGAGAGCTATATCCTTTTCGTGGATGTAGTCTTATTTAAAGATACTCGTATTATTATTGTTCCATAGACACACTAATTACTAACTAAGCTTGTTCTATGTGCATGCACGTCGCCAAACAAATCAACCACAGGGAGCAGTATTTGGTGGTGGAGGTCTATCTGGTTCCAATGGCGGACTGCTAAGCCCAGGCACATGCATGCATTCAAATTAACCCTAGCTGAACTGCTCGCATGCATGCAATGGCGTACTTGTACATGCATGCATGCTAGCTAGCTCTCCTCTTTGTTATATCTCCTGCATGCATTCCGCGCTTACACACGTTTGCTCCAAGTTAAGTTAAGTTGATGAATATTGCGTCCATGCATATGCATGGTCGAGCAGAGGCGGCATGGTTCGACATGGAGCACGCGAGGTGGCAGGAGGAGCACGGCAAGGTGATGCGCCACCTGCGGGCGGCGCTGGAGGCGGAGTACGCCGCGACGGCGACGACGCCAGCGGCGGCGGCGGCGGACGCGCAGCTCCGGCAGCTGGTGGACGCGGCGGCGGCGCACCACGGTGCGCTGGCGGAGCTGAAGGCCGTGGCGGCGAGCGCCGACGCGTTCCACCTCGTGTCCGGGGCGTGGGTGTCCGCCGCCGAGCGCTGCTTCCTCTGGATCGGCGGCTTCCGCCCTTCAGAGCTCATCAAGGTCAGTATTAACTTGAACGAACAACTGATTATATTGGTACTACTAGTTGACTAAATTTCTACCACCTAATTGCATTGCTACCGGCCCGGCCGGAGACTGGAAATTAAAAACCGATAGATCGCGACATTTTTTAGCTGGTGTACTATACATACCTCAAATCAATGACACACAAGAAGTTGACTTTGTTTTTGGCCACCGTGTACGAGGCATGCATGCATGTCTCACGACGACTCACGGCTCACGACTATGCATATAGGCTTCTCCCTGCGTACGGGCCGATGATGTAGGGGACGACAACCATGCAAATTCACTAGCTTATTAATTGATATATTAACATATAGACCATTGCTAATATTATGATTCTAGAGAGAGGTCGATTATGGCGGCGCGAGTGAGGTGGAGGGGGAAGCAAGGACGCGAAGTGAGTGGGGGAGGCTTGGGGCGGCGAGGAGAGAGATGAGAGATAATCTAAGTATAGTAATAATGTTTATTGGATTTGAGTGAGTAAGAGAGGCGGTTATCCAACTATTCGAACTGTTGGTTCTGATAATGTGTTAAGTCTATGTGTCATAACATCAAAAAAAGTTTAGATGTCATTTGTTTGGTGGATTTAGTATAGGTTATGAGTGTGGGAGTGATTTGATGGGTGAGTTTTGCAAAGTCGTTTAAACTGATGGATTACATAATGGTATAGATAGCAAAATACGTATAATAAGAGCTAGTTTGGAAACCCCATTTTTTCAAGGAGTTTTTATTTTCCAAGAGAAATTAGTTTATTTTACTTGGAAAAAAATAGAAATTTCTTAGAAAAGTAGAGTTCTGAGACTAGTCTTAAAAGGTTAAGAATTCAGGTGTTGTTTGGTAATAATGGACAGAGGCATTAGGTACAAGCAGCATCCTAGTAATTGGACAGGTGTATGTATATTATGGGTTAGCTAGCTGATTAGGTAGGTAAGAGGTCCCAGTTACGTTGACAGGGACAGTTTAGGTCTTTGGAGGAATTGTCTTCGGACTTCTCTCTACGTACTACATAGTAGTACTAGCCGCCATATCTACTACACACTCCTATATATATCTGTCCTATGTGATTGGTACTTACCACAACTACTGCAACAGGGGGTAGGTTAGACGGGAGATGGAGACGGGGTTGGTTAACTCACCTACAACGATGCCAGGGACCTGCTTGACACATGTATCCTTTCGGCCGCTTCTAGATGGATTGGTTGGAACTTGGGAACCACGCCAACAGCCCTGTGTTTTCACGATACTACACAAGAAGTCCCTGTTACACCTCTAGAGTATTATTGGTAGATGTCTCTGTTCTCACAATATTAAGGTGATTTCTTCCTTAAACTAGCAAATGATAACACGATCTAATATAGCTATATTTGTTGGACTTAGTTAGGTTTGGTCTAATCTTATTATTCCATAAAATTACGAGTGAACTAGACTTCTATAAAAAAATCTTGCATAAAGTAATTCCTATTTGCAAGCTCAACATCACCGAGTGTCTAATGTATTAATAGTTTTGCACTCTAATTTCTAACCGTATACTCACATGGCAGTTCTAAGACCATAAATTCTTGAAGTAAATTGCTTAAACGTAAATGTATATAATATAACAAAAGTTTGAAGACTTCTCAATGTTTTTACCAACGTCTTAGAGAGTCAGCACTCTCCACTAATTCTCGTTATTAGAGCACCCGGGTGTCACTCCCCCTTGTTCCAAATAAAGACTAAGTGCTCTTTACAAGCTGGTTCTTTGCCGCCCACAGTGAGCCGCTCATGATCATGTATAAGTCTTGAGTTGGGTCACCCACAAACTCTATCAGTGTTCACCGCACTCTTGATCACCACTAAACTGTCTAAGTGATGTCGATCATCAAGAGTATTAAACTCTCACTTGACTCTACGTACCAAGCTCAATAAGATTAATGGGTGCACACTCATTACTCTCTTATATACTAATGAGGCTCCAAACCAAGAGAATTTCAACTCTTAAGTCTCTCACTAGGCAATGGCTCTTTCTGACACTCAATATGGGTTGCTTTAGCTATTAAATTAGGTAGGAGCACTAGTATGGTTGGTTAGTGAGGTAATTATAACCACCAACTGGACAACTAGCCATTATATATAGTAACTCTAGGCAAAATTCGTGAGCATCAAATCGTCTAACGTACACCCGTATGACCATATTGCATGGTCCGATGAGACACAACAGTAATTGTATATGTACTGTGCCAGAACTAGCCATTTGAATTACTATTGCGAGCGTATGGTATGACACTCATTGTCGGATCAGTTTGATGTCCGCGAAACCCCCTATGGTCACTTAGCAGAGGTCAGCAGACTCAACTCATTGATCCAATAAGGCCACTATTTAAAGGGTTCGATGACCCTATAGAAAGAAACATAACTCAAATAGTTGTGTCATATGGTCCGACGCATGCCACCATACTAGTCTAACGCACCCTAGAGCTCTCTAGTTTGTTTTCCACAAATTGTCAAACTCAACTCATTGGTATTACGCTCTATAGTTCATAGAGTCCAACATTTTTTCTCTCTCAGGCTGACTACATAGAGGCATCAACCTAGTCATCTATGATCTGACGACCCTAAAATCAAAGTATGACGCCTCAAAAAACCATCTAATTTGTCAAATTTGGAAACTTTATAAACGGGTTTTGATCCATAATTCTTTTGGTCCTCTCCTAGGCAACTTAGAGATAAAGACAAATATTATGCGCCACACTTAACTCATTAGACTTATCTAGGTCAAGCTACTAGTTCATACCGTCTTTATAGTATGGTTGAAGAAAAAACAAAATCCTAAAGTATTCTAAGTGTCTCTCAACTCCAAACTTAGAACTAGTCCATCCTTAAACTTTGTTTTCCATTCTTTAAAAACAAAACAAAATCCATAATCATGGGCATCAAAACCATATATTGTCAAACAATCTCCATCAGGGACATAACTTCACTTTGCCTCCACAAAGCACATGTTAGTCACAACAATCTTGTGTTGCAATTAATCATCAAAATCACTAAGGCCACATTTGGATCCTTTGAATTGATTCTAATATTCATAATTTATGCATAGATCAATTAAGCAGATATAGTTTTATGCGAAATATATTTGTATACTATTGTTGACCATATGAGGGAGATATTTATGTGCTACATTTTTACTATAGGGTAGCCCGTAAGGGCCTAGATGCTTTCAATCTCCCCCTTTTGGTAATTGATGACAACACTATCTCAAGTATTTGAAAGAGGATTTTTAAAGGGGCCTTGTTTGTATGAACTTTTAGAGTTGAAACATAAGATGTTAGAGTAAATCATATAACCGAGATCCAAGTCATGCACCATGTAAAAATGATTTTTTAGCTCATGTACATTAAAGGATAACGTTGTTTTTTAAAGATATCAGTCATAAAACAAGAACTTATGACATGCTTTAGAATATGAAGTAAAAAGTGTACATGTCACAATATCATACATAAGAGTATGCAACAAACACAAATTATATCATACAATGCAAAAATATGTAAATCAAAGTGCATATTATACATAGAAAATAACAAAACATATAAAACCAAATATATCTCAAACTCATCATACTCACCCTATCCCTCCCTAATCCCATGCTCCCCCAACTCACATACTCACACTACCACTCCCCATTTGTAATGAAGGACCAAAACCTAACGGTCAAAACCAAAGGCTCAAGAAGTGGTGAGGACATAGACATGTGGGCAACGAAAGTGCATGAAACGAGCTTAAACTACTTGACTTAAGTGTGTAGAGGATGATGGAGGTGATAATTGTGGAGAAGAGAATATCATAGAAAGCGTGACCACCTTCTCATCTTCATCATCACTATCAAATGATTATAAGCCACTCATAGAGTCGATGTTGGTAAGTCAATCACCAACAATGTAGGCTTTTCCACCCTTTGTCTTGTGAAAACTGTCTTTTCTTGCCATATCTTTTCTTGAAGGCATTTTCCCTTCTTATCATCTTCACTTGAATCATCCTTCTTACCATTGAACTTTTTCTTCTTAGGCTTGGTGCATCGATGAGGAAGATGTCCAAGCTCACCGTAGTTGTAGCAATCCATCTCAGAGATGGGCTTTCTCTTGCTACTTGTGAAGAATTTCTTCTTTCTTGAGTCAAATTTGACGATTGACCTTCTTTAGCATCTTGGTGTACTTCTTCACCATAAGTGCAATCTTCAAATCATTGACTTCATTATCGCTTGAGCTTTAAGTCTCTTCTTGCACTTTAGCTCTACTATTCTTCCCATGATTGGCTTAGATAATCAAATCCTTCTTCTTGTTTGAAGAAGAGCCATCTTGATTATGGATATGCATGTATACCTCATGAGCATTGATCTTCTCCATGATTTAAGTCAATGTAGTGCTGGGAAGATCAATTTGGTGAAGCACGGTTACGATGTGGCCATACTTCTCAATTGAGAGCACACTCAAGATTTTCATCACAACATTCGATGTCTGAGTTCCAATTCATTGACTTCCTCTAAAAGGACATTCAAATGTGGGTACATGTCATTTTACATTTTCATGATGAAGCATTTCAAAATAATTTAATTTATTCATGACTATGTGGTAATGCTCCTCACGCTCGCTCTTGGTCCCTCCATGTAGTGCACAAATATCAGACCAAAGAGCATAAGTGTCCTTGTGAATACATACTCTATTAAATACCTTCTTGAATGGGCCTCTAAAAAGAGTGCTATTAGCCTTATCAATCCATTTTTTGTAGCAAATTTCAACACCTATTATATTAGTGGGATCCTTAGGTTTTGGAGACCCTTGAGTAGCAGCTTTAAAACTCCTATGTCTATAGCCACAAGATATGCTTCCATAAGTTTTTTCTAATGATGAAAATTGTCACCCTCAAAAATGGGAGGAGGTCTATCCCCACCGGACATTGTAACTCAAAGTAGTTAAGCTAAACTAATGAGCACGAGGCTCTAATACCAACTAAAAAGACCATAATGTCCAAGAGAGGGTGAATTGATCTTTCCTAAAAAAATTAATTCCAAGCCCAACTTCACTTGAGCGCCTAATGTGTAAAAGAAGTTTTGCACCCTAATTTATAATCCTATGCTAGCATGGAAATTCTAAGAATGTAAATTTTTGAAGTGCATTACTCAAAAGTAAATATGTAAGGTTACAAGACTCCTCGATGTTTTGGGCCAAAGTCTCAAAGAGTCAGCACTTTCCACTAATCATCATTGGAGCACCCATGTAAGGGTGTCACTCACTCACCCCCCCTTGGTTTGTGTAAGGACCAAGTGCTCTCTACAAGGTTTTTCTTTGCTACACTGGAACGATGAACCGCTCACAACCGTGTACAAGCTCTGACCCTAGGTCACCCATACTCTTCGAGTGATCATTGCACCGTTGATCACCACTGAACCGTCTAGGTGATACTAATCACCAAGAGTAATAAGCACAAACTCTCACTTGACTCTATCAAGCTCAATGATACCAATGGGTGCACACTAATTACTCCTTATTACTAATGAGGTTGTTAACCAAATAGATTTTAACTCATAAGTCCCTCACTAAGTAATGACTTTCTCGCACTCAATATGGGTTGCTTCAGCTATTATATTAGCTAGACCACTAGTACGAATTGGTTGATGAGGTATTTTATAGCCTTCAAGCAGCCAACTAGGCGATACAATAACTCTGGGCAAAATTCATGTGTCAGACCATCTGATGTGCACCCATAGGACCATATCACACGGTCCAATGAGACATAGTGATAATGATAATTGTGTACTTGCTATGTCAGAACTATCCATTTGAATTACTATTGCGAGCATATGGTCTGATGCTCACTATCGAACTAGTCAAATGGTCACTTAACAAAGGTTGTCGGACCCAACTCATTGGTCCAACGATTTCACTATTTAAAGGTTTGATGATCCTATAGAAAGAACTCAAACCCAAACAGTTGCGACATATGGTCTAACACATGCCACTGGACCAATCTAACGTGCCTAAGAACTCTCTGGTCTATTTCCACAAATCGTCGAACTCAACTCATTGGTCTGAGACTGTAGCTATACTTTCAAGCCACCCATCCTGGCATGACCCAAGAATGAAAAGGCCTAGCACGTTTAAATTTAAAGCCAACATGACTCGTAATTAACATGGGTCGTGTCGGGCCAACACAAGAGCTCAGTCCTTAGTCCACGACATGGCAAGTTATTGCTTACACGTGTCAGGCTCATTTCAGGCGGAGAAAGCACAAACTTCAAATTTTTCCATAAAATGGAGAAAAGTCTAAAATTCAAATTTTGTCACGAAATCTATAAACAACAAACAAATATGGTCATAATTTAGAACAAAAAACATAAGTACATAGCACACTTCGAGAGTTCCTAATACTCTTTTAAACTATCATACATGTTGCAATCCAGTTTACTAGTTACATCACATCAAGGATATAATTCACTTGGGCTTGTTTCTAGTCTTGTGTCTTAAACTTTGCTTGATACTTATAGGTCTTCTAATGTATTTTTTGTGGTGTTGCTTTCTCAATGCCTCAGGGGTGTTTGAACACACTAGAGCTAATAATTAACTGTCAAAATTAGCTAAAGACATCCAAACAATCTAGCTAATAATTCATCTATTGACTACTTCTAGCAAATTAGCTAATAGTTAGCTAGCTCTTTGTTAACTAATTCCACTAGTACTTTTTTTAGCCAACTAATTATTAGCTCTAGTGCATTCAAACACCCCTCAATCCAAGTCCACTTTGCATCATGTGAACTACGAACATAAACACTCGCAAACATAATAGTCCACATGTTATGTTGATCATATAACACCAAAATTAATTAGACAAATCAGACGATGTCTATTTTCCTTATAGAATAAAAATGAGAACTCATTGAAGGACAGAAAAAGGTATGGGTGTGACAGACAACAAATAGGGAGGAGAGTGATGGACTAAGGCATGTTTAAATGCATTAGGCCATTAGAGCTAATAGTTAGTCGTCTAAAAATTGATTGTAGAATTAGCTAGCTAACTATTAGGTGATTTTTGTTGGGTTGATCAGCTAATGAACTAAAGGGTAGTTGAGAGTGGAGCTAATAATTAGCTAGACTATTAGCTGAGGTGTTTGGACTATCAGCTTGGCTATTTAGATGTCTACAAGTAATTTTAGCAGTTAACTATTAGCTCTCGTGTATTTAAAATACGCCAGAACAAGAGGAAGATAAAAGAGCACTAATTCTGATATTATAGGTAAGATATAGATATTACGGCCTCCTGACGTTGTTGATGTTCGTTTTCTATCCTGTCGATAGCTCATTCATCTAGTGATAAACATCACGCTGGAGTATATTCGTATGTATAATATTGAAGTTTATGTTTCTAAACATCTGCTATAAAACCTGCTAACTACTAGTTCTATTAGCTGGTCTGAAATTGCTAATAGAGTAATAGATAGATGCTAGTTTATATGCGCCTTCAATTTATTGTCTAATAATGTATTAGTAAGTGGATTCAAATAGTCTCTTGCTAAAAATAAGTTATAATAGCTGCTATTTTTTGTGCTGTTTGGTTTACGAAATGTAACATAAAAACCTGCTAACTACTAGTTCTATTAGCTGGTCTGAAATTGCTAATAGAGTAATAGATAGATGCTAGTTTATATGCGCCTTCAATTTATTGTCTAATAATGTATTAGTAAGTGGATTCAAATAGTCTCTTGCTAAAAATAAGTTATAATAGCTGCTATTTTTTGTGCTGTTTGGTTTACGAAATGTAACATAAATGATAATAATAATGATTCACACTCGAATGCCGGTGATAACAAGTTTGAAGAGACCGGTATAGTGTGGTATCTAATTACGGTTGGATTTAAACAAACATGATTTAAAGTTAACGGTTACCCGTTACATTACCAATATATGGCACTTTAGTGTCAGTCAGGTACAATTCTCAACTTTGATTATTTAGTTCTGCTAATATCTTCTTTTTCTAAAAAAAAAAAAGCACAATAGAAGATATCGTTTACAGTACTAACTAGTATGCACACGCAGATAGCGGCCCGGCACGCGGAGCCCCTGACGGAGCAGCAGGCGATGAGCGTCTGCGGTGTGCAGCAGTGGGCGAGGGACGCGGAGGCGGCGTTGGACCACGAGCTGCAAGCGATGCACAGCTCCGTGTCGGAGGCCATCTCCTCCGACGCGGCGGCGCTGCTCTACCCCTACTCCGACGTGCCCGGCTTCATGGCCACCATGTCCCTCGCCATCAGCAAGCTCGCCTCCCTCGAAGCCTTCGTCAGACAAGTAAGCAAAGCTTGGGTGTGTCGTGTGTGTGTTTCTCATGAAACGATACGAGTAACAATAGTCGCCGCGTACATGGGTTACATTGCAGGCGGACGCGCTTAGGCTGCAGACGCTGCACCGGCTGCCGCAGATCCTGACGGCGCGGCAGTCAGCGCGGTGCTTCCTCGCCATCGCCGACTACTCCCACCGCCTCCGCGCGCTCAGCGAACTCTGGCACACCCGGCAAGGACATGAGCGAGCGGCGAGCACCCAGGCGGCCAGGCCCAGCCAGACACCGCCCTACCAAAGTAGAGACGGTTTACTATAGACGTTACAAAGTAGAGATAGTTTCAAAGATACAGATAGAGGTGATCACTGATCAGGAATTCTGATGACCCATGTAACTGTGGAGTATATAAACTAAATAGTGGCTGATCCAGCAGTATCAATATGAATATAAAATAGTACTAGGAAGGAATAATAACTGAAACTGCCAAATTGCCTAGCTGATTGACATGCATGTCAGACAATCAGAAGATGTAGCATTCAAATTGATACATGGTGACAAACAAATATTTTGCAGAACAATTGCCAAATAATGGGGTGCTACATTCTACAATTGTCATGTACAGCCACCCTACCTCCAATCTCAGCGTCACTAAGAGCAGTTAGGTTGGCAGTTACAGAGGGTTCAGCTCATGCCGCAACCCCAAGTTCAGAAATGTCACACAACATAAAGTGCCATCACAAGGATGGCCTCTCTCTCACCTTCTGGTGTTACAATCTATCAAGGGCGTCGACGATGGCCTTGCGGAATGCATCGTTGTGGAGGAAGAAAGAGGAGACATGGCCACCTGTTACCCACCGGACCTCTGAGCCTGGCCATGCCTTCTGGAGCTCCATCACTGAATGTCTGGGAATATAACCATCGTCCTGTAAACAGAGCATATAGCTCCAGATAATTAGAAGAATGCTCCAGACAAATAAGAATACTGCGCAGGAAATCGAATTGTCTGAAATAAGGAGGTAATTTAACCAATCTTCAAAAAATAGGAGTCGTCAAGTAAACTATCAGCTATCAATGTATGTTCCAATTTATCAACATTGCTCAGGCAAGCGAAGGTAACCTGCTGTTTGCTGTACATAACATATCTTACTAAAGGTGTGTTTGAATGCACTAGAGCTAATAGTTAGTTAGCTAAAAAATTGCTAGTGGAATTAGTTAGCTACCTATTAGCTAATTTGCTAAAAAAACTAGCTAATAGTTAAACTATTAGCTAGACTGGATGTCTTCAGCTAATTTTAGCATTTAACTATTAGCTCTAGTGCATTCAAACAAGACCTAAAAGGCATAAACACATATTTTGAATAACTGAGGGTCAAAGTTTATAGTGCTTGACTTTTACGAAAACTAATGCACCCTGCATTTTGAAATCGATAGAACAGTAAAGCAGGCAGTCAGCTAGTGACATAATCTGATCGTGGTTAGTGGTTACTCTGCAAAAGTGCAAAATCATGAAACCAAGTAAAAGACGAGCAGGAAAACGATTATGTTTTTTTAGATAACAAACTGATGCGAGAAGATCATAAAGCTCGGAGAGCATCACTAACCGTTGCACCAACAAAGATGACCGCCTGTGGGTTCTTTGGGACTGGAAATCGAGTGACATCAGTCAAAGACAACACTGACCGTAACCTATCCCTGACTTGTTCGATGGTGATCCCGCTTTTCTGTGCAGCATCTTCTGCCAAAAGTGTTACATCTTGAGTTAATACTGCAGCATCTTTTCTCAAAGCGTCCCAAGCTGTGGCGTATTTGTAGACCCCTTCACAGAAAGGTACCACAGCAGAGTGTGGAGCGAGAAATGGCAGTGTGGCAACTGGAGTAGGATGCAGGGATCCCACCATCGCAGCATGTACTCCACCTGTGACATCAGTGAAGAAACCATTTGAGAAGAATGCAGAAGGGAGCTTGTGAAACAAAACCAGATACCTTTAACAAATAGCCTGCTACATGATTTTTAAGAAGCACTACATTCAGTCATCATGAAAACCAGTAATTTTAACATTGCTTGAATTTTAGTTAATTGGACGTTAAGGATTCACAGAAACGAGTGTCTTTGATTGTGCCCCCCCCCCCCTCCATGGATTGTCGAGTTGGGCATAGGTTACGGGCTAGTGATAGATCCATATACCTCCTTGCCTTTAGGAACTAGTCGATTCCTCAAGAATTTGTCTCAGTTCTTGTGTATATAGTGGAGCTATAGTGCTTCAGGAGTTGGGCATAGGTTAGGGGCTAGTGATAGATCCGTAGACTTCTTTCTTGCCTTTAGGAACTAGTAGTAGTCGATTCCTCAAGAATTTGTCCCAGTTCTTGTGTATATAGTAATAGGTACTTGCGCGTCATTGAGAGAGCGGAAGGGAGGTGAAGGTGGATCGAGAGCCATACCTTCGAAGCTAAGGTGGAGACTTGTTGCAACAGTAGATGAATCATATAGATGGTTCTAGGAGTAAAGTTCCCCCTTCCTAGTTCGTTTCTCCTTGCGCGTTGGAACCTTGCGGAGGAACGTCGGTGACTAGTAGCATAGAACTGTTAGGATCCACGGGTGTCATTGCTGGGGAGTTTGGGCGATTTTCAGTCATTAGGCGCTGGTAGAAAAATTGGCCCCTTTCTGGGTGTGTGGCGGCTAGGGTTGTCGAAAGCGTGGAAGAGTTGGCTTCCATCTCGGCCCCTATATTCGTTAATACAGCACATGTGACCGGGGGCCACAACCACAGGAGGTTTGCACCCCCGATCAGGGCACATGGGTTAGATCCTAGCTCGGTTCCTTGACCGAGTCTGAGGACATATCCAACATGTTCCCCTCTGTTCTCATCTTTCTTATTCTTTAACTTTCTATGTTTCACCATTTGACAAAATGACACATTAAACCCAATGCATTGCAGAGACCAACCACCGAACTAATTGACTAGAACATGCCCCTCTAGATCAAGGTAGGGTAATTTTTTTATCTTGTGAGATGGTTGTTTAATAGCCCCTTGATCTAGAATCATAGGTTTTCCTTTAATTCCATGTCGGCTACGTGCTCTCTAAACACGTTGGGTGGAAGACCTTTTGTGAGTGTTCCTTGACCAAGTCTGAGGACATATCCAACATGCTCCCCTCTGTTCTCAGCTTTCTTATTCTTTAACTTTCTATGTTTCACCATTTGACAAAATGACACATTAAACCCAATGCATTGCAGAGACCAACCACCGAACTAATTGACTAGAACATGCCCCTCTAGATCAAGGTAGGGTATTTTTTTATCTTGTGAGATGGTTGTTTAATAGCCCCTTGATCTAGAATCATAGGTTTTCCTTTAATTCCATGTCGGCTACGTGCTCTCTAAACACGTTGGGTGGAAGACCTTTTGTGAGTGGATATGCTAACATCTTATGGGTTCTGATATGCTCAACTTTAATAGTTCAATCTTGGATCTTCTCCTTAACAACATAACACCTGGCAGCCCCACTTGACATGTTGGAGTAAAATACTTCTGGCTCTGTCATGGACCTTCGGTCCATGGGGATAGCTGTCTTCTCCGGCGAGGTTATACCCCTCTGCCGCAGGCTTGGTTCTAGGGTAGCAGCCCTAGGCGCTTGAGAGGGTCATTGCAAGGGAGAGAGATTAGATTGGTTTGATAATGATCTTTTGCTTGATTTATTCCTTGCTGCTATGCGGCTTATAAATAGCCCTATGACTAACCAACTTCTCCTACAAACTCTCAACTAACTCCTACTTTCTTGGACTTATCTGCTGCTAACTAACTCTCCACAATTCTCTCATCTCAATCTTATTCTCTAGCCTTATCCTAGCTCATCTCAATCTTATTCTCTAGCCTTATCCTAGCCTGGTTGTTGCCTCTCACTCCCTATTATGCCCATGACATCTCCCCCTCCCTTGAGGACCAGCTCGTCCTCGAGCTGCCATAGACTTACCTGACACGACTTAAGGTTAAGCCTTTTACATCTCGGCTTACCTTTATTATTTAAGACGAAAATACAAAATAATTGTGGAATTAAAATATAAATTTGAACTGCAGCTATGTCCTCCTGTCCTCCTGGATCCCAAGGAAAGAGCTGAACTGCGGACTTCACGTTGGATGAAAGGTGAAGGAGGAACCAGCCCTTGGGTCTGTCCAGCACCAAGGCAGTTGCCCGAATGAGGGAGACGACCCTCTTTGGCCGTGCAGGGGGATTGCATACCCAGATCTCGACTTCTGTAGGGGGTTCAAAAAGTATAGACGAGACCTGGTGGTTGGGCGCGCAGGCTGCGAGTTGGTGCAGCGATGAGCTGATCAGCAAGTGCAGCTTCCGCACCGCCCGCCTAACAAGGAAGCCGCGCACTGCGGCTTGCAGGCGCACCACGGCCTGCTCATGTGATGACGGCCATGGGGTGGCCCTGGAGGCCACAGCAAGGTGCTTCTCCCCACGAAGGGACTGTACCTGGCGGCGTGCCAGGAACCCTCGCGCTGCCGCCTGAAGCCGCACCGCTGCTTGGAGTTCCTTCTCTGTCTTCTCCTTGTAGCGGTGGAACATCACAACGAATTGATCCCACTTCTCTTCGAGCCGAGTGAATGCATCTAGAGTTGGAGAGGGCGGGTGGGAGGGCGTTGCGGCGGCAAATGGCGCGGCGGCTGGTGGTGGTGAGGGATGGGCGGCTGGTGGTGGTGAGGATAACCTGGCTTTGATACCAGGTGTCATGGACCTTCGGTCCATGGGATAGCTGTCTTCTCCGGCGAGGTTATACCCCTCTGCCGCAGGCTTGGTTCTAGGGTAGCAGCCCTAGGCGCTTGAGAAGGTCATTGCAAGGGAGAGAGAGAGATTGGTTTGGTAATGATCTTTTGCTTGATTTATTCCTTGCTGCTATGCGGCTTATAAATAGCCCTATGACTAACCAACTTCTCCTACAAACTCTCAACTAACTCCTACTTTCTTGGACTTATCTGCTGCTAACTAACTCTCCACAATTCTCTCATCTCAATCTTATTCTCTAGCCTTATCCTAGCTCATCTCAATCTTATTCTCTAGCCTTATCCTAGCCTGGCTGTTGCCTCTCACTCCCTATTATGCCCATGACAGGCTCATTGTTACATTATATTCTCAGTGGTCTTTCTATGCTATCTGCCGCTCTTAATCCAGGTGCAAATTTCTTTACCCATATTGCCTGTCGAGTTGCCTCATATGTTGCAACAAAATTAGCATGCATTGTTCGACGATGCAACAACTGTCTGTTCGCAACTCTTCCAATAAATAACCCCTAGCAATTGTGAAGATATATCTAGAAGTGGATTTCAATGTATGAACACAACCTACTCAACCGACGTCTAAATACTCGACTATGTCAAGGGAACTAGATCTTTTATATGTAAGCATGATGACTTTTGTTCCTTGCAAATGTCTGAGAGCCTTCTTAATTGCTTTCTAGTGCTCTATGTCTGGATTAACTTGATATCTACCAAGCATCTCGGTTGTAAATGCTAAGTCAAAGCAAGTACAAATTTGAGCATATATAATGCTTCCGGTAGTTGAAGCATATAGTACTAACTTCATCTGGTCTTTCTTATACTGATTCTCGGGACATTGATAATTCCCAAACTTATCACCCTTGACTATTAGGCGTAGGCGAGGGCCTACACTTGTGCATATCATACCTCTTTAATAATTTTTTATGTATGCTTTCTGTGAAAGTCCTAATATACCTCTGTTTCTGTCTTTGTGAAGTTCTATTCCTAGTACATAGGAGAGGCTTCTCCCATGTCTTCCATATAAAATATGAGAAAAGAAACCTCTTTGTTTCTAACAGCAGGTTCTTATCACTGCTAGCCAGTAGAATGTCATCTACATACAAAACTAGGAAGATATACTTTCTATTCTTAAACTTCACATAAATGCAATTGTCTTCCTTGTTTTCTTCAAAATCGTACTTTCTTAGTCTCAACAAACTTGAGGTACCACTATCTAGAAGCTTCATTTAATCCATCAATGTACTTCCTTAAGTCGCATCCGATATTTTCCCTTGTGACAAAACCCTTAGGTTGTATCATGTAGACATTTTCTAGCAATTCTCCATTCAAGAATGATGTATTTACATCAATTAGATGGGAGTTCTAAATTATAATGTGTAGATAGTGTCATGATTATCCTGAATGAGTCTTTATTTGAGACAGGTGAGAAGGTTTCATTGTAACACATTACTTCTCTCTAAGTAAATCCTCTGGCTACAAGCTTAGCTTTATATCTTTCTACATTCCCTCTAGAGTCACATTTGGTTTTATAGTCCCACTTGCAGCCTGCTGTTTTGGCTCCTTTGGGAATGACCTTTAGGTCACAAACTTCATTTATTCTCATAGGCTGCAATTCATTCTTCATGGCAGAAAACTACTTGGATGAGTTTGGACTTCTCATGGCTTCTTCATAAGCAGTGGGATCTCCTTCAGAGTCAATATCCCAACTAACATATATCTCGCAATCTTTTGTTTCTTCACTAGCACATATTTCATAATTATCAGAGATCACAGATCTTCTGACTCTCTGAGGCCTTAAAGGCACATCATTCTCATCATTTCGAGGGTTCTAGGGTTGCTCCAATGGTGAATCATCAAGCACAACTTCATTCTCTTGTTCTGAGGGCTCCTGTAACTGGTGCCAAAAGCTTAGACACTACAAGAGCTAATGCAGCTTGCTCATTAATTGTCGTGCTCAATGATCAACATTCGTAGCAGGGATTTCATTTACAGTTTAGAGAAATTGATGGTGAAACCTACTCTGCAGGTCTATGCGGCCTACTCTGCAGGTAGAAACGCTTAACCAATCCTGGTTGCTATTCTCACATGGTAATCAGAGCCTCTCCTCTACCCTAACCCTAGCCGCCATTTATCACCAATTCGAGCAATGGCGTCCAGCTCCCAAACCGCTATGCGAACACCCCTTCTAGGGCAAATTGTTGCCGTAAAACTCAACAAGACGAACCATGTGCTATGGAGAGCGCAGGTTCTGCCCATCATCAGAGACGCTCAACTGCGAGGATACCTTGATGGTTCCCTTGCCGCGCCTGAGGAGAAGATTCCCAACAAGTCTGATGGCAAGACCACGGAAGATATCAATCCGGAATTTATCCGGTGGACCGCGCTTGAGCAGCAGGTCCTAGGCTTCCTCATGACGACCATGACTCTAGAAGTCATGTGTTGTACCACACCCAAAGATGTGTGGTCTCTCCTAGAGCAAACCTACGTGTCACAGTCTCGCACACGAACTGTCAACACGCGAATTGCTCTAGCTACTACTCGGAAAGGTAACATGGTTGTTTCTGAGTATATCACCAAGATGAAATCTCTTGCAGATGAGATGGATCTACCAAGCAGGCTATCGATGATGAAGAACTAGTCTCGTATATACTAACGAGATCAGATGAAGAATTTAATCCACTTGTCTCAGCCATTGTTTCTCGTGTGGAACCTGTCTCGGTCGGGGATGTCCATTCTCAGCTTCTCAGCTTTGAGAACAGGGTGGAACTGCTTCACAGAGGAATACAAGCTTCGGTCAATACTGCTCGTCATGGTCGTGGTAGATATGGACCTCGTGGTCGTGGTCGTAATGGTCCTGGCCGTGGCAAAGGAGGTCCTGGTCATAGTGCCCAAAGAATGGTGCCATCAGATGCTAGAAAGTCTGACATCATATGTCAGGTTTGTGAGAAGACTGGAATACTGCTCTTGATTGCTGGTGGAGATTTGATGAGAACTCCTCCAACAACAAGACTGCTGCAGCTGCTACCCACAGCCATGGTGCTGCCGCTGTGGTTATGGCGTTGATACAAACTGGTACACTGATACTGCTGCAACAGAAAACATCACCTCAGAACTGGAAAAGTTGACAGGCCAAAACGCATACAAGGGACCAGATCAGATCCTCACAGTCAGCGGGCAGGTATGAACATTAGCAATATTGGTAATGCTGTTATTGATACCCCTGCTAAATCCTTGCATCTCAAGTGGTTTTCGATGAAGCAGTCCTCTCTTTCACCAAATTGCATGCTAATGCTGGTGCGCGCCTACAGGCTGAGATTAATCTTCTCCCTTCCACCTTGCTACCTTTATCTAACTTTGAAAATAGGGGACATCAATTTACAGCTACTTCCTTATTGCCTAATGATCATCCAGTTGGCACTAATGCAAATACTCCTGGAGATATATGTACTAATGTGCGGGACTCAGATGCAAGCAAGGCTCAGGAGGTTCTAGTACATACAGCACCATTTTCTCATCACTCTGCCTCAGCCCCACGACCTGCTGCTGCACAACGTGACAAGGTGTATGAACACAAGCCAACACCAAGCATTGTCTATCAGCGTCGGCATAAAATGTGGGAGCATATTACTGCACAATCTCATGCAGCATCTGAACCTGCAGTTGATGAACCTCCAGAAGCAGCATCTGATACTACTGCAGCAGGTCTAGAACCTGTAGAAGATGAGAACCCAGCACCTGGTATGTCTGGAAGTTCAGAATCAATGTTGTCTCCTATTCTCTACAAAAATCAGCGTCCTCGTACAAGGCTCCAAGACGGAACTGTGCCTCGAATCTGATATTGATGTCTTACTAATACTGGAGAACCAGAAGGTTTGTCTGAAGCTCTAGCTGATAAAAATTGGAGACCTGCTATGAATGCTGAATTTGATGCTCTAGTTAAGAACAACACTTGGCATCTAGTTCCACAAAAGGGAGTGAAAAATGTTATAGATTGTAAATGGGTATACAAAATTAAAACAAAAGCAGATAACACCCTTGATAGGTACAAGGCTAGATTGGTAGCCAAAGGATTTAAACAGCGGTATGGCATAGATTATGAAGATACTTTTAGTCCGGTTGTCAAGGCAGCAACTATTAGAGTCATCTTATCCTTAGCAGTATCCGGAGGCTGGTCATTGAGGCAGCTAGATGTACAGAATGTGTTCCTTCATGGCATTCTAGAGGAGGATGTTTGCATGAAATAGCCACCGGGATTTGAAGATAAGTTGAGACAAAATCATGTTTGTAAACTCGATAAGGCCATTTATGGACTCAAACAAGCACCAAGGGCTTGGTATTCAAGACTCAGTGAAAAGTTGGTGAAACTGGGTTTTCAGGCTTCCAAATCTGATACTTCTCTGCTCTTTTACAACAAGGGAGGCATCACTATTTTTATGCTTGTTTATGTAGATGACATCATTGTTGCTAGTTCCTCTCAAGAAGCAATAGATGCAATGCTCAATGGTCTGATCGGATTTTGCCTTGAAAGATATTGGCCAGCTTTCCCTTGCAGATATTTGGGACTGCCCTTATCCTTGCATAAGTTGTCCAAACAGCAGTTCCAACCAATTGTTGAGAAGATTGCTGATCAGCTCCCCAATTGGAAGGCTGATCTAATGACTAGAGCTGGGAAGAGAGTACAGGTTCAGCATGTTCTCACAAGTATGATGGTGTACCATACCATGGCAGTTGATATTCCAAAATGGGGTCTAGATGCTTTTCATAAAATTCGCAGGGGTTTTCTTTGGAGGGGCCGGAAGGAAGCAAGAGGAGGTCACTGCCTCGTGGCTTGGGGAAGAGTCTGTCGTCCACTGTATCTTGGTAGGATTGGAATATCTAGTTTCCCAGAGCTATGTTGGGCCCTTCGAATGAGATGGCTCTGGTTGCAGAAGACAGATCCCACAAGCCCATGGTCTGATCTCCCCATTAAAGTTCCTGGAAAGGCTAGAGCTTTCTTTACAGATGTGGTCCTCACTGAAGTGGGAGATGGCACAAATACAAAATTTGGAAGGATAAGTGGCTACATGGTAAGAGAATTGAGGACCTTGCTCTAAGTTTATTTACTATTATACCCAAGAGGTTCATCAATAGTAGGGCAGTATGAGGCAATTACAGACAGAAAATGGATCTCTGATATTAAAGGACCACAGACAGTGGGAGTCTTAACAAAATATCTTCAGTTATGGGATATGATTTCAGGATGGCAGCTGCAGTCTGAGGTTGAGGATAGACATGTTTTCAGTATTGCTCCAAGCGGCACCTATCAGCTAAGTCTGCTTATGAAGGGTTATTTCTGGGGTCTGTGGCTTTTCCTCATTACAAGGGAATTTGGAAAACTTGGGCCTTGCCAAAATGTCATTTCTTCATTTGACTGGTTGCTCAAAAAAGAGTCTGGACAGCAGATAGACTTGCTAAAAGAGGGTTGAACCATCCTGAGAAGTGCCTCCTTTGTGATCAAGAGGATGAAACTTTACATCATCTCCTTGTTACCTGTTCTTTCTCGAGGGAATTCTGGTATCTGCTACTAAGGAAATTTGGTCTGCATTCTCTTGCTCCACAACCGGATGTTGACTCATATTTGGGTTGGTGGGAAGAGGTGGGGGCTGTTGTTAATGGACTCACCAAAAAAGGACTTGACTCCCTTATCATCCTGGGAGCCTGGATTTTGTGGAACCATAGAAATAAATGTGTCTTTGATGGCTGCAGCCCAAATGTTATCATGAGTCTTAGAGCTGCTGATGAGGAAAGAAAAAATGGGAGATTTCTTGTGCCAAGGGTCTTTCCCATTTGGTAGCACCATTAGCTGAGAATTAAGGAGGGCTTTTTTGTTTCCTTTGGTAGCTATCCTATTTTGATGGATTTTTTTTATGTATGCTTGCTACTGGCCTCCGTAGGGAGGCCTCATATATAATGGGGCGCAGTTCTCCTGCTCTTTAGAGAGAGAGAAAAAGATATTGGCCAGCTACATTATTTTCTTGGTATTGAAGTTCAGAAGGTAAAAGATGGTATTCATCTTGCTCAAACCAAGTATAAAAAAAAGGGCGTACCTAGTGTCGTAGACTTCCCACACTGTGCGGGGTCTAGGGAAGGGTATCTTTAAGCGCCAAGCCTTACCCGCATCAGCTCGCGCAAAAACCTGGAGGTTAAGACCGAGTCACGGTCCGACACCATGGACTGCGGCACGCCGTGAAGGCGAACGATGTCGGTGAAGAAAGCTTGAGCCATGCTCACGGCGGAGTACGGGTGCGCCAAGGGGAGGAAGTGGCAGTATTTGTTGAACCTGTCCACCACAGTCAAGATGACAGACTTGCCACGCACTTTAAAAAGCGCCTCGACGAAGTCCAGTGCCACGTCCGTCCAGACCCCCGTGGCACTGGTAGAGGTAGGAGGAGGCCGACAGGGTGGAGGTGCTCTGATTTATAGCGCTGGCATGTGGAGCACACTCGTACAAAGTCCTGCACAATCCGTTTCATGTTAGGAAAATGGAAATTGCGCCTGATCCGATGCAAGGTGTGTTGGACGCCCTCATGTCCCGCATCATGGACCGCCAACAGCAGTTCCTGAAGGAGTGGGGAGGCCGGCGGAACATACAGCCGCCCGCTGTACTGTAGCAGATCGTCGACGATCGCCCATGGCAGGGCCTTGGAGCCGGCATGGACCTCATCGCGGAGGGCGACCAGCGCTGGGTCGGTGCGCTACTCCTGGCGCAAGCGTGCGACGAAGTCGAAGCGGGGGGCCAAAAGCATCAAAACAGCCCCTTCGTCTGGAGTGTCGCGGCGGGAGAGGGCATCCACCACCGCGTTCGCTGTCCCCGGCTTGTGCTCAACCGCGAAGTCGAAACCAAGAAGTTTCCCTGCCCAATGGTGTTGAGGAATCGTCGCAAGCCGTTGTCCAACAGGTACTTGAGGCTGAAGTGATCGGTCTTGATGACGAAGTGGCGGCCCCAGAGGTACGGCCTCCAGTGACGAACGGCGTGGACGAGGCCGATGAGCTCCCGCTCGTATGCAGCGAGCGCGCGGTGCCGGGGCGCAACGGGCCTGCTAAAGTAGGCGATAGGGTGGCTCTCCTGGATCAAGACCACCTCGAAGCCGTGGGAGGACGCATCGCACTCGACGATGAAGCGCTTGGTGAAGTCAGACATGGCGAGGACCGGGGCAGCAGTGACGGCGCCCTTGAGGGCCTCGAACGCTGCCTTTGCCTCGGTGCTCCAAGCGAAGCCATCCTTCTTGAGCAGGGCGGTGAGCGGCGCGACGATGGTGCCATAATTGTGGACGAATTTGCGGTGACGAGGAACCCGCGCACCGCCCGCACCGATCGTGGCACCGGCCACTCCTGTACGGCCAGGACCTTCGACGAATCCATAGCCACGCCAGTCGCCGAGATGACATGACCAAGATAGGCCACTGACGTGGCGCCAAACGCGCACTTAGCGCGCTTGACGAACAGTTGGTGGCGCTGGAGCTCGATGAAGACGGTGCGGATATGGCGAAGATGGTCGTCCCACGTCGTACTGTAGATCAAAATGTCATAAAAAACAGTACGAACCGCCGTAGGAAGGGGCGCAGGACTCATTCACGAGTGCTTGGAATGTCGCCGACACATTGCACAGCCCGAACGACATCACCAAGAAGTCATAGATACCGTCGTGGGTACGAAACGCCGTCTTGTGCACATTGCCCGGCCGCATGCGCACTTGGTGGTAGCCGGAGCGCAAGTCCAGCTTGGTGAAGAAGCGCGCGCTATGGAGCTCGTCGACCACCGGGATCGAGAAGGCATCCTTGACGGTGAGGGCGTTGAGGGCGCGGTAGTCGACGCAGAAACACCACGACCCGTCCGGTTTCTTGATGAGGAGGACCGGGGATGAGAACGTGGAGTCGCTGCGGCGCACGATCCCTTGGTCAATCATCGTGGCGCATTGCCGCTCGAGCTTGTCCTTGTGGGCCGCCGAGTATCGATAGGGTCGGACGACGACTGGTGCTGAACCGGGCTTGAGGATGATGGCGTGGTGGCGACCGCGCTTGGGCGGCAACCCCGTCGGTTCCACGAACATGGCATCGAAAGCCGCGAGGACCTCGTCGAGGAGTGAAGCCGGCGTAGAAGTAGCCGCAAGCAGTGGCGCCCAGACCGCCGCCACATTCGACCAGCGGATGGTGTTGCCGAGGCGCTGGAACGACATGGTACGCGCCTGAAAGTCCCGGACAACGGCCCAAAGGTGACCACCACTGGGTCCCAAGGACAAGGTCATACCCTGCCAAGGGCATGACGTAGAGGTCGACGATGAACTCGTGGCCCCTAATGACGAGGAACGCCTGCCAAAGCACCCCAGGGCACGTGACATGTTCCCCGTTGGCAACAGTCGTCGTGAGACATGGGCGAGGCTGGACCGGCATTCCCGTGCGCCGTGCTGCCTCCTCGCTGATGAAATTGTGGGTGGAGCCGGTGTCGAGTAGCGCCACCGGCGTGGCAGCGCCAAGTGAGACGGCGACCTGCATAGTGTTGCAGATGCAAGCCCGCTACTGCCCGCAAGGAAAAAACAGGAGCCTCGTCCGCCAAACCGTCAGCAGCCGCGTCAGCTTCCGCGAGCTCGACGCCATCGATGTAGAATAGGCGGCGGCAGACTCGGTTGTGCCCACGAGAATACTTCTCGTTGCAGTTGTAGCAGAGGCCCAGGCGACGTCGTTTGTCTTGCTCCTCCTAGGAAAGCCACCGCGCCGGGTTACCAACCACCGTGGCCTGGGACGAGCGCTCTCCTTGCTAATTCCCCACTAGGTAGTCGTAGATGGTTCTAGGAGTGGAATTCCCCGCTTCCTAATTTGTTTCTCCTTCCGTGTTTGGACCTTAGGGAGGAAAGTTGGTGACCGATGGCATAGTTATCGAAGAGGTTGGGCGATTTCCGATCACTAAGGCGCTAGTAGGAAGTTTGGATCCTTTATGGGTGTGTGATGGCTAGAGTTGTCGAAAGCGCAGAAGCATTGGCTTCCGTGTCAGCCCCTTTCCTCATTAATATAACGCTTGTGAGCGAGGGCCACAAGCCCACAACCACAACAGATTTGCACCCCTGATCAGGGCACGTGGGTTAGATCTTGGCTCGGTCCCTTGACGGAGTCTGAGGACATATCCAACAGCTAGGACTAACCTGATTAGTCCAAGCTAGGGTCGTTCCTTCGTGTATTTTGTTTCAAGTGTTTGTTATTTTTTTCCTAGTCTTTAAGGTCACCCTTTCATATTCTCTTTTGAGATAAGGGACCCTCTAAACAAACAAACGTAGATCTACTACGTGTTCAGAAAAAATAAAAGGAAAACCAATATTACATACCCATGCTGAGCCCACATATGCCCATCTTGCCGTAACCAGCCTCATTCTGCAGCCAGTACAGGAGACTGCGAGCTTCATCAATTGTGGCTTTCCCTAGAAGTAACAGATCACTAACACACTGGAGCTTTGCACCACGCTGCATGCTAGGACGTCGCTGTCCATAATAGGGGCTGTGGTTCATGAGATATGAGATCTCAGCGAACAGCGGATTAGAAAAAATCATACAAAAGAATGCAAGCAACGCACCTCTCAAGAACCATAGTTGCAATATTGTTCTTAAGAAGAGGCCCACCCAGCCGAAGCCTGCGCTCAAATGTGTGATCACCAGTGCCTATAATATTTCAGAAAATGAGATTGATTCATTACATGCGAGTAAAGGATAACTTTATGATACTGCTCAGGTGTTCATGAACTAATGAAACTTACAATAAAAGAAGACTAGTAATTGTTCAAGTCTAGCACTTGGAAGTCAGAAAAAACTATCTTGAAAAAAGATATGGATTGTCAAAGAGGAATGTTAAAGTTGGCAGTGCTACAAAGCCAGCAGACAATACATTCATATAGCATTCTACTACCAAAAATCTTTTTAAAAAACAAAAATGCATACAAGCCAAACAATCATATCAGAAAATGTTTTCATAACCTACGCCGCACTAGGGAACAGATAAGGAAACTACAAAATCATGTACCTGCAAGATGGACCACACATGACATCTTCTCAGGTGTAACATTTTTAGGGGTAAGAAAAGCAACTCTTGCATTGTGACTCTCAGGTGGCAATGCATCGATTAGTCGCTCATCACATGTAGTCCTGAAAACTCCTTCTCGCAGACAAGAATTGTTTGTCTCCCATACTGTTTTCCACATTGGCTGCACAGCAGTTGGTGGCCAGTTTTGGCAACGTGCCTCGGGAAACAACTGCTTCACCATCTTCTCTAGCAAATCAAGTTTGGTACCTCCCCATCCTTTTGAGAAAAATGGTGTTCCTAGTTTGGTGCGATGAAGAAGTGTTCCATATATGTGGTCCAGTACATAATGAACTAACCCAAGATTAACTGATACCATGTCCACTGGTTAGATAAACCTGATTCCCCAAACCTTCTTTTTATACAATTACAAGACCAAGATATGCCTGCAAAATAAAAGTAACAAGAATCAAGGTTTAGCATAGTTTAGGAAATTCAATGCTGCAGGAACACTTAGCGGAAGGACGGTCTGCACTGCAGTATATCACAGTCACACAGTGAAGGCTCATACAGTTGATTTTGACAAGTTTCGACCCAAAACATTTTTGCAGGTTATATTCAGATGAACACATTGGTTAAGTCAATAGGCGTAATTACAGCAGGATGAAGCCGTTAAGCAGAAAATTGTCCAAGTCTGTCAAAAGTTACAGGCAATGGCAATGGCAAGTGGTCTGATTCTCTTGGAGACAAGAGATGAAGCCGGATTTATTTCCATTACCTAAACCCTAAACACGAATTAAGCACTCAACAGATATATAGAGCAGTGAGCTACAAAAGCTGTCTACATTTGGATACAACCAGAAACCATAATAAGAGTAGAGAACTGCTAAGGGCCAAAGCCAAACTAGAGTGGTCGGTTCTGAAATTGGAATGACCAACCAACGTTTTTGTGAAATACAAAGTACCAAATATTCTGAACATTTCTTAAAAGGAAGATGACATGGTTTTGATACATTTGGTGACTCAAATGTCATAGATATAAAAAAAAGGAAAACATTGCTTTATTTGAGACATGCTTTGCTTGTGTTGATCCGTTTCAAGTACACATGACAGTTGTTTCGAAGGAATAATAGAACAGGTGAACTAGTCTAGTGCGCCACTTTCAGGAGACCAGAATTCACTTGACGTCCCGTTTGGATCCTTGGGATTGAATTACATTCTAATAAGGCCCCGTTTGTTTCCTTTCATTTTGAGGAATTGGAATATTACTAATAGAATAGACTATTTTTTTAGAATATGACATTCCACCACTTTCCAAAGTTATCATATCAGCCTATCTCAAATCCATGGGGTGAGAGATGAAAATTGATTCTATAGATTTGCATGCTATTTTTCCGATGTACAACTTATAATACACTCTTCTACTTGCGCCGCTATAACATAAATATAGTATATAACTATCTCTCTCATATGATTTAGGATAATATGCAAATATATTACATATATAAATATATAAACTTAATTAGTTTTGTCTAAATTATAATCATTAAAATGGAATTCAAATCTAACGAAACAAACGGGACGTAATAGTAATTTAGACACATATCAATTAAGCTAATTCGGTTTTATACAAAATATATTTGTATACTATTATTAGCAAGATGACAGAGATATTTATGTGTTATATTTTTACTATAGATGAGTGACCGAAGAGCGTCCTATAATTTATAGAGTAGAAACAAATTCTACTGATACAGAAAATCATTTCCAATCCTCCACCCATGATACATAAAATCATTTCCCATCTTGCACCCCATGAATTTGAGATAGACATGATACATAAAATCATTTCTCATCCTGCACCCCATGAATTTGAGATAGACTTATATCTGAACTTTGGAAAGTGGTGGAATGCAAAATTTCAGACTAAATAGGTTACTTTATTAAGTACATTCCAATTCCTCTAAAATAAATGGATCCAAACACCCCTAGGGAAATTCAGGATAATGTAGCGTCATTTCATCTCATGCAATTACCACAACCACAACCTAGGCATCACGGACAGCGAAAACAACAAATTTTGCATACAGGAGCGCATCTAATTGAGATAGATCCAGATTCCATAACAAATCCGATTAAACTCACCAACAAACGTCCGGACTCCGGAAGAAAGATGCAATGCAATGCAGGTGCTCAGACATGCTCTCCCCAGCAAACACATAACATCAACACATTGATTTCAAAATTATGAGGAGTCCACAAGGCCGCACCTCGGGATGAACGCGACGGGGAGCAGGCGACGATGAGACGGCAGAAGACCGCGAGGCCACCTCGGCACCCGGCGGAACACGAATACCACTCCGGCACACTCAGTAACGAACCCGAGGGCGAAGGGGGGGGGGGGGGGGGGGGGGGGGGGGGGGATGGCCCTTTTTTCTGCGTGATATAGGGACAACCCGGGCCAAGATCCACGGCGGATGCCGCGACAGAACGCGGGTTGTGGGCAGCGCGACACGAGCAGGACGACCCCGCCAAGAAACCAAGAAGACAGGGTCGCAAGAGACGGCGGGCGCGCCCACTGATGGGAGCTGGATCGCGCTGGCCTGCACCGCTGCACGGTTTGCTCTCTCTGTGTCTGGCACAGGAGCTTCACGGATTCCCTGTGCGCAGCTGAAACCAAGAAGAAGATGTAATAAAAACGGTGGGCGACGACCGCGAGGGTGGGGAGAGACGGCGCCGGTTTCGCTTTCGCTCTCCGATCTGATTCAGTGGCGAATGCTCGAGGCTGGCGTGAGCCACCGTGGGACCAGAGGAGCAGTGAGAATCGGAGAGCGTCGCGGTGCGGACGTGCGCTGTCCGCGAGGTCGTTGTCGGTGGGCCAACAAAGCTAACGACGGGTACGTGGCCGGATAAGGCTGGATCGACTGACCACCTACACCATTGGGTATTGGGCCTTGTTCTTTTACATCAATCCAGTTCTGAATTAGTATAGTTTAAAATTAAATCTATATCATAATTTATGCTTTAAAGTAATCTAAGACTATTTAAATTTATTTCTTCGGTTAAACGCATCATAAATTATAAACAAAGATTTGGAAAAAAATTTAAATTATGTAAGACATATATTCTATCCATAACTCATTAAATATGGAAAAAATCTATAAATATGTTGCACAAGTTTATATTAGAATCCATGGATCAAAAGAATAACTAGCTTAAAGAGATATATGGATTAAATGATAGGTTTAATCTCATCATGAGATTGGGTGTGAGGTATGGATTCACATAATCCACAGACCCAGATTAAATTCATGGTAGGATTCCATCCCTTATAACCAAACAAGGCCTTGGTAAGGTTACACCGAATATATGTGTCTCATCGACTCGCTCGTATTATGGTCGGCTCGGCTTAGATCAATTCGTTTGATTTTTTATGAGCAGTTAACGTTCTAGCTCGGTTGGTTGATAAACTACGTCTACGTATATGTGTTAAATTGGTCTATGCGACTGTGACTATGTGTTAAACTGGTAAACATGTGTGTGAATTATGAATTTATGATAAATTGATGATGATGGGTTGATGAATTATGTTAATTTGGTGTTGTATTTGATGCGTCACAATGCCCGATCTTTACGACGTAGGATCAATCTTCAGATAACTAGCTTCAAAGAAGCCAAGATAACTTGCTGCAAACAGCGATAACTAGTGCAACCTGACAAATAAAACTCGAAGCCAACCACCGTCTTTAACCGACAGCCTGAATCGAGGATTCGCCCAACCACACTCTCAAAGAACCAACCAACACAACCTACAATCAATCGAGGAGACCTCAAAGGGAGTAAGAGCACCACTTAGGAGTGGATGAAGCCGCCGCTTCTGCAATCCCGCGAAGGAATTCACAAGAGCAAAGGGGTAGAGATTACTCTCAATATTTGTTAGCACACAGTTGAACAAAGGGGTTCTGTTTTAGATTATCAAAAGCTGCCCTACATCATAGACATATGGGGGTATTTATACTAGTAACAACCAGCTTTAGCGAGGTATAAACACGAAACAAAAGTATTTTCACGTGCTAATGTGAAGGAGCCTCTTCGAGAGATCTGCAGAGCTGATTTCCGTGTGGTTGTTTGACTTCTGCGCAGCCTTCAGTATTTTGACAATAACTTCTTCTAGGAATCTTCAAATGACGTGGGGCTGGATGCGTTGGAAAGCTGACTTGATAAGCTTTCTCACCATGTATAGCATGCTTAATAAAACTTTGTAGAATGATGCAGTTTAATACGAAAACTTGGTCATCAAACAGACCGTTGACCTTCTGACCAGTCAGCACTAAAGTAGGTCGGCTGCCTTACTGGGAGATTTGTTTAAGTCGGCCTTAGAAGCATTGGAAACTAGACTTCAAGAGCTTTCCAAAAAATACTTATGGGCCTTCATAGCTTTTGGGAATCAAAAGATATGACTGTTTCTTCTGGACGGTTCTGTAGCGCTAGACTGACTCGGGCATAGCTCTTCTTGCTGATTCGCCTTTGATATGTTTTGTCCTTCCTCTTTGGTGAACCTAAGTAATATCAACATACATGACATAGGTAGCATAAAGTTCTCATTAGTGTTTAATTGAAATTCATAAAGTAGCGCGTGCACCTCTTGTTGTAGCTTCTTAGCTCGGCTACGTGTAATTGGTCCATCAAAGGCTTGGGTTGGTGATGATGTCGGTTGTACTTGAGTTGATGTAGTATGACTTGGGGGGTTGTAACGTGTTGCTTAATGACGTGGTCATATCATCCTCCTCCCCTTGAAAAGGAGTCGTCCTCGACTCTGAAATGTCTTCACTCGTATATGGTAAGAGGTCAGCAACATTGAACGTGTTGCTCACGCCATAACTTGGTGGAAGATCTATCTTGTATGCATTATCATTGATCTTGGCAAGAACATGAAATGGACCATCCCCTCGTGGCATCAATTTGGATTTGCGCTGCTTAGGAAAACGCTCCTTGCACAAGTGAATCCAAACCAAGTCTCCCGGTTCAAATGACACTTTCTTCCTATGCTTGTTTATGCTTGTAGCCTTGCGCACTGCTTTGAGCTCAATTGCTTCCTTAGTCTTCTCATGTATCTTTTTTTGTATGCAGCACGCTCGGAAGCTTCCATATTGGTTCTTTCCTGCAATGGAAGGGGTAACAAATCTATCGGAGCAATAGGTTTGAACCCATATACAATTTCAAAGGGGCATAAATTAGTTGTAGAATGTACTGCCCTGTTATAAGCAAACTCCACGTGTGGCAAACATTCCTCCCAATCCTTCAAGTTCTTCTTTACCATTGTTCGCAGCAGCATTGACAATGTACGATTCACCACTTCAGTTTGTCCATCAGTTTGGGGGTGGCATGTTGTGGAGAACAAAAGTTTAGTCCCAAGCTTTGCCCACAATGTTTTCCAAAAATAGCTCACAAACTTCACATCACGGTCAAATACGATGGTCTTGGGCACTCCATGTAGCCTCAAGATTTCTCTGAAAAACAAATTGGCAACATGTGAAGCATCGTCGCTCTTGTTGCATGGGATAAAATGAGTCATTTTTTAAAATCTATCAACCACAACAAAAATAGAATCTCTCTTTTTTCGAGTCATCGGCAGTCCTAAAACAAAATCCATGCTTTTGTCTTCCCAAGGAATTTTAGGAGCGGGTAAAGGAGTATATAAACCATGAGGGTTCAATTTTGACTTAGCTTTGTGACAGGTGACACAACGCTCCACAAATCTGATGACGTCTCTCCTCATCTTGGGCCAATAGACATGATCACTGAGCATTTCATAAGTCTTCTTTTGTCCAAAATGACCTGTTAGACCACCTCCATGTGACTCCTGCAATAAAAGCAATCTAACCGAAGAATTTGGTACATAAAGTTTGTTAGCTCTAAACAAAAATCCATCATGTATATGATATTTTCCCAACCTTTTCCATCTTTACAATGATTGTATGGTTCTAAAAATTCAGGATCATCATTATACATTTCTTTCAAATTTTCAAGACCCAAAACTTTTACCTCTAGTTGATTCAACAACACATTCCTTTGAGACAAGGCATCAGCGACCACATTGTCCTTACCTTTCTTATATTTCACAATGTATGGAAATGTTTCGATAAACTCAACCCATTTGGCATGACGACAGTTCAGTTTGGCTTGCCCTTTCAAATACTTCAAAGCTTCATGATCGGAATGAATAACAAACTCTTTTGGCTATAAGTAGTGCTGCCATGTTTCAAGCGCTCGGACCAAAGCATACAATTCTTTGTCATACACAGAATAATTTAATTGAGCACCTCCCAATTTTTCACTAAAATATGCTATAGGTTTTCCTTGTTGCATTAAAACTCCTCCTATCCCAATCCCACTAGCATCACATTCTACTTCAAAAGTTTTAGTGAAATCAGGAAGAATAAGTACAGGTGCTTCAGTCAAACGTTTCTTCAATTCTTGAAAAGCATCTTCTTGTGAGTTTCCCCATTTAAATTCAATACCTTTCTTTGTCAATTCATTTAAAGGGGAAGCGATGGTACTAAAATCTCGCACAAATCTTCTATAAAAACCAGCAAGACCATGAAAACTTCTTACTTGACTTACATTCGTTGGAGCTGGCCAATCCTTGATGGCTTTCACCTTGGATTCATCCACCTCTATTTCTTTTGCTGAAACAACAAAGCCAAGAAACACAACATGGTCTGTGCAAAAACTGCACTTCTCAAGATTAGCAAATAATTTCTCCTTTCTAAGCTCATCTAAAACTTGTCGAATGTGTTTCACATGTTCATCAAAAGACTTGTTGTAAATTAGAATATCATCGAAGTAGACAACAACAAATTTTCCAATGGAAGTTCTTAATACATGGTTCATTAATCTCATAAAAGTACTAGGAGCATTAGTCAACCCAAAGGGCATCACTAACCATTCATACAACCCAAATTTTGTTTTAAATGCAGTCTTCCATTCATCTCCAGTTTTCATTCTTATTTGATGGTATCCACTTCTCAAATCAATTTTAGTAAAAATTGTGGAACCACTTAATTCATCAAGCATATCATCTAGTCGTGGAATAGGATGGCGATAGCGAACGGTTATATTATTTATAGCTCTACAATCAACACACATCCTCCAAGATCCATCTTTCTTGGGTACTAAAATCACAGGAATAGCACAAGGGCTTAAGCTTTCACGAACAAAACCTTTATCAAGAAGTTCTTGCACTTGCCTTTGTATTTCCTTAGTTTCTTCAGGATTGGTTCGATATGGTGGACGGTTAGGAAGTGCAGCCCCTGGAATAAGATCGATTTGATGCTCAATCCCTCGAATTGGAGGTAGTCCAGCCGGTGTTTCTTGTGGAAACACGTCTTCAAAGTCCTGCAAAAGATCAGCCACAACACTAGGAAGAGATGTTATGTCGTTAGGAGAAATCAAAACATCTTTGTTCACAAGTACAAAGAGTACTTGATATGGGTTGTTCCTCACCTCTCTTAGCTCAGATTTTGTGGCTAGCATAACTAGATGTTCTCCCTCTTCCTTCCTTTTATCTCTTGAATTTGGCTTGCAGCACTCGCTCACCGAATTGTGGATGGCACTCAATTTCTTTTGCTCTTCTCCTCCTCTACTTGCTGTACTAATTTCAGTTTTCTTTTATAAATGTTCAGCCATGATTTGTTGAGGGGTCATAGGCTTGAGTACAAACTTTCTCCCTTTCAGATCTAGCGTGTATTGATTTGTTCTTCCACAATGCTAAGAATATTGGTCATATTGCCAAGGTCTTCCTAGCAGCATGTGACACACAGACATGGGTGCAACATCGCACTCCACTGTGTCAACATACTCTCCAATCTTGAACGGAACTTTCACCTTATAACCAATCTTGATATCTCCCGATTCATTCAACCATTGGACATGATATGGATGAGGGTGTCGCTGCAACTTCAAACCAAGCTTTTCAACCATCTCACGACTTGCAAGATTATGGCAGCTCCCTCCATCAATGATCACCTTTACTACTTTGTCTTGCACTTTTGCTCGCATTTGAAAAAGATTATGTCACTGTCCAATTTCAGATTCTTTCATTTGAATACTCAAGATTTGTGTAACCACAAGAGTAGTACCATGCTCAAATTCACATCCCGTATGTTCTTCAGATTTATCAATGTCATCTTAATTTCCTTCTTCAGCTTCCTCTTCACTAGCTGATGTATATTCTCCATCATCAGTCACAAGGATCACACGATTATTTGGACACTCCTTTATGACATGACCACAATCTCCGCACTTGAAGCACTGAATACCACTACTCTTGGCTGTTGAACCCACTGATGTTGAAGTGGATGCTGCTGGTTTATAACTCGTGTTTGGAGCAGCACCGTTCTTTACACTAGAATTGCCTTGAATATTGGATCGCAAGCCTCCAGTTGAACCTTTTGTCGCTGAGGATGCAGCAGTAAACCTTGAGATCGATTTGCTTCCTCCAGTCATGGTTCGTGCACCATATGACAAGGGCTTGCTGCTCTTAGCATCTTGTTGCAGCTGGCGTTCAGCTTTGGTGGCTTGATGTACCAAATCAATAAGACTTTGGTACGGCTGAAACTCAACAATACGCTGAATGTTGCGGTGTAACCCAGCCATGAAGCGTGCAATGGTTTGCTCTTCGTCTTCATACACATTGGCTCTAATCATGGCCTTCTCCATCTCCTTATAATACTCCTCAACAGAGAAACTTCCTTGCCTCAAATTCTGCAATTTATCAAAAAGATCACGCCGATAATGCTTCAACACAAAACAAATTCTCATTTCTCGCTTCATCTCTTGCCAAGTAATAATAGGGTCCTCTCCATCTTCTTCACGATCACGGAGAAGTTGCTCCCACCAAATCAGAGCATATCCTTCAAACTCAAGAGATGCCATTGCAAGTTTTTTCTCCTCTGAATAATTATGTAGGCGGAAGATTTTCTCCACCTTTAATTCCCATGTGAAATAATCTTCAGGATCAGATCTACCATCAAATTTTGGCATGGTAAACTTAAGTTTCCCAAATCTCTCTTCTTGGTTGACGCCTCTATGATGACGACGACCATAGCGATGTTGGGACTGATCATCATCATTCCCAAATTCAGATTCCTCATTGTCATCATTTCTTCGATTCCGGCCTCTTCCTCTACCGCGTGTAGCACCTTGATTTCTCCTCCCATGTTCACTTGCCCTTCTAGAATAATTTCCTTCACCTTCTTCCCCATCTTCATCATGGTTTCTTACACCGTCAGGGAGTCGATGATGACCTCTGATTTCAGCCATAAGTGTCTGAAGATCTTGTGCCAACAGATCTTACTTGGCTTCTATGCTTTGTTTGAGCTCATTGAATTGTATCATGGTGACACATTCTTCAATCTCAACGTTGGGATCCATCTTCCTGCGAAATTAGTGGCGACAAGGCAACAAATATAGGTGGAATATGAAGCTATATAGAATCTCACAGCCTCACCACTCTTACCAACCAAAGCTCTTATGAGTTCCCTGCGGGTTGCAAGAAAATGTGTGGTGGTAACAAGAAAGTGGTGGTTAAGCGAATACAAGACCAGAGTACCGATTACGATGGCTTATATGTGGAGCTTGGTGGGGAATAATAAACAAGGGATGCAATCTGAATCCTAGTTGTTGCAAAGTTAAATAACCATCCAACTAGAAGTTCCCTGCTTAGTGCTGACCACAAGATACGAGTGATGTAAATAGATCAAACACACGCGCAAGAAATTTCAGATTTGATGCAGACAAGGAGTATGATTGGAATGCAAGTGTTGCAATCAGATCCAACCAAAATTTTGCACCAAATGACAATAGCAAACTGGTTGAACAACTTGATAAAACTTTCAACACTAGTGCACATAAACAAGTTGATTGTTCTACTTTTCTTTCACAATCTTGTTCAACACTTTTTTTGGCACTTTTTTTGATACTCTTTTTTTATAGAACTAAACACAGAGATCTGATAGGATATTGCATACTTTATAATACTTAACAAAGAACTCAACTAGCAGCTATAACTTAAATAGGGTCAAAGTTAACGCGAAGGAAATGATGAGGGTTTTCATATTTTTCTTTTTCTGGATATTTTCAGATATATATAAGAGGCTCAAAGAAAACACATAGGATAGAGTGACCAACAACTAAACAAAGACTCTAAGGACTGAAACTTAACAAAACTCACTGGAACAACAGATTGAAACAAAGGGCTATGGCAAAAATATTTTATGGCTTTTTGGTGGATAGGACGAACACAAAATATATGTAGCTAAGGGTAAAAAATCCTACCGTGGCAACTTAGGCTTTGATACCAGATGATGTGTCACGATGGCCGATCTTCATGAATTAGGATCAATCTTCAGATAACTAGCTTCAAAGAAGCCAAGATAACTTGCTGCAAGCAGCGATAACTAGTGCAACCTAACAAATAAAACTCGAAGCCAACCACCGTCTTTAACCGGCAGCCTGAATCAAGGATTCGCCCAACCACACTCTCAAAGAACCAACCAACACAGCCTACAATCAATCGAGGAGACCTCGAAGGGAGTAGGAGCACCACTTGGGAGCGGATGAAGCTGCCGCTTCTACAATCCCGCGAAGGAATTCACAAGAGCAAAGGGGTAGAGATCACTCTCAATATTTGTTAGCACACAGCTGAACAAAGGGGGTTCTGTTTTAGATTATCAAAAGCTGCCCTACATCATAAACATAGGGGGTATTTATACTAGTAACAACCAGCCTTAGTGAGGTATAAACACGAAACAAAAGTATTTTCACGTGCTAATGTGAAGGAGCCTCTTCGAGAGATCTGCAGAGCTGATTTTCGTGTGGCTGTTTGACTTCTACGCAGCCTTCAGTATTTTGACAATAACTTCTTCTAAGAATCTTCAAATGACGTGGGGCTGGATGCGTTGGAAAGCTGACTTGATAAGCTTTCTCACCATGTATAGCATGCTTAATGAAACTTTGTAGAATGATGCAGTTTAATACGAAAACTTGGTCATCAAACAGACTGTTGACCTTCTGACCAGTCAGCACTAAAGTAGGTCGGCTGCCTTACTTTGAGATTTGTTTAAGTCGGCCTTATAAGCATTGGAAACTAGACTTCAAGAGCTTTCCAAAAAGTACTTATGGGCCTTCATAGCTTTTGGGAATCAAAAGATATGACTGTTTCTTCTGGACGGTTCTGTAGCGCTAGACTAACTCGGGCATAGCTCTTCTTGCTGTTTCGCCTTTGATATGTTTTGTCCTTTCTCTTTGGTGAACCTAAGTAATATCAACATACATGACTTAGGTAGCATAAAGTTCTCATTAGTGTTTAATTGAAATTCATAAAGTAGCGCGTGCACCTCTTGCTGTAGCTTCTTAGCTCGGCTATGTGTAATTGGTCCATCAAAGGCTTGGGTTGGTGATGATGTTGGTTGTACTTGAGTTGATGAAGTAAGGCCAGGATCAGAACTCACGTACACAGCGCTTACATAATTGGACATCATCACACAATGCTTAAAGTAAATAGCGGAAAGGTACTTTAATTACATCAAGATGTCCAAGACATCCACAGAGTCTAATACATAACTATAGAGTTCAACATTAATATTAAAGTGCGGAGAAACGAAACGTAGAAGATAAGCCTACACTGGCAGCTGACTGGGGTTTGCCACTAAAATAAACTAGAACTCATTGTAGTCCTGGAACTCCTCAAAGTCCTCCATGTTGCCAACATCTCCTCCGGAGCACTAAGTACAGTGGGGACAACCTGGGGTGGGGTGGTTTGTAAAGCAAGGGTGAGTACACATCAACGTACTCAGCAAATGTCCCGTTTGGCTAAAGTGGACTAGCTGTATGTGGAGTTAAGGTTAAGCATTTGCTTTAATTGATCAAGTTTTATTACTATAAGTAGAGCCAAATTTTAGTAATAAACCCAGTTATTACCAAGGAGTACTCCCTCCAAGAGGAAATACCAGAGATTAGAATTATAAACAACATTATTAACCGTCATCATAAAAGTAACCAAAGTTCTTCTAATCAAAGAGGATCCCAAGGCTGCTCATAACCATGAGCACAACTGATATACCAGTTTCTAACACTCTGCAGAGGTTGCACACTTTACCCACAAGCCGTGATTCCCATTCTGCCCGGGGTTCTAGCCTCCCCATTGATCACTACCAAGGTGACCTAGCAGGGTCTCACTACGTATCCTTTACAAAGATTTCCCAGAGGTCATAGTCGCCCGTTAGGTTTCTCCAGTTTGATAAACATAGTACATCTCCCCAAAGTAAGGGTGACTAACAAAACCAAATCAAAGAACCTCTGCAACCAGCCTCGGCAGAGCAAGTACTGTACCCGGACCCCATTGACGGCCCTACGGTGAAGCCAACTACTCCTCTGGTTCCTCTAATTAATCAGCTAAGGGTGTCCCATTCCACCCTCATGGTTGCACTGTTATCCCGAGTTGTCACTCCCCAACCAGGTCCTTACAGAGAGGTACTCAGGAAACAGCCTGAGCCCCCTAAAGTATTCACAAGAACCTCATTGGGATAACATCATTGTATCATAAATTATCACATCATGTTCATTGATTAAGTTAAAGCAATAGCATAAGCTAACCATGATTAACCCAAAAAGGTAAACAAGGGTAAGGTAAATACAGACTAGTCAATCCTTAAGTTCCAATAATGTAATGCAGGACAGTGAATTATAAAGTAAAGTAGGACATAATAGGTGTGAGGACACTTGCCTTCACCAGGTTGTTGCTCAGAGGTATCTTCGGCAACACACTCAGGAACCACGAGCTGCTCATTGTCTAAATAAAGCGATCATACATTCAATATATTTGGAAAGTACAAATGAACATCACATCAAGCATATACCAACATTAGAAAACATATCAAAAGGTATAGTATTAAATAAAGGATAAAGAGATCAAGTTATAGAATGAACTAATCTTAATTAGGAGTTGATTACTCTCTAAGTGTTTGGAACATATCTCAAAAGGGTAAAGTAGTAATTTAAACAAAGGAAGAGATTAAATTATAAGATGGACTAATCTCATTTAGGAATTGATTATTCTTTAAGTGTGGTCCACAATTACATAACCTAATTCTATTCATTTTATTGAGACCTAAAAGTTAAACCAAAGATGAATTCATGAAATGCATTTCACTAATCTCACAAGATTAAATATACTTTACTTACAGGGCTTTCATTTTATTTATTTCATGAAATGAATAAATTAACGTATACATTAATCTTGTATTCTAGGTGTAAAATTAAAGTGTACAGATTATAACTGAACATAATTTATTTGACAGAGAATAATCTTATGAACATTTTGCAATTTGAACCACTAAATTTTGAGTTCATATGTAAAAGATATGAAATAAACAAGTTTTGAAGTTTGAAATATGAAATTAGGCTAATTCTATTATTAAACAAAAGCACAGGGGCTATTTAAAATAAACCAGGAGCCTGCGCGCTAAAACAGAGGACAACAGGCTGATTCCCTAAAACCTAGGGTTCTCTTAAGTAAAACTCACACGCGAAGGGGTACGGGGTAACTTCAACCGCCGGATCAGAGACCAACGGCCAGGATTAGATTGCGTGGGCGCGCGCGCGGGCTCGACTAACAGGCAGGGACGGGGTGTCGGCGAGCCAGGGCGGACTGACCAGCCGGGCCCAGGGACAGAGGCACGAGTGAGGGGGAAGAGGCAAGGGCGGTTGGATCTGGATCGGAGGGCTGCGATCAGATCCGCTCTAGTTAAATCTAAACCGCTCGATCTCGGACGAACGCTCGAGATCTAACGGCTGGAGGCGGACACAGGCGCGGTGGCGCCGCTCGGTCCCGTGGCGAGAGCTCGCCGGAGATGAGGGGGCTGGCCATGGCGGGGCTCTAGAGGCTTGGGGGCTAGCTCGGGCGCGTTCAGGGCGGTCTGGCGGACTCGGCCATGGGCATCACGCCGGCGCGGGAGCACCAGAGGGTGCTGCACACGACGAGGCGGGCTAACAGCGGTGCGGGGCAACTCTGGCGAATAATCGCGCGCTAACCAGTGTAGTAACGACCGAATTAAGGGCGCGAGCAGGTTGCTCACCTCGAGGGGAAGCGCTGGAGTCACGGGGCAACGGTGGTGGCGAAGGGACGTGACGAGGCAACGGTGGCAGAGCTCCGGCTGCACAGGAAGAACTCCGGTGAGCGTGGACCGGGCGGACTAGAGGGATTAGGGGCTAGCCGAGGGGTGTTCCAGGTGGCGGGTGATAGGGTGGAGCTTACCGGGGTAATAGACACGGCGGGGAGTTCCACGGCGACCGTAGAACGGGCGACAGACGTCGGTGGGCGGTGGCGGGGCTCTGGTCGCGCGCGCGCAGAGCGAGAGAGAGGGCGAGGGGGTTCAGCTGAGGGCGCAAGTGAGCGAGGGGAGGTGGGCGAGCAAGGCGCGGGGCTCAAAAGGGGCGCAGGCGCGGGGACATGGTCGGAGAACGTGCGGACATGGGTGCGTCCACGATGGGGGGATCGTGGGCGAGAGGTTAGGGATGGCTGACAGGTGGGGTCGGCGGGACAGAGAGGGAAGCGAGGGCACGGGCGAGAGAAACGACGTCGACAGGCCTGGCCCATGGGGCAGCGAGAGAGAGAGAGAGAGAGGGAGAGAGAGGGCATGCTGGAGTTGGCGCCGACAGGCAGGGCCCACCTGTCAGGCATTGAGGGCGCACAGGCACGGGGCGCGCGCGCGGGCTGGGCTTAGTTGGCGGGTTTGGGCTGAAATAGGTTTTTCCATTTTCCAGGGAATTTCTAATTGCTTTTCTATTTATTTTCTCTAGGGTTTTCAACTCAAATTCAAATCAAGTTTCAAATTCAAACCAAAAGAGGAAGAGGGGGAGAGAAACAAGAGAGAGAGAAACTAGAGAGAGAGAAACTAGAGTGAGATAGAGAAGAGTAACACCAGAATTTGGATGATAATGAGAAAGAAATTTTATACCCCCAAATTTAGGGTGTTACAGACCTATCCCTTTTAAAAGAATCTCGCCCTCGAGATTCAGGGCTGGCTAGCAAAGAGTTCAGGGTATTTGGCTCTCAGATCATCTTCTCTTTCCCAGGTTGCTTCTTCTTCTGAGTGATGGCCCCATTTGACTTTGCACATTCTGATGGTGTTCCTCCGAGTGACCCGATCTGCTGTCTCCAGAATTTGAGTTGGCTTCTCAATATACGTTAGATCTTCCTGAACTTCAAGGTCTTCCATTGGCAACTGCTCTTCTAGTACTCGCAAGCATTTCTTCAACTGAGACACGTGAAACACATCGTGCACTGCGGACAAATTCTCTGGTAAGCTGAGTTGATAAGCCACTTCTCCACGTCTTGCTTGAATCTGATACGGCCCGATATAGCGAGGTGCTAGCTTGCCTTTGACTCCAAACCTCTTGGTTCCTCTGATGGGTGACACTTTCAAGTAGACATAGTCTCCCACTTCAAAACTGAGTTCCCTTCTTCTGGTGTCAACATAGCTTCGCTGTCTGGACTGTGCTGCCTTCAAATTTTCCCGGACCATCCTGATATTCTCTTCAGCTTCAAGCAAAATCTCTAGACCGAACACCTGTCTTTTGCCGGGCTGGTCCCAATGCAATGGAGTTCTGCAATTCCTCCAATAAAGCGCTTCGAATGGTGATATCTTCAGACTGGCTTGATAACTGTTGTTGTAGGAGAATTCTGCATACGGTAGCCTCTTATCCCAACCTAACTTGTCTTGCAAAGCACAAGCTCTCAGCATATCCTCTAGAATCTGGTTGGTTCTTTCTGTCTGACCATCTGTTTGTGGGTGATAAGCTGAACTAAATTTCAAGTGTGTACCCAAAGCTTCATACAACTGCTGCCAAAAATGAGAAGTAAACTGGGTGCCTCTGTCTGATACTATCTTCTTTGGAATTCCATGCAAGCACACAACCTGAGACATGTATAATTCTGCCAACACCACAATGTTATAGGTGGTCTTGACTGGTATGAAATGGGTCGCCTTTGTTAAACGGTCCACTACTACCCAGATGGAGTCATAACTAGCTCGAGTGCGGGGCAGACCGACTATAAAGTCCATTCCAATCTCATCCCATTTCCACTGAGGAATCTGCAACAGCTGCAACAAACCTGCGGGCCTCTGATGTTCTGCCTTGATCCTCTGACAACTGTCGCATCTGGCCACATACTCTACTATCTCTCTTTTCATTCCGTACCACCAGAATCTCTTCTTCAGGTCTTGGTACATTTTCTCGCTACCAGGGTGTAACACCCGGTTTTAAGGAACAAAGCCGGGTGCATCTCATACATGCGCCAAAGAAGACAACATATATAATCACAGAGTGTATAGAGATAAATGTCATAATAATCAGAGTACTTATTACATAGCGGAAGTCTTACAAAATAGAAGATAAATATAGCAGGATCTAAAATCCATCTGTGGCGCCAGAAAGTCAACTGGGAGACGCCACCTAGATCGAATCGAACTCCTCGTTATGGCTCCTCTTGAACCACCCGTTCTTCTCCTGTGTGGGGGGGGGGGGGGGGTGAGACAGCAAGAGTGAGCTCACATACGTTCATCGCTCAACAAGTTGTGGGGAATAATGTGCATGAACTCGCCAAAGGTGGGAGCTCATGAAGTGTAAGGCTTATCAAAGAAAATGGTTAAAGCTGAGCATTGCTTTTAATGTTGGTCAAACTTTTATTAGCAATTACTAGGTGTAAGTAAATACCAAACCTTAATAAAAGTAATAGAACAAAATTAATAAATAATCCCATGCAAATGCAAATGACAAATTGAATTTAGGTTCCATAAATTAATCATGTGAGGGTTCGAGCCGCTCATGACCGTGAGCACGGCTAGTATACTAGTTTTACACTCTGCAGAGGTTGCACATCTTTACCCACAAGCCGTGTTACCCATCTGCCAAGGGGTCATGAATCCCATACACCTCTACCAAGGAAGCGAGGCAGGGTAACACTACGAGGCCTTTACAAAGTTCCACTAGCTTCAGAAATCCCGCTACAGTTTATAGGAAGCTCCAGTGCAGGAATCCCTCGCCTGACCGCCATCGCAGCAAAATCAACCCAAGGACCTCCCTACACTGACCACTCCCCTACTGCCCTTGCCCCTTTCGGGTAAGGAAGACCTCCACTAGCTTTCCTAGTTAATCAGCCAAGGGCGTCCGATTAAACCCTTGTGGTAGCACTGTTTTCCCGCGTGGTCGCTCCATGTTCCAATTAACATAATGATCTTATCATGAACATAAATAATATAACAGAATAATTGGAACATGGATATAATAAAATATTAATCCCAAACCATATAGAGCAATAGCATAACTACCCAAGTGATTCAGGGATAAACAAGGAAAACAGGACAAACAAACTAGGGTGACCTATTGGGTCCCATCAAAATTAAACCTATGCATTGAATAAGTGATAATAAAGAATATTATTGGGTAACAAATGTGATCAAGGGCACAACTTGCCTGGCACTTGAGATTCCAGTTACCCGGGTGATTCTTCGGGTCCCCGACCGCACTGCTAGTCGTAGCAATACAAGCAGACATGGTATAACCAAAATTAACATCACACCAAACATAAGTACAAACTGAATAATAATGATCTACGCGAAGCTACGTGATCGTGGAATCGAGAACTACTAAGATCGGAGTCATGGCTAAGGAGTTATGATTTTATAAAAGATCTGTGTGATTAAAACGTTAAACCATATTATAATTTGGTTAATATCAATCATATGAGAGATCATTCTATAAATAATTATCTCAATCTTAATCTAAGTTATGAATTGTCCATAGATCATTTTCTAGTAGATTATAATGATAAGTAGATTAACAAGGCTAACCAACATCAGTTAAGTACAAATATAATTATAAAATAATGAGATATGGTATACTAAATATTGTTACTGCGTAGTAAATATTTGTATGAGACTAACGCAACTTGAACGGATCAAATCGGAGTTATAGATTTTAAGTTATGAATTTCTAAGTATTTTATGTGTTTTGTACAAGGTTAAATAGGATATGAATTTTATTGTGACATTCATGTCAAAACAGTGGTACTAGTTGATAAACATTAATATCACAAAATTATAGAAATTGGAATGGATCAATTTGGACTTAATATGGATTTTCTAGGAATTTTACAAATTTCTGCAATTACTTTTGTACAAAAATCATTCTCTAAATTGATTTCTTTGCTTTATTAATTGTTTGAACTACGCGCGCAATAAACAGAATCTCGGGGGTCTCTGCGCAAAACCTTCTAGACTCAGCACACAATTACTAGGGATGGCGGGTTGAATATATGAAAACCTAGGGTCTCTTTTAGAAAGTGCACGCGGCGAACGAGTATCGTTAAACCTGAGCCATCCGATCAATACTGGACGCCTTGGATTAGATCCATATTTCATCGAACCGGTATCAGGTACGGACCGTCAGATCACCATCCAAGGGTCGGGATCTATCGACACTAGCGCTCACGCTCACCCACACATCCGCAGATCTACGACACCAATTCTCCTCCCTTCCCACTCGTCTTCCTCGGCCGGCAGAGCGGCGACTGGGCAGTACACGGCGGCGCGCCCATGGCCGGCAACCCCGCGCTAGCACCGCAAACATTAATCCGACGAGCGCTACACTTAGCAGGGGCCAAGGCAAGCATGATAGGACTAGCTTACCGACTATTTGGACCATGGGGAGCTCCGACCACGGCACGGCGCGGTTCCGCGACCGGGTGATACTCCGGTGAAGAATTCCCGGCTACCTGCCAATCCATCCGCCCTCTCTATCGGTGACATATGTTCCTATGGGTGTAACGGAAAGGCTAGAGCACTTACCGAGATCGGGATGGGGATTGGTGAGCTTGGTTGCAATGCGGTCGATGGCCCACCGCGACGGCTTCTCGCCCTCGGTCTCCCCCGATCCCCAGCGACAATTTCCCACGGCACATAGGAACAGGTAAAGGTGGCGGCGATGGTCTAAGGTTTAGGAGAAGGAGGCACGCGGCCGCCTTAAATCCACCTGGGGTCGATTACATGGGGGAAACAAATGGCGCCCGATTCCTGCGGAGCTCGCGTCGCGCGACAGTTGAAGGTGAGTCAGCTCTGTGCGTGCGGGTCCACAACCAGAGATGGCGCACGACGCAGAGAAGGCGATAGGGCCGCATCGACAAGCGCACCCCATGGATTTTGTTGAACTGGTGAGATTCGTCGCGGCGATAAACTCGGTCAACGCGCGTTTATTGCGCGGAGGTGGGGAAGAAGGACAGGAACGAGGTCCAACCACAGAGCGCCTGCGTCCAGTGGCCGACCCGTGGGTCCCGCGCTAGTGCCACAAATCGCGGACATCGGCGCGGAGGTGGAGCTAGGGAGCGGATGCGCGGATCACGCGAAGCTTGTTACGGTGAGGTTGGGGAAGAACCCGACGGGCGGGCCCTCGATGCCAGTGGAAGGAGGAATCGGTGCGCGTGGTGGAGTCCGGTTTACTGAGGACCGGACGGTGGGGCCCAAGGGCAGTGTGCGCGGAAGTGCAGGTGACGGCTGGGCCTAGTGGTGGGAGAAGGTGCGGGATGGGCCGAGAAGGTGGGAAAGCTAGCCCAAGAGCAGGTTACTCTTATCAATTTTTCTATATTTTCTATTTTATTTCCATTTCTATTCATTTTGAACCTTTCCAAATTCAAATTTTTTGTTTTGAATTTCAGATTTACAATATCCAACATAATCCTAATTAATACAAATACTACTATTTGCAATATTTTTATTTGTTTTCCTTCGCATTATTCAATTATGGGAGAAATAATGAATTTATTATCATTTCCTTTCCTTTTTACTCATTTTCTATATATTTTTTTTTCATTTATATTTTGAGGTCAAATTTATGTGCTCAATAAAGTACCTCACAACAACAGAGATGCATTTTTTTATTGGTTGCTTAATTAATTTCGTATCATTAATCGATTATGAGAAGAAAAGATCCAACTCAATTTTCCAAAGAATTCAACTATTCTCAAAACACTATCATAAATATATTTGTTTATTTTATTTATTTATTTATTTTATTTTATTTTTTATACTAATTTTAGGCCTTACAAATCCTACCCCCTTAACAGAAAATCTCGTCCTCGAGATTTGTAAGGAAAGGGATGTATACTCATATAGTCTCAACACATATGCACAAACAAAAATCTCAGCATGATGCATGATTTATTGGCAACACATAGGGTCAAATAGACCTTATTATTCCGCCTAACATAGTATCATATCATCTACTAACTAAAATAACATTTAGATCTTACAAATAGTAGTAATTTATATATATGTTTATGTAGCTTGGTGAAGCTGGTGGTGGTGGAGGAGGTTGTTGTTGTTGTCGTTGTCTCTCCTACCGTGATTGCCTTATTTCTTGACGTATCTCCAAACGGACCTGACATATTTCCTCGTGTTCTTGTCTTATCTGATTTTGCATCTCGATCACCAGGTCTGTTAATTGTTGTATTACCAGTCTTTGGGCAGCAACCACTTGATCGATTTCAACAGGTGGAGGATTTGGAGGATTCATTTCTGTTTGCTGTTGCGTGATAATCTTTCCTTTCCTGGTATTAACCATGAAAGTTAGAAGCATATGGTAATAGTTTTGCAAAGGAAATTATTCAATAAGCAGAATGAATAAGCTAGTAGCTGGTTATAATCTGAAGATTCTTTAGTAGGGCTTAATCTTTGTTTTATGTCCAGATTGGGGTAACCAGTCGTATAAGGTGAATATCCAAAGGTAAGATAGAATCTGTCAAGATGAAAGATATATATGGGTGAGATAGACTACAAGATGTAGGTTAAAAGTTTGTTTGTTGTTAGGTGGGAATAGAAAGGTTATACCATTCATCATGGCTCTATGGGTTGGGTTAGCTCATGGTTGAGTTGATCCAATGTGCTAAGTTAAGTTAATACATGGCTAGTAGGGTCTAATCTCTTCTACTAGTGTCATTAATCTGTTTAAGTGGACCACATTAGGTTAGATAACATTAGACCACACTAGATCAGGTCACATTAGGTAAGATAAGATCTAGATTAGATTGGATGTGACTAGATTAGACTAGTTTAGGTTAGATAGGTCCAATAGGGTAGAATATGTATTATTAAGATATGTTAGAATCTTTTGAGATTAATTAGATATGTTATGATAAGATAGAATCTCTTCAAGATAAGATGAATTTATTAAGGTAAGAAGAATCTTTTGAGATGAGGTGGATCTAGTAAGATAAGAGAGAATCTTATAAGATACGATGAATCTATTAAGATATGGAAGAGTCTTTTAAGATTAGAGGAATCTCTGAGATAGATACATTTTAATGGAGGATAATCTAAATTGCTTAGTTTTCTTATGAATTCTATTTAAGCTTATACGTATATGCAGATGTAATTGTGGACATTACTCCACAACCCATCACACTCAATCAAAGATCCAAATCAGACAAGTATCATAAGAACAAACACTCAAGCGTATAGATACCTATAAAAATAGTTTTATTTTTGTTCCTAAGAGTAGGTCACTTATTCCTAAAGGTCAACTTAGGCACAGGATTTCAAAGTGTGAAATCCACATTAGTCTTTAGAAGGAAAGGTAAGAGTAATCAGAGTAAAGCAGAAATAGATGAGAAAAGATTAAGATGAGTTAAGAAAAAAATCAGAGTAAGGTAAGTAGGTAAGGGTTTGTCCATTTCTATCTAGGTTTCGTCCTACAGTCAACATTCGCTCTGATACCACTTCTGTAACACCCGGTTTTAAGGAACAAAGCCGGGTGCATCTCATACATGCGCCAAAGAAGACAACATATATAATCACAGAGTGTATATAGATAAATGTCATAATAATCAGAGTACTTATTACATAGCGGAAGTCTTACAAAATAGAAGATAAATATAGCAGGATCTAAAATCCATCTGTGGCGCCAGAAAGTCAACTGGGAGACGCCACCTAGATCGAATCGAACTCCTCGTTATGGCTCCTCTTGAACCACCCGTTCTTCTCCTGTGGGGGGGGGGGGGTGTGAGACAGCAAGAGTGAGCTCACATACGTTCATCGCTCAACAAGTTGTGGGGAATAATGTGCATGAACTCGCCAAAGGTGGGAGCTCATGAAGTGTAAGGCTTATCAAAGAAAATGGTTAAAGCTGAGCAATGCTTTTAATGTTGGTCAAACTTTTATTAGCAATTACTAGGTGTAAGTAAATACCAAACCTTAATAAAAGTAATAAAACAAAATTAATAAATAATCCCATGCAAATGCAAATGACAAATTGAATTTAGGTTCCATAAATTAATCATGTGAGGGTCCGAGCCGCTCATGACCGTGAGCACGGCTAGTATACTAGTTTTACACTCTGAAGAGGTTGCACATCTTTACCCACAAGCCGTGTTACCCATCTGCCAAGGGGTCATGAATCCCATACACCTCTACTAAGGAAGCGAGGCAGGGTAACACTACGAGGCCTTTACAAAGTTCCACTAGCTTCAGAAATCCCGCTACAGTTTATAGGAAGCTCCAGTGCAAGAATCCCTCGCCTGACCGCCATCGCAGCAAAATCAACCCAAGGACCTCCCTACACTGACCACTCCCCTACTGCCCTTGCCCCTTTCGGGTAAGGAAGACCTCCACTAGCTTTCCTAGTTAATCAGCCAAGGGCGTCCCATTAAACCCTTGTGGTAGCACTATTTTCCCGGGTGGTCGCTCCATGTTCCAATTAACATAATGATCTTATCATGAACATAAATAATATAACAGAATAATTGGAACATGGATATAATAAAATATTAATCCCAAACCATATAGAGCAATAACATAACTACCCAAGTGATTCAGGGATAAACAAGGAAAACAGGACAAACAAACTAGGGTGACCTATTGGGTCCCATCAAAATTAAACCTATGCATTGAATAAGTGATAATAAAGAATATTATTGGGTAACAAATGTGATCAAGGGCACAACTTGCCTGGCACTTGAGATTCCAGTTACCGGGTGATTCTTCGGGTCCCCGACCGCACTGCTAGTCGTAGCAATACAAGCAGACATGGTATAACCAAAATTAACATCACACCAAACATAAGTACAAACTGAATAATAATGATCTACGCGAAGCTACGTGATCGTGGAATCGAGAACTACTAAGATCGGAGTCATGGCTAAGGAGTTATGATTTTATAAAAGATCTATGTGATTAAAACGTTAAACTATATTATAATTTGGTTAATATCAATCATATGAGAGATCATTCTATAAATAATTATCTCAATCTTAATCTAAGTTATGAATTGTCCATAGATCATTTTCTAGTAGATTATAATGATAAGTAGATTAACAAGGCTAACCAACATCAGTTAAGTACAAATCTAATTATAAAATAATGAGACATGGTATAATAAATATTGTTACTGCGTAGTAAATATTTGTATGAGACTAACGCAACTTGAACGGATCAAATCAGAGTTATAGATTTTAAGTTATGAATTTCTAAGTATTTTATGTGTTTTGTACAATATTAAATAGGATATGAATTTTATTGTGACATTCATGTCAAAACAGTGGTACTAGTTGATAAACATTAATATCACAAAATTATAGAAATTGGAATGGATCAATTTGGACTTAATATGGATTTTCTAGGAATTTTACAAATTTCTGCAATTACTTTTGTACAAAAATCATTCTCTAAATTGATTTCTTTGCTTTATTAATTGTTTGAACTGCGCGCGCAATAAACAGAATCCCGGGGGTCTCTGCGCAAAACCTTCTAGACTCAGCACACAGTTACTAGGGATGGCGGGTTGAATATATGAAAACCTAGGGTCTCTTTTAGAAAGTGCACGCGGCGAACGGGTATCGTTAAACCTGAGCCATCCGATCAATACTGGACGCCTTGGATTAGATCCATATTTCATCGAACCGGTATCAGATACGGATCGTCAGATCACCATCCAAGGGTCGGGATCTATCGACACTAGCGCTCACGCTCACCCACACATCCGCAGATCTACGGCACCAATTCTCCTCCCTTCCCACTCGTCTTCCTCGGCCGGCAGAGCGGCGACTAGGCAGTACACGGCGGCGCGCCCATGGCCGGCAACCCCTCGTTAGCACCGCAAACATTAATCCGACGAGCGCTACACTTAGCAGGGGCCAAGGCGAGCATGATAGGACTAGCTTACCGACTATTTGGACCATGGGGAGCTCCGACCACGGCACGGCGCGGTTCCGCGGCCGGGTGATACTCCGGTGAAGAATTCCCGGCTACCAGCCAATCCATCCGCCCTCTCTATCGGTGACATATGTTCCTATGGGTGTAACGGAAAGGCTAGAGCACTTACCCGAGATCGGGATGGGGATTGGTGAGCTTGGTTGCAATGCGGTCGATGGCCCACCGCGACGGCTTCTCGCCCTCGGTCTCCCCCGATCCCCGGCGACAATTTCCCACAGCACACAGGAACAGGTAAAGGTGGCGGCGATGTTCTAAGGTTTAGGAGAAGGAGGCACGCGGCCGCCTTAAATCCACCTGGGGTCGATTACATGGGGGAAACAAATGGCGCCCGATTCCTGCGGAGCTCGCGTCGCGCGACAGTTGAAGGTGAGTCAGCTCTGTGCGTGCGGGTCCACAACCAGAGATGGCGCACGACGCAGAGAAGGCGATAGGGCCGCATCGACAAGCGCACCCCATGGATTTTGTTGAACTGGTGAGATTCGTCGCGGCGATAAACTCGGTCAACGCGCGTTTGTTGCACGGAGGTGGGGAAGAAGGACAGGAACGAGGTCCAACCGCAGAGCGCCTGCGTCCAGTGGCCGACCCGTGGGTCCCGCGCTAGTGCCACAAATCGCGGACATCGGCGCGGAGGTGGAGCTAGGGAGCGGATGCGCGGATCACGCGAAGCTTGTTACGGTGAGGTTGGGGAAGAACCCGACGGGCGGGCCCTCGATGCCAGTGGAAGGAGGAATCGGTGCGCGTGGTGGAGTCCGGTTTACTGAGGACCGGACGGTGGGGCCCAAGGGCAGTGAGCGCGGAAGTGCAGGTGATGGCTGGGCCTAGTGGTGGGAGAAGGTGCGGGATGGGCCGAGAAGGTGGGAAAGCCAGCCCAAGAGCAGGTTACTCTTATCAATTTTTCTATATATTTTATTTTATTTCCATTTCTATTCATTTTGAACCTTTCCAAATTCAAATTTTTTGTTTTGAATTTCAGATTTACAATATCCAACATAATCCTAATTAATACAAATACTACTATTTGCAATATTTTTATTTGTTTTCCTTCGCATTATTCAATTATGAGAGAAATAATGAATTTATTATCATTTCCTTTCCTTTTTACTCATTTTCTATATTTTTTTTCATTTATATTTTGAGGTCAAATTTATGTGCTCAATAAAGTACCTCACAACAACAGAGATGCATTTTTTATTGGTTGCTTAATTAATTTCGTATCATTAATTGATTATGAGAAGAAAAGATCCAACTCAATTTTCCAAAGAATTCAACTATTCTCAAAACACTATCATAAATATATTTGTTTATTTTATTTATTTATTTATTTATTTATTTTTTTATACCAATTTTAGGCCTTACACAGGGTGTATGGAATATGCTGTCTCATGAGCATCCTTGAGAATCAGTTCCCGGATCGATGTAATGTCGGGAACGCACAACCTATCCTTGAACCATACCACTCCTTTGGCATCTTCACAGAAATCTGGACCTTTCCCATCGATGATTAGCTGTCGGATCTCGTTGATCTTTTCGTCATCCTTCTGACCTTTCCTGATGTCTTGCTCTAGGGTGGGTTCCAACTCAATTCTCACTCCCTGAGTATTGTTCAGAAATCCGAGACCCAATCTGTCGAATTCTTTTGCTAGCTCGAACGGCATCGGGTGAGCAGCCAACATATTGACTTGACTCTTCCTGCTCAGAGCATCTGCAACCACATTTGCTTTGCCCGGGTGATAATGGATCTCTAGCTCATAGTCTTTGATCAATTCTAGCCATCTTCGCTGCCTCATGTTTAACTTCGACTGAGTGAATATGTACTTGAGACTCTTGTGATCTGTGTAGATATCACACTTCTGCCCATAAAAATAATGTCTCCAGGTCTTAAGTGCGTGAACCACTGCTGCTAGCTCCAGATCATGAGTGGGGTAATTCTTCTCATGAACTTTTAATTGTCGGGATGAGTATGCCACTACTTTCCCTTCCTGCATTAACACACATCCCAGTCCGATGTACGAAGCATCACAATATACTGAAAACAGCTTGTGAACATCTGGCAGAACCAATATCGGTGTTGTTGTCAACTTCTGCTTCAACATCTCAAATGATTCTTGGCACGCTGGGGTCCACTTGAACTCAACCTTTTTTTGCTAGCAAGGCTATCATTGATCTGGCAATCTTGGAAAAACCTTCAATGAAACACCGATAGTAACCAGCCATTCCAATGAAACTCTTGATTCCTCGGACATCTTTTGGTGCTTTCCAGTCCAGAATCGCTGCTACCTTCTTTGGATCCACAACTAGTCCATCTCGGTTTATAATATGACCCAAGAATAGAACTTCGTTGATCCAGAACTCGCACTTGTTAAGCTTGGCGTACAGCTGGCAATCTCGTAGCCTCTGAAGTACCTTCCTCAAATGTTCCTCATGCTCTTGCTCATTCTTGGAATATACGAGAATATCATCAATGAACACTACTACGAACTTGTCGAGGTAGTCCATGAACACACTGTTCATGAGATACATGAAGTAAGTTGGCGCGTTCGTCAAACCTAATGACATAACCATGAACTCATATAACCCATACTTGGTGATGAATGATGTCTTCGATATATTTGAAGGTTGGATTCTGAGCTGATGGTAACCTGACCTCAGATCTATCTTTGAGAACACACTAGCTCCTCTCAACTGATCAAATAGGTCCTCGATTCGAGGCAGGGGGTACTTGTTCTTGACATTGACTTCATTCAAAGCTCTGTAATCAATGCACATCCTCTTCGTACCATCCTTCTTCTCCACAAATAGCACTGGGGCTGCCCAAGGTGAGGTACTTGGTCTGATGTAGCCTTTCTCTAACAACTCATCAATTTGCTTCTTGAGTTCCACCAACTCTGGTCCGGACACTCGATAAGCTCTCTTAGAAATAGGGACGGTGCCTGGGATAAGCTCTATGGCAAATTCAACTTTCCTTTCAGGTGGCATGCCTGGTAACTCTTCAGGGAATACATCAGGGAATTCTGACACAATCCTAATTGCCTCAATTGGATTGGACTCCTTGTCGTCTACTGATAAATGGTGACAGGCTCCTAGTTCAGGTAAGTACAGCTTGGTTACTACTTCCTTTCTGGATGGGGACACCAATTTGACTGTTCTCTTGTCACAACTGACAGTGGCTTGGTTTTTGTGTAGCTAATTCATCCCTAGGATGACATCTAACCCTAGAGTTCCCATTACTACTAGGCTAGCGGGGAAGTCTACCCCCCTTATTTCAATCCTTAGATTTGGACAAATCCCATCGGACTGAACTTTTCCCCCAACTGAATTAACTCTTAAAGGCAGGATCATTGGTTCTATGGGGATGTTATGTGATTCTACCTAAGATGCAGAAACAAAAGAATGTGTGGCACCAGTATCAAATAATACTTTTGTTGGGTAGGATTCGACTGGAAACATACCTACTGCCACGTCCTAAGCATCCTGGATTGCTTTGGCCTCTAGGTGGTTCACCTTTCCACGGTTGTAGGCCTGACCACGGCCTCCTGGTGCTTGTTGTGGCGGTCCTTGTCTTGCTAGGGCATTGACTGCTGGCGGCTGCTGAGCTGCTTTCTTTGGACAGTTCTTTGCCCAGTGGTTTTGTTCTCCACAGTAGAAGCATGCACGACCTCCTACTTGCGCTGGGGCTACTTGGCCATTCTGGTTGGGTGTTGGGGCAGGAAGGCGAGCTGCCTGGTTGTTCTGACGCTGGTACTGATTTCCTCTCAGTTGGGTGTTCTGACGGTACTGCTGCTACAGCTGATGAGGAAACTTCCTCTGGTACTAGTGCTGATGCTGGTGCTGGTGACCTTGCTTGAATTGCTGGGGTGAGTTGCCTGAGTAGCGGGGATGGCTGCTACTCCCGACCTGAGGTCCACCAATCTTGCGCTTCCTATCCTCCATCTCCCGACGCTTCCTTTCAGTCATGATTGCTCTGTCTATCAAGTGCTGGAAGGTGGGGAAAGTGTGGTTCATGAGCTGGTAGTGGAGGGGATCAACCAATCCTCTCAGAAAGCGGTACTGCCTCTTGGCATCTGTGTTGACGTCTTTTAGGGCGTAACATGACAACTGCAAAAACTTATCCTTGTACTCACTGACGAACGGGGGACCTTGCTTCAGGGCGAGAAAGTCCTCCTTCCTCACTATCATCAGTCCCTCGGGCACATGGCAGCGACAAAAGTTGTCCCTAAACTCCTCCTAGGTGATGGCTTCAGGGTTGGCATGAGTGGTGAGGTAAGACTCCCACCAAGACTGTGCTGCTCCCCTCAGCTGTTGGGTACCATATAACACCTTCTCACGATCGTTGCACTGAGTAGTGTGCAACTCACGCTCCATGGTACGCAGCCAATCTTCCGCGTCCATGGGATCAGTAGAGTGGGCAAAGACAGGGGATGGCCCCTCATGAATTCTGCCTGCTTGTCTCTAGGCACTTGTGGCATCTGAACTTGCACTGGAGGCTGAGGTGGGGGTGGCTACTGCTGCACCTGCTGCATCGCTGCTAAGGTCTGACGAATTGCCTGAACTACCTGAGTTTGCATCATGAACATCTGCTCGACTGTCATCGAGGGTGGCGGTGGCAACTGCTGCTATTGGGCTGCATCCTCCTGGGGTGCCTGTTGTTCCAGCTGAGCACGCCTCGCACCTCTGCGCCTGTTCTCAGACATCTGTAGAAACCACATACATATCAGATTTGACTCTGCAGTCTTTCAGCATAAGAAAAGATATATGGAAATCTTCATAGCATTGAACAATCGATCATCTTCAATAACAACTTCTCAGATAAAGAGGAAAGTGGAAATAAATGGATTACCCAACTAAATAATTGACTTTATTAATAACTACACCAAGTTGTAGGGGATACCCACACCTTGGTGACAATCATTACAAAGATCCAACTTCATTACATGTCCATCATAACAAGCATTCCAACCTATGATAAGCAAACTAACGCTAACTAAGACTGACTAGACTAAGGCACTGAATTAAGCATTATTACAGACTCCGACTCCGTCGATCTATGGATCTAAATCTATTCGGGTCCTGCAGTCTGGGGTACCATAGTCGAAGCGACCATGGGGTGGTGAGCGGTAAGGGTGCTGAATCCCGACAGAGGCAGGAGAACCACCATCCAGATAGTGGCGTGCTGCACACTTAGCACGCAATTCCACAACCTCCGCCCGAACCTTGCCCAACTCGTCAAGGGCATGGTCCAACTCCGTGTTGAGCACGTCGACCAGGTTGACCATGCTGTTCATCCTGGGATTGCCCTCACCAACTAGCGAGACAATCACACCTCCAGCACTGTCGGTCCAACAGCGAGGGTAGTACTTCAAGTCAAGGCCATCAGCTACCCCGTTGAACAACGAGCAATACTGAGAAAGTGCCCGTCGTACTGCATCCTGCATGGCTGCCTCGGCAGTATCCCTCCCAGTGATAGAGTAGTGCTCTAAGAAGGCCTCTGCACCCCGGAGATCATCGTCCGGGCGACGCACCAAGCAAGTAGCCTCCCACTGGTCCGGGTATAGCCCGCGACGATGCTGGTAGACTACACAACTATACTCGATGGACCAAGTGTGTCGGTCGAAGGCTCGACGCAACAGGGTGTCGAGAGCGTCGTGAAAGTGACACCCACGAGCAGCATCACGAGTGATGGGTCTAGCGATCCACCCCTCCGGCTCCGGCTCCTCCGAGCGCTCCATGTCGTGGCTCGAACTGCCATCGACGTCGTCTCCGTCTCCATCAAGGTCTCCTCCAGCAGCCGTGATGCCCTATGGTGGTGCAGGGGCATCTCTGGCTGAGGTGCAGGGGAAGGCGACCTCTCAGAGTCCACCTCCTGCTGAGTCAAGGGGGAAGAGTCCTACTGCTCCTGCTCCTAGCGTCTGCACTCCTGCTCCTCGTGCAGACGACGATGTAGTCTCTCCAGGTGACTGGACTAACCTGGCATCGTACGATGCAGTGGACACTCTGCTAGGCAAGAAGGCAAAAAAGGGATCACAGACTTACGTGCAGTGCACCTGATACGAGCCATCTACAAAAGACATCATAAGCACAAGAGTAAGAGTAGAACTATGAGACCAGAAAGTAAACAGAAAGAAAAGTGAGACAAAACTTTTTGAGATAAGTAAATAACATAGAGTTGGTCAAGATGACCAACTTTGGAAAGGACACTAAGGTCAAGGTAAGAGTAGGGGTCTATAGTCCTTAGGGCGACCATTCTAGTCTAGGTTAGCGGTCCTACAGTCAACCTGGATTTGATACCACTTATGTCACACCCGGTTTTGGAAGGTAAACCAATGTGAACCATGTACGTGCCAGGATCAGAACTCACGTACACAGTGCTTACATAATTGGACATCATCAGACAACGCTCAAAGTAAATAGAGGAAAGGTACTTTAATTACATCAAGATGTCCAAGACATCCACAGAGTCTAATACATAACTATAGAGTTCAACATTAATATCAAAGTGCGGAGAAACGAAACGTAGAAGATAAGCCTACACAGGCAGCTGACTGGGGGTTTGCCACTAAAATAAACTAGAACTCATCGTAGTCCTGGAACTCCTCAAAGTCCTCCATGTTGCCAACATCTCCTCCTGAGCACTGAGTACAGTGGGGACAACCTGAGGTGGGGTGGTTTGTAAAGCAAGGGTGAGTACACATCAACGTACTTAGCAAATGTCCTGTTTGGCTAAAGTGGACTAGCTGTATGTGGAGTTAAGGTTCTAGCCTCCCCATTGATCACTACCAAGGTGACCTAGCAGGGTCTCACTACGTAGCCTTTACAAAGATTTCCCAGAGGTCATAGTCGTCCATTAGGTTTCTCCAGTTTGATAAACATAGTACATCTCAAAACCAAATCAAAGAACCTCTGCAACCAGCCTCGACAGAGCAAGTATTGTGCCCGAACCCTATTGACGGCCCTACGGCAGAGCCAACTACTTCTCTGGTTCCTCTAATTAATCAGCTAAGGGTGTCCCATTCCACCCTCATGGTTGCACTGTTATCTCGGGTTGTCACTCGCCAAACAGGTCCTTACGGAGAGATACTCAGGAAACAGCCTGAGCCCCCTAAAGTATTCACAAGAACCTCACCGGGATAACATCATCGCATCATAAATTATCACATCATGTTCATTGATTAAGTTAAAGCAATAGCATAAGCTAACCATGATTAACCCAAAAAGGTAAACAAGGGTAAGGTAAATACAGACTAGTCAATCCTTAAGTTTCAATAATGTAATGCGGGACAATGAATTGTAAAGTAAAGTAGGACATAATAGGTCCGAGGACACTTGCCTTCACCAGGTTGTTGCTCAAAGGGATCTTCGGCAACACACTCAGGAACCACGAGCTGCTCGTTGTCTAAATAAAGTGATCATACATTCAATATATTTGGAAAGTACAAATGAACATCACATCAAGCATATACCAACATTGGAAAACATCTCAAAAGGTATAGTATTAAATAAAGGATAAAGAGATCAAATTATAGAATGAACTAATCTTAATTAGGAGTTGATTACTCTCTAAGTGTTTGGAACATATCTCAAAAGGGTAAATAGTAATTTAAACAAAGGAAGAGATTATATTATAAGATGGACTAATCTCATTTAGGAATTGATTATTCTTTAAGTGTGGTCCACAATTACATAACCTAATTCTATTCATTTTATTGAGACCTAAAAGTTAAACCAAAGATGAATTCATGAAATGTATTTCACTAATCTCACAAGATTAAATATACTTTACTTCCAGGGCTTTCATTTTATTTATTTCATGAAATGAATAAATTAACATATACATTAATCTTGTATTCTAGGTGTAAAATTAAAGTGTACAGATTATAAATGAACATTATTTATTTGACAGAGAATAATCTTATGAACATTTTGCAATTTGAACCACTAAATTTGGAGTTCATATGAAAAAGATATGAAATAAACAAGTTTTGAAGTTTGAAATATGAAATTAGGGCTAATTCTGTGATTAAACAAAAGCACAGGGGCTATTTAAAATAAACCAGGGGCCTGCGCGCTAAAACAGAGGACATCGGGTTGATTCCCTAAAACCTGGGGGTCTCTTAAGTAAAACTCACACGCGAAGGGGTACGGGGTAACTTCAACCGTTGGATTAGAGATCAACGACCAGGATTAGATCGCGCGGGCGCGCGCGCGGGCTCGACTGACAGGCGGGGACGGGGCGTCGGCGAGCCAGGGCGGACTGACCAGCCAGGCCCAGGGACAGAGGCGCGTGTGAGGGGGAAGAGGGAAGGGCGGTTGAATCTGGATCGGAGGGCTGCGATCAGATCCACTCTGGTTAAATCTAAACCGCTCGATCTCGGACGGACGCTCGAGATCTAACGGCTGGGGGCGGACACAGGCGCGGTGGCGCCGCTCGGTCCCGCGGTGAGAGCTCGCCGGAGATGAGGGGGCTGGCCACGGCAGGGCTCCAGAGGCTTGGGGGCTAGCTCGGGCGCGTTCAGGGCGGTCTGGCGGACTCGGCCATGGGCATCACGCCGGCGCGGGAGCACCAGAGGGTGCTGCACACGGCGAGGCGAGCTAACGGCGGTGCGGGGCAACTCCAGCGAACAATCACGCGCTAACCAGGGCAGTTACGGCCGAATTAAGGGTGCGGGCAGGTTGCTCACCTCGAGGGGAAGTGTTGGAGTCATGGGGCAACGACGGTGGCACAGGGACGTGACAGGGCGATGGTGGCGGAGCTCTGGCTGCACAGGAAGAACTCTAGTGAGCGTGGACCGGGCGGACTAGAGGGATTAGGGGCTAGCCGAGGGGTGTTCCAGGTGGCGGGTGATTGGGCGAAGCTTACCGGGGCAACAAACGCGACAGAGAGTTCCACGACGACCGTAGAGCATGCGGCAGACGTCGGTGGGCGGTGGCAGGGCTCAGGTCGCGTGCGCAGAACGAGAGAGAGGGCGAGGGGGTTCAGCTGAGGGCGCAAGTGAGCGAGGGGAGGTGGGCGAGCAGGGCGCGGGGCTCAAAAGGGGCACATGGACTTGGCCGGAGAACTCGCGGACGTGGACGCGTCCACGACGGGGGATTGTGGGCGAGAGGTTAGGGATGGCTGACAGGTGGGGTCGGCGGGACACAGAGGGAAGCGAGGGCGCGGGTGAGAGAAACGACGCTGATAGGCCTGTTGAAAGGAAATTAGGCTTACACCTTTTTCCTAATTGATTTTGGTGGTTGAATTGCCCAACACAAATAATTGGACTAACTAGTTTGCTCTAGTCTATATGTTTTACAGGTGCCAAAGGTTCACAACAAAGCCAATAATAAGACCAAGAAAAGGGTTCAAACAAAGAGAGCAAAGGACAACCCAAAGGCACCCTGGTCTGGCGCACCGGACAGTGTCCGGTGCACCAGGGCACTCGACTCTGAACTCGCCACCTTTGGGAAAATCAAAGGGCGCTCCGCTATAATTCATCGGACTGTCCGGTGTCACACCGGACTGTCCGGTGTGCCAGCGGAGCAACGACTACTTCGCGCGCAACGGTCGACTACAACCGTATTAAATGCGCTACAATGCGCGCCAGAGTCAGAGCACGCGCAGGAGGTACACCGGACAGTCTACAGGACCTGTCCGGTGCACCACCGGACAGCCCAGAGGCCCCACAAGTCAGAGCTTCAACGGTCGAACCTCAACGGTCTGCTGACGTGGCTGGCGCACCGGACTGTCTAGTGCGCCATGCGACTGCAGCCTTCCAACGGCCATTTTTGGTGGTTGGGGCTATAAATACCCCAACCACCCCACATTCAATGGCATCCAAGTTTCTACACTTCTACACCTTACAAGAGCTATAGCATTCAATACAAGACACACTAAAGAGATCAAATCCTCTCCCAACTCCACACAAAGCTTTAGTGATTAGAGAGAGAGATTTGTTGTGTTCATTTGAGCCCTTGCGCTTGGATTGCTTCTTTTCTTTCTCATTCTTCTTGTGATCAAACTCAATTGTAACCAAGGCAAGAGACACCAATTGTGTGGTGGTCCTTGTGGGAACTTTGTGTTCCGTTTGATTGAGAAGAGAAGCTCACTCGGTCTAAGTGACCGTTTGAGAGAGGGAATGTAATACTCAAATTGTAAGAAAGTGTAAAAGGAGAAAGAGTTTTCCCTTACGTATGTGTGTTGTCCATATCTATCATTTCATGAGAACATCATATGAAAACAAATAAATATAAAATATATGCCACTAAATTATGCATCATGTTGGACTTTATTTGGTGTGCATTTTGTGACAATAAAAAAATAAAATAACACGGAAATATAATAATGAGAAGAGAATTGGATTTAATCCCAAAAGTGCAAATTGGGGAAAATTGGAAATAATAAATACTATACAAAACAAAATATATGGATCAATAAAATACTACAATACTAGTATGTTTATTTTGTATATTTGACTTATGTACAAAGTTCACATTCATATTTGAATTCAATTGGAAATTTAAAAATGAAAGGAAAAAGAAACCAGAAAAGAATAAAAGAAAAAGGAAATAAAAATAGGAAATCCGGTATTGGGCCCAAAGTGAACAACGTCGGCCCACTGCTATCGGTCTTAGCGCGCGCGGGTGGCCGAGAACAGCAGCGCTGACGCCGCTGGCCCACGGACCAGTCTCACACTCCCGTGCGGCTATCTTCTGTGAAGGTGCGCTCAATGGCAGGTGGGCCCGCTGGATCGGACTCCGTCTTCCTCGGATCTCCACTGGCCGCGGCGCCGTTGAACCATGCCGCTAATCCCGGCCCCTGACCCACGATTAAACCCAGGTGCGCGAAGGATAAAACCTATGCCGCGTCCGTACCTCGCGGCGACCAGCTGCCAAACCTTTTTTTTTGCATCACCAGACCCTAAAACCACCATCGCCGCCACGCACCGTTGGATACACCAGTACCCGCCGTCGTTGCCGTGCGCCGTGTGGTCGTCCGGGGCATACATATCGGTCCGGGGTGATTCGCCGGGGCCCGTGGAATGCGTCGGTGGCAGATTGGCACCGGGATAGCCTCGGTCGTCGACTGAATTCCTCGCCGGAGCTCAAGCAATCCCACCGTTCTGCCGCTCGTCGTGGTCGGGTTCGTCTGCAACAAACTGCGAGGTAATTGATCGTCCATTGCAGTCGTCGGAGGTAGGGCATCATGTTGCACCGGCGAAATAGGGGTTTAGGCGTTGTACCGAGGACTTGGGTCGCCGGGCATGGCGCACCGTCGCGGGTGCTGACCGCGCTGCCGTCGCGATTCGTCGCCGGGGGTGGCGAGCGATCTCGGTCATCGATCCTTTCGTGGACGGCCCAGATTAGATGCTAGGTTACCGTATCGCTAGTTTGGGTGCGAGCGGTCGGATCGGGATCCGACGTCTACCGTAGCGTACCGGTTCGGCCGAGTGAATGTCTAATCCTAACGGTCGATGGAAGATCGGGCGGCCAGGATTAAAAAAAAATACCCCTTCGGCCAGCACAATTGCAAAAGAAACCTCGTAGATCCCCGTAATAAACCCGCCGTCCAGAGACCCTGTACGCTGGGACTTGGCGATCTTGCGGGATAGCCCCTAGGTTTATCTGGATTTGAGGCCTAGTCCAGTGTAATATAAAACCAGAGAAATTGATCTATAAATGGATTTTTAATAGATAAATAAATGTTAGAACTTAATTAAATCATAGAAAATCCATTTTTAGTCCAAATGGATCCATTCCAGTTCCTAAAATTTTGTAATTTAATTCTCTATCACTTAGAGCCTCTGTTTTGTCATGAAAACAGTAAGAAATTTAATTCCTCACTTAATCTATTTTAAACCCATAAACCTTTGAAAATTCATAACTTAAAATCTATAACTCCAAAAATTATGATTCCTGTTCCTAGAATTTTATTTTAATGTGTAGATTATTACTGTGTATTTTGTTTATATGTTTGGTGTAATGTTAATTTCTCTATATGCACTGTGCTTGTTTGTATTGTGGCGAGTAGAAGAGCACGTGACTGAGGATCCTGGTGAGCAGCAGGTTGAAGTAGCTGAGCAGGAGCTCATTGAAGGCAAGTTGTGCCCTTGACCACTTTTTACCCAATAATGTTCTTTAATATCATTTATCCATGCATATGTTAATTTTGATGTGACCCGATAGGTCACCCTAGATTGTTTATATCAGTACCTTGTTTACCCCTGAATCACTTGGGTAGTTTGCTATTGCTTTACATAGTTTTGGGATAATCATTTATTATATCTATGTTCCAATTCTTTTGTTATTCTATTTATGTTCATGTTAAGATCATTAATGTTAATTGGAACATAGAGCTTAACTTGAGAACCACGTGCCACCACAAGGGTTTAATGGGACGCCCTTGGCTGACTAATTAGGAAAGCTAGTGGAAGACTACCTTACCTGAAAGGGGCAAGGGCAGTAGGGGAGTGGTCAGTGTAGGGAGGTCCTTGGTTGATTTTGCTGCGATGGCGGTCAGACAAGAACCTTGCATTGGAGCTTCCTATAAACTGTAGCGGGTTTCCGGAAGCTAGTGGAACTTTGTAAAGGCCTCGTAGTGTTGCCCTGCCGTGCTTCCTAGGTAGAGGTGTATGGGATTCGCGACCCCTTGGCAGATGGGTAGCATGACTTGTGGGTAAAGGGTACAACCTCTGCAGAGTGTAAAACTGGTATACTAGCCGAGCTCACGGTCATGAGCAGCTCAGGACTCTCTAATGATTAAATTATGGAACCTAAACTCAATTTGTCATTTGCATTTGCATGGGTTTATTATTAATTTTGTTCTCTATTATTTTATTATGGTTCGGTATTTACTTACACTTAGTAACTGCTAATAAAATTTTGACCAACTACTTAAAAGCAATGCTCAGCTTTAACCATTCTCTTTGATAAGCCTTACACTCCATGAGCTCCCACCTTTGGTGAGTTCATGTCACATTATTCCCCACGACTTGTTGAGCGATGAACGTATGTGAGCTCACTCTTGCTGTCTCACACCCCCCCACAGGAGAAGAGCAGGTGGTTCAGGAGGAGCCACAAGGCGAGGAGTTTGATCTGATCTAGGTGGCGTTTCTCAGTTGACATTGGCGCCAACGATCCTTAGTTCGTTTTATGTTTATTCTTTTATTTTGTAATAAGTCTTCCGCTATGTAATAAATACTCTGATGTTTTATGACATTTATCTCTATACACTCTGTTATTATATATGTTGTCTTCTTGGCGCATGTATGAGATGCACCTGGCTTTGTTCCTTAAAGCCCGGTGTGACAGAAGTGGTATCAGAGGAAATGTTGACTGTAGGACGAAACCTAGATAGAAAGGGACAAAACCCTTCCCTACTTACCTTCTTCTGATTCATTCTATACTTACCTTACTCTGATTCTCTCTATACTTATCTTGATCCTGTCTCACCTTCTACTGTTCTACTCTGATTATTCTTATCTTTTCTACTTCAAGACAAGATGGATTTCACACTTTGGAATCCTACAACTATGAACTTTTTCAGAGATAGGGAACCTAAGACTAAATTAAAATTATTTTCTCTATTAAAAATGTTGGTTGATTGTTATGATGATCAATGTCTGATTTGCTTCTTTGATTGATTGAAATAGTATAGACGGGCATCTTAGCATGTACCACCATAAGGTAATGTATTAGCTTTAGTGGATAACACACTAATCTACTTAGCTAATAAATCCCCCGTAGTAACATTTCTCGTAATTACTCGCCTTGTCTACAATTCTTCCTTTCTTACCCTGTGTTTCTAACCCAGATGGGCTACCCCTATACTGTTAGAAGAGAGCAGTATAGACTTGATCCTTGGTATGTCATGGCTAAGAAAGGCAAAGGCCGTTATAGCATGTGGTAGAGGTACCGTAGAACTCACTACCACTAAAGGAGAAAGATTTGAAGTTAATATTGCAGTAACCTCCTCGTCCATGCGTGCAATGTTCTTTATACCTGAGGAGTTTGTTGGTGACAACATCCGGGTGGTTAGAGATTTTCCGGATGTCTTTCCAGAGGAGTTGCCAGGGATGCCACCTGATAGAGAAGTTGAGTTTGTTATTGATCTCTTACCTGGAACCGCCCCTATTTCTAAACGGCCATACAGGATGTCTATAGAAGAGTTAAAGGAGCTGAAGAAGCAGTTAACTGAGTTACAAGAGGATGGGTACATTCGTCCGAGTTCCTCACCTTGGGGAGCGCCGGTTTTGTTTGTACAGAAGAAGGATGGATCGCAGCGGATGTGTGTGGATTATAGATCTCTTAATGATGTTACTGTGAAGAACAAGTATCTGTTGCCCCGTATTGAGAATTTATTTGATCAGATGAGAGGGGCTAGAGTATTCTCGAAGATTGATCTTCGATCGGGTTACCATCAGATGAGGATTAGACCATCGGATATTCCTAAGACGGCCTTCTCGACTCGATATGGATTGTATGAGTTCACTGTGATGTCGTTTGGATTAACCAATGCACCCGCTTATTTTATGAACTTGATGAATAAGGTGTTTATGGAGTATTTGGACAGATTCGTCGTGGTATTCATCGACAATATTCTTATCTATTCCAAGAGTGATAGTGATCATGAGGAACATTTGAGGTTGGTGCTACAGAAGCTACGAGATAATCAACTCTATGCCAAGTTTAGCAAGTGCGAGTTTTGGATTGGCGAGGTGCCATTTCTTGGTCATATTATTTCTAATGGAGGGATATCAGTGGATCCTGCTAAAGTCAAGGAGATAGTGGTGTGGAGCATACCCACTACAGTTACGGAGATTCGGAGTTTCTTGGGACTTGTAGGATATCATCGGAGATTTATTGAAGGATTTTCTAAGATTGCTAAGCCTATGACCTCGCTTTTGGAGAAAGGAAGAGAATTTAAGTGGGATGAGAAGTGTCAAGACAACTTTGACCAATTGAAGGAGAAATTGATGTCACCACCAGTATTGGTTATGCCAGACCTACAGAAAGGATTTGATATCTATTGTGATGCATGTGGCCAAGGCTTAGGATGCGTGCTCATGCAAGAAGGACATGTGATTGCCTACGCTTCTCGTCAATTGCGGAAACATGAAGTGAACTACCCCACTCATGACTTGGAATTGGCAGCCGTTGTGCATGCGCTTAAGATTTGGAGGCATTATATCATGGGAACCAAGTGCCAAGTATATACGGATCATAAGAGTCTGAAGTATATATTCACTCTGAAGGATCTCAACCTTAGGCAACGCCGTTGGTTGGAGCTTATTAAGGATTATGATTTGGAGATTCACTATCACCCGGGCAAGGCAAATTTGGTTGCAGATGCCTTGAGTCGAAAGGAGCATGTTCATTCAGCTATTGTCGCCCAGCTACCTGATGAGATTGTTGAGGATTTTAGGAGACTTAACTTGGGGATAGTGGCTCATACTGAGGGAGTCACTATTGATGTGGAACCTACTTTGGAGCAAGAAATTCGCAAAGGTCAAATTGGTGATGCTAAAATAAAAGAGATTAAGGATCTGATTACTGAAGGTCGAGTTCCGGAATTCACGGAAGATGAGCAAGGCACTGTATGGTTCAAAGACAGGATGTGTGTTCCTGATATTGAAAGCCTTCGTGAGACTATTTTAAAGGAGGCCCATGACTCGGATTATTCTATTCGTCCTGGTAGTACCAAGATGTATGAGGATTTGAAGCGGAAGTATTGGTGGTATGGATTGAAAAGAGATGTAGCTGCACATGTGGCTATGTGTGATGTGTGTCAAAGAGTTAAGGCTGAACACCAGAGGCCAGCTGGACTATTGCACCCACTGAAGATACCCGAGTGGAAGTGGGAAGAGATTGGTATGGATTTTATTACAGATTGTCTCGCACCTCGAAAGGATATGATTCTATATGGGTCAATATGGATAGATTGACCAAAGTGGCTCATTTCATTCCTGTCAAGACTACTTATAAGGGATTTCAATTGGTAGAGTTATATATGGCTCGGATTGTGTCTCGACACGGTGTACCAAAGAAGATCACTTCGGATAGAGGATCACAATTTACCTCCAGATTTTGGAAAAGTTTGCATGAGAATATGGATACGAAGTTGAATTTTAGTTCGGCCTACCATCCTCAGACTGATGGACATACTGAAAGGACTAATCAAGTATTGGAAGATATGTTGAGAGCTTGTGCACTTCAGCATGGAGGAAGTTGGGATAAAAGTCTACCGTATGCTGAGTTCTCATATAATAATAGTTATCAGGCCAGTCTGAAGATGTCACCTTTTGAAGCTTTATATGGGAGGAAGTGCAGGACTCCTTTGTATTGGGATCAGACTGGAGAAAGACAATTCTTTGGGCCTGAATTGATTCAAGAAGCAGAAGAACAAGTCCGTATAATTCGAGAGAATTTGAGGGTGGCTCAAACCAGGCAAAAGAGCTACGCAGATAATAGAAGAAGACCACTGGAATTTGTCGAAGGAGATTATGTGTATCTCAAGGTGTCACCACTTCGTGGAATGAGGAGATTCAAAGTTAAGGGCAAATTGTCCCCTTGCTACATTGGACCATTCCTGATCTTTAGAAGAGTTGGGGAGATGGCATACCAACTCGAGTTACCTGCTAGTCTATCGGATGTGCATAATGTGTTCCACGTGTCTCAGCTCAAGAAGTGTCTTCGTGTCCCTGAGGAACAGTTACCAATGGAAGAGCTTAGTGTTCAGGGTGATTTGACTTACACGGAGTACCCGATCAAGATTTTGGATACTTTGACTCGAGTTACGAGAAATAAGGTGATAAAGATGTGCAAAGTGCAATGGAGTCACCACGCTGAAGATGAAGCAACTTGGGAAAGAGAAGAAGAGCTTCGTATAGATTTTCCCCACCTTTTCCCTCGTTCTTTCTAAATCTCGAGGACGGGATTATTTTTAAGGGGGGTAGAATTTGTAATACTCAAATTGTAAGAAAGTGTAAAAGGAGAAAGAGTTTTCCCTTACGTATGTGTGTTGTCCATATCTATCATTTCATGAGAACATCATATGAAAACAAATAAATATAAAATATATGCCACTAAATTATGCATCATGCTGGACTTTATTTGGTGTGCATTTTGTGACAATAAAAAAATAAAATAACATGGAAATATAATAATGAGAAGAGAATTGGATTTAATCCCAAAAGTGCAAATTAGGGAAAATTGGAAATAATAAATACTATACAAAACAAAATATATGGATCAATAAAATACTACAATACTAGTATGTTTATGTTGTATATTTGACTTATGTACAAAGTTCACATTCATATTTGAATTCAATTGGAAATTTAAAAATGAAAGGAAAAAGAAACCAGAAAAGAATAAAAGAAAAAGGAAATAAAAATAGGAAATCTGGTATTGGGCCCAAAGTGAACAACGTCGGCCCACTGCTATCGGTCTTAGCGCGCGCGGGTGGCCGAGAACAGCAGCGCTGACGCCGCTGGCCCACGGACCAGTCTCACACTCCTGTGCGGCTATTTTCTGTGAAGGTGCGCTCAATGGCAGGTGGGCCCGCTGGATCGGACTCCGTCTTCCTCGGATCTCCACTGGCCGCGGCGCCGTTGAACCATGCCGCTAATCCCGGCCCCTGACCCACGATTAAACCCAGGTGCGCGAAGGATAAAACCTATGCCGCGTCCGTACCTCACGGCGACCAGCTGCCAAACCTTTTTTTTTGCATCACCAGACCCTAAAACCACCATCGCCGCCACGCACCGTTGGATACACCAGTACCCGCCGTCGTTGCCGTGCGCCGTGTGGTCGTCCGGGGCATACATATCGGTCCGGGGTGATTCGCCGGGGCCCGTGGAATGCGTCGGTGGCAGATTGGCGCCGGGATAGCCTCGGTCGTCGACTGAATTCCTCGCCGGAGCTCAAGCAATCCCACCGTTCTGCCGCTCGTCGTGGTCGGGTTCGTCTGCAACAAACTGCGAGGTAATTGATCGTCCATTGCAGTCGTCGGAGGTAGGGCATCATGTTGCACCGGCGAAATAGGGGTTTAGGCGTTGTACCGAGGACTTGGGTCGCCGGGCATGGCGCACCGTCGCGGGTGCTGACCGCGCTGCCGTCGCGATTCGTCGCCGGGAAATAGGGGTTTAGGCGTTGTACCGAGGACTTGGGTCGCCGGGCATGGCGCACCGTCGCGGGTGCTGACCGCGCTGCCGTCGCGATTCGTCGCCGGGAGTGGCGAGCGATCTCGGTCATCGATCCTTTCGTGGACGGCCCAGATTAGATGCTAGGTTACCGTATCGCTAGTTTGGGTGCGAGCGGTCGGATCGGGATCCGACGTCTACCGTAGCGTACTGGTTCGGCCGAGTGAATGTCTAGTCCTAACGGTCGATGGAAGATCGGGCGGCCAGGATTAAAAAAAATACCCCTTCGGCCAGCACAATTGCAAAAGAAACCTCGTAGATCCCCGTAATAAACCCGCCGTCCAGAGACCCTATACGCTGGGTCTTGGCGATCTTGCGGGATAGCCCCTAGGTTTATCTGGATTTGAGGCCTAGTCCAGTGTAATATAAAACCAGAGAAATTGATCTATAAATGGATTTTTAATAGATAAATAAATGTTAGAACTTAATTAAATCATAGAAAATCCATTTTTAGTCCAAATGGATCCATTCCAGTTCCTAAAAATTTGTAATTTAATTCTCTATCACTTAGAGCCTCTGTTTTGTCATGAAAACAGTAAGAAATTTAATTCCTCACTTAATCTATTTTAAACCCATAAAACCTTTGAAAATCCATAACTTAAAATCTATAACTCCAAAAATTATGATTCCTGTTCCTAGAATTTTATTTTAATGTGTAGATTATTACTGTGTATTTTGTTTATATGTTTGGTGTAATGTTAATTTCTCTATATGCAATGTGCTTGTTTGTATTGTGGCGAGTAGAAGAGCACGTGACTGAGGATCCTGGTGAGCAGCAGGTTGAAGTAGCTGAGCAGGAGCTCATTGAAGGCAAGTTGTGCCCTTGACCACTTTTTACCCAATAATGTTCTTTAATATCATTTATCCATGCATATGTTAATTTTGATGGGACCCGATAGGTCACCCTAGATTGTTTATATCAGTACCTTGTTTACCCCTGAATCACTTGGGTAGTTTGCTATTGCTTTACATAGTTTTGGGATAATCATTTATTATATCTATGTTCCAATTCTTTTGTTATTCTATTTATGTTCATGTTAAGATCATTAATGTTAATTGGAACATAGAGCTTAACTTGAGAACCACGTGCCACCACAAGGGTTTAATGGGACGCCCTTGGCTGACTAATTAGGAAAGCTAGTGGAAGACTACCTTACCCGAAAGGGGCAAGGGCAGTAGGGGAGTGGTCAGTGTAGGGAGGTCCTTGGTTGATTTTGCTGCGATGGCGGTCAGATAAGAACCCTACATTGGAGCTTCCTATAAACTATAGCGGGTTTTCGGAAGCTAGTGGAACTTTGTAAAGGCCTCGTAGTGTTGCCCTGCCGCGCTTCCTAGGTAGAGGTGTATGGGATTCGCGACCCCTTGGCAGATGGGTAGCATGACTTGTGGGTAAAGGGTACAACCTCTGTAGAGTGTAAAACTGGTATACTAGCCGAGCTCACGGTCATGAGCAGCTCAGGACTCTCTAATGATTAAATTATGGAACCTAAACTCAATTTGTCATTTGCATTTGCATGGGTTTATTATTAATTTTGTTCTCTATTATTTTATTATGGTTTGGTATTTACTTACACTTAGTAACTGCTAATAAAATTTTGACCAACTACTTAAAAGCAATGCTCAGCTTTAACCATTCTCTTTGATAAGCCTTACACTCCATGAGCTCCCACCTTTGGTGAGTTCATGTCACATTATTCCCCATGACTTGTTGAGCGATGAACGTATGTGAGCTCACTCTTGCTGTCTCACACCCCCCACAGGAGAAGAGCAGGTGGTTCAGGAGGAGCCACAAGGCGAGGAGTTTGATCTGATCTAGGTGGCGTTTCTCAGTTGACATTGGCGCCAACGATCCTTAGTTCGTTTTATGTTTATTCTTTTATTTTGTAATAAGTCTTCCGCTATGTAATAAATACTCTGATGTTTTATGACATTTATCTTTATACACTTTGTTATTATATATGTTGTCTTCTTGGCGCATGTATGAGATGCACCTGGCTTTGTTCCTTAAAGCCGGGTGTGACAGGGAAAGGGTTGAAAGAGACCCGGTCTTTGTGACCACCTCAACGGGGAGTAGGTTTGCAAGAACTGAACCTCGGTAAAACAAATCCTCGTGTCTCACTCTTCATTTGCTTGCAATTTGTTTTCATCCTCTCTCGCGGACTTATTTATTATTTCTAACGCTAACCCGACTTGTAGTTGTGCTTTAGTTTATAAATTTCAGATTCGCCCTATTCACCCCCTCTAGGCGACTTTCAATTGGTATGAGAGCCCGGTGCTTCATTAGAGCTTAACCGCTCGAAGTGATGTCGAGAGATCACGCCAAGAAGATGGGGATCGGCGGTGAGAAGTCCGCTACAAGCCACGGGAAGGCTCCATCCGGGGAGTCCGCCAACAAAGTGAAGGGATCCCCTTCACACAACAAGTCGGGTCGGAGCGGTGACAAGAAGAAGAAGATGAGGAAGGTGGTCTACTATGAGACCGACTCTTCGTTGCCATCCACCTCCGGCTCCGACGCACCGTCCGTAACTTCTAAGCGCCATGAGCGCAAGAAGTTTAGTAAGATTCCCCTATGCTACCCTCGCATTTCCAAACGTACTCCTTTACTTTCCATCCCATTAGGCAAACCACCTATGTTTGATGGTGAAGATTATAATATGTGGAGTGATAAAATGAGGCATCACCTAACCTCACTCCACACAAGCATTTGGGATGTTGTTGAAATTGGAGTACATGTACCATCACCGGGGGATGAAGACTATGATTCGGACGAGGTCGCCCAAATCCGAGACTTCAACTCCCAAGCCACCACTATACTCCTTGCCTCTCTAAGTCGAGAGGAGTATAACAAGGTGCAAGGATTAAAAAGCGCCCAGGAGATTTGGGACGTACTAAAGACCGCGCACGAAGGAGATGAGGTGACCAAAATCACCAAGCGGGAGACGATTGAGGGGGAGCTCGGTCGGTTCCGACTCAACCAAGGCGAGGACCCTCAAGCCATGTACAACCGCTTGAAGACCTTGGTGAACCAAGTGCGCAACCTCGGGAGCACCAAATGGGATGACCATGAAATGGTCAAGGTTATTCTAAGATCCCTAGTTTTTCTTAATCCCACGCAAGTTCAATTAATTCGTGGTAATCCTAGATATACACTAATGTCTCCCGAGGAAGTAATAGGAAACTTTGTGAGCTTTGAGTTGATGATCAAAGGCTCAAAGAAAATCATCGAGCTAGATGGCCCCTCTGCACCCAAAGCACAACCGGTTGCATTCAAGGCAACAGAGGAGAAAAAGGAGGAGTCTACATCAAGTAGACAACCCATCAACGCATCTAAGCTCGACAACGAGGAAATGGCGCTCATCATCAAGAGCTTCCACCAAATCCTCAAGCAAAGGAGGGGGAAGGATTACAAGGCCCGCTCCAAGAAAGTGTGCTACAAATGTGGTAAGCCCGGTCATTTCATTGCTAAATGTCCACTATCTAGTGACAGTGACAGGGGCGACGACAAGAAGGGCAAGAGGAGAGAAAAGAAAAGATATTACAAGAAGAAGGGCGGCGATGCCCATGTGTGTCACGAGTGGGACTCCGAAGAGAGCTCCTCCGACTCCTCCTCCGACGAGGACGCCGCAAACATCGCCGTCACCAAGGGCCTCCTCTTCCCCAACGTCGGCCACAAGTGCCTCATGGCAAAGGACGGCAAAAAGAAGAAGGTGAAATCTAAATCCTCTAAATATGCATCCTCTAATGATGAAGATAATGCTAGTGATGAGGAGGATAACTTGCGCACCCTTTTTGCCAACCTAAACATGCAACAAAAAGAAAAATTAAATGAATTAATTAGTGCTATTCATGAGAAGGATGAACTCTTGGACACCCAAGAGGACTTCCTAATTAAGGAAAATAAGAAGCATGTTAAGGTTAAAAATGCTTACGCTCTAGAAGTAGAAAAATGTGAAAAACTATCTAGTGAGCTAAGCACTTGCCATAATGCTATTATCAACCTTAGAAATGAGAATGCTAGTTTAATTGCTAAGGTTAATTCAAATGTTTGTGATGCTTCAATTCCCAATCTTAGAGATGATAATGTTAACTTGCTTGCTAAGATTGAAAAATTAAATGATTCTCTTACTGGCCTTAGGATTGAAAATGAAAAATTGATTGTTAAGGCTAAAGAATTAGATGTTTGCAATGCTTCCATTTCCGATCTTAGAGATAACAATGATATTTTACGTGCTAAGATTGTTGAACTTAATTCTTGCAAACCCTCTACATCTACCATTGAGCATGTCACTATTTGCACTAGATGTAGAGATATTAACATTGATGCTATTCGTGATCATATGACTTTAATTAAACAACAAAATGATCATATAGCCAAATTAGATGCTAAAATTGCCGAGCATGACTTGGAAAATGAAAAATTTTAATTTGCTAGAAGCATGCTCTATAGTGGGAGACGCCCTGGCATCAAGGATGGCATTGGCTTCCAAAAGGGGGACAATGTCAAAATTAATGCCCCTCCTAAAAGATTGTCCAACTTTGTTAAGGGCAAGGCTCCCATGCCTCAGGATAACGAGGGTTACATTTTGTACCCTGCCGGTTACCCCGAGAACAAAATTAGGAGAATTCATTCTAGGAAGTCTCACTCTGGACCTAATCATGCTTTTATGTATAAGGGTGAGACATCTAGCTCTAGGCAATCAACTCGTGCTAAATTGCCTAAGAAGAAAACTCCTATTGCATCAAATGATTCTAAGATTTCATTTAAAACCTTTGATGCATCTTATGTTTTAACTAACAAATCCGGCAAGGTAGTTGCCAAGTATGTTGGGGGCAAGCACAAGGGGTCAAAGACTTGTGTTTGGGTACCCAAAGTTCTTGTATCTAATGTCAAAGGACCCAAAACCATTTGGGTACCTAAAATCAAGAACTAAACTTGTTTTGTAGGTTTATGCATCCGGGGGCTCAAGTTGGATCATTGATAGCGGGTGCACAAACCACATGACCGGGGAGAAGAAGATGTTCTCCTCCTATGAGAAAAACCAAGATCCCCAACGAGCTATCACATTCGGGGATGGAAATCAAGGTTTGGTCAAAGGATTGGGTAAAATTGCTATATCACCTGACCATTCCATTTCCAATGTTTTTCTTGTAGACTCTTTAGATTACAACTTGCTTTCAGTTTCGCAATTATGTAAAATGGGCTACAACTGTCTTTTTACGGATGTAGGTGTTACTGTCTTTAGAAGAAGTGATGATTCAATAGCATTTAAGGGAGTGTTAGAGGGTCAGCTATACTTAGTAGATTTTGATAGAGCTGAACTCGACACTTTCTTAATTGCTAAGACTAACATGGGCTGGCTCTGGCATCGCCGACTAGCACATGTTGGAATGAAGAATCTTCACAAGCTTCTAAAGGGAGAACACATTTTGGGACTAACATATGTTCATTTTGAGAAAGACAGGATTTGTAGCGCATGTCAAGCAGGGAAGCAAGTTGGTGTTCATCATCCACACAAGAACATCATGACGACTAACAGGCCACTCGAGCTCCTACACATGGATCTATTCGGCCCGATTGCTTACATAAGCATCGGCGGGAGTAAGTACTGTCTAGTTATTGTGGATGACTATTCTCGCTTCACTTGGGTGTTCTTTTTGCAGGAAAAATCTCATGCCCAAGAAACCCTAAAGGGATTCTTGAGACGGGCTCAAAACGTGTTCGGCTTAAGGATCAAGAAAATAAGAAGCGACAACGGGACGGAGTTCAAGAACTCTCAAATTGAAGGCTTCCTTGAGGAGGAGGGTATCAAGCATGAGTTCTCTTCTCCCTACACCCCACAACAGAATGGTGTAGTGGAGAGGAAGAATCGAACTCTACTGGACATGGCAAGGACCATGCTTGATGAGTACAAGACTTCGGATCGGTTTTGGGCCGAGGCAGTCAACACCGCCTACTACGCCATCAACCGGTTATATCTACACCGAATCCTCAAGAAGACATCTTACGAACTCACCGGTAAAAAGCCCAATGTTTCATATTTTAGAGTCTTTGGTAGCAAATGCTTTATTCTTGTTAAAAGAGGTAGAAAATCTAAATTTGCTCCTAAGGCAGTAGAAAGCTTTTTACTAGGTTATGATTCAAACACAAGGGCATATAGAGTCTTTAACAAGTCCTCTGGATTAGTTGAAGTCTCTTGTGACATTGTGTTTGATGAAACTAACGGCTCTCAAGCAGAGCAAGTTGATCTTGATGAGATAGGTGATGAAGAGGCTCCGTGTGTCGTGCTAAGGAACATGTCCATTGGGGATGTGTGTCCTAAGGAATCCGAAGAGCCACCACATGCACAAGATCAACCATCTTCCTCCAGACAAGCATCTCCACCAACTCAAGATGAGAATAAGGCTCAAAATGATGAAGGAGAAGATCAAGAAGTTGGGCCTCCTCAAGAGGAGAGCAATGATCAAGGGGGAGATGCCCATGATCAAGATGAGGAAGATGAACAAGTTCCAAGGCCGCCACACCAAAGAGTCCACCAAGCAATCCAACGAGATCACCCCATCGACACCATCCTCGGCGACATTCATAAGGGGGTAACCACTAGATCTCGTGTTGCACATTTTTGTGAGCATTACTCTTTTGTTTCCTCTATTGAGCCACACAGGGTAGAGGAAGCACTTCAAGATTCGGATTGGGTGGTGGCGATGCAAGAGGAGCTCAACAATTTCACTAGGAACGAGGTATGGCATTTAGTTCCACGTCCTAACCAAAATGTTATAGGAACCAAGTGGGTCTTCCGCAACAAGCAAGACGAGCATGGTGTGGTGACAAGGAACAAAGCTCGACTTGTGGCCAAGGGATATTCACAAGTCGAAGGTTTGGATTTCGGTGAAACCTATGCACCCGTAGCTAGGCTTGAGTCAATTCGCATATTACTTGCCTATGCTACTTACCATGGCTTTAAGCTTTACCAAATGGACGTGAAAAGTGCCTTCCTCAACGGACCAATCAAAGAGGAGGTCTATGTTGAGCAACCTCCCGGCTTTGAAGATAGTGAGCACCCTAACTATGTATATAAACTCTCTAAGGCGCTTTATGGGCTCAAGCAAGCCCCAAGAGCATGGTATGAATGCCTAAGAGATTTTCTTATCACTAATGGCTTCAAAGTCGGAAAGGCCGATCCTACTTTATTTACTAAAACTCTTGACAATGATTTGTTTGTATGCCAAATTTATGTTGATGATATTATATTTGGGTCTACTAACGAATCTACTTGTGAGGAATTTAGTAGGATCATGACACAAAAATTCGAGATGTATATGATGGGGGAGTTGAAGTACTTCTTAGGATTTCAAGTAAAGCAACTCCAAGAGGGCACCTTCATTAGCCAAACGAAGTATATTCAAGACATTCTAAACAAGTTTGGGATGAAGGATGCTAAGCCCATCAAGACACCCATGGGAACCAATGGGCATCTCGACCTCGACACGGGAGGTAAATCCGTCGATCAAAAGGTATACCGGTCGATGATAGGCTCTTTACTCTATTTATGTGCATCTCGACCGGATATTATGCTTTCCGTATGCATGTGTGCAAGATTCCAAGCCGACCCTAAGGAAGTTCACCTTACGGCCGTAAAACGAATCTTGAGATATTTAGTTCATACTCCTAAGTTTGGGCTTTGGTACCCTCGGGGATCCACATTCGATTTAATTGGTTATTTGGATACCGATTGGGCGGGGTGTAAAATTAATAGAAAGAGCACATCGGGGACTTGCCAGTTCTTGGGAAGATCTCTGGTGTCTTGGGCTTCAAAGAAGCAAAATTCCGTCGCTCTTTCTACCGCCGAAGCCGAGTATATTGCCGCAGACCATTGTTGCGCGCAATTACTTTGGATGAGGCAAACCCTTAGGGACTATGGTTACAAATTAACCAAAGTTCCTCTTCTATGTGACAATGAGAGTGCAATCCGCATGGCGGATAATCCCATTGAGCATAGCCGCACTAAACACATAGCCATTCGATATCATTTCTTAAGGGATCACCAACAAAAGGGGGATATCGAGATTGCTTATATCAACAGTAAAGAACAATTGGCCGATATCTTTACCAAGCCACTCGATGAACAAACTTTTAACAAACTTAGGCATGAGCTAAATATTCTTGATTCTCGGAATTTCTTTTAATGTTTTGCTCACATAGCTCATTAATATACCTTTGATCATATCTCTTTTACACACTATGACTAATGTGTTTTCAAGTAAGTTTCAAACCAAGTCATAGGTGTATTGAAAGGGAATTGGAGTCTTCAGCGAAGACAAAGGCTTCCACTCCACTCCACAACTCATCCTTCGCCGTCACTCCGAGCAACTCTCCGTCTTTGGTATAATTTTCACTCATATTTTGTTTGCCAAAGGGGAGAAAGTAGTTACAAAGGGCTTATATTTCACTTAAGTATTCGTTTTTGGCGATTCATGCCAAAGGGAGAGAAAGTATTAGCCCAAAGCAAAAGGGACCGCACCACCACCCATTTTCAAAAAGATAAGAAAAGGTTTTAAAATGATGAATTTTTCAATTGATATCTTATTGTATTCAAAAGGGGGAGAAAGTAGTATTTTCAAAATTGATATCTTAAAACCCTCTTGAACACTAAGAGGATGATTTTATTGAGGGGGAGTTTTGTTTAGTCAAAGGAAAAGCATTTGAAACAGGGGGAGAAAATTTGAAATCTTGAGAATGCTTCTCAAAATCTTATTCATTTACCTTTGACTATTTGTAAAAGAACTTTGAAATGAATTTACAAAAGAATTTGCAAAAACAAAACATGTGGTGCAAGCGTGGTCCAAAATGTTAAAGTAAAGAAACAATCTATGCATATCTTATGAGAATTTATATTGGCTCAATTCTAAGTAACCTTTGCACTTACAATTATGCAAACTAGTTCAATTATGCACTTCTATATTTGCTTTGGTTTGTGTTGGCAACAATCACCAAAAAGGGGGAGATTGAAAGGGAATTAGGCTTACACCTTTTTCCTAATTGATTTTGGTGGTTGAATTGCCCAACACAAATAATTGGACTAACTAGTTTGCTCTAGTCTATAAGTTTTACAGGTGCCAAAGGTTCACAATAAAGCCAATAATAAGACCAAGAAAAGGGTTCAAACAAAGAGAGCAAAGGACAACCCAAAGGCACCGTAGTCTGGCGCACCGGACTGTCCGGTGTGCCACCGAACAGTATCCGGTGCACCAGGGCACTCGACTCTGAACTCGCCACCTTCGGGAAAATCAAAGGGCGCTCCACTATAATTCACCGGACTGTCCGGTGAAGCACGGGACAGTTTCCTGTGTCACACCGGACTGTCCGGTGTGCCAGCGGAGCAACGGCTACTTCGCGCGCAACGGTCGACTGCAACTGTATTAAATGCGCTACAGTCCACGCCAGAGTCATAGCACGCGCGGGAGGCGCACCGGACAGTCTACAGGACCTGTCCGGTGCACCACCGGACAGCCCAGAGGCCCCACAAGTCAGAGCTTCAACGGTCGAACCCCAACGGTCTGCTGACGTGGCTGGCGCACCGGACTGTCCGGTGCGCCATGCGACTGCAGCCTTCCAACGACCATTTTTGGTGGTTGGGGCTATAAATACCCCAACCACCCCACATTCAATGGCATCCAAGTTTCTACACTTCTACACCTTACAAGAGCTATAGCATTCAATACAAGACACACCAAAGAGATCAAATCCTCTCCCAACTCCACAAAAAGTTTTAGTGATTAGAGAGAGAGATTTGTTGTGTTCATTTGAGCTCTTGCGCTTGGATTGCTTCTTTTCTTTCTCATTCTTCTTGTGATCAAACTCAATTGTAACCAAGGCAAGAGACACCAATTGTGTGGTGGTCCTTGTGGGAACTTTGTGTTCCGTTTGATTGAGAAGAGAAGCTCACTCGGTCTAAGTGACCGTTTGAGAGAGGGAAAGGGTTGAAAGAGACCCGGTCTTTGTGACCACCTCAACGGGGAGTAGGTTTGCAAGAACCGAACCTCGGTAAAACAAATCCTCGTGTCTCACTCTTCATTTGCTTGCGATATGTTTTCATCCTCTCTCGTGGACTTATTTATTATTTCTAATGCTAACCCGGCTTGTAGTTGTGCTTTAGTTTATAAATTTCAGATTCGCCCTATTCACCCCCCTCTAGGCGACTTTCACCTGTCCCACGGGGCAGCGAGAGAGGGGGAGAGAGGGCACGCTGGAGTTGGCGTCGACAGGTGGGGCCCGCCTGTCAGGCACCGAGGTTGCGAGGGCACAGGCGCGCGCGTGGGGGCTGGGCTTAGTGGGCCGGTTTGGGCTGAAATAGGTTTTTCCATTTTCCAGGGAATTTCTAATTGCTTTTCTATTTATTTTCTCTAGGGTTTTTAATTCAAATTCAAATCAAGTTTCAAATTCAAACCAAATCAAATATGTGCAACAATTCAAAGAATATTTAGGCTCAATATGATGCAACATTCCATGACTCATATGTTTTGGGCAAAATAAAATAAATAATCCTTCACTAATTAAACTAACCCTAATCAAAAGAGGAAGAGGGGGAGAGAAACTAGAGAGAAAGAAACTAGAGTGAGATAGAGAAGAGTAACACCTGAATTTGGATGATAATGAGAAAGAAATTTTATACCCCCAAATTCAGGGTGTTACATTTAAAGACTAAGAATATAGATAGATCTCTTTATCAACACCAGTATTACTGCATCGATGCATGTATGTCTTGAGAGAGCACATCTTATAGGACTTGAAAATAAAAGTGGTTACGCCTTATCTATACCACTATATAATCCACTAGTTTAAATTTTGCAAACTCACCCAACCAAATCACCCCTACACCTATAATCTCCACTAAATCCACCAAACAAAATTGCACCTAGACTTAACACACATCAAAACCAATGATTCAGATCGCTATAGATAACCATCTATCCATTACTCACTCAAATTTAATGAACAATATTATTTGGATCATCCATCATCCTCATCTCTCTGCCTCCATCACGACCCCGTCGCCCTTATCCTCTCCTTTCCCTCCCTCGCGTTCTTGTCGCCTCCTTCCCCTCACTCACGTCATCATCAACATCGTCAACATGTCCCCTCACATCGTTGTCATTGTTGATCCCTCTCCTCCCCGAGATTGTAGCGTCAGCTCAGGCTATATGCTAGTATATACTAAAACATATGGAGTATAATGTTCTAATATATAGTTGATAGTCATCTAGAGGGGGTAAATAGGTGATGCCTAAAAACCACAACTTAAAAACAAGATTGATCTAAATTAGATGTTAGCACAAGATGTCGATCAAATTAAATAGAGAAGGAACAAAGTTCTTGCACTTGATTGCTCTCTTTAGATTGCGGAATTATAACTAGAGCAATAACACAAGTGAGAATCAAGAACTTAGAATAACGGAGGAAGAATAAATTGCAAAGCATCAAGCACACAAGACACGACGATTTTTCCCGTGGTTCGGTCAAGCCTCAAATGCTTGACTACTCTGTGATGTGGTGTTCCAAAGGACGAGGGTTGCAACCAACCCTTCTCAAGTGATCCAATGATCAACTTGAGGCCACGGTTCTTCCTTATACTTTATTCTCGCAAGGATCTCCATAGATTGGAGTCTCTTGAAGTCATACACAAGTTTATGGGAGCAACAACTCCAATGGTAACAAAATAGAGGATAAGATGAAGGACTGGTGCGATCAGAGGAGGGATGAATGGGAGCCACAAAAATTTCTCTACTCGAGAGCATCGTGACTCAATCCTAAAGTTTAACCCAAAACCCTAAGGGAATCCAAAAGCAGCAAAGAACTGTGTAACTCAAACCAGTGTTAATTGACTACACCAAACTACTAGAACAAAGCCTACTCAACTATCAGCAAAAAACCAGAAGCAAAACTATAGAAACAGTCAAGCGGCAGTGTCATGCTATTGGCCGGTAGTGCAGGGCCGCAGCAATGTCGCACCTTAAAACCTGCACAGAATTTCTTCAAAATTCGCAGATAGTTAGCATAGAGGAAGAGAAGAGGTTTTGTGAAGTATGATCATGAACAAATCAAAACACCTTGCATAGATCAAAAATCCCGAGAAGAGTGGGGTTTTGTTGGGGTTTTCTCATACGAACTCAAAACGAGATCAACTCGGATCACGACCAAAAACTGCTCAAACAGGGAGTACAAAATCCAAAGGGTGTATCGCACCTCACAACAATTCACAACATCAACCACATCTCAAGAACTCGAAGGTTCTTCCAAAATCCAAAGAGAGAAGGGGCGAGACAAGCGTTGAGACAAAATCGAATCAAAAAATGCAGCACACACAAACTGACCACGATTCGACCAAGACGTTGTGGATGGATAGGCCACCCTTCCTCAAAAAGATGAATACAGAACACAAATATGGAGTTCAAAACATCTGCAGAACTCAGTCTAGACTACTGCGAAACTAGAGAATAAAACTAGGGTTTAATTTTATAACAAGACACAAATGAGCTAGCCAAAAGAGATGGTTGCACACAATAGCCTTCCCACCTATTTATATGGGTAATTTCTCTAGTCTAAACTACCCTTAGATACATAGAGCTCATCCATTTAACCGGGGCAAAATAGATCAACTCCTAGAATATGCATTTGACGACAACACACTCCACACAAAGTTGTTCGCCTCGACACACCCTTCGTGATGATGCCACATGTCGCCTCTAATTCTTGCTGGAACCGCACCGCTGTGTTTTGAGGCCCAAACTCAACAAAACCAATAGCTAGGTGGTTTTGAGGGTCAACGACCGAAAACGCCGCAAGTAGCACACCGCACATGCATCCCCCATGTCCTGAACACGTGTCCCACCAATCATTAACCATGCTGGCAACACAGACCACTCTACCATATCCTCGCGCTAGTGCGTGTCCTAGGTGTTAGCCACCGTGGCTAGTCACCTGGCTCCTCCGGCCCCTCGGTCAAGTTCTAGTGCTCGTCCTTCGTCGCTCCTAGTCCATCAGCACGAACTCTCATAACCTTCACCTTTGTCGTCGACCACCGTATCTATCCTCCATACCTGCACACCACAAAGTTAAGAGACATGGTTGCACCACACGTAATCTCATACTCTATTTAGTCCACCGACTACACCAAAGTACTACCCACATTGACAATCAATCATCAACTCGAACCACAAGGGACAAGTCAATCTTGTGTTTGCAATCTCCTCCTTGATGAGTCTATTGTCAACACCACCATCGAACATATATCATCAGAAGAAGGGAAAAGAAGAGAAGCTCACTTAAATGACCAAAAGCCAGATAAAAGCCAAAAAGGTCATCTACAGTGAGCAAAGTTTGGTATCCAAAGAAATGGGCAACGACTGAACACAACGAAACGAGAAAATGACTAGTCCTCAAGAAGAGGCAGAAAGGGCTCAACACACTAGCCAGCAGTCAAAACCGAACCAAAGCATAAAATCAACACAAAAGCTGAAATCAAAGCTAGTTCCTACAGAAAGAGGCAAAGGCTCAAACACAACTAGCAAAAGCTCCTCATGGCTCAGAAACTCCCTTGACAAAAACATCTTTCCCTGAAGCACGTCTCAAAAACCTCACATAAGGTAAAACATCCTCAATAAGAAGGTGTATATGAGAAGAACTCCCCAAAATATTCCCCAATTGCATATCTCCAATATTTTCTCCCAAAATACCCAAAAGCACAATTCTCCTAATGACTTCTCCCCTAAGTACTTCTCTAAAACTTCTACTTCTTCCCCTTGTTGACAAGTGCACTCAACAAGTGTCAAAAACATGGTAAAAATAGAAAGAAGCCAACTCCCATATGATAATGTAAGGATGGAAGGAAAATGTAGAAAATGCATAGGATGCAGAAGCTTCAGGAGTATAGTAATTAGAGTGTAAAAATGCTCTAAGTGGTATTGTGCGATGTGTGCATCAATAAATGCATGTGCTAGAAGAAGCTCAAACTGATCATATGCACAAGATATGTGAACAATAAGCATTTTGATTTAGTTTTAAGCATGTAAAAAGAGAAGTTCACCACTAAAATCGCACTTAGTAAGCAGAAAATCAACCAAGTGCTAGTCAAAGGTACATACGGTGAACTACCCCAAACAACGGTCATTCATCATGCCAAAACATATTTGTAATCTTGGAAATGAGTAAACTTCCGTAGTTTGCTGTGGACCACAAGTATTACTCAAAAGCATGTGAGTGCGAGAGGTTGTAAGCATTATCATTGTCTAACTTTTCAACTGGGTGTAGCCTATGCAAAAAAGCAATTAGAAGCTAAAGACACCTGTTTCGATCATCCACTACACCGCTCAAGTTCTTCTAAAAGTACAAATAGAAGCGATCTCGATATAGTGATGTGGTGACAAATGCAAATCCATCTCGATGTTTCAGATTTTTACTTATCTTGATTCAGATTTTAGCACAAAATTAATGCCACCTAGCATACTAGAAACATCACACAAGATCTCAACACATCCTACACATGCTAGGTGCAAATCTCAGTGGTGAACAAGTTTTGGATTGAGCAAGCAATAATCATGTTCGCAAATATGAAAATAGACTTAGCTCAACAATATTGTATCAATATGAGCAAAAAGAGCCTAAGCTTGCTATAGCATCATCATGTATACAAGGACTACAAAGAGCATAATCACATTCTAATAGATATACAAGTGAAGCTCAAAAATATAAATGATGAGATGCAAATGCAGATATATTAAAAAACTGCAAAGAAGAATGAAAAAGCAGAAAATGCAAGAAAAAGAAAAAATCCTTAGCTAAAAGGAAAACACACACCCAACTCCTCTCGCAAATGTGCAATTGTGGATTGGTCAAGGGGTTTTGTGAGGATATTTGCAACCTGTTTGTAGGTATCAATATGATGAAGATCAGTGTCCCCTTTCTCATAATGATCTCTGAGAAAATGAAAGTAGACATCAATGTTCTTGGTCTTAGAATGCAACATGGGATTTTTGGCATTGTTGATGGCACTCGTGCTACCATAAGGTAGAGCACATGAGAAAACTCCAAGCCAAAATCACTCAAAGTAGACATCATCCAAAGCAAATGTAAGCATAGCTAGAGGCAACAACATGCTCAACCTCTGTGGTAGACTAGCAACACTATACTGTTTGTGAGAAGACTAAGAAACAAGGAAGGAACCCAAAAACTAACAAGTCCCAGAGGTGGACTTGCGATCAAAGTGGCATCCCACAAAATCTACATCTGAATAACTGCACAAAGACAAAACAGACGAAGAGGAATACCATAAGCCAAACTCAGGAGTGAAACATGTACCTCATGATCCGTTTGATAGCCTATTTGTGGGAAGTGTGCGGGGAGGCCTAGAATAGAGCGCATAGACACACAGCGAAATGTATGTCTGGCCTCGTTGTCATCATACTCATCTCAAACTCCCTACTCATAGTATCTGAAAACTTAGAAACAAGAGCATGAGAAGAACCACCAAAGATGATATCATCCACATCTATCTGAACCAACAAAGTATCATGGCCATGCTTGAGGAGAAAAGGAGTTTTATGAACATAGCCCATTTTAAAACCCTTTGCAAGCAAGAAAGTTTTTAAATGCTCATAACAGGCTCTAGGGGCTTGTTTCAAACCATACAAAGTTTTTTGGAGTTTAAAAACATGGTTTGGAAACTTGGGGCTCCCAAAATCAGGGGCTACCTCCCATACTCTTCCTCTATATACCCGTTCAAGAAAGGACTTTTGGCATCCATTTGAAAAAGTTTAAAACCTTTCAAAGCAGCAAAAACAAGAAGGGTCCTAATGGCTTCTAAACGGGCAACATGGGCAAAGGTTTCCTCATAATTAATACCCTCTGTCTAGAAAAAACCGTTGTGCATCCAACCTTGCCTTGTTTCGCACTACCATCTCATCCTCACTATATTTATTTTTAAAACCCATTTTGTACCAATGGGATGAGAGTTTGACGGAAGTGGCACCAAAACCCAAATTTGATTTCTCTTAAAGTTATAGCATTGACCCAGTTAGAATCAGACAAAGCATGCCCAACATTCTAAGGATCAAAAGAAGCAACAAAAGCTGAGTGAGTAAAATGTGACATCTATTGATACCTAGAGCGAGTGACTCACTCATCAATCATCTATTGAGGAGGGTGATCACATTGGACATGACGCGGAGCCTCCCTCGAAGAAGTGGCCTCCCCCTCAATAGCAGCCTGACCGCCTTCAGGCTTAGTAGGCTCTGGCTCGACTAGACCCCAAGTAGTGGACGAAGTGATGTTGGGCCCATCAGTTGAAGTAGTGGAAGTAGGCTCCACTGGGGCAGTCGGTGGAGATGGCTTGGGATGACCCTAATCAATGTCGTCATGCTCATCCACCACAAAGATGGTCTCACCCATCTGATCTAGACCTACATGCTAAGACAAGGGATGGACAACAAAAAGTCTCATCGAAAGTCACCTCACAGGTCTCCATGATGTGGTTAGTCTCTAGGTTAAGAACACGATAAGCATGAAAATGTAATGCATAACCTAGAAAAATCCTATTAGAAGAGCGTGATTCAAACTTATTTAAATTTCCCTGTTTCAGTACAAAGCATTTGTAGCTAAATACCATGAAATGGCTAACCTTGGGTGGCTATCCAAATCACAGCTCATAAGAAGTCTTATTCAGAAAAGCTCGAAGAAAGATGTGATTGGACACATGGTAGGCATTGTTGATCACTTTGGCCCAAAATTTTCTAGGAGTCTTGTGCTCATAGAGCATCGTCCTAACCATCTAACAAAGATCTGATTTTTGCATTCAGCAATGCCATTCTACTTAGGCACAAACAAAGAGGAAAACTGACGCTCTAGTCCCAAAGAAGCACAAAAGGTCTCAAAATGAGTATTTTTAATTATGTGCCATTGTCACTGTGTATTGCTCTCAGGGCATTCTTATGAAACTCATTTTGCAACCAAAGAATCAAATCTCGAGCCTGAGCAAAAGCATCATCCTTCGCCTCCATGAAGAATACCCAAGAATAACGAGAAAAGTCATCAATGATCACAAGCACTGTCACACCTGGGTTTTAGGGGTCCAAAACCCAGGCGCAAAATAATCACCAAGTGTGTCGTGATCAAATCTCACACATATGATGACTTCATGGTACAGAAATGAATGCACATCTTTACTATATAATAGGAGTTCTGTACAAAATAAATAAATAATTACATCATACGAAGACATGGATCCAGCAGCCATAGTTGACTGGGAGACGACGACCTAGACCACTCACGAACTCATCACAGCATCCTTCATGCACCTCATTCTGTGGTGCATGTCCTTGACCTAGGGGGATGTGAGTCCAGCAAGGGTGAGCTCACATACGTTCATTGCTCAACAAGTTGTGGGGAATAATGTGCATGAACTCACCAAGGTGGGAACTCATGTGAAGTGTAAGGCTTACCAGAAGAGATGGTTAAAGCTGAGCATTGCTTTTAGAATGGGTCAAAATTTTATTAGCAGTTACTAATTATAAGTAGATATCAACCCAAATAAGTAAGAGATCAAAATTAATAACAACACCCACGATGCAATGCAGATGACAAATTAAGTTTAGTTCCATAAATTACTCATGTGAGGGTCCAAGCTGCTCATGATCGTGAGCACGATTGACATACCAGTTTTACACTTGCAGAGGTTGCACATCTTTACCCACAAGTCGTGTTACCCATTTGCCAAGGGATCGCGACTTCCCATTAATCTTTACCGAGGAGACGAGGCAAGGTACCACTACGAGGCCTTTACAATGTTCCACTAGCTTCCGAAAACCCGCTACGATTCCTGAGATGGGCAATATAGGAATATGTCGTCCAAAAAGCCATTACAGCTTGATCGATCTGAGAACCTCCTTATACGTGAAAGTCGCCTAGTGGGGGGTGAATAGGCGAAACCTGAAATTTACAAACTTAAACACACACTAAAGGTCGGGGTTAGCGTTAGAATTAAATTCAAGTCAAAAGAATGTTTCTCTCGCTAAGAGTTGCTCAAGGAATGCAGATGAAGTATGAGAGCCAACTCAAATCAATACTAGCAAGGAAACGTTAGAGAGGGAAAACAAATCAAACGAGAATCAAAGCGAGTGAACACGATGATTTGTTTTACTGAGGTTCGGTTCCAATGAACCTAGTCCTCGTTGAGGAGGTCACAAAGACTGGGTCTATTTCAACCCTTTTCCTCTCTCAAACGGTCACTTAGACCGAGTGAGCCTTTTCCTTAATCTCACGGGTCACTTAGACCCCGCAAGGAATACCACACACTTAGGTGTCTCTTGCTTTGATTACAAGTCTCTTGAGAATAAGAAGGGAAAAAGAAAAGGCCAATCCAAGCGACAAGAGCAACAAAAGAACACAATTGATCCTCTCACAAGCCCTAATGCACTAGAGTTGATTTTGGGGCTTTGAGTGGATTGATTGCTTTGATTGTGTCTTGGAGTGTTGGGATTTTGCTCTTGCAATGAATGAAGAATTCAGAAGGCTTGGATGGGAGTGAATGAGGTGGTTGGGGGGGGGGTATTTATAGCCTCCCAACCACTTCTAGTCGTTGGTTGATTTCTGCTGTCAATGGGCGTCACTAGACAGTCACTGTGCACTGTCTGGTGCGTGCCACATCAGCGCAACCGTTAGGGTTCGGAGCAATTGACCGTTGGAGCGCCTTGTCATCTTGCTGCATCGAACAGTCCGGTGCCCTCTGACTTCTGCATTTGCACTGTTCACCACAGAGCCTTTGCAGTCGACCATAGGTGCCAGTTAGCCGTTGCTCCGCTGGCTCACCAGACAGTCCGGTGAATTATAGCGGAGTGCACCTGGAATTTCTCGAGAGTGGCTGGTTCGGAGGGTGCCTGGCTGGCGCACCGGACAGTGTCCGGTGCCCCATTTTCCAGCACACTCAAAGTCTTGCTCCATTTTTAATTGTGTCACTAACTTGATTTCTTTCTTGGCTTCTGTTGAACCTTATGCACCTTTAATAGATGAATTCTAGACAAACTAGTTAGTCCATGTGTTTGTGTTGGTCGTCAACCACCAAAGTTTATTATAGGAAATGGTTAACGCTATTTCCCTTTCAATCTCCCCCTTTTTGGTGATTGATGCCAACACAAACCAAAGCAAATGAAGTGCGTAGAAATGTAACTAGTTTGTAATTGAGATGACTCTGCATAGGTTACTTGGAATTAAACCAATGAAAGATTTTAAACATATGAATAAGAGTGGATGGATTGCCTTTCTTTTATTTAATATTTTGGACCACTAGTTTTGTTTTTGCAAATCTTTTGGAAATTTATTCAATTTTTTTTGCAATTAGTCAAAGGTATAGGAATATGATTGCAAGAAGCATTTTAGGATTTGAAATTCCTCCCCCTGTTTCAAATGCTTTTCCTTTGACTCTATAAAAGCTCCACCTGAATGAATTCTCCTCTTAGCTTTCAATAGGGTTTTTGTGATAGATACCAATTTGAAATTTTATTTTCACATATCAATTGAAAATTAGATACCAATTGAAAAATTCATTTTGCAATTTTTTGAAATGGTGGTGCGGTCCTTTTGCTTTGGGCTTAATATTTTCTCCCCCTTTGGCATTAAGCGCCAAAAACGGAGAACTTAAGAGCCCTAATGCACTTTTCTCCCAGTTTGGGGCCTAATACGTTCTCCCAAATGGTAAACTAAATACGAATGAAGGTTCATACCATTGAGAGTTGTAGGAGCAACGACAAAGAGTAAGTGATACCATCAGAGTTGGAGTGGAAGCCTTGTCTTTACCGAAAACTCCATTTCCCTTTCAATCTACAACTAAGTATAGAAATACACTTGAAAGCACATTAGTCGTAGCCTTGGCACAAAGAAGAATAAGAAATATGTATTTGCACCAAATGAAAGAGATATGATCAAAAGTATATAAATTAGGCAGTGTTTCAATCAAAGTTCTGAGAATCAAGGATATTTAACTCATTCCTTAGTTTGCTAAAAGTTTTCTCATCTAGTGGCTTGGTAAAGATATCGGCTAATTGGTTGTGGGTGCTAACATAAGCAATTTCGATATCCCCCTTTTGTTGATGATCTCTCAAAAAGTGATACCGGATGCCTATGTGCTTAGTGCGGCTGTGTTCAACGGGATTATCCGCCATGCGGATTGCACTCTCATTATCACATAGGAGAGGAACTTTGCTCAACTTGTAGCCATAGTCCCTGAGGGTTTGCTTCATCCAAAGTAATGCGCACAATAATGGCCTGCGGCAATGTACTCGGCTTCGATGGTGGAAAGAGCCACTGCATTTTGTTTCTTTGAAGCCCATGACACCAGGGATCTTCCTAGAAACTGACAAGTCCCTGATGTGCTCTTTCAATCAATTTTACATCCGGTATAATCGGCATCGGAATACCCAATTAGATCAAAGGTAGATCCCTTAGGGTACCAAAGCCCAAACTTAGGAGTGTAAACTAAATATTGCATGATTCTTTTCACGGCCCCAAGGTGAACTTCCTTAGGATTTGCCTGGAACCTTGCACACATGCATACAGAAAGCATAATATTCGGTCGAGATGCACATAAATAGAGTAAAGAACCTATCATCGTCTGGTATACCTTTTGATCTACGGATTTACCTCCCGTGTCGAGGTCGAGATGTCCATTGGTTCCCATGGGTGTCTTGATAGGTTTGAGTACATCTTGAATGTACTTGGTTTGGCTGATGAAGGTGCTCTCTTGGAGTTGCTTGATTTGAAATCCAAGGAAATACTTCAACTCCCCTATGATAGACATCTCGAATTTCTGTATCATTATCCTACTAAACTCTTCACAAGATGACTTGTTACCCAAATATAATATCATCAACATAGATTTAGCATATAAACAAGTCTTTTGCAATAGTTTTAGTGAAGAGAGTAGGATCGGCTTTACCAACTTTGAAACCATTGGTAATAAGAAAATCTCGCAGGCATTCATACCATGCTCTTGGGGCTTGCTTGAGCCCATAAAGCGCCTTTGAGAGTTTATACACATGGTTAGGATACTCACTATCTTCAAAGTTGGGAGGTTGCTCAACATAGACCTCTTCCTTGATAGGTCCATTGAGGAAGACACTCTTCACGTCCATTTGATAAAGCTTGAAGCCATGGTAAGTAGCATAGGCAAGTAATATACGAATTGACTCAAGCCTAGTTACGGGTGCATAGGTTTCATCAAAATCCAAACCTTCGACTTGTGAATATCCCTTTGCCATAAGTCGGGCTTTGTTCCTTGTCACCACACCATGCTCATCTTGCTTGTTGCGGAATACCCACATGGTACCCTCAACATTTTGATTAGGACGTGGAACTAAATGTCATACCTCATTCCTCATGAAGTTGTTGAGCTCCTCTTGCATTGCCACCACCCAATCCGGATCTCTTAGTGCATCCTATATTCTTTATGGCTCAATAGAAGACACAAAAGAGTAATGTTCACAGAAATGAGCAACTCGAGATCTAGTGGTTACCCCCTTATGAATGTCACCAAGAATTGAATTGCTTGGTGGACTCTTGGGTGTGGTGGTCTTTGATCCCTTATTTCTTGATCATCTTCCTTGTCTTAATCATCTTCATCTCCCCCTTGATCCATGTCCTCCTCTTGAGGTGGCTCATCCTCTTGATCTCCATCTTCATCATTTTGAGCCTGATCCTTGTCTTGAGTTGGTGGAGATGCTTGCATGGAAGATGATGGTTGATCTTGTGCTTGTGGAGGCTCTTCGAATTCCTTAGGACACACATCTACAATGGACATGTTCCTTAGCGCAACGCACGGAGCCTCTTCATCATCTAGTCCATCAAGATCAACTTGCTCCACTTGGGAGCCATTAGTCTCATCAAACACAATGTCACAAGAAACCTCAACTAACTCAGTGGATTTGTTGAAGACTCTATATGCCCTTGTGTTTGAGTCATACCCCAGTAAAAAGCCTTCTATAGCCTTAGGAGCAAATTTAGAACTTCTACCTCTTTTAATAAGAATAAATCATTTACTCCCAAAGACTCTAAAATATGAAACATTGTACTTTTTACCAGTGAGGAGTCCATATGATGTTTTCTTGAGGATTCGGTGAAGGTAGAGCCGGTTGATGGAGTAGCAAGCGGTGTTGATTGCTTCCGCCCAAAACCGGTCCAGAGTCTTGTATTCATCAAGCATGGTCCTTGCCATGTCCAGTAGAGTTCTATTCTTCCTCTCCACTACTGTTCATCTATTTATAGGCACAGGACACAGCCTGTGTAAAATTAATTCATGACCTTTATGTTTACTATTGACGTAAGGACAATCTGACGAGGACTAGATGGCATTTTCCCCTTTAAGTCGGTTCCTTTTCCTGCCGCTAAGCCGAAGCTCCCTTGCACGTAGCTTCGGAGCTGCATCATCCTTCGTCTCGGCCATGCTTTTCATATTGTATACAGTTTCATTTCGAGTCCGAAGGTACATGTACATATATTACACTTGGGAAACATTGTTAAATCATGTTTTGAGGACCTTCAGAAGACGAAGGTCCCCAACAGTAGCCCCTCGCAGTATTAATTTGTTATAACAATGAATTCAGACTGCGACATGAACGAAGGCCTTAAGCCGAAGGTCCTAAAAAACACCTTCCCTTTGCTAGAATAGCATTAGTCAATGACAGATGGGGCCCTTCAAGTTGCAACGCACTGGGCATATAAATATGAACCCACACGGGCAACATTTGGCACGCCATTTCTGCCATTTGTGTTATTGTGTCAAATTTTTTAGCTCTTGCTCACTAGCTCTCGCCTGATTTTCAAGCTTTTCGAGCTTCGGTTTAAAGACGTGTTTTCACCATGTCTGGGGAAAAGATGACTGAGGAAAAGATGACTGAGGAGACGAAGCTGACTGAGGAAACAAAGTTGTTTGAAGAAAAGAAAGCTGCAGATCCTTTTATCGCAGGGTTCATTGAGTCTATGTCAAAAACAAACATAGAGAAGATTACTAAAGAGATACTAGAAGGTTTGTATGAAGATACTGATGATAGTGATAGTTATGATGTAGAAAGTGGGGATGAAGATTCCGAAGATCGGCCCTGGCGACCAAGCCATACTGTCTTCGGAAAATCGACTATTAAACAGAGTCATCTTGACAACATGAGAGGAAGGTACTTTCGTGACATGTCTATCGTGAGAGTTGGCGGAGACGACATCGTCCCTGCCCCTGAGGAAAATGAAGTTGTTATCTACCGAAGCTTTTTTAAGGCTGGTCTTCGGTTCCATTTGAGCAAATTTGTGGTTGAAGTGCTAAAGATATACCAGATCTTCCTTCATCAGATCACCCTCGAAGCTATAATGAGGATGGGGATTTTTGTTTGGGCTGTAAGGAGTCAAGGGCTAGAGCCAAGCGTGAAGTGCTTCTGCAGTATGCACGAGCTTTTATATGAGACAAAGGCTACTGGCAAAGAACAGTACCACAACAACTTCGATTGTTATGGATTTATTCTTCGCCCTAATGCAAGCCACCCGGTGCCAACATTCCGGAAAAGGTGGCCCAGGGCCTGGATGGAGGAGTGGTTTTACGTTAAAAATGATTTAAAGGCAAGGGAAGACATCAAAGAAATCATCTAGCGCCCCATCTGGTCTCGCTTCGGCCTCCAAAGGCCGAAGGTGGAATTGAAGACACTGTTGAAGCATGTCAGAGGGCTTTTAGCACTGTTTGTGCCTTCATTGGCACAAGAGATTTGATTTAAGAGCATATATCCTTTAGGGTATGGCCACTTGTGGAAAGCTGGGATATGCCAAAGGAGACCACCGCCGATTCTAGCGATGGTGGTCTGGTTCGACTGAAGTATACCTTCAGATTTAGGGAGAAGTTTGATGAGCCAGACGACGACTGGCTGAAGTGTATCGAAGCTACTAGTGATGAGCTACTTGGAGCTTACTCCAAGGCCAAAGATAATGCTTTGTCCACAGCCTTCGGAGGCCGGGGGAAGAAAAGACTGAACAGGGTCTTTGATGCGATTGGCTTTAAATACCCTGATTATCGCTACCCGCTGCGAGGGCAAGGAAAAAAGAGGAAGATTGCCGCTTCGGCCACCACAGTTGTGCCGAAGGGCAAAAAGGTGAAGGTTCTGACCCACCGGCCGCATTATATTGAACCGGTTGTGGTGCCTGAATTTGCTGAAGGAGCCTCTTCAACTGCTGAAGCAAGACAGGCTGCTTCAATTACACAGAGCGTTGAAGAACCAACTGTAATGCCGAAGACGCCTACAGTCGAGCCAGTCGAAGCTAAAGTTGATAAGGCTGAAGAGCCAAAGATTGAAGAAATAATGAAAATGCCCTCCAACAGAGGCAAAACTACCTAAGGTGCAAAAGGCTTCTACCGCGACTCCCAAGAGGAGGAGGATGGCCAACGTGCTAGATGCTGTGCTGGAGACTACAAAGGCCTTGAGCCCTGCTCCTACGAAGAAAATTGCTGAAGCTGCCAAAGCGCAAGCCAAAACCGAAACTGGGCAAGCAGAAGCCGAAGCTACGAAAGCTCAGGCTGAAGCCGAAGGTGGGCCTTCAGCGCCCGTTGCGGCGAAGCCTGCCATGCCTAAGGAAAAAACAGCAGGATAGATTGCACCTAAAAAGATCGAGACTCCTACTCCCGAAGCTCCGATCGAAAATGTTGACTACATCATTCGACACGCTTCGGGGAAGAATTTGTCCGATGAAGAAATTCTGGAAGCTAGACATTATGCGCGCAAGTTGAAATATCCAAAGGAAGCTTTGGTGTTTAACGACACTAATGATGACGACTTCTTACACTGTCTCCCAGACAACAAAGAAATATCCGTTTGCTGGGAGATAGGTAAGAGCATGGGATTCCCGAAGCTGGAAGATGGCCTTTCGATTTTGTTGAAGGATGATCTTGCTGACAGCCTAGCATACAACAGTATAAAGGTATAAAAGTTAACTTTGAATTTGAGAATGAAGTATTTTTATTTGTCATGCTCAATTCTTTCCTCCTCTTTGCAGGGCTTAATTCTTAGTAATGCCCTTAGGGCGCAGAAGAATATTGAAGACGAAGGCTATACAATGGCTCTTAATAACCTTCGTTCAGAGGTGATTGAATTGAGAAACGAAGGTCTGGAAAAAGACAAAATCTTAATTTCATTGGTGAACAAAGTAAAGGAAGATGAAGCTAATTTCAAAGCTCAGACCAAAGCCTAGAAAACTGAAATTGAAGACCTTCGGAGACAACTGGCCGAAGCTAGGGAAAACTGCGCACTTGCACAGGCTAATCAAGAAATTAGCGAATATTGGAAAAATTATCTAGAGAAAAGTGTTAAAGAACTTCGCGAATCCAAGGAAAGGTGCTTCGAGAAATCCTTGGATTGCGTGAGAAAATTAAAAACTAGCTTCACCAAAGTGGGTGCCTACTCTGCTGAAGAAAACTTCATACGAGGCGACCCCGAAGGCGTCGTTGAATGGATAAATGGAGAAGCCGAAGCCTTCGAAGAAATTTTGAGTGATCGCGGGGATGTTTGCGCGTTTTCCTGTGCGTGAGGAATTTCAGCCATCTTGGAGAAGGTCGGATGCGATCACATTAAAGCCATAGCCTAGGCCGAAACTGCCTTCTCCGTGGATGATACGAAGGATCCTTCAGCTGAAGCAACCTTGATGGGCGAGAAATTTTACAATGATGTCTGGGTGAATGGTGGCCGAGATATGGCCCATGAAATTATAAAAAAGAGTGAAAGAGACACCCATGACGCCTGAGCAGAAGCAAGACAAGCTGAAGAAGCTGCATAACGCGAAAGGCGTATAGGTATTATTTTTTGGGTTTTTAGCTTCGGTATTTGTTTTGCGGCTTCGAACTAATCGATTTTACCTATTTCAGCTGAACTATCTCCACCGCCGGAACCGTACAATCCCCTAGCTGATCTAGAAATGAAAGAAGCGCTGGACATTATAAACATGGCAGACTCCATTATTGACGAAGTTGTCGATAAGCTTTTAAACGAAGTTGTAGAAAAAGTTCTCAAAGAAGAATAGATTTCATTGCAATAATATTTTGAAATGCTCGATGTATGGGTCAATGGAATGAACATTAAACTTCTATTGTAACAAGGCTACGTAATATTTGATGTATGCAACTTTGAATCGAATATGTAGATTATTGTAATTTATTTCTTTGCGATGCATGAAACTTACATACATACCGTTTTTGAGCCTTCGGCGAAAAAACACCTTCCCTTCTTTTCATCTTCGTAAAGAAAGAGATCCCCTCTTGTGACAAAGCTGATAAAACTGTATTTCCGAAGCTTACTTTGTGCCTTAGCACATTTTCATTTTGACAAAGCATTTGCCGAAGATCGGCTCCGTATTCGATTCTTGTGTCATTGATGCAATATGATGTATGATGTGATGTTATGCGAAATGATGTGATGATATGATGCGAAATGATGAGGATGCTGAAGACACACACCCACACGCCCACACTAGAACACACAAGCTCAGCATCCCCTTAGGAACGACTTTTGAGCTTCTTCACCTTCTATTTCGGTGATATAAGTTCTGCATCCCCTTAGGAACGTCTTTTGAACTTCTTCGCCTTCTATTTCGGCGGTATAAGTTCTGCATCCCCTTAGGAACGACTTTTGAACTTCTTCGCCTTATATTTCAGCGGTATTTGGCTCTGCATTCCCTTTGTAACGACTTTTGAGCAGAAAACTTACGCTGCGCTCCCTTAGGAACAGCTTTTTGTAGCTTCGTTAATTTTTGCTCTGCATTCCCTTAGGAACGACTTTTGAGCACAAAACTTACACTGCGCTCCCTTAGGAACAACTTTTGTAGCTTTGTTTATGTTGGCTCTGCATTCCCTTAGGAACGACTTTTGAGCTTCGTAAATCTGTGAAGAAGATATATTCCATTCTGATAGAAGCAAAATCATTACAAGAAATTAAAACTAAGTTTTCATTGCTTGTTCCTTATTCAAAAAGTAAAATAGCCTAGAAGGTAAAAGTACTTCAAAAGCAGGATATTATTCAGTATATGTGTTTTGATTCTGGTACAGTAATATTGACTATATGAGCTTTGGACTCCCCCCTGAAGTCACGTTGTTGTTGGGAGTGTTGGCGCCCTTCTGGCTGCTGGCTTCGGGAATAGGTAGGCTGTAGTGGTGGTGGCGGTGGGAGCTGAGGCCAAGAAGCTTGTGAATGGCTTGCCGAAGCAACAGAAGCTGCAGGTTGGTTTCCCACATATTCTGGTATGTAAGGAGAGTGGCACGAAGCAGTACGTAAATCCTGCTTCGGCTGATTCTGCCGAGCTTCTGCTTTGGCAATCTCTTTTTGCTTTAGAATAGTAATCTAGCACGTTCTTGTAGTATGGCCCTTGTCCTCTCCACAGAATAAGCAATAGATTTTCCTAGGCTGATCCCCATATCTTCCTCCGAAGCCCCTGCCCCCTCTGCCCCTTAGAGCTGGTGGCCTGAAGGAGCTGTGCTGCTGTCCCGAAGACTGTGAGGTGTGTTGTGCCCTCTGAAGCTAGCTTCCTTTGTCATCATTCTAACTGGAGCTATGGATTGATCTGACATGCCTAGGGTGGATTCTCCCTCCAAAGCCCCTAGTCATCTCAGAAAATCTATAAGCTTCCTCCCTTCTTTGTCGGAAGTCATTATCAGCCTGGATGTACTCATCCATTTTCTGAAGCAGCTTCTCCAGAGTCTAGGGGGGTTTCCTGGCGAAGTATTGGGCCGTAGGTCCTGGCCGAAGACCCTTGATCATGGCCTCAATGACGATTTCATTGGGCACTATGGGCGCTTGTGCTCTCAGTCGTAAGAACCTTCGGACATACGCCTGAAGGTATTCCTCATGGTCTTGTGTGCACTGGAACAAGGTCTGAGCTGTGACTGGCTTCGTCTGAAAGCCTTGAAAACTGGTATCCAGCATGTCCTTGAGCTTCTGCCATGGCGTGATTGTCCCTGACCGGAGAGAAGAATACCATGTCTAGGCCACGTTTCGGACTGCCATGACGAAGGACTTTGCCATGACAGCTGCGTTGCCTCCATATGAGGATATTGTTGCCTCATAGCTCATCAAGAATTGCTTTGGGTCCGAGTGCCCATCGTACATGGGTAGCTGAGGTGGCTTGTAGGATTGTGGCCATGGGATAGCCTGCAATTCTGCTGCCAGGGGAGAAGCATCATCAAAAGTAAAGGTACCATGATTAAAATCATCGTACCATTCATCTTCGTCGAATGAGCCCTCTTGACGAAGCTCCCTGTGTTGGGGCCTTCGGTCATGATCATCTTGCGTAAGATGACGCACTTCCTCAGTAGCTTCATTGATCTTCTTCTGAAGGTCGGCCAGCCGAGCCATCTTTTCCTTTTTCCTTTGCACCTGCTGGTGAATGATCTCTAGGTCCCTGATCTCCTGGTACAACTCCTCCTCCTGAAGTGTTGGACTGGTGGCATTTCTCTTTTGGCTTCTGGCCTCTCGGAGAGAGAGAGAGAGAGTCTCCTGGTTTGTGTCCAGCGGTTGCAGTGCAGCCCCTGGCGCTGTTATCTTCTTCGGCGGCATGACGAAGGTTAATGCTTTGCCGAAGATTGTGGAAGTGAGTACACCGGAGGTGGGCGCCAATGTTGGGGACTTGTTCTCAATGAATTAAGAACAAGGCAACATAAAATGTTAATGGTTAAAGCCCTTCGTCCTCCGAAGCATTATCTCCTTTAGGATATAATGATCTCCAGACGAAGGTCATGAAGGACGTACCTTCATCATCGCAATATATATTAATGAAAGAAGAAGCATATGAAACATGAGTGATAACATGAATAACCATACAACATCCTTACTATATCTTTATTAAATCATCATAAGTGGATATGAACAATATTGAATTACATTTGTACCTTTGGCTTGACAGAAGGCAAAAGTCCAAGCGTGACGCACGAATGAATACAAGTCAGCCTGAACAGTATGGGGGTACTGTTCATCTATTTATAGGCACAGGACGCAGCCTGTGTAAAATTACATTCATGCCCTTTATGTTTACTATTGACGTAAGGACAATCCGATGAGGACTAGATGGCCTTTTCCCCTTTAAGTCGGTTCCTTTTCCTGCCACTAAGTCGAAGCTCCCTTGCGCGTAGCTTCGGAGCTGCATCATCCTTCGTCTCGGCCATGATTTTCATATTGTATACAGTTTCATTCCGAGTCTGAAGGTACCTGTACATATATTACACTTGGGAAACATTGTTAAATCATGTTTTTGAGGACCTTCGAAAGACGAAGGTCCCCAACATTCTTGATCCTTAATTCAGACTCATTTTAAGCCCGTCTTAAGAATCTCTTTAAAGTCTCTTGGGTTTGAGATTTTTCCTGCAAAAAGAATACCCAAGTGAAGCGAGAATAATCATCCACAATAATAAGACAGTACTTACTCCCGCCGATGCTTATGTAAGCGATCGGGCCGAATAGATCCATGTGGAGTAGCTCAAGCGGCCTGTCAGTCGTCATTATGTTTTTGTGTGGATGATGGACTCCAACTTGCTTCCCTACTTGACATGCGCTACAAATCCTGTCTTTCTCAAAATGAACATTTGTTAGTCCTAAAATGTGCTCTCCCTTTAGAAGCTTGTGAAGATTCTTCATTCCAACGTGGGCAAGTCGGCGATGCCAGAGCCAACCCATGTTAGTCTTAGCAATTAAGCAAGTGTCAAGTTTAGCTTTGTTATCATTAAAATCAACTAAATATAGCTTACCATCTAACACTCCCTTAAATGCTATTGAATCATCATTTCTTCTAAAAACAGTAACACCTACATCAGTAAATACACAGTTGTAGCCCATTTTGCATAATTGAGAAACAGAAAGCAAATTGTAATCTAAAGAATCTACGAGAAAAACATTGGAAATAGAATGGTCAGGAGATATAGCTATTTTACCCAAACCTTTGACCAAACCTTGATTTCCATCCCCGAATGTAATAGCTCTTTGGGGACCCTAATAAAATATCAACTTAGGAAGCCTTAGTAATTAGTGTGTGCCGTGAAGGAAAGTTGTATTCAAGATACAACTTAGTATGTTTCTATTATGTAACTGCATATTCATAACATCACATAAGCATTCATGTACATGTACTGTCATGTATAGAAAACGAGGAAGAAACTGTGGTTGAAGAAGAAGTTGTCACTCCAGCTGAGAATCCTCCAGCCGAGAATAACTTCTACTTCGACATCTATGGAGTAGACCCGAAACCTCCTGCAACACAAGGCAAGCCCCGGTGCATTTACCCCTTTCCTTGTTGTTTTAAACTCTTTATCACTTGAGATGATGCATTAGGTGATAGGAGTTGTGTGCTAAACAATTGTTGCATTCCCTTCCTTGGAACTGATTACCATTCCTTGATACCTGATTTACTTAAAGTTTTCTGATGCTTAGTTGTGCTTTAGAAAACAAAATGTTTTGTTTCAAACAAAAGGTGATGCTTCATATGGGTTGGGGATTTTACAAAAAAAATACTTATGATGGTGAATCCATCATGACCATGATGGGTTCAACATCTGAAAAGAGTACCTCTGCCAGGTACCAAAATTTGGGGTTTTAAGTAATAAAGACAAGACCGGGCGGGTGACTTGCACGAGAAGGAAGTCTGGGTGTAGTGTCTCCGTCTGAGTCGCTTAAGGATCGAGCCGATGTAGGTTTGATGATCGAGGACCTTTTAATTGAACACATGCCTCATCATGGCTAAGCTTTGCCTCGGTCAGACCAATACCAGAAAGGCCACCACGCAATGGGTGTGGAGAGATGGCGAGAGTAGCGTGTACCCTCCGTGGCAAGAGGCTGGACGGTGGAGCATCTGTGCTCTCGGTTAGCGTGAACCCATTCTGGTCTTGAGAAACCCGGTGGCAAGTTGACATATGCAAGGGTTAAGTGCTACATATGTCGTGTGGTTGGAGATCCCCAGCTGGGTATTAATCGATGCAGATCGCCGTTAATTCTCGGACACGAAGACTTGGTCACTGCCCTACACGTAGCAATCAAGTGAACCGAAGGATTGATAAAAGACGGCTAGCATAGGCCAAGTGCTTGATCTAGGATAGAAAGAAATCTAGATGCAGGTAACTATTTAACCTGGTAATAAAAATGGATTTTAAGGATTCAATCTTAGTAAGCTTTCTTGCAAACAGAGTCTTTGAATCTTGATAAGCTTTACCTTGAATCCCAAAAGCCGACATATCCTTGAGAGTCTTTTCCTTTGACGGGTAAGACTTGTGAAAGTACACTCTGTACTCAGGGTTTTCAAACCCATGTTGTTGTAGGTGATGAAACAGTTGAGTTCTACTGTTTCTGCTCCAAGGTGGTGCCCAAGTAGGAGGAAGAACACTAAACTTATTTGGGGAGGGTGTTTTGCCTCCCGGTAATGTAATAATAAGTTCCGCACTCGAACACCCGGTTATGTAATAACTACTCTTTATATATTTTTATATGAATGTAAATTATATTATTGTAATCCTTTCCGCTCATTCTCTACTCCGATTATGTGTAATGTCTGTGTGATGGGTTGAGAGCTCTTGGGCGATATGATGGAGATATAGATAACCGAGCTTGCCAAGTCATTATGCGCACCTGCATGATTGTCTGAGGTACTTAGGACAAGGACATCTGTAGGTGGACCTAATACCTTGGAAGGTTCCGTCACAGAGAATGTCAATACCGAGGGAATAGAGATGGTCAAATGGTAGCAACTTGATGTCGGAAGAGGAAAGAATTCCAAAAGATCAGAAGGTTAAGGTCAGGGGGCATCTACAAAGACATCACAAGCACAAGAGTGAGATCAGATCTAATAGATTGAGAGAAGTATAGACCATACTAGAATAAAATACTTTTTTGGCAAGGGGGCATATAGGAGCACAACATAGATTAGTCAAGGTGACTAATATTTTGAAGAAGCATCAAGGATGAGGTGAAGTAATAGTCAATAAGTCCTTAAAATGGCCAATGCTACTCTAGGTCAGCGTTCCTACAGTCAGCAAGGCTTTGATACCATTTATGTCACACCCGATTTTGAAGGTAAACCAAATGCGAACCATGTACGTGCCAGGATCAGAAATTCACGTACACAACGATTACATAAATGACTCATCATAGCATAATGCTTCGAATACAATAAAGAGTAAGTAATAATATTAAAGACTAGAGTCATTTACATAATATAAATCAAAGTACACAGAATCATAACGTAGCCAACGTAAATTAACCCACCACAAGCAGCTGACTAGGGGAGGTTGCTAGCCTAATCCTCGAACTCGTCGAAGTCATGGAACTCCTGGGGATCAACCTCGATGCCTTCTTCTTTACCTGAGCATAGATTGCACCAAAGGCAACCTAGTGTTTTGTGAAAGCAAGGGTGAGTACACATCAACATACTCTGCAAATGTCCCATTTGGCTGAGGTGGACTAGCTTTATGCGGGGTTAAGCTCAAGCAGTTGCTTTTAGTTAGTCAGGTATTTATTATTAGTGGAAGCCATGTTTTAGTAATAGCCAACCCGTGAACCATTTCCTCATCGAGGAAACATCATTATCATCATCGTAACCAAAACCATAAATAGAACCAATGTATCTCCGATCGTTTGTATCTCTAATCAAAGAGGATCCCAAGGCCGCTCATAATCATGAGCACGACTGATATATCATTTTCTAATCCTCTGCAGAGGTCGCACACTTTACCCACAAGTCATGATTCCCGTTTTGCCCGGAGATCATGACTCTATTGATCACTACCAAGGTGACCTAGCAGGGCCTCACTATGTAGCCTTTACAAAGATTTCCCAGAGGTCATAGCCGCCCGTTAGGTTTCTCTAGTTTGATAAACACAATACCTCTCCCCATAGGAAGGGTGACTAACAAAACCAAATCAAGAACCTCTGCAACTAGCCTCGGCAGAGCAAGTACTGTGCCCGGACCCCATTGACGGCCCTACGACGAAGCCAACTACTCCTCTGGTTTCTCTAATTAATCAGCTAAGGGCGTTCCATTCCACCCTCATGGTTGCATTGTTATCCCGGGTGTCGCTCCCCAAATAGGTTCTTATGGAGAGATACCCAGGAAAATGGCCTGAGTCCCCTAAAGTACCGCAAGAACATAATCGGGATAACATGATCGTATTATAAGTATTCACATCATGTTCATTGATTAAAGTAAAGCAATAGCATGAAGCTAACCATGATAACCCAAAAGGTAGACAAGGATAAGGTAAATACAGACTAGTCAATCCTTAGGTTTCAATAATGTAATGTGGGACGGTGAATTATAAGTATGTAGGACATAATATGTCAGAGGACACTTGCCTTCACCAAACAGATGCTCAGGATCTTTAGCCTCGTAGCACTCGAAGAGTTCATTCTCTTGATGGTCGAAGCCTGACTGTCGATTCCTCGAAGCTCGGAAACAGATCACGGTCTATTCACGACGCGCAAGGAATACAAACAGGCACAAGCAAACATATACTTGCATAAGAACATTATACCATACAAGATAAAATATTATAAAAATGAGCAACATAAAATAGAGATCGCTTCAACGGTCATGCGAGGAAAAGAAACGCGACGGTCGAAGCTACGGTCGAGAAGTTATAACGTTTACGCTACGCTAGTAATAGTCAAGACATTTAATTCCACATTATCAAATATAAATTATAACTTGTTATTTAGTTTTGATTAAATCTGATACACTAACAGCTGTCAGTTAAACCAGTAATTTAATTTAAGTGAGAGATCCTAAGCGAGGCGAATTTACGACGCGTGAAATAACACGACAGTGTGCGAATGACACACGGATACGCGCGGCATAGCACGCTACGACACACGAAATAGTGCGTGCGACCAGCGCGAATGATGCGCGCGAACGAGCATGCCACCAGGTGCGAAACAACACGCGCAACATACGAGAAAATACTAAATAGAGGTTGTGTTTATACTAAACAAATATTAAATAATTTAAAAGTAGTTAAGTTAATATTAGCCATGTTGATGTTTATTATAAAAGCGTAAGTTGAACAATGCACATTTAATCTAATTGGAATATTAATCTAATAAATATTAGTCGAGCAAACCTTAAGTTAATTATCTAAAATATGTGACATGATGAATTAACGTTATTAACATGATTGTTTATAAGCGAAAACAATTTATTATCAAGCGCAGACGTCACTGCGGCACACGTGCACGGTATGCGCACAACACGTGTACGGTACGCAGGCTGACACGATACCCGAAAATAAAAAGCATGATTAATCTAAACAATTATTAACAAAGAATATTTCAGTTAAGATTAGTCATGTTGGTGTTTAATTATAAATGCGTAAATCGAACTCCTAAATTAGATTTTAAAGTCAAAACAACGTTCTAGGGGTAGACGAAGGGAAGACGGACGTCGTCAGAATCCCGACGACGTGCCGCACACATGTTATAATGAGCGCGCTACAAGAACGCAGTTTTGGGGACGTCGCTTACATGTGGTTTGACAAATTGTGGTCATGTTAAGTGAATATCAACTATACTTTGCTACTTCGACTTAGTCGTATTAACAAATATCTATCATATATCCTAATAAATTTACTACTTATCTCTGATTACTTTGTTACACCAATATTTGTCAGTTCAATATATAATTAATTAACCCACATAATCGACTTTATGCGAGGAAAAAATATTCCATGGCCCTGCGTACGATGCAGCGACTGCGTCCATGGCCGAGTGGCACGGCGAGCGTCGTCAGAGTTCCGACGCGTGATGAATGACAATGACGTATATCGCGGACGCGCGGCAACAGCGGCGATCGCGACCAGGGACTCATGCCGCGGTCGTCCACGGACTGCCAAGCGGGCTGCGCACCGCTCGTCGCACCACGCGTTGACCGCGCCACGTGCCACGCCGGGGGCAAGGATTACAAAACCGACGGTTTTCGACGGTAAACCGCTCGGTAAACCGAAACCGCCAGGGGGCGGTAACGGTTTTCTAGCGGTTTTTTTTTGAATTCAGTCCAAATTTAAAAAAATTGAAAAAATTTATAAAAAAATATATGATAAAAAACTACATGCTTTTCTGAGTAATTTGGTATAAAAGATATTTAAATTCAAATCAGTTTAGCCAACAAAAAAATAGAAACATATATGGACCCGTTATGGACCCGTTAACCCGTTAACAAAAAAATCTAAAAACTCATCTCCTCCGCGTCCTCCCCAGCTCCCTCACTTTTCCCATTCACTTACGCTCTCAGCCACACACCGACGCCGCCGCACACGAAAAAATCACCGCCGCTGCGGCTTTTACCGGCGGCTAAGCGCGGTTAACCGCCGGCCAGGAGCGGTTTACCAGCGGTTTACCGCTCGCTTCGCCGCTGCCCCCCATCGTCGCCGCAGATCCCCTCGCCGACGGGTTTCGTCGCAAAACCGGCGGTAAACCGCCCACGGGGAGAGGTAAATCGTGTTTTACCACCGGTAAACCGGTTGTGGTACCAAGATTTAGATATTTAGTGCCTAGATTTGGATTTTTAATGTTTAGGTTTTCGGATTTCATTCATATTTGCGTTAATAACATAGTTATTGTTAGATTCCGTTCATGGATTTTTTAGTTATAGTATATGTAACTCTGCTTTAGATATTTAGTGCCTAGCTCTGTTTTAGTTATAGTATATGTAACTCATAATATTATTTACTACTAATGTAAATATGATTTGGTATTGTTATTATAGATGTGTTGGCTTATGGTTTATGTATTAGTTATGGTTTAGTTATTGTTTCAAGTTATATGATATTTTTGCCACATCTGTAGGAGACATGTCGGATGAAGATAGAGATAGAGAAAGAGATAGAGATAGAGTCTGGTTGCACGGAGAGAAGGTTGGCGCAGGTTTCAAATGCAAGTATTGTAGAGAAACAAAGAGCGGAGGGGGTTTCAAATGCAATATGTTTTAGATGAAGTTGAACCTCTGTACGTGTTCCTAAGATTTGCTGATCAGGAGAAAAGTCCAACACTTGGTGAGGTGCTCATGCAATACACAAACACCAAACACACATATCAAAGTAAGTTTGAAAATGACAGCGCCCGCTACAAAATGATCATGGATGTGGTTGATGCTAGAATGAACACTGTCATGACAGACACATATGTGCAACCAGCTTGTGCCTTGCATCCATATGTGAACTATGTCATGGGGACGACGAGCAATCTCATGACAGATCTTCGTAAGGGTGTTGAAAGGATGTTTGATTCAAATACTGCTGCAATGGCACTCCAAGAGTACGACTTCTTCAAGAGGAAGATTGGAGACTTCTCGAGTGATCTTGCAAGGAGAATGGCCGTTGACCGCGGGACTTCTCCTTCGAGTTGGTGGTCCATGTTTGGATCAGATACGCCAACACTTCAACGTGTTGCTAAGCGGCTGCTATCACAGTGTGTCTCGTCGAGTGGGTGTGAGCGCAACTGGAGTACTTTCGCATTCATCCACACAAAGCTCCGCAACAAACTCAGCTACTTGAAATTGCATGAGCTTGTGTTCGTTAACTACAACCTTCGTCTTCGCATCCAACGAGCAACTGGTACACCAGAGCCTAGTGAGTTTGATCCTGCCTTGGCCTTCATGGATCTATCATTACATAGGCATAATGAAGCCATTAGAGATTGGATGGAAAGAGGAAGATCCAATGCACCTCCAACATTGGATGAAGACTCACCTATCAGTGACACTCCTCTTCCTAGCATGCTTTTTACATCGCTTGTACGTGAACAAGGAGGCACAGAGGAAGTGCAAGAATGGGCCGATGAAACAATTGGTGACACCCACCTTGGTAAGCGGAAGACAAGACTTGGTCCATCAGATAGGAAAGGAAAAAGGGTCAAAATCACCGATCAAATCGAAGAGGAAGACGAGGATGAAGACAGTGATGATAACACAACCGACCCTAGTGAAAGGGAAATGTGCCTTTGGACCATTTCTAAGTATTTTGGTGATTGAGTGCAAACACAAGTGCTTAAATGTGCCCATGGTTGAACAAAGTGCAAATCACAAGTAAAGGTATGTTTCTAAGCCTTAGTACATTGTTTTTGTGTACTAATATCTTGTCTAAGTGTTAGAAACAGGAAGAAGAAGAAAAGAAAAGAAGTGGAGAGTGGCTGTGTACAGCCAAAGGCTGTTTCGGGCTGGGGCACCGGACTGTCCGGTGTGCACCGGACAGTGTCCGGTGCGCCAGACCAGCGTGGAGCAAACCAGCCGCTCTCGGGTTTTTCTCCGGCGACTTCGGCTAAAATTCACCGGACTGTCCGGTGTGCACCGGACTGTCCGGTGAGCCAACGGTCGGCCGGGCCAACGGTCGGCCGCGCGATCGGCGCGCGACACGTGGCCGAGCCAACGGTCGGAAAGGTACACCGGACTGTCCGGTGTGCACCGGACATGTCCGGTGCGCCAACTGTGCGCAGATCTGCATCAGAAAGCAACGGTCGGATGAGCTTTTTATGGAAACAAATCGGGCACCGGACAGTGTCCGGTGTGCACCGGACTGTCCGGTGCGTCCGACGACAGAAGGCAAGGATAGCCTTCCAGATGTGTTCTCAACGGCTCCTAGCTACCTTGGGGCTATAAAAGGGACCCCTAGGCGCATGGAGGAGGACACCAAGCATTCCTTGAGCACTCTTGATCACTCACACATCAATCTCGCGCACTTGTTCGACATTCTAGTGATTTGAGCTCCGTTCTAGTGTGCTAGTCTTTTGAGCTCAAGTCTGGGTCTTGTGTGTGCGTATTCGCTGTGATCTTTGTGTCGTGTGTGAGTTGCTAATCCCTCCCTTGCTCTGTGATTCTCTGTGAACATCTTTTGTAAGGGCGAGAGGCTCCAAGTTGTGGAGATTCCTCGCAAACGGGATTGAGAAAAGAAAAGCAAGAACACCGTGGTATTCAAGTTGATCATTGGATCACTTGAGAGGAGTTGAGTGCAACTCTCGTCCGTTGGGACGCCACAACGTGGAGTAGGCAAGTTTTGTACTTGGCCGAACCACGGGATAACCACTGTGTCATCTCTGTGATTGGATTCTTGTGGTTATTGTGTTTTGACTCCTCTCTAGCCACTTGGCATAAACTGTGCTAACGCCTAATCAAGTTTTGTGGCTATAAGTTTAAGTTTTTACAGGATCACCTATTCACCCCCCCTCTAGGTGCTCTCAATTGGTATCAGAGCCGTTCTCTTCAAGAAAGGGACTAACCGCCCGAAGAGATGGATCCTAAGGGGAAAGGAATCGTGATCAACGATAAGGAGAAGGAGTCCTTCGTCAATGAGCCCAAAGATGACAAGCCTACCGACTCCGGCTCGGGTCATCGACGAAAGGAAGGGAAGAAGAAGAAGACGAGGCGCATCAAGGAGATCGTCTACTACGACGACAGTGATGAGTCTACATCTTCCCAAAAGGACAACGACCACAACGACTACGAGCAAAGGAAACCGGTTAATTCTAACTTTTCTTTTGACTACTCTCGTATTCCGCAAAGTTCAAATTCACATTTGCTTTCCATTCCACTCGGCAAGCCCCCACACTTTGATGGGGAGGACTACGGATTTTGGAGCCACAAAATGTGTAGTCACCTATTCTCTCTCCATCCTAGCATATGGGAGATTGTAGATAGTGGAATGCACTTTAATAGTTCGGATAGTCCTATATTCATTAATGAGCAAATCCATAAGACTGCACAAGCTACTACTGTTCTTCTAGCCTCATTGTGCAGGGATGAATATAATAAAGTGAGTGGCTTGGATAACGCCAAGCAAATCTGGGATACCCTCAAGATCTCTCATGAGGGAAATGATGCTACCTTGCTCACCAAAATGGAGTTGGTGGAGGGCGAGCTTGGACGGTTCGCAATGATAAGGGGCGAGGAGCCAACTCAAACATACAACAGGCTCAAGACCCTTATCAACAAAATAAGGAGCTACGGAAGCACACGATGGACGGACCACGACGTCGTCCGACTAATGCTAAGGTCCTTTATCGTTCTTGATCCTCATTTGGTGAATAATATTCGTGAGAATCCTAGGTACACCAAAATGTCGCCCGAAGAAGTCTTAGGAAAATTCGTCAGCGGGCGAATGATGATCAAGGAGGCAAGGTACGTGGACGACGCCTTGAATGGACCAATCAACGAACCACAACCTTTTGCTCTCAAAGCTACAAGAAGCAAGGAGGCGCTACCTAGCAAGGTGGCACAAATTGAGGCGGTCGGACTCAATGATGAAGAGATGGCTCTTATCATCAAAAGATTCAAGACGGTGCTGAAGGGTCACAAGGGGCAGCCAAGCAAGAACAAGACAAAGGGGAAGCGCTCATGCTTCAAGTGCGGTAAGATTGGTCATTTTATCGTTAACTGCCCCGATAACGACAGTGACCAGGAACAGGGAAACAAGAGGGAAAAGAAGAAGAATTACAAGAAGGCCAAGGGCGAGGCGCATCTCGGAAAGGAGTGGGATTCGGATTGCTCCTCCTCCGACTCCGACAATGAGGGACTCGCCGCCACTGCCTTCAACAAATCGGCTCTCTTCCCCAACGAACATCACACTTGCCTCATGGCAAGGGAAAAGAAGGTAATCACTCGTAATGCTAATACTTATGATTCTTCTAGTGATGATGAATCGAGTGAGGATGAAATTGATTACTCTAGTTTATTCAAGGGATTGGATAGAACTAAGATAGCTAAGATTAATGAGCTGATTGATGCCTTAAATGAAAAGGATAGAATCTTAGAGAAACAAGAAGACCTTTTATATGAAGAGCATGATAAATTTGTTAATGCTCAAAATTCACTTGCTCTAGAAGTTAAAAGAAATGGAATACTTTCTTGTGAACTTTCTACTTGTAATGAAACCATTTCTTCTTTAAAAGGTGAAATTAATGTTTTAACTGCTAAACTAGAAGTAGCAAGTAACTCTTGTGTTGAAAATATTACAATTTGCACTAGGTGTAAGGATTTTGATGTTAATGCTTGTAGTGAACACTTAGTTTCAATTTCAAAACTAAATGATGAAGTGGCTAGTCTTAATGCTCAACTTAAGACTAGCAAAAGTGATTTTGAAAAACTAAAATTTGCTAGGGATGCCTACACGGTTGGTAGACACCCCTCAATTAAGGATGGACTTGGCTTCAAGAGGGAAGCCAAGAACTTAACAAGCCATAAGGCTCCCATTCCCGCCAAGGAGAAAGGGAAGGCCCCTATGGCTACTAGTGCTAAAAGGAACCATGCCTTTTTGTATCATGATAGAAGACAAACTAGAAATGTAAATAGAAGTTATGATGCTTTTGATTCATATGTTTATGATTCTCATGCCATGTTTGCTCCTAGTTCTTCTTATGTGTATGATAGAAATGTTACTAGGAGAAATGTTATTCCTAAAAGCACTGTTGCAAATGTTCATAGAAAAGTAGTGAATGAACCCTCTACAATTTATTGTGCTTTGAATGCTTCCTTTGCAATTTGTAGAAAGGATAGAAAAGTAATTGCTAGGAAGTTAGGGGCAAAATGCAAAGGTGATAAAACTTGCATTTGGGTCCCTAAAGAAATTGTGACTAACCTTGTAGGACCCAACAAGAGTTGGGTACCTAAGTCCCAAGCCTAAATTTGCCTTGCAGGTTTATGCATCCGGGGGTTCAAGCTGGATTATCGACAGCGGATGCACAAACCATATGACGGGGGAGAAGAAGATGTTCACCTCCTACGTCAAGAATAAAGATTCCCAAGATTCAATTATATTCGGTGATGGGAATCAAGGCAAGGTAAAAGGTTTAGGTAAAATTGCAATTTCCAATGAGCACTCCATATCTAATGTGTTTTTAGTTGAGTCTCTTGGATATAATCTGCTATCTGTGAGTCAATTATGCAATATGGGATATAACTGTCTATTTACAAATGTAGATGTGTCTGTCTTTAGAAGAAGTGATGGTTCACTAGCTTTTAAGGGTGTATTAGACGGCAAACTTTATTTAGTTGATTTTGCAAAAGAAGAGGCCGGTCTAGATGCATGCTTAATAGCTAAGACTAGCATGGGCTGGCTGTGGCATCGCCGCTTAGCACATGTGGGGATGAAGAACCTTCACAAGCTTCTAAAGGGAGAACACGTGATAGGTCTAACTAATGTTCAATTCGAAAAAGATAGACCTTGTGCAGCTTGTCAAGCAGGGAAACAGGTGGGAGGCTCTCATCACACCAAAAATGTGATGACGACATCAAGACCCTTGGAGATGCTGCATATGGACCTTTTTGGACCCGTCGCCTATCTGAGCATAGGAGGAAGTAAGTATGGTTTAGTTATTGTTGATGACTTTTCCCGCTTCACTTGGGTGTTCTTTTTGCAGGAAAAGTCCGAAACCCAAGGGACCCTCAAACGCTTCCTCAGGAGAGCTCAAAATGAGTTTGAGCTCAAAGTGAAGAAGATAAGGAGCGACAACGGATCCGAGTTCAAGAACCTTCAAGTGGAGGAGTTCCTTGAAGAGGAAGGGATCAAGCACGAGTTCTCCGCTCCCTACACACCACAGCAAAATGGTGTGGTAGAGAGGAAGAACAGGACGCTCATCGATATGGCGAGGACGATGCTAGGAGAGTTCAAGACCCCCGAGTGCTTTTGGACGGAAGCCATTAACACTGCTTGCCACGCCATCAACAGGGTCTACCTTCATCGCCTCCTCAAGAAGACGTCGTATGAGCTACTAACCGGTAACAAACCCAATGTATCGTACTTTCGTGTATTTGGGAGCAAGTGCTACACTCTAGTGAAGAAGGGTAGAAATTCTAAATTTGCTCCCAAAGCAGTAGAAGGGTTTTTGTTAGGTTATGACTCAAATACAAAGGCGTATAGAGTCTTCAACAAATCATCGGGTTTGGTTGAAGTCTCTAGCGACGTTGTATTTGATGAGACTAATGGCTCTCCAAGAGAGCAAGTTGTTGATTGTGATGATGTAGATGAAGAAGATGTTCCGACGGCCGCTATACGCACCATGGCGATTGGAGAAGTGCGGCCACAGGAACGAGATGAACGAGATCAACCTTCTTCCTCAACTATGGTGCAACTCCCAACCGAAGATGACGAACAGGTACCTCAAGTGGAGGCGCTTGATCAAGGGGGAGCACAAGGTGATCAAGTGATGGAGGAAGAAGCGCTACCGGCACCTCCAACCCAAGTTCGAGCGATGATTCAAAGGGATCATCCCGTCGATCAAATTCTGGGTGACATTAGCAAGGGAGTAACTACTCGGTCTCAATTAGTTAATTTTTGTGAACATTACTCTTTTGTCTCTTCTATTGAGCCTTTCAGGGTAGAAGAGGCCTTGCTAGATCCGGACTGGGTGTTGGCCATGCAAGAGGAGCTAAACAACTTCAAGCGCAATGAAGTTTGGACACTGGTGCCTCGTCCGAAGCAAAATGTTGTGGGAACCAAGTGGGTGTTCCGCAACAAACAGGACGAGCACGGGGTGGTGACGAGGAACAAGGCTCGACTTGTGGCAAAAGGTTATGCCCAAGTCGCAGGTTTGGACTTTGAGGAGACTTTTGCTCCTGTGGCTAGGCTAGAGTCCATTCGTATTTTGCTAGCATATGCCGCTCACCATTCTTTCAGGTTGTACCAAATGGATGTGAAGAGCGCTTTCCTCAATGGGCCAATCAAGGAGGAGGTGTACGTAGAGCAACCTCCTGGCTTCGAGGATGAACGGTACCCCGACCACGTGTGTAAGCTCTCTAAGGCGCTCTATGGACTTAAGCAAGCCCCAAGAGCATGGTATGAATGCCTTAGAGATTTCTTAATTGCTAATGCTTTCAAGGTTGGGAAAGCCGATCCAACTCTTTTTACTAAGACTTGTAATGGTGATTTGTTTGTGTGCCAAATTTATGTCGATGACATAATATTTGGTTCTACTAACCAAAAGTCTTGTGAGGAGTTTAGCAGGGTGATGACGCAGAAATTCGAGATGTCAATGATGGGCGAGTTGAACTACTTCCTTGGGTTCCAAGTGAAGCAACTCAAGGACGACACCTTCATCTCCCAAACGAAGTACACGCAAGATCTGCTAAAGCGGTTTGGGATGAAGGACGCCAAGCCCGCAAAGACGCCGATGGGAACCGACGGACACACCGACCTCAACAAAGGAGGTAAGTCCGTTGATCAAAAAGCATACCGGTCAATGATAGGTTCTTTGCTTTATTTATGTGCTAGTAGACCGGACATTATGCTTAGCGTATGCATGTGTGCTAGATTTCAATCCGATCCTAAGGAGTGTCACTTAGTGGCGGTGAAGCGAATTCTTAGATATTTGGTTGCTACGCCTTGCTTCGGGCTCTGGTATCCAAAGGGGTCTACCTTTGACTTAGTTGGATACTCAGATTCCGACTATGCTGGATGTAAGGTCGATAGGAAGAGCACATCGGGGACGTGCCAATTCTTAGGAAGGTCCCTGGTGTCGTGGAACTCTAAGAAACAAACTTCCGTTGCCCTATCCACCGCTGAGGCCGAGTATGTTGCCGCAGGACAGTGTTGCGCGCAATTACTTTGGATGAGGCAAACCCTCAGGGACTTTGGCTACAATCTGAGCAAAGTCCCACTCCTGTGTGATAATGAGAGTGCTATCCGCATGGCGGAAAATCCTGTTGAACACAGCCGCACAAAGCACATAGACATCCGGCATCACTTTTTGAGAGACCACCAGCAAAAGGGAGATATCGAAGTGTTTCATGTTAGCACCGAGAACCAGCTAGCCGATATCTTTACCAAGCCTCTAGATGAGAAGACCTTTTGCAGGCTGCGTAGTGAGCTAAATGTCTTAGATTCGCGGAACTTGGATTGAATTGTAGCATACATGTGTTTATGCCCTTGATCATGTTCATTCTGCATTTTGTTGCTTATTATGGTGCTCAAGTTGTACAAACACTCCCTGGACCTCACAAGTCCGTTGCAAAGTAATGCACATGTTTAGGGGGAGATGTGTTACAACTTGACCCTTTGAGACTAACCATGTGCTTGAGTTTAGTAATTTAGTCTCGAAGGAGGATTGAAAGGGAAAAGGTGGACTTGGACCATGAAAGACTTCCACTGCACTCCGATGAGAGGGTAACTAATTCCAAGTTCATCTCATGAAATCTTATTGCCATTTGCTCTTAATTGAAGACCTTGGTGAGGCAATGGGGTTAAAAGGCCAAGATTGATCCCGTTTTGGTGCTTAATGCCAAAGGGGGAGAAAATAAAGGCAAAAGCGATAAATGGATCAGCTACCACTTGAGAGATTTTTGAAAATAGTAGAATAGAGTTTTTGTTGTGTCAAAAGCTTTTATTGTCTCTCTTGTCAAAAGTTGGCTTCTTGTGGGGAGAAGTGTTGATTATGGGAAATAGGGGGAGTTTTTGAAATCTTTGACCAATCTCTTTTGGAATGACTCTCTTTATGCTTCAACATGTGTGTTTGACTTAGAGATAGAGATTTGAGTTTGATTTGCAAAAACAAACCAAGTGGTGGCAAAGGATGATCCATATATGCCAAAATTGAATAAAACTCAAATTTATTTTATTTGAAGTGATTTTGCACTTGTTCTAGTTGCTTTATGTTGTGTTGGCATAAATCACCAAAAAGGGGGAGATTGAAAGGGAAATGTGCCTTTGGACCATTTCTAAGTATTTTGGTGATTGAGTGCAAACACAAGTGCTTAAATGTGCCCATGGTTGAACAAAGTGCAAATCACAAGTAAAGGTATGTTTCTAAGCCTTAGTACATTGGTTTTGTGTACTAATATCTTGTCTAAGTGTTAGAAACAGGAAGAAGAAGAAAAGAAAAGAAGTGGAGAGTGGCTGTGTACAGCCAAAGGCTGTTTCGGGCTGGGGCACCGGACTGTCCGGTGTGCACCGGACAGTGTCCGGTGCGCCAGACCAGCGTGGAGCAAACCAGCCGCTCTCGGGTTTTTCTCCGGCGACTTCGGCTAAAATTCACCGGACTGTCCGGTGTGCACCGGACTGTCCGGTGAGCCAACGGTCGGCCGGGCCAACGGTCGGCCGCGCGATCGGCGCGCGACACGTGGCCGAGCCAACGGTCGGAAAGGTACACCGGACTGTCCGGTGTGCACCGGACATGTCCGGTGTGCACCGGACATGTCCGGTGCGCCAACTGTGCGCAGATCTGCATCAGAAAGCAACGGTCGGATGAGCTTTTTATGGAAACAAATCGGGCACCGGACAGTGTCCGGTGTGCACCGGACTGTCCGGTGCGTCCGACGACAGAAGGCAAGGATAGCCTTCCAGATGTGTTCTCAACGGCTCCTAGCTACCTTGGGGCTATAAAAGGGACCCCTAGGCGCATGGAGGAGGACACCAAGCATTCCTTGAGCACTCTTGATCACTCACACATCAATCTCGCGCACTTGTTCGACATTCTAGTGATTTGAGCTCCGTTCTAGTGTGCTAGTCTTTTGAGCTCAAGTCTGGGTCTTGTGTGTGCGTATTCGCTGTGATCTTTGTGTCGTGTGTGAGTTGCTAATCCCTCCCTTGCTCTGTGATTCTCTGTGAACATCTTTTGTAAGGGCGAGAGGCTCCAAGTTGTGGAGATTCCTCGCAAACGGGATTGAGAAAAGAAAAGCAAGAACACCGTGGTATTCAAGTTGATCATTGGATCACTTGAGAGGAGTTGAGTGCAACTCTCGTCCGTTGGGACGCCACAACGTGGAGTAGGCAAGTTTTGTACTTGGCCGAACCACGGGATAACCATTGTGTCATCTCTGTGATTGGATTCTTGTGGTTATTGTGTTTTGACTCCTCTCTAGCCACTTGGCATAAACTGTGCTAACGCCTAATCAAGTTTTGTGGCTATAAGTTTAAGTTTTTATAGGATCACCTATTCACCCCCCCCCCTCTAGGTGCTCTCACCTAGTGCTGGTGATGATGGCAGCCATGGTGATCCTGGATTATATGGTGGAGGGAGTGGTGCAGGAGGGAGTGGTATGGGAGGGAGTGGTGCAGGAGATTGGAGGTCCACTGGAGGAAGTCGGTTCACCCATTCCACACAAGATTCTTACCATGATGCACCTCATTCACAGCGGGAGACAATAAGTGGTCGACGTCGTTCGGTTTCATTTCCTGTCCAAGATGGAATCCGTAGCTCAAGTAGCTCTGGTTCTTCTAACTATCCAACTGGACAAGACCCAGTCTATAACCCTTATGCATGGCAATGGCAACCGAGTCAAGGAACCTATGGACCCCCTCCACCATCAGGCGAAGCACCACCATCGATCATGTATGGGTATGGAAACTATGGACCTCCTCCACCACCATATTCAAATTTATCAAATATGTATCCACCAGGACCACAATATGGGTATGGACAAGTTCCCGCTGCACCGGTATGTTCTTTTGCTTTGTGGATAAGTATTTATTTGTCGTTCTTGTTTCCTCACTAATGTATCTCATATCTTTTGTATAGGCCTATCACTATCAGTATGACGGATTGGATCAATATCACGACCCTTCCAACATGCCTGAGTACTATCACTATGACTCGAGCCGAACATGTGAGTATTGTGAAATAAGTCAACCTATGTGTCGTTGCCTCGTTGGAGAGGTGTAAAAGAACTTGTATTTGAGTATTGCGAAGTTCGCTGGATGTTTATTGCATGAGAACTAGAGTTTGTGGTTGCATATGTATGTTGTATGTTATTTTGATGAACTCAAGTTGTGTGGATCAATTAATATTTATTGTACAATGTGAATTGAGCAAACTACAAATAAACCCTGCCAAAATTTTCATTTTTTTCTGCTAAAAACGGTAAAACCAGTTTATTTCACGGTTAACCGCCGGTTTCTACCGGTTTTTCGCCGGTTTTTCGCCGGTAAACCAATTCAAATTCAAACTGATTTGGTTTGGCCAAACCGGTCGGTTTTTACCGGTTTCTACCGATTTACCGGCGGTAAACCGTTACCGGTGGGGGCGGTTTTTACCTCCCCACCGGTTTTGTAAACCGTGGCCGGGGGTCGGCTGGCACGTCCTGCGCAGGGACTGCGCGAGCTGGCCGCCGCAGACCGACGGGGATGGCCACGCTCCGGTAGGACGAGCTTGACGGGAACGAGGCGACTCCGATTTGTCGGCTGTCGTGGAGTCGTGGCACGGGCGGAGGCTAGGCAGGGCGGGCAGCGCCAAAAGGCAGGAGCGCGCCAGGGCTTCGATGCCGGTCTGGCGAGCTCGCCGGGGGGCTGCGCAGGCGAGCTACGCTGGGTCGCCGCACTGGCTGGCCACGAACCGCCACGCTGGCCGCAGGCGAACAGAGACGAGCGACGGTTTTGGCCCTGCAATGCCTACTAAATCTAACCAACCAGAGAAGAATACGTGGGAGAGGAAATGTGGGAGAGGAAATGAGCTAGTGGGGCCCAACGTCATAGTCACAAAGAAAAGGAAAATGATGGAGAGAGATTTGGTGCACATGGGGAGCGTGGGGTGGACTTGCCCCCTGGACTAGGGTTGAAAACGGACGAATAAAATCCCGTTCCAATCCGTACCGTTTTCTATATTTGACCCAATTGTTTCCGTATTTACGGAAAATATGGAAACAGGACGGAAACGAAAGAGGGTTTATTCTGTCCGTTTTTATGGGATCCCGTTTTTATCCAGATTAAACCCTTATTTATTCTGTATTTGATAAATATGGGACGAGCTTAATATGCATTAGTATATAAACTAAAGCCTCGTGTGTTTAGATGACAAATTATAACACAAGTGACCATTGTAACAATCGGCTCTTTTCAATGACAAGTGGTATAAAGTCTTAAACAACATGAGATGTAGCTCAATGTACACTATTAGCAATGAAACAACAATAGAATGTTGCCTCTCTATATCTATTTGTGTTATGTTATTGTCATGCCAATCAATCACTAGTCAAATATCAATATCATTTATATTTGTATTAAATTATGAGTTTCCGTTACTATTTCTGTTTTCGTTCGTTTTCGCAATTCCGTTTATCTTGCTCCCGTTTCCGTTCCTGACTATCCCGGACCTGATCCCGTTTCCGATGATAAAATGCGGATATGGAAACGGGAGAGGGGTTTTCCGTCCGTTTTCATCCCTACCCCGGATGATTGATTTTTTTGGATTTCTTTTTTTTCTTTTATTTATTTATTTTGAAATTCCCTTTTCCTTTTCTTTTTTTCACATAAGTTATTCGAAATATATGAATAAATATATGTCTTTCTAAATATGAAAAATTATAATAATTTCAAATAATAATATTTCCAAATAAAATATTCAATAAATATTTTTAGGTAAGTTTCTATTATTAATTAAATTGGGCTTCGCAAAAAGAGAATAAATTAAATAGTAACACTCTTTCAACTCAATCAACAACAAACTAAATTAATGCTCTATTATTGATGCAACAATCAAAAATCCTTTTAGAGTTTCATTAATACATCTAATGCTTACATAAAAGCAAAATATTCCTTCACTATTTTGAAAAGAGAAAGAAAGACAAAGGAAGAAGAGGGTAACACTTGAATTTGGTGGATATTAGAAAAGAAATTTTATACCCCAAAATTCAGGGTGTTACAGAGAAGTACCTGGAATCTCAAGTTATAGGCAAGTTGTGCCCTTGATCACTCTTCTTTACCTAATAATGTTCCTGCTAATCAGTGTGACATGCACTACCGGAATCAATCGCTTTGCCGAGTGCCTGAAGCACTCAGCGAAGCCTTAAAAACACTCGGCAAAGGCTTTGCCGAGTGTGACACTCGGCAAAGAAGGCTCGACAAACAGTGCATCGGCAAAGCCTTCTTTGCCGAGTGCTTTTTCTCAGGCACTCGGCAAAGAGGTTTGCCGAGTGCCAGAGAGCACTCGGCAAAGAAAAGCATCCGTTACGGCGCCGGGTGACGGAGACGGCGGCTTTGCCGAGTGTCCCTGGTGACACTCGGCAAAGGAGTTATCTTTGTCGAGTGTCTGCCCGGCAGCACTCGGCAAAGAATCCATCTTTGCCGAGTGCCACTTGGGACACTCGGCAAAGAGCCCGCCAGGGAGGGTCCCCATGTCAGGCTCTTTGCCGAGTGTTCTGTGCGGCACTCGGCAAAGCCGACCTCTTTGCTGAGTGTCAGCGACATAGCACTCGGCAAAGAACCTAAATCGGTGCCCAGGTCTGTGCTCTTTGCCGAGTGTTATGACCCTGACACTCGGCAAAGAACCTCTTTGCCGAGTGTTACACTCGGCAAAGTGACCAGTATATACCTTTTTTATTTGTTTTTTGTATTCCATCCACACAAACAGAAGATATCACATATATATCACATATATACATCACAGATATCATCACAGACATAAATAGACAACACAAACATAAAACTGTCACCACAAACATAAATATCCATCACAAACATAAGTGTTCAACACATGTATTAAACACAAACATAAGTCTCAAACGTCGCAAGCTCTCACATAAGTATCAAACAGAGACATAAGTATTATACATAAGTTCTGAAGTCTAAAACAATGAAAACACAACACTCATGGAGGTGGGCGGTTTGACCGGGGCTGCGTTGGGCTGAACCCTTCTGGAGGGTTGTTGGATATGCCGCCCCAGATTGGCCCTGCACAGAGAAGAGATTGCATGTGTTATACCAGATGCATTACAAACATCTAACTACAATTTTGATACTCACAGGAGTGTGGAAGAGAGCAGGGTCAACTGGAGGGAACAATGGAGGTGGTGGAGCGATGCCCTGTGCGGCGCCAAGGCTCTGCATGTACTGGAACATCTCCGCCATCCTCTGATGATCTGCCCGGCGCTCCGCCTCCCGCTCCGCCATCATCCTCGCCTCCATCTCGTGACGTTCCCTCCTCTCTTCTTCCAGTTGGGTCTGTAATATTACAAGCCAACGTTATAGTAACTCAAAGAGTAGGTATATAACTCAAGGAAGGACGAGTTACAGAAGCACTAACCTCGAGTTGCTGTATGCGATGCTGTGAGCTGTCGTGTCGAGGTCGTATGGCTGGACTCGAGCCCGTGCTCCTTGCTCTCACCTGAGACAGAGTGGGAGTGGAGGACGAGTCGATTGCCCCGTCGGCAATCCAGTACCGCCCATGTCTCTTGCCTCCTCTGACCCTCATGAGCACATCGGGGTCGATCGGCTCGGTGCTCGGATCATAGTCTGGGCCATGGACCTCCTGCGCCATGGCGGTGTAGTCATGGAGGCGGCTGTAGACGGCGGGGTTGGTGTAGGCCTTGGGCCCGACATCCAGGTTGTAGGTGACGTCGGACGTCGCCTTACCCTTATGGGCCATAGCATAGGCCGAGAAGGTGGAGCAAGGCCTGCCACCATGTGATGTCGACTGCAACGAAAACCAACGAGATAGTTAGAAATAATATCTAACTTAGTGCTATATATCTAAATAAAAAAGGTGGCGTACCCATGCTTCCGCATATTGGCCCAGGCTTCGGCTGCCTTGGTGGTGGGAGGGGCCTTGCATCATCAAACGCCGTTCCTGGCTAGCTGTGTGCGCCTCGTCCCACTCAGCCGAACACCACCTATCCACCATCTGCTCCCAGCACAGAGGATGTGCGGCGCACCAATGTGGAATCATCTACAAAGTAAACATGTAAAGTGCATATCAGAAGATAAAATAAAATTCATGCATGGAGTACTGGTACCAAACATGCATGACTTTACCTGCAGGTACTGCTCCCTGGTCAACGACATGGTTCGGGCTTGAGGTTTGGTCACCCTCTCCCCAAGGACGGAGCCGTGGTAGGTTATGATGGCCTGGATGCGGGCCTCATAGTGCATGTCCACGACGAGCTTCTTACAGCTCGTGGTGGCCACCACATCCGCCCTAGCCTCGTATCCAGCATCGCATCTGAAGAAATCCTGCATACAAAAACGATGTATACATACATTATTTCAAGAATTTGCAACGAATGTGACATATTTTACATTATACTAAGACTTACCCACAGCTCTTGCTTCACCCGCTCCGCCTTGTTATTGAATTCCCTGCCGTCCCGGTCTACTGCATCGGGGGCGACGGTGTAGTGGTCGAAGGTGAAGGCTGGGCCCGTCACTCCGGCGTACTCCACAAGTCCAGGGAAGTGTTCCCTGCACAGCAGGCCGAGGATGCCATTGGGGGGCGACGATGACCCCCAGCATAATCCAAAACCATCCAAGACCTGTCCAAGTGATAAATAAAAAGTATTAGTTTATATTATGATTTTGAACACATAATATGAACAAGAATGAAGAACATAAAGTTACATACCTCTCCCCTTCCGACCGAATCAGCGGCCGTCTGTCCCAAAGTATGGGACGCTGAGGGAGACTCGTGGGGCCTCGCAGGTAGATGCTCCTCGAACTAGAGCCGTCTGAACCTGAGGCGTCCTGTTGCTGGTCGTCGTTGTCCAGCTGCTGGTCGTCGTCGTCCTGAGGCACCGCCTGCTGCTGTGCTGCCTGCTCTGCCTCGTCCTACTGCGCTACCTGCTCTGCCTCGTCCGACGTCCTATGCCTCCTCCCCCTCCTCCTACTCAGCCAACCGCCCACCATATTTGTCCAACAACCTGCAATTAAGAGTAAACAAATACGCACATATAAAAAGATGTATTTAAAAATAGGTGCGAAATAAAAAGTCATATAGCATTACATCGATTAAAAATAATCTTCATATGTGTCGGGGTTAGCCGGATCAAAACTCTCATCATCACTATCAAGCATTTCAATCTCAACACCATCGGAAGACGCAACCTCGTCATTAATGTCATTGCCTTCAAGAATTACTAAGTCATTATCATTTTGCACCTCATCATCCTCCTCATCAACAACCATTTCAATATCTACGTCCATTCTGATAGCTTCAGTTAAGTCTATCTCAAATCGCCCTTCTAGCCCATCTTCTTGGAAGAACTCTCCATCATATGTGTCCGGGTCTAAGTTGTAATCTTCATCGTTAGGAATAGGTAACCTTCCGTGCGGCGATACCTTATACACAACATCTCAACCCTTAAGATGTTCTTTCGTTTGACACGCATATGGGAGATAATACACTTGTGTGGCCTGTTGGGCCACGATATAGACATCATCTCCTGCTAAGGTGGAATCTTGTCGAATTTCGACTATCCCAAGATTAGAATGTGTCCGTCTCGTCACTTGAGGGTCAAACCAATGACATTTGAATATCACTGGAGTAAGAGATTTGGAACCATAAAAATTGAGCTCATATATTTCTTCGATTCGTCCAAAATAATCGACATTGTCAAGGCCCGGCGTAAAGACTCCAGAACACGTTGTTTTCCGTTTGGGCCGACTTTTGTCGTAGTGTGTTGTGCGAAAACGGTATCCATTGAAGTCATACCCAGAATATTTCTTGACCCTATAAGCAAAGCCATTGGCTACTTGTCTCAACTCGGCACTCATAGACGGATCTCTTTGGCCCTGCAAGTATTCGCAAGTTAAAAGACGCTAAATTGAGTTCAAAGACGTATCTCTTTTACAAACTAAGCACGTACCTTACGTTTGAACCAGGAAATGAAATCGGACAACCCATTTCTCGCACCCTTTCTAAGAAGAGCGTCATATTCCTGTGGAGTGGGGTCCCTTGATCGACGCCAGAATTCATGAAGAAATTGTTCCATGTATGGTGTCACCTCTTCAAGGTTGGTCAATACGTATAGCATGATATGCCGCCACTCTTCATGTGTCAGGGTCTTGGTGGTCGAGCCACTTGCGCTTCCGAGTTGGCCTCGAAATATGCTATGGTTCGATTCATTGTCGCTATCATTGTAACGTGGGGGTGGATTATGCACGCTCGGCAGTTTGTCACCATAATAAGTTGTTGTGAAGTTTGAGACCTCCTCTAGAATGTATGCCTCTGCAATGGAAGCCTCGATTTTGCATTTATTTCTACATTTCTTTCGAATAGTCTTTAGACATCTCTCGATTGGATAGCACCAACGTCCCTGCATGGGGCCCCCCATTCGTGCCTCATAGGGGAGATGAAGAATCAAATGCTGCATTGGATTGAAGAAGTCGGGTGGAAATATCTTCTCAAGCTTACATAGTAACACGGGGGCCAATCTTTGCAAGTCTGCAACCATGGTCCGAGATAACTCTTTTGCACAAAGCTGACGGAAGAAATAGCTCAACTCTGAAAGCGCTAGCCAGACATGCTCAGGGACATAGCCTCGAACCATCGCAGGAAGAATCCATTCAATCCATATGTGGAAGTCATGACTCTTCATCCCTAAGACTCGCATAGTAGATAAGTTCACCCCCTACTCAGGTTAGCTGCATACCCATCAGGGAACATCAACATCTTGATCCACTGAAGTACTTCCTTCCTCTGGGCCCTGCTTAGGACGAAATCGGCCTTAGGCCTTCTCCACGTCTTTCCGCCACTTGGCGGCTTCATCTCTAGTTTTGGTCTATCACATAACGCTGCCAGATCCACTATTGCCTTCACATTATCCTTTGACTTATCAGGAATGTCCATAATTGTTGCCCACAGTGCCTCGGCAACATTCTTTTCAGTGTGCATCACGTCAATGTTGTGTGGAAGGAGCAGGTCGTCATAATAGGGGAGCCGAGTCAAGCCAGACTTATGTGTCCACATATGTTGCTCACCATATCCCACAAAACCACCTTCTGTATTGGCCACGAGCCCATCTATCTGTTGACGAATTTCGGCCCCAGTCATCGTTGCAGGTGGGCGGTCTGTCACTACGACACCTTTCGTAAAGTTCTTGATGTCTATGCGGAATGGATGGTCAGCAGGAAGAAATTGTCGATGTTTATCGAAGGACGAATATTTGCCACCCTTTTTCAACCAAATGAACCTGAGAGCTTCCTTGTAAACTGGGCATGGGAACTTACCGTGAACACACCAGGCACAGAATAGCCCATACGCCGGTAAGTCATGCATGGAGTACTGGTACCAAACATGCATTCTGAAGTTTGTCTTCATAGCTCGGTCATACGTCCATACCCCTTCCTCCCAGGCACGTACCAATTCATCGATCAAAGGCTCCATGTACACGCCCATTTTGTTCCCCGGGTGTCCGGGAATTATCAACGACACGAATATATTCTGCCTTTGAAAGCACACACCAGGGGGGAGATTGATTGGGATAACAAACACGGGCCAACATGTGTATGGGGCAGCGCTCATTCCATAGGGATTGAACCCATCTGTGGCCAACGCAACACGTACATTACGAGCCTCTTCGGCTTTCTCATGGTGAATGTCATCAAAGTGTTTCCATGCTTCACCATCGGATGCGTGCACCATCTTGTCAGGATTGTATCGTTTTCCATTTTTGTTCCATGTCATCTGTTTCGCGGATTCCTCTGTCATGTAAAGATGCTGGATCCTCGGTATGAACGGAAGGTGCCGTAGGATTGTCAAGGGGATGTCGAGCTGCCTCTTCTGTCCATCACCAGAGTCTACCTCCATAAACCTAGACGAATTACACTTGGGACAGTACTTTGCCTCCGCGTATTCTTTCCTAAATAGCACGCAGCCCTTCGGACAAGCATGAATCTGCTCATACGTCATCTTGAGTGCACGAAGGAGTTTTTGTGCCTCGTACATGCTCTTTGGCAGAACGTGATCATCCGGAAGCAGACTCCCAATAACCGTCAACAAGCCATCGAATGCGTCTCTACTCATGCTGTACTGCGACTTGAACGCCATTACACGCCCAATGGCATCTAGTTGAGAAACCTTTGTCTGGTCGTGAAGGGGCTTCTGTGCCGCGTCGAACATGTCGTAGAACGCCTTTGCAGTCGGCTCTGGCTTGACATCCATACATCCTCCCGTGTACTGTGCCTCCTGATAGTCGTTCAACATATCCGCTACCCCCGCATCCGCGTCATAATCCTCGACACGTTGTCTCAACACCTCCTCTCTCGTATGATGCGCTTCACCATGAAATATCCACCGAGTATAGCCCGGCGTAAATCCATTCTTCCAAATATGTTCTACCATGGCCTTCTTTGGTTTTCTTTTCCGGTTGTCACATTTGCTGCACGGGCATGGGACTAGACTCGCTCCTTTAGCAGCTTCGCCATATGTCCGTTCCACGAAATCATCGGTCTTTCTAATCCATTCAGTGGTGACATCGTTCCTTCCTCTACGGCCCGCGTACATCCACTCACGGTCCTCCATCCTCTAACAGAAGCCTAGCAACAGAAAATTTAGGCAGCACCTCCCCTGCACGGGGAGGTTTCAAAATCCTGCAAATAAAACTATCAGCACGATGGCTGACATCCACGCATAATTCAACGGCACGATGGCCGGCAATCAACAATACTACATATTAACCTAATCATACACGTATATAATTAACTCAATATTAAAACTAATCATTTCATATAAATCATACACGTATAACATAAATCAAGCAATCACCTTAGAGGTTTCGTCGCGGGTGAGGCGACGGGGCGCGGGCGAGACGACGGGTCGCGGGCGAGGCGCCGGGCGGACGAGGGCACGGCGGGGAAACGGCGGGGGCACGACGAGGAGCGAGGCGGGGGCACGGCGGGGGAACGGCGGGGGCGGTGGGCGGGGGCACGGCGACGAGTGCGACGGGGGCACGGGCGAGGGCGAGGGGCTAGGCGAGGGGCACGACGGGCGCGGGCGAGGGCACGACAAGCGTGGGCACAACGGTGTGGTGCGGCCACGGGCACGGCGGCGCGGGTGCAGTGGGCGAGGGGCATGGCGGGCGCGGGCACAACGGCGGGCGAGAGGCACGGCGAGCGAGGGGCACGGCGGGCGCGACTGCGGGCACGGTGGCGACGGTGGGCGCGACTGCGGCGGCGCGGCGCGAGCGCGAGGGCACGGCGACGCGGGCTTACGGCGGCAGCGCGGGCGCGAGCTTACGGCGGCGGTGAGGGCGCGGCGACGGTGAGGGCGCGGCGGCGGCGGTAGAGAGTGAGTGAGAGAGAGAGTGAGGAAGAAGCGCTGCAGACGCTATGTACGCGCTCTTTGCCGAGTGCCCGTGATCTGGCACTCGGCAAAGTTTTTTTTAAAATTTTAAAATACACTTTGCCGAGTGCCACCCAGTTGGCACTCGGCAAAGCTGTCTTTGCCGAGTGTCATCTCTAGACACTCGGCAAAGTATATTTTTATTTTTTTAATTTTGTCTCCCAAACTTTTTGTGGTATGTTCCTACACTATGTAGACCTACATGTATCATTTGTGGACAATTATAACAGAGTTTTCAATCGTTAGTAGATTTAGTTCGTTTATTTGAATTTCTTCGGAAAATTCAGATTTGAACTGCAGGTCACTCGAAACTTGGAAAACCGTGCATGAAAAAATGATATTCATGTTTCTTAGCATAAGTTACGACCGATTCCAGAAGCGTACCGGAAACTTCGAGCAACATGCTCACTAAACATGGTCGTGAACTTGGCATCCACATGTTTAAAAATTGTATAAAACACAAACAAAGTCAGAAAATCATGAAACTTGTCCACGTGTCATGATATCATATGTACAGGCTGTGATAAAAATTTTAGAATGTTTGGAGAAAGTTGTGAGACACTATGTGTAGAAACCTAAGAGGACTACACATGAAATCATAGAGTTTCAATGTGGATCTTCTAGGTTTCTACACATAGTGTCTCACAACTTTCTCCAAACATTCTAAAATTTTTATCACAGCCTGTACATATGATATCATGACACGTGGATAAGTTTCATGATTTTCTGAATTTGTTTGTGTTTTATACAATTTTTAAACATGTGGATGCCAAGTTCACGGTCATGTTTAGTGAGCATGTTGCTCGAAGTTTCCGGTACGCTTCTGGAATCGATCGTAACTTATGCTAAGTAACATGAATATCATTTTTTCATGCACGGTTTTCCAAGTTTCGAGTGACCTGCAGTTCAAATGTGAATTTTCCGAAGAAATTCAAATAAACGAACTAAATCTACTAACGATTGAAAACTCTGTTATAATTTTCCACAAATGGTACATGTAGGTCTACATAGTGTAGGAACATACCACAAAAAGTTTGGGAGGCAAAATAAAAAAAATAAAAATATACTTTGCCGAGTGTCTAGAGATGACACTCGGCAAAGCCTCCTTTGCCGAGTGCCCAATATTTGGCACTCGGCAAAGAAGACTCTTTGCCGAGTGCCAACCGTTGGCTCTCGGCAAAGACTGACGGTCGTCAGCTTTGGGACGGCCGCTGACGGCTCTTTGCCGAGAGCCCCCTTTGTCGAGTGTTTGACACTCGGCAAACGTGCCTTTGCCGAGTGTGCTCCTGTGCCGAGTGTCCAGCACTCGATAAAGAGGCTCTTTGCCGAGAGCCTAACTTTACCGAGGGCGGCTCTCGGCAAAGCCTTCTTTGTCGAGTGCCCGACAAAAGGCACTCGGCAAAGAGGCCAACACTCAGCAAAGCCTCGGATTCCGGTAGTGATGCTCAGGTTAATTTGATGGGATCTAATAGGTTTCCCTAGTTTTGTTTACTCCACACCTTGCAAACAAATGAACTATTGGGTAGATTTGCTATTGCTCTACATAGTTTTGGGAATTAATGGTATAACTGAATTAAGATCATGTTCCATTAATATTGTTGGTTTAATTATTGTTCATGATAAGATTATTGTATTAATTGGAACGTGGAGAATCACCCGGGAAAACAGTGCTACCATAAGGGTGAAATGGGACACCTTGGCCAAGTAATTAGGAAAGTTAGGGAGAGATTACCTTACCTGTAAGAGGCAAGCGGGGAGTGTATCGCTACAGAGTATAGGGAGGTCCTCGGGTCGAACTATCCATAAAGCTTTTCGGACGAGAGATTCCTATGCTTCCTTCTTCCTGAATCCATAGCGGGTTTTCTCAAACTAGTGGAACTTTATAAGGCCTTGTAGTACTACCCTGTCTCGTCTCCTCGGTATAGATGAATGGGAAGTCGCGATCCCTTAGCAAATGGGTAACACGACTTGTGGGTAAAGATGTGCAACCTCTATAGAGTGTAGAACTGGTATATCAGCTGTGCTCACGGTCATGAGCGGCTCGGACACTCACATGATTAATCTATGGAATTAAACTTAATCTGTCATTTGCATTGCATTGTGGGATTATTATTAATTTTGATCTCTTACTTATTTGGGTTGGTATCTACTTATACTTAGTGACTGCTAATAAAACTTCGACCAACTTTAAAAGCAACGATTAGCTTTAACCATCTTCTTTGGTAAGCCTTACACTTCACATGAGCCCCCACCGTAAGTGAACTCATGCGCATTACTCCTCACAACTTGTTGAGTGATGAAAGTATGTGAGCTCACCCTTACTGTACTCACATCCCCCAAGGTCAAGAATAGGTACCGTCAAGGTGAGGAGCATGAAGGATGCCACAATGAGTTCGTGAGATGTCTAGGCCGTCGTCTCCCAATCAACTATGGTTGCAGAGGATCGTTGTTTTCGTATGATATAATTATTTAGCTATTTGGTATAGAACTCTTATTATATAGTAAAGATGTGACATTCGTTTCTGTACCATGAGTCATCATATGTGTGAGACTTGATCCTAGCACACATTTGATTTGCGTCGGGGTTTGCCCTTAAATCTAGGTGTAACAGCACCTGATGAGGACATCACTCCCATGGATTCAAACAACATTCCCCTAGTTGATGTTCAAGGTCTGATTACTCGCTCACGCGCAAGACAATTGAATTCGTAGGTGAGCTCGTTCCTATGTACTTATTCTTGTGCATTTGAGAATAGTGTGCTACCTAATGAATTAATTGTACTTAGGAATGAAGGAAAGGACCAGCAAGGACATGGTGAAGGACTTGGAGGCATGGAAGGCCAGCAAGGACGTTCGGATCAAGGTGGAGGTCCATAATCTGTCTTGGTGCTGCGACACAAGGACATGGTGAAGGACTTGGAGGCGTGGAAGGCCAGCAAGGACGTTCGGATCAAGGTGGAGGTCCATAATCTGTCTCGGTGATGCGACACCGTAACTTGGCCTTTGGGTCGTGTATCTTTATTGAGCCCATTAGGGCGCGTCCAGGGAGGGAGTCACGCTCCTAACCCTTATATAATCAGTAGCTGCCACCACATTAGGGCTCGGGTTTTGCTTAAGTCATTCTATCGAGAACAGTTCGCCGCTCGATCGGTTTGTGAGACCCCAACTTGTGAGCTTAATCATTCATCCGCAGTATTCCAGATTGTGTTCTTTCTTGTTCTTGCTTGTGTCTTTGATTCTCAGGCGGGAATTAGCCCTTGTGGAGAGATCAATCGCGCAGTGCACGATTGATAACTAGAGGAGAAGTGGTGCTGCGATTGCGGGGTTCTAGTCGTGTTGATTGGAAGCCAGATCGTCTGTGTGACATCTCCACCAAATCGATAGTTACCCCTACTGACGGAAGATCCATAACCCACGTCCCCATCATCACCCGAGGCCAACCCCGGATGGGAGACGCAGTCACGACTTGCCCAAGGCCAACCTCGGACAGGAGACACAATCACGGCTCGCCTGAGGCCAACCTCGGGCTGGAGACGCAGTCATGCTCGCTCGAGGCCAACCCTGGACTTACCCGAGGGCATCTCCGGTGATGCTCCAAAAGGTGCCCAACTCTGTCGACCAACTCTTCATGGCCCTAGGCGGGAGATGCGGTAATGACTCGCTTGAGGCCACCCTGGCAGGAGACGTAGTCACAACATGCCCAAGGCCAACCCCGGGCAGGAGACGGTCACGACTTGCCCAGTGAGAGATATAGTCACGACTCGCCCGAGGCCAACCCCGAGCAGGGGACACAGTCACGGCTCGCCCGAGGACAACCTCGGGCGAGAGACGTGGTCACGGCTCGCCTAAGGCCAATCTCGGACGAGAGACCCCAACTTGTGACCTTAATCATTCATCTGCAATATTCCAGATTGTGTTCTTTCTTGTTCTTGCTTGTGTCTTTGATTCTCAGGCAGGAATTAGCCCTCGTGGCGAGGTCAATCGCGTAGTGCACAGTTGATAACCAGAGGAGAAGTGCTGCTGCGATTGCGGGGTTCTAGTCGTGTTGATTGGAAGCCGGATCGTCTGTGTGACATCTCCACGAAATCGATAGTTACCCCTTCTGACGGAAGATCCATAACCCACGTCCCCATCAAGTGGTAATTAGAGGCTCAGGTATTACCGTCAGGATTACCCTAGTTTAGTTTATGTTTTTCTTCCTATAACTCTAGAAAATTGCCATACAAAAAAATTCCGCTGTCCTAGAACCCTTGTTTAGCCTTTGCAATTTCGTTTTCATTTTGGCTTTGTTCAGTTCGTGTCAGTGGTCGAGTCGTGTTGCTAGTTTAGGTTGTATCTTCGTCGTAGTTCAACTCCACCTTCGCCGCTATCCCATCCACCATTACCCAGATTACAAGTCGATCCACCCCATTAATCGACTTGCCCTAACCGCTGTGATTGCAGATAGGGAAGTTTTGCCCTAACCACCGCTTTCTAGTCGTGCCCCCAAAAACATAACTTAAGGTCCCTTCCTTAAACCGGGCATAACTTTTCGATCGGGTGTCCAAAAAATCTAAAATTTTTACAGGAGTTTGGCGACGCCATTCTGAGGCCAACCAAACTTGCCTACGACCTGTTTGGTTTCGATAAAATTGTCAAAAAAATCAGGAAAATAAAGAAAAAAATTGTCAAAGCTCTTGCACGCTTTTCAGAGAATTTCCTGATTTTCTGTAGACCACATCTGATCTCTGTTTTAGGTGAAACTTGGTGTAGCTCCTATTTTGTTGCTTATTGTGCTGAGAAAAATATCAAAAAATCATACAAAAAAAAACAAAATTACCTGTGATTCCTACTAGTGCATTTTTTGCCTCGCTAGTACAATATTTACGGTACTGTCATTCTACTAGTTCCATTGTTCTTTGTTCCAACTTGTTGTGCTACGGCTCGGATACATCTCTTAGCCAGCAATTGTGACTTGTGCTTTGGATATTTATTGAACTTCACTCATCTGCACTCGATTTTGTTCCACATTCACATACATATTGTGCATGTCCTACAGCTCCACATACTATATCTTCTGATCAATACAGATTTGACCTTGCAATCACAGTTTCACTACCTCTTGGTAAGTATCACGAACCAGCCTCCGATTGTACCATCCTTTGCTTTGTATTTCGTCAGACACTTGTAAGAGCTTGGTAAGATACAATAGAGTGTGTTCCTGTGTTCCACCTGAGAGGAGCGTGTAGTGAAATTATTAGGGATAACCTTCACCGTTTGTTTCCTGTTTTTGTGTTTCGATGGCAGGCGACGAAGAAGAAGCAAGGATCCCTATAGACTTTGATGAATGTGTTAGCCACCAAGATCTTGAGGCAAACAACAAGCTCCTGAAGGAGCAAATGGAGGAGACGGTCCACAAGTCAGTGCATGCTGCCTTCATTGACATGGACCTTGGCAAGACTTACAAGAGGCTGGATCGACGATTGTCCGAGATCATCGTCAAACTTGCTGTGTTGGAGACGCAACAACAAGCACCGCCACCACCACCTCCTCATCCACGTCTTCCCGATGATGTGGTGTTTGAACAGAAGGTAACTATGATGAAGCGGCCACTAGAGATTTGCGCCTACATCGCCGTCTTCATCAAAACATAGAAGGTATGCCACACCGCTAGCAAGGTAATAACAATCGTGCTCCTGATGATCCTTATGCTAAGATTAAATTTACTATACCATCTTTTTTGGGTCATTATGATGCTGAGGGATATCTTGATTGGGAGATGACGATAGAACAGAAATTTGCTGCCCACCTTGTACTTGAACGACATCAAGTTAGACAAGCCACTAGTGAATTTAAAGATTTTGCTATTGTCTGGTGGACTGGTCTAGTTGGGGATGGCAGAGCACCTACGACTTGGGAAGATCTTAAGGTAGCTATGCGCGATAGATTTGTTCCCCATCTTATCATAGAGAATTGCGTAAGAAATTTATGCGTTTAGAGCAAGGGGATAAATCTGTTCAAGATTATTATGCTGAGCTTCAGAACGGATTGCAGCGTTGTGGGATAGTAGAGGGACATGAGGACACTCTTTGTCGTTTTTATTCAGGTTTGCGGCGTGACATTCAGGACATTGTGGATTACAAAGAATTTAACACTGTCAACAAGTTGTTCTAGTTTGCTATGCTTGCAGAGAAGGAATTGCAGGGATGCCAACATCAACCTAGGGCTACTTTTGGCGCCTCCTCTACATCACGGACGCACACACCTACCTCGAGTCATACACCTTCGACCACTCCAGCGTCTACGCGACCTACCTCGACACCTACTGCACATGTTGGTAAACTTCCTTTGCAGGTACCCGCCAAGAAACAGAATTCACCAGCACCTGCAGCACCTTCCAGTAGTCGTTCTTCGGGTATTGTTTGCCACCGTTGTCATGGGATTGGTCACGTGAAGAAGGATTGCCTGAGTCAGCGAACATACATTGCTATGGATGATGGCTACATTAGTGCTTCCGACGGTGAGGATGACGATGATGATTCCAGTGATGTTGCTGCTAATGATGATGCCATGCTTGGCGTTGATGCTACGGTGAACCTTCGAAGCATCATGGTGCAGCGTGTTCTTAGTTCTCAGCCTGAATCATCAGAGAAGCAGCAACGCCATAATTTGTTCTAGACTTTCTTCGCCATCGAGAATCGGCGTGCACGTGTTATTATTGATGGTGGAAGCTGCAATAATTTGGTGAGTTTAGATTTGGTCAAGAAGCTTGGCCTGACCACACGTCCACGGCCACATCCATACCACATTCAGTGGATCAATGACTCAGGCAAGGTTAAGGTAACACACATGGTACGCGTGCATTTCTCCATTGGTATGTATTCTGATTATGCGGATTGCGATGTAGTACCTATGGAAGCTTGTTCTCTTTTGTTGGGTAGACCTTGGGAATATGATACTGATGCACGTCACCATGGTAAGAGTAATACATACACTTTTAGGCATAAAGATAAAAACATTACTTTGCTACCTTTGACTCTTGCTGAAATTGTACAAGCTGATAAAGATAGAGCTACAAGTACCCATAAGGAACCAACTAATGAGACAGAAATTCAGCAACAAATTAAATTGAAAGCTCCTGTCATGCTTGCTACTAAATCTGATCTTCTTGAAACTCATGCTACTGATGCTGGTTGCTATGCCTTGGTTTGCAAAGATGCTTTCTTTTCTATTGATGATATTCCTAGCACTTTGCCTGCTTCTGTGACTAACCTTTTGCAGCAGTTCCGAGATGTTTTTCCCTCTGAGTTACCTCCAGGACTTCCTCCCATTCGTGGGATTGAGCACCAGATTGATTTGATTCCTGGAGCAAGCTTGCCCAACCGTGCTGCATATCGAGCAAATCCTGAGGAGACTAAGGAGATTCAATGCCAAGTCCAAGACCTTTTGGACCGCGGGTATGTATGTGAGAGCCTTAGTCCTTGTTCTGTTCCTGTCATTTTGGTTCCAAAGAAAGATGGCAGTTGGCGCATGTGTGTAGATTGTAGAGCCATTAACAACATCACTATCCTATACCGTCATCCTATTCCTCGATTAGATGATATGCTTGATGAGTTAAGTGGTTCTAAAATATTTTCTAAGATTGATTTGCGCAGTGGATACCACCAAATTAGAAATAAATTAGGCGATGAATGGAAAACTGCTTTTAAAACCAAGTTCGGCTTGTATGAGTGGTTAGTGATGCCTTTTGGATTAACTAATGCCCCTAGTACTTTTATGCGTTTGATGAATGAGGTTTTGCGCCCATTTATTGGAAAATTTGTTGTGGTTTATTTTGATGATATCTTGATCTACAACACTTGTTTATCTGAACATCTTGACCATCTACGTGTTGTTTTTGATGCTCTACGCGTCGCACGCTTATTTGCTAACCTTGAGAAATGCACCTTTTGCACCGAACGAGTATCGTTTCTTGGCTATGTTGTCACTCCACAGGGTATTGAGGTTGATGAGGCCAAGGTGCATGCTATTAAGAGTTGGCCAACGCCATCGACGGTGACACAAGTGCGGAGTTTTCTTGGACTTGCAGTATTTTATCGTCATTTCGTGAAGGATTTCAGCACCATCGCTGCCCCATTACATGAGTTGACCAAGGGTGTTTCATTTAATTGGGGCAGTCACAAGAGGATTCTTTTGCTCTTTTAAAAGAGAAGCTTACTCACGTGCCACTACTCCAACTTCCTAACTTTGGTAAGACTTTTGAACTCGAATGTGATGCAAGTGGAGTTGGCATTGGTGCTGTTTTGATGCAAGGAGGTAAACTCGTTGCATATTTGAATGGCCCTGTTCTTAATTATTCCACTTATGATAAAGAATTATATGCTCTCATACGATCTTTGCAAATATGGAAACATTATTTGTGGTCTAAGGAATTTGTTATTCATTCTGATCATGAGTCACTTAAGCATCTTCGTAGTCAAACAAATCTGAACCGTAGACATGCTAAGTGGATAGAATTTCTTGAAACTTTTCCTTACATCATTAAACATAAAAAGGGGAATGATAATGTGATTGTCGATGCTTTGTCTAGACGCTATGCTATGTTGTCTCAACTTGATTGTCGTATTTTTGGACTTGAAACAATTAAGGGACAATATGCTTTTGATGATGATTTTAAAGAGGTTGCATTAAATTGTAAAGAGGGCCATACATGGAATAAATTTGTGCTAAATGATGGATACTTGTTTAGAGCTAACCGCCTATACATCCCAGTTGGTTCGGTTCATCTTTTGTTGTCGCAGGAAGCGCATGGTGGTGGTTTGATGGGTCACTTCGGTGCCAAGAAGACGGAGGTTGTGCTGTCCACACACTTCTTTTGGCCTCGAATGCGGCGTGATGTTGAGCGCTTTGTAGCAAGATGCACGACGTGTCAAAAAGCTAAGTCACGATTGAACCCACATGGTTTGTATATGCCTCTTCCTATTCCTTCAGTTCCGTGGGCGGATATTTCTATGGATTTTGTTTTGGGATTGCCTAGGACGAAGAGGAGGAGCGATAGTGTTTTCATTGTGGTTGATCGTTTTTCTAATATGGCACATGTTGGGGGCCTTCGGCTTCCGAAGGTCCTCAAAAATGTGATTTGACAATGTTTTCTAAGTATGCGAGCAGGTATCTTCGGGATCAGGTTGTGGATATACAGAAGCATGGTCAAAACGAAGCTTGACTGGGACGGCGATCACGACGAAGGATAAGATGATCACGAAGCTATGTGCAGAAGAGCTTCGGCATAACGGCGGGAAAGGGAAACCGACTTAAAGATGAAAAGCCAAATTAGACCTCGAAGAATTACTATAGAGTTATTGATAAATGTAAAGGGCATTAATGTAATTTTGCATGGGCTGCGACCCGTGCCTATAAATAGGTGAACAGTATTCCTGTACTGTTCACGCTGACTTGGCATTCACTTTTGTGTCACGTCTGTATCCTCATTCCTTCAAACCGAAGGTACATTTGTAATTTACCATTGTTTACATAAGTAATATAAATGGAAATAAATTAATAATAATGTTTATAGAAATTATGTTATTTTTTGTACTTTGTATGAATGTTCTCTATTTTTTATCATGATCACAAAGATATGTCCTTCATGACCTTCGTCCTAGATTCATTATGTCCGAAGGGAAATAATGATCTGAAGGACGAAGGGCTTTGATATTTAACATTTTATGTTGCCTTGTTCTTAATTCATAGCTTGAGAACAAGTCCCCAATAGCACATTTTATACCTTGTCACAAAACGGATGATGCCATTCATATTGCTAACCTCTTTTTCAAAGATATTGTTCGTTTGCATGGTATGCCTTCTACTATTGTTTCAGATCGTGATGTAAAATTCTTGAGTCATTTTTGGCGTACTCTATGGAACAAATTGGGAACAAAATTGCTGTTTTCTACTACTTGTCATCCCCAAACTGATGGACAAACGAAAGTTATGAATAGAACATTGTCTACAATGCTGCGAGCAATATTGAAGAAAAACTTGAAAATGTGGGAAGAGTGTTTGCCGCATGTGGAGTTTGCATATAATCGGGCGGAACACTCCACCACCAAGGTAAGTCCTTTTCAGGTAGTGTATGGCTTTAACCCTCGTGCTCCTATTGATCTTTTGCCTCTACCTACTATCGAGCAAGTACATAGTGATGCTAAGGAGTGTACTGACTTTATTTTGAAACTTCATGCTTCAACTAAAGCTAACATTGAAAAGATGACTGAAAATATAGAATTGCTGGTAGTCAACATAGAAAACTAGTTAAGCTTGAAGTGGGTGATTTAGTGTGGTTGCACTTGAGAAAAGATAGATTTCCAGCGTTAAGAAAGTCTAAATTGATGCCACGTGCTGCTGGTCCATATAAGATTTTGGAGAAAATAAATGATAATGCATATAAACTTGAGTTGCCTCCCGAGTTCCGGGTTAGTTCTACATTTAACATTGCAGATTTGAAACCGTATTTGGGGGAAGAGGATGAGCTTGAGTCGAGGACGACTCCACTTAAAGAGGGGGAGGATGATGAGGACATCACTCCCATGGATTCAAACAACACTACCCTAGTTAATGTTCAAGGTCCGATTACTCGCTCACATGCAAGACAATTGAATTCGCAGATGAGCTCATTCATATGTACTTATTCTTGTGCATTTGAGAATAGTGTGCTACCTAATGAATTAATTGTACTTAGGAATGAAGGAAAGGACCAGCAAGGACATGGTGAAGGACTTGGAGGCGTGGAAGGCCAGCAAGGATGTTCGGATCAAGGTGGAGGTCCATAATCTGTCTCGGTGCTGCGACACCAGGACATGATGAAGGACTTGGAGGCGTGGAAGGCCAGCAAGGACGTTCGAATCAAGGTGGAGGTCCATAATCTGTCTCGGTGCTACGACACCGTAACTTGGCCTTTGGGCCGTGTATCTTTGTTGAGCCCATTAGGGCGCGTCCAGGGAGGGAGTCACGCTCCTAACCCTTATATAATCAGTAGCCGTCACCACATTAGGGCTCGGGTTTTGCTTAAGTCATTCTGTCGAGAACAGTTCGCCGCTCGATCGGTTTGTGAGACCCCAACTTGTGAGCTTAATCATTCATCCGCAATATTCCAGATTGTGTTCTTTCTTGTTCTTGCTTGTGTCTTCGATTCTCAGGCAGGAATTAGCCCTCGTGGTGAGGTCAATCGCGCAGTGCACAGTTGATAACTAGAGGAGAAGTGGTGCTGCGATTGTGGGGTTCCAGTCGTGTTGATTGGAAGTCGGATCGTCTGTGTGACATCTCCACCAAATCGATAGTTACCCCTCCTGACGGAAGATCCATAACCCACGTCCCCATCATCACCCGAGGCCAACCCCGAACGGGAGACGCAGTCATGACTTGCCCAAGGCCAACCTCGGACAGGAGACACAGTCACGGCTCGCTTGAGGCCAACCTCGGGCTGGAGATGCAGTCATGCTTGCTCGAGGCCAACCCTGGACTTACCCGAGGGCATCTCCGGTGATGCTCCGAAAGGTGCCCAACTATGTCGACCAACTCTGCATTGCCCTAGGCGGGAGATGCGGTCATGACTCGCTTGAGGCCACCCCAGGCAGGAGACGTAGTCACAACTTGCCCAAGGCCAACCCCGGGCAGGAGACGGTCATGACTTGCCCAGCGAGAGATATAGTCACAACTCGCCCGAGGCCAACCCCGAGCGGGGGACACAGTCACGGCTCGCCCGAGGACAACCTCGGGCGAGAGACGCAGTCACGGCTCGCATGAGGCCAATCTCGGGCGAGAGACGCAGCCACGACTCACTTGAGGACAACCCCAAGCGGGAGACGCAGTCACAACTCGTCCGAGGACAACCTCGGGCGGGAGACACAGTCACGACTCACCCGAGGCCAACCTCGATCGGGAGACGCAGTCATGCCGCGCTCGAGGCCAACCTCGGGCGGGACACATAATCACGGCTCATCCAAGGCCAACCCTGAACAAGCAACACATTTTTGAGTTGCACGAGGGCATCTCAGACGATGCTCCAGAAGGTGCCCAACTCCGGCGACCAACTCTGCAAGGCCTCAGGCGAGAGACGCAGTCATGACTCGCCCGAGGCCAACCTCGGCGCGGGATACACAGTCACGGCTCGCCCGAGGCCAACCTCGGGTAGGAGATGCAGTCACGTCTCGCTCGAGGCCAACCCTAGACAAGCAGCGCATTTTCGACTCGCCCGAGGGCATCTTGGGCGATGCTCCAGAAAATGCCCAACTCCGCCGACCAACTTTGCAAGGCCCAGAGTAGGAGATGCAGTCAGGACTCACCCGAGGCTACCCCGGGTGGGAGACGTTGTCACGACTCACCCGCGGCCACCCCAGGTGGGAGACGCAGTCACAACTTGCCCGAGGCCAACCCCGGGCAGGATACGCAGTCATGACTCGCCCGAGGCCAACCTCGGGTTGGAGACGCAATCACGACCCACTCGAGGCCAACCTCGGGCGGGAGATGCAGTCATGACTCGCTCGGCGGGAGATGCAGTCACGACTCGCCCGAGACCAACCCCGGGCGGGAGACACAGTCACGACTCACCGGAGGCCAACCTCGGGTAGGAGATCCAGTCACGACTCGCCAGAGGCCCGAGGCCAACCACGGGCAGGAAATGCAGTCACGACTCGCCCGAGGCCAACAGTAGCAGTACATGGAGTTGGTTTACGATATTGATAATGTTTGACTCACAAATTTTGTATATCATAGTAATGTTTGTCGTTCTGTATATAGGTTTCATATAAATTTTTTACTCCCGTGACCCGTCACAACGTACAGTCACGTACCTAGTTAAACCTTATTACTGTAGAGCCGAGTATTCCATTTTTCACAGACAGTGCACATTCTTATCAGTTTCGATTATGATGCTGGATACTGTTCATAAAGGGTAATGAGTGGACTATTCTACTTCCTTCCTATATAAGTATACTTGTTGGCTTAAGAAAAACAAATATATGCATAACTCTAGATGTTATTAGTAAAATTCTTAGTGTCTGCGACTCTGCGTCTGAAGTAGTACCAACTTGTCTTCTTTTTCCATTGGTTCTCTGCCATTTGGATGAAGCTGACCATAAGCCTCATTTGAAACAGCAAATTGCGTCATTCTTTATGATGCAATAAATTCTTCTCATAGCTATGCAACTGGTGGCACATATGTCGGTGAATTCTGGTATAACTTGTAGGCCTGATTTACTGATGTCCATAGTATATAGACAACTACATTTCAGAAGGAACCTATGCTTTTAGCTACTTTTCGAGACCGATCCAAAGCGTTTAGCTTGGACTCTGAGTACTGAGAATGAGGAATCCTGCGCTACCTACAACATGCATGCTTAAGGTTGACAAGCATCAAACCGCCTAAAACATAGATGTTTAGACATGCGTCATATGCAGCCTATGTGCAGATTTCTCACAAACTAGTCACATGAACATAGGAAATAGCATATGCAGATTACTACGGAAGACATTGATAAATGGTGTCTTAAGCATTCATGGGGGAACAGATCCTAGTGTGATGATTTACATGCTACCCTAGGCCGCTAGGCACTCTTCAGCTTGTGAGCTATCTTTCTTGGCGATCAAACTACGATTCATTCTATTGTTGTTAGAGCACCTCCAACAACCTGTCTTATAAAAATGTTCTATAATTTAAAAATAAGTATATTTTATAAGATTTAGGACACTAACAAAATATTTTGCTCCAACAGTAGAGCCCTACATTTAAATTTGAGTCATCAATTTAAGGCATGGTTGGAAATACTCTTATGGGACAGGTAATATAAAAAATCGTAACATCTATATGTGCCGACATGATGTTATTATTCCAAAGTAATTGCTATGCTTGATTTCAATCAACTGTTTCTCTCATTTTGATTCCATAAACTTGGAATTGATGTGATGTTTCCCTCAAGCTTGGGACCAAACCATCATGCTTCTTGGTGAGTGGTGATAGGGCATGAATTACTTGCGGTGACGAAGATTCAAAAGGTCTGAAGAGTTTTTCTAAGAATCTGGATTCATGGATAATCTATCTGTCCCGAGAATTTGAATATCGCGAAGTTTACGTGTGGAGGAAGATGAAAGGGTCTATAGGCTTTAGGGTTTAGGAAGTGGCAGATTCCTCCTGCCGCGATGACTCAACGGATTATCTGTTCGTGTTGATTTGCGCGATTTTCACAAAAGCGATTCTCATAGAAACACACTGAGAAGTGAAGTATTTAACAGCCAGAAGCCGATTCTTACATCCAGAATCCAGCTAAAGGCCGATCCAAACAAGCCCTTTGCTTTTGGCAAACTGACCCATTAAGGCAGTAGCACCCAATTAGCTTCATTGCAAAGGGAATGCCCGGGAACTTCCTCATTGGCCATTGTACAGGGACGAATTCTACACGGTTTATGCTAGAGAAATAGGCATTTTCAGTTTTAATTTAATCTAGAAAACCAGAATGATGTATATGACGACATGTATGTGTGTATGTGTGTATCACTACTCATATAACCAGTAAACAGCAGTAAAACATGCACAAATATGAAGAATAGAGTGTACCCCGCAGAGAGACCGATGCTCAAGACATCAGTGGCTCCATTCAAACGAGACATCTCGTGTGTATGTTCGATATAGTCGTATGTAGTCGATGCAGGCAGATATACGCAGTGCAGTCCCACAAACAGCACCGACGACGAAAAACCGGATCAGCATTGGTCGGGCGGACGGAGCGAGTAGACGCGAGTACGCTCCCCAAAAACTTGATCGCCCGCACACCCGTGCAAGTGTAGCTCTGCGGAAGGCAATTTCGGAGACCTGCTCTCCCACTCTGTGCTCGCAGAAGGTGGGACGGAAATGGGCGGTGTGCAACTCGTCTGAGAATCTATTCATGTGTATCCAGAAGCAGCCTCACCTCCTCTGTATTTATACACGCACAGAGCGAAGCGAACAGATAGTAACGGATGACAGTAATGGACGATCATCACTGCAGGCAAAATGTGCAACTGTTAGGAAGGAATATTCGGACCAAGGTTCGATCTACCACGGCCCGGCTCGGCCAGCGGCGCGCGCGCGTGTGGCAGTCCTTCATCCTTTTCTCAACCTCTCAATAGATACACCAATGGTCCACCTATTTAAGTTGATTGATTTGTCCCTTGAACTTTTGGTATGGTACTAAATTATTAGTACACTGTAGCATTAAAGTGAGCCTTTAGCATTGATTATTATTGAATATTAATTTGGGCCAGACCCACATTAATCCAACAATCCCCACCAAATGCTAAGTCACACTAAAATGCTCTCATCATCTCAAACGTTTGATATACTGGTGTTTCGATGGAGACTGTTAAGTTGAACATCCACCTAGAACCTAGACTACACTTAACCTCAACTGCACAATGAACTAGGCCTTGAATTGGCAGTTTTGCGTGGAATAAGTTTCACCCAAACTTTTTACCAGTACTATATTGCCGAGCGCATCCCCTCTGGTTGGAGCATATAAGTCAAACTCCATAGCCTTTCATGGGTATCTAGAGACCACCCAGATCTCATAAACTGTGACTAGCAGTTAACCCATATAGGTATGTTCCTCTAAAGATGTTCTATAGGACAACATCTTTGCTTCACAAAGCCACTTGGAATAGATTAAGGTGTAAACACCAACCTACCTTACAGTAAGAAAAGATGTGCATCTGAAATGAACCTTATTAAGGGTCTTTCCTCTCAGTCTACCACTAGCTTGTTTCACCATTCTAATTCACGGGATCTCCGATCACATAGAACATGTTACCACTATGATAAACTTTAGGTGGGTCTCAGGCTCATCTCACTTGATGCACTATCTATCACACTACGTGATAGCCCATTAGTAAATTGATCTGCCAGATTTTTAGACGTATGGACATAGTCCAACGCTATTACTCTAGAGTTTCTCAATTTCCTGACATATTTCAAACACCTCTTTATGTGCCTTGTCGACTTCATATTATCCTTAGAACTGTTTATCTTGATTATCACAGTCTGATTATCACAGTTCATAGAAATAGTCGGCACAAGTTTTTCAACCACCGGTAAATCCATAAGGAGTTCACGAAGCTACCCAGCCTGTATCTAATGTTGAGTTCTACTTCCATAGTCGACCTTGTTAGAATGGTCTGCTTACAAGACTTCCATGAAACAGCGCCACCTCCAAGTAAAAACACATATCCACTTGTGGCACATATCTCATCAGCATCCGATATCCAATTTGCATCACAATAACCCTCCAGTACTGTTGGGTACCCGGTATAATGGATGCCTAAACTCATAGTACCTTTTAGATAGCGCAGAACTCTCTCAAGAGCATGCCAGTGATCATCTCTCGGATTTGAAACAAACCGGCTAAGTTTGCTCACACCAAACGAGATGTCAGGCCTCGTAGCGCTAGCTAAGTACATGAGTGAACCAATTATTTGGGAATATCTCAATTGATCCCTGGATATCCTTTGATTTTTATTCAATGGATTACTAGGATCATAAGGTGTTGGAGTAGGTTCACATTCGCTATAACCAAAGCGACTCAACCTTTTCCATATGATGGGATTGCACAAGTGTTATCCCACCATTGCTTTCTCTCAGTAGCTTAATTTTAAGAATAACACAGCTTCTCCCAAATCTTTTATTTAAAAATTATTAGATAGAAAGTCTTTTATCTCTTTAATCATATCAAGACTCGTCCCCAAGATTAGAATGTCATCAACATACAGGCATAAAATTACTCCCTCGCCCCCACCATACCGACAATATACACATTTGTCTGCTTCGTTCACAACAAAGTCGACAGATGTCAAAGTTCTATCGAACTTTTCATGACATTGCTTAGGTGCTTGTTTTAGGCCATATAAAGATTTCAATAATTTACACACCATGCCTTCTTGACCGTTTTCTACAAACCCAGCTGGCTGCTCCATGTAGATTTCCTCATCTAGCTCTCCATTTAGGAATGTTGTCTTAACATCCATTTGATGGAATAGAAGACCATGAGAGGCAACCAAAGAAAGTAGCACACGAATTGTGGTCAATCGAGCCACAGGTGAATAAGTATCAAAGAAATCCTCACCTTCCTTCTATGAATAGCCTTTAATTAAAAGTCTCGTCTTGTACCTTTCAATAGTATCATCAGGCCTAAGCTTTTTCTTGAACACCCATTTACTCCCAATGGGCTTACACCTATAAGGACGCTAAACGACCTGCCAAGTTGCATTAGACATAATAGAATCCATCTCACTCCTTATTGCTTCATTCCAAAAGTCAGCATCAGGAGAGGAATATGCCTCTTCAATGGTACTTGGTCTGTCATCCACAAGATATATAATGTAATCATCACCAAAGGACTTTGCAATCCTTGGTCTCTTACTCTTTCGAGTTGATACATTGTCATCTTGCACAAGATTATGTATATGGGATTTCTCAGCGTGTTCTACCGGAATAAAATGCTCATGGGGTATCAATGGTTCATCATTAGACGTATCATGTGTAGCTTTCATGGGAAATTTGTCCTAAAAACATAGCATATCTGGAATTCATAATAGTACCAACCAACATGTCCGGTACTCTAGAGTTTATAATTAAGAACCTATACCCAGTGTTGTGGAAAGCATATCCAAGGAAAACACAATCAACAATTTTCGGTCCTAATTTGCGCTTCTTGTTAATTGGCACATTCACTTTAGCCAAACAACCCCAGGTGCGCAAATAGGAGATATTTAATTTTCTCTTTTCTCATTCCTCGAATGGTGTGATTTCTTTGTTCTTTGTGGGAACTTTATTCAGGACATGACATGCCGTCAAGATCATCTCACCCCACCATTCCTTATATAGTACCAAAGTCTCTAACATGGCATTAACCAAATCAGTTAGAGCACGGTTCTTTCTTTCAGCAACCCCATTGGATTGTGGTGAGTATGGCGGTGTCCTCTCATGAATAATACCATGTTCCACACAAAAATCAGAAAAATCACCTGAAAAATATTGTCCACCACGATCAGATCTTAACCGTTTAATTTTCCTCTCGAGTTGTTTTTCAACTTCGCTTTGTAGGTCTTAAAATAATGCAAAGCTTTGTCTTTTGATTTTAAGAGATACACATAACAGAATCTAGTAGAATCATCGATAAAAGTAATAAAATATCATTTGCCTTCTTTAGTCAATATTCTGTTCATCTCACATAAATCGGAATGTATTAAGTCTAGTGGTGCCAAGTTCCTCGCCTCCGCAGCCTTATGAGGCTTGCAAGGTTGCTTATATTGCACGCACACCTGGCACTTAGAACCTTTGACTAAATCAAATTTTGGAATTAAATTTAAATTTGCTAACCACGAGACACAACCAAAATTGATGTGACAAAGTCGTGAGTGCCAAATATACGACTCATTCGAAATAAAATTGTTCACAGACTTATTACACACATCATACAAAAATAAGTGGAACAAGTCTCCACTGTCAGAGCCTTTTCCAACAAATATCCCATACTTCGACAGTATGCATTTATTAGATTCGAACACAAGTTTATAGTCATCTCGACATAAAAGTGAGCCACTAACAAGATTTTTTTATGGAGGGAACATGTTGCACGTTCTTCAATAGCATCGTATTTTCCAAAGTAAACTTCAGAATGATTGTATCAACACCAAGAACACGCGTATGTGATCTGTTCTCCATCAGCAAGGCTCTACCCCCTTTGCACTAATAAGAAGAAAACAAAGAAATATCAGCACACACATGAATGTTAGCATCAGTGTCAGCCTACCACTCAGGGGATTGACACACTGAAAGAACAGTAGGTAAAAGATTAACATACCCCGATGTTCCTTCTGCGGTCTCGCTAACAACCATGTTTACTATTTTATTCTCTTGAGCTGGTTTTTTCTCTTGCTTAAATTTGCGGTCTGGACAAGCGCTTGCCCAGTGATCAGTACTCCCACAAACAAAGCAACCAGCTCCTTTGTTCTTCTTTTTCAACGAGGCTGCCTGCTTGGGCTTCGTGGCATTCTGTTGCTTGTTCTTCTTATGTGACACACTGAAGTTCTTTTGTACCATATTGGCACTAGAAGTCTCAACTCCTTTTCCACTAGTGTCTTTTTCTCTCGCTCTCTCCTCAACATCAAGAGAACCAATAAGCTCAATCACACTAAACTCTTGTCTCTTATGTTTTAGAGTGGTAGTAAAATCCATCCAAGAAGGTGGCAACTTAGCAATAATACCGCTAGCTAAGAACTTGTTAGGCAAGACACATGGGAATTGTTCAAGTTCTTTAGCCAGTGCCTGTATTTCATGAGCCTGTTGAACTACAGGACGATTTTTCACCATCTTGTAGTCAAACAGCTGCTCCATGATGTACAGCCTGCTACTAGCATCAGAAACACCGAACTTCTCATCTAATGCATCCCATAAATCTTTTGCAGATGTGCACGTTAGATAAGAATCAACATACTTGTTGGCAAGAGCGCCAATCACGGTGCCTCGAAACAGGTTATCAGCAACGTCGAACATTCTCTCCTCTTCAGGAGTGAACTGTTCGGGTTTCCCTGTGCGGCGTGATAGCAGTTCATTGCAGTCAACCACAGTATCATCTTACTACGCCACCTCTTGTAAAATGTCCATCAAAAGGTTCACTTGGTGTTAACGCAGCAACAAAACCACTAACAGAAAAATGCCTAATATCAGGTTTTTGGATTGTTAGAGAAATAGACGTTTTCAGTTTTAATTTAACCAGAAAACCAGAGTGATGTATGTGACGACATGTATGTGCATGTGTGTATCAATAATCATATAAGCAGTAAATAACAGTAAAACATGCACAAATACGAAGAACAGAGTGTACCCCACGGAGGGACTGATGCTTAAGGCATCAGTGACTCCATTCATACGAGACATCTTGTGTGTATGTTCGTTGTAGTTGTACACAGTTGATGCAGGCAGATGTACGCAGTGCAGTCCCACGAACGGTGCCGACGACGAAGAACTGGATCAGCGTTGGTCGGGCGGACGGAGTGAGCAGTCGCGAGTACACTCCCCAAAAACATGATCGCCCGCACAGCCGTGCAAGTGTAGCTCTACGGACGATTATTTCAGAGGCCTTCTCTCTCACTCTCTCTGTGCTTGTAGGTGGGACGAGAATGGACGGTGTGCAACTCGTCTGAGAATCTGTTCACGTGTGTCCAGAAGCAACCTCACCTCCTCTGTATTTGTACACGCGCAGAGGGAGGCAAACGGACAATAACGGTCGTCATTAGAGCTACTGTTACAGTCAGCCAGAAACTGACGCCATTAGAGACGTCCGTTACTAGACATAACACAGGAAAATGTTAAATCACACTAAAATGCTCTCATCATCTCAAACGTTTGATATACTTGTATTTCGATGGAGACTGTTAAGTTGAACATCCACCTAGAACCTATACTACACTTAACCACAACTGCACAATGGACTAGGCCTTGAATTGGTAGAAGTTGCGCATAACATAGGAAACGGACAGTAACGGTGACAGTAATGGACGGTCATCACTCTAGGCAAAATATACAATTCTTAGGAAGAAATATTCAGACCAAGGTCTGATCTACCACGGCCACGGCCCGAGCGGCGCGCGCATGTGGCAGTCGTTCATCATTTTCTTAAGTTTTCAATAGATGTACCAATGGTCCATGTATTTAAGTTGATTGATTTGTCTCTTAAACTTTTGGTATGGTACTAAAATATTAGTATACTGTACCATTAAAGTGGTCCTTTAACATTGACAATTATTGAATATTAATTTAGGTCAGACCTACATTAATCCAACAGTTTACTTCAACATGGGGTCCTGAAATTTACACTTCTTGTAGAAATAATACAGAATGCGTATCTCTCTCATATATTCACTTATGCAGTACCAAGCAGTTCATACCCCTGTTTATTCGACCATTTGATTAGTGCTCTGTCGTGTCTCCTAAATCCCGGCCCCGTGGTTGATGCCGAGCATTGCAATTGTTTTCGTCAGGCAGTTGCATACTACAGTATTATTGTATACGTAGGGCGTGTTTGGGAGTAGAGTTTTCTAGTACCGCAGTATTTTAATACTATGGTATACAGTATGTTACGACATAATACTATGGTTTCAGCAAAACCAGAGTAAAATCAAAGTATTTCTTGATACATAGCGCTGTTTGGTAGCATAATTTTTGGCTAGAGACAAGTTCAATTTCAAATACTAACTACAACTTTGTCACGGCCTCACGGACTGCACTTCAAACCATATCGCTACAACCATTTGCAAACAAAAAAAATTGGTTCCAGCGAATATAATTTTTTAGCGAATACACAATCTGATATTATTCAATGCGTTTATTTTTTTGCATCTGCTATTGCTGCTAATAAGACAGTTGGTTAATGAGACAAAAGAACAGTAAACACATGCCGTGATGAGAAAAAAATGAGCGTCAGCGCATGCAGAACATGAAACTTTGGTCTTGAGCTGTGTATGGAATACTCCAGAATTACCACGGTTTTGACAAAACCACGGTATTGAAAACTCTGTTTTTCACTTATCTCCCAAACAGCTTTTGGTCTAGAATACTAGAGTATTAATGAATACTATGGTATTTCTTAAAAACCATAGAAAAACTCCACTTCCAAACAGGCCTGTATACACTATAATGGCAGCTCAGTTCTATAGTATACTGAACGGAGCAGTTCAGTTCTATAGTATACTGAACGGGGCAGTTAACAGCAGCTAGGTCCATAAAATACGCCCGGGATGGGAGGACGACAAAGCTGAGATCCTATCCGTTCTCCCATAAACAACCAAGGAATCTCACGGTGATCAGACTTCTCTATCATTGCCTGCATTCTTTTATATCATCGCAGCTGAACACCCGGCAGAAGAGTTGCTCAATGTTCCCATCAAGCCTGAAGGGACCCACAAATTGAGGGAGGAAAACATTTCATGCCCAGCAGAAGAATACTATTTCGTACAAATCATTATCTTCTTTGCAAGTGGCGATCATACAAAAAACAAGTTGCTTAGACTTGTTCCAATTCTTTGCAGGTGACAATCATACAAAAACAAGTTAGGCGTGTTGCAATCACATGCGGAAAGGCGAGCTGCATGTTCCCGTTGTACGCACGCTGGAAAGAGATTGCAGAATATGAAACGCCTTGCTTGAGAATTCAGGTCACCTAGTGTCAACATTCACCAGGAAATTGTGCTTGTGTAGGTTGTAGCTAATCCAGATTCAGCATACTCAAACACCAAGCTGTGTCCTGATACAAAATCACAGCTCTGAAATAAAAGAAGATTTTTGAAATCAAGTGTTCATCAACAAAAAAATGAAATGAAGTGTTCATCAACAAGAATTCCACTTTATTGCACCCTTGACTCTACACGAGCAGCAGAGGTTGCTTCCTCCTACGAGGAGCAAGATCAGTTGATTGGTCAATAACTTCACATATGAACAATTACTTGAACATAACATAAGGGTATAGTAGAGCAGTGGCCTGAAAACACTATGACAACCTCTCAGCCTCTAGCATCTGGCCCTCTGAATGAAATAATGAATCGTATGCAAAGCGTTTAACTGAATGTGATATGTTGCTGGGACATCACAAGAACATACTTTTTAAAAAATATATGGGGCAGACAATTGCTGATTACTATTACTAATTGGAATGTAACACGCTTGAGACAGCAATACATTACAGAGCTACCTAAATGGGAATACCACAATACCGACCGAAACCACCATGAATAACTGAATTAAGCTTACACGACATAGCCAACACGGGAAACCATTTTGATGAAATTCTTGCGGCTGCCTGGATGCTGTGTGCATCACAGTATTGAACCTCACGGGACGCAGCAGCAGACAAGAATGGCAAGTTTCAATGATAACGCAGCAAAGACAGCATGTTGAATTCTTGCAGATTGCAACCATTTCGCTCCCCCAATGCCCGCCTCAGATCTTGTCGAGCTTCTCCGCCCTCACCACAGGATTGGCCTTGGCAATCGCGTCCCTTGCTGCAGTCCGATAGTCGAACTGACAGTCATGTTTGTCGGAGTAGCGGTGCACCGAACAGTACATGTTCCCGCATCGGCAGCTAAATCCCGTCAGCCCAACACGCTTCCTGCAGGCCGCGCACCGGTCTGGGCCTTCCTTGGCCTTGGGGATTACAGCAGCAGCCTCGCTGGTTTCAGCTACAAGCATGGGCTGCACAACAATAGTCTTCTGCTCAACTTGAGGAACTGCCACATTTACAGATGCAGCAATTACAGGTCCTTTCCCGCCGTCACCGCCATTGACAATGCTATCGATGGAGGAGGCAGCCAGCTGGGCCTGCTCCTGCTTCGTTATCATCTCCTTGTGGCACTTGGAGCACATGTTCATCGTCGCAGCACTGCCGAAGAAGCCGCAGTTATTGATGCATAGGATTGGGCCCTCCGGCTGCTGGCAGCCCGCCTCCTTGTGTTCCATCACTGACTATAAGCTGCACATTAAACATTCAATGCCGTCTTAGCAAGAATGGATCGTGGTAGACGGAACAAGACCCTAATTTTTAGGAAGAGAAGTCACTGTCGCAAAATATGTTGCGCAAATACAGCTCAACCCATCCTTTTAAACGAATCAGGGTAATATAATCAAATCCGAATCTCTACAAAACAAGGGAAAAAAGATTCTCAGGGATGTAAATCGAGAACAACGTGCATCAAATCTGCTATACACTTTTTGAGAAATCAGGCAAATCAGGGATGTTAATTTAACGAATCCACCGTTCTCAACCAGATGCACACGATTTCCACCATGATAGAGCATTTAAATCACTAGCTACTAACAGTGCTATAAACTTTTTGAGAAATCAGGCAAAATGGAACGACAAATCTAATGATTTTAAACAAGACAAAGTGATAAACAACCATTGTACAGTTTTTAAAACTTTAAAAATAAGAAAGAGAAGAAACGCGTTTTCTTTTCCCCACACAGAAGAACCGAGAGAAACCACCAACCGAAGTGCGAAGGCCAAATCAACCCACGAACATGCGAGTCCCCGAAATCCCCGTATCCAACGAATCAACACCACCGCAACCTCTTGCCCCCACCCCGTCAATAAAACCGCACCAATCGATCCCGGGACGCCGAATCGGGCCCCAACAGGCATAGATCAAGCCTTCTCTAACAAATCCAACATGAAAAAACAAGAATGAGATGGGGAGCAGAGGAAACCCTAACCCTGAGCGAGGCGGAAGCGGAGGAGGCGTGCGTGGATTGGAATCGCGAGGAGGAGCTTGGAAATGGGGACGTCGTCGGGCCACGGATGGTGGGGGAGCCCGATAAAAAAGGTAGAGCCTACGGGAAGTTACTAGCCTGCCCCTAGTGTTTCGAATTATTTGCGGTTGGTGGCGTGGAATGGTCTTGGAGAGGTGGGGTGGGCGCCGTCCGATCGCGGCAGGGAGGACTGATGGACGCATGGAATGAATGCGGCTGTGGTTTTTCAGTGAGATCCCTGCTGGTTGCTTGTTTACCGGAAAATATCCGTAGTTTTTTTCTTTCTTTCTTGATGGGGAAGAAGAAGCATGATGTCCTTTTCCTTTCTATTAGATGGTGTGAAACCGGTTGCTTATCTGTAACACTGTTATATAATACATCAACTACTCGATTACCCGTGCGTTGTGATAGCTCACAACAATATCCACATAAATTATCTACCAAAAAATTAGCTTTTTTATTAATTGTCTCCGCTCTTCGCATAATATTTTTTATAAATGCACGGGTATCATAGGCAGCAAATCAGAGACCCTCATCCCTCGTCTCCCCCACTTTCAATGTTTCGTAGAGCAGTAGGGAAAGGGAAGAGGCGGACATACATGTTCATTGCCGGAGAAGAACACAACGAAGACCTAGGCATTTGAAGCCTGCACGGAGCAGCTCCAAACCGAGAGGCACCCGCACCAGATGTCAATCCGAGAAGGGCGGGAGAATGCGAGTGTCTTCCCAGCCCTGAACCTGCCGAAGCGACATAACACCACCACCAACTCCGTAGCATATGTCGACTGCTGCCGCGCTACGGGCCTTGTTTGTCCAATATCTCAAATATGGACTCCTCATCGCCATGATAACCTAAACGTGGCAGGAGCCACCATGTCCTCCTCGAAGGCACGCACGGAGAAAGGCTAGGAGCATGACCAACTCGCCTCATACCCGCGTCGACGAGCGTCGGTCGGTTCGCGGCTGTGACCGTGGGCGGGGGCAGCAGGTTGGGGAGGAAGAACAGGGCGAAGGCCGAGAAGACGAACGATACGTCTGACGACGGCGAAAACGATGGTGCACGCATGATGTGAAACGTCCTCGTGGACGTGCAATTGCCACTGCGCGAGTCGGTATCAGGGCTGATGTCGGGCGAATACGGGGAGTAGGCGCATGCTCCTACGCCCCCTATCGAGAATAGGGTGGCGCGGAGGTGGAGGCATGAGGGGAGAGAAAAGAAGTAGAATGGCGAACAAGGTAGTGGCAACTGCGGCGAGGACCATCATTATCATGTGGAGGTATAGATGGCCAAATGAGTTGTGTCTAGCGAACCGGCCCGAGACACGACCTATTTAATAGTGACTAGGCCAACCCGGCACGAGCGTCGTGTGGTGCTTGGGCCGTAGCCTTGGCATGTAGTGCTGGCCCGGCCCGACACGATTATTTTTTATTTTACAAAAATTATATATACATATGTACAATTTATATTCAATATTATAAACACCTGAGCATGACGTTCTACTGGTTAGACAGCTTCGCCCACCTCCTGTACCATTTTTTAACATTTTACGCTGAGTTCATTTGAAAGAAATGTAGGGACTTTTTTGTAAAAGGATGACGCGGGACGACCGTTGAAACTGGTGCTTTAAGTATAGTAGAGATTTAGAGTGTATTTAGTTTGGTTTTTGGCTTGGCTTTTGCTCCCTAAAAGCCAAAAAGCAAACTAAAAGGCTCAACTTCCTTTTCAAAAAACCGACTTTTTGCAGTGCAAACTTGGAAACACCTATAGACCCGTTTTTAGCGGTTTTTAGATGGAACAATAAAAATATATATCGAATAACTTTTAGCAATTTTAGGGCATGTTCGTTTGCAAGGGTTTTATTCCCCAAGTGGACCAAATCCAGGGAGGGATTGAGTTAATCCCTCCTTTTCACTCAATCCCCTTGGGGTTAATAATTTAATCCATATCTCAAGAATTCATTCGGTTAATCCTCACCACTGTGCTGGCCATGTGTACCTAGTATGCCCAGTTATTCAAGCAGTACACCCGTCAACTGCTGCACACAAACTATCATCTAAGGCATTCAGAGTGAAGGTGGATGTGCTGCTACTTCCCACTCCCCTTGATGAGTAACAAACACCTGCATTGAGTAATGCAAGAGTGAGATGAAACATCTCAGCAAGCAAATTGTTTTGACGAGATATTTAAACCACAAATTGAATTAATCAACATTCTAAAAGAATTACAAAAAAGATCAGAAATACTTGTTGATATAGAACTCAGTAGTCCCAATATAACCAATACCATCTCATTTCCTCGAACAACCACGATAGGTTGTATAACACTTCCCTGCATCAACAATACCTACAAATATCACTCAATGTATGCACAGGAATGCAATGTGTAGGTCCTCTGTCTTCATACCTCTGAGGGTATAAAACCACATCATCTGCAAATATCACTTCAATGAATTCATATGAATGCAATGTCCTTTGCCTTCATACCTCTAAGGGTATGAAGCCGCATCGTACCCCTCCTCGGGCAACATACGATGCTAAGTTGTACCGGTACGGTTGGACCATAGGTCACGACAAAACATCAGATGTAAATGAGTCATGCAATGTATATGACATGTTTCATTTATCAATAAACTACACTTTCTTCAGTTACAATACAAACCTCAATTAATACTTCATCTGTCTTCATATACAATACAAACCTTAAATAATACTTCATCTGCCTTTAGATACAATACCAACCTCAAATAATGCTTCATCTGCCTTCAGATACAATACCAACCTCAAATAATGTTTCATCTGCCTTCAGGGGTGTGAATTAATCTCATGGGTCATACTCGAACCATAATCATCATCAATATATGATAGAGCATCAATATAATATAATCAAGTAAAACATCATCATATAGTACAATTATGAAAGAATTCAATAATTCTGAATATTAGAGTGTAGGCGATAGAAGTAACAGGTCAAAACGGTAGCAACCACCGCTACATTCACTTGCCTTCATCGAAGAAGAAAAATGTACTGGGCATGATCTGGAGTGTAGCCACCTGCTAGCGCTCATAAAACTTAGTACAAATATTTCAAAAATATTTGCCAACAATCAACAATTCGCTCCTACACTGGAAACCAAGACCTGGTGGAAAGACTCCCACCCTGAACCACATGCCATACAGCAGCAGCGCTGTTTGTTAATTTTGTATCTTTAAAATTATAACAGTGATGATATCAAAAAATACTCTAGGAGTATCTACACAAAATACTCTACAACTTCGGTATTCAATGGATAATTAAATTTAGCCATCTATAAGTTCTAAAACATCTAATAAGATAACTGACTGAATCTGTTTCAGACAACAACATAGTTAACTTCAAAATTAGTTATCTCCCAAACTACTCAACCAAAAAATATGAAAGTCTGCTGGCAATAAGATCTTTTATCCCTCTACAAAAGTCTCCATAGTTGGAAGAGCCAATTCGGCCATTAACTAGATGCAACCTACCAGTGAACAGACCCGCTCATTTTTGTTAGGCAAACAGGAACAGCCACAGTAAAACAAACATAACTGGAGTTTCAAAATTCATATGAATGCACTCTTTAACAATCTGGAAATCTTATGAAATTATCTACAGCTTCTTTTACCAACCTAAAGTTTAATTCTGTTGATAAAATTGCCTAAAGCTTAAGAGAACAGATTCTGCACAGAATTGTGAGACTGAAAAACTGCTATAATCAAACTTCAATAACTTTCTGATCTGATGTCCGATTGGGGTGTTCTTCATGGCCACGGAAAGATCTACAAATTATCTACAACTCATAGATAGACTTTTTATTTTTTTTGAGGCCACTAAGAGCATGGAAAACTGGTAGGAACAGAAACAGTTGAATCTGCCATTCTGCAGAAACTAATCTCGAGATAAAAAACTAACCCCCATCTAATCCAACCTCTAATCCTTCAATCCCCATGATTCACAACCTCCAAAAACACATAATTACAGGGAGAAACATGGATCTTATCCTTACCTAGGGTTTCCCCAAGAAAAACTGCAAGAAGAGATGGGGTAGAACATCTCCTTGATCCTCCCTTCCTCTTCAGTTCAACGTGCTCCTCCTCTTCTTGATCCTTGCTGCGTGCGGGGGAGATCTAGAGGGAGGAGGAAGTCATGGAGAGGGTAGAGGGCTGCTGCAAATGGGGAGGAGAGGAAGAGGGAGGGGGCGGCTGCAACAATTGGGGAGAGGGAGAGGGGGTCGGCTAGGGTTGGGGAGGAGAGGGGGGATCTCATCCATCGGATCGAGATCAATGGCCCGAACTCGCTCTCCCATCTGAGCTCCTGACCCTAGCAGAAAAAATGCCAAAAGATCTACTGTTTCCCTGAGGAATGCCTCCTGAAACTCCAAACCCCAATGCCACAGAACATGAAAGAAAAGAGAAATAGAAATTTAACTTCTTTTCAGAAAATTGCGGTATCACAAACTCCCTCTCCCTTACTCACTTAAATCCAATAGACAATATTATTTATACCATCCCTCGTCACTCATTCCTCCCAGTTGAGCACCAAATTAGCCACCGGACGGTCCATGGTTCAGACTGTCCGCGGTGGCGGCACGGACGGGCTACGTGTGAACAGAAACAGTTAGGATTTTTATTTCTTGCGGGGTTTGTTAGTAAATTGCACAGGATTTGTTTGTGAACCGGCTTGTAATGGGTCCAGACCTCCCTTTTATATAGATGAAGGGGTACGGTCAATTGAACCCCCACCGATCCAACCAAATCTATTTATAAAATTTACCTTATTTGCATTGTTCTTTCCATTCCTTAGGAGTAGGAGTAATTTAGCCTTAGTCTAGCCCTAGTTTAGCCTTCCTCTACCTCAAATATTCACCTCGCTTCGGCTCTACGTCGACTAGATATGTCTTGGGTGGGCTGCCGACCCCAAGACAACCCTTGGATCTCTCCTCCCGAACGGGGTCCCTCCCAGGAGACGAGATTCAAGTTTCTGCAGTGAAGAAGACCATGTGCCATCACAGACCGTCTAGGACCCAAGCACAGACCGTCCGGAAGCACGCATGGAATGAGCCGCTCCTGTAGTGAGGTCGCGGGCCGTTCGACCCAGGGCCGCGGACCATCCGTGCTCCCGCAGAGAGCACTGTCAGGTGGTTCATCCTAGTGTTTGGTGCCAAATCGGCACCAACACACTTTTTTGCGACTTCCACTGGGGACGAGGGTGTCTAGATCTACTAAAAATTGGCCCTTAAATGGTCGGTTCTAAGGATCACACCGACGTCTCTGCCACCAACATCATCAAGCCAACCCTAGAGGCACTCCTTACCGATGACCAGCAGCCCTTTGATGGCGCTGTGAAGTGCAAGGAGGAAGAAGTGCCACGACAACTAGTCAAATGGTGCGAGGAGCCGAAGGAAAAATACATAGCATGCGTCACGCTGGATCGCCACCAAAAGATCATCCGTTAAGAGGAGATCGATATAGAATATCTCCTACCTTCGCCTCATGCTCCTATTGTAAGTATTCTAGATCCATTTTAAAACTTTCATAGAACAACGGGGGATCAGTTAAAACAATATATAGATAAATTTGTTAACGGGTGGGCGCGTTCAAATGAAAAATCTATTGCCCTAGTTTTCCCTCGCATGAAACTAATACATAGCCACCCGCACCTAATGCATCGGCTACAAATGGGTCATCTTATACCCAACCATTATGGCGATGAATGTGTTCATAGCACCACCACAACTGCCGCCGCATGGCACACGATTAGCTCTAGACATGGTCGGACCATCCGATGGTCATCTCGGACCATTCAGTTACATCACAGAATGTCCAGCATATTTTGCCGAACCGTTGGACCCTACACGGGCCCGTCCGCAGACCACCTAGGTAGCGCCATATATGACCAGACCATCCGTGTATACCCTTGCACTGTTTTTCACGGTCGAGGACCATCAAGCCCCATATGTCGGACCATCCAGGTACGCGTAAGCAGAGTCAGGGGGTGCGCAATATGTATAGTTTTCGCACCCAACGGTAGTATATAATAACCATGACATGCCACCTCATATGCATAGGGCCAAATATTCTTTGGTCGCCAGAGAGACCAAGAGATATAGGGTAGGAGGGGTGCCATTACTAGAACACCTAACACACATTCTAAACATCCCTAGGAGGAAAGCAGACAAAATAATATCCGACAACCTAGGGTTTTCACCCCCGAACTTATTGGATGGTCACTAGATAAGGTGGGACAAATTAGGGATGAGGTAGCCGGGTTGTTTAGAGACAACCTCGGTATTAGTTTGTCAGGCATGGGCCAGTCGTATCGGAAACCTTATAACCATTGATTTGATGTCGTGCCGTATCCACAAGGGACCAGGATACCGGATTTCTCCAAAGTTTTGATGAAGGCAGGAAAAGCACGCATGAGCACATAAGCCGGTTCTTAGCGCACCGAGGAGAAATGCCTGATAGGATGCCTACTATGTTCGTTTATTCTCGATGTCCTCTATTGGTACCACATTCGTATGGTACGCAGCCCTGCCGCCTAACTGTATCAACTCTTGGGGAATTAGAGCAGATATTTCATGAACACTTTTTCTTAGGAGAGCATGAGTTAGAATTAGTTGATTTAGCTTTAGTCTGACAAGGGAATGAAGAATCAGTTAATGACTATATCCGGATGTTCTAGGACACTAGAAATTGATGTTTCCAAATCCATGTCACAGACAAACAGCTAGCAGAACTGGCTTTTAATGGGTTGCGATCTTGAAAATTCTCTTTGACAGGAAGCATGATTTGGATGTTGTCAAGAGGGAGTGAATAGGCGAATGAAAATTTAACCCGAAGACTTAGAAATCTTACTTTACTCGATGACTGGATCACAACAGAATGAGATCACTTCTAGTAGGTTGGAGCAGAATCAGAGCCCTGTCTCAAGATATCCTGTACTTCAAAAATAACTTATACTAAAGATAAGTATAGAAGTGTAAAGAGTAAAGCAATCAAAGTAAAGAGACAAAGGAAAGCACAACATAGAACACACAGGACACAAGGGTTTATCTCGTGGTTCGGCCAAGCTTGAAATGCTTGCCTAGCCCACATTTGAGTTAACCAACCTAGCTTGGAGTCTATTTCAACTCCTTTCGTTGTTTTCTTAGATCTGTCACTAGGTGGTAGATCGAAGCTTCCACTATGTTGAGGTCGGTTATAGCAGGGTCGCGGTTGTTTACAATCTTCTCGACAACACTCCGGTAGAGTAACACCTTCGCTTGCTCAAGATCTTGCTCTCTCTAACTTGCAGCATTACTCCTCTACTCTCTCTTTGGCTTGTAATTGCACCAATACATGAACTAGAGAGAAATACACAAGAGAGGGAGACATAATTGATTTGCAATGAGTCTACAAATCATTGCTGCACTTGGGAGCCTTGGACACCAGAATATGGTGCCTATGGGTTTTTTATAGCCTCAAAAGAATCCCTTTGTGGCGAAACTGCCAGAATTATTCCAACTTAAGTGTCTAGGTCCCGCATTAGAGGCTAGACCACACTTAAATGGGAATAACCCGTCAATCCCTCGGATCTAGTCCGACGAGGCCACTGACAGGATCAAGTACCACAGTCTCACTCGATGGTGAGTCACAGAGCAAATACAATAAAGCATAAAACCATACATTAAGGAGTATTAAACTTATTACATCATCATCTGAGTTTTAGCAAAAGTAGTCATCATTGTTCGAAGTGCAGGGGAATAAAACTAACGGTAAATAAACAGAGAGATGAGGAAGCCTATCCCATCACTCCTCATGCTCCTCCTCAGCCGAGGTAGGGTCCCACTCGACTGTCCAACCTGGTGGCAAAATGGACGACCAAGTCACTCCAACAACCATATCCTCCAGAGAACCTGTAAAATTATGCCACAAGCAAGGCTGAGTATACTAATACTCAGCTAGACTTACCCGGTGTGAGGAGTCTACTCCTCTACCTCTAGACATGCAACTGTTTGGCTGAGGGGTTTGGTTGCCAAAAGCACTAGCTAAGTTTATAAATCAAGTTTTTAGCTTTGTCAAGTTTTAGTGTGACTCTCTTAAGACTAAATGTATACCTATCTAATCATACATGGTATCAAACATTTAGCAATCAACAACTTTTGCCAAGTCATCTCATTTCCACTTGTTACTCAATGTAGCAGCATGGATCAAGCAGTCTCATTAGCTGCGAGAAGCAGACGATTCGAATTGAGTTTTTATCCTTGCAAGGTAAACCTAAACACACGACGTGGCGAGGCACTCCGTCCCCACACACATCAACCGTCCCCATCGATTCCCCGTCAGCAGATCAGGGCTCACCGCCTTGGCGTACAATGCCTCACTGACCCCGACTGCCGTCGTGCAGTGACCGCACTTGTACCCACCATAACCGGAATGGGAGACCACGTCTCAGGTTGGGTGAGGGGATATGTCCACTGCCAGGTTCACTCAGGTACTAGGCTTACCGATTTACCATATTTCTCGGCATGTGCTTAGTACATTCAAACGCTTGACACACAGTACCACACCTTAATCCTGATTCCAATTTCCGTCTCATAGACAACGCATCCCCATGGATCGTTGTCCACAGACCATCATCATTATGATATAAAAATGGATACAACCAATTCCTGACCTCGCACAAGTGCTAGAAAAATCACTCGACTTCTACCGAGATCCCTAATTAATAAAGCAGCTACTCGACCTAGCATACTAGTATTCATCTCAATAGGATTCCTAAGATCATGCAACTAGGGTTTCAAACAACTCCTATACTTAAGTGCACATTAAATCCTACAATCATTAAGTGTAGTAAAATAGCATAATAAACAGGTTATACATAAAACCGGGGCTTGCCTTCCAAAGCTGGGACAGGCAGATCCTCTGGGGCAGGCTCTGGCGCTGGATCCGGGGCTAACTCCTGAGTAACTCCTTGCTCCGGCACGAGGATGTACTCTCCGTCCGCGAGGTTGCAATCTATCGAATGCAATGAATAAGATATATGCATGCTATGATATGTAGAATTTAATAACAATTATGTCTTAGTGCAGAAAACTAAATTAGTTAATCATTTTAGGGTTTCTTTGTCACAAGAGGCTCTTAGGGTCTTAGGCTTATTAATTTAGGTTTGAGGTTCTTGCCTAAGTATAATGGATTAATACTTGGGATGCCCCTTAAATGTTTTAGTGGGTACTCAAGGGGTTTTGCTGGTTTAGTTAGGGTAACATTAGTCTCCACTATTAATTCCCCTTTTTCAGTTTCTATTTATGAATTCTAGTGTGGGTTTGAACTACAACTGTGATTCAACTCCTTCCAAAAATTCTGAAAGATTTACAGTGGGTTACTATTGGTCACTGTAGTCTGTCCTATAAATTTGAGGTCCAGAATAAATAAAATAGGCCCTGGACAAAAATAACAAAAGTTGGGGGCAAAGGGGTTACTTTGCACTACAACTCTTAACTAGGGGTGGGTTCTGTCCTAAGGGTCATTTTTGCTGGTATCTAAAAGTAATAACATGCTTCTGTGCCAAAAATCACAGAAGATTAGTTGGTGGTTATTTAATTGTGATTTTCTAAAGTTTAATGATAAAAGGCACTTACTACTATCTTGTTATTTAAAAAATGTCAAACAATAGATTTCATATTTTTCCTATGTTCTTAATAACAAAACATTAGTTACACTAAGGTTTGGGGTGTTTTCTCCTTGGGGTTATTTTTCTAGGGTTTTTTTAAGGTTTCCTTTTTTTTCTAATTTAAAAGGTATCTCCTTTCTTTTGCACTAAACAAGGGTATAATAAATTTTTCTAGTGAACTACACTGAATAAGTAAACTAACAAAATATGGGTGCTTCCTGGTTCTTTATTTAAACCACCTTTTATATTTTCTTCTACTTTAAGCAAAAAGTGATTTAAATGGCAAGCTCTACCTTATAGGGGTGTACAGAGGGGTTTATTATTTTTAAACAGGTTAGGAAGTGATTAAGTACTTCTCTAAATTTTCTTAACCCCAGTCAAATAGTGTAGCTACTTTTCCTTATTTCTTTTAGCTTTTGACCAGTTAATTATTTAAATCATAACTTTAAAGTTTTCTGCAACACTTAGGGGTTTTATATTTTTTCGAAGTAGTTTACATTATTTAGGATCTGGAAAAATTGGTTTGACTCGATTTGGGTAAACCAAACTGAAGTTATGAATTTTTCAAGTTCTGTTTGGATTTAAATCAGAATATTTTAAAAGGTTTCCTGGAAAACTACTTTGCACCAAAGACCCTGGGTTCTTTCTAAATCAATCCATTCATTTCTACCCCTGCGCTACTATTCCCCTGAGTCACTGACAGCGCACAAAACCCCCTGGCCTTTTCTTCTTCCCCCCGAGGTCCCTCCCCTTATGTAAACAGTACCCGCGGAAAGGAAAAGGGCGGCGTGGCTTACCGACGGTGAGAGAGGTCCGGCGAGGGGTGGGGTTGGCTTCGGGAGGTCCTGGCGGTCACAACGAGGTACGACTCGATGGCGGTGGTGGGCGGAATCGATCGGTCCACATGCGCAGGCGGGTGATCTCGTCGGCGGCGAGTGTTCCGGCCTAACCACGGTGATCTAGTCCTATTAAACGACACGATGAGCTCCACGGGATGACGTAGAAGCTATGCGCATAGGGAATCGAAAAATGGTGCAGAGGCTTACCCAGTCTACGTTCACCGGCGGTTGGGTGAAGTCCGGCGACCGTGGACTGGCTTCTCTGGCGAGGCAAAGTCTGATTCCTTGCTCGGGGAGCTTCACCGAGGCATGCACGGTCTATTCCGAGGGTCGGGCGTGTCTGGGAAGGGCTCTGTAGGCCGGTCTACGGTGGCGGGGGATCGGGTGGCCGCGCACGCCGTTTGCAGGGCAAACGCCGGTGATCTCTAGCTCCGGTGAGGTCGAGCGTGCACGGAGGAGTACGGTCGACGTCTATGGGGGCTTTATAGGCGCGGGCGCGGGCAACGGCGCCGGCTCGGCTTTGGCACGACGCGGGGCACGCGGGGGCGCGCGCGGGCGTGCTCTGGCGAGCTCAGAGCGCGTCGAACACGTGGCTCTTTGCTTCTGTTCGTGTTCTACCCTCTGCTGAGCGGCCAAAACGTGCGAATCTTGCCCTAAGACCTGTGAGAGATCTCTTCCCTGTACCTAGGGATACCTAGTTCATGTGAGTTCCAAGGGGAGATGTGGTCGGGTTAGAGAGATATGGGGGTGGGAAGTTGTCTCTGTCCTAGATGTCCAAACCGAGACAAAACTTGTGCCAAGTCGTGTCAAACTATTTAGGGTTGGGTTCAAACTTCTCTAGAGTGTTCTAGAGGTATTTTGGCGCCAATTTGTCAATGGGGCCAAATGGTTTTAAGTTTGGGATCAAGGTGAACATGTTTGATCTTTGGAAAGGGGGTGGTTTTGGACTTAGAAGAATTCTGATTTTTCTTTTGTGCTTAACCCTTTGGTGAACCTTTTGGGGTTTTTCTGTATTCTTTTTGGGGCCACTTTCTTACTATCATTTGTGGGGTATCAAGTGTACTACATCTTTTATAATTGGCCCAAGTCATGATCATGTGGTCTTCATACCCTTTTGTTCATGCTTACTTCTAGTGCTCCACTTGTCCAAAAGGGGTTTGAATTAGGGCTTGGGCAATTCTCCCCATTATATGTGCATAACAAGCCAAGGTATGACTTTTAAGGTGGGTTGCACTTACTTAGGATCTTGAGCTCCAACTTTGGTGTACTTTTCCCAACTTAAGTCACATGTGATGATGGGCTTACTTGTGTAGTCTTAAGTGAACACCCTAAGTAACACCTGGGGTGTTACAGCCCTCCCCCCTTAAAGGAATCTCATCCCAAGATTTTAGGTAGAGTCCTTTGGAGGAGTGCCATGAAGGTGTGTTGGTGTGTGGTTTCTTCCTTTATCCAAGTTTCTCTAGTTAACTGCTCTTCAAATGTCATTCTCTTTGCGACTTCAGAAGGAAGTCCTTTTTAAGTCATTTTTAAAGCTTACTTCACCTCTAGCATCTAAGTTTTTCTTATATTTGAATTCAAAGGGCAGGTGGGGGTGGGGTTTTGGGTTACGTACTGACTCCTTTGGGCAGAAAGTCGGGGAAGCGAGAGCGTAGAAAATCCTCAGTCTCCCATGTAGCTTCTTCTACTGAATGGTGACTCCACTGAACCTTATACATTCTGATCGACCTTGCCCGCGTTGATCTCTCCTTCTGATCCAATATCTTGACGGGGTACTCTTGATAAGATAAGTCTGGTTCTATCTCAATTTCTGGTTCAGGTAGCACTTCAGTGGGTAAGCGGACACATTTCCGTAGCTGAGATACATGGAACACATCATGAACAGCTGACATGTGGGGTGGCAACTTCAATTGATATGCTACAGGTCCACAAGTTTCCTTGGTCTCATAGGGCCCAATGTAGCGAGGAGCTAACTTGCCCTTGATTCCAAATCTCTGGACACCTTTAGTGGGCGACACCTTAAGATAAACATGATCTCCCACTTCAAACTGCAGGGGCTTCCTTCTCTTGTCATGATAGCTCTTTTGCCTGGCCTGAGCAGCTTCTAGGTTATTCTTAATAACTCTGACCCTTTCCTCTGCTTCAAGTACCAAGTCTGGTCCAAATATTTCCCTTTCTCCTGCTTGAGACCAATTCAGCGGGGTCCTACACCTTCTTCCATACAAGGCTTCAAAAGGTGCCATCTTCAAACTGGACTGGTAGCTGTTATTATAGGAGAATTCTGCCAAGGAAAGACACTTGTCTCAATCCTTTCCATAGTGTAGCACACAGGCTCTCAACATGTCTTCCAAAATCTGATTTACCCTCTCTATCTGGCCATCTGTTTGAGGATGGTATGCTGAGCTTCTTATTACATGGGTCCCAAGTGATTCCTGCAATTGCTCCCAAAATCGTGCCACGAATGGTGCTCCTCTGTCCGATACTATAGTCCTTGGTATTCCATGCAAATGAACTATCTGGTCAATGTAGATTTCTGCATACTTCTCCATCCTGTGGGTGGTGTGCACTGGCAAGAAGTGAGCTGTCTTGGTCAATCTGTCCACAATGACCCAAATGGAATCATGGTGCCGGGAGGTATTGGGTAATCCCACGATAAATTCCATACAAATGTCCTCCCATTTCCAAGATGGTATGGGAAGGGGTTGCAAAGGTCCTGCTACCTTCAAATGACTAGCCTTGATTCTCTGACAGGTGTCACATTCGGATATGTACTTGGCAATTTCCCTCTTCATTCTGGTCCACCAGTATAAGGACTTGAGATCATGATACATCTTGTTACCGCCGAGGTGCATGGAGAATTTTGAAAGGTGAGCTTCATCCAATATCTTCTTTCTGAGCTCAGGGTCCTTGGGAACAACCAATCGGTCTCCAAACCATAGGATTCCTTTGCTGTCCTGACGGAAGCATTTGTATTTTTCTGCTTTCTGCTTGATCATTTCCTTAATGACCTGAACACCCTTGTCTTCGATCTGTGCCCTGACTATTTGCTCTTGTAATGTGGGCTCCACTGAAATATAATTTAAAGCACCCGAGGAAACAACCTCTAGGTTTAGTTTGCACAACTCATCACACAGGGTGGTGATTCTTGCATCCATATTCATACAATTGCACTGGGCCTTCCTGCTTAAGGCATCTGCCACAACATTGGCCTTGCCAGGATGGTAATGCACCTCCAAATCATAGTCCTTGATTAGCTCTAACCATCTCCTCTGCCTCATATTAAGATCCGCTTGAGTGAAAATGTATTTGAGACTCTTATGATCAGTGTAAATGTTACAGTGAGCTCCCATCAGGTAATGTCTCCATATCTTGAGAGCATGAACCACAACTGCTAGTTCCAGATCATGTGTGGGGTAGTTCTGCTCATGGGGTCTAAGTGCTCGGGAGGCGTAAGCAATCACTCTGTTGTCTTGCATTAAGACACATCCCAATCCCGTACCGGAAGAATCGCAATACACTTCAAAGGGCTTGGCGTTGTCAGGTTGAGCTAGCACTGGTGCTGTTGTCAAGTGCTGTCTTAGTATATGAAAGGAATCCTCACACTTCTGGCTCCAATCATACTTGACTCCCTTCTTCAACAGTTTAGTCATTGGCTTGGCAATTCTGGAGAAATCCGGAATGAATCGTCGATAATACCTGCCAATCCCAGAATACTCCGAATCTGTCTCACTGTGGTCGGAGGTTTCCAATCCATTACTTCTTGTACCTTCTCAGGATCAACTGATATCCCATCCTGAGAAATTGTGTGACCCAAGAATTTTATTTCCCTTAGCCAGAAATCACACTTAGACAACTTAGCATAAAGACGATGATCGCACAGTCACTGAAGCACGATATGTAGATGCTCAGTATGATCGTCTTCATTCTTGGAATAGACCAGGATATCATCAATGAAAACGACCACGAATTTGTCCAGCTCTGGCATGAATACTGAGTTCATCAGGTACATGAAATAAGCCGGGGCATTGGTCAGCCCAAAAGACATCACCAAGAATTCATAGAGCCCATATCTGGTAGAGAAAGCCGTCTTGGGAATATCGCTGACACGGATCTTGATCTGATGGTAGCCCGAGCGAAGGTCTATCTTGGAGAACACTTTGGCTCCCACCAACTGATCAAACAAAACATCAATGCAGGGCAGCGGGTATTTGTTCTTGATGGTCACCGCATTGAGAGGGCGGTAATCAACACACATTCTCAAACTCTCATCCTTTTTCTTCACAAATAAGGCCGGACATCCCCATGGTGAAGTACTTGGGCGAATGAACCCCTTGTCCAACAACTCTTGCAATTGCTTTTTCAATTCTGCCAATTTCGCTGGAGGCATCCTATAGGGTCTCTTGGATATAGGAGCAGTTCCGGGTTGCAATTCAATCGCGAACTCGATGTCTCTATCAGGTGGCATCCCTGGCAATTCATCCGGAAAAACATCTGGGTAGTCACAGACCACTGGGATCCTCTCCACTGGGGATTCTATCATAACGAAGGCACAAGAACGGGTACAACCCTGGTCGGGCAAATACAATGTGGTTTCACCACAAGTGGGCGAGTGCACCTCAATGGCCCTTGCCGCAATATCCATCATGGCATGATGTTTGGTTAACCAGTCAGTTCCCAATATGATATCCACACTATCCAAACCCAAAATGAGGAGGTTGGTTTTGATTATCAAACTACCAAACTTTATAGGCACATTCTTGTTGATTTGGTAGGTGGCAACCCTGCCTCCTGGTGTTGAAATTGTAATACCCCCATTGGTGTGATGGAAAGGTAGCTGACATTTGGCACTAAATTATGCACTAATAAAACTATGTGATGCACCAGAATCAAAAAGAATAATTGCAGGATAATTCAAAACTGAAAAGATACCAGTCATGACGGGTGCTCCCTCTGGAATGTCAGCCATGGTGGTGAAGTTCAGCCTGCCTTGCCTCACTTGCACCTTCTGCCTCTTGCCTTGGTTCTGGTTGGCATTCTGTCCCTGCCGCTGCTGGTTTCTGGGGCAGTTCTTGGCATAATGTCCGGTGTTACCACAAGTGAAACACCTGTTGTCATTGGCCTGACGATATTGCTGCTGCTGTGGCTGATTGTTCCTCTGAACTAGAAACTGGGTGCGGTTGGGTGCCTGCTGCTGCTGCTGCTGTGGTCGGATCACCCAACGTCCTTGCTGCTGCTGAGGTCCTCTGTTCTGAGTGTCAGATACAATCCTGAAGCGCTGTGGCTGAGCTGAAGGTCTTGCCACAGGGGTCTTCCTCTTCTTTTCTGCCTGACGAGCTGTGATACAGTCCTCCTGAGAAATGGCCATGTTGACTAACTCATTATAGCTGTTAGCCCTGACTGTGTGAGACGGTCACGGAGCTTAGTGCTGAGCCCCCTCCTGAACCTGTCCCTCTTCTTCTCGTCGGTTTCTGCATGATATCCGACATACTGGCACAGGTCATTGAAGGCCTGAGCATACTGTAACACTGTCCGGTTCCCTTGAGTGAGTGCTAGAAACTCGTTGAGCTTGCGGTCCATAATGCCTGCTAGTATATGGTGCCCCCTGAAAGCTGCCTTGTATTCTCTCCATTCCACCTCACGGTCAGCTGGCTGCATAGCAAGAAAGTGGTCCCACCATGTCCGCGCGGGTCCGCGAAGCTGCTGGGTGGCGAACCTGACCTTAGTCACCTCTGAACAAACTCCATGGAGTAGCGGGAATTTGGATTCCACTACTCTCAGCCATACATCAGCATCAAGGGGGTCCTCGGCCCTGGTGAACAACGGTGGCTGGGTACTGAGGAACTCCTGATAAGTGGCTGCTGCGGGGTGATGCTGATGACACTACTAAAAAATCACCTTCTTGCAATGGGCAAAAATCGTTGCGATAGACCATAAATCGTTGCGAAAGGCACCAATTGCGATAGAACAACTGCCGTTGCCTGCTGTTGCAGAAAACAGAGTGGCAATAGGCTATAGCAACAATTTTACGTTCTGTTGCAATTACTACATCTTTTGCAACGTATTCAAGTGTTGCAATCGTTCGTTGTTACAATGGACTATTCTGTTGCAATAAGTTATATTGCAACATTTACGATAGTTGCCAAAAACTCTATTGCCACAACATATTTCATGGTAATAAGTGTTAATGCCACGTTTAAATCTGTTGCAAATGGCTTTGTTACCACAAGATGCTTCGTGGCAACAAAACACTAGTGCCACACAAGTGACTCATGGCAACAAGATGTATTGCAATGCAAATAATTTCGTTGCATTTGATCATTTTGCAACATAATGTGTCTCGTGGCTACATGATCTTTTTGCTATAAAAATTATCTATGGTAAGAACCGTTATAACAACAACAACAAAATATCATAACTAATGATGTTGCAACAAGAAGAAAAGGTTGCGACTACTGAAGTCCCAACGAAATAGATCCATGGTAATTACATCTTATTGCAACAAAAAAAATCATTGCAACTGAACCATACAACAACTAATAAAACCGTTGCATTTACACATATTCAAACCCACAATTTATACGACAATGCATTTTGCATTTCTATTGGGTATAAAATGTTATGCAAAAGAATTATATTTTACATCAGTAACGTCAGAACCAAAATTGACAACCATAATATTTGTCTCTTGTCTCATATATTAACTATATCCATACCATAAGTTGTAACAAATAGGTTGCACCAAATAAATAGTGGCCAAATACAAATTGATTTGATAACATAGCTCACAATCACAGCATCCTCGTACTAGCTTGGATTGTGATAACATAGATAATAAACTACTCAGGACTAGCAAATTATTGGAAGTTTTTTTTGCCATCGTGTACCCCTCCATCCCCTCCATTGATGCAAGCGATGGTTAGCTAGGCTGACGACGATATCACGACGACAAGAAACCTGTTGGAAGTGTTCAAAACAATAATTAGTAAAACTACAATAACTTGGTTAATCATTAGTGGAAGACTACAACTGTAGTGCCTACAGCTACAGCTACAACTACAGCACAACTCCTAGCAAGCAGCATCAGCAGCAACCATCAGCAAGCAGCAAGCAGCAACACGCAACAAGCAGCAAGCAGCAAGCAGCAGCAACAACACGCAGCAGCACGCAGCTAGCAGCGGCAAGAAACAAACAGTAGCACGCAGCAACAGGAAGCACGCAGCAGCAAGCGTTCTACTCTATCTCTACCAGAGAAGGCAGCTGCAGCACCAGCCTAACAAGAGCGAAAACAAGCTATCAAATAAGCATGCTGCACAGAGCCACAAACATGTGTACTGCTCCTATGGTTAACTAAAATCTGTTTAGGCTACTAAAATCCATTGCATGCACAACTACAAAAGAAATAAAAAAAAGATTGTGGACATACCTTAAACACACTTTGATAGAGCTTCTTAAGTTGATCTACCTTGCTTCTCGCTTGCACTTGCGGATTGTACCTATTATCATATTCAGGATTACAAAAACAAAACTATCAAAAAATGTTGTAAAACAGTTTATATGATCATAATACAAGAACATTTGCATTCCATACACATTCGCTTCTTTTGTTGCCCCTTGCCTGCACACGTCTTGTCACAGCATTCCTTAGAGTGTAAGAGCTAATATAGTTTGCTGGCATATTGTCTTTCTTATTGTTTGTGTCTGGTGTACGAACGTTGTTTGCACTACTTGGTGCAGGTGCAGGAGAATCAGCTGGGATGAATTCAGGAGGTTTAGTAGGGACAATGGAAGAAGGATCGATTGTAGTGGTGCTTTCACGGTTGCTCTGCATTAAACAATTGATCAAACAATTTATGTTGCAAAAGTTTCTAATAGCAATGATGGTAAAAATACAAATATCAAATTTTATACCTGTTGTGCTACAACAGCAAGGGCAACAACCATTTCTTGCCTCATTTCTTCTCTAAGCACTTGTCTTTTTTTTTCTTCTTCTTCTTGCAGTGCTTGCATTTTTTCCTGGAGTATTCTTTCTCATTCTGCAACCTCACACACAAGTTTTTCATTTAACAACTGGACCTGACTTTCGAGTTCAATGTTTTTTTGGTTGGTTGCAACCGTGGCACGAGCTTGTTCGAGGAACTTTGATTCCATCACTTGACTTCTTGTTGGATATCTTGATAGGTACCCATGACCATGAAGTCTGTTTGCCTTACATCCTGTTGTTTCCTTGAATGTTGTTTGGAAAATAGCATTTTCCTCTTCTCTTGTTAGATGATATTTTTCTGTTTGATATATTTTCTCAGCAATTTTCTCAGCTGCGTTCTCCTGAAAAGAACAATATAGTTCAAGTTAGCTCAATTCAAATAAGAATTGATGCCGAGTATTTTAAAGTATGTTTTAGTAGTAAGCTTTGTGATTTACTCACATAAATGCCACGTGAAGCCTCTTCCGACCATTCATCATTTTTACAATGAGTAGTCATCCAAAGGGATAGATCGGTTGGTTCTATACCAGTTTCTGGATCTCTCTGTAATGTGAAGAATGTATCATACAAGTTTGTCATTAATCATGGAAAATAAAGTAGTGGTCATATCATTACCTGTTGAAAGCTTATTTGGGAAAAAGTTCTAGAACCCATTATATGCTTCGTTCTTTGTTTCTGACGGTTTTCCGAGTTCCGACTGCTTATTTTCTAGAAAATAATAATAGTTGGAAATGAATTAATAAATAAATCGCTAGAATCATCCATATTATGCAAGTGTCAATCGTTAAAGTAAAGGAAATGAAATAGCAAACCTGGAATTTCTCAGATCCAAAATACAACACCATGTAATGCCACTCGACGATGTCTACATCTTCAGGCTTGTTTTTCATCCTTTCAGCATAACTATTGTATGCCTTGTATGTTGAGCTTAACGTTGATCGCCATCCTTTGTATCTCTCCTTAGCAATAGACCAGATCTTTTCATGCGCGTCCTCATTGGTTAGAAACTCCCACCTTCGCTGTTTCAGTTTTGATATAAAGAGAAGGTTAATTGTCTAGTAATTTGGGAATAGTAGACCACTAATAGTTCTAGCTAACTGTTAGGGCTCAAGTAAAGAAATTTCACATACCAGTACGTCAGAGGCTATAGAAGATCTAACATTGAGCTCTATATCTTTCCACTTTTTCACTCCAATGAGTGGTGCCTTTTTCTTTGTAAACAATACGATTTCATCCACAAAAGTGCGAGCGTTTGGTCCTACAGGACCTCCAAGCTTAGATGAAAATTCAATCTTAAGTTTGTGATCACCGTTCTTGATTCGCTTGGTGGCTGCTGCTATACCCTTAAGGGTACCACGCCCCTCCTTTTTGAAGACTCCATCGTTATCTACATATATACCAATAACATCTGAATGGGTAGAAATATTCAAAGTAGAAGATTGCAACATTTGAATAGAAACACTCTTAGTAAAAAATACCACGATCTCTTTTCCTATGACGTCTAGCATGAGATGGCCAATTAGCAGTAGGTTTGCTGCTGCCATGAATTTCTTCATCTGATAATATTAGGTCATCATTGCTTTGTCGTTCATACAATACTGCGGATAGCATAGGCATCAGTTACATCTCTAACAATTTGCGAAAATATACACTATATGTTAGTAGGCTGTAAATAAAAGAAATTACAGATATCTGGAAGATCGCCTTGATGCCTTAACCATTCTTTATATGTTTTGATCGTATCCTCCCTGAAGTCATCCATTAAATCTGCACTTAAACAATATGTAAGTTTAACTATGGAAACTATAACATATCATGTATTTAATGTAATGAGTTTGACATCTTAACTTACCCGTTTCTGGATTATCATGTTGTAGTATTGCAAGCCACTCCTTATATGCATCAATCAACACTTCTATAGTTTCTTCATCAACATTTGTTCGCTGCCTTGGACGCTTGATGGGAGTTATGCTTACCTCTAGATCACTGGGTGGATCTTTTGTGAGCACAAAACTTATTTTTCTCTCATCCATGTTATCAGACAGCATGGCCTCTTGGTGGATGTAATCAAGTGCCAATAGCCTGGATCGATCAATGCCACATCGTTTCTTGTAAAACAAGAAGTCCCTCCCAGAATATCCAAGTTTCGATTTTATGTACACCACGTTGTAAAAGGCAACATAAGCTTTATCAATATTTACTGTGACAATTTCTTTTCCAGGTTGTGCTCCAATGCAATGGAATTTCAAGGTCCATATCTCACCAGTCAACCTGCCACACAAATATATTCTAAGCAAACAATGACTAAAACAGTGTTGTAAAAAGATTTCATTCAACAATTAAGAGGTATGAAAACAATATACTATAATTATGATCTGCGCCAAGGCCAAAGCAGTAGAGAACAATATGGGTAGATAGATTTTTACTTGTCAGGAAGATCAAAGAAGACGTTCTTCCCGGCCATAATCTCGTCCACAATCCGTGTACCAAGTTGGCTACCATTGTCGTTGGTGCACATATTAGCTTCATTGCTTGTCGGCTGCAAACCTCCTTGAGTCGTCATCATAGGTCAGGAAAATAGATGCTGACAGGACAGGGAACGAAAAAATCATGTAAGTATAACAATAGATTGGTTTATGGAATTATGTGCAGTAATTTAGGTGACAGAACACGATACAGCCAAGGGCGGTTTGTAGCTAGTAGGGCCAAGCGCGGTTTGGTGTGTGTCGTTGGAAGAACTCGAATTTCCCACGGAAGCAACGATTATTCTCTACTAGGGATGATGCTAAACAAAGCTACAAGCTAGCTAGGGACCTCGCACATCACTTCCAGGAAAGACACTAGGTGTAGGCAGCTATATACTAATAATTAACTAGTTGCTAATCATGGTGTTGATTCGTTCATTCCTAAAGCCCCATATACATACTTGTTTCTTTCACAAGCAGCATCATATCTATCCATGGCAATAATAATACAAATCAAGACATCTATGTCGATGGTAGTAGTACTTTGTATATATTTGCAGAGATGAATGGGGCATCATCTGGAGCATCGATCTATAGATAATTGTTAGCAACAATTAATTGTAAGTGTTTCAAGCTGGCCAGCTAAAATCTTAAATAATTGTCAGCTAGACCCCAATTAACAATTAGTACCTGGGTTAGAACAGCTAAAATCCATGACCAAAACGCACAACAGCAAGATCCAAAACGCACAAGCCAACACAGTAACCAGACCTGGCACCGACGCGTGCAAGCTGCCGACAATAGAGAAAAAAAAGAGACAGCCGATGCTCCAGAGATGAACGACGGACCAGGGAGAGTGTGTGCCGGTGCCAGAGATGAACGCGTGCAAGCTGCTCGGTCCCAGGTCGGCCTGGAGAGTGGAAGCCGAACGACGTGCCGGTGCCAGAGATGAACGCGTGCAAGCTGCTCGGTCCCAGGTCGGCCTGGAGAGTGGAAGCCGAATGACGGACGGCGAACGGAGATGGGGGGACGGAGCTCAGAGATTAGAAATGGAGATTGGGGGCGGCGCGTACCTCAACCTGAAACCTGGACGGGCTATGGCTGATGAAACCCTTGCAGTAGAGCAGATTAGGAAGGAGGAACGAGGAATGCCTGCCCTTGCGCCCTTCCCATTTGGGAGCTGGTCCATGGTCCGCGTCTGTGGTTGACAGGGTGAGTGGCTGGTGGCTGGGACCAGGCAAACATGTATTGAGAGCACGCCGATCGCTAATGCTGACAGCGATCTTCAAGGTTTTCAGATATTTCCATCTTGCTTTCCTTACTGTCACCATCCGAGAACAGAATGATAATGCTGTGATTAAACGACGCTAGTCATGTATCCTCGTCAAAGAGCCAAGTTCAGCATCTGAAGTGAATGGGAATTTTACAGGCATAGTGCATACTGTCTGAAGGGACATTGGACGCCAAGAATGGGGAAAACTAACCAGATGGTTTAATTTATCAGTATCGATCTTTTTGGATTTGGAGCCTTTCTTTCGATCGTCCCGAGACATTGGGCGCGGGTCGGATTTCCTTCGTGAAGACATTGAGCCTTGTTCTGCTTGATTTTGTTTTGGTTTTGTCGACGATTGCCATTTTCTGAGGATCTGGTCACATGGATCAGGCCAGATGGAGTGCTTGCATTGCACATTGGCAAGGGCGAGCAGAGTTGTTAGGTTGGCGCACGATTGATTTATGGAATGTGCTATGCAAGCAAACTCGATCGTATTCTTGGTTTTATCGTAGAGCAAGACTCCATGAATTTGGTTATTGTTATGGGTGAACACACTCGGAAATGGTCGGCAAACAGTCAGTAATTCATAAATATCAAAAATAGATCGCCTTATATCAGATTGAGGTTTGCATTCAGAAAAGACTTAATTACATTATCTGTTTTTGTGTTTTTGTTTCAAAATTTTCATTCCCCAGGTGATTCTTGAACCAGATGTCCATTATCGATCTATATTCATGCAAACGCGCTGGATTCATTTGCGAGTAGAAGATGACCTCGGAGGACCAGCTTTTCTTTGGTTCCTTGTTCTGCTTGATTTTGTTTTGGTTTTCTCGACGATTGCCATTTTCTGAGGATCTGGTCACATGGATTAGGCCAGATGGAGTGCTTGCATTGCACATTGGCAAGGGCGAGCAGAGTTGTTAGGTTGGCGCACGATTGATTATATGGTGAGCTTGGTTTCTTTTTGAGATACATAGTTGTGCTTGCTTTGGAGCCCTGTACAGTTAAAGGTAGACCTTGGTCGACAGCGCATCTGTGAGTGCCTGCCTGTATCCAGCTGGTTCCGGATTTGGTTATTTACGCTCTTGTTTTTTATATTTTTTTGCCTGTATTTGTAATTCATTGGTTGCTGTTGTTTGTATTTGTAATTCATTGGTTGCTGTTGTATATAGAAGAGAGTTTTAAATAGAGAGAATGCACGACTCTGCAACTGGCAAATTTTGTATACATACTGCAATAGGTGATTTGGACTATTTGATACTGTTTACAGGGAGAAGTTTGAAATAAGGGATGGGATATAAGATTTGCTAGTAGTAGTAGAGTCTAAAATCAGTGCTGCAAAAAGGGAGAGGGAGCACCCAAATTTCATGGAGCCGACAGAAATACCTTCTTCTCGAGCGCGCGAAGGTCGGATTTCCTCTTTTCCTCTTTTCAGACTACTAAAAATTAACAACAGGAAACGAGAGAGTAGCAACAATACTGATGTTTTTAATGTCTCGGTTGTGTGAGTCTGAGGAGGACGCGTGCAAGGACACACGGAGGCAAGTCGTTGTCGTGCCGTGCGTGGGATTCCCTACTAGAGTACTAGTAGCTATGACGAGAGATCGCCATCGTGGGCATCGAGTATCGATGTTTTTTATATAAAGTTTATCTTCAATCTAATCTTATACATATGAAGAAGTCATAATTTCTTTTTTATCAAAAAAATCAGCCACTGTCCACTAAAGTCATGACAACCAAAATATATTGATCAAAACTGGATATGTTGTGGGTACCATTAGGGATGAAAACGATTTCGGTTTCTCGCCGACAGCAAGAGCCAGAGTACAAACCAAATGAATCTGTCTGCGTGCACAACGAACCAGATGAATCCGCGGGTATAGGCCACTAGATGGTGTAGATGCGAAGCGGAGCGTGTGTGGGTGGCGTAGAGATGAATCCACGGGTACACCTAAGCCCCAAATCTTACAAGTGACAGGAAAAAAAGCCTAGCGCGCGGGAAGGCCGGATTTCGCATGGCTTACGGGGTAGGGGAGTAATAAGCGTCGAGGACATCACGGCGCAGTCGCATGGAGCTGCCTAGTCTATAGGCCGGATTTCACATGGCGTACAGGTTGCAGGCAAGAAACGCTTTGATGGGATTTACCACTTGCGTATTGTAATGGATTTCTAATAAAGAAAAATGAGCCAATTAGAATTAAAAATCGCTCTGCCGTAGACTACGACAAACTTTTGTGTTATTATCTCTCACTCTTTGTTGCAAAGAGATAAATCGTGTAGTAGTTCTAAATTGGTGAGTAGTCCTTAGAATTTCTATGCCATGCCCCCGCACCCCTCGTGTCCGGAGACACCAAAGTCTGCCCCCTGCACAGCACGCCCGTCTCCCGAGCCCCCTACCCCCACATGCTCCCGCTCCCAACCAGCCGTACCCCCGCCGACCATGCGTACATCGAGTAGATCCGGAGCGGTGGGGCTGGGAAGTGCCCGAGGTGAGAGCAGGCAACCAGCCGTACATACGCCGCCCTAGGCCAGGCGACCAGCTTTTGGCCGGACCCATTGCTGGCGATGGGAATCCAATAGGTATGCCCACCCCTTTTCTTCTCTTCCTACATCCGAGTGCCCAAACCCTAACTGAAGTTATTTGGATACATGTATTTCGATCCGATGTAATGCTAAGTTATTTGGCTACATGTATTTCGATCACATGTAATCTTCCTACAACCGAGCACCCAAACCCAAATTGAAGCTATTTGTCCCATTGGTGATGGGGTTCGTAAATCTGGCCTCTGGCAGAAAACTCAGGAAGTTGTTTGTGGTCTTGGTCCTAATGCATCTAGCGATCTTCTTTCTAGGCTTGTTTATGGTTGTACTAAAATCACTGTTATTGGTATGTGTTGTACGACCATGAGCCTGCTTAGTTAATATGTCTGCACAACGATTATTGCTTTTCCACTAAAATCACTGTTATTGGTATGTGTTGTACTCTACATCAAATTTGATTTCCTTTTTTATTATGGAGATGGTGATCGTGGCTAGGATATCTTCTCTTTGGGTATGATGCTAGGGTCTCTATTGACAGTGTTCACAGCTTAAGTTATGAAGATACAACTTCTTATAGAAGCTTAAGCGTGTAGATCACTCTCTCAATGAAACCTAACTGAACTGTTTGTATGGTACATATCTGTCTAACTTTTTCACGTATTTTTCATAAACAAATATAGGTTTTGCACTTTCCTCTCACACCACATAAACATTTTAATTAATATAATAGCTTTCCTAATTACTTAAAAATTGTACCATAACACAAATGAGTTATTTAATAGGATTAAAGCTATTTTATAGAGGAGTTGGAAGAATAAATAGATTGGTGCAATGCATAAATCCAACCAAAGAGGAAAGATTATTACAGCAACAGTCATTTGAATGAAATACCATAGTATTACAAAAACTTTCCTTTTAAAAAAGAAGAAATAGATTGGTGCAATGCATAAATCCAACCAAAGAGGAAAGATCGGTCACGCGACGTGTTGGGAAGCGACATCTGGCGATGTGACCTATGGGTGAGCGGCGGTCCGATGGTGGAGGCGAAGGTTGTGTCACGTGTATTGGATCTGGCTGCCTCGTTGCAAGGGAAATAAAAAAGAGCACGCCGGACCTGACTAAATTACTAAAAAGAGCACACTTGATACACTTGATAGTAAGTAACTAAATTTAGCAAATCCATTTGAAAAACTATTAGAATGTGTTATGCAAACTCGTATTCTTGCTTTTATCGTAAAGCAAGAATCCATGAATTTGGTGATTGTTATGGGTGAACATACTCGGAAGCGGTCGGCAAACAGTCGACAAACAGTCGGTAATTCATAAATATCAAAAATAGAAATAACATTGTGTTTTTGTTTTAAAATTTCCATTTCCTCTTCTCAGACTAACAGGAAACGAGGGAGTAGCAACAATACTCATGTTTTTAATATATCGAGGAGGACGCGTGCAAGCACACACGGAGGCAAATCGATCGCCATCGTGGGCATCGAGAGTATCGACGCATCTGCCTGCTGTCTTCATCAGTCTATCTCGACCCATTCCCGCGAGCCGTCCCCCTTCCCTCTTCATCCGCTCGCTCCGTCTCCCGCGCTCCTGCCATCCCCTCCGGCCACTCCGACCTTCCGTGGAGGGAGATTCCTTGCCCGGTGGGAATCTCAGGGCTGATTTGAAGACTGCCGGCAAAGATCCATCGAGGAGGCGGCGATTCCATCCCGAATCACGACATCCGGCCTAAGCGAAGGAGCTGAATAGGCGCGCATCACCCTCGTCGTCCTAGCCGTCACCGGCTCCGTGAGTATCGCTGCTCCCCCTCAGAACCCCCAAAGCCGATGTTGCTTGTGTAGTCTGCTAATCTGGCTCTTCTTTTTTTTGGAGATTTGAATGTGCCTTCAGTTGCTAGTCCCCGAACCCTATCCCTCCGCCGTCCTCAAGGTGCAGGTCCACCTGATGCGACACAACTCGCCTGCCGAGCTCGACGTCCCATCGTCGGCTTCCTCTCTCCAGGGTCCAGGCAAGTCCCCGAACCCTATCCCTCCACCCGTCCCTTAGAGGGGCAGGAGCATACGTATCATCGTCTTTTGCAATTGTAGAGATAATTCAGTAAGCTGTTCATACACATTTTACAAAGGTAGAGAAGGGGCTAATTCTGTCTTTTTCATCTTCTGAAATTAGTTTCTTATATTTACACAATTTCTTCTAAGGTTAAACATGAATACATCCATAATTATACCGTGTTTTGGGAAGTTTTTTTGGTAGTTTCTTTTCGGATGCGTAAGGGTTCTTGCTTGAACCTGTTGATGAATGATCATGAAAAAATAGCGAGGTGCTATAAATTTTACTTATGGACTATTTAGTCAGGTAGCCCATTTCAAGAGATTGAGAGTATTGAGACTCTACGAAAAAGTTATACATAAAAAGCATGATAGATGCACATAAATATTAATTTAAATTCGTAATAAGAAACAAAAACACGTGCACAGAAATAATAATACCAGAAGAACAAAATTTCTGGTTAAATGCCAACAACAACAACAACAATGTGATCTTTTAACTACATATTGAAATTTTCCTGTCAAGCATTGAATGTGTACAACAGTGAGCGCTTGCTTTGAAGCGATATCCGTATATATAGCATCACACAACGCATACAAATACATTACACGCTCAGTAAGCTAGTGCATCATAGTATGATGTTGCACGTGGATTTGGTACGTTTTTTTTGTTGGGTTTCTTACAAAAGGTCTTCATTATTTCAGTGTATAGAAACTTTTGAAAGTGAGTCTATACTACACTGTTTGAGATTGTTATATACTTCCTTGTGTTGTAACTTTGATTGACTTAATATAAAGGAGAAAAGATGTTTTAGTGTATTAGGATTGTGTTTCTAGTTTATTCTGAGTCGGTTTGTAGCATATTTTTTTTAGCTGGTTACAGTTTTTAGCATATTAAAGCTTTGTATTGTTTGCACTGTGATATATACCTCAGTAGTTGGGCATTATTGAATATATGCTGCCATAGAATTTAATATAAAGTTTATCTTCAATCTAATCTTATACATATGAAGAAGTCATAATTTCCTTTTTATCAAAAAAAATCAGCCGTTGTCCACTAAAGTCATGACAACCAAAATCTACTGATCAGAACTGGATATGTAATAGTTACGCGATTGTACGTGTTTGCCTCAATTCAGTGTGTGCCAACCTCGGATAACATCTTTCTCGTATCCAATAGTCTGTGACTTTTCTTTTAAACAAAAAAATCATCATCGTTTGTGTCGCGTGACGAGTCCACAGGTGCTACATATCCATCATCAATGTATGTGTTGTCTTCTTCGTCCTCCTCATCTGCTAACCCAATATCATGTGATTCTTCCACAAATTCAGCAAGTGCTTTCTCAATGACACAAGCATCACCGATTACACCTTCCATGTCAGACCTTCTCCACTTCACCAATACTTCATCGCTGCTTGAAACACTCATGCCTTCGAATCCCACGTGCAGCGAATCAAGATCAATTTCTGAATTTTCAGATTCTGGCATGGCGAACAGATTTCGGGGATTCATTCTTACAATAGTGCACCAATCTTTTTTCTTTGTACCATTGACATAAAACACCTGCTCAGCTTGTGAACCAAGAATATAAGGCTCATCTAAATAGCACAACCGAGTTTTATCAATATCAATAATTCCATACTGATCCCTTTGGTAGCCTCGTCCTTTGTTCTTGGCAGTAGGAACATGGAACCAGTTGCACTGAAAGAGGAAAACTTCCTTACCTTGAGGAAAATCTAGTGCAATAATTTTTTTAATCACACCATACCAGTCAATATTACCAGAGCTTTCATCTCCTTTCACAACAACACCACTATTTTGTGTGCATAGGTTCTGCTCTATCTTTTCTGTACGAAAAAGAAATCCATTGATGAAGCATCTGTTGAAAACACGAGCCCGATGGTCTGGTCCTTGTGAAAGTGTGTAGAGGAGGTCACTTGTCTTCCCTTGTTGATTTAGTTTGCTGATCTGCAGCCAACAAAACATGTTTAAGTTATTTGCAAATATAATACTGAGCAGCAGTTAGTGGATGACATTACAAATAAAACAAATTACTCATAACCCACCTTTCGCTCGAACCAGCCTACAAATTGTTCCTTGTGCCTTTGATCAACATTCCGTGTACTTAATTTTTTTAGTTCGTCCATATGCTCGCTACAATATTTTAAAAGAGGGCTTCAGGTAATTCAAATTCTATGAAACATGCCAATGCATAGTATCAAAATATAGATTTTGAAATAAGATCTTACTTTATCCATGGAGTAGCCTCATCACAGTTTTGTAATATGTAGTGCCTCATTCGTTGCAGCTCACTCCTAGAAAGTGACTCGACAGTGAATCCTTTCTTAGTGTAGTCAATGTTGGCAAATACGCTTAAGCCAGATGGTGGTTCATTCACAGCAGCAGCTTCATGACGGTCTGCATGATTAAGCTTGGTTTCCACGTCTTGCAAGAAGCGACTGCAAAATGTCATGCACTCCTCTAATATATATCCCTCAGCTATCGAGCCTTCATGGTGCGCTTTGTTCCGTACATAGGCTTTAAGAGTACGTAGATATCTCTCAATTGGATACATCCATCTATAGCACACGGGTCCACCAAGTTTAGCCTCTTCAGCTAGATGAATTGACAAATGAATCATTATATCAAAAAAGGCTGGTGGGAAAATCATCTCAAGCCGACAAAGGGTTTCAGGAATCGAGGTGCTCAACTGCTCTAAATCTTCAGCACTCAACTCCTTTGAACATATTGCATTAAAGTACCTACTAAGCTAAATCAATGGAAGAGCAACATTTTCTAGCAAAACATTACGAACTGCAATGGGTAATAGTTTTTGAAAAATAACATGACAGTCATGAGTTTTTAGACCAGACACCTTACACTTGTTCACATCCACACTCCTCTTTATGTTAGAGGCATAACCATCAGGCATCTTCACGCCTTCTAGGAATTGGCATAACCATATCATCTCATCCTTACCCAATGTGTAAAGTGCTGATGGCAAGGTGTATTTTCCATTCCCGAGCACAATGTGTTGATCCTTCCTGATGCCTAAATGCTCCATGTCAAGTCGAGCCTTCTCGCCATCCTTAGATTTCCCTTCCATACCTAGCAAAGTCCCCAATATGCTGTCACAAATGTTTTTCTCAATGTGCATCACATCCAAATTATGCCTTACGAGCAATTTTTCCCAGTATTGTAGTTCAAAAAAAATACTCTTTTTCCTCCAATTGTGCCATCTAGTTTCTTCCTCACGCTGCTTCCTTTTCCTTGTAGACTTCCCAAAAGTGATTTGCTCAAAACTTTCATACTGTTGCAGAACCCCTTCACCACTCAATGGCACTGGAGGCTCCCTTGTTTCCACAGTATTGTTGAAACTGGCCTTGTTCTTGCGCCACCTATGATCCATAGGCAGAAACCGACGATGTCCCATGTAGCAATGCTTGGATCCGCATTTCAACCATAAGAAGTCGGTATCCTTGTGGCAGTATGGACATGCAAACTTGCCTTTTGTGCTCTAGCCAGATAACATCCCATATGCTGGGAAGTCATTAATTGTCCAGAGAAGAATTGCTCTCAAATTAAAATTCTTCTTCTCCTTGGCATCCCATGTCTCAATACCTTTTCCCCAAAGGTCTTTGAGCTCATCAATCAGAGGCTGCAAATATACATCAATATTGTTTCCTGGAGAGTTTTTACCGGGTATCAACATTGACAACATCCAGAAAGGTTGTTTCAAACACAACCAAGGTGGCAAGTTGTAAGGGATTAAAATGACAGGCCATATAGTGTACGCAACATTGACCATCCCAAATGGATTGAAGCCATCAGATGCAAGACCCAACCGAATGTTACGAGGATCAGTAGCAAAATCTTTGTATATGTTATCTACATGCTTCCATGCCTTAGAGTCAGCAGGGTGCCTCATTTTGTTATCTTGGACTAAGCCCTCCTTGTGCCAACGCATATATTCAGATGTGGTCGAATTCATATACAACCTTTGCAATCGAGGAATAACTGGGAAATATCTTAGGATTTTCCGCGGGGCACGCTTGTTGGTTGCCTCCTCATGATGACCAGAAATCGTTGGTTGCCATCTAGACTCACCACATGTTGGACATGTATCCATGGCTGCATATTCTTTCCGAAACAACAAACAATCATTGACACATGCTTGTATCTTTTGGTAGTCAAGGCCAAGATCATGAATAACCTTTTGTACTTTATCCAATGTGTCCGGAACACAGTGGCCTTCTGGGAGAACAAGCCGAAACAACTGAAGTACGGCCGCTAATGCACTTTTACTAAGACCAAACATGCATTTAATCTGAAAGAGCCTTACTATAAAAGATACCTTAGTGACCTCCTTGCAACCTGGATACAATTCCTTCTTTGCCTCTGTTAATAGATTAAAGAATGCCTTTGCTTTTGCATTTGGCTCTTCATTAATATTTCCTATGATGTCTTCGTGTATAGCACCACTGATTAGCGTTGAAACTAGTTCGGTCACAGAACCACTGTCACCTGTTTCATCATCATTGACAACTACTGCAGCATTGCCCTCATCTGAATCATTTTCTTGGTTTCCTTCTTCGATGAAGCTCTCATCAAACCCTCTAATAACCAAGTGACTTTGAACCTGAGATTGTGTTCTGTAGGACATGCATCGACATCTTGAACATGGACATGGTGCAGTTTCTCCTCTAGCAGTGCCACCAAATGTAGTTTGTATGAACTTTCTGAAATTTGTTTGCCACTCATTTGTCGTGAAGTGCATGCACATCCAACTCCTACTATTCTGAGACATGGCTTTCTAGTCAAAGATTAAAATCACCAGTCGAGCCTTGTAACAAAAAAAACAAAGTTAAACTGATTTTCAGTCATAACCAGTATTGAGCTTTAAAGTTTAATGATAAGTTATTAATTCATGCAATATGTAGTCACTAGCAACAAGACAGTTTTCAAAATCCTATTTACTCTCCTGTTAGCAAGTTGACATGAGATGTTTGTGGTATATATGTAGATAACTTGATGTGTAGCTGCTAAGTGATTTCCAGCCATTCAAATGTTATTGACAACTGGAACCCCTCCTTGATGTGTAGGTATTTTGTAAATCATAACTTGATGTTATTCATATATATATGCTCACCTATATACTTCTAAATAATCTCCTTGATGTTGCCCTTTTAATGCCTAGAACCTGCACCCAAGAACCAAGTCAAATATACTGGAATCAAACTGTCCTCAATTGCTGACTGACATCAGAGCGATCTAATATTCCATCTTACTTTTAAATTGCCAACAATCATAGAATGCAGAGCAAATTATAAAATTTTAGTGTGCAATCATGTTGAGTTTGAAAATGATGAAAATGATTCCAGAAAAACGCCAAACATAAACAACAAATGATGTTGATTCCATGGCTTCAGTTAGTTTTTCTTTGTACATTTTCACCCTTTTATTAGATTGTGTTATGGTGTGAAATTGAGGGCCGTTGTACGTAAGATGAGCGTGCAAGATTTAACATTAGATGTTGATTCGATCGGATGCAATCAGTTCCATTCGATCCCGATCAGACGGGTCGGAGCAGATCTCAGGCATTTGACATCTAGGACGTTGAATATCGATTCGATGCGTGACAGCGTGTATCAGCTGAGATCGAATCTGGGACGTTGAATTTAGGGCGAGAGGTGGGGATTTGCGGATACCTCTTCAGCTGGGGAAAATTGTATAAGAGCCCCTGCTCTTTTAACATATGAACCTGCAGTCCTTGATAGTCATAGAAGTATTTTAGAAAGGTCTTGGAATTTACTTTTTAAACCCTGTGCTCTCAGGATTTTGTACCCGGTGTCCCTGAACTTTAATAATTTATATAAATAGTTATAGAAAATGATTCTTAGTAGAAAAATAACATCTGTAGCTGCTAAGTGACTTATAGCCATTCAGATGTTATTGACATGCAGCCCCTCCTTGATGTGTAGGTATTTTCTAAATCATAACTTGATGTTATTGGTATATATGCTCTCCTATATACTCTCCTATATAATCTCCTATATATAGATTTTATATACTCTTCTATATATAGATGTTGTTGGTATATATCTTGATGTTATTGGTATATATACAGCCATTCAGATATTATATACCTATAACTTGATGTGTAGATAACACAGTTTTCAGACTTGCAACCCCTCCTTTTCAAAATACCTATATATATCTGCTTTAGCTTAACATGCATTAAGGTTTGTTGCAGGTCGTGCTCGCCTACATGAGCATTAATATTTGTTGCAGGTCTTGACATTCAAAATTGGTTTCTGTTAGTGTTTTGCATAAAATGGATAACCAGGTCCTCACATCAACCTTCACAACCCACTTGGTGACTCAGGCATCTGTTAACTGGCGGGGGGGGGGGGGGGGCAGTGGGTTTAGGGTCCTTCAGAAACAACGCGCGCTGGACACGTCTTAAACACTAGTCTTTTTGTAAGGTGCATAGCAGGTTACAGACTTGCAGTCTGTAGTTTATATCTTAGACCACTGAATCTTATTTCTTTTTTATCTCTGTAATTGTAGGTGCTCAAAGTGGACCACGATTCCCATGGTGTGGATGCACATGAGCACATTGAGAAAATCGAAGCAATGATGTGAACAAGAAACATTCAGTAGAAAACAAAGAGGAAGTGAATGGACCTGAGCACCTGTTTCCTGGGCCTGGAGAAGGCGTGGTCTTCCTGGCAGGGAAGAATGACGTGGAGTGGGTGGCCTGTGACTTTTCCTCCCTTTTCCTTCCTACTGGCGGCTCCTCCCTTTTCCTTCTGCTGGCAGCTCCTCCCTTTTCCTTCCTGCTGGCGGCTTGTGCCTGACCCCCTGCAGGTCTGGGTAACGTTGGAACCAAAGATTCTTGTGATCCTTTCCTTGTATTCTTTTCTATTTTTGGTCACATATATATCAGATATATCTATAGCATTGGAATCAAAGATTCTTGTGATCCTTGTATTCTTTTCTATTTTTGGTCACATATATAAGATATATCAGATTTTAAAGTATCTTTTTGATGCAACATCTTGTAATTTTATTGCAATATATATATATATATCAGACATATAAATTAAAGATTTTGTTGCAATATAAGAATTTAAGACAAGGATAATGCTATAATTCATTTTATAATTTTGGTGTAATGTATATCAATGCTTAGTAATATAATTTGTTGTAATATAATTTTGGTATGACGTTTTATAACTTTAATTTGTTGTAATATATACAGTCAATGCAACGACATTTAAAAATACTACAATAAAGGAATATCGTGGCAAATATATCTTTTTCTTTGCAATGTCTAATAATTATATTGTAATATATGTCAACCTTTTGCAATGGAGATTAAAATTATGACAACAACATTTTGCAATGAAATTCAAGTTTATCACAACAAAGAAAATATGTGGCATAACTGTCAATCAATTGCATCTTTTTTAGTGGTAGCAAATAACATCGTTTTTTACAACGAAAGTCATGATTATCGCAATGCACAAAAACAGTGCCACAAATGTGTATATTTTGTAACCAGTTAAAGGTTGTGGCAATAACTATACATAATGCAATAAATTTAGTGCTGTCGGCATTAGGGTGCTTTTGCAATAAGTTTTCTAGTGGTAATAATAACATCTTTCTCTTGTAACAAAAGTCATGATTCTCGCATTGTAACCACTTTTAAAGGTTGTGATAATAATTAACACCTAATACTACAAATTTAGTGTTGTTGCAAAATCCGGTGTGGATTTTGCAACAACTGTTCTAGTGTTAGTAATAATACCTTTCTATTGCATCGAAATTCATGGTTATCACAATGCACAAAAATAGTGGCAAAACGGTCCAAATATTGCAACCACTTTTAAAGTCTGTGGCAATAACTAACACCTAATGCAACAAAAATAGTGTTGTTGCAATATCCCCATGGCACTAGGGTAATTTTGCAACAACTGTTTTAGTGGTAGTAATTAACACATAATGCAACAAAAATAGTGTTGTTGCAATATCCCCGTGGCACTAGGGTAATTTTGCAACAACTGTTCTAGTGGTAGCAATAACACATTTCTCTTGCAACGAAAGTCATGATTATCGCAATGCATAAAAATAGTGGTAAAACGGTCCATATATTGCAACCACTTTTAAAGGATGTGGCAATAACTAACACCTAATGCAACAAAATAGTGTTGTTGCAATATCTGCCTTGGCACTAGGGTAATTTTGCAACAACTATTCTAGTGGTAGCAATAACACCTTTCTCTTGCAACGATAGTCATGGTTATCGCAATGCATAAAAATAGTGGCAAAACGGTCCATATATCGCAACCACTTTTAAAGGATGTGGCAATAACTAACACCTAATGCAACAAAAATAGTGTTGTTGCAATATCCGCCGTGGCATTAGGGTGATTTTTTAGTAGTGTGATCACCACCACCATAGTGCTGAGGTGGTGGCTGGCGCTGAGCTAGTTGTCGCAAGATCTCGTTCTATTGAGCCATCAACTCTTGTAGAGTAGGAGGCGGTGGTGGCGGTGGAGGAACGCGCTCATTCTGACCACGACGTGCTCTTCCTGCCATCTGAAAAATCATGTATATTCTCAATACAACATTTCTGAGATTCAAGGTTCAATCGTGGTGAAAGAGTTAAAAGGGTAAAACCAATATATTTGTGCATAATTATAAAAAGATCCCTCATGGCATAAACTCTTTCCTCTTAAATTAAAAAAAACTGGCATCATTCATCATCCATGCTTCCAAAAGAGTTTGCCATGATTACATCAGTAACTCAAAAGACTGAACTCTATCTAGCCTAGTACCCCAAGGGTGCAAAAGCTAAGCTAGCTTCGAGGAGTTCTACCGTCACCGACTTCTAACTCTATCCCTGCGACCTAGTGAACAAACGAGGCAACACTCGACTCGGCGGAAGGTGGTCTCCCTGAGCCAGCAGTGTCCAAACTGGAGGCAGGCTCCTCTCCTCCCTCGATGTCTACATCCTCGTTGGCCTCCATGTCCTGGATCTCCTGGTGGTGCATATCTAGATGCTGGTTAGCTTACGCGAGTTGCTGCTGAGTGTTGATAAGCTGATCCTCGAGAACCTTGATGGTGTTCTCCCTCGTTCCTACTAGCTCCTCAAGCTCTTGGATCTCATTCGACAGTTGCTCCACTTGTAAGTCCTTTTCCACCATCTCAGTGGACAAGTCTACCACAAGTTCCTCTCTGTTATCCAAGGTAATTTTGGTAGCCTCCAACAATGCCATCAGATGGGACATTGCCTCACCACGCATCACTTGTAGATGATACAGGACATTCATGCACCACACCGTCAAGTGAGCAGTCTGACCTGGATAGGTAGCCTATATATCCTTGGCATGCTCCACTCGATCCTTCCACATTGGGTCGTCCTCCTTCTCCGTGGGGAACAAACCAATGGGGTGAGTGGACAGCTCCAAGGGGTGGAATCCGCAGAAGGTGGTCAGTCCGTGAAGAGCAATTGCCTCCATAGTGTCCTCAGCCCTGTATCCAAAAGACTCAGAGTCCAGCGAACGCCAGCCTGGCTGTAGGGGATGAGGCTCCAGGGTCATCCTCACCCTACAGCGGGGCACTCAGTGCTTCTCGAACAGCTGCACCACGTACTGGGGAGGCGTCATGTAACCAGCTCCCTGAAGTACCTCCCACAAAATACGGGGAAAACCCTCTCGTGCAAGCCCGTCAGTGTGGGACTATGCATTCCCTTCGTCCGAGGATCCGTGAGAAGTCATCTGTGTACGGTTAAGCATAAGTAAAAGAAAAAGAATTATAAAAAGAAAAGAGATCACAACTCAGCCTCTCTATAACTACGACAATGGTACTGGGGTACTTAGTTTGTCATCATTTTGTATTAAAGTTCTTACCCAATTATCCATTTGTTTAATTAAGGGTGCATGCATGCTCGTCCTGAATGACCTCACATCAACGTAGAGGGAATAGGGAGGAACTCCCATCCCTTATAGTAGCCTATAGGGCTTACTCAATTAGCCACCTAGCTACCCCTCTATCATCCTAAGGCTTCACGTCCTAGGTCTATCCTGATCGTCCTACGATCTATCCAACATTTGTTTCTACCAAGTTTTACTTTGGAAAAGAATGGTATTTATAGTTTATCGGTTCCTATGTGGTGGTACGAGCTCCGATACCAGCTGTGGCGGAACTGCCCGAATTATTCCAACTTAAGTGTCTAAGTCCCGCATTAGAGGCTAGACCACACTTAAATGGGAATAACCCGTCAATCCCTTGGATCTAGTCCGACGAGGCCACTGACAGGATCAAGTACCATAGTCTCACTCGATGGTGAGTCACAGAGCAAATACAATAAAGCATAAAACCATACATTAAGGAGTATTAAACTTATTACATCATCATCGGAGTTTTAGCAAAAGTAGTCATCATTGTTCGAAGTGCAGCGGAATAAAACTAACGGTAAATAAACAGAGAGATGGGGAAGCCTATCCCATCACTCCTCATGCTCCTCCTCAGTCGAGGCAGGGTCCCACTCGACTGTCCAACCCGGTGGCAAGATGGACGGCCAAGTCACTCCAGCAACCATATCCTCCAGAGAACCTGTAAAATTATGCCACAAGCAAGGCTGAGTATACTAATACTCAGCTAGACTTACCCGGTGTGAGGAGCCTACTCCTCTACCTTTAGACATGCAGCTGTTTGGCTGAGGGGTTTGGTTGCCAAAAGCACTAGCTGAGTTTATAAATCAAGTTTTTAGCTTTGTCAAGTTTTAGTGTGACTCTCTTAAGACTAAATGTATACCTATCTAATCATACATGGTATCAAACATTTAGCAATCAACAACTTTTGCCAAGTCATCTCATTTCCACTTGTTACTCAATGTAGCAGCATGGATCAAGCAGTCTCATTAGCTGCGAGAAGCAGACGATTCGAATTGAGTTTTTATCCTTGCAAGGTAAACCTAAACACACGACGTGGCGAGACACTCTGTCCCCACACACATCAACCGTCCCCGTCAATTCCCCATCAGCAGATCAGGGCTCACCACCTTGGCGTACAATGCCTCACTGACCACGACTGCCATCGTGCAGTGACCGCACTTGTACCCACCATAACCGGAATGGGAGACCACGTCTCAGGTCGCGTGAGGGGATATGTCCACTGCAAGGTTCACTTAGGTACTAGGCTTACCGATTTACCATATCTCTCGGCATGTGCTTAGTACATTCAAACGCTTGACACACGGTACCACACCTTAATCCTTATTCCAATTTCCGTCTCATAGACAACGCATCCCCATGGATCGTTGTCCACAGACCATCATCATTATGATATAAAAATGGATACAACCAATTCCTGACCTCGCGCGAGTGCTAGAAAAATCACTCGACTTCTACCGAGATCCCTAATTAATAAAGCAGCTACTCGACCTAGCATACTAGTATTCATCTCAATAGGATTCCTGAGATCATGCAACTAGGGTTTCAAACAACTCCTATACTTAAGTGCACATTCAATCCTACAATCATTAAGTGTAGTAAAATAGCATAATAAACAGGTTATGCATAAAACCGGGGCTTGCCTTCCAAAGCTGGGGCAGACAGATCCTCTGGGGCAGGCTCTGGCGCTGGATCCGGGGCTAACTCCTGAGTAACTCCTTGCTCTGGCACGAGGATGTACTCTCTGTCCGTGAGGTTGCAATCTATTGAATGCAATGAATAAGATATATGCATGCTATGATATGTAGAATTTAATAACAATTATGTCTTAGTGCAGAAAACTAAATTAGTTAATCATTTTAGGGTTTCTTTGTCACAAGAGGCTCTTAGGGTCTTAGGCTTATTAATTTAGGTTCGAGGTTCTTGCCTAAGTATAATGGATTAATACTTGGGATGCCCCTTAAATGTTTTAGTGGGTACTTAAGGGGTTTTGCTGGTTTAGTTAGGGTAACATTAGTCTCCACTATTAATTCCCCTTTTTCAATTTCTATTTATGAATTCTAGTGTGGGTTTGAACTACAACAGTGATTCAACTCCTTCCAAAAATTCTGAAAGATTTACAGTGGATTACTATTGGTCACTGTAGTCTGTCCTATAAATTTGAGGTCCAGAATAAATAAAATAGGCCCTGGACAAAAATAACAAAAGTTGGGGCAAAGGGGTTACTTTGCACTACAACTCTTAACTAGGGGTGGGTTCTGTCCTAAGGGTCATTTTTGCTGGTATCTAAAAGTCATAACATGCTTCTGTGCCAAAAATCACAGAAGATTAGTTGGTGGTTATTTAATTGTGATTTTCTAAAGTTTAATGTTAAAAAGGCACTTACTACTATCTTGTTATTTGAAAAATGTCAAACAACAGATTTCATATTTTTTGTATGTTCTTAATAACAAAACATTAGTTACCCCAAGGTTTGGGGTGTTTTCTCTTTGGGGTTATTTTTCTAGGGTTTTTCTAAGGATTCCTTGTTTTTCTAATTTAAAAGGTATCTCCTTTCTTTTGCACTAAACAAGGGTATAATAAATTTTTCTAGTGAACTACACTGAATAAGTAAACTAACAAAAATATGGGTGCTTCCTGGTTCTTTATTTAAACCACCTTTTATATTTTCTTCTACTTTAAGCAAAAAGTGATTTAAATGGCAAGCTCTACCTTAAAGGGGTGTACAGAGGGGTTTATTATTTTTAAACAGATTAGAAAGTGATTAAGTACTTCTCTAAATTTTCTTAACCCCAGTCAAATAGTGTAGCTACTTTTCCTTATTTCTTTTAGCTTTTGACCAGTTAATTATTTAAATCATAACTTGAAAGTTTTCTGCAACACTTAGGGGTTTTATATTTTTCCTAAGTAGTTTACATTATTTAGGATCTCGCAAAATTGGTTTGACTCGATTTGGGTAAACCAAACTGAAGTTATGAATTTTTCAAGTTCTGTTTGGATTTAAATCAGAATATTTTAAAAGGTTTCCTGGAAAACTACTTTGCACCGAAGACCCTGGGTTCTTTCTAAATCAATACATTCATTTCTACCCCTGCGCTACTATTCCCCTGAGTCACTGACAGCGCACAAAACCCCCTGGCCTTTTCTTCTTCCCCCCCGAGGTCCCTCCCCTTATGTAAACAGTACCCGCGGAAAGAAAAAGGGCGGCGCGGCTTACCGGCGGTGAGAGAGGTCCGGTGAGGGGCGGAGTTGGCTTCGGGAGGTCCTGGCGGTCACAGCAAGGTACAGCTCGACGGCGGTGGTGGCCGAAATCGATCGGTCCACGTGCGCAGGCGGGTGATCTCGTCGGCGGCGAGTGTTCCGGCCTAACCACGACGATCTAGTCCAATTAAATGGCACGATGAGCTCCACAAGATGACGTAGAAGCTATGCGCACAGGGAATCGGAAAATGGTGTAGAGGCTTACCCGGTTTACGTTCACCAGCGGTTGGGTGAAGTCCGGCGACCGTGGACTGGCTTCTCCGGCGAGGCAAAGTCCGATTCCTTGCTCGGGGAGCTTCACCGAGGCATTCGCGGTCTATTCCGAGGGTCGGGCATGGCTGGGAAGGGCTCTGTAGGCCAGTCTACGGTGGCGGAGGATCGGGTGGCCGCGGGCACACCGTTTGCAGGGCAAACACCGGTGATCTCTGGCTCCGGTGAGGTCGAGCGTGCGCGGAGGAGTACGATCGACGTCTATGGGGGCTTTATAGGCGCGAGCGCGGGCAACGGTGCCGGCTCGACTTTGGCGCGACGCGGGGCACATGGGGGCACACGCGGGCGTGCTCTAGCGAGCTCAGAGTGCGTCGAACACGTGGCTCTTTGCTTCTGTTCGTGTTCTACCCTCTGCTGAGCGGCCAAAACGTGCAAATCTTGCCCTAAGACCTGTGAGAGATCTCTTCCCTGTACCTAGGGCTACCTAGTTCATGTGAGTTTCAAGGGGAGATGTGGTCGGGTTAGAGAGATATGGGGGTGGGAAGTTGTCTCTGTCCTAGCTGTCCAAATCGAGACAAAACTTGTGCCAAGTCGTGTCAAACGATTTAGGGTTGGGTTCAAACTTCTCCAGAGTGTTCTAGAGGTATTTTGGCGCCACTTTGTTAATGGGGCCAAATGGTTTTAAGTTTGGGATCAAGGTGAACATGTTTGATCTTTGGAAAGGGGGTGGTTTTGGACTTAGAAGAATTCTGATTTTTCTTTTGTGCTTAACCCTTTGGTGAACCTTTTGGGGTTTTTCTGTATTCTTTTTGGGGTCACTTTCTTACTATCATTTGTGGGGTATCAAGTGTACTACATCTTTTATAATTGGCCCAAGTCATGATCATGTGGTCTTCATACCCTTTTGTTCATGCTTACTTCTAGTGCTCCACTTGTCCAAAAGGGGTTTGAATTAGGGCTTGGGCAATTCTCCCCATTATATGTGCATAACAAGCCAAGGTATGACTTTTAAGGTGGGTTGCACTTACTTAGGATCTTGAGCTCCAACTTTGGTGTACTTTTCCCAACTCAAGTCACGTGTGATGATGGGCTTACTTGTGTAGTCTTAAGTGAACACCATAAGTAACACCTGGGGTGTTACACCCTTGTTGTTGCCCCTTCCTATAGAAAAGACTGAAATCTACACCTGTTGTGGGGGCACTAGACAGTGCACAACAATGGTCGGTAGATCGACTAATTGGCACCCTTCCTTTCTGGGGGCACCAGACCATCCAGTGACTCAAACTAGTCGTTGGATGCCTAGGCGAAGGTCGAAGTAGTCATTGGAGAGGTTGTACGGTGCACACCGGACCATCCGATGAATTTTACAATAAAATTCTTGAGACTGAGGACTTCATCCATATGGCCACCGGACTATCCGGTGCACCACAAGACCATGTGATGATTTCCAGACAAGAGCAAGATGAGCGCTTTTGAGCCAAACTTCTCCAACTTATTTTGGTTTTCTTTGGTAGCTTCCATACGACTTAGACAAACAAAGTTAGCACTTCATCTAATTGACTAAGTGTAGGAAACATACCTTTTTCCCATTCTTCTCCCATCTTTTCTGTTTCTCCTCAAACAAAGCCCGGAATGACAGTTTCTCTACAAACTAAAAGCGCAAACCAAATCACCAAACATGTAGTAAAAAGGTGTGTGCAACATAGTTGAACACTCTAACCTTGCATCTTAACCTTTTTCACCGTTTTACCCATTTTGGCCTATTTGAGGTCGACGTTGGACTCCAAACTATCAAGTCGACTTGACTTGATCTAGATTGTCATCTATGAGCTCCAACACCCTGCAAAGGTCACATAGAACATATCCAAACAAAGGAACAACCCAAACTAAAGGTCAAAGTGAACTTAGCTCTTTTGGGTTGCTTTCAGGTTCTGGCTTTGACACTACTCCTTCTAGTGACCTTGTTCACTTCTTGAGCTTGATCTTGGGCCTTATGACTTACACCACATAACCATAGGTATTACCTCATTGGTTGTAAGTCACATCCTTAAGTCGTGACCCTCGATGCTCCATAGCTCTTCTCAACACGATCAACCTTGACTTTGCAAGTCTTCTTCACACTTAGCGTTGGGTACCTCGACCTCCTTGACCTTCTATCGTGCACTCCGTACCTTGAAGCTCTTCTTGCCTCCATCTAGTTGTCTCTAAGTTATGAACACCTAGTCTCACTTAGACAAAGTCTTTGGCCCATCACACTTGCACACTTTAATGTTACCAAGTGTGATAGAATATTTGGTGCACTATTAAAAAGTGGTAACATTAAAATAACCCATACTATCCCTCCTCTAGATGAACTAAAGAGACGTGCTTATTTCAAGTGGCATAATTCTTTTTGTCATGCCACCAATGATTGTAATGTTTTCTGTCGACGGATACAATCGACCATAAATGAGGGTCGATTGAGTTTCTAGGAGATGAAAATTGACAAACATCCATTTCCTATTAATATGATGGAGCTAACGGATAAGAAAGTATTGGTTTGGTCGAATGTGGCTGATAAAGACAAAGGTAAAAATATTATTGTTGTTAGTCCTCGCACGTCAAAACATCGCAAGGAGTAATTACTCAGAAGGTTGTTGTTGCCTAGAATAGGAATTCGTTGGCTTTCCACAAAGTGGTTGGGGCTGTGAGTGCCCATTAGTGGCCAATGAATCTTATGTGGCATCATTGTCGTGCGATGGAAAATTGAGAATAACAGATTTCTCAAATATGTGTGTCATTCTTTTAAAATCATCTTGCATACCCCCAATTAATTGTTGTAATTGCTCCCGCTGCTCATCTACATAAACCCTAAGAAAGTGGACATCATCGAATTTACTTACATTGGGTGCAAGTGCAGTAGGTCGAAGAGATGTCAGGTCGCAGTCCTTCTGCCAGACAAGCTTTTGGGTGAATAGATGATCCTGCAAAATTAGCACTAGACAATACAAACTTGGTTTATAAAATGTGTGAGAACCAAAACCAAGTTAGGATGAGAAGAGAGGAGAAAACAGAACTCTTCACTTGATTGCTCCTTTAAGATGAGTATTAAACTTAGTAGCAATATTACAAGTGAATATGAGAGCTCAAGAAGACAATAATCATAATAAGTAAAATGGATAAGAGACACAGTGTTTTTTATCGTGGTTCTGCCAATGCCTACTCCATGTTGTGGTGACCTCCTCTGGTCAAGGGTTACACTCAACCCCTCTTAAGTGATCCAAAGATCAAACTTGAGTGTCACAGTTGTCTTCCTTATATCAATATCCCAGTTCTGAGGAATCTCCACAAATTGGAGTCTCTCACGCCTTATACAATTGATCACAATCAAAACAAGAGCAAGGGAGGGAATAGAATATGCACACAAGAGCACAACACAACAACACACACAAATGTGAAGAGAGCGCAACAACAAAACGATAGAGTAACGACTCAAAAAATTCACTCAAATCTCTCTAGAACACTTCGGAGGCATGGTCGCGGAGTCTCGGAGTTGTAGTGTGTTCAAAGTGTGCTTGGTTACCTGCTCCATGCGCCTAGGGTCCCTTTTATAGCCCCAAGCAGCCAGGAGCCGTTGGTTCTTCATTTGGCAACTCTAGATTGTCTTCTGTCCACAGGTGCACCCGACTATCTGGTGCACACCGAACATTGAACAGTCAGCAATTTGTTTCCTTCTACGACCGAGCCGACCATTGCGCACCTTCAGCCACCTAGCACACTGGACAGTCTGGTGGCGCACCGGACAGTCCGATGCAGCCTCACAACCATTGTCGAGCTAATGTGGCCGACGCTGATCACGCGGCCAACCGTTGCACGGAGAGTAGCCATTGGTGGCCTAGCACACCGAACACTGTCCAGTGCACATCGAACAATCCAGTGATTTTTAGCCAGGGTGCGACAATAATTTCCTGAGAGCAGTCTTTTCAGCCGTCGTCTAGCCTGGTCACCGGATGCTGTCCGGTGCACACCAAACAGTCCGGTGAGGCCCAGACTGGCCCAAGCTTGGCCAGACTTAGCCAAACTCCTTTACTCCAATTTGTCCCGAGTTGAAGAGTTTCCTAGCACTTAGATGAATATTGTTAGCCACTAAAACAATTGACTAAGTGCTAGAATCATGTTTTTGTTCCTCTATTTCAATAGGATTTGCAATGTATGAAAACTCAAGCCCAACAATTATTCTTTTGGACTTGACATCTTGATCACAACTTGTGCTCATGCTCATATCGAGATGGTTAGTTCATAGTAATGTGTTGAGCAATTAATCACCAAAATAACTAGAAATGGCCCAAGGGCACATTTCCCTTTCAATCTCCCCCTTTTTGGTGATTTATGCCAGCACACCAAAAGCAACTTAAAAGGTACTAATATAACCAAATATGAGTCAATTTTTGCAAATTGAAGTCAAGTCAAACACTGATAGAATAGTATATGATTTTGCATATTTAGATCATTTTACCACCACTTGGTTAATTTTTCAATAAATTCATTTTCTTACTTCTAAGTCAAAAACACTTTAGTTTTGTAAATCAAGTCATTTTTTCAAACTAGTTTTGATTAAAAGCCAAAAGCTTCTCCTTGTCCTATAATAAAGATTTCTCCCCCACTAGAGAGTAGTTTTGCAAATAGAGGGCTCCTCTTGTTGTTAAGAGGGTTTTGATCAAAAGACAAGTTCAAAACACAATAATTTTTTGAAATTCACAAGTGGCAGTTGATCCAGTTGCTTTGGTCTTAATTTCTCCCCCTTTGGCATGAAGCACCAAAATGAAGAAACTAGGGGCCTTAAAACCTTATTGCCTCACCAAAAAATTGCGAATTTAGAGTAAGAAGGCAATGAACACCAAGGGTAACTTGAACAAGGTATATTGATACCGTTATGTAGTGGAATCCTTTTCAGTTGTTCAAGTCCACTATTTCCCTTTCAATTCACCTTTGAGGCTACATCAAAATCACTTAAGCAAGTCAAGTTGTAGCATATCCTCCCCCTAAACATATGCATTGTTGGGGGCCTTCATCTTCCAAAGGTCTTCAAAAACATGATTTAACAATGTTTCCCAAGTGTAATATATGTACAGGTACCTTCGAACTCGAGTTAAAATTGTGCATGATATGGAAAACATGGTCGAGACGAAGGTTGATGCAGCTCCGAAGCTACGCGCAAGGGAGCTTCGACTCAGTGATAGAAAAAGGAACCGACTTAAAGTGGAAAAGGCTATCTAGTCCTCGTTGGATTGTCCTTAAGTCAATAGTAAACATGAAGGGCATGAATGTAATTCTACACAGGCTATGCCCTGTGCCTATAAATAGATGAACAGTACCCCCGTACTGTTCACACTGACTTGTATTCGCTCGTGCGTCACACTTGGACTTTTTGCCTTCTGTCAAGCCGAAGGTACAGATGTAATTCAATATTGTTCTTATTTATCCATGATGATATAATAAAGATATATTAATAAGGTCATCTGATTATTCATGTCATTTCTCATGTTTCATATGCTTCGTCTTTCATTAACATATACTGCGATGATGAAGGTACGTCTTTCATGACCTTTGTCCGAAGATCGTTATATCCTAAGGGAAATAATGCTTCGAAGGACGAAGGACATTAACCATTAACTTCTTTTTTGTGTTGCCTTGTTCTTAATTCATAGCATTTGAGAACAAGTCCCCAACATTGGCGTTGTTGGGGACTTGTTCTCAAATGCTATGAGATAAGAACAAGGCAACACAAAATATTAATGGTTAAAGACCTTCGTCCTTCGAAGCATTATCTCCCTTAGGATATAATGATCTTCAGACGAAGGTTATGAAGGACGTACCTTCATCATCTCAGTATTATAATAATGAAAGTAGAAGCATATGAAACATGGAAAATAACATGGATAATCATATGACATCATTAGGATATTTTTATTATATCATCACGAACAAACATGAACAATATCGAATTACATTTGTACCTTCGGCTTGACAGAAGGTGAAAATCCAGGTGACGTGCGAGTGAATACAAGACCGCGTCTACAGTACGGGGGTACTGTTCATCTATTTATAGGCACAGGGTGCAGCCTGTGTGGATTTACATTTGTGTCCTTTACAACTAGTTACAATCATAACACAAATTATCATGGGCCAATTGGTCTTTTTATCTTTAAGTCGGTGCATCTGAAGGTACGCTACGAAGCTCCCTGATTGGTAGCTTCGGCACCGCTTCTATTTTGATCTTCCGAAGGTGTTTCTTCTCGCAGGACCTTCGGCGACGAAGCAGACCCCCAACAGTAGCCCCTTCACGGTGTCCGATCGTTTTTCGTAACAAGCTCGACCCGTGAAAAATTCTCTTAGGCTTTAGAATGCCGAAGGTCCTAAAAACACCTTCCCTAAGCTCGTTGTAGAGAAACGATTAAATATTCCGAGTGCGAGGCGGTCCCACCATACGACGGGTACGCGCGATCTGGTGATTCACCTTCTCGCGTACTATGGTCCACCGTTCAGTGGTTGCGGTCGACTGTTTAGCGTGTGCGAGCGGCTTGACGATTCACCTTCTCACCTGCAGCACTATATAAACAAACAGGTAGGTGTGAAGTTACCACAATATTTATTACTATTGCACTGTTGTGCTGCTGAAAAATTTGACCATAGCCGAAGCTTATTCATCGTATTCTCAATCAAAGCATCATCTTGTTTTAGCTTCGTCATAAGAGGGAGCTTCGGCAAAATTGCAAAAAAGTCATCAACTTCGTCAAAACCGTGAGAAATTCACTATCAAATGGCCAGAGTGCGTTCAACAGCTAGAATTATGCGCGACGGAGAGGAGGCCGAAGCTGCTGAGACTGCCTCAATCTCCGAAGTAATGAGGCAATCGGGACTGGTTGTGACAGAGGGTGCTTCTGAGGAAGCTGAACAGACTGACATTGAAGAGGGTAATGCTGATGAAGAAGAGATAGATTATAACACCGTCATGCCATCCAAACACAACCACTTGGACTTTGGAAAGTCTACTATCTCTGAGGCTGATATGGCCATGATGTTAAAGCTAGGCTACTTCGGGGAAGCCGAGAAGAAGCTGATTCGTTTTGGCAGGGAAGAAACCACTCCGAAGCCAGAAAATGATGAGGTGGTAGTTTTCAGAAGTTTCTTCAAAGCAGGATTACGGTTTCCTTTGCATGAAATGATTGGGGATGTTTTGGAAGATTTCAAAATTTATCTTCATCAGCTGACTCCTAATGCCATCGTTAGGCTCAGCGTTTTTATCTGGGCTCTTCGAAGCTAAGGAGTGGAGCCGCTTGCCGAAGCTTTCTGCTCGGTGCACGAGCTTCATTATCAGACGAAGGCTATAGAGGATGGGCTACACGAGAATTTTGGCTGTTACAACTTTTCTTATCGCAAAGATATGAAGACTCCGGTGATCAGCTATCGCACCAAATGGCCAACCGGTTGGAAGAATCAGTGGTTTTATGTTAAGGTTAATGAGAAGAAGGAGAAGATAGTTCAGAGCCCACTGGACCTAACCTTCGGGTTAACTAGGCCTCTGTGCGACATGCTGCAAGGGTCACCATGCCGAGAAGCTGTGGGCAAATTTCGAGTTGTGTCTGAGCATATCGGTACTAGAGATTTGGTGCATGAATACTTAGCCAATAGAGTATTTCTGACATTAAAGGAATGGAATATGCCGAAGCTTAAAGGAGAAAAGAAAAAGAATGAACTTGTTCGACTGCCCTATCACTTCAAGTTCAAGAAACATTTCAAAGAGCCTTGCCAAGAATGGTTGGAAATGATTGAAGCTATGTGCAATGAAATTTTGGGCAACTATACTAAGAAAGAAGATCAATTGATGACCACGGCCTTCGGCACTCGACTGAAACGAAGGTTGAACCGAGTAATGGATGCCCTGAAATTTGAATACCCTGACTATGAACGGTTAAGCAAGGATGCCGAAGGACCAAAGCGAAAAAGAGTTGTCAGTGTTATGAAGAGGCAAGCTACTAGAATGATAGAAGAAGATGAGAAAGCTTTGAAAAAGAAAAAATCCAGCCCCGAGCCGAAGGTGGCTGTTCTGAAGAAAAGAAAAGCTTCGGCTGCGAAGCAAAAAACAACTGATATAGAGGAAGAAATTCCTTCAACGCCTCTTGCTACTGACATGGAGGAAATTTTAAAGGTAATGACCGAATCTTTACCTCTCAAGCTAAGTCCACTAGGGCCACAACTGATGAAGCTTTTACAGAAGGAGGAGCCTGCGGCAATCAAGAAGCCTGCTGAAAAAAAAGGCGAAGGATTATTACTGTTATTGATGCTATTGAAGAAATGCCACCTTCGGCTTCGGTGTCAAAAACACCAGCTGCCGAAGCTGCTCCCACCGAAGCTACAACTGCCGAAGCTACGGCGGCCGAAGCCACAAATCTTGAAGGCGTATTTTCTGATATTGATAAGATGATTTTGGATATGGCCATGGAAGAAACTATTGCAACTGCTGAGGCAACCCTAGCCACAGTGCCTGGAAAAGAGAAGAAGATTACCGAAGATATTTCGGAGGAAGGGGACTTCAATTTTCGAAACATGATTGGTCAGAAGTTATCCAAGGCTGAAAAAGAAGAACTAAGAGATTATGCTATATCTTGCGGCTACCAGCCAAGAGCATTGCTCTTTGGTGGCGTTGACGAAGAGAGCTTAGGATGCCTCCGGGACCGGACTGGAGCGAAGGTTGTCAGCACTCTATCGAAGAGTGTTGGCTTTCCGAAGCTTGAGGCCGACCTCAGCAGATACCAGCGGCAACATATCGCCGGTAGCTTGTTTTATTCTAATTTTAAGGTAAAGTTCTTACCTTAACTTTTTGTTGTTTTCGAGATGAAGGTTACTTCTAATGAAGGTTATTTTTTTAGAGTCTACTACTAAGTAAAACCTTGAGGATGCAACAAGACCTCGAGGACAAGAAAATTGAGATTATAATTGAGGGCTTAGAGGGCAAAATTAAAGATCACGAAGCTGCTCTAGAGAAGAAGGATTCCGTGCTTCAAACAATGGAGGGTTCGCTGGCAGAAGCCCAAGTCGAGATTGCTAGGTTAAACAGTGAACTCTCCACGAAATCAAAAAGCTTCGAACAAGAGAAGAAAGATCTTGATGCAAAGCTTGAAGCTGAAGTTGCAAAGAGTTCGAACTTGCAAAAATCATTGAAGGAACTTCAAGATAAATGTCTGAACTTCGACAACCGTTGCGTGCAATGACTGAAGCAGGTCTTCAACTCAGTTGGAGCCAGTTCTGAAAAGTTTAAATCTTCAGCTGAAGACCTGCCAGACATCTTCGATCATATTGAAGGCGAAGTCGATGCTCTTGATGAAGTCATAGCTGGGCATGGTGACTTATGCGCTCTGCTAGCTTCTCGTGGCATGGCTGTTGCTTTTATGAAGGCTAGTTGCACACACGAGAATATTGTAAATAGGCCGAACTTCAGCTTATCACCAGCGAACTTGAATGACATCCCCGGCCTGGCCCGAAGCATTGGGAACAGATTCGTAACTCAAATTTGGGCGAAGGGTGGACAAAGCTTGGCTGGTGATGAAGCTCGAAGTCACCTCAAACCTATAATAAACTCATACCTTGTGCTTACCTTTTCCTTGAAACTTGAATTTACCTTATAACACTTTGTTATGTACAGGATGACGAAGCCGAAGAGCAATGATTCGAAGCTTGGTGGATGATCCAAAGCTTAGCGGATGGTGATGAAGCCGAGGACATTGCTATGAAAAAACTTTAGAGAAACTTTTGAATTATCCTTGTAAAGAATATTGTAATTTAAGAATCAGATACTACTCTATAAATTTGTCCATACCTTGTAATATATTTTTACCTTTCCGTCCATGTATGAACTGCTTTGATGTGGACGAAACTTGTATTTTTTGAACCGAAGGCGAAAAACACCTTCCCTTCTTTTCGTACACAATGAAGCATAAATCTGCTCCTTTTCCTTTCGCCGAAGCCTTATCATTAGAGCCGAAGCAACTGTCTGTATTTGTATGATATGATGATGATGATCCTATGTATGTCTAAATGAATGTATATGAATGCAATGAATGATGTGATGTATTGTGCAAATGAATGTCCAGACACATGCTTACGAAGCCACATCAAAACTCTTCATTCCCTTAGGAATAGCTAAAATCTCTTTGCCGTTTATTTTTCAGTTGCACCGCTTATTTTTCGGTGTAAGTTCTGCATCCCCTTAGGAACGTCTTTTGAACTTCTTCGCCTTCTATTTCGGCGGTATCACCGTTGACTTTTTGGTGTAAGTTCTGCATTCCCTTAGGAACGTCTTTTGAACTTCTTCGCCTTATATTTCGGCGGTATTTGGCTCTCCATTCCCTCAGGAATGACTTTTGAGCAGAAAACTTACGTTGCGCTCCCTTAGGAACGACTTTTTGTAGCTTCGTCGTGCTCTGCATCCCCTTAGGGACGACTTTCGAGCTTCTCCCTGTTTTTTCTTTTTCTGCACTCGATGGTGCATGCTCAGATTTTACATTTTACATATTTTTGGGGGATTTTGCTCTCGTAGAGCTGGATAAGAAAGGAAAAATTACAAACTATGGCCCCATTAAAAACCTTTCTCCCCCTTTGGAAAGGAAAAGGGTGCCATAGGAAAAATGAAAAAGATTACATCAAGTTACACATAATATCGTCGAAGCTCATCCACATTCCAAGATCTAGGAATGTCATTGCCGTCCATATCCTTCAATCTATAAGAACCGGGTCTTGACGAAGATACCACCAGAAAGGGTCCTTCCCACTTCAGCTGTAGCTTGCCTGCTGTGTCTGGATTGGCCACTCTCCGAAGTACCAAATGCCCTGGCTTAATGTTTTTCAGCCGAACTTTTCTGTCACGCCATTTTATTGTTTCGGCTTGATATTTATTGATATTCTCCACAGCCTGAAGTATGGTCCCTTCTATAGCATCTTTTGCCACAGAATAATCAGCTTCGTCCTCCGCCGAAGCTATTGTTCTAATTGACCCTGCCTTAGCTTCTTCTGGGGTTATAGCTTCGTCACCAAACAATAACTTGAACGGTGTAAAACCTGTTGACCTTGATATAGTTGTATTGTGGCTCCACACAACTTTAATCAACTCATCTAGCCACTTTCCTCTGGGTTGATTGAAGATTAACTTCATTATTCCTGTCATTATAATACCATTTGCTCTTTCGACTAGCCCGTTTGACTCCAGGTGCCTGACTGATGCAAAATGAATCTGCGTGCCAATCTAGTTGCAGAAATCTTTGAAAGTTTTGGCATCAAACTGTGTTCCATTGTCCACAGTTATAGCCTTCGGCATGCCGAAGCGACAAACGATATTTTGCCAGAAGAATTTCTGGACTGTAATCGAAGTTATTGTAGCCAAAGGCTTTGCTTCAATCCACTTAGAAAAATATTCTACAGCCACCATGACATATTTCAAATTACCTTGTGCTGGTGGAAGTGGGCCTAACATGTCTAGGCCCCATCTTTGCAATGGCCAGGTTGGTTGTATTAGCTGAGTGAGAGATGAAGGTTGTTTTTGGTCTCTTGCACATTTTTGACAATTTTTGCACTTTTGGACCAGATCTGCTGCATCCGAAGCTGCCTTCGGCCAGTAAAATCCTTGTCTAAAAACCTTTCCCAGCAAGGGCCTAGACCCAATATGAGATCCACACAATCCTGCATGTATCTCCTTCATTAGTTCTATACCTTCGGTTCTGGATAAACACTTGAGAAGGGGGAGCAAACTCCATGTTTGTATAATTCCCCTTCTATTATGATATACGGTCTTGTTCTTGCTTCCATTCTTTTATTATAAACTTCGTCGTCCAAGAGGCAGTTACCCTGGAGGAAAGATATGATTTCAGTCCTCCAATCTTCACTATGTACTGGAGAAATAGCGAGCACTGCTCTCTCCATGAGTTCAACCGAAGGTGCCTTTATTGTTTCAAAAAATACTTCTGAAGGTAGAGGGAGCCCTTGAGCCGCTGATTTGGCTAATAGATCTGCATGCTCATTTTTGCCTCTTGGAATGTTCTTAACAGAGAAACCTTCGAAAGAAGCCTCCAACCTTCGAACTGTATCCAAATATTTTTCAAGTTTCGGATCTCTTGCCTTGCTACTTTTATCTACATGGCCAGAAATGACTTGAGAATCAGTTTTCAGAATAGCCCTTCTTATTCCCATTGCCCTTAACTTTCGAAGCCCCAACAGGAGTGCTTCGTATTTGGCAATATTATTTGTATAACTAAAGTCTAGCTTGGCTGCATAACATGTTCTGACTTTCGAAGGTGTTACTAGAACAGCAGCTGCTCCTACGCCGAAGGTTCCCCAAGAACCATCGCAGAACATTGTCCAAGCTTTGGCATCTTTATTTATCTCTTCTTCCTGAGCCCCTGGCGTCCAGTCATCGATGAAGTCTGCTAATGCCTGGGACTAAATTGAAGATCTATGCACATAATCAATGGTGAATTCATTAAGCTCTGCAGCCCATTTTCTAATCCTTCCAGTGGCCTCTCTGTTCCTCATGATGTCCTTTAGAGGTTGTGACGAAGGAACAATTATGTGGTATGCTTGAAAATAATGCCGAAGCTTTCTGGAAGCCATTAACACAGCATATAATACCTTCTCCAATTCTGTGTAATTTTTCTTTGATGGACTTAAAACTTCAGAGACGAAGTATACTGGTGCTTGCTTTTTAGCCTGACCATCTAGCTTCTCTTGTACCAGTGCCACACTCACTGCAGAATGCAAAGTTGCCACATATAAGAGCAATGGAGCCCCTGGCGCGGGTGAAGTTAATGTTGTTAAATCAATCAAATATTGTTTCAACTCTTCAAAAACTTTTTGTTGTGCTGGGCCCCATTAAAAGACTTTGGCTGACTTCAGTATTTCAAAAAATGGTAGATTTCTTTCTGCTGATCTGCATATGAATTTGTTTAATGATGGTAATGTTCCTGCCAGCCGTTGAGCCCCTTTCTTCATGCTTGGTGGCTCCATCCGAAGGATAGCTTCAATCTTGCTTGTGTTAGCTTCAATTCCTTTCGTTGATACCAGACAGCCAAGGAACTTGCCTTTCTTCACTCCAAAAACACATTTTTCTGGATTTAATTTCAGGCCAGCTTGCCTAAAATTGGCAAATGTTTCTTGCAAATCAGCAATGTGATTTTCTTGCTTCATGCTTTTCACTATGATATCATCAACATATGTTAGCACATTTCTGCCTATCTAGGAATGAAGGACCTTGGCTGTCATTCTGCTGAAGCTTCCTCCAGCATTCTTGAGCCCCTCAGGCATCCGAAGATAACAATAGGTGCCACTGGGAGTTATGAAGCTAGTCTTTGGCTCATCTTCCTTCTTCATCACATTTGATGATAGCCTAAATTACAATCCAATAGACTCATGAGCTCTGAAGAAGATGCTGCATCTACAAGAGAGTCTATTCTTGGTAGCGAGAATTCATCTTTTGGGCATGCCTTGTTAAGATCTGTGAAGTCAATGCACATTCTCCATTTTCCATTGGCCTTCTTCACCATGACAGTATTGGCTAACCACTCTGGGTATTTTACCTCTCTGATGACACCAGCACTGAGAAACCTTTTCACTTCATTCCAAGCACCTTAGGCTTTATCATCAGACATTTTCCGAAGCCTTTGCTTTCTTGGCCTGAAGGATGGGTCCACATTGAGTGAATGTTCAATGACATCTCTGTTGACACTGCAGAGATCATTGGCTGACCAAGCAAAGACATCTTTGTTGTTGAATAAAAATCTTATCAAAGTTTTCTCTTGCTCTTCAGATAGCCGAGACCCCAACAGTACTTTTTGCTCTACTATGTCTTCACATAGAAGCATAGGGTTCGGCTGATCCACTGAAGTAGCCTTCTCTCTTTTGTATTTGTACTGTTCACAGACTTCGGCTTCATCTATATTGTGAATTGCTTTTGAGTCTGTCTGTTGGGGACTTGTTCTCAAATGCTATGAATTAAGAACAAGGCAACATAAAATGTTAAATGTTAATGCCCTTCGCCCGCTGAAGCATTATTTCCTCAAGGATTTAATGAACTTCGGACGAAGGTTAAAACGATACAATTACGAAGGTTGAATCTTCGTAATTGAACTCTCAGAGATTATATAAAATAGTGTGAGATATAAAGCATTAAAGACAAGTAAATTATAAGTAAACAACATCATTTACATATTATATAAACTTGGTGTATTCGAATATAATATTAGATACATTTATACCTCTGCCTTGGCAAAGAATAATTTCCGAGTGATGCGATTACAATTACAGGAATGCGTGAACAGTAAAGGAATACTGTTTACTATTTATAGGCACAGGACATAGCCTGTGAGGAATTACAATCATGCCCCTCATAAAAGTTTACAACATTGACTCAGACCTTTATGGACTAAAAGGTCATTCTATCTTTAAGTCAGTTCGACCCTTCATCTTCGGATATGTTGTAATACCGAAGCTTTATGAATGGTGCCTTCGGCGTCACGTACGAGCAGCTTCAGCCGAAGCTGTCTCTTTCTGCAGGACCTTCGGCGACGAAGCATGGTCCCAATAGTAGCCCCTTCATGGTGCTAGATCGTTTTTCGTAACAAGCTTGATCCGTAAAAAAAGTCTCTTAGGCTTCAGGAAGCCGAAGGTCCGAAAAAACACCTTCCCTGAGCTCGTTGTCGAGAAACGATACAGTTTCCGAGCGCGTAGCGGTCCCACCCTGCAGGTTTACTATTTGGTCTTTGCGGCCCACCGCGCAGCGGGTGCGAGCAGCTGTTTGCCTGGTGTAAAAATCCTGACGATTCACCTTCTTACCTGCAGCACTATATAAACAGACAGGTAGGTGTGAAGTTACCACAACATTCATTGCTATTGCACTGTTTTGCTGCCAAAATTTTTAACCATAGCCGAAGCTTGACTCTCGCATTCAGACGAAGCTTCAGTTTAGTGCCTACTTCGTCAGAAGAAAAGCTTCGGGAGAAGAAGTTATTTAGTTCCCAAGAAATCTTTCAAGAAATTCAAAATTAAATGGCCAGAGTGCGCTCTACCGCTAGAGTTGAGCGTGAGGGAGGCGAAGCCGAAGGAGCGGAGACTGTTCCTATCTCTGAAGCAATGCAACGATCCGGATTGGTGACCTCGTAAGGAATCCCCACTACCGAGACAGAACAGACTATTGTCGATACAGAACAAGTTGCTGCCGAAACAGAACAAGCTGCTGCCGAAACAGAACAAGGAGATATTGAGGAAGCTGATTCTGACGATGATTATCATATTGCAGTACCGAGCAAGCCTAGCCATTTGGACTTCGGAAAATCGACTATCTCCAAGGCTGATTTCTCCAAAATGGTGAAGTCGGGCTATTTCAGTGAAAATGAGAAGAAGCTGCTTCGCTTCGGGGGGAGGAAACTACCTCGAAGCCAGAAAAGGATGAAATAGTTATTTTCAAGAGTTTTCTGAAAGCTGGGTTGAGATTTCCTTTAAATAGAATGATTTCTGATGTGCTGCAAAAGTTTGGGATCTATTTTCATCAACTGACTCCTAACGCCATTGTCAGGCTTAGCGTTTATATCTGGGCTCTCCGAAGCCAGGCGGTGGAGCCGTTTGCTGACATCTTTTATCGAGTTCATGAGCTGCATTACCAGACTAAGGCCAGAAAAGATGGATTGCATGAAAATTTTGGTTGCTATAATTTTGCCTATCGGAAAACCACAAAATTTCCTGTGATTAGCTACTGGAGCAAATGGCCGACAGGCTGGAAGTCAGAATGGTTTTATGTCAAAGTTGACGAAGACAAAGAGAAGCTAGTACAGAGCCCTCTTGAACTGATCTTCGGAGAAACAAGACCCTGTTGCAGAATGACAGCTGAAGGTCCAACTTGGACCGCACTAGCTGAATTCAAAATTATTGCAGAACACATTGGCACTAGAGATTTAGTGCAGGAATTTCTGGCCTTCAGAGTATTTCCAACTATGAAGGAGTGGACTATGCCGAAGCTTAAAGGAGAAAAGAAAGAAGGGGAGCTTGTTCGACTACCCTATTATTATAAGTTTAAAAAATATTTTAAAGCACCCTGCCAAGAATGGCTCGATACAATTAAAATAATGAGTAATGAAATTCTTGGAAATTACTCCAAAAAAGAGGACCAGCTGATGACGGCAGCCTTCGGCACTCGGCCGAAGCGAAGGCTGAACATGGTGCTTGATGCTATAGGATTTGAATATGCTGATTATGGTCGACTGGGCGGAGATGCTGGAGGCCCGAAGCGAAAAAGAATTGCCAGCGCTACTAACGAAGAGGTCGCCAAGGTAGCCAAAAAGAAAAAGAAAGATTCTGAAAAACTTAGCCCTGAAGAGTTAAACCCTGAGCCGAAGGTGGCCACTACAAGAAAGAGAAAAAGTGCATCTCCAGAACCGGAAACGCTGGTTCGAGAAGAAGATACTCCTGCATTGCCTTCTGCTGTTGAAGTAGAAGAGATCATGAAGGTAATGACTGAACCCTTGCCTATCAGGCTAAGTCCGCTGGCACTGGAACTGACGAAGTTTTTTCAGAAGGACAAGGCAGCTTCGGCAGACGAAGGTCCTGCACTGCCGAAAAAACGAAGGATTATTCAAATAGCAGATGTAATTCATGGGATACCGTCACCAACACCGGCATCAAAAATTGCCATTGAACAGACTGCGGAAACTGCCGAATCTAAAGGCGCCGCAGCCGAAGCCACCAGAGCGGAAATCTTCGAAGCTGAAACTGGCGCAGCCAAAGCTGCCGGGGCTGAAATCGGGGCCACAGAAGATCCGAACCTGGAAGAGACACTTGAAGTTATCGATAACATACTCCTAAAAATGACTGAGGAAGAATCTGTTGTGGCTACGGCAAGCACAGCTACTCAAAAGGGGAAAAAACAAGCTGAAGACATTTTGGAGGAAGAAGATTTTGAATTTCAAGATTTACTTGGGCAAAAACTGACAGACGCTGAAAAGGCAGAGCTTAAAAAATGTGCCATAGCCTGCGAATATAAGCCAGGGGCTACACTATTCGGTGGGGTTAACGAAGGAAAACTGAGGTGCCTTCGAAACCGCAGCGAAGCTAAAATTGTTAGAACTCTCTGCAAGAACATTGGCTTGCCGAAGCTAGAAGCGGACCTCTGCCGTTACCAACGACACCATATCGCTGGAAGCTTGCTTTATGCTAATTTCAAGGTAACAAATATTTTTGTTATTTTATTACTATTATTATTATCTTTTAGGTCATTTTCTGACGAAGATCGTTTCGACAGAGCATATTATTAAGTAAGGTTCTAAAAATGCAACAAGATCTCGAAGAAGAGAAGAACAAGGCCGTCATCCAAGATTTAGCTGAAAAAGTTGAAAATTACGAAGCTAATCTGAAAAAGAAAGACTTCACCATCCAAGACCTTGAAATCATGGTTAAAGAGCACGAAGGTGCATTAGAGAAGAAAGATTTTGTTATTCAGACCATGGAGGGTTCTTTGGCTGAAGTCCAAAATGAGAATAGCAACTTAAAGAATGAATTGCTCCAACAGTCAGAAAAATTTGAGCAAGAAAAGAAATATCTTGAAGCAAGGCTGAAAACTGAGGTGGATAAAAATTCAAATTTGCAGAAATCCTTTAAAGATCTTCAAGAGAAATGCTTAAGCTTCGGCAGCCGATGCGTGCAGCGTCTGAAGGGTGTGTTTCATTCTGTCGGAGCCAGCTCTACAAAATTTACACCTTCAGCTGAAAATCTGTCCAGCACATTAGAATATATTGAAGGCGAGGTTGATGCCCTTGACGAAGTCATTGGTGGGCATGCCGACTTCTGCGCCCTGGTAGCTTCCCGGGGCACATCCGCCGCTTTTCTGAAGGCTGGCTGCACGCATGGAAATATTGTGAACAGACCAAACTTCAGCTTGTCTGCATCAGATCTGATAGATATCCCAAGCCTAGCCCGAAACATTGGAAATAGATTCATGACCCAGATCTGGGTAAGTGGCGGGCGAAAAATGGCAGGTGACGAAGCTCGAAGTCATCTTAAGCCGGTAAGATCTTATGTTTGTTATTTTTACCTTCTCCTTGAAATTTGCACCTTTCTTATTCTGCTGTTTGATATACGCAGGATGACGAAGCTGAAGATTGACGAAGCAGAAGTTTGATGAAGCCTATCCTGAAGCTGGATAGTTGTTTACAATATACTTTCCTGCAAAAATTCTGGAGAAACTTTTGTAATATAGTTACGGAACAACTTATGTAAATTTGTACATACCTTGTAATATATTTTGTTTCTGCTATCTGTGTACAATCTGCTTTGCTGTGGACGAAACTTCTATTTTGAGCCGAAGGCGAAAAAACACCTTCCCTTCTTTTCGTACACAACGAAGCATAAAAATTTTCCTTCGAGTTTCTCCTCATTGCCGAAGCATCTGTGTTTTTTGTGCGGTATAATGATGATTCTATATGTCTAAATGCATGTTTATGAATGCAAATGACATGATGAGATGTATTGCGCAAATGAATATCAAAACACATATTCAAAAAACCATAATCATAGTCCTTCAGCGTTGACTTTTCGCTGTAAGCCTCCCTTAGGAGCTTCTTCGCCTTTTACTTTCAGCGGAATCAGCGCTTATTTTTCGCTGTAAGCCTCCCTTAGGAGCTTCTTCGCCTTTTACTTTCAGCGGAATCAGCGCTTATTTTTCGCTGTAAGCTCTGCATTCCCTTAGGAACGACTTTTGAGCTTCTCCCTGTTTCCTTTTCTTTTTTCTTTTGTATTTACATTTACATTTTTTGGGGGATATCATTCTCATAAAATTGAAATAAAGAAAATTACATGTTGTGGCCCCATTAAAAACCTTTCTCCCCCTTTGGAAAGGAAAAGGGTGCCACAAAAAGGAATATAAAAAATTACATCAAGCTAAACATAATATCGCTGAAGCTCATCCGCATTCCATGATCTAGGAATGTCGTTGCCGTCCATATCCTTCAATCTGTAGGAATCGGGTCTTGACGAAGATACTACCAAAAAGGGACCTTCCCACTTCAGCTGTAATTTGCCTACCGTCTCAGGGTTGGCTACCCTTCGAAGTACCAAGTGTCCTGGTTCAATGTTCTTCAGCTTGACCTTTCTGTCACGCCATTTTATTGTTTCAGCTTGATATTTATTGATGTTTTCCACAGCTTGAAGTCTGATCCCTTCAATAGCATCTTTTTCTACAGAGCAATCAACTTCGTCTTCGCTTTCTGCCGAAGCTACTGTCCTTATTGATCCTGCTTTGGCCTCTTCTGGGGTTATTGCTTCGTCACCGAACAATAGTTTAAAGGGTGTAAAGCCTGTTGACCTTGACATGGTTGTGTTATGACTCCACACCACTTTGATTAACTCGTCTGGCCATTTTCCCCTGGGCTGATTGAAGATTGACTTCATTATGCATGTCATTATGATCCCATTAGCTCTTTCGACAAGTCCATTTGACTCTGGGTGTCGGACTGATGCAAAATGGATCTTCGTGCCAATTTGATCACAAAATTCTCTGAAGGCTTCAGAATCAAACTGTGTCCCATTATCCACAGTAATAGCCTTCGGCACTCCGAAGCGACAAACAATGTTTTGCCAGAAAAACTTTTGAATAGTAAATGAAGTTATTGTGGCTAAGGGCTTTGCCTCAATCCATTTGGAAAAATATTCTACTGCCACTACCACATATCTTAAGTTCCCCTGTGCTGGTGGTAATGGGCCTAGCAAATCAATGCCCCACCTTTGCAACGGCCAAGTGGGTTGTATTAATTGAGTTAAAGACGAAGGTTGTTTTTGATCTCTTGCACATTTCTGACAACCTTCGCACTTTTGGACTAAATCCGCTGCATCCGAAGCTGCCTTTGGCCAATAAAATCCTTGGCGAAAAACTTTCCCAAGCAAGGGCCTAGATCCAATGTGAGATCCACATAGGCCTGCATGTATTTCCTTCATTAATTCTATACCTTCGGATCTGGATAAACACTTGAGCAATGGGGAACAGACCCCACGCTTGTATAACTCCCCTTCTATTATGACATATGGTCGAGCTCTTGCTTCTATTCTCCTGTTATAAGCTTCGTCGTCTGAAAGAAAATTACCCTGAAGGAAAGAGATGATCTCAGTTCTCCAATCTTCACTATAAACAGGGGATATGTTAAGGATTGCTCTTTCAAGAAGCTCGACCGAAGGTGCTTTTATTGTTTCAAAAAATACTTCCGAAGGTATAGGCAGCCCCTGGGCTGCTGACTTAGCCAATAGATCAGCGTAGTCATTTTCTCCACGAGGAATATTTTTGACAGAGAAACCTTCGAAGGAAGCCTCAATCCTTCGGACTGTATCTAGATACTTTTCAAGCTTCGGGTCTCTTGCTTTATAGCTCTTGTCAATATGACCAGAGATAACTTGAGAATCAGTTTTAAGAATGGCCCTTCTGATTCCCATTGCCTTTAACTTCCGAAGACCCAAGAGCAGAGCTTCATACTCAGCGATGTTATTTGTGCAACTAAAATCAAGTCTTGCCGCATAACAAGTTTTAACTTTGGAAGGTGAAACCAACACAGCAGCCGCTCCTGCTCCGAAGGTTCCCCAAGACCCATCGCAAAACATTGTCCATGCTTCGGCATCTTTATTTGTTTCTTCCTCCTGAGCCCCTGGCGTCCAGTCAGCAATGAAGTCTGCTAACGCCTGGGACTGAATCGAAGATCTATGAACATAATCAATACAAAATTCATTGAGCTCTGCAGCCCATTTTCCAATCCTTCCAGTAGCTTCTCGGTTTCTCATAATATCCTTCAGAGGTTGTGAAGAAGGAACAATTATGTTGTAAGCTTGAAAATAATGCCGAAGCTTCCTGGAGGCCATCAAAACAGCATACAGTACCTTCTCCAATTCTGTATAATTTTTCTTTGATAAACTAAGAACCTCGGATACAAAATATATTGGGGCCTGCCTCTTAACTTGGCCTTCAAGCTTCTCCTGGACAAGTGCTGCACTTACCGCTGAGTGCGAAGCTGCCACATATAATAACAAAGGAGCCCCTGGCGTAGGTGGAGTTAATGTTGTTAGATCTATCAAATACTGCTTCAGCTCTTCGAAGGCTTTCTGCTGGATTGGTCCCCATTGAAAGACTTCGTCTGACTTCAGCACTTCGAAGAATGGTAAGTTTCTCTGTGCTGATCTGGATATGAATCTGTTGAGAGATGCCAGCCTTCCTGTCAATCTTTGAGCCCCCTTTTTTGTACTTGGTGGTTCCATTCGAAGTATAGCTTCGATTTTACTTGGGTTGGCCTCAATTCCCTTTGTTGAAACTAGGCAACCAAGAAATTTCCCCTTCTTTACTCCGAAGACACATTTTTCTGTATTCAGCTTTAGACCAGCCTGTCTAAAATTAGCGAAGGTCTCCTATAAATCAGCAATGTGGTTATCTTGCTTCGTGCTTTTTACAATGATATCATCAACATAAGTTAGTACATTCCTGCCTATCTGAGAATGGAGAACCTTCGCTGTCATTCTGCTGAAGCTTCCTCCAGCATTTTTAAGCCCCTCGGGCATCCGAAGGTAGCAATATGTCCCACTAGGGGTTATGAAGCTGGTTTTCGGTTCATCCTCCTTCTTCATCTAGATTTGATGATAGCCTGAATAGCAATCCAGCAAACTCATAAGCTCTGATGAAGCTGCTGCATCGACTAAAGAATCTATCCTTGGCAATGGAAACTCGTCCTTCGGACAGGCCTTATTGAGGTCAGTAAAATCGATACACATTCTCCATTTACCATTGGCCTTCTTCACCATAACAGTGTTAGCCAACCATTCTGGGTATTTTACCTCTCTAATAACTCTGGCACTGAGGAGTCTTTTCACTTCGTTCTGAGCACCTTCGGCCTTGTCATCAGACATCTTCCGAAGCCTCTGTTTCCTGGGTCTGAAGGATGGATCAACATTGAGCGAGTGCTCAATAACATCGCTGTTAACTCCACAAAGATCATTAGCTGACCAAGCAAAAACATCTTTATTGTTGAACAAAAACCTTATCAAGGTTTTCTCCTGCTCTTCGGACAATTGAGATCCCAATAACACCTTCTGCTCTGCTATATCCTCACATAAGAGCATGGGTTTCGGCTGGTCAGCCGAAGCAGCTTTTTCCCTTCTGAACTTGTATTGCTCACAAGCTTCAGTTCCATCTATATTATGGATTGCTTTTGAGTCTGACCAATTTCTTTCGGCCCTTCTGGCAGCTTCTTGACTTCCATGAATAGCAATGGGCCCTTGGTCCAAAGGTATCTTCATGCAAAGATAAGCTGGATGCAGAATTGCTTCGAAGGCATTAAGAGTGCCACGACCAATGATTGCATTGTAAGGGTATTTCATGTCAACAATATCAAACACAACTTGTTCAGTCCTTGTGTTGTTGATAAATCCGAAGGCCACTGACATTGAGATTTTGCCGACTGCTACAATCTGCCTTCCTCCGAAGCCGCAAAGGGGATGTGTGGCATCAAGAATTTTATCTTCGGGCTCTTGCATCTGTCTGAAGGCCTTAGCAAATATGATATCAGCTGCACTGCCTGTATCAACCAAAACATTGTGGACCAGAAATCCTTTGATAACACAAGAGATAACCATAGCATCGTTGTGTGGGTAATCCTTGAGTTGAAGATCCTCTTGGGAGAAGGTAATAGGAATGTGAGACCATCTTGACTTGATGAAGGGTCCTTGCACCCCGACATGCTGTACCCTTCTCTGTGCCTCCTTCTTCTGTTTCTTGTTGGCTGGCTCTGAACATGAACCGCCTGTTATCGGGAGTACCAGCTTCGGAGCCGAAGCAGCTCCGTCTTGAATGTTGAACGAAGCCATCAGCTCAGAAAAGTGGAAGTGAGTTCACCGGAGGTGTGCGCCAATGTTGGGGACTTGTTCTCAAATGCTATGAATTAAGAACAAGGCAACATAAAATGTTAAATGTTAATGCCCTTCGCCCGCTGAAGCATTATTTCCTCAAGGATTTAATGAACTTCGGACGAAGGTTAAAACGATACAATTACGAAGGTTGAATCTTCGTAATTGAACTCTCAGAGATTATATAAAATAGATATAAAGCATTAAAGACAAGTAAATTATAAGTAAACAACATCATTTACATATTATATAAACTTGATGTATTCGAATATAATATTAGATACATTTATACCTCTGCCTTGGCAAAGAATAATTTCCGAGTGATGCGATTGCAATTACAGGAATGCGTGAACAGTAAAGGAATACTGTTTACTATTTATAGGCACAGGACACAGCCTGTGAGGAATTACAATCATGCCCCTCATAAAAGTTTACAACATTGACTCAGACCTTTATGGACTAAAAGGTCATTCTATCTTTAAGTCGGTTCGACCCTTCATCTTCGGATATGTTGTAATACCGAAGCTTCATGAATGGTGCCTTCGGCGTCACGTACGAGCAGCTTCAGCCGAAGCTGTCTCTTTCTGCAGGACCTTCGGCGACGAAGCATGGTCCCAACACTGTCCAATTTCCTTCGACTTTTCTAGCAGCTTCTTGACTCCCATGAACACCAATGGGCCCTTGTTCCGAAGGTATCTTCATGCATAGATATGCTGGATGAAGTATTGCTTCAAAGGCTCAGTGTTCCACGACCAATGATTGCATTGTAAGGATATTCCATGTCAACAATATCGAAGACGACCTGTTCGGTTCTTGTGTTATGAACAAAATCGAAGGTAATTGGCATTGTGATTTTGCCGAGTGCTGTAATCTGTCTTCCTCCGAAGCCACATAGAGGATGTGTAGCATCATGAATCTTGTCTTCTGGCTCTTGCATTTGTCTGAAGGCCTTAGCAAATATGATATCCGTTGCGCTGCCTGTATCAACTAGAACATTATGAACCAGAAAACCCTTGATGACACAAGATATGACCATAGCGTCATTGTGAGGATAATCTTTGAGCTGAAGGTCCTCCTGGGAGAAGGTAATTGGGATGTGTGACCATTTTGATTTGATGAAGGGTCCCTACACCCCAACATGTTGTACCCTTCTCTGTGCTTCCTTCTTCTGCTTCTTGTTAGCTGGCTCTGAACCTAAACCGCCTGTTATCGGAAGCACCAACAGCTTCGTAACTGGAGATACTTCAGCTTGGTTGTTGAATGAAGCCATCAACTCAATCAGTGGAAGTGAGTTCACCGGAGGTGGGCGCCAATATTGAGGACTTGTTCTCAAATGCTATGAGATAAGAACAAGGCAACACAAAATATTAATGGTTAAAGACTTTCGTCCTTCGAAGCATTATCTCCCTTAGGATGTAATAATCTTCAGACGAAGGTTATGAAGGACGTACCTTCATCATCTCAGTTTTATAATAATGAAAGTAGAAGCGTATGAAACATGGATAATCATATGACAACATTAGGATATTTTTATTATATCATCATGAACAAACATGAACAATATCGAATTACATTTGTACCTTCGGCTTGATAGAAGGTGAAAATCCAGGTGACGTGCGAGTGAATACAAGACCGAGTCTACAGTACGGGGGTACTGTTCATCTATTTATAGGCACAGGGCGCAGCCTGTGTGGATTTATATTTGTGTCCTTTACAACTGGTTACAATCATAACACAAATTATCATGGGCCAATTAGTCTTTTTATCTTTAAGTCGGTGCATCTAAAGGTACGCTACGAAGCTCCCTGATTGGTAGCCTCGGCACTGCTTCTGTTTTGACCTTCCGAAGGTGTTTATTCTCGCAGGACCTTCGGCGACGAAGCAGACCCCCAACAGGCGCCCACCTCCGGTGTACTCATGTTGGGGACTTGTTCTCAAATGCTATGAATTAAGAACAAGGCAACATAAAATGTTAAATGTTAATGTCCTTCGTCCAACGAAGCATTATTCCCTTAAGGATTAATGAACTTTGGGCGAAGGTTGAAGACAATATGATTACGAAGGTTGAATCTTCGTAAATGAATTCAAGCAGATTGTAAAAAATAACATAAAGTATGAAGTGTCAAAGGTAAATGAATCATAAACAAACAACATTACTTTCATATTATATTTACTCCATGTATTTAAGCATTGGATACAATTATACCTCTGCCTTGACAAATATTGGTTCCCGAATGATGCGATTGCAAAATATCGGAATCCTTGAACAGTAAAGGAATACTGTTCACTATTTATAGGCACGGGACACAGCCTGTGGGGAATTACAATAATGCCCCTCATAAGGGATTACAACAGCGACCCAAACATTTATGGACTAAAAGGTCATTCTACTTTTAAGTCGGTTTGTAATTCCGAAGCTTCATGAAGAGGAACCTTCGGTCATCTCATGCGGACAGCTTCAGCCGAAGCTGCTTCTTCCTACAAGACCTTCGGCGACGAAGCATAGTCCCAACAGTAGCCCCTTTCGCGGCGCTAGATCGTTTTTCGTAACGAGCTTGATCCGTGAAAAAAGTCTCTTAAGCTTCGGGAAGCCGAAGGTCCAAAAAACACCTTCCCTGAGCTCGTTGTCGAGAAACGATTCATCTTCCGAGCGCGTAGCGGTCCCACCTTGCAGAGTTACTGTTTTGTCTCTGCGGTCCACCGTGCAGCGGGTGCGAGTAGCTGTTCGCCTGGTGTAAAAATCCTGTCGATTCACCTTCTTACCTGCATCACTATATAAACAGACGTGTAGGTGTGAAGTTACCACAACATTCATTGCTATTTGCACTGTTTTGCTGCCAAAATTTTCAACCATAGTCGAAGCCTGATTCTCGAAATCAGACGAAGCTCCAGCTTGTAGCCTGCTTCGTCAGAAAAAAAACTTCGGAAGAAAAATATTTAGTTTCCAAAAAATCTAGAATTAAATGGCTAGAGTACGTTCTACCGCTAGAGTTGAGCGTGAGGGAGGCGAAGCTGAAGGATCGGAGACTGTTCCCATCTCCGAAGCGATGCAACGATCCAGACTGGTAGCCCCGGAAGAAATCCCCACTGCTGAGACAGAACAGGCGACTGCCAAAGCGGAAGAAGGAAACAGTGAGGAAACTGATCCCGAAGATGATTATCGTATTGCCATGCCAAGTAAGCCCAGCCACTTGGACTTCGGAAAATCGACTGTTTCGAAGGCTGATCTCTCCAAGATGGTGAAGTCGGGTTATTTCAGTGAAAGTCAGAAGAAGCTACTACGCTTCGGGGGGGAAGAAACTACCCCGAAGCCAGAGAAGGATGAAATAGTCATTTTCAAAAGCTTTCTAAAGGCTGGGTTGAGATTCCCCCTGCATGGGATTATTGCAGATGTATTGAAGAGGTTTGGGATCTACTTTCATCAGCTGACTCCTAACGCTATCGTTAGGCTTAGTGTTTATATCTGGGCCCTCCGAAGCCAGGCGATGGAGCCGTTTGCCGACAGCTTCTGTCGAGTTCATGAGCTGCACTACCAGACGAAGGCTAGAAAAGATGGATTGCATGATAACTTTGGTTGCTATAACTTTGCTTATCGGAAAACCACAAAGTTTCCTGTCATCAGCTATCGAAGCAAGTGGCCGGCAGGCTGGAAGTCGGAATGGTTTTATGTGAAAGTTGATGACGACAAGGAGAAGCTTGTGCAGAGTCCGCTTGAATTAATCTTCGGAGAAACTCGACCTCAGTGCAACATGACACCAGAAGGTCCAACCCAAAAAGCGTTGGCTGAGTTTAAAATTATTTCAGAGCATATCAGCACAAGAGACCTGGTTCAAGAGTTCTTGGCTTTCAGGGTTTTTCCTACTTTAAAACAATGGGAAATGCCGAAGCTAGAGGGGGAGAAGAAAGAAGAGGAACTTGTGCGGTTACCTTACTATTACAAGTTTAAGAAATATTTTAAAACACCTTGCCAAGAGTGGTTGGACACAATTGAAATAATGTGCAATGAAATACTCGGTAATTACTCCAAAAAAGAGGATCAGTTGATGACTGCGGCCTTCGGTACACATCCGAAGCGAAGACTGAATCGAGTGCTAGACGCCTTGGGTTTTGAATACCCTGACTACGAAAATCTGAATAAAGGTGTCGAAGGCCGGAAAAGGAAAAGAGTAGCCGAAGCTTTAAATGAAGATGAGAAAGAACCACCAAAAAAGAAGAATATTCCGAAGAAGAAGAAAGTATCATCTCCGAAGCAAAAAGTATCCGACGAAGAGGAGACTCCCGCATCACGCTCTGCCACTGACGTGGAAGAGATTTTGAAGGTAATGACTGAATCCCTGCCTGTGAAGCTAAGTCCATTGGGGCCTCAACTGACGAAGTTTTTTCAGAAGGAAAAGGAGCCCGAAAAAACGAAGAAAACAACTAAAACAAAGAGACAAAGAATCATCGCAGTGACAGAAGTTATTGACAAGACACCACCGAGAGCTTCAGCTCGGAAGATACCATCGACTGAGGAAATAACAAATATTGAAGTTGCACCTTCAGAGATCGCGGCTACCGAAGCTGCCTCAACTGAAGATTTGAATTTGGAATCCACAATCGAACATATCGACAAAATACTGCTAGACATGGCCACAGAAGAAGCTACTGCTGCCGCCGAAGAGGCCATGGCCGCAGTGTCTGGGAAAGAAAAGGAAATTGCTGACGAAACTTCAGAGGACGAAACTTTCATGTTTGAAAATTTAGTTGGACAAGAATTGTCAAGAGCCGAAATAGAAGAGCTTAAAGAATATGCCAAATCTTGCGGATATAAACCAGGGGCACTCCTCTTCGGGGGTATTGACGATGAAAAATTAGACTGTATACGGGATCAAACTGGAGCTAAGATTATCGGTACTCTATCAAAGAGTATCGGTTTTCCGAAGCTAGAAACGGATATAAGCCGCTACCGACGACAACATATCGTTGGTAGTTTATTTTATTCCAATTTCAAGGTGAACTACTTTTCCCTTGACATTTATTGTTTTTAATAATGGAAACATTTATAACGAAGGTTGTTTATGTGCAGAGTATGCTGTTGAGCAAGGCTTTGAAAATGCAGCAGGATCTGGAAGACAAAAAACACGAGGTTATAATTGAAAATCTAGAGAGCAAAATAAAAGAACAATCATCTACTATTGAAAAGAAAAACTTCGAGCTTCAGACAACTGAAGGCTTATTGGCAGAAGCCGAAGCTAAATTAGCAGAATTGAATTCGAAGCTTCTCTGCCAATCTGAACAGTTTGAACAAGAAAAGCAAGAACTTAATGCGAAACTCGAAGCCGAAGTCCAATAAAATTCAGATTTGAAAAAATTATTGGCAAGCCTTCAAGACAAATGTTTGGAATTTAGCAACAAATGTATTCAACGACTCAGAAAAATCTTTCACTCAGTTGGAGCTAGCAGTGAGAATTTCACCCCGTCAGCTGAAGATTTACCAAAGACCTTCGAACAAATTGAGGGTGAAATTGATGAGCTTGACGAAGTTATAGCCGGGCACGGTGACTTCTGTGCCTGGGTAGCTTCTCGGCGCACTGCTGCAGCTTTTCTGAAAGCTGGCTGCGATCATGGAAAAATTGTTAATAGGCCCAATTTCACTCTATCACCATCAATTTTAGATGATATTCCTGACCTCGCCCGAAGCATCTCTAATAGATTTGTAAAGATGATATGGACAAAAGGCAGGCGAGAAAAGGCCGGAGACGAAGCTCGGAGTCATCTTGAACCAGTAAGAAATCATACCTTGTGTTTACCTTTTCCTTCAATTTTGGTTTTGACCCCCAACAACTTAATTCATGTAGGACGACGAAGCCGAGACTGGTGCTTAAAGAGTATGACGCTGAAGCTGAGGCCCCATGAAGATCAGTAGAAGTAAACTGTAGAAAAACTCAAGAAACTTTTGAAATAACTTGTAAATATGGCTAAACAGCTCTTAATGAATTTTGTTCATACCTTGTAATATGCTCTTACCCTTCCATTAATGTATGAGGTGCTTTGATGTGAACGAAATTATCTTTTTGAGCCGAAGGCGAAAAAACACCTTCCCTTCTTTTCGTACACAGCGAAGCATAAAAACAGCTTTTCCTTTTTACCGAAGCTCTTCTTTTCGTACACGACGAAGTACAAAAAGACAGTTTTTTCCTTTTTGCCGAAGCAACCACTTATGCTATGATGATGGCTATCCTACATATGCCTGGATGAATGTTTATGAATGCAAATGTTATGATGTAATGTAGTGTGCAAATGAATGTCCAAACACATATCCGAAGCCATAATCACAACCGTTATTTCCTTAGAAACAATCACATATCAGCGCTGACTTTTCGCTGTAAGCCTCCCTTAGGAGCTTATTCGCCTTTTACTTCAGCGGAATCAGCGTTGACTTTTCGCTGTAAGCTCTGCATTCCCTTAGGAACGACTTTGGAGCTTCTTCGCCTTTTACTTTCGGCGGAATCAGCGTTGACTTTTCGCTGTAAGCTCTGCATTCCCTTAGGAACGACTTTGGAGCTTCTTCGCCTTTTACTTTCAGCGGAATCAGCGTTGACTTTTCGCTGTAAGCTCTGCATTCCCTTAGGAACGACTTTGGAGCTTCTTCCCTGTTTCTTTTCGGCACTCGATGGTGCGTTCCCAGTTTTTACATTTACATCTTTTGGGGGATTTTGCTCTTATAGAGCTAAAAAAGGAAATTACATGTGGTGGCCCCATTAAAAACCTTTCTCCCCCTTCAGAAAGGAAAAGGGTGCCATGAAAGAATAAAAAATATAAAAAATTACATCAAGTTATACATAATATCGCCGAAGCTCATCCGCATTCCAAGATCTAGGAATGTCATGCCGTCCATATCCTTCAACCTGTATGAACCGGGTCTTGACGAAGATACTACCAAAAAAGGTCCCTCCCATTTCAGCTGCAACTTGCCCACTGTATCTGGGTTAGCCACTCTCCGAAGCACCAAATGTCCTGGCTCAATATTCTTTAGCCGAACCTTTCTATCACGCCATTTGATTGTTTCGGCTTGATATTTATTGATGTTCTCCACAACCTGAAGCCTGATCCCTTCTATAGCATCTTTTTCCACAGAATGATCAGCTTCAGAATCTGATTCTGCCGAAGCTACGACTCTTATTGATCCAGTTTTTGCTTCCTCCGGAGTTATTGCTTCGTCACCAAACAATAATTTGAATGGAGTAAAGCCTGTTGACCTTGAAGTTGTTGTGTTGTGGCTCCACACCACTTTAATTAATTGATCTGGCCACTTTCCCCTGGGTTGATTGAAGATTAACTTCATTATTCCTGTCATTATGATGCCATTGGCTCTTTCAACAAGTCTATTTGACTCCGGATGTCTAACTGACGCAAAATGGATCTTCGTGCCAATCTGATCACAAAATTCTCTGAAAGCTTCAGAGTCGAACTGTGTTCCATTATCTACAGTGATGGCCTTTGGTACTCCGAAACGACGAACAATATTCTGCCAGAAAAACTTTTGAATTGTGACCGAAGTTATTGTGGCTAAAGGCTTAGCCTCAATCCATTTAGAAAAATATTCCACGGCCACTACAACATATCTTAAGTTTCCTTGGGCCGGTGGTAACGGACCTAACAAGTCAAGGCCCCACCATTGTAATGGCCAGATGGGTTGTATCAGCTGAGTTAGAGACGAAGGTTGTTTCTGATCTCTTGCACATTTCTGACAACCTTCGCACTTTTGAACTAATTCCGCTGCATCCGAAGCTGCCTTCGGCCAATAAAATCCTTGACGAAAAACTTTTCCAAGTAACGGCCTAGATCCAATGTGAGATCCACACAGGCCTGCATGTATTTCTTTCATCAATTCTATGCCTTCGGCTCTGGATAAACACTTGAGTAATGGAGCACACACTCCATGCTTGTACAACTCTCCTTCTATCATGACATATGGACGAGCTCTTGCCTCTATCCTCCTGTTATAAGCTTCGTCATCTGAAAGGAAATTACCCTGAAGGTAAGAGATGATCTCAGTTCTCCAGTCTTCACTATAAACAGGAGATATATTGAGGACTGCTCTTTCAAGAAGCTCCACTGAAGGTGCTTTTATTGTTTCGAAGAACACATCCGAAGGTAAGGGCAGCCCCTGCGCTGCTGACTTGGCTAACAAATCAGCATGCTCATTTTGTCCTCGAGGAATATTTTTGACAGAAAATCCTTCGAAGGAGGCTTCAATTCTTCGGACCGTGTCTAGATATTTTTCGAGCTTCGGATCTTTAGCCTTACAACTCTTGTCGATATGGCCTGAAACAACCTGGGAATCAGTTTTAAGAATAGCCCTTCTGATTCCCATTGCTTTTAGCTTCCGAAGACCCAAAAGCAGGGCTTCGTATTCAGTAATATTGTTTGTGCAACTAAAATCGAGTCTTGCTGCATAACAAGTTTTAACTTTAGATGGTGAGACCAACACATCAGCTGCTCCCGCTCCGAAGGTTCCCCAAGATCCATCGCAAAACACTGTCCATACTTCGGCATCTTTATTTGTTTCTTCATCCTGAGCCCCTGGCGTCCAGTCGGCAATGAAATCTGCTAACACTTGAGACTGGATCGAAGATCTATGCACATAATCAATGCAAAATTCATTGAGCGCTGCAGCCCATTTTCCAATCCGTCCAGTAGCTTCTCTATTTCTCATAATGTCCTTCAACGGCTGCGAAGAAGGAACAACAATGTTGTATGCTTGAAAGTAATGCCGAAGCTTCCTGGATGCCATCAAAACAGCATATAACACCTTCTCCAATTCTGTATAGTTTTTCTTTGATACACTAAGAACCTCAGATACAAAATATACTGGGGCCTGCTTCTTGATTTGGCCATCAAGCTTCTCCTGGACAAGTGCTGCACTTACCGCTGAGTGCGAAGCTGCCACATATAATAACAAAGGAGCCCCTGGTGTTGGTGGAGTTAATGTTGTTAGATCTATCAAATATTGCTTCAGTTCCTCGAAGGCTTTTTGTTGGCTTGATCCCCATTGAAAGACCTCGGCTGATTTCAGCATTTCGAAGAATGGTAAATTTCTCTCTGCTGATCTGGATATGAATCTATTGAGAGATGCCAGCCTCCCCGTCAATCTTTGGGCCCCATTTTTTGTATTTGGTGGCTCCATTCGAAGTATGGCTTCAATTTTACTTGGATTAGCTTCGATTCCCTTTGTTGAAACCAAGCATCCAAGAAATTTCCCCTTCTTTACTCCGAAGACACACTTTTCTGGATTCAGCTTTAGACCAGCTTGTCTAAAACTGGCGAAGGTCTCCTGCAAATCAGCAATGTGATTTTCCTGTTTCGTGCTTTTTACAATGATATCATCAACATAACTTAGCACATTTCTGCCTATCTGAGACTGGAGAACCTTCGCAGTCATTCTGCTGAAACTTCCTCCGGCGTTCTTGAGCCCCTCAGGCATCCGAAGGTAACAATATGTTCCACTTGGGGTTATGAAACTGGTCTTCGGCTCATCCTCCTTCTTCATCCAAATTTGATGATAGCCTGAATAACAATCTAGAAGACTCATAAGCTTTAACGAAGCTGCTGCATCAACTAAGGAGTCTATCCTTGGCAATGGGAATTCGTCCTTCGGACAGGCCTTGTTGAGATCCGTAAAATCAATACACATTCGCCATTTGCCATTGGCCTTTTTTACCATAACAGTATTAGCTAGCCATTCTGGATACTTTACTTCTCTGATAACTCCTGCACTGAGAAGTCTTTTGACTTCATTCCGAGCCCCTTCGGCCTTGTCATCAGACATTTTCCGAAGACTCTGCTTTCTGGGTCTGAAGGATGGGTCAACATTGAGCGAGTGTTCAATAACATCCCTGTTAACTCCGCAAAGATCATTAGCTGACCATGCAAAAACATCTTTGTTGTTGAACAAAAACCTTATCAAGGTTTTCTCCTGTTCTTCGGATAATTGGGAGCCCAACAGCACCTTCTGCTCTGCTATGTCTTCACATAAGAGCATGGGCTTCGGCTGATCTGCCGAAGCTGCTTTCTCCCTTCTGAATTTGTACTGTTCACAAGCTTCAGCTCCATCTATATTATGGATTGCTTTTGAGTCAGTCCAGTTTCCCTCAGCCCTTCTGGCAGCTTCCTGACTTCCATGAATAGCAATGGGTCCTTGATCCGAAGGTATCTTCATGCAAAGATAAGCAGGATGAAGAATTGCTTCGAAAGCATTGAGGGTGCCACGGCCAATAATTGCATTGTAAGGGTATTCCATGTCAACAATGTCAAACACAACTTGCTCAGTTCTGGTGTTGTTGATGAATCCGAAGGTCACTGGCATGGTGATCTTGCCCAGTGCTACAATCTGTCTTCCTCCGAAGCCACAGAGAGGGTGTGTAGCATCATGAATCTTATCTTCTAGCTCTTGCATTTGTCTGAAGGCCTTAGCAAATATAATATCAGCTGCACTGCCTGTATCAACCAAAACATTGTGGACCAGAAATCCTTTGATAACACAAGAAATAACCATAGCATCGTTATGAGGAAAATCCTTGAGCTGAAGATCCTCTTGGGAGAAGGTGATTGGAATATGGGACCATTTTGACTTGATGAAGGGTCCCTGCACTCCAACATGTTGTACCCTTCTCTGCGCCTCTTTTTCTGCTTTTTGTTGGCTGGTTCTGAGCACGAACCACCTGTTATCGGGAGCACCAGCTTCGGGGCCGAAGCAGCTCCAGCTTGATCGTTAATCGAAGCCATCAGCTCAAAAAGTGGAAGTGAGTTGACCGGAGGTGGGCGCCAATGTTGGGGACTTGTTCTCAAATGCTATGAATTAAGAACAAGGCAACATAAAATATTAAATGTTAATGTCCTTCGTCCAACGAAGCATTATTCCCTTAAGGATTAATGAACTTTGGGCGAAGGTTGAAGACAATATGATTACGAAGGTTGAATCTTCGTAAATGAATTCAAGCAGATTGTATAAAATAACATAAAGTATGAAGTGTCAAAGGTAAATGAATCATAAACAAACAACATTACTTTCATATTATATTTACTCCATGTATTTAAGCATTGGATACAATTATACCTCTGCCTTGACAAATATTGGTTCCCGAATGATGCGATTGCAAAATACCGGAATCCTTGAACAGTAAAGGAATACTGTTCACTATTTATAGTCACGGGACACAACCTGTGGGGAATTACAATAATGCCCCTCATAAGGGATTACAACAGCGACCCAAACATTTATGGACTAAAAGGTCATTCTACTTTTAAGTCGGTTTGTAATTCCGAAGCTTCATGAAGAGGAACCTTCGGTCATCTCATGCGGACAGCTTCAGCCGAAGCTGCTTCTTCCTACAAGACCTTCGGCGACGAAGCATAGTCCCAACAACTCACTTCCACAATGTTCGGCAAAGCATCAACCTTTGTCATGCCGCCGAAGAAGATAACAGCGCCAGGGGCTGCACTGCAGCCACTGGACACAAACCAGGAGACTCTCTATCTCCGAGAGGCTAGGAGCCAAAAGAGAAAGGCTACTAGTCCAACACTTCAGGAGGAGGAGTTGGACCAGGAGATCAGGAACATGGAGATCATTCACCAGCAAGTGCAAAGGCAAAAGGAGAAGATGGCTCGGCTGGCTGACCTTCAAAGGAAGATCGATGAAGCTATTGAGGAAGTGCGTCATCTTACTCAAGATGATCATGACCGAAGGCCCCAACACAGGGAGCTTCGTCAAGAGGGCTCATTCAACGAAGACAAATGGTATGATGATTTTAATCATGGTACCTTTACTTTTGATGATGCTTCTCCCCTGGCAGTAGAATTGCAGGCTATTCCATGGCCACAATCCTACAAACCACCCCAGCTACCCATGTACGATGGGCACTTGGACCCAAAGCAATTCTTGATGAGCTATGAGGCAATAATATCCTCATATGGAGGCAACACAGCTGTCATGACAAAGTCCTTCGTCATGGAAGTCCAGAATGTGGCCCAGACATGGTACTCTTCTCTTCGGCCAGGGACAATCACGTCATGGCAGAAGCTCAAGGACATGCTGGTTACCAGTTTTCAGGGCTTTCAAACGAAGCCAGTCATAGCTCAGGCCTTGTTCCAATGCACACAAGACCATGAGGAATACCTGCAGGCGTATGTCTGAAGGTTCTTGTGACTGAGAGCACAAGCGCCCACAGTGCCCAATGAAATTGTCATTGAGGCCATGATCAAGGGTCTTTGGCCAGGACCTACGGCCCAATACTTCGCCAGGAAACCTCCTCAAACTCTAGAGAAGTTGCTTCAGAAAATGGATGAGTACATCCGGGCTGACAATGACTTCCGACAAAGAAGGGAGGAAGCTTACAGATTTTCTGAGATCACTAGGGACTTCGGAGGGAGAATCCACCCTAGGCATGTCAGATTTATCCATAGCTCCAGTCAGAATGATGACAAAGGAAGCCAGCTTCAGAGGCCACAGCACACCTCACAGTCTTCAGGACAGCAGCAAAGCTCCTTCAGGCCACCAGCTCCAAGGGGCAGAGGCGCCAGGGGCTTCGGAGGAAGATATGGGGATCAGCCCAGGAAAATCTATTGCTTATTCTGTGGAGAGGACAAAGGCCACACTACAAGAACCTACCAGATCACCATCCTGAAGCAAAAAGAGATTGCCGAAGCAGAAGCTCGGCAGAATCAGCCGAAGCAAGTCCTACATACTGCTTCGTGCCATTCTCCTTACATACCAGAATATATGGGCAACCAATCTGCAGCTTATGTTGCTTCGGGAAGCCATTCACAGGCTTCTTGACCTTAGCTCCCACCGCCACCATTACTGCAACCTACTTACTCCAGAAGCCAGCAACCAGAAGGGCACCAGCACTCCCAACAACAACGAGAATTCAGGGAGGAATCCGAAGCTCGTACAGTCAATAGTACTGTACCAGAATCGAAGCACATATATTGAGCGATATCCTGCTTCTGAAATACTTTTATGTTTTATGCCATTTTGCTTTTTAATAAGGAACAAGCAATGTAACTTTAGTTTTAATTTCTTATAATGATTTTGCTTCTATCAGAATGAAATATATCTTCTTCAGAGATTTACGAAGCTCAAAAGTCGTTCCTAAGGGAATGCAAAGCTAAATTTGCCAAAGCTACAAAAAAAAGTCATTCCTAAAGGAGCGCAGCGTAAGTTTTGAGCTCAAAAGTCGTTCCTAAGGGAATGCAGAGCCTAAATTGCCGAAGCTACAAAAAGTCGCTCCTAAGGGAGCGCAGCGTAAGTTTTCTGCTCAAAAGTCGTTCCAAAGGGAATACAGAACCAAATACCGCCGAAATATAAGGCGAACAAGTTCAAAAGTCGTTCCTAAGGGGATGCAGAACTTATACCGCCGAAATAGAAGGCGAAGAAGTTCAAAAGACGTTCCTAAGGGGATGCAGAACTTATATCACCGAAATAGAAGGTGAAGAAGCTCAAAAGTCGTTCCTAAGGGGATGCAGAGCTTGTGTGTTCTAGTGTGGGCGTGTGGGTGTGTGTCTTCGGCATCATCATCATTTTGCATCATATCATCACATCATTTCGCATAACATCACATCATACATCATATCACATCAATGACACGAGAATTGAATACGGAGCAGATTTTCGGCAAATGCTTCGTCAAAATGAAAAAGTGCTAAGACACGAAGTAAGCTTCGGGAAATACAGTTTCATCAGCCTTGTCACAAAGAAGGGATCTCTCTTTGCGAAGCATGAATGTTTTTCTTTACGAAACATGAAAAGCAGGGAAGGTGTTTTTTCGCCGAAGGCTCAAAAACGGTATGTATGTAAGTTTCATGCATCGCAAAGAAATAAATTACAATAATTCACATATTCGATTCAAAGTTACACACATCAAATATTACAGTCTTGTTACAATAAAAGCATAATGTCCATTCTAGTGTCTCATACATTGACCATTTCAAAATGTTTTTACAATAAGTGCTATTCCTCTTTAAGGACTTTCTCTGCAACTTCGTTTAGTAATTTGTTAACGACTTCATCGACAATAGATTCAGCCATGTTTATGATCTCCAGCGCTTCCTTCATTTTTGGAACAGCTAGGGGATCGTACGGTTCCGGCGGCGAAGATAGTTCAGCTGAAGTAGGAAAAATTGATTAGCTCGAAGCCATAAAGCAAGTACCGAAGCTGAAAGACCAAAAAAATAATACATATACGTCTTTCGCGTTCTGCAACTTCTTCAACTTGTTTAGCTTCTGCTCGGGCATCATGGGTGTCTTTTTCACTCTTTTTTATAATTTCATGGGCCATCTCTCGACCACAATTCACCCAGACATCATTGTATAATTTTCCGCCCATCAAGGTTGCTTCAGCTGAAGGATCCTTCGTATCATCCACAGAAAAGGCAGCTTCGGCCTGGGCTATTGTTTTAACATGATCGCATCCGGCCTTCTCCAAGATGGATGAGATCCCCCGCGCACCGGAAAACACACAGACATCCCCGCGATCACTCAAAATTTCTTCGAAGGCTTCTGCTTCTCCACTTAACCATTCAATGACGCCTTCAGGGTCGCCTTGTACGAAGTTTTCTTCGGCAGAGTAGGCACCCACTTTGGCGAAGCTAGTCTTCAATTTCTTCACACAATCCAAGGATTTATCGAAGCACCTTTTTTGGATTGGTGAAGTTCTTCAACATTTTTTTCTAGATAATTTTTCCAGTATTCGCTGATCTCTCGGTTGGCCTGTGCAAGTGCGCAATTCTCTTTATCTTCGGCCAGCTGCTTACGAAGATCTTCAATTTTTGCTTTCTGGGCTTCGGCCTGAGCTTCATAGTTAGCTTCGTCCTCTTTTACTTTATTTACCAAAGAAATCAAAATTTTATCCTTTTCTAGACCTTCGTTATTTAGTTCAATCACTTCTGAACGAAGGTTATTCGGGGCCATCATATAGCTTTCGTCTTCAATATTCTTCTGCGCCCTAAGGGCATTACTAAGAATTAAGCCCTGCAAGAGGAGGAAAGAATTGAGTATGACAAATAAAATGCTTCATTCTCAAATTCAAAGTTAACCTTTATACCTTTATACTGTTGTAGGCTAGGCTGTCGGCAAGATCATCCTTCAACAAAAATGAAAGGCCATCTTCCAGCTTCGGGAATCCCATGCTTTTACCTATCTCCCAGCAAACGAATATTTCTTTGTTGTTTGGGAGACAGTATAAGAAATCATCTTCATTGCTTCCGTTAAAAACTAAGGCTCCTTTCGAATATTTCAGTTTTTGTGCATAATGCCTTACTTCAGCGATTTCATCTTCGGACAATTTCTTCCCCGAAGCATGTCGAACGATGTAGTCGATATTTTCAATTGGAGCTTCAGGAGCAGCAGTCTCGACCTTTTCAGGTGCAATCTGCCCTGCCATCTCTTCCTCAGGCGCGATAGGCTTCGTCACGGCGGGCGCTGAAGGCCCAGCTTTGGTTTCAGCCTGAGTTTTTGTAGCTTCAACTACTGCTTGCTTAGTTTCAGTTTCGGCTTGCGCTTTGGCAGCTTCAGCAACTTTCCTTGTAGGAGCAAGGCTCAAGGCCTTCGTAGTCTCCAAAACAGCATCAAGTACGTTGGCCATCCTCCTCCTCTTGGGACTCGCGGCAGAAGCCTTTTGAACCTTAGGCAGTTTTCCCTCTGTTGGAGGGCTCAAAATTTCAGGCATTTTCATTATTTCTTCAATTTTTGGCTCTTCAGCCCTATGAACCGTAGTCTCGACTGTAGGCACATTCGGCACTACAATCGGCTCTTCAGTACTCTACACAAGCGGAGCAGCTTCCTTGGCCTCGTCAGCTGAAGAGGTCCCCACACCAAATTTAGGCACCACAGCCGGTTCAATGTAACGTGGCCGATGGGTCAGAACCTTAATCTTTTTGCCCTTCGGCTCAGCTACAGTGGCCGAAGCGGCAGTCTTCCTCTTTTTCTCTTGCCCTTTTATTGGATAATGGTAATCAGGGTATACGAAGCCAATAGCATCAAATACCCTATTTAATCTTTTCTTGCCCCGGCTTCCAAAGGCTGCGGACAGAGCATTATCTTCGGCCTTAGAGTAGGCTCCAAGTAGCTCATCACTGGTAGCTTTGATGCACTTTAGCCAGTCATCGTTTGGCTCATCAAACTTTTCCCTGAATCTGAAGGTATACTTCAGTCGGACCAGTCCACCCTCACTAGAATTGGCGGTGGTCTCCTTCGGCATATCCCAGCTTTCCACAAGTGGCCATACCCTGAAGGATATATGCTCTTGAATTAGATCCCTTGTGCCAATAAAGGCACACACAATGCTAAAAGATCTCTGACATGCTTCGACATTGCTATCAATTTCCACCTTCGGCCTTCAGAGACCGAAGCGATACCAAATGGGGTGCTGGATGATTTCTTTGATGTCTTCCCTTGCTTTTAAATCATTTTTAACATAAAACCACTCCCCCATCCAGGACCTAGGCCATTTTTTCCGGAATGTTGGTACCGGGTGGCTCGCATTGGGGCGAGCAATAAATCCATAACAACCGAAGTTGTTGTGGTACTGTTCCTTGCCAGTGGCCTTCGTCTCATACAGGAGCTCGTGCATGCTGCAGAAGCACTTCGCGCTCGGCTCCAACCCTTGACTTTTTACAGCCCAGACGAAAATCCTCATCCTCATTACAGCTTCGAGGGTGATCTGATGAAGGAAAATCTGGTATGTCTTCAACACTTCAACTACAAACTTGCTCAAAGGAAACTGAAGACCAGCCTTAAAAAAGCTTTGGTAGATAACAACTTCATTTTCCTCAGGGGCAGGGACGATGTTGTCTCCGCCAGCTCTCACAATAGACATGTCGCGAAAGTATCTTCCTCTCGTGTTGTCAAGATGACTCTGTTTAATAGTCAATTTTCCGAAGACAATGGCTTGGTCGCCAGGGCCGATCTTCAGAATCTTCATCTCCACTTTCTGCATCATAACTATCACTGTCATCAGTATCTTCAGATAAACCTTCAAGTATCTCTTTAGTAATATTTTATGTGTTTGTTTTTGACATAGACTCAATAAACCCGGCGATAAAAGGATCTGTAGCTTTCTTTTCTTCGAACAACTTCGTCTCCTCAGTCAGCTTCGTCTCCTCAGTCAGCTTCGTCTCCGAAGTCATCCATTTTTCCTCAGTCATCTTCTTTTCCTCAGTCATCTTCTTTTCCTCAGTCATTTTTCCCCAGACATGATGAAAGCACGTCTTTAAAACAAAGCTCAGAAAGCTTGAAAACTAGGCGGGAGCTAGTGAGCAAGAGTTAAAAAGTTTGAGAAAATAACACGAATGCTAGAAATGGCGTGTCAAATGTTGCTGGTGTGGGTTCATATTTATACGCTCAGTGCCTTGCAATTTGGTGAACCCCATCTGTCAGTGACTATTGCTATTCTAGCAAAAGGGAAGGTGTTTTTTCGGACCTTCAACTTAAGGCCTTCGTTAATGTCACAGTCTGAATTTGTTGATTATAACAAATTAATGCTGTGAGGGGCTACTGTTGGGGGCCTTCATCTTCCTAAGGTCCTCAAAAACATGATTTAACAATGTTTCTCAAGTGTAATATATGTACAGGTACCTTCGGACTCGGGTTAAAATTGTGCATGATATGGAAAGCATGGTCGAGACGAAGGTTGATGCAACTCCAAAGCTACGCGCAAGGGAGCTTCGGCTCAGCGACAGAAAAAGGAACCGACTTAAAGGGGAAAAGGCTATCTAGTCCTCGTTGGATTGTCCTTAAGTCAATAGTAAACATGAAGGGCATGAATGTAATTCTACACAGGCTGCGCCCTGTGCCTATAAATAGATGAACAGTACCCTCGTACTGTTCACACTGACTTATATTCGCTCGTGCGTCACGCTTGGACTTTTTGCCTTCTGTCAAGCCGAAGGTACAGATGTAATTCATAATTGTTCTTATTTATCCATGATGATATAATAAAGATATATTAATAAGGTCATGTGATTATTCATGTCATTTCTCATGTTTCATATGCTTCGTCTTTCATTAACATATACTGCGATGATGAAGGTACGTCCTTCATGACCTTCGTCCGATGATCGTTATATTCTAAGGGAAATAATGCTTCGAAGGACGAAGGACATTAACCATTAACTTCTTTTTGTGTTGCCTTATTCTTAATTCATAGCATTTGAGAACAAGTCCCCAACACGCATCATTTGCACAAGGACTTGTGAGATCTGGAGATGAAATTCTACAACTTGAGCACCAAAATACACAATAAAGATAATTAAGCTCAATAATAACATGATCAAAAACATAGAAACACACGTATGTTATAGATCAATCCAAGTTCCACGAATCTAAGGCATTTAGCTCACTATGCAGCTTACAAAACCTTTTTCATCTAAAAACTTGGTGAAGATATCGGCTCGCTGGTGATCGATGCTAACATGGGAAACATTGATATCTCCCCGTTGCTGGTGGTCTCTCAGAAAGTGATGCCAGGAGTCTATGTGCTTAATGCGACTGTGTTCAACAGGATTATCTGCCAAGTGGATTGCACTCTCATTATCACATAGGAGTGGGACTTTGCTCAGATTGTAGCCACAGTCCCAGAGGGTTTGCCTCATCTAAAGTAGTTGCGCGCAACACTGACCTGCGACAACATACTTGGCCTCGGTGGTGGATAGGGCAATAGATGTTTGTTTCTTTGAACTCCAAGACACTAGGGACCTCCCCAGAAACTGACAAGTCCTTGATGTGCTCTTCTTATCAACCTTGCACCTGGCATAGTCATAGTCTGAGTATCCAATAAAGTCAAAGGTAGACCCCTTAGGATACCAGAGCCTGATGTAAGGCGTATGAACTAAATATTGAAGAATACGCTTCACAGCCACAAGGTCATATTCCTTGGGGTCAGATTGAAATCTAACACATATGCAAACAGAAAGCATAATATCCGGTCTACTTGCACAAAGATAAAGCAAGGATCCTATCATAGATCGATATACCTTTTGATCTATTGACTTACCTCTCGCATTGAGGTCCAAATGTCCATCAGTTCCCATTAGTGTCTTTGTAGGCTTTACGTCCTTCATCCCAAACTTCTTTAGGATATCTTGTGTGTATTTCGTTTGAGAGATGAATGTTCCTTCCTTCAGTTGCTTCACTTGAAATCTGAGGAAGTATCTCCCATCATGGAAATCTCGAATTTCTGCATTATCACCCTACTAAACTCCTCACATGACTTTTGATTAGTAGAACCAAATATTATGTCATCAACATATATTTGGCATATAAATAAATCGCCATTGCAAGTCTTAGTGAAAAGAGTAGGATCGACTTCCCTGACCTTGAAAGCATTAGAAATAAGGAAATCTCTAAGGCATTCATACATGCTCTTGGGGCTTGCTTAAGTCCATAGAGTGCCTTAGAGAGCTTATACACATGGTCGAGGCACCTGTCATCTTCGAAGCTAGAGAGTTGCTCTATGTACTCCTCCTTGATTGGCTCATTGAGGAAAGTGCTCTTCATGTCCATTTGATAGAAAGACTGGTGAGCAAGAAAGACTAATAGTATGCGAATAGACTCGAGCCTAGCTATAGGAGCAAAAGTCTCCTCAAAAATCCAAATCTACGACTTGGGCATATCCTTTTGCCATAAGTCTCGCCTTGTTTCTTGTCACCGCCCCATATTTGTCTTGTTTGTTGCGAAACACCCACTTGGTTCCCACAACATTTTTCTTCGGACATGGCACCAAACTCCATACTTCATTTCTCTTGAAGTTGTTTAGCTCCTCCTGCATGGCCAACATCCAGTCCGGATTCTGCAAGGCTTCTTCTACCCTAAAAGGCTCAATAGAATAAACAAAGGAGTAGTGCTTAAAAAATTAGCAATGCATGAACGTGTAGTAACTCCCTTGCTAATGTCACCAATGATTTGATCTAGTAGATGATCCTTTTGAATATTGGTGCAGACTTGTGTTGGAGGTGCATGTGGTACTTATTCCTCCACCTTTTCTTCTTGTTCTTGTGCTCCCCTTGATACATGTCGTTGTCTTGAGGTACCTGTTCCTCATCTTGAGTTGGGGGTTGCACCTGAAAGTCGCCTAGAGGGAGGATGAATAGACGAAACCTGAAATTTATAAACTTAAACACGCTAAGATCGAGGGTTAGCGTTAGAATCAAATTAAGTCCGAAAGAGAGGGGAAAACAAATCAAACATGAATCAAGGCGAGTGAACATGATGATTTGTTTTACCGAGGTTCGGTTCCAATGAACCTAGTCCCCATTGAGGAGGTCACAAAGATCGGGTCTATTTCAACCCTTTCCCTCTCTCAAACGGTCACTTAGACCGAGTGAGCTTTCCCTTAATCACTTGGGTCACTTAGACCCTACAAGGACCACCACACATTTGGTGTCTCTTGCTTTGCTTACAAAATACTTGAGAAAGGAATGAGAAAGGAAGAAGGCAGTCCAAGCAACAAGAGCAACAAAATAACACTAAACACCGTCTCTCAAGTCCCTAATAGAATTGAGTTGATTTGGAGGCATGGAGAGGATTTGATCTATTGAATGTGTCTAGGAGTGAAGTCTTTTGCTCTTGCAAAAGGTGAGAAGTTCAGAATGCATGGGTGCCAATGAATGTGGTGGTTGGGGGTATTTATAGCCCCCAACCAATTTGTAGCCGTTGGCATGGGCTGCTGTTGATGGGCGCACCAGACAATCCGGTGCGCCACCAGACATCCACTGTTCAGTGTCCGGTGCACCGCCACGTCAGCCAACCGTTAGGGTTCGGAGCTCGACGACCGTTGGAGCCTTTGTCTTCTTGCAGCACCGGATAGTCCAGTGCCACACCAGACAGTCCGGTGCCTTCTGACTTTGCTGCTCTGACTCTGCCATGCACTGTTCACCGTGGCAGGCACTTTTGCAGTCGACCGTTGGCGCGAGCTAGCCGTTGCTCCGCTAGCGCACTAGACAGTCCGGTGGCACACCAGATAGTCCGATGAATTACAGTGGAGCGCCCCTGGCAGAAACCTGAGAGTGGCTGGTTTGGAGAGCTCCTGGCTGGCGCACCGGACACTGTCCGGTGCACCATTTTCCAGCACACTCAAGTCCTTTTGCTCCAATAAAATTGTATCCCTAACTTGATTTCTTTCTTGGTTTGTGTTGAACCTTATGCACCTGTAATACATGAATTATAGACAAACTAGTTAGTCCACTTGTTTGTGTTGACCATCAACCACCAAAATTAATTATAGGAAATGGTTAACCCTATTTCCCTTTCAATCTCCCCCTTTTTGGTGATTGATGCCAACACAAACCAAAGCAAATAATAAGTGTAGAAATGTAACTAGTTTGCAATTGAGTTGATGTGCACATGTTACTTAGAGTTTGAACCAATGAAAGATTTTATTTATATGAATAAGAGTGATTGGATTACTTTCTTTTATTTAACATTTTGGACCACATTTGCACCACTTGTTTTCGTTTTTGCAAATCTCTTGGAAATCTTTTCAAAAACTTTTGCAAATAGTCAAAGGTATAGGAATATTATTTCAAGAAGCATTTTTCAGATTTGAAATTTCTCCCCCTGTTTCACATGCTTTTCCTTTGACTAAGTAAAAGCTTCCCCTGAATGAATTCCCCCCTTAGCTTTCAAGAGGAATTTTGAAATAGATACAAATTTGAAAATTAACTTTTAAAGATACCAATTTGAAAGATCAATTGAAAAGTTTACTGATTTTTTAAAAAAATTGGTGGTGGTGCAGTCCTTTTGCTTTGGGCTTAATACTTTCTCCCCCTTTGGCATTAATCGCCAAAAATGGAGAACTCGAGAGCCCTTATATACTTTCTCCTCCATTGATAAAAATAAATATGAGTGAAAGATTATACCAATTTGAGAGATGCATAGGAGTAACAGCAAAGGGTGAGTGATACCGTCAGAGTTGGAGTGGAAGCCTTGTCTTTGCCGATAACTTCATTTCCCATTTAATCTAAGACTAATTATAGAGATATACTTGAAAACACATTAGTCTTAGCCTTGGCACAAGAATAATAAGAAATATGCATTTGTACCAAATGAAAGAGATATGATCAAAGGTATATAAATTGAGCTATGTGTGCAATGTTTCAATCAAAATTCTGAGAATCAAGTATATTTAGCTCATTCCTAAGTTTGCTTAAGGTTTTCTCATCTAGTGGCTTGGTAAAGATATCGACTAATTGATTGTGGGTATTAACATAAGCAATTTTGATATCCCCCTTTTGTTGGTGATCTCTCAGAAAGTGATACTAGATGTCTATGTGCTTAGTGCGGCTGTGTTCAACGAGATTATCCGCCATGCGGATTGCACTCTCATTATCACATAGGAGAGGGACTTTGCTCAATTTGTAGCCATAGTCCCTAAGGGTTTGCCTCATCCATAGTAATTGCGCACAACAATGTCCTGCGGCAATATACTCGGCTTCGGTGGTGGAAAGAGCTACAGAGTTTTGTTTCTTTCAAGCCCATGACACCAGAGATCTCCCCAGAAACTGACAAGTCCCTGATGTGCTCTTTCTATCAATTTTACACCCTGCATAGTCGGCATCGAAATATCCAATTAAATCAAATGTGGATCCCCTAGGGTACCAAAGCCCAAACTTAGGAGTGTAAACTAAGTATCTCATGATTCTCTTTACGACCCTAAGGTGAACTTCCTTAGGATTTGCCTGAAATCTTGCACACATGCATACTGAAAGTATAATATCCGGTCAAGATGCACATAAGTAGAGTAAAGTCCTATCATCGACCGGTATACCTTTTAATCTACGGATTTACCTCCCGTGTCGAGGTCGAGATGCCCATTGGTTCCCATGGGTGTCTTGATGGGTTTGCCATTCTTCATCCCAAACTTCTTAAGTATGTCTTGAATGTACTTAGTTTGGGAGATGAAGGTGCCTTCTTGGAGTTGCTTGATTTGAAATTCGAGGAAATACTTCAACTCCCCCATCATTGACATCTCGAATTTTTGAATCATGATCCTACTAAACTCTTCACAAGTTGACTTGTTAGTAGACCCAAATATAATATCATCAACATAAATTTTGCATATGAACAAGTCTTTTGCAACAGTTTTAGTAAAGACTGTAGGATCGACTTTTCCGACTTTGAAGCCATTAGTGATAAGGAAATCTCTCAAGCATTCATACCATGCTCTTGGGGCTTGCTTGAGCCCATAAAGCGCCTTTGAGAGTTTATACACATAGTTAGGGTACTCACTATCTTCAAAGCCAGGAGGTTGCTCAACATAGACATCTTCCTTGATAGGTTCATTGAGGAAGGCACTTTTCACGTCCATTTGGTAAATCTTAAAGCCATGGTGAGTAGCATAGGCAAGTAATATACGGATTGACTCAAGCCTAGCTACGGGTGCATAATTTTAATCAAAGTCCAAACCATCAACTTGTGAATAGCCTTTGGCCACAAGTGAGGTTTTGTTCCTTGTCACCACACCATCCTCATCTTTCTTGTTGCGGAATACCCATTTGGTACCTACAACATTTTGATTAGGACGTGGAACTAAATGCCATACCTCATTCCTTGTGAAGTTGTTGAGCTCCTCTTGCATAGCCACCACCCAGTCTAGATCTCTTAGTGCATCCTCTATCATGTATGGCTCAATAGAGGAAACAAAAAAGTAATGTTCACAGAAATGAGCAACTCGAGATCTAGTGGTTACCCCCTTATGTATGTCACCAAGGATGGAGTTGATAGGGTCATCTCTTTGAATTTCTTGGTGGACCCTTGGATGTGGTGGTCTTTGGTCCCTTATTTCTTGATCATCTTCCTTGTCTTGATCATCTTCATCTCCCCCTTTATCTATGTCCTTTTCTTGAGGTGGCTCATCCTCTTGATCTTCATCTTCATCATCTTGAGCCTGATCCTCATCTTGGGTTGGTGGAGATGCTTGGTTGGAAGATGATAGTTGATCCTGTGCTTGTGTGGGCTCTTCGGATTCCTTAGGAGACACATCCCCAATGGACATGTTCCTTAGTGCGACGCATGGAGCCTCTTCATCATCTAGCTCATCAAGATCAACTTGCTCCACTTGGGAGCCATTAGTCTCATCAAACACAATGTCACAAGAAACTTCAACTAATCTAGTTGATTTGTTAAAGACTATATGCCCTTGTGTTTGAGTCATATCCTAGTAAAAAGCCTTCTATAGCCTTAGGAGAAAATTTAGAACTTCTACCTCTTTTAATAAGAATAAAGAATTTACTCCCAAAGACTCTAAAATATGAAACATTGGGCTTTTTACCGGTGAGGAGTTCATACGATGTCTTCTTGAGGATTCGGTGAAGGTAGAGCCGGTTGATGGAGTAGCAGGCGGTGTTAATCGCCTCGGCCCAAAACCGGTCCGGAGTCTTGTACTCATCAAGCATGGTCCTCACCATGTCCAGTAGAGTTCTATTCTTCCTCTCCACTACACCATTTTGTTGAGGGGTATAGGGAGAAGAGAACTCATGCTTGATGCCCTCCTCCTCAAGAAACTTTCAATTTGTGAATTCTTGAACTCCGTCCCATTATCGCTTCTAATCTTTTTGATCCTCAAGCCGAACTCATTTTGAGCCTGTCTTAAGAATCTCTTTAAAGTCTCTTGGGTTTGTGATTTTTCCTGCAAAAAGAACACCCAAGTGAAACGAGAATAGTCATCCACAATACCTAGATAGTACTTACTCCTGCCGATGCTTATGTAAGCGATCGGGCTGAATAGATCCATGTGGAGGAGCTCAAGCGGCCTGTTAGTCGTCATTATGTTCTTGTGTGGATGATGAGTGCCAACTTGCTTCCCTGCTTGGCATGCGATACAAACCCTGTCTTTCTCAAAATGAACATTTGTTAGTCCTAAAATGTTTTCTCCCTTTAGAAGTTTGTGGAGATTCTTCATCCCAACATGGGCAAGTCGACGATGCTAGAGCGAACCCATGTTAGTCTTAGCAATTAAGCAAGTCTCAATTTCAGCTTTGTTATCATTAAAATTAACTAAATATAGCTGACCCTCTAACACTCCCTTAAATGCTATTGAATCGTCACTTCTTCTAAAGACAGTAACACCTAAATCTGTAAATAGACAGTTGTAGCCCATTTTGCATAATTGAGAAACAGAAAGCAAATTGTAGTCTAAAGAATCTACGAGAAAAACATTGGAAATGGAATGGTCAAAAGATATAGCTATTTTACCCAAACCTTTGACCAAACCTTGATTTCCATCCCCGAATGTGATAGCTCGTTGGGGATCTTCATTTTTCTCATAGGAGGAGAACATCCTGTTCTCCCCTATCATGTGGTTTGTGCACCCGCTATCGATTATCCAACTTGAACCACCGGATGCATAAACCTACAAAATAATTTAGGCCTTGTTCTTTGGTACCGAAACAGTCTTGGGTCCTTTGACATTAGAAACAAGCACCTTGGGTACCCAAACACAAGTCTTTGAACTCTTGTGTTTGGCCTCAACATATTTGGCAACTACTTTGCCAGATTTGTTAGTAAGCACATATGATGCATCAAAAGTCTTAAATGAAACATTATGCTCAATTGATGCAGTAGAAATTTTCTTTATAGGCATTTTAACATGAGTGGTATGCCTAGAGCTAGAAGCATCATTTTTATACATAAAAGCATGATGAGAAGTAGAATGAGGTTTCCTAGCATGAATTTTCCTAATTTTGTGTTTGGGATAGTTTGCAGGATATAAAATGTAGACTTCACTATCCTGAACCATGGGAGCCTTGCCCTTCACAAAGTTAGACAATTTTTTTAGGAGCATTAAGCTTGACATTGCTCCCCTGTTGGAAACCATTACCATCCTTAATGCCAGGGCATCTCCCATTGTAAAGCATACTACGAGCAAATTTAAAATTTTCATTCTCTAGTTCATGCTCAGCAATTTTGGCAGTTAATTTAGCTATGTGATCATTTTCTTTCTTAATCATGGCAAGGTGACCATCTATAGCATCAACATTAATATCTCTACATCTAGTACAAATGGTAACATGATCAACATTAGATGTAGAAGGTTTGCAAGCATTCAATTTTTCTATCTTAGCAGTCAATTTAACATTCTCATCTCTAAGACAGGAAATAGAATCATTGCAAACATTCAATTCATTAATCTTAGCATTTAAACTAGCATTCTCATTTCTAAGACATGAAATTGAATCATTGCATATGCTAAGGTCCTTAGACATGTTTTCATTCTTCTCTACTTCTAGGGCATAAGCATTTTTCAATTTAACAAATTTTTTGTTCTCTTTAACGAGGAAGTCCTCTTGGCTTTCCAAGAGTTCATCCTTCTCGTTAATGGTTTCTATTAACTCATTTAATTTTTTCTTTTGGTCCATGCTAAGGTTGGCAAAGAGAGACATTAAATCATCTTCATTATCGCTAGAGCTACCCTCATCACTAGATGTAGTATATTTGGGTGTGGCTCTAGAGTGTACCTTCTTCTTCTTGCCGTCCTTAGCCATGAGACACTTGTGGCCGACGTTGGGGAAGAGGAGGCCTTTGTTGACAGCGATGTTGGCGGCGTCCTCATCGTCGTCGGAGGAGGTGGAGCTCTCTTCGGAGTCCCATTCACGGCATATGTGTGCATCGCCGCCCTTCTTCTTGTAATATCTCTTCTTCTCCTTCTTCTTCCCCTTCTTGTCTTCGTCCCTGTCACTTTTACTAGAAATTGGACATTTAGCAATAAAGTGACCGGACTTACCACATCGGTAACATACCCTCTTGGAGCGGGACTTGTAGTCTTTCCCCCTCCTTTGTTTGAGGATTTGACGGAAGCTCTTGATGATGAGCGCTATCTCCTCGTTGTCGAGCTTGGAGGCGTCAATTGGAAGCCTACTTGATGTAGACTCTTTCTTCTCTTCTTCCATTGCCTTAAATGCAACGGGTTGCACCTCGGGTGTAGAGGTGGCGCCTTGCTCCAAGTTGACAATGTGTTTGGAGTCTTTGATCATAAGTTCAAAGCTCACAAACTTGCCAATTACTTTCTCGGGAGACATCTGTTTATATCTAGGGTCTCCACGGATTAGTTGCACTTGAGTGGGATTACGAAAAACAAGTGATCTAAGAATAATCTTGACCATTTCATGGTCATCCCACTTGGTGCTCCTGAGGTTGCGCACTTGGTTCACCATGGTCTTTAGCGGTTGTACATTGCTTGCGGCTCTTCTCCTTTGTTGAGGACGAATCAACCGAGTTCGCTCTCGATTGTTTAGCGCTTGGTGATCTTGGTCACCTCTTCCCCCTTCGTGCGCGGTTTTGAGGACGTCCCAAATTTCTTTGGCGTTCTTCAACCCTTGCACCTTGTTATACTCCTCTCGACACAAGGAGGTGACGAGTATAGACGTGGCTTGGGAGTTGAAGTGCCTAATTTGGGCGGCCTCTTCCGAGTCATAGTCCTTGTTCCCTACCTTTGGTACCTGCGCTCCATACTCAACTATATCCCAAATACTTTCGTGGAGTGAGGTTAGATAGTGCCTCAATTTATCACTCCACATACAATAATCTTCACCATCAAAATATGGTGGGTTGCCTAGGGGTACGGAAAGTAATGGAGTGTGCTTTGAAATACGGGGATAACGTAGGGTCATCTTACTATACTTCTTGCGCTCATGGCGCTTAGAAGCGATGGACAACTCGAAGCTTGATGTGGAGGGTGACAAAGAGTCGGTCTCGTAGTAGACCACCTTCTTCTTCATCATCTTCTTCTTCTTGTCACCTCTCCGATGCGACTTGATGGAGGAAGATGATTCCTCCTTATGCTTGTTGCTGGACTCCCTTGAAAGAGTCCTCCCCGAGCTTGCGGGCCTCTCGCCAGTCATGATCTCCCTCTTGGCGTGATCTCCAGATATCACTTCGAGTTGGTTAGACTCTTAATGAAGCACTGGCTCTGATACCAATTGAAAGTCGCCTAGAGGGGGGGTGAATAGGCGAAACCTGAAATTTATAAACTTAAACACACGCTAAGATCGAGGGTTATCGTTAGATTTAAATTCAAGTCTGAAAGAGAGGGGAAAACAAATCAAACACGAATCAAGGCGAGTGAACATGATGATTTGTTTTACCGAGGTTCGATTCCAAAGAACCTAGTCCCCGTTGAGGAGGTCACAAAGACCAGGTCTATTTCAACCCTTTCCCTCTATCAAACGGTCACTTAGACCGAGTGAGCCTTCCCTTAATCACTTGGGTCACTTAGACCCTACAAGGACCACCACACACTTGTTGTCTCTTGCTTTGCTTACAAAATACTTGCGAAAGAAATGAGAAAGGAAGAAGGCAATCCAAGCGACAAGAGCAACAAAAGAACACTAAACACCCTCTCTCAAGTCCCTAATAGAATTGAGTTGATTTGGAGGCTTGGAGAGGATTTAATCTATTGAATGTGTCTAGGAGTGAAGTCTTTTGCTCTTGCAATAGGTGAGAAGTTCAGAATTCTCATGGGTGCCAATGAATGTGGTGGTTGGGGGGTATTTATAGCCCCCAACCACTTTGTAGCCGTTAGCATGGGCTACTGTTGATGGGCGTACCGGACAGTCCGGTGCGCCACCGGACATCCACTGTTCAGTGTCCGGTGCACCGCCACATCAGCCAACCATTAGGGTTCGGAGCTGGACGACCGTTGGAGCCTTTGTCTTCTTGCGGCACCGGACAGTCCGGTGCCCTCTGACTTTGCTGCTCTGACTCTACCGCGCGCTGTTTAACGTGGCAGGCGCTTTTGCAGTCGACCGTTGGCGCGAGCTAGCCGCTGCTCCGCTGGTGCACCGGATAGTCTGGTGGCACACCAGACAGTCCGATAAATTATAGTGGAGCACCCCTGGCAGAAACCCGAGAGTGGCTGGTTTGGAGAGCTCCTGGCTGGCGCACCGGACACTGTCCGGTGCACCATCTTCCAGCACACTCAAGTCCTTTTGTTCCAATGAAATTGTGTCCCTAACTTGATTTGTTTCTTGGTTTGTGTTGAACCTTATGCACCTGTAATACATGAATTCTGGACAAACTAGTTAGTCCACTTGTTTGCGTTGACCATCAACCACCAAAATTAATTATAGGAAATGGTTAACCCTATTTCCCTTCAGCACCATTGTCGAGGAAGAAGGTTGATCTTGTACTTGTTGTTCCTGCGGTCGTACATCGCCTATCACCTATTATGGTCGTCGCAACCTCGTTTTCATCTATGTCATCAAGATCAACATGCTCTCTTGGAGAGCCATTAGTTTCATCAAATACAACATCACTAGTGACTTCAACTAAACCCGAAGATTTGTTGAAGACCCTATATGCCTTTGTAGTTGAATCATAACTAAGTAAAAACCCTTCAACGACTTTGGGAGCAAACTTTGAATGTCTACCTTTCTTGACCAAGATGTAGCATTTACTCCCAAATACATGAAAATAAGAAACATTGGGTTTGTTACCGGTTAAGAGCTCATATGTCGTCTTCTTGAGGAAGTGATGAAGATAGAGACGATTTATGGCATGACAAGTGTGACACCCCAGTGTCACCTAGGGTTTCTTCTCACTACTAACTCAAGTGCCATCATTTCATGTAAACCAAATTGGGCAAGAGGCACTAAGCAACTTAAGAATAAAAGATCCACTAAGTTTTCATCTAAAGAATCATGCCTAAAATAAATGAGGTTTTCAAAAAAAAGAGATGATGAAACCTTAGACCAACCCTAATTAAGCCACTTAAGTAGAAAGGAAGAAAAGGGATAAAAGACCATGAAAAACATGGAATCATGGCTTAGGCCAATTATAAAGATTGGAATACACTAACTAAGCTACAATAAAGATTATAAAAGTTTGGCCAAAATAGTTTGTTAAAAACTCCAAGCAAGCCATTCAAGTGGAGGTTTAATGGGGAAATATGAAATTCAGATTTCTGAATTTTCAGCCTCTAAACCAAAACCGAGCGCGTTCACCTTGATCTCTATCTCAAAACTCTACGCTTCCATTGACAAAAATGTGTCTAACTAACCCCTCTACTTCATACCTGAAGATGGCATTGGGACGCGTGCCCTGGACACGTCAAACCCGAGATCTTCTCTCAGTGTTCGGCAGTGAGACAAACCCAACTTCACCCCTCCATATCTCTTGATCCATTCAGCGAAACCCACAAGCCTCCACACACAAACGACAAAGGAATGTCAGGGGAAAATATCTCTCAATGGGAACATGGCCATATCTCAAAGATTTGGAGCCAATCCACGCTTGAACACGACCTCTCTCTGCGCTGCCTCGTGCTCGACGCCGTGCCCACACGCCAGAGCGCGCACTAGCGCTCGCCCGCACACGCCCTGAGCGCTTGTCAGAGCCTCCCCTCGGTCGTGCTCGCCCGCGCCTTTAAAACCACCCCCGGGCGCGCCTCACCTCACTCCGCGCTCACCCTCGCTGGCCAGACACCCCTCCCTTAGCTTCGACGAGCTCTCCTCCGCCCGCCATCACTGCCCGAGCCTCGGCCACCGCGGCCAGCTCACTCCAGCCACGTCCAAGCTGCGCCTGTCACTCGGTTAGCTTCGCCAGTGGCCCGTGAAGCTTTCCAAGCCCTTGGACCCGGTAGAACCTCATCGGAGACCCAGGATCGCCTTCTCCGGACTTCGGTCGCCCGCGGCCGCGCGTAGACCGAGCAATCCAGCGAGCCATTCTCAAATTCCTCACGCGCATAACTTCCTTGATCTCTGGTGAAGCTCCTTGACCCATTCAATTGAACTGTACCGCCCTGGTTAGGCTGGATTACTCGCCATCGACGAGCTCCCCCGCCTGCGCGCGTGGACCGACCTACTCCGACCACCATCGCCGACGATCCGTACCTCGACGTGATCGCCAGAGACCCCCGAACCTCGCCTGACCCCTCACCGGAGCAACCCCACCGCCGGTAAGCCCCTCCGCCCTTTTCCTCTGCCGCGATCACTGTTCCATTAGGGGGAAGGACTGTGGGTTCGATTTCGCAAAACCCTAGGGGGTTTTCTGCAGAGTCATAGACTCAAATGAATAGTGAACCAAGGACCTGTCTGTAATACATTAAAAACCTTTCACCAGGGACCCCAGTGCAAAACCCTTTTTCCTTTATCCATTTCTATTTATTCTTTTTAAATTCAGTAGAGAACTTAGGAAATTTATATCTTGAGAAATATTTAACCAAATCTAGTCAAACCAATTTTATTGGATTCAGAATATTATGAACTGTCATATAAAAATAGTGAACCCTGTGCTTTCTGTTTTAAATTTTAGAGTTTGGAATTAATTAAGGAAACTGACCGAACCTTATTAAAATAAAGAAAATTAGTTATGCTTCTGTGCTGAACTTAAGAAAATTTGTAGAAGTGTAAACCCCACTTAGGCACTGTTTAAAAATAGTAAGCACCCCGGTATTAAAGATTTAGACAAGGTTACTTATTAAAAGCCATATTTGCCCAAAACTTAGGAAAATGAGAAAGGCACTGGAAAATAATGAACAGTGAATGCAAATATTTTTCCTAGTCCACTTAAGCAATAAAGAACCTAGGAAAAATAAAGGGAACCCTAGTCCAGAACAAATTCAAGGTGAAATGTTTTATTAGGCACTAACCAAACTAGAAGGACAATTACTAGAATTATGAAAACAATTTCAAACTTGTTAAAAAAAATTCAGTGGACTTGTAACCACCAGGACACCACTACAAAAATAACAAGTGCGCGAGCCCATCATTTTATGTGGGTTGAACAAATAAAACTTGATATTGAGCCATATTTCAATTAAATCATTAGCAAGCCAAAAAGTGTGCAACAGTGAGCAAATAAATTTTTACCAGGTTGTTAATGGAATAAACCACCAGAGAAAAATGCAAAACCTATTCAAAACTACAAAGTAATACCCCTTGCCCCTACTTCATGAGAAAGGCCATTTGATTCAAGAAATTCCTACCAGCTTTCCCTTAAGCAAAAAGTTACTAAATCTCAGAGTAAGAAGTGAAATGAGGTTAGATGAGACAATTTGTTGATTGCACTAAATGCTTGTTACCATGTATGCTTAGAAAGAGCAAACTTAGTTAAGGATAATGATACTAGAATTTGAAAAGCTAAGAATTGATTTTAGAAACAACTAGTGCTTTTGGCAAACCAAACCCCTCATCCAAACAGCTGCATGGTCTAGAGGTAGAGGAGTAGTTTCCTCACACCGGGTAAGTCTAGTTGAGTATTAGTATACTCAGCCTTGCTTGTGGCATAATTTTGCAGGTACGCTGCAGGATATGGTTGATGGTGTGACTTGGCCTACCACCCTACCACCGGGTTGGACGGTCGAGTGGGATACTGCTTCCACGGGAGAGGAGCAGGAGGAGTAGTGGGCAAGGCCTTGCCCATTTCCTCGCTATCGACGACATCGATTATGTGCTGCATCTTATTTTATGAACTTTTACCAGCAACTTGAAAAACTTCGATTTATGTAATAATTCAGTACTTTAATTTGAGGTTTCCTGTTTTATTGTATTTCTTCTGTGACTCACCTTCGAGTGAGTATGTGCTATTTGATCCTGGTTAAGTGGCTTTATCAGACTAGATTTGAGGGACTGACGGGTTATTCTGATTTAAGTGTGTTACGGCCCTTGAGGCGTGACTTAGGCACTTAAACTAGAATAATTCGGGCGGTTCCGCCACAGCTGGTATCGGAGAAAATTCCACCACAGAGGAGAACAATAAACCATGAATACCAATTTTCAAAATCTAAAACTTGCTTAGAAACTGCTACGAATCGTTAGGACTAGACTGCTAGACCTAGGACGAAAGGCCTTAGGGATAGTGGGAGAAATAGGTGGCTAATTAAGTAGGCCCTGTGGGCCAGTACTTAGATTTTTAGAGGATGCTTTGAAGCACCCTTATATTCGGAGAGGAGATGTTACTTCCAGCATGCATGCATTATAAAAGCTAAAAGGAATTAAAATTTGAGCTAACCCGCTTCCTTTTAACCCATCCAGGCTCTTTTATTTTTCTTCCTTCCACCATAATCTTTACCTTTGATACCCTTCCGTAGATGAATTCACCCACCCCCGCCAGCGGAGGAGACACCCATTTCAGCTCTGACTTTCTTTCTCACGATGGCTTTCCTTCCATCTTGTGGGAAGTGCTTAACTCCGCCGGCTACCCTACGCCCCCTTTGTACACGGCGCAGTTCTATGAGGAGCATCGGGTACCTCGTTGTCGAGTCTGGCTGACTTTGGAGGCTCATCCCCTTCAGCCGGGTTGGCGTTCTCTTGACTCCGTGACGGTTGGATTCAGGACGGATGACACCACTGAAGCAGCAGCCATGAAGACTTTGACGACCTTCTGTGGATACCATCCCCTAGAGATGGTGATGCACCCCTTGGGACTCTTCCCTGTTGAGAAGAAGGATGACCCCATGTGGTGTAACCACGTGAGCCATGTGAAAGATGTGTGGGCAATGTATCCTAACTTGGTTGGGAGGGTCACTGTTCAGTGCATGAGTGCGATGTACCGTCTTCAGGCCCTACAGAGCGACGCTATGGCACACCTTGCTAACATCGCTCAAACCACCAAGCACACCCTCGACAGTCGAGAAGATTTTGTGGTCGACTTATCCTCCGAGTTGGTGGAGAAGGATCTACAGGTGGAAAGGCTGAGCCAGCGCATTACCACCTTGGAGCAGCAGGTGGAGATCTGAGACAACACTATTGATGTCTTGGAGAACCAGGTCCATGATGTGCAGCGGGAACTCGAAGAAGCAAATGACTACCTGGACATGCACCACTTGGAGATGGAGGCCAATGAGGCCGGAAGCGAGGAAGAAGAGGCTCCCAAGGAGTTAGGACCAGCCCCTGGTGCTAATGGGACTACCTCCGCGATGCCCCCTACACCCGCATCTAGTGTTGCTTCCACCGCTCAGGGTTGATCAATCACTTTGACGCTTTAGGCGGATAGAAAACCAACGCGAGCTTAGTTAATGTCAGATTTTAAACTAGGCTTACGGGTACTTTCCCCTAATTGATGTAATCATGTGAACTTTTGAAATCTGTGGGATGTTTTGTAACCATGTTATCGTCATTTCAAACCTAATATTATGATTATGGCATTTTTCCTTCCATATGAGATAATAGCTTGTCGTTCGAAATTGTGAGATGGGATAACAATGGCGACAATCTCTGTTTTCAGATGGCAGCTAGGCAACGTCGCGGGCAGAACGAGCAGGTTCCCCCCGCCACCTCCTCCAGCTCCCATAGTGCAGGAGCTGATGGCCCAGCAGAATGAAATTCTGTGACAGCTCTTGCAGCGCCAGCCCCACCCTCAGTAGCATGGTGGAGGCCAGCATTAGCGACCTCTGGCAGCGGCAACCTATCAGGAGTTCCTGAGCACGCAGCCACCCTTGTTCACCAAGGCAGAGGATCTGTTGGACGCCGACGTGTGGCTCCACGTCGTTGAGTCCAAGTTTCCCCTCCTCAAGGGAGACTGCCCTGATGAAGCTAAGGCTCGCTTCGCCGCGTAGTAGCTCTGCGGCCCTGCTCGGACTTGGTGGGACCACTTCCGTGCTATGCTCCCCGTTGATCATGAACTGTCTTGGGAGGAATGCAAGACAGCTTTCAGAGGGCACCACATTCCCACCGGAATTCTTGATCGCAAGCTGAATGAGTTTCTGGCACTTAATCAAGGAACCCGCACGGTATTGCAGTACGCTCAAGCCTTCAACGACCTGTGCCAGTATGCAGGTCACCATGCCAATTCTGATGAGAAGAAGAGAGACCTCTTCCGCAGGGGTCTCAACACCAAGCTGCGGGAACGACTCAACACTGTCCGGGCGGATAGCTTCTGTTGGGGGCCTTCGGCTTCCGAAGGTCCTCAAAAACATGATTTGACAATGTTTTCCAAGTGAAATATGTGAACATGTATCTTCGGAATCGGGTTATGGGTATACAAGAGTATGGTCAAGCCAAAGCTTGAGTGGGACGGAAGGCGATTGTGACGAAGGATGAGATGATCACGAAGCTATGCGCAGATAAGCTTCGGCATGACAGCAGAAAAGGGGAACCGACTTAAAGATGAAAAACCAAATTAGACCCTGAAGAATTACTATAGAGTTATTGATAAATGTAAAGGGCATTAATGTAATTTTACACGGGCTGCGTCCCGTGTCTATAAATAGATGAACAGTACTCTCGTACTGTTCACGCTGACTTGGCATTCGCTTTTCGCATCACGCCTGTACCTTTACTTTTCATCAATTCGAAGGTACATTTATAATTTGTCATTATGAATTTGATAATGCAAATAAAAATAAGTTGATGATAATATCTTTATTATTATTTGTATTTCATACATGTATTCCTCCTTATTATCTATCGAGGTCACGAAGGTCTTTTCCTTCATAACCTTCGTCTAGAATTCATTATATCCGAAGGGACATAATGTCTTGAAGGACGAAGGACTTTAACATTTAACACTTTTTATGTTGCCTTTTTCTTAACTCTTAGCATTTGAGAACAAGTCCCCAACATTGGCGCCCACCTCCGATGAACTCACGTCCATTTTTTGAGTTTTGAACACCTTCGGCAAGCATCACCTTCGTCATGTCGCCGAAGAAATCTTCAGCCACGGGAGCTGCCACCCTGCAGCCGCTGGATCCCAATCAGGATGTCCTTTCTCTTAGGGAGGCTCGAAGCCAGAAGAGGAAGGCCGCCAGTCCAACGCCTCTGGAGGACGACTTGGATCAAGAAATCCAAAACTTGGAGATGCTCCATCAACAGGTTCAACGAAAGAAAGAAAAGATGGCTCGTCTAGCTGACCTACAGAGGCAGATAGATGAAGCTTTGGAAGAAGTTCGTCATCTTGCTCAAGATGACCAGAACCGAAGGCCTTCGCGCAGAGAGCTTCATCAGGAGGGCTTCTACAATGAGGACGACTGGTATGAAGATTTCCATCATGGAAATTTTGCTTTTGATGATGCTTCTCCTCTGTCAACAGAACTGCAGGCTACACCATGGCCCCAGTCTTACAAGCCACCCCAGCTCCCCATGTACGAGGGTCATTCAGACCCGAAGCAATTCTTGATGAGCTATGGAGCAACCATATCTTCGTATGGTGGCAATACTGCAGTCATGGCAAAGTCTTTCGTCATGGCTGTCAAGAGTGTTGCACAAACCTGATACTCCTCTCTTCGGCCAGGAACAATCACCTCATGGCAAAAGCTGAAGGACATGTTGATAACCAGCTTCCAAGGGTTTCAGACGAAGCCGGTCACTGCTCAAGCTTTATTCCAGTGCACCCAGGATCACGAAGAATACCTTCAGGCGTATGTCCGAAGGTTCCTGCGTCTGAGGGCACAGGCACCAACAGTGCCCAATGAAATTGTCATTGAGGCCATGATTAAGGGACTTCGGCCGGGACCTTCAGCGCAATACTTTGCCAGGAAGCCTCCTCAAACTTTGGAGAAGCTGCTCCAGAAGATGGACGAGTATATTCGAGCTGACAATGATTTTCGCCAAAGAAGGGAGGAAGCATTCCGGTTCTCTGAAATGACCAGGGGCTTCGGAGGAAGATTCCATCCGAGGCACGTCAGGTCAATTCACAACTCTACTCAAAGTGATGATAGAGGAAGTCAACAACAAAGGCCACAATATTCCTCGCAAGCTTCGGGGCAGCAGTAAAGCTCTTTCCGGCCGCCAGCGCCAAGGGGCAGAGGCGCCAGGGGCTTCGGGGAAAGATTTGGGGATCAGCCAAGAAAAATTTACTGCCTATTCTGTGGTGAAGACAAGGGCCATACCACCAGGATGTGCCATGTTACCATCCAGAAGCAAAAGGAGATAGCAGAAGCTGCAGCGCAATAGAGTCAGCCGAAGCAAGTCATGCATACTGCTTCGTACCATTCGCCTTACATTCCAGAATATGTAGGCAATCACCCTGCAGCTTCTGTTGCTTCGGCAAGTCAACCCCAAGCATCTTGGCAACAGCCTCCACCGCCACCACCAACGCAACGAGGTCAGCAGCCAGAAGGGAGTCAGCACACTCACCTTCAGCGGGACTTCAGAGAGGAGTCCGAAGCTCGCACAGTCAATAGCACTGTGCCAGAGTCGAAACATATTTACTGACAAATATCCTACCTCGACAGCAGCTTTTCGCATTTTCGCATTTCAGTCTTACTTTCTTTTTAATAAGGAACAATTATAGGAAGTTTAAGTGCTTTTTATCGTTTGTCAATCTCTTGTAACAGTTTCGCTTTTTACCATAATGAAAATATATCTTCTCCATAGGCTTAAGTTCCAAAGCATAAGAATTTACGGTGGCAAGGAGGACCTTCGATTTATCAAAAATTTGTTCTAAGGAACGCAGTACAATTTCTTCGAAGCAGAAGAAAGTCGTTCCTAAGGGAGCGCAGTGTAAGTTTTCTGCTCAAAAGTCGTTCCGAAGGGAATGCAGAGCTTACAGCGAAAAATAAACGCTGATTCCGCTGAAAGTAAAAGGCGAAGAAGCTCCTAAGGGAGGCTTACAGCGAAAAATAAACGCTGATTCCGCTGAAAGTAAAAGGCGAAGAAGCTCCTAAGGGAGGCTTACAGCGAAAAATAAACGCTGATTCCGCTGAAGTAAAAGGCGAAGAAGCTCCTAAGGGTGGCTTACAGCGAAAAATAAATGCTGATTCCGCTGAAGTAAAAGGCGAAGAAGCTCCTAAGGGAGGCTTATAGTGAAAAATAAATGTCGACCCTCGGCAAATATCATTTTGCATAACATCACATCATTACATCATTTGCATAACATAACATCATACATCATAGTGCATCAACAACGCAAGAAGGGGGGTCTCAATATTGATATTCGAAGATCGTTTTGAAGAAATAGTGACACGGCACAAACAATAGCCATTGAAGAATTATATCTTCGTCAAACTCTGAAATGGAAAGATCTATTGATTATTTATTTCACGAGGATTGGTTACTGATTTTATGAGAACACGGATATTATTTACGAAGCATGAAAAGAAGGGAAGGTGTTTTTTCGCCGAAGGCTCAAAAACGGTATGTATATGATGTTTCATGCATCGTAAAGAATAGAACTATAAACAGCTAATATATTACATCTAAAGTTACACAATATTACACATGATTCTCAACAAACATTACATTCTAAATGTTTTTACAACAGCATCTAATCTTCCCTTAGGACTACTTCTGCAGCTTCGTTTAAAAGCTGATCAACAACTTTATCCATGATAGCTTCGGCCATTTGTCTAATTTCGTCATCCCCTGTCACACCCGGGTTTTAGGGGTTCAAAGCCCGAGCGCGAACATAATCACCAGGTGTGCTGGGACCAAGTCTCACACATATGATGAATCATGGCACAGGATCGAATGTCACATATCTACTAAATAATAGGAGTTCTTTACAAAATAAATAATTACATTATAAGGAGACAACGGTCCAGCAACCCAAAGTTGACTGGGAGACGACGACCTAGACCTCTCACGAACTCGCCACAGCATCCTCCAAGCGCCTCATCCTGCGGTACCTGTTCTTGACCTGTGGGGGTGTGAGACAGCAAGAGTGAGCTCACATACGTTCATCGCTCAACAAGTTGTGGGGAATAATGTGCATGAACTCGCCAAAGGTGGGAGCTCAAGTGAAGTGTAAGGCTTACCAAAGAGGATGGTTAGAGCTGAGCATTGCTTTTAAAGTTGGTCAAAATTTTATTAGCAATTACTAAGTATAAGTAAATACCAACCCAATTAAGTAGTAGAACAAAAGTGACAACATCACCTGCGATGCAATGCATATGACAAATTGAATTTAAGTTTCATAATTTAATCATCAGAGAGTCCTGAGCTGCTCATGACCGTGAGCTCGGCTAGTATACCAGTTTTACACTCTGCAGAGGTGGTACCCTTTACCCACAAGTCGTGTTACCCATCTGCCAAGGGATCGCGACTCCCCATACACCTCTACCGAGGAGGCGAGGCAGGGTAACACTACGAGGCCTTTACAAAGTTCCACTAGCTTCAGAAAATCCGCTACAGTTTATAGGAAGCTCCAATGCAGGGTTCTTGCCTGACCGCCATCGCAGCAAAATCAAGCAAGGACCTCCCTACACTGACCACTCCCCTACTGCCCTTGCCCCTTTCGGGTAAGGTAGTCCTCCACTAGCTTTCCTAATTAATCAGCCAAGGGCGTCCATAAACCCTTGTGGTGGCACGTGTTTCTCAAGTTAAGCTCTATGTTCCAATTAACATTAATGATCTTGACATGAACAGTAAATAACAACGGATAACAAAAGTATAATCATGAATAATGTGTATCTCAATGCCCAAAACCACATATAGCACTAGCAAGTACTACCCAAAAAGTTCAGTGGTAAACAAGGCATAAAGATAGACAAACTAGGGTAACCTATTAGGTCCCATCAAAATTAACCTATGCAGACCATTATGATTAATTAGAACATGAGTGGGTAAAAGAAGTGATCAAGGGCACAACTTGCCTGGGACTTGAGATTCCAGGTGACAGGATGAGCTTCAGATCCTCGTAACCTCACTGCTAGTCGTAGCAATACAAACAGACATGGTATAGACAAAATTATCATTACACCAAACATAAGAACATACTGAATAATAATAATCTACGCGTCGCTACGAGATCGTGGGAACGTGAATCACTAAATTCGGAGTTACTGTTTAGAAGTTATGGTTTATGGAAGATCTATGTGATTAAACTATTAAACTACATTACAAATTGGTTAATATACCTCCTATAGGAAAGTATGCTCTAAACATTTAATTTAAATCCAGATTATAATTTGTTTTAGAAATCATATTATAGTCAAATTATAGTTATAGGCATGTCCATCTTGATTAGTAAAGTAAATCTACTACTAAAATGGTAATCAATTACTTAATTATAAAAGTATGTGATATAGTATAAATAACGTTGCTACTGCGTAGAAAATATTTTTTATGAAGCAAACGCAACTGAAACAGATTAAATCGGAGTTAAAACAAAGGAGATATGATTTTCCAAAGTTTAGGGAATTATTTTTATATTTTTATATTCATTTTATGAATTTTCATGGCCGCGACCTTCAATTTCTAAGAATACAGGGGCCCCAGGGGAAGTTGCCAAAGACACAGGGAACAGCCCTGCGGACTGCGGGTTCATTTCCTACATCCAGAGGGGCTCTTTAACAAAAGTGCCCGCGCGAAGGGGTATGGAAAGACTTCGGCCGTTGGATCCTGATCTGCGGTCAGGATTAGATTGAGACCCAGATAAACAGATATACGCTCCTAGCCGTCGGATCGAGCACGCGCGGTCAAGATTTAAAATAACAAGGAGCAACCTAGCGCGTTGGATCAAGATCGTGCGGCACGGACCAGGTCCCACCGAACCGGTATCCAACTTCTAATCGCGGCCGTCGCGTAATAGAGGAACGGCGCCTGGTCCATCTTCTACCCCCTGCGCGACAGAGCGGTGGCGCGGCATAGACCGCGGTGGCGCCCTCGCCGGAGTCGGCAAATCGGTGGCCTACCAACCTAAACCGAGCGAAACTACACCGAGGGAAAGGGGAGAGGCAGGCGAACTCGCCAGATCGGTCATACCAGCCTTTCGTCGCGAGGACGAGTCCGACGACATGATGGTGTGGCTCCCTGGTCCAGTTCGACACCGACGAGCAATTCAGTGCTCTAGGGACGAAGACAAGCCCAGGAGACCCTTGCGACGGCTTCAAGGGATCACGGAGGTGAACCCGCACGCTCAATGGAGGGCAAATCGACGGCGAGCGACAATTGGCGCGCGGCGGACTGAGTTCTACCACGGCGGTGGCGCTCACCGGTTCTTGGTTAGGGTGTCCTGGGTTGTCCAGGGGCGTCGAGCATCTATTTGTACCCTGGGAGATGCCCGAGTCCGCGCCCTGGAGTTTTGCGGCGCCTGCTAGAGCCGGTCCGGAGAGAGGGGAGGTCGTGGCCAGATGGAGCGATTCGCCCGGGATTCCGTTGACGCATCCGCGCTCTTCGCGGAGACGACGGACCTGACAAACCGGTCCCACGCGCAAGCGTCCAGGCACAACGCGAGACGCAGGTCCGTGGGTCCCGCAAGTCATCGGCGCTTGAGGAAGAACGTGGCTGACGGCGTGGGCCCACTCGGAAGCGACTACGGCGTACGCGCGACCAGCGGAATTTGCAGGCGTGCGCGGTATGACATGTGGGCCCCGCGAGGCAGAGGGAGTGGAGCGCGCGCGTGGAAGGGTTTTGGGCCGCGCGGGAGGTTTCTCTGGGTGGGCCAAATTGCGGTAAGCCAGCCCAGTAAGCTCTCTTTCCCTTTTTCTTTTTATTTTCTGTTTCATTTCATTTTTAAACTCCATTTTGAGTTCAAACTTGTTTGTGAGCTTCATAACTGAGTTAAATACCTAATTTAAAATATTAGTAGGAACAAAATGTATTCTTTCATATATTTATTTTCCTCTATTTTGTATAATCTCTTCCTTCTCTCTTTTCCTAATTCTAGGATTATTTTAGGTTTTAAATCCCCATCTGGATATTTAACATATTTCTTTTTTTTACATTATTATAATATTGTCACAAAAATGCACACACAAATAAAATATTCAGCATGATGCAACGATTTAGTAGCATATCTTTTTATTAATTGTTTTTGGACATGGTGTTCACATATGATGAATAATAAAGATCAAACTCACATAAAGAGAAATTGTTTCTCTATTGGTATTATTTCTAGCAATTTACAAAGTGGGTATTACATCCCCCTTCGTGTGGGGGCCCGGAGATGGCTCAGCAGGTTCTGAGGGAAGAGTAGATATAGATTTATTACTATTACAAACCGTGAACGAGTTTGAAATCAAAAATTACAACAAAGAGCCAAAAACCACTAGTTAATACCTATTTGCCCTTCGGGCTCTGCGCTTTTCTCAGTGGCCTCTACTACTTTTCTAGCATCATGAATGCCTTTTTCGCTTTTTTGAATAATTTCTTGGGCCATTTCCCCGCCGCCATTGTCCCAGATGTCGGTGAAAAATTTTCCACCGACCAGGCTTGCTTCGGCCGAGGGGTCTTTTATATCTTTGGAGGACAAGGCAGTTTCGGATTGTGCTAAAGATTTCACATGCCCACAGCCTTTCCTCTCCAAAATAGTAGCAATCCCCCTGGCACCCGAAAAGGCACATATGTCTCCGCGGCTATTCAAAATTTCCTCAAAGGCCTCAGCTTCGTGACTGATCCATTCAATCGGGCCTTCGGGGTTACCCCTTGTGAAGTTTTCCTCGCTCGAGAATGCGCCAACGCTGGCGAAGCTAGTTTTTATTTTCTTAGCGCATTCTATAGATTTGTCATAGCACCTTTTCTTGGATGCTCGAAGCTCTTCAACGTTTCCTTCTAAATGATTTGCCCACTGATCGCTAAGTTCTTGTTTCGTCTCTTCAAGTATGCGTCCTTCTTTAGCTCTGGCTAACTGTTTCCAAAGATCTTCAATTTCGCGCTTCTGAGCCTCAGCTTGAGCTTTAGAAGTAGCTTCGTCTTCCTTTATCTTATCCACCAATGTAAGCAGAATTTTATCTTTTTCCAAAGCTTCGTTCCTCAGCTTAATAACCTCTGTTCGTAGGTTGTTGAAAGCAATATTATAGCTCTCGTCTTCAGCATTCTTTTGCGCTCTCAAAGCGTTGCTAAGTATTAAACCCTATATGAAAAGAATTAGTATAAGAATAAAAGAATAATTCAAAAATTATAAATTTCCAAATATACAATTTTCATACCTTCAGACTATTATATGCAAGACTATCTGCAAGATCGTCCTTTGTCATAGCGCAGAGGCCAGCTTCAATCTTCGGGAACCCCATACTTCTAGCCATCTCCCGGCAGACATGTAATTCTTTGTTGTCTGGGAGGCAGTATAAGAAGTCATCTTCGTCTGTGCCATTGAATACTAAGGCCCCCTTTGGATACTTCAATTCTCGGGCATAGTGATTAGCTTCAAAAATCTCTTCTTCAGATAATCTTTTTCCCGAAGCATTTCGTACAATATAATCGAGGGCTTTGGAGGATGCTTCGGGGACAGCAGTGTCAGTTTCTTCAACCAAAGTTGGCTCTGCCATTTTTTTTCTTCGGCTTCCAAGGGTTTTACCTTGGTGGGCTCTGAAGGCCCAGCTTCAGTTTCAGATTGTTGCTTTGAAGCTTCGGCAAGAAAGGCTTCAATATGCACTTCAGAAGTTTCAACAGTTTTCTTCGGAGTTGTGCTTGAAGACTTAATTGTCTCCAAAACATCCAGCACATTAACCATCCTTTTTCTTTTTGGGGTCACTGCTGGACCCTTTTGGCTTTTTACCGCCTCAATTTTTGCTGAAGGACTTAAAATTTCTGATGTTTTTGTTTCTTCAGTCCTCGGTTCTTCTATCTTTTCTGTTGCTGGCACTTCGGCCAGCTCTTCGATTTTTGGCAGCGGAGTTGGTTCTTTAGCTTCGGTGGCCGAAGAGGTCTCACCGACAAACTCAGGCACTATGGCCGGTTCAATATAACGTGGCCGGTGTGTGAGAACCTTTACCCTTTTCCTCTTCGGCGCCGGCTCGCTAGGAGCGGCTGAAGCAGTTTCCTTCGCAGAAGATGTATTCTTTCTTTTTTGACCCCGCGCTGGATAACGGTAGTCGGGGTAGACAAACCCAATTGCATCAAATACTCGGTTGAGCCTCTTCTTCTTCCGGCTTCCGAAGGCCGCTGATAATGCAGTATCTTCGGCCTTTGAGTATACCCCAAGCAATTCATCACTTACGGTCTCAATGCTTTTTAGCCAGTCGTCATCTGGCTCGACGAATTTATCCCCATATTGGAATGTGTATTTTAGCTTAACTAATCCACCTTCGTCAGTTTCTTTAATGGTCTCCTTCGGCATTTCCCACTTTTCCACAAGTGGCCATACTCTGAACGCAATATGTTCTTGGACCAAATCCCTTGTCCCAATAAAAGAGCAAACCACGCCGAAGGCTCTCTGGCATTCTTCGGCTGCTTCATTCATTTCCACCTTCGGCCTCCGGAGGCCGAAGCGCTGCCAGATGGGGCGCATAATGATACCTTTAATATCTTCCCGTGATTTCAAGTCATTCTTCACATAAAACCATTTCGTCATCTAGTCGTCGGGCCACCTCTTTCGAAAGGTTGGCACGAGACAGCTTGACCCGGACCGAGCGCCGAAGCTGTAGCAGCCAAAATTGTTGTGATACTGCTCTTTACCCCAGGGTTTTGTCTCATACAATAGCTCATGTATGTTGCAGAAACTTTTTGCATTTGGTTCTAAACCTTGGCTCCTTACGGCCCAGACGAAGATGCCCATTCTTATGATTGATTCGGGAGTAAGTTGATGAAGGTAGACTTCAAATGTCTTCAGTACTTCCACGACAAAACCGCTCAAGAGAAACCGCAATCCAGCCTTCAGGAAGCTTCGGAAGATTACGACTTCATTCTCTTCGGGTGTAGGCACAGTCTTCTCCCCGTCATCTGCCCTGACAATATAGATGTCTCGAAAATACCTTCCCCTCATGGTATCAAGTTGACTCTGTTTCATGCTCGATTTTCCGAAGACTGTGTGACTTGGTCGCCATGGTCGATCTTCGGAATCTTCACCCCCACTTTCTACATCATAGCTATCACTGTCACCAGTGTCTTCAGATAAGCCCTCCAGGGTCTCCCTAGTGATCTTCTCTGTATTGGTCTTTGCTATTGACTGAAGAAAGCCGAGATGCATCTCCTCAGAAAGGCTTAGCTTTGATTCAGCAACAGTTTTCTTATCTTCAGACATCTTCGCAAACGTTGAGAAAGTGCTCTCGAAACCGAAGCTTAAAAATTTAAAAAGCCAAGCAAGTGTTGTTGCGCACAGGCTAAAAGTTGGGTGAGCAAGAGCAGATGGCAAGAAAGTGTGCCAAATAAACTCGTGGTGAGCTCTTATTTATACACCCAGTGCGTTGAAAACTGGAGGGTCCCCCTTGTCAAAGACTGTTGCTATTCTAGCAAAGGGAAGGTGTTTTTTCGGACCTTCGGCTTAAAGCCTTCGTCCATGTCGCAATATGAATTTATCATTCCAGCAAATTAATATTGCGAGGGGCTACTGTTGGGGGCCTTCGGCTTCCGAAGGTCCTCAAAAACATGATTTGACAATGTTTTCCAAGTGAAATATGTGAACAGGTATCTTCGGAATCGGGTTACGGGTATACAAGAGTATGGTCAATACGAAGCTTGAGTGGGACGGAAGGCGATTGTGACGAAGGATGAGATGATCACGAAGCTATGCGCAGATAAGCTTCAACATGACAGCAGAAAAGGGGAACCGACTTAAAGATGAAAAGCCAAATTAGACCCTGAAGAATTACTATAGAGTTATTGATAAATGTAAAGGGCATTAATGTAATTTTACACGGGCTGCGTCCCGTGTCTATAAATAGATGAACAGTACTCCCGTACTGTTCACACTGACTTGGCATTCGCTTTTCGCATCACGCCTGTACCTTTACTTTTCATCAATTCGAAGGTACATTTATAATTTGTCATTATGAATTTGATAATGCAAATAAAAATAAGTTGATGATAATATCTTTATTATTATTTGTATTTCATACATGTATTCCTCCTTATTATCTATCGAGGTCACGAAGGTCTTTTCCTTCATAACCTTCGTCCAGAATTCATTATATCCGAAGGGACATAATGTCTTGAAGGACGAAGGACTTTAACATTTAACACTTTTTATGTTGCCTTGTTCTTAACTCTTAGCATTTGAGAACAAGTCCCCAACAACTTCAATGAGTTCGTCAATCTGGCCATCTCCCAGGAGGACTGTATTGTAGCTCACCGGGCAGAGAAGAAGAGAAAGGCACCAATGGCAGCACCATCCGCTCAGGCCCAGAGGTTCAGGATTGTTTCTCACAATCAGAGCAGGGGTTTTCAGCAGTAGGCAGGCAGATGGGTGATCATGCCACCTCAGCAGTAGCAGCCGGCACCCAACCGCTTTCCAGCTCCCGCTCCAAGAAACAATCAGCCTCAGTAGCAGCAGCAGCAGTTCCGCCAGGGCAATGGGAACAAGTGCTTCAGTTGTGGCAATGTGGGCCACTATGCCAAGAATTGTCCAAGGAACCAGCAAAGGCAATTGCCAGCACCAAACAAGACAAGGGAAGAAAGCAGAAGGTACAAGTCAGGCAAGGGAAGCTCAACTTCACTGCTCTGGAGGAAGTACCTGAGGGAGCTCCCATCGTGACCGGTATCTTTTCAGTTTATAATCAACCTGCTTTAATTCTGTTTGATTCTGGTGCATCTCATAGTTTCATTAGCCAAAAGTTCAGTGCTAGATGTCAACTGCCTTTCTATCACTCAAAAGGGTCATTTATGATAGCCACACCTGGGGGTAAAATTGCAACTAATCAATTAAACCAAAGTGTGCCTATTCAACTGGGAAGTCACATTGTCAAGACCACCCTCCTTGTTTTGGGTTTGGAAAATGTGGACATTATTCTGGGAGCTAATTGGATTACCTTGCACCAAGTAGTGCTTGATGTAGCCAGCCGCATCGTGGAAATCAATTCCCCGTTCTATGGGAGTTTCACCTTAATTCTGCCCAGTCAAGGTTCTACTCAGTCATGTGCTTTCTCTATGATGGAGTTACCTCTGAAGAAGATTCCAGTGGTCTGTGAGTATGCAGATATCTTTCCTGATGAATTGCCAGGAATGCCACTAGACCGGGACATTGAGTTCGCCATCGAGTTGCAACCGGGAATGACACCTATTTCCAAGAGACCTTACCGGATGCCACCCGCTGAGTTGGCGGAATTGAAGAAGCAATTGCAGGAGTTGTTGGACAAGGGATTTATTCGCCCAAGTACTTCTCCTTGGGGATGTCCAACCTTGTTCGTGAAGAAGAAAGAGAAAAGCTTGAGGCTGTGTATAGATTACCGCCCTCTTAATGCGGTGACTATCAAGAACAAGTATCCTTTACCTCGTATCGATGTACTTTTTGACCAGTTGGTCGGAGCCAAAGTGTTTTCCAAGATAGACCTTCGCTCCGGCTACCATCACATCAAGATACAAGAAGCGATATTCCAAAGACGGCTTTCTCAACCAGATATGGGCTATATGAATTCTTGGTGATGTCTTTCGGGCTGACAAATGCACCAGCATATTTTATGTATCTGATGAATTCTGTTTTCATGCTTGAATTGGACAAATTCATAGTGGTCTTCATTGATGACATCTTGGTGTACTCAAAGAGCAAAGAAGAACATGCCGGGCATTTGCATGTAGTGCTTCAACGTCTGCGAGAGCACCACCTTTATGCCAAGTTGTCGAAATGTGATTTTTGGCTAAAGGAGATCAAATTCTTGGGTCACACTATTTCTCAGGCAGGCATAGCTGTTGATCCTGATAAAGTGCAAGAGGTGATGAACTGGAAGCCACCCACGACTGTCCGTCAGATTTGGAGTTTTCTGGGATTAGCCAGTTATTACCAAAGATTCATTCCGGATTTCTCTCAAATTGCGAAGCCTATAACTGAGTTGCTGAATAAAGAAGGCAAGATTGTTTGGAGTCAGAAGTGCGAAGATTCCTTCCATGCATTGAGGCAACATCTGACCACGGCACCCGTGTTAGCACAACCCGACAGCAGCAAGCCATTTGATGTGTATTGTGATGCCTCTGGCATTGGACTAGGTTGTGTCTTGATGCAAGACAACCGAGTCATTGCTTATGCCTCACAAGCACTCAGGCCTCATGAGCAGAATTATCCCACTCATGACCTTGAGTTGGCAGCAGTGGTTCATGCATTAAAAATGTGGAGGCACTATTTAATGGGAACCCACTGCAACATCTTCACTGATCATAAGAGCCTTAAGTATATCTTCACTCAGGCTGATCTCAACATGATACAGAGAAGATGGCTAGAGCTGATCAAGGACTATGACCTAGAAGTACATTATCACCCAGGAAAAGCCAATGTGGTAGCAGACGCCTTGAGTCGGAAGTTGCAATGCAATTGTGTTCTGATGAATTCTTGTATTAACACCTTGTGCGATGAGTTGAGCAAGATGCAGATTGAAGTGATTCCTTCTGGTTCTTTGTCTCACATTTCCGTTGAGCCAGCTTTGCAAGACCAGATCATCATGGCCCAGCTCAGTGACAAGGGAGTGCAATTGATCAAGGAGAATCTCCATCAGAAGGTTGAGAAGTATAAATGTTTCCGCCAAGATGAAAAGGGTGTATTATGGTTTAAAAACAGGTTGGTGATTCCTAAGAACAAGGATCTCAAGAAGGAAATCTTGGACGAGGCCCATCTCTCCAAATTCTCTATGCATCCGGGAAGCACCAAAATGTACCTTGATCTGAAGCCTTTGTATTGGTGGACCAGAATGAAGAGGGAGATAGCCCAACATGTATCGGAATGTGACACCTGTCAGAGGATAAAGGCCAGCCACTTGAAACCACCTGAAGCTTTGCAACCCCTGTCTATACCTTCGTGGAAATGGGATGACATCAGCATGGATTTCATCGTGGGTCTGCCCAACACCTCTCGTCATCATGATTCGATTTAGGTTATTGTGGACCGACTAACGAAACTGGCACATTTTCTCCCTGTGCACACCACTGATAAGGCTCAAAAGTATGCAGAGTTGTACATTGACCGGATTGTGTGTTTGCACGGATTCCCTCGGACCATTGTCTCTGACCGAGGAGCCCAATTTGTTGCCAGATATTGGGAACAATTGAAGGAGTCTTTGGGAACCAAGCTAATCAGAAGTTCAACTTACCACCCACAGACTGATGGTCAGACTGAGAGGGTAAATCAAAATCTTGAAGATATGCTGAGAGCTTGTGCAATCGAATGTGGCAAGAACTGGGATAAACACCTCTCCTTGGCAGAGTTTGCTTATAACAATAGTTATCAATCCAGCCTCAGGATGGCACCCTTCGAAGCTCTTTATGGAAGAAGGTGTAGAACACCACTCAATTGGTCTCAGCCTGGAGAAAGAGAAGTTTTCGGACCTGACTTAGTGACTGAAGCCAAAAGGAAGGTCAAACTAATCAGGAAGAATCTAGAAGCTGCTCAGGCTAGGCAAAAGAGTTACCATGATAAGAGAAGGAAACCTCTCCAGTTCGAGGTGGGAGATTTCGTTTATCTAAAGGTATCACCCACCAAAGGAGTGCAGAGGTTTGGGATCAAAGGCAAACTAGCCCCTCGTTACATTGGACCTTATGAGATCATAGGAGCATGTGGACCCGTGGCATATAATTTGAAGTTACCTCGAAGGATGTCTGCCATTCACACCGTGTTCCATGTATCTCAGCTGAAGAAGTGTGTTCGATTGCCGACCGAGATCATAGCAGAATTAGAATTGGAGATAGAGCCAGATCTATCGTACCAAGAGTACCCTTCCAAGATTCTGGATTGCAAAGAAAGATCAACTTGGGCTAAATCGATCAAGATGTACAAGGTCCAGTGGAGTAATCACTCAGAGGAAGAGGCTACTTGGGAGACTGAGGAATTCTTGCGATCCAACTTTCTCGATTGCCTACCAAAGGAAATTGGTACGTAATCATGCCCAACCCCTCCTCCTGCCTTTCAAATCTAAATTTCAGAAATATAATCTTAAATCAGAATGAAGTAATTATGAAACAAAATTTAAAAAGGACTTCCTTCTGAAATTGCAAAGAGAATGACATTCGAAGAGCAATTTGCCCTAATAATAAGCACCCACTTCATGTAAGTCTCACCCTTCGCTTCACTCCAGGAGGACTCTGACCCGAACCTCGGGACAAGATTCCTTTAAGGGGGGAAGGCTGTGACACCCCAGTGTCACCTAGGGTTTCTCTCAAGTGCTAACCCAAGAACCATCATTTTTTGTGAACCAAATTGAGCATGAGCATCAAATTGACTTAAGAATAAAGGATCCACTAAGTTTATACTTAAAAGCATCATGTTCAAAACAAATGAGTTTTTCAAAAGAGCAAAATGTTGAAACCCTAATACCAACCCTAATTGAGCTCTTTATGTAAGATTGAAGAAAAGGGGCAAAAGATTATGAAAAATATAGAATCATGGCTTAGGCCAAATATAAACATTAAAGTATACTAAAGAAGCAACAATAAAGATTATGAAAGCTTGGCCAAAACAATAAAAATAAAACTCCAAACAAGCTTCTCAAGTGGGGATTCAATAGGGAATTCTGAAATTCAGAATTCTGAATTTCAGACCTTGAGCCAAAGACCAAGCGTGTTCACCTTGATCCCTAGCTCAAATCCTAATGACCCCATTGACAAAAACGTGTCTAACTAACCCCTCTGTCACATGCCAGAAGATGGCATTGGGATGCAATCCCTAGACATGACAAAACCCTGGATTTGCCTTGGGTTCGAGCAGAGAGACAGACCGGATTTCAGGGCTCCAAATCTCTGAAACCTGTAGGCAAAATCCAATGACCCCCACACAAGATCGGTAGCTTGTAGGGAGGAGAAGAGGTTTTGTGCACTGACCAAGGTGAGAGCAGGCTTGGATGAATGAGCACACGCGCTAGAACTTGGGCAGAATGAACGTGCACACGTGTTCGACCCTGGTCGGCACGCCAGCGTTCGCCCAACCTGCGCGCGTGCTCGCCCCAGCGTTCGGTCAAGTCCGCCACGTGCCCTCTCCCTCAGTCGTGCCCGCCCGCGCCTACAAAGCCTCCCCGGGCGCGCCTCATCTCACCCCGTGCTCACCTTCGCCGGCCAGACGCCCCTCCTTAGCTCCGGCGAGCTCTTTTCCGCCCGCCATTGCCACCAGAGCCTTGGCCACCATGGCCAGCCCACTCCAGTCACTTCAAAGCCGCGCCAGCCGCTCGGTTAGCTTTGCCATTAGCTTGTGAAGCTTTCCCAGCCCTCGGACCCGGCAGAACTTCACCGGAAAGCCAAGATCGTCCACACCGGACTTCGGCCACCCGCCTGCGCGCGTAGACCGAGCAATCCGGTGAGCCGTTCTTCAATTCCTCGCACACACACCTTCCTTGATCCCAGGTGAAGCTCTCTGACCTATTTGATTGGTCAATTGTGCCCTAGATAGGTCGGACTCCTCGCCGCCGACGTGCTCCCCGCCTGTGCACGTGGACCGGCCAACTCCGACCATCCCCGACGGCGACCCGCACATCGCCATGACCCTCAGGACCTCCCTTACACCCTCGGCCACCTCACCGGAGCAGTCTCACCGCCGGTAAGCCCCTCCGCCCTTTCTTCCGCCGCGGGTACTGTTTAATTTGGGGGAAGGGCCTCGGGTTAGGATTAGAAGAACTTAGGGGGTTTTCTGAATTGTTAGTGACTCATTTGAATAGTAGCCCAAGGACTGGTCTGTAAGGAAACTTGAAAACACCCGCCAGGGACCTCGTTGCAAAGTAGTTTTTCATTTAATCATTTTTGTTTAATCTTTTTAATGAACAGAGAACTTAGGAAATTCATAACTTAATAAATACTTTACCAAAAATTGTCAAACCAATTTTGCTGGATCCTAAATATTATGGACTACCAACTAAAAATACTTAACCCCATGCTTTCTGTTCTAAATTTTAGAGTTTAGAATTAAATACAGAAACTGACCAAACCTTGTTTAATTAAAGAAAATTAGTTATGCTTCTGTGCTGAACTTAAGAAAATTTGTAGATGTTCAAACCCCATTTAGACACTGTTTAAAAATAGTAAGAACCCCAGTATTGAAAAATTTAGTAGGGATAGCTATTAAAAGCCATTTTTGCCCAAAACTTAGGAAATCAGAAAGGCATTAGAAATTAATGACCAGTGAAGGAAATTATTTTTCCTAGCCTACTTAAGTAACAAAGAACCTAGAAAAAAATAAAAAGACCACTAGTCCAGAATAGAGTTAAAGTGGAATGTTTTATTTAGCATTATTCCAACTAGAAAACAATTATTGGAATTATAAAATCAGACCCAAATTTGTTAATAAAAATCCTGTGGACTTGTAACGACCAAAACCCCACTGCAAAAATAATAAACACCCCAGCCCATCATTTTAAGTAGGGTAAATAAATAGAACATGATAATGAGTCATATCTCAAATAAATCATGAGTAACCCAAAAATAATGCAATAATGGGCAAATAAAATTTTGCTAGATCTATAATGAGACAGGCCACCAGATAAAAATGCAAACCCATTTGAAAGATGCACAATAATGCCTATTACCAATACTTCATGAAAAAGGCCATTTAATCCAAATAATTCCTACCCCCCTTCACTTAAGAAAAAAGATGCCAAACTTCATAATGATTGCTCTTGCACAAAATAAAAGCTAGGAAAAATCAGAATTCTGTTGTTTGATATTTTTCAAATATAGTGGTAGTAGAAAGCACTTCTTTAACTAGAAACTTTGGAAAATCATAATAAAATAACTGATACGTATTAATGGCTAGAAATTTGTGCAAAGTCATGTCATAAAATCTAAATGCCAGCAAAAATATGTCTTAAGGAATAAGATTCTGTTAAATGGTAGTTGTAGTTCAAACCACCCCTTCTGCCCTAGCATTTTATAATTTTGTCCAGAGAGATTTATTCACTTTTTAAGCCCCAACTTTTAGGACAGAGAATTATACACCAGTAATAAGCCACTGTAATTTTTACAGATTTTTTGGAAATTTATTAAGACAACTTGTAGTTCAAACCCACCCTAAAAACATAAAGGAAATAAAGGGAAAGAAAGGAAAGATAAACCTCGCCCCAATAAGTCCAACTTGAAATCTTGACAATTCTCACTAAGACTTTAAAAAGAATTCAGGGGAACACCACAATGAACTTACCACTTATTTTAACTGAGTGTGATCTAAATTATTAAGTATAACACCAAAAATCTTTAGTAGCAAGATTAAACTCTATCTGATTTAAGTGGATCATTCACCATCAAGTTTAATTGCTAAAACACATATCATATCGTGCATGTATCTTACTCATTGCATTCATTAGATTGTAATCTCGCTGACGGAGAGTACGTGCTCATCCACGAGCAAGGAACTGTTCAAGAGGAGGACCAAGAGCAAGCTCCCGAGGCTGCTATCGAGGATCTCCCCACAGCCCCAGCTGTTGAAGGCAAGCCTAGTTTTTATGCATAACCGTCTTATTATATGCTACTTTACTACACTTAATGCTTGTAGGATTGTAATGTGCACTTAAGTGTAGGAGTTGCTTGAAACCTCTAGTTGCATGAACTTAGGATACCGTTTTGAGATGGATACTAGTATGCTAGGTCGAGTAGCTGCTATGCTAATCAGGATCTTGGTAGAAGTCGAGTGATTTTTCTAGCACTCGCGCGAGGTCAGGAATTGATTGTATTCATCTTAATAACGGGATCTATGTTAGTCTATGGACTTGGATCCAGGGAGGATGCCTTGTCCATGAGACGGGAAAAGAATTAAGGATTAATGTGTGGATACCTGAGTCAAGCGTTTAAACGTACTAAGCACATGTTGGGAAATATGGTAACCGGTAAACCTAATACCTGAGTGAAGTCGGGCATGGACTTTATCCCTCATGCGACCTGAGACTGGGTCTCCCATGCTAGCTATGGTGGGTACAAGTGCAGTCACGGCACGACGGCAGCCGGGGTCAGTGAAGCATTGTATGCCAAGGCGGTGAGGCCTGGATGCGAACGGGGAATCGATGGGGACGGTTGACATGTGTGGGGTCGAAGTACCCTAACATGTCGTATGTTTAGGTTTACCTTGCAAGGATAGAACTCGATTCGAATCGTCTGCTTCTCGCAGCTAATGAGACTGCTTGACCCCTTGTACTACATTGAGTAAGAAGTGAAATGAGGTTACATGAGACAATTTGTTGATTGCACTAAATGCTTGTTACCATGTATGCTTAGAAAGAGCAAACTTAGTTAAGGATAATGATACTAGAATTTGAAAAGCTAAGAATTGATTTTAGAAACAGCTAGTGCTTTTGGCAAACCAAACCCCTCAGCCAAACAACTGCATGGTCTAAAGGTAGAGGAGTAGTTTCCTCACACCGGGTAAGTCTAGCTGAGTATTAGTATACTCAGCCTTGCTTGTGGCATAATTTTGCGGGTACGCTGCAGGATATGGTTGATGGTGTGACTTGGCCTACCACCCTACCACCGGGTTGGACGGTCGAGTGGGATGCTGCTTCCACGGGAGAGGAGCAGGAGGAGTAGTGGGCTAGGCCTTTCCCATTTCCTCGCTATCGACGACATCGATTATCCGCTGCATCTTATTTTATGAACTCTTACCAGCAACTTGAAAAACTTCGATTTATATAATAATTCAGTACTTTAATTTGAGGTTTCCTGTTTTATTGTATTTCTTCTATGACTCACCTTCGAGTGAGTATGCGGTATTTGATCCTGGTTAAGTGGCTTTATCAGACTAGATCTGAGGGACTGACGGGTTATTCCGATTTAAGTGTGTTATGGCCCTTGAGGCGTGACTTAGGCACTTAAACTGGAATAATTCGGCCGGTTCCGCCACAGCTGGTATCAGAGCAAATTCCACCACAGAGGAGAACAATAAACCATGAATACCAATTTTCAAAATCTAAAACTTGCTTAGAAACTGCTACGAATCGTCAGGACTAGACCGCTAGACCTAGGACGAAAGGCCTTAGGGATAGTGGGAGAAATAGGTGGCTAATTAAGTAGGCCCTGTGGGCCAGTACTTAGATTTTTAGAGGATGCTTTGAAGCACCCTTATATTCGGAGAGGAAACGTTACTTCCAGCATGCATGCATTATAAAAGCTAAAAGGAATTAAAATTTGAGCTAACCCGCTTCCTTTTAACCCATCCAGGCTCTTTTATTTTTCTTCCTTCCACCATAATCTTTACCTTTGATACCCTTCCGCAGATGAATTCACCCACCCCCGCCAGCGGAGGAGACACTCGTTTCAGCTCTGACTTCCTTTCTCACGATGGCTTTCCTTCCATCTTGTGGGAAGTGCTTAACTCCACTGGCTACCCTACGCCCCCTTTGTACACGGCGCAGTTGTATGAGGAGCATCGGGTACCTCGTTGCCGAGTCTGGCTGACTTTGGAGGCTCATCCCCTTCAGCCGGGTTGGCATTCTCTTGACTCCAAGATGGTTTATTCAGGACGAATGACACCACTGAAGCAGCAGCCATGAAGACTCTAACGACCTTCTATGGCTACCATCCCCTGGAGATGGTGATGCACCCCTTGGGACTCTTCCCTGCTGAGAAGAAGGATGACCCCATGTGGTGTAACCGCGTGAGCCATGTGAAATATGTGTAGGCAATGTATCCTAACTTGGTTGGGAGGGTCACTATTCAGTGCATGAGTGCGTTGTACCGTCTTCAGGCCCTACAGAGCGACGGTATGGCACACCTTGCTAACATCGCTCAAACCACCAAGCTCACCCTAGACAGTCGAGAAGATTTTTTGGTCGACTTATCCTCCGAGTTGGTGGAGAAGGATCTAAGGTGGAAAGGCTGAGCCAGCACATTACCACCTTGGAGCAGCAGGTGGAGATCCGAGACAACACTATTGATGTCTTAGAGAACCAGCTCCATGATGTGCACCGAGAACTCGAAGAAGCAAATGACCACCTGGACATGCACCACTTGGAGATGGCGGCCAATGAGGCCAGAAGCGAGGGAGAAGAGGCTCCCGAGGAGTTAGGACCAGCCCCTGGTGCTAATGGGACTACCTCCGCGATGCCCCCTTCACCCGCATCCAGTGTCGCTTCCATCGCTCAGGGTTGATCAGTCACTTTGACGCTTTAGGAGGATAGAAAACCTACGCGAGCTTAGTTAATGTCAGATTTAGAACTAGGCTTACAGGTACTTTCCCATTATTGATGTAACCCTATGAACTTTTGAAATCTGTGGGATGTTTTGTAACCATGTTATCGTCATTTCGAACCTAATTTTATGATTATGGCATTTTCCCTTCCATATGAGATAATAGCTTGTCGTTCGAAATTGTGAGATGAGATAACAATGGTGACAATCTCTGTTTTCAGATGGCAGCTAGGCAGCATCGTGGGCAGAACGAGCAGGTTCCCCCGCCACCTCCTCCAGCTCCCACAGTGTAGGAGCTGATGGCCCAGCAGAATGAAATTCTGCGACAGCTCTTGTAGCGCCAGCCCCACCCTCAGCAGCATGGTGGAGGCCAGCATCAGCGACCTCCGGCAGCGGCAACCTATTAGGAGTTCCTGAGCACGCAGCCACCCTTGTTCACCAAGGCAGAGGATCCATTGGACGCCGACGTGTGGCTCCGCTTCGTTGAGTCCAAGTTTCCCCTCCTCACGGGAGACTGCCCTGATGAAGCCAAGGCTCGCTTCGCCGCGCAGCAGCTTCGCGGCCCTAATCGGACTTGGTGGGACCACTTCCGTGCTATGCTCCCCACTGATCATGAAGTGTCTTGGGAGGAATTCAAGACCGCTTTCAGAGGGCACCACATTCCCGCCGGAATTCTCGATCGCAAGCTGAATGCGTTTCTGGCACTTAATCAAGGAACCCGCACGGTATTGCAGTACGCTCAGGCCTTCAACGACCTGTGCCAGTATGCAGGTTACCATGCCGATTCTGATGAGAAGAAGAGAGACCGCTTCCGCAGGGGTCTCAACACCAAGCTGCGGGAATGACTCAACACTGTTCGGACGGATAGTTCAATGAGTTGGTCAATCTGGCCATCTCCTACGAGGACTGTATTGTAGCTCACCGGGCAGAGAAGAAGAGAAAGGCACCAATGGCAGCACCATCCGCTCAGGCCCAGAGGTTCAGGATTGTTTCTCACAATCAGAGCAGGGGTTTTCAGCAGCAGACAGGCAGATGGGTGATCAGGCCACCTCAGCAGCAGCAGCCGACACCCAACCGCTTTCCAGCTCCCGCTCCAAGAAACAATCAGCCTCAGTAGCAGCAGCAGCAGCAGCAGTTCTGCCAGGGCAATGGGAACAAGTGCTTCAGTTGTGGAAATGTGGGCCACTATGCCAAGAATTGTCCAAGGAACCAGCAAAGGCAGATGCCAGCACCAATCAAGACAAGGGAAGAAAGCAGAAGGTACAAGTCAGGCAAGGGAAGCTCAACTTCACTGCTCTGGAGGAAGTACCTGAGGGAGCTCCCATCATGACCGGTATCTTTTCAGTTTATAATCAACCTGCTTTAATTCTGTTTGATTCTGGTGCATCTCATAGTTTCATTAGCCAAAAGTTCAGTGCTAGATGTCAACTGCCTTTCTATCACTCAAAAGGTCATTTATGATAGCCACACCTGGGGGTAAAATTGCAACTAATCAATTAAACCAAAGTGTGCCTATTCAACTGGGAAGTCACATTGTCAAGACCACCCTCCTTGTTTTGGGTTTGGAAAATGTGGACATTATTCTGGGAGCTAATTGGATTACCCTGCACCAAGTAGTGCTTGATGTAGCCAGCCGCATCGTGGAAATCAATTCCCCGTTCTGTGGGAGTTTCACCTTAATTCTGCCCAGTCAAGGTTCTACTCAGTCATGTGCTTTCTCTATGACAGAGTTACCTCTGAAGAAGATTCCAGTGGTCTGTGAGTATGCAGATGTCTTTCCTGATGAATTGCTAGGAATGCCACCAGACCGGGACATTGAGTTCGCCATCGAGTTGCAACCGGGAACAACACCTATTTCCAAGAGGCCTTACCGGATGCCACCCGTTGAGTTGGCGGAATTGAAGAAGCAATTGCAGGAGTTGTTGGACAAGGGATTTATTCGCCCAAGTACTTCGCCTTGGGGATGTCCAGCCTTGTTCGTGAAGAAGAAAGATAAAAGCTTGAGGCTGTGTATAGATTACCGCCCTCTTAATGCGGTGACTATCAAGAACAAGTATCCTTTGCCTCATATCGATGTTCTTTTTGACCAGTTGGTCGGAGCCAAAGTGTTTTCCAAGATAGACCTTCGCTTCGGCTACCATCAGATCAAGATACGAGCAAGCGATATTCCGAAGACGGCTTTCTCAACCAGATATGAGCTATATGAATTCTTGGTGATGTCTTTCGGGCTGACAAATGCACCAGAATATTTTATGTATCTGATGAATTCTGTTTTCATGCCTGAATTGGACAAATTCGTAGTGGTCTTCATCGATGACATCTTGGTGTACTCAAAGAGCGAAGAAGAACGTGTCGGGCATTTGCATGTAGTGCTTCAACGTCTGCGAGAGCACCACCTTTATGCCAAGTTGTCGAAATGTGATTTTTGGCTAAAAAAGATCAAATTCTTGGGTCACACTATTTCTCAGGCAGGCATAGCTATTGATCCTGATAAAGTGCAAGAGGTGATGAACTGGAAGCCACCCACGACTGTCCGTCAGATTCGGAGTTTTCTGGGATTAGCCGGTTATTACCAAAGATTCATTCCGGATTTCTCTCGAATTGCGAAGCCTATAACTGAGCTGCTAAAGAAAGAAGCCAAGTTTGTTTGGAGTCAGAAGTGCGAAGATGCCTTCCATGCATTGAGGCAACATCTGACCACGGCACCAGTGTTAGCACAACCCGACAGCAGCAAGCCATTTGATGTGTATTGTGATGCCTCTAGCACTGGACTAGGTTGTGTCTTGATGCAAGACAACCGAGTCATTGCTTATGCCTCACGAGCACTCAGGCCTCATGAGCAGAATTATCCCACTCATGACCTTGAGTTGGCAGCAGTGGTTCATGCATTAAAAATGTGGAGGCGCTATTTAATGGGAACCCATTGCAACATCTTGACTGATCATAAGAGCCTTAAGTATATCTTTACTCAGGCTGATCTCAACATGAGACAGAGAAGATGGCTAGAGCTGATCAAGGACTATGACCTGGAAGTACATTATCACCCAGGAAAAGCCAATGTGATAGCAGATGCCTTGAGTCGGAAGTTGCAATGCATTTGTGTTCTGATGGATTCTCGTATTAACACCTTGTGCGATGAGTTGAGCAAGATGCAGATTGAAGTGATTCCTTCTGGTTCTTTGTCTCACATTTCCGTTGAGCCAGCTTTGCAAGACCAGATCTTCATGGCCCAGCTCAGTGACAAGGGAGTGCAATTGATCGAGGAGAATCTCCATCAGAAGGTTGAGAAGTATAAATGTTTCCGCCAAGATGAAAAGGGTGTATTATGGTTTAAAAACAAGTTGGTGATTCCTAAGAACAAGGATCTCAAGAAGGAAATCTTGGACGAGGCCCATCTCTCCAAATTCTCTATGCATCCGGGAAACACCAAAATGTACCATGATCTGAAGCCTTTGTATTGGTGGACTAGAATGAAGAGGGAGATAGCCCAATATGTATCGGAATGTGACACCTGTCAGAGGATAAAGGCCAGCCACTTGAAACCACCTAGAGCTTTGCAACCCCTATCTATACCTTCGTGGAAATGGGATGACATCAGCATGGATTTCATCGTGGATTCGTGGGTTTGCCCAACACCTCTCGTCATCATGATTTGATTTGGGTTATTGTGGACCGACTGACGAAAATGGCACATTTTCTCCCTGTGCACACCACTGATAAGGCTCAAAAGTATGCAGAGTTGTACATTGACCGGATCGTGTGTTTGCATAGATTGCCTCGGACCATTGTCTCTGACCGAGGAGCCCAATTTGTTGCCAGATTTTGGGAACAACTGCAAGAGTCTTTGGGAACCAAGCTAATCAGAAGTTCAGCTTACCACCCACAAACTGATGGTCAGACTAAGAAGGTAAATCAAATTCTTGAAGATATGCTGAGAGCTTGTGCAATCGATTGTGGCAAGAACTGGGATAAGCACCTCTCCTTGGCAGAGTTTGCTTATAACAACATTTATCAATCCAGCCTCAGGATGGCACCCTTCGAAGCTCTTTATGGAAGAAGGTGTAGAACACCACTCAATTGGACTCAGCCTGGAGAAAGAGAAGTTTTCGGACCTGACTTAGTGACTGAAGCCGAAAGGAAGGTCAAACTAATCAGGAAGAATCTAGAAGCTGCTCAGGCCAGGCAAAAGAGTTACCATGATAAGAGAAGGAAACCTCTCCAGTTCGAGGTGGGAGATTTCGTTTATCTAAAGGTATCACCCACCAAAGGAGTGCAGAGGTTTGGGATCAAAGGCAAACTAGCCCCTCGTTACATTGGACCTTATGAGATCATAGGAGCATGTGGACCCGTGGCATATAAATTGAAGTTACCTCCAAGGATGTCTGCCATTCACAACATGTTCCATGTATCTCAGCTGAAGAAGTGTGTTCGATTGCCGACCGAGATCATAGCAGAACCAGAATTGGAGATAGAGCCAGATCTATCATACCAAGAGTACCCTTCCAAGATTCTGGATTGCAAAGAAAGATCAACTCGGGCTAAATAGATCAAGATCAACAAGGTCCAGTGGAGTAATCACTCAGAAGAAGAGGCTACTTGGGAGACTGAGGAATTCTTGCGATCCAACTTCCCCGATTGCCTACCTAAGGAAATTGGTACGTAATCATGCCTAGCCCCTACTCCTGCCTTTCGAATCTAAATTTCAGAAATATAATCTTAAATTAGAATGAAGTAATTATGAAACAAAATTTAAAAAGGACTTCCTTCTGAAATTGCAAAGAGAATGACATTCGAAGAGCAGTTTGCCCTAATAATAAGCACCCACTTCATGTAAGTCTCACCCTTCGCTTCACCCCGGGAGGACACTCACCCAAATCTCGGGACAAGATTCCTTTAAGGGGGGAAGGCTGTGACACCCCAGTGTCACCTAGGGTTTCTCTCAAGTGCTAACCCAAGAACCAAAATTTTTTGTGAACCAAATTGAGCATGAGCATCAAATTGACTTAAGAATAAAGGATCCACTAAGTTTATACTTAGAAGCATCATGTTCAAAACAAATGAGTTTTTGAAACCCTAAGACCAACCCTAATTGAGCTCTTTATGTAAGATTCAAGGAAAGGGGCAAAAGATTATGAAAAATATAGAATCATGGCTTAGGCCAAATATAAACATTAAAGTATACTAAATAAGCAACAATAAAGATTATGGAAGCTTGGACAAAACAATTTAAATAAAACTCCAAACAAGCTTCTCAAGTGGGGATTCAATAGGGAATTCTGAAATTCAGAATTCTGAATTTCAAACCTTGAGCCAAAGACCAAGCGTGTTCACCTTGATCCCTAGCTCAAATCCTAATGACCCCATTGACAAAAACGTGTCTAACTAACCCCTCTGTCACATGCCAGAAGATGGCATTGGGACGCGAGCCCTAGACATGACAAAACCGTAGATTTGCCTCGGGTTCGAGCAGAGAGACAGACCGGATTTCAGGGCTCTAAATCTCTGAAACCAGTAGGTAAAATCCAATGACCCCCACACAAGATCGGTAGCTTGTAGGGAGGAGAAGAGGTTTTGTGCACTGACCAAGGCGAGAGCAGGCTCGGATGAATGACCACACGCGCCAGAACATGGGCAGAACGAACGTGCACACGTGTTCGACCCTGGTCGGCACGCCGGCGTTCGCCCAACCCGCGCGCACTCGCCCCAGTGTTCGGTCAAGTCCGCCGCGTGCCCTCTCCCTCGGCCGTGCCCGCCCGCGCCTATAAAGCCTCCCCGGGCGCGCCTCATCTCACCCTGTGCTCACCTTCGCCGGCCAGACGCCCCTCCTTAGCTCCGGCGAGCTCTTTTCCGCCCGCCATTGCCACCAGAGCCTCGGCCACCGTGGCCAGCCCACTCCAGTCACTTCAAAGCCACGCTAGCCGCTCGGTTAGCTTCGCCATTAGCTTGTGAAGCTTTCCCAGCCCTCGGACCCGGTAGAACTTCACCGGAAAGCCAAGATCGTCCTCACCGGACTTCGGCCGCCCGCCTGCGCGCGTAGATTGAGCAATCCGGTGAGCCGTTCTTTAATTCCTCGCACACACACCTTCCTTGATCCCTGGTGAAGCTCTCTGACCTATTTGATTGGTGAATTGTGCCCTGGATAGGCCGGACTCCTCGCCGCCGACGAGCTCCCCCGCCTGCGCACGTGGACCGGCCAACTCCGACCATCCCCGACGGCGACCCGCACATCGTCATGACCCTCAGGACCTCCCCTACACCCTCGGCCACCTCACCGGAGCAGTCTCGCCGCCGGTAAGCCTCTTCGCCTTTTCTTCCGCCGTGGGTACTGTTTAATTTGGGGGAAGGACCTCGGTTAGGATTAGAAGAACCCAGGGGGTTTTCTAAATTGTCAGTGACTCATTTGAATAGTAGCCCAAGGACTGGTCTGTAAGGAAACTTGAAAACACCCGCCAGGGACCCCGTTGCAAAGTAGTTTTCCATTTAATCATTTCTGTTTAATCTTTTTAATGAACAGAGAACTTAGGAAATTCATAACTTAAAAAATACTTAACCAAAAATTGTCAAACCAATTTTGCTGGATCCTAAATATTATGGACTACCAACTAAAAATACTGTACCCCATGCTTTCTGTTCTAAATTTTAGAGTTTAGAATTAAAATACAGAAACTAACCAAACCTTGTTTAATTAAAGAAAATTAGTTATGCTTCTGTGCTGAACTTAAGAAAATTTGTAGATGTTCAAACCCCATTTAGACACTGTTTAAAAATAGTAAGAACCCCAGTATTAAAAAATTTATTAGGGATAGCTATTAAAAGCCATTTTTGCCCAAAACTTAAGAAAATCAGAAAGGCATTAGAATTTAATGGACAGTGAAGGAAATTATTTTTCCTAGCCTACTTAAGTAACAAAGAACCTAGAAAAAATAAAAAGACCACTAGTCCAGAATAGAATTAAAGTGGAATGTTTTATTTAGCATTATTCCAACTAGAAAACAATTATTGGAATTAAAAAACCAGACCCAAATTTGTTAATAAAAGTCCAGTGGACTTGTAACCACCAAAACCCCACTGCAAAAATAATAAACACCCCAGTCCATCATTTTAAGTAGGGTAAATAAATAGAACATGATAATGAGTCATATCTCAGATAAATCATGAGTAACCAAAAAATAATGCAATAATGGGCAAATAAAATTTGCTAGATCAATAATGAGATAGGCCACCAGATAAAAATGCAAACCCATTTGAAAGATGCACAATAATGCCTATTAGCAATACTTCATGAAAAAGACCATTTAATTCAAATAATTCCTACCACCCCTTCCCTTAAGCAAAAAGATGCCAAACTTTAGAGTGATTGCTCTTGCACAAAATAGAAGCTAGGAAAAATCAGAATTTTGTTGTTTGATATTTTTCAAATATAGTGGTAGTAGAAAGCACCCCTTTAACTAGAAACTTTGGAAAATCATAATAAAATAACTGGTAAGTATTAATGGCTAGAAACTTGTGCAAAGTCATGTCATAACATCTGAATGCCAGCAAAAATATGTCTTAAGGAATAACCTTCTGTTAAATGGTAGTTGTAGTTCAAACCACCCCTTCTGCCCTAGCATTTTATAATTTTGTCCAGAGAGAACTATTCAATTTTAAGCCCCAACTTTTAGGACAGAGAATTATACACCAGTAATAAGCCACTGTAATTTTTACATAATTTTTGGAAATTTATTAAGACAACTTGTAGTTCAAACCCACCCTAAAAACATAAAGGAAAGAAAGGGAAAGAAAGGAAAGATAAACCTCGCCCCAATAAGTCCAACTTGAAATCTTGACAATTCTCACTAAGACTTTAAAAAGAATTCAGGGGAACACCAAAATGAACTTACCATTTAGTTTAACTGAGTGTGATCCAAATTACTAAGTATAACACCAAAAATCTTTAGTAGCAAGATTAAACTCTATCTGATTTAAGTGGATCATTCACCATCAAGTTTAATTGCTAAAACACATATCATATCGTGCATGTATCTTACTTATTGCATTCATTAGATTGTAATCTCGCTGACGGAGAGTACGTGCTCATCCCTGAGCAAGGAACTGTCCAAGAGGAGGACCAAGAGCAAGCTCCCGAGGCTGCTATCGAGGATCTCCCCGCAGCCCCAGCTGTTGAAGGCAAGCCCGGTTTTTATGCATAATCGTCTTATTATATGCTACTTTACTATACTTAATGTTTGTAGGATTGTAATGTGCACTTAAGTGTAGGAGTTGCTTGAAACCTCTAGTTGCATGAACTTAGGATACCTTTTTGAGATGGATACTAGTATGCTAGGTCGAGTAGCTGCTATGCTAATCAGGATCTCGGTAGAAGTCGAGTGATTTTTCTAGCACTCGCGCGAGGTCAGGAATTGATTGTATTCATATTAATAACAGGATCTATGTTAGTCTATGGACTTGGATCCAGGGAGGATGCCTTTTCCATGAGACGGGAAAAGAATTAAGGATTAATGTGTGGATACCTGAGTCAAGCGTTTGAACGTACTAAGCACATGTCGGGAAATATGGTAACCGGTAAACCTAGTACCTGAGTTAAGCCGGGCGCAGACTTTATCCCTCATGCGACCTGAGACTGGGTCTCCCATGCTAGCTATGGTGGGTACAAGTTCGGTCACTGCACGGCGGCAGCCGAGGTCAGTGAAGCATTGTATGGCAAGGCGGTGAGGCCTGGACGCGAACGGAGAATCGACGGGGACGGTTGACATGTGTGGGGTCGGAGTACCCTGACATGTCGTGTGTTTAGGTTTATCTTGCAAGGATAAAAGTCGATTCGAATCGTCTGCTTCTCGCAGCTAATGAGACTGCTTGACCCCTTGTACTACATTGAGTAAGAAGTGAAATGAGGTTACATGAGATAATTTGTTGATTGCACTAAATGCTTCTTATCATGTATGCTTAGAAAGAGCAAACTTAGTTAAGGATAATGATACTAGAATTTGAAAAGCTAAGAATTGATTTTAGAAACAGCTAGTGCTTTTTGGCAAACCAAACCCCTCTGCCAAACAGCTGCATGGTCTAGAGGTAGAGGAGTAGTTTCCTCACACCGGGTAAGTCTAGCTGAGTATTAGTATACTCAGCCTTGCTTGTGGCATAATTTTGCAGGTACGCTGCAGGATATGGTTGATGGTGTGACTTGGCCTACCACCCTGCCACCGGGTTGGACGGTCGAGTGGGATGCTGCTTCCATGGGAGAGGAGCAGGAGGAGTAGTGGGCTAGGCCTTGCCCATTTCCTCGCTATCGACGATATCGATTATCCGCTGCATCTTATTTTATGAACTCTTACCAGCAACTTGAAAAACTCCAATTTATGTAATAATTCAGTACTTTAATTTGAGGTTTCCTGTTTTATTGTATTTCTTCTGTGACTCACCTTCAAGTGAGTATGTGGTATTTGATCCTGGTTAAGTGGCTTTATCAGACTAGATCTGAGGGACTGACGAGTTATTCAGATTTAAGTGTGTTACGGCCCTTGAGGCGTGACTTAGGCACTTAAGTTGGAATAATTCGGGCGGTTCCGCCACAGAGGGCCACTTGGGAATATGAAGATTTCCTAGAAAAGCATTTCCCTAAGTTTCTATCTTCTTGTAACCTTTAAAGTTTGTGTACTTTATCGTAATGTTAGAAAATACCCATACACCCTCCCCTACCTTGTAAGAGAAAATATGAAATAAAGTTGTGCCTAATTTCCTTTTCCATTACTTACCCAGGAGCCTTAAATCTCAGGACGAGATTCTTTTATGGGGGGAGAGGATGTAACACCTCTGGTTTTACGAGAACTAAAACTTTGGCATGACATCATGTGCACTAACATTACATTGTGTATGATACACCTAGAATGTATCCACTAGGCTAAAATTTCAAGACAAAACATGGGATGTGAGGATTGCTTGAGTATATAGTCTAGTAAGGGGATTCTTAACCCTAGGTAGGAGTGAGTCTCTCCAAGGCCTAGAAGCATGTGACCTGGTGTTGTGAACACTAAGGAGTGATCTTACTAAAGAAATAATGACTTAGAGAAGTTAAGCACTTAATGTACCTTAGGATACTCAAAACCCTAATTTTGAAGCCCCAAAACCCTAATTAGTGCCCTATAAGGTGATTTCAAATTCTAAGTACTTTTTGCCAAAAGTGTATATATTAAAGTTTTAGAGCTTTGTGAGTTTAACACTTTTCCCATTTGGGGATTTTCAAGTGTTGTGAAGCAAATTGGAGAAAATGGCACAGGTTCACAAGTGCTCAAGAATTGGAGCCCTAAGCAAAAAGGTGATATTGAGCAATGTTTGAAGCCTTGTAACTTGTAATCCATAAGGGTTTGACAATATGTCACCATAACAAAGTTGTAGGGCTATTATAGTAGTACAAATTTGTGTATGAAACCTAGCCCTAAAACTATATGGAACCTAGTGTAAAACATCTCCAAACTTGTGCTGTCAGACTAGGGCAGTGCTGAAACTGAGAAACCAATGACATTTCTCCAATTTGGGAGCTAATTTGTGACTGATTAATGGAGCTAAGGACTACTATCTTTAAACCAAAGTTGTATCCCTTACATTGAGGAACAATTCTTTAATACTAAGTTGGACCTAGTGCTGTTCAGAAATAGGAGTAAAATGCCCCCAAAGTCGGGCTGTCAGGCGACCTGAATGAGGCATTCAGTATGAACAATTCTGAATTCAATTCAGTGCCGAATACACTTCATCTCGCTGTCGGCGTTGATCGGCGTCATGATTTGCGCAGAATTCCGGATGTGTGCTCAGCGTGCATCTCTTCGCCATGATCTTTGTGAGTTGGGTGAGACCGCCGTCGTGGCGCGCGAACGTCTAAGCCGCCACGCGGTTGCTGGCCCTAATGACCGTGCTAAGTCGCCAGCACCGCTTCACTCCATTTTTCCACGCAACTACTGATCTACTCGCGTCATTAGCCATGGCGGGACGTGTCTGGTCCCTGGAAAATAGTCGAGCCCGACGTCGTCGGTGAAAGCCAGCGAGGCACGGTGAAGCTTATCGCTTGGGCTGTCACCGTGGGTCATTGGTTCTTTAAAATTCACCGCATCTTCACCCCCGTCATCCAAATTGACCATGCACTGATCTCCGCCTCTTAGTTACAGAGCTAGCGCCCCACCATCTATCCCTTCTCGTCCACCATCGCTCGAGGTCATCGAATTTCCCCGGGAACGGTCGTCATCGCCACTGTGGTGAGCTCTGGCGTGGCCAGGACAGTTGAGGTGGGTTTTGTCTCCTCTATGCCTTGTCCCCATCTCCTTGGGGGCCAGGAAAGCTCATTGACCTTTGGGCTTGATATCTACCGCAACCTTTCAACCAGAACGGTCCCTCACCGCTGGAACGTTTCGCCGTGGGTGCACCTCGACGTGGGCAACCATTCCCATCCTTCTTCCAGCCTTCTCCATTGATGTCGTCGACTCCTGGTGAGTTAGTGATGCTCGTCGTGCTTTAAATTTGAATGCTACTACACCTGAGCCTCGGGAACAGGTCCGGTGATCCTCGGCGTTTGCCATTGACATTGGTAGACAGAGCCCGAGGACAAGCTATGGTTTACAACGATGCTAGCGTGCTCGGATAGGTGTGGGGTAGGTGTAGATTCGCTCGGTCGCACCCGTGAAGACCGTTGGCGGGCACAAGGTTGAAGACTCACCGGCGTTGAGCACTGTGGCGTCGTGGACTTGGTTTTGTAAATAGGAAAGGACAGGATTTAAGTGTTTTATCGGACTCGATGCTATAGTGCTAAGAATCCTTTTTTCCAGCAATTCGAAACACCAGGGGTTTTTGTGCAACATCGCCAATGCGGACGCGGGTCTTCCGCGCAGTGCGCGCTTCTATCATCCGTGGGCCGACTCAGGCCGAATTCGGCCCAGCCCTTTTCACCATTTCTTCTTTTCTTTTTTTCCTGTTAGCTTGTGAAATCCATCAAAATAGTATAAAATTGATAAAATCATGGGACCAATTTTATTAGACTCCTAAAATCAAGTAATAATTAATAAAAATAAATCTAAGATTTTTATCTTAAACCCTGAATTATGTAGCATTTAAAGGTAGTTAAGTAAGGCCTTGCAGAATTTTAGAAATTGTTTAGTAATCCCAAAAATCATAAAATATTTTGGGTAGACTTAAAATGTTGGTTATAGACTTTGAGTGAAGTTTGAATTTGTTTGGACACTGTTTGTCTAGAAAATCAGTAAATAGTCCAATGGATTAACCATTTTAATACTAAGTGAATTAGAGGTAGTTTTGTAAATAAAAATTGAACTTTGAAACATTACCTTCATTTGTTAACCTTAGAAGGTTAGTAAGTTAATCGTAAAAGGGTGTCTAACTAGGAAGTCTTAATGGCTGATAAACATCGTGAAGGAAAGTTGAATTAAAGACACAACTTACTATCTTCTTGTTATACATTTACATATCCATGACATAGCATAAGCATTCATATACATGTATTATTGCATGAAGAACACGCAGAAGAATCTATAATAGAAGAAGAGGTTGTTACTCCAACTGAGAATCTTCATGTGGAGAACAACTTTTACTTCGACATCTGTGGTGAGGAAGCAGAAAATTCCTACAACACAAGGCAAGCCCCAGTGCATTTACCTTTCCTTGTATTTTAAAGTTTTACCAACTTTGAATGCTGCATTAGGTGATACGAATTGTGTGATAAACTATTGATGCATTTCATTCCTTGAGAAATTGAATACCATTCCTTGTTACCTGGTTTATTCAAACAAGTTTAATGATGCTTAGCCTTGCTTTAGAAAACAAAATGTTTTGTTTTAAAAAGTTGATGCTTCACACTAGATCAGAATTTTTACAAAGGAAAGACTTATGATCGTGAATCCATCACGATCGTGATGGATTCACATCTGAAAAGAGTACATGTGTCAGGTACCAAACTTTGGGTTATGAATGGTAATGATGAGATCGGGTCGGTGACTTGCACGAGAAGGAAGTCTCAGTGTAGTGTCTCCATCTGAGTTGTTTAAGGACCAAGTCAATGTAGGCTTGTTGATCGAGGACCTTTTAACTGGCCACATGCCTCGTCATGGGTAAGCTTTGCCTCGGTCGGACTAATACCATAAAGGCTACCACACAATGGAAGTGGAAAGATGGTGAGAGTAGTGTGTACCCTCCATGGCAAGAGGCTGGACGGTGTAGTATCTGTGCTCTCGGTTGGCGTGAACCCATTCTGGTCTTGAGAAACCCGGGTGCGAGTTGACATATGCAAGGGTTAAGTGCTACATATTTCGTGTGGTTGGAGATCCCTAGCTAGTTATTAATCGATTCAGATCGCCGTTACTTCTCGGATATGAAGACTTGGTCACTGCCGTACACTGTAGTGACAAGAAAACTCGGAGCGTAATAAAAGATGGCTAGTGTAGGCAAAGTGTTTGATCTAGATTAACAAAGAAATCTAGATTCAGGTAACTACTTAACCTGACAAGTAAAATGAATCCATAAGGACCAACTTTAGTAAGCTTTGAGCAAACTAAGTCATTGGTTCTTGCTAAACCTTACCTTGACTCCTAAAGGCCAGCATATCCTTGAGAGTCTTTTCTTTTAGTCGGGTAAGACTTGCAAAAGTACACTCCGTACTCAGGGTTTTCGAACCCATGTTGTTGTAGGTGATGAAACTACCGAGTTTTGTTGCTTCTATTCCAAGGTTGTCCCAAAGCAGGAGGAAGAAACTAAGAAAACTTATGGAAGGTGTTGGGGACTTGTTCTCAAATGCTATGAATTAAGAACAAGGCAACATAAAATGTTAAATATCAATGCCCTTCGTCCGCTGAAGCATTATCTCCACAAGGATTTAATGGACTTCGGACGAAGGTCACAAACATAATATTACGAAGGTTTCACCTTCGTAATTAAACTTGAAAAGATAATGCAAAGTAAAATAGAACATGAAACATTAAAGATAAATATATTGAAAATAAATGACATCATCCACATATCTTGTTATATGAATTTAAGATATTTGAATACAATGTTTAGATACATTTATACCTTTGCCTTGACAAACAATAATTCCCGAGTGATGCGTTAGCAATTATAGGAAATGTGTGAACAGTAAAGGAATATTGTTCACTATTTATAGGCACATGACTCAGCCCGTGAGGAATTACAATCATGCCCTTCATAAAAGTTTACAACAATGACTCAGACCCTTATGGACTAAAAGGTCATTCTATCTTTAAGTCGGTTCGACCCTTCATCTTCGGATATGCTGTAATACCGAAGCTTCATGAATGGTGCCTTCGGCATCACGTACGAGCAGCTTCAGCCGAAGCTGTTTCTTTCTGCAGAACCTTCGGCGACGAAGCATGGTCCCAACAGTAGCCCTTCGCGGTGCTAGATCATTTTTCATAACGAGCTTGATCCGTGAAAAAAGTCTCTTAGGCTTCAGGAAGCCGAAGGTCCGAAAAACACCTTCCCTGAGCTCATTGTCGAGAAACGATATGGTTTTCGAGCGCGTAGCGGTCCCACCATGCAGGTTCACTATTTTGGTTTTTGTGGCCCACCATGCAGTGGGTGCTAGCAACTGTTTGCCTGGTGTAAAAATCCTGACGATTCACCTTCTTACCTGCAGCACTATATAAACAGACAGGTAGGTGTGAAGTTACCACAGCATTCATTGCTATTGCACTGTTTTGCTGCCAAAAATTTTAACCATAGCTGAAGCTTGACTTTCGCATTCAAACGAAGCTCCAGTTTGGTGCCTGCTTCGTCAGAAGAAGAGCTTCGAAAGAAAGGTTATTAATTTTCAAGAAATTTTCAAGAAATTCAAAATCAAATGGCAGAGTGCGTTCTACTGCTAGAGTTGAGCGTGAAGGAGACGAAGCCGAAGCTGCGGAAACTGTTCCTATCTCAGAAGCAATGAAGCGATCTGGATTGGTGACATCGGAAGACAACCCTGTTGCTGAAGCAGAACAAGCAGATATTGAAGAGACTGATTCTGAAGGTGATCACAGTATCGCAGTACCGAGCAAGCCTAGCCACCTGGACTTCGGAAAGTCAACCATCTCCAAGTCTGATTTTCCGAAGATGGTAAAGTCGGGCTACTTTAGCGAAGATGAGAAAAAGCTGATTCGCTTCGGTGGAGAAGAAACTACCCCGAAGCCACAGAAAGATGAAATAGTGATTTTCAAGAGTTTCCTCAAAGCTGGCTTGAGATTTCCTTTGAATAGGATGATTGCCGATGTGCTAAAGAAGTTCGGGATCTATCTTCATCAACTAACTCCTAATGCTATTGTTAGGCTTAGTGTTTATATTTGGGCTCTCCGAAGCCAGGGGGTGGAGCCATTTGCCGAAGGTTTCTGCCGGGTACACGAGCTACATTACCAAACTAAGGCCAGAAAGGATGGGTTACATGAAAATTTTGGTTGTTACAATTTTGCCTATCGGAAGACTACAAAATTTCCTGTGATCAGCTACCGAAGCAAGTGGCCGACAGGCTGGAAATCGGAATGGTTCTACGTCAAAGTTGACGATGACAAGGAGAAGCTGGTACAGAGTCCGCTTGAACTGATCTTCGGAGAGACCAGACCCCGATGCAGTATGACACCAGAAGGTCCAACCCAAACCGCGTTAGATGAATTCAGGATTATTGCAGAGCACATTGGCACTAGAGATTTAGTGCAGGAATTTCTGGCTTTCAAAATATTTCCAACTATGAAAGAATGGGCTATGCCGAAGCTTGAAAGAGAGAAGAAAGAGGGGGAGCTTGTCCGACTACCCTACCACTATAAGTTCAAGAAATATTTTAAGGCACCCTGCCAAGAATGGCTCGAAACAATCGAAATAATGAGTACTAAAATTCTTGGAAATTACTCTAAAAAAGAGGATCAGTTGATGACAGCAGCCTTCGGCACCCGGCCGAAGCGAAGGCTAAACAGAGTGCTTGATGCTATAGGCTATGAATATCCTGATTATGGGCGATTGGGCGGAGATGCTGGAGGCCCGAAGAGAAAAAGAATTGCCAGTGCCGTTGACGAAGAAAGCACCAAATTGGCCAAAAAGAAAAAGGAAATTTCTGAAAAGCCGAGCCCTGAGCCGAAGGTAGCTGCTTCAAGAAAAAGAAAAACTGCATCTCCAGAACCAAAAACATTGATCCAAGAGGAGGAAACTCCTGTGACACCTTCTGCTGCCGAAGTAGAAGAGATTCTGAAGGTAATGACTGAACCCTTGCCTGTCAAGCTAAGTCCGCTGGCGCCGGAACTGACGAAGTTTTTTCAGAAGGACAAAGAAGCTTCGGCAGCAGAAAATCCTGCAAAGCCGAAAAAACGAAGAATTATCCAAGTCACAGATGTGATTCATCAGACACCGCCACCGGCGACGGTGTCAAAAATTGTCTTTGTCGAGACTGCCGAAGCCGAAGACGCCGCAGCCGAAGCTACCGGAGTGGAAACCACTGAAGCTGAAACCGGCGAAGCCGAAGCTACCGGGGCCGAAGCCGGGACCACCGAAGATTCGAACCTGGAAACCACACTTGAGGTTATTGACAATATACTTCTGAAAATGGCTGAAGAAGAAGTTGCTGTGGCTGCGGTGAACACGACAACTGAAAAGGGGAAAGAGCAGATTGATGAAATTTCGGAGGAAGGAGATTTTAACTTTCAAGATTTGCTTGGACAAGAGTTAACAGACGCCGAAAAAGAAGAGTTGAAAAAATATGCCATATCTTGCGGATATAAATCAGAGGCTATGCTATTTGGTGGCGTCAACGAAGGGAAGCTAAGATGCCTTCGGAATCGCACCGAGGCCAAAATTGTTAGAACCTTCTCCAAAAGCGTTGGCCTGCCGAAGATAGAAGCAGACCTCTGCAGGTACCAGCGACATCATGTCGCTGGCAGCTTGCTCTATGCGAATTTTAAGGTAAAAATATTATTATTATTTTATTATTATTATTTATTTTTTATGTCTTTTTCTGACGAAGGTTGTTTTGGCAGAGTATATTATTAAGTAAAGTGCTAAAATGCAACAAGATCTTGAAGAGGAGAAGAACAAAGCTATCATCAAAGATTTAGAAGAAAAAGTTGAAAACTACAAAGCTGTTCTGAAGAAGAAGGACTTCGCCATTCAAGATCTTGAAATTATGGCTAAAGAACACGAAGGTGCTTTAGAGAAGAAAGACTTTATTATTCAGTCTATGGAAGGCTCCTTGGCTGAGGTCCAAGCCGAAAATGACAGTTTAAAGAATGAACTACTCAAAAAGTCAGAAAAATATGAGCAAGAAAAGGAGAAGCTTGAAGCAAGTCTCAAGACTGAGGTCGAGAAAAATTCAAATTTGCAAAAATCATTGAAGGATCTCCAAGAGAAATGCCTTAATTTTGGCAGCCGATGCGTGCAGCGGCTGAAGGACGTATTTCACTCTATCGGAGCCAGTTCTGAAAAATTTTCACCTTCAGCCGAAAACCTGCCCAACACCTTGGAACATATTGAAGGCGAGGTTGATGCTCTTGACGAAGTTATTGGTGGGCATGCCGATTTCTGCGCCCTGGTAGCTTCTCGAGGCACAGCTGCCGCTTTTCTGAAGGCTGGCTGTACTCATGGAAAAATTGTGAATAGACCAAACTTCAGCTTGTCAGCAGCAGACTTGATTGATATCCCGAGCCTAGCCCGAAGCATCGGAAATAGATTTATGACCTAGATTTGGGTAAATGGCGGGCGAAGGATGGCTGGTGACGAAGCTCGAAGTCACCTTAAGCCAGTAAGAAACTTATGTTTGTTACTTTTACCTTCTCCTTGAAATTTGCACCTTTCTTATTCTGCTCTTTAATATGTGCAGGATGACGAAGCTGAAGTATGACGAAGCTGAAGGATGACGACCTGAAGCTTGATAGTTGCTATAATAGACTTTCCTACAAAAAATTCTGAAGGGATCTTTGTAATATATTTATGGAAAAAACTTATGTAAATTTGTACATACCTTGTAATATATTTTGTCTCCTTTATCCGTGTACAATCTGCTTTGCTGTGGACGAAACTTCTCTTTTTGAGCCGAAGGCGAAAAACACCTTCCCTTCTTTTCGTACACAACGAAGCATGAAAAATTTTCTCCTTCTTCGAAATTTTTCCTCATTGCCGAAGCATCTGTCTTTTTTGTGTGGTATGATGATGATTCTATATATGTCTAAATGAATGTTTATGAATGCAAATGACAAGATGTAATGTATCGTGTAAATGAATATCGAAACACATATTCAAAAACCATAATAATAGCCCTTCATCCCCTTGGGAATGATTGAAATCTTTTGGCCGTTTACTTTTCGGCTTCACCGTTTACTTTTCGGTGTATCAGCGTTGACTTTCCGCTGTAAGCCTCCCTTAGGAGCTTCTTCGCCTTTTACTTTCAGCGGAATCAACGTTTATTTTTCGTTGTAAGCCTCCCTTAGGAGCTTCTTCGCCTTTTACTTTCGGCGGAATCAGCGTTTATTTTTCGCTGTAAGCCTCCCTTAGGAGCTTCTTCGCCTTTTACTTTCGGCGGAATCAGCATTTATTTTTCGCTGTAAGCTCTGCATTCCCTTAGGAACGACTTTTGAGCTTCTCCCTGTTTTCTTTTCTTTTTCCTTTGCATTTACATTTACATTTTTGGGGGATATCACTCTTATAGAATTAAAATAAGGAAAATTACATGTTGTGGCCCCATTAAAAACCTTTCTCCCCCTTTGGAAAGGAAAAGGGTGCCACAAAAAAGAACAGAAAAAGAAAATTACATCAAGCTAAACATAATATCGCCGAAGCTCATCCGCATTCCATGATCTAGGAATGTCGTTGCCGTCCATATCCTTCAATCTGTAGGAACCGGGTCTTGACGAAGATGCTACCAAAAAAGGTCCTTCCCACTTCAGCTGTAATTTGCCTAATGTCGCAGGGTTGGCTATTCTTCGAAGCACCAAGTGTCCTGGCTCAATGTTCTTCAGCCTAACCTTTCTATCACGCCATTTTATTGTTTCAGCTTGATATTTGTTGATGTTTTCCACAGCTTGAAGCCTGATCCCTTCTATAGCATCTTTTTCCACAGAGTGATCAACTGCATCTTCGCCTTCTGCCGAAGCTACTGTTCTTATTGATCCTGCTTTGGCTTCTTCTGGGGTTATTGCTTCGTCACCAAACAATAGTTTGAATGGCGTAAAACCTGTTGATCTTGACACTGTTGTGTTATGGCTCCACACCACTTTGATTAATTCTTCTGGCCACTTTCCCCTGGGCTGATTGAAGATTAGCTTCATTATCCCTGTCATTATGATCCCATTAGCTCTTTCAACAAGTCCGTTTGACTCCGGATGTCGAACTGATGCAAATGGATCTTCGTGCCAATTTGATCGCAAAATTCTCTAAAAGCTTCATAATCAAACTGTGTCCCATTATCCACAGTAATGGCCTTCGGCACTCCGAAGCGACAAACAATATTTTGCTAGAAAAACTTTTGAATAGTAACCGAAGTTATTGTGGCTAAAGGCTTTGCCTCAATCCACTTAGAAAAATATTCCACTGCCACTACAACATATCTTAAGTTCCCCTGTGCTGGTGGTAATGGACCTAGCAAATCAAGGCCCCACCTTTGCAACGACCAAGTGGGTTGTATTAATTGAGTTAAAGACGAAGGTTGTTTTTGATCTCTTGCACATTTCTGACAACCTTCGCACTTTTGAACTAAATCCGCTGCATCCGAAGCTGCCTTTGGCCAATAAAATCCTTGACGAAAAACTTTTCCGAGCAAAGGCCTAGATCCAATGTGAGATCCACACAGGCCTGCGTGTATTTCCTTCATCAATTCTATGCCTTCGGCTCTGGATAAACACTTGAGTAACGGGGAACATACCCCCCGATTGTATAATTCCCCTTCTATTATGACATATGGTCGAGCTCTTGCTTCTATCCTCCTGTTATAAGCTTCGTCATCTGAAAGAAAATTGCCCTGAAGGAAAGAGATGATCTCAGTTCTCCAATCTTCACTATAAACAGGGGATATGTTGAGAACTGCTCTTTCAAGAAGCTCGACCGAAGGTGCTTTTATTGTTTCGAAAAATACTTCCGAAGGTAATGGCAGCCCCTGTGCTGCTGACTTGGCTAATAGATCAACATATTCATTTTCTCCACGAGGAATATTTTTAACAGAGAATCCTTCGAAGGAAGCCTCAATCCTTCGGACTGTATCTAAATATTTTTCAAGCTTCGGATCTCTTGCTTTGTAGCTTTTGTCAATATGACCAGAAATAACTTGGGAATCAGTTTTAAGAATGGCCCTTCTGATTCCCATTGCCTTTAACTTCCGAAGACCCAGGAGCAGAGCTTCGTACTCAACAATATTGTTTGTGCAACTGAAATCAAGTCTTGTCGCATAACAAGTTTTAACTTTGGAAGGTGAAATCAACACAGCAGCTGCTCCTGCTCCGAAGGTTCCCCAAGACCCATCGCAAAACACTGTCCATACTTCGGCATCTTTATTCGTTTCTTCCTCTTGAGCCCCTGGCGTCCAGTCAGCAATGAAGTCTGCCAACGCTTGGGATTGAATCGAAGACCTATGCACATAATCAATACAAAATTCATTGAGCTCTGCAGCCCATTTTCCAATCCTTCTAGTAGCTTCTCGATTTCTCATGATGTCCTTCAACGGTTGTGAAGAAGGAACAATTATATTGTAAGCTTGAAAATAATGCCGAAGCTTCCTGGAGGCCATCAAAACAGCATACATTACCTTCTCCAATTCCGTATAATTTTTCTTTGATAGACTAAGAACTTCTGATACGAAGTATATTGGGGCTTGCTTTTTGACTTGGTCTTCAAGCTTCTCCTGGACGAGTGCTGCACTTACCGCTGAGTGCGAAGCTGCCACATATAATAACAGAGGAGCCCCTGGCGTTGGTGGAGTTAGTGTTGTTAGGTCTATCAAATATTGCTTCAGCTCCTCGAAGGCTTTCTGCTGAACTGGTCCCCATTGAAAAACTTCAGCTGATTTCAGTACTTCGAAAAATGGTAAGTTTCTCTCTGCTGATCTAGATATAAATCTGTTGAGAGATGCCAGTCTTCCTGTCAATCTTTGAGCCCCCTTCTTTGTACTTGGTGGCTCCATCCGAAGGATAGCTTCAATTTTGTTTGGGTTAGCTTCAATCCCTTTTGTTGAGACTAGACAGCCAAGAAATTTCCCTTTCTTCACTCCGAAGACACATTTTTCTGGGTTCAACTTTAAACTAGCCTGTCTAAAATTAGCGAAGGTCTCCTGCAGATCAGCAATGTGATTATCTTGCTTCGTGCTTTTTACAATGATATCATCAACATAAGTTAGCACATTTCTGCCTATCTGGGAATGAAGAACCTTCGCTGTCATTATGCTGAAGCTTCCTCCAGCATTCTTAAGCCCCTCAGGCATCCGAAGGTAACAATATGTTCCACTAGGGGTTATAAAGCTGGTTTTCGGTTCATCCTCCTTCGTCATCCAAATTTGGTGATAGACTGAATAACAATCCAGCAGACTCATAAGCTCTGATGAAGCTGCTGCATCAACTAGGGAATCTATCCTTGGCAATGGAAACTCGTCCTTCGGACAGGCCTTATTGAGATCAGTAAAATCGATACACATTCTCCATTTACCATTGGCCTTCTTTACCATAACAGTGTTAGCCAACCATTCTGGGTATTTTACCTCTCTGATAACTCCGGCACTGAGGAGTCTTTTCACTTCATTCCGAGCACCTTCGGCCTTGTCATCAGACATCTTCCGAAGCCTCTGCTTTCTGGGTCTAAAGGATGGATCAATATTGAGCGAGTGCTCAATAACATCCCTGTTAACTTCGCAAAGATCATTAGCTGACCAAGCAAAAACATCTTTATTGTTGAACAAAAACATTATCAAGGTTTTCTCCTGTTCTTCGGACAGTTGGGATCCCAATAGCACCTTCTGCTCTGCTATGTCCTCACATAAGAGCATGGGCTTCGGCTGATCAGCTGAAGCAGCTTCTTCCCTTCTGAACTTGTATTGCTCACAAGCTTCAGCTCCATCTATATTATGGATTGCTTTTGAGTCTGTCCAATTTCCTTCGGCCCTTCTGGCAGCTTCCTGACTTCCATGAATAGCAATGGGCCCTTGATCCGAAGGTATCTTCATGCAAAGATAAGCTGGATGAAGAATTGCTTCGAAGGCATTGAGAGTACCACGACCAATGATTGCATTGTAAGGGTATTCCATGTCAACAATATCAAACACAACTTGTTTAGTCCTTGTGTTGTTGATAAATCTGAAGGTCACTGGCATTGTGATTTTGCCGAGTGCTACAATCTGCCTTCCTCCGAAGCCACAAAGGGGATGTGTGGCATCATGAATTTTGTCTTCAGGCTCTTGCATCTGTCTGAAGGCCTTAGCAAATATGATATCAGCTGCGCTGCCTGTATCAACCAAAACATTGTGGACCAGAAATCCTTTGATCACACAAGAGATAACCATAGCATCGTTGTGTGGGTAATCCTTGAGTTGAAGATCCTCTTGGGAGAAGGTAATTGGAATGTGAGACCATCTTGACTTGATGAAGGGTCCCTGCACCCCGACATGTTGTACCCTTCTCTGTGCCTCCTTCTTCTGTTTCTTGTTGGCTGGCTCTGAGCATGAACCGCCTGTTATCGGGAGTACCAGCTTCGGAGCCGAAGCAGCTCCAGCTTGATTGTTGAACGAAGCCATCAGCTCAAAAAAGTGGAAGTGAGTTCACAGGAGGTGGGCGCCAATGTTGGGGACTTGTTCTCAAATGCTATGAATTAAGAACAAGGCAACATAAAATGTTAAATATCAATGCCCTTCGTCCGCTGAAGCATTATCTCCACAAGGATTTAATGGACTTCGGACGAAGGTCACAAACATAATATTACGAAGGTTTCACCTTCGTAATTAAACTTGAAAAGATAATACAAAGTAAAATAGAACATGAAACATTAAAGATAAATATATTGAAAATAAATGACATCATCCACATATCTTATTATATGAATTTAAGATATTTGAATACAATGTTTAGGTACATTTATACCTTTGCCTTGACAAACAATAATTCCCGAGTGATTTGTTAGCAATTACAGGAAATGTGTGAACAGTAAAGGAATACTGTTCACTATTTATAGGCACAGGACTCAGCCCGTGAGGAATTACAATCATGCCCTTCATAAAAGTTTCCAACAATGACTCAGACCCTTATGGACTAAAAGGTCATTCTATCTTTAAGTCGGTTCGACCCTTCATCTTCGGATATGCTGTAATACCAAAGCTTCATGAATGGTGCCTTCGGCGTCACGTACGAGCAGCTTCAGCCGAAGCTGTTTCTTTCTGCAGGACCTTCGGCGATGAAGCATGGTCCCAACAGAAGGTGTGCACCTTCCGGTGATGTAATAAGTTTAAGCACTCGAACATGTATATGTAATCATGACTCTTTCTATATTGTACTTGTGAATGTAAATTAAGTTATTGTAACTCTTTCTGCTTTTACTCCGATGGTATGTAATGTCTGTGATATGGGATGAACATTCTATGTGAAGGCAATATAGGAATTAGATCCGATCGAGCTATTGGGTGCACCTGCATGTCTAAGGTCCTTAGGACAACGACATCTGTAGGTGGGCCTAATATCTTGAGAGGTTCCATGATAGCTAGTGCTGGAGCGGTGCCCATTTCTTAGGACATTACTTAGTGCTTCAAAAGGTTTTAAACTACTTACCTCTGAATATTCTTTCATCCTTACCTTGATCCCTTCTTATAGCAACTTACCTTTTAAGAAGTTGGGTAGAAGAGTGCATATAGGTTATATGTAGGGAGTATGGGATCAATAAGTAGTGGATTCCATGATTGTAGGATCATGCATGCATCATGTTTAAACAATACTAAGTGTTCCCCCTTTTATAGAGACATGGCACACACAAAAACCACCCTTCGGAAAGCGACTGGACCTCAGGGTGTGCCCCGTCATTAGTTGGCTCCTCATCATGAGAGGAGCAGCAGTGGGAGCAATGATCCCATAGGAGATTTGGAGGCTAGAGTTGAGCTTTTGACTATGGAGTTGCGCCATGGAGGTAGGGAGCGTGTGCGAGCTTGTCGCCGCATCGCTGAGTTGTCCGAAGAAGTAGAACGTCTACAGCGGGAGATTGTAGAGCGTGATCGGGCTATTGACTGGGCTGTGAACTTGTGATCCATAGCCTAGGATTGTGAGGCGACTGCTCAGGCTCGGGTGGAAGAGTTGAGCCTAGCTTTGGAGAACCTGCAAGCGTACAACAATATCCTGCACGAAGAGGTGCATGTGTTGTATGACCAGTTGCACCCAAACGTGCCACCTAAAGTTGCAGAGATGGGTGCTAGTGCAGTAGGAGCAGGTGAAGGAGGACCCTATGGGGAGCTGGACCTCTTTGGGGCCCCTACTTCTATGAACATCGTGGATGATCGCCCTCCTGAAGCTAGTGGTGGATCTAGAGCGACCAAGAATGTAGAGGAATAGACTAGTATAGTAGTAGGTTGTTTCCTTGTCTAGTCTAAATAAGGAAAGTGAGTTGTATGGACTGAGTATGTATAATAAGTCAGAGCTTGGAATAATGTAACAAAGGTTGTGTAACTGTACTATGTGGTAATAAAGCGTGTTTTCTTCTCCAGATGCCGACAAGGACTCACGATCATGATGGTGCAGGGACTTCTCGGGGGTAGTGGGGAGGAGAACCCAATCCCACTGCCTTTACCTCCAACTCTGGCGGAGACCATTGATGCCTTGCTTAATGCTACGGTTGACAATACGCGATTGCTCCGAGAAATGGCAGGAAATCAGATCCATCAGCAAGGAGGCCGAGGCCAAAATCAAGCCCCTAGAGATACTACTTATATGGAGTTTTCGGAAACTCGTCCCCTTGTTTTCGTTAAAGCAGAAGAACCCCTGTAGGCGGATGAATGGATCCGCGTGATGGAACATAAATTTGGCTTGATCCGATGTACAGAGACTCAGAAGCCACTGTTTGCTGCTCAACAGCTGCGAGGCCCCGCCGGCACATGGTGGGCAAACTTCATAGCCATTCAGCCTGAAGGTCATCTTATTACATGGGTAGAGTTTAAGCAAGTGTTTAGGGAGCATTACATTCCAGATGGTATTCTGCAAATGAAGCTAGAGGAATTTGTTCGTTTGAAGCAAGGCGGTGACTCTGTGATTCAATACCTTGCCAAGTTCAACCACCTGTCTCAGTATGCCATAGAACAAGTCAACAAGGACTTAAAGAAGCAGAACTACTTCATGAGAGGTTTGAGTGATAGGTTGTAGCGAAAGATGGCTACCTATTTGGATCTCACCTTCAACAGGGCCGTGAGCACAACAATATCGGTGGAGGAGAAGAATTCGGGGCAAGGGAAGAAAAAATGTTTGGACGTGAAGGAGGTGAGGGGTCCTCTCAGGGGTCCAAGAAGCGATCAAGGCTAGTAATTTGTTCCTTCAATCCGAATCGTTCTTTTCCTCGTCCATCCTCCTATCCTTTTAAGCAGCCGATTTTCATTCGTCCAACTACTGCCCCTACCCAAACCACTCAGCTGGGTGGCCCTGGTACTCGTTTTCTAGCTTTACCTAGCTCGTCTAATAACTGCTTCAACTATGGAAATGCTAGGAATTTCATCAAGGATTGCCCTTATCCTAAGCAAAACAAGCAGAACTTCCAAAAGACCTTTGGAAATACTTCTTGGGGCATGGGTAATATGGTAAGCAACTAGGCAGGCAAGGGTGAAAAGAGGTCTGGACGGGTTTATTATACCTAGGTGGCTACTACACCAGAAGGAGAAGCCGTGCTGATGGGTATGTTTTTTGTTGCCAATCATCCCGCCGTCAATCGTTTTGATTCTAGTGCATCACACACTTTCATGAGCAAAGCTTTTGTTGAGAAGTATTGCATACCCAATATTGAATCAAAAAAGGGACTTAGTATTCAATCACTTGGGGGCCAAATCTTTACTAAGGAAGTAGTCTTCCATGTACTAGTCAAATTAGCGGGACATGACTTCCCCACTAATATGATAGTTATAAAAGGGCAAGACATAGATGTGATTTTGGGTATGAATTGGTTAGTCCAAAATGAAGTTGTTATCAAGACCAGTCAAAGGACTGTTCAGTTGAACTGTGGCCAAGGAGGAGCCAGGCTACTAATTCATATATCTGCTCCGGTCAAGGCAACTAGAAGAGCTTTTGAAGCTATAGTACAAGAAGTATATGATATCCCAATAGTATGTGAATTTCCAGACATATTTCCTGAGGATTTTCCTGGATTACCCCTGAGAGGGATGTGGAGTTCTTGATTGAGTTAAAGCCTGGTACAGCTCCTATCTCAAGAAGATCGTACTGCATGCCTCCTAATGAATTGGCGGAACTGAAAACATAGCTACAAGAGTTTCTGGAGAAGGGGTTTATTAGGCCAAGTCTTCGCCATGGGGTTGTCCACCCATTTTCGTGAAGAAGAAACACCAAACGCTATGAATGTGTGTGGACTATCGCCCCCTTAATGAGGTTACCATTAAGAATAAGTACCCACTTCCCTGGATCAATCTTTTGTTCGATCAACTTACTAGAGCTAGGTATTTTCTAAAATTAACCTTAGGTCGGGCTATCATCAGATAAGGATTCGACCGGAAGATATACTTAAGACTGCTTTTACTACTCGATATGGGCTATTCAAGTATCAGGATATGTCCTTTGGGTTAACAAATGCTCCAGCCCATTTCACATATTTGATGAATGTAACACCCTAAATTTGGGTGTATAAAATTTCTTTCTAAGTATACCAAACTCAGGTGTTACTCTTGTATCTCTCTCTAGCCTCTCTCTCTCTCTCTCTTCCTTTTGAATAGATTTAGCTTAATTAGTGAGGGATTAATTATTTATTTTTGCCAAAATATTATGAGTCATGAAATGTTGCATCATGTTGAGCTTAAATATTCCTTGAATTGTTGCACATGTTTGAATTTGTTTGAATTTGAAACTTGGTTTGAATTTAAATTGAAAACCCTAGAGAAAATAAGATAGAAAAGCAATTAGAGATTCCAGGAAAATAGAAAATCCCAATTCAGCCCAAACAGGCCGAGTCCAGCCTAGCGGGACCGCGTGCGCGCGCCCGCGCTGCCTGATAGGTGGGCTCCACCTGTCAGCGGCAGTTTCCCTTCGCGCGCCCCCCTCCCCCTCTCCGTCTGCCCAGTGGGGCCACTCTGTCGGCGCCAGTTTCCCTCGCCCACGCGTGCCCCTTTCCCTCTCTGCCTCGCGGGCCCGCCTCGTCAACAAGCCAAGCCGTTTTGCTCATGCGCCCGCTCTCTCTCGCTGCGCCATGGGACCCCCTTGTCAATTCCGTCTTCCCCGCGATCCACCGTGGACCAGAAGCACACACGCATGCCGGAATCCCCGGCCACGTCGCCCGCCCACGCACCCCAACTCCCTTTTGAGCACCGCCCGCACCAGCACTCGCTCCCCCCGTCCCATTTCACGTAGGCTCATTGTCTCTCGCGCTCTGCCCTCGCTGCTCGGCCTCGCCGGAGACCCGCACCCGCCGTGCTAGTCACCTAACTAGCCAGAAACCGTGCCAAGCGACCCCGAGCTTTGCCCTGAGGTGAGACACCCGTTCCCATGCTCAGTTTCCCCAATTATGCTTTGTCGTCGGCCAAGTTTGGCTTCGCCGGAGTTCGGCCGCGGCGGTCCGTCGCGCCCGCACCGGCCGAATTAGTCTGGTCCAGTGCCCCTGCGTCGGTCCCTGACGTTCCCCTCACCCTGCTAAAGTTAGTCTAGGCCCTAGCACGCCTTAGACCGCCCTCTCCTCGGCCACGATTCCTCGCCGGAGTTGCCCCGACTCGCCCGGAGCCTTTCCTCCGCCGTTCTCCCCTCTCTGACCCGGGTCTCGTGGTCAAAGCCCCACCAGTGAGTTTGCCGAGTCTTTCTCTTCGTTTCTGGCCAGCCCCCGCGACCCTGGAACCGTCGTAGCCCGCACCCGCCCCATCACTGGCGACCTTACCACCGTGGGCAGGAGCGGCACCGCTCGCAGCCATCAGCCCTCCCGGCATCGATCTTCACTGTCCGATTTGGATCGCATGACCCAGATCACGGGATACCACTTCGTACACTCGCGCCTTGCATCCGGACCCACGTGTCAGTCGCCTGTGCCCCTGGCATCGGGCCCGACCGGTCAGTCTGCCTCCCTGCCTCGGTCGCTGACCGCCATAGCTCGCTGGTTAGTGCGCGCCCACGCTCGCGTCCGCGCGCTCGCCCGCGGATCTAATCTCGACCGTTGATTTTAGATCTAACGGTTGAGCAGACCCCGTACCCCTTCGCACGGTGGTTTTGCTAAAGAACCCCTCGGGTTTTCGGGAGTCAACCTGTCGTCCCTAGTTTTCACGCGCTGGCCCCTGATATCTTGCAGATTGAACCCTAGGCTTTTAAATAATTACAGAATTAGACCTATTTTCATATTTTAAACTCCCAAACTTGTTTATTTCATATCTTTTGCATATGAACTCCAAATTTAGTGATTCAAATTGCAAAATGTTCATAGGAATATTCACTGTTTAAATAAATTAGGTTCATTCACAGTCTACACACTCTAATTTTGTGTCTAACTATAGATTAGTATATGTATTGATTTATTCACTTAATAAAACAAATAAAAGGAAAACCCTAGTGGTTAAAGAATATTTAATCCTGTGAGATTAATAATGTGTATTACATGAATTTATCTCTGGTTTAACTTTTATGTCTCCTTAAAAGGAATAGAAACAGATTATGTAATCATGGACAACACTTAAAGAATAATCGACTACTAAATGAGATTAGTTTACCCTATAATTTAAACTCCCTTTTGAGTTTATACTTTTCTTTTTGAGATGTGTTCCCATGTTTGTACATGATTGATGTGATGTTTATTTGTCATTTACTAAATGTATTGAATGCATGGTCGCTTTATTTAGACATCGAGCAGTCCATGGTTCTTGAGTGTGTTGCTGAAGATCTTCCTGAGAAACAACCTGGTGAAGGCAAGTGTCCTCTGACTTATTATGTCCTATTTACTCTATAATTCACTGTCTCGCATTACATTATTGAGACCTAAGGATTGACTAGTCTGTATTTACTTATACTTGTTTACCTTTTTGGGTTAATCATGGTTAGATTATGCTATTGCTTCAACTTAATCAATGAACATGATGTGAACCTTTATGATACGATGATGTTATCCCAATGATGATATTGTGATACTCTAGGGGACTCAGGCTTTTTCCTGAGTACCTCTCCGTAAGGACCTGTTCATGGAGTGACCACCCGAGATAACAGTGCAACCATGAGGGTGGAATGGGACACCCTTAGCTGATTAATTAGATGAACCTAGGGGTGTAGTTGGCTTTGTCTGAGGGTCGTCAATGGGGGCCAGGGCGTAGTGCTCGCTCTGCCACGGGGGGTGCAGAGGTTCATTCGATTTGGTTTTGTTAGTCACCCACCTTGGGGAGGTGTACTGTGTTTGTACGACTGGCGAAACCTAACGAGTAGCTACGCGCTAGGGGAGTCTTTGTAAAGGCTACTTAGTGTATCCCTGGCCATTCACCTCGGTAGTGAAGATTGGGTCTGTACAACCCAGGCTGGAAAGGGATCACGACTCGTGGGTAAAGTGTGTAACCTCTGCAGAGTGTTAGAAACTGGTATATCAGCCGAGCTCACGGTTAAGGGCAGCCTTGGGATCCTCTTTGATTAGAAGAACTTTGGTTACTTTTATGATGATGGTTAATAATGATGGTTATAATTTTGATCTCTGGTATTTCCTCTTGGAGGAGGTACATTTGGGTAATAATTGGGTTACTACTAAAATTTGGCTCTACTAATAGTAATAAATACTTCACCAACTAAAAGCAATTGCTTAACCTTAACCCCACATATGGCTAGTCCACTTTAGCCAAACAGGACATTTGTTGAGTACGTTGATGTGTACTCACCCTTGCTTTACAAACCACCCCCACCCCAGGTTGTCCCCACTGTACTCAGTGCTCAGGAAGAGATGCTGGCAACATGGAGGACTTTGAGGAGTTCCAGGACTACGGCGAGTTCTAGTTTTTCTTAGTGGCAAACCCCGAGTCAGCTGCCTGTGTAGGCCTTATCTACTATGTTACGTATTTTTGCACTTCGATGATATTAACGACTATCTCTATGTATTAGACTCTGTGGATGTATTGGACATCTTATTGTAAATAAAGTACCTTTCCGATATTTACTTTGAGCAATGTGTGATGATGTCCAATTATGTAATCGCTATGTACGTGAGTTTTTGATCCTAGCACGTACATGATTCACATTCGGTTTGCCTTCCAAAAACCGGGTGTGACATAAGTGGTATCAAAGCCTTGCTGACTGTCGGACCGCTAACCTAGACTAGAATGGTCGCCCTAAGGACTATAGATCCACACTCTTACCATGATCTTTAGAGTCATTTTAAAAGTTGGTCATCTTGACCAACTCTATGTTACTTACTTATCTCACAAAATTTTGTCTCACTTTTCTTTCTGGTTACTTTCTGGTCTTATAGTTCTACTCTCACTCTTGTGCTTACGATGTCTTTTGTAGATGGCTCGTCTTAGATGCACTGCACGCAAGTCAGTGATCCCCGTTTTGCCTTCTCGCCTGGCGGAGTGCCCACTGCGTCACACGATGGTGGGTCAGTCTAGCCACTTGGAGAGACTACATCGTCGCCTGCACGAGGAGCAGGAGCATCGACGCTAGGAGCAGGAGCATCGACGCTAGGAGCAGGAGCAGGAGAAGCAAGACTCCTCCCACTCGCCTCAGCAGGAGGTGGAGTTTGGGAGGCAATCTTCCCCTGCACCTTAGCCAGAGATGCCCCCTGCACCACCACAGGGCATCCCGGCTACTGGAGGAGACCCTGACGGAGACGACGACGACATCAGTGGCAGTTTGAGCCACGACATAGAGCTCTCGGAGGAGTAGGAGCCTAAAGGATGGATCGTTAGACCCATCACTCGTGACGTCGCTCGCGGGTGCCACTTTCACGATGCTCTCGACACCTTGCTGCGTCAGGCCTTCAACCAACACACTTGGTCTATCGAGTACCGTTGTGTAGTCTACCAGCATCGTTGAGGGTTATACCCGGACTAGTGGGAGACTGTCACACCCGGTTTTAGAAGGCAAACCGAATGCGAACCATGTACGTGCCAGGATCAGTTATTCACGTACACAGCAGTTACATAACATGGACATCATCACATAATGCTCAAAATAGTATTAAAAGGGAACTAATAGTCGATTACATCATACGTCTGAGACGTCCATATAGTTCTTACAATAAATCAAAGTGCGGAAAAGAAACGTAGATAAACGCGGCCTTCACAGGCAGCCGACTGGGGGTTGCCGCTAACCCACGCCTAGAACTCGTCGTAGTCTTGGAACTCCTGGAAGTCTCCTTCCACAGCTTCATCTTCGCCTGAGCAGTGGTTGCAATGCTGACAACCTGGGGATGGGGGGGGGGGTTGGTGTGTAGAGCAAGGGTGAGTACACATCAACATACTCAGCAAGAATCCTGTTTGGCTGTAGTGGACTAGCTTTATGTGGGGGTAAGTCAAGCAGTTGCTTTTAGTTGGTCAGATTATTATTACTAGTAGAGAAAGCCAAGTTTTAGATTTAACCCACGTTATTAACCCAAACGTACTCCTTTCCAAGCGGAAAGAGTACCACTTACCAGCACCATAGTCATAACCAGAACCATCGATCTCATAACCACCTGTACCATAATGTCTCTGATCAAGTACCACTAATCATTGGAGCTCCCTTGGCCGCTCATAACCGCGAGCACGACTGATATATCAGTTTTCAAACACTCTGCAGAGGTTGTGCACTTTACCCACAAGCTGTGATTCCCTTTCTGCCCGGAGAGAGCTACTCCCCATTGACCACTACCTAGGTGGCCTAGCAGGGCATCACTACGTAGCCTTTACAAAGATTCCCCGGGGCTGTAGCCACCCGTTAGGTTTCCTAAATGCACCGCACTCCTCCCCAAGGGGCGAACCCAAACTTGGCAGAGCAAGCCGCATACACCGAGCCCCATTGACGGCACGACGGCTAAGTGAACTACACCCCGGATCCTCTAATTATTCAGCTAAGGGCACCCCATTCCACCCTCATGGTTGCACTGTTTTCCCGGGCGGTCATCCATAGAACAGGTCCTTACGGAGAGGCACTTGAGAAACCGCTCGAGCCCCCTTGAAGACCACAAGTATAACATCATAATAAGAGAAGGGGAAAACAGCGTATCATAGATAATCTCATCATGTTCATTGATTAGAGTTTGAGCAATAGCATAAAGCTAAATAATAATAATCCAACCCAAATAGGTAAACAAGGACATGGATAACAAAAAGCTAGTCAATCCTTAGGCATAAATGTGTAATGCGGGAGGTGAATTAAAGAATGAATAGGACAGAGATAGGTCAAGGGACACTTGCCTCCACCAACCGACTGCTGCTCAGGGGCTTCTCCTGCGAGTTCCTCGGGCTCTTCAACCGGATCGTTCTCTATGCGATTGCAAACATACATACATCCACATATTTAATACAAAAGAACAGTACACCATACAATAGAATGCAATAAGTAAACAGACGTTCCACGCGGGTTCGCGAATATAGGTGTACATTTGGGCCAGGCCTGATGGGCCGGCCCGAAACACGGAAAAAAAGCACGGCCCAGGCACGGCACGACCCGAAATAATTTAGTGCCGGGCCGGCACGGCCCGTTATATCGGGCCGGGTTTGGGCCGAGGTCACGGCCCATGGGCAGGCACGAGCACGGCCCGTTTAAGGCAGGCACGAAAAGGCCCATATAGAGGCACGAAAAGGCCCATATATTTATCAAAACACACTTCATTCCACACTTTCATATACTTGATAAAAAAACACAAAGCTAGAGATAATGCTAGTTAGATGTTTTTTTGTATCTTTGAATTAGAGTGTGTGATGTAATTTTACTTTTGTTATGAACATTAGACAATAAACTGAACTTACGAACTTTGTATAGAGCTGATTATACTCTTTTTTTTCTAACAAAATGATTTATAAACGAGGTAGTCATTGCATAGCTGTGGTAACTTTAATACAAATATTAAGTTTAATTTTGTTCAAATTTATTTGTCTTATCTTTTATTTGTTTTATTATTTTTTTGAATTTAGGGCTCTAATGTGAATTTTGGGCCAAAAACTGAATTTCGGGCCAAAAATTGAATTTCGGGTCCTAATGTGAATTTCGGGCCAAAAATTGAATTTCGGGCTTTTATAATTTCGGGCCGCCCGAAATAAGCCCGGCACGTTTAAGCAATTACGGGCCGGGCCGTGGGCCGAGGGCGAGGCCCATGGGCCGGCCCGGCACGGCCCGAAATTCAAACGGGCCGGGCCGGCCCGAAATTCAAACAATACGGGCCTTTTCGGGCTTGGGCCGGGCCGGGCCGGACGGCCCGAATGTACACCTATATTCGCGAATACGGTTAAGAGAGAAAGAGGAAAAGACAGTCGAGAAACGATCACGTTACATGATTATAAATTAACCACTCGCCTAATGGAAGGGAATTTAATGTAGACACTTTGTTTAGCGTATAGTAAAGTCATGTTTCATGTCTAATCATTATAAGCAGGTGGAGTTAAATAAAAAGGATGGTCGCGCGGCGAGACGCGCGACAGCATACGTCGACTAAATTGAGTCCAAAGTGGAACGTCGCGTGAATACACACGCGGCGTCACACCTTAAACAACCTGAAATTAAAATGGATCGTCGCGCGACGAAGCGCACGACGCAGCACATAGATAGAATCTGAATTTAGACAATCCGTCGCGCGGCGAAGCGTGCGACGCAGCACGCTAACTAACGGAGTTTGACATTAACTATCGACTAACAAATAATCATCGCGAGCGCGGGCGAGCGAGGATACGGTCGGGCGAGGCCGGGACGGGGCTGTTGAACCGGGGGGGGGGGGCGGTTGAACCGGCCAGGGGGCGGTTGAACCGGCCAGGGGCCGCGCCGGGGGCCGGACCGCGCCGGGGCCACGCCGGGGCCGCGCCGCCGCTCCGGGCGAGCAGGGAGCCGCCGGGGCCGCACCAGGCGAGCCGGGGCCGCGCCGCCGCGCACGGGGCTGGGACGGGGCGAGCGCCGCCGCGGGGAGGCCGGGGCGGGGTCGCGCGCCGCGGGGGGGAGCAGGGCGGGGCCGCGGCCGCCGCCGCGAGGGGAGGCCGGGCGGGGCCGCGCCGCCGCGCGCAGGGCCGGGACGGGGCGAGCACCGCCGCGGGGGGGGGGGGGGGAGCAGGGGCGAGGCCGCGGGCGCCGCCGCGAGGGGAGGCCGGCGCGCAGGGCCGGGTCGGGGGGCCGCGCGCCGCGAGCGGGGAGGGCAGGGGCGCCTCCGCGCCGGGGCTGGGGAAGGGCGGGGGGGCGCCGTCGCGTGAGCAGGGGGCGGGCGGGGCCGCGCGCCGCGAGCGGGGAGGGCAGGGGCGCGCGCGAGATGGGGGAGAGAGAGGGCGCGCGCGGGGGAGAGAAGAGGAGGGAGAGGGAGAGAGAGAGAGGAGAAGGGGAGGGGAGGGGAGCTCACCTCGGGGTCCAAAATCCGGTGATCGCCGTCTCCAAATCCTAGGGCACCACGGGGAGAGAGAGGTGGAAGAGGGAGAGGAGAGGTTGTTGCGCGGGAGATCCAAATGAGAGAGGGAGGAGAGGAGGGGGCGCATGGGGGGGGGGGCGCCAGGGGCGCGCAGGGCCGGGTCGGACCGGGCCGGCTGGGCTGGGCTAGGCTGGGTCGAGCCACTTCGCGGATTGAAAACCCACGACATGCGCGGACCACTAAACGGGATTAAATCGCGAATCGGAATCCGGAACGGAACGAGACGAAGACTCAACATCAGACAAAGAAATGTGCTTCGGCATGATGCAACACCCATGACACTTAGGTTTATACATGACACGGACACCTGTTGCTATACTGGTTTGAAATTGGGTAGAAGGAGCAAAACAGGGAAAGAGAAAAGAGAGTAACGCCCGAATTTGGTGAGAGAAAAGAAGAAAAATTCTACCCCAAATTCAGGGCGTTACAAACCTATCCCCCTTAAAAGAATCTCGCCCTCGAGATTCAGGGTTGGCTAGCAAAGAGCTCAGGGTACTTGGCCATCAGATCATCTTCACGCTCCCAGGTTGCTTCTTCCTCAGAGTGGTGATTCCACCTAACTTTGCACATCCTGATGGTCTTCCTTCGGGTGACTCGGTCTGCGACCTCAAGGATCTGCACTGGCTTCTCAACGTAGGTCAAGTCCTCCTGGACTTCAAGACCTTCCACTGGCAACTGCTCTTCTGGCACACGCAAGCACTTCTTCAACTAAGACACATGAAATACATTATGCACAGCAGACAAATTCTCGGGCAAACTGAGCTGGTAAGCCACTTCTCCACGTCTTGCAAGAATCTTATACGGACCAATGTAGCGGGGTGCTAGCTTGCCTTTCACTCCGAATCTTTTGACTCCTCTGATCGGTGACACTTTCAGATAGACAAAGTCTCCGACTTCGAAACTCAGCTCTCTTCTTCTTGTGTCTGCATAGCTTCGCTGTCTTGATTGCGCTATCTTCAGATTCTCTCGGACCATCTTGATGTTCTCTTCGGCTTCAAGCAGAATGTCTGGCCCAAACACCTGCTTTTCTCCAGGCTGATCCCATTGCAACGGAGTTCTGCAACTCCTTCCATAGAGCGCCTGAAATGGTGACATCTTCAAACTGGCCTGGTAACTGTTGTTATAGGAAAACTCTGCATAAGGCAATCGCTTGTCCCATCCGGACTGATCTTGCAACGCACAGGCTCTCAACATATCTTCAAGAATTTGATTGGTCCTTTCGGTCTGACCATCTGTCTGCGGATGATAAGCTGAACTGAAATTCAGATGGGTGCCCAAGGCTTTATGCAACTGCTGCCAGAAATGAGAGGTGAACTGCGTTCCTCTGTCTGATACTATCTTCTTTGGCACACCATGAAGACAAACGATCCGAGACATATACAACTCTGCCAATACTGCACTGCTGTAGTTGGTCTTGACAGGTATGAAGTGGGCTGACTTGGTTAAGCGGTCCACTACTACCCAGATGGAATCGTAGCCGGCTCGAGTGCGAGGCAATCCGACTATGAAATCCATACCGATTTCGTCCCATTTCCACTGAGGGATCTGCAACGGTTGCAACAATCCAGCAGGTCTCTGGTGCTCTACCTTAATTCTTCGGCAACTATCACACATAGCCACATGCTCTGCGATTTCCCTCTTCATTCCGTACCACCAGAATTTCTTCTTCAGATCCTGATACATCTTCTCACTACCAGGGTGAATCGAATAGGCTGTCTCATGAGCTTCCTTGAGAATCAACTCCCGAATGGATTGGACATTGGGAACACACAAGCGGTCTTTGAACCATATCACGCCTTCTGCATCTTCTCGAAAATCTTTGCCTCTGCCATCTAGAATCAGTCGCCGGATCTCACTGATCTTCTCATCATTCTTCTGCGCTTCTTTGATTTCGCGCTCTAAGGTAGGTTCCAACTCAACTGTGACTCCTCGCGAATTGTTCAGAAATCCGAGACTCAACCTGTCAAACTCCTTGGCCAACTCATAAGGCATCGGACGAGCGACCATCAGATTGACTTGACTCTTCCTGCTTAACGCATCTGCCACTACGTTTGCTTTGCCTGGATGGTAATGAATCTCCAACTCATAATCTTTGATCAACTCTAACCATCTTCGTTGCCTCATGTTCAACTCTAACTGAGTGAATATGTACTTCAGACTCTTGTGATCTGTGTAAACATCACATTTTTGTCCATACAGATAGTGCCTCCATGTCTTTAGTGCATGAACCACTGCTGCCAACTCTAGGTCATGGATTGGGTAATTCTTCTCATGAACCTTCAGCTGTCGGGACGAGTAAGCCACAACTCTTCCCTCTTGCATCAACACACATCCCAAACCTGTGTAACAAGCATCACAATACACCGAGAAGGGCTTGTGCACATCAGGCAAGACTAGGACAGGCGCTGTAGTCAACTTCTCTTTCAGCGCTTCAAAGGCCTCTTGGCATTTCTCGGTCCACTTGAACTCAACTTTGTTGCCTAGCAACGCTGTCATTGGTTTCACAATCTTCGAAAACCCTTCAATGAATCGCCGATAATATCCGGCCATTCCAATGAAACTCTTGATTCCTCGGGCATCTGTTGGCGCTTTCCAGTTCAGAATGTCTGCCACTTTCTTCGGATCCACAGCCAATCCTTCTTTGTTGATTATATGACCGAAGAACAGGACTTCATTGATCCAGAATTCACACTTGCTCAACTTTGCATACAACTGGTGCTCTCGCAATCTCTGCAATACCATCTTCAAATGATCTGCATGCTCTTCTTCGCTTTGAGAGTAAATCAGAATGTCATCAATGAATACCACCACAAACTTATCGAGATAATCCATGAATACACTGTTCATCAAGTTCATGAAGAACACTGGAGCATTGGTCAAACCAAAAGACATCACTGTGAACTCATACAAACCATACTTGGAAATGAATGCCGTCTTCGGAATGTCCGAAGGTCGGATCCTGAGCTGATGATAACCTGACCTCATATCAATCTTGGAGAACACACTGGCTCCTTTCAACTGGTCGAACAGATCCTCTATTCTGGGCAAGGGATATTTGTTCTTAATCGTGACCTCATTCAAAGCTCGATAATCGATACACATCCTTTTGGTGCCATCTTTCTTTTCCACGAACAAGACAGGGGCGGCCCAAGGCGAGGTGCTTGGCCGGATGTAACCTTTCTCTGACAACTCATCGATTTGCTTCTTAAGCTCAACCAACTCTGGTCCAGATATTCTGTAAGCTCTCTTAAAGATAGGGGCGGTTCCAGGAAGAAGCTCTATAGCAAACTCAACTTTCCGCTCTAGTGGCATACCCGGTAAGTCCTTTGGAAACACATCTGGGAACTCGGACACAACCTTGATACTCTCAATTGGGTCTGCTTCACTGCTATCGACAGCTATCTGATAACAACTTCCTTTATTTGGCTCAGGCGGGACTAACTCGGTCACCACTTCCTCTCCTAGTGGGGACACCAACTTGATTGTCCTCTTATCACAACTGATAATTGCCTGATACTTATCTAGCCAATTCATCCCTAGGATGACATCTATTCCCTGAGTACCCATTACTATGAGGTTAGCGGGAAACGCTATCCCCCTTATTTCCACACTTACATTCAAACAAATGCTATCGGTTCGAATTCTACCACCGGCTGAGTCAATTTGAATGGGGGTTGACATGGTAGTAATTGGAAGATTATGTGCTTCTACCCATGATGCAGTAATGAAAGAATGCGTTGCTCCAGTATCAAATAACACTTCTGCAATATGGGAGTCGACTGGGAACATACCTACTATCATGCCGGGGGTCTCCTGAACTGCTTCAGCCTCCAAGTGATTCAGTCTTCCATGATTATAACGCGGCTGAGGGCGATTGCCTGCTCCAGGCTGAGGCACATTCTGCTTTGCTGGGGCATTGGGGCCTGACTGCTGCTGGGCTGCCTTCTTCGGACATTGCATCACCCAGTGGCCTTGCTCTCCACAGTGGAAACATGCCCTGTTTCCAACCTGAGCTAGTGCTGCCTGATTGTTCTGCTGGTTTGCTGGGGCAGGAAGACGAGGTGCTTGCTGATTCTGCCTCTGGAACTGACCTCCTGACTGATTGCTCTGACGGTTCTGGTACTGATGCTGAGGATACTGCCTTTGGAAATGCTGATGCTGCTGAGGTGGACACTGGTTCTGCCTGAACTGCTGAGGTTGATTGCTTGAGAAACGAGGACGATTGCTGCTTCCAGGCTGGGGTCCACTGATCTTGCGCTTACGATCCTCCATCTCCTTACGCTTCCTTTCTATCATGATTGCTCTGTCAATCAGGTGCTGAAATGTCGGGAAGGTGTGATTCATCAGTTGGTACTGCAGAGGGTCAACCAAGCCTCTCAGGAAACGATACTGTCGCTTGGCGTCGGTGTTGACATCTTCAGGAGCATAGCGAGACAATTGCAGAAACCTGTCTCGATACTCACTGACAGACAACGGCCCTTGCTTGAGAGCCAGGAACTCCTCCTTCTTCACTGTCATCAGACCTGCAGGAACATGGTACTGACGAAAGCTTCCTCTGAACTCTTCCCAGGTGATGGCGTCAGGGTGGGCATGGGTGGCGAGGTAAGACTCCCACCATGACTGGGCTGCTCCTCTCAACAGACGGGGACCATACAGGACTTTCTCCCTGTCATCGCACTAAGCGGTATGCAACTCCCGCTCCACAGTGCGCAGCCAGTCTTCAGCATCCATGGGGTCAGAAGAATGAGCAAACGTTGGTGGATGACCTCTCATGAATTCAGCACGCTTGTCTCTGGGCATCTGAGGCATCTGAGGCTGAGGTGGGGCCTGCTGCTGTTGCTGTTGCTGCTGCTGCTGAATGGCGGCCAGAGTCTGACCGATGGCTTGAACTGCCTTAGTCTGCATCAGAAACATCTGCTCGATGGACATCGGGGGCGGGGGCGGCACGTGCTGCTGCTGGGGCACCTCCTCCTGTGGAGCGGCTCGCTCCTGCTGAGCACGCCTTCCTCCTCTGCGCCTGTTCTCTGACATCTGCAGAATGCAACCACACATCAGAACTGATCTGGCAAATCTTGCAGCGTAAGAAAAGAGTATAGAATTCTTCAACAGCACTGAACAGATGAGCATCTTCACTGATCTCCAACCCAGACCACACAGCTTCTCAGATAAAGAGGAAAGTAGAATAAAGAGTTTCCCAACTATATAACTAACTCCATTAACATAATAGGTAAACCAAAATGCAGGGGATACCCACACTCTGGTGACAATCATTACAAAGATCCAAACCAAACATAGTTCATCATGACAAACATAAATGCACAGGATATAGCAAACTACCCTGTCTAACTAAGACTAACTAAGACCGAGACTAACGCTAAGACTGAAGCTTCTACGTATATATATTTTGTATTAATTACGAGATCCAACTCTAACGATCTATGGTTCTAGATTTATCTTGGTCTTGCAGTCGGGATTGCTATAAGACTGGTGTCCACGCCGAGGTGAGCGGTACGGGTGCTGAGTCCCGACGGGAGCGGGAGAACCATCGTCCAGGTGACGATGTTCCACGCGCTCAGCCCGCAGCAGGGCGATCTCAGCACGAGCCCTACTCAGCTCGTCTAGTGCATGGTCCATCTTCGTGTTTAGCACGGCGGCTAGGTTGACTGTGCTGCTCAACCTAGGATTGCCCTCACCGACAGGTGAGACAATCTCGCCTTCTGTGCTGCCAGATGGACGGCGGGGGTAATACTTCAGGTCAAGACCGTCAGCTACCCCACCGAAAACCGAGCAGTAGTGCGAAAGCGCACGCCGTGCAGCATCTTGCATGGCTGCCTCAGCTGAGTCCCGCTCAGAGATAGAATAGTGCTCTGAGCAGGCCTCCGCACCCTGGAGACTGTTCTCCGGACGGCGCACCAAGCAGGTTGCCTCCCAGCGGTCCGGGTAGACCCCGCGACTATGCTGGTAGACCACACAACGATACTCGATGGACCAAGTACGTCGGTTAAGTGCCCGACGTAGCAAGGTATCGAGCGCATCGTGGAAGTGACACCCGCGAGCAGCGTCGCGAGTGACGGGTCGAGCAACCCATCCTTCCGGCTCATGGTTAGCAGAGAGGTCGGTGTCGTGGCTCGGGCTGTCGTCGCCACCTCCGTCGTCTGGGTCTCCTCCAGCAGCTACTCCAGAAGCTGGGGCGCCCAGTGGTGGTGCAGGGGGCGCCTCCAGAGGAAGCATAGGGGAGCAGCTCCTCACGGACTCTATCTCCTGCTGGAGCGAGAAGGAAGAGCCCTGCTGCTCCTGTCGTCGACGTTCCTGCTCCTCATGCAGGCGATGGTGCAGTCTCTCCAAGTGGCTGGACTGTCCGGCCACGGGACGACGAAGCGGACGCTCAGCAAGGCGGGAGGGTAAGAAGGGGATGACAGACTTTCGTGCAGTGTGTCTAAGTCGAGCCATCTACAAAAGACATCGCAAGCAAAAGGGTGAGAACAGAATCAATATGACCAGCAAGTAATGAACCATAAATAAATGAAGGATTAGGATAAAACATGATTTTCAGCAAGGTATAATATATAGTAGAACATAGGTTTGGTCGGTATGACCAACTTTTGAAGGGATATCAAAGTCAAGGAAGGGACAGAGGTCTATAGTCCTTAGAACGACCATTCTATTCTAGGTTAGCGGTCCTACAGTCAGCACGGCTTTGATACCACTTATGTCACACCCGGTTTTAGAAGGCAAACCGAATGCGAACCATGTACGTGCCAGGATCAGTTATTCACGTAGACAGCAGTTACATAACATGGACATCATCACACAGTGCTCAAATTAGTATTAAAAGGGAACTAATAGTCGATTACATCATACGTCTGAGACGTCCATATAGTTCTTACAATAAATCAAAGTGCGGAAAAGAAACATAGATAAACACGGCCTTCACAGGCAGCCGACTGGGGGTTGCCGCTAACCCACGCCTAGAACTCGTCGTAGTCTTGGAACTCCTGGAAGTCTCCTTCCACAGCTTCATCTTCGCCTGAGCAGTGGTTGCAATGCTGACAACCTGGGGATGGGGGGGGGGTTTGGTGTGTAGAGCAAGGGTGAGTACACATCAACATACTCAGCAAGAATCCTGTTTGGCTGTAGTGGACTAGCTTTATGTGGGGGTAAGTCAAGCAGTTGCTTTTAGTTGGTCAGATTATTATTACTAGTAGAGAAAGCCAAGTTTTAGATTTAACCCACGTTATTAACCCAAACGTACTCCTTTCCAAGCGGAAAGAGTACCACTTACCAGCACCATAGTCATAACCAGAACCATCGATCTCATAACCACCTGTACCATAATGTCTCTGATCAAGTACCACTAATCATTGGAGCTCCCTTGGCCGCTCATAACCGCGAGCACGGCTGATATATCAGTTTTCAAACACTCTGCAGAGGTTGTGCACTTTACCCACAAGCCGTGATTCCCTTTCTGCCCGGAGAGAGCTACTCCCCATTGACCACTACCTAGGTGGCCTAGCAGGGCATCACTACGTAGCCTTTACAAAGATTCCCCGGGGCTGTAGCCACCCGTTAGGTTTCCTAAATGCACCGCACTCCTCCCCAAGGGGCGAACCCAAACTTGGCAGAGCGAGCCGCATACACCGAGCCCCATTGACGGCACGACGGCTAAGTGAACTACACCCCGGATCCTCTAATTATTCAGCTAAGGGCACCCCATTCCACCCTCATGGTTGCACTGTTTTCCCGGGCGGTCATCCATAGAACAGGTCCTTACGGAGAGGCACTCGAGAAACCGCTCGAGCCCCCTTGAAGACCACAAGTATAACATCATAATAAGAGAAGGGGAAAACAGCGTATCATAGATAATCTCATCATGTTCATTGATTAGAGTTTGAGCAATAGCATAAAGCTAAATAATAATAATCCAACCCAAATAGGTAAACAAGGACATGGATAACAAAAAGCTAGTCAATCCTTAGGCATAAATGTGTAATGCGGGAGGTGAATTAAAGAATGAATAGGACAGAGATAGGTCAAGGGACACTTGCCTCCACCAACCGACTGCTGCTCAGGGGCTTCTCCTGCGAGTTCCTCGGGCTCTTCAACCGGATCGTTCTCTATGCGATTGCAAACATACATACATCCACATATTTAATACAAAAGAACAGTACACCATACAATAGAATGCAATAAGTAAACAGACGTTCCACGCGGGTTCACGAATACGGTTAAGAGAGAAAGAGGAAAAGACAGTCGAGAAACGATCAAGTTACATGATTATAAATTAACCACTCGCCTAATGGAAGGGAATTTAATGTAGACACTATGTTTAGCGTAAAGTAAAGTCATGTTTCATGTCTAATCATTATAAGCAGGTGGAGTTAAATAAAAAGGATGCTCGCGCGGCGAGACGCGCGACAGCATACGTCGACTAAACTGAGTCCAAAGTGGAACGTCGCGTGAATACACACGCGGCGTCACACCTTAAACAACCTGAAATTAAAATGGATCGTCGCGCGACGAAGCGCACGACGCAGCACATAGATAGAATCTGAATTTAGACAATCCGTCGCGCGGCGAAGCGCGCGACGCAGCACGCTAACTAACGGAGTTTGACATTAACTATCGACTAACAAATAATCATCGCGAGCGCGGGCGAGCGAGGATACGGTCGGGCGAGGCCGGGACGGGGCTGTTGAACCGGCCAGGGGCCGCGCCGGGGGCCGGACCGCGCCGGGGCCACGCCGGGGCCGCGCCGCCGCTCCGGGGGCCGCGCCGGGCGAGCAGGGAGCCGCCGGGGCCGCACCGGGCGAGCAGGGGCCGCGCCGCCGCGCACGGGGCTGGGACGGGGCAAGCGCCGCCGCGGGGAGGCCGGGGCGGGGTCGCGCGCCGCGGGGGGGGGGAGCAGGGCGGGGCCGCGGGCGCCGCCGCGAGGGGAGGCCGGGCGGGGCCGCGCCACCGCGCGCAGGGCCAGGACGGGGCGAGCGCCGCCGCGGGGGGGGGGAGCAGGGGGGGGCCGCGGGCGCCGCCGCGCGCAGGGCCGGGTCGGGGGGCCGCGCGCCGCGAGCGGGGAGGGCAGGGGCGCCGCCGCGCCGGGGCTGGGGAAGGGCGGGGGGGGGGGGGCGCCGTCGCGTGAGCATGGGGCGGGCGGGGCCACGCGCCGCGAGCGGGGAGGGCAGGGGCGCGCGCGAGCAGGGGGAGAGAGGGCGCGCGTGGGGGAGAGAAGATGAGGGAGAGGGAGAGAGAGAGGAGAAGGGGAGGGGAGGGGAGCTCACCTCGGGGTCCAAAATCCGGTGATCGTCGTCTCCAAATCCTAGGGCACCACGGGGAGAGAGAGGTGGAAGAGGGAGAGGAGAGGTTGTTGCGCGGGAGATCCAAATGAGAGAGGGAGGAGAGGAGGGGGCGCATGGGGGGGGGCGCCAGGGGCGCGCAGGGCCGGGTCGGACCGGCTGGGCTGGGCTGGGCTGGGCTAGGCTGGGTCGAGCCACTTCGCGGATTGAAAACCCACGACGTGCGCGGACCACTAAACGGGATTAAATCGCGAATCGAAATCCGGAACGGAACGAGACGAACACTCAACATCAGACAAAGAAATGTGCTTCGGCATGATGCAACACCCATGACACTTAGGTTTATACATGACACGGACACCTGTCGCTATACTGGTTTGAAATTGGGTAGAAGGAGCAAAACGGGGAAAGAGAAAAGAGAGTAACGCCCGAATTTGGTGAGAGAAAAGAAGAAAAAATTCTACCCCAAATTCAGGGCGTTACAGAGACTACTTGCTTGGTGCGCCATCTGGACAATGATCTCTGGGGTGCAGAGGCCTTCTCAGAGCACTATTCTATCACTGAGAGGGATACTGCTGAGGCAGCCATGCAAGATGCAGCACGACGTGCACTTTCTCAGTATTGCTCGTTGTTCAGCGAGGTAGCTGATGGCCTCGACCTGAAATACTACCCTTGCCGTTCGACCGACAGTGCTGGAGGTGTGATTGTTTCACTCGTTGGTGAGGGCAATCCCTGACTAAACAACATGGTCAACCTGGCCGCCGTGCTCAACACCGAGCTAGACCACGCCCTTGACGAGTTGGGCAAGGTTCGGGCGGAGGTTGCAGAATTGCATGCTGAGTGCGCAGCACGCCACTATTTGGATGGTGGTTCTCCCGCCCCTATCGGGATTCAGCACCCTTACCGTTCACCGCCCCGTGGTCACTTTGAGTATGATACCTAAGACTGCAGGACCCAGATAGATTTGGATCCATAGATCGACAGAGTCGGTGTCTGTAATAATGATTAATTTAGTATCTTAGTCTTAGTTAGTCTTAGTTAGAGTTAGTTTGCTTATCATATGTTGGAATGCTTGTCATGATGAACATGTAATGAAGTTGGATCTTTGCAATGATTGTCACCAAGGTGTGGGTATCCCCTGCAACTTGGTGTAGTTATTAATAAAGTCAGTTATTTAGTTGGGTAATCCCGTTATTTGCACTTTCCTCTTTATCTGAGAAGCTGTTAGTGAAGATGATCAATTGTTCAGTGCTATGAAGATTTTCATATATCTTTTCTTATGTTGAAAGACTGCAGAGTTCAATCTGATATGTGTGTGCTTTCTACATATGTCTGAGAACAGACGCCATGGTGCAAGGCGTGCTCAGTAGGAGCAGCAGGCACCCTTGGAAGATGCAGCCCAGCAGCAATTGCCACCGCCACCCCCGATGACCATCGAGCAGATGTTCCTGATGCAGACCCAAGCGGTCCAAAAAATTGGTCAGACCCTAGCAGCGATGCAGCAGGTGCAGCAGCAGCCACCCCCACCTCAACCTCAGGTGCAAGTCCAGATGCCACAGGTGCCCAGAGACAAGTGGGCAGAGTTCATGAGGGGCCATCCCCTTGTCTTTGCCCATTCTGCTGATCCCATGGACGCCAAAGATTTGCTGCGTACCGTGGAACGTGAGTTGCACACTGCTTAGTGCAATGATCGTGAGAAGGTGTTGTATGGACCCCGTCAGCTAAGAGAAGCAGCACAGTCTTGGTGAGAGTCTTACCTCGCCACCCATACCAACCCTGAAGCCATCACCTAGGAAGAATTCAGGGACAACTTCCGTCGCTACCATGTGCCAGAGGGACTGATGATAGTAAGGAAGGAGGAGTTTCAAGCCTTGAAGCAAGGTCCGCTGCCCGTCAGTGAATACATGGACAAGTTCCTGCAGCTGTCACGTTATGCGCCAGAAGATGTCAATACTGATGCTAAGAGGTAGTACCATTTCTTGAGAGGATTGGTTGATCCCCTTCACTACCAGCTGATGAACCACACTTTCCCTACCATCCAGCATTTGATCGACAAAGCCATTATGACTGAAAGGAAGCGCCGGGAGATGGAAGACAGAAAACGTAAGATTGGTGGATCTCAGGCTGGGAGTAGCAGTCGTCCTCGCTAGTCAAGAAACCCACCTCAGCAATTCAAGCAAGGTCACCAGCACCAGCATCAGCGTCAGAACCAGCAACAGCAGTACCAAAGGCAGTTTCCTCACCAGCAGCAGCAGTATCGCCAGAACAACTAGCAGGCAGGAAATCATTACCAGCGTAAGAGCAACCAGGCACCTTGCCTTCCTGCCCCAGCAACCAATCAGAACAACCAAGCAGCTACAATGCAAGGAGGAAGTCGTGCGTGTTTCCACTGTGGGGAACAAGGCCATTGGGCGAACCATTGCCCAAAGAAAGCGGCTCAGCAGCAGCCAGCTCCCAATGCCCCAGTCAGGCAGAATGCAGTGCAACAAGGAGGCAACAACCGTGGGCAACCTCTCGTGCCCAGTACGGAAAGGTGAACCACTTGGAGGCCGACACAATCTAGGAGACCCTAGGAGTGGCACTAGGTACGTTCTCAGTTAAGTACCATTATGCAAATGTGTTATTTGATACTGAAGCAACACATTCTTTTGTGACTGCATCATGGGTAGAATCACATAATATACCAGTAGCACCCATGTATCCACCTATGAGGGTTATGTCACACCCGGTTTTAGAAGGCAAACCGAATGCGAACCATGTACGTGCCAGGATCAGCAATTCACGTACACAACAGTTACATAACCGGACATCATCACACAATGCTCGAATAATAACATAAAAGATAGTAATAGTTGATTACATCATGATGTCCGAGATATCCACATAGTCTTTAACAATAATCAAAGTGCGGAAAAGAAACGTAGATAAACGCGACCTTCATAGGCAGCCGAGTGGGGGTTTGTCGCTAACCCACGCCTAGAACTCATTGTACTCTTGGAACTCCTGGAAGTCTTCCTCCACGACTTCATCTTCTCCTGAGCAGTGGTTGCAACGTGGACAGCCTGGGGGGGTTTGGTGTGTAATGCAAGGGTGAGTACACATCAACATACTCAGCAGTTGTCCTGTTTGGCTGTAGTGGACTAGCTTTATGTGGGGTTAAGTCAAGCAGTTGCTTTTAGTTGGTCAGGTTATTATTACTAGAAGAGAGCCAGGTTTTAGCATTAACCCAGGTTTTTAACCCAAAAGTACCCTTTCCAAATGGAAAGAATACCATAAAACATTACCATAATCATAATCAAAACCATCATCCTCATTGTCACCTATTAACCAAACATCTCTGATCAATGTATCTCTAATCAATGGAGCTCCCTTGGTCGCTCATAACCACGAGCACGACTGATATATCAGTTTCATAACATTCTACAGAGGTTGCGCACTTTACCCACAAGCCGTGATTCCCTTTTGCCTCGGGCTGATCAAACCCTTAAACACTACCAAGGTGAATAGGCAAGGTTTCACTACATAGCCTTTACAAAGATTCCCTGAGGCTATAGCCGCCCGTTAGGTTTCCTAAATGTACCGCACTCCTTCCCAAGGGGCAATCCACCCTCAGAAGAGCGAGCCACATACATCAAGCCCCATTGACGGCACGACGGCGAAGCGAACTACACCTCAGTTCCTCTAATTATTTAGCTAAGGGTGTCCCATTCCACCCTCATGGTTTCACTGTTTTCCCGGGCGGTCATCCAACGAACCAGTCCTTACGGAGAGGCACTCGAGAAATAGCTCGAGTCCCCTTAAATACCACAAGTATATCATCATAATCAAAAGGGAAAACAACGTATGATAAATAATCTCATCATGTTCATTGATTAGTGTGAAGCACTAGCATAAAGCTAAACCAAACTAACCCAACCCAAATAGGTAAACAAGGACATGATAAACAAAAGCTAGTCAATCCTTAGGTATAAATTGTGTAAATGCGGGGAGTGAAATATAAAATGAGTAGGACATAGATGGGTCAAGGGACACTTGTCTTCACTAACCAGCTGCTGCTTAGGGTCTCGCCAACTGACCGTTATCTATACGAGTTCAAACATATATTCCACAAATTCAATATAAAAGGAACAATACATGAGAAAGTAAAATACAATAAGTAAGAAGACGCTCGGCGCAGGGCTCGCACCTATGACTAAGCGAGAAAGAGAAAGCAACGGTCGAGGCTAGGGTCGAAGAGCGACCACGTTAAGCGATTATAGATTAAAGTACTCGTCTAAACATAATCGTATTAATTTGACAGTCACATTATGCATAGAATAAAGTTACGCTACGCGTTTAATTATTATAAACCATTCAAGGTAAATTTAAAAGGATTGTCGCGCGGCGAAACGCACGACAGCACACGCGAACTAACCCAAAAATAAAATGAGTCGTCGCGGGGCAAAGCGCGCGACACAACACTTAGACTGAACTGAAATAAGACGAATCGTCGTGCGACGAAGTGCACAACGAAACACTTGAATTAATTATGAAAATAACGTCAAGCATCGTGCGACGAAGCGCACGACAGCCTACGTCACTTAAACTGAATTTAAAACGAAACGTCGTGCGACTAGACGCGCGACGCCACACATTAAATAATCTGAATTTAAAACGAATCGTCGTACGACCCAGCACGCGACTCAGCACGTTAATAAATCTGAATTTAAAACAAATCATCACGCGACGAAGCGCATGACGCAACACGCTAATAAATCTGAATTTAAAACAAATCGTCGCGCAACAAAGCGCGCGAGGCAGGACATTAACTAAACTAAATTCAAAACTAATCAGACTGAGGGGCCGCGATGTCGCGAGGGCAGGGGCGCCACGCCGCCACGGGCAGGGGGGCCATACGCACGGGGGGCCGGGGAGCCGCGCCGCTAGGGGCTGAGACGGCCACGCGCCGGGGCCGGGACGCCGCGCAGCGAGGGGCCAGGGGAGCCGCGCTCGAGGGGCTAGGGGCCACGCCCGAGGGGGGCCGGAGAGCCGCGCCGCGAGGGGCCACGACGACCGCGCGCGAGGGAGCCGCTCCACGGGGGGCCAGGGAACCGCGCCCGAGGGGGCTGGGACGACCACACGCGAGGGCCAGGGAGCCGCGCCACCGGGACACGCAGGGGGGGAGAGAAGGGACGTGCGCAGGGAAGGGGAAAGGGGATGGAGATGGAGAGAGAGAGGGAGGGGGAGGCTCACCTTGGGATCCAAAATCTTGCGATAACCGTCACCGGATCACACCTAGGGCACGAGGTGGGAGAGAGGTGGAAGAGAGGGAGAGGTAGTTGCTGCGCGAGAAAATTAAATGAGAGAGAGATAGAGAGGGGGGTGCATGGGGGCTGTAGTGCCAGAGGCGAGCGGGGCGCGCCGGGCCGGGCTAGGTCGGGTTGGGCTGGGTCGTGGGCCGGGACTAAAGCCCACAACACACGCGACCACTGATCGGAATCCAATTGTGAATCGAAATCTGAAATGAGGCGAGACGGACACGCGATTAAACACAACATCAGACAAAAGAAATATGCTTCGGCATGATGCAACACCCATGTCAACTTAGTTTTTTGTTTACACGCGATATGGACACCAGTCGTTATACTACTTTGAAAATGGGAAGAAGGAGCAAAACAGGAAGAGAAAAAAGAGTAACGCCTGAATTTGGTGAGATTCGAAGAAGAAAAAAATTCTACCCCCAAATTCAGGGCGTTACAAACCTGTCCCCCCTTAAAAGAATCTCGCCCTCGAGATTCAAGGTTGGCCAGCAAAGAGTTCGGGATACATGGCCATCAGATCATCTTCACGCTCCCAGGTTGCTTCTTCCTCAGAGTGGTGACCCCATCTGACACATTCTGATAGTTTTCCTCTGGGTGACCCTGTCTACAGTCTCAAGAATCTGCGTTGGCTTCTCTATGTAGGTCAAGTCTTCTTGGATTTCTAGACCTTCCATTGGCAACTGCTCTTCTGGCACACGTAGACACTTCTTCAACTGAGACACATGAAAGACATCATGCACCGCTGACAAATCTTCAGGCAGATTGAGCTGATAGGCCACTTCTCCACGCTTCGCGAGGATCTGATACAGACCAACAATCAGGGCGCTAGCTTGCCTTTGACTCCAAATCTTCTGACTCCTCTGATAGGCAATACCTTCAGGTAGACAAAATCTCCGACTTCAAAACTCAGCTCTCTCCTTGTGTCTGCATAACTTCGCTATCTTGATTGCGCTATCTTCAGGTTCTCCCGAACCATCTTGATGTTCTCTTCAGCTTCAAGCAAAATGTCCGGTCCAAACACTTGCTTTTCTCCAGGCTGATCCCATTGCAACTGAGTTCTACAACCCCTTCCATAAAGTGCCTAAAATGGTGACATCTTCAAGCTGGCCTGGTAATAGTTGTTATAGGAGAATTCTACATAAGGTAACCTCTTGTCCCATCTGGACTAATCTTGCAGCGCACAGGCTCTCAACATATCTTCCAGGATTTGATTAGTCCTTTCAGTCTGACCGTCTGTCTACGGATGATATGCTGAACTAAAATTCAGATGTGTACCCAAGGCTTCATGCAACTGCTGCCATAAATGAGAGGTGAACTGCGTTCCTCTGTCTGACACTATCTTCTTTGGCACACCATGAAGACAAACAATCCGGGACATGTATAGCTCCACCAATATTGCACTGTTGTAGCTAGTCTTGACAGGTATGAAGTGGGCTGACTTGGTCAAGCGGTCCACCACTACCCAAATGGAATTGTAGCCGACCCAAGTGCGTGGCAATCTGACTATGAAGTCCATCCTGATTTCATCCCATTTCCACTGAGGAATTCACAACGGCTGCAACAATCCAGCTGACTTCTGATGCTCTACCCTGATCCTCTAACAACTATCACATATAGTCACATGCTCTGCGATCTCCCTTTTCATTCCATACCACTAGAATTTCTTGTTCAGATCCTGATACATCTTCTCACTTCTAGGGTGTATGGAATAAGCTGTCTCATGAGCTTCCTTGAGGATCAACTCCCGAATGGACTGGACATTGGGAACACACAAACGGTCCTTGAACCATACCAGACCTTCTGTATCTACTCGAAAATCTTTGCCTCTTCCTTCTAGACAGTTGCCGGATTTCATTGATCTTCTCATCATTCTTCTGTGCTTCCTTGATTTCTCGCTCTAAGGTGGGTTCTAACTCAACTATTACTCCTCGCATGTTATTCAGGAATCCAAGACTCAATCTGTCAAATTCTTTGGCCAATTCATAAGACATCGAGTGAGAGACCATCATATTGACTTGACTTTTCCTGCTTAAAGCATCTGCCACCACGTTCGCTTTGCCTGGATGATAGTGAATTTCCAATTCATAGTCTTTGATCAATTCTAACCATCTTCGTTGTCTCATATTCAGCTCCGACTGGGTGAATAGGTACTTTAGACTCTTGTGGTCTGTGTAGACATCACATTTCTACCCATAGAGATAGTGCATCTATGTCTTCAGTGCATGAACCATTGCTGCCAACTCTAGGTCATGGATTGGATAATTCTTCTCATGAACCTTCAGTTGCTGGGACAAGTAAGCCACAACTCTTCCCTCTTGCATCAGTATACATCCCAAGCCAGTGTAACAAGCGTCGTAATACACCGAGAAGGGCTTGTGCACATCAGACAATACTAAGACAGGCGCTGTAGTCAACTTCTCTTTCAGCGTTTCAAAGGCTTGTTGGCACTTATGGGTCCACTTGAACTCAACTTTGTTGCCTAGCAAAGCTGTCATCGGTTTTGCAATCTTCAAAAATCCTTCAATGAATCGTCGATAATATCCGGCATTTCCAATGAAGCTCTTGATTCCTCGAGCATCTATTGGCGCTTTCCAGTTCAGAATGTTTGCCACTTTCTTCAGATCCACGGCCAATCCATCTTTGTTTATTATGTGACCCAAGAATAGAACTTCATCGATCCAGAACTCACACTTACTCAACTTTGCATACAGCTGGTGCTCTCGCAATCTCTGCAATACCATCTTCAAATGATCTGCATGCTCCTCCTCACTTTGAGAATATATAAGAATGTCATCAATAAATACCACCACAAACTTGTCAAGATAATCCATGAATACACTGTTCATCAGATTCATGAAGGATGGTGCATTCGTTAGGCCAAAAGACATAACGGTGAACTCATACAACCCATACTTGGTAATAAATGCCGTCTTCGGAATGTCTGAAGGTCGAATTCTGAGCTGGTGAGAACCTAGCCTCAGATCTATCTCTGAGAACACGCTGGCTCCTCTCAGCTAGTCGAACAGATCTTCTATTTTGGGCAAGGGGTACTTGTTCTTAATTGTGACTTCATTTAGAGCTCGATAATCGATGCACATCCTCCTAGTGCCATCTTTCTTCTCCACAAACAGGATAGGGGCGGCCCAAGGTGAGGTGTTTGGTCTGATGTAACCTTTCTCTGACAGCTCATCTATTTGCTTCTTGAGTTCCACCAACTCGGGTCCAGATACCCTGTAGGCTCTTTTAGAAATAGGGGTGGTGCCAAGAAGAAGCTCTATGGCAAACTCAACTTTCCGCTCAGGTGGCATACCTAGTAAATCTTTCGGGAACATGTTCGGAAACTCTGACACAGCCTTGATAGTCTCGAGCGAATCTGCCTCCTTGCTATCAATAGCCATCTGGTGGCAACCTTCTTTCTTTGGCTCAGGTGAGACTAACTCAGTCACCACTTCTTCTCCTAGTGGGGACACCAACTTAATTGTCCTCTTATCACAACTGATAACTGCTTGGTACTTATCTAGCCAATTTATCCCTAGGATAACATCTATTCCTTGAGTACCCATTACTATGAGGTTAGTGAGAAACTCTATCCCCCTTATTTCCACACCTACATTCAAGCAAACACTATTGGCTCGAACTTTACCACCGGATGAATCAATTTGAATGGGTGTTGACATGGTAGTTATTAGAAGATTATGCGCTTCTTCTCTGTCATGATTGCTCTATCGATCAGGTGCTGAAAGATCCATCAGCTGATAGTGTAGGGGATCGACCAAGCCTCTCAAGAAACGATACTACCTCTTGGCGTCTATGCTGACATCTTTAGGAGAATAGCGGGACAACTACAGAAACTTGTCTCGGTACTCACTGACGGACATGGGCCCTTGCTTTTGCGCCAGAAATTCCTGTTTCTTCACTATCATCAGACCTGCTGGAACTTGGTACTGACAGAAATTATCTCTGAATTCCTCCCAGGTGATGGTGTCGAGGTTGGTGTGGGTGGCGAGGTAGGACTCCCACCAAGACTGAGCTGCTCCCCTTAATAGATGGGGACCATACAGAACTTTATCTCTGTCATCACACTGAGCGGTACGCAACTCTCGCTCCACGGTACGTGGCCAATCTTCAGCATCCATGGGGTCAGCAGAGTGAGTGAACACTGGGGAATCACTGTCGGTGTTTTGGGTCCGACCGCACACCCGGGGTTGCCCCTCAAGGTGTTTTTAGGAGTAGGACGGTGTCGACAACTGTAGCAAAATGGTTCGTGCCGATTGCACGAGGGACAGTGGACAAGGTTTACAGGTTCGGGCCGCTTAGAGATGCGTAACACCCTACGTCCTGGTGAGTATGCTTGGTGGACAAGGTTACAAGAGAGCTCTCTGAACTGGAGAATGCAGAGAGTTGATGTGGGTGGCTAAGTAATAGGGTCGATCCATCTGAAGGGGTGCCCCCTAGGCCTTATATATTCGACCGTGGGGCAATACATGTGGATATGATAACAACGTGTAGCTAAAAGATAGTGAACTGTTTGAGTTTATCTCCCTGTAGTTCTGCCGACTTATCCTCGCATGGCTCCGTTGCATGGGGGCTCCAGCGCGAGAAAGTCGGATCTCTGTTGTGGTCGCTCGCTCGACGTTGTGGGTCGTCCGGGTTTGCACCAATCCGGCCTCATGTCGATCTGCTTTGCTGGTTGTCTCTCCCCAGGCCCACGACAGAATGACCTTATGATTTATTGGGCCCTTGGGCCTTTCGTGAGGTCTTTTACTCTTTTAGTGGACCCGGGGGATATCTATCCCCCACAAGCCCCCGATCTTTGGGTTAATTTAGAGGTAATCAGCCCAAAGATCCTAGGTCCAGCTTGCAGGTGGTTTGAAGAAAATGACTTCTTGTTGTCTTCTCCTGCTTTGATCACTCGTAGACCGAAGCCTTGTTTCGTGCTTGTGCCTTAGAGGTCGGCATTTCAATTTGTAGGATTCTGAACTTCATTGGGTGCACCGGAGGTGCACCCAATGGGTGTAGCCCCCGAGCTTCGAGTAGATTTTAGAAAATAATCTACTCGAAGTTCTTCCCCAGAAATTATTTCCATTTGTGCTCCTGCGTTTTGGTTGAGGGCTGGCCTTTTAATCTTATCCCACGCCTTAGAAGTCGGCCCTATCTTGGCTTGGAATGATAATCCATGGGGTGCACCGGAGGTGCACCCAATGGGTGTAGCCCTCGACCTTCAAATGGATTTTTGAGGGTAATCCATTCGAAGGTCTTTCTTTTGTGTCTCTTTGCTGAAAATTATCCTTTCTGTTTGTAGAAATTGGCACGAAGCTATTCGCATTATGCTTTGGAGGTCAGCATTATGTCATCAATATTTTGCTTCAGAGGTCAGCATATATTTTGTCTTTAGCAGCCGAGTTCGCAATCCCTCCATATCTTGCTAGGTAGTGCAATTTATTTGCTCTGCGATTGATTGGACGTTTGATGGACGTTCTCTGTCTAGTCTTCACGTCGCTTCTGTCGGCCATATTTTGTACTTCACTGGCTATATTTGGCTTTCCTTTGATCCTTACTGATATCTCATTTTTGTCTTGAGGTATTCACTGCGTGCCCTGCACAGATGTGACCGTTTTGAAAAATATACTGATAATTCCTGGGCGTCCCCCCCCAATGGGTGTGGGCAAGGGACGGCTTGGTACGCTGAGTGTTTTAGCCGGCTGCTTCTGAGTAGTAATGTGATGTGACGGCGGGTGTAATCATATCCTCCGCGCTGTTGACTGGAGTCCCAATGGGTGTTGTGTTGCGTGAAACGGCGCCATTCGCCTGACGTGTCTTCAGACGGGTTGAAGTGCTTATTGAATGCTTTGCGACTGTTCAGTGACCGCGGTTGGAGGTGAGCGGTTGCCTTCTCCTTCTATAAATAACACCGTTGTTTCTCTGGCTTTTTCACATCTCTCGCTGTTCTCTGTTGCTTCCCTTTCTTATCTTCGTTTTGCTTCCACCATGGGCAAGAACAACAAGCGCAAGCGTGAGCCAACTCCTCCATCGGAGGAGTTTGGTGACTCGGAGTACTCAGAGGAGGAGTTCTCCTCTGAGTCTGAGGGGTCCCCGGCTCCCATCCCCCTGTGTGAGTCGTCTGACGACTCAGACGACTCCCAGGGGCTCGCGGCGGAGGTCTGGACGTACATCCGGGCCGTCGAGCGCTCCGGGCTCGAGGGCTCGGATGAGTCGGAGTACTCCTCGGATGAGGAGGACTCGGACGGCGGCGGCGAGGACGAGGACGACGACGACGACGACGACGGCGGTGGCGACGATGACGGTGACGGTGACGGCAGCGGCAAGGGCGGCGGCGGCGGCAGCAAGGGCGGTGACGGCAGCGACAGCAGGGACAGCAACCGGGGCGGCAGCAGCAATGGCAGCACCAGGGGCGGCGGCGGCAGCAGCAGGGCCAGTGGCTAGACGTCACTGGTCTTTTAGATATTAGTATAGTATAGTTAGAATAATGTAGTAGTAGTTAGTAGTGTAGAGTAGTATAGCGTAGTGTAGTAGTAGTAGCAATAATGTAATGTAGTAGTAGTAGGGAAGTATCAACTCATAAAGAGTTGATTTGTAAGTATGTTATCTTCCTCTCTAATGAAAGAATGATGTTGGCTTCTCCTTGATGATTGTCCTGCTCGTTTGTGAAGCTGATTCCTTTGAGACAGTAAGTGCATCACTTGGGCATCAAACTGATGCTTTTAGAAATAGCTGCCGAGTAACTTGTAGACGGTGTCGGTGCTTTAGAGGTAACTGCCGAGTGACCGAACACAATATCGGAGTTTTAGAGATAACTGCCGGGCGACTTGAGACAATCTCAGAGGGCGACGTCAGCGTTTTAGAGGTAACACCGAGCGACTGAAGGGCGACGTCGGCGTTTTGGAGGCAACGCCGAGCAACTGAACACTATATCAGCGTTTTAGAGGCAACGCCGAGTGATTGGAAAGCGACGTCAGCATTTTAGAGGTAATGCCGAGCGACTGAACACGGTATCAGCGTTTTAGAGGTAACGCCGAGCGACTGGAGGGCGACGTCGGCGTTTTGGAGGCGATGCCGAGCAACTGAACGCTATATCAGCGTTTTAGAGGCAACGCCGAGTGATTGGAAAGCGACGTCAGCATTTTAGAGGTAATGCCGAGCGACTGAACACGGTATCAGCGTTTTAGAGGTAACGCCGAGCGACTGGAGGGCGACGTCGGCGTTTTGGAGGCAATGCCGAGCAACTGAATGCTATATAAGCGTTTTAGAGGCAACGCCGAGTGATTGGAAAGCGACGTCACCATTTTAGAGGTAATGCCGAGCGACTGAAGGGCGACGTCAGCATTTTTTAGAGGTAATGCCGAGCGACTGAACACGAAATCGGTGTTTTGGAGGCAATGCCGAGTGATAGCAGGCCGCGCGAGCCACTTTGAGGATGATAGCCGAGTGATGAGGTGGCGCACCGGTGTTCTGGAGATAACTACCGAGTGACCACGTGGCACGCTGGGGTTTTAGAAATAACCGCCGGGTGCTGACTAGGCACTTTTTGAAACGGTATCTGGCTCGAGAATATCCCATAAGTGCTGCGCTTTTAGCCGCCTTTGCTTTCCGTGCCCTAGTTCTTGCTTTCTCGCTTCCGAATCCTCTCTGCTATTCGCCTCCCACTCCGCTCGCTGGTTGAATCGAGATGGCGCCCAAGAGGAAGACCTCGAGTTCATCTGCTGTGGTGATTCCTCCAATCGACCCCAACAGCCAGTTGCCTTTCGCAGGTAACCACATGTCCGTCATTTCTGAGCCTGAACTTCTCCACCTCGTATCCATCGGGGTTCTTCCTCCGCGGGAACTCTGTTTTTGGCGGATTTGCCATGGGTTTACTGTTTCGACTGAGGATACCCATGAGTCCGTTGTTTACGCCCCTTTCCTTCTCCGCGGCCTTGGCCTTCCCATTTCTCCCTTTTTCGCAGCCTCCTTGATTTCTACCATCTTAACTTGACCCATTTGAACCCCAATTCAATCCTGCAAATCTCCATTTTCGTTCATTTATGCGAGGCCTTTCTTGGCGTGCTGCCGCATTTCGGTCTGTGGAAATACTTGTATCATTGTCGCCCTGGGATGGCCGGGGGACAACATCAGTTGGTTGGGGGTGCCAGCTTGGAGATGCGCCGCGGGAGGAAGACTGAATATCTCGAGATCCCTCTCAAGGACAGTATCAAGGGATGGCGCTTGGAGTGGTTCATAGTTGAGAATTATGGGAATTCTCTCCCCTCCCGGTCGGGAAGACAGCCGGACGTTCGCACCCCAAGCTGGACCGAGTCTCCCACAGATCAGGAGGTAGCTGAGGCCGGTGTGTTGCTAGCTGAAGTTGGACTGCTGAAAGAGAGGGGTCTGACTGCTAAAGCTGTGGTTACTGATTTTGTTTTCAAGAATATTCAGCCATTGAAAGACAGGGCATACCCAGCTTATCTGTATAGAGGGCTAGCCGACTCAACTCGGGTTACCAACAGAAGAATTCCCTCTGCAGACTTGGTGAGCCGACTAGAGATGATCCTTAGGGGCAAAGTGTCAAATGTTGGTGCTCCAGTGGCATACTCGGCCTGGAACCTGCCTACTCCCAAAGCCTTCACCCTTTTTGTGTCGAATCCACCTGTCACTGATGGCAGTTTGGGCCTTAGAGTGCGACCCTCTGCTGATGAAGTTAGTGCCTTGGTTGCTTCGCTTGGGGAGATTCCTGATGATGAACGACAGGTCCATTTTGAGGTGCCCTTGAACACTAGTGATGCAGAGATAAGTGCTATGCTTGATTTGCTAGCTGAGGATTCTTCCGACGCTGCTCCTGCTGGGGCGTTGGTAGTGGCGCCCCTCCCAGAGGCTGATACAACTTTGGATACTCAGAAGCCTGTCAGTACTCGCCCGAGGCGCCCTTGCTGAGCCAATCAGCCTGATCTTTCTGCTGATGAGCAGAAGACGAAAAGAAGACGCCTCCGGCGAGTATCCAGTTTGGATCGGGACGCTGGTACCTCGGTTCCTGCTACTGAAGAAGTGCCTGCGACTGGATTTACTGATGCCGACCCCAATGGGTGTACCCAATCCGCTGCTGATCCTAATGTGGGTGCTCCATCTGTTGCTGATCCCAATGGGTGTGCTGCTTGTGTTGCCAATGTGGATGATGAGGAGGAAGAAGATGAAATTCCTTTGACTCGGAAAAACAGTCGGCAGCTCATCGCGAGCGGCGAAAGTAGTGGAGTTCCCTCTCCTGCTTTGTCTGCCCTCATTGGTTTGCAGGAACTGTCCCTGGCCAACTTTGATCAGACTCTTGAGGATATGGTCCCAGAGGATTTGTTATCGGAGCCGGTGGATGATGGTGCAATGGAGGTTTGCGCTGACGTGCCTGATGCTGGATTGAGGTCATCCCATGCCTCGTCGACCTTAGAGCGCGATCTCGAGGGTCGGGAGACTGACTTGGATCGTCCTGGTCCTATGGAAGTAGCTGAGGGCCCGTCAACCTTAGAGGTGGCTACTGCAGACAACTTGGACCCCAAGGATGGTGTTGACACATGCCCAGCCCCCGAGGATGTCGCCGGGGACGACTTGGCTCGGGTGAGGAGTGTAAGCCACTGCCCAGCCCCCGAGGGTGCTGCCGGGGATGATCCGGCTCAAGTGGGCAGCGCAAACTATGACCCAGCCCCCGAGGGTGCCCGAGCGGGGTCTCCCTCCTGTACTTCCATGGACGTTCATGCGGGATCTCCTCCACACTCTGGTTGTATGGTGGTAGCCCAAACCTTGGACCAGGGAGTCGCTTTAGAGGGCAGCGTCCCCGCTGACCGAGTATTTGGCTCTGTTGAAGGCACCGAGCTGATTCCTGCTGGTTCGTTGCAAGCTGCTTCGGGTGGTGGCCTTACGCCTGATTATCAACTGATCTCTCCTGATTTGGGGATTCCTTCGTTCTTTTCCAACCTCCAGGTACCGTGATGTATTTTAGCTTGATTTTTACATTGCATGAACTGCTGTCATTACACTCATCTGTTCTCCTCATCAGGCTTTGGTGGATGGGATGGCTAGCCAGCTGAGATTACAGGGTGCTTCCGTCCCAGAAGTGGCTTCGTCTCTTGCATGTTGGAATCCAGTCTCACTTCAACATCGCATCTCTGAATTGGAGGCAGCCAACGCTAGTTAGTGCTTTTTTGCTTCTCTTTGCCTTCACTGTGGACTGCTTTACATTCTGACCCCTTTTTGTTTGATTATCTCCTGCTAGGAATGACTCGGCAGATTTCAACTCTTGAGGAAAAACATTCCCGAGATCAGGCTGAATTGATCCAGCGGTGCGCTGACTTCGAGGAGAAGTACTCTCAGAGCCAAACTAAACTGGGTCAGGTCTCCGCTGCCTTGGATGACGCCAATGCACTGAGTTCTTCTCTTCATGCGTAGCTCGATTCTGAAAAGGTGATTTACAAAACTGTGCTTTGCCTTGCTGTGTTCCTATTACTTGCTTGGTTTTTGAGGGAGTTGACTTTTGCTTGCAGGAAGAAAAGCGTATCCTTGCTGCTTCTCGTGACAGTCTTGACAGATTGTATCGTGATTCTAGCAACTCGCTGACCATCTTGGAGAGGAGTCACCGCTTTACAATGGAAGAATTGGACAATCAACGCTGTAAGCTGCAGGAATCCACAGATGAAGTGACCCACCTCAAGCAGTTGATATCAGCGAAGGATGCTACCATCAAAGAACTCCGAGCTTCCAAGAAATCCATAGTCCAGGAGTTAGAAACTGCTCGACTGGCTGCCAAGGTTGCCAAAGAAACTTTTGTTACTCTTAGAGCCCAGCGCGACAGAGCCATGGACAAGGCTATTCGGGCGGGGCGAATCTTGATGAGGAGACCCGGCGTGGTTGTTCCCGAAGATATAAGGGCTGATGTGAATACTGCCCCTGATTCCTCGAGTCGTCCTTCCTCATCGATCGCTCCTGAGAAAAATATCACCAAGTAGAGAAACGTTTTGCGTGCTCTGAGTGCGCGGTTAGCATGGTCAGACATTTGTTAGAGGACGTCATTTCAGTACTTAAACGACATTGTTATTCTCGTATTGTTTCAGAATTCATCAGTCTGTAATTTTGCAGTAGTAAAATGATGCGCGATGGTTATGAAATTTGTTTGCGGGATATAGAAGTCATCCTTATATGAGTAATTGTAATCTCGTCGGATCGCCTTAAGTCGCTGCTGACTTAAGTCGCTTGCTTTTGTCAGTAGGGCGTAGCGGTCACCCTGAATTGCATAGTCGTGAGCATGTTGCACCGGCTTAAGTCGCCACCGACTTTAGCCGATTGCTCCGTTAGTAGGGCATAGTGGTCACCCCTAGTTAAGTAAGCGTGAGCATGTCGCACCGCCTTAAGTCGTTGCCGACTTAAGTCGATTGCTCCGTTAGTAGGGCATAGTGGTCACCCCGAGTTAAGTAAGCGTGAGCATGTCGCACCACCTTAAGTCATTGCCAACTTAAGCCGATTGCTCCGTTAGTAGGGCATAGTGGTCACCCCGAGTTAAGTAAGCGTGAGCATGTCGCACCACCTTAAGTCGTTGCCGACTTAAGTCGATTGCTCCGTTAGTAGGGCATAGTGGTCACCCCGAGTTAAGTAAGCGTGAGCATGTCGCACCACCTTAAGTCGTTGCCGACTTAAGCCGATTGCTCCGTTAGTAGGGCATAGTGGTCACCCCGAGTTAAGTAAGCATGAGCATGTCGCACCACCTTAAGTTGTTGCCGACTTAAGCCGATTGCTCCGTTAGTAGGGCATAGTGGTCACCCCGAGTTAAGTAAGCGTGAGCATGTCGCACCACCTTAAGTCGTTGCCAACTTAAGTCGATTGCTCTGTTAGTAGGGCATAGTGGTCACCCCGAGTTAAGTAATAATGCAAGTCAATCGTGAACAAACTGAGTATCTTTGAAACCCCTTTTAATTTTGATGACATATTTCCACTTTATAGAGTACATCGTCGTCCCGATAGCTTCTGAAATATAGCTAGGGATAAAACTTCCTGAGGTGTTCTATGTTCCAGGAGTTCCCGACTTCTGTGCCATCCATCTGAGTGAGGCGACATGATCCGGGCCGAGTGACTTCTGCTACTATGAAGGGTCCTTCCCATAAGGGCGATAACTTGTGCCGTCCCTCCCCCGTTAGAATTCGGCGGAGGACAAGATCTCCTACTAAGAAGGATCGTTGTCGCACAGCCTTGTCGTGATAGCGCCTTAGAGTCTACTGGTACCGTGCTGATTGGATTACCGCATTCAGCCGTTCTTCTTCAAGTACATCAATGTCCTCCAGCCTGGTGGCCTCGACTTCTGCTATGTTTTCGAAGATCAACCTTGGCGCCCCAAACTTGAGATCGACGGGTAGCACTGCCTCCGACCCATAGACCATGAAGAAAGGAGTGTTTCCATGCAGGGCTCGGCTAGGTTGGGTTCTTAGGCTCCAAACGACATAGGGCAATTCCCTTATCCACTTTCCTGCAAACTTTTCATTTTTATCGAAGACCTTTTTCCTGAGTGCCTCTAGTATCATCCCGTTGGCTCGCTCAACCTGCCCGTTGGCTCTTGGATGTGCTACAGATGCATACTTGATCTGAATGCTCTTTTGCTCGCAGAAGTCGAAGAACTCTGAACTTGTGAAGTTGGATCCTAAGTCAGTTATGATGTTGTTTGGTATCCCGAATCTGAATATTATGTCTTGTATTAATTCCACAGCCTTAGCAGAGGTTAAAGAAGCAATGGGCTTGAACTCTATCCATTTAGTGAATTTGTCAATTGCTACCAATACATGAGTGTATCCCCCTTGAGCTTTCTTGAAAGGTCCAATCATATCCAGTCCCCAGCATGCGAAAGGCCAAGTTACTGGTATGGTCTGTAGTTGCTGTGCTGGCAGATGTTGTTGCTTTGACAAGTATTGGCAAGCTTCGCATCTCTGAACTAACTCGGCTGCATCGCTCTTTGCTGTTGGCCAATAGAATCCTGACCTGAAGACCTTCCCGACTAGTGTTCTGGAGGCTGCATGTATTCCACATTGCCCAGCATGGACCTCCTCCAGAAGTTGCTCCCCAGTGGATGGGAGAATGCACTTCATGAGGACGCCTGATGCACCCCTTCTGTACAATGTCTCCCCAATGAGTGTATAGTGAGCCGACTGTCTGGCGATGCGCTCTGCCGAGTTCTCGTCGTCTGGTTCTTCTTCATTTTTTATATACTTGATGATCGGCCTTCTCCAGTCATCAGAGTCTGACTCGGGTTGATCTATAATGTTGCACTCTTCTGTTTGATCCATTGAGATACTCGGCTGTGGTATTTCTTGCACAAAGACTCCGGGTGGGGCCTGAGTTCGACTGTATCCTAGCTTGGATAGTACATCGGCTGCTGTGTTCCGATCTCTTTCTACATGATGAAATTCCAGACCCTCAAATTTGTCTTCCAACTTTCGGACGGCAGTGCAGTATTTTCCCATTGAATCGCTTGAACAATCCCACTCTTTGTTTATCTGGCTAATGACTACCAGAGAGTCTCCGTATACCATCAATCTCTTGATGCCCAATGATATGGCGATGTTCAATACATGGATCAGAGCTTCATACTCGGCTGCATTGTTGGAGGCCGGAAATAACAACTGGAGGGCGTATTTGAGGTGCTCGCCTCGAGGTGCTGTGAAGAGAATTCCTGCTCCTGCTCCCTGTAGCTTCAGCGAGCCATCGAAATACATTCGCCATACTTCTGCAGTCTCTGGGTTATCTGGTACTTGCTGTTCAGTCCACTCTGATATGAAATCGACCAGTGCTTGAGTTTTGATGGCAGTGCGGGGTCGGAACTCGATGTCATGAGATCCCAGCTCACAAGCCCACTTGGCTATTCGGCCAATGGCTTCCTTGTTGTGAAGAATATCCCCTATTGGAAAACCAGTGACTACTATGACTTTGTGGTCATCAAAGTAGTGACGCAGCTTGCGGGCAGTTAGAAGTACTGCGTATAATAGCTTCTGAACTTGAGGATACTTTTTCTTTGAGGGGCCTAGAACTTCACTGATGAAGTAAACAGGATGTTGTACTGGATAGGCATGTCCTTCTTCTACTCGCTCGACTACCAACGCGGTGCTTACCACGTGAGTCGTGCAAGAGATATACAGTAGCAAATCTTCAGCTGGTTGAGTTGACGTAGCTCGTCGGGGTGGCTTCAGTACTGGTGGTGTTGTCAAGAATTTCTTCAGTGCATCTAGAGCTTCCTGTGCTTCTGAAGTCCACTGAAACTTATCCACCTTCTTGAGTAGCTTGTAAAATGGCAAACCTTTTTCCCCCAACCTGGATATAAATCTGCTCAGAGCTGCCATACATCCAGTAAGTCGCTGAACTTTCTTTTGTGATCGAGGTGCTTCCATCTTCATGATAGCTTCAATCTTATCCAGATTAGCCTCAATTCCTCGGTGGCTGACGATAAACCCGAGCAACTTTCCTGCTGGTACCCCGAAAACACATTTTTCGGGATTAAGCTTCCATCTATATCGTCTCAGACTGTTGAAAACCAGCTATAAGTCTTCGATGAAGTTTTCTGAATTCTTCGTTTTGATTACCACATCATCTACGTAGGCCTCCACACGCTTGCCCCAGTGATCGGCTAAGCACGTTTGGATGGCCCTCTGATAAGTAGCTCCAGCGTTTTTGAGGCCGAACGACATGGAGGTATAACAGAAAGCACCAAACGGAGTGATGAATGCTGTTTTTTCCTCATCTTCCTTCGCCAAACTAATCTGATGATATCCGGAATAGCAATCCAAGAAAGACAGCACAGAACATCCAGCGGTGGAGTCCACCACCTGATCTATCCTTGGGAGCCCGAAGGGATCCTTCGGACAGTGTTTGTTGAGATCAGTATAGTCGACGCACATGCACCAATCCACTTTATTTTTTTTGAGTACAAGAACAGGGTTGGCTAACCACTCGGGGTGTAACACCTCCCTAATAAATCCAGCCGCGACCAAGCGAGCTAACTCGGCGCGAATGGCCTCTCTCTTGTCGGGCGTGAAACGACGTAGTTTTTGCCGAATCAGCCTTGCCTGGGGATAGACCTTCAGTTTGTGCTCGGCCAGTTCTCTTGGGACTCCCGGCATATCCGCAGGTTGCCACGCGAATACATCTCGGTTATCTTGCAGAAACTGGACGAGCACGCTTTCCTATTTGTCGTCCAAGCTAGAGCTGATGATGGCAGTCTTGCGTTCATCAGCGAACCCCAGGTTGATCCCCTTGGTTTCTTTAGTCGGCCGCATAGAGGTCGCGGCCTGAGCTTCATTTGCCGGTACTGCAAGGTCCTCCTCAGGCTTAGAGTTCGCCAGTGTTGAAGGAACCGCCGACGGCTTGGTGGTGAGGGCTACTTGGATGGCCACTCGGAAACACTCAGCGGCGCCTTGGAAGTCGGCGTGCACAGTTATGATTCCTTGCGGTCCTGGCATCTTCAGTATCATGTACGTGTAATGGGGGATGGCCATGAATTTGGCCAGTCCCGGCCTTCCGATGATGGCGTTGTACCCGCAGTTGAAGTTCGCTACTTCAAACCTCAGGAACTCAGTTCTGTAGTTCTCCGGAGTTCCGAAGGTGACAGGCATGTAGATGTGGCCCAGCGGGTATTCTCCTTCCGTCGGAACGATGCCGAAGAAAGGAGTGTCCGACTCGTGGAGCTCTTTGAGATGAACTCCCAAGCCTTGGAGTGTCCGGGGGAAGGTGACGTTGATGCTGCTCCCCCCGTCCACTAGCACCTTCTTCACCCGGCTCTCTCGGATCACCGGATCGACGAGGAGCGGGTATTTGCCTGGATGGTCAAAGTTGAGCCATTGATCCTCCCGAGTGAAAGTGATCGGGTGCTCCGACCACCGGTATGGGGCGGGAGGACCGGTGGTCGCCACCAGTATCTGGCGGTCGTTGAGCTTTTGTTGCCTTTTGTTCTCCTGCGACCCATGTCCGCCGAAAATGACATTGACCTCCCTATCAACGCGCGGGAAGGCTCCTCCTCCTCCCTCCTCCTGCTGATGAGGTTGTCGTGGTTCATCTGGTCCTCCCCTCGGCGGAGGAGGAGGTAGAGGTTGGAAGGGTCGACCGTGCCCGACGGAGTGCTTGAAGTCCCGGCAGTTACGAAGAGTGTGGCGCATGTCCTTGTGGTACGGGCACTGGGCGTCGAGGATGTCGTCCAGCGTGTGCTCGCCCGCACGGGGTCCTCCTCTGGCGCGAGAGGCAGGTGGTCCGGCGGCGTGCACTTCTTCGCGAGGCCTCTTCTCCCAGCGTTTGTCGGGTTGCTGGTTCGCGTCGCGTCATGGTGCTACCGGTGCGGGCTTTGCTCCTCCGATGAGGTCCTGAGCTCGCTCGTCGGCGGTGATGTAGAGATCGGCTTCCCGGAACAGCTCCTCGGAAGTAGTCGGCGCCTTCTGTAGCATGGCTCAGACGAAAGCCGAGTCATTGGATCCTCTGTAGAAGTCCTCGATCACGGCTGCCTCCGTGACCTCGGGGATACGATTTCTCATGGTCTGGAACCTTTTGAGGTACGACCGAAGAGTTTAGTCCCCCCGGCGCTTGATGGATTTGAGGTCCCATGGTTGCGCCGGTTTGTCGGAGAGGGACTGGAAATTGGCGGTGAAGCGTCGACTGAAGTCGCCCCAGTCGTCGATGCAGTGTCGGGGTAGATGTCGCAGCCATTGCAGTGCGTCTTGCCCAAGGACAATGGGTAGATACGCGGTCATCACGTCTTCGGACGCCCCTGCAGCTCGAGCAGAGGTGGTGTAGACGGCTAGCCAACCCCCTGGATCCTGCTTAGGTTCATATTTGTCGACATTGGATACCTTGAAGTTGGGAGGCCATTGGATGGCCCTAAGGCGCGGAGTAAGAGCAGACACTCCGCAGGTGTCCTCCTGTCGTCGGGGATGATGCCTGTCCCGGGGAGGGGAGTAGTTGTGGTTCCTCGACCGTCCCCGGGTAGTACCGCCAGTTGAGGCTGTTGCCGACTCAGTTCTGGTGGCCTGGCTCCGAGCTGGGATGCCATGATCCCTGTCGTACTCCTCCCGGTGGCGGATCTCGTTCTCATGCCGCCGTTTACGCGAAGCATTGATGGAGCTTCGCGCGTCTCGGTGACTGTTGATGGCGTGTCGTAGATCGTTCGGCGGGTGAGCGAGCGGCAGAAGATGGTTGGCTGCCTGGGTGAACAGTCGTCGGTAGCCCTCGGTGTCGGGAGTCCGAGGGAGTCCATCAGCTATCCGAGCTAATACTCCTCCGACTTCGCTCGGTGTGTTCATGGCTCGGGCAAAGTCGGGGTTCAGGTTGCGCCCAAAGAACGGATTCTCCCGACGTTGCCTTGCATCTTGCTCGGCTTGTTCCTGAGCCCTGCGGCGATCACGTCGTCGGGAGTTCCTTCGTTCTCTGAAGACGCGTTCTTCCGGAGTTTCTCCTATCTCCGAGACCTCGTCTCGTGAGACGGGTTGCTCCGGATCCCGTTCTCCGGCCGCGTGATGTCGTCGAATGTTCCTGCGCCGGTTCCTCCGTCGGTGGGATTCTCGTTGAGGTGGTTCTTCTCCGGGTGCGGTCGGCTCGTCGTCGAAGACGGTAGGCGACTCCACTCTCCCGATGAAGAGGACGTCGGGGTAGAATGGTGCTACTGTCGTGGCGACCTTCTTTCCGTTCTCCTTTGAGGGCGGAGATACGGAAAGAACAACTTGCTTCCCCTTGGTCTCCTTCTTCCTCGCGATTTGTGTCCATTCTTTTGTCAGGGAAGTTGACAGTGGAGTTCTCCGGGTCAGCGGGCCCTCGGCCCCCGACTTTCCGGAGACGATCTTTTTCCGGAGAGCTGGAGGTTGCGCCTCTTCGGCATTTTCGGAGTTCGTTGGAGGAGACTTCTTTTCCGGCGGATCCGCGATGCGGTGTAGAGTTCCCTCTTCATCCGCCACGGATGAGATTGTTCTGAAGCAGAATATGGATCCGCGACGCAGGGTGATCTTGCTGTAGAAGGTGACGGCCATTGAGCTAGCTTGGATCGTCGACACACCCCCTACCTGGCGCGCCAGCTGTCGGTGTTTTGGGTCCGACCGCACACCTGGGGTTGCCCCTCAAGGTGTTTTTAGGAGTAGGACGGTGTCGACAACTGTAGCAAAATGGTTCGTGCCGATTGCACGAGGGACAGTGACAAGGTTTACAGGTTCGGGCCGCTTAGAGATGCGTAACACCCTACGTCCTGGTGAGTATGCTTGGTGGACAAGATTACAAGAGAGCTCTCTGAACTGGAGAATGCAGAGAGTTGATGTGGGTGGCTAAGTAATAGGGTCGATCCATCTGAAGGGGTGCCCCCTAGGCCTTATATATTCGACCGTGGGGCAATACATGTGGATATGATAACAACGTGTAGCTAAAAGATAGTGAACTGTTTGAGTTTATCTCCCTGTAGTTCTGCCGACTTATCCTCGCATGGCTCCGTTGCATGGGGGCTCCAGCGCGGGAAAGTCAGATCTCTGTTGTGGTCGCTCGCTCGACGTTGTGGGTCGTCCGGGTTTGCACCAATCCGGCCTCATGTCGATCTGCTTTGCTGGTTGTCTCTCCCCAGGCCCACGAAAGAATGACCTTATGATTTATTGGGCCCTTGGGCCTTTCGTGAGGTCTTTTACTCTTTTAGTGGACCCGGGGGATATCTATCCCCCACAATCACCTCTCATGAATTCAGCACGCTTGTCTCTGGGCATCTGAGGCATCTGAGGCTGAGGTGGGGGCTGTTGCTGCTGCTGCATAACGGCCAGGGTCTGACCAATAGCTTGGACTGCCTGAGTCTACACCAGGAACATCTGCTCTATTGTCATCGGGGGCGGTGGTGGCAACTGCTACTGAGGTGCCTCATCTTGCAATGCTGGCTACTCCTGCTGAGCACGCCTTCCTCCTCTGCGCCTGTTGTCTGACATCTGCAGAATGCAATCACACATCAGAACTGATCTTGCAAATCTTGCAGCATAAGAAAAGAGTATAGAATTCTTCCACAATATTGAACCGATGAGCATGTTCACCGACTCTCAACACAGGCAAGCACAACTTCCTAGATAAAGAGGTAAGTAGAATTAAAAGGGCTTCCCAACTAGATAACTAGTTTTATTAACATTAACAGGTAAACCGAAGTGCAGAGGGTACCCACACTCTGGCGACAGTCATTACAAAGATCTAAATCCATCATAGTCCATCATGACAAACATAAAAACACAGGATAAGCAAACTGCCTTGTCTAACTAAAACTAACTGAGAGTAAGACTAAGGCTGAGACTAATATTTCTATTTTAAACATTAATTACAATATCCGACGCTAACGATCTATGGTTCTAAATTTATCCTGGTCCTGCAGTCGGCGTTGCCATAAGCATGGTACCCATGCTGAGGTGAGCGGTACGGGTGCTGAGTCCCGACGGGGGCGGGGGAACCATCCTCTAGGTGACGGTGCTCCGCGCGCTCAGCCCGCAACTGGGCGATCTCAGCACGAGCCCTACTCAGCTCATCTAAAGCATGGTCTAGCTCTGTGTTTAGCACGACGGCTAGGTTGACTGTGCTGCTCAACCTAGGATTGTCCTCACCAACAGGTGAGACAACCACGCCTCCTGTGCTGCCAGATAGACGACGGGGGTAATACTTCAGGTCAAGACCATCGGTCACCCCACCGAACACTGAGCAGTAGTGTGAAAGCGCACGCTGTGCGACATCTTGCATGGTCGCTTCAGCTGAGTCCCGCTCAGAGATAGAGTAATGCTCCGAGCAGACCTCCGCACCCCGGAGACTGTTCTCTGGACGGCGCACCAAACAAGTCGCCTCCTAGCGGTCCGGGTAAACCACGCAACTATGCTGGAAGACCACACAACGATACTCAATAGACCAGGTACGCCGATCAAGTGCCTGGCGCAGCAAGGTGTCGAGCGTATCTTGGAAGTGACACCCACGAGCGGCGTCACGAGTGATGGGTCAAGCAACCCATCCTTTCGGCTCCTGCTCCTCTAAAAGGTCGGTGCTGTGGCTGGAGCTACTGTCGTCACCTCCGTCGTTGGGGTCTCCTCCAGTAGCTACTCCAGCGACCAGGACTCCTAGTGGTGGTGCAGGGGGCGCCTCCAGAGGGGGCACAGGAGAGCAGCTCCTCACAGATCTACCTCCTACTGAGGTGAGGAAGAAGAGCCCTGCTGCTCCAACTCCTGTCACCGATGCTCCTGCTCCTTGTGCAGGCAGGGGTGCAGCCTCTCCAAATGGCTAGACTGACCAGTCACCGGACGGCGAAGCGGACGCTCCGCGACACGAGAAGGCAAGAAAGGAATGACTGACTTTCGTGCGGTGTGTCTAAGACGAACCATCTACAAAAGACACCGTAAGCATAAGAGTGAGAACAGAGCTAATATGACCGACAAGTAGACCATAAAAAATGGGAATTAGAATAAAACAAAATTTTCAGCAAGGTATAATATATATAATAGAACATAGATTTGGTCAATATGACCAACTTTTGAAGGGATACCAAAGTCAAGGTGATAATAGGGGTCTATAGTCCTTAAAACGACCATTCTACTCTAGGTTAGCGGTCCTACAATCAGCACAGCTTTGATACCACCTATGTCACACCCGGTTTTAGGAGGCAAACCGAATGCGAACCATGTACGTGCCAGGATCAGCAATTCACGTACACAACAGTTACATAACCAGACATCATCACACAATGCTCGAATAATAACATAAAAGATAGTAATAGTTGATTACATTATGATGTCCGAGACATCCACATAGTCTTTAACAATAATCAAAGTGCGGAAAAGAAACATAGATAAACACGGCCTTCTCAGGCAGCCGACTGGGGGTTTGCCGCTAACACACGCCTAGAACTCATCGTACTCTTGGAACTCCTGGAAGTCTTCCTCCATGACTTCATCTTCTCCTGAGCAGTGGTTGCAACGTGGACAGCCTGGGGGGTTTGGTGTGTAAAGCAAGGGTGAGTACACATCAACATAGTCAACAGTTGTCTCGTTTGGCTGTAGTGGACTAGCTTTATGTGGGGTTAAGTCAAGCAGTTGCTTTTAGTTTGTCAGGTTATTATTACTAGGAGAGAGCCAAGTTTTAGCATTAACCCAAGTAGTTAACCCAAAAGTACCCCTTCCAAACGGAAAGAATACCAGAAAACATTACCATAATCATAATCAAAACCATCATCCTCATGGTCACCTCTAAACCAAACATCTCTGATCAATGGAGCTCCTTTGGCCGCTCATAACCACAAGCACGGCTGATATATCGGTTTTATAACACTCTGCAGAGGTTGCGCACTTTACCCACAAGCCATGATTCCCTTTTGCCTCGGGCTGATCAAACCCTTAAACACTACCAAGGTGAATAGACAAGGTTTCACTACGTAGCCTTTACAAAGATTCCCTGAGGTTGTAGCCGTCCATTAGGTTTCCTAAATGTACCACACTCCTTCCCAAGGGGCAATCCACCCTCAGCAGAGCGAGCCGCATACACCGAGCCCCATTAACGGCACGACGGCGAAGCGAACTACACCTCAGTTTCTCTAATTATTCAGTTAAGGGCGTCCCAATCCACCCTCATGGTTGCACTGTTTTCTCGGACGGTCATCCAACGAACCAGTCCTTATGGAGAGGCACTCGAGAAACAGCTCGAGTCCCCTTAAATGCCACAAGTATATCATCATAATCAAAAGGGAAAACAACGTATGATAAATAATCTCATCATGTTCATTGATTAGTGTGAAGCACTAGCATAAAGCAAAACTAAAATAACCCAACCCAAATAGGTAAACAAGGACATGATAAACAAAAGCTAGTCAATCCTTAGGTATAAATTGTGTAAATGCGGGGAGTGAAATATAAAATGAGTAGGACATAGATGGGTCAAGGGACACTTGCCTTTACCAACCAGCTGCTGCTCAGGGTCTTCACCTGCAACTCCTTCGGACTCCGCCAACTGACCGTTATCTATACGAGTTCAAACATACATTCCACAAATTCAATATAAAAGGAACAATACACTAGACAATCAAATACAATAAGTAAGCAGACGCTCGGCGCAGGGCTCGCACCTACGACTAAGCGAGAAATAGAAAGCAACGGTCGAGGCTAGGGTTGAAGAGCGACCACGTCAAGCGATTATAGAATAAAGTACTCGTCTAAACATAATCATATTAATTTGACAGTCATCTTATGCATAGAATAAAGTTATGATACGTGTTTAATTATTATAAACCACTCAAGGTAAATTTAAAAGGATTGTCATGCGGCGAAACGCACGACGGCACACGCGAACTAACCCGAAAATAAAATGAGTCGTCGCGCGGCGAAGTGCACGACACAACACTTAGACTGAACTAAAATAAGACGAATCGTCGCGCAACGAAGCGCACAATGAAACACTTGAATTAATTATGAAAATAACGTCAAGCGTCGCGCGAGGAAGCGCATGACATCATACGTCACTTAAATTGAATTTAAACCGAAACGTCACGCGGCTAGACGCGCGACGCCACACATTAAATAATCCGAATTTAAAACGAATCGTCGTGCGACGAAGCAAGCAACTCGGCACATTAATAAATCTGAAATTAAAATAAATCATCGCGTGACGAAGCGCGCGACACAACACGTTAATCAATCTGAATTTAAAATAAATCATCGTGCGACGAAGCGCGCGACGCAGCATGTTAACTAAACTAAATTCAAAACTAATTAAATTGAAATTTGATCACCACGCACGGGGGGCCTGGGAGCCACGCCGCGAGGGGCCGGGACGGCCACGCGCCAGGGCCGGGACGCCACACCGCCGGGGGCCAGGGCGGCCATGCCGTGACGGGCTAGGGGAGCCACACCCGAGGGGGGCTGGGGAGCCGCGCCCAAGGGGGCCGGGACGACCACGGCCGAGGGGGCCAGGGAGCCGCGCCGCGAGGGGCCAGGACGGCCATGCGCGAGGGCCAGGATGGCCGCGCCGGGGGGCCAGGGGGCCGTGCCTGAGGGGGCCGCGACGACCGCGCGCGAGGGTCAAGGAGCCGTGCCGCCGGGACGCGCGCGGGTGGAGGGGGGAGAGCAGGGACGTGCGCAGGGAAGGGGAAAGGGGAGGAAGAGGGAGAGAGAGAGGGGGAGGGGGAGGCTCACCTTGGGATCCAAAATCCGGCGATAACCGTCACCGGATCACACCTAGGGCACGAGGTGGGAGAGAGGTGGAAGAGAGGGAGTTGTTGCGCGGGAAAATTAGATGAGAGAGAGATAGAGAGGGGGGCGCATGGGGAGGTGGGGCACCAGGGGCGTGTGGGGCGCGCTAGGCCGGGCCGGGCTGGGTCGGGTCGGGTCGGGCTGGGTCACGGGCCGGGACTGAAGCCCACAACACACACGACCACTGATCGGAATCCAATTGTGAATCAAAATCCGAAACGAGGCGAGACAGACGCGCGATTAAACACAACATTAGACAAATGAAATATGCTTCAGCATGATGCAACACCCATTTCAACTTAGGTTTTTGTTTACACGCGATACATACACCAATCGTTATACTGCTTTGAAAATGGGAAGAAGGAGCGAAACAGGAAGAGAAAAGAGAGTAATGCCTGAATTTGGTGAGTATGGAAGAAGAAAAAAATCTACCCCCAAATTCAGGGCGTTACAGGTTAGTTCAATTGGTGGTAGAACCCAAACAGATAGATTTTGCTCTAGTGCAAAAGTTCAAATAAGGGGGATAGAGTTCCCCATTGATTTAATAGTTTTGGGTAACCAGGATGCGACTATAGATGTCATCCTAGGGATGAATTGGCTAACCTAATACCAAGCCAGTCTTAGTTGTGACAAGAGAACGGTGAAGTTAGTGTCCTTATCAGGAGAAGAAGTGTTAGTGGAGTTGGTCTTGTCTAGACCAAGGAAAGGAAGCTGTCACCAAGTCACCGCCCATATTGAGGAGATTGAACCATCAAAAGCTATCAACATAGTATCAGAATTTCCAAATGTGTTTCCCGTGGAGTTACCATGCATGCCACCTGAAAGGAAAGTTGAATTTGTCATAGAGCTTATACCTGGCATCGCCCCTATTTCCAAGAGAGCCTATCGAGTGTCTGGACCAGAACTGGTGGAACTTAAGAAGCAGATTGATGAATTGTTAGAGAAAGGCTACATCCGACCAAGTACCTCGTCTTGGGCAGCCCCAGTGCTATTTGTGGAGAAGAAGGATGGAACAAAGAGGATGTGCATTGACTACAGATCCTTGAAGTGTATATCAAGAACAAGTACCCCCTGCCCAGAATTGAAGACTTATTCGACCAGTTGAGAGGAGCCAGTGTGTTCTCAAAGATAGATCTGAGGTTAGGTTACCATCAGCTCATAATCCGACCTTCGGATATACCGAAGAAAGCCTTTATCACCAAGTATGGGTTATATGAGTTCACTGTCATGTCATTCGGTTTGACGAATGCGCCAGCTTATTTCATGTACTTGATGAACAGTGTGTTCATGGACTACCTCGACAAGTTCGTAGTGGTGTTCATTGATGATATCCTTGTATATTCCCAGAATGAGCAAGAGCATGAAGAGCACTTGAGGGAAGTACTGCAGATGCTACGAGATTGCCAGTTGTATGCCAAGCTTAGCAAGTGCGAGTTCTGGATCAATGAAGTCCTGTTCTTGGGTCACGTCATAAACCAAGAGGGATTGGCTATGGATCTGAAGAAGGTAGCAGCTATTCTGGACTGGAAAGCACCAAAAGACGCCCGAGGAATCAAGAGTTTCATTGGAATGGTCGATTATTATCGGCGTTACATTGAAGGTTTCTCCAAAATTGCCAGACCAATGACAACATTGTTGGCAAAGAAGGTTGAGTTCAAGTGGACCCTAGCATGCCAAAAGTCCTTTGAGACATTGAAAGAGAAGTTGACAACATCACCAGTATTAATTCTGCCAGATGTGCACAAGTCATTCTCAGTATATTGTGATGCTTCGTACACCTGACTGGGATGTGTGTTAATGCAAGAAGGGAGAGTAGTGGCATACTCGTCCCGACAGTTGAAGATTCATGAGAAGAATTATCCTACTCATGATCTGGAGTTAGCAGCCGTGGTTCATGCATTGAAGACCTGGAGGCATTATTTGTATGGGCAGAAGTGCAATATCTACACGAAGCACAAGAGTCTCAAGACATATTCACTCAGTCAGAGCTGAACATGAGGCAGCGAAGATGGCTAGAGTTGATCAAAGACTATGAGCTGGAGATTCATTATCACCCAAGCAAAGCAAATGTGGTTGCAGATGCTCTAAGCAGAAAGAGTCAAGTCAATATGTTGGCGCTCACCCCATGCCGTATGAGCTAGCAAAGGAATTCGATAGATAGAGTCTCAGATTTTTGAACAACACTCAAGGAGTGACAATTGAGTTGGAACCCACTCTAAAGCAAGATATCAGGAAGGGACAGAAAGATGATGAGAAGATCAATGAGATCCGGCAGCTAATCATAGATGGAAAAGGCAAGGATTTCCGTGAAGATGTAGAAGGAGTGGTATGGTTCAAGGATAGATTGTGTGTTCCCGACATCAAATTGATCCGGGAACTGATTCTCAAGGAAGCTCATGAGACAACATACTCTATACACCCTGGTAGCGAGAAGATGTACCAAGACCTAAAGAAAAGATTCTGGTGGTACAGTATGAAAAGGGAGATAGCAGAGTATGTGGCTGTATGCGACAGTTGTCAGAGGATTAAGGCAGAACATCAGAGGCCCGCAGGTTTGTTGCAGCCACCAATAGAAATGGGATGAGATCAAAATGGACTTTATAGTTGGTTTGCCTCACACTTGTACTGGCTATAACTCTATCTGGGTAGTAGTGGACCGTTTGACAAAGGCGGCCCATTTCATACTAGTCAAGACCACCTACAACAGTGCAGTGTTGGCCGAACTATACATGCCTCAGATTGTGTGCTTGCATGGCATTCCAAAGAAGATAATATGAGATAGAGGCACTCAGTTCACCTCTCATTTTTTGCAGCAGTTGCATGAAGCATTGGGCACACACTTGAAGTTTAGTTCAGCTTACCACCCGTAGATAGATGGTCAGACTGAGAGAACCAACCAGATTCTTGAAGACATGTTGAGGGCTTGTGTTTTGCAAGACAAGATAGGTTGGGACAAGAGACTACCGTATGCAGAATTCTCCTACAACAATAGCTACCAAGCCAGCCTAAAGATGTCACCATTCGAAGCACTTTATGGGAGAAATTGCAGATGTTCGGTCTAGATATTTTGCTTGAAGCCGAAGAGAACATCAGAATGGTCCGAGAGAATCTAAAGACAGCGCAGTCCAGATAGCGAAGCTATGCTGACACCCGAAGAGGAAAACTGAGTTTCGAAGTGGGAGATTATGTCTACTTGAAGGTGTCACCGATTAGAGGAATCAAAAGATTTGGAGTCAAAGGCAAGCTAGCACCTCGATACATCGGACCGTACTAGATTCAAGCCAGACGTGGAGAAGTGGCATATCAGCTCAGCTTACCAGAGAGTCTGTCAGCTGTGCACTATGTGTTCCATGTGTCCTAGCTGAAGAAATGCTTGAGAGTGCTAGAAGAGTAGTTGCCAACGGAGGACCTTGAAGTTCAAGAGGATCTGACATATATTGAGAAGCCAACTCAGATCCTGGAGACAGCAGATCGAGTCACTCGGAGAAGCACCATCAGGATGTACAAAGCTGTAACACCCCTGGTGTTACCCAAAGCCCTGGCCAAAGAAGCACATTATGTCCTACTCAAACTTTGTGCTAAAATGGAGAGTGAGGGCACTAAAAGTTTTATAATCATGGTTAAGATAAGCATTATCCACAACAAGAAAGAAATTCTATCCTTCATACAATGTTCACCCACAAACAAGACTCTAAAGCCCTAATTCCTTCTTAAGCCCTTAAACCCTAACCATGGGATTCAAAGGGTAAGGATGGGCAAATAATCAAAACATAAAAGGGACCTTTACTAAAGATGAAGAGCTTTAGTAAAGCTACAAAATTTAGTAAGAAAAAGATTGCAAAAAGGCCCAACAAAAACCTCAAATTAGTTCACCAAGTGGAAAGCACACTTGAGCCTTTAAAAATCTCTCTAAGTCCCAAAAAACCACCCTAGACCAAAGATCAAAGGTGTTCACCTTTGTGCTGGAGCCAAAACCCCTTGGTCCAAATATCAAAAAGTGGCCAAATTACCTAAGGCACACACTGGAAAATTTTGAACCGAAGCCAAGACCATTTGACAAGGTTTGATATCAGTTTTGTCTCGGATTGAACAGTGCCGACAGACCCAACTTGGCGCCCGCATATCTCCCAAGCTAGGGCATATCTCCCATTGGAACTCACACATAGTAGCTAGCCCTAGGTGCCAGGAAGAGATTTGCACAAGACCCTTGGCAAGATTCGCACGTTTGTAATCCCTGCAAGCGGTTGAACAGAAGCAGAAACAAACACCCACGTGTTCGATGCGTTCTGGCACGCCAGAGCACGCCCTCGGCGCTCCGCCCACGCATGCAGCCCCACGCCGTGCCAACCTCGCATCCACGCCCGCGCCCGCACCTATAAAAGCCATCCCGGCCTCGACCGTACACCCCCGCGCGCCACTGACCCAACCCGAGCTCGAGTTCACCGGAGTTTGCCCCGTGAGCAAGGTGCCAGCGGCTGCGCAAGCCACGGCCACCGTAGACCGGCCAACCTAGCCATTCCACGCCCCATCCGACCCTCGGGATAACCTCTACGGACCTCGGTGAAGCTTCCAGAGCCGGGGATTGAACTCTACCTCACCGGAGACACCGGATTGACGTCGCCGGACTTCACCCGACCGCTAGCGCATGTAGACCGAGCTCCACGGTGAGCCTTTCTTCGATTCCTTGCACTGGTAGCATCCTTAGCACCCTGTGAAGCTTCCTGTGCCATTGGATTGAATGATACCTCTGTGAATAGGCCGGAGCATACGCCGCCGACGAGCCCGACCGCCTGCGCACGTGGCCCGACCGATTCCGGCCATCACCGTCGACGAGCCGCACCTCGACGTGACCGCCAGGACCTCCCGGAGCTAACCCCGCCCTTCGCCGGACCTACCTCACCGCCGGTAAGCCGCGCCACCCTGTTTATTCCCTGTGGTTACTGTTTCATAGGGGGAGGGAGCTCAGGGTAAAAGAAGAAGAAGCCGGGTTTTTTTGAATAGTCAGTGACTCATGTGAATAGTCCCGCAGGGGCATAGTTTAGAGACTTAGTTTAGGGAAAGCCCAGGGGTCTCGGTGTAAGCTGGTTTTTCATAAAACCTTTTAAACATTATTCATTTAAATGTAGACAGAGCTTGCAAAACTCATAACTTCAGTTTTATCCAATCGAATTTAGTCAAACTAATTTTGCTAGGTTCTGAATAATATGAACTACTTAGGAAAAATACCAAACACCCTAAGTACTGCAAAAAATTTTAAAGTTTTGATTTAAATAGTAAACTGACCAAAAGCTAAATAAAGAAGGGAAAAATAGCTACACTTTTAGACTAGGGTTAAGAAAATTAGAGAGGTACTAAACCACTATCTAGCCTGTTTAAAAATAATAAACCCCTCAGTACACCAGATTTGAGAAGGGTTTACCATTTAAACTTACTTTGACTAAAAGTTAAAGAAAATAGAAAAGGGAGTTTAAAATAAGAACTAGGGGGCAACCACATTTTTGCTAGCTTACTTTATTAACATAGTTCACTGGAAACTTTTGTTAAGTCCTCTGTTAGTACAAAAGAAATGCACCACATTTTATTGCATAAAAACAATGAAAACTTAGAAAAACCGTAGAAAAATAACCTAAGGAGAACCCACCCCAATCCTTGGGATAACTAATAATATGCTGATATAAATCTAGGAAAAATATAAGTTCTGTTGTTTGACATTTTCAAATAACAAGTTAGTTATAAGTACCTTTTTGGCATTAAACTTTAGAAAATCACAACTAAATATTCAGTGGGTCTTTTTATGTGATTTTTAACAAAAAGACCTATTATCACCTAGGGATCATAGCAAAAATAAAATTTAGTCCAGAAACCTCACCTAAAGCAGAGCTATAGTGTAAAGTACCCTTTTACCCTTACTTCTGTTAATTTTGCACAAGGAGTATCTGAATTATTTTCAACCTCAAAGTTTTAGAATAAACCACAGAGGTCAATGTCTACCCACTGTAATTTTTGTAACATTTTTAGAAAATTCTAAATTGCCATGAGAATTCAAAGGCACTCAATAAGAGGCATAATAGAAAGTAAATAAGAATTTTGGGAGAGATTAGTGGGGTGCAACCTTAAATCTTCCAAGAGCCAAAACAAACCTCTAAAGGTTGACTGGAATTTTAAGTTTATTCAAGACCCTAAAACGAATGTATAAACCCTTAAGGCAAACAAAGGAAAACCTAGTGTACCACTATTTTAGTACTGTTTTACTATACTTAGTATTTACAAAATGCCATATCATTAATATGCATATATCTTATTCATTTCATTCGATAGACTGTAATCTCGCTGATGAAGAGTACATCCTCGTTCCGGAGCAAGGAGTTGCTCAGGAGGTAGTCCTAGCGCCAGCACCAGAGCCTGCCATCGAGGATCTGCCTGCCCCAGCATTGGAAGGCAAGCCCCGGTTTTATGCATAACCTATTCTATATGCTATTTTACTGCACTTAATATTTGTAGGCTTGTATTGTGCACTTAAGTGTAGGAGTTACCTAAAACCCTAGTTGCATTAACTCAGGATTCCTTTTGAGATGGATACTAGTATGCTAGGTCGAGTAGTTGCTTTACTAATTAGGGATCTCGGTAGAAGTCGAGTGATTTTTCTAGCACTCGTGCGAGGTCAGGAATTGGTTGTATCCATTTTTATACCAGAATGATGATGGTCTATGGACAACGATCCATGGGGATGCGTTGTCTACGAGGTGGAAATTGGAATAAGGATTAAGGTGTGGTATCGTGTGTCAAGCGTTTGAACGTACTAAGCACATGCCGAGAAATATGGTAAATTGGTAAGCCTAGTACCTGAGTGAACCTGCCCGCAGACTTTGCCCCTCACGCGACCTGAGACATGGTCTCCCATTCCGGTTATGGTGGGTACAAGTGCGGTCACTGCACGACGACAGTCGGGGTCAGTGAGGCATTGTACGCCAAGGCGGTGAGCCCTGATTTGTTGCCAGGGAATCGATGGGGACGGTTGATGTGTATGGGGATGGAGTGCCTCTCCACGTCGTGTGTTTAGGTTTACCTTGCAAGGTTTAAAAACTCGATTTGAATCGTCTACTTCTCGCAGCTAATGAGACTGCTTGATCCATGCTGCTACATTGAGTAACAAGTGGAAATGTGTTGATTTGGCAAAAGATGTTATTGCTAAATGATTGATACCATGTATGATTAGATAGGTACACATTTAGTCTTAAGAGAGTAACACTAAAACTTGAAAAGCTAAACTTGATTTTAGACTCAGCTAGTGCTTTTGGCAAACGAAACCCCTCAACCAAACAACGACATGTCTAGAGGTAGAGGAGTAGACTCCTCACACCGGGTAAGTCTAGCTGAGTATTAGTATACTCAGCCTTGCTTGTGGCATTATTTTTTACAGGTTCTCTAGAGGATATGGTTGCTGGAGTGACTTGGCCGTCCATCTTACCACCGGGTTGGACAGTCGAGTGGGACCCTACCTCAGAAGAGGAGGAGCATGAGGAGTGATGTGCCAGGCTTCCCCATCCCTCCGTTTATTTACCGTTAGTTATATTTCGCTGCATCCCGAACAATGATCACTACTTTATGACAATAGATCAAAATGGCATAAGTCTTTGCTATTTATGACGTTTTATAGGGGTTTATTGACTTCAGTGACGAAAAGAAAATGTTTGTCATTAAGACCAACGCAAAATCGTCATAAACCTGGAAGATGCCATATTTGTGACAAACACTCTTTCAATCTCATGACAATTAGCTAGTGTCACTGTTTCATGACAATGTTGATCGTCATAAATTCTCATGTTAATTTCTCTAAAAAGATAAATTATAGGGCTATAGGCCATACTACTAATAGTAAAATAAATCATAATGGTAATGAAACAAGTTTAAATATAAAATCATGTTTAAATAAAAATTGGTTAAAGTTGAATTTCCTCATATATTCTTAAGAAATTTGTTATACAACAATAGCTAAAATAATAATCAAACTGCAAATCATGTTTAAATAAAATTGGTTAAAGTTGAATTTCCCCATATATTCTTGAGAAATTTGTTATACAACAATAGCTAAAATAATAATCAAACTGCAAAAAATAGAAACAACTTTTTAAAAAGTTAGAGAAAACACCCAGAATAGATTCGAACTGCAAAAATAGAAATAACTTAAAAATGGAGAAAACAACCACACAACAGATTCGAACCTAGGGTTGACATAATACAGAAAGGAAAATACCAATATCCAACAAGAACGTTTGTGATTAGCAACTCCAGCTATAAATTTATTTCATATAAAGATGTCCATATTTGGGATTAGTATTTTCTGTGGTATAAATGCCTTTTGAAGTGAAAAAAATACTAAATGTGGTCAACAAAAATAGAAAATTGGCATGAGTCATATTTTGGTCCAAGGACCCTATGATAAAAATATCAAGGCATTACACAAAATTTGATATATACATCATTCATAAATGATCATATCTTTCATTAAGTTTCTTAGCATGGAGCTAGTACTTCATAGTTTAAGCAACATTTTTACCTTTTTGTTGTTTTTCTTCAAAATTGTACAATTTGTTTATCATACCAACACAAACTTATTTCGTGTAAAGTTGTCCCTTTTTGGAATTACTTACTATTTTTCTATGGTTTAAATGTCTATCAAGCAAAAAAGTTAAATAAATACCAAATGTCATAAAAATATGAAACTTGGTCTGCAGTCATATTTTGGTCATCGATGATTGATATAAAAAGATCAGAGGATTACACAAAAGTTTATTTACACGTTGTAACTTGGAAAAAATGCAAAAAAAAATGACATAGATAACAAAAAAATACAGAGCAGGTTAACAAAGCTGCAACTCCACGCGTCCACGTCAGCTTATAAATCGTCATCCGTATGATACAGCATCGACGGCTAGGAAACCACAACACGGGGTTTTTAAGTTGGTGCTCTCAGTTTTGGTGGTGTGCTCACCTATACCCTTTGTCGTGTTTTTTCTCAACTGTGCCCTTCTGTTTTATAGCACTGGAAGGGCACAGCTGAACAAAAAACACGACTAAGGGTATAGGTGAGCACACCACCAAAATTGAAGGCACCAATTTAAAAAACCACATCTTTTTCCATAGGTGCTGGTCACGCTCCTCTCTTCGCCAGATGCACCTGGAGAGTTCCAGGCGGCGTCCACGTCTGAACGAGCGCTAGGGAAGTCGCCCCTCCCACTTCAGCTTCAGCAACAACGATGGTGGGAACCTTCGGCCATCTGTGTCCCCTCCATGCGTGCCCCGGTGACAATCCTTTCCTCTCAATTTTCTAAAGGTGCAGCCATCCTCCTGTACCGCATTTTGTTTAACTCAAATCTCATATTTTTGGCTATTAGGGTTTGCTGCTCTTCGTGCTTGTATAGATTGAAGCAAGCCCTTGCTGCCCTCATGGGATCGGACCCTGGTCACATCAGTGTAGTGTTAGATAATACCTTTACCTATTAGCCCATATGAATCGCCATGGCGCCTTCTCAGCTCCCATCTACCAAATCCATAGCTGCACAAGGACGCAAGCGCATAACTCATTGTCGTCTGCCGAAGCGTTCTCTCTCAGATAGATCGCGGGATGGAAGATACAGAACCATAGGTAATCGAAAGATCAACCTTTTCTTCTCATCACTGGATCAATCCATTTGTCTTGTGTAAGATGGCACCATACACAAGCTTGCCAGTCAATTTCTGTGTGCTCACCGAGATGGAGGTTGAAAGAATATAAATAAAAGTTAGAACCCTTTTCAGCCTAAACATGTAATGGTGACTTGAACGGCTTGAGGGCCATGTGCCAAAATGTGGAATCATGTTGCAACGCTGCCACACTGGTGTATTTAAACGTGTCTATTTTTTATGGTCATGATCTTTTAGGAGTGTCATCGAGGCCAAGGAACATCCATGTTTTATTTGACAATGAACATATAATATTTTATTTAACTATTCATCTAAAACAGTAACATAGTAGTTAATTGTGGCAACTTATGTTTAAGCTTATGACATAAACTGACCATGTTATTTGGTTTTAAAAAGAACTTTGGTACATTCAGATGTAATCCATCTCCTAACTGTTTTTATACTATTTATTGGTCAGGCTCCAGCCACAACAATATCCAATTCGATTTGAAAGCATGAGTAAACATGTGCCTTCGCATTACATGAGGATTAGCATGCCTCCATCATGGTGTTAGTCTCCAGGTTTATAGAGACATTAGAACAAGCACTATTCTTCATGACATGGATCTTGCCTCAAACACAACACAACACACATTAGCACATGAGTTGCAGGAACAATATAAGTGAACGTCTGCTTTATATTTTTTGATTTCTTCTCATTTTTTTCTTGAATGCCTAAATGATCTTATTTTTTGTACCATTCTTTTCAATTTAGTTCGGTGATACTTTAAAAAATGTCCAAAAAATTAAGCAACGCACTGACATTTTAGACTATATGTGTTGGGGGCCTTCGTCTTCTGAAGGTCCTCAAAAACATGATTTAACAATGTTTCTGGAGTATAATACATGAACAGGTACTTTCGGACTCGGATCAGAACCACAATGTGAAGAAGCACAAAGAATACGAAGGTTGGCGCAGAGCCGAAGCTATGCGTAGGGGAACTTCGGCATGACAGCAGAAAAGGAAACCGACTTAAAAGGGAAAAGGCTATTTAGACCTCAATGGATTACTATAGAGTCATTAGCAAATGTAAAGGGCATGGGTGTAATTTTACATGGGCTGCGTCCCGTGCCTATAAATAGACGAACAGTGCTCCTGTACTGTTCACGCTGACTTGGCATTTGCTTTTGCGTCACGCTTGTACTCTTACCTTCTTTTGAGCCGAAGGTACATTTGTAACTTGTTATCATTTCTATTTTTTCATAATAATAAAATAGAGATGAATTGATAATAATACATAATTGTCCATGTTATCTTTTATATTTCATATGATTCTCTCTTCATTATTAAATGTTACGCTGATGAAGGTATGTCCTTCATAACCTTCGTCCGAAAATCATTATATCCCAAGGGAAATAATGCTTCGAAGGACGAAGGACTTTAACGTTTAATATTTTTTGTGTTGCCTTGTTCTTAACTCATAGCATTTGAGAACAAGTCCCCAACATTGGCGCCCACCTCCGGTGAATCCTTTTCGACCACCTTCGGCAAGCATTGACCTTTGTCATGCCACCGAAGAAAGCTTCAGCGACAGGGGTTGCCGCTCTGCAGCCGCTGGACCCAAATCAGGAGACTCTTTCTCTTCGAGAGGCCCAAAGCCAGAAGAGGAAGGCCACCAGTCCAACACCCCAAGAGGACGAGTTGGACCAAGAAATCAGAAACATGGAGATGCTTCATCAGCAAGTGCAAAAGAAGAAGGAGAAGATGGCTCGACTAGCTGACCTACAAAGGCAGATTGACGAAGCCACTGAAGAAGTACGTCACCTTGCTCAAGACGAGCAAGACCAAAGGCCCCAGCCTAGGGAGCTTCATCAAGAGGGCTTGTTCAACGACGATGGATGGTATGATGATTTTAATCATGATACCTTTACTTTTGATGATGCTTCTCCCCTGGCAGCAGAACTGCAGGCCATCCCGTGACCCCCATCATACAAGCCACCTCAGCTTCCAATGTATGATGGGCATTCAGACCCGAAGCAGTTTTTGATGAGTTATGAAGCAATCATATCTTCATATGGAGGCAATGCAGCTATCATGGCCAAATATTTCGTCATGGCAGTTAAGAATGTGGCCCAGACATGGTATTCTTCTCTTCGGCCAGGAACTATCACTTCATGGCAGAAGCTCAAAGACATGCTGGTGACAAGCTTCCAGGGCTTCCAGATGAAACCAGTCACATCTCAGGCTCTGTTTCAATGCACGCAAGATCACGGGGAGTATCTCCAAGCATACGTCCGAAGGTTCTTGCGTCTGAGAACACAAGCACCTACAGTGCCTAATGAAATTGTCATTGAGGCCATGATAAAGGGGCTTCATCCAGGACCTACCGCCCAGTATTTTGCTAGAAAGCCTCCACATACTTTGGAGAAGCTGCTTCAAAAGATGGATGAATACATCCGTGCTGATAATGACTTTCGTCAAAGAAGGGAGGAAGCCTACAGGTTCTCTGAGATGACCAGGGGCTTCGGAGGGAGAATCCATCCAAGGCACGTCAGATCAATCCACTCCACCCAGAATGACGACAGAGGAAGTCAGCAACAGAGGCCACAATATTCCTCGCAGGCTTCGGGGCAGCAACAAAGCTATCTTCGGCCGCGGGCTCCAAGGGGCAGAGGCGCTAGAGGCTTTGGAGGAAGGTTTGGGGATCAACCCAGGAAAATTTATTGCTTATTTTGTGGTGAGGACAAGGGCCATATTACAAGGATGTGCCATGTCACCAATCAGAAACAGAAGGAAATAGCAGAAGCTGCAGCTCAGCAGAACCAGCCGAAGCAGGTCATGCATACTGCTTCATATCACTCACCCAACATACCAGAGTATGTGGGTAACCATCCTGCAGCATCTGTTGCTTCGGCTAGTCAGCCACAGGCATCCTGGCCACAGCCTCCACCTCCGCCACCACTACAACCTGCATATTCACGCGGCCAACAGCCAGAAGGGAGTCAACAGACCCATCAGCAGAGAGACTTCAGCGAGGAGTCTGAAGCTCGCACAGTCAACAGTACTGTGCCAGAGTCAAAGCATATCTACTAAGAGATATCCTACCCCTGAATCAGTTTTTACATTCATTGTCATTTTCTTTCTTACTAAGGAACAATTATTGAAAACCTAATTTTCTTGTCATTTTCAATTCCTTGTAATAACTTCATTTTTGCCATAGTGAAAATATATCTTCTCCACAGACTCACGGAGTCCAAAAAGTCGCCGAAGCACAAAAAGTCGTTCTTAAGAGTCACAAGTATCTCCGAATCTACAAAAAGTCGTTCTACGGAACGCAGCGCAAGTTTGCCGAAGTCGTTCTACGGAACGCAGTGTAAGTTTGCCGAAGTTACAAAAAGTCGTTCCTAAGGGAGCGCAGTGTAAGTTTTTTGGTCAAAAGTCGTTCCAAAGGGAATGCAGAGCCAAATACCGCCGAAATATAAGGTGAAGCGCGAAAAGTCAACGCGAATACTGCCGAAATAGAAGGTGAAGAAGTTCAAAAGACGTTCCTAAGGAAATGCAGAACTTACAGCGAAAAGTCAGCGCTGATACACCGAAAAATAAACGGTGAAGCCGAAAAATAAACGACAAAGAGATTGTGTATTCCAATATGGGGATGTGAGTGTGTGTATTCGGCACAAAGTATCATTTTCGCATAGCATAACATCATCACATCATTTCGCATAACATAACATCATACATCATATTGCATCAATGGCACAAGAAGGGGATATAATGTTGACCTTCGGAGAATTCTTCGAAAAAGTGAAATTGTGCTAAGGCATAAAATAAGTTTTGAATAGATACAACTTTATTAGCTCTGAAGTGGAGGAAAATGTCTATTATTGACAAAGTATCAGTGTTATGGCGACGCTTGGAGCATTTTTTATAAAGCACTCTGATATCAAGGAAGAAAGTCTATTACTGACGAAGCATTAATGTTTCTGCGACGATTGGAGGATTTTTCACGAAGCATAAAAACTCTTCTTTACGAAGCATGAGAAGAAGGGAAGGTGTTTTTTCGCCGAAGGCTCAAAAATGGTATGTACAATAAAAATTTCATGCATCGCAAAGAAATGGATTACAAAGCCATTTACACATTACATTAAGAACTCATGAGTACCAAATATTACAAGCATAGTCCAGCAAATGTTACATTAATATTCTGGCAATATTTTTACAATATCTATTCTTCTTCTTTCAAAACTTTGTCTGCAGCTTCGGTCAGCAGTTGAGTAACGACTTCGTCCATAATGGTTTCAGCTATGCTAATAATTTCTGATGATTCTTTTGCCTCTGCTTCGGCCAGTGGCTCGAAGGGCTCTTGGGGAGGAGATAGTTCAGCTGCGGTAGAAAACATAAATTATTTCGAAGTCGCAAAAGTAAACATCAAAAGTAAAAATCGTTAAGTAATACCTATTCGTCTCTCAAGCTCCGCAGCCTTTTCAGCTGTTTTTGTCGCTTCTCTAGTGTCATGAGTATCTTTTTCACTTTTCTTTATTATTTCGTGAGCCATCCCTCGACCGCCATTCTCCCAAATGTCAGTGAAAAATTTTCCGCCTATTAAGCTTGCCTCGGCCGAGGGATCCTTCGTATCATCAATGGAGAAAGCAGCTTCGTCTTGGGCCAAAGTTTTAACATGTTCGCACCCTGCTTTCTCCAAAATAGCTGCAACTCCCCTCGCGCCAGAGAAGGTGTAGACATCCCCAAGGCCACTCAAAACTTCCTCAAAAGCTTCGGCTTCGCTGCTGATCCATTCAATTGGGCCCTCAAGTCGCCTTTTATGAAGTTGTCCTCGTTGAATATGCGCCAACGTTGGCGAAGCTAGTTTTTATTTTCTTCACGCAGTCCATAGATTTTTCAAAGCATCTTTCCTTGGATGTGCGAAGTTCTTCAACGTTCTTGTCTAAATGATTTGTCCATTGTTCGCTAATTCCTCGTTTAGCTTCTGCAACTGCGCACTTGTCTTTAGCTTCGGCCAGTTGCTTCCGAAGGTCTTCAATCTCAATTTTTTGGGCTTCAGATTGGGTTTTAAAGTTAGCTTCATCCTTCTTTACTTTATCCACCAATGTAAGCAGAATTTTATCTTTTTCCAAAGCTTTGTTCCTCAGCTTAATAACCTCTGTTCGAAGGTTGTTGAAAAGCAATAGTGTAGCTCTTGTCTTCGGCGTTCTTTTGCGCTCTCAAGGCGTTGCTAAGTATTAAACCCTATATGAAAAGAATTAGTATAAGAGCAAAAGAATAATTCAAAATTTATAAACTTCCAAATATACAATTTTCGTACCTTCAGACTGTTATATGCGAGGCTATCTACAAGATCGTCCTTCGTCATAGAGCAGAGGCCAGCTTCAAGCTTCGGGAACCCCATACTTCTAGCCATCTCCCGGCAGACAGATAATTCTTTGTTGTCTGGGAGGCAATATAAGAAGTCATCTTCGTCTATGCCATTGAACACTAAGGCACCTTTCGGATACTTCATTTCTCGGGCATAGTGTTTAGCTTCAAAAACCTCTTCTTCATATAATCTTTTTCCCGAAGCGTGTCATACAATATAATCAAGTACTTCGGAAGATGCTTCGGGAGTAGAAGTGACAGTTTTTTCAGGCAGAATTTGTTTTGTAGCTTCTTCTTCTGTTTCCTTTTCTTCGGTTTCCAAGGATTTCTCCTTGGCGGGCTCTGAAGGCCCAGCTTCGGTCTCGGCCTGGCTCTTTGTAGCTTCGGCTTCGGTTAGTTTTGTCTCATTCTGCGTTTTTGAAGCTTCGGCAGTTTTCCCTGGAGTAGAGCTTGAAGTCTTTATCATCTCGAGCACATCTAGTACGTTGACCATCCTTTTCCTCTTGGGGTCGCTGTAAGATCTTTTTGTGCCTTCGGCACTGTCACTTCTGCCGAAGGGCTTATAACTTCTAATATCTTTGTTCTTTCAACCTCTATCTCTTCAATATTATCGGCCTTCGACTCAGCTAATTTGGCCGATGATGCCTTCGGCATTGCAGCCGGCTCTTCAATCTTCTGCGTAAGCGCAGGTTCTTTGGCTTCAGTAGCCAAAGAGGTCTCACCGCCAAATTCGGGCACTGTGGCCGATTCAATATAGCGCGGTCGGTGAGTAAGAACCTTCATCTTTCTCCTCTTCGGCGTGGGCTCACTCGAAGCAGCTGAAGTAACATCCTTCCTAGAAGTTGCACTCTTTCTCTTCTGCCCCCTTGGCGGGTAGCGGTAGTCAGGATACATAAATCCAATAGCATCAAAAACTCTATTTAGCCTCTTCTTTTTTCGGCTCTCGAAGGCCGCATATAACGCATTATCTTCCGATTTGGAGTACGGCCCAAGCAGTTCATCACTTGTAGCTTCGATACATTTCAGCCAGTCATCATTTGGCTCATCAAATTTATCTCCATATCTGAAGGTGTATTTCAGTCGAACCAGCTCTCCTTCGCCAGTCTTAGTGATAGTCTCCTTCGGCATTTCCCACTTCTCTAGAAGTGGCCATACTCTGAAGGCTATATGCTCCTGGATTAGATCCCTTGTCCCGATGAAAGCGCAAACCGTGCCGAAGGCCCTTCGGCATCCTTCGGCGGCCTCATCAATCTCTACCTTCGGTTTTCGGAGGCCAAAACGCTGCCAGATGGGGCGCATGATGATCTCATTAATGTCTTCTCGTACCTTTAAATCATTTTTTCACATAGAACCATTCTTTCATCCAGTCCCTGGGCCATCTCTTCCGAAAAGTTGGCACTGGGCAGCTTGAGCCAGAACGAGCAACGAAGCTATAGCAACCAAAATTGTTATGATACTGCTCTTTACCCTAGGGCTTCGTCTCATATAAAATTTCGTGCATACTGCAGAAACTTTTTGCACTTGGCTCCAAGCCCTGACTCCTCACGGCCGAGACGAAGATTCCCATTCTTATGATTGCTTCGGGAGTAATTTGGTGAAGGAAAATCTAGTATATCTTGAAAACTTCAACCACAAATCTGCTTAAGGGGAACCAAAGCCTAGCTTTGAAAATGCTTCGGAAGATCACGACTTCATTCTCTTCGGGAATAGGAGCAGTCCTGTCTCCGTTGTAAGCCCTCACAATAGACATATCTCAAAAATATCTTCCCCTCATTATCGAGATGACTCTGTTTAATAGTTGATTTTCCGAAAACTGCATGACTTGGTCGCCAGGGTCGATCTTCGGAGTCTTCTCCCCAACTTTCCACATCATAACTGTCGCTATCACCGGTGTCTTCAGATAAGCCTTCTAAAATCTCCCTAGTAATATTTTCTGTATTTGTCTTTGCTATTGATTCAATAAAGCCAGCAGTCTTCTCCTCAGAAAGCTTCTCCTCCTCGCTCAGCTTCGTCTGAGTAACAGCTTTCTTATCTTGAGACATCTCTTTGGAAATAGTGAAAATGTGCTCTTAAAGCCAAAGCTTAGAAAATCTAAAAAATCAAGCAAGCGTTGGTAGGCAAGAGCTAAAAATTGAGCAAGCAGAGCAGACGGCAAAAAGCGTGCCAAATGAGCTCGTGGTGTGCTCCTATTTATACATCTAGTGCGTTGCAAAATGGAGGGCCCCGCTTGTCATTGATTGTTGCTATTATAGCAAAGGGAAGGTGTTTTTCGGACCTTCGGCTTATGGCCTTCGTCCATATCGCAATTTGAATTCGTTATTCTAACAAATTAACCTTGCGAGGGGCTACTGTTGGGGGCCTTTGTCTTCCGAAGGTCCTCAAAAACATGATTTAACAATGTTTCTGGAGTATAATACATGAACATGTACTTTTGGACTCGGATCAGAACCACAGTGTGAAGAAGCACAAAGAATACGAAGGTTGGTGCAGAGCCGAAGCTATGCGCATGGGAGCTTCGGCATGACAGCAGAAAAGGAAACCGACTTAAAAGGGAAAAGGCTATTTAGACCTTGATGGATTACTATAGAGTCATTAGCAAATGTAAAGGGCATGGGTGTAATTTTACATGGGTTGCGTCCTGTGCCTATAAATAGATGAACAGTGCTCCTGTACTGTTCACGCTGACTTGGCATTTGCTTTTGCGTCACGCTTGTACTCTTACCTTCTTTCGAGCCAAAGGTACATTAGTAACTTGTTATCATTTCTATTTTTCCATAATAATAAAATAGAGATGAATTGATAATAATACATAATTGTCCATGTTTTCTTTTATATTTCATATGATTCTCTCTTCATTATTAAATGTTACGCTGATGAAGGTATGTCCTTCATAACCTTCGTCCGAAAATCATTATATCCCAAGGGAAATAATGCTTCGAAGGACGAAGGACTTTAACGTTTAATATTTTTTGTATTGCCTTGTTCTTAACTCATAGCATTTGAGAACAAGTCCCCAACAATATGTATATGATATATATGGTCTATGAATACCTTTTCCAGCTTTTCTTACTTCATTCTAATTGGCAGATGCTATTTGACTCATGACCATTCTATTCGACGATAAGAGACAAGCAATTCACATGTTTACATTTTTAGCTTGCTGCTTCTAGAAATTGTTAGTGGGAGATCAAACAGTCACACAAGGTTAGCACATGAAGATCACATACTCCTTGTAAAGTTAGATTTTACTCTAGATTACAGTTGACATGTCTTTCCATTGAATGTTTGCATACTTTGGATTTGTTGGATGTCGGAAGTAGAAAGGGTGTAGCTTAGAGATAGCAAACAGAGGGGATATATCTCTTCTCCTTAAGAAATAAAATTAGTGCGTTCTTGTTTGGAGCATTTATTTCTACAGAAAAATATATGGATGCCTTCTTTCTATGGACTCCTGAACCTCAATACTTCTGAACATGCCTAAATATATGGTTATCCAGGTTTACATGGTTTTCATGTTGGTGACCATTTGCTCAAGGTTTATAGCTTAACAAGTTTTCACTTTCCTTTACATGTACAATGTACAAGCCCTGCTCTGGACTTGATAGATAAATCAATATATTTAGAATTAACCTTTAGCATAGGTACCATAAAATGAGAATGGGTTTTCAACACTGGGGCCTAATTCATAGAGAGGATTTGGGGCTAATCTGAATGAATGTGCACTTATACTAAATATTGTAGCATCAATGTTCTAATTTGTTTTACACCATCCTACTCGACTAATACTGATGGGTTGCTATAATAATTGTTTGTTTTGCTTTCCTTATTAATGCTTTACCAACCACTTGTTTTCCATATCATCTTTCTATTTTTTAGTTTTAGCAGTCCCAAGAATTTTGCTAGTACGATAATAAATACTTCAAAGTTAATTTTTCATTCCTATGTTTTATATAATTGCATTACATCAGCGCACTGGATCTCGATGCTATATTGTATAGGCCCATGTTGTGGTAAGAAATGAAACAATAATGTGTATGATCACTATTATTGAGACCATGTTATTGTTTCAAGATAATATAGTTTGTAATTGTTTGCGATTATTTTAGAAGACATTCAAAGATGTAGAGCCCACCACAGTTGATCTATTCTAGAACTTCCATTGTAGCAAAAACAATAGATTTACAGAGTCTACAGAAAGCAATTGTAAACTATTATGTATTTCTACATAAAGTATGCATGAATAATAAACATCTGCTACTGTCAATTTGCTAGGATGTATGGAATCCATCATGAATGAACCAATACAAGATAGACAAGAACCAAAGTCAACAAATGAAGTTGTTTCTTAGGTTGTCAAATCAACTACTTTTCTTTGTGTTGTGGGTGTTTCTTCAGCCTCCAAGAGTACCTCTAGAGGTGCAATATCATCACGTGTACAAGTGTTTTGCATACCAATTATGTTCCCTTCTTTCATTGGATTAGTTTTATTTGCAACATGTACCATTTCTAAAGGACTTGTCATAGAGAAATTGTCCAGAAAAATCAAAATATGTATGGAAACAATGTGTGGTATATTTTGATGCAATTGGAAAAACATTATGCTTCACCTTTCGCCCATGCTCTTGTCATGTATGCATCTAGCAACACCCTTTTTCCTTGGCTTTATCTATGTAGACCACTTGATTCTTTGATGTCTGATAACACATTTATATATTATTTATTAATTATGTTATTGTTCTTGCTTGTCTGTATTTGAATGACTAGATATGAAATGATAAGTCATGTTTATTTATATGTCTAGGATCCTCAGGTTGAGCTTGAAAATGAGAAGCAAGAAAAAGCAGAACTTCGACAAGAGTTGGATAATTTGAAGATGGAATCATAAACTTCAAGGATACAACATTCTAAGGAAATAGAGGATTTAAAGAAGACATCACAAGAAATGTATGCCCTCCTTCGCCAAATGTTGAGCTTCAATCAGGGTCAACACAGTCCAGGGCATTAAAGTTCCTAAACCTCCAACAGTGAACTATTGCAGGATATTTCTGTTGTGAAATTTGGTTATTAATTGAATTGTCTAGTTGTTTTATCAATAATTAGTCGATAGTTGTTTACAAGTAGAACTTAGTAGGTCCAATTTTGTTAACTTTTGTTACTGATAGCTCTAAGTTGCTTTGAACATTGTTGCTTCTTGCAAGACATATTGTGTCCTATGAATTGGAAGGAAATTATGTTTGCCATAATTTTGATCTTTGGATGTAAATTTTGTGAAATATATCATGTGAATATTTGTGCAGTTGAATGAGATTGATAAAAAATGGGCTACATATTTTACTAATATAAAATGGTATTTATAGAAAATTACAAATTAGATTTAATGAGACCACAAATTTGGTCCAACATTAGCACATACCATTTTAGAAACTATGACAACAAAGTTCATCATTGAAAAGTGCCATGTCATATTGATAAACGTCATAATCGTTTGCCACATCACTAGTACGCATAATTTAATGACGCATAATTTTATGACAAAAATTGGTCCACATGGCAATGCTTTAGTTAATTATTAGTGACGTTTTTCTTTGGAGTAATGACAATATGTAAATGTCATAAAATCTATGACAAAGTAGAATTGTCATAATTTTAATGACAAAAATTTTTTGATTCGTCATAGACCATGTTTAGCCACGTCACATAGATGACGAACCAAAAAAACGTCACGCAAGCGTCATGGATTTCAATCTATGACATATATTAACTTATCAATGACACAAGGTAAATGTCATAGAAGGTAGGATGTGTTGTAGTGAACTTGGTGCCCGCATATCTCCCAAGCTAGGGCATATCTCCCATTGGAACTCACACATAGTAGCTAGCCCTAGGTGCCAGGAAGAGATTTGCACAAGACCCTTGGCAAGATTCGCACATTTGTAATCCCTGCAAGCAGTTGAATAAAGGCAGAAACATACGCCCACGTGTTCGACGCGTTCTGGCACGCCAGAGCACGCCCTCGGCGCTCCGCCCACGCGCGCAGCCCCGCTCCGCGCCAACCTCGCATCCACGCCCACGCCCGCACCTATAAAAGCCAACCCGGCCTCGACCGTACACCCCCGCGCGCCACTGACCCAACCCGAGCTCGAGTTCGCCGGAGTTCGCCCCGTGAGCAAGGTGCCAGCGGCCGCGCAAGCCACGACCACCATAGACCGGCCAACCTAGCCATTCCCCGCCCCGTCCGACCCTCGGGATAGCCTCTACGGACCTCGGTGAAGCTTCCAGAGCCGGGGATTGAACTCTACCTCACCGGAGAGACCGGATCGACGTCGCCGGACTTCACCCGACCACCAGCGCACGTAGACCAAGCTCCACAGTGAGCCTTTCTTCGATTCCTTGCGCTGGTAGCATCCTTAGCACCCCGTGAAGCTTCTTGTGCCATTGGATTGAACGATACCGTCGTGAACAGGCTGGAGCATACGCCGCTGATGAGCCCGACCACCTGCACACTTGGCCCGACCGATTCCGGCCATCACCGTCGACGAGCCGCACCTCGACGTGACCGCCAGGACCTCCCGGAGCTAACCCCACCCTTCGCCGGACCTGCCTTGCCGCCGGTAAGCCGCGCCACCCTGTTTATTCCCCGCTGTTACTATTTCAAAGGGGGAGGGAGCTCGGGGAAAAAGAAGAAGAAGCCGGGAGGGTTTGAATAGTCAGTGACTCATGTGAATAGTCCCGCAGGGGCATAGTTTAAAGACTTAGTTTAGGGAAAGCCCAGGGTCTCGGTGTAAGCTGGTTTTTCATAAAACCTTTTAAACATTATTCATTTAAATGTAGATAGAGCTTGCAAAACTCATAACTTCAATTTTATCCAATCAAATTTAGTCAAACTAATTTTGCTAGGTTCTGAATAATATGAACTACTTAGGAAAAATACCAAACACCCTAAGTACTGCAAGAAATTTTAAAGTTTTGATTTAAATAGTAAACTGACCAAAAGCTAAATAAAGAAGGGAAAAATAGCTACACTTTTAGACTGGGGTTAAGAAAAATTAGAGAGGTACTAAACCACTACCTAGCCTGTTTAAAAATAATAAACCCCTCAGTACACTAGATTAGAGAAGGGTTTACCATTTAAACTTACTTTGACTAAAAGTTAAAGAAAATAAAAAAGGGAGTTTAAAATAAGAACCAGAGGGCAACCACATTTTTGCTAGCTTAGTTTATTAACATAGTTATAAGTACCTTTTTGGCATTAAACTTTAGAAAATCACAACTAAATATCCAGTGGGTCTTTTTCTATGATTTTTAACACAAAGACCTATTATCACCTAGGGATCATAGCAAAAATAAAATTTAGTCCAGAAACCTCACCTAAAGCAGAGCTATAGTGTAAAGTACCCTTTTACCCATACTTATGTTAATTTTGCACAAGAAGTATCTGAAATATTTTCAACCTTAAATTTTTAGAATAAACCACAGAGGTCAATATTTACCCACTGTAATTTTTGTAACATTTATAGAAAATTCTAAATTGCCATGAGAATTCAAAGGCACTCAATAAGAAGCATAATAGAAAGTAAAATAAGAATTTTGGGAGAGATTAGTGGGGTGCAACCTTAAATCTTCCAAGAGCCAAAACAAACCTCTAAAGGATGACTGAAATTTTAAGTTTATTCAAGACCCTAAAATGAATGTATAAAACCCTTAAGGCAAACAAAGGAAACCCTAGTGTACCACTATTTTAGTACTGTTTTACTATACTTAGTATTTACAAAATGCCATATCATTAATATGCATATATCTTATTCATTGCATTCGATAGACTGTAATCTCGCTGGCGAAGAGTACATCCTCATTCCAGAGCAAGGAGTTGCTCAGGAGGTAGTCCCAGCGCCAGCACCAGAGCCTGCCATCGAGGATCTGCCTGCCCCAGCGTTGGAAGGCAAGCCCCGGTTTTATGCATAACCTATTCTATATGCTATTTTACTGCACTTAATGTTAGTAGGCTTGTATTGTGCACTTAAGTGTAGGAGTTACCTGAAACCCTATTTGCATTAACTCAGGATTCCTTTTGAGATGGATACTAGTATGCTAGGTCGAGTAGTTGCTTTACTAATTAGGGATCTCGGTAGAAGTCGAGTGATTTTTCTAGCACTTGCGCGAGGTCAGGAATTGTTTGTATCTATTTTTATATCGGAATGATGATGGTCTGTGGACAACGATCCATGAGGATGCGTTGTCTACGAGGTAGAAATTGGAATAAGCATTAAGGTTGTGGTACCGTGTGTCAAGCATTTGAACGTACTAAGCACATGCCGAGAAATATGGTAAATCGGTAAGCCTAGTACCTGAGTGAACATGGCCGCAGACTTTGCCCCTCACGCGACCTGAGACGTGGTCTCCCATTCCGGTTATGGTGGGTACAAGTGCGGTCACTGCACGACAGCATTCGGGGTCAGTGAGGCATTGTATGCCAAGGCGGTGAGCCCTGATCTGTTGCCAGGGAATCGATGGGGACAGTTGATGTGTGTGGGGACGGAGTGCCTCGCCACGTCGTGTGTTTAGGTTTACCTTGCAAGGTTTAAAAACTCGATTCGAATCGTCTGCTTCTCGCAGCTAATGAGACTGCTTGATCCATGCTACTACATTGAGTAACAAGTGGAAATGTGTTGATTTGGTAAAAGATGTTGATTGCTAAATGCTTGATACCATGTATGATTAGATAGGTACACATTTAGTCTTAAGAGAGTCACACTAAAACTTGAAAAGCTAAACTTGATTTTAGACTCAGCTAGTGCTTTTGGCAAACCAAACCCCTCAGCCAAATAACGACATGTCTAGAGGTAGAGGAGTCGACTCCTCACACCGGGTAAGTCTAGTTGAGTATTAGTATACTCAGCCTTGCTTGTGGCATAATTTTTTACAGGTTCTCTGAAGGATATGGTTGCTGGAGTGACTTGGTCGTCCATCTTGCCACCAGGTTGGACAATCAAGTGGGACCCTACCTCAGCAGAGGAGGAGCATGAGGAGTGATGGGCCAGGCTTCCCCATCCCTCCGTTTATTTACCGTTAGTTATATTCCGCTGCATCCCGAACAATGATCACTACTTTTGATAAACTCCGATGATGTTGTAATAAATTTAAGTACTCCTTAATGTATGGTTTTATGCTTTATTGTATTTGCTCTGTGCCTCACCTTTGAGTGAGTACGTGGTACTTGATCCTGTTAGTGGCCTTGTTGGACTAGATTTGAGGGACTGACGTTTTATTCCTATTTAAGTGCGGTCTAGCCTCTAAGGCGGGACATAGGCACTTAAGTTGGAATAATTCGGGCGGTTCCGCCACAAAAGCCAAATGGGGCCATTACTCAGAAGAAGAAGCAACCTGGGAAAGAGAAGATGATTTGAAAGCCAAGTAGCTTGAGCTCTTTTCTAGCCAGCCCTTAATCTCGAGGGTGAGATTTTTTTAAGGGGGATAGGTCTGTAACACCCTGAATTTGGGGGTATAAAATTTCTAAGTATCTACCAAACTCAGATGTTACTCTTGTATCTCTCTCTAGCCTCTCTCTCTCTTCCTTTTGAATAGATTTAGCTTAATTAGTGAGGGATTAATTATTTATTTTTGCCAAAGTATTATGAGTCATGAAATGTTGCATCATGTTGAGCTTAAATAATCTTTGAATTGTTGCGCATGTTTGAATTAGTTTGAATTTGAAACTTGGTTTGAATTTGAATTGAAAAACCTAGAGAAAATAAAATAGACAAGCAATTAGAAACTCTAGGAAAATAGAAAATCCCAATTCAGCCCAAACTGGCCCAGTCCAGCCCAGCAGGGCCGCTGCCTAGTGGGGCCGCTCTGTTGGGGCCAGTTTCCCTCGCCCGCGACGCCCCTTTCCCTCCCCCTCTCCCTCTGCCCAGTGGGGCCGCTCTGTCGGCGCCAGTTTTCCTCGCCCGCGGGCGCCCCTTTCCCTCTCTGCCTCGCGGGCCCGCCTCATCAGCGCGCCGAGCCGTTTCGCCCACACGTCCGCTCTCTCTCTCGCTGCACCATGGGACCCCCTGTCAGTTCTGGCTTCCCCACGACCCGTCGTGGACCAGCAGCACGCACACACGCCTGGATCCTTGGCCATGTCGGCCGCCCACGCACCCCAGCTCCCTTTTGAGCACCGCCCACACCCGCACTTGCTCCCCCGTCCCATTTCATGGAGGCTCGCTCTCTCTCGCGCTCTGCCCTTGCTGCTCGGCCTCGCCAGAGACCTGCGCCCATCGTGCTGGTCACCTAGCTCGCCAGAAGCTGGGCCAAGCGACCCCGTGCTTCGTCCCGAGGTGAGACACCCGATCCCATGCTCGGTTTCCCCAATTATGCTTTGTCGTCGGCCAATTTTGGCTCCGCCGGAGTTTGACCACAGCGGTCTGCCGCGCCCGCGCGGTGACCAGCCGAATTAGTCTGGTCCAGTGCCCCTGCGTCGGTTCCTGACGTTCCCCTCACCCTATTGAAGTTAGTTCATGCCCTAGCACGCCTCAGACCCCCTCTCCTTGGCCACGATTCCTCGCCGGAGTTGCCCCGACCCGCTCGAAGCCTTTCGTCTGCCGTTCTCCCCTCTCTGACCTTGGTCTCATGGTCAAAGCCCCACCAGTGAGTTCGCCGAGTCTTCCTCTTCGTTTCTGGCCAGCCCTGGTGACCCTGGAACCGCCGTAGCCCGCACCCGCCCCAACTCCGGCGACCTCACCGCCGTGGGCAGGAGCGGCGCCGTCCGCAGCCATCAGCCCTCCCCGCATCGATCTTCACCGTCCGATTTGGATCACATGGCCCAGATCACGGGATACCACTTCACGCACGCGCGCCCTGCGTCCAGACGCACCTGTCGGTCGCATGTGCCCCTGGAACCGGGCCCGACCGGTTAGTCCGCCTCCCCGCCTCGGTCGCTGACCGCCCTGGCCCACTAGTCAGTGCGCGCCGGCGACCGCGTGCTCGCCCGCGGATCTAATTTTATCCCTTGATTTTAGATCTAACAGTTGAGCAGACCCCGTACCCCTTCGCGCGGTGGTTTTGCTAAAGAACCCCTCGAGTTTCCAAAATCAACCCACCGTACCTGGTTTTCGCGCGCAGGCCCTTGAAATCTTGCAGATTGAACCCTAGGCTTTTAAATAATTACAGAATTAGACCTATTTTCATATTTTAAACTCCCAAACTTGTTTATTTCATATCATTTGCATATGAACTCCAAATTTAGTGATTCAAATTGCAAAATGTTCATAGGAATATTCTCTGTTTAAATAAATTAGGTTCATTCACAGTCTGCACACTCTAATTTTTGTGTCTAACTATAGATTAGTATATGTATTGATTTATTCACTTAATAAAACAAATAAAAGGAAAACCCTAGTGGTTAAAGAATATTTAATCTTGTGAGATTAATAATGTGTATTACATGAATTTATCTCTAGTTTAACTTTTATGTCTCCTTAAAAGGAATAGAATCCAATTATGTAATCATGGACAACACTTAAAGAATAATCAACTACTAAATGAGATTAGTTTACCCTATAATTTAAACTCCCTTTTGAGTTTATATTGTTCTTTTTGAGATGTGTTCCCATGTTTGTACATGATTGATGTGTTGTTTATTTGTCATTTACCAAATGTATTGAATGCATGATTGCTTTATTTAGACAACAAGCAGTCTGTGGTTCCTGAGTGTGTTGCTGAAGATCTTCCTGAGCAACAACCAGGTGAAGGCAGGTGTCGTCTGACCTATTATGTCCTATTTACTCTATAATTCACTGTCCCGCATTACATTATTGAGACCTAAGGATTGACTAGTCTGTATTTACTTATCCTTGTTTACCTTTTTGGGTTAATCATGGTTAGCTTATGCTATTGCTTCAACTTAATCAATGAACATGATGTGAACCTTTATGATACGATGATGTTATCTTGATGATGATATTGTGATACTCTAGGGGACTCAGGCCATTTTCCTGAGTACCTCTCCGTAAGGACCTGTTTGTGGAGTGACCACCCGGGATAATAGTGCAACCATGAGGGTGGAATGGGACGTCCTTAGCTGATTAATTAGATGAACCTGGGGGTGTAGTTGGCTTTTCCTGAGGGCCGTCAATGGGGGTCGGGGCGTAGTGCTCGCTCTGCCAAGGGGGGGGGTGCAGAGGTTCATTCCATTTGGTTTTGTTAGTCACCCACCTTGGGGAGGTGTATTGCGTTTGTACGACTGGTGAAACCTAAAGAGCAGCTATGCGCCAGGGGAGTCTTTGTAAAGGCTACATAGTGTATCTCTGGTCATTCACCTCGGTAGTGAAGATTGGGTCTGTACAACCCAGGCTGGAAAGGGATCGCGGCTCGTGGGTAAAGTGTGCAACCTCTGCAGAGTGTTAGAAATTGGTATATCAGCCGAGCTCATGGTTAAGAGCAGCCTTGGGATCCTCTTTGATTAGAAGAACTTTGGTTACTTTTATGATGATGGTTAATAATGCTGGTTATAATTTTGACCTCTTGGAGGAGGTACATTTGGGTAATAATTGGGTTACTACTAAAATTTGGCTCTACTAATAGTAATAAATACTTAACCAACTAAAAGCAACTGCTTAACCTTAACCCCACATACGGCTAGTCCACTTTAGCCAAACGGGACATTTGATGTGTACTTACCCTTGCTTTACAAACCACCCCCACCCCAGATTGTCCCCACTGTACACAATGCTCAGGAGGCGATGCTGGCAACATGGAGGACTTTGAGGAGTTTCAAGACTACGACGAGTTCTAGTTTTTCTTAGTGGCAAACCCCTAGTCAGTTGCCTGTGTAGGCCTTATCTACTACGTTACGTATTTCCGCACTTTGATGATATTAATGACTATGGATATGTATTAGACTCTGTGGATGTCTTGGACATCTTATTGTAAATAAAGTACCTTTCCGCTATTTACTTTGAGCAATGTGTGATGATGTCCAATTATGTAATTGCTATGTACGTGGGTTTCTGATCCTGGCACGTACATGGTTCGCATTCGGTTTGCATTCCAAAAACTGGGTGTGACAATGAATTTGGTGTTTATGCCAAAATTGGACAAGTTTGTAGTGGTTTTTATTGATGATATTTTGATCTAATCCAAGAACATAGAGGAGCATAAAGAGCATCTGCGGATTGTCTTAACGCGCTTAAGGGAACATCAACTTTATGCGAAGTTTAGCAAATGCCAATTTTGGTTGGAGGAAATCCAATTCTTGGGGCATGTCTTATCAGCTAAGGGAATTGCAGTTCACCCCAGCAAAGTCAAGGATATTTTGGAATAGAAATCTCCTATTACAGTCCATCAAGTTAAGAGTTTTCTTGGACTAGCTGGCTATCACTGTAGGTTTATCTCGGATTTTTCCAAGATAGTTAAGCCTATCATAGAGCTGTTGAAAAATTATGTTAAGTTTATTTGGTCTTCCAAATGTAATGAGGCTATCGAGAAGCTAAAGAAGCTATTAACTACTGCACCAGTATTGGCTCAACCAGACATTGAGAAGTTGTTTGACGTATACTGTGATGCGTCAGGCATTGGTCTCAGATGTGTTTTGATGCAAGAAGGTCGAGTTATAGCTTATGCCTCAAGACAACTACGTTAGCATGAGGAGCATTACCCGACACATGATTTAGAATTGGCAGCAGTAGTTCATGCCCTTAAAATCTGGCGTCATTATCTGCTGGGAAATGTATGTCATATATATACTGATCATAAGAGTCTGAAGTACATTTTTACCCAGTCAGAGTTGAACATGAGACAAAGGAGATGGCTCAAGCTAATCAAGGATTACGATCTAGAAATTCATTATCATCCAGGAAAGGCCAATGTAGTGGCTGATGCTTTAAGTCGCAAGGCGTCTTGCCATTGCCGTACTGTGAGGTTATATGATACTACTTTATGCCAAGAAATGAAAAAACTAAATTTGGGTATAGTAGAACAAGGAGTTTTGATGCAATTAAAGCTTGAGTCTGTTCTTCAATAGAGGATTGTTGATGCTCAGAAGGTTGATAAGGGTATGAACAATATTCAAGAGGAAATGGAAGCATGTAAAGCAACTTGTTTTAGGAAGGATAACCAAGGGGTGCTATGGTTTAAAGACCTTATAGTGGTGCCTAAGGATGTCAAACTTCGTCAACAGATCTTGGATGAAGCCCATCTCAGTCGGTATTCTATCCATCCCGAGAGTACCAAGATGTACCAAGATTCGAAACAACATTACTGGTGGACTAAAATGAAGACAGAAATTGCTCGTTATGTGGAAAAGTGTGACACTTGTCAACGAGTGAAGGCAGTGCACATGAAGACTGATGGACCACTATAATCGTTACATGTCCCAACATGGAAATGGGGCAACATAAGTATGGACATTATTGTGGGTTTACCCAGGACATCCAAAGGATATGATTCTATTTGGGTTATAGTGGATCAGCCTACAAAGACATCTCATTTTCTTCTAGTTAAGTACATAGTGGTCACGTATGCTAAAGTGTATATTGCACGTATCCTGAGCTTGCATGGAGTGCCAAAAACTATAGTGTCGGATCGTGGACCGCAATTTGTATCCTAATTTTAGGAAGAACTACACAAGTATTTGGGTACTTAATTGTTCCGTAGTTCGGCCTATCATCCCCAGACAAGCGGACAAACAAAGAGAGTAAATCAAATATTGGAAGATATGCTACGAGCTTGTGTTTTGGAATTTCCACAAAAGTGGGATGATTGTCTGCCTCCAGCAGAATTTTCCTACAATAACAGCTATCAAGAGAGTATCAAAATTGCACCATTTGAAGCTCTATATGGTCGATGATGTACAACACCTTTGAACTGGTCAGAACTAGAAGAGCGATGGTTTTTCAGACCCGACTTGGTCAAAGAAATGGAAGAAAAGGTTCAATGCATATGACACAACTTGAGAGAAGCTCAAGCACGGAAGAAGAACTATGCGGATAAACGACGCCGACCATTAATCTTTCAAGTTGGGGATCATGTGTACTTAAAAGTATCGCCAATGAAGGGAGATAATCGTTTCGGGGTTAAAGGAAAGTTAGCACCCTGATACATTGGTTTGTTCCCTGTTCTCGAATGATGTGGGTACGTTGCGTACCGACTTCGACTACCAAAGTCATTATCTGCTGTACACAATGTGTTCCACATATCACAACTAAAGAAGTGTCTCTGAGTACCCGATCAAACCATGGATATATCATAAGTTAATTTAGAACCAGACTTAACTTATTCAAAGTATCCTATCCGAGTTTTCAATCAAAAGGATTGAGTTACTCAAAAAAGGCTACTCAAGTTCTATAAAGTACAATGGAACCAACATACGGAAGAGGAGGCCACTTGGGAATCTGAAGATTTCCTAGAAAAGCATTTCCCTAAGTTTCTAGATTCTTGTAACCTTTAAAGTTTGTGTACTTTATCGTAAAGATAGAAAAGACCCATACAACCACCCCTTGCCTTGTAAGAGAAAATAGGAAATAAAGTTGTGACACATTTCCTTTTCCATTACTTACCTAGGAGCCTTAAATCTTGGGATCAAATTCTTTTTTGGGGGAGAGGATGTAACACCTCTACTGTTATGAGAACTAAGACTTTGGCATGACATCATGTGCACTAGCATTACATTGTGTATGATACACCTAGAATGCATCCACTAGGCTAAAATTTCAAGACAAAACATGGGATGTGAGGATTGCTTGAGTATATAGTCTAGTAAGGGGATTCTTAACCCTAGGTAGGAGTGAGTCTCTCCAAGGACTAGAAGCATGTGACATGGTGTTGTGAACACTAAGGAGTGATCTTACCAAGTTTGGTAGACATGTTCAAGAAATAATGACTTAGAGAAGTAATCACTTAATGTACCTTAGGATACTCAAAACCCTAATTTGAAGCCCCAAAACCCTAATTAGTGCCTTATAAGGTGATTTCAAATTCTAAGCACTTTTTGCCAAAAGTGTGTGTACTAAAGTTGTAGAGCTTTGCAAGTTTAACACTTTTCCCATTTGGGGATTTTCTAGTGCTATGGAGCAAATTGGAGAAAATGGCACATGTTTACAAGTGCCCAAGAATTGGAGCCCTAAGAAAAAAGGTGATATTAAGCAAGGTTTCAAGCCTTGTAACTCGTAATCCATAAGGGTTTGGCAATAAGTCACCATAACAAAGTTGTAGGGCTACTATAGTAGTACAAATTTGTGTAAGAAACCTAGCCCTAAAACTATATGGAACCTAGTGTAAAACATCTCCAAACTTGTGCTGTCAGACTAGGGCAATGCTGAAACTGAGAAACCAGTGACATTTCTCCAATTTGGGAGCTAATTTGTGCCTGACTCATGGAGCTAAGGATTATGATCCTTATAACAAAGTTGTAGCCCTTACATTGGGGAACAAATCTTTTATACTAAGTTGGACCTAGTGTTGTTCAAAATTGGAGTAAAATGCCCCCAAAGTTGGGTTGTCACGCAACCTGAATGAGGCATTCAGTGTGAACAGTCCTGAATCAATTCAGTGCGGAATACACTGCATCTCGCCATCAGCGTCGATCGGCGTCGTGATTTGCGTAGAATTCCGGATGCGTGCTCGGCGTGCATCTCTTTGCCGTGATCTTTGTGAGTTGGGTCAGGCCACTGTCGTGGCGCGTGAACGTCTAGGCCGCCACGCGGCTGCTGGCCCTAGTGATTGTGCTGAGTCGTCGGCGCCGCTTCACTCCATTTGTCCACACAACTATTGATCTACCCGCGTCATTACCCATGGCGGTACGTGTCTAGTCCCTGGAAAATAGTCGAGCCCGACGTCGCCGGTGAAAGGCAGTGAGGCACGATGAAGCTTATCGCTTAGGCTGTCACCGTGTGTCATTGGTTCTTTAAAATTCACCGCGTCCTCACCCCGGTCATCCAAATTGACCATGCACTAATCTCTGCCTCTCAGTTACAAAGCTAGCGCCCCACCATCTATCCCTTCTCGTCCACCATCGCTCGAGGTCACTAGATTTCCTCGGAAATAGTCGTCGTTGCCACCGTGGTGAGCTCCACCGTGGCCAGGACAGCTGAGGTGGGTTCTGTCCCCTCTATGCATTGTCCCCATTGGGACCCAGGAAAGCTCATTGACCTTTGGGGTTGATCTCTACCGCAGCCTTTCAACCAGAACGGTCCCTCGCCGCTAGAACGTTCCGTCATGGGTGCACCTCGACGTGGGCAGCCATTCCCATCCTTCTTCTAGCCTTGCTTAGAGTTCTAAAGATGTTTCTCCTTGCTTAAAGTTGCTCAATTAATGCAGATAACATTTGGGAGCAAACTCAAATCAATGTGAGCAAGGAAACTTTTAGAGAGAGGAATGAGGGGAAACAAATCAAGTGAAAGATTAATGCAAGTGAACACGGTGATTTGTTTTACCGAGGTTCGGTTCCAAAGAATCTAGTCACCTTTGAGGAGACCACAAAGGCCGGGTCTATTCCAACTCTTCCCTCTCTCAATCGGTTACACAGACCGGTCGAGGCTTCTCTTAATCACTTGGGTCACTAAGACCCCGCAAGGATCACCACACACTTAGGTGTCTCTTGCTAGCTTTACAAAACACTTATGAGAATAAGAATAGAGAAGGAGAAAGCAATCCAAGAAACAAGAGCAACAAAAGAGCACAAAAACACCCTCTCTCAAGTCACTAAGTGTTGGTGACTTGTTCTCAAATGCTTCGAATTAAGAACAAGGCAACATAAAAAGTGTTACACATTAAGGTCCTTCGTCCTTCGAAACATTATGTCCCTTCGGGAAATAATGATTTAGGACGAAGGTTATCATAGACATACCTTCGGGAATATAATAAGTAATGCCGAAGGATTCATATAAAGCATGAAATATAAACATCAACATAAAATCATTTCTATTTTATTAATATGGAGAAATAGAAATGATTTTAAATTACAAATGTACCTTTGGTCCTGAGAGAAGGTAAAAAGTACAAGCGTGATGCAAAAGCCAATGCCAAGTCAGCGTGAACAGTACGGGGGTACTGTTCACCTATTTATAGGCACGGGGTACAACCCATACAAAATTACATACATGCCCTTTACATTTGGTGATAATTCTATAGCATTCTATCGAGGTCTAAATGGCCTTTTCATCTTTAAGTCGGTTCCCCTTTCTGCGAACATGCCGAAGCTTTCCTGCTTCACAGCTTCGGCACTGTGTCAACCTTCGTATCTTTTGAGCTTCTCCCTTTCTGATTCAAGTCCGAAGATACCTGTTCACACATTATACTCCAGAAACATTGTTAAATCATGTTTTTGAGGACCTTCGGAAGCCGAAGGCCCCCAACAGTAGCCCCTCGCAATATTAATTTGTTTGAAATAATAAATTCAGATTGCGATATGAACGAAGGCTTTATGACACTGTTGCTTCGTAGCTCATCAAGAATTGCTTCGGGTCGGAGTGGCCGTCAAACATGGGGAGCTGGGGTGGCTTATAGGATGGAGGCCAAGGTGTAGCCTGCAGCTCAGCAGACAGAGGAGAAGCATCATCAAAAACAAAATTTCCCTGATGGAAATTATCATACCAGTCGTCTTCGTTGACGAAGCCCTCCTGATGGAGGTCTTTCTGATGAGGCCTTCTGTTCTGCTCATCGTGAGTGAGATGGCGAACTTCCTCAGAAGCTTCGTCAATTTGCCTTTGCAACTCAGCTAGGCGGGCCATCTTCTCCTTCTTCCTCTGCACTTGTTGATGTAGCATCTCCATCTCTCTGATTTCTTGGTCTAGCTCTTCTTCCTCAAGCGTCGGGCTAACAGCTTTTCTCTTCTGGCTTCTGGCCTCCTGAAGAGAGACGGTCTCCTGGTTGTGGTCCAGCGGTTGTAGTGCTGCAGCCCCAGCCGCTGAAGCTTTCTTCGGCGCCATAGCGAAGGTCTATAGCTTCCGAAGGTGTTCACGAAGACTCGAAGTGGAAGTGAGTTCACCGGAGGTGGGCGCCAATGTTGGTGACTTGTTCTCAAATGCTTCGAATTAAGAACAAGGCAACATAAAAAGTGTTACACATTAAGGTCCTTCGTCCTTCGAAACATTATGTCCCTTCGGGAAATAATGATTTAGGACGAAGGTTATCATAGACATACCTTCGGGAATATAATAAGTAATGCCGAAGGATTCATATAAAGCATGAAATATAAACATCAACATAAAATCATTTCTATTTTATTAACATGGAGAAATAGAAATGATTTTAAATTACAAATGTACCTTTGGTCCTGAGAGAAGGTAAAAAGTACAAGCGTGATGCAAAAGCCAATGCCAAGTCAGCGTGAACAGTACGGGGGTACTGTTCACCTATTTATAGGCACGGGGTACAACCCATACAAAATTACATACATGCCCTTTACATTTGGTGATAATTCTATAGCATTCTATCGAGGTCTAAATGGCCTTTTCATCTTTAAGTCGGTTCCCCTTTCTGCGAACATGCCGAAGCTTTCCTGCTTCACAGCTTCGGCACTGTGTCAACCTTCGTATCTTTTGAGCTTCTCCCTTTCTGATTCAAGTCCGAAGATACCTGTTCACACATTATACTCCAGAAACATTGTTAAATCATGTTTTTGAGGACATTCGGAAGCCGAAGGCCCCCAACACTAAGCAATTGAGTTGATTTGGAGGCTTGGAGAGGATTTGATCTATTGAATGTGTCTTGGAGTGTAGTCTTTTGCTCTTGTATTTAATGTTGAGTTTAGAAAACTTGGATGCCATGAACGAGGTGGTTGGGGGTATTTATAGCATCCAACCCCTTCCTAGCCGTTGGCTGTTTTTGCTGTCGATGGGCACATCAGATAGTTCGATGGTGCACCGGACAGGTACTATTCACTGTTCGGTGCGCACCACGTCAGCACGCTCGTTGGGGTTTGGAGCGGTTGATCGTTGGAAGCCTTTGTCCTGAAGTTGCACCAGACAGTCCGGTGCCACACCAGACATGTTCGGTGTGCTCTGACTTCTGTCGCGCACTGTTCACAGCTGTTCACTTTTGGTAGACGACCTTTGGCGTAGGTTACCATTGCTCCGTTGGCTCGTCGAACATGTCTGGTGCACACCAGACAGTCCGGTGAAGTATAGCGGAGCGCGCCATGAAGAAACCCGAGAGTGGCGAGTTCGTTTGGTGCTCGACCTGGTGCACCGGACACTGTCTGGTGTGCCACTTGTAGCACACTCTCAAGTCCTTTGCTCCAAATTTATTAAAGTCTCCAACTGAATTTTTTTCTTGGTTTGTGTTGAACCTTATGCACCTGAGATACAAGACATCTAGGCAAACTAATTAGTCCACGTGGTTTGTGATGGACGTCAACCCCCAAAATCGATTATAGGAAATGATTAAGCTCATTTCCCTTTCAATCTCCCCCTTTTTGGTGATTGATGCCAACACAAACCAAAGCAAATATGAAGTGTAAAAATGTAACTAGTTTGCAATTTTGATAAATGTGCATAATGGTTACTTGAATTTAAACCAATTAAAAGATTTTATACATATGTCTAAGAATAAACGTGATTGCTTTCTTCTAATTAACATTTTGGACCACATTTGCACCACTTGCTTGTTTTTGCAAATCTTTTGGAAAAATGTTTTCAAATTCTTGCAAATAGTCAAAGGTATAAGAATATGATTGCAAGAAGCATTTTTAAGATTTGAAATTCCTCCCCTATTTCAAATGCTTTTCCTTTGACTAAATAAAAGCTCCCCATGAAGAATTTCTCCCCTTAGCTTTGAAGAGGGTTTTCGAAATGATTTTCCCTTTTGGAATAGACACCAAATGAAATTAAACCAATTGAAATTCTTATACTTAGTGAAATTTTGAAACCAAAAGAGATACCAATTGAAAAATTTTGGTTACCAAATGAGACTAACTGAAATAAAAATTGAAATAATTTCTTCCTTTAGGTTTTGAAAATTTGAAATGGTGGTGCGATCCTTTTGCTTTGGGCTTAATACTTTCTCCCCCTTGGCATTTATCGCCAAAAACGGAGAACTTGAGAGCCCTTTTACTTTCTCCCCCGTTGGCAAAATAAATATGAGTGAAGAGTTTATACCAATTGAGAGTTTCCTGAGTAACGGCAAAGGATAAATGATACCGTCAGAGTTGGAGTGGAAGTCTTGTCTTTGCCGAATACTCCATTTCCCTTTCAATCTAAGACTAATCATAGAAATATACATGAAAGCACATTAGTCTTAGCCTCGGCACAAGAAGAATAAGAAATATGCATTTGTACCAAATGAAGGAGACATGATCAAAGGTATATAAATGAGCAATGTGTGCAATGTTTCAATCAAAGTTCTGGGAATCAATTATGTTTAGCTCATTCCTAAGTTTGCTAAAAGTATTTTCATCTAGTGGCTTGATAAAGATATCAGCTAATTGGTTGTGGGTGTTAACATAAGCAATTTCGATATCCCCCTTTTGTTGGTGATCTCTCAAAAAGTGATACCGGATGTCTATGTGTTTAGTGCGGCTGTGTTCAACGGGATTATCTGCCATGCGGATTGCACTCTCATTATCACATAGGAGAGGGACTTTGCTCAATTTGTAGCCATAGTCTGTAAGGGTTTGCCTCATCCAAAGTAATTGTGCACAACAATGTCCTGCAGCAATATACTCGGCTTCGGCGGTAGAAAGAGCTACAGAGTTTTGTTTCTTTGAAGCCCAAGACACCAGGGATCTCCCCAGAAACTGTCAAGTCTCTGGTGTGCTCTCCCTATCAATTTTACATCCAGCATAATCGGCATCGGAATACCCAATTAAATCAAAGGTAGATCCCTTGTGGTACCATAGCCCAAACTTAGGAGTGTAAACTAAATATCTCATGATTCTTTTCACGTCCCTAAGGTGAATTTCCTTAGGATTTGTCTGGAACCTTGCACACATGCATACAAAAAGCATAATGTCCGGTAGTGAAGCACATAAATAGAGTAAAGATCGTATCATCGACCGATATACCTTTTGATCTACAGATTTACCTCCCTTGTCGAGGTCGAGATGCCCATTTGTTCCCATGGGTGTCTTGATGGGTTTGGCATTATTCATTCCAAACTTCTTGAGTATGTCTTGAATGTACTTAGTTTGGCTGATGAAGGTGCCCTCTTGGAGTTGCTTGATTTGAAATCCAAGGAAGTACTTCAACTCCCCCATCATAGACATCTCGAATTTCTATATCATAATCCTTCTAAAATCTTCACAAGTTGACTTGTTAGTAGACATGTTGGTCACTTGTTCTCAAATGTTGTGAGTCAAGAACAAGGCAACACAATTGTTAATTATTATGGACCTTCGTGCTTTGAAACATTATCTCCTGCGGGTATAATGCTTCTCAGACGAAGGTCTAGAAGGATACACCTTCATCATATCAATACAAGGGCAGGAATACAAAGGAATAAATATAATAATCATATTTTAATAATTCATTCATTCTTGCATTTCATAAAACATATATGAATATCAACAATGTTAATATTACATTTATACCTTCGGCTTGTGTGGCAGAACCTCACAAGGTATTGGGTCCACATGCACATGTCCTTGTCTCAAAGACCTCATACGGCTATGCATGTGCACCAAATAACTTAACAGGATCCGTCTGAGTGTCCCAAGGACCCCGGATCAAACACTTACAACCAGAACCGCAAGATTAAGTAAACACAAATCACATACCAACATTTTGCAGCGAAATTTCTTTATTACAAAAGGTTACAAGTTACATCAAATTTACATTATGTTTATCGGAGTGATTACAGAGTGATTCAAAGAAATAAACTTTGAAATGTTATAAATTACTTGTAAGTTTGAAATAGATGCTAGCTTAAGTGACCATCATCAATAAGAAGTATAGAAGAGGTACTTAGACTTATAAGAAGGCCGAGCCCACCGGCACTTAGCACCATCCACAACAACACACTTCTATTTTCGGTTCTTCCTCCTGCTTGGGAACCACCTTTGCACAAAAGTGGCAAAGCTCCACAGGCTCTCCACCTAAAACAACATGGGACAAAGCCCTGAGTATGAAGTGTACTTTCGCAAGTCTTACCCGACTAAGGAAAAAGACTCTCAAGGATATGCTGGATTTAGGAATCAAGGAGAGGCTCTTAGCAAGAATCAACTTAGATACTTTTGCAGAAATAGCTTACTAAAGTGAGTCCTTACTTTCAATATTTTAACGCCAGATTAAATATTAATAGACTCTAGTTGCACCTAGTTTAATTTCACCATCTCATCAATACAACATCATTTTTACTCATAATGTTTACATCCTGACGTAGGTTGCAAGTCAGTGACCAAGTCTCCACTCTCCGGGGATATAACGGCGATCCGAATTGATTTACTCAGCTGAGGATCTCTAACCACACGACATATGTAGCACTTAACCCTTGCATATGTCAACCGTTCCCGCAGATCCTCCACAATGTGAACCGGTCCACGCTACCCGGGAGCACAGTACTCCTCCATCCAGCCTCTAGCCAGGAGGGTACACGCTACTCCCACCATCTCCCACACCCAGTGCGTGGTTGTCTTTTCACGTATGGAATAGCCGGGTTCAAGCTTACCCTATCCCATATCTAGGGCATGTGGCCAGTTAAGATAGTCCTTGATCATACAGGCCTACATACGCATCCAATCCTTAATTAACCTGGGTGGAGCATCACCTGTTCCTAACCCAAGTCTCGAGTTAAGTACTTCCACCCTTAGGATTGTTTTGTGTTCCTAAGGATGAAAAGAGCATTATATGGAACTTTGCAGTAAGATCCCACCTTGCTCCCAATGAAAATATTCTTGCAGGTAGAAGCCGTCCTTCCTCAGGATAAACCTGAGCTAGGCTTAAGTGCAAAGGACAAACTCTATCTGCTTATAAGCAGGGCTAAGCATTTTTTTGAAAATCATATTTTGATACTTCACCAGAAGTATCTATTAAAAAAATGGATTTTAAGGTAGCCAATGCATCAAAGGGTTTCCAAGCAACTTCTATAAACCTAATGCACATTCACTAGACTTCAAGTGTGTAAAAATAATTTAAAAACACAACGAAGGGGTTACATGCACCAGGGCTTGCCTGGAATAAACACTAGGTTAGTGTTTGTTAGACGATGATCACTTGACGATCAGCCTTTGTTCTGACACTTGTTTCGTTTGTCTATCTTCAGTTTCGTTCATCAGCACCATCTTGTGGTCTACTCAGTTCTGGTTCTCGCATCACGTGGTTAATTCACGTACCTGAATGAAATGCATTATGCACATGAATGCATATAGAAAGGAATATTACAAACCTAAATAGTGCTACGCGATAGCGAATTAAATAACTAGCGGCGAGGCGTTGTACAAGTTCACACGGAAATAACACACTATCATTTTTCGCTACAATATATCGATGTTACTTGATCCTAAATATTCGAAGTAGCAATCAACATCCATTCAAATCATGAAATCAACTAGCACACATAGAATATCGTACCTAGTTTAGAGAGCACACTAAATGACTTATACTTTAACTTCACAATTCTTGGACACCTAACACTTATAAAATTTGATAGAACAACTTTCATTAACTTTCTAAACTAATTTCCCGATTAACCTGTGTATCACATATATTAATAAAACATCACATTTTTAACACCTACTGTCCCGCAAACACTGAGACCTATTGAGACCTCTTTCATCCTACGACATCGACCAAATTACCAAAACGACTCAGGCAATCTAATAAATATTATACGTAGTCAAACCATCCATCCATCCGCTGACACGAATAACAAATTTGCTTACCCTGACTACTTCGACGCAATAGTCAGAAGTACGATGACGGTTTCCGGTTGACGTCATCCAGGGGCCTTCTTTTCTTCGGTAATCAATTGCTGAAGATCTTTTCTTCGACTGAATAATTTTGACGAATCGAACTTGAGTCGCGCAGGACGTTCGAGCTTTTTGTCGTGCACTTGGTGAACACCACGCTGCTGGCTCCGTCTTCATCCGACTCTTGAGATTTCTTGATAACGCGCGGAATGACGACAACAGGCAGGGAGACCCGACGCGACTGAGGAAGGGGTTCGACGACACCGGCAAGGTCAATAACGAGCCGATCAAACCAAAATTCCACGATGCTGACCGGCACACGGGTTAGAGAATGACGGTTGGCGAAATCCGAGCGGGGCGAGCGCACGGCAGTGAGCCAGCGACGCGCGTGGGAGCTAAAGACCGGTGACCGGCGAGTCCGGGCATCAGGGAGCAGTGATGGCCAACAGAGAAGCGCGCTGGGAAAAATCCACAGCAAGGGAGCTGAGAGGGAAGGAACACCATGGGGTTTGGGCGAGCCGATGCGCGTAGAGGTGAAAAGAGAGGGGGCACGAGCAAGAAAATGGGCTCGGCCACCAAGGAGAAATGGCTAGCGTCAAGGGCTCCATGGGAGGATCTCCAGCACGTAGAGAGGAGGAGGGCGAAATCCGAATAGGGCCGAGCGCCATGGGAAGAACCGAGCAGAGCAAGCAGCGGCGCGGCATCCATGGAAGAGAGCACGACACGCCGGGGCAGAGGGACGCGCTGGGCACCAAGTTCAGCAGAGGAGCACGGCGAGGGAGAAGACGGGCGCAGAGGAGCAAGCTTCGTGCGGCAAACAGACAGAGGGAGCAGGGCGCGACGCAGGCAGCCATGGGAGCTTCAAGGCCGAGCGCCAAGAAGAACGAGCAGGGCGCCGCGACACTGGGACAGGGCACCGGCAGAGGAAGGCCAGGGCGCGCGGAAAGAAGCTTGGGGCGCGCCGGCAGAGGAGATCCGAGCTGGGGCGGCGAGGAAGCTCCACGGCGGGAGTCGCGGCGCAGGACGCAGGCGCACGGCACTGGGCGCGTAGGGAGGAGCTAGCGGGAAAGAGAAGCCGCGAGGGAGAGAGAAATGCAGGGCGCGACTGGAGGAGCAGAGAAGAAGCAGTGCGCACAGGGAGTTCTCCATGGCGCGCGGCGTGCGATGGAGAGCAGGGCTGACCAGAGAGAAGCGACGAGCGCCAGGGAGGAAGAAGAATGAGCGCGCAGGAGATAAACATTGCGTGCAGGGAGATAACGCCGGCTGAAAAAAAATCAGAGACGGGGGGGGGGGGGGGGGGGGGGGGGGATTTTCCATGGCTGAGCGCTGTAAAAATCTGAGCAAGGTGGGCGACGGGATAAGGCCAGGCACAGGAAAAAAATCAACGACGCGCGTAACAGAAAAATCAGCCCCATGAGCGGCGCCTGGAAAGGAAAATCAGGGAGAGAGAGAGCTGTGGAAGGATGAGAACGGCAGCTACAGAAATATCACGCGGTGATCAGAATAGTGAAGAAGCTACATACGATAAAGATAAAAATGAATGCCTAGAGGATAAAGAAGAGAAAGTGAGTACAAAGGAGTTTTCTAGTGCTCGGATAAGAACACGAGATCAGCGGTTGGGGATAAAGAAAATAGTAAGAATTTCTTCCTATCCAAAAAATTGGATCTAAGCTAGAAACACATGAATCGAACCCAACAAAAATCGGATCCGATATTTTAAATTGTATTTTATATGGCTTAAGATCAGATAACTTCATCTGCAACACGATACCGGATACATGTGTCGAGGATAATCTACTGGAAACCAACCACGATTATAATTCCTCAGACGTGATGTTTCGATTGACGAGACGAGACTAAATCATTTTGCCCCTAAAAACTTTAGTCGCCGATTTCTATTTAATTTGTTCGGGATAAAAATCGTAAAAGTAGGTCGAGCTTCTGAATTCGTATTCGCACGAGCGATGAATTTTAAATAATCACTGGACGCACCGATTTTCGGAACAACGATGTTCCGAACATCACGAAAATTTTGGAAGAGCCCGGATAGATAAAGACGATGTCGAACTCGCAACAGATAAAACAGATGCGATATTAAAATCGCAATAGGCGAAGATGATTAAATTTTAGCATCTGTTTCATCCACTGATATTACGTGCTTAAATCTATACTCGTTGTCGAGCGGAATATAAACACCTGGGGTGTTACAGCTTGCTCGAAGGAGAGGATGTGAAAGACTGAATACAATCCAGCATATTCTTCGGAACAAAAATTTATTTGCGGCAATCCCGAAGGAGTTATACAGTGGATTGGCGAAGAAGCCGAAGCTTTTGATGAAATACTCGGCGATCGCGAGGATTTTTGTGCATTCGCCGGTGCACGAGGGGTCGCGACAATTTTAGAAAAGGCCGATTGTGAACATGTTAAGGCCGTAGCCCAGCCAGAATATATTTTCTCAGCTGGCGGCACCAAGGACCCCTCGGCCGAAGCTTCTTTACTAGGCGGAAGGTTTTACTCGGATATTTGGATGAAGGGCGGTCGTGAGATAGCTGATGAAGTCATTAAAAATAGTGAGAAAGAATCTCACGATGCCCTAGAGGAGGCTAAACGAGCTGAAGAAGCTGCTAAACGTGCCATGATTATAGGTATTTTTATTTAAAGCTTTTTGCTACATTGTTCATTTCTATCTTCCAAATTTACCATCATATTCTTTATTGCAGTCGGCCTTTCACCACCACCGGAGCCATACAACCCCGAAGCTGACTCAGTTATGAAAGAAGCTTTGGATGTAATGAAGATTGCTAACAAAGTCGTTGACGAAGTCGTCAACAGACTATTACATGAAGCTGTTGAAAAAGTACTAAAGGAAGATTAAATTCTTGTATGCTGGTGTCGGGGACCATAATTAGGGGTACCCTCAAGACGCCTAATTCTCAGCTGGTAACCCCCATCAGCATAAAGCTGCAGAGGCCTGATGGGTGCGATTAAGTCAGGGATCAGTCCGTACGAGCGACTCGATCACGCCTCGCCCGAGCCTAGCCTCGGGCAAGGGCAGCCGACCCCGAGGGGTTTCCGTCTCGCCCGAGGCCCCCCTTTTTAACGGCGGACACATCTCCGGCTCGCCCGAGGCCTTGCCTTCGCTAAGAAGCAACCCTGACTAAATCGCCGCACCAACCGACCAAGTTGCAGGAGCATTTAACGCGAAGGCCCTGCCAAAGGCGCCACAAGAAACTCCGCTCCGCCCGACCCAGGGCTCGAACTCGGGCTAAGCCCCGGAAGACGGCGAACTCCGCTCCGCCCGACCCAGGGCTCGGACTCGGGCTAAGCCCCGGAAGACGGCGAACTCCGCTCCGCCCGACCCAGGGCTCGGACTCGGGCTAAGCCCCGGAAGACGGCGAACTCCGCTCCGCCCGACCCAGGGCTCGGACTTGGGCTAAGCCCCAGAAGACGACGAACTCCGCTTCGCCCGACCCTAGGGCTCGGACTCCGCCCTGGCCTCTGCCGAACGACCTTCGCCTCGCCCGACCCAGGAGCTCGGGCTTGGCCTCGGCCACGGAAGACAGACTCGACCTCGGCTTCGGAGGAGCCACCACGTCGCCCGACCTAGGGCACAGGCCCGCCACGTCAACAGGAAGCGCCATCATCACCCTACCCCGAGCCGACTTGGGCCGCAGAGAACAAGATCGGTGTCCCATCTGGCCAGCCCCGCCAGATAGGCAATGATGGCGCCCCGCTAGCCCTGTGACGACGGCGGCTCTCAGCTCCCTTACGGAAGCAGGGGGACGTCAGCAAGGATTCAACCGCTCCGACAGCTGTCCCTCCACCAGGCTCCGTTGCTCCTCCGACAGTCACGACATCACGCCAGCTGGGTGTCAAGATCTCTCCGGCTGCCACATTGGCATGTACTTAGGGCGCTAGCTGTCCCTCCGCTAGACACGTAGCACTCTGCTACACCCCCATTGTACACCTGGATCCTCTCCTTACGCCTATAAAAGGAAGGACCAGGGCCTTCTTAGAGAAAGTTGGCCGCGCGGGGACGAGGACGGGGCAGGCGCTCTCTTGGGGCCGCTCGCTTCCCTCACCCGTGTGGACGCTTGTAACCCCCTACTGCAAGCGCACCCGACCTGGGCGCGGGACGAACACGAAGGCCGCGGGATTTGCACCTCTCTCACGCCCGTCTCCGGCCGCCTCGCTTCCCCCCTTCGCGCTCGCCCACGCGCTCGACCCATCTGGGCTAGGGCACGCGACACACTCACTCGTCGGCTCAGGGACCCCCCGGTCCCGAAACGCCGACAGTTGGCGCGCCAGGTAGGGGCCTGCTGCGTGTTGACGAACAGCTTCCCGTCAAGCTCCAGATGGGCAGTCTCCAACAACCTCTCCAACCCGGGACGGTGCTCCGTTTCGGGAGTCTCGAGTTCATGTCCCTCGACGGCAGCTACGACATGATACTCCTTCCACCGCCGCGCGACAACGACAATGGCGGTCGACAACCCACCCGCCGGTGGCGAAATCGACGTCATCTTCTCCGCGTGGTGGAAGAACGACATTCGAGCTCGCTTCGTCCTCTCCCCCGCCAACGGAGGAGGAGGCGGGGCAACCAAGGCCAGGCGGGAGGCCGCGCTTCGTCGGGCATCGACCTCGCGTTTGAGACGAAGGCGAGCGTCGTCCCCCCGCGACACGCCGATCCCGAGCAAGTGGACGACGCCAGCACGCTCGCGGAAAGCTTGCACGACGTCGCCCTCGTACCTAGGACGACGACGCGATCAGCCCCCAACGTGACTACGTCGCTCCTCGTCGACCAAAAGGTACTGACTGATTCCCATCCTACATCATTTCGACTCGGCCTCAACCTGCCTAGCGACCACGCTTTGGCGGGCGCTCTCGTTGAGGCGAGTGCAACCCCTCTAGGGTTTCGTATGCGGTCGCCTTGGGACCGATTGACGGACGTCTCGACCTACGGGCCCTCTGGGTCCGAGGAAGATGACGATCCCAGCATCTGCTGGGATTTCTCTAGATTTGGCAGCCCCAGTGCCATGCGGGACTTTATGGCCGCATGTGACTACTGCCTCTCCGACTGTTCCGACGGTAGCCGCAGCCTTGACGACAAGGACTGCGGCCCAAGCCGCGAATGTTTCCACGTCGAGCTAGGGGATCCCTCCGAAGACAGCCGTGTCGGCATGCCGGAGGACGGTGATCTCCCTAGGCCGGCGCCTCGCGCCGACATCCCGCGGGAGCTAGCTGTGGTCCCTGTTCCGGCGGGGGGTCACGACCCACAACTCGAGCAAGTCCGCGGGGCGCAGGCCAGGCTCGACGAGGGAGCAGGAGCGCTTGAGCCGATCCGCCGGGACGTGGGGCAGGTATGGGCGGGCCAACCTCCGACCGGAGAAATACGTCACCTGCCCCAGTGTCTCCAGCGCCGCGTCGCCGATGTCGTCAGGGTCAGGCCACCACCTGCATCCAGCGGGGTCGGTCAGAACCTGGCCGCAGCGGCGATGCTCCTCCGCACGATGCCGGAGCCATCCACCACCGAGGGTCGACGAATCTAGGGAGAGCTTAAAAATCTCCTGGAAGACGCCGCGGTCCGACGGGCCGAGAGCACTACATCCCGAAGGCAAGTGTACCCCTCGGAACCTCATGCCGCGACTTCCCGATTCACGCGGGAAGCCTCGGTCTACACCGGGCGCACGCGCAACACCGCGCCTGGCGGCCCCGGGCCACCTCGGCAACGAGCACCATCGTCGCGACCGTCGGGCTCACCTCGACGAAAGGGTGCGCCGAGGCTACCACCCCAGGCAAGGGGGACGCTACGACAGCGGGGAGGATCGGAGTCCCTCGCCCGAACCACCCGGTCCGCAGGTCTTCAGTCGGGCCATCCGACGGGCGCCGTTCCCGACCCGGTTCCGACCCCCGACTACTATCACAAAGTACTCGGGGGAAACGAGGCCAGAATTGTGGCTCGCGGACTACCGCCTGGCCTGCCAACTGGGTGGAACAGACGACGACAACCTCATCATCCGCAACCTCCCCCTGTTCCTCTCCGACACCGCTCGCGCCTGGTTGGAGCACCTGCCTCCGGGGCAGATCTCCAACTGGGATGACCTGGTCCAAGCCTTTGCCGGTAATTTCCAGGGCACGTATGTGCGCCCTGGGAATTCCTGGGACCTCCGAAGCTGCCGACAGCAGCCGGGAGAGTCTCTTCGGGACTACATCCGGCGATTCTCGAAGCAGCGCACCGAGCTGCCCAACATCACCGACTCAGATGTCATCGGCGCGTTCCTTGCCGGCACCACCTGCCGCGACCTGGTGAGCAAGTTGGGTCGCAAGACCCCCACCAGGGCGAGCGAGCTGATGGACATCGCCACCAAGTTCGCCTCCGGCCAGGAGGCGGTCGAGGCCATCTTCCGAAAAGACAAGCAGCCCCAGGGCCGCCCGACGGAAGATGCTCCCGAGGCGTCTACTCCGCTAGGCGCCAAGAAGAAAGGCAAGAAGAAGTCGCAAGCGAAACGCGACGCCTCCGATGCGGACCTTGTCGCCGCCGCCGAGTACAAGAACCCTCGGGAGCCCCCCGGAGGTGCCAACCTCTTCGACAAGATGCTCAAAGAGTCGTGCCCCTATCATCAGGGGCCCGTCAAGCACACTCTCGAGGAGTGCGTCATGCTTTGGCGCCACTTCCACAGGGCCGGGCCACCCGCGGAGGGTGGCAGGGCCCGCAACGACGACAAAAGGGAAGATCACCAAGCAGGAGAATTCCCCGAGGTCCGCGACTGCTTCATGATCTATGGAGGGCATGCGGCGAACGCCTCGGCTCGGCATCGCAAGCAAGAGCGTCGGGAGGTCTGCTCGGTGAAGGTGGCGGCGCCAGTCTACCTAGACTGGTCCGACAAGCCCATCACCTTCGACCAAGCTGACCACCCCGACTACGTGCCGAGCCCGGGGAAATACCCGCTCGTCGTCGACCCCATCATCGGCGACGTCAGGCTCACCAAGGTCCTGATGGATGGGGGCAGCTGCCTCAACATCATTTACGCCGAGACCCTCAGGCTCCTGCGCATCGATCTGTCCTCCGTCCGTGCGGGTGCTGCGCCCTTCCACGGGATCGTTCCTGGGAAGCACGTCCAGCCCCTTGGACGGCTCGACCTTCCCGTCTGCTTCGGAACGCCCTCTAACTTCCGAAGGGAGTTTTTGACGTTCGAGGTGGTCGGGTTCCGAGGAACCTACCACGCGGTATTGGGGAGGCCATGTTACGCGAAGTTCATGGCCGTCCCCAACTACACCTACCTGAAGCTCAAGATGCCGGGCCCCAACGGGGTCATCACCGTCGGCCCCACGTACAAACACGCGTTCGAATGCGACGTGGAGTGCGTGGAGTATGCCGAGGCCCTCGCCGAGTCCGAGGCCCTCATTGCCGACATGGAAACCCTCTCCAAAGGGGTGCCAGACGTGAAGCGACATGCCGGCAACTTCGAGCCAGCGGAGACGGTTAAGGCCATCCCTCTCGACCCCAGTGGCGACACCTCCAAGCAGATCCGGATCGGTTCCGGGCTCGACCCCAAATAGGAAGCAGTGCTCGTCGACTTCCTCCGCGCAAACGCCGATATCTTTGCGTGGAGTCCCTCGGACATGCCCGGCATACCGAGGGATGTCGCCGAGCACTCGCTGGATATTCGGGCCGGAGCCCGACCGGTCAAGCAACCTCTGCGCCGGTTCGACGAGGAGAAGCGCAGAGCGATAGGCGAAGAGATCCACAAGCTAATGGCAGCCGGGTTCATCGGAGAGGTATTCCATCCCGAATGGCTTGCCAACCCGGTGCTTGTGAGAAAGAAAGGGGGGAAATGGCGGATGTGTGTAGACTACACATGTCTCAACAAAGCATGTCCGAAGGTTCCCTACCCTCTGCCTCGCATCGATCAAATCGTGGATTCCACCGCTGGGTGCGAAACCCTGTCTTTCCTCGACGCCTACTCAGGGTATCACCAAATCAAGATGAAAGAGTCCGACCAGCTCGCGACTTCTTTCATCACGCCCTTCGGCATGTACTGCTATGTCACCATGCCGTTCGGTTTGAGGAATGCGGGCGCGACGTACCGGTGTATGAACCATGTGTTCGGCGAACACATCGGTCGTACGGTCGAGGCCTACGTCGATGACATCGTAGTCAAGACAAGGAAAGCCTCCGACCTCCTCCCCGACCTCGAAGTGACATTCCGGTGTCTCAAGGCAAAAGGCGTCAAGCTCAATCCCGAGAAGTGTGTCTTCGGGGTGCCCCGAGGCATGCTCTTGGGGTTCATCGTCTCCGAGCGGGGCATCGAAGCCAACCCGGAGAAGATCGCGGCCATCACCAGCATGGGGCCCATCAAGGACTTAAAAGGTGTACAGAGGGTAATGGGATGTCTCGCGGCCCTGAGCCGTTTCATCTCACGCCTTGGCGAAAGAGGCCTGCCTCTGTACCGCCTCTTAAGGAAGGCCGAAAGCTTCACTTGGACCCCTGAGGCCGAAGAAGCTCTCGGGGACCTGAAGGCGCTCCTCACCAAGGCGCCTATCTTGGTGCCCCCAGCTGATGGAGAAGCCCTCTTGGTCTACATCGCCGCGACCACTCAGGTGGTTAGCGCCGCGATTGTGGTCGAGAGGCAAGAAGAGGGGCATGCATTGCCCGTTCAGAGGCCAGTTTACTTCGTCAGCGAGGTACTATCCGAAACCAAGATCCGCTACCCACAAGTTCAGAAGCTGCTGTACGCGGTGATCCTGACGAGGCGGAAGCTGCGACATTACTTTGAGTCTCACTCGGTAACTGTGGTGTCATCCTTCCCCTTGGGGGAGATCATCCAGTGCCGAGAGGCCTCGGGCAGGATTGCAAAGTGGGCGGTGGAAATCATGGGCGAGACAATCTCGTTCGCCCCTCGGAAGGCCATCAAATCCCAGGTCTTGGCGGACTTCGTAGCCGAATGGGTCGACACCCAGCTGCCGACGGCTCCGATCCAACCGGAGCTCTGGACCATGTTTTTCGACGGGTCGCTGATGAAGACGGGGGCCGGCGCGGGCCTACTCTTCATCTCGCCCCTCGGGAAACACCTACGCTACGTCCTACGCCTCCATTTCCCGGCGTCCAACAATGTGGCTGAGTACGAAGCTCTGATCAACGGATTGCGAATCGCCATCGAGCTAGGGGTCCGACGCCTCGACGCTCGCGGCGACTCGCAGCTCGTCATCGACCAAGTCATGAAGAACTCCCACTGCCGCGACCCGAAGATGGAGGCCTACTGCGATGAGGTTCGGCGCCTGGAAGACAAGTTCTACGGGCTCGAGCTTAACCACATCGCTCGGCGCTACAACGAGACTGCGGACGAGCTGGCGAAGATAGCCTCGAGGCGAACGACGGTTCCCCCGGACGTCTTCTCCCGGGATCTGCACCAACCCTCCGTCAAGATCAACGACACGCCCGAGCCCGAGGCACCCTCGGTTCAGCCCGAGGCACCTTCGGTTCAGCCCGAGGCGTCCTCGGTTCAGTCCGAGGTACCCTCGGCCCCCGAGGGCGAGGCGCTGCGCATCGAGGAGGAGCGGAACGGGGCCACGCCTGACCGGGACTGGCAAACCCCGTACCTGCAATATCTCCGCCGAGGAGAGCTACCCCCCGACCAAGCCGAGGCTCGGCGGGTAGCCCGACGCGCCAAGTCATTCGTCTTGCTGGGGGATGAGAAGGAGCTCTACCACCGCAGTCCCTCGGGCATCCTCCAGCGATGCATCTCCATCGCCGAAGGTCAGGAACTCCTGCAAGAGATACACTCGGGGGCTTGCGGCCATCACGCAGCGCCTCGAGCCCTCGTCGGAAACGCTTTCCGGCAAGGTTTCTACTGGCCAACGGCGGTGGCCGACGCCACTAGAATTGTCCGCACCTGCGAAGGGTGTCACTTCTACGCGAAGCAGACCCACCTGCCCGCTCAGGCTCTACAGACGATACCCATCACCTGGCCCTTTGCTGTGTGGGGTCTGGACCTCGTCGGTCCCCTGCAGAAGGCGCCCGGGGGCTACACGCACCTACTGGTCGCCGTTGACAAATTCTCCAAGTGGATCGAGGTCCGACCCCTGAACAGCGTCAGGTCCGAGCAGGCGGTGGCGTTCTTCACCAACATCATCCATCGCTTCGGGATCCCATACTCCATCATCACCGACAACGGCACCCAGTTTACCGGCAAAAAATTCTTGGATTTTTGCGAGGATCATCATATCCGGGTGGACTGGGCCGCCGTAGCTCATCCCATGTCGAATGGGCAAGTAGAGCGTGCCAACGGCATGATTCTACAAGGGCTCAAGCCTCGGATTTACAACAACCTCAACAGGTTCGGCAAGCGATGGATAAAGGAACTTCCCTCGGTGGTCTGGAGCCTGAGGACAACGCCGAGCCGAGCCACGGGTTTCACGCCGTTCTTCCTGGTCTACGGGGCCGAGGCCGTCTTGCCCACTGACCTGGAATACGGCTCCCCGAGGACGAGGGCCTACGACGATCAAAGCAACCAAGCTAGCTGAGAAGACTCGCTGGACCAGCTGGAGGAGGCTCGGGACAAGGCCTTACTACACTCGGCACAGTATCAGCAGTCCCTGCGACGCTACCACGCCCGAGGGGTCCGACCTCGAGACCTCCAGGTGGGCGACCTGGTGCTTCGACTGCGACAAGACGCCCGAGGGAGGCACAAGCTCACGCCCCCCTGGGAGGGGCCATTCGTCGTCGCCAAAGTTCTGAAGCCCGGAACGTACAAGCTGGCCAACAGCCGAGGCGAGATCTACGGCAACGCTTGGAACATCCAACAGCTACGTCGCTTCTACCCTTAAGATGTTTTCAAGTCGTTCATATACCTCGCACCCACGCAAAGTTTAGTCATCAAGGAAGGGTCGGCCTCGCCTCGGCAAAGCCCGACCCTCCCTCGGGGGCTAAAAGGGGGGAAACCCCCTCTGCGTCAAAATTTTCCTCGAAAAAAGATCTCTTTTACCAGAATATCTTTCGTGCTTTTTGACTACTTCGAAAAGTGGGTCCTGGAAACGACGGAGTACACGTAAGCAGCCAAGGCTGACCGAGCCGAGGGACTCCTACGCCTCCGGGATACGGATACCTCACTCATCACCTTCTGCGATAAGTAACTCGCGTTCGGATACAGTGGCTCCGCGGATCGAACGAGTCTTTACGTTCAGAAGCCCTTCTGCCGAAGCGATCTTTCGAGCCTTCTTGACCGAGTCGGTGACAGGGCCTCATGGATGGGTGAGAGTACGCGTAAGCGGCAAGGCTGACCGAGCCGAGGGACTCCCACGCCTCCGGGATACGGATACCTCACTCATCACCTTCCGCGAGAAACAACTTTCGCTCGCACAAACATCCCTGTTACCGACAAAAAGTCCAGATACTCGAAACAAGAGGAAAAGAGACGCAGCTTTACAACACAGCGAGGGTGTGTGTTCTGGCCTCGGCGGCTGCAGAAGGCACACGCTACAAAACGCTTTGACCCTGCAGGCTCGGGTCTTGACGCTGGAAGGGGGTAGCAACACCTTCGGCATCGACGACACCTTCGGCGAGGCCCGACCTAGCCTCGGACGGCGACGCGGTCCGAGGGTCTCCGCTCCGAAGGACGACGTCATCACCACGCCCGGGCAATCGCTGCCAGGGACTTCTCCGGGAATCCGGCCCCAGCGGGCGGCTCGGCCGGTTACCCCTGGGGCCTCGGCCAGCCATCTTCCAAGGGCGCCAGCACGGTCCGAGGCCTCGGCTGATCAACTCCGGCATTGGTCCCGCCGACGGACGACCCGGTTAGGCTCCGGCCAACCAGGTTTCATTTTCGAGCCGACTCCGCCACTGTTCATACTGATACCGCTACCCCTGGCCTCGGCTCATCGAAGAGCGGCCGAGGGGTCTCTTTAACTAAGCTAGAGGAGCCTCGAACAGCAAGGCCGACCGAGCCGAGGGACTCCTACGCCTCCAGGATACGGATACCTCACTCGTCACCTTGACACGGGGCGACTCATGCTTGGTGAAGCGGTTCAGATAATCGACAGACGAGTCTTAGCGCTCGAAAATGAGGAAAAAACACGGCTCCGTGCCGACGTTACATACATGTTCAGGCCCCGAAAGCCGCAATGAACAAAAAACCCTGGCATTCGAAGTGCCATTACAAACGGAACTCCAGTTTCGTCTCCACGGGTATGGACGACCTCCACGCCGAGGAAGCCCGTGGAGCGGCAAGCTCTGAGCGAATCACCAGCAAAATGTGGGTCACCCCCCAAGCGTACTGGCAGATCCTCGCTGCCATCCTCACCGCGAATGCGAGGAAGAGGGCGGAATGTTGCATCCTAGCTGGGCAGCAACAGTTCGCCTTCCCCGGCATGGCTGGAGGACGTCTCCGCCGTAGGGCTAGAGGGCGATTGCCACCACCAGAAGCGGGAAGAAGAGGTGGTCCGCCAACCCGCGCAGAAGGTGGAGCCCCGGCTCGCTTCGCCTCCCGCCCCGGCGAGGATGGCGAACACCCTCAACACTGAGGGCGGGACCGGAATCACAGCCCGGTTTGCCTCTCCCCATCCAGGAGCTGGAGGTCACCGTCTTGGGTGACCATCAGCAGAGGGGAGCAACTGGGCTGTGTGATGAAAATCCTTGAAGCCGAACGATGGCTGAAAGGTACCAACTCCCGCGGAGTTGCGTTCCTCCGACAACGAGGCGAAAAGACGGCGGTTTCCCCCAATCCGGGGGCTCGGAAGGTGGAAAGACACGGTGCATAAGGGAGCAAGAAGACATGGTCGCCTTCCGGAAGGGGCTGCCCTCCTTTTAAAGGCAACTCTCCCTACGTGCGCCCCCAACCGTCATGGGCTGAATCTTCTCCAACATGTTTCAAGGCCCTCCCCTGCGGCGCGGGGGCTGGGTCCCGCATGTCATGCAGACCGGCTCCGAGCAGAAGAAGCCAAACCGCCGCGCATGGCGCGCGCAACCGCCCAGCGGTTACAAGAGGCCCTCCACTTTTGCCTAGACCAACGGGCGAAAGAGGCGAGCAGCCATGCATGAGGCATGCAGCCGCGCCAGATGGACACGCTTCTCCCACTCCCGACACGCCAGCATGGAGGCCCCGGCCCACGCGTCACGCAACCGGCGCGCCGGATGCTGCATGCAGGCAACTGCACCGCCACTTGCGCCACCATCGCGCCTCTTCGGTTGCGGAACCAATGCCGCGACTCGAGGCGACCCAGCGGCGCCAGCCTGGCGCGACGGTCAATGCGGCCGAAAGTGGGCCGGCAGTAATGACGGTGGCAGGCGGGCAGGAGCAGCGGTCACGTCGTCAGCCAGGCTCACGTCCCATCCAGGGGCAGCAGGAGAGCCTCCTCTCACGGCGTGAAGACGGCGCACCCGTGATCCGTCCCTCGAACGGCTCGCGCACGCGCAGCGGCTGCCCCGCCAACTACTCGCCCCGTCGCATTAACTCCGCGGCTGGACAGACGGCGCTTCTGGCAGGCGCAGCGGGCGACGCTTCGCCTTCGCCGAAACAACCGCACCAAAAAAGGTACGCCGCGTCGTTTGGTTTCGTATCCTTTTTCCCTTTTTCCTCTTTCTCTATCTCTTGCAACAGGGACCGGGAAAGGGGGATACCCCGAAAGGGATCCTTCCCCGTGAAGGAACCAGGCTCCGAGCCCCCCTACTGATCAGAGGTTCGAAGGCTGGCCCTCCGCGGGGTTCAACAGTCGCCTCAGATCGCGTGGGCCCTACACCCACTACTGGTCAGAGGTTCGAAGGTCGGCCCCCGAAGGGCTCCACGGCCGCCTCAGGCTACTCGGGCTCCGCGCCCATTACTGATCAGGGGTTCGAAGGCTGGCCCCTGAAGGGTTCACAGTCGCCTCAGACGCCGAGCGAGGGATGACTAGGGGTACGTTCGATACATAACCAAGGCTCGGGCTGCGCTCCCGAGGTACCCTAGGACATTTCCGAGACCAGCGGGAGCGATCTTGTAACGGAATCCCATCGGAGGGAGGCATCGAGCCCTCGGACCCCGTCGCCAGGGGACCGGGTCCGGCAGATCACCCGCAGGTACTTTTGGGCGTGCCTCTGGGCCCCTAGCCGACCCCCACAAACGGGGCACGGACGTCCACTCGGATTACCCGCTTGCAGCTCACCGGAGACACCATGTTCGATGCCCATCGAGGGTAACATAGCGCTCTCCCCCCTCCTCCTTGCGTAAAGGCGACGTAGGGGCGTATGTAAAAAAGCCGAGTCTGTCCCTGATCGCCCTCTCGCCCTGTGCAGAGGCTCGGGGGCTGCTCTCGCAAACCCGGTTCCGGCCAAACCGTTGACAGCGTCAACATACCAGCCCGAGAACTTGGACCCCGACCGTGCACCCGGGCTACGGCCTGCTCGCATGAGGGAACAACCAGACCAGCCGAAGCATTACGCAAGGCATTAAGACCTCGAAGGAGTGAAACCACTCCTCCGAGGCCTCGGGGGCTACACCCGGCGGGTGCGCTCGCGCGCACCCACCAGAACAAAATGCAACCGAGAAAGGCTGGTCCCCTTGCAAAAAAGTGCGACGAAAGCCTCCAAGCGAGTGCTAACACTCCCTTCGAGGCTCGGGGGCTACTGTCGGGGACCATAATTAGGGGTACCCTCAAGACGCCTAATTCTCAGCTGGTAACCCCCATCAGCATAAAGCTGCAGAGGCCTGATGGGTGCGATTAAGTCAGGGATCAGTCCGTACGAGCGACTCGATCACGCCTCGCCCGAGCCTAGCCTCGGGCAAGGGCAGCCGACCCCGAGGGGTTTCCGTCTCGCCCGAGGCCCCCCTTTTTAACGGCGGACACATCTCCGGCTCGCCCGAGGCCTTGCCTTCGCTAAGAAGCAACCCTGACTAAATCGCCGCACCAACCGACCAAGTTGCAGGAGCATTTAACGCGAAGGCCCTGCCAAAGGCGTCATAAGAAACTCCGCTCCGCCCGACCCAGGGCTCGGACTCGGGCTAAGCCCCGGAAGACGGCGAACTCCGCTCCGCCCGACCCAGGGCTCGGACTCGGGCTAAGCCCCGGAAGACGGCAAACTCCGCTCCGCCCGACCCAGGGCTCGGACTCGGGCTAAGCTCCGGAAGACGGCGAACTCCGCTCCGCCCGACCCAGGGCTCGGACTCGGGCTAAGCCCCGGAAGACGGCAAACTCCGCTCCGCCCGACCCAGGGCTCGGACTTGGGCTAAGCCCCAGAAGACGACGAACTCTGCTTCGCCCGACCCCAGGGCTCGGACTCCGCCCTGGCCTCTGCCGAACGACCTTCGCCTCACCCGACCCAGGAGCTCGGGCTCGGCCTCGGCCACGGAAGACAGACTCGACCTCGGCTTCGGAGGAGCCACCACGTCGCCCGACCTAGGGCACAGGCCCGCCACGTCAACAGGAAGCGCCATCATCACCCTACCCCGAGCCGACTCGGGCCGCAGAGAACAAGATCGGTGTCCCATCTGGCCAGCCCCGCCAGATAGGCAATGATGGCGCCCCGCTAGCCCTGTGACGACGGCGGCTCTCAGCTCCCTTACGGAAGCAGGGGGACGTCAGCAAGGATTCAACCGCTCCGACAGCTGTCCCTCCACCAGGCTCCGTTGCTCCTCCGACAGCCATGACATCACGCCAGCTGGGTGCCAAGATCTCTCCGGCTGCCACATTGGCATGTACTTAGGGCGCTAGCTCTCCCTCCGCTAGACACGTAGCACTCTGCTACACCCCCATTGTACACCTGGATCCTCTCCTTACGCCTATAAAAGGAAGGACCAGGGACTTCTTAGAGAAAGTTGGCCGCGCGGGGACGAGGACGGGGCAGGCGCTCTCTTGGGGCCGCTCGCTTCCCTCACCCGCGTGGACGCTTGTAACCCCCTACTGCAAGCGCACCCGACCTGGGCGCGGGACAAACACGAAGGCCGCGGGATTTCCACCTCTCTCACGCCCGTCTCCGGCCGCCTCGCTTCCCCCCTTCGCGCTCGCCCATGCGCTCGACCCATCTGGGCTGGGGCACGCGCCACACTCACTCGTCGGCTCAGGGACCCCCCGGTCCTGAAACGCCGACAGCTGGAAAATGTAATGCTTGTGTATGGTTGCCACCATGTGTACGAAACGAACATCAAATATTTGTATGTACATTAATGTAATATATCTCTTTGTGATGCATGAAATCTACATACGTACCATTTTTGAGACTTTGGCGAAAAAACACCTTCCCTTCTTTTCATGCTTCGCAAAGAGAATTTTCCTTATGCCACTATTGACGAAGGTTGGCCTCGTGTAGTATAATATGTTTGCCGAAGGTATATGTTGTGCTATAGCACATTCTTTTGTGATTCGACAAGTATTTTTGAAAGAGCAATTTCCCTTCTTCTCCACGGCTTTTTGTTGATGCAAAATGATGCATGATGCAATGCTATGCGATGTGACATGATGATATGATGCAAAATGATGTTTATGCCAAAGATGAAAATCCCACATAAACACACATCCAGACTCTACATCCCCTTAGGAACGACTTTGGAGTCTCTTCACATTTTACTTATGTGGTATTTCAGCTCTGCATCCCCTTAGGAACGACTTTGGAGCTAAGCTCTGCATCCCCTTAGGAACGACTTTTGAGCTTCTTCACCTTTTACTTAGGTGGCATCTTAGCTCTGCATTCCCTTAGAAACGACTTTTGAGCTTCGGAACTTACTCTGTGCTCCCTTAGGAACGTCTTTGGAGCTTCGGAACTTACTCTGCGCTCCCTTAGGAATGTCTTTGGAGCTTTGGAACTTGGTTTTGTCACACTCGATGGTGTAACCATAGGTTTATTACACCAAGTTGAAGGTTAAACCTTCCCGTATTGTCTTTTGCAACAAAAATATAAAAGCAGAAAATAGTAGAAATGGAACACATCAGGACTTTCTTTTGGCCAAAATGATGTGTCATCTTCAGTATATGTGCCTACATTCAGGCACAGTGCTATTAACTGTGCGAGCTTCAGACTACTCCCGAAGGTCACGTTGTTGTTGAGGCCGAAGGTGCCCTTCTGGTTGTTGATCATGGTTTGGGGTAGGCGCCATTAGTGGGGGTGGTGGTAATTGAGCCTAGGAGGCTTGGGAGTGACTTGCTGAAGCTACAGAAGCTGTAGGATGTTGGTTGCCTACGTATTCTAGGATGTATGGAGAGTAGCATGAAGCATTATGGAGGACTTGCTTCGGCTGGTTTTGCCACGTCTCGGCTTCAGCAATTTCCTTTTGCTTCTGAATTGTCACCTGGCATGTCCTTGTTGTGTGGCCCTTGTCCTCACCATAGAAGAGGCAGTACAACATCCTAGGTTGATTACCGAACCTTCCCCCACTAAAGCTTCTTCCTCCTCTACCTCTCGGAGCTGGTGGTCTGTAAGAAGTGTGCTGCATGCCTGAAGGCTGTGAGCTATGATGGCTATTTTGAGCATTGTTGGCCCTTTCATCGTTGGCATTGGAGTTATGGATTAACCTAACATGTCTAGGATGAAGTCTTCCTCCGAAGCCCCTGGTCATTTCATAAAACTTGTATGCTTCCTCCCTTCTTTGATGGAAATCATTATCGTCCCGGATGTACTCATCCATCTTCTGAAGGAGCTTCTCCAGGGTTTATGGGGCTTCCTGGCAAAATATTGGGATGTAGGTCCTGGCTGAAGCCCCTTGATCATGGCCTCAATGATAATTTCATTGGGCACTGTAGGCGCTTGTGCTCTCAAACGCTGGAACCTTCGGACATACGCCTGAAGGTTCTCCTCATGGTCTTGCGTGCATTAAAACAAAGCCTGAGCAGTGACTGGCTTCGTCTGAAAGCCTTGGAAGCTAGTGACTAGCATATCCTTGAGCTTGTGCCATGATGTGATTGTCCCTGGCCAAAGGGAGGAATACCATGTATGGGCCATGCTTCTGACTGCCATGACAAAGGACTTTGCCATGACAGCAGCATTGCCCCCATACGAGGATATTGTTGCCTCGTAGCTCATAAAAAATTGCTTTGGGTCCGAGTGTCCATCATACATGGGCAATTGCGGTGGCTTGTAGGATTGTGGCCATGGGGTAGCCTGCAATTCTGCTGCCATAGGAGAATCATAATCAAAAGTAAAGTTACCATGATGAAAGTCATTGTACCATTCGTCTTCGTTGAATGAGCTCTCGTGACGAAGCTCCCTGTGCTGAGGCCTTCGGTCCTAGTCATCTTGAGTAAGATGACACATCTCGTCAGCTGTGTCGTCAATCTTCTTCTGAAGATCAGCCAGCCGGAGCATTTTCTCCTTTTTTTTTCTTTGTACTTGCTGATGGATTGCTTCTAAATCCCTAATCTCCTGGTCAAGCTGGTCTTCTTGAAGAGTTGGGCTGGTGGCCTTCCTCTTTTGGCTTCTAGCCTCTCGCAGGGAGACTATGTCCTGATTTGTGTCCAGTGGCTGTAAGGCAGCCCCTGGCACCGTTGCCTTCTTCGGCGGCATGTCGAAGGTGGATGCTTTGCTGAAGGTTGTGGTAGTGAGTTCACCGGAGGTGGGCGCCAATATTGGTCACTTGTTCTCAAATGTTATGAGTCAAGAACAAGGCAACACAATTGTTAATCATTAAGGACCTTCGTCCTTCGAAGCATTATCTCATGCGGGTATAATGCTTCTCAGATGAAGGTCTAGAAGGATACACCTTCATCATATCAATACAAGGGCATGAATACAAAGGAATAAATATAATAATCATATTTTAATAATTCATTCATTCTTGCATCTCATAAAACATATATGAATATCAACAATGTTAATTTTACATTTATACCTTTGGCTTGCTCGAAGGCGTGGATGTGAAAGAGTGAATACAATCCAGCGTGAACAATATGATGTTGTTGTTCATCTATTTATAGGCACGGGACACAACCCGAGCAAAAGTACATTAATGTCCTTATTAATGTTTACACACTGTTGGCGTTTCGACCTCGGGGGGTCCTTGGACCGACGAGTAAATTGTCGCTGCGTGTCCCAGCCTAGATGGGTCGGCGCGAGACAGAACACAAGGGGGAAAACAGTAAGGGAAAACCACGGCCTCGTGTTGTCCTGCGCCCAGGGCGGATGCGCTTGCAGTAGGGGGTTACAAGCGTTCGCGTGGGAGAGAGAGAGAGAGAGAGAGAGAGAGAGAGCGTGAGCCTGTGCGTCAGCCCGTTCTCCCGCGCGGCCACGTTTCGTACGAGGGCTCTGACCTTCCTTTTATAGATGTAAGGAGAGGGTCCAGGTGTACAATGGGGGTGTAGCAATGTGCTAACGTGTCAAGCAAAGGGGAGCCAGAGCCCTGTGTACATGCCTACGTGGCTGTTTGGAGAGGTGTTGCTGCCCTGTTCATGTGATGTCATGGCCGTCGGAGGAGCGCTTGAGCCCTGTGGAAGTACAGCTGTCGGGGCTGTCGGATCCTTGCTGACGTCTCCTTGCTTCCATAAGGAGCTGAGAACCGCCGTCGTCATGGAGCACGCGGGGTGCCATCATTACCTGTTTTACCGGGGCGAGCCAGATGGGACGCCGGTCTTGTTCCCCGTAGCCTGAGCTAGCTAGGGGTAGGGTAATGATGGCCCCCCCCTGTGACGTGGTCGGTCCGAGCCCGAGGTCGGGCAAGGTGGTGGCTCCTCCGAGGTCGAGGTTGAGTTCGAGCCCTGGGGTCGGGCGAGGCGGAGACCGTCTTCCAGAGTCGAGGTTGAGTCCGAGCCTTGGGGTCGGGTGAGGTGGAGACTGTCGTCGAGGTTGACTCCGAGCCCTGGGGTCGGGCGAGGCGGAGACCGTCTTCCGGAGTCGAGGTTGAGTCCGAGCCCTGGGGTCGGGCGAGGCGGAGACCGTCGTCCGGAGTCGAGGTTGAGTCTGAGCCCTGGGGTCGGGCGAGGCGGAGACAGTCTTCCGGAGTCGAGATTGAGTCCGAGCCGTGGGGTCGGGCGAGGCGGAGACTGTCGTCCGAGGTCGAGGTTGAGTTCGAGCCCTGGGGTCAGGCGAGGCGGAGCTTCCTATGGCGCCCGAGGCTGGACTTGGCTGCTGTCAGCCTCACCCTGGCGGGTGGCACAACAGTTGGAGCAGGGCAGTCGGCGCTGTTTTCCTGTCAGGTCGGTAAGTGGAGCGGCGAAGTGACTGCGGTCACTTTGGCCCTGTCGACTGAGGAGCGCGCGTCAGGATAAGGTGTCAGACGATCCTTGCATTGAATGCTCCTGCGATACAGTCGGTTGGCGTGGCGATCTGGCCAAGGTTGCTTCTCCGCGAAGCCTGCCCGAGCCGGGCCTCGGGCGGGTCGAAGGTGTGCCCGTTGCTTGAGGAGACCCTCGGGCGAGACGTGAATCCTCCTGGGTCAGCTGTCTTTGCCAGAGGCTGGGCTCCGGCGAGGCGAGATCGTGTCCCTTGAGTGGATGGAGCCTTGACCTGAATTGCGCCCATCAGGCCTTTGCAGCTTTGTGCTGATGGGGGTTACCAGCTGAGATTAGGAGTCTTGAGGGTACCCCTAATTATGGTCCCCGACAGTAGCCCCGAGCCTCGAAGGGAGTGTTGGTACTCGCTTGGAGGCTTTTGTCACACTTTTTTGCAAGGGGACCGGCCTTTCTCGGTTGCATTTCGTTCCAGTGGGTGCGCGCGAGCGCACCCGCCGGGTGTAGCCCCCGAGGCCTCGGAGGAGTGGTTTGACTCCTCCGAGGTCTTAGCGCTTTTCGTGACGCCTCGACCGGTCTGGTTGTTCCCTCATGCAAACTGGTCGTTGCCCAGGTACATAGTCAGGTTCTAAGTTCTCGGGCTGGTATATTGACGCTGTTAACGGTTTGGCCGAAGCCGGGTTTGCGAGAGCAGCCCCCGAGCCTCCGCACAGAGCGAGAGGACGGTCAAGGACTGACTCTGCTTTTTTCATACGCCCCTTCGTCGCCTTTTCGCAAGGAGGAGTGGGGGAAAGCGCCATGTTGCCCTCGGAGGGCGCCGAACATGGTGTCTCCAGTGAGTTGCTAACGGGTGATCCGAGTGGACGCACGTGCCCCGTTCGATAAGGGTCGGCTAGTTGCCCAGAGGCGCGCTCCAAAAGTACCTGCAGGTGATTTGCCGGACCCGGTCCCGTTTGATAGGGTCCGAGGGCTCGATGCCTCCCTCTGATGGGATTTCATTACAGAATCGCTCCTGCTGGTCTCGGAAATGTCCTAGGGTACCTCGGGAGCGTAGCCCGAGCCTCAGCCATGTATCGGACGTACCCAGAGTCATCCCTCGCTCTGCGTGCTCTGAGGCGGCTGTCGAACCCTTCGGGGGCCAGCCTACGAACCCCTGATCAGTAGTGGGCGCGGAGCCCGAGTGGCCTAAGGCGGCTGTCGAACCCTTCCGAGGGGCCAGCCTTCGAACCTCTGACCAGTAGTGGGCGCGGAGCCCGAGTGCTCTGAGGCGGCTGTCGAACCCTTCCGAGGGGGCAGCCTTCGAACCTCTGATCAGTAGGGGGGCTCGGGGCCCGCTTCCTTCGTGGAGAAGGATCCCTTTTGGAGTATCCCCTTTCCCGGTCCCTGTAGCAAGCGAGAGAAAGGGGAAGAGAAAAAGGGATATGAAATTGAACGACGTGGCGTTCCTTTTTTGATGCGGTCATCATGGCGGAGGTGAAGCGTCGCCTGCTTCGCCTGCCAAAGGTGCCGCCTGCCCTACCGCAGAGTTAATGCGACGGGATGAGTGTTTCGTGGGGCAGCCGTTGTGCGAGCCGTTCGAGAAACAGTTGTTTTGCCTTCGAGTTTTGGATTTCGCGGCGGGTTCGGGCGAAGTGTTGAACGGGTCTTGCCCGGGCCTTTATATATTCGAAGAAGGGACCGGTGGTGGTTCTTTACTCTGCTGCTCGCCTCCCGCTTAGGTTTCCACAACCTGAGGGAATAGCCAGAGAAAGAAAACCGTGCACCTTGTCCGCTCCCCCGCCGCCTCCTTCGCTTGGTGATGGCCGATCGGGTAATTGTCCTTCCGCCGCGCGACCCGTGGCCTTTCTCCACCATCACGACGGACGATCTGGAGGCTCTTGTTGTCGATGGCTTGCTTCGTCCCCTCTCCGGTGACCCGCAGCCGGAGTGGATTGCTCCCCCAAGCAGAGCCGCCCCGTCCCCGCCGTCGGGGTATGTGCTGAGTTTCGTCTCTTTCCATGAGTGGGGGTTCGGAGTGCCAGCAAGTCGCTTCATGCGGGCGATTCTGCATTCCTACGGGGTGGAGCTGCACAATCTCAACCCCATCTCCATCGCGCAAGCAGCCATCTTCGCGGCGGTTTGCGAAGGGTTTTTGGGGATTGAGCCCCACTGGGATCTGTGGACCCATCTCTTCTCCGCGGAGCCTTTTGCCTTGACGACGGGGGAAAGGAGAGTCCGCATGGCGATGCGGGCCGGTGGCTGCATCCTCTAGTTGAGGCAGGCACGTGCGCAACAGTACATCCCCGCCATCCTTGTGTCTTGAAACAAGGGGTGGCAGCGCCGGTGGTTTTACCTCCGGAACGACGATGGGAGGCTCCCATCGTTTTCTCAACGAGTGGTGACCGCCGCCGACAGCAACTGGCGCTATGGAGCCCCGCGCGAGAGACAGAAGAATCTCCAGCCCCTTCTGGAGGCCTTGCAGGAGCTGCGAGATAGAGGGCTCACCGCCGCGGGGGTGGTAGCCACCATCCATCGCCGGAGGGTGCTCCCCTTGATGGAGCGGCGGCTGCTGCTTTCGGAGATGGCGCCGGGGTCGACTTGGAGGGTTCGCAGATGTCCTGGGTCCCCCTCCCCGCCGATGACCTCCACAGGCGGGTAGCCGACACGGTAGGGAGGCTAGACGCCGGCGCCCTTACCCAGCTCCCGATGCGTCCCGAGCGCGGGTGTATGTCCCTGGTGAGTGTCCGCTCCTTCTTCCTTCTTGAGTCAGATTGCCCTTAGTTCTCACAGCCGAGACTTTTCGTCCGTCTCCAGGAGGTGGGGTTTCACAAGCCTTCCCTGCCACCGGTCCCGGAGGACGCGGTGGACCGAGCCGCACGGAGGGTTGCTGCGGAGAAGAGGAAGGAGAAGAAGGACGCGAAGAAGGCTCGGGCCCGCGAGCGGATGCGGGCTTGGGACGCCTTGGAGTGGCGTCGTCGGCGGCAGGAGAGGGACGGGCTCCCGAGGGAGCCGTCACCGGAGACGCCTGACGACGACGACGATGACGACGAGGGCGATGAGGACGACGACATGACAGCCCGCCTCGGCCTCAGCCCAGATCTGCGGCTGGGCCAGGGGCCGTCGAGCCAGCCCCCGAGTGGGCTAGCGCCGTCAGTATCCAGGGTCGGGGCATCAGGGTCCCGGTCTGAAGAACAGGGGCAGGCTGAGGGGGTTCTTGACCCCTCGCCCGAGGTGGTTGAGGTGACCCCGGGGAGTCAGGCCAACCCGCCTGTCCCTGAAGTGTCGTTGCCCGTGCTAGCAGCACAGGAGGCTGATTCTCAGGTCGCCGTGTCTGCGCCTAGGCAGACCGTTCCTTTGGCGCCCCGGGCACCCGAGGCAGGGATGGTGCCGAAGCCGACAGCGAGGCAAACCTTGGTGGTGCCCGCGGGGACCGAGGCTCGAGGGGCCTCCCCGTAGGCACGATTGGTCGTGGCTCGGAGTGGGTAAGTACCTAAGGATACCTCTGTCCCGGTTCCTTCTTCGTATGTCCTGATCCTGCCTTTCCTTTTCCTCCTAGCAAACGGAGGCATGGCTCGACCGGTCTGGCTCCCCGGAAGGTCCTCAAGACGGCGTCGGCTTCTGCAGCCAGTGCCGCACCAGGCCTCGCCGGCCGGCTGGCCTCCACACAAGGTGTCTCCAAGCAGGGGGCACAGGCGGCACAAGTTGCCGTGGGGCGAGCTCCCGAGGCTGACCCCTCCGTCGAGGCGGCCGTCGTGCCGAGGGAGACTGCTGGCGCGGCCGCGGCCTCGAGCCCACCAGACGCGTTGCCGGCGCTGGCACCGGCTTCTGCCGAGGCTGTTGCCGTTCTGGCCGTGGAGCCACCCGTCGCTGCCGATGCTGAGATGGCCGAGGTGCCGCTACTCGAGGCCGACGGTCGGAAACCTGCCCCCTTAGCCGAGGAGGTACCCGATGCGCCGACTGCAGGGGTGCCGATGCCTTGGAGGAGGGGGGCCCAGAACCGCGGCCCGTCCTGGGGAGCGGCAATCTTGTCCTTGCGCGGCACAGTCCCAACGAGTGGCGTCAGTCGCTCCGGTTCTGGACCCGTGGTGCTTCGAAACCCCTCTTCGTTCTTGACGATGAGCGAGAGGAGCAGTCTTGGGACGGGCTTCGTGAGTGTGCCGAGGCAACGATGGGGTCGCTTCGGTCGACCTTGGAGGTCCTTTCCAGGGACGTTCCCATGATCCTCCAGGTAAGGATTTCAGGTATACCTTTCATGTGATCAAGGCATTCTTTGTGATGCCCCGCTTCCCTTCCTCAGGATCTGACGGATCTGAGCACCACCAAGTCATCGTTTATCCGCCGCGAGGCCGACGTCTGGGGTTCGCTGCGGTTCCTGAGGACCGCGCTTGCCGAGGCTACCGAGCGCCTCTCCCAACGGAGCGTCGAGGCGGCAGACCTTCGATTGCTCTGCGACGAGTTGGGGGTAGAGGTAGCGGCGGCACGCACAGAGGCGCAGAGGCGGCAGTTGGAGCTTGGCCAGGTCATCGGTGAGCGGGACCAATCTCGGGGCTGGGCCGCCGAGGCCGAAAGTCGGGCTGAGGCCCTTGGAGGCCAGCTAGCCGAGGCGTTCGCTCAGGCCGGAGCCCTTGCGGCGGACCTGGCCGTGGCCATCGGGTCTGCTCAGTCTGCCCAAGCCGCAGCCTCGGAGCAGCGTGCCCGGGCCAAAGGTATGTCTTGGCTGTTTCGAGATTTCAATTCAGCTTCATTCTTCAACTTGCATTTGAAGACTTCTGCTTTGGCTGTTTGCAGGGCTCGAGTCTGCCCTCAATGAGTCCGCCAAGGCACTTGCCCAGGCGGCTAAGCAGAGGGAGGCCGACCACGTGGCCATGTCTGAGGCTATCTCGGCCTTCTGCCAGGTCTTTGGTCTCGACGACGTCCCCTCGGGAAGCTCCCCTCAGAGTCACCTGCAGGCCTTGGGTGACCACGCGCGCAGCAGACTCCGCGAGGCGCTGCATCACGGCGTTAGGCGGGCCTTCGCTGTGCTCGCTTCCCACTACGATGTGGATCTGGAGCGAGTCAGCGAGGGGTACTGCCTTCCCGATGAACATGAAGCTGCCCTGGCCGAAGTTCAGAGGCTTGACGCGACCGCCGCGGGGCCAAGCGCGGTGCTGGCAACCACCTTCGAGGCAGAGATCCTTCCGCTTGCGCCGCCGTCCGAGGGCGGGGCGGATCTCGCCGAGGGTGGAAACGAAGCCGAGGGTGCAGCTCCTCCCCTGGGCGATTCTTGATTCTGCCGGAGCTGTTTATTTTGAATATGTATGTGTCTTTCGCGGCCGCCGAGGCCTGAATACTTTGTCTTCGTGATATAAAGCTGTGTCTCTTTTCCTCCTGTTTCGCGTATCCGGACTTGTTCATCAGTAGCAGGATCGCTTACCCAAGTAAGAGTTATTTTTCACGGTAGGTGACGAGCGAGGTATCCGTATCCCGGAGGGGTAGGAGTCCCTCGGCTCAGTCGGCCTTGCTATTTACATGCACTCTTATTCGTTTCTCGGGGTTCTGTTACTGATATAGCCGGAAAACACGAAAGTCGTTTTGGTGGAAGACTTTTTCCGAGGAAATTTTGACGCAGAGGGGGTTCCCCCCTTCTAGTCCCCGAGGGAGGGTCGGGCTTTGCCGAGGCAAGGCTGGCCCTTCCTTGATGGTTAGACTTTATTTGCGTCTGTAAACGAGGTGTATGAACGACTTGAAAACATCTTAAGGGTAGAAGCGACGTAGTTGTCGGATGTTCCAAGTGTTGTTGTAGACCTCGCCTTGACTGTTGGCCAGCTTGTATGTCCCGGGCTTCAAAATCTTGGCGATGATGAACGGCCCCTCCCAGAGAGGCGTGAGCTTGTGGCGCCCTCGGGCGTCTTGTCGTAGCCGAAGCACCAAGTCACCCACCTAGAGGTCTCGGGACCGAACCCCTCGGGCGTGGTAGCGTCGCAGGGACTACTGATACCTTGCCGACTGTAGTATGGCCATGTCCTGAGCCTCTTCTAGCTGGTCTAGTGAGTCTTCTCGGTTGGTCCGGTTGCTTCGGTCGTCGTACGCCCTCGTCCTCGCGGATCCATATTCTAAGTCTGTGGGCAGGATAGCCTCGGCCCCATAGACTAGAAAGAACGACGTGAAGCCTGTGGCTCGGCTTGGCGTCGTCCTCAGACTCCAGACCACCGAGGGGAGTTCCTTCACCCATCGCCTGCCGAATTTGTTGAGGTCGTTGTAGATCCTTGGCTTGAGTCCTTGCAAAATCATGCCGTTGGCACGCTCTACCTGCCCATTCGTCATGGGGTGAGCTACGGCGGCCTAGTCCACCCGGATGTGGTGGTCCTCGCAGAAGTCCAGGAACTTTCTGCCAGTGAACTGGGTGCCGTTGTCGGTGATGATGGAGTTCGGGACCCCAAACGATGGATGATGTTGGTGAAGAACACCACCGCATGTTCGGACCTGATGCTGTTTAGGGGTCTGACCTCGATCCACTTGGAGAATTTGTCGATGGTGACCAGCAGGTGCGTGTAGCCCCTGGGTGCCTTCTGCAAGGGTCCGACGAGGTCCAGATCCCACACAGCAAACGGCCAGGTGATGGGTATTGTTTGCAGGGCCTGAGCGGGCAGGTGCGTCTGCCTCGCGTAGAATTGACACCCTTGGCAGGTGCGTACAATCCTAGTTGCGTCGGCCACCGCGGTTGGCCAGTAGAAACCCTGTCGGAAGGCGTTTCCAACGAGGGCTCGAGGCGCTGCGTGATGGCCGCAAGCCCCCGAGTGTATTTCTTGTAATAGCTCCTGACCTTCGGTGATGGATATGCATCGCTGGAGGATGCCTAAGGGGCTGCGGTGGTAGACCTCCTTTCTGTCACCTAGCAAGACGAATGACTTGGCGCACCACGCCAGTCGCCGAGCTTCGGCTCTGTCGATGGGTAGCTCTCCTTGGTGGAGATATTGCAGGTACGTGGTCTACAAGTTTCGATTAGGCGGGACCCCATTCCGCTCTTCCTCGATGCGCAGTGCATCACCCTCGGGGGCCGAGGGTGTATCAGGCTGAGCCGAGGGTGCCTCGGGCAGGACCGAGACCTTCTCGGGCTCGGGCGTGTCGTCGGTCTTGACTGAGGGTTGAAGTAGGTCTCGGGAGAAGACATCCGGAGGAACCGTCGTCCGCCCCGAGGCTATCTTAGCCAGCTCGTCCGCAGTCTCGTTGTACCGTCGGGCGATGTGGTTGAGCTCGAGCCCGTAGAACTTGTCCTCCAGGTGCCGAACCTCATCGCAGTAGGCTTCCATCTTCGGGTCGCGGCAATGGGAGTTCTTCATGACTTGGTCGATGACAAGCTGCGAGTCGCCACGAGCGTCGAGGCGCCGGACCCCTAGCTCGATGGCGATGCGCAACCCGTTAACCAGAGCCTCGTACTCGGCCACATTGTTGGACGCCGGGAAATGGAGGCGCAGCACGTAGTGGAGGTGCTTCCCAAGGGGCGAGATGAAGAGCAGGCCCGCGCCCGCTCCTGTCTTCATCAGCGACCTGTCGAAAAACATGGTCTAGAGTTCCGGTTGGATCGGAGCTGCTGGAAGGTGATGGGCTTGTCGGACCAGTCTAGGTAGACTGGCGCCGCCACCTTCACCGAGCAGACTTCCCGGCGCTCTTGCTTGCGGTGCCGAACCGAGGCGTTCGCCACTTGCCCACCGTAGATCATGAAGCAGTCGTGGACCTCGGGGAACTCCTCTGCCTTGTGATCCTCCTTCTTGTTGTTGTTGTGGGCTCTGCCACCTTTCGCCGGGGGCCCGACCTTGTGGAAGTAGCGCCGAAGCATGACGCACTCCCCAAGGGTGTGCTTGATGGGACCCTGATGATAGGGGCACGACTCCTTGAGCATCTTGTCGAACTGGTTGGCGCCTCCGGGAGGCTTCCGAGGATTCCTATGCTCGGCAGCGGCGACAAGGTCTACTTCGGCGGCGTCGCATTTCGCTTGTGATTTCTTCTTACCCTTCTTCCTCGCGCCGCGCTGAGCGGATGCCTCGGGGACGTCTTCCGGCTGGCGCCCCTGAGGCTGCTTGTCCTTCCGGAAGATGGCCTCGACCACCTCCTGACCAGAGGCAAACTTGGTGGCGATGTCCATCAGCTCGCTCGCCCTGGTGGGAGTCTTGCGACCCAGCTTGCTCACTAGGTCGCGGCAAGTGGTGCGGCGAGGAACGCGCCGATAACATTCGAGTCGGTGATGTTGGGCAGCTCGGTGCGCTGCTTCGAAAATCGCCGGATGTAGTCCCGAAGGGATTCTCCTGGCTGCTGGCGGCAGCTTCGGAGATCCCAGGAGTTCCCAGGGCGCACGTATGTGCCCTGGAAGTTGCCGGTGAAGGCTTTGACCAGGTCGTCCCAGTTGGAGATCTGCGCAGGGGGCAGATGCTCCAGCCAGGCTCGGGCGGCGTCGGAGAGGAACAGGGGAAGGTTGCGGATGATGAGGTTGTCATCGTCCATTCCACCCAGCTGGCAGGCCAGCCGGTAGTCCGCGAGCCATAGTTCCGGCTTTGTCTCCCCCGAGTACTTGGTGATGGTAGTCGGGGTTCGGAACCGGGTCGGGAACGGCGCCCGTCGTATGGCCCGGCTGAAAGCTTGCGGACCGGGTGGTTCGGGCGAGGGGCTCCGATCCTCCCCGCTGTCGTAGCGTCCCCCACGCCTGGGGTGGTAGCCTCGGCACACCTTCTCGTCGAGGTGGGCTCGACGGTCGCGGCGGTGGCACTCGTTGCCGAGGCGACCCGGGGCCGCAGGCGCTGTGTTCCGCGTGCTCCCGGTGTGGACCGAGGCTTCCCGTATGAATCGGGAAGTCGCGGCGCGATGCTTCGGGGGGTACCCCTGCCTGCGGGAGGCAGAGCTTTCGGCCCGTCGGACCACAGCATCTTCCAGGAGATTCTTGAGCTCTCCCTGGATACGCCGCCCCTCGGTGGTGGATGGTTCCGGCATCGCTCGGAGTAGTATTGCTGCTGCAGCTAGGTTCTGGCCGACCCCACTAGAAGCTGGGGGCAGCCTTGCCCTGGCATCGTCGGCGATGCGGTGCTGGACGTCCTGGGGCAGATGACGCACTTCTCTGGCCGGTGCTCGGCCTGCCCACTCCTGCCCGATATTTTGTCGGAGCTGCACAAGTTGTCCTGCTTCCTCGTCGAGCCTGGCCTGCATCTCGCGGATTTGCTCGAGCTGTGTGTCCTGACCCCCTACAGGGACTGGGACCACAGCTAGCTCCCAAAGGATGTCAACGCGAGGCGCAGGCCCAGAGGGATCGCTGTCCTCCAGCATACCAAGGTGGTTGCCTTCGTCGAGACCCCCTAGATCGACGTGGAAACATTCGCGACTTGGGCCACAGTCCTCGTTGCCAAGGCTGTGGCTACTATCGGAGCAATCGGAGAGGCAGTAGTCACATGCGGTCATGAAGTCCCGCATGGCACTGGGGTTACCGAGCCCAGAGAAGTCCCAACCAGAGTCGGGCTCGTCATCTTCCTCGAAACCCAGGGGCCCGTAGGTCGAGATGGTCGTCAGTCGGTCCCAGGTTGACCACATATGGTACCCCGGAAGATTTGGATATGCCTTTATGAAAGCGTCCACCGAAGCGGGATCGCTCGGTGGGTCGAAGCTGAATTTAAAAGGCACAGGATGGGACGCGGACGGTACCTCTTGATCGACGGATGGTGACGAAGTCGCGTCAGGGACGGACTGCACCGCTATCTCAGGTACGAGGCTCACGCCCAGCAAGCCCTTCGCGAGCGTGCTGGCGTCGTCCGTCTGCTTGGGGTTGGCGTGTTGCGGGGAAACGACACTCGTCTTCATCTCAGACGCGAGGTCAACGCCCGTCATGACCCCCGCTGGGGCGCCGACGCTGTCGACTCGCTCGACAGCCGACGAGGTGCCGCCTCCTGCTTGGCCATGCCCGCCCCGCCTCCTCCTCCGTCAGCGGGGAAGGTGACGGGACAGACCCGGATGTTGCTCTTCCGCCACGTGGGGAAGACGTCGTCGATTCCGCCGCCGGCGGGCGGGCTGGCGGCCGCCATTGTCGTTGTCGCGCGGCGGAGGAAGGAGTATCATGTCATAGCTGCCGTCGAGGGACATGAACTCAAGACTCCCGAAATGGAGCATCGTCTCGGGTTGGAGAGGTTACTGGAGACTACCCATCTGGAGCTTGACAAGAAGCTGTTCGTCAACACGCAGCAAGCCCCTACCTGGCGCGCCAACTGTCGGCGTTTCGACCCCCGGGGGTCCCTGGACCGACGAGTAAATTGTCGCTGCATGTCCCAGCCCAGATGGGTCAGCGCGAGACGGAACACAAGGGGGAAAACAGTAAGGGGAAACCGCGGCCTCGTGTTGTCCTGCGCCCAGGGCGGATGCGCTTGCAGTAGGGGGTTACAAGCGTTCACGTGGGGGCGAGAGAGAGAGAGAGAGAGAGAGAGAGAGAGAGCGTGAGACTGTGCGTCAGCCCGTTCTCCCGCGCGGCCACCTTTCGTACGAGGGCCCTGGACCTTCCTTTTATAGATGTAAGGAGAGGGTCCAGGTGTACAATGGGGGGTGTAGCAATGTGCTAAGGTGTCTAGCAAAGGGGAGCCAGAGACCTGTATACATGCCTACGTGGCTATTTGGAGAGGTGTTGCTGCCCTGTTCATGTGATGTCGTGGCCGTCGGAGGAGCGCTTGAGCCCTGTTGAAGTACAGTTGTCGGGGCTGTCGGATCCTTGCTGACGTCTCCTTGCTTCCATAAGGAGGTGAGAACCGCCGTCATCATGGAGCACGCGGGGTGCCATCATTACCTGTTTTACCGGGGCAAGCCAGATGGGACGCCGGTCTTGTTCCCCGTAGCCTGAGCTGGCTAGGGGTAGGGTAATGATGGCCCCCCCTGTGACGTGGTCGGTCCGAGCCCGAGGTCGGGCGATATGGTGGCTCCTCCGAGGTCGAGGTTGAGTCCGAGCCCTGGGGTCGGGCGAGGCGGAGACCGTCGTCTGGCGTCGAGGTTGAGTCCGAGCCCTGGTGTCGGGCGAGGCGGAGACCATCGTCCGACGTCGAGGTTGAGTCCGAGCCCTAGGGTCGGGCGAGGCAGAGACCGTCTTCCAGAGTCGAGGTTGAGTCCGAGCCCTGGGGTCGGGCGAGGCGGAGATCGTCTTGCGGAGTCGAGGTTGAGTCCGAGCCCTAGGGTCGGGCGAGGCAGAGACCGTCTTCCGGAGTCGAGGTTGAGACCGAGCCCTAGGGTCGGGCAAGGTGGAGACCGTCGTCCGGAGTCAAGGTTGAGTCCGAGCCCTGGGGTCGGGCGAGGCGGAGACCGTCTTCCGGAGTCGAGGTTGAGTCCGAGCCCTGGGGTCGGGCGAGGCGGAGACCGTTGTCCGAGGTCGAGGTTGAGTCCGAGCCCTGGGGTTGGGCGAGGCGGAGCTTCCTATGGCGCCCGAGGCTGGACTTGGCTGCTATCAGCCTCACCCTGGCGGGTGGCACAGCAGTCGGAGCAGGGCAGGCGGCACTGTTTTCCTGTCAGGTCGGTCAGTGGAGCGGCGAAGTGACTGCGGTCACTTTGGCCCTGTCGACTAAGGAGCGCGTGTCAGGATAAGGTGTCAGACGATCCTTGCATTGAATGCTCCTGCGATACGGACGGTTGGCGTGGCGATCTGGCCAAGGTTGCTTCTTCGCGAAGCCTGCCCGAGCCGGGCCTCGGGCGGGTCGAAGGTGTGCCCGTTGCTTGAGGAGACCCTCGGGCGAGACGTGAATCCTCCTGGGTCAGCTGTCTTTGTCCGAGGCTAGGCTCGGGTGAGGCGAGATCGTGTCCCTTGAGTGGATGGAGCCTTGACCTGAATTGCGCCCATAAGGCCTTTGCAGCTTTGTGCTGATGGGGGTTACCAGCTGAGATTAGGAGTCTTGAGGGTACCCCTAATTATGGTCCCCGACACACACGATCGTAATACAAATTATAAAGGACTAAGTAGTCTTTTCCTCCTTCAGCCATTATCAACATTCCTCTGCTTTATTGCGAGCCGAAGCTTTTTCGTCTGGCAATAGCTTCAACGTTTACTCTTATCTTCTTTGAATCTATCTTCATCATGTGTGTCCTTCGTCATAAGAAAGAGGTTTATCTTCTGGAGACGAAGCTTCCTATAATAGCTTATGCTAAAAACAAATGGTTAAGTATGTTTTTGAGGACCTTCGGAAGGAGAAGGCCCCAATAAGACCCAAATATAATATCATCAACATAAATTTGGCATATAAATAAGTCTTTAGAAATTGTTTTAGTGAAGAGGGAAGGATCAGCTTTTCCAACTTTGAAGCCATTAGTGATAAGAAAGTCTCTAAGCCATTCATACCATGCTCTTGGGGCTTGCTTGAGCCCATAAAGCGCCTTTGAGAGCTTTATAAACATGGTTAGGATACTCACTATCTTCATAGCCAGGAGGTTGCTCAACATATACCTCTTCCTTGATATGGCCATTGAGGATGGCATTCTTCACGTCCATTTGATACAACTTAAAGCCATTGTAAGTAGCATAGGCAAGTAATATACGAATTGACTCAAGCGTAGCTACGGGTGCATAGGTTTCATCAAAATCCAAACCTTCGACTTGTGAATAACCTTTTGCAACAAGTCGTGCTTTGTTCCTTGTCACCACACCATGCTCATCTTGTTTGTAGTGGAATACCCACTTGGTACCTACAACATTTTGGTTAGGACGTGGAACTAAATGCGATACCTCATTCCTTGTGAAGTTGTTGAGCTCCTCTTGCATTGCCACCACCCAATTCAGATCTCTTAGTTCATCCTCTATCATGTATGGCTCAATAGAAGACACAAAAGAGTAATGTTCACAAAAGTGAGCAACTCGAGATCTAGTGGTTACCACCTTGTGAATGTCACCAAGAATGGAGTTGACGGGGTGATCTTTTTGAATTGCTTGGTGGACTCTTGGGTGTGGCGGTCTTTGACCCTGAATCTCTAGATCATCTTCCTTGCCTTGATCATTATCATCTCCCCCTTGATCAATGTCCTCCTCTTGAGGTGGCTCATCGTCTTGATCTTCATCCTGTTCTTCTTGAGCCTTATTGTCACACCCGGTTTTAGAAGGCAAACCGAATGTGAACCATGTACGTGCCAGGATCAGCAATTCACGTACACAGCAGTTACATAACATGGACATCATCACACAATGCTCAGATAGTACTAAAAAAGGAAATAATAGTCGATTACATCATATGTCTGAGACATCCACATAGTCCTTACAATAAATCAAAGTGCGGAAAAGAAACGTAGATAAACACGGCCTTCACAGGCAGCCGACTGGGGGGTTGCCGCTAACCCACACCTAGAACTCGTCGTAGTCTTGGAACTCCTGGAAGTCTCCTTCCACGGCTTCATCTTCTCCTGAGCAGTGGTTGCAATGCGGACAACCTGGGGAAGGGGGGGTTGGTGTGTAGAGCAAGGGTGAGTACACATCAACATACTGAGCAAGCGTCCTGTTTGGCTGTAGTGGACTAGCTTTATGTGGGGATAAGTCAAGCAGTTGCTTTTAGTTGGTCAGATTATTATTTACTAATAGAAAGCCAAGTTTTAGCATTAACCTAAGTTATTAGCCCGATGTACCCTTTCCAAACAGAAAGAGTACTACTTACCAGCACCATAGTCATAACCAAAACCATTAGTCTCATCGCCACCTGTAACCCAAAATGTCTCTGATCAAGTACCACTAATCACTTGAGCTCCCTTGGCCGCTCATAACCGCGAGCACGGCTGATATATCAGTTTTCAAACACTCTGCAGAGGTTGCGCACTTTACCCATGAGCCGTGATTCCCTTTTTGCCTTGGGTTGTACGGACCCTTGAACACTCCCAAGGTGAGTAGGCAGGGTCTCACTACGTAGCCTTTACAAAGATTCCCCGGGGCTGTAGCCGCCCGTTAGGTTTCCTAAATGTACCGCACTCCTCCCCAAGGGACAAATCAACCTTGGCAGAGCGAGCCGCATACACCGAGCCCCATTGACGGCACGACGGTGAAGCGAACTACACCCCGGATCCTCTAATTATTCAGCTAAGGGCACCCCATTCCACCCTCATGGTTGCACTGTTTTCTCGGGCGGTCATCCAACGAACAGGTCCTTACGGAGAGGCACTCGAGAAACCGCTCGAGCCCCCTTAAAGGCCACAAGTATAACATCGTAATAAGAGATGGGAAAACAGCGTATCATAGATAATCTCATCATGTTCATTGATTATAGTTGGGCAATAGCATAAAGCTAAACAATAATAATCCAACCCAAATAGGTAAACAAGGACATGGATAACAAAAGCTAGTCAATCCTTAGGTATAAATGTGTAATGCAGGAGGTGAATTAAAGAATGAATAGGACAGAGATAGGTCAAGGGACACTTGCCTCCACCAACCGACTGCTGCTCAGGGGCTTCTCCTGCGAGTTCTTCGGGCTCCTCGACCGAATCGTTCTCTATGCGATTGCAAGCATACATACATCCATCCATTCAAATTAAGAAACAAACAGTACACCATACAAGAGAACAAATAAAGTACATACGATAATGAATTTACCATGGTTAGAAAGAGGCGGGGAAAGGTCTCGCGAGGGTCAAGGCTTATGCTCAAGGCGCATTACGGGTAGACGAATAACTAGATGCTACGTGCTTAAGTTCTACTTAGCTCCAATTAGTTCTAACAAAAGGATTAGCTACATGCATAACTCGAATCATGACCATTTTCAGTTGATCGACATTGGATGAGGTAGATAACTACTTACATGTATTAACTAACGTAAACAATTTCTAATTTGGGTTTCCATTTATTGATTACATAACACGATCACTACGCACGGAATGCACAGGGGGGGTAGACGGGTGGCTCGGGGTAGACGATCGTGTCACGAATGAGTCGCGCACGCGTCGGGGCCGCGCGCTGGCCGAGCTCGAGGCCGCGCGCCAAAGGTACGCTGGGCCGAGCTCGAGGCCGCGCCGAGGCCATCACGACGCGAGCAGGGCACGCTGGCGGCACGCCGGGGCGGGCGGGCGAACACGGGCGACGCCGATGTCGCGGACAGGGGAGCGCGTCGAGCCGCCATGGCCAGGACGGCCGGGGCCGGCGGGCGCGGCCGGGCGAGGCCGCGGCGAGCGCGGGGCGAGGTCGGGCGCGGCCGGGGGCGACGAGCAGAGGGCGGGCTCGCCGGGGCGGGGTCGGGCGCGGCCGGGGGCGACGAGCTGGGGGCGGGCTCGCCGGGGGCGGCCGGGGCCGGGCGGGACGCCGGCGAGCACGGGGCGAGGCCGGGCAGGCTCGCCGGGGGGCGGCCGAGCCGGGCACGGGGGCGGGGAAGGGGTGGGGCGGCTCGCCGGAGGGCGACCGAGCACGGGGGCGGCCGGGCCGAGGCGCGGCAGAGCGAGGCCAGGCTCGCCGGGGGGCGGCTCGCCGGGACCGAGCGGGGTCGGGGTGGGGCGGCGCGGGGGCGGCCGAGCCGGGGCCGGGCGCGGCGGGGCCGGGGGCGGCCGAGCCGGGGCACGGCGAGGCGGGGGCGGCCGGGCGAGGCCGGACGGGGGACACCGGGGGGCGGTCGAGCCGGGCGGCTCGCCGAGCGGCCGGACGAGCGAGGAAGGAGGAGGGAGAAGGGGGAAGGAGAGGGGAGGAGAGGGGGGGGGGCTCACCGCGGCGGGGGAGGGTGGCGCGGCGGCGGCGCTGGGGAGGGAGCGGCGGCGGCAGCGCTAGGGTTAGGGAGAGGGAGAGAGAGAAGGAGAATGACGGGCGGGGCCCACGAGGAGGGAAATTTTGGGCAAAAGGGGGGGAGGGGCGGATGGGCCGCTTGGGCCCAAAGGGGGCGGGCGCGGTTGGGCCGGCCGGGACGGCCCATGGCGGGTGAAGGGGGGGGGGGCTGGGCCGCCTAGCTGGGCCGACGTGAAGGGGGAGGGGGTGGCTGGGCCAAAAGGGAAGAAGGGGGGAGAGAGAGAAAAAGAAAAGGTTTTCCTTTTTTTATATCTATTTTTCTATATGAATGCTTTCACACTTTCAAACAACCAAAAAAATGCATGGTTCGGCATGATGCAGCAAATCAAAGAAATTAACTCTAGGGTTTACTATTATCACATAACTTAAACTTGTGAAGACGGTTGAGGTTTTAGCGAAAAGAAATAGGAAAGAGAGGTAACGCCCGAATTTAGCGAGCGATAGAAAAAAGAAAAAAAAATTCAACTCGAAATTCGGGGCGTTACAAACCTATCCCCCTTAAAAGAATCTCGCCCTCGAGATTCAGGGCTGGCTAGCAAAGAGCTCAGGGTATTTAGCCATCAGATCATCTTCACGCTCCCAGGTTGCTTCTTCCTCAGAGTGATGATTCCATCTGACTTTGCACATTCTTATGGTTTTCCTTCGAGTGACTCTGTCTACGGTCTCAAGGATTTGTGTTGGCTTCTCAACGTAGGTCAAGTCCTCTTGGACTTCAAGACCTTCAACTGGCAATTGCTCTTCTGGCACACGCAAACACTTCTTCAACTAAGACACATGAAAGACATCATGCACAGCAGACAAATTTTCTGGCAGGCTGAGCTGATAGGCCACTTCTCCACGTCTTGCAAGAATCTGATACGGACCAATGTAGCGGGGTGCTAGCTTGCCCTTGACTCCGAACCTTCTGACTCCTCTGATCGATGACACTTTCAGATAGACAAAGTCTCTGACCTCGAAACTCAGCTCTCTTCTCCTTGTGTCTGCATAGCTTCGCTGCCTTGATTGCGCTATCTTCAGATTCTCTCGAACCATCTTGATGTTCTCTTCGGCTTCAAGCAGAATGTCTGGCCCAAACACCTGCTTTTCCCCAGGTTGATCCCATTGCAACGGAGTTCTACAACTCCTTCCATAGAGCGCCTGAAATGGTGACATCTTCAAACTGGCCTGGTAACTGTTGTTATAGGAAAACTCTGCATAAGGCAATCTCTTATCCCATCCGGACTGATCTTGCAACGCACAGACTCTCAACATGTCTTCCAGAATTTGATTGGTTCTTTCGGTCTGACCATCTGTCTGCGGATGATAGGCTGAACTGAAATTCAGATGCGTGCCCAAGGCTTCACGCAACTGCTGCCAGAAATGAGAGGTGAACTGCGTTCCTCTATCTGACACTATCTTCTTTGGCACACCATGAAGGCAAACGATCCGAGACATATACAACTCTGCCAATACTGCACTTCTGTAGTTGGTCTTGACAGGTATGAAGTGGGCTGACTTGGTCAAGTGGTCCACTACTACCCAAATGGACTCGTAGCCAGCTCGAGTGCGAGGCAATCCGACTATGAAGTCCATACCGATTTCATCCCATTTCCACTGAGGAATTTGCAACGGTTGCAACAATCCAGCAGGTCTCTGGTGCTCTGCCTTGATCCGTCGACAACTATCACACATAGCCACATGCTCTGCGATTTCCCTCTTCATTCCGTACCACCAGAATTTCTTCTTCAGATCCTGATACATCTTCTCACTACCAGGGTGAATCGAATAGGCTGTCTCATGAGCTTCCTTGAGGATCAACTCCCGAATGGATTGGACATTGGGAACGCACAAGCGGTCTTTGAACCATATCACACCTTCTGCATCTTCCCGAAAATCTTTGCCTTTGCCATCTAGAATCAGTCGCCGGATCTCACTGATCTTCTCATCATTCTTCTGTGCTTCTTTGATTTCCCGCTCCAGGGTAGGTTCCAACTCAACTGTGACTCCTCGCGAATTATTTAGAAATCCGAGACTCAACCTGTCAAACTCTTTGGCCAACTCATAAGGCATCGGACGAGCGACCATCAGATTGATCTGACTCTTCCTGCTCAAAGCATCTGCCACTATGTTCACTTTGCCTGGATGGTAGTGAATCTCCAACTCATAGTCTTTGATCAACTCTAACCATCTTCGCTGCCTCATATTCAATTCTAATTGAGTGAATATGTACTTCAGACTCTTGTGGTCTGTGTAAACATCACATTTCTGTCCATACAGATAATGCCTCCATGCCTTCAGTGCGTGAACCACTACTGCCAACTCTAGATCATGGATTGGGTAATTCTTCTCATGAACCTTCAACTGTCGGGACGAGTAGGCCACAACTCTTCCCTCTTGCATCAACACACATCCCAAACCTGTGTAGCAAGCATCACAATACACCGAGAAAGGCTTGTGCACATCAGGCAAGACTAGGACAGGCGCTGTTATCAACTTCTCTTTCAGCGCTTCGAAGGCCTCTTGGCATTTTTGGGTCCAATTAAACTCAACCTTGTTGCCTAGCAACGCTGTCATTGGTTTCGCAATCTTCGAAAACCCTTCAATGAATCGCCGATAATATCCGGCCATTCCAATGAAGCTCTTGATTCCTCGAGCATCTGTTGGCGCTTTCCAGTTCAGAATGTCTACCACTTTCTTCGGATCCACAGCCAATCCTTTTTTGTTGATTATGTGACCCAAGAACAGGACTTCACTGATCTAGAACTCGCACTTGCTCAACTTGGCATACAACTGGTGCTCTCGCAATCTCTGCAATACCATCCTCAAATGATCTGCATGCTCTTCTTCGCTTTGAGAATAAACCAGAATGTCATCGATGAATACCACCACAAACTTATCGAGATAATCCATGAATACACTATTCATCAGATTCATAAAGAAGGCTGGAGCATTGGTCAAACCAAAAGACATCACTGCGAACTCATACAACCCATACTTGGTAATGAATGCCGTCTTCGGAATGTCCGAAGGTCGGATCTTGAGCTGATGATAACCTGACCTCAGATCTATCTTGGAGAACACACTGGCTCCTCTCAACTAGTCGAACAGATCTTCTATTCTGGGCAAAGGGTACTTGTTCTTGATTGTGACTTCATTCAAAGCTCGGTAATCGATGCACATCCTTTTGGTGCCATCTTTCTTCTCCACAAATAGGACAGGGGCAGCCCAAGGTGAGGTGCTTGGCCGGATGTAACCTTTCTCTGACAGCTCATCAATATGCTTCTTAAGTTCAACCAACTCTGGTCCGGATATTCTGTAAGCTCTCTTAAAGATGGGGGCGGTTCCAGGAAGAAGCTCTATGGCAAACTCAACTTTCCGCTCTGGTGGCATGCCCGGTAAGTCCTCGATAAACACATCTGGAAACTCAGACACAATCTTGATCCTCTCAATTGGGTCTGCTTCACTGCTATCGACAGCCATCTGATAACAACTTCCTTTCTTTGGCTCAGGCGGGACTAACTCGGTCACCACTTCCTCTCCTAGTGGGGACACCAACTTGATTGTCCTTGTATCACAACTGATGACTGCCTCGTACTTATCTAGCCAATTCATCCCTAGGATGACATCTATTCCCTGAGTACCCATTACTATGAGGTTGGCGGGAAACGCTATCCCCCTTATTTCCACACTTATATTCAAACATATGCTATCGGCTCGGATTCTACCACCGACTGAGTCAATTTGAATGGGGGTTGACATGGTAGTAATTGGAAGATTATGTGCTTCTACCCATGATGCAGTAATGAAAGAATGCGTTGCTCCAGTATCAAATAACACTTCTGCAATATGGGAGTCGACTGGGAACATACCTACTATCATGCCGGGGGTCTCCGGAACTGCTTCAGCCTCCAAGTGGTTCAGTCTCCCATGATTATAACGCGCCTGAGAGCGGTTGCCTGCTCCAGGCTGAGACACGTTCTGCTTTGCTGGGGCATTAGGGCCTGACTGCTGCTGGGCTGCCTTCTTTGGACATTGCATCACCCAATGGCCTTGCTCTCCACAGTGGAAACATGCCCTGTTTCCAACTTGAGCTGGTGCTGCCTGATTGTTCTGCTGGTTTGCTGGGGCAGGAAGACGAGGTGCTTGCTGATTCTGCCTCTAGAACTGACCTCCTCACTGATTGCTCTGACGATTCTGATACTGGTGCTGAGGATACTGCCTTTGGAACTGCTGATGTTGCTGAAGTGGACGCTGGTTCTGCCTGAACTGCTGAGGTTGATTGCCTGAGAAACGAGGACGGTTGCTGCTTCCAGGCTGGGGTCCACTGATCTTGCGCTTACGATCCTCCATCTCCTTACGCTTCCTCTCTGTCATGATTGCTCTGTCAATCAAGTGCTGGAATGTCGGGAAGGTGTGATTCATCAGCTGATACTGAAGAGGGTCAACCAAGCCTCTCATGAAACAGTACTGTCTCTTGGCGTCAGTGTTGACATCTTTAGGAGCATAGCGAGACAGCTGCAGAAACCTGTCCCAGTACTCACTGACAGACGATGACCCTTGCTTAAGGGCTAGGAACTCCTCCTTCTTCACTGTCATCAGATCTGCAGGAACATGGTACTGACGAAAGCTACCTCTGAACTCTTCCTAGGTGATGGCGTCGGGGTTGGCATGGGTGGCGAGATAAGACTCCCACCATGACTAAGCTGCTCCTCTCAACAAACGGGGACCATACAGGACTTTCTCCCTGTCGTCACACTGAGCGATATGCAACTCCCGCTCCACAGTGCGCAGCCAGTCTTCAGCATCCATGGTGTCAGAAGAATGGGCGAACGTTGGGGGATGACCTCTCATGAATTCAGCACGCTTGTCTCTAGGCATCTGAGGCATCTGAGGTTGAGGTGGGGCCTGCTGTTGTTGTTGTTGTTGCTGCTGCTGAATGGCGGCCAAAGTCTGGCCGATGGCTTGAACTGCCTGAGTCTGCATCAGAAACATCTGCTCGATCGACATCGGGGGCGAGGGCGGCAGCTGCTGTTGCTGAGGTACCTCTTCCTGCTGAGCGGCTTGCTCCTGCTGAGCACGCCTTCCTCCTCTGCGCCTGTTCTCTGACATCTGCAGAATGCAACCATACATCAGAACTGATCTTGCCAATCTTGCAGCATAAGAAAAGAGTATAGAATCCTTCAACAGCACTGAACAGATGAGCATCTTCACTGATCTCCAACACAGACCACACAGTTTCTCAGATAAAGAGGAAAGTGGAATAAAAGGTTTCCCAACTATATAACTAACTCCATTAACATAATAGGTAAACCAAAATGCAGGGGATACCCACACTCTGGTGACAGTCATTACAAAGATCCAAACCAAACATAGTTCATTATGACAAACATAAATGCACAGGATATAGCAAACTATCCTGTCTAAGACTAACTAAGGGCGAGACTAACGCTAAGACTGTAACTTCTACGTATATATTTTGTATTAATTACAAGATCTAACTCTAACGATCTATGGTTCTAGATTTATCTTGGTCTTGCAGTCGGGATTGCCATAAGACTGGCGTCGACGCCGAGGTGAGCGGTACGGGTGCTGAGTCCCGACGGGAGCGGGGGAACCATCATCCAGGTGACGACGTTCCGCGCGCTCAGCCCGCAGCAGGGCGATCTCAGCACGAGCCCTACTCAGCTCGTCTAGCGCATGGTCCAGCTCCGTGTTTAGCACGGCGGCTAGGTTGACTGTGCTGCTCAACCTAGGATTGTCCTCACCAACAGGTGAGACAATCACGCCTCCTGTGCTGCCAGATGGACGGCGGGGGTAATACTTCAGGTTGAGGCCATCAGCTACCCCACCGAGAACCGAGCAGTAGTGCGAAAGCGCACGCCATGCAACATCTTGCATGGCCGCCTCAGCTGAGTCCCGCTCAGAGATAGAATAGTGCTCTGAGCAGATCTCAGCACCCTGGAGACTGTTCTCCGGACGGCGCACCAAGCAGGTCGCCTCCCAGCGGTCCGGATAGACCCCGCGGCTATGCTGGTAGACCACACAGCGATACTCGATGGACCAAGTACGTCGGTCAAGTGCCCGACGTAGTAGGGTGTCGAGCGCATCGTGGAAGTGAGACCCGCGAGCAGCGTCGCGAGTGATGGGTCGAGCAACCCATCCTTCCGGCTCCTGGTCGGCAGAGAAATCGGTGTCGTGGCTCGAGCTGTCGTCGCCACCTCCGTCGTCTGGGTCTCCTCCAGCAGCTACTCCAGAAGCTGGGGCGCCCAGTGGTGGTGCAGGGGGTGCCTCCAGAGGAAGCACAGGGGAGCAGCTCCTCACGGACTGTATCTCCTGCTGGAGCGAGAAAGAAGAGCCCTGCTGCTCCTGTCATCGGCGTTCCTGCTCCTCATGCAGGCGGTGGTGTAGCCTCTCCAAGTGGCTGGACTGTTCGGTCACGGGACGGCGAAGCGGACGCTCAGCAAGGCAGGAGGGTAAGAAGGGGATGACGGACTTTCGTGCAGTGTGTCTAAGTCGAGCCATCTACAAAAGACACCGCAAGCAAAAGAGTGAGAACAGAATTAATATGACCAGCAAGTAATGAACCATGAATAAATGAAGGATTAGAATGAAACATAATTTTCAGCAAGGTATAATATATAGTAGAACATAGGTTTGGTCGATATGACCAACTTTTGAAGGGATATCAAAGTCAAGGCAGGGACAGAGGTCTATAGTCCTTAGAACGACCATTCTACTCTAGGTTAGCGGTCCTACAGTCAGCACGGCTTTGATACCACCTATGTCACACCCGGTTTTAGAAGGCAAACCGAATGTGAACCATGTACGTGCCAGGATCAGCAATTCACGTACACAACAGTTACATAACATGGACATCATCACACAATGCTCAGATAGTACTAAAAAGGGAAATAATAGTCGATTACATCATATGTCTGAGACATCCACATAGTCCTTACAATAAATCAAAGTGCGGAAAAGAAACGTAGATAAACGCGGCCTTCACAGGCAGCCGACTGAGGGGTTGCCACTAACCCACACCTAGAACTCGTTGTAGTCTTGGAACTCCTGGAAGTCTCCTTCCACGGCATCATCTTCTCCTGAGCAGTGGTTGCAATGCGGACAACCTGGGGAAGGGGGGGGGTTGGTGTGTAGAGCAAGGGTGAGTACACATCAACATACTCAGCAAGCGTCATGTTTGGCTGTAGTGGACTAGCTTTATGTGGGGATAAGTCAAGCAGTTGCTTTTAGTTGGTCAGATTATTATTTACTAATAGAAAGCCAAGTTTTAGCATTAACCCAAGTTATTAGCCCGATGTACCCTTTCCAAACGGAAAGAGTACTACTTACCAGCACCATAGTCATAACCAAAACCATCAGTCTCATCGCCACCTGTAACCCAAAATGTCTCTGATCAAGTACCACTAATCACTGGAGCTCCCTTGGCCGCTCATAACCGCGAGCACGGCTGATATATCAGTTTTCAAACACTCTGCAGAGGTTGCGCACTTTACCCATGAGCCGTGATTCCCTTTTTGCCTCGGGTTGTACAGACCCTTGAACACTCCCAAGGTGAGTAGGCAGGGTCTCACTACGTAGCCTTTACAAAGATTCCCCGGGGCTGTAGCCGCCCGTTAGGTTTCCTAAATGTACCGCACTCCTCCCCAAGGGACAAATCAACCTTGGCAGAGCGAGCCGCATACACAGAGCCCCATTGATGGCACGACGGCGAAGCGAACTACACCTCGGATCCTCTAATTATTTAGGTAAGGGCACCCCATTCCACCCTCATGGTTGCACTGTTTTCCCGGGCGGTCATCCAACGAACAGGTCATTACGGAGAGGCACTCGAGAAACCGCTCGAGCCCCCTTAAAGGCCACAAGTATAACATCGTAATAAGAGATGGGAAAACAACGTATCATAGATAATCTCATCATGTTCATTGATTATAGTTGGGCAATAGCATAAAGCTAAACAATAATAATCTAACCCAAATAGGTAAACAAGGACATGGATAACAAAAGCTAGTCAATCCTTAGGTATAAATGTGTAATGCGGGAGGTGAATTAAAGAATGAATAGGACAGAGATAGGTCAAGGGACACTTGCCTCCACCAACCGACTGCTGCTCAGGGGCTTCTCCTGCGAGTTCTTCGGGCTCCTCGACCGAATCGTTCTCTATGCGATTGCAAGCATACATACATCCATCCATTCAAATTAGGAAACAAACAGTACACCATACAAGAGAACAAATAAAGTAAATATGCATAGAATATCACATACGATAATGAATTTACCATGGTTAGAAAGAGGCGGGGAAAAGTCTCGCGAGGGTCAAGGCTTATGCTCGAGGCGCATTATGGGTAGACGAATAACTAGACGCTACGTGCTTTAGTTCTACTTAGCTCCAATTAGTTCTAACAAAAGGATTAGCTACATGCAGAACTCGAATCATGACCATTTTCAGTTGATCGACATTGGATGAGGTAGATAACTACTTACATGTTTTAACTAACGTAAACAATTTCTAATTTGAGTTTCCATTTATTGATTACATAACACGATCACTACGCACGGAATGCATAGGGGGGGAAGACGGGTGGCTCGGGGTAGATGATCGTGTCACGAACGAGTCGCGCACCCGTCGGGGCCGCGCGCTGGCCGAGCTCGAGGCCGCGCGCCAAAGGTCCGCTGGGCCGAGCTCGAGGCCGCGCCGAGGCCATCATGACGCGAGCAGGGCACGCCGGCGGCACGCCGGGGCGGGCGGGCGAACACGGGCGACGATGATGTCGCGGACAGGGGAGCGCGTCGAGCCACCATGGCCGGGGCCGGCGGGCGCGGCCGGGCGCGGCCGGGGGCGACGAGCAGGGGGCAGGCTCGCCGGGGCGGGGCCGGGGGCGGCCGGGGCCGGGCGAGACGCTGGCGAGCGCGGGGCGAGGCCGGGCGCGGTCGGCGCGACCGCGACGGGGCCGAGCGCGGCCGGGCAGGCTCGCCGGGGGGGGGGGGGGGGGGGCCGAGCCGGGCACGGGGGCGGGGAAGGGGCGGGGCGGCTCGCCGGAGGGCGGCCGAGCATGGGGGCGGCTGGGCCGAGGCGCGGCGGGGCGGGGCCAGGCTCGCCGGGGGCGGCTCGCCAGGACCGGGCGTGGTCGGGGTGGGGCGGCGCGGGGGCGGCCGAGCCGGGGCGCGGCGAGGCGGGGCCGGCGCGGGACGGCCGAGCCGGGGCCAGGGACGGTCGAGCCGGGGCACGGCGAGGCGGGGTCGGCCGAGGACGGCGCGAGGGCGGCCGGGCGAGGCCGGACGGGGGACGCTGGGGGGCGGCCGAGCCGGGCGGCTCGCCGAGTGACCGGACGGGCGAGGAAGGAGGAGGGAGAAGGGGGAAGGAGAGGGGAGGAGAGGGGGGGGCTCACCGCGGCGGGGGAGGGCGGCGCGGCGGCGGCGCTGGGGAGGGAGCGGCGGCGGCGGCGCTAGGGCGGGGAGAGGGCGGCGGCGGCGCTAGGGTTAGGGAGAGGGAGTGAGAGAAGGAGAATGACGGGCGGGGCCCGCAGGGAGGGAAATTTTGGGGAAAAGGGGGGGGGGAGGGGGTGGATGGGCCGCTTGGGCCCAAAGGGGGAGGGGGCGGGCGCGATTGGGCCGGCCGGGACGGCCCACGACGGGGGAGGGAAGGGGGGAAGGGGGGGGGCGGTTGGGCCGCCCAGCTGGGCCGGCGCGAAGGGGGAGGGGGCAGCTAGGCCAAAAGGGAAGAAGGGGGGAGAGAGAGAAAAAGAAAAGGTTTTCCTTTTTTTATATCTATTTTTCTATATGAATGCTTTCACACTTTCAAACAACCAAAAAATGCATGGTTCGGCATGATGCAGCAAATCAAAGAAATTAACTCTAGGGTTTACTATTATCACATAACTTAAAGTTTTGAAGACGGTTGAGGTTTTAGCGAAAAGAAATAGGAAAGAGAGGTAACACCCGAATTTAGCGAGCGATAGAAAAAAGAAAAAAAAATTCAACTCGAAATTCGGGGCGTTACACTTATCCTCATCTTGAGTTGGTGGAGATGCTTGCACAGGAGATGATGGTTGGTCTTGTGCTTGTGGAGGCTCTTCAGATTCTTTTGGACACACATCACCAATGGACATGTTCCTTAGCGCGACGCATGGAGCCTCTTCATCATCTAGTTCATCAAGATCAACTTTCTCCAATTGGGAGCCATTAGTCTCATCAAACACAATGTCACAAGAAACTTCAACTAATCTAGTGGACTTGTTGAAGACTCTATATGCCCTTGTGTTTGAGTCATAACAAAGTAAAAAGCCTTCTACTGCTTTAGGAGCAAATTTAGAATTTCTACCTCTTTTAATGAGAATAAAGCATTTGCTCCCAAAAACTCTAAAATAAGAAACATTGGGCTTTTTACCGGTGAGGAGTTCATATGATGTTTTCTTGAGGATTCGGTGAAGATAGAGTCGGTTGATGGAGTACCAGGCGGTGTTAATCGCCTCCACCCAAAACTGATCCGGTGTCTTGTACTCATCAAGCATGGTCCTTGCCATATCCAATAGAGTTCTATTTTTCCTCTCCACTACACCATTTTGTTGAGGTGTGTAGGGAGAAGAGAACTCATGCTTGATGCCTTCCTCCTCAAGAAATCCTTCGATTTGTGAGTTCTTGAACTCCGTTCCATTGGCGCTTCTAATCTTTTTGATTCTCAATCCGAACTCGTTTTGAGCCCGTCTCAAGAATCTCTTTAGGGTCTCTTGGGTTTGAGGTTTTTCCTGCAAAAAGAATACCCAAGTGAAGCGAGAATAGTCATCCACAATAACAAGACAGTACTTACTGCCGTCGATGCTTATGTAAGCGATTGGGCCGAATAGATCCATGTGGAGTAGCTCAAGCGGCCTGTCGGTTGTTGGGGGCCTTCGTCCTCTGAAGGTCCTCAAAAATGTAATTTAACAATGTTTTCCAAGTATGGTTTATGGACAGATATCTTCGGATTCATGGTAAAAGCAGACACGATGAGGAGCTTGATCGTGACGAAGGTTGTCGTCGCCCCGAAGCTATGCGAAATGGAGCTTCGGCTAAATCGCAGAAAAGGGAACCGACTTAAAAGGGAAAAAGTTGTTCAGTCCTCATAGATTTTTCTATAAGACAATAGTAAATGTAAAGAGCATAATTGTAATTTCTCATAGGCTATGTCCTGTGCCTGTAAATAGATGAACAGTACCCCCGTACTGTTCACGCGGACTGGTACTTGCTTTTGCGTCACGCTTGTACTTTTTTTTGCCTTCTGTCAAGCCGAAGGTACTTTTGTAATTCAATATTGTTTCTGCCTTTTCATGATAATACAATAAGAATGAATTAACAATATCATATAACTGTTTATGTTGTCTCTTATATTTCATATGCTTCTTCTTTTATTAATATATAATGCAATGATGAAGGTATGTCCTTCAAGACCTTCGTCTAAAGATCATTATATCCTAAGGGAAAAAATGCTTCGAAGGATGAAAGGCGTTAAAATTTAATATCTTGTGTTGCCTTGTTCTTAATTCATAGTATTTGAGAACAAGTCCCCAACATTGGCGCCCACCTCCGGTGAACCCTTTTTCGACCACCTTCGGCAAGCACTGACCTTCGTCATGCCACCAAAGAAAGCTCCAGCGCCAGGGGCTGCCGCACTGCAGCCACTAGACCCGAATCAGGAGACCCTTTCTCTTCGAGAGGCCCGAAGCCAGAAGAGGAAGGCCACTAGTCCAACACTCCAGGAGGAGGAGTTGGACCAAGAAATCAGAAACATGGAGATAATCCATCAGCAAATGCAAAGGAAGAAGGAGAAGATGGCCCGATTGGCTGATCTTCAAAGGCAGATTGACGAAGCCACTGAAGAAGTACGCCATTGTTGAGGACTTGTTCTCAAATGCTATTAGTTAAGAACAAGGCAACACAAAAAATGTTAAACGTTAAAGTCCTTCGTCCTTCAAAGCATTATTTCCCTTGGGATATAATGATTTTTGGACGAAGGTTATGAAGGACATACCTTCATCAGCACAACATATAATAATGAAGAGGGAACCATATGAAATATATAAAAAATAACATGAACAATTATGTATTATCATCAACTCATTTCTATTTTTATTATTATGGAAAAATAGAAATGATATCAAATTACAAATGTACCTTCGACTCGAAAGAAGGTAAGAGTACAAGCGTGACGCAAAAGCAAATGCCAAGTCAGCCTGAACAGTACAGGAGCACTGTTCATCTATTTATATGCACAGGACGCAGCCTATGTAAAATTACACCCATGCCCTTTACATTTGCTAATGACTCTATAGTAACCCATCGAGGTCTGAATAGCCTTTTCCTTTTTAAGTCGGTTTCCTTTTCTGCTATCATGCCGAAGCTCTCCTACACATAGCTTCGGCTCTGCGCCAACCTTCGTATTCTTTGTGCTTCTTCACACTATGGTTCTGATTCAAGTCTGAAGGTACCTGTACATGTATTATACTCCAGAAACATTGTTAAATCATGTTTTTGAGGACCTTCGGAAGCCGAAGGCCCCCAACAGTAGCCCCTCGCAATATTAATTTGTTAGAATGATAAATTCAGATTGCGATATGGACGAAGGCCCTAAGCCGAAGGACCGAAAAAACACCTTCCCTTTGTAGAATAGCAACTGTTGGGTCCATGCTTCGTCGCCGAAGGTCTTATAGGAAAAAGCGGTCTTCGGCTGATGCTGTTTGTATAAGATGGTCGAAGGTTCCTCTTCATAAAGCTTCGGTATTACAAACCGACTTAAAGATAGAATGACCTTTAAGTCCATAAAGGTCTGGGTCAATGTTGTAAACTTTTATAAGGGGCATACTTGTAATTCCTCACAGGCTGCGTCCTGTGCCTATAAATAGTGAACATTATTCCTTTACTGTTCACGGATTCTGGTAATTGTAATTGCATCTTCTGGAATCCAACCTTTGCCAGGGAAGAGGTATTATTGTATTCAATGATTCAATATATAAGGAGTAAATATAATATAATTCGTCTATGATTTATTTACCCCTTTTATACCTCTTATTTTACGTCGTCTTACAATATCTATTGAAATTTTATTACGAAGACTTAAGCTTCGTAATTTTACTCTCATCAACCTTCGTCCAAGGCCCATTATCCTCAAGGGAATAATGTTTCATGGACGAAGGACGTTAACATTTAACACTTTATGTTGCCTTGTTCTTAATTCATAGCACTTGAGAACAAGTCCCCAACATTGGCGCCCACCGTGGGGTGAACTCACTTCCACTTTTTGAGCTGATGGCTTCGTTCAACGACCAAGCTGGAGCTGCTTCGGACCCGAAGCTGGTGCTCCCGATCACAGGTGGTTCGTCCTCAGAGCCAGCTAACAAGAAACAAAAGAAGGAAGCACAGAGAAGGGTACAGCATGTTGGGGTGCAAGGACCCTTCATCAAGTCAAGATGGTGTCACATTCCTATTACCTTCTCCCAAGAGGACCTTCAGCTCAAGGATTACCCACACAACGATGCCATGGTTATCTCTTGTGTTATCAAAGGATTTCTGGTCCACAATGTCTTGGTTGACACAGGCAGTGCAGCTGATATCATATTTGCTAAAGCCTTCAGACAAATGCAAGAGCCAGAAGATAAGATTCATGATGCTACACATCCTCTCTGTGGCTTCGGAGGAAGACAGATTGTAGCACTGGGCAAGATCACCATGTCAGTGACCTTCGGGTTCATCAACAACACTAGAACTGAGCAAGTCGTGTTTGACATTGTTGACATGGAATACCCTTACAATGCAATTATTGGTCGTGGCACCCTCAATGCTTTTGAAGCAATTCTTCACCCTGCTTATCTTTGCATGAAGATACCTTCGGATCAAGGACCCATCGCTATTCATGGAAGTCAGGAAGCTGCCAGAAGGGCCGAAGGAAACTGGACTGACTCAAAAGCAATCCATAACATAGATGGAGCTGAAGCTTGTGAACAATACAAATTCAGAAGGGAGAAGGCAGCTTCAGCAGATCAGCCGAAGCCCATGCTCTTATGTGAGGATATAGCAGAGCAGAAGGTGCTGTTGGGCTCTCAGTTATCCGAAGAACAAGAGAAAAACTTGATAAGGTTTTTGTTCAACAATAAAGATGTTTTTGCATGGTCAGCCAATGATCTCTGTGGAGTTAACAGGGATGTTATTGAACACTCGCTCAATGTCGATCCATCCTTCAGACCCAGAAAGCAGAGGCTTTGGAAAATGTCAGATGATAAGGCCGAAGGTGCTCGTAACGAAGTCAAAAGACTCCTCAGTGTAGGAGTTATCAGAGAAGTAAAGTACCCAGAATGGCTAGCTAACACTGTTATGGTAAAAAAGGCCCATGGCAAGTGGCGAATGTGTATCGATTTTACAGATCTTAACAAGGCTTGTCCGAAGGATGAATTCCCATTGCCAAGGATAGACTCTTTAGTTGATGCAGCAGCTTCTTCAGAGCTCATGAGTCTGTTAGACTGTTATTCAGGCTACCATCAAATCTGGATGAAGAAGGAAGATGAGCCGAAGACTAGCTTCATAACTCCAAGTGGCACATATTGCTATCTTCGGATGCCTGAGGGGCTAAAAAACGCTGGAGGAAGTTTCAGCAGAATGACTGCGAAGGTTCTCCAGTCTCAGATAGGCAGAAATGTGCTAACTTATGTTGATGACATCATTGTAAAAAGCACGAAACAGGAGAATCATATTGCTGATCTGCAGGAGACCTTCGCCAGTTCCAGACAAGCTGGTTTAAAGTTGAATCCAGAAAAATGCGTCTTCGGAGTAAAGAAGGGAAAATTTCTTGGATGCTTGGTTTCAACAAAAGGAATTGAAGCTAATCCAAGTAAAATTGAAGCTATACTTCGGATGGAGCCACCAACTACAAAGAAGGGGGCTCAAAGATTGACAGGAAGGTTGGCATCTCTCAATAGATTCATATCCAGATCAGCAGAGAGAAATTTACCATTCTTCGAAGTGCTGAAGTCAACCGAAGTCTTTCAATGGGGACCAATCCAACAGAAGGCCTTTGAAGAGCTGAAACAATATTTGATAGATCTAACAACATTAACTCCACCGACGCCAGTGGCTCCTTTGTTATTATATGTGGCAGCTTCGCACTCAGCGGTAAGTGCAGCGCTTGTTCAGGAGAAGCTTGATGGTCAAGTCAAGAGGCAGGCCCCAATATATTTTGTATCCGAGGTCCTTAGTTTATCAAAGAAAAATTATACAGAGTTGGAGAAGGTACTGTATGCTGTCTTGATGGCCTCCAGAAAGCTTCGGCACTATTTTCAAGCTTACAACATAATTGTTCCTTCTTCACAACCTCTGAAGGATATTATGAGGAACCGAGAAGCTACTGGAAGGATTGGAAAATGGGCTGCCGAGCTCAATGAATTTTGTATTGAATATGTTCATAGATCTTCGATTAAGTCCCAGGCGTTAGCAGACTTCATTGCCGACTGGACGCCAGGGGCTCAGGAGGAAGAAACAAATAAAGACGCCGACGCATGGACAGTGTTTTGCGATGGGTCTTGGGGAACCTTCGGAGCGGGAGCGGCTGCTGTGTTGGTTTCACCTTCCAAAGTTAAAACTTGCTATGCGGCAAAACTTGATTTTAGTTGCACAAACAATATTGCCGAGTACGAAGCCTTGCTTCTGGGTCTTCGGAAGCTAAAAGCAATGGGGATCAGAAGGGCCATTTTTAAAACTGATTCCCAAGTTGTTTCGGGTCATATTGACAAGAGTTGCAAGGCTAAAGATCCGAAGCTTGAAAAGTATCTGGATATGGTTCGAAGAGTTGAAGTTTCCTTCGAGGGATTTTCTGTCAAAAATATCCCTCGAGGACAAAATGAGCATGCTGATTTGCTAGCTAAGTCAGCAGCACAGGGGCTGCCCTTACCTTCGGATGTGTTCTTCGAAACAATAAAAGCACCTTCGATGGAACTTCTTGAAAGAGCAGTCCTCAATATATCTACTGTTTATAGCGAAGATTGGCGAACTGAGATCATCTCTTACCTTCAGGGTAAAATTCTTTCAGATGACGAAACTTATAACAGGAGGATAGAGGCAAGAGCTCGTCCATATGTCATGATAGAAGGGGAGTTGTACAAGCATGGAGTTTGTGCTCCGCTACTCAAGTGTTTATCTAGAACCGAAGGTATAGAATTAATGAAAGAAATACATGCAGGCCTGTGTGGATCTCACATTGGATCTAGGCCGTTACTTGGAAAAATTTTCCACCAAGGGTTTTATTGGCCGAAGGCAGCTTCAGATGCAGCGGAATTAGTTCAAAAGTGCGAAGGTTGTCAGAAATGTGTAAGAGATCAAAAACAACCTTCGTCCTTAACATAGCTCATACAACCCATTTGGCCATTGCAAAGGTGGGGCCTTGACTTGTTAGGTCCGTTACCACCGGCCCAAGGGAACCTGAGATATGTTGTAGTTGCTGTGGAATATTTTTCTAAATGGATTGAGGCAAAGCCTTTAGCCACAATAACTTCGGCCACCGTCCAAAAGTTTTTCTGGCAGAATATTGTTTGTCGTTTCGGGGTACCAAAGGCTATCACTGTGGATAATGGAACACAGTTTTACTCCGAAGCTTTCAGGGATTTCTGTGACCAAATTGGTACGAAGATCCATTTTGCATCAGTCAGGCATCCGGAGTCAAACGGACTCGTTGAAAGAGCCAACGGCATTATAATGACAGGAATAATGAAGTTGATCTTCAATCAACCCAGGGGAAAGTGGCCAGATCAGTTAACCAAAGTGGTGTGGAGCCACAATACAACAACATCAAGGTCTACAGGCTTTACTCCATTCAAGTTATTATTCGGTGATGAAGCAATAACCCCGGAGGAAGCTAAAACCGGATCAATAAGAGTAGTAGCTTCGGCAGAATCAGGTCCCGAAGCTGCTTATTCTGTGGAAAAAGATGCTTTAGAAGGGATCAGGCTGCAAGCCGTGGAGAACATCAATAAATATCAAGCCGAAACAATCAAATGGCGTGATAGAAAGGTTCGGCTAAAGAATATTGAGCCAGGACACTTGGTGCTTCGGAGAGTGGCCAACCCGGAAACAGTGGGCAAGTTGCAGTTGAAATGGGATGGACCCTTCTTAGTAGCATCTTCGTCAAGACCCGGTTCATACAGATTGAAGGATATGGACGGCAACGACATTCCTAGATCTTGGAATGCGGATGAGCTTCGGCGGTATTATGTGTAATTTGATTTTTCTTTTTCATGGCACCCTTTTCCTTTCTAAAGGGGGAGAAAGGTTTTTAATAGGGCCATCATATGTAATTTCCTTTTTTAGTTCTATAAGAGCAAAATCCCCCAAGGAATGTAAATGTAAAAGCTGAGAACGCACCATCGAGTGCCGAAAAGTAAAGGCGAAGAAGCTCCAAAGTCGTTCCTAAGGGAATGCAGAGCTTACAGCGAAAAGTCAACGCTGATTCCGCCAAAAGTAAAGGCGAAGAAGCTCCAAAGTCGTTCCTAAGGGAATGCAGAGCTTACAGCGAAAAGTCAACGCTGATTCCGCCAAAAGTAAAAGGCGAAGAAGCTCCAAAGTCGTTCCTAAGGGAATGCAGAGCTAAGGTGTGACTGTTTTTTAAGGAAATAATGGCTATGAGTATGGCTTCGGATACGCGTTTGGACATTCATTTGCACATCACATTACATCATAGCATTTGCATTCATAAACATTCATCCAGGCATATGTAGGATAATCATCATCATGGCATAAGTAGTTGCTTCGGCAAAAAGAAAAAAAAAGAAAGAAAAAGCTTCGTTTTTAAAAGGAGAGCTTCGGAAAAAAGGGAAATGTTCTTTTCTATGCTTCGCTGCGTACGAAAAGAAGGGAAGGTGTTTTTTCGCCTTCGGCTCAAAAAAGAAAATTTCGTCCACATCAAAGCACTTCTCATACGTCAATGGAAGGATAAGAGTATGTTAGAAGGCATGAACAGAATTCATTGAAGACAAGTTTTAGTTACATTTGCAAAAGTTTCTCAAAAAGTTTCTTAAGTCTATCTACAGTCTACTCCTATCTAATCTCCAAGGAGCTTCAGCTTCGGCGTCATTTTTTAATCATCAGCTTCGGCTTCATCATCCTACATGAATTAAATTGTTGTAAGTCAAAATCGAGCTTGAAGGAAAAGGTAAGCACAAGGTATGATTTCTTACTGGTTCAACATGACTCCGAGCTTCGTCTCCAGCCTTTTCTCGTCCACCTTTTGTCCATATCATTTTTATAAATCTATTGGAGATACTTCGGGCGAGATCAGAAATGTCGTCTAGGATTGATGGTGATAAAGTGAAATTTGGCCTATTGACAATTTTTCCGTGATCGCAGCCAGCTTTTAGGAAGGCTGCAGCAGTGCCCCGAGAAGCTACCCAGGCACAGAAGTCACCATGCCCAGCTATAACTTCGTCGAGCTCGTCAATTTCACCCTCAATATGATCAAAGGCCTTCGGTAGATCTTCAGCTGAGGGGGTGAATGACTCACTGCTGGCTCCAACTGAGTGGAAAATTTTTCTTAATCGTTGAATACATTTGTTGCTAAATTCCAAGCATCTTTCTTGGAGGCCCGTCAATAGTTTTTTCAAGTCTGAATTTTGCTGAGCTTCGGCTTCAAGTTTTACATTAAGATCATGCTTTTCTTGCTCAAACTGCTCAGATTGGCGGAGAAGCTTCGTGTTCAGTTCTGTTATTTTAGCTTCGGCCTCCGCCAATAAACCTTCAGTTGCTTGGAGTTCAAAGTTCTTCTTCTCAACAGCAGCTGTTTGTTCCTTTATTTTGCTTTCTAAATTTTCAATTATAACTTCGTGTTTCTTGTCTTCAAAATCTTGCTGCATTTTCAAGGCTTTGCTCAATAGCATGCTCTGTATGAAAACAACCTTCGTTAGACATGTTTTCATTATCAAAAACAATAAAAGTTAAGGGAAAAGAAGTTCACCTTAAAATTGGAATAAAATAAACTACCAACGATATGTTGTCGTCGGTACCGACTGATGTCTGTTTCTAGCTTCAGAAAACCGATACTCTTTGACAGAGTACCGATAACTTTGGCTCCAGTTTGATCTCGAATACAATCTAATTTTTCATCATCAATGCCTCCGAAGAGGAGTGCTCCAGGTTTGTATCCGCAGGATTTGGCATACTCTCTAAGCTCTTCTATTTCAGCCTTTGACAGTTTTTCTCCAACTAAATTCTGGAACATGAAGGCTTCGTGTTCTGAAGCTTCGTCAGTAATTTCCTTTCCCTTCCCCGACGCTGCGGCCGTGGCCTCTTCAGCAGCAGTGGTGGCTTCTTCTGTGGCCATGTCTAGCAGTATTTTGTCAATATGTTCAATTGTGCTCTCCAGGTTTAAATCTTCAACTGAGGAAGCTTCGGCAGCTGCGACCTCCGAAGGTGTGATTTCAATATCCGTCCTTTCTTCGGTCGCTGGTGTCTTCTGAGCTGAAGCTCTTGGCGGAGTTTTGTCAATGACCTCTGTCACACCGATGATTCTCTGTCTCTTTACTTTAGTTGTTTTCTTCATTTTTTCGGGCTCCTTTTCCTTCTGAAAAAACTTTATCAGTTGAGGCCTTAAAGGACTTAGCTTCGCAGGCAGAGATTCAGTCATTACCTTCAAAATTTCCTCCACATCAGTGGCAGAGGGTGATGCGGGGGTCTCTTCTTCGTCGGATATTTTACGCTTCGGAGAGGACGCTTTCTTCTTCTTCGGAATTTTCTTCTTTGGTAGTTCTTTTTCATCTTCATTTAGGGCTTCAGTTATCCTTTTCCTTTTTTGGCCTCCGGCACCTTTGTTCAGATTTTCATAATCAGGGTATTCGAAACCCAGGGCGTCCAGCACTCGGTTTAGTCTTCGCTTCGGACGGGTGCCAAAGGCTGCGGTCATCAACTGATCTTCTTTTTTGGAATAATTGCCAAGTATTTCATTGCACATCACTTCAATTGTATCCAGCCACTCTTGGCAAGGTGTTTTAAAGTATTTCTTAAACTTGAAGTAGTAAGGTAAACGCACAAGTTCACCTTCTTTCTTCTCCCCCTTCAGCTTCGGCATTTCCCACTCTTTTACACTAGGAAAAACCTTGAAAGCCAAAAACTCTTGAACTAGGTCCCTTGTACAGATATGCTCTGCAATTATTCTGAATTTATGTATTGCTTTTTAGGTTGGACCTTCTGGTGTCATGCATGTTGCAGTCGGGGCGGGTTTCTCCGAAGATTAGTTCAAGTGGACTTTGCACAAGCTTCTCCTTGTCGTCATCAACCTTGACATAGAACCACTCCGACTTCCAGCCTGCTGCCCATTTGCTTCGGTAGCTGATCACAGGAAACTTTGTAGTTTTCCGATAAGCAAAATTATAGCAACCAAAATTGTCATGTAATCCATCCTTTCTAGCCTTCGTCTGATAGTGCAGCTCGTGAACTCGGCAAAAGCTGTCCGCAAACGGCTCCACCGCTTGGCTTCGGAGTGCCCAGATATAAACACTAAGCCTAACGATAGCGTTAGGGGTCAGCTGGTGAAAGTAGATACCGAACCTCTTCAGTACCTCTGCAATAATCCCATGTAGGGGGAATCTTAATCCAGCCTTTAGAAAGCTTTTGAAAATAACAATTTCATCCTTCTCCGGCTTTGGGGTAGTCTCTTCTCCCCCGAAGCGTAATAGCTTCTTCTGATTCTCATTAAAAAAGCCCGACTTTACCATCTTGGAGAGATCAGCCTTCGAAACAGTAGATTTCCCGAAGTCCAGGTGGCTGGGTTTGCTTGGCATGGCAATGCGATAATCATCCTCGGGATCAGTTTCCTCAATATCTTCTTCTTCTGCTTCAGCAATTGCTTGTTCTGCTTGTTCTGCATCATCACTAGGGATCTTTTCCGAAGTCACCAGCCCGGATCGTTGCATAGCTTTGGAGATGGGAACAGTCTCCGAAGCTTCAGTTTCGCCCCCCTCACGCTCAACCCTGGCGGTAGAGCGCACTCTAGCCATTTAATTATGAATTTGTGGAAATTTAATACTTTTTTCTTCCGAAGTTTTTCCTTCTGACGAAGCAGGCTTCAAGCTGGAGCTTCGATCGATTCCGAGAGTCAAGCTTCGGCGATGGCTAAAAATTTTGCCAGCAAAACAGTGCAAATAGCAATGAATGCTGTGGTAACTTCACACCTACTCGTCTGTTTATATAGTACTGCAGGTAAGAAGGCGAAGCGCCAGGATTTTTACACCAGGCGGACACCTGCTCGCACTCACTGTGTGGTGGACCGCAGAGATCAAACAGTAACTCTGCAAGGTGGGACCGCTATGTGCTGGGGAACTGAATCGTTTCTCGACAACGAGCTCAGGGAAGGTGTTTTTTAGACCTTCGGCTCCCCGAAGCTTAAAGAGACTTTTTTCACGGATCAAGCTCGTTACGAAAAACGATCTAGCACCGCAAAAGGGGCTACTGTTGGGTCCATGCTTCGTCGCCGAAGGTCTTATAGGAAAAAGCGGTCTTCGGCTGATGCTGTTTGTATAAGATGGCCGAAGGTTCCTCTTCATAAAGCTTCAGTATTACAAACCGACTTAAAGATAGAATGACCTTTTAGTCCATAAAGGTCTGGGTCAATGTTGTAAACTTTTATAAGGGGCATACTTGTAATTCCTCACAGGCTGCGTCCTGTGCCTATAAATAGTGAACAGTATTCCTTTACTGTTCACGGATTCTGGTAATTGTAATTGCATCTTCTGGAATCCAACCTTTGCCAGGGCAGAGGTATTATTGTATTCAATGATTCAATATATAAGGAGTAAATATAATATAATTCGTCTATGATTTATTTACCCCTTTTATACCTCTTATTTTATATCGTCTTACAATATCTATTGAAATTTTATTACGAAGACTTAAGCTTCGTAATTTTACTCTCATCAACCTTCGTCCAAGGCCCATTATCCTCAAGGGAATAATGTTTCATGGACGAAGGACGTTAACATTTAACACTTTATGTTGCCTTGTTCTTAATTCATAGCACTTGAGAACAAGTCCCCAACAGCAACAGTCAATGACAAGTGGGGCCCTCCAGCCTGCAACGCACTAGGCATATAAATAAGAGCACACCACGAGCTCATTTGGCACGCTTTTTGCCATCTGCTCTGCTTGCTCCATTTTTAGCTCTTGCCTACCAACGATTGCTTGGTTTTTTAGATTTTCTAAGCTTCGGTTTTAAGAGCACATTTTCACCATTTCCGAAGAGAAGATGTCTCAAGATAAGAAAGTTGTTGCTGAAACGAAGCTGAGCGAGAAAGAGATGCTCTCTGAGGAGAAGAATGTTTGCTTTATTGAATCAATAGCAACGACAAATACAGAAAAGATTACTAGGGAGATTTTAGAAGGCTTATTTGAAGACACCGGTGATAGCGACAGTTATGATGTGGAAAGTGGCGGCGAAGACTCCGAAGATCGACCCTGGCGACCAAGTCATGCAGTTTTAAGAAAATCATCTATTAAACAGGGTCATCTCGATAATATGAGGGGAAGATATTTTCGAGATATGTCTATTGTTAGGGCTAACAATGGAGACAGGACTGCTCCTGCTCCCGAAGAGAATGAAGTCGTGATCTTCCGAAGCTTTTTCAAAGCTAGGCTTCGGTTCCCCTTAAGCAGATTTGTGGTTGAAGTTTAAAAGATATACCAAATTTTCCTTCACCAAATTACTCCCGAAGCAATCATAAGAATGAGAATCTTCGTCTGGGCCGTGAGGAGTCAGGGCTTGGAGCCAAGTGCAAAAAGTTTCTACAGTATGCATGAGCTTTTATATGAGATGAAGCCCTGGGGTAAAGAGCAGTATCATAACAATTTTGGTTGCTATAGCTTCGTTGCTCGCTCTGGCTCAAGCTGCCCTGTGCCAACCTTTCGGAAGAGATGGCCCAGAGACTGGATGAAAGAATGGTTCTATGTGAAAAATGATTTAAAAGCACGAGAAGACATTAAAGAGATCATCATGTGCCCTATCTGGCAGTGCTTCGGCCTCCGGAAACTGAAGGTAGAAATTGATGAGGCAGCCGAAGGATGCCGAAGATCCTTCAGCACAGTTTGTTCTTTCATCGGGACAAGGGACTTAGTCCAAGAACACGTGGCCTAAAGGATATGGCCATTGGTAGACAACTGGGAGATGCCAAAAGAGACCATCAACGACCCTAACGAAGGTGGTTTGGTTCGATTAAAATATACCTTCAGGTTTGGAGACCAATTTATCGAACCGGACGACGACTGGCTGAAGTGCATCGAAGCTACAAGTGATGAGTTGCTTGGGCCGTACTCCAAAGCGGAAGATAATGCGTTATCTGCGGCCTTCGGGAGCCAGAAAAAGAAGAGGCTAAATAGAGTTTTTGATGCTATTGGATTTATGTATCCTGACTACCATTACCCGCCAAGGGGGCAGAAGAGAAAGAGTGCAACTTCTGGGAAGGATGTTACTTCAGCTGCTCCGAGTGAGCCCGCGTCGAAGAGGAGAAAGATGAAGGTTCTTACTCACCGACCGCGCTATATTGAACCGGCCACAGTGCCCTAATTTGGCGGTGAGACCTCTTCGGCTATTAAAGCCAAAGAACCTGCGCTTACGCAGAAGATTGAAGAGCCGACTGCTATGCCGAAGGCATCATCGGCCAAATTAGCTGAGCCGAAGGCCGATAATATTGAAGAGATAGAGGTCGAAAGAAAAAAGATATTAGAAGTTATAAGCCCTTCGGCAGAAGTGACAGTGCCAAAGGCACAAAAAGATCTTACAGCGACCCCCAAGAGGAAAAGGATGGTCAATGTACTAGATGTGCTGGAGACGATAAAGACTTCAAGCTCTACTCCAGGGAAAACTGCCGAAGCTTCAAAAACGCAGGCTGAGACAAAACTAACCGAAGCCAAAGCTGCAAAGAGCCAGGCCGGGACCGAAGCTGGGCCTTCAAAGCCCGCCAAGGTGAAATCCTTGGAAACCGGAGAAAAGGAAACAGAAAAAATTGTCACTTCTACTCTCGAAGCATCTTCAGAAGCTAAACGAGAAATTAGCGAACAATGGACACATCATTTAGAGAAGAACGTTGAAGAACTTCGCACATCCAAGGAAAGATGCTTTGAAAAATCTATGGACTGCGTGAAGAAAATAAAAACTAGCTTCGCCAACGTTGGCGCATATTCAAGCAAGGACAACTTCATATGAGGCGACCCTGAGGGCCCAATTGAATGGATCAGCAGCAAAGCCGAAGCTTTTGAGGAAGTTTTGAGTGGCCGTGGGGACGTCTGCGCCTTCTCAGGTGCGAGGGGAATTGCGGATATCTTGGAGAAATCAGGTTGCGATCATGTGAAAGCTTTGGCCCAAGCCGTAGCTACTTTATCTATTGATGATACGAAGGACCCCTGGCCGAAGCAAGCTTAGTTGGTGGAAAATTCTTTACTGACATATGGGAAAATGGCGGCCGAGGGACAGCTCACGAAATAATAAAGAAAAGCGAAAAAGATACTCATGATGCTAGGGAAGCAACGAAGGCAGCTAAAAAAGCTGCAGAACTCGAAAGGCGGATAGGTATTGCTTAATAGCTTTTAACTTTATTTTTTATTTTTGTGACTTTGAACTTATTTACGTTTTCTATCGCAGCCGAACTATCTCCTCCCCCGGAGCCCTTCGAGCCACTGGCCGAAGCAGAGGCAAAAGAATCATCAGAAATTATTAGCATGGCTGAAACCATTTTGGACGAAGTCGTTACTCAACTGTTGACTGAAGCTGCAGACAAAGTTTTGAAAGAAGAAGAATAGATATTGTAAAAATATTGTCAGAATATTAATGTAACAATTGCTGGACTATGCTTAATATTTGGTACTCATGAGCTCTTAATGTAATGTGTAAATAGCTTTGTAATCCATTTCTTTACGACGCATGAAATTTTTATTGTACATACCGTTTTTGAGCCTTCAGCGAAAAAACACCTTCCCTTCTTTTCATGCTTTGTAAAGAAGAGTTTTTTATGCTTCGTGAAAAATCCTCCAATCGTCACAGGAACATTAATGCTTCGTCAGTAATAGACTTTCTTCCTTGATATCGGAGTGCTTTTATAAGAAATGCTCCAATCGTCGCCATAACACTGATACTTCGTCAATAATAGACCTTTTCCTCCACTTCAGAGCTGATAAAGTTGTATCTCTTCAAAACTTATTTTGTGCCTTAGCACAATTTCACTTTTTCGAAGCATTCTCCGAAGGTCAACATTGTATCCCCTTCTTGTGCCATTGATGCAATATGATGTATGATGTTATGTTATGCGAAATGATGTGATGATGTTATGCTATGCAAAATGATACTTTGTGCCGAAGACACACACTCACATCCCCATATTGGAATACACAATCTCTTTGTCGTTTATTTTTTGGCTTCACCGCTTATTTTTCGGTGTATCAGCGCTGACTTTTCGCTGTAAGTTCTGCATTCCCTTAAGAACGTCTTTTGAACTTCTTCGCCTTCTATTTCGGCAGTATTCACATTGACTTTTCGCGCTTCGCCTTATATTTCGGTGGTATTTGGCTCTGCATTCCCTTTGGAACGACTTTTGAGCAGAAAACTTACACTGCGCTCTCTTAGGAACGACTTTTTGTAGCTTTGGCAACTTACGCTACGTTCCGTAGAACGACTTTTTTGTAGCTTCGGTGATACTTATGCCGCGTTCCTTAGAACGATTTTTGGTAGCTTCGGCGAGTCTGTGTAAAATATATATTCCACTATGGCAAAAACGAAACTATTACAAGAAATGAGAGAACTAAGTTTTCAATATTTGTTCCTTATTAAAAAAGAAAATGGCAATGAATGTAAAAATTGTTTCAGGAGTAGGATATCTCTCAGTAGATATGCTTCAATTCTGGCACAGTACTGTTGACTGTACGAGCTTCGGACTCCTCCCTAAAGTCTCTCTGCTGGTGGGTCTGTTGACTCCCTTCTGGCTGCTGGCTTCGTGAATACACAGGTTGTAGTGGTGGCGGAGGTGGATGTTGTTGCCATGATGCCTGTGGCTGGCTAGCCGAAGCAACAGAAGCTGCAGGATGGTTACCCACATACTCTGGTATGTAGGGTGAGTGATATGAAGCAGTGTGCATGACCTGCTTCGGCTAGTTCTGTTGGGCTGCAGCTTTTGCTATTTCCTTCTGTTTTTGAATGGTGACATGGCACATCCATGTAGTATGGCCCTTATCCTCACCACAGAATAGACAATAATTTTTTCTGGGCTGATCCCCAAACCTTCCTCCGAAGCCCTTGGCGCCTCTGCCCTTGGAGCTGGAGGTCGAAGATAGCTTTGTTGCTGCCCCGAAGCTTGCGAGGAATATTGTGGCCTCTGTTGCTGACTTCCTCTGTCGTCATTCTGGGTGGAGTGGATTGATCTGACGTGTCTTGGGTGAATTCTGCCTCCGAAGCCTCTGGTCATCTTAGAGAACCTGTAGGCTTCCTCCCTTCTTTGACGGAAATCATTATCAGCGCGGATGTATTCATCCATCTTTTGAAGCAATTTCTCTAGGGTCTGAGGGGGTTTCCTGGCAATGTATTGGGTCGTAGGTCCTGGCCAAAGCCCTTTGATCATGGCGTCAATGACAATTTCATTGGGCACTGTTGGCGCTTGTGCCCTCAGACGCAAAAACCTTCAGAAATACGCCTGGAGGTATTCTTCGTGATCTTGTGTGCACTGGAACAAAGCTTGAGCGGTAACCGGCTTCGTCTGAAACCCTTGGAAACTGGTGATCAGCATGTCCTTCAGCTTCTGCCATGATGTGATTGTTCCTGGCCGAAGAGAGGAGTACCAGGTCTGCGCAACATTCTTGACTGCCATGACGAAAGATTTTGCCATGACTGCAGTATTGCCTCCATATGAAGATATGGTTGCTTTGTAGCTCATCAGAAACTGCTTTGGATCTGAGTGCCCATCATACATGGGGAGCTGGGGTGGCTTGTAAGATGGGGGCCAAGGTGTAGCCTGCAGTTCTGCTGACAGAGGAGAAGCATCATCAAAAGCAAAATTTCCATGATGGAAATCCTCCTACCATTCATCCTCGTTGAAGAAGCCTTCTTGATGAAGCTCCCTGTGCTAGGGCCTTCGTTCTTGCTCATCTTGAGCAAGATGGCATACTTCTTCAGTGGCTTCGTCAATCTACCTCTAAAGGATGGCTAGTCGGGCCATCTTCTCCTTCTTCCTTTGTACTTGTTGATGAAGCATCTCCATGTTCCTGATTTCTTGGTCCAACTCGTCCTCCTAGGGTGTTGTATTAGTGGCCTTCCTCTTCTGGCTTCGGGCTTCTCGAAGAGAAAGGGTCTCCTGGTTCGGGTCCAGCGGCTGCAGAGCGGTAGCCCCTGTCGCTGAAGCTTTCTTCGGTGGCATGACGAAGGTCAATGCTTGCCGAATGTGGTCGAAAAGAGTTCACCAGAGGTGGGCGCCAATGTTGAGGACTTGTTCTCAAATGCTATGAGTTAAGAACAAGGCAACACAAAAAATGTTAAACGTTAAAGTCCTTCGTCCTTCGAAGCATTATTTCCCTTGGGATATAATGATTTTCGGACGAAGGTTATGAAGGACATACCTTCATCAGCACAACATATAATAATGAAGAGGGAACCATATGAAATATATAAAAAATAACATGAACAATTATGTATTATCATCAACTCATTTCTATTTTTATTATTATGGAAAAATAGAAATGATATCAAATTACAAATGTACCTTCGGCTCGAAAGAAGGTAAGAGTACAAGCGTGACGCAAAAGCAAATGCCAAGTCAGCCTGAACAGTACATGAGCACTATTCATCTATTTATAGGCACGGGACACAGCCCATGTAAAATTACACCCATGCCCTTTACATTTGCTAATGACTCTATAGTAACCCATCGAGGTCTGAATAGCCTTTTCCTTTTTAAGTCGGTTTCCTTTTCTTCTATCATGCCGAAGCTCTCCTGCACATAGCTTCGGCTCTGCGCCAACCTTCGTATTCTTTGTGCTTCTTCACACTATGGTTCTGATCCGAGTCCGAAGGTACCTGTTCATGTATTATACTCCAGAAACATTATTAAATCATGTTTTTGAGGACCTTCAGAAGCCGAAGGCCCCCAACAACCATCTTGTTCAAGACGAACAAGATCGAAGGCCCCAACACAGGGAGCTCCATCAAGAAGGCTTGTTCAACGATGATGGATGGTATGATGATTTTAATCATGATACCTTTACTTTTGATGATGCTTCTCCCTTGGCAGCAGAAATGCAAGCTATCCCATGGCCCCCATCATACAAGCCACCTCAGCTTCCCATGTATGATGGACATTCAGACCCAAAGTAGTTTTTGATGAGTTATGAAGCAACTATATCTTCATATGGAGGCAATGCAGCTGTCATGGCCAAGTCCTTCGTCATGGCAGTTCGGAATGTGGCCCAAACATGGTATTCTTCTCTTTGGCCAGGGACCATTACTTCTTGGCAGAAGCTCAAGGATATGCTAGTGACAAGTTTCCAAGGCTTCCAGACGAAGCCGGTCATAGCTCAAGCCTTGTTTAAATGCATGCAAGATCGTGAGGAGTATCTCTAGGCATATGTCCGAAGGTTCTTGCGTCTTAGAGCACAAGAGGCTATAGTGCCCAATGAAATTTTCATTGAGGCCATGATTAAGGGGCTTCGTCCAGGGCCTACTGCCCAGTATTTCGCTAGAAAGCCCCCACAGACTTTGGAGAAGCTGCTTCAGAAGATGGATGAGTACATCCGGGCTGATAATGACTTCCGCCAAAGAAGGGAGGAAGCATACAGGTTCTATGAAATGACCAGGGGCTTCGGATGAAGAATCCACCCGAGGCACGTCAGGTCAATTCACAACTCCACCCAGAGCGACGATAGAGGAAATCAATAGCAGAGGCCGCAGTATCCTTCGCAAGCTTCGGGGCAGCAGCAAAGCTCTTTCCGGCCGCCATCTTCAAGAGGCAGAGGCGCCAGGGGCTTCGGAGGAAGATATGGGGACCAGCATAGGAAGATCTACTGCCTATTTTGTGGTGAAGACAAGGGCCACAATACAAGAACGTGCCAAATCACCATCCAAAAGCAAAAAGAGATTGCAGAAGCCGAAGCCCGGCAAAGTCAACTGAAGCAGGTCCTGCACACTGCTTCGTGTCATTCACCCTACATACCAGAATATGTGGGTAATCATCCCACAACTTCTGTTGCTTCGGCTAGTTAGCCGCAAGTTTCTTAGCCACAGCTTCCACCTCCGCCACCACTACAACCTGCCTACTCACGAGGTCAGCAGCTAGAAGGGAGTCAATAGACCCATCAACAGCGAGATTTCAGGGAGGGGTCTGAAGCTCGCACAGTTAATAGTACTGTGCCAGAATCAAAACACATATATTGAGAAATATCCTACCTTTGGCACAGTTTTACATTTACTGTCGTTTTCTTTTTAATGAGGAACAATCAATGTAAACCTAGTTTTCCTATTATTTTTTAATTTCCTGTTCTAGCTTCTTTTATGTCAAAATGAAATATACCTTCGTCACAGACTTACGAGAATGCCGAAGCTACAAAGAGATATTCCTTCAGGAATGCAGAGCTAAAAATCGTAGTAAAAGTTTCACCGAAGCTACAAAAGTCGTTCTTAAAGAGCACAGCGTAAGTTTGCCGAAGCTTCAAAAAGCCGTTCCTAAGGGAACGCAGCGTAAGTTTTCTGCTCAAAAGTCGTTCCTTAGGGAATGCAGAGCCAGATACCGCCGAAATATAAGGCGAAGCGCGAAAAGTCAACACGAATACCGCCGAAATAGAAGGCGAATAAGTTCAAAAGACGTTCCTTAGGGAATGCAGAACTTACACCGAAAAATAAACGGTGCAGCCGAAAAATAAACGACAAAGAAATTTCAGTCATTCCTTAGGGAATGAAGGTTGTGGATGAAGCTTCGGATGTGTGTGTTTGGGTATTCATTGGCACGATACATTAGCATCATTCTTTGCATCATATCGCAGCATCACATCATACATCATATCACATCAATGAAATCAATGGAAAACGGAGCCGATCTTCGGGCAATGCTTTACAAAAATAGGAAAGATACCAAGGCACAAAGTAAGCTGAGAATTACAGCTTCATCAGTTCTGATACGGAAAAAGAGATCTATTATACACGAAGTATTGATGTTCTACAAAGTATGGATGATTTTCACGAGGCATAAAAGCTTTTCTTTACAAAGCATGAAAAGAAGGGAAGGTGTTTTTTCGCCGAAGGCTCAAAAACGGTATGTACATAAAAGTTTCATGCGTCGCAAAGAACTGAATTACAAGTAATCCATATATTACATTCAAATCTATAAGCACCAAATATTACAAGCATAGTTCAGCAAATGTTACATTAATATTGTACAAATGTTTTTACAAATAGCTACTCTTCTTCCTTCAGAACTTTTTCTGTAGCTTCGGTTAGCAGTTTAGTAACAACTTCATCTACAATAGCTTCGACCATATTAATAATTTCTATTGCCTTCTTTGTCTCTGGGTCGGCCAGTGGATTGAATGGCTCTGGGGGAGGAGATAGTTCAACTGCGGTAGAAGACATAAATTAGTTCGAAGCCACAAAAATAAACAACAAGTTAAAAGCCATTAAGTAATACATATTCGTCTTTCAAGTTCCGCAGCTTTTTCAGCTGCTTTCGTTGCTTCTCGAGCGTCATGAATATCTTTTTCGCTTTTCTTCATTATTTCATGGGCCATCCCTCGGCCACCATTTTCCCAGATATCAGTGAAAAATTTTCCACCTATTGAGCTTGCTTCGACCGAGGGGTCCTTCGTATCGTCGATAGAGAAAGCAGCTTCGCCCTGGGCCAAGGTTTTAACATGTTCGCAACCTGCCTTCTCCAAAATGGCTGCAACTCCCCTCGCACCAGAGAATGCACAGACGTCCCCGTGGTCACTCAAAATCTCCTCAAAAGCTTCGGCTTCACCGCTGATCCACTCGATTACGCCCTCAAGGTCGCCCCGTATGAAGTTGTCTTCGCTTGAGTATGCGCCCACGTTGGCGAAGCTATTCTTTATCTATTTTACGCATTCCACAGATTTTTCAAAGCATCTTTCTTTTGACGCACGAAGCTCTGCAACTATTTTTTCAAAATAATTTTTCCAGTATTCACTGGCATCTCGATCAGCTTTGGCAACAGCACATTTTAATTTGGCCTCGGCTAACTGTTTCTGAAGGTCTTCAATTTCATTTTTATGGGCCTCAGCTTGAGCCTTGGAACTAGCCTCGTCTTCTTTTATTTTGCTCACCAGTGAAATTAATATTTTATCTTTTTCAAGGCCTTCGTTCCTTAGTTCAATTACTTCCGAGCGAAGGTTGTTCAGAGCTATTGTGTATCCTTCGTCTTCGATATTTTTCTGTGCCCTGAGGGCATTGCTAAGGATCAAGCCCTGTAAAAGGAGCATAGTATTAAGTATAAACAAATAAAAAATTTCGTTTTTTAAGTACAAAAATTGATTTACACACCTTTATACTATTATATGCTAAACTATCGGCCAATTCATTCTTCGACAGTACTGAAAGCCCATCTTCTAATGATGGGAATCCGAAGCTTCTGCTCATCTCCCGGCAGACAGATATCTCTTTGCTGTTCGGGAGACAGTACAAAAAATCCTCTTCTCTGCTGCCATTGAACACTAGTGCCCCCTTCGGATATTTCAGCTTCTGGGCATAGTGTTGAGCTTCTCGTTCTTCTTCTTTAGAGAGTCTCTTTCCCGAAGCATGACGGATGATATATTCAATATTCTCTTTTAAAGCTTTGGGAGCAGGCGCGGGAGTTTTCTCAGGCAAACTCTGTTCTATAGCCTCTTCCTCTACTGCCTTCTCTTCAATTTCTGAGGGTTGTTTATCGGCAGGCTCGAAAGGCCCAGCTTCGGCGCTGGCCTGGCTCGCTGCAGCTTCAGCTTCGGCGGGTTTTGCTTCGGCGGGTTTTGCTTCGGCTTCGATTTGCATTTTCAAAGCCTTGGCAATTTTCCCTGAAGGAATAGAACTTGAAGCCTTTACTAACTCTAGCACATCTAGTACACTTGCCATCCTTTTTCTTTTGGGAGTCACCTTCGGCACTGTCACTTCTGCCGAAGGGCTTAAAACTTCTAATGATTTTGTCCCTTCGATTCTTGGCTCCTAAGTTTTATCAGTCTTCGGCTCAGCTAACTTGGCTGAGGGTGCCTTCGGCATTGCAGCCGGCTCTTCAATCTTCTGCGTAGGAGGAGCAGGTCCTTTCGCTTCAGTAGATGAAGAAGTTTCCCCGCTAAACACAGGCACTATGGACGGTTCAATATAGCGAGGCCGGTGGGTGAGGACTTTCAATTTTTTACTCTTCGACGCAGGCTCGCTTGGAGCAGCCGAAGCGGCAACCTTTCCAGAGGTTGCACCCTTTCTTTTCTGCCCTCGTGGCGGGTAGCGATAGTCAGGGTACACAAATCCAATAGCGTCAAAAACCCTATTTAATCTTTTCTTTTTTCGGCTCCCGAAGGCCGCAGATAGTGCATTATCTTCGAACTTGGAATATGCTCCAAGTAACTCATCACTAGTATTTTCAACACACTTCAGCCAGTCATCATCTGGTTCGACAAACTGGTCTCCAAACCATAAGGTGTATTTTAATCGAACCAGGCCGCCTTCGCTAGGGTTAGTGATGGTTGCTTTTGGCATTTCCCAGCTGTCTATCAGTGGCCATATCCTATAGGCTACATGTTCTTGAACTAAGTCTCTTGTCCCAATAAAAGAGCAAACTGTGCTGAAGGCCCTTCGGCATGCTTCGGCTGCCTCGTCAATTTCCACCTTAGGCTTTCGGAGGCCGAAGCGGGACTAGATGGGGTGCATGATGATTTCTTTAATGTCTTCTCTTGCCTTTAGATCAGTTTTCACGTAAAACCACTCTTCCATCCAGGCCCCGGGCCATCTCTTCCGAAACGTTGGCACTGGGTAGCTTGCGCCAAAGCGAGCAACGAAGCTATAGCAATCGAATTTGTTGTGATATTGTTCTTTACCCCAGGGTTTCGTCTCATACGAAAGCTCGTGCATACTGCAAAAACATCTTGCACTTGGCTCCAAACCTTGACTTCTCACAGCCCAGACGAAGATCCCCATTCTAATAACTGCTTCGGGAGTGATCTGTTGAAGGAAAATCTGGTATGTCTTTAAAACTTCAACCACAAATCTGCTCAACGGGAACCGAAGTCCAGCTTTGAAGAAGCTTCGGAAGATCACAACTTCGTTTTCTTCGGGAGCAGGAATGGCTCTGTCTACGTCAGCCCTCACAATAGACATATCTCGAAAATACCTTCCTCTCATATTATCAAGATGACTCTGTTTGATAGTTGATTTCCCGAAGACTGCATGACTTGGTTGCCAGGGCCGATCTTCAGAGTCTTCGCCACCACTTTCCACATCATAGCTGTCGCTATCATCAGTATCTTCAGACAAGCCTTCTAGTATCTCTTTGGCAATCTTCTCTGTATTTGTTTTTGCTATTGACTCAACAAATCCAGCAGTCTTCTCCTCAAGGAGCTTCTCCTCTTCGCTCAGCTTCGTCTCAGCAGCAACTTTTTTGTCTTGAGACATCTTTTCTACGGAAATGGTGAAAATGTGTCCTTAAAACCGAAGCTTAAGAAGTCTGAGAAACTAAGCAAGCATTGGTAAACAAGAGCTGAAAAATTGAACAAACAAAGCAAGCGGCAAGTAGCGTACCAAATGTGCTCAGGGTGAGTTCTTATTTATACGATCGACGCGCTCCAGATTGGAGGGTCCCGTTTGTCATTGACTGTTGCTATTTTAGCAAAGGGAAGGTGTTTTTTCGGACCTTCGGCTTAAGGCCTTCATTCAGTGTCGCAGTATTCGTTATCTTAAACAAATTAATACTGTGAAGGGCTACTATTGGGGCCTTCGTCCTCTGAAGGTCCTCAAAAATGTAATTTAACAATGTTTTCCAAGTATGGTTTATGGATAGGTATCTTCGGATTCATGGTAAAAGCAGACACAATGAGGAGCTTGATAGTGACGAAGGTTGTCGTCGCCCCGAAGCTGTGCAAAACGGAGCTTCGGCTAAATCGCAGAAAAGGGAAACGAATGAAAAGGGAAAAGGTTGTTCAGTCCTCATAGATTTTTCTATAAGCCAATAGTAAATGTAAAGGGCATAATTGTAATTTCTCATAGGCTGTGTCCTGTGCCTATAAATAGATGAACAGTACCCCCCGTACTGTTCACGTGGACTGGTACTTGCTTTTGCGTCACGCTTGTACTTTTTTGCCTTCTGTCAAGCCGAAGGTACTTTTGTAATTCAATATTGTTTCTGCCTTTTCATGATAATACAATAAGAATGAATTAACAATATCATATAATTGTTTATGTTGTCTCTTATATTTCATATGCTTCTTCTTTTATTAATATATACTGCAATGATGAAGGTATGTCCTTCATGACCTTCGTCTCAAGATCATTATATCCTAAGGGAAATAATGCTTCGAAGGACGAAGGGCGTTAACATTTAATATCTTGTGTTGCCTTGTTCTTAATTCATAGTATTTGAGAACAAGTCCCCAACATCGGTCGTCATGATGTTCTTGTGTGGATGATGGACTCCAACTTGCTTCCCTGCTTGACATGCGCTACAAATCCTATCTTTCTCAAAATGAACATTAGTTAGTCCTAAAATGTGTTCTCCCTTTAGAATCTTGTGAAGATTCTTCATCCCAACGTGGGCAAGTCGGTGATGTCAGAGCCATCCTATATTAGTCTTAGCAATTAAACAAGTGTCTAGTTTAGCTTTGTTATCATTAAAATCAACTAAATATAGCTGACCATCCAACACTCCCTTAAATGCTATTGAATCATCACTTCTTCTAAAGACAGAAACACTAATATCAGTAAAGAGACAGTTGTAGCCCATTTTACATAATTGAGAAACAGAAAGCAAATTGTAATCTAATGAATCTACAAGAAAAACATTTGAAATGGAGTGGTTACGAGATATAGCAATTTTACCCAAACCTTTGACCGATTCTGATAGCTCTTTGGGGATCTTCATTTTTCTCGTATGAGGAGAACATCCTTTTCTCCCATGTCATGTGGTTTGTGCACCCGCTATCGATTATCCAACTTGATCCACTAGATGCATAAACCTACAAAACAAGTTTATGCCATGTTCTTAGGTACCCAAACGGTCTTGGGTCCTTTGACATTAGAAACAAGCACCTTGGGTACCCAAACACAGGTCTTTGGACTCTTGTGTTTGCCCCTAACATATTTGTCAACTACTTTGCCTGATTTGTTAGTAAGCACATAAGATGCATCAAAAGTTTTAAATGAAATGTCATGCTCATTTGATGCATTTACAATTTTCTTTTTAGGCATTTTGATATGAGTTGAATGCCTAGAGCTAGAGGCCTCATTTCTATATATAAAAGCATGAAGAGAAACATTATGAGGTTTTCTAGCATGAATTCTCCTAATCTTATGCTCAGGATAGTTTTCAGGATATAAAATGTAACCCTCTCTTTCCTGAACCATAGGAGACTTGCCCTTAACAAAATTAGAGAGTTTGTTCTTGGGGGCATTAAGTTTGGTGTTGCTTTGGTTCCCTTGTTGGAAACCAATACAATCCTTAATGCTAGGGTGTCTTCCATTATAAAGCATACTACGAGCAAATTTAAAATTTTCATTTTCTAACTCATGCTCGGCAATTTTAGCAGTTAGTTTAGCTATGTGATCATTTTGTTCTTTAATCATGGCAAGGTGATCATCAAGAGCTTCAATATTAACATCTCTACATCTAGAGCATAAGCATTTTTCAATTTAACAAATTTTTTATTTTCCTTAACGAGCAAGTCCTCTTGGCATTCCAAGAGATCATCCTTCTCGTTAATGGATTCTATTAATTCATTCATTTTCTTCTTTTGATCCTTAGTAAGGTTGGCAAAAAGAGAGGTTAAATCATCTTCATTATCACTAGAGATACCCTCATCATCGGATGTAGTATATTTGGGGGTATCTCTAGAATGTACCTTCTTCTCTTCTTGCCGTCCTTAGCCATTAGGCACTTGTGGCCGACGTTGGGGAAGAGAAGCCCTTTTGTTGATGGTGATGTTGGCAGTGTCCATATCGGGGGAGGAGTCGGTGGAGCTCTCATCGGAGTCCCATTGCCTCGCCACCCTTCTTCTTGTAATACTTTTTCTTCTCCATCTTCTTCTTCCCTTTCTTGTCGTCGTCCCTATCATTATTACTTGTGTATGGACATTTAGCAATGAAGTGAACGAACTTACCACACCTGTAGCACACCCTCTTAGAATGGGGTTTGTAGTGCTTCCCCTTCCTTTGTTTAATGATTCGCCGAAAGCTCTTAATGATAAGAGCCATCTCTTCGTTGTCGATCTTGGAGGCGTCGATTGGAAGTCTACTTGGTGTAGACTGAAAGGGAAATGTGCCCTTGGGCCATTTCTAAGTATTTTGGTGATTAAGTGTCCAACACAAGTGCCTAAGTGTTAAATTGTGCCAATGACTCAAGAAGTGCAAATCAAGATTAAAGGTATGTTTCTAGACTTAGTACATTGTTTTGAAGACTAATGTATTGTGTCTAAGTGCTAGAAATAGGAGAAACAATTTTGGAGAAGTTGACTGTGTACAGCCAAAAGGCTGCTCGGTCTGGGTGCACCGGACTGTCCGGTGCGCCAGGCTGGCGTCTGTCAACTGGCTGCTCTCGGGACTTCGACGGCGGTGTACGGCTATAAATCACCGGACTGTCCGGTGGTGCACCGGACTATCCGGTGAGCCAACAGTCGGCCCAGCCAACAGTCGGCCGCATAATCCGCGCGTGACGCATGGCAGAGCCAACGGTCAGAAGGAGGCACCGGACAGTGTCCGGTGCGCCAACGGCTCTGAATCTCCAACGGTCAGCTTCGCCAAAGAAGGAAATAAATCCGCACCGGACAGTGTCCGGTGGTGCACTGGACTGTCCGGTGCGCCAGGCGACAGAAGGCAAGTATTGCCTTCCTGGAATGCTCTCAACGGCTCCTAGCTGCCTTGGGGCTATAAAAGGGACCCCTAGGCGCATGGAGGAGCACACCAAGCATTCTTTAAGCATTCCTAAGCACCAAGACTCCAATTCCGCGCATTCGATTCTTTGTGATAGCAACTAGAGCTCCATTTGAGTAGAGAACTCTTTGGATTGTGTTGTGAGCTCGAGTTGTGACTTGTGTGCGTATTGTGCTCTGATTTTGTGTCTTGTGTGCGTTGCTCATCCCAGCCTTACCTCCGTGCTTCTTTCTGAACATCATATTGTAAGGGCGAGAGGCTCCAAGTTTTGGAGATTCCTCGTAAGCAGGATATAGTAAAAAGCAAAACACCGTGGTATTCAAGTGGGTCTTTGGACCGCTTGAGAGGGGTTGATTGCAACCCTCGTCCGTTGGGACGCCACAACGTGGAGTAGGCAAGTGTTGAACTTGGCCGAACCACGGGATAAACCACTGTGTCTATCTGTGGTTGATCTTCTTGTGGTTATCGTGTCTTGCTAGAACTCCTCTCTAGCCACTTGGCTTTATTGTGCTAACTCCTAATCAAGTTTTGTGGCATTAAATTTCAAGTTTTACAGGATCACCTATTCACCCCCCCTCTAGGTGCTCTCAATTGGCATCGGAGCCGTTCTCTACACGTAAGGGACTCATCGCCCGAAGAGATGGATCCTAAGGGCAAGGGGATGGTGGTCAATGATAAGGAGAAGGAGTCCTTCGTCAATGATCCAAAGGATGACAAGCCTACTGACTCAGGCTCGGGTCACAAAAGAAAAGACGGGAGGAAGAAGAAAACAAGGCGCATCAAGGAGATAGTCTACTACGACAGCGACGAATCTTCCTCTTGCCAAAAGGACGACGACAACGAGAAAAAGAAGACGGTTAATTCAAACTTTTCCTTTGATTATTCTCGTATTCCGCAAAGTTCTAATGCTCATTTGCTTTCCATTCCCCTAGGTAAACCCCCCCACTTTGATGGAGAGGACTACGGATTTTGGAGTCACAAAATGCGTAGCCACTTGTTCTCTCACCATCCAAGTATATGGGTGTAACACCCCACTGGTCACACACAATGGATATCACCAAAAAAAACCCCACCCACCTAACTTACTCAACACAAGAGGCGTAATAAAGAAAGAAAAATATAGCAAAATCTGGCAGCACCTCCTTTGAAACTAACATAACAAGGAGGGGAAAACATGAAGTTCATACAAAATATAAAGACATATAATTCACATAGCAGAAACTAGATGCAAAGTGGTAAAGCTCATTTATGCCCCAACTGAAGTGAAACAAATGGGATAAGAAACTCAGCCCAGCCCAAAATAAACGCTCAACCAAGAACAAAGCAATTCACTAGACTTGACCAAGTCTGATTAACAACATTATTAAATGGTGGTTCCTTTATTAAAGGTGTTGTGGCCGTGCTGCTACATCCCTCTATTCCCAAAGCAGAAATTAGGTGCCTGCATCAAACAATGCAAGATGTGAGATAACACATCTCAGCAAGTAAACATAACAACAATAAATAGGACATTGTAAATCAACTGTGCTTACACAACCACGTGGTTCAGAACTTCTTTCTGTTCTTTTGAACAGTAAATTGCAGCAAGTAACAAGTAACTAAAAACTCAACGCCAAGTAGAATCACCATGCATAAGTCCAAAATTATCCACATCCACATAATAGATTCCACACCTCTCCCAGGAATGCACATGGCTACAAATGCAATAATGACTTTTGCCTCCATATCTCTAAGGATATGAAGCTGCATCATACCCCTTCTCGGGCAACATATGATGCTCCATGTACCAGTACGGTCGGACCATAAGATCGCGACGAAACTTCAATGCAATGGATGATGAGTGCATTATGCATGACAACATCATGAGTTCTTCCCAAATAAAAATGTGCTAGACATTTACTTCCACCCATTCCACATAATAACCACTTGAGTAACATAATCAAACCTCAAACTCAACATATGAAATCCATGAAACATGAAAATTTTCAAATGATGGTACTCAAAAGAAAATATGAATATGAACACAATAGCACAACATAATCAAGAATAAGACTCCTCATCTGACATACGGAATAACCATCACAGTTTTACTTGCCTTCACCGGAAGTTTGGGCAAATCCCTAAGAACGATCCGGAAGTCCACCACCTGTTTTTGACACCCAACTTAGTGCACCAAATTCACATAAAAAGCCTCAAAACAACGCCGCACCTACGCGCAATCTCAAACCCCACCGCGGGTAACAATTCTCCCCACACCAACCAAACTGCAGCGGCGCTGCTTAACAATTCCATAACTTTAAAATTAATACAGCAGTGGTGTCTAACAATAACTCCAGAGACAACTACATAAAATTCCCCACAAGTTTTGTATACAATCTATGATTAAATTCTAACATCTAATTACCCCTAAACGGTCCCCAAAATAAACCCTGCAATCTGTTTTCCTGTTTTGGGCAGCGACATACTCGGATTCAAACAGCGATAACTTTTAAAATATAATTCCGAATCGAGCGCATAAGTACTTGTTGGAAAGATAAGAAAGAGCCCTTCATGATTCTTATACTTATTAACACTAATTACTCCCGAAAAATCCCCAGAAACTGCTAATACTGCTGCTGTTCATCCCCCTGAAAATCTGTTTTTTGGACAGCCACATACCCGGATTCAAACGGTGATAACTTTCAATTTATAACTCCAAATTGAGCGCATAAATACTTGTTGGAAAGGTAAGACAAAGTTCTACATGATCCCCAAACTGATTTCCATTAATTTCTCACGAAAAACAACCAGAAACTGCTAGAACTACTGCTGTTCATCCACCACCTAAAATTCTGGACAGCCCCCTCTACCCAATCACAAACGCAACCTCTAATCAATTGAATTGCAGTGCAAATGAACAAGGGATGAACACAAAAATCACCTTGGATTCTCCCCCTTTCCTTCCTCCCTTCTTCCCTCCACCAAAACGATTGAAGATCCGCACCACGTGACGATGATCCGAGCGGCAAGGATTGGCACCTTCGGGGGAGGAGATTGGGGGGGGGCGGCTAGGGTTTGGTGGTGTGGCTGCAAGGATTGAGAGAGGAGGAGATGGGAGGGGGGGCGGCGGCCAAGGTGTGGGGGAAGGATGGGGGGCGGCTGCACCAAGGGGGAGGGGGTTAGGAGGGAGGGTGGCTAGGGTTTGGGAGGAATAATGGGCCGAATCTCCAATCGCGGCCCAACTAGCCCACGCGACAGCTCCCGCCCCCATCGCAAGCGCCAAACCAAATAAATTCTACTGCCCTTGTTATGAATGTTTTCCACAAATTCCAAATCCCCAAAACAACAACCGGATGAGGAAAAAAAAGAACAACCCCCAACTTCTCTTCTTTGCAAACCGGGTATCACACTCTACCCCTCTTAAAAAGAATTTGACCTCGAATTCTGACGCTTCTATCGGAATGACAAAAGAAAAGATTAATGAATCAACAACACTTACCCACAACGAAAAGTTCCGGGTACTTCTGCCGCATCAGCTCCTCAAGTTCCCACATAGCCTCACGCTCAGACTGATTAGTCCATAAGACCTTGACATACTTAATTGATCTCTTCCTCAATACACGCTCCGAGAATTCCAATATACGCATCGGACGACACTCCAGAGTCAGATCCTGCTGCACCGCAATTGGTTCCATCTCAATCTGATGGTCTGGATCCCGCAAGAACTTCCTCAACATAGAGACATGAAAAACCGGGTGTACCCCTGCCATGGAATCCGGAAGTAGCAAGCGATAAGCCAGGCTGCCCACTCGGGCCAAGATAGTGAACGGTCCAATGTATCTCGGGCTGAGCTTCCCACAGACACCGAACCGAACAACTCCCTTAGTGGGTGATACCCTGAGAAGGACTTGGTCACCCACCACAAATTCCAGATCCCGCCTCCTCACATCAGCATAACTCTTCTGATGACTCTGAGCTGCCAAAATATTCTGACGAACTTCCCGAACCTTTTCAGAAGTTTGCTGAACCCAATCAGGACCAACCAGGGATCTCTCTCCCAAAGTCTCCCAGCACAAAGGAGAGATACACCGCCTGCCATACAAAGCCTCAAATGGTGCCATCTTGATGCTAGCCTGGTAGCTGTTGTTATAAGCAAACTCTGCCAGTGCAAGATGATCCTCCCAGCTACCCTTCCATGACAGAACACAAGCACGCAACATATCTTCCAAGGTTTGGATTGTTCGCTCTGACTGACCATCCGTCTGAGGGTGAAAAGCGACACTAAGCGAAAGCTTGGTGCCCAAAGCACTATGGAGACTCTCCCAGAATTTGGATACAAATTTGGAGTCTCGATCAGAAACAATAGACTTAGGTACCCCGTGAAGCCTGACTACCTTCATATACAAGGGAACCAAATCTGAAGCTGAATTTGTGGTCTTCTTGGGAATAAAATGCGCAAACTTAGTCAAGCGATCCACTACCACCCAAATAGCATCCCTGCCACGAGGGGAACGAGGTAGACCCACCACAAAATCCATGGTGATATGCTCCCATTTCCACTCTGGAATTTCTAATGGCTTCAGCAAACCTGCAGGCCGCTTATGCTCGGTCTTCACGCGCTGACATACTTCACAGGCGGCCACATACTTAGAAACATCAACCTTCATTCGCTTCCACCAGAAGTTTTGCTTCAAATCTCGGTACATTTTGGTTTCGCCAGGATGGACAGTGTAAGGCGTTTTATGAGCTTCTCTCAAGATATCCATCTTCACCTCTGATTTCTGAGGCACACCCCTGAAACGAACCAAATCATTCTCATCAATGGTGAACTCCCGCGGTTTACCATCACCCACCCTCTTTCGAGCTTCCTGCAATAGACAATCCTGTTGCTGAGCCGCACGCACTCTCTCCATGAGAGAGGATTGAATAAGCATATGAGTCTCCCTGCTAGCGGTGCCGACATAACACAAAGCGATCCCCACACGGTCCAGATCAGCGATCAACGACAAGGCCACCTTTGGAACCCCGGACCTGCTAAGGGCATCAGCCACCACATTAGCCTTCCCTGGGTGATAATGAATGGACAAATCATAATCTTTAATCAATTCCAGCCACCGACGCTGCCTCAAATTCAGCTCCTTCTGAGTAAAAATATACTTGAGACTTTTGTGATCGGTGAAAATGTCACAAGTCTCGCCATAAAGGTAATACCTCCATGACTTAAGAGCAAAAACAACCGCGGCCAATTCCAGATCATGAGTTGGGTAATTCCCCTCATGCTTCCTCAACTGCCTTGAGCCATAAGCAATCACTCTGCCTTCCTGCATCAGCACACAGCCAAGACCAATACGTGAAGCATCCGTATAAACTGTGAAACACTTACCGCTCTCAGGCAAAGCTAGGATAGGGGCGTCCACCAACTTGCTCTTCAATGACTGATAACTGACCTCACAATCGCCGGACCAGACGAAGGGAACACCCTTCTCCAAGAGCCTAGTCAAAGGCTTAGCAATGCTGGAAAAATTTGGTACGAAGCGTCGATAATACCCAGCAAGCCCCAAGAAACTCCAGATTTCAGAGACACTAGAAGGTCTCTTCCACTCCACCACAGCCGCAACATTCCTGGGATCAACCGCAATACCCTGCTGATTAATCACGTGCCCTAGGAAAGCCACTTCGGATAGCCAAAAGGCACACTTCTTCAACTTGCCATAGAATTGATTCTTCCTTAGGGCACCCAGAACGAGACGGAGATGCTGCTCATGCTCGGCCTCGGTCTTTGAATAAATCAAAATATCATCCAGGAACACGACCATAAAATCGTCCAGGAATTCATGCAGCATCCTATTCATTGCTTCCATAAAGGCAGCAGGGGCATTAGTTAAGCCAAAAGACATGACTATGACTCATAATGCCCATACCTAGTGCAAAAGGCGGTCTTCTCAATATCCTCCTCACGAATCCTCAATTGATGATAACCGGAGTTCAAATCAATTTTGGAGAACACCTGGGCACCCCTCAACTGCACAAAGAGGACCTCAATTCGGGGAAGAGGATATTTATTCTTGATTGTCACTTGATTCAAAGCGTGATAATCCACACACAACCATTTGCTTTTATCCTTCTTCTCAACAAACAATACTGGGGAAGCCCATTGTCGGCGTCTCGAGACCGGGGGGTCCCTAAGCCGACGAGTGAGTGTGCCGCGTGCCCCAGCCCAGATGGGTCGAGCGCGTGGGCGAGCGCGAAGGGGGGAAGCGAGGTGGCCGGAGACGGGCGTGAGAGAGGTGGAAATCCCGCGGCCTTCGTGTTTGTCCTGCGCCCAGGTCAGGTTCGCTTGCAGTAGGGGGTTACAAGCGTCCACGCGGGTGAGGGAAGCGAGCGGCCCCAAGAGAGCGCCTGTCCCGTCCTCGTCCCCGCGCGGCCAACCTTCTCTAAGAAGGCCCTGGTCCTTCCTTTTATAGGCGTAAGGAGAGGATCCAGGTGTACAATGGGGGTGTAGCAGAGTGCTACGTGTCTAGCGAGGGAGAGCTAGCGCCCTAAGTACATGCCGATGTGGCAGCCGGAGAGATCTTGGCACCCAGTCGGTGTGATGTCGTGGCCGTCGGAGGAGCAGCGGAGCCTGGCGAAGGGACAGCTGTTGGAGCGGTCGAGTCCTTGCTGACGTCCTCCTGCTTCCGTAAGAGAGCTGAGAGCCGCTGTCGTCACAGGGCACGTGGGGCGCCATCATTGCCTATCTAGCGGAGCTAGCCAGATGGGACACCGGTCTTGTTCTTTGCGGCCCGAGTCGGCTCGGGGTAGGGTGATGATGGCGCTTCTTGTTGACGTGGCGGGCCCGCGCCCGAGGTCGGGCGACGTGGGGGCTCCTCCGAAGCCGGGTTTGAGTCTGTCTTCCGTGGCCGAGGCCGAGCCCGAGCCCCTGGGTCGGGCGAGGCGGAGGTCATTCGGCAGAGGCCGGGGCGGAATCCGAGCCCTGGGGTCGGGCGAAGCAGAGTTCGTCGTCTTCTGGGGCTCAGCCCGAGTCCGAGCCCTGGGTCGGGCGAAGCGGAGTTCGTCGTCTTCTGGGGCTGAGCCCGAGTCCGAGCCCTGGGTCGGGCGAAGCAGAGTTCGTCGTCTTCTGGGGCTGAGCCCGAGTCCGAGCCCTGGGTCGGGCGGAGCGGAGTTCGTCGTCTTCCGGGGCTTAGCCCGAGTCCGAGCCGTGGGTCGGGCGGAGCGGAGTTCGCCGTCTTCTGGGGCTGAGCCCGAGTCCGAGCCCTGGGTCGGGCGGAGCGGAGTTCGCCGTCTTCTGGGGCTGAGCCCGAGTCCGAGCCCTGGGTCGGGCAGAGCGGAGTTCGCCGTCTTCTAGGGCTGAGCCCGAGTCCGAGCCCTGGGTCGGGCGGAGCGGAGTTCGCCGTCTTCTGGGGCTGAGCCCGAGTCCGAGCCCTGGGTCGGGCGGAGCGGAGTTCACCGTCTTCCGGGGCTTAGCCCGAGTCCGAGCCCTGGGTCGGGCGGAGCGGAGTTTCCTATGGCGCCTTTGGCAAGGCCTGACGGCCTGTCAGTCTCACTCTGTCAAGTGGCACTTTGCGTTAAATGCTCCTGCGACTCGGTCGGTCGGCGCGGCGATTTAGTCAGGGTTGCTTCTTAGCGAAGGCAAGGCCTCGGGCAAGCCGGAGATGTGTCCGCCGTTAAAAGGGGGGCCTCGGGCGAGACGGAAACCCCTCGGGGTCGGCTGCCCTTGCCCGAGGCTAGGCTCGGGCGAGGAGTGATCGAGTCGCTCGTATGGGCTGATCCCTGACTTAATCGCACCCATCAGGCCTCTGCAGCTTTATGCTGATGGGGGTTACCAGCTGAGAATTAGGCGTCTTGAGGGTACCCCTAATTATGGTCCCCGACAGTAGCCCCCGAGCCTCGAAGGGAGTGTTAGCACTCGCTTGGAGGCTTTCGTCGCACTTTTTTGCAAGGGGACCAGCCTTTCTCGGTTGCATTTTGTTCCGGTGGGTGCGCGCAAGCGCACCCGCCGGGTGTAGCCCCCGAGGCCTCGGAGGAGTGGTTTCACTCCCCCGAGGTCTTAATGCCTTGCGTAATGCTTCGGCTGGTCTGGTTGTTCCCTCATGCGAACTGGCCGTAGCCCGGGTGCACGGTCGGGGCCCAATTTCTCGGGCCGGTATGTTGACGCTGTCAACGGTTCGGCCGGAGCCGGGTTTGCGAGAGTAGCCCCCGAGCCTCCGCACAGGGCGAGAGGGCGATCAGGGACAGACTCGGCTTTTTTACATACGCCTCTACGTCGCCTTTCCGCAAGGAGGAGGGGGGGAGAGCGCCATGTTACCCTCGATGGGCACCGAACATGGTGTCTCCGGTGAGCTGCAAGCGGGTAATCCGAGTGGACGTCCATGCCCCGTTCGTTGGGGGTCGGCTAGGGGCCCAGAGGCACACCCAAAAGTACCTGCAGGTGATCTGCCGGACCCGGTCCCCTGGCGACGGGGTCCGAGGGCTCGATGCCTCCCTCCGATGGGATTCCGTTACAAGATCGCTCCCGCTGGTCTCGGAAATGTCCTAGGGTACCTCGGGAGCGCAGCTCGAGCCTTAGTTATGTATCGAACGTACCCTTGGTCATCCCTCGCTCGGTGTCTGAGGCGACTGTGAACCCTTCGGGGGCCAGCCTTCGAACCCCTGATCAGTAATGGGCGCGGAGCCCGAGTAGCCTGAGGCAGCCGTGGAGCCCTTCGGGGGGCCGGCCTTCGAACCTCTGACCAGTAGTGGGTGTATGGCCCACGCGATCTGAGGCGACTGTTGAACCCCTCAGAGGGCCAGCCTTCGAACCTCTGATCAGTAGGGGGGGCTCGGAGCCCGGTTCCTTCACAGGGAAGGATCCTTTTCGGGGTATCCCCCTTTCCCGGTCCCTGTTGCAAGAGATAGAGAAAGAGGAAAAAAGGAAAAGGATACGAAATCGAACGATGTGGCGTACCTTTTTTGGCGCGGTTATTACGGCGAAGGCGAAGCGTCGCCTGCTTCTCCTGCCAGAAACGCCGCCTGTCCCGCCACGGAGTTAATGCGATGGGGTGAGTTGTTGGCGGGGCGGCCGTTGCGCGTGCGCGAGCCGTTTGAGGAACGGATCACGGGCGCCCTGTCTTCACGCCGTGAGAGGGGGTTCTCTCGCTGCCCCCGGACGGGACGTGAGTCTGGCCGACGACGTGACCGTTGCTCCCGCCCGCCTGCCATCGTCATTACTGCCGGCCCACTTTCGGCCGTATTGACCGTCGCGCCAGGCTGGCGCTGCTGGGTCGTGCGCTGGGCCGCCTCGAGTCGCGGTATTGGTTACGCAACCGAAGAGGCGCGGTGGTGGCGCAAGTGGCGGTGTGGTTGCTTGCATGCAGCATCTGGCGCGCCGGTTGCGTGACGCGTGGGCCTGGGCCTCCATGCTGGCGCGTTGGGAGTCGGAGAAGCGCGTCCGCCTGGCGCGGTTGCATGCCGCCTGCATGACTGCCCGCCCCTTCCGCCCGTTGGTCTGGGCAAAAGTGGGGGGTCGCTTGTAACCGCTGGGCGGTTGTGTGCACCATGTGCGGCGCTTTGGCTTCTTCTGCTCTGAGCCAGTTTGCATGACACGCGGGACCCAGCCCCCGCGCCGCAGGGAGGGGCCTTGGAGTGTGTTGGAGAAGACTCAGCCCGTGACGCTTGGGGGCGCACGTAGGGAGAGTTGCCTTTAAAAGGAGGGCGACCCCTTTCGGAAGGCGACCATGTCTTCTTCCTCCCTTATGCGTCGCGTCTTTCCGCCTTCCAAGCCCCCGGATGGGGGGAACCCGCCGTCTTTTCGCCTCATCGTTGGAGGAACGCAACTCCGTGGGAGTTGGTACCTTTCAGCCATCGTTCGGCTTCAAGGATTTTCATCATGCAGCCCGGCTGCACCCCTCCACCGGCGGTCACCCAAGATGGTGACCTCCGGCTTGATGGTGGAGGAAAGCGAGCCGGGCTGCGGCCTCTGCCCCTCCCTCAGCCTCAAGGATTTTCATCACCAGGGCTGGGGAGAGGAGTGTGCCGAGTTGAGGTCGGCCCCTGCGTGGGCGGCGGCCCGCTCCTTCACTCAGTGATTGGAGGGAAGGGCGGCCGTCATCCGTGGCGCTGGCAGCTGCAGCGTGCCCGGCTTTCGGACGCGAGTGGCTTTGGAACCGCTCGCGGCGCCAGCGTCTGCCACGGCAGCTGGAAGAGGTTCTTCCGCCGGCGTGATAGCCAAGGCTGGCCATGGACCAACCTCCAACTCTACGGCCTTCTGCCCGTCCTTGCTTCACGAGTTTTGGCATGGGCGGGGGCCTCCTGGCAGCAGCATCCGCCCTGAGGTCAGTGCTGCCGCTGTTCGGCCCCCCGGAGCAGAAGTCGTCGTCGTCGCCGCTGCTGGAGCAGGTGACGGCGCGCCGTTCGTCGGTCTTCCGTTGCTCCGCAGGCCTTCCCCCATGGAGTGGGGTTATTCTTACCTGCGGAGGGGGAACCGGAGTTCCGCTTGTAATGGCACTTTGAATGCCAGTGTTTTTGTTCATTATGGCTGTCGAGGCCTGAACATGTGTGTAATTTTGGCACGAAGCCGTGTTTTTTCCTCATTTTCGAGCACTAAGACTCGCCTGTTGATTATCTGAACCGCTTCACCAAGCATGAGTCGCCCCGTGTCAAGGTGACGAGTGAGGTATCCGTATCCCGGAGGCGTAGGAGTCCCTCGGCTCGATCGACCTTGTTGTCTGAGGCTCCTCTAGCTTAGTTAAAGAGACCCCTTGGCTGCTCTTCGACGAGCCGAAGCCAGGGGTAGCGATATCAGCACGAACAGAGGCGGAGTTGGCTTGAAAAATGAAAACCTGGTTGGCCGGAGCCTAGCCGGGTTGTCCGTCAGCGGGACCGATGCCGGAGTTGATCAGCCGAGGCCTCGGACCGGGCTGGCGCCCTTGGAAGATGGTTGGCCGAGGCCCCTGGGGTAACCGGCCGAGCCGCCTGCTCGGGCCGGATTCCCGGAGAAGTCCCTGGACCGCGTCGCCGTCCGAGGCTGGGTCGGACCTTGCTGAAGGTATCGTCGATGCCGAGGGTGCTACAGCTCCCTTCCAGCGTGAAGACCCGAGCCTGTAGGATCAGATTGTCTTGTAGCGTGTGCCTTCTACGGCCGCTGAGGCCAGAAAACACGCCCTCACTGCGTTGTAAAGCTGTGTTTCTTTTCCTCTTGTTTCGAGTATCTGGACTTTTTGTTGGTAACAGGGATGTTTGTGCGGGTGAGAGTTGCTTCTCGCGGAAGGTGATGAGTGAGGTATCCGTATCCCGGAGGCGTGGGAGTCCCTCGGCTCGGTCGGCCTTGCCGCTTACGCGTACTTTCACCCGTCCATGGGACCCTGTCACCGACTTAGTCGAGAAGGCTCGAAGGATTGCTTCGGCAGAAGGGCTTCCGAACGTAAAGACTTGTTCGGTCCGCGGAATCACTTTATCCGAACGCGAGTTACTTATCGCAGAAGGTGATGAGTGAGGTATCCGTATCCCGGAGGCGTAGGAGTCCCTCGGCTCGGTCAGCCTTGGCTGCTTACGTGTACTCCGTCGTTTCCAGGACCCACTTTTCGAAGTAGTCAAAAAGCACGAAAGATATTCTGGTAGAAGAGATCTTTTTTCGAGGAAAATTTCGACGCAGAGGGGATTCCCCCCCTTTTAGCCCCCGAGGGAGGGTCGGGCTTTGCCGAGGCGAGGCCGACCCTTCCTTGATGACTAAACTCTGCGTGGGTGCGAGGTATATGAACAACTTGAAAACATCTTAAGGGTAGAAGCGACGTAGCTGTTTGATGTTCCAAGCGTTGCCGTAGACCTCGCCTTGACTGTTGGCCAGCTTGTACGTTCCGGGCTTCAGAACTTTGGCGATGATGAATGGCCCCTCCCAGGGGGGCGTGAGCTTGTGCCTCCCTCGGGCGTCTTGCCGCAGCCGAAGCACCAGGTCGCCCACCTAGAGGTCCCGGGGCCGGACCCCTCGGGCGTGGTAGCGCCGCAGGAACTGCTGATACCGCACCGAGTGTAGTAAGGCCTTGTCCCGAGCCTCTTCCAGCTGGTCCAGCGAGTCTTCTCGGCTAGCTTGGTTGCTTTGATCGTCGTAGGCCCTCGTCCTCGGGGAGCCGTATTCCAGGTCAGTGGGCAAGACGGCCTCGGCCCCGTAGACCAGGAAGAACGGCGTGAAACCCGTGGCCCGGCTTGGCGTCGTCCTCAGGCTCCAGACCACCGAGGGGAGTTCCTTCATCCATCGCTTGCCGAACTTGTTGAGGTCGTTGTAAATCCGAGGCTTGAGCCCTTGTAGAATCATGCCGTTGGCACGCTCTACTTGCCCATTCGTCATGGGATGAGCCACGGCGGCCCAGTCCACCCGGATGTGGTGATCCTCGCAGAAGTCCAAGAATTTTCTGCCGGTGATATGGGTGCCATTGTCGGTGATGATGGAGTTTGGGACTCCGAAGCGATGGATGATGTTGGTGAAGAACGCCACCGCCTGCTCGGACCTGATGCTGTTCAGGGGTCGGACCTCGATCCACTTGGAGAATTTGTCGATGGCGACCAGCAGGTGCGTGTAGCCCCAGGGCGTCTTCTGCAAGGGACCGACGAGGTCCAGACCCCACACAGCAAAGGGCCAGGTGATGGGTATCGTCTGCAGAGCTTGAGCAGGCAGGTGGGTCTGCTTCGCATAGAATGGCACCCTTCGCAGGTGCGGACAATTCTAGTGGCGTCAGCCACCACTGTAACACCCACTTTGTAATTTGCTAGAAATAATACCAATAGAGAAACAATTTCTATTTATGTGAGTTTGATCTTTATGCATCATCCCATGTGAACACCATATTCAAAAGCAAATAATTAATAAAAAGAATATATGCCATTAAAATTTTGCATCATGCTGGGATTTTCTTTTGTGTGCACATGGTGACAAAATAAAATAATAAATGTGACAAGAAAAATATTAAAGTCAAAAGTGGAATTTAAAATCCAAAAGGAATTGTAGAATTTAGAAAAGAGAAGAAAATAAGAATTTTGTGGATAAAAATGAGTAAATAAAAATATATCGTTCCTCCACTAGAAGCTTGAATTTGTACACTTGACACAATGTTGAAATTCGTATTCAAAATTCAAATTTGAATTCAAAATAGTTAAGAATAAAAAAAAAACAAGAAAAGAAAATAGAAAAAAAAAACAAAAGAAAAACGAAAACTACCTCGGTTTGGGCCAAATTGCCAGCCGGCCCAACAGACCACGTTCTGCCCCCACCCCGCGTGGCCCATCGTCCACCGCGAGCCTCTCTCCCGCTGACAACCGGGCCCCACTGGCCATTTACTCAGACTCCGCGCGAGCAGGATCACCCTTTCTCAGACATGTGGGCCTATACTGTCAGCTCTATCCCTCCCCTTTCTTCGCTGCTTCTGTTCTTCTCCCCGTCTCGCGCGGCGCTAGCTCACCGCACCTCCTTGGCGGGCGCAACTACCTCCCTATCAGACCGGCGCTATGGGCGGACTGGGGAGACTCGGATCACGCATATAAAACCCCTCTCGGCCTCTGTTGAGCATACCTGGGTCGCTACCATCGAGACCCACTTCAAGCTGAGAGATCCGCCGTCGTCGTTCGTCACCAGTGTCCTCTCCCAACGCCCGTGATGTGATCCCAAGGGTTCGGAAGCAAGTGTGGATCGTGTACAGGGGCGTAATTGGGCGATGGAAGCTGCGGAGCGGCGTGGATTTTTCGCCGTTGTTACACCGCCGCCGCGGACCGCGCTTCGCCGTGAACTGCACGCCTGCGAGCTCGATTCTCGGTATGAGTCCCTTGCCCGTATTCGCCTTCAGTTCCGCAACGGGTAGAACTGTTTTATTCGAAGTTAGTGCGCCTTTGTTGAGGTTCCATCTCGCCGGCAATGGCGTCGCCGTCACTGTTGCACGAGCCCGGCCGCTCTGCTCGACTGTGGTGGGGAAGACGTTCGTGGTCCGTCCGTTTGTTGATGAGCGTCTAGGATTAGATCTGGCATAGGAGTGCCCTCGCCCGTCGATCCTGTAACGAACGGCTGCGATTAGAAGATCATACCCCTTCGTTTGAATAACTCGCGCGGCCATAGATCTTTGATCCATCGGCTCAGATCGCGTCCTGCTTCATTAAATCGCGATCGTCGACCGTGGATCGAGTGGACACGCTCGTGTAACCGTTTACCGCGGCCGGGATCTAATCCACACCGTCCGTTTTGGATCGTGCGGCCGAGATTGCAAGATACCTCTTCGGCCTGTCAATTTAACACTTAAGCCCCTGTAGAAAGTAGAAACCAACCCGCCATCCCTCTCCATGTTCCCTGTGTCTTGGACATCTTGCGCCAAGAGCCCTGATTTTTCTAGTAATTGACGCCCAGTCCAGCCAACTCGAAAATCAGAGAAATTAAATTTTAAATAGATTCTTAATATATAAATTAGTGTTAGAACTTGTAAAATGCATAGAAAAGTCATTTGTAGTCCAAATCACTCCATTCCAGTTCCTAAAATTTTGTAATATTATTCTCTACCACTGGAAATCTTTTTTTTTGTCATGAAAATAGTAATAATATTAATATCTTATTTTAACCCTATTTTAAGCACATAAAACCTTAGGAAATTCGTATCTCCTCCGTTTTAACTCCGATTTGATCCGTTCAAGTTGCGTTAGTCTCGCAGAAACGCGTAGATTATAATTATACAGTTTATCCTTATGTTTGGTGTAATGTTAATTTTGCCTATACACTGTTTGTTTGTGATGCTACGACTAGCGTGAGGACACGTGTCATCTGAAGAGCAAGTTGGTACCTGGAATCTCAAGTGCCAGGCAAGTTGTGCCCTTGATCACTTCTTTTACCCACTCATGTTCTGATTAATCATAATGATCTGCATAGGTTAATTTTGATGGGACCCAATAGGTCACCCTAGTTTGTTCATCCTGAATACCTTGTTTTCCCCTGAATCACTTGGGTAGTTCTGCTACTGCTTTATATGGTTTTGGGTTAATATTTCATTACATCTATGTTCCAATTATGTTGTTATTCTATTTATGTTCATGACAAGATCATTAAATGTTAATTGGAACATAGAGCTTAACTTGAGAACCACGTGCCACCACAAGGGTTTAATGGGACGCCCTTGGCTGACTAATTAGGAAAGCTAGTGGAGGACTACCTTACCCGAAAGGGGCAAGGGCAGTAGGGGAGTGGTCAGTGTAGGGAGGCCCTCGGGAGGATTTTGCTGTGATGGCGGTCCTGCAAGGGATTCCTGGGAAGGCCCTCGGGAGGATTTTGCTGTGATGGCAGTCCTGCAAGGGATTCCTGGGGAGGCCCTCGGGAGGATTTTGCTGTGATGGCGGTCCTGCAAGGGATTCCTGCGTTGGAGCTTCCTATAAACTGTAGCGGGTTTTCTGAAGCTAGTGGAACTTTGTAAAGGCCTCGTAGTGTTACCCTGCCTCGCCTCCTCGGTAGAGGTGTATGGGAAGTCGCGATCTCTTGGCAGATGGGTAACATGACTTGTGGGTAAAGGGTACCACCTCTGCAGAGTGTAAAACTGGTATACTAGCCGAGCTCACGGTCATGAGCAGCTCAGGACTCTCTGATGATTAAATTATGGAACTAAATTCAATTTGTCATATGCATTGCATCGCGGGTGAAGTTGTTATTTTTGTTCTACTACTTAATTGGGTTTGGTATTTACTTATACTTAGTAACTGCTAATAAAATTTTGACCAACTTTAAAAGCAATGCTCAGCTCTAACCATCTTCTTTGGTAAGCCTTACACTTCACGTGAGCTCCCACCTTTGGCGAGTTCATGCACATTATTCCCCACAACTTGTTGAGCGATGAACGTATGTGAGCTCACTCTTGCTGTCTCACATACACCACAGGTCAAGACCAGGTACTGCAGGATGATGCTCATGGAGGATGCTGCGATGAGTTCGTGAGTGGTCTAGGTCGTCGTCTCCCAGTCAACTTTGGGTTGCTGGACCGTTGTCTCCTTATAATGTAATTATTTATTTTGTATAGAACTCCTGTTATATATAAAGATGTGACATTCGATCCTGTGCCACTTTACATCATATGTGTGAGACTTGGTCCCAGCATACCTGGTGTTTATGTTAGCGCCCGGGTTTTGGACCCCTAAAACCCGGGTGTTACAGAAGTGGTATCAGAGGAATGTTGACTGTAGGACGCAACCTAGATAAAACTGGACAACCAATATCTACTTACCTTTGCTACTCTGATTCTTTTCTAAACTTCTCTTAATCTTTCTCATCTATTTCCGCTTACTCTGATTATTCTTACCTTTTCTTTCTAAAGACAAATGTGGATTTCACACTTTGAAATCCTGTGCCTAAAGTGACCTTTAGGAATAGGAAACCTAATCCTAGGAACAAAAACAAAACTATTTTATAAGTATTTGTATGATTGATTATTTGTTCTTGTGATACATGTCTGATTTGGATCTTTGATTGAGTGTGATGGGTTGTGGAGTAATGTCCACGATTACATCTGCATATACATAATGCTTATAAAACTAACTACACAAACTAGATTATCCCTCATTAAAGTATCTAACCTAACAATATCCATCTCATCTTAAAAGATTATATCCTACACTCATAGATCCATCTCATCTCAAAAGATGCTAACATACCCTAATAATATTTATTCTACCCTAATAGGTCTATCTAACCTAAACTAGTTTAATCCAGTCATATTCAGTCTAATCTAGATCCTATCTAATCTAGTATGATCTAATCTAGTGAGGGTTACTTAATGCTAGTACAAAGGATAAGTCCATACACTTAAGCCTAAATTGGTGACCTAGATCAACTCGGCCATACCCAACAACTTGACCTACATAACAGATATATCTTAGCCTCTTGTCCCAATTCCAGATGGAGACACCAAAGAGCAAGAAGGAGGAGATCAACCTCGACATGGAAGAATAGGAGTCAAATCAGATCTCGAGATGATTCAAGATTTACCACCTTGGATGGAGCCTTCCCTTACCAAGTTCTTCTTACCATCAGCTAACCTCACTCTGACCATCTCTCCTCTTGCCTAATTGTGTGTCTAAACATAAAAGATACCCATGCATTTCTAATTACTTGCTAAATAGTATTAAAAAGAGAGATAGAGACTCTTAATTTTTGAATCAATTAGAAACTACAATCTCAATTACAAACCAATCTTGGTATAATCCTTTTTCTTACAAATCTCGAGGACGAGATTATTTTTAAGGGGGTAGGATTTGTAACACCCACTTTGTAATTTGCTAGAAATAATACCAATAGAGAAACAATTTCTATTTATGTGAGTTTGATCTTTATGCATCATCCCATGTGAACACCATATTCAAAAGCAAATAATTAATAAAAAGAATATATGCCATTAAAATTTTGCATCATGCTGGGATTTTCTTTTGTGTGCACATGGTGACAAAATAAAATAATAAATGTGACAAGAAAAATATTAAAGTCAAAAGTGGAATTTAAAATCCAAAAGGAATTGTAGAATTTAGAAAAGAGAAGAAAATAAGAATTTTGTGGATAAAAATGAGTAAATAAAAATATATCGTTCCTCCACTAGAAGCTTGAATTTGTACACTTGACACAATGTTGAAATTCGTATTCAAAATTCAAATTTGAATTCAAAATAGTTAAGAATAAAAAAAAAACAAGAAAAGAAAATAGAAAAAAAAACAAAAGAAAAACGAAAACTACCTCGGTTTGGGCCAAATTGCCAGCCGGCCCAACAGACCACGTTCTGCCCCCACCCCGCGTGGCCCATCGTCCACCGCGAGCCTCTCTCCCGCTGACAACCGGGCCCCACTGGCCATTTACTCAGACTCCGCGCGAGCAGGATCACCCTTTCTCAGACATGTGGGCCTATACTGTCAGCTCTATCCCTCCCCTTTCTTCGCTGCTTCTGTTCTTCTCCCCGTCTCGCGCGGCGCTAGCTCACCGCACCTCCTTGGCGGGCGCAACTACCTCCCTATCAGACCGGCGCTATGGGCGGACTGGGGAGACTCGGATCACGCATATAAAACCCCTCTCGGCCTCTGTTGAGCATACCTGGGTCGCTACCATCGAGACCCACTTCAAGCTGAGAGATCCGCCGTCGTCGTTCGTCACCAGTGTCCTCTCCCAACGCCCGTGATGCGATCCCAAGGGTTCGGAAGCAAGTGTGGATCGTGTACAGGGGCGTAATTGGGCGATGGAAGCTGCGGAGCGGCGTGGATTTTTCGCCGTTGTTACACCGCCGCCGCGGACCGCGCTTCGCCGTGAACTGCACGCCTGCGAGCTCGATTCTCGGTATGAGTCCCTTGCCCATATTCGCCTTCAGTTCCGCAACGGGTAGAACTGTTTTATTCGAAGTTAGTGCGCCTTTGTTGAGGTTCCATCTCGCCGGCAATGGCGTCGCCGTCACTGTTGCACGAGCCCGGCCGCTCTGCTCGACTGTGGTGGGGAAGACGTTCGTGGTCCGTCCGTTTGTTGATGAGCGTCTAGGATTAGATCTGGCATAGGAGTGCCCTCGCCCGTCGATCCTGTAACGAACGGCTGCGATTAGAAGATCATACCCCTTCGTTTGAATAACTCGCGCGGCCATAGATCTTTGATCCATCGGCTCAGATCGCGTCCTGCTTCATTAAATCGCGATCGTCGACCGTGGATCGAGTGGACACGCTCGTGTAACCGTTTACCGCGGCCGGGATCTAATCCACACCGTCCGTTTTGGATCGTGCGGCCGAGATTGCAAGATACCTCTTCGGCCTGTCAATTTAACACTTAAGCCCCTGTAGAAAGTAGAAACCAACCCGCCATCCCTCTCCATGTTCCCTGTGTCTTGGACATCTTGCGCCAAGAGCCCTGATTTTTCTAGTAATTGACGCCCAGTCCAGCCAACTCGAAAATCAGAGAAATTAAATTTTAAATAGATTCTTAATATATAAATTAGTGTTAGAACTTGTAAAATGCATAGAAAAGTCATTTGTAGTCCAAATCACTCCATTCCAGTTCCTAAAATTTTGTAATATTATTCTCTACCACTGGAAATCTTTTTTTTTGTCATGAAAATAGTAATAATATTAATATCTTATTTTAACCCTATTTTAAGCACATAAAACCTTAGGAAATTCGTATCTCCTCCGTTTTAACTCCGATTTGATCCGTTCAAGTTGCGTTAGTCTCGCAGAAACGCGTAGATTATAATTATACAGTTTATCCTTATGTTTGGTGTAATGTTAATTTTGCCTATACACTGTTTGTTTGTGATGCTACGACTAGCGTGAGGACACGTGTCATCTGAAGAGCAAGTTGGTACCTGGAATCTCAAGTGCCAGGCAAGTTGTGCCCTTGATCACTTCTTTTACCCACTCATGTTCTGATTAATCATAATGATCTGCATAGGTTAATTTTGATGGGACCCAATAGGTCACCCTAGTTTGTTCATCCTGAATACCTTGTTTTCCCCTGAATCACTTGGGTAGTTCTGCTACTGCTTTATATGGTTTTGGGTTAATATTTCATTACATCTATGTTCCAATTATGTTGTTATTCTATTTATGTTCATGACAAGATCATTAAATGTTAATTGGAACATAGAGCTTAACTTGAGAACCACGTGCCACCACAAGGGTTTAATGGGACGCCCTTGGCTGACTAATTAGGAAAGCTAGTGGAGGACTACCTTACCCGAAAGGGGCAAGGGCAGTAGGGGAGTGGTCAGTGTAGGGAGGCCCTCGGGAGGATTTTGCTGTGATGGCGGTCCTGCAAGGGATTCCTGGGAAGGCCCTCGGGAGGATTTTGCTGTGATGGCAGTCCTGCAAGGGATTCCTGGGGAGGCCCTCGGGAGGATTTTGCTGTGATGGCGGTCCTGCAAGGGATTCCTGCGTTGGAGCTTCCTATAAACTGTAGCGGGTTTTCTGAAGCTAGTGGAACTTTGTAAAGGCCTCGTAGTGTTACCCTGCCTCGCCTCCTCGGTAGAGGTGTATGGGAAGTCGCGATCTCTTGGCAGATGGGTAACATGACTTGTGGGTAAAGGGTACCACCTCTGCAGAGTGTAAAACTGGTATACTAGCCGAGCTCACGGTCATGAGCAGCTCAGGACTCTCTGATGATTAAATTATGGAACTAAATTCAATTTGTCATATGCATTGCATCGCGGGTGAAGTTGTTATTTTTGTTCTACTACTTAATTGGGTTTGGTATTTACTTATACTTAGTAACTGCTAATAAAATTTTGACCAACTTTAAAAGCAATGCTCAGCTCTAACCATCTTCTTTGGTAAGCCTTACACTTCACGTGAGCTCCCACCTTTGGCGAGTTCATGCACATTATTCCCCACAACTTGTTGAGCGATGAACGTATGTGAGCTCACTCTTGCTGTCTCACATACACCACAGGTCAAGACCAGGTACTGCAGGATGATGCTCATGGAGGATGCTGCGATGAGTTCGTGAGTGGTCTAGGTCGTCGTCTCCCAGTCAACTTTGGGTTGCTGGACCGTTGTCTCCTTATAATGTAATTATTTATTTTGTATAGAACTCCTGTTATATATAAAGATGTGACATTCGATCCTGTGCCACTTTACATCATATGTGTGAGACTTGGTCCCAGCATACCTGGTGTTTATGTTAGCACCCGGGTTTTGGACCCCTAAAACCCGGGTGTTACAACCACCATTGGCCAGTGGAAGCCTTGCCGGAAAGCATTCCCGACGAGGGCTCGAGGCGCTGCATGATGGCCGCAAGCCCCCGAGTGTATTTCTCGCAGGAGTTCCTAACCTTCGGCGATGGAGATGCATCGCTGGAGGATGCCCGAGGGGCTGCGGTGGTAGAGCTCCTTCTCATCGCCCAGCAAGACGAACGACTTGGCGCGTCGCGCTACCCGCCGAGCCTCGGCTTGGTCGAGGGGTAGCTCTCCTTGGCAGAGATATTGCAGGTACGGGGTCTACCAATCTCGATCAGGCGTGGCCCCGCTCCGCTCCTCCTCGACGTGCAGTGCCTCGCCCTCGGGGGCCGAGGGTACCTCGGGCTCGGGCGTGTCGTTGATCTTGACGGAGGGTTGATGCAGATCCTGGGAGAAGACGTCCGAGGGAACCGTCGTTCGCCCCGAGGCTATTTTGGCCAGCTCGTCCGCAGTCTCGTTGTAGCGCCGAGCGATGTGGTTAAGCTCGAGCCCGTAGAACTTGTCTTCCAGGCGCCGAACCTCATCGCAGTAGGCCTCCATCTTCGGGTCGCGGCAGTGGGAGTTCTTCATGACTTGGTCGATGACGAGCTGTGAGTCACCGCGGGCGTCGAGGCGTCTGACCCCTAGCTCGAGGGCGATCCGCAACCCGTTGACCAGAGCCTCGTACTCAGCCACATTGTTGGACGCCGGGAAATGGAGGCGTAGCACGTAGCGTAGGTGTTTCCCGAGGGGCGAGATGAAGAGCAGGCCCACGCCGGCTCCCGTCTTCATCAGCGACCCGTCAAATAACATGGTCCAGAGCTCCGGTTGGATCGGAGCCGTCGGCAGCTGGGTGTCGACCCATTCGGCTACGAAGTCCGCCAATACCTGGGACTTGATGGCCTTCCGAGGGGCGAACGAGATTGTCTCGCCCATGATTTCCACCACCCACTTTGCGATCCTGCCCAAGGCCTCTCGGCACTGGATGATCTCCCCCAGGGGGAAGGATGACACCACGGTTACCGGATGAGACTCGAAGTAATGTCGCAACTTTCGCCTCGTCAGGATCACTGCATACAGCAGCTTCTGAACTTGTGGGTAGCGGATCTTGGTTTCGGATAGTACCTCGCTGACGAAGTAAACTGGCCTCTGAACGGGCAATGCATGCCCCTCTTCTTGCCTCTCGACCACAATCGCGGCGCTAACCACCTGAGTGGTCGCGGCGACGTAGACCAAGAGGGCTTCTCCATCAGCTGGGGGTACCAAGATAGGCGCCTTTGTGAGGAGCGCCTTCAGGTTCCCGAGAGCTTCCTCGGCCTCAGGGGTCCAAGCGAAACACTCGGCCTTCCTTAACAGGCGGTACATAGGCAGACCCCTTTCGCCGAGGCGTGAGATGAAGCGGCTTAGGGCCGTGAGACATCCCATGACCCTCTGTACGCCTTTTAAGTCCTTGATGGGCCCCATGCTGGTGATAGCCGCGATCTTGTCCAGGTTGGCTTTGATGCCTCGCTCGGAGACGATGAACCCCAAGAGCATGCCCCGGGGCACCCCGAAGACACACTTCTCGGGATTGAGCTTGACGCCTTTCGCTTTGAGACATCGGAATGTCACTTCAAGGTCAGAGAGGAGGTCGGAAGCCTTCCTTGTCTTGACTACGATGTCATCGACGTAGGCCTCGACTGTGCGACCGATGTGTTCGCCGAACACATGGTTCATGCACCGCTGGTACGTCGCGCCCGCATTCCTCAAACCGAACGGCGTGGTGACATAGCAGTACATGCCGAAGGGCGTGATGAAAGAAGTCGCGAGCTGGTCGGACTCTTTCATCCGGATTTGGTGATACCCTGAGTAGGCATCGAGGAAGGACAGGGTTTCGCACCCAGCAGTGGAATCCACGATTTGATCGATGCGAGGTAGAGGGTAGGGAACCTTCGGACATGCTTTGTTGAGACCAGTGTAGTCTACACACATCCGCCATTTCCCCCCTTTCTTTCTCACAAGCACAGGGTTGGCAAGCCATTCGGGATGGAATACCTCTTTGATGAACCCTGCTGCCATTAGCTTGTGGATCTCCTCGCCTATCACTCTGCGCTTCTCCTCGTCGAATCAGCGCAGAGGCTGCCTGACGGGTCGGGCTCCGGCCCGAATATCCAGCGAGTGCTCGGCGACATCCCTCGGTATGCCGGGCATGTCCGAGGGACTCCATGCAAAGACGTCGGCGTTTGCGCGGAGAAAGTCGACGAGCACTGCTTCCTATTTGGGGTCGAGCCCGGAACCGATCCGGATCTGCTTGGAGGTGTCGCCACTGGGGTCGAGAGGGACGGCCTTAACCATCTCCGCTGGCTCGAAGTTGCCGGCATGACGCTTCACGTCTGGCACCTCTTTGGAGAGGTTCTCCAGGTCGGCGATGAGGGCCTCGGACTCGGCGAGGGCCTCGGCGTACTCCACGCACTCCACGTCGCATTTGAACGCGTGTTTGTACGTGGGGCCGACGGTGATGACCCCGTTGGGGCCCGACATCTTGAGCTTCAGGTAGGTGTAGTTGGGGACGGCCATGAACTTCGCGTAGCATGGCCTCCCCAGTACCGCGTGGTAGGTTCCTCGGAACCCGACCACCTCGAACGTCAAAGTCTCCCTTCGGAAGTTGGAGGGCGTTCCGAAGCAGACGGGAAGGTCGAGTCGTCCGAGGGGCTGGACGCGCTTCCCAGGAATGATCCCGTGGAAGGGCGCAGCGCCTGCTCGGACGAAGGACAGATCGACGCGCAGGAGCCTGAGGGTTTCGGCGTAGATGATGTTGAGGCAGCTGCCCCCGTCCATCAGGACCTTGGTGAGCCTGACGTCGCCGACGATGGGGTCGACGACGAGCGGGTATTTCCCCGGGCTCGGCACGTGGTCGGGGTGGTCAACTTGGTCGAAGGTGATGGGCTTGTCGGACCAGTCTAGGTAGACTGGCGCCGCCACCTTCACCGAGCAGACCTCCCGACGCTCTTGCTTGCGATACCGAGCCGAGGCATTCGCCGCATGCCCACCGTAGATCATGAAGCAGTCGCGGACCTCGGGGAACTCTCCTGCTTGGTGATCTTCCTTTTTGTCGTCGTCGCGGGCCCTGCCACCCTCTGCGGGTGGCCCGGCCCTGTGGAAGTGGCGCCGAAGCATGACGCACTCCTCAAGGGTGTGCTTGACGGGCCCCTGATGGTAGGGGCATGGCTCCTTGAGCATCTCGTCGAAAAGGTTAGCACCTCCGGGGGGCTTTCGAGGGTTCTTGTACTCGGCGGCGGCGACAAGGTCCGCGTCGGCGGCGTCGCGTTTCGCTTGCGACTTCTTCTTGCCTTTCTTCTTGGCGCCGCACGGAGTAGACGCCTCGGGAGCCTCTTCCGATGGGCAGCCTTGGGGCTGCTTGTCCTTTCGGAAGATAGCCTCGACCGTCTCCTGGCCAGAGGTGAACTTGGTGGCGATGTCCATCAGCTCGCTTGCCCTGGTGGGGGTCTTGCGACCCAACTTACTCACCAGGTCGCGACAGGTGGTGCCGGCAAGGAACGCGCCACATCCGAGTTGGTGATGTTGGGCAGCTCGGTGCGCTGCTTCGAGAATCGCCGGATGTAGTCCCGAAGAGACTCTCCCGGCTGCTGCCGGCAGCTTCGGAGGTCCCAGGAATTCCTGGGGCGCACGTACGTGCCCTGGAAATTGCCGGCGAAGGCTTGGACCAAATCATCCCAGCTGGAGATCTGCCCCGGAGGCAGGTGCTCCAACCAGGCGCGAGCAGTGTCGGAGAGGAACAGGGGGAGGTTGCGGATGATGAGGTTGTCGTCGTCCGTTCCACCCAGTTGGCAGGCCAGGCGGTAGTCTGCGAGCCACAGTTCCGGTCTCGTTTCCCCCGAGTACTTTGTGATAGTAGTCGGGGGTCGGAACCGGGCCGGGAACGGCGCCCGTCGGATGGCCCGACTGAAGGCCTGCGGACCGGGTGGTTCGGGCGAGGGACTCCGATCCTCCCCGCTGTCGTAGCGTCCCCCACGCCTGGGGTGGTAGCCTCGGCGCACCCTTTCGTCGAGGTGGGCCCGACGGTCGCGACGATGGTGCTTGTTGCCGAGGTGGCCTGGGGCCGCATGCGCGGTGTTGCGCGTGCGCCCGGTGTAAACCGAGGCTTCCCACATGAATCGGGAAGTCGCGGCATGAGGTTCCGAGGGGTATCCCTGCCTTCGGGAGGCAGAGCTCTCGACCCGTCGGGCCGCAGCGCCTTCCAGGAGATTCTTGAGCTCTCCCTGGATTCGCCGACCCTCGGTGGTTGATGGCTCCGGCATCGCGTGGAGGAGCATCGCTGCGGCTGCCAGGTTCTGACCGACCCCGCTGGATGCGGGTGGTGGCCTGACCCTGACGTCGTTGGCGACGCGGTGCTGGAAACCCTGGGGCAGGTGACGTATTTCTCCGGCCGGGGGTTGGCCCGCCCATACCTGCCCCGACGTCCCGGCGGATCGACTCAAGCGCTCCTGCTCCCTCGTCGAGCCTGTCCTGCGCCCCGCGGACTTGCTCGAGCTGTGGGTCATGACCCCCCGCCGGAACGGGGACCACAGCTAGCTCCCGCGGGATGTCAGCGCGAGGCACCGGCCTAGGAAGATCACCGTCCTCCGGCATGCCGAGATGGTTGCCTTCGGAGGGATCCCCTAGCTCGACGTGGAAACATTCGCGGCTTGGGCCGCAGTGCTCGTCGTCAAGGCTGCGGCTACCGTCGGAACAGTCGGAGAGGCAGTAGTCACATGCGGTCATAAAGTCCCGCATGGCACTGGGGTTGCCAAATCCAGAGAAATCCCAACAGATGCTGGGATCGTCATCTTCCTCGGACCCAGAGGGCCCGTAGGTCGAGACGTCCGTCAACCGGTCCTAAGGCGACCGCATACGAAACCCCAGAGGGGTTGCACTCGCCTCAACGAGAGCGCCCGCCAAAGCGAGGTCGCTAGGCGGGTTGAGGCCGAGTCGAAATAACGTAGGATGGGAATCAGTCAGTACCTTTTGGTCGACGACGAGCGACATAGTCACGTCGGGGACTGATTGCACCGTCGTCCTAGGTACGAGGGTGACACCCTGCAAGCCCTCCGCGAGCGCGCTGGCGTCGTCCACTTGCTCGGGCTTGGTGTGTCGCGGGGGGACGGCGCTCGCCTTCGTCTCAAACGCGAGGTCGACGCCCGACGCGCCCCCCGTTGGGGCGCTGGGGACGTCGATTCGCTCGATAGCCGACGAAGCGTGGCCTCCCGCTTGGCCTTGGTTGTCCCACCTCCTCCTCCGTTGGCAGGGGAGAGGACGGGGCGAGCTCGAATGCTGTTCTTCCACCACGCGGGGAAGATGTCATCGATTCCGCCGCCGGCGGGCGGGTTGTCGGCCGCCATTGTCGTTGTCGCGCGGCGGTGGAAGGAGTATCATGTCGTAGCTGCCGTCGAAGGACATGAACTCAAGACTCCCGAAACGGAGCATCGTCCCGGGCCGGAGAGGTTGCTGGAGACTGCCCATCTGGAGCTTGACGGGAAGCTGTCGTCAGCATGCAGCAGGCCCCTACCTGGCGCGCCAACTGTCGGCGTCTCGAGACTGGGGGGGTCCCTAAGCCGACGAGTGAGTGTGCCGCGTGCCCCAGCCCAGATGGGTCGAGCGCGTGGGCGAGCGCGAAGGGGGGAAGCGAGGTGGCCGGAGACGGGCGTGAGAGAGGTGGAAATCCCGCGGCCTTCGTGTTCGTCCCGCGCCCAGGTCGGGTGCGCTTGCAGTAGGGGGTTACAAGCGTCCACGCGGGTGAGGGAAGCGAGCGGCCCCAAGAGAGCGCCTGTCCCGTCCTCGTCCCCGCGCGGCCAACCTTCTCTAAGAAGGCCCTGGTCCTTCCTTTTATAGGCGTAAGGAGAGGATCCAGGTGTACAATGGGGGTGTAACAGAGTGCTACGTGTCTAGCGAGGGAGAGCTAGCGCCCTAAGTACATGCCGATGTGGCAGCCGGAGAGATCTTGGCCCCAGTCGGTGTGATGTCGTGGCCGTCGGAGGAGCAGCGGAGCCTGGCGGAGGGACAGCTATCGGAGCGGTCGAGTCCTTGCTGACGTCCTCCTGCTTCCGTAAGAGAGCTGAGAGCCGCCGTCGTCACAGGGCACGTGGGGCGCCATCATTTCCTATCTGGCGGAGCTAGCCAGATGGGACACCGGTCTTGTTCTTTGCGGCCCGAGTCGGCTCGGGGTAGGGTGATGATGGCGCTTCCTGTTGACGTGGCGGGCCCGCGCCCGAGGTCGGGCGACGTGGGGGCTCCTCCGAAGCCGGGGTTGAGTCTGTCTTCCGTGGCCGAGGCCGAGCCCGAGCCCCTGGGTCGGGCGAGGCGGAGGTCATTCGGCAGAGGCCGGGGCGGAGTCCGAGCCCTGGGGTCGGGCGAAGCGGAGTTCGTCGTCTTCTGGGGCTGAGCCCGAGTCCGAGCCCTGGGTCGGGCGAAGCGGAGTTCGTCGTCTTCTGGGGCTGAGCCCGAGTCCGAGCCCTGGGTCGGGCGGAGCGGAGTTCATCGTCTTACGGGGCTTAGCCCGAGTCCGAGCCCTGGGTCGGGCGGAGCGGAGTTCGTCGTCTTCTGGGGCTGAGCCCGAGTCCGAGCCCTGGGTCGGGTGGAGCGGAGTTCGCCGTCTTCTGGGGCTGAGCCTGAGTCCGAGCCCTGGGTCGGGCGGAGCGGAGTTCGCCGTCTTCTGGGGCTGAGCCCGAGTCCGAGCCCTGGGTCGGGCAGAGCGGAGTTTCCTATGGCGCCTTTGGCAAGGCCTGACGGCCTGTCAGTCTCACTCTGTCAAGTGGCACTTTGCGTTAAATGCTCCTGCGACTCGGTCGGTCGGCGCGGCGATTTAGTCAGGGTTGCTTCTTAGCGAAGGCAAGGCCTCGGGCGAGCCGGAGATGTGTCCGCCGTTAAAAGGGGGGCCTCGGGCAAGACGGAAACCCCTCAGGGTCGGCTGCCCTTGCCCGAGGCTAGGCTCGGGCGAGGCGTGATCGAGTCGCTCGTATGGACTGATCCCTGACTTAATCGCACCCATCAGGCCTCTGCAGCTTTATGCTGATGGGGGTTACCAGCTGAGAATTAGGCGTCTTGAGGGTACCCCTAATTATGGTCCCCGACACCCATGGAGACCTGCTAGGCCTAATGAAACCCTTAGCCAGCAGATCATCCAATTGCCGCTTCAATTCAATCTGCTCCTTTGGGGCCATTCGATACGGGGTCTTATGAATAGGATGCGTACCCGGGATCAGCTTAATCTCAAAAGCTGCATCGCGCTCCGGAGGAATGCCTGGAAGCTCTGCCGGAAACACGTCAGCAAAGTCACACACCACCCGGATGTCCTGCACCCGCAAGGCAGCCTCACCCTCCACCACCATGGAGAAAAAGATCCCCGACTTCCTTGACCGGCGATCAGGAAGCAATTGCGCCAACAAGGATAACGTGAACTTCGGGAAACTTCCCAAGAATACCACCTCCTTACCCGACGGCGCCTGCAATAACACTGTCTTCCAGAAGCAGGATATAACCGCGCGATACTGGGATAACCAATCCATACCCAAGATAACATCGAATGCCCCCAAGGAAATCACCACCAGATTGGCCGAAAAAACCTCATCAGCAAGAATGACGGAACACCCCTGACAAACTGAACAGCTACTAATGGAGCCATTAGCAGATCTAACCAAAATTGGGTGACCCAACCTCTGCACCGAAAGACCAGCCCGCGACACAAAATCCTCCGAAACAAACGAATAGCTAGCGCCAGAGTCAAAAAGAGCATGGGCTGCAAACGAATCAACTGAAATCGTACCTGTCACCATGTCTCCTTGCTCCATGCCATCCGTAGCAGGTAGCACATAAGCTCCAGAAATACCCGCAGAAGAGGAAGCCCCCGGAGTGAAATTAACAGAAGAACCCCACTGAGCCACTGGATGAGGCAGGCGCGGAGCTCCAAACTGAGACAGCATAGGAGTAGACGGTGCAGGAGTAGGCGCGGCCTGATACTGAGGAAAACCCTGCATCGGCACGAACTGAGAAGTCCCAGGCACATAGAGCTGCTGCGGAGGAAGAGGAACTGAAAACTGCTGCTCAGCACTTGACATCATGTTGATGGTGCCCTCAGAAGAGGAGGAAGTCACCGGCTCCCATCTAAGCTTCCCATTAGGATTCCTCCTACACACCACATCCTTATGGTCCTGACTGCAGATAGAACACCTGCCACTCCACTGGCACTCTGCACGGCGATGCGCATCACCACAGCGAAAACACACCAGCCCCAGCCCGGGCTTAGGAACGACCCGAAACCTCTGAGTACTTCCTCCCGAAGTACCCGAGTTAGAAGATTTGCCACGGTAAGGATGGTGGCGCTGATACTGAGACTTGCCCCTCTTGTGGGCTGGACCTCCAGTGTTGCCCCTCCTCGCGTCCTGGCTACGAGGCTGTTCAACACCCGAAGACTTCTGCGACTCCATAGTATACTGGTGTTGCATCTCCACACCCAATGCCTGCTCCACCGTGGTACGGAAGTCCACCAACGGAAAGGCCCCCAGTGCATGCCTGATAGAAGGCTTCAGACCCTGACGGAACTGGCTCGCCTTCTCCATTCATTATAAGCCACATGAGGGACAAAGCGGACCATCTTGTTGAAGCCCACCTCATACTCTGTGACAGACTTCTTCTCCTGCTTGTAGGACTGTAAGTCAATCTTCATTTTCTCCAGAAAGGTGACCGGGTAGAATCTCCTTTCAAACTGCCTCATGAAAACATCCCAAGATAGGACTCTTGGTGAGGAGTGCGCTGCCTGCACGCCTCTCCACCAAATCTGAGCCTCTCCCTTCAGCAGCTGAGTGCCAAAGCGAACCCGATCTCCATAAGCAATCTCGAAGACATTCATCTTATCCTCCACATAAGTCAACCAATCTGCCGCCTCGACCGGAGTACCACTGCCATCAAAAGAATCCAACTTCATGCCCATCCACTGCATCAGAGAAAGACCACTGACTGAAAGAGGCACCTCGGCCCCGCCACCTGGAACAGCACCCGCAGGGACAGCGCCCCCGGGCACTTCTCCACCTCCAGCACCCTGAGCAGCACCCGCAGGGGCGACAGGAATGGCTTGCCTCAGAAGGGCCAACTCCTGCTGCATGGCCTGCATCGTGGCTAACATTGCCGCCGGACTCATCGAGTCCCCACTAGGAGCTTGCGGACTACTCCGAGCCCTACGAGGCGGCATAGCTGCAGCCACAGGGATGAGAATAATAAGTAAATAAGATTGGCATAACATCTCTTCAGATAATGCCAAACTAGCACATACAATAACATAACATATCAATAGCAAGCCAGAAATCCCATCCTACATGTGCAGTGTGTCAATTTATTATTACTCCACTTGCTAGGACCTACAGCCTATCCTCTGATACCAACTGTAACACCCCATTGGTCACACATAATGGATATCACCAAAAAAAACCCCACCCACCTAACTTACTCAACACAAGAGGCGTAATAAAGAAAGATAAATATAGCAAAATCCGGCAGCACCTCCTTTGAAACTAACATAACAAGGAGGGGAAAACATGAAGTTCATACAGAATATAAAGACATATAATTCACATAGCAGAAACTAGATGCAAAGTGGTAAAGCTCATTTATGCCCCAACTGAAGTGAAACAAATGGGATAAGAAACTCAGCCCAGCCCAAAATAAACGCTCAACCAAGAACAAAGCAATTCACTAGACTTGACCAACTCTGATTAACAACTTTATTAAATGGTGGTTCCTTTATTAAAGGTGTAGTGGCCATGCTGCTACATCCCTCTATTCCCAAAGCAGAAATTAGGTGCCTGCATCAAACAATGCAAGATGTGAGATAACACATCTCAGCAAGTAAACATAACAACAATAAATAGGACATTGTAAATCAACTGTGCTTACACAACCACGTGGTTCAGAACTTCTTTCTGTTCTTTTGAACAGTAAATTGCAGCAAGCAACAAGTAACTAAAAACTCAACGCCAAGTAGAATCACCATGCATAAGTCCAAAATTATCCACATCCACATAATAGATTCCACACCTCTCCCAGGAATGCACATGGCTACAAATGCAATAATGACTTCTGCCTCCATATCTCTAAGGATATGAAGCTGCATCATACCCCTTCTCGGGAAACATATGATGCTCCATGTACCGGTACGGTCGGACCATAAGATCGCGACGAAACTTCAATGCAATGGATGATGAGTGCATTATGCATGACAACATCATGAGTTCTTCCCAAATAAAAATGTGCTAGACATTTACTTCCACCCATTCCACATAATAACCACTTGAGTAACATAATCAAACCTCAAACTCAACATATGAAATCCATGAAACATGAACATTTTCAAATGATGGTACTCAAAAGAAAATATGAATATGAACACAATAGCACAACATAATCAAGAATAAGACTCCTCATCTGACAGACGAAATAACCATCACAGTTTTACTTGCCTTCACCGGAAGTTTGGGCAAATCCCTAAGAACGATCCGGAAGTCCACCACATGTTTTTGACACCCAACTTAGTGCACCAAATTCACATAAAAAGCCTCAAAACAACGCCGCACCTACGCGCAATCTCAAACCCCGCCGCGGGTAACAATTCTCCCCACACCAACCAAACTGCAGCGGCGCTGCTTAACAATTCCATAACTTTAAAATTAAGATAGTAGTGGTGTCTAACAAAAACTCCAGAGACAACTACATAAAATTCCCCACAAGTTTTGTATACAATCTATGATTAAATTCTAACATCTAATTACCCCTAAACGGTCCCCAAAATAAACCCTGCAATCTGTTTTCCTGTTTTGGGCAGCGACATACTCGGATTCAAACAGAGATAACTTTTAAAATATAATTCCGAATCAAGCGCATAATTACTTGTTGGAAAGATAAGAAAGAGCCCTTCATGATTCTTATACTGATTAACACTAATTACTCCCGAAAAATCCCCAGAAACTGCTAATACTGCTGCTGTTCATCCCCCCTGAAAATCTGTTTTTTGGACAGCCACATACCCGGATTCAAACGGTGATAACTTTCAATTTATAACTCCAAATTGAGCGCATAAATACTTGTTGGAAAGGTAAGACAAAGTTCTACATGATCCCCAAACTGATTTCCATTAATTTCTAACGAAAAACAACCAGAAACTGCTAGAACTACTGGTGTTCATCCACCACCTGAAATTCTGGACAGCCCCCTCTACCCAATCGCAAACGCAACCTCTAATCAATTGAATTGCAGCGCAAATGAACAAGGGATGAACACAAAAATCACCTTGGATTCTCCCCCTTTACTTCCTCCCTTCTTCCCTCCACCAAAATGATTGAAGATCCACACCACGTGACGATGATCCGAGCGGCAAGGATTGGCACCTTGGGGGGAGGAGATTGGGGGGGCTAGGGTATGGTGGTGTGGCTGCAAGGATTGAGAGAGGAGGAGATGGTAGGGGGGGCAGCGGCGAAGGTGTGGGGGAAGGGTGGGGGCGGCTGCACCAAGGGGGAGGGGGTTAGGAGGGAGGGCGGCTAGGGTTTGGGAGGAATAATGGGCTGAATCTCCAATCGCGGCCCAACTAGCCCACGCGACAGCTCCCGCCCCCATCGCAAGCGCCAAACCAAATAAATTCTACTGCCCTTGTTATGAATGTTTTCCACAAATTCCAAATCCCCAAAACAACAACCGGATGAGGAAAAAAAAGAACAACCCCCAACTTCTCTTCTTTGCAAACCGGGTATCACAATGGGAGATAGTAGAAAATGGAATGAACTTTGATAGTACGGATAGTCCCATGTTCATTAATGAGCAAATTCACAAAAATGCACAAGCTACTACTGTTCTTCTAGCTTCATTGTGCAGGGATGAATACCATAAGGTGAGAGGCTTGGATAACGCCAAGCAGATTTGGGACACCCTCAAAATCTCACATGAGGGGAACGACGTCACCATGCTCACCAAGATGGAATTGGTGGAGGGCGAACTTGGGAGATTCGCAATGATCAGGGGTGAGGAGCCAACCCAAACGTACAACCGGCTCAAGACCCTCGTCAACAAAATAAGGAGCTATGGAAGCACGCGATGGACGGACCACGACGTCGTCCGCCTAATGCTAAGGTCTTTTACTGTCCTTGATCCACATCTTGTGAACAATATTCGTGAGAATCCTAGGTACACCAAGATGACGCCCGAGGAGATACTTGGAAAGTTTGTAAGCGGACGGATGATGATCAAGGAGGCAAGATACGTTGACGATGCGTTGAACGGCCCAATCCACGAGCCTCAAACCGTTGCTCTCAAAGCAACGAGGAGCAAGGAAGTGCTACCTAGCAAGGTGGCACAAGTTGAGGCGGCGGGGCTCAATGAGGAAGAGATGGCCCTCATCATTAAGCGTTTCAAGACGGCGCTAAGGGGTCGCAAGGAGCATCCCAACAAGACCAAGACGAAGGGGAAGCGCTCATGCTTCAAATGTGGTAAGATTGGTCATTTTATCGCTAATTGTCCCGATAATGATAGTGACCAGGAACAAGGGAACAAGAGGGAAAAGAAGAAGGCTTACAAGAAGGCTAAGGGCGAGGCACACCTTGGAAAGGAGTGGGACTCGGATTGTTCGTCATCCGACTCCGACAACGAAGGACTCGCCGCCACCGCCTTCAACAAGTCGGCCCTCTTCCCCAACGAGCATCACACCTGCCTCATGGCAAGGGAAAAGAAGGTAAGCACTCATAATACTAGTACTTATGCTTCCTCAAGTGATGAAGAATCTAGCGATGATGAAATAGACTATTCATGTTTATTCAAGGGCCTAGATAGAACTAAGGTTGATAAGATTAATGAATTAATTGATGCATTGAATGATAAGAATAGGTTATTAGAAAAGCAAGAGGATCTTTTGTATGAAGAACATGATAAGTTTATAGAGGCACAAAAATCCCTTGCTTTAGAAATTAAAAGGAATGAAATGCTTTCTTGTGAATTGTCTACATGTCATGACTCTATTTCTAGCTTAAAGAGCATAAATGATGATTTGAATGCTAAGTTAGAAATAGCTAATAAATCAACATCTTGTGTAGAACATGTTGCAATTTGCAATAGGTGTAAAGATTTTAATGTTGATGCTTGTAGTGAACATCTAGTTTCAATTTCTAATTTGAATGATGAAGTGGCTAGTCTTAATGCCCAAGTTAAGACTAGCAAGAGTGAATTTGACAAACTAAAATTTGCAAGGGATGCCTACACGATTGGTAGACACCCCTCAATTAAGGATGGTCTTGGCTTCAAGAGGGAAGTCAAGAACTTAACAAGCCATAAGGCTTCCATCTCCGCCAAGGAGAAAGGGAAGGCCCCTATGGCTAGTAGTGCTCAAAAGAACCATGCTTTCATGTATCATGATAGGAGACATTCTAGGAATGTTTACAGAAGTTATGATGCTTTTGATTCTCATGCCATGATTGCTTCTAGTTCTTCTATTATGCATGATAGAAATTTGGCTAGGAAAAATGCTATGCCTAGAAGAAATGTTGTTCATGTTCCTAGGAAAGTAAACTATGAATCTTCTACAATTTTTCATACTTGCAATGCTTCCTTCACTATTTGTAGAAAGGATAAGAAGGTGATTGCTAGGAAGTTAGGGGCAAGATGCAAGGGAGATAAAACTTGCATTTGGGTCCCTAAGACAATTGTCACTAACCTTGTAGGAGCCAACATGAGTTGGGTACCTAAGACCCAAGCCTAAATTTGCCTTGCAGGTTTATGCATCCGGGGGCTCAAGCTGGATTATCGACAGCGGATGCACAAACCACATGACGGGGGAAAAGAGGATGTTCTCTTCCTACGTCAAGAACAAGGATCCGCAAGATTCAATCATATTCGGTGATGGGAACCAAGGCAAGGTGAAAGGGTTAGGAAAAATTGCTATTTCATCCGAGCACTCTATTTCTAATGTGTTCTTAGTTGAGTCGCTTGGATATAACTTGTTGTCTGTGAGTCAACTTTGTAATATGGGATATAACTGTTTATTCACAAATGTAGATGTGTTTGTCTTTAGAAGAAGTGATGGTTCATTAGCTTTTAAGGGTGTACTAGATGGCAAACTTTATTTAGTTGATTTTGCAAAAGAGGAGGCCGGTCTAGATGCATGCTTAATTGCTAAGACTAGCATGGGCTGGCTGTGGCATCGCCGTTTAGCACATGTGGGGATGAAGAACCTTTACAAGCTTCTAATAGGAGAACACGTGATAGGTCTAACTAATGTAACTTTCGAAAAAGATAGACCTTGTGCAGCTTGTCAAGCAGGTAAACAGGTGGGAAGCTCTCATCATGCCAAAAATGTGATGACAACATCAAGACCCCTGGAGTTACTTTATATGGACCTCTTCGGACCAGTCGCCTATCTAAGCATAGGAGGAAGTAAGTATGGTCTTGTTATAGTTGATGATTTTTCCCGCTTCACTTGGGTATTCTTTTTGCATGATAAATCTGAAACCCAAGGGACCCTCAAGCGCTTCCTAAGGAGAGCCCAAAAAGAGTTTGAGCTCAAAGTGAAGAAGATAAGAAGCGACAATGGGTCCGAGTTCAAGAACCTTCAAGTGGAAAAGTATCTTGAGGAGGAAGGAATCAAGCACGAGTTCTCCGCTCCCTATACACCACAACAAAATGGTGTGGTAGAGAGGAAGAACAGGACGCTACTAGACATGGCAAGAACAATGCTTGGTGAATTCAAGACGCCCGAACGGTTTTGGACGGAAGCCGTGAGCACGGCTTGCCACGCCATAAACCGGGTCTACCTTCATCGCCTCCTCAAGAAGACTTCATATGAGCTTCTAACCGGTAACAAACCCAATGTGTCTTACTTTCGTGTATTTGTGTAATACTCAAAAGTGTAATAAAAGTGGATAGAGATAAACTCATTAGTTGTGGCCTCTACTATTCATTACATGTGATCAACACTAGTTAAAAGTGGGTAGTTAGAACCAAGAACACCTAAATAACCTGTGCATCATGCTGGATCTTACTTTGTGTGCATTTTGTGATGATATAAAAATATAGTAAACAAAAAAAATTATGTTAATACCCCAATGGGAAATTAAATCCTAAAAGAAATTCTAGAGTTTGGAAAAGAAGAAAAGAAATTCTAGAATTGAAACCAAAAAGAGAAAGGATATAAAAATAATATATATAATAATATATCTTCAAAGTAGTACTGTTTATGGCGCAATATCATCTGAGAATATTTGGTCACAGGAGTTTGAATTAAATTTGAATACAACTTGAATTTGAAAAGAGAGAGAAAAAGAAAAAGAAAAGAAAAGAAGAAGAAACCCTGCCTGGGCCTCGGATTCTCCTTTCGGCCCACCAGAAGAAACCACGCGCACGGCCCACGAAGCCACTTATCGCGCGCCCACGCTTCCCAACCGGCTTACAGGCGGGCCCGGTCTGGCAGCCCTTGCACGGTAGCTTTCCACTGTCCCTGCGTCTCTGCTTGGTAGGCCCCCGCGGTTAGTTCTATCTCTGTTCTCTCCAACGAACCTGCTTCACCTGGTCACCATTCCACTGGATTCGGCGGCGATTCCGCCTATCCGCCCGGCCGCACTTCAGCTGCGCGATATTGGCGGGTCCTGCGCATCTTCCGCTCTGACCGGTGGCCAAGCGCCGCAACTACCCAGCCGAATCCGCCGGAGCTTCTTCCGCGCGTCGTCCGTGGCCGCTCTGACCGACCTGGGGTCGCCCTTCCCCATAAGACCGAAAGGCGCAGGGCGCCCTCTCCAGTCGACTTCTCAGGCCACGCCACCCTTTCTCCGCAACCGCGACCTCTCCTGCCATGCCCTGCGCACCCTGATTGCAGAGGGTGGATTAACGCCATCGTTGCGTTTGTCAGGGTGGAGAGGTCCGTCGATCGAAGTCGCGCGCACGCCTTCTCTCATGCCCGATAGATTCTCCTGGAGAATCGCAAGTACACGCCGCATCTAGACGTAGCCTCGCCGTGCGTGATTGGTGCACGGGGAGTTGGCGATTGCTCGTCAGAGCTTTATCATCGCCGCGGGTCCGCTTCGATGCGTGGGCAAGCACGTATCCGCCTCCGACGCTGGTAAGTAGCATACCCGCATGGTCGCCATTGTCGCCCCTTCATGTAGCATGGTTTGTTCGGGGGAATACTGCCCTGGTGTGCCTGGTCGCGCGCTCGCCGGTGGGCGCCGCCGTGCGGGTCTGTTGGCGTCGCCGTGCGGTCACCAGAGGTAGGGGATGGGCTCTCGGCCGCGGATCTGGCCGCAAACGGCCCAGATTCAACCGCGTGTACCCCTTCGCTTGGACTGATCCATGCCGTTGAATCGCAGATCGAACGGTAGTAACCAGATAAGGTTTCATAAATTTTGGGCCTCTGGATCTCGATCCAACGGTTCTTTGGGCGTACCGATTCGTTTTGTGCCTGATCTAATCTCGCGCGTCCATTTTGGATCGGGCGGCCAGTATTGATCCATACCCCTTCGCGGGTACTATTTGCTAAAGAGCCCTCAGGAAAAATACGAATCAACCCGCCGTCCACCGCGGGGTAGGTCTGGGTCTTCTGAAGATTTATAGATTAGCCCCTGCACTTTCTAGTTTTTGGTGCGCAGTCCAGTCAGGGAATAAACTATGGAAATTCATTTAGAAAATGATTAATAGTGCAAAATTAATCCCAGAAACTTCTTTAATTCCTAGAAAATACATTTTAACTCCTTTTTGACTCGTTCCAGTTCCTATAATTTTGTAATATTATGGTTTATCATCTAGTACCACTGTTTTCACATGAAATACACATTAAAATTTGTACTCTATTTAATCTTGTATAAAATACATAAAATCTTAAGAAATTCATAACTTAAAATCTATAACTCCAAAAATTGTGATTCCTGTTCCTAGAATTTTATTTCAATATGTAGATTATTAATATGTATTTTGCATATATGTTTGGTGTAATGTTAATTTTGCCTATACAATGTTTGTTTGTATTGCTACGACTAGCAGTAAGGTCACGAGTCATCTGAAGATCATCCTGGTACCTGGAATCTCAAGTCCCAGGCAAGTTGTGCCCTTGATCACTTCTTTTTACCCAGCCATGTTCTGATTAATCATAATGATCTGCATAGGTTAATTTTGATGGGACCCAATAGGTTACCCTAGTTTGATTATCTTTATACCTTGTTACCACTGAACTTTTTGGGTAGTACTTGCTAGTGCTTTATGTGGTTTTGGGTATGAAGATACATTACTCATGATTATACTTTTGTTATCCGTTGTTATTTATCGTTCATGATAAGATCATTATGTTAATTGGAACATGGAGCGACCACCCGGGAAAACAGTGCTACCACAAGGGTATAATGGGACGCCCTTGGCTGATTAATTAGGAAAGCTAGTGGAGGACTACCTTACCCGAAAGGGGCAAGGGCAGTAGGGGAGTGGTCAGTGTAGGGAGGCCCTCGGGAGGATTTTGCTGCGATGGCGGTCCTGCAAGGGATTCCTGCATTGGAGCTTCCTATAAACTGTAGCGGGTTTTCTGAAGCTAGTGGAACTTTGTAAAGGCCTCGTAGTGTTACCCTGCCTCGCCTCCTCGGTAGAGGTGTATGGGAAGTCGAGATCCCTTGGCAGATGGGTAACATGACTTGTGGGTAAAGATGCGCCACCTCTGCAGAGTGTAAAACTGGTATACTAGCCGTGCTCACGGTCATGAGCAGCTCGGACCCTCACATGATTAATTTATGGAACTTAAATTCAATTTGTCATATGCATTGCATCGCAGGTGATGTTGTTACTTTTGTTCTACTACTTAATTGGGTTGGTATTTACTTATACTTAGTAATTGCTAATAAAATTTTGACCAACTTTAAAAGCAATGCTCAGCTCTAACCATCCTCTTTGGTAAGCCTTACACTTCACGTGAGCTCCCACCTTTGGCGAGTTCATGCACATTATTCCCCACAACTTGTTGAGCGATGAACGTATGTGAGCTCACTCTTGCTGTCTCACACCCCCCACAGGTCAAGATCAGGTACCGCAGGATGAGGCGCGTGGAGGATGCTGTGATGAGTTCGTGAGTGGTCTAGGCCGTCGTCTCCCAGTCAACTTTGGGTTGCTGGACCGTTGTCTCCTTATAATGTAATTATTTATTTATTTTGTATAGAACTCATATTATATAGTAAAGTTGTGACATTCGATCCTGTGCCATGATTCATCATATGTGTGAGACTTGGTCCCAGCACACCTGGTGTTTATGTTCGCGCCCGGGTTTTGGACCCCTAAAATCCGGGTGTGACAGAAGTGGTATCAGAGGAATGTTGACTGTAGGACGAAACCTAGATAGAACTGGACAACCATTCTTTACTTACCCTTGCTACTCTGGTTCTTTTCTAAACTTTTCTTAATCTTTTCTCATCTATTTCCGCTTTACTCTGATTATTCTTACCTTTTCATTCTAAAGACAAATGTGGATTTCACACTTTGAAATCCTGTGCCTAAAGTGACTTTAGGAATAGGAGACCTACTCTTAGGGACAAAAACAAAACTATTTTTATAGGTATTTGTATGCTTGAATGTTTGTTCTTATGATACTTGTTTGATTTGGATCTTTGATTGAGTGTGATTAGTTGTGGAGTAATGTCCACAATCACATCTGCATATACATATAAAAAACGGTTATAAAAATATCTAAAAGAACTAGGTTATCCCTCATCAAAGAATCTAGCCTAGCAAAATCCATCTTATCTTGAAAATGTCTATCCTACACTCATAGATCCATCTTATCCTAAAAAAATAGATTCTCATCTTATCTTAAAAAGATTTATCTTATCCTAATAGATCTATCTGACCTCAAGAGATTCTACCTTATCCTTATAGATTCATCTTACCCCAATAAGCATATTTATCCCACGCAGTGTAACAACCATGATCTAGCCTAAAATAAATAAGATTTTATCTAGTCAAACTAGTCACACCAATCTAACCTAGATCTGATCTAATCTAAAGTGACTTATCAAACATGTTAGATAATACTGATGAAATAGATTAGACTCTACTCCTATAGAGCGGGTCTTAACATAGTTCACCCTGCACTAAATTAAGAATGACAGATCGACTTGTCCATATGCAACTACCTTAACCATCAAATAGTTGCATAACCCCACAATTTTAACCTAGCAAGAGATTCTAACCTACCTACACCATACAATCCATCCTACACACATATGTCCTAGCCATATGTCCTTAACTCGGATGACAACTCCAAGAAGAAAGGCCAAAGAAGACCAACCACATCAAAGAGGATAAACATCAACTCAAGTCTTCAAAGATCAAGATGAATCGCCAGCGGAATCAAGATCCACAGTTCTAGATGAAGTCTTTCCTTATTATACTCTTCCTTGCCACAAAATAGACTTGCCATAACCATACCTCATCTGACATAATAAATGGCTAGACATACATATCCATATAAAAAAAACTTTAAACAAAACTTTGATTCCCAAAAAAAAAGAGAGAAACTAAATTCTTAAACCGAACTTAATACATCCCTTTTCTTACAAATCTCGAGGACGAGATTATTTTTAAGGGGGGTAGAATTTGTAATACTCAAAAGTGTAATAAAAGTGGATAGAGATAAACTCATTAGTTGTGGCCTCTACTATTCATTACATGTGATCAACACTAGTTAAAAGTGGGTAGTTAGAACCAAGAACACCTAAATAACCTGTGCATCATGCTGGATCTTACTTTGTGTGCATTTTGTGATGATATAAAAATATAGTAAACAAAAAAAATTATGTTAATACCCCAATGGGAAATTAAATCCTAAAAGAAATTCTAGAGTTTGGAAAAGAAGAAAAGAAATTCTAGAATTGAAACCAAAAAGAGAAAGGATATAAAAATAATATATATAATAATATATCTTCAAAGTAGTACTGTTTATGGCGCAATATCATCTGAGAATATTTGGTCACAGGAGTTTGAATTAAATTTGAATACAACTTGAATTTGAAAAGAGAGAGAAAAATAAAAAGAAAAGAAAAGAAGAAGAAACCCTGCCTGGGCCTCGGATTCTTCTTTCGGCCCACCAGAAGAAACCACGCGCGCGGCCCACGAAGCCACTTATCGCGCGCCCACGCTTCCCAACCGGCTTACAGGCGGGCCCGGTCTGGCAGCCCTTGCACGGTAGCTTTCCACTGTCCCTACGTCTCTGCTTGGTAGGCCCCCGCGGTTAGTTCTATCTCTGTTCTCTCCAACGAACCCGCTTCACCTGGTCACCATTCCACCGGATTCGGCGGCGATTCCGCCTATCCGCCCGGCCGCACTTCAGCTGCGCGATATTGGCGGGTCCTGCGCATCTTCCGCTCTGACCGGTGGCCAAGCGCCGCAACTACCCAGCCGAATCCGCCGGAGCTTCTTCCGCGCGTCGTCCGTGGCCGCTCTGACCGACCTGGGGTCGCCCTTCCCCATAAGACCGAAAGGCGCAGGGCGCCCTCTCCAGTCGACTTCTCAGGCCACGCCACCCTTTCTCCGCAACCGCGACCTCTCCTGCCATGCCCTACGCACCCTGATTGCAGAGGGTGGATTAACGCCATCGTTGCGTTTGTCAGGGTGGAGAGGTCCGTCGATCGAAGTCGCGCGCACGCCTTCGCTCATGCCCGATAGATTCTCCTGGAGAATCGCAAGTACACGCCGCATCTAGACGTAGCCTCGCCGTGCGTGATTGGTGCACGGGGAGTTGGCGATTGCTCGTCAGAGCTTTATCATCGCCGCGGGTCTGCTTCGATGCGTGGGCAAGCACGTATCCGCCTCCGACGCTGGTAAGTAGCATACCCGCATGGTCGCCATTGTCGCCCCTTCATGTAGCATGGTTTGTTCGGGGGAATACTGCCCTGGTGTGCCTGGTCGCGCGCTCGCCGGTGGGCGCCGCCGTGCGGGTCTGTTGGCGTCGCCGTGCGGTCACCAGAGGTAGGGGATGGGCTCTCGGCCGCGGATCTGGCCGCAAACGGCCCAGATTCAACCGCGTGTACCCCTTCGCTTGGACTGATCCATGCCGTTGAATCGCAGATCGAACGGTAGTAACCAGATAAGGTTTCATAAATTTTGGGCCTCTGGATCTCGATCCAACGGTTCTTTGGGCGTACCGATTCGTTTTGTGCCTGATCTAATCTCGCGCGTCCGTTTTGGATCGGGCGGCCAGTATTGATCCATACCCCTTCGCGGGTACTATTTGCTAAAGAGCCCTCGGGAAAAATACGAATCAACCCGCCGTCCACCGCGGGGTAGGTCTGGGTCTTCTGAAGATTTATAGATTAGCCCCTGCACTTTCTAGTTTTTGGTGCGCAGTCCAGTCAGGGAATAAACTATGGAAATTCATTTAGAAAATGATTAATAGTGCAAAATTAATCCCAGAAACTTCTTTAATTCCTAGAAAATACATTTTAACTCCTTTTTGACTCGTTCCAGTTCCTATAATTTTGTAATATTATGGTTTATCATCTAGTACCACTGTTTTCACATGAAATACACATTAAAATTTGTACTCTATTTAATCTTGTATAAAATACATAAAATCTTAAGAAATTCATAACTTAAAATCTATAACTCCAAAAATTGTGATTCCTGTTCCTAGAATTTTATTTCAATATGTAGATTATTAATATGTATTTTGCATATATGTTTGGTGTAATGTTAATTTTGCCTATACAATGTTTGTTTGTATTGCTACGACTAGCAGTAAGGTCACGAGTCATCTGAAGATCATCCTGGTACCTGGAATCTCAAGTCCCAGGCAAGTTGTGCCCTTGATCACTTCTTTTTACCCAGCCATGTTCTGATTAATCATAATGATCTGCATAGGTTAATTTTGATGGGACCCAATAGGTTACCCTAGTTTGATTATCTTTATACCTTGTTACCACTGAACTTTTTGGGTAGTACTTGCTAGTGCTTTATGTGGTTTTGGGTATGAAGATACATTACTCATGATTATACTTTTGTTATCCGTTGTTATTTATCGTTCATGATAAGATCATTATGTTAATTGGAACATGGAGCGACCACCCGGGAAAACAGTGCTACCACAAGGGTATAATGGGACGCCCTTGGCTGATTAATTAGGAAAGCTAGTGGAGGACTACCTTACCCGAAAGGGGCAAGGGCAGTAGGGGAGTGGTCAGTGTAGGGAGGCCCTCGGGAGGATTTTGCTGCGATGGCGGTCCTGCAAGGGATTCCTGCATTGGAGCTTCCTATAAACTGTAGCGGGTTTTCTGAAGCTAGTGGAACTTTGTAAAGGCCTCGTAGTGTTACCCTGCCTCGCCTCCTCGGTAGAGGTGTATAGGAAGTCGCGATCCCTTGGCAGATGGGTAACATGACTTGTGGGTAAAGATGCGCCACCTCTGCAGAGTGTAAAACTGGTATACTAGCCGTGCTCACGGTCATGAGCAGCTCGGACCCTCACATGATTAATTTATGGAACTTAAATTCAATTTGTCATATGCATTGCATCGCAGGTGATGTTGTTACTTTTGTTCTACTACTTAATTGGGTTGGTATTTACTTATACTTAGTAATTGCTAATAAAATTTTGACCAACTTTAAAAGCAATGCTCAGCTCTAACCATCCTCTTTGGTAAGCCTTACACTTCACGTGAGCTCCCACCTTTGGCGAGTTCATGCACATTATTCCCCACAACTTGTTGAGCGATGAACGTATGTGAGCTCACTCTTGCTGTCTCACACCCCCCCACAGGTCAAGATCAGGTACCGCAGGATGAGGCGCGTGGAGGATGCTGTGATGAGTTCGTGAGTGGTCTAGGCCGTCGTCTCCCAGTCAACTTTGGGTTGCTGGACCATTGTCTCCTTATAATGTAATTATTTATTTATTTTGTATAGAACTCATATTATATAGTAAAGTTGTGACATTCGATCCTGTGCCATGATTCATCATATGTGTGAGACTTGGTCCCAGCACACCTGGTGTTTATGTTCGCGCCCGGGTTTTGGACCCCTAAAATCCGGGTGTGACAATTTGGGAGCAAATGTTACATTCTAGTGAAGAAAGGTAGGAATTCTAAGTTTGCTCCCAAAGCTGTAGAAGGGTTTTTGTTAGGTTATGACTCAATTACAAAGGCGTATAGGGTCTTCAACAAATCATCAGGTTTGGTTGAAGTCTCTAGCGACGTTGTATTTGATGAGACTAATGGCTCTCCAAGAGAGCAAGTTGTTGATCTTGATGATGTAGATGAAGAAGATGTTCCGACGGTCGCAATACGTACCATGGCGATTGGTGATGTACGACCACAGGAACAAAAGGAGCAAGATCAACCTTCTTCCTCAACAATGGTGCATCCCCCAACTCAAGACGATGAACAGGTTCATCAAGAAGAGGCGTGTGATCAAGGGGGGAGCACAAGATGTTCACGTGATAGAGGAAGAAGCGCAACCGGGACCTCCAACCCAAGTTCGAGCGACAATTCAAAGGGATCATCCCGTCGACCAGATTTTGGGTGATATTAGCAAGGGAGTAACTACTCGCTCTAGATTAGTTAATTTTTGTGAGCATTACTCTTTTGTCTCTTCTATTGAGCCTTTCAGGGTAGAAGAGGCCTTGCTAGATCCGGACTGGGTGTTGGCCATGCAGGAAGAGCTCAACAACTTCAAGAGAAATGAAGTTTGGACACTGGTGCCTCATCCCAAGCAAAATGTTGTGGGAACCGAGTGGGTGTTCCACAACAAACAAGACGAGCACGGGGTCGTGACAAGGAATAAGGCACGACTTGTGGCAAAAGGTTATGCCCAAGTCGCAGGTTTGGAATTTGAGGAGACTTTTACTCCTGTGGCTAGGCTAGAGTCAATTCGCATATTGTTAGCCTATGCTACTCACCATTCTTTCAGGTTGTTCCAAATGGATGTGAAGAGCGCTTTCCTCAACGGGCCAATCAAGGAGGAGGTGTACGTGGAGCAACCCCCTGGCTTCGAGGATGAACGGTACCCCGACCACGTGTGTAAGCTCTCTAAGGCGCTCTATGGACTTAAGCAAGCCCCAAGAGCATGGTATGAATGCCTTAGAGACTTTTTAATTGCTAATGCTTTCAAGGTTGGGAAAGCCGATCCAACGTTATTCACTAAGACTTGTGATGGTGATCTTTTTGTGTGCCAAATTTATGTCGATGACATAATATTTGGTTCTACTAACCAAAAGTCTTGTGAAGAGTTTAGCAGGGTGATGACTCAAAAGTTTGAGATGTCGATGATGGGTGAGTTGAGCTATTTCCTTGGGTTCCAAGTGAAGCAACTCAAGGATGGGACCTTCATCTCCCAAACAAAGTATACGCAAGACTTGATGAAGCGGTTTGGGATGAAGGACGCCAAACCCGCAAAGACTCCAATGGGAACCGACGGACACACATACCTCAACAAAGGAGGTAAGTCCGTTGATCAAAAGGCATACCGGTCTATGATAGGGTCCTTACTTTATTTATGTGCTAGTAGACCGGATATTATGCTTAGCGTATGCATGTGTGCTAGATTTCAATCCGATCCAAGGGAGTGTCACTTAGTGGCCGTGAAGCGAATTCTTAGACATTTAGTCGCTACGCCTTGCTTCAGGATCTGGTATCCAAAGGATCTACCTTTGACTTAATTGGATATTCAGACTCCGACTATGCTGGATGTAAGGTCGATAGGAAGAGTACATCGGGGACGTGCCAATTCTTAGGAAGGTCCCTGGTGTCGTGGAGTTCTAAGAAACAAACTTCCGTTGCCCTATCCACCGCTGAGGCCGGGTATGTTGCCGCAGGACAGTGTTGTGCGCAACTACTTTGGATGAGGCAAACCCTCAGGGACTTTGGCTACAATCTGAGCAAAGTCCCACTCCTATGTGATAATGAGAGTGCTATCCGCATGGCAGACAATCCGGTTGAACACAGCCACACAAAGCACATAGACATCCGGCATCACTTTTTGAGAGACCACCAGCAAAAGGGAGATATCGAAGTGTTTCATGTTAGCACCGAGAACCAGCTAGTCGATATCTTCACTGAGCCTCTAGATGAGTCGACCTTTTGCAGGCTGCGTAGTGAGCTAAATGTCTTAGATTCGCGGAACCTAGATTGATTTATATCATACATGTGCTTTATGCCTTTGATCATGTTCCTTATGCATTTTGTTTATGAATGGTGCTCAAGCTGTACAAGCACTCCCCGGACCTCACAAGTCCATTTGCAAGTGATGCACATATTTAGGGGGAGATGTGCTACAACTTGACCCTTTGAGGCTAACTGTGTGCTTGAGTTTGCTTAATTTAGTCTCAAAGGAGGTTTGAAAGGGAAAACGTGGACTTGGACCATGCAAGACTTCCACTGCACTCCGATGAACGAGTAACTGATTCCAAGTTCATCTTTGTACTCTTATTGCCTTTTTACTCTTAGTTGAAGATTTTGGTGAGGCAATGGGGTTAAAGGGCCAGGATTGATCCCGTTTTGGTGCTTCATGCCAAAGGGGGAGAAAATAAGGCCAAAGCAATAAATGGATCAACTACCATTTGAGAATTTTGAAAATAGTAGAATAGAGCTTTTGGTTTGTCAAAAATCTCTTACTGTCTCTTTTGTCAAAAGTTGGCCTCTTGTGGGGAGAATGGTTGATTGTGGGAAAAAGGGGGAGTTTTTGAAATCTTTGAGCAATTTCTCTTGGAACAACTCCCTTTATGTCTCAACAAGTATGTTTGACTTATAGATAGGAAATTGAGGTTGATTTGCAAAAACAAAACCAAATGGTGGCAAAGGATGATCCAAATATGCCAAATTTGAATCAAAACAAATTTGAGTTTTCATTTGCATTGAAGTTGCACTTCTTTTAGTTGCTTTTTATTGTGTTGGCATAAATCACCAAAAAGGGGGAGATTGAAAGGGAAATGTGCCCTTGGGCCATTTCTAACTATTTTGGTGATTAAGTGTCCAACACAAGTGCCTAAGTGTTAAATTGTGCCAAGGACTCAAGAAGTGCAAATCAAGATTAAAGGTATGTTTCTAGACTTAGTACATTGTTTTGAAGACTAATGTGTTGTGTCTAAGTGCTAGAAACAGGAGAAACAATTTTGGAGAAGTTGGCTGTGTACAGCCAAAAGGCTGCTCGGTCTGGGTGCACCGGACTGTCCGGTGGTGCACCGGACAGTGTCCAGTGCGCCAGGCTGGCGTCTGTCAACTGGCTGCCCTCAGGACTTCGACGGCGGTGTACGGCTATAAATCACCGGACTGTCCGGTGGTGCACCGGACTGTCCGGTGAGCCAACAGTCGGCCCAGCCAACGGTCGGCCGCGTAATCCGCGCGCGACGCGTGGCAGAGCCAACGGTCAGAAGGAGGCACCGACTGTCCGGTTTGCACCGGACAGTGTCCGGTGCGCCAACGGCTCTGAATCTCCAACGGTCAGCTTCACCAAAGAAGGAAAGAAATCCGCACCGGACAGTGTCCGGTGCGCTAGGCGATAGAAGGCAAGTATTGCCTTCCTGGAATGCTCTCAACGGCTCCTAGCTGCCTTGGGGCTATAAAAGGGACCCCTAGGCGCATGGAGGAGCACACCAAGCATTCTCTAAGCATTCCTAAGCACCAAGACTCCAATTCCACGCATTCGATTCTTTGTGATAGCAACTAGAGCTCCATTTGAGTAGAGAACTCTTTGGGTTGTGTTGTGAGCTCTAGTTGTGACTTGTGTGCGTATTGTGCTCTGATTTTGTGTCTTGTGTGTGTTGCTCATCCCAGCCTTACCTCCGTGCTTCTTTGTGAACATCATATTTGTCGGTGTTTTGAGACCGGGGGGTCCCTAGGCCGACGAGTGAATGTCGCCGCGTGCCCCAGCCCAGATGGGTCGGCGCGAGGCCGAGCGCGAAGGGGGGAAGTGAGGTGGCCGGAGATGGGCGTGAGAGAGGTGGAAATCCTGCAGCCTTCGTGTTCGTCCCGCACCCAGGTCGGGTGCGCTTGCAGTAGGGGGTTACAAGCGTCCACACGGGAGAGGGAGCAAGCGGCCTCACGTGAGCGCCTGTCTCGTCCTCGTCCCCGCGCGGCCAACCCTCTGTAAGAGGGCCCTGGTCCTTCCTTTTATAGGCGTAAGGAGAGGATCCAGGTGTACAATGGGGGGTGTAGCGGAGTGCTACGTGTCTAGCGGAGGAGAGCTAGCGCCCTAAGTACACGCCGTCGTGGCAGCCGGAGAGGTTTTGGCACCCGGTTCGTGTGATGTCGTGGCTGTCGGAGGAGCGCTGGAGCCTGGCGGAAGTACAGCTGTCGAAGATGTCGAGTCCTTGCTGACGTCCTCGTGCTTCCGTAAGGGGGTGGAGAGCTGCCGTCGTCAGGGAGCGTGCGAGGCGCCATCATCGCCTATCTAGCGGATCGAGCCAGATGGGAGGCCGGTCTTGTCCCCCGTTGCTCGAGTCAGCTCGGGGTAGGGTAATGATGGCGCCTCCTGTTGACGTGGCTGGCCTGTGCCCTAGGTTGGGCGATGTGGAGGCTCCTCCGAGGTCGAGGTCGAGTCTGTCTTCCATGGCCGGGGTCGAGTCCGAGCCCCTGGGTCGGGCGAGGTGGAGACCGTCGGCTGAGGCCAGGGCTGAGTCCGAGCCCTGGGGTCGGGCGAAGCGGAGTTCGTCATCTTCTAGGGCTGAGCCCAAGTCCGAGCCCTGGGTCGGGCGGAGCGGAGTTCGCCGTCTTCTGGGGCTTAGCCCGAGTCCGAGCCCTAGGTCGGGCGGAGCGGAGTTCGCCATCTTTCGGGGCTTACCCCGAGTCCGAGTCCTGGGTCGGGCGGAGCGGAGTTCGCCGTCTTCCAGGGCTGAGCCCAAGTTCGAGCCCTGGGTTGGGCAGAGCGGAGCTTACTATGGTGCCTGCGGCCGGGCCTGACTGCCTGTCAGCCTCACTCTGTCAAGTGGCACCGCAGTCGGAGCGGCGCAGGCGGCGCTGTCTTTCTGTCAGGCCGGTCAGTGGAGCGGCGAAGTGACGGCGGTCACTTCGGCTCTGTCGACTGAAGGGCGCGCGTCAGGATAAAGGTGTCAGGCCACCTTTGCATTAAATGCTCCTGCGATTTGGTCGGTCGGCGCGGCGATTTGGTCAGGGTTGCTTCTTGGCGAAGACAGGGCCTCGGGCGAGCCGGAAGTATGTTCGCCGCTGGAGGGGGGCCTCGGGCGAAATGGATATCCTCCAGGGTCGGCTGCCCTTGCCCGAGGCTAGGCTCGGGCGAGGCGTGATCGAGTCCCTCGAACGGACCGATCCCTGACTTAATCGCACCCATCAGGCCTTTGCAACTTTGTGCTGATGGGGGTTACCAGCTGAGAATTAGGAGCCTTGAGGGTACCCCTAATTATGGTCCCCGACAGTAGCCCCCGAGCCTCGAAGGGAGTGTTAGCACTCGCTTGGAGGCTTTTGTCGCACTTTTTTGCAAGGGGACCAGCCTTTCTCGGTTACGTTTTGTTCCGGTGGGTGCGCGCGAGCGCACCCGCCGGGTGTAGCCCCCGAGGCCTCGGAGGAGTGGTTTGACTCCTCCGAGGTCTTAATGCCTCGCGTAATGCTTCGGCTGGTCTGGTCGTTCCCTCATGCGAGCTGGCCGTAGCCCGGGTGCACGGTCGGGTTCCAAGTTCTCGGGCTGGTATGTTGACGCTGTCAACGGATTGGCTGGAGCCGGGTTTGCGAGAGCAGCCCCCGAGGCTCTGCGCAGGGCGAGAGGACGATCAGGGACAGACTCGACTTTTTTACATACGCCCCTGCGTCGCCTTTCCGCAAGGAGGAGGGGGGGAAAGCGCCATGTTGCCCTCGGTGGGCGCCGAACATGGTGTCTCCGGTGAGCTGCCGGCGGGTAATCCGAGCGGACGTCCGTGCCCCATTTGCTAGGGGTCGGCTAGAGGCCTAGAGGCGTGCCCAAAAGTACCTGCGGGTGATCTGCCGGACCCGGTCCCCTGTCGACGGGGTCCGAGGGCTCGATGCCTCCCTCTGATGGGATTCCATTACAAGATCGTTCCCGCTGGTCTCGGAAATGTCCTAGGGTACCTCGGGAGCGCAGCCCGAGCCTTGGTTATGTATCGAACGTACCCATGGTCATCCCTCGCTCTGCGTCTGAGGCAGCTGTGAACCCTTCGAGGGCCAGCCTTCGAACCCCTGATCAGTAGTGGGCGCGGAGCCCGAGTAGCCTGAGGCGGTCGTTGAACCCTTCCGGGGGGCCGGCCTTCGAACCTCTGACCAGTAGTGGGTGTGGAGCCCACGCGCTCTGAGGCGGCTGTTGAACCCCTCCGAGGGGTCAGCCTTCGAACCTCTGATCAGTAGGGAGGCTCGGAGCCTGGTTCCTTCACGGGGAAGGATCCTTTCCGGGGTATCCCCTTTCCCGGTCCCTGTTGTAAGAGAGAGAAAGAGGAAAAGGATGCGGAATTTGAACAACGTGGCGTACCTTTTTCGACGCGGTCATTATGGCGAAGGCGAAGCGTAGCTCGCTTCCCCTGCCAGAGGCGCCGCCTGTCCCGCCGCGGAGTTAATGCAACGGGGCGAGTGGTTCGTGGGGCGGCCGTTGCGCGTGCGCGGGCCGTTCGAGGAACGGAACACGGGCGCGTCGTCTTCACGCCGTGAGAGAGGGTTCTCTCGCTGCCCCCGGATGGGACGTAAGCTTGGCTGACGACGTGATCGCTGCTCCTGCCCGCCTGCCACCGCCATTACTGCCGGCCCATTTTTGGCCGCATTGACCGTCGCGCCAGGCTGGCGCTGCTGGGTCGTGCGCTGGGTCGCCTCGAGTCACGGTATTGGTTCCGCAGTCGAGGAGGCGCGGTAGTGGCGCGAGTGGCAGTGCAGTTGCTCGCACGAAGCATCCGGCGCGCCGATTGCATGATGTGTGGGCCTGGGCCTCCATGCTGGGCGTGTTGGAAGTCGGAGAAGTGCGCCCACTTGGCGTGGTTGCATGCCGCCTGCATGGCTACCCGCCCTTTCGCCCACTGGTCTGGGCAAAAGTGGAGAGCCGCTTGTAACCGCTGGGCGGTTGCATGCACCACGCGCGGCGGTTTGACTTCTTCTGCTCTGGGCTGGCTTGCATGACGTGTGGGACCCAGCCCCCGCGCCGTAGGGGGAGGACCTTGGAGCGTGTTGGAGAGGACTCAGCCCCCGACGGCTGGGGACGCAAGTAGGGAGAGTCGCCTTTAAAAGGAGGGTGACCCCCTTGAAAGGCGACCATGTCTTCACGCTCCCTTATGCATCGTGTCTTTCCACCTTTCGTGCCCCCGGATGGGGGATGCCTGCAGTCCTTCTGCCTTGTCGTTGGGGGAACGCAACTCCGTGGGAGTTGGTACTTTCAGCCATCGTTCGGCTTCAAGGATTTTCATCATGCAGCCCGGCTGCACCCCTCCGCCGGCGGTCACCCAAGACGGTGACCTCCAGTTCGATGGTGGGGGAAAGCAAGCCAGGCTGTGGCCTCTGCCCTCCCTCAGCCTCAAGGATTTTCATCACCAGGGCTGGGGAGGGGAGTGTGCCGAGTTGGGGTCGGCCCCTGCGTGGGCGGTGGCCCGCTCCTTCCCTCAGTGATCGGGGGGAAGGGCGGTTGCTGTCCGTGGCGCTGGCAGCTGCCGCGTGCCTGGCTCTCGGACCCGAGTGGCTTCGGAGCCGCTCTCGGCGCCAGCTTCTGCCACGACAGCTGGAAGAGGTTCTTCCGCCGACGAGATAGCTAGGGCCGCCTACGGACCGACCTCCAACTCTACGGCCTTCTGCCCGTCCTTGCCTCACGAGTTTGGGCATGGGCGGGGGCCTCCTGACAGCAGCATCCGCCCTGAGGTCATCGTTGCCGCTGTTTGGCCCCCCGGAACAGAAGTCGTCGTCATCGCCGCTGCTGGAGCGGGTGACGGCGCGCCGTTCATCGGTCTTCTGTTGCTCCGCAGGCCCCCCCATCGAGTGGGGTTGTTCGTACCTGCGGATGTGGAACCGGAGTTCCATTTGTAATGGCACTTTGAATGCCAGTGTTTTTGTTCATTCTGGCTGTCGAGGCCTGAACATGTATGTATTTTTTGGCACGGAGCCGTGTTTTTCCTCATTTTCGAGCACTAAGACTCGCCTGTTGGTTGTCTGAACCGCTTCACCAAGCGTGAGTTGCCCCGTGTAAAGGTGACGAGTGAGGTATCCGTATCCCAGAGGCGTAGGAGTCCCTCGGGTCGGTCAGCCTTGTCGTCCGAGGCTTCTCTTGCTTAGTTAAAGGAACCCCTCAGCCGCTCTTCGATGAGCCGAGGCCAGGGGTAGCGGTGTCAGCACGAACAGAGGCAGAGTTGGCTCGAAAAGAAGACTTGGTCGACCGGAGCCTAGCCGGGTCGTCCGTTAGCGGGACCGACGCTGGAGTTGATCTGCCGAGGCCTCGGGCCGGGCTGATGTCTTCGGGGGACAACTGGCCGAGGCCTCGGGGTGACCAGCCGAGCCGCCTGCTCGGGCCGGATTCTCGGGGAAGACCCGGGCGGCGATGGCCCGGGCGTGATGACGAAGTCGTCCTTCAGAGTGGAGACCCTCGGACTGCGTCGCCGTTCGAGGCCAGGTCGGACCTCGCCGAAGGTGTAGCTGACGCCGAGGGTGCTGCTGCTCCCTTCAACCGTCAAGATCCGAGCCTGCAGGATCAGATTATCTTGTAGCGTGTGTTTTCTGCGGCCGCCAAGGCCCAAACACACCCTCGCCGTGTTGTAAAGTTGTGTTTCTTTTCCTCTTGTTTCGAGTATCTTGACTTTTTCGTTGGTAATAGAATTGTCTGTGTGAGCGAGAGTTGCTTCTCGCGGAAGGTGATGAGTGAGGTATCCGTTTCCCGGAGGCGTAGGAGTCCCTCGGCTCGGTCGGCCTTGCCGCTTACACGCACTCTTACCCGTCCATAGGGTTCTGTCACCGACGCAGTTGAGAAGGCTCGAAGAATCGCTTCGGCAGAGGAGCTTTCGAACGTGAAGACTTGTTCGGTCCGCGGAATCACTTATCCGAACGTGAGTTACTTATTGCAGAAGGTGATGAGTGAGGTATCCGTATCCCAGAGGTGTAGGAGTCCCTCGGCTCGGTCAGCCTTGACTGCTTACGTGTACTCCGTCGTTTTTGGGATCCACTTTCGAAGTAGTCGAAAAGAACGAAAGACATTCTGGCAGAAAGGATCTTTTTTCGAGGAAAAAATTCGACGCAGAGGGGGTTCCCCCCTTTTAGCCCCCGAGGGATGGTCGGGCTTTGCCGAGGCAAGGCTGACCCTTCCTTGATGACTAAACTTTGCATGGGAGCGAGGTATATGAATAACTTGAAAACATCTTAAGGGTAGAAGCGACGTAGCTTTTGGATGTTCCAAGCGTTGCTGTAGACCTCGCCTTGACTGTTGGCCAGCTTGTACGTTCCGGGCCTCAGAACTTTGGCGATGACGAACGACCCCTCCCAGGGGGGCGTGAGCTTGTGCCGCCCTCGGGCGTCTTGTCATAGCCGAAGCACCAGGTCGCCGACCTGGAGGTCTCGGGACCGGACCCCTCGGGCGTGGTAGCGTCGCATGGACTGCTGGTACCGCGCCGAGTGTAGTAAGGTCTTGTCCCGAGCCTCTTCCAGCTGGTCCAGCGAGTCTTCTCGATTAGCTTGGTTGCTTTGGTCAGCATAGGCCCTCGTCCTCGGGGAACCGTATTCCAGGTCTGTGGGCAAGATGGCCTCGGCCCCATAGACTAGAAAGAACGGCGTGAAGCCCGTGGCCCGGCTCGGTGTTGTCCTCAGGCTCCAGACCACCGAGGGGAGTTCCTTCATCCATCGCTTGCCGAACTTGTTGAGGTCGTTGTAGATCCGAGGCTTGAGTCCTTGTAGAATCATGTCGTTGGCACGCTCTACTTGCCCATTCGACATGGGGTGAGCCACGGCGACCCAGTCCACCCGGATGTGGTGATCCTCACAGAAGTCCAGGAACTTCCTGCCGGTGAACTGGGTGCCGTTGTCGGTGATGATGGAGTTCGGGACCCCGAAGCGATGGATGATGTTGGTGAACAACGCCACCGCCTGCTCGGACCTGATGCTGTTCAGGGGTCGGACCTCGATCCACTTGGAGAATTTGTCGATGGCGACCAACAGGTGCGTGTAGCCCCCGGGTTCCTTCTGCAAGGGGCCGACGAGGTCCAGACCCCACATGGCAAAAGGCCAGGTGATGGGTATCATCTGTAGAGCCTGAGCAGGCAGGTGGGTCTGCCTTGCGTAGAACTGACACCCTTTGCAGGTGCGGACAGTTCTAATGGCATCGGCCACCGCCGTTGGCCAGTAGAAACCTTGCCGGAAAGCGTTTCCGACAAGGGCTCGAGGCGCTGCGTGATGGCCGCAAGCCCCCGAGTGTATCTCTCGTAGGAGTTCCTGACCTTCGGCGATGGAGATGCATCGCTGGAGGATGCCTGAGGGGCTGCGGTGGTAGAGCTCCTTCCCATCTCCTAGCAAGACGAACGACTTGGCGCGCCGCGCCAACCGCCGAGCTTCGGCTCGGTCGGGGGGCAGCTCTCCTTGGTGGAGATATTGCAGGTACGGGGTCTGCCAGTTTTGATCAGGCGTGACCCCGCTTCGCTCCCCCCCTGACGTGCAGTGTCTCGCCCTTGGGGGCCAAGGGTACCTCGGGCTGAACCGAGGGTGCCTCGGGCCGAGCCGAGGGTGCCTCGGACTGAGCCGAGGGTGCCTCGGGCTCGGGCGTGTCGTCGATCTTGACGGAGGGTTGATGCAGGTCTCGGGAGAAGACGTCCGGGGGAACCGTTGTTCGTCCCGAGGCTATTTTAGCCAGCTCATCCGCAGTCTCGTTGTAGCGCCGGGCGATGTGGTTGAGCTCGAGCCCGTAGAACTTGTCCTCCAGGCGCCGAACCTCATCGCAGTAGGCCTCCATCTTCGGGTCGCGGCAGTGGGAGTTCTTCATGACTTGGTCGATGACGAGCTGCGAGTCACCGCGAGCGTCGAGGCGTCGGACCCCTAGCTCGATGGCGATCCGCAACCCGTTGACCAGAGCCTCGTACTCAGCCACATTGTTGGACGCCGGGAAATGGAGGCGTAGCACGTAGCGTAGGTGCTTCCCGAGGGGCGAGATGAAGAGTAGGCCTGCGCCGGCTCCTGTCTTCATCAGCGACCCGTCGAAGAACATGGTCTAGAGCTCCGGTTGGATCGGAGATGTTGGGAGCTGGGTGTCGACCCATTCAGCCACGAAGTCCGCCAGGACCTGGGACTTGATGGCCTTCCGAGGGGCGAACGAGATTGCTTCGCCCATAATTTCCACCGCCCATGTGGCGGAACTGCCTGAATTATTCCAACTTAAGTGCCTAAGCCCCGCCTCAGAGGCTGGGCCACACTTAAATGGGAATAACCCGTCAATCCCTCGGATCTAGTCCGACACGGCCACTGACAGGATCAAGTACCACAATCTCACTCGATGGTGAGTCACAGAGCAAATACAATAAAACATAAAACCATACATGAAGGAGTATTAAATTATTACATCATCATAGGGGTTCTGCAAAAGTAGTCATCATTGTTCGAAGTGCAGCGGAATAAAACTAACGGTAATTAAACGGAGGGATGGGGAAGCCTGTCCCATCACTCCTCATGCTCCTCCTCAGCCGAGGCAGGGTCCCACTCGATAGTCCAACCCGGTGGCAAGATGGACGGCCAAGTCACTCCAGCAACCATTTCCTCCAGAGAACCTGTAAAATTTATGCCACAAGCAAGGCTGAGTATACTAATACTCAGCTAGACTTACCCGGTGTGAGGAGTCTACTCCTCTACCTCTAGACATGAAGCTGTTTGGCTGTGGGGTTTGGTTGCCAAAAGCACTAGCTGAGTTTCTAAGTCAAGTTTTAACTTGGTCAAGTTAAGTGTGACTCTCTTAAGGCTAAAAGTGTACTATCTACTCATACATAGTAGCAAACATTATTAGCAATCAACATCTTATATCAACTCATCATATTTCCACTTGTTACTCAATGCAGTACAATGGATCAAGCAGTCTCATTAGCTGCGAGAAGCAGACGATTCGAATCGAGTTTTTTATCCTTGCAAGGTAAACCTAAACACACGACATGCAGGGGCACTCCGTCCCCACACACGTCAACCGTCCCCATCGATTCCCTGGCAACAGATCAGGGCTCACCGCCTTGGCGTACAATGCCTCACTGACCCCGACTGCCGTCGTGCAGTGACCGCACTTGTACCCACCATAACCGAAATGGGAGACCTCATCTCAGGTCGCGTGAGGGGATATGTCTATGGGCAGGTTCACTCAGGTACTAGGCTTACCGATTTACCATATTTCTCGGTATGTGTTTAGTACGTTCAAACGCTTGACACAGGTATCCGCACGTTAATCCTTATTCCATTTTTCCATCTCGTAGACAACCAATCCCCATGGATTGTTGTCTACCACTAGTATCATAATAGTATGAAGGTGGTACAACCAAATCCTGATCTCGCGCGAGTGCTAGAAAAATCACTCGTCTTCTACCGAGATCCTAATTAATTAAAGCAACTACTCGACCTATCATACTAGTATTCATCTCAAAAGGATTCCTGAGATCATGCAACTAGGGTTGCAAACAATTCCTACACCTAAGTGCACAATCAATCCTACAATCATTAAGTGCAGTAAAATAGCATATATAATGGTTATGCATAAACCGGGGCTTGCCTTCCAAAGCAGTGGCAGGCAGGTCCTCTGGTGCAGACTCTGGTGCTGGATCCGGGATTACCTCCTGAGCAGCTCCTTGCTCCGGCACGAGGACGTACTCTCCGTCAGCAAGGTTACAGTCTATCGAATGCAATGAACATGTATGTCATGATTATGCAGGATTAAATAACATTATGCTAAAAAGAAAACTAAGTTAAGGAGTAACTTAGGGTTTCTTAGCCATGCGGGGCTTCTAGTGGGTTAGGCTTATTACTTTTTAGGCTTAGGTTTTCATTGGGGATAACATAGTGGATTTGTATTGTCTTTATATATTTCAGTGGACAAATTACAAGGGTTTTAGGATGACATTAATTACCATTATCCTTTTCCTTTCTTTAATTTCTACTTATGGTTTCTAGTGAGGTTTGAACTACGACACTGGTTTAATATTTTCCAAAAATTTTGTAAAAATTACAGTGGGTTGCCATTTGCTATTCTAGCCTGTTTTAAGAATTTGAGGCTCCACAAATAAAGGCTAAGCTTAAGACAAAAAGAATAAAAATTGGGTAAATGGGCCACTTTGTACTACAACTCTTAATTAGAGGTCGGGTCTGTCCTAAGGGTTAATTTTGTTGGCATCTAACAGTAATAATAGGCTTCTGTGCCAAAAACCACATAAGGTTAAGGGGTGGTTATTTAATTATGATTTTTCTAAAGTTTAATGTCAAAAAGGCACTTTCTACTACATTGGTATTTGAAAAATGTCAAACAGCAGATTTCATATTTTTCCTAAGTTCTTAATAACAAAACATTAACTATCCCAAGGGTGGGGGTGTTTTCACCTTGGGGTTATTTTTGTATGGTTTTTCTAAGTTTTCCTTGTTTTATTCAAATAAAAGGTATCCCACTCATTTTACACTAAACCAGGGTAGGATAGATTTTTCCAGTGAACTATATTGAATAAGTACCCTAACAAAAATAGGGGTGTCCTCTGGTTCATTATTCAAATCACATTTTCTATTTTTCTTAACCTTGAGCATATTGTAAAATAAGGGGCAAAAACTAACTTAATGGGGTGGACAGAAAAATTTAACATTTTTAAACAGGTCAGTAGGTAGATATACACTTCTCCAAATTTTTCTAACCCTAGTCAAATAGCACAACTATTTTTCTTTATATTATTGAGCTTTTGGCTAAAACTATAAATAAATCAGAGCTTTAGAGTTTTCTATAGTACCTAGGGGGTTTTATATTTTTCTTAAGTAGGTTACGTTATTTAGAGCCTGACAAAATTGGTTTGACCAAATTTGGATGAACTAAATAGAAGTTATGAATTTTTAAAGTTTCTGTTCAATTTAAAAACAAATTTAATAAGAGTTGCCTGGAAAAACAGTTTACACCGAGGTCCTTGGGTTAAAACTAAATCAACCTTCGCAGTTCTACCCTTGCACCACTATTCCCCTGAGTCGCTGACAGTTCAAAAAGCCCCCTGACCTTTTCTTCCTCTCACCCGCAGTCCTTCCCCCAATGTAAACAGTACCCGCGGGAAAGAAAAGGGTGGCACGGCTTACCGGCGGCGAGATAGGTCCGGCGAAGGGTAGGGTTGGCTCGGGGAGGCTCTGGCGGTCACAGCGAGGTGCGGCTCGATGGCGGGGATGGCCGGAATCGCTCGGTCCACGCGCGCAGGCGGGTGTTCTCGTCGGCGGCGAGTGTACCGGCCAAACCACGGCGATCTGGTTTAATCCAAGGGCACGGTGAGCTTCCTAGGGTGACGTATAGGCTATCTGTGCAGTGAATCGAGAAATGGCTCAGTGGTTTACCCGGTCCACGCACTCCGGCGGGGTTGAGAGCTCCGGCGACCGTGGACTGGCCTCTCCGGCGAAGCAGGCTTCGATTCCTCGCTCGGGGAGCTTCACCGAGGTGTGCTTGCTCGTCTCAGAGGGTTGGATGGGGTTGGGGAAAGCTGGACTGGCTGGTCTACGACGGCAGTGGCTCGGGTGGCCGCGGACACGCCGCGCACGGGCAAACGGCGGTGAACTGGGCTCCGGTGAGGTTTGAGCGTGCGCGGAAGAGTGTAACCGACGCTTGGGAGGGCTTTATAGGCGCGGGCGCGGGACAGGGCGCCGGCTGGCCGTTGGCGCGACGTGGGGCGCGCGCGGGCGTGCTCTGGCAAGCTCAGGGCGCGTCGAACACGTGGAGCTTACAATCTGCCCGTGTTCCACAGCTCACCCAAGTCGCAAACGTGCGAATCTTGGCAAAAATCCGGCGCGAGTCTTTTCCTGGCACCTAGGGCTGTCTCTCATCCATGAGCTGCCATGGCAGATATGGCCTAGGTAGGGAGATCTCTGGTCGCCAAATCGGGTGTGTCACACTGCCCACCTCGCGACAAAAACCATGCCAAGGCATGTCAAACGTCCAAGTCTCGGGCTCAGCTTTTTCCAGTGGGTGCCTTGGGTGGTATGCCACATTTTTGGTATAGGACATAGGTGGATTTGATGCCAGCTTCGAGGTGAACACAACTGATCTTTAGTGTAGGTATAGTTTTTAACTTAGAGAGAAATAGAGAGCTCTAGCTCTCTCTCCACTTGGAGATTTGATTTGGGGTTTCTCCAGGGGTCTTTTTGCAATATTTCCTTCCCCTAATTGCTGGTTATAAGGTTACTTAAGGTTTGGGTAAATGTTACTCATGTTTTGCACACTTGTTCACTCTCTTTTGCCTCTTATCTAGGGTTTTGGGAGATAGGGTTTAAGAGAGGTCTAGGGTTCTTCTCCCCTCTTATCCAAGGTAGTAAGTGTGCAAGGATTAGAGTAATGCTTTTGGTTACTCACACTCCTTGGTTAAAATCTAGCTCTCCAAGGCCCTCATGCTTTTGCTCCTTAAGTTCTTCCACATGTGATCATAGCCTTTAGTATCAAGGTGGGCTCTAACCATGGTAACACCTGGGGTGTTACAGCCCTCCCCCCTTAAAGGAATCTCGTCCCGAGATTTTAGGTAGAGGCCCTTGGAGGGTGCTTGAAGGTGTGTTGGTGTTATTCTTCCTTTACACTCAAGCTTCTCTTATTAACTGCTCTTCGAATGTCATTCTCTTTGCAACTTCAGAAGGAAGCCCTTCTTAAGTTAAATCCACAACTTAGACTATCCTTGTTATCTAAGTTTTTCTTATAATTGAATTCAAAGGGCAGGTGGGGGTGGGGTTTTTGGGGTTACGTACTGACTCCTTTGGGTAGAAAGTCGGGGAAGCGAGAGCGTAGAAAATCCTCAGTCTCCCATGTAGCTTCTTCTACTGAATGGTGACTCCACTGAACCTTATACATTCTGACCGACCTTGCTCGAGTTGATCTTTCCTTTTGATCTAATACCTTGACGGGGTACTCTTGGTAGGATAAGTCTGGTTCTATCTCAAGGTCTGGTTCTGGCAGCACCTCAGTGGGTAGGCGAACACATTTCCGCAGCTGAGATACATGGAACACATTGTGAACTACTGACATGTGAGGTGGCAATTCCAATTAGTAGGCCACGGGTCCACAACTTGCCTTGATCTCATAGGGTCCAAGGTAGCGAGGAGCTAACTTGCCCTTGATCCCGAATCTCTGGACACCCTTGGTGGGTGATACCTTAAGATAAACATGATCTTCCACCTCAAACTGTAGAGGCTTCCGCCTCTTATCATGATAGCTCCTTTGCCTGGCCTGAGCAGCTTCTATGTTCTTGGTAATAACCCTGACCTTTGCCTCTGCCTCAAGTACCAAGTCTGGCCCAAAAATTTCCCTTTCTCCTGCTTGAGACCAATTTAGTGGGGTCCTACACCTTCTCCCATATAAGGCTTCAAAAGGTGCCATCTTCAGACTGGACTGATAGCTGTTATTGTAAGAAAACTCTGCCAAAGAAAGACACTTGTCCCAATCCTTTCCGTAGTGTAGTGCACATGCTCGCAACATGTCTTCCAGAATCTGATTCACCCTTTCTGTTTGGCCATCTGTTTGGGGATGATAGGCTGAGCTTCGTATAACCTAGGTTCCAAGTGATTCTTGCAGCTTCTCCCAAAAGCGTGCCACAAACAGTGCTCCTCTGTCAGATATAATGGTCTTTGGAATACCATGCAATCACACTATTTGATCAACATAAATTTCTGCGTACTTCTCCGTCTTGTGGGTGGTGTGCACTGGCAAGAAATGAGCGGTCTTGGTCAACCTGTCCACGATAACCCAAATAGAATCATGGTGCCTGGAGGTATTGGGTAATCCCACTATGAAGTCCATGCAAATGCCCTCCCATTTCCAAGATGGTATGGGAAGGGGTTGCAAAGGGCCTGCTGCCTTCAAGTGACTAGCCTTTATCCTCTGGCAAGTGTCACACTCGGATATGTACTTGGCAATTTCCCTCTTCATTCTAGTCCACCAATATAAAGATCTGAGATCATGGTACATCTTGTTGCTACCAGGGTGCATGGAGAATTTAGAAAGGTGAGCTTCATCTAGTATCTTCTTTCTGAGCTCAGGGTCCGTGGGAACAACTAATCGGTCTCCAAACCATAAAATTCCCTTGCTGTCCTGACGGAAGCACTTGTATTTCTCTGCCTTTTGCTTGACCATTTCCTTAATCATTTGAACACCCTTATCCTCAATCTGTGCCCTCACTATTTGCTCTTGCAATGTGGGTTCCACCGAGATATAACTCAAGTCACCTGAAGAAACAACTTCTAGGTTCAGCTTGCACAGCTCATCGCACAGGGTGGTAACTCTTGCATCCATGCTCATACAATTGCATTGGGCCTTTCTGCTCAAGGCATCTGCCACAACATTAGCCTTGCCAGGATGGTAGTGCACCTCCAAATCATAGTCCTTGATTAACTCCAACCATCTCCTCTGCCTCATGTTCAGATCTGCCTGGGTGAAGATGTATTTGAGACTCTTGTGATCAGTGTAGATGTTACAGTGAGCTCCCATCAAGTAGTGTCTCCATATCTTAAGAGCATGAACCACAACTGCCAATTCTAGATCATGCGTAGGGTAGTTCTGCTCATGGGGCCTGAGTGCTCGGGAAGCATAAGCAATGACTCGGTTCTCTTGCATCAGGACACATCCCAATCCTGTACCAGAAGCATCACAATAAACTTCAAATGGCTTGGTGTTATCAGGTTGAGCCAGCACTGGGGCTGTTGTCAAATGCTGCCTCAAGGTATGAAAGGCATCTTCACACTTTTGGCTCCAATCATACTTGACTCCCTTTTTCAACAGTTCGGTCATTGGTTTGGCAATTCTGGAGAAATCTGGAATAAATCGTCGATAATACCCTGCCAACCCCAAAAAACTCCGAATCTGCCTCACTGTAGTCGGGGGTTTCCAGTCCATCACCTCCTGCACCTTCTCAGGATCAACTGATATCCCATCCTCAGAAATTGTGTGACCCAAGAATTTAATCTCCTTCAGCCAGAATTTGCACTTAGACAACTTAGCGTACAACTAATGGTCACGCAGTCTCTGAAGTACAGTATGCAAATGTTTGGCGTGCTCGGCTTCATTCTTGGAATAAACCAGAATATCATCAATGAAAACGACCACGAACTTGTCTAATTCCGGCATAAATACTGAGTTCATTAGGTACATAAAATAAGCCGGGGCATTGGTCAGCCCAAAAGACATCACCAAAAACTCATACAGCCCATATCTGGTAGAGAAAGCCGTCTTGGGAATATCGCTGGCACGGATCTTGATTTGATGGTAACCTGAGCGAAGGTCTATCTTGGAGAACACCTTGGCTCCTACCAACTAATCAAACAGAACATCAATACGGGGCAGTGGGTATTTGTTCTTGATAGTCACCGCATTGAGAGGGCGGTAGTCAACACACATCCTCAAACTCTCATCCTTTTTCTTCACAAAAAATGCTGGACATCCCCATGGTGAAGTACTTGGGCGAATAAACCCCTTGTCCAACAATTCTTGCAATTGCTTCTTCAATTCTGCCAATTCCGCGGGAGGCATCCTATAGGGTCTCTTAGAGATAGGAGCAGTCCCGGGTTGCAATTCGATTGCGAACTCAATGCCTCGATCAGGTGGCATCCCTGGTAACTCATCCAGAAACACATCCGGGTAGTCACGGACCACTGGGATCTTTTCCACTGGGGAATCTATCATGACGAAGGCACAAGAACGGGTACAACCCTGGTCAGGCAGATATAGTGTAGTTTCACCACAAGTTGGTGAGTGCACCTCAATGGCCCTAGCTGCAATATCAATCACAGCCTGATGTTTGGTCAACCAGTCAGTTCCCAATATGATATCCACACTTTCCAACCCCAAAATGAGGAGGTTGGTTTTAATTATCAGACTACCAAACTTTATAGGCACATTCTTGTTAATTTGGTAAGTGGCAACCCTGCCTCCTGGTGTTGAAATTGTGATACCTCCATTGGTGTGGTGATAAGGTAATTGGCACTTGGCACTAAATTTGGCACTGATAAAACTATGCGATGCACCAAAATCAAATAGAATAATAGCAGGATAATTCAAAACTGTAAAGATACCAGTCATGATGGGTGCTCCCTCTGGAATATCAGTCATGGTGGTGAAGTTCAGCCTGCCCTGCCTCACTTGCACCTTCTGTCTCTTGCCTTGATTCTGATTAACATTCTGCCCCTGCCTCTGCTGGTTCCTGGGGCAATTCTTGGCATAGTGTCCGGTGTTGCCACATGTGAAGCACCTGTTGTCATTTGCCTGGCGGTACTGCTGCTGCTGCTGATTGTTCCTCTGAGCTGGAAACTGGGTGCGGGTGGGTGTCTTCTGCTGCTGCTGTGGTCGGATCACCCATCTTCCTTGCTGCTGCTGGGGTCCCCTGTTCTGAGTGTCGGACACAATCCTGAAGCGCTGTGGTTGAGCTGAAGGTCCTGCCACAGGGGTCTTCCTCTTCTTCTCCGCCTGTCGAGCTGAAATGCAGTCCTCCTGGGAGATAGCCATGTTGACCAACTCATTGTAACTGTTGGCCCTGACGGTGTTGAGACGGTCGCGGAGCTTAGTGCTGAGCCCCCTCCTGAACCTGTCTCTCTTCTTCTCATCCGTATCTGCGTGATACCCATCATACTGGCACAAGTCATTAAAAGCCTGGGCATACTGCAACACTGTCCTGTTGCCCTGAGTGAGTGCCAAAAACTCATTGAGCTTCCGGTCCATAATCCCGGCTGGTATGTGGTGTCCCCTGAAAGCTGCCTTGAACTCCCTCCATTCCACCTCTCGATCCTCTGGCTGCATGGCAAGAAAATGGTCCCACCAAGTCCTTGCGAGTCCGCGAAGCTGCTGGGTGGCGAACCTGACTTTAGTGACCTCTGAACAAGCTCCATGGAGTAGCGGAAATTTGGATTCCACCACTCGCAACCACACATCTGCATCCAGTGGATCCTCCGCCCTAGTGAACAATGGAGGCTGAGTACTGAGGAACTCCTGGTAGGTAGCTGCCGCGGGGTGACGCTGATGGTCTCCACCACCATAATGCTGAGGTGGTGGCTGACGCTGAGCCAGCTGCCTCAAGATCTCGTTCTGCTGAGCCATCAGCTCCTGTAGAGTGGGAGGCGGTGGCGGCGGTGGAGGAACGCGCTCATTCTGGCCACGACGCTGCCTCCCGGCCATCTGAAAAACCACGTATATACTTAACACCATATCTTCCAAGTTCAAACTTTAATCGCGGTGAAAAGAGTCAAAAGCAAAATGATAGACTCCAATTTCAACAAAAGGATTTAAACAGGCATAAAATTTTCCTTCCGAATTTAAAATTGATAACAACATCCATCAAACATGCATCCAAGAGAGTTATCATGGTTACATCATTTGTCCCAGAAAGACTCAACTCTATCTAGCCTAGTACCCCAAGGGTGCAAAAGCTAAGCTAGCTGCGAGGAGTCCTACCATCACCAACGTCTAACTCTATCCTGGACATCTAGTGAGCGAACGAGGCAACACTCGACTCAGGGGAAGGTGGTCTCCCTGAGCCAGCAGTGTCCACACTAGAGGCAGGCTCCTCTCCTCCCTCGATGTCGACGTCCATGTTGGCCTCCATGTCCTGGATCTCCTGATGATGCATATCCAGGTGCTCATTAGCTTCGGCAAGCTGCTGCTGGGTGTTAATGAGCTGGTCCTCGAGAACCTCGATGGTGTTCTCCCGGGTACCCACCAATTCCTCCAACTCTTGGATATCAGTGGATAGCTGCTCCACCTGCAAGTCCTTCTCCACCATTTTAGTAGACAAATCAACCACGAGCTTCTCTCTGTTATCCAGGGTGATCTTTGTGGCCTCCAACAGTGCCATCAGATGGGACATCGCCTCACCGCGCATCACTTGCAGACGGTACAGAGCATTCATGCACCGTACGGTCAAGTGCGTAGTCTGTCCTGGGTAGATGACCCAGATATCCTTGGCATGCTCCACCCGATCTTTCCACATTGGGTCGTCCTCCCTTTCGGCGGGGAACAAGCCAATGGGATGGGTAGCCAGCTCCAGGGGATGGAATCCGCAGAAAGTGGTCAACCCATGCAGAGCGATTGCCTCGATCGTGTCCTCAGCTCGGTATCCAAAAGACTCGGAGTCCAAGGAGCGCCAGCCTAGCTGCAGGGGATCAGGCTCCAAGGTCATCCTCACCCTACAGCGAGGTACTCGGTGCTTCTCGAACTGCTGCACCGCGTACTGAGGGGGTGTTGTGTATCCGGCCCCCTGAAGTACCTCCCACAAAATACGGGGAAAACCCTCTCGTGCAAGCCCGTCAGTGTGAGACAGTGCATTCCCGTCGTCTGAGGATCCGTGGGAAGTCATCTGTGTATGGTTAAGCGTAAGTAAAAAGAAAAAGAATTATAAAAAGAACAAGGAAAATAAAACTCTGCCTTTCTCTAGTTAAAAAAACATACTGGGGACCTAGTTGGTTATCATTTTGGAATTAGATCCTCACTTAATTTTTCATTTGTTTAATTTTAAGAATGCATGCATGCTCGTCCTGAACGACCTCACAACAAGATAAAAGGAATAGGGAAGAACTCCCATCCTGTAAATGTGGCCTGTAGGGCCTAATCACTTAGCCACCTAGCTACCCCTTCTATCATCCTAAGGCTTCACGTCCTAGGTCTATCTTGCTCGTCCTACTATCTATCCAACACTGTTTCTACCAAGTTTTATTTTGGCAAATATGGTGGTATTCACATTTTATTGATTCCTCTGTGGTGGTACAAGCTCCGATACCAGCTGTGGCGGAACTGCCTGAATTATTCCAACTTAAGTGCCTAAGCCCCGCCTCAGAGGCTGGGCCACAATTAAATGGGAATAACCCGTCAATCCCTCGGATCTAGTCCGACACGGCCACTGACAGGATCAAGTACCACAATCTCACTCGATGGTGAGTCACAGAGCAAATACAATAAAACATAAAACCATACATGAAGGAGTATTAAATTATTACATCATCATAGGGGTTCTGCAAAAGTAGTCATCATTGTTCGACGTGCAATGGAATAAAACTAACGGTAATTAAACGGAGGGATGGGGAAGCCTGTCCCATCACTCCTCATGCTCCTCCTCAGCCGAGGCAGGGTCCCACTCGACAGTCCAACCCGGTGGCAAGATGGACGGCCAAGTCACTCCAGCAACCATTTCCTCCAGAGAACCTGTAAAATTTATGCCACAAGCAAGGCTGAGTATACTAATACTCAGCTAGACTTACCCGGTGTGAGGAGTCTACTCCTCTACATCTAGACATGCAGCTGTTTGGCTGTGGGGTTTGGTTGCCAAAAGCACTAGCTGAGTTTCTAAGTCAAGTTTTAACTTTGTCAAGTTAAGTGTGACTCTCTTAAGGCTAAAAGTGTACTATCTACTCATACATAGTAGCAAACATTATTAGCAATCAACATCTTATATCAACTCATCATATTTCCACTTGTTACTCAATGCAGTACAATGGATCAAGCAGTCTCATTAGCTGCGAGAAGCAGACGATTCGAATCGAGTTTTTTTATCCTTGCAAGGTAAACCTAAACACACGACATGCAGGGGCACTCCGTCCCCACACACGTCAACCGTCCCCATCGATTCCCTGTCAACAGATCAGGGCTCACCGCCTTGGCGTACAATGCCTCACTGACCCCGACTGCCGTCGTGCAGTGACCGCACTTATACCCACCCTAACCGGAATGGGAGACCTCGTCTCAGGTCGCGTGAGGGGATATGTCTGCGGGCAGGTTCACTCAGGTACTAGGCTTACCGATTTACCATATTTCTCGGTATGTGTTTAGTACGTTCAAACGCTTGACACAGGTATCCGCACGTTAATCCTTATTCCATTTTACCATCTCGTAGACAACCAATCCCCATGGATTGTTGTCTACCACTAGTATCATAATAGTATGAAGGTGGTACAACCAAATCCTGATCTCGCGCGAGTGCTAGAAAAATCACTCGTCTTCTACCGAGATCCTAATTAATTAAAGCAACTACTCGACCTATCATACTAGTATTCATCTCAAAAGGATTCCTGAGATCATGCAACTAGGGTTGCAAACAATTCCTACACCTAAGTGCACAATCAATCCTACAATCATTAAGTGCAGTAAAATAGCATATATAATGGTTATGCATAAACCAGGGCTTGCCTCCAATCCTACAATCATTAAGTGCAGTGGCAGGCAGGTCCTCTGGTGCAGACTCTGGTGCTGGATCCGGGGCTACCTCCTGAGCAGCTCCTTGCTCCGGCATGAGGACGTACTCTCCGTCAGCAAGGTTACAGTCTATCGAATGCAATGAACATGTATGTCATGATTATGCAGGATTAAATAACATTATGCTAAAAAGAAAACTAAGTTAAGGAGTAACTTAGGGTTTCTTAGCCATGCGGGGCTTCTAGTGGGTTAGGCTTATTACTTTTTAGGCTTAGGTTTTCATTGGGGATAACATAGTGGATTTGTATTGTCTTTATATATTTCAGTGGACAAATTACAAGGGTTTTAGGATGACATTAATTACCAATATCCTTTTCCTTTCTTTAATTTCTACTTATGGTTTCTAGTGAGGTTTGAACTACGACAGTGGTTTAATATTTTCCAAAAATTCTGTAAAAATTACAGTGGGTTGCCATTTGCTATTCTAGCCTGTTTTAAGAATTTTAGGCTCCACAAATAAAGGCTAAGCTTAAGACAAAAAGAATAAAAATTGGGTAAATGGGCCACTTTGTACTACAACTCTTAATTAGAGGTGGGGTCTGTCCTAAGGGTTAATTTTGTTGGCATCTAACAGTAATAATAGGCTTCTGTGCCAAAAACCACAGAAGGTTAAGGGGTGGTTATTTAATTATGATTTTTCTAAAGTTTAATGTCAAAAAGGCACTTTCTACTACATTGGTATTTGAAAAATGTCAAACAGCAGATTTCATATTTTTCCTAAGTTCTTAATAACAAAACATTAACTATCCCAAGGGTGGGGGTGTTTTCACCTTGGGGTTATTTTTGTAGGGTTTTTCTAAGTTTTCCTTGTTTTATTCAAATAAAAGGTATCCCACTCATTTTACACTAAACCAGGGCAGGATAGATTTTTCCAGTGAACTATATTGAATAAGTACCCTAACAAAAATAGGGGTGCCCTCTGGTCATTATTCAAATCACATTTTCTATTTTTCTTAACCTTGAGCATATTGTAAAATAAGGGGCAAAAACTAACTTAATGGGGTGGACAGAAAGGTTTAACATTTTTAAACAGGTCAGTAGGTAGATATACACTTCTCCAAATTTTTCTAACCCTAGTCAAATAGCACAACTATTTTTCTTTCTATTATTGAGCTTTTGGCTAAAACTATAAATAAATCAGGCTTTAAAGTTTTCTATAGTACCTAGGGGGTTTTATATTTTTCTTAAGTAGGCTACGTTATTTAGAGCCTGACAAAATTGGTTTGACCAAATTTGGATGAACTAAATAGAAGTTATAAATTTTTAAAGTTTCTGTTCAATTTAAAAACAGATTTAATAAGAGTTTCCTGGAAAAACAGTTTACACCGAGGTCCTTGGGTTAAAACTAAATCAACCTTCGCAGTTCTACCCTTGCGCCACTATTCCCCTGAGTCGCTGGCAGTTCAAAAAGCCCCCTGACCTTTTCTTCCTCTCACCCGCAGTCCTTCCCCCAATGTAAACAGAACCCGCGGGAAAGAAAAGGGTGGCGCGGCTTACCGGCGGCGAGATAGGTCTGGCGAAGGGCACTGTTGGCTCGGGGAGGCTCTGGCGGTCACAGCGAGGTGCGGCTCGACGGCGGGGATGGCCGGAATCGCTCGGTCCACGCGCGCAGGCGGGTGTTCTCGTCGGCGGCGAGTGTACCGGCCAAACCACGGCGATCTGGTTTAATCCAAGGGCACGGTGAGCTTCCTGGGGTGACGTATAGGCTATCTGTGCAGTGAATCGAGAAATGGCTCAGTGGTTTACCCGGTCCACGCACTCCGGCAGGGTTGAGAGCTCCGGCGACCGTGGACTGGCCTCTCCGGCGAAGCAGGCTTCGATTCCTCGCTCGGGGAGCTTCACCGAGGTGTGCTTGCTCGTCTCAGAGGGTTGGATGGGGCTGGGGAAAGCTGGACTGGCCGGTCTAAGGCGGCAGTGGCTCGGGTGGCCGCGGACACGCCGCGCACGGGCAAACGGCGGTGAACTGGGCTCCGGTGAGGCTTGAGCGTGCGCGGAAGAGTGTAACCGACGCTTGGGAGGGCTTTATAGGCGCGGGCGCAGGACAGGGCGCCGGCTGACCGTTGGCGCGACGCGGGGCGCACGCGGGCGTGCTCTGGCAAGCTCAGGGCGCGTCGAACACGTGGAGCTTACAATCTGCCCGTGTTCCACAGCTCACCCAAGTCGCAAACGTGCGAATCTTGGCAAAAATCCGGCGCGAGTCTTTTCCTGGCACCTAGGGCTATCTCTCATCCATGAGCTGCCATGGCAGATATGGCCTAGGTAGGGAGATCTCTGGTCGCCAAATCGGGTGTGTCACACTGCCCACCTCGTGACAAAAACCATGCCAAGGCATGTCAAACGTCCAAGTCTCGGGCTTAGCTTTTTCCAGTGGGTGCCTTGGGTGGTATGCCACATTTTTGGTATAGGACATAGGTGGATTTGATGCTAGCTTCGAGGTGAACACAACTGATCTTTAGTGTAGGTATAGTTTTTAACTTAGAGAGAAATAGAGAGCTCTAGCTCTCTCTCCACTTGGAGATTTGATTTGGGGTTTCTCCAGGGGTCTTTTTGCAATATTTCCTTCCCCTAATTGCTGGTTATAAGGTTACTTAAGGTGTGGGTAAATGTTACTCATGTTTTGCACACTTGTTCACTCTCTTTTCCCTCTTATCTAGGGTTTTGGGAGATAGGGTTTAAGAGAGGTCTAGGGTTCTTCTCCCCTCTTATCCAAGGTAGTAAGTGTGCAAGGATTAGAGTAATGCTTTTGGTTACTCACACTACTTGGTTAAAATCTAGCTCTCTAAGGCCCTCATGCTTTTGCTCCTTAAGTTCTTCCACATGTGATCATAGCCTTTAGTATCAAGGTGGGCTCTAACCATGGTAACACCTGGGGTGTTACAGCCCACTTTGCGATTCTACCCGAGGCCTCTCGACACTGGATGATCTCCCCCAGGGGGATGGATGACACCACAGTTACCGGATGAGACTCGAAGTAGTGTCGCAGCTTCCGCCGCGTCAGGATCACCGTGTACAGCAGCTTCTGAACTTGTGGGTAGCGGATCTTGGTTTCGGATAGTACCTCGCTGACGAAGTAGACTGGCCTCTGAACGGGCAATGCATGCCCCTCTTCTTGCCTCTCGACCACAATCGCGGTGCTAACCACCTGAGTGGTCACGGCGACGTAGATCAAGAGGGCTTCTCCGGCAGCTGGGGGCACCAAGATAGGCGCATTCGTGAGGAGCGCCTTCAGGTTCCCGAGGGCTTCCTCGGCCTCAGGGGTCCAAGTGAAGCACTCGGCCTTCCTTAAGAGGCGGTACAGAGGCAGACCTCTTTCGCCGAGGCGTGAGATGAAGCGGCTCAGAGCCGCGAGACATCCCATGACCCTCTGTACGCCCTTCAAGTCCTTGATGGGCCCAATGCTGGTGATGGCTGCGATCTTCTCCGGGTTGGCTTCGATGCCCTGCTCGGAGACGATGAACCCCAAGAGCATGCCTCGGGGTACCCCGAAGACACACTTTTCGGGATTGAGCTTCACGCCTTTCGCCTTGAGACATTGGAATGTCACTTCAAGGTCGGAAAGGAGGTCGGAGGCTTTCCTCGTCTTGACTACGATGTCATCGACGTAGGCCTCGACCGTCCGGCCAATGTGTTCGCCGAACACATGGTTCATGCACCGCTGGTATGTCGCGCCCGCATTCCTCAAGCCGAACGGCATGGTGACATAGCAGTACATGCCGAAGGGTGTGATGAAAGAAGTCGCGAGCTGGTCAGACTCTTTCATCCTGATTTGGTGATACTCGGAGTAGGCATCGAGGAAAGACAGGGTTTCGCACCCAGCAGTGGAATCCACGATTTGATCGATGCGAGGCAGAGGGTAGGGAACCTTCGGACATGCTTTGTTTAGACCAGTGTAGTGTACACACATCCGCCACTTCCCTCCTTTCTTTCTCACAAGCACAGGGTTGGCAAGCCACTCGGGATGGAATACCTCTTTGATGAACCCTGCCGCCATTAGCTTGTGGATCTCCTCGCCTATGGCCCTGCGCTTTTCTTCGTCGAATCGGCGCAGAGGCTGCTTGATGGGTCGGGCTCTGGCTCGGATGTCCAGCGAGTGCTCGGCGACATCCCTCGGTATGCCGGGCATGTCCGAGGGACTCCACGCGAAGATGTCGGCATTCGTGCGGAGAAAGTCGACGAGCACTGCTTCCTATTTGGGATCGAGCTCGGAGCCGATCCGAATCTGCTTGGAGGCGTCGCTGCTGGGGTCGAGGGGGACGGACTTAACCGTCTCCGCTGGCTCGAAGTTGCCGGCGTTACGCTTCACGTCTGGCACCTCCTTAGAGAGGCTCTCCAGGTCGGCGATGAGGGCCTCGGACTCGGCGAGGGCCTCGGCGTACTCCACGCACTCCACGTCGCATTCGAACACATGTTTGTACGTGGGGCCGACAGTGATGACCCTGTTGGGGCCCGACATCTTGAGCTTGAGGTAGGCGTAGTTGGGGACAGCCATGAACTTCGCGTAGCATGGCCTTCCCAGTACCGCGTGGTAGGTTCCTCGGAACCCGACCACCTCAAACGTCAGGGTCTCCCTTCGGAAGTTGGAGGGTGTTCCGAAGCAGACGGGAAGGTCGAGTTGTCCGAGGGGCTGGACGCGCTTCCTGGGGATGATCCCATGGAAAGGCGCAGCGCCTACCCAAACCGAGGACAGATCGACACGCAGGAGCCCGAGGGTCTTGGCGTAGATGATGTTGAGCCTGCTGCCTCCGTCCATGAGGACCTTGGTAAGCCTGACGTCGCCGATGACGGGGTCGACAACGAGCTGGTATTTCCCCGGGCTCGGCACGTGGTCGGGGTGGTCGGCTTGGTCGAAGGTGATGGGCTTGTCGGACCAGTCTAGGTAGACTGGCGCCGCCACCTTCACCGAACAGACCTCCCGACGCTCTTGCTTGCGGTGCCGAGCCGAGGCGTTCGCCGCTTGCCCACCGTAGATCATGAAGCAGTCGCGGACCTCGGGGAACTCTCCTGCCTGGTGATCTTCCTTCTTGTCGTCGTCGCGAGCCCTGCCACCCTCCGCGGGTGGCCCGGCCCTGTGGAAGTGACGCCGAAGCATGGCGCACTCCTCAAGGGTGTGCTTGACGGGCCCCTGGTGATAGGGGCACGGCTCCTTGAGTATCTTGTCGAAGAGGTTGGCACCTCCGGGGGGTTTCTGAGGGTTCTTGTACTCGGCGGCGGCGACAAGGTCCGCGTCGGCGGCGTCGTGTTTCACTTGCGACTTCTTCTTGCCCTTCTTCTTGGCGCCGCGCTGAGTCGACGCCTCGGGGGCATCTTCCGGTGGGCGGCCCTGGGGCTGCTTGTCCGTCCGGAAGATAGCCTCGACCGCCTCCTGGCCAGAGGCGAACTTGGTGGCGATGTCCATCAGCTCGCTCGCCCTGGTGGGGGTCTTGCGACCCAGCTTGCTCACCAGGTCGCGGCAGGTGGTGCTGGCGAGGAACGCGCCGATGACATCCAAGTCGGTGATGTTGGGCAGCTCGGTGCGCTGCTTCGAGAATTGTCGGATGTAGTCCCGGAGAGACTCTCCTAGCTGCTGTCGGCAGCTTCGGAGGTCCTAGGAATTCCCAGGGCGCACGTACGTGCCCTGGAAATTGTCGGCGAAGGCTTGGACCAGGTCGTCCCAGTTGGAGATCTGCCCCGGAGGCAGGTGCTCCAACCAGGCGCAAGCAGTGTCGGAGAGGAACAGGGGGAGGTTGAGGATGATGAGGTTGTCATCGTCCGTTCCACCCAGTTGGCAGGCCAGCCGGTAGTCCACGAGCCACAGCTCCGGTCTCGTCTCCCCCGAGTACTTTGTGATGGTAGTCGGGGGTCGGAACCGGGTCGAGAACGGTGCCCGTCGTATGGCCCGGCTGAAGGCCTGCGGACCGGGTGGTTCGGGCGAAGGACTCCGATCCTCCCCGCTGTCGTAGCGTCCTCCATGCCTAGGGTGGCAGCCTCGGCACACCCTCTCGTCGAGGTGGGCCCGACGGTCACGGTGATGGTGCTCGTTGCCGAGGCGTCCCGGGGCCGCAGGCGCTGCGTTGCGCGTGCGCCAGGTGCAGACCGAGGCTTCCCGCATGAATCGGGAAGTCGCTGCGCGATGTTCCGAGGGGTGCCCCTGCCTTCGGGAGGTGGAGCTTTCGGCCCGCCGGACCGCGGCGCCTTCCAGGAGATTCTTGAGCTCTCCCTGGATTCGCCGCCCCTCGGTGGTTGATGGCTCTGGCATCGCACGGAGGAGCATTGCTGCTGCAGCCAGGTTCTGGCCGACCCCACTGGAAGCGGGTGGCGGCCTCATCCTGACATCGTCGGCGATGCGGTGCTGGAAGCCCTGGGGTAGATGACGCATTTCTCCAGCCGGAGGTTGGCCCGCCCATTCCTGCCCGACGTCCCAGCGGATCGGCTCAAGCGCTCCTGCTCCCTCGTCGAGCCTGGCCTGCACCCCGCGGATTTGCTCGAGCTGTGGGTCATGGCCCCCCGCCTGAACGGGGACCACAGCTAGCTCCCGTGGGATGTCAACGCGAGGCACCGGCCTAGGGAGATCACCGTCCTCTGGCATGCCGAGATGGTTGCCTTCGGAGGGACCCCCTAGATCGACGTGGAAACATTCGCGGCTTGGGCCGCAGTCCTCGTCGCCGAGGCTGTGGCTACCGTCAGAACAGTCAAAAAGGCAGTAGTCGCATGCGGTCATGAAGTCCCGCATGGCACTGGGGTTGCCAAGTCTAGAGAAATCCCAACAGAAGTCGGGCACGTCGTCTTCCTCGGACCCAGAGGGCCCGTAGGTCGAGACGTCCATCAGCCGGTCCCAAGGTGACCGCATACGAAACCCCAGAGGGTTTGGACTCGCCTCTATGAGAGCGCCCGCCAAAGCGAAGTCGCTTGGCGGGTCGAGGCTGAATCCAGGGGGCATGAGATGGGAATCGGTCGGTACCTCTTGGTCGACGGGCGGTGATGAAGTCATGTCGGGGACTGACCGCACCATCGTCTCAGGTACAAGGGTGACGTCCAGCAAGCCTTTCGCGAGCATGCTGGCGTCGTCCGTTTGCTCGGAATCGGCGCATTGCGGGGAGACGGCGCTCGTCCTCGTCTCAAACGCGAGGTCGATGCCCGACGCGCCCCCCGTTGGGGCGCTGGCGCCGTTGACTCGCTCGACAGCCGACGAGGCGCTGCCTCCTGCTTGGCCTTGGTTGCCCCGCCTCCCCCTCCGTCGGCGGGAGAGAGGACAGGGTGAGCTCGAATGTTGTTCTTCCACCACGCGGGGAAGACGTCATCGATTCCGTCGCCGGCGGGCAGGCTGTCGGCCGCCATTGTCGCTGTCGCACGGCGGTGGAAGGAGTATCATGTCGTAGCTGCCGTCGAGGGACATGAACTCAAGGCTCCCGAAACGGAGCACCGTCCCGGGCCGGAGAGGTTGCTGGAGACTGCTCATCTGGAGCTTGACGGGAAGCTGTTCGTCAACACGCAGCAGGCCCCTACCTGGCGCGCCAACTGTCGGCGTTTCGAGACCGAGGGGTCCCTGGGCCGACGAGTGAATGTCGCCGCGTGCCCCAGCCCAGATGGGTCGGCGCGAGGCCGAGCGCGAAGGGGGGAAGTGAGGTGGCCGGAGATGGGCGTGAGAGAGGTGGAAATCCCGCGGCCTTCGTGTTCGTCCCGCGCCCAGGTCGGGTGCGCTTGCAGTAGGGGGTTACAAGCGTCCACACGGGAGAGGGAGCGAGCGGCCTCACGTGAGCGCCTGTCTCGTCCTCGTCCCCGCGTGGCCAACCCTCTGTAAGCGGGCCCTGGTCCTTCCTTTTATAGGCGTAAGGAGAGGATCCAGGTGTACAATGGGGGGTGTAGCGGAGTGCTACGTGTCTAGCGGAGGAGAGCTAGCGCCCTAAGTACACGCCGTCGTGGCAGCCGGAGAGGTTTTGGCACCTGGTTCGTGTGATGTCGTGGCTGTCGGAGGAGCGCTGGAGCCTGGCGGAAGTACAGCTGTCGAAGCTGTCGAGTCCTTGTTGACGTCCTCGTGCTTCCGTAAGGGGGCGGAGAGCTGCCGTCGTCAGGGAGCATGCGAGGCGCCATCATCGCCTATCTGGCGGAGCGAGCCAGATGAGACGCCGGTCTTGTCCCCCGTAGCCCGAGTCAGCTCGGGGTAGGGTAATGATGGCGCCTCCAGTTGACGTGGCCGGCCCGCGCCCTAGGTTGGGCGATGTGGAGGCTCCTCCGAGGTCGAGGTCGAGTCTGTCTTCCGTGGTCGGGGTCGAGTCCGAGCCCCTGGGTCGGGCGAGGCGGAGACCGTCGTCTAAGGCCAGGGCTGAGTTCGAGCCCTGGGGTCGGGCGAAGCGGAGTTCGTCGTCTTCTGGGGCTGAGCCCAAGTCCGAGCCCTGGGTCGGGCGGAGCGGAGTTCGCCGTCTTCCGGGGCTTAGCCCGAGTCCGAGTCCTGGGTCAGGCGGAGCGGAGTTCGCCGTCTTCCGGGGCTGAGCCCAAGTCCGAGCCCTGGGTCGGGCGGAGCGGAGCTTCCTATGGTGCCTACGGCCGGGCCTGACTGCCTGTCAGCCTCACTCTGTCAAGTGGCACCGCAGTCGGAGCGGCGCAGGCGGCGCTGTCTTTCTGTCAGGCCGGTCAGTGGAGTGGCGAAGTGACGGTGGTCACTTCGGCTCTGTCGACTGAAGGGCGCGCGTCAGGATAAAGGTGTCAGGCCACCTTTGCATTAAATGCTCCTGCAATTTGGTCGGTCGGCGCAGCGATTTGGTCAGGGTTGCTTCTTGGCGAAGACAGGGCCTCGGGCGAGCCGGAAGTATGTTCGCCGCTAGAGGGGGGACTCGGGCGAAACGGAGATCCTCCAGGGTCGGCTGCCCTTGCCCGAGGCTAGGCTCGGGCGAGGCGTGATCGAGTCCCTCGGACGGACCGATCCCTGACTTAAACGCACCCATCAGGCCTTTGCAGCTTTGTGCTGATGGGGGTTACTAGCTGAGAATTAGGAGCCTTGAGGGTACCCCTAATTATGGTCCCCGACAATATTGTAAGGGCGAGAGGCTCCAAGTTGTGGAGATTCCTCGCAAGCAGGATATAGTAAAAAGCAAAACACCATGGTATTCAAGTGGGTCTTTGGACCGCTTGAGAGGGGTTGATTGCAACCCTCGTCCGTTGGGACGCCACAACGTGGAGTAGGCAAGTGTTGAACTTGGCCAAACCACGGGATAAACCAATGTGTCTATCTGTGATTGATCTTCTTGTGGTTATCGTGTCTTGCTAGAACTCCTCTCTAGCCACTTGGCTTTATTGTGCTAACTCCTAATCAAGTTTTGTGGCATTAAATTTAAAGTTTTACAGGATCACCTATTCACCCCCCCTCTAGGTGCTCTCATAGACTCCTCGTTCTTTTCTTCAGTTGCTTTGAATGCAACGAGTTGCACCTCGGGTGTGGAGGTGGCGCCTTGCTCCAAGTTGACAATATGTTGGAGTCTTTGATCATTAGTTCAAAGCTAACAAACTTGCCAATCACTTCCTCGGGAGACATCTGCTTATATCTAGGATCCTCATGAATTAATTGAACTTGAGTAGGATTACGAAAAACGAGGGATCTTAGAATAACCTTGACCATTTAATGGTCATCCCACTTGGTGCTCCCGAGGTTGCGCACTTGGTTGACCATCGTCTTGAGCCGGTCATACATTTCTTGTGGCTCCTTCCCTTTGTTGAGGACGAATCGGCCGAGTTCTCCCTCGATCGTCTCGCGCTTGATGATCTTGGTCATCTCGTCCCCTTCGTGCGTCGTCTTGAGGACATCCCAAATTTCTTTGGCATTTTTTAACCCTTACACCTTATTATATTCCTCTCGACACAATGAGGTGAGTAGTATAGAAGTTGTTTGGGAATTAAAATGTCTAATTTGGGTGGCCTCGTCCGAGTCGTAGTCCTCGTCGCCCACCTGTGGTGTGTGTGCTCCAAACTCAACAATATCCCATATACTTTCGTGCAGTGAGGTTAGATGGTGCCTCATTTTATCACTCCACATTCAATAATCTTCAGCATCAAAATATGGTGGTTTTCCTAGGGGTACCAAAAGTAAAGGAGCGCGCTTTGGAATGCGAGGATAGCGAAGAGGCATCTTACTATACTTCTTACGCTCGTGGCGCTTAGAAGTTGTAGACTCGGTGCCGGATGTGGAAGGTGATGAAGAGTCGGTCTCGTAGTAGACCACCTTCTTCATTTTCTTTTTCTTCTTGTCACCCTTCCTATGTGACTTGATGGAGGAAGATGATTCCTCCTTGTATTTGTCGCCGGACTCCCTTGACAGAGTCCTTCCCGATCCTATGGCCTTATCGCCCGTGACAATCTCCCTCTTGGCGTGATCTCTAGACATCACTTCGAGTTTGTTAGACTCTTAATGAAGCACTGGCTCTGATACCAATTGAAAGTCACCTAGAGGGGGGTGAATAGGCGAAACCTGAAATTTATAAACTTTAAATACACACTAAGGCTGGGTTTAGCGTTAGAATTAAATCAGAGTTCGAAAGATGTTTCTCCTTGCTTAGAGTTGCTCAATCAATGTGGATAATGATTGGGAGCAAACTCAAATCAATGTGAGCAAGGGAACTTTTAGAGAGAGGAATGAGGGGAAACAAATCAAGTGAAATATTAATGCAAGTGAACACAGTGATTTGTTTTACCGAGGTTCGGTTCCAAAGAACCTAGTCCCCGTTGAGGAGACCACAAAGGCTGGGTATATTCCAACCCTTTCCCTCTCTCAATCGGTCACACATACCGGTCAAGGCTTCTCCTTAATCACTTGGGTCACTAAGACCCCACAAGGATCACCACACACTTAGGTGTCTCTTGCTAGCTTTACAAAGCACTTATGAAAATAAGAATAGAGAAGGAGAAATCAATCCAAGCAACAAGAGCAACAAAAGAACACAAAAACACCCTCTCAAGTCACTAAGCAATTGAGTTGATTTGGAGGCTTGGAGAGGATTTGATCTATTGAATGTGTCTTGGAGTGTAGTCTTTTGCTCTTGTATTGAATGTTGAGTTCAGAAAACTTGGATGCCATTGAAGGAGGTGGTTGGGGGGTATTTATAGCCTCCAACCACTTCCTAGCCGTTGGCTATTTTTGCTGTCGATGGGCACACCGGACAGTTCGGTGGTGCACCGGACATGTACTGTTCACTGTCCGGTCCACGCCACATCAGCACACCCATTGGGGTTTGGAGGAGTTGATCGTTGGAAGCCTTTGTCCTGAAGTTGCACCGGACAGTCCGGTGCCATCCGGTGTGCTCTGACTTCTGTCGCGCACTGTTCACAACTGTTCACTTTTGGTAGACGACCATTGGCGTAGGTTACCGTTGCTCCGTTGGCTCACCGGACATGTTCGGTGCACACCGGACAGTCCAGTGAATTATAGTGGAGTGCGCCGTGAAGAAACCCGAGGGTGGCGTGTTCGTTTGGTGCTCTGTCTGGTGCACCGGACATTGTCCGGTGCGCCACTTGCAGCACACTCTCAAGTCCTTTGCTCCAAATTTATTTAAGTCCCCAACTGAATTTCTTTCTTGGTTTGTGTTGAACCTTATGCACCTGATATACAAGACATCTAGGCAAACTAATTAGTCCATGTGGTTTGTGATGGACGTCAACCACCAAAATAGATTATAGGAAATGATTAAACCCATTTCCCTTTCAAAACACCAGGGGGTTATGTGCAACATCGCCAATGCAAACGCGGGTCTTCCACACGGTGCGCGCTTTTGCCATCCGTGGGTCGACTCAGGCCGGATTCAGCCCAGCCCTGTTCACCATTTCTTCTTTTTTTCTTGATAGCTTGTGAAATCCATCAAAAATAGTATACAATAGAAAAAAATCATGGAACCAATTTTATTAGACTACTAAAATCAAGTAATATGTAATAAAAAAATTCTAAGATTTTTATTTCAAACCCGAAATTATATAGCATTTAAAGGTTCTTAAGTAAGGCCTTTTAGAATTTTATAAATAGTTTAATAATCCCAAAAATCATAAAACTTTTTGGGTAGACTTACAATGTGGGTTATAGACTTTGAGTTAAGTTTGAATTTGTTTGGACACTGTTTGACCAGAAAATCAGTAAATAGTCCAATGGATTAACAATTTTAATACCAAGTGAATTAGAGGTAGTTTTGTAAATAAATATTAAACTTAGTAAAATTACATTCACTTGTTAACCTAAGAAGGTTAGTAAGTTAATCATAAAAGGGTATTGAAAGGGAAATGTGCCCTTGGGCCATTTCTTAGTGTTTTGGTGATTATGTGTCCAACACATCACTTTGAACTAACATACGAGTGTGAGTATTATCTCAGAGTCAAAGAGGAGCAAATTGAGAGTGGTAAAGAGCAAAATGAAAACTCTACAATAGTGGATAAACAAAGGTAAATTGTTTTTGATACTAACCTTGTTCTACTAAGTGCTAGGAGCCTTCTCAAAGTGAGAGAAATTAAATTGGAGAAGTTTGGCTAAGGCTAGCCAAACTTGCACCAGCCTATGGTGCACCGGACAGTGTCCAGTGCCCAGGCTTGCGCCCTAGCAAACTGACCACTCTCGGGAAAAAACAGTGGGTGCCGCGCCTCGCCAACAGTCGGCCACGCGATAAGTGGACGACACGTGTGCCCCGCCAACGGTCACCCGGCAGCACCGAGCTGTCAGTGTGCCGTGGGACCAGAGGCTGGCAATGGTCGGCTTCGCCAAAGAAAGAAGGAGATTGGCAGATCGCGCACTGTTCACTGTCCGGTGCGCCAATGGACAGAAGGCAATCAAAGCCTACCAAATGGAGCTCCAATGGCTCCTAGCTCCCTTGGGGCTATAAAAGGGACCCCTAAGCGCATGGAGCAAAATACCAAGTAGTCATTGAACATCCTGCAATGTCGAGACATCGAATTCACGCCTTTGCTTTAGTAGATAGCGATCTGGGCACTTGTTTTGAGTTGTAACATTGTTGTGTTGTCTTTGTTCTCTTCTCTCTTGACTTGTGTGCATGAGTTGCTACATGTTTGTCTCATATGTTTGATTCTACTTCCCCCTTACTCTTGTGGTTTACATGAGATCAATTGTGTAAGGGTGAGAGACTCCAACTTGTGGAGATTCCTCACAAAGGGAAAACTTGAGATAAGGAAGAAAACTGTGGCACTCAAGTTTGATCTTTGGATCACTTGTGAGGGGTTGAGTGCAACCCTTGATCGAAGGAGTTCACCACAACATGGAGTGGGCATTGGCCAAACCACAGGATAAAATCACTATGTCACTTGTGCATCTCCTTATTGATATTGTTTTCTTTCAAAGAGTTCTCACATACTTACTTGCGTTATTTTTCCTAAGTTTAATACAAATCTTAAAGGAACAATCAAGTGAAGAGTTCTCTTCTTCTCTCTACCTCTATTCATATCAACTTGGTTTTAATTCTACTAACATTCATTATAAACCAAGTTTGTCTTGTTTAGAGTTGTTTTTTGCAGTATCACCTATTCACCCCCCCTTCTAGGTGCTCTCAATTGGTATCAGAGTTGTTCTCTTCATCAAGGGACTAACCGCCTGAAGAGATGGATCCTGAAGGCAAGGGGATGATGATCAACGACAAGGAGGAGAAGGAGACTCTCTATGTTGATGAGCCAAAAGGTGACAAGCCTACCGACTTTGGCTTAAACAACAAGAGGAAGGATGGAAAGAAGAAGAGGTGTATCAAGAAGATAATCTACTATGACAGCGACTCCTCATCTTCTTCACCAAGGGATGACAACGACGAAGTCTCTTTGTCGAAAAAGAAAACGGTTAATCAAAACTATTCTTTTGATTATTCTCGTATCCCTTATAATTCGATTGCACATTTATTGTCCATTCCACTTGGAAAACCCCCTCAGTTCGATGGAAAAGTATTTTTAAGACTTGAAAGACCATACTTCTCGGATATATATGAAGACTTAGTCACTGCCCTACACCGTAGTGAAAAGAAAACTTGGGACGTAATAAAAGATGGCTAGTGTAGGCCAAGTGTTTGATCTAGATTAACAAAGAAATCTAGATTCAGGTAACTACTTAACCTGACAAGTAAAATGAATCCATAAGAACCAACTTTAGTAAGCTTTGAGCAAACTAAGTCATTGGTTCTTACTAAACCTTACCTTGACTCCTAAAGGCCAACATATCCTTGAGAGTCTTTTCTTTTAGTCGGATAAGACTTGCGAAAGTACACTCCGTACTCAGGATTTTCGAACCCATGTTGTTGAAGGTGAAGAAACTACCGAGTTTGCTACTTCTATTCCAAGGTTGCCCCAAAGCAGGAGGAAGAAACTAAGTAAACTTATAGAAGGTGTCTACCTTCCGGTGGTGTAATAAGTATAAGCACTCGAACCCGTATATTTAATAATGACTCTTTCTATATTGTACTTGTGAATGTAAATTAAGTTATTATAACTCTTTCCACTTTTACTCTGATGGTATGTAATGTCTGTGATATGGGATGAAATCTCTTGGGAGATGTGAAGGTGATACATGAATCAGGTCTTCTCGAGCTATTGGGTGCACCTACATGACTGTCTAAGGTTCTTAGGACAAGGGCATCTATATGTGGACCTAATATTTTGGGAGGTTCATGACACTTAGGTGCGTGAGAAACAATATGAGATGCACAACGCCTAGGTCTACTTCTACTATGAGCATAATAATCACTAGATGAAGCAATCATAGTGCGAGGAGTAAAAACAACATCATGACGCTTTGGTAAAGCAGAACTATCATTACAAATATCGTGATGAGCATTATGAGAAACATTCTTAACATGAGAATACAAGTAATCTTGGTTCTTCTTTTCATGAAAAAAGACGAGCTACTAGCCATAGGCGCCTTCCCCTTCTCCTTAGTGAAGTTGAGGGCCTTTTGGCTTTTTGTGTCCTTTTCCATTTTGGAAACCAAGTCCATCATTAATGGAGAGATGTCTACCAATGTTGAAGGCATCCCTAGCAAATTTAACTTTTTCTACTTCATTCTTGCAAGTTTTAAGTTGAACATTTAATTGAACAATTTCATCATCCAACTTTGCAATGGTAGAAGCACGATCAATACAAGCATCAAAATCATGATCTTTACATTTAGTACAAATTGAAACATGCTCCAAGGAAGAACTAGTGGCATTCAAGTTTTCTATTTTATCATTTAAATCATCATTTGCATTTTTTGAGACTAGAAATAGTAGAATGACATGAACATAAATCACAAACAAACCTTTCATTCTTCTTTACTTCTAAAGCAAGGGATTTTTCAACTTCTACAACATGTATCATGTTCCTCATAAAGCAAATCCTCATGCTTTTCTAGTAATCTATCCTTTTCATTAAGAGCATCAATTAATTCATTAATTTTGTCTACTTTAGATCTATCCAAGCCCTTAAAAAGGTCACTATAATCCATATCATCATAAGGTTCCTCATCACTAGAAGTGTACTTAGGAGTGTCACAAGTATGTACCTTCTTTTTCTTTGCCATGAGGCATGTGTGTTGCTCATTGGGGAAGAGAAAAGACTTGTTGAAGGCAGAGGCGGCAAGTCCTTCGTTGTCGGAGTCAGATGAAGAGCAGTCCCTTCTTTTTTCTATAGAACTTCTTCTCCTTCTTCCCTTTCTTGTCTTGGTCCTGGTCATTTTCATTATCAGGATATTGAGCAATAAAATTACCAGAATAAGCATGAACACTTTCCCCTTGATTTGTTCTTGTTGGGGGTAGTCCTTGCGTCCCTTCAAAGCAATCTTGAAGCGCTTGATCACAAGCGACATTTCGTCCTCATCAAGGTTGACCACCTTAACTTGTGCCACCTTGTTGGGGAGTGCCTCTTTGTTGGTTGTTGCTTTGAGTGAACGAGTTGCGGTTCGTAGTGAGAAGAGGTCCGTTGGCGATGTCGTCGACGTACCTTGATTCTTCTACCATCATGTGCCCGCTCACAAACTTACCAAGAATTTATTCGGGTGACAATTTGGTATACCTAGGGTTCTCATGAATAAGATTTACAAGATAAGGACCAATAACGGTAAATGACCTTAGCATGAGGCGCCCGACGTCAGTGATCCGTCCATCTTGTACTTTCGTAGCTTCGGATCTTGTTCACTAGGGTCTTTATCCTATTGTACGGACCAGTTGACTCCTCACCCTTCTTTAGGGTGAACCTCCCTAGCTCGCCTTCCACCAACTCCATCTTGGTGATCATTGTGGCGTCATTTCCCTCATGAGCGATTATTAGGGTGTCCCCATCTCCTTGGCATTGTCCAAGCCACTAACCTTGTTATATTCATCCCTTCATAGAGATGCTAAAAGCACAATAGTAGCTTGGGCATTTTTATGAATTTGTTCATGAGTAAATATAGCATTATCAGTACTATCAAAATGCATTCCATTTTCTACTACTTCCCAAATGCTAGGATGAAGATAAAATACATGACTACACATTTTATGGATCCATAAAAAATAATCTTCCCCATCAAAGTGAGGGGCTTGCCATGAAAAATAGACAATAAATGAGCATTGGAGTTGTACAGAATGCATGAATAATCAAAAGAGTAGTTTTGATTAACTGTCTTTTTCTGGGAAGAAGAGTCGTCATCGTCCTCCTTTGGTGAAGGTGAATAGGCACCACTATCGTAGTAGACTATCTTCTTGATGCGCCTCTTCTTCTTCTTGTCCTTCTTCTTATTGTTTGAGCCTGAGTCGATGGGATTTTCTCCCATTGGCTCATTGTAGTTGATGGTCTCCTTCTCATCAATCACTATCCCCTTGCCTTTATGATCCATCTCTTTGGGCGGTTAGTCCCTTAATGAAGAGAACGACTCCGATACCAATTGAGAGCACCTAGAGGGGGTGAATAGGTGATCCTGCAAAATTAGCTCTAAACAATACAAACTTGGTTTATAAAATGTGTTAGTGAGAGCCAAAACCAAGTTAGGATGAGAAGAGAGGAGAAAAGAGAACTCTTCACTTTATTGCTCCTTTAAGATGAGTATTAAACTTAGGAGCAATATTACAAGTGAATATGAGAACTCAAGAAGACAATAATCTCAATAAGTAAAATGGACAAGAGACACAATGACTTTTACTGTGGTTCTGCCAATGCCTACTCCACGTTGTGGTGACCTCCTTTTGTCAAGGGTTGCACACAACCCCTCTCAAGTGATCCAAAGATCAAACTTGAGTGCCACGATTGTCTTCCTTATATCAATATCCTAGTTGTGAGGAATCTCCACAAACTAGAGTCTCTCACGCCTTACACAATTGATCACAATCAAAACAAGAGCAAGGGAGGGAATATAATGTGCACACAAGAGAACAACACAACAACAACATGCATAGATGTGAAAAAGAGAGCACAACAACAAAAGACAGAGTAATGACTCAAGAAATGCGCTCAAATCTCTCTAGAACACTTTGAAGGCATTATCACGGAGTCTTAGAGTTGTAGTGTGCTCAAAGTGTGCTTGGTTACCTGCTCCATGCGCCTAGGATCCCTTTTATGTCTCAAAGGAGCCTAGGAGTCATTAGTTCTTCATCTAGCAACTCTAGATTGCCTTCTGTCGGGTGCACACCGGACATTGAACAGTCAGAGATTTGTTTCCGTCTATGGCTGAGCCGATCATTGCGCACCTTCGGCCGCCTAGCACACCGGGCAGTCCGGTGCAGCCTAGCAACCGTTGCCGAGTTGACGTGGCCGGTGCTGATCACGCGGTCGACCGTTGCACGGAGAGTAGCTGTTGGTGGCGTGGCACACTAGATAGTCTAGTCTTTTTTAGCCAGGGTGCCATAGTGATTTCCATAAAGTAGCTTTTTCAGCCGTCGTCCAGCCTAGTCACTGGACACGATCCGGTGCAAACCGGACATCTAAGTGAGGCCCACAAATTTAGCTAGACTTAGCCAAACTCCTTTACTCCAATTTGTATTGACTTGAAGTGTTTCCTAGCACTTAGATGAACATTGTTAGCCACTAAAACAAACGACTAAGTGCTAGAATCATACATTTGTTCCTCTATTTCTATAGGATTTTCCATTTATGAAAACTCAAGCCCAATAATTGTTCTTTTGGACTTGACATCTTGATCACAACATGTGCTCATTCTCATACCGAGATGGTTAGTTGATAGTAATGTGTTGAGTATTTAACCACCAAAATAGTTAGAAATGACCCAAGGGCACATTTCCTTACATGTACCCCTTCGTATATATAAGGGGGAGGTCTAGACTCGTTCCTAGACGTTCGCCAACAAACTTTGTGTTTTAGATGGATAAACATGCACATAAAAGGGAGATATCTTGCCTGATATGATCTAATCACGGACTGTCAAGTATAGCCCACGGACCATCTAGGGCGCGGACCGTCCAGGCTTCCGAGGTGCCAAATATGGTGCTCATCACATGCCCCATGTATTTTGGTGAAGCTTAGTTAACCAAAAGCACATGGTACTACCAGACTCTTTCGGTAAATAATATATTTCACAACTTGCTTGTTCCCAAAATGTGAACACTAGCCTGATGTAAGTCACCGGCTTTTGTGATCAGATAATATAACTATTTTATAGAACTCTAATGCATAGAGGTTGTTTCAGACAACATCTTCTTCAGGCATATTTATCTAATCAGCATGTTGTAACACTACAAAACCATCAACTAAAAATAATGCATTTAGATTATTAGTGGTAAATATGGTAATGAATTTTTCTTACAAGTGTTTGATTTTTAATTGCATTTAGAATAATTTTGTTTGCTCATATTTGATTTATGGTTGTTGCGTAGAATTTCTTTTATATTGAAAATCCAATTAATTAATATAGAAATATTGGTTCAAAAATAAATATTTTAATCATAAATAATATTGGTATAATTCTTATGATTTTTAGAAATATTTATAATTATATTTATATTTTTTAAATATAAAAGAAAATAAAAGAAAAAAAGAAAAGAATTCAAAAACCCTAATCGGCCGACCGGCCCACCAGGGCCCAACAGTCACGCGCCCCTTCTTCCTCCCTCCCGCGTCGCAACACAGCGCGTGCCCGCCGCCACACCACCACCGGTGCTTGCCCGCGCCTAGCCGAGCCGCCCTGACCCCGGTCCGGCCCCCTCGCCTCCCCCATGGACCATTTCCCCAAGTAAAGAACGTTGCCCGACCGTTTCTCCCTCCCTCTCTCTCTCTTCCCCATTTCCTCCCCATTATAGCGACCACCATTGATGGCCATCAATGGCGTGGTGATTGAAGCCATTGGCCACCTCCCCCCTGGTGCCCTCTCCTCTCCCCTCTCGCAGTATAAGTAGGCCGCCCGAGCTCTCTCCCTCTCTAATTCCTCGCGCTCTCTCTCTCCTTCGCTCGCCATCCGCCGTCCGTGGACCACGCCGGAGCTTCGCCGGACCGTCGCGCCGCGCCCGCCATCCGTCGTGCTGACCGCGCCTCGCTCCCTTGCTCGGCCGATTCCCCTCCCCTGTCGACCGACCGGCCCAAGCACGAGATCGAGCCCAAGGTAGAAGATGATTATTTTACGTTTTAACCCCTGGTTTTGTGTAAATTTAGTTTAGATATTTTCAGTACAGAAACTATTGAAAAGAGACCCCAATGTATACAATAAATCGTGAACTAGCCCCTGCAACAACATTTTGGACATGAGTATTATTTTATATTTAGAATATAACTAATGTCACTATTCACTAACTTGGTGATTTAAATACTAGAAATGTTCACGGTTAACTTCGCTTTAGCACATGGAACGACATTTGTTAGTAGCGATTTAAGTATAATTTTATTGATATACAAAAGGAAATAATATGCCACATATTTTCGGTCAGATTAAAATTATAGGTTTTTACTAGTCATGATAAATGTATTCATATGTGTAGCACTTAATTACTTAGAACTAGTAAAATATCTATTTATGTCAAAATAACTATGATTATGGTATTAAAGTCCAAAATTAGTAATCTACATTAATTCTTAGAATATTAATGTTAGGTGATTTAGAAATAAATATTTTTAGCTATACGTATAATTTCTATTTAAAAAGGAAATGATAAAACCCAAAGGACTATTATTAAGTAATAAAGAAAATACTTATAAAAGTTTGTTAAGACATTTTATCTATATTATACTAGATAAACTACCATCATAGTCACCTACTCATATTTTCACCAATAATAACTCGAAGTGGAAGATATAGTAGATTAATAAATATTTATGCTTTAGACATATTTATGAGTCTAGTTATGTGATATATGAATGTGTATGTAATGGTGAATGATTACCCATGTAATGGTGTATGTTTATTTATTTGGCATATGTATTCTTTTGTATGTATGATACAAAAATCGATGCTAGAAGTTGACTGTGAGGTAGACGAACCAAACTCGTTCGAGGACGACCCACAGGACAATTTCGAGCAAGGCAAGTGGATTCTCCCTCTGCATTTCTATTTGTACCTAAATAAATGAATATAATAATGTTTACTTTTCAGATATTGCATAATTTGATGGGATTTGCCTAAATAAAGATTTCCTAGAATTACCAACCCTATTCCTTGAATTACCCTGGGATAAATGATATGCTTAGCAATTTTTGCTATTGCTCAACTTGATAAATATGATGTCACTCTTTTATGATACTATGTTCCAGAAATGAAGTTTTATTATAATATTAACCCGATGGTTAAACAAGAACATTTTGTGTTATATGGAACATGGAGTGACCACCCAGGATAACAGTGCAACCACGAGTGCTATAATGGCTCTGGCTTTGGTAATTAGCTCTATAGACTTAATGCTTAGCAACCCTTCCTAAAAGATGGGCAAGAGGGGGCGGCAGTGGTTTGGTTGCAGCTCATGTTAACATGGGGTGGTAGTCTTGGCTAAGTTACCTCACCCAGAGGGCCATCAATACTGACGTGGAAACCTTAGCGGGTGGCTTTGTACTATGGATATTTTGTGAAAGCCTCATAGTGGATCCCTAGCCATTCACCTAGGCAGTGTTTATGGGTCCGATCAACCTAGGCTAGATGGGATACACGGCTTTTGGGTAAAGTTGTACCACCTCTGCAGAGTGTAAAACTGATATGTCAGTCGTGCTCATGGTTAAGAGCAACCTGGACCCTCACATGATAATTGAACTTAAAGATGGAAAATAAATCGTGATCTGATGATCTACCAGTGGTTAGCTTAAGTGATTTCACTTAAGTGTTTTTTATATAATCTTATGCCTTTGATTAATTGGGATATTTGGGATACACACTTATTAGTAAGACAGGTGTTGCTAATAAATATTGACTAACTAAAATGCTTACCGCTTATCCATAGCCTCCCTTGTTAACTTGGATTATTTCCCCCACTTGCTGAGCCCCGACCAAAAGTGAGCTCACCCTTGCTAATATTTTGATAAGAGGGTGATGACGAGGACTTTGCAGATGACGTTGATGAGTTTTGAGTCTAACGATGCGTCAGTCACCTTCCTGTGGAAGAGTGTCCATGCTTAATTTCGTCGTACTTTGATTATGATACTTGTTAAGATACAATGCTCTAGATGATGTAATAAAGTTACTCTACTTTCTTTTACGCCTTTATTGTATTGTCTTTTGATATATTACACTTGTGATGTCAACATATGTGTGGAAAATGGATCATGGCCCACATATGTTATGCATTCGTTTTGCCCCCAAAACTGGGTGTGACACATGTCAATAGGCAAAAACTTTGGTGCACCCTAGCTAGAATACGCAAACAGATTGGACCAGCAATATGGATTCATCATCGTACTACCCCACACTTGAGTAGGGCAACACATCGGTGATGAATAAACTGGAAAGCACCATGACATCTCTGGTGGAGGATGACCAGGTGATCTTGGTTGCATCATTTCTTAGGTTGGTTTAGCCGGCCTCTGCTTTTGCACAGATCGCATTTTGACTTTGTTCGTTTTATCGGTCGGTCATGTGGAACAATCTTTTTCTTCATATATTTAGCAATCAAATGATCAAAAGTAGGGTCGACTCTGTTGAGCCGGCCAGATGTCTTGGAAGTGTTTTGCTTCATAGTACCTATTTTAGGATGTTGTGGTCTGATGGCCTGAGAACTTTGCTGCTTCTGGTTGTTTGCAGACCGTCCGGTCATCATAGTCGGACTGTACTCGCCTATCCCGAACTATCTAACCTTAGTGCTCGTACCATCCAGCGTATGCAGTACATGTGACCCTGATCGTGTGTTAGATTGTGCTTGACCCCGGCGCCTCCGGTCTTTCTTTTGTCCCGAGCCTCCCAAGTAACCACTCTGCGTGATATATTTTGCATGCAAGGTCACCGATGATAATATTTTTATCTTTGCCTTTATCGATCAAACATGGTCGAACCAAGATTTTCTTGTCCACCGGTCCTAATGTGTCGACAAGGATAGACTGTATGTCAATCTTCATTTCTTGAAATCTCAACCGGCCTTTATTAACATCTGATTGTATTTGCCAATGGAATACATTACAATCATTGGTGTTATGAAGGAAGGAGCCATACCATTTACAATATACACACCTTTTTAATTCCTCTATCGGAGGAATTGTGTGTGATAAGTTAATGTTGTCATTCTTAAGTAGTTCATCAAATATTTTATCACACTTAGCAACATTAAATGTGAACTTAACTTTCCCTTTTTATACTGAATGCATGGAGAGATAGAGCAGAAGTTTTGGCCTTAGCAGGCCAAACAAGCTCAGCGACATGTAATTTTTTGGCTCTATAGGGGTCGTAAGGCATTCGACCTCATGTGTGAGCGATGCCATGCTATGACTATGGTGTGCTGTAGGCGGGGAGGAGTATGAAGATTGTGCCTCACAAATATTACCTTGTTCTACATATGCACACCCGGATGGTCTGACCTTGGTGATCGGAAGGATCCACGGAGGGACCTGTCACACCTAGTTTTAGAAGGCAAACCGAATGCAAAACATGTATGTGCCAGGATCAGAACTCACATACAAAGCGATTACATAAATGACTCATCATAGCACAATGCTTCGAATAGTAATAAAGAGTAAGTGATAATATTACAAACTAGAGTCATTAACATAATATATATCAAAGTACACATAATAGAAACATAGCCAACATAAATAAACCCACCACATGCAGCTGACTGGGGGAGGTCGCTAGCCTAATCCTCGAACTCGTCGAAGTCTTGGAACTCCTAGAGATCTGTCTCGACGCCTTCTTCTTCTTCTTCTTTACCTGAGCATAAGTTGCAACAAAGGAAACCTAGTGTTTTGTGAAAGCAAGGGTGAGTACACATCAACGTACTCAACAAATGTCCGGTTTGGCTTAGGTGGACTAGCTTTATGTGGAGTTAGTCTCAAAGCAGTTTTCTTTACTTTCTCAAGTTTTATTCATTTATATAAGCCAAGTTTATTCATCAATCCCAAGTTATTATCTCAAAGTGTACATCCTCATTAATATAACCATCATCATCTGTAACCAAATCCATAAATGGAACTATAGTATCTCGAACCATCTGTAACTCTAATCAAAGGAGCTCCTAAGGCCGCTCTTAACCGTGAGCACGACTGATATATGAGTTTCATTCCTCTATAGAGGTCGCACAATTTACCCATGCGTCGTGGTTCCCTTTTTGCCCGAGGAGCGCTACTCCCCGTTGATCACTTCCAAGGTGAACTAGCAGGGTTTCACTATGTAGCTTTTCCCTAGCGTCCTCACTATGCAAATGTTGGAAATGACCATTGCATAGAGACCATCTAATGTACCCAAGTCTATACCCTCTGCCCTCAGGAAAAAGTCATGTGAACGACGCCCGTACCTAGATCCCCGAGCGAGAATATAAGAGCCATAATAGATGCCTCCGTCACCAAAGACCAAAACGAGCACCCAACATAAGACTTCCCTAATTACTTGGCCAAGGGCGTCCCATACCACCCACATGGTTGCATTTTTTTCCTGGATGGTAATCCAACAAACAGGTCCTTACAGAGAAGTACTTGGAAACAGCTCGAGCCTCCTTTAGGGCAACAAGTTCATCATTGATCATCATCATATCTAGAATAAAATCATCGTATCATACATGTATTGTAACACCCCACGTGTTACCCAAGGCCCTGGCTCAGATATATGCACCTATGGCCTATTATCACATGTGTTTAAGTGGAAAGAGAGGGAACCCAAAGCTTTAGAACCATGGCTAAACTAAGTGATGATCATGATGGGAGCGATACCCTAGCTTTCATGTATCTTCACCTGTGAAAAAGGTTCTAAAACCCTAATTTCCCCTCTTGAGCCATTAAACCCCCAAAAATTGGATTAAAGGGAAAACTAAGCAAATGGTCAATTCATGGCTTGAACCCTTTACCAAAGTTGAAGTACATTAATATATCTACAAAATATAGTAAGGGAGGTATTACAAAAAGGTCCTATAAATATCTCAAATCAAGCCCCCAAGTGGAGAGCATCCTAGAGCAATCCATTTTTCTCTAAGTCAAAAATCAGCCCTAATCTAAAGATCAGAAGTGTTCACCCATTTGCTGGCGCCAAAACCACATGTCCAAATAACAAAAAGTAGCCAAACTACCCAAGGCACACCCCTGAAAAGTTTGAAACCAAACTTGGGTCGTTTGAAACGGTTTGGCATCTGTTTTGTTGCGAGATGAACAGTGCAGACAGACAAGACTTGGCACCACCATATCTTCCAAGCCAGACCCGATCTCCCCTTCGAACTCACATGAACTAGATAGCTCTAGGTGCAGGGAAGAAATCTTACACAAGTCTTGTGACAAGATTTGCACATTTGGGTGCTCAGTAGGCGCAAGAACTTGGGCAGAATAACACGACCACGTGTTTGACGCGCCCTGGCAACGCCAGAGCACGCCCCGGCGCTCGGCCCCGCGCGCGCCACGCTGCGCCGCGTCATGCCCGCGCCCGCAACTATAAAGCCAACCCCGGCCTCGACCGTACACCCCCGCTGTCGGGGACCATAATTAGGGGTACCCTCAAGACGCCTAATTCTCAGCTGGTAACCCCCATCAGCGTAAAGCTGCAAAGGCCTGATGGGTACGATTAAGTCAGGGATCAGTCCACACGAGTGACTCGATCACGCTTCACCCGAGCCTAGCCTCGGCCAAGGGCAGCCGACCTCGAGAGACTTCCGTCTCGCCCGAGGCCCCCCTTTTTACGGCGGACACATCACCGGCTCGCCCGAGGCCTTGGCTTCGCTCAGAAGCAACCCTGACTAAATCGCCACACCGACTGACCAAGTTGCAGGAGCATTTAACGCAAAGGTGGCCTGACACCTTTATCCTGACACGCGCCCCCCCGGCAGAGCCGAAGTGACCGCCGTCACTCCACCGCAACACTGACCAGTCTGACAGAAGGACAGCGCCTCCTGCGCCACTCCGACTGCGGTGCCACTCGACAGAGTGAGTCTGACAGGCAGTCAGGCCTTGCCAAAGGCGCCACGGCGAACTCCGCTCCGCCCGACCCCAGGGCTCGGACTCGGGCTAAGACCCGGAAGACGGCGAACTCCGCTCCGCCCGACCCCAGGGCTCGGACTCGGGGGCTAAGACCCGGAAGATGGCGAACTCCGCTCCGCCCGACCCCAGGGCTCGGACTCGGGCTAAGACCCGGAAGACGGCGAACTCCGCTCCGCCCGACCCCAGGGCTCGGACTCGGGCTAAGACCCGGAAGACGGCGAACTCCGCTCCGCCCGACCCCAGGGCTCGGACTCGGGCTAAGACCCGGAAGACGGCGAACTCCGCTCCGCCCGACCCCAGGGCTCGGACTCGGGCTAAGACCCGGAAGACGACGAAACTCCGCCTCGCCCGACCCGAGGGCTCGGACTCCGCCCTGGCCTCGGCCGAACGACCTCCGCCTCGCCCGACCCCATGGCTCGGACTCGGCCTCGGCAACAGAAGACAGACTCAACCTCGGCTTCGGAGGAGCCCCCACGTCACCCTGCCTAGGGCACAGGCCCGCCACGTCAACAGGAAGCGCCATCATCGTCCTACCCCGAATCGACTCGGGTTACGGAGAACAAGACCGGCGTCCCATCCGGCCAGCTCCGCCGGATGGGCAATGATGGCACTCCACAGGCTCTGTGACGACGGCGGCCCCCAGCTCTCTTACGGAAGCAGGGCGACGTCAGCAAGGACTCGACCGCTCTAACAGCTGTCCCTCCGCCAGGCTCCGTCGCACCTCCGACAGCCACGACATCACGCCAGCAAGGTGCCAAGACCTCTCCGGCTGCCACATTGGCATGTACCTAGGGCGCTAGCTCTCTCTCCGCTAGACACGTAGCACTCTGCTACACCCCCCATTGTACACCTGGATCCTCTCCTTACGACTATAAAAGGGAGGACCAGGGCCTTCTTAGAGAAGGTTGGCCGCGCAGGACCGAGGACGGGACAGGCGCTCTCTTGGGGCCGCTCGCTTCCCTCACCCGCGTGGACGCTTGTAACCCCCCTACTGCAAGCGCACCCGACCTGGGCGCGGGACGAACACGAAGGCCGCGGGACTTCCACCTCTCTCACGCTCGGCTCCGGCCACCTCGCCTCTCCCCCCTTCGCGCTCGCCCACGCGCTCGACCCATCTGGGCTGGGGCACGCAGCACACTCACTCGTCGGCTTAGGGACCCCCCTGTCTCGAAACGCCGACAGTTGGCGCGCCAGGTAGGGGCCTGCTGCGTGCTGACGAACAGCTCCCTGTCAAGCTCCAGATGGGCAGTCTCCAGCAACCTTTCCGACCCACGGCGGTGCTTCGTTTCGGGACTCTTGAGTTCATGTCCTTCGACGGCAGCTACGACATGATACTTCTTCCACCGCCGCGCGACAACGACAATGGCGGCCGACAACCCGCCCGCCGGCGGCGGAATCGACGACATCTTCCCCGCGTGGTGGAAGAGCAACATTCGAGCTCGCTCCGTTCTCTCCCCCGCCAACGGAGGAGGAGGCGGGGCCATCAAGGCCAAGCGGGAGGCCGCGCTTCGTTGGTCGTCGAGCGAATCGACGCCCCCGACGCCCCGACGGAAGGCACGCCGGACGTCGACCTCGCGTTCAAGACGAAGGCAAGCGCCGTCCCCCCGCGACACGCTGACCCCGAGCAGGAAGACGACGCCGGCGCGCTCGCGGAAAGCCTGCAGGACGTCGCCCTCGTACCTGAGATGACGGTGCAACCAGTCCCCGATGTGACTACGTCGCTCCTCGTCGACCAAAAGGTACCGACTAACTCCCATCTTGCGTCATTTCGACTCGGCCTCAACCCGCCAAACGACCTCGCTTTGGCGGGCGCTCTCATTGAGGCGAGTGCAACCCCACTGGGGTTTCGTATGCGGTCGCCTTGGGACTGGCTGACGGACGTCTCGACCTACGGGCCCTCTGGGTCCGAGGAAGATGACGATCCCAACATCTGTTGGGATTTCTCCGGACTTGGCAACCCCAGTGCCGTGCAGGACTTCATGACCGCATGCGACTACTGCCTCTCCGACTGTTCCGACGGAAGCCGCAGCCTTGGCAACGAGAGCTGCGGCCCAAGCCGCGAATGTTTCCACATCGAGCTAGGGGATCCCTCCGAAGGCAACCATCTCGGCATGCCGGAGGACGGTGATCTTCCTAGGCCGGTGCCTCGCGCCGACATCCCACGGGAGCTAGCTGTGGTCCCCGCTCCGGCGGGGGGTTACGACCCACAACTCGAGCAAGTCCGCGAGGCGCAGGCCAGGCTCAACGAGGGAACAAGAGCGCTTGAGCCGATCCGTCGGGACGTCGGGCAGGTATGGGCGGGCCAACCCTTGGCCGGAGAAATACGTCACCTGCCCCAAGATCTCCAGCACCGCGTCGCCAACGATGCCGGGGTCAGGCCGCCGCCCGCATCCAGCGGGGTTGGTCAGAACCTGGCAGCCGCAGCGATGCTCCTCCGCGCGATGCCGGAGCCATCAACCACCGAGGGTCGGCGAATCCAGGGAGAGCTCAAGAATCTCCTGGAAGGCGCTGCGGCCCGACGGGCCGAGAGCACTGCCTCCCGAAGGCAAGGATATCCCTCGGAACCTCATGCCGCGACTTCCCGATTCATGCGGGAAGCCTCGGTCTACACCGGGCGCACGCGCAACACCGCGCCTGCGGCCCCGGGCCACCTCGGCAACGAGCACCATCGACGCGACCGTCGGGCCCACCTCGACGAAAGGGTGCGCCGAGGCTACCACCCCAGGCGTGGGGGGCGCTACGACAGCGGGGAGGATCGGAGTCCCTCGCCCGAACCACCCGGTCCGCAGGCCTTCAGTCGGGCCATCCGACGGGCGCCATTCCCGACCCGGTTCCGGCCCCCGACTACTATCACGAAGTACTCGGGGGAAACGAGACCGGAACTGTGGCTCGCGGACTACCACCTCGCCTGCCAACTGGGTGGGACGGATGACGACAACCTCATCATCCGTAACCTCCCCCTGTTCCTCTCCGACACTGCTCGCGCCTGGTTGGAGCACCTGCCTCCGGGGCAGATCTCCAACTGGGACGACTTGGTCCAAGCCTTCGCTGGCAATTTCCAGGGCACATACGTGCGCCCCGGGAATTCCTGGGACCTTCGAAGCTGCCGGCAACAGCCGGGGGAGTCGCTCCGGGACTACATCCGGCGATTCTCGAAGCAGCGCACCGAGCTGCCCAACATCACCGACTCGGATGTCATCGGCGCGTTCCTCGCCGGCACCACTTGCCGCTACCTGGTGAGCAAGCTGGGTCGCAAGACCCCCACCAGGGCGAGCGAGCTGATGGACATCGCCACCAAGTTCGCCTCTGGCCAGGAGGCGGTTGAGGCTATCTTCCGAAAGGACAAGCAGCCCCAGGGCCGCCCATCGGAAGAGGCTCCCGAGGCGTCTGCTCCGCGCGGCGCCAAGAAGAAAGGCAAGAAGAAGTCGCAATCGAAACGCGACGCTGCTGACGCGGACCTTGTCGCCGCCGCTGAGCACAAGAACCCTCGGAAGCCCCCCGGAGGTGCAAACCTCTTCGACAAGATGCTCAAGGAGCCGTGCCCCTACCATCATGGGCCCGTCAAGCACACCCTCGAGGAGTGCGTTATGCTTCGGCGTCACTTCCACAGGGCCGGGCCACCCGCCGAGGGTGGCAGGGCCCACAACGACGACAAGAACGAAGATCACCAAGCAGGAGAGTTCCCCGAGGTCCGCGACTGCTTCATGATCTATGGAGGGCATGCGGCGAACGCCTCGGCTCGGCATCGCAAGCAAGAGCGCCGGGAGGTCTGCTCGATGAAGGTGACGGCGCCAGTCTACCTAGACTGGTCCGACAAGCCCATCACCTTCGACTAGGCCGACCACCCCGACCATGTGCCGAGCCCGGGGAAATACCCGCTCGTCGTCGACCCCGTTGTTGGCAATGTCAGGCTCACCAAGGTCCTGATGGATGGGGGCAGCTGCCTCAACATCATCTACGCCGAGACCCTCAAGCTCCTGCGCGTCGATCTGTCCTCCGTCCGAGCAGGCGCTGCGCCCTTCCACGGGATCATCCCTGGGAAGCGCGTCCAGCCCCTCGGGCGACTCGACCTCCCCGTCTGCTTCGGGACGCCCTCCAACTTCCGAAGGGAGACCCTGACGTTCGAGGTGGTCGGGTTCCGAGGAACCTACCACGCCGTGCTAGGGAGGCCATGCTACGCGAAGTTCATGGCCGTCCCCAACTACACCTACCTGAAGCTCAAGATGCCGGGCCCCAACGGGGTCATCACCGTCGGCCCCACGTACAAACACGCGTTCGAATGCGACGTGGAGTGCGTGGAGTACGCCGAGGCCCTCGCCGAGTCCGAGGCCCTCATCGCCGACCTGGAGAACCTCTCCAAGGAGGTGCCAGACGTGAAGCGCCATGCCGGCCACTTCGAGCCAGCAGAGACGGTTAAGGCCGTCCCTCTTGACCCCAGTGGCGACACCACCAAGCAGATCCGGATCGGTTCCGGGCTCGACCCCAAATAGGAAGCAGTGCTCGTCGACTTTCTCCGCGCAAACGCCGACGTTTTTGCGTGGAGTCCCTCGGACATGCCCAGCATACCGAGGGATGTCGCCGAGCACTCGCTGGATATTCGGGCCGGAGCCCGACCCGTCAGGCAGTCTCTGCGCCGATTCGACGAGGAGAAGCGCAGAGTGATTGGCGAAGAGATCCACAAGCTAATGGCAGCAGGGTTCATCAAAGAGGTATTCCATCCCGAATGGCTTGCCAACCCTGTGCTTGTGAGGAAGAAAGGGGGGAAATGGCGGATGTGTGTAGACTACACTGGTCTCAACAAAGCATGTCCGAAGGTTCCCTACCCTCTACCTCGCATCGATCAAATCGTGGATTCCACCGCTGGGTGCGAAACCCTGTCCTTCCTCGATGCCTACTCAGGGTATCACCAGATCCGGATGAAAGAGTCCGACCAGCTCGCGACTTCTTTCATCACGCCGTTCGGCATGTACTGCTATGTCACCATGCCGTTCGGTTTGAGGAATGCGGGCGCGACGTACCAGCGGTGCATGAACCATGTGTTCGGCGAACACATTGGTCGCACAGTCGAGGCCTACGTCGATGACATCGTAGTCAAGACAAGGAAGGCTTCCGACCTCCTCTCCGACCTTGAAGTGACATTCCGATGTCTCAAGGCGAAAGGAGTCAGGCTCAACCCTGAGAAGTGTGTCTTCGGGGTGCCCCGAGGCATGCTCCTAGGGTTCATCGTCTCCGAGCGAGGCATTGAAGCCAACCCGGAGAAGATCGCGGCCATCACCAGCAAGGGACCCATCAAGGACTTAAAAGGTGTACAGAGGGTCATGGGATGCCTCGCGGCCCTGAGCCGCTTCATCTCACGCCTCGGCGAAAGAGGTCTGCCTCTGTACCGCCTCTTAAGGAAGGCCGAGTGTTTCGCTTGGACCCCTGAGGCCGAGGAAGCCCTCGGCAACCTGAAGGCGCTCCTTACGAAGGCGCCTGTCTTGGTGCCCCCGGCGGATGGAGAAGCCCTCTTGGTCTACGTCGCCGCGACCACTCAGGTGGTTAGCGCCACGATTGTGGTCGAGAGGCAAGAGGAAGGGCATGCATTGCCCGTTCAGAGGCCGGTCTACTTCGTCAGCGAAGTGCTGTCCGAGACCAAGATCCGCTACCCACAAGTTCAAAAGCTGCTGTATGCTATGATCCTGACAAGGCGGAAGCTGCGACACTACTTCGAGTCTCATCCGGTAACTGTGGTGTCATCCTTCCCCCTGGGGGAGATCATCCAGTGCCGAGAGGCCTCGGGCAGGATCGCAAAGTGGGCAGTGGAAATCATGGGCGAAACGATCTCGTTCGCCCCTCGGAAGGCCATCAAGTCCCAGGTGTTGGCGGACTTCGTGGCCGAATGGGTTGACACCCAGTTGCCGACGGCTCCGATCCAACCGGAGCTCTGGACCATGTTTTTCGACGGGTCGCTGATGAAGACAGGAGCCGGCGCGGGCCTGCTCTTCATCTCGCCCCTCGGAAAGCACTTGCGCTACGTGATGCGCCTCCATTTCCCGGCGTCCAACAATGTGGCCGAGTACGAAGCTCTGGTCAACGGGTTGCGGATCGCCATCGAGCTAGGGGTCAGACGCCTCGACGACCGCGGTGATTCGTAGCTCGTCATCGACCAAGTCATGAAGAACTCCCACTGCCGCGACCCGAAGATGGAGGCCTACTGCGACGAGGTTCGGCGCCTGGAAGACAAGTTCTTCGGGCTCGAGCTCAACCACATCGCTCGGCGCTACAACGAAACCGCAGACGAGCTGGCTAAAATAGCCTCGGGGCGAACGACGGCCCCCCCGGACATCTTCTCCCGAGATCTGCATCAACCCTCTGTCAAGATCGACGACGCGCCCGAGCCCGAGGTACCCTCGGCTCAGCCCGAGGCACCCTCGGCACAGCCCGAGGTACCCTCGGCCCCCGAGGGCGAGGCACTGGACGTCGAGGAAGAGCAGAGCGGGGCCAAGCCAGATCGAGATTGGCAGGCCCCGTACCTGCAATATCTCCGTCGAGGAGAGCTACCCCCCGACCAAGTCGAGGCTCGGCGGGTAGCGCGACGCGCCAAGTCTTTCGTCCTGCTGGGCGATGAAGAGGAGCTCTACCATCGCAGCCCCTCGGGCATCCTCCAGCGATGCATCTCCATCGCCGAAGGTCGGGAACTGCTGCAAGAAATACACTCGGGGGCTTGCGGCCATCACGCAGCGCCCCGAGCCCTTGTCGGGAATGCTTTCCGGCAAGGCTTCTACTGGCCAACGGCGGTGGATGACGCCACTAGAATTGTCCGCACCTGCGAAGGGTGCCAATTCTATGCGAAGCAGACCCACCTGCCCGCTCAGGCTCTGCAGACAATACCCATCACCTGGCCCTTCGCTGTATGGGGTCTGGACCTCGTCGGTCCCTTGCTGAAGGCGCCCGGGGGCTACACGCACCTGCTGGTCGCCATCGACAAATTCTCCAAGTGGATCGAGGTCCGACCTCTGAACAGCATCAGGTCCGAGCAGGCGGTGGCGTTCTTCACCAACATCATCCATCGCTTCGGGGTCCCGAACTCCATCATCACCGACAACGGCACCCAGTTCACCGGCAAAAAATTCTTGGATTTTTGCGAGGATCACCATATCCGGGTGGACTGGGCCGCCGTGGCTCATCCCATGTCGAATGGGCAAGTAGAGCGTGCCAACAGCATGATTCTACAAGGGCTCAAGCCTCGGATCTACAACGACCTCAACAAGTTCGGCAAGCGGTGGATGAAGGAACTCCCCTCGGTGGTCTGGAGCCTAAGGACGACGCCGAGTCGTGCCACGGGTTTCACGCCGTTTTTCCTGGTCTACGGGGCTGAAGCTATCTTGCCCACTGACCTGGAATACGGCTCCCCGAGGACGAGGGCCTACACTGATCAAAGCAACCAAGCTAGCCGAGAAGAATCGCTGGACCAGCTGGAGGAGGCTTGGGACAGGGCCTTACTACACTCGGCGCGGTACCAGCAGTCCCTGCGACGCTACCACGCCCGAGGGGTCCGGTCCCGAGACCTCCAGGTGGGCGATCTGGTGCTTCGGCTGCGGCAAGACGCCCGAGGGAGGCACAAGCTCACGCCCCCCTGGGAAGGGCCATTCGTCATCGCCAAAGTTCTGAAGCCCGGAACATACAAGCTGGCCAACAATCAAGGCGAGATCTACGACAACGCTTGGAACATCAAACAGCTACGTCGCTTCTACCCTTAAGATGTTTCAAAGTTGTTCATATACCTCGCACCTACGCAAAGTTTAGTCGTCAAGGAAGGGTCGGCCTAGCCTCGGCAAAGCCCGACCCTCCCTCGGGGGCTAAAAGGGGGGAGACCCCCTCTGCGTCGAATTTTTCCTCGAAAAAGGATCTCTTTAGCAGGATTACTTTTGTGCTTCTTGACTACTTCGGAAAGCGGATCCTGGAAACGACGGAGTACACGTAAGCAGCCAAGGCTGACCGAGCCGAGGGACTTCTACGCCTCCGGGATACGGATACCTCACTCATCACCTTCTGCGATAAGTAACTCGCGCTCGGATAAAGCGACTCCGTGGACCGAACAAGTCTTCACGTTCGGAAGCTCTCCTGCCGAAGCAGTCCTTCAAGCTTTCTCGACTGAGTCGGGGACAGGGCCTCATGGACGGGTGAAAGTACGCGTAACGGCTTGCGCACGCGTAACGGCCGCCCCGCCAACCACTCGCCCCGTCGCATTAACTCCGCGGCGGGACACGCGGCGCCTCTGACGGGAGGAGCGCGCGACGCTTCACCTTCGCCGTAATAACCGCGTCAGAAAAGGTATGCCACGTCGTTCGATTTCGTATCCTTTTCCTTTTTCCTCTTTCTCTATCTCTTGCAACAGGGACCGGGAAAGGGGGATACCCCGAAAAGGATCCTTCTCCGCGAAGGAACCGGGCTCCGAGCCCCCCTACTGATCAGGGGTTCGAAGACTGGCCCTCCGAAGGGTTCAACAGTCGCCTCAGATCGCGTGGGCCCAACACCCACTACTGGTCAGGGGTTCGAAGGCCAGCCCCCCGAAGGGTCCCATGGCCGCCTCAGGCTACTCGGGCTCCGCGCCCATTACTGATCAGGGGTTCGAAGGCTGGCCCCCGAAAGGTTCACAGTCGCCTCAGACACCGAGCGAGGGATGACCAGGGGTACGTTCGATACATAACCGAGGCTCGGGCTGCGCTCCCGAGGTACCCTAGGACATTTCCGAGACCAGCGGGAACGATCTTGTAACGGAATCCCATCGGAGGGAGGCATCGAGCCCTCGGACCCCGTCGCCAGGGGACCGGGTCCGGCAAATCACTCGCAGGTACTTTTGGGCGTGCCTCTGGGCCCTTAGCCGACCCCCAACGAACGGGGCACGGACGTCCACTCGGATTACCCGCTTGCAGCTCACCGGAGACACCATGTTCGGTGCCCATCGAGGGTAACATGGCGCACTCCCCCCCTTCTCCTTGCAGAAAGGCGACGTAGGGGCGTATGTAAAAAGTCGAGTCTGTCCCTGATCGTCCTCTCGCCCTGTGCAGAGGCTCGGGGGCTGCTCTCGCAAAAACCGGCTCTGGCCAAACCGTTGACAGCGTCAACATGCCAGCCCGAGAGCTTGGGCCCCGACCGTGCACCCGGGCTACGGCCAGTTCGCATGAGGGAACGACCAGACCAGCCAAAGCATTACGCAAGGTATTAAGACCTCGAAGGAGTGTAACCACTCCTCCGAGGCCTCGGGGGCTACACCCGGCGGGTGCGCTCGCGCGCACCCACCGGAACAAAATGCAACCGAGAAAGGCTGGTCCCCTTGCAAAAAAGTGCGACGAAAGCCTCCAAGCGAGTGCTAACACTCCCTTCGAGGCTCGGGGGCTACTGTCGGGGACCATAATTAGGGGTACCCTCAAGACGCCTAATTCTCAGCTGGTAACCCCCATCAGCGTAAAGCTGCAAAGGCCTGATGGGTACGATTAAGTCAGGGATCAGTCCACACGAGTGACTCGATCACGCTTCACCCGAGCCTAGCCTCGGCCAAGGGCAGCCGACCTCGAGAGACTTCCGTCTCGCCCGAGGCCCCCCTTTTTACGGCGGACACATCACCGGCTCGCTCGAGGCCTTGGCTTCGCTCAAAAGCAACCCTAACTAAATCGCCACACCGACTGACCAAGTTGCAGGAGCATTTAACGCAAAGGTGGCCTAACACCTTTATCCTGACACGCGCCCCCCGGCAGAGCCGAAGTGACCGCCGTCACTCCACCGCTCCACTGACCAGTCTGACAGAAGGACAGCGCCGCCTGCGCCACTCCGACTGCGGTGCCACTCGACAGAGTGAGTCTGACAGGCAGTCAGGCCTTGCCAAAGGCGCCACGGCGAACTCCGCTCCGCCCGACCCTAGGGCTCGGACTCGGGCTAAGACCCGGAAGACGGCGAACTCCGCTCCGCCCGACCCCAGGGCTCGGACTCGGGCTAAGACCCGGAAGACGACGAACTCCGCTCCGCCCGACCCCAGGGCTCGGACTCGGGCTAAGACCCGGAAGACGGCGAACTCCGCTCCGCCCGACCCCAGGGCTCGGACTCGGGCTAAGACCCGGAAGACGGCGAACTCCGCTCCGCCCGACCCCAGGGCTCGGACTCGGGCTAAGACCCGGAAGACGGCGAACTCTGCTCCGCCCGACCCTAGGGCTCGGACTCGGGCTAAGACCTGGAAGACGGTGAACTCCGCTCCGCCCGACCCCAGGGCTCGGACTCGGGCTAAGACCAGGAAGACGACGAAACTCCGCCTCGCCCGACCCCAGGGCTCGGACTCCGCCCTGGCCTCGGCCGAACAACCTCCGCCTCGCCCGACCCCATGGCTCGGACTCGGCCTCGGCAACAGAAGACAGCCTCAACCTCGGCTTCGGAGGAGCCCCCACGTCACCCTGCCTAGGGCACAGGCCCGCCACGTCAACAGGAAGCGCCATCATCGTCCTACCCCGAATCGACTCGGGTTACGGAGAACAAGACCGGCGTCCCATCCGGCCAGCTCCGCCGGATGGGCAATGATGGCACTCCACAAGCTCTGTGACGACGGCGGCCCCCAGCTCTCTTACGGAAGCAGGGCGACGTCAGCAAGGACTCGACCGCTCTAACAGCTGTCCCTCCGCCAGGCTCCGTCGCACCTCCGACAGCCACGACATCACGCCAGCAAGGTGCCAAGACCTCTCCGGCTGCCACATTGGCATGTACCTAGGGCGCTAGCTCTCTCTCCGCTAGACACGTAGCACTCTGCTACACCCCCCATTGTACACCTGGATCCTCCCCTTACGACTATAAAAGGGAGGACCAGGGCCTTCTTAGAGTAGGTTGGCCGCGCGGGACCGAGGACGGGACAGGCGCTCTCTTGGGGCCGCTCGCTTCCCTCACCCGCGTGGACGCTTGTAACCCCCCTACTGCAAGCGCACCCGACCTGGGCGCGGGATGAACACGAAGGCCGCGGGACTTCCACCTCTCTCACGCTCGGCTCCGGCCACCTCGCCTCTCCCCCCTTCGCGCTCGCCCACGCGCTCGACCCATCTGGGCTGGGGCACGCAGCACACTCACTCGTCGGCTTAGGGACCCCCCTGTCTCGAAACGCCGACACCCGCGCACTCCCAACCCTGCCCGAGCACGAGTTCACCGGCGTTTGCCCGGGGAAATGTGTGCCAGCGGCCGCCCAAGCCCCGACCACCGTAGACCGGCCACTGCAGCCCACCTTCACCCCGTCTGACCCCTCGGCCACCTTCCTCGGAGCTCAGTGAAGCTCCCCGAGCCAGCAGATCGAACACCACCTCACCGGAGACGCCAGATTGACGTTACCAGACTTCAACCGGCCACCGTCGCACGTAGACCGAGCTACACGGTAAGCCACTTGTCGATTCCTTGCGCCTACAGCGTCCTTGACCTCCAGTGAAGCTCCCCATGCTATTTGATTGAACTCTACCGCCGTGAGCAGGCCGGAGCACACGCCGCAGACGAGCCCGACCGCCTACGCACGCGGCCAGCCCTATTCTGGCCATCACCGCCGGCGATCCGCCCCTCGACGTGACCGCCAGGAGCTCCCGGACCTCACCCAGACCTCCACCGGACCTCTCCTATCGTCAGTAAGCCGCGCCACCGTTTTCCCCTCTACGGCTACTGTTCCGGCGAGGAGGGAGCTCGGGTTAAGAGAAAAAGAAGCCAGGGGGGTTTTGGAGACGTCAGTGACTCTAGTGAATAGTTTCCATGGGCGCGGATTTAAGGATTTGATTAAAAACAACCCCAGGGGTCCCGGTGCAAACATGCTTTTCATAAACCTTTAAGATTTATTCTTTTTAAATAAGTAAAGAACTTGAAAAATTCATAACTTGAGTTTTATCCAACCAAATTTGGTCAAACCAATTTTGCTAGGTCCTAAATATTATAAACTATTCAGGAAAAATAATAAACACCCTGATTCCTGCAATACTTTTAGAGTTTAAATTTAAATAAGCATACTGCCCAAAACTAAATAAATAGAGGAAAATAGAAATACTTTTGGACTGAGGGTAAGAAAAATTAGAGACATACTTAACTACTAACTACCCTGTTTAAAAATGTTAAACTCCTCAGTATACTAGGTTAAGGAGGGATTAACCATTAAAACTTGTATTGGCCCAAACCTTAAGAAAATGAAAGAGGGGATTTAAAATAAGAACCAAAAGGCAACCACATTTTTCCTAGCTTTCTTAGGTGATATAATTCATAAGAAAATTTTGTTGAACCCTCTGTTAGTACAAAAGAAATGCACCACATTTTATTTTATAAAAACAGTGAAAACTTACAAAAATCCTAGAGAAATAACCCTAAGGAGAAACCACACCAATCCTTGGGATAACTACTATTATGCTAGTATAAATCTAGGAAAAATGCAAGTTCTGTTGTTTGATATTTTTCAAATGACAAGTTAGTTATAAGTGCCTTTTTGACATTAAACTTTAGAAAGTCACAACTAAATGACCATTAAGTCACTTTCTGTGATTTTTGGCACAGAGACCTGTCATTACCCATAGATGTTGACAAAAATAATTTTCAGTGCAGAAACCCCACCTAAATCAGAGCTATAGTGCAAAGTGACCATCCACCCTCACTTTTGTTATTTTTGCCTAGAGTTTATCCTAATTATTCTTAACCTCAAATTTGTAGAACAGACTACAATGCTAAATATTAGCCCACTGTAATTTTTGCAACATTTTTGGAAAATTCTAAATCACTATGGTAGTTCAAGCCTACCTTAAAACATAAGTAGAAAATGAAAAGGAGAATTAGTGGAGATGAAGGATGTTACCCACACCCCTGCAACCAAACCTCCCTAAGTACCTACTAAAACCATGAAAGATGTCCAAACATCTTGATTCCAACCACAAACCTGCTAGGCAAATATAAAACACTTAGAGCATCATATGATAAAGAAACCCTAGTACCACTGCCTTATATTATCTCACCCTACATCATGTTTACAAATTTTTTGCATCTCATTAACATACATGTCTCTTATTCATTGCATTCGATAGATTGTAATCTCGCTGACGGAGAGTACGTCCTCATTCCGAAGCAAGGAGTTGCTCAGGAGGTAGTCCCGGAGCCAACACAAGAGCTTGCTACTAAGGACCTGCCTGCCCCAACTTTTGATGGCAAGCCCCGGTTTTATGCATAACCATTATATATATGCTAATTTACTGCACTTAATGTTTGTAGGCTTGTACTGTGCACTTAAGTGTAGGAGTTTCATTGAAACCTTAGTTGCATGAACTCAGGATTCCTTTTGAGATGGATACTAGTATGCTAGGTCGAGTAGTTGCTTTGCTAATTAGGGATCTCGGTAGATGTCGAGTGATTTTTCTAGCACTCGCACGAGGTCAGGAATTGGTTGTATCCATTTTGATAACGTAAGGATGATGGTCTATGGACACGGATCCATGGGGATGCGTTGTCTACAAGACAAAATTGGAATAAGGATTAACATGCGGATACCTATGTCAAGCGTTTGAACGTACTAAACACATGCCGAGAAATATAGTAAATTGGCAAGCCTAGTACCTGATTGAACCTGCCCGCAGACTTTACTCCTCACTGGACCTGAGACGGAGTCTCCCATGCTGGATTATGGTGGGTACAAGTGCGGCAGTTGCACGGCGGCAGCCGGGGACAATTGGAGCATTGTACGCCAAGGCCGTGAACCCTGTTCTATTGCCATGGAATCGATGGGGACAGTTGATGTGTGTGGGACGGAGTGCCTCGCCACGTCGTGTGTTTAGGTTTACCTTCCAAGGTTAAAAACTCGATTCGAATCGTCTACTTCTCGCAGCTAATGAGACTGCTTGATCCTTTATACTGCATTGAGTAATAAGTGAAAAGATGATTGGTAAAAGAGGTTGATTGAATAAAATGTTTGATACCATGTACGAATAGCTAGGCACTCATCTAGTTTAAAAGGATCATACTAAAACTTGAAAAGCTAAAACTTGATGTTAGACTCAGGTAGTGCTTTTGGCAAACCAAATCCCTCAGCCAAAACAACTGCATGTCTAGAGGTAGAGGAGTAGACTCCTCACACCGGATAAGTCTAGCTGAGTATTAGTATACTCAGCCTTGCTTGTGGCATAATTTTTACAGGTTCTCTAGAGGATATGGTTGCTGGAGTGACTTGGCTGTCCATCTTGCCTCCAGGCTAGAAAGTCGAGTGGGACCCTACCTCGGTAGAAGAGGAGCATGAGGAGTGATGGGCCAGGCTTCCCCATCCTCCATTTTATTTACCGATAGTTAATTTCCACTGCAACGAGAACAATGGTTACTACTTTTGCAAAACTCCGATGATGTTGTAATAACTTTAAGTACTCCTTTCATTTATGGTTTTATGCTTTATTGTATTTTCTCTGTGCCACACCTTCGAGTGAGTATGTGGTACTTAATCCTGTTAGTGGCCTTGTCGGACTAGATCAGAGGGACTGACGGTTTATTCCTATTTAAGTGTGGTCTAGCCTTTAAGGCGGGACTTAGGCACTTAAGTCGGAATAATTCGGGCGGTTCCGCCACAGCTGGTATCAGAGCTTGTACCACCTCAGAGGAATCAATAAATCATAATTACCGACCTTTTCAAAAGTAAAACTTGCTTCGAAACCAAGTTGGATAGAAGTCAGGACGATAAGGATAGACTGAGGACATGAAGCCTTAGGATATTATATGGGTAGATAGGAGGCTATTTAAATATGTCGTACAGGCTACTACAATATAGATAAGGAAGTTCTGTACCCCTATATTTGATGTGAGGACGCTTAGGACGAGCATGCATGCATCCTTTTTCTTGTTTTGTCATCTTAGTAAAATGTCATTATCAACAGTAAGATGCATAAATAAAGGAACATCCATAACACGAATTAAAAAACTATAACAAAGATTCCCACTTAACCCTGGAAAAGCCAAGTCCGCAGAAATTTTCTAGTCTTTTGCACTAGCTCCTTTTATTTTTGGGATTCTTTTCTTTTCGCTTACACTTGCCCTTGCACAGATGACTTCTCACGTAACCACAGACGGAGGGAACGCACATTCCCACACAGATGGTCTTGCACGAGAGGGCTTTCCCCGCATTTTGTGGGAGGTACTGCAGGGAGCAGGTTACGCTACGCCTCCCCAGTACGCGGTGCAGCTATTTGAGGAGCATCAGGTACCTCGCTGTAGGGTGAGATGACCTTGGAGCCTCATCCCCTACAGCCAGGCTGGCGTTCCTTGGACTCAGATTCTTTCGGTTTCAGGGCCGAGGATACTATTGAGTCCACGGCTCTGCACGTGTTGACGACCTTCTGCGGATTTCACCCCTTGGAGCTGTCAACCCACCCCATTGGCTTGTTCCCCACTGAAAAGGAGGACGACCCAATGTGGAAGGATCGGGTTGAGCACGCCAAGGATGTGTGGGCTCTCTACCCTGGGCATACCGCTCACCTGACAGTTCGGTGCATGAGTGCCCTGTATAGTCTGCAGGACTTGAGAGGTGAGGCGATGTCCCAGCTTATGGGCCTAATGGAGTCTACCAAGACAACCCTGGATAACTGAGAGGACCTTTTTGTCGACTTGTCCACTGAGCTAGTGGAGAAGGATCTCCAGGTGGAGCAGATGGCCAACCACATACAAGAGCTCAAAGATTAGGTGGAAGCCACGGAGAACGCCATTGAGGTTCTGGAAGATCAGCTCCAGACCACCCAGCAACATCTTGAGGAAGCCAACCAACATTTGGATCTGCACCATCAAGAGATTGAGGATATGGAGGCAGAAGGGGTCGATGACGATGTAGATATCGATGGAGGAGAGGAGCCGGAGCCTGCATCTAGCTTAGACACTGTTGGCTCAGGAAGACCACCTTCCCCCGAGTCTAGTGTTGCCTCGTTTGTTCATTAGAATCTAGGGTTAGGGTAGAAGTGTGCAGCAGTAGAACTCCTCGAAACTAGCTTAGCTTTTGCACCTTAGAGGTACTAGGCTAGAGAGTTGAGTATTTTGGGCACTGATGTAACCATTGGAAACTCTTTTGGCAAGACGAATGATGGATGGTTCTTATTTTTAAGTTTATGAATGAAATTATATCCTGTTGGTACCAGTTGGAAAGGCGAGGCAAACTTGGGTCCTTGCAAACACTGCTGTTTAGAGTTCTTTTATCATATGCAATCACGGATTTTAAGTATAACAACAGAACCTCCTAAATTTCAGATGGCAGGAAGAGCGCGCCGTGGACAAAATGAGCGCATTCCTCCACCACCGCCGCAGCCTCCCACCATGCAGGAGCTGATGGCTCAGCATAATGAGATTCGGCGGCTGCTCGCTAAGCGTCAGCCACCGCCTCATCACTATGGGGGTGGTGATCACCACCAGCGTGCCCGGCAGCGGCCACCTACCAGGAGTTTCTTAGTACTCAGCCGCCGTTGTTCACCAGGGCGGAAGATCCACTTGATGCTGATGTTTGGCTCAGGGTGGTGGAATCAAAGTTCCCACTGCTTAATGGAGATTGTTCAGATGCGGCCAAGGTCCGTTTCGCAGCCCAGCAGCTTCGTGGGCCCGCTCGAACTTGGTGGGACCATTTCCTCGCTATGCAGCCGGCTGACCACGTGGTTGAGTTGGGAGAGTTCAAAGCAGCACTCCGAGGGCATCACATACCAGCAGGCATCATGGACCGCAAGCTCAATGAGTTTCTGGCACTCACTCAGGGAAGTCGTACTGTGTTGCAGTACGCCCAAGGTTTCAATGACATGTGTCAGTACGTAGGCTACCATGCTGACACATTCAGGGCCAACTGCTGCAATGAGTTGGTCAACATGGCCATCTCTCAGGAGGATTGCATTACAGCCCGCCAGGCAGAGAAGAAGAGAAAGACCCCTATGGCAGGACCATCAGCTCAGCCTCAGCGCTTCAGAATTATGTCCGATACTCAGAATCGAGGACCTCAGCAGCAACAGGGATGATGGGTGATCAGACCACAGCAGTAGCAGCAGGCACCCAACCGCTCTCAACTTCCAACTTAGAGGAACAACAACCAGCCACAGCAGCAGTACCGTCAGGACAATGCCAACAGGTGCTTCACTTGTGGTAGCACCGGACACTATTCCAAGAATTGTCCCAGAAACCAACAGAGGCAGGGGTCAGAATGCAAATCAAAATAAAGGCAAGAGGCAGAGGGTGCAAGTGAGGCAGGGCAGGCTAAACTTCACCACATTGGCTGATATTCCGGAGGGAGCACCCGTCATGACTGGTATCTTTTCCATTCTAAATTACCCTGCAGTCATTCTTTTTGATTCTGGTGCATCACACAGCTTCATCAGCGCAAAATTTAGTGCCAAATGTCAGCTAACCTTTCACCACACAAATGGGGGCATTATGATTGCAACACTGGGAGGCAGGGTTGCCACCTATCAACTCAACCGGTAGGTGCCAATAAAGTTGGGTAGTCTCTTTTTAAAACCACCCTCTTGATCATGGGATTGGAGAGTGTGGATATCATCTTGGGAACTGACTGGTTATCATGGCATCATGCGCTGATTGACGTCGCAGCAAGAGCAATTGAAATACACTCACCTTTTTGTGGAGAAATCACATTGCACTTGCCTAACCAGGGTTGTACCCATTCTTGTGCACTCACCATGATAGAGTCACCCGTAGAGAGGATTCCAGTGGTCTGTGAATACCCTGATGTTTTCCCAGACGAATTGCCAGGGATGCCACCCGATAGAGACATAGAATTTGCCACCGAATTGCAACCAGGGACCGCACCTATTTCTAAAAGGCCATATAGAATGCTTCCAACAGAATTGGCAGAACTGAAGAAGCAGTTACAAGAATTGTTGGACAAGGGGTTCATTCGCCCAAGTACTTCACCATGGGGATGTCCGGCCTTGTTCGTAAAGAAGAAGGATGAGAGCTTAAGGCTATGTGTCGATTACCGCCCTCTCAATATGGTGACTATTAAAAACAAGTATCCTTTACCTCGCATTGATGTTTTGTTTGACCAGTTGGTCGGAGCCAAGGTGTTTTCCAAGATAGACCTTCGCTCTGGCTATCACCAAATCAAGATCAGGGCTAGTGATATTCCAAAGACGGCTTTCTCTACCAGATACGGGCTTTACGAGTACTTGGTAATGTCTTTCGGGCTGACCAATGCGCCGGCATATTTCATGTATTTGATAAATTCAGTATTTATGTCCGAATTGGACAAATTTGTGGTGGTCTTCATTGATGATATCCTGGTCTATTCAAAGAGTGAAGACGAACATACAAAGCATTTGCACATAGTACTTCAGCGGCTACGCGATCATCGCTTATATGCTGAACTCTCCAAATGTGATTTCTGGCTAAGGGAAATCAAGTTCTTGGGACACACCATTTCTTAGGATGGGATAACAGTTGACCCTAAGAAAGTACAAGAAGTGATGGATTGTAAGCCTCCTACCACCATCCGGTAGATTCGGAGTTTCCTGGGTTTGGCAGGATACTATCGGCGATTCATGCCGGATTTCTCTAGGATTGCTAAACCAATGACTTAATTGTTGAAGAAAGGAGTGAAATTTGAATGGAGTCAGAAATGTGAAGATGCCTTTCATGCCTTGAGGCGACGTTTGACAACAGCACCTGTGCTCGCACAGCCTGACAGCACCAAATCCTTTGATGTATATTGCGATGCTTCGGGCACTAGACTAGGTTGTGTTTTGATGCCAGACAACCGAGTTATTGCCTACGCATCTAGAGCATTCAGGCCTCATGAGCAGAATTATCCCACACATGATCTGGAATTAGCAGCGGTAGTCCATGCTCTAAAGATCTGGAGACATTACTTAATGGGAGCTCATTGTAATATTTATACTGTGACGGAACCTCCCAAGTAATTAGGCCCACCTACAGTTGTCCTTGTCCAAAGGACCTCGGGCAACCCTGTAGATGCACCTGATCACTCGACAAGTTCGGTATCTGTATCTTTTACCTCTCCCAAGAGCGCTTCACCCGTCACGCAGATATTACAACACATCGGAGGAACGAATAAGCGGAAGCAATTACAGTAACTTATTTTACATTAAAATATAGAAAGAGTTATTATTACAGACCAGCGGTATATGAGTGCAGAAGTAATATTATTACAAACTCGGGAGGCAAAAACCCCTCTCGTTTAAAAGTATAAAGTTTTTAAAAGGAGGACAACATCCTCCCGAGACTTCACTCTTGAGCTTCTTTCTTTGGCACCACCTTAGAGCAAAAGAAACAAAAGTTTGCTACTTCCTCACCTACAACAACATGGGTTCGAAAACCCTGAGTACGAAGTGTACTTTCACAAGTCTTACCCGTCAAAATAAAAAGACTCTCAAGGATATGCTGGCTTTGAGGGAGTCAAGGTAAGGCTTAATCAAGAATCAAGACTCTGTTTGCAAAAATGCTTACTAATAGTGGATCCTTAAAAATCCAGTTTTATTAACAAGTTAAGTCATTACCTGTCACTAGAGTTCTTTCTACCCTAGTTAAAGCACTTGGTCTATACTAGCCATCTTTTATCATCCCTTTAAGTTCACTGGAATGCTACGTGTAGGTCAGTGACCAAGTATTCATGTCCAAGAAGTAACGGTGATCCAAATTGATTAATACCCAGCTGGGGATCTCCAATCACACGACATATTTAGCACTTAACCCTTGCATATATCAACTCGCCACCGGGGTTCTAAATACCAGATCAGATTCACGCCAACCGAGAGCACAGATACACCACCGTCTAGCCTCTTGCCACGGAGGGTACACGCTACTCTCGCCATCTCTCCACTCTCATTGTGTGTTGTCATATTCAGGTATTAGTCTGCCCGAGGCAAAGCTTACCCATGATGAGGCATGTGACCAGTTAAAAGATCCTCAATCATCAAGCCTACATCGAGACGGTCCTTAATCGACTCAAACAGAGACACTACACCGAGACTCTCTTCTCGTGCAAGTCACCCGCCCGGTCTCAGCTTTATCATTTTAACCCAAAGTTTGGTACCTGACAGAGGTACATCTTTTCCGATGTTGAACCCATCACGGCCATGATGGATTCACCATCAAGTTGTATTTTTGAAAACATCCCATCCCACTTGAAGCATCATCTTTTGTCAAAACAAAACATTATGTTATTCTAGAGCAAGACTAAGCATCAGAAAAACATTTCATAAAATAGGTGATCAAGGAAAGGTAATCAATCTTCCAAGGAAGGAAATGCATCAATTGTTTAGCACACACAACTCCTATTACCTAATGCATCAAGCAAGTGAGAAAGATTTTAAAATAGCAAGGAGGTGGCAAATGCACCGGGGCTTGCCTTGTGTTATAGGAGAGTCGGGCTCTGCTCCACAAATATCGAAATAAAAGCAGTTCCCGGTAGGTGGGTCTTCAGGTGGTGGTGGTGCAACTCCTTCTTCTTCAACCACTACTTCTTCCTCGTTCTCTATATATAATCATATGTAACCATGAATGCTCATGTAATGCTTATGAAAATGCAGTAATAATAAAGACACATCATATTAGGTCTTGAATACAATTTTCCTTCACGGTACTCTAGGAAACTAGGGTTTTTGGAGTCAGTATTTTATTTCATAGGGCACACACTACTTAGAAGATTAGGGTTTTGGGGTTTAGGTATCAGACATTGTCCAAATCATGTCTAACTTCACCCATGGTTTCAAAATACCATTTAAAGCTTATCCAAAAAGTTTAGTGATTTTTGGAGTTATTAACTAATTTATAAAATTCCAGAGGTATAGGTTTAAGCCCTTTTAAATACTAGAAAATTCCTTGTTTGGACCAAAAATCCTAAAATTATTTTTATTAAACACTATGAAAATTTAGAAGTTCAACAAAATTGTTCTCATATTTTTATTATTTTTCTCGAATTCTCTATGGATTTCTAAACTTTCTTAGAAAAATAAAAAGTTACCAACAGTACTGGGCTAAATTCTGCTCGAGACGGCCCACGATAGGCGAAATGCCCCCGCGCGTGTGCCCACACAGTTGGTTTTGTAGAAAGGTCCCTACCGGTTCAACAATTAGAACATCAGTCCTCGGCACTATTCGCGCGTCTCACTAACATTTACACTAAGGTCCTCTATTTTCTATTTCTTCTCCAAAACAGACCCTAGCCACGATGCGCTTACCGCCGGCCACCATGTTGCTCGAAATGGCCATGACCAGCGTTGGCTGCCCGAATTAACCAATGGGCAAGCATTACTGACCCGAGGTGATCCTAGAACAAGCCTAAATTGAGTTAATATAGCCATGGCTTAGCCCGACCACGACGATGGTGAATACCGAATACAAATCCAAGCATTTCAGTTGATTGAGTGTGGTCAAGCATAAAGGGTTGAGCCGATGAGTATCACGAGCATGCATGGGTGCTAAAACATGATGAAGGAGAGCAGGAGCAGACCTGGGAACGGCTGGCCACGGAGCACGAAGAATTCTTGCTCGCCGGTGTCTGAGAAGGGGGAAAACGGTGTCGCGACGGGCTCTGGTGGAATTAGGAGGTCATGTTGGGGCTATACGGTCGCAAAGGGCTACTGATTCACCGTGCACCACTAATTTGGGGAGAGGCGGAGAGGATTCCGTGAATTTTTGCTTCAACCGAGCTCACTGGTGAACTGGTGAGTACCTCGCCGTGGGTGGTGGGGCTATTTATAAGCACGACGGTTCGGCTAGCGATCCGCGGCCTCGGATTGCATTGTCAATGCATGGTTACCACGTAAGGAAGAGACACAGTGAGGGAGGAGCGAGGCACGAGTGACACGGCGACGGAATGACCGAGCCACGGTGACCGCCGGTGAAATATCTCCGGTCAGGCTCTGGCTATGTTCGCGGAATCATGACACGGCCCAAAGTTATCTCCCCGCGGTCGATCCCTTCCCCAAATCACTCGAACACATCCAAATCTACAGTGCCCTGGATTTTGTCATCGTTCTTCAGATATTTTCAGTGCTCTGATCTTCAGTGTTTTACTGAACCAACCCCCTTTCACCCTCTCTTTCTATTGATTCTTGTTAAGAACAGGGTAATCTCCATTAATATAGATTGTTCACTAAACAACAGTCTTCAAACTTACTATAGGATCCCTGGACCAAAACTGAATGGAATCAAAGATATGGTGCTTCCAATTCGGCCCCATTTCACTGTGACCATTTCTTTTCTTGAATTCAGTTTTCAGTAACACTTCAACAGCTCGACATAGTTCTGACAAGCCAACTTTGGGTTGTTGTTTCTTTAATTTTTGTACAACAACCAGGGAAGACGACTGTACCAAAGTTACTCCCCTACAAACCAACTTTAATCTTGTTACAAAGGTCTTAGTCAATTACCCATTAAATCGAGCTCCACATGATCCAGAAGTTGGTCCTATACAACTGATTTCTCTGAACATCACAGAGTCTTAGCCTGACAGCCAGACATTAGACCCATTTATCTCCAATTTTTGTATGACATCAAGGTTTAATCACTTAATCAAATTTGTACTCTTATCTTAGCTTTACAAGTTTGCTATATTGACTTAGGGCAGAATCCCAATGGATTGAGAGATATAGAGCTCTAAAGTTGATCCCACTCAACTAAACTTCAGACTTAGCCACATATGATTCATAGGGTACTTTTTGCAAATAGGTCCAAATTCCATAATTTTATTTGCAAATCCACAAAGGTGTGAACCATATGATTTGAGGTGCCCTAATACCTTGGTTTTTGCACTTTGGTCCAAAAGTGTACAAAATTTACACATAGCCCCCTAGGGTTTCAATTTAGGGTTTTCTAGGGGACTTTTTAGGGTTTTGACATATTTAGGGTTTTGGTGCTATCAAAGTCCATTAAATGTGACATCCTATGATCATTTCTCATATCTTTTGAAGTTTTTACATGTTTGGGCTTCCCTTATATTCATAAGCCCACATCCAGGGTTAAGTACTCTAACCTAGGGTTAACCACCCATCAAGTCATATCAGTCAAACATTTTTGAACTTTTTACCTAATGAATGCACTATAAGTGTAACAAACATATGATATGTCAACGCTCATGATGTTATGCTCAAATTTTAGTGATAGTAACACAGAGGTGTTACAAATACTGACCACAAGACTCTCAAGTATATTTTCACTCAGGCTGATCTTAATTTGAGGCAGAGGAGATGGTTAGAATTGATCAAGGATTATGATCTGGAAGTACATTACCATCCTAGCCAGGCAAATGTTGTGGCAGATGCCTTAAGTCGAAAAGCCCAGTGCAACTGTATAACCATGGACTCTAAGATCGCCGCTCTGTGTGACGAGTTGCGCAAGCTGAATATGGAAGTGGTTTCTCCAGGTACCTTGGATTATATCTCAGTTGAGCCAACCTTACAAGAGCAGATAATCCTGGCACAGATTAGCGACAAGGGTATTCAAGTCATTAAGGAAATGCTCAATAAAAAAGTGGATAAGTATAAATGCTTTTGTCAGGACAGCAAGGGTGTTCTGTGGTTTGAAGACCGACTGGTCGTTCCCAAGAACCCCGAACTCAAGAAGAAAATTTTGGACGAAGCTCATCTTTCCAAGTTTTCCATGCACCCCAGGAGCAACAAAATGTATCATGACCTCAGATCCCTATATTGGTGGACCAGGATGAAGAGAGAAATTGCTAAGTATGTATCTGAGTGCGACACGTGCCAAAGGATTAAAGCAAGCCATTTGAAAGTAGCAGGTACCTTGCAGCCACTCCCTATACCATCTTGGAAATGGGAGGACCTCAGCATGGACTTCATTGTGGGATTGCCCAACACCTCCTAGCACCACGATTCTATATGGGTCATTGTTGATAGGCTAACCAAGACAGCTCATTTCTTGCCAGTGCATACCAGCCACAAGACAGAGAAGTACGTACAGATCTATATTGACCAAATAGTGCATTTGCATGGAATCCCGAGGACTATCATGTCTGATAGAGGAGCACTGTTTGTAGCACGTTTCTAGGATCAGCTGCAGAAGTCACTTGGAACTAATGTGATAAGAAGCTCAGAATACCATCCGCAAACTGATGGCCAAACGAAAAGAGTAAATCAGATTCTTGAGGACATGTTGCGAGCGTGTGTGTTACACTATGGCAAGAATTGGGATAAGTGCCTTTCTCTGGCAGAATTCTCTTACAATAACAGCAACCAATCCAGCCTGAAGATGGCACCCTTCGAGGCCTTGTATGGGAGAATGTGTAGAACACCGCTAAATTGGTCACAAGCTGGAGAAAGGGAGATATTTGGACCTGACCTAGTGCTTCAAGCCGAGGATAAAGTCCAAGTCATTAAGAAGAACTTAGAGGCTGCTCAGGCCAGGCAAAAGAGCTATCATGATAAGAGGAGGAAGCCTCTACAATTCGAAGTGGGAGATCATGTGTATCTTAAAGTGTCACCCACCAAAGGTCTTCAGAGATTTGGGATCAAGGGCAATTAGCTCCTCGCTATATTGGGCCCTATGAAATCAAAGAGACTTGTGGACCTATAGCATACTAGTTGAAGTTGCCACCTCACATGTCTGCAATTCATGATGTGTTCCATGTGTCTCAGCTAAAGAAGTGTGTCCGCTTACCAACGGAAGTGCTATCCGAACCTGAATTAGAGATAGAGCCAGACTTGTCATATCAAGAGCATCCTGTCAAAGTATTGAACCAAAAGGAAAGATCAACTCGAGCAAAGGCAATCAAAATGTATAAGATCCAGTGGAGCAACCATTCGGAAGAAGAAGCTAGTTTGGAAACTGAGGAATTTCTGCGCTCGCACTATCCCGATTTTCTGTCCCAGGAGATCGATAAGTAAAGCGGATCCCAAAACACCCCCACCTGCCCTTTGAATCTAAGTATAAGAGAAATATAGTTATTAAGAACTGAGTAAGTTGTGAAACTAAATCTAGAAGGGCTTCCTTCTGAAGTTGCAAAGAGGATGACATACGAAGAGCAGTCTACTAGAGAACTCTGACAAAAGAAACCACACCGCGCGAGCACGCACCTTCTTAACTACCCCTCTAAAGGATCCCTACCCAATCTCGGGACAAGATTCCTTTAAGGGGGGAGGGTTGTAACACCCCAGGTGTTACTCAAGGCCCTGGCTCAGATATATGCACCTATGGCCTATTATCACATGTGTTTAAGTGGAAAGAGAGGGCACCCAAAGCTTTAGAACCATGGCTAAACTAAGTGATGATCATGATGGGAGGGATACCCTAGCTTTCATGTATCTTCGCCTATGAAAAAGGTTCTAAAACCCTAATTTCCCCTCTTGAGCCATTAAACCCCCAAAAATTGGATTAAAGGGAAAACTATGCAAATGTTCAATTCATGGCTTGAACCCTTTATCAAAGTTGAATTACATTAATATATCTACAAAATATAGTAAGGGAGGTATTACAAAAAGGTCATATAAAAACCTCAAATCAAGCCCCAAATTGGAGAGCACCCTAGAGCAATCCATTTTTCTCTAAGTCAAAAATCAGCCCTAATCTAAAGATCAGAAGTGTTCACCCATTTGCTGGCACCAAAACCACATAGTCCAAATAACCAAAAGTAGCCAAACTACACAAGGCACACCCCTGAAAAGTTTGAAACCAAACCAGGGTCGTTTGACACGGTTTGGCATCTGTTTTCTCGCGAGATGAACAGTGCAGACAGACAAGACTTGGCACCACCATATCTTCCAAGCCAGACCCGATCTCCCCTTGGAACTCACATGAACTAGATAGCTCTAGGTGCAGGGAAGAAATCTTACACAAGTCATATGGCAAGATTCACACGTTTGGGTGCTCAGCAGGCGCAAGAACTTGGGCAGAATAACACAGCCACGTGTTCGACGCGCCCTGGCAACGCCAGAGCACGCCCCGGCACTCGGCCCCGCGCGCACCACGCCGCGCCGCATCAACCCCGTGCCTACGTCCATGCCCGTGGCTATAAAGCCAACCCCGGTGATAGGAACGGGGGTGCCCGATCTTTCGTCAGGTGAAGGTAACTATCGATTTTGTGGAGATGTCACACAGACGATCCGACTTCCAATCAACACGGCTAGAACCCCGCAATCACAGCACCACTTCTCCTCTGGTTATCAACCGTGCACTGCGCGATTGACCTCACCACGAGGGCTAATTCCTGCCTGAGAATCGAAGACACTAGCAAGAACAAGAAAGAACACAATCTAGAATATTGCGGATGAATGATTAAGCTCACAAGTTGGGGTCTCACAAACTGATCTACGACGACTGTTCTTGACAGATCTAAACTTAAGCAAAACCCAACCCTAATGTGGCGGCGGTTGCTGAATAAATAGAGTATTAGGGCGTGCGTGACCCCTGGACTCGCCGCTAATGGGCTCCGACGCGATACATGGCCCAACGGCCTAACAGACGGTGTCGCAGCACCAAAACAGAATCTGAACGCTGACTTGTTTCGACGATTCCCGTTGACTCCGGACGGAGGGTGGACTCAATTGGGTTGGTTAGATAATCTCCTTATCTTTCCAACCATATCAAGTCCGTCGCAATCGGAGTCCGGATGCATCTTGGGCGTCCATTTTAGTGCAGACTAGTCTTGGAACCCGAGATGGAGTTGCAGCCGAGTCGGACTTAATCTCCTTCCTGTTGTGGCGCCCTTGTTGCTCCTCCTCAACACCTAGGCCTTTCCCAAGTCCTCGCTGGTCCTCTCCAAGGTTCCTAATCATCAAAACATCCATGGCCCCAAGCGTAAGCTCTGAAACACAATTGACTAGGGTAGCACGTACCTGGAGATTTAGCTATCGTGCACGCGATCGTGTTATCGGTCCATTCATTGTATGTATAGAAGTGATGTCCTTATCATCCTCCTCCTCTTGAATTGGAGTTGTCCTTGACTCGATCTCATCTTCGTCACCCATATATGGCTTCAAATCTGAAATGTTAAAGGTGGGACTAACCCAAAAATCTGGAGGCAACTCAGGTGGTAATCCAGGGGGTATCTCAGAGGGAAACACATCCATGTCCTCATCATCCTCCCCCTCTTGAAGTGGAGTCGCCCTCGACTCAAGCTCATCTTCTTTTCCCAAATATGGCTTTAAATCTGAAATATTAAAGGTGGGACTAATCCCAAACTCGGGGGGGGGGGCAACTCAAGTTTATATGCATTGTCATTAATCTTCTCGAAAATTTTAAATGGTCAGCAGCACAGTTGGGTAAGCTCACTCCAGGAATCAAATCAATCTGGTGCTCAATCCCACGAATGGGAGGAAGTCCTGGAGGTAACTCAGAGGGAAAAACATCTCGGAACTGCTGCAAAAGGTTAGTCACAGATGCAGGCAAAGTTCTAGCAATATCATCAATAGAAAAGAAAGCATCTTTGCAAACCAAGGCATAACAACAAGCATCAGTAGCATGAGTTTCAAGAAGATCAGATTTAGTAGCAAGCATGATAGGAGCTTTCAATTTAATTTGTTGCTGAATTTCTGTCTCATTAGTTGGTTCGTTATGGGTACTTGCAGCTCTATCTTTATCAGCTTGTACAATTTCAGTAACAGTCAAAGGTAGCAAAGTAATGTTTTTATCTTTATGCCTAAAAGTGTATGTATTACTCCTACCATGGTGACATGCATCAGTATCATATTTCCAAGCTCTACCCAACAAAAGAGAACATGCTTCCATAGGTACTACATCACAATCCGCATAATCAGAATACATACCAATGGAGAAATGCACTCCTACCATGTGTGTTACCTTAACCTTGCCTGAATCATTGATCCACTGAATGTGGTATGGATTTGGCTGTGGACGTGTGGTCAGGCCAAGCTTCTTGACCAAATCTGAACTCACAAAATTATTGCAGCTTCCACCATCAATAATAACACGTGCACGCCGATTCTCGATGGAGAAGAAAGTCTGGAACAAATTATAGCATTGTTGCTTCTCTGATGATTCATGCTGAGAACTAAGAACACGCTGCACCATGATGCTTCGAAGGTTCGCCGTAGCATCAGCACCAAGCATGGCATAATCATTAGCAGCAACATCACTGGAGTCATCATTGTCACCCTCACCGTCAGAAGCACTAATGTAGCCATCAGCCGTAGCAATGTATGTTCGCTGACTCGGGCAATCCTTCTTCACGTGAGCAATCCCATGACAGCGGTGGCAAACAATACCCGAAGAACGACCACTGGAAGGTGCTGCAAGTGCCGGTGAATTATGTTTCTTGGCAGGTACCTGCAAAGGAAGTTTACCAACATGTGCAACAGGTGTCGAGGAAGGTGTATGACTCAAGGCAGGTGTGTGCGTCTGTGATGTAGAGGAGGCGCCCAAAGTAGCCCTAGGTCGATGTTGGCGTCCCTGCAATTCCTTCTCTGCAAGCATAGCAAACTGGAACAACTTGTTGACAGTGTTAAATTCTTTGTAATCCACAATGTCCTGAATGTCACGCCGCAAACTTGAATAAAAACGACAAAGAGCATCCTCATGTCCCTCTACTATCCCACAATGCTGCAATCCCTTCTGAAGCTCAGCATAATAATCTTGAACATATTTATCCCCTTGCTCTAAACGCATCAATTTCTTACGCAATTCTCTATGATAAGATGGGGGAACAAATCTATCGCGCATAGCTACCTTAAGATCTTCCCAAGTCGTAGGTGTTGTACCATCCCCAACTAGACCAGTCCACCAAACAATAGCAAAATCTTTAAATTCACTAGTGGCTTGTCTAACTTGATGTCGTTCAGGTACAAGGTGGGCAGCAAATTTCTGTTCTATCGTCATCTCCCAATCAAGATATCCCTCAGCATCATAATGACCCGAAAAAGATGGTATAGAAAATTTAATCTTAGCATAAGGGTCGTTAGGAGCATGATTGTTATTACCTTGCTGGTGGTGTGGCATACCTTCTGTGTTTTGATGAAGACGACGACGTAGGCGCAAATCTCTGGTGGCCGCTTCATCATAATTACCTTTTTCATCAAACACCGCATCATCGAGAAGACGTGGACGAGGAGGTGGTGGTGGCGGTGCTTGTTGTTGCGTCTCCAACACAGCAAGTGTATCAACGATCTAGGACAATCGTCGATCCAGCCTCTCGTAAGTCTTGCCAAGGTTCATGTCAATGAAGGCATCATGCACTGACTTGTGGACCGTCTCCTCCACTTGCTCCTTTAGGAGCTTGTTGTTTGCCTCAAGATCTTGGTGGCTAACACATTCATCGAAGTCTATAGGGATCCTTGCTTCTTCGTCGTCGCCTACCATCGAAACACAAAAACAGGAAACAAATGGTGACGGATATCCCTAATAATTTCACTACACGCTCCTCTCAGGTTGAACACAGAAACACACTCTAATGTATCTTACCAAGATCTTACAAGTGTCTGACGAAATACAAGCAAAGGATGATACAATTGGAGGCTGGTTCGTGATACTTACCAAGAGGTAGTGAAACCGTGATTGCAAGGTCAAATCTGTATTGATCAGAAGATATAGTATGCGGAGCTGTAGGACATGCACAATATGTATGTGAATGTGGAACAAAATCGAGTGCAGATGAGCGAAGTTCAATAAATATCCAAAGCACAAGTCACAATTGCTGGCTAAGAGATGTATCTGAGGTGTATCACAACAAGTTGGAACAAAGAACAATGGAAATAGCAGAATGACAGTATCGTAAATATTGTACTCGCGAGGCCAAAAAGGCACTAGTAGGATTCACTGGTGATTTTGTTTTTCTTTTTAGTATGATTTTTTGGATATTTTTCTCAGCACAAGAAGCAACAAAATAGGAGCTACATCAAGTTTCACCTAAAACAGAGATCAGATGTGGTCTACAGAAAATGAGAAAGTTATCTGAAAAGCATACAAGAGCTTTGACAAATTTTTTCTTTATTTTCCTGAATTATTTTGACAATTTTATTGAAACCAAACAGGCCGTAGGCGAGTTTGGCTGGCCTCAGAATAGTGTCAACAAGCTCCTGTAAAAAATTCAGATTTTTTGGACACCCGAGCGAAAAGTTATGCCCGGTTTAAGGAAGGTACCTCAAGTTACGTTTTTGGAGGCAAGACTAGAAAGCGGCGGTTAGGGCAAAAATTCCCTATCTGCAATCACAGCAATCACAGCGATTAATGGGGTGGATCGACTTGTGATCTGGGTAATGGTGGATTGGATAGCAGCGTATCTGCAATCTATCTAGGGCTGGCGCGGCGGCGGCTAGCGAGGGCAAGTCGATTAATGGGTGGATCGACTTGTGATCTGGGTAATGATGGATGGGATAGCGCCTAGCGAGGGTAGTTGATCTACGACAAAGATACACCCTAAACCAGCAACACAACTCGACCACGGACACGAACTGAACAAAGCCAAACTGAAAACGAAATTGCAAAGGCTAAACAAGGGTTCTAGGACAGCGGAATTTTTTTATGGCAATTTTCTGGAGTTATAGGATGAAAAACATAAACTAAACTAGGGTAAACCTGACGGTAATACCTGAGACTTTGAATACCACTTGATAGGAATGGGGATGCCCGATCTACCGTCAGGTGAAGATAACTATCGATTTGGACTACAAGAAACTGGTTAAAGAACGTGGGTGAAAAACCGTCGAACTTAATGTAATAGGCCGTCGAACTTACCATAAGAACGTGGGTTTACCGACGAATATAGCCGACGGCGTTTTTTGGACGAACTTAAAGAAGTAAGTTCGACGGCCCCACGTTCTTAATGTTAAGAACGTGGGTACCGTCTTACTTAACATTAAGAACGTGGGTACCGTCGAACTTAAGGTTAAGAACGTGGGTTTTTAAGTTCGACGGGGGCCGTCGAATTTTTCCCCGTAAGTTCGACGGCACCCACGTTTTTAACGTTAAGTTCGACGGGTCCATGTGGTCGTCGAACTTATGGGTCCTGCGTGGGTCGGCGAGGGCTGCCCATTAAGTTCGACGGTACCCACGTTCTTAACGTTAAGAATGTGGGTACCCACGTTCTTAACCTTTTTCTAGAAAAAAATAAAAAATACAGAAATGAAAAATTAGACACACATAATAACACATGCATCATAAAATATCACATACAATACAAATTTCAAACACATGGATATATGTACATATCACAAATTCACACAAGTCCAAATACATAAGTTCACAAATTCACATAAGTCTAAATACATAAGTTCATATCCATAGTTCTCATTTGTAGTTCACAAGTTCAAACATTAGCTCCATCGCTCTCGATCAGGACATCGGGTTGTTGTTCGTAACTGCGCCACTAGAATTGAGACATCTGTCCGCAAAGTCAGTGTGAGGGGGAGGAGTCACTTGATGAGAGCCAGAATCCTACAAAATAAACCAAAATTATCATAAATATACAACTGGCATTAAATCACATGTACACCAAGATATAGGAAAGCATGATAAACACAAAATATGGCTTCCAAGAAGATCACAAAATGCTGGCATTAAATCACACATGTACACGAAGATATAGGAAAGCATGATAAACACAAACTGTGGCTTCCAAGAAGATCACAAAATGACATGTACACCAAGATATTGGAAAGCATGATAAACATTTATCCTAGCCTAAAGTGTTGGCATCACAAGAAACAAGCAGCAGTGGAGTAGTCCCAAAAAAAGAAGGCCAATTTGTTGCAAAGTGAACAAGTAGCAAGCAACATGAATCAGGAACGTACCGCTGGTGATGGAAGTGGCTGTGTTGGCCATGGGGGGCATCCCCAAGGCCCCATTGGATGTGTAGGATATCCCCATGGTGCTGGCGGCCAATATCGCATATCTGGTTGTGGAGGAGGAAGAATCTGTCCTCTAGGAGGCATCGACCACTGCATGTCCATCTGTGAGTTTCCTTGACCGGTCTCAGAACCCTATAACCAAATAAAACTATGCATGATTATAATTGTAAATTAAAGTAAATATACTACAAAACTATACCTGTGTTTCGTTGGTGTTGGGGGTCTGTCCAGATTGTGACGGACGGGTGAACTGGGGTCCCATTTGAGATCCCATCTGAGCATTATACATCTGCAAATACAATAAACTTGAGTTTTATTTTAAACTAATGTATATATAGAGTTTATACTAAACAACTGGTTTTCAGAACTACCTTTGCATGCATAAAATGCTTAGTAATACGCAACAGATCTTAACTGAAGCTAGTAATACCAACTTTGAGAGTTCGTACAAAGTTAGCTTAGATGACAAGGGATCCGAAGACAAATGCAATCCGCTAAAACCCTAATTATGGACTTACAAACCATAAGTTGTTCCACTTTCACACAAAACTACCTTATTACTTGTCATGACCCATGAATCTATTTGGTGTTGGTGATCTGTTCATGCAAGCCATGCTTTGCTCCTACTCTGCCTAGTGCATAGTAGGGCTTTGATTGGGTGTTGGCTCAAGATTAGAGCTGCTGCAAGCAGAAGCCCCGCCAGTAAGATTATTACCTAATGGCCTCAAAGATATATTATCTTACAGTTAAATCACTTGTATATAAAGTGCATAGAATTCTATATTCTTATTAAAAGATTATTTATGTACCCTTTCTACAGTAAAATTGGCTTAAAACAATGCATTTCACAACCATATATGTGTTCAATATTCAGTTAGTAATGTTTTGCTCTCTCTTTCACATGAACATGCACCTTTCATTGTTCACTGGCCTGTTGCAATTTATGACGAGTTATGGTGGTTTTTTCTATTACACTTTCTATGCAATCTATCTAGCTTGTTCATATAATAAGCTGGTTGTGGAGGAGATTCCAGTAGGAGACTGTTTATTGTGTTCATATACTGTTATGCACATGAGTCATGGAGATTCCAGCAGGAGACAGTGGAGGAGATTTCAGTTTATTGTGTTCATATACTGTTATGCACTGTAACATCCGACCCACTTGTCTGAAGTGGTGCCATCGCAGCCCACTACACGGCCCAAATCGAGATGTACAAAAGCAGCAGCTAGGTCTGGACAGAGGGGGGGGGAAAGAGGTGGAAGATTACCTTGCTGAATCTAAAGAAGGGGCTATGGATGAGGTGCTGCAGGTTGAGCTGATCGATGATGAAGTTCAATGGGATGAGGAGTCACCTAACCAGAGTGTGCATAAAGGCTTACTGCCACACACAGTCAGGAAAATTGTATATCTAAAGGGGTTCAGTCAGGGAGGAGGAATATCAACCATGACAGAAGTCCAGAGGTGCCATCCTTTAGCTTCATTATCTACTACTAAACTTTCAGTTGCTATAGCAATTGTAAGGGTTGCTGGATGTGAGTTTGCAGTCAAGTATTATCCTTCATTTAATGAAGCAATACAGAGAATATATGTGAATGACATAGCTCTAGTTATGGTGGATCATTCGTGCTCTGGCTATTGCAGCGAAGCTGATGCTCACTATTGCAGAACTGGCAACTCCCCGTTATGTTGCAGAACTGACAGTGATAGTTTAATTGAGAATGGTTATGCTTGTTCTGTGGAAGGAATCAGCGTGGCCATAGGAGTTTAAATGTAGCTTCTCCCCCATCTAATATCTGAACTGTTACAAACAATTTATGGAGTCTGATGCATGTAGACTAGATTAGAAGAGAAAAAAGCATGTTAGATTCCAGCAGAGAAATGATAAATATGCCATAGGACTATAATTAAGTGTACCAGTGTTATAGTTTACATTGGACATAAAAGAGGATTGAGATCTAAATTAAGTGCTAACAGAATTTGCATGTATATGACCAATGGACCATATTATTTCAAAATGTTTATACACATTGGAATAATATTGTATAATAGCTGGAAACAGAAACAAGCCAAATTGTTCAAGTGTAAGAATATTGGAAGTACCCTAGCAAGGATTGACAGAGTAGAGACAAAAAAATGAAGGTCAAATATTGAGTAGCTTTAATGAAACCAAAGTAACCCAAGAATTAAGCTCGGTAAATATGTCAACAATATTCTTAATGAAGGCCAGGGACATCCATGTAAAACCCATCGCCAGTTTTTGCATTAAGTGCAGAAATAAAAGTAGGTAAAACATGCACAACATGTTAGTGACAGTTACTTCCAACAAATAGCTAGCGGATATAAAATGTCCATGTAAATAGACTCCAATGAAATAGATTACAAATACTTAGTTCATAGTAAGAAACAACAGTGCACTAGTGTGATAGATACATAGTTCCATGGTAGCATGACAGCATGAGCATAACGAAAAGTAATTTATACCTTCTAGTCTGTTACTTCAGACTTATGATTAAACAACTGTTGATTTTGCACAGTAAACTGTATTTAAAACTATCGTGTTGTATACATACAGATATTTTTCTGAAATCAATATTCTTATGTGTTACTGTCATTAAAGGTAAGTGAGAGCATCTTCAATAGTTCCTAAAAAAATTGGTAGATCAATTAGTTTCCCAAGTAGCTAAAAAAGTTGGGAGCATATTTATTGGGTTTCTCCAGCAATTTCTAAAATATGACTTTTAAAATATAGAAGTATTCACGTTCCATGTTGACCTAACCAGCTACAAGTATTCACGTTCTATGTTGAGTTAATTTTGACAAACAGCCAGCCATTAGGATCCAAAATTCAGTTTGCTGTTTGCACTAGGTGCTGGGCACTTGCTGTAACACCCCAGGTGTTACTCAGGGTGTCCACCCAGGGCTACACCATTTAACCTACTATCACATGTGGGTTATTTTGAGAAAAGTACATCAAACTTAGGATTCAAGGTCCTAAGCAAGTGCAACCTATCATGGCTATCATACCCTAACTTATCATGCACATCTAAAGAGAAGAATTGCCCAAAACCTTAATACAAACCCCTTTGGACAATGGGAACCCTAGATGTAAGTAGGATCAAAAGGTCATGAAAACCTTATAATCATGGCATGGGCCAAATATAAAAGTTGTAGTACACTTAATAACCTACAAATAATAGTAAGAAAGTAACCCCAAAAAGATTTCAGAAAAGCCCCAAAAAGTTCACCAAAGGTTTGAACACAAAAGGAAAATCAGAAAATGCCTAAGTCCAAAACTAACCTTTGGACAAAGATCACACATGTTCACCCTCATCCAAAATTCAAAACACTTCGACCCAATTGACAAAGTGGCACCAAATTACCCCTAGAATGCCCTGGAAGAAGTTGACACCTATCCTAAGTCGTTTGACACGACTTGGCATAGCTTTTGTCCCGGTTTGGACAGCTATGACATAGGCAACTTCTCACCCCTCTATCTCCCTACCCCGACCGTATCTTGGCTTGGAACTCACAGCAAAAAGGTAGGATATGGAGCAGGGAAGAGACTGTACACAGTGGTTTTGCCAAGATACGCACGCTAAGGTGCTCAAATCCGCCGTTGAACCATGGCAGAAGCGAGCTCCCACGTGTTCGACGCAGGCTGACACTCGGGGGCGCGCTCAGAGCACGCCCGTGCGCAAACCCCCGCGCGCCTGCGGCCGCCCGTGACCATGCCCGCGCCACGGCTATAGAGCCCGTCCCAGTGCCCGGCTGCCTTCCCCGTTGCCTCCTCTGTACCACGCCTAACTCCCCTGAGCTCGCCCATAGCTCCGGCGACCTCCCCGCGACCCGCCAGAGCCGCCCGAGGGCAACCACCGTGGCCAGCCCCTTTCCCTCCCTTCTCCACTCGGTCCAAGCCCTCGGATAGCTTCCCTGAGAGGCCGTGAAGCTTGCACGAGCTTGAACCGAGGACCCGCGCCACCGGAATAGTGAAATCATGCTCGCCGGAGTTTAGAAACCCGCCGGCGCACGTGGACCAGGTAAGTCACTGCGCCATTTTTCGATCCAATGCATAGATAGCCTTTACATCACCCCGTGAAGCTTACCGTGCCATTGGATTGGACTAGGTCGCCGTGTTTTGGCCGGCACACTCGCCGCCGACGAGAGCACCCGCCTGCGCACGTGGACCGGGCGATTCCGGCCACCCCCGCCGTCGAGCCGTACACCGTTGTGACCGTCAGAACCTCCCGGAGCCAACCCCGCCCCTCGCCGGACCTCTCTCGCCGTCGATAAGCCGCGCCACCCTTTTCTTTCTCGCTGGTACTGTTTAAACCTAGGGAGGGACCGCGGGGGGGAAGAAAAGAAAGCTAGGGGTTTTTGCGCAATGTCAGTGACTCGGATGAATAGTAGTGCGGGGGTATAAATGAGAGAGTTAGTTTGGAAATAACCCGAGGACTTTGGTGCAAAGTGGTTTTCCAGGAAACCTTTTATTAAATTTGATTTAAAATTTGAACAGAACTTGAATAATTCATATCTTCTGTTTTATTCATCCAAATTTAGTCAAACCAGTTTTGTCAGATCTTAAATAATATAAACTACTTAAGAAAAATATAAAACCCCTATGTACTACAGAAAACTTTAGGGTTCTGATTTAATTATTGTTTTGGCCAAAATCTAAATAATAGGAAGAAAAATAGTTGCACTATTTGACCAAGGTTAAGAAAATTTGGATAAGTTTATGACCACCTACTGACCTATTTAAAAATGCTAAACCCCTATGTCCACCCCATTAAGGTAGCTTTTGCCATTTATTTTACATTGTGTTTAAAGTTAAAGAAAATAAGAAAGGTGATTTAATTAAGGAACCAGGGAGCACCCATACTTTTGTTAGTCCCCTTATTTAGTGTAGTTCACTAGAAAAATCTATTGTACTCTGGTTTAGTATAAAATAAATAGGATACCTTTTATTTTAAGAAAACAAGGAAAACTTAGAAAAACCCTACAAAAATGACCCCAAGGTGAAACCACCCCAACCCTTGGGATAGTTAATGTTTTGTTATGAAGAACATAGGAAAAATATGAAATCTGCTATTTGACATTTTTCAAATGACAAGGTAGTAGAAAGTGCCTTTTTGGCATTAAAACTTTGGAAAATCACAACTAAATAACCATCCCTTAGCTTTCTGTGATTTTTGGCACAGAAGCTTATTATTACTGTTAGATGCCAACAAAAATAACCCTTAGGATAGAACCCACCCCTAATTAAGAGTTGTAGTGCAAAGTGGCCCATTTACACAACTTTTGTCATTTTTGTCTAAAGAATAGCCTTTTTATTTTGAACCTCCAATTCCTAGAATTGGCTATAGTGACCAAGGGCAACCCACTGTAATTTTTACAGAATTTTTGGAAAAAGTTAAACCACTGTTGTAATTCAAACCTACACTAGAATCCATAAATAGAAAATAAAGAAAGGGAAAATGAAGAATGGAAATTAGTGTCATCATAAAACCCTTTGTAAATTGTCCACTGAAATACATAAAGGAAATACCAAATCCACTATGCTTATCCTTAACAAAACCTAAACCTAGAGTGATAAGCATAAACCACTAAAAGCCACGTATGACCAAGAAACCCTAAGTTACTCATTAACTTGGTTTTTCTTCCTTTAGCATAATGTTATTAAATCCTGCATAATCATGACATACATATTCATTGCATTTCGATAGACTGTAACCTCGCTGACGGAGAGTACGTCCTCGTGCCGGAGCAAGGAGCTGCTCAGGAGGTAGCCCCGGATCCAGCCCCAGAGCCTGCACCAGAGGATCTGCCTGCCACTGCTTTGGAAGGCAAGCCCCGGTTTTATGCATAACCTGTTTATATACTATTTTACTACACTTAATGATTGTAGGATTGAATGTGCACTTAAGTGTAGGAGTTGTTTGGAAACCTAGTTGCATGATCTCAGGAATCCCATTGAGATGAATACTAGTATGCTAAGTCGTGTAGCTGCATTATTAATCAGGATCTCGGTAGAAGTCGAGTGATTTTCCTAGCACTCGCGCGAGGGCAGGAATTGGCTGTATCCACTTAATTATCATATTGATGTTGGTTTGTGGGCAACAATCCATGGGGATTGGTTGTCTACGGCATAAAAATTGGAATAAGGATTAAGGTGTGGTACCGTGAGTCAAGCGTTTGAATGTACTAAACACATACCGAGAAATATGGTAAATCGGTAAGCCTAGTACCTGAGTGAACCTGCCCGCAGACTTTACCCCTCACGCGACCTGAGACGTGGTCTCCCATTCCGGTTATGGTGGGTACAAGTGCGGTCACTGCACGACGGCAGTCGGGGTTAGTGAGGCATTGTACGCCAAGGCGGTGAGCCCTGATCTAGTGCCAGGGAATCGATGGGGACGGTTGATGTGTGTGGGGACGGAGTGCCCCTACACGTCGTGTGTTTAGGTTTACCTTGCAAGGATAAAAACTCGATTCGAATCGTCTGCTTCTCGCAGCTAATGAGACTGCTTGATCCATGCTGCTGCATTGAGTAACAAGTGGAAATATGATGAGTTGATACAAGATGTTGATTGCTAAAAATGTTTGCTACTATGTATGAGTAGATAGTACATATTTAACCTTAAGAGAGTCACACTTAAATGTGACAAAGCTAAAACTTGATTTAGAACTCAGCTAGTGCTTTTGGCAACCAAACCCCACAGCCAAACAGCTGCATGTCTAGAGGTAGAGGAGTAGACTCCTCACACCGGGTAAGTCTAGCTGAGTATTAGTATACTCAGCGTTGCTTGTGGCATAATTTTTACAGGTTCTTTGGAGGACATGGTTGCTGGAGTGACTTGGCCGTCCATCTTGCCACTGGGTTGGACTGTCGAGTGGGACCCTACCTCGGCTGAGGAGGAGCATGAGGAGTAATGGGACAGGCTTCCCCATCTCTCTTTTTATTTACCGTTAGTTTTATTCCGCTGCACTTCGAACAATGATGACTGCTTTTGCAAAACTCCGATGGTGATGTAATAATTTAATACTCCTTAATGTATGGTTTTATGCTTTATTGTATTTGCTCTGTGACTCACCTTCGAGTGAGATTGTGGTACTTGATCCTGTCAGTGGCCCCGTCGGACTAGATCCGAGGGATTGACGGGTTATTCCCATTTAAGTGTGGTCTAGCCTCTAAGGCGGGACTTAGGCACTTAAGTCGGAATAATTCGGGCAGTTCCGCCACAGCTGGTATCGGAGCTTGTACCACCATAGAGGAATCAATAAAATGTAAATACCATCCTTTTCCGAAGTAAAACTTGATAGAAACAATGTTGGATAGATCGTAGGACGATCATGATAGACCTAGGACGTGAAGCCTTAGGATGATAGAGGGGTAGCTAGGTGGCTAAGTGATTAAGCCCTACAGGCTACTATAAGGGATGGGAGTTCTTCCCTATTTCCTTTATATTGATGTGAGGTCGTTCAGGACGAGCACGCATGCATTCTTAAATTAAACAAATGGGTAAGTGAGTAAGGACTTTAATACAAAATGATGACCAACTAAGTACCCCAGTACCATTGTTATTTTTAGAGATAGGCTGAGTTGTGTTTCCTTTTTCTTTTTATAATTCTTTTTCTTTTACTTACGCTTAACCGTACACAGATGACTTCCCACGGATCCTCAGACGACGGGAATGCATTGTCCCACACTGACGGGCTTGCACGAGAGGGCTTTCCCCGTATTTTGTGGGAGGTACTTCAGGGGGCCGGATACACGACACCTCCTCAGTACGCGGTGCAGCAGTTCGAGAAGCACCGACTGCCCCGTTGTAGGGTGAGGATGACCCTGGAGCCTCATCCCCTGCAGCCAGGCTGGCGTTCGCTGGACTCTGAGTCCTTTGGATACCGGACTGAGGACACGATTGAAGCGATTGCTCTGCACGGGTTGACCACGTTCTGCGGATTCCACCCCTTGGAGCTGTCCACCCACCCCATTGGCTTGTTCCCCGCGGAGAGGGAGGACGACCCAATGTGGAAGGATCGGGTGGAGCATGCCAAGGACATCTGGGCTATCTACCCAGGTCAGACTGCTCACTTGACAGTACGGTGCATGAATGCCCTGTACCGTCTGCAAGTGATGCATGGTGAGGCGATGTCCCATCTGATGGCATTGTTGGAGGCAACTAAGATTACCCTGGACAACAGAGAGGAGCTTGTGGTTGATTTGTCCACTGAGATGGTGGAAAAGGACTTGCAGGTGGAGCAGCTGTCAAATGAGATCCAAGAGCTGGAGGAATTAGTGGGAACAAGGGAGAACACCATCGAGGTTCTCGAGGATCAGCTTATCAACACCCAGCAGCAGCTTGCCGAGGCTAATGAGCACCTGGATATGCATCACCAGGAGATCCAGGATATGGAGGCTAACGAGGACGTCGACATAGAGGGAGGAGAGGAGCCTGCCTCCAGCTTGGACACTGCTGGCTCAGGGAGACCACCTTCCCCCGAGTCGAGTGTTGCCTCGTTCGCTCACTAGGTATCAGGAGTAGGGTTAGAAGTTGGTAATGGTGGGACTCCTCCAAGCTAGCGTAGCTTTTGCACCCTTGGGGTACTAGGCTAGATAGAGTTGAGTCTTTTGGGCCATTGATGTAATCATGATAAACTCTTTTGGAAACATGGTGGATGGACGATGTTAGTCTTAAATTGGGAAGAAAAGTTTATGCCTTTTGAAATCCTTTATGTTTATGTCGGAATCTATCAATTTCGCCTTTTGACTCTTCCACCGCGATTAAACCTTAAACTTGAAGATGTGTTATTGAGCATACATGTGATTTTTCAGATGGCCGGGAGAGCGTGTCGTGGTCAGAATGAGCGCGTTCCTCCACCGCTGCCACCGCCTCCCACTCTGCAGGAGCTAATAGCTCAGCAGAATGAGATCTTGAGGCAGCTAGCTCAGCGTCAGCCACCACCTCAGCACTATGGTGGTGGAGACCATCAGTGTCACCCCGCGGCAGCTACCTACCAGGAGTTCCTCAGGACCCAGCCTCCATTGTTCAACAGGGCAAAGGACCCACTTGATGCGGATGTGTGGTTGAGAGTAGTGGAATCCAAATTCCCGCTACTCCATGGAGTTTGCTCAGTGGTCACTAAGGTCAGGTTCACCACCTAGCAGCTTCGCGGACCCGCAAGGACTTGGTGGTACCATTTTCTTGCTATGCAGCCAGACGACCGAGAGGTGGAATGGAGAGAATTCAAGGCAGCTTTCAGGGGGCACCATATACCAGCCGGAATTCTGGACCGAAAGCTCAACGAGTTTCTGGCACTCACTCAGGGCAACAGGACAGTGTTGCAGTATGCTCAGGCTTTTAATGACTTGTGCCAGTATGTCGGGTATCATGCAGACACGGACGAGAAGAAGAGAGACAGGTTCAGGAGGTGGCTCAGCACTAAGCTCCGTGACCGTCTCAACACCGTCAGGGCCAACAGCTATAATGAGTTGGTCAACATGGCCATCTCCTAGGAGGATTGTATCACAGCTCGTCAGGCAGAAAAGAAGAGGAAGACCCCTGTGGCAGGACCTTCAGCTCAGCCACAGCGTTTCAGGATTGTGTCTGACACTCAGAACAGGGGGCCTCAGCAGCAGCAAGGGCGATGGGTGATTCGACAACAGCAGCAGCAGCAGGCACCCAACCGCACCCAGTTTCCAGCTCAGAGGAACAATCAACAGCCAGCAATATCGCCAGGCAAATGACAACAGGTGTTTCACATGCGGCAACATCGGACATTATGCCAAAAATTGCCCCAGGAACCAGCAGAGGCAGGGGCAGAATGTTAACCAGAACCAAGGCAAGAGACAGAAGGTGCAAGTGAGGCAAGACCGGCTGAACTTCACCACCATTGCTGATATTCTAGAGGGAGCACCCGTCATGACTGGTATCTTTACAGTTTTGAATTATCCTGCTATTTTTCTTTTTGATTCTGGTGCATCACATAGTTTTATCAGTGCCAAATTTAGTGCCAAGTGTCAATTGCCTTTTCACCACACCAATGGGGGTATCACAATTTCGACACCAGGAGGCAGGGTTGCCACCTATCAAGTCAACAGACATGTGCCCATAAGGTTTTGTAGTCTAATAATTAAAACCACCCTCCTCATTTTGGGTTTGAATAGCGTGGACATTATATTGGGAACTGACTGGTTAACCAGGCATCAAGCAGTTATTGATATTGCAGCTAGGGCCATTGAGGTGCACTCACCAACTTGTGGTGAAACCACACTATATTTGCCCGACCAAGGTTGTACCCGTTCTTGTGCCTTCGTTATGATAGAATCCCCAGTGGAAAAGATCCCAGTGGTCTGTGACTACTCAGATGTTTTTCCAGATGAATTGCCAGGGATGCCACCTGACCGAGACATCGAGTTCGCAATCGAATTGCAACCCGGGACTGCTCCTATTTCTAAAAGACCCTATAGGATGCCTCCCGCGGAATTCGCAGAACTGAAAAAGCAATTGCAAGAGTTGTTGGACAAGGGATTCATTCGCCTAAGTACTTCACCATGGGGATGTCCTGCTTTATTTGTGAAGAAAAAGGATGAGAGTTTGAGAATGTGTGTTGATTACCGCCCTCTCAATGCGGTGACTATCAAAAACAAATACCCACTGCCCCGCATTGATGTTCTGTTTGATCAGTTAGTGGGAGCCAAAGTGTTCTCCAAGATAGATCTTCGTTCGAGTTACCATCAGATCAAGATCCGTACCAGTGATATTCCCAAAACGGCCTTCTCAACCAGATATGGGCTTTATGAGTTTTTGGTGATGTCTTTTGGGCTGACCAATGCCCCGGCTTATTTCATGTACTTGATGAACTCAGTATTCATGCCAGAGCTGGACAAATTCGTGATCATTTTCATTGATGATATTCTGGTCTATTCCAAGAATGAAGCCGAGCACACTAAACACTTGCACGCTGTACTTCAGAGGCTACGTGACCATCAGTTGTATGCCAAATTGTCTAAATGCAAATTCTGGCTGAAGGAAATTAAATTCTTGGGTCACACAATTTCTCAGGATGGGATATTTGTTGATCCTGAGAAGGTACAAGAGGTGATGGATTGGAAGCCCCCGACTACAGTAAGGCAGATTCGAAGTTTTCTAGGTTTGGCAGGGTATTATCGACGATTTATTCTGGATTTCTCTAGAATTGCTAAGCCGATGACTGAACTGTTGAAGAAGGGAGTCAAGTATAATTGGAGCCAAAAGTGCGAAGATGCCTTTCATACCCTAAGGCAGCATTTGACAACAGCCCCAGTGCTAGCTCAACCTGATAACACCAAGCCCTTTGAAGTTTATTGTGATGCTTCTGGTACCGGATTGGGATGTGTCTCAATGCAAGATAACAGAGTAATTGCTTATGCCTCCCGAGCACTCAGACCCCATGAGCAGAACTACCCTACGCATGATCTGGAGTTGGCAGATGTGGTTCATGCTCTCAAGATATGGAGACACTACTTGATGGGAGCTCACTGTAACATTTACACTGATCACAAGAGTCTCAAATACATTTTCACTCAGGCAGATCTTAACATGAGGCAGAGGAGATGGTTAGAATTAATCAAGGACTACGATTTGGAGGTGCACTACCATCCGGGCAAAGCCAATGTTGTGGCAGATGCCTTGAGCAGAAAGGCCCAGTGCAATTGTATGAGCATGGATGCAAGAGTTACCACCCTGTGTGACGAATTGTGCAAGCTGAACCTAGAAGTTGTTTCTTCAGGTGACTTAAACTATATCTCGGTGGAGCCCACATTACAAGAGCAAATAGTCAGGGCATAGATTGAGGATAAGGGTGTTTAGGTTATCAAAGACATGATCAAGCAGAAGGCAGAAAAATACAAGTGCTTCCGTCAGGACAGCAAGGGAATTTTATGGTTTGGAGATCGATTGGTTGTTCCCAAGGACCCTGAACTCAGAAAGAGGATATTGGATGAAGCTCACCTTTCCAAATTCTCCATGCACCCTGGTAGCAACAAGATGTATCATGATCTCAGATCCTTATACTGGTGGACCAGGATGAAGAGGGAAATTGCCAAGTATATATCCGAGTGTGACACCTGCCAAAGGATTAAAGCCATTCATTTGAAGGCAGCAGGCCCTTTGCAACCCCTTCCCATACCATCTTGGAAATGGGAGGACATTTGCATGGACTTTATCGTGGGATTGCCCAATACCTCCAGGCACCATGATTCAATTTGGGTTATTGTGGACAGGTTGACCAAGACCGCTCATTTCTTGCCAGTACACACCACCCACAGGACAGAGAAGTATGCAGAGATCTACATTGACCAGATAGTTCGTTTGCATGGGATACCAAGGACTATAGTATCAGACAGAGGAGCACCATTTGTGGCACGATTTTGGGAGCAATTGCAGGAATCACTTGGGACCCATGTAGTACGAAGCTCAGCATACCATCCCCAAACAGATGGCCAGACAGAAAGGGTGAATCAGATTTTGGAAGACATGTTAAGGGCATGTGTGCTACACTACGGAAAAGATTGGGACAAGTGCCTTTCCTTGGCAGAGTTTTCTTATAATAACAGCTACCAGTCCAGTTTGAAGATGGCACCTTTTGAAGCCTTATATGGGAGAAGATGTAGAACCCCGCTGAATTGGTCTCAAGCAGGAGAGAGGGAAATATTTGGACCAGACTTGGTACTTGAAGCAGAGGAAAAGGTCAGAGTTATTACAAAGAACTTAGAAGCTGCTCAGGCCAGGCAAAAGAGCTATCATGACAAGAGGCGAAAGCCTCTATGATTTGAAGTGGGATACCATGTTTATCTTAAGGTGTCACCCACCAAGGGTGTCCAAAGATTCGGTATCAAGGGCAAGTTAGCTCCTCGCTACATTGGACCCTACGAGATCAAGGAGGCTTGTGGACCTGTAGCCTATCAATTGAAGTTGCCACCCCGCATGTCAGCTGTTCATGATGTGTTCCATGTATCTCAGTTGCGGAAATGTGTCCGCCTACCCACTGAAGTGCTACCCGAGCCAGACATTGAGATAGAACCAGACTTGTCCTATCAAGAATACCCCATCAATGTATTGGATCAGAAGGAGAGATCAACACAGGCAAGGTCGATCAGAATGTATAAGGTTCAGTGGAGTCACCATTCAGTAGAAGAAGCTACATGGGAGACTGAGGATTTTCTACGCTCTCGCTTCCCCGACTTTCTGCCCAAAGGAGTCGGTAGGTAACCCCAAAACCCTACCCCCACCTGCCCTTTTGAATACAATTATAAGAAAAACTTAGATAACAAGGGTAGTCTAAGTTGTGGATTTAACTTAAAAAGGACTTCCTTCTGAAGTTGCAAAGAGAATGACATTCGAAGAGCAGTTAACAAGAGAAACTTGGATAAAAGAAAGGGTAGCACACCAACACACCTTCAAACACCCCTCCAAGGGACTCTACCTGAAATCTCGGGACGAGATTCCTTTAAGGGGGGAGGGCTGTAACACCCCAGGTGTTACTCAGGGTGTCCACCCAGGGCTACACCATTTAACCTACTATCACATGTGGGTTAGTTTGAGCAAAGTACATCAAACTTAGGATTCAAGGTCCTAAGCAAGTGCAACCTATCATGGATATCGTACCCTAACTTATCATGCACATCTCAAGTGAAGAATTTCCCAAAACCTTAATACAAACCCCTTTGGACAATGGGAACCCTAGATGTAAGTAGGATCAAAAGGTCATGAAAACCTTATAATCATGCCTTGGGCCAAATATAAAAGTTGTAGTACACTTAATAACCTACAAATAATAGTAAGAAAGTAACCCCCAAAAAAATTTCAGAAAAGCCCCAAAAAGTTCACCAAAGGTTTGAACACAAAAGGAAAATCAGAAAATGCCTAAGTCCAAAACTAACCTTTGGACAAAGATCACACATGTTCACCCTCATCCAAAATTCAAAACACTTCGACCCAATTGACAAAGTGGCACCAAATTACCCCTAGAATGTCCTGGAAGAAGTTGACACCTACCCTAAGTCGTTTGACACGACTTGGCATAGGTTTTGTCCCGGTTTGGACAGCTATGACATAGGCAACTTCTCACCCCTCTATCTCCCTACCCCGACCGTATCTTGGCTTGGAACTCACAGCAAAAAGGTAGGATATGGAGCAGGGAAGAGACCGTACACAGTGGTTTTGCCAAGATACACACGCTAAGGTGCTCAAATCCGCCGTTGAACCATGGCAGAAGCAAGCTCCCACGTGTTCGACGCGGGCTGACACTCGGGGGCACGCTCAGAGCACGCCCGTGCGCGAAACCCCGCGCGCCCGTGGCCGCCCGTGACCACGCCCGCGCCACGGCTATAAAGCCCGTCCCAGTGCCCGGCTGCCTTCCCCGTTGCCTCCTCCGTACCACGCCTAACTCCCCCAAACTCGCCCATAGCTCCGGCGACCTCCCCGCGACCCGCCAGAGCCGCCCGAGGGCAACCACCGTGGCCAGCACCTTTCCCGCCCTTCTCCGCTCGGTCCAAGCCCTCGGATAGCTTCCCTGAGAGGCCGTGAAGCTTGCACGAGCTTGAACCGAGGACCCGCGCCACCGGAATAGCGAAATCGTGCTCGCCGGAGTTAAGAAACCCGCCGGCGCACGTGGACCGGGTAAGTCACTGCGCCATTTTTTGATTCAATGCACAGCTAGCCTCTACATCACCCCGTGAAGCTTACCGTGCCATTGGATTGGACTAGGTCGCCGTGGTTTGGCCGGCACACTCGCCGCCGACGAGAGCACCCGCCTGCGCACGTGGACCGGGCGATTCCGGCCACCGCCGCCGTCGAGCCGTACACCGTTGTGACCGTCAAAACCTCCCGGAGCCAACCCCGCCCCTCACCGGACCTCTCTCGCCGCCGGTAAGCCGCGCCACCCTTTTCTTTCTCGTGGGTACTGTTTAAACCTAGGGAGGGACCGCGGGGGAGAAGAAAAGAAAGCTAGGGGTTTTTGCGCAATGTCAGTGACTCGGATGAATAGTAGCGCGGGGGTATAACTGAGAGAGTTAGTTTGGAAATAACCCGAGGACTTTGGTGCAAAGTGGTTTTCCAGGAAACCTTTTATTAAATCTGATTTAAAATTTGAACAAAACTTGAATAATTCATATCTTCTGTTTTATTCATCCAAATTTAGTCAAACCAATTTTGTCAGATCTTAAATAATATAAACTACTTAAGAAAAATATAAAACCCCTATGTACTACAGAAAACTTTAGGGTTCTGATTTAATTATTGTTTTGGCCAAAAGCTAAATAATAGGAAGAAAAATAGTTGCACTATTTGACCAAGGTTAAGAAAATTTGGAGAAGTTTATGACCACCTACTGACCTATTTAAAAATGCTAAACCCCTCTGTCCACCCCATTAAGGTAGCTTTTGTCATTTATTTCACATTGTGTTTCAAGTTAAAGAAAATAAGAAAGGTGATTTAATTAAGAAACCAGGGAGCACCCATACTTTTGTTAGTCCCCTTATTCAGTGTAGTTCACTAGAAAAATCTATTGTACTCTGGTTTAGTATAAAATAAATAGGATACCTTTTATTTTAAGAAAACAAGGAAAACTTAGAAAAATCCTACAAAAAATGACCCCAAGGTGAAACCACCCCAACCCTTGGGATAGTTAATGTTTTGTTATGAAGAACATAGAAAAAATATGAAATCTGCTGTTTGACATTTTTCAAATGACAAGGTAGTAGAAAGTGCCTTTTTGGCATTAAAACTTTGGAAAATCACAACTAAATAACCATCCCTTAGCTTTCTGTGATTTTTGGCACAGAAGCTTATTATTACTGTTAGATGCCAACAAAAATAACCCTTAGGACAGAACCCACCCCTAATTAAGTGTTGTAGTGCAAAGTGGCCCATTTACACAACTTTTGTCATTTTTGTCTAAAGCATAGCCTTTTTATTTTGAACCTCCAATTCCTAGAATGGGCTATAGTGACCAAGGGCAACCCACTGTAATTTTTACAGATTTTTTGGAAAAAGTTAAACCACTGTTGTAATTCAAACCTACACTAGAATCCATAAATAGAAAATAAAGAAAGGGAAAATGAAGAATGGAAATTAGTGTCATCATAAAACCCTTTGTAAATTGTCCACTGAAATACATAAAGGAAATACCAAATCCACTATGCTTATCCTTAACAAAACCTAAACCTAGAGTGATAAGCATAAACTACTAAAAGCCACGTATGACCAAGAAACCCTAAGTTACTCATTAACTTGGTTTTTCTTCCTTTAGCATAATGTTATTAAATCCTGCATAATCATGACATACACATTCATTGCATTTCGATAGACTGTAACCTCGCTGACGGAGAGTACGTCCTCGTGCCGGAGCAAGGAGCTGCTCTGGAGGTAGCCCCGGATCCAGCCCCAGAGCCTGCACCAGAGGATCTGCCTGCCACTGCTTTGGAAGGCAAGCCCCGGTTTTATGCATAACCTGTTTTATATACTATTTTACTACACTTAATGATTGTAGGATTGAATGTGTACTTAAGTGTAGGAGTTGTTTGGAAACCTAGTTGCATGATCTCAGGAATCCCATTGAGATGAATATTAGTATCACTACCGGAATCAGCTTCTTTGCCGTGTGTTCTAAACACACGGCAAAGGCTATTTTACACTCGGCAAAGGCTTTGCCGAGTGTAACACTCGGCAAAGAACGCTCGGCGAACTGTACATCGGCAACAGCTTCTTTGCCGAGTACTTTTTGTCGGGCACTCGGCAAAGTCTTTGCCGAGTGCCATTTGGCACTCGGCAAAGAAAAGTCACCGTCACGGCGCCAAGTAACGGTGACGGATCCTTTGCCGAGTGCCTACGGCGACACTCGGCAAAGACTGGTCCAGTGGACCCCACAGCCAGTCCCTGTGCCGAGAGCCCTAATGGCACTCGGCAAAGAAGGTTTCAATCCAAAGATCCATATGCCGAGAGCCCTAATCCATATGTGCTGTCGAAACTCTATCTCGGACCGGAGTAGAGCATGGAAACTAACACCATCTACGCAACCGCAGGCTGTCCAAAAAACATGGACAATTCGAAACTGATACATTTGTAGATATGCAAAGATCTGCATATCTACACCGTATCTCTTTCGAACGGGAGACGCCTAACAGGGTTACGTGATCTACGACCATGATGCGGATGTAGAGGTTATACCTAGGGTGGCGGTGGAGTCAGGCTAGTGGGGTCGTGGCGGGTCGGTGCAGTGGCGACGCGAGGCAGACCCGCAGCGGCTAGGAAGACCTCTGCAAAAAAATAAACAAGTATGTCAACAAAAAAATTCGGCAGCACCTCCCCTGCACGGGGAGGTTTCCAAAACCTGCAAATAAAAGTAACAGCACGATGGCTGACATTCACACATATATCAACGGCACGATGGCCGACAATCACATTTAATCGACATCCATATCCACCATCACACAATCATATATAATCGGCATACAACTAAAACTAGGACCCGTACACAATCATATCTATCGCCACACAAACATTATATATAAACTTTATACGTACTGCGCTACTGTGCTACTATCGCTTTTATTGTGAGGTGGAACTACTTATGTATATCAACAAATGTGAATTAGTGCATATATATTCTCTATTGCCTAGTATACGTACCTGCTGCTGGAGTGCAAAGATGTGTGCGACGCAGACGGCGACGAGCGGGCAGACGACGCGGCGCGGACGGCGGCGAGCGGGCAGACTGCGCGACGGCGGGCGGACGGCGGGCGCGACGGCTGGTGGCTCGAGCGGCGCGACGGCGGGCGGCTCGAGCGGCGCGACGGCGTGCGACGGCGGGTGGCGCAAGAACGGCGGGCGGACGGCGGGTTGGGGGCGGGCTCCGGCGGGCGCGACGGTGAGCTCCGGCGGGCGCGACGGCGGGTTGGGGGCGGGCTCGGCGAGCGACGGTGGCGCTCCGGCAGGCGACAGCGGGTTGGGGGCGGTCTCGGCGAGCGACGGCGGCGCTCCGGCGGGCGGCGGCGGGTTGGGGGCAGAGAAAGAGAGAAAGTGAGAGTGAGAGAGAGACAGGGAGTGCGGGCGTTTTTACGGTATTAAAACGTTCTTTGCCGAGTGCCCGCGATCCGGCACTCGGCAAAGATTTTTTAAAAATTAAAAAATAAACTTTGCCGAGTGCTGGATCTCGGGCACTCGGCAAAGTCTCCTTTGCCGAGTGCTAGCTGTAGAGCACTCGGCAACGATGTGTTGTACAGGCTTTGCCGAGTGCCCAAGGAGAGGCACTCGGCAAAGTTGTCTTTGCCGAGTGTTAACTGGACAGCACTCGGCAAAGTATTTTGTATTTTTTTTATATTTTGCAACCAAACTTTTTGTGGTGTGTTCCTACACTATGTAGACCTACATGTATCATTTGTGGACAATTTTAACAGAGTTTTCAATCGTTAGTAGATTTAGTTCGTTTATTTGAATTTCTTCGGAAAATTTAGATTTGAACTGTAGGTCACTCAAAACTTGGAAAACCGTGCATGCAAAAATGATATTCATGTTACTTAGCATAAGTTACGACCGATTCCAGGAGCGGACCGGAAACTTCGAGCAACATGCTCACTAAACATGGCCGTGAACTTGCCATACACATGTTTAAAAATTGTATAAAACACAAACAAAGTCAGAAAATCCTGAAACTTGTTCACGTGTCATGATATCATATGTACAGGCTGCGATAAAAATTTTAGAATGTTTGGAGAAAGTTGTGGGACACTATGTGTAGAAACCTAAGAGAATTCATGTGTAGTTCTCTTAGGTTTCTACACATAGTGTCCCACAACTTTCTCCAAACATTCTAAAATTTTTATCGCAGCCTGTACATATGATATCATGACACGTGAACAAGTTTCAGGATTTTCTGACTTTGTTTGTGTTTTATACAATTTTTAAACATGTGTATGGCAAGTTCACGGCCATGTTTAGTGAGCATGTTGCTCGAAGTTTCCGGTCCGCTCCTGGAATCGGTCGTAACTTATGCTAAGTAACATGAATATCATTTTTTCATGCACGGTTTTCCAAGTTTCGAGTGACCTACAGTTCAAATCTAAATTTTCCGAAGAAATTCAAATAAACGAACTAAATCTACTAACGATTGAAAACTCTGTTAAAATTGTCCACAAATGATACATGTAGGTATACATAGTGTAGGAACACACCACAAAAAGTTTGGTTGCAAAAAATAAAAAAAAATAAAAAAATACTTTGCCGAGTGTCCAGTTATGACACTCGGCAAAGTATGCTTTGCCGAGTGCCTGCTATGTGACACTCGGTACAGAACATCTTTGCCGAGAGCCAACGGCTGACACTCGGCAAAGACTAACGACCGTCAGCTCTGGGACGGTCGCTGACGGCCGTTTGCCGAGAGCCCCCTTTGCCGAGTGTTTGACACTCGGCAAAGTTGTCTTTGCCGAGTGCCGTTCGGTGCCGAGTGTTCAGCTCTCGGCAAAGTACGATTTGCCGAGTGCCTAACTGTACCGAGAGCGGCACTCGGCAAAGCTATCTTTGCCGAGTGCCCGACAAAAGGCACTCGGCAAAGAAGCCCACACTCGGCAAAGCCCCGGATTCCGGTAGTGTATGCTAAGTCGAGTAGCTGCTTTATTAATCAGGATCTCGGTAGAAGTCGAGTGATTTTCCTAGCACTCGCGCGAGGTCAGGAATTGGCTGTATCCACTTAATTATCATATTGATGTTGGTTTGTGGGCAACAATCCATGGGGATTGGTTGTCTACGGGATAAAAATTGGAATAAGGATTAAGGTGTGGTACCGTGAGTCAAGCGTTTGAACGTACTAAACACATACCGAGAAATATGGTAAATCGGTAAGCCTAGTACCTGAGTAAACCTGCCCGCAGACTTTACCCCTCACGCGACCTGAGACGTGGTCTCCCATTCCGGTTATGGTGGGTACAAGTGCGGTCACTGCATGACGGCAGTCGGGGTTAGTGAGGCATTGTACGCCAAGGCTGTGAGCCCTGATCTAGTGCCAGGGAATCGATGGGGACGGTTGATGTGTGTGGGGACGGAGTGCCCCTACACGTCGTGTGTTTAGGTTTACCTTGCAAGGATAAAAACTTGATTCAAATCGTCTGCTTCTTGCAGCTAATGAGACTGCTTGATCCATGCTGCTGCATTGAGTAACAAGTGGAAATATGATGAGTTGATACAAGATGTTGATTGCTAAAAATGTTTGCTACTATGTATGAGTAGATAGTACATATTTAGCCTTAAGAGAGTCACACTTAAATGTGACAAAGCTAAAACTTGATTTAAAACTCAGCTAGTGCTTTTGGCAACCAAACCCCACAGCCAAACAGCTGCATGTCTAGTGGTAGAGGAGTAGACTCCTCATACCGGGTAAGTCTAGCTGAGTATTAGTATACTCAGCCTTGCTTGTGGCATAATTTTTACAGGTTCTTTGGAGGACATGGTTGCTGGAGTGACTTGGCCGTCCATCTTGCCACCGGGTTGGACTGTCAAGTGGGACCCTACCTCGGCTGAGGAGGAGCATGAGGAGTGATGGGACAGGCTTTCCCATCTCTCTGTTTATTTACCGTTAGTTTTATTCCGCTGCACTTCGAACAATGATGACTGCTTTTGCAAAACTCCGATGGTGATGTAATAATTTAATACTCCTTAATGTATGGTTTTATGCTTTATTGTATTTGCTCTGTGACTCACCTTCGAGTGAGATTGTGGTACTTGATCCTGTCAGTGGCCTCGTCGGACTAGATCCGAGGGATTGACGGGTTATTCCCATTTAAGTGTGGTCTAGCCTCTAAGGCGGGACTTAGGCACTTAAGTCGGAATAATTCGGGCAGTTCCGCCACACTTGGGCAGTGGGCACAACACACGAACTACTACTGAATTAGGATTTGAATACTCTTATCATCACTACGAATGAATGCAATGCAAGGGTTATCAACACTAAGATGGATGCAATGTAGTGTTTAAAAGGGAAAACCATTAAGCGGACACACCACCACCAACTCATCTTGAGCACCTTAATGGAGGACTGGCCATCCCTATGGTACACCAGCTGAAGCTCCTTCTCATCGGCTGCATCTGCGTTGCAAGCTCCCATCGCTAGCGCGTACAACGCTTCATCCCTGCACCAACCACGTGAAACATGCATCACCCATTCCGACTTTCAGAGCAACCGCTGGGACGTTCCATCGAGTAGATCATGGGTGGCGACGACCTCTCATCATACTCATACGCGACCTGCAAAACAGAAAGCAGCTCTCGTCAAGTCAGAACTTAGAAGAGTCCGGTGATCGACAACAGAAAGCTAGCGAAAATCGTGCGACCTCGGGGAACTTGTGAGAGAGAACCATGGCAGGGTCAATGGCGCAGGAGACGGGGGCCGTCGCGGAGGCGGAGCGCGCCATGGTGCATGAATGCCAGGAGGCGAAGCCAAGTCAGAGCAGGTGGCAATCATCACGCCGCGCGAGCCATTGTTAAGTATGCCAGGTGCGAAGCCAAGGCGGAGCAGGTGGCTGGTGTTCTGGCGGCGACCGGTGTTGTGGCGGCGGCACGGGGGTGGGAAAGGGCGAGTGTGAGAGCTGGTGAGAGAGAGGCTCGAGGCGGTGCGGGTTAGGGATTTAGGTGTTTTGGGTTAAGTTCGACGGTGTCCAGTTGGCCCACGAACTTAATTTAAAAACGTGGGTACCCACATTCCTAATGCGTTAAGATCGACAGTTTTGACTAGGGCCCACGAACTTAATTTAAGAACGTGGGTACCCACGTTCTTAACTAAACCCATGAACTTAACTCATGTAAGAACGTCGGTACCCACGTTCTTAGTTTTACCCATGAACATTTATCAGTTTCTTGTAGACACAGACGATCCGACTTCCAATCAACACGACTAGAACCCCGCAATTGCAGCACCACTTCTCCTCTGGTTATCATCCATGCACTGCGCGATTGACCTCGCCACGAGGGCTAATTCCTGCCTGAGAATCGAAGACACAAGCAAGAACAAGAAAGTACACAATCTAGAATATTGTGGATGAATGATTAAGCTCACAAGTTGGGGTCTCACAAACCGATCTACGACGACTGTTCTTGACAGATCTAGACTTAAGCAAAACCCAACCCTAATGTGGCAGCGGCTGCTGAATAAATAGAGTATTAGGGCGTGCGTGACCCCTGGACTCGCCCCTAATGGGCTCCGACGCGATACACGGCCCAACGACCCAACAAACGGTGTCGCAGCACCAAAACAGAATCTGAACGCTGACTTATTTCGACGATTCCCGTTGACTCCGGACGAATTTTAGGGTGGAACCAGTTGGGTTGGTTAGATAATCTCCTTATCTTTCCATCCATATCAAGTTCGTCGCAATCGGAGTTCGGATGCATCTTGGGCGTCCATTTTAGTGCAGACTGGTCCTGGAACCCGAGATGGAGTCGCAGCCGAGTCGCACTTGATCTCCTTCCTGTTGTGGCGCCCTTGCTGCTCCTCCTCAACACCTAGGACTTTCCCAAGTCCTTGCTGGTCCTCTTAAAGGTTCCTAATCATCAAAACATCCATGGCCCCAAGCGTAAGCTCTGAAACACAATTGACTAGGGTAGCACGTACCTGGAGATTTAGCTGTCGTGCACGCGATCGTGTTATCGGTACATTCATTGTATGCATAGAAGTGATGTCCTCATCACTCGGCCTCGACCATACACCCCCGCGCGCTCCCAACCCTGCCCGAGCACGAGTTCACCGGTGTTTTCCCTGGGAACAGTGTGCCAGCGGCCGCTCGAGCCCCGGCCACTCTAGCCCTCCTCCACCCCGTTTGACCCCTCGGCCACCTTCCTCGGAGCTCAGTGAAGCTCCCCGAGCCAGCAGACCGAACACCACCTCACCGGATACGCCAGATTGACGTCACCGGACTTCAATCTGCCGCCGTCGCACGTAGACCGAGCTACACGGTAAGCCACTTGTTGATTCCTTGTGTCTACAACATCCTTGACCTCCAGTGAAGCTCCCCGTGCTATTTGATTGAACTCTACCGCCGTGAGCAGGCCGGAGCACGCGGCGCCGACGAGCCCGACTGCCTACACACGTGGCCAGCCCTATTCCGGACATCACCGCCGGTGATCCGCCCCTCGACGTGACCGCCAGGAGCTCTCGGACCTCACCCAGACCTCCACCGGACCTCTCCTATCGCCAGTAAGCCGCACCACCGTTTTTCCCCACTGCGGCTACTATTTCGACGCGGAGGGAGCTCAGGTTAAGAGAGAAAGAAGCCAGGGAGGGTTTTGGAGACATAAGTGACTCTAGTGAATAGTTTTCAGGGGCGCGGATTTAAGGATTTGATTAAAAACAACCCCAGGGGTCCCGGTGCAAACATGCGTTTCATAAACCTTTAAGATTTATTATTTTTAAATAAGTAAAGAACTTGAAAAATTCATAACTTGAGTTTTATCCAACCAAATTTGGTCAAACCAATTTTGCTAGGTCCTAAATATTATAAACTATTCAGGAAAAATAATAAACACCCTGATTCCTGCAATACTTTTAGTGTTTCAATTTAAATAATCATACTACCCAAAACTAAATAAATAGAGGAAAAATAGAAATACTTTTGGACTGAGGGTATGAAAAAATAGAGACATACTTAACTACTAACTACGTTAAGAAAATGAAAGAGGGGATTTAAAATAAAAACCAGAAGGCAACCACATTTTCCTAGCTTGCTTAGGTGATATAGTTCATAAGCAAATTTTGTTGAACCCTCTGTTAGTACAAAAGAAATGCACCACATTTTATTTTATAAAAACAGTAAGAACTTAGAAAAATCCTAGATAAATAACCCTAAGAAGAAACCACCCCAATCCTTGGGATAACTACTACTATGCTATTATAAATCTAGGAAAAATACAAGTTCTGTTTTTTGATATTTTTCAAATGACAAGTTAGTTATAAGTGCCTTTTTGACATTAAACTTTAGAAAATCACAACTAAATGACCATTAAGTCACTTTCTGTGATTTTTGGCACAGAGACCTATCATTACCCATAGATGTTGGCAAAAATAATTTTCAGTGCAGAACCCCCACTTAAATCAAAGTTGTAGTGCAAAGTGACCATCCATCCTCACTTTTGTTCTTTTTGCCTAGAGTTTATCCTAATTATTCTTAACCTCAAATTTGTAGAACAGACTACAATGCTAAATATTAGCCCACTGTAATTTTTGCAACATTTTTGGAAAATTCTAAATCACTATGGTAGTTCAAGCCTACCTTAAAAACATAAGTAGAAAATGAAAAGGAGAATTAGTGGAGATGAAGGATGTTACACACACCCCTGCAACCAAACCTCCCTAAGTACCTCCTAAAACCATGAAAGTTGTCCAAACATCTTGATTCCAACCACAAACCTGCTAGGCAAATATAAAACACTTAGAGCATCATATGATAAAGAAACCCTAGTACCACTGCCTTATATTTTCTCACCCTACATCATGTTTACAAAATTTTTGCATCTCATTAACATACATGTCTCTTATTCATTGCATTCGATAGATTGTAATCTCGCTGACACAGAGTACGTCGTCATTCCGGAGCAAGGAGTTGCTCAGGAGGTAGTCCCGGACCAGCACCACAGCCAGCTACTGAGGACCTGCCTGCCCCAACTGTTGAAGGCAAGCCTCGGTTTTATGCATAACCATTATATATATGCTATTTTACTGCACTTAATGTTTGTAGGCTTGTACTGTGCACTTAAGTGTAGGAGTTTGACTGAAACATTAGTTGCGTGAACTTAGGATTCCTTTTGAGATGGATACTATTATGCTAGGTCGAGTAGCTGCTTTGCTAATTAGGGATCTCGGTAGAAGTCGAGTGATTTTTCTAGCACTCGCGCGAGGTCAGGAATTGGTTGTATCCATTTTGATGATGGAAGGATGATGGTCTATGGACACGAATCCATGGGGATGCGTTGTCTACGAGACGAAATTGGAATAAGGATTAACGTGCGGATACCTGTGTGAAGCGTTTTAACGTACTAAACACATGCCGAGAAATATGGTAAATCGGCAAGCCTAGTATCTGATTGAACCTGCCCGCAGACTTTACTCCTCACTCGACCTGAGACGGAGTCTCCCATGCCAGATTATGGTGGGTACAAGTGCGGCTGTTGCACGGCGGCAGCCGGGGACAATTGGAGCATTGCACGCCAAGGCCGTGAGCCATGTTCTGTTGCCAGGGAATCGATGGGGAAGGTTGATGTGTGTGGGGACGGAGTGCCTCGCCACGTCGTGTGTTTACGTTTACCTTGCAAGGTTAAAAACTCGATTCGAATCGTCTGCTTCTCGCAGCTAATGAGACTGCTTGATCCATTGTACTGCATTGAGTAATAAGTGAAAATGAGATGATTGGTAAAATAGGTTGATTGAATAAAATGTTTGATACCATGTATGAATAGCTAGGTACTCATCTATTTTAAAAGGTTCATACTAAAACTTGAAAAGATAAAACTTGATGTTAGACTCAGCTAGTGCTTTTGGCAAACCAAACCCCTCAGCCAAACAACTGCATGTCTAGAGGTAGAGGAGTAGACTCCTCACACCGGGTAAGTCTAGCTGAGTATTAGTATACTTAGCCTTGCTTGTGGCATATATTTTACAGATTCTCTAGAGGATATGGTTGCTAGAGTGACTTGGCCGTCCATCCTGCCTTCGGGCTGGACAGTCAAGTGGGACCCTACCTCGGTAGGAGAGAAGCATGAGGAGTGATGGGCCAGGCTTCCTCATCCTCCATTTATTTACCGATAGTTAATTTCTACTGCAACGAGAACAATGGTTACTACTTTTGCAAAACTTCGATGATGTTGTAATAACTTTAAGTACTCCTTTCATTTATGGTTTTATGCTTTATTGTATTTTCTATGTGCCTCACCTTCGAGTGAGTATGTGGTACTTGATCCTGTTAGTGGCCTTGTCGGACTAGATCCGAGGGACTGACGGTTTATTCCTATTTAAGTGTGGTCTAGCCTTTAAGGCGGGACTTAGGCACTTAAGTCAGAATAATTCGGGCAGTTCCGCCACATGTATCTCATCATGTTCATTGATTAAAGTAGAGCACTAGTGTTGGAGACTTGTTCTCAAATGCTATGAATTAAGAACAAGGCAATACAAAAAGGTGTTAAAGGTTAATGCCCTTCGTTCTTCGAAGCATTATTTCCCTTAGGATATAACGATCTTCGTACGAAGGTCATGAAGGACGTACCTTCATCATCTCAGTTCATATTGATGAAAGACGAAGCATATGGAACATGAGAAAAAACATGAATAATTATATGACATTATTTATATATCTTTATTATATTATCACGAATGAATAAAAACAACATTGAATTACATTTGTACCTTCGGCTTGACAGAAGGCAAAAGTACAAGCGTGACGCACGAGCGAGTACAAGTCAGCGTGAACAGTATGAGGGTACTGTTCATCTATTTATAGGCACAGGGCGCAGCCTGGGTAAAATTACATTCATGCCCTTTATGTTTACTATTGACTTAAGAACAACCCACCGAGGATTAGATGGCCTTTTCCCCTATAAGTCGGTTTCTTTTTCTGCCATTGAGCCAAAGCACCCTTGCGCGTAGCTTCGGAACTGCACCAACCTTCGTCTCGACCATGCTTTCCACATCGTGTATAGTTTTATTCCGAGTCCGAAGGTACCTGTATGTATATTACACTTGGGAAACATTGTTAAATCATGTTTTTGAGGACCTTCGGAAGACGAAGGCCCCCAACAGTAGCCCCTCGCAGTATTAATTTGTTATAACAACGAATTCAGACTGTGACATGAACGAAGGCCTTAAGCCGAAGGTCCGAAAAAACACCTTCCCTTTGCTAGAATAGCAATATTCAATGACAAATGGGGCCTTCAAAGTTGTAATGCACTAGGCATATAAATATGAATCCACACCGGCAACATTCTACACACCATCTCTGTCGTTTGAAGTATTTTCTCAAACTTTTAGTTCTTGCTTACTAGCTCTCGCTAGATTTTAAATCTTTTTGAGCTTCGGCTTAACGACGCGTTTTCACCATGTCTAGAGAAAAAATGTCTGAGGAGAGGAAGCTGACTGTGGAAACGAAGGTAGCTGAAGAAACAAAGTTGTTTGAAGGAAAGAAAGTTGTGAATCCTTATATTGCTGGATTCATTGAGTCCATGGCAAAAACAAACACATAAAAGATTACTAAAGAGATACTGGAAGGTTTGTCTGAAGATACCGATGACAACGATAGCTATGACGTGGAAAGTGGGGATGAAGACTCTGAGGATCAACCGTGGCGCCCAAGCCGAACTATCTTCGGAAAATCAACTATCAAGCAAAGTCATATTGACACCATGAGAGGGAGATATTTTCGCGACATGCCTATTATTGGAGTTGGAGGAGACATCACTACCCCTGTTCGAGAGGAAAACAAAGTTGTCATCTACCGAAGCTTTTTTAAGGTTGGTCTTCGGTTCCCTTTAAGCAAGTTTGTGGTTGAAGTGCTGAAGATATACCAGATTTTCCTCCATCAGATCACCCCCGAAGCTATAATGAGGATGGGGATTTTTGTCTGGGCTATAAAAAGCCAAGGGTTGGAGTCGAGCGCGAAGTGCTTTTGCAATATGCATGAGCTTTTATATGAGACGAAGGCCATTGGCAAAGAACAGTATCACAACAACTTCGATTGTTATGGATTTATCGCTCGCCCCAACACAAGCCACCCCGTGCCGACATTTCGGAAGAGATGGCCCGCAGCCTGGATGGAAGAATGGTTTTATGTGAAGAATGATTTAAAGGCAAGGGAAGATATTAAAGAAATCATCCAGCGCCCCATCTGGTCCCGCTTCGACCTACGAAGGCCGAATGTCGAAATTGATGACGCTGTCGAAGCGTGTTAGAGGGCTTTCAGCACAGTTTGCTCCTTCATTTGTACAAGAGATTTGATTCAAGAACATATAGCCTTCAGGGTATGGCCGCTTGTGGAAAGCTGGGAAATGCCGAAGGAGACCATCACTAATTCCGATGAGGGTAATTTAGTCCGATTGAAGTATACCTTCAGGTTTGGGGATAAGTTTGATGAGCCAAATGTTGACTGGCTGAAGTGCATTGAAGCTACTAGCGACGAGCTACTTGGGGCATACTCCAAGGCCGAGGACAATGCCTTGTCCGCAGCTTTCGGGGGTCGAAATAAGAAAAGATTGAACAGGGTATTTGATGCTATTGGCTTCGTATACCCTAACTATTGCTACCTACGAGGGCAAGGGATAAAGAGAAAGATTGCTGCTTCAGGAAAGATTGCTGCTTCGGCCATCACGGCTGAGCCGAAGGGCAAGAAGATGAAGGTTCTGACTCACCAGCCGCTTTATATTGAACCAGCCGTGATACTTGAATCCGGCGCAGGATCCTCCTCAGCAGCCGAATCAACAGAAACTGCTTCGATTGCGCAGAGCACTAAAGAGGCGACCATAGTGCCGAAGATACCCATAGCCGAGACAGTCGAGGCTAAAGTTGATAAGGTTGAAAAGGCAAAAGTTGAAGAAATAATAAAGGCGCCAAAAATTATGAGCCCACAGACGGAGGCGAAACTGCCGAAGGTGCAGAAAACTTCTGCGGCAACTCCCAAGAGGAGGATGGCCAACGTGCTAGATGTTGTGCTGGAAACTACAAAGGTCTTGAGCCCTGCTGCTACAAAGAAAGTTGCTAAAGCTACAAAAGCACAGGCCGAAGCCAAAACCGGGCAAGCAGAAGCCGAAACCGCGCATGTTCAAATTGAATCAGAAGCTAGGCCTACATCGCCCATCGAGACGGAGCCTGTTGCGCGTGAGGGAAAAACGATAGAGCAGATTGCATCTGAAAAAATTGAAGCTGCTGCTCTCAAAGCTTCGAACAGAGGCACTAATTACATCATTCGACATGCTTCGGGAAAAGAATTATCGCAAGAAGAAATATTAGAAGCCCAACACTATGCCCAAAAATTGAAATATCCGAAGGGGGCATTAGTGTTTAATGGTAGTAATGAAGAAGATTTTCTGTACTGTCTCCCGGATAACAAAAAAATATTCGTTTGCCGGGAGATAGGTAAGAGCGTCGGATTCTCGAAGCTAGAAGACGGCCTATCGATTTTATCGAAGGATGCACTTGCTGACAGCCTAGCATACAATAGTATAAAGGTATAAAGGTTTACTTTTAAGTTGGAAACTAGCATATTTCATTGTCATACTTAATTCTTTCTTCTTATTTACAGGGCTTAATTCTTAGTAATGCCCTGAGGGCACAGAAGAATATTGAAGACGAAGGTTATACAATGGCTCTAAATAACCTTTGTTCAGAAGTTATTGAATTAAGAAACGAAGGTCATGAAAAAGACAAAATCTTAATTTCATTGGTAAATAAAGTAAAGGAAGACGAGGCTAACTATAAAGCTCAGGCCGAAGCCCAAAAAACGGAAAATGAAGATCTTTGGAGGTAGCTGGCTGAAGCTAAGGAAAAATGCGCACTCGCGCAAGCTAACCAAGAAATCATGTAGAGAAAAATGTTGAAGAACTTCGCACATCCAAGGAAAGGTGAATTGAAAAATCCTTGGATTGTGTGAAGAAAATAAAAGCTAGTTTCGCCAAAGTGGGTGCCTATTCTGCCGAAGAAAACTTCATACGAGGCAACCCCGAAGGCGTTATTGAATGCATAAGTGGAGAGGCCGAGACCTTCGAAGAAATTTTAAGTGATCGCGGGGATGTTTGTGCGTTTTCCGGTGCATGGGGAATTTTAGCCATCTTGTAGAAGGCGGGATGTGATCACATCAAGACCATGGCCCAGGCCGAAGCTGCCTTCTCCGTAGATGATACGAAGGATCCTTCAGCTGAAGCAACCTTGATGGGCGGGAAATTTTACAATGATGTCTGGGTGAATGGTGGCCGAGAGATGGCCCATGAAATTATAAAGAGAAGTGAAAAAGATACCCATGACGCTCGAGTAGAAGCAAGGCGAGCTGAAGAAGCTGCTGAAAGGGAAATAGGCTTACACCTTTTCCTATATGAATTTTGGTGGTTGAATTGCCAACACAAATTAATTGGACTAACTAGTTTGCTCTAGATTATGAGTTCTACAGGTGCCAAAGGTTCAACACAAACCAATAAAAGTCCAAGAAAGGGTTCAAACAAAAAGAGCAAAAGACAACCCAAAGGCAGCCCTGGTCTGGCGCACCGGACTGTCCGGTGTGCCACAGGACAGTGTCCGGTGCACCACCGGACAGTGTCTGGTGCACGAGGGAACCTAACTCCAAACTTTCCACCTTCAGGAATTCAGGGAGGCCGCTCCGCTATAATTCACCGGACTGTCCGGTGTAGCACCGGACTGTTCGGTGCACCAAGCGGAGCAATGGCTCCAAGCGCCAATGTTCGTCTGCAGCAGCTACAGTGAACAGGAACAGTGTCGACTGCGCGCGCAGAGTCGGAGCAGGCGTCCGGTGGCGCACCGGACAATGAACAGGACCTGTCCGATGCACCACCGGAATGTCCAGTGGCCCAGTTGTCAGAAGCTCCAATTGTCGGAACCCAACGGCCTGGTGACGTGGATGGCGCACCGGACTGTCCGGTGCGCCATACGACAGCAGCCTCCACCAACGGTCATTTTGGTGGTTGGGGCTATAAATACCCCCCAACCACCACACTTCAATGCATCCAAGTTTTCAGCCATCAAACCTCATACAAGAGCTCTAGACTTCATTCCAAGACACAAACAAAGAGATCAAATCCTCTCCCAAGTCCAAAGATCATTCCAATCAAATAGTGACTAGTGAGAGAGACAATTGTGTTCATTTGAGTTCTTGCGCTTGGATTGCTTTTCTTCTTTCTTCTTTCTTGTTTCCAACTCAATTGTAATCAACGCAAGAGACACCAATTGTGTGGTGGTCCTTGTGGGGACTTAGTGTTCCGATTGATTGAGAAGAGAAGCTCACTCGGTCTAGGTGACCGTGTGAGAGAGGGAAAGGGTTAAAAGAGACCCGGTCTTTGTGACCTCCTCAACGAGGAGTAGGTTTGCAAGAACCGAACCTTGGTAAAACAAATCACCGTGTCATTCGCCTTATTTGCTTGTGATTTGTTTTCGCCGTCTCTTTCAGACTCGATTATATTTCGAACGCTAACCTCGACTTGTAGTTGTGCTTAAACTTTATAAATTTCAGATTTGCCTATTCACCCCCCTCTAGGCGACTTTCAATTGGTATCAGAGCCCGGTACTTCATTAGAGCCTAATCGCTCGAAGTGATGTCGGGAGCATCCGCCATGAGGGAGATCGGGACCGGTGACAAGTCCGCAAGCTCGGGGAGAACGCACTCAAGGGAGTCTGCCCACAAGCACAAGGAGGAATCCTCTTCCTCCATCAAGTCCCAACGGAAGGGTGACAAGAAGAAGAAGATGAAGAAGGTGGTCTACTACGAGACCGATTCTTCGTCACCCTCCACCTCCGGCTCGGAATCGGCATCCGCCACTTCTAAGCGCCATGAGCGTAAGAAGTATAGTAAGATGCCCCTTTGCTACCCTCGCATTTCAAAACGCACTCCATTACTTTCCGTCCCATTAGGCAAGCCACCTATGTTTGATGGTGAAGATTATTCTATGTGGAATGAAAAAATGAGGCATCACCTAACCTCACTCCACAAAAGCATATGGGATATTGTTGAGTATGGAGCGTAGGTACCAAAGAAGGGGGACAAGGATTATGATTCGGAGGAAGTTGAACAAATCCAACACTTCAACTCCCAAGCCACTACTATACTCCTCGCCTCTCTAAGTCGAGAGGAGTATAATAAGGTGCAAGGGTTGAAGAGTGCAAAGGAGATTTGGGACGTGCTCAAGACCGCGCACGAAGGAGACGAGGTGACCGAGATCACCAAGAGGGAGACGATCGAGGGGGAGCTCGGTCGCTTCATGCTTCATCAAGGGGAGGAGCCACAAGCAATGTACAACCGGCTCAAGACCTTGGTGAACCAAGTGCGCAACCTCGGGAGCACCAAATGGGATGACCATGAAATGGTCAAGGTTATTCTTAGATCACTCTTTTTTCTTAACCCTACACAAGTTCAATTAATTCGTGGTGATCCAAGGTATAAACTAATGTCTCCCGAGGAAGTGATAGGAAAATTTGTGAGCTTTGAATTGATGATCAAAGGCTCCAAGAAAATCATCGAGCAAGGCGCCACCTCAACACCCGAGGTGCAACCCGTCGCATTCAAAGCGATGGAAGAAGAAAAGAAGGACTCTACACCAAGTAGGATCCCCATCGACGCCTCGAAGCTCGACAACGAGGAAATGGCGCTCATCATCAAGAGCTTTTGCCAAATCCTTAAGCAAAAGAGGGGGAAGTATTACAAACCCCGCTCCAAGAAGGATTGCTACAAATGTGGTAAGCCGGTCACTTTATAGCAAAATGTCCTATTTCTAGTGACAGTGACAGGGGCGACGACAAGAGGGGAAAGAAGAAGGAAAAGAAGAGATACTACAAGAAGAAGGGCGGTGATGCCTGCCGGGAGTGGGACTCTGACGAGAGCTCCACCGACTCCTCCTCCAACGAGGACGCCGCCAACATCGCCGTCATCAAAGGTCTTCTCTTCCCCAACGTCGGCCACAAGTGCCTCATGGCAAAGGACGGCAAGAAGAAGAAGGTAAAATCAAGATCCTCCACTAAGTATGCAACTTCTAGTGATGAGGATAATTCTAGTGATGATGAGGATAACTTGCTTACTCATTTTGCCAATCTTAACATGCAACAAAAAGAGTAATTGAATGAATTGATTAGTGCTATTCATGAGAAGGATGAACTCTTGGATAGCTAAGAGGACTTCCTTATTAAGGAAAACAAAAAGTATGTTAAGGTTAAAAATGCTTATGCTCTAGAGGTAGAAAAATGTGAAAAATTAACTAGTGAGATAAGCACTTGTCATGACACTATTTATAGCCTTAGAAATGAAAATGCCAAATTGATTTCTAAGGTTGAGAAATCAAATGTTTGTGATGATTCTATTGTTAATCTTAGAAATGAAAATGCTAGTCTAATTGCTAAGATTGACATGTTGAATGAATCTCTTGCTAGCCTTAAGAATGAGAATGAAGAATTAATTGCTAAGGCTAAGGAACTAGATGTTTGCAATATTTCTATTACCAATCTTAGAGATGAGAATGCTATTTTACATGCTAAGATTGTTGAATTAAATGATTGCAAATCCTCTACATCTACGCTTGATCATGTTTCTATTTGCACTAGATGTAGAGATGTTAACATTGATGCTATTCATGATCACCTTGCTATTATTAAACAACAAAATGATCATATAGCTAAATTAGATGCTAAAATTGCTGAGCATGAACTAGAAAATGAGAAATTTAAATTTGCTCGTAGTATGCTTTATAGTGGGAGACGTCCTGGCATTAAGGATGTCATTGGCTTCCAACAGGGAGACAATGTCAAGCTTAATGCTCCTCCTAAAAGATTGTCTAATTTTGTTAAGGGCAAAGCTCCCATGCCTTAGGATAACGAGGGCTATATTTTATATCCTACTGGTTATCCTGAGGATAAGATTAGGAAAATTCATGCAAAGAAGACTCATTCTCACCATGCTTTTATTTATAAAAATGAGGCTTCTAGCTCTTGGCGTTCTACACATGTTAAAATGCCTAAGAAGAAAACTCCTATTGCATCAAATGATCATAACATTTCATTCAAGACTTTTGATGCTTCCTATGTGCTCACTAACAAATCAGGCAAAGTAGTTGCCAAATATGTTGGGGGCAAACACAAGGGGTCAAAGACTTGTGTTTGGGTACCCAAGGTGCTTGTTTCTAATGTAAAAGGACCCAAGACCGTTTGGGTACCTAAGAACAAGGCCTAAATTTGTTTTGTAGGTTTATGCATCCAGGGGCTCAAGTTGGATCATCGACAGCGGGTGCACAAACCACATGACCGGGGAGAAAAAGATGTTCTCCTCCTATGAGAAAAACGAAGATCCCCAAAGAGCAATCACATTCAGGGATGGAAATCAAGGTTTGGTCAAAGGATTGGGTAAAATCGCTATATCACCTGACCACTCTATTTCAAATGTTTTTCTTGTAGATTCTCTAGACTATAACTTGCTTTCAGTTTCACAATTATGTAAAATGGGTTACAACTGTCTTTTTACGGATATAGGTGTTACTGTCTTTAGAAGAAGTGATGATTCAATAGCCTTTAAGGGAGTGTTAGAGGGTCAGCTATACTTAGTTGATTTTAATAGAGCTGAACTCGACACTTCCTTAATTGCTAAGACTAACATGGGTTGGCTCTGGCACCGCCGACTAGCCCACGTTGGAATGAAGAATCTTCACAAGCTTCTAAAGGGAGAACACATTTTGGGACTAACCAATGTTCATTTTGAGAAATACATGATTTGTAGCGCATGCCAAGCAGGGAAGCAAGTTGGTGTTCATCATCCACACAAGAACATCATGAAGACTGACAGGCCACTGGAGCTACTCCACATGGATTTATTCGGCCTGATAGCTTACATAAGCATCGGCGGGAGTAAGTACTGTCTAGTTATTGTGGATGATTATTCTCGCTTCACTTGGGTATTCTTTTTACAAGAAAAATCTCAAACCCAAGAGACTTTAAAGGGATTCTTGAGATGGGCTCAAAATGAGTTCGGCTTGAGGATCAAGAAAATTAGAAGCGACAACGGGACGGAGTTCAAGAACTCACAAATCGAAGACTTTCTTGAGGAGGAGGGCATCAAGCATGAGTTCTCTTCTCCCTACACGCCACAACAAAATGGTGTAGTGGAGAGGAAGAATAGAACTCTATTGGACATGGCAAGGACCATGCTTGATGAGTACAAGACTTCGGATCAGTTTTGGGCCGAGGCGGTCAACACCGCTTGCTACGCCATCAACCGGTTATATCTTCACCGAATCCTCAAGAAGACATCTTATGAACTCCTCACCGGTAAAAAGCCCAATGTTTCATATTTTAGAGTCTTTGGTAGCAAATGCTTTATTCTTGTTAAAAGAGGTAGAAAATCTAAATTTGCTCCTAAGGCTGTAGAAGGCTTTTTACATGGTTATGACTCAAACACAAGGGCATATAGAGTCTTTAACAAGTCCACTGGACTAGTTGAAGTTTCTTGTGACATTGTGTTTGATGAGACTAACGGCTCTCAAGTAGAGCAAGTTGATCTTGATGAGCTAGATGATGAAGAGGCTCCGTGTGGCACGCTAAGGAACATGTCCGTTGGAGACTTGTTCTCAAATGCTATGGATCAAGAACAAGGCAACATAAAATGTTAAATATCAAAGTCCTTCGTCCTTCGGATCATTATTTCCCTTTGGATATAATGAATCTAGGACGAAGGTCATGAAGGACATACCCTCATGATCATGATAAAGAAATGGAGAATATTCATGCAAAGTACAAGGAGTAACATAATTTAGGTAAATATAATTATCAACCTATTTTCATTTATATTACTTGTGTAAACAATAATAAATTACAAATGTACCTTCGGCTTGAAGGAATGAGAATACAGGCGTGACGCAAAAGTAAATGCCAAGTCAGCGTGAACAGTACGGGAATACAGTTCACCTATTTATAGGCACGGGTCGCAGCCCATGCAAAATTACATTAATGCCCTTTACATTTATCAATAATTCTATAGTAATTCTTCGAGGTCTAACTTGGCTTTTCATCTTTAAGTTGGTTTCCTCTTCCTGCTGTTATGTCGAAGCTCTTCTGCAAATAACTTCGTGATCGTCTTATCCTTCGTCGTGATTGCCGTCCCAGTCAAGCTTCGTCTTAACCATGTTCTTGTATACTCACAATCTGACTTCGAAGGTACCTGTTCACATATTTCTCTTGGAAAACATAGTCAAATTACGTTTTTGAGGACCTTCGGAAGCCGAAGGCCCCCAACAGTAGCCCCTCGCAATATTAATTTGTTGTACTGATAAATTCATATTGTGATATGGACGAAGGCCTTAAGCCGAAGGTCCGAAAAAACACCTTCCCCTTGCAAGAATAGCAATTAGTCTTTGACAAGCGGGACCCTCCAGTTTTCAACGCTCTGGGCGTATAAATAAGAGCTCATCCCGAGTTATTTGACACGCTCTCTTGCCAACTGTTTTTACTCTCCCAACCTTTAGCCTACGCGCAACAACCTTTGCCCGGCCTTTTAAATTTTAAGGCTTCGGAGTTGAGAGCACTTTCTCAGCGTTTGCAAGGATGTCTGAAGATAACAAAGTTGTTGGTGATTCGAAGCTGAGTCTTTCTGAGGAAATGCATCTAGGTTTTCTTCAATCTATGTCGAAGACTAATACAGAGAAAATTACTAAAGAAATCTTGGAAGGTTTATCTGAAGATACTGGTGACAGCGACAGCTATGATGTGGATAGTGGTGGTGAAGACTCCGAAGATCGACCTTGGCGACCAAGCCATGCGGTTTTCGGCAAATCAAGTATTAAAGAGAATCATCTTGTCAACATGAGGGGAAGATATTTCCGGGACTTGTCCGTTGTGAGGGCCGACGAAGGAGAGAAGACTTGTCCAACTCTTGAGGAAAACGAAGTCGTAGTATTCCGAAGCTTCTTGAAATCTGGACTACGATTTCCCCTAAGCAGCTTTGTTGTAGAGGTGCTGAAGATATTTGAAATCTACCTTCACCAACTTACCCCCAAAGCAATCATAAGGATGAATATCTTCGTGTGGGCCGTGAGAAGCCAAGGCCTAGAACCAGATGTGAAAAGTTTCTACAACATACACGAATTGTTATACGAGACAAAACCCTGGGGTAAGGAACAGTATCACAACAATTTTGGCTGCTACAGCTTCGGCTCCCGGTCTGGGTCAAGCTGCCCAGTGCCGACCTTTCGAAAGAGGTGGCCTGGCGACTGGATGACGGAATGGTTTTACGTGAAGAATGACTTGAAATCACAAGAAGATATAAAGAAGATCATTATGCGTCCCATCTGGCAACGCTTCGGCCTGCGAAGGCCGAAGGTAGAAATGAATGAAGCAGCCGAAGAATGCCAGAGAGCCTTCGGAGTTGTTTGCTCTTTTATTGGGACGAGGGATTTGGTCCAGGAACATATTGCCTTCAGAGTATGGCCACTTGTGGAAAAATGGGGAATGCCGCAGGAGACCATTAAAGAGGCTGACGAAGGTGGACTGGTTAGGCTGAAGTACACTTTTAAGTTCGGAGATAAATTCGTTGAGCCAGATGATGACTGGCTAAAAAGCATTGAAACTGTAAGTGATGAACTACTTGGGGTATATTCCAAGGCCGAAGATACTGCATTGTCAGCAGCCTTCGGAGGCCGAAAAAAGAAGAGACTGAACCGAGTGTTTTATGTTATGCAAAATGATATTTGTGCCACAGATACATATCCCTGTAATAGAGCACACACACTTTTTATATCAGCGCTGACATTTCGCTGTAAGCCTCCCTTAGGAGCTTCTTCGCCTTTTACTTTCAGCGGAATCAGCGTTTATTTTTCGCTGTAAGCCTCCCTTAGGAGCTTCTTCGCCTTTTACTTTCAGCGGAATCAGCGTTTATTTTTCGCTGTAAGCCTCCCTTAGGAGCTTCTTCGCCTTTTACTTTCGGCGGAATCAGCGCTGACTTTTCGCTGTAAGCTCATAAAACTTACTCTGCGCTCCCTTAGGAACGACTTTTTACTGTTCCGAACAATTTGCACTGTGTCCGTTAGAACAAATTTTTGATAATACAAAGGTCCTTCATGCCACCATAAATTCGTATGCTTCGGCAACTCAAGCCTATGGAAAAGACATATTTTTATTATGGTAAAAGACGAAAGTGTTACAAGAAATTGAAAAACGATAAAGGACACTTAAACTTCCCAAAATTGTTCCTTAGTAACAAAAAAGTAATACTGAATGTAAAAATGCGAAAAAACTGCTGTTTAGGTAGGATATTTATCAATAAATGTGCTTCGACTCTGGCACAGTGCTATTGACTGTGCGAGCTTCGGACTCCTCTCTGAAGTCCCTCTGAAGGTGATTGTGCTGACTCCCTTCTGGCTGCTGTCCTCGCTGCGTCGGCGGTGGCGGTGGAGGCTGTTGCCAAGATGCTTGGGGTTGGCTTGCCGAAGCAACAGAAGCTGCAGGGTGGTTGCCTACATATTCTGGAATATAAGGCGAATGATACGAAGCAGTATGCATGACCTGCTTCGGCTGACTTTGTTGCGATGCTGCTTCTGCTATCTCCTTCTACTTCTGGATGGTGACGTGGCACATCCTGGTGGTATGGCCCTTGTCTTCACCACAGAATAGGCAGTAAATTTTTCTTGGCAGATCTCCAAACCTTCCCCCGAAGCCCCTGGCGCCTCTGCCCCTTGGCGCTGGCGGCCGAGCAGAGCTTTGCTGTTGGCCCGAAGCTTGCGAAGAGTATTGTGGCCTTTGCTGTTGGCTGCCTCGATCATCGCCTTGAGCGGAGTTATGAATTGACCTGACATGCCTCGGATGAAATCTTCCTCCGAAGCCCCTGGTCATCTCAGAGAACCTAAATGCCTCCTCCCTTCTCTCGCGGAAGTCGTTATCAGCTCGAATATACTCGTCCATCTTCTGGAGCAGCTTCTCCAAGGTTTGTGGTGGCTTCCTGGCAAAGTATTGTGCTGAGGGTCCTGGCTGAAGTCTCTTAATCATGGCCTCAATGACAATTTCATTGGGCACTGTTGGCACTTGTGCCCTCAGACGCAGAAACCTTCGGACATACGCCTGAAGGTATTCTTCGTGGTCCTGGGTACACTGGAATAGAGCTTGAGCAGTAACTAGCTTCGTCTGAAACCCTTGGAAGCTAGTTATCAGCATATCCTTCAACTTTTGCCAAGAAGTGATTGTCCCTGGCCGAAGAGAGGAGTACCAGGTCTGAGCGACGCTCTTGACAGCCATGACCAAAGACTTTGCCATGACTGCAGTATTGCCACCATATGAAGATATGGTTGCTTCATAGCTCATCAAGAATTGCTTCGGGTCTGTATGACCGTCGTACATGGGGAGCTGGGGCGGCTTGTACGACTGGGGCCATGGTGTAGCCTGCAGTTCTGTTGAGAGAGGAGAAGCATCATCGAAACCAAAATTTCCATGATGGAAATCTTCATACCAGTCGTCCTCATTGTAAAAGCCTTCCTGATGGATCTCTCTGCGCGGAGGCCTTCGGTTCTGATCATCTTGAACAAGATGACGAACCTCTTCCGAAGCTTCATCTATCTGTCTCTGAAGATCAGCTAGACGAGCCATCTTCTCCTTTTTTCGTTGCACCTGCTGCTGAAGGATCTCCAGGTTTTGGATCTCCTGATCCAAGTCGTCCTCCGGAGGCATTGGACTAACGACCTTCCTCTTCTGGCTTCGTGCCTCCCTAAGGGAAAGGACGTCCTGATTGGGGTCCAGCGGCTGCAGAGTGGCAGCCCCTGTTGCTGAAGCTTTTTTCGGCGGCATGACGAAGATGATGCTTGCCGAAGGTATTCAAAGCTCAAGAAATGGAAGTGAGTTCACCGGAGGTGGGCTCCAATGTTGGAGACTTGTTCTCAAATGCTATGGATCAAGAACAAGGCAACATAAAATGTTAAATATCAAAGCCCTTCGTCCTTCGGATCATTATTTCCCTTCGGATATAATGAATCTAGGACGAAGGTCATGAAGGACATACCCTCATGATCATGATAAAGAAATGGAGAATATTCATGCAAAGTACAAGGAGTAACATAATTTAGGTAAATATAATTATCAACCTATTTTCATTTATATTACTTGTGTAAACAATAATAAATTACAAATGTACCTTCGGATTGAAGGAATGAGAATACAGGCGTGACGCAAAAGTAAATGCCAAGTCAGCGTGAACAGTACGGGAATACTGTTCACCTATTTATAGGCACGGGTCGCAGCCCATGCAAAATTACATTAATGCCCTTTACATTTATCAATAATTCTATAGTAATTCTTCGAGGTCTAACTTGGCTTTTCATCTTTAAGTCGGTTTCCTCTTCCCGCCGTTATGCCGAAGCTCTTCTGCAAATAACTTCGTGATTGTCTTATCCTTCGTCGTGATTGCCGTCCCAGTCAAGCTTCGTCTTAACCATGTTCTTGTATACTCACAATCTGACTTCGAAGGTACCTGTTCACATATTTCTCTTAGAAAACATAGTCAAATTACGTTTTTGAGGACCTTCGGAAGCCGAAGGCCCCCAACAATGTCCATTGGGGATGTGTGTCCTAAGGAATACGAAGAGCCTCCAGAAGCACAAGATCAACCATCTTCCTCCATGCAAGAATCTCCACCAACCCAAGATGAGGATCAAGCTCAAGAGGATGAAAATGGAGATCAAGAAGATGAGCCACCTCAACAGGAGGACAATGATCAAGGGGGAGATGCCAATGTTCAAGACAAGGAAGATGAACAAGATCCAAGACCGCCACACCCAAGAGTCCACCAAGCAATCGAACGAGATCACCCCGTGAACTCCATCCTCGGTGATATTAATAAGGGGGTAACTACTCGATCTCGTGTTGCTCATTTTTGTGAACATTACTCCTTTGTGTCTTCTATTGAGCCATACAGGGTAGAAGACGCATTAAGGGATTCGGATTGGGTGTTGGCAATGCAAGAGGAGCTCAACAACATCACGAGGAATGAGGTATGGAATTTAGTTCCACGTCCTAACCAAAATGTTGTAGGAACCAAGTGGGTCTTCCGCAACAAGCAAGATGAGCATGGTGTGGTGACAAGGAACAGGCATGACTTGTGGCCAAAGGGTATTCACAAGTCGAAGGTTTGGATTTTGGTAAAACCTATGCACCCGTAGCTAGGCTTGAGTCAATTCACATATTACTTGCCTATGCTACTTACCATGGCTTTAAGCTTTATCAAATGGACATGAAGAGTGCCTTCCTCAATGGACCAATCAAGGAAGAAGTCTATGTTGAGCAACCTCCCTACTTTGAAGATAGTGAGTACCCTAACCATGTGTATAAACTCTCTAAGGCGATGTATGGGCTCAAGCAAGCCCCAAGAGCAGGGTATGAATGCCTAAGAGATTTTCTTATAGCTAATGGCTTCAAAGTCGGCAACGCCGATCCTACTCTCTTTACTAAAACAATTGAAATGATTTGTTTGTATGCCAAATTTATGTTGATGATATCATATTTGGGTCTACTAACAAATCTACTTGTGAAGAGTTAGTAGGATTATGATTCAAAAATTCGAGATGTCTATGATGGGGGAGTTGAAGTATTTCTTAGGATTTCAAGTGAAGCAACTCCAAGAGAGCACCTTCATCAGCCAAACAAAGTACATTCAAGACATACTCACCAAGTTTGGAATGAAGGATGCCAAGCCCATCAAGACACCCATGGGAACTAATGGGCATCTCGACCTCAACACGGGAGGTAAATCCGTAGATCAAAAGGTATATCGGTCGATGATAGGATCTTTACTTTATTTATGTGCATCTCGACCGGATATTATGCTTTCCGTATGCATGTGTGCAAGATTCCAAGCCGATCCTAAGGAAGTTCACCTTAGGGCCGTGAAACGAATCTTGAGATATTTAGTTTATACTCCTAAGTTTGGCCTTTGGTACCCCAGGGGATCCACTTTTGATTTAATTGGTTATTCCGATGCTGATTGGGTAGGGTGTAAGATTGATAGAAAGAGCACATCAGGGACTTGCCAGTTCTTGGGAAGATCTCTGGTGTCTTGGGCTTCAAAGAAACAAAATTCCGTAGCTCTTTCTACCGCCGAAGCCGAGTACATTGCCACAAGCCATTGTTGCGCGTAATTGCTTTGGATGAGGCAAACCCTTAGGGATTATGGTTACAAATTAACCAAAGTCCCTCTCCTATGTGATAATGAGAGTGCAATCCGCATGGCGGATAATCCCGTTGAGCACAGCCGCACTAAGCATATAGCCATTCGGTATCACTTTTTGAGAGATCACCAACAGGGGGGATATCGAGATTGCTTATATTAACACGAAAGAACAATTGGCCGATATCTTTACCAAACCACTAGATGAGAAAACTTTTACCAAACTTAGGCATGAGCTAAATATTCTTGGTTCTAGGAATTTTGATTGATATTTTGCACACATAGTTCATTTATATACCTTTGATCATATCTCTTTCATGCGCTATGACTAATGTGATTTTCAAGTGTATTTCATGCTAAGTCATAGATTGAAAGGGAAATGGAATCTTCGGCGAAGACAAGGCTTCCACTCCACTCCATCAAATTATTCATCCTTCGCCGACACTCCACATCGCTCTCCAAATTTGGTATAATCTTCACTCCTATATTATTTACCAAAGGGGGAGAAAGTTTGAAGAAGGGCTTATATTTCACTCACATGTATCCGTTTTTGGCGATTCATGCCAAAGGGGGAGAAAGTATTAGCCCAAAGCAAAAGGACCGCACCACCACCAATTTCAAAAATTTGTAGTCTTTTAATTTGTATTAAAGAAGTGTTTTTTAAAGATTTTCAAATTGGTATCTTATTTTTGATATAATTTCAAATTGGTATACCCTCTTCAAAATTAATATCTAAAACCCTCTTGAACACTAAGAGGAGGATTTCATTAAGGGGGAGTTTTGTTTAGTCAAAGGAAAAGCATTTGAAACAGGGGGAGAAAATTTTAAATCTTGAAAATGCTTCCCAAAATCTTATTCATATACCTTTGACTATTTGCAAAAGAATTTGAAAAATAATTTCCAAAACATTGCAAAACAAAACAAGTGGTACAAGCATGGTCCAAAATTTTAAATAAGAAGAAAGCCATCCATGCATATCTAGTAGAAATAATTATTGGTTTCATTTCAAGCAACCTTTGCACTTACCTTATGCAAACTAGTTCAATTCTGCACTTTTATATTTGCTTTGGTTTGTGTTGGCATCAATCACCAAAAAGGGGGAGATTGAAAAGGAAATAGGCTTACACCTTTTCCTATATGAATTTTGGTGGTTGAATTGCCCAACACAAATTAATTGGACTAACTAGTTTGCTCTAGATTATGAGTTCTACAGGTGCCAAAGGTTCAACACAAACCAATAAAAGTCCAAGAAAGGGTTCAAACTAAAAGAGCAAAAGACAACCCAAAGTCAGCCCTGGTCTGGCGCACCAGACTGTCCGGTGTGCCAACGGACAGTGTCCGGTGCACCACCAGACACGGTGCACCAGGGAACCCAACTCCAAACTTGCCACCTTCGGGAATTCAGGGAGGCCGCTCCGCTATAATTCACCGGACTGTCCGGTGTAGCACCGGACTGTCCGGTGCACCAAGCGGAGCAATGGCTCCAAGCGCCAACGATCGTCTGCAGCGGCTACATTGAACAAGAATAGTGCCGACTGCGCGCAGAGTCAGAGCAGGCGTCAGGTGGCGCACCGGACAATAAACATGACCTGTCCGGTGCACCACCGGACTGTCCGGTGGCCCAATTGTCAGAAGCTCCAATGGTCGGAACCCAACGGCCTGGTGACGTGGCTGGAGCACTGGATAGTGTCCGGTGGCGCACCGGACTGTCCGGTGCGCCATACGACAGCAGCCTCCACCAACGGTCATTTTGGTGGTTGGGGCTATAAATACCCCCCAACCACCACACTTTAATGCATCCAAGTTTTCAGCCATCAAACCTCATACAAGAGCTCTAGACTTCATTCCAAGACACAAACAAAGAGATCAAATCCTCTCCCAAGTCCAAAGATCATTCCAATCAAATAGTGACTAGTGAGAGAGACAATTGTGTTCATTTGAGTTCTTGCGCTTGGATTGCTTTTTTTCTTCCTTCTTTCTCGTTTCCAACTCAATTGTAATCAAGGCAAGAGACACCAATTGTGTGGTGGTCCTTGTGGGGACTTAGTGTCCGGATTGATTGAGAAGAGAAGCTCACTCGGTCTAGGTGACCGTGTGAGAGAGGGAAAGGGTTGAAAGAGACCCGGTCTTTGTGACCACCTCAACGGGGAGTAGGTTTGCAAGAACCGAACCTCGGTAAAACAAATCACCGTGTCATCCGCCTTATTTGCTTGTGATTTGTTTTCGCCCTCTCTTTCGTACTCGATTATATTTCTAACGCTAACCCCGACTTGTAGTTGTGCTTAAACTTTATAAATTTCAGATTTGCCTATTCACCCCCCTCTAGGCGACTTTCAGCTGCAGAGCGCGAAAAACGTATAGGTATTGCTTTTTCGCTTTTAGCTTCGGCATTTGTTTTTGTGTGTTCGGACTGATTAACTTTTCCTACTTCAGCTGAAGTATCTCCGCCGCCGGAACCGTTCAATCCCCTAGCCGACCCAGAAATGAAGAAAGCGCTGGACATTATAAACATGGCTGAATCCATTGTTGATGAAGTTGTTAACAAATTACTGCACGAAGTTGCAGAGAAAGTCCTTAAAGAGGAATAGCACTTATTGTAAAATCATTTTGAGATGGTCAATGTATGATACACTAGAATGGACATTGTACTTTTATTGTAACAATACTTTAATATTTGATGTGTGCAGCTTTGAATCAAATATATAAATTATTGTAATTCATTTCTTTGCGATGCATGAAATTTACAGACATATCGTTTTTTGAGCCTTTGGCGAAAAAACACCTTCCCTTCTTTTCATGCTTTGTTAAGAAAAATATCCATGCTTTGTAAAGAGAGATCCCTTCTTGTGACAAGGCTGAGAAAACTGAATTTCCCGAAACTTACTTCGTGCCTTAGCACCTTTTCATTTTGACGAAGCATTTGCCGAAGATCAGCTTCGTATTCAATTCGTGTCATTGATGCAATATGATGTATGATGTGATGTTATGCGAAATGGTGTGATGATATGATGCAAAATGATGAGGATGTTGAAGACACACAACCACACGCCCACACTGGAACACACAAGCTCTGCATCCCCTTAGGAACGACTTTGGAGCCTTCTTCACCGTTTATTTTTTGGTGCTCATTGTTTATTTTTCGGTGTAAGTTCTGTATCCCCTAAGGAACGTCTTTTGAACTTCTTCGCCTTCTATTTCGGCGGTATAAGTTTTGCATCCCCTTAGGAACAACTTTGGAACTTCTTCGCCTTATATTTTGGCGGTATTTGGCTCTGCATTCCCTTTGGAACGACTTTTGAGCAGAAAACTTACGCTGCGCTCCCTTAGGAATGACTTTTTGTAGCTTCGACAATTTTAGCTCTGCGTTCCCTTAGGAACGTCTTTTGAGCACAAAACTTACGCTGCGCTCCCTTAGGAACGACTTTTTGTAGCTTCAGAATTTTAGCTCTGCATTCCCTTAGGAACGACTTTTGAGCTTCGTAACTTTTGAGCTTCGTAAATCTGTGAAGAAGATTTATTCTATTCTGACAGAAGCAAAATCACTACAAGAAATTAAAACTAAATTTACATTGCTTGTTCCTTATTAAAAAGCAAAATGGCATAGAACATAAAAGTATTTCAGAGGCAGGATATCGCTCAGTATATGTGCTTTGATTCTGGCACAGTACAGTTGACTATACGAGCTTCGGATTCCTCTATGAATTCACGTTGCTGTTGAGAGTTCTGGCGCCCTTCTGGCTGCTGGCTTCAGGAATAAGTAGGTTGCAGTGGTGATGGCGGTGAGAGCTGAGGCCAAGAAGCCTGTGAATGGCTTGCCGAAGCAACAGAAGCTGCAGGATGATTGCCCACATATTATGGTATGTAGGGAGAGTGGTACGAAGCAGTATGTAAGACTTGCTTCGGCTGATTCTGCCGAGCTTCTGCTTCGGTAATCTCTTTCTACTTCAGAATAGTGATCTAGCAGGCTCTTGTAGTGTGGCCTTTGTCCTCACCACAGAATAAGCAATAAATTTTTCTGGGCTGATCCCCATATCTTCCTCCGAAGCCCCTGCCGCCTCTGCCCCTTGGAGCTGGTGGCCTGAAGGAGCTTTGCTGCTGTCCCAAAGACTGTGAGGTATGTTGTGGCCTCTGAAGCTGGCTTCCTTCTGACTGGAGCTATGGATTGATCTGACATGCCTAGGGTGGATTCTTCCTCCAAAGCCCCTAGTCATCTCAGAAAATCTGTAAGCTTCTTCCCTTCTTTGTCGGAAGTCATTGTCAGCCCGGATGTACTCATCCATCTTCTAAAGCAGCTACTCTAGAGTTTTGGGAGGTTTTCTGGCGAAGTATTCAGCCATGGGTCTTGGCCGAAGACCCTTGATCATGGCCTCAATGATGATTTCATTGGGCACTGTGGGCGCTTGTGCTCTCAGTCGCAAGAACCTTCGGACATATGCCTGAAGGTATTCCTCATGATCTTGTGTGCACTGGAACAAGGCCTGAGTTGTGACTGGCTTCGTCTGAAAGCCTTGAAAACTGGTAACCAGCATGTCCTTGAGCTTTTGCCATGACGTGATTGTCCCTGGCCGAAGGGAAGAATACCATGTCTGGGCCACATTTCGGACTGCCATGATGAAGGACTTTGCCATGATAGTTGTGTTGCCTCCATATGAGGATATTGTTGCCTCATAGCTCATCAAGAATTGCTTTGGGTCCGAGTGCCCATCGTACATGGGTAGCTGGGGTGGCTTGTAGGATTGTGGCCATGGGATAGCCTGCAATTCTGCTGCCAGGGGAGAAGCATCATCAAAAGTAAAGGTATCATGATTAAAATCATCGTATCATTCATCTTCGTTGAATGAGCCCTCTTGACGAACCTCCCTATGTTGGGGCCTTCGCTCATGATCATCCTGAGCAAGATGACACACTTCCTCAGTAGCTTCATCGATCTTCCTTTGAAGATCGGCTAGACGAGCCATCTTCTCCTTTTTCCTTTGCACCTGCTGGTGGATGATTTCCATGTCTCTGATCTCCTGGTCCAACTGCTCCTCCTAGAATGTTGGACTAGTGGCCTTTCTCTTTTGGCTTTGGGCCTCTCGGAGAGAGAGAGAGAGTCTCCTGATTTGTGTCCAGTGGCTGCAATGCAGCCCCTGGCACTGTTATCTTCTTCGGTGGCATGTCGAAGGTTGATGCTTTGCCGAAGGTTGTGGAAGTGAATACACCGGAGGTGGGTGCCAATATTGGAGACTTGTTCTCTCAAATGCTATGAATTAAGAACAAGGCAACATAAAAAGGGGTTAAAGGTTAATGCCCTTCGTCCTTCGAAGCATTATTTCCCTTAGGATATAACGATCTTCGGACGAAGGTCATGAAGGACGTACCTTCACCATCTCAGTTCATATTGATGAAAGACGAAGCATATGGAACATGAGAAATAACATGAATAATTATATGACATTATTTATATATCTTTATTATATTATCACGAATGAATAAAAACAACATTGAATTACATTTGTACCTTCAGCTTGATAGAAGGCAAAAGTACAAGCGTGACGCACGAGCGAGTACAAGTCAGCGTGAACACTACGGGGGTACTGTTCATCTATTTATAGGCACAGGGCGCAGCCTGTGTAAAATTACATTCATGCCCTTTATATTTACTATTGACTTAAGGACAATCCACCGAGGATTAGATGGCCTTTTCCCCTTTAAGTCGGTTTCTTTTTCTGCCATTGAGCCGAAGCACCCTTGCGCGTAGCTTCGGAACTGCACCAACCTTCGTCTCGACCATGCTTTCCACATCGTGTATAGTTTTATTCCGAGTCCAAAAATACCTGTATGTATATTACACTTGGGAAACATTGTTAAATCATGTTTTTGAGGACCTTCGAAAAACGAAGCCCCCCAACGACTAGCATAAAGCTAACCATAATAACCCAAAAGGTAATCAAGGACAAGGTGAATAGAAAGCTAGTCAATCCTTAGGTTTCAATTATATAATACAAATAAATTAATTATAATGTGAATAGGACATAAGTAGGTCAAAAGCCACTTGCCTTCACCAATCAGATGCTCAGGGTTTTCAACCTTGTAGAACATGAAGAGCTTGATCTCGGAATCACCAAAGCTTGATCGTCGATTCACTGAAGCTCGGGAACAGATCGCGTCAATTCGCGACACGCAGCAAATACGAACAGGCACAATCAAGCATCCTACGCATGCATAGGAACATTACACCATATAAGAGAAAACATTATAAAAACATGCAATACAAAATAGAGCTCGCTTCTATGGTCACGAGAGGAAAAAATAAATGCTGGAATCAGAGTTATGGTCAAAAATATATTACTCTTGGAAGACTTGCACGATTAACATGTAAAGCTATATTTCTAAGTTGATTTTAATTAGTATAAATCATTTGTGGAAGATATTCGAGGAAAATATCTAACATAACATTACTCTGGATTATAATTCAATTGGAAACCATATTTTTAGAAGTAGTCAGATTATGTGTATAAATTCTTACGTAGGACTCGCAAAGTCAGAATAATTAATTTTAGAGAAGACACGACGCGCAAGAATTTCTAACTGATAACATATTTATACTAAACGAATATTAATTTGAAAACATTTGAATCGACATTAGTCACGTTAACATACATTTATAAAAAGCGCAAATCAAAACTATACATTAGTTTAATTATCTCACTATTTTAATAACCACCGGATAAACAAAATATTGATCAGTTAATTAATTAAAACATTTGAAATAATAAAACAATGTTTTAACGTGTAGACAACGTTAATACAAATCTAACGCAACTTGAATGGGGTAAAACAAATTTATAACACAAAAGATATCGCCATTTTATTAACTCTCGGATTTAAATGGTGTGGTGCAACTCTATTGGTTGAAACATTTCCCACGCAGTGGGCCACATGGACGCACAACCATAGAGGATCACGGAGATGGGATTATGTGTGGTCTCCTTCTTCCTCCCATCAGGTAACTTCACGAACACGGGAAGGGGAAAATGGGGCTTCGGCCATGCGGGAAGGCTCATGGTGGGAGACTGAGGCGGGGTCTAGAGGCAGGGGCTGCGCACGGGGGTCGAGCCGGCCGCACCGATCGCGTTGTGGGGAAGGCACCGTGCCGCCGCCGCCTGGCCGCACGGGCTAGGGCGGCGATGGTCTGGGTAAGGCCAGGAGAGGGGGTTCGCAACCACACCATGGAAAATGAAGAAAATCGAAGAAGAACAATGGAGTTTGCTTACCGGAGAAAAAGACCCTCGACGAGCCGAGGAGAAATTTGTCGATTGACGAAGATTTATAGGTCTGACCAATGAATTGAAAGCACCATGACAAAGCCCTTGACGATATGAACACAATAGTATTCTCGGATTTCGCCAATGACGCACGGATTGAAAGTAATTGCTCGCCGGAGTTGTCGCCATAGTTGGAATCGCCCCAAACTTTGGTGAGGAACTGACGGCGCTACGGATCTTGACTCGCGAAATTGATCTGATATTTGGAATGGGCTCGGTGAGAGGATTCCACCCATATATATATTGCAAAGGTTTAAAAACATTTTATTTTTCGAAATATATCATTTTTTGGATTAAAATAATTCTAGAAAGATGTTGAAATCGTTTTTAACGCCCGAAATATATCTAGAAGGTTCCAAATATTCTAGGGAAATCGCTAGACATGTTTTGGCACCAAATGAACTCAAAACATAATTAAAGCTTTTGAAAATGTTTTTAAGTACCTCAAATAAATAGATTTTGGTTTTCGGAAAATTGAAAAATATTCACTAAAATATGAAAATTTACTGAAAGCTTCTACATGATATATTACATGTTTTAAACACCTTTTGCACTTAGAAACATTATACAACAGCATGAATGCAACAACCAAAACACTTATAAGGCTCACTTCACTTGGCCTATACCAATACTCGCTAGTTGCCCGTGCTTTGTTACGGTTTTTATAGATCATATAAATAGTTATTGAGATATTTATTCAAATATAATTATTGTTTATTTCTAATCACTAAGGTATGTGTGGTCTAGTGGTTAGCCCCAAATTTCTGGAGCTGGGGTGTGGGTTCGAGTGATCGCTCTACACTATTTTTATATAATTATTGTTTATTTCTAAATATTAAGGTACATGGGCATGGTCGGGTGCTGGGCAGGCGCAGTAGCTGCTGCACGGGCACTGGGCCCATGGCCCCGAGGCGAGGCGCTTGGGGTGGGCCCAGAGCACCAGGTGCCCATATTAGGTTCTTAATAGATATGCAAATATATAACAAAATAACTCTCTATTATTTAGGAAAAAGAGAAGAGAAGCAATGAAAGGAGATGGTAACACACCTGAATTTGGTGGGCTCCGGGTTTGTTTGCGTTCTTCACCGGCGCTCGCCGGATGTATCACTCATCCCAAAAATAAGGCAAGGAGTCTGTTGTTTGTTTGTTATAAACATTGCGGGAATGAATAGCATATGTTGGTTTAGAATTGCTCGGAAATTCATTGATAGTGACTTTTTTAGTTCTAGGGGCTGGTCTACTCCTCTTTTTCCTCGATCGAGCCGCTTTCCCTCATTCTACTCGTCCATGCCTCTACACGAACTTTAGAAAAGAAATTTTATGCCCCTAGATTCAAGGTGTTACAAATATAACCCACTTAACAGAATCTCTCCCTCGAGATTCAAGAAGATGCTAGCAAGAAAAACAAGGCTGGTTCATAGGTTGTTCACGGTTTTTCGAGTTAACTTTGACTCTACAAGTTTAACTTGCAGACTGGTTGCTTTGACCTTCATATGCTCATGACCAACCGATCCTCATTATTGGAGTCACGAGATGATGTGAATGCTAAGTTGACTTCTTGATGACCATGTGACCTATGGGTTAGGGCCCACCACGCTTCCTCTGTGCCACTTTGATCTTGGTTTGTCGATGTTGATCGCATTGTCATTAATGGGGTTCACCACTAACCCCCTTAACAGAAGCATTGTTACCATGCACTTGATGAAGACGTTGTCGACTCTGATCTTGATTGATTAAGAGGAGTTGGAGGTTGTCAACTAGACAGGTGCAAGAGGAAAGAATAGCGATAAAAGGGTAGGCATAGACGGATTAGAGAGGGCAAGGGGAGAACCCAACTACCTAACTGTATGGCACTCACCTAGTAAATTGATGACATTGCGGACCAAGGGCCACAACGCATCAACACTCATAACAAAGAATCAAATCGACCATAACACAAAGACAAACGACACGAGCACATAACAACAAACACCTCGTTGCTACACGTTAATGTTAACTAGATGGTGGTCTTTCCTTACAAAGGGGAAACTACTTTTTAACGCCATCGAAAGACAAGGGGAATAATAAGACATGCAGGATAGGGGCATGAGCACAAAAAAGGATGGAGCTAAGGCAAGGATTGTAATCGACAAGAAAGAAAATGCAACCAAGGGCAGGGTAGGTAAAACACCATTCTCAAATCGAGATGGAAAAGAGGATATTTCAAAAGGCAGGCATAAGTTAAGCATCATGGGAAGATCTAGAGATTACAAAGGTAAGAGAGATAACAAACAAAAGCACAACAATGGATCGAGTTAAGACAAGACTTGCAAGTGGCAATGAAGAGGATACGACTAAGGGCCGGATAGGTAAATTGCCACTCTCAAATAGAGGTAGAAGAGAGGAGATTTTAAAGAGCAAGCATAAAGATAAGTATCAAAGTAAAATCGATAGATGACAAAGGTAATGGTGATAACAAACAAAAACACATCAAAGGATAGAATTAAGACAAAACTTGCAAGGTGACCAATAAGGAAAACCATCAAGGGCGAGATAAGTATAGCATCACTCTCAAACTGGGATGGAAAAGAGGAGGGTTCAAAGGATAGGTTCAAGGTAAGCATCAAAACAAAGATATAGATATTATAATGGTTAAAGGCGATAACGGACAAGGATGTAAGGGAAGAGGTAAATGTGGATAAGAACCAAGGATATAAGTACAACCAAGAATGGAGTTAAGGCGAGACTAGCAAGTGGTAAAGAATAGGATATAACTAATGGCGGGATAAGTAAGACACCCCTCCTGAATTGAGATGGGAGATTAGAGATTTTAGATAACAGACATAGTGTAGTCACCAAAGTTAGATCGAGAGATGAGAAAGGTAAAGGCAACAACAAACAAAAGCACAACAAAGGATGGAGTTAAAAACTCGCAAGCGGCGAAGAATAGGATGTGGCCAAGGGAAAATAGATAAAATGCAACTCTCAAATTGAGATGGAAGAGAGAAGGTTTTAAAGGGCAGATATAATATAAGCATCAAGGTAAGATATAGAGGTGACGAGGGTAAAGATGATAACAGTGAAAAGCATAACCAAGGATAGAGTTAAGGCAAGACTCATGAAGTGGAGAAAACAATCAAGGGTAAGATAGGTAAGGTTCCAACAGAAGGGTAGAAGTAAAAATTCATTACCGAGGGAAGTTATAAGGAAACAACGAGATCACCAAGGATGTGAGAAATAAAATGATCTCTCATGGATCATCAAGAAACAAGGGTGGTCAAGGGCATGTAAAATGAAATATCTTAAACAGACATTGGGATATGAAGGTAAGCATAAAAAAGATGAGAATATGCAAGATTCCAAGGAGATGAGCATACCAAGTGTTGGGGACTTGTTCTCAAATGCTATGAATTAAGAACAAGGCAACATAAAATGTTAAATATTAATGCCCTTCGTTCGCTGAAGCATTATCTCCCTAAGGATTTAATGAACTTCGGACGAAGGCCATGAGCAAAATGTCACGATGGTTTCACCTTCGTGACCAGACTTGTGAAATAATGAAGAAATGAAATATAAAGTATAAAACATTGGGGGAGAATATACCAAAAACAAATAATATTATTCACATATTCTATTACATGAACATAAATATTAAAACATAGTATTTGGGCATATTTATACCTTCGCCTTGGTGGAAAATAATAATTCGAGCGTAATATGCCAGTGATTACAGGATTGCGTGAACAGTGACGGGGTACTGTTCACCTATTTATAGGCACAGGGTGCAACCTGCGTAAAATTACATTTAAGTCCTTTATAATTGACTACAATAATGACACAAAACATCAAGGGTCTTTAAGTCAATCCATCTTTAAGTCGGTTTGGCCCTTCGTCTTTGAGATCTATCATTGTGCCGAAGCTCTCTAGGTAATAGCTTCGGCGCTTGCTCCCGAGAGAGTCTGCCGAAGGTGTTCTCTTTCTTTAGGATCTTTGGCTACGAAGCATACCCCCAACAGTAGCCCCTTCGCGGTGCTAGATCGTTTTTCGTAACGAGCTTGATCCGTGAAAAAGTCTTCTAGGCTTCGGGATGCCGAAGATCCGAAAAACACCTTCCCTGAGCTTGTTGGCGAGAAACGATTAAAATAATCCGCGGTCGAGGTGGCTCCATCTTGCAGCAGTTACGTGCGCCCTGGCGATTCACCATCTTGGACCCTATGGCCCACCGTTCAGTGAGTGCGGGTGACTGTTTGTTTGGTGCGGGAGACCTTGACGATTCACCTTCCCACCTGCGGCACTATATAAACATACGGGTAGGTGTGAAGTTACCACAGCATTCATTGCTATTGCACTGTTTTGCTGCCAAAATTTTAGTCATAGCCGAAGCTTAATCATCGTGCTCGGACGAAACCTCGCTTTTGATTCTGCTTCGTCATAAAAGGAAGAGCTTCAGGAAAATCAGAAAAGTCAACAACGAAAAATTTCAAGAAAGTCATAATCAAATGGCCAAAGTTCGCTCCACTGCTAGGGTTGATCGTGAGGGAGATGAGACCGAAGCTGCTGAGACTGTTCCGATTTCCGAAGCCATGAAGCGGTCTGGGCTGGTAACATCGGAGGACGTACCTGCCGCTGGAGTAGAGCAAGTTGATGTTGAGGAAACCGATTCTGAGGATGATTATAGCAGCGCGGTGCCGAGCAAACCCAGCCATCTGGATTTTGGAAAATCCACAGTCTCCGAAGGTAACCTACCTAAGATGTTGAAATTGGGCTATTTCAATGAAGAAAAGAAAGAGCTGGTTCGCTTTGGTGGAGAGGAAACTACTCCGAAGCCAGGAAAAGATGAAATAGTAGTTTTTAAGAGTTTCTTCAAAGCTGGTTTGAGATTCCCTTTGAATAAGATGAGTACTGATGTGCTGAAAAAGTTTGGGATCTACTTTCATCAGCTAACTCCTAACGCTATCGTTAGGCTTAGCGTTTACATTTGGGCTATCCGAAGCCAAGGGGTGGAACCGTTTGCCGAAGGTTTCTGCCGAGTGCATGAGCTGCATTACCAAACCAAGGCCAGAAGAGATGGGTTACATGAAAACTTCGGCTGCTACAATTTTGCCTACCGGAAGACTACAAAGTTTCCCATGATCAGCTACCGAAGCAAGTGGCCGGCTGGCTGGAAATCAGAATGGTTCTACGTCAAAGTTGACGATGACAAGGAGAAGTTGGTTCAGAGCCCGTTAGAGCTGATCTTCGGAGAGACCCGACCCCCGTGTAATATGACACCAGAGGGTCCAACCCAAATTGCACTGGCTGAATTCAGGATTATTGCAGAGCACATTGGCACTAGGGACTTAGTGCAGGAATTTTTGGCTTTCAAAGTGTTTCCAACTATGAACGAGTGGGCCATGCCGAAGCTAGAAGGAAAAAAGAAGGACGGAGAACTTATCCGGCTGACCTACCATTACAAATTCAAGAGACATTTCAAAGTACCCTGCCAAGAATGGCTGGATACAATCGAAGTAATGTGCAACGAAATACTTGGAAATTATTCTAAAAAAGAAGATCAATTGATGACAGCGGCCTTCGGCACCCGTCCGAAACGAAGGCTAAACCGAGTGATGGATGCTATAGGCTTTGAATATCCTGACTACGAGCGACTGGACAAGGGTGCCGAAGGACAAAAAAGAAAGAGAGTAGCTAACGTTCTGAATAAGGACGATGAAGATCAATCAAAGAAGAAAAAACAAAAGTCTGAGGCGAAAATAGTTGCTTCGAAGAAAAGAAAGGCCTCGACTCCGAAGCAAAAATCAATTGATGAAAAAGAAAAGACTTCTGCGACATCCTCTGCTACTGAAATAGAGGAAATCCTAAAGGTAATGACTGAAACTTTGCCTATCAAACTAAGTCCACTGGGGCTACATCTGACGAAGCTTTTTCAGAAGGAAAAGGAGCCCACAAAAACGAAAGCACCTAGGCCAAAGAGGCAAAGAATCATTATTGTGACAGAAGTTATTGAAGCAACACCACCAGGAGCTTCAGCTCCAAAGGTGCCAGCTATTGAAAGCATGACAGCTACTGAAGCTGTACCTTCGGAGGCTGCCGCAGAAGAGGCCAGAGCCGAAGATGCCAAATCCAAATATATTAATTTAGAGAGCATAACTGCTGATATAGACAAAATGCTACTAAACATGGCCGCGGAAGAAGCTGCCGCAGCCACCGAAGAGACTACGGCCGCAAAACCCGAGAAGGAAAAGATGGCCGAAGATACTTCGGAAGATGAAACCTTTGACTTTCAAAACTTAGTTGGCCAAGAGCTGACAAAAGCTGAAAAAGAGGAACTAAAAGAATATGCTATATCCTGCGGGTATCGGCCAGGAGCGCTTCTCTTCGGTGGCATTGATGACGAAAGATTAGGCTGCATACGAGATCAGACTGGCGCGAAGGTTATCGGTACTCTATCAAAGAGTATCGGTTTCCCGAAGCTCGAAGCAGATATCAGCCGCTACCGACGACAACACATTGTCGGCAGTTTGTTTTATTCCAATTTTAAGGTAAACAACTTTTGTCTAACCTTTATTATTTGTAATATCATAAATGCTTTCTAATGAAGGTTATCTGTCCGCAGAGTATGCTTTTGAGCAAGGCTTTAAAAATGCAACAGGACTTAGAGGATAAGAAGCACAAAGTTATAATTGAGAACTTGGAGAACAAGATAAAAGAGCAATCAGTTGCCATCGAAAAGAAAAACTTCGGGCTTCAAACAGCCGAAGGCTTATTAGCGGATGCTGAAGCCAAAATAATAGAATTAAATTCGAACAAGAAAATCTGAAGCTTGATGCAAAACTTGAGGCCGAAGTCCAAAAAACCTCAGAGCTGAAAGAATCTTTGACACGCCTTCAGAATAAATGCCTGGAGTTCAGCAATCGATGCGTTCAACAGCTGAAGTAGGTGTTCTATTTTGTTGGAGCCAGCAGCGAGAAGTTCACTCCTTCGGCTGAAGACCTGCCTGGTGCCTTCGAGCATATTGAAGGTGAAATTAATGATCTTGACGAAGTCATAGCTTGGCATGGCGACTTCTGTGCCCTGGTTGCTTCTCGGGGTACAGCTGTTGCTTTTTTGAAGTCCGGCTGTGAACACGGAAAAGTTGTCAATAGACCCAACTTCAGCTTGTCACCAGCAGACTTAGACAACATTCCCAACCTGGCCCGAAGTATTGCGAATAGATATATAAAATTAGTATGGTCAAAGGGTGGACGGAGCAAAGCTGGTGACGAAGCTCGAAGCCACCTTAAGCCGGTAACAAAATCCAACCTTATGCTTAGCTTTTCTTTTGAATTTTGAATTTAGCTTATAATACTTACATATAGGATGACCAAGCCGAAGCTGAAGCTACGGAGTAGAAAGACGAAGCTCCATGAATGCTGACGAAGCTTGAGTAGTCTGTAGAAATAGCTCAAAAAACTCCTGTGATAACTTGTATATGATGTAATTAAATTTCACTTTGTGGACTTTATCCATACCTTGTAATATAATCTTACCTTTCCGTCAATGTATAAAGTGCTTTGGTGTGGACGAAATTAATATTTTTGACCCGAAGGCGAAAAACACCTTCCCTTCTTTTGCGTACACAACGAAGCATGAAATTGCATTTTTTTCCCTTTTTTCTGAAGCCTTCTCTTTCAAAGCCGAAGCAAGTTTGTATGTTATGATGATGATCCTATGTATGTCTAAGTGCACGTTTATGAATGCAAATGTATGATGTAATGTATCGTGCAAATGAATGTTCAAAGACACATACGAAACCATAATCACAACTCTTATTCCCTTAGGAATAACAAATCTTTGCCGTTTATTTTTTGGCTTCGCCGCTTATTTTTTGGTGTATCAGCGCTGACTTTTCGCTGTAAGCCTCCCTTAGGAGCTTCTTCGCCTTTTATTTCGGCTGTATTCGCGTTGACTTTTCGCGCTTCGCCTTATATTTCGGTGGAATCAACGTTGACTTTTCGTTGTAAGCTCTGCATTCCCTTAGAAACGACTTTTGAGCAGAAAACTTACGTTGCGCTCCCTTAGGAACAGCTTTTTGTAGCTTCGTCGTGCTCTGCATCCCCTTAGGGATGTCTTTCGAGCTTCTCCCTGTTTTTTCTTTTTCTCTTTGCACTCGATGGTGCATGCCCAGTTTTTACATTTACATCTTCGGGGGATATTGCTCTTGTAGAGCTGATATAAGAAAAAGAGAAATTACATGCTATGGCCCCATTAAAAACCTTTCTCCCCCTTTGGAAAGGAAAAGGGTGCCATAGGAAAGAATAAAAAAGATTACATCAGGTTACACATAATACCGCCGAAGCTCATCCACATTCCAAGATCTAGGAATGTCGCTGCCGTCAATATCCTTCAACCTGTAGGAACCGGGTCTTGACGAAGATACTACCAGGAAAGGTCCTTCCACCTTCAACTGTAGCTTGCCTACTGTATCTGGGTTGGCAACTCTCCGAAGTACCAAGTGTCCTGGCTTAATATTTTTTAACCAAACCTTTCTGTCACGCCATTTTATTGTTTCGGCTTGATATTTATTGATATTCTCCACAGCCTGAAGCCTGATCCCTTCTATAGCATCTTTTGCCACAGAATAATTAGCTTTGTCCTCTGCCGAAGCCACTGTTCTTATTGATCCCGCTTTAGCTTCTTCTGGGGTTATTGCTTCGTCACCAAAAAACAATTTGAATGGTGTAAAACCTGTTGACCTTGACATTGTTGCGTTGTGGCTCCACACCACTTTGATTGATTCGTCCGGCCACTTCCCCCTGGGCTGGTTGAAGATTAACTTCATTATTCCTGTCATTATAATGCCATTAGCTCTTTCGACAAGTCCATTTGACTCCAGATGCCGAACTGATGCAAAATGGATCTTCGTGCCAATTTGTTCACAAAACTCTCTAAAAGCTTCGGCATCAAACTGCGTTCCATTGTCCATGGTAATGGCCTTCGGCACTCCGAAGCGACACACAATATTTTGCCAGAAAAACTTTTGAACGGTGATCGAAGTTATTGTGGCTAAAGGCTTCGCCTAAATCCATTTAGAAAAATATTCTACTGCCACTACAACATATCTTAAATTCCCTTGTGCTAGTGGAAGTGGGCCTAGCAAATCAAGGCCCCACCTTTGCAATGGCCAAGTGAGATGTATTAATTGAGTTAGAGACGAAGGTTGTTTCTGATCTCTTGCGCATTTTTGACAACCTTCGCATTTTTGGACTAATTCTGCTGCATCCGAAGCTGCCTTCGGCCAATAGAATCCTTGACGAAAAACTTTACCCAACAAAGGCCTAGATCCGATGTGAGATCCACACAGGCCTGCATGTATTTCTTTCATCAGCTCTATACCTTCAGCTATGGATAAACATTTGAGTAATGGAGAACAGACTCCATGCTTGTATAATTCCCCTACTATTATTACATATGGACGGGCTCTTGCCGCTATTCTCTTATGATAAGCTTCGTCATCTGAAAGGAAATTGCCCTGAAGAAAGGACATGATCTCAGTTCTCCAATCTTCGCTATAAACAGGAGATATATTGAGCACTGCTCTTTCAAGAAGGTCAACCGAAGGTGCTTTTATTGTTTCAAAGAATACTTCCGAAGGTAATGACAGCCCCTGTGCCGCTGACTTGGCTAGTAGATCAGCGTGTTCATTTTCTCCTTGTGGTATATTCTTGACAGAAAACCCTTCGAAGGAAGCTTCAAGTCTTCGAACTGTATCCAAATATTTCTCAAGCTTCGGATCTCTTGCTTTGCAACTTTTGTCAACATGGTCAGAAATAACTTGGGAATCAGTTTTGAGAACCGCCCTTCTTATCCCCATTGCCTTCAACTTCCGAAGACCCAAAAGCAAAGCCTCATATTCAGCAATATTATTTGTACAACTGAAATCAAGTTTCACTGCGTAGCATGTTCTGACTTTGGAAGGTGCAATTAAAACGACAGCTGCACCTGCCCCGAAGGTTCCCCAAGAACCATCGCAGAATACTGTCCAAGCTTCGACATCTTTACTTGCTTCTTCCTTCTGAGCCCCTAGCGTCCAGTCAGCGATGAAATCTGCTAGCGCCTGGGACTGAATCGAAGATCTATGCACATAATCAATGCTGAACTCATTGAGTTCTGCAGCCCACTTTCCAACCCTTCCAGTAGCTTCTCTGTTTCTCATAATATCCTTCAAAAGCTGTGATGAAGGAACAATTATATGGTATGCTTGAAAATAATGTCGAAGCTTCCTGGAGGCCATTAAAACAGCATACATCACCTTCTCCAATTCTGTATAGTTTTTCTTTGATAAACTAAGAACTTTGGAAACAAAGTATACTGGAGCCTGCTTTTTTAATTGCCCTTCAAGCTTCTCCTGAACAAGCGCCGCACTTACTGCAGAGTGCGAAGCTGCCACATACAGCAGCAGAGGAGCCCCTAGCGCTGGTGGAGTTAGAGTTGTTAAATCTATCAAATATTGTTTCAGTTCTTCGAAGGCTTTTTGCTGAGCTGATCCCCATTGAAAAACTTCGGCTGACTTCAGCACTTCAAAGAATGGTAAATTTCTCTCTGCTGATCTGGATATAAATCGATTCAAAGATGCCAGTCTTCCTGTTAGCCGTTGAGCCCCTTTCTTTGTGCTTGGTGGCTCCATCCGAAGGATAGCTTCGATTTTATTTGGATTGGCTTCGATCCCTTTTGTTGAAACCAGACAACTAAGGAATTTCCCCTTCTTTACCCCGAAGACACATTTTTCTGGATTCAGCTTCAGACCAGCTTGCCTAAAATTAGCGAATGTCTCCTGCAGATCAGCAATGTGATTTTCTTGCTTCGTGCTTTTTACTATGATATCATCAACATATGTTAGCACGTTTCTGCCTATCTGAGAATGAAGGACCTTTGCTGTCATTCTGCTGAAGCTTCCTCCAGCATTCTTGAGCCCCTCAGGCATCCAAAGGTAACAATATGTACCACTGGGGGTGATGAAGCTGGTTTTTGGCTCGTCTTCCTTCTTCATCCAGATTTGATGGTAGCCTGAATAACAATCTAGTAAACTCATGAGCTCTGACAAAGCTGCTGCGTCTACCAGAGAATCTATCCTTGGTAATGGAAATTCATCCTTCGGACAAGCCTTGTTGAGATCAGTAAAATCAATGCACATTCTCCATTTACCATTGGCTTTCTTCACTATAACAGTGTTAGCTAACCATTCTGGGTATTTTACTTCTCTGATGACTCCAGCGCTGAGGAGTCTTTTCACTTCATTCCGAGCACCTTCGGCTTTGTCATCAGACATCTTCCGAAGCCTCTGCTTTCTAGGTCTGAAGGATGGATCAACATTGAGCGAGTGTTCAATAACATCCCTGTTTACACCACAGAGATCATTAGCTAACCATGTGAAGACATCTTTGTTGTTGAACAGGAACCTTATTAGGGTTTTCTCCTATTCTTCAGACAATTGAGATCCCAATAGCACCTTCTATTCTGCTATATCGTCGCATAAGAGCATGGGCTTCGGCTGATCAGCCGAAGCAGCCTTCTCCCTTCTGTACTTGTATTGCTCACAAGCTTCGGCTCCATCTATGTTATGGATTGCTTTTGAATCTGTCCAATTTCCTTCGGCCTTTCTGGCAGCTTCCTGACTTCCATGAATAGCAATAGGCCCTTGATCCGAAGGTATCTTCATGCAAAGATATGCTGGGTGAAGAATTGCTTCGAACGCATTAAGTGTTCCACGACCAATGATTGCGTTGTAAGGGTATTCCATGTCAAAAATATCAAACACAACTTGTTCAGTCCTTGTATTGTTGATAAATCCGAAAGTTACTGGCATCGTGATCTTGCCGAGTGCTACAATATGCCTTCCTCCGAAGCCACAAAGGGGATGTGTAGCATCATGGATCTTATCTTCGGGCTCTTGCATCTGTCTGAAGGCCTTAGCAAATATAATATCCGCTGCACTGCTGTGTCAACCAAAACATTATGGACCAGAAATCCTTTGATAACACAAGAAATAACCATAGCATCGTTGTGAGGGTAATCCTTAAGCTGAAGGTCCTCTTGGGAGAAGGTAATCGGGATGTGGGACCATCTTGACTTGATGAAGGGTCCTTGCACCCCCGACATGATGTACCCTTCTCTGTGCCTCCTTCTTCTGCTTCTTGTTGGATGGCTCTGAGCATGAACCGCCTGTTATCGGGAGTACGAGCTCGGAGCCAAAGCAACTCCAGCTTTGAACGAAGCCATCAGCTCAGAAAGTGGAAATGAGTTCACCGGAGGTGGACGCCAATGTTGGGGACTTGTTCTCAAATGCTATGAATTAAGAACAAGGCAACATAAAATGTTAAATATTAATGCCCTTCGTCCGCTGAAGCATTATCTCCCCAAGGATTTAATGAACTTCGGACGAAGGCCATGAGCAAAATGTCACGAAGGTTTCACCTTCGTGACCAGACTTGTGAAATAACGAAGAAATGAAATATAAAGTATAAAACATTGGGGGAGAATATACCAAAAACAAATAATATTATTCACATATTCTATTACATGAACATAAATATTAAAACATAGTATTTGGGCATATTTATACCTTCACCTTGGCGGAAAATAATAATTCGAGCGTAATATGCTAGTGATTACAGGATTGCGTGAACAGTGCCGGGGTACTGTTCACCTATTTATAGGCACAGGGTGCAACCTGCATAAAATTACATTTAAGTCCTTTATAATTGACTACAATAATGACACAAAACATCAAGGGTCTTTAAGTCAATCTATCTTTAAGTCGGTTCGACCCTTCGTCTTTGAGATCTATCATTGTGCCGAAGCTCTCTAGGTAATAACTTCGGCGCTTGCTCCCGAGAGGGTCTGTTGAAGGTATTCTCTTTCTTTAGGATCTTCGGCTACGAAGCATACCCCCAACACCAAGACCAAGAGATAAGAAATTGCCGAAAGATACAGACTTAACAACAGAATAGGAAAGGGTCTGAAAAGACAGGAAGATCATGGACATATAAACTGAAATGTTTAAGTAGGCAGTAAAAATTCAAAGGCAAGTATTTGAAACAAGAGTATTTAAGAGTTTGGGGATACGAGCATGTCAATACCAAAGGAATAGAGATTGCCAAGTGGTAGCAATATAATGACGAAAGAGGAAAGAATCCCAAAAGACAAGATGGTTATGGTAAGGGGGCATCTACAAAGATGTTGCAAGCACAAGAATGAGATCAGATCTAATAGTTTGAGAAATGTATAGACCATACTCGAATAAAATACTTTTGGCAAGGGGATATATAGGAGCACGACATAGAATTAGTCGAGGTGAATAATAATTTGAAACAGCATCAGGGATGAGATGAAGAAATAGTCAATAAGTGTAGGACCTTGGTTTTTAACTCCAAGGTTAGAAACACAAAACTTCTTAACCCCCCTTAAACCCTAACCCTCCTAAGCATTTTATTTCTGATATGCATAAACCATGTTTGCTAGTGGCACCTCACTCAAGTAGTCTCACCTAGCATATTATTTTACACCTAGAAAATCTCTCATATAGATAAATATATATAGATATAGATTTACATAAAGAATAAAAAGGAATTAAGGACATAAAAGAAAAAGGGAAAAGAAAAACCCCACCCCTCGGCTGGCCCGATCTCGGCCCACGACTGCAGCCCCCTCCTCGGCCCATCACCGCGTGCGCCGACCCACTCCTATGCTCGCTCTCTCTCTCTCACTGCCCGCTCAGCCTCACTCGCCAGCGCCGCATCCTCGCGTTCGCGCGAACGTTCTCCCTCTGCCAAATGGGCCTCGGCCGTCATCCCCTTCTCCCTCACCACGCATAGCATCGACGCATTCTCCGTCGATCGCCGTCCTCGCTCCTCCTCCTCGCCATTACTCGTTCCAGTGAAGTTTGGCACCATTTTGTCCCCCACCCACTATGCTCGCGTCCTCGCATGGCTCCTCACCGAGCCATCCCGTCCCTGCCGTTGTGCACCATTACCGCTGCTGCTGTGCTCCTCACCGATGTCAGCCAGCCCTCGCTGCTCCCCTCCCTCGGGAGCCTGTAAAAAGGCCGCCCAGAGCTCATCTATCTCTCGCACCAGCCTCAACCACTCTCCTCCCCCTCCCCTAGGCTCAATCGAGCTACCGTGGCCCCCCTCGCTCCGGTGAGCTCTCCCCTCTCCTCTCTAGTGGCCTAGTATCAAATAAAAGTAGCTCACAAACTTCTCTACATCACCACGAACATAGAACACCGCATCCCACCCCCTATCACACTCTGTGAGGCTGTGACCTCGCTGCCGCGAGAGTTCCGTCGCCTCACCGTGGTTGGCCTCTTCCAGATCACCACTAGTGAAATCAACCCCACCGCCATGACCCCCTATCCCTGCCCATGCTAACCCACCTCCTCGGGCCACCGGCGGAGAACCGTCGTCGAACCCGCTAACCACAGTATTCCCCTCCCTCGTTGGAATGTGGGCGCGTACCCACGGCGTCGTCCCCACGCCTGCCTGCGCCGTTCCCCGTTCGTAGACCAGATTCGGCCTGTTCGCCCGCGTGGCCGTGCGCCCACGCCTGCGCTCGGCTTGGGCCAAAATTCCCCGCCCATTTAACCGAGAATAATTTATCGTTTTCCTTTTCCTTTTGCCCCTTTTCACATATATTTTTATATGTTGATATTTTATGCACCAAAAATGATACAAACACTTCATGAGTCACATAAAATGATAATGTTAGGAACTTGACACACTTTACTTAGCAATAAATGTTTGATGTATTATTTATTTCCTTTTTTGCAAGACGAAGCAGGGTCCGACATTCCGGAACCCGTAGCACTGGAAGAAGGGCAGGAGCCCGACCTCCCGAAAATAGAACTTGCGTGCCACAAGAGCTTCGATGAAGGCAAGTTCATTCTACCCTTGATGCATAAATTACCTATTCTTTCTACCACTATCTAAGCCTGGGGTATGGGGTGGTTATTATGCATTGTGAGTCGAGTGTTAGTCTGCATTAAAGAACACCTTTTTGCTACAAAAGATGTGGTTTTGGTTATGGTGTAATGCCCAAAAATTGGTAGAAGAAAAATAAATAAATAAATATGTTTATAATAAGAATTTAGATTTTGTTTTACCTTTGGAAATTATTAGGGCCTTTCTTTTATAATCAATTGAGAATATTAAAATAGTCATGTGACCAATAAATAAATAAAAATTACTTTGCATATCATGCTGAAGTTCTATATGTGTATCTAAATTAAGGGTTTGAACTTCAAACTTCTGTTGATTTGAAATTCAAATAGAAAACAAAATAGAATAAAAAAGAAAAGGAAACAAAAAATACTTAAAATAAATATATAAGTCTATAAAAATATACACTTTGTTGTAACACCTCAGGTGTTACTTAGGGCTTTCACTTAAGACTACACAAGCCAAGCCCATCATCACATGTGGTTGAAATAGAGCAAAGCACCCCAAACTTGGAACTCAAGGTCATAAGCAAGTGCAACCCATCTTAGATATCATACCCTAACTTATCATGCACATATAATGGGGAGATTTGCCCAAACCCTAATTCAAACCCCTTTGGACAAGTGGAGCACTATAAGTAAGTATGACCAAAAGGTTATGAAAACCCCATGATCATGACTTGGGCCATTTATAAAAGTTGTAGTACCCTTAATACCCTACAAATAATAGTAAGTAAGTGACCCCAAAAAGAATTCAGAAAAGCCCCAAAAGGTTCACCAAAGGGGTGAGCACAAAAGAAGAATCAGGATTTTTCTAAGTCCAAAACCAACCCTTGGCCAAAGATCACACATGTTCACCCTCATTCAAACTTCAAAACTATTTGACCCAATTGACAAAGTGGCGCCAAATTACCTCTAAAACGCCCTAGAGAAAGTTGACCCCTACCCTAAGTCGTTTGACACGACTTGGCATAGCTTTTGTCCCGGTTTGGACAGCTATGACATAGGCAACTTCTCACCCCTCTATCTCCCTACCCCGACCGTATCTTGGCTTGGAACTCACATCGAAAAGGTAGGATATGGTGCAGGGAAGAGACCGTACACAGTGGTTTTGCCAAGATATGCACGCTAAGGTGCTCAAATCCGCTGTTGAACCATGGCAGAAGCAAGCTCCCACGTGTTCGACGCGGGATGACACTCGGGGGCACGCTCAGAGCACGCCCGTGCGCGAACCCCCACGCGCCCGTGGCCGCTCGTGACCATACCCGCGCCACGGCTATAAAGCCCGTCCCAGAGCCCGGCTGTCTTCCCCGTTGCACCCTTTGCCCCGCGCAAAACTCCCCGGAGTTCGCCCATAGCTCCGGCGACCTCTCCGCGACCCGCCAGAGCCGCCCGAGGACAACCACCGTGGCCAAACCATTCCCTGTCCTCCTCCGCTTGATCCAAGCTCCTAGGTAGCTCCCCTGGGAGGCCGTAAAGCTTGCCAAGGCTTAAACCGAGGACCCCCGCCACCGGAAAAGCGCAATCGTGCTCGCCGGAGTTCAGAACCCCGCCGGCGCACGTGGACCGGGTAATCTTCTGCTCCATTCTTCGATTCCTTGTGCACATAGCCTCTACGTCACCCCGTGGAGCTCATCGTGCCATTTGATTGAACTAGATCGCCGTGGTTTAGCCGGAACACCCGCCGCCGACGAGATCACCCGCCTGCACGCGTGGACCGGCCGATTCCGACCACCTCCGCTATCGAGTCGTACATCGCTGTAACCGCCAGGACCTCCCGGAGCTAACCCCGCCCCTCGCCGGACCTCTCTCGCCGCCGGTAAGCCGCGCCGCCCTTTTCTTTTCCGCGGGTACTGTTTAAACCTGGGGAGGGACCGCAGGGGAGAAGAAGAAAAGGCTAGAGGGTTTTGTGCATTGTCAGTGACTCGGAGGAATAGTAGCGCAAGGGTATAACTGAGAGGATTAGTTTAGAAAGATCCCAGGGTCTTCGGTGCAAAGTGGTTTTTCCAGGAAACCTTTTTATTAATCTGATTTAAATTCAAACAGAACTTGAATAATTCATATCTTCTGTTTTGTTCACCCAAATCGTGTCAAACCAATTTTGCCAGATCTTAAATAATGTAAACTACTTAAGAAAACATAAAACCCCTAAGTGTTACAGAAAAACTTTAAGGTTTTGATTTAAATATTGATTTGGCCAAAAGCTAAATAATAGGAGGAAAAATAGTTGCACTGTTAGACTGAGGTTAAGAAAATTTGGAGAAGTACCTAATCACTTTCTAACCTGTTTAAAAATAATAAACCCCTCTGTACACCCAGTTAAGGTAGAGTTTACCATTTAAATCCTTTTTAGCCTAAAGTTAGAGAAAATATTAATGGAGGTTTAAATAAAGAACCAGGGAGCACCCATATTTTTGTTAGTCTACTTATTCAGTATAGTTCACTAGAAAAATTTATTATACCCTAGTTTAGTACAAAATAATTGGGATACCTTTTATTCTAAGAAAACAAGGAAAACTTAGAAAAACCCTAGAAAAATAACCCCAAGGTGAAAACACCCTAAACCTTGGGATAATTAATGTTTTGTTATTAAGAACATAGGAAAAATAGGAAATCTGCTGTGTGACATTTTTCAAATAACAAGATAGTAGAAAGTGCCTTTTTGATATTAAACTTTAGAAAATCACAACTATATAACCACCAATTAACCTTCTGTGATTTTTGGCACAAAAGCATGTGATTACTGTTAGATACCAACAAAAATGACCCTTAGGACAGAACCCACTCCTAGTTAAGCGTTGTAGTGCAAAGTGACCCCCTTTGCCCAACTTTTGTTATTTTTGTCCAAGGCATACTCTTTTTATTCTGGACCTCAAATTCATAGAACAGACTATAGTGACCAATGGTAAACCACTGTAATTTTTACAGAATTTTTGGAAAAAGTTAAACTACTGTTGTAGTTCAAACCCACACTAGAATTCATAAATAGAAAATGAAAAAGGGGAAATTAAAAGTGGAAATTAGTGTCACCCTAGCCCAACCAGCAAAACCCTTTTTAAGTTGCCCACTGACATATATAAGGGAAATACAAATCCACTATGCTTATCCCTAACCAAACTCCAAACCTAAGTTGATAAGCATACACCACCAAGAGCCAAGTAAGACCAAGAAACCCTAAGTTACTAAACTAACTTAGTTTTCTTTTACTTAGCATAATGTTTACCAAATACTGCATAATCATGGCATGCATATTCTTATTCATTGCATTCGATAGATTGCAACCTCGCTGACGGAGAGTACGTCCTCGTGCCGGAGCAAGGAGCTGCTCAAGAGGTAGCCCCGGATCCAACACCAGTGCCTGCATGAGAGGATCTGCCTGCCCCAGCTTTGGAAGGCAAGCCCCGGTTTTATGCATAACCTGTTCTATATGATATTTTACTACACTTAATGATTGTAGGCTTGTATTGTGCACTTAAGTGTAGGAGTTGATTTAAACCTTAGTTGCATGAACTCAGGATTCCCTTTGAGATGAATACTGGTATGCTAGGTCGAGTAGCTGCTTTGCTAATTAAGGATCTCGGTAGAAGTCGAGTGGTTTTTCTAGCACTCGCGCGAGGTCAGGAATTGGTTGTACCCACTTTCATATCATAATGATGCTGGTCTGTGGACAACAATCCATGGGGATTGGTTGTCTACGAGATGGGAAAACTGGAATAAGGATTAACGTGCGGATACCTGTGTCAAGCGTTTGAACGTACTAAGCACATGCCGAGAAATATGGTAAATCGGTACGCCTAGTACCTGAGTGAACCTGCCCGCAGATTGCCCTCCTCACGTGACCTGAGACGTGGTCTCCCATTTCGATTATGGTGGGTACAAGTGCGGTCACTGCACGACGACAGTCGGGGTCAGTGAGGCATTGTACGCCAAGGCGGTGAGTCCCTTTCTGTTGCCAGAGAATCGATGGGGACGGTTGATGTGTGTGGAGACGGAGTGCCTCGCCACGTCGTGTGTTTAGGTTTACCTTGCAAGGATAAAAACTCGATTCGAATCGTCTGCTTCTCGCAGCTAATGAGACTTCTTGATCCATTGTACTGCATTGAGTAACAAGTGGAAATGTGATGAGTTGACGCAAGATGTTGATTGCTAAATATGTTTGATACCATGAATGAGTAGATAGTACACATTTAGTCTTAAGAGAGTCACACTTAAACTTGACAAAGCTAAAACTTGATTTATAAACTCAGCTAGTGCTTTTGGCAACCAAACCCCATAGCCAAACAACTGCATGTCTAGAGGTAGAGGAGTAGACTCCTCACACCGGGTAAGTCTAGCTGAGTATTAGTATACTCAGCCTTGCTTGTGGCATAATTTTTACAGGTTCTTGGGAGGACATGGTTGCTGGAGTGACTTGGTCGTCCATCTTGCCACCGGGTTGGACTGTCGAGTGGGACCCCGCCTCGGCTGAGGAGGAGCATGAGGAGTGATGGGACAGACTTCCCCATCTCTGTTTATTTATCGTTAGTTTTATTCCGCTGCACTTCGAACAATGATGACTACTTTTGCTAAAACTCCGATGATGATGTAATAAGTTAATACTCCTTAATGTATGGTTTTATGCTTTATTGTATTTGCTCTGTGACTCACCATCGAGTGAGATTGTGGTACTTGATCCTGTCAGTGGCCTCGTCGGACTAGATCCGAGGGATTGACGGGTTATTCCCATTTAAGTGTGGTCTAGCCTCCAAGGCGGAACTTAGGCACTTAAGTTGGAATAATTTGGGCAGTTCCGCCACAGCTTGTATCGGAGCTTGTACCACCATAGAGGAATCAATAAACTGTAAATACCATTTTTTAAGTAAAACTGGTTAGAAACAAATGTTGGATAGATCGTCAGGACGATAAGGATAGACCTAGGATGTGAAGCCTTAGGATGATAGTGGGGTAGTTAGGTGGCTAAGTGATTAAGCCCTATAGGCTACTATAAGGGATGGGAGTCTTCCCTATTCCCTTTACGTTGATGTGAGGTCGTTCAGGACGAGCATGCATGCATCCTTAATTAAACTAATGGATAATTGGGTAAGAACTTTAATACAAAATGATGACCAACTAAGTACCCCAATACCATTGTTGTAGTAGAGAGAGGCTGAGTTGTGATTCCTTTTTCTTTTTATAATTCTTTTTCTTTTACTTACTCTTAACCGTACACATATGACTTCTCACGGATCCTCGGACAAAGGTAATGCACTGTCCCACAATGACGGGCTTGCACAAGAGGGTTTTCCCCGTATTTTGTGGGAGGTACTTCAGGGGGCCGGTTACACGACGCCTCCTCAGTACGCGGTGCAGCAGTTCGAGAAGCACCGAGTGCCCCGCTGTAGGGTGAGGATGACCCTTGAGCCTCATCCCCTGCAGCCAGGCTGGCGTTCGCTGGACTCTGAGTCCTTTGGATACCGGGCTGAGGATACGATCGAGGCGATTGCCCTTCACGGACTGACCACCTTCTGCGGATTCCACCCCTTGGAGCTATCCACTCACCCCATTGGCTTGTTCCCCGCTGAGAAGGAGGACGACCCAATGTGGAAGGACCGAGTGGAGCATGCCAAGGACATCTGGGCTATCTACCCAGGTCAGACTGCTCACTTGACAGTGCGGTGCATGAATGCCCTGTACCGTCTGCAAGTGATGCGTGGTGAGGCAATGTCCCATCTGATGGCATTGTTGGAGGCAACTAAGATCACCTTGGATAACAGAGAAGAGCTTGTGGTTGACTTGTCCACTGAGATGGTGGAAAAAGACTTACAGGTGGAGCAACTGTTAAATGAGATCCAAGAGCTTGAGGAACTGGTGGGAACAAGGGAGAACACCATCGAGGTTCTCGAGGATCAGTTAATTAACACCCAGCAGCAGCTTGCCGAGGCTAACGAGCACCTGGATATGCATCACCAGGAGATCCAGGACATGGAGGCCAATGAGGATGTCGACATCGAGGCAGGAGAGAAGCCTGCCTCCAGTTTGGACACTGCGGGCTCAGGGAGACCACCTTCCCCCGAGTCGAGTGTTGCCTCATTTGCTCACTAGGTCGCAGGGATAGAGTTAGAAGTCAGTGATGGTAGAACTCCTCGAAGCTAGCTTAGCTTTTGCACCCTTGGGGTACTAGGCTAGATAGAGTTGAGTCTTTTGGGCTATTGATGTAATCACGATAAACTCTTTTGGAAGCATGGTTGATGAATGACGTCAGTCTTAATTTAAGAAGAAAAGTTTATGCCATGTGGAATCTTTTATGATTATGCAAGAATATATTGGTTTCGCCTTTTGCCTCTTTCACCGCGATTGAACCTTGAACCTCAAAGTTGTGATATTGAAAATATATGTGATTTTTCATATGGCCGGGAGAGCGCGTCATGGTCAAAATGAGCGCGTTCCTCCACCACCGCCACCGCCTCCTACCCTGCAGGAGCTAATGGCTCAGCAGAATGAGATCTTGAGACAGCTAGCTCAGCGTCAGCCACCACCTCAGCACTATGGTGGTGGTGATCATCAGCGTCACCCCGCGGCAGCCACCTACCAGGAGTTCCTCAGTACCCAGCCACCATTGTTCACCAGGGCAGAGGACCCACTTGATGCGGATGTATGGTTGAGAGTAGTGGAATCCAAATTCCCGCTACTCCATGGAGTTTGCTCAGAGGTCACTAAGGTCAGGTTCACCACCCAGCAACTTCGTGGACCCGCAAGGACATGGTGGGACCATTTTCTTGCTATGCAGCCAGAGGACCGAGAGGTGGAGTGGAGAAAGTTCAAGGCAGCTTTCAGGGGGCACCATATACCAGCAGGCATTATGGACCAAAAGCTTAACAAGTTTCTGGCACTCACTCAAGGGAACCAGACAGTGTTACAGTATGCTCAGGCCTTCAATGACCTGTGCCAGTATGCCGGATATCATGCAGACACGGACGAGAAGAAGAGGGACAGGTTCTGGAGGGGGCTCAGCACTAAGCTCCGTGACCGTCTCAACACCGTCAGGGCCAACATCTATAATGAGTTAGTCAATATGGCCATTTCTTAGGAGGATTGTATCACCGCTCGTCAGGCAGAGAAGAAAAGGAAGACCCCTGTGGCAGGACCTTCAGCTCAGCCACAACGCTTCAGGATTGTGTCTGACACTCAGAACAGAGGACCTCAGAAGCAGCCAGGACGATGGGTGATCCAACCACAGCAGCAGCAGCAGGCACCCAACCGCACCTAGTTTCTAGCTCAGAGGAACAATCAACCGCAACAGCAATATCGTCAGGCAAATGACAACATGTGCTTCACTTGTGGCAACACCGGACATTATGCCAAGAATTGCCCTAGGAACCAGCAGAGGCAGGGGCAGAATGCTAACCAGAACCAAGGCAAGAGGCAGAAGGTGCAAGTGAGGCAAGGCAGGCTGAACTTCACCACCATGGCTGATATTCCAGAAGGAGCACTCGTCATGACTGGTATCTTTTCAGTTTTGAATTATCCTGCTATTGTTCTTTTTGATTCTGGTGCATCACATAGTTTTATCAGTGCCAAATTTAGTGCCAAGTGCCAATTACATTTTCACCACACCGATGGGGGTATTACAATTTCAACACCAGGAGGCAGGGTTGCCACCTACCAAATCAAGAGGCAAGTGCCTATAAAATTGGGTAGTCTTGTGATTAGAACCACCTTTCTCATCTTAGGATTGGATAGCGTGGATATTATATTGGGAACTGATTGGTTATCTAGGCATCAGGGAGTATTGGATATTGCAGCAAGGGCCATTGAGATTCACTCCCCTGCTTACGGCGAGACTACTTTATATTTGCCTGATCAGGGTTGTACCCGTTCTTGTGCATTCACTATGATAGAGTCACCAGTGGAAAGGATCCCAGTGGTCCGTGAATACCCAGATGTTTTTCCGGATGAATTGCCAGGGATGCCACCTAATAGAGACATTGAGTTCGCAATTGAATTGCAACCCGGGACTGCTCCTATCTCCAAGAGACCCTATAGGATGCCTCCCGTGGAATTGGCAGAACTGAAAAAGCAACTGCAAGAGTTGTTGGACAAAGGGTTCATTTGCCCAAGTACTTCACCTTGGGGATGCCCAGCCTTGTTTGTAAAGGAGAAGGATGAAAGTCTGAGAATGTGTGTCGATTACCGCCCTCTCAATGCGGTGACCATCAAGAACAAATACCCACTGCCCTGCATTGATGTTTTGTTTGATCAGTTGGTGGGAGCCAAAGTGTTCTCCAAAATAGACCTTCGCTCGGGTTACCATCAGATCAAGATCCGTGCCAGCGATATTCCCAAAACGGCTTTCTCTACCAGATATGGGCTCTATGAGTTTTTGGTGATGTCTTTTGGGCTAACCAATGCCCCGGCTTATTTCATGTACCTGATGAACTCAGTATTCATGCCAGAACTGGACAAATTCATGGTCGTTTTCATTGATGACATTCTGGTTTATTCCAAGAATGAAGCCGAGCACACTAAACATTTGCATACCGTACTTCAGAGACTGCGTGACCATCAGTTGTATGCCAAATTGTCTAAATGTGAATTCTGGCTGAAGGAAATTAAATTCTTGGTTCACACAATTTCTCAGGACGGGATATCAGTGGATCCTGAGATAGTACAAGAGGTAATGGATTGGAAACCCTTGACTACAGTGAGGCAGATTCGGAGTTTTCTGGGATTGGCAGGGTATTATCGACGATTCATTCCGGATTTCTCTAGAATTGCCAAGCCAATGACTGAACTGTTGAAGAAGGGAGTCAAGTATAATTGGAGCCAGAAGTGTGAAGATGCCTTTCATACACTAAGGCAGCACTTGACAACAGCCCCAGTGCTAGCTCAACCTGATAACACCAAGCCCTTTGAAGTGTATTGCAATGCTTCCGGTACGGGATTGGGATGTGTCTTAATGCAAGACAACAGAGTAATTGCTTATGCCTCCCGAGCCCTTAGACCCCATGAGCAGAACTACCCTACACATGATCTGGAGTTGGCAGCTGTGGTTCATGCTCTCAAGATATGGAGACATTACTTGATGGGAGCTCACTGTAACATTTACACTGATCATAAGAGTCTCAAATACATTTTCACTCAGGCAGATCTAAATATGAGGCAGAGAAGATGGTTAGAGTTAATCAAGGACTATGACTTGGAGGTGCATTACCATCCTGGCAAAGCCAACGTTGTGGCAGATGCCTTGAGCAGAAAGGCCCAGTGCAATTGTATGAGCATGGATGCAAGAGTCACCACCCTGTGTGATGAGTTGTGCAAACTGAACCTGGAAGTGGTTTCTTCAGGTGCTTTAAATTATATCTCGGTGGAGCCCACATTACAAGAGCAAATAGTCAGGGCACAGATTGAAGACAAGGGTGTTCAGGTTATCAAGGAAATGATCAAGCAGAAAGCAGAAAAATACAAATGCTTCCGTCAGGACAGCAAAGGAATTCTATAGTTTGGAGATCGATTGGTTGTTCCCAAGGACCCTGAGCTCAGAAAGAAGATATTGGATGAAGCTCACCTTTCAAAATTCTCCATGCACCCCAGCAACAACAAGATGTATCATGATCTCAAATCCTTATACTGGTGGACCAGAATGAAGAGGGAAATTGCCAAGTACATATCCGAGTGTGACACCTGCCAGAGAATCAAAGCCAGTCAGTTGAAGGCAGCGGGCCCTTTGCAACCCCTTCCCATACCATCTTGGAAATGGGAGGACAATTGCATGGACTTTATCGTGGGATTGCCCAATACCTCCCGGCACCATGATTCCATTTGGGTCATTGTGGACAGATTGACCAAGACCACTCATTTCTTACCAGTGCATACCACCCATAAGACAGAGAAATATGCAGAAATCTATGTTGATCAAATAGTGCGTTTGCATGGTATTCCAAAGACCATTGTATCTGACAGAGGAGCACTATTTGTGGCACGCTTTTGGGAGCAGCTACAAGAATCATTTGGGACCCATGCAATAAGAAGCTCCGCATATCATCCGCAGACAGATGGCCAGACAGAAAGAGTAAATCAAATCCTCGAAGACATGTTGCGAGCCTGTGTGCTACACTATGGTAAAAATTGGGACAAGTGTCTTTCTTTGGCATAATTCTCCTATAATAACAGCTATCAGTCCAGTTTGAAGATGGCACCTTTTGAAGCCTTATATGGGAGAAGATGTAGAACCTCGCTGAATTGGTCTCAAGCAGGAGAGAGGGAAATATTTGGACCAGACTTGGTGCTTGAAGCAGAGGAAAAGGTCAGAGTTATTACGAAGAACCTAGAAGCTGCTCAGGCCACGCAAAAGAGCTATCATGACAAGAGGAGGAAGCCTCTGCAGTTTAAAGTGGGAGATCATGTTTATCTTAAGGTGTCACCCACCAAGGGTGTCCAGAGATTTGGAATCAAGGGCAAGTTAGCTCCTCGCTACATTGGACCCTATGAGATCAAAGCAAATTGTGGACCTGTAGCCTATCAATTGGAGTTGCCACCTCACATGTCAGCAGTTCACAGTGTGTTTCATGTATCTCAGCTACGGAAATGTGTCCGCCTACCCACTGAAGTGCTACCTGAACCAAACATTGAGATAGAACCAGACTTGTCCTATCAAGAGTACCCTGTCAAGGTATTGGATCAGAAAGAGAGGTCAACGCGGGCAAGGTCGATCAGAATGTATAAGGTTCAGTGGAGTCACCATTCAATAGAAGAAGCTACATGGGAGACTGAGGATTTTCTACGCTCCCGCTTCCCCGACTTTCTGCCCAAAGGAGTCGGTACGTAACCCAAAACCCCACCCCCACCTTCCCTTTGAATACAAATATAAGAAAAACTTAGATGATAAGGGTAGTATAAGTTGTGGTTTTGACTTAAAAAGGACTTCCTTCTGAAGTCGCAAAGAGAATGACATTCGAAGAGCAGTTAACTAGAGAGACTTGAGCAAAGGGAGGAGCAACACACCAGCACACCTTCTTGGCACCCCTCCAAAGGGCTCTCCCTAAAATCTCGGGACGAGATTCCTTTAAGGGGTGAGGGCTGTAACACCTCAGGTGTTACTTAGGGCTTTCACTTAAGACTACACAAGCCAAGCCCATCATCACATGTGGTTGAAATAGAGCAAAGCACCCCAAACTTGAAACTCAAGGTCCTAAGCAAGTGCAACCCATCTTAGATATCATACCCTAACTTATCATGCACATATAATGGGGAGATTTGCCCAAACCCTAATTCAAACCCCTTTGGACAAGTGGAGCACTATAAGTAAGTATGACAAAAAGGTTATGAAAACCCCATGATCATGACTTGGGCCATTTATAAAAGTTATAGTACCCTTAATACCCTACAAATAATAGTAAGTAAATGACCCCAAAAAGAATTCAGAAAAGCCCAAAAGGTTCACCAAAGGGGTGAGCACAAAAGAAGAATCAGGATTTTTCTAAGTCCAAAACCAACCCTTGGCCAAAGATCACACATGTTCACCCTCATTCAAACTTCAAAACAATTTGACCCAATTGACAAAGTGGCGCCTAATTACCTCTAAAACACCCTGGAGAAAGTTGACCCCTACCCTAAGTCGTTTGACACGACTTGGCATAGCTTTTGTCCCGGTTTAGACAGCTATGACATAGGCAACTTCTCACCCCTCTATCTCCCTACCCCGACCGTATCTTGGCTTGGAACTCACATCAAAAAGGTAGGATATGGTGCAGGGAAGAGACCGTACACAGTGTTTTTGCCAAGATATGCACGCTAAGGTGCTCAAATCCGCCGTTGAACCATGGCAGAAGCAAGCTCCCACGTGTTCGACGCGGGCTGACACTTGGGGGCACGCTCAGAGCACGCCCGTGAGCGAACCCCCGCGCGCCCGTGGCCGCTCGTGACCACGCCCTCGCCACGGCTATAAAGCCCGTCCCAGAGCCCGGCTGTCTTCCCCGTTGCATCCTTTGCCCCTCGCCAAACTCCCCGGAGTTCGCCCATAGCTCCGGCGACCTCTCCGCGACCCGCCATAGCCGCCCGAGGACAACCACCGTGGCCAAAACATTCCCTGTCCTCCTCCACTCGATCCAAGCCCCTAGGTAGCTCCCCTGGGAGGCCGTAAAGCTTGCCAAGGCTTAAACCGAGGACCCCCGCCACCGGAAAAGCGCAATCGTGCTCGCCGGAGTTCAGAACCCCGCCGGCGCACGTGGACCGGGTAATCCTCTGCTCCATTCTTCGATTCCTTGTGCACATAGCCTCTACGTCACCCCGTGGAGCTCATCGTGCCATTTGATTGGACTAGATCGCCGTGGTTTAGCCGGAACACCCGCCGCCGACGAGATCACCCGCTTGCGCGCGTGGACCGGCCGATTCCGGCCACCTCCGCCGTCGAGCCGTACACTATTGTAACCGCCAGGACCTCCCGGAGCCAACCCCGCCCCTCGCCGGACCTCTTTCGCCGCCGGTAAGCCGCGCCGCCCTTTTCTTTTCCGCGGGTACTGTTTAAACCTGGGGAGGGACCGCGTGGGGGAAGAAGAAAAGGCTAGAGGGTTTTGTGCATTGTCAGTGACTCAGAGGAATAGTAGCGCAGGGGTATAACTGAGAGGATTAGTTTAGAAAGAACCCAGGGTCTTCGGTGCAAAGTGTTTTTTCCAGGAAACCTTTTTATTAATCTGATTTAAATTCAAACAGAACTTGAATAATTCATATCTTTTGTTTTGTTCACCCAAATCGAGTCAAACCAATTTTGCCAGATCTTAAATAATATAAACTACTTAAGAAAAATATAAAACCCCTAAGTGTTACAGAAAAACTTTAAGGTTTTGTTTTAAATATTGATTTGGCCAAAAGCTAAATAATAGGAGGAAAAATAGTTGCACTATTAGACTGAGGTTAAGAAAATTTGGAGAAGTACCTAATCACTTCCTAACCTGTTTAAAAATAATAAACCCCTCTGTACACCCAGTTAAGGTAGAGTTTACCATTTAAATCCTTTTTTGCCTAATGTTAAAGAAAATATTAATGGAGGTTTAAATAAAGAACCAGGGAGCACCCATATTTTTGTTAGTCTAGTTATTCAGTATAGTTCACTAGAAAAATTTATTATACCTTGGTTTAGTATAAAATAATTGGGATACCTTTTATTCTAAGAAAACAAGAAAAACTTAGAAAAACCCTAGAAAAATAACCCCAAGGTGAAAACACCCTAAACCTTGGGATAATTAATGTTTTGTTATTAAGAACATAGGGAAAATAGGAAATCTGCTGTGTGACATTTTTCAAATAACAAGATAGTAGAAAGTGCCTTTTTGATATTAAACTTTAGAAAATCACAACTATATAACCACCAATTAACCTTCTGTGATTTTTGGCGTAGAAGCATGTGATTACTGTTAGATACCAACAAAAATGACCCTTAGGACAGAACCCACACCTAGTTAAGAGTTGTAGTGCAAAGTGACCCCCTTTGCCTAACTTTTGTTATTTTTGTCCAAGGCATACTCTTTTTATTCTGGACCTCAAATTCATAGAACAGACTATAGTGACCAATGGTAACCCACTGTAATTTTTACAGAATTTTTGGAAAAAGTTAAACCACTGTTGTAGTTCAAACCCACACTAGAATTCATAAATAGAAAATAAAAAGGGGAAATTAATAGTGGAAATTAGTGTCACCCTAGCCCAACAAGCAAAACCCTTTTTAAGTTGCCCACTGACATATATAAGGGAAATACAAATCCACTATGCTTATCCCTAACCAAACTCCAAACCTAAGTTGATAAGCATACACCACCAAGAGCCAAGTAAGACCAAGAAACCCTAAGTTACTAAACTAACTTAGTTTTCTTTTACTTAGCATAATGTTTACCAAATCCTGCATAATCATGGCATGCATATTCTTATTCATTGCATTCGATAGATTGCAACCTCGCTGACGGAGAGTACGTCCTCGTGCCGGAGCAAGGAGCTGCTCAGGAGGTAGCCCCGGATCCAGCACCAGAGCCTGCATCAGAGGATCTGCCTACCCCAACTTTGGAAGGCAAGCCCCGGTTTTATGCATAACCTGTTCTATATGATATTTTACTACACTTAATGATTGTAGGCTTGTATTGTGCACTTAAGTGTAGGAGTTGATTTAAACCTTAGTTGCATGAACTCAGGATTCCCTTTGAGATGAATACTAGTATGCTAGGTCGAGTAGCTGCTTTGCTAATTAAGGATCTCGGTAGAAGTCGAGTGATTTTTCTAGCACTCGCGCGAGGTCAGGAATTGGTTGTACCCACTTTCATATCATAATGATGCTGGTCTGTGGACAACAATCCATGGGGATTAGTTGTCTACGAGATGGGAAAATTGGAATAAGGATTAACGTGCGGATACCTGTGTCAAGCGTTTGAACGTACTAAGCACATGCCGAGAAATATGGTAAATCGGTAAGCCTAGTACCTGAGTGAACCTGCCCGCAGATTGCCCTCCTCACGCGACCTGAGACGTGGTCTCCCATTCCGGTTATGGTGGGTACAAGTGCGGTCACTGCACGACGGCAGTCGGGGTCAGTGAGGCATTGTACGCCAAGGCGGTGAGCCCCTTTCTGTTGCCAGGGAATCGATGGGACGGTTGATGTGTGTGGGGACGGAGTGCCTCGCCACGTCGTGTGTTTAGGTTTACCTTGCAAGGATAAAAACTCGATTTGAATCGTCTGCTTCTCGCAGCTAATGAGACTGTTTGATCCATTGTACTGCATTGAGTAACAAGTGGAAATGTGATGAGTTGATGCAAGATATTGATTGCTAAATATGTTTGATACCATGAATGAGTAGATAGTACACATTTAGTCTTAAGAGAGCCACACTTAAACTTGACAAAGCTAAAACTTGATTTATAAACTCAGCTAGTGCTTTTGGCAACCAAACCCCACAGCCAAACAACTGCATGTCTAGAGGTAGAGTAGACTCCTCACACCGCGTAAGTCTAGCTAAGTATTAGTATACTCAGCCTTGCTTGTGGCATAATTTTTACAGGTTCTTTGGAGGACATGGTTGCTGGAGTGACTTGGACGTCCATCTTGCCACCGGGTTGGACTGTCGAGTGGGACCCCGCCTCAGCTAAGGAGGAGCATGAGGAGTGATGGGACAGGCTTCCCCATCTCTCTGTTTATTTATCGTTAGTTTTATTCCGCTGCACTTCGAACAATGATGACTACTTTTGCTAAAACTCCGATGATGATGTAATAAGTTAATACTCTTTAATGTATGGTTTTATGCTTTATTGTATTTGCTCTGTGACTCACCATCGAGTGAGATTGTGGTACTTGATCCTGTCAGTGGCCTCGTCGGACTAGATCCGAGGGATTGACGGGTTATTCCCATTTAAGTGTGGTCTAGCCTCTAAGGCGGAACTTAGGCACTTAAGTTGGAATAATTCGGGCAGTTCCGCCACATTTGCCTTCATATTATTATTCTAGATGTTACAATTAAATTAGAATTTGAAACCCTATTTAAATTTGAAGTTTTAAGGTGGGACTAAAAATAGAAAAGAATACATAAAATAAAAGAAAAGAAAAAAGCCTGCTAGGCCTGCTAGATCAATTCGGCCCACCAGACCTAGCCTTGTCTCTGCGTAGCCCAAACCTACGACTCTGCCGACAGGCGGGGCCCCCTCGTCAGTCACGCGGCGCAAATCCCTCTCCAGCCATTTGCTGACATGCAGGGCCCGATGTCTAGGGTGCCATCTTCCCCACTCTGCGCGCTTGGCGGGCAGACCGCAACCACCGCATGCGCCGCTCGGGGTTGTTCTGATTTGGGGGTTCTCTGACCAATCTCTAGGTATAAAATTTGGCTGTGATCCGGCCCTAAACCTCTCTCAAACCTAAGCGTCGAATCGACCTCTTACTCTCGCCACTGTAGACCGTAGGAAGCTTCACCAGACCGAGAGGGTTCGGGTGAGTACGTGGCTGCCGCCTTGCAAAACATGCACATTGCCGCGTCAGAGACGACAAGAGGTTGGGGCGACTCCCTTGGGGCCAGGGATTGCGACCGTGGGGAATTGCGACCGCTGGATTGGGGAATACCGGTGAATTGCTCACCGAAATTTCTCCTCGGAGGCAGAGGTGCGCCTCACCATGGGCGGCGACGCCAGCTCATCATTGTGTGTGGTGAGGTAACGAGGATCTGAAGAATCACCCTGGTAACTGGAATCTCAAGTACCAGGCAAGTTGTGCCCTTGATTCACTTTTGTTACCCAACAATGTTCTTTATTATCACTATTCAATGCATAGGTTTAATTTTGATGGGTCCCAATAGGTCACTCTAGTATTTTTACCCTTTTTTACCTTGGTTACCCCTAAATCACATGGGTAGTTTTGCTTTTGCTTTACATGGTTTTGGGTTAACATTTCATTATATCCATGTTCCAATTATTTTATTATTCTATTTATGTTCATGTCAAGATCATTAATGTTAATTGGAACATGGAGCTTAACTTGAGAAACACGTGCCACCACAAGGGTGGAATGGGACGCCCTTGGCTAACTAATTAGGAAAGCTAGTGGAAGATTACCTTACCCGAAAGGGGCAAGGGCAGTAGGGGAGTTGCATGCAAGGAGGTTCTCGGGTTGATTTTGCTGCGATGGCGGTCAGACAAGGGATTCTTGCAAGTGCTCTTCCCATAAACTGTAGCGGGTTTTCTGAAGCTAGTGGAACTTTGTAAAGGCCTCGTAGTGGATCCCTAGCCATTCACCTCGGTAGTGTCTGAGGGCCTTGCAAACCATGGCGACATGGGATACACGACTTGTGGGTATAGGGTACAACTTCTACAGAGTGTAAAACTGGTATACTAGTCGAGCTCACGGTCAAGAGCAGCTTAGGACTCTCGCATGATTAAATTATGGAACCTAAATTCAATTTGTCATTTGCATTTGCATGGGTTTATTATTAATTTTGTTCTATTATTATTTATTATGGTTTGGTATTTACTTACATCTAGTAACTGCTAATAAAATTTTGACCAACTTATTAAAAGCAATGCTCAGCTTTAACCCCTATTGTTGATTAGCCTTACACATCACATGAACTCCCACCTTTGGTGAGTTCATACCACATTATTCCCCACAACTTGTTGAGCGATGAACATGTGTGAGCTCACCCTTGCTGTCTCACACCCCCCACAAGAGAAGAACAGGTGGTTCAAGAGGAGCCGCACATCAAGGTGTTCGATTCGATCTAGGTGGCATCTCCCAGTTGACTTTTTGGCGCCAAGGACGATCCTTAGTTCGTTTTATATTTACCTTTATTTTGTAAGACTTCTGCTATGTAGTAAGTACTCTGATTATATTGTGAAATTTATCTCTATACACTCTGTTATTATATATATTGTCTTCTTTGGCGCATGTATGAGATGCACCCGGCTTTATCCCATAAAGCCCGGGTGTTACAGAAGTGGTGTCAGAGGAAATGTTGACTGTAGGACGAAACCTAGATAGAACTGGACAACCCTTACCTACTTACCTTACTCTGATTCTTTCTATACTTTTCTTGATCCTATCTCATCTTCTACTGTTTTACTCTGATTAACCTTACCTTTACTACTCTGATTCTTTCTAAACTTATCTTAATCTTTTCTCATCTATTTCCGCTTTACTCTGATTATTCTTACCTTTTCCTTCGAAAGACAAAAGTGGATTTCACACTTTGAAATCTTACGCCTAAAGTGACTTTAGGAATAGGAGACCTACTCCTAGGAACAAAAATAAAACTATTTTTATAGGTATCTATACGCTTGAGTGTTTGTTCTTATGATATTTGTCTGATTTGGATCTTTGATTGAGTGTGATAAGTTGTGGAGTAATGTCCATAATTACACCTACATATACGTATGGATATAAATAAATAAGGTAACTAAACAACTTAGATTGTCCTCCATTAAAGTGTATCTATTCTATAATGATTTCTCTTATCTTAAAAGATTCTCTCTTAACTTTAATGGATCTCTCTCAACTTAAAGGAATCCATCTTATCCTAATAGGTTCATCTTGTGTTAAAAAAATTATCTTACCCTCTTAAATTGTTTATAAGATAAACTAGACCAACTAAGAATACTCCCACTAGAATATATCAAATAGATCTTTCTGATCTTAAAAGATTCTCTCTTATCTTAATAGATCCATCTTATCCAGAAAAGATTTTATCTTAGCCTAATAAATCTAACTAATCTCAAAAGATTCTATCTTATTCTTAGAGACTTATCTTGTCCTGATAAGCATACTTACCCCCACAACTTTGCTTATCTCATAATAGTGTAACAAACATGATCTATTCTAAAATAAAATAAGTAGATCTTATCTAGTCTAATCTGATTACACCAATTTAATTCTGATCCCATCTGATTTGATCAGATCTAATCTAATGGACAAACATGTTAGATAATACTGGAAAAATAAGATTGGATCCTACTCTTATAAATATGTTCTAATCTAAATTGGAGCCTTAGTCCAACCTGGCCATATGCAACTACCTTAACCACCCGATAGTTGCATAACCTCTCTGTTTTAACCTAACAGAGACTCTGGCCTACCTACACTATATAATTCATCCTATCTCAAAGGATTCTAACACATATTAATAATACATATTCTACCATGGTAGATTTATCTAACTTAAACTAAGTTTAATCCAGTTATATGCAATCTAATCTAGACCCTACCTAATCTAATATCGTCTAATCTATGTTACAAGTATTAACTAAACCATATTCTTATAAATGGGTTTTAAACCTCAAATTAGTGCCTTAAACCAACTCGTCCATAAAATCACGACCTAATCTATGTTATAGGTTGCTCAACCCATTTACCCCAAAAGCAAAGTAAAACTCTGTTCAATCTACCTAGCCCATGTACCAGCAATTGTTATGCCAACTCAAATAAAAGCATCAAACACCACAAACGATGGTTCTTAAATCAGATCCAAGAAGAAGGTTAACCTCGACAATGAAAGATACAAGTAGAAACAGACCTTCAGACAAATCAAGGTCCGTCATCCAGAATAAAAGTTTTTCTTACCCCAAAGGAAGCTCGATTATGCCATAGTACACTCATTCTATGTCAACGCTCACCTAATAGCTAAAACCCAATGTACCCTTATTTTCTATGCCACACCTGCTAATGGCATGAAGAATTTTAGGTGTATAAGAAAAAAATTCTAATTGGAAGTTCCACTTAAAAAAGATACTGGAATTTCATAAAGATAAAGCCAGCTTGATATGCTCAACTAAATGACATTCTTAAATAGGAGTATAGAATCTAATGTGATCTAATCTATTATGATCTAATCTAGAGTGAGTTACTTAATGTTGGTACAAAAGATATGGACATACTCCTAATTCACTTAAGCCTAAGTTGGTGACTTAGATCAACTCGGCCATACCCAACAACTTGACCTACATAATAGGTTACATAGCCTGTCTAAACCATTCAGAAGCAAAACAACCAAACCAGATTCTGACTTATCTCATTTAACTCATAGCCATTTACTAAACTAATCTAATGTGGTCTACTTAAATAGATTAGTGATACTGATAGAAGGGATTAGACACTACTAATCATGTGTTAACTTAATCAAGTACATTAGACCAACTCAACCGTGAACAAAAAGAGCTAACCCAACCCATAGAGTTATGATGAATGGTATAATCTGTCTATTCCCACCTAACAAACTTTTGACCTACATCCTGTAGTCTATCTCAACCATATCTATCCTAATCATATGCCCCAACTCCGATGATATACATTAACTTCGAATCAATGAGACCAAGACCGGAGAAGAAAAGATCGACATCGACAAGGAAGGATATAACAGTCAAAACGAATATCGAGATGAATCAAGACTTAAGCATTTTGTATAAAGACTTTTCCTTCCCATAATCTTTCTTACCTCAACCGTCCAACTTATAACCTACATAATACGTAGAAGGATACCTATGCTCTCTCCTAACCACCCACTATTGACAAAAAAATGAGGCTCTGGATTTTTGAACCAATTATAAACTAAAAGATGAATTGTAAACCAATCCTTCTGTATCCCTTTTTATTACAAATCTCGAGGACGAGATTTCTGTTAAGGGGGGTAGGATTTGTAATGCCCAAAAATTGGTAGAAGGAAAATAAATAAATAAATATGTTTATAATAAGAATTTAGATTTGGTTTTCACTTTGGAAATTATTAGGGCCTTTCTTTTATAATCAATTGAGAATATTAAAATAGTCATGTGACCAATAAATAAATAAAAATTACTTTGCATATCATGCTAAAGTTCTATATGTGTATCTAAATTAAGGGTTTGAACTTCAAACTTGTGTTGATTTGAAATTCAAATAGAAAACAAAATAGAATAAAACAAGAAAAGGGAACAAATACTTAAAATAAATATATAAGTCTATAAAAATATACACTTTGCCTTCATATTGTTATTCTAGATGTTACAATTAAATTAGAATTTGAAACCCTGTTTAAATCTGAATTTTTAAGGTGGGACTAAAAATAGAAAATAAAACAGAAAATAAAATAAAATAAAAAAAGCCTGCTGGGCCTGCTAGATCAATTCGGCCTACCAGACCTAGCCTTCTCTCTGCGCAGCCCAAATCTACGCCTGTGCCGATAGGCGGGGCCCCCTCGTCGGTCACGCGGCGCAAATCCCTCTCCAGTCATTCGCTGACATGCGGGGCCCAAAGTCCAGGGTGCCATCTTCCCCACTCCGCGCGCTTGGCCGGCGGACCGCAACCACCGCATGCGCCGCTCGGGGTTGTTGCGATTTGGGGTTCTCTGACCAATCTCTAGGTATAAAACTTGGTTGTGATCCGGCCCTAAACCTCTCTCAAACCTAAGCGCCAAATCGACCTCTTACTCGCGCCACTATAGACCGTAGGGAGCTTCACTAGACCGAGAGGGTTCGGGAGAGTACATGGCCACCGCCGTGCAAAACATGCACATTGCCGCGCTGGAGATGACAAGAGGTTGGGGCGACTCCCTGGGGCTAGGGATTGCGACCATGGGGAATTGCGACCGCTGGATTGGGGAATACCGGTGAATTGCTCGCCGAAATTTCTCCTTGGAGGCAGAAGTGCGCCTCACCGTGGGCGGCGACGCCAGCTCATCATTGTGTGCGGTGAGGTCACAAGGATCTGAAAAATCACCCTGGTAACTGGAATCTCAAGTACCAGGCAAGTTGTGCCCTTGATTCACTTTTGTTACCCAACAATATTCTTTATTATCACTATTCAATGCATAGGTTTACTTTTGATGGGTCCCAATAGGTCACTCTAGTCTGTTTATCCTTTTTACCTTGGTTACCCCTGAATCACATGGGTAGTTTTGCTATTGCTTTACATGGTTTTGGGTTAACATTTCATTATATCCATGTTCCAATTATTTTGTTATTCTATTTATGTTCATGTCAAGATCATTAATGTTAATTGGAACATGGAGCTTAACTTGAGAAACACGTGCCACCACAAGGGTGGAATGGGACGCCCTTGGCTAACTAATTAGGAAAGCTAGTGGAAGACTACCTTACCCGAAAGGGGCAAGGGAAGTAGGGGAGTTGCATGCAAGGAGGTTCTCGGGTTGATTTTGCTGCGATGGCAGTCAGACAAGGGATTCTTGCAAGTGCTCTTCCCATAAACTGTAGCGGGTTTTCAGAAGCTAGTGGAACTTTGTAAAGGCCTCGTAGTGGATCCCTAGCCATTCACCTCGGTAGTGTCTAAGGGCCTTGCAAACCCTGGCGACATGGGATACACGACTTGTGGGTACGGGGTACAACCTCTTCAGAGTGTAAAACTGGTATACTAGCCGAGCTCACGGTCAAGAGGAGCTCAGGACTCTCGCATGATTAAATTATGGAACCTAAATTCAATTTGTCGTTTGCACTTGCATGGGTTTATTATTAATTTTGTTCTATTATTATTTATTATGATTTGGTATTTACTTACATCTAGTAACTGCTATTAAAATTTTGACCAACTTATTAAAAGCAATGCTCAGCTTTAACCCCCTGTTGTTGATTAGCCTTACAGATCACATGAACTCCCACCTTTGGTGAGTTCATACCACATTATTCCCAACAACTTGTTGAGCGATGAACATGTGTGAGCTCACCCTTGTTGTCTCACACCCCCCCACTGGAGAAGAACAGGTGGTTCAAGAGGAGCCACTCATCAAGGTGTTCGATTCGATCTAGGTGGCATCTCCGAGTTGACTTTTTTGCGCCAAGGACGATCCTTAGTTCATTTTATATTTACCTTTATTTTGTAAGACTTCCGCTATGTAATAAGTACTCTGATTATATTGTGAAATTTATCTCTATACACTCTGTTATTATATATGTTGTCTTCTCTGGCGCATGTATGAGATGCACCCGACTTTGTCCCTTAAAGCACGGGTGTTACATATGGTTTCAAAAGAAAAATGATTTTCAAAATGTGTATGACGAAGTGTTATCACCCTTATCGCCCTTGAGTGGGATGATCAGGGACTCCCTTGTTTGGGAGGGCCTTAAGGTGATGGCTCAACCGGGTTAGGTGTGAGCATGAAGGATTGTCCCTCTCGTATAAGGATTGGTTTGTCACCCTTCACTATCGGTACTCTTACTAAGTACAACCTCTCGAGACTGTATGGGCATTCACTCAATATGAACTTGCACAGTCCGAACCCCAGGTTATGGTGGCTGGGGAGCACCGAGAGGACAAGGAGGGGGAATGTTTTGTCCTGGTTTGGGCATGGAGGTGGCCTTGTTCCTTTCGGTATAACCGCTAAGGTAAGGTTGTGCAAGGAAGGAAAGAGCTTCAGTGTTGGTTCTCATGGCAGTGAGATCACAGAGCTAGACTAGTGGGTAAAGTGTACCCCTCTGCGTAGAGTCAAAAACCTATTCGAATAGTTCATGTCCACTAGTATGGACGAGTCTGGTGTGGTATGACAATTAGTGTTTTTATTTTAAAAAGGAAAGAGGAAATGTGTGAGTATTTTTGGAATTGAAAATAAGGCCACGGGAGCGGGAAGCTCAGTGGTGGTTGAGTATGAAAAAGTACTACTCCTCTCTTTTCTAGGTAAAAACACTAATTGTTGTACAAAGAGTGACTACAACTCCACCATACCAAGCATGTACTACATAGGTCTCTCTCTCTCTTTACGGGTTAGGATGGGCTTGCGAAATATGTAAGTATTCACCCAATTTTATTTATATTTTTCAGCAGCCAAAGACTTCCTTTCTGCTCTGTTCGACTAAAGAGGGGATGTATGTACACCCAGTCTACCTATGGCTCGGGCTGGTTCATGCTCCGATATTTCCTAAGCTCGCTAGAGCTTGCTTTTGGTATTGTAAGTTATTATGTAAAACTCTGAACTATCTAATGAAATGAATGTGTTTACTAGCCTCCTAGGACTAGTAATTGTATCACATTTGAGTCTCAAAGGATCGGGACGCTTCAGGTGGTATCAAAGCCATAGGACTGTCCGTAGATCGTGTTGGGACTCACTGACACGTGGCCGAGCGAATCCAAACAGTGAGAGAATGGGAATGTTTTGATGCTTAACAACACGACGGATTAGGGCTACAGTGTTTTTCAGCGTCCCCCTCAAGGTACAGTGCAGGGGTATTTATAGGTAACCAAGGGACAACCTTACCTTGGTAAATACAGTTATGCCCCTGTCTATCTACGTTATTCCTAGAATATTCCCCCCTCAAGGGGCATTACGGGTCATTACAGTATAATTAAGTGCAACACGGATGGACACACCATTAATTCTACCTATGATGCGGCTTATAAGTGGGGCCACACGACCCAGGGTAGTTCCACACGGGCCTACTTTAATAACACACGCAGGTAGTGACAGTAGCCTTCGCGTTGCGTGCGCCGGGTCTTCGGATGTCAGCAAGGCCTTTGTCGTTCCTGACCGCATCGGGAACCGACAAAGTCTTCGCCTGTCCTAGATGCTCCCCCCGTCTTAGGGCCTTCGCTTAGTTGGAGTAGACTTCATTTTCCCTCCATCATGATTTATCCTGTTCTCGTTATGAAAGAACCGAGCGAGGGGGGCAGTTAGCCTTCGCCCCATCAAATCGCAGCCTTGGCCTAAAAAGATTTTCTCAAAAAATCTCTTAACTTCTTAAAAGAGTCTTCCATTCTTTCCCCAATATTAACAACTCTTCTTCTCTTGACTACCATATTGAGGGCACCTTTGTCCTAAAACATCCTATTGCTCGGAGGTAGGAGGATTCCCTTACCTTCTTCGGAGTTGTGCGCTTCTCCTGGGAGTTCGCAAGAAGTCGGAGTATGTCTGGAAGGAATACCGAGAGAATGGAGTTGAGAAGTGCTACATGGCAGTCTACCTAGGGGAAAGCCGAAGCTACCCAAACCACCCAACTTTCAAGATCACCACCACTGGCCGCCACTTCTAAGACTCATGCCAAAATGCTGCCCTAAAAGCCCTCTGCCAACTATGCCAAAACTACAACAAAGAAGTCGCTGAGACACCCCTTCGCTACTTCCCACCCAGCAACAAAATAACCTTGCTTGGAGGAAAAGACTCCAAGCTTTGTCGTGAAGAAAGCATAATGAGGATGAACCTACCGTAATCTACAAGGCCGAATATCTCCACACCCTTGACATCCACTTTGATGACCTTTTCTCCCATTGCAACCACCTAAACTCCCGGGTAGAAAGCCTAGAGCAACGAATCAAGGACCTGAAGGAAGAGAATGCAGCCCTCCAAAACTGTCTTGAGATGGCAGAAGGCGAGGAAGCCAACACTCTGTGTACGGCTGTTGTTAGGATTGAGAAACAGTGAGTGTTCCTATTGAAAAGCAGTTGAGCTTTTTCAGCTGAGTTGAACTTCTTCTGTTGAGTTGATCTTTTTAGCTGAGTTGAACTTCTTCAATTGAGTTGAGATTTTTCAGATGAGTTGAACTTCTTCAGTTGAATCGAGCTTTTTCAACTGAGTTAAACTTTAACTTCAACTGTGAAACTCTCTGGTCAAAACTAATTGAACTTGCCTCTGGGCCAGTTGAACCTGGGTTTTCTCTCCTAAACTTTCTGGTCAAAACCAGTTGAACTGGCCCTAGGGGCAGTTCAACTAGTCTTTGGGTCATTTGCCCAATCTGACCTGCAGTCTACCAGTCTGACTGGTAGACTGTCTGTCAGCCTGCCACCAGGCAGTTGAACCAGCCCAAGGGGTAGTTCAATCGGTGTAAGTGACTTTTGACTCGTCTGACCAGGAGTCTGCCAGTCTGACTGACTGTAAGCATGCCCCAGGTGGTTGAACCGGCCTCCCACAGAGAAGTCGAGCCCAACGGCTCTTTTTGAGGAGACTCTATAAATACCCCCTCATATCTCTCTCCTCATTTACCCTGGTCGCCCCCACACTCATTGCTCACCTGTCACACCCAGTTTTAGAAGGCAAACCGAATGCGAACCATGTAGGTGCCAGGATCAGCAATTCACGTACACAACATTTACATAATCGGACATCATCACACAGTGCTCGAATTAATAACATAAAAGAGGGTAATAGTTGATTACATCATGATGTCCGAGACATCCACATAGTCATTAACAATTATCAAAGCGCGAAAACGAAATGTAGATAAACACAGCCTTCATAGGAAGCCCACTAGGGGTTTGCCGCTAACCCACGCCTAGAACTCATCGTACTCTTGGAACTCCTGGAAGTCCTCCTCCATGACTTCATCTTCTCCTGAGCAGTGGTTGCAACATGGACAACCTAGGGGTTTGGTGTGTAAAGCAAGGGTGAGTACACATCAACATACTCAGCAATTGCCCCGTTTGGCTGTAGTGGACTAGCTTTATGTGGGGTTAAGTCAAGCAGTTGCTTTTAGTTGGTCATGTTTTTATTACTAGTAGAGAGCCAGGTTTTAGCATTAACCCAAGTTGTTAACCCAAAAGTACCCTTTCCAAACGGAAACAATATCATAAACCATACCCATAATCATAGTCAAAACCATCATCCTCATTATCACCTGTAAACAAAACATCTCTGATCAATGTGTCTCTAATCAATGGAGCTCCCTTGGTCGCTTATAACCGCGAGCACGGCTGATATATCAGTTTCATAACACTTTGCAGAGGTTGTGCACTTTACCCACAAGCCGTGATTCCCTTTTGCCTCAGGCCGATCAAACCCTTAAACACTACTAAGGTGAATAGGCAGGGTTTCACTATGTAGCCTGTACAAAGATTCCCTGAGGTTGTAGTCGCCCGTTAGGTTTTCTAAATGTACTGCACTCCTCCCCAAGGGGGCAAACCACCCTTGGCAGAGCGAGCCGCATACACCGAGCCCCATTGACGGCATGACGGTGAAGCAAACTACACCTCAGTTCCTCTAATTATTCGGCTAAGGGCGTCTCACACCACCCTCATGGTTGCACTGTTTTTCTGGGTGGTCATCCAATGAACCAGTCCTTATGGAGAGGCACTCGAGAAACCGCTCGAGTCTCCTTAAATGTCACAATATCATCATCATAATCAAAAGGGAAAACATCGTATTATAAATAATCTCATCATGTTCATTGATTAGGGTGAAGCACTAGCATTTAGCTAAAACCAAAACGATCCAACCCACATAGGTAAACAAGGACATGATAAACAAAGCTACTCAATCCTTAGGTATAAATTGTGTAAATGCGGGGAGTGAATTATAAAATGAGTAGAACATAGATGGGTCAAGGGACACTTGCCTTCACCAACCAGCTGCTGCTCAGGGTCTTCACCTGCAACTCCTTCGGACTCCACCAACTGACCATTATCTATACGAGTTCAAACATATATTCCACAAATTTAATATAAAAAGAACAGTACACCACGCAGTAGAATATAATAAATAAGCAGACGCTTGGAGTAGGGCTCGCACCTACGACTAAGCGAGAAAGAGAAAACAACGGTCGAGACTACGGTCGAAAGGCGATTATGTTAAGCAGTTATAAATTAAAGTACTTGTCTAAACATAACCATATTAATTTGACAATCCCGCTATGCATAAAATAAAGTTACGCTACGCGTTTAATTATTATAAACAATTCAAGGTAAATTTAAAAAGGGTTGTCGCGCGGCGAAACACACGACGGCACGCGCGAATTAAACTAAAAACTGGGACGAGTTGCCGTGCGACGAAGCGTGCGACAGCACGCTAGAACTAAGCTGAAAATAAAATGAGTCGTCGCGCGGTGAAGCGCGCGACACAACACCTAGACTAAACTGAAACTAAACGAATCGTCGCGTGCGCTAGGGATTCGCGCGTCGGGGCCATGCCGGGGGCACACGGGGCCGCGTTGGGGGCGCGCAGGGCTCAGATCTATCTTTGAGCTGGTGATAACCTGACCTCAGATCTATCTTTGCAACACGTTGGCTCCTCTCATCTGGTCGAACAGATCTTCTATTCTATTCAAGGGGTACTTGTTCTTGATTGTGACTTCATTCAGAGCTCGATAATCAATGCACATCCTTCTAGTGCCATCCTTCTCCACGAACAGGATAGGGGCGGCCCAAGGTGAGGTACTTGGTCTGATGTAACCTTTCTATGACAGCTCATCTATTTGCTTCTTGAGCTCAACCAACTCTGGTCCAAATACCCTCTAGGATCTTTTAGAAATGGGGGTGGTTCCAGGAAGAAACTCTATGGCAAACTCAACTTTCCGCTCAGGTGGATACTGTCACACCCGGATTTAAGGGATAAAGTCGGGTGCATCTCATATATGCGCCAAAGAAGACAACACATATAATAACAGAGTGTATAGAGATAAATGTCACAATGTCATAAAAGTATTTATTACATAGCGGAAGTCTTACAAAATAAAAGATAAATATAAAGCGAACTAAAGTCCATCCTTGGCGCCATAAAGTCGATTGGGAGACGCCACCTAGATCAAGTCGAACTCCTCGTTGTGCGGCTCCTCCTGGACAACCTGTTATTCTCCTGTGGGGGGGTTTATATATCGCAAGTGTGAGCTCACAAAAGATCATAGCTCAACAAGTCATGGGGAATAATGTGCATGAACTCACCAAAGGTGGGAGTTCATGTGAAGTGTAAGGCTGATCAATAAAAGGGGTTAAAGATGAGCATTGCTTTAAATTAAGTTGGTCAAATTTTATTTGCAATTACTAGGTGTAAGTAAATACCAAACCATAATAATAATAAAGAAAAATTAATAATAAATCCCATGCAATGCAAATGACGAATTGAGTTTAGTTCCATAGTTTAATCATGCAAGAGCCCTGAACTGCTCATGACCGCGAGCACGACTAGTATACTAGTTTTACACTCTGCAGAGGTGGTACCCTTTACCCACAAGTCATGTTACCCATCTGTCACGGGGTTGTACGGGCCCCATACACCTCTACCAAGGAAGTGAGGCAGGGTAACACTACGAGGCCTTTACCTAGTTCCACTAGCTTCAGAAAACCCGCTATAGTTCTAGGAAGAGCATTGCAGGAATCCCCCATCTGACCGCCATCGTAGCAAAATCAACCCGGGAACCTCCCTACACGCCTACTGCCCTTGCCCCTATTGGGTAAGGTAGTCCTCAACTAGCTTTCCTAGTTAGTCAGCCAAGGGCGTCCCATACCACCCTTGTGGTGGCACGTGTTTCTCAAGTTAAGCTCCATGTTCCAATTAAAAATAATGATCTTGACATGAACATAAATAAAATAACAAAATAATTGGAACATGGTAATAATGTAATATTAAACCCAAAACCATATAGAGCAATAGCAAAACTACCCAAATGATTCAGGGGTGAACAAGGTAAAAAGGATAACCAGTCTAGGGTGACCTATTGGGTCCCATCAAAATTAAGCCTATGCATTGATAAGTGATAATAAAGAACATTATTGGGTAAAAAGTGGTCAAGGGCATAACTTGCCTTCAATGAGCTCCTGCTTAGCAACTTCTACCTACTGAACACCGGGATCCTCAACTTCTAACAAGCATAGTATAAAGAGGAAATTAATATCACACCAAACATGTAAACAAAATACATATTAATAATCTACATATTAAATAAAGATCATAGGAACAAGAATCATTAATTTTGGAGTTATGGATATTAAGTTATGAATTTCTGAAGGTTTTATGTTTTTGGTACAAGATAAATTAAGAGATCCATTTTAATATTGTTTTCATGTCAAAACAGAGACACTATGTGATAAACAACATTATTAAAAAATTATAGGAACTGGAATGGATTTATTTGGACTAAGTATGAATTTTCTATGAATTAAACAAGTTCTAGAATTTATTTTTACATTAAAATCCATTTCCATATTTATTTATCCAATTTATAAGTTCTCTGGACTGCGCGTCAATTACAGGAAAGTGCAGGGTCTCTGGAGCAAGATTTCCTAACACTCAGATCTATTCCGCAGTGGACCGCATGTTGATTCACTAAAAGTTTAGGGTTTCTTTTGCAAAGTAGACGCGGTCAAGCGGTATCGGCCAGCCTGAGCCGTCCGATCCCAAATAGACGGTTCGGATTAAATCAGCGCCCCCTACGAACTGGTACAAATTTGTGTCCGTAAGATTAGGAATCTATGGTGCTGATTAAAAACGCCCTAGATCAATCCTGGGCCACGGGATCCCGATCCGGCGACCCAAGAGAGTCCTAGCGAAGGGGTATGCGTGTGCTAATCAGCGTCGTCCATCCACAGATCAACGGTCCCGGGGCTTTCTTCTCTATCCCGACCACAGACACGGCGGCGCCACCCCATAGCACGGTGTCCATCGCCAGACTTCACTTGACTTTGGCCAGATGCCCCAATCCCCTGCATGAACTCAAGGAAAACATAAAGGCACACATCACGAACTTGATAGAGGCGGCCATACCGGCGGTGACGGTGTGACGCCTCCGGACCACAGAGATGTGCGGCTCTACTTCGACGGCAAGGAATTCCCGTCCTTGGGGTACTCCCGCGCGCCTCCCGGTATCCCGCGTGTCTTCGTGGAGGGTCCCAGATACTCCAAAGCCACACACCATGGCTCGACAGCGAACACAGGCATGGTTTGCCTGCGGCGGCGGACTCTCCCTTCTCGGCAATGGTGCGCGGCGGCGGTGGATCGATCTCGAACTCGACCCCCAGCAGGAGAATGGAATAGGGGAGGTAAGAGGTGCGCCCGAAAGCTATATGGCTCGTGAGAGGTGGTTCAGCTGGTGGCGGCATTGACGGGAACGTGTTGGGTGCTCGCCGTGGATCTCGCGACCGCTATTGTCCCGGTTGCGCGATGAAGTGGTGATAGGTGGGTCCCTCGAGCGCAGCGACACGACCGGTTCGATTCGTGGGCGCGAGTAGCACTGCCGAGCGAGCCCCACGAGTCGGCGTAACAGGGATGAAGGAAACGTGCACGCGACTGACCTGGCTAGCTGAAGCGCCCCAATCCTCTGGGACTCAAATGTGATACAATTACTAGTCCCAGGAGGCTAGTAAACACATTTATACATCAGATGATTCCAAATCTGCTTAAACGAGACAAACCTATAAAGGTGGCGATCAACTTTAAGAGTTGGTCCACAACTCGAGACATATCATCAGAGTGGGGCTGAAGCAGCCCGATATATGCGGCGAAGCAAATCAGCGGTCCAACAACCACATGCAAGGTTGGGAACAGGCGTAACTCTTACCCGATCAACGATCACCTTCTCTGAAAAACAACAAACAAGCAAGGGTGAGTACTAATGTACTCAGCAGCCCACCTTCACCCGCGGAATGGGGAAATCAGATATAATGCATGGAATATGTGGAGCTCAGGATATTTTGCGGAAATAGCAATATTTGATGTAGGGTTATTTTGTAAAACATTTTGTATTTTTCAAAGCGCATCCTCTCCCAAAGGAGAAGGAAGTTTTTTTCAATATAGAACAAAATCCCCTGGACTAAACCATCGAGGTATCTCAACAGTTTCCCACTGGTTTTCATTTTCAAAAACAGCTACTGGACTTCCGTACCACCATAGCTCACGGCTTGACCGCCGGACCTTTTAAAAACCACTTTTCAAAAGCATTTTTGGAAAACAAAACACTAATTGTCAAATCCATTCCATGACTTATCCATATCCGTGGACGCGGACTATTCGAATAGGTTTTCAAACTCTGCACAGAGGTGTACACTTTACCCACTAGTCCGGTTTCTGCAATCTCACCATCGTGAGATCCGAATGCCGAATCTCTCTCTTTCCTTGCACGTCCTTACCTTAACCATTATACCGGAAGGAGTCAGGCCACCACCATGCATCCATGCCCAAACCGGACAAAACATTCCCCCTCCTTATCCTCCCGGTGCTCCCCAGCCATCATAACCCTGGGGTTCGGACCGTACAAGTTCAGATCAAGTGACTGCCCATACAGTCTCGAGTGGTTGTACTTGATAAGAGTATAGGTAAGGAGTGATGTCAAACCGGTCCTTAGGCGAGATGGACAATCCTTCATGCTCACACCTAAACCAGCTGATCCATCACCTTAGGCCCTCCCCTAAACCAGGGAGTCCCTGATCATCCCGCTCAAAGGTGATAAGGGTGACAACCCTTCATCATACCCATTTTGAAAAGCATTTTCTTTTGAAAACTCACACCTTTTCTCAAATCATTTGTAACAAAGATATCAAGGAGTATAAAGATTAATTGTGGCAAGCGGCTGGGTGGTCATAATAACTTGTCTCAAAATCATATCATGCATAAAATAACAGGCTGCGGGTTGTGATTGAAAAAGCATAGGTAATTTATGCATCAAAGGGATCCAGTGAGCTTGCTGTGCTTATCCGACGAAAGGGGGAGAGCTTGTGGAACTGGCTTCTGACTCCACCGCCTGGCGTAGACTTGCAGACCTGGCCTCCATGAGACGGCACGAACGCTCCGATAACTATGCAACATGAACAAGCAAACATACAAACTAGCAAGTATATCATCAAATATTTAGTATAGTGGTCAGAATAGCGATATATGGATGGGTAGAGTCTTGAGCAGAATCTGTGTCATGTGGTGTTGTGATATTACTGGTGGTGGAGTGGAGGTGCTTACCAGGAGAGTGGATTGGAGGCGAAGCGACACTATGTGCGTAGCCGGCAGAGCGGAGTAACTGAGTGGGTGGGGTGTTTGCCTTGGCTGAGGGTGTTGAATGTGTGGAGAGGGAGAGGGTAGCTGGGTGTATGTGGTGTAGTACAGTAGAGTTCACTATTGGTGAGAATAGTGACGAACGAATCGTCTGACACTCTGACTTAGTCTGAACATGGAAATTATAGGTAGAATATGGGACAAGAGTATTTTGGGAGTTTTCTGGAATATGAACCATGCTTAAGGGATGACATGGTTGGATAGAGAATAATTTGATAAGAATTTAGAAACAAGAATTATTGGAATATGAGTTTGGGAGACTGGTTCGAAAGAATCTCAAAGTTAAGCGTGCTCAACTTGGAGAGATCTGGGATGGGTGACCAGATAGAAAGTTCTTACTAGAAGGAAAATCACAGTCACCGGAGTTCGTATGACTGAAATATTGGTCTGGCTGGTCTTAGGTGAGCTAGACAGCATGATGGATGAGTAGCTGAAATTTTGGGCGATCGGATGATTGATGAATAGCAACGGTGAATAGTTACGATGAATAGTAACGTCGGAAAAGCAACGATAGATAGCATCGATGAATAGTAACATCGATGAATAGTAACTACGCCGAATAGTGTTGGTGAATAGTAACAATGATGAATCATACTGGTGAATAGTCGTATGATCGAACGATGAGCGATGAATAGTGACTATGAACGAACGATGAACGGTGAATAGGAACTATGAACGAACGGACGAACGATCGAATGATCGAACGAACGAGCGATCGGAATTTCGACAGCATAACGGTTGAACAAAAATTATTTGGATGAATGAACGGACGAACGATGAATAGGTACTATGAACGAACGATGAACGATGAATAGGAACTATGAACAAATGGACGAACGATCGAATGATCCAACGAACGAACGATCGGAATTTCGGCAGCGTAACGGTTGAACAAAGATTATTTGGACGGACGAACAGACGAACGATCGAATGATCGGACGAACGAACGAACGAACCATGAACGATCGGACGAATGATCGAATGATCGGACGAACAAAGGAACAAACTAAGAACAGGTGGACGAACGATCGAAGAACGACCGAACGATTCTTGTGCTAGTGTGTGCTTGTGTGGGAGGTGGAGTGGGCGTGTGGGGGGGGAAGGGAGAGAGTTGCCATGAAATGGCTTGGGTGGCTTGAGAGGAGGCCCTTGCCCCTATTTATAGGCTCGGTGGGGGATTAGGGGGGAGGATGAGAGGATTAGTGGGAGGATGCGAGGATTAGTGGGAGATAAGAATGGATTTGTCATGTATAAGTGTAATTAACTTGTAGAGCTCACCGCAAGACACCGGAGGCGTACGTATACGTATGAGCATGAGGAAAGTTATGGAGAAAATATTTGTAGAAACTTTAAAAATGATTCTAGAGGTATTTCTCGGGAGGAAAATATTTGGATAATTATCGGTGGAATATCTGGGCATTATTTTTTGATAGAATTTGAGGGGATCACTGGGGAAATATTTGTGGCTATTTTGAGGAGGATTTTGGAGAGAATATAAACCACTATATTTTATTTATTGATATGAACTCGCAAACAAACATTTTGAAATGAAATTTAAAATTCATTTTGAATTTAGAGCGAGTTTGAGGAAATTTCTAGATTTGAATATTTGGGATGCTACACTAGCCCGCATGTCGGCGCCGCGGTGATGGGTTGGGCCACGCGGATGGATTCCTCTGGTGGGCCGAATTGAGGTCTAGGGCCCAGGTGAGCTTTCCCTTTTTTTCTTTTCTTTTATATTTTCTTTTCTTTTCTCTTCTCTTCTCTTCAAATTTAATTTTCAAATTTGAATCTATATGTGTGAAGTTCAAACTCGGGTTAAATGTCTACATTTACATAACAATATAATCCGAATTTTAATTCATTTATATTTATACTTTATTTTATTTGTATAGTATTTTATTCTCTTTTCTCAAATCCTAGAATTGTAGATTGGGCAATGTGGATACCAATATCTTTCTATAATTATTATTTTGTTGCTATTAAATGCGCACACAAATAAAACCTCAGCATGATGCATGCACACAAATAAAACCTCAGCATGATGCATACTTTATTTAAGTGTTATTAGCTATTTATTACTTTAAAGGTGGTTATTCACATGCTCAATTAAATAGGGCAAGATACTCAAGGAATTCATCTCCTATCATATGACTTACAAATTTGGGTATTACAAATCCTACACCCCTTAGCAAAAATCTCGTCCTCGAAATATAGGAAGGACTAGGGAAAAGATGGGGAAATTCTATTCGAAGTTCTTCTTCTCTCTCCCAAGTAGCTTCATCTTCTCTCCATTGTACTTTGCATATCTGTATCACTTTATTTCTTGTAACTCAAGTCAAAGTTTCAAGAATCTTGATAGGAGATTTTGTGTAGGTCAGATCACCCTGAACATTGAGTTCTTTCATTGGTAACTGTTCTTCAGGGACATGGAGACACTTCTTAAGTTGAGACACATGGAATACATTATAAACATCAGATAGATGATTAGGTAGCTCAAGTTGATTGGCCATCTCCCAACTCGCCTAAAACCTCTAAAGGGTCCAATAAAGCGAGGGGACAATTTGCCCTTAACTTTGAATCTCCTCATTCCACGATGTGGTGACACCTTGAGGTACACATGATCACCTTCCTCAAACTCCAGTGGTCTTCTCCGATTATCAGCATAGCTCTTTTGCTTGGTCTGAGCTACCCTCAAGTTCTCCTTGATTATCTGGACTTGTTCTTCTGCCTCTTGAATAAGTTTAGGCACAAAGAACTGTCTTTCTCCAGTCTGATCCCAATACTGAGGAGTCCTGCACTTCCTGCCATATAAAGTTTCAAAAGGTGACATCTTCAGAGGCTTGGTAACTATTATTATATAAGAATTCAGCGTATGGTAAACTCTTTTTCCAACTGCCTCCATGCTGAAGGGCACAAGCTCTCAACATATCCCCAAGTACTTGATTAGTCCTTTTAGTCTGGCCATCAGTCTGAGGGTGATAGGCCGAACTGAAACTCAACTTCGTATCCACATTCTCATGAAAGCTTCTCCAAAATCTTGAGGTAAACTGTGAGCCTCGATCAGAAACGATCTTCTTTGGTACACCGTGTAAACACACAATCCGAGTCATGTATAACTCTGCCAACAGAGATCCCTTGTAAGTAGTCTTGACCAGAATGAAGTGAGCTACTTTGGTTAGCCTATGCACAATCACCCATATAAAATCATACCCTTTCGGGGTGCGAGGCAACCCGACAATGATATCCATGCCGATTTCTTCCCACTTCCATTTAGGTATCTTTATCGGGTGCAGTAGTCCAGCTAGAATTTGATGTTCAGTTTTGACTCTTTGACACACATCACACATTGCCACATGTTCAGCCACATCTCTCTTCAGCCCATACCACCAGTACTTCTGCTTCAAATCCTCCTGATACATCTTAGTGCTATCAGGATGAATAGAATAATCAGAGTCATGGGCTTCCTTCAATATAGTCTCACGAAGGCTGTCAACCTCAGGAACACATATCCGGTTCTTGAACCATACCGTGCCTTGCTCATCCTCCATAAATTCTGGACCTCGACCTTCAGTAATCAGATCTTTGATCTCTTGGATTTTGGCATCACCAATCTGACCCTTGCGGATTTCTTGCTCCAAGGTAGGTTCCATTCAATGGTGACTCCTTCAGTGTGAGCAACAATTCCCAGGTTGAGTCTTCTAAAATCCTCAACAAGCTCAACAGGTAGCTGGGTAACAATAGCTACATGGACGTGTTCCTCCCACTTAAGGCATCCGCAACCAGATTCACCTTGCCCGGGTGATAGTGAATCTCCAAATCATAATCCTTTATGAGTTCCAACCATCGGCGTTGCCTAAGGTTGAGATCCTTCTAAGTGAATATGTACTTCAAACTCTTGTGATCGGTGTACACTTGGCACTTGGTTCCCATAATATAATGTTTCCATATCTTGAGTGCATGCACTACGACTGCCAGTTCTAAGTGATGAGTGGGGTAGTTCAACTCATGTTTCCGCAACTGACGAGACGTGTAGGCAATCACGTGTCCTTCTTGCATAAGAACACATCCTAAGCCTTAGCCGCATGCATAACAATAGATATCAAATCCCTTTTGCAGATCCGGCATAACCAATACTGGGGGTGACATCAATCTCAACTTCAGTTGATTAAAGCTATCTTGGCACTTCCAGTCCCACTTAAACTCTCTTCCTTTCTCTAGCAGTGAGGTCAATGGCTTAGCAAGCTTAGAAAATCCTTCAATAAATTGCTGGTAGTATCCTGCAAGTCCCAAGAAACTCCGGACCTCAGTAACTGTAGTGGGTATGCTCCACGCCACTATCTCCCTAACTTTAGCAGGATCCACTGATATCCCACCATTAGAGATGATGTGTCCAAGGAAATGCACTTCGTCAATCCAGAACTCGCATTTGCTATACTTGGCATAGAGTTGGTTATCCCGTAGTTTCTATAGCACCAACCAAAGATGATCACTATCACTCTTGGAATAGATAAGAATATCGTCGACGAATACCACGACGAATTTGTCTAGATACTCCATGAACACCTTATTCATCAGATTCATAAAATAAGTTGGTGCATTAGTTAATCCAAATGACATAACTGTGAATTCATATAGACCATATCGGGTTGAGAAAGTCATCTTGGGAATATCCGATGGCCTAATCTTCATTTGATGATAACCCGATCGAAGATGAACCTTAGAGAACACCCTTGCACCTCTCATCTGATCAAATAAGTCATCAATGCAGGGTAATGGATACTTGTTCATCATAGTAACATCATTAAGGGATATATAATCCACACACATCCTTTGCGATCCATCCTTCTTCTGTACAAACAGAACCGGTGCTCCCCATGGTGAGGAACTCAGACGGATGTACCCAGCCTCTTGTAACTCCGTTAACTGCTTCTTAAGTTCTTTTAGTTCTTCTACAGACATCATGTATGGCCGTTTTGAAATAGGAGCGGTTCCAGGTAAGAGATCAATGACAAACTCAACTTCCCTATCTGCTGGCATCCCGAGTAACTCCTCTGGAAAGACATTGGGTAACCACACGGATGTTGTCGCCAACAAACTTCCCATCTACTAGAAATACAACAGGTCTGGTAGAGGCAGTTACTGAAATTTCAACTTCAAATCTTTCTCCTTTAGAGCTGGTGAGTTCTACCGATCCCCTAGCACAGTGTATAACTATTTTGGCCTTCCTTAACCATGACATATCAAGGATCAAATCTATATTGCTTTCCTCTAGTACTATATGGGTAGTCCAAAATTCTCTTCCCATAATTGTCAATGTCAATCTATGTGTCATATAGTTTGCCTCAACAGGCCCTTTAGGTGTAATTACTACCATGAGTGTTTTCATATTTTGTAGTGGAAATTCATTTGTGTTGGCATATCGAGCAGACATAAATGAATGTGTAGCACCAGAATCAAATAATATTGCTGCATGAATTGCATTAATATAAAACATACCAATAGCGATGTCAGCTCCTTCAACAGTAGTGTCGGGTACCGTAATTAGGGGTACCCCCAACACTCCTAAACACGGCTGGTAACCACCATCAGCACAAGCTGCGCAGACTGATGGGCCCGATTCAGGTCAAGGCTTCGTCTACTCGAGGGATGCGATCTTGCCTCGTTCGAGCCCAGCCTCGGGCGGGAACAGTAGTCCTAGAAAAATTCACGCCTCGCCCGAGGGACTCCTCAAGCAACGGGCGCACCCTCGACTCGCCCGAACCCCAGCTCGGGCAGGCTTCGTTGTGAAGCAACCTTGGCCAAATCGCCTCACCAACCGACCGTATCGCAGGCGCATTCAATGCGAGGATCGCCAGACGCCTTATCCTGACACACGTGCCTCAGTCGGCAAGGTCGAAGTGACCGCAGTCACTTCGCCCTTCCACTGACTGACCTGACAGGAAAACAGCGCCGCTCGCCCCGCTCCGACTACTGTGCCACCCGCCAGAGTGAGGCTTGCAACAGCCAAGTTCAGCCTCAGGCGCAACAGGAAGCTCCGTCTCACTCGACCCCAAGGCTCGGCCTCGGCCTCGGCCTCGGGGGATGGTTTCCGCCTCGCCAGACCCCAGGGCTCGGCCTCAACCTCGACCTCGGGAGGAATCGCATCCTTGCCCGACCCCGGCCTCGGCCTCAGGAGGAGTCTCTGCCTCGCCCGACCTCGGGCTTGGACCGACCACGCCACGGGGGATACATCATTACCCTACCCCTAGCTAGCTCAGGCTACGAGGGAACAAGACCGGCGTCCCATCCAGGCTCGCCCCGGTAACAAGTAATGATGGCTCCCCGCATGCGTCCATGACGACGGTGGTTCTCAGCCCCCTATGGAAGCAAGGAGACGTCAGCAAGATCCCAGCAGCCAAGAACAACTGGGCTTCTACAGGGCTCAAGCGCTCTTCTGACGGCCACGATACCGCGTACACAGGGCTCTAGCACCTCTGCGACAGCCATGTTGGCATGTACACAGGGCTCAGGCACCTCTCTGCCGAACACGATAGCGCATAGCTACACCCCCATTGTACATCTGGACCCTCTCCTTGCATCTATAAAAGGAAGGTCCAGGGCCCTCATGCGGGAGGGGTCACGCGGGAGGATGGGCTGACGAATAGGCTCACACTCTCTCTCCCCCGCGAGCGCTTGTAACCCCTACTACGAGCACATCCACGTGGCACAGGATAACATGAGTCGTGTTTTCCCCCCTTGTGTTCCATCTCGCGCCAACCCATCTGGGCTAGGACACGCAGCGACAATTTTACTCGTCGGTCCAGGGACCCCCTGGGGTCGAAACGCCGACAGTTGGCGCGCCAGGTAGGGGCCTGCTGCGTGTTGACAAACAACTTCCCGTTGAGTTCCGGATGGGTAGCCTCCAGCAATCTCTTCAGCCCGGGACGCTGCTCCGCTTCGGGAGTCTCGAGTTCATGTCCCTCGACGGCAGCTACGACATGGTACTCCTTCCCCCGTAGCGCGATAACGACAATGACGACCAACAGCTCGCCCGGCGGCGGCAAACTCGACGACGTCTTCCCCCCGTGGCGGAAGAGTAGCATCCGGGTTTGTCCCGCCATCTTCCTCGCTGCAGGAGGAGGAGACGGGGCAATCGTGGCCATGCAGGAGGCGGCATCTCGTCGGCTGTCGAGCGAGTCGACGACGCCAGCACCCCAGCGGGGGACATGTCGGGCGTTGTCCTCGCGCCTGAGATGACGACGAGTGTCGTTTCCCCACAACATGCCAACCCCAAGCGGACAGATGATGCCAGCACTCTCGCGAAGGGCTTGCTGGGCGTTAGCCTTGTACCTGAGATAACGGTGCAGTTCATCCCCGACGCGACCTCGCCACCGTCCATCGATCAAGAGGTACCGTCCGTTTTCCACCCTGAGCCTTTTAGATTCAGCTTCGATCCACCAAGCGACCCTGCTTCGGTGAGCGCTTTCGTAAAGGCATACCCTAACCTTCCGGGGTACCATATGTGGTCAACCTGGGACCAACTGACGATCGTCTTGACCTACGGGCCCCCGGGTTCAGAGGAAGAAGACGAGCCCAACTCCGGTTGGGATTTCTTCGGGCTCGGTAATCCCAGTGCCATGCGAGACTTCATTACCGCATGTGTCTACTGCCTCTCCGATTGCTCCGATGATGGCCACAGCCTTGACGATGAGGGTTGTGGCCCAAGTCGCGAATGTTTCCACGTCGATCTAGGGGGTCACAACAAAGGCAACTACCTTGGTATGCCGGAGGATGACGATCCCCCTGGGCCTGCACCTCGCGTTGACATCCTGCGGGAGCTAGCTGTGGTCCCAGTCCCTGCGGGGGGTCAGGACACACAGCTCGAGCAAATCCACGAGATGCAGGCCAAGCTCGACGAGGAAGCAGGACAACTTGTGCAGCTCCGGCAAAACATCGAGCAGGAGTGGGCAGGCCGAGCACTCGCCAGAGAAGCGCGTCATCAGGCCCAGGACGTCCAGCGCCGTATCGCTGACGATGCCAGGGCAAGGCTGCCCCTGGCCTCCAACGGGGTCGGCCAGAATCTGGCTGCAGCGGCAGTACTACTCCGAGCGATGCTGGAGCCATCCACCACCAAGGGGCGGCGTATCCAAGGAGAACACAAGAATCTCCTGGAGGATGCTGCGGTCCGGTGGGCCGAAAGCTCTGCCTCCCGAAGGCAAGGGTACCCCCCAGAGCATCGCGGAGCAACTTCCCGATTCATGCGGGAGGCCTCGGTCCACACCGGGCGCACGCGGGACGCGACGCCTGCAGCCCCGGGTCGCCTCGGCAACGAGCTACACCATCGCAACCGTCGAGCCTGCCTCGACGAGAGGGTGCGCCGAGGCTACCACCCCAGGCGTGGAGGACGCTATGACAGCGAGGAGGATTGGAGTCCCTCGCCCGAACCACCAGGTCCGCAAGCCTTCAGCCGAGCCATACGACGGGCGCCGTTCCCGGCTCGGTTCCGGCCCCCGACTACCATCACCAAGTACTCGGGGGAAACGAGGCCGGAGCTATGGCTTGTGGACTACCGGCTGGCCTGCCAGCTGGGTGGAACGGACGATGACAACCTCATCATCCGCAACCTCCCCCTGTTCCTCTCCAAAGCTGCTCGGGCCTGGCTGGAGCATCTGCCTCCCGCGCAGATCTCCAACTAGGACGATCTGGTGAAGGCCTTCACTGGAAACTTCTAGGGCACGTACGTGCGCCCTAGGAACTCATGGGATCTCCGAAGCTGCCGCCAGCAGCCAGGGGAATCCCTGCGAGAGTACATCTGACGGTTTTCGAAGCACCGCACCGAGCTGCCCAACATCACCGACTCGGATGTCATCGGGGCGTTCCTCTCCGGCGCTACTTGCCGCGACCTGGTGAGCAAACTGGGCCGCAAGACTCCCACCAAGGCGAGCGAGTTCATGGACATCACCACCAAGTTCGCCTCTGGCCAGGAGGCGGTCGAGGCCATCTTCCGCAAGGACAAGCAACCTCAGGGACGCCAGTAGGAAGATGTCCCCGAGGCGTCCGCCCAGCGTGGCACAAAGAAGAAGGCAAGGAAGAAGGCGCAAGCGAAGCGCGATGCCGCTGACGTGGATCTCGTCGCTGCTGTCGAACACAAGAACCCATAGAAGCCTCCTGGAGGGGCCAACCTGTTCGACAAGATGCTCAAGGAGTCGTGCCCCTATCACCAGGGTCCCGTCAAGCACACCCTTGAGGAATGCATCATGCTTCGGCGCTACTTCCATAAGGTCGGGCACCCGGCGGAAGGTGGCAAAGGCCAAGACAACGACAAGAAGGAGGGCGACAAGGCAAAGGGGTTCCCCGAGGTCCACGGTTGTTTCATGATCTACGGTGGGCAAGTGGCGAACGCCTCGGCTTGGCACCGCAAGCAGGAGCGCCGGGAGGTCTGCTCGGTAGAGGTGGTGGCACCAGTCTACCTAGACTGGTCCGACAAGCCCATCACCTTCGACCAAGGCGACCACCCCGACTGCGTGTCGAGCCCAAGAAAGTACCCGCTCGTTGTCGACCCCGTCATTGGCAACGTCAGGCTCACCAAGGTCCTCATGGACGGAGGCAGCAACCTCAACATCATCTATGCTGAGACCCTCGGGCTCTTGGAAATCGATCTGTCCACGATCCGGGCCGGTGCGGCACCCTTTCACGGGATCATCCCCGGGAAGCGCGTCCTGCCCCTTGGACAACTCGATGTGCCCGTTTGCTTCGGAACTCCCTCCAACTTACGAAAGGAAACCCTCACGTTCGAGGTGGTCGGGTTTCGAGGAACCTACCACGCGGTGCTGGGGAGACCGTGCTACGCCAAGTTCATGGTCGTCCCCAACTACACCTACCTCAAGCTCAAGATGCCAGACCCCAACGGGGTCATCACTGTCGGATCCACGTACCGACACGCGTACGAATGCGACATGGAGTGCGTGGAGTACGCTGAGGCCCTCGCCGAGTCCGAGGCCCTCATCGCCGACCTGGAGTGCCTCTCCAAGGAGGTGCCAGATGCGAAGCGCCATGCCGAAAACTTCAAACCAGCTGAGACGGTTAAGACCGTCCCTCTCGACCCCAGCAACGACGCCTGCAAGCAAGTCCGGATTGGCTCCTAGCTCGACCCCAAATAGGAAGTAGTGCTCGTTGACTTTCTCCGCGCGAACGCCGAAGTGTTTGCATGGAGTCCACCGGACATGCCCGGCATACCAAGGGATGTCGCCGAGCACTCACTGGATATCCGAGCCGGTGCCCGACCCGTGAAGCAGCCTCTGCGCCGTTTCGACGAAGAAAAGCGCAGAGCCATAGGCGAGGAGATCCACAAGCTGATGGTTGTAGGGTTCATCAAAGAGGTATTCCATCCTAAATGGTTAGCCAAACCTGTGCTAGTGAAAAAGAAAGGTGGGAAATGGAGGATGTGTGTAGACTACACTGGTCTAAACAAAGCATGTCCGAAGGTTCCCTACCCTCTACCTCGCATCGATCAAATTGTGGACTCCACTGCTGGATGCGAAACCCTGTTATTCCTCGACGCCTACTCAGGTTATCACCAAATCAAGATGAAAGAGTCCGACCAGCTCGCGACTTCTTTCATCACACCTTTTGGCATGTACTACTATACTACTATGCCATTTGGCTTGAGGAATGCAGGTGTAATGTACCAAAGGTGCATGAACCACGTGTTCGGAGAGCACATCGACCGAACGGTCGAGGCTTACGTCGATGACATCGTAGTCAAGACGAGGAAATCCTCCAACCTCCTCTCTGACCTTGAAACGACATTCAAGTGTCTGAGAGCGAAGGGCGTGAAGCTCAACCCCGAGAAGTGTGTTTTCGGAGTCCCCCGAGGCATGCTCCTAGGGTTCATCGTCTCCGAGCGGGGCATCAAGGCCAACCAGGAGAAAATCGCGGCCATCACCAACATGTGGCCCATCCAAGATTTGAAAGGAGTACAAAGGGTCATGGGATGCCTTGCGGCTCTGAGCCGCTTCATCTCGCGCCTCGGCGAAAAAGGCCTACCCTTGTACCGCCTCTTAAGGAAGACCGAGCGCTTCACTTGGACCCCCGAGGCCGAGGAAGCCCTCGGAAACTTAAAGGCGCTCCTTACAAATGCGCCCATCTTGGTGCCCCCCGCTGCGGGAGAAGCCCTCTTGATCTACGTAGCCACAACCACTCAGGTGGTCATTGCCGCGATCATAGTCGAGAGACGAGAAGAAGGGCATGCACTACTCGTCCAGAGACCGGTCTACTTCATCAGTGAAGTGCTATCCGAGACCAAGATTCGCTACCCGCAAATTCAGAAGCTACTGTATGCAGTAATTTTGACGCGGCAAAAGTTGCGACACTACTTCGAGTCTCATTCGGTGACTGTGGTGTCATCCTTCCCCCTGGGGGAGATCATCCAGTGGGAGAGGCCTCGGGTAGGATAGCAAAGTGGGCGGTGGAGATCATGGGCGAGACAATCTCATTCGCTCCTCGGAAGGACATCAAGTCCCAAGTCTTGGCGGACTTCGTGGCTGAATGGGTCGACACTCAATTGCCAACAGCTCCAATCCAACCGGAACTCTGGACCATGTACTTCGATGGGTCGCTGATGAAGACAGCAGCCGGCGCGGGCCTGCTCTTCATCTCACCCCTCGGGAAGCATCTCTGCTACGTGTTGTGCCTCCATTTCCCGACGTCAAACAACATGGCCGAGTACGAGGCTCTGGTTAATTGGTTGCGCATCGCCATCGAGCTAGAGGTTTGGCGCCTCGACGCTCGTGGCGACTTGCAGCTTGTCATCGACCAAGTCATGAAGAACTCCCACTGCCGCGACCGGAAGATGGAGGCCTACTGCGATGAAGTTCGGCGCCTGGAAGACAAGTTCTACGGGCTCGAGCTCAACCACATCGCTCGACGGTACAATGAGACTGCGGATGAGCTGGCTAAAATAGCCTCGGGGCGGACAACGGTTCCCCCGGACGTCTTCTCCAGAGACATACATCAACCCTCCGTCAAGACCGACGACACGCCCGAGCCCGAGGAGGCCTCGGCCTAGCCCGAGGAGGCCTCGGTCCAGCCCGAGGTATCCTCGGCCACCGAGGGTGAGGCACTACACGTCGAGGAAGAGCGGAATGGGGTCACGCCTAATCAAAACTGGCAGACCCCGTACCTGCAATATCTCCACCGAGGAGAGCTACCACTCGACAAGGCCGAAGCTCGGTGACTGGCGCGGCATGCCAAGTTGTTCGTCTTACTGGGTGATGAAAAGGAGCTCTACCACCGCAGCCCCTCAAGCATTCTCCAACGATGCATATCCGTCGCCGAAGGACGAGAGCTATTACAAGAAATACACTCGGGGATTTGCGGCCACCATGCAGCACCTCGAGCCCTCGTTGGGAACGCCTTCCGACAAGGCTTCTACTGGTCGACCGCGGTGGCTGACGCCGCTAGGATTGTACGCTCCTGCCAAGGGTGTCAATTCTATGCGAGACAGACGCACCTGCCCGCTCAGGCCCTACAGACAATACCCATCACCTGGCCATTTGCTGTGTGGGGTCTGGACCTCGTCGGTCCCTTGCAGAAGGCACCCGGGGGCTTCTCGCACCTGCTGGTCACCATCGACAAATTCTCCGAGTGGATCGAAGTCCGACCCCTAACCAGCATCAGGTCCGAGCAGGCGGTGGTGTTCTTCAACAACATCATCCATCGCTTTGGGGTCCCGAACTCCATCATCACCGACAATGGCACACAGTTCACTAGGAAGAAGTTCCTGGACTTCTGTGAGGACCACCACATCCGTGTGGACTGGTCCGCCGTAGCTCACCCCATGACGAATGGGCAGGTGGAGCGTGCCAACGGTATGATTCTACAGGGACTTAAACCGAGGATCTACAATGACCTCAACAAGTTCAGCAAGCGATGGATGAAAGAGCTACCCTCGGTAGTCTGGAGCCTAAGGACGACGCCAAGCCGAGCCACAGGTTTCTCGCCGTTCTTTCTAGTCTATGGGCCCGAGGCTATCTTACCCACAGACTAAGAATACGGTTCCCCGAGGACAAAGGCGTACGACGACCGAAGCAACCCGACTAGCCGGGAAGACTCACTGGACCAGCTGGAAGAGGCTCAGGACATGGCCTTACTACACTCGGCGCGGTATCAGCAGTCTCTACGACGCTATCACGCCCGAGGGGTTCGGCCCTGAGACTTCCAGGTGGGAGACTTGGTACTTCGGCTGCGGCAGGACGCCCGAGGGCGCCACAAGCTTACTCCTCCCTAGGAAGGGCCGTTCATCATCGCCAAGATTTTGAAGCCCGGAACATACAAGCTGGCCAACGATCAAGGCGAGGTCTACAACAACGCTTGGAACATCCGACAGCTACGTCGCTTTTTCCCTTAAGATGTTTTCAAGTCGTTCATATACCTCGTTTTCTTTACATACAAAAATAAAGTCTAACCGTCAAGGAAGGGTTAGCCTTGCCTCGGCAAAGCCCGACCCTCCCTTGGGGGCTAGAAGGGGGGAACCCCCTCTGCGTCTTCCTCAAAAAAATTTTCTGCCAAGAAAGATTTCCTACTAAAACGACTTTCGTGCCTTCTCGACTATATCGATAACAGAATCCTGCAAACGAGTAAGAGTGCACATAAGTGGCAAGGCCGACCGAGCAGAGGGACTCCTACGCCTCCGGGATACGGACACCTCACTCATCACCTTCCGCGAAAAGTAACTCTCGCTCGGATAAGTGATTCTGCTACCGACGAACAAGTCCTGATGCTCGGAACAAGAGGAAAGGAAACACAGCTTTATAACATAACGATAAAAGTGTTTAGGCCTCAGCGGCCGCAAGAAACACACACACGCTGCAGACAAACTGTTCCGGCAGGATCAGACATTGGCAGAACCACCCTCGGCGTCGTCTCCACCCTCGGCAAGATCTGGCCCGGCCCCAGACGGCGACGCAGATGGAAGGATCTCCACCTCAAAAGAGGACGCAAGCATCGCGCTTGGGCCCGCCACGGCCGTGTCAAGCCTCTGGACTTCGGCCAACGCCGCCTCATCTTCGTCGGGAAGGCAGTACCCCTCACTAACCCGCTCCAGATCCACATCGTAGTGGGAAGCAAGCACGACGAAGGCCCGCCTAACGCCATGGTGTAGCGCCCCGCGGAGTCTGCTGCGCACGTGGCCGCCCAAGGCCCATAGGTGACTCTAGGGGGAGCTACCCGAGGGGACATCGTCAAGGTCAAAAGACTAGCAAAAATCTGAGATGGCCTCGAACATAGCCACGCGGTCTGCCTCCTTCTGCACGACCGCCTGGGCGAGCGCCTTGACGGACTCTGCAGGGAGCCGAACAAAATTCTTTAGACACGGGCTGAAGAATGAGGCTGAATCGAGGTGGCAAAGCGGTCGAAACATACCTTCGGCCTGGGCGCGCTCCTGCGAGGCCACGTCCTGGGCGAACTGGGCAGACCCGACGGCTACGGCCAGGTCCTCAGCAAGGGTCCCGGCCCGAGCGGACACCTCGGCTAGCTGCTCCGTAACCTTAGCCAGCTGACCCCTAAGGGCCTCAGCCCGGCCCACGGCCTCGGCAGCTTGGCTCCGAGATTGGTCCCGCTCGCCGATGACCTGGCCAAGCTCCAGCTGCCGCTGCTGCGCCTCTGTCCGTGCCAACGCCGCCTCTGCCCGCTCCGCCGCTACCTCCGACTTCAGCTCATCACGGAGCAGTCGAAGGTCCGCCACCTCGGTGCTCCGTTGGGCGAGGCGTTCATTAGCCTCGGCAAGCGCGGCCCTCTGGGACCGCAACGAATCCCAGACGCTGCTCTCATGGCGGATGAACAGCGACTTGGCGGTACTCACATCCGCCAGTTCCTGAGGACGAAAAGCAGGGTATTACGAAAAATGCCCTGGTCACGCAAGGTGTATGCCTAAAATCCTCACCTGGAGGACCCTGGGAACGTCCCTGGAAAGGATCTCCATGGTCGACCGAAGCGACCCTGTGACGGAACCTCCCAAGTAATTAGGCCCACCTACAGTTGTCCTTGTCCAACGGACATCAGACAACCCTGTAGGTGCCCCTGAACTACTTGACAAGTTCGGTATCTTTCCTTACCTCACCAGGAACGTCTCACCCATCTTGTAGACATTACAGGACATCGGAGATAAAGAAATGCGGAAGCGAATTACATAATCTTACATTTATTTCAAAAGTAAGCTTGAGTTATATTATTACAGACCAGCCTAAAAGTGAGTGCATAGGAGTAATATTATACAAACCAGGGGAGGCACAAGACTCCTCCCGATAAGCTAAAAGCAAAAGATCCTAAACGGAGGACCGAGTCCTCCCGCACTTCAGTCTTGATTTTCTTCTTTCGGAACCACCTTGGCACAGAAGTAGCAAAAGTCTGCTACTTCCTCACCTAAAAACAACGAAGGGATAAACCCTGAGTATGGAATACTCAGCAAGTCTTACCCGACTAAAGAAAAGACTCTCAAGGGTATGCTGGTTATGTGGGAGTCAAGGTAAGGCTTTTCAATATTCAAAGACTCTGTTTTGCAGAAATGCTTACTAAAGTGGATCCTTAAAATCCAATTTTATTTATCAAGTTAAGTAAAATTACCTGCCACTAGAGTTCTTTCTACCCTAGTTCAATCACTTGTCCTGCACTAGCCAATTTCTTAACAAAAACCCATCATCTTTAGTGGAATGCTACGTGTAAGTCAGTGGCCAAGTCTCCATAACCGCGGAGGTACGGCGATCCGAATCGATTATACTCAGCTGAGGATCTCCAATCACACGACATATGTAGCACTTAACCCTTGCATATGTCAACCCGCCACCGGGGTTCTTAAGACCGGATCAGGTTCACGCAAACCGAGAGCACAGATACACCACCGTCCAGCCTCTTGCCACGGAGGGTACACGCTACTCTCGCCACCGCTCCACTCCCATTTCGTGGTATCTTATTCCGGCCTTAGTCTGCCCGAGGCAAGGCTTACCCATGACGAGGCATGTGACCAGTTAAAGGGTCCTCGGTCAGCAGGCCTACATCGAGACGGTCCTTAATTGACTCAGACGGAGACACTACACCGAGACTCTCTTCTCGTGCAAGTCACCCGCCCGGTCTCAGCTTAATCTTTTTAACCCAAAAACTTGGTACCTGACAGAGGTACATCTTTTCCGATGTTGGACCCATCATGGCCATGATGGATCCACCATCAAGTTTTATTTTTGAAAACATCCCACCCACTTTTGCCACATCATATTTGGTAAAAACAAAACCTTTTGTTTTTCTAAAGCAAAGCTAAGCAAAGTAAAACCTTTTGTAAAAACAGGATTTCAAGGGGGGGGTAATCAAGATCAAGGAAGGTAATGCAGGAATTGTTTAACAATCAACTCCTATAACTTAATGCAGCAAGCAAGTGAGAAAAATTTTAAAACATCAAGGGAGGTGGCAAATGCACCGGGGCTTGCCTTCGTTAACAGGTGATTCAGGCTCGGATCCACAAATGTCGAAGCAGAAACTATTCCTGGCCTGAGTGTCCAAAGGTGGTTGCACTTGCTCTTCGGGGACTTCTACCTCTTCTTCACGTTCTACTCATAACCATACATAAGTATAAGAATGGATGCCATGGGATGCTCATGAGGATGCAAAGATAACATAAACTTATTAGTTATGTCTTGAATACAACTTGCCTTCACGGAGTTCCGGGAACTTAGGGTTTCCGGAGTCGGTAAAGGAGTTCATAGGGCAGGGGGGGTGTTTTGGGGTTTGGTGATCAAACAAGGTCCAAATCAATTCAAACTCTACCCAAGGTCTCTAAATAGTATATAACACTCATATAAAAATTTTGAGCATTTTAGGACTTATCAAATATTTTCTAAAAATCCATAACCAAGACTTTTAGCTACTTTAAATACCCTAAAATTTCTTACTTCCACTAAAAATCACAAACTTATTTTTATTAAATACTATGGAAAATAACAAACCTAGGAAAATTAGTTTCACAATTTTAGCATTTTTCTACATTTTTCTACACATTTCTAAAGTTTTCCTGAAAAAGAAAAAGGAAAAGGGATAACAGAACGGGGCCGATTCTGGCCCAACAAGCCCAGGTCCAGGGAGAACAGCGCGCTCGCGCCCGCGCGCGCGCGCCCGCGCCCAGGCGATTTTGCAGAAAGGGCCTCGCGCTTCTGGCTAATCCGAAAAAGGTCCTTTTACTATTGTACGCAGTCACTGACGATTTGCAGAAACGCCCTCAAGCTTCTGTTTCTTCCCCGCGATAGCCCCTGACCACGCCGCGCCCTGGATTCTTCCCGGCGTGACCCGTACTGGACATGGCCGGCGAGGACTACTCAAGCTAACGGTCGGAGAGTCTCTACGGACCTAAGGCGACCTAAGAACGGCCCTCAATTTCGAACGGTGCTCCAAGAAATTGCTCTGCCCACGCTCAGGGCGGAAACCGGGGCGTCGAGCTCACGTTCCCGTACAACCATGGCCGGACTGAGCAAACGGACGCTACCGAGAGCATCACAAGCATGCAGAGGCACGAAAACAGTATACGAATTGGATGGCGACTCACCAGAACGAGCTGGCCACGGGAGGGCTAGTTTTCACGGTGCGGCGGATGGAATTGGGGGAAACTTGGAATTAGAGCTCGTCGGTGAACCACTGGGAGCAATACTGGACGTCGAGGTACTTGACTACCATACGGAGCGGGTGGTGGCTTCAATTTATAGAGTTCATGGGCGGCGGCGATCAATTTGAGCAAATTGCGCTGGCGGCCGGATGGGAGGAAGAAGCTTGGCGCACGGAGTACGTGTCCCATAGCGTGGCAGTAACTCCGGTGAGCTACGGAGGGTTCAGAGAAGGTCATGGCGACACGGTGAAAGTGTAGAGCCACGCGGCACCCGGCCGAGAGGCGGCGGTCGACGGCGAGTACTTACCGCGGGCGGTGAGCCAGGGGGGGGGGGAGAACGTGCCGTGGCCGAGCGGGGTGACTCCCAGCTCACCGCCGTTGAGGACACGTATCGGCAGTGCTTATCCAAAGACCACCGAGCACGAATCGTGACGAGTCGCGATCAACGGCGGTGGCTACCGGCGGTGAGGACGAACCCGATCTTCTTCAGTTAAGCGGTCACTGTACCATGGGAATACCGGTTCAGAGTGACTGAGAGTCCAGTTTCCAGAGCCCATAACTTCCAATTTTGTGCAGCAACTCGATTGCCTTTCTTAAACAAAATTGTAGAGCAATATACCATCTACAATTCGACTATAGGACTTGAACATATTTGAGCACTGGATTATGCTCAAAACCTAGCTTGAAGTCGAGGTCAGTTCACTGCTAGTCTGAAAATTCAGACATAACAGCCTGACAACCCAACTTTAGGCTTGGTTTTCTCTAAATTCTTCTTAACAACTAAGCTCACAACCTTAAGCAAAGTTGTTCTCCTATAATGGGTCTTCAACTTTGATGTGGTGACCTAGGGTAAAAACCCTATACTTTGTAAGTTACAAAGTCCCAAAGTTGAGCCCATTCACTAATTTTTCAGACTTAGAATAAACTCAAATGAGGTCCATCTTGCATTTAGGTCCAAAACTTAGGGTTTGGCTTGCAAAATCACATATTTGTGATCCAATTGACTTAAAATACTTATTTGACTTGGTTTTTGCACTTTAGCCCAAAAGTGGACTAATTTTGCACTTAGGTCCCTAGGGTTTGGTTTCAGGGTTTTCCAGGGTTCCAATTAGGGTTTCTGGTATCCCAGGGGTACAAAAGTGATTCAAGTTTATTCTTAGGGTCATTTTATGACTTTTACCCTAAAGTATTTAGGTTTTCTTAACTTGAGTTAAGTTTTACCCCTTTAACCACTATTTAGGGTTAAGTCCATTACCCAGGGTTCTATTTGCAAAACACTTAAAACAATACAACTTGTTTGAAATTTTTGCCTAGTGAATGCACTCTAGGTGTGTCAAACATATGCAATGCCAATGCTCATGATGCCATGCTCAAGTTTTAGTTATAGTAACACCAGGGTGTTACATCCTTCCCCCCATAAAAGAATCTCGTCCCGAGATTAAAAATCCTAGGGTAAGTAATGGTAAAGGAAACGCATCACATTTTTATTTCCTTATTTTGGTACAAGACAGGGGTGATGTGGGGGTTACTTCTTTATTACAACAGCTATACAGGCTTTACAATTTACATGAGGCTAAAAAGCCTGGGAAATTCTTATCCAAGAAGTCTTGGGTTTCCCATGTAGCCTCATCTTCCGAATGTTGGTTCCACTGTATCTTGTAGAATTTGAGAGTCTTTCTTCGGGTGACCCTGTCCTTTTGATCCAGAACTCGAAGAGGATGTTCCGAGTATGTTAAGTCTGGTTCCAGGACAACATCAGTCACTTCAACGGTTCGATCAGGAACCCTAAGACACTTTTTCAATTGTGACACGTGGAACACATTATGCACAGCAGACAATGTTTCGGGGAGCTGAAGTCGATACGCCACTGGCCCATATCTTTCCAGAATAAGAAAAGGACCAATATATCGTGGTGCAAGTTTTCCTTTAACTCCGAAACGCGATACACCCTTCATTGGTGAGACCTTCAAGTAGACATAGTCTCCTTCCAGGAAATATAAGGGCATTCGCCGTTTGTCTGCATAACTCTTTTGTCGTGCTTGAGCTTTCTTCATATTATGGATAATTCTCTGAACCTTTTCTTCAACCTCTTTCACCATATCAGGTCTAAAGAAGTATCTTTCTCCAGGTTCAGACCAATTTAGCGGAGTCCGACACCGTCGTCCATATAAAGCTTCAAAGGGTGCCATCTTAGTACTTTCTTGATAACTATTATTGTATGAAAACTCCGCCAAAGGTAAACATTCATCCCATTTCAGTGAGAAATCCAGGACACATGCCCGTAGCATATCTTCAAGTATTTGGTTCACTCTCTCAGTTTGTCCACTGGTTTGAGGATGATAGGCCGAACTGTGGAGCAATTTAGTACCCAAGGAGTTGTGAAGTGCTTCCCAAAACTTGGCTACAAATTGGGGTCCACGATCCGACACAATGGTCTTCGGAACACCATGCAGACTAAGAATACGAGCAATGTATAATTGGGCATAGACAATAACTGGGTGGTCTGTCTTGACTGGCAGAAAATGAGTAATTTTCGTAAGCCGGTCAACAATAACCCAGATAGAGTCATACCCTTTTGTAGTCCTGGTTAATCCCACAATGAAGTCCATACTAATGTCTTCCCATTTCCACGTTGGTATTGGTAGAGACTGTAGTGGACCAGCAGTTTTCATGTGTATGGCCTTGACATGTTTACAAGTGTCACATCTAGCCACATAGTATGCAATTTCAATTTGCATCTTTGCCCACCAGAAGAACACATAAGGTTCTATGTGTGCAACTTGCTTCTTTTGATGACACTGTACTATCTGAGTCTGTTGGGTGGCAATTATGCGACTTTACCCAAATAGAATCAGATGCACCATCTTGGGTAAAACACACAAAAGGAGGTTTACCAACAAGTGGTTACAGTGAGTTCTTAGCACACGAGACGAGTGTGAATGTCGAATAACATCACGGTCAACTCGTGTTAGCCAGGGAATCCAAATTCACGAAAGGTGATATTGATTCAAGAAAAATCACCAGTGGAGGGATCTAAAAATGCGGACTTTGCAACTAGTCCATTTTATCGGGCACTAGACATGGCTTGACCCAATCACTTATGCTGGAAAAGCATACATGAGGCAATCGAGGCACGACTAGAGCGATGGTTAGGTGATTATTGACCGACTTAATCTCGATTTTTGAAAATTCTTCCTTAAGAGGGGTTGTACAAAAGTGAGCTTAGACAACTCGATAAAACGATCTCTAAACTCAACCTTCGTTCACCAGGCAGTTGCACGTTAGTGAAACCAACTTGTTGAGCTACTTTTGACATTGAGCAAGTCCTCTCAGTACCATCGGTAAGCCAAGGGTTGAGAGTTCACATTTGCAAGCCAAAGGTCATGCATTTGGATAGAAATCCATTTGGTCAGGTTGTTCATCCGTTTCTTCAAGCGAGATGAATTATCCACTTGGTTAGGGAATACATAGATTAATTAGGAAAGCGAATGAACAAACTCCTGCATTTCAGCAGCAGGGGAAAGTCAATCTCCAATTTGAGAGCTAATTAGTTGTTTTCTTACACTAAAAAGCTCCAAGGCTTCACCTTTACACAAAGGATGCAAAGGGAACTTGTGTGAATAGTCACTACCAAGATCAAAAGAAATAAGACCACACATGAAAGTGGTATGCCCTTTTGATCCAATGGAAATGACAGATGTTGCTTGATCTCTTCAAGACAACATAGAGAGTGTTTCAAGGTAAGGTCAATGGAAGACAACACATCAGTGTAATTCCATAATGGATCATGACTAGAGACCTCGATACCGACGTGCGCCAAGCAGCAAAGTCCTGGGTGCACATTCATAAGAGGCTCTCAGCTTCGCCGCGGTACCATAAGTTCTTAACCATGTCACCAATAGATTGAGCAAGGGTGATTATACACAACGAAATACTCCACTAATAAAGATGGTTACAAGTAAGGAGCCAAATAGATCATGGCCCAAGGCATGGCCATAATCTAAACTTGATAGAAGGAGTACGATGGGAGACTGTTAATTCAGCCCAATCATATTTCTATGCCCATCGCAGAGATCACAAGGTCAAGGCTTAAGTTGGTATGCCTTCGATAGATATGAAGAAACCAAAGGCATCAAATTCAAGGAAATGGTCGGACATGTCTTTCCTAGGTTGGGTTAATAAAGTAACCTGACAATCCACAAGGAGAGGCCAACTATACTAGAGACTTCAACCTGCATCAGCTGATCAAGAGAATGGCTCTAAAAGGAGGCACGACTTGAGATCCTTGTTTGAAGTCTAGGTATACTCTAGGTCCGACAAAGAAATTATCTAGGCATTTACTTGTACGGGTGTGGTCATGGAATGATAACGGAAAATTCGACTTTGGGTCGGGTCATGGTTCACTAAAGCCTAATTCTTGGGTTTAGGCAACCAAGTCATCAACTCTCTATTGGTCATAACTCAACCTGATGGTTCTCGGATCAAGGTTGAGAATTGCTTTTTGCTGGGCTAACCAGTTCATGCCCAAGATGACATCCATGTCTTGGCTTTTCAGAACAATCATATTAGTAGGAAAGTCCTGTCTGGCCAATGTTAAGGGCACCTGATAAGCCACTTCTTTTCACTTTTGGTAGCTTTACTGTCGGGCGTAAAAGACCATTCGTCAACCAACTTCATAGAGGGAGGGGGCCTGAAAAGGTCCGGTTCACCATCACGTGCTTCTCCCGCTACATGAGAAGGTCCGGCTTCTGTCCCGACAAGATTCGTAGGGACGTTCGGGTGCAGTTGTGAATACAACACATGCACTTCTTCATGTAGTGCATTACAACAGACCTGCAAGTTATCCATGGCTAAGCTAAGCTCCTCCACACGGGCTCGAGCTTTGGCTTCCTTAGCCCAGACGAGTAAACGAGAGTTAACCACCCAATCGAGTGCTAAATCTCGTTTCGCGAGTTGGTCTTGCAAGTAGCGGATGGCTGCATCCGCGATCCATAGATCATTCTTGTGACGGAGTTCTGACTGAAGCAGTTCGACCTGTGCCTCCAGATCCCGATAGGATCGTTGCTACCACTGCTAGTTTCTTCATGTCTTGGAGTAAGTTAATGGCAGGGTACGCCAATGGGTTTAGTAGATTTGTGCGCGGTCTTTCTGATGCGCGACAACATTTCTCTAAGGGGGAAAATGTTATTAGTATGATTCTTAGCATGATGCATGTATAATTACAGAATCAACCTTAGTCGATTCAACCTTCTATACGTTGCACTCTTCCTATCTGGTCTTTAAGATAGACTTCTTCAGAATACTTAGGTAAGAAGAGAAAAGAATTTCTAGGTAAGACTTTCGAAAATTCTTTTGAAGATGCCTCATAATATCTGCCAAGAAGGGCTACGCTCCGATACCAGCTGTGACGGAACCTCCCAAGTAATTAGGCCCACCTACAGTTGTCCTTGTCCAACGGACATCAGACAACCCTGTAGGTGCCCCTGAACTACTTGACAAGTTCGGTATCTTTCCTTACCTCACCAGGAACGTCTCACCCATCTTGTAGACATTACAGGACATCGGAGATAAAGAAATGCGGAAGCGAATTACATAATCTTACATTTATTTCAAAAGTAAGCTTGAGTTATATTATTACAGACCAGCCTAAAAGTGAGTGCATAGGAGTAATATTATACAAACCAGGGGAGGCACAAGACTCCTCCCGATAAGCTAAAAGCAAAAGATCCTAAACGGAGGACCGAGTCCTCCCGCACTTCAGTCTTGATTTTCTTCTTTCGGAACCACCTTGGCACAGAAGTAGCAAAAGTCTGCTACTTCCTCACCTAAAAACAACGAAGGGATAAACCCTGAGTATGGAATACTCAGCAAGTCTTACCCGACTAAAGAAAAGACTCTCAAGGGTATGCTGGTTATGTGGGAGTCAAGGTAAGGCTTTTCAATATTCAAAGACTCTGTTTTGCAGAAATGCTTACTAAAGTGGATCCTTAAAATCCAATTTTATTTATCAAGTTAAGTAAAATTACCTGCCACTAGAGTTCTTTCTACCCTAGTTCAATCACTTGTCCTGCACTAGCCAATTTCTTAACAAAAACCCATCATCTTTAGTGGAATGCTACGTGTAAGTCAGTGGCCAAGTCTCCATAACCGCGGAGGTACGGCGATCCGAATCGATTATACTCAGCTGAGGATCTCCAATCACACGACATATGTAGCACTTAACCCTTGCATATGTCAACCCGCCACCGGGGTTCTTAAGACCGGATCAGGTTCACGCAAACCGAGAGCACAGATACACCACCGTCCAGCCTCTTGCCACGGAGGGTACACGCTACTCTCGCCACCGCTCCACTCCCATTTCGTGGTATCTTATTCCGGCCTTAGTCTGCCCGAGGCAAGGCTTACCCATGACGAGGCATGTGACCAGTTAAAGGGTCCTCGGTCAGCAGGCCTACATCGAGACGGTCCTTAATTGACTCAGACGGAGACACTACACCGAGACTCTCTTCTCGTGCAAGTCACCCGCCCGGTCTCAGCTTAATCTTTTTAACCCAAAAAACTTGGTACCTGATAGAGGTACATCTTTTCCGATGTTGGACCCATCATGGCCATGATGGATCCACCATCAAGTTTTATTTTTGAAAACATCCCACCCACTTTTGCCACATCATATTTGGTAAAAACAAAACCTTTTGTTTTTCTAAAGCAAAGCTAAGCAAAGTAAAACCTTTTGTAAAAACAGGATTTCAAGGGGGGGTAATCAAGATCAAGGAAGGTAATGCGGGAATTGTTTAACAATCAACTCCTATAACTTAATGTAGCAAGCAAGTGAGAAAAATTTTAAAACATCAAGGGAGGTGGCAAATGCACCGGGGCTTGCCTTCGTTAACAGGTGATTCAGGCTCGGATCCACAAATGTCGAAGCAGAAACTATTCCTGGCCTGAGTGTCCAAAGGTGGTTGCACTTGCTCTTCGGGGACTTCTACCTCTTCTTCACGTTCTACTCATAACCATACATAAGTATAAGAATGGATGCCATGGGATGCTCATGAGGATGCAAAGATAACATAAACTTATTAGTTATGTCTTGAATACAACTTGCCTTCACGGAGTTCCGGGAACTTAGGGTTTCCGGAGTCGGTAAAGGAGTTCATAGGGCAGGGGGGGTGTTTTGGGGTTTGGTGATCAAACAAGGTCCAAATCAATTCAAACTCTACCCAAGGTCTCTAAATAGTATATAACACTCATATAAAAATTTTGAGCATTTTAGGACTTATCAAATATTTTCTAAAAATCCATAACCAAGACTTTTAGCTACTTTAAATACCCTAAAATTTCTTACTTCCACTAAAAATCACAAACTTATTTTTATTAAATACTATGGAAAATAACAAACCTAGGAAAATTAGTTTCACAATTTTAGCATTTTTCTACATTTTTCTACACATTTCTAAAGTTTTCCTGAAAAAGAAAAAGGAAAAGGGATAACAGAACTGGGCCGATTCTGGCCCAACAAGCCCAGGTCCAGGGAGAACAGCGCGCTCGCGCCCGCGCGCGCGCGCCCGCGCCCAGGCGATTTTGCAGAAAGGGCCTCGCGCTTCTGGCTAATCCGAAAAAGGTCCTTTTACTATTGTACGCAGTCACTGACGATTTGCAGAAACGCCCTCAAGCTTCTGTTTCTTCCCCGCGATAGCCCCTGACCACGCCGCGCCCTGGATTCTTCCCGGTGTGACCCGTACTGGACATGGCCGGCGAGGACTACTCAAGCTAACGGTCGGAGAGTCTCTACGAACCTAAGGCGACCTAAGAACGGCCCTCAATTTCGAACGGTGCTCCAAGAAATTGCTCTGCCCACGCTCAGGGCGGAAACCGGGGCGTCGAGCTCACGTTCCTGTAGAACCATGGCCGGACTGAGCAAACGGACGCTACCGAGAGCATCACAAGCATGCAGAGGCACGAAAACAGTATACGAATTGGATGGCGACTCACCAGAACGAGCTGGCCACGGGAGGGCTAGTTTTCACGGTGCGGCGGATGGAATTGGGGGAAACTTGGAATTAGAGCTCGTCGGTGAACCACTGGGAGCAATACTGGACGTCGAGATACTTGACTACCATACAGAGCGGGTGGTGGCTTCAATTTATAGAGTTCATGGGCGGCGGCGATCAATTTGAGCAAATTGCGCTGGCGGCCGGATGGGAGGAAGAAGCTTGGCGCACGGAGTACGTGTCCCATAGCGTGGCAGTAACTCCGGTGAGCTACGGAGGGTTCAGAGAAGGTCATGGCGACACGGTGAAAGTGTAGAGCCACGCGGCACCCGGCCGAGAGGCGGCGGTCGACGGCGAGTACTTACCGCGGGCGGTGAGCCAGGGGGGAGAACGTGCCGTGGCCGAGCGGGGTGACTCCCAGCTCACCGCCGTTGAGGACACGTATCGGCAGTGCTTATCCAAAGACCACCGAGCACGAATCGTGACGAGTCGCGATCAACAGCGGCGGCTACCGGCGGTGAGGACGAACCCGATCTTCTTCAGTTAAGCGGTCACTGTACCATGGGAATACCGGTTCAGAGTGACTGAGAGTCCAGTTTCCAGAGCCCATAACTTCCAATTTTGTGCAGCAACTCGATTGCCTTTCTTAAACAAAATTGTAGAGCAATATACCATCTACAATTCGACTATAGGACTTGAACATATTTGAGCACTGGATTATGCTCAAAACCTAGCTTGAAGTCGAGGTCAGTTCACTGCTAGTCTGAAAATTCAGACATAACAGCCTGACAACCCAACTTTAGGCTTGGTTTTCTCTAAATTCTTCTTAACAACTAAGCTCACAACCTTAAGCAAAGTTGTTCTCCTATAATGGGTCTTCAACTTTGATGTGGTGACCTAGGGTAAAAACCCTATACTTTGTAAGTTACAAAGTCCCAAAGTTGAGCCCATTCACTAATTTTTGAGACTTAGAATAAACTCAAATGAGGTCCATCTTGCATTTAGGTCCAAAACTTAGGGTTTGGCTTGCAAAATCACATATTTGTGATCCAATTGACTTAAAATACTTATTTGACTTGGTTTTTGCACTTTAGCCCAAAAGTGGACTAATTTTGCACTTAGGTCCCTAGGGTTTGGTTTCAGGGTTTTCCAGGGTTCCAATTAGGGTTTCTGGTATCCCAGGGGTACAAAAGTGATTCAAGTTTATTCTTAGGGTCATTTTATGACTTTTACCCTAAAGTATTTAGGTTTTCTTAACTTGAGTTAAGTTTTACCCCTTTAACCACTATTTAGGGTTAAGTCCATTACCCAGGGTTCTATTTGCAAAACACTTAAAACAATACAACTTGTTTGAAATTTTTGCCTAGTGAATGCACTCTAGGTGTGTCAAACATATGCAATGCCAATGCTCATGATGCCATGCTCAAGTTTTAGTTATAGTAACACCAGGGTGTTACAGACCCCATTGCCGCCTCGGCATACTCACGGAGCTCATCCCGAGACTGCTCCTCCCGCTCGTCGTTGAGGAGGAAGACGGGTTCCGAGGCGCCACGACTCCAGAACTGGAACGCCGGTCCACACCACTCATTGAGGTTGCGCCGCTTGGGGATAAGGACGCTGCTCCCCAAGATGGGCCGCGGCTCTGCGCGGCCCTCCCCCAAGGCGTCGAGTGTCCCTGCAGTCGACGCTTCGGGTACCATCGCTATCGACGTGCTGGGCCTCCCCTCGACCAAGGAGGCAGGCCCCCGATCACCGACCTCGGAAATGACGGTCGCCCTCTCCTTGTGGTCGAGACTGGGGAGGTCGGGGGTGACCTCGAGCAGCAGCGCCTCAGCCATCCCGACGTCAGGAGCGACGGGTGGCTCTGCGGGCAAATCAGCGACGGCCCCGGCGGGAGTCGACGCCGGCGCCAGCAACAGGTCAGGCGGGCTTAGGGCCACGACCGCGTTAGTAGTCTCCTCCGGCACGATGGCCGCCCCAACAGAGGGGTCGGCCGGGGGGACTTGCCCCATGGCAACTCGTGCCGCTTGGGCCCCCCGCTTGAGGGCGCTTTGCGCGGAGGCTAGCCAACCGACCTGGTGCGCCACAGCACCAGCTGCAGAGGCCAGCCCCGTCTTAAGGGCCTTCCTGGGGGCCAGACCAGTCGAGCTCTGCCTCCGCTTGCTGAAAGAAGGAGAGAAGACAAGATCAAGACACGCGGAGGAAAAGACCAAAGCAGAGGTATCCTCGCATACTTACCCATTCTGAACCAAGGCCAACCGTGCCTGCAGGGAGGCCCCTCGGGCCTCGGCCCTCGCAGGCGCTGCCGAGGGTAACCCCGCTGTCGCCTCCACCTCGAGCGCCCGAGGCGCCAAAGGGGCGGCCCGCCCAGGCGTTGTCACGATGGCCGGAGGACCAACTTCCTGTGCAGCCGGCACAGGCGACTGCTCTTGGGGGACAGGCGGATCGGCCTGACTCCCCGGAGTCGCCTCAACTACCTCGACCAAGGGGTCAAGTACCCCCTCGGCCTGTCCCCGCTCCTCGGACCGGGACCTTGATGTCCTGGCCCCAGATACTGATGGCGCCAGCCCACTTGGAGGCTGGCTCGGCGACCCCTGGCCCAGCCTCAAATCCGGGCTGAGGCTAAGACGGGCCGCCATGTCGTCGTCCTCGTCATCATCGTCATTGTCATCGTCGTCAGGCGTCTCTGGCGACGGCTCCCTCGGGAGCCCGTCCCTCTCCTGCCTCCGACGGTGCTTTTCCAAGGCGTCCCGAGCCCGCATCCGCTCGCGGGCCCTGGCCTTTTCCACGTCCTTCTTCTCCTTTTTCTTCTCTGCGGCGACCCTCCGCGCGGCTCGATCCACCGCGTCCTCCGGGACCCGTGGCAGGGAGGGCTTGTGAAACCCCAACCCCTAGAGACGAACGGAAATCCCGATAGTGAGAACCAAAGGCAACTCAGCGCAAAATAGGAGAAGGAGCGGACACTCACCAGGGACACGTACCCACGCTCGGGACACATCACGGGCTGGGTAAGGGCGCCGGCATCCGGCCTCCCTACCGTGCCCGCTATCCGCCTGCGGAGGTCGTCGGAGGAAAGGGGAGTCGAGGACATCTACGAGCCCTCCAAATCAACCCCCGGCTTCATCTCCGAGAGCGGCAACCACCGCTCTGCCAAAGGGAGCACCCTCCGGCGATGGATGGCGGCGACCACCCCCGCAGCGGTGAGCCCCCCATCTCGTAACCTCTACAGGGCCTCCAGAAGAGGCTGGAGTTTCTCCTGTTTCTCGCGTGTGGCCCCCCAATGCCAGTTGCTGCCGGTGGCGGTCACCACTCATTGAGAAAATGACGGGAGCCTTCCGTCGTCATTCCGGAGGTAAAACCACCGGCTCTGCCACCCCTTGTTCGAAGACACAAGGATGGCAGGGATGTACAGCTGCGCGCGCCCCAGCCTCAGCTGGAGGGTGCAGCCACCGGCCCGCACCGCCATACGAACCTTCTTCGCCTCTGTCGTCGAGGCAAAGAGCTCCGCGGAGAAGAGATGGGTCCATAGATCCCAGTGGGGGTCGATCCCCAAAAAACCCTCGCAAACCGCCGCGAAGATAGCCGATTGTGCAATGGAGTTGGGGTTGAAGTTGTGCAGCTCCACCCCATAATAGTGCAGGAGCGCCCGCATGAAACGACTCGCTGGCACAACGAACCCCCGCTCGTGGAAGGAGACGAAACTAACCACATACCCCGGTGGCGGAGTCGGGTCGGCCTCGCTCGCAGGGGCCATCCATTCCGGCTGCGGGTCACCAGAGAGGGGACGAAGCAAACCATCGGCGACGAGGGCTTCCAGATCGTCCACTGTGACGGTGGAGAAAGGCCACGGATCGCGCGGCGGAACGACTGTCACCTTGTCAGCCATCGCTGAACGAAGGGGGTGGAGGCGGAGAGGACAAGGTGTGCGGTTTTCTTTTCTCTGGCTATTCTCTTAGGTTGCGGAAACCAAAGCAGAAGGCAAGATTAAAGAACCACCGCCGGCCCCTCTTCCGGGTATATAAAGGCCCGGGCGAGGTCCATTCAAAACTTCGCCCGAACCCGACGTGAAATTCAAACTCGAAGGCGAAACGCCCGTTCCTCGAACGGCTCGCGCACGCGCAACAGCCGCCCCGCGAATCGCCCGTCTCCGCTACAGGGACCGAGAAAGGGGATATTTCGAAAGGGATCCTTCTCCCCGAAGGAAGCGGGCCCCGAGCCCTCCTACTGATCAGGGGTTTGAAGGCTGGCCCCTCTGAAGGGTTCGACAGCCGCCCCAGAGCACTCGGGCTTCAGGCTCATTACTGATCAGGGGTTCAAAGGCTGGCCCCTCAGAAGGGTTCGACAGCCGCCCTAGAGCACGCAGAGCGAGGGATGACTCTGGGTACGTCCGTTACATGGCCGAGGCTCGGGCTACGCTCCCGAGGTACCCTAGGACATTTCTGAGACTAGCAGGAGCGATTTTGTAACAGAATCCCATCAGAGGGAGGCATCGAGCCCTCAGACCTTATCGAATGGGTCTGGGTCCGGCAAAACACCTGCAGGTACTTTTGGAGCGCGCCTCTGGGCCACTAGCCAACCCTTATCGAACGGGGCACGGGCGTCCACTCGGATCACCCGTTAGCAACTCACTGGAGACACCATGTTCGGCGCCCTCCGAGGGCAACAAGGCGCTTTCCCCCCCTTCCTCCTTGCAGAAAGGCGACGAAGGGGCATATGATAAAAGTCGAGACAGTCCTTGATCGTCCTCTCGCTCCGTGCAGAGGCTCGGGGGCTGCTCCCGCAAACCCGGCTACGGCCAAACCATTGACCGCGTCAACAAACCAGCCTGAAAACACGGAACCTGACCATGCACCCGGGCTACAATCAGGTCGCATGAGGGAACAACCAGACCGACCGAGGCATCACGAAAGGCATTAAGACCTCAGAGGAGTCAAACCACTCCTCCGAGGCCTCGGGGGCTACACCCGGCGGGTGAGCTCGCACGCACCCACTGGAACAAAGTGTAACCGAGAAAGGGCGGTCCCCTCGCAAAAAAGTGTGGCAATCCTCCAAGCAAGTACCAACACTCCCTTTGAGGCTCGGGGGCTACTGTCGGGTACCGTAATTAGGGGTACCCCCAACACTCCTAAACACGGCTGGTAACCACCATCAGCACAAGTTGTGGAGACTGATGGGACCAATTCAGGTCAAGGCTTCATCTACTCGAGGGACGCGATCTCGCCTCGTCCGAGCCCAGCCTCGGGCGGGAACAGTAGTCCCAGACGAATTCACGCCTCGCCCGAGGGACTCCTCAAGCAACGGGCGCACCCTCGACTCGCCCGAACCCCAGCTCGGGCAGGCTTAGTTGTGAAGCAACCTTGGCCAAATCGCCTCACCAACCGACCGTATCGCAGGCGCATTCAATGCGATGATCGTCTGACGCCTTATCCTGACACACGTGCCTCAGTCGGCAAGGTCGAAGTGATCGCAATCACTTCGCCCTTCCACTGACCGACCTGACAGGAAAACAGAGCCGCTCGCCCCGCTCCGACTGCTGTGCCACCCGCCAGAGTGAGGCTGGCAACAGCCAAGTTTAGCCTCAGGCGCAACAGGAAGCTCTGTCTCGCCCGACCCCAAGGCTCGGCCTCGGCCTCGGCCTCGGGGGATGGTCTCCGCCTGGCCCGACCCTAGGGCTCGGCCTCAACCTCGACCTCGGGAGGAATCGCGTCCTCGCCCGACCCCAGCCTCGGCCTCAGGAGGAGTCTCCGCCTCGCCCGACCTTGGGCTCGGACCGACCACGCCACGGAGGATACATCATTACCCTACCCCTAGCTAGCTTAGGCTACGAGGGAACAAGACTGGCGTCCCATCCAGGCTCGCCCCAGTAACAAGTAATGATGGCTCCCCGCATGCGTCCATGACGATGGTGGTTCTCAGCCCCCTACGGAAGCAAGGAGACGTCAGCAAGATCCCAGCAGCCCCGACAGCTGTGCTTCTACAGGGCTCAAGCGCTCCTCCGATGGCCACGATATCGCATACACAGGGCTCTAGCACCTCTCCGACAGCCACGTTGGCATGTACACAGGGCTCAGGCACCTCTCTGCCGGACACGATAGCGCATAGCTACACCCCCATTGTACACCTGGACCCTCTCCTTGCATCTATAAAAGGAAGGTCCAGGGCCCTCATGCGGGAGGGGTCGCGCGGGAGGACGGGCTGACGAACAGGCTCACGCTCTCTCTCCCCCGCGAGCGCTTGTAACCCCTACTACGAGCGCATCCCCTGGCGCAGGATAACACGAGCCGCGTTTTCCCCCCTTGTGTTCCATCTCACGCCAACCCATCTGGGCTGGGACACGCAGCGACAATTTTACTCATCGGTCCAGGGACCCCCCGGGGTCGAAACGCCGACAAGTAGCATTAGTGCTGACTTGATTAACCCTGGCAATAGTGAATCCCTTGCCAGATCCTAGAGTCTGCTGCTTGTTCTGCACAGGTGTAATAGCAATCCTCTGCGGACAACATTAGCATAATGCCCTGTCTTACCACACTTGTAGCATGTGGTACCAGCACTCTGTCCTGAGAATTTCATCAGGGTGCCAGTGGGGGCAGCCTGACGAGTCGGTGGAGTCCCCTGTGGTGTGAACTGAGCTGGGCGCTGGCCTCCTCCAGTGTGAACTGGTGTACCCTAGGGTGGAACATAGAGAGGATGAACGCTGCTGCTTCCCTGACCCTGGTATATCGCCTTCCTCTTCAAATCCCCCAGATGAACACGCTTGTGTTCAATAGCTGGGCCTTGTCAAGTAGCCTCTTGAACGATGGAAAGGTATGAGCCACTAGGGCATACTGCAGTGGTCCATTAAGTCTTTCGATAAAGTGTTCTTGCTTCCTCTCATCCTCTGCCACTTCATCTGGCGCATATCTTGAGAGCTGAATGAATCTGTCGCGGTACTCGCTGACTGACATGCTCCCCTGCTTCAGCGACAGAAATTCCTTCTTGATCTTCATCAATCTAGCAGGAATATGATAGTTTTTGAACTGAGTAGCAAATTTCGCCCATGTGATAGTATCAGCAGCATCGTGGGCAGCAGTGTAGGAATCCCACCAATCAACAGTAGGACCAGTAAGTCGAACAGAAGCATAGAGAACCTTCTCCCGGTCAGAGCACTGTGCAATATTCAGCATCTGCTCCACAAACTTCAGCCAATCATCAGCATGCAGAGAATCTGGAGAGCTGGCGAATGTTGGTGGCTTGTGACTCATGAACTCCCGGTGCTTGTCCTGGGGTGGAAGTGGTGGTGGAGGTGGTGGAAGTGGTGCTTGTTTCTGTTGCATCCTTCGCTCTTGGTGCATCTCCTCCCTCTCTTGGCGCATCTCCTGACGCTCCTGTAGGATCTGCGCATGCATATCTTCCATAGTATCAGCCATCTATTGCATCATCTGCATCTGGGCTGCAACTACTGGATCAGCTCCGGCTGGTGGAGGATTCGGAGGATTCATCTCAGCTTGCTGTTGTTGCTGTCTAAGTACCCTCCGATTGAATGGATTGGCAAGTAGATCAATTCCGCCTCCCTTCCTGGTATTGACCATCTGAGTTAGAAACACATGGTAATAAAGAAGGAATTGTAGACAAGGCGAGTAATTACGAGACATGTTACTTTGGGGGATTTATTAGCTAAGTAGATTAGTGTGTCACCTACTAAAGCTAATATTTTACCTTAAGGTGGTACATGCTATGATGCCCAACTATAATATTTCAATCAATCAAAGAAGCAAATCAAACATTTATCATCAGAACAATCAACCATCATTTTAAATAGAGAAAATAATTTTAATTTTGTCTTGGGTCTCCTATCTCTTTAAATGGGGTCATGAATGTAGGATTCCAAGGTGTGAAATCCATCTTGTCTTGGAATAGAAAAGGTAAGAGTAATCAGAGTAGAACAACCAAAGGTGAGACAGGATCAAGATAAGTATATAAAAAGAATCAGAGTAAGGTAAGTAGCTAAGGCTTTTGTCTAGTTCTATCTAGGTTTCGTCCTACAGTCAACATTTCCTTTGATACCACTTCTATCACACCCGGATTTAAGGGATAAAGTCGGGTGCATCTCATATATGCGCCAAAGAAGACAACACATATAATAAAAGAGTGTATAGAGATAAATGTCACAATGTCATAAAAGTATTTATTACATAGCAGAAGTCTTACAAAATAAAAGATAAATATAAAGCAAACTAAAGTCCATCCTTAGCGCCATAAAGTCGACTGGGAGATGCCACCTAGATCAAGTCCAACTCCTCGTTGTGCGGTTCCTCCTGGACAACCTGTTCTTCTCCTGTGGCGGGGTTTATACATCGCAAGTGTGAGCTCACAAAAGATCATATACTACAGGAGACACAGTCATTTTCGGTGGCCAGAAGCTACCGAAAATAAGGCCTTTGCCGCCGAAAATACACTATTTTCGGTGGCTTTAGGCTTATTTTCGGCGGTCTCTGGCCGCCAGAAAAAATCAGCCGAAAATAAGCCTTTATTTTCGGCGGCCAGGGGCCAGCCGCCGAAAATAAGCTATTTTCGGCGGCCAACTAGCTAGTCGCCGGAAATAGTAGCCGCAGAAAATAAGCCACGCTTATTTTCGGCGGTGTCATTTGGCCGCCGAAATTAACAATTTCAGAGAAAAAAATTTGAAAAAATGCAAGAAAACAACAATTTCATCAACAATATAATCACAATAAAATGACAGAAACATTAAATCCAGAATTACACACATTTGACACATAGTATCACACTTCTTCACAACCACATTGTAGTTTGCTGTCACACCCGGATTTAAGGGAGAAAGCCGGGTGCATCTCATACATGCGCCAAAGAAGACAACATATATAATAACAGAGTGTATAGAGATAAATGTCACAATAATCAGAGTATTTTTTACATAGCGGAAGTCTTACAAAATAAAAGATAAATATAAAAGGATCTAACATCCATCCTTGGCGCCAGAAAGTCAACTAGGAGACGACGACCTAGACCTCTCATGAACACATTGCAGCATCCTCCATGCGCCTCATCCTGTGGTACCTGTCCTTAACCTATGGGGGTGTGTGACAACAAGGGTGAGCTCACACATGATCATAGCTCAACAAGTTGTGGGGAATAATGTGGGCATGAACTCACCAAAGATGGGAGTTTATGTGATGTATAGTAAAGCTGATCAACAATTGTAACACCTCGTCCAATCCCTGGACCAGCGGTACTTACTCCTAGCAGCTCTCTAGGATCATATATTGTCCCCACAGACCAACACGGGTCTTTTGTGCGCACTTTGTCCACACTCATGCGCACCTGAGAAAACTTCCCGGACGGTCACCCATTGTCACACCCGGGTTTCGGGGCACCAAGACCCGGGCGCTAACATAAACACCAGGTGTGCTGGGACCAAGTCTCACACATATGATGCATAGTGGCACAGGATCGAATGTCACATCTTTACTATATATAACAGGAGTTCTGTACAAAAATAATTAAATAATTACATCATATGAGGTAACGATCCAGCAACCCAAAGTTGACTGGGAGACGACGACCTAGACCTCTCACGAACACATCGCAGCATCCTCCATGCGCCTCATCCTGCGGTACCTGATCTTGACCTGTGGGTGGGTGTGAGACAGCAAGAGTGAGCTCACATACGTTCATCGCTCAACAAGTTGTGGGGAATAATGTGCATGAACTCGCCAAAGGTGGGAGCTCATGTGAAGTGTCAGGCTTACCAAAGAGGATGGTTAGAGCTGAGCATTGCTTTTAAAGTTGGTCAAAATTTTATTAGCAATTACTAAGTATAAGTAAATACCAACCCAACTAAGTAGTAGAACAAAAGTAACAACCTCACCTGCGATGCAATGCATATGACAAATTGAGTTTAAGTTCCATAATTTAATCATGTGAGTGTCCGAGCTGCTCATGACCGTGAGCACGGCTAGTATACCAGTTTTACACTCTGCAGAGGTTGCGCATCTTTACCCAGAAGTCATGTTACCCATCTGCCAAGAGACGGCCAATCCCATACACCTCTACCGAGGAGGCGAGGCAGGGTAACACTACGAGGCCTTTACAAAGTTCCACTAGCTTCAGAAAACCTGCTACAGTTTATAGGAAGCTCCAGTGCAGGAGTCCCTCGACTGACCGCCATCGCAGCAAAATCAACCAAGGACCTCCCTACACTGACCACTCCCCTACTGCCCTTGCCCCTTTCGGGTAAGGTAATCATCCACTAGCTTTCCTAGTTAATCAGCCAAGGGCGTCCATAAACCCTTGTGGTAGCACTGTTTTCCCGGGTGGTTCTCCATGTTCCAATTAACATAATGATCTTAACATGAACAATAAATAACAACTGATAACAAAAGTATAATCATAAATAGTGTAATCTTCATACCCAAAACCACATAAAGCAATAGCAGGTACTACCCAAAAAGTTTAGTGGAGTCAAGGTATAAAGATAATCAAACTAGGGTAACCTGTTGGGTCCCATCAAAATTAACCTATGCAGATCATTATGATTAATCAGAACATGACTGGGTAAAAAGAAGTGATCAAGGGCACAACTTGCCTGGGACTTGAGATTCCAGGTACCAACTTGCTCTTCAGGTGAATCGTGACCTCACTGCTAAACGTAGCAATACATACAAACATGTATAGGCAAAATTAACATCACACCAAACATAAGAATAAACTACGTAATAATAATCTACGCGTTAAAATAAGATTCTAGGAACAGGAATCATTAATTTTGGAGTTATAGATTTTAAGTTATGAATTTCTGAAGGTTTTATGTGTTTTGTACAAGATTAAATAGGATATAAATTTTATTGTGATATTCATGTAAAAAGAGTGGCACTAATGAATAGATAATAATATTACAAAAATTTAGGAGCTGGAATGGACTAATTTGGAGTTCACATGCATTTTCTATGAATTCTACAAATTCTATGAATTGTTTTTTTATATCAAAAATTCATTTTCTAATTCATTTTCTTGATTTTATAACTCTCTGGATTGGGTCTCGAATACTAGAAAAGACGGGGGGCAAGCGCGCATAAAATCCTAGACTCAGTGAACAATGTATGTGGACGGCGAGTTGTTTAGTGATTTCTTCGGGGGTCTTTCTGCAAAGTGGGGGTCGAAACAGTATGGTTTAGTTTCGGCCGATAGATCGCGGATGAACGTTCCTGATTAGATCGGCGTAACTGCGAACCGGTATGCGATTGCAATCGTCAGATCAAAGATCAGCGGCCAGTATTTTACGAATCCCGATCGAAGCACGAGCGTTCGATTCAAAACCGACGTACCCGATCAACACCGTGAATCAGCGGCCATCTAACGGTCGAATGATACACCCTTCCCCTCCTACCCCGCGATGGCAGCGCCGCCGCTTCTACGGCTGAGAAGTCCGGCGAGTTCCCCCAACTCGGCGTTACGCTACTCTGAATCACTACGGACAGGTGCAATGCACTCCTAACAACACGGTAAAAGTGGTCGGGGATCATACCAAGAGTTTGGCGCGACGACGAGGCCCGACCACGTGGAACAGGGGCTTCCGCGGTGGAGCTTTACTACGGCGAGGAATCCACCACGCTCCGAAGACGTCCAAGCCAGCACGAGGTCACCAATAGCTTCACGGCGCCTCGGCGACTCCGATAGGTGGTACGCTGAGGGTGGGTCGTTAGTCCAGAGGCAGGCAGCGGATTATCCCCCCATGGTGGTCATGGTGGAAGCCATAGCTTGCAGTGGATAGACAGAAGGGCGTGCATAGCAAGATTCTTATAACCAGCGGCGGAGTCCGATCGGGTGAAGCAAAGCCACGACAACCATGGCAAAAATCCAGCGCGATTTGTTGAGATTTTAGTCCGTGTTCGCGAACAACGCGGAGAAGCTAGATCTGACTAGTGACCCTGATGTGCAGCGCACGAGGAGATCGGCCAAATCCAAACATACGTGATAACTCGAGCGTTTGTGGTGCTCGGCAGTCGGCAGGTGCTCGTCCGTTCACAGGAGCCTTCCATGCGCATGGCTTTGGTCCGCGTCTGGGAAGGAGAAGATGGATCCGAGCACCGGGGTCCACCTGTAGGCGAAACAGCAGGAGAGACAAGAGAGGGGGAGACTGGCACACGGGCCCATCTGTCGGCGCGCAAGTGAGAGGCAGTGGTGGCAATGTGACTGCGCTGGTGAGGGGCGAAGGGAGCTGGGCGCGCGGCTGACACCAGGGGCCACCTGACAGTGTCGCGGTGGAAAAAGAAAATGGGAGGGAGAAATTGGGCTGGCACGGGTGAAGTTGGGCCGCGATGAGGAGGAATTGGCCCATGCGCATGTGAGTCATTTCTTCCCTTTTTCTTTATATTCTTTTATGTTTTTTTCTAATTTCACTTCATATTATTTATAAATTTAAACCTAGTTTCAAAATTTCAAACTTAAAGTGATTATACAAACCAAAAGAGTTCAGCATGAAATGCATATTTATTTATTTATTTGTTATTTGCATAATTTAATGCCATTTGTTGAGTATGCAAAGAGAAATAAAAAGGAATTCAAGGAATCCCCAAAACATCCACATATAAATTTACTTATTTATTTTTTTTCTCCTATCAATTTAGGGCTCTACACCCATCCCAAATTGCTCCAAGCCAAGCACGCTTAACTTGGAGGTTCTTTCGAGATAAGCTTCCGAAAAAGAAGATGCACCTTATTGGTATGAATACTCTATTAATTCTATTAAGCCTTGGGCCAGGATATCCCATCCCAGGGGGCTAGGATATCACAATCCACCCCCCTTAGAAGACCGACGTCCTCGTCGGTCAACCCCAATCCAGGAACCTGCCCTCTTAGCCACGTCTGTGTGTCTAGTGTCGTCATATGCCATGGCATGTGACCACTCCGGGCCCACATGCGCCATATACCCGTACCCCCTAGCCCACACACGCCCGTGAAACCTCGAGGGTCGGCTCTGATACCACTTGTAACACCTCGAGTGGAAATAGATTAAGAAAAGTTTAGATAAGAATCAGAGTAAGGTAAGTAGGTAATGGTTTTGTCCATTTCTATCTAGGTTTCGTCCTACAGTCAACATTACTCTGATACCACTTCTGTCACACCCGGATTTAAGGGAGAAAGCCGGGTGCATCTCATACATGTGCCAAAGAAAACAACATATATAATAACAGAGTGTATAGAGATAAATGTCACAATAATTAGAGTATTTATTACATAGCGGAAGTCTTACAAAATAAAAGATAAATATAAAAGGATCTAACATCCATCCTTCGCGCCAGAAAGTCAACTGGGAGACGACAACCAAGACCTCTCACGAACACATTGCAGCATCCTCCATGCGCCTCATCCTATGGTACCTATCCTTAACTTGTGGGGGGTGTGAGACAGTAAGGGTGAGCTCACACATGATCATAGCTCAACAAGTTGTGGGGAATAATATGGGCATGAACTCACCAAAGATGGGAGTTCATGTGATATGTAAAGCTGATCAACAATAGGGGTTTAAAGCTGAGCATTGCTTTTAAAGTTGGTCAAAGTTTTATTAGCAATTACTAAATGTAAGTAAATACCAAACCATAATAAAAATAATAGAACAAAATTAATAATAAACCCATGCATATGCAAATGACAAATTGAATTTAAGTTCCATAAATTAATCATGCGAGAGTCCTGAGCTGCTCATGACCGTGAGCTCGGCTAGTATACAAGTTTTATACTCTGCAGAGGTTGTACCCTGTACCCACAAGTCGTGTATCCCATGTCACCAGGGTTTGCAAGGCCCTTAGACACTACCGATGTGAATGGCTAGGGATCCACTTCGAGGCCTTTACAAAGTTCCACTAGCTTCTGAAAACCTGCTAGAGTTTATGGGAAGAGCACTTGCAAGAATCCCTCGTCTGACCGCCATCGCAGCAAAATCAACCCGAGAACCTCCTTGCATGCAACTCCCCTACTGCCGTTGCCCCTTTCGGGTGAGGTAGTCTTCCACTAGCTTTCCTAATTAGTTAGCCAAGGGCGTCCCATTCCACCCTTGTGGTGGCACGTGTTTCTCAAGTTAAGCTCCATGTTCCAATTAAAGATATAATGACCTTGACATGAACATAAATAACATAACAGAATAATTGGAACATGGATATTATGAAATATTGACCCAAAGCCATATAAAGCAATAGCAGAACTACCCAAGTGATTTAGGGGTAAACAAGGGTAAAATGATAAACAGACTAGGGTGACCTATTGGGTCCCATCAAAATTAAACCTATGCATTCATAAGTGATAATAAAGAACATTATTAGGTAAATGGAAGTGATCAAGGGCACAACTTGCCTGGCACTTGAGATTCCAGGTACCAGGATGATTCTTCAGATCCTCGTGACATCACTGCTAGACAAAATTAACATCACACCAAACATAAGAACAAACTGAATAATAATGATTTACTCGTTGCTACGAGATCGTGGGATCAAGAACTACTAAGATCGGAGTTACGATTAAGGAGTTATGATTTTATAGAAGACCTGTGTGATTAAAATATTAAACTATATTATAAATTGGTATAATATAAATCATATGCGAGGTTACTCTCTAAATAACTATCTCAACTTCAATCTAAGTTATAAATTGACCATAGATCATATTCTAGTAGATTATAATGATAAGCAGTTTAACCAGACTAACCAACATAAGTCAAATAAAGATCTAATTATAAAAGAATGAGACATGGCACAATAAATGTAGTTACTGCGTAGTAAATATTTGTACGAGACTAACGCAACTGGAACAAGTCAAAACGGAATTAAATCGAAGAAGTTATGAATTTCTGAAGTTCGTATGTGTTTGATACAAAATTAATTGTGGAATCAATTCTAGTATGGATTTAATATTAAAACATTGTTACCAATTAATAGACAATATTAATACAAAATTATAGGAACTGGAATGGACTAAAAAGAAGTTGAAATGAATTTAATATGACTTAAACAAGTTTCTGAATTTATTTTTGTATTACAAATCAATTTCTATAATTACTTTCTAAATTTTCTGATCTCTGGATTGGGCATCAAATACAGGGAAGCTCAGGGGCTACTGCACAAATGTTCCCAAGACTCAGCAAATAGAACAATGGACTGTGGGTGTGTTATTTGATTTTGTAGGGGCTCTTTAGCATAAATGCCAAGGCGAAGGGGGTATCGCCATATATGGGCCGTTGAATCAAAATCCAATGGCACGGATTAGATCACTCTTTACCCGAACTGGTACCCTATCCTGGCCATCAGATCGCCATCCAACGGTTTAGGTTTTATATGGGTGAGATCGATTTGCACGCGCAGGATCGCGATCGGATGAATCATATCCACTCATACGAAACGATGCCCCAGATTCTAATCTACGCCGTCAAATCCCCATCCAACATGGACCACTCTCGTTCATTCCTCTACTGATCTACGGTTGCAATGCATCCTATCACACGCCCCTGATGACTCAATCCCGATCGCTAAAAACAGAATCAACGACCCACACCGTTCTTCTTCCCCCAGCACAGACACAGCAGCGCCTAGGCTAGCGCGGCGATGGCTGCACCGGAGGCACGCACGCTCGCAGACACGTGACCTATCTTCTACTTATCCAGGAGCTACACAATTAAAAGGGATGGGGCACAAGGCATTGAGGTGACCTTACCATGGATGGCAACACCGAGACGCATGCATACGACGAGCGACCACTCCGGTGTATGCGAGATTCCCCCCCTTGGAGGCCCGGGCGAGGACAATGATGGCCGGTAGTAGAGCCCCATGGCGGTAGCAATAGAGCTCGCGGCACACCAAAGGAGGCATGGTGTCGAGGTCACGACGTCGTCTCTACCCGCTTTCTCTCTCTCTCTCCCACAGGGATCTACAGATTTCTCTATATGGCGCCCACTGGTTTGATGTATTGCTCACAACGGGGCACGACTGGGATTCAATTTTTATACCTAAGAACAGATAGAGTCCAAGCACAGATCAAGGAGTTGGATCCGCAGTCCTCGCGGCGAATTCGTTGATTCAGTTACGGAGCTCGTGCGGGGGATAACGCGCAGTTGCGGTCGGAGATGGCAGACATGAGAGTCTAACGGGGGTGCCCACTGTCAGCCCAAAGGTGCTCTCAACCACGCACGGATGCTGAGAGCAGCGCACGCGAGAGGGAGTCGCTGACCAACGGGGTCCACATGGCAGGGGTGCGTGCACAGGCGGGGATCGCTGGGCCGCGAGTGGGAGAAGGGAGTTGGGCTGAGGCAGGGGAAAGCCGGCCCAAGTCATCTCTAGGCTTTTCTATTTCCTTCTCAGATTTCTGTTGTTTTTTTCTATTTTCCCAAATTTCAAATTTCAACCAAAATTCAATTTTGAGTTAACTCAAACAAAAGAGATGTTGTAGTATGAAATAAATATTTATTTATTATATTTGTTGCTTTTATTTACTAAGTAAATGCTCTAAATCATATTATGAAGATAAATTTACTTATTGTTTGTTTTTAGGAAAGAAAAAAAACATGATGAGTGGTCATTAATTCAAAAATGAGTATTTGTTTCTTACTTACTTTGAGTGCAAGATATGTATATATATAATTTATATTTATTTACTTCTGTTCCGATAAGTGTTTGTATGCCTGAAATTTAATAAACACTGGATTTACCAAATAGGAGTATTTTCTATAGGATATCTTACTATCAATTTTTTTATACAAAATTTTGGCCTTACAAATCCTACCCCCCTTAACAGAAATCTCGTCCTCGAGATTTGTAAGGAAAGGGTGTATAACTATGTTATCTCAGAACATATGCACACACAAAAATCTCAGGATGATGCATACTTTATTAGCAACACATGGGGTCAACTAGACCTTATTATTCCTCCTAAATAGTATCATACCAACTACTAACTAAAGTAACATTTAGATCTTAGAAATAGTAGTAACATATATATATATGTTTATGTAGCTTGGTGGAGCTGCTGGTGGTGGTGGAGGTTGTTGTTGTCGTTGTCTTTCCAACTATGCTTGCCTTATTTCTTGACGTATCTCCAGTCGGTCCTGGCATATTTCCTCGCATTCTTGTCTTATCTGGTTTTGCAATTCGGTGACCATGTTTGCCATTTGTTGTATTACCATCATTTGGGTGGCAACCACTTGGTCGATTTCAACCGGTGGAGGATCTGGAGGATTCATTTCTGTTTGCTTTTGCCTGATAATCTTTCCTTTCTGGTATTGACCATGAGAATTAGAAGCATATGGTAGGATAGTTTTGCCATGGAAAGTATTTGGTAAGCAGAATGAATAGACTAATAGTTGGTTATGTCCTGAAGATTTTTTTAGGAGGGCTTAATCTTTGATTTATGTCCAAATTGAGGTAACTAGTCATATATGGTCAATATCCAAAGGTATGATAGCATTTTGTCAAAATGAGATAGTCTACATAATGTAGGTTAAAAGTTTGTTTGATGTTAGGTGGGGATAGATAGATTATACAGTTCATCATGACTCTATGGGTTGGGTTAGCTCATGGTTGAGTTGATCTTATATGTTAAATTAACACTTGTCTAGAAGGGTCCAAGTATCACTAATCTGTTTAAGCAGACCACATTGGGTTAGATCACACTAGATTCCATAATCCTATTTAAGGATACCATTTAGTTGAGCATATCCTGCTGACTTTATCTTTAGGAAATTCTAGTATATATTTTTTTTCTAAGTGGAACTTCCGATTGGTATTTTGTTATACACCTAAAGTTCTCATGCCATTAACAGGCGTGGCATAGAAAACAAGGGTACATTATGTTTTAGTTGTTTGGTGAGTGTAGAGCAGATTTGGGGTGGAAGAAAGTTAGGTAAGGGAGACTTTTATTCTGGATGGTGGATCTTGATTCATCCGAAGATATGTTTCTACTTGTATCTTTCATTGCCGAAGTTAGCCTTCTTCTTGGGTCTGATTCAGGGACCATCGATGGTGGTGTTAGATGCCAGTATCTGAGTTGGGATAACAATTGCGGTATATGGGGTAGGTAGATTGAACAAAGCTTTGCTTTGCTTTTGGAATGAATGAGTTGGGCAACCTATCACATAGGCTAGGTCGTGGTTTCTCTGATGAGTGGGTCAAAGATACCAATTTAGATTTAAAACTCATTTATCGGAATTTGGTTTATCTATGTCACCTGTATTAGCAAACTTGTTTAAGTAACTTCCTTTAGATTAGATCATATCAGATTAGGTAGGGTCTAGATTAGACCAGTTAAAGTTAGATAAATCTACTAGGGTAGAGTATATATTATTAGGATAGGTTAAAATCTTTTGAGATAGGATGAATTATATAGTGTAGGTAGGTCAGAATCTCTATCAGGTTAAAACAGAGGGGTTATGCAACTATCTGACGGTTAAGGTAGTCGCATATGGTTAAGTAGTGGTATGTAGTCTAGTTAATCCAGAGCACCAATTAAGGTTGAAACATGCTTATAGAAGTAGGTCCAATCTATTTCCCAGTATTATCTATCATGTTTGTCCATTAGATTAGATCTGATCTGATTAGATGGGATCAGGATTTAAATTGGTATAATCAGATCAGACTAGATAAGATCTACTTAATTTAGAATAGATCATGTTTATTACGCTATCATGAGATAAGCAAAGTGGTGGGGATAAGTATGCTTATTAGGTCAAGATGAGTCTCTAAGATCATGGTATAATCTTTTGAGATTAGTTAGATCTATTAGGGTAAGATAAAATCTTTTCAAGATAAGATGGATCTATTAAGATATGGGAGAACCTTTTAAGATCAGATGGATCTATCAAGATAAGAGAGCGTCTTTTAAGATAAGAGGGATCTATATAACTTTTAAGATAAGAGGGATCTATATAACTAGATATATTTTTAATAGAGAATATTTTATGTTGTCTATTTTAATAATGTTTTCTCTTATGTTTAGGTGTATATGCAGATGCAATTATGGATATTACTCCACAACTCATAACACTCAACCAAGATCCAAATCAAACAAGTATCATAAGAACAAACACTCAAGCGTATAGATACCTATAAAATAGTTTTGTTTTTGTTCCTAAGAGTAGGTCTCCTATTCCTAAAAGTCATTTTAGGCATAGGATTTCAGTGTGAAATCCACATTTGTCTTTAGAATGAAAAGGTAAGAATAATCAGAGTGGAGCGGAAATAGATTAAGAAAAGATTAAGAAAAGTTTAGATAAGAATCAGAGTAAGGTAAGTAGGTAATGGTTTTGTCCATTTCTATCTAGGTTTCGTCCTACAGTTAACATTCCTCTGATACCACTTCTGTCACACCCGGATTTAAGGGATAAAGCCGGGTGCATCTCATACATGCGCTAAAGAAGACAACATATATAATAACAGAGTGTATAGAGATAAATGTCACAATAATCAGAGTATTTATTACATAGCGGAAGTCTTACAAATAAAAGATAAATATAAAAGGATCTAACATCCATCCTTGGCGCCAGAAAGTCAACTGGGAGACGATGACCTAGACCTCTCACGAACACATTGCAGCATCCTCCATGCGCCTCATCCTGTGGTACCTGTCCTTAACATGTGGGGGTGTGAGACAACAAGGGTGAACACACACATGATCATAGCTCAACAAGTTGTGAGGAATAATGTGGGCATGAACTCACCAAAGATAGGAGTTCATGTGATGTGTAAAGCTGATCAACAATTGTAACACCTCGTTCAATCCTTGGACCGGCGGTACTTACTCCTGGCAGCTCTGTAGGATCATATATTGTCCCCACAGACCAACACGGGTCTTTTGTGCGCACTTTGTCCTCACTCATGCGCACCCGAGAAAACTTCTCGGATGGTCACCCATCCCAAATTGCTCCAAGCCAAGCACGCTTAACTTTAAGGTTCTTTCGAGATAGGCTTCCAAAAAATAAGATGCACCTTATTGGTATGAATACTCTATTAATTCTATTAATCCTTGGGCCAGGATATCCCATCTAGGGGCCAGGATATCACAATCCACCCCCCTTAGAAGACTGACGTCCTCGTCGGTCAACCCCAATCTAGGAACCTCCCCTCTTAGCCACGTCTGTGTGTCTAGTGTCGTCATATGCCATGCCATGTGACCACTCTGAGCCCACATGCGCCATGCGCCATATACCCGAACCCCCTAGCCCACACACGCCGTGAAACCTCGAGGGTCGGCTCTGATACCATTTGTAACACCTCGAGCGGAAATAGATTAAGAAAAGTTTAGATAAGAATCAAAGTAAGGTAAGTAGGTAATGGTTTTGTCCATTTCTATCTAGGGGCTCTTTAGCATAAATGCCAAGGCGAAGGGGGCATCGCCATATATGGGTCGTTGGATCAAAATCCAATGGCACGGATTAGATCACTCTTTACCCGAACTGGTACCCTATCCTGGCCATCATATCGCCATCCAACGATTTAGGTTTTATACGGGTGAGATCGATCTGCACGCACAGGATCGGGATCGGACAAATCATATCCACTCATACGAAATGATGCCCTAGATTCTAATCTGCACCGTCAAATCCCCATCCAACGGCCAACCGTTAAATACCCACGAACCACTCTCGTTCGTTCCTCTGCTGATCTACGGTTGCGATGCATCCTATCACATGCCCCTGATGACTCAATCCCGATCGCTAAAAACAGAATCAACGACCCACGCCACTCTTCTTCCCCCAGCATGGACACAGCAGCGCCCAGGCTAGCGCGGCGATGGCTGCACCGGAGGCGCGCGCGCTCGAAGACTGGTGACCTATCTTCTACTTATCCGGGTGCTACACTATTAAAAGGGATGGGGCACAAGGCATGGAGGTGGCCTTAGCATGGATGGCGACACCGAGACGCATGCCTACGACGAGCGACCACTCTGGTGTCTGCGAGATTCCCCCCCTTGGCGACCCGGGCGAGCACGATGATGGCCGGCAGCAGAGCCCCGCGGCGGCGGCAATAGAGCTAGTCGCGCACCAAAGGAGGCGTGGTGTCAAGGTCACGGCGTCGTCTCTACCTGCTTTCTCTCTCTCCCCCAGGGATCTACCGATTTCTCTGTATGGCGCCCACTGGTTTGATGTATTGCTCATAACGGGGCACGACTGGGATTCGATTTTTATACCCAAGAATGAACAGAGTCCGAGCGCGGATCAAGGAGTTGGACCCACTGTCCTCGTGGCGAATTCGTTGATTCGGTTACGGAGCTCGTGCGGGGGATAACGCACAGTTGCGGTCGGAGATGGCGGACAGGAGAGTCTGACGAGGGGGGCCCACTGTCAGCCCAAAGGTGCTCTCAACCCCGCACGGATGCGGAGAGCAACGCAAGCGAGAGGGAGCCGCTAACCAACGGGGTCCACATGGCAGGGGTGCGTGCGCAAGCGGGGATCGCTGGGTCGCGAGTGGGAGAAGGGATTTGGGCCGAGGCAGGGGAAAGCCGGCCAAAGTCATCTCTAGGGTTTTCTATTTCCTTTTTAGATTTCTGTTGTTTTTTCTATTTTCCCAAATTTCAACCAAAATTCAATTTTGAGTTTCCTCAAACAAAAGATATGTTGTAGTATGAAATAAATATTTATTTATTATATTTGTTGCATTTATTTACTAAGTAAATTCTCCGAATCATATTATGAAGATAAATTTACTTATTGTTTGTTTTTAGGAAAGAAAAAACATGATGAGTGGTCATTAATTCAAAAATGAGTATTTGTTTCTTACTTACTTTGAGTGCAAGATAGATATATATATATATACATATATATATATATAATTTATATGTATTTACTCTGTTCCGATAAGTATTTGTATGCCTAAAATTTAATAAACACCGGATTTACCAAATAGGAGTATTTTCTATAGGATATCTTACTATCAATTTTTTTATACAAATTTTGGGCCTTACATTTGCCAAAATCAAGTTCACAGTTCACAAATGGTTCACCACATCACAGTTCACAAATACAACATCACAGTTCACAAATAGTACATTACAACAAAAAACAAACTCACAATTCGGCACAAAACTCAAATCATCACATATCAGGGTCGTTGGAGTTGTGACCACTACCTCCAGAAGCGAAAAACTCGTTGACGAAGTCGTGTAACGGGTTTGGATTCTAAATAAAAAAAAAGACATTAATAACGACAGTTTTTACATGACCACTATTCAAACAAATTGTTTGTAAAACTAACCTCTCTTGTACTAGCTCCCTCCCCTGCATAAGTTCCACCTGGTGCTGGTATCACCGGTGCGCGGCGGCGGGCGAGCGAGCAGCGCGGCTCGGGCGGCGAGCGGTGCTGGGGGGAGGGCGTGTCGGATAGCTGCGCGGCGGTGGAGATTAGAAGAAAGAATAGAGAAGAAGAATGGCCCGCCGTTTTTAAAAAGCTTATTTTCTGTGGCTGTGTCAGTGGCCGCCGAAAATAACAGCTTATTTTCGGCGGCCAAGCCCTGGTCGCCGAAAATAAACTAGGCCACCGAAAATGATGTACAATGTTGTTGTGGATCTGCCAACTGCTGCCATGATCCAGTTGCAGCTAGCTAGCTACTACGTACGCTGGCCAATGTAGTGTGTACGTGTCATGTGTGTCACTCTCTCCACTCGATGACTCCTTGCTCAAGCTCAACTAGCAGACCAGCAGCCTCGGATCTGATACTATATATATAGGATGGTCGCGTATATACGTTCGTACGTTCGGTGGGTGGTGCAGGCCAGCCGCATATACATCGGGCAGCATGTTCTAGCAGTGTGGCCGATCCGATGCATGTTGGATCAAGATATGTGTTGTCGTTTGGAAGAGAGAGAGATGTATGTGTCGTTCTGAGAGGGCCGATGGCCCGGCCGGGATATGGAAGAAGCGATGCATGCATGCAAACCATAAATGAAGCTACCTAGCTAGCTCTAGATCGGAACCAAACTTTTCTTCACCTGCGTACTTAGCTCTTGCTAGGGTTTATGGATCGGAATGGACAAAGGAAGCTTTTTTGTGTTGGTGAATGGCTGGCTGTTGGCGACTGTATGAGCTAGCTATAGTCGTTCATATATGCATGCATGCCACGCAAAAGCATACGATCATGACCAAACGCTTGCAGTTCAATCCTAATTATATGAATACCAGCCACGCAGCTAGCCAGCCTTGCTTTTGGTGGTCTTGAGATGTGCTAGTGTGTGTATTGGTGTAATGTTGGTAAAAGATCGAGTAAAATAAAAGTTGTCTCTACATAAGACCAGTGGTTAACACATTCTTTTTATGGTGTATTAATTACTATCTTGAAACTGTTAAAGGTCGTAGTTTCGTTACTGCCGTAATGAAATTTGTTATTACAGTGGTGGGGAAAAACGCTAACACATTCTAGCCGATGGAAATAGTAGCCACCAAAAATAAGCCACACTTATTTTCGGCGACATCATTTGGCCGCCGAAAATTAACAATTTTAGAGAAAAAAATTTGAAAAATGCAAAAAATAGCAATTTCATCAACAATATAATCACAATAAAATGACAGAAACATTAAATCTAGAATTACGCACATTTAACACATAGTATCACACTTCTTCACAACCACATTGTAGTTTACCAAAATCAAGTTTACAGTTCACAAATGGTTCACCACATCACAGTTCACAAATACAACATCACAATTCATAAATAGTCCATTACAACATAAAACAAACTCACAATTCGGCAAAAAAACTCAAACCATCACATATCGGGGTCGTTGGAGTTGTGACCACTACCTCCATAAGCGAAAAACTCGTTGACAAAGTCGTGTAACGGGTTTGGATTCTAGAGAAAAAAGAAGACATTAATAATGACAGTTTTTACTTGTCCACTACTCAAACAAATTGTTTGTCAAACTAACCTCTCCTATAGTAGCTCCCTCCCCTGCATAAGCTTCTCCTGGTGCTGGTATCACCGGTGCACGGCGGCGGGCGGGTGTGCGGGCAGCGCGGCGGGCAGGCGCGCAGCGCGGCAGCGGCTCGGCCGGCGGTTGTCACACCCAGGTTTTAGGGGCACCAAGACCCGGGCGCGAACATAATCACCAGGTGTGCTGGGACCAAGTCTCACACATATGATGAATCATGGCACAGGATCGAATGTCACAACTTTACTATATAATAGGAGTTCTATACAAAATAAATAAATATTTACATTATAAGGAGACAACGGTCGAGCAACCCAAAGTTGACTGGGAGACGACGATCTAGACCTCTCACGAACTAGCCACAACATCCTCCATGCGCCTCATCCAGTGGTACCTGTTCTTGACCTGTGGGGGGGGGTGTGAGACAGCAAGAGTGAGCTCACATACGTTCATCGCTCAACAAGTTGTGGGGAATAATGTGCATGAACTCGCCAAAGGTGGGAGCTCATGTGAAGTGTAAGGCTTACCAAAGAGGATGGTTAGAGCTGAGCATTGCTTTTAAAGTTGGTCAAAATTTTATTAGCAGTTACTAAGTATAAGTAAATACCAACCCAATTAAGCAGTAGAATAAAAGTAACAACATCACCTGCGATGCAATGCATATGGCAAATTGAATTTAGTTCCATAAATTAATCATGTGAGTGTCCGAGCTGCTCATGACCGTGAGCACGGCTAGTATACCAGTTTTACACGCTGCAGAGGTTGCGCATCTGTACCCACAAGTCATGTTACCCATCTGCCAAGAGACGGCCAATCCCATACACCTCTACCGAGGAGGTGAGGCAGGGTAACACTACGAGGCCTTTACAAAGTTCCACTAGCTTCAGAAAACTCGCTACAGTTTATAGGAAGCTCCAGTGCAGGAGTTCCTCGACTGTCCGCCATCGCAGCAAAATCAACCAAGGACCTCCCTACACTAACCACTCCCCTACTGCCCTTGCCCGTTTCGGGTAAGGTAATCATCCACTAGCTTTCCTAGTTAATCAGCCAAGGGCGTCCATAAACCCTTGTGGTAGCACTGTTTTACCGGGTGGTTCTCCATGTTCCAATTAACATAATGATCTTAACATGAACAATAAATAACAACTGATAACAAAAGTATAATCATGAATAGTGTAATCTTCATACCCAAAACCACATAAAGCAATAGCAGGTACTACCCAGAAAGTTTAGTGGAGTCAAGGTATAAAAATAATCAAACTAGGGTAACCTGTTGGGTCCCATCAAAATTAACCTATGCAGATCATTATGATTAATCAGAACATGACTAGGTAAAAAAGAAGTGATCAAGGGCACAACTTGCCTGGGACTTGAGATTCCAGGTACCAACTTGCTTTTCAGATGACTCGTGACCTCGCGCTAGTCGTAGCAATACAAACAAACAGTGTATAGGCAAAATTAACATCACACCAAACATATATGTAAAATACATATTAATAATATACCTATTTATATAAGACCACAGGAACATGAATTATTAATTTTGGAGTTATAGATTTTAAGTTGTGGATTTCCAAAGATTTTATGTGTTTTGTACAAGATTAATTAGGGTATAAATTTTAATGTGGATTTCATGTAAAAATAGTGTCACTAATTGATAAACAATATTATTACAAAATTATAGGAGCTAGAATGGACTAATTTGGACTTAATATGAATTTTCTATGAATTATACAAATTTTACAATTATTTTTATACTCAAAATCAATTTCTAACTCTCTTTTTCCTGTTTTCTTTAATTCCTGGACTAGGCGCACTAATACAGAGAAGGTCGGGGTTTATTCTGTAAAATCTACCGACACAGCCCTGACCCGAGGTGGATGGCAGGTTGAATTGTAAATACCTTAGGGGTTCTTTCACAAAATCCGCGAGGCCGAAGGGTTGCGGCACTATCTGAGTCGTCCGATCCACGGCTGATGGCGCAGATTAGATCAGACTCCCACTGAACCGGTATGGGCTCGGAATCCTTGGATCGCGACTGAACGGCCCGGATTTTATGATGCCCGATCTGTTCCGAGTCGCGCGATCACGAATCAACGATCCCGATTCACATGCCGAAGGGGTATGCTTGATTGAATCGTGGCCGCCCATCAGTGAGTCGACGGTTCTGATTTATCAGGTTGAAGCGATACCTGCGATCTAATCGCAACCGTGCACTCAGAGATCGAGGGCTCCCGCGGGTTCTCCTACCTCCCGTGCACAGGCAGTGGTGTGGGCTGGCAACGGCGGCACCATGGCCGCAGCCACCCAGACCCGAGTAGGGGACCGCCAACTATGCTTCTTGTTGAGCTACGCGCGGGGAAGACGAAGGCGGGCACAATAGTATGCTTCTTACCTAGGTTTGGCGTGCCAGGGTACGCAGTCGTCGGAGGGAAGCGGCCAGGCGGTGGATTTTCAAGTCTGACGAGGAATCGCCCCAGCATTGACACCGTATTTCTCGAATTGATGGTCGTCGTGTCTTCCATGCGCTCTAGCGAGGCTACCCGACCACAATTGAAGCCCTGGCGCTAGCGTGGATGGGAAATCAGCCCACGGCGGTAGTCCCTTTTCTCTCCCCTCCGCCTACGATTCAATTGGTGACTGGGTACTCGACGAGATGGATAAGGGAGCTGGAGCGGCCAGGTTATATAGAAGCGGGGCGAGTCTGAGCTCAAGAATCACGAGGATCCACAACAACTCCCACCAGCGCAGGTCACGGAGCGGTAGCTCCGCGCGGAAACCGTTAGAGGATAGGGACGAATCTGACTCCTGGGTCCCACATGGCAGTGGTTCTGGTCTGGTGCCTGGACGCGGCTGGGACGCTGGTGACCGGGGCCCACCGGTCAGTTAAAAGGTGACGGCACCCTCGCGCGCACGTCACGAGCTCTGTTCCTGCCAGTGGGTCCCACACTGCCAGTGTTACACGCGCAACATGGGCTGGCAGAGGGATGAGAGGGAGTGGGCCGGCCAAGGGAGAAAACGGCCCATGCACATGTTTTCTTTATCTTTTTCTTTTCCATTTTTCACTTTCTATCCACCTATTTTGTTTTCTGTTTTAAATTTTAAATTTGTGAATCTCCAAATTCAAATTTTCATTCAAGCATGCTCATACAAAACAAAAATTCAGCATGAACTACATTTATATTTATTTATTTGTTATTTAACTATTTTAATTCCCTTAATTGAGTGTGCACAAAGAAAAGGAAATAATACCCAAAACACTTTTATATAAATACATGTATTTATTGTTATTATTATTTTCCTTATCCTCTATTTATGGGAGCAATAAATGGTTTCATAAACACTTTCTACTTTATATTTTTATTTAGAATTGGAGGTCAAGTTTATGTTGTCCATAAAATACATCACCACAAATTCATCATTTAGAGATCAACCCTTTTCTTTATCAATTTATTAGTTACTTAACTAATTTAATATTATTGAATGTGAGGAGGGAGGATCCTAATAGATTAAAGGTCTTCAAAAAAATTCTCACCACACTATTATATATATTTTATCTCTCTATTTTATTATTTCATGATATATTATTATTTTTTCTACCAAATTTTGGGCTTTACAGCGGGCGATGCTATGGGGGCGGGCGGTGTAACACCTCAGGTGTTACTTGCACTAAAACTTGAGCATGACATCATATGCATTGACATTTCATTGTGTTGATACACGTAGAAGGCATCCACTAGGTAAAAATTTCAAAACAAGTTGTGATATGGTGACTTGAAGTCTGCTTAACCCCAGGGTAGGGTACTTAACCCTAGGATTAGGGCATGTGGGTGACAGTAAGCCAAATGGAGTGAACTCTCAAAAATTATTAGAAGTACTCAAAAGAGATCAAGAGTAATGAATTTGAGTGGCACAAAAAACCCTAGAGTGCTCAAAACCCTAGAAGAGACCCTAGAAAACCCTAATTGGTACCCTAGGGGTGAATTCAAATTCTATGCATTTTTGGATCAAAGTGCAAATATCAAAGTGATAGAATATCAAAAACCAAGTAACTTTCACATTGGAGGATTTTCAAGTAGTACGAAGAGATTTGGACTTATTTGCAAAAAGTCCCATGAACACCATATGGCTAAGTCTGAAATTCAGTGAGATGGAGCCAACTCTAGAGCTATGTATTTCAAAATTCATGGGGATTTTGCCCTGGGCCAATACATTAAACTTGTAGAGCTATGATAGGAGTACAATTTTGATTAAGTGAGTAAGCACTAATGCTGTATGAAAATGGGAGAAAATTGGGTCTAAAGTTGGACTGTCAATCATAAGAAAATTCTGAACCTAGCTTAATAGTGGCACTGGTCTGACTTTGGAAATAAATTAAGGACGATTCAGTGGGTTTAAGTCCAAGGTCACTGTGATGAAGTTGGAGGTTGTATATAGGAGCATAACTTTGCTAAAGTGAGGTTGGGTTGTTACTATATGAAAACATAAGTAATAATGCCTTGAGGTAGCAATGTCAGTCGGTCTGATGGGAAAAGAAATGCGATTACTGCATCTAATCATACTGAAGCTAGGGTTCAGTGTTATTGAGCCAACTTGGGCGTCATCGTGTGCTTAATCCATGGGGATTTTCGGTATGATCGTTATACCAAAGTGAAAGAACGTTGATTAATGCACCACTTTGATGCGGACCGATTTGCAACTACATGAATTAGGGCGCAATGTCTATCCGAATTCGAGCTAGCAGGCAAGATATCAACCTTGGTTTAGTGTACCTCACCGGGGATAAGAACGCCACCATTGCTGTATTCACTGCTCGGACTTCTGGCCGTTGGTAAAAATCTTCCGGGACGTGGCGCATGTAACCATGAGGTGGCGTCGTTCGACCAAAGCATTTCACCAGGGCACTCGTCGTGGCCTTACCCACGCACGAGCTCGCCAGCGCACATGGAGATCTTTTGAATCCCATCCGATTCCAGCCATCTCCCTATAAATTGAGCCCGAGCGCTACTTCTTCACTACCTTACGCACCTGAGTGCTTGCGTGACCCGCTCAATTTCGTGAAGAAACCTAGTTAAGTCGTCGGCTTCCCCTCGCCGTTCTCGGCTCCGCCATGAAAGACCCCTCCGTGGCCAGGTCAAATTGAGCAAGCATTCCTTAAATTATGTCTCGTTCGAGCTTCCTCCGATGCTAGGGGTACTCCTCGATCCATTTAATTTAACAGTGCTGCCTTTATCTCACCAGAACATCCCTTCGACGCCAGAATACTCCGTGATCCGCCACCCCAACGCGGACCACCCTCTCTGTTCTTCGTCCCACCCATCCCACTGTCGTTCCAAGCTCCTGGTAAGTCTTAGTGCTTGTCATGCCTACCAATTGGGTTCTACCGCGCCGTGGCTTCGGGACCAAGCCCGGCGAACCTCGGAGTCCACCATGAATCGAGTAACGTAGACCGTAGGCCATAATAATTCGATTGGTGGTGGGATGAGGGTTGGTTATGCCTATGGAGGTCACCGGGATGCTCGTCGCCTCGAAAGGGGTTGCCGATGGCGAGCTCCGATAGCGATAGTCAGGTGTTCGACGCGGCATCGTCGGGGGTCTTGCGGACATAAATAGTACCAAGAAGAAGGGCTTAGATGTGAGTATAAGTGACTCATGTGAATAGTATTAGTAAGCGCTTCGCAATTGTTTGAACGATCAGGGGCCATTATGCAAATCTACCCGTGTGGTCGCAGGCGCGCCCGAATTCAGTGTAGACCTGGGCCGGCTGGGCTGGTTTCGGCCCAACACTGTTGATAGCTTTTTCCTTTTCTTTTTCTAATTAAGTTTGGAAATCCATAGGAAATTCTAGAAAATTGATAAAAATATGGGACCAATTTTAATAAACTCCTAAATTCCCCTAGTATTTAATAAAAATAGTTCCAAGATTTTTAGTCCCAACCATGAATTGTTTAGTATTTAAAGATGCCTAAACCTAGTCTTTTAAATGATTAAAGCCCTTGGGTAAAGTTTGGCATGTTTTGGACATTGTTTGATCCCAAACCCAAAACCATAGCTTCCTAAGGTAGAATTTGCTTAACCCTATTAGGGTACTAACTCCGGAAACCCTAGTGACTCAGGTGTACCGTGAAGGAAAGTTATATTCAAGACACAAATTAATGTGTTTCTATTGCATATTCATAGCATCCCATGAGAATTTATGTATATGTATTGTTATGTATATAAAACGGAGAAGTAGTGATTGTCGAAGAAGAAACTACCCCACAAGCTGAAATTCCACCTGTCGAGAACAGTTTCTACTTTGACATTTGTGGAACAGATCCCGAGTCTCCTCCAACACAAGGCAAGCCCGGTGCATTTACCCCTTTCCTTGTGATTTTAAACTCTTTATCACTTGAAATAATGCATTAGGTGATAGGAGTTGAGTGATAAACTATTGTTGCATTTCCTTCCTTGGAACTATTCACCATTCCTTGATACCTGTTTTACTTAAAAGTTTTCTGATGCTTAGTCTTGCCTTAGAAAACAAATTGGTTTGTTTTTTAAACAAAGATGATGCTTCATATGGGATGGGGAGTTTTCAAAGAAAAAGATTTGATGGTGGATCCATCATGGCCACAATGGGTTCAACATCGGAAAAGATGTACCTCTGTCAGGTACCAAACTTTGGGATTGTAAATGATAAAGATGAGACCGGGCAAGTGACTTGCACGAGAAGGAAGTCTCGGTGTAGTGTCTCCGTCTGAGTCGATTAAGGACCGTATTGATGTAGGCTTGATGATCGAGGACCTTTTAACTGGCCACATGCCTCGTCATGGGTAAGCTTTGCCTCGGGCAGACCAATACTAGAAAGGCCAACATGCAATGGGAGTGGAGAGATGGCGAGAGTAGCGTGTACCCTCCGTGGCAAGAGGCTGGACGGTGGTGTATCTGTGCTCTCGGTTGGCGTGAGCCCGGTCTGGTCTTGAGAAACATGGCGGTGAGTTGACATATGCAAGGGTTAAGTGCTACATATGTCGTGTGGTTGGAGATCCCTAGCTGGGTATTAATCGATTTAGATCGGTGTTACTTCTCGGACATGAAGACTTGGTCACTGACTTACACGTAGCAATCCAGTAAAGTAAAAGGGGTGATAAAATATGGCTAGCATGGGCCAAGTTTTTGAACTAGGGTAGAAAGAACTCTAGATGCAGGTAATGACGTAACTTGATAATAAAGATGGATTTTTAAGGATCCACTGTTAGTATGCATTTCTGCAAACAGAGTCTTTGATTCTTGATTAGCCTTACCTTGACTCCCTCAAACCAGCATATCCTTGAGAGTCTTTTCCTTTGTTGGGTAAGACTTGCAAAAGTACACTCCGTACTCAGGGTTTTCGAACCCATGTTGTTGTAGGTGAGGAAACAGCGGAGTTTTGCCGTTTCTGTTGAAAGGTGGTACCAAAAGAGGAGCCAAAGCAGCGATCATGCGTGCGGGAGGATGTTTACCTCCTGGTTTGAAACCAATAAACTTTTGTGCGGAAGGGTGTTTTGCCTCCCAGGTTTGTAATAATACTTTATGCACTCTTAACACTCGGTATTGTAATAATACTCTCTCTCTACATTTTATGAATGTAAATTAAGTATTGTAATCTGCTTCCGCTTATTCTTTCCTCCGGTATGATGTAATATCTACATGATGGGTGAAGCGCTCTTGGGCGGTATGATGTTGATACAGAGGACCGAACTTGTCAAGTGATTATGTGCATCTATATGGTTGCCTGAGGTCCTTAGGACAAGGACATCTGTAGGTGGGCCTAATACCTTGGGAGGTTCCGTCACAGCTAGTATCGGAGCGACACCCATCTCTTCAGATATTACGTAGTACTTCAAAAGAATTTTCAAACACTTGCCTAGAATTATTCTTTCATTCTTACCTTATCACATTCTAGTAGTCCCTTATCTTGTAATGTCGGGTAACAGAGTGCACAATATATTGGAAGTGGGGAATCAACGAAGGTTGATTCCATAATTATTAGGTTATGCATGCATCATGTTTCAAATTATACTAATAAATCTTCCCCTCTTATATAGATATGGCGTGCACTAAGACTACCCAGCGCAAATCGACTGGATCTCAAGGGGTGCCACGACATCGGCTAGCCTCCAGACACGAAGGAAGTAGTAGTGGCAGTAATGACCCAATTGGAGACCTGGAAGCCAGGGTGGAGCAACTCCGGTCAGAACTACGCCACAGGAATAGGGCGTGTGAGCGGGATAGCCACCGTATTGTGGAGCTGTCAGCCGAAGTGAGTCGCCTGCAGTACAAAATTTCAGAACGCGATACGGCCATTGATTGGGCCGTTAAGTCGCGCTCTTTCGCTTGGGACTGCAAAGCAAAAGCTATAGCTCATGTGGCAGAACTGAGCGCATCCCTCGAAAACCTACAAGCGTACTGTAATACCTTACATGAACAAGTGCATGTAGTGTATGATTGGCTGCACCCGGACGTTCCACCAGACGTCGCTGCGATGGGAACCGGATCATCGAGATCAACTAATGAAGGACTTGATAGGGAGCTGGACCTTTTTAGGACCCCTCCTTCCATGAACCTTGCTGACGAACGGTCTCCTACAGCAGGCAATGGAGCAACGAAGGATGAAGAAGACTAGAATAGTATAGTCTAAGTATTGTACTTATGTAAAATAAGTAAGAAAAGTTGAGTTGTATAAAGGAGTCTGTGTAATTATTACATTTTGGCAATGTAATATGATGGTGTATGTTGGCATGTTATATTTTTCAAATGTTTCTTTGCCTTAGATGCCATCTCGGACTCGTGCACATGATAGTGTGGGGACATCCCGCGGTGGGGAAGATACTCCTAACCCACCATCGGTACCACCAACATTGGCCGAGGATATCGCTGCCATGGTCAATGGCACCACTGATAATATGCGCTTCTTGCGTGAAATGGCGGGCAACCAATTTCAACAGCACGGAGGTAGAGTTCCCCCTCAAGGACCGCGTGATACTACTTATTTGGAATTCTCTAAGACTCGACCGCCGCTCTTCATCAAAGCAGAGGAACCTTTAGAAGCCGATGAATGAGTGAGAGTAATGTAACAGAAGTTTGGGTTAATTCGATGCACGAAGACGCAAAAGCCCCTATTCGTAGCTCAGCAGCTAAGAGGGCCTGGTGGGCAAATTTTTCAGCAATTTAGCATGTTGGACATCAGATTACCTGGGAGGAGTTCAAGCTAGCATTCCAAGAGCGTTATGTTCCTGAGGGAGTGCTTCAGATGAAACTAGAAGAGTTTATCCGGTTGAAGCAAGGAGGAGATATGGTGATGTAGTATCAAAACAAATTCAACCACCTCTCTCAGTATGCCATTGACTAGGTGGATACTGACTTGAAGAAAAAGAATTGTTTTATAAGGGGGTTCAATGACAGGCTTCAGCGGAAAATGGCAACATGTCTGGACCTTACCTATAGCAGAGCTATCAGTACAGCACTGGCAGTGGAAGCCAAGAATGTGGGACATGGAAAATCAAAGGGGTATGGAGGTGAAAGGTCAAATCAAGGGCCTGAAAAGAGAACCAGGTTGGTGATCCGACCTTTTAATCAAAATCGTTCTTCACCCCACCCACCTTCATATCCATTCAAGCAGCCCGTCTTTATTCATCCCACTACTGCCCCCGCTCCTAACAATCAGCCGAGTGCCCCTGGTTCTTCCAGTGGGTGCTTCAACTGTGGAAAGTCCGGACATTTCATCAAGGATTGCCCATATCCGAAGCAAAATAAATCCAACTTTCAACAGACTACTGGGAACTCAAATCAAGGAAAGGGGAACATGGCCTACACTTCAACGGGCAAGAATTTCAAGAAAACTGGACGGTCTATTATAACCAGGTGGCTACAACATCGGAGGGCGAACCGGTGATGATGGGTACGTTCCTTGTTGCCAATCACCCAACAGTTATCCTCTTCGATTCTAGCGCATCACATACCTTTATAAGCAAGAATTTTGTGGAGAAATATTGCATACTTTGCACTGAATCAAGGGAGGGATTTGTTATCCACTCACCTGGGGGACAGATATTTACTAAGGAAGTAGACTTCCAAATACCATTAACATTGTTCGGACAGGAATTCCCTACAAACATGATTGTTATAAAGGGGCAAGATATAGATGTAATTCTGGGCATGAACTGGTTAGCCCAGCATAAGGCCATCATCAATACAGACATAAGGACCATTAAATTAAGCCATGGTCATGAAGAGATCCAGTTGTCCATCCCTGTAACTATCCCAAACCAAAGCCTCTGGACGAGTGTATGAGGCTATCGTACAAGAAATCCAGGATATTCCGGTGGTATGTGAATTTCCGAATGTCTTTCTTGAAGACTTGCCTGGGTTGCCTCCTGAAAGGGATGTGGAATTTGTGATTGAACTAAAGCCCAGTACGGCTGCTATTTCTAGAAGGTCGTACCGAATGATACCTAATGAATTGGCAGAACTCAAGACTCAACTACAATTGCTTGAGAAAGGGTTCATTAGTCCTAGTTCATCACCATGGGGATGTCCAGCAATTTTCGTTAAGAAGAAGGATCAAACACTGTGAATGTGCGTGGACTATAGACCCCTCAATGAGGTTACCATCAAGAATAAGTACCCTCTTCCTCGGATCGATATCTTATTCGATCAACTTACTAGAGCCTGGGTATTCTCCAAGATTGATCTTAGGTCAGGTTATCATCAGATATGTATTCGACCCGAGGATATACCCAAGACCGCATTCACCACGCGTTATGGGTTATTTGAGTATTTGGTCATGTCTTTCGGATTGATGTAACGCCCTGAATTTGGGGGTAGATTTTTTTCTTCTTTTCACTCACCAAATTCAGGTGTTACTCTCTTTTCTCTTCCTGTTTCGCTCCTTCTTCCCAATTTCAAACCAGTATAGTGACGGGTGTCTGTGTCATGTATAAACAAAACCTAAGTGTCATGGGTGTTGCATCATGTCGAAGCACATTTCTTTGTCTGATGTCGCGTGTTCGTCTCGCCCCGTTTCGGACTTTTGGTTCATGATCGGATTCCGTTTAGTGGTTGTGTGTGTCGTGGGTTTTGATCCGTGATGTGTCACAGCCTGGCCCAACCCGGCCTGATCCGGCCCGCGCGCCCCTGGCGCCCCCTGCCCTCCCCATGTGCGCACCCCCTCCCTCCCCCTGATACATTTGTCTCATTTGATTTCTCCCGCGCAGTAACCTCCCTCTCCCTCTTCCACCTCTCTCTCTCTCCCCGTGGTGCCCTAGGGTTTGGAGTCGAGATCGCCGGAATTTGGATCCCCGGAGGTGAGTTTTCCCCTCCCCTACCCTTCTCTCTCTCCTCCCCCTCCCCTTCCTCTCCCCCCCCCCCCCGTGCGGCCTCCCTGCCCGCGCGCCCCGCGCCGCCTCGGCCCCCGCACCCGTGCCGTCCCGCGTCCGCGGTCGCGCCGTCCTCTCGGCCCCGCGCCGCCCCGGCGAGCCAAGCCCCCGGCGAGCCCTCCCCGCCCCTGGCGAGCTCGGCCGCTCGCGCCCCCGGCGAGCCCTCCCCGTGCCGTGCCCTCCCCGACCCCAGTGAGCCCCTCCCCGCGTCGCGCCCTCCCCGGCCCCGGCGAGCCCCGCCCCCGGTGAGCCCGCACGCCCCGCGCGCCGGTGTCCGTGCCTCGGTCCCCACGCCGCGCCCTCGGCCGTGCCCTCGGCTGCGCCCTCGCACGCCCCTGCCTGAGCCCGTGCCCCGGCCTTGCGCCCCGCGAGCCTGCACGGTTCGCGTGCTCTCGTGCGTGCGACCGTTGTCGCGCTGCGTTTAACCCTCGTTGTAATCTATTTTAATTTTGGTTTAGTCGATGTGCTGTGTCGCGCGCTTCGTCGCGCGACGGTTCATTCTAAATTTGTCTTTATTAATATGCTGCGTCGCGCGCTTCGTCGCGCGACGATTCTTTTAATTTATATTTATTAAAGTGTGGCTTTGCGCGCTTCGTCGCGTGACGATTCGTTTAAATGAAGTTCAGTTGACGTAAGCTGTCATGCGTTTCGTCGCGCAACGCTTAACGTTTGTCTTTAATTAATGCAAGAACCTCGTTGCGTGGTCTATCGCGCGACGAGTCGTTTACTTCTTAATTCAATCTAAATGTTGTGTCGTACGTCTCGTCGTGCAACCACTTCCTTTCATTCATCTTTATCTAATTATAATGATTAAATGTGGAACATGACTTTACTTTATGTTTAACGCAGTGTCCAAATTAATGCCCTTCTGATAAACGAGTGGTTTAATTTATAATTATGTAACGTGATCGCTTCTCGACCGTAGACGCGACTGTCTTCTCCTCTTTCTCTCCTAACCATAATTGCGAGCCCCGCATGGAACATTTGTTTATTTACTGCATTCTATTGTATGGTGTACTGTTCTTTTGTATTAAATGTGTGGATGTATGTATGTTTGCGCTCGTATAGAGAACGATCTGGTTGAAGAGCCCGAGGAACTCACAGGAGAAGCCCCTGAGCAACAGCTGGTTGAAGGAGGCAAGTGTCCCTTGACCTATCTTTGTCCTATACATTCTATAATTCACTCCCCGCATTTACACAGTTATACCTAAGGATTGACTAGCTTTTGTTATCCATGTCCTTGTTTACCTATTTGGGTTGGATTATTATTGTTTAGCTTTATGCTATTGCTCAACTCTAATCAATGAACATGATGAGATTTATCAATGATACGTTGTTTCCCTTCTTTATTATGATGTTATACTTGTGTCATTCAAGGGGGCTCGAGCGGTTTCTCGAGTGCCTCTCCGTAAGGACCTGTTTGTCGGATGACCGCCCAGGAAAACAGTGCAACCATGAGGGTGGAATGGGATGCCCTTAGCTGAATAATTAGAGGAACCAGGGTGTAGTTCGCTTAGCCGTCGTGGCGTTAATGGGGCTCGGTGTATGCAGCTCGCTCTGCCAAGTTTGGGTTTGCCCCCTTGGGGAGGAGTGCGGTGCATTTAGGAAACCTAACGGGCGGCTACAGCCTCGGGGAATCTTTGTAAAGGCTACGTAGTGATACCCTGCTGGGTCACCTTGGTAGTGATCAATGGAGAGTCATGATCTCTGGGCAAAAAGGGAATCACGGCTTGTGGGTAAAGTGCACAACCTCTGCAGAGTGTATGAAAACTGATATATCAGCCGTGCTCGCGGTTATGAGCGGCCAAGGGAGCTCCAGTGATTAGTGGTACTTGATCAGAGATGTTCGGATTACAGGTGGCAATGAGATTGATGGTTTTTGGTATTGACTCTAGTAATGGTAAGTGGTACTCTTTCCGTTTGGAAAGGAGTACGTTTGGGTTAATAACGTGGGTTAATTCTAAAACTTGGCTTTCTCTACTAGTAATAATAACCTGACCAACTAAAAGCAACTGCTTGACTTACCCCCACATAAAGCTAGTCCACTACAGCCAGACAGGATACTTGCTGAGTATGTTGATGTGTACTCACCCTTGCTCTACACACCAAACCCCCCCATCCCCAGGTTGTCAGCATTGCAACCACTGCTCAGGAGAAGATGAAGCCGTGGAAGGAGACCACCAGGAGTTCCAAGATTACGATGAGTTCTAGGTGTGGGTTAGCGGCAACCCCCAGTCGGCTGCGTGTGAAGGCCGCGTGTATCTATGTTTCTTTTCCGCACTTTGATTATTGTAAAGACTATGTGGATGTCTCAGACATATGATGTAATCGACTATTATTCCCCTTTTATATTATGTTTTGAGCACTGTGTGATGATGTCCAGTTATGTAACTGCTGTGTACGTGAATTGCTGATCCTGGCACGTACATGGTTCGCATTCGGTTTGCCTTCTAAAAACCGGGTGTGACATAGGTGGTATCAAAGTCGTGCTGACTGTAGGACCGCTAACCTAGAGTAGAATGGTCGTTCTAAGGATTATAGACCCCTATTCTTGCCTTGACTTTGGTATCCCTTCAAAAGTTGGTCATATCGACCAAACCTATGTTCTACTATATATTATACCTTGCTAAAAATCTTTTGTTTATTCTAATTCCTCATTTTATTTATGATTTACTTGCTGGTCATATTAGTTATGTTCTCACTTTTATGCTTGCGGTGTCTTTTTTAGATGGCTCGTCTTAGACACACTGCATGGAAGTCTGTCATCCCCTTCTTACCCTCCCGTCTCGCGGAGCGTCCGCTTCACTGTCTAGTGACCGGTCAGTCTAGCCACTTGGAGAGGTTGCACCACCGCCTGCATGAAGAGCTGGAGCGTCGACGACAGGAGCAGGAGCAGCAGGGCTCCTCTTTCTCGCTCCAGCAGGAGATAGAGTCTGTGAGGAGCTGCTCCCCTGTGCTCCCGCTGGAGGCGCCCCCTGCACCACCACTGAGCGCCCCAGCCCCTGGAGTAGCTGCTGGAGGAGACCCAGACGACGGAGGTGGCGACAGCAGCTCGAGCCATGACACCGACCTTTCCGCCGACCAGGAGTTGGAAGGATGGGTTGCTCGACCCATCACTCGCGACGCTGCTCGCGGGTGTCACTTCCACGATGCGCTCGACACCCTACTACGTCGGGCACTTGATCGACGTACTTGGTCCATCGAGTATCGCTGTGTGGTCTTCTAGCACAAACGTGGGGTCTACCCGGACCGCTGGGAGGCGACCTTCTTGGTGCGCCGTCCGGAGAACAGTCTCTGGGGTGCTGAGGTCTGCTCAGAGCACTATTCCATCTCTGAGCGGGACTCAGCAAAGGCGGCCATGAAAGATGTCGCACGGCGTGCGCTTTCGCACTACTGCTCAGTGCTCGGCGGGGTAGCCGACAGTCTCAACCTGAAGTATTACCCCCGCCGTCCATCTGGCAGCACAGGAGGCGTGATTGTCTCACCTATTGGTGAGGACAATCCTAGGTTGAGCAGCACAGTCAACCTAGCCGCCGTGCTAAACACGGAGCTGGACCATGCGCTAGACGAGCTGAGTAGGGCTCGTGCTGAGATCGCCCAGCTGCGGGCTGAGCGCGCGGAGCGTCGTCACTTGGATGATGGCTGCCTCGCTCCTGTCGGGACTCAGCACCCGTACCGCTCACCTCGGCATGGACACCAGTCTTATGGCAACCCCGACTGCAAGACCAAGATAAATTTAGAACCATAGAACGTCAGCATTGGATCTTGTAATTAATACAAAAATATATATACATAGAAGTTATAGTCTTAGCGTTAGTCTTGCTTTTAGTTAGTCTTAGTTAGACAGGGTGGTTTGCTTATCCTGTGCATTTATGTTTGTCATGATGAACTATGTTGGATTTGGATCTTTGTAATGACTGTCACCAGAGTGTGGGTATCCCCTGCATTTTGGTTTACCTGTTATACGTTAATTAAGTTAGTTATCTAGCTGGGAAGCCTTTCATTCCACTTTCCTCTTTATCTGAGAAGTTGTGTTGGTCTGTGTTGGAGATCTGTGAAGATGTTCCTCTGTTCTGTGTTGTGCAGAATTCTATACTCTTTTCTTATGCTGCAAGATTCGCAAGATCAGTTCTGATGTGTGGTTGCATTCTGCAGATGTCAGAAAACAGGCGCAGAGGAGGAAGGCGTGCTCAGCAGGAGCGGCCAGCTCAGTAGGATGAGGCACCCCAGCAGCAGCAGCTGCCACCCCCGCCCCCGAAGTCTATCGAGCAGATGTTCATGATGCAGACTCAGGCAGTTCAAGCCATCAGTCAGACTCTGGCCGCCATTCAGCAGCAGCAACAACAACAACATCCACCACCTCAGCCTTAGATGCCTCAGATGCCCAGAGACAAGTGTGCTGAATTCATGAGAGGTCCTCCCCCAACGTTCGCTCACTCTTCTGACCCCATGGATGCTGAACACTGGCTGCGCACTGTGGAGCGAGAGTTGCATACCGCTCAGTGTGATGACAGGGAGAAAGTTCTGTATGGTCCCCGTCTGTTGAGAGGGGCAGCTCAGTCTTGGTGGGAGTCTTATCTCGCCACCCATGCCAACCCCGACACCATAACTTGGGAAGCGTTCAGAGGCAGCTTTTGTCAGTACCATGTTCCTGCAGGTCTAATGACAGTGAAGAAGGAGGAGTTCATGGCCCTCAAGCAAGGGTCATTGTCGATTAGTGAGTACCGGGACAGGTTTCTGCAACTGTCTCTCTATGCTCCTGAAGATGTCAACACCGACGCCAAGAGACAGTATCATTTCCTGAGAGGCTTGGTTGACCTTCTTCAGTATCAGCTAATGAATCATACCTTTCCGACATTTCAGCACCTGATTGACAGAGCAATCATGACAGAGAGGAAGCGCAAAGAGATGGAGGATCGCAAGCGCAAGATCAGTGGACCCCAGCCTGGAAGCAGCAATCGCCCTCGTTTCTTGGGCAATCAACCTCAGCAGTTCTGGTAGAACCAGCGTCCACCCCAGCAGCAGCAGTTTCAAAGGCAGTATCCTCAACACCAGCATCAGAATCGCCAGAACCATCAGTCAGGAGGAGGTCAGTTCCAGAGGCAGAATCAACAGGCACCTCATCTTCATGCCCCAGCGAACCAGCATAACAGTCAAGCAGCACCAGTTCAGGGTGGAAACAGAGCGTGTTTCCACTGTGGAGAGCAAGGCCATTGGGTGATGCAATGCCCGAAGAAGGCTACCCAGCAGCAGTCAGGCCCCAATGCCCTAGCAAAGCAGAATGTGTCTCAGCCTGGAGTAGGCAACCGCTCTCAGCCACGCTATAACCATGGGAGACTGAACCACTTGGAGGCTGAAGCAGTTCAGGAGACCCCTGGCATGATAGTAGGTATGTTTCCAGTTGACTCCCATATTGCAGAAGTGTTATTTGATACTGGAGCAACACATTCATTCATTACTGCATCATGGGTAGAAGCACATAATCTTCCAATCACTACCATGTCAACCCCCATTCAAATCGACTCAGCCGGTGGTAGAATTCGAGCCGATAGCATTTGCTTGAATGTAAGTGTGGAAATTGTCACACCCGGATTTCGGGGCACCAAGACCCGGGTGCGAACATAATCACCAGGTGTGCTGGGACCAAGTCTCACACATATGATGAATCATGGCACATGATCGAATGTCACATCTTTACTATATAATAGGAGTTCTGTACAAAATAAATAATTACATTATAAGGAGACAACGGTCCAGCAACCCAAAGTTGACTGGGAGACGACGGCCTAGACCTCTCACGAACTCGCCACAGCATCCTCCATGCGCCTTATCCCGCGGTACCTGTTCTTGACCTGTGGGGGGTGTGAGACAGCAAGAGTGAGCTCACATACGTTCATCGCTCAACAAGTTGTGGGGAATAATGTGTATGAACTCGCCAAAGGTGGGAGCTCACGTGAAGTGTAAGGCTTACCAAAGAGGATGGCTGAAGCTGAGCATTGCTTTTAAAGTTGGTCAAAATTTTATTAGCAGTTACTAAGTATAAGTAAATACCAACCCAATTAAGAAGTAGAAGTAACAACCTCACCTGCGATGCAATGCATATGACAAATTGAATTTAGTTCCATAATTTAATCATGTGAGTGTCCGAGCTGCTCATGACCGTGAGCACGGCTAGTATACCAGTTTTACACTCTGCAGAGGTTGCGCATCTTTACCCACAAGTAATGTTACCCATCTGCCAAGGGATCGCGACTTCCCATACACCTCTACCGAGCAGGCGAGGCAGGGTAACACTACGAGGCCTTTACAAAGTTCCACTAGCTTCAGAAAACCCGCTACAGTTTATAGGAAGCTCCAATGCAGGGATCCCTTGCAGGACCGCCATCGCAGCAAAATCCTCCCGAGGGCCTCCCTACACTGACCACTCCCCTACTGCCCTTGCCCCTTTCGGGTAAGGTAGTCTTCCACTAGCTTTCCTAATTAATCGGCAAAGGGCGTCCCATTAAACCCTTGTGGTAGCACTGTTTTCCCGGGTGGTTCTCCATGTTCCAATTAACATAATGATCTTATCATGAACAGTAAATAGCAACTGATAACAAAAGTATGAATAATATGTATCTCAATGCCCAAATCCACATATAGCACTAGCAAGTACTACCCAGAAAGTTTAGTGGTAAGCAAGGCATAAAGATAGACAAACTAGGGTAACCTATTAGGTCCCATCAAATTAACCTATGCAGATCATTATGATTAATTAGAACATGAGTGGGTAAAAGAAGTGATCAAGGGCACAACTTGCCTGGGACTTGAGATTCCAGGTACCAACTTGCTCTTCATGTGACTCGTGTCCTCACCGCTAAACGTAGCAATATAGACAAACATGTATAGGCAAAATTAACATCACACCAAACATAAGGATAAATTGCGCATTAATAATCTACGCGAAGCTATGAGATCGTAGAAACAAGAACCACTAAATTCGGGGCTACGGTTATTAAGTTATGAATTTCCGAAATTATTTGGTACTTAGAATAGACTGATCCTAATGAACAATTTCAAATCAAGTTTCATAGCTAAACAGTGTTATTAGTTGATAGACAATATTAATACAAAATTATTGCAACTGGAATGGGTTAAAAAGGAGTAAAAATGGAATTTCTATGAATTAAATAAGTTTCAAGATTTATTTTTATATAAAAATTCCATTTTTCCTTATTTAATCTCGAATTTCTTTTAGATTCTGGACTGCGCAAACATTAACAGAGAACCCGAGGTCTAACTCATAAATTGTCTTAAGACTCAGTTTGTATCCGAATCGGACGGCGGGTTAATTACGAAAAAGGGCAGGGGCTCTTTAGAAAAACGACCAGGGCCGAAGGGGTATAGGTTAACTAGAACCGCACGATCGCGATTCAAGGGGGCAAATTAGATCGAGATGTTTTTACGAATCGGTAAGCGACGTGGACCATATGATCAGATCTTAACGGATATCGCAGAATACACGAAAGGATACGATAGTGATATAATCCTAGCCGCACATTACGGAATCAACGGCCGATCGACCCCACGCCATACTTCATCGCCAAGTCGTTCGATCAGAATCCAACTGTCCGGATAAAAACCTACAACGGATATGCTATGCTCTAATCTGAGTCGTTCAACCCGATCCAACGGCCAACGGCCCTTCTTCATCAACCCGATCCCAGGAACGACAGCGCCGTCTTCTCCACGGTGGAGACCTCACCGGCGACACCCGATTCCATACACCGGTGCCAGAAACCCGAAATAATATAGCTACAACTGTTACGGGGGTTATGGCGAAGCTGGGCGAAGGTTCTTACCGGTTGTCGCGGCATGGAGAGCACCTAGCCATGAGCAGCGCGGCCCGCGGCGGAGGATAACTCCGACAAGCAATTCCCCATTCCCTGACTCTACCCATATACGACAAGGACCTGGACGCCCTCGGTAAGCACCAGCGAACGCCCCAGATCACGCACAGGGACCCGAAGAGCATTATCTGAGGATTTCCTAGCGTGGCGGCTGAGGAGGGAGCTGGACACGGAGGGCCGTGGGTTCGCGGTCCCCGGTAAAGAAATCCCGAGCTCGGGCGCCCCCGTAGATGCAATCGCAAGCTTCGGTGTGACCCCGCGAAGCTTCCCAACCAGATCACGGCCTCCAATTACAGATGTCGGCAAGGTTCTATGGTGGCGGCGGCTCCAAGTCCTCTGTGCTCTCGGTGCCGTGCTTATTTGCGAGGACCAGGGGGGTCGCAAGCATGGTTTATATCGCCACAAGGATTCGTGGTGGCCGACGGATTACGCGGAGTCCAACCACCCAGCAAACGCGCGAAGGTCGGTGATGGCGGAGTCCGATTTGCCGGGGATCTCGGCGAGCAGTTGGGGAAAGATGGAGCTGACGCCCTGGGCCCACGTGGTAGAGGCTGGCGTGAGGCAAGCGACGACTGCCGCACGGTCCCACCACCAGCGGTAGCGGGCGCGAGGTAAGGTTGAGTGAGTCCCTGGATTCCAACCACATCAGCGCCATCCAACAATCGCGACGAGCAGCGCGGGGAAGAAGACCAGTCTGCGTGAGGGGCCCACATGGCAGCGCTGAGAGGTGGAAGGGCTGGCGAGTGGAACTGGGCTGCGCGAGCTGGATCCGAAAATGGGCCGAAAGCAGGGAATAGAGGCCTACCCGACTGAAGACTGTTTTCCCTTTTTTCTTTTATTTATTATTCTTTTATTCCTTTCCAAATTCAAAAAACTTCAATTCTAAAAGAAATTCTTTTTGTGGCAAATTTGTCCTTGGTTAGATATTAAATTTGAACTTGCCAATATGATTTTATTTAATAAGTTTTATTTTATATTTTATAGTATTTCTCCCCTTCTATTCTATTTATTCAAAGTAGGTATTAAATCCTCAATTTGATTGTTGATTTATTTATGTCACCAAATGCACACACAAAAACAATATCCAACATGATGCATGATTTATTTGAGTGTATTTTGTTAATTATTTATTTGTTTAATTATGGTGTTCACATGAATTGAGAAATATAGATAACTCATATATGTATACGGAATACAATTTTCTCTGCTTAGACTTTGTTTACAAAGTGGGTGTTACAAATCCTACCCCCTTAAAAACAATCTCGTCCTCGAGATTAGTAAGAAAAGGGATGAGAAAGAATGGTTTGCAATTGAGATTTTAGGTTCAAAATTTAAGAGTCTTTTTTTGTCTTTAATACTGATTAGCATGTGATTAGAAAAGCATTAGCATCTTTTATTTCTGGCCATCTAGTAGACAAGATTTGGTTAGAGCAAGGATAGGTTGAGGCAATAAAGGCAGGGCAAGAAAAGACTTCATCTTGGATGGTGGATCTTGATTCATCTGAAGTTCTGATTCTATTCATATCCTTCCTTGTCGATGTTGATCTTCTCTTCTCCGATCTTGATGTCTTCAACCAGGTTAGGGGTAAGAGGTTAAGATAGATTTGTAGGCAGTGACTTGGTAGGTAGTGTAGCTGGTTTAGTAGGTAGTTATAAGTTGAATGAGATTAGTTAGAATGTAGTTTGATTGTTTGCTTCTAGATTGGGTGGATAAGTTATGTAACCTGTTATATAGGTCAAAGTTGTTGTGTATGGCTGAGTTGATCTAAGTCACCAATTTAGGCCGATGTGAATTAGGAGTATGGCCTTATCCTTTGTACCAACATTAAGTAACTTACACTAGGTTACATCATAATAGATTATATAAAATCTAGATTAGGTTAGTTTAGGTTAGATTGTTATGACTAGATAGACTTGATAAGATTTCATTAATTAGATCATGGTTTTAGGATGAGATAAGTAAAGTGGTTAGGATAGGATGAATCTATTAAGCTAAATATATTAGGATAAGTTAGGATCTTTTGAGATAGAATGGATCTGTGAGTGTAGGATAGAATCTTTTAAGATGAGATAGATATTGTTAGGTTAGATACTTTAATAAGGGATAATCTAGTTTTTTATCTTATGAATTTTATTTATTTATATTTATGTCTATATGTATATGTAGATGTAATTGTGGACATTACTCCACAACTCATCACACTCAATCAAAGATCCAAATGAGACAAATATCATAAGAACAAGCATTCAAGCATATAGACACTTATAAAAAATAGTTTTGTTTTTGTCCCTGAGATTAGGTCTCCTATTCCTAAAAGTCACTTTAGGCACAAGATTTCAAAGTGTGAAATCCACATTTTTCTTTAGAAAGAAAAAGGTAAGAATAATCAGAGTAAAGCGGAAATAGATGAGAATAGATTAAGAAAAGTTTAGATAGAATCAGAGTAGCAAAGGTAAGTAAGTATTGGTTGTCCAGTTCTATCTAGGTTTCGTCCTACAGTCAACATTCCTCTGATACCACTTCTGTCACACCCGGATTTCGGGGCACCAAGACCCGGGTGCGAACATAATCACCAGGTGTGCTGGGACCAAGTCTCACACATATGATGAATCATGGCACAGGATCGAATGTCACATATTTACTATATAATAGGAGTTCTGTACAAAATAAATAATTACATTATAAGGAGACAACGGTCCAGCAACCCAAAGTTGACTGGGAGACGACGGCCTAGACCTCTCACGAACTCGCCACAGCATCCTCCATGCGCCTTATCCCGCGGTACCTGTTCTTGACCTGTGGGGGGGGGGGGGTGTGAGACAGCAAGAGTGAGCTCACATACGTTCATCGCTCAACAAGTTGTGGGGAATAATGTGTATGAACTCACCAAAGGTGGGAGCTCACGTGAAGTGTAAGGCTTACCAAAGAGGATGGCTGAAGCTGAGCATTGCTTTTAAAGTTGGTCAAAATTTTATTAGCAGTTACTAAGTATAAGTAAATACCAACCCAATTAAGAAGTAGAAGTAACAACCTCACCTGCGATGCAATGCATATGACAAATTGAATTTAGTTCCATAATTTAATCATGTGAGTGTCCGAGCTGCTCATGACCGTGAGCACGGCTAGTATACCAGTTTTACACTCTGCAGAGGTTGCGCATCTTTACCCACAAGTCATGTTACCCATCTGCCAAGGGATCGCGACTTCCCATACACCTCTACCGAAAAGGCGAGGCAGGGTAACACTACGAGGCCTTTACAAAGTTCCACTAGCTTCAGAAAACCCGCTACAGTTTATAGGAAGCTCCAATGCAGGGATCCCTTGCAGGACCACCATCGCAGCAAAATCCTCCCGAGGGCCTCCCTACACTGACCACTCCCCTACTGCCCTTGCCCCTTTCGGGTAAGGTAGTCTTCCACTAGCTTTCCTAATTAATCGGCCAAGGGCGTCCCATTAAACCCTTGTGGTAGCACTGTTTTCCCGGGTGGTTCTCCATGTTCCAATTAACATAATGATCTTATCATGAACAGTAAATAGCAACTGATAACAAAAGTATGAATAATATGTATCTCAATGCCCAAATCCACATATAGCACTAGCAAGTACTACCCAGAAAGTTTAGTGGTAAGCAAGGCATAAAGATAGACAAACTAGGGTAACCTATTAGGTCCCATCAAATTAACCTATGCAGATCATTATGATTAATTAGAACATGAGTGGGTAAAAGAAGTGATCAAGGGCATAACTTGCCTGGGACTTGAGATTCCAGGTACCAACTTGCTCTTCAGGTGACTCGTGTCCTCACCGCTAAACGTAGCAATATAGACAAACATGTATAGGCAAAATTAACATCACACCAAACATAAGGATAAATTGCGCATTAATAATCTACACGAAGCTATGAGATCGTAGAAACAAGAACCACTAAATTCGGGGCTACGGTTATTAAGTTATGAATTTCCGAAATTATTTGGTACTTAGAATAGACTGATCCTAATGAACAATTTCAAATCAAGTTTCATGGCTAAACAGTGTTATTAGTTGATAGACAATATTAATACAAAATTATTGCAACTGGAATGGGTTAAAAAGGAGTAAAAATGGAATTTCTATGAATTAAATAAGTTTCAAGATTTATTTTTATACAAAAATTCCATTTTTCCTTATTTAATCTCGAATTTCTTTTAGATTCTGGACTGCGCAAACATTAACAGAGAACCCGAGGTCTAACTCATAAATTGTCTTAAGACTCAGTTTGTATCCGAATCGGACGGCGGGTTAATTACGAAAAAGGGCAGGGGCTCTTTAGAAAAACGACCAGGGTCGAAGGGGTATAGGTTAACTAGAACCGCACGATCGCGATTCAAGGGGGCAGATTAGATCGAGATGTTTTTACGAATCGGTAAGCGACGTGGACCATACGATCAGATCTTAACGGATATCGCAGAATACACGAAAGGATACGATAGTGATATAATCCTAGCCGCACATTACGGAATCAACGGCCGATCGACCCCACGCCATACTTCATCGCCAAGTCTTTCGATCGGAATCCAACTGTCTGGATAAAAACCTACAACGGATATGTTGTGCTCTAATCTGAGTCGTTCAACCCGATCCAACGGCCAGCGGCCCTTCTTCATCAACCCGATCCCAGGAACAACAGCGCCGTCTTCTCCACGGTGGAGACCTCACCGGCGACACCCGATTCCATACACCGGTGCCAGAAACCCGAAATAATATAGCTACAACTGTTACGGGGGTTATGGCGAAGCTGGGCGAAGGTTCTTACCGGTTGTCGCGGCATGGAGAGCACCTGGCCATGAGCAGCGCGGCCCGCGGTGGAGGATAACTCCGACAAGCAATTCCCCATTCCCTGGACTCTACCCATATACGACAAGGACCTGGACGCCCTCGGTAAGCACCAGCGAACGCCCCAGATCACGCACATGGACCCGAAGAGCATTATCTGAGGATTTCCTAGCGTGGCGGCTGAGGAGGGAGCTGGACACGGAGGGCCGTGGGTTCGCGGTCCCCGGTAAAGAAATCCCGAGCTCGGGCGCCCCCGTAGATGCAATCGCAAGCTTCGGTGTGACCCCGCGAAGCTTCCCAACCAGATCACGGCCTCCAATTACAGATGTCGGCAAGGTTCTATGGTGGCGGCGGCTCCAAGTCCTCTGTGCTCTCGGTGCCGTGCTTGTTTGCGAGGACCAGGGGGGTCGCAAGCATGGTTTATATCGCCACAAGGATTCGTGGTGGCCGACGGATTACGCGGAGTCCAACCACCCAGCAAACGCGCGAAGGTCGGTGATGGCGGAGTCCGATTTGCCGGGGATCTCGGCGAGCAGTTGGGGAAAGATGGAGCTGACGCCCTGGGCCCACGTGGTAGAGGCTGGCGTGAGGCAAGCGACGACTGCCGCACGGTCCCACCACCAGCGGTAGCGGGCGCGAGGTAAGGTTGAGTGAGTCCCTGGATTCCAACCACATCAGCGCCATCCAACAATCGCGACGAGCAGCGCGGGGAAGAAGACCAGTCTGCGTGAGGGGCCCACATGGCAGCGCTGAGAGGTGGAAGGGCTGGCGAGTGGAACTGGGCTGCGCGAGCTGGATCCGAAAATGGGCCGAAAGCAGGGAATAGAGGCCTACCCGACTGAAGACTGTTTTCCCTTTTTTTCTTTTATTTATTATTCTTTTATTCCTTTCCAAATTCAAAAAACTTCAATTCTAAAAGAAATTCTTTTTGTGGCAAATTTGTCCTTGGTTAGATATTAAATTTGAACTTGCCAATATGATTTTATTTAATAAGTTTTATTTTATATTTTATAGTATTTCTCCCCTTCTATTCTATTTATTCAAAGTAGGTATTAAATCCTCAATTTGATTATTGATTTATTTATGTCACCAAATGCACACACAAAAACAATATCCAACATGATGCATGATTTATTTGAGTGTATTTTGTTAATTATTTATTTGTTTAATTATGGTGTTCACATGAATTGAGAAATATAGATAACTCATATATGTATACGGAATACAATTTTCTCTGCTTAGACTTTGTTTACAAAGTGGGTGTTACAGAAATAAGGGGGATAGCGTTTCCTGCTAACCTCATAGTAATGGGTACTCAGGGAATGGATGTCATCCTAGGGATGAACTGGCTAGACATGTATCAGGCAGTTATCAGTTGTGATAAGAGGACAATCAAGTTGGTGTCCCCATTAGGAAAGGAAGTGGTGACCGAGTTAGTCTTGCCTGAGCCAAAGAAAGGAAGTTTTTATCAGATGGCTGTTAATAGCAGTGAAGCAGATCCACTTGAGATTATCAAGGTTGTGTCCGAGTTCCCAGATGTGTTCCCAAAGGACTTACCAGGTATGCCACCAGAGCGAAAAGTTGAGTTTGCTATAGAGCTTCTTCCTAGAACCGCCCCCATCTTTAAGAGAGCTTACAGAGTATCTGGACCAGAGTTGGTTGAGCTTAAGAAGCAGATCGATGAGTTGTCAAAGAAAGGTTACATCCGGCCAAGCACCTTGCCTTGGGTCGCCCCTGTCTTATTCGTGGAGAAGAAAGATGGCACCGGAAGAATGTGTATTGATTATCAAGCTCTGAATGAGGTCACAATCAAGAACAAGTACCCCTTGCCCAGAATAGAAGATCTGTCCGATCAGTTAAGAGGAGCCAGTGTGTTCTCCAAGATAGATCTGAGGTCAGGTTATCATCAGCTCAGGATTCGACCTTCAGACATTCCGAAGACGGCATTCATTACCAAGTACGGGTTGTATGAGTACACTTTGATGTCTTTAAGTCTAACAAATGCACTGGCCTTCTTTATGAATCTGATGAACAATGTATTCATGGATTATCTTGACAAGTTTGTGGTGGTATTTATTGATGACATTCTGATATATTCTCAAAGTGAAGCAGAGCATGCAGATCATTTGAGGATGGTATTGTAGAGATTGCGAGAGCACCAGCTGTATGCAAAGTTGAGCAAGTGCGAGTTCTGGATCAGTGAAGTCCTGTTCTTGAGTCACATAATCAACAAAGAAGGATTGGCTGTGGATCCGAAGAAAGTAGCAGACATTCTGAACTGGAAAGCGCCAACAGATGCCCGAGGAATAAAGAGCTTCATTGGAATGGCCAGATATTATCGGCGATTCATTGAAGGGTTTTCAAAGATAGCGAAACCAATGACAGCTTTGCTAGGCAACAAAGTTGAGTTCAAGTGGACCCAGAAATGCCAAGAAGCCTTTGAAGCGCTGAAAGATATTGACTACAGCACCTGTCTTAGTCTTGCCTGACGTGCACAAGCCCTTCTTGGTGTATTGCGATGCTTGTTACACCGGTTTGGGATGCGTGTTGATGCAGGAGGGAAGAGTTGTGGCTTACTCGTCCCGACAGCTGAAGGTTCATGAGAAGAATTGTCCAATCCATGATCTAGAGTTGGCAGCAGTGGTTCACGCACTGAAGACATGGAGCACTATCTGTATGGGCAGAAATGTGATGTTTACACAGACCACAAGAGTCTGAAGTACATATTCACTAAGTCAGAGTTGAATATGAGGCAACGAAGATGGTTAGAGCTGATCAAAGACTATGAGTTAGAGATTCATTACCATCCAGGCAAAGCGAACGTAGTGGCAGACGCTTTGAGCAGGAAGAGTCAGGTCAATCTGATGGTCGCTCGTTCGATGCCTTATGAGTTGGTCAAAGTGTTTGACAGGTTGAACCTTGGATTTCTGAATAATATGTGAGGAGTAACCGTTGAGTTAGAACCCACATTGGAGCGGGAAATCAAAGAAGCGCAGAAGAATGATGAGAAGATCAGTGAGATCCGACAACTGACTCTGGAAGGCAAAGGCAAAGATTTTCGGGAAGATGCAGAAGGTGTGATATGGTTCAAGGACCGCTTGTGTGTTCCCAATGTCCAGTCTATTCAGGAGTTGATCCTCAAGGAAGCTCATGAGACAGCTTATTCTATACACCCTGGAAGTGAGAAGATGTATCAGGATCTGAAGAAGAAATTCTGGTGGTACGAAATGAAGAGGGAAATTGCAGAGCATGTGCCTATGTGTGATAGATGTCGATGGATCAAGGCAGAGCACCAGAGACTAGCTGGATTGTTGTAACCGTTGCAAATTCCTTAGTGGAAATGGGATGAAATCGGTATGGATTTCATAGTCGGATTGCCTCGCACTCGAGCCGGCTACGATTCCATTTGGGTAGTGGTGGACCGCTTAACCAAGTCAGCCCACTTCATACCAGTCAAGACCAACTACAGCAGTGCAATATTGGCAGAGTTGTACATGTCTCGGATCATTTGTCTTCATGGTGTGCCAAAGAAGATAGTGTCAGACAGAGGAACACAATTCACCTCTCATTTCTGGCAGCAGTTGCATGAAGCTTTGGGTACACATCTAAATTTCATTTCAGCCTATCATCCGCAGACAGACGGTCAGACTGAAAGAACTAATCAAATCCTTGAAGACATGTTGAGAGCCTCTGCGTTGCAAGATTAGTCCGGATGGGACAAGAGGTTGCCTTATGCAGAGTTCTCCTATAACAACAGTTACCAGGCCAACTTGAAGATGTCACCATTTCAGGCGCTTTATGGGAGGAGTTGTAGAACTTCGTTGCAATGGGATTAGCCTGGAGGAAAGCAAGTGTTCGGGCCAGACATTCTGCTTGAAGCCGAACAGAACATCAAGATGGTCCGGGAGAATCTGAAGATAGCGCAATCAAGGCAGCGAAGCTATGCAGACACAAGAAGAAGAGAGCTGAGTTTCAAAGTTGGAGATTTTGTCTATCTAAAAGTGTCACCGTTCAGAGGAGTCAGAAGGTTCGGAGTCAAAGGCAAGCTAGCGCCTCGCTATGTTGGTCTGTATCACATTCTCGCAAGGCGTGGAGAAGTGGCCTATCAGCTCAGTTTGCTAGAAAGCTTGTCCGCAATGCATGATGTCTTTCATGTGTCTCAGTTGAAGAAGTGTCTGCGTGTGCTAGAAGAGCAGTTGCCAGTGGAAGGTCTGGAGGTCCAGGAGGACTTGACCTATATAGAGAAGCCCGCACAGATTCTTGAGACTGCAGACAGAGTCACCCGAAGGAAGACTATCAGAATGTGCAAAGTCAGATGGAGTCACCACTCTGAGGAGGAAGCAACCTGGGAGCCTGAAGATGATCTGATGGCTAAATACCCTAAGCTCTTTGCTAGCCAAACCTGAATCTCGAGGGCGAGATTCTTTTAAGGGGGATAGGTTTGTAACGCCGTGAATTTGGTGGTAGATTTTTTTCTTCTTTTCACTCACCAAATTCGGGTGTTACTCTCTTTTCTCTTCCCTTTTCGCTCCTTCTTCCCAATTTCAAACCAATATAGTGACGGGTGTTCGTGTCATGTATAAACAAAACCTAAGTGTCATGGGTGTTGCATCATGCCGAAGCACATTTCTTTGTCTGATGTCGCGTGTTCGTCTCGCCCCGTTTCGGACTTTTGGTTCGCGATCGGATTCCGTTTAGTGGTCGTGCGTGTCGTGGGTTTCGATCCGCGATGTGTCACAGCCTGGCCCAGCCCGGCCCAGCCCGGCCCGGCCCGCGTGCCCCTGGCGCCCCCTGCCCTCCCCATGCGCGGGCCCCCTCCCTCCCCCTAATCCATTTGTCTCATTTGATTTCTCCCACGCAGTAACCTCCCTCTCCCTCTTCCACCTCTCTCTCTCTCTCCCCATGGTGCCCTAGGGTTTGGAGTTGAGGTCGCCGGAATTTGGATCCCCGGAGGTGAGTTTTCCCCTTCCCTTCTTTCTCTCTCCTCCCCCTCCCCTTCCTCCCCCCCCCTCGCACGGCCTCCCTGCCCGCACGCCCCGCGCCGCCTCAGCCCCCGCGCACGCGCCGCCCTCGGCCACGCCCCACGCCGCCCCCTCGGCCGCGCCCGTGCGCCCTCCTGGCCCCGCGTCCCACGCCGCCCCGGCGAGCCCTCCCCGCCCCCGGCGAGCTCGGTCGCCCGCGCCCCTCCACTCCCCGCGCGCTCGAGCCCCCGGCGAGCCCTCCCCACGCCGCGCCCTCCCTGACCCCGGCGAGCCCCGCTCCCGGCGAGCCCGCGCGCCCCTTCGCCCTCGGCTGTGCCCTCAGATGCGCCCTCGCACGCCCCTGCCTGAGCCCGTGCCCCGGCCTCGCGCCCCGCGAGCCTGCACGGTTCGCGTGCTCTCGTGCGTGCGACCGTTGTTGCGCTGCGTTTAACCCTCGTTCTAATCTATTTTTATTTTGGTTTAGTCGATGTGTTGCGTCGCGCACTTCGCCATGCGACGGTTCATTCTAAATTCGTCTTTATTAATATGCTGCATCGCGCGACGATTCTTTTAATTTATATTTATTAAAATGCGGCGTTGCGCGCTTCGTCGCGTTACGATTCGTTTAAATGCAGTTCAGTTGACGTAAGCTGTTGTGCGTTTCGTCGCGCAACGCTTAACGTTTGTCTTTAATTAATGCAAGAACCTCGTTGCGCGCTCTGTCGTGCGGCGAGTCGTTTACTTCTTAATTCAATCTAAATGTTGTGTCGTACGTCTCATCGTGCGACCACTCCCTTTCATTCATCTTTATCTATTTATAATGATTAAATGTGGAACATGACTTTACTTTATGCTTAACGCAGTGTCCAAATTAATGCCCTTCTGATAAACGAGTGGTTTAATTTATAATTATGTAACATGATCGCTTCTCGACCATAGACGCAACTGTCTTCTCCTCTTTCTCTCCTAACCATAATTGCGAGCCCCGCGTGGAACGTCTGTTTATTTACTGCATTCTATTGTATGGTGTACTGTTCTTTTGTATTAAATATGTGGATGTATGTATGTTTGCGCTCGTATAGAGAACATCTGGTTGAAGAGCCCGAGGAACTCACAGGAGAAGCCCCTGAGCAGCATCTGGTTGGTGGAGGCAAGTGTCCCTTGACCTATCTTTGTCGTATACATTCTATAATTCACTCCCCGCATTTACACAGTTATACCTAAGGATTGACTAGCTTTTTATCAATGTCCTTGTTTACCTATTTGGGTTGGATTATTATTGTTTAGCTTTATGCTATTGCTCAACTCTAATCAATGAACATGATGAGATTTATCAATGATACATTGCTTCCCTTCTTTATTATGATGTTATACTTGTGTCATTCAAGGGGGCTCGAGCGGTTTCTCGAGTGCCTCTCCGTAAGGACCTGTTCGTTGGATGACCGCCCGGGAAAACAGTGCAACCATGAGGGTGGAATGGGATGTCCTTAGCTGAATAATTAGAGGAACCGCGGTGTAGTTCGCTTAGTCGTTGTGTCGTTAATGGGGCTCGATGTATGCGGCTCGCTCTGCCAAGTTTGGGTTTGCCCCCTTGGGGAGGAGTGCGGTGCATTTAGGAAACCTAACAGGCGGCTACAACCTCGGGGAATCTTTCTAAAGGCTACGTAGTGATACCCTGCTGGGTCACCTTGGTAGTGATCAATAGAGAGTCATGATCTCTGGGCAGAAAGGGAATCACGGCTTGTGGGTAAAGTGCGCAACCTCTACAGAGTGTATGAAAACTGATATATCAGTCGTGCTCGCGGTTATGAGCGGCCAAGGGAGCTCCAGTGATTAGTGGTACTTGATCAGAGATGTTCGGATTACAGGTGGCAATGAGATTGATGGTTTTTGGTATTGACTCTGGTAATGGTAAGTGGTACTCTTTCCGTTTGGAAAGGAGTACGTTTGGGTTAATAACGTGGGTTAATTCTAAAACTTGGCTTTCTCTACTAGTAATAATAACCTGACCAACTAAAAGCAACTGCTTGAATTACCCCCACATAAAGCTAGTCCACTACAGCCAGTCAGGATACTTGCTGAGTATGTTGATGTGTACTCACCCTTGCTCTACACACCAAACCCCCCCCCCCCCCATCCCCAGGTTGTCAGCATTGCAACCACTTCTCAGGAGAAGATGAAGCCGTGGAAGGAGACCACCAGGAGTTCCAAGATTACGATGAGTTTTAGGTATGGGTTAGCAGCAACCCCCAGTCGGCTGCCTGTGAAGGCCGCGTGTATCTACGTTTCTTTTTCGCACTTTGATTATTGTAAAGACTATGTGGATGTCTCAGACATATGATGTAATTGACTATTATTCCCCTTTATATTATGTTTTGAGCACTGTGTGATGATGTCCAGTTATGTAACTGATGTGTCGTGAATTGCTGATCCTGGCACGTACATGGTTCGCATTCGGTTTGCCTTCTAAAACCGGGTGTGACAATTGACGAATACTCCAGCCCACTTCACAAACTTAATGAACTCGATATTTATGCCTGAGTTGGATAAATTTGTGGTGGTCCTCATTAACGACATTCTGATCTTTTCCAAAAATGAAGAGAAGCATGTTAAGCACTTGCGGATCATGCTAACGCGCTTAAGGGAACATCAGTTGTATGCCAAATTCAGCAAATGCGTGTTTTGGTTGGAGGAAATCCAGTTTCTTGGGCATGTGTTATTTGCAAAAGGGATTGCGATCGATCCCAGAAAAGTCAAGTATATTTTAGAGTGGAACTCACCAACTACAATACATCAAGTTCGAAGTTTCCTTGGACTAGCTGGATATTACCGCAGATTCATTCCCGGTTTCTCCAAGATTGTTAAACCTATTACGGGTTTATTGAAGAATGATACAAAGTTTGATTGGTCCTCAAAATGTAATGAAGCCTTCGAGCGGCTGAAGGTGTTATTAACCACTGCTCCAGTGTTGGCTCAACCAGATATTGGAAAGCCTTTTGATGTGTATTGTGACGCATCAGGCAGTGGTCTCGGATGTGTTCTAATGCAAGAGGGCCGAGTCATAGCTTATGCTTCACGACAACTACGTCGGTATGTGGAGCACTATCCAACTCATGATTTGGAATTGGCTGCAGTCATTCATGCCCTCAAAATATGGCATCATTATCTACTAGGAAGTACTTGTCATCTATATACGGATCACAAAAGTCTAAAATATATCTTTACCCAGTCAGAACTGAACATGAGGCAGAGAAGATGGCTTGAGCTAATTAAGATTATGACTTGGAAATCCATTATCACCTAGGAAAAGCCAATGTGGTGGCAGATGCATTAAGTTGCTAAGCTTCCTGTCATTGTCTTACAGTAAGGACATCTGACACCACCTTATGTAAAGAAATGGAAAAGTTGAACCTAGGTATGGTACATCATGGAGCTTTGACATAGTTGAAGCTTGAGTCAGTTCTTCTGCAGAGAATTATTGATGCCCAAAGAACTGATAAGGGTATGAAGTGCATTCATGAGAAAATGGAAGCCGGCAAAGCAAATTGCTTCAGAAAAGATGACCAAGGAATAATATGGTTTAAAGATCGTATAGTTGTGCCAAAAGATGCTGAAGTCCGCCAACAAATTCTGGATGAAGCCCATCTTAGTCGATATTCCATTCATCCTGGAAGTACTAATATGTATCAAGATTTAAAGTAGCATTATTGGTGGACTAAAATGAAGATTGAAATTGCACGCTATGTGGCAAGATGTGACACCAGTAGACGTGTCAAGGCAGTGCATATGAAAACCGCTAGACCATTACAATCCTTGCCCATCCCAACATGGAAATGGGAGAATATTAGTATGGATTTCATTGTGGGATTGCCCAAGACAGCCAAAGGCTTTGACTCTATTTGGGTCATAATTGATCGGCTTACAAAGATAGCTCATTTCTACCAGTCAAAACATATTATCCGGTCATTACTTATGCTCAGATATATGTGGCTCATATTCTCAGTTTGAACGGAGTTCCGAAAACAATAGTGTCAGACCGAGGACCACAATTTGTATCCAAGTTCTGGGAAGAACTGCACAAATCCTTGGGTACTAAATTACTCCACAGTTCGGCTTATCATCCTCAAACAAGTGGACAAACTGAGAGAGTAAATCAGATACTTGAAGATATGTTACGGGAATGTATCTTGGAATTCCCACAGAAACGGGATGATTGTCTGCCATTGGCAGAATTTTCATATAACAACAGTTATCAAGAGAGCATTAAGATGGCACCATTTGTAGCACTGTACGGGCGGCGATGCCGGACACCCTTAAATTGGTCTTAACCAGGGGAACGGTGGTTTTTCAGGCCTAACATGGTCAAAGAGACAGAAGAAAAAGTTCAACGGATAATACACAACTTGAAAGAGGCACAAGCTCGACAGAAGAATTATGCGGATAAGCGACACCAACCTTTGGCTTTTCAAGTTAATGATCATGTATACCTGAAAGTATCACCAATGAAGGGTGTGAACCATTTCGGGGTAAAAGGGAAATTGGCACCCCAGTATATTGGCCCGTTTCTTATTCTTGAATGATACGGACCAGTGGTGTACAGACTTCAACTGCCGGAAACATTGTCTGCGGTACATAATGTGTTCCATGTATCCCAATTAAAGAAGTCCCTTCGGATTCCTGATCGAACCATCGATGTGGCGGATGTTGCCTTGGAACAAGATTTGACTTATGCAGAACATCTCATTCGAGTTTTGGATCAGAAGGACAGTAACACTCGAAAAAGGACCCTCAAGTTCTATCCGGTACAATGGAACCAGCACGCTAAAGAGGAAGCTACCTGGAAGACTCAAGATTTCTTGGAGAAGAATTTTCCTAGGTTTTTAGCTTCATGTAACTTGTAAAATGTGTATATCTGATTGTAAAGTTGGAATAAACCCCATACCAATCCCTGCTCTACAAGACAAATAAGGAAATAAAGATGTGACGTGTTTCCTTTTCCACTACTTACCCTAGGACCTTAACTCTCGGGATGAGATTCTTTTATGGGGGGAAGGATGTAACACCTCTAGTGTTACTTGCACTAAAACTTGAGCATGACATCATATGCATTGACATTTCATTGTGTTGATACACCTAGAATGCATCCACTAGGTAAAAATTTCAAAAACAAGTTGTGATATGGTGACTTGAAGTGTGCTTAACCCTAGGGTAGGGTACTTAACCCTAGGATTAGGGCATGTGGGTGACAGTAAGCCAAATTGAGTGAACTCTCAAAAGTTATTCGAAGTACTCAAAAGAGATGAAGAGTAATGAATTTGAGTGGCACAAAAAATCCTAGAGTGCTCAAAACCCTAGAAGGGACCTAGAAAACCCTAATTGGTATCGTAGGGGGTGAATTCAAATTCTATGCACTTTTTGACCAAAGTGCAAATATCAAAGTGATAGAATATGAAAAACCAAGTAACTTTTACATTGGAGGAATTCAAGTAGTATGGAGAGATTTGGACTTATTTGCAAAAAGTCCCATGAACACCATATGGCTAAGTCTGAAATTCAGTGAGATGGACCCAACTTTGGAGCTATGTATTTCAAAATTCATGAGGATTTTGCCCTAGGACAATACATTAATATTGTAGAGCTATGATAGGATTACAACTTTGATTAAGTGACTAAGCACTAATGATGTATGAAAATGGGAGAAAATTGGGTCTAAAGTTGGACTGTCAGTCATAAGAAAATTCTGAACCTAGCTTAACAGTGGGTTTAAGTCCAAGGTCACTGTGATGACGTTGGAGGTTGTATATAGGAGCATAACTTTTCTGAAGTGAGGTTGGGTTGTTACTATATGAAAACAGAAGTAATAATGCCTTGAAGTAGGTCTGATGGGGAAAGAAATGCAATTACTGCATCTGATCATAACTGAATCTGGGGTTCAGTGTTATTGAGCCAACTTGGGAGTTGTCGTGTGCTTAATCCATGGGGATTTTCGGTATGATTGTTATACCAAAGTGAAAGAACGTTGATTAATGCACCACTTTGATGCGGGCTGATTTGCATGTAACTACATGAATTAGGGCGCAATGTCTATCCAAATTCGGGCTAGCACGCAAGATATCGACCTGGGTTCAGTGTACCTCACCAGGGATAAGAACGCCAGTTGTGTGTTCACTGCTCGGACTTGCGGCCGTTGGTAAAAATCTTCCGGGACGTGGCACATGTAACCATGAGGTGGCATCGTTCGACCAAAGCATTTCACCAGGCTGCTCGTCGTGGCCTTACCCGCGCGCAAGCTCGCCAGCGCACATGGAGATCTTTTGAATCCCGTCCGATTCCAGCCACCTCCCTATAAATTGAGCCCGGGCGCTACTTCTTCACTACCTTATGCACCTGAGTGCTTGCGCGACCCGCTCAATTTCGTGAAGAAACCTAGTTAAGTCGTTGGCTTCCCCTCACCGTTCTCGGCTCCGCCGTGGAAGACCCCTCCGTGGCTAGGTCAAATTGAGCAAGCATTCCTTAAATTTTGTCCCGTTTGAGCTTCCTCCGATGCTAGGGGTACTCCTTGATCCATTTAATTTAATGTTGCTGCCTTTATCTCACCAGAACAGCCCTTCAATGCTGGAATACTCAGTGATCCGCCACCCTGACGTGGACCATCCTCTCTGTTCTTCGTTCTGCCCATCCCACTGCCGTTCTGAGCTCCTAGTAAGTCCTTAGTGCTTGTCATGCCTATCAATTGGGTTCTACCGCGCCGTGGCTTCGGGACCAAGCCCGGTGAACCTTAGAGTCCGCCATGAACAGAGTAACGTAGACCGTAGGCCATAATAATCCGATTGGTGGTGGGATGAGGGTTGGTTATGCCTAGGGAGGTCATCGGGGTGCTCGTCGCCTCGAAAGGGGGCTGCCGGCGGCGAGCTCCGATAGCGGCAGTCAGGTGTTCGACGCGGCGTCGTCGGGGGTCTTGCGGACATAAATAGAACCAAGAAGAAGGGCTTAGATGTGAGTATAAGTGACTCATGTGAATAGTATCAGTAAGCGCTTCACAATTGTTTGAACGATCAGGGGCCTTTGTGCAAATCTACCCGCGCAGTCGCGGGCGCGCCCGAATTCTTTCTGTGTAGACCTGGGCCGGCTGGGCTGGTTTCGGCCAAACACTGTGGATAGCTTTTTCCTTTTCTTTTTCTAATTAAGTTTGGAAATCCATAGGAAATTCTAGAAAAATGATAAAAATATGGGACCATTTTTAATAAACTCGTAAATTCCCCTAGTATTTAATAAAAATAGTTTTAAGATTTTTAGTCCCAACGATGAATTGTTTAGTATTTAAAGATGCATAAGCCTAGTCTTTTAGAATTTTAGAAGTGAGTTGGTACCTCCAAAAATCATAAACCTTTTTGGGTAAGTTCAATAAGATGATTAAAGCCCTTCGGTAAAGTTTGGCATGTTTTGGACATTGTTTGATCCCAAACCCAAAACCCTAGCTTCCTAAGGTAGAATTTGCTTAACCCTAATAGGGTACTAACTCCGGAAACCCTAGTGACTCAGGTGTACCGTGAAGGAAAGTTATATTCAAGACACAAACTAATGTGTTTCTATTACATATTCATAGCATCCCATGAGCATTCATGTATATGTATTGTTATGTATAGAAAACGAAGAAGAAGTGATTGTCGAAGAAGAAACTGCCCCACAAGCTGAAATTCCACCTGTCGAGAATAGTTTCTACTTTGACATTTGTGGAACAGATCCCGAGTCTCCTCCAACACAAGGCAAGCCCGGTGCATTTACCCCTTTCCTTGTGATTTCAAACTCTTTATCACTTGAAATGATGCATTAGGTGATAGGAGTTGAGTGATAAACTATTGCTGCATTTCTTTCCTTGGAACTGTTCACCATTCCTTGATACTTAGTATTGCCTTAGAAAGTTTTCTGATGCTTAGTATTGCCTTAGAAAACAAATTGGTTTGTTTATTTTAAACCAAGATGATGCTTCATATGGGATGGGGAGTTTTCAAAGAAAATATTTGATGGTGGGTCCATCATGGCCATGATGGGTTCAACATCAGAAAAGATGTACCTCTATCATGTACCAAACTTTGAGATTGTAAATGATAAAGACGAGACCGGGCGGGTGACTTGCACGAGAAGGAAGTCTCGGTGTAGTGTCTCCATCTAAGTCGATTAAGGACCATACCGATGTAGGCTTGATGATCGAGGACCTTTTAACTGGCCACATGCCTCGTCATGGGTAAGCTTTGCCTCGGGCAGACCAATACCAGAAAGGCCAACACGCAATGGGAGTGGAGAGATGGCGAGAGTAGCGTGTACCGTCCGTGGCAAGAGGCTGGACGATGGTGTATCTATGCTCTCGGTTGGCGTGAACCCGGTCTGGTCTTGAGAAACCCGGTGGTGAGTTGACATATGCAAGGGTTAAGTGCTACATATGTCGTGTGGTTGGAGATCCCCAGCTGGGTATTAATCGATTCGGATCGCCGTTACTTCTCGGACATGAAGACTTGGTCACTGACTTACACGTAGCAATCCAGTAAAGTAAAAGGAGTGATAAAAGATGGCTAGCATAGGCCAAGTGTTTGAACTAGGGTAGAAAGAACTCTAGATGCAGGTAATGACGTAACTTGATAATAAAACTGGATTTTTAAGGATCCATTGTAAGTAAGCATTTCTGCAAACAGAGTCTTTGATTCTTGATTAGCCTTACCTTGACTCCCTCAAACCAGCATATCCTTGAGAGTCTTTTCCTTTGTCATGTAAGACTTGCAAAAGTACACTCCGTACTCAGGGTTTTCGAACCCATGTTGTTGTAGGTGAGGAAACGGCGAAGTTTTACTGTTTCTGTTCAAAGGTGGTACCAAAAGAGGAGCCAAAGCAGTGATCGTGCGTGCGGGAGGATGTTTTCCTCCCGGTTTGAAACCAATAAACTTTTGTGCGGAAGGGTGTTTTGCCTCCCTGGTTTGTAATAATACTTTATGCACTCTTAACACCCAGTATGGTAATAATACTCTCTCTTTACATTTTATGAATGTAAATTAAGTATTGTAATTTGCTTCCACTTATTCTTTCCTCCGATATGATGTAATATCTACATGATGGGTGAAGCGCTCTTGGGCGGTATGATGTTGATATAGAGGACCGAACTTGTCAAGAGATCATGTGCATCTATATGGTTGTCTGAGGTCCTTAGGACAAGGACATCTGTAGGTGGGTCTAATACCTTGGGAGGTTCCGTGACAGGCAGGCTAGCTGCGCGGCGGCGGAGAGAAGAAGAAAGAATAGAGAAGAAGAACGACCCAGCCGTTTTAAAAAAAAAGCTTATTTTCGGCGGCCTAGTTTATTTTCGGTAGCCAGGGCTTGGCCGCTGAAAACAAGCTAGGCCGCCGAAAATGATGCACAGTGCTGATGTGATAGCTCAACAAGTCGTGGGGAATAATGTGCATGAACTCACCAAAGGTGGGAGTTCATGTGAATTGTAAGGCTGATCAATAATAGTGGTTAAAGCATAGGATTGCTTTTAATTAAGTTGGTCAAATTTTATTAGCAATTACTAGGTGTAAGTAAATACCAAACCATAATAATAATAAAGAAATATGATAATAAATCCCATGCAATGCAAATGACGAATTGAGTTTAGTTCCATAGTTTAATCATGCGAGAGTCATGAGCAGCTCATGACCGCGAGCACGGCTAGTATACCAGTTTTACACTCTACACAGGTGGTACCCTTTACCCACAAGTCATCTTACCCATCTGCTATGGGGTTGTACGGGCCCCATACATCTCTACCAAGGAAGCGAGGCAGGGTAACACTATGAGGCCTTTACCTAGTTCCACTAGCTTTAGAAAACCCGCTACAGTTTCTAGAAAGAGCAATGTAGGAATCCCCCGTCTGACCGCCATTGCAGCAAAATCAACACGTGAACCTCCCTACACGTCTACTCCCCTACTGCCCTTGCCCCTATCGGGTAAGGTAGTCCTCCACTAGCTTTCCTAGTTAGTCAGCCAAGGGCGTCACATACCACCCTTGTGGTGGCACGTGTTTCTCAAGTTAAGCTCCATGTTCCAATTAAAAATAATGATCTTGACATGAACATAAATATAATAACAGAATAATTGGAACATGGTCATAATGTAATATTAAACCCAAAACCATATAGAGCAATAGCAAAACTACCCAAATGATTCAGGGGTGAACAAGGTAAAAAGGATAACCAGTCTAGGGTGACCTATTGGGTCCCATCAAAATTAAGCCTATGCATTGAAAAGTGACAATAAAGAACATTATTGGGTAAAAAGTGGTCAAGGGCACAACTTGCCTTCAATGAGCTCCTGCTCAGCAACTTCTACCTGCTGAACAATGTGGCAGAACCGCCCGAATTATTCTAGCTTAAGTATCTAAGTCACGCCTCAGGGGCAGTAACACACTTAAATTGGAATAACCCGTCAGTCCCTCAGATCTAGTCTGATAAAGCCACTTAACCAGGATCAAATACCACAAACTCACTCGAAGGTGAGTCACAGAAGAAATACAATAAAACAGGAAAAACCTCAAATTAAAGTACTGGAGTTATTACATAAATCAGAGTTTTTCAAGTAACTGATATAAGTTCACAAAATAAAATGCAGTGGATAATTGATATCGTCGATAGCGAGGAATTGGGCAAGTCCTAGCCCACTACTCCTCCTGCTCCTCTCCTGTTGGAGCAGCATCCCACTCGGCCGTCCAACCTGGTGGCAGGGTGGTAGGCCAAGTCACACCATCAACCATATCCTGAAGCATACCTACAAAAATTATGCCACAAGCAAGGCTGAGTATACTAATACTCAGCTAGACTTACCCGGTGTGAGGAAACTACTCCTCTACCTCTAGACCATGCAGTTGTTTGGCTGAGGGGTTTGGTTTGCCAAAAGCACTAGCTGAGTCTAAAATCAATTTTTTTAGCTTTCCAATTTCTAGCATCATTATCTTAGCTAAGTTTGCTCCTTCTAAGCATACATGGTAGCAAGCATTTAGTACAATCAACAAGTTATCTCAAGTAAACCTCATTTCACTTCTTACTCGATGTAGTACAAGGGGTCAAGCAGTCTCATTAGCTGCGAGAAGCAGACGATTCGAATCGAGTTTAAAACCTTGCAAGGTAAACCTAAACACACGACATGTCAGGGCACTCCGTCCCCACACATGTCAACCGTCCCCATCGATTCCCCGTTCGCGACCAGGCCTCACCGCCTTGGCATACAATGCTCCACTGACCTCGGCTGCCACCGTGCAGTGACCGCACTTGTACCCACCATAGCTAGTATGGGACACCCAGTCTCAGGTCACGTGAGGGGTAAAGTCCGCGCCTGGCTTCACTCAGGTACTAGGTTTAGCGGTTACCATATTTCCCGACATGTGCTTAGTACATTCAAACGCTTGACTCAGGTATCCACACATTAATCCTTAATTCCTTTTCCCGTCTTATGGACAAGGCATCCTCCCTGGATCCAAGTCCATAGACCATCATAGATCCTGTTATCAAGATGAATACAATCAATTTCTGACCTCGCGCGAGTGCAAAAAAATCACTCGACTTCTACCGAGATCCTGATTAGCAAAGCAGCTACTCGACCTAGCATACTAGTATCCATCTCAAAAAGGAATCCTGAGTTCATGCAACTAAAGGTTTCAAGCAACTCCTACACTTAAGTGCAAATTACAATCCTACAAACATTAAGTGTAGTAAAATAGCATATATAGATACAGTTATGCATAAAACTGGGGCTTGCCTTCAATAGCTGGGGCTGCGGGGAGATCCTCGATGGCAGTCTCGGGAGCTTGCTCCTGGTCTTCCTCGTGGACAGCTCCTTGCTCAGGGATGAGCACGTACTCTCCATCAGCGAGATTGCAATCTAATGAATGTAATGAGTAAGATACATGCATGGTATGATATGTAATTACAATTAAGATTTGATGGGGGAAAATGATCAATTTAATAAGGCAGGGCTTAATCTTGCTACTGAAGATTCTTGTGGTACACTTGGTAAATTAGGGTCAAGCTTGGTTAAGCTAATTGGTAAGTTTCTTTTGGTGCCTTACTGATTTCCCTTTAATGTCTTAGTGAGAGTTTATTAAGATTTCTAGCTGAATTTGTTGGAATGAGATTTATTTTCCCTCTTTTTCTTTCTAATTCCTTTATGCTTTTAAGGTCGGTTTGAACTACAAGACAGCTTAATAAATTTTCAAAAATTCTTCAAAAATTACAGTGGCTTTTTACTGGTGTATAAGGCTCTGTCTCAAAATTTGGGGTTTAAAAAGTGAGTGGTTCTCTCTGTATAAAATTAGCAATTATTAGGGCAGAGGGGGTGTTTTGAACTACAACTCCTTTTTAACAGTGGGTTATTCTCTAAGACATATTTTTACTAGCATCTAGATGTTATATAATGACTTTGTAAAAAAATATAGCCATTATTACTTATTATTTATTTTGCTATGATTTTCTAAAGTTTCTAGTCAAAGGGGTGTTTTCTACTACTACTATATTTGAAAAATATCAAACAACAGATTTCTAATTTTTTCCTATATTCTTCTTTGTGCAAGAGCAATCATTCTGAAGTTTGGCAACTTTTTGCTTAAGGGAAGGGTGGTAGGATTTATTTGGATTAAATGGCCTTTTTCATGAAGTATTGGCAATGGGTAGTATTTTGTAGCTTTCAATTGAGTTTTATAATTTTCTCTGGTGGCCTACTTCATTACCTATTTGGTAAAAATTTATTTGCCCATTATTGCACTCTTTTTGGTTTGCTCATGATTTAATTGAAATATGGCCCAATATCTAGTTCTATTTGTTTACCCTACTTAAAATGACGGGCTGGGATGTTTATCATTTTTGTAGTGGGGTTCTAGTGATTACAAGTCCACTGGATTTTTATTAACAATTTTGAAATTGTTTTCATACTTCTAGTAATTGTTTTTCTAGTTTGATTAGTGCCTAATAAAACATTTCTCCTAGAATTTGTTCTATACTAGGGGTCCCTTTATTTTTCCTAGGTTCTCTATTACTTAAGTGGACTAGGAAAAATAATTGCATTCCCTGTTCATTATTTTTTAATGCCTTTCTGATTTTCCTAAGGTTTGGGCAAAAATGGCTTTTAATAGATAACCCTACTCAAATTTTCAATACTGGGGTGCTCACTATTTTTAAACAGTGCCTAAGTAGGATTATACTTCTACAAATTTTCTTAAGTTCAGCACAGAAACATAACAAATTTTCTTTAATTTAATAAGGTTTGGTCATTTTTCTTAACCAATTTCAAACTCTAAAATTTAAAACAGAAAGCATAGGGTTCAGTATTTTTAATTGATATTCCATAATATTTTGAATCCAGCAAAATTGGTTTGGTCAAATTTGGTTGAATATAACTCAAGATATAAATTCTCTAAGTTCTCTGCTGAATTTAAAAAGGTTAAATAGAAATGGATAAAGGAAAAATAGTTTTGCGCTGGGGTCCCTAGCGAAAGATTTTAGGTGAATTACAGACAGGTCCTCGGTGCACTATTCACATGAGTCTACGGCTCTGCAGAAAACCCCCTAGGGTTTTGCAAAATCAAACTCGCAGTCCTTCCCTAATGGAACAGTGGCCACGGAGGAAGAAAGGGGCGGAGGGGCTTACTGGCGGCGAGACTGCTCTGGTGAGGTGGTCGGGGATGTAGGGGAGGTCCTGAGGGTCACGTCGATGTGCGGGTCGCCGTCGGGAATGGTCGGAGTCGGTCGGTCCACGTGCGCAGGCGGGGGAGCTCGTCGGCGGCGAGGAGTCTGGCCTAACTAGGGCAATACAGTTCAATTAAATGGGTCAGGAAGCTTCACCAGAGATCAAGGAAGATGTGTGCGCGAGGAATTTGAGAATGGCTCACTGGATTGCTCGGTCCACACGTGGCCGCGGGCGACCGAAGTCCGGCGAAGATGATCTCGGGTCTCCGGTGAGGTTCTTTCGGGTCTGAGAGCTTGGAAAGCTCCACGGGCCACTGGCGAAGCTAATCGAGGGGCAGGCGCAACTTGGACGTGGCTGGAGTGAGCTGGCCGCGGTGGCCGAGGCTCGGGCGGTGATGGCGGGCGGAGGAAAGCTCGCCGGAGCTAAGGAGGGGCGTTTGGCCAGCGAGGGTGAGCACGGGGTGAGGTGAGGCGCACCCGGGGGAGGTTTTAAAGGCATGGGCGAGCGTGGCCGAGGCGAGGCTCTGACAAGCGCTCGGGGCGTGCGCGGGCGAGCGCCAGTGCGCGCTCTGGCGTCTGGCACAGCGTCGAGCACGAGGCAGCGCAGAGAGAGGTCGTGTTCAAGCACGGATTGGCTCCAAATCTTTGAGATTATGGCCATGATCCCATTGAGAGATCTCTTCCCCTGACATTCCTTTGTCGTTTGTGTGTGGGGGCTTGCAGGTTTTGCTGACTGGATCAAGAGATATGGAGGGGTGAAGTTGGGTTTGTCTCACTGCCGAGCACAGAGAGAAGATCCCGGGTTTGACGTGTCCAGAGCACGCGTCCCGATGCCATCTTCTAGTATGAGGTAGAGGGGTTAGTTAGGCACATTTTTGTCAATGGGAGCATTAGGATTAGAGCTAAGGATCAAGGTGAACGCGCTCGGTTTTGGTTCAAAGGCTGAAAATTCAGAAATCTGAATTTCAGATTTCCCCATTGAACCTCCACTTGAATGGCTTGTTTGGAGTTTTTAATAAACTATTTTGGACAAGCTTTCATAATCTTTATTGTAGCTTATTTAGTGTATTTCAATTTTCATAATTGGCCCAAGCCATTATTTCATGTTTTTCATGGTATTTCACCCCTTTTCTTCTTTTCTACTTAAATAGCTTAATTAGGGTTGGTATTAGGGTTTCAACATTTTTCCCTCTTTGAAAACCTCATTTGTTTTAGACATGATTCTTTAGATATAAACTTAGTGGATCTTTTATTCTTAATTTGATTTGGTGCTTCATGCTCAATTTGGCTTACATGAAATGATGATTCTTGAGTTAGCACTAAGAAAAGCCCTAGGTGACATTGGGTTGTCACAAACACTAGGATCCTCAGCCGCTGGCTCTTCTACTCAACATAATACAAACAAGCATAGTATAAAGAGGAAATTAACATCACACCAAACATATAAACAAAATACATATTAAAATCTACATACTAAAATAAGATCATAGGAACAGGAATCATTAATTTTGGAGTTATGGATTTTAAGTTATGAATTTCTAAAGGTTTTATGTATTTGATACAAGATAAATTAAGAGATCCAATTTGATAATGTTTTCATGTCAAAACAGATAAACTATGTGTTAAACAACATTATTACAAAATTATAGGAACTGGAATGGATTAATTTGGACTAAGTATGAATTTTCTATGAATTAAACAAGTTCTAGCATTTATTTTTACATTAAAAATCCATTTTCATATTTATTTATCCAATTTATAAGTTCACTGGACTGCGCGTCAATTACAGGAAAGTGCAGGGTCTCCGGAGCAAGATTTCCTAAGACTTAGATCTATTCCGCAGTGGACCGCGGGTTGATTCACTTAAAGTTTAGGGTTTCTTTTGCAAAGTAGATGTGGTCAAGCGGCATCGGCCAGCCTGAGTCGTCCGATCCCAAATAGTCGGTTCGGATTAAATTAGCGCCCCCTACGATTCGGTACGAATTTATGTCCGTAAGATTAGGAATCTACGGTGCTGATTAAAAATGCCCTAGATCAATCCTGGGCCACGAGATTCCGATCCGATGACCCAGGGAGTCCTAGCGAAGGGGTATGTGTGCGCTAATCAGGGTCGTCCATCCACAGATCAACAGTCCCGGGGCTTTCTTCTCTATCCCGACCACAGACTCGGTGGCGCCGCACCATGGCGCGGTGTCCATCGACGGACTTCGCTCGACTTCGGCCAGAACCCCAATCCCGCGCGTGAACTCAAGAAAAACATAAAGGTGCACATCACGAACTTGATAGAGGCGGCCATATCGACGGTGATGGTGTGACGCCTCCGGACCACGGAGATGCGCGACTCTACTTCGACGGCGAGGAATTTCCGTCCCCGGGGTACTCCCTCGTGCCTCCCGTCATCCCGCGTGTCTTTGTGGAGGGTCCCAGATACTATGAAGCCATACACCGTGGCTCGACAGCGAACATCGGCATGGTTTGCCCGCGGCGGCGGACTCTCCCTTCTCGGCAATGGTGCGCGGCGGCGGTGGATCGATCTCGAACTCGACCTGAGCAGGAGAATGGAATAGGGGAGGTAGGAGGTGCGTCCGAAAGCTATATGGCTCGTGAGAGGTGGTTCAGCTAGTGGCGGCATTGATGGGGTCGTGGCGGGTGCTCGTAGCGGATCTCGCGAGCGCCGTTGTCCCGGTCGTGTGATGAAGTGGTGACAGGTGTGCCCCCCGAGCGCAGCGAGACGACCGGTTCGATTCGTGGGCGCGAGTAGCACTGCCGAGCGGGCCCCACGAGTCGGCGTAACGGGGAGGAAGAAAACGTGCGCGCGGCTGACCTGGATTCCTCTGGTGGGCCGAATTGGGGTCTAGGGCCATGGTGAGCTTTCCCTTTTTTTCTTTTCTTTTATATTTTCTTTTCTCTTCTCTTCTCTTCTCTTCCAAATTTAATTTTCAAATTTGAATCTATATGTGTGAAGTTCAAACTCGGGTTAAATGTCTACATTTACATAACAATATGATCTGAATTTTAATTCATTTATATTTATATTTTATTTTATTTGTATATTGTTTTCTTCTCTTTTCTCAAATCCTAGAATTGCAGATTGGGTCTCAATTCAATGTGGATACCAATGTCTTTCTATAATTATTATTTTTGTTGCTATTAAATGCACACAGAAATAAAACCTCAGCATGATGCATACTTTATTTAAGTGTCATTAGCTATTTATTACTTTAAAGGTGGTTATTTACATGCTCAATTAAATAGGGCAAGATACTCAAGGAATTCATCTCCTATCATATGACTTACAAATTTGGGTATTACAAATCCTACCCCCCTTAACAAGAATCTTGTCCTCAAGATTTAGGAAGGACTAGGGAAAAGATGGGGAAATTCTATTCGAAGTTCTTCTCTCTCCCAAGTAGCTTCATCTTCTCCATGGTGACTCCATTGTACTTTGCACATCTTTATCACTTTATTTCTTGTAACTCGAGTCAAAGTATCAAGAATCTTGATAGGATATTATGTGTAGGTCAGATCACCCTGAACACTGAGTTCTTTCATTGGTAACTGTTCTTCAGGGACACGGAGACACTTCTTAAGTTGAGACACATGGAATACATTATGCACATCAATAGATGATTAGGTAGCTCGAGTTGATAGGCCATCTCCCAACTCGCCTAAAACCTCTAAAGGGTCCAATAAAGCGAGGGGACAATTTGCCCTTAACTTTGAATCTCCTCATTCCACGAAGTGGTGACACCTTGAGGTACACATGATCACCTTCCTCAAACTCCAGTGGTCTTCTCTGAGTATCAGCATAGTTCTTTTGCCTGGTCTGAGCTACCCTCAAGTTCTCTCGGATTATCCGGACTTGTTCTTCTGCCTCTTGAATAAGTTTAGGCACAAAGAATTGTCTTTCTCTAGTCTGATCCCAATACAGAGGAGTCCTGCACTTCCTGCCTTATAAAGTTTCAAAAGGTGACATCTTCATAGGCCTGGTAACTATTATTATATGAGAATTCAGCATATGGTAAACTCTTGTCCCAACTGTCTCCATGTTGAAGGGCACAAGCTCTCAACATATCCTCAAGTACTTGATTAGTCCTTTCAGTCTGGCCATCAGTCTGAGAGTGATAGGCCGAACTGAAACTCAACTTCGTATCCATATTCTCATGAAAGCTTCTCTAGAATCTTGAGGTAAACTATGAGCCTCGATCAGAAACGATCTTCTTTGGTACACCGTGTAAACACACAATCTGAGTCATGTATAACTCTACCAACTGAGATCCCTTGTAAGTAGTCTTGACCGGAATGAAGTGAGATACTTTGGTTAGCCTATCCACAATCACCCATTTAGAATTATATTGTCACACCCGGTTTTGGAAGGTGAACCGAATGCGAACCATGTACGTGCCAGGATCAGAACTCACGTACATAGCGGTTACATAATTGGACATCATCACACAATGGTTGAACTAAATTGCGGAAAGGTACTTGGTTACATCAAGATGTCTGAGACATCCACAGGGTCTATTACATAAACATAGTCTTTAACAATAACATCAAAGTGCGGAGTATCGAAACATAGAATGTAAGCCTACACAGGCAGCTGACTGGGGGTTTGCCACTAAGATAAACTAGAACTCATCGTATTCCTGGAACTCCTCGAAGTCATCCATGTTGCCAGCTTCACCTCCTGAGCACTGAGAATAGTGGAGACAACCTGGGGTGGGGTGGTTTGTAAAGCAAGGGTGAGTACACTTCAACGTACTCAGCAAATGTCCCGTTTGGCTAAAGTGGACTAGCTGTATGTGGAGTTAAGGTTAAGCAGTTGCTTTTAGTTGGTCAAGTTTTATTATTTTAAGTAGAGCCAAATTTTAGTAATAACCCAGTTATTACCCAGAGGCACTCCCTCCAAGAGGAAATACCAGAGATCAGGATTATAATCACCATTGTTAATCATCATCATAAAAGTAACCATTGTTCTTCTAATCGAAGAGGATCCCAAGGCTACTCATAACCGTGAGCACGGCTGATATACCATTTTATTACACTCTGCAGAGGTCGCACACTTTACCCACAAGCCGTGATTCCCATTCTGCCCAGGGTTCTAGCCTCCCCATTGTTCACTACCAAGGTGACCTAGCAGGGTCTCACTACGTAGCCTTTACAAAGATTTCCCAGAGGTCATAGCTGCCCATTAGGTTTCTCCAGTTTGATAAACACAGTACATCTCCCCAAAGGAAGGGTGACTACAAAACCAAATCAAAGAACCTCTGCAACCAACCTCGGCAGAGCAAGTACTGTGCCCGGACCCCATTGATGGCCCTATGGCGAAGCCAACTACTCCTCTGGTTCCTTTAATTAATCAGCTAAGGGCGTCCCATTCCACCCTCATGGTTGCACTGTTATCCCGGGTTGTCACTCCCCATACAGGTCCTTATGGAGAGGTACTCAGGAAAGAGCCTGAGCCCCCTAAAGTAATCACAAGGACCCCATCAGGATAACATCATCGTATCATAAAAGATCACATCATGTTCATTGATTAAGTTTAAGCAATAGCATAAGCTAACCATGATGTGGCGGAACCACCCGAATTATTCCAACTTAAGTGCCTAGGTCCCACCTTAAAGGCTAGACCACACTTAAATGGGAATAAAACATCAGTCCCTCGGATCTAGTCCGACGAGGCCACTAACAGGATCAAGTATCACGTACTCACTTGATGGTGAGGCATAGAGCAAATACAATAAAACATAAAACCATACATTAAGGAGTATTAAATTTATTACAACATCATCGGAGTTTAGCAAAAGCAGTGATCATTGTTCGGAATGCAGCGGAATAAAACTAACGGAAAATAAACGGAGAGATGGGGAAGCCTGTCCCATCAATCCTCATGCTCCTCCTCTGCCGAGGTAGGATCCCACTCGACTGTCCAACCAGGTGGCAAGATGGACGGCCAAGTCACTCCAGCAACCATGTCCTCCAGAGAACCTGTAAAATTATGCCACAAGCAAGGCTGAGTATACTAATACTCAACTAGACTTACCCGGTGTGAGGAGTCTACTAATCTACCTCTAGACATGCAGTTGTTTAGCTGAGGGGTTGGTTTGCCAAAAACACTAGCTGAGTCTAAAATCAAGTTTTAGCTTTTTCAAGTTTTAGTGTGAATCTCTTAAGACTAAATGTGTACCTATCTAATCATACATGGTATCAAACATTTAGCAATCAACAACTTTTGCCAAGTCATCACATTTCCACTTGTTACTCAATGTAGCAGCATGGATCAAGCAGTCTCATTAGCTGCGAGAAGCAGACGATTCGAATCGAGTTTTTATCCTTGCAAGGTAAACCTAAACACACGACATATAGGGGCACTCCATCCCCACACACATCAACCGTCCCCATCGATTCCCCACCAGCAGATCAGGGCTCACCGCCTTGGCGTACAATGCCTCACTGACCCCGACTGCCGTCGTGCAGTGACCGCACTTGTACCCGCCATAACCAGAATGGGAGACCACATCTCAGGTCGTGTGAGGGGTAAAGTCTGCTGCCAGGTTCACTCAGGTACTAGGCTTACCGATTTACCATATTTCTCGGCATGTGCTTAGTACGTTCAAACGCTTGACACACAGTACCACACCTTAATCCTTATTCCAATTTCTGTCTTGTAGACAACGCATCCCCATGGACCGTTGTCCACAGACCATCATCATTCCGATATTAAATGGATACAATCAATTCTTGACCTCGCGCGAGTGCTAGAAAAATAACTCAACTTCTACCGAGATCCCTAAATAGCAAAGCAGCTACTCGACCTAGCATACTAGTATCCATCTCAAAAGGAATCCTGAGTTAATGCAACTAGGGTTTTAGGTAACTCCTACACTTAAGTGCACAATACAAGCCTACAAACATTAAGTGCAGTAAAATAGCATATAGAATAGGTTATGCATAAAACTGGGGCTTGCCTTCCAAAGATGGGCAGGCAGATCCTAGATGGTAGGCTCTGGTGCTGGATCCTGGGCTACCTCCTGAGCAACTCCTTGCTCCGGCACGAGGATGTACTCCCCGTCAGCGAGATTACAGTCTATCGAATGCAATGAATAAGATATATGCTTATTAATGACATGATAAATTGTAAAGGTTATGCATGGTAAAATAGTACTAAGTTGAGTGAGACTCTAGGGTTTCCTTTGGGTATACTTAAGGGTTTTAGACTTTCATCTTTGAGATTTTGAAGGAAGTCACACTTTTTAATTATATTTTTATGCTCCATGAGATATTTAAAAGGGTTTGGTTGTACATCATCTAATTCTCCCAACATTTTCCTTTTTCTTTCCAATGTGCTTCTATTTAAGCATTTTTGAACTATCATGGTTAGTTAACATTTTTCAAAAATGTCATAAAAATTACAGTGGGTAAAACCTTACCTCTGTGGGTTATTCTAGAAGTTTGAAGTTGAAATAAATTTAGATGCTCTTTGTGTAAAATTATCAAAAGTAAGGGCAAAAGGGCACTTTACACTATAGTTCTATGTTAGGTGAGGTCTCTCCACTAAGTTTTATTTTTGTCAAGATTCATAGGTGATATTAGGCCTCTGTGTTAAAAATCACAGAAAAAGACCTACTCGATATTTAGTTGTGATTTTCTAAAGTTTAATTCCAAAAAGGTACTTATAACTAACTTGTGTTAAAAATATCAAACAACAGAACTCATATTTTTCCTACATTCATAATAACAAAATATTAGTTATCCCAAGGTTTGGGGTGTTTTCCCTTCAAGACTATTTTTCTAGGATTTTTCTAAGTTCTTCTTGTTTTCATGAAATAAAAGGAAATACATTTCTTTTGCACTAACAGAGGGTCTAACAAAATTTTCCAGTGAATTATACTAACTAAGTGAGCTAGCAAAAATGTGGTTGCCCCCTGGTTCTTATTTTAAACTACATTTTCTATTTTCTTTAACTTTGGGCTAAAATGATTTAAATGGTAAACCCTTCCTTACTTTGGTGTACTGAGGAGTTTACTATTTTTAAACAGATTAGGGGGGGATTGAGTACTTCTCTGATTTTTCTTAACCCCAGTCTAACAGTGTAACTATTTTTCCCTCTTTTATTTAGCTTTTGGCCAGAACACTATTTAATTCAAAACTTTAAATTCTTTTGCAACACTTAGGGGGTTTGTATTTTTTCTAAGTAGTTCACATTATTCAAAACCTAGCAAAATTGGTTTGACTCAATTTGGTTGAATAAAACTGAAGTTATGAATTTTACAAGCTCTGTTTGTATTTAAATGAGACATGTTTAAAAGGTTTTCTGGAAAACCAGTTTTCACCGAGGACCCTGGGCTTTTCCTAAACCAACTCTTTAACTTATACCCCTGCGCAACTATTCATCTGAGTCTCTAACAATTCAAAAACCCGCCTGACTTCTTTTCCTTCTTCCCCGAGGTCCCTCCCCCCTTTTGAACAGTACCCGCGGAAGAAAACAGGGCGGCGCGGCTTACCGGCGGCGAGGGAGGTCCGGCGAAGGATGGGGTTGGCTCCGGGAAGTCCTTGCGGTCACGGCGAGGTACGGCTTGACGACGGTGATGGCTGGAATCGGCCGGTCCACGTGCGTAGGCAGGCGAGCTCATCGGCGGTGGGTGCTCCGGCCTATCCACAGCGATATAGTTCAATCCAAGGGCATGGAAAGCTTCACGGGGTGCTGAGGAGTCTACCCATGCAAAGAATTGAAGAAAAGCTCATCGTGGAGCTCGGTCTACGTTCGCCGGCGGTCGGGTGAAGTCCGGTGACTTTGATCTGGTGTCTCCAGCGAGGCAGAGCCCGATTCCTCGCTCTGGGAGCTTCACCGAGGCACACAGAGTCTCTCTCGAGGGTCGGACGAGGCTGCGAATGGCTCAGTTGGCCGGTCTAAGGTGGTGGGTGCTCGGGAGGCCGCTGGCACGCCGTGTGCAGGGCAAACGCCGGTGATCTTGCGCTCCGGCGAGGTCAAGAGCGAGCGGGGGCGTACGGTTGAAGCCTCGGCTGGCTTTATAGGCGCGGGCGCGGGCGAGGGCACTGGCTTGGCTTGGCGCGGCGCGGGCCACGCGGGGTCGGGTGCCGGGCGTGCTCTGGCGAGGTCAGGGTGCGTCGAACACGTGGAGGTGTGTTTCTGCCCTTGTTCAAAAGCTTGCTGAGATTGCAAACGTGCGAATCTTGGCAAAAATTCTGCACAGACCTCTTCCTGGCACCTAGGGCTATCTTTTATATGTGAGTTCCAATGGCAGATATGCCCTAGCTAGGGAGATATGCGGACGCCAAATCTGGGTTGTCTCACTGTTCACCCCGATACAAAAGTGATGTCAAATCGTGTCAAACGAATTTGGCTCGAGTTCAAATTTTTCCAGTGGGTTCCTTCGGTAGTTTGGCTCCTTTTTGGTATTCAGACCAAGTGGTTTTGGCACCATTTACTAAATGAACATGCCTGATCTTTAAACTAGGGTTTATTTTGGACTTAGAGAAGATTAGAGAGCTCTAGTGTGCTCTCTACTTAAGGAATGGTTTTGGGGTCTTTAAGGGGCCTTTTTGTAATGATTCCTTTACTGTTTTTTGTAGATACATTAGTGTACTTAAATCTTGGTTAAGGATCAGAAACAAGAATTGGCCATTTGATTAGCTTGCCCACTAATCTCTTGCTTGGAAGTCTAGTGCTTTAAGGGTCTCGGGTTTAGCCTCTTTTGCCCAAGGTGACAATTGCTCAAAATGTTTGGGTGAAGCTTTTGTCATCTACATTCTTAGCTAAACCATGGTTTCCAAGGTTTTGGGGCTCCCTCTCCTCCACTTAACCACATGAGATAACATGTCATGAGTACAAGTAGGGAGTTAGGGCCTTGGTGACACCTGGGGTGTTACAACCCTCCCCCCTTAAAGGAATCTCATCCCGAGATTCGGGTAGGGATCCTTCGGTGGGGCACCAAGAAGGTGTGCTTGGGTGTTGTAGATCCTTTTGTCCAAGTTGTTCTAATTAACTGCTCTTCGAATGTCATTCTCTTTGCAACCTCAAAAGGAAGCCCTTTTTGATTTCCTTCCACAACTTACTCTACTCTTAACAACTAGGTTTTTCTTATATTTAGATTCAAAGGGCGGGCCTGGTGCAGCGGTAGAGCCTACCGTCTGTAACCGGAAGGTCCCGGGTTCGAGCCCCAGCCTCTGCATATTATGCGGGTAAGGCTTGGCGCTTAAAGATACCCTTCCCCAGACCCCGCACAGTGCGGGAAGCCTACGGCACTGGGTACGCCCTTTTTAGATTCAAAGGGCAGGTGGGGTGGGGGTTTTGGATTACGTACCGACTCCTTTGGGTAGAAAATCGGGGAAGCGAGAACGTAGAAAATCCTCAGTCTCCCATGTAGTCTCTTCTGCAGAATGGTGGCTCCACTGAACCTTATACATCCTGATCGACCTTGCCCGAGTTGATCTTTCCTTTTGGTCCAATATCCTGACGGGGTGCTCTGGATAAGACAAGTCTGGTTCTATCTCCAGTTCTGGTTCCGGTAGCACTTCCGTGGGTAAACGGACACACTTTCGTAGCTGAGATACATGGAACACATCATGAACTGCTGACATATGGGGTGGCAACTTCAATTTATATGCTACAGGTCCACAAGTCTCTTTGATCTCATAGGGCCCAATGTAGCGAGGAGCTAACTTGCCCTTGATTCCAAATCTTTGAACACCTTTGGTAGGTGACACCTTAAGATAAACATGATCTCCCACTTCAAACTGTAGAGGCTTCCTCCTCTTGTCATGATAACTCTTCTGCCTGGCCTGAGCAGCCTCTAAATTCTTCTTAATGACTCTGACTTTCTCCTCTGCTTCAAGTACTAGGTCAGGTCCAAATATTTCCCTTTCTCCAGCTTGTGACCAATTTAGCGGTGTCCTACACCTTCTCCCATACAAGGCCTCGAAAGGTGCCATCTTTAGGCTGGACTGGTAGATGTTGTTATACGAGAACTCTGCCAAGGAAAGGCACTTGTCCCAATCCTTACCATAGTGTAGCACACATGCACTCAACATGTCTTCCAAAATCTGATTTACCCTTTCTGTCTGACCATCTGTTTGAGGATGGTATGCTGAGCTTCTTATTACATGGGTCCCAAGTGATTCTTGCAACTGCTCCCAGAAACGTGCTACGAACGGTGCTCCTCTGTATGACACAATAGTCCTTGGTATTCCATGTAAACGAACTATCTGGTCAATATAAATTTCTGCATACTTTTCTGCCCTGTGGGTGGTATGTACTGGCAAGAAATGAGCTGTCTTGGTCAATCTATCCACGATGACACAAATAGAATTGTGGTGCCGGGACGTATTGGGCAATCCCACAATAAAGTCCATGCAAATATCCTCCCATTTCCAAGATGGTATGGGAAGGGGTTGTAAGGTGCCTGCTACCTTCAAATGACTGGTCTTGACCCTTTGGCAAGTGTCGCATTCAGATATATATTTAGCAATTTCCCTCTTCATTCTGGTCCACTAGCACAAAGATCTGAGATCATGATACATCTTGTTACTGCCGGGGTGCATGGAGGATTTTGAAAGGTGAGCTTCATCCAATATTTTCTTTCTGAGCTAAGGGTTCTTAGGAACAACCAATCGGTCTCCAAACCATAAAACTCCCTTGCTGTCCTGACGGAAGCATTTGTATTTGTCCACCTTCTGTTCGATCATTTCCTTAATGACTTGGACACCCTTGTCACCAATCTGTGCCATGACTATCTGCTCATGTAATGTGGGCTCCACTGAAATATAACTCAAGGCACCTGAGGAAACAACTTCTATGTTCAGCTTGCACAACTCGTCACACAGGGTGGAAATCTTGGAATCTATACTCACACAGTTACACTGGGCCTTCCGACTTAAGGCATCTGCCACAACATTGGCCTTGCTAGGATGGTAATGCACTTCCAAATCATAGTCCTTGATTAATTCCAACCATCTTCTCTGCCTCATATTCAGATCTACCTGAGTAAAAATATACTTGAGACTCTTGTGATCAGATAGATATTACAATGAGCTCCCATCAAATAATGTCGCCATATCTTCAAAGCATGAACTACGGCTGCTAACTCCAGATCATGAGTGGGGTAGTTTTGCTCGTGAGGCCTAAGTGCTCTAGATTCATAGGCAATAACTCGGTTGTCTTGCATCAAAACACATCCCAATCCAGTACCTGAAGCGTCGCAATAAACCTCAAAGGGTTTGGTATTGTTAGGCTGGGCTAACACGGGTGCTGTTGTCAGATGTTGTCTCAATGCATGAAAAGCATCTTCACATTTCTGACTCCATTTGTACTTTACTCCTTTCTTTAACAATTCAGTCATTGGCTTGGCAATCCTGGAGAAATCCGGAATAAATCGTCGATAATACCCTGCAATCCTAGGAAACTCCGGATCTACCGTACTGTGGTAGGAGGTTTCCAATTCATCACTTCTTGCACTTTCCCAGGGTCAACTGATACCCCATCCTGAGAAATGGTGTGACCCAAAAATTTTATCTCCTTCAGCCAGAAATCACATTTGGACAGCTTAGTATATAGACGGTGATCGCGCAGTCGCTGAAGTACGATGTGTAGATGCTCAGTATGCTCAGCTTCATTTTTGGAATAAACCAGAATGTCATCAATGAAGACCACCACAAACTTGTCCAGCTCTGGAATGAACACTGAGTTCATCAAATACATGAAATATGTTGGGGCATTGGTCAGTCCGAAAGACATAACTAAGTACTCATAAAGCCCATATCTGGTAGAGAAAGCCATCTTCAGAATATCACTGGCCCTGATTTTAATCTGATGATAGCCAGAGCGGAGGTCTATCTTGGAGAATACGTTGGCTCCCACCAACTGATCAAACAATACATCAATGCGGGGCAACGGATACTTATTTTTTATTGTTACCGCATTGAGAGGGCGGTAATCAACACACAACCTCAAACTCTCATCCTTCTTCTTTACGAACAAGGCTGGACATCCCCATGGTGAAGTACTTGGGCGAATGAATCCTTTGTCCAACAACTCTTGTAATTACTTTTTCAATTCTGCCAATTCTGCTGGAGGCATCCTATAAGGTCTCTTGGATATAGGGGCAGTTCCGGGTTGCAACTTAATTGCGAACTCTACGTCCCTGTCGGGTGGCATCCTTGGTAATTCATCCGGAAAACATCTGGGTAGTCACAGACCACTAGGATTCTCTCAACAGGTGATTCTATCATGGTGAATGCACAGGAACGGGCACAACCCTGGTTAGACAAATATAATGTAGTTTCACCACAAGTAGGTGAGTGTATCTGAATGGCCCTTGCTGCAATATCAATTACTGCCTGATGTCTTGTTAACCAGTCAGTTCCTAAAATGATATCCACACTATCCAATCCCAAAATGAGGAGGGTGGTTTTAATTATCAGACTACCAAACTTTATAGGCACATGCCTGTTGATTTGATAGGTGGCAACCCTGCCTCCTGGTGTTGAAATGGTGATACCCCCATTAGTGTGGTGAAAAGGTAACTGACATTTGGCGCTAAATTTTGCACTGATAAAACTATGTGATGCACCAGAATCAAAAAGAATGATTGCAGGATAATTCAAAATGGAAAAGTTACCAGTCATGACGGGTGCTCCCTCTGGAATGTCAACCATGGTGATGAAGTTCAGTCTGCCTTGTCTCACTTGCACCTTCTGTCTCTTGCCTTGGTTCTGATTGGAATTCTGCCCCTACCTCTGCTGGTTCTTGGGGAAATTCTTGGCGTAGTGTCCAGTGTTGCCACAAGTGAAGCATCTGTTGTCATTGGCCTGACGGTATTGCTGATGTGGCTGATTGTTCCTCTGAACTGGGGGCTGAGAGCGGTTGGGTGCCTGCTGCTACTACTGTGGTCGGATCACCCAACGTCCTTGCTGCTGCTGAGGTCCCCTGTTCTGAGTGTCAGATACAATCCTGAAGCGCTGAGGCTGAGCGGAAGGTCCTGCCACAGGGGTCTTCCTTTTCTTTTCTGCCTAGCGGGCTGTGATGTAGTCTTCCTGGGAAATGGCCATGTTGACTAACTCATTGTAACTGTCGGCGCTGACTGTATTGAGACGGTCGTGGAGCTTAGTACTGTGGCCCCTCCTGAACCTGTCCCTCTTCTTCTCATCAGTGTCTGCATGATAGCCTACAGCATACTAACATAGGTCATTGAAGGCCTGAGCGTACTGCAACACGGTACGATTCCCCTCAGTGAGTGAAAGAAACTCATTAAGCTTGCGGTCCATAATGTCTGCCGGTATGTGATGCCCTCTGAAAGCTACCTTGAACTCTCTCCATTCCACCACGTGGTCAACTGGCTGCATAGCGAGGAAGTGGTCCCACCATGTCCGCGCAGGTCCGCGAAGCTGCTAGGTGGTGAACCTGACCTTAGCCACATCTGAACAAACTCCGTTTAGTAGTGGGAATTTGGATTCCACTACCCTAAGCCATACATCAGCATCAAGTGGATCCTCTGCCCGAGTGAACAGCGGCGGCTGGGTGCTGAGGAACTCCTGATACGTGGCCACTGCTGGGGGACGCTGATGGTGATCACCACCACCATAGTGCTGAGGTGGTGGCTGACGCTGAGCCAACTGACGCAGAATCTCATTTTGCTAAGCCATCAACTCTTGCATGGTAGGAGGCGGTGGCGGGGGTGGAGGAATGCGCTCATTCTGTCCATGGCGCGCTCTTCCTGCCATCTGAAAATTTAGGATGCTCTTAATATCATACTTCTGATGTCAGGGTTCATACGTGGTGAAAAATTCAAAAGGACAAGATTTGCAAAATGCCAGCATTTCCTTGCATATTTCATAGAAGATACCACATGACATAAAACTTCCCTCATAATTAAAAGTTGACATCATCCACCCTCCATAATTCCAAAAAGAGTTTGTTACGATTACATCAGTGATCAAAAGACTCAACTCTGTCTAGCCTAGTACCCCAAGGGTGCAAAAGTTAAGCTAGCTTCGAGGAGTTCTACCGCCACACACTTCTAACCCTATCCCTGTAACTTAATGGACAAATGAGGCAACGCTTGACTCGGGGGAAGGGGGTCTCCCTGAGCCAGCAGTGTCCAGGCTAGATGCGGGCTCCGGCTCCACTCCTCCCTCAATGTCAACATCCTCGTTGGCCTCCATGTCCTGAATCTCCTGATGGTGCATATCCAAATGCTGGTTAGCTTCCTCGAGTTGTTGAGTGTTTATCAGCTGATCCTCAAGAACCTCGATGGTGTTCTCCTTGGCTCCCACTAGCTCCTCAAGCTCTTGGATCTGGTTGGCCATCTGTTCCACCTGTAGGTCCTTTTCCACCATCTCCGTGGACAGGTCTACCACGAGTTCCTCTCTGTTATCTAGGGTGATCTTGGTGGCTTCCACCAATGCCATTAGCTGAGACATTGCCTCTCCTCGCACCGCTTGCAGGCGGTACAGGGCATTCATGCATCGCACCGTCAAGTGAGCAGTCTACCCTGGGTAAAGAGCCCATATATCCTTGGCATGTTCCACTCGGTCTTTCCACATTAGGTCGTCCTCCTTCTCTACGGGGAACAAGCCAATGGGATGAGTAGACAGCTCCTAGCGGTGAAAACCACAGAAGGTCGTCAGCCCATGGAGAGCAATGGCCTCGATGGTGTCTTTAGCCCGGTATCAGAAAGACTCGGAGTCCAACAAATGCCAGCCTGGCTATAAGGGATGAGGCTCCAAGGTCATCCTCACCCTATAGCGGGGCGCCCAGTGCTCCTCGAACAACTGTACCGCGTACTGGGGAGGCGTCGTATAACCGGCTCCCTGCAGTACCTCCCACAAAATGCGGGGAAAACCCTCTCGTGCCAGTCCGTCCGTTGGGAATGTGTGTTCCCTCCTTCCGAGGATCCGTGAGAAGTCATCTGTGTACGGGTAAGCGTAAGCGAAAAAGAAAAAGAATTACAAAAATTAAAGGGGATTAAATCTTGGCCTATCGAAGGTTACGATAAGGTCACTGAGTGTACTTAATCTTTCATTATCATGTATTTAAAGTTTTTACCCAATTATCAAGTAGTTTAAGTAAAGGATGCATGCATGCTCGTCCTAAACGACCTCATTTCAACTTAGAGGGAATAGGCAAAAACTTTCCCATTCCTTATAGTAGCCGATAGGGCTTACTCAAATAGCCACCTAGCTACCCCTGCATTATCCTAAGGCTTCATGTCCTAGGTCTATCCTTATCGTCCTGACGACCTATCCAACATTTGTTTCTAACCAGTTTTACTTTTGAAAAGGATGGTATTTACAGTTTATTGATTCCTCTGTGGTGGTACAAGCTTCGATACCAGCTGTGGCGGAACCGCCCGAATTATTCCAACTTAAGTGCCTAAGTCCCACCTTAAAGGTTAGACCACACTTAAAGGGAATAAAACGCCAGTCCCTCGGATCTAGTCCGACGAGGCCACTAACAGGATCAAGTACCACGTACTCACTCGATGGTGAGGCACAGAGCAAATACAATAAAACATAAAACCATACATTAAGGAGTATTAAATTTATTACAACATCATCGAAGTTTAGCAAAAGCAGTGATCATTGTTTGGAATGCAGCGGAATAAAACTAACAAAAAATAAACGGAGAGATGGGGAAGCCTGTCCCATCAATCCTCATGCTCCTCCTCTGTCGAGGTAGGATCCCACTAGACTGTCCAACCCAGTGGCAAGATGGACAGCCAAGTCACTCCAGCAACCATGTCCTCCAGAGAACCTGTAAAATTATGCCACAAGCAAGGCTGAGTATACTAATACTCAGCTAGACTTACCCGGTGTGAGGAGTCTACTCCTCTACCTCTAGACATGCAGCTATTTGGCTGAGGGGTTGGTTTGCCAAAAACACTAGCTGAGTCTAAAATCAAGTTTTAGCTTTTTCAAGTTTTAGTGTGACTCTCTTAAGACTAAATGTGTACCTATCTAATCATACATGGTATCAAACATTTAGCAATCAACAACTTTTGCCAAGTCATCACATTTCCACTTGTTACTCAATGTAGCAGCATGGATCAAGCAGTCTCATTAGCTGCGAGAAGCAGACGATTCGAATCGAGTTTTTATCCTTGCAAGGTAATCCTAAACACACGACATATAGGGGCACTCCGTCCCCACACACATCAACCGTCCCCATCGATTCCCCGCCAGCAGATCAGGGCTCACCGCCTTGGCGTACAATGCCTCACTGACCCCGACTGCCGTCGTGCAGTGACCGCACTTGTACCCACCAAAACCGGAATGGGGTAAAGTCTGCTGCCAGGTTCACTCAGGTACTAGGCTTACCAATTTACCATATTTCTCGACATGTGCTTAGTACGTTCAAACGCTTGACACACGGTACCACACCTTAATCCTTATTCCAATTTCCGTCTTGTAGACAACGCATCCCCATGGACCGTTGTCCATAGACCATCAGCATTATGATATAAATGGATACAATCAATTCCTGACCTCGCGCGAGTGCTAGAAAAATCACTCGACTTCTACCGAGATCCCTAAATAGCAAAGCAGCTACTCAACCTAGCATACTAGTATCCATCTCAAAATGAATCCTGAGTTAATGCAACTAGGGTTTCAGGTAACTCCTACACTTAAGTGCACAATACAAGCCTACAAACATTAAGTGCAGTAAAATAGCATATAGAATAGGTTATGCATAAAACCGGGCTTGCCTTTCAAAGCTGGGGCAGGCAGATCCTCGATGGTAGGCTCTGGTGCTGGATCCTAGGCTACCTCCTAAGCAACTCCTTGCTCCGGCACGAGGATGCCCGTCAGCGAGATTACAGTCTATTGAATGCAATGAATAAGATATATGCTTATTAATGACATGATAAATTGTAAAGGTTATGCATGGTAAAATAGTACTAAGTTGAGTGAGACTCTAGGGTTTCCTTTGGGTATACTTAAGGGTTTTAGACTTTCATCTTTGAGATTTTGAAGGAAGTCACACTTTTTAATTATATTTTTATGCTCCATGAGATATTTAAAAGGGTTTGGTTGTACATCATCTAATTCTCCCAACATTTTTCTTTTTCTTTCCAATGTGCTTCTATTTAAGCATTTTTGAACTATCATGGTTAGTTAACATTTTTCAAAAATGTCATAAAAATTGCAGTGGGTAAACCCTTACCTCTGTGGGTTATTCTAGAAGTTTGAAGTTGAAATAAATTTAGATGCTCTTTGTGTAAAATTATCAAAAGTAAGGGGAAAAGGGGACTTTACACTATAGTTCTAATTTAGGTGAGGTCTCTGCACTAAATTTTATTTTTGTCAAGATTCATAGGTGATAGGCCTCTGTGTTAAAAACCACAGAAAAATACCTACTGGATATTTAGTTGTGATTTTCTAAAGTTTAATGCCAAAAAGGTACTTATAACTAACTTGTTATTTGAAAAATATCAAACAACAGAACTCATATTTTTCTACATTCATAATAACAAAATATTAGTTATCCCAAGGTTTGGGTGTTTTCCCTTCAGGACTATTTTTCTAGGATTTTTCTAAGTTCTTCTTGTTTTCATGAAATAAAAGAAAATACATTTCTTTTGCACTAACAGAGGGTCTAACAAAATTTTCCAGTGAATTATACTAACTAAGTGAGCTAGCAAAAATGTGGTTTCCCCTGGTTCTTATTTTAAACTACCTTTTCTATTTTCTTCAACTTTGGGCTAAAATGATTTTAAATGGTAAACCCTTCCTTACTTTGGTGTACTGAGGGGTTTACTATTTTTAAACAGATTAGGGAGGGATTAAGTACTTCTCTGATTTTTCTTAACCCCAGTCTAACAGTGTAACTATTTTTCCCTCTTTTATTTAGCTTTTGGCCAGAACACTATATAATTCAAAACATTAAATTCTTCTGCAACACTTAGGGGGGTTTGTATTTTTCCTAAGTAGTTCACATTATTCAAAACCTAGCAAAATTGGTTTGACTCAATTTGGTTGAATAAAACAGAAGTTATGAATTTTACAAGCTCTGATTGTATTTAAATGAGAAATGTTTAAAGAGTTTTCTGGAAAACCAGTTTTCACCGAGCATCCTGGGCTTTTCCTAAACCAACTCTTTAACTTATACCCCTGAGCAACTATTCATCTGAGTCTCTAACAATTCAAAAAAACCCCAGACTTCTTTTCCTTCTTCCCCGAGGTCCCTCCCCCCTTTTGAACAGTACCCGCGGAAGAAAACAGGGCAGCGCGGCTTACCGGCGGCGAGGGAGGTCCGGCGAAGGACGGGGTTGGCTCCGGGAAGTCCTTGCGGTCACGGCGAGGTACGACTTGACGACGGTGATGGCCGGAATTGGCCGGTCCACGTGCGCAGGCAGGCGAGCTCGTCGGCGGCGGGTGCTCCGGCCTATCCACGACGATATAGTTCAATCCAAGGGCATGGAAAGCTTCACGGGGTGCTGAGGAGTCTACCCATGCAAGGAATTGAAGAAAAGCTCACCGTGGAGCTCGGTCTACGCTCGCCGGCGGTCGGGTGAAGTCCGGTGACCTTGATCTGGTGTCTCTGGTGAGGCAGAGCCCGATTCCTCGCTCTAGGAGCTTCAGCGAGGCACGCAGAGTCTCTCTCGAGGGTCGAACGAGGCTGGGAAGGGCTCAGTTGGCCGGTCTACGGTGGTGGGTGCTCGGGTGGCCGCTGGCACGCCGTGTGCAGAGCAAACGCCGGTGATCTTGCGCTCCGACGAGGTCGAGAGCGAGCGGGGGCGTACGGTTGAAGCCTCGGCTGGCTTTATAGACACGGGCGGGGGCACTGGCTTGGCTTGGCACGGCACGGGGCGCGCGGGGTCGGGCGCCGGGCGTGCTCAGGCGAGGTCAGGGCGCGTCGAACTCGTGGAGGTGTGTTTCTGCCCTTGTTCAAAAGCTTGCTGAGATTGCAAACATGCGAATCTTGGCAAAAATCCTGCGCAGACCTCTTCCTAGCACCTAGGGCTATCTCTTGTATGTGAGTTCCAATGGCAGATATGCCCTAGCTAGGGAGATATGCGGACGCCAAATCTGGGTTGTCTCACTGTTCACCCCGAGACAAAAGTGGTATCAAATCGTGTCAAACGAATTTGGCTCGGGTTCAAATTTTTTCAGTGGGTTACTTAGGTAGTTTGGCTCCTTTTTGGTATTCAGACCAAGTGGTTTTGGCGCCATTTACTAAGTGAACACGCCTGATCTTTAAACTAGGGTTTATTTTGGACTTAGAGAAGATTAGAGAGCTCTAGTGTGCTCTCTACTTAAGGAATGGATTTGGGGTCTTTAAGGGGCCTTTTTGTAATGATTCCTTTACTGTTTTTTGTAGATACATTAGTGTACTTAAATCTTGGTTAAGGATCAGAAACAAGAATTGGCCATTTGATTAGCTTGCCCACTAATCTCTTGCTTGGAAGTCTAGTGCTTTAAGGGTCTAGGGTTTAGCCTCCTTTGCCCAAGGTGATAATTGCTCAAAATGTTTGGGTGAAGCTTTTGTCATCTACATTCTTAGCTAAACCATGGTTTCCAAGGTTTTGGGGCTCCCTCTCCTCCACTTAACCACATGAGATAACATGTCATGAGTACAAGTAGGGAGTTAGGGCCTTGGTGACACCTGGGGTGTTACACATGATTAACCCAAAAACGTAAACAAGAGTAGTGGAAATATAAACTAGTCAATCCTTAGGTTTCAATAAAGTAATGGGGGACAGTGAATTATAAGGTCAAGTAGGACATGATAGGTCTGAGGACACTTGCCTTCACTAGGTTGTTGCTCAGAGGGATCTTCAGCAACACACTCAGAAACCACGAGTTGCTCGTTGTCTAAGTAAAGCGAGCATACATTCAATACATTTGGAAAGTAAAAATGAACACCACATCCCACATGTACAAACATTAGCATACCACTCAAAAAGGTATAGTATTAAGTACAGAGGAATGAGGTCATGTTATAAAATGGACTAATCCTAAGTGGGGAATTGATTATTCTCTAAGTGTTGAAACATAACCTAAAAGGATAGAGTAATAATTAAACAAAGAAAAGATTACATTATAAGATGAACTACTCTTATTTAGGAATTTGATTATCCTTTAAACGTTATCCATAATTACATATCTAACTCTATTTATCACATTAGGGTCTAAAGGTTAAACCAAAAATGAATCCATGAAATACATTACACTAATCTCACAACTTTTAAATATATTTTAACTCCTAGGATTCCCTTTTTTATTTCAATAAATAAATCAACATATACTTTAATTCTATATTCTGAGTGTAAAAATTAAAGTATACAGATTACATTTGATCATATTTTACTTGAACAAAGAATAATCTTGTGAACATTTTGCAATTTGAACCACTAAATTTGGAGTTCATATGAAAAAGGTACGAAATAAACAAGTTTTGAGGTTTGAAATATGAAATTAGGGCTAAATCTGTGATTAAATGGAAGTCCAGGGGTCTAATTAAAACAAACCAGGGACCTATGCGCTAAAACAGAGGACAGCAGGTTGATTTCCTACAACCATGGGGTTCTTAAGTAAAACGACCACGTGAAGGGGTACGGGGTAATCTCAGCCATCGGATCAGAAACCGACAACCCAGATTAGATCGCGCGGGGGCATACGCGAGCGCGGGCGCGCGGACGCGACTGACAAGCAGGGTCAGGGCGTCAGCGACAGAGGGGGAAGGCGCACTGACCCAGCGGGCCCAGCGCCAGAGGGGAAACGGACGGCTGCAGGGGTCCGAGGGGGTCCGAGTCGTTCGATCAGGATCGGAAGGGGAGGGGTCCGAGGGGGTTCGAGCCGTTCAATCAAGATCGGTCGGGAGAAATCAGACCGGGAAGGATGAGCGGCTGCGGGTGGCGCTGACAGGTGGGCCAGGGCGTCAGGCGCGCGTGCGCGAAGCGGTATCCCACAGTCCGGGCCGTTCGATCTAAATCGGACGGAGGGGATCAGACCGGGGAAACAGACGGCTGTGGGCGGCGCCGCTCCTCTCTGTGGCGGTGAGGTCGTCGGAGTTGAGGCAGGCGTGAGCTAGGGTGGCTCCAGGGTCGCCGGAGTTGGGCAGAGAGGGAGAGGGCACCACGACAAACTCAATGGTGGGGAAGAGGCCATGAATCCACGGGCAGAGAGGGTAGAACGGCTGTGAGAAGACCTCGGGCGGGCCGGAGCAACTCCGGTGAGCAATTCCTGCCACGGGGAGGGGACTTAAGGCGCGCTAAGGCCTTGGCTGGCTTCAGCAGAGACAGGGGTGACACAGGGAACTACTCCGGTGAACTTGACCGGGCTAAATCGGCCGGCCACCGCGCGAGCACGATGGACCGCCGCGGTAGAGCACCAGCGAAGGCAAAATTGGACAAACACAGGGCGCAATAAAGGAAATTGGGCACGGGGACGGGTGTCTCACCTCGGGGCGGAGCTTGGGGAGGCTTGGAGCGGTCTCCGGTGAGCTGGAAGGCCGGGAACGCGGGTGCGGGTCTCCGACAGCTGCTGGCGGCGTGGGCAGAGCGCGAGAGAGGGTGAAGTTGCGCGAAATGAGGTGAGGGGTGTATGCGGGGCACTGGCGGGGCGATAAGAAGGGAGCTAGGCGCGTGGGCGAGCGTCGTGGCCGAGAAATCCGGCGACGTGCGCAAGTGTGCACGCGCCGGTCCATGGCGGGAGCGGGGAAGGTGGATCTGACAGGGAGGGTCCATGGCGCAGAGAGAGTAAAGGGGACACGCGGGACAACAGCTCGGCACTGGCGATCCGGGCCCACGAGACAAAGAGAGAGAGAGGGAGCGAACGGGCGAAGGAAACTGGCACCGACAGATCGGTCCCACTCGGCAGCGAGAGAGCGAGGGAGAGAGGGAGCTCGGGTTTGTGCCGACAGGCGGGACCTGCCTATCAGGCAAAGAGGGCTCGCGGGCGTGGGCTTAATTGGCTGCCTTGGGCCGAATTAGCTTTTCCTATTTTCCTGGAATTTCTAATGCCTTTTCTATTTATTTTCTCTAGGGTTTTCAATTCAAACTCAAATCAAGTTTCAAATTCAAACCAAATCAAATATGTGCAACATTTCATAGAATAATTAGGCTCAATATGATGCAACATTCCATGACTCATATGTTTTGGGAAAAATAAAATAAATAATTCCTCACCAATACAACTAACTCTAATAAAAGGAGAAAGAGAGAGAGAGAAAACTAGAGAGAGAAGGAAACTAGAGTGAGATGGAGAAGAGTAACACATGAATTTGGGTGATCATTAGAAAGAAATTTTATACCCCCAAATTCAGGGTGTTACACATACCCTTTCGGGGTGCGAGGCAACCCGACAATGAAACCCATGTCGATTTCTTCCCACTTCCATTTAGGTATCTTTAGCGAGTACAGTAGTCTAGCTGGTCTTTGATGTTCATCTTTGACTCTTTGACACACATCACACATAGCCACATGTGCAGCCACATCTCTCATCAGCCCATACCACTAGTACTTCTGCTTCAAATCCTGATACATCTTAGTGCTATCAGGATGAATAGAATAATCAGATTCATGGGCTTCCTTCAATATAGTCTCACGAAGGCTGTCAATCTCAGGAACACATATCTGGTTCTTGAACCATACTGTGCCTTGCTCATCCTCCATAAATTCTAGACCTCGACCTTCAGTAATCAGATCTTTGATCTCTTGGATTTTGGCATCACCAATCTGACCCTTGCAGATTTCTTGCTCCAAGGTGGGTTCCACTTCAATGGTGACTCCTTCAGTGTGAGCAACAATTCCCAAGTTGAGTCTTCTAAAATCCTCAACAAGCTCATTGGGTAGCTAGGTAACAATAGCTGCATGGACGTGTTCCTCTCGACTCAAGGCATCCGCAACCAGATTCGCCTTGCCCAGGTGATAGTGAATCTCTAAATCATAATCCTTTATGAGTTCCAACCATCGGCATGGCCTAAGGTTGAGATCCTTCTGAGTAAATATGTACTTCAAACTCTTGTCATTGGTGTACACTTGGCACTTGGTTCACATAATATAATGTTTCCATATCTTGAGTGCATGCACTACGGCTGCCAATTCTAAGTCATGAGTGGGGTAGTTCAACTCATGTTTCTGCAACTGATGAGACACATAGGCAATCACATGTCCTTCTTTCATAAGAACACATCCCAAGCCTTGGCCGCATGCATCACAATAGATATCAAATCCCTTTTGCAGATCCGGCATAACCAATACTGGGGGTGACATCAATCTCAATTTCAGTTGATTAAAGCTATCTTGGCACTTCTAGTCCCACTTAAACTCTCTTCCTTTCTCTAGCAGTGAGGTTAATGGCTTAGCAAGCATAGAAAATCCTTCAATAAATCACCGGTAGTATCCTGCAAGTCCCAAGAAACATTGGACGTCAGTAACTGTAGTGGGTATGCTCCACGCCACTATCTCCCTGACTTTAGCAGGATCCACTGATATCCCACCATTAGAGATGATGTGTCCAAGGAAATGCACTTCGTCAATCTACAACTCGCATTTGCTATACTTGGCATAGAGCTGGTTATCCCATAGTTTCTATAGCACCAACCGCAGATGTTCCTCATGATCACTATCACTCTTGGAATAGATAAGAATATCGTCGATGAATACCACGACAAATCTGTCCAGATACTCCATGAACACCTTATTCATCAGATTCATAAAATAAGCTGGTGCATTAGTTAATCCAAATGACATAACTGTGAATTCATATAGACCATATCGGGTTGAGAAAGTTGTCTTGGGAATATCCGATGGCCTAATCTTCATTTGATGATAACCCGATCGAAGATCAATCTTAGAGAACACCCTTGCACCTCTCATCTGATCAAATAAGTCATCAATGAGGGGTAATGGATACTTGTTCTTCACAGTAACATCATTAAGGAATCTATAATCCACACACATCCTTTGCGATCCATCCTTCTTCTGTACAAACAAAACCGGTGCTCCCCATGGTGAGGAACTCAGATGGATGTACCTAGCCTCTTGTAACTCCGTTAAATGCTTCTTAAGTTCTTTTAGTTCTTCTACGGACATCTTGTATGGCCGTTTTGAAATAGGAGCGGTTCCAGGTAAGAGATCAATGACAAACTCAACTTCCCTATCTGGTGGCATCCTGGGTAACTCCTCTAGAAAGACATCGGGAAAATCCCTAACCACACGGATGTTGTCGCCAACAAACTTCCCATCTACTAGAAATACAGCAGGTCTGGTAGAGGCAATTACTGAAATTTCAACTTCAAATCTTTCTCCTTTAGAGCTGGTGAGTTCTATCGTTCCCCCTAGCACAGTGTATAACTGCTTTGGCCTTCCTTAACCATGACATACCAAGGATCAAATCTATACTGCTTTCCTCTAGTACTATAGGGGTAGTCCGAAATTCTCTTCCCATAATTGTCAATGTCAATCTATGTGTCATATAGTTTGCCTCAACATGCCCTTTAGGTGTAATTACTACCATTGGTGTTTTCATATTTTTCAGTGGAAATTCATTTGTTTTGGCATATCAAGCAGACATAAATGAATGTGTAGCACCAGAATCAAATAATATTGCTGCACGAATTACATTAATATAAAACATACCAATAGCAATGTCAGCTCCTTCAGCAGTAGCATCAGCGCTGACTTGATTAACCCTGGCAATAGTGAATCCCTTGCTAGATCCTGGAGTCGGCTGCTTGTTCTGCACGAGTGTAGTAGAAATCCTCTGCGGACAAACATTAGCATAATGCCCTGTCTTACCACACTTGTAGCATGTGGTACCAGCACTCTGTCCTGAGAATTTCACCGGGGTGCCAGTAGGGGCAGCCTGATGAGTCGATGGAGTCCCCTGTGGTGTCAACTGAGCTGGGCACTGGCCTCCTCCAGTGCGAACTGGTGTACCCTGGGGTGGAACATTGCGAGGATGAACGCTGCTGCTTCCCTGACCCTGGGATATCGCCTTCCTCTTCAAATCCCCCAATTGAACATGCTTGTGTTCAATAGCTGGGCCTTGTCAAGTAGCCTCTAGAACGACGGAAAGGTATGAGCCACTAGGGCATACTGCAGTGGTCCATTAAGTCCTTCGATGAAGTGTTCCTGCTTCCTCTCATCCTCAGCCACTTCATCTGGTGCATATCTTGAGAGCTGAATGAATCTGTCGTGGTACTCACTGACTGACATGCTCCCCTACTTCAGCGACAGAAATTCCTTCTTGATCTTCATCAGTCCAACCGGAATATGATAGTTTCTGAACTGAGTAGCAAATTCTGCCCATGTGATAGTATCAGCAACATCGTGGGCAGCGGTGTAGGAATCCCATCAATCAGCAGCAGGACCAGTAAGTCGACCAGAAGCATAGAGAACCTTCTCTCGGTCAGAGCACTGTGCAATATTCAGCATCTTCTCCACAGACTTCAGCCAATCATCAGCATGCAGAGGATCTGGAGAGCTGGCGAATGTCGGTGGCTTGTGACTCATGAACTCCCGGTGCTTGTCCCGGGGTGGAAGTGGTGGTGGAGGTGATGGTAGTGGTGCTTGTTGCTGTTGCATCCTTCGCTCTTGGCGCATCTCCTCCCTCTCTTGGCGCATCTCCTGACGCTCCTGTCGCATTTGCGCATGCATATCTGCCATAGTATCAGCCATCTGTTGCATCATCTGCATCTGGGCTCCAACTACTGGATCAACTCCGGCTGGTGGAGGATTCGGAGGATTCATCTCAACTTGTTGTTGTTGTTGTCTAAGTACCCTCCGATTGAATGGATTGGTAGGTAGATCAATTCTGCCTCCCTTCCTGGTATTGACCATCTGAGTTAGAAACACATGGTAAGAAAGAAAGAATTGTAGACAAGGCGAGTAATTACGAGACATGTTACTTTGGGGGATTTATTAGCTAAGTAGATTAGTGTGTCACCTACTAAAGCTAATACTTTACCTTATGGTGGTACATGCTATGATGCCCAACTATAATATTTCAATCAATCAAAGAAGCAAATCAGGCATTTATCATCAGAACAATCAACCATCATTTTAAATAGAGAAAATAATTTTAATTTTGTCTTGGGTCTCCTATCTCTTTAAATGGGGTCATGAATGTAGGATTCCAAGGTGTGAAATCCATCTTGTCTTGGAATAGAAAAGGTAAGAGTAATCAGAGTAGAACAACAAAAGGTGAGACAGGATCAAGATAAGTATATAAAAAGAATCAGAGTAAGGTAAGTATGTAAGGGTTTTGTCCAGTTCTATCTAGATTTCGTCCTACAGTCAACATTTCCTCTGATACCACTTCTGTCACACCCGGATTTAAGAGATAAAGTCAGGTGCATCTCATATATGCGCCAAAGAAGACAACACATATAATAACAGAGTGTACAGAGATAAATGTCACAATGTCATAAAAATATTTATTACATAGCGGAAGTCTTATAAAATAAAAGATAAATATAAAGCGAACTAAAGTCCATCCTTGGCGCCATAAAGTCGACTGGGAGACGCCACCTAGATCAAGTCGAACTCCTCGTTGTGCGGCTCCTCCTGGACAACCTGTTCTTCTCCTGTGGGGGGTTTATATATCGCAAGTGTGAGCTCACAAAAGATCATACACTACAGGAGACACAGTCTTTGCCGCCGAAAATATGCTATTTTCGGCAGCTTTAGGCTTATTTTCGGCAGTCTCTGGCCGCCAGAAAAAAAATCAGCCAAAATAAGCCTTTATTTTCGGCGTCCAGGAGCCAGCCGCCGAAAATAAGCTATTTTAGATAGAAAAATTGGAAAAAATGCAAAAAAACAGCAATTTCATCAACAATATAATCACAATTCACCGAAATCAAGTTCACAGTTCACAAATGGTTCATCACATCACAGTTCACAACATCACAGTTCACAAATAGTCCAATACAACATAAAACAAACTCACAATTCGGCACAAAACTCAAACCATCACAAATCGGGATCGTTGGAGTTGTGACCACTACCTCTAGAAGCGAAAAATTCATTGACGAAGTCGTGTAACGGGTTTGGATTCTAAAGAAAAAAGAAGACATTAATAACGGCAGTTTTTACATGACTACTATTCAAACAAATTGTTTGTCAAACTAACCTCTCCTGTAGTAGCTCCCTCCCCTGCATAAGCTTCTCCTGGTGCTGGTATCACCGGTGCGCGGCGCGGGCGGGCGGGCAGTGCGGCTCGGCTGGAGGGCGGTGCTGATGGGGCGACGGGCTAGCTACGCGGCGGTGGAGATAAGAAGAAAGAATAGAGAAGAAGAATGGCCCGACCGTTTTTAAAAAGCTCATTTTCGGCAGCCACTGAAAAAGCCGCCGAAAATAAGCTGTTATATTCGGCGGCTGTCTCAGTGGCCGCTAAAAATAAGCTTATTTTCGACGGCCAACTCAGACCGCCGAAAATAATTGCTTATTTTCGGCGGCCAAGCCCTGGCCGCCGAAAATAAACTAGGCCGCCGAAAATGATGCACAATGTTGTTGTGGATCTGCCAACTGCTGCTATGATCCAGTACGCTGGCCAATGTAGTGCGTACGTGTCGTGTGTGTCACTCTCTCCACTCGATGACTCCTTGCTCAAGCTCAACTAGCAGACTAGCAGCCTCGGATCCGATACTATATATATAGGTCGGCAGCGTATATAAGTACGTACGTTCGGTGGGTGGTGCAGGCCAGCCGCATATACATCGGGCAGCATGTTCTAGCAATGTGGCCGATTCGATGCATGTTGGATCAAGATATGTGTTGTCGTTTGGAAGAGAGAGAGACATATGTGTCGTTCTGAGAGGGCCGGTGGCCCGACCGGGATATGGAAGAAGCGCTGCATGCATGCAAACCATAAATGAAGCTACCTAGCTAGCTGTGGATCGGAGCCAAACTTTTCTTCACCTGCGTACTTAGCTCTTGCTAGGGTTTATGGATCGGAATGGACAAAGGAAGCTTTTTTGTGTTGGTGAATGGCTGGCTGCTGGCGACTGTATGAGCTTGCTATAGTCGTGCATATATGCATGCATGCCACGCAAAAGCATACGATCATGACCAAACGCTTGCAGTTCAATTCTAATTATATGAATACCGGCCACGCAGCCAGCCAGCCTTGCTTTTGCTGGTCTTGAGATGTGCTAGTGTGTGTATTGGTGTAATGTTGGTAAAAGATCGAGTAAAATAAAAGTTGTCTCTACATAATACCAGTGGTTAACACATTCTTTTTATAGTGTATTAATTGGTATCTTGAAACTGTTAAAGGTCATAGTTTTGTTACTGTCGTAATGAAATTTGTTATTACAGTGGTGGGGGAAAACGCTAACACATTATGGCCGCCGGAAATAGTAGCCGCCGAAAATAAGCCACGCTAATTTTCGGCGGCGTCATTTGGCCGCCGAAAATTAACAATTTCAGAGAAAAAATTTGAAAAAATGCAAAAAACAGCAATTTCATCAACAATATAATAACAATAAAATGACAGAAACATTAAATCCAGAATTACACACATTTAACACATAGTATCACACTTCTTCACAACCACATTGTAGTTTACCAAAATCAAGTTCACAGTTCACAAATGGTTCACCACATCACGGTTCACAAATACAACATCACAGTTCACAAATAGTCCATTACAACATTAAACAAACTCACAATTCGGCACAAAACTCAAACCATCACATATCGGGGTCGTTGGATACCTCCAGAAGTGAAAAACTCGTTGACGAAGTCGTGTAACGGGTTTGGATTCTAAATAAAAAAGAAGACATTAATAACGACAGTTTTTATATGACCACTATTCAAACAAATTGTTTGTCAAACTAACCTCTCATGTAGTAGCTCCCTCCCCTGCATAAGCTTCTCATCGTGCTGGTATCACCGGTGCGCTACGCGGGCGGGCGGGCAGTGCGGCTCGGCTAGAGGGCGGTGCTGATAGGGCGGGCGGGCTAGCTGCGTGGCGGTGGAGATAAGAAGAAAGAATAAAGAAGAAGAATGGCCCGACCGTTTTTAAAAAGCTCATTTTCGGCGGCCACTGAAACAGCCGCCGAAAATAAACTGTTATATTCGGCGGCTTTGTCAGTGGCCGCCAAAAATAAGCTTATTTTCGACGGCCAGCTCAGACCGCCGAAAATAATTGCTTATTTTCGGCGGCCAAGCCCTGGTCGCCGAAAATAAACTAGGCCGCCAAAAATGATGCACAGTGCTGTTGTGGATCTGCCAACTGCTACCATGATCCAGTTGCAGCTAGCTAGCTATTACGTACGCTGGCCAATGTAGTGCGTACGTGTCGTGTGTGTCACTCTCTCTCCACTCGATGACTCCTTGCTCAAGCTCAACTAGCAGACCAGCAGCCTTGGATCCGATACTATATATATAGGTCAGCCGCGTATATACGTACATACGTTCGGTGGGTGGTGCAGACGAGCCGCATATACATCGAGCAACATGTTCTAGCAGTGTGGCCGATTCGATGCATGTTGGATCAAGATATGTGTTGTTGTTTGGAAGAGAGAGAGACGTATGTGTCGTTCTGAGAGGGCCGGTGCCCCGACCGGGATATGGAAGAAGCATTGCATGGATGCTAACCATAAATGGTTCACCACATCACAGTTCACAAATACAAGATCACAGTTCACAAATAGTCCATTACAACATAAAACAAACTCACAATTCGGCACAAAACTCAAACCATCGCATATCGTGGTTGTTGGAGTTGTGACCACTACCTCCAGAAGCAAAAAATTCGTTGACGAAGTCGTGTAACGGGTTTGGATTCTAAAGAAAAAAGAAGATATTAATACGGCAGTTTTTATATGACCACTACTCAAACAAATTTTTTGTTAAACTAACCTCTCATGTAGCAGCTCCCTCCCCTGCATAAGCTCCTCTTGGTGCTGGTATCACCGGTGCGCGGCGGCGAGTGGTACTGTGGGGGCGGGCGGGCAGGCTAGCTGCGCGGCGGCGGAGAGAAGAAGAAAGAAAAAGAATGGCCCGACCTTTTTTAAAAAGCTTATTTTCGGCGGACACTGGCACAGCCACCAAAAATAAGTTGTTATTTTCGGCGGGTGTGTTAGTGGCCGCCAAAAATAAGTTTCGGCGACCAGCTCAGACCACCGAAAATGATGTACATGCTGTTGTGGATCTGCCAACTGCTGCCATGATCTAGTTGCAGCTTGCTAGCTACTACGTACGCTGGCCAATGTAGTGTGTACGTGTCGTGTGTGTCACTCTCTCCACTCGATGACTCCTTGCTCAAGCTCAACTAGCAGACCAACAGCCTCGGATCCGATACTATATATATAGGTCGGCCGTGTATATACGTACGTACGTTCGGTGGGTGGTGCAGGCCAGCCGCATATACATCGGGCAGCATGTTCTAGCAGTGTGGCCGATCCGATGCATGTTGGATCAAGATATGTGTTGTCGTTTGGAAGAGAGAGAAACGTATGTGTGGCGGAACCGCCCGAATTATTCCAGCTTAAGTGTCCAAGTCGCACCTTAAAGACAGCAACACACTTAAATTAGAATAACCCGTCAGTCCCTCGGATCTAGTCTGATAAAGCCACTTACCAAGGATCGAATACCACTAGCTCACTCGAAGGTGAGGCACAGAGAAATACAATATACCATAAATTAAGGAAGTGTCAATAGTTATTACATTATCGGAGTTTCAAAAACAGTAACCGTAATTTTTAATGCAGCGGAAATAACTAACGGAGAAAACCGAGTAACATGGCGAAGCTGGCCACGCTACTCCTCCTGGTCCTCTCCTGCGGAAGCAGCAACCCACTCGACCGTCTATCCCGGTGGCAAGGATGGAGGCCAAGTCACACCATCAACCAATCATCCAAGGAAGTACCTGCAAAAATTATGCCACAAGCAAGGCTGAGTATACTAATACTCGGCTAGACTTACCCGGTGTGAGGAGTCTACTCCTCTACCCCTAGACCATGAAGTTGTTTGGCTGAGGGGGTTGGTTTGCCAAAAGCACTAGCTGAGTCTAAAATCAAGTTTTAGCTTTCCAAGTTCTGGAATAATAATTTTAGACTAGATGAGTACGTAGCTATTCATACATGGTATCAAACATTATATCAATCAACATCTTTTGTCAGTCATCTCATTTCCACTTATTACTCAATGCGGTACAATGGATCAAGCAGTCTCATTAGCTACATGATGCATATGTATGAATATAATGAAAGTAGCACAAGATATTCAAATACACGGTAGTGAACTAAACATTAAATTGTAAGACACCGTAAACAACCACACACTAGCATTAGTTATCTACACGTCATCGGGCATACGTAATCAATACCATTAGAAAGACGACAAATACTTTCTAGAATTAACCAGCGCAACACGACATCACACATGCAAGCATTTATCACATTCGCTCTAATTTTTCATTAGTTCCTTTATTATTATACTAGTTAAGTACACATCAATTTGTCATGGCTTCTATATAGACAAACTTAGTTAAAATTGAATAATCACTTAATCGGGTTCAACCATTATTCACAATATCCTTATGCGAGCACACACCCAAGACCACACACAAAAAGCGATAGCCTAATCACACTGCTTCATATACTTGTCTAATGGGGTTGGTTATTTAGCAATACTCGGATTAGCAGCGCAATTATTAGAAATGGTAACATATCATTAATTGTGTTTCTCGTCCATATAACGACACTTGCTAAATGTGTTTAAGCTAAGTTACTCCTTAGGCTTTAACCAATTTAGTTTACTATCATTATTACTCATGCTTAGTCAAAATCCAAAACAACAAGCAGTCGACTCAAGACAAACACACTGGAGTGGAACAATCAATCACAATTAACATATTTAGGACAACAACACTGTAGTTGTTTCAGTCATAACTCACAAGATATTTATCCAAAATTAATGAACCGGTACTTTTTGAAAAGCTTATTAAACGCTCTTTAACTTTGGTATTTTCATCTCAAGGTGATTAGACACTTAATAAGGTTTAATCGTGATAAATGACAGTTTTATTCAGATTTGGACAGATTTAGACTTGCGACTTCAAAAATTCTTAGAAACAAAACTCATAACGTTTCCAAGACTTTTTGGAAGCTTAGCAAAAGTACTACATAACGTTTATAATCATCTAGAAGTGATTCTATGTTTAACTAAATCAAACAATACAGTTTTATAAATCTGTTGTGACAGTGGACAGAATACAACAATCATCTTATAAAATTCATAACTCTCAAACTATCAGGTTTATTATCATGAAAATTTAAAACAAGTAAGATAAATAAATTACCTACAACTTTCTTATAGTTGACAAGGACTGATTCTAAACTGAACTTAAATAAACAATGCGATCTCTGAAATCTGTACAGGAATTGGATAGATTCAGTTACTGAACTTATGAAAAGCATAACTTCTAAACGATCAGGTTTATGGCTGTCAGATTTTAACACAAGTAAGTTAATAAAGTTATATACAACTTTCTAGTGACCACAAATAACTGATTGCAATAATAACTTAACTAACCATAGCAATCTCTGAAATCTGTTCAGAAATTGGACAAATTCAGTTACTGAACTTGTGAAAAGTATAGCTTCTAAACCATCATTTCTTAGCTCATGCATTTTTAGGACGAGCTAGATACACAAGTGAACTATAACATTTATATAGCACATATCTACAGAAAATATATTTTACTTAACTAGATTAATCGCACAACTAAAACTGTACACGCAGGAAATTCAGCTTGCGGTCATAATAGCACTTAACTCAAGCACCAAACAAAATCATAGAGGGATACTGCCACAAATTCTCAAGTTTAAATCATTGTGACTTAGTTATCAAGTTTCAATTTATATCAAGACACTTAAGCATTTCAAGAAACATGCACGCTTTTGTTTACTTCTAACTTTTCACTAATTGTTCTTATAATTATAAAATGTGTGTCATTGTAGCACCATATGAAACTATCTAATTTAGGGCTGGAATTTTTATGAGGCATAGTTAAAAACAAATTATGACTAATGTATAAATTTCACGTGCTCAGGTTTTATATTGTATTTACCACAAAAATAGCAAATTGTTAATGCAATAAAGCATGTGAGAGCAAGTTAAATCTAAAACTAATTATTTTCTGTGGATGCATGACCATATTATGTTTTCTTAGGCTACTATAATATCATGCAAGGACAGCGGAACACCATTTTCCATTTTTACCTTCATATATTATTTATAAACCATTTAAAACTACTTAATATGCATCAAGCAAGTTAAATCACTAACGCAGTGATACATCGACCATAAAGCATGAAATTTTTACCAGTTACTAAGCATCACACAGAGGGTCTACTGTACAAAATTCAATACATTTGGAGCACTAGAGCTACAGATCCAAAAATAACAAGCAAATCAATAATCTTTTTCCTATTTAACATGTTTTAATTAACACACCAAGAAAACAGTGAACAACATATAAGTTTTATATTTTCTTAGCTAGAGTATGACAACATCTAACTAACAAACAGGTTTCATCATTTTTAGATTTTATAATTAAAACTACGGAGAGAAGCAAATTCATTTGTTTTGTAAACCAGTTTTTAAAGACGAATTTATACAGAAAAACTTTTCCACTAAAACATGCCAACATATAGATCCACTGCATAGAAAATTTCCCAAGGATTCCAAATATCTCTCATTTACTATTTTACGATTTTTCTGTGATTTACTATGATTTTCTAAAGTTCAGCACCAAATCTGTGAAATGAAATTCGAAAAAGAAAAACTTCAGCACATAAGCCCTTGGCTGCACTATTCACCTGAGTCATGCCCTTTGCACGTACCCCCCTGCAGTTTTTAGAAAATGTGTGCTGGTCCCTTTTCTTCAACCTCTAGACAGCACGACGGAAGGAAGAACTGGCCGGCCAAGGGGGCTCGCCGGCGGCGGGGAAATGGAGGGGGAGTACGAGGGGGCCAGTGCGCACTACTGGAAGGTCGCAGCTCGGTTGGAGGTGGCTGGTGGAGCGCTGCCCATGGCTGCGAGCAGAACGATGGTGGCCATGAACGGGAGCTCGCGAGGCAGCAGCAGCACGCGTGGGAGAGGAGAGGAACGCGAGCCTAGGCACACCGGAGGAGGAGGTGGTGCTCGGCCAGGGCAGTAGCAGGGAGGGGCAAGGGGTATAAATAGAGGATGCAGGCTTCGTCCATTGGTGGGCATGGGCGGTTGATGTAGAGCTCTAGTCATGTCAGCCAGATGTAGCAGGTGGCAGATCGACTTTGGACGGATGTTTTTGGCATTTTTCTTTTGAAATCGGACCCTGGTCGCTGTAGAAGATATCTTCTTTGATGTACACTCTACAAATCTTGTACCGGGCTTGAGGTGATTCGGGCACTGTTTATACCCACGAAAATTGGTTTGTTAGTGGGTTAGAAATCAGTGGAAACTTGTGAAAACTGAGTGTCAAAGCATGTCAAACGGATCGGATGGATGCCCTTTTTTAATATGTTGTGCCTATATTAGTTATTAACAACTTTTATATTTGAAAAAACTTGAGTTGTTCAACAAAAATTTGGGAACGCGAGACGTCAACCCGAACAACGTTGATTCCAGACTTAGAAGAATTTGAATCCTAAAATCAGATTTTTATTCTGTCTTGATGGCACTGTTTGAGATACTTAGAGATTGTATCAAGGCTTGGTTTAATTATAAAATTTGTTGTATAACACAGGTTCTACAACTTTTATTAAAGGTCAAACCTTATATATTGGCCGGAAAGTGAAATTCCACTTTGGTCAATGTATTGTCATTATAAAGCTCAAAACTTACATTTTAGGCCGAAGGAGGCATTTTCTTGACATTTTCTCAACATGAACTCTTAACAACTTTTGTTGTAGAGTTGATATAGAGTTGTTTGAGTAAGATGACAAGGTTTTGTTGAATTTTAAAATTTGCATTTGTTCAGACGAGCAGTTTCAAGCATGTATAGGATTTATCTTTTCATGTGAGTATTTGATTTAAACTTCTAGAATTCTTTAGAATACACTTGATAGATAGAGATGAATTATGGTATAGACAAAACAACTCGATTTGCATAAGAATTAATTAGAGGTTGACATAAAGAGATTCTGCGGGAGAATGCGGATTCAGATTAAGTATTTGGACATAGACCAACTATCGAGAAAGCCGATTTGGACACCGATTAGATAACATAACAACTGTCGAGACTCTGAATAATTGAGTCTGGACGGGAGTTGCGAGACGAGATTGACTTTTGAATTTGTGTTTGCTTCAAGAAACAAAAAAATTTAACAGGCTCCAAATTTGGCTATTCTTGAGATCGAATAATTTCAAACTTGGTGAAACTTTCATGAGTAACTTGATAAATGGAGATAAATGTGATGAAGAGATAGAAATTTTCAATGAGCGTCAGAGATTAGGATAAATCTCCCTACGTAACGCGAAATAGACACCTGGGGTGTCACAACCTTCCCCGCTTAAAAGAATCTCGTCCCGAGATTCGAATAAAGTCTCTTAAGGGTGGAGAAGCATGTAACTCCCAAGCTGAAGATAGATGAAAATTCATGAGATGGTATCTGACAAGATACTAAAGATAGATTTGGATAGAACATCGTGGCATATTGAGACCAAATGCAGCGATCACTTAAGAGAATGTTCATAAAAGATAGCACATCGGTATAGTTTTGTAATGGATCACGACCATTAACCGCGGTACCAGCGCGTGCCGAGCAGCTCAACCATGTGTGCGCGCCCACAGGAGGCTCTCGGTTTCGTCACGGCAGCATCAGTCGTTAGCCCTAATACCATTACCAAACGCAACCAACAATAAATCCACGTGACGTAATTAGATGGAGCCCTTGAGAATATGGCTCAGAAAATGTGACTGAATTTGAAGCAAAGATTGTTGGCAAAAGAGCATCTCATGAGAATTTTCTTCAACTCTGAGAACTATTTCTTGATCATCATGGGGATTATTAGGCCAGAGATTTATACGGGATTTGATATGAGAACGAAGCAACCATGAGATCAAGTTGATGAACTTGTAGAGACATGAGAGAACCAAGGACAACAACGGAATCCATTGAACTCGATGGATACACCATTTAGATATAAAAATTGATAAAACAGTGTCATGATCCTCGAAGAAGGGGTATGAGAATGACCAGAATTAAGAGATTTAGGTAAATCAACATCCGATACTTGAGAACGGGTTATAGCGGATAACTAGATAACGGGGCAGAATCAATGAAGGATCCAGAGATTCGGATGATAAAGTCACAACATGATTCACAAGGAAAAGATTATCAGATCTAGGTGAAAAGAGAGGTCATCAACCCCAATGGCTTCGAGGCTGAGCAAAGGAGAATTTAATGAGGATTTTGGACAAGGTTTCCAAAAAGAATTGAGGCTAGATATGGTTTGTGTAAACAGACAGTAAACCATTTTTTTGACATAAACAACTGCACAAGGAAGCTTTGGTCGATCTAGGAGTCAAGCTATGGGAATCTACAAGCTGTGCAGGTGTAACTTCAAGGGTAAAACACACAAGGGTTAGAAACACCAACACAAGCATATGATTATTTTTTAAGGGTTTCACTTGCTAACCACAAGGTTGTTCAAAGTGGGGGGGTCTTTTCATGGGTAGGACAGACAACATTTTTTGCAAAAAGGGTTGAACAATTACAATACCGCCTAGATAGCAAGACAAGAAAAGCACATAACACAACCTAGCAAAGTTACCAGAACAACACAGAATAAGACATTTTTTGCAGTTCATAAAATAGCAATACAGCACATTATTCACAATTTCTTATTATTGGAATAAAGGTGAGAAAAGCATGTTGGTGCACAAGAGACAACGATGGGACAATCATGATGCATGCTCATTCTAGACGTCTTCTCAGACCTAACTACTTTTCGGGTGCTTCTACAGCATCCTTATTAATAGTAGTAGTAGCCTTTATGGCCTATATAAATACAACCACCTAGCTACCCATCTATTTCCTAAGGCTTCACGTCCTAGGTCTAACCTTATCGTCCTGACGATCTATCCAACATTGGTTTCTAAGCAAGTTTTACTTTTAAAAAGTTGGTATGCATGACTTATTGACTTCTCTATAATGGTATTCGCTCTGATACCAGCTGTGGCGGAACCACCCGAATTATTTCAGCTTAAGTGCCCAAGTCGCACCTTAAAGGCAGCAACACACTTAAATCAGAATAACCCGTCAGTCCCTCGGATCTAGTCCGATAAAGCCACTTACCAAGGATCGAATACCACTATCTCACTCGAAGGTGAGGCACAGATAAATACAATAAAGCATAATACCATAAATTAAGGAAGTATCAATAGTGATTACATTATCGGAGTTTCAAAAACAGTAACCGTAATTTTTAATGCAGCGGAAATAACTAACGGAGAAAACCGAGTAACATGGCGAAGCTTGGCCACGCTACTTCTCCTGGTCCTATCCTGCGGAAGCAGCAACCCACTCGACCGTATATCCCGGTGGCAGGGATGGAGGCCAAGTCACACCATCAATCAATCATCCAAGTAAGTACCTGCAAAAATTATGCCACAAGCAAGGCTGAGTATACTAATATTCAGCTAGACTTACCCGGTGTGAGGAGTCTACTTCTCTACCTCTAGACCATGAAGTTGTTTGGCTGAGGGGGTTGGTTTGCCAAAAGCACTAGCTGAGTCTAAAATCAAGTTTTAGTTTTTCAAGTTCTGGAATAATAATTTTAGACTAGATGAGTACCTAGCTATTCATACGTGGTATCAAACATTATATCAATCAACATCTTTTGCCAGTCATCTCATTTCCACTTATTACTCAATGCAGTACAATAGATCAAGCAGTCTCATTAGCTGCGAGAAGCAGATGATTTGAATCGAGTTTTAACCTTGTAAGGTAAACTTAAACACACGACATGTAGGGGTACTCCGTCCCCACACACATCAATCGTCCCCATCGATCCCCCGTTCGCGGCCAGGACTCACCACCTTGGCATACAATGCTCCACTGACCCCGGCTGCCGCCGTGCAGTGACCGCACTTGTATCCACCATATCCGGAATGGGAGACCACGTCTCAGGACAAGTGAGGAGCAAAGTCCGCGCCTGGCTTCACTCAGGTACTAGGCTTACCGGTTACCATATTTCCCGACATGTGTTTAGTATGTTCAAACGTTTGACATAGGTATCTGCACGTTAATCCTTATTCCAATTTCGTCTCGTAGACAAATGCATCCCCATGGATCCGTGTCCACAGACCATCATCATTATGTTATCAAAATGGATACAACCAATTCCTGACCTCGTGCGAGTGCTAGAAAAATCACTCGACTTGTACTGAGATCCCTAATTAGCAAAACAGCTACTCGACCTAGCATACTAGTATCCATCTCAAAAAAATCCTAAGTTCATGCAACTAGGGTTTCAGGCAACTCCTACACTTAAGTGCACGGTACAAGCCTACAAACATTAAGTGCAGTAAAATAGCCACTACAGGAAACACCTAAATTTTCGTGGGCCAAAAACCCACGAAAATAAGCTTAAACTGACGAAAATAGCCACCGAAAATAAGTTCGACGAAAATAATCAACTATTCCCGTCGGTACCGACGAAAATGACCTATTTTCGTCGGCTTTCCCAAGGCCGACGAAAATAGTTGGTCGGCTGACTATTTACGTCGGCCTCGGTGGCCGACGAAAATAGCTGGGCAGTATTTTCGTCGGCCTCGGTGGTGGCCGACGAAAATAACTGGGCAGTATTTTCGTCGGCCCCGGTGGTGGTCGACGAAAATAGCTGGCAGTATTTTCGTCGGCCTGATTGGAGGCCGACGAAAATTCATGATACCCCCCACAAAACAGATTTTTCTGCACCTTTTAATTGACAGCAAAATACACAATTCACAATACCACATATACAGATTCACAAGCAAAATACACAATTCACAAAACACATTCACATATACATATCACAAAACACATTCACATATACATATCACAAAACACATTCACATATACATAAATAGTCCATAGTCCATAAGTCCATAGTCCATACATAGTTTCAATACCATAAGTCCATAGTTTCAAACAAACTCACTACTCACTACTCACTACTCACTCCTGCGGGCTGTGGGAGTTTTGGCCACTCCCTCCTCCACCACCAGGAAGGTGGCCACTCCCTCCAGAACCATGGACGAGGAAGTCGTGGACGTTGATAGCACCCTCCTGAGCATGTGACGCTGAACCCTACAATTCATCAATCATTCAAATAAGGCTGTGTTTTGCTATCCCTATACATATACTTGCTATGTTTGGTCACTATTTGCATAAAACTAAACATGGAACGTCACCTGTGATCCATGGTGATGAGGAGGCTGTGCATGCATCCACGGGTACTGTTGTGCTGGCCACCCCTGAGGTGGTGGCACCCACCCCGTCGGTGGCGGTGCCATCCACGCTTGAAATGGCTGCGATCCTTGGGGTGGTGGAGGCGTCCAAGTGCCTGGAGGTGCCTGCGTCCACCCAACACCGGTCCACTGTGGCTACGACGCTGGAGCTTGTCCTGGCCACTGTCCCCATCCTTGTGCCTGTGAGCCATTTTTGATAATAAAAAAGAGTTGCTATGGAATTGAAGTGTTCAGATAGTGTTACCTGGGGAGGGCGAAAAGCGGGCAAGTTCATATCAGGGCCGAGTCGAGTAGTCATTTCCTGCAAATGGATGAAACGTTAGAATCGCAACATTATACTTTGAATTCAATGACACGTGATGAGATAGACGAATTACCTGAAAATAAGAAGTCATATACTGTGTCAGCTGTCCGACCTGCTCCTGCGCTGCTCGAGCCTGCTCCTGTGCTGCTCGAGCCTGCTCCTGTGCTGCCCGAGTCTCCTCCTCCAGCTGAGCCTCTCGAGCAGACTTGGAGGAGCGAGAACTCCCTGCCGAAGACGATGCCTTCCCTTGACCTATTGTCCTGTTGTACTCCACAACGCCGGTGCCAAAGGCAAACCTGCATGATACACATAGTTGAGCCATTAAGTGGACACATTCTTGTTAATGAAATTGTCGAATCAAAGACAACCACCTCACCTGCCATGCTTTCTACCCCCACCACTGTGGTACAACGCCGAGGCATCTAAGTCTGAATGCATCCAGTCGAAATCAGGCCCATGGCGTTGAGTCATTTCCTCCCCATATGCATTCTGCAAAGAAAGTTAGAGTTGGAGTTAGACACAAAACATGCAATTTAATTCGTAAATACAAACTTGTTTACCATTTTCTCCCTTGCCGCCTCGCTGCATAGCTCATCAGGGTTTGCCGGATCAGGGCCACGGTGACCACGGACGTAAACCTCCATAAAACTTGGAGCAACTCCACTTTCAGCTTCCTGCATGAAAAAGAAGAGTTAAACCATAGAATTGTAATAGATGTAACATACAAGTTTGATTTATATACTTACCATGCGGCGTGCGGTACCAAGGTGTCCATCGGCGTCGTACCTGTGCCTCGGTCCTTCAGTGCCACGGTTGGCACGGTGCTTGTTGGACTCTGCAATCCACTCAGGCGACGCCCATCTCTTAGCCAACCACCTCCAGGCTTCCATGTCCTTCGCCAGCCAATCCACAACGCTCTCCAGGTACTGCTCCTCTGTGAGGTAGATCTCATTGGCCCCTAATGCTTTGCTCATTTTCTGCCCCTTTATCTTCTTGTAGTAGTAGTTGACGGCCGCGATGCGAGCATTGTACATGGCATCCTTGATGACCTTATCAGCGCACTTCCGAAAGTGTCTCTTCACACGTGCCCACTGAGCCTGATCCTCCTCGATGTCATCCGGCAATTGGAACCTCCCCTACATATCAATGGAGAAGTTAAGTTAAAGTAAGATTAGGAGAAGCAATAATTCAGTGAATTGCTTATATACGAAAGTAAACTCACCCAGAACTCGTCCCACACAGCCACCTGACAAGTCCTTCGTTTTTGTTCCGAACTTCCCCTCCGCTACTGCTTTCCCCTGGCTCCCCTGGCTGGACATAGTCCTTCAGACCCCAGTCGGCCCACTTCATAACCGCGAACCTCTCGCCATTGAGCTCCACCATGCCAGTGTAGTAGAAGCGATAGAGGCTACCCAACACCGCGTTCACCTTGGGACGTCTGCCTGTACCGTCCCAAGTCAAGTCTTCCCATGACCTACAAACATTAATAAAACAAGTAAACCAGTGCAATCACGTTCATATTAAAAAAATTAACACAACAGAAATAAGCCCCACCATTCTCCATGTGGCCGGATGAGCCTCCTCTCAGCAGGTCTCGGACCAAGCGCATTGCTCTTCTTATACCTAAGTATACAAGTAAATTAAATATGATGAAATTATTTAAAACTAATATCAATTAAACTAATATGCATAATAATACCTGAAGGACGTAGAACCATCTGACGCGTCGCCCGCGCTGCCTACCCCCATAGGGTCAACCTCCTCATCCTGCTCACCCTCCTCATCTTGCTCACCCTCCTCACCCTGCACATGAGCATCCTGCTGAGGAGCCTCCTGCTCACCCTCCTCACCATGCACTTCGTCTAGATAGTCGAGAAGTTGCTGCTGCCTCTGTCGGCTCTATGAGGTGCCCTGAAAAAGCCCACTGCCCGAGCTGTCCTCGCTGGCCACGCTGCCCCTACTCCTCCTCGATCTCCTATGCTTGAACATGTTCAACTGTAGATAAATTAATGTCAAACCACAGTATATGAAACAAATAATATGAAAATTAATAATGTGAAAATTGGAATACATAGCTTAATTGATTAACTAAAAGAAACATACTAATCAAAAGTCATCTGCATCCGATGATGCTTCTTCGGCTCGTTGTTTATTCATACGCTCTTGATTTCGTTGGATCCTTACTGATCTTCTAACGACGACAGGTCATTTGTGCTTTGACCTAGGTTCTTCAATTAAGTCGCTTGAATTGCAACAGAGATTTTCAAGGCCTTCTCCATTGGTCACATGGAATCGGTGAGCTATGTCTTGATTCGACGCCGCTTCTGGTTGAAAAACAGCATCATCGTTGTCCCTGCTCGTACTCACGTAGTCAGCACTCTCTGGAGCGATGACTTGTGGGTTGACTTTGATTGCAACCCATCAAGCCCTAAGGCTTGGGTGAGGATATGGCAGGTAGTACACCTGTTTTGCCTGATTTGCAAGGACAACATCGCTCATACTGCTCGGAATCCTAGAGCTATGCTTCACCTCGACATTACTATACTTGTCGACACGAGTCCCACTATGAGCATCAAACCAGTCGCACTCAAAAAACACGACTTTAAGTTCCTTGGGGCCATCGAAAATCAATTGTACAATGTTTTGAAGAACACCGTAATAGTCCACTACTTTGTCATCGTCAACATATGAACTTGCCAACACACCACTATTGGTGGTGGCTGCCAATGGTCGACTCTTCTCTAATTTCACGGTTCGGAAGCGATATCCATTTACATCATAGCGAGTATAGTTCCGGACGGACACAGAGGTATGTGCCATTTGCTGCAAGTCCGGGTGCACAGAGTTTTTGGAAACCTATACAAGGAATTAGTATATGCATTATATCTTCCAAGTCCAAAATTCAAAGATTAAGTATGGACAATGAGAGAACGACAATTACTAACATAATTACGAAACCACTGCACGAAGTTTGGTCCACCTTTCAACCCATCACGCCGATAAAACCGGGGCTTGCCTAGAATCCAACGCTAGATAGTGTTTGCTAGATGACACTCGCTTGGCGAGCATCCATTGGTTAAGTCCATCCTTCTCTGGGTCGTCCACCAACTTCATCTTGTGGTTGGCACCACATCACTTGCACGATCATCATCTCTCGGTCCTAAATGAGATGCATGATGCATATGTATGAATATAATGAAAGTAGCACAAGATATTCAAATACACGGTAGCGAACTAAACATTAAATTGTAAGACACCATAAACAACAACAAGCTAGCATTAGTTATCTACACGTCATCGGGCATACGTAATCAATACCATTAGAAAGACGACAAATACTTTCTAGAATTAACCAGCGCAACACGACATCACACGTGCAAACATTTATCACATTCGCTCTAGTTTTTCATTAGTTCCTTTATTATTATACTAGTTAAGTACACATCAATTTGACATGGCTTCTATATAGACAAACTTAGTTAAAAGGGAATAATCACTTAATCGGGTTCTGAAAGGGAAATGTGCCCTTGGGCCATTTCTAAGTATTTTGGTGATTGAGTGCAAACACAAGGGCCTAAATGTGAAAATATGCTCATGGATGAACAAAGTGTAAATCACAAGTAAAGGTATGTTTCTAAGCCTTAGTACATTAGTTTTGTGTACTAACATCTTGTCTAAGTGTTAGAAACAGGAGAAAGAAGAAAAGAAAAGAAGTGGAGAGTGGCTGTGTACAGCCAAAGGCTGCTTCGGGCTGGGGCACCGGACTGTCCGGTGTGCACCGGACAGTGTCCGGTGCGCCAGATCAGCGCAGCGCAAACCAGCCGCTCTCGGGTTTTTCTCCGGCGACTTCGGCTAAAATTCACCGGACTGTCCGGTGTGCACCGGACTGTCCGGTGAGCCAACGGTCGGCCGGGCCAACGGTCGGCCGCGCGATCGGCGCGCGACACGTGGCCGAGCCAACGGTCGGAAGGGAGCACCGGACTGTCCGGTGTGCACCGGACTGTCCGGTGCGCCAGATCTGCAACGGTCGGCAACGGTCGGCTTCGCTTTCTATGGAAACAAATCGGCACCGGACAGTGTCCGGTGTGCACCGGACTGTCCGGTGCGCCACGAGACAGAAGGCAAAGATGGCCTTCCAGATTTGTTCCCAACGGCTCCTAGCTGCCTTGGGGCTATAAAAGGGACCCCTTGGCGCATGGAGGAGTACACCAAGCATTCCTTGAGCACTCTTGATCACTCACACATCAATCTCGCGCACTTGTTCGACATTCTAGTGATTTGAGCTCCGTTCTAGTGTGCTAGTCTTTTGAGCTCAAGTCTGGGTCTTGTGTGTGCGTATTCGCTGTGATCTTTGTGTCGTGTGTGAGTTGCTAATCCCTCCTTTGCTCTGTGATTCTCTGTGAACATCTTTTGTAAGGGCGAGAGGCTCCAAGTTGTGGAGATTCCTCGCAAACGGGATTGAGAAAAGAAAAGCAAGAACACCGTGGTATTCAAGTTGATCATTGGATCACTTGAGAGGAGTTGAGTGCAACTCTCGTCCGTTGGGACGCCACAACATGGAGTAGGCAAGTTTTGTACTTGGCCGAACCACGGGATAACCACTGTGTCATCTCTGTGATTGGATTCTTGTGGTTATTGTGTTTTGACTCCTCTCTAGCCACTTGGCATAAACTGTGCTAACACCTAATCAAGTTTTGTGGCTATAAGTTTAAGTTTTTACAGGATCACCTATTCACCCCCCCCTCTAGGTGCTCTCAATTGGTATCGGAGCCGTTCTCTTCAAGAAAGGGACTAACCGCCCGAAGAGATGGATCCTAAGGGGAAGGGAATTGTGATCAACGACAAGGAGAAGGAGTCCTTCGTCAACGAGCCAAGGGATGACAAGTCCAATGACTCGGGCTCGGGCCACAAGCGAAGAGATGGGAAGAAGAAGAAGACAAGACGCATCAAGGAGATCGTCTACTACGACAGCGATGAGTCCTCTTCTTCCCAAAAGGACGACGACTACGACAAACAAAGGAAACCGGTTAATTCTAACTTTTCTTTTGACTACTCTCGTATTCCGCATAGTTCAAATTCACATTTGCTTTCCATTCCACTCGGCAAGCCCCCACACTTTGATGGGGAGGACTACGGATTTTGGAGCCACAAAATGCGTAGTCACCTATTCTCTCTCCATCCTAGCATATGGGAGATTGTAGATAGTGGAATGCACTTTAATAGTTCGGATAGTCCTATATTCATTAATGAGCAAATCCATAAGAATGCACAAGCTACTACTGTTCTTCTAGCCTCATTGTGCAGGGATGAATATAATAAAGTGAGTGGCTTGGATAACGCCAAGCAAATCTGGGATACCCTCAAGATCTCTCATGAGGGAAATGACGCTACCTTGCTCACCAAAATGGAGTTGGTGGAGGGCGAGCTTGGACGGTTCGCGATGATAAGGGGCGAGGAGCCAACTCAAACATACAACCGGCTCAAGACCCTTGTCAACAAAATAAGGAGCTACGGAAGCACGCGATGGACGGACCACGACGTCGTCCGACTAATGCTCAGGTCCTTTACCGTTCTTGATCCTCATTTGGTGAATAATATTCGTGAGAATCCCAGGTACACCAAAATGTCGCCCGAAGAAGTACTAGGAAAATTCGTCAGCGGGCGAATGATGATCAAGGAGGCAAGGTATGTGGACGACGCCTTGAATGGACCGATCAACGAGCCGCAACCTTTTGCTCTCAAAGCCACAGGGAACAAGGAGGCGCTACCCAGCAAGGTGGCGCAAATTGAGGCGGCCGGTCTTAATGAAGAAGAAATGGCCCTCATTATCAAGAGATTCAAGACGGTGCTAAAGGGTCGCAATGGACAGCCGAGCAAGACTAAGACCAAGGGGAAGCGATCATGCTTCAAATGCGGTAAGCTTGGTCATTTTATTGCTAACTGTCCTGATAATGATAGTGACCAGGAAAAGGGGAACAAGAGGGAAAAGAAGAAGCATTACAAGAAGGCAAAGGGCGAGGCGCATCTAGGCAAGGAGTGGGACTCGGATTGCTCCTCGTCCGACTCCGACAATGAAGGACTCGCCGCCACCGCCTTCAACAAATCAACCCTCTTCCCCAACGAGCGTCACACATGCCTTATGGCAAGAGAGAAGAAGGTATGTACTCGCAACTCTACCTATGCTTCTTCAAGTGAGGACGAATCTAGTGATGAGGATGAAGTAGATTATTCATGTTTGTTCAAGGGCTTAGATAGATCTAAGATAGACAAAATTAATGAATTAATTGATGCCTTGAATGAAAAGAATATACTTTTAGAAAAGCAAGAGGATTTGTTGTATGAAGAGCATGATAAATTTGTTGAGGCACAAAAATCCTATGCTTTAGAAGTTAAGAGAAATGAAATGCTTTCTTTTGAACTATCTACTTGTCATGAAACCATTTCTACTTTGAAAGGTGTCAACAATGATTTAAATGCTAAATTAGAAGTAGCAAACAAATCCAATTCTTGTGTAGAACATGTTGAAATTTGTACTAGGTGTAAAGACTTTGACATTAATGCTTGTAGTGAACACCTAGTTTCAATTTCCAAGCTTAATGATGAACTGGCTAGTCTTAATGCTCAACTTAAGACTAGCAAGAATGATTTCGATAAGCTAAAATTTGCAAGGGATGCCTACACAATTGGTAGACACCCCTCAATTAAGGATGGACTTGGCTTCAAGAGAGAAGCTAAGAACTTAACAAGCCATAAGGCTCCCATTCCCGCCAAGGAGAAAGGGAAGGCCCCTATGGCTACTAGTGCTAAAAGGAACCATGCATTTTTGTATCATGATAGAAGACAAACTAGAAATGTAAGTCATGATGCTTATGATTCATATGTTTATGATTCTCATACCATGTTTGCTCCTAGTTCCTCTTATGTGTATGATAGAAATGTTACTAGGAGAAATGTTGTTCCTAAAAGAAATGCTATTCATCATGTGCCTAGAAGGAATGTTATTCATGCTCCTAGGAAAATAGCAAATGAACCTTCCACAATTTATTATGCTTTAAATGCTTCCTTTGCTATTTGTAGAAAGGATAAGAAAATTGTTGCTAGGAAGTTAGGGGCAAAATGCAAGGGAGACAAAACTTGCATTTGGGTCCCTAAGGATATTTGCACTAACCTTGTAGGACCCAACATGAGTTGGGTACCTAAGACCCAAGCCTAAATTTGCCTTGCAGGTTTATGCATCCGGGGGTTCAAGCTGGATTATTGATAGCGGATGCACAAACCATATGACGGGGGAGAAGAAGATGTTCACCTCCTACGTCAAGAATAAGGATTCCCAAGATTCAATCATATTCGGTGATGGGAATCAAGGCAAGGTAAAAGGGTTAGGTAAAATTGCAATTTCTAATGAGCACTCTATCTCTAATGTGTTTTTAGTAGAGTCACTAGGATATAATTTACTATCTGTTAGTCAATTGTGCAATATGGGATATAACTGTCTGTTTACAAATATAGATGTGTCTGTCTTTAGAAGAAGTGATGGTTCACTAGCTTTTAAGGGTGTATTAGACGGCAAACTTTATTTAGTTGATTTTGCAAAAGAAGAGGCCGGTCTAGATGCATGCTTAATGGCTAAGACTTGCATGGGCTGGCTGTGGCATCGCCGCTTAGCACATGTGGGGATGAAGAACCTTCACAAGCTTCTAAAGGGAGAACACGTGATAGGTCTAACCAATGTTCAATTCGAAAAAGATAGACCTTGTGCAGCTTGTCAAGCAGGGAAACAGGTGGGAGGAGCGCATCACAGCAAGAATGTGATGACCACTTCAAGACCCCTGGAGCTGCTGCATATGGACCTCTTCGGACCCGTCGCCTATCTAAGCATAGGGGGAAGTAAGTATGGTTTAGTTATTGTTGATGATTTTTCCCGCTTCACTTGGGTGTTCTTTTTGCAGGATAAGTCTGAAACCCAAGGGACCCTCAAACGCTTCCTCAGGAGAGCTCAAAATGAGTTTGAGCTCAAAGTGAAAAAGATAAGAAGCGACAACGGGTCCGAGTTCAAGAACCTTCAAGTGGAGGAGTTCCTTGAAGAGGAAGGGATCAAGCACGAGTTCTCCGCTCCCTACACACCACAGCAAAATGGTGTGGTAGAGAGGAAGAACAGGACGCTCATCGACATGGCGAGGACGATGCTAGGAGAGTTCAAGACCCCCGAGTGCTTTTGGACGGAAGCCGTGAACACGGCGTGCCACGCCATCAACAGGGTCTACCTTCATCGCCTCCTCAAGAAGACGTCGTATGAGCTACTAACCGGTAACAAACCCAATGTATCGTACTTTCGTGTATTTGGGAGTAAATGCTACATTCTAGTAAAGAAGGGTAGAAATTCTAAGTTTGCTCCCAAAGCTGTAGAAGGGTTTTTATTAGGTTATGACTCAAATACAAAGGCGTATAGAGTCTTCAACAAATCATCGGGTTTGGTTGAAGTCTCTAGCGACGTTGTATTTGATGAGACTAATGGCTCTCCAAGAGAGCAAGTTGTTGATTGTGATGATGTAGATGAAGAAGATGTTCCGACGGCCGCTATACGGACCATGGCGATTGGAGAAGTACGGCCACAGGAACAAGATGAACGAGATCAACCTTCTTCCTCAACTATGGTGCAACCCCCAACCAAAGATGACGAACAGGTACCTCAAGTGGAGGCGCTTGATCAAGGGGGAGCACAAGATGATCAAGTGATAGAGGAAGAAGCGCAACCGGCACCTCCAACTCAAGTTCGAGCGATGATTCAAAGGGATCATCCCGTCGACCAAATTCTGGGTGACATTAGCAAGGGAGTAACTACTCGATCTCGATTAGTTAATTTTTGTGAGCATTACTCCTTTGTCTCTTCTATTGAGCCTTTCAGGGTAGAAGAGGCCTTGCTAGATCCGGACTGGGTGTTGGCCATGCAAGAGGAGTTAAACAACTTCAAGCGCAATGAAGTTTGGACACTGGTGCCTCGTCCGAAGCAAAATGTTGTGGGAACCAAGTGGGTGTTCCGCAACAAACAGGACGAGCACGGGGTGGTGACGAGGAACAAGGCTCGACTTGTGGCAAAAGGTTATGCCCAAGTCGCAGGTTTGGATTTCGAGGAGACTTTTGCTCCTGTGGCTAGGCTAGAATCAATTCGTATCTTGCTAGCATATGCCGCTCACCATTCTTTCAGGTTGTTTCAAATGGATGTGAAGAGCGCCTTCCTCAACGGGCCAATCAAGGAGGAGGTGTACGTGGAGCAACCCCCTGGCTTCGAGGATGAACGGTACCCCGACCATGTGTGTAAGCTCTCTAAGGCGCTCTATGGACTTAAGCAAGCCCCAAGAGCATGGTATGAATGCCTTAGAGATTTCTTAATTGCTAATGCTTTCAAGGTTGGGAAAGCCGATCCAACTCTTTTTACTAAGACTTGTAATGGTGATTTGTTTGTGTGCCAAATTTATGTCGATGACATAATATTTGGTTCTACTAACCAAAAGTCTTGTGAAGAGTTTAGCAGGGTGATGACGCAGAAATTCGAGATGTCGATGATGGGCGAGTTGAACTACTTCCTTGGGTTCCAAGTGAAGCAACTCAAGGACGGCACCTTCATCTCCCAAACGAAGTACACGCAAGATCTGCTAAAGCGGTTTGGGATGAAGGACGCCAAGCCCGCAAAGACTCCGATGGGGACCGACGGACACACCGACCTCAACAAAGGAGGTAAGTCCGTTGATCAAAAAGCATACCGGTCAATGATAGGTTCTTTGCTTTACTTATGTGCTAGTAGACCGGATATTATGCTTAGCGTATGCATGTGTGCTAGATTTCAATCCGATCCTAAGGAGTGTCACTTAGTGGCGGTGAAGCGAATTCTTAGATATTTGGTTGCTACGCCTTGCTTCGGGCTCTGGTATCCAAAGGGGTCTACCTTTGACTTAGTTGGATACTCAGACTCCGACTATGCTGGATGTAAGGTCGATAGGAAGAGTACATCGGGGACGTGCCAATTCTTAGGAAGGTCCCTGGTGTCATGGAACTCTAAGAAACAAACTTCCGTTGCCCTATCCACCGCTGAGGCCGAGTATGTTGCCGCAGGACAGTGTTGCGCGCAACTACTTTGGATGAGGCAAACCCTCAGGGACTTTGGCTACAATCTGAGCAAAGTCCCACTCCTATGTGATAATGAGAGTGCTATCCGCATGGCGGAAAATCCTGTTGAACACAGCCGCACAAAGCACATAGACATCCGGCATCACTTTTTGAGAGACCACCAGCAAAAGGGAGATATCGAAGTGTTTCATGTTAGCACCGAGAACCAGCTAGCCGATATCTTCACTAAGCCTCTAGATGAGAAGACCTTTTGCAGGTTGCGTAGTGAGCTAAATGTCTTAGATTCGCGGAACCTGGATTGAATTGTAGCATACATGTAGTTATGCTTTTGATCATGTTCCTTTTTGCATTATGTTGCTTATTATGGTGCTCAAGTTGTACAAACACTCCCTGGACCTCACAAGTCCGTTGCAAAGTGATGCACATGTGTAGGGGGAGATGTGTTACAACTTGACCCTTTGAGACTAACCATGTGCTTGAGTTTGATAATTTAGTCTCGAAGGAGGATTGAAAGGGAAAAGGTGGACTTGGACCATGAAAGACTTCCACTGCACTCCGATGAGAGGGTAACTAATTCCAAGTTCATCTCATGAAATCTTATTGCCATTTGCTCTTAATTGAAGACTTTGGTGAGGCAATGGGGTTAACGGGCCAAGATTGATCCTGTTTTGGTGCTTGATGCCAAAGGGGGAGAAAATAAAGGCCAAAGTGATAAATGGATCAGCTACCACTTGAGAGATTTTGAAAATAGTAGAATAGAGTTTTTGTTTTGTCAAAAGCTTTTATTGTCTCTTATTGTCTCTATTTTCAAAAGTTGGCTTCTTGTGGGGAGAAGTGTTGATTATGGGAAAAAGGGGGAGTTTTTGAAATCTTTGATCAATCTCTTTTGGAATGACTCTCTTTATACTTCAACATGTGTGTTTGACTTAGAGATAGAGATTTGAGTTTGATTTGCAAAAACAAACCAAGTGGTGGCAAAGGATGATCCATATATGCCAAAATTGAATAAAACCAATTTGAGTTTTTATTTAAAGTGATTTTGCACTTGTTCTAGTTGCTTTATATTGTGTTGGCATAAATCACCAAAAAGGGGGAGATTGAAAGGGAAATGTGCCCTTGGGCCATTTCTAAGTATTTTGGTGATTGAGTGCAAACACAAGGGCCTAAATGTGAAAATATGCTCATGGATGAACAAAGTGTAAATCACAAGTAAAGGTATGTTTCTAAGCCTTAGTACATTAGTTTTGTGTACTAACATCTTGTCTAAGTGTTAGAAACAGGAGAAAGAAGAAAAGAAAAGAAGTGGAGAGTGGCTGTGTACAGCCAAAGGCTGCTTCGGGCTGGGGCACCGGACTGTCCGGTGTGCACCGGACAGTGTCCGGTGCGCCAGATCAGCGCAGCGCAAACCAGCCGCTCTCGGGTTTTTCTCCGGCGACTTCGGCTAAAATTCACCGGACTGTCCGGTGTGCACCGGACTGTCCGGTGAGCCAACGGTCGGCCGGGCCAACGGTCGGCCGCGCGATCGGCGCGCGACACGTGGCCGAGCCAACGGTCGGAAGGGAGCACCGGACTGTCCGGTGTGCACCGGACTGTCCGGTGCGCCAGATCTGCAACGGTCGGCAACGGTCGGCTTCGCTTTCTATGGAAACAAATCGGGCACCGGACAGTGTCCGGTGTGCACCGGACTGTCCGGTGCGCCACGAGACAGAAGGCAAAGATGGCCTTCCAGATTTGTTCCCAACGGCTCCTAGCTGCCTTGGGGCTATAAAAGGGACCCCTTGGCGCATGGAGGAGTACACCAAGCATTCCTTGAGCACTCTTGATCACTCACACATCAATCTCGCGCACTTGTTCGACATTCTAGTGATTTGAGCTCCGTTCTAGTGTGCTAGTCTTTTGAGCTCAAGTCTGGGTCTTGTGTGTGCGTATTCGCTGTGATCTTTGTGTCGTGTGTGAGTTGCTAATCCCTCCTTTGCTCTGTGATTCTCTGTGAACATCTTTTGTAAGGGCGAGAGGCTCCAAGTTGTGGAGATTCCTCGCAAACGGGATTGAGAAAAGAAAAGCAAGAACACCGTGGTATTCAAGTTGATCATTGGATCACTTGAGAGGAGTTGAGTGCAACTCTCGTCCGTTGGGACGCCACAACGTGGAGTAGGCAAGTTTTGTACTTGGCCGAACCACGGGATAACCACTGTGTCATCTCTGTGATTGGATTCTTGTGGTTATTGTGTTTTGACTCCTCTCTAGCCACTTGGCATAAACTGTGCTAACACCTAATCAAGTTTTGTGGCTATAAGTTTAAGTTTTTACAGGATCACCTATTCACCCCCCCCCCCTCTAGGTGCTCTCAGGTTCTACCATTATTCACAATATCCTAATGCGAGCACACACCCAAGAGCACACATAGAAAGCGATAGCCTAATCACACTGCTTCTTATACTTGTTTAACGGGGTTGGTTATTTAGCAATACTCGGATTAGCAGCGCAATTATTAGAAATGGTAACGTATCATTAATTGTGTTTCTCGTTCATATAACGACACTTGCTAAATGTGTTTAAGCTAAGTTACTCATTACGCTTTAACCAATTTAGTTTACTATCAATATTACTCATGTTCAGTCAAAATCCAAAACAACAAGCAGTCAACTCAAGACAAGCACACTAGAGTGGAACAATCAATCACAATTAACATATTTAGGACAACAACACAGTAGTTGTTTCAGTCATAACTCACAAGATATTTATCCAAAATTAGTGAACCGGTACTTTTTGGAAATCTTATTAAATGCTCTATAACTTTGGTATTTTCATCTCAAGGTGATTAGACACTTAATAAGGTTTAATCGTGATAAATGACAGTTCTGTTCAGATTTGGACAGATTCAGACTTGCGACTTCAAAAATTCATAACTAGAGACTCAGGCATCCAAATCAGGTGATTCCAGGTTTTCTAGAAAGATAAATAAATTGCCAACAAAACATTTATAAACATCTCAAGGTGATTCAATATGCAACTAAGGATAAAAGACACTAGAAGGCTTTGCTGTCCAGATTTGGACAGATTCAGACTTCACACTTCAAACACCTATAACTTAACCTTCATACAACCAAAAAGAGTGATCCAATAATTTTTGGAAGCTTAGCAAAAGTACCACATAACTTTTATAATCACCAAGAAGTGATTCTATGTGTAACTAAATCAAACAATATAGTTTTTGAAATCTGTTCTGACAGTGGACAGAATACAACAATCATCTTATAAAATTCATAACTCTCAAACTATCATGTTTATTGTCATGAAAATTTAACACAAGTAAGATAAAGAAATTATCTACAACTTGCTTACAGTTGACAAGGACTGATTCTAAACTAAACTTAATCAAACAATCGATCTCTGAAATCTGTACAGGAATTAGACAGATTTAGTTACTGAACTTATGAAAAAGCATAACTTCTAAACGATCAGGTTTATGGCTATCAGATTTTAACAAAAGTAAGTTAATAAAGTTATCTACAACTTTCTTGTGACCACCAATAACTGATTTCAACATTAACGTAAGCAACCATAGCAATATCTGAAATCTGTTCAGATATTGGACAGATTCAGTTACTGAACTTGTGAAAAGTATAGCTTCTAAACCATCATTTCTTAGCTCATGCATTTTTAGGATGAGCTAGATATTCAAGTGAACTACAACTTTTATATAGCACATATCTATAGAAAACACACTTTACTTAACTAGATTAATCGCACAACTAAAAATGTACATGCAGGAAATTCAGCTTGCGGTCATAATAGCACTTAACTCAAGCACCAAACAAAATCATGGAGGGATAGTGCCACAAATTCTCAAGTTTAAATCATTGTGACTTAGTTATCAAGTTTCAATTTATATCAAGACAGTTAAGCATTTCAAGAAACATGCACGCTTTTGTTTACTTCTAATTTTTCACTAATTGTTCTTATAATTATAAAATGTGTGTCATTTTAGCACCATATGAAACTATCTAATTTGGGGCTGGAACTTTTATGAGGCATAATTAATAACAAATTATGACTAATGTATAAATTTCACATGCTCGGGTTTTATATTGTATTTACTACAAAAATAACAAATTGTTAATGCAATAAAGCATGTGAGAGCAAGTTAAATCTAAAACTAATTATTTTCTGTGGATGCATGACCAAATTAAGTTTCCTTAGGCTACTATAATATCATGCAAGGACAGTGGAACACCATTTTCCATTTTTACCTTCATATATTATTTATAAACCATTTAAAACTACTTAATAGGCATCAAGCAAGTTAAATCACTAACGCAGTGATACATCGACCATAAATCATGAAATTTTTACGAGTTACTAAGCATCACACAGAGGGTCTACTGTAACAAATTCAAAACATTTGGAGCACTAGAGCTACAGATCCAAAAATAAGAAGCAAATCAATAATCTTTTTCCTATTTAACATGTTTTAATTAACACGCCAAGAAACAGTGAACAACATATAAGTTTTATATTTTTCTTAGCTAGAGAATGACAACATCTAACTAACAAAACAGGTTTCATCATTTTTGGATTTTTATAATTAAAACTACGGAGAGAAGCATATTCATTTGTTTTGTAAACCAGTTTTTAAAGACGAATTTATACAGAAAAAACTTTTCCACTGGTGGAGCGCTGCCCGTGGCTGCGAGCAGAACGACGACGGCAATGGACGGGAGCTCGCGAGGGAGCAGCAACACGCGTGGGAGAGGAGAGGAACGCGAGCCTAGGCGCACCGGAGTAGGAGGAGGTGCTCGGCCAGGGCAGTAGCAGGGAGGGGCAAGGGGTATAAATAGAGGATGCAGGCTTCGTCCATTGGTGGGCATGGGCGGCTGATGCAGAGCTCTGGTCACGTCAGCCAACTGCAGCAGGTGGCAGAGCGACTTTGGACGGATGTTTTTGGCATTTTCCTTTTGGAATCGGACCCTGGTCGCTGTAGAAGATATCTTCCTTGATGTACACTCTACAAATCTTGTACAGGGCTTGAGGTGATTCGGGCACTGGTTAGAGAGTTATAGACCCGCGAAAATTGGTTTGTCAGTGGGTTAGAAATCAGTGGAAACTTGTGAAAACTGAGTGTCAAAGCATGTCAAACGGAATCGGATGAATGCCATTTTTTAATATGTTGTGCCTCTATTAGTTATTAACAACTTTTATCTTTGAGGAAACTTGAGTTGTTCAACAAAAATTTGGGAACGCGAGAAGTCAACCCGAACGACGCTGATTCCAGACTTAGAATTTGAATCGTGAAATCATATTTTTATTCTGTCTTGATGGCACTGTTTGAGATACTTAAGAGATTGAATCAAGGCTTGGTTTAATTATAAAATTTGTTGTATAACACAGGTTCTACAACTTTTATCAAAGGTCAAACCTTATATCTTGGCCGGAAATTGAAATTCCACTTTGGTCAATGTATTGTCATTATAAAGCTCAAAACTGACGTTTTAGGCCAGAGGAGGCATTTTCTTGACATTTTCTCAACATGAACCCTTAATAACTTTTGTTGTAGAGTTGATATAGAGTTGTTTGAGTAAGATGACAAGGTTTTGTTGAATTTAAAAATTTGCATTTGTTAAGACGAGCAGTTTCAAGCATGTATAGGATTTATCTTTTCATGTGAGTATTTGCTTTAAACTTCTAGAATTCTTTAGAATACACTTGATAGATAGAGATGAATTATGATATAGACAAAACAAGTCGATTTGCATAAGAATTAATTAGAGGTTGACATAAAGAGATTATGCGGGAGAATGCGGATTCGGATTAAGTATTTGGACGTAGACCGACTATCGAGAAAGCGGATTCGGCCACCGATTGGATAACATAACAACTATCTAGAGTCCGAATAAATGCGTCTGGACGGGAGTTGCGAGACGAGATTGACTTTCGAATTTATGTTTGGTTCAAGAAATAAAAAGTTTTAACAGGCTCCAAATTTGGCTGTTCTTGAGATCGAATAATTCCGAACTTCGTGAAACTTTCATGAGTAACTTGATAAATGGAGATAAATGTGATAAGGAGATAGAAATTTTCACTGAGCATCCGAGATTAGGATAAATCTCCCGACATAACGTGAAATAGACACCTGGGGTGTCACAGTATGTGTCGTTCTGAGAGGGCCTGGTGGCCCGGCCGGGATATGGAAGAAGCGCTTCATGCTTGCAAACCATAAAAGAAGCTACCTAGCTAGCTCTGGATCGGAGCCAAACTTTTCTTCACCTGCTTACTTAGCTCTTGATAGGGTTTATGGATCGGAATGGACAAAGGAAGCTTTTTTGTGTTGGTGAATGGTTGGCTGCCGGCGACTGTATGAGCTAGCTATAGTCGTTCATATATGCATGCATGCCATGCAAAAGCATACGGTCATGACCAAACGCTTGCATTTCAATCCTAATTATATGAATATCAGCCACGCAGCCAACCAACCTTGCTTTTGGTGGTCTTGAGATGTGCTAGTGTGTGTATTTGTGTAATGTTGGTAAAAGATCAAGTAAAATAAAAGTTGTCTCTACATAAGACCAATGGTTAACACATTCTTTTTATGGTGTATTAATTCATATCTTGAAACTATTAAAGGTCGTAGTTTCGTTACCACCGTAAAGAAATTTGTTATTACGGTGGTGGGGAAAATGCTAACACATTCTGGCCGCCGGAAATAGTAGCCGCCGAAAATTAACAATTTCAGAGAAAAAAAAATTGAAAAAATGCAAAAAACAGCAATTTCATCAACAATATAATCATAACAAACTGATAGAAACATTAAATATAGAATTACACACATTTAACATATGGTATCACACTTCTTCACAACCACATTATAGTTTACCAAAATCAAGTTCACGGTTCACAAATGCTTCACCATATCACAGTTCACAAATACAACATCACAGTTCACAAATAGTCCATTACAACATAAAACAAACTCACAATTCAGCACAAAACTCAAACCATCACATATCGGAGTCGTTGGAGTTGTGACCACTACCTCTAGAAGCGAAAAACTTGTTGATGAAGTCGTGTAACAGGTTTGGATTCTAAAGAAAAAAGAAGACATTAATAACGACAGTTTTTATATGACCACTACTCAAACAAATTGTTTGTTAAACTAACCTCTCCTGTAGCAGCTCCCTCCCCTGCATAAGCTCTTCCTGTGGGGGCGAGCGGGCAGGCTAGCTGCACGGCGGCAGAGAGAAGAAGAAAGAATAGAGAAGAAGAACGGCCCGGTCATTTTTAAAAAGCTTATTTTCGGCGGCCACTGGCACAGCCGCCGAAAATAAGCTGTTATTTTTGGCGGCTGGGTCAGTGGCCGCCGAAAATAAGCTTATTTTCGGCGGCCAGCTCAGACCATCAAAAATAACAGCTTATTTTCGGCGGCCAAGCTCTGGCCGCCGAAAATAAACTAAACCGCCAATAATGATGCACAGTGCTGTTGTGGATCTGCCAACTGCTGCCATGATCTAGTTGCAGCTAGCTAGCTACTACGTACGCTGGCCAATGTAGTGCGTACGTGTCGTGTGTGTCACTCTCTCCACTCGATGACTCCTTGCTCAAGCTCAACTAGCAGACCAGCAGCCTTGGATCCGATACTATATATAGGCCGGCCACGTATATACGTACGTACGTTCGGTGGGTGGTGCAGGCCAGCCGCATATACATCGGGCAGCATGATCTAGCAGTGTGGCTGATCTGATGCTGTTGGATCAAGATATGTGTTGTCGTTTGGAAGAGAGAGAGACGTATGTGTCGTTCTGAGAGGTTCGGTGGCCCGGCCGGGATATGAAAGAAGCGTTGCATGCATGCAAACCATAAATGAAGCTACCTAGCTTGCTCTGGATCGGAGCCAAACTTTTCTTCACCTGCGTACTTAGGTCTTGCTAGGGTTTATGGATTGGAATGGACAAAGGAAGCTTTTGTGTTGGTGAATGGCTGGCTGTTGGCGACTGTATGAGCTAGCTATAGTCGTTCATATATGCATGCATGCCACGCAAAAGCATACGATCATGACCAAACGCTTGCAGTTCAATCCTAATTATATGAATATCAGCCATGTAGCCAGCCAGCCTTGCTTTTGGTGGTCTTGAGATGTGCTAGTGTGTGTATTGGTGTAATGTTGGTAAAAGATCGAGTAAAATAAAAGTTGTCTCTACATAAGACCAGTGGTTAACACATTTAATTATGGTGTATTAATTTGTATCTTGAAACTATTAATGGTTGTAGTTTCGTTACCGTCGTAATGAAATTTGTTATTACAGTGGTGGGGAAAAAACGCTAACACATTCTGGCCGCCGGAAATAGTAGCCACCGAAAATAAGCCACGCTTATTTTCGGCGACGTCATTTGCCCGTCGAAAATTAACAATTTTAGAGAAAAAAATTTGAAAAATGCAAAAAAATAGCAATCTCATCAACAATATAATCACAATAAAATGACAGAAACATTAAATCCAGAATTACACAAATTTAACACATAGTATCACACTTCTTCACAACCACATTGTAGTTTACCAAAATCAAGTTCACAGTCCACAAATGGTACACCACATCACAGTTCACAAATACAACATCACAGTTCACAAATAGTCCATTACAACATAAAACAAACTCACAATTCAGCACAAAACTCAAACCATCACATATCGGGGTCGTTGGAGTTGTGACCACTACCTCCAGAAGCGAAAAACTCGGGTTTGGATTCTAAAGAAAAAAGAAGACATTAATAACGGCAGTTTTTATATGACCACTACTCAAACAAATTGTTTGTTAAACTAACCTCTCCTGTAGCAGCTCCCTCCCCTGCATAAGCTCCTCCTAGTGATGGTATCACCGGTGCGCGGCGGCGGGCGGGCGGGTAGCGCAGCGCGGCGGGTGGGCGCGCAGGCGGGTGGGTGCGCAGCTCGGCAGTGCGGCTCGGTCGGCGGGCGGTGCTGCGGGAGCGGGCGGGCGGGCTAGCTGCGCGGCGACGGAGAGAAGAAGAAAGAATAGAAAAGAAGAACGGCCCGACCGTTTTTAAAAAGCTTGTTTTCGACGGTCTGAGCTGGCCGCCGAAAATGATGCACAGTGTTGTTGTGATAGCTCAACAAGTCGTGGGGAATAATGTGCATGAACTCACCAAAGCTGGGAGTTCATGTGAAATGTAAGGCTGATCAATAATAGGGGTTAAAGCGGAGCATTGCTTTTAATTAAGTTGGTCAAATTTTATTAGCAATTATTAGGTGTAAGTAAATACCAAACTATAATAATAATAATCATAATAATAAAGCAAAATTAATAATAAATCCCATGCAATGCAAATGACGAATTGAGTTTAGTTCCATAGTTTAATCATGCGAGAGTCCTGAGCTGCTCATGACTGCGAGCACGGCTAGTATACCAGTTTTACACTCTACATAGGTGGTACCCTTTACCCACAAGTCATGTTACCCATCTGCGACGAGGTTGTACGGGCGCCATACACCTCTACTAAGGAAGCGAGGCAGGGTAACACTACGAGGCCTTTACCTAGTTCTACTAGCTTCAGAAAACCCGCTACAGTTTATAGGAAGAGCAATGCATGAATCCCCCGTCTGACCGTCATCGCAGCAAAATCAACCCGGGAACCTCCCTACACGTCTACTCCCCTACTGCCCTTGCCCCTATCGGGTAAGGTAGTCCTCCACTAGCTTTCCTAGTTAGTCAGCCAAGGGCGTCCTATACCACCCTTGTGGTGGCACGTGTTTCTCAAGTTAAGCTCCATGTTCCAATTAAAAAATGATCTTGTCATGAACATAAATAAAATAACAGAATAAATGGAACATGGTCATAATGTAATATTAAACCCAAAACCATATAGAGCAATAGCAAAACTACCCAAATGATTTAGGGGTGAACAAGGTAAAAAGGATAACCAGTCTAGGGTGACCTATTGGGTCCCATCAAAATTAAGTCTATGCATTGATAAGTGATAATAAAGAACATTATTGGGTAAAAAGTGGTCAAGGGCACAACTTGCCTTCAATGAGCTCCTTCTCAACAAGTTCTACCTGCTGAACATCGAGATCCTCAGCCACTGGCTCTTCTACTCGCCACAATACAAACAAGCATAGTATAAATAGGAAATTAAGATCATACGAATCATGTAAACAAAATACATAATAATAATCCAATTATTAAAATAAGATCTTAGGAACAAAAATCATTAATTTTGGAGTTATGGATTTTAAGTTATGAGTTTCTGAAGGTTTTATATATTTGATACAAGATAAATTAAGAGATCCATTTTAATATTGTTTTCATGTCAAAACAGAGATACTATGTGTTAAACAACATTATTACCAAATTATAGGAACTGGAATGGATTAATTTGGACTAAGTATGAATTTCTATGAATGAAACAAGTTCTAGCATTTATTTTTACATTAAAAATCCATTTCCATATTTATTTATCCAATTTATAAGTTTTCTGGACTGCTCGTCAATTACAGGAAAGTGCAGGGTCTCTGGAGCAAGATTTCCTAAGACTCAGATCTATTCTCCAATGGACCGTGGGTTGATTCACTAAAAGTTTAGGGTTTCTTTTGCAAAGTAGACGCGGTCAAGCGGTATCGGCCAGCCTGAGCCGTCTGATCCCAAATAGACGGTTCGGATTAAATCAGCGCCCCCTACAAACCAGTACGAATTTATGTTCGTAAGATTAGGAATCTACGGTGCTGATTAAACCGCCCTAGATCAATCCTGGGCCATGGGATCCCGATCCGACGACCCAGGAGAGTCCTAGTGAAGGGGTATGCGTGCACTAATCAGGGTCGTTCATCCGTAGATCAATGGTCTCGGGGCTTTCTTCTCTATCCCGACCATAGACACAGCGTCGCCGCCCCATGGCGCGGTGTCCATCGCCGGACTTCGCTCGACTTCGGCCAGACGCCCCAATCCCGCGCGTGAACTCAAGAAAAACATAAAGGCGCACATCACGAACTTGATAGAGGCGGCCATACCGGCGGTGACGGTGTGACGCCTCCGAACCACGGAGATGCGTGACTCTACTTCGACAGCGAGGAATTCCCATCCCCGGGGTACTCCCGCGCGCCTCCCGTCGTCCCGCGTGTATTCGTGGAGGGTCCCAGATACTCTGAAGCCACACATCGTGGCTCAACAGCGAACACCGGCGTGGTTTGCCCGCGGCGGCGGACTCTCCCTTCTCGGCAATGGTGCGTGGCGGCAGTGGGTCGATCTCGAACTCAACCCCGAGCAGGAGAATGGAATAGGGGAGGTAAGAGGTGCGCCCGAAAGCTATATGGCTCGTGAGAGGTGGTTCAGCTAGTGGTGGGATTGACGGGAACGTGGCGGGTGCTCGCCGTGGATTTCGCGAGCGTCGTTGTCTCGGTCGCACGATGAAGTGGTGACAGGTGGGCCCCCCGAGCGTAGCGAGACGACCGGTTCGATTCGTGGGCGCGAGTAGCACTACCGAGCGGGCCCCACGAGTCGGCGTAACAGGGAGGAAGGAAACGCGCGCGCGCGACTGACCTCGCTGGCCCGCATGTCGGCGTCACGGTGATGGGATGGGCTGTGCGGATGGATTCCTCTGGTGGGCCGAATTGAGGTCTAGGGCCTAGGTGAGCTTTCCCCTTTTTCTTTTCTTTTATATTTTCTTTTCTCTTCTCTTCTCTTTCAAATTTAATTTTCAAATTTTAATCTATATGTGTGAATTTCAAACTCAGGTTAAATGTCTACATTTACATAACAATATGATCCGAATTTTAATTCATTTATATTTATATTTTATTTTATTTTATTTGTATAGTATTTTCTTCTCTTTTCTTAAATCCTAGAATTGTAGATTGGGTCTCAATTCAATGTGGATACCAATGTCTTTCTATAATTATAATTTTTGTTGCTATTAAATGCACACACAAATAAAACCTCAGCATGATGCATACTTTATTTAAGTGTCATTAGTTATTTATTACTTTAAAGGTGGTTATTCACATGCTCAATTAAATAGGGCAAGATACTCAAGGAATTCATCTTCTATCATATGACTTACAAATTTGGGTATTACACATACCTGGTAAATCTTTCGGGAACACGTCCGGAAATTCTGACACAACCTTTATAGTCTCCAGTGGATCTGCCTCCTTGCTATCAATAGCCATCTGGTGACAACCTCCTTTCCTTGGCTCGGGCGAGACTAGCTCAGTCATCACTTCTTCTCCTAGTGGGGACACCAACTTAATTGTCCTCCTATCACAATTGATAACTTCTTGGTACTTATCTAGCCAATTTATCCCTAGGATAACATCTATTCCTTGAGTATCCATTACTATGAGGTTAGCGGGAAACTCTATCCCCCTTATTTCCACACTTACATTCAAGCAAACACTATCGGCTCGAACTTTACCATCGGTTGAATCGATTTGAAGGGGTGTTGACATGGTGGTTATTGGAAGATTATGCGCTTCTAACCATGATGCAGTAATGAATGAATGTGTTGCTCCAGTATCAAATAACACTTTTGCAATATGGAATTTGACTGGATACATACATACTATCATACCTGGTGTTTCTTGGACTGCTTCAGCCTCCAAATGGTTCAATCTTCCATAGTTGTAACGTGTTTGGGCGCAATTGTCTGCTCCTGGCTGAGACACATTCTGATTTGTTGGGACACTAGAGCCTAGCTGCTGTTGAGCTACCTTCTTTGGACAATGCATCACCTAATGACCTTGCTCTCCACAATGAAAACATGCTCTGCCTCCTCCTTGCACTGGGGCTGCTTGACTGCTCTGGTCTTCACCTGCAACTCCTTCGGACTTCGCCAACTGACCATTATCAATACGAGTTCAAACATATATTCCACAAATATAATAGAAAATGAACAGACACCACGCAGTAGAATATAACAAATAAGCAGACGCTTGGCGCAGGGCTCACACCTACGACTAAGCGAGAAAGAGAAAACAACGGTCGAGGCTACGGTCGAAAGGCGATTATGTTAAGCAGTTATAGATTAAAGTACTTGTCTAAACATAATCATATTCATTTGACAATCTCGATATGCATAAAATAAAGTTACACTACGTGTTTAATTATTATAAACAATTCAAGGTAAATTTAAAAAGGTTGTCGCGCGGCAAAAGGCACGACAACACACGCGAATTAAACTAAAAACTGGGACGAGTTGCCGTGTGACGAAGCGCGCGACAGCATGCAGTAACTAAGCTGAAAATAAAATGAGTCGTCGCGTGGCGAAGCGCGCGACACAATACCTAGACTAAACTGAAACTAAACGAATCGTCGTGTGACGAAGCGCACAACGAAACACTTGAATTAAATATGAAAATAACGTAAAGCGTCGCGCGACGAAGCGCATGACGGCTAGAGATAGCAATGGGGTCCCGAATCCCCGCGGGGAATTCCTCCATTAGGGGATGTGGATGGGTAAGGTTCTCCCCCGCGGGGATGTAAACGGGGAAAAATCCTCCTCCGATGGGTAAACAGGGACGGGAATGGGGAAACATTCCTCATCCCCGTTCCCCGCGGGACTCGTTAAACTTATATATGGTGATGTTTTCATGTAATATATAATGATAAAAATAAATAATTACATTGTTAAGAGATAACTCATTGTACAAATATGTTTATTTTGATGTATACATAATAAGTTCTAACATCTGACAATGTATATAAGTGACAATGTTTTGTATTAATAACAAAGAAAGTATGTCATAATTATAATTTAAGCTGGGACGGGGATCCCCTATGGGGATTTATCCCCGCTGGGAACGTGGATGGGGAAGAAATGCCCCCACAAGAGTTCGTGGGGATCCCTGCGGGGAATTTTTTTGTCGCGGGGATGGGTACGGGGAGCCAAAACCCGACGGGGATTTCCCCGTTGCCATCCCTAACGATGGCATACGTCATTTCAACTGAATTTAAAACAAAACGCTGCGCGACTAAACGCTCAACGTCATGCATTAAATAATCTGAAATTAAAATGAATCGTCGCGCAACGCAGCACACTAATAAATATGAATTTAAAATAAATCGTCGTGCAACGAAGCGCGCGACACAGCACGTTAATTAAACTAAATTTAAAACTAATCAAACTGAAATTTAAATGTTGCGCGCGTTAAGACTGCGCGCGCCGGAACGGGGCTACGCGCACCGGGGGCCAGACCGGGGCCGCGCCGAGGGCGCGCAGGACCGCGCAGGCGCACGAGGCCGCGCCGGCGGGGGGCGCGAGGCCACCGCCGGGGGCGCACGAGGCCGCACCAGGGGGCACGGACCACGTGGGGGGGTGACGCAGGCCAGGGGGCCGTGCGGGGAAGACGACGACACCGGCCAGAGGGGCCGCGGGGGGGAGGAAAGGAGGGAGAAGAGGGGAGAGGGGAAGAGAGGGGGGCTCACCTCGGGATCCAACAATCGGCGAAAACCGTCCACCGGATCACACCTAGGGCAAGGAGGTGGAAGAGAGGTGGGAGAGGAAGTTGCTGCACGGGAAAAATGAGAGAGGGAGGGGCGCACATGGGGGAGGTTGTCACACCCGGTTTTGAAGGTAAACCGAATGCGAACCATGTACGTGCCAGGATCAGTAATTCACGTACACAGCGATTACATAACTGGACATCATCACACAGTGCTCAAATCATAATATAAAAGGGGAATAATAGTCGATTACATCATATGTCTGAGACATCCACATAGTCTTTACAATAATCAAAGTGCGGAAAAGAAACGTAGATACACGCGGCCTTCACAGGCAGCCGACTGGGGGTTGCCGCTAACCCACACCTAGAACTCATCGTAATCTTGGAACTCCTGGTGGTCTCCTTCCACAGCTTCATCCTCTCCTGAGCAGGGGTTGCAATGCTGACAACCTGGGGATGGGGGGTTGGTGTGTAGAGCAAGGGTGAGTACACATCAACATACTCAGCAAGTATCCTGTCTGGCTGTAGTGGACTAGCTTTATGTGGGGGTAAGTCAAATAGTTGCTTTTAGTTGGTCAGGTTATTATTACTAGTAGAGAAAGCTAAGTTTTAGAATTAACCCACGTTATTAACCCAAGCGTACTCCTTTCCAAACGGAAAGAGTATCACTTATCATTACCAGAGTCAATACCAAAAACCATCAATCTCATTGCCACCTGTAATCCGAACATCTCTGATCAAGTACCACTAATCAATGGAGCTCCCTTGGCCGCTCATAACCGCGAGCATGACTGATATATCAGTTTTCATACACTCTGCAGATGTTGCGCACTTTACCCACAAGCCGTGATTTCCCTTTCTGCCCGGAGATCATGACTCTCCATTGATCACTACCAAGGTGACCCAGCAGGGTATCACTACGTAGCCTTTACAAAGATTCCTCAGGGCTGTAGCCGCCCGTTAGGTTTCCTAAATGCACCGCACTCCTCCCTAAGGGGTGAACCAACTTGGCAGAGCGAGCCGCATACACCGAGCCCCATTAACGGCACGACGGCTAAGCGAACTACGCCCCGGTTCCTCGAATTATTCAGCTAAGGGCATCCCATTCCACCCTCATGGTTGCACTGTTTTCCCAGACGGTCATCCAATGAACAGGTCCTTACGGAGAGGCACTCGAGAAACCGCTCGAGCCCCCTTGAATGACACAAGTATAACATCATAATAAAGAAGGGAAACAGTGTATCATTGATAAATCTCATCATGTTCATTGATTAGAGTTGAGCAATAGCATAAAGCTAAACAATAATAATCCAACCCAAATAGGTCAACAAGGACATGGATAACAAAAGCTAGTCAATCCTTATGTATAACTGTGTAAATGTGGGGAGTGAATTATAGAATGTATAGGACAAAGATAGGTCAAGGGACACTTGCCTCCACCAACCAGTTGCTGCTCAGGGGCTTCTCCTGTGAGTTCCTCGGGCTCTTCAACCAGATCGTTCTCTATACGAGCGCAAACATACATACATCCACACATTTAATACAAAAGAACAGTACACCATACAATAGAATGCAGTAAATAAACAGACGTTCCACGCGGGGCTCGCAATTATGGTTAGGAGAGAAAGAGGAGAAGACAGTCGCGTCTACGGTCGAGAAGCGATCACGTTACATAATTATAAATTAAACCACTCGTTTATCAGAAGGGCATTAATTTGGACATTGCGTTAAGCATAAAGTAAAGTCATGTCCCACATTTAATCATTATAAATAGATAAAGATGAATGAAAGGGAGTGGTCGCACGGCGAGATGTACGACACAACATTTAGATTGAATTAAGAAGTAAACAACTCGCCGCGCGACAGAGCGCGCAACGAGGTTCTTGCATTAATTAAAGACAAACATTAAGCGTTGCGCGACGAAACGCACGACGGCTTACGTCAACTGAACTGCAATTAAAAGAATCGTCGTGCGACGTAGCGCGCAACACCGCACTTTAATAAATATAAATTAAAAGAATCGTCGCACGACGAAGCGCGCGACACATCATATTAATAAAGACGAATTTAGAATGAACCGTCACGCGGCGAAGCGCGCGACGCAGCACATCGACTAAACCAAAAATTAAAATAGATTAGGACGAGGGTTAAACGCAGCGCGACAACGGTCGCACGCACGAGAGCACGTTGCACGTGCCGAGGGCACGCTAACTGTGCAGGCTCGCGGGGCGCGGGGCCGAGGCGCGGGACGCGGGGCGCGCGGCTAGGGCACGCGGGCTCGCCGAGGTAGGGGCTCGTCGGGGGCAGGGCTCGCCGGGGGCCAGGGAGAGCGCGGAGCGGGGAGGGCTCGCAGGGGGCGCGAGCGTGCGGGGAGGGGAGGGGCGCGGGCGGCCGAGCTCGCCGGGGCGGCGCGGGACGCGGGGCCGGGAGCGGCGCGGGACACGGCCGAGGGGGGGCTCGCCGGGGGAGGGGGCGCGGCTCGCCGAGGAGGGGCTCGTCGGGGAGGGGGCGCGGGACGCCGGGGCAGGGCCTTGCCGGGGGGAGGGCGAGGGCGGGCGCGGGGTCAGGCCGAGGGGGCGGCGCGGGGTATGGACGAGGGCGCGCGGGGCGCGGCCGAGGGCGGCGCGGACATGGGGGCCGAGGCGGCGCGGGCAGGGAGGCCGCGTGGGGGAGAAGAAGGGGAGGGGGCAGAGGGAGAAGGGAAGGGGAGGGGAAAAACTCACCTCGGGGATCCAAATTCCGATGATCTCGACTCCAAACCCTAGGGCACCACGGGGAGAGAGAGAGAGGTGGAAGAGGGAGAGGGAGGTTACTATGCGGGAGAAATCAAATGAGACAAATGGATCAGGGGGAGGGAGGGGACGCGTGCATGGGGACGGCAGGGGGCGCCATGGGCGCGCGGGCCGGATCGGGATAGGCTGGGCCGGGCTGGGCCACAATGCAGATCGAAACCCATGACACGCACAACCACTAAACGGAATCCAATCGCGAACCGAAATCTGAAACGGGACGAGACGAACACGCGACATCAGACAAAGAAATAAGCTTCAGCATGATGCAACACCCATGACACTTAGGTTTTGTTTATACATGACACGGACACCCGTCACTATACTGGTTTGAAATTGGGAAGAAGGAGCGAAACAGGAAAAGAAAAGAGAGTAACACCCGAATTTGGTGAGTGAAAAGAAGAAAAAATTCTACCCCCAAATTCAGGGCGTTACAGAGGTGGGGTGTCAGGGGCACGCACCAGGGCTAGGCCGGGTCGGGTCGCAGGCCGGCTCGAAAACCCACAGCACGCACGGCCACTAATCGAAAGAAAGACGCGAATCGAAAATCGAAACGAGATGGGCGCGTGATTAAACACAACATCAGACAAAAGAAATATGCTTCGGCATGATGCAACACCCATGACAACTTAGGTTTTTGTTTACACGCGATACGGACACCAGTCGCTATACTGCTTTGAAAATTGGAAGAAGGAGCGAAACGAGAAGAGAAAAGAGAGTAACGCCTGAATTTGCTGAGTATCGGAGAAGAAAAAATTTACCCCTCAAATTCAGGGCGTTACATCACCTAACTTGAGACAAAAGCACTCTCCCCCCTCTCTCTCACACCCGATCTAGCTCTCAAATCAAATCGATTGAAGGAGCCCCTTTGGTGTGAGGTTTGTGCTTTTGCCCTCGGATTTGGTTTTTTCTCTCCCTTCTCATTCTCATCTCTTGAGTTTGTTGCAAACACCTCTTGTGCAATATTGTTGTTCTTGGAACCCTAGGGTTCCTAGACGGATTGAGGTTGCTTGGGTGTCTCCAAAGTTGTGGACAACCCCAAGAAGTTTGTATTCCCCGCTCTTGTGAACAGATTTGAGAAAATAATTCCTTGACCTTGATGGTCGGGTTGTGGAGGATTAGGGTTGGAAAAGACCCAGCCCTTTGTGGGCTCCTCAACGGGGAAGTGGTGTGGCCGAACCTCGAGATACAATCTTGTGTCTTGTGTTCTTGCTTGATCCGTGATTGTGATTTTCTTTTGGCAAGATAGACATATAGATTTATTCACCGTGTGGATCACGTGGTGAATTAACTCCCATATTTCTAACCATCCACACTTAGTTTATTCCTCGTGTTTTCCATCCTAAGAGATCCCTCTTTTATTTCCGCGTAGTTCAAAGCCTAGATTTATTATAGCAGTTGGACTGGTTCAGAGTAGTTCAACTTGCCTTTATAGCAGTTGAACTGGCTCACACCACTTGAACTATAGATTAGACATTACCTCGAAGTTTGTGGTGATAATTTTTAGGTTTAGCATATTCACCCCCTCTAGACTACTTTCAATAACAACAATGTAATTTATGAGGGATGAGGAGTATCGAGCGCCTAATGTTTTGTGGCTTGACTGTTCAGGGCATTGAGTAGCTTGAACCATCCCATGAAATATATGATGGAGCAAGCTTGACAATGGAGGAGAATTGACCACGTGCCCGACTGTTTGGTTTTTCTTGGGTTTATCGGGCTTGTGAATTGTGGAAGTGAAAACTGAATCATTTGTCTATAACTTTATATTTTGTTCTCAAGACAAGGTGCAGTTTTGGACAGTGACCTGACATGTAGCTCATTGCAAGAATTAAGAATGTATAACCCCAATACCTACAGCGACCTTATGTTGTGGTCCTAATCAAAATTGATCTTCATAAGGTGCACTTAAATTCCTTAATTTGGGTCAAATTGTTGTATTCCTAATTTCAGTGATAGTATTTTCTCTTTGAACCAATATCCTGAATTTTTTTATTTCATATTTGATATGACAGATGTTTTATCTATTTTAATGTTGATTTCCCTCGTAGGCACATGATAGGCTATCATCATTGGCCTTAGAGATATCTTCAATTGAACGTGAACGACATCACTAGAGTGGTAGCAAAAATAATCTAAATGGATAAGTAAGCAACCATCAGGTCTTTTCAGAGGCTAAAACTGAAGGTGGTGAAAAGGATCTTGGGGACTATCCAAGACTTGAAGCTGTCGTGGCTACTAGTGTATTGTATGTTTCATCATCTTACCAAACTAGATACATGTTTATATTTTTTTCAATTCTAAGAGGTTCATATAAATGTGGTGTTCTTTTCCTCTGGACTGCCAAGTTAAAATGGGACTTGTTGGTCACTTGTTCTCAAATGTTGTAGATCAAGAACAAGGCAACACAATTGTTAAAGATTAAAGACCTTCGTCCTTCGAAGCATTATCTCCTTTCGAAGATAACGATCTTCGGATGAAGGTCATGAAGGACACACCTTCATCATTCATGAGAACGGGAGTTCATAGAGACAATATATGTTATTCATTCGTTCATTCATCCATATATTTATTTCATGATAAACATATGAACATTAATAGAAATTGTATTACATTGATACCTTCAGCTTGTTTGAAGGTGCTGACACGAGAGCGATTACAACTCAGCATGAACAGTACGGGGATACTGTTCATCTATTTATAGGCAACCGTAAAGGCATGTATGCTATTACATTTATGCCCTCAAAAATTACATACAGAGTTTACAAAATATCACAAGGGTAACATTGCCATTTGAATTTAATAACTTGAGCAACACCTTCTCCTTGCATTGCCTCATTGCTTCATCACGACGAAGCCTGCTTGATGAAGTGTGCTTCGTTGTACTTCCTTTTTGTTATGACGAAGCCACGTTGTCTACCCATTTCACCATGATGAAGCTTGCTAGACGAAGCTTTGCTCCGCTCCTCTTATGTTGTACCGAAGCTTTTCTCGTGATGAAGCTCCTGTAATATTCAGTAGTACGCTAAAAGCAAATGGTTAGCCGTGTTTTTTAGGACCTTCGGAAGAGGAAGGCCCCCAACAGTAGCCCCTCCCAGTATTAGTTTGTTTCTTTGTAACAAATTCAGACTGCAAAAAGAACGAAAGTCTTTAGCCGAAGGTCCAAAAAACACCTTCCCTTCGCTAGAATACCGAAACATTATGCACTGTGGGCCCTGTCGCTCAATGGTGATTTGTGTATATATACAAGGGCTTACACTGAAAATATTTTTCGTGCTATCAAGCTTTGCGATGTGTTTGTTGTTCTAGCTTTCTATCTCTGTGACCGCAATTGCTTTTTGAGCTTCGGTTTTCTGTCGCAACTGTCGCTGAAATGGCCAAAGATAAGAAAAGTGTGGACCCCGCGCTTGCTGGTTTCTACGAAGCTATGGAGAGGACTAACATTAAGAAAATAATTGATGAGATGTTGGCCGGGCTATCTGGGGACTCAAGCAATAGCGAGAGCTTTGATGTTGAGAGTGAGAACGAAGATGCCGAAGATCGGCCATGGAGTCCAAGTCATGTTGTTTTCGAGAAATCCACTATTAAGCAAGGGTAAATTGAAGCGATGAAAATCAGATATTTCCATGATACATCCATAGTGAGAGCTGGAGGAGAGAGTATTGTTCCTCTTCTTGAAGCAAACGAAGTGGTGGTATTTAATAGTTTTATGAAGGCTAGGCTTCGTTTTCCCTTGCATAAGATGCTGGTTGAAGTGCTGAAGACATTCGAGATATACCTCCATCAGCTTACTCCCAAAGCTTTGATTAAAGTTAGAGTTTTCATTTGGGCTATGAGGAGCCAGGGGCTGGAGCCAGATGCCAACTCCTTCTGCAACATTCACGAATTGTCCTACCAGACGAAGGCAGTTGGGAAAGAGCAATATCATAACAACTTTGGATGCTACGGTTTTGTGTACCAGTCTGATGTGAGGTGTCATGTGCCAATGTTTCAGAAAAAATGGTCGGGCTCTTGGATGAAGCAATGGTTTTATGTCAAGAATGATCAGAGTAATAGGGAGGATGTGAGGGGCATAATCCAGCGCCCTATACGATCACGCTTCAGCGTCAGGAGGCCTTCGATCGCAAGTGGAAATGAAGTACAAGCATGCTTGATGGCCTTCAACACATTGTGTACTTACATTGGCACCAGAGATTTGGTTCAGGAGCACGTTGCTTATAAGGTATGGCCACTTGTTAATGACTGGGAAATACCGAAGGAGACCACTGCTGGCTCCAGCGAAGGTGGCCTGGTTTATCTGAGATACACCTATCGCTACAGAAGACAGTTTGACAAGCCGAATGATGACTGGCTTGAGGTTGTTGAGGCGATCAATGATGAGCTATTAGGGGCTTATACGAAGGCAGAGGATGAAGCCATGAACACTGCCTTCGGCGCTCGAGGCAAAAGGAGACTGAACAGAGTTTTTTGACATGTTTGGATTTATTTATCTTGACTACTGTTTTCCCGCTCAAAAACAAGGGTTAAAAGGGAAAATGGCAACTATGTCCTCTTTCGCCGTGTCAAAACCAAAGAGAGCTAAGGTTCTGACTCATAGGCCGAAGCTACACTCTTTAGAGAAGACCGCTGCAGCGCCTGCCGCCGAGAAGATAGAAATTGTTGAACATGCCGAAGCCATCCCCTTGGCTTCGGAGATAATTCCTGTTGCGACGGTCGAAGCTACTGTCGTCTGATAGAAGAAACGAAAGCAAAGAGCTCAAAGATAGAGGAGCATCAGAAACTGCTGAGTCCTCCAACCACGACGGGGTTCCCGAAGTTAACAATTGTTGCAGTAATAACTCCTAGGAAAGGGAGGAGAATGGCCAGTGTTTTGGATGCTATTCTGAAATCTTCGAAGGTGCCAACTCCTGTTTCTACTAAAGCTTCCGAAGACAATATTGAAAAAATAGTGGTAGCTGCTGCAAGCACTTCTCCTACCTGCGCTGAAGCTGGACCTTTGGGATCTAAGCCAATGGAGCAGGTAAAGGAAAGTCTTCTGGAAGAGCTAACATCGCCTATACCCGAAGCGTCTTCTCGAGATGATTTGGAATATATTGTTCGCCATGCTTCAAGGAAACGATTATCAGAAGATCAAATTGCCGAATTGCAATATTACACAAAGTTCCTGAAATATCCCCGAGGGTCCTTAGTATATGGAGGAAGTGATGATGATTTCCTTTACTGTCTACCAAATAACAAGGAGATAAATGTTTGCCGAGAAATGATGGGTAAAATCGGTTATCCGAAGCTTGAACTTGGACTATCTGCCATGACGAAGGATCAACTTGCAGACAGCCTTGCTTATAACAGCTTAAAGGTTTGCATATTCTTATTTTTGTATTTATTGATTTTTGTTAGGCAGGTTTTCGATGACCGGTTTGTGATAATGCTTATTATTATTTGTGTGTTTTTCGTTTGTTAGGTCTTATCCTTAGCAAGGCTTTGAAGGCCTAGAAAGATGCTAAAGATGAAAGCACTCGGATCGCCTTCAGAAACCTGCGCTCGGAAGTCATAACGCTTTAGAATGAAGCCCTTTAGAAGGACAAAATCCTGCTTTCTTTAGTTGAGAGATTAAAGTCTAGCGAAGTTGGACTGGCTAGCCTTTCTAAAGTAGAACAGAAAATGGAGAAGTTTGAAAATGAGAAAGAAGCAGATGAGAAGCGTATTGCTGATTTAGAATATGCTCTGTCTGTTCAAGTGGGATTACACAGATCTGAAGTGTAAGGACTGGAGAAGAAGCTCGATGAAATCACTAGAATTTTAATGTCGAACAAGCAAAACATGAGATATCTGATACTGAACGGTTAAGAGTTCAGAAAAATGTCGAGGAGCTTCGTCGGGCGAAAGAGGAGTGCTACAATGTTGCTACGGAATGTTGCAGTAAGTTGAAAATTAGTTTTGCTAAAATTGGTGCATTCTCTACAAAGTAGAACTTTATTTGTGGTGATCCTGATGGGGTTATCCGATGGATCGGTGGCGAAGCTGAAGCTTTTGATGAAATCCTTAGCGATAGAGGAGACTTTTGTGCCTTCACCAGCGCTTGAGGGGTCGTCTTGCTTCTTGAAAAAGCTAGTTGTGAGCATGCAAAGGTTGTAGTTCAGCCAGATTTCTCAATCTCGGCAAACGATATCAAGGATCCTTCAACCGAAGCTATTGCCCTTAGCGGGAAATTTTATTTTGAAGTTTGGTTGAAAGGTGGCTGAGAAATAGCAGACGAAGCTATTAGGAAAAATGAGGAAGAATCTCATACTGCTTTAGAAGAAGCAAGGAAAGTAGAAGAAGTCGTAGAACGTGAAAGACTTATAGGTATATCTATCGTGATTTAGCTTCGTAAATTCTTTTAGCTTCGTAATTAATGAACACTTATACTATGATGCAGCCGAACTTTCTCCTCCTCTGGAGCCATACGACCCTGAGGCTGATCCAGCCCTGAAGGGCGCTCTTGATGTAATTAGAATAGCTAATGAAGCTGTGAATAGGCTCCTGAAAGAAGTTGCTGATAAAGTATTAAAAGAAGATGATTAGACCTTGTTTATTAAAACACTTATAGAATTTTTTATATGCTGCTTTCTTATGTAAGAAACAATTGTCAACTATATGTATATCTGATGAAGTAATATATTTCTTTGTGGAGCGTGAAATCTTTGTACGTACCATTTTTGAGCCTCAGACGAAAAAACACTTTCCCTTCTTTTCATGCTTCATAAAGAAAAAAATCCCCTTTTTAGACTCGAAGGTCTTGCCATAGATCTTGCATAAGAATACCGCTACCGAAGGCATAGATATTGAATTGTTGATACATCCTTTCATAACTCTTTGTCGAAGAAAGACTTAAACTCATAGCATGTCTGAAGGAGCAATTTTCATTCTTTTTCCATTGTTTCGAATGATGTGAGATGATGAATGATGCGATGCTATGCAGTATATGATGTGATGATATGATGCGACATATGTTATTGCAGAAACGCTTCGTAAAAGTAAGACTCTGCATCCCCTTAGAAACGACTTTGGAGTCTCTTCACCTTTTACTTAGGTGGTATTTTAGCTCTGCATCCCCGTAGGAACAACTTTGGAGCTAAGCTCTGCATCCCCTTAGGAACGACTTTGGAGTTTCTTCACCTTTTACTTAGGTGGCATTTTAACTCTACATTCCCGTAGGAACAACTTTGGAGCTAAGCTCTTCATCCCCTTAGGAACGACTTTGGAGCTTCTTCACCTTTTACTTAGGTGGCATTTTAGCTCTGTATCCCCGTAGGAACAACTTTGGAGCTAAGCTATGCATCCCTTTAGGAATGACTTTGGAACTTCTTCATCTTTTCTATTACACTCCATGGTGTAACTCCAGATTTATACAATAGGTCGAAGGTTGTACCTTTTTATATTGTCTTTAGGGTAGAAACATAAAAGCAAGAGAAATAAAAACTACATTGAGTGTTTATGAAGCTTTCTTGATTGAGCCCCTGTGTTGCTTCAGTAAATGTGTCTCGACTCTGGTACAATGTTGTTGACTGTCCGAGCTTCAGACTCTTCGCATGTGTCGCGCTGTTGTTGAACTTGGCGGTGCCCTTCTAGCTGTTGATTATGAGATGAAGTTGGAGCCATGAGTGGTGGTGGTGGTAGGGCCCATGCAGTTGGGGAGTGGCTTGCCGAAGCTGCTGATACTGTGGGTTGTTGATTGCCCACATACTCAGGAATGAATGGAGAATAGCACGAAGTGGTATGCAGGACCTGCTTCAGCTGATTCTGACGTGCTTCGGCTTCAGCTATTTTCTTTTGCTTCTGTATCGTGACTTGACATGTCCTCGTTGTATGCCCCTTATCTTCCCCATGGAAAAGATAAAACAACCTTCTTGGTTGCGAGCTGAATCTTCCTCTGAAGCTTCTACCTCCTTTGCCTCTTGGGACTGGTGGCCTGAAGGAACTCTGTTGTGTTCCTGATGATTGACAGTTGTGCTGATGCCCTTGAGTATGACTTCCCCTGTCTTCACTTGGGTTAGGATTATGGATCGTCCTGACATGCCTTGGGTGGAGTCTTCCTCCGAAGCCCCTGGTCATCTTAGAGTATTTGTAGGCTTCTTCCCTTCTTTGCCGGAAGTCATTGTCGGCTCTGATATACTCGTCCATCTTCTGTAGAAGCTTCTCTAGAGTTTGTGGGGGCTTCCTGGCGAAATAATGTGCCGTTGTTCCTGGTCGAAGCCCCTTGATCATAGCTTCAATAACAATCTCATTTGGCACCGTAGCTCTGAGATATAGGAATCTTCGGACATACGCCTGCAAGTATTCCTCATGATCCTGTGTGTATTGGAATAGAGCTTGAGCAGTCACTGACTTCGTCTGGAAACCCTGGAAGCTGGTGACTAGCATATCCTTCAGCTTCTGTCATGACGTGATTGTTCCCGGTCGAAGACAAGAATACCACGTTTGAGCCACACTCCTGACTGCCATGACGAAGGACTTCGTCATGACGACAGTGTTGCCACCATATGATGATATGGTTGCCTCGTAGCTCATGAGGAACCGCTTCGGGTAGGAATGTCCGTCATACATGGGGAGTTGTGGCGGTTTGTATGAAGGTGGCCATGGGTAGCCTGCAACTCTACTGCTAGGGGAGAAGCATCATCAAAAGCAAAGTTACCATGATGGAAATCGTCATACCATACATCATCATAGCTTGGGCTTTCCTAACGAAGCTCTCTGTGATGTGGCCTTCGTCCTTGCTCGTCTTGTGTGATATGGCGCATCTTTTCGACAGCTTCATCAATCTTCTTCTGGAGTTCAGCTAGTTGAAGCATTTTCTCTTCTTCTCTCCACTTATTGCTGGATGGCCTCTAGGTATCTGATCTCTTGGTCTAGCTCCTCTTCCTATGGTGTTGGGCTAACGACCTTCCTTTTCTGGTTCTGGGCTTCTCTCAAAGGGATCCCTTGTTGGTTGATGTCCAGCGGTGCAAGGGCAGCCCCTGGCGCTATTGTCTTCTTCGGCGGCATGACGAAGGTGGTTGCTCGAGCTCCTGATGTTGAAGGTGGTCGTTTGAGTTCACCGGAGGTGGGCGCCAATGTTGGTCACTTGTTCTCAAATGCTTCGGCTTGTTTGAAGGTGCCGACACGAGAGCAATTACAACCTAGCATGAACAATACGGGGATACTGTTCATCTATTTATAGTCAACCATAAAGGTATGTACGCTATTACATTTATGCCCTCAACAATTACATACAGAGTTTACAAAATGTCACAAGGGTAACATCGCCATTTGAATTTAATAACTTGAGCAACACCTTCTCTTTGCATTGCCTCATTGCTTCGTCACGACGAAGTCTGCTTGATGAAGTGTGCTTCGTTGTACTTCTTTTCGTTATGTCAAAGCCACATTGTCTACCCGTTTCACCGTGATGAAGCTTTGCTCCGCTCCTCTTATGTTGTACCAAAGTTTTTCTGGTGATGAAGCTCATGTAATATTCAGTAGTACGCTAAAAGCAAATGATTAACCGTGTTTTTGAGCACCTTCGGAAGAGTAAGGCCCCAACAGAACTTTCATAGCCTAGGAAGCACAAATATGCTTCTACCTTGACCCCTACTTATCTCTTGTTAGGTTATGTATATGAGTCTTGTTTTTAACAATACAGTTGTTCTAAAATACGGGCAATTTTGTGCACCACCGATGAATACAATGGAGATGTGATGATATTCTATAACAAGATGGCTATAACAAATTAGAATATTATATAAGCTGGGATGTACAAATTTTGGACTTTCGGATCATATATTACTTGTAGTATGAGTAGTCTTGAGTCAAGTTTTTGGAACGAGACTGTAGGACAGAAGTACTGTATGTCAGATGAGATCAATTTACACATGATTTTTTGGCAGGATGTGAATCCTTGATTCTAACATTAGAAAACGGTGCTGCTCATTTCAGCTGACGTGATGCTCGGCGGCACCGAGGCAACGCTATAGGGCACGCAACGCGCGCTTAATGATCTAGTATATTCAAACGTGGTTTAACTCTAACCGATGCATGTGTCATGTGAGAGGAGGAACGATCTCAAAATTCAAACCAAAACAGAAGCTTAAATCAAAAGGCAGCGAGGCTGTCATGTGACTTTAGAATCCAAAACAAGTACCTCACTTCCAAAATAACTACATATATCACCACTCGAAGATTTATTTATTTTTAGTTTGAATAGATACATAAAAAATACTAGTACTCAGTACATAATATTTTTCTATTCAATTATAAACCATTTAGTCCTTTTTAATACATAGCCCTTTTTATGTACAGACAGACCTTATTTCTAGGTGTATATAAAAGTACTTAAAAATTAGAAAAACTTGTAATTTGGATCCCGTCTTGTTCATGGCGATTCGACGAGACGCCGCCAAATTACTTCCCGGCGCGCACACTCAAAAGGGCGGCAAAATTTTCCGCTCGTTCCCGCCGCTCTCCCGTCTCGCGTGTATAAAATCACAATTGCCACAGATGTCCTTACCTCTCTCCCAGTCACCGCCACCACAGCCGCCAGCAGTCCATCACCGGTTCCGTTCGAATGGGCCGCAAGGGACGCAAGGCTAGGGTTTCGCGCGACGCCGACGTCGACGGCAGCGAGGATGAGATGGCCGCCGCTCCTGCCGCCGCTGCGGGCAGGAGCCTCTACGAGGTAAGGCACCCCCGAAACCCTACCTGATATCACGATCGAAGTGCGTGGCGGAAGGTTGTGTGCAGGGCTGGGGTTGTGTGCGGCGCTCGAATCGTGTGCAGGCGGGATGTGTAGGGTTCAAAGGAGCGATTGCCCTTTTTTTGCTTGTCCGGTTAGATAGGTGAGCCATTGCCACTTTTGCTTGTCCGGCTAGATGGCTTCAGATTAGTTTGCCTGGTGTTAGTGTTTGGGTTATGATTGCTGGTGAAATTGGTTGATGTCTTTGGATATGCTTGTGGTGGTGAGTGCATGTAAGAAGAGCATAGGGAACTGGGACAGTAGCGTTTGCTTAAAAAGGCAAGTGTTCTTGTGCTTGCTTTTATTGGTTGTGCATTTTGATATGGTACATATGTCTCCTGATTCTGTGGGTTGCTGCTTTGACGCGTGAAAATGAATCAAATCCTACAATTGTGACTGCCAAATTGAAATGAATGCTCAAACATTCTGGATTTGCCAGTCACTGAATGATTACAGTTCACATTCATGTCCAGGCAAGTTGAGGGAGTGTCAGAAGAGAATTAATATGTTTGATCACTGAATTTTATCCTATCAATTTTGGCATGCCTTTGTTGACTCTGTTGTAGCATGATTGTCCTGGACATGTATCTGCTATGCTTCTCTAGTGCAAGGATTAAGGAACACATACTGCTTTATTTGTTTATTTACTCAATAAATGCTACTCCCTCCATCCACATGATTTAGCATTTTAGGTTTGTCCTAAGTCAATAATTGTCAACTTTGACCGGTTATATCGAATGTTTCATAAGATTTTACAATATAAAAGTAAAATTACTAGATTCTTAACGGCTTGAACTACCATAATATGTAATTCTTTTAGTTTACAATAATTTAATCTTATATTGTTAGTCAAAGTTAAAATATTTTGACTAGGACAAACCCAAAATGACTAAATCATGTGGACGGAGGGAGTACAAAGTTTTGGAATGATTAAATGTCTACAGATCAATGTGATTTGTTTGTTTATTTACTCAATAATTGCTACAATTAAATGTGTGCAGATCACTGTGTTGATGCCTATACTCCTATGCTGATTCAGTAAATCAGCGATGATTACCTTTTTATGTTTATGCAATAGGCGATTTTTTTTGTAGTTCTGTGATTCAGTAAATCATGTGGCATCTATTCTAGTTTTTTTGGCCTATGCTGGCACTGTTGAACTGTAGTGAATCAGTGCTTACTACTTTGATCTCACTTGATGAAACTAAACATTAAAGTCTGTTAAAAATCTGCTTTGGAAAGGTCTGGAGCAACTCTTATTTGCTGGAAATTCTTTGGCTCCTTATTTAAGGTGTATTCACAAACAGGTCATGTAAATAACCACAGATGAGACAACTGTTCTAAGCATGTTATCACTAATTGCTTTCATGTTCTTTCAAGATCACAATTAATTAATGTAATGTCTTGTTTCTTTCATCATTTGAAGATCTTGGGAGTTGAGAAGACTGCTTCACAACAAGAAATAAAGAAGGCATATCACAAATTGGCTCTGCGCCTCCATCCAGATAAGAATCCTGGGGATGAGGTAGGATCTCAAGCACAAAGCATTATTTTTTTCCACTCGTTTAGTGCAATGTATCTCAAATATAATGTTCTGTGCTACCAGGAAGCCAAAGAGAAGTTTCAGCAGCTGCAGAAGGTTATATCCATTCTTGGAGATGCAGAGAAAAGAGCTTTATATGATGAGACTGGCATTACTGATGATGATGTGGGCACCTCATTTGTAGCACTCCAGTTCTACCTTTAAGATTCAAGCAATATTTTTCTGAATCTTCCTTTACATCTTAGGCACTGGTGGGAGAAGCTGCAAATGATCTTCAGGAGTACTTCAGAACAATGTACAAGAAGGTATGTTTTCTTCTATGTCAATTGCAGGCTAATGCTGTCTATTAGTTTACAATGGGCTGTTTTTAGGAAAACACAGTGGGGAAAAGCCTGCTGTGGCACAATACTACCTTCTTCTGGCTCTCGTTCAGATGTATAGCTGGAATGACATTTTCTTAGGGGCATATATAGAAGTACTTAACTTTATTTTTAATTTTTGTCCCAGGTCACTGAGGCTGACATTGAAGAATTTGAAGCTAAATACAGAGGGTCAGATTCTGAGAAAACGGACTTGAAGGAACTCTACACAAAATATAAGGGCAACATGAACAGGTGATTTCTGTGTTAGAGTGGCTGGAAACCCTAACCCTAAACAGGCTGGGCTGTTGTATATATATTAGAGACATAAATACATGGGTTGGACCAAAGCCCATTACAAGAGCAAACACACAATTAATCTAACACTTTGAATTTTAATTTCCTTTTATGTTTGATCAAAAATGTAAACTGAAAGTTGTGAAGTGGTCCAACAGGCTTGTTTTAATTTTCTACAATGACATTCTTCCCATCTATCCAGGCTTTTCTGCACAATGATTTGCTCAGAACCAAAGCTTGATTCCCACCGCTTCAAGGATATAATCGATGGGGCGATTGCTGAAGGTATAACACATGGTTGCAGTTACTGCTGTTAGTTTCATTCATTCAGTAGTGCCAGCTAAGTGCCCTGGTTATGCATGTTTAGTTGTCTACGGAACCTGTTCACTGAAATATCCACTTCTGAAAGCACTTGCCATTCCTTCCAATACCAGGTGAGCTGAAGTCAACTAAGGCGTATGAGAAATGGTCTAAAAAGATTTCGGAGATGGAGCCACCAACAAATCCATTAGAGAGGAGAGCGAAGTAAGTTTTTGCCTCCCCATCCCCTCCCTCCACACAGAACGCTCACCTGTCATTTGTTTCCTTTTGGTGTTATACATTCTACTGCCATTTGCTTGTTTCCAACTGATTGTTGTTTTGAACCCCATGGCAGGAGTAGGAAGAAAAGTGAGGAGAACGATCTGATCCTGGCCATCTCACAGCGCAGGGCTGAGCGGAAAAACCAGTTCAACTCCATCCTCTCGAACATCATGTCCAAGTGTGATTCCAAGGCAAGCAGTTCTGAGCCCACAGAAGAGGAGTTTGAGCTGGCGCGACAGAGGCTGGAGAGCAAAATGGCCAAGAGGCGCAAATGATGCCTGCTGCCAGCCTTCTTTCCCTATGCGTCTATGCCGAACATCGTCTTAAGCTTTGGGTGTGATCTGATTTTACCAGCACGCAAGTGATGGTTGTGAGAGCTAGCTTGAGCGTGTCAGGATCTGTATCATATCTCGTGTCCTCTGGGACAGTAGGTCGTGTGGTTATCGCCTTGCCGAGAGGGAAGCTTTCTCTGAACTTCAATACCATGGATACGTGGGTAATGGCTATGCAGTTGTAGTTTAGTGTGTGTGTGGTTATATATATAATGTAATCGTGCCAGCAGCTATCCGATTATGTTCTTTGAAGAAAGCTGTAGTGCCCTCCAGGCCTCGAGGATGCAAGTGTTGAAGGGCGGACAACAGGCGGGCTGTGGCTTATAATCCAGTCCTCACGAGGTGTAATTGCCATTAATGTCGAGGTTTACAACAGCATCAAGTCCTGCAAGTACCGATGCAAATACCATCACCATGTTTATCATTTACAAGTGTAAGAGCTTTCCATTTGAATAACGCTCTAGAGTCAGAGACTCGCCGCTGTTGGCTTTTTGACTAGAGCAAAAACGGTGCTCAAGGCAATGGCCATCGTTGCTGCTGAAATCGCAGAAAGTGAAGCTGGCATATGATTAGAGATGTCAATGGGAAATTTTCCACCCTTTATAGTATCCTATCATGTTTGATCTATCTCAATATCTATCATGGTTGTAAAACTCATTCCATACCTCGTCTGGGTTTTGGATTTCTGTTGTAGACTTGTTCTCAAATATTATGAGTTAAAAACAAGGCAACATAAACGTTAATGGTTAAATACATTCGTCCTTCGAAGCATTATCTCCCTTAAAATATAATGATTTTTAGATGGTCATAAAAGACATTTTTTCATCATCTCAATACATAATGAAAAGCAGGATCATATGACATATAAATAAAACATGAATAATCATATGATATCATTAGACTATTTTATATTCTTATTATATAATCATGAATAAACATCAATAATATTGAATTATATTTGTATCTTCGGCTTGACAGAATGCGAGAATCCAAGTGTGACGTGCGAGTGAATACATGTCAGCGTGAATAGTACGGTGCTACTGTGCATCTATTTATAGCCACAGGACGCGGCCTGTGTAAAGTTACATCCATGCACTTGACATTTACTATTGACTAAGAGATAATCTATCGATGACTAGACAGCTTTTTCCCCTTTAAGTCGGTTTCATTCTTCACCGCTAAGCCGAAGCTTCTCCATATGTGGCTTCGGAACCGGTTCATCCTTCTCCCAGACCTGCGCTTTTCATATCGTATACACCTTCATCCCAAGGCCGAAGGTCCCTATGAATATATTATACTTGGAAAACATGTTAGTCGTGTTTTTGAGGATCTTCGGAAGTTGAAAGCCCCCAACAGTAGACCCTCGCAGTATTAATTTGTTCTTGTAATAACGAATTTAGACTGCGACGTGAACGAAGGCCTTAATCCGAAGGTCCGAAAAAAACACCTTGCCTTCGCTGGAATAGCGAAAGTCGATGACAAATGGGGCCCGCCTAGGCGTATAAATAGGAACCCACAACGACAGCATTTGATATGCCATTTCTACTGTTTGCGTTATTTTCTCACATTTTTAACTCTTGCTTACCAGTCCTCGCCTGATTTTCGAGCTTCGGTTTAAAGACAAGTGCTTGCTCCATGTCTGAGGAGAAGAAGATGACTGAGGAAAAGAAGCTGTATGAGGAGAAGAAAGTTGTGGATCCTTTTATTGCTGGATTTTATGAATCTATGGCAAAAACGAATATAGAGAAAATTACCAAGGAGATAATGGATGATTTGTCTGAAGATTCTGATGATAGTGATGATTATGATGTGGAAAGTGGAGATGAAGATTCTGAGGATCGGCCCTGACGGCCAAGCCATACCATCTTCGGAAAATGGACCATTAAACAAAGTCATATTGACACCATGAGAGTAAGATACTTTCGCGACATGTCTATTGTGAGGGTTGGAGGAGACAACACCGCCCCTGCTCCTGAGGAAAATGAAGTTGTTGTTTACCGAAGCTTTTTGAAGGCAGTCCTTCGATTCCCGTTGAGCAAATTTGTGGTTGAAGTGCTGAAGATATTACAGGTCTTTCTTCATCAGATTACTCCCGAAGCTGTAATTAGGATGGGGATATTTGTTTGGGTTGTAAGAAGCCAAGGGCTGGAGCCGAGCGCAAAGTGCTTCTGCAATATGCACGAGCTATTGTATGAGACGAAGGCTACTGGCAAAGAACAGTACCACAACAACTTTGGTTGTTATGGATTCATTGCTCGTCCCAATGTAAGCTACCCAGTTCCAACATTTTGGAAGAGGTGGCCCGGGGCCTGGATAGAGGAATGGTTTTATGTTAAGAATAATCTGATTCAAAGGGAGGATATTAAGGAAATTATCCAGCGCCCCATCTGGTCTCGCTTCAGCCTTCGAAGGCCGAAGGTGACGATCGAACATAATGATGAAGCATGCCAAAAGGCTTTCAGCAATGTTTGTGCTTTCATCGGCACAAGAGACTTAATCCAAGGACACATAGCCTATAGAGTGTGGCCACTTGTAGATAGCTAGGAGATGCCGAAGGATACTGCTACCGGGTCCGTCGAAGGTGGATTAGTTCGATTAAAGTATACCTTCAGATTCAGGGACCGGTTTGACGAGCCAAATGACGATTGACTGAAAAGTATTGAGGCTATTAGCGACGAGCTACTTGGGACATATAACAGAGCCGAAGATGATGCTTTATCCTCGGCCTTCGGGGGTCGGGGCAAGAAAAGATTGAACAGGGTGTTTGACGCAATTGGCTTCATATACCCTGATTATTGCTACCCATTGCGAAGGCAAGGAAAAAAGAGAATAACTGTCGCTTCGGCCACCACTGCTGTGCCGAAGGGCAAAAAAATGAAGGTTCTGACCCACCGGCCACGATATATTGAACCGGTCGTAGTGCCCGAATTTGGTGAAGGGACCTACTCCACTGCCGAAGCAAAATAAGCTGCTCCCGCCACTCGGAGCGCTGAAGGATTGATTGTAGTGCCGAAGGTTCCTACAATCAGGCCAGCTGAAGCCAAAGATGATACGACCAAAGAGCAAGAATTAGAAAAAACAGTGATGATGCCAAAAATTCTGAGCCCACCGGCAAAGGTAGAATTGCCGAAGGTGATAAAGGCTCCTGCCACAACTCCCAAGAGAAGGAGGATGGCCAGCGTGCTAGACGCTGTCATGGAGACCACAAAAGCCTTGACCCCTGCTCCTTCGAAGAAAGTTGCCGAGGCTGCCACAACCCAGGCCGAAGCCGAAGCTGGGCCTTCAGTGCCCATTGAGACGAAGCCTGCCGTGCCTGAGGATAAGGCTGAGCAACAAACTCCGGATACCAGTATGACAGAGGGGCAGGTCGTGACAGAAAAAGCTAAAGCTCCTGCTCCCGAAGCTTCGTCCGAAGATGTTAATTACATTATTCGACATGCTTCAGGGAAAAGATTATTCAAAGAAGAAATCTTAGAAGCCAAACATTACGCCTGGAAACTGAAATATCCGGAGGGAGCCTTGGTGTTTAATGGTACAGATGAAGATGATTTCTTGTACTGTCTCCCAGACAACAAAGAGATATCTGTCTGTCGGGATTTCCGAAGCTCGAGATAGGCCTTTCCGCCATGTCGAAGAATGATCTTGCGGATAGCCTTGCATACAACAACCTGAAGGTACAGAATTTGAAAACTTAAAGTTTAAGAATTTGGGAATAAAGCTTTTATTCTCATGCTAAACCTTTATCCTTCTTTTTTGCAGGGCTTAATTCTGAGCAATTCCCTGAGGGCTCAAAAGAATGTGGAGGATGAAAGCTGCACGATAGCTCTTGGCAACCTTCGATCAGAGGTGATTCAACTGAGAAACGAAGCCCTGGAGAAGGACAAAATTCTAATTTCATTGGTGAGCAAAGTGAAGGAAGATGAGACGAGATACAACGCCCAGGCCAAAGCTCATAAAGCTGAGGTTGAAGACCATCGGAAACAACTTGCCGAAGCCAACGAAAATTGTGCGATCGCAAAGGCTAGCCAGGAAATTAGTGAATGGTGGAAGACCAAGTTAGAGAAAAATATTGAGGAGCTTCAGGAATCCAAGGAAAGATGTTTTGAAAAATCCTTGGATTGCATGAAGAAACAAAAAACTAGCTTTTCCAAAGTGGGAGCTTATTCCTCTGAGGAAAATTTTATTCGAGGCGACCCCGAGGGCGTCATTGAATGGATAAGTGGGATGCTGAAGCTTTCGAGGAAATCCTGAGTGATCACGGGGATATTTGTGCTTTCTCCGGCGCTCAAGGAATCGCAGCTATTCTGGAGAAGGCTGGGTGTGATCACGTCAAGGCTATAGCTCAGGCCGAAGCCGCCTTCTCTATAGACGACACAAAAGACCCTTCAGTCGAAGCGACTTTGGTGGGCGGAAAGTTTAATCCTGATGTCTGGGTGCACGGTGGCCGAGAATTGGCCAACGAAATTATAAAGAAGAATGAAAAAGACACTCATGACGCCTGAAAAGAAGCTAGGCTAGCTGAAGAAGCTGCTGAGCGCGAAAGGCGCATAGGTATTGTTTTTGAATTGTAGCTTCAGTACTTACTTTGTTACTTCAAACTAATAGTTTATCTTACTACAGCTGAACGGTTGCCACTGCCGGAGCCGTACAACCCCCTGGCTGATCCGAAGATGAAGGAAGCCCTGGATATAATAGGCATTGCTAACTCCATTATCGACGAAGTCGTCGATAAACTATTGAACGAAGCCGCAAAAAAATTCTTAGTGAAGAAGAGACTTTATTGTAATAATACTTTTGTAATGTTTGATGTATGGAACAATTAGTGGGACATGTAAATTACTGTAATATATCTTTACGATGCATGAAATTTATGCACATACCGTTTTTGAGCCTTCGGCGAAAAATACCTTCCCTTCTTTTCATGATTCGTAAAGAAAGAAGCCCCTTCCATGGCAAGTCTGATAAAACTGTATTTCCTGAAGTTTACTTCGTGCCTCAGCACATTTTCATTTTGACAAAGTATTTGCCGAAGTTTTGCTTCGTATCCAATCTTCGTGCCATTGATGCGATATGATGTATGATGTAATGTTATGCGAAATGATATGATGACATGATGCAAAATGATGACGATGACGAAGACACACACGTGCGCGCCCACACTGGAATACACAAGACTCTGCATCCCCTTAGGAACGTCTTTTGAGTCTTTAAGCTCTGCATGCCCTTAGGAACGACTTTTGAGCTTCTTCACCTTCTATTTCGGTGGTATTTAAGTTCTGCATCCCCTTAGGAACGACTTGACTTTTGAGCTTCTTCACCATCTATTTCGGTGGTATTTGGCTCTGCATCCCCTTAGGAACGACTTTTGAGCAGAAAACTTACGCTGCGCTCCCTTAGGAACGACTTTTGCAGCTTCAAATCATATATTTTTGGCTCTGCATTCCCTTAGGAACGACTTTTGAGCAGACAACTTACACTGCGCTCCCTTAGGAACGACTTTTTAAGCTTCAGATCATAATTTTTGGCTCTGCATTCCCTTAGGAATGACTTTTGAGCTTCGGAATTTACTTCGTTTCCTTAAAGACGTCTTTCGAGCTTTGGAAGTCTGTGAGGAAGGTATATTTTACTCTGATACATGCACAATTATTACAAGAGATTGAAATTAAGTTCTTCATTACTTGTTTCTCGTAGAAAAATAAAATGCAATAAAAGATAAAGGTACATCAAAAGTAGGATATTCCTCAGTATATATGTTTCGATTCTGGTACAACGCTATTGACTGTACGAGCTTTGGACTCCTCCCTGAAGTCGCGTTGTTGTTGGGTGTGCTGGTGCCCTTCTGGCTGCTGGCTTCGGGTGTGAGTAGGTGGCAATGGTGGTGGTAATGAGAGCTGGGGCTAGGAAGCTTGTGAATGACTTGCCGAAGCAACAGAAGCTGCAGGTTGATTACCCACGTATTCTTGTATATAGGGAGAGTAGCACGAAGCAGTATGTAAGACCTGCTTTTCGGCTGATTCTGCCGTGCTTCTGCTTCGGCAATCTCCTTCTGCTTCTGAATGGTGACCTGGCATGTTCTTGTAGTGTGGCCCTTGTCTTCACCACAAAATAAGCAATAGAGCTTTCTGGGCTGATCTCCATACCTTCCTCCGAAGCCCCTGTCGCCTCTGCCCCTTGGGGCTGGTGGCCTGAAAGAGCTTTGTTGTTGCCCTGAGGATTGTGGGCTATGCTGTGGCCTTTGAAGCTGGCTTCCTCTGTCATCACTCTGGCTGGAGTTGTGGATTCATCTGACATGCCTAGAGTAGATTCTTCCTCCGAAGCCCCTAGTCATCTCAGAAAACATATAAGCTTCTTCCCTTCTCTGGCAGAAATCATTATCAGCCCGGATGTACTCATCCATCTTCTGAAGAAGCTTCTCCAGGGTCTAAGGGGGTTTCCTGGCAAAGTATTGAGCCGTAGGTCCTAGCCGAAGCCCTTTGATCATGGCCTCAATGACAATTTCATTGGGCACTGTGGGCGCTTGTGCTTTCAAACGCAAGAACCTTCGGACATACGCCTGGAGGTATTCTTCGTGGTCTTGCGTGCACTGGAACAAAGCTTGAGCAGTAACCGGCTTCGTCTGGAACCCTTGGAAACTGGTGATTAGCATGTCCTTCAGCTTCTGCCATGATGTGATTGTTCCTGGCCGGAGAGAGGAGTACTAGGTTTGTGCGACATTCTTGACTGCCATGACGAAGGATTTCGCCATGACTGTAGTGTTGCCCCCATATGAAGATATGGTTGCTTCGTAACTCATCAGAAACTGCTTCAAATCTGAGTGCCCATCATACATGGGGAGCTGGGGTGGCTTGTATGGTGGGGGCCATGGGGTAGCCTGCAGTTCTGCTGACAGAGGAGAAGCATCATCAAAAGCAAAATTCCCATGATGGAAATCATCATACCATTCATCATCATCGTAGGAATTGTCCTGACGAAGCTCTCTGCGTTGAGGTCTTCGGTCCTAGTCATCTTGAGTGAGATGACACATTTCCTCAGCAGCCTCATCGATCTTCTTCTGTAGATCGGAAAGACGAAGCATCTTCTCCTTCTTCCTCTGGACCTATTGATGGATGGTTTCGAGGTCCCTTATTTCTTGGTCCAACTCCTCCTCCTGAGGCGGTGAACTTGTAGCCTTCCTTTTTTGGCTTCTAGCTTCACGCAGTGTTTCTCGATTGACGTCCAGTGGCTGCAATGCAGCCCCCAGCGTTGAAGCTTTCTTCGGCGGCATGACGAAGGTCACAGCTTGCCGAAGGTGGTCGAATGAGTTCACCGGAGGTGGGCGCCAATGTTGTAGACTTGTTCTCAAATGCTATGAATTAAGAACAAGGCAACACAAACGTTAATGGTTAAAGACCTTCGTCCTTCAAAGCATCATCTCCCTTAGGATATAATGGTCTTCAGATGAAGGTCATACCTTCATCATCTGAATACATAATGAAAAGAAGGATCATATGACACATAAATAAAACATGAATAATCATATGATATCATTAGACTATTTTATACTCTCATTATATAATCATGAATAAACATCAACAATATTGAATTATATTTGTACCTTCGGCTTGACAGAAGGCGAGAATCCAAGTGTGACATGCGAGTGAATACAAGTCAGTGTAAACAGTATGGTGCTACTGTTCATCTATTTATAGGCACAGGACGCAGCCTGTGTAAAGTTACATCCATGCCCTTGACATTTACTATTGACTAAGGGATAATCTATCAAGGACTAGACAACCTTTTCCCCTTTAAGTCGGTTTCATTCTTCACCGCTAAGCCAAAGCTTCTCCATATGTGGCTTCGGAACAGGTTCATCCTTCTCCCAGACCTGCACTTTTCATATCGTATACACCTTCATCCCAAGGCCGAAGGTCCCTGTGAATATATTATACATGGAAAATATGTTAGTCGTGTTTTTGAGGACCTTCGGAAGATGAAGGCCTCCAACAGTTTCCATCCCCAATTAAGAGCTAACAAGGTACTAACAGCTAGCACAAACTATCCAGATTTCAGACATCACCACATCGACAAGCACTCATCCAAGAACCATGATCCATTCATCCATCCAGAAAAGAAATCAGTTGGAACCAATAGAAGAAATGGGGAAATGGAGTCTGCTCACCTTCCTTGGTGACCATTCGAGATCGTTGGCACTTGAGAATCCCAACAGAAGAAATGGGGAAATGGAGTCTGATCACCTTCCTTGGTGACCATCTGAGTTCGTTGGCGCTTGAGAATCCATGGTCGTCACCATTGTCCTAGGCTCCTAGCAGTCGGTGGTGTTCCTCGTCGCTAGTGAAGTCGCCAGTGTGCAGTGCCAGCTGATAGTCGCCTAGAGGGGGGGTGAATAGGGCGAAACTGAAATTTACAAATATAAACACAACTACAAGCCGGGTTAGCGTTAGAAATAAAACCGAGTCCGCGAGAGGGTGTAAAACAAATCTCAAGCAAATAAAAAGTGAGACACACGGATTTGTTTTACCGAGGTTCGGTTCTCGCAAACCTACTCCCCGTTGAGGAGGCCACAAAGGCCGGGTCTCTTTCAACCCTTCCCTCTCTCAAACGGTCCCTCGGACCGAGTGAGCTTCTCTTCTCAAATTACTTGGGAATCAAACTTCCCGCAAGGACTACCACACAATTGGTGTCTCTTGCCTCAATTACAAGTGAGTGTTTGATCACAAGAAATAATGCGAAAGAAAAGAAGCGATCCAAGCGCAAGAGCTCAAATGAACACTACAAATCACTCTCTTTAGTCACTAAGGCTTTGTATGGAGTTGGGAGAGGATTTGATCTCTTTTGGTGTGCTTTGCAATGAATGCTTGCTCTTGTATAGTGGTTGGAAGCTGGAAAACTTGGATGCAATGAATGGTGGGGTGGTTGGGGTATTTATAGCCCCAACCACCAAACTAGCCGTTTGGTGAGGCTGTCTGTTCGATGGCACACCGGACAGTCCGGTGCACACCGGACATGTCCGGTGCGACAGCCACGTCACCAAAAACCGTTGGGGTCGACCGTTTGAGCTCTGACTTCTGGGCCCGCCTGGATGTCCGGTGGCGCACCGGACATGCACTGTAGATTGTCCGGTGCGCCAGCATGGGCGTGCCTGACCTCTGCGCGCGCAGCGCGCACATTTAATGCGTCGCAGGTAGCCGTTGGCGCCAAAATAGCCGTTGCCCCGCCGTTACACCGGACAGTCCGGTGTACACCGGACAGTCCGGTGAATTTTAGCGGAGCAGCTGAAGTGAAAACCCGAGGCTGGCGAGTTCCGGAGGCCGCTCTTCCTTGGAGCACCGGACATGTCCGGTGTACACCGGACAGTCCGGTGAATTATAGCGGAGTTGCCTCTGGAAATTCCCGAAGGTGAGCAGTTCGAAGTTGGAGTCCTCTGGTGCACCGGACATGTCCGGTGGAACACCGGACAGTCCGGTGCGCCAGACCAGAGGTGCCTTCGGTTGTCCCTTTGCTCTTTGGTTGAACCCAATACTTGGTCTTTTTATTGGCTAAGTGTGAACCTTTGGCACCTGTATAACTTATACACTAGAGCAAACTAGTTAGTCCAATTATTTGTGTTGGGCAATTCAACCACCAAAATTATTTAGGAACTAGGTGTAAGCCTAATTCCCTTTCAATCTCCCCCTTTTTGGTGATTGATGCCAACACAAACCAAAGCAAATATAGAAGTACATAATTGAACTAGTTTGCATAATGTAAGTGCAAAGGTTGCTTGGAATTGAGCCAATATATATACTTACAAGATATGCATGGATCGTTTCTTTCTTATTTAACATTTTGGACCACGCTTGCACCATAAGTTTTGTTTTTGCAAATTCTTTTGTAAAACCTTTTCAATGTTCTTTTGCAAATAGTCAAGGGTAGATGAATAAGATTTTGCAAAACATTTTCAAGATTTGAAATTCTCTCCCCCTGTTTCAAATGCTTTTCCTTTGACTAAACAAAACTCCCCCTAAATGAGATCCTCCTCTTAGTGTTCAAGAGGGTTTTGATAAATCATTTTTGAAGTACTGCTTTCTCCCCCTTTTGAACATAATAGGATAACAATTGAAAATACTCTTTTGAGAGACTAAGTTTTTGAAATTGGTGGTGGTGCGGTCCTGTTGCTTTGGGCTCATACTCTCTCCCCCTTTGGCATGAATCACCAAAAACGGAATCATTAGAGCCCTTGAAGGACTTTCTTCCCCTTTGGTCATAAATAAATGAGTTAAGATTATACCAAAGACGAAGTGGCGGCGAGGGATGAGTTATGGAGTGGAAGCCTTTGTCTTCGCCGAAGACTCCAATTCCCTTTCAATACACCTATGACTTGGTTTCAAATGAACTTGAAAACACATTAGTCATAGCATATGAAAGAGACATGATCAAAGGTATACAAATGAGCTATGTGTGCAATCTAGCAAAAGAAATTGCGTGAATCAAGGATATTGAGCTCATGCCTAAGTTTGTTAAAAGTTTGTTCATCAAGAGGCTTGGTAAAGATATCGGCTAATTGATCTTTAATATTAATGTAAGAAATCTCGATATCTCCCTTTTGTTGGTGATCCCTAAGAAAATGATACCGAATGGCTATGTGTTTAGTGCGGCTATGCTCGACGGGATTATCCGCCATCTTAATTGCACTCTCATTATCACATAGCAAAGGGACTTTGGTTAATTTGTAACCGTAGTCCCGCAGGGTTTGCCTCATCCAAAGCAATTGCGCGCAACAATGGCCTGTGGCAATGTACTCGGCTTCGGCGGTGGAAAGAGCGACCGAATTTTGCTTCTTTGAAGCCCAAGACACCAAGGATCTTCCCAAGAACTGGCAAGTCCCCGATGTGCTCTTCCTATTGATTTTGCACCCCGCCCAATCGGCATCTGAACCAATCAAATCAAATGTGGATCCCCGAGGGTACCAAAGCCCAAACTTAGGAGTGTAAGCCAAATATCTCAAGATTCGTTTTACGGCCGTAAGGTGAGCTTCCTTAGGGTCGGCTTGGAATCTTGCAAACATGCATACGGAAAGCATAATATCCGGTCGAGATGCACATAAGTAGAGTAAAGAACCTATCATCGACCAGTATACCTTTTGATCCACGGACTTACCTCCCGTGTCGAGGTCGAGATGCCCATTGGTTCCCATGGGTGTCTTGATGGGCTTGGCATCCTTCATCCCAAACTTGCTGAGAATATCTTGAGTATACTTCGTTTGGCTTAGGAAGGTGCCCTCTTGGAGTTGCTTCACTTGAAATCCTAAGAAGTACTTCAACTCCCCCATCATAGACATCTCGAACTTTTGTGTCATGATCCTACTAAATTCTTCACATGTAGACTCGTTAGTAGACCCAAATATGATATCATCAACATAAATTTGGCATACAAACAAGTCATTTTCAAGAGCTTTAGTGAATAAAGTAGGATCGGCCTTTCCGACTTTGAAGCCATTAGCAATAAGGAAATCTCTAAGGCATTCATACCATGCTCTTGGGGCTTGCTTGAGCCCATAAAGCGCCTTAGAGAGCTTATAGACATGGTTAGGATACTCACTGTCTTCAAAGCCGGGAGGTTGCTCAACATAGACCTCTTCCTTGATTGGTCCATTGAGGAAGGCGCTTTTCACGTCCATTTGATAAAGCTTAAAGCCATGGTAAGTAGCATAGGCCAATAATATGCGAATTGCCTCAAGCCTAGCTACGGGTGCATAGGTTTCATCGAAATCCAAACCTTCGACTTGGGAGTATCCCTTGGCCACAAGTCGAGCTTTGTTCCTTGTCACCACACCATGCTCGTCTTGCTTGTTGCGGAAGACCCATTTGGTTCCTACAACATTTTGGTTAGGACGTGGAACTAAATGCCATACCTCATTCCTAGTGAAGTTGTTGAGCTCCTCTTGCATTGCTACCACCCAATCCGAATCTTGGAGTGCTTCCTCTACCCTGTGCGGCTCAATAGAGGAAACAAAAGAGTAATGCTCACAAAAATGTGCAACACGAGATCTAGTGGTTACCCCCTTATGAATGTCGCCGAGGATGGTGTCGACGGGGTGATCTCGTTGGATTGCTTGGTGGACTCTTGGGTGTGGCGGCCTTTGCTCTTCATCCTCCTTGTCTTGATCATTTGCATCTCCCCCTTGATCATTGCTGTCATCTTGAGGTGGCTCATTTGCTTGATCTTTTACTTCATCAACTTGAGCTTCATCCTCATTTTGAGTTGGTGGAGATGCTTGAGTGGAGGAGGATGGTTGATCTTGTGCATTTGGAGGCTCTTCGGATTCCTTAGGACACACATCCCCAATGGACATGTTCCTTAGCGCGATGCACGGAGCCTCTTCAATACCTATCTCATCAAGATCAACTTGCTCTACTTGAGAGCCGTTAGTCTCATCAAACACAACGTCACAAGAAACTTCAACTTGTCCAGAGGACTTGTTAAAGACTCTATATGCCCTTGTGTTTGAATCATATCCTAGTAAAAAGCCTTCTACAGTTTTAGGAGCAAATTTAGATTTTCTACTTCTTTTAACAAGAATAAAGCATTTGCTACCAAAAACTCTAAAATATGAAATATTGGGCTTTTTACCGGTTAGGAGTTCATATGATGTCTTCTTGAGGATTCGGTGTAGATATAATCGGTTGATGGCGTAGCAGGCGGTGTTGACCGCCTCGGCCCAAAACCGATCTGGTGTCTTGTACTCATCAAGCATGGTCCTTGCCATGTCCAAAAGAGTTCGATTCTTCCTCTCCACTACACCATTTTGTTGTGGGGTGTAGGGAGAGGAGAACTCATGCTTGATGCCCTCCTCCTCAAGGAAGCCTTCAATTTGAGAGTTCTTGAACTCCGTCCCATTATCGCTTCTAATTTTCTTGATCCTTAAGCCGAACTCATTTTGAGCTCGTCTCAAGAATCCCTTTAAGGTCTCTTGGGTATGAGATTTTTCCTGCAAAAAGAACACCCAAGTGAAGCGAGAAAAATCATCCACAATAACTAGACAGTACTTACTCCCGCCGATGCTTATGTAAGCGATCGGGCCGAATAAATCCATGTGTAGGAGCTCCAGTGGCCTGTCACTTGTCATGATGTTCTTATGTGGATGATGAGTGCCAACTTGCTTCCCGGCTTGGCATGCGCTACAAATCCTGTCTTTCTCAAAATGAACATTTGTTAGTCCTAAAATGTGCTCTCCCTTTAGAAGCTTATGAAGATTCTTCATTCCAACATGGGCTAGTCGGCGGTGCCAGAGCCAACCCAAGTTAGTCTTAGCAATTAAGCATGTGTCGAGTTCAGCTCTATCAAAATCTACTACGTATAGCTGACCCTCTAACACACCCTTAAATGCTATTGAATCATCACTTCTTCTAAAGACAGTGACACCTACATCAGTAAAGAGACAGTTGTAGCCCATTTGACATAATTGAGATACAGAAAGCAAATTGTAATCTAAAGAATCTACAAGAAAAACATTGGAAATAGTATGGTCAGGTGATATAGCAATTTTACCCAATCCTTTGACCAAACCTTGATTTCCATCCCCGAATGTGATAGCTCGTTGGGGATCTTGGTTTTTCTCGTAGGAGGAGAACATCTTCTTCTCCCCTGTCATATGGTTTGTGCACCCGCTGTCGAGTATCCAACTTGAGCCCCCGGATGCATAAACCTACAAAACAATTTTAGTTCTTGACTTTAGGTACCCAAACGGTTTTGGGTCCTTTGGCATTAGAAACAAGAACTTTGGGAACCCAAACACAAGTCTTGGAACCCTTGTGTTTGCCCCCAACAAACTTGGCAACGACCTTGCCGGATTTGTTAGTCAAAACATATGATGCATCAAAAGTTTTAAATGAGATGTCATGATCATTTGATGCATTAGGAGTTTTCTTCTTAGGCAACTTAGCACGGGTTGGTTGCCTAGAGCTAGATGTCTCACCCTTATACATAAAAGCATGATTAGGGCCAGAGTGAGACTTCCTATAATGAATTCTCCTAATTTTGTCCTCGGGATAGCCGGCAGGGTATAAAATGTAACCCTCGTTATCCTGAGGCATGGGAGCCTTGCCCTTTACAAAATTAGACAATCTTTTAGGAGGGGTATTAAGTTTGACATTGTCTCCCCTTTGGAAGCCAATGCCATCCTTGATGCCCGGGCGTCTCCCATTATAGAGCATACTTCTAGCAAATTTAAATTTTTCATTTTCTAAGTTATGCTCGGCAATTTCAGCATCTAATTTAGCTATATGATCATTTTGTTGTTTAATTAAAGCCATGTGATCATGTATAGCGTCAATGTTAACATCTCTACATCTAGTACAAATAGATACATGTTCAACAATAGATGTAGAGGGTTTGCAAGATTTTAATTCTACAACCTTAGCATGCAACATATCATTCTTAGTTCTAAGGTCGGAAATGGTAGCATTGCAAACATCAAAATCTCTAGCCTTAGCAATTAACTTTTCATTTTCATTCTTAAGGCTAGCAAGAGAAATGTTCAATTCTTCAATCTTAGCAAGTAAATCATCATCATTATTTGTAGAATTGGCAATTGAAACATTACAAACATGAGAATCAACCTTAGCCAACAAATTAGCATTTTCATTTCTAAGGTTGTCTATTGTCTCATGGCAAGTGCTTAGTTCACTAGATAGTTTTTCACATTTCTCAATTTCTAGAGCATAAGCATTTTTAACCTTAACATGTTTCTTGTTTTCCTTAATTAGAAAGTCCTCTTGGGAATCCAAAAGGTCATCCTTTTCATGAATAGCACTAAGCAATTCATTTAATTTTTCTTTTTGTTCCATGTTAAGGTTGGCAAAAAGGGTACGTAAATTATCTTCCTCATCACTAGCATTATCATCACTAGAGGACTCATATTTAGTGGAGGATTTAGATTTAACCTTCTTCTTTTTGCCGTCCTTTGCCATGAGGCACTTGTGGCCGACGTTGGGGAAGAGAAGTCCTTTGGTGACGTCGATGTTGGCGGCGTCCTCGTTGTCGGAGGAGTCGCTTGAGCTTTCGTCGGAGTCCCACTCCCAACAAACATGGGCATCGCCGCCCTTCTTCTTGTAGTACCTCTTCTTCTCCTTTCTTCTCCCCTTCTTGTCGTCGCCCCTGTCACTATCACTTGATAATGGACATTTAGCTATAAAGTGACCGGGCTTACGACACTTGTAGCAAACCTTCTTGGAGCGGGACTTGTAGTCTTTCCCCCTCCTTTGTTTGAGGATTTGGCGGAAGCTCTTGATGACGAGCGCCATTTCCTCATTGTCGAGCTTGGAGGCGTCTATTGGTTGTCGACTTGGTGTAGACTCCTCCTTCTTTTCCTCCGTCGCCTTGAATGCGACGGGTTGAGCTTCGGATGTGGAGGGATCATCAAGCTCGTTGATCTTCCTTGAGCCTTCGATCATGCACTCAAAACTTACAAAATTCCCGATTACTTCCTCGGGGGTCATTAGTGTATATCTTGGGTTGCCACAGATTAATTGAACTTGAGTAGGGTTAAGGAAAATAAGAGATCTTAGAATAACCTTAACCACCTCGTGGTCATCCCACTTTTTGCTCCCGAGGTTGCGCACTTGATTCACCAAGGTCTTGAGCTGGTTGTACATGTTTTGTGGCTCCTCTCCTTTCCGAAGCCGGAACCGACCGAGCTCCCCCTCGATCGTCTCCCGCTTGGTGATCTTTGTAAGCTCATCTCCTTCATGAGCGGTTTTGAGCACATCCCAAACCTCCTTGGCGCTCTTCAACCCTTGCACTTTGTTATACTCCTCTCTACTTAGAGAGGCGAGGAGTATTGTTGTCGCTTGAGAGTTGAAGTGCTCGATTTGGGCCACCTCATCCTCATCATAGTCTTTATCCCCTACGGATGGTACCTGTGCACCAAACTCAACAACATCCCATATACTTTTGTGGAGTGAGGTTAGATGAAATCGCATTAAATCACTCCACCTAGCATAATCTTCACCATCAAAAGTTGGTGGTTTGCCTAATGGGACAGAAAGTAAAGGTGCATGTTTAGAAATGCGAGGGTAGTGTAGAGGGATCTTACTATACTTCTTGCGCTCTTGGCGCTTAGAAGTTACGGACGGCGCATCGGAGTCGGAGGTTGATGTTGATGAAGTGTCGGTCTCGTAGTAGACCACTTTCCTCATCCTCTTATGCTTGTCGCCTTTCCGATGCGACTTGTGGGAAGAAGATTTTTCCTTCTTCTCTTTGTGGTGTGAGGAAGAAGATCTTTTCTCCTTCCGTTTGGAGGAGTCCTTCTTCTCCTTCCTCTTGGTGCGGGACTCTTCCGATGAAGTGCTCCCTTGGCTCGTAGTGGGCTTGTCGCCGGTCTCCATCTCCCTCTTGGTGTGATCTCCCGACATCACTTCAAGCGGTTAGGCTCTAATGAAGCACCGGGCTCTGATACCAATTGATAGTCGCCTAGAGGGGGGTGAATAGGGCGAAACTGAAATTTACAAATATAAACACAACTACAAGTCGAGTTAGCGTTAGAAATAAAACCGAGTCCGCGAGAGGGTGTAAAACAAATCTCAAGCAAATAAAAAGTGAGACACACGGATTTGTTTTACCGAGGTTCGGTTCTCGCAAACCTACTCCCCGTTGAGGAGGCCACAAAGACTGATAAATTTCGGTATATCATAAACGGATAAATTTAGACAAAATATCTAGAATCTATCGGGAAACAATAAATTAAATTGGAAAAGCTCATAATAAACAAGTCCTAACCACAAAGACGATTGTTCATTCACATCTATATACATGTCCCAGTCATATAAATATACAATACATAGTCTCATCCACACAGAATTAACCATAATACATCTCTACTCATAATTTTTAACCACACAATACATAAGTCTTAAATACATGACTGTTGTTGGAAACCAAAACGAGCCTCGCGGACGGTCCAGCCCTGAGCCCGAACGATCTGCGGTGGTGGCGCGGATGGTCCGCGCGTGCGTAGAGTCAGTTAGGGTTCCTAGTTTCTCGCGGGATTTGTTACCTAAAACCACGGGATTAACTCGGGAAACAGTTTGAAGTGGATCCAGACCTCCCCCTTTATATAGATGAAGGGCTAGGACCGATTGAACCCCCAAACAATCGATCAAATCAAGTCTATTTCTCGTTTTTACCTTATGCATTAGGGTAGCTCTAGTTTAGTTCTAGTTTAGTATCCCAATCCCCAAATTCTCCGCTTCTCTTCGACTCTACATCGATCAGAGGAGTCTCGTTCTACCTACCAAGCCTAGACAACACCTAGGATCTCTCCTCCCCGACGGGGTCCCTCCCGGGAGCGAGATCCAGGCGCCGCCGGCGACCTTCACCGCCCCTGCGCACGTGCGGACCGTCCGGCCTGTAGGCGTGAACCGTCCGGCCGTCAGGCAGGGAGCCCAAGCCCCTGTACTAGGTCACGGACCGTCCGGCCCCTGGCCGTGGACTGTCCGCGCCTCTGCAGAGGGCACCGTCGTCGGTTCTCGTCATAGTGATTAGCGCCTGAAAAGGTGTCAACATACTTTTGGCAACTCCACTGGGGAATCTGGTGTCTAGATCTACTAAAAATCAGGCCCTCAAATGGCCGGTTCTAAAGATCATACCGATATCTCCCCATATAATATCTTGAAGACGGTTGTTGAAAATCCGACGGTCGATGAGCAACAGTAATATGAGGACTACATGCGTCAAGCGAAGAAGAAATTCTTATCACAATACACGGTGGATCGCCACCAAAAGGTTATCAAACATGGAGAGACCGATGTCGCATCTCTTCTATCTTCGCTTCAAGTCCCCAACATAAGTAAACCCGACGATATTCAATCTATTAAATATTATGTGGATCAGCGGCAGGATCAAATGAAACAACAGATTATAGGGTTAGAAGAGTCAATTAGAAAATTAACACGTACGCTGGAAAAGTCTGTTGCTCCTAGTTTTCCATCATATGAAACTAGTAATAGGGTATCTATGTCTGATGCATCGGCAACAAATGGGGATTCACAGCCCCAGCCTTTATATGGTATGCCGATGAACTCATATTCAGGGCAAATACAACCACCACCGTCCCTGCTTGGTAGATCGGCGCCCCAGAACACGGTCGGACCGTCCGAGCCTCTGTTCGGACCGTCCGGCTCATACGCGGACCATCCGGCTTGCTCTGCCGGACAGTCCAGGGCCGACATAGGACAACCACCACCCCTAATTGGCAGATCGGCGACCCTGGATGCAGTCGGACCGTCCGGCCCTTACGTGGACCATTCGGCTTTCCCTACCGGACAGTCTGGGGCCGCACCAGGACTACCACGTGGCGTCCCGATAATGGCAAACACAACCGGTCAGTTCGGATTTACCACCAGACAAACCGGATATGCATATGCAGAACCTGCTGTTGCACACAATGCACAAAATTATTACACACCACAACAGCAGTATGTTTCTCCCTCTACATATTTAAACCATAATGCATCATACAATCATAGACCGATCAACACTATCGATTAGTCACGGCAAGAAGGTCGGTATACTAATGCCTGACTAAATGAGCCCCACAGCCTAGGATCCGGTGGTCTACCATCGGGTGCAATGGAAAAAAATAGGGAAGAGATGACTGAACTAGTTCAAGATAAGAGATGTTAACAAGCCCACCTTCACTATCTCCCTAGCTGACCTTGAGAATATTCCAAGCAAAGCTCAAAGTGTGGGTAATAGATTTATTACCCAGATCTGGGTGAAGGGTGGCCGAGAACTGGCCGGAAACGAAGCTGGAGCTCTTCTTGACGAAGTATGAAATAACGTCCTTGCCTTTCGACTTCTGTTTTTCTCTGTTTCAAACTGCTAAAACACTTTATATAATAAATTTTTTAGGTTGATGTCGACGAAGAGTGAAGAACTGAAGCTGAGAAATTTTGGTGTAGTCTTAGAAAAATTATTGTAACTTTTGTACAAAAAATGTATTCAGGTAGATAAATTAATGTAATGGAAACAATGAAGGGTTGGCTTATAAAATACTATTACCTTTGCAATCTTACCTTCGACTGTTGTCGTTTGCTTTGTTGTGGACGAAACCACCTTGTGTATTTTGAGCTGAAGGCGAAAAACATCTTCCCTTCTTTTTGTTAACATCGAAGCATCTTCGGGCCAAAGTAAAAAAGGGCCCTTTCGTTTATAACGAAGCACTTTCGCGTTGAAGGCAAAAACCTTCCTTTCTTTTTCCGTTAGTGTCTTATGCAATATGCCATGATGCGATGAAGCTACAGATGTCTAATGTATGTTCGTATGAATGCAAAAGATGATGTGATGAAGTATGCAAGTGTATGACAAAGATAAAAAACCCACGCAAATACACACATAGAGTCTGCATCCCCTTAGGAACGACTTTGGAGTCTCTTCACCTCTTACTTAGGTGGTATTTTAGCTCTGCATCCCCTTAGGAATGACTTTGGAGCTAAGCTCTGCATCCCCTTAGGAACGACTTTGGAGCTTCTTCACCTTTGATTTAGGTGGCATTTTAGCTTTGCATCCCCTTAGGAACGACTTTGGAGCTTCTTCACCTTTGGTTTAGGTGGCATTTTAGCTCTACATCCCCGTAGGAACGACTTTGGAGTTTTTTCATATTTTTACACTCGATGGTGTAATCCCAGATATCTTACATTTTACATATGGGGGAAACTGGCCCTTGTATTGATCAGGGCTGCGAAAGGAAAATGAAAATTACAACCTATGGCCCCATTAAAAACCTTTATCCCCTCTTGAAAGGAAAATGGTGCCGTAAGAAAAGAAAGAAAATTACATGGTTGCTACACATAGTATCTTCGAAGCTCGTTTGTGTTCCAGGATCTTGGAATATCATTCCCGTCCATGTCTTTTAACCTGTATGATCTAGGTCTTGATGAAGATACTGCTAAGAAGGGACCCTCCCACTTGAGTTGTAGCTTCCCCTCTTTGTCTGGGTTGGCTATTCTTCGAAGCACCAAATGTCCTCGCTTAATATTCTTTAGTCTCACTTTCCTATCTCTCTACTTGACTGTTTCAGCTTGGTATTTATTGATGTGATCTATTACTTGAAGTCTGACCCCTTCTATAGTGTCTTTTGATATTTTGCAAGTGTCTTCGTCCTCTGCCGAAGCTAGAGTCCTTATCGATCCTATTCTTGCTTCTTCCGGTCTCTGAACAAAAGCTTAAATGAAGTGAACCCTGTTGACCTCGAGACAATAATGTTATGATTCCACACTACTTTCACCAATTCGTCTGGCCACATTCCCTTTGGTAGTTTAAAGGTTGATTTCGTTATTCCTGTGATGATAACTTTGTTGCCCGCTCTACCGAACCATTGGATTCTGGATGTCTCACTGATGTAAAGTGTATCTTCATACCAATTTGATCACATAAGGTTTTAAATGTTTCAGAATCAAATTGTGCTCCATTGTCAACTGTGATAGCCTTCGGCACAACGAAACGACAAATGATTTAGCTTTGATCCATTTAAAAAAATATTCCACTGCTACTATGACATATCTCAAATTCTCTTGTGCTGGTGGAAGTGGGCCTAGTAAGTCTAGGCCCCATCTTTGCAGTGGCCAAGTGGACTGAATTAGTTGTGTTAAAGATGAAGGTTGTTTCTGATCTCTGGCGCACTTCTAACAGTTTTCACATTTTTTGTACCAGATCTGTTGCGTCTAAAGCTGCCTTCGGCCAATAGAATCCTTGTCTAAAACCTTTTCCAAGGAGTGTCCTGGATCCGATGTGGGCTCCTCATATTCCCGAATGTATTTCCTTCATCAACTCTTGACCTTCGACTCTAGATAGGCATTTTAATAATGGGGAGCAAACTCCTTGTTTGAACAATTCCCCTTCTAGAATCACATATGGCCTTGTCCTGACATGCATTCTTTTAATGTAAACTTAGTCATCCGAAGGATAATTGCCCAGGAGGAAATATACAATTTCTGTTCTCCAATCCTCACTATGCATAGGTGAAATTGTGAGCACCGCTCTTTCCATGAGCTCGACCAAAGGTGCTTTAAGAGTTTCAAAGAATACATCTAAAGGAAGTGAGGGCCCCTGTGCTGCTGACTTAGCTAATATATCTGCATGTTCATTGTCTCCTCTTGGGATGTTTTTCACAGAAAATCCTTCAAAGTAAGCCTCCATCCTTCAGACTATGTCAAGATATTTTTCAAGTTTCGGGTCACTTGCCTTGCTACTTTTGTCAACCTGGCCTGTGATGGCCTGAGAATCAGATTTAAGGACTGCCCTTCTTATCCCCATAGCCCTATGCTTTCAAAGCCCCAAAAGGATAGCTTCGTATTCTGCAATGTTGTTTGTGCAATTGAACTCCAATCTAGCTACATAGCAGGTTTTGATTTTTGATGGTGAAATTAGAATAGTGGCTGCACCTGCGCTGAAAGTTCCCCATGACCCATCACATAATATTGTCTAGGCTTCGGTATCTGTTAGGTGTCCTTCTTCATGAGCCCCTGGCGTCCAATCGATAATGAAGTCTGCTAGTGCTTGAGATTGGATGGAGGATCTATGAACAAAATCAATGGTGAATTCGTTCAACTTTGCAGTCCATTTGCCAACCCTTCATGTAGCTTCTCTGTTTCTTATGATGTCCTTTAAGGATTGAGACGAAGGTACTATTATATGGTAAAACTGAAAATAATGCTGAAGCTTAATGGAAGCCATCAATACAGCATACAATACCTTCTCCAACTTTGTGTAATTCCTTTTTGATGAACTTAATACTCTAGAGACAAAATAAACTAGGACTTGCTTCTTTGATTGTTTATCTTGCTTTTCTTGAACCAGCGCTACACTGACTGCAGCGTGGGAAGTAGCTACATACAATAGCAACGGAGCTCCTCATAAAGGTGGAGTCAAGGTTGTTAACTATATAAGATATTGTTTCAAATCTTCGAAGGCCTTTTGTTGATCCGATCCCCATTGAAAGACATCGACTGACTTTAGTACTTCAAAGAATGGTAAATTCCTTTCTGCTGATCTTTAAAAGAATCTATTCAATGATGCCAGCCTTCCTGTTAATCTCTGAGCACCTTTTCTTGACTTTGGTGGCTCCATCCGAAGTATAGCTTCTATTTTTCTTGGGTTAGCTTCAATTGCCTTTGTTGATACTAGATAACCAAGAATTTTTCCCTTCTTCACCCCGAAGACACATTTTTCCAGATTTAACTTGAGGCCAGCCTTCCTGAAGTTGGCAAATGTTTCTTGCAAATCAGTAATGTAGTTTTCTTGCTTCATGCTCTTGACTATGATATCATCAACATATGTCAAAACATTCTTGCCGATCTGAGTGTAGAGAACTTTAGAAGTCATCCCGCTGAAGCTTCCTCTAGCATTCTTGAGCCCCTCGGGCATCCAAAGATAGCAATAAGTTCCACTAGGGTTTATGAAGCTTGTTTTGGGCTCATCTTCCTTCTTCATCCAGATCCGGTGAATCCTGAGTAGTAGTCCAGCAGGCTCATGAGCTCCGAAGTGGCTGCCGCATCTATGAGAGAGTCTATTCTTGGCAAGGGGAATTCATCCTTCGGGTACGCCTTGTTGAGACCTATGAAATCAATACACATTCTTCATTTTCCATTAGACCTCTTTACCATCACAGTGTTGGCTAGCTATTATGTGTATGTCACTTCTAAAATCACTCCGGCACTGAGGAGCCTTTTAACTTCGTTTCTTGCACCTTCAGCTTCATCGTCCGACATCTTCCGAAGCTTCTGCTTCCTCGGTCTGACAGTTGGGTCTTCATTGAGAGAGTGCTCGATAACTTCTCGGTTGACACCACAAAGATCATTGGCTGACCAGCAAAAACATCCTTGTTATTGAACAAGAATTTTAATAGAGCCTTTTCTTGTTCCTCAGATAATTGGGACCTAAACAACACCTTCTGTTCAGCTATGTCTTCGCACAAAAGCATAGACTTTGGTTGATCCGCTGAAGTAGTTTTGTCTCTTATGTACTTATGTTGCTGGTGAGCTTTGGCTTCATCTATATTGTGGATGGCCCTGGAATCTGTCTAATTCCCTTCGGCCCTTCTAGCAGCCTCTTGGCTTCCATGCACAACAATAGGACCCTGGTCAGATGGTATCTTCATACATAGATATGTTGAATGAAGTATTGCTTCAAAAGCATTCAATGTCCCTCGTCCAATGATTGCATTATAAGGATAATCCATGTCTACAATGTCAAATACAACTTGCTCTGCTCTGGTGTTGTGGACATAGTCGAAGGTGATTGGCATTGTTATTTTTCCAAATGCCACTATTTGTTTTCCTCCGAAGCCACATAGGGGGTGTGTTGCATCATGTATTTTGTCATCCTGCTCTTGAATTTGTCTAAAGGCTTTTGCAAAGATAATGTCTACCGCACTACCCGTGTCTACGAGGACATTGTGAACCAAGAATCCTTTGATAACGCATGATACGACCATGACATCATTGTGAGGGTAATCCTTAAGCTGAAGGTCTTCTTGAGAAAATGTGATCAATACATGAGACCATTTGGACTTGATGAAGGGTCCTTGTACTCCAACATGTTGCACCCTTCTTTGTGCTTCCTTCTTCTACTTCTTATTGGTTGGTTCAGAACTTGAACCGCCTATGATTGGGAACACTAGCTTCATGGTCGAAGGTGTCGTAGCTTGATCACCTTGTGAAACCATTATCGTGGTTGCGAAAGTGAGTTCACCGGAGGTGGGTGCCAATGTTGGTCACTTGTTTTTGATTGCTATGAACCAAAAACGAGGCAACACAATTGTTAAACGTTAAGCACCTTCGTCCTTCGAAGCATTATCTCCTTTCAGGTATAATGGTCTTCAGACGACGATCATGAAGAACAAGTCTTCATCATTCATAAATGTAATAATATACATGCAAAATGTGATGTCATGTCCCATATTTATTTCACAATAAATGTATAAACATTATCAAAGTTTATATTACTTTGATACCTTTGGCTTGTTTAAAGGTGATGACGCGAGAGCAATTACAATCTTGCGTGAACAGTGCGGGGGTACTGTTCACCTATTTATAGGCATGAGACACAGCCCGAGTAAAAATATGTTTATGACCTTAACATGTACACATAATTCTAATACAAAACGTCAGGGGTTAACTAGTCTTTTCCTCTTCGACTCAACATTATGTTTGACCTTCGTTGCCACCTTAAGCCGAAGTTGTCAACCTTTGTCTCTTTACACATGTTTGTTGTAGCGTCGGCATTCGATCTTGTTGCTTACAAACGGTATCTTCGTCTTGAGCACCTTCGGTAGAGAAGGAGATCCAACAGTGCATCAAGACATAAGAAAGCAATATAACTGAAGTTAAAGTATGTATCTCAGTTGTTGGACAGATTCATTAAGCTCCATAGAGTGAAGTTACATCATCAAGCACATGAATGATGAAGTCTACTTCACCGAATGCATCTAGGTACACATGAGTGGTATAATCGAGAGATATAAAGGCAACGTGCTATCGAGCAGAAGACATAGAAAAAAGAGAGAAAGAGAGGAAAAAAAGTTCAAATGCAACTCTACCTATACTATGCAATTGCTTTGTCGCTCTATTTTTTAATGTACATGTCTAATTTATTGCATTTCTCCTTCTAGGGAAACAACAACACATTAAACATGCTAAAAGGTACCACATTCCAGGATTGAAAGAAGAAAGACAGAAAAATGAGATAACATAGGACAATTCTAGAATTTTTGTTCTCATCGCTTCGGCCGAAGTAGAGTACAACACCAAAAAATAGTAGCAAACGAAGGTGGATGCTAGGATGTGTGAGACTACCGATCAATTGGAGGCTAAATTCTACACTAGTACAATGAAGCTCTGTAAAGGCGGTTCAAGGTTTAGGGCTAAATCCTAAACCCTAAAACCCTAAACACTAGTACACCTCATTTCTACTGTCCCCTACCACTAGCGGTTCTGAAAAACACATGTAAAATAGGCATTATACTAATGTAGGCATAGAGCTTTTTTGTACAGAGCTTCATTGTACTAGACATGAAGCTTTTTTACTAGCGTTACAATCGAAAGGTAAATGAGGTGGAAGAAGGTGTATCTATAGCAACATAAACAAAGTTCTGGTAGAGGATTGGAATTAGGATGATGAGTTACTATACAATGACAATGACGATTAGCATAACACGTTGTAGTTGATTTTACTTTGCATGTAGTGTAACATTTTTACATATTTGAGTGTACTTTATCCTATAAATTCGAAACCTAAATCTTAAACCATTAAAGTTTTGCTTTGGAGCCATACCAAACACGTCCATATCAAGCTGATGCGACCTCAATGTCATTAGAGGCTTCATGCTTCAGTTATCCATTTGCCCCAAATGAGTTTGGGACCATATCTAATTGATTGGTATTCGACTGATAAGTGGTTGATTTATCAAGATCGGAGACAAGGTTGCTTCCAATGAACACTGAGGCGTTGGAATTCCGACGTATGTTCCTCTTCATCAATATTATATTTTTGCTTCTTAGCACTAGCTTCGTGGTTTTGAAGGTCACCTAGTATTTTTATGCTCGATATCATACACATGATTCTTGATTTTTAGGTGTTGTACATAGTTTGTAGAGTACAAGGTGTTGGAAATAAAAGCAATTTAGTGATGAACAAATTGATTCCAATAATAAAAAAGGAACAACATTATGTTTGGTATATGTATCTCGCTATCAGTTCATAATCTAGTGCTAGTGATTGAAAGAATACAAGAATGTGAGACAGAGAAAATATAGACATTCTTACATTAGGGTTGTTGGCGCTAGAATAGCGCAAGAGTAGACAAAGCAGACCGATGAGAACCACGACGTGTCCGACCAGGCGAGGCGAGCATGCGCGCGTGTGTTCTCCATTTTCCTATCCTCAACAGCTTCAACCAGGTGGAGACAACTCAACTATTTAAGTTGACCTTACTCCTCCTAGAGTAGCAAGGAGATACTAAAGTTACCCAGATATCATCCATGTGTGATTGGACCTTTAGGATTTATTGGAATTATTATTTGGCCAAGCCCAAATTCTCTAATAATCTTGTAGCAAACCCTAGAGGCACGCTTCATACTCCCTATACCAAACTACTGCTAATATACTAGCTTTTTGGTGGAGATTGGCTAAGATTGAACATTCACATAGAACGACTAGCTAGATCCATCCACAACCGCACAATAGACTAAGCCTTGAATTGGCAGTTTGATGTGAATAAGTTTCACTTGACATCTAGACTGGTACTAGGCTACCAATTGCCAACCCTGCGATTGGAGTGTATAGGTCATACTCCTGTCTCTCTTCATGAGCTTCTTAAGGAATTCCCAATTTCTACAAACTACGATCGATAGCTGTGTAGGACCGTGAGGCGACCAGAGAGGGGTGAATGGAAGCCACTAAAAATTCTTAACTTGCGAGCACGTGACATTGATCCCAAAGTTTAACCTGGAAACCCTCTAGGGACTCAAAGCAACAGATCAGGGTACAGTGCAAACCAGTGTAGTTTGACTGTACAAAAATCCTTAGAAACATCATACCCAACTTCCTGTAAAAAGTGAGAGCAAGAAACAAAAGGATGTCCAAGCGGCAGAACCGACCTGAGGCTCGACAGTGCCGCGCACACGGGCGATAGTGTCAGGCAGGGAAAATGCCTAGAAAATTCTCAAACTACACAGAAAGTTTGCGCAGGGTAGAAGATGTTTACTACTAAAGTATGAACCTGAACAAACCTAAAATCGAAGCGCAAATCAGAAAATTCGAGATAGATGGGGTTTTGTTGGGGTTTTCTCAAAATGAACTCAAATGAGAATCAACTCGGATCACAACCAAGAATTGCAACATGAGAGCGTACGCAGTGATCCAAAGAGTCTATCTCTACCCAAATCAATCCCCAACAGTACCCATGTCACAAGAACTCTAGGGTTCTCCACAAATCCACAAGAGAAGGGGAAAGGAGAAACTAAGAACACAAAACTTCAGAATTTCACCAAGGATGCAAAACTGAGATGAGAAGTGATCAAAACCTATGGGCCGAACCGATGACCCTTTCTCAAATTAAACTTGAAGAACACAAATACAGTCGAAATACAAAATCGTTGTGGATCCTTGGCTAATAACTAGAGTCGTCTAGAGATGGGAAATAATAGTGCTAAAACCCTAATCCAAAACAAATGGCAGTCAAATGATACTAGACTAACCAACCTTCCCCTCTATTTATAGAGGGTTATTTCTGTTTCCTAAAGTACCCCTATTTACATAGAATCTCGCTAGAAAGCATCAGAACACATTAAGACTAAGTCAGCCTACCTTACAGAAATGAGAGTATTGCATCTCCGATGGAGTGGTGTAACACTACAAAACCATCAACTAAAAATAATGCATTTAGATTATTAATGGTAAATATGGTAATGAATTCTTCTTTCAAGTGTTTGATTTTTTTTATTTGCATGTAAAGTAATTTTGTTTGCTCATATTTGATTTTTGGATGTTTAGTAGAATTTCTTTCATATTGAAAATCCAAATAATTAATATAGAAATATTGGTCCAAAAATACATATTTTTTGGTTATAAATAAGTTTGGAATAAATATTATGATATTTAGAATTATTTAAAAATATATTTATTTATATTTTTAAAAAGAAAAGAGAATAAAAGAAAAAAAACCAGAAACCCTAACCCTAACCGAAACCGGCCCATTAGGCCCAAGCCTCCGTGCTCCCATCCCCCTTCCTCCTCTCTCTCTTACATGTGGGGCCCGCCCCAGCCTCTCTCCCTACTCTCCTTCCTCCCGTCGCCGCCGCCTGGCCCGCGTCGTGCCCGCGCGCCGCGCCAACGCGCCGCACCAGCGTCCGGCCGCCCGACCGCACCCGCGCTCGCCCTCGGGCCGGAAACCGCCGCGTCTCTCTCTCCCTCCCCCACGTTCTCTCTCCCTAATGGCGCCATTGATGGCCGCCATTGATGGCCGGCCATTCTCCTCTCCCCCCACGCGACTCTCCCTCTCCTCCCCTCTCTCTATAAAAGGCCGAGCCCCTTTCCTCTCCCCTACCCGAGCTCTCTCTCTCACGCTCTCCTCTCTCCCTTGCTCACCGTCGACCGCGCCCGAGCCACCTCGCCGCCGTCCGCCGGAGCTTCGTCGTCGAACCTCACCATCCGCGCCCGTCCCCGACCGGACCGTCCGCGTCCCCTGCTCCTCCCCTGCCCGGCCGAGCCTCTCCCCCGACGATCTCTATTCCCATGCGTGAGCTCTAGCTCAAGGTAGAAGAAGCACATTTTTGCATTTTAGTCCCTGGTTTTGTAAATTAAATTAATTTCGAGATTTTCAGTTTAGGAATTATCGAAAAGAGACTCCGATGTATACGTGTAATCGTAAACAAGCCCCGCAACAATATTTAGGACATGAGTATTATTTTATATTTCAAAAATGAATAATGTCACTATTCACTAACTTGATGATTATCATACTAGAAACGTTTACGATTAATTTTGCTTTAGCACATGAACGATATTTGTTAGTAGTGGTTTAAGTATAATTTTATTGATATAAGAAAGTAGAAGAAATACTAGGCCACGTATTTTCGGTCAGATGAAAATATAGATTTTACTAGTCATGATAAATGTATTCATAAGTATAGCACTTAATTACTTAGAATTAGTAAAATACTTATTTATGTCATAATAACCATGATTATGTTATTAAAAGTCCAAAATTAGTAATTTACATCAATTCTTAGAATATTAATGTTAGGAGATTTATAAATAAACATTTTTAGCTATACGTATAATTTCTATTTAGAAAGAAAAGGATAAAACTCGAAAGTCTATTATTAGTAATAAAGAAAATAACTAGCAATTATTTGCCATAAAGATTGTTAATACATGTTTATCTATATTATACTAGATAAAACTAGTGTCATAGTCACTTACTCATATTTTCACCAATAATAACTCGCAGTAGTAGTCATAATGGATTAATAAGTATTTACGCTTTAAGACGTATTTATGGGTATAATTGTGTGATGTATGAATGTGTATGTAATGGTGAATGGTTACCCCTGTAATGGTGTATGTTTATTTATATGACGTATGTATTCTTTTGTATGTATGTACGATACGCAAATCGATGCTAGAAGTTGACTGTGAGGTAGACGAACCAAACACGTTCGAGGACGATCCATAGGGCACGTTCGAGCAAGGCAAGTGGATTCTCCCTCTGCATATTCTATTTGTACCCAAGTAATGCATATAATAATGTTTACTTTTTGGATATATTGCATAATTTGATGGGATTTGCCTAAATAAGGATTTCCTAGAATTACCAACCCTATTCCTTGAATTACCTTGGGATAAATGCTTTGCTTAGCAATTTTTGCTATTGCTCAACCTGATGAATATGATGTCACTCTTTTAATGATACTATGATCTGGAAATGAAGTTTTATTATGTTAAACAAGAACATTTTGTGTTAAATGAAACATGGAGTGACCACCCAGGATAACAGTGCAACCACGAGTGCTATCATGGCTCTGGCTTTGGTAATTAGCTCTATAGACTTAGTGCTTAGCAACCATACCTGAAATATGGACAAGAGGGGGCAGCAGTGGTTTGGTGGCAGCTCATGTTAACATGGGGTGGTAGCCTTGGCTAAGTTACCTCACCCAGAGGGCCATCAATACTGACGTGGAAACCTTAACGGGTGGCTTTGTACTAAGGATATTTTGTGAAAGCCTCATAATGGATCCCTAGCCATTCACCTCGGTAGTGTTTACGGGTCCGATCAACCTAGGCTAGATGGGATACATGGCTTGTGGGTAAAGTTGTACCACCTCTACAGAGTGTAAAACTGATATGTCAGCCGTGCTCACGGTCAAGAGCAACCTGGACCCTCACATGATAATTGAACTTAAAGATGGAAAATAAATCGAGATCTGATGGTCTACCAATGGTTTGCTTAAGTGATTTCACTTAAGTGCTTTTGATATAATCTTATACCTTTGATTAATTGGGATATTTGGGATACACACTTATTAGTAAGACATGTGTTGCTAATAAAATATTGACCAACTAAAATGCTTACCACTTATCCATAGCCTACCTTGTTAACTTGCATTAATTTTCCCCCACTTACTGAGCCTCGACCATAAGTGAGCTCACCCTTGCTAATATTTTGATTAGAGGGTGATGCTGAAGACTTCACTGATGACATTGATGAGTTTTGAGTCTAACGATGCGCCAGTCACCTTCCTATGGAAGAGTGTCCATGTTATTTTCGTCGTACTTTGATTATGATACTTGTTAAAGATACAATGATCCAGATGATGTAATAAAGTTACTCTACTCTCTTTACGCATTTATTGCATTGTCTTTTGATATATTACACTTGTGACGTCAACATATATGTGGAAAATGGATCCTGGCCCACATATGCTATGCATTCGATTTTGCCCCCAGAACCGGATGTGACAGAAGTGGTATCAAAGCTATGCTGACTCTAGGTCGTTAGACTAGTTAGAAATGGAAAGCCTAGACTGTTCAAAACATGCTAATTTTGTTCCTACAAAATTATTTTATTAACCTTACCTCTTTAAACATCAACTAAGTTGACATTTTCTCTTCTAGATGGTTCGTACCATTCAAACCACTCAGATCAACACCAACTACATCCCTCCGCCACGGCAAGTTCCTGTCTACCCAGTGGTAGTCGAGGAAATCCCTATGGATCTCCCTCGCATTCGTGTGGAGAACGAAGTCATTCTGAAGGACAGCTCGAAGGAGTTTCTGCCTACACCCACCCCATTGGCAGAATCACTAGCCTTCGCAGCTGGATCGTCAGCTTCAGCACAGCCAGCACCAGCAGTCCAAGCCCCTGCTTCCGGAGGCGACGACTCGAACGACTCTAGTGACGATGATGAAGACGATGAAGAAGAAGATGAGGAAAACATCAACGAGGAAGCCAACGAAGATAACAGCAGGACCTCTACGTGGGGTTATGGCCTATCACTGAACATCATACCTCAATGTTCGAGAGAGGGCACTTCCCTAACCTACTGCAGGATGTTCTGCATGCATTGGGAACCTACGTCCGACCCCTATATGAGACAAGGCGAGTGTACGAGCCTCCTCAGGCTTGCTACTACATCACTCGTATTCATGTCAGGGTGATGGATGCAGGTGATAGAGGGTTCAGGACTCTATCAGCTGATGAGTCTCTAACACTGCTATCTACCTATGTTGCTTCGATCAGTGATGCTGCTAGGAGAATATGTGGTCCCTCAGCCACACATACCGGCAGCAGCTGCACAACATGAAGTACAGGCATCTTCCTCTGCGTATTCGTGGAGAAAGCCAGACCAGCATTGTTCCAGGTGGAGCTGGAGAAGATCGCCTCAACACCCTAGCTGGTGTGGTGGCAGGTCTTAACACCGACCTAGATAGTGCTACCCTAGGCCTCTCTAGGGTACACTTGGAGCTGGAGGATGCACACGCAAGGATCGCAGCCTGGAAGCTCGGCTTGATGGAAGGAATCCCCCTGAAGTTCAAGTCCCTGCCATGGCGTTATCCCCTCCCCGCAAGAGGATCTGCTATGGAGAACCAGGAACCATCACCAGGTTGCTTCAGATTTTTCATTTATGTTGTAATAACTTAGTTTCCATGGTAGACGAATAACACTTTTCTATTATTACACTATTAATAATAACAACCATGTGATGTTGTTGTTTGAAATGCTTGATTTGGATTTTTGCTTGAGTGCAATAGTCTTATGGAATGATGGCCATAAGAGCATAAAAAATATATAACATTAATAATAAGCCATTCCCCCTAGAATCTTTTCTACTCCTCACTTACCCTAGGAGTGCACTTTCTAACCAAACAGATGGTGAACACTTGATCAGGTCCCAATAAACATCAAAACCAGCGTGGTCAGTAGTTGCCACCACCACCCAACCCCACAATGGATCAGTTCATCGCAGCGTAGATGCAACTTCTGCAAGGACTCACAGCTTCGGTACAACAGATTCAACAGAATCAACAAAACCAGCAGTACCAACAACAACAACAACACGCACCCCAAGCTAGAGATAAGCATCGGGACTTCATGAGTCATCACCCGCCTGCTTTCTCTCATGCAGTAGACCCATTGGATGTCGATGACTGGCTTAAGGTCATCGAGAAGAAACTGGACATCACCCAGTGCAATGACCGAGAGAATGTCTTGTACGCTTTAAGAAGACTCGAAGGAGTCGCGTCCGATTGGTGGGATGCCTTCACCGCAACACACGCCAATGTTGATGCCATAACCTAGCAGGAGTTCCAAGTGAACTTCTGTGCTCATCATATTCCCTTGGGAATAATGAAGCTCAAGAAGAAGGAGTTCCTTTCCCTCACTCAAGGGAACATGACCGTTAGTGAGTATCATGATCGCTTCATCCCAGCTTTCACATTACGCCTAGAGGGAGTAGACACTGACGAGAAGTGCCAAGAACGTTTCTTGGAAGGCTTGATTGGACCCTTGAACTACCAGCTATAGAGCCACAACTTCCCCAACTTTCAGACTTTGCTGAACAAGGCAATTGGCCTTGAAAGCAAAAGGAAAGAGTTGTCAGATCACAAGAGAAAGTACCAAGGGCAGACCAGCAGGAATACCCGACAAAACAACTCCTAAGGTTCTCAGTTACGCATACCTGGTAATTCTTCCATAAATACGTCTGAGTATGGAGCCTGCTGATGCCGAAGCCTGCTGAGTATGGAGCCTGCTGAGTATGGGGCAAGCAAAAATCAAAGCTACACAAGCTCAAGCTGATGTCGAAGCTGGGCCTTCAGTGCCCACCGAGATGGAGCCTGCTGATCCAAAGAAAAAAACGACAGAATAGATTGCTTCTAAAAAATCGAAGCTTCTGCTCCCAAAGCTTCGAACAAAAGCATTGACTACATTATTCGTCATGTTTCGGGAAAAGAACTATCCCAAGAAGAAATGCTAGAAGCACGACACTACGCCTAAAAATTGAAATATCCGAAGGGGGCGTTAGTGTTCAATGGTAGTGATGAAGAAGATTTTCTGTACTGTCTCCCGGATAACAAAGAAATATCCGTTTGCCGGGAGATAGGTAAAAGCATCGGATTCCCGAAGCTAGAAGACGACCTTTCGATTTTATCGAAGGATGAACTTGCTGACAACTTAGCATACAATAGCATAAAGGTATAAAAATTAACTTTAAATTTGAAAATGAGGTATTTCATTTGTCATACTCAATTCGCTCCTCCTCTTGCAGGGCTTGATTCTTAGTAATGCCCTTAGGGCACAGAAAAATATTGAAGACGAAGGCTATACGATGGTTCTAAACAACCTTCGTTCAGAGGTGATCGAATTAAGAAACGAAGGTCTTGAAAAAGACAAAATCTTACTTTCTCTGGTTAACAAAGTGAAATAAGACGAGGCTAGTTTCAAAGCTCAGGCCAAAGCCCAAAAGATTGAAATTGAAGACCTTCGGAGGCAACTAGCCGAAGCAGAAAAATGCGCACTCGCAGAAGCTAACCAAGAAATCAGCGAATATTGGAAAAACCATTTAGAGAAAAATGTTGAAGAACTTCGCACATCCAAGGAAAGATGCTTTGAAAAATCCTTGGATTGTGTGAAGAAAATAAAAGCTAGTTTCGCCAAAGTGGGTGCCTATTCTGCCGAAGAAAACTTCATACGAGGCGACCTTGAAGGCGTTATTGAATGGATAAGTGGAGAGGCCGAGACCTTCGAAGAAATTTTAAGTGATCGCGGGGATGTTTGCGTGTTTTTCGGTGCGCGGGGAATTTCAGCCATCTTGGAGAAGGCGGGATGCGACCATATTAAAACCATGGCCCAGACCGAAGCTGCCTTCTCCATAGATGATACAAAGGATCCTTCAGCTGAAGCAACCTTGATGAGCGGAAAATTCTATAATGATGTCTGGATGAATGGTGGTCGAGAGATGGCCCATGAAATTATAAAGAAAAGTGAAAAAGACACCCATGACGCCCGAGTAGAAGAAAGACAAGCTGAAGAAGTTGTAGAGCGGGAAAAGCATATAGGTAATATCTTTTGATTTTCAGCTTCGGCATTTGTTTTTGTGGCTTCGGACTAATTAATTTTTCTCACTTCAGCTAAATTATCTCCGCCGCCGGAACCGTTCGATCCCCTGGCTGATCTAAAAACGAAGGAAGCGCTGGAGATCATTAATATGGTTGAATCTATTGTTGATGAAGTTGTTAACAAATTACTGAACGAAGTTGCAGAAAAAGTCCTTAAAGAGGAATAGCTCTTATTGTAAAAACATTTTGAAATGGTCAATGTATGAGGCACTAGAATGGACATTGTACTTTTATTGTAACAAGACTGCAATATTTGATGTGTGTAGCTTTGAATCAAATATGTAAATTATTGTAATTCATTTCTTTGCGATGCATGAAACTTTACATACATACCGTTTTTGAGCCTTCGGTGAAAAAACATCTTCCCTTCTTTTCATGGTTCGTAAAGAAAAAGATCCATGCTTCGTAAAAATATCCATGCTTCGCAAAGAGGGATCCCTTCTTTCATGACAAGGCTGATGAAGCTGTATTTCCCGAAGCTTACTTCGTGCCTTAGCACATTTTCATTTTTATGAAGCATTCGCCGAAGCTTACTCCGTATTTGATTCTCGTGTCATTGATGTGATATGATGTATGATGTGATGCTATGAGAAATGATGTGATGATGTGATGCAAAATGATACTGATGCCGAAGACACACACCCACACACCCACTGAAACACACAAGCTCTGCATCCCCTTAGGAACGACTTTTGAGCTTCTTCACCGTTTATTTTTTGGTGCTCACCGTTTATTTTTCGGTGTAAGTTCTGCATCCCCTTAGGAACGACTTTTGAACTTCTTCGCCTTCTATTTCGGCGGTATAAGTTCTGCATCCCCTTAGGAACGACTTTTGAACTTCTTCGCCTTATATTTCGGCGGTATTTAGCTCTGCATTCCCTTTGGAACGACTTTTGAGCAGAAAACTTACGCTGCGCTCCCTTAGGAACGACTTTTTGTAGCTTCGGCAATTTTTAGCTCTGCATTCCCTTTGGAACGACTTTTGAGCAGAAAACTTACGCTGCGCTCCCTTAGGAACGACTTTTTGTAGCTTTTGGCAATTTTTAGCTCTGCATTCCCTTAGGAACGACTTTTGAGCTTCATAACTTTTGAGCTTCGTAAGTTTGTGAAGAAGATATATTCCATTCTGATAGAAGCAAGGTCATTACAAGAAATTAAAACTAAATTTACATTGCTTGTTCCTTATTAAAAAAACAACATGGCATAGAACATAAAAATATTTCAGAGGCAGGATATCACTCAATATATGTGCTTTGATTCTGGCACAGTATTGTTAATTGTACGAGCTTCGGACTCCTCTCTGAATTCACATTGCTGTTGGGAGTGCTGGCACCCTTCTGGCTGCTGGCTTCGGGAATAAGTAGGTTGCAGTGGAGGTGGCGGTGGAAGCTGAGGCCAAGAAGCCTGTGAATGGCTTGCCGAAGCAACAGAAGTTGCAGGATGATTTCCCACATATTCTGGTATATAGGGAGAGTGACACGAAACAGTGTGCAGACCTGCTTCGGCTGATTCTGCCGAGCTTCGGCTTTTGCGATCTCCTTTTGTTTAAAAATAGTGATTTGGCACATTCTTGTAGTGTGGCCCTTGTCTTCACCACACAATAAGAAATAAATTTTCCTGGGCTGATCCCCATATCTTCCTCCAAAGCCCCTGGCGCCTCTGCCCCTTGGAGATGGCGGTCTGAAGGAGCTTTGCTGCTGTCCCGAAGACTGTGAGGTGTGTTGTGGCCTCTGAAGCTGGCTTCCTTTGTCATCATTCTTACTGGAGCTATGGATTGATCTGACATGCCTAGGGTGGACTCTCCCTCTGAAGCCCCTAATCATCTCAGAAAATCTGTAAGCTTCCTCCCTTCTTTGTTGGAAGTCATTGTCAGCCCGGATGTACTCATCCATTTTCTGAAGCAGCTTCTCCAGAGTTTGGGGAGGTTTCCTGGCAAAGTATTGGGCTGTAGGTCCTGGCCAAAGACCCTTGATCATGGCCTCAATGACAATTTCATTGGGCACTGTGGGCGCTTGTGTTCTCAGTCGTAAGAACCTTCAGACATACGCCTGAAGGTTTTCATCATGGTCTTATGTGCACTAGAACAAGGCTTGAGCTGTGACTGGCTTCATCTGAAAGCCCTGGAAACTGGTAACCAACATGTCCTTGAGCTTCTGCCATGACGTGATTGTCCCTGGCCGAAGAGAAGAATACCATGTCTGGGCCACATTTCGGACCGCCATGACAAAGGACTTTGTCATAACAGCTGCGTTGCCTCCATATGAGGATATTGTTGCCTCATAGCTCATTAAAAATTGCTTTGGGTCTGAATGCCCATCATACATGGGTAGCTGAGGTGGCTTGTAGGATTGTGGCCATGGGATAGCCTGCAATTCTGCTGCCAGAGAAGAAGCATCATCAAAAGCAAAGGTACCATGATTAAAATCATCGTACCATTCATCTTCGTTGAATGAGCCCTCTTGACGAAGCTCCTGGTATTGGGGCCTTCGGTCGTGATCATCTTGAGTAAGATGATGCACTTCCTCAGTAGCTTCGTCGATCTTCTTCTGAAGGTCGGCCAGTCGAGCCATCTTCTCCTTTTTCCTTTGCACCTGCTGGTGAATGATCTCTAGGTCCCTGATCTCCTGGTCCAACTCCTCCTCCTGAAGTGTTGGACTGGTGGCCTTCCTCTTTTGGCTTCTGGCCTCTTGGAGAGAGAGAGAGAGAGTGTGTGTGTGTCTTGGTTTGTGTCCAGTGGCTGCAATGCAGCCCCTGGCACTGTTATCTTCTTCGGTGGCATGACGAAGGTTGATGCTTTGCCGAAGGTTGTGGAAGTGAGTACACCGGAGGTGGGCACCAATGTTGGGGACTTCTTCTCAAATGCTATGAATTAAGAATAAGGCAACACAGAAAGAAGTTAATGATTAATGACCTTCGCCCTTCGAAGCATTATTTCCCTTAGGATATAATGATCTTCGGACGAAGGTCATGAAGGACGTACCTTCATCATCATAATTTACATTGACGAAAGGAGAAGCATATGAAACATGAGAGAATAACACGAATAATCATATAGCATTATTTATATGTCCTTATTATATAATCATGGATGAATAAGAACAATATTGAATTACATTTGTACCTTCAACTTGACAGAAGGCAAAAGTACAAGCGTGACGCACGAGTGAACACAAGTCAGCGTGAACAGTATTGGGGTACTGTTCATCTATTTATAGGCACAGGACGCAGCCTGTGTGAAATTACATTCATGCCCTTCATGTTTACTATTGACTTAAGAACCATCTGTCGGGGACTAGATAGCCTTTTCCTCCTTAAGTTGGTTCCTTTTTCTGCTACTGAGCCGAAGCTCCCTTGTGCGTAGCTTCGGCGCTGGTTCAACCTTCGTTCTGACCCTGCTCTCCATGTCGTGTACAGCTTCATCCCGAGTCCAAAGGTTCCTACACATATATTATACTTGGGAAACATTATTAATCATGTTTTTGAGGACCTTCAGAAGACAAAGGCCCCCAACAAGTATTATTTTATATATAGAAAATGAATAATGTCACTATTCACTAACTTGGTGGTTTTCATACTAGAAATGTTTACGATTAATTTCGCTTTAGCACATGAACGATATTTGTTAGTTGTGGTTTAAGTATAATTTTATTGATATAAGAAAGTAGAAGAAATACTAGGCCACGTATTTTCGGTAAGATGAAAATATAGATTTTACTAGTCATGATAAATGTATTCATAAGTATAGCACTTGATTACTTAGAATTAGTAAAATACTTATTTATGTCATAATAACCATGATTATGTTATTAAAAATCCAAAATTAGTAATTTACATTAATCCTTATAATATTAATGTTAGGAGATTTATAAATAAACATTTTTAGCTATTCGTATAATTTCTATTTAGAAAGAAAAGGATAAAACTCAAAAGTCTATTATTAAAGATTGTTAATACATGTTTATCTATATTATACTACATAAAACTAGTGTCATAGTCACTTACTCATATTTTCACCAATAATAACTCGCAGTAGTAGTCATAATGAATTAATAAGTATTTACGCTTTAAGACGTATTTATGGGTATAATTGTGTGATGTATGAATGTGTATGTAATGGTGAATGATTACCCCTGTAATGGTGTATGTTTATTTATATGGCGTACGTATTATTTTGTATGTATGTACGATACGCAAATCGATGCTAGAAGTTGACTGTGAGGTAGACGAACCAAACACGTTCGAGGACGACCCACAGGACACGTTCGAGCAAGGCAAGTGCATTCTCCCTCTGCATATTCTATTTGTACCCAAGTAATGCATATAATAATGTTTACTTTTTTGATATATTGCATAATTTGATGGGATTTGCCTAAATAAGGATTTCCTAGAATTACCAACCCTATTCCTTGAATTACCTTGGGATAAATGCTTTGCTTAGCAATTTTTGCTATTGCTCATGTTAACATGGGGTGGTAGTCTTGGCTAAGTTACCTCACCCAGAGGGCCATCAATACTGGCGTGGAAACCTTACCGGGTGGCTTTGTACTAAGGATATTTTGTGAAAGCCTCATAATGGATCCCTAGCCATTCACCTCGGCAGTGTTTACGGGTCCGATCAACCCAGACTAGATGGGATACATGGCTTGTGGGTAAAGTTGTACCACCTCTGCAGAGTGTAAAACTGATATGTCAGTCGTGCTCACGGTCAAGAGCAACCTAGACCCTCACATGATAATTGAACTTAAAGATGGAAAATAAATCGAGATCTGATGGTCTACCAATTGTTTGCTTAAGTGATTTCACTTAAGTGCTTTTGATATAATCTTATACCTTTGATTAATTGGGATATTTGGGATACACACTTATTAGTAAGACAGGGGTTGCTAATAAAATATTGACCAACTAAAATGCTTACCGCTTATCCATAGCCTACCTTGTTAACATGCATTAATTTTCCCCCACTTGCTAAGCCCCGACCATAAGTGAGCTCACCCTTGCTAATATTTTGATCAGAGGGTGATGCTGAAGACTTCGCTGATGACGTTGATGAGTTTTGAGTCTAGCGATGCGCCAGTCACCTTCCTGTGGAAGAGTGTCCATGTTATTTCCATTGTACTTTGATTATGATACTTGTTAAAGATACAATGATCAAGATGATGTAATAAAGTTACTCTACTCTTTTTACGCCTTTATTGCATTGTCTTTTGATATATTACACTTGTGACGTCAACATATGTGTGGAAAATGGATCCTGGCCCACATATGTTATGCATTCGGTTTTGCCCCCAGAACCAGTGTGACAAGTGGGTTAAAAGTAAGATGTACTCTCTTGTTAACCAACAACTTTTTGTTCCCATATCCTAATTCATGGGGATCTCTGGTCACATAGGTTGGGTTACTACTGAAGTTAGCTCACATGTGTCTCAATCCCATCTCCTTCGATGCATTATCAATCATAGTACATGATAGTCCCTTAGTGAAGGGATTTGCCAAGTTCTTAGCTGTCAAGATATAATCCACAACTATTACTCTAGAGCTTCGCAATTTCCTCATAGTCTTTAGTCTACATTTTATATGTTTGTTGGACTTCATATTATCCTGACTATTCTTCACCTTCATGATCACTGTTTGATTATATAGTTTATGAGAATGATGGGAATTGATTTCTCAACCATCGGTAAGTCCATCAATAGTTCCCTTAACCACTTAGCATCTATAGAAGATATGTCCAGTGCCATGAGCTCTACCTCCATGTGTACTTACATGATCTCCAAGAGGCAATGCCACTACCCAACCTGAATATATATCCACTAGTGACCTTCATCTCATTAGCGTATGTAATCCAATTTGAATCTCTGTATCCTTCAAGTACACTTGGGTACGCTGAATGTGAATTCTATAATTCATTGTACCCTTCAGTTAGCGCATAACACAGTCAATACAACACCAATAATCATTTCCTGCATTCATTGAAAATATACTCAGCTTGCTTACAACAAATGAAATGTTAGGGTGTGTTGCGCTAGCTAGATACATCAAAGAGCCAACAATCTAGGAGTATCTCAGATGACACACGAATCTCCACAATCACTACACCATAGTTCCGTTGGTTATCACCAATGACACATGAATGACCTCACCCATAAGGCTTACCCCTGTAAGTGCAATAAAAACACAAGCAAGAACATGAAGAATGCAACCAAAACTATGTTGATTACGAGTTGGGTCTCAGAAACCGATGAACGACGACATGCACAACCCTTGGAGGTAAGCGAAACCTAAACCCTAATGTGGCGACTGTTACTGATAAAATAGAGGTTAGGGACATGCACAACCCTTGGAGGTATCTCAAATGGGCTCCAACATGATACACGGGCTAATATCCCAACAGACGGTGTCATACCACCAAAACAAAATCTGAACGCTGACTTGTTTCGACGATTCCTGCTGACTCTAGATGAATTTTTAGTTGCTTTTTGTTGGCTTAGAAATCTTATCTCCTTAGCTTTCCATCCATATAAATCCCAATCCTAGTCAGGGTTCGGATGCATCCTAGGCCTCCATTTTAGTGTAGACTGGTCCTAGACTTTGAGGTGGAGATGAAGTTGATTCGGATTTGGCTTTCTCTTGTTGTGAACGACCTAACTTCTTCTCCTTAACATATTGGCCTTCCTTAAGTCCTTTCTGGTCCTCTCCAAGGTTCATAATCATCAAAACATCCATGGCACCAAGCATAAGCTCTAAAACACAATTAACTAGGTTAGAACGAACCTTGAGATTTAGCTATCATGCACGTGCTCGTCTTGTCGGTCCATGCATTATTTATATGGGAGTGATGTCCTCGTCATCCTCCCTCACTTGAATTAGAGTTGTCCTCGACTCAGACGGTGGCCATTGGGGTGGCCGAGCAACCCTAGGATGTACAAGGCATGTAGTCCCAAAAATAGACGTCACTGATTTCTAGCAGATTCTGGATGTCATCTTGTTACGACGATTTTCATCATCTACGAGCATATTTTAACGTGTGACCAGTTGGGTTGAAAAGCTTATCTCCTTAGCTTTCCAACGGTATCTAGAACGTAAAAAACGGAGTCCGTATGCGGTCTGGCATCCATGTTTGTGAGGTCCTCTCCTGCAGTCGTACCTTGACCCGCGAATAAATTGGACTTCAACTCCCTTGAGCTTGGGACCCTATGATTAATTGGTCCTTGACCATATAGTTAACATCCATGTACACATCATTCTCCCCTTATTTGTTTTGAGTTGTTCTCGACTCAAAGTCGTTGGTGCCTGCATAAGGTGTTATTGTAGTGCTTGATGTCGTCCAACGTTGCTCCCCTTCTTGAGTTGACCCTGTTGTTGCAAAACATACAAAGAAGTACAAGTGGAACTAGATGTGATATTGTTAGCTTTAACACAACCCTCTAATTGATCATATTTTTCATGACAAAAGGAGATTTCAGATTTGAACAAATATATACTCGATGTACCATATATTCTCCTTTCCAATTATATCTTCCAATAACATGATATATATGTTTAGATAACCATGGCAAATCAGCACTAAAAGAAAGTTTCTCCTCTAAATTATTTAGAATACATAGAACATCAAATTCAATATAGCCCAAAGTATTTAAAGAAGACAACAATTTTAGTTCATCGTACACACTAGTTATAGGATTGTTTTGGCACAATTAACAGGATCAGAAGCAACAACATCAAGTTTGTTCTCTAGTTGTGGCATAGAAATAATAGTATTATCATCACACAACTCTTCTTTATCACAAGGAACAACATGACAATCCTCTTGTAACAAGGGCAACTCAGATTTATCTAAAGGTATGACATCAATAGAATTACTCAAATTATTTTTAGTATCATCCATAGAAACAAATTGTTTTCTCATAAGTGCTTTCACATCAGTCCAAGTTTGTGGTTTCTCATAGTCATGCAAATTATTCCACAAAACTAACAAATGATTTGTTAAAGTACTAGCCACAACTTTAATTTTTCTCCTACCACATATACGACATTGTGCAAAAATCTTATACATTGCTACTTCCCATTCAGTATATTCATTTGCAATATTTGCATCAAAAGAAGTGACAGATGGATATATAGAACATGAGGAAGACGAATCAACATCAATGGTGTGGCTCTCAAAAGCTTTAGTCAATATGCACATCATCTCCTTCAGTTCTATATGGGAGATACACTCATCATCAGTAGGCTTAGGGCCCAACTCCTTTTCCATTTGGGTACTTGGTCCTGTCATTGTTAGTACAAAACAGAAAATAAAGGTAACAAACAAACAGTATAAACCCTACAATTACTCTCAGGGGTGGTGGTGGAACACAAGTTATGAATCGTCTTACCCCGCTCTTACAAGGTTCTTACCAGCACCGCAGGAGGCAAATGGTGGCTGGTGTGACCATACTTAGAGCATGGGTGTGATTGCAAAGGAGTACATGTTCAACTCGAGAGAAAGGTGGAGCTTTGGGGAGGCTCACTGAATATATATTTGTGGCACACAAGTAATTAACAAATGACAATGATGAATAAATGCCCAAAGTACTCATCCTAGCTGCTAGTCTAGAGAATATATTAGCACAGTTGGATGAAGACACAAAGGAGGCAACAAGGATTTAAGTACAATAAAGGAACAAGTTGGAATGAAAAACAATCACAAAGGTGCACAGATCAATGATGTTCCTGCTTATGCACACTCTTTTCTCTCTATTTTTTTCTGTTTTTTGTGTGGCTTTTTTGCTCTTCCCTTTTTCACAAAAGTGCTGCAAAAATAAGATCTAACACAAGAGTATCAAAAAAATATCATCTGTCTGTCACATATTTTCTGCTCTAACTTCAACAGATTGTTTGGCAAATTGAGACCTCAAACGCAAAAACTCATAACATGAAAGTTGTAGGTCTCATTTTTCTCTTTCTTTTAGATATATGGATCACCTATTTTGGATAAATTAAGTGGGAGATATTGAGACCGAAATACGGACTAGTCTGAAATTTTAGGATCACAAACAAATTTACTTCCAATACAGATAACTCTTTGATACTCATGTTTTCAATAAATCTTGTAAATAAAAGAAGTTGTAGATAATGTTCTAAGTTTTCTAGAAAGTACAAGAACACTAAATTCCGAGTTCGTATACGAGATTTATGCTCAAAATACTGAAATTGGACAGAAACTAATATGATAAGGACGAGATGATGAGATGAAAAATGATGGGATTTGTTTTGGAGATTGAATTTGTGGGATCACAGCGGATAAAAAGGATTAAACTGAACTAAAACAAATCTAAATAAGAAACAAGACCTTGACCTAGGACACAAACTCAATACGACGAAATCTAAAACCAAATTTTGCAAAGACTTAGGCGAAGTCTGTAGGTTAGGATACACTAATTGTTTTTAAAGATATGACATATGGTTATGGTTCTTTTTTGGCTTTTTTGTGGGTTATAGGATGACAAAACGAATCTAAAGGTAGGACTATATGTCACGGGAAACTGAACCTTGATACCACTTGATAGGGGATAAGGTCCGATCTTCCGTGAGGTAGGATAACTTGATTGGGTGGAGATCTCAACGTTCATGATCTAAGGCTCCGAGCGAATGGATCCCCGCAATAACTATGCCACTTCTCCATTGGTTATCACCCATGACACAAGAATGTTTTCGCCAAGAAGGCTTATCCCTGTAAGCTCAATCAAGAACATAACCAAGAACAGGAAGAACACAAGTTTGTTGATTACGAGTTGGGTCTCACAAACCGATGAACAACAACATTGTTCGATGATAGAATAAATCTACGCAAGACCCAAACCCTAATGTGGCGGAGGCTGCTGATAAAATAGAGGTTAGGGGCGTGCACAACCCTTGGAGGTACCCCTAATGGGCTCCAACACGATACATGGGCCAATAGCCCAACAGATGGTGTCGCAGCACTAAACAGAATCTGAACGCTGACTTGTTTCGATGATGCTCGTTGAATCTAGATGAATTTTAAGTTGGTCCTAGTTGGGTTAGAAAGCTTATCTCCTTAGCTTTTCATCCATATAAAGACCAATCTAGTCAATGTTCGGATGCATCATGGGCATCCGTTTTAGTGCAGACTGGTCCTAGACTCTAAGGTGGAGACAAAGTTGAGTCAAACTTGACTTTCTCTTGCTGTGAACGTCCTTGCTGGTCCTCTCCAAGGTTGCTAATCATCAAAACATCCATGGCACGAAGCATAAGCTCTAAAACACAGTTAACTCGGTTAGAACGAACCTTGAGATTTAGCTATCGTGCACATGCTCGTGTTGTCGGTCCATGTATTGTTTGTATGGGAGTGATGTCCTCATCACCATAGGTCAATCTATAAACTCCTATGTTCCATTTGCAGTGATGGAGTCTATCTCACTATGTACTGCATCCTTCCAATATTTCTCATTGGGTGATGCATATGCCTCTGCTATGGTTGTGGAGTGTCATTGACAAGGTACATAGTGAAGTCTTCACCAAAGGACTTTTCAATCATTAATCTCTTACTCCTAGGAGCATCCTCTTTGTCTTCAAGTGGATTTTCAATTGACTCAATTGTAAGTGTGGGTTCAGGAATAAATTCATTTGAATCGCTAGATAAAGAGTATATTTCTTTCATCGAGAATATATCCTCAAAGAAAGTGGCATCTCGTTACTCTATAAGTGAATCTGCTAAAATATCAAGTGTGTCTAATTTTATCACCAAGAACTTATAAGCTATGCTATAGTGTGCATACCCCAAAAGGATACAATCAACTGATTTAGGTTTGAGCTTGTGTTTCTTATTAATTCGTACACTAACCATGGCCAAGCAGCCCCACATACACAATGGAGCAATAGTTTTGTAAAGCCCAAAATTTGGATGAAATATAAATTTTTATTTATACAATAAGTCATGGCAATTATGGAACCCTATGTGATTAATTGTTCTCTCTTCTCTTTTGCATATGTAAATAAAGAGATCAAGTTGAACAAATTAAATGTGCATTCATGCTGATATTTTTATGTGATGCATTTTGTTTGAATAAAGATATCATAACTTAAACTTGAATTCAAATTATAAATGAGAATATAAAACAGAAAATGAATAAAAAGAAAGAGACAGGAAAAAAAGAAAACAGGTCACCTGGGCCAACTTGGCCAGGTCAGCCTAGCTGCATCCCGCTCACCCGCCTTGGCACCAGCGCGCTGACTCGTTTTCTCGCCAGTGCCACTGCCATGTGGGACCTGCGGAACAGCCGCACTACCCTATGCATCGGCAGCTTCGTCTCAATCACCCGGGAGCCTCGCAACCGCCCTTCCGCGCAGGTGCATAACAGTCTCCGTGGACCCCGCTGCTTGCATGGTGCCCTGAGGTGAGCCCTAGGTTCCGATATAAGGTGGACGTGCGCCGTTACCCAAACCCTAGCTATCGCAAAGCAAGCACCGTGAGAGAGAGGGAAATCAACGTCCACCATCGACGACCTTGCGCGTGCACCGGTGACGAGCCACAATAGTGAGCTAGGGGTCTTCGTCGGTGAGCGCCGCGCGCGAAGAAGGTCTTCCTAGGCGAAAACGGTGGTCGAAGTGCTGGGAAATGCTCGCCGGAGCCAATCCCTCGAGGCGGAACCGTGCTGCGATGCCAACATGGCTCGCCGTCAACTCTACCGACGGTGAGACCCCTCCCATCAATCTGGCCATGGTTACCACATTGTGTAGGAGCTCTTAGCGTGGAGTTTGGCTCACTAAAGGGCCGGTGTGGTCATGGCCGTCCATGGCGCCCCCGCGGTGCGATGGCTGCCGCTGTGTCTGCACCGGCATGGGGGAAGATGAACTCTGTGGCGTAGATTAGAAAATGGACGGGTAGGATTAGATCCCTCATAACGATTCGTTCGATTCAATGATAGTTGTAGATCGGCCGATATACGGCTCTAGTCGCGACACCTCGCGCCTTTAAATCTGGTCGTTGGATCATGATCTAACCATATACACAAGCGCACCGATTCATTTAAGCGACGGCCAGAATTGAAGGATACCCCTTCAACCGTGACGCTTTGTAAAAGGGCCCCTACCTAATTTAGTTATCAACCTGCCATCCAGATTAGTTCAAAAGAAATTATGACTAGGCCCTGAAATTCACAAAATAGACCTTGAGCTATTAGAAAATCCTAGTCACAGCCCAGGAAGTGAATAAATGGAATAAATTAATTCAGAAAATGTTTTTTAGTATAGAAATAATTTTAGAAACTTGTTTAATTCATAAGTAATTCATTTTTAACTCCTTTTTATCCATTCCAGATGCATTAAATTCATATTAATATTGTTTATCTTCTAGTAACCTTATTTTGTTATGAAACATATGGTTAAAATCATGCACTTAATTTGTTTTATGTCCCACACCTAAATCATCAAAAAATCATAACTCTTTAATCGTAACTCCAAATTTAGTGGTTCTCGAACCTGCGATCTCGTTACGATGCGTAGAACATTATTATGCGGTATGTTCTTATGTTTGGTATGATGTTAATATGTCCTATACCATGTTTCTTTGTATTGTTGCGAGTAGACGAACAAGTGACCGAGGACCCTGGTACTCAGCAGGTGGAAAACTCCGAGCAGGAGCTCATTGAAGGCAAGTTGTGCCCTTGATCACTTTTCTTTATCCAATAATGTTCTTGTTAATCATTATGATCTGCATAGGTTAATTTTGCTGGGACCCAATAGGTCATCCTAGATTGGTCATCTTTATACCTTGTTTACCATTGAACTTTTGGGTAGTATGTGCTATTGCTTTATGTGGTTTTAGGTGTTAAGATACACATTATTCATGATCATGCTATTCATTGCCAATGAGTTATTTATTGTTCATGACAAGATCATTATGTTAATTAGAACATGGAGAACCACCCAAGAAAACAGTGCTACTACAAGGGTGGTATGGGACACCCTTGGTGACTAATTAGGAAAGCTAGTGGAGGACTACCTTACCCAAAAGGGGCAAGGGCGGTAGGGGAGTGTCGGTGTAGGGTGGTTCTCAGGTTGATCTTACTGCGATGTCTTTTCAGATAGGGGATTCCTATATTGCTCTCCTCAGAAAATGTAGCGGGTTTTCTAAAGCTAATGGAACTTTATAAAGGCCTCGTAGTGCTACCCTGCCTCGCCTCCTTCGTAGAGGTGTATGGGGTCCGTACAACCCCATGGCAGATGGGTAACATGACTTATGGGTAAAGATGTGCAACCTCTACAGAGTATAAAACTGGTATATCGGTCGTGCTCACGGTCATGAGCGGCTCGGACCCTCACATGAGTAACTTATGGAATTAAACTTAATTGGTCATTTGCATCGCATTGTGGTTTATTTATTAATTTTGATCTCTCATTATTTAGGTTGGTATTTACTTATACTTAGTAACTGCTAATAAAACTTGACCAACTTATTAAAAGCAATGCTTTGCCTTAACCATTATTTATTGATCAGCCTAATACCATACATGAGCCCCCCGCTTTTGGTGAGCTTATACACATTATTCCCCACACTTGCTGAGCGATGAACTTTTGTGAGCTCACTCCTGCGATAAAACTCTCCCCCCCACAGGTGAAGAGCAGGTAGCCCAGGAGGACGACTGCTACGAGGAGTTTGACGAGGTCTAGGAGTCGTCTCCCAGTTGACTTAATGGCGCCAAGGAAATAATATTAGTTCGGTTTATTGTTATGATTTATCTTTATAAGACACTTCCACTTTGTAAAAATGTTTGCGATATTTATCTCTATACACTTGGTCATTATATGGGTTGTTCTTCTTTAGCGCACATATAAGATGTACCCGCGTTTACCCCTTAAATTCGGGTGTGACAAGTTTCCTTCCTTTTCATCCTTCGTACAGTTATCTCACTATTTTTAATGGGAACACTATTCAGAACATGACATGTTGTCAAAACATCCTCCCCCACATGCCTTTGCCATATTATATGTTTCTATCATGGTATTCACCTAGTCGATTAACGTCGGATTCTTTCTTTCGACAACCCTATTAGATTGAGGCGAGTATGGAGGTGTTCGTTCATGAATTATTCCATTCTCTGAATAGAAAAGATCAAACTCATTGGAAAAATACTCCCCACCACGATGAAACCTAACATGTTTTATTTTCTTTTTCCAATTGATTGTCCACCTTAGTTTTATAAGTCTTAAAACATCCTAGCGTTCCATATTTAGTTTTTAGTAGAAACACATAACAATACCTTAGTTGTAGCATTAATTAAAGTCATAAAGTATATTTTACCTCCTTTTGTCAACACACCATTCATGTCACAAATATTAGAGTGTATGAGCTCTAATAATGTCATGTGCCTCTCGTCTACAGCCTTGTGTGGCTTATGCAGTTGCTTTGCTTGCACACACGCTTGGCATTTATAACCTTTGACAATATTGAAATTCGAAATGAAGCGCATGTTGTGCATGTCGTGCGCCCATGTCCCCGTCTCGTCCCAACAAGGAGAGCGAGCGTGCGAGTTTTCCCATTTTCTTTTCTTAATAGCTTTAATCAGGTAGAGACAACTCGACTATTTAAGTTAACCTTACTCCTCCTAAAGTAACAAGATGGTTCCGAAGTTACCACCATATTATACATGTGTGAGTGAGTCTTTGGAATTTATAGAAATTATTATTTGTGCCAAGCCCAAATTATTTGTGTTATGGAAATTCCCAAGTTATTTAATTGTGCTCTGCAGTAGACCCAAATTAAATAGCTTCTAATATGTAAATTAATATTAATGGAAATGAACTGAACTTATATCCCGGTATCATAATCATTTTGATGGTAGCATATAGAACAAAATATATTTACTCATTCTCAAGTGTAACTGCTATTTGCAACTACTAGAGCATGCAATATTTCTTTCGAAGAGATTAACGTGAGAGGAAACATGCGTGTTTTGCCAATACAATAAAATATTTCTCAGTAGCAACTTCTAAGTAACAATATTTATCCATCTATTTTTATTCTTTTCCGATTGATTTTTTTGTCAGAAAAATCAAAGAACGGGAATTGAATTTGTCTCAGCCACAAATGACATAGAAAATATTAATCCAACTCCAACACTTGCAAAAAAAAAATTGCAAACCAACCAGCTAACCCAACCCTATTTCGGTCACTCACGCACGGCCAGCCCGCCAATTGAATGAGCCGCCGCCCTTGCTTCGCTCGCGACCGCTCGCGCTGCCGCACCAGAGCCCCTATAAAACGGCGCCCCGTCCAGAGGCAGGAGAAGCAATTGAGAGATCACCGGCCGTCGAGCGAGCAGTCTCCCAATTCCACCCAATAACTAATAACATCTCCTCGAACGCCAGGTTCCTTGGACCACTATATCCAGGAGCGACGAAGTGATCCACCCGCCAGCCATGGAGATGAAGAAGGTCCTCTGCGCCGCCCTCGTCGCCGCCGCCTCGGCCACCGCCGTGCTGGCCTCGGTCGCCTCCGAGGCGCCCTCCGAGGCGCCCGCCGGCGCGGCCGGTGGTGCGGCTGGCCCTAGCGCAAGCGGCGCCGCCGCCGCCGCCGTGCCCGCCGCCGGGGCGCTCGTCGCCTCCTTCCTCGCCTACTACCTCCACTGAGCGACGACGCGCGGGGCGGCAACGTTGGGATGCATCGTGTTTGGTTCATCCGATTAATTAATTGTTTTTTTTATTTACGTGGTTTGCGATTGGTTAATTGTTTGTTTGTTCGTTCGTTTCGTGGTCGTGTGAATTGTCGAAGGGTTTGTTCTGTAATCGTGACTCGATGCTAATATTATTATGATCCCAATTTTATTTTATTTTTGTGATTCTACTGTTGTTTATTTATCGATGGGCGAGTGCTGACGTGGTTTGGTTAATCTGTTAAACTCCTCCCATCATTGCATTGTTCGAATCAGATACATTTCGCTTTCATCAAGGAAAAGAAAAACGAAATTGATGCATTTTTATTCCACACATCGAATACTGCTGCAAATAGTCGTGGTCAACAAGTACGGATCCCACATTTTCGAAACCAAATTCGATGTTCACGAATTTGACACCTTTTTAGACGAAATTTCCAAATACATGCCTCGCACTAGAGGCTCACGCGAATCTCATCGCCAGGTCCACCTATTAAGTTAGATACACCATCAAAAATATAACATTTTCTCTCATATGGAGCATTTGAGTCCCTGAAATAAGAGTGAGCAATAATTATTTTATTGTAATTACACTTATAAAAATTTGAACTCGTAATCTCTAACTCTAATATATTATTAAATTCTATGCACCACTCAGCTCAATCCAAAAGATTAATCTGGTAGAAAGATGTGTGTAATTCTCTTATATTATATTTCAACACCACTCACTCTTTGTATGGGGAGCTGTGTCGTGTTATCGATGGTCTCAGCACCGCCAGTGTATCACCGCACAACCCCATCCCTCACTTATTGGCTTTGTTGTTGCTGAATTTTTGCTTGCTTGTCACCATGGTGTGGTTCGCTACGGTTCCCAGGGCTTAACCTATTGGCTGCCAGAAACGAATCCTCTACAGTTACTTCCGGCCGACGTATGGGGTCAGATTTACACCAAGTTCATACGTTAGTGACCTATCTGTAGTTACTTCTTGAGTGTAAATGATGAGATTAAACTAATATTGCATAATTTTGTTCATGTCCATGTATAGTATAGGTTTGGATATTTATTAGGGTCCCTACCTTCGTAATTTATAGAAGAAGACTTTTCTACCTTTAACCAAATATATTACAATAGTTTGTTCATTGAAGAGGGTAGTTGATCATTTTTCTGTTCATTCATCCTTCCCTATTTATCAGTTCTTGTGAATGTTAATCTTGACATGCTTGCTCTTGCGCCAGGATGTAGTCTTTGTAGGTGAAGCTTTGTGTGTCTTTCCTTCATTGTAGGGATTCACGGATGAAGATTTATGCATCTAGCCTTCGTGGCTTCATCTGATATATTGGGTAATTGTGATTTGATTGAGGTAAATCTCCTAAAGTATTGTGTTAATGGTTCTTCAGGTTGTTGCTTGCAATTGAAGAGATCTACAATTGTGAGTCTAGTTGGTTGGAATCCTTAAAAGTCTATGAGAAGGTTAGATTTTAATTGATCCTAAGATCGAATTGATTTTGGATGTAATGAAGAGTACCATTGTTAAGATGGCTTCTTGACATGATGATAAATGATTTGCTAAAGTAGTTTATGACCTCTTGAACTTTGAAGCTCATTATAAAATATTTTGGATTATATTGGGAGCATATAAAATTTGTACGTGAAAGGCCACTATGCTATTTACAAATATTTTGATAGTGGGAAAGTTAGATCAATGGATATGAATGGTCTTTATGAGATCTTTTTCTTAGGAAGCTTTAGGTGTGGAGCTTGGGTTATCATCAATGATGTCATCTTGGCTCATGTTGTGAACTTCGTCGTTCAATCGCCAAAGAGTTGCTTCGTCTTCTTGGATTCTTTGCGTTACTGATTTTTTTCCTCGCTCTTCTCTAGTAGTCTCTGAGTTCTGCCTATTTAGACTATAATTAGTTTTGCAATTCTCTAAGTCTTTATTCTTCTATATTGTATTGATTTTGGTTTATTTGAGTGGAGTCTTGATTTTTTGTTCTCAACATTTGTCGTTTTCATTGGTACTAGGTGTTTTTTCGTGGTTCTAACCATTTTGTTTATACTACTGAATGACGAGATCACACGAATGATGGATGCTAGATGTTGAGAAAGTGATAAAACTCGAACACAATAAATGGTGAGGTTAACTCGTATTGCCTAAAATTTTTCATGTCCATTTGTAGTACATGTTAAAAGGGTATTTGTAGGTTCCCATCTTCATAATTTACATAGGACTTTTCTACCACTAAACTATTATATTACTATAATTTGTTCACTTGAAGGTAGCATGGTCATTTTTCTAATTCTGCATCCTTCTGTACTGATCAATCTTGGTGAATGGTTAATCTTCACATGCTTGCTCTTGCGTCTACAAAGGTTCTTGGACTTCATCACTTGAGGTCTTGAAGTAATCCTTTTCATTGAGACTTTTTATGATATTTATCTTCGTACACAAATTTCATGGATAAAGCTTCGTATGTGTAGTCTTCGTAGGTAAGACTTCGTGCATCTTTCCTTCGCTGCATGGATTCGTGGATGAAGCTTTGCGTAGTTTAGTCTTGGTAGGCAAGGCTTTAGGGTGAAATCTTCTGAAATCTTCATCCAGCACGAAATCAATTCTACAAGGCTATATTGATACCAAATACTTGTTAGTTGACTTTGAATTATGGAGAGACGTGTTTACCTGCAGTGAAATCTCCAATAGTTACCGTCCAAAACTTTAGATTTCTCGATTTCAGGGCTACGCGACCTAGAGCAGTGTACTCAACACGAATTTGAGTGTTCTGTAGTCCTATGTGTTTCTAGTACTAATCTATTCTAGCCTCTAGGTGTGTGGGCGAGCAACTAGCAGTGTAGCATATCCATAATTGTCGTCTATATCAAGTAAAACATTGTTGCCTCCGTTGCCAGCAATAAAATTGTGGAACGCTTTACCATATGGTTTTAACAACTCACTATCAAGTGACAAAAATCGTTTCTCCACATGTAAAATTAATTGGCTACCTTTTCAAGTATCAAAGGGGAACCAAAGTAGCAGTTGCTTTAGTTTATGATTACTCTTTCTTGGTTAAATCTTTACATAGAGCCACAACATGATCCACATTGTACTTACTTTTGATATATGTGTTGCCATGATGATTTGGTTAATTACTTTTTGTTGATCAAATTATAATGGTGACTCATTGTGTGCATTTGAGTTTTTTAGCAACTTCACCCACTTTAGCTCTATTTGAATTCTTTGTTTTAGGTGCACTGTTGGTGGTTTGAATCATGCCCCTAATCTTATAGTGCTTGGGCTTCTATAAGTGGAAAATTATCAAGCAACTTCAAATATCCTCTTCGACTAAGTTGTTTAGTTGTTAATGCTCTATATACTATTTAAACTAACTATATGGTTTGTTGCTTGACTTATGCTCAGCATCTCCTTTCTAGACTTGGCACACAATGCTCTAAATTTCATTGGATTCTTCAGGGGGAACCTCTAGGCGAGTTATAACCTACTTATGGTTCTTGAATCCATGCTCATCTAGCTCTCATCTGTCCACATAACAAGGAGCAACTACATTTTTTGCAGGAGTTCTTTTCTTCAGTTTCATTGTTAAGATTATTCCAAAGCTAGACTTTTCGACACCAGCTGATCCAAGCAAGAAAAATGTTACAATGAACAAACCTTAATGATTTTTTATTCCTCTGAAATAGGAAAGCTAAACAAAATTTATTTCTCTTTGTTTAGCTTCAGAAAAGCTAGATGATGGTGGTGGAACAAGTAAAGATATGAGGAGAAAACATCGTTGACAAGTGTTATTCAGTGGTATTATCACTGTTGTTGGTAAGACATATTGAGTCCTTTTGAAATAATTCAGTGCCCTTATTTAAGCAAATGCGCACCCTTGATATTATTTTCGAAATCTAGATAACATAATTATTTGGACTGTTTCATTTCTTGTTGTATCTTGTGGCAATATTTTGTGCAGCTTTGCTTCGTTGAAGCTACAATCATTTTAATTGGAAAATACTCTCTTATTGCAGGAGTTAGCTTGCATAATCTTCTAAAAGGGATGGTTATATTTCTTGGATCTCTCAAGGTAATGCCTTAGTATAGTTATGCCACCATTATAGCTCAAAACACTATCTAACCACCCTTTGAACTATTGAAATAACATTATTTTCTCTAGTCACTTATTTATTTAATTAGTTCTTAAATGGTTGAACTAGTGATACTCTCCCTATTATTCATCAATGTGCAGATTGAAATATAGGGTGTGTTTGGTGGGGATCTATATTCTTGTAGAAACGTTTTTTATCTAGATTCTATCGAGAAACATTTCAGACAATGAATTAGAATCATTTTGTCAAACCTTTTAGCTACTAGACTGGATATTAGATAACAAGAATATAATATGTGTGTGTGTGCATGTGCATGTATGTCTAGAATGCCTAAGTAGGCCTCACACAAATGCACAAAGATAGCTATGTGGAGGATTGAATTAGGGCTTAAGTGTATTAGTTCAATATAATATAAATGCAAAAGATCATTGGAGATGGTGGAGGTTGGAATCCCTAACCTTTGCAGAACAAATTGATAGAATACAACCACTTGGTCCACATCAGATGCCTGGAAAGAATCTTTCTCGCGTAGTAACTTGTATTGGATGATATATTTAGGTAGAAGCTTCATCATCGTTAGGATCCACAAATCTTTGGCCTCGATCAAAGATTTCTCAAACTCGTGGGGATGAGAAGCAGTCATAGTTGCAGGCTTGCTGCTAATGGCGAAGGCTCGAGCTATGTTTTTTGCGGAAGCATTCACGAAAAATTACGGCGGTGAAAGTGAGGGCACTAGAGATTAAGGTTTGTGTAACCTAAATGTTGCAGATGGAGTGTTTTACAACATAACAAAGGAATTTGAAGCGCTGCATGAAGCTGGAGCCGAAAGTCAAGGTTGTAAGCGCTACACTGAATCTACAGCACTAATTCAGTGGATTTTTTCCGAGTTGTGAACAGTAAAATACCAAGTACACGGAATCAGGGGTTGCATCCTGATATAGATAACTCGGTTGTCGAAGAGGACTGCTCAAAATTTGCACTGAGTGTTCATGAGCAAGATTCGATGATGAGAGTCCAACATACCTAAGTTGATAACTCTACCAAGTTAGACTTGGGAGGCAACTGTTAAGGATATATACCGAGGGTACTCAAAACTTTCCAATAAAGAAAATGTTGATCAGTGGGACCAACGGACTCGGACTCGTCCTGGGGAACTTGGACTCGGTGAGGGACTCGAACTCAGACGCTAGGGGACTCAGCCCACATGTCTATATGAAACAAATAAGGGAAGATGATGATTCATGATAAGGGTGGTATCTTTATAAATGTAGCACAAGGGAGCTCGCGTGTAAAGATAGAGATAAATCTCATTGTTTTTTGGAGGGGTCGGTTAGGGTGATCTCTATCCTTATATAGCTAGCGGCTAGATAGTCTTTCTGTAACAAAAAGGGGAGTGGCAACACCCATCTAGGGTAGATCATCTGATCATATTGCATAGGCAATAGACACTGTCACACTGCAACGCACAGGACATAGAGTATTATCGTACATTGAGAGCTTAAATCTGTCTAAATCCTCGTGTCCTTGTGCATTCATTTCAGTTCTTCGTTTCATGACCCACCCTATAAATTCACCACCGAAATTTCCTCGACAATATGTTTTACAATTATCTTCCCTCTAACAATATATAGTAGACAAGATTCATGTTCACTAAGTTCACTAAGACATAGATAAGTAACATTTGCTAATCGTATTCTATACAACTCTTATTTGTTGGGTTGCATCAAATGCCCTGGCTTCCAACATTATGTCCAACATCTAAATCCAATTTGATATTCTCATTAAGCAAATCAATATTATACATAGAGATGTCTGGCATCCATCCCATTAGATTAAAATAATTTATGATACTCTATTTTGGCAAACCTACCAAATGTTGATTAGAATATTTATAAGCACAACAATTGGAAGGATGTTAAATAAATTCTTAATTTTTCTTATAGAAGCTATTCTATCATATATAATGTATAATAAATGGACAAATAGTATGATAGGAAAATGAAACATCACATATAATCACAGATAAATATATTAGATAGTATAGCCTGTTGTCATGTTGATCTCCATCACCAAGTCTCATTTGTGCCTATTACATTTGGAGCATTACCATTCACAATATTCCTAGCAAAATCAAGTTAGACGAAGAACCAGATATACCATGTGGTATGAAAAGGGATTGTCCAAATAATCTATGTTGAACGCAAACAACCCCGAGACATCAACGAAATTCATCGATCACATCAATGAAATTGCTATAAAATGTTATGATAAAATCAAACCGATTTCTAGACATTCCAAATGTCTTTATTTTCATCATCAATCATATTGACTATCATGTGAGGTGCAACAATCATATAGAATATTGTCAGTTAGAACAGCAACAATACACACAACTCGGATATATTTTATTTCTTAACCTGAAAGATACACACATTGTTAGCTCAGATGGTGATTAGTGGTGACAATATTCTATATGATTGTTGCACCTCGGATATATTTTGTCGTTCTAAACATCACAAAGTGAACTAATCTTATGCCCCAATTGTTATTCACTATACCAACAAATATCTGATTCATCCTAATTTGTGCTACAACCAAAGCAAAAGCAAATATACTAGACATGTCACATATATGCAAATAATCCAGATAATTCTCACAGATTGTCTCTTGATCATATACTAAACATCACAAAGTGAACTAATCTTATGCCCCAATTGTTATTCACTATACCAACAAATATCTGATTCATCCTAATTTGTGCTACAACCAAAGCAAAAGCAAATATACTAGACATGTCACATATATGCAAATAATCCAGATAATTCTCACAGATTGTCTCTTGATCATATATTAAATCATATATTCAACATATTCAAACTTCACTTTACAAACAATTTAGACTACAGTGCAAAACAATGTTTTGGTTGACCATATGGGTGAACTGCTAGACACAGTCTTACTTTGGTTTTATAAAAACACATAAGCACATGCATAAAGACGCTAGGAATGTGCAATGCTATTACAACAACATTCATCCTTTTTTTCTTCGTATCTTTTGTTCCACTCCAGGGCGCCTTCAGATCACTGTTTTTAAGTCGTCCGACTAATCGTGGTTAGTTGCGATTAGTCGGGCAGGTCGCCCGGTAGTGGCCGATCAGCCGGACGACTCGACTAGAGTATCAAGTCGTCCAGGTCGTCCGACTAGTCGTCAACTAAGCGCGATTAGTCGTCCGACTAGATGGTAAATCGACTAGGATTTGTCCAGGCAGCTAAGGTTTTCTAGTGGGCTACTGGGCTTCTATTTTTTCAGCCCATCTACAGTAAAATAAAGGCAACGCACCGCCAGCCCTTGAAACTTTTCCTCTGCTCTGCCGAGTCTAGAACACACGCTGCGGCTCTAGAACACCACCAGCAGCTCCAGAACACCGGCGGTGGCTCCAAAACACTAGCGACGAGATGAACTCCTCATCTCAAGGTCCCCCCCCATCTCCCCCTTCCTATCTTTCCTATTGTCTGAATTCTGATGAATCTATTGGAGAAGCTGCTGCTGCTTTTTGCTTGGATGATGATATGCTGTTACCGACTTCCCTTTGGTAAGTCTGTAACTTGTGTTTCCTGGTGTCTCTCAAAGGTGAGTGGAGGGGGATATTGGAATGACACAGTGCGTAGGGGAGAGGACGCTAACCACCCAGGTTCCCTGTGTCGGCGCTGTGCCCAGCCAGGATGACCCAAGATGATCCCGCCCTAAGGAGGATCTTTATTTCTTCGATGTCTAATACAAACTACAGCCTGCACCTTTATAGAGGCAGACGACTTACAGCTCAAGAAAACAAGCAAAAATCTTAAGGAACTAATCTGCTATTATTTGGCAACCAACTAGCTAAGGAAACTAAGTATCCCTGATTTGTAGCCACAGTTGTTACCTGCCCCTTTTCTCCTTATTTGCTTATTGTCTTTCCTTAACTGTCCCTGCTGGGATTCGGTCCCTTAGCCGCCCTTCTCCTTGATTATTGGCGCCCCACAAAAGTATCTATAACATATGCTCTAGGTAGTAGGTACTGCATTCAATATGCTCTTGGTAGTAGGTACTGCTTGTAGCCTTGTATTCAATATTTCAGTTTCAGTTCTGCTATAGTGCTATATGACTATATTGCCTTTCAGTCTGTTACTCAGTTTCAATTTCAAACTTATATAATGCCTATTGCAGTATTGCTTATATATACATATATCATATTATATACATATGTCCAGAAATATATAGGACGATTAGGGGACGATCAGAGGTCGACCAGGAGCGATTAGGTGTCTTAATCGTCGCCCTAATCGTGATTAGGCGCCTGGTCGGTCCTCTGGAACGACCAGTTGGTCGCCCGACCTGAAAACATTGCTTCAGATAGGTAAAACCTACCAGTAAGGGTCCATTTAATTTCTCTAGATGAAGAACACTCAACAGAAGTAAAGGAACTATATGTTACAAAAAAAATGAAATCTGATCTGGACAAAACTTGCTTTGATATCGCCAAAAAATGGAAGGCATGGCACTAGTTTCTACCAGCCCAAAATGCTCAGAAGAACAAGATTGAATCAGAATGTGACCAATATACATGTTAATTTCTGTAGCCAACACCAAAGTGAAATCTGCTTGCTTGCCTATCATTAAAGGCGTACTCAAGCCGTAGAGGTCCCAGAGGGGAGTCCACGCGGACGCCAACACCATAGCCAAAGCCACTCCCTGGCTTTCCACGAGCTCCGGCTGGGTCACCTGAAGGGCCAATCACCACAGATGGTCCATGTAAAAGAGTTGTTGTATACTGTCTAACAGAAAAACAGCTAGTATGTATAGATGGTTAAATGATTTCAAGTAAATTCCCCATTTGTACTAGACGCCCATTCTGTCAAATGTTTCCTAGAAAAATAAATAACTCACTAGAGTACAATATATGAATTACCAGGAACTTTAGGACCAGAACCAAGATCACTACCATAGTCTCCAAAGACCACGCCTTCCAGTGGCCCAAACTGCATTCAGAGCAAGAATATAAAGTAATCAAATGATGACTTAAAACATTGATTTCTTCATTCGCGAGATCAGACTAGGTAAAATGTGCATTAAAGTAGAAGTGTAAGACCACCATGAACATCATGCATTTCTTCAAACGCATGATGGCATTTGTAGACGACTATGTATACAGGTTCTCAGGAAAAAGATTTCAGACATGAAGAACAGGGCAGATTATCTATGGAAAAGGGGCTCAGTACAATTGTTGTAGTTGTACTAAGCTATTACAACGATAGCATACTGTACTGTTCAACAAATATTCTAATAAGAACAGAACCAGCATCCATCTATAACATTATTGCTACTTGGGCCCAATATGAAAGTAGGGCAATGAAAGCAGCAGCTCAAGTTAAGCTACCGCAGGCGACCATTGGGTGATGGCCCAGGCATACAAGATCCTCTCATTTGAGTGGCCTGATCGGAAGAGCTTACCGCTGCAGCGAGCACACCTGCAATCACTGTTCTTCTATAGAGGAAATAAACAGCAGCAGCTGCAGCCCATTGTGCTACTAGCACAGGCGAAGGAGCCCAATAATGTGACTGGGTAAGAGATGGTTAACTGAGCTGGTCACTTTATTTTCATGTTGGGCCCTAGTAGCAACAATAAACAATGTGACAGAAGAATGTTGATCCTGTTTTTTGCTCAAATATTCGTTGCTAGATATTCATATTCCAGGACTATTGTGATTTGCAGAGAATTTTGGGCCCTGCTTCTGGGCCTGGCACCTATGAGTAGAAGGTTCCATACAGCAATACAGATAAAAACTGTGTGCGCGCAAAACGTTCCATATCTAATCTGTATTAGTCTTGAACTTTGGCAGCATGCCCACCTGTTTGTTTCCTTTCTGATTTTCTTGAACTAAATCTGAGAAAGAAATTTTACCTAAATTACAAATCGTACTAGGATAATACCATTTTTAATCAATTATGTAGATATGTATACCCTTGTTGCGGTGTTGCCAGTACGGCATTCTGTGGTAAATTACCATTCAGTTGTGCCTGTCATACTTCCATGTGGAGTCCATTTGACAACAACAAAAAGCCAGTAAGGTCGAGAGGAGAAAGAAGTTTACCATGCGGCATGACACTTCACCACTACCTACAGCATAAGAACGCCCAGAGCCAACAGCACCTTCTTCATATCCTCTTACACTATTTGTCCCACCAATTGCAAATGCTTCATGAGGTGGAAAATTTCCCTCCATGTGACCTCCAGAGGCACTACATCAACAAAAAGATTATAAAGTAACAGAGCTGGAAAAAATGTCAGTGCAAGTACATATACAGGGCATTCAGTTCATGATATTTTTTGCTATAGGCCCAGTTCAAGAATGTGATTAAAACAAACCTTAGAAGAAGCCTAGCAGGACCAATTTCATAGCCCTGCCTCAAGCGTGCTGTCAGTCGGTTGAAGCTTAGCCACTCCGGGAGAACAGGGAGACCTTGCTCAATGTTGAAAACAAACTACAAGTAACAATGATAGCAGGAGATAAGCAATGGTGGCTACAAAAAATGCGATAGCAGGAGATAAGCAATGGTGGCTACAAAAAATGCCAAGTCGAGGAAGGAATAAGCATTGATGCCAACCATTGTAGAGCTATGGTCTCCAGAATCTGTGTAGATACTTTCAAACTTAGCTAACAGTGTATCATCATAATCATGTCCACTGCAATGTAACAAGACAGATCAGGTGGAAATCTTAACAATTATACTGATTGTTAGAATCTTTCGTGTGAAACTAAAGAAATAAGACAATGAGAATGGACACCTGGCAGTCAATTGGCTGTTATAGAAATCCCTGATGACCGGATTCCCTTTATCATCACGAGCACCAGCATGCTGTGCAGACACAAAAGGTCAACACCCTACCGCATGGCTAGTCCCAAAAGCGTAAGCAGCAGAATATTTACCTGAAAAATTAAGCCAAGTGTCCCACTCCACTTGGGTCTGAATGGTCGACTATATTCTAAGCCAGCAATAACACGTCCAATTGTTATAGGCGCATGGTCAGGATGATCACCACCATGAACAAGTGTTCCAGGAGTCCTAGAGTTCTGGTACAAGAAATAGCTATAGACATATGCATGGTGCTGAATAGCGGAACTGGAAAGTGATGCCATAGTAAAGGTAAATACCTGAACCATAACAGTTCTAGAGGTTCTCTTGTTGTCTCCATCAATCCAAGGGTCAGTAAAGTTCAATCTAAATATTGAATCGATTTGCCCCCTTTCCAAAGAGAGATTTAATTTCTTGTTCCTCCCAAAAACATTCCGATGTGAATATGCAAAGCTGCACTCCATTGAGTAAAGTTTAGACTATGTGCATATACAAGAGGTAGGAGGCTAGGAGCTAATAAGTTGCAACATAATGATTTTGTTGTAGATATACTACAAATATAGAAATCAGAATATATGTTTAGTAAATTGGTTTGTGTTCGCAAAAACTTGTCACTTTGGTTATGAGGCGGCATTTTCCCACAAATGCCACTATATTTTGTTAATTGGCAATGGTGTTAGAGAAAGGCTACTCAACCCTAGAAAGGACAATGTAAAATTTAAATTAAGAACACTTCCATGATCCATGTTCCATATACATGGGAGCTAAAATCACAATTAATTTGGATGGGTATAATGTGTTGTGTACAAATACACTGAATTACATATTATTATAGTCATAAGAATGTCAGTTCAAGATCAGATTTCCAATAAAAAGTTTCAAGACAACTAACAAACAGATTCCAATGCTTGCAAGTTTGGTAAACTTCTAAGAAAAGAATTTGTTAAGCGGGCACATGCGGCTAGCCGATTAGTAAACAGCTCACATGTGATTCTTAAAGTTAACACATCTGATGTCAAACAAGATCAATTACATATTCAAATTTAAAAACATCAGCTACCTATTCAATTACACATCATGAGTCCATAACCAATAATTGATAGATTCTAAAATAAATGATAATTTTTCTTGATCCTGAATGACTTGGGCTTAAGCTGCTCCGAATGTGGTAGCTACAGGACAATTACGATGATAATCATAGCCCATGAAGCCATCAAGCCCTCCAAACATTTATAAGAACCTTAGATAATGAGGATTCAGGATTCATTATAATGTTAAGCCGAACGAAATAAGGGCCAAAACCCATTGGTGCCTGTTTGGAAGAGGGGAATAACTTCAGGAATATTAAGGACTATCCAACTTTGTTCAAATTTGAATTTAGTCCCATTAATTTGGAGCACAATATGCTAGGGATGAAAACGGGTATCCGGATAGTTAGGACAAATTTAATGTTTTAAAATAGATAATGTATGAAATCTGATGCTAATCTTTTCCTATGTTATCAAGCATATTATTATAAATAATAATAAAATTTTGCATAATTTTTTTTATATATTGTTTTCTCCCTACAACAAAAAAAAGGTGAAAATACATGTATCCATATTATCTATCATTTGAGAAGATATATCATATATCATAAATTTTAGGTTTACCTTTTATAAAACTTTACAAGTTCAATGCTAAAAACAAGAATATGAATTTCCATAACCAATTCTACATCCTATTTATTCACAATCAAAGGAAAAAAAACTCCTACGCTTTCGGAAAAAAGGAAAAAAAACTGGTATCCAAATAAGTATCAGTTTTCATCCCTACAATGTGCCCTTTCGAACATAGGACCTAGTTTGAGCACAGGACCATTTTTTAAAACCAACACAAACAATAGTCAGCAAGGAAAGCTTGCATCCCTGGGAACCTTTGAATAATCATGATGACATCTGGACTATGCAGAGAGTAGAAAATCACTAGCGGAAATAGCACAAGAGAAGAGTAGATGTATATACATATACTGACCTGCCAATAAGTCCAGAAAGGGGTCCATTTGTTATCCTGCAGGAAAACAGAATGACATAATTAGCATTGAAGAATGACAGTTTGACTGTACTTTGTGCATGTGCTACAACTTTGGAGATTAAAAGAGAAAAAAGACAGCACATCCAAGGCTTCAGCACTAGTTGCTCAGAACAGAATTTCTTAAAGCAGAAAGTCACTGGCTACACCCATTTATGCAATCTCTAAACTGAGCTCAATTAACAAAGCATTGTCCGTACTTACCCACTTGAAATTCCACCACCAGCAGAGAAACCACCCGAAGGGCGTTCAACAAGATTCATGACAAGGTCTACTTTATTAGAATCTGCAGATGATTACAAAGCACATGAACATTAGCACATATAAGAGATCAGATCTACTTCAAAAACAATGACAGAACTTAAAAATAGCTTCACCTCCAACTGGCTGTGGGATTATCGTAACATCTTCCATGATTCCCATAGTAAGTATTGTTTCTACATCCCTTTTCACTTGTGCTCTATTGTAAGCCTGTTCAATTTTAAATAGACAAGATTACTTTGAAGTTTTAACAGGCAACATTAATGGTAGAGCATAAGACAACAGGACATGAATAAAAAGGTACAATCTATATACAGTTGCGACATGATAATTTTTAAATGGTTGTTAATATTATTTTGGTTCAGAATGCTGCAGTGCTCCTTTCATAATGTTTTAAGTCCAAGGCACCCAGTCTGAGTCCAAATATCACTGTGAAAATAACAGAATACACATCACAATGAAAGAAAAAAGGAACTTGGTTATACGGCCTCCAAGTCTCCAACCAAATGCCTACATTGTAATCAACACTGGTGACTCTGGTATTAGCCTTTTCCGTAGAAATTTCAGTGCATGAATGATGCAACATAGAACATGAATTCCAAAAAAAAAGTGAAGCTGGAAGGGTTAGCATTTCATGCAACATCTACAAGAACATGACTGAAAGACAATATTTGCATTTCAGCATATCATCAATAGTCCTCCTGAGGTATATAAAACATAGACATATTGAGAAAGGTACTTCTGAAAATGCACTCTGACGGTCTGACCTGCCCTTTCTTGGTGGTAAGCTGCCGAAGGATGGTTTCCGTCTGTGTTTTTCCAACAGTTGGTTCACCGCTGCAACAAGGAAAGGAAAATTAAGGATGGAAAACAGAGGGAAGAAAGATAAGCAGTTTAAAACAGTGGTTGGTCAAGAAATCTCAGAGAGATGATAAGTCCTCACGTCTTCCTGTCTAGAAAGCGAATGCTAATGTTATTAACCTCAGCTTCTGAAACCTGCAGCCTCAGAATCCCTCCAGAAAGTATCTCAGCATATGAAACCTGTATTAAAAGCAAGGAATCTTTGTGATTTGTCATTCATCAATGTAGATAGAATATATTTATCTCTATACACAATGAATAACTCACAAATCCTATGCTGCATGCTCAGTAGACCATATATTTGAAAATTTGGTAAGAAATATACAATTCGATCATGAGGTTGCAATCACATATACCCGTACATGTATCATCTCCCACACCTCAGGGAAACCAATGCCACCTCCCTTCGCCTCTTCCTATGAAAAACTCCTATTTCTCTCACCTCTCAACCGCGTTGTTCCATGATCCACGCCATCTCTATCGTTTTTCAGTCCACTAATCCACAAGCTCAACACAAACAAAAGGAGCAGTCGGGTAGCCTTGCACCGAACCAACCGCATAGCTTCCCACTACTGCCACTCCGGCCACTCAACTCCCCTTAAAAGGCTCCTCCAGTATGAAGCAGGAGGCAGTGCTCCCATTGCATCCATCTTCCCCTAATGCCTGTGATCTTCACCAGAGTACTCCAATTTGTTTGCGGAATTTGACCATACTGAATTCAGGAAATCCCAAAACCAGATTAATCCTCAATCTTCTCCACCTCTCTCGACTGGAGTATTCTGATTTGTTTGCAGGGTTTCATCTATAACGGAATCAGGAAATCCCTAATCAGCTTCGTCCACAATCTTCTCCTTCACCTAAGTTTTTTTGTTTACGTCAAATTTCATTCAACTTTTCAATCAATTTACCTATGTTCCTATTTTGTATGTCAATATCCGCGCGCACTAGGCATGTCTGTATTCTCATTGTTCCCTTCTTTCTGTCTTTATCACCTTAGTTTTCTGGTTCAGAGTACCAATTGTTTCAGTTTCATCTTGGTTTCTGTGTGGTGCACATATGAGGTATCCTAGGAGCTAGCACAAGCAACTATGTGACAGGGAAACACAAATTCAGATTACCTACCAACCCAGTTAGGCCACGCTCCTGATACCATCTGTTAACAGACTTGATCACTTGATCCAGATGCCTAATGTTAATAATTTTTCCTGCGCATTGTAACTCCAAAGATTCAATGGGTCGTGCCGACAACAGTGCACATAATCCGTTGACAAATAAAACATTATTTGTGAACGAGGGAGTACATGTTTACCATGGCGATCGCGAAATGCATCTTCCATGAACTTGGACGGTAGCATGTTGGCGCCCTCGCATACCAGCCCATGGAAGTCTTGGTTCGGCTCCACCTGAAACCAAAAGAAGAAACGAAATTGTGCATTCATTAGCTCCGGAAATAAAGAAAGGAAGAGGGGACAACAAGAGGATAGAAGGACCTCAAAGACGAGGCGAATGCCATCGCGGGTGTCGACAGCGACGGGCATACACGATCGGAAGAGTCCGCTCTCGACGATGCGGTGCACGTCCTCCTGCACCTCCCGCACGGTGAGCGCGGCGTTGGGGCGGCACGCGCGCAGCGCCGCGGCGGCCGCGGCCTCCAGCTCGGGCAGCTCCAGGGGCTCCCCGTCCTTTCCCCGCACCGCGACCTCGCTGATCAGCACCCGCTCCTCGGGCCCTCCGCCGTCCTTGCCGTGCCGCCGTGGCGGGGACGGAGCCGGGTCGGCCCGCGCAACAGGGACGCGTGGGAGGCAGGAGCCCAGGCGGCGGGCGGCGGCATCGATGGCGCGGCCGATGTGCGCGAACGGGAGCGCTGCGGAGAGGAGCGCGGGTGCCGGAGACGGGGACGGGGACGGGGCCAGCGCGGAGGTGGACTCGCACGGGAGCTTGACACCGGAGGAGACAAAACGGACATCGCAACTGCGGACCATGGCGGCGGCGCGGGAAGGCTAGGGTTCCGAAATGGAGGTCGACTAGGGTTTAGGGCTTTGCCGACGAGACCGAGTACGAGGACGAGGGCGCGAGGGTTTCCTCCGCCATGGGCGCCGGAGGAGGATGCGGAGCAGATGGTGGCTGACTGGTTGTGGGAGCGTATCGAGAGTGTAGGTGTACATTCCGATCCGAGGCAGAAAAAAAAAACACGGCCCGGTACAAAAATATGTAATATCGGACTAGATTTGGGCTAAAATCGTAGGCCATGGATACGTACGAACACGTACTGTTTAAGGCAGACACGAAATAGTCCATATAGAGTCACGAAAATATCCATATATTTATTAAAATCATACTTCATTCTAATTTTCATGTACTTGATAAAAAAACGAAGCTATAGATGATGTTATTTACATGTTTTTAGCTTTGCATTATAGTATGTGATATAATTTTACTTTTGTTATGAACATTAGATAACGAATAAACTTACGAACTTTGTATAGAGCTGATTATACTCTTTTTTTCTTCTAACAAAATATTTTTAAACGAGGTTGTCATTGCATAGCTCTAGTAATTTAATACAAATATTAAGTTTGCTTTTGGTCAAATTTATTTGTCTTAACTTTTTTTTTATTAAATTTGTTTTGAATTTTGGGCTCAGGTGTAAATTTCGGGCTCTCATGTAAATTTGGGCCAAAATTTGAATTTCGGGCTTTTTATAATTTCGAGCCGCTCAAAATGAGTCCGGCACGTTTAAACAATTACGTGTCCGTCCGTGAGCCGACCCGACACGGCCCAAAATTCAAACGAGCTAGACCAACCCGAAATTTAAATGGACCGCGCCATTTCGGGCTTGGGTCGGGCCAGCCGAATATACACCTATAGTGGGAGGCCAAAATGAGTCGTTCGATCTTCCTATGCGGTTACCGAGAAATTCGCCATTATAATATTCCGAAGCTGATTCTTCGCTAGATTGGTATCCAGGTCAGCACGCTCGTCAGATTGGTAGTATGAACACCACTTTCTCTTCCTTTCTCTAGATTCCCATTTTACCCCTTCGCTAGGGTTCTGAAATGAATGTTCTATTTTCATTTTGCTCTTCTCATCCTTGTTCATCCGCTCGCATCCAAGTTCTAACTTTTCGTTCTCAGCCCATAGTTCTTAGGCTATCGCGAGCAACTTACATATACCCATACCTATATTCAAACTTCACTCTGCGAATAGTACAATCTTGTCGGGGACCATAATTAGGGGTATCATCAAGGCCAGTGGCGGACCCAGAAATTGGCTAAGACCCGGGCCGACCGAAACGATCATAAACTTTAATAATAACATATAAAGAAAAATTGTACGTCGAAACAATGTTGTCATAGATGTTAAAGATGACATACAAGTTATGATGTAGCTCTTTCCAAATGTATCATGTCAACATCAACATCAGTGCTTCTTACTCCAGAACCTTAAAGGAAATCATATTAAGAACGCGACTTGAAGGAAATCATACGATGGTTAAGCCATTCATCTCCTGTCTTATTACGCAACCCAATTTTAATGATATTCATAGATGAGAAAGCTCTCTCCACAGAGTCTCAATCTCAAACTTAATTTCTAGCCATGTGATCTTGTTTATTTGGTCGCAACTTTTTGATCTTTTATTTGGTGATTATGGTATTAGATGGTTGTATGGAATATCTTGTTTCGTACTCTCTTTGGTCTTTTTTATTTGACGTTTGCCGGGTCAAATAAAAGAAAATGGAGGTAGTAGTTTCTAAGCCCTGTGGCTTGTAATTTTTTTGCCTCTTCGGTTTAGAACTATTTGCTAGTTTGAGAATTTTTTGCTTATCCTAACTCGATGATTTGGTCTCTAGTCTCTCTCTCTATCCATCTCTCTAGACTAGTAGGAGCCTAGCATGTGCTGTCCGAGGCCTTGCTACTAGCCTAGTTTGTGAATCTACAGGACACATATAGGTGGTCGTAGCATGCTCTTGCTTGCATGTGTGTTATCTTGTGCTTGCGAAACTTACACTGTGCCGAATGGATATACATATATATAACTATGACTCAGCGAGGCCAAAGACCAGACCAGCAGAGATCAGAGCTCTTCTAAAAAAATTTTGGGCCTGCACCCCGGGCCGTGGCCCAGGCGGCCATGGGCCTGGGTCCGCCCCTGCTCAAGGCTCCTAATTCTCAGCTGGTAACCCCCATCAGCATAAAGCTGCAAAGGCCTGATGGGTGCGATTAAGTCAGGAATCAGTCCATACGAGGGACTCGATCACGCCTCGCCCGAGCCTAGCCTCGGACAAGGGCAGCAGACCCCGGAGGATCTCCGTCTCGCCCGAGGCCCCCCTCCAGCGGCGAACATGTTCCCGACTCGCCCAAGGCCCTGTCTTCGCCAAGAAGCAACCCTGACCAAATCGCCGCACCGACCGACCGAATCGCAGGAGCATTTAATGCAAAGGTGGCCTGACACCTTTATCCTGACGCGCGCCCCCCAGCCGGTAGAGCCGAAGTGACCGCCGTCACTTCGCCGCTCCACTGACCGGCCTGACAGAAGGACAGTGCCGCCTGCGCCGCTCCGACTGCGGTGCCACTTGACAGAGTGAGGCTGACAGGCAGTCAGGCCCGGCCGAAGGCACCATGGGAAACTCCGCTCCGCCCGACCCAGGGCTCGGACTCGGGCTAAGTCCCGAAAGACGGCGAACTCCGCTCCGCCCGACCCAGGGCTCGGGCTAAGTCCCGGAAGACGGCGAACTCCGCTCCGCCCGACCCAGGGCTCGGACTCGGGCTAAGTCCCGGAAGACGACGAACTCCACTCCGCCCGACCCAGGGCTCGGACTCGGGCTAAGTCCCGGAAGACGACGAACTCCGCTCCGCCCGACCCAGGGCTCGGACTCGGGCTCAGCCCCAGAAGACGACGAACTCCGCTTCGCCCGACCCCAGGGCTCGGACTACGCCCTGGCCTCAGTCGACGGTCTCCGCCTCGCCCGAACCAGGGCTCGGACTCGACCTCGACCACGGAAGACAGACTCGACCTCGGCCTCGGAGGAGCTTCCACATCACCCAACCTAGGGCGCAGACCGGCCACGTCAACAGGAGGCGCCATCATCACCCTACCCCGAGCTGACTCGGGCCACGGGGAACAAGACCGGCGTCCCATCTGGCTCGCTCCACCAGATGGGCAATGATGGCGCCCCGCATATCCTGTGACGACGGCGGCTCTCAGCCCCCTTACGGAAGCAAGAGGACGTCAGCAAGGACTCGACAGCCCCAACAGCTGTCCCTCCGCCAGGCTCCAGCACTCCTCCGACGGTCACGACATCACACCAGATGGGTGCCAAAATCTCTCCGGCTGCCACGACGACATGTACTTAGGGCGCTAGCTCTCCTCCGCTAGACACGTAGCACTCTGCTATACCCCCATTGTACACCTGGATCCTCTCCTTACGCCTATAAAAGGAAGGACCAGGGCCCTCTTAGAGAGGGTTGGCCGCGCGGGGACGAGGACGAGACAGGCGCTCGCTTGAAGCCGCTCGCTCCCTCTCCCGCGTGGACGCTTGTAACCCCCTACTGCAAGCGCACCCGACCAGGGCGCAGGACGAACACGAAGGCCGCGGGATTTCCACCTCTCTCACGCCCATCTTCGGCCACCTCGCTTTCCCCCCTTCGCGCTCGGCATCGCGCTCGACCCATCTGGGCTGGGGCACGCGGCGACATTCACTCGTCAGCTTAGGGACCCCCCCGTCTCGAAACGCCGACAGTTGGCGCGCCAGGTAGGGGCCTGCTGCGTGTTGACGAATAGCTTCCCGTCAAGCTCCAGATGGGCAGTCTCCGGCAACCTCTCCAACCTGGGACGGTGCTCCGTTTTGGGAGTCTTGAGTTCATGTCCCTCAACGGCAGCTACGACATGATACTCATTCCACCGCCGGGCGACAGCGGCAATGGCGGCCGACAGTCCGCCCGCCGGCAGCGGAATCGACGACGTCTTCCCCGCGTGGTGGAAGAACAACCTTCGAGCTCATCCCGCCCTCTTCCCCGCCGACGGAGGGGAAGGCGGGGCAACCAAGGCCAAGCAGGAGGCAGCGCTTCATCGGTTGTCGAGCGAGTCGACAGCGCCGGCACCCCAACGGGGGGCGCACCGGGTATCGACTTCGCGCTTGAGACGAAGACGAGCGTCGTCTCCCCGCGACACGCCAATCTCGAGCAAGCGGACGACGCCAGCACGCTCGCGAAAAGCTTGCTGGACGTCACCCTCGTACCTGAGACGACGGTGCAGTCAGTCCCCGACGTGACTTTATCGCCGCTCGTCGACCAAGAGGTACCGACCGATTCCCATCCCACGTCATTTGGATTCAGCCTCAACCCGCCTAGCGACTTCGCTTTGGCGGGCGCTCTCGTAGAGGCGAGTCCAAACCCTCTGGGGTTTCGTATGCGGTCACCTTGGGATTGGCTGACGGACGTCTCGACCTACGGGCCCTCCGGGTCCGAGGAAGACGACGAGCCAGCTTCTGTTGGGATTTCTCTGGACTTGGCAACCCCAGTGCCATGCGGGACTTCATGACCGCATGCGACTACTGCCTCTCCGACTGTTCCGACGGTAGCCGTAGCCTCGGCGACGAGGACTGCGGCCCAAGTTGCGAATGCTTCCACGTCGATCTAGGGGGTCCCTCCGAAGGCAACCATCTCGGCATGCCGGAGGACGGTAATCTCCCTAGGCCGGTGCCTCGCGTTGACATCCCACGGGAGCTAGCTGTGGTCCCCGTTCAGGCGGGGGGCCATGACCCACAGCTCGAGCAAATCCGCGGGGTGCAGGCCAGGCTCGACGAGGGAGCAGGAGCGCTTGAGCCGATCCGCCGGGACGTCGGGCAGGCATGGGCGGGCCAACCCCCGGCCGGAGAAATACGTCATCTACCCCAGGGCTTCCAGCACCGCATCGCCGACGACGTCAGGGTCAGGACACCACCCGCATCTAGTGGGGTTGGCCAGAACCTAGCAGCAGCAGCGATGCTTCTCCGCGCGATGGAGCCATCAACCACCGAGGGGCGGTGAATCCAGGGACAGCTCAAGAATCTCCTGGAAGGCGCCGCGGTCCGACGGGCCGAGAGCTCTGCCTCCCAAAGGCAGGGGTACCCCTCGGAACCTCATGCCACGACTTCCCCGTTCATGCGGGAAGCCTCGGTCTGCACCGGGCGCACGCGCAACGCAGCTCCTGCGGCCCCGGGTCGCCTCGGCAACGAGCACCATCACCGCGACCGTCGGGCCCACCTCGACGAGAGGGTGCGCCGAGGCTACCACCCCAGGCGTGGGGGACGCTACGACAGCGGGGAGGATCGGAGTCCCTCGCCCGAACCACCCGGTCCGCAGGCCTTCAGCCGGGCCATCCCACGGGCGCCGTTCCCGACCCGGTTCCGACCCCCGACTACTATCACAAAGTACTCGGGGGAGACGAGACCGGAACTGTGGCTCGCGGACTACCGTCTGGCCTGCCAACTGGGTGGAACGGACGATGACAACCTCATCATCCGCAACCTCCCCATGTTCCTCTCCGACACCGCTCGCGCCTGGTTGGAGCACCTGCCTCCGGGGCAGATCTCCAACTGGGACGACCTAGTCCAAGCTTTCGCCGGCAATTTCCAGGGCATGTACGTGCGCCCCGGGAATTCCTGGGACCTCCGAAGCTGCCGACAGCAGCCGGGAGAGTCTCTCCGGGACTACATCCGACGATTCTCGAAGCAGCGCACCGAGCTGCCCAATATCACCGACTCGGATGTCATCGGCGCGTTCCTCGCTGGCACCACCTGCCGCGACCTGGTGAGCAAGCTGGGTCGCAAGACCCCCACCAGGGCGAGCGAGTTGATGGACATCGCCACCAAGTTCGCCTCCGGCCAGGAGGCGGTCGAGGCTATCTTCCGAAAGGACAAGCAGCCCCAGGGCCGCCCATCGGAAGATGCTCCCGAGGCGTCAACTCAGCGCGGCGCCAAGAAGAAGGGCAAGAAGAAGTCGCAAGCAAAACGCGAAGCCGCCGACGCGGACCTTGTCGCCGCCGCCGAGTACAAGAACCCTCGGAAGCCCCCCGGAGGTGCCAACCTCTTCGACAAGATGCTCAAGGAGCCGTGCCCCTATCACCAGGGGCCCGTCAAGCACACCCTTGAGGAGTGCGTCATGCTTCGGCGTCACTTCCACAGGGCCGGGCCACCCGCGGAGGGTGGTAGGGCCCGCGACGACGATAAGAAGGAAGATCACCAAGCAGGAGAGTTCCCCGAGGTCCGCGACTGCTTCATGATCTACGGTGGGCAAGTGGCGAATGCCTCGGCTCGGCACCGCAAGCAAGAGCGCCGGGAGGTCTGCTCGGTGAAGGTGGTGGCGCCAGTCTATCTAGACTGGTCCGACAAGCCCATCACCTTCGACCGAGCCGATCACCCCGACCATGTGCCGAGCCCGGGGAAATACCCGCTCGTCGTCGACCCCGTCATCGGCGACGTCAGGCTCACCAAGGTCCTCATGGACGGAGGCAGCAGCCTCAACATCATCTACACCGAGACCCTCGGGCTCCTGCGTGTCGATCTGTCCTCCATCCGGGCAGGCGCTGCGCCCTTCCATGGGATCATTCCCGGGAAGCGCGTCCAGCCCCTCGGACAACTCGACCTTCCCGTCTGCTTCGGAACACCCTCCAACTTCCGAAGGGAGACCCTGACATTCGAGGTGGTCGGGTTCTGAGGAACCTACCACGCGGTACTGGGAAGACCATGCTACGCGAAGTTCATGGCCGTCCCCAACTACACCTACCTGAAGCTCAAGATGCCGGGCCCCAATGGGGTCATCACCGTCGGCCCCACGTACAAACACGCGTTCGAATGCGACGTGGAGTGCGTGGAGTACGCCGAGGCCCTCGCCGAGTCCGAGGCCCTCATCGCCGACCTGGAGAGCCTCTCGAAGGAGGTGCCAGACGTGAAGCGTCATGCCGGCAACTTTGAGCCAGCGGAGACGGTTAAGTCCGTCCCCCTCGACCCCAGCGACGACGCCTCCAAGCAGATCCGGATCGGCTCCGGGCTCGATCCCAAATAGGAAGCAGTGCTCGTCGACTTTCTCCGCGCGAACGCCGACGTCTTCACGTGGAGTCCCTCGGACATGCCCGGCATACCGAGGGATGTCGCCGAGCACTCGCTGGACATCCGAGCCGGAGCCCGACCCGTCAAGCAGCCTCTGCGCTGATTCGACGAGGAGAAGCGCAGAGCCATAGGCGAGGAGATCCACAAGCTAATGGCGGCAGGGTTCATCAAAGAGGTATTCCATCCCGAATGGCTTGCCAACCCTGTGCTTATGGGAAAGAAAGGGGGGAAATGGCGGATGTGTGTAGACTACACTGGTCTAAACAAAGCATGTCCGAAGGTTCCCTACCCTCTGCCTCGCATCGATCAAATCGTGGATTCCACCGCTGGGTGTGAAACCCTATCTTTCCTCGATGCCTACTCAGGGTATCATCAAATCAGGATGAAAGAGTCCGACCAGCTCGCGACTTCTTTCATCACACCCTTCGGCATGTACTGCTATGTCACCATGCCGTTCGGCTTGAGGAATGCGGGCGCGACGTACCAGCGGTGCATGAACCACGTGTTCGGCGAACACATTGGCCGCACGGTCGAGGCCTACGTCGATGACATCATAGTCAAGACGAGGAAAGCCTCCGACCTCCTTTCCGACCTTGAAGTGACATTCCGATGTCTCAAGGCGAAAGGCGTCAAGCTCAATCCCGAGAAGTGTGTCTTCGGGGTGCCCCGAGGCATGCTCTTGGGGTTCATCGTCTCCGAGCGAGGCATCGAAGCCAACCCGGAGAAGATCGCAGTCATCACCAGCATGGGGCCCATCAAGGACCTGAAAGGCGTGCAGAGGGTCATGGGATGTCTCGCGGCTCTGAGCCGCTTCATCTCACGCCTCGGCGAAAGAGGTCTACCTCTGTACCGCCTCTTAAGGAAGGCTGAGTGCTTCACTTGGACCCCTGAGGCCGAGGAAGCCCTCGGGAACCTGAAGGCGCTCCTCACAAAGGCGCCTATCTTGGTGCCCCCAGCTGCCGGAGAAGCCCTCTTGGTCTACGTCGCCGCGACCACTCAGGTGGTTAGCGCCGCGATTGTGGTCGAGAGGCAAGAAGAGGGGCATGCATTGACCGTTCAGGGGCCAGTTTACTTCGTTAGCGAGGTACTGTCTGAAACCAAGATCCGCTACCCACAAGTTCAGAAGCTGCTGTACGCGGTGATCCTAACGCGGCGGAAGCTGCGACACTACTTCGAGTCTCATCCGGTAACTGTGGTATCATCCTTCCCCTGGGGGAGATCATCCAGTGCCGGGAGGCCTCGGGTAGGATTGCAAAGTGGGCGGTGGAAATCATGGGCGAGACGATCTCGTTCGCTCCTCGGAAGGCCATCAAGTTCCAGGTCTTGGCGGACTTCGTGGCCGAATGGGTCGACACCCAGCTACCGACGTCTCCGATCCAACCGGAGCTCTGGACCATGTTTTTCGACGGGTCGTTGATGAAGACGGGAGCCGGCGCAGGCCTACTCTTCATCTCGCCCCTCGGGAAGCACATACGCTATGTGCTACGCCTCCATTTCCCGGCATCCAACAATGTGGCTGAGTACGAAGCTCTGGTCAACGGATTGCAGATCGCCATCGAGCTAGGGGTTCGACGCCTCGACGCTCGTGGTGACTCGCAGCTCGTCATCGACCAAGTCATGAAGAACTCCCACTGTCGCGACCCGAAGATGGAGGCCTACTGCGATGAGGTTCGGCGCCTGGAAGACAAGTTCTACGGGCTCGAGCTCAACCACATCGCTCGGCGCTACAACGAGACTGCGGACGAGCTGGCTAAAATAGCCTCGGGGCGAACAACGGTTCCCCCAAACGTCTTCTCCCGGGATCTGCATCAACCCTCCATCAAGATCGACGACACTCCCGAGCCTGAGGCACCCTCGGCCCAGTCCGAGGTACCCTCGGCGCAGCCCGAGGCACCCTTGGTTCAGCCCGAGGTACCCTCGGCCCCCGAGGGCGAGACGCTGCACGTCGAGGGGGAGCAAAGCGGGGTCATGCCTGATCAAAACTGGCAGACCCCGTACCTGCAATATCTCCACCGAGGAGAGCTACCCCTCGACCGAGCCGAGGCTCGGCGGGTGGCGCGGCGCGCCAAGTCGTTCGTCTTGTTGGGTGATGAGAAGGAGCTCTACCACCGCAGCCCCTCAAGCATCCTCCAGCGATGCATCTCCATCGCTGAAGGTCAGGAACTCCTGCGAGAGATACACTCGGGGGCTTGCGGCCATCACGCAGCGCCTCGAGCCCTTGTCGGGAATGCTTTCCGACAAGGCTTCTACTGGCCCACGACGGTGGCCGACGCTACCAGAATTGTCCGCACCTGCGAAGGGTGTCAATTCTACGCAAGGCAGACCCACCTGCCCGCTCAGGCTCTGCAGACGATACCCATCACCTGGCCTTTTGCTGTGTGGGGTCTGGATCTCGTTGGCCCCTTGCAGAAGGCACCCGGGGGCTACACGCACCTGCTGGTCGCCATCGACAAATTCTCCAAGTGGATCGAGGTCCGACCCCTGAACAACATCAGGTCCGAGCAGGCGGTGGCATTCTTCACCAACATCATCCATCGTTTCGGGGTCCCGAACTCCATCATCACCGACAACGCCACCCAATTCACCGGCAGAAAGTTCCTGGACTTCTGCGAGGATCACCACATCCGGGTGGACTGGGCCGCCGTAGCTCACCTCATGTCAAATGGGCAAGTAGAGCGTGCCAACGGCATGATTCTACAAGGGCTCAAGCCTCGGATCTACAACGACCTCAACAAGTTCGGCAAGCGATGGATGAAGGAACTCCCCTCGGTGGTCTGGAGTCTGAGGACAACGCCGAGCCGAGCCACGGGCTTCACGCCGTTCTTCCTAGTCTACGGGGCCGAGGCCGTCTTGCCCACAGACCTGGAATACGGTTCCCCGAGGACGAGGGCCTACACCGACCAAAGCAACCAAGCTAGCCGAGAAGACTTGCCGGACCAGCTGGAGGAGGCTCGAGACAAGGCCTTACTACACTCGGCGCGGTACCAGCAGTCCCTGCGACGCTACCACGCCCGAGGGGTCCGGTCCCGAGACCTCCAGGTGGGCGACCTGGTGCTTCGGCTGCGACAAGACGCCCGAGGGCGGCACAAGCTCACGCCCCCTTGGGAGGGGTCGTTCGTCATCGCCAAAGTTCTAAAGCCCGGAATGTACAAGCTGGCCAACAGTCAAGGCGAGGTCTACGGCAACGCTTGGAACATCCAACAGCTACGTCGCTTCTACCCTTAAGATGTTTTCAAGTTGATCATATACCTCGCACCCACACAAAGTTTAGTCATCAAGGAAGGGTCAGCCTCGCCTCGGCAAAGCCCGACCCTCCCTCGGGGGCTAAAAGGGGGGAACCCCCTATGCGTCGAAATTTTCCTCGAAAAAAGATCTTTTCTGCCAGAATGTCTTTCGTGCTTTTTGACTACTTCGAAAGTGGATCCTGAAAACGATGGAGTACACGTAAGCAGCCAAGGCTGACCGAGCCGAGGGACTCCTACGCCTCCGGGATACGGATACCTCACTCATCACCTTCTGCGATAAGTAACTCACGTTCGGATAAGTGATTCCGCGGACCGAACAAGTCTTCACGTTCGGAAGCTCTTCTGCTGAAGCGATCCTTCGAGCCTTCTCGACTGCGTCGGTGACAGAGCCCCATGGACGGGTAAGAGTGCGCGTAAGCGGCAAGGCCGACCGAGCCGAGGGACTCCTACGCCTCCGGGATACGGATACCTCACTCATCACCTTCCGCGAGAAGCAACTCTCGCTCGCACAAACATTTCTGTTACCAACAAAAAAGTCCAGATACTCAAAACAAGAGGAAAAGAGACGCAGCTTTACAACACGGCGAGGGTGTGTTTTGGCCTCGGCGGCCGCAGGAAACACACGCTACAAGACAATCCGATCCTGCAGGCTTGGGTCTTGACGCTGGAAGGGAGCAGCAGCACCCTCGGCATCGACAACACTTTCGGCGAGGTCCGACCTAGCCTCGGACGGTGACGCGGTCCGAAGATCTCCACTCCGAAGGACGACATCATCGCCACGCCCGGGCCATCGCTGCCAGGGTCTTCTCCGGGAATCCGGCCCGAGCAGGCGGCTCGGCCGGTCACCCCGGGGCCTCGGCCAACTGTCCTCCAAGGACGTCAGCCCGACCCGAGGCCTCGGCTGGTCAATTCCGGCGTCGGTCCCGCTAACGGGCAACCCGGCCAGGCTCCAGCCGACCAGGTCTCCTTTTCGGGCCAACTCTGCCTCTGTTCGCGCTGACACCGCTACCCCTGGCCTCGGCTCATCGGAGAGCGGCCGAGGGGTTCCTTTAACTAAGCTAGAGAAGCCTCGGACAACAAGGCCGACCGAGCCGAGGGACTCCTACGCCTCCGGGATACGGATACCTCACTCATCACCTTTACACGGGGCGACTCACGCTTGGTGAAGCGGTTCAGACAACCAACAGGCGAGTCTTAGTGCTCGAAAATGAGGAAAAAACACGACTCCGTGCCAAAATTACATACATGTTCAGGCCTCAACAGCCACAATGAACAAAAACACTGGCATTCAAAGTGCCATTACGAACGGAACTCCGGTTCCACCTCCGCGGGTACGAACAACCCCACTCGATGGGGGAGGCCTGCGGAGCAACAGAAGACCGACGAACGGCGCGCCATCGCCCGCTCCAGCAGCGGCGACGACGACGACTTCTGCTCCGGGGGGCCGAACAGCGGCAGCGATGACCTCAGGGCGGACGCTGCTGCCAGGAGGCCCCCGCCCATGCCCAAACTCGTGAGGCAAGGACGAGCAGAAGGCCGTAGAGTTGGAGGTCGGCCCGTGGGCGGCCCTGGCTATCTCATCGGCGGAAGAACCTCTTCCAGCTGCCGTGGCGGAAGCCGGCGCCGAGAGCGGCTCCGAAGCCACTCGGGTCCGAGAGCCAGGCACGCTGCAGCTGCCGGCGCCACGGACGACAACCGCCCTTCCCCCCGATCACTGAGGGAAGGAGCGGGCCACCACCCACGCAGGGACCGATCCCAACTCGGCACACTCCTCTCCCCAGCCCTGGTGATGAAAATCCTTGAGGCTGAGGGAGGGGCAGAGGCTGCAGCCCGGTTCGCTTTCCCCCGCCATCGAACTGGAGGTCACCATCTTGGGTGACCGCCGGCGGAGGGGTGCAACCGGACTGCATGATGAAAATCCTTGAAGCCGAACGATGGCTGAAAGGTGCCAACTCCCACGGAGTCGAATTCTTCCAACAACGAGGCGGAAAGACGGCGGATATCCCCCATCCGGGGGCTTGGAAGGTGGAAAGACACGATGCATAAGGGAGCGTGAAGACATGGTCGCCTTCCAAGGGGGTCACCCTCCTTTTAAAGGCGACTCTCCCTGCTTGCGTCCCCAGCCGTCGCAGGCTGAGTCTTCTCCAACACGCTCCAAGGTCCTCCCCCGCGGCGCGGGGGCTGGGTCCCACACGTCATGCAAGCCGGCTCAGAGCAGAAGAAGCCAAACCGCCGTGCGCGGTGCGTACAACCGCCCAGCGGTTACAAGCGACTCTCCACTTTTGCCCAGACCAACGGGCGAAAGGGGCGGGCAGCCATGCAGGCGGCATGCAACCGCGCCAAGTGAGCGCACTTCTCTGACTCCCAACACGCCCAGCATGGAGGCCCAGGCCCACGCGTCATTCAACCGGCGCACCGAATGCTTCGTGCATGCAACTGCACTGCCACTTGCGCCACCACCGCGCCTCCTCGACTGCGGAACCAATGCCGCGACTCGAGGCGACCCAGCGCACGACCCAGCAGCGCCAGCCTGGCGCGACGGTCAATGCGGCCAAAAATGGGCCGGCAGTAATGACGGTGGCAGGCGGGCAGGAGCAGCGGTCACGTCGTCAGCCAAGCTCACGTCCCATCCGGGGGCAGCGAGAGAACCCTCTCTCACGGCGTGAAGACAACACGCCTGTGTTCCATTCCTCGAACGGCTCGCACACGCGCAACGGCCGCCCCGCCAACCACTCGCCCCGTCGCATTAACTCCGCGGCGGGACAGGCGGCGCCTCTGGCAGGAGAAGCGAGCGACGCTTCGCCTTCGCCATAATGACCGCGTCAAAAAAGGTACGCCGCGTCGTTCGATTTCGTATCCTTTTCCTTTTTTCCTCTTTCTCTCTCTTGCAACAGGGACCGGGAAAGGGGGATACCCCGAAAAGGATCCTTCCCCGTGAAGGAACCAGGCTCCGAGCCTCCCTACTGATCAGAGGTTCGAAGGCTGGCCCCCCGGAAGGGTTCGACAGCCGCCTCAGATCGCGTGGGCTCTACACCCACTACTGGTCAGAGGTTCGAAGGCCGGCCCCTCGGAAGGGTTCCACGGCCGCCTCAGGCTACTCGGGCTCCGCGCCCTATTACTGATCAGGGGTTCGAAGGCTGGCCCCGAAGGGTTCACAGCCGCCTTAGACGCCGAGCGAGGGATGACCATGGGTACGTTCGATACATAACCAAGGCTCGGGCTGCGCTCCCGAGGTACCCTAGGACATTTCCGAGACCAGCGGGAACGATCTTGTAACGGAATCCCATCAGAGGGAGGCATCGAGCCCTCGGACCCCGTCGCCAGGGGACCGGGTCCGACAGATCACCCGCAGGTACTTTTGGGCGTGCCTCTAGGCCCCTAGCCGACCCCCAACGAACGGGGCACGGACGTCCACTCGGATTACCCGCTTGCAGCTCACCGGAGACACCATGTTCGGCGCCCATCGAGGGCAACATGGCGCTTTCCCCCCCTCCTCCTTGCGGAAAGGCGACACAGGGGCGTATGTAAAAAAGCCGAGTCTGTCCCTGATCGCCCTCTCGCCCTGTGCAGAGGCTCGGGGGCTGCTCTCGCAAACCCGGCTCCGGCCGAACCGTTGACAGCGTCAACATACCAGCCCGAGAATTTGGGACCCGACCGTACACCCGGGCTACGACCAGCTTGCATGAGGGAACGACCAGACCAGCCGAAGCATTACGCGAGGCATTAAGACCTCGAAGGAGTGAAACCACTCCTCCGAGGCCTCGGGGGCTACACCCGGCGGGTGCGCTCGCGCGCACCCACCGGAACCAAACGCAACCGAGAAAGGCTGGTCCCCTTGCAAAAAAGTGCGACGGAAGCCTCCAAGCGAGTCCTAACACTCCCTTCGAGGCTCGGGGGCTACTATCGGGGACCATAATTAGGGGTACCCTCAAGGCTCCTAATTCTCAGCTGGTAACCCCCATCAGCATAAAGCTGCAAAGGCCTGATGGGTGCGATTAAGTCAGGAATCAGTCCATACGAGGGACTCGATCACGCCTCGCCCAAGCCTAGCCTCGGACAAGGGCAGCCGACCCCGGAGGATCTCCGTCTCGCCCGAGGCCCCCCTCCAGCGGCGAACATGTTCCCGGCTCGCCCGAGGCCCTGTCTTCGCCAAGAAGCAACCCTGACCAAATCGCCGCACCGACCGACCGAATCGCAGGAGCATTTAATGCAAAGGTGGCCTGACACCTTTATCCTGACGCGCGCCCCCAGCCGGCAGAGCCAAAGTGACCGCCGTCACTTTGCCGCTCCACTGACCGGCCTGACAGAAGGACAGTGCCGCCTGCGCCGCTCCGACTGCGGTGCCACTTGACAGAGTGAGGCTGGCAGACAGCCAGGCCCGACCGAAGGCACCATAGGAAACTCCGCTCCGCCCGACCCAGGGCTCGGACTCGGGCTAAGTCCCGGAAGACGGCGAACTCCGCTCTGCCCGACCCAGGGCTCGGACTCGGGCTAAGTCCCGGAAGACGACGAACTCCGCTCCGCCCGACCCAGGGCTCGGACTCGGGCTAAGTCCCGGAAGACGACGAACTCCGCTCCGCCCGACCCAGGGCTCGGACTCGGGCTCAGCCCCAGAAGACGACGAACTCCGCTTCGCCCGACCCTAGGGCTCGGACTACGCCCTGGCCTCAGCCAACGGTCTCCGCCTCGCCCGAACCAGGGGCTCGGACTCGACCTCGACCACGGAAGACAGACTCGACCTCGGCGTCGGAGGAGCTTCCACATCACCCAACCTAGGGCGCAGACCGGCCACGTCAACAGGAGGCGCCATCATCACCCTACCCCGAGCTGACTCGGGCCACGGGGGACAAGACCGGCGTCCCATTTGGCTCGCTCCACCAGATGGGCAATGATGGCGCCCCGCATATCCTGTGACGACGGCGGCTCTCAGCCCCCTTACGGAAGCAAGAGGACGTCAGCAAGGACTCGACAGCCCCGACAGCTGTCCCTCCGCCAGGCTCCAGCACTCCTCCGACGGCCACGACATCACACCAACTGGGTGCCAAAATCTCTCCGGCTGCCATGACGGCATGTACTTAGGGCGCTAGCTCTCCTCCGCTAGACACGTAGCACTCTGCTATACCCCCATTGTACACCTGGATCCTCTCCTTACGCCTATAAAAGGAAGGACCAGGGCCCTCTTAGAGAGGGTTGGCCGCGCGGGGACGAGGACGAGACAGGCGCTCGCTTGAAGCCGCTCGCTCCCTCTCCCGCGTGGACGCTTGTAACCCCCTACTGCAAGCGCACCCGACCAGGGCGCGGGACGAACACGAAGGTCGCGGGATTTCCACCTCTCTCACGCCCATCTCCGGCCACCTCGCTTTCCCCCCTTCGCGCTCGGCCTCGCGCTCGACCCATCTGGGCTGGGGCACGCGGCGACATTCACTCGTCGGCTTAGGGACCCCCCGTCTCGAAACGCCAACAAATCTACTGTGCAGAACAGTGTTTTTGGGTAACTTTGGGTAGACTGCTGCAAATGGCCTTAGCGCCACCGCCGCTGCCATGACTCCGCCACCGCCACCGCCACCGCCCACTTTGCCCATGACAAGCTCGGTCGACCATCTGGTCCGTGGCGTTGCCTCCTCCAGTTCGTATTCATCTGCATCAGACTTTGTTCCTGTGATGTGGTGCCCAGATTTGTCGTCACAGCATCAGCTTATCATGAGGGGCGCTCCCTGCTTTTAGCCTAAGGTCCAAGTAAGTAGTAGAGTTTGCCGAGTTAGATTGCAGTCGAGTTTGCCTAGTTAGATTGTCTAGTTAGTAGAGTTTTGCTTCACAGTTATTAGGGTTAGGTTGCTCCAATTGTGAAGTAGAGTTTGTCCAATTAGTTTATAGTTTGTAGATTCCGCTGCAAATTTGTTTTGAGTGTGTAGATTCTTGTAGATTTAGTACTTTGCAGTTAGCATTTACTCGGCTGGTTCAAAAGATCACTCTGATGTCTCTCCCAACAACACCATTGAGCCAACTATGGAGATTCTGTCGGCTGAAGATTTGCAGGAATTCGAGCACTATAGGAAAACTGAGAAAATATGTTGATGTCGATGTTCTTAATCTGGTTAAGAACTGAAAGTCGCCTAGAGGGGGGTGAATAGGCAAATCTTAATTTTAAAGAGATTAACACAACTACAAGCCGGGGTTAGCGTTAGAAATATAAACGAGTCCGAAAGAGAGGGTGAAAACAAATCACAAGCAAATAAGGCAGATGACACAGTGATTTGTTTTACCGAGGTTCGGTTCTTGCAAACCTACTCCCTGTTGAGGTGGTCACAAAGACCGGGTCTCTTTCAACCCTTTCCCTCTCTCAAACGGTCACCTAGACCGAGTGAGTCTTTCTCTTCAATCAAATGGGACACTAAGTCCACTACAAGGACCACCACAACTTGGTGTCTCTTGTTTTGATTACAAGTGAGTTGAACACAATAAAGAAGGAAGAAGAAAAGCAATCCAAGCGCAAGAGATCAAATGAACACAAATGTCTCTCTCTCTAGTCACTAATTTCTTTGGAGTGATTCCGGACTTGGGAGAGGATTTGATCTCTTTGGTTGTGTCTTTGAATGATGTCTATAGCTCTTGTATGAGATTTGATGGCTGAAAACTTGGATGCAATGAATGGTGGGTGGTTGGGGGTATTTATAGCCCCAACCACCAAAGTGACCATTGGTGAGGGCTTCTGTCGCATGGCGCACCGGACAGTCCGGTGCGCCACCGAACACTGTCTGGTGCGCCAGCCACGTCACCCGGCCGTTGGGTTCTGACCGTTGGAGCTTCTGACATGTGGGCCACCGGACAGTCCGGTGGTGCATCGTACAGTCACTATTCATTGTCCGGTGCGCCTTCTGGCGCTGCTCTGACTTCTGCGCGCGCAGGCGCGCACTGTAGCGTTGTAGTCGACCGTTGGCGCTGTGTAGTCGTTACTCCGCTGGCACACCGGACAGTCCGGTGCTACACCGAACAGTCCTGTGAATTATAGCGGAGCGGCTCCCAGAATTCCCGAAGGTGGCAAGTTCGGTGTTGGGTTCCCTGGTGCACCGGACAGTCCGGTGCGCCAGACCAGGGCACACTTCGGTAGTCTTTTGCTCTTTTTGTTTGAACCCTTTATTGGTCTTTTTATTGGTTTGTTGTGAACCTTTGGCACCTGTAAAACTTATAATCTAGAGCAAACTAGTTAGTCCAATTATTTGTGTTGGGCAATTCAACCACCAAAATCAATTAGGAAAAGGTGTAAGCCTATTTCCCTTTCAATGTCCCCCTTTTTGGTGATTGATGCCAACACAAACCAAAGCAAATATAAAAGTGCAGAATTGAACTAGTTTGCATAAGGTAAGTGTAAAGGTTGCTTGGAATGAAACCAATAATTATTTCTACTAGATATGCATGGATGGCTTTCTTCTAATTTAAAATGTTGGACCACGCTTGCACCACTTGTTTTGTTTTGCAATGTTTTGGAAATTCTTTTGAAAATAGTCAAAGGTATATGAATAAGATTTTGAGAAACATTTTCAAGATTCGAAATTTTCTTCCCCTGTTTTAAATGCTTTTCTTTTGACTAAACAAAAACTCCCCCTTAACAAAATCCTCCTCTTAGTGTTCAAGAGGGTTTTAGATATTAATTTTGAAGAGGATATACCAATTTGAAATTATATAAAAAATAAGATAGCAATTGAAAAATCTTTTCTTAACCCAAATTTGAAAGACTACATTTTTGAAATTGGTGGTGGTGCGGTCCTTTTGCTTTGGGCTAATACTTTCTCCCCCTTTGGAATGAATCGCCAAAAACGGATACTTGTGAGTAAAATATAAGCCCTTTTATTACTTTCTATCCCCTTTGGCAAATAATATATGAGTGAAGATTATACCAAATTGGAGAGCGATGCAGAGTGTCGGCAAAGAATGAATAATTTGATGGAGTGGAGTGGAAGCCTTGTCTTCGCCGAAGACTCTATTTCCCTTTCAATCTATGACTTATCATGAAATATACTTGAAAATCACATTAGTCATAGCACATGAAAGAGATATGATCAAAGGTATATAAATGAGCTATGTGTGCAAAATATCAATCAAAATTCCTAGAATCAAGAATATTTAGCTCATGCCTAAGTTTGGTAAAAGATTTCTCATCTAATGGCTTGGTAAAGATATCGGCTAATTGATCTTTGGTGTTAATGTAAGCAATCTCGATATCTCCCCTTTGTTGGTGATCCCTCAAAAAGTGATACCAAATGGCTATGTGTTTAGTGCGACTATGCTCAACGGGATTATCCGCCATGCGGATTGCACTCTCATTATCACATAGGAGAGGAACTTTGATTAATTTGTAACCATAGTCCCTAAGGGTTTGCCTCATCCAAAGCAATTGCGCGCAACAATGGCCTGTGTCAATGTACTCGGCTTCGGCGGTAGAAAGAGCTATAGAATTTTGTTTCTTAGAAGCCTAAGACACCATAGATCTTCCCAAGAACTGGCAAGTCCCTGATGTGCTCTTTCTATCAATCTTACACCCTGCCCAATCAGCATCGGAATAACCAATTAAATCAAAAGTGGATCCCTTGGGGTACCAAAGGCCAAACTTAGGAGTGTAAACTAAATATCTCAAGATTCGTTTACGGCCCTAAGGTGAACTTCTTTAGGATCGGCTTGGAATCTTGCACACATGCATACGGAAAGCATAATATCCGATCGTGAAGCACATAAATAGAGTAAAGAACCTATCATCGATCGGTATACCTTTTGATCTACGGATTTACCTCCCGTGTCGAGGTCAAGATGCCCATTGGTTCCCATGGGTGTCTTGATGGGCTTGGCATCCTTCATCCCAAACTTGGTAAGAATATCTTGAATGTACTTCGTTTGGCTAATGAAGGTGCCCTCTTGGAGTTGCTTGACTTGAAATCCTAGAAAATACTTCAACTCCCCCATCATAGACATCTCGAATTTTTGAATCATGATCCTACTAAATTCTTCACAAGTAGATTTGTTAGTAGATCCAAATATGATATCATCAACATAAATTTGGCATACAAACAAATCTTTTGCTATAGTTTTAGTGAATAGAGTAGGATCGGCTTTTCCGACTTTGAATTCATTAGAAATAAGAAAATTTCTTAGGCATTCATACCATGATCTTGGGGCTTGCTTGAGCCGCCTCAGAGAGTTTATATACGTGGTTAGGGTACTCACTATCTTCAAAGTCGGGAGGTTGCTCAACATAGACCTCCTCCTTGATTGGTCCATTGAGGAAGGCACTCTTCACGTCCATTTGATAAAGCTTGAAGCCATGGTAAGTAGCATAGGCAAGTAAAATGTGAATTGACTCAAGCCTAGCTACGGGTGCATAGGTTTCACCGAAATCCAAACCTTCGACTTGTGAATAACCCTTGGCCACAAGTCGGGCTTTGTTCCTTGTCACCACACCATGCTCATCTTGTTTGTTGCGGAAGACCCACTTGGTTCCTACAACATTTTGGTTAGGACGTGGAACTAAATGCCATACCTCATTCCTTGTGAAGTTGTTGAGCTCTTCTTGCATTGCCAACACCCAATCCGAATCCCTTAATGCATCTTCTACCCTGTATGGCTCAATAGAAGACACAAAGGAGTAATGTTCACAAAAATGAGCAACACGAGATTGAGTAGTTACCCCCTTATGAATATCGCCGATGATGGAGTTCACGGGGTGATCTCGTTGGATTGCTTGGTGGACTCTTGGGTGTGGCGGTCTTGGACCGTCATCATCTTCCTTGTCTTGATCATGGGCATCTCCCCCTTGATCATTGTCCTCCTCTTGAGGTGGCTCATCTTCTTGATCTTCATTTTCATCCTCTTGAGCTTGGTCCTCATCTTGAGTTGGTGGAGATGCTTGCATGGAGGAAGATGGTTGATCTTGTGCTTGTGGAGGCTCTTCGGATTCCTTAGGACACACATCCCCAATGGACATGTTCCTTAGCGCGACGCACGGAGCCTCTTCATCATCTAGCTCATCAAGATCAACTTGCTCTACTTGAGAGCCGTTAGTCTCATCAAACACAATGTCACAAGAAACTTCAACTAGTCCAATGGACTTGTTAAAGACTCTATATGCCCTTGTGTTTGAATCATATCCTAGTAAAAAAGCCTTCTACAGCCTTAGGAGCAAATTTAGATTTTCTACCTCTTTTAATAAGAATAAAGTATTTGCTACCAAAGACTCTAAAATATGAAACATTTGGCTTTTTACTGGTTAGGAGTTCATACGATGTTTTCTTGAGGATTCGGTGAAGGTAGAGACGGTTGATGGCGTAGCAAGCGGTGTTGACCGCCTCGGCCCAAAACCGATCCGAAGTCTTGTACTCATCAAGCATGGTTCTTGCAATGTCCAATAGAGTTCTATTCTTCCTCTCCACTACACCATTTTGTTGTGGCGTGTAGGGAGAAGAGAACTCATGCTTGATGCCCTCCTCCTCAAGAAAGCCTTCGATTTGTGAGTTCTTGAACTCCATTCCGTTGTCGCTTCTAATCTTTTTTATCCTTAAGCCGAACTCATTTTGAGCCCGTCTCAAGAATCCCTTTAAGGTTTCTTGGGTTTGAGATTTTTCCTGCAAAAAGAATACCCAAGTGAAGCGAGAATAATCATGTACAAAAACTAGACAGTACTTACTCCCGCCGATGCTTATGTAAGCTATCAGGTCAAATAAATCCATGTGGAGTAGCTCCAGTGGCCTGTCAGTCGTCATGATATTCTTGTGTGGATGATGTACGCCAACTTGCTTTCCTGCTTGACATGCGCTACAAACCCTGTCTTTCTCAAAATGAATATTTGTTAGTCCCAAAATGTGTTCTCCCTTTAGAAGCTTATGAAGATTCTTCATCCCAACGTGGGCTAGTCGGCGATGCCAGAGCCAACCCATGTTAGTCTTAGCAATTAAGCAAGTGTCGAGTTCAGCTCTATTAAAATCAACTAAGTATAGCTGACCCTCTAACACTCCCTTAAATGCTACTGAATCATCACTTCTAAAGACATTAACACCTAAATCTGTAAAAAGACAGTTGTAGCCTATTTTACACAATTGAGAAACGGAAAGCAAATTGTAATCTAAAGAATCTACAAAAAAACATTGGAAATAGAATGGTCAGGTGATATAGCAATTTTACCAAGTCCTTTGACCAAACCTTGATTTCCATCCCCGAATGTGATAGCTCCTTGGGGATCTTGGTTTTTCTTGTAGGAGGAGAACATCCTTTTCTCCCCTGTCATGTGGTTTGTGCACCCGCTATCAATGATCCAACTTGAGCCCCCGGATGCATAAACATACAAAACAATTTTAGGCCTTGTTCTTAGGTACCCAAACGGTCTTGGGTCCTTTGACATTAGAAACAAGCACCTTGGGTACCCAAACACAAGTCTTTGACCCCTTGTGTTTGCCCCCAACATATTTGGCAACTACTTTGCCTGATTTGTTAGTGAGCACATAAGAAGCATCAAAAGTTTTAAATGAAACATTAGGTTCATTTGATGCATTAGGAGTTTTCTTCTTAGGCAATTTAGCATGAGTGGATTGCCTAGAACTAGATGCCTCACTCTTATACATAAAAGCATGATGAGAGCCAGAGTGAGACTTCCTAGAGTGAATTCTCCTAATTTTGCGCTCGGGATAACCGGCAGGGTATAAAATGTAACTCTCGTTATCCTAAGGCATGGGAGCTTTGCCCTTAACAAAGTTAGACAATCTTTTAGGAGGGGCATTAAGCTTGACATTGTCTCCTTGTTGGAAGCCAATGCCATCCTTAATGCCATGGCGTCTCCCATTATAGAGCATGCTTCTAACAAATTTAAATTTTTCATTTTCTAAGTCATGCTCATTAATTTTGGCACTAAGTTGAGCTATGTGATCATTTTGTTTCTTAATTAAAGCTAGGTGATTGTTGGGGCGAAGGCGAAGACGCCACCCTTCGCTCGATGCCTTCGTCGTCCTCGCTGCACCAGTGGAGACAAGACAATGGGCAGACTCACCCTTTGTCCCACACGTCACCGGACGAAGACCTGTGACGAGGTCGTCTCATCTTGCGACCTCGTCCAACATGGAGGCCCACGTGTGATCCGGCCCATTGCAACAGGCCCTGCGTGGCCGCTGCGCATTACGAGCCTAATTTGTAAAGGTCTCCCTATAATTACGGTCTGTAACCCCACTTTATGGGAATATTCCGGGGATAACCTAGGTGTATGAGGGCACATGCGTCCTTAACACTGGACGCTGGGCACTCAGATACCTATAAATACCCCCGCATAGTGCCCTTGAGAGGCTAGATTAATAGAGTTATTGCCATCTCGAGCAAAAAAACCCTGTTTACGTTGCTACACTCCCCCGTTGGATCAACTTGTACCGGAGAGCAAGTTCCAACATTTGGCGCCCACTGTTCGTGCTACGAAAAAACCACCCGCGATGGCACCCAAGAAAGCTAGCTCGAAGGCTGACGAGGCTGTGAAGGCAGCACTGCTGGCCGCAAAAAAGGGCAAGGCCCTCGCCCTCACCCACACCACCCACCAAGAGGCCACTGAAGACGACGCTCTCCGCACCTGCGGCTCTGAAGGACAGCCGCAACCTCCCCCAGACTTCGCTCCACCGGAGGGCGCGGATGTCACCGAGGACGGCGAAGTCATCGGTGTCTCAGCGGAAGAACAACTACAGCTGCGCGCCTTGCGCATCAAGAACCACAATCTCCAGAAGCAAAAAGAGATACTTGAGGCCAAGCGCCAACGTGTGTCTGCACAAGCCAAGGTGCAGCAAATGATACGAGACGAAGAGCAGAAGGCCCAGGAGCTCGAGCAAGAGATCGCGCTAATGCAGCGCGAAGGCCACTTCGGCCTGCAACACGGGCCACCCCTGCAACAGCGCGCACAAGTCGAAGACCTACACTTCCCCCAGCGCGACCACGCCATTTCACACGCTGCGGCATTCCAAGGTGTCAACTACCTCGACGAGCGAAGTCCCCTGGCGCCACACCTGCAAGTGACACCTTGGCCTGCCAACTTCCGGGCAGGGACCTATCCCAAGTACAACGGCAGCACTGACCCAGCACAGTACATCATGAGTTATCAGGTCGCCGTTGCATCTTCCGGAGGGGACGACGCCACGATGGCCAAGTCCTTCATCATCGCCCTCGAAGGCCCAGCTCTCACCTGGTACACCAGATTGCCCCCGTTGTCAGAAGCCTCCGGGACAAATTCCTGCTCAACTTCCAAGGGTACCACCCAGACACCGACGCCTTGGCTGAACTTTCACTCTGCAAGCAGCTGGAAAAAGAGACGCTGCGGGAGTACTACCGCAAGTTTCTGACCCTCAAGTCACAGTTGCCTTCGGTAGATGACCAAATCGCCATCCACTACGCCATCAGTGGCCTTCGGGCCGACGTCCTTTACAGCCACTGCATCAGGGACCCGCCCAAGAACCTCCAGGAGTTGTATCAGCTATTTGAAAAATATGCCAGATCCGAAGAGCTCCACCAGCACAAAGTCGAGTCTCAGAGGAAACCCAAAGACGCTCCACAGTCTAGCCGCACGTGGACGAGGACTTCGCAGCCAGACTCCGGTCGGGACGGCCGCAATCAGCAGCAGGTGCACAACATCGCCAACCAGCACCCCGCTGGTGAGGCCCCTCGCCGCCAGAAATATCCCCCCCAGGGCCGCGGAAACGGAACTCGCGGTCGGGGCCGAGGACGTGCGCAGCCGCCGCGCCGATTTTACTGCCTGTTCCACGGCGAAGACTGCGCCCACCAAACCAGAGACTGCCCAGAGAAGAAGGCCACCAGAGACAGGATGGCACGGGCGCAACCAGCCGACAACCCTAGAGTTGTCGCGCACACATACCAGCAACCCCCCGCCATACATCCATGCCCCCGCTCCGCATCCACCGCACCACGCATACCAACACCACCAGGAAGTACAAATCGTACCTCCCCCACCCCCACCTCCACACCAGCAACAACAAAACATCCACCACCCCCATGCTCCAAAGCAAGAGGACTTCGTCGATTAGCCGTATCGCGGAGTCATTCATATGATCACTGGGGGGTCCAGCGCCGACTTCGACACGAAGCGGGAGAAGCGGGACCACTACCGCAGCATCAACCACGTCGCCATCACCGGTCCGGTCGTGCAGACGAAGTGGTCCCATGTGCCGCTAACCTTCGACGCCCGAGACGTCGATCTGCGCAGCGCCCCCCACATCGACGCCATGGTTATCAACTGCAGCGTGGCAGGCTGGGACCTGCACAAAGTCCTAGTTGACAATGGCAGTCAAGCAGACATCATTTTCCTCCATGCCTTCGACCGCATGGGCATAAGCCACAGCCTGCTCAAGCCTTCGGACAACCCACTGTATGGCTTCGGCGGCAAGGGCACATTTCCCGTCGGCAAAATAGAGTTGCCTCTCTCCTTCGGTGTAGCACCCAATGCCCGAAGTGAGCAAGTGACCTTCGATATCATCGATATGGTGTATCCGTACAACGCCATTATGGGCCGGGGCTCCATCAACAAGTTTGAGGCAGCCATTCACGGACTTTACCTGTGCATGAAGATACCAGGTCCGCTAGGCGCCATCACGGTCTACGGCAACCAGCAGACTGCGCGAAACATAGAACGAGACTTCGTCCCCGGGCAAAGAAACGTGCACTGCCTCACGGCCCAGCGCGAGGTCCCCGCGTCCGACAGCCCAACTGACAAAGAACACGACAAAGCACATCTACAGAGCAACGACGGGACCAAGACTGTTCCCCTCGACCAGGCCACGCCCAAACAGACGGTCACCATCAGCGAAGACCTCACTTCGCATGACGAGGAGAAACTCCTCTGCTGTTTGTCCAAGAACAAAGACGTCTTCGCCTGGTCTACCCTCGACCTGGTCGGGGTCAGTCGCTCCATCATCGAGCACAACTTTGGAATCGACCCTTCGGTGAGACCGAAAAAACAGCGGCTCCGCAAAATGTCTGATGAGAAGACAGAAGCCGCCAAGGCCGAGGTACATCGCCTCCTGGAGGCCAAATTTATCGAGCCAGTGGCCTACCCCACATGGCTCGCCAACGTTGTGATGGTGCAGAAAAAGAGCGGCAAATGGCGGATGTGCATCGATTTCACCAGCCTCAACAAGGCCTGCCCAAAGGACAACTTCCCGTTGCCTCGGATCGACAAAATAGTCGATAGTGCGGCCGGGTGCGAAGTCATGTCACTCCTCGACTGCTTCTCCGGTTACCATCAAATATACATGAAGGAGGAGGACAAGGCCAGCACCAGCTTCATAACACCCTTCGGCACGTATTGCTTCATCAGAATGCCGGAGGGACTCAAGAACGCCGGGTCCACTTTCTCCCGGCTTACCAAAACGGTGCTCGAGGGGCAAGTCGGCAGAAATATATTCACGTATGTGGACGACATCGTCGTCGCCAGCAGAAGCAAGGAGGATCATCTCGCCGACCTCGCCGAAACGTTTGCGAACATGCGGGACGCATGACTTCGCCTAAACCCCGAAAAGTGCGTCTTCGGCGTTCGCCAGGGGAAAATATTGGGCTACCTGGTGTCACACCGCGGAATCGAGGCCAACCCAACCAAAATTCAGGCCATCATCAACATGACGCCCCCGCAGTCAGCCAGAGACGTCCAGCGTCTGACAGGCAGATTGGCCGCCCTCAACAGATTCATCTCCAAATCCGCAGAGCGAAGTCTCCCCTTCTTCAAAACTCTCCGCGGCGCAAAAGACTTCGCTTGGGGACCAGAGCAGGCGGCGGCCTTCGCCTCATTGAAACAGTACCTCTCAAAATTGGCAGTTCTTACAAGCCCCGACTCTTCGCTACCCCTGTTGCTTCATGTTGCGGCTTCGCCGCATGCGGTCAGCGCGGCACTGGTTCAGGAGCAGACAGTAGAGGGCGTGATCAGGCAATGTCCAGTTTATTACGTCTCCGAAGTGCTCACACCATCAAAATGTAATATGACGGAACTGGAAAAGATAGCCTACGCAGTTGTTATGGCTTCGCGCAAATTGCGCCACTATTTTGAAGCTTTCAAGGTCCGGGTCACCTCAGATAGGGGACTCGGCGAATTGTTCAGAAACCCGGAGGCATCGGTCAGGATTGCCAAATGGGCGGCCGAACTCTCCGGCTACCACATCGCGTTCGAGCCCAGGACAGCCATCAAGTCACAAGTTCTGGAAGACTTCGTCGTCGACTGGACTGGGCCAATAACACAGCCAGACCCGTCGGCAGAGAAGGTTTGGAAAATCCATTACGACGGCGCATGGTGCCACGCGGGGGCAGGCGCTACTGCAGTCATTACCTCACCCGCCGGGGTCAAGCACAGATACGCGGCACGCCTCAGCTTTGCTCTGGAATCTGACAGATGCATTAACAACATAGCAGAATACTAAGCTGTCATCCTCGACCTCTGCAAGCTAAGGGCCCTTGGTGTCACCACCTGCATTATCAGAACAGACTCCAAGGTAGTCGCCGGCCAAGTCGAGAAAGACTATGCAGCAAAGGACCCCACACTTATGCAATACCTCGCGGCTATCCGTAGTCTCGAGAGACAATTCAAGGGTTTCACCTTGCAACATGTGGACCGGGCCAAGAATGTGTGGCAGAACCGCCCGAATTATTCCAACTTAAGTGCCTAAGTCCCGCCTTAGAGGCTAGACCACACTTAAATAGGAATAACCCGTCAGTCCCTCGGATCTAGTCCGATAAAGCCACTTATCCAGGATCGAATACCACTAGCTCACTCGAAGGTGAGGCATAGAGAAATACAATAAAACATAATACCACAAATTTAATAAGTATCATTAGTGATTACATTATCGGAGTTTCAGAAATAATAACCATAAATTTTAATGTAGCGGAAATAACTAAAGGAGAAGAACCGAGTAACATGGCGAAGCCTGGCCACGCTACTCCTCCTGGTCCTCTCCTGCGGAAGCAGTAACCCACTCGACCATCTATCCCGGTGGCAGGGATGGAGGCCAAGTCACACCAGCAACAAATCATCCTAAGGAGTACCTGCAAAAAAAATGTGCCACAAGCAAGGCTGAGTATACTAATACTCAGCTAGACTTACCCGGTGTGAGGAGTCTACTCCTCTACCTCTAGACATGCAGCTGTTTGGCTGAGGGGTTTGGTTTGCCAGAAGCACTAGCTGAGTCTAAAATCAAGTTTTAGCTTTTCAAGTTTTAGTATGATCCTTTTAACTAGATGTGTACCTAGCTATTCATACATGGTATCAAACATTTTATCAATCAACATCATTTTGCCAGTCACCTCATTTCCACTTATTACTCAATGTAGCAGCATGGATCAAGCAGTCTCATTAGCTGCGAGAAGCAGACGATTCGAATCGAGTTTTTAAACCTTGCAAGGTAAACCTAAACACACGACATGTAGGGGCACTCCGTCCCCACACACATCAACCGTCCCCATTGATTCCCTGGCAACAGAAGGGGACTCACCGCCTTGGCGTACAATGCCTCACTGACCCCGACTGCCGTCGTGCAGTGACCACACTTGTACCCACCATAACCGGAATGGGAGACCACGTCTCATGTCACGTGAGGAGGGCAATCTGCGGGCAGGTTCACTCAGGTACTAGGTTTACCGATTTACCATATTTCTCGGCATGTGTTTAGTACGTTCAAACGCTTGACACAAGGTACCACACCTTAATCCTTATTCCAATTTCCGTCTCGTAGACAACGCATCCCCATGGACCGTTGTCCACAGACCACCATCATTACGATATAAAAAATGGATACAACCAATTTCCTGGCCTCGCGCGAGTGATAGAATAATCACTCGACTTCTACCGAGATCCCTAATTAATAAAGCAGCTACTCGACCTAGCATACTAGTATCCATCTCAAAAGGTATCCTGAGTTCATGCAACTAAGGTTTCAGTCAACTCCTACACTTAAGTGCACAGCAAAAGCCTACAAACATTAAGTGTAGTAAAATAGCATATATAAACGGTTATGCATAAAACCGGGGCTTGCCTTTAATTTAACACTTAGATAGTGTTTGCTGGGGGGTACTCGCTTGGCGAGCATCCACTGGTTATGTCCATCACCCTTCAGGTCGTCCACCAACTGCATCTTGTGGGTGGCACCACATCACTTGCACGATCATCATCTCTCGGTCCTAAATGAGATGCAGGATGCATATGTATGAATATAATGAAAAATAACACAAGATATACAAGACATAGTGGCGAACTAAACATTAAATGGGAAGATACCGTAAACAACCATACGCTAGCATTAGTTATCTACACGTTATCGGCGTCCGACATTAACACCTTTAAAAAGACAACAACATTTTATTTATTTGCACAACACAACTACGACATTACAAGTATGCGCATTTTGTTTATTTGGATACGGCTTTTCATTAGTTCTCCTATTGATCGCACACAAGCATTACCGACAACACAAATTCAATAGAGGACCTAAGCGTCAATATCTATGGAACTCCTATATCGCAATCACTAGAGAAAGGAACATATAAAACAAGACATACATGTCATCTCCAGCTTAACCATGGCAAGTCTACATTACATAAGAGCAAAACAACATTTTTAGCGAGAAGGGTGATCTAAACAATCAAAAGCGCACTAGCAGAATTTTTGGATAGCAATACAGCAGTCACTTGTTTCAGTCATAACTCACAAGATATTTAACCAAAAATAGTAAACTAGAACTTTCTAGAAAGCTTGAAAAGTGCTTCACATCTTTGGTATTGTCATCACAGCATGATTAAACACTTAGCAAGGTTAAAAGGTGTTAACACCACAGCGCTGTCCAGATTTGGACAGATTCAGACTTGTGACTTTAAAAATTTATAACTGAAGATTTAGACATCCAAACAAAGTGATCTTAGACTTTCTGGAAAGCTAATTAAATGTTCTACAAATTATTTATAAACATCACTGGCTGGTTTAACATTTATCAAGAGTAAAATACACTATGAAGGCTGTGCTGTCCAGAACTGGACAGATTCAGTCTTCAGACTTTAAACATTCATAACTTAGGCTTCAGACCACCAAAAAGAGTAATCCAAGACTTTTTGGAAAGCTTGGCAAAAGCACTACATAACTTTTATAATCACCAAGAAGTGATTCCAGGTTTAACTAAATCAAACATTACAGTTTTCGAAATCTGTTCTGATAGAGGACAGAACACAGCAACCACTTTGTAAAATTCATAACTCTTAAACTATCAGGCCTGTGATTATGAAATTTTAACACAAGCAAGATCAGAAAATCATCTACAACTTTCTTATAACGACCATGAACAGATTGCAACATTAAATTGAGCAAACAATGCAGTTTCTGAAATCTGTACAGAATTTGGACAGATTCAGTTACTGAATTTGTAAAATTCATAACTCCTAAACTGTCAGACCTATGGCTGTCAAATTTTAACACCAGCAAGATAATAAAGTTATCTACCACTTTTCTATAGCACATATCTACAAAAAACATAATTTACTTCATCAAACAAATAGCACAACAAAAATAGTGCGTGCAGACCAAAATAGCAATCAATAAATTTCAGCTCATATATAATTCATGAATCGCTGCGTTCGAGAGACTTGAATTACTCTAACGCTTTACTATTTGTTCGAGTTAAGACAATCAATTTAGAACCAACCATTCGACTTGCAAATTTTATTCAAGTCATTAGTGCACAAAAATTACTACAACCAATTAACAACGCATTCTCCACGATAATCACCCAACAATTTGCATTTTAAATTAGACATCACATGAGCACTACTACCTTTTTCACCCGCGACCATAACCATGCGCAATTTGGCTACAACATCCCAAATGGGTGCAAGAACACTTAACTCAATCATCAAGCACAAAGATGGATTGTTACTACAAATTCCCATTTCCAAATTGCAATGATTTGGTTATCGAACACAACTATCACATGCTTATGTTATGTAAGTTGGTGACCATGAAAGAGACACTTTAATAATGTAAATTAGCATGTGACGATAAGTTAATTCTAAACTCTTTACCTCTCGCAACACATGATCATTTTAATGTCATCAAGGTACCACAACATCATACGAGGACATATGCATACCAGTTTCCAGTTTTACATCTACAACTTCTTTACTAGTTATTTTCAGCCACTTAATCGGCATTGATCGAATTACACCTCTAACTCGACAATTTGAGCACCATAAATTTCAGAATTCTACCTAGACATCTAGCGTCACATAGAGAGTCTACTAATTAACTTGCAACCACTTGAAATACTGGAAACACCTACATATAACAATTACTTAACGCAATTGAATTCCTCTATTTAACAAGAGTTGGCTAACACAACATGTAAAAAATAGTAATTCATACACAAGTTCATATTTTTCTCAATCATAACACCATGAGACCAACAAAACTAGTCTCACCATTTTAGACATCTTAACTTAACATATAGCTAAAAGTAATTCGATTAGTTTTCTTAACTACTTTTCTATATTAGGTCACTTAGCTCCTATTAATCAACACACCATATTTCCTTTGACGCAATAGGTAGAGCACGACTACTTGTTTCTAACAATCTTTGGGTATCAACAATTAATTGCCTATGGTATTTATCCGACTCGAAAACATAGAGAAGGCGATGACTACTACGGCATGTCGTCACCTCATCTTAATCGCATAATAAATTTTAGCTTTACTGACCGAGTCTGCCGACTAACCGTTTAAACTAGTAAAACCTATCCTTCGCATCAAACAACACATCGCACATCTTCCTATCGAAACGTAAAAACATCCGAGTCCTTTTCTACTTCCTTTTCTTTTGCCACAAAATTCAATCCATACCAATACAATTTTTAAACATGCGCCACATCGACCAAAACATAATTAGACAACTACAAATCGCATACATCAAATAAACTCTTGTTCTCCAATCGCAAACGCGATCCTACCAATGCGCATAACTGAAACATTTTACACACATCATTTCAAAATAATTAATCGAGTCGATCGAGAGCGACATGCATAGGCTCACCATAAACAAACCCAATCGGTGTTTGTGAGGACGATGGTGATTCCGATTTGTGCATCGCTATGAACATCGACGAGCGTCGAGCGGCTTGCCTTCTCCACGCAAAACACGGGGTTCCTCTCCTCCACAAAACAAAACAAAGCAGCACACATACATAATTAATCATAGAAAAATAATGTCGGTGGAAACGAACAAGGAGCGTCGCGGTCTCACCGGGGTGAATGACGACGACGGCGGGGCTGCGCAAAAACAGCAAACCACCGACGGGCATCACGACGTGCTGCTCACTGCGCAACAAAACAGCAAGCCGGCAACGCGCGGAGCCATCAGGGCTGCTGCACATTTCGTCGAGCACCCTGCGCACATCGGAAAGGAGCAAGGGAAGGGGCTCTGCGCAGGGCTGCTGTTTTTGGATCGGAGGGCTGGGCGCAGGGACTTGGACGCCGTGGCTGCAGGAATAGCGGCGTTTCGCCGAGGAGCTGCACAGCGAGGGAAGGTGGGGCGAGCTGCTGCTGTGCGAGGGAGAAGGAGCAGGGGAACAGGGGCGTCATGGGAGGGATTGCTGCTGCGCAGTAGAGAGAAGAGGAGCAGGGGGCGCTGGTCTGCAACTGAGGGGTGACGAGCTAGAGAACAGAGCGAGCGAGGACTGCTGCAGTGCGTGGCTTGCAACGCATTTTGCCGAGCAGCAAAAGGGCATCAAGGAGAACAGCAAGGGGCGCTCAGGTAGGGGAGCAGAGCTCCGGCCATGCCACGCTCCTGCCAACAGCCCTGCGCGTGATGGGGAAGAAGGCCAGCAGAGAGGGTCGCCGAGCTGCTGGTTGGGGAAAGGAAGAAGGGCTTGGGCGCCATGGCCGAGGGCACGAAAATCTAGGCGCCATCCATGGGAGCTGCTGTCGTTGCTTGTGTAGTAGCTCGACCAGGGGAGGAAGAAGGGCAGAGGACGCCATGGGAGGAGCTGCTAGGAGATGGCGCCCTGCCTGCTGCCGTGTGGGAGAGAGGGAGGAGGATGGCGTGGGGGAGAAGGGTGGCTGGCTGTTGGGTGTGACGGCTAGGGGTAGGGAGTGGTAATTTTCTCCAACTTGCAAAGGGAAGGCCTCATATTTATAGACAAGTGAGGGCTAGGGTTTTAGTGGGGTTTCTTAGTGGGCCTAGTGGGCTGGGTTTTAAATGGGCTTGGCCCAAAACTTGTAATCGGGCTGCGCTAAATATTTTTCGGAAAAAGGCTCGTGCGGATTTCGTCGGTACGCAAAACAGAGTGAACAAGAGTTCAGACGAACGAACGATTGAGCGATTAATTCGGTCGAGAGTCTGATTTGAATTCGCTCGAAAAAAAAACTCCTCACGCATGAATCAAAAATAATTTGTCTCGGGATATGACCGGCTTTCGGATTTTTAGTCGGAGAAGGCGAATCGCGATATTTTAAAATCGTTGTCGATACGGGGTTTTGAGTTCGGTTCGCACATGAGATATTTGGCCGAGTGAGATAATATTGATTAGAGGACGACATATTGAGCATTCTGTTTGAGAGTACGGACTCAGATTAAAATAGTCAGACATCGATCGAAGTTCGAGGAATTAGACTAGGGCTTAGATCAAATAACAGCCGTCGAGAGTTTGATTAAATGAGCTTCAGATAAGATTTATAATTCGAGATTGACTATCGAGTTTGCATTCGTTCTGAGAATAAAAGTTTTAACAGGCTCCGAATTCGGTCTTTTGTGAGACTGAATAACTCCGAATTCGGTGATATGTGTACGAATAGTCTGGCTAATCAGAGACATACGCGAGCGAGAAATATAAATTTTCACTGAGCATCCGAGATTAGGATAATTCTTCTGACATAACCCGAAATAGACACCTGGGGTGTCACAGCCTTCCCCCCTTAAAAAGAATCTTGTCCCGAGATTCGAATGAGGAGCTTTAAGGGTGGAGAAGCATGTAACTCCCAGGCTGAAGATAGATGCAAATTCATGAGATGAGATTTGACAAGATAATGAAGATAGATTTGGATAGAATATCGTGGTATATTGAGACAAAATGCAGCGATCACTTTGAGAGAATATCCACAAAAGACAGCACATCGGTGTAGTTCCATAATGGATCATGACTATTAACCACGATACCAGCGCGTGCCGAGCAGCTCAACCATGTGTGCACCATAGTAGGCTCTCGGTTTCGTTGCGGCACCATCGGTCGTTAGTCATAACACCATTACCAAACGTAACCAACGAGAATTTCACATAGCATAAATAGATGGAGCCAATGAGAGTATGGCTCAGAAAACAAGAATGTGACCAGAGTTGAAGCAAAGATTGTTGGCCAAAAGAGCATCACATGAGAATTTTCTTCAACTCAGAGAACTATTTTATGATCATCACGGGGATTATCAGCCAAAGATTAATACGATATTTAATATGAGGAGGAACCAACCATGAGATCAAGATTGATGAGCTTTTAGAGACATGAGAGAACTAAAGTCAACAGCATAATCCATTGAACCAAAGGGATTCACTGCTTAGAGATAAAATCGATAAAACAACGTCATGATCCTCAGAGAAGGGGGTATGAGAATGATCAGAAATGAGAGATTTAGGCGAGATCAACATCTGATACTTGAGAACAGGTTATAGCAGATAACCAGTTAATAGGGCAGAATCATTAAAGGATTAGAAGATTTGGATGATAAGGCCACAACATGATTCATAAAGGCAAAGGTTTACTAGATCCAGGTGAAAAGAGAGGTCGTCAACCTAGATGGCTTCTAGGTTGAGCAGAGGAGAACTTAATGAGGATTTTGGACAAGGTTCCCAAAAAGAATTTGAGGCTAGATATGGTTTGCGTGAACAGACAGTAAACCATTTTTTTTGACATACACAAGGGCACAAGGAAGCTTTAGTCGATTTAGGGGTCAAGGTATGGGTGTCTATAAGTTGTGCAGGTTTAACTTCAAGGGTAAAACACTCAAGGGCTAGAAAATACCAACACAAGCAGGATTTTTTTCTTTTAAAGAGGTTTCACTTGCTAAACTCAAGGTTGTTTGGACGAGGGGGGTCTTTTTCATGAGCAGAACAGACAACATTTTTTTTGCAAAAAGGGTTGAACAATTTCAATACCACCTAGACATCAAGGCAAGAGAAAACACATAACACAACCTAGCAAGACTTATCAATCCGACATGAGGTAAGGCGTTTCTAACATAGCAGTACATCACATTATTCACAAGTTCTTATTATTGGAATAAAGGTGAGAGAAGCATGTTGATGTACAAGAGACAATCATAATGCGACAATCATGATGCATGCTCATTCTAGTCGTCTTCTCAGACCTAACTACTTTTCGGGTGCTTCTACAGCATCCTTTCTAATAGTAGTAGTAGTAGCCTTTATGGCTTATATAAATATAGCCACCTAGCTACCCATCTATTCCTAAGGCTTCACGTCTTAGGTCTAACTTATCGTCTGACGATCTATCCAACATTGGTTTCTAGCAAGTTTTACTTTAGAAAAGATGGTATTGATGACTTATTGACTTCTCTGTGATGGTATTCGCTCCGATACCAGCTGTGGCGGAACCGCCCGAATTATTCCAACTTAAGTGCCTAAGTCCCGCCTTAGAGGCTAGACCACACTTAAATAGGAATAACCCATCAGTCCCTCGGATCTAGTCCGATAAAGCCACTTATCCAGGATCGAATACCACTAGCTCACTCGAAGGTGAGGCACAGAGAAATAAAATAAAACATAATACCACAAATTTAATAAGTATCATTAGTGATTACATTATCGGAGTTTCAGAAATAATAACCATAAATTTTAATGCAGCAGAAATAACTAACGGAGAAGAACCGAGTAACATGGTGAAGCCTGGCCACGCTACTCCTCCTGGTCCTCTCCTGCGGAAGCAGTAACCCACTCGACCATCTATCCCGGTGGCAGGGATGGAGGCCAAGTCACGCCAGCAACAAATCATCCTAAGGAGTACCTGCAAAAAAATTGTGCCACAAGCAAGGCTGAGTATACTAATACTCAACTAGACTTACCCAGTGTGAGGAGTCTACTCCTCTACCTCTAGACATGCAGCTGTTTGGCTGAGGGGTTTGGTTTGCCAGAAGCACTAGCTGAGTCTAAAATCAAGTTTTAGCTTTTCAAGTTTTAGTATGATCCTTTTAACTAGATGTGTACCTAGCTATTCATACATGCTATCAAACATTTTATCAATCAACATCATTTTGCCAGTCACCTCATTTCCACTTATTACTCAATGTAGCAGCATGGATCAAGCAGTCTCATTAGGTGCGAGAAGTAGATGATTCGAATCGAGTTTTTAAACCTTGCAAGGTAAACCTAAACACATGACATGTAGGGGCACTCCGTCCCCACACACATCAACCGTCCCCATCGATTCCCTGGCAACAGAAGGGGGCTCACCGCCTTGGCGTACAATGCCTCACTGACCCCGACTGCCGTCGTGCAGTGACCGCACTTGTACCCACCATAACCGGAATGGGAGACCACGTCTCAGGTCGCGTGAGGAGGGCAATCTGCGGGCAGGTTCACTCAGGTACTAGGTTTACCGATTTACCATATTTCTCAGCATGTGTTTAGTACGTTCAAACGCTTGACACACGGTACCACACCTTAATCCTTATTCCAATTTCCGTCTCGTAGACAACGCATCCCCATGGACCGTTGTCCACAGACCACCATCATTACGATATAAAAAATGGATACAACCAATTTCCTGGCCTCGCGCGAGTGCTAGAATAATCACTCGACTTCTACCGAGATCCCTAATGAATAAAACAGCTACTCGACCTAGCATACTAGTATCCATCTCAAAAGGTATCCTGAGTTCATGCAACTAAGGTTTCAGTCAACTCCTACACTTAAGTGCACAGTACAAGCCTACAAACATTAAGTGTAGTAAAATAGCATATATAAACGGTTATGCATAAAACCGGGGCTTGCCTTTAATTTAACACTTAGATAGTGTTTGCTGGGGGTACTCGCTTGGCGAGCATCCACTGGTTATGTCCATCACCCTTCAGGTCGTCCACCAATTGCATCTTGTGGGTGGCACCACATCACTTGCACGATCATCATCTCTCGGTCCTAAATGAGATGCAGGATGCATATATATGAATATAATGAAAAATAACACAAGATATACAAGACACAGTGGCGAACTAAACATTAAATGGGAAGATACCGTAAACAACCATACGCTAGCATTAGTTATCTACACGTTATCGGCGTCCGACATTAACACCTTTAAAAAGACAACAACATTTTATTTATTTGCGCAACACAACTATGACATTACAAGTATGCGCATTTTGTTTATTTGGATACGGCTTTTCATTAGTTCTCCTATTGATCGCACACAAGCATTACCGACAACACAAATTCAATAGAGGACCTAAGTGTCAATATCTATGGAACTCCTATATCGCAATCACTAGAGAAAGGAACATATAAAACAAGACACACATGTCATCTCCAGCTTAACCATGACAAGTCTACATTACTTAAGAGCAAAACAATATTTTTAGCGAGAAGGGTGATCTAAACAATCAAAAGCGCACCAGCAGAATTTTTGGACAGCAATACAGCAGTCACTTGTTTCAGTCATAACTCACAAGATATTTAACCAAAAATAGTAAACTAGGACTTTCTAGAAAGCTTGAAAAGTGCTTCACAACTTTGGTATTGTCATCACAGCATGATTAAACACTTAGCAAGGTCAAAAGGTGTTAACACCACAGCGCTGTCCAGATTTGGACAGATTCAGACTTGTGACTTTAAAAATTCATAACTGAAGATTCAGACATCCAAACAAAGTGATCTTAGACTTTCTGGAAAGCTAATTAAATGTTCTACAAATTATTTATAAACATCACTGGCTGGTTTAACATTTATCAAGGGTAAAATACACTATGAAGGCTGTGCTGTCCAGAACTGGACAGATTCAGTCTTCAGACTTTAAACATTCATAACTTAGGCTTCAGACCACCAAAAAGAGTGATCCAAAACTTTTTGGAAAGCTTGGCAAAAGCACTACATAACTTTTATAATCACCAAGAAGTGATTCCAGGTTTAACTAAATCAAACATTACAGTTTTCGAAATCTGTTCTGATAGAGGACAGAACACAGCAACCACTTTGTAAAATTCATAACTCTTAAACTATCAGGCCTGTGATTATGAAATTTTAACACAAGCAAGATCAGAAAATCATCTACAACTTTCTTATAACGACCATGAACAGATTGCAACATTAAATTGAGCAAACAATGCAGTTTCTGAAATCTGTATAGAATTTGGACAGATTCAGTTACTGAATTTGTAAAATTCATAACTCCTAAACTGTCAGACCTATGGCTGTCAAATTTTAACACCAGCAAGATAATAAAGTTATCTACCACTTTTCTATAGCACATATCTACAAAAAACATAATTTACTTCATCAAACAAATAGCACAACAAAAATAGTGCGTGCAGTCCAAAATAGCAATCAATAAATTTCAGCTCATATATAATTCATGAATCGCTGCGTTCGAGAGACATGAATTACTCTAACGCTTTACTATTTGTTCGAGTTAAGACAATCAATTTAGAACCAACCATTCGACTTGCAAATTTTATTCAAGTCATTAGTGCATAAAAATTACTACAACCAATTAACAACGCATTCTCCACGATAATCACCCAACAATTTGCATTTTAAATTAGACATCACATGAGCACTACTACCTTTTTCACCCGCGACCATAACCATGCGCAATTTGGCTACAACATCCCAAATGGGTGCAAGAACACTTAACTCAATCATCAAGCACAAAGATGGATTGTTAATACAAATTCCCATTTCCAAATTGCAATGATTTGGTTATCGAACACAACTATTGTCGGGGACCATAATTAGGGGTACCCTCAAGGCGCCTAATTCTCAGCTGGTAACCCCCATCAGCATAAAGCTGCAAAGGCCTGATGGGCACGATTAAGTCAGGGATCAGTCCACACGAGTGACTCGATCACGCTTCACCCGAGCCTAGCCTCGGCCAAAGGCAGCCGACCTCGAGAGACTTCCGTCTCGCCCGAGGCCCCCTTTTTATGGCGGACACATCACCGGCTCGCCCAAGGCCTTGGCTTCGCTCAGAAGCAACCTTGACTAAATCACCACACCGACTGACCAAATTGCAGGGGCATTTAACGCAAAGGTGGCCTGACACCTCTATCCTGACACGCGCCCCCGGCAGAGCCGAGGTGACCGCCGTCACTCCACCGCTCCACTGGCCAGTCTGACAAAAGGACAGCGCCGCCTGCGCCACTCCGACTGCAGTGCCACTCGACAGAGTGAGTCTGACAGGCAATCAGGCCTTGCCAAAGGCGCCACGGCGAACTCCGTTCCGCCCGACCCCAGGGCTCGGACTCGGGCTAAGACCCGGAAGACGGCGAACTCCGCTCCGCCCGACCCCAGGGCTCGGACTCGGGCTAAGACCCGGAAGACGGCGAACTCCGTTCCGCCCGACCCCAGGGCTCGGACTCGGGCTAAGACCCGGAAGACGGCGAACTCCGCTCCGCCCGACCCCAGGGCTCGGACTCGGGCTAAGACCCGGAAGACGGCGAACTCCGCTCCGCCCGACCCCAGGGCTCGGACTCGGGCTAAGACCCGGAAGACGACGAAACTCCGCCTCGCCCGACCCCAGGGCTCGGACTCCGCCCTGGCCTCGGCCGAACGACTTCCGCCTCGCCCGACCCCTTGGCTCGGGCTCGGCCACGGCAACAGAAGGCAGACTCAACCTCGGCTTCGGAGGAAACCCCACGTCGCCCTGCCTAGGGCACAGACCGCCACGTCAACAGGAGGCGCCTTCATCATCCCACCCCGAATCGACTCGGGTCACGGAGAACAAGACCGATGTCTCATCCGGCCAGCTCCGCCAGAGAGGCAATGATGGCGCTCCACAAGCTCTATGACGACGGCGGCCCCCAGCTCTCTTACGGAAGCAGGACAACGTCAGCAGGGACTCGACCGCTCCAACAGCTGTCCCTCCATCAGGCTCCGCCGCACCTCCGACAGCCACGACATCACGCCAGCAGGGTGCCCAAATCTCTCCGGCTGCCACATTGGCATGTACCTAGGGCGCTAGCTCTCCCTCCGCTAGACACGTAGCACTCTGCTACATCCCCATTGTACACCTGGATCCTCTCCTTACGACTATAAAAGGAAGGACCAGGGCCTTCTCAGAGAAGGTTGGCCGCGCGGGACCGAGGACGGGACAGGTGCTCTCTTGGGGCCGCTCGCTTCCCTCACCCGCGTGGACGCTTGTAACCCCCCTACTGCAAGCGCACCTGACCTGGGCGCGGGACGAACACGAAGGCCGCGGGACTTCCACCTCTCTCACGCTCGGCTCCGGCCACCTCGCCTCTCCCCCCTTCGCGCTCGCCCACGCGCTCGACCCATCTGGGCTGGGGCACGCAGCACACTCACTCGTCGGCTTAGGGACCCCCCTGTCTCGAAACGCCGACAGTTGGCGCGCCAGGTAGGGGCACGCTGCGTGCTGACGAACAGCTCCCCGTCAAGCTCCAGATGGGCAGTCTCCAGCAACCTCTCCGGCCCGGGACGGTGCTTCGTTTCGGGACTCTCGAGTTCATGTCCTTCAACGGCAGCTACGACATGACACTTCTTCCACCGCCGCGCGACTACGACAATGGCGGCCGACAACCCGCCCGCCGGCGGCGGAATCGACGACGTCTTCCCCGCGTGATGGAAGAGCAATATTCGGGCTCGCTCCGTTCTCTCCCCCGCCAACGGAGGAGGAGGCGGAGCCGTCAAGGCCAGACGGGAGGCCGCGCTTCGTCGGCCGTCGAGCGAATCGACGCCCCCGACGCCCCGACGGAAGGCACGCCGGACGTCGACCTCGCGTTCGAGACGGAGGCGAGCGCCGTCCCCCCGCGGCACGCTGACCTTGAGCAAGAAGACGACGCCGGCGCGCTCGCGGAAAGCCTGCAGGACGTCGCCCTCGAACCAGAGATGACGGCGCAACCAGTCCCCGGTGTGACTACGTCGCTCCTCGTCGACCAAAAGGTAACGACTAACTCCCATCTTGCGTCATTTCGACTCGGCCTCAACCCGCCAAACGACCTCGTTTTGGCGGGCGCTCTCATTGAGGCGAGTGCAACCCCACTGAGGTTCTGTATGCGGTCGCCTTGGGACCGACTGACGGACGTCTCGACCTACGGACCCTCTGGGTCCGAGGAAGATGACGATCCCAGCATCGGTTGGGATTTCTCCGGACTTGGCAACCCCAGTGCCGTGCGGGACTTCATGACCGCATGTGACTACTGTCTATCCGACTGTTCCGATGGAAGCCGCAGCCTTGGCGACGAGAGCTGCGGCCCAAGCCGCGAATGTTTCCACATCGAGCTAGGGGATCCCACCGAAGGCAACCATCTTGGCATGCCGGAGGATGGTGACCTCCCCAGGCCGGTGCCTCGCGCCGACATCCCACGGGAGCTAGCTGTGGTCCCCGCTCCGGCGGGGGGTTACGACCCACAACTCGAGCAAGTCCGCGAGGCGCAGGCCAGGCTCAACGAGGGAACAGGAGCGCTTGAGCCGATCCGTCGGGACGTCGGACAGGCATGGGTGGGCCAACCCCTGGCCGGAGAAATACGTCATCTGCCCCAAGGTCTCCAGCACCGCGTCGCCAACGATGTCAGGATCAGGCCGCCGCCCGCATCCAGCGGGGTCAGTCAGAACCTGGCAACCGCAGCACTGCTCATCCGCGCGATGCCGGAGCCGTCAACCACCGAGGGTCGGCGAATCCAGGGAGAACTCAAGAATCTCCTGGAAGGCGCTGCGGCCCGGCGGGCCGAGAGCACTGCATCCCGGAGGCAAGGATATCCCTTGGAACCTCATGCCGCGACTTCCCGATTCATGCGGGAAGCCTCGGTCTACACCGGGCGCACGCGCAACACCGCGCCTGCGGCCCCGGGCCACCTCGGCAACGAGCACCATCGACGCGACCGCCGGGCTCACCTCGACGAAAGGGTGCGCCGAGGCTACCACCCCAGGCGTGGGGGGCGCTACGACAGCGGGGAGGATCGGAGTCCCTCGCCCGAACCACCCGGCCCGCAGGCCTTCAGTCGGGCCATCCGACGGGCGCCATTCCCGACCCGGTTCCGACCCCCGACTACTATCACAAAGTACTCGGGGGAAACGAGACCGGAACTGTGGCTCGCGGACTACCGCCTTGCCTGCCAACTGGGTGGAACGGACGACGACAACCTCATCATTCGCAACCTCCCCCTGTTCCTCTCCGACACTGCTCGCGCCTGGTTGGAGCACCTGCCTCCGGGGCAGATTTCCAACTGGGACGACTTGGTCCAAGCCTTCGCTGGCAATTTCCAGGGCACATACGTGCGCCCCGGGAATTCCTGGGACCTTCGAAGCTGCCGGCAACAGCTGGGGGAGTCGCTCCGGGACTACATCCGGCGATTCTCGAAGCAGCGCACCGAGCTGCCCAACATCACCGACTCGGATGTCATCGGCGCGTTCCTCGCCGGCACCACTTGCCGCGACCTGGTGAGCAAGCTGGGTCGCAAAACCCCCACCAGGGCGAGCGAGCTGATGGACATCGCCACCAAGTTCGCCTCCGGCCAGGAGGCGGTCGAGGCTATCTTCCGAAAGGACAAGCAGCCCCAGGGCCGCCCATCGGAAGCAGCTCCCGAGGCGTCTGCTCCGCGCGGCGCCAAGAAGAAAGGCAAGAAGAAGTCGCAATCGAAACGCGACGCCGCCGACGCGGACCTTGTCGCCGCCGCCGAGTATAAGAACCCTCGGAAGCCCCCCGGAGGTGCGAACCTCTTCGACAAGATGCTCAAGGAGCCGTGCCCCTACCATCAGGGGCCCGTCAAGCACACCCTCGAGGAGTGCGTTATGCTTCGGCGTCATTTCCACAGGGCCGGGCCACCCGCCGAGGGTGGCAGGGCCCACGACGACGACAAGAACGAAGATCACCCAGCAGGGGGGTTCCCCGAGGTCCGCGACTGCTTCATGATCTATGGAGGGCATGCGGCGAATACCTCGGCTCGGCACCGCAAGCAAGAGCGCCGGGAGGTCTGCTCGGTGAAGGTGGCGGCGCCAGTCTACCTAGACTGGTCCGACAAGCCCATCACTTTCGACCGGGCCGACCACCCCGACCATGTGCCGAGCCCGGGGAAATACCCGCTCGTCGTCGACCCCGTTGTCGGCGATGTCAGGCTCACCAAGGTCCTGATGGACGGGGGCAGCTGCCTCAACATCATCTACGCCGAGACCCTCAAGCTTCTGCGCGTCGATCCGTCCTCCGTCCGAGCAGGCGCTGCGCCCTTCCACGGGATCATCCCTGGGAAGCGCGTCCAGCCCCTCGGGCGACTCGACCTCCCAGTCTGCTTCGGGACACCCTCCAACTTCCGAAGGGAGACCCTGACGTTCGAAGTGGTCGGGTTCCGAGGAACCTACCACGCCGTGCTAGGGAGGCCATGCTACGCGAAGTTCATGGCCGTCCCCAACTACACCTACCTGAAGCTCAAGATGCCGGGCCCCAACGGGGTCATCACCGTCGGCCCCACGTACAAACACGCGTTCGAATGCGACGTGGAGTGCGTGGAGTACGCCGAGGCCCTCGCCGAGTCCGAGGCCCTCATCGCCGACCTGGAGAACCTCTCCAAGGAGGTCCCAGACGTGAAGCGCCATGCCGGCAACTTCGAGCCAGCGGAGACGGTCAAGGCCGTCCCCCTCGACCCCAGTGGCGACACCACCAAGCAGATCCGGATCGGTTCCGGGCTCGACCCCAAATAGGAAGCAGTGCTCGTCGACTTTCTCCGCGCAAACGCCGACGTCTTTGCGTGGAGTCCCTCGGACATGCCTGGCATACCGAGGGATGTCGCCGAGCACTCGCTGGATATTCGGGCCGGAGCCCGACCCGTCAGGCAGCCTCTGCGCCGATTCGACGAGGAGAAGCGCAGAGCGATTGGCGAAGAGATCCACAAGCTAATGGCGGCAGGGTTCATCAAAGAGGTATTCCATCCCGAATGGCTTGCCAACCCTGTGCTTGTGAGGAAGAAAGGGGGGAAATGGCGGATGTGTGTAGACTACACTGGTCTCAACAAAGCATGTCCGAAGGTTCCCTACCCTCTGCCTCGCATCGACCAAATCGTGGATTCCACTGCTGGGTGCGAAACCCTGTCCTTCCTTGATGCCTACTCGGGGTATCACCAGATCCGGATGAAAGAGTCCGACCAGCTCGCGACTTCTTTCATCACGCCGTTCGGCATGTACTGCTATGTCACCATGCCGTTCGGCTTGAGGAATGCAGGCGCGACGTACCAGCGGTGCATGAACCATGTGTTCGGCGAACACATCGGTCGCACAGTCGAGGCCTACGTCGATGACATCGTAGTCAAGACACGGAAGGCTTCCGACCTCCTCTCCGACCTTGAAGTGACATTCCGGTGTCTCAAGGCGAAAGGAGTCAAGCTTAATCCTGAGAAGTGTGTCTTCGGGGTACCCCGAGGCATGCTCCTAGGGTTCATCGTCTCTGAGCGAGGCATCGAAGCCAACCCGGAGAAGATTGCGGCCATCACCAGCATGGGACCCATCAAGGATTTAAAAGGGGTACAGAGGGTCATGGGATGCCTCGCGGCCCTGAGCCGTTTCATCTCACGCCTCGGCGAAAGAGGTCTGCCTCTGTACCGCCTCTTAAGGAAGGCCGAATGTTTCGTTTGGACCCCTGAGGCCGAGGAAGCCCTCGGCAACCTGAAGGCGCTCCTTACAAAGGCGCCAGTCTTGGTGCCGCCGGCGGACGGGGAAACCCTCTTGGTCTACGTCGCCGCGACCACTCAGGTGGTTAGCGCCGCGATTGTGGTCGAAAGGCAGGAGGAAGGGCATACATTGCCCGTTCAGAGGCCGGTCTACTTCATCAGCGAAGTGCTGTCCGAGACTAAGATCCGCTACCCACAAGTTCAAAAGCTGCTGTATGCTGTGATCCTGACAAGGCGGAAGCTACGACACTACTTCGAGTCCCATCCGGTAACTGTGGTGTCATCCTTCCCCCTGGGGGAGATCATCCAGTGCCGAGAGGCCTCGGGCAGGATCGCAAAGTGGGCGGTGGAGATCATGGGCGAAACGGTCTCGTTCGCCCCTCGGAAGGCCATCAAGTCCCAAGTGTTGGCGGATTTCGTGGCCGAATGGGTCGACACCCAACTGCCAACAACTCCGATCCAACCGGAGCTCTGGACCATGTTTTTCGACGGGTCGCTGATGAAGACGGGGGCCGGCGCGGGCCTGCTCTTCATCTCGCCCCTCGGAAAGCACTTGCGCTACGTGCTGCGCCTCCACTTCCCGGCGTCCAACAATGTGGCCGAGTACGAAGCTCTGGTCAACGGATTGCGGATCGCCATCGAGCTAGGGGTCAGACGCCTCGACGCCCGCGGTGATTCGCAGCTCGTCATCGACCAAGTCATGAAGAACTCCCACTGCCGCGACCCGAAGATGGAGGCCTACTGCGACGAGGTTCGGCGCCTGGAAGACAAGTTCTTCGGGCTCGAGCTCAACCACATCGCTCGGCGCTACAACAAAACCGCAGACGAGCTGGCTAAGATAGCCTCGGGGCGAACGACAGTCCCCCTGGACGTCTTCTCCCGGGATCTACATCAACCCTCCGTCAAGCTCGACGACGCGCCCGAGCCCGAGGTACCCTCGGCTCAGCCCGAGGTACCCTCGGCCCAGCCCGAGGTACCCTCGGCCCCCGAGGGCGGGGCATTGAACGTCGAGGAAGGGCAGAGCGGGGCCACGCCAGACCAAGATTGGCAGGCCCCGTACCTGCAATATCTCCGTCGAGGAGAGCTACCCCTCGACCAAGTCGAGGCTCGGCGGGTAGCGCGACGCGCCAAGTCATTCGTCTTGCTGGGCGACGAAGAGGAGCTCTACCATCGCAGCCCCTCGGGCATCCTCCAGCGATGCATCTCCATCGCCGAAGGTCGGGAACTGCTGCAAGAAGTACACTCGGGGGCTTGCGGCCACCACGCAGCACCCCAAGCCCTTGTTGGAAATGCTTTCTGGCAAGGCTTCTACTGGCCAACGGCGGTGGCTGACGCCACTAGAATTGTCCGCACCTGCGAAGGGTGCCAATTCTATGCGAAGCGGACACACCTGCCCGCTCAGGCTCTGCAGACAATACCCATCACCTGGCCCTTCGCTGCATGGGGTCTGGACCTCGTCGGTCCCTTGCAGAAGGCGCCTGGGGGCTACACGCACCTGCTGGTCGCCATCGACAAATTCTCCAAGTGGATCGAGGTCCGACCTCTGAACAGCATCAGGTCCGAGCAGGCGGTGGCATTCTTCACCAACATCATCCATCGCTTCGGGGTCCCAAACTCCATCATCACCGACAACGGCACCCAGTTCACCGGCAAAAAATTCTTGGATTTTTGCGAAGATCACCATATCCGGGTGGACTGGGCCGCCGTGGCTCATCCCATGTCGAATGGGCAGGTAGAGCGCGCCAACGGCATGATTCTACAAGGGCTCAAGCCTCGGATCTACAACGACCTCAACAAGTTCGGCAGGCGATGGATGAAGGAACTCCCCTCGGTGGTCTGGAGCCTAAGGACGACGCCGAGTCGTGCCACGGGCTTCACGCCGTTTTTCCTGGTCTACGGGGCTGAAGCTATCTTGCCCACTGACCTGGAATACGGCTCCCCGAGGGCGAGGGCCTACACCGAACAAAGCAACCAAGCCAGCCGAGAGGAATCGCTGGACCAGCTGGAGGAAGCTCGGGACAGGGCCTTGCTACACTCGGCGCGGTACCAACAGTCCCTGCGACGCTACCACGCCCGAGGGGTCCGGTCCCGAGAACTCCAGGTGGGCGACCTGGTGCTTCGGCTGCGACAAGACGCTCGAGGGAGGCACAAGCTCACGCCCCCCTGGGAAGGGCCATTCGTCATCGCCAAAGTTCTGAAGCCCGGAACATACAAGCTGGCCAACAATCAAGGCGAGATCTACGGCAACGCTTGGAACATCAAACAGCTACGTCGCTTCTACCCTTAAGATGTTTTCAAGTTGTTCATATACCTCGTACCTACGCAAAGTTTAGTTGTCAAGGAAGGGTCGGCCTAGCCTCGGCAAAGCCCGACCCTCCCTCGGGGGCTAAAAGGGGGGAGACCCCCTCTGCGTCGAATTTTTCCTCGAAAAAGGATCTCTTTTTAGCAGGATCTCTTTCGTGCTTCTTGACTACTTCGGAAAGCGGATCCTGGAAACGACGAGGTACACGTAAGCAGCCAAGGCTGACCGAGCCGAGGGACTCCTACGCCTCCGGGATACGGATACCTCACTCGTCCCTTTCTGCGACAAGTAACTTGCGCTCGGGTAAAGCGACTCCGTGGACCGAACGAGTCATCACGTTCGGAAGCTCTCCTGCCGAAGCAGTCCTTCAAGCTTTCTCGACTAAGTCGGGGACAGGGCCTCATGGACGGGTGAAAGTACGCGTAAGCGGCAAGGCCGACCGAGCCGAGGGATTCCCACGCCCCTGGGATACGGATACCTCACTCGTCCCTTCCGCGAAAAGCAACTCTCGCTCACACAAACATCCCTGTTACCGACAGAGTCCAGATGCTCGGAACAGGAGGAAAAAAGACGCAGCTTCGCGAGCGCGGCGAGGGCGTGTTCTTCTGGCCTCGGCGGCCGCAGAAAGCACACGCTACAAGATGATCTGATCCTGTAGGCTCGGGTCTTCACGCCGAAGGGAGCCGTAGCACCCTCGGCATCGACGACGTCTTCAGCAAAGCCCGACCCAGCCTCGGGCGGCGCCGCGGTCCAGGGGCTCCTCCGGGAATCCGGCCCGAGCAGGCGGCTCAACCGGTTACCCCTGGGGCCTCGGTCAACCGGCTTCCAAGGGCGCCAGCCCGATCCGAGGCCTCGACTGACCGACTTTGGCGTCGGCTCCGCTGACGGACAACACGGCTAGGCTCCGGCCAACCAGGTTCCCCATTCTCGAGCCAACTCCGCCTCTGTTCATACTGATATCGCTACCCCCGGCCTCGATCCACCGAAGGGCGGCCGAGGGGTCTCTTCAACTAAGCTAGAGGAGCCTCACATAACAAGGCCGAACGGGCCGAGGGATTCCTACGCCTCCGGGATACGGATACCTCACCCGTCACCTTGACACGGGGCAACTCATGCTTGGTAAAGCGGTTCAGATAATCAAACATGTGAGACTTAGTGCTCGAAAATGAGGAAAAAACACGGCCCCGCGCCAAAATTACATACACGTTCAGGCCTCGACAGCCACAATGAACGAACTCACTGGCATTCGAAGTGCCATTACAAACGGAACTCCGGTTCCCCCTCCGCAGGTACAAACAACCCCACTCCGAGGGGGAAGGCCTGCGGAGCGACGGAAGGCCGACGAACGGCGCGCCGTCACCTGCTCCAGCAGTGGCGACGACGGCGACTTCTGCTCCGGGGGGCCGAACAGCGGCAACGCTGACCTCAGGGTGGATGCCGCTGCCAGGAGGCCCCCGCCCATGCCAAAACTCGTGAGGCAAGGACGGGCAGAAGGCCGTAGAAGTTGGAGGTCAGCCCGTGGCCGGTCCCGGCCGCCGCGCCGGCGGAAGAACCTCTTCCGGCTGCCGTGGCAGACGCCGACGCCGCAAGTGGCCCCGAAGCCACTCGCGGCTGAAGACCAGGCACGCTGCAGCTGCCGGACGCCACGGGCAATGCCCGCTTCTCCCCCCATCACTGAGTGAAGGAGCGGGCCACCGCCCACGCAGGGGCCGACCCCAACTCGGCACTCTCCCCTCCCCAGCCTTGGTGATGAAAATCCTTGAGGCTGAGGAAGGGGCAGAGGCCGCAGCCCGGCTCGCTTTCCCCCACCATCAAGCTGGAGGTCGCCATCTCGGGTGACCGCTGGTGAAGGGGTGCGACCGGGCTGCGTGATGAAAATCCTTGAAGCCGAACGATGGCCGAGAGGTACCAACTCCCATGGAGTTGCGTTCCTCCAACGAGGAGGCGGAAAGGCGGCGGATACCCCCCATCCGGGGGCTTGGAAGACGGGAAGACCCGACGCTTAAGGGAGGAAGAAGACATGGTTGCCTTACGAAAGGAGCCCCCCTCCTTTTAAAGGCAACTCCCCCTACGTGCGCCCCCAGGCGCCGTGGGCCGAGTCTTCTCCAACACGCTCCAAGGCCCTCCCCTGCGACTCGGGGGCTGGGTCCCGCATGTCATGCAAGCCGGCTCAGGGCAGAAGAAGCCAAACCGCCGCGCATGGTGCGCACGACCGTCCAGCGGTTACAGGCGACCCCCCATTTTCGCCCAGACCAACGGGCAGAAGGAGCGGGCAGCCATGCAGGCGGCATGCAACCGCGCCAGATGGACGCGCTTCTCCGACTTCTGACACGCCAGCTTGGAACCCAGGCCCACGCGTCGAGCAATCGGCGCGCCAGTTGCTGCATGCAAGCAACCGCACCGCCACTTGTGCCACCATCGCGCCTCTTCGGTTGCGAAGCCTATGCCATGACTCGAGGCGACCCAACAGCGCCAGACTGGCGCGTCAGTCAAAGCGACCGAAAGTGGGCCGGCAGTAATAGCGGTGGCAGGCGGGCGGGCGCAGCGGTCACGTCGTCAGCCAGGCTCACGTCCCATCCTGAGACAGCAAGAGAGCCTCCTCTCACGGCGTGAAGACGGTGCACCCGTGACCCGTTCCTCGAACGGATCGCACGCGCGCAACGGCCGCCCCGCCAACCACTCGCCCCGTCGCATTAACTCCGCGGCAGGACACGCGACGCTTCTGGCAGGAGGAGCGCGCGACGCTTCACCTTCGCCGTAATAACCGCGTCAGAAAAGGTACGCCACGTCGTCCGATTTCGTATCCTTTTCCGTTTTCCTCTTTCTCTATCTCTTGCAACAGGGACCGGGAAAGGGGGATACCCCGAAAGGGATCCTTCTCCGCGAAGGAACCGGGCTCCGAGCCCCCCATTACTGATCAGGGGTTCGAAGGCTGGCCCCCCGAGGGTTCAACAGTTGCCTCAGATCGCGTGGGCCTGACACCCACTACTGGTCAGGGGTTCGAAGGCCAGCCCCCCGAAGGGCTCCATGGCCGCCTCAGGCTACTCGGGCTCCGCGCCCATTACTGATCAGGGGTTCGAAGGCTGGCCCCCGAAGGGTTCACAGTCGCCTCAGACACCGAGCGAGGGATGACCAGGGGTACGTTCGATACATAACCGAGGCTCGGGCTGCGCTCCCGAGGTACCCTAGGACATTTCCGAGACCAGCGGGAACGATCTTGTAACGGAATCCCATTGGAGGGAGGCATCGAGCCCTCGGACCCCGTCGCCAGGGGACCGGGTCCGGCAAATCACCCGCAGGTACTTTTGGGCGTGCCTCTGGGCCCCTAGCCGACCCCCAACGAACGGGGCACGGACGTCCACTCGGATTACCCGCTTGCAGCTCACCGGAGACACCATGTTCGGTGCCCATCGAGGGTAACATGGCGCACTCCCCCCCTCCTCCTTGCGGAAAGGCGACGTAGGGGCGTATGTAAAAAGCCGAGTCTGTCCCTGATCGTCCTCTCGCCCTGTGCAGAGGCTCGGGGGCTGCTCTCGCAAAAACTGGCTCCGGCCAAATCGTTGACAGCGTCAACATACCAGCCCGAGAGCTTGGGCCCCGACCGTGCACCCGGGCTACGGCCAGTTCGCATGAGGGAACGACCAGACCAGCCGAAGCGTTAAGCGAAGTATTAAGACCTCGAAGGAGTGTAACCACTCCTCCGAGGCCTCGGGGGCTACACCCGGCGGGTGCGCTCGCGCGCACCCACCGGAACGAAATGCAACCGAGAAAGGCTGGTCCCCTTGCAAAAAAGTGCGACAAAAGCCTCGAAGCGAGTGCTAACACTCCCTTCGAGGCTCGGGGGCTACTGTCGGGGACCATAATTAGGGGTACCCTCAAGGCGCCTAATTCTCAGCTAGTAACCCCCATCAGCATAAAGCTGCAAAGGCCTGATGGGCACGATTAAGTCAGGGATCAGTCCACACGAGTGACTCGATCACGCTTCACCCGAGCCTAGCCTCGGCCAAAGGCAGCCGACCTCGAGAGACTTCCGTCTCGCCCGAGGCCCCCTTTTTATGGCGGACACATCACCGGCTCGCCCAAGGCCTTGGCTTCGCTCAGAAGCAACCTTGACTAAATCACCACACCGACTGACCAAATTGCAGGGGCATTTAACGCAAAGGTGGCCTGACACCTCTATCCTGACACGCGCCCCCGGCAGAGCCGAGGTGACCGCCGTCACTCCACCGCTCCACTGGCCAGTCTGACAAAAGGACAGCGCCGCCTGCGCCACTCCGACTGCAGTGCCACTCGACAGAGTGAGTCTGACAGGCAATCAGGCCTTGCCAAAGGCGCCACGGCGAACTCCGTTCCGCCCGACCCCAGGGCTCGGACTCGGGCTAAGACCCGGAAGACGGCGAACTCCGCTCCGCCCGACCCCAGGGCTCGGACTCGGGCTAAGATCCGGAAGACGGCGAACTCCGTTCCGCCCGACCCCAGGGCTCGGACTCGGGCTAAGACCCGGAAGACGGCGAACTCCGCTCCGCCCGACCCCAGGGCTCGGACTCGGGCTAAGACCCGGAAGACGGCGAACTCCGCTCCGCCCGACCCTAGGGCTCGGACTCGGGCTAAGACCCGGAAGACGACGAAACTCCGCCTCGCCCGACCCCAGGGCTCGGACTCCGCCCTGGCCTCGGCCGAACGACTTCCGCCTCGCCCGACCCCTTGGCTCGGGCTCGGCCACGGCAACAGAAGGCAGACTCAACCTCGGCTTCGGAGGAAACCCCACGTCGCCCTGCCTAGGGCACAGACCACCACGTCAACAGGAGGCGCCTTCATCATCCCACCCCGAATCGACTCGGGTCACGAAGAACAAGACCGATGTCTCATCCGGCCAGCTCCGCCAGAGAGGCAATGATGGCGCTCCACAAGCTCTATGACGACGGCGGCCCCCAGCTCTCTTACGGAAGCAGGACAACGTCAGCAGGGACTCGACCGCTCCAACAGCTGTCCCTCCATCAGGCTCCGCCGCACCTCCGACAGCCACGACATCACGCCAGCAGGGTGCCCAAATCTCTCCGGCTGCCACATTGGCATGTACCTAGGGCGCTAGCTCTCCCTCCGCTAGACACGTAGCACTCTGCTACATCCCCATTGTACACCTGGATCCTCTCCTTACGACTATAAAAGGAAGGACCAGGGCCTTCTCAGAGAAGGTTGGCCGCGCGGGACCGAGGACGGGACAGGTGCTCTCTTGGGGCCGCTCGCTTCCCTCACCCGCGTGGACGCTTGTAACCCCCCTACTGCAAGCGCACCTGACCTGGGCGCGGGACGAACACGAAGGCCGCGGGACTTCCACCTCTCTCACGCTCGGCTCCGGCCACCTCGCCTCTCCCCCCTTCGCGCTCGCCCACGCGCTCGACCCATCTGGGCTGGGGCACGCAGCACACTCACTCGTCGGCTTAGGGACCCCCCTGTCTCGAAACGCCGACAACTATCACATGCTTATGTTATGTAAGTTGGTGACCATGAAAGAGACACTTTAATAATGTAAATTAGCATGTGACGATAAGTTAATTCTAAACTCTTTACCTCTCGCAACACATGATCATTTTAATGTCATCAAGGTACCACAACATCATACGAGGACATATGCATACCAGTTTCCAGTTTTACATCTACAACTTCTTTACTAGTTATTTTCAGCCACTTAATCGGCATTGATCGAATTACACCTCTAACTCGCAATTTGGGCACCATAAATTTCAGAATTCTACCTAGACATCTAGCGTCACATAGAGAGTCTACTAATTAACTTGCAACCACTTGAAATACTGGAAACACCTACATATAACAATTACTTAACGCAATTGAATTCCTCTATTTAACAAGAGTTGGCTAACACAACATGTAAAAAAATAGAAATTCATACACAAGTTCATATTTTTCTCAATCATAACACCATGAGACCAACAAAACTAGTCTCACCATTTTAGACATCTTAACTTAACATATAGCTAAAAGTAATTCGATTAGTTTTCTTAACTACTTTTCTATATTAGGTCACTTAGCTCCTATTAATCAACACACCATATTTCCTTTGACGCAATAGGTAGAGCACGACTACTTGTTTCTAACAATCTTTGGGTATCAACAATTAATTGCCTATGGTATTTATCCGACTCGAAAACATAGAGAAGGCGATGACTACTACGGCATGTCGTCACCTCATCTTAATCGCATAATAAATTTTAGCTTTACTGATCGAGTCTGCCGACTAACCGTTTAAACTAGTAAAACCTATCCTTCGCATCAAACAACACATCGCACATCTTCCTATCGAAACGTAAAAACATCCGAGTCCTTTTCTACTTCCTTTTCTTTTGCCACAAAATTCAATCCATACCAATACAATTTTTAAACATGCGCCACATCGACCAAAACATAATTAGACAACTACAAATCGCATACATCAAATAAACTCTTGTTCTCCAATCACAAACGTGATCCTACCAATGCGCATAACCGAAACATTTTACACACATCATTTCAAAATAATTAATCGAGTCGATCGAGAGCGACATGCATAGGCTCACCATAAACAAACCCAATCGGTGTTTGTGAGGACGATGGTGATTCCGATTTGTGCATCGCTATGAACATCGACGAGCGTCGAGCGGCTTGCCTTCTCCACGCAAAACACGGGGTTCCTCTCCTCCACAAAACAAAACAAAGCAGCACACATACATAATTAATCATAGAAAAATAATGTCGGCGGAATCGAACAAGGAGTGCCGCGGTCTCACCGGGGTTAATGACGACGACGGCGGGGCTGTGCAAAAACAGCAAACCACCGACGGGCATCACGGCGTGCTGCTCACTACGCAACAAAACAGCAAGCCGGCAGCGCGCGGGAGCCGTCGGGGCTGCTGCACATTTCGTCGAGCACCCTGCGCACATCGGAAAGGAGCAAGGGAAGGGGCTCTGCGCAGGGCTGCTGTTTTTGGATCAGAGGGCTGGGCGCAGGGACTTGGACGCCATGGCTGCAGGAATAGCGGCGTTTCGCCGAGGAGCTGCGCAGCGAGGGAAGGTGGGGCGAGCTGCTGCTGTGCGAGGGAGAAGGAGCAGGGGAATAGGGGCGTCATAGGAGGGAGTGCTGCTGCGCAGTAGAGAGAAGAGGAGCAGGGGGCGCTGGTCTGCAACTGAGGGGCGACGAGCTAGAGAACAGAGCGAGCGAGGACTGCTGCAGTGTGTGGCTTGCAACGCATTTTGCCGAGCAGCAACAGGGCATCAAGGAGAACAGCAAGGGGCGCTCAGGTAGGGGAGCAGAGCTCCGGCCATGCCGCGCTCCTGCCAACAGCCCTGCGCGCGATGGGGAAGAAGGCCAGCAGAGAGGGTCGCCGAGCTGCTGGTTGGGGAAAGGAAGAAGGGCTTGGGCGCCATGGCTGAGGGCATGAAAATCTGGGCGCCATCCATGGGAGCTGCTGTCGCTGCTTGTGTAGTAGCTCGGCCATGGGAGGAAGAAGGGTAGAGGACGCCATGGGAGGAGCTGCTAGGAGATGGCGCCCTGCCTGCTGCCGTGTGGGAGAGAGGGAGGAGGATGGCGTGGGGGAGAAGGGTGGCTGGCTGTTGGGTGTGACGGCTAGGGATAGGGAGTGGTAATTTTCTCCAACTTACAAAGGGAAGGCCTCATATTTATAGACAAGTGAGGGCTAGGGTTTTAGTGGGGTTTCTTAGTGGGCCTAGTGGGCTGGGTTTTAAATGGGCTTGGCCCAAAACATGTAATCGGGCTGCGCTAAATATTTTCCGGAAAAAGGCTCGTGCGGATTTCGTCGGTACGCAAAACAGAGTGAACAAGAGTTCAAACGAACGAACGATTGAGCGATTAATTCGGTCGAGAGTCTGATTTGAATTCGCTCGAAAAAAAACTCCTCACGCATGAATCGAAAATAATTTGTCTTGGGATATGACCGACTTTCGGATTTTTAGTCGGAGAAGGCGAATCACGATATTTTAAAATCGTTGTCGATACGGGGTTTTGAGTTCTGTTCGGACATGAGATATTTGGCCGAGCCAGATAATATTGATTAGAGGACGACATATTGAGCATTCTGTTTGAGAGTACGGACTCATATTAAAATAGTCAGACATCGATCGAAGTTTGAGGAATTAGACTAGGGCTCAGATCAAATAACAGTCGTCGAGAGTTTGATTAAATGAGCTTCAGATAAGATTTATAATTCGAGATTGACTATCGAGTTTGCATTCGTTCCGAGAATAAAAGTTTTAACAGGCTCCGAATTCGGTCTTTTGTGAGACTGAATAACTCCGAATTCGGTGATATGTGTACGAATAGTCTGGCTAATCAGAGACATACGCGAGCGAGAAATAGAAATTTTCACTGAGCATCCGAGATTAGGATAATTCTTCTGACATAACCCGAAATAGACACCTAGGGTGTCACAGAATGAGGAGGCCGACGCATTGGCCAAGGCTGCCGCCAGTGGCGAGTCCCTACCCTCCGATGTGTTCTACCATGTTATTGGCACGCGAGCCGTCCGCAGCCCCGAAGGGCTCCAAATAACCAATGACATCGAGGGCCACCGCATAGTCAACCTTATTATGACCGAAGACTGGCGGGCACCAATAACCCTGTTTCTACAGGGGTACTACCATCCAACCGACATCAACGAGGCCAAGCGCCTCAAACATCGAAGCCGGGACTTCGCGCTGATTGAAGGCCAGCTTTACAAGAAGGGGGTCAGTCAACCAATGCTTAAATGTGTCACCTAGACCGAAGGCGTCCAAATCCTGCGCGAAGTCCACAACGGTACTTGCGGCTCTCACGCAGGGCCAAGGGCCCTAGCCGCAAAGGTGATCCGTCAAGGTTTCTACTGGCCCGCAATGATCTGCGCCGCAAATCGGGTCACAAGGTCCTGCGAAGCCTGCCAGAAGTTTTCTCCTCGATCAGGCAGCCCTTCGCAATTCACGAATCTAATCGCCCACACATGGCCTCTCCAGCGCTGGGGCCTGGACATTGTCGGGCTCCTGCCCACGGCTCAGGGGAACCTCAAGTTCACCTTCGTCGCTGTCGAGTATTTTACCAAATGGATCGAGGCGAGGGCTATATCCACAATAACATCAAAGATTGCACAGAAATTCTTCTGGCAAAACATTGTTTGCCGCTTCGGAGTACCATCCGAACTCACAGTTGACAACGACAAGCATTTTGACAGCCAAGACTTCAAGGATTTCTGCTTCTTCATTGGCACCAAGCTCGCCTTCGCCTCAGTATACCACCCGCAGTCCAACGAAGTTGTGGAACGCGCAAATGGCAAAATTTTCACAGCTGTCAAGAAGATGCTCCTCGACGAGAAAAAAGGCAAGTGGGCCGATTTGTTACCTGAAGCGGTCTCGGCGCTAAACACGACTGAGTGCAGGGCGACTGGGTTCACCCCCTTCCGCCTTCTATATGGATCAGAGGCCATGACCCCACAAGAAATAAAACATGAGTCCCCACGGACAGTCTCGTCAGCTGTCCCCGACGTGGACGAACCCACTTCGAAGGATCTCATCGATGGAGACCGCGTCTTCGCCCTACAGGCTCTAAATAAATACCAAGCCCAAACAAAAGCATGGCGTGACCACGCAGTCACCCCGAGGGAATTCAGCGAAGGGGACCTCGTACTCGTCCGAACAGCTCGGACAGAGTCCAGGGGCAAGCTGGAACCCAGGTGGAAGGGCCCTTTCATTGTCAAGACGAAGGCATCCCCCAGTGCATACAGGCTCGCAACGCCATCCGGCGAGGACTTGGAGCATTCCTGGAACATTGATAATCTCCGCAAATTTTTTGTTTGACTCATCAGGGCCAGCTCACCCTTGTAATTCGCAAAAACAATTTTATTCTGGCCCGCACTCTTTTCCTCCCGAGGGGTGAGGTTTTTAACGAGGCGGAGTCATGTAATATACAAGTGAAAAATCCCCCGCAAAAATCTACGTCGAAAAAAGACCGCGTCGACGGTCTTCGACATTCGACCAACACAAAGTCACCGCGAGGGGCACCCTCGCGTGCGACACTCCGTGCAAAAGTCGCCTAAGGGTGCAGCCGGACTAAGCACAACAAGTGCGAAGAATCGAAGTCTTCCTTAAAAAGACTATCCGTGCAAAAGTCACCTAAGGGTGCAGCCGGACTAGCACAAGTGTGAAAAATCGAAGTCTTCCCCAAAAAGACTATCCGTGCAAAAGTCGCCTAAGGGTGCAACCGGACTAAGCACAACAAGTGCGAAGAATTGAAGTCTTCCTCAAAAAGACTATTCGTGCAAAAGTCGCCTAAGGGTGCAGCCGGACTAGCACAACAAGTGCGAAAAATCGAAGTCTTCCTCAAAAAGACTATCCGTGCAAAAGTCGCCTAAGGGTGCAGCCGGACTAAGCATAAAAAGTGCGAAGAATCGAAGTCTTCCTCAAAAGACTACCCGTGCTAAACCCTACACCAAACTGTCCGCACAAAGACCGACTACAGGCGCGCCGGACCGACATAATAAATACACTAGACCAAGTGCGCAACGCCTCTATGAGCATAGCCGAATGTGCGAAGGTGCACAGCCTCATCATACAAGCTATTACATATGTACAGCGAGGGCATCACACCTTACATCGGTTCAACCTTTGGAATGATTTCCATCTCCCTATAGTTAAATAACATTATCCTCAGCTCCTCACCCTCAAAAAGACTTCGCAGCTCCCCCTCACCTACACTCGCAACGGCCGGCGAGGACAACAATTCCTGCTTGCTAGCCCTGCCCACACGAAGCCGACCGCTGTCCGCCTCACTCACTCTACGCTTCGCAACTGCCCTTCGCCGCCTACGCCCAGCACTCGGACCAGGCACAACTTCAGCATCCGCAGCACGCGGCGAAGCCTTCGCCGCTGCCACATCCAAGGCCGCAAAGTAATCCAAGTCCTCATCCGACGACTCTTCCGTCCACTCAACCGAACTCCCAGAGTCACCAAAATCAGAAAACTTAGAAGCAGACTCATCCAATTCATTCCCAGCATCCACGGTCGAAGCCGCCACAAAATTAGCAGTAGCGGTTGCGTGCGCAGGCCCAAAATCTTGAACCTGCGCAGCAACCAAGGTTCAGCAACATAGACAAAATTCTCTAACTACCCACACCCACTAAGCCACCTGCGAAGGCCCAGCCGCCGTGGGATCCTCCGCCGCTGGCTCCGTCGCCGTCTTCGGGGGATCCTCAACCCTCGGCACAGCGGTTGGCGACGAGCCACCACCGGACGTAGTAGCCGCAGGGGCAACGAGGGAGCCTTCGCCGGTTTTCGGGGGCGGCGCCGGGATGACCTCAGCCTCGGCTGCCACCGGGTTCGTCTCGGCTTCGGGCCGCGCGCTGTTCAAAGATCCGAAGTCCTCCACGGTCTCGGCACGCGCCGCCTAAAACACAGCACACCGATTCAGCAAGCCCACGTATAACCCACATCCAACAACACTAAACAAAAGATGAACATTACTTGACCCCTCGCTCGGTCGGACCGCTCCCTAACCACCTCCCGACCGTGAGGGCCCCACATCCGGTCAAAGAGGGCCCCCGCGGACTCCTTCACCACCGGGTCCTCGACCTTGTAGATCTCGCGCTCAAAATCTTCATCAGATCAGTCGAATACCTCATAGTGGCGGCACCCTTCGCGGGACAACGCGTTCATCGCCCCTTCGCAGGTGATGAGGGAGGCAAAAGACATAAAACCCTCCACAATGGTCGGGAGCGCCAGCTACTCCTCTTGCAGCCACTCGAGGTAGCGAAGGCCCGACTCTCGGTCGGGCACTTCGAAGTCAGCGGTCCGCGCGCCCAGCTCGTGGTATGAGTCCATAAGCTGTTTGCGCGTCCGCTCAACTTCCGAGCACGTAGAAGCCTCGGCCCTCTCCATACGGGCCTGCAGAGCGTTGAACCGCTCCTCCCATTCCTTGGCGCGCTGGCTGGCGAGGCTACCCTCCACCCTCGCCAAATTGGCCTCCGCCTGCGCAGACTGCGCCTTGGCGAGGGCCTGATTAGCCTCCCTTCTCTCCTCTGCCAGCTGGCGCCGGAGGTCAGTCTTCTTGCCCTCCAGCGCGGCCACCTTCTCCGCCAGCTTGCGGCACTTGGTATCGGCGGCCGACTTTTCTCGGATGGCGTCAGCATGCTGCGCCCGAAGTCTCTCGACTTCGGCAGACACAACTGCCGTAAGGGCCCCCAATGCCACGCGGTCAGCGAAGTCAGCCGCCTAAAAGACACACATAAGACCACAATCCCAACGAAACCGGTAAAAACCGAAGTCTAGCTCAACTTACCTGACTTAGCCGTTGTGACGCCTCCTTCAGCCGGCGAGACACAGCGCCCGCCTCGTCCTTGACGGCGCTGAGCGCCGGAATCTCACCACCAACGCTGAGAGCGCTACCCTTCGCCCCAGGCACCGCGGCAGACACCACGGTCGCCACCGCAGGCGGAACAACAACAAGTTGCCCCTCGCCCGATCCTGCAACGTATCAACATTCAAAAAAAAACTTGGGCTAACGACTTACCAACGAGATAATCGTCCACGCTAATATCGGTGCCGAAGTCGGCAACGCGCTTCCCCGGCGAAGGCAATTCTCGGGCCTTCGCGGCTCCGGCCGAGGCGGACTTGGTTTCGCCGGCTCCAGCTGCCTTCACGACCTCCGGCACCTTGCTGGACCTAGGGGCGGCCGACTTCGCCGCTAGCGTCGACTGGCTACCGCCGAGGGCGGCAGACTTCGCAGTCCCCCGCGCCCTCTTCGGCCTAGCCTCGGGCAGCCTGATGACCGCCCGACGGTTCTGCGCAGCCTCCTGACGATCCTTGTCCATCACTGCCGACACAACAGCAGCAATATTCCGTCCATCAGGAAACACTCTCATATCACGAACCATGCGAGATGTAAAAAAGTCTTCGCCGGCCGCGCGGGGGATAGGAACGTTCTTAGGCCACCAACCCCCGATAACCTTTCAGCATCCGCGCCGAAGACTCCCGGAGCTCGGACGAAGACATCCTTCCCCCGGGGGCCGCGCATGTCCCCATCAACTCCATAGCAAAACTATCGGAAACACCAAGTCCTCCCTTCGTAGTACCTAGCTTCCTCTTCTTGGAGGATGGGGCAGCCGCCGGCGTGGAGTCGTCTTCAGTCTCCGCTGCCGGTTTTTTCCCGCGGCGGTCGACAACGTCTTGCCCGGGATAACCGCCATACGGCAGACGGTTCAACTCGAAGACCCTATTCAAGCGACCGTTGGATCCGCGTATATCCCAACTACGCTGGGCCTCCGTCTTTGGCACATAGCGACCAACAATCCGCACCGCCCCATCCTCCACCTCACGCACGAATGCAGCGGGATCTCGGCCACGCAAATCCAGTGCGAAGGCGGGACTCCGCACCTGCACCCCGCCAAGGGAGGGCATCTGGCGAGGGCATACTTCGCCCAGCGCCCAGCCACGCGCCAAGGGCCACACCCCATACGCGACAAACTCCTCAACCAGATCGCGCCCGCTACTCATGTCGACCGCGCACCGCAGGGCCCCTTCGTCTGCATCCTCCTCCGCCACTTCAAACTGCGGGTACGCCGAGTAATAATGCGAGCACATCTCGGCCACGGGGAGCCCCGGATGGTCTTCGACTGTGCCCTCAGCAACGTAGAACCAAAACTCCCACCAGTTGCCCCATTTATTGCAGGCGCAGGGAACCAACTCAACGACTTCCATCGAAGTCTTGCCGGTCTTCGGCGTAAATGTACAAGACCCAAATTGAGCAATCTTATTTTCGATCATCCTTTTCTGCCAATGCAGACAATAATACTTCGCGAAGACTTTGACCGATGGCTGCCCGCCGTACGAAGTCGTTGCCCAGACATATTTTGACAGGGCCACCACGACATTCGGCGTCAGCTGGTGGACCTGGACGTTGAATCTACGCAGAACTTCTCCCACGAATCGATGCGCGGGCAGACGAAGGCCAGCGGCGAAGAAAGCCTCGAAGACAACCAACTCGCCTTCTGGCTCGGGGACCTCCTCCACCCCCGGGACACGTGCCACTCCGCCGCCAAAATAACCAAGCTGTTGCATGTCTTGCACGCGGACCGAGGACATCCGCGACACACCGAACTCCACTGTGTCGCCGGCGTGCAACTCCTCCACCGCCACATTGCTCAGCGTCTCCTCAGACGACGCGTCGGCCGACGGTGTAGCAGCAGCAGAAGAGGAAGAGGACGGCATCGCTACGTACCGTCGGCGACGGCGGGTGGTCTGCTTCACATGGGCTAGATCTTCGACGAGCAAGAGCAAGGAGGGCAGACGAGCAGTGAGCGGTTTGAGAAGGCAGTTAGGGTTTTCACGGAGCGCGGAAAGATAAAGTTCAAAACACGCCGCCCCCGCCCCCTTTTATACACAGGGCGCGGCGCTTCGGGAAACCCGCAATCCAACAGTACAGCGTCAATCAACGGTCATGTCAAAAACCCCCGCGAAACCACTTCGAGCGAGGGCAGCGTCTCCACCATCTAGCGACGTCTTCGGCACCAGATGACTTAGTCGAATTGGTCCCTCGGAGGGCAAATGTTGGGGCGAAGGCGAAGACGCCACCCTTCGCTCGATGCCTTCGCCGTCCTCGCTGCACCAGCAGAGACAAGACAACGGGCAGACTCACCCTTCGTCCCACACGTCACCGGACGAAGACCTGTGACGAGGTCGTCTCATCTTGCGACCTCGTCCAACATGGAGGCCCACGTGTGATCCGGCCCATTGTAACAGGCCCTACGTGGCCGCTGCGCATTACGGGCCTAATTTGTAAAGGTCTCCCTGTAATTACGGTCTGTAACCCCACTTTATGGGAATATTCCGGGGATAACCTAGGTGTCTGAGGGCACATGCGTCCTTAACACTGGACGCTGGGCACTCAGATACCTATAAATACCCCCGCACAATGCCCTTGAGAGGCTAGATTAACAGAGCTATTGCCATCTCGAGCAAAAAACCCTGTTTACGTTGCTACACTCCCCCGTTGGATCAACTTGTACCGGAGAGCAAGTTCCAACAGTGATCATGAATAGCATCAACATTTATGTCTCTACATCTGGTGCAAAAAGTAACATGCTCAATGGTAGATGTAGAGGGTTTGCAAGTATTTAATTCAACGATCTTAGCATATAAAATAGTATTCTCATCTCTAAGATTGGAAACAGAAGCATTGCAAACATTTAAATCTTTAGCCTTAGCAATTATTTTTTCATTCTCAATTTTAAGGCTAGAGAGAGATGCATTCAATTTGTCAATCTTAGCAATCAAATTAGCATTATCATTTCTAAGGTTGACAAGAGAATCATCACTAACATTTAATTTCTCAACCTTAGCAATCAATTTATCATTTTCAAATCTAAGGCTAGAAATAGTGTCATGGCAAGTGCTTAGCTCACTAGTTAATTTTTCACATTTTTCTACCTCTAGAGAATAAGCATTTTTAGTCTTAACATGTTTTTTGTTTTCATTAATAAGGAAGTCCTCTTGACTATCCAATAGTTCATCCTTCTCATGAATACCCTAATCAATTCATTTAATTTCTCCTTTTGTTGCATGTTAAGATTGGCAAAAAGGGTAAGCAAGTTATCCTCATCATCACTAGAATTATCCTCATCACTAGTGTGACGGAACCTCCCAAGTAATTAGGCCCACCTACAGTTGTCCTTGTCTAACAGACATCAGCCACCCTGTAGATGTTCCTAAGTCACTTGACAAGTTCGGTATCTTTCCTTACCTTACCAGGAACGTTTCACCCATCTTGCAGACATTACAGAACATCGGAGATAAAGAAATGCGGAAGCAATTACATAAATTACATTTATTTTAAAAGCAAGCTTAAGTTATTTTATTACAGATCAGAACTAACAAGGCGAGTGCTGAATAGTAATATTATACAAACCAAGGGAGGCACAAACTCCTCCCGATAAGTTTAAGCAAAAGATCCTATGTGGAGGACCAAGTCCTCCCGCACTTCAGTCTTGTTTTTCTTCATTTGGTACCACCTTGGAGCAAAAGCAACAAAAATTTATCGCTTCCTCACCTAAAAACAACAAAGGGATAAACCCTGAGTATGGAATTACTCAGCAAGTCTTACCCAACTAAGGAAAAGACTCTCAAGGGTATGCTGGATAAATAGGAATCAAGGAGAGGCTTTAGCAAGAATCAACTTAGATACTTTTGCAGAAATAGCTTACTAAAGTGAGTCCTTACTTTCAATATTTTAACGCCATATTAAGTATTAATAGACTCTATTTGCATCTAGTCTAATTTCAACATCTCATCAATACAACATCATTTTTATCCGTAGTGTTCACATCCTGACTTTAGGTTGCAGGGAAGTGACCAAGTCTTCATAACCGCGAAGGTACGGCGATCCGAATCGATTATACTTAGCTGAGGATCTACAATCACACGACATATGTAGCACTTAACCCTTGCATATGTCAACCCGCCACCGGGGTTCTTAAGACCAGATCAGGTTCACGCAAACCGAGAGCACAGATACACCACCGTCCAGCCTCTTGCCACGGAGGGTACACACTACTCTCGCCACCGCTCCACGCCCATTTCGTGTTATCTTATTCTGGCCTTAGTCTGCCCGAGGCAAGGCTTACCCATGACGAGGCATGTGACCAGTTAAAGGGTCCTCGGTCAGCACGCCTACATACGCATTAATCCTTAATCAACCTGGGTAGAACATCACCTGTTCCTAACCCAAGTCTCAATTTAAGTATTTCCATCCTTAGGATTGTGTCTGTTCCTTAGGATGAAAGAGCATCACAGGGAACTTTGCAGTAAGATCCCACTATTGCTCCAAATGAAAATATTCTTGCAGGTAGAAGCCATCCTCTCCCGGGTTAGACTGAGGACAACCTCTATCCACAAGATCTAAGCAGGGCTAAGCATTTTTGTAAGTCATATTTTGATACTTCACAGAAGTATCTATAAAGGTATGGATATCAAGGAAAGCAATGCATCAAAGGGTTCCAAGCAACTCCTATGAACCTAATGCACATTTTACTAGACTTAAAGTGTGCGAAAATTATTTAAAAACACAAGGAAAGGGGTTGCATGCACCGGGGCTTGCCTTCATTCACAGGTGAGTCAGGCTCGGATCCGCAGATATCAAAGTAGAAACAATTTCCGGCCTGAGATTCCGAAGGTGGTGGTGTCTTCTCTTCAGTTACTTCAATTTCTTCTTCACGTTCTAATCATAACCATACATATGTATAAGAATGGATGCCATGGGATGCTCATGAGGATGCAAAGATAATATAAACTTATTATCTATGTCTTGAATACAACTTTCCTTCACGGAACTCCGAGAACTTAGGGTTTCCGGAGTCGGTAAAGAAGTTCATAGGGCAGGGGGGTGGTTTTGGGTTCTAGTTATCAAACATGGTCCAAATCAATTCAAACTCTACCCGAGGCTTCTAAATATTGTTTTAAGTTCCCATAAAAAGTTTGGGCATTTTTGGACTTACCCATTATTTTCTAAAAATCTCTAACTAATACTTTTAATCACTTTAAATGCCCTAAAATTTCTTATTTCCACTAAAAATCACAAACTTATTTTTATTAAATTCTAGGGAAAATAAGGAGCCTACGAAAATTAATTTCATAATTTTACCATTTTTCTACATTTTTCAATATATTTCTAAAGTTATTCTGAAAAAGAAAAGGAGAAAAGGTGAATAGTGTTGGGCTGATTCTGGCCCGGAACAGCCCAACGCAACAGTAAACCGGGTCGCGCGCCCACGCGCGCCCGCGCGCTCTGGAATTATTGTAGAAGGGACCCCAGGTTCTAGGCTAACTGGAGATAAGGCCTGTTACTGTTTCACCGTGTCGCTGACAGTTTGCAGTATAGTCCTCGGTTTTCTATTTCTTTACCCGACCCATCCTCGACGGCGTTCATGCCCCGCCGAGCTCCGGCGAGCGCCTGAACCGGCCGAAAGGGCCAACGGCTAGGGTTTCCAAGCAGCGGACACCAAATTAGTCCTACCCCGAGCTTTTCCCCCACATCAATTGCAAGGATGGCTACCCAAATGCTCCTGACCACGGCGACAGCGGAGACTTCGAATAGAATCGTGTGTTCCCAGTTACCAATGGTAGTTTAGCTCGATCTAAAGGGTTGGGGAGTTTGAGAAGAGCTTAAGGATGTTAGAACAAGCAACAGAGCAACATGAACTGACCTCAATTGGGCTGGCCGTAGTGAGCTCGACCCTGCGGTGTTTTAGAACCGAGTTGGGGCAAATTTGAAATTGGAGCTTATGGTTGGAAGCTTGGGGGCGATACTGGATGCTGGGGTACGTGATGAGGTTGCGGAGCCAACGGCGGGCTCAATTTATAGACTCCCGGGGCGGTGGCGATCAATTCGACTGAGCTGTGCTGGCGGTTGGAGGTAGAAGAAGGTACTGGCGCACGTGAATTCGTGGCATCTACCGTGGCAGTTACTCCGACGAGCCACGAAGAGGCACAAGGGTTCACGGCGATGTAGTGGAGGGGCTGAGCCACGCGGCGCAAAGCCGGAAAGCGGCTGTCGCCGGCGAGCATATCCACATCCGCCGTGGTGAGTGCGGTACGGCGGCCGGGATTGTTTACCGCCCGAAGTTATCCACGATGACGATATTTTCGCGACTCCGCAGTGCTATCCAACACCCAGGCGCTAATCTCGACGCCGGCGACACGAATCACGGCGGAGAGAGCCGTCGGCAGCGAGGGACTGCCGCGTTGGCGATCTGATCCAGTCGGGCTACTGTACCATGGCGAGTGGCATTCAGACAGCCTGACAGAGCATCTTCATAGCCATTTTTCTTCAATTTTTGCATTACAACTTTGTCATCTATCTGCACCAAAGTTGTAGGGCTATCATCCAACTATAACTTTGCTACAAGGTGCACTCACAAATAGTCATTGGATCATGCTTAAAATTAAGCCCAAAGTTCATGTCATCCCACTGTTAATCTGAATTTCAGACTCCAATAGCCTGACAGCTCGACTTTGAGTGTGTTTTTCTCCAATTTCTTCACAACAACCATGCTTACTCTCTTAATCAAAGTTATTTACCTAAGATAGATCTACATAGTTGTTGTGATGAACTAGAGCAAATTCTTACTAATTTGGAAGTTAATAAGCTCCAAAGTTGAGCTTATAACACTGAAATTTTAGACTTAGTATTGAACCCAATTGAGGTCCATTTTGCATTTAAGTCCAAATCTCAGGATTTAACTTGCAAACTCACATATTTGTGACCCAAATGACTTAAGGTACTTATTTAACTTGGGTTTTGCACTTTAGTCCAAAAGTGGACTAATTTTGTACATAGGCCCCTAGGGTTTAGTTTTAGGGTTTTCCAGGGTTCCAATTAGGGTTTCTGGTATCTTAGGGGTATAAAGGTGATTCAACTTTGTTTTTGGGGATATTTTATAACTATTACCCTAAAGCTTTTAGGTTTTCTCAATTTGGGTTAAGTTTTACCCCTTTAATCCCTATTTAGGGTAAAGCTTCCTATCCAGGGTCCTATTTGCAAAACATTAAAACAATACAACTTGTTTGAAATTTTTGCCTAGTGAATGCACTCTAGGTGTGTCAAACATATGCAATGCCAATGCTTATGATGCCATGCTCAAGTTTTAGTTATAGTAACACCAGGGGTGTTACATCCTTCCCCCCATAAAAGAATCTCGTCCCGAGATTAAAAGTCCTAGGGTAAGTAATGGAAAAGGAAACGCGGAATACTTTTATTTCCTTATTTTTGGTACAAGGCAGGGGTGATGTGGGGGTCACTTCTTTATTACACAGTTATACAGGCTTTATAATTTACATGAGGCTAAAAAGCCTGGGAAATTCTTTTCTAGAAAGTCTTGAGTTTCCCATGTAGCCTCATCTTCAGAATGCTGGTTCCACTGTATCTTATAAAACTTGAGAGTTTTTCTCCGGGTAACCCTGTCCTTTTGATCCAAGACTTGAATAGGATGCTCAGAATATGTCAAGTCCGGCTCAAGGACAACATCTGTTACTTCAACGGTTCGATCGGGAATACGAAGACACTTCTTCAATTGTGACACATGGAACACATTATGCACATCAGACAAGGTTTCGGGTAGTTGGAGTCGGTATGCCACTGGTCCACATTGCTCAAGTACCAGGAATGGACCAATGTACCTGGGTGCAAGCTTCCCTTTAACCCTAAAACGCGATATTCCCTTCATTGGTGAGACTTTCAGGTAGACATAGTCTCCTTCCAGAAAATATAAGGGCATTCGCCGTGTGTCTGCATAACTCTTCTGACGAGCTTGTGCCTTCTTCATATTATAAATAATTTTCTGAACCTTATCCTCGGCCTCTTTCACCATATCAGGCCTAAAGAAGCACCTTTCACCAGGTTCAGACCAATTTAGCGGAGTACGACATCAACGTCCATATAAGGCTTCAAAGGGCGCCATCTTGATACTTTCTTGATAGCTATTATTATATGAAAACTCTGCCAAAGGCAAACATTCATCCCATTTCTGTGAGAAGTCCAGAACACATGCTCGCAACATATCTTCAAGTATCTGATTAACCCTCTCAGTCTGACCACTGGTTTGTGGATGATAGGCCGAACTGTGGAGTAACTTAGTACCCAGGGATTTATGAAGTTCTTCCCAGAATTTGGATACAAATTGTGGTCCACGATCCGGAACTATAGTCTTTGGAACACCATGCAAACTGAGAATACGAGCAATATATAATTCCGCATAGGTAAGTACCGGGTAATATGTCTTGACCGGCAGAAAATGAGCAACCTTTGTAAGTCGATCAACAATCACCCAGATAGAGTCATACCCTTTCGCGGTCCTGGGCAATCCCACAATGAAGTCCATACTGATGTCTTCCCATTTCCATGTTGGTATTGGTAATGACTGCAATGGACCTGCAGTTTTCAAATGTATGGCCTTGACACGTCTGCAAGTGTCACATTTAGCCACATAGCGTGCAATTTCGATCTTCATCTTTATCCACCAGTAATGTTGCTTTAAGTCTTGGTACATCTTAGTGCTTCCGGGATGAATAGAATAACGACTAAGATGTGCTTCATCAAGAATTTGCTGGCGGAGTTCTTCGTTCTTTGGCACTACTATGCGGTTTTTAAACCATATCACACCTTGACCGTCTTCCTTGAAACATTTGGCTACTCCAGCCCTTATCTTTTCTCGTATGTGCTTCATACCCAGATTATCTTTTTGAGCATCAATTATCCTTTGCAAAATGATTGACTCAAGCTTTAGCTGATTTAGAGTCCTATGATGAATTATCCCCAGGTTTAGCTTTTCCATTTCTTGACATAAAGTGTTCTCGGAGGTCTTCACCATAAGACAGTGGCAGGAAGCCTTACGGCTCAGTGCATCTGCCACCACATTGGCTTTGCCTGGGTGATAATGGATCTCCAGTTCATAGTCTTTAATAAGCTCAAGCCATCGTCTTTGCCTCATATTTAATTCTGACTGGGTGAAAATATACTTCAAACTTTTATGATCTGTATATATGTGACAGATATTTCCCAGCAGATAGTGACGCCAAATTTTCAGGGCATGAACCACAACAGCTAGCTCCAGATCATGAGTTGGGTAATGCTCCTCATGTCGGCGCAACTGCCTTGAAGCATATGCAATTACTCGGCCCTCTTGCATTAGTACACAGCCGAGTCCACTGCCTGACGCATCACAATATACATCAAAAGGCTTAGTGATGTCCGGTTGAGCTAATACCGGAGCAGTGGTTAATAATGTCTTCAATTGCTCAAAGGCTTCATTACACTTAGAAGACCAATTGAACTTAATGTCATTCTTCAATAAACTTGTGATTGGCTTCACAAGCTTAGAAAAATCTGGTATGAATCTGCGATAATATCCAGCTAGTCCAAGAAAACTCCGGACTTGGTGAACAGTGGTTGGGGGTTTCCACTCCAGAATATCTTTGACCTTGCTAGGATCTACCGCAATTCCTTTAGCCGATAACACGTGCCCCAAAAATTGAATTTCCTCCAGCCAGAACGCGCACTTGCTGAACTTGGCATACAGCTGATGTTCCCTCAGGCGCGTTAATACAATCCGTAGATGCTGAGCATGGTCCTCTTCATTTTTAGAATATATCAAGATATCGTCGATGAAGACCACCACGAACTTGTCCAACTCGGGCATGAACACCGAGTTCATCAAATAGGTGAAGTGGGCAGGAGCATTTGTGAGCCCGAAAGACATTACCAGGTATTCAAACAATCCGTACCGCGTAGTAAACGCGGTCTTCGGTATATCCTCGGGCCGAATACGGATTTGGTGATAGCCCGACCTGAGATCAATTTTGGAAAACACCCTCGCCCCAGACAGCTGATCAAATAAGATGTCGATCCTTGGAAGAGGGTACTTATTCTTGATGGTGACCTCATTCAGGGGTCGATAATCCACGCACATTCGCAAGGTTTGATCCTTCTTCTTAACAAAAATGGCGGGGCAACCCCATGGGGACGAGCTTGGCCGGATGAATCCCTTATTCAGTAGATCTTGTAATTGAATCTTCAATTCCGCCAACTCATTAGGGGGCATACGGTACGATCTTCGGGAGATGGGAGCCGTACTGGGCTTTAGCTCAATTACGAATTCTACATCTCTTTCAGGGGGCAGTCTAGGCAAATCTTCCAAAAATACATCTGGAAACTCACATACTACCGGAATGTTCTTGATCTCCGGTACAATGGCTTCATATACTCTACCAGAAGCTTTGGCTGGATTGGTTACGGGGAGAGACAAAAGAATCTCTTCTTGATTATAGCTCAACCTGACGGTTCTGAGTTCAGTGTTGAGAATTGCCTTGTGTTGGGTTAACCAATTCATACCCAAAATTACATCTATATCCTGGCCTTTCAGAACAATCATGTTAGCAGGAAAGTTCCGTCCGGCTATTGTTACTGGCACTTCATAGGCCACTTCTCTAGTAAAAATGTGTCCCCCAGGTGAATGAATTTTAAATCCCTCTTTTGATTCATGGCATGCAATATGATGTTGCTCCACAAATTTCTTGCTAATGAACGTATGCGAAGCACCAGAATCAAAAAGAATAATTGCAGGGTGACTAGCCACGGGAAACGTACCCATCATCACCGGCTCTCCTTCCAGTGTAGTGGCCACTTGGGTGTAGTATACACACCCCGTCTTCTTTGTATTTTTCCCCACAGCATTTCCTTTGGGCTGAGCTGATCTCCCAGATCCTTGCGGAGCATTTGATTGATTTAGCTTAGGATATGGGCAGTCTTTGATGAAATGTCCCGACTTGCCGCAATTAAAACACCCAGTTGAAGAACTAGGCAAGGCAGGGAATCGAGTGCCTGGGGCACCCGGCTGATTTGGGGTAGTGGGGGTATTGTTGGGGCGAATAATGATTGGCTGTTTGAAAGGGAATGAGGGTGGACGAGAAAAAGTGCGATTTTGGCTTGAAGGCCGGATCACAAACCGTTGCCTCTTCGCCTGGCCCTGATTAGGCCTCTCACCACTGAATCCCTTGTTCTTCCCAGAGCTTGCGTATTTTGCTTCCACAGATAAGGCTGTACTGACAGCCTTTCCATACGTGAGATCAATACATGTGGCCATCTTTCGCTGCAACCGGTCATTTAGACCCCGCATAAAACAGTTCTTCTTCTTTAAATCAGTATTCACCTGGTCGATGGCATACTGCGACAGGTGATTAAACTTGTTGAGATACTGATTGATGGTATCTCCTTCTTGTTTTAACTTCATAAATTCCTCTTGTTTCATATGCAGCACTCCTTCGGGTATGTAGTGCTCACGAAAGGCTGCTTTAAACTCTTCCCAGGTGATTTGATGGTTGACAGGTTGAATAGCCACAAAATTTCCCCACCAGGTACTGGCAGGACCACGTAGTTGTTGTGCTGCAAATAATGGCTTCTGCGTTTCTGAACAGCGGAGAAGACCAAATTTCTGCTCAATAACCCGTATCCACTCATCGGCTTCTAGTGGATCTTCAGCTTTGACGAATAGGGGTGGACGGGTTTCAGAGAAGTCCAGATAGGTGGTTTCACGGGGGCCTTGCTGATAACCCCTTCCTGCCTGCTGCTGGAATTGCTGCTGACCCGCCATTTCCCTAAGGAAGCGGGTATTGTCTGCGGTGGCATTCACCAAGGCGGCAATCGCCTCGGCCAATGTGGGAGGAACCGGAGGTGGGTTTGGGGTAACATCCCTTTCCCCAGAAGTTCCTGCTGCATCCTGTCCTCGAGTCCTGGTCGGCATCTGTGGCAAGAACATTTGAAGTAAACATAATGTGCCAGAGAAACCTTCCATTTTACATTACTATAAAAAGTAATGATACAGACTCGATATTACATAACAGGATACATTACCCATTATACAAAAGTTCAACCTATTATACACTACTCTACTTCTATTACACCATTAGTCCTGCTGCCCATTACTCTTGGCGGCCTCATCGTCAGGTGTGGGAGTCCAGACGTCAACCAACCTCAAGGAAGGAGGGGGCTCAAAAAGGTCTAACTCCCCACCCAGCGCGCGTCCCGCAATGTGAGAGGGTCCGGCTTCTGCCTCAGCAGGGTGTGCAGGCACACTAGGGTGTAATTGTGAGTATAGTACATAGACTTCCTCATGCAATGTATTGCAGTAGACCTGCAGGTTGTCGACAGTTGAGCTAAGTTCTTTAATTCGGGCCTGAGCCCTTGCTTCCTTAGCACATGCCAGCAAACGGGACTGTACTGCCCAATCAAGTGCTAAGTCCCGATCAGCAAGCTGATCCTGCAGGTGACGGATGTCCCTTCTTAGTTCATTGATTCTATCTCCGTCTGCGACCCAAGCATCGGTCCTGTGTTGCAGCGCCGCTTGAAGTTGACTCACTTGGGCTTCAAGATCTCCTATGGGGTCATTACTCCCACTGCTACTGCTTTCATGACGAGGGGCCAGTTGATGCCGGGGTACACCAATTGGTCCCGTTGACTTACGTGCCGTTAGCCTTGTGCGTGGCGGCATCTTTCTAAGGGGGAAAATGTTATTAGTATAATTCTTAGCATGATGCATGTGTAAGTACAGAATCAACCTTAGTCGATTCAACCTTCTATACATTGCACTCCTCCTATCTGGTCTTTAAGATAGACTCTTCAGAATACTTAGGTAAGAAGAGAAAAGAGTTTTTAGGTAAGACTTTTGAAAATCCTTTTGAAGATGCCTCATAATATCTGCAAAGCAGGGCTACGCTCCGATACCAGCTGTGACGGAACCTCCCAAGTAATTAGGCCCACCTACAGTTGTCCTTGTCTAACAGACATCAGACACCCTGTAGATGTTCCTAAGTCACTTGACAAGTTCGGTATCTTTCCTTACCTTACCAGGAACATTTCACCCGTCTTGCAGACATTACAGAACATCGGAGATAAAGAAATGCGGAAGCGATTACATAAATTACATTTATTTTAAAAGCAAGCTTAAGTTATTTTATTACAGACCAGAACTAACAAGGCGAGTGCTGAGTAGTAATATTATACAAACCAAGGGAGGCACAAACTCCTCCCGATAAGTTTAAGCAAAAGATCCTATGTGGAGGACCAAGTCCTCCCGCACTTTAGTCTTGTTTTTCTTCATTTGGTACCACCTTGGAGCAAAAGCAACAAAAATTTGTCGCTTCCTCACCTAAAAACAACAAAGGGATAAACCCTGAGTATGGAATTACTCAGCAAGTCTTACCCGACTAAGGAAAAGACTCTCAAGGGTATGCTGGATAAATAGGAATCAAGGAGAGGCTTTAGCAAGAATCAACTTAGATACTTTTGCAGAAATAGCTTACTAAAGTGAGTCCTTACTTTCAATATTTTAACGCCATATTAAGTATTAATAGACTCTATTTGCATCTAGTCTAATTTCAACATCTCATCAATACAACATCATTTTTATCCATAGTGTTCACATCCTGACTTTAGGTTGCAGGGAAGTGACCAAGTATTCATAACCGCGAAGGTACGGCGATCCGAATCGATTATACTCAGCTGAGGATCTCCAATCACACGACATATGTAGCACTTAACCCTTGCATATGTCAACCCGCCACCGGGGTTCTTAAGACTAGATCAGGTTCACGCAAACCGAGAGCACAGATACACCACCGTCCAGCCTCTTGCCACGGAGGGTACACGCTACTCTCGCCACCGCTCCACGCCCATTTCGTGTTATCTTATTCTGGCCTTAGTCTGCCCGAGGCAAGGCTTACCCATGACGAGGCATGTGACCAGTTAAAGGGTCCTCGGTCAGCACGCCTACATACACATTAATCCTTAATCAACCTGGGTAGAACATCACCTGTTCCTAACCCAAGTCTCAATTTAAGTATTTCCATCCTTAGGATTGTGTCTGTTCCTTAGGATGAAAGAGCATCACAGGGAACTTTGCAGTAAGATCCCACTATTGCTCCAAATGAAAATATTCTTGCAGGTAGAAGCCATCCTCTCCCGGGTTAGACTGAGGACAACCTCTATCCACAAGATCTAAGCAGGGCTAAGCATTTTTGTAAATCATATTTTGATACTTCACAGAAGTATCTATAAAGGTATGGATATCAAGGAAAGCAATGCATCAAAGGGTTCCAAGCAACTCCTATAAACCTAATGCACATTTTACTAGACTTAAAGTGTGCGAAAATTATTTAAAAACACAAGGAAAGGGGTTGCATGCACCGGGGCTTGCCTTCGTTCACAGGTGAGTCAGGCTCGGATCCGCAGATATCAAAGTAGAAACAATTTCCGGCCTGAGATTCCGAAGGTGGTGGTGTCTTCTCTTCAGTTACTTCAATTTCTTCTTCACGTTCTAATCATAACCATACATATGTATAAGAATGGATGCCATGGGATGCTCATGAGGATGCAAAGATAATATAAACTTATTATCTATGTCTTGAATACAACTTTCCTTCACGGAACTCCAAGAACTTAGGGTTTCCGGAGTCGGTAAAGAAGTTCATAGGGCAGGGGGGTTTGGGTTCTAGTTATCAAACATGGTCCAAATCAATTCAAACTCTACCCGAGGCTTCTAAATATTGTTTTAAGTTCCCATAAAAAGTTTGGGCATTTTTGGACTTACCCATTATTTTCTAAAAATCTCTAACTAATACTTTTAATCACTTTAAATGCCCTAAAATTTCTTATTTCCACTAAAAATCACAAACTTATTTTTATTAAATTCTAGGGAAAATAAGGAGCCTACGAAAATTGATTTCATAATTTTATCATTTTTCTACATTTTTCAATATATTTCTAAAGTTATTCTGAAAAAGAAAAGGAGAAAAGGTGAATAGTGTTGGGCTGATTCTGGCCCGGAACAGCCCAACACAACAGTAAACCGGGTCGCGCGCCCGCGCGCTCTGGAATTATTGTAGAAGGGACCCCGGGTTCTAGGCTAACTAGAGATAAGGCATGTTACTGTTTCACCGTGTCGCTGACAGTTTGCAGTATAGTCCTCGGTTTTCTATTTCTTTACCCGACCCATCCTCGACGGCGTTCATGCCCCGCCGAGCTCCGGCGAGCGCCTGAACCGGCCGAAAGGGCCAACGGCTAGGGTTTCCAAGCAGCGGACACCAAATTAGTCCTACCCCGAGCTTTTCCCCCACATCAATTGCAAGGATGGCTACCCAAATGCTCCTGACCACGGCGACAGCGGAGACTTCGAATAGAATCGTGTGTTCCCAGTTACCAATGGCAGTTTAGCTCGATCTAAAGGGTTGGGGAGTTTGAGAAGAGCTTAAGGATGTTAGAACAAGCAACAGAGCAACATGAACTGACCTCAATTGGGCTGGCCGCAGTGAGCTCGACCCTGCGGTGTTTTAGAACCGAGTTGGGGCAAATTTGAAATTGGAGCTTATGGTTGGAAGCTTGGGGGCGATACTGGATGCTGGGGTACGTGATGAGGTTGCGGAGCCAACGGCGGGCTCAATTTATAGACTCCGGGGGCGGTGGCGATCAATTCGACCGAGCTGTGCTGGCGGCTGGAGGTAGAAGAAGGTACTGGCGCACGTGAATTCATGGCATCTACCGTGGCAGTTACTCCGACGAGCCACGAAGAGGCACAAGGGTTCACGGCGATGTAGTGGAGGGGCTGAGCCACGCGGCGCAAAGCCGGAAAGCGGCTGTCGCCGGCGAGCATATCCACATCCGCCGTGGTGAGTGCGGTACGGCGGCCGGGATTGTTTACCGCCCGAAGTTATCCACGACGACGATATTTTCGCGACTCCGCAGTGCTATCCAACACCCAGACGCTAATCTCGACGCCGGCGACACGAATCACGGCGGAGAGAGCCGTCGGCGGCGAGGGACTGCCGTGTTGGCGATCTGATCCAGTCGGGCTACTGTACCATGGCGAGTGGCATTCAGACAGCCTGACAGAGCATCTTCATAGCCATTTTCTTCAATTTTTGCATTACAACTTTGTCATCTATCTGCACCAAAGTTGTAGGGCTATCATCCAACTATAACTTTGCTACAAGGTGCACTCACAAATAGTCATTGGATGATGCTTAAAATTAAGCCCAAAGTTCATGTCATCCCACTGTTAATCTGAATTTCAGACTCCAATAGCCTGACAGCTCGACTTTGAGTGTGTTTTTCTCCAATTTCTTCACAACAACCATGCTTACTCTCTTAATCAAAGTTATTTACCTAAGATAGATCTACATAGTTGTTGTGATGAACTAGAGCAAATTCTTACTAATTTGGAAGTTAATAAGCTCCAAAGTTGAGCTTATAACACTGAAATTTCAGACTTAGTATTGAACCCAATTGAGGTCCATTTTGCATTTAAGTCCAAATCTCAGGGTTTAACTTGCAAACTCACATATTTGTGACCCAAATGACTTAAGGTACTTATTTAACTTGGGTTTTGCACTTTAGTCCAAAAGTGGACTAATTTTGTACATAGGCCCCTAGGGTTTAGTTTTAGGGTTTTCCAGGGTTCCAATTAGGGTTTCTGGTATCTTAGGGGTATAAAGGTGATTCAACTTTGTTTTTGGGGATATTTTATAACTATTACCCTAAAGCTTTTAGGTTTTCTCAATTTGGGTTAAGTTTTACCCCTTTAATCCCTATTTAGGGTAAAGCTTCCTATCCAGGGTCCTATTTGCAAAACATTAAAACAATACAACTTGTTTGAAATTTTTGCCTAGTGAATGCACTCTAGGTGTGTCAAACATATGCAATGCCAATGCTTATGATGCCATGCTCAAGTTTTAGTTATAGTAACACCAGGGGTGTTACAACTAGAGGTTGCATACTTAGTGGAGGATCTTTATTTTACCTTCTTCTTCTTGCCGTCCTTTGCCATGAGACAATTGTGGTCGACGTTGGGGAAGAGAAGGCCTTTGGTGACGGTGATGTTTGCGGCGTCCTCGTCGGAGGAGGAGTCGGTGGAGCTCTTGTCGGAGTCCCACTCCTGGCAAACATGGGCATCGCCGCCCTTCTTCTTGTAGTACCTCTTCTTTTCTCTTCTCTTTCCCTTCTTGTCGTCGCCCCTGTCACTATCACTAGACAAAGGGCATTTAACGATAAAATGACCGGGCTTACCACATTTGTAACAAACCTTCTTGGAGCGGGGTTTGTAATCCTTCCCCCTCCTTTGTTTGAGGATTTGGCGGAAGCTCTTGATGATGAGCGCCATTTCCTCGTTGTCGAGCTTAGAGGCGTCGATGGGAATCCTACTTGGTGTAGAATCCTTCTTTTCTTCTTCCGTCGCTTTGAATGTGACGGGTTGCACCTCGGGTGTTGAGGTGGTGCCTTGCTCGATGATTTTCTTGCCCGAGGTTGCGCACTTGGTTCACCAAGGTGTTGAGCCGGTTGTACATCGCTTGTGGCTCCTCCCCTTGGTGAAGCATGAATCGACCGAGCTCCCCCTCGATCGTTTCCCTCTTGGTGATCTTGGTCACCTCGTATCCTTCGTGCGCGGTCTTGAGCACGTCCCAAATCTCCTTTGCACTCTTCAACCCTTGCACCTTATTACACTCCTCTCGACTTAGAGAGGCGAGGAGTATAGTAGTGGCTTGGGAGTTGAAGTGTTGGATTTGTTCGACCTCCTCCAAATCATAATCCTTGTCCCCTTCCTTTGGTACCTGCGCTCCATACTCAACAATATCCCATATGCTCTTGTGGAGAGAGGTTAGGTGATGTCTCATTTTATCACTCCACATAGAATAATCTTCACCGTCAAACATAGGTGGTTTGCCTAATGGGACGGAAAGTAATGGAGTGTGTTTTGAAATACGAGGATAGCGAAGGGGCATCTTACTATACTTCTTGCCCTCATGGCGCTTAGAAGTGGTGGATGCCGATTCCGAGCCGGAGGTGGAGGGTGATGAAGAGTTGGTCTCGTAGTAGACCACCTTCTTCATTTTCTTCTTCTTGTCACCCTTCTGTTGGGACTTGATGGAGGAAGAGGATTCCTCCTTGTGCTTGTGGGCGGACTCCCTTGAGTGTGTTCTCCCCGAGCTTGCGGACTTGTTGCCGGTCCCAATCTCCCTTATGGCGGATGCTCCCGACATCACTTCGAGCGGTTAGGCTCTAATGAAGTACCGGGCTCTGATACCAATTGAAAGTCACATAGAGGGGGGGTGAATAGGCAAATCTGAATTTTAAAGAGATTAACACAACTACAAGCCGGGGTTAGCGTTAGAAATATAAATGAGTCCGAAAGAGAGGGCAAAAACAAATCACAAGCAAATAAGGCTGATGACATGGTGATTTGTTTTACCGAGGTTCGGTTCTTGCAAACCTACTCCCCATTGAGGTGGTCACAAAGACCGGGTCTCTTTCAACCTTTTCCCTCTCTCAAACGGTCACCTAGACCGAGTGAGCCTTTCTCTTCAATCAAATGGGACACTAAGTACACTACAAGGACCACCACAACTTGGTGTCTCTTGTTTTGATTACAAGTGAGTTGAACACAAGAAAGAAGGAAGAAGAAAAGCAATCCAAGCGCAAGAGCTCAAATGAACACAAATGTATCTCTCTCTAGTCACTAATTTCTTTGGAGTGATTCCGGACTTGGGAGAGGATTTGATCTCTTTGGTTGTGTCTTTGAATGAAGTCTATAGCTCTTGTATGAGGTTTGATGGCTGAAAACTTGGATGCAATGAATGGTGGGTGGTTGGGGATATTTATAGCCCCAACCACCAAAGTGGCCGTTGGTGAGGGCTTCTGTCGCATGGCGCACCTGACAGTCCGGTGCGCCAGCCACGTCACCCGGCCATTGGGTTCTGACCATTGGAGCTTCTGACATGTGGGCCACCGGACAGTCCAGTGGTGCACCGGACAGTCACTATTCACTGTCCGGTGCGCCTTCTGGCGCTGCTCTGACTTCTGCGCGCAGACGCTCACTGTAGCGTTGCACTGTAGCGTTGCAGTCGACCGTTGACGCTGTGTAGCCGTTACTCTGCTGGCACACAAACAGTCCAGTGCTACACCGGACAGTCAAGTGAATTATAGCGGAGCGGCTCCCAGAATTCCCGAAGGTGGCAAGTTCGGAGTTGGGTTCCCTGGTGCACCGGACACTGTCCGGTGTGCTAGACCAGGGCACACTTCGGTAGTCTTTTGCTCTTTTTGTTTGAACCCTTTCTTGGTCTTTTTATTGGTTTTTGCGAACCTTTGGCACCTGTAAAACTTATAATCTAGAGCAAACTAGTTAGTCCAATTATTTGTGTTGGGCAATTCAACCACCAAAATCAATTAGGAAAAGGTGTAAGCCTATTTCCCTTTCAAGAACATCAGTTTCTTGTGGCAGATGGACTTACAGTTAAGTACGTTAGCCAGAGCGCATGCCGACATACATCGGCCTCAGCCTAGCCGACGTTCTTATTCGTTTTATGAAATCGTGTGCCGTCTTCTCCTCTTTCCTTTTCTCTCTCCCGCTCAGGTCTCTAGCGTAGTGACTCGCTGCCACTATTTTCATTTGCCTCCACCCTCTCTGTTCGCCGCTGGTGCCACCCGCCGCCACCATGCCATCGTGCTCCCGCACTCGGAGCCATGCACAGGGAGCCGCGGCCGACGCCGTGATGAGTACATGGACATCAAATATATGGTCAAGGCCCAATCAATCATAGAATCCCAAGCTTAAGGGGAGTTCAAGTCCAATTTATTCGTGAATCAGGTTAGGACTACAGGAGTGGTCCTCACAAAAACAGATGCCTAGACCACATATGGACTCCGTTTTCAATATTTTAGATATTGTTCGAAAGCTAAGAAAATAAGCTTTCCAACCTGTCGGAGAGGAAATTCTCTGGCCGGGTGGCAGAACGCACCCGCCCTAAATCCTAAGATGAGGAGGGGGCCTAAGCGTTTTGCCTGCTAGGTGGATTCGGGATGAACACAAGAGCACATAAGGGTTTACAGTGGTTCAGGACGCCGGAGCGTAATACCCTACTCCACTGTTTGTGTGCTGTATTGAGTCTGTGAGCTTGAGCGTATGAGTGAACTTGAGAGCTTGTGAGTCTGCCTTGTAACGTCATGTGCCCTCCCTTTTATAGCTCAAGGGGGGCACATACAAGGATGCAGAGCCCTGACATGTGGGCTCAGGAACATAATGGAAGGAATACATTATAGGAGTAACTAATGCAAGTAACGCCTGAGCAATCTCCCGGCGTCCTGATGTCCGCAGTCCACGCAGTATTGATATGCGGCGACTGCTTCCTTGGTAACGTGCGACTAATGATGAGCGTAGTGCACGCGACAGTATGGGCGTACCGCCTGCCAGTGGAATGGACAGGCACACCGCCTGCGGAATGGACAGGTCGCCGCCTGCCAACGGAATGGACAGGTCTCAATAAATGCTGAGGCGGCACACCGCCTGCCAGTGGAATGGACAGGCGGCGCGCCTTATCCGCAATAAATGCAGAGGCCGCGTAGCCCAGAGGCCTTACGTCAGGCTCCGCCCGTTGGCTTACGTCACGTGCAGCATGCCACGTGGCAGCATCGTGGCTCCGCCTGAGCGGGAAGCAGGAGTGTATGCGGATAGGTCCGGAGCGCACCAGAGCAGGTCTGGACATGTGTCAGCTCCAGACTCCCTCCTGGGCCTTAAGTAAGGCCTTGGGACCCCACTATGGGCAGTCCGGACCCCATACGGGGGGGGGGGGGGGTCCGGATCCTATTCTAGGGGTCCGGTCCATACACATGGGGGTCCTAGACGGGTCCTGGACCAACTTGGAGGTCCGAACTTTATATCCAGGGGTCCGGCGCCCTCCCATGGGGGTCCGGGTTCATTGTTGATATCTTGGAGAACATCACTTTCTCTAGACACGTGGCAGTTCCGGACCCGCCCATGTGACAGGGTCAGACGCTGTTGTGGACCCAGAGTAATCACCCAAGGTTGGAGCGAGTCACGGCCTGGTCCCACGCACAACTCCTTTACCACGCGACTAAAGATAGCCGCGTGGGTACTGCGTCTTCATACTATAGTAAGGGTACCCTAGTTTTAGGGTATCGACAGTGGCCCCCGGGCCCACCTCAGGGGAGGATGCGAGCCTGCAGGTGGGGCCAAAGCTTGATTGGTGATTGGCGCGCCGATTCCGTGCGTCTGCTGACGTACTTGCCGCCAATCCGCCTTCGGTCACGCCAACTGCCATATTTGTTTCCGCGGCTGACTGACCCGCGGCCCCCACACCTGGTGGTTTCATCAGGCCACACGCGGGGCGCCTCGATACCGCTGTGTTGGTTTAAAAAATTTCCTTTTGTCTTCTGCCGCGGCCCCGAGGAGGCGCAGTACCGGCGCGAGCGGCGGTTCGCTCTTTCTGCACCTGGGAACCAACACCCAAGGAGTATGACTCGTGGGCCCTGGCCCCCGTGTCATAGACTGGGCTGTTGGTTCTTACGGTGGAGATGAAGAGGCATGCTACCGCGAGCGGTGGTTCGCTCTTCGAGCGTGTGCGGCGGTTCACTTTTTCCGCACTCGGAGACCAGCACACCAGCTGTATGACTTGTGGACCTGGGCCCCCATGTCAGGGACTGGGCCGCCTAGGCGTCAGGTGTGCGTTGGACGGAATTTCCTGTAGCGTCTCGGGGTGCGAGCGGGAGAGTCTGCCTTGAAAAGGGATTCACCCCGCGTGCAGCGGTTACGCTTTCACATTCTCTCCTAATCGCTATGCCCTTTCGCCTTCGAGTTCTCTGCGCCCTTTTGCATTCGCGCTCTCCTGTTTTGCGCCTGCGCCACCGCCGACGCCATGACTTCGCTATGTCATCCTGAGTGTTTCCAGTCTGAGGGGGCGCTCAACCTAGTGCGCAACCTGCTCGGATGGAGCGCGCCAGTGCACGCCGGAAGGATCCGCGCCGGCGCCACTCCACTCGGCGATCTCACTGCCGGGGAGTTCGTGCTCTTCGTCTCCTACCTCTCTTGCGGGTTGGCGCTGTCGATCTCGCCTTTCTTCTTGCTGCTGTTGGAGGAGTTCGGGCTCCAGCTTCAGCACCTTAGGCCCCACTCCATCCTCCAGGCGGCCATCTTCGTCCACCTCTGCGAGATGTTCGTGGGGGTGGACCCCTGCACCTCCCTCTTCCGCCATTTCTTCGTGTTGGTGAAGTCTAGGAAGGCTAAGGACCACCTCGGCACCTACTACTTCCAGACAAGGCCGGATTCGGTCGTTGCCTACATCTCCACCTTCGGCTGCGCGAGGTGGGAAAACTGGCGCGATGACTGGGTGATCGCCAGGGCCGAGGCCAACGACCGCCTCGTTCTACCGAGCAACGGGCCAGCCCTCGACCGCAAGCACTGGAGGACCAAGCCGTCGCTATCGCTAGAGCTCCTGCCCGTGGTGGATAGAATCAAGACCTTGGCAACCGGTGGTCTGACCTCCATGCCCGTGGTCGGCGACTTACTGAAGCGTCGGATCGCGCCGCTGCAGAGGAGGGCGCGCCTGTGTTGCTCGTTCACCGGCTCGAACGACATCGGCCAGATCCAGCGCGGGCCGGGTACCGACCTGTCCTGGGAGGAGCTGGAACTTCTGGTGAAGGGGATTACTGGTGAGTCCTTCGTCCCTGAATTCTTGATACTCCCCCAGGACATCCCGACGCTCTGTGATGATCCAGAGCTGCGATTGGCAGTGCTGGCAACTAGGGATGGCAGCGGGTCGGGTTGTGTTCGGGTATGATAATACCCGACCCGATATCATACCCGGCCCTTATACAAATATCCATACCCACCAAGTCAATTGGGTAAAAAAAATGGACCCGTACCCGTACCCACCGGGTATCCGTCGGGTATCGGGTATCCGGTGGATATGCTACTGTAAAATATAATTCTGCATGTAAAATATATCCATACCCACCAGCTCGGAGGCGCAGCTGCGCAGCTCGGGGCGGGAGCGAGGCAGCGGGCGGGCGATCGATGGACGGCACAACTCGGGGATGGTGCAGGCGCGCAGCTTGGGCCTCGGGGATGGCACAGACGTAGCTCGGGCCTCGGGGACGGTGGACGATGCAGGCGCGCAGGGCTCAGCTTGGGGACGGCCGACGGGGACGCGGGACGTCGCAGGCCGGGCGCGCAGCTTGGGGGGCTTAGCAGCACAGCTCGGGGCGGGCGGGACCACGGGAGCGGGGCAGCGCCAGTGGGCTTTGTGCTTGCGCTGCTGGCGGGTGGCGGCTGGGGCTGGGCGAGGCGCTGGCGGCTGGGAACTGGGATGTGGGAATTAGGGATTTAGGGTGGTGGGTGGCGGCTGCCGAGTGCCGGGCTGCTGGCTGGGCGCAGGGTGCTGGCGGGTGGGCTTTTTTTCTTTGCTTCATGGGCCAAAAACACAACATGTAAAATTGTGAATTAATCTTTCGGGTATCCAGTGGATATCCATGGGTAAAATATACTATACGTACCCTACCCTACGTATTTTGGGTACCCGACCCGATAGGATCCACGGGTGAGTTTTCCAACCCGTATCCATGTCCACTGGGTACGAAACCCGTGGGTATCCATACCCACGGGTCCAATTGCCATCCCTACTGGCAACGCTGCTGACCCTCGACGAGAGCGGCGTGGCGGTTCATCAGACTGGCGGTCGAGACCCCCTCCGCGGGATTCGGATCCCCAGTGTACCGGCTGGGAGTCCCCAGCCCGCCGGTCCGGCCCCTAGTGCTGGTCCCGCCGCGGCCCCCAGCCCCTTGGACAAGGCATAGGGGCTGCAAGCGGCGCCTCTGCCCCAGGTAGATCCGGGGGCTCGGTGGAGGAGAGGCGGCGCAGGCTGCGCCGCGCTGATGGGTCGCTTGTCTCGGACCCCCCAGAAGCGTTAGAGGACTGTTGGTGGGGCCGAGGAGGCCGGCTCCCAGGCCTAGGGCGCGCAGAGGCGCATCAGTCCTCCGCCACCACCACCATCGAGACCGCCGCCACCACAACCACCACCACCATCGGTCCCGCCACCACCACCACCACCCGGGGTGATCTCCCCCAGGGGCACCAGCAGCAGCAACAACAGCAGCGGCAACAACAGCAGCGGTCGCCCCGCTTCTAGGGACGCTAGAAAGTCCAGGGTCCCAAGTGAGTGTAGCCCCTTCTTTTTTATTAGTCTATTTATCATGCCGACGGGTCTTAACCCATCCTTTGCTTGTCAGGGCTTCCTCCCCCTCTGCTCCCAAGGTCGCGCCTCCTCTACTAGATACCATGTCCAGCGGGTCTGGCTCTCAGCAGCAGGCGTTTGCTGGGAGTGGCACCGGCGGTCCGCCCCCGGCTGCTGCAACTGCGCCGATGGCTACCGCAGCCTCAATGACGGCGATGCCGTCGAGTACACCGTCGGCAGCGGTGGAGGAGGTCCCAACTGCGCCCACCCCCGCCATCGAGGGTGACGCGGGGGGCGCGTCCAGCTCTATCCCGCCGCCCACTCTGGAGGAGCCGGAGGTGGTTTTTGGGCTGCGGCTCCGGTCCGGCGCCGAGCTAGAAACAGCGCCAGTTCCCCTCCCCCGGGTGCTGTCTCGTGCCCATCAAGCTCTTCATGAGACTGAGGCGGCGATCTTGCGGGAGTGGGAGGCGGTTGAGGCCGAGCACCAACGCCTCACCGACTGGCGCAACCAGCTAGAGGAGCGCACCAAGGCGGAGTCCCACCAGTTCGCCTCCGAGCGGTCCGAGCTCGAGTGGGACCGCAAGGATTACAAAAAGGACCTCCAGAAGGTGTACGCCCGGGAGCTGGAGGCGAGATGGAAGGAGAAGAGGTTGGCCAAGAGGGAGGACGCCTTGAACTAGAGGGAGGCGGTCGTCACAGAGCTCCAGGCCAAGCTGAGTGCCATGGACAAGATCCTAGAAGAGCAGCGGATCCAGCAAGTGGAGGCCATAGAGAAGATCAAAAAATGGGAGCGGGAGCTGGAGGACAAGGCCAGCAACATTGCCCTCGCCGAGGAGAACCTCAAGGAGAAGGATGCGTCCCTGGATAGGCGGGAGACGGATCTCGCCGGGCGGGAGAAGGATCTCGCCTTCAGGGAGGAAATGCTTGAAAGGCAGGAGAAGTTGCTGGCCGAGCATGAGCTCGAGGCGTAGGAGAAGGAGCAGAAGCTGGAGGAGCAGGTCCATGATTTCCAGGCGGCGCAGGCAGCACTGGGCCCCCAGGCAGTGGAGGCCACCAGGAAGGCTCTTGAAGACCTTCAGGCGGATCATCGCGCTGGGGTCCAGCGCATCGCCGCATGGGTCGGTGAGGCGAGCACGGCTCTGGTGCCGCTAGGGATGAGTCACATCCTGGTGTCGGAGCTGCCGACGTCCATCTCCGAAGCGCTTCCGGTGCTGGACTCCGTCGCCGACCGCCTCCGACGCCTAGACCAGATTCTTGGCGCCCGCCTGGAGGACGAGGGCGGCAGGCTCTGCCGGGCGGTAATCGAGTATATCTTGACGTGCTTCCGGAGCCATGACCCGGCCATCTCCTTGGAGCCGGTGATCGCTGGTCCGGTGGCCGACACTGAAGACGCCACCCGGGAGGGCGTACAAGATGCCGTAGAACTGGTGGCCGAACGCTTCCAGCGGGATCCTGCTGATGATGAGTAGCTAGATCTGCAGAGAGAAGGAAAGGGTCCCGCTGGGAAGCGACTTTGTAATAATTTTTGGTTTTGTAAGATACTTTTGAGTACTATTTATCAAGCAGTATTAGCACTTATCTGTATGCTATTTGTCCTTGCTGTATGTGGTTACCAACTCCTCCCTGGTACTTGGCCCCCTGGGATGTAGGCTCGACGTGTCGAGGCTGGATACCAGTATACCTAAGAAAGAGTTGGTGACCCGGCCCCCAGGAGGTAGTCTCGACTGGGACCTGGACCTGTACACAGCTTCGACTAGGAAGTGTTAGTAGCACACCCATAGGACCCATCGTCTGGTATCTGCCATCCTTTGATTCATGCAACAGGACCTGCAGGATTTAGTCTGGGAAGCCAAGCCGTATGCTCGGATCCCTTGGATCATAGTTCCAAATACTAGGACATCCGTCGTAGAGTGGTGGAGCGTGCAGGCTTATGGTACAGGACCATGCTAAGCGGCTACATAGCTCCAAACCACCCCAAGAGACGTGTGTTCATTCTCTAGAATCAGACCCTAGGTTGTCAGACCCACAGGACTATAGTTCCAAATACTAGGGTGCCCACCCCAGAGCGGTGGAGCGTGCAGGCTTAGGGTACGAAACCAAGCTAAGCGACTACACAGCTCCGGACCACCCAGGGAGCGAGCGTCCATTCTCTAGAACTGGCCCCCAGGCTGCCGGACCCCCTGCCTTTGTAGAGGGGTCCTAAACTGCAAACCTGGCTACTCAATTCGGATGTCATCATACCAGCAAGGGTGGGATACTGTATGGGTGGGTTAGATAAAAAGTAACGGTTGTGAACTGAAGCAGAATAAAACCATCATAAAAGCTCCTCTGGGGGTAAATTCTTTCCTTATAACTTTATATATGTGGGTGTAGGCCAACTGGCCGGGCTTACGAGGGCGGATCTCACTGGATTGACGTACACATATGCACAACCTAGTTATGAAGGAAGCAAACTCAACCCCCTAGTTTGCTTCTATGGAAAGAACTTACGGAGGTGCTCTATGTTCCAGGGATTGGGAAGAGGCACTCCTTCAGTTGTGGCAAGGCAGACACACCCGGGTCGGCATACTTCCGTCACCTTGAAGGGTCCTTCCCAACTGGGGGAGAGCTTGTGGAGCCCTTCTCGGTTCAGTACTCGCCTTAGGACTAGGTCCCCGACCCTGAGCTCCCTACTATGCACGAACCGTTGGTGGTAGCGCCTGAGCGCTTGGTTGTACCGTGCATTTCGGATCGCCGCTCGCCATCTGCGCTCGTCGATGAAGTCCACGTCCTCACGTCGTAGCTGTTCCTGCATAGACTCATCAAATGACTAGACCCGTGGGGAGCCCATAATGATTTCCGGGGAAAGACAGGCTTCAGCCCCGTAGACCAGGAAGAACGGGATCTCCCCGGTGGCTCGGCTGGGTGTGGTCCGGTTCCCCCATAGCACGGACGGAAGCTCGTTGACCGAATTTGCACCATGCTTTTTCAAGCAGTCATAGGTGCGTGTCTTGAGCCCCCTGAGGATTTTTGCGTTTGCCCTCTCCACCTAGCCGTTGCTCTTGGGATGAGCCACAGACACAAAGCAGAGCTGGGTGTCGATGCCCTCGAAATACTCCTGGAAGAGCCGGCTCGTAAACTGGGTCCCATTGTCCGTAATGATACGGCTTGGGACCCCGAATATGCAGACGATCAACTTGAAGAAGGCAACAACAGCACCCTGGGTGATGCTAACCACAGGGGTGGCCCCAGGCCACTTCGTGAACTTGTCGATGGAGACGAAGAGGAAACGGTACCCGCCGACGACCCTGGGGAATGGTCCCAGGATATCCACCCCCCATACGACGAATGGCCAGGAGGGTGGAATCATCTGCAGAGCCTAAGCTGGTGTGTGTGTATATGCTTTGCATGGAATTGACAGGCCTTGTAGGACTTTACCATCTCAGCTGCATCCTGGAGGGCGGTTGGCCAGTAGAAGCCATGCCGGAAGGCCTTACCGACCAGCGTGCGGGATGAGGAATGACTTCCGCACTCACCTCCATGGATCTCCGTGAGCAACTCACGGCCCTCCTCCTGGGTAATGCACCACATGAGAATGCCGCTGGCGCCACGACAGTAGAGATCCCCTTCCACCGCCGCGTAACGTTTAGCCAACCGCCCTATGCGCTCTGCAGACACATGATCTTCAGGAAGGATGTTTTCCTTCAGGTAGTCCCGGATCTCGGAGATCCATGCATCGGGACCACTCTGAGATACTGGCTATGGCGCTAAGGGGCTGGCAGGACCCCATGTAGCACACACAGTCTTCGGTGGGTTCTGTAGATGGTACGCCACCGGGACCGCTAGCTTCGAGGTGCTAGTCTAGCCCCCTTCGCCCAGTTCGGCAGGCTGGGCGGGGGTCTCAACAGCCGTCTTTCGAAGATGCCCTCGGGCACAGGTGCCCAAGTTGATGCCCTCTGGGAGAGTTCATCTGCCGCCGAGTTGTCAGCCCGAGGAACATGTTACAGTTCTAGGGCCGTGAAGTCTTTTTCTAGCTTCCTTACATGGAGTAGGTAAGCTACGAGCCTGGGCTCGTTGCAGCTACATTCCCCGCGGACCTGCTTGATGATCAGCTGGGAGTCCCTCTTCACGAGGAGCTGGCGGATCCCTAGGGATAGGGCTGCCAACAAGCCGAAGATCAGTGCTTCGTACTCCGCCATATTGTTGGTGGCCTTGAACTCAAGGTGCACCATGTACTTCACTTGATCTCCGTTGGGGTCGATGAGGACCACCCCAGCTCCGCCAACTTGTTGATGGGCGGATTCGTCGAAGAAGAGCGTCCAGTGGGGCTCGGTGAAGACCGGACCCCTGGGCTCCGTAGGTGTGGGGTCCGAATCGGGATTCGGACCCCCAGGAGCGCCCGGGGGAGGTGTTCACTCCTCGATGAAGTCAGCCAGGACCTGGCTCTTGACGATGTGGCGAGGCTGGAAGTCCAGCTGGAACTTAGCGAGCTCCACGGCCCACTTGGCGATGTTGCCTGTGGCGTTAGAGTTGTGGAGGATGGCCTTTAACGGAAAAGAGGTCACCACCACGACCCTGTGTGCCTGGAAATAGTGGCGCAGCTTCCTGGACGCAACAAGCATAACATAGAGAAGTTTGTGCGTCTCAAGATACCTGGCCTTTGCTTCATGGAGGACCTCACTGACGTAGTAGACCGACCTCTGAACGGTTCAGGCCCTTGTAGCTGGTCCCGAGCCCTCAGGTTCCTGGCCTCCTTGTGTCGTCCTTTCGACGACTAGCACTATGCTCACCGCCCCTGCAGCCGCCGCAATGTATAAATACAACGGCTCCTCAGGTTCTGGAGCTACCAGTATTGGTAGGGACACCAGGTGCTACTTCAACTCTTGAAAGGCTTGTTCCGCCTCTTTGGTCCAAGAGAATGGGCCGGAGTTCCGCAATAGCTTGAAGAAGGGTAGCGCCCTCTCAGCCAGCCTTGAAATGAAGCGACTAAGGGCGGCTATTGACCCCGTAAGCTTCTAGACATCCTTGATGCGGGCCAGAGGCCTCATCGTCTCAATCGCTTTGATATTCTCTTGGTTTGCCTCAATGCCCCAGTGCGAAACCAGGAACCCCAGCAACTTTCCTGCGGAGACACCAAAGACGCACTTGTCCGGGTTCAGCTTCGTGCGTGTTGCCCATAGCTTGTCGAAGACCAGGGTTAAGTCTTCCACTAGGGTCGACCCTCTCTTAGTCTTGACCACGATGTCATCGACGTATACCTCTACTCTGTCCCTGATCAGGTCCCCGAAAGTCTTACTCATCGCCCACACAAATGTCGGCAAGGCGTTTTTAGACCATAAGGCATTACAACATAGCAGTAAAGCCCATCCTCTGTTACAAAAGTGGTATGCTTCCTATCCTCCCTAGACATCTGGATTTGATGGAAACCAGAGTAAGCATCTAAGAAGGACAAGAGGTCGCACCCGGAGGTAGAATCCACGATTTGATCTATACGTGGAAGTGGATACAGGTCCTTGGGACAAGCTTTATTAAGGCTGGTGTAGTCGATGCACATCTGAAGCTTCCCGTTTGCCTTTGGAATGATGACTAGATTGGCCAGCCACACTGGGTGATGAACCTCTTCGATGAAGCCGGTGTCTAGCAGCTTCTGGACCTCCTTTCGGATGAAGTCCTGCCGCGCAACGACCACGTGTGTAAGCTCTCTAAGGCGCTCTATGGACTTAAGCAAGCCCCAAGAGCATGGTATGAATGCCTTAGAGACTTTTTAATTGCTAATGCTTTCAAGGTCGGGAAAGCCGATCCAACTCTTTTTACTAAGACTTGCGATGGTGATCTTTTTGTGTGCCAAATTTATGTCGATGACATAATATTTGGTTCTACTAATCAAAAGTCGTGTGAAGAGTTTAGCAGGGTAATGACGCAGAAATTCGAGATGTCGATGATGGGCGAGTTGAACTACTTCCTTGGGTTCCAAGTGAAGCAACTCAAGGACAGCACTTTCATCTCCCAAACGAAGTACACGCAAGACTTGCTAAAGCGGTTTGGGATGAAGGACGCCAAGCCCGCAAAGACGCCGATGGGAACTGACGGACACACCGACCTCAACAAAGGAGGTAAGTCCGTTGATCAAAAAGCATACCGGTCTATGATAGGGTCTTTACTTTATTTGTGTGCTAGTAGACCGGATATTATGCTTAGTGTATGCATGTGTGCTAGATTTCAATCTGATCCTAACGAGTGTCACTTAGTGGCTGTGAAGCGAATTCTTCGATATTTAGTCGCTACGCCTTGCTTCGGGATCTGGTATCCAAAGGGGTCTAACTTTGACTTGATTGGATATTCAGATTCCGACTATGCTGGATGTAAGGTCGATAGGAAGAGCACATCGGGGACGTGCCAATTCTTAGGAAGGTCCCTGGTGTCGTGGAACTCTAAGAAACAAACCTCCGTTGCCCTATCCACCGCTGAGGCCGAGTACATTGCCGCAGGACAGTGTTGCGCGCAACTACTTTGGATGAGGCAAACCCTTAGGGACTTTGGCTACAATCTGAGCAAAGTCCCACTCCTATGTGACAATGAGAGTGCTATCCGAATAGCGGAAAATCCTGTTGAGCACAGCCGCACAAAGCACATTGACATCCGGCATCACTTTTTGAGAGACCACCAGCAAAAGGGAGATATCGAAGTGTTTCATGTTAGCACCGAGAACCAGCTAGCCGATATCTTTACCAAGCCTCTAGATGAGAAGACCTTCTGCAGGTTGCGTAGTGAGCTAAATTTCTTAGATTCGCGGAACTTGGATTGATTTATAGCATACATGTGTTTATGCCTTTGATCATGTTCCTTATGCATATTGTTGCTAAATAATGGTGCTCAAGTTGTACAAACACTCCCTAGACCTCACAAGTCCGTTGCAAAGTGATGCACATGTTTAGGGGGAAATGTGTTACAACTTGACCATTTGAGACTAACCATGTGCTTGAGTTTGATGATTTAGTCTCGGAGAAGGATTGAAAGGGAAAAGGTGGACTTGGACCATGAAAGACTTCCACTGCACTCCGATGAGAGGGTAACTTATTCCATGTTCATCTCATGTACTCTTATTGCCTTTGTATTCTTATTGAAGATCTTGGTGAGGCAATGGGGTTCAAGGGCCAGGATTCATCCCGTTTTGGTGCTTGATGCCAAAGGGGGAGAAAATAAAGGCCAAAGCGATAAATGGATCAGCTACCACTTGAGAGATTTTGAAAATAGTAGAATAGAGCTTTTGGTTTGTCAAAACTCTTTTATTGTCTCTCTTGTCAAAAGTTGACCTCTTGTGGAGAGAAATGTTGATTATGGGAAAAAGGGGGAGTTTTTGAATCTTGACTCAATTTCTCTTGGAATGACTCTCCTTATGTTTTAACTAGTGTGTTTGACTTAGAGATAGGAATTTGAGTTTGATTTGCATAAACAAACCAAGTGGTGGCAAAGGATGATCCATATATGTCAAAATTGAATCAAAACAATTTTGGGTTCTTATTTGAATTGATTTTGCACTTGTTCTACTTGCTTTATGTTGTGTTGGCATAAATCACCAAAAAGGGGGAGATTGAAAGGGAAATGTGCTCTTGGGCCATTTCTAAGTATTTTGGTGATTTAGTGCCCAACACAAGTGCCTAAGTGTAAAATGGTGGACAAAGTACAAATCAAGGATAAAGGTATGTTTCTCAGACTTAGTACATTGTTTTAGAGACTAATGTATTGTGTCTAAGTGCTGGAAACAGGAAAAATCGAATTGGAAATGAGATGGCTTTGTTCAGCCAAAGTCTGCTCAGTATGGGAGCACCGGACTGTCCGGTGGTGCACCGGACAGTGTCCGGTGCGCCAGGCTGGCTCGAGTGAACTGGCCGCTCTCGGGAATTCACCGGCGACGTACGACTATAATTCACCGGACTGTCCGGTGTGCACCGGACTGTCCGGTGAGCCAACGGTCGGCCGGGCCAACGGTCGGCCACGCGATCTGCGCGGGACACGTGGCCGAGCCAACGGCTAGAAGGGGGCACCGGACTGTCCGGTGCGCCAACGGCTCTCAGGCTGCCAACGGTCGACTGCGCCATTTTTGGAAGGAAATCGGGCACCGGACAGTGTCTGGTGTGCACCGGACTGTCCGGTGCACCAGTCGACAGAAGGCAAGATCAGCCTTCCTAGAATGCTCTCAACGGCTCCTAGCTGCCTTGGGGCTATAAAAGGGTCCCCTAGGCGCATGGAGGAGAGTACCAAGCATTCCTACAACATTCCTAAGCACCAAGACATCGATTTCGCACATTCTTTTCATTGTGATAGCATATAGAGCTCTAGTGGAGTTGTGAACTCATTGAGTTGTGTTGCGAGCTCTTGTTGCGACTTGTGTGCGTGTTGACACTCTGATTCTTGTGTCTTGTGTGCGTTGCTAATCCCTCCCTTGCTCCGTGTTCTTTGTGAATTTCAAGTGTAAGGGCGAGAGGCTCCAAGTTGTGGAGATTCCTCGCAAACGGGATTGAGAAAAAGCAAGCAAAACACCGTGGTATTCAAGTGGGTCTTTGGACCGCTTGAGAGGGTTGATTGCAACCCTCATCCGTTGGGACGCCACAACGTGGAGTAGGCAAGCGTTGGTCTTGGCCGAACCACGGGATAATCACCGTGCCATCTCTGTGATTGATCCTTGTTGGTTATTGTGTTTTATTGAGGATTCCTCTCTAGCCACTTGGCAATTATTGTGCTCATGATTAACCAAGTTTTGTGGCTTAAGTTTTCAAGTTTCACAGGATCACCTATTCACCCCCCTCTAGGTGCTCTCAATTGGTATCGGAGCCGTTCTCTTCACAAAGGGACTAACCGCTCGAAGAGATGGATCCTAAGGGGAAGGGTATCGTGATCAATGATAAAGAGAAGGAATCTTTCGTCAACGAGCCAAAGGATGACAAGCCTACCGACTCGGGCTCGGGCCATAGACGGAAAGATGGGAAGAAGAAGAAGACAAGGCGCATCAAGGAAATTGTCTACTACGACGACAGCGATGAGTCTACCTCTTCCCAAAAGGACGACGACCACAACGACTACGAGAAAAGAAAATCGGTTAATTCGAACTTTTCTTTTGACTACTCTCGTATTCCGCAAAGTACAAATACTCATTTGCTCTCCATTCCACTTGGCAAACCTCCTCACTTTGATGGAGAGGACTACGGATTTTGGAGCCACAAAATGCGTAGTCACCTGTTCTCTCTCCATCCGAGCATATGGGAGATTGTGGAAAGTGGAATGAAGTTCGATAGCTCGGACAGTCCTATTTTCATTAATGAACAAATTCATAGAAATGCACAAGCCACTACTGTGTTGTTAGCCTCCTTGTGCAGGGACGAGTACCATAAAGTGAGCGGCTTGGACAATGCCAAGCAGATCTGGGACACCCTCAAGATTTCTCATGAGGGGAACGACGTCACCTTGCTCACCAAGATGGAGTTGGTGGAGGGCGAGCTTGGACGGTTCGCAATGATAAGGGGCGAGGAGCCAACCCAAACATACAACCGGCTCAAGACCCTTATCAACAAAATAAGGAGCTATGGAAGCACACGATGGACGGACCACGACGTCGTCCGACTGATGCTAAGGTCCTTTACCGTTCTTGATCCTCATTTGGTGAATAATATTCGTGAGAATCCCAGGTACACCAAAATGTCGCCCGAAGAAGTCCTTGGAAAATTCGTTAGCGGGCGAATGATGATCAAGGAGGCGAGGTACGTGGACGACGCTTTGAATGGTCCGATCAACGAGCCGCAACCCCTTGCTCTCAAGGCAACAAGAAGCAAGGAGGTGCTACCTAGCAAGGTGGCACAAATTGAGGCGGCCGGACTTAATGATGAAGAGATGGCCCTCATCATCAAAAGATTCAAGACGGCGCTTAAGGGTCGCAAGGGACAGCCAAGCAAGACCAAAGCCAAGGGGAAGCACTCATGCTTCAAATGCGGTAAGCTTGGTCATTTTATTGCTAACTGTCCCGACAATGATAGTGTTCAGGATCAAGGGAACAAGAGGAAAAAAAAGAAGAACTATAAGAAGGCAAAGGGCGAGGCTCATCTTGGCAAGGAGTGGGATTCGGACTGCTCCTCGTCCGACTCCGACAATGAAGGGCTCGCCGCCACCGCCTTCAACAAGTCATCCCTCTTCCCCAACGAGCGTCACACATGCCTTATGGCAAGGGAGAAGAAGGTATGTACTCGAGACTCTACTTATGCTTCTTCAAGTGAGGACGAATCTAGTGATGAGGATGAAATAGATTATTCATGTCTATTTAAGGGCCTAGATAGAACCAAGGTAGACAAAATTAATGAATTGATTGATGCCTTGAATGATAAGAATAGGCTTCTAGAAAAACAAGAAGATTTGTTGTATGAAGAACATGACAAATTTATAGAAGCACAAAAATCTCATGCTTTAGAAGTTAAAAGAAATGAAATGCTTTCTTGTGAATTATCTTCTTGCCATGAGACAATTTCTAGCTTAAGGAGCATTAATGATGATTTGAATGCTAAGTTAGAAATAGCTAGGAAATCAACAACTTGTGTAGAAAATGTTGTTATTTGTAATAGATGTAAAGATTTTGACATTGATGCTTGTAGTGAACACATAGCTTCTATTGCAAAATTAAATGATGAAATGGCTAGTCTTAATGCCCAACTTAAGGCTAGCAAAAGCGATTTTGATAAACTAAAATTTGCTAGGGATGCCTACACGATTGGTAGACACCCCTCAATTAAGGATGGGCTTGGCTTCAAGAGAGAAGCCAAGAACTTAACAAACCATAAGGCTCCCATCTCCGCCAAGGAGAAAGGGAAGGCCCCTATGGCATGTAGTACTAAAAAGAACCATGCTTTTATGTACAATGATAGAAGACAATCTCATAGGAGTTGTAATGTTTTTGATTCACATGCCTATGATTCTTATGCTATGTATGCTTCCAGTTCTTCCTATATGCATTGTAGAGATATGCCTAGAAAAAATATTCATCATGTGCCTAGAAAGAATATTGTTCATGCTCCTAGGAAAGTTATGAATGGTCCCTCTACAATTTATCATGCTTTGAATGCTTCCTTTGCTATTTGTAGAAAGGATAGGAAGATAGTTGCCAGGAAGTTAGGGGCAAAATGCAAGGGTGATAAAACTTGCATTTGGGTCCCTAAGGAAATTGTGACTAACCTTGTAGGACCCAACAAGAGTTGGGTACCTAAGACCCAAGCCTAAATTTGCCTTGCAGGTTTATGCATCCGGGGGTTCAAGCTGGATTATCGACAGCGGATGCACAAACCATATGACGGGGGAGAAGAAGATGTTCACCTCCTACATCAAGAATAAGGATTCCCAAGATTCAATCATATTCGGTGATGGGAACCAAGGCAAGGTGAAAGGTTTAGGCAAGATTGCAATATCCAATGAGCACTCTATCTCTAATGTGTTTTTAGTTGAGTCTCTTGGATATAATTTACTATCTGTCAGTCAACTATGTAATATGGGATATAATTGTCTATTTACAAATGTAGATGTGTCTGTCTTTAGAAGATGTGATGGTTCACTAGCTTTTAAGGGTGTGCTAGATGGCAAACTTTATTTGGTTGATTTTGCAAAAGAAGAGGCCGGTCTAGATGCATGCTTAATGGCTAAGACTTGCATGGGCTGGTTGTGGCATCGCCGCTTAGCACATGTGGGGATGAAGAACCTCCACAAGCTTCTAAAGGGAGAACACGTGATAGGTCTAACCAATGTACATTTCGAGAAAGATAGACCTTGTGCAGCTTGTCAAGCAGGGAAACAGGTGGGAGGCTCTCATCACACCAAAAATGTGATGACAACATCAAGACCCCTGGAGCTGCTACATATGGACCTCTTCGGACCCGTCGCCTATCTGAGCATAGGAGGAAGTAAGTATGGTCTAGTTATTGTTGATGACTTTTCCCACTTCACTTGGGTGTTCTTTTTGTAGGATAAGTCTGAAACCCAAGGGACCCTCAAGCGCTTCCTCAGGAGAGCTCAAAATGAGTTTGAGCTCAAGGTGAAGAAGATAAGGAGCGACAACGGGTCCGAATTCAAGAATCTTCAAGTGGAGGAGTTCCTTGAGGAGGAGGGGATCAAGCACGAGTTCTCCGCTCCCTACACACCTCAGCAAAATGGTGTGGTAGAGAGGAAGAACAAGACGCTCATAGATATGGCGAGGACTATGCTTGGAGAGTTCAAGACCCCCGAGTGCTTTTGGTCGGAAGCCGTGAACACGGCTTGCCACGCCATCAACAGGGTCTACCTTCACCGCCTCCTCAAGAAGACTTCATATGAGCTGCTGACTGGTAACAAACCCAATGTATCGTACTTTCGTGTATTTGGGAGTAAATGCTACATTCTAGTGAAGAAGGGTAGGAATTCCAAATTTGCTCACAAAGCCGTAGAAGGGTTTTTATTAGGTTATGATTCAAATACAAAGGCATATAGGGTCTTCAACAAATCATCGGGTTTGGTTGAAGTCTCTAGCGACGTTGTATTTGATGAGACTAATGGCTCTTCAAGAGAGCAAGTTGTTGATCTTGATGATGTAGATGAAGAAGACGTTCCAACGGCCGCGATACACACCATGGCGATTGGAGATGTACGGCCTCAGGAACAATTGGAGCAAGATCAACCGTCTTCCTCAACTATGGTGCATCCCCCAACTCAAGATGACGAACAGGTACCTCAAGTGGAGGCGCATGATCAATGGGGAGCACAGGATGTTCAAATTGAAGAGGAAGAAGCACCTCAGGCACCTCCAACCCAAGTTCGAGCGACGATCCAAAGGGATCATCCCGTCGACCAAATATTGGGTGATATTAGCAAATGAGTAACTACTCGTTCAAGATTAGTTAATTTTTGTGAGCATTACTCTTTTGTCTCTTCTATTGAGCCTTTCAGGGTAGAAGAGGCCTTGCTAGATCCGGACTGGGTGTTGGCCATGCAGGAGGAACTCAACAACTTCAAGCGCAATGAAGTTTGGACGTTGGTGCCTCGTCCCAAGCAAAATGTTGTGGGAACCAAGTGGGTGTTCCGCAACAAACAGGACGAGCACGGGGTGGTGACAAGGAACAAGGCTCGACTTGTGGCAAAAGGTTATGCCCAAGTCGTAGGTTTGGACTTTGAGGAGACGTTCGCTCCTGTGGCTAGGCTAGAATCAATTCGTATTTTGCTAGCATATGCCGCTCACCATTCTTTCAGGTTGTATCAAATGGATGTGAAGAGCGCTTTCCTCAACGGGCCGATCAAAGAGGAGGTGTACGTTGAGCAACCCCCTGGCTTCGAGGATGAACGGTACCCCGACCACGTGTGTAAGCTCTCTAAGGCGCTCTATGGACTTAAGCAAGCCCCAAGAGCATGGTATGAATGCCTTAGAGACTTTTTAATTGCTAATGCTTTCAAGGTCGGGAAAGCCGATCCAACTCTTTTTACTAAGACTTGCGATGGTGATCTTTTTGTGTGCCAAATTTATGTCGATGACATAATATTTGGTTCTACTAATCAAAAGTCGTGTGAAGAGTTTAGCAGGGTAATGACGCAGAAATTCGAGATGTCGATGATGGGCGAGTTGAACTACTTCCTTGGGTTCCAAGTGAAGCAACTCAAGGACAGCACTTTCATCTCCCAAACGAAGTACACGCAAGACTTGCTAAAGCGGTTTGGGATGAAGGACGCCAAGCCCGCAAAGACGCCGATGGGAACTGACGGACACACCGACCTCAACAAAGGAGGTAAGTCCGTTGATCAAAAAGCATACCGGTCTATGATAGGGTCTTTACTTTATTTGTGTGCTAGTAGACCGGATATTATGCTTAGTGTATGCATGTGTGCTAGATTTCAATCCGATCCTAAGGAGTGTCACTTAGTGGCTGTGAAGCGAATTCTTCGATATTTAGTCGCTACGCCTTGCTTCGGGATCTGGTATCCAAAGGGGTCTAACTTTGACTTGATTGGATATTCATATTCCGACTATGCTGGATGTAAGGTCGATAGGAAGAGCACATCGGGGACGTGCCAATTCTTAGGAAGGTCCCTGGTGTCGTGGAACTCTAAGAAACAAACCTCTGTTGCCCTATCCACCGCTGAGGCCGAGTACGTTGCCGTAGTACAGTGTTGCGCGCAACTACTTTGGATGAGGCAAACCCTTAGGGACTTTGGCTACAATCTGAGCAAAGTCCCACTCCTATGTGACAATGAGAGTGCTATCCAAATAGCGGAAAATCCTGTTGAGCACAGCCACACAAAGCACATTGACATCCGGCATCACTTTTTGAGAGACCACCAGCAAAAGGGAGATATCGAAGTGTTTCATGTTAGCACCGAGAACCAGCTAGCCGATATCTTTACCAAGCCTCTAGATGAGAAGACCTTCTGCAGGTTGCGTAGTGAGCTAAATGTCTTAGATTCGCGGAACTTGGATTGATTTATAGCATACATGTGTTTATGCCTTTGATCATGTTCCTTATGCATATTGTTGCTAAATAATGGTGCTCAAGTTGTACAAACACTCCCTGGACCTCACAAGTCCGTTGCAAAGTGATGCACATGTTTAGGGGGAAATGTGTTACAACTTGACCATTTGAGACTAACCATGTGCTTGAGTTTGATGATTTAGTCTCGGAGAAGGATTGAAAGGGAAAAGGTGGACTTGGACCATGAAAGACTTCCACTGCACTCCGATGAGAGGGTAACTTATTCCAAGTTCATCTCATGTACTCTTATTGCCTTTGTATTCTTATTGAAGATCTTGGTGAGGCAATGGGGTTCAAGGGCCAGGATTCATCCCGTTTTGGTGCTTGATGCCAAAGGGGGAGAAAATAAAGGCCAAAGCGATAAATGGATCAGCTACCACTTGAGAGATTTTGAAAATAGTAGAATAGAGCTTTTGGTTTGTCAAAACTCTTTTATTGTCTCTCTTGTCAAAAGTTGGCCTCTTGTGGAGAGAAATGTTGATTATGGGAAAAAGGGGGAGTTTTTGAATCTTGACTCAATTTCTCTTGGAATGACTCTCCTTATGTTTTAACTAGTGTGTTTGACTTAGAGATAGGAATTTGAGTTTGATTTGCATAAACAAACCAAGTGGTGGCAAAGGATGATCCATATATGTCAAAATTGAATCAAAACAATTTTGGGTTCTTATTTGAATTGATTTTGCACTTGTTCTACTTGCTTTATGTTGTGTTGGCATAAATCACCAAAAAGGGGGAGATTGAAAGGGAAATGTGCTCTTGGGCCATTTCTAAGTATTTTGGTGATTTAGTTCCCAACACAAGTGCCTAAGTGTAAAATGGTGGACAAAGTACAAATCAAGGATAAAGGTATGTTTCTCAGACTTAGTACATTGTTTTAGAGACTAATGTATTGTGTCTAAGTGCTGGAAACAGGAAAAATCGAATTGGAAATGAGATGGCTTTGTTCAGCCAAAGTCTGCTCAGTCTGGGAGCACCGGACTGTCCGGTGCGCCAGGCTGGCTCGAGTGAACTGGCCGCTCTCGGGAATTCACCGGCGACGTACGGCTATAATTCACCGGACTGTCCAGTGTGCACCGGACTGTCCGGTGAGCCAACGGTCGGCCGGGCCAACGGTCGGCCGCGCGATCTGCGCGGGACACGTGGCCGAGCCAACGGCTAGAAGGGGGCACCGGACTGTCCGGTGTGCACCGGACATGTCCGGTGCGCCAACGGCTCTCAGGCTGCCAACGGTCGACTGCGCCATTTTTGGAAGGAAATCGGGCACCGGACAGTGTCCGGTGTGCACCGGACTGTCCGGTGCACCAGTCGACAGAAGGCAAGATCAGCCTTCCTAGAATGCTCTCAATGGCTCCTAGCTGCCTTGGGGCTATAAAAGGGTCCCCTAGGCGCATGGAGGAGAGTACCAAGCATTCCTACAACATTCCTAAGCACCAAGACATCGATTTCACACATTCTTTTCATTGTGATAGCATATAGAGCTCTAGTGGAGTTGTGAACTCATTGAGTTGTGTTGCGAGCTCTTGTTGCGACTTGTGTGCGTGTTGACACTCTGATTCTTGTGTCTTGTGTGCGTTGCTAATCCCTCCCTTGCTCCGTGTTCTTTGTGAATTTCAAGTGTAAGGGCGAGAGGCTCCAAGTTGTGGAGATTCCTCGCAAACGGGATTGAGAAAAAGCAAGCAAAACACCGTGGTATTCAAGTGGGTCTTTGGACCGCTTGAGAGGGGTTGATTGCAACCCTCGTCCGTTGGGACGCCACAACGTGGAGTAGGCAAGCGTTGGTCTTGGCCGAACCACGGGATAACCACCGTGCCATCTCTGTGATTGATCCTTGTTGGTTATTGTGTTTTGTTGAGGATTCCTCTCTAGCCACTTGGCAATTATTGTGCTAACGATTAACCAAGTTTTGTGACTTAAGTTTTCAAGTTTCACAGGATCACCTATTCACCCCCCCTCTAGGTGCTCTCACTTTGGCACCTTGGTAGGCGCCTTGGTACCGGAGGTCGAGGGGTTCCTCCCTCCGTCGTTCGGGTGAGCAGTTTCCGCCGCTAGGGCGTGCAGCTTCTCCACAGCCGCAAGCGCAGCGGCGCGGTCGCCCCGCACGGTGAGGACCCCGGCTGGAGACGGCATCTTGAGGACCAAATACCCGTAATGGGCAATGGCCATGAATCGGTACAGGGCCAGCCTGCCAATGATGGTATTGAACTGGAGGTTAACCTCCACAACGTCGAACTGGACGTTCTCTGTGCGGAAGTTTTCCTCTGTCCCGAATGTAACCGGGAGCGTGATGCTCCAAAGGGGATACACCGGTTGAGCGCCCACTCTAGAGAATGGATGAGAGGGTCCCAGTCGAGACCCTAGGATCTGCAGATGTCTGAACGCAGTGTGGCTGATGACGTTGAGCCCAGCCCCACCGTCGATCAGAACATGATGCAGCTTGATGTTGGCGATGATAGGGGCGGTGATGAGCGGCAGTATGCCGGCCCCTGCCATGTTCTCGGGGCAGTCGGATGCCCCGAAGGAGATAGTGGTACTCCTCCACCACTGATGTGGAGCAGCCTTCGAGACCCCTGGGACCGCTGAAAGGACCTCTCGGCGCAGGGACTTGACGTTCCTGCGAGAGGTGAGCTCCCAGCTCCCACCATACATCACGTACAACGTCTTGTGGCGGTCGTTGTTGTCACCGGAGTCGGAGTCTCCAGTGAAAACGTCCTTGAGGATCCCCTCAGGTGACTGATACCCGAGGTCCCGTTCTCCCGCGGCCACATCACCGTCGTCGACCCTCTCCTTGCCAGGGCGACGATGAGGTGGGGAGCCATCCTTGGAAGTCTGCTCGCGCCGCTCGCTGACGCGCTTCGCGAGCTTGATGATCTCGCGGCACTTCGAGGCGATGTGACGACTGTTGGGGTGCACAGGGCATGAGCCGCTGTTGCCTCCCTGTGGCCATGGGCGCTTGTTGCGCTCGTTTCGGCCCCCAGCTGCGGCTGCGACAACTGAAGCAGCAGACGGCGGCCTCTCGTGGCCGCGGTTCTTCTTCTTCTTCTTTTTGCTGTCCTAGGTGACGGCCCCCGAGCCACCCGTCTGGGCAACTCCGGTCTGTGGTGCTGAGTGCCATGCACGACCCTCGGCAACTCTGGCACACTTGTCAGCCAGAGCAAAGAGCGTGGTGATAGTTTCCACGTCAAGCGTGGCCAACTTCTGCAGCATCTTCTCATCACGTACCCCCTGGCGGAAAGCGGTGATGATGGAAGCATCGGAGATACGGGGTATAGTCCCTCGTACCTTAGTGAAGCGGGAGATGAAAGCCCAGAGAGTTTCCCCGGGTTCCTGCCTCACTGCATGGAGGTGAGCCTCCATGCCATGCTGCTGATAAGCGCTGGCGAAGTTCACTGTGAATCATGCACAGAGCTCTTCCTAGGAGTAGATCGATTTTGGGGTGAGGTTCATGAGCCAGGTCCAGGCTGGCCCAGACAAGGCTACATGGAAATATGTTGCCATTACAGCAGTGTCTCCACCTGCTGCCGTAATAGCGGTGACGTATACCTGCAAGAATTTCGACGGGTTTGACGTACCGTCGTACTTTTCCGGCAGGTGTGGCCGGAACTTGGATGGCCAAGTCGCCGCACGGAGATGATCCGCTAGTGCGGCGCAGCCCACACCGGCCAATGGGACACCCGCATGAATTCAGGCACCCCATGGAGTTTGCGGCGCAACCGTGGTGAAGTCTAGGTCGAGGTTGCGACCCTCGATGTTCTGCCAGCGCTCACGCGCCCTCTCCACCGTATACCAGAGGGAACGAGGCCCGCGGCATTTCGACTAGAAGCTCGATAGTGGACACGACAGGGAGTGTCCGATACGAGCCGGAAGCGGAGCACCATTGTCGGGTACCGTAATTAGGGGTACCCCCAACACTCCTAAACACGGCTGGTAAGCACCATCAGCACAAACAGCAGAGACTGATGGACACGGTTCAGGTCAAGGCCTCGTCTACCAAGGGACTCAATCTCGCCTCGCCCGAGCCCGGCCTCGGGCGGGAATAGTAGTCCCGGACGAATTCACGCCTCGCCCGAGGGTCTCCTCAGGCAGTGGGCGCACCCTCGGCTCGCCCGAGACCCAGCTCGGGCAGGCTTCGTCGAGAAGCAACCTTGGCCAAATCGCCTCACCAACCGACCGTATCGCAGGCGCATTCAATGCGAGGATCGCCTGACACATTATCCTGACACGCGCGCTCCGTCGGCCAGGTCGAAGTGACCGCAGTCACTTCGCCCTTTCACTGACCGATCTGACAGGAAAACAGCGCCGCTTAACCCGCTTCGACTGCTGTGCCAGCCACCTAGGCAAGGCTGACAACAGCAAGTTCAGCCTCGGGCGCAACAGGAAGCTCCGCCTCGCCCGACCTTAGGCCTCAGCCTCGGGCGGAGGTCTCCGCCTCGCCCGACCCCAAGAGTCGGCCTCAGCCTCGGCCTCGGGAGGAATCGTGCCCTCGCCCGACCCCGGCCTCGACCTCAGGAGAAGTCTCCGCCTCGCCCGACCTTGGGCTCGGACCGACCGCGCCACAGGGGATACATCATTACCCTACCCCTAGCTAGCTCAGGCTACGAGGGAACAAGACCGGCGTCCCATCTGGCTCGTCCCGGTAACATGTAATGATGGCTCCCCACGTGTGTCCATGACGATGGTGGTTCTCAGCCCCCTACGGAAGCAAGGAGACGTCAGCAGGATCCCAGCAGCACCACCAGCTGCGCTTCTACAGGGCTCAGGCACTTCTTCGACGGCCACATTATCACATACACAGGGCTCTAGCACCTCTCCGACAGCCATGTTGGCATGTACACAGGGCTCAGGCACCTCTCTGCTAGACACGTTAGCGCATAGCTACACCCCCATTGTACACCTAGACCCTCTCCTTGCATCTATAAAAGGAAGGTCTAGGGCCTTCCTGCGAGAGGGTCGCGCGGAGGGACGAGCAAACGAACAGGCTCACTCTCTCTCTCTCGCGAACGCTTGTAACCCCTACTACGAGCACCCCCCTGGTGCGAGATAACACGAGCCGCATTTCCCTCTTGTGTTCTATCTTGCGCCAACCCATCTGGGCAAGGGCACGCAGCGACAAATTTACTGGTTGGCTTACGGACCCCCCGGGTCCGAAACACCGACAGTTGGCGCGCCAGGTAGGGGCCTGCTGCGTGTTAACGAACAACTTCCCGTTGAGTTCCAGATGGGTAGTCTTCAGCAACCTCTTTAGCTCGGGACAGTGCTCCGCTTCGGGAGTCTCGAGTTCATGTCCCTCGATGGCAGCTACGACATGGTACTCCTCCCGCCGCGGCGCGACAACAACAACGACGGCCGTCAGCTCGCCCGGCGGCGGTGAACTCGACGACGTCTTCCCCCCGTGGCGGAAGAGCAACATCCGGGTTTGCCTCGCCACCCCCTCGCCGCAGAAGGAGGAGACGGGGCAACCGTGGCTAAGCAGGAGGCAGCACCTCGTCGGTCATCGGTCCAGAGCGAGTCGACGACGCCGGCACCCAGCGGGGGACATGTCGAGCGTTGTCCTCGCGCCTGAGACAACGACGGATGTCGTTTCCCCGCAACGTGCCAACCCCAAGCGGACAGATGACGCCAGCACTCTCGTGAAGGACTTGCTGGGCGTTAGCCTCGTGCCTGAGATGACGGTGCAATCCGCCCCCGACGCGACTTCCCCACCGTCCATCGACCAAGAGGTACCGTCCGTTTTCCACCCTGTGCCTTTTAGATTCAGCTTCGATCCACCAAGCGACCCCGCTTCGGTGAGCGCTTTCGTAAAGGCATACCCTAACCTTCCGGGGTACCATATGTGGTCATCTTGGGACCAACTGACGACCGTCTCAACCTACGCCCCCCCGGGTTCCAAGGAAGAAGACGAGCCCGACTCTGGTTGGGATTTCTCCGGGCTCCGTGATCCTAGTGCCATGCGAGATCTCATGACCGCATGTGACTACTGCCTCTCCGGTTGCTCTGATGATGGCCACAGCCTTGACGACGAGGGTTGTGGCCCAAGTCACGAATGTTTCCATGTCGATCTAGGGGGTCATGACGAAGGCAACATCCTCGGTATGCCGGAGGATGACGATCCCCCTGTGCCTGCTTCTCGCGTTGACATCCCGCAGGAGCTAGCTATGGTCCCAGTCCCTGCGGGGGGTCAGGACACACAGCTCGAGCAAATCCGCGAGATGCAGGCCAAGCTCGACGAGGAAGCAGGGCAACTTGTGCAGCTCCGGCAAAACATCGAGCAGGAGTGGGCAGGCCGAGCACTCGCCGGAGAAATGCGTCATCGGGCCCGGGACGTCCAACGCCGTATCTTTGACGATGCCAGGGCGAGGCTGCCCCCGGCCTCCAGCGGGGTCGGCCAGAATCTAGCTGCAGCGGCAATACTACTCCAAGCGATGCCGGAGCCATCCACCACCGAGGGGCGGCGTATCCAAGGAGAACTCAAGAATCTCCTGGAGGATGCTGCGGTCCGACGGGCCGAAAGCTCTTCCTCCCGAAGGCAAGGGTGCCCCCCGGAGCATCGCACAACGACTTCCCGACTCATGCGGGAGGCCTCGGTCCACACCGGGCGCACGCGGGACGGGACGCCTGCAGCCCCAGGTCGCCTCGGCGACGAGCCACACCATCGCAACCGTCGAGCCCGCCTCGACGAGAGGGTGCGTCGAGGCTACCACCCCAGGCGCGGAGGACGCTACGACAGCGAGGAGGATCGGAGTCCCTCACCCGAACCACCAGGTCCGCAAGCCTTCAGCCAGGCCATACGATGGGCGCCGTTCCCTGCCCGGTTCCGGGCCCCGACTACCATCACCAAGTATTCGGGGGAGACGAGGCTGGAGTTGTGGCTTGCGGACTATCGACTGGCCTGCCAGCTGGGAGGGACGGACGATGACAACCTCATCATCCGCAACCTCCCCCTGTTCCTCTCTGACGCTGCCCGGGCCTGGCTGGAGCATCTGCCTCCCGCACAGATCTCCAACTGGGACGACCTGGTCAAGGCTTTCGCTGGAAATTTCCAGGGCACATACGTGCGCCCTGGGAACTCCTGGGATCTCCGAAGCTGCCGCCAGCAGCCAGGGGAATCCCTGCGAGAGTACATCCGACGGTTTTCAAAGCAGCGCACCGAGCTGCCCAACATCACCGACTCGGATGTCATCGGGGCGTTCCTCGCTGGCACCACGTGCCGAGACCTGGTGAGCAAACTAGGGCGCAAGACTCCCACCAAGGCGAGCAAATTGATGGACATCGCCACCAAGTTCGCCTCTAGTCAGGAGGTGGTCGAAGCCATCTTCCGGAAGGACAAGCAGCCTCAGGGACGGCAGCAGGAAGATGTCCCTGAGGCGTCCGCCCAGCGTGGCACGAAGAAGAAGGCCAAGAAGAAGGCGCAAGCGAAGCGCAACGCCGCTGACACAGATCTTGTCGCTGCTGCCGAGCACAGGAACCCTAAGAAGCCTCCCGGAGGGGCCAACCTGTTCGACAAGATGCTCAAGGAGTCGTGCCCCTACCACCAGGGTCCCGTCAAGCACACCCTTGAGGAATGCGTCATGCTTCGGCGCTACTTCCATAAGGCCGGGCCCCTGGCGGGAGATGGCAAAGGCCAAGACAACAACAAGAAAGAGGGCGACAAGGAAGAGGAGTTCCCCGAGGTCCACGGCTGCTTCATGATCTATGGTGGGCAAGTGGCGAACGCCTCGGCTCGGCACCGCAAGCGGGATCGCCGGGAGGTCTGCTCGGTAAAGGTGGCGGCGCCAGTCTACCTAGACTGGTCCGACAAGCCCATCACCTTTGACCAAGGCGACCACCTCGACTGCGTGCCGAGCCCAGGAAGGTACCCACTCGTTGTCGATCCTGTCATCAGCAAAGCCAGGCTCACCAAGGTCCTCATGGACGGAGGCAGCAGCCTCAACATCATCTACGCCGAGACCCTCGGGCTCTTGGAGATCGATTTGTCCACAATCCGGGCCGGTGCGGCGCCCTTTCACGGGATCGTCCCTGGAAAGCGCGTCCTCCCCCTTGGACAACTCGATTTGCCCGTCTGCTTCGGAACTCCCTCCAACTTCCGCAGGGAAACCCTCACGTTCGAGGTGGTCGGGTTCCGAGGGACCTACCACGCGGTGCTGGGGAGACCGTGCTACGCCAAGTTCATGGCCGTCCCCAACTACATGTACCTCAAGCTCAAGATGCCAGGCCCCAACGGGGTCATCACCGTCGGATCCACATACCGACACGCGTATGAATGCGATGTGGAGTGCGTGGAGTACATTGAGGCCCTCATCGCCGACCTAGAGTGCCTCTCCAAGGAGGTGCTTGATGCGAAGCGCCACGCCGGCATCTTCGAACCGGCTGAGGCGGTTAAGTCCGTCGCCCTCGACCCTAGCAACGACGCCTGCAAGCAAGTCCGGATCGGCTCCGAGCTCGACCCCAAATAGGAAGTAGTGCTCGTCGACTTTCTCCGCGCAAACGCCGAAGTTTTTGCGTGGAGTCCCTCGGACATGCCCGACATACCGAGGGATGTCGTCGAGCACTCACTGGATATCTGAGCCGGTGCCCGACCCGTGAAGCAGCCTCTGCGCCGTTTCGACGAAGAAAAGCGTAGAGCCATAGGCGAGGAGATCCACAAGCTGATAGTTGCAGGGTTCATCAAAGAGGTATTCCATCCCGAATGGTTAGCTAACCCTGTGCTTGTAAAAAAGAAAGGCGGAAAATGGAGGATGTGCGTAGACTACACTGGTCTAAACAAAGCATGTCCGAAGGTTCCCTACCCTCTGCCTCGCATCAATCAAATTGTGGACTCCACTGCTGGGTGCGAAACCCTGTCATTCCTCGACGACTATTCAGGTTATCACCAAATCAAGATGAAAGAGTTCGACCAGCTCGCGACTTCTTTCATCACACCTTTTGGCATGTACTGTTATACTACTATGCCATTTGGCTTGAGGAATGCAGGTGCAACATACCAAAGGTGCATGAACAACGTGTTCGAAGAGCACATCGGCCGAACGGTCGAGGCTTACGTCGATGACATCGTTGTCAAGACAAGTGTAATACTCAAAGTTGTATACCAAGAATACAGAGTGAACTCCTCAATTTCATGTGCCATATTTGCATCATAAAAAGAGCACACACGTAAACAAGAGCGATTAATTAAAATCAATGATACCAAAATAAAATAAAGTGCATCTTGTTGAAGTTTTATATGTGTGTGCATTAATGAAATAATAAGGATAATAGGATGATAAATACTAGAAGTTAAATCGAACCCTAAACTAAAAATAGGGTTTTTTGAAATTGAGAAGGGGCATGATATAAAAAAAATAAGAGTATATAAATAATATAACCCCATAATTGGTATTTAAATTCCACAATAGGAATTGGGAGTGAATCTGCCACAAGTTGCAATTAATTTGAATTGGAATTGGAATTTGGAAAAGAAGAAGAGAAAACAAATAGGGAAACAAAAAGAAAAAAAAGTAGTATTCCTGCGCTTGGGCCGACTGCCTCACTTTCGGCCCACTTCTGCTTCCACAGCGCACAGCCCAACTCCCCATCCGTCTCCCTTCCACCCTCTGTCGCCGAGCTGTGGGCCCCGCGGAGCGGCTTTCTCTTCTCCACGCGGAACGGCGCCTTCACCCTCTGTCTGGCGGGCCCGGGCCCCGCAGAACTCATCGTTCACCTCCGTGAGACCGTAACGGACGCGAGCAACAACAGAACCCACGCAGTCCGCGCCTGAGCTCCGTATTCGCCGTGATTCAGTTGCGTTAGGACCGAATCTCGTGCGGGAAGTAGGGGCATATGACGACCCGACGACGCCCGTCCTCTGGCCTCGCAAATCTTCCAAAAATCGCTCGCGCACAGAAAACCCAGAGCCGCGCCCAAGCTCGGGTTCGCCGTCGCCGTCTTGTGCTTGCAACGCCACTTGATGTCCGGGAGGTAGTTAGGGAGCTTCGCGAGCGCACTAGGAAGGCATAGCAACCCGCAATTTGGTGGTCAGGACTTCGGAGGGTGGATGATTTCGCACCGTCGCTGGAGCACCGCCACGACGCCGCATCGTGTCGCGGACCCAGCTCAAGCACTGGTAAGTCCACTACCATCGCGATCGCCTCGTCTTCCCCTGCGCGTAGCACGGGTTAGTATAGGATTTGGGACCCTGTCGCGTCGGGCGGGGAGCGCCGGTGGGTTGCTCCGTCGTGGAGTGTTGTCCCCCAGCTCAGCCGCGTCGGGGGGGGGGGGGAAGAAGAGGCTTCCGTGCCATCGGATCCAGAACATGCGGGCATGATTAGAAGCCGGGTATCGTTTCATTCGGGGAAATCCAGGCCATAGATCCTAGCGCGGACGGCTAAGATTGGGTCAACGAAGCAGCTCGAAGTTATAAGTCTTGGCCGTAGGATCGTGATCGGGCGGCCACTATTGGGTACCGGTTCAGGAGAGGTTAGATCTAATCTGGACCACCAGTTTTTGATCTAACGGCTCAGAAAGAACCGTGCCCCTTCACCCAGAACTTTTAGCATATGAGCCCTCGGCAATTTCAAAAATGAACCCGCTGTCCACCGTAGCTGTGGACTGAGTCTTAGAATTCTTGCGCAGAGCCCCTAGACTTTCCAGATATTGACGCCCAGTCCAGAGCTCATGAAAATCAAATAAATAAATTCGGAAATGGATTTTTAATATAAAAACAATTCCTAGAAACTTATTTAATCCCTAGAAAATCCATTTTTAGTCCAAATCACTCCATTCCAGTTTCTAAAATTTTGTAATACTGTTCTCTATCATTTAGTGTCTCTGTTTTGATATGAAAACAGTAAGAAAATTAATTTCTCATTTAATCCTATTTCAAGCACATTAAACCTTAGGAAATTCATAACTTGAAATCTATAACTCCAAATTTAATGATTCCAGTTCCTATGATCTCATTATAATGTGCAGATTTTTACTGTATATTTTATTTGCATGTTTGATGTGATGTTAATTTATGTTATACTATGTATGTATTGTGTTGATGCGAGTAGACGAGCAAGCCACTATGGATTCTGAGGTTCAGCAAGTAGAGATAGCTGAGCAGGAGCTCATTGAAGGCAAGTTGTGCCCTTGATCACTTACTTTTCCCAGCCATGTTCTTATTAATTATAATGATCTGCATAGGTTAATTTTGATGGGACCCAATAGGTTACCCCAGTTTTGGCTATCTTTATACCTTGTTCACCACTGAAATATTTTTGGGTAGTACCCGCTATTGCTTTATATGGATTTGGGTATGGAGATACACTATTCATGATTACTTTTTATTATCTTTTATTATTACTGTTCATGTTAAGATCATTATGTTAATGGGAACATGGAGCGACCACCCGGGAAAACAATGCTACCACAAAGGTATAATGGGACGCCCTTGGCTGATTAACTAGGAAAGCTAGTGGAGGTCTTCCTTACCCGAAAGGGGCAAGGGCAGTAGGGGAGTGGTCAGTGTAGGGAGGTCCTTGGGTTGATTTTGCTGCGATGGCGGTCAGGCAAGAACCCTGCATTGGAGCTTCCTATAAACTGTAGCGGGATTTCTGAAGCTAGTGGAACTTTGTAAAGGCCTCGTAGTGTTACCCTGCCTCGCCTCCTCGGTAGAGGTGTATGGGATTGGCCATCTCTTGGCAGATGGGTAACATGACTTGTGGGTAAAGATGCGCAACCTCTGCAGAGTGTAAAACTGGTATACTAGCCGTGCTCACGGTCATGAGCAGCTCGGACCCTCACATGATTAATTTATGGAACTTAAATTTAATTTGACATTTGCATCGCATTTGGGATTATTTTACTATTACTTTCTTTATTATTATTAAGGTTTGGTATTTACTTACACTTAGTAATTGCTAATAAAATTTTGACCAACTTATAAAAGCAATGCTCAACTTCAGCCTCTATTTCATTGATCGGCCTTACACTTCATGAACTCCCACCTTTGGCGAGTTCATGCACATTATTCCCCACGAGTTGTTGAGCTATGAACGTATGTGAGCTCACTCTTGCTGTCTCACACCCCCCCCACAGGAGAAGAACAGGTGATCGAAGAGGAGCCGCCTAACTCTGAGGCTTTCGACTTGATCTAGGTGGCGTCTCCGAGTCAGCTTTCTGGCGCCAAGGATAGATTTTAGATCCTGCGATATTTATCTTTTATTTTTGTAAGTCTTTCGCTATGTAATAAATACTCTGATTATTATGACATTTATCTCTATACACTCTGTTATTATATATGTTGTGACGGAACCTCCCAAGTAATTAGGCCCACCTACAGCTGTCCTTGTCTAACAGACATCAGACACCCTGTAGATGTTCCTAAGTCACTTGACAAGTTCGGTATCTTTCCTTACCTTACCAGGAACGTTTCACCCATCTTGTAGACATTACAGAACATCGGAGATAAAGAAAATGCGGAAGCGAATTACATAATCTTACATTTATTTCAAAAGCAAGCTTAGGTTATGTTATTACAGACCAGACTAAACGTGAGTGCAGAGTAGTAGTATTATACAAACCAGGGAGGCACAAACTCCTCCCGAGAAGCTAAAAGCAAAAGATCTTAAGTGGAGGATCGAGTCCTCCCGCACTTCAGTCTTGATTTTCTTCTTTTGGAACCACCTAGGCACAGAAGCAGCAAAAGTCTGCTACTTCCTCACCTAAAAACAACGAAGGGATAAACCCTGAGTATGGAATTACTCAGCAAGTCTTACCCGACTAAAGAAAAGACTCTCAAGGGTATGCTGGTTATGTGGGAGTCAAGGTAAGGCTTTTCAATATTCAAAGACTCTGTTTTGCAGAAATGCTTACTAAAGTGGATCCTTAAAAATCCAATTTTATTTGTCAAGTTAGGTAAAATTACCTGAACTAGAGTTCTTTCTACCCTAGTTCAATCACTGGTCCTGCACTAGCCAATTTCTTAACAAGAGCCCATCGTCTTTAGTGGAATGCTACGTGTAGGGTAGTGACCAAGTCTTCATGACCGCGAAGGTACGGCGATCCGAATCGATTATACTCAGCTGAGGATCTCCAATCACACGACATATGTAGCACTTAACCCTTGCATATGTCAACCCGCCACCGGGGTTCTTAAGACCGGATCAGGTTCACGCAGACCGAGAGCATAGATACACCACCGTCCAGCCTCTTGCCACGGAGGGTACACGCTACTCTCGCCACCGCTCCACGCCCATCTCGTGTTGTCTTATTCCGGCCTTAGTCTGCCCGAGGCAAGGCTTACCCATGACGAGGCATGTGACCAGCTAAAGGGTCCTCGATCAACAAGCCTACATCGAGACGGTCCTTAATCGACTCAGACGGAGACACTACACCGAGACTCTCTTCTCGTGCAAGTAACCCGCCCGGTCTCAGCTTAATCATTTCAAACCCAAAGTTGGTACCTGGCAGAGGTACATCTTTTCCGATGTTGAACCTATCAAGGCCTTTGATAGATCCATCATCAAGTTTTATTTTCGAAAAACATCCCACCCACTTTTGCCACATCATATTTTGTAAAAACAAAACCTTTTGTTTTTTCTAAAGCAAAGCTAAGCATTAAAAAGCTTTTGTAAAGCAGGTGATCAAGGAAGGTAATCAAATTCAAGGAAGGTAATGCAGGAATGGTTTTATCAAGCAACTCCTATCACCTAATGCAGCAATCAAGTGAGAAAGATTTTGAAATAGCAAGGGAGGTGGCAAATGCACCGGGGCTTGCCTTCGTTTACAGGTGATTCAGACTCGGATCCACAAATGTCGAAGTAGAAACTATTCCCGGCCTGAGTGTCCAAAGGTGGTTGTACTTGCTCTTCAGTGACTTCTATCTCTTCTTCACGTTCTAATCATAACCATTCACTAGTATAAGAATGGATGCCATGGGATTCTCATGAGGATGCAAAGATATCATAAATTTATTATTTATGTCTTGAATACAACTTTCCTTCACGGAGTTCCGGAAACTTAGGGTTTCCGGAGTCGGTAAAGGAGTTCATAGGGCAGGGGGGGTGTTTTGGGGTTTGGTGATCAAACAAGGTCCAAATCAATTCAAACTTTACCCAAGGCTTCTAAATATTGTATAACACTTATATAAAAATTTTGGGAATTTTAGGACTTATCAATTATTTTCTAAAAATCCATAATCAACATTTTTAACCATTTTAAATACCCTAAAATTTCTTACTTTCACTAAAAACCACCAACTTATTTTTATTAAATACTATGGAAAATGACAAACCTAGGAAAATTAGTTTCACAATTTTATCATTTTTCTATAATTTTCTACAGATTTCTAAAGTTCCACTGAAAAAGAAAAGGAAAAACTCTAAACAGTATTGGGCCAATTCAAGTCCAGGCGGCCCAAGCCCGAGTGGATTCGTGCGCGCGCCCGCGCCCGCGAGGGAGATTTTGCGCAGAGGCCCTCGGCGTTTTGACTAAACCAGAACAGGGTCGTTCACTATTGCGCAGAGTCACTGACACCTACAAAAAGGCCCCTGCGTTTCTATCAATTTGCAACCGGAAGTCCCCGATGGCGCTCTCGCACCGCCGCGCTCCGGCGAGCATCTACACCGGCCGATTGGGGCTATGGCTGGGTTCTCCGAGTGGCGGACATGAAATTGGGGTCAGCCTGACCATTTCCCCTAACTTAATTGCACTATTGGTGAACTATGGAGCTCCGGCCACGGTGGCCGTAAGCATAGCGGCGAAATGATCATGTTCCCGGCGACCAGAGAGCCCTTAGTTCAATTCAATGGCTCGGCAAGCATCAAGAGGAAGCAAGGACGTTGAAACAAGGGAACCGAGGGTGAGATTGGACCTGAAACGGGCTGACCACGGCGAGCTTGATTCACGGCGGCGGAAAATAGATTTGGGGGAAATCCAAAATTCGCGAGTTCTAGCGAAGGACGGCTAGCGATTAGTGGTGGCTGAATGCGTGAGGATGTGGTGAAGCTCACGGCGGGGTCAATTTATAGAGCCCCGAGGCGGTGGCGCTTTAATTTAAGCGGCTAGCGGAGGTGGCCGGAGATAAGGAAGAAGACGTCGCGGTGAAATCGTGGCTAATGGCGTGGCAAGCTCCCCGTCGACGATGGGATGGCCTAGAGGAGTCACGACGGCACGGTGTAAAGACAGAGCCACGCGGCGGACGCCGGTGATGGCTCAACGGCGGTGAAATCCTTATCCCCGAGCGGAGAGCAAGGGGAGGAAAGCACTACAGCTGGCCGGAGTGGCTTACAGCTCACCGGCGGCAAGGGTTCATACCGGCTGTGCATATCCGATGACCACCGAGCACAAATCACGACGAGCCGCGATCAACGGTGACGGCTACCGGCGATGAGCACGGGGGAGATCTTCTTCAGTTAATCAGGCACTGTACCATGGCTAGGACCAATCTGATGGACTGACAGCCAGAATTGAGGGTCGATTTTCTTCCAAATTTCTGTGGCAACACAAACCAAACTCTGCAGCAAAGTTATAGTGCTATAAACCAGCTACAAGTTTGTCATAGATGCCATGGGCAGATTCATGCTGGATCATAGAGGAATCTTTGCTCAAAGTCTCTGTGGTTACACTGTTTCTCTAAAAATTCAGACTCAGTGACCTGACAGTCCAACTTTGGCTGAGTTTTTCTCCAAATTTCTCATAAGACCATGGCTTGAATCCTTAAACAAAGTTGTTCTCCTATAATTGGGCTTCAACTTTGATGTGGTGACCTAGGGCAAAAACCCTATACTTTGTAAGTTACAAAGCCCCAAAGTTGAGTCAATTCTCTGAATTTCAGACTTAGAATTGCCCTCAGATGAGGTCCATTTTGCATTTAAGTCCAAAACTTAGGGTTTGGCTTGTAAATTCACATATTTGTGAACCAAATGACTTTATATGTCAAAACATAGTAGTTTTTACACTTTAGTCCAAAGGTTCATCATTTTTGCACATAAGCCCCTAGGGTTTGGTTTTAGGGTGTTCCAGGGTTCCAATTAGGTTTTCTGGTATCTCAGGGGTATAAAAGTGATTCAAGTTTATTCTTAGGGTCATTTTATGACTTTTACCCTAAAGTATTTAGGTTTTCTTAACTTGAGTTAAGTTTTACCCCTTTAACCACTATTTAGGGTTAAGTCCATTAACCAGGGTTCCATTTGCAAAAACAGTAAAACAATACAACTTGTTTGAAATTTTTGCCTAGTGAATGCACTCTAGGTGTGTCACACATATGCAATGCTAATGCTTATGATGTCATGCTCAAGTTTTAGTTATAGTAACACCAGGGGTGTTACATCCTTCCCCCCATAAAAGAATCTCGTCCCGAGATTAAAAATCCTAGGGTAAGTAATGGTAAAGGAAACGCATCACATTTTTATTTCCTTATTTTTGGTACAAGACAGGGGTGATGTGGGGGTCACTTCTTCATTACAACCGCTATACAGACTTTACAATTTACATGAGGCTAGAAAGCCTGGGAAATTCTTATCTAAAAAGTCTTGGGTTTCCCATGTAGCCTCATCTTCCGAATGCTGGTTCCACTGTATCTTGTAGAACTTAAGAGTCTTTCTTCGGGTGACCCTGTCCTTTTGATCCAGAACTCGAATAGGATGTTCCGAGTATGTTAAATCTGGTTCCAGGACAACATCAGTCACTTCAACGGTTCGATCAGGAACCCGAAGACACTTCTTCAGTTGTGACACGTGGAACACATTGTGCACAGCAGACAAGGTTTCGGGGAGTTGGAGTCGATACGCCACTGGCCCATATCTTTCCAGAATAAGAAAAGGACCAATATATCGTGGTGCAAGTTTTCCTTTAACTCCGAAACGCGATACACCCTTCATTGGCGATACCTTCAGGTAGACATAGTCCCCTTCAAGAAAATATAAGGGCATTCGCCGTTTGTCTGCATAACTCTTTTGCCGTGCTTGAGCTTTCTTCATATTATGGATAATTCTCTGAACCTTTTCTTCAACCTCTTTCACCATATCAGGTCTAAAGAAGTATCTTTCTCCAGGTTCAGACCAATTTAGCGGAGTCCGACACCGTCGTCCATATAAAGCTTCAAAGGGTGCCATCTTGATACTTTCTTGATAACTATTATTGTATGAAAACTCCGCCAAAGGTAAACATTCATCCCATTTTAGTGAGAAATCCAGGACACATGCCCGCAGCATATCTTCAAGTATTTGGTTCACTCTCTCAGTTTGTCCACTGGTTTGAGGATGATAGGCCGAACTGTGGAGCAGTTTAGTACCCAGGAATTTATGAAGTTCTTCCCAGAATTTAGATACAAATTGTGGTCCACGATCCGACACTATAGTCTTTGGGATACCATGCAAACTGAGAATACGGGCGATGTACAACTCAGCATAGACATTGACGTGATATTTTACCTTGACCGGGAGAAAGTGGGCGATCTTTGTAAGTCGATCGATGATAACCCAGATGGAGTCAAAGCCTTTTGCGATTCTGGGCAATCCCACAATGAAGTCCATACTGATGTCTTCCCATTTCCATGTTGGGATTGGCAAAGATTGTAATGGACCAGCAGTTTTCATGTGTATGGCCTTGACACGTCTGCAGGTGTCACACTTAGCCACATAGCGTGCAATTTCAATCTTCATTTTTGTCCACCAGTAATGTTGCTTTAAATCTTGGTACATCTTAGTGCTTCCAGGATGAATAGAGTAGCGACTAAGATGTGCTTCATCCAGAATTTGCTGGTGGAGCTCTTCGTTCTTTGGCACAACTATGCGGTTTTTAAACCATATCACACCTTGATCGTCTTCTTTGAAACACTTGGCTGTTCCAGCCCTTATCTTTTCTCGTATGTGCTTCATACCCAGATTATCCTTTTGAGCATCAATTATTCTTTGCAAAATGATTGACTCAAGCCTTAACTGATTTAGAGTCCCTTGTTGAATGATCCCCAGGTTTAGCTTTTCCATTTCTTGACACAAAGTGTTCTCGAAGATCTTCGCCATAAGACAGTGGCAAGAAGTCTTACGACTCAATGCATCTGCCACCACATTGGCCTTGCCTGGGTGATAATGGATCTCCAGTTCATAGTCTTTAATGAGCTCAAGCCATCGTCTTTGCCTCATATTTAACTCTGACTGGGTGAAGATGTACTTCAAACTTTTATGATCTGTATATATGTGACAGATATTTCCCAGCAGATAGTGACGCCAAATCTTTAGGGCATGAACCACAGCAGCTAGCTCTAGATCATGAGTGGGATAATGCTCCTCATGTCGGCGCAACTGCCTTGAAGCATACGCAATCACTCGGCCCTCTTGCATCAGTACACAGCCGAGCCCACTGCCAGATGCATCACAATATACATCAAAAGGTTTAGTGATGTCCGGTTGAGCCAAAACCGGAGCAGTGGTCAATAGTGTCTTCAGTTGCTCAAAGGCTTCATTGCACTTAGAAGACCAATTGAACTTGATGTCATTCTTCAACAAACTTGTGATTGGCTTCACAAGCTTAGAAAAATCTGGTATGAATCTGCGATAATACCCAGCTAATCCAAGAAAACTCCGGACTTGGTGAACAGTTGTTGGGGGTTTCCACTCCAGAATATCTTTGACCTTGCTAGGATCTACCGCAATTCCTTTAGCTGATAACACGTGCCCCAAAAATTGAATTTCTTCCAGCCAGAACGCGCACTTGCTGAACTTGGCATATAGTTGGTGTTCCCTGAGGCGCGTCAATACAATCCGCAAATGCTGAGCATGGTCTTCTTCATTCTTGGAATATATCAAGATATCGTCGATGAAGACTACCACGAATTTGTCCAACTCGGGCATGAACACCGAGTTCATCAAATAGGTGAAATGGGCAGGAGCATTTGTGAGCCCGAAAGACATTACCAAGTACTCAAACAATCCATACCGCGTAGTAAACGCGGTCTTCGGTATATCCTCGGGCCGAATACGGATTTGATGATAGCCCGACCTGAGATCAATTTTGGAAAATACCCTCGCCCCAGTCAGTTGATCAAATAAGATGTCGATCCTTGGAAGAGGGTACTTATTCTTGATAGTGACCTCATTTAGGGGTCGATAATCCACGCACATTCTCAAGGTTTGATCCTTCTTCTTAACAAAAATGGCGGGACAACCCCAAGGGGACGAGCTTGGCCGGATGAATCCTTTATTCAGTAGATGTTGCAATTGAATCTTCAGTTCCGCCAATTCATTAGGGGGCATACGGTACGACCTTCGGGAGATGGGAGCCGTACCGGGCTTTAGCTCAATTATGAATTCTACATCTCTTTCAGGGGGCAGTCCAGGCAAATCTTCCGGAAATACATCTGGAAATTCACATACTACCGGAATGTTCTTGATCTCCGGTACAATGGTTTCATAGACTCTACCAGAAGTTTTGGCTGGATTGGTTGCGGGGAGAGTCAAGAGAATCTCTTCTTGGTTATAGCTCAACCTGACGGTTCTGAGTTCAGTGTTGAGAATTGCCTTGTGTTGGGTTAACCAATTCATACCTAAAATTACATCTATATCCTGGCCCTTCAGAACAATCATGTTAGCAGGAAAGTTCCGTCCGGCCATTGTTACTGGCACACCATAGGCCACTTCTCTAGTATAAATATGTCCCCCAGGTGAATGAATTTAAAATCCCTCCTTTGATTCATGGTATGCAATATGATGTTGTTCCACAAACTTCTTGCTAATAAATGTATGTGAAGCACCAGAATCAAAAAGAATAATTGCTGGGTGACTGGCCACGGGAAACGTACCCATCATCACCGGCTCTCCTTCCGGTGTAGTAGCCACTTGAGTGTAATATACACGCCCCGTTTTCTTCATATTCTTCCCCATAGCATTACCTTTAGGCTGAGTTGATTTCCCAGATCCTTGCGGAGCATTAGATTGATTTTGCCTAGGATATGGGCAGTCTTTGATGAAGTGTCCCGACTTGCCGCAATTAAAGCACCCAGTTGAAGAACTAGGCAAGGCAGGAAATCGAGTGCCTGGGGCACCCGGCTGTTTTGGGGTAGTGGGGGCAGTGTTGGGGCGGATAATAATAGGCTGTTTGAAGGGAAATGAAGGTGAACGAGAAAAAGTGCGATTTTGGTTTGAGGGTCGAATCACAAACCGTTGCTTCTTCGCCTGGCCCTGAGTAGGCCTCTCACCACCAAATCCCTTATTCTTCCCAGAATTTGTGTATTTGGCTTCAACAGATAAGGCTGTGCTGACAGCCTTTCCATACGTGAGATCTATGCATGTGGCCATTTTCCTTTGTAGCCGATCATTCAGTCCCCGCATAAAACAGTTCTTCTTCTTTAAATCCGTATTCACCTGGTCAATGGCATACTGTGACAGGTGATTGAATTTGTTGAGATATTGAGTAATGGTATCTCCGCCTTGTTGTAACTTCATAAACTCCTCTTGTTTCATATGCAGCACTCCTTCGGGGATGTAGTGTTCACGGAAAGCTGCTTTAAACTCATTCCAGGTGACTTGATGGTTGTCGGGTTGAATAGCCATAAAATTTCCCCACCAGGTACTGGCAGGACCACGGAGTTGTTGTGCGGCGAACAACGGCTTCTGCGTCTCTGAGCAACGAAGAAGACCAAACTTTTGCTCGATAACCCGAATCCACTCGTCAGCTTCTAGGGGATCTTCTGCCTTGACGAATAGAGGTGGACGAGTTTCCGAGAAATCCAGATAAGTGGTCTCACGGGGACCCTGCGGATAACCTCTTGCTGCTTGCTGCTGGAACTGCTGCTGACCCGCCATTTCCCAAAGGAAGCGGGTATTATCGGCGGTGGCATTCACCAAGGCGGCGATGGCCTCGGCTAACGTGGGAGGAACTGGAGGTGGGTTTGGGGTAACATCCCGTCCCCCAGAAGTTCCTGCTGCATCCTGTCCTCGAGTCCTGGTCGGCATCTGTGGCAAAAACATTTGAAGTAAACATAATGTGCCAAAGAAAACCTTCCATTTTACATTACTATAAAAAGTAATGATACAGACTCGATATTACATAACAGGATACAATACCCATTATACAAAAGTTCAACCTATTAACAGGATACAATACCCATTATACAACAGTACATCCTTCAATACCCTACCATACACTACTCTACTTCTATTACACCCTTATTCCTGCTTGCCATCAGTCTTGGCGGCCTCATCGTCAGGTGTGGGAGTCCAGACATCAACCAACCTCAAGGAAGGAGGAGGCTCAAAAAGGTCTAACTCCCCACCCAGCGCACGTCCCGCAACGTGGGATGGTCCAGCTTCCGCCTCAGCAGGTGGTGCAGGCTCACTTGGGTGTAGTTGTGAGTATAGTATATGGACTTCCTCGTGCAACGTATTGCAGTAAACCTGCAGGTCATCAACAGTCGAGCTAAGTTCTTTAACTCGGGCCTGAGCCCTTGCTTCCTTAGCACACATTAGCAAACGAGACTGCACGGCCCAGTCAAGTGCTAAGTCTCGATCAGCGAGTTGATCCTGCAAGTGTCGGATGTCCCTTCTCAGTTCGTTGATTCTATCTCCGTCAGCGACCCAAGCATCAGTCCTATGTTGTAGTGCTGCCTGAAGTCGACTCACACGAGCTTCAAGGTCTCCGATGGGGTCGTTACTTCCACTGCTGCTGCTTTCATGTCGGGGAGCCAATTGATGCCGAGGCACCCCAATTGGTCCCGTAGACTTGCGTGCCGTTAGCCTGGTACGTGGCGGCATCTTTTCTAAGGGGAAAATGTTATTAGTATGATTCTTAGCATGATACATGTATAATTACAGAATCAACCTTAGTCGATTCAACCTTCTATATGTTGCACTCTTCCTATCTGGTCTTTAAGATAGACTTCTTCAGAATACTTAGGTAAGAAGAGAAAAGAATTTCTAGGTAAGACTTTTGAAAATTCTTTTAAAGATGCCTCATAATATCTGCCAAGAAGGGCTACGCTCCGATACCAGCTGTGACGGAACCTCCCAAGTAATTAGGCCCACCTACAGCTGTCCTTGTCTAACAGACATCAGACACCTTGTAGATGTTCCTAAGTCACTTGACAAGTTCGGTATCTTTCCTTACCTTACCAGGAACGTTTCACCCATCTTGTAGACATTACAGAACATCGGAGATAAAGAAAATGCGGAAGCGAATTACATAATCTTACATTTATTTCAAAAGCAAGCTTAGGTTATGTTATTACAGACCAGACTAAACGTGAGTGCAGAGTAGTAGTATTATACAAACCAGGGAGGCACAAACTCCTCCCGAGAAGCTAAAAGCAAAAGATCTTAAGTGGAGGATCGAGTCCTCCCGCACTTCAGTCTTGATTTTCTTCTTTTGGAACCACCTGGGCACAGAAGCAGCAAAAGTCTGCTACTTCCTCACCTAAAAACAACGAAGGGATAAACCCTGAGTATGGAATTACTCAGCAAGTCTTACCCGACTAAAGAAAAGACTCTCAAGGGTATGCTGGTTATGTGGGAGTCAAGGTAAGGCTTTTCAATATTCAAAGACTCTGTTTTGCAGAAATGCTTACTAAAGTGGATCCTTAAAAATCCAATTTTATTTGTCAAGTTAGGTAAAATTACCTGAACTAGAGTTCTTTCTATCCTAGTTCAATCACTGGTCCTGCACTAGCCAATTTCTTAACAAGAGCCCATCGTCTTTAGTGGAATGCTACGTGTAGGGTAGTGACCAAGTCTTCATGACCGCGACGGTACGGCGATCCGAATCGATTATACTCAGCTGAGGATCTCCAATCACACGACATATGTAGCACTTAACCCTTGCATATGTCAACCCGCCACCGGGGTTCTTAAGACCGGATCAGGTTCACGCAGACCGAGAGCACAGATACACCACCGTCCAGCCTCTTGCCACGGAGGGTACACGCTACTCTCGCCACCGCTCCACGCCCATCTCGTGTTGTCTTATTCCGGCCTTAGTCTGCCCGAGGCAAGGCTTACCCATGACGAGGCATGTGACCAGCTAAAGGGTCCTCGATCAACAAGCCTACATCGAGACGGTCCTTAATCGACTCAGACGGAGACACTACACCGAGACTCTCTTCTCGTGCAAGTCACCCGCCCGGTCTCAGCTTAATCATTTCAAACCCAAAGTTGGTACCTGGCAGAGGTACATCTTTTCCGATGTTGAACCTATCAAGGCCTTTGATAGATCCATCATCAAGTTTTATTTTCGAAAAACATCCCACCCACTTTTGCCACATCATATTTTGTAAAAACAAAACCTTTTGTTTTTCTAAAGCAAAGCTAAGCATTAAAAAGCTTTTGTAAAGCAGGTGATCAAGGAAGGTAATCAAATTCAAGGAAGGTAATGCAGGAATGGTTTTATCAAGCAACTCCTATCACCTAATGCAGCAATCAAGTGAGAAAGATTTTGAAATAGCAAGGGAGGTGGCAAATGCACCGGGGCTTGCCTTCGTTTACAGGTGATTCAAACTCGGATCCACAAATGTCGAAGTAGAAACTATTCCCGGCCTGAGTGTCCAAAGGTGGTTGTACTTGCTCTTCAGTGACTTCTATCTCTTCTTCACGTTCTAATCATAACCATTCACTAGTATAAGAATGGATGCCATGGGATGCTCATGAGGATGCAAAGATATCATAAATTTATTATTTATATCTTGAATACAACTTTCCTTCACGGAGTTCCGGAAACTTAGGGTTTCCGGAGTCGGTAAAGGAGTTCATAGGGCAGGGGGGTGTTTTGGGGTTTGGTGATCAAACAAGGTCCAAATCAATTCAAACTTTACCCAAGGCTTCTAAATATTGTATAACACTTATATAAAAATTTTGGGCATTTTAGGACTTATCAATTATTTTCTAAAAATCCATAATCAACATTTTTAACCATTTTAAATACCCTAAAATTTCTTACTTTCACTAAAAACCACCAACTTATTTTTATTAAATACTATGGAAAATGACAAACCTAGGAAAATTAGTTTCACAATTTTATCATTTTTCTATAATTTTCTACAGATTTCTAAAGTTCCACTGAAAAAGAAAAGGAAAAACTCTAAACAGTATTGGGCCAATTCAAGTCCAGGCGGCCCAAGCCCGAGTGGATTCGTGCGCGCGCCCGCGCCCGCGAGGGAGATTTTGCGCAGAGGCCCTCGGCGTTTTGACTAAACCAGAACAGGGTCGTTCACTATTGCGCAGAGTCACTGACACCTACAAAAAGGCCCCTGCGTTTCTATCAATTTGCAACCGGAAGTCCCCGACGGCGCTCGCGCACCGCCGCGCTCCGGCGAGCATCTACACCGGCCGATTGGGGCTATGGCTGGGTTCTCCGAGTGGCGGACATGAAATTGGGGTCAGCCTGACCATTTCCCCTAACTTAATTGCACTATTGGTGAACTATGGAGCTCCGGCCACGGTGGCCGTAAGCATAGCGGTGAAATGATCATGTTCCCGGCGACCAGAGAGCCCTTAGTTCAATTCAATGGCTCGGCAAGCATCAAGAGGAAGCAAGGACGTTGAAACAAGGGAACCGAGGGTGAGATTGGACCTGAAACGGGTTGACCACGGCGAGCTTGATTCACGGCGGTGGAAAATAGATTTGGGGGAAATCCAAAATTCGCGAGTTCTAGCGAAGGACGGCTAGCGATTAGTGGTGGCTGAATGCGTGAGGATGTGGTGAAGCTCACGGCGGGGTCAATTTATAGAGCCCCGAGGCGGTGGCGCTTTAATTTAAGCGGCTAGCGGAGGTGGCCGGAGATAAGGAAGAAGACGTCGCGGTGAAATCGTGGCTAATGGCGTGGCAAGCTCCCCGTCGACGATGGGATGGCCTAGAGGAGTCACAACGGCACGGTGTAAAGACAGAGCCACGCGGCGGACGCCGGTGATGGCTCAACGGCTGTGAAATCCTTATCCCCGAGCGGAGAGCAAGGGGAGGAAAGCACTACAGCTGGCCGGAGTGGCTTACAGCTCACCGGCGGCAAGGGTTCATACCGGCTGTGCATATCCGATGACCACCGAGCACGAATCACGACGAGCCGCGATCAACGGCGACGGCTACCGGCGATGAGCACGGGGGAGATCTTCTTCAGTTAATCAGGCACTGTACCATGGCTAGGACCAATCTGATGGACTGACAGCCAGAATTGAGGGTCGATTTTCTTCCAAATTTCTGTGGCAACACAAACCAAACTCTGCAGCAAAGTTATAGTGCTATAAACCAGCTACAAGTTTGTCATAGATGCCATGGGCAGATTCATGCTGGATCATAGAGGAATCTTTGCTCAAAGTCTCTGTGGTTACACTGTTTCTCTAAAAATTCAGACTCAGTGACCTGACAGTCCAACTTTGGCTGAGTTTTTCTCCAAATTTCTCATAAGACCATGGCTTGAATCCTTAAACAAAGTTGTTCTCCTATAATTGGGCTTCAACTTTGATGTGGTGACCTAGGGCAAAAACCCTATACTTTGTAAGTTACAAAGCCCCAAAGTTGAGTCAATTCTCTGAATTTCAGACTTAGAATTGCCCTCAGATGAGGTCCATTTTGCATTTAAGTCCAAAACTTAGGGTTTGGCTTGTAAATTCACATATTTGTGAACCAAATGACTTTATATGTCAAAACATAGTAGTTTTTACACTTTAGTCCAAAGGTTCATCATTTTTGCACATAAGCCCCTAGGGTTTGGTTTTAGGGTGTTCTAGGGTTCCAATTAGGTTTTCTGGTATCTCAGGGGTATAAAAGTGATTCAAGTTTATTCTTAGGGTCATTTTATGACTTTTACCCTAAAGTATTTAGGTTTTCTTAACTTGAGTTAAGTTTTACCCCTTTAACCACTATTTAGGGTTAAGTCCATTAACCAGGGTTCCATTTGCAAAAACAGTAAAACAATACAACTTGTTTGAAATTTTTGCCTAGTGAATGCACTCTAGGTGTGTCACACATATGCAATGCTAATGCTTATGATGTCATGCTCAAGTTTTAGTTATAGTAACACCAGGGGTGTTACATATGTTGTCTTCTTTGGCGCATGTATGAGATGCACCCGGCTTTGTCCTTTAAAACCGGGTGTGACAGAAGTGGTATCAGAGGAAATGTTGACTGTAGGACGAAACCTAGATAGAAATGGACAAAACCCTTACCTACTTATCTTATTCTAATTCTTTCTATACTTATCTTGTTTTGATCCTGTCTCACCTTTTGCTGTCATACTCTGATTACTCTTATCTTTTCTATTCTAAGACAAGATGGATTTCATACCTTGGAATCCTACATTTATGAACTTTTTAAGAGATAGGAGACCTAAGGCAAAAAAAAATTAAAACTATTTTCTCTATTAAAAAAATGTTGGTTGATTGTTCTGATGATAACTGCTTGATTTGCTTCTTTGATTGATTGAAATAGTATAGACGGGCATCTTAGCATGTACCACCATATGGTAATGTATTAGCTTTAGTGGATAACACACTAATCTACTTAGCTAATAAATCCCCCGCAGTAACATTCCTCATAATTACTCGCCTTGTCTAGAATTCTTCCTTTCTTACCCTATGTTTGTAACCTAGATGGGCTACCCCTATACTGTTAGAAGAAAGCAGTATAGACTTGATCCTTGGTATGTCATGGTTAAGAGATGCAAAGGCAGTATATACACTGTGCTAAGGGAAACGTAGAACTCACCAGTTTCTAAGAAGAAAGATTTGAAGTTGGAATTGCAGTAACTACCACCATCAGAATAGCAGCATTCCTAGTAGATGAGAAGTTTGTGGGTGACAACATCCATGCAGTTAGGGATTTTCCGGATGTCTTTCCAGAGGAGTTATTAGGGATGCCACTAGATATGGAAGTTGAGTTCGCTATTGATCTCTTACCTGAGACTACTCCTACTCCCAAACGGCCATACAGGATGTCTGAAGAAGAGTTAAAAGAACTTAAGAAACAGTTAACAGAGTTACAAGAGGCTAGGTACATTCATTCGAATTCTTCACCTTGTGGAGCGCCGATTCTATTTGTACAGAAGAAAGATGGATCGCAAGGGATGTGCGTGGATTATAAATCCCTTAATGCTGTTATCGTGAAGAACAAGTACCCGTTACCCCGCATTGAGGATTTATTTGATCGGATGAGAGATGCTAGGATATTCTCAAAGATTGGTCCCGATCAGGATACCATCAAATGAAGATTAGGCCATCAGATATTCCCAAGACAGCTTTCTCGACTCGATATGGTTTATATGAGTCCACCGTTATGTTATTTGGACTAACTAATGCACCAGCCTATTTTATGGAGCTGAAGAATAAGGTGTTCATAATCTTGACAGATTCATCGTGGTTTTCATCAACGATATTTTTATTTATTCCAAGAGTGTTAATGACCATGAGAAACATCTGAGATTGGTGCTACAGAAGCGACGAGATAATTAACTCTACGCCAAGTATAGCAAATGTGAGTTTTGGATTGGCGAGGTGCCCTTTCTTGGACATATCATTTCTAATGGGAGAATATCAGTGGATCCTGCTAAAGTCAAGGAGATAGTGGTGTGGAGCATACCCACTACAGTGTTGAGGTCCGGAGTTTCTTGGGACTTGCAGGATATTATCGGAGATTTATTGAATGATTTTCTAAGATTGCTAAGCCCATGACCTCACTTATGGAGAAGGGAAGATAGTTTAAGTGGGACGAGAAGTGCCAAGATAGCTTTGACCAATTAAAGAAGAGATTGATGTCGCCACCAGTGTTGGTTATGCTAGATCTACAGAAAGGATTTGATATTTATTGTGATGCATGTGGCCAAGGCTTGGGATGTGTGCTCATGCAAGAAGGACATGTGATTGCCTATGCGTCTCGTCAGTTGTGGAAACACGAGTTGAACTACCCTACTCATGACTTAGAACTGGCAGCCGTTGTGCATGCGCTTAAGATTTGGAGACATTATATCATGGGAACCAAGTGTCAAGTGTATACGGATCATAAGAGTTTGAAGTATATATTTACTCAGAAGGATCTCAACCTTAGGCAACGTCGTTGGTTGGAGCTTATTAAGGATTATGATTTGGAGACTCACTATCACCCGGGCAAGGCGAATTCGGTTGCAGATGCCTTGAGTCGAAAGGAGCATGTTCATTTAGCTGTTGTTGCCCAGCTACCCGATGAATTAGCAAAAGATTTTCAGGAGGCTCAACCTGGGAATTGTGGCACATACGAAAGGAGTTACCATTGAGCTAGAACCTACCTTGGAGCAAGAAATTCGTAAAGGTCAGATTGGAGATGCCAAAATCCGAGAGATCAAGGATCTGATAACAGAGGGTAGAGGCCTAGAGTTCACAGAGGATGAGCAAGGCACGATATGGTTCAAGAATCGGATTTGTGTTCCTGATATTGATAGTCTTCGGGAAACCATATTGAAGGAGGCACATGATTCAGTTTATTCTATCCACCCTGGGAGTACTAAGATGTATCAGGATTTGAAGCAAAGGTATTGGTGGTCTAGACTAAAGAGAGATGTGGCTGCACATGTAGCTATGTGCGATGTATGCCAAAGAGTTAAGGCTGAACACCAGAGGCCAGCCGGACTACTGCATCCACTGAAGATACCTGAGTGGAAATGGGAAGAGATTGGTATGGACTTCATTGTTGGATTACCCCGCACGTCTGCTGGATATGATTCTATATGGGTGATTGTGGACAGGCTAACTAAAGTAGCCCACTTTATTCTAGTGAAGACCACGTATTCAGGAGCCAAGTTGGCAGAGTTGTACATGGCACGGATTGTATGCCTGCATGGTGTGCCAAAGAAGATTGTGTCAGACCGGGGATCACAGTTTACATCTCGGTATTGGAAGAAGTTACACGAGTCCTTGATACGAGATTGAATTTTAGTTCGGCTTACCATCCACATACTGATGGGCAGACTGAGAGGACTAACCAAGTACTGGAAGATATGTTAAGAGCTTGTGCTCTTAAACATGGTGGAAGTTGGGATAAGAGTTTGCCGTATGCAGAGTTCTCTTATAATAATAGCTATCAGGCCAGTCTGAAGATGTCACCGTTCGAGACTCTGTATGGCAGGAAAAGCAGGACTCCTCTATATTGGATCAGACTAGAGGAAGACAGTTCTTTGGACCTGGACTTATTCAAGAGGCAGAAGAACAAGTTCGTATAATTCAGGAGAATTTGAGGGTAGCTCATGCCAGATAAAGGAGCTACACTGATAACAAAAGAAGACCACTGGAATTTGAGGAAGGAGATTATGTGTACCTCAAGGTGTCACCACTTCGTGGAATAAGGAGGTTTAAGTCAAGGGCAGATTGTCCCCTCGTTTTATTGGACCATTTAGAGTTTTTAGGTGAGTTGGAGAGATGGCCTACCAACTCGAGCTACCTGATAATCTATCTGATGTGTATAATGTAATTCACGCGTCTCAACTTAAGAAGCGTCTCCGTGTCCCTGAAGAACAGTTACCAATGGAGGACCTTATTGTTCAAGAAGATTTGACTTATGCTGAGTACCCCATCAGGATTCTTGATACATTGACTCGAGTTACAAGAAATAAGGTTATAAAGATGTGCAAAGTGCAATGGAGCCACCACGGTGAAGATGAAGCAACTTGGGAAAGAGAAGAAGAACTTCGCATAGATTTTCCCCACCTTTTCCCTAGATCTTCTTAAATCTCGAGGACGAGATTATTTTTAAGGGGGGTAGGATTTGTAATACTCAAAGTTGTATACCAAGAATACAGAGTGAATTCCTCAATTTCATGTGCCATATTTGCATCATAAAAAGAGCACACACGTAAACAAGAGCGATTAATTAAAATCGATGATACCAAAATAAAATAAAGTGCATCTTGTTGAAGTTTTATATGTGTGTGCATTAATGAAATAATAAGGATAATAGGATGATAAATACTAGAAGTTAAATCGAACCCTAAACTAAAAATAGGGTTTTTGAAATTGAGAAGGGGCATGATATAAAAAAAATAAGAGTATATAAATAATATAACCCCAAAATTGGTATTTAAATTCCACAATAGGAATTGGGAGTGAATCTGCCACAAGTTGCAATTAATTTGAATTGGAATTGGAATTTGGAAAAGAAGAAGAGAAAACAAATAGGGAAACAAAAAGAAAAAAAAAGTAGTATTCCTGCGCTTGGGCCGACTGCCTCACTTTCGGCCCACTTCTGCTTCCACAGCGCACAGCCCAACTCCCCATCCGTCTCCCTTCCGCCCTCTGTCGCCGAGCTGTGGGCGCCACGGAGCGGCTTTCTCTTCTCCATGCGGAACAACGCCTTCACCCTCTGTCTGGCGGGCCCGGGCCGCAGAACTCATCGTTCACCTCTGTGAGACCGTAACGGACGCGAGCAACAACAGAACCCACACAGTCCGCGCCTGAGCTCCGTATTCGCCGTGATTCAGTTGCGTTAGGACCGAATCTCGCGTGGGAAGTAGGGGCATATGACGACCTGACGACGCCCGTCCTCTGGCCTCGCAAATCTTCCAAAAATCGCTCGCGCACAGAAAACCCAGAGCCGCGCCCAAGCTCGGGTTCGCCGTCGCCGTCTTGTGCTTGCAACGCCACTTGATGTCCGGGAGGTAGTTAGGGAGCTTCGCGAGCGCACTAGGAAGGCATAGCAACCCGCAATTTGGTGGTCGGGACCTCGGAGGGTGGGTGATTTCGCACCGTCGCTGGAGCACCGCCATGGCGCCGCATCGTGTCGCGGACCCAGCTCTGCACAGCTCAAGCACTGGTAAGTCCACTACCATCGCGATCGCCTCGTCTTCCCCTGCGCGTAGCACGGGTTAGTATAGGATTTGGGACCCTGTCGCGTCGGGCGGGGAGCGCCGGCGGGTTGCTCCGTCGTGGAGTGTTGTCCCCCAGCTTAGCCGCGTCGAGGGGGAAGAAGAGGCTTCCGTGCCATCGGATCCAGAACATGCGGGCACGATTAGAAGCCGGGTACCGTTTCGTTCGGGGAAATCCAGGCCATAGATCCTAGCGCGGACGGCTAAGATTGGGTCAACGAAGCAGCTCGAAGTTATAAGTCTTGGCCGTAGGATCGTGATTGTGCAGCCACTATTGGGTACCGGTTCAGGAGAGGTTAGATCTAATCTGGACCACCAGTTTTTGATCTAACGGCTCAGAAAGAACCGTGCCCCTTCACCCAGAACTTTTAGCATATGAGCCCTCGACAATTTCAAAAATGAACCCGCTGTCCACCGTAGCTGTGGACTGAGTCTTAGAATTCTTGCGCAGAGCCCCTGGACTTTCCAGAAATTGACGCCCAGTCCAGAGCTCATGAAAATCAAATAAATAAATTCAGAAATGGATTTTTAATATAAAAACAATTCCTAGAAGCTTATTTAATCCCTAGAAAATCCATTTTTAGTCCGAATCACTCCATTCCAGTTTCTAAAATTTTGTAATATTGTTCTCTATCATTTAGTGTCTCTGTTTTGACATGAAAACAGTAAGAAAATTAATTTCTCATTTAATCCTATTTCAAGCACATTAAACCTTAGGAAATTCATAACTTGAAATCTATAACTCCAAATTTAATGATTCCAGTTCCTATGATCTTATTATAATGTGTAGATTTTTACTGTATATTTTATTTGCATGTTTGATGTGATGTTAATTTATGCTATACTATGTATGTATTGTGTTGATGCGAGTAGACGAGCAAGCCACTGTGGATTCTGAGGTTCAGCAAGTAGAGATAGCTGAGCAGGAGCTCATTGAAGGCAAGTTGTGCCCTTGATCACTTACTTTTCCCAGCCATGTTCTTATTAATTATAATGATCTGTATAGGTTAATTTTGATGGGACCCAATAGGTTACCCCAGTTTTGGCTATCTTTATACCTTGTTCACCACTGAAATATTTTTGGGTAGTACCTGCTATTGCTTTATATGGATTTGGGTATGGAGATACACTATTCATGATTACTTTTTATTATCTTTTATTATTACTGTTCATGTTAAGATCATTATGTTAATGGGAACATGGAGCGACCACCCGAGAAAACAGTGCTACCACAAGGGTATAATGGGACGCCCTTGGCTGATTAACTAGGAAAGCTAGTGGAGGTCTTCCTTACCCGAAAGGGGCAAGGGCAGTAGGGGAGTGGTCAGTGTAGGGAGGTCCTTGGGTTGATTTTGCTGCGATGGCGGTCAGGTAAGAACCCTGCATTGGAACTTCCTATAAACTGTAGCGGGATTTCTGAAGCTAGTGGAACTTTGTAAAGGCCTCGTAGTGTTACCCTGCCTCGCCTCCTCGGTAGAGGTGTATGGGATTGGCCATCTCTTGGCAGATGGGTAACATGACTTGTGGGTAAAGATGTGCAACCTCTGCAGAGTGTAAAACTGGTATACTAGCCGTGCTCACGGTCATGAGCAGCTCGGACCCTCACATGATTAATTTATGGAACTTAAATTTAATTTGACATTTGCATCGCATTTGGGATTATTTTACTATTACTTTCTTTATTATTATTAAGGTTTGGTATTTACTTACACTTAGTAATTGCTAATAAAAATTTGACCAACTTATAAAAGCAATGCTCAGCTTCAGCCTCTATTTCATTGATCGGCCTTACACTTCATGAACTCCCACCTTTGGCGAGTTCATGCACATTATTCCCCACGACGTGTTGAGCTATGAACGTATGTGAGCTCACTCTTGCTGTCTCACACCCCCCCACAGGAGAAGAACAGGTGATCGAAGAGGAGCCGCCTAACTCTGAGGCTTTCGACTTGATCTAGGTGGCGTCTCCCAGTCAGCTTTCTGGCGCCAAGGATAGATTTTAGATCCTGCGATATTATCTTTTATTTTTGTAATTCTTCTGCTATGTAATAAATACTCTGATTATTATGACATTTATCTCTATACACTCTGTTATTATATATGTTGTCTTCTTTGGCGCATGTATGAGATGCACCCGGCTTTGTCCTTTAAAACCGGGTGTGACAACGAGGAAAGCCTCCGACCTCCTCTCCGACCTTGAAACGACGTTCAAGTGTCTGAGAGCGAAAGGCGTGAAACTCAATCCCGAGAAGTGTGTCTTCGGAGTCCCCTGAGGCATGCTCCTGGGGTTCATCGTCTCCGAGCGGGGCATCGAGGCCAACCCGGAGAAAATCGCGGCCATCACCAACATGGGGCCTATCAAAGATTTGAAAGGAGTACAAAGGGTCATGGGATGCCTTGCGGCTCTGAGCCGCTTCATCTGGCGCCTCGGCGAAAAAGGCCTACCCTTGTACCGCCTCTTAAGGAAGGCCGAGCGCTTCACTTGGACCCCCGAGGCCGAGGAAGCCCTCGGAAACTTAAAGGCGCTCCTTACAAACGCGCCCATCTTGGTGCCCCCCGCTGCGGGAGAAGCCCTCTTGATCTACGTAGCCGCAACCACTCAGGTGGTCAGCGCCGCGATCGTAGTCGAGAGACGAGAAGAAGGGCATGCACTGCTCGTCCAGAGGCCGGTCTACTTCATCAGTGAGGTGCTATCCGAGACCAAGATCCGCTACCCACAAATCCAGAAGCTACTATACGCAGTAATTCTAACGCGGCGAAAATTGTGACACTACTTCGAGTCCCATCTGGTGACAGTGGTGTCATCCTTCCCCCTAGGGGAGATCATCCAGTGCCGAGAGGCCTCGGGTAGGATAGCAAAGTGGGCAGTGGAACTCATGGGCGAGACAATCTCGTTCGCTCCTCGGAAGGCCATAAAATCCCAAGTCTTGGCGGACTTCGTGGCTGAATGGGTCGACACCCAATTGCCAACAGCTCCGATCCAACCCGAGCTTTGGACCATGTACTTCTATGGGTCGCTGATGAAAACAGGAGCCGGTGCGGGCCTGCTCTTCATCTCACCCCTCGGGAAACATGTGCGCTACGTGCTGCGCCTCCATTTTCCGGCATCAAACAACGTGGCCGAGTACGAGGCTTTGGTTAACGGGCTGCGCATCACCGTCGAGCTAGGGGTTCGGCGCCTCGACGCTCGTGGCGACTTGCAGCTTGTCATCGACCAAGTCATGAAGAACTCCCACTGCCGCGACCCGAAGATGGAGGCCTACTGCGACGAAGTTCGGCGCCTGGAAGACAAGTTCTACGGGCTAGAGCTCAACCACATCGCTCGACGGTACAACGAGACTGCGGATGAGCTGGCGAAAATAGCCTCGGGGCGGACAACGGTTCCCCCAGACGTCTTCTCCAGAGACATACATCAACCCTCAGTCAAGATCGAGGACACGCTAGAGCCCGATGAGACCTCGGCTCAGCCCGAGGTACCCTCAGCCATCGAGGGTGAGGCCTTGTGCATCGAGGGAGAGCAGAATGGGGTTGCGCCAAACCGAAACTGGCAGACCCCGTACCTGCAATATCTCCACCGAGGAGAGCTACCCCTCGACAAGGCCGAAGCTCGACGACTGGCTCGGCGCGCCAAGTCGTTCGTCTTATTGGGTGATGAAAAGGAGCTCTACCACCGCAGCCCCTCAGGCATTCTCCAACGATGCATATCCGTCGCCGAAGGACAAGAGCTGTTGCAAGAGATACACTCGGGGGCTTGCGGTCACCATGCAGCACCTCGAGCCCTCGTCGGAAACGCTTTCCGACAAGGTTTCTACTAGGCGACCGCGGTGGCCAACGCCACTAGGATTGTACGCTCCTGCCAAGGGTGTCAATTCTACGCAAGACAGATGCACCTGCCCGCTCAGGCCCTGCAGACAATACCCATCACCTGACCGTTTGCCGTGTGGGGTCTGGACCTCGTCGGTCCCTTGCAGAAGGCACCCAGGGGCTTCTCGCACCTACTGGTCGCCATCGACAAATTCTTCAAGTGGATCGAGGTCCGACCCCTAACCAGCATCAGGTCCGAGCAGGCGGTGGCGTTCTTCACAAACATCATCCATCGCTTTGGGGTCCCGAACTCCATCATCACCGACAATGGCACACAGTTCACTGGGAAGAAGTTCCTGGACTTCTGCGAGGACCACCACATCCGTGTGGACTGGGCCGCCGTAGCTCACCCCATGACGAATGGGCAGGTGGAGCGTGCCAACGGTATGATTCTGCAGGGACTTAAACCGAGGATCTACAACAACCTCAACAAGTTCGGCAAGCGGTGGATGAAAGAGCTACCCTCGGTGGTCTGGAGTCTGAGGACGACGCCGAGCCGAGCCACGGGTTTCTCGCCGTTCTTTCTAGTCTATGGGGCCGAGGCCATCTTACCCATAGACTTAGAATACGGTTCCCTGAGGACAAAGGCGTACGACGACCGAAGCAACCAGACCAGCTGAGAAGACTCACTGGACCAGCTCGAAGAAGCTCGGGACGTGGCCTTACTACACTCGGCACGGTATCAGTAGTCTCTGCGACGCTACCACGCCTGAATGGTTCGGCCCCGAGGCTTCCAGGTGGGAGACTTGGTACTTCGACTGCGACAAGACGCCCGAGGGCGCCATAAGCTCACTCCTCCCTGGGAAGGGCCATTCATCATCGCCAAGATTTTGAAGCCCGGAACATACAAGCTGGCCAACGATCAAGGCGAGGTCTACAGCAACGCTTGGAACATCCAACAGCTACGTCGCTTCTACCCTTAAGATGTTTCAAGTCGTTCATATACCCTGTTTTCTTTACATGCATAAATAAAGTCTAACCGTCAAAGAAGGATCAGCCTTGCCTCGATAAAGCCCGACCCTCCCTCGGGGGCTAGAAGGGGGGAACCCCCCTGCGTCAAAATTTTCCTCGAAAAAGTCTTTTGCCAGAACGTCTTTCGCGCTTTTCGACTGCTTCGATAGCGGGGTCCTAAAAATGACGAGAGTACACGTAAGCGGCAAGGTCGACCGAGCCGAGGGACTCCTACACCTCCGGGATACGAATACCTCACTCATTACCTTTCGTGATAAGTAACTCATGCTCGGATAAGCGATTCTGCTACCGAACAAGTCCTAACGCTTGAAGACTTTTCTGCCAGAACGACTTTCGTGCCGTTTCGACTGCTTCGATAGCAGAACCCTAAAAACGACGAGAGTACACGTAAGTGGCAAGGCTGACCGAGCCGAGGGACTCCTACGCCTCCGTGATACGGATACCTCACTCATCACCTTCCGCGAAAAGTAACTCACGCTCGAACGAGGGATTCTGCTACCAAACAAGTCCTAACACACGAAACGAGAGGAAAGAAAACGCAGCTTTATAATCCGGTGTTAAAATGTTTAGGCCCTAGCGGCCGCAAAAAACATACACATACTACAGACAAACTGTTCTTGCAGGTTCAGACATCGGCAGGGGGAGCAGCAACACCCTTGGCGACGTTTCCACCCTCGGCGGAACCTGGCCCAGCCTCGGACGGCGATACGGGTGGAAGGATCTCCACCCCAAGGGAGGACGCCAGCACCATGCTTGGGCCCTCACAGCCAGGTTCTCCGCAAGGGTTTCGGCCCAAGCGGACGCCTCTGCTGGCCGCTCCATAGCCTCAGCCAGCTGTCCCTCGAGGACCTCAGCCCGGCTCACGGCCTCGGCAGCGTGACTCCGAGATTGGTCCCGCTAGCGGACGACCTGGCCAAGCTCTAGCCACCGCTGCTGCACCTCCTCGGCCAGGAAAGCCACGTGCTCCCGGGCCGATGAAGCCTCTTTTCGAGCCAACTCCGCCTCTGTTCACATCGACACCGCTGCCTCTGGCTTCGGCTCATCGCAGAGCGGCCGAAGGTTCTAAAACTGAGCAAGAGAAGCCTTGAGCGGCAAGGCCGACCGAGCCGAGGGACTCCTATGCCTCCGGGATACGGATACCTCACTCGTCACCTTCCATGCAAGGAACCTCATGCTCGGTTAAGTGGTTCCGCTAGCCGACAAGCAAGTTCTAGTGCTCGAAATGAGGAAAAAACAAGGCTTCACGCCCAAATGCCCAAATGTTCTGGCCTCAACGGCCACAATGAACAAACACCCATACTCAGGGTACCATTACAAACGGGACTCCGGTTCGACTCCCGTGGGTATGAACAACCTCTACACCAGAGGGCCTACGGGACAACAAACTCCGGGTGGCTCGCCGGCGACCGCTGCACCAACAACGCGGCAACGACCTCCGTCTCAGATGGCAAGACAGCTGCAGCGATGGCCTCAGGGCAAACGCTGCTGCTGAAAGACCCTCGTTCACGTCCCCTCACGGGGGACGAGAACCAGCCATTAAAGCCAAAGAGTCGGAGGCCCGGAGCGCAGGTGGCACTGACGGTGTCGTCGGCGGAAGCAACCGCTTCGGCAGAGGCAGCCTCACCTATGGCAACCACCACCTCAGCACCGATGACAGCGGCCACCTGCCCACCAACACCGCACCAGCGAGCGGCGGCTGCCCCAATGCGCACCGACAGGTCCTCACTCCCGCTCTCGCCACAAGAACGAGAACGGGATCGTCCCGGAACACGAGTACCGCCCTCGCGGCGTACGACGTGTTGTGCGACCCCCTGGTGCAGCCGGCGACCGTCGCCTGGGTGGAGGACGGACAACTGCACCCTATCCAGGAAGCAGCAGTTCGCCTTCCCTCGCATGGCTGGAGGACGCCTCCTCCGCAGAGCTGGAGTATGCCCTTCTCCCCTGAATGCCGGAGGAAGAAGCGGGTCGCCAGCCCACGAGGAGGCAGGGCCCAACTCGGTGCGCCCCCCTCCCCAGCCCGGATGATGAACATCCTTAAAGCTGAGGGCGGGGCAGAGGCCGCAGCCCGGCTTGCTTCTCCCCACCATGAAGCTGGTGGTCATCATCTTGGATGACCATTGGTGAGGGAATGCAGCCGGGCTGCGTGATGAAAATCCTTGAAGCCGAGCGATGACTGAAGAGCACCAACCCCCGCGGGGTCGCGCTCCTCCAACAACAACAAGACAAAGGCAACACGGGTGCACCCCATCCGGGGGCTCAGAAGGTGAAAGGGCGCAATGCATGAGGGGAGTGCGGAGGCATGTCTACTGCCCGGGGAATCGATCCCTTTTTAAAGGCGGCTCTCCCCACTAGCATTCCAAGCATCACGAGCAAAGTCTCCACCGACGAGCTCTAGGGTTCCCACCCTCCGGCGCGGGGGCTGGGTCCCACACGTCATGCGGGCTGACCAGAAATGGAAGAAGCCAAACCACTACACGCGAAGCAGGAGGCGTGCAACCGCACCACGGTTGTGCACCCTTTCGGCTTCATCGCATCCGGTGGGTCAGCGTGAAGGCCCGGGCCCGCATGTCATGCAACCGGCGCAACGGTTACTGCGTGCAAGGAAGCCGCACCGCCACTCGCGCCAATGTCGCGTCTTCTCGACTGCAGAACCAGTGCCGCGACTCGAGGCAGCCCTGCGCAGGACCCAACAGTGCCAATCGAGCACAACGATCACGGGTCGGTCAGCCACGAGGGGAGGCGCGACGGTCGATATGGCCAAAAGTGGGCCGGCAGTAATTGCAGCAGCAAACAAGCAGTAGCAGCGGTCAAATCGCATGTAGGCTCGTGTCCCTTCCTGAAGAGGCAGGAGAGCCCTCTCCCACGGCACGAAGACGACGCGCCCGTGTTCCGTTCCTCGAACGACTCGAGCACGCGCAACGGCCGCCCCGCGAATCGCCCGCCCCGTCGCATTAACTCCTCGGCAGGGCAAGTGACACCTTTGGCAGGCGAAGTGGGTGTCGTTTCGCCTCCGCCATGACGACCGCGTCAAAAAAGGTGCGCCACATTATTTAAATTCATATCCTTTTCCCCTTCCTCTTTCTCTCTCTTGCTACAGGGACCGAGAAAGGGGATATTTTGAAAAGGATCCTTCCCGACGAAGGAAACGGGCCCCCGAGCCCTCCTACTGATCAGAGGTTCGAAGGCTGGCCCCTCGGTAGGGTTCGACGGCCGCCCCAGAGCACTCGGGCTCCGAGCCTATTACTGATCAGGGGTTCGAAGGCTAGCCCCTCGGAAGGGTTTGACGGCCGCCCCAGAGCACTCGGGCTCTGAGCCTATTACTGATCAGGGGTTCGAAGGCTGGCCCCTCGGAAGGGTTCGACAACCGCCCTAGAGCACTTGGGCTCCGCGCCCATTACTGATCAGGGGTTCGAAGGCTGGCCCCTCGGAAGGGTTCGACAGCCGCCCCAGAGCACGCAGAGTGAGGGATGACTCTAGGTACGTCTGTTACATGGCCGAGGCTCGGGCTACGCTCCCGAGGTGCCCTAGGACATTTCCGAGACCAGCAGGAGGGATTTTGTAACGGAATCCCACCAGAGGGAGGCATCGAGCCCTCAAACCCTATCGAATGGGTCCGGGTCCGGTAAATCACCTGCAGGTACTTTTGGAGCGCGCCTCTGGGCCACTAGCCGACCCTTATCGAATGGGGCACGGGCGTCCACTCGGATCACCCGTTAGCAACTCACTGGAGACAACATGTTTGGCGCCCTCCGAGGGCAACATGGTGCTTTCCCCCCCTTCCTCCTTGCGGAAAGGCGACGAAGGGGCGTATAATAAAAGTTGAGACAGTCCTTGATCGTCCTCTCGCTCCGTGCAGAGGCTCGGGGGCTGCTCTCGGAACCCGGCTACGGCCAACTCGGGGGCTGCTCTCGGAACCTGACCATGCACCCGGGCTACGACCAGGCCGCACGAGGGAACAACAAGGCCGGCCGAAGCATCAAGAAAAGCATTAAGACCTCAGAGGAGTCAAACCACTCCTCCGAGGCCTCGAGGGCTACACCCGGCGGGTGCGCTCGCGCGCACCCACCGGAACAAAGTGTAACCGAGAAAGGTCGGTCCCCCCGCAAAAAAGTGCGGCAAAGCCTCCAAGCGAGTACCAACACTCCCTTTGAGGCTCGGGGACTACTGTCGGGTACCGTAATTAGGGGTACCCCCAACACTCCTAAACACGGCTGGTAAGCACCATCAGCACAAACAGCAGAGACTGATGGGCACGGTTCAGGTCAAGGCCTCGTCTACCAAGGGACGCAATCTCGCCTCACCCGAGCCCGGCCTCGGGCGGGAACAGTAGTCCTAGACGAATTCACGCCTCGCCCGAGGGTGTCCTAAGGCAGTGGGCGCACCCTCGGCTCGCCCGAGACCCAGCTCGGGTAGGCTTCGTCGAGAAGCAACCTTGGCCAAATCGCCTCACCAACCGACCGTATCGCAGGCGCATTCAATGCGAGGATCGCCTGACACGCGTGCCTCAGTCGGCCAGGTCGAAGTGACCGCAGTCACTTCGCCCTTTCACTGACCGATCTGACAGGAAAACAGCGCCGCCCAACCCGCTCCGACTGCTGTGCCAGCCACCCGGGCAAGGCTGACAACAGCAAGTTCAGCCTCGGGCGCAACAGGAAGCTCCGCCTCACCCGACCTTAGGCCTCGGCCTCGGGAGGAGGTCTCCGCCTCGCCTGGCCCCAAGACTCGGCTTCAGCCTCGGCCTCGGGAGGAATCGCGCCCTCGCCCGACCCCGGCCTCGGCCTCAGGAGAAGTCTCCGCCTCGCTCGACCTTGGGCTCGGACCGACCGCACCACAGGGGATACATCATTACCCTACCCCTAGCTAGCTCAGGCTACGAGGGAACATGACCGGCATCCCATCTGGCTCGTCCCGGTAACAGGTAATGATGGCTCCCCACGTGCGTCCATGACGACTGTGGTTCTCAGCCCCCTACAGAAGCAAGGAGACGTCAGCAGGATCCCAGCAGCACCGCTAGCTGCGCTTCTATAGGGCTCAGGCACTTCTCCAACGGCCACGTTATCACATACACAGGGCTCTAGCACCTCTCTGACAGCCACATTGGCATGTACACAGGGCTCAGACACCTCTCTGCCAGACACGTTAGCGCATAGCTACACCCCCATTATACACCTGGACCCTCTCCTTGCATCTATAAAAGGAAGGTCCAGGGCCTTCCTGCGAGAGGGTCGCGCGGAGGGACGAGCAAACGAACAGGCTCACTCTCTCTCTCTCTCTCGAACGCTTGTAACCCCTACTACGAGCACCCCCTGGTGCGAGATAACACGAGCCGCATTTCCCTCTTGTGTTCCATCTTACGCCAACCCATCTGGGCAGGGGCACGCAGCGACAAATTTACTGGTTGGCTTACGGACCCCCCGGGTCCGAAACGCCGACAACCAATCTACGGAGTTACTCGATCGAGGTGCTTGGCCCTCGCATGGGCTACCCTTTGCGTAGGGGCGCCAATGAGGATTCGTCGAAACCTTGCGTGGTTCGGGTTACCTCGTAAAAATACAGGCGTCGTCCATGGGAGTTTGTTTCTCTACCCTTGCTCTTTACCTTCCGCATTTACATTAAGTACTTAAGTTTGAATCTCTCTTCTCTAGTTAGAATATTTAGGATTGAAACTTAGGTTTTGCGGTAGAGATAGCAACACATAGACTAAACCTAGTTTACACATTCTAGATTGTTTATTTGTATAGGTTTTGATCCTAGTTTAGAGATAGCTTTTACAAGTCCTAATTCACCCTCTCTTAGGCGTCACCGTTTCCTACAGCGGGGTTATGCTGTCGAAATCACGAGTGGAAGGTACACGAGTCAGATCAAATAACACGCAACAACTGTCATTCTTGGGTGGGTTTAAGTCCTATCTCTACCTATTTGTAACACCCTAAAAATCTATTTTGGATTTTGAAAAGGTTTTGAAGTAAAATATAATTTAATAAGAATTTCCTTACCTTTTGAGCCACCTCTCATAAAATAAATATGTTTTGAAACAGGAGGTTAAATAAAAGAATCAAATTATCCTTAGTTGAATTATATATTTAGATATATTCTCTAAAAGAATTAAGTTAAAACAATCTCTTAATAAATATTTTACACTAGAGGTTATTTCGCTTAAAAAAGACAAGTAAGTAATCTATACTATATTTAAAGCACCAGTTTCAACGATCGTCATGCGTCATTTTTTACAAATAACCCCTTACAGCTATTTCAAATTAATCCGATGCACGTCTATAGATGTCAAACGACGCCCGACACGGGCTAGATGTACGCGGGCCACAACTATAGCACAAGCACGTCACGCCGGCCTGCTAACTGTGTCGGGCCAGCCCGTTAGCCCATTGATCCATTTAATTAAATCAGCGTAACGACGCCCAACACGGGCTAGATGCACGTGGGGCCACAACTATGGCACAGGCACGTCATGTCGGCCTGCTAACTGTGTCGGACCAGCCCGTTAGCCCATCGATCCATTTAACTAAATCAGCGTAAAATGTTAAAAACGGTGCAGGAGGTGGGGTTCGAACCCATGCCCTGATGAAAGAAGGGCGGGAGACACTAGGTGAAACTGTCTAACCATTAGAACATCACACTAAGATGTTTTTAATATTGAATATAAATTGTATATAGGTATATACGTTTTTTTAAATAAAAAATAATTGTGTCGGGCCGGGCCAGCACTATGGGCCGAGGCTACAGCTCAAGCATGGCACGACGTTCTTGGCTCTTGCAAGCATTAGGTCGTTTTTGAGACCATATTGGCGCAATGGACTACATGGTGTTTGAGGTTGCTGAATTGGATGGAGCAGCAATGATTTGTCACACTAACAGCAAAATGAAAGGTTATTTGTTGGTTTTAAACGTTAGTAATTGCTACGAAGTAGCATAATTTATATGGAGCGCATCCAATTTTTATTGATGTCTGACTTTAGCAATCACTCCATATTTTAATCTATCTTTTTTATAAGTTTGACTTCATAGGAATTATTTTAGAAACTTGATCTCACAAACTCTCTTATTTGGTCTCTGTATGATGGAATTATGTCATTTTATAATCTTTGTGCATTCAGTCAATCGTTGTAAACTCTCTTCTAATCGCTCACTTCATTAGTCGTGTTGTACCAAGACATATTTGCATGGAGTAAACAATAACATAAGTTAGCCAAATAAAAAAGGTATTATAGAGAGAGCAGAGACAATCAATAAAAAATCTTCAAATTTTTTTGATGGATAGTTTACATGAGTATTGTTGTAAGCCGTCGCAACGCACGGGTAACCGACTAGTGAATATTAAATTTTTAGTATACTTTTAATTTGACTATACATTCAAAATAATGTCTTCCCAAAATAAATAATATGTGTGTTTTGCATATTTGAAACATTTGCCTAGATGAATAAAATAATTCATATAAAATTTTGCTTTGCATCATTCTAGAGTTTTGTATGTACATTAAATTTTGAGGCATAAACTCAGGTTTGAAATTAGATTTGAAAACCGAAAATTTGAGACTATAGAAACAAAAAAAACAGAAATGAAAAATAAAAAAAATAAAAAGAAACCTACTAAGGGCCTGTTTGTTTACCCCATGGATTATATAATCTGGATTATTTTTGGAGGATTATATAATCTGGATTATATAATCTGGATTATATAATCTGAGTAGTCCTGTTTGTTTACCCAGATTATTTGAGTTGTTAATAGGATTCTTTTGTATGAGAAAGACAAGAATGCTCTCTATATTTGTACTAGGTCGAACCAGACAATGGCACCTGGAGCCTGACGGCTAGGGTTAGGAGGAGTCGAGGAGGAATTATGCTGGATTTGCTGGTCGCTGGATGCCGGATAGGCGCAAAAACGATTCGGTGGATTATAATGACATTGGTGGGTAATTTCTAGGAAACTTGAAAGGGTAGTGGGGAAGTGGGAAAAAATAATCAGAAATAAGCACCTCCTCACTTGCTTATGGATTATCATAATCCAAGGGGTTAGATTATATAATCTGGGCAAATAAGCTGGACTGTTTGTTTGCCTATTAGGATTATTTAATCAAGATTATATAATCTGAGGGGTAAACAAACAGGCCCTAAGGCCGAACAACCCAGTCCACCTCCCCTTTAACATGGTCCATACCATTACCACGAGCCTACATATGTTGTTTTTCTTTTATTCCTTCTTTTCTATTTCTTTATTCCTTTAGCCGAAGCTTACCTCAGCATGACTTTAGCAGTGATGTGAACATGCAAACAAACCGGGTGTCCGCGCGATCATGCTCTTGGGTCGTTGACTTGTGGGTCACCTTGCCAGCATCATCGTCTCACCCACAAACAGGATGGCATCAAGCCGTTTCTTTCTCAAACCAGTTTCACAAAGCCCGGGTCGCTAGAACGTTATTCGTTGCCGTACTCTTCTCGTCCGCGACGCGTAACAAACCCAGGTGCAACCAAGCGGCCATACACGCGCGCCGCGCGCGTTAATGATGTCTCGTGGGTCCATCTCGTTAGATCTATCTTCCCTGTAGGGTGGATATCGAGCTGGCTCGTTAAGATAACGAGCTGGCTCGGCTCGATTCGTTATGTTAACGAGCTAAAGATCTAACTCGGCTCGACTCGTTTGCCAACTCGAGTTGGCTCGTTTAGCTCGCGAGCCAGCTTGATAATACCATATCTATTGTCTACGATCGGATATAAAATCATGTAGCAAAAGAAAAGAAGGAGATCTATTTAGAAAAAAGAATAGAGTTTACAACTTAAGGTTCCACACTCAACAAAGAACAAGATTAACTATAGTAGAGTAGAAGATTAACTATTTTGGATCGGAGATTATTGTGATTTGACTAATTACTCTAACTCGTTTGGCTCGAGCTCGAGCTCGAGCTGGCTCGTTATCATAGCGAGTTGAAATACAAGCTTAACTCGTTACAAATTATAAACGAGTCGAGTCGAGTCGAGCCACTATCGAGTTGAGTCGAGCGAGTTGATGAGCTACGAGTTTTTCGTGCAGCCTTACTTCCCTGTAACAACTCCAACGAAATTCTCCCGGGCGTAACTAACTGAGATTCTTGCCAGCTGTTCGGTGCTTGGCCAATCTCTTTCCATGCATATATATGCACCGCGCCTCGCCCAGCTATTCGGTCACCGGCGTGTGGGTCTCGCGTTGGCAGCTGTGTCTTCACCGCAGCAAAACAAACCGAAAGTCGTGAAACCCGACAATGAACTCTAGGGCAATCTTCATTGCTGGCGTCCTCGGCTATATATAAGTCACCCCTCGTAACCCCTTCTACATTCCGAGTTAGCAACCGAGAACGTGGTCCCGAGCATGCCGTGCAGCGGAAACAGAGATAAAGGAAGGTAAAAGATGGCCACACCTAGATGCTATATATTACGTCTATTTATTTTATAATTATTTAGTAGTTATATATCCTTGTGTTGCTATGGAGTCAACATTGTTATATTAAGATACTGTCAACATATTATATTAAGATACAGTGAGATATATAAAGGACTAATTGTCATTCTATGCTCATAGCGTCTTTCACCATGTTACCCGTTGGAGCTTTGTTTGAGGGTTGGAACAAGCAAGGCCCTTGCTGTAACCATAGCTACTAAACAAACACCACAACCATGAGATTCATAGGAACCTAGAATGAAAGCTTTTCTCACATAGGATAGTATATGGAAGAAGAAAAAACACAGCCTCTAGCCATGGTGTGCATTGATACAGTGATGCATAAACACGTCAACATGATTAACACGCCAACACAAAATTTCAGAAATCATCAACTCTTTTTCCCTATTCTGAAAGCATTTACATCTCTCATAGACGATGCTGAAGATGAACACTTCCTAGGATCTAGACCAGACTGAAAAAACTCCATTTACAACTGTTTTTTGCTCTCACAAAGCAGCAACAGTTTCATGAAATGTTTATCATCACGTAGCCAGTAGATGCGCAGAAAGCATTCGTTGTATTGTTGCACATAAAATGGGTGGGGTCGGGCATAATTTGGTACAAGATGTGGCCAAGGAGTTAATCTTCAGATTTTGAAAGGCTCCCTTTTCTTCCCATAAATAAGGCCAAATTAGCACACATAAATAACTTATACAACCTATTTGTCAAACAAATCGTCATATGACATCTAACATGGATTTGTCACTGTAGTTACCTATGGATCAAGAATTGGTTTTCGCTTCTCAACATAACGATGAGGATATGAGGCAGCAGCCAAAGCGGCTCGCTCCTAGGGAAAAAGGAATATAATGTGTTTAGTGAATGGACAGACAACACGATAACACTGTAATTTTTTGTGTGCTGATATGAAGTCATTAAAATATTGTAGTAGCACCATCAAAATTATTCACATGGAACTCATGTAGTTTGATCTACGATAAACAAGCAGCTAGAAGTAGCAAAATTTGGGCGTATGCCGATACGCTAACATAGTGCACAAACTCGCAAAAGAAAGGTGCATAACATTGTTCGGAGCATGTTGACTCAAACAACAAGCGTCTTATTGAAAATCGATGGGGCGATGTTGTCCACGCAGTGCTGTAGATCCGCAGCGGAGTTCGGTCTTCTACCAGAAAACCCTGGTGCTTGGGTGGATCTTCTCGCCAAGCAACAACACCTCCATTGTCCCATACCTCAACGTGATGCTCCCAGATCGTTCTGTGGATTTTGAACGATCGAGAAGGTGAGGGACATCGTTGGTGGATTTTCTTGCTCTCTCTCTCTCTCTCTCTCTCTTGCGCTACGGTCTCATCGAGACAGAACAGGTAGGGCCGAGGTGGGTGGAGAAGACAGTGGCAACTTCGGGCAGCATTTATAGGGAGCATGGCAGTGCGACCTTGGCTGGCCATGGTGATTGTTGGCGCCCAACAACCTCCGTTGAGTCTGCGCGCGCATTTACCATGAAGTTTGTTTCGGGTGGGGGAATATAAGCCTGACGAGGTGGTCCCACCCAACAGTGGCTCGCGATGATGCCCAAGCGCGCGGCTAACTGGCGGGTTAGCGAGTCCCACGCGTCAGCGTGTAGTGAAGGTCGGGGAAGGGGCTGGCCAGCGGGGCTGCGCGCGCCAGAATCCATGACCACCAGGGGATGAAGATGGATCCGACCACAAGGGCCCACATGTCATTCTCGCAGGGAAAAAGAAAACGAGGAGGAGAACTGGGCCGGCTGGCGTGCGGGATTTGGGCTGGCGTTTGCGGTTGTGGGAGAAATGGGCCGAAATGCAGAACTCGGCCTAGGTAGCAAAGGAGCGCTTCTCTTTTCTATTTCCTGTTTTCCTTCTTTTAGTTCTCAGTTTCAAATTCAAGTGGAATTCAAGTCTGAGTTTCTAAATTAAGAAAAATGCTCAAGCAAAACTCCAGCATGAATGCAATATTTTATTATTTTATTTATTTATTATCCCTTTTAAGCAAATGCTTCGAGATATGCAATTCTCACAAAAATGGTTTATTTTAGAAAAAAATAATTTCTATTGTATAGTCTTTATCAAGATATGATTTAACTTAAATCTTTTTAAAGAGTAATTTTAAACGTATAGGTAAACAAGGGTTAACTTAATTCACTTAGTATTTTATTCATTTGATCTTTTATTAGAAAAGAAATTCAATTTGGGAAATATGTCTTTGAAAGTAAGAAAATTCTTATTAAAAGATATTTTAGTTCAAATCCTTTAGAGAGTTGTACTAGATTACAACAATAGGGTTTTGAGGTGTTACACCTGCATCAATAGAAAGACAAGGGGTAAGCTAATGGCACATCACTGTGGTTAGGATACTGAGAATAATATCCGTGTTGTGGCATCTGCCCATAAAAAGTGTTAGGAAAAACACCACACATCCCTGGTCTAGAAGGGAAGCGATCACCACAACAAGGAAATTGTTATCCGCTGGGGAAGTAAGAACCAAAGCCACTGCCAAGGGGTCCTTGGCCATATGGCACATGACCAGCACCCCGCCGGGCATGACCACCACGTGGCCTCACCACCTGAGGCCTAGCAGCAAGTGGCAAAGCACCTCTAGGCCTCGCAGGACGTATCTGAACAGGAGGATCATGAACACCATGAGAAGGGTGGTCCATGTTCTTTCTACTCGACTCAGAAACTAGCCGGTCATCTCTCTTTCTCCTAAAGAAAAACGCAGCCAAATGCCCATCCCTCTCACAATACTCACAATGGAACCTCACATCCCTCTTAGGTGGAATTTGTTGTGGGTGGGGGCTCTCCTTTTGGACAGTTGAGGGGCTCTAGGAAGGGAATCACTAGAGATATCAGAAAGGGTGTCAAGTATGTTCCTGTGATGGTTAGGTTTTAGAATCCACATTTGTTTTTAAGGAGGGTCTCTCACAGGCTTCTCAATCACACCATCTCTCACAGGTGTGGTAGGCTTAGGTGGGGTAATTTTGATGATCTTGGGAGTGGCTAAAGGTTTCTCTAATGGTTTCAATCCACTCCACTCACCAATCTTTCCAAAACACGCAACACTCCCATCCTTAGCAGCAAAGCCTAACCCCGGTCCGCCAGTTCCCCTCTTGAACTAACTGACAACCATGTCCAATTGCATAGGTATGTGTTTTCTTCCTCAATTCGAGTCTTGTCATGTCTGTAGGACTCAAGAGCATACTACAAACCCTCACAAAGTGCACACTGCATAGGTATAGGGGCACTCACTGAGCTAGCCTTCTCAAGCAAGGCTATCCTAGCATCTCTCTCTGCTAGCTCAATCTACAAGCCAGGACAAGCCGTACACGAACCTAACAAGCTAGACCTAGATCTCAACTCATCGCACTCATCTAGCAAGGTGGCATACTTAGTGTGCAAGGTTGTGATGTTCGACATGTGTAGAGCACACTCATCACATTCAGTCTCGCCGGACACCATGACTGAAGCTCTAGCAGGCTCAAGTTCCCTAAGCGTGCTCTCATACTTGAATTTAAACTCTTTACTCTCATGAGCAACAAGCTGAAGTAGCTTATCCTGACTAGCTAAAGCAGTCGTCAGCTCTTCTACCTTAGCGGCGAGATCACCGGCGGAATCTGATACCTCAAAAGCAGAGCCATCGTGCTGAGGTCATCCTCCACTATTACCCTTGACAAAGATGCAATTGGTCCAGTTGAAGTCAGGCGGCGATTGTGTGAGCCTCAGAATTATCCCACCTTGCTTAACTTGGGAGGAGGAAGCCACCTTAAAAGGGAGAGCCACCCTCCCCCATTAGACTAGTCTTTTGGGGCGATGGGGCCTTTCCCTGAGTTGGGTGTGCATAATTAACTGTTGGGCTCTAGGCAACCCTAATTTGTTGGCCTCGGCCAACCCACCTAGGATGGGTGTATCATTTGGTATCAGAGCTAGGGCCCATTATAAGAAGGTGGCAATGATGATGACATCCTCCACTATTACCCGTTGGCAAAGACGCAATTGGCCCAGTTGGCCTAATTGTAGTCGGGCGGCGATCATGTGAGTCTTAGAATTATCCCACCTTTCTTAACTTGAGAGGAGAAAGCCACCTTAAAAGGGAGAGCCACCCTTCCCCCATCAGACTAGCCTTTTGGGGTGATTGGACCTTTCCCTGAGTTGGGTGTGCTTAATAAACTGTTGGGCTCCGGGCAACCCTAATTTGTTGGGCCTCAGCTAACCCCACCTAGGCTGGGTGTATCACATCGCCGATGTCTTGGCAGTCGTCGCTCATCGCATCATCTCCAAGGGCCATGGTGCAAAGGCCACAGTGGTGACGGCGATGAAGCAGAGTCCATTCAGCTTGTCCTCAACTCACCTCTCGATCTCCTCATCGCTCAAGGAAGATGCTACATCGTCGGAGTCGTGGTCGTGATCATTGAGAGAGGTGAGCAAGGCATGCTCCTTGATCTTAGCCTTCTAGAGGTACTTCTTCTTGAGTGCCTTGTTGTTGAATCCTCCCTTAGACTTGTGTTTGCCGGATGTGTACTCCTGCTTGCCCTTGCACCGACTAGAGTAGTGGTTGCGCGGGCCAGCCTCCTGCTTGCCCTCCTGAGGGCAACTGGCGACAAAGTAGTCAGAGTCACCGCAGTTGAAGCATCAATCCTTCGACCTACCACGCTACCGATTCTAGCAATTGTTATGGAACCAGGTGAACCGACTGGACACAAGCGCTAGCTCCCCATCCCCAAGGCTTTCCACCTTCTCCTCTATAAAGGTCAACAAAGAAGAAAGAGCAAACATAGCATGTGAAGGGTTAGAAGTAGAACCACCTCCAGAGACCAGGGACATAGTGGGTGCACTAGGGTTCTCAATCTTGATTCGGGGTCTGGTGATAAATATCGGTGGACTTGAGCTTGATGAACAACCCATCCACAATGAGGGTTCGTAGTTAGGCGACTCGATGATCACCAACACTCGATGATCACCGAGACCTTCACCTCCCAAACCCTCCAATCCAGAGCATGAAGTAGCTTGAACGCTCTCTCTTGATCATCATAGGGTAATTATGCCTTGTTTGCACGCATCTTGTTCACGATGGACTAGAACCAAGAAAACATAGTGTCTATGGTCTCTCCAGCCAACTGAACAGAATTCTTGTACTCTCGTCCGTATGTCTCAAAGAGTCTAGTTTTCACATAATCATTGCCCTCATGGAATTTTTTGAGGGTGGACCTGATCTCATAAGCCATAGCCAAATGTCCAACTTGCTCAAACTCACCTAGCAAGAGGCACACGAACAAAGCAATACGAGCTTTGTTGTTCGAATCATGGAACTATACTTGAATTGAAGTTATTAGTTCACTTGTAGCATTGAACGCAACATCGAAGCATATCTCCCAAACTCAATATCCAATACTTTGAAAAATGCAGACATGCAAATCTTCCAGTATGGATAGTTGGTCCCATCGAAGAACGGTGGCTTGCCAATACCACGTTCCATGTCTCCTATGTGGATTTCAAACTGATTAGGGAACCGATTTTGATACTGAAAGCATCTAGGCCCCTAGTTGGTTTTAGTGATTAATGACAACGTAATATTATATGTGACTAACGTGTGTTTTGCAGAAACAAATGGTAAGTTAGGTCGCATTACAGGAAGATGTACTACAACGGTGAAAACAATCCCTGAGATAAGAACTTGAAGCGACGGCTAAAATGACGAGACAAAAGATGAAGGTCTTCATATTCCGAGTGTCAAGGAGTTACAGACACTTGATATAGAGTTAGGTCGTTTATTTTGTTTTAGCCGTACTTATAAAGAGGGGTTGTCGATGAGTAGTTTGACCAAGAGAGTTCTAGTGTAGTGTTGGTGCATATTCACACTCACATATAGTGCTAGGTGTCACTCTAGAACATACTCACGAGTTAGAACAAAACCCGTTTTGAAAAACAGAAGAAAACAGAAACTAGGGTTTCTGGTCTAGGGGCACCGGACTGTCCGGTGTGCACCGGACCATCCGGTGCACCCTCTGCCAGTGGGGCCAGCCTAGCCCGGGGAAGAGTTGTTCCCTATGCAGAAACCCGAGAGCGCATAGTTCAGAAGTTGAATTATAGCCGGCACACCGGACTGTCCGGTGTGCACCGGAAAGTGTCTGTTCACTGTCCGGTGTGCCATCTGCCCAACGACTAGCTGTTAGAACTAGCCGTTGGAGATGACCGTTGGCGCACCAGACTGTCCGGTGTGCCCATGCGCAGCAGAGTTCTGGTAACAACTAGTTGGTGGGTGAGGGCTATTTATACCCCCTCCACCCACCATATTGATAGTCTTGCTGCCCACATTTACTCCTACACATTGGTAGAGCATTGCAAGCACCACAAAGCCTAGTGAGGTGATTAGAGAATCTTAATCCCGCATTTGGACCTCATTAGTGCTAGCGAGAGCCACCTAGAGCACACACTGCATGCATTAGGCTTCTTTTGGTCAAGTGAAAGTCTACGACTTGTTACTCTTGGTGATCGGCATCACCTAGATGGCTTGGTGGAGTTGGGAGCTCAGTGATCACCTTGGAGATCTTGTTGGTGACCCGGCTCAAGATTGTAAGCGGTCGTGAGGGATCCACCACACCAGAGTGGCAAAGGATCATCTCATAGTGAGCACTTGGTTCTTGTGAGGACCAAAGGGGAGCGATACCCTTGCGCGGGTGCTCCAACGAGGACTAGGGGAGAGTGCCGACTCTTCGATACCTCGGGAAAAAATTGGAGGAGTCTTCTAAACCTTGCTTTACATTCCACACTTAATTCAAGCATTTCACATTGTGTATTTTTTAGCAAGTATTTGAAGTATTGTCTTAGCATTGTTGTATTTCTAGTATTCTTCTCTTATTGCTAGTTGTTGGGGTGAAGTTGGGCTCTTGCTTAGATTTTAATTATTGTTGATTTTTAGAAAAGCCTAATTCACCCCCTATTGGGCATCGTGATCCTTTCAATTGGTATCAGAGCCTTGTTGCTCTTATATTAGCCTAACCGCTAGAGTAACGATGTCCTGTGGGGATGGACCTCCTCCCGTTTTTATGTTGACGATTTTCCATATTGGAAAATTCATATGGAAGCTTATTTAGAGGCTATAGACATTGGTGTCTACAAAGCCGCCACACAAGGGTTCCCCGAACCTAGAGATCCCACAAATCTTGTAGGAGAAGAGTTTAACTATGAGAAATGGAACGCTAAGGCCAAAAACACTCTTTTTAGAGGCCTTTGTAAAGATGTCTTCAATAGAGTAAGAAACCATACAAATGATCATGATTTGTGGATGGATATATGTGCTCTACATGAAGGGACTAGAAGTGAGTGTGAGGAGAGATATCATATTGCTATGAGAAAGTTAAATTCTTTTGAGATGCTTGCTAATGAAAATGCCAATGCTATGTACTCACGTCTCAATATTCTTGTAGAGGAACTAAATGGCTTGGGGCTTACACAAATTTCACAACCGGATGTTGTGAGGAAGATTCTTAGTGTCCTCCCAATTGACAAATATGGACATATTGTCACAGTGCTGCATCAGATGGATCTTTCAGTTGCTACTCCTACACAAATATTGGGAGAGATCAATGCTCATGAGATGTACATGCACATCAATGACAAGGATGAGTCATCTTCCAAGAGAAAGGATTTGGCTCTCAAAGCCAATTAAGAAAAGAAAGGAAAAGCTAAAGTACAAATTGAGGAGGAATCCTCAAGTGATGATGATCTTGATGCTAACATTGCCTTGATGGTGAGGAAGACCACCAAGATGTTAAAGAAGCTCAACAGAGAAGGCATCAAGTTTGACTCAAAAAAGAAGAAATTCTTTTCCAGTAAAAGAAAGCCCATTTCTTAAATGGATTGCTACAACTGTGGAGAGCTTGATCATCTTGCTCATCAATGCAACAAGCCCAAGAAGAACAAGTTCAAGGGCAAGAAAGAAGATGACAGTGATGACGATAAAAAGGAAAAAAGATTCTTCAAGAGGAAGGATGGGAAGCATAAGAGGTTCCACAAAAAGAAAAATGGAAAGGCATACATTGTTGGTGACTGGCTCACTGATATTGAGTCATCAAGTGGGTCTTCTTTAAGTGAAGAAAATGATGAAAAAGTTGCTGCCATTGCTGGGGACTTCTCTTCACCACCACCACCACCTTCATCGACTTCTCACCTATGCCTCATGGCTAGAGGTGAACGGAAGGTCAAAATGATAATGATATTATTGATGATAGTGATAGTGATAGTGATGATGAATTTGCTTCACCTTCCTATGATGAACTAGCTGACTTGCTTAAGGAATACACACAAATCATTAGGAAGTCAAAGGCTAAATGTGATAAGTTGAAAGATGAAAATGAATTTTTAAATGCCAAATCTGACATAGTTGTAAAAGCTAGTGATGAGATGAAAGAGGAAAACAAAACTATGTCATCCACTGTAAATGAGCTTAAATCCTCCCTAAAAGATGCTAAGGATAAGTGTGACAAGTTAAATGAAGCAAATAGGGAGTTGAAAGATAGTCTAGTGAAAATTAAGGAAGACTATACAAAGATTAAAATTGATCATGATAATCTTCTTGTTGCAAATGAGCTTTTATCTTGCAATACACATGAGGCTATTAACCCTGTCGTTAAGATTGATGTAGCAACCTCATGTGATGATTTGAGCCAAGATGATCAAACTAGTCTTCATGATGAACTGACTGAAATAGTTGAAGTCTGGACATTAGACAACCAAAAATTGAAGAGATACTTGACTGATGCAACTACTAGAGGAAAGGTTGCCATTGAGAACAATGACTTCAATAATGAGTTGGCAGTGGATAATGAAAGGCTTAAAAATGAGGTCAAGAAACTTAAGAGTGAAAATGAACATCTTGCAACAAGTGTGCAAAAGTTCAACAAGGGCCAATACCTCCAAAATGAATTGCTTATGAACACTGTCATGAAAAACAACAAGAATGGTTTTGGATATAATTTCTTTGTGCAAAAGAAAGCTACAATTCAATACAAGCCAAAGTAGACTCATAAGCCTATCAAATGCTTTGAGTGTGGAAAAGAAGGTCATTTTGCCCACAACTGCAAAGCCAAACCACCAACTCCCTTGCCAAAGCACTCAAGACCATTTACCTTCAATGCTCATTATGTTCTAAGAAATGTAGCAAATGGAAATGTCAAAGTTACATTCCTAGGTCCACCATACAAAAGTAGACCTAGACAAATTTGGGTTGCAAAATCCTTGATTGAGAAAGTCACTGGTCCTATGCAAAATAGGGCCCTCAAAATTCAAGCTTGATTTGTCTATGGATGTAGGTGAACTACAAGACCGGTGGGAGCCATTGGGTTATTGACAGTGGATGCACACAACATATGACAGGCAACTCACGGATGTTCACCTCACTTGATGAGAATGTTGATGGACAAGACGAAATCACATTTGGGGTTAATTCTAAGTGAAAAGTTCAAGGACTTGGCAAGATGGCAATTTCAAATGATCTATCAACTTCAAATGTTCTCTTGGTTGCACCTTTGAGCTTCAACTTATTATAAGTGGGTCAACTCTGTGATCTTGACCGTCAATGCTTATTCACTCCTATAGAGGTTATTGTATCAAAAATGGATGACGAATCAATGGTGTTCAAAGGATTTAGATACAACAATCTCTACTTGGTGGATTTTACCTCTGAAGATGCAGACTTAAGAACTTGCCTCTTTACCAAAGCATCACTTGGATGGCTATGGCATAGAAGGCTTGCACATGTTGGAATGAGCACACTCAAGAATGTATTAAAGAAGGGCATGGTTAGAGGACTAAAGGATGTTGTATTTGAAAAGGACAAGCCTTGTAGTGCATGTCAAGCTGGAAAGCAAGTTGCTAACACACATCCTACAAAAGCTTTCATGTCAACATCAAGGCCACTGGAACTACTTCACATGGATCTATTTGGACCAACAACTTATGCAAGTGCTGGTGGCAACCTCTACTGTCTGTTTATAGTTGATGATTTCTTAAGATACACTTGGGTGTTCTTTCTCCATGATAAATCTGAAGTTGCATCTATATTCAAGAAGTTTGCCAAGAAATCTCAAAATGAATTTGATTGCAAGATCAAGAAGATTAGAAGTGATAATGGAAAAGAATTTGATAACACCAACATACATGAATACTATGATGAGATTAGGATCAAGCATGAAGTTTCAGCAACATATACACCTCAACAAAATGGAGTTGTTGAAAGGAAAAACATGACCTTGATCACACTTGCAAGGACAATGATTGATGAGTATAACACACCAGAGAGGTTTTGGGTCGAAGCTATCAACACTGCATGTTATGCATCTAACAGGCTATTTCCTCACCGGCTACTTGAAAAGACTCCCTATGAACTGCTAAATGGGAAAAAGCCAGACGTGTCCTTCTTTCGGGTGTTTGGATGCAAATGCTACATCTACAAGAAACGCCATCACATAGGGAAGTTTCAAAGACGTTGCGATATTGGTTTTCTACTTGGCTATTCATCTAAGTCCAAAGCATATCGAGTATTCAGTCATGCCACTAGCGTGGTAGAAGAAACATATGATGTGGAGTTTGATGAGACTAATGGCTCCCAAGGAGCGCTTGAAAATCTTGATGATGTAGGTGATGAGCCACTTAGGGAAGCCATGAAGAACATGCCAATTGGAGCTATCAAACCAAAAGAAGATGAAGAAGAGGTGCAAAACATTGACATGCCTTCTTCATCAAGTGTACCACAAGATGATGAAAAAGATGAGAGGCATGCAAATGAAGATACATTTGTCTCTCATGAACAAGCAAGGGTACAAGCCGAAGATATTGATGCTCTAGGACCTTCTTCTGAACTGGTTGACAGGAGAAACTCATCACTACTTCAAGCACACCCACAAGATCAAATCATTGGGAGTCCTTCACAAGGAGTTATTACTCGATCACATAAACATGCTTCATTTATTGAACATCACTCTTTTGTTTCTTGTGTTGAGCCTACATGTATAGATGAGGCGCTACATGATCCGGACTGGGTGAACGCCATGCATGAAGAACTAAACAACTTCACCCGTAACCAAGTTTGGACCATGGAGAAGCCTCCACAAGATGCAAGGATCATAGGAACAAAATGGGTGTTCAGAAACAAACAAGATGATCAAGGCGTGATTGTGCGGAACAAGGCAAGACTTGTTGCAAAGGGCTTCTCTCAAGTTGAAGGCTTAGATTTTAGAGAGACCTTTGCACCGGTTGCTCGACTTAAAGCCATCCGTATCCTACTCGCATATGCATCATGCTATGACATAAAACTTTATCAAATGGATGTGAAAAGTTCATTTTTAAATGGCTTTATAAATGAACTTGTATATGTTGAGCAACCACCCGAGTTTGAAGACCCTAGATATCCTAACCATGCATACAGGTTGTCCAAGGCGCTATATGGGTTAAAACAAGCTCCAAGGGCTTGGTATGAGCGTCTTCGCGACTTCCTCATTGAAAAGGGCTTCAAGATCGGGACCGTCGACACAACCTTATTCACAAAGGAACATAACGGTGATATTTTCATTTGTCAAGTATATGTTGATGATATAATCTTTGGCTCGACAAATGACTATCATTGCAAGAAATTTGGTGAGTTGATGTCGAAGGAGTTCGAGATGTCTATGATTGGTGAGCTGACGTACTTCCTTGGCTTTCAAGTCAAGCAAATGAAAGATGGTAACTTCCTCTCATAAGAGAAGTATACCAAATACTTGTTGAAAAGATTCAACATGGAGAAGTGCAAACCAATCAAGACACCTATGCCAACAAATGGACATCTCGACCTAGATGAGGGAGGTAACCCGGTTGATCAAACTCTCTACCGTTCTATGGTTGGTAGTTTATTGTATCTTACCGCATCTAGGCCCGATATCATGTTTAGTGTCTGTATGTGTGCTAGATTTCAATCAAATCCTAAGAAAGCTCATCTTCGCGCTATTAAAAGAATTCTTAGGTATCTCAAGCACACCCCAAGCATTGGCCTTTGGTATCCCAAAGGAGCTACTTCTGATTTAATTGGCTATTCCGATTCGGATTATGCCGGATACAAAATTGATAGAAAAAGTACTTCCGGGGGGTGCCATTTGCTTGGGAGATCACTCGTATCATGGACATCAAAGAAGAAAAATAGTGTTGCCTTGTCAACCATCGAAGCAGAATACATTATCGCGGGTGCTTGTTGCACACATATTTTATATATGAAACAAACTCTTCTAGACTATGGTGTAGTTCTAGAAAATGTACCTTTGTTGTGTGACAATGAGAGTGCTGTTAAAATTGCTAATAATCCTATACAACACTCTCGCACCAAGCACATTGATATCCGTCATCACTTCCTTAGAGGTCATGTTGCTAAAGGAGACATTATTTTAGAAGGAGTGAGGTCGGAAGATCAATTAGCGGACATTTTCACTAAGCCACTCGATAAAACCCGCTTTTGCATGTTGAGAAATGAGTTAAACATACTTGATCTCAAAAAATTTATTTAAGATCCCAAAATGGTGTTGTCAAGCCTGCATTGCATATTTAAATTTCTTGTATTGCATCTATGGCTTATCTAACCTAGTTAAGATAACCGCCAACAAAGCGAGTGAAAAAGCTTAACTTAGGCTCAAACTTGACAAGTCTTAGTTTTAAGCTTTTGGTACTTAAATTTTATTTACTGTGCAATTGTTGGTTTTGAGGTATGCATGTGGCACTACACTTAGGGGGAGTATTCAAAACTCAAAACATTATTAAAACCCCTAGTGCAAAGCCACAATGCAAATCTCACCATTTGGCTATTTTCTCTAAAAATTATCTAGCCTATGGCAAAATATTTTGAAAATTATGGGAAAATATATGAGGATACCAATACATGTTCCAATATGTGTTCTTTTGTGTGCTTATGAGTTGGGATTTGGTTTGGTTAAAAACTAGATAGAAAATTTGAAAATTTTCAAAAACCTCACTACCTGGGCTCACCAAACAGTGCGGTGTGCACCGGACACCGCACTGTGCACTGTCTGGTGCACCGGCTGGCGCGCGTAGATCCCCGTTTTCTCTGTGTGTTGTCCGGTGGTTCACCATACAGCTACTGTGCGCTGCCTGGTGTGCACCGGACAGGCACTGTAGGCTGTCCGGAGCGCCCATAACCGGTTTTAAAAAAACTCTCTCTCGCCCAAGCCCGAGCTAGCGCCTCTGTTTCCTTTAGACAGCGCCTTTCTCTCTCATCTCTGCGATTTCACGATGATCTCCACCCCTCTCCCTCATCGGCGACCGTGCTCCGGTGGTGATTGGTCCTGCCAGTGCCTGCTCTTCCCTCTCGGTGAGCTCCCCCACTGTTTTCCCCCTTTTTCTCTCTGTCTCTCTGAGTAGCAGATCCCAAACTCCACCCCTTTGATCCAATAAACCAAATATGTGTCATCTTGTGAATCCCTGTGCATGGATGTGTGCCATAGTGCCTCTGTGTTTCCCCATGCAGGTTCCTAGCTCCTTATGGAGGGTTTCAATCACTCAAATGGCCATTTCACCTAAACCCTCGCACGCCAGGTGTTCGATAAAATGTCCAAACCAGCCAAATTTGCTCCAATCTATCCCAATTTTTTCAGGCACCTTCATGATATCTCTAGTAACTTATTTGCCAAATTTCATGCTAATCTGATATCCCAGACTCCAAATTTCCACAAATCCCCATTTCTAGCGATCGATTCCAAGCCGAGTGCCACAATTCCACTTTCATCGCCTAAAATCAAACCAAGCGCACACTTCACTCATATTTACCCATATAAACCTCTCGTGAAGTATCGACTCAATTCCAAGTCATTTCATGCCTCAATTCCAATTTCAAAACGGCACTATTCCTCGTTCAAACGTCGTTTTCACGTCGTTTGACCTCTCTATAGCCAAATCCCTCGTTTTCTGTGCAATAATTCTCGGTGTATGTATTTGTTCACATTTCATATACTTATGACTATGTGACTAATACGTGCTCACCTCTTCTATCATTTCAATGACCTCGCCTGCCCGTGAGCCCGTCTCCCGTCCTGCCTAGATTCTCCCTCTCTCGTGAGGTTTCTAGGTATTTATCACTTCAGTCATAATCATTTCCTCTGCTATCTTCTCGTGCTTAGTTTTTTCTCTCTCCTATGCAGTCTTCAGGTTAGGATGGTGCGCACGAAGAATGTGTCAGCGCCAGGGGGAGGAGACGATGAGGACCCTCCTCGCCCCTTCAGGCAGGTCAAGGGGAAGACTGTCTACTTAGAGCAGCAGAAAGGCCGCAAGAAGCGGCGTCTGGATAGAGCAGCCCGAGCAGCTCTTGCAGCAGCAGCAGAGCAGGCACAAAGAGGGGGACAACTACAGATATCATCAGATCAGATTGCATACCGAGTTCGTTGACTCGCCTCTCGGCCTCGCTCCTCCGCTCCCTCTACACCCGCCACTGCAACCACTCCACCTCCCACTTCGCCCGCTCCAGTCACTCCTGAGCCATCCACCACTTCAGCCATACCTACCACCTCCACCACTCCTGCTTCCACTGTTCCTCCTCCCGCTCCCATCTCTGCACCACCCATTCCTCCTACCCGCTTCCGGGAGCGAGACGAGACCGAGGTGCAACCACTAGTTGCCGATCCTTGTCTGATCGATCTACAGCGTGCTACTCTGGCCTAGGTACGTCGGTTCAGACACGTACCCGTGGAGTCTTGGCTACCTGCTCAAAGGGACCCTGCAGTAGCAGATTTGTTCAGCACCAGGATTCAAGAGTCGTTCTTTCGAGCTCAGATGTCAACCCAGATAGCTCTGCGAGTGCACCGGCTTTTGAATCTCCCTGCTTTCCTACTAGCAACCAGTGTGGATTCTGAGGTGCAGCTCTCATATTTGCCTAGACTTCTCACTCTTCTGACTACTAGCAGCAGATATGTTGAGGAGTGGGTCCGAGTGTTCTATGCTTCAGTATGGATCGACCCCGACCACCAATGGATGAGGTTCTATTTTGAGCGAGAGGATGTCACTATTCATGCCAGCCAGATTCGCCAGCTGTTTGGATTTCCCGAGTCGTCGACTCGCCTTCACAGCTTGTGCTATGGCACTTCTGATCGTCCTCGACGCCCTCACGGCGGAGTCGCTCCGGCCACAGCTCATGTCATGGCCTTATTTCGACCGGCTTTTATAGATGGGTCGCGACGCTCTCCAGCAGATTTCATTCCAGTGGCCAAGTATCTCTATCAGATCATGAGACGGACGCTCCTGCCCTGGATGGGTTATAGAGAGGCCAACACTCACATCCAGCTCTGGCTACTTGGTGCCTTGATCTCTCATTCAGAGTTTGATGTGGTTGATTTCCTTATATGTGAGATCGAGGTTACGATATTGGATGGTCTTCATGCTCGCCGATAGCTGCCCTATGCTCATTATCTCTGCTACATCTTCGCGCAGCTGATCCGGCCACCGTAGTTCTAGGGCACCCTCGAGGCCTCACGCCTCCATTTTGGCTCCTATCGTCCAGCCCTTGAGGACCCAGTGCCAGTACCAGATCCAATGATAGACACTCAGGCAGAGGATGCGTCATTCCATCAGTTTGAGACTCAGGGCACAACCGTTCCTGATGATGATGATGATGATTTTTGGATTCCGCCTTCGCCTCCTCCTCCTATGCCTCCACGCTCACATGATCATGAGGCCGGGAGTTCCAGTGCTGCCCCTGCTGGCCCTCCTGCCATTGACCCTGCTTTGGCTATGATCCTCCAGTCTCTTACTCAGCAGTAGGCTCATCTGGCAGCAGCCCAGCAACAGATGTCCGAGAGAATGCTCTCCATGTTTCAGACTCTTCAGAACAGACAGGACGCTCTACAGCAACAGCTTTTAGCCGACAGGGCCAAGCACCGGGCCTTCATGGCTCACATTCTTCAACATACCGGTGTTCAGCTCCCTCCTGTTCAGTCTGCACCCCTCCAGCTCTTCAGGCTGTTGTTGTACCAGCGATACAGGAAGGACCCCGCTACCTTCATTTGGTCCTTCTTCCTCTCCGCTCTGGCCGGTCACCCTGGACTTCTCGTCGCCGGTTATCAGCTCCGCCAGTGCTCAGCCGCCAGTGCCACCAGCTCCTGCTGTTACCACTGCTGTTGTGGCGGTGTTTATGACCTCTTCAGCTCCGACAGCTCCTGTAGCGTAGCCTTAGTCGAGTCAGTACCAGCTCTAGCTTCTATAGCAAATCCTAGATCCGAGACTGACTCTGACCCTCAGCTGGCATTTGCTCTTCTGCCATGACCGCGACCGGATGCGCCCCCGCCTCCTCCTTCCTCTTCTGGTCTATAGGTTCGGGTTACCCTTTTGGTGTTTGACGCCAAGGGGGAGAGATATGAGAGTTGTGAGAGCTAGGGGGAGTTAGGGAGTTAGTTGAGAGTGTCTTGTGTATTTTGATGTAATATATGTGCTTGATACTCTCTGTACTAGCTCCACTTTTGTATGATGATTTCACTCACAAACTCTATTATATGCTCTCGATGCTTATGTTGACTGTGTGTGTATTATGTTTTCACCAGTCTTCTAGCTCTTGTTCATCGATTTCATTTCATTCTTATATGAACAAGAAACTTACGTTGTGTATGCGCTTATTCTTATTATTATTTTACATGCTCTTTGTGTCAAAATTATTGAGTATAACTAACCATCTTCTCTATTGACAGAAATTTCAAACAAACTACTCTCACACTCTTGTAGGGTTGTCATCAATCACCAAAAAGGGGGAGATTGAAAGCATTTAGGCCCCTGGTTGGTTTTAGTGATTAATGACAATGTAATATTATATGTGACTAACGTGTGTTTTGCAGAAACAAATGGTAAGTTAGGTCGCATTACAGGAAGATGTACTACAACAGTGAAAACAATCCCTGAGATAAGAACTTGAAGCGACGACTAAATCAACGAGACAAAAGATGAAGGTCTTTGTATTCCGAGTGTCAAGGAGTTGCGGACACTCAATATAGAGTTAGGTCTTTTATTTTGTTTTAGCCGTACTATAAAGAGGGGTTGTCGATGAGTAGTTTGACCAAGAGAGTTCTAGTGTAGTGTTGGTGCATATTCACACTCACATATAGTGCTAGGTGTCACTCTAGAACATACTCACGAGTTAGAATGAAAACCATTTTGAAAAATAGAAGAAAACAGAAACTAGGGTTTCTGGTCTAGGGGCACCGGACTGTCCGGTGTGCACCAGACCGTCCGATGCACCCTCTGCCAGTGGGGCTAGCCTGGCCCGGGGAAGAGTTGTTCCTGCGCAGACACCCGAGAGCGCATAGTTCAGAAGTTGAATTATAGTCGGCACACCGGATAGCACACCGGACTGTCCGGTGTGCACCGGACAATGACTGTTCACTGTCCGGTGTGCCATCTACCCAATGGCTAGCTGTCAGAAATAGCCGTTGGAGATGACCGTTGGCACACTGGTGGAGCACCAAACTGTCCGGTGCGGCCATGCGCAACAGAGTTCTGGTAACGTCTAGTTGGTGGGTGAGGGCTATTTATACCCCCTCCACCCACCATATTAATAGTCTTGTTGCCCACATTTACTCCTACACATTGGTAGAGCACTGCAAGCACCACAAAGCCTAGTGAGGTGATTAGAGAATCTTAATCCCGCATTTGGACCTCATTAGTGCTAGCGAGAGCCACCTAGAGCACACACCGCATGCATTAGGCTTCTCTTGGTCAAGTGAAAGTCTACGACTTGTTACTCTTGGTGATCGGCATCACCTAGACGACTTGGTGGAGTTGGGAGCTCGGTGATCACCTTGGAGATCTTGATGGTGACCCGGCTCAAGATTGTAAGCGGTCGTGAGGGATCAACCGCGCCGGAGTGGCAAAGGATCATCTCATAGTGAGCACTTGGTTCTTGCGAGGACCAAGGGGGAGCAATACTAAAAGGGAAATAGGCTTACACCTTTTCCTAAATGATTTTGGTGGTTGAATTGCCCAACACAAATAATTGGACTAACTAGTTTGCTCTAGATTATAAGTTCTACAGGTGCCAAAGGTTCAACACAAACCAATAAAAAGTCCAAGAAAGAGTTCAAATAAAAAGAGCAAAAGACAACCGAAGGCTGCCCTGGTCTGGCGCACCAGACTGTCCGGTGCACCAGGGTGGATCAACTCCAACTTGCTAGCTTTGGGTTTCTGGGATTGCCTCTCCGCTATAATTCACCGGACTGTCCAGTGTAGCACCAGACTATCTGGTGAGCCAGCGGAGTAACGGCTAACAGTGCCAACAGTCATCTGCAAAAGGTGAACAGTGAGCTACAGTGCGTGGACTGCGCGCGCAGAAGTCAGAGCAGGCGTAGATGGCGCACCGGACAGTGAACAGTGACTGTCTGGTGCACCACCGGACTGTCCGGTGGCCCCACATGTCAGAGCTCCAACGGTCGAACCCTAACGGTTGGGTGACGTGGCTGGCGCACCGGACTATCCGGTGCGCCCTTCGACAGTAGCCTTCCCCAACGGCCACTTTGGTGGTTGGGGCTATAAATACCCCCAACCACCAACACTTCAAGGCATCCAACTTTTCAGACAACACATTCAATCAAGAGCTAGTGCATTCAATACAAGACACAAATAGAGTGAATCAAAATCTCTCCAAGTCCCAATTCCACTCAAAGCAATAGTGACTAGAAGAGAGAGTTTTGACGTGTTCTTTTGAGCTCTTACGCTTGGATCGCTTTTCTTCTTCCCCATTTCTTGTTCCCAAGATCATTGTAATCAAAGCAAGAGACACCAAGTTGTGGTGGTCCTTGTAGTGGACTAAGTGTCCCGTTTGATTGAAGAGAAAAGCTCACTCGGTCTAAGTGACCGTTTGAGAGAGGGAAAGGTTTGAAAGAGACCCGGTCTTTGTGACCACATCAACGGGGAGTAGGTTTGCAAGAACCGAACCTCGGTAAAACAAATCACCGTGTCATCCGCTCTTATTTGCTTGTGATTTGTTTTTCGCCCTCTCTTTCGGACTCGATTATATTTCTAACGCTAACCCCGGCTTGTAGTTGTGCTTAAAGTTTATAAATTTCAAATTTGCCTATTCACCCCCTCTAGGCGACTTTCAATTGGTATCAGAGCCCGGTACTTCATTAGAGCCTAACCGCTCGAAGTTATGTTGGGAGCTCACGCCAAGAAGGAGATGGTGACTGGCGAGAATCCCACCACATGCCACGGGAAGGCTCCATCGAGAGAGTCCGGCAACAAAAGAGAGGAATCACCTCCCTGCGTCAAGTCACACCAGAGTGGAGACAAGAAGAAAATGAAGAAAGTGGTCTACTACGAGACCAATTCTTCATCGCCATCCACCTTCGGCTCCGACGCGCCGCCCGGCACTTCTAAGCGCCATGAGCGCAAGAAGTTTAGTAAGAACCCCTTACGCTATCCTCGCATTTCCAAACGCACTCCTTTACTTTCTGCCCCACTAGGCAAACCACCGGTTTTTAACGGTGAAGATTATTGTATGTGGAGTGATAAAATGAGGCACCATCTAACCTCACTCCACGCTAGCATTTGGAACATTGTTGAGTTTGGTGCGCAGGAACCATCTATGGGGGATGAAGGCTATGATTCGGACGAGGTAGCTCAAATCCGGTACTTTAACTCCCAAGCCACCACTATACTCCTCGCCTCTCTAAGTCGAGAGGAGTATAATAAGGTGCAAGGGTTGAAGAGTGCCAAGGAGATTTGGGACGTGAGACGAGGTGACCAAGATCACCAAGCGGGAAACGATCGAGGGGGAGCTCGATCGATTTATGCTCAACCAAGGGAAGGAGCCACAAGCTATGTACAACCGGCTCAAGACCTTGGTGAACCAAGTGCGCAACCTCAGGAGCACCAAATGGGATTACCATGAAATGGTCAAGGTTATTCTAAGATCACTTGTATTTCTTAATCCTACACAAGTTCAATTAATTTGTGGCGATCCTAGATATAAACTAATGTCTCCCGAGGAAGTGATAGGAAAGTTTGTGAGCTTTGAGTTAATGATCAAAGGCTCCAAACAAATCATCGAGCGAGGCGCCACCTCCACACCCAAGGTGCAACCCGTCGCCTTCAAAGCGATGGAGGAGAAGAAGGAAGAGTCTACATCAAGTAGGCTTCCCATTGACGCCTCCAAGCTCGACAATGAGGAGATAGCTTTAATCATCAAAAGCTTTCGCCAAATCCTCAAGCAAAGGAAGGGGAGAGATTACAAGCCCCGTTCCAAAAAGGTTTGCTACAAGTGTGGTAAGCCCGGTCACTTTATAGCAAAATGTCCTATTTCTAGTGACAGTGACAGGGGCGACGACAAGAAGGGAAGAAGGAAGGAGAAGAAGAAGTATTACAAGAAGAAGGGCGGTGATGCCCATGTTTGTCAGGAGTGGGACTCCGATGAGAGCTCCACCGACTCCTCCTCCGACGAGGACGCCGCCAACATCGCCGTCAACAAGGGTCTTCTCTTCCCCAACATCGGCCACAAGTGCCTCATGGCAAAGGACGGCAAAAAGAAGGTAAAATCTAGAGCCTCCACTAAATATGCAACATCTAGTGATGAGGATAACTCTAGCGATGATGAGGATAACTTGCTTGCGCTTTTTGCCAACCTAAACATGCAACAAAAAGAAAAAATTAAATAAATTGATAGGGGCCATCCACGAGAAGGATGAACTCTTGGATAGCCAAGAGGACTTCCTAATTAAAGAAAATAAGAAGCATATTAAAGTTAAAAATGCTTATGCTCAGGAGATAGAAAAATGTGAAAAATTGACTAGTGAGCTTAGCACTTGCCATGATATTATATCCAACCTTAGAAATGATAATGCTAAATTAATTGCTAAGGTTGAGAATTTAAATGTTTGTGATGATTCAATTATCAATCTTAGAAATGATAATGCTAGTTTGATTACTAAGATTGACAAATTGAATGCATCTCTCTCTAGTCTTAAAATTGAGAATGAAAAATTAATTGCTAAGGCTAAAGATTTAGATGTTTGCAATGTTTCCATTTCCAATCTTAAGAATGAGAATGCTATTTTACATGCTAAGATTGATGAACTAAATATTTGCAAACCCTCTACATCTACCATTGATCATGTTACTATTTGCACTAGATGTAGAGATATTAATGTTGATGCTATTCATGATCACCTAGCTTTAATTAAACAACAAAATGATCACATAGCTCAACTTTGTGCTAAGATTAATAAGCATGACTTAGAAAATGAAAAATTTAAATTTGCTTGAAGCATGCTCTATAGTGGGAGACGCCTAGGCATTAAGGATGGCATTGGCTTCCAACGGGGAGACAATGTCAAGCTTAATGCCCCTAAAAGATTGTCTAATTTTGTTAAGGGTAAGGCTCCCATGGCTCAGGTATAACGAGGGTTACATTTTATACCCTGCCGGTTATCCCGAGCACAAAATTAGGAGAATTCACTCTAGGAAGTCTCACTCTGGCTCTCAGCATGCTTTTATGTATAAGAATGAGGCATCTAGCTCTAGGCAATCAACCCATGTTAAATTGCCTAAAAAGAAATCTCCTATAGCATCAAATGAACCTAATATTTCATTTAAGACTTTTGATGCTTCTTATGTGCTCACTAACAAATCGGGCAAAGTAGTTGCCAAATATGTTGGGGCCAAACACAAGGGATCAAAGACTTGTGTTTGGGTGCCCAAGGTGCTTGTTTCTAATGTGAAAGTACCTAAGACTGTTTGGGTACCTAAGAACAAGGTTTAATTTGTTTTGTAGGTTTATGCATCCGGGGGCTCAAGTTGGATCATTGATAGCGGGTGCACAAACCACATGACTGGGGAGAAAAGGATGTTCTCCTCCTATGAGAAAAACCATAATCCCCAAAGAGCTATCACATTCGGGGATGGAAATCAAGGTTTGGTCAAAGGACTTGGTAAAATTGCTATATCACCTGACCATTCCATTTCCAATGTTTTTCTTGTAGATTCTTTAGATTACAATTTGCTTTCTGTTTCTCAATTATGCAAAATGGGCTACAACTGTCTTTTTACAGATTTAGGTGTTACTGTCTTTAGAAGAAGTGATGATTTAGTAGCATTTAAGGGAGTGTTAGAGGGTCAGCTATACTTAGTTGATTTTAATAGAGCTGAACTCGACACTTGCTTAATTGCTAAGACTAACATGGGTTGGCTCTGGCATCACCGACTAGCCCACGTTGGGATGAAGAATCTTCATAAGCTTCTAAAGGGAGAGCACATTTTGGGACTAACAAATTTTCATTTTGAGAAAGACAGGATTTATAGCGCATGTCAAGCAGGAAAGCAAGTTGGAGTCCATAATCCACACAAGAACATCATGACGACCGACAGGCCACTTGAGCTACTCCACATGGACCTATTCGGCCCGATTGCTTACATAAGCATCGGCAGGAGTAAGTACTGTCTAGTTATTGTGGATGATTATTATCGCTTCACTTGGGTGTTCTTTTTGCAGGAAAAATCACAAGCCCAAGAGACATTGAAGGGATTCTTGAGACGGGCTCAAAATGAGTTCGGCTTAAGGATCAAAAAGATTAGAAGCGATAACGGGATGGAGTTCAAGAACTCACAAATAGAAGGCTTTCTTGAGGACGAGGGCATCAAGCATGAGTTCTCTTCTCCCTACACGCCACAACAAAATGGTGTAGTGAAGAGGAAGAATAGAACTCTACTTGACATGGCGAGGACCATGCTTGACGAGTACAAGACTTCGGACCGGTTTTGGGCGGAAGCAATCAACACCACTTGCTACGCCATCAATTGCCTCTACCTTCACCGAATCCTCAAGAAGACATCGTATGAACTCCTAACCGGTAAAAAGCCCAATGTTTCATATTTTAGAGTCTTTGGTAGCAAATGCTTTATTCTTGTTAAAAGAGGTAGAAAATCTAAATTTGCTCCTAAGGCTGTAGAAGGCTTTTTACTAGGATATGATTCAAACACAAGGGCATATAGAGTCTTTAACAAGTCCACTGGACTAGTTGAAGTTTCTTGTGACATTGTGTTTGATGAGACTAACGGCTCTCAAGTAGAGCAAGTTGATCTTGATGAGCTAGATGATGAAGAGGCTCCGTGCGTCGTGCTAAGGAACATGTCCATTGGGGATGTGTGTCCTAAGGAATCCGAAGAGCCTCAACATGCACAAGATCAACCATCTTCCCCCATGCAAGCATCTCCACCAACCCAAGATGAGGATCAAGCTCAAGATGATGAAAATGAAGATCAAGAGGAGCCACCTCAAGAGGAGGACAATGATCAAGGGGGAGATGCAAATGATCAAGACAAGGAAGATGATGAGGGTCCAAGACCGCCGCACCCAAGAGTCCAAGCGATACAACGAGATCACCCCGTGAACTCCATCCTCGGCGATATTCATAAGGGGGTAACCACTCGATCTCGTGTTGCTCATTTTTGTGAACATTACTCCTTTATGTCTTCTATTGAGCCATACAGGGTGGAAGACGCATTAAGGGATTCAGATTGGGTGCTGGCGATGCAAGAGGAACTCAACAACTTCACGAGGAATGAGGTATGGCATCTTGTTCCACGTCCTAATCAAAATGTTGTAGGAACCAAGTGGGTCTTCCGCAACAAGCAAGATGAGCATGGTGTGGTGACAAGGAACAAAGCCCAACTTGTGGCCAAGGGATATTCACATGTCGAAGGTTTGGATTTCGGTGAAACCTATGCACCCGTAGCTAGGCTTGAGTCAATTCGTATATTACTTGCCTATGCTACTTACCATGGCTTTAAGCTCTATCAAATGGACATGAAAAGTGCCTTCCTCAATGGACCAATCAAGGAGGAGGTCTATGTTGAGCAACCTCCCGGCTTTGAAGATAGTGAGTACCCTAACCATGTCTATAAACTCTCTAAGGCGCTTTATGGGCTCAAGCAAGCCCCAAGAGCATGGTATGAATGCCTAAGAGATTTTCTTATCGCTAATGGCTTCAAAGTCGGCAAAGCCGATCCTACTCTCTTTACTAAAACTATTGCAAAAGATTTGTTTGTATGCCAAATTTATGTTGATGATATCATATTTGGGTCTACTAGCAAATCTACTTGTGAAGAGTTTAGTAGGATAATGGTTCAAAAAATTCGAGACTATGATGGGGGAGTTGAAGTATTTCTTAGGATTTCAAGTCAAGCAACTCCAAGAGGGCACCTTCATCAGCCAAACGAAGTACATTCAAGACATACTCACCAAGTTTGGGATGAAGGCTGCCAAGCCCATCAAGACACCCATGGGAACCAATGGGCATCTCGACCTCGACACGGAAGGTAAATCCGTAGATCAAAAGGTATACCGGTCGATGATAGGTTCTTTACTCTATTTATGTGCATCTTGACCGAATATTATGCTTTCCGAATGCATGTGTGCAAGATTCCAAGCCGATCCTAAGGAAGTTCACCTTAGGGCCGTAAAACGAATCTTGAGATATTTAGTTCATACTCCTAAGTTTGGCCTTTGGTACCCCAAGGGATCCACTTTTGATTTAATTGGATATTCAGATGCTGATTGGGCAGGGTGTAAGATTGATAGAAAGAGCACATCAAGGACTTGTCAGTTCTTGGGAAGATCCCTGGTGTCTTGGGCTTCAAAGAAACAAAATTCTATATCTCTTTCTACCGTCGAAGCCGAGTATATTGCTGCAGGCCATTGTTGCGCGCAATTGCTTTGGATGAGGCAAATGTCGGTGTTTTGGGTCCGACCGCACACCCGGGGTTGCCCCTCAAGGTGTTTTAGGAGTAGGACGGTGTCGCCGACTGTAGCTAAATGGTTCGTGCCCGGTGCACGAGGAACAATGGACAATGTTTACAGGTTCGGGCCGCTTCGAGATGCGTAACACCCTACGTCCTGGCGAGTATGCTTTGTTTAGTGGGTTACAAGGGAGCTCTCGTAAAGAATTGAGGTGGGTGGCTGAGTAGTCGTATCGATCATTCTGAAGGGGTGCCCCCTAGGCCTTATATATTCGACCGTGAGGCAATACATGTGGATATGCACCTAAGAGATAGTGAGCCGTTTTTGTCTATCTTCCTATGATTCTGCCGACTTATCCTCGCCTGGTTACGTCGTCCAGGGCTCCAGCGCGGGAAAGTCGGATCTTCTGTTGTGGTCGCTTGTTCAACGCTGTGGGGCCGTCCGGGTTTGCACCCACCCGGCCTCATGTCGATCTGCTTCACTAGTCGTTTCTCCCCAGGCCCATGAAGGAGTGACCTCACGATTTATTGGGTTCTTGGGCCTTTCGTGAGGTCTTTTATCCTTCCAGTGGACCCGGGGGATATCTATCCCCCACATGCCCCCGATCTTCGGGCTGATTTTAAGATAATCAGCCCAAAGATCCTAGGTCTAGCTTGCGGTCTTTGTTTATGATAAGAGATGCTTTCCAAGCAGTCCGGTAAAAATGATTTTTACTGTCCCCTTCTGCTTAGTTCACTCGTAAACTGGAGCCTTGTTTCATGCCTGTGCCTTAGAGGTCGGCATTTCTTATTGTAAGACCCTGGACTTCATTGGGTGCACCGGAGGTGCACCCAATGGGTGTAGCCCCCGAGCTTCGAGTGGATTTTTGAAAATAATCCACTCGAAGGTCTTCACCAGAAATTATTTTTATTTTCCACTTGTACTTTGGTTGAGGATCAATCTTGTCTTCAATCTTGCCTTATGCCTTAGAAGTTGATGTTGTCTTCTCTTGAAATGGTGATTCATTGGGTGCACCGGAGGTGCACCCAATGGGTGTAGCCCCCGAGCTTCGAGTGGATTTTTGAAGATAATCCACTCGAAGGTCTTCCTTTCATGTCTTTTTGCTGAGGGTTATCTTTTCTTTTTTCGAATGCCTTAGAAGTTGGCATTATGTCATCCATATTATGCTTTAGAGGTCAGCATTATGTCATCAATATTATGCTTCAGAGGTCAGCATGTATTTTGTCTTTTGCAGCCGAGTCCGTGATCCGCCCATATCTTGCTAGGTGGTGCAATTTATTTGCTCTGCGACTGATTGGACATTTGATGGACGTTCCCTGGCTAGTCTTCACGTCGCTTCTATCGATCAGATTTTGTACTTCACTGGCTATATTTGGCTTTCCTTTGATCCTTACTGATATCTCATTTTTGTCTTGAGGTATTCATTGCATGCCCTGCACGGATGTGACAGTTTTGAAAAATATACTGATAATTCCTGGGCGTCCCCCCCAATGGGTGTGGGCAAGGGACGGCTTGGTACGCTGAGTGTTTTAGCCGGCTGCTTCTGAGTAGTAATGTGATGTGACGGCGGGCGTAATCATATCATCCGCGTTGTTGACTGGAGTCCCAATGGGTGTTGCGTTGCGTGAAACGGCGTCAGCCGCCTGACGTGTCTTCAGACGGGTTGAAGTGTGTATTGAATGCTTCGCGACTGTTCAGGGACCGTGGTTGGAGGTGAGCAGTTGCCTTCTTCTTCTATAAATAGTGCATTTGCCTCTCTGGTTTTTTCACATCTCTCGCTGTTCTCCGCTGCTTGCTTTCTCCCTCCCCTTGCATTTCCACCATGGGCAAGAACAACAAACGCAAGCGCGAGCCGACTCCTCCATCAGAGGACTTTGGCGACTCGGAATACTCAGAGGAGGAGTTCTCCTCTGAGTCCGAGGGGTCTCTGGCTCCCGTCTCTCTCCCAGCGTCGTCCGATGACTCGGACGACTCTCAGGGGATTGCCGCGGAGGTCTAGACTTACATCCGGGCCGTCGAGCGCTCCGGGCTCGAGGGCTCGGATGAGTCGGAGTACTCCTCGGACGAGGAGGACTCGCCCGAAGAGGACAGCAAAGGTGACGACGACGACAACGGAGGCGACGACGGCGACGACGGTGACGGCGGCAGCAGGGGCGGCAACGGCGGCAGCAGGGGCGGCGACGGCGGCAGCGGCAGGGGCAGCAACGGCGGCGGCAGCAGCAAAGGCAGCAACAGGGCCAGTGGCTAGGTGCCACTGGTCTTTAGATGTTAGTATAGTATAGTTAAATAATGTAGTAGTATTTAGTAGTGTAGAGTAGTATAGTGTAGTGTAGAAGTAGTAGTAGTAGTAGCAGTAGGGAAGTATCAACTCATAATGAGTTGATTTGTAAGTACTGTTACTTCCCTTAAATGAAGAATGACTTCGCCTCCTCCTGTGTCCATTGTTTTGTTTCGTAGGGAGTTGATCTCTTTTTTGTGAAGTTGATTTCTTCAGAATAGAAACTAAGTAACTCGGGCATTATATGGCCGCTTTGGAGGTGATGGCCGAGCTATTGTTGTCGATATTTTACGCATTTGAAATAGAGTCCGAGTGATGACGAAACTATGTCAGCGTCGGAATGATTGATGACCACGTCGGCGCTCTTAGAGCTGACAGCCGAGTGTCCTATGACATCGCCAGCGTTTTTTAGAGATAGCCGCCGAGCGACGAATGACAACGTCGGCGCTTTAGAGATAGCCGCCGAGCGACTGGGGACATCGTCGGCGCTTTAGAGATAAATGCCGAGCGACTGAGGATATCGTCGGCACTTTAGAGATAAATGCTGAGCCACTGAGGACATCATCGGCACTTTAGAGATAAATGCCGAGCGACTGGTGACAACATCGGTGTTTTAGAAATAACAGCCGAGTTAGAACGGGCCGTGTCGGCCATTTTGAGGGTAACAGCCGAGTGATGATGTGGCACACCGGGGTTTTAGAAGTAACCGCCGAGTGACGACGTGGCACGCTAGTGTTTTGGGAGCAACTGCCGGGTGCTGACTGGGCGCTTTTGGAAACGGTATCTGACTCGGGAATATCCCATAAGTATTGCGCTTTCGGCCGCCTCTGCTTTCCGTGCCCTAGTTCTTGCTTTCCTGCCTTCGGATTTTCTCTGCAATTCGTCTCCCACTCTGTTCGCCGGTAGAATTGAGATGGCGCCCAAGCGGAAAGCCTCGAGTTCATCCGCCGTGGTGATTCCCCCAATCGACCCCAACAGCCAGTTGCCTTTCGCAGGTAACCATATGTCCGTTGTCTCCGAGCCTGACCTTCTCCACCTTGTGTCCATCGGGGTCCTTCCCCCGAAGGAGCTTTGTTCTTGGCGGATTTGCCATGGGGTCACTGTTCCGACAGAGGATACCCACGAGTCTGTGATTTATGTTCCTTTTCTTCTCCGCGGTCTCGGTCTTCCCATTTCTCCCTTTTTCCGCGGCCTCCTTGATTTCTATCGTCTTAATTTGACCCACCTGAATCCCAATTCCATTCTGCAAATTTCCATTTACATTCATTTATGCGAAGCTTTTCTTGGCGTGCTGCCCCATTTCGGATTGTGGAAGTATCTTTATCACTGTCGCCCTGGAATGGCCGGTGGGCAGCATCAGCTGGTTGGGGTGCTAGTTTGGAGATGCATCGTGGAAGGAAAACTGAATATCTTGAGATCCCTCTCAAAGACAGTATCAAGGGATGGCGCTTGGAGTGGTTTATTGTTGAGAACCACGGGAATTCTCTCCCCCACGGTCGGGAAGACAGCCGGATGTTCGCACTCCGAGTTGGACCGAGTCCCCCACAGATCAGGAGGTGGCTAAGGCTGGGGCTTTGCTAGCTGAAGTTGGACTGCTGAAGAGGAGGGGTCTGACTGCAGAAGCTATGGTTGCTGATTTTGTTTTCAAGAACATTCAACCGTTGAAGGACAGGGCTCACCCGACTTATCTGTACCGAGGCCTAGCTGACTCAACTCGGGTTACCAACAGAATAATTCCCTCCGTAGACTTGGTGAACCGACTTGAAATGATTCTTAGAGGCAAGGTATCAAATGTTGGTGCTCCAGTGGCATATTCGGCCTGGAACCTGCCTCCCTCCAAAGCCTTCACTCATTTTGTTTCGAATCCACTTGTTGATGATGGCAGTTTGGGCCTTAGAGTGCGACCCTCTGCTGAAGAAGTTAATGCCTTGGTTGCCTCGCTCGGGGAAATTCCTGATGAAGAGCGGCAAGTCCATTTTGAGGTACCTTTGGATCCTAGTGACGCAGAAATAAGTGCTATGCTTGATTTGCTGGCTGAGGACTCTTCTGATGTTGCTCCTGCTGGGACGTTGGTGGTGGCACCTCCCCCAGAAACTGATACAACCTTGGATGTTCAGAGGCCTGTCAGCGCTAGCCCAAGACGCCCTTCCCGAGCCAATCAACTTGATCCTCCTGCTGACGAGCAGAAAAGGAAAAAGAGACGTCTCCGGCGAGTATCTAGTTTGGATCGGGATGCTGGTCCTTCGGTTCCTGCTGCTGAAGAAGTGCTTGTTCCTGAATTTACTGACGCTGAACTTGATGGGGGTGCTCCACCTGCTGCTGATCCCAATGGGTGTGCTCCTTCTGCTGCTGACCCCAATGGGGGTGCTCCTTCTGCCGCTGACCCCAATGGGTGTGTTGTCTGTGTTGCTGATGAAAGCGACGGGGAGGAAGAAGATGAGGTCCCTTTGACTCGGAAGAACAGTCGGCAGTATGTCGCCAGTGGTGAAAGTAGTGGAGTTCCTTCTCCTGCTTTGTCTGCCCTCATCGGTCTACAAGAATTGTCCCTGGCGAACTTTGATCAGACTCTTGAAGATATGGTCCCAGAGGATCTGTTATCGGAGCCAGCGGATGATGGTGTGATGGAGGTTTGTACTGATGTACTCGATGCTGGGTTGGGGTCATCCCGTGCCTCATCGACCTTAGAGCGCGGTCTTGAGGGTCAGGAGACTGATTTGGATCGTCTTGCTCCCATGGAAGTAATTGAGGGACCCTCAGCCTTAGAGGCGGCTACTGCAGAGAACTTGGTTCTCAAGGATGGTGTTGACACTTGCCCAGCCCCCGAGGATGTTGCCAGGGATGACTCGGCTCGGGTGGGAAACGCAAGCCACTGCCCAGCCCCCGAGGGTACTGCCAGAGGTGATCCGGCTCAAGTGGGTAGCGCAAACTATAGCCCAGCCCCCGAGGGTGTCCGAGCGGGGTCTCCCTCTTGTACTTCCATGGATGTTCACGCAGGATCTTCTCTGTGCTCCGGTTGCATGGTGGTAGTCCAAGCTTTGGGCCAGGGAGTCGCTTTAGAGGCTAGCGTTCCCGCTGACCAAGTTTTGGGCTCTGTTGATGGTACCGAGTTGGTCCCTGCTGGTTCATTGCAAGCTGCTTCGGGTGGCGACCTTACTCTAGGTCGTCAATTGATTTCTCACGATTTGGGAGTCCCTTCGTTCTTCTCCAACCTCCAGGTACTGTGGTATATTCCAGCCTGACTTTTACACCATACGAACTGCTGCCAACACGCTCATATGTTCTCCATATCAGGCATTGGTGGACGGAATGGCTAGTCAACTGAGGTTGCAAGGTGTTTTTGTTCCAGAAGGAGCTTCATCTCTGGCACATTGGAATCCGGTGTTGCTCCAACATCGCGTCTCTGATTTGGATGCAACGAATGCTGGTTAGTACTCTTTTGCTTCTCTTTGTCTATCTTATTGAACTGCTTTACATTTTGACTCTTTTTGCTTAATTGTATCTTGCTAGATATGGCTCGACAGATTTCCGTTCTTGAAGAAAAACATTCTTAAGGTCAGGCTGAACTGGTCCAGCGGTGTTCTGATTTTGAGGAAAAGTATTCTCAAAGCCAGACTGAGCTAGCCCAGGTCTCTGCTGCTCTAAATGATGCTAAGACGCTGAACTCTACTCTTCGCGCTCAGCTTGATTCTGAAAAGGTGACTTATGAAACTGTGCCTAGTATTGCTGTGTTTTTATTGCTTGCATGATGTTTGAAGGAGTTGATTCTTATTTGCAGGAAGAAAAAAGTGCCCTTGTTGCTTCTCGCGACAATCTTGACAGACTGTATCGTGATTCCAGCAACTCGTTGACCATCCTAGAGAGGAGTCATCGCTTCACCATGGAGGAGTTAGACAATCATCGCTGTAAGCTGCAGGAATACACAGATGAAGTGATCCGTCTCCGGCAGTTGATGTCAGCTAAGGATGCTGCTATCAAAGGACTCCGTGCTTCCAAGAAATCCATCGCCCAAGAGCTAGAGACTGCTCAACTGGCCGTCAAAGTTGCTGAAGAAACTTCCATTACTCTGAGGGCCCAGCGCGATAGAGCCATGGATAAAGCCATTCGCGCGGGGCGAATCTTGATGAGGAGGCCCGACGTGGTTGTTCCTGAAGACATAAGGGCTGACGTGAACGCTGCACCTGATTCCTCAAGTCGCCCTTCTTCGTCGGTTGCTCCTGAGAAAGATATTGCGAAATAGAGAAATATTTTGCGTGCTTTGAGCGCGCGGTTAGCATGATCGAATATTTGTTAGAGGACACCAGTTCAGTATTTGGATGATATTGTTACTCTCCTATTGTTTTGGAATTCGACAGTACATAAATTTGCAGTAGTAAAATGTTGTGTGATGGTTTTGAAACTTGTTTATGGGATATAGAAGTCACCCCTATATGAGTATTCGTAAGCACGCGAAATCGTCTTAAGTCGTCGTTGACTTGAATCGACCGCTTTTGTTAGTAGGGCATAGTGGTCACCCCGAGTTGAGTAAGCGTGAGTATGTTGCACCGTCTCAAGTTGCTGCTGATTTGAGCCAATTGCTCTGTTAGCAAGGCATAGTGGTCACCCTGAGTTAAGTAAGCGCGAGCATGTTGCACCGCCTTAAGCCGTTGCCGACTTAAGTCGATTGCTCCGTTAGCAGGGCATAGTGGTCACCCCGAGTTAAGTAAGCGCGAGCATGTTGCACCGCCTTAAGTCGTTGCTGACTTAAGTTGATTGCTCCGTTAGCAGGGCATAGTGGTCACCCCGAGTTAAGTAAGCGCGAGCATGTTGCACCGCCTTAAGTCATTGCCGACTTAAGTCGATTGCTCCGTTAGCAGGGCATAGTGGTCACTCCGAGTTAAGTAAGCGCGAGCATGTTGCACCGCCTTAAGTCGTTGCCGACTTAAGTCGATTGCTCCGTTAGCAGGGCATAGTGGTCACCCCGAGTTAAGTAAGCGCGAGCATGTTGCACCGCCTTAAGTCGTTGCCGACTTAAGTCGATTGCTCCGTTAGCAGGGCATAGTGGTCACCCCGAGTTAAGTAAGCGCGAGCATGTTGCACAGCCTTAAGTCGTTGCCGACTTAAGTCGATTGCTCCGTTAGCATGGCATAGTGGTCACCCCGAGTTAAGTAAGCGCGAGCATGTTACACCGCCTTAAGTCGTTGCCGACTTAAGTCGATTGCTTCATTAGGAGGGCATAGTGGTCACCCCGAGTTAAGTAAGCGCGAGCATGTTGCACCGCCTTAAGTCGTTGCCGACTTAAGTCGATTGCTCCGTTAGTAGGGCATAGTGGTCACCCCGAGTTAAGTAAGAATGCAAGTCAATCATGAACAAACTGAGTATCTTTGAAGCTCCTTTTTTTATTGATGACATATTTCCCGTTTTACAGAGTACATCGTCGTCCCGATAGCTTTTGAAATACAGCTAGGGATAAAACTTCCTGAGGTGCTCTATATTCCAGGAGTTCCCAATTTCTGTGCCGTCCATCTGAGTGAGACGATATGATCCCGGCCGAGTGACTTCTGCTACTATGAATGGTCCTTCCCATAAGGGCGATAGCTTGTGTCGTCCCTCCCCCGTTAGAATTCGGCGGAGGACGAGGTCTCCTACTGAGAAGGATCGTTGTCGCACGGCCTTGTCGTGATAGCGTCTCAGAGTCTGCTGGTACTGTGCCGATTGAATTACTGCGTTCAGCCGCTCTTCTTTGAGTACATCGACATCTTCCAGCCTGGTTGCTTCGGCCTCTGCTATGCTTTCAAAGATCAACCTTGGCGCCCCAAACTTGAGATCAGCAGGCAATACTGCCTCTGACCCATAGACCATGAAGAAAGGAGTGTTTCCATGCAGAGCTCGGCTAGGTTGGGTTCTTAGGCTCCAAACGACGTAGGGCAATTCCCTTATCCACTTTCCTGTGAACTTTTCATTTTTATCGAAGACCTTTTTCCTGAGTGCCTCCAATATCATCCCGTTAGCTCGTTCAACCTGCCCGTTGGCTCTCGGGTGTGCCACCGAAGCATACTTGACCTGAATGCGTTTTTGCTCGCAGAAATCGAAGAACTCTGAACTTGTGAAGTTGGACCCCAAGTCGGTTATGATATTGTTCGGTATTCCAAATCTGAATATTATGTCTTATATGAATTCCATGGCTTTAGCTGAGGTTAAAGAAGCAATGGGTTTGAACTCTATCCATTTAGTGAATTTGTCGATTGCTACCAGTACATGAGTGTATCCTCCTTGAGCTTTCTTGAAAGGTCCAATCATATCTAGCCCCCAGCATGCAAAGGGCCAAGTCACCGGTATGGTCTGCAATTGCTGTGCTGGTAGATGTTGCTGCTTCGATAAGTACTAGCAAGCTTCGCACCTCTGAACTAACTCGGCGGCGTCACTTTTCGCCGTTGGCCAATAGAATCCCGACCTGAAGACCTTCCCGACTAGTGTCTTGGACGCTGCGTGTATTCCACATTGTCCAGCATGAACCTCATCCAGAAGTTGCTTCCTAGTAGATGATAGAATGCATTTCATGAAGATGCCTGATGCGCCCCTTCTGTATAGTGTCTCCCCAATGAGTGTGTAGTGAGCCGACTGTCTGGCGATGCGCTCGGTTGCATTTTTATCGTCTGGCTCCTCTTCATTCTTTATATATCTGATGATAGGCCTTCTCCAGTCATCAGAGCTTGACTCTGGTTGATTCATGATATTACACTCTTCTGCCTGATCCATTGAGATGCTTGGTTGTGGTATTTCTTGTACGAAGACTCCGGGTGGGACCTGAGTTCGACTGGATCCTAGCTTGGACAATACATCGGCTGCCGTGTTTCGATCTCTTTCTACATGATGAAATTCCAGGCCTTCAAATTTATCTTCTAGTTTCCGTACGGCAGTGCAATATTTTCCCATTGAATCATTCGAACAGTCCCATTCTTTGTTTATCTGGCTTATGACTACCAAAGAATCTCCGTATACCATTAGTCTCTTGATGCCTAATGATATGGCGATGTTTAGTCCGTGGATCAGACCTTCATACTCGGCTGCATTGTTAGAGGCTGGAAATAGCAACTGGAGGGCATATTTGAGGTGCTCGCCTCCAGGTGCGATGAAGAGAATTTCCGCGCCTGCTCCCTGCAGCTTCAGCGACCCATCAAAATACATCCGCCATACTTCTGCAGTTTCTGGGTTCTCTGGTACTTGTTGTTCAGTCCATTCTGATACGAAGTCAACCAATGCTTGGGTTTTGATGGCAGTGCGAGGTCGAAATTCGATGTCATGAGATCCCAGTTCACAGGCGCACTTGGCTATTCGGCCAATGGCTTCCTTGTTGTGAAGGATATCCCCTATCGGAAAACCAGTGACTACTATGATTTTGTGGTCATCAAAGTAGTGACGTAGCTTGTGGGCAGTTAGAAGTACTGCGTATAATAGCTTCTGAATTTGAGGATACTTTTTCTTCGAAGGACCCAGAACTTCACTGATGAAATAAACAGGATGTTGTACTGGGTAGGCATGTCCTTCTTCTGCTCGCTCGACTACCAACGCGGTGCTTACCACGTGAGTCGTGCAAGAGATATACAACAGCAGATCTTCAGCTGGCTGAGTTGATGTGGCTCGCCTTGGCGGCTTCAGTACCGGTGGGGTTGTCAAGAATTTCTTCAGTGCATCTAGGGCTTCCTGTGCTTCTGAAGTCCACTGAAACTTGTCCACCTTCTAGAGTAGCTTGTAAAACGGTAAACCTTTTTCTCCTAGCCTGGATATAAATCTGCTTAGGGCTGCCATGCATCCGGTAAGTCGCTGGACTTTCTTTTGTGATCGTGGAGCTTCCATTTTCATGATAGCTTCAATCTTATCCGGATTAGCTTCAATTCCTCGGTGGTTGACAATAAATCCGAGTAGCTTCCCTGCCGGTACCCCAAAGACACATTTTTCGGGATTAAGCTTCCATCGATATCGTCGTAGACTGTTGAAAACCAGCTGTAAGTCTTCGATGAAGTTTTCCGAGTTCTCTGTTTTGATTACTACGTCGTCCACGTAGGCTTCCACACGCTTGCCCCAGTGGTAGGCTAAGCATGTTTGAATGGCTCTCTGATAAGTCGCTCCAGCGTTTTTGAGGCCAAACGGCATGGAGGTATAGCAGAAAGCACCGAATGGAGTGATGAACGCTGTTTTTTCCTCATCTTCCTTTGCCAAACTGATCTGATGATACCCGGAATAGCAGTCCAGGAAAGAAAGCGTAGAACATCCAGTGGTGGAGTCTACCACCTGATCTATCCTAGGGAGCCCAAAGGGATCCTTTGGACAATGTTTGTTGAGATCTGTATAGTCGACGCACATGCGCCAATCCACTTTATTCTTTTTGAGTACAAGAATAGGGTTGGCTAACCACTCAGGATATAGCACCTCTCTAATAAACCCAGCCGCGACCAAGCGAGCCAACTCAGCGCGAATGGCCTCTCTTTTATCGGGTGTGAAGCGACGTAGTTTTTGCCGGATCGGCCTTGCTTGGGGGTAGAACTTCAGTTTGTGCTCGACCAGTTCTCTCAGGACTCCCGGCATATCCACAGGTTGCCATGCGAATACGTCTCGGTTGTCTTGCAGAAACTGGACGAGCGTGCCTTCCTATTTATCGTCCAGGCTAGAGCTGATGATGGCAGTCTTGCGTTCATCAGCAAACCCCAGGTTGATCCTTTTAGTTTCTTCAGTTGACCGCATAGAGGTCGCGGCTTGAGCTTCGTTCGCCGGTGCTGTAAGGTCTTCCTCAGGCTTAGAGTTCGCCTGCGTTGAAGAAGTCGCCGACGGTTTGGTGGTGAGGGCTGCTTGGATGGCCACTCGGAAACATTCTGCGGCGCCTTGGAAGTCAGCGCGCACAGTTATGATTCCTTGTGGCCCTGGCATCTTCAGTATCATGTACGTGTAATGCAGGATGGCCAAGAATTTTGCCAATCCCGGCCTCCCGATGATGGCGTTGTACCCGCAGTCGAAGTTTGCTACTTCGAACCTCAGGAACTCGGTTCTGTAATTCTCCGGAGTTCCGAAGGTGACGGGCATGTAGATATGGCCCAGCGGGTATTCCCCTTCGATCGGCACGATGCCGAAGAAAGGAGTGTCCGACTCGTGGAGTTCTTTGAGGTGAACTCCCAAGCCTTGGAGTGTCCGAGGGAAGGTGACATTGATGCTGCTTCCCCCGTCCACTAACACCTTCTTCACCCTGCTCTCTCGGATCACCAGATCGACGAGGAGCGGGTACTTGCCTGGGTGGTCGAAGTTGAGCCATTGATCTGCCCGAGTGAAGGTAATCGGGTGCTCCGACCACCGGTACGGAGCGGGAGAACCGGTGGTCGCCACCAATATCTGGCGATCGTTGAGCTTTTGTTGTCTTCTGTTCTCCCACGATCCATGTCCGCCGAAGATGACGTTGACCTCCCTGTCGACGCGTGGGGAGGCTCCTCCTTCCCCCTCCTTCTGCTGCTAGGGTTGTCGTGGTTCTTCTGGTCCTCCCCGCGGTGGAGGAGGAGGTAGAGGTTGGAAGGGTCGGCCGTGTCCGATGGAGTGCTTGAAGTCCCTGCAGTTTCACAGGGTGTGGCGCATGTCCTTGTGGTACGGGCACTGGGCGTCGAGGATGTCGTCCAACGTGCGCTCGCCTCCGCGAGGTCCACCCCGGGCACGAGAGGCGGGTGGTCCGGCGGCGTGCACCTCTTCGCGAGGTCTTTTCTCCCAGCGTTTGTCGGGTTGCTGGTTCGCATCGCGTCGTGGCGCTGCCGGTGCGGGCTTCGCTCCCCCAATGAGGTCTTGAGCTCGCTCGTCGGCGGTGATGTAGAGGTCGGCTTCCTGGAACAGCTGCTCGGAAGTAGTCAGCGCTTTCTACAGTATGGCTCGGACGAAGGCCGAGTCATTGGATCCTCTGTAGAAGTCCTCGATCACGGCCGCTTCCGTGACCTCGGGGATACGATTTCTCATGGTCTGGAACCTTTTGAGGTACGACCGGAGAGTTTCGTCCCCCCAGCGCTTGATGGATTTGAGGTCCCATGGTTGCGCTGATTTGTCGGAGAGGGACTGAAAGTTGGCGGTGAAGCGTCGACTGAAGTCGTTCCTGTCGTCGATGCAGTGTCGAGGTAGATGTCGCAGCCATTGTAGTGCGTATTGCCCGAGGACAATGGGTAAGTACGCGGTCATCACGTCCTCGGATGCTCCGGCGGCTCGGGCGGCAGTGGTGTAGACGGCCAACCAGCCTCCTGGATCCTGCTTAGGTTCATATTTGTCGACATTGGATACCTTGAAGTTAGGGGGCCACTGAATGGCCCTAAGGCGCGGAGTAAGGGCTGTCACTCCACACGTGTCCTCCCGTCGTCGGGGATGATGTCTGTCCCGGGGAGGGGAGTAGTCGTTGTGGTTCCTCGACCGACCCCGGGTAGTACCGCTAGTCGAAGCCGTTGCTGACTCGGTTCTGGTTGCCTGACTCCGAGCTGGGATGCCGTGATCCCTGTCGTACTCCTCCCGGCGGCGGATCTCGTTCTCATGCCATCGTTCACGCGAAGCGTTGATGGAGCTTCGCGCGTCTCGGCGACTGTTGATGGCGTGTCGTAGATCGTTCGGCGGGTGAGCGAGCGGTAGAAGATGATTGGCTGCCTGGGTGAACAGTCGTCGATAGCCTTCGGTGTCGGGAGTCCGAGGGAGTCCATCTACTAACCGAGCTAGTACCCCTCCGACTTCACTCGGCTTGTTCATGGCTCGGGCGAAGTCGGGATTCAGGTTGCGCCCGAAGAGTGGATTTTCCCAGCGCTGCCTCGCGTCCTGCTCGGCTTGTTCCTGAGCTCGTCGGCGATCACGTCGGCGGGAATTCCTTCGTTCTCTGAAGACACGTTCCTCCAGAGTTTCTCCTATCTCCGAGACCTCGTCCCGCGAAACAGGTTGCTCCAGATCCCGTTCTCTGGCCTCATGATGTCACTGAATGTTTCGGCGCCGGTTTCTCCGCCGGTGGGATTCCTGCTGAGGTGGTTCTTCTCCGGGTGCGGTCGGCTCGTCGTCGGAGACGGGGGGCGACTCCACTCTCCCAATGAAGAGGATGTCGGGGTAGAATGGTGCGGCGGTCGTGGCGATCTTCTTCCCGTTCTCCTTTGAGGGCGGAGGAACGGAAAGAACGACTTGCTTCCTCCCGGTCTCTTTCTTCCTTGCGATCTGTGTCCATTCTTTCGTCGGAGAAGTAGACAATGGAGTTCTCCGGGTCAGCGGGCTCTCGGCCCCTGGCTTGCCGAGGGCGATCTTTTTTCGGAGCGCTGGAGGTCGCGCTTTTTCCTTCCTCATCCCGATATTCTCGGAGCGTGCTGGAGTGGACTTCTTCTTTGGCGGATTGGCGATGCGGTGTAGAGTTCCCTCTTCATCTGCTATGGATGAGATCGTTCCAAAGCAGAATACGGATCCGGGACGGAGGGTGATCTTGCGGTGGAAGGTAACAACCATTGAGCTAGCTTGGATCGGCGACACACCCCCTACCTGGCGCGCCAGCTGTCGGTGTTTTGGGTCCGACCGCACACCCAGGGTTGCCCCTCAAGGTGTTTTAGGAGTAGGACGGTGTCGCCGACTGTAGCTAAATGGTTCGTGCCCGATGCACGAGGAACAATGGACAGTGTTTACAGGTTCGGGCCGCTTCGAGATGCGTAACATCCTACGTCCTGGCGAGTATGCTTTGTTTAATGGGTTACAAGGGAGCTCTCGTAAAGAGTTGAGGTGGGTGGCTGAGTAGTCGTATCGATCGTTCTGAAGGGGTGCCCCCTAGGCCTTACATATTCGACCGTGAGGCAATACATGTGGATATGCACCTAAGAAATAGTGAGCCGTTTTTGTCTATCTTCCTATGATTCTGCCGACTTATCCTCGCCTGGTTACGTCGTCCGGGGCTCCAGCGCGGGAAAGTCGGATCTTCTGTTGTGGTCGCTTGTTCAATGCTGTGGGGCCGTCCGGGTTTGCGCCCACCCGGCCTCATGTCGATCTGCTTCACTAGTCGTTTCTCCCCAGGCCCATGAAGGAGTGACCTCACGATTTATTGGGTTCTTGGGCCTTTCGTGAGGTCTTTTATCCTTCCAGTGGACCCGAGGGATATCTATCCCCCACAGCAAACCCTTAGGGATTATGGTTAAAAATTAACCAAAGTCCCTCTCCTATGTGATAATGAGAGTGCAATCCGCATGGCGGATAATCCCATTGAGCACAGCCGCACTAAGGACATAGCCATTCGGTATCACTTTTTGAGGGATCACCAACAAAGGGGGGATATCGAGACTGCTTATGTTAGCACCAAAGAACAATTAGCCGATATCTTTACCAAACCACTAGATGAGAAAACCTTTACCAAACTTAGGCATGAGCTAAACATTCTTGATTCTAGGAATTTTGATTGATACTTTGCACACATAACTCAATTATATACCTTTGATCATATCTCTCTCATATGCTATGACTAATGTGTTTTCAAGTGTATTTCATGCTATGTCATAGATTGAAAGGGAAATGGAGTCTTCGGCGAAGACAAGGCTTCCACTCCACTCCATCGAATTATTCATCCTTCGCCGACACTCCGCATCGCTCTTCACTTTGGTATAATCCTTCACTCGTATATTATTTGCCAAAGAGGGAGAGAGTTTGAAAAAGAGCTTATATTTCACTCACAAGTATCTGTTTTTGGTGATTCATGCCAAAGGGGGAGAAAGTATTAGCCCAAAGCAAAAGGACCGCACCACCACCAATTTCAAAAAAGTATTCTTTCAATTTGTATTAAAGAAGTTTTTCAAAAAGTTTTCAAATTGGTATCTTATTTTTGATATAATTTCAAATTGTAATGACCTCTTCAAAATTAATATCTAAAACCCTCTTGAACATTAAGAGGAGAATTTCATTGAGGGGGGGTTTTGTTTAGTCAAAGGAAAAACATTTGAAACAGGGGGAGAAAATTTCAAATCTTGAAAATGCTTCTCGAAATCTTATTCATTTACCTTTGACTATTTGCAAAAAGACTTTGAAAAGAATTTTCCAAAAGACTTTGCAAAAACAAAACATGTGGTGCAAGCGTGGTCCAAAATGTTAAAATGAAGAAAGCAATCCATGCATATCATATGAAATATAAATTGGTTTAATTCCAAGTAACCTTTGCACTTACGTGATGCAAACTAGTTCAATTCTGCACTTATATATTTGCTTTGGTTTGTGTTAGCATCAATCACAAAAAAGGGGGAAATTGAAAGGTAAATAGGCTTACACCTTTTCCTAAATGATTTTGGTAGTTGAATTGCCCAACACAAATAATTGGACTAACTAGTTTGCTCTAGATTACAAGTTCTACAGGTGCCAAAGGTTCAACACAAACCAATAAAAAGTCCAAGCAAGGGTTCAAATAAAAAGAGCAAAAGACAACCGAAGGCTGCCCTGGTCTAGCGCACCGGACTGTCCGGTGCACCACCGGACAGTGTCCGGTGCACCAGGGTGGATCAACTCCATCTTGCTAGCTTTGGGTTTCTAGGATTGCCTCTCTGCTATAATTCACCGGACTGTCCGGTGTAGCACCGGACTGTCCGATGAGCCAGTGGAGTAACGGCTAACAGTGCCAACGGTCGTCTGCAAAAGGTGAACAGTGAGCTACAGTGCGTGGACTGCGCGCGTAGAAGTCAGAGCAGGCGCAGATGGCGCACCGGACAGTGAACGGTGACTGTCTAGTGCACCACTGGACTGTCCGGTGGCCCCACATGTCAGAGCTCCAACGGTCGAACCCTAATGGTTGGGTTACGTGGCTGGCGCACTGGATAGTGTCTGGTGGCGCACCGGACTGTCCGGTGCGCCCTTCGACAATAGCCTTCCCCAACGACCACTTTGGTGGTTGGGGCTATAAATACCCCCAACCACCAACACTTCAAGGCATCCAAGTTTTCAGCCAACACATTCAATACAAGAGCTAGTGCATTCAATACAAGACACAAATAGAGTGAATCAAAATCTCTCCAAGTCCCAATTCCACTCAAAGCAATAGTGACTAGAAGAGAGAGTTTTGTCGTGTTCTTTTGAGCTCTTGCGCTTGGATCACTTTTCTTCTTCCCCATTTCTTGTTCCCAAGATCATTGTAATCAAAGCAATAGACACCAAGTTGTGGTGGTCCTTGTAGTGGACTAAGTGTCCCGTTTGATTGAAGAGAAAAGCTCACTCGGTCTAAGTGACCGTTTGAGAGAGGGAAAGGGTTGAAAGAGACCCGGTCTTTGTGACCACCTCAACGGGGAGTAGGTTTGCAAGAACCAAACCTCGGTAAAACAAATCACCGTGTCATCTGTTCTTATTTGCTTGTGATTTGTTTTTCGCCCTCTCTTTCGGACTCGATTATATTTCTAACGCTAACCCCGGCTTGTAGTTGTGCTTAAAGTTTATAAATTTCAGATTTGCCTATTCACCCCCCTCTAGGCGACTTTCAGATACCCTTGCGAGGGTGCTCCAACCAAGACTAGGGGAGAGTGCCGACTCTTCGATACCTCGGGAAAAAAATGGAGGAGTCTTCTAAACCTTGCTTTACATTCCGCACATAATTCAAGCATTTTACATTGTGTATTTGTTTAGCAAGTATTTGAAGTATTGTCTTAGCATTGTTGTATTTCTAGTATTATTCTCTTATTGCTAGTTGTTGGGGTGAAGTTGGGCTCTTGCTTAGGTTTTAATTATTGTTGATTTTTAGAAAAGCCCAATTCACCCCCCCTCTTGGGCATCGTGATCCTTTCATATACCAATTGTAGGACTGGTGAGGCGACCAGAGGGGGCTGAATGGGAGCCACTAAAAATTCTTGACTTGTGAGCACATGACTTTGATCCCAAAGTTCAACCCGGAAACCCTCTAAGGACTCAAAGCAGCAAATCAGAGTACAATAGTGTCGTTTGTATGCACCAAAAATCTTATGAGCCGTAGACCTAACTTCCTGGAAAATATCAGAGTCAGAAACCCCAAGAAACAGGAGCAACAATGCCGGGCTTTTGGCCGGTAGTGCCGGGCCACGGCGGTGCCACGTAGAGGCCCGACAGTTATGGGCACCTCAAACTGCATAGAATGATCTCAAACTTCGCATATAGTTTGCATGAGGTACAAGATGTTCATTGGTGAAGTATGATCCCAAGCAAACCAAAAATCGAAGCACAGATCAGAAAACCCGAGGGTGATGGGGTTTTGTTGGGCTTTTCTCAAAACAAACTCAAACAAGAATCAACTTGGATCACGACCAAGAACTACACCGTAACGGAGTACGAAGTGATCCAAATAGTCTATCTCCACCCAAATAAATCTCCAATAGATCCCATGTCACAAGAACTCGAAGGTTCTCCACAAATCCACAAGAGAAGGAGAAGGGAGAAACCAAGAACACAAAACTTCAGAATTTCAGCTAGGATCAAAAATTGAGATTGAGAAGTGACCAAACCTATGGGTCATATCGGCGACTCTTCCTCGAATTAAACTTGAAGATCACAAACACAATTGATATTTATAAAATCGATGTGGATCCCTCGGCTCAACTTGTGACTACCTAGAGAGAAAACTAGGAGTTCTAAAATGAGTACTCTAAACAAATGGCAACCAAGTGATACTAGACTAACCAGCCCTCCCCTCTATTTATAGAGGGTTATTTCTATTTCCTAAACTATACCTATTTACATTTAGCCTATCCACTCCACCAGGAAAAAAATAGACCAACTCCTAGGTTTTCGATCCAACAGCCATGCGCTCCACATGAAGTTGCTTTGCCTTGATGCACCCTTCGCTGTGCAGCCACGTGTCGCCACCGGTTCCCTTCAAAACCACCGCCACCGAGTTTTGAGGCCCAAACTTATAAAACCCGCCATCTATAGCGCATGGTGGTTTTGAGGCTCAACCACCAAACCACCATGAGTATCGCACCGCATGCGCTTCCTCCATGACCAGACGCGTGTCCCACCGGTCCTCGACCACACCGGCAACACGGTCCACTCCACCATGTCCTCGCGCGAGTGTGTGTCCCAAGTGTGAGCCACCATGGCTAGTCACGTGGCTGCTTCGGTTTGTCAGCCAAGACCCATCACTCATCCTTCACCGCTCCCGGTCCATCAGCACGAGCACGCATGACCTTCACCTCAACCGTTGACCACCGTTCCCATGCTCCACACCTGCACACCACAAGCCGACCAACAAGGTTCCACATACATAATCTCATACTCTGGTTAGTCCACTGACTATCCTAGAGTGATACTCGTTAACAATCACTCTTCATCAATCCAAACCATAAGGGACAAGTCAACCTTGTGTTGACATCGATGGTCTGAAGTATCTCCGAGAGCTCCTGGGTAGTGACGACTCCTTTGGCCAGGTCGCGACATTCGATTTTGCACTAGTATGCATGTTGTGAAATGGTTCCATGGTGATAGTGCCTACATGAACTCACATTTTAAGCTTCAGGTAAGTGTAGTTGGGTATGACCATGAACTTTACATAGCATGGACTCCCAAGGATGGCGTGATAGGTCCCTTAGAACCCAACTACTTTGAAGGTTAATGTCTCGGTCCTGAAATTGGCTAGTGTCCTGAAGGTTACATGCATATCGATTTGCCTGAGCGAGATCGCTTGCCTCCTTGACTTGATGCCCTAGAAAGGTCCCTCGGTCGGTTGGAGGTGATCCCGATCTAGGCCCATGGTGTCAAGCGTGGTAGGGTAGAGAATATTGAGCCCACTGCCCCAATGCATTAGCACTTTTGATAGTCACACCGATCCGATGATGGGATTGACAATAAGCAGGTATCGTCTAGACCAGGGGATGTGCTCGGGATGGTCGAAGCGATCGAAGGTAATGGCGTGGTCGAACCAGTCGAGGAGGGCCGGAGCCGCTTGCCGAACTTGGAATACCTCACGTCGTTCAAGCTTCTAGTGCCTCTTTTATGTGTAGTAGTCGGGCTCACCGAAGATTAGCATGCATCTAGTTTCGTCGGGGAAAGTGAGGCCCCTTCTCTCCTGCTCGCCATCCCTCTAGGGTTCAGACCCCTTTCTGGATTGCACCTATTTGCTCAGGAATTTCCTAAGCACCCACAGTCCTTGCAGGCTTATCAGACCGGGTAGCGGTGGTTTGGGCATGGGGCCTCCAATAGTTTTTCGAAATGGTTGATGGCCTCCTTGGTCGAAGGCTTCCTTCCTTTCTGGCCTGATGCGACCACTAGCATTTCATCGTGCCGCCCATGTCCTTCTTATTTCTCTTATTGGGTTGCCCGATGGAAGCTCTGTGGGGCTCTTTGTCACGTTTGGCCTTCTGCTTATGGTGGTCAAAGATAGCCCCCACCACATCTTCCCCCGACACGTGGCTAGTCGCGATGTCGTGGAGTTCCTTCATGGTTCGCGGGCTTTTATGCCCAACTTATGAACTAGAGTCTCGCTTGTGGTTCTCGAGATGAAGACCCCGATAACGTGAGTGTCGACGAGGTTAGTTAGCTTGTTGCACTGTCATGAGAAGCGTCTGATGTAGTCTCTCATGGTCTTGTCTGGCTTCTGCCGGCAGTTCTTGAGGTCCCATGGGTTGTCCGGGTGTACGTATGTGTTCTAGAAATTTTCAACAAAGATTTCCTCGAGGGTGGCCCTATTTTGGATACACCCAGGCCTTAGTTCTCGATCCACACTCGTGCTAAGTCCATCAAGCATAGGGGGAGGTTCTAGATTATGAATTTGTTGTGGTCTACCCCTCTTGCATGACATGCCAGTCGGTAGTCGACCAGCACAGGTTGGGGTTTGATTCACCCAAGTATTTTGCGATATTGGTGTCCCGTATCACTGCAGTACTGACGCCCAGAGGATGTGGCGGCTAAAGGCTCGTGGCCCCGACGGTGGGGCTCAAACTTTGGCCCTCATCGGGATTGAAGCGGCCTCCTTGACGCTAGTTGTACTCATGGCTATTGTCTGACCCCCTCCTATCCCTCCTCCCAGGCACTAGGTCAGGAATGCTCGGCGCGCTTCTGCCCGACCTTGGGCACCAATGGGGCAAGACCCATGTCATGCCTTCCTCGAGCTAGGGTAGCTGTCCCATTAAGGTGTCATTTCCCATTACTATGGATGCAGTACACTGGTCGGCCCCCGCCTCCCGGTGCAATGACATGGAACTCTTGGGCTTGCTACCTCACAACGAGGTCGAGAAGGCCTCGGATTTCTCGGTGAGTTCTTTGTTCGCTCGAAGTTTTTTACTTTAAGGAGTTTGCCTAGAAGTGTTGCCATGGATGTGACATTCTGGCTCGCCCGAGGGAATCGTGGTGGTCTGCCCCATCGTAGATTAGGCAACGGTGGATGATAGATGTCGTGGCATGCGTCCTTCCAGCTCCTCGGTGTGGCCGCCCCATACGCCACTATGGTATCCCTTGTTTTCCATTCCTGGGACATTGGCTGCTCTAGGAAGGGTTCGGTCTTGACAGCCACTTCTAGGAAGGCAGGTCGAGCTGAGGCGGTGCGGATGCTACTGCTCACATCATGACAATGGCGGGAGTCCCCTTAGGGCTTTCCATGAGGGGAGAGCGATCCCCTAACGTGTTGGCTACGAGGTACTCCTGGGTCAGGTTGTAACTTGCCACAGTAGACAAGGATCTAAGTCCACCTTATGACCCTAATAGAAGGAGGTCATGGAACGAGTCCCTAATTCCCATGATCTCAGTGCAACTAGGTCGCAGCGTGCATCGCTGCTCACCACTTCTCTTAGGGGAGTTGAGCCAGAGGCTTTCGAAGCCTCTAGCAATGTCGAGCGAGTCACTCATCGAGGGGATTTGAGCTTTCGAGGCCCTGATCATCGTTCCCAATCGTCGACGATGAAGTCGAGACTCCCAAAACGAATGGTCGTTCCAAGGGCCCAAACTACACCGTTGTCGCTGCTGGCCATCTAGAGCCTAGAGTGTTCATCGAGAACATGCAAAGCCCCTACCTGGCGCGCCAAATGTCGATGTTTCAAACCTTGCTCCGACAAGTAAATTTATTTATGCACGTTCTAGGTTTCGAATGGTGTGCTAAGAGAGCGCGAGGTTTACACTGGTTTGGGTAGAACATCCCTACATCCAGTCTTCGGTGGCTTGCGCTACCAGCGCAGTTGTTGCTCAATGGTCATAGTAGGGGTTACAAGCAGACGAGAGAGGGAAGAAGAGCTCCCAAATCTCTTATGCATGGCTAGACCTAAGGACTACGAGACTAAAGCTTCTCTGCTAAGCCTTGGGCATCATGATGGTTTGCTCCTCGGCTCCGGCCTCCATGGTCCTCTGGGTCTTCTGGTTCGTCTGTCCCTCATGTGTTGTGTGTCTTGTGTGTCCTCTATTGTATTCGTCTTCTACTCTCCCCTTTTATAGACCAAGGTAGGGGTCGATTATTGGTTCCTTCTCTTAGAAGGAGCTACCAGGCCGTGGTAAAACGAGGCGTTCTACCCACAGTAAATCATGCTTATTACTTTGTGCCCCGGTCGTCTGGGCTTCCCTGGCTCTGTCATTTATGGTAGGCAGTATGGGCGGTGTGGAGCCCCGATGCCATCATTACTGTCACTGCACCACGTCGACCCCTAGCCTCCGTAGCCTGGGTATCAGCATGGCTTATCATATTGTTGGTCCTATAGATGGCCTATGCACTCAGGTCTAGGCTCAACATGTCATGAGTGTGCCGCAGGCTAAGGGCTCATAGGTCATGAGTGCGTCATAGGCTGAGAGGCTCGTAGGTCATGAGTGGGAGGCAGACCGGCTCTTTCAACTATGGCTCAGTGCTAGGCATAGTTAATGTAGTCGCTCATTTATGGCGGGTCAATCTTGAGCTAGGTGAGGAATCCACTAGAGTGGCTTTCCCCCTCGGTGCCTCTAGGTTTATTCGGGGGCGGGTGCTTCTAAGGTAGATGTTTCCCTTACCCTTCTACTGACCAGTGGACCCTGTTAGTCTGAAGACCTTTTCCCCAATACTTTCTCTAACTGGTGAGCCTCAGGGACTTATAGATCTTTTCCTTGACAATTGGATGTAGGGACATTCTACCCGAACCAGTATAAATCTTGCGCCCACTAAGTACACCATATGGATCCAAACACGCACACATAAATTTACTTGTCAGAGCTAGTATGAAACACCGACAACCAATTTGCACGGTCGCAGTATGTCACGGGCGAAGCGCGTAAGTCTATCCCCTCCCCTCTTTGTGGACCGTTAACCCCTAAATTGGCCATGAAAACCACCCAAACCTATTTTAGTGGGCCTTTACCCTATAGATGGGCCGTGAGAAACCACTCAATCCCAACACGATAGGAAACCGCACGCAGCACATCGCTTCCATGTAGTACCACCCTTCTAGCTAAAGGAGGACAAGCGACTGAGCGAGATATAAAAAAGCGAGAAAAAAATCTCTGCATAGCGGATGCAAACACATCCCTTTGCAGCCCCTCACATTGGTGACTGCATGCCCACACAAACAGAAATCAGAACTTACCACTTGGTTGCTTGGGGCTTATGTTTGTGGGCCTATAGGTCACGAATGTGAGCGGCTACATAGGGATGTGTTTGCATCCTATATGTAGAGTTTTTTTGTAAATAGAGGGTCGGTCTCCTTTTCAACTAGCACAAACGAGCTTTAAAAAAGGGGGTCGAGCGCCTGTTCAACTCATACCTTTCTAGTCCTTTTGACTAAGATAAAGTGTAATATTTGTTCTTATGTGCTGTCACAACGTAAGAGCATTCTACGAGTACTTTTTAATAATTGTAGTTTATTCAGACTCTGCACGGACAACAAATATTTTAAAATGGAAAATTATAATTCCACAAGATATTTTGCTTGATATAGGTATGTAACTTCATTTGAATAAGCCCTATAGAATAATACAATAAATATATTATTCTTATTACAATAGATATAATGAATACCTAAAATTTATTTTTGTTATAGAAGTTTGTCTGGCTTGCGTATTCAACAACTAAGGCTATCTCCAAGAGCATTAATCGTTTCATCTCCTGTTTTAGACTCTACTTAATAAACAGTGAAATATATAGTGCAAAACAATATTTTACACGATAATATATACATGGTCTAATCGCCGTAGCTTACGGTGGCCTGGAACAATGACCAAATTATACATATGAACATAATGAGCGTAGATTTTATATATATATATATATATATAGTTTGTATATTAGGAGCCCTGGGCTCTTAATAAGAAAAGAAAGCCCTAATCAAATATTACTCTCTGGTTGAGCCGCACCATATTAATCCTTTTTGAACTGCAACCTAGCGTCCACCTTCGGATTCAATCAATCAATCCACGTCTCAGTTGGTTCACACCACATCGCCATATCCCTATCCTCACTCGATCCTATCATATCGCCCTCCCCGTTGCCGCCGCCCCCAACTACCCATCGCCGATCCACTCGCCCCCTCCCTCCCTCGAACACCGTGGCAGCCACCTCCTGTCCACAGTTCTGTGCCCTCCTCAAACCCCGCCTTCACCTCTCCTCCACAGTTTCGCTTCCCATCGCCGGCTCCCAAAACCCTATCACACACCGATGTCGCCTTCGTTGTCGGCGCCAGAGTCAGAGTTCGCCGACCCCATCGGCTTCATCTCTGCGCGGACGTGGGCGTGGCTGCCTGGGACCTCTGGACCGGTGTGGAGGACATCTGCCATAGTCCCAATCTTTTATGCCTCCGGTAGCCATGCCCTAGGCAACAACACTTCCACACCTCAAGCAGCTGCGCTCTCTACCACCACACTATGCTACCTCTTCTCTTTTCCGATTTAGATTTAGATTTCTTTCCCATCGATTTTTCTCTATTTAGATCCTCAATTAATTTTGCACCTTGTATTTCTTTCCCCTTGTTTGTTGATGTGCCCATCTGATGCAATTTTTTCTCCCATTTGCACTGCTATTAGGGGAATTTGATCCGAGGATTTCGCTTCCAATTTTTCAAATCTTGCACCTTGATGTGCTTTTGACTGATTTGTAGTGATTATTTTTCGGATCTATATATGATTATTAATTCACCTGTCATATAATTTAGTAATTTACTTTTGCTGCTCTATTTTGCACAAATTTACACATAGCAGAAATTTTATTTGAGTAATTATCTACAGTTCCTCCCTTTAAATCAAATTACTATTAAATTTTATCTCTCTTTTGATGCTAGGGTTTCAAGTTGACCAAACAGAGTGGATACAGTCATGCTCAAAGTTGGCAAGCTGTGTCAACAAGCAGGCCCCATCTGCTACTCGCTTCATGGGCATGCAGCAAAGCCTTGGTATTCAGCCGACGCAGCTTGGGAAGGATGCACCTGCAGCAGTAAGACGATATCTCTTTATTCCATGGAAATTTTTCATTTCCTGGCCATCACATTATTGAACTAATTGTTGTCTTCATATGTAGGGAGCTGCACGTAGAGTTAGTGCTCAACGAAAGATGATCGAGGTTGAGTCTGTTGTAGCTGCTGATAAACAAGAGATTCGAGAAGTAGTGAAGAAGTGATTCTGTGATGAGGTGATTACACTTTTTAGTCAAATCGACATAGCAATTAATCATATTGTTGGTTGTACAAACCGCTTCTTTGACTTGAACTGTTTCACTGTTGTTTATATTTATGAATCTAGAAAGAATTTTGAGAACTGTTCTATATATTAGGATGATTATGCAGCGGAAAAACTTGATATTGAGCTGAGTGGAAGTTACCTGTTACCACCACGTTATTCTGAGGGTGCATTGGTAAGCAATAACCTTCTATGGCTTATTTTTTCACTTGTTTACTTTGAGCACTGCTCATTTCTGCAATAAAACAATATTTATTTTTATTCGGTTCTACTAGTTCAGATTTTTATATTGTGCCTTGTTATCTCTAGATTAAAAAGCTAGAAGAACTTGGAATTGGGAGGCCATCTACTTATGCATCTATAATGAAAGTGTTACTGGTAACATGACATTTTACTTCTGAACTAATTTTTACCGTGGTACTGTAAGGCTATTTGCGATGCATAAAGCATAGTTGATAGCCTTTCCTAGTGTATATTTTTTTGTCCTTTTTTTGCCTTTGATGCTTCTCATCTAGGAATTGTTAGACATATGTTAGGCTCACACGGTTGGGCCCTTTTATCTGACGGCTTAGGCCTTTTGCCTCTTGTATATTTGCTAAGATGCTATTGTCATGTTGACATTTGTGTGCACTATATGTCCACAATTCCCTCGACAAGTAAGTAATATTACTGTGTGATACATGCAGTGAAGTTTTTGGGCTCCACTGTATGTTTATGACACTACCTTCCAATTCTGTTGTCTGATGCAAAGCTCAAACTCACTCTATTCAGCACTGATGTGGGGTGTTCAACCTTTTGCTAGATGGTCTCTATACTCTGTCCCTGGCTCATCTTCATATCCATATATGTTGCCACGAGAGCCATAGGTTCTTTAAATGTCCCTGCTATCTTCTGTTAGTTTACTTCTTCATTGTGCTGAGTTGCTGATTCACATGTCGCTGAATAATTCATATAAATCCTCCAGGTGTTCTTTTTGTTGTGTTGATAACTGTGGTCTTTACTGATTTAATAAAGACTGCAGTAGGGAGACCAAGGCCAGACTTCTGGCGATGCTTTCCTGATGGAAAGCAGGCATACTTGTATTCATTTGCGTGTAGATAGTTCTTTCCTAGAGATGGTTTTCATCCTTAAATTAATACAATGCCTCTATGATATAGGGTGCAGTTATGCGATCAAGTGACTGGTGATGTGATTTGCCACGGTGAGAAAAACTTCTTACAAGATGGGCGTAAGAGCTTTCCTAGTGGCCACACTTCGCGTAAGTCTGCAGTAATAAGTGGTCATAGACTCTTATCATTTAGATGGATAAGCTTGTTGTACAAGTGTAGAGCTAATAATTGAGGTATAAAATACCGGCTCTAGATTGTCATATGCATTCATTAGCAGTAGTGGCTTGGGTCTAAATATTTTACAGCTGGTGCACTATGACGACTGATGACAACATAAAACATGTGGTTGCATGCAGGGAGTAGGGAAGCCACTGTCGATCTCTTCTTAAAGTCAGCTGAGTATTTGGACTATGCAGTTCATCATGTACTCATACATATACCACCTCAAAGACGCCTTATTAATTCTGTTTTTTATTGCATTAATTCGGAGCACTGAACATAGGAGTTCACCGTAGAAGTTCAGTGGTAACACTGATGATGACTACGTACTCTCTTATGAAAGCCTTGCCAAAAGAAGATGTCCTTCTCATTGTTGAGTAGAAGAATAATTATCTCATGTGTCTTATTGTAAAATCTGAAACATTTGTTCTGTAGATGGGTAGCTTGCATTTTATACTATAATTACCTCAAATCACGTGTTGCCTTTTTTACCAATTTATGACATCTATTGATATGTTTTACGCCAATTTACAACATTTATTGATGTGTTTTGCGACAACCTCATGCGTGGCATTTGCCATTATGAAATAGATCGACGATTTACGCTAAAATTTATACCCATTTACGCTAAAATTTATACCCATTTACGCTGTGCTGTTTTGGTTCATGTTTTACATTTACATCCGTCTGAGCCAGAACTTGCGCATGATCGTACACATACGATTTTCACGTAGAAATTTAGGCCCCATTCGTCGTTGCGAAATAGATCGATGATTTATGCTATTTTGGTTCATGTTTTACGCTGAAATCTACCTAAGTCAGAACCCGTGTATGACGCGTGAGATTTTCACGCCGTAATTTCCGGGCCCCCATTCGCCGTTACGAAATAGATATACGATTTACGCTAAAATTCGTAATCATTTAGTCTGTTTTGGTTCATGTTTTACGCTAAAATCTGTCCAAGTCAGAACCCGATCACGATGGGACGCACGAGATTTTTACAACGTAATTTTCGGGCCGCATTCGCCGTTTCGAAACATATCTACGATTTACGCTAAAATTCGCAATCATTTACGTTGTTTTGGTTCATGTTTTACGCTAAAATCTATCCGAGTCAAAACCCGATCACGATGGGACGCACGAGATTTTTACGCCGTAATTTTCGGGCCGCATTCGCCGTTTCGAAACAGATCTAAGATTTACGCTAAAATTCGTAATCATTTACGGTGTTTTTGTTCATGTTTTACGCTAAAATCTGTCCGAGTAAGAACTCGTGCCCGATGGGACACATGCTGGTATGGGATGTGGCTATACCTGGCTGGGGCTTCCTAGTATTAATGGAAGCCCTGACCTTTCATTAGTGTATATATATATATATAACGGGAGCCCTGGGCTTCCAATAGTTAAAGGAAGCCTAGGCCGATCACCCCTGCAACCTGGTTTAACCCAGCGCACCGACTGGACCAGGCTGTCGGTTGCACCACCCGCGCCCACGTCTGTGCGCGCAAAAAATGGAAATGCATGCATGAGTCAAACACATTCCCTTGCATGCGCGTAAATTTAGGAAAGATATGTGTGGCGGTTTCTATTTTTAAATGCTTTATTTTCTTCATAAATTTAGGATCGCTGCAACAGCCATGCAGTTAGACTCGTAAGGACCATTTTATGATATATACTGCTACTAAATATGCTACCCTGTGTAGATAATTATGCAATTCGGTATACTGCGTAAAAATCTATTACCAGCTGCATGCACACGAATTTATGATGAAAATAATGTGTAATGAAAGGAAATGAATTGCACGCATAGAAACAAAAAATCGTATTTAATGTTTTATTTCCTTTATAAATATAAGATCCCTCCAACAGCCATGCAGCTAAACACAAGATCTAGTTTATGATATATACTGATACAAACTATACTATATGGTGTAGGTATTTATGCAATTCGTTACACCGCGTAAAAAATCTGGCATGTTGTTCACTGGTGGACGCATCTCCGGGTTGGATCGTAATAACCTTAAGTTTTGAGCATAAAATCCCTCAATTATAAGCGTAAATACCGAGCCAATGTGAGAGGTTGATAGCTCTAGTAGGTTGTTATTACGATCCTATTTTTATGGCAGATCAGAAAAACATGGTAGCCGCATGCATGCGGTTATACAGATCCAAAAATTATGGTCAAATGCATGCATTGGTCAAACACGTCCCCTTGCATGCGCGTAAATTTAGGAAAGATATATGTGACAGTTTCTATTTTTAAATGCTTTATTTCCTCCATAAATTTAGGATCGCTGCAACAGCCATGCAGCTAGACTCGTAATGACCATTTTATGATATATACTGATACTAAATATGCTACACTGTGTAGATAATTATGCAATTCAGTATACTGCGTAAAAATCTGTTACCGTTTGCATGCGCGCGAATTTATGATGGAAAGAATATGCAATGAAAGGAAATGAATTGCATGTATAGAAACAAAAAAATAGTATTTAATGTTTTACTAGGTGAGTGCCCGTGCGTTGCAACGGAACCGTATAATAACACGATAATTTATGTACATATGTGTATTATATTGTTATGAGAAAATGTTTCGGAATCCATTTATGCATGTGTGATGCCATAAAAGTTAAAATTTAGTATAAAATATAGATATAGAATGACAAACATCACTACGATAAAATATACAAAAGTTAAAATTTAATATAAAATATTAGAGCAGAAGGATTACATAAAAAACAAAACACATATTATCATTGACCTCAATCTCTCACAAATTCTTTGTCAACAATTAATATAGAAATAAACTTGTACAAATCAAATTATACTACAATACAAATATAACCAAAATAAAGTCTAAGTGATGACTAAAGTTCAGCCATGCGCACTACCATCCCAGGACAATGACTATCAACGCTCCTCTCCATAAATAGCAGCTCCACCTGCACCAAGACACCGTCGTCGCCAAACCAGCCATCAGATCATCTCACGGTTACAATAGTAGCGCTTTCATATGTATGGGTCCTAGGGATGTAATTCATGGCTTAAACCTTATCTAAAACTGTCGTTCCAAATTTCAATTCAAGCCCTAACCTGACTGCAACCCAATCGTACACATATGAAGAGCTATTCCATAATTTGGTTTTGTTATATATTATTCTTTGAAAAGAAGCACACAATATTAATAGAAAATTACTTTACTATACATTGATACATGCACATGCAAACTCTAGTACCAGTGCCATTTTGAACAAAATTTAGAATCTCCAGATATATATTAAGTATGATACTTAGCAAAGCAAAGATAAAGAAAATTTTTGATGAACCAACCAGAAGTAACATAAGGGGCACTCTGATCTGTGCATAAGTGACCACAGAAAATGGTGGCAAACTATTTTCTATATAGATGAGTGCCCGTGCGTTGCAACGGGAACATCTAATAATATGATAACTTATGTACAAATGTGTGTTATATTGTTATGAGAAAATGTTTCGGAATCCATTGTGATCCACATGGCGCGCCAGCAGCCGGAGCGAGTGCCGCCGCAGCGGCGTCCTGTCGGTTGCGGAGGTGGTTGGAAGCGCGACGGGGTTTGCGGGAGCCCGCCCCTGAGCGGCGGGCTGTTCGCGGCGGCGACGAGCGCCAGCAGCCGGAGCGAGTGCCGCCGCAGCGGCGTCCTGTCAGTTGTGGAGGTGGTTGGAAGCGCGGCGGGGTTTGCGGGAGCCCGCCCCTGAGCGGTGGGCTGTTCGCGGGGTACCCCGTGGTGGGCCCGAGGACGTGTTGCTGACGGTGTGCCCCTGGGACCCGCGCGTGCGGGGTGGCACCCTCTTCCACCAGACCACCTTCAGCCTCCCCGTGCGCCGCGCCGTGCTGTTCGTCGCCGAGGTGCACCGGCTGCGGGACCTGGAGCCCAGGGCGTTGTGTGGCGTGGAGCTCTACGACGACATCCTCATGCGCTACGTGAAGGCGTCCACAGCCTACCTAGGCAAGCCCGCGCCGCGCGGGGAGCCGTCGGGAGACATGGTGGACTTCGACATCACATACTACCGCAGTTGTGACCCCGGGCAGGCGCGCCTGTTCGAGGACGTGTTGGAGGAGGTCGAGCAGATGGGCATCTTCAAGTACGGCGGCCTGCCGCACTGGGGCAAGAACCGCAACCTCGCCTTCGTCGGTGCCGCGCGCAAGTACCCCGGCCTGCCGCGCTTCCTGCGCGTCAAGGACGCCTACGACCCCGATGGCCTCTTCTCTAGCAGTGGCAGCGAGCGCTGCGGCCAGCTGCGCGCACTAGTTCTGCTCGTGGAGCACGACGTCGGTGAGCGAGGCCAGCGCCGTGGCGGCCAAGAGCCTGGGCACGAGCGGCGCGACGGCGTCCCGCGGGTGCTCCCCGGTGACGAGCGCCAGTAGCCGGAGCGAGTGCCGCCGCAGCGGCGTCCTGTCGGTTGCGGAGGTGGTTGGAAGCGCGGCGGGGTTTGCGGGAGGGCGTGCGGGCGGATGTGGGGGCGGTTTACACTACTAACTTAATAGTTAGTAGAGATATCCTTATCTGACACCATAAAAACACTTGATTTTATAAGTCAAAAGCCCTTAGGTGCGCTAGTGTAGCAGTTGCACCGACCAGAGCCACGCCACCCCCACGCTGTACCTTGTGCTTCAATTGTGCTTCAATCAATCACAAACAAGGTACTACGCGCTGGTATCCTAGAGGTCTTAGGGTTGTTTGTTTCAAATTAAAGTCGGTTATTTGAAGCTAATACAGATTAAAGCTAAGCGAATATGCTTTTTTTAAACACCGGTCCATCGTGGATGATATATATCCCTATCTTAGCTGACTCATGATTGTCCTTGCCTCCTTCAACAAGCGTGACCTGAACCTCATACGTGCACGCCAGAGCAAGATCAACACTCCCGAATCAAGATCGTAATGAGTGGTATTGAGGGGGACTAAGGCCCCGTTTGGTTTAAGGTGACTAAAGTTTAGTGACTAAAGTTTACACTTTTAGTCCCTAAATAAGTAAACACGTTAACTAAAGTGGGGTGACTAAACTTTAGTTTTTTAGTCACCAAGGGGATGACTAAAAGGGACTAAAATAATATTTTTACCTTATTTGCCCTCTCCACTTTCTTTTTATAGCAAACATTCATTAATTAATAGGGGTAAAACAGTCATTATTCATAGCAATTAATGCTCTTTAGTCCGGTTTAGTCATTAGAACCAAACGGGGTGCTTTAGGGACTAAACTTTAGTCACTAAAATTTAGTTTAGTGACTAAAGAAACCAAACAGGGCCTAAATCATTTCCAAGTGGGTTGAATCAAGATCGTAATGAGTGGTATTGAGGGGGACTAAATCATTTTCAAGTGGGTGTGTTCATTTGTTCCAGAATCATGATCTAAAACCAATCCAACCAGAAATGTTTATCTAATTTGTATAAGCTTTGATCAACTGGAACCATTCCTGGCCTCAATCCTGAACAAACGAACGCACTCTTTAATCCCTGTGATTTACGGCTGAAACGAAGTCCTCAATAATCTCCAATGTACCCCGAAGCACGGGTCGCCGTGACGCTGCCCTTCCCTGTAATAATCACACAAACACACACACGGATACACAGGAAATGAAGCCCAGGAAATCACTCTCTATTGGTACAGCTCGCAAGTCAACGTTTCACAAGACCTGGTACTCACATACAACGAAAATCCCGACACATGTCTTCAGACGGAGTTACAAATTCACCGGAGCAACATCAGGTCATAGTTATACATTCCTAATTTTTCTACAAGTACCAAACATGAGACGTACAAAATCTTCGGCGTGTTGCCTGTAGGCTTCACTTCCCTTCACCCAGATTACGGCAACACCGTGGACCCTTGTGCTACGGATCGCTGCAAAGGATTTCGGTAAAGACGGAGAGTGTGTCCTGCAGGTACGACGACCTGCTCTCGTCCGGAACTGGAGCGTTGAGCATCGTTAGAAGACACCCCATGAGTAGGTTCAGCGTCTCGCTTGGGGTGTCCACCAGAAGCGCGCATAGCTCCTCTGCCATCTTCGAGTAGCATGCCCTGTCAAACATGACACTGTCAGCAAGCCCAGTGAGAGAATACTCCAAATATAAACCTAAACAAGAATGCTTCAGAATTCCAAATGGTGCTGATCAGCTGGGATTTGAACAATTTAACATAACAGTGAAGTTCCTCAGGTAGTTCAGGTTTGCTATTTGCATCAACTCATTATAATCCAGTGGCCCAACTCTATCAAAACATGGTACAGAAGGAAATGGTTTCAGATAGTGGATGTGGATCAGTCACATACTGTAGAATCGAACGTTACCTTGACTCAACAGGTAATTTGCTTCCCCAGACTAACAACGACTCGTTTAATCGGCCAAAGAAACTTCTGCATGATTCACTCATCTCCTCGAGTGAACCCTGAAACAAAAAAAGTAATGCTGATCTCAGCCACAGTTCTACAAGGAAATGCTTGTGAGTTTGTCTCTGAAGTAAGGGCTTGTACCGAATCATCCATGGCATTTCTTTCTTACATTAAGTTCTTCAGAACGTAGAAGTCTATGTATATTCCGGCACCAAGGTCCCAGTCAGCAATTTCATACTTGTGGTTCTCCAAGGCACTTTGTGATCCTCCAGACCTCCTGATGGTTAGCTGAGCCAAAATAACAACGAATGAAGTGACTGCATATTCATACCAGGAATGCCATGTTTATAAAAAAATTGATAATAAAACGAATAGATTGTTTGAACAAACTCATCATGAGGTTTTTAGGAAATACGTGCATCTGTATATTTATGCACAGCAAAAGCAATATGTTTCAACCATGGTGAAAAAAGGGTAATATATTTACCAAATAAAGAAATTCATTGAAAAAATGTTTAGAGCACAGTGAGAAAGTTCCAAAAAATCTTATCCCTCATCCGGTTGTGACTGCTCACTTATTACTTAAATTAAATTGATGTGTAAGTATTAATGTTCAAGAGAATTGTGGCAGGCAAAGACACGTAGAAAAAGCACCATCAGCTGATCAGTGGTCTGAGAAATTATAGACTTTGCATCTGTGCTGCTCAGTTTCTGGATGATGACCTGTAGAACACCACATAGCAAAGCCTGCAGATCGCTCTATTTTTCCTTATCACCAGAAGAAAGTATATGGAGATCAAATGTAAGGTTTAATGTTCTCATGATATCCTCCAATAATTGTGCTATGATGCCTGAAGTTTCAGGTATGTTGCTGACCCTCACGATCTCATTCAGTGCTTCATAAGCAGAAGCAGGAAGCCTGAAATGGGTGGTCTCAGCATGGTCTTCGGCAGAAACAAGAGCAGCAATCGTATTAGATAGATAAGGTGAGGACAGAAGACGTTGAATCTGCATCTTTGGTACAGTTTGCAAAACTATGTTTGGGGAAATCTGGTCTTATTATTGTTTTTTTTTCTTTTTCCGTTATGCCATCCCACCAAGATAGAATTGTCTGCTTGTTAAGAACAAGAAATATTTTAATTGTGCCTGAGTTATTGTACCCTAAGGTTGACGATTCCTTTGACATTGGTGAGAACTCAAAGGAAACAAACCAAAACAAAATCAACTGAATTTTTTACTTTTTTTTGTTTGAGCCAGATGATAGTTACACATCTTTTAATTGTCCCTGAGGATGCTTGATATTGGCCTACTGCAGCAAGTCTGGCTCGGAACTTCCTGAGATACTTTGAGCCACCGTTGTTCCAGAGGGCTGCGGGTGGCTTGGCGTCGGCAAGAATGTGGCTCAACGTCGTGGCCGCAGCCCGACAGTCGCGGAGGTTCTGGAGGAGTAACCATCTGCTGCAACGCCAACGCCTGGGACATGGGCTGCAGGAGCAAGTGCCATCCAGACATTCGCTTTCCTTTCCTCAGTAAGTGGACATTCAGAAAGTAGATGTGCCGGATCTAACCCATCCATCTGTGGTGGCGTCTGCTGACTTTGGTTGCAGTAAAAGTTTTCTTCAGAACGTGTTGTTACTGCCATTTGAGTTGATACTGTGATGCCCAATTTTTCTTTTGATTAAACACATACTATTCGTGATCTATAAGAATCGTTTTGATAAAACCCGTATAAAATCAACATAAACACTGAATTAGTCGAGTAGTCCCGATTGTTGGAATCCATCGCTTTCTAAATCTTGTATCCTTTGAACCACTTCATATTTCTTTTCACGTAAGCATGTGAGAAAGAGAATTGTGAACGGATGCAACTCACCGTACACAAATCATACTATTAGCTAAGCCTTACCACTATCATTAGATAAATAGCATCAACCTCTATATACAGGAAGTATGCATATAAACTTTAGACTACCCCAATAAATACCCAAAATACACACAAGTTTGGAATATTATACTATAGAAAAGCCAAAGTGACCAATAATTAGGAACATACGGAGTAGATAATAACGTAAATAACAAAAATCACCTCCCGTGGTGCAGGATAGATACAGTAGTTTTACATGTTATAGTAGTAAGAAAAATCTTTTTAAGAAAAATGGAATCCAAAATAAAATTAACAAAAGCATAATATTATGTGAACTGCGAGCACTTTAATGCTTAACACATGTATAAATTAGTGAATAGTGAACAGATCAATGTAATACGTATTCCTATTAATGAAAGCACTAAAAACTCAATCAGTAAAATTAAACAAAGCCAACCAGCAGACAGCTTGATACCTTCACCGTAAGGGGGCACGCGAGTGGTGATGTGGAGAACCTTAGTAGGGATCCTGATAAGTCTCTTAACCCTCCAATGCTTGTCCTTGGCTCCCTTTACCAAATCCGCTCAATCTGAAAAGTATCAGAAATCGCACAAATTTGTCACTTCAATAATTCATTGAAAATAACTTTGCAATGACAGTCCAATACTCTGGTGTAGCTTGCATCATAGCCAATGAACAAATGCATAATAATCAGACCAATAGTTTTAGTATCAAAAGCTGTTAAATTTAGCAGAATATAGAACTAATAAGAGCAAGACCAATTGGACAAAATTCTAATCCGTAAATTCAGACAGGGGATGGCGGGGGCAGTCTACATTTGACCCTTAATAGTTAGTAGAGAAGAGATGTAGCTAGGCTAGCTTGGATGGTTTTACCGCCATAAGCAACCTAACTTTAATGAGTTAAACTCATCGACACGCCGTTGACATCTTTTTGTCGTTGGTGTGAAATACACACACACAAAAATTACTAATCTTTTTTGGGCAAACGAGGTGAGACGTGAGACCTTGTATTTTTTTAAAAAAAAATCATATACTGCACAATCTCATGTGAGATGCCAGCTCTGCAAGTTGAGTATATTCATGCCACCACCAATTTGCAAGTTGTTTATATGGGACTAAAATCCAGCTCGCTCGAACTACTACCCTACGCAAAGTTGACGAACAAGTTTATTCGTTAGTTTACACCAAGTTGTTCCAGCTAGCTAGCTGACACTCAGGCATCGCGTGTCAGGCTTCCTTCGTCTTATCGTCAGCTCGTGTTAATAGTATATACTAATATAAGCTAGTAGTAGTGTATGGATGCGTGCAGGGCGGTAGACCATTAGCACGCTGCTTTATTCTACTATACATAGGTGAGTGCCCGTGCGTTGCAACGGGAACATATATCACGATAATTGAACCATAACGTCGATGCTATATCATGAATCGCATATGATCCATGAGCCAATATACGAATAGGTGTGTGTACACTTGGTGTAGAAGCCCCTACATAGAGCTTCGAAACAAATACATGTACATGTCACTGCATTCAGTTCTAAGCATTGAAGAATCTCTTGCAGGAAAGTGATAGAGAAAAGAAACAGTTAGATAGTTTTCTGCATCAAAGATATGACAAACACCAAGCAAATGGGTGCCCAATTTTTGGATTGTTTGAGATATTGATCACAGACTTACAGGCCATTTAAAGGGTGAAGATCTTGCTAAACAGTATAATCACAGTAAGCACATGAACAAAACCTCATGTCTTCCACAGAGGACAGCCAGGTGAGTGAAACAATTTAGGAGCAGAGAGTTGGGGGGGGGGGTAGGAGCATACCAGACCTGGCGACGCGTCTGAGTCGTCCACGCGTTCCTCCTCGCTCGCTGGCAATACTTTATGAATCAACACACCCAAGCAAGAATTTCAGTTGTTCAAGCAGAGCAACAGCAATATGTGTCCTGTGAAAAATACAAATATAGTAATTTAGAGCACACAGATACACCAATAGATGATCTACCCAAATAGTTTGTTTAATTTAAAGGCCAAAATGAAGCACATCAAAGAGCAAAATACAATTTCATCAACATATCACTAAGCTATTTGTAGTTGGCATCTGCGTTTTTAGTCTGCATCATTTGAAAATGACAAAACAAATTAAACAAAAAACTAACCACACCCTGTAGAGTAATGTTTGCCTAAAGATCAGTTGTCAGGTGTTGGGGATTTTCAAACAGTAAAACATCTAAGTCTGAATCTGTGTGTTTTTACCCACCTTTGGAGCTCTGTGGTAATTAATCCAAAGATATTTGGGTTAAGAGTATGTAGCAAAATGATTGACCTAATATAGATAATCAAGGTTTGTGCAATGAGTTGGCTTGCTATTGTATAGAACTTGGAGAACAACCTATTGCAAATTCCTCTGTCAGACTTAAACTGTGGTGTCCAGTTAGCTGAATTTGGACTTTTCAGTATTTATACTCTACTTTAGCGCATCACAACTTTTTCTTTGAGTATTTCCAACCTATGGGCGTTATACCAAAGTGAAAGAACTATGCTTAGGGAGTAAATTTAGTTAAGGGAGATGGGCCTGTTGCTAAGAGAATTTGTGACATAAAAGGGGATCAAACAGAGAGCTGGGCAATGGGTAGTGTGGCTGATTCAGTGGATTCAGAAGATTGAAACTGTGTTTCAGTGAAGTGTAGCCGTTCAGAGGTTCCAAATATCTGAAGGAAAAATCACCTTTCTCCATGTGCTGGCCGATGGCCTTTATCCCCTAGCCTTTTCTCCTTATCCCCTCCCTGCCACACATTTTCTCTTATCCTTAGGTCGACCAAATCCTTGGAATGCTCCTGTTCTTATCCAGTTGATGCACGGTCTAGAAGCTTACTCATGTACGCTCCTTCTCATGCAAGAAGACGTACTCAATTTCTACTCTCTTCTATCTCTCATGTCTCCTTTTCCTCCCACCATTCCTGTCACCCACGCAGCACGCCGGAGCAGCTGTAGCAGTCGAGCTCGGCATCAGCTCCCTTGCTGCTCACTTTGCAGCACCTCGCCAGCTCCCTGGTAACGCTCTGCATCCCCAACACCTGACACTTGAAGGTTGAGGATTATTATTAAAATCACAGTAATCCCCCCTGCAGCTATTGATCACAGACTTACAATCCATTTAAACGGTGAGGATCTAGCTAAACAGTATAATCAAAGTAAGCACATGAACAGAACCTCATGTCTTCCATAGAGGACAGGCAGGTGAGGGAAACAATTTAGGATCAGAGAATTGGGGGGTAGGAGCAGACCAGACGTGGCGGTGCGTCTGATTCCTCGCGTTCCTCCTCGCTCGCCGGCAAGGTTGTCCTCCACGCGCAGCAGAGACTGGGGTAGGGAGGAGCAGTGAGCAAGAGAAGCAAGCACATGGAAAGAAAAACAGTTAGAGCAGTATCCGATGACTCGCAAACGCAGTGCGACCAACCTGCTTGCGATGGCGCCCACAGTCCCGGCTTGCGGTGGCGTGCACAGTCCGCAAGCGACAAGCACCCCTCACCGACGCCGATGGAGGAAGGGAGGAGGGGAGGTTGTGGATGGCGAGGTCCTCCGGCTCCTGCTCGCTCCGCTCGGCTGATGCCCGCTCACCTGCTCCTTCTCGGCTGATGCTCGACCGAGACAGGTCGCCGACGCCACGCTGATGGAGGAAGGGAGTAGGGGAGGTGGTGGACGGCGAGGTCCTCCGGCTCCTGATGAAGGAAGGAGGAAGGGGCGCTTGCGGTTGCGGATGTCTCTGGCGTCGGCAAAGTGCGGGAGGGGAACTCCAGCACATTCAAGGTGGAGAAGTGGAGATCGTGGAGAGGGAAGCCGCGGGAGTGGAGCTGTGCGAGCGGTTGGGCGCGACGTCGCGGAGGCGGAGGTTACCCAAGAATGAAGGGAGACAGCTGGCGTCCGTCGCTGGAGTATGGGCTGCTCCAAACATAGCTGGAGTATGGGCCGCACCAAACATTTAGCCCAGGACACCGGTACTGTTGTGTTGTTTTCTTTACAGATATGGTTAGTACCATACCGGCTAGTAAAGTAGGCATAGTGCGGCTTATAAACGTTGGCCCTTGCCATATGAGCAAGGGATTGGTTGTTGCATTGTGTTGCGCGTGGTGGCTGAAATGGCCTGGGTTTGATCCTCGCGGCCCCGCTTATTTTTGCTGGGCGGGAATTCGCAGGGGCGTTGGGCGGGAATTTCGGAGATTTTCGCAGGGCGCGTTGGGCGAGAATTTTGGAGATTTCGCAGGGCGCTGGGCGGGAGTTCGGGTGGCAGAACCAAAAGTGGCAGGCTACCCTTAGAGCCTTAATAAGGAGTAGAGATTTCCTTCATAAATATAGGATCCCTTCAACAGCCATGCAACTAAACGCATTAGAACTAGTTTATGATATATACTGATATAAATTATACTACACGATGTAGGTATTTATGTAATTCGTTACATTGCGTAAAAAATATGGCATGTTGTTCACTGGTGGACGCATCTCCGGGTGGAGCGTAAAAACCTTAAGTTTTGAGCATAAAATCCCTCAATTATAAGTGTAAATACCGAGTCAATGAGAGGTTGATAGCTTTAGTAGGTTGTTATTACGATCCTATTTTTATGACAGATCCGAAAAACATGGCAGCCGCATGCATGCGGTTTCTATTATTATACAGATCCAAAAATTATGGCAAAATCGTGAGAGTTTCCATTGCATGCGCGCAAATTACGAACAACATAAATCAAAGAATTGCCTTTCCAATGTGCATGCAGTAAACTGATATACGAACTCCGTGTTCAAGCATAAAATCGTACAGTTTTTAGCGTAAATAATACATGTGGTAGGCATAAAACACAATAACCGAAAAGAAAACTGCGCCGGATCGGAGGATGTCACACGCGATCATCGCTGCGCGCATCTCGCGCCTTCCGTGACGTCGCTCGCTCGAACATCGCGCCTCATGCGTCACTGTCGCTACTCGCACGTCGACGGGCGTCGCTTGCTCGTCGGCCTTGGAAGTGCCGCCTCCTCGGGGCTTCGGGGACGCCGCTGCTTGCCCGCACAAGGGCCCCACTGTCGCTCGCCCTCTGGATCGGGGAGTCGTCGCCACCGACCTGGGAACCGCCGCCACTACTCCGGATCGAGTAACCTCCGGCACCGCGCGTCGAGGTAATGTAGTTGCGGCCACCGGCCTAGGAACCACCGCCACCGCACAAGTGCACTGCCGTCGCTCGCCCTCTGGATCGAGATCCGCCGCCATCGGCCTGGGAACCGCCGCCTCTACTTCGGATCGAGGAACCGCGGCTACCGCATGTCGAGGTCGGGGAGCCGCGGCCACCGCAGCCACTGGCCGGGGGTCCACCGCCGCACACGCTATCGAGCAACCGCCGTCGCTAATGAATCAAGATGGGGCGTGAAAAACTGATCCCTAGCACTACGAATTTTCTTTTATAGACGTCTGGATCTGGTTCGGCTCGACCGGATTGCACTGTCTGGTCTGGGCTTCCTCTAGTTATTGGAAGCCCAGGGCTCCTAATATACAATATATATATATATATATATATATATATATATATATATACTGTACTTATATATTACACCTGGGTGCATTCAATATAGAGAATGCACCCAGGCCGAACCTACGCGCCAGGAGCACCTGGTCCGAGCCAACCACCCCACCCAGGCCGAACCGACGCGCAGGCCCTGCCAACTTCAGTCTGCACCAAGACCAGCAATTGCGATCATTGTTTTATTTAACAGATTTTTGGACATATTTATATAGAAGTTGCAATCACACCAGACCAGCAGTTGCAATTACACCAGACATCAGTTGCAATCATTGTTTGTTTAACATATTTTTGGACATAGTTATATAGAAGTTGCAATCACACCAGACCAGCAGTTGCAATTACACCAGACAGTAGTTGCAATCATTGTTTGTTTAACAGATTTTTGGACATAGTTATATAGAAGTTGCAATCACACCAGATCAGCAGTTGCAATTACACCAGACCAGCAGTTGCAATCATATTTTTAACAAAATTTTCCAGAGTTATTCAGTACTTGCAATCACATCAGAGCAACTCAGCAGTTGCATCCACACCACACCAGCAGTTGCAATTACAACACACCAGCAGTTGCAATCATTTTGTTTACATTTTTTAATAGATATTTGGGTAGAATTATACAGTAGTTGCAATCACACCTAATGCGGGGTTGCAATCACACCACACCAGCAGTTGGAATCATTTTTGTTTAACAGGTTCTTTACAATCAGACCAAAAAATGCAGGGGGTGGGCAAATACCTGTGAGTAGTGTGACTCCCCAGCATCCATGTGGTCTGTGTGCTGAATCGAGTTAAACACCCTCTTTGCAAACATATGCAGGCTTGTCACATTGTTAACATAACCATTTTTCAAAACCCTGTTTTGGCTTTCAGATCTCTGGGTGGAAGTCATTCGCCCACAGTACATGCCTTTGAAATATATTGCTATCCATCTCTTCCTTTTCTGCCACAATGCAACAATTGCAGGGTGTTCTCTTATGACACATTCATCCACCAGCTTATTCCACTCCACCTTAAACTGTGTGGGCCCCAGAGGATAGTTTATCAGGGACTGTAGCTTCTCCTTTAGATTTTTATCAGGGACTGCGGGGGACAGGGAGGTGCTTAGCAGCGGCGGGAGAGAGGGTGGCGCGGGGATAGGGAGGCGCGCGGCGGCAACGGCGGGGGATAGGGAGGCACGCGTACAGGAGGGCCGAGGGCGTGCTCTTATGGGGAGGTGAAGCGTCCCCAATCCTCTAGGACTCAAATGTGATACAATTACTAGTCCCAGGAGGCTAGTAAACACATTTATACATCAGATGATTCCAGATCTGCTTAAACGAGACAAACCTATAAAGGTGGCGATCAACTTTAAGAGTTGGTCCACAACTCGGGACATATCATCAGAGTGGGGCTGAAGCAGCCCGATATACGCAGTGAAGCAATTCAGCGGTCCAACAGCCACAGGCAAGGTTGGGAACAGTCGTAACTCTTACCCGATCTCCTTTTTCTGAAAAACAACAAATAAGCAAGGGTGAGTACAAACGTACTTAGCAGCCCACCTTCACCCGCGGAATGGGGAAATCAGATATAATGCATGGAATATGTGGAGCTCAGGATATTTTGCAGAAACAACAATATTTTATGCAGAGTTGTTTTGAAAAACATTTTGTATTTTTGCAAAGCGCATCCTCTCCAAAAGGAGCAGGAAGTTTTTCAGTATTATAACAAAATCCCCTGGACTAAACCATCCAGGTATCTCAGCAGTTTCCCACTGGTTTTCATTTCCAATAACAGCTACTGGACTTCCCGTCCACCATAGCTCACGGCTCAATCGCCGAACCTTTTTTAAAAACCACTTTTCAAAAGCATCTCTTTTTTTGGAAAACAAAACATTAATTGCCATACCATACCAGACTCGTCCATTCCTGTGGACACAGACTATTCGAATAGGTTTTCAAACTCTGCGCAGAGGTGTACACTTTACCCACTAGTCCGGCTCTGCGATCTCATAGCTAGTGAGAACCGAATCCGACTCTCTTTCTTTCCCCGCACGTCCTAACCTTAACGGTTATCCGGAAGGAGTCAGGCCACCACCATGTCCAAACCGAACAAAACTTTCCCCCTCCTTATCCTCCCGGTGCTCCCCAGCCTTCATAACCCTGGGGTTGGACCGTACGAGTTTAGATTGAGTGACTGCTCACACAGTCTCGAGTGGTTGTACTATTAAAGAGTACAGGTAGTGAAGATGACAAACCGGTCCTTATATGAGGGGACAATCCTTCTGCTCACGCCTAAACTAGCTGAGCCAACACCTTAGGCCCTCCCCTAAACCAGGGAGTCCCTGATTATCCCACTCACAAGGTGATAAGGGTGAAAACCCTTCATCACACACATTTTGAAAAGCATTTTCTTTTGAAAACTCACACCTGTTCTCAAATCATTTGGAACATATATATCAGGATTGATTGCGGCAAGCGGCTGGGTGGCCATAATAACTTGTCTCAAAATCATATCATGCATAAAATAACAGGCTGAGGGTCGTGGTTGAAAAATCATAGGTAATTTATGCATCAAAGGGATCCAGTGAGCTTGTCGTGCTTATTCAGCGAAGGGGGAAGGGGAGCTCGTGGAACTGGCTTCTAGCTCCACTGCCTGGCGTAGACTTGCAGGTCTGGCCTCCACGAGACGGCACGAACGCTCTGATAACTATACAACATGAATGAGCAAACATACAAACAAGCAAGTATACCAACAAATATTTAGTATAGTGGTCAAAATAGCGATACATGGATGGGTAGAGTCTTGAGTAGAATATGTGTCATGTGGTGTTGAGATACTACTAGTGGTGGAGCGGAGGTTCTTACCAAGAGGGTGGACTGGAGGCGAAGCGACACTATGCGTGTAGCCGGCAGAGCAGAGTAACTGAGTGGGTGGGGTGTTTGCCTTGGCTGAGGGTGTTGAGTGTGTGTGGAGAGGGAGAGGGTAGCTGGGTGTATTTATAGATGGGTGTATGTGGTGTAGCACAGTGAAGTTCACTGTTGGTGAGAATAGTGATGAATGAATCGTCTGACTTAGTATGAACAGGAGAGTTATAGGCAGAATATGGGACAAGAGTATTTTGGGAGTTTTCTGGAATATGGACCATGCTTAAGGGATGACATGGTTGGATAGGGAATCGTTTGATAAGAATTTAGAAACGAGGATTATTGGAACCTGAGTTTGGAAGCCTGGTTCGAAGGAATCTTAAAGTTAGGCGTGCTCAACTTGGAGAAACCTGGGATGGGTGACCAGATGGGAAGTTCCCACTGGAAGGAAAATCACAGTCACCGGAGTTCGTATGACTGGAATATGGGTCTGGCTGGTCTTAGGTGGACTGGACAACATGATGTATGAGTAGTTGAAATTTGGGGTGATCGGATAATCGATGAATAGTAACGATGAATAGTGACGACGAAAAAAGTTACTAGATATCATCGATGAGTAGTAACGGTGATGAATAGTAACGATGATGAATAGTAACACTAAATAGTAACGATGGTGAATAGTGTCAGTGAATAGTAATAATGAATAGTAACGGTGAATAGTGATGGTGAATTGTCGTATGAACGAACGATGAACGATGAACGATGAATAGGAACTATGAATGAACGGACGAACGATCGAATGATCGGACGAACGAACGATCGGAATTTCGGCAGCATAACGGCAGGACAAAGATTATCTGGAAGAACGATGAATAGGGACCATGAACGAACGATGAATGATGAATAGGAACTATGAACGAACGATGAATGATCGAATGATCGAACGAACGAACGATAGGAATTTTGGCAGCATAACGGTAGGAAAAAGATTATTTGGACGAACGAACGGACGAACGATCGAACAAACGGACGAACGGACGAACGAACCATGAACGATCGGACGAACGATCGAACGATCGAACGAATGAACGAACAAACTAAGAACAGGGGACGAACGATCGAAGAACGATCGAACGATCCTTGTGCTAGTGTGTGCTTGTGTGGAACATGGAGTGGGTGTGTGTGGGGGGGGAAGAGAGTTGCCATGAAATGGCTTGGGGTGGGATGAGAGGAGGCCCTTGCCCCTCTATTTATAGCCATGGTGGGGGGATTAGGGGGAGGGATGAGAGGATTAGTGGGAGGATGAGATGATTAGTGGGAGGTTAGCATGTATTTGTCTTGTATAAGTGAGATTAGCTTGTAGAGCTCACTGTATGACACTGGAGGCATACATATACGTATGAGCATGAGAAAAGTTATGAAGAAAATATTTGTAGGGACTTGAAAAATGATTTTGAAGGTATTTCTCAAGAGGAAAATACTTGGAGATATATCGGTGGAATATCTGGGCAATATTTCTGGAAAGAATTTGAGGGGGGTCACTGAGGAAATATTTGTAGGATATTTTGAGGAGGATTTTGGAGAAAATATAGACCACTATAATTTATTTGTTGATATCAACTTGCAAACAAACATTTTGAAATGAAATTTGAAATTCATTTTGAATTTAGAGCGAGTTTGAGAAAAATTCAGGATTTGAATTTTTGGGATGCTACAGGAGGCGTGCTCGGGGTGTTAGATGCTCTGGTCGAACATGGAGTCTTGGGGTCTGTGCATCCACAAACTAAAATACACATGGGTGCATTTTAGTGCCGTCGTATATATATATATATATATATATATATATATATATATATATATATATATATATATATATATATATATATATATATATATATATATATATATATATATATATATATATATATACTACTAATTATGTCCCTATTATAGGCGTCCACAATTTGGATGGCGCACGGTTCTGCCATCTCCCTCCGCGCTCCATCCGCGTTGCATCAACGCCCGCGGGTTCTGCCTCTCCCTCTCACCTCGCCCCTTCCCCCGCCGTGGATCCACCGTACCCCCCGCCCTGGCGCTGCGGTTCCCCGCCATGGACGCCCTGGATCCACCTCCTCCTCCTCTCCCCATCACTACGCCGCACACCTCCACCGCGCCCCCGTCCCCGTCTCCGGCGCCGGTTGCGGGGCCCACGCCGGCGGCAGTGAGGTCCGGGAGCGAGACCCCCACGGCGTCCCCGTCCCCGTCTGCGTCCCCGTCCCCATCCGCGCCCAGGATGCCCACGGCCGCGACAGTGGCTCCCTCGAATCCCGCCCGCGGATCCCGATCCGGACGCAGAGGATGACCTCGATCTCGCGCCCGGCCGCGGACGCGGCAGACGCCCGCGTCGACGCATCGACCTCCGCGGCGAGCTCCAGATCCCGCCTGGCCTCGGCCAGCAGTGAGGTCTGGGAGCGAGACCCCCATGGTGGCAGTAAGGTCTGGGAGGGAGACCCCCACGGCGTCCCCGTCCCCGTCCCCATCTGCGCCCGGGACGCCCACGGCCGCGGCAGCGGCTCCCTTGAATCCCGCCCGCGGATCCCGATCCAGACGTGGAGGATGACCTCGATCCCACGCCCGGCCGCAGCAGACGCCCACGTCGACGCATTGACCTCCGCGGCGAGCTCCAGATCCCACCGGGCTTCGGCCGCGAGTCGGCGGAGCCAGACACGTGGAGGGGAGGCGCGCGCGGGGACGCCACCCGGAGGAACGACGACGTTGAGAGAGGCCAGGCGCCGACCAATGCCGGCCGGAATGGCAACAGAGCGCTTGCAGACGCGGACGTGAGGAAGAAGGCCGAGGACGCAGAGGCGAAGCGGAAGGCAGAGGAGGCCGAGGCCGAGGCGAGGAGGAAGAAGGAGGATGAGGAGTGGGATGCCGATCTGGCTGCGTACTACCAGGAGCAGTGGGCGACTGAGGATGAAGGAGCTGCGGGCGCTGCCGCCGCTGCTGCTAAGACGGCCCCGCTGGCCGCTGTATGAGGCGTCGGGACTCCGGTGTGGTGTAACTGAGAACCCCGTATGGGGTGAGTTCGCTGCTCTCAACTTTGTGTTGCTTCATATAATGGTGAATTGCAGCCCGCATTTTGCGCACCGGATGTTTTCTTGGTCGAGCCTTGATGATACTGATGTTCTAGGAATAATCAATAGCCCTCCTGATAGTGATAGCCGACATACTTATACTTCAGTTAGTGTCCAATTATTTGCTACTCGTCGAAGTCAGTTTTTGTCAAATAATGAAAAAAGGGCTCAAAAATGGAACGGGGTCTGTAGTGTGAGTTGACTAAAGTGGTTTTTTCTTAAAGCAATCTCTACTACAACATTACTACAACATCATTCATTTCCTTAGCTCCTGTTAGTGTCCATTAATACCATATCATTTGGAGATGTTACATCCTCCTGAGCTATTTTCTCTTGTTGTGTACTTTTGTTAGTGTCCCTGGCACCATATCATTCATTTGGAGATATTCAATTAGTTGTATAGCTATGTAAAATTGGTTGCATTTTAGGTGATTTGTGGGCATTAAATTGCAATGTATCAGAAATCGATCTTAATTTATGCAATGGATTATATGGGAAAAACCATACCCTGGATTGGATCTAGGCTGAAACCAGTTACTTTATCTAGGCTAAAATTGTTAGTTCTCTACAAAAGGTAGTCTAATTAGGCTTTGATACCCGAATTCAATGTTTATCACCTACTTTTAGAAAAAAAGTTAGTCATCTTCATAATCCAGTTGATACATATTCACAAATTTGTACATGAGTAAAAGGCAACAACTTTTCTCACTTTATCCAGAAAATGACTTATTTTTAGGAACCAATACTTAGCATGGGGGGCTGGTGTATTTATTTTTAGGAATCAAAGGTGGAGAAACTTGCAAATTTGGAACTTGCAGTCTCCACTTTTTCTTTGACAAATCTATTTTATTTGATTCTATGATTGCAGACAGAAGAAGGTGCAATTAGGACACAGATTTAAGGGAATTTACTTAGGACACAGATTTAAGGGAATTTACTTAACTGTCACTCACCTCACCTGCATTGATAGTATCTTGTTTTGATGACTCATAGTTTATTTATATGACAAATGAAACCTGATGGGAAAAACTAAACCTATGGTGTTGTAGAAAGTAGAAATTGGTTAGACATACAGCTTGGAGCACTCGTCCAAGTTTTGCTATATGTTCCGCAAAGTGGTGTTCACCGAAGTGTGGACGCCATCAATTGTTTTGCCTTTGTGTACCTTCGGCTGCTTCTTGCCACAATATATTATATAATTTTCTAAAGGTTGTTCTTGTAATTATCTTGTTGCACATAGCTCATTTTGGTACTCCTAAGTGCAACGTAGCTTTGCATTCAGCTCATTATTCATGTTTGCCATTCATGCAGATTGCAATCCCCGTTGTGCCAACAGTGAGGGTGGTTATCACTTTCACCAAGTTTGTCCCCCTCATCGAGCCTGAGGAGTTCTTCACCCTAATGTCGAGCCCCAGCCTCTTGGCGAGCTCAGGGCCAGGAAGCATCATGGCGAAGCCTGACACCCAAAAGAGCTCCTACCTGAAATGGGTCTCGAAGAACTCAAGACCAAAGGACGTAAACCTATCACAAGTCGTGGACAACGCTGGCCCTTTCTTGTGCATCCAATATACTCTAAGCATTATGGGATCTGTAATGGATGCACTTGTTGTGGTGTGCAGGGTGTCGATGGAGCTTAGGTGCTGCATAAGATGGTCAGTGAGCATCATGTGTGGCTTTCATCCTTATGATGTACACGAAGGTTGGACTCTTTGACCCTATTACTAGCTCTGTTGACGTTACTGAATTCATAGTAAGTGCTTTTGTATCCTTTGTGTTCAAGTCTCTATGCCTAGGTAGCAAAAGGATGTGGTGAGGACATCTGTTTCACAAGTAGATTTGCTTTGCACATTGTCCACTGCTAGCGTCCAAAGAAATTTCCTTCTTACTTTACAAGCTAGGGTTCATCCTTGTGTGGCGGGCAGAATTACAATCATGGCTTGGACCTACATCTGCCAGTGAGTTTACATGCTCCTTATCCAACATTTTACCATGCACTGGTTGGGCCTTGAGACTCTTAGCTTCTTTCCACTGTGACAGATTCTGAACCGTGTTTATCACAGGATGAACATACTGGCATCTATCACAGAGTTTCTTTGTCGTAATTAGAGGGCTTTCTGCCTCTACAGAAGTACCACTGCTCTTGGGTGCAGGACTGACAACTTCTGCGTTTGTTGGTCTTTATTTTCAGATCAAAGAAACTCCGTGCGTTTGTTGGCTGTTGAAGGTTGTGCTGCTCTTGGTAAATTGTTGGAGCCACTAGATTGTGTAGCTCACATTCTTCCATTCATTGTCAATTTCTCCCAGGTACATTTCTCAGAGTCGCCTCTTAGTTTTGCAACTTGTTTTCTGTGCTTTTACATACATAGCATATTCCCGATTGAGCTATTACAGATGTGATCTAGGCTCATTTGCTCATTACTTTTTTATTTTGCTTGATCTGTTAATGAAATAAAAAAGTACCCTGTCCTTAAGGTGCGTGAACTCTGTAATCCTTGTTGATTTCCGACCATGAATCAGCTGAATTTTTATTTTTTTATCATGTATTGTTAGGTACAGAGTTCATGCCCATACCATTTATATTATTCTTAGCCTTCCCATACCACTTTGATTTCATTTTTCGTCCATGTTTCAGTTGAATTTTCCTAACAAACTATGGTGTTAATGCCATGGATGCTTGTGTGTATTGGTGGTTTGCTATTCTCACGTTTGGTTTCCTTGTGGTGTTGTTCTGAGGTCTACTTAACACTTTTGTCGTGGTTGTATGGTGTTGGGATTCACTAGGAGGTCTACTTAACACTTTTGTCGTGGTTGTATGGTGTTGGGATTCACTAGGAATGCGATCGTAGCGGCTCGGGCTCTTCCTCACCAAGAGGAACACAAACAGAGCTCAGGTTTTTTTATTTTGCTCTGCATTATCTACTGCTTCTCCATTTGATAAGTAACCGATCAATTTTTTGAATATTTCGAGGAGTATTTCGAGCACATCGGAGGTGTAGGAGTTGGTGAACACCCATGATCTCGAGATATCGCAGTTGGAAGGGTCCAGGAAGATTTATGCACAGGGAGTAAGTGACAAGCAATTGTTTTAGATGCTCCTGTGTTTTTTGCCTTCAGTTTTTTGATGTAGTTGTTGCCTAAATTTTTGTACCTTGTTCATTGTACTGGAGATGCTACTTCATGTGGAGTTGGTATGTAGGATGATTATCACGAGTACTTCAAGCGCTCATTTGAGGAAGACATCGCTGCGCAAGTGCCTCAAGGAGTGGAATGGTGAGCCCCTGTCCATCTGCTGAACAGAGAAAATATGAGGAGCAAATGACTGCATTTTTAGTTAACCATTTTATTCCTAAATGACTGCATACTTCTCCCTTATCCATGTATTTAGACGTTTCTGCAATCATTATGCATACTTCTCTCTTGTCTAATCTCTTGTAAAGAACAAGTTCCTTTGTGCCTGACATATTAGGTTTTGATTCTTAGGGGTTACAACTATTGATGGGGGGAAATCAGGCAGAGGAGGGCATGTTGACGGACCAAGTGGCGAGGCAAAATTTTCTAATGATTTTGAAGTTCATTATATTGGCAGTAGCTGATGATCCCTTCTGTGATGGACCGAGTAAACCAAGCAATTTGGAATATTCAACTCCACTTTGATGACTGTGTGTACCAGCATGAGATGTTGATTACAATTCGGGATATTGTTGTTTATTTTTTATTTTTCATATTATAGTGATGTTTGTTGTTCCGTATCTATGTTTTATACCAACATTTTTACTTCCGTTGTAACGCACGGGCACATACCTAGTGTGTGTATATATATATATATATATTAACTAACTTGGTTGCCACGCGGAAGTTTCGCCGGGTCGGGATTTACCTGGGAATCGAGGGAGCGATCCATTGGTTGCCACGCGGAAGTTTCGCCGGGGCGGGATTTACCTGGGAATGCGAATGGGATGGAATCATACGTACAGTTGTCGTGCTCGTTGCTGCTGCGTTCTGAGTGACTCGTTTACCTTGTCTCACTCATCACGAGTCGAGCGATCGTGTCTGGTACATCTACACGTTCGTAAGTACTGTACTTGGTGGGTGAGTGCCCGTCTACTGTAGCCGTAGGTACGTGTGCATCCGTTTTTCCTCTTACTGTGGCCCTGCATGTGGATGTACTTACCGACTATCGAGGAAAGAAACAGAGAGAGAATTGACATAACAGGCAAAAGCATACGCAACAGCATCCCTTTTCGCTGGTCCTGTTGGCGTTACAAGCAAAGCAGGACAGCCCAGGATCACCTCCAGTCCGGCCATGCTGCCCCCGTGCGCGTGCCCACGCACGCACTGGCCACTGGCGCAATCACATATCATCCACCGGACACCGTGCGGCCAGTTACGGGGAGAATACCTTTTGTCGAAGGTCTTCAGATAGCAAAAATATTATGTTGTCTTGAGTATGTTTAGAAGATAGGTCATCTAGATTTTGACCGTCTACTTCGGAAAGACGAAATGGACCTTTGTTGTCTACGTTAGCACATGCTTCGGGATTGAGTGAGGCCTTTTTCGACCTGAGCGACGAAAAGAGGAATGAGCTCAAGAAGACGTATATGACATTGCCGACGGTCCTCATATTCTCGAATTTGGCTAATCTCCGTGCATTAGCAGGTTAATCAAATCGATTCCAACTCAGTGGCAGATAGGCTGCAACATTTCTTTCCTAATAACTAAGACTTTCTTTACTACTTTACCAACCCATATCACGCTAACTGATACTGTGCCTAGTGATTGATGAAGGTCACATAGAGCGTAAAGGTAAAAATGTCATTCATTGGTCTTCTATATTTCGTATATAAGGTTTGTTATATTTATATAATTTCATACGGAATTGGACATCGTCATGCCCTTATAAATAGCCAAACAATGTACATGCATACGACACTTTTGCAACTCCCGTGCTTGTGCAATCTTCGAAGTGTTCCGCCTTCGAAGCTCCGTCACTATACTCACCTTCGGTCGCTCTTCGCACCTTTTAAGTTTCACTCATGTATGTGATGATACTGAAAGGAACTTTAAAAAATGAAATAACAAGGATGGAAATATGTTTTTCCGTGATATATTTTATATGCTTCTATTATTACATGCTTGTCTTTTCCACTGCTCTTATTCTTCTCCTCTTCCTTTTTTACCCTCGACGATAACGGGAGAAGGTGTTGTTATTTTAATAGTGTTGATCCGTTGTGGTTCTTTGTAGGAGCTTTAATAGATTATCAACATTTCGCGTCCACCTCCAGTGAACTCACGGCCCACTACGATCAACATGCCTCCGAAGAGAACTCAGGTTGTCACGACCAACTCTAATCTCAATCCACAAGACCATGATGAGACTGAAGTTGTTCACCTACCTAAGGTCACTGAATGAAGAAGGGAGAAGCATAGCACTTCCACCATAATACAATGTCGATGAAAAATCCAGAACCTTGAAGCAATGCAAAGAAAACTCAAGATACAAAAGGCAGAAGATGCTTTGAGTCGCTCACCTTCGGTGACAGATTGATGAAGCATTGGAAGAATCACATCGCATGAGGAATGAAGAAGAGCAAGTATACCACTAGGGTCATCATGATAAAGGGATTTTTCACCCGCAAGAGCAAGAGCATGCCACCTTTGTCTACGACAACACATCCCCTCTATTAGTTGATCTACAAATAACACCATAACCAGCTTTGTACAGGTCACCCAAACTCCCCACATATGAAGGCCAATTAGAACAAGTTTTTTTATGATCTATGAAACAACCATTGCTTCATTCGGTGGGAACACATCAGTGATGTTAAATCCTTCGTCTTGGTAGTAAGAGGCATAACACAAACATGGTACTCCTCTCTTTGGCCAGGGTCAATTCCATCTTGGTAAAAGCTTAAGGATCTGCTACTCACATATTTTCAAGTGACTGCCCAAGCTCTCTTTCAGTGCGCCCAAGACCCAAATGAATACCTCTAGGCATATGTCCGAAGGTTTCTTCGGCTTTGTGCTCAGGCACCATGTGTCCTAGATGACATTGTTATCGAGGCCATGGTCAAGGGGCTTCGGCTAGGCCTAACATCTCAGCATTTTGCTAGAAAACCACCCCCGTCGCTGGACAATCCACATGGTGGTTTCCGTTGTCCTCCAGCACCAAAAGGTCATGATAGAGAAGACCGCAACTTTGGAGGAAGACTCAATGAAAATGCACAACATCAAAGGTTTTTGTTGTTCACTCATTTTTTATTCCTTTGGCCTTACAAAGTTAAGTGCGAAGGTAAGACAAAATAGCTTCGAAGTCTGAGCGATTATTCTCTCTTACCAACTCTAAAAAGTCTCTCTATGCATGGCATTGTGCTCCTATTTATAGTGGCAAGATACAACTTCATATGAAATTACATACATGTCCACAAATCTTATACATGTGAGCTACAAATCTAGTAAGGTTGATATCGACTTTTCCTTTTTCGCGCCACCTCAACCAACCTTCTAGAATCTTCCTGTCTCCTTTAGTTTCGTGTGCTGGCACTTCAAATATAAAGCCTCCTCTCCCCTTCGTTCCTGCTTACCAGTCAATCCATTGAAGCTGAAGTTTTTAGCTTCATCGCTTGCTCATGCATTGGTGTAGACGAAGGTGAATCCTTCTACCCGTAGAGGATACTAGAAGCATGTTTAACTGTTAGCACAATGTTTCGAGGACCTTCAGCTATGAGGGCACCCAATAGTAGCCCCTCCCGAATTAGTTCATTTTTATAACGAGATCATACCGCAAAACTGAAAGTAGCCTAGAGGGGGGTGAATAGGCAAAACCTGAAATTTATAAACTTAAACACACACTAAGGTCGGGGTTAGCGTTAGAATTAAATTCAAGTCCGAAAGAATGTTTCCCTTGCTAAGAGTTGCTCAAAGGATGCGGATGACGTATGGGAGCAAACTCAAATTAATATTAGCAAGGGAACGTTAGAGAGAGGAAAGAGGGCAAACAAATCAAGTGAGAATCAAAGCGAGTAGACACAGTGATTTGTTTTATCGAGGTTCGGTTCCAAAGAACCTAGTCCCCATTGAGAAGGCCACAAAGGCCGGGTCTATTTCAACTCTTTCCCTCTCTCTCAAACGGTCACTTAAACCGAGTGAGCCTTTTCCTTAATCACACGGGTCACTAAGACCCTGCAAGGACCACCACACACTTGGTGTCTCTTGCTTAGCTTTACAAGCACTTAGAAAATGAGTGAGGAAGGAAGAAAGGCAATCCAAGCGACAAGAGCGCAAATGAACACAAAAACTCTCTCTCTCAAGTCACTAAGTGGTTGAGATGAATTTGGGACTTGGAGAGGATTTGATCTTTGGAATTGTGTCTTGGATTCAATGCTATAGCTCTTGTATTGAATGTGAACTTCTGAAAAACTTAGATGCCAATGAATGGGGTGGTTGGGGTGTATTTATAGCCCCCAACCACTTCCTAGCCGTTGGCAAAGGCTGTTGGCGATGGGCGCACTGGACAGTCCGGTGCGCGACCGGACAGTCACTGTTTCATTGTCCGGTGTGCGCCACGTCAGCGCGTCCGTTAGGGTTCGGAGCAGTTGGCCGCTGGAGGCGTTTGTCTTCTTGTTGCACCGGACAGTCTGGTGACCTCTAACTTCTGCGCTCTGACTTCTGTAGTGGCACTGTTCATCTGATGAAACGACCATTGGCGTGTAGGGAGTCGTTGCTCCGCTAGCTCACCGGACAGTCCGGTGTGCCAAAAATCAGCACACTCTATGTCTTGCTCCAATTTTTGATTGAGTCCCTAACTGAATTTCTTTCTTGGTTTGTGTTGAACCTTACGCACTTGAGATAAATCAAATCTAGCCAAACTAGTTAGTCCATGTGGTTTGTGTTGGTCGTCAACCACCAAAATCTATTTATAGGAAATGGTTAACCCTATTTCCCTTTCAGAAACGAATAAGGGAGGCCATGTGCCAAAGGTCCAAGAAACACCTTCCTGGAGCTCGTTATTAAAATTGATAAAGTCTATGAAGCTTCAGAAATAATAATTACATCTTTTGGTCCACATAACAGTGGGGGGAAACAACACCACCCCTCGATTTCTGTGCTTAGTCGTGTATATAAAGCGGGCGACCCTACAATGTCGGTTGGCATTTACTACTTCTGCACCAACCTGCTGACAGTTATTTCTCTGCCTTCAAAGCTCTTTCGTGTACACCAGCCCTTCTACTAGCTTCGTGATCCACAAATGGCCAGAATCCACAAATGGTCATCTAAACTTCCGAAGCAGGCCACTGAGACCCCCTTCGACGTCATCTATTAGTGTTACAAAAATTCTGGAGGTAATGACTGGTCCTTTGCCTTTTGCTATGCTAAGCCTGCTGGGTTAGATCTGACTAACTTATTATAGACAACAAAGAACAAAAATGACGAAGAAGAGATAGAGAGGGGTCCTTCAAAGGTGGTTCCTCAAAAGAAACGACGTATTATGACGGTGATGAAGGCTGTGTGTAAAACTCCTCCAACAGAAACAAGGAAGAAGATTATGACCGGATAGAAACTCATTGCGACAGATAAAACTGCCGAAACAACTCAGGGACCTGAAGATAGTGGTGGCACTTATGGGACCACTATGTCTGAAATTGATAGAATTATTGCGGACGTAGCACTTGGGAAAGAAGCTGAAGATGCAACTACTTCTAAGGTTCGAAAGCAAAAGGACGTCACATCTAAGGATTTGGCTTTGATACGAAGAAAATTGAGAAGACTTCTACAGAAGAGAAGACCTTCGACTTGAGGCCTTTGAGTGGTCAGGAGCTAAGTGAAGAAGACATATCTGAATTAAGGGAGTTCGCCATAGCAGGCGGCTACCAGCCTGATTCTATACTCTTTGGTGGTGTAGACGAAGAGATACTGAGATATATACCTAATCGTGCTGGAGCTAAGGTGGTCAATAATCTGACAAATACTATTGGACTGCCGAAGCAAGAGAGTGAACTGAGTAATTATCGGAATAAACATATTCCGGGTAGTCTGGCACTGTTCAGTGCATGGCACTGTTCCGCTATTTATAGACCCAGGATATGGCCCAGGTAAAGTTACAATTTTATTCTTGATCCCTATACATTCACACTAATATATATGTCAGGGATAAACGTCACACCCGGTTTTGGAAGGCAAACTAAATGCGAACCATGTACTTGCCAGGATCAGAAACTCACGTACACAACGATTACATAGTTGGACAACATCACACATTGCTTAAAGTAAATAGCAGAAATAGTACATTATTACATCAAGATGTCCAAGAAATCCACAGAGTTATTAACTTAACATAGTCATTATCATAATCAAAGTACGTATACGAAATGTAGAATGATAAGGCCTTCATAGGCAGCTGATTGGGGATTTACCACTAAACACGACTAGAACTCATCGAAGTCCTGAAACTCCTGAAAGTCCACCATGCATCTTCACCTAAGCACTGATGGCAATCTGGACAACCTAGGGTTGCATGGTTTTTAAAGCAAGGTTGAGTACACATCAACGTATTCAGTAAATGTCCCGTTTGGTTAAAGTGGACAAGCTATATGTGGGGTTAGAGATGGCAATGGGTACCCGAAACCTGATGGGTTTTTACCCCATTGGGGTATGGGTTTGGGTCAATTTTCATACCCATGGGTTTGTTAATGGGCACAAATCTATACCCGACGGGTTCATGGGTACGGGTTTGTTCCAATAGTACCCAAACCCGTGAACCCGTGGGTTTTTTAAACCCGACCAAACCTAGTGCATATTGTCATTTTTAAACCCGACCAAACCCTTGGGTACCCACTAACCCGATGGGTACGGGTTTGTGAAAATTTCAATCCCGTCATGGGTACGAGTTTTTTAATGGGTATAGATATTTTTGACGGGTATAGGTCTGGGATAGCAAAACCCAGTGGGTTTGTGCCCATTGCCATCTCTATGTGGGGTTAAGCTTAAAGCAGTTGCTTTTAGTTGGTCAGGTATTTATTACTGGTAGAAAAGCCAAGTTTTAGTAATAAACCCAAGTTATTACCCAAAAGTACTCCCTCTAAGAGGAAATACCAGAAACCACAGTTATAATCATCACCGATTACCATCATCATAAAAGTATCCAAAGTCATTCTAATCAAAGAGGATCCCACGACTACTCTTGACCGTAAAAACGGCTAATATACCAGTTTCTAACACTCTGCAGAGGTTGCACACTTTACCCACGAGTCGTGATCCCTTCCCAGCCTGAGTTGTACAGACCCGATCTTCACTACCGAGGTGAATGGCCAGGGATTCACTACGTGGCCTTTACAAAGATTCCCTAGTGTGTAGTTGCTTGTAAGGTTTTGCCAGTCGTACAAACACAGTACTCCTCCCTAAGGTGGGTGACTAACAAAACCAAATCGAATCAACCTCGGCACCCACCCTTAGCAGAGCAAGCACTATGCCCCGACCCCCATTGACGGCCATACGACAAAGCCTACACTGCAAGTTCGTCTAATTAATCAGCTAAGGGCGTCCCATTCCACCCTCATGGTTGTACTATTATCCCAGGTGGTCTCTCAACGAACAGGTCCTTACGGAGAGGTACTCAGGAACCAGCCTGAGTCCCCTAAAGTATCACAAGTTCATCATCATAATCAAGATAACATCATCATATCATAAATGTTCTCATCATGTTCGTTGATTAAAGTAAAGCAATAGCATGAAGCTAACTATAATAACCCAAAAGGTAATCAAGGACAAGGTAAATACAAAGCTAGTCAATCCTCAGGATTTAATTTTGTAATGCGGGACAGTGAAATATAAAGTAAATAGGACATAATGGGTAGAGGACACTTGCCTTCACCAGGTTGCTGTTCAAAGAAGTCTCCTGCAACACACTCAGAAACCTCGGACTGCTCGTTGTCAACGCAAAGCAATCATTCATTCAACACATTTGGGAAATGACAAAGGAATAGTACACCAAACATGTGCAACTAAGTGAACACAAGTTCAATAAAAAGTACAAACACCAAAGTGAAATCTAGGTTCTAGGGTAAACTAATACACCTAGAGGTTTGTGGTTCTCCAAATGCTGCTTATCTCAGTGAATTATATTACTTAACTTCATTTATCTTAATGAATTACTAAAGTTATTCCAAGGGTGGGATCATATATTTTATGAGATTAATTTCATGAAGTTAATCACTTAACTATCATTAGTGTTCTCCTTTTTATGTTCCTTTTAATAAATAAACCATCACTTTAAATCAAACTATAGCCTAGAAATAAAATTAAGACATGCCGAAAGTGAAAGATTATAATTTAAAAGATAGAGAATAATTTTATGAACATTTTGCAATTTGAACCGTTCATATGCAAAAGATATGAAATAAACAAGTTTTGGAATTCAAAATACTAAATAAAACCTATTTATGTGATAAAATAAAGTCCAGGGGATTCTCTGCAAGAAACCAGGGGTCTGCATGCAAGACCACAGGACTGCGGGTTATTTTCCAAAAAGTCGAGGGTTATTTTAACAAGTTTTCCAAATGAACGGGTATCGGGTGATCTCATCCGCTCGATCACAGATCAACTGCTAGGATTAGATCTGAGCGACTGGGAAGGGGAGGCGGCTGACCGGTCTGGCCTAGCTTCAGGGGATGCAGGCGACCGATAGTTGAGGCCCAGGGGTAGGGCGTGTGCCCGAAGCTGTATCTGGAGATCCAGACCACGGGATCGAGATCGAACGGTTGAGATCAAACGCCAGGGGTTGACCGATGCGAGCGGCGCTGCTCCTGCCCACTGCGATGAAGTCGCCGGAGACGGGGCGGGTGCAGGCTCCGGGGGGTTTGAGGTCGCTGGAGTTGACCAGGACCGGCGAGGAGGGCCCGGCTGTGACACCCCAGGTGTCTATTTCGTGTTATGTCGGGAGATTTATCCCTAACTCGGATCGTCAATGAGAATTTCTATTTCTCGATCGCGTCTATCTCTGTTTATTAGGATTATTCATGAGAGTTCACCGAATTCAAAGCTATTCAATCTCGACAAATGCCGAATTAGGAGCTTGTTAAAAAAACTTTTGTTTCTTGAGCGAGTGAAAATTCGGACGTCAGTCTCGTCTCGCAAATCACATCAAAAACTCCTCTCATTCAAACTCTCGACAGTTGTTGTCCGATCTATGTCCGAACTCGATTTATCGATATTCGATTTATGTCCCAAAATCTTTTATCTGAATCCGCACTCTCAAATAGAATGCTCAGTTGTGTTGGTCTCTAATTAATTCTTATCCGACTCAACTTCATATCTCTGTGCCCAATCCAATTTCAAGAATCGACATCGGTGATGATTTTTTTAAAAATGTCGCGATCTGTCTCCTTCAATCACAAATCCGAAAGCCGGGCATATCCCGAGACATTTTATTTTCGAATCATGCGCGAGGAATTATTTCCGAGCGAAGTCAGATCGGACTCTCGGACGAGTTAATCGCTCAATGTTCCGTTCATCCAAACTCTAGTTCACATTGTTCCGCGTACAGACAAATTCTGCATGAGCATTTTATTCCTGGAAAATAATGGTTCCTCAGTCTAGAAGCAACACTTGCTTCTCCACTAAGCAAACCAGCCCAACCCTAGCCCTCACTTGTTTATAAATATGAGGCCTCCCCTTGCAAGTTGGAGAAAATTACCACTCCTACCCCTAGCTGCCACCAGCCGCTCCTCTCCTTCCCAAACCAGCCGTGGAGCACTAGCCCTCTTCCTCCCCCATCTATGAGCTCTTCCTCGACTCCCATGGTGGGTGCGCAGGAAATTCCCTGGCTGGCCCTCACCTCCAGCCATCAGGCTTCTCTCCCCAGCATCCCTCTTCTTGAACACAGGGAGCCTTCTTCTCCCAGGGAGCAGCCGCTCACCTCCACTGCTCCCTCCGGCGTCAGCGGGCAGGATTCCCTACCTTCCTCCCTTGCTCTGCCCTCCTCTGGCCCGTCCTCCTTCTACTCTCCGGCCAGCAAGAAGCCAGCGGCCTCTCCAAGCTTGCCCATGGCACTCGGCTGGCCATGCATCCCCCTTCTTGCAGCTCGCCTCCCTGTCCGATTTCTTCCTGGTGGCCGCGGCGAGCTCCCTTCCTCCAAGCACCCGACCCGCATGGACCTCCTCTGGTCTGAACTCAAGTAGGTGCTCTCCCCCATGCCATCCTCTCTCCCACACGGCAGTAGGCAGAGCACCATCTCCCTAGCAGCCACTCCCATGGCGTCCTGCTCCTCCATGGGCTCGGCCCCTCCCTGCACCTCCCTCCAGGCCCCATGGCGCTCGTGCTCTCTCTCCACTACATCTCACTCCCTCACGACAGCAGCAACAAGAATTTTTTTCCTCCCTCTGCTGTCCATGGCGAGAACCTCCTCTACCCTTCTTCCATGGATGGCGCCCAGCAGAAGCTCCATGGCCAGCGCCCCTCCCCTGCTCGGCCCCTTCCCCACTGCTCCCTTCCTCTTCCCCATGGAGAGTTGTAAAACCCAAAATTGGTAGGAGATAATAATAATAATAATAATAATAATAATAATAATAATAATAATAATAATAATAATAATAATAATGATGATGATGATGATGATGAAATAAATAAATGAATATATTTAAGATAGTGTTTTAGGGATTTTTGAAGACCTTTGAAATCTATTAGGATTCTCCCTCCTCATATTCAAACAATAATATTAAATTAGTAAGTAACTAATAAATTGATAAAGAAAAGGTTGGTCTCTAGATGATGATTTTGTGGTAATGCATTTTATGGAAGACATAAACTAGAACTCCAATTGTAAATGAAAACATAAAATAGGAATGAGAAAAGAAATTTAAATGAAACCCTTTATTCCTCCCCTAAATGAGTGATAAGAAAAAGAATATTAATATAAATAGTAGGTGTTATATTTTCATTAGGGATATGATGATATTTTGGAATTTGGATATTTGAATCTGAAATGGATTGGAAATTTGGAAAGGAAAATAGGAAAATAAAACAGAAAATAAATAATAAAAAGAAAGAAAACAGAAAACCACATTCTAGGCTGAAACCACTGCTTCCGGCCCATCTCATCACTCGCGCGTAGCCCAGTTTGGTGTCTGGCGCCGACGCGTGGGCCCGCGAGGTTGGCCTCCCTTCCTCACCGTCAACACTCGTATGGATGGTGTGTCCCTGTCTATGGGCCCCACTTACCGGCTCACGTTGCGCGCGCCTGTCACTAGCTCGTGGGGCCACCATGTCAGGTTGTCGTCATCCCTAAGCTCGCGGCGGCTTCACCGGATCTTTCCTAGCCAAATCGGCCCCGCCAAACTCGCCGGGCGGTTGTAGAGACCCCGCTCGGACTCCCTTGCTTCCTATAAAGGCCACCGAATTGATGTCGGTCTATCCCTCAGCCCTTCATCTCCGAGCTTGCGCCGTTGGGGCGCTGCTGGCCAGCTCCACCTTGCCGTTGTTCTGACCTGGAGTCCGGTGCTCGGGGCGTCGATAGTTGACCTGGGGGTGCACATTCGTGACTCGGTCGCACCTGGTGCAGTCTCGCGTTGCGAGAATTGCTCATCGGAGCAGGGAATTGCCGCCAGATTGACTTCCATCGTGGTCTATGCTCCTATCCACGCGATTCATGGTAATAACGCTCTCACCCCATGCGCCATCGTTCTCTCTACGTGTAGCAACCGCCAGTTCGCGTTTTGGAGCATCCTGCCGTCGGCCGTAGTCGCACCGGCGAACTCCTTGCCGGGACCATTGGGTGGCGCCGCTGCACCTCGGCTCAAGGTATGAGGAGCTACCCTGGTCGTTGGTTTGATCAGCGTCGGTCGTGATTGGATGAGGCGTACCCCTTCGAGGAACTTGATCAGAGTCGTTAGATCAGAATCGCATGGATGAGATTAGATCACAAGTATTTAAATCCTGATCGTCGATCACTGATCGAACGACCGTTGTCACGTACTGGTTCGATTCAACGTAGATCTAAACTTGAGCGCTCAATTTCAATCGTGCGGCCCAAAATAGACCGTACCCCTTCGCGATGACTATCTTATAGATGAGCCCCTCGGCTTGTTGGAAATGAACCCGTCGTCCAGTGCGGAGGCAATCTGAGTCTTAGGAGAAATTATGATTTAGATCCCGAGTTCTTCTGTTATTGGCGCGCAGTCCAGTGAACCGAGGAAAACCGGATAATTAATATTAGAAACTGATTTTTAATACAAAAATAATTCTAGAAACTTGTGAAATTCATATTTAATTCATTTTAGCTCCAAATTGATTCATTCCAGTTGCAATAATTTTGTTTTAATATTGTCTATCACCTAGTATCTCTGTTTAGCCATGAAAATTGAATTAAAACTTTGCACTTGAATTATTTTATTCCAAGTACTAAATAATTTCAGAAATCCATAACTTAATAATCATAACTCCGAATTTAGTGATTCTTGTTCCCACGATCTCGTAGCGACGCGTAAATTATTATTACGTAGTTTATTCTTATGTTTGGTGTGATGTTAATTCTATCTATACCATGTTTGTCTGTATTGCTACGTTTAGCAGTGAGGACATGTGTCATCTGAAGAGCAAGTTAGTACCTGGAATCTCAAGTCCCAGGCAAGTTGTGCCCTTGATCACTTCTTTTTACCCAATCATGTTCTTATTAATCATAATGATCTACATATGTTAATTTTGATGGGACCCAATAGGTTACCGTAGTTTGACTATCTTTATACCTTGTTTACCACTGAATTTTTGGGTAGTACCTGCTATTGCTTTATGTGGTTTTGGGTATAGAGATACACATTATACATGATCATACTTTTATTATCAGTTTGTTATTTACTATTCATGATAAGATCATTATGTTAATTGGAACATGGAGCGACCACCCGGGAAAACAGTGCTACCACAAGGGTGGTACGGGACGCACTTGGCTGACTAATTAGGAAAGCAAGTGGAGGACTACCTTACCCGAAAGGGGCAAGGGCAGTAGGGGAGTGGTCAGTGTAGGGAGGCCCTTGGGTTGATTTTGCTGCTATGGCGGTCAGGCGAGGGGTTCCTGCATTGGAGCTTCCTAGAACTGTAGCGGGTTTTCTAAAGCTAGTGGAACTTTGTAAAGGCCTCGTAGTGTTACCCTGCCTCGCCTCCTCGGTAGAGGTGTATGGGAGTGGCTTTCTCTTGGCAGATGGGTAACATGACTTGTGAGTAAATATGTGCAACCTCTGCAGAGTGTAAAACTGGTATATCAGTCGTGCTCACGGTCATGAGTAGCTCAGACCCTCACATGATTAATTTATGGAACTAAATTCAATTTGTCTTATGCATTGCATTGAGGGTGTTGTTATCACTTTTGTTCTACTACTTAATTGGGTTGGTATTATACTTAGTAATTGCTAATAAAATTTTGACCAACTTCAAAAAGCAATGCTCAGCTTTAACCATCCTCTTTGGTAAGCCTTACACTTCACATGAGCTCCCACCTTTGGCGAGTTCATGCACATTATTCCCCACAACTTGTTGAGCGATGAATGAATGTGAGCTCACTCTTGCTGTCTCACACCCCCACAGGTCAAGAATAGGTACCGCAGGATGAGGTGCATGGAGGATGCTGTGACGAGTTCGTGAGAGGTCTAGGCCGTCATCTCCCAGTCAACTTTGGATTGCTGGATCGTTGTCTCATTATGATGTAATTATTTATTTATTTTGTACAGAACTCCTATTATATAGTAAAGATGTGACATTCGTTTCTGTACCACTATTCATCATATGTGTGAGACTTGGTCCCAGCAAACCTGGTGATTATTTCACGCCCAGGTTTTGGACCCCTAAAACTCGGGTGTGACAGAAGTGGTATCAGAGGAATGTTGACTGTAGGATGAAACCTAGGTAGAACTGGACAACCCTTACTTACTTACCTTTGCTACTCTAATTCTTTCTAAACTTCCCTTAATCTTTTGTCATCCGCTGCTGCTTTACTCTGCTTACTCTTACCTTTTCACTCTAAAGACAAAAGTGGATTTCACACTTTGAAATCATGTACCTAACATGACTTTTAGGAATAAGAGACCTACTCCTCGGAACAAAAAACAAAATTATTTAATAGACATCTATGAACTTGAATGTTTGTTCTTATGATACTTGTCTGATTTGGAACTTTGATGAGTGTGATGGGTTGTGGATAAATGTCCACAATTGCATCCGCATATATATATCTAGGCATAAAGGATAATATTTATAAAATACCTAGGGAATCTAGATTATCCCAATTAAAATGTATCTAGTATCCCGTATCTATCTCATCTTGACAGATTCTTTCTTACCTTTGGACATTAACCTTATATGACTAGTTACCCCAATCTGGACATAAAACAACAGATCAAGCCCTGTCAAAGAATCTTTAGTTCATAACCAGCTACTAACCTATTCATTCTACCTACCAAATAATTTCCCTTGCAAAACTATCTTACCATATGCTTCTAACTCAGATGGTCAATACCATGAAGGGAGGAGGAATTGATCTACCTGCCAATCCACATAACCGGAGGGTGCTTAGACGACAACAACAACAACAAGCAGAGATGAATCCTCCAAATCCTTCACCAGTTGGAGCTGATCCAGCAGTTGCAGCCCAGATGCATATAATGCAACAAATGGCTGATACTATGGCAGATATGCACGCGCATATGCGACAGGAGCGTCAGGAGATGTGCCAAGAGAGGGAGGAGATGCGCTAGGAGCGAAGGGTGCAACAACAGCAACCACCACTACCTCCACCACCACTACTAGCTCCACCCAGGGATAAGCATCGGGAGTTTATGAGTCACAAACCACCAACCTTCTCTAACTCCGCGGACCCTATAATGCCCAAGATTGTCCTGTTGGAGTCACTTGTGTTGTTGATGTCATGTGCATAATGTGCGGACACATATGTGTGTGTGCCGTGGTGCATTGTAGTAGTGGTTGCGTAAGATATGTGGTTGAGGTGTACGGGTATATGCCGTAATATGGTTATACTCGCGATGAGGAAAGATGTATGTATTGTGTAACGTGATGTTTAGATTGCTATTGTATATCGTGTGAAGGATGCTCATGATGGTCATGTGATTGTAGGGTGGTGTAGTGGCAAAGTGAGAAGTAAGTTTAGTGTTTTAAACGGTTAGTTGATAGCATCTATCGGTGTTGTCATGATTTTTGTTGTATGGCGGATCGATGCTTCGCTTTATCAATCATTACCTTCCATGCCCATTGGATAAATAAATGTCTTGTTGATTGATTAGAGGTCTTATATGAGTGTTATCGCAGCCCAATAATTATTGGAAGCGAGTAGCGTTCATAAGTCGGTCCTTGTTAAAATTGAAGAGCAATCCGATGAGATATGCACATAAGTGTTTTAGGTCCTTCCGTAGAAAAATGTAGTCATATGGAGTTTTATGCCATGTGTTAACGCTCTTCATGTTAGACCTCCTAAAATGTGTTGTTTTATGTGACATGTGTTATCCAATTTAAGTTGAGAAATGATTAAGAAAAGCTGATTAATCTGCTCCTACCCATGTTTTAAGATTGCAATGTCTAAAATGGCTTGTTGAGTTTTATATTGTGTTAGCCAACGATTGTTAAGTTGGAGTCAATTGCGTTAAGTGATTGTTATATTTATGTTGTGTCTCGGATTGCGGTAATAATAGGCAAACCGACGTGTATGGCTATGTCGTTGCTCTGGTTAGCAGACTTGTTTGATGGCTTTGGTTAAGGTCGTGGTCACGGTGATTTGCTTGTTATGGTCTAAATACGCATGGTTATGGTCGCAGATGAAAAGTAGTAGTGCTCATGTGATGTCTATATTAAAATGCAAACTATTGTGTGAAGAGCGCATCGATATACATATATACCGGGTTTGATTATTGTGGTGAATGCGCTTGTTAATTGTGTGTGGTAATTCTAGCGCACGAAATGACTTGGACAAAATTTGTAAGTCAACTAGTTGGTCCTCATTTAATTCTAGTGTCTTTTATCCTTAATTGTATATTGAATCACCTTGAGATGTTTAGAAATGTTCTGTTGGAAATTTCATTATATTTCTATAAAATCTGGGATCACCAGATTTGAGTGCATGAATCTTTATTTATGGATTTTTGAAGTCGCAAGTCTGAATCTGTCCAAATCTGGACAAAGCTGTCGTGTTAGCACTTTTTGACCTTGCTAAGTGTTGAATCGTGTTGAGGCAAGAATACCAAAGTTGTAGAGCACTTTTTAAGCTTTCCAGAAAGTCCTAGTTTTCTATTTTTGGATTAATATCTGAAGATTTATGATTAAAACAAGTGACTGCTGTGCTGCTGTCCAAAAATCTGCAAGTGCTCATTTGATTGTTTAGTTCATGCTTTTAGCTAAAAATGTTTGATTAGCACTTAACTAATGTAGACTTGCCATGGCTAAGCTTGAGATAGCATCTATGTCCTGTTTTATATGTTTCTTTCTCTAGTTGATTGTGATATAGGATTTCCATAGACATTGATGTCTGTGTCCTCTGTTAAATTTGTGTTGTCTGTGATGCTTTTGTGTGATCAATAAAAGAACTAATGAAAAATCGTAGCAAATTAAATAAATGCTTGTACTCGTGAGGTCGAGTTATGCTGGTTAGTGTTCATCAGTTTCTTATTAGTGTTAAATTTGTAGGTCGATAATGTATGGCTAATTAGCACCTACGTATGATCCTTGGCGGTACCGTGTCTCACGCCTTATATCTAGCTCGCTACCATGTGTCTTTGTATGTCTTGTGCAATTTTTCCCTTATATTCATACATATGCATCATGCATCTCATTTAGGACCGAGAGATGATGATCGTGCAAGTGATGTGGTGCCAACAAAAAGATGCAGTTGGTGGACAACCTAAGGAAGGATGGACATAGCCAGTGGATGCTCGCCAAGCGAGTACCCTCTAGCAGACACTATCTAGTGTGGATTCCAGGCAAGCCCCAGATTTATGCATAACCGTTATATATGCTATTTTACTGCATTTAATGTTTGCAGGCTTGTACCATGCACTTATCTGTAGGAGTTGCCTGAAACCCTAGTTGCATAAACTCAGGATTCCTTTTTGAGATGGATACTAGTATGCTAGGTCGAGTACCTGCTTTGCTAATTAGGGATTGTCGGCGTTTCGAGACAGGGGGGTCCCTAAGCCGACGAGTGAGTGTGCTGCGTGCCCCAGCCCAGATGGGTCGAGCGCGTGGGCGAGCGCGAAGGGGGGAGAGGCGAGGTGGCCGGAGCCGAGCGTGAGAGAGGTGGAAGTCCCGCGGCCTTCGTGTTCGTCCCGCGCCCAGGTCAGGTGCGCTTGCAGTAGGGGGGTTACAAGCGTCCACGCGGGTGAGGGAAGCGAGCGGCCCCAAGAGAGCGCCTGTCCCGTCCTCGGTCCCGCGCGGCCAACCTTCTCTGAGAAGGCCCTGGTCCTTCCTTTTATAGTCGTAAGGAGAGGATCCAGGTGTACAATGGGGATGTAGCAGAGTGCTACGTGTCTAGCGGAGGGAGAGCTAGCGCCCTAGGTACATGCCAATGTGGCAGCCGGAGAGATCTGGGCACCCTGCTGGCGTGATGTCGTGGCTGTCGGAGGTGCGGTGGAGCCTGATGGAGGGACAGCTGTTGGAGCGGTCGAGTCCCTGCTGACGTTGTCCTACTTCCGTAAGAGAGCTGGGGGCCGCCGTCGTCATAGAGCTTGTGGAGCGCCATCATTGCCTCTCTGGCGGAGCTGGCCGGATGAGACGTCGGTCTTGTTCTCCGTGACCCGAGTCGATTCGGGGTGGGATGATGATGGCGCCTCCTGTTGACGTGGCGGTCTGTGCCCTAGGCAGGGCGACGTGGGGTTTCCTCCGAAGCCGAGGTTGAGTCTGCCTTCTGTTGCCGTGGCCGAGCCCGAGCCAAGGGGTCGGGCGAGGCGAAAGTCGTTCGGCCGAGGCCAGGGCGGAGTCCGAGCCCTGGGGTCGGGCGAGGCGGAGTTTCGTCGTCTTCCGGGTCTTAGCCCGAGTCCGAGCCCTGGGGTCGGGCAAAGCGGAGTTCGCCGTCTTCCGGGTCTTAGCCCGAGTCCGAGCCCTGGGGTCGGGCGGAGCGGAGTTCGCCGTCTTCCGGGTCTTAGCCCGAGTCCGAGCCCTGGGGTCGGGCGGAGCGGAGTTCGCCGTCTTCCGGGTCTTAGCCCGAGTCCGAGCCCTGGGGTCGGGCGGAGCGGAGTTCGCCGTCTTCCGGGTCTTAGCCCGAGTCCGAGCCCTGGGGTCGGGCGGAGCGGAGTTCGCCGTCTTCCGGGTCTTAGCCCGAGTCCGAGCCCTGGGGTCGGGCGGAGCGGAGTTCGCCGTCTTCCGGGTCTTAGCCCGAGTCCGAGCCCTGGGGTCGGGCGGAGCGGAGTTCGTGAAGCGTCCCGAATCCTCTGGGACTCAAATGTGATACAATTACTAGTCCCAGGAGGCTAGTAAACACATTTATACATCAGATGATACCAAATCTGCTTAAACGAGACAAACCTACAAAGGTGGCGAACAACTTTAAGAGTTGGTCCACAACTCGGGACATATCATCAGAGTGGGGCTGAAGCAGCCCGATATACGCAGCGAAGCAATTCAGCGGTCCAACAGCCACAGGCAAGGTTGGGAACAGTCGTAACTCTTACCCGATCTCCTTTTTCTGAAAAAACAACAAATAAGCAAGGGTGAGTACAAACGTACTCAGCAGCCCACCTTCACCCGCGGAATGGGGAAATCAGATATAATGCATGGAATATGTAGAGCTCAGGATATTTGCAGAAACAGCAATATTTTATGCAGGGTTGTTTTGAAAAACATTTTGTATTTTGCAAAGTGCATCCTCTCCAAAAGGAGCAGGAAGTTTTTCAGTATTATAACAAAATCCCCTGGACTAAACCATCCAGGTATCTCAACAGTTTCCCACTGGTTTTCATTTTCAAAAACAGCTATTGGACTTCCCGTCCACCATAGCTCACGGCTCAACCGCCGGTCCTTTTAAAAACCACTTTTCTCAAACACACCCTTTTTTTGGAAAAACCAAACACTAATTGCCATACCACACCAGACTCGTCCATTCCTGTGGACACAGACTATTCGAATAGGTTCTCAAACTCTGCGAAGAGGTGTACACTTTACCCACTAGTCCGGCTCTGCGATCTCATGGCCAATGAGACCCGAATCCGACTCTCTTTCTTTCCCCGCACGTCCTAACCTTAACGGTTATCCGGAAGGGGTCAGGCCACCACCATGTCCAAACCGGACAAAACTTTCCCCCTCCTTATCCTCCCGGTGCTCCCCAGCCTTCATAACCCTGGGGTTGGACCGTACGAGTTCAGATTGAGTGACTGCCCACACAGTCTCGAGTGGTTGTACTATTAAAGAGTACAGGTAGTGAAGATGACAAACCGGTCCTTATATGAGGGGACAATCCTTCTGCTCACGCCTAAACCAGCTGAGCCAACACCTTAGGCCCTCCCCTAAACCAGGGAGTCCCTGATTATCCCACTCACAAGGTGATAAGGGTGAAAACCCTTCATCACACACATTTTGAAAAGCATTTTCTTTTGAAAACTCACACCTGTTCTCAAATCATTTAGAACATATATATCAGGGATTGATTGCGGCAAGCGGCTGGGTGGCCATAATAACTTGTCTCAAAATCATATCATGCATAAAATAACAGGCTAAGGGTTGTGGTTGAAAAATCATAGGTAATTTATGCATCAAAGGGATCCAGTGAGCTTGCCGTGCTTATTCGGCGAAGGGGGAAGGGGAGCTCGCGGAACTGGCTTCTGGCTCCACCGCCTAGCGTAGACTTGCAGATCTGGCCTCCACGAGACGGCACGAACGCTCCGATAACTATGCAACATGAACAAGAAAACATACAAACCAGCAAGTATACCAACAAATATTTAGTATAGTGGTCAGAATAGCGATATATGGATGGGTAGAGTCTTGAGTAGAATCTGTGTCATGTGGTGTTGTGATATTACTGGTGGTGGAGCGGAGGTGCTTACCAGGAGGGTGGACTGGAGGCGAAGCGACACTATGTGTGTAGCCGGCAGAGCAGAGTAACTGAGTGGGTGGGGTGTTTGCCTTGGCTGAGGGTGTTGAGTGTGTGTGGAGAGGGAGAGGGTAGCTGGGTGTATGTATAGCTGGGTGTATGTGGTGTAGCACAGTGAAGTTCACTGTTGGTGAGAATAGTGACGAATGAATCGTCTGACTTAGTATGAACAGGAGAGTTATAGGCAGAATATGGGACAAGAGTATTTTGGGAGTTTTCTGGAATATGGACCATGCTTAAGGGATGACATGGTTGGGTAGGGAATAGTTTGATAAGAATTTAGAAACGAGATTTATTGGAATCTGAGTTTGGGAGCCTGGTTCGAAGGATTCTCAAAGTTAAGCGTGCTCAACTTGGAGAAACCTAGGATGGGTGACCAGATGGGAAGTTCCCTACTGGAAGAAAAATCACAGTCACCGGAGTTCGTATGACTGGAATATGGGTCTGGCTGGTCTTAGGTGGACTGGACAACATGATGTACGAGTAGTTGAAATTTGGGATGACTAGATGACCGATGAATAGTAACGATGATCAGTAACGATGAATAGTGGCGATGGAAAAGAAATTATAGATATCATCGATGAATAGTAACGATGATGAATAGTAATGATAAATAGTAACGATGATGAATAGTGTATGTGAATAGTAACGATGAATAGTAATAGTGAATAGTAATGGTGAATAGTAATGGTGAATACTGATAGTGAATAGTCGTATGAACGAACGATGAACGATGAATAGGAACTATGAACGAACGGACGAACGATCGAATGATCGGACGAACGAACGATCGGAATTTCGGCAGCATAACGGCAGGAAAAGATTATTTGGACGAACGAACGGACGAACGATCGAATGATCGTACGAACGAACGATCGGAATTTCGGCAGCATAACGACAGGACAAAGATTATCTAGAAGAACGATGAATAGGGACTATGAACGAACGATGAACGATGAATAGGGACTATGAACGAACGATGAACGATCGAATGATCGAACGAACGAACGATCGGAATTTCGGCAGCATAACGGCAGGACAAAGATTATCTGGAAGAACGATGAATAGGGACTATGATGAACGATGAATAGGAACTATGAACAAACGATGAACGATCAAATGATCGAACGAACGAACGATCGGAATTTCGGCAGCATAACGGTAGGAAAAAGATTATTTGGACGAACGAACGGACGAACGATCGAACGAACGGACGAACGAACCATGAACGATCGGACGAACGATCGAACGATCGGACGAACGAACGAACAAACTAAGAACAGGGGGACGAACGATCGAAGAACGATCGAACGATCCTTGTGCTAGTGTGTGCTTGTGTGGAACATGGAGTGGGTGTGTGTGGGGGGGGGGGGAGAGTTGCCATGAAATGGCTTGGGGTGGGATGAGAGGAGGCCCTTGCCCCTCTATTTATATCCATGGTGGGGGGATTAGGGGGAGGGATGAGAGGATTAGTGGGAGGATGAGAGGATTAGTGGGAGATTAGCATGTATTTGTCTTGTATAAGTGAGATTTGCTTGTAGAGCTCACCGTATGACACTGGAGGCATACGTATACGTATGAGCATGAGGAAAGTTATGAAGAAAATATTTATAGGGACTTGAAAAATGATTCTGAAGATATTTCTCAGGAGGAAAATATCTGGAGATATATCGGTGGAATATTTGGGCAGTATTTCTGGAAAGAACTTGAAGAGGATCACTAGGGAAATATCTGGGCAGTATTTCTGTAAACAATTTGAGGGGGATCACTAAGGAAATATTTGTAGGGTATTTTGAGGAGGATTTTAGAGAGAATATAGACCACTATACTTTATTTGTTGATATCAACTCGCAAACAAACATTTTGAAATGAAATTTGAAATTCATTTTGAATTTAGGGCGAGTTTGAGAAAATTTCAGGATTTGAATTTTTGGGATGCTACAAATCTACCCCACTTAAAAGGAATCTCGTCCTCGAGATTCGGCTTAGAAGGGTTATGGGTATAGCTTTACTTCAGCTACATATCTTCACTTTGCAGACTCTTCGAGGAGATAGAGCTTCAACAAAATCTGTCCTTTGAGGGGCATCTGGTTGCCAATTGCAAACGCTGATTCTGGCTACTCAAGATCATCTTCAGGCTTCTAGGTTTCGCTTGGCAGCTAGCTTATTGAAGAAGCATCGATGCCAACACGCAAACCTTTCTCTTGCGAACTCCCACATGGATTCCTTCCTTGATTAGTCTTCTGGTGCTTCATCAACAAAACTTGGGTGACCACTTCTCATCCAAAAACTTATATGCTTGGATGATCTGGTCCTTCACAAGCTTGCTACATGCCTTCTTATTTTTCTCCATGACAGGAACCTTATTGGAACACTACCCCACTTAAAATGAATGAGGGTAGATCTCTTGAATCTTGGGGATTTGAACTCCTTGAAGTACCTCATAACAAAGGTGTTACGGGGCCTTCTTCTCCTGTTGCTGCTTGAGCAGGCTGCGGAGAAATGACTGACACAGGGTTGATTTTGGGAGAACCTTCTTCTTATCTTCTCTTCACTATCTTCATTTTACTGACTCTTTCTTTCCCTTTTCTCTTCCCACTGGAGGATTCTTTCAAAGAGTATTACTATCATACACTGGAGGAAACCAAAGACTATGAACCATGTACAACAGTCTTCAACCCAAGAATCACCAAGCATTGTGATCTTAGGGGCGAGGGAGTGGGAAAATGGAGTTGCTTGCAATTTGGCAGAGGGGATTTTATCGGGGCTGTTTTTGCTTTATGCGAGATGGGAGTTGAGGGAGCTGGTGGGGGGGGGGTTTATAGGCGAGCGGGGGTGTTCGGTTGCGGAGTAGTGGTGATGGAGTAGGTGCTAAGCGGCAGCGGGTGCGATAAGGGGAGGGGGGGCCTGGTGTTGCCGGCGATGATGGTGGCGGTGGGTGCGCTGCAAAGGTGGCGTGGGCGGCGGTAGTGCGCTGCAAAGGGGGGCGTGGGGCGGTGGTAGTGCGCATGGAGGCGGGCACGCGTGGGGGGGCACGGGTGAGTGGTGGGGTCGATGACCCTGATGTTTGTGGTCTCTGGTTCCAAGAATCTTTGCCTCTGTGTATGGTAATAACTCCTTCTGTCCTCTTTTCCTGTTTACTTTGACTCAGGGGCAGTGCTTTGATTCTCACGGTCGGTCCTTTTGACTGAGCGGCTGGACTGGCTTCTTCTGTAGCTTGTTCCAGGCTTCAAGGGTAAGCTTCCCGGTATCTTCTTGGGTAAGGCACTTTTCTCTTGAGATGGGTTAAGATGAGAATGGAAGCATAAGGTGAGGATTAGATCTAATTTGTGATCTATGTTTTTTTAGAGAAAACCTTTCTTAAAAAAAACACACAAGCTCAGCAATGATAAGCACAAACAAATCGAATGTTTTGAATAAGGGAAGAATAGAGTTTTTCCAAAGCACGGACTACTCAGATTCGGGGGCTAAGCATAACTACTATTGCTTGGCTCCTGAATTGAGAACTATGCTAAATGCAACTTATGAGCACTAACGTTAAAGCATCACATATGCACTCAAAAGGGAGGAAAACATCAAGCGAAATTCATTTTGAAATGCCCTAGGGGGCAACACAAATAGAGTTTTTCAAAGCACGGGACTACACGATTAACTCTCATACATGCAGGGCTCTAGCCAAAGTGAAGAAAAACTTCACTACCCAATGCATGCAGAGGACTGGGCATACTAACTTCAGACCAGACAACTTCTCTTCTGGCAGGGCTGGCACACAACTTCAATCTGAGACATCTCCTGGATGGGTCAAGAGGGAGCTGACGTTGATGACTTCTTCTGGCGGCGACTGAGATGGCAGGACAGGGTCGAACTCTTCTTCAAGCGGGACTGGCTCTTGTAGCTCCTCTGAGGGCGGCGGTGCTGGCGGGGTGCTTGCAGCTTCTTCCTTGACCTCAAGGGACGGTGCTGGAATCTTCTTCATGGTGAGGGGCTCAAGCAACTCTGGCGGGGGATCTTGGGAGGACTCAGGGTGCTCTTGCTTATCCATAGCCTGAGGGAAGACTGGAATTCCTTCCAAGACTATGGCTCCTTCCGGGAGTTCCCAAGCCTTCTTTTCTCCTCTGATAGAGACCGGGTGACCTTCAAGAATCTGGGGGTCTTCAGCGTTGATGGGTTGAACAGGGTTGGATGGAGCGGGCTCTTGGATCCGCAGGGCTCTACGTTGGTTATGGGTGACCAAGTAGGCCTCCATCAACTTCTGGATGTGCTCATCCTCGGCTTGCTTCAGGGCTTCAACAGCAATGACTTCACGACTCTCCAAGGTAGTTGCACGGGCTTGAGCTGTGGTGAGATCCACATGCAACTGACGGTTGCGCTTCTCTGCATCTTCTGCTCGGGCAATCATCTGACGGTGGTGCCGAGCCAAGAAATCATATTGTGCATCCAGGGTGAGCAGGTATGCAGTGAGGTACACGACTGTGGGGTCATCCTCAAGCAGCTGCTGCCCTTCCAATGCACGCATCCTGGCCATCCAAGCGGGACGGTTTCTATGAAAGGGCGGAAAGAATCTGAGCGGAGTGTCAGCCACTTCTTCTTCATAGATCTGACACAGGGCCCTCAATGCCTTGCGAGCGACGACTTGGCAGGTGTCTTTGAATCTGTGCCCAGCAGCAGTGACACTCCATTCCACATGGTGTGGACTGGATCCAATGTATACAGTCACGACACACTTCTCTGTGCCATGCTCGACGAACTCACGACCATCATACTCTGGCTGGCTCCTGATTCCGAGGCGGACTGTGCATGCTCTCAGCAACTTGGGGAAACCATCTTCATTCTGGCAGAAGCTGGTTTGGCACTGAACCTCCATCTGACTTCTGAGAGAAGGAAAGGGGGAAAACATTTTTGAAATGAAGGGATGCGAGCAAGAATTTTTTTAAGAAAATAGTTTGGACTCAAAAACTTTTGGATCAGGCTAAGGGTTACGTCCTGCGGCCAACCTAACAGCTCTGATACCACCTGAAGCGTCCCGAATCCTCTGGGACTCAAATGTGATACAATTACTAGTCCCAGGAGGCTAGTAAACACATTTATACATCAGATGATACCAAATCTGCTTAAACGAGACAAACCTACAAAGGTGGCGAACAACTTTAAGAGTTGGTCCACAACTCGGGACATATCATCAGAGTGGGGCTGAAGCAGCCCGATATACGCAGCGAAGCAATTCAGCGGTCCAACAGCCACAGGCAAGGTTGGGAACAGTCGTAACTCTTACCTGATCTCCTTTTTCTGAAAAAACAACAAATAAGCAAGGGTGAGTACAAACGTACTCAGCAGCCCACCTTCACCCGCGGAATGGGGAAATCAGATATAATGCATGGAATATGTAGAGCTCAGGATATTTGCAGAAACAACAATATTTTATGCAGGGTTGTTTTGAAAAACATTTTGTATTTTGCAAAGTGCATCCTCTCCAAAAGGAGTAGGAAGTTTTTCAGTATTATAACAAAATCCCCTGGACTAAACCATCCAGGTATCTCAACAGTTTCCCACTGGTTTTCATTTTCAAAAACAGCTATTGGACTTCCCGTCCACCATAGCTCACGGCTCAACCGCCGGTCCTTTTAAAAACCACTTTTCTCAAACACACCCTTTTTTTGGAAAAACCAAACACTAATTGCCACACCACACCAGACTCGTCCATTCCTGTGGACACAGACTATTCGAATAGGTTCTCAAACTCTGCGAAGAGGTGTACACTTTACCCACTAGTCCGGCTCTGTGATCTCATGGCCAATGAGACCCGAATCCGACTCTCTTTCTTTCCCCGCACGTCCTAACCTTAACGGTTATCCGGAAGGGGTCAGGCCACCACCATGTCCAAACCGGACAAAACTTTCCCCCTCCTTATCCTCCCGGTGCTCCCCAGCCTTCATAACCCTGGGGTTGGACCGTACGAGTTCAGATTGAGTGACTGCCCACACAGTCTCGAGTGGTTGTACTATTAAAGAGTACAGGTAGTGAAGATGACAAACCGGTCCTTATATGAGGGGACAATCCTTCTGCTCACGCCTAAACCAGCTGAGCCAACACCTTAGGCCCTCCCCTAAACCAGGGAGTCCCTGATTATCCCACTCACAAGGTGATAAGGGTGAAAACCCTTCATCACACACATTTTGAAAAGCATTTTCTTTTGAAAACTCACACCTGTTCTCAAATCATTTAGAACATATATATCAGGGATTGATTGCGGCAAGCGGCTGGGTGGCCATAATAACTTGTCTCAAAATCATATCATGCATAAAATAACAGGCTAAGGGTTGTGGTTGAAAAATCATAGGTAATTTATGCATCAAAGGGATCCAGTGAGCTTGCCGTGCTTATTCGGCGAAGGGGGAAGGGGAGCTCGCGGAACTGGCTTCTGGCTCCACCGCCTAGCGTAGACTTGCAGATCTGGCCTCCACGAGACGGCACGAACGCTCCGATAACTATGCAACATGAACAAGAAAACATACAAACCAGCAAGTATACCAACAAATATTTAGTATAGTGGTCAGAATAGCGATATATGGATGGGTAGAGTCTTGAGTAGAATCTGTGTCATGTGGTGTTGTGATATTACTGGTGGTGGAGCGGAGGTGCTTACCAGGAGGGTGGACTGGAGGCGAAGCGACACTATGTGTGTAGCCGGCAGAGCAGAGTAACTGAGTGGGTGGGGTGTTTGCCTTGGCTGAGGGTGTTGAGTGTGTGTGGAGAGGGAGAGGGTAGCTGGGTGTATGTATAGCTGGGTGTATGTGGTGTAGCACAGTGAAGTTCACTGTTGGTGAGAATAGTGACGAATGAATCGTCTGACTTAGTATGAACAGGAGAGTTATAGGCAGAATATGGGACAAGAGTATTTTGGGAGTTTTCTGGAATATGGACCATGCTTAAGGGATGACATGGTTGGGTAGGGAATAGTTTGATAAGAACTTAGAAACGAGATTTATTGGTATCTGAGTTTGGGAGCCTGGTTCGAAGGATTCTCAAAGTTAAGCGTGCTCAACTTGGAGAAACCTAGGATGGGTGACCAGATGGGAAGTTCCCTACTGGAAGAAAAATCACAGTCACCGGAGTTCGTATGACTGGAATATGGGTCTGGCTGGTCTTAGGTGGACTGGACAACATGATGTACGAGTAGTTGAAATTTGGGATGACTAAATGACCGATGAATAGTAACGATGATCAGTAACGATGAATAGTGGCGATGGAAAAGAAATTATAGATATCATCGATGAATAGTAACGATGATGAATAGTAATGATAAATAGTAACGATGATGAATAGTGTATGTGAATAGTAACGATGAATAGTAATAGTGAATAGTAATGGTGAATAGTAATGGTGAATACTGATAGTGAATAGTCGTATGAACGAACGATGAACGATGAATAGGAACTATGAACGAACGGACGAACGATCGAATGATCGGACGAACGAACGATCGGAATTTCGGCAGCATAACGGCAGGAAAAGATTATTTGGACGAACGAACGGACGAACGATCGAATGATCGTACGAACGAACGATCGGAATTTCGGCAGCATAACGACAGGACAAAGATTATCTAGAAGAACGATGAATAGGGACTATGAACGAACGATGAACGATGAATAGGGACTATGAACGAACGATGAACGATCGAATGATCGAACGAACGAACGATCGGAATTTCGGCAGCATAACGGCAGGACAAAGATTATCTGGAAGAACGATGAATAGGGACTATGATGAACGATGAATAGGAACTATGAACAAACGATGAACGATCAAATGATCGAACGAACGAACGATCGGAATTTCGGCAGCATAACGGTAGGAAAAAGATTATTTGGACGAACGAACGGACGAACGATCGAACGAACGGACGAACGAACCATGAACGATCGGACGAACGATCGAACGATCGGACGAACGAACGAACAAACTAAGAACAGGGGGACGAACGATCGAAGAACGATCGAACGATCCTTGTGCTAGTGTGTGCTTGTGTGGAACATGGAGTGGGTGTGTGTGGGGGGGGGAGAGAGTTGCCATGAAATGGCTTGGGGTGGGATGAGAGGAGGCCCTTGCCCCTCTATTTATATCCATGGTGGGGGGATTAGGGGGAGGGATGAGAGGATTAGTGGGAGGATGAGAGGATTAGTGGGAGATTAGCATGTATTTGTCTTGTATAAGTGAGATTTGCTTGTAGAGCTCACCGTATGACACTGGAGGCATACATATACGTATGAGCATGAGGAAAGTTATGAAGAAAATATTTATAGGGACTTGAAAAATGATTCTGAAGATATTTCTCAGGAGGAAAATATCTGGAGATATATCGGTGGAATATTTGGGCAGTATTTCTGGAAAGAACTTGAAGAGGATCACTAGGGAAATATCTGGGCAGTATTTCTGTAAACAATTTGAGGGGGATCACTGAGGAAATATTTGTAGGGTATTTTGAGGAGGATTTTAGAGAGAATATAGACCACTATACTTTATTTGTTGATATCAACTCGCAAACAAACATTTTGAAATGAAATTTGAAATTCATTTTGAATTTAGGGCGAGTTTGAGAAAATTTCAGGATTTGAATTTTTGGGATGCTACAGTTCGCCGTCTTCCGGGTCTTAGCCCGAGTCCGAGCCCTGGGGTCGGGCGGAGCGGAGTTCGCCGTGGCGCCTTTGGCAAGGCCTGACTGTCTGTCAGACTCACTCTGTCGAGTGGCACTGCAGTCGGAGTGGCGCAGGCGGCGCTGTCCTTCTGTCAGACTGGCCAGTGGAGCGGTGGAGTGACGGCGGTCACCTCGGCTCTGCTGGGGGCGCGTGTCAGGATAGAGGTGTCAGGCCACCTTTGCGTTAAATGCCCCTGCAATTTGGTCAGTTGGTGTGGTGATTTAGTCAAGGTTGCTTCTGAGCGAAGCCAAGGCCTTGGGCGAGCCGGTGATGTGTCCGCCATAAAAAGGGGGCCTCGGGCGAGACGGAAGTCTCTCGAGGTCGGCTGCCTTTGGCCGAGGCTAGGCTCGGGTGAAGCGTGATCGAGTCACTCGTGTGGACTGATCCCTGACTTAATCGTGCCCATCAGGCCTTTGCAGCTTTATGCTGATGGGGGTTACCAGCTGAGAATTAGGCGCCTTGAGGGTACCCCTAATTATGGTCCCCGACAGTAGCCCCCGAGCCTCGAAGGGAGTGTTAGCACTCGCTTGGAGGCTTTTGTCGCACTTTTTTGCAAGGGGACCAGCCTTTCTCGGTTGCATTTCGTTCCGGTGGGTGCGCGCGAGCGCACCCGCCGGGTGTAGCCCCCGAGGCCTCGGAGGAGTGGTTACACTCCTTCGAGGTCTTAATACTTCGCTTAACGCTTCGGCTGGTCTGGTCGTTCCCTCATGCGAACTGGCCGTAGCCCGGGTGCACGGTCGGGGCCCAAGCTCTCGGGCTGGTATGTTGACGCTGTCAACGATTTGGCCGGAGCCGGTTTTTGCGAGAGCAGCCCCCGAGCCTCTGCACAGGGCGAGAGGACGATCAGGGACAGACTCGGCTTTTTACATACGCCCCTACGTCGCCTTTCCGCAAGGAGGAGGGGGGGAGTGCGCCATGTTACCCTCGATGGGCACCGAACATGGTGTCTCCGGTGAGCTGCAAGCGGGTAATCCGAGTGGACGTCCGTGCCCCGTTCGTTGGGGGTCGGCTAGGGGCCCAGAGGCACGCCCAAAAGTACCTGCGGGTGATTTGCCGGACCCGGTCCCCTGGCGACGGGGTCCGAGGGCTCGATGCCTCCCTCCGATGGGATTCCGTTACAAGATCGTTCCCGCTGGTCTCGGAAATGTCCTAGGGTACCTCGGGAGCGCAGCCCGAGCCTCGGTTATGTATCGAACGTACCCCTGGTCATCCCTCGCTCGGTGTCTGAGGCGACTGTGAACCCTTCGGGGGCCAGCCTTCGAACCCCTGATCAGTAATGGGCGCGGAGCCCGAGTAGCCTGAGGCGGCCATGGAGCCCTTCGGGGGGCTGGCCTTCGAACCCCTGACCAGTAGTGGGTGTCGGGCCCACGCGATCTGAGGCGACTGTTGAACCCTCGGGGGGCCAGCCTTCGAACCCCTGATCAGTAATGGGGGGCTCGGAGCCCGGTTCCTTCGCGGAGAAGGATCCCTTTCGGGGTATCCCCCTTTCCCGGTCCCTGTTGCAAGAGATAGAGAAAGAGGAAAACGGAAAAGGATACGAAATCGGACGACGTGGCGTACCTTTTCTGACGCGGTTATTACGGCGAAGGTGAAGCGTCGCGCGCTCCTCCTGCCAGAAGCGCCGCGTGTCCCGCCGCGGAGTTAATGCGATGGGGCGAGTGGTTGGCGGGGCGGCCGTTGCGCGCGTGCGATCCGTTCGAGGAACGGGTCACGGGTGCACCGTCTTCACGCCGTGAGAGGAGGCTCTCTTGCTGTCTCAGGATGGGACGTGAGCCTGGCTGACGACGTGACCGCTGCGCCCGCCCGCCTGCCACCGCTATTACTGCCGGCCCACTTTCGGTCGCTTTGACCGACGCGCCAGTCTGGCGCTGTTGGGTCGCCTCGAGTCGTGGCATAGGCTTCGCAACCGAAGAGGCGCGATGGTGGCACAAGTGGCGGTGTGGTTGCTTGCATGCAGCAACTGGCGCGCCGGTTGCTCGACGCGTGGGCCTGGGTTCCAAGCTGGCGTGTCAGAAGTCGGAGAAGCGCGTCCATCTGGCGCGGTTGCATGCCGCCTGCATGGCTGCCCGCCCCTTCTGCCCGTTGGTCTGGGCGAAAATGGGGGGTCGCCTGTAACCGCTGGACGGTCGTGCGCACCATGCGCGGCGGTTTGGCTTCTTCTGCCCTGAGCCGGCTTGCATGACATGCGGGACCCAGCCCCCGAGTCGCAGGGGAGGGCCTTGGAGCGTGTTGGAGAAGACTCGGCCCGCGGCGCCTGGGGGCGCACGTAGGGGGAGTTGCCTTTAAAAGGAGGAAGGCCCCTTTCGTAAGGCAACCATGTCTTCTTCCTCCCTTAAGCGTTGGGTCTTCCCGTCTTCCAAGCCCCCGGATGGGGGGTATCCGCCGCCTTTCCGCCTCCTTGTTGGAGGAACGCAACTCCATGGGAGTTGGCACCTCTCAGCCATCGTTCGGCTTCAAGGATTTTCATCACGCAGCCTGGCCACACCCCGCCACCGGCAGTCACCCAAGATGGTGACCTCTAGTTCGACGGTGGGGAAAACGGGCCAGGCCGCGGCCTCTACTCCTCCCTCGGCCTCAAGGATTTTCGTCATCCAGGCCAAGATGGAAGATGAGGCGAGTCGGGGGGCCGCCTCCGCGTGGGTCGGCTGCCCCTTTCTTCCCCCTGCGCCCGGGGGTGAAGGGCGTCCTTGAGCCCCACGGAGACTTCCTCCAGCCATGCCAGGATATGCAGGGCGCTAGGGGCCCTGGGTCCCCGTCTCCCTGCCTGAATGGCTGGTTCTCGTCCTCAGCGGGGGGGAGCCCTTCTGCCGCGACACCTCCCCCAAAGCTGCTGCTTAAGCTGCTTCGCTGTCTGGGGCAGGGGTGGTGGCCGTCGCGGTTGGAACGGGCGGCAGCGAGCCGCCCATCGTTCTTCAGTTACTCCGCAGGCCTTCCCCTTCGGAGGGGGGTTGTTCGTACCTGCGGAGGAGGGAACCGGAGTTCCGTTGGTAGTGGCATCTCGTATGCCAGTGAGTTCGTTCATTGTGGCTGTCGAGGCCTGAGCGTGTATGTAATTTTGGCACGGAGCCGTGTTTTTTCCTCATTTTCGAGCACTAAGTCTCGCCTGTTTGATTATCTGAACCGCTTTACCAAGCATGAGTTGCCCCGTGCCAAGGTGACGGGTGAGGTATCCGTATCCCGGAGGCGTAGGAATCCCTCGGCCCGTTCGGCCTTGTTATGTGAGGCTCCTCTAGCTTAGTTGAAGAGACCCCTCGGCCGCCCTTCGGTGGATCGAGGCCGGGGGTAGCGATATCAGTATGAACAGAGGCGGAGTTGGCTCGAGAATGGGGAACCTGGTTGGCCGGAGCCTAGCCGTGTTGTCCGTCAGCGGAGCCGACGCCAAAGTCGGTCAGTCGAGGCCTCGGATCGGGCTGGCGCCCTTGGAAGCCGGTTGACCGAGGCCCCAGGGGTAACCGGTTGAGCCGCCTGCTCGGGCCGGATTCCCGGAGGAGCCCCTGGACCGCGGCGCCACCCGAGGCTGGGTCGGGCTTTGCTGAAGACGTCGTCGATGCCGAGGGTGCTACGGCTCCCTTCGGCGTGAAGACCCGAGCCTGCAGGATCAGATCATCTTGTAGCGTGTGCTTTCTGCGGCCGCCGAGGCCAGAAGAACACGCCCTCGCCGCGCTCGCGAAGCTGCGTCTTTTTTCCTCCTGTTTCGAGCATCTGGACTCTGTCGGTAACAGGGATGTTTGTGTGAGCGAGAGTTGCTTTTCGCGGAAGGGACGAGTGAGGTATCCGTATCCCAGAGGCGTGGGAATCCCTCGGCTCGGTCGGCCTTGCCGCTTACGCGTACTTTCACCCGTCCATGAGGCCCTGTCCCCGACTTAGCCGAGAAAGCTTGAAGGACTGCTTCGGCAGGAGAGCTTCCGAACGTGATGACTCGTTCGGTCCACGGAGTCGCCTTACCCGAGCGCAAGTTACTTATCGCAGAAAGGGACGAGTGAGGTATCCGTATCCCGGAGGCGTAGGAGTCCCTCGGCTCGGTCAGCCTTGGCTGCTTACGTGTACCTCGTCGTTTCCAGGATCCGCTTTCCGAAGTAGTCAAGAAGCACGAAAGAAATCCTGCTAAAAAGAGATCCTTTTTCGAGGAAAAATTCGACGCAGAGGGGGTCTCCCCCCTTTTAGCCCCCGAGGGAGGGTCGGGCTTTGCCGAGGCTAGGCCGACCCTTCCTTGACAACTAAACTTTGCGTAGGTGCGAGGTATATGAACAACTTGAAAACATCTTAAGGGTAGAAGCGACGTAGCTGTTTGATGTTCCAAGCGTTGCCGTAGATCTCGCCTTGATTGCTGGCCAGCTTGTATGTTCCGGGCTTCAGAACTTTGGCGATGACGAATGGCCCTTCCCAGGGGGGCGTGAGCTTGTGCCTCCCTCGGGCGTCTTGTCGCAGCCGAAGCACCAGGTCGCCCACCTGGAGTTCTCGGGACCGGACCCCTCGGGCGTGGTAGCGTCGCAGGGACTGTTGGTACCGCGCCGAGTGTAGCAAGGCCCTGTCCCGAGCTTCCTCCAGCTGGTCCAGCGATTCCTCTCAGCTGGCTTGGTTGCTTTGTTCGGTGTAGGCCCTCGCCCTCGGGGAGCCGTATTCCAGGTCAGTGGGCAAGATAGCTTCAGCCCCGTAGACCAGGAAAAACGGCGTGAAGCCCGTGGCACGACTCGGCGTCGTCCTTAGGCTCCAGACCACCGAGGGGAGTTCCTTCATCCATCGCCTGCCGAACTTGTTGAGGTCGTTGTAGATCCGAGGCTTGAGCCCTTGTAGAATCATGCCGTTGGCACGCTCTACCTGCCCATTCGACATGGGATGAGCCACGGCGGCCCAGTCCACCCGGATATGGTGATCTTCGCAAAAATCCAAGAATTTTTTGCCGGTGAACTGGGTGCCGTTGTCGGTGATGATGGAGTTCGGGACCCCGAAGCGATGGATGATGTTGGTGAAGAATGCCACTGCCTGCTCGGACCTGATGCTGTTCAGAGGTCGGACCTCGATCCACTTGGAGAATTTGTCGATGGCGACCAGCAGGTGCGTGTAGCCCCCGGGCGCCTTCTGCAAGGGACCGACGAGGTCCAGACCCCATACAGCGAAGGGCCAGGTGATGGGTATTGTCTGCAGAGCCTGAGCGGGCAGGTGTGTCCGCTTCGCATAGAATTGGCACCCTTCGCAGGTGCGGACAATTCTAGTGGCGTCAGCCACCGCCGTTGGCCAGTAGAAGCCTTGCCGGAAAGCATTTCCAACAAGGGCTCGGGGTGCTGCGTGGTGGCCGCAAGCCCCCGAGTGTACTTTTTGCAGCAGTTCCCGACCTTCGGCGATGGAGATGCATCGCTGGAGGATGCCCGAGGGGCTGCGATGGTAGAGCTCCTCTTCGTCGCCCAGCAAGACGAATGACTTGGCGCGTCGCGCTACCCGCCGAGCCTCGACTTGGTCGAGGGGTAGCTCTCCTCGACGGAGATATTGCAGGTACGGGGCCTGCCAATCCTGGTCTGGCGTGGCCCCGCTCTGCCCTTCCTCGACGTTCAATGCCCCACCCTCGGGGGCCGAGGGTACCTCGGGCTGGGCCGAGGGTGCCTCGGGCTGAACCGAGGGTACCTCGGGCTGAGCCGAGGGTACCTCGGGCTGAGCCGAGGGTACCTCGGGCTCGGGCGCGTCGTCGAGCTTGACGGAGGGTTGATGCAGATCCCGGGAGAAGACATCCGGGGGGACTGTCGTTCGCCCCGAGGCTATCTTAGCCAGCTCGTCTGCGGTTTCGTTGTAGCGCCGAGCGATGTGGTTGAGCTCGAGCCCGAAGAACTTGTCTTCCAGGCGCCGAACCTCGTCGCAGTAGGCCTCCATCTTCGGGTCGCGGCAGTGGGAGTTCTTCATGACTTGGTCGATGACGAGCTGCGAATCACCGCGGGCGTCGAGGCGTCTGACCCCTAGCTCGATGGCGATCCGCAATCCGTTGACCAGAGCTTCGTACTCGGCCACATTGTTGGACGCCGGGAAGTGGAGGCGCAGCACGTAGCGCAAGTGCTTACCGAGGGGCGAGATGAAGAGCAGGCCCGCGCCGGCCCCCGTCTTCATCAGCGACCCGTCGAAAAACATGGTCCAGAGCTCCGGTTGGATCGGAGTCGTTGGCAGTTGGGTGTCGACCCATTCGGCCACGAAATCCGCCAACACTTGGGACTTGATGGCCTTCCGAGGGGCGAACGAGATCGTTTCGCCCATGATCTCCACCGCCCACTTTGCGATCCTGCCCGAGGCCTCTCGGCACTGGATGATCTCCCCCAGGGGGAAGGATGACACCACAGTTACCGGATGGGACTCGAAGTAGTGTCGTAGCTTCCGCCTTGTCAGGATCACAGCATACAGCAGCTTTTGAACTTGTGGGTAGCGGATCTTAGTCTCAGACAGCACTTCGCTGATGAAGTAGACCGGCCTCTGAACGGGCAATGTATGCCCTTCCTCCTGCCTTTCGACCACAATCGCGGCGCTAACCACCTGAGTGGTCGCGGCGACGTAGACCAAGAGGGTTTCTCCGTCCGCCGGCGGCACCAAGACTGGCGCCTTTGTAAGGAGCGCCTTCAGGCTGCCGAGGGCTTCCTCGGCCTCAGGGGTCCAAGCGAAACATTCGGCCTTCCTTAAGAGGCGGTACAGAGGCAGACCTCTTTCGCCGAGGCGTGAGATGAAGCGGCTCAGGGCCGCGAGGCATCCCATGACCCTCTGTACCCCTTTTAAGTCCTTGATGGGTCCCATGCTGGTGATGGCCGCAATCTTCTCCGGGTTGGCTTCGATGCCTCGCTCAGAGACGATGAACCCTAGGAGCATGCCTCGGGGTACCCCGAAGACACACTTCTCAGGATTAAGCTTGACTCCTTTCGCCTTGAGACACCGGAATGTCACTTCAAGGTCGGAGAGGAGGTCGGAAGCCTTCCGTGTCTTGACTACGATGTCATCGACGTAGGCCTCGACTGTGCGACCGATGTGTTCGCCGAACACATGGTTCATGCACCGCTGGTACGTCGCGCCTGCATTCCTCAAGCCGAACGGCATGGTGACATAGCAGCACATGCCGAACGACGTGATGAAAGAAGTCGCGAGCTGGTCGGACTCTTTCATCCGGATCTGGTGATACCCCGAGTAGGCATCGAGGAAGGACAGGGTTTCGCACCCAGCAGTGGAATCCACGATTTGGTCGATGCGAGGCAGAGGGTAGGGAACCTTCGGGCATGCTTTGTTGAGACCAGTGTAGTCTACACACATCCGCCATTTCCCCCCTTTCTTCCTCACAAGCACAGGGTTGGCAAGCCATTCGGGATGGAATACCTCTTTGATGAACCCTGCCGCCATTAGCTTGTGGATCTCTTCGCCAATCGCTCTGCGCTTCTCCTCGTCGAATCGGCGCAGAGGCTGCCTGACGGGTCGGGCTCCGGCCCGAATATCCAGCGAGTGCTCGGCGACATCCCTCGGTATGCCGGGCATGTCCGAGGGACTCCACGCAAAGACGTCGGCGTTTGCGCGGAGAAAGTCGACGAGCACTGCTTCCTATTTGGGGTCGAGCCCGGAACCGATCCGGATCTGCTTGGTGGTGTCGCCACTGGGGTCGAGGGGGACGGCCTTGACCGTCTCCGCTGGCTCGAAGTTGCCGGCATGGCGCTTCACGTCTGGGACCTCCTTGGAGAGGTTCTCCAGGTCGGCGATGAGGGCCTCGGACTCGGCGAGGGCCTCGGCGTACTCCACGCACTCCACGTCGCATTCGAACGCGTGTTTGTACGTGGGGCCGACGGTGATGACCCCGTTGGGGCCCGGCATCTTGAGCTTCAGGTAGGTGTAGTTGGGGACGGCCATGAACTTCGCGTAGCATGGCCTCCCTAGCACGGCGTGGTAGGTTCCTCGGAACCCGACCACTTCGAACGTCAGGGTCTCCCTTCGGAAGTTGGAGGGTGTCCCGAAGCAGACTGGGAGGTCGAGTCGCCCGAGGGGCTGGACGCGCTTCCCAGGGATGATCCCGTGGAAGGGCGCAGCGCCTGCTCGGACGGAGGACGGATCGACGCGCAGAAGCTTGAGGGTCTCGGCGTAGATGATGTTGAGGCAGCTGCCCCCGTCCATCAGGACCTTGGTGAGCCTGACGTCGCCGACAACGGGGTCGACGACGAGCGGGTATTTCCCCGGGCTCGGCACATGGTCGGGGTGGTCGGCCCGGTCGAAAGTGATGGGCTTGTTGGACCAGTCTAGGTAGACTGGCGCCGCCACCTTCACCGAGCAGACCTCCCGGCGCTCTTGCTTGCGGTGCCGAGCCGAGGTATTCGCCGCATGCCCTCCATAGATCATGAAGCAGTCGCGGACCTCGGGGAACCCCCCTGCTGGGTGATCTTCGTTCTTGTCGTCGTCGTGGGCCCTGCCACCCTCGGCGGGTGGCCCGGCCTTGTGGAAATGACGCCGAAGCATAATGCACTCCTCGAGGGTGTGCTTGACGGGCCCCTGATGGTAGGGGCACGGCTCCTTGAGCATCTTGTCGAAGAGGTTTGCACCTCCGGGGGGCTTCCGAGGGTTCTTATACTCGGCGGCGGCGACAAGGTCCGCATCGGCGGCGTCGCGTTTTGATTGCGACTTCTTCTTGCCTTTCTTCTTGGCGCCGCGCGGAGCAGACGCCTCGGGAGCTTCTTCCGATGGGCGGCCCTGGGGCTGCTTGTCCTTTCGGAAGATAGCCTCGACCGCCTCCTGGCCGGAGGCGAACTTGGTGGCGATGTCCATCAGCTCGCTCGCCCTGGTGGGGGTTTTGCGACCCAGCTTGCTCACCAGGTCGCGGCAAGTGGTGCCGGCGAGGAACGCGCCGATGACATCCGAGTCGGTGATGTTGGGCAGCTCGGTGCGCTGCTTCGAGAATCGCCGGATGTAGTCCCGGAGCGACTCCCCCGGCTGTTGCCGGCAGCTTCGAAGGTCTCAGGAATTCCCGGGGCGCACGTATGTGCCCTGGAAATTGCCAGCGAAGGCTTGGACCAAGTCGTCCCAGTTGGAAATCTGCCCCGGAGGCAGGTGCTCCAACCAGGCGCGAGCAGTGTCGGAGAGGAACAGGGGGAGGTTGCGGATGATGAGGTTGTCGTCGTCCGTTCCACCCAGTTGGCAGGCAAGGCGGTAGTCCGCGAGCCACAGTTCCGGTCTCGTTTCCCCCGAGTACTTTGTGATAGTAGTCGGGGGTCGGAACCGGGTCGGGAATGGCGCCCGTCGGATGGCCCGACTGAAGGCCTGCGGGCCGGGTGGTTCGGGCGAGGGACTCCGATCCTCCCCGCTGTCGTAGCGCCCCCCACGCCTGGGGTGGTAGCCTCGGCGCACCCTTTCGTCGAGGTGAGCCCGACGGTCGCGTCGATGGTGCTCGTTGCCGAGGTGGCCCGGGGCCGCAGGCGCGGTGTTGCGCGTGCGCCCGGTGTAGACCGAGGCTTCCCGCATGAATCGGGAAGTCGCGGCATGAGGTTCCGAGGGATATCCTTGCCTCCGGGATGCAGTGCTCTCGGCCCGCCGGGCCGCAGCGCCTTCCAGGAGATTCTTGAGTTCTCCCTGGATTCGCCGACCCTCGGTGGTTGACGGCTCCGGCATCGCGCGGATGAGCATCGCTGCGGTTGCCAGGTTCTGACCGACCCCGCTGGATGCGGGCGGCGGCCTGATCCTGACATCGTTGGCGACGCGGTGCTGGAGACCTTGGGGCGGATGACGTATTTCTCCGGCCAGGGGTTGGCCCACCCATGCCTGTCCGACGTCCCGACGGATCGGCTCAAGCGCTCCTGTTCCCTCGTTGAGCCTGGCCTGCGCCTCGCGGACTTGCTCGAGTTGTGGGTCGTAACCCCCTGCCGGAGCGGGGACCACAGCTAGCTCCCGTGGGATGTCGGCGCGAGGCACCGGCCTGGGGAGGTCACCATCCTCCGGCATGCCAAGATGGTTGCCTTCGGTGGGATCCCCTAGCTCGATGTGGAAACATTCGCGGCTTGGGCCGCAGCTCTCGTCGCCAAGGCTGCGGCTTCCATCGGAACAGTCGGATAGACAGTAGTCACATGCGGTCATGAAGTCCCGCACGGCACTGGGGTTGCCAAGTCCGGAGAAATCCCAACCGATGCTGGGATCGTCATCTTCCTCGGACCCAGAGGGCCCGTAGGTCGAGACGTCCGTCAGTCGGTCCCAAGGCGACCGCACACAGAACCTCAGTGGGGTTGCACTCGCCTCAATGAGAGCGCCCGCCAAAACGAGGTCGTTTGGCGGGTTGAGGCCGAGTCGAAATGACGCAAGATGGGAGTTAGTCGTTACCTTTTGCTCGACGAGGAGCGACGTAGTCACACCGGGGACTGGTTGCGCCGTCATCCCTGGTTCGAGGGCGACGTCCTACAGGCTTTCCGCGAGCGCGCCGGCGTCGTCTTCTTGCTCAAGGTCAGCGTGCCGCGGGGGGACGGCGCTCTCCTCCGTCTCGAACGTGAGGTCGACGTCCGGCGTGCCTTCCGTCGGGGCGTCGGGGGCGTCGATTCGCTCGACGGCCGACGAAGCGCGGCCTCCCGTCTGGCCTTGACGGCTCCGCCTCCTCCTCCGTTGGTGGGGGAGAGAACGGAGCGAGCCCGAATATTGCTCTTCCATCACGCGGGGAAGACATCGTCGATTCCGCCGCCGGCGGGCGGGTTGTCGGCCGCCATTGTCGTAGTCGCGCGGCGGTGGAAGAAGTGTCATGTCGTAGCTGCCGTCGAAGGACATGAACTCGAGAGTCCCGAAACGAAGCACCGTCCCGGGCCGGAGAGGTCGCTGGAGACTGCCCATCTGGAGCTTGACGGGGAGCTGTTCGTCAGCACGCAGCAGGCCCCTACCTGGCGCGCCAACTGTCGGCGTTTCGAGACAGGGGGGTCCCTAAGCCGACGAGTGAGTGTGCTGCGTGCCCCAGCCCAGATGGGTCGAGCGCGTGGGCGAGCGCGAAGGGGGGAGAGGCGAGGTGGCCGGAGCCGAGCGTGAGAGAGGTGGAAGTCCCGCGGCCTTCGTGTTCGTCCCGCGCCCAGGTCAGGTGCGCTTGCAGTAGGGGGGTTACAAGCGTCCACGCGGGTGAGGGAAGCGAGCGGCCCCAAGAGAGCGCCTGTCCCGTCCTCGGTCCCGCGCGGCCAACCTTCTCTGAGAAGGCCCTGGTCCTTCCTTTTATAGTCGTAAGGAGAGGATCCAGGTGTACAATGGGGATGTAGCAGAGTGCTACGTGTCTAGCGGAGGGAGAGCTAGCGCCCTAGGTACATGCCAATGTGGCAGCCGGAGAGATCTGGGCACCCTGCTGGCGTGATGTCGTGGCTGTCGGAGGTGCGGTGGAGCCTGATGGAGGGACAGCTGTTGGAGCGGTCGAGTCCCTCCTGACGTTGTCCTGCTTCCGTAAGAGAGCTGGGGGCCGCCGTCGTCATAGAGCTTGTGGAGCGCCATCATTGCCTCTCTGGCGGAGCTGGCCGGATGAGACGTCGGTCTTGTTCTCCGTGACCCGAGTCGATTCGGGGTGGGATGATGATGGCGCCTCCTGTTGACGTGGCGGTCTGTGCCCTAGGCAGGGCGACGTGGGGTTTCCTCCGAAGCCGAGGTTGAGTCTGCCTTCTGTTGCCGTGGCCGAGCCCGAGCCAAGGGGTCGGGCGAGGCGGAAGTCGTTCGGCCGAGGCCAGGGCGGAGTCCGAGCCCTGGGGTCGGGCGAGGCGGAGTTTCGTCGTCTTCCGGGTCTTAGCCCGAGTCCGAGCCCTAGGGTCGGGCGAAGCGGAGTTCGCCGTCTTCCGGGTCTTAGCCCGAGTCCGAGCCCTGGGGTCGGGCGGAGCGGAGTTCGCCGTCTTCCGGGTCTTAGCCCGAGTCCGAGCCCTGGGGTCGGGCGGAGCGGAGTTCGCCGTCTTCCGGGTCTTAGCCCGAGTCCGAGCCCTGGGGTCGGGCGGAGCGGAGTTCGCCGTCTTCCGGGTCTTAGCCCGAGTCCGAGCCCTGGGGTCGGGCGGAGCGGAGTTCGCCGTCTTCCGGGTCTTAGCCCGAGTCCGAGCCCTGGGGTCGGGCGGAGCGGAGTTCGCCGTCTTCCGGGTCTTAGCCCGAGTCCGAGCCCTGGGGTCGGGCGGAGCGGAGTTCGCCGTCTTCCGGGTCTTAGCCCGAGTCCGAGCCCTGGGGTCGGGCGGAGCGGAGTTCGCCGTGGCGCCTTTGGCAAGGCCTGACTGTTTGTCAGACTCACTCTGTCGAGTGGCACTGCAGTCGGAGTGGCGCAGGCGGCGCTGTCCTTCTGTCAGACTGGCCAGTGGAGCGGTGGAGTGACGGCGGTCACCTCGGCTCTGCCGGGGGCGCGTGTCAGGATAGAGGTGTCAGGCCACCTTTGCGTTAAATGCCCCTGCAATTTGGTCAGTTGGTGTGGTGATTTAGTCAAGGTTGCTTCTGAGCGAAGCCAAGGCATTGGGCGAGCCGGTGATGTGTCCGCCATAAAAAGGGGGCCTCGGGCGAGACGGAAGTCTCTCGAGGTCGGCTGCCTTTGGCCGAGGCTAGGCTCGGGTGAAGCGTGATCGAGTCACTCGTGTGGACTGATCCCTGACTTAATCGTGCCCATCAGGCCTTTGCAGCTTTATGCTGATGGGGGTTACCAGCTGAGAATTAGGCGCCTTGAGGGTACCCCTAATTATGGTCCCCGACAGGGATCTTGGTAGAAGTCGAGTGATTTTTCTAGCACTCGAGCGTGGTCAGGAATTGGTTGTATCCATTTTGATAACAGAATGATGATGGTATGTGGACACGGATCCATGGGGATGCGTTGTCTACGAGACGAAATTGGAATAAGGATTAACATGCGGATACCTGTGTCAAGCATTTGAATGTACTAAACACATGTCGGGAAATATGGTAACCGATAAGCCTAGTACCTGATTGAACCTGCCCGCAGACTTTACTCCTCACTGGACCTGAGACGAAGTCTCCCATGCCGGATTATGGTGGCTACAAGTGCAACCGTTGCACGGTAGCGGCCGGGGACAATTGGAGCATTGTACGCCAAGGTCGTGAGCCCTATTCTGTTGCTAGGGGATCGATGGGGACGGTTGATGTGTATGGTGACGAAGTGCCCTGACATGTCGTGTGTTTAGGTTTACCTTGCAAGGTTAAAACTCGATTCGAATCGTCTGCTTCTTGCAGCTAATGAGACTGCTTGATCCATTGTACTGCATTGAGTAAAAAGTGGAATGAGGTTACTTTCAAAAAGATGTTGATTGACATAATGTTTGATACCATGTATGGATAGTTAGGTGCTCCTTTAGTCTAAAAGTATTATTCTAGAACTTGAAAAGCTAAAATTTGATTTTAGACTCAGCTAGTGCTTTTGGCAAACCAAACCCCTCAGCCAAATAGCTTTATGGTCTAGGGGTAGAGGAGTGGACTCCTCACACCGGGTAAGTCTAACTGAGTATTAGTATACTCAGCCTTGCTTGTGGCACAATTTTTGCAGGTACTTCTTGGATGATTTGGTTGCTGGTGTGACTTGGCCTTCATCCCTGCCACTGGGATAGATGGTCGAGAGGGTTACTTCTTCTGTAGGAGAGGACCAGGAGGAGTAGCGTGGCCAGGCTTCGCCATGTTACTCGGTTTTCTCCATTAGTTTTTTTCCGCTACATTAAAAACTATGGTTACTGTTTTTGAAACTCCGATAATGTAATCACTACTGATACTTTCTTAATATGGTATTATGATTTATTGTATTTCTCTGTGCCTCATCTTCGAGTGAGCTAGTGGTATTCAATCTTTGGTAAGTGGCTTTATCGGACTAGATCCGACGGACTGACGGGTTATTCCGATTTAAGTGTGTCGTCGCCTTTAAGGCGGGACTAGGGCACTTAAGCTGGAATAATCTGGGTGGTTCTGCCACAGCTAGTATCGGAGCGAGTACCACTTCAGAGAAGTCAATAAGTCATAAATACCAACTTTTCAAAAGTAAAACTTGCTTAGAAACCAATGTTGGATAGATGTCAGGACCATAAGGATAGACCTAGGACGTGAAGCCTTAGGAAATAGATGGGTAGCTAGGTGGCTATATCTATATAGGCCATAAAGGCTATTACTACTACTATTAGCAAGGATGCTATAGAAGCACCCGAAAAAGTAGTTAGGTCTGATAAGACGTCTAGAATGAGCATGCATCATGACTGTCGCGTCATAATTGTCTCTTGTGCATCAACATGCTTCTCTCACCTTTATTCCAATAATAAGAACTTGTGAATAATGTGATGCACTGCTATGTTAGGAACTATAAGAAATGCCTTACCTCGTGTCAGATTGGTTAGTCTTGTTAGGTCATGTTATGTGTTTCTCTTGCCTTGCTATCTAGGTGGTATTGTAATTATTCAACCCTCTTTGCTAAAAAATGTTCCATGTTCTGCTCATGAAAAGACCCTCCTCCAAACAGCCATGAGTTTAGCAAGTGAAACCTCTTGAAAAATTCATGTTTGTGTTGGTATTTTCTAACCCTTGTGTGTTCTACCCTTGAAGTTGCACTTGCACAGCTTGTATATCCCCATAGCTTGACCGCTAGACCAACCCAAGTCTCCTTGTGCACTTGTTTGTGTCAAAGAAGAGATTTTTTTTGTCTGTCTAGTTACACAAACCCTATCGAGGCCATGTTTCTTTCCCTAGATCCTGCCCCGAATATTCATAACCTTTCTGCTGCTCATCCTAATCGATCTCATGCGACTACCTCTCTTTTCACCTAGATCTGGTAATCCTTACCTTTGCGAATCATGTTGTAACCTTATCTGTCAAATCTCTAGATCATCTAATGATTCTGCCCCGTTATCTGGATATTTGCTATAACCCGTTCTCAAGTATCGGATATTGATCTGCCTAAATCTCTCATTTCTGGTCATTCTCATACCCCCTTCTCCGAGGATCATGATGTTGTTTTACTAACTTTATCTATAAACAGTGTATTCATTTGGTTCTGTGAATTTTATTGGTGTCATTGGATCTCTCGTGTCTCTGAAAAGCTCATTAATCATGATCTCTTGGTCGCTTCCTCATCATATCCCATCTTATACTAATATCTGGCCTGATAATCTCCATGTTGATCATAAAATAGTTCTCTGAGTTGAAAGAAATTCTCATGTGATGCTCTTTTGCCAACAATCTTTGCTTCAACTTCAGTCACATTTTCTGAGCCATATTCTCATAGGCTCCATCTATCTGTGCTATGTGGATTTCTTATTGGTTACATTTGGTAATGGTGTTGTGACTAACGACTGATGGTGCCGTGACAAAACCGAGAGCCTCCTGTAGGCGCACACACATGGTTCAGCTGATCGGCACGCGCTGGTATCGTGGTTAATGGTCGTGATCCATTATGAAACTATATCGATGTGCTATCTTTTGTGAACATTCTCTCAAACTGACCGTTGCATTTTGTCTCAATATGCCACGATGTTCTATCCAAATCTACCTTTTGTATCTGGTCAGATAACATTTCATGGATTGGTATCTACCATCGGCCTGGGAGTTACATGCTTCTCCACCCTTAAAGATCCTCATTCGAATCTCGGAACGAGATTCTTTTAAGGGGGGAAGGCTGTGACACCCCATGTGTCTATTTCGTGTTATGTCGGGAGATTTGTCCCTAACTCGGATCGTTAGTGAGAATTTCTATTTCTCGATCGTGTCTATCTCTGTTTATCACGATTATTCATGAGAGTTCACCGAATTCGGAGCTATTCAATCTCGACAAATGCCGAATTAGGAGCCTGTTAAAAACTTTTGTTTCTTGAGTGAGTGCAAATTCGGACGTCAGTCTCGTCTCACAAATCACACCAAAAACTCCTCTCATTCAAACTCTCGACGATTGTTGTCCGATCTGTGTCTGAACTCGATTTATCGATATTCGATTTATGTCCCAAAATCTTTTATTTGAATCCGCACTCTCAAATAGAATGCTCTGTTGTGTCGGTCTCTAATTAATTTTTATCTGACTCGGCTTGATATCTCTGTGTCCAATCCAATTTCAAGAATCGACATCGGCGACGATTTTTTTAAAAATGCCACGACCTGTCTCCTTCAATCACAAATCTGAAAGTCGATCATATCCCGAGATGTTTTATTTTCGAATCATGCGTGAGGAATTATTTCCGAGCGAAGTCAGATCAGACTCTCGGCCGAGTTAATCGCTCAATCTTCCGTTCGTCCGAACTCTAGTTCACTCTGTTTCAGCGTACAGACAAATTCCGCAGGAGCATTTTATTCCTAGAAAATAATGGTTCCTTAGTCTAGAAGCAACCCTTGCTTCTCCACTAAGAAAACCAGCCCAACCCTAGCCCTCACTTGTCTATAAATATGTGGACTCCCCTTGCAAGTTGGAGAAAAATTACCACTCCCCTAGCCACCACCAGCCGCTCCTCTCCTTCCCAAACCAGCAGTGGAGCACTAGCCCTCTTCCTCCCCCCATCCGTGAGCTCTTCCTCAGCACCCATGGTGGGCGCGCAGGAGCTTCCCTGGCTGGCCCTCACCTCCAGCCGTCAGGCTTCTCTCCCCAGCCTCTCTCTTCTTGAACGTAGGGAGCCTTCTTCTCCCAGGGAGCAGCCGCTCACCTCCACTGCTCCCTCCGGCGTCGGCCAGCGGGCAGGATTCCCTACCTTCCTCCCTCGCTCAGCCCTATTCTGGCCTGTCCTCCTCCTGATCTTCAGCCAGCAAGAAGCCAGCGGTCTCTCCAGGCTTGCCCATGGCGCTCGGCTGGCCATGGCATCCCCCTTGCAGCTTGCCTCCCTGCCGGATCTCTTCCTAGTGGCCGCGGCGAGCTCCCTTCCTCCAAGCACCCGGCCCGCAGGGACCTCCTCTGGTCCGAACTTGAGCAGGTGCTCTCCCCCACGCCATCCTCTCTCTCCCACGCGGCAGCAGGCAGAGCACCATCTCCCTAGTATCGACTCCCTTGGCGTCCTGCTCCTCCATGGGATGGGCCCCTCCCTGCACCTCCCCTCCAGGCCTATGGCGCTCGTGCTCTCTCTCCACTGAATCTCACTCCCTCACGGTAGCAGCAACAAGCAATTTTTTCCTCCCTCTGCTGTCCATGGCGAGAACCTCCTCTACCCTTCTTCTTCCATGGATGGCGCTCAGCAGAAGCTCCATGGCCAGCGCCCCTTCCCTGCTCGACCCCTTTCCCACTGCTCCCTTCCTCTTCCCCATGGAGAGTTTTCCCCCTGCAGTCTTCTACAATGCGCAGCAAGTTTGGGAGCTAACGCCCTCCTCCCATTGGCGTAGGTACTCCCCATGGCTAGTCCTCGCCATGGCTGCCACAAGCTCCAACAGGCTCGACATCCCCTCCGCGTCACGTGCGTTGCCCGATCTGTAGCGCCTGCGCGTCGTCATCAAAATCCTTGGTGAGCCCCTCACTATTACCCCACTGTTTTTGGATCTCAGGTGCTTGATAAAATGTTTGAACCACTGGGTGTTGTTAATCGCAGCTAGATGTTGCCGCTGCGCCTCGCACAACACATGTTCCATGAAGCACCTAAACCATGGACGCATGCGCAACTCCACTTGGATTTCGACCAGGTTGTTCGCCTTGAGTGATTCACGATTTGTTTTATTTACGTAATTGGTCGATGTTGTGCGTGTGTGTTTATATGTGTGTGAAAATATATTTGTATGAATGGAAGTGTGTGGGAAGAAAATGAAGTAGAAAAGAACTCAGATGTTTTTATATTTTGATAGGAATATATGCGGTGCGTTGTTTGATGCGAAGACTAAGTTTTTAAAAAAATGTGGATTATGTTTTGGGGAATGCATCGATAGATGTTTATGTGAAAAGTGTATTGGTTTTATGCATGTAATAGGTGATTGTGATAGTCGATGCGAATGAGGAGTATGATTGGTCCTGTTGGAGTCACTTGTGTTGTTGATGTCATGTGCATAATGTGGGGACACATATGTGTGTGTGCCGTGGTGCATTGTAGTTGTGGTTGCGTAAGATATGTGGATGAGGTGTGCGAGTATATGCCGTAATATGGTTATACTCGCGATGAGGAAAGATGTATGTATTGTGTAACGTGACGTTTAGATTGCTATTGTATATCGTGTGAAGGATGCTCATGATGGTCATGTGACTGTAGGGTGGTGTAGTGGCAAAGCGAGAAGTAAGTTTAGTGTTTTAAACGTTTAGTTGATAGCATCTATCGGTGTTGTCATGATTTTTGTTGTATGGCGGATCGATGCTTCGCATTATCAATCATTACCTTCCATGCCCATTGGAAAAATAAATGTCTTGTTGATTGATTAGAGGTCTTATATGAGTGTTATCGCAGCCCAATAATTATTGGAAGCAAGTAGCGTTCATAAGTCGGTCCTTGTTAAAATTGAAGAACAATCCGATGAGATAAGCACATAAGTGCTTTAGGTCCTTCAGTAGCAAAATGTAGTCATATAGAGTATTATGCCATGTGTTAACGCTCTTCATGTTAGACCTCCTAAAATGTGTTGTTTTATGTGACGTGTGTTATCCAATTTAAGTTGAGAAATGATTAAGAAAAGCTGACTAATCTGCTCCTACCCATATTTTAAGATTGCAATGTCTAAAATGGCTTGTTGAGTTTTATACTGTGTTAGCCAACGATTGTTAAGTAGGAGTCAATTGTGTTAAGTGATATATATATATATATATATATATATATATATATATGTTGTGTCTCGGATTGTGGTAATAATAGGCAAGCCGACGTGTATGTTGTATAGCGGGCTATGTCGTTGCTCTGGTTAGCAGACTTGTTAGATGGCTTTGGTTAAGCTCGTGGTCACGGTGATTTGCTTGTTATGGTCTAAATGCACATGGTTATGGTCACGGATGAAAAGTAGTAGTGCTCATGTGATGTCTAAGTTAAAACGCAAACTAGTGTGTGAAGAGCGCATCGATATACATATATATCGGGTTTGATTATTGTGGTGAATGCGCTTGTTAATTGTGTGTGGTAATTCTAGCGCACGAAATGACTTGGATAAAATTTGTAAGTCGACTTATTGGTCCTCATTTGATTGTTTCAACTCAAATAAATGGTAAAGTGTTAAAGTAATTTAAGTATTTAGAACATGGCCATTCTTGAAGTAAATAGGAGCTAAATTTATTAGTTGTTGTTTTGTGCTGCACGCACTATTTTCGTCGTGCTGTCTGTTTAATGAACTAAATTATGTTTTCTGAAGAAAAGCCATATAGAAAAGTTGTAGATAACTTTATTATCTTACTTGTGTTAAAAATTGACAGCCATAAGCCTGATTGTTTAGAAATTACGCTTTTCACAAGTTCAGTACATGAATCTGTCCAAATTTTGTACAGATTTCAGAGATTGTAATGTTTTCTTAAGTTATTGTTAAAATCAGTTCATGGTGGTCATAAGAAAGTTGTAGATAACTGTTTTATCTTGCTTTTGTTAAAATTTCATTACCATAGGCCTGATAGTTTAAGAGTTATGAATTTTACAAAATGGTTGCTGCGTTCTATCCACTGTCTGAACAGATTTCGAAAACTGTATTGTTCGATTTGGTTAAACATAGAATAACTTCTTGGTGATTATAAAAGTTTAGTGCTTTTGCTAAGCTTTCCAAAAAGTCTTGGATCACTCTTTTTGGTGGTCTGAAGGTTAAGTTATAGGTGTTTGAAGTGTGAAATCTGAATCTGTCCAAATCTGGACAGCAAAGCCTTCTAGTGTCTTTTATCCTTAATTACATATTGAATCACCTTAAGATGTTTATAAATGTTCTGTTGGCAATTTCATTATCTTTCTATAAAATCTGGGATCACCTGATTTGGGTGCATGAATCTCTAGTTATGGATTTTTGAAGTCGCAAGTCTGAATCTGTTCAAATCTGGACAGAGCTGTCGTGTTAGCACTTTTTGACCTTGCTAAGTGTTGAATCGTGTTGAGGCAAGAATACCAAAGTTGTAGAACACTTTTTAAGCTTTTCAGAAAATCCTAGTTTGCTATTTTTGGATTAATATCTGAAGAGTTATTATTAAAACAAGTGACTGTTGTGCTGCTGTCCAAAAATTTGCAAGTGCTCATTTGATTGTTTAGTTCACCCTTTTAGCTAAAAATGTTTGGTTAGCACTTAACTGATGTAGACTTGCCATGGCTAAGCTTGAGATTGCATATGTGTCCTGTTTTATATGTTTCTTTCTCTAGTTGATTGTGATATAGGATTTTCATAGACATTGAAGCCTATGTCCTCTGTTAAACTTGTGTTGTGTGGGATGCTTTTGTGTGATCAATAGAAGAACTAATGAAAAGTCGTAGCAAATTAAGTAAATGCTTGTACTCGTGATGTCGAGCTATGCTGGTTAGTGTTCGTCGGTTTCTTAGTAGTGTTAAATTCGTAGGTCGATAATGTATGGCTAATTAGCACCTACGTATGATCGTTGGCGGTACCATGTCTCACGCATAATATCTAACTCGCTATCGTGTGTCTTTGTATGTCTTGTGCAACTTTTCCCTTATATTCATACATATGCATCATGCATCTCATTTAGGACCGAGAGATGATGATAGTGCAAGTGATGTGGTGCCAACAACAAGATGCAGTTGGTGGACAACCCAAGGAAGGATGGACATAACCAGTGGATGCTCGCCAAGCGAGTACCCTCTAGCAGACACTATCTAGTGTGGATTCCAGGCAAGCCCCGGTTTTATACATAACCGTTATATATGCTATTTTACTGCACTTAATATTTGTAGGCTTGTATTGTGCACTTAAGTGTAGGAGTTGCCTGAAACCCTAGTTGCATAAACTCAGGATTCCTTTTTGAGATGGATACCAGTATGCTAGGTCGAGTAGCTGCTTTGCTAATTAGGGATCTCGGTAAAAGTCGAGTGATTTTTCTAGCACTCACGCGAGGTCAGGAATTGGTTGTATCCATTTTGATTACAAAATGATGATTGTATGTGGACATGGATCCATGGGGATGTGTTGTCTACGAGACGAAATTGGAATAAGGATTAACATGCGGATACCTGTGTCAAGCGTTTGAACACAATAAACACATGTTGGGAAATATGGTAACCGATAAGCCTAGTACCTGATTGAGCCTGCCCGCAGACTTTACTCCTCACTGAACCTGAGACGGAGCCTCCCATGCGGATTATGGTGGGTACAAGTGCGGTCGTTGCACGACGATGACCGGGGACAATTGGAGCAGTGTACGCCAAGGCCGTGAGTCCTGTTCTGTTGCCAGGGGATCGATGGAGACGGTTGATGTGTGTGGGGACGGAGTGCCCTGACATGTTGTGTGTTTAGGTTTACCCTGCAAGGTTAAAACTCGATTCGAATCGTTTGCTTCTTGCAGCTAATGAGACTGCTTGATCCATAGTACTGCATTGAGTAAAAAGTGGAATGAGGTTACTTTCAAAAGGATGTTGATTGATATAATGTTTGATACCATTTATGGATAGTTAGGTGCTCCTATAGTCTAAAAGTATTATTCTAGAACTTGAAAAGCTAAAATTTGATTTTAGACTCAGCTAGTGCTTTTGGCAAACCAAACCCCTCAGCCAAACAGCTTTATGGTCTAGAGGTAGAGGAGTAGACTCCTCACACAGGGTAAGTCTAGCTGAGTATTAGTATACTCAGCCTTGCTTGTGGCATAATTTTTGCAGGTACTCCTTGGATGATTTGGTTGCTGGTGTGACTTGGCCTTCATCCCTGCCACCGGGATAGATGGTCGAGAGGGTTACTGCTTCCGCAGGAGAGGACCAGGAGGAGTAGCATGGCCAGGATTTGCCATGTTACTTGGTTTTCTCCATTAGCTATTTCCGCTGCATTAGAAACTATGGTTACTGATTCTAAAACTCTGATAATGTAATCACTACTAATACTTTCTTAATATGGTATTATGCTTTATTGTATTTCTTTGTGCCTCACCTTCGAGTGAACTAGTGGTATTCGATCCTTGGTAAGTGGCTTTATCGGACTAGATTCGAGGGACTAACGAGTTATTCCGATTTAAGTGAGTTGTCGCCTTTAAGGCAGGACTAGGGCACTTAAGCTGGAATAATCTGGGCGATTCCGCCACACCGTCAAACTCACTGTCCGGACTCTGGCCTCAAGAATGAGACCAAGGACGAGAGAACGACGGAGGGGGGGGGGTGCTCCGAGCGGGTCGGGGTAACTCCGGTGAGGAATCCCGGCTGCTGGGAGGGGCAATCGGGTGTGCTAAAGCCCAGACTAGCTCCGGCGAGGGAAGGGAAACGCTATGGGCCACAACCAGGGCTCGGGACAGGGCCAATTTGGCCGGACACCACACGGGTGTGGCGAGCTGGCGCGGTCGAGCTCTAGCGAGGCCGAATTGACAACAACGAGGCGGAATTAAAATAAACCGAGCACAGGAGCGAGTTCCTCACCTCGGGACGATGCTCGGGAAGGCTTGGTGCGGCTTCGGGTGTGCTGGACGACCGGCATGACGGGCCTTTACTCCGAGGGGCACTAGTGGCGACGGCAAAGAGTGGAGAGAGGGTGTGTGCGAAATGAGGCAGGGGGGAGAGCGAGTGCGAGCGTTGCTCAAAAGGGAGCTATGGCACGTGGGCAGGCGACATGACTGATCTTCTCGGCGTGCGTGCACGCGAGGGTCAGCGACGGTTCATGGGGAAGGTGGAGCTGATAGGGCTAGCCCGCTGCGCACAGACACGGGCGCGTGTGCGAAGGAACACGCAACGACGCTGACGGACGGGGCCCGTGGGACAGAGAGAGAGAGCGAGGCACGCGCACGAAGGAAACCGGTGTTGATAGGTCGGCCCCACTAGGCAAAGGGAGGGGGAGCGGGGATGCGCGGGCGCGAACGCGGCGCTGACAGGCAGGGCCCGGCTGTTAGGGAGGGCAGGCGCGCGCACGCGGGGCTGGGCTTAGCTAGGCCAACTAGCTGAAATGGCTTTTCCTTTTCCTATGAATATCTAATTCCTTTTCTTTTTATTTTCTATAGGGAATTGAAATCAAATTAAACCACAATTCAAAATCAAATATTTCAAACATGTGCATCAACCAAAAATAAAGTTTAAGCTCAACATGATACAAATATTCATATCTCCCCTAGGTTTTAATATTCCAAAGAAAAATATACATCTCCCACATAATTAACCCAAAATCCTATTAAAGAGAACAGAAAAGAAAAAACTACAGAGGTGAGAAAAGGAGTAACACCTGAATTTGGTTGATATTAGAGAAGAAATTTTATACCCCTAAATTCAGAGTGTTACAAACATATACCCCTTAAAAAGAATCTTGCCCTCGAGATTTAGGGTTGGCTAGCAAAGAGTTCGGGGTATTTGGCTTTCAGATCATCTTCTCTTTCCCAGGTTGCTTCTTCCTCTGAATGGTGGCCCCATTTGACTTTGCACATTCTAATGGTGCTTCTTCGAGTGACTATGTCTGTTGTCTCCAGATTCTGAGTTGGCTTCTCGATATATGTTAAATATTCTTGGACTTCAAGATCCTCAGTTGGAAATTTCTCCTTCGGCACTCACAAACATTTCTTCAGCTGAGACACATGGAACACATCATGCACGGCTGACAGACTTTCTGGTAAGCTGAGCTGATATGCCACTTCTCCACGTCTTGCCTGAATCTGGTATGGTCCAATGTAATGAGGTGCTAGCTTGCCCTTGACTCAGAACCTTTTGATTCCTCTGATCGGTGACACTTTCAGGTAAATATAATCTCCCACTTCGTAACTTAGCTCTCTTCTTTTGGTGTTAGCATAGCTTTGCTCTCTGGACTGTGCTGTCTTCAGATTCTCTCGAACCATTCTGATATTATATTCTCCTTGGCTTCAAGCAAAATGTCTGGACCAAACACCTGCCTTTCGCCGGGTTGGTCCCAGTGCAACGGAGTTTGACCATTCCTCCCATAGAGTGCTTAGAATGGTGACATCTTCAAACTGGCCTAATAGTTGTTGTTGTAGGAGAATTCTGCATATGGTAGCCTTTTATCCCAACCTAACTTGTCTTGCAAAGCACAAGCCCCCAACATATCTTCTAAGATCTGGTTGGTCCTCTCAGTCTGACCATCTAGGCTGCGGGTGATAAGCTAAACTGAACTTCAAGTGCGTGCCCAAAGCTTCATGCAACTGCTTCAAAAAATGAGAAGTGAATTGGGTTCCTCAGTCGGACATTATCTTCTTCGGAACACCATTCAAACGTACAATCTGGGACATATATAACTCTACCAACACGACACTATTATAGGTGGTATTGACTGGTATGAAATGAGCCGCCTTTATCAAGCGATCCACAACTACCCAGATGGAGTCATAACTGGTTCGAGTGCGAGGCAGACCGACTATAAAGTCCATCCCAATCTCATCCCACTTCCACTGAGGAATTTGCAACGGCTGCTGGGGTGCCTCATCCTATGGTGCATGCTGCACTTGTTGGGCTTGCCTTCCACCTCGGCACCTATTATCAGACATCTATAGAAAGCATACACACATCAGGCCTGACCCTGTAGTCTTTCAGCATAAGAAAAGATATATAGAGGTCTTCATAACACTGAGCAAATGAACATCTTCACTGACTCCCAACACAGCCAAACACAGCTTCTTAGATAAAGAGGAAAGTGGAAATAAAAGGTTGACCAACTAAATGACTAACTTTATTAATAACTACACCAAGTTGCAAGGGATACCCACACTTTGGTGACAATCATTAAAAATAGCCAAATCCATCATAAGTTCATCACTACAAACATGGAAACACATGATAAGCAAACCACCCTGACTAACTAAAACTTACTAAGACTAAGACACTGATTTAAAAATTTTATTACAAACTCCGACTCTATCGATCTATGGCTCCAAGTCTATCTTGGTCCTACAGTCAGGGGTGCCATAAGCATGTTGACCATGGGGCGGCGAGCGATAAGGGTGTTGAGTCCGAATAGGGGCGGGGGAACCTTCCTCCTGATGGCGGTGCTCCACGCGCTCAGCATGCAATTCTGCAATCTCCGCCCGAGCCTTGCCCAACTCGTCAAGGGCGTGGTCTAGCTCGGTGTTGAGCACGGTGACCAGGTTGGCCATGCTGCTCAATCTAGGATTGCCTTAACCAACAGGTGAGACAATCACACCTCTAGTACTACCAGTCGAATGGTGGGGGTAATACTTCAGGTCAAGACCGTCAGCTACCCCCACTGAACAATGAGCAGTACTATGAAAGGACACGCCATGCAGCATCCTGCATGACTGCCTCGGCAGTGTCCCGTTTAGTGATAGAATAATTCTCTGAGTAGGCCTCTAAACCCCGGAGATCATCGTCCGGATAGCGCACCAAGCAGGTAGCCTCCCATTGGTCCAGGTATAACCCACGACTATGATGGTAGACTACACAGCGGTACTCGATGGACCAAGTGTGTCGGTCGAAGGCCTGATGCACCAAGGTGTCGACAGCATCGTGGAAATGACAACTACGAGCGGCGTCACGAGTGACGGGTCGGGCGATCCATCCTTCTGGCTCTTGCTCCTCTAAAAGCTCCGTGCTATGGCTCGAACTGCCACCGTCGTTGTCGTCTCCGTCAGGGTCTCCTCCAGCAGTTGGGGTGCCCTGTGGTGGTGCAGGGGGCACCTCTAGCTAAGGCACAGGGAGGGTTCCCTCGCAGACTCCACCTCCTACTAAGGCAATGGGGAAGAGTCCTGCTGCTCTCGCTCCTGGCATCGGTGTTCCTGCTCCTCGTGCAGGCGGCGGTGCAGTCTCACTAGGTAACTCGACTGTCCTATCACTGTGCGGCGCAGTGGACGCTCCACAAGGCGAGAGGGCAAGAAAGGGATCATCGACTTATGTGCAGTGTATCTAAGACGGACCATCTACAAAATATGTTGTAAGCACAAGAGTGAGAACAGAACTATATGACCAACAAATAAACCATAAGTAAAGTAAGATAAAAATTTTGTAAGCTGAGTGTATAGATAGTAATATAACATAGAATTGGTCCAGATGACCAACTTTTGAAGTAACACCAAAGGTCAAGGTGAGGGTAAGTGTCTATAATCCTTAAGGCGACCATTCTAGTCTAGGTTAGCGGTCCTACAATCAGCAAGGCTTTGATACCACTTATGTCACACCTAGTTTTGGAAGCATACATAGCGATTACATAGTTGGATATCATCACACATTGCTCAAAGTAAATAGCAGAAATAGTACTTTATTACATCAAGATGTTCAAGACATCCACAAAGTCATTCACTTAACATAGTCATTATCATAATCAAAGTGCGGATACGAAACATAGAATGATAAGGCCTTCATAGGCAGCAGACTGGGGGTTTGCCACTAAACACGACTAGAACTCATCGAAGTCCATAAACTCCTCAAAGTCCTCTATGTTGCCTTCATCTTCACATGAGCACTAATGGCAATGTGGACAACCTGGGGTTGGGTGGTTTTTAAAGCAAGGTTGAGTACAAATCAATGTACTCAGCAAATGTCTCGTTTGGTTAAAGCGGACTAGTTGTATGTGGGGTTAAGCTTAAAGCAGTTGCTTTTAGTTGGTCAGGTATTTATTACTAGTAGAAAATCCAAGTTTTAGTAATAAACCCAAGTTATTACCCAAAAGTACTCCCTCCAAGAGGAAATACCAGAAACCACATTTTTAATCATCACTAGTTACCATCATCATTAAAGTATCCAAAGTTATTCTAATCAAAGGGGATCCCAAGGCTGCTCTTAACCGAGAGCACGGCTGATATACCAGTTTCTAACACTCTGCAGATGTTGCACACTTTACCCACGGGTCGTGATCCCTTCCTAGCCTGGGTTGTATAGACCCGATCATCACTACCGAGGTGAATGGCCAGTGATTCACTACGTAGCCTTTACAAAGATTCCCCTGGTGTGTAGTTGCTCGTTAGGTTTTGCCAGTCATACAAATACATTACTCCTCCCTAAGGTGCGTGACTAACAAAACCAAATCAAATGAACCTCGACACCCACCCTTAGCAGAGCAAGCACTATGCCTCGCCCCCATTGACGGCCCTATGGCAAAGCCAACTACACCCCCAAGTTTGTCTAATTAATCAGCTAAGGGTGTCCCATTCCACCCTCATGGTTGTACTGTTTTCCCAGGTGGTCTGTCAACGAATAGGTCCTTACGGAGAGGTACTCAGGAAACAGCCTGAGTCCCCTAAAGTATCACAAGTTCAACATCATAATCAAGATAACGTCATCGTATCATAATGTTCTCATCATGTTCGTTGATTAAAGTAAAGCAATAACATGAAGCTAACCATAATAACCCAAAAGGTAATCAAGGACAAGGTAAATACAAAGCTATTCAATCCTTAGGTTTTAATTATGTAATGCGGGATAGTGAATTATAAAGTAAATACGACATAATGGGTCAGAGGACACTTGGCTTCACCAGGTTGCTGCTCACGGAAGTCTCCTGCAACACACTCGAAAACCTCAGACTGCTCATTATCTATGCAAAGCAATCATTCATTCAACTCATTTGGGAAATGACAAAGGAACAGTACACCAAACATGTGCAACCAAGTGAACACAAGTTCAATAGAAAAGTACAAACACCAAAGTGAAATATAGGTTCTAGGGTAAACTAATACACCTAGAGGTTTTTGATTCTCCAAATACTGCTTATCTCAGTTAATTATATTACTCAACTTCATTTATGTTAATGAATTACTAAAGTTATTCCAGGGGTGGGATCATATATTTCCTGAGATTAATTTCATGAAGTTAATCACTTAACTATCATTAGTGTTCTCCTTTTTATTTTCCTTTTAACAAATAAACCATCACTTTAAATCAACCTATAGCCTAGACATAAAATTAAGACATGTAGACAGTGAAATATTATAATGTAAACGGATAGAGAATAATTTTATGAACATTTTGCAATTTGAACCACCCAATTTGGAGTTCATATGCAAAAGATATGAAATAAACAAGTTTTGGAATTCAAAATACTAAATTAGGCCTATTTCTGTGATAAAAAATAAAGTCCAGGGGCTTCTCTACAAGAAACCAGGGGTTTGCGCCAGGGGCGGATTTGGGCCCCGGGCCACCTAGGCCGTGGCCCGAGTCGTGGCCCAAATATTCACTTATACTTATGTTTTTTTGCCCAAAAAAACCAAGCCCATTACCCTTCCTATCCACTTGCAGCCTGGGCGTATGGCGGCTGCAACCCTGCTCGACCTAGCCTTAACCTGGCGTGGCGGTGGCGTTCTCGTGCTACTTCTTGCTCGAGGATCGAGGTCGATGGTTGGTCGCCGGTGCCCACTACGACGAGCTCGACGGCCGCTGCACGCCCTCCATGGATCTAGCAACCAGCGAGCTAGGCAGTTGGCAACCTCCTCACAACCTATGGCCCTGTGCCCTGCTTCCTGCCTCCCTCCACGGTCCGTCGCGAGCCCATGTTGTCTGCCCCTCGCTGGCGGCTCGGCTCCTCCACGGCGGTCGACAGCATCACCAACTCCGACTTCCACAGGTCATCCACGGAGCCACCCATTGTTCCAGACGACAATCTCAGTCGAGAACCACGGTACCGCGCCGGCTTGCTAGCTTCCCCATCCTGTCCGACTATTCTGGTGCAAGACTTAAGACTAACTCTGAACTCTCCAAGGTCCTCAGACAAGTTGTCTCATCGATTCAGTGATTTGTGAGTATTCTCTGAACTCTCCAAGGTCCGAAACAACATCACCAGATGCTAGGCATTTTATTGTCCCACCGATTTGGTGATTTGTGAGTATTCTCTTCTCCCCTGTTCTCCCATTTCCACTGTATGTTGATTGTTAAATGTTGCATTATTACTTTGTAATTGTAGATTGACATCAAAACAAGAGAATGAAGAGGACAAAAACATTAAGATCATTTTATTGTTGATCAAGTTATCGTTGATCCCGATCTTCGCATGCCAATTAAGTAAATCGATGCAATGTCAATGTGTAGGTTTAAATTCACGTGCTGATGTTTATGAAGCTATTAGAGGCGAGGAAACCAGATCATCTTTAATTAGGTAATTTTAACTTTTTATCAAGTTTTGTCGTATTTTAAGGTGCTGAATTGAGATAAGTATTACTTTAGACTATGTTTGTAGTATATTATGTTTAGCGGTATATTTAGCCACACGATATCTTAAAGAGCTTTTTAAAAGTGGCCCGAGGCGACAATTTTATAGAGCTCTGCCACTGGTTTGCGCACAAGACCATAGGACTGCGGGTTATTTTCTAAAAAGTCGAGGGTTCTTTTAACAAGTGAAGCGCCCCAGATCCTCTGGAACTCAAATGTGATACAATTACTAGTCCCAGGAGGCTAGTAAACACATTTATACATCAGATGATCCCAGATCTGCTTAAACGAGACAAACCTATAAAGGTGGTGATCAACTTTAAGAGTTGGTCCATAACTCGGAACATATCATCAGAGTGGGGCTGAATCAGCCCGATATACGCAGCGAAGCAAATCAGCGGTCCAACAGCCACATGCAAGGTTGGGAACAGTCGTAACTCTTACCCGATCTCCTTTTCTGAAAAACAACAAATAAACAAGGGTGAGTACAAACGTACTCAGCAGCCCACCTTCACCCGCGGAATGGAGAAATCAGATATAATGCATGGAATATGTGGAGCTTAGGGTATTTTGCAGAAACAGCAATATTTTATGCAGGGTTGTTTTGTAAAACATTATGTATTTTGCAAAGCGCATCCTCTCCCAAAGGAGCAGGAAGTTTTTCAATATTAGAACAAAATCCCCTCGACTAAACCATCCAGGTATCTCAGCAGTTTCCCACTGGTTTTCATTTTCAAAAACAGCTACTGGACTTCCCGTCCACCATAGCTCACGGCTCAACCGCCGGACCTTTTAAAAACCACTTTACTCAAAATCATCTCTCTTGTTTTTGGAAAACAAAGCACTAATTATCATACCACACCAGACTCATCCATTCCTGTGGACACAGACTATTCGAATAGGTTTTCAAACTCTGCGCAGAGGTGTACACTTTACCCACTAGTCCGGCTCTGCGATCTCATAGCTAGTGAGACCCGAAATCGAATCTCTTTCTTTCCTCACACGTCCTTACCTTAGCGGTTATACCGGAAGGAGTCAGGCCACCGCCATGTCCAAACCGGACAAAACATTCCCCCTCCTTATCCTCCCGGTGCTCCCCAGCCTTCATAACCCTGGGGTTTGGACCGTACGAGTTTAGATTGAGTGACTGCCCATACAGTCTCGAGTGGTTGTACTTATCATGAGTACAGGTAGTGAAGGATGACAAACCGGTCCTTATGTGAGGGGACAATCCTTCTGCTCACACCTAAACCAGCTAAGCCATCACCTTAGGCCCTCCCCTAAACCAGGGAGTCCCTGATCATCCCTACTCAAAGGTGATGAGGGTGAAAACCCTTCATCATACACATTTTGAAAAGCATTTTCTTTTGAAAACTCACACCTTTTCTGAAATCATTTGTAACAAATATATCAAGGATTGATTGCGGCAAGCAGCTGGGTGGCCATAATAACTTGTCTCAAAATCATATCATGCATAAAATAACAGGCTGAGGGTTGTGGTTGTAAAACATAGGTAATTTATGCATCAAAGGCATCCAGTGAGCTTGTCGTGCTTATCCGGCGAAGGGGGAAGGGGAGCTCGCGGAACTGGCTTCTAGCTCCACTGCCTAGCGTAGACTTGCAGATCTGGCCTCCACGAGACGGCACGAACGCTCTGATAACTATGCAACATGAATAAGCAAACATACAAACAAGCAAGTATACCAACAAATATTTAGTATAGTGGTCATAATGGCGATATATGGATGGGTAGAGTATTGAGCAGAATATGTGTCATGGGGTGTTGTGATATTACTGGTGGTAGAGTGGAGGTGCTTACCAGGAGGGTGGACTGGAGGCGAAGCGACACTATGCGTGTTGCCGGCAGAGCGGAGTAACTGAGTGGGTGGGGTGTTTTCCTTGGCTGAGGGTGTTGAGTGTGTGTGGAGAGGGAGAGGGTAGTTGGGTGTATTTATAACTGGGTGTATGTGGTGTAGCACAGTGAAGTTCACTGTTGGTGAGAATAGTGAGAATGAATCGACTGACTTAGTCTGAACAGGGAGATTATAGGCAGAATATGGGATAAGAGTATTTTGGGAGTTTTCTGGAATATGGACCATGCTTAAGGGGTGACATGGTTGGATAGGGAATAATTCGATAAGAATTTAGAAATAAGAATTATTGGAATCGGAGTTTGGAAGCCTGGTTCGAAGGAATCTCAAAGTTAAGCGTGCTCAACTTGGAGAAACTTAGGATGGGTGACCAGATGGGAAGTTCCCTACTGGAAGGAAAATCACAGTCACCGGAGTTCGTATTACTGGAATATGGGTCTGGCTGGTCTTAGGTGGACTGGACAACATGATGGATGAGTAGTTGAAATCTGGGGTGATCGGATGATCGATGAATAGTAATAATGAATAGTAACAATAAATAGTAACGACGAAAAAGGTACCATAGATATCATCGATGAATAGTAACAATGATGAACGAACTATGAACGATGAATAGTGACAATAAACGAACGATGAACGATGAATAGGAACTATGAACGAACGGACGAACGATCGGAATTTCGGCAGTATAACGGTAGAACAATGATTATCTGGAAGAACGATGAATAAGGACTATGAACGAACGATGAATAGGAACTATGAACGAACGATGAATAGGAATTATGAACGAACGATGAACGATCGAATGATCGAACGAACGAACGATCAGAATTTTGGCAGCATAACGGCAGGAAAAAGATTATTTGGATGAACGAACGGATGAACGATCGAATGATCGGACGAACGTACGGACGAACCATGAACGATCGGACAAACGGTTGAACGATCGAACAAACCAACGAACGAACAAAATAAGAATAGGGGGACGAACGATCGAAGAACGACCGAACGATCCTTGTGCTAGTGTGTGCTTGTGTGGGAGGTGGAGTGGGCGTGTGGGGGGGAGTGGAGAGAGTTGCCATGAAATGGCTTGGGGTGGGATGAGAGGAAGCCCTTGCCCCTCTATTTATAGCCATGGTGGGGGGATTAGGGGGAGGGATGAGAGGATTAGTGGGAGATTAGCATGGATTTGTCTTATATGAGTGAGATTAGCTTGTAGAGCTCAACGTATGACACCGGAGGCATACGTATACGTATGAGCATAAGGAAAGTTATGAAGAAAATATTTGTAGGGACTTGAAAAATGATTCTGAAGGTATTTCTCAGGAAGAAAATACTTGGAGATATATTGGTGGAATATCTGGGTAATATTTATGGAAAGAAATTGAGGGGGGTTACTCAGGAAATATCTGGGCAGTATTTCTGGAAAGAAATTTGAGGGGGATCACTGGTGAAATATTTGTAGGATATTTTGAGGAGGATTTTGGAGAGAATATAGACCACTATATTTTATTTGCTGATATCAACTCGCAAACAAACATTATGAAATGAAATTTGAAATTCATTTTGAATTTAGAACGAGTTTGAGAAAATTTCAAGATTTGAATTTTTGGGATGCTACAACAAGTTTTCCAAATGAACGAGTATCGGGTGATCTCGGCTGCTCGATCATAGATCAAAAGCTAGGATTAGATCTGAGCGCAAGCGCGCGCCGACGCGCGGCCGAGCGCTGACAGGCAGGCCGGGGAGTCAGCGACTGGGAAGTGGAGGGGGCTGACCGATCGGGCCCAGCGCCAGGGGACCCAGGCGATCGACAGATGGGGCCTAGGGGCAGGGCGCGTGCCCGAAGCGGTATTCGGAGATTCAGACCGCAGGATCGAGACTGGATAGTTGAGATCAAACGCCAGGGGTCGACAGCTTCGGGCGGTGCTGCTCCTGCCCATGGCGGCGAAGTCACCGGAGACGGGGCGGGTGTAGGATCTAGGGGGTTCGATGACGCCGAAGCTGGCCAAGACCGGCGAACTCACTGGCGGAACTCCAACCGCGAGAACATGATCGAAGGCGAGAGAACGACGGAGGGGGTGCTCCGGGCGGGGCGGGTAACTCCGGCGAGGAATCCTCACCGCGGGGAGGGGCAATTGGGCGCGCTAAAGCCCAGACTAGCTCCGGCGAGAGAAGGGAAATGCTATGGGCCACACCGGGGCTCGGGACGGGGCCAATTTGGTCGGACACCGCGCGGGTGTGGCAAGCTGGCGCGACCGAGCTCCAGCGAGGCCGAATTGACCATGGCATGGCAGAATTAAGGGAAACCGAGCACGGGAGCGAGTTCCTCGCCGTGGGACGGTGCTCAGGAAGGTTTCGCATGGCTCCTGGTGTGCTGGACGACCGGCACGGCGGACGCTTTACTCCGGCGGGCACTGGCGGCGGCGGCAAAGCGCGAGAGAGAATGGGCGTGTGTGAAATGAGGAAGGGACGATTAACCCTATCGTCATTAGTACTTCGACATTAACCCTATTGTATACACATAACAAAACAGAAGGAACGATTACTTAGTGAATGTTTAGAGGACCTTCGGGAGAAGAAGACCCCCAATGGAGGCAACCTCAGCTAAGGCAATAGAGGAGGTGGTAGCCTACATCCAGTCATAGGCGACCCAAAAATCTGAATGGGGGGTCATCAAGACTAGGGATCATTGTAACATCCTGAATTTGGGGGTATAAAATTTCTTCTCTAATACCTACCAAATTCAGGTGTAACCTCTTTTCTTCTCTCTATAGGTTTCCTTCTCTTCCATTTAGTAGAGGGATGATTATTTATTTTGGAGATGTATTAATGTTGTAGCAGAGTAAACCCTAAAGGGATGTGGAATGTTGCATCATGCTGAGCCTAAACTTTGTTTTTGATTGATGCACATGTTAGAAATATTCAAATTTGTATTTGCGGTTTGATTAGTTTTGAATTCAAAAGAAGAAAATAAAAATAAAAGGATTAGAAATTCAGAAATAAATAGAAAAGGCAAAGGAGCCCGAATCCCCTTCCCCCTCGACCTTTTGGCCCATCCAACCCACCTAACCCCGCGCCCGCTTCCCCTCCCCGCTCTCTCTGCTAGGCAGGCTCGCCCTGTCAGTGTGCCTGCTCTCCCTCTGTCCATGGGCCTAGCTTACCAGCCCCAGCCGCTCGCATGTGCCACCGCCCTACGGGCCCCGTCTGATAGTCTCCCCTCCTTCAACTGTCCACCCGTGCGAGCCGCGCGCACGCACGACGAGACGGTCCCGCCCACGTCGCCTCTCCGCGCGAAACCGCCGCCCTGACCCCCTTGAAGTCCTTGCATGTGCCCACTCCCCCTACCTCATTCATTTCACCTCAGCCGCCCACCCGAGCTGCACCCGCCCGCGCCCGAGCTCGCCACAGCTCTCTCGCCGCTGCACCGTTTGAGCCTCGAATCCACCACGGCAAGGCTGCCTCGCTATCCCTGACCGTGGTCCGCCACTGCCGAGCGGAGCTTCACCATCGTCCGCGCTTCACCCGAGGTGACTTTCCCCGCTGAAGTTCCCTTTCTCTCTCCCCTGACCTCCCTACTCCGTTGATTAGCCACCGACGATCACCGGCACCGCCACCGCCCCATGCCCTCCTTTGCCAGTGTGAGGTCACCAACTCTGGCCATGGCGCTCGCGCCGAGCGCACGACTGAGGTTGATGGCAACCCCGACAGGGGACCCGCCTGCAGCCTCCCAGTCATGACCCCTCTCCTCTCCCGTCGCATGGCCGCTCACCAGTGGACCCTGGGTCCCACGCGTCAGCACCTTGCCGACCCCCTCCCCTCCGCTCTAGGTCACCGCCTGGTGGGCCCTGCCCATCAGTGTGAGCCCACGCCTACGCTTGCCCTGTGTCGCTGACCAGCGGGCCTGGCCCTGCCGTGGCCCCACCTGTCAAGCACCCACGCCCTGGCGTCCCATCGCTCGCTCCCCTGCCCCGCCCGAGCCGCTGGCCTGTGGGCCCTGCACGTCAAGCACCGCGCCTGTGCGCTGACTCGCCACTCCTATTCTCGGTTGTTGATCCAAGATCCAACGGCCGAAGAAACCTGATACCCCTTCAAATTGTCATTTTGTAAAAAGAACCCTCTATTCCCTGGAAATAGAACCCATCGTCCTCAGTTCTTACAATCGTGCCCCTGGTTTCTTGCAGAAGGAACCCCGGGTTTGTTTCTAATTAGAAAATTAGGTTTAGTTTAAGGTTTTTGAATTCCAAGAATGCGCCAGCTGGTTTTCTTTTGGATTGATGAATGTGCCAGCTTTCTTTATGTACTTGATGAATAGTGTATTCATGGACTACCTTGACAAATTCATAGTGGTGTTCATCGATGATATTCTCATATATTCCCAGAATAAGGAAGACCACGAGGAGCATTCGAAGATGGTACTCCAACGGTTACGAGGGCATCAGTTGTATGCCAAGCTGAGCAAATGTGAGTTCTGGATCGACGAAGTCCTGTTCTTGGGTCATATCATAAACTGAGACAGATTAGTTATGGATCTAAAGAAGATGGCAGATATTCTGGATTGGAGAGCACTAAGAGATGTCCATGAGATCAACAGCTTCATTGGAATGGTCAGATATTATAGGCGTTTCATCGAAGGTTTCTCCAAGATTGCTAGACCAATGACAGCCTTGCTGACAAAGAAAGTTTAGTTCAAGTGGAACCCAGAGTGCCAAGAGTCCTTTGAAGCATTGAAAAAGAAGTTGACTACAACACCTGTGTTGATCCTACCTGATGTTCATTATCCATTCTTAGTGTATTGTGATGCCTCGTACACTGGACTGGGATGTGTGCTAACGCAATAAGGGAGAGTGCTGGCGTACTCGTCTCGACATCTGAAGATTCATGAGAAGAATTACCCCACACACGACCTGGAACTGGCAGCAGTAGTTCATGCATAGAAGACCTAGAGACACTATTTATATGGGTAGAAGTGTGATGTTTACACGGACCACAAGAGGCTTAAGTATATATTCACCCAGTTAGAGTTAAAAATGAGGCAACAAAGATAGCTGGAATTGATCAAAGACTATGAGCTGGAGATACATTATCACCTAGGCAAAGCTAATGTAGCTGTAGATGCTTTGAGCAGGAAGAGCCAAGTCAACATGATGGTCGCTCGCCCGATGCCATATGAGCTAGCGAAGGAATTTGACAGGCTGAGTCTCAGATTTCTAAATAGTACGTAGTGAGTGACAGTTGAGCTGGAACCCACTCTAGAGCGAGATATCAAGGATGGGCAGAAAAATGATGAGAAGATCAATGAAATTCGGCAGCTAATCCTAGATGGGAAAGGCAAAGACTTCCGGGAAGACGCGGAAGGTGTAGTATGGTTCAAAGATAGGTTGTGTGTACCTAACATCAAATCAATTCGGGAGCTGATTCTCAAGGAAGCCCATGAAACAGCTTATTCCATACACCCTGGCAGCGAGAAAATGTACCAAGACCTAAAGAAAAGATTTTGGTGGCATGGTGTGAAAAGGGAGATCGCAGAATATGTTGCCATATGCGACATCTGTCAGAGAATTAAGGTGGAGCATCAAAGTCCCGCAGGTTTGTTGCAGCCGTTGCAGATTCCCCAATGGAAGTGGGATGAGATTTGGATGGACTTTATAGTCAATTTGCCTCGCACTCGAGCTCGTTATGACTCCATCTAGGTAGTAGTGGACCGCTTAACAAAGGTGGCTCATTTCATACCAGTCAAGACCAGCTACAGTAGTGCAGTGTCGACAGAGTTATATATGTCCCAGATTGTATGCTTGCATGGTGTTCCGAAGAAGATAGTGTCTAACCTGGGAACCCAGCTTACTTCTCACTTTTGGCAGCAGTTGCAAGAAGCTTTGGGCGCACATTTGAAGTTCAGTTCATCTTATCACCCACAAACAGATGGTCATACTGAAAGAACCAACCAGATCCTAGAAGACAAGCTAAGGGTCTGTGCCTTAAAGGATAAGTCAGATTGGGATAAGAGGCTACCTTATGCATAATTCTCCTACAACAACAACCATCAAGCCAGTTTGAAGATGTCACCGTTCCAAGCACTCTATGGGAGGAGTTGTTGAACTCCATTGCACTGAGACCAACCCATCGAAAGGCAGGTGTTCGGTCCAGGTATTTTGCTTGAAGTCGAAGAGAACATCAAAATGGTTCGAGAGAACCTGAAGACAGCGCAGTCTAGACAACGAAGTTATGTTGACACCAGAAGAAAAGAGTTAAGTTTCGAAGTGGGAGATTATATTTACCTGAAAGTGTCAATGATCCGAGGAGTGAGAAGGTTTGGAGTCAAGGGCAAGCTAGCACCTCGATACATCAGACCATACCAGATTCAAGTAAGACGTGGAGAAGTGGCATACCAACTCAGCCTACCAGAAAGTCTGTCAGTAGTTCACGATGTTTTCCATGTGTCCCAACTGAAGAAGTGTTTGCGAGTGCCAGATGAGCAACTGCCAACCGAGGATCTCGAAGTTCAAGAAGACCTGACATATATCGAGAAGCCAACTCAGATTCTGGAGACAGCAGTCAGAGTCACTCGAAGAAGCACTATCAGAATGTGCAAAGTCAAATGGGGCCACCATTCAGAGGAGGAAGCATCCTGGGAAAGAGAGGATGACCTAAAAGCCAAATACATCGAGCTCTTTGCTAGCCAACCCAGAATCTCGAGGGCGAGATTCTTTTTAAGGGGGATAGGTTTGTAACACCCTGAATTTGGGGTATAAAATTTCTTCTCTAATACCTACCAAATTCAGGTGTGACCTCTTTTCTTCTCTCTATAGATTTCCTTCTCTTCCATTTAGTAGAGGGATGATTATTTATTTTGGAGATGTATTAATGCTCTAGGCGAGTAAACCCTTAAGGGATGTGGAATTTTGCATCATGCTGAGCCTAAACTTTGTTTTGATTGATGCACATGTTTGAAATATTAAAATTTGTATTTGTAGTTTGATTAGTTTTGAATTCAAAAGAAGAAAATAAAAAAGGATTAGAAATTCGGAAATAAATAGAAAAGGCAAAGGAGCCTGAATCCCCTTCCGCCTCGGCCTTTTGGCCCATTCGGCCCACGTAGCCCCGCGCCTGCTTCCCCTCTCCGTTCTCTCTGCCGAGCGGGCCTGCCCTGTTAACGCGACTGCGTGCCCATGTGTGCTCGTTCTCCCTCAGTGTGTGGGCCTGGCTTGCCAGCCCCAGCCGCGTGCCTGTGCCACCACCCTACGGGCCCCGTCTGACAGTCCTCGCCTCCTTCAACCGTCTGCTCGTGTGAGCGACACGCACGCACGCCGAGACGATCGTGCCCATGTCGCGTCTCCACACGAAACCGCCACCCGGACCCCTCTTGAAGTCCCTGCACGCACCCACTCCCCCTGCCTCATTCATGTCACCTCAGCGTGCCCACCCGAGTTGCACCTGCCCGCGCCCGAGCTCGCCGAAGCTCTCTCGCCGCCGCACTGTTTGAGCCTCAGATCCGCCACAGCAAGACTGCCCTGCTGTCCCTGACAGTGGACCGCCACCACCGAGCGGAGCTTCGTCGTTGTCCTCACTTCACGCGAGGTGAATTTCCCCGCCAAAGTTCCCTTTCTCTCTCCCCTGTCCTCCCTGCTCCGTTGATTAGGCGCCGACGATCAGCGGCACCGACACCGTGTTGTCGTGTCGGGGTTCTTTGGCCAACCGCCACCGCCCCATGTCCTCCTTTGCCCGTGTGAGGTCGCCAATTCTGGCCATGGCGCTCGAGCTGAGCGCACGATCGAGGTTGACGGCAACCCCGACAAGATGGGACCCACCTGTAGCCTCCCAGCCGCGACCCCTCTCCTGTCCCTTCGTGTGGCCGCTGACCGGTGGACCCTGCGTCCCACGCGTAAGCACCACGCTGACCCCCTCCCTCTGCTCTGGGTCATCGCCTGGCAGGCCCCGCCGGTCAGTGCGCGCCCGCGCTTGTGCTTGCCCCATGCCGCTGACCGACAGGCCTGGCTCTGTCGTGGCCCCACTCGTTAGGCACCCTCGCCTTTGTGTCCTGTTGCTCGCTCCCCTGCCCCACCCGAGCCACTGACCCATGGGCCCCGTGCATCAGGCACCTGTGCCTACGCACCCTCGTGCTCACCCGTGCGCTCACCCGCCATTCCTAATCTCGGTCGTTGATCCGAGATCCAACAACCGAGGAAACCTGATACCCCTTCGGATTGCCATTTTGTAAAAAGAACCCTCGGTTCCCTGGAAATAGAACCTGTCATCCTTAGTTCTTACAGTCGTGCCCCTGGTTTCTTGTAGAAGGAACCTCGGGTTTGTTTCTAATTAGAAAAATAGGTTTAGTTTAGGGTTTTTGAATTCCAAGACTTGTAAATTCCATATCTTTTGCATATGAACTCGAAATTGAGTGGTTCAAATTGCAAAATGTAAATAATGTTTTTCTCTATCTGTTTAATATGTATCCATTCACTGTTTGCATGAATCAATTTTATGATTAGTGTCTAGGTTAATTTAAGGTTATAAAACATGTATTAAAGGTAAAATAAAAGTGAAACCCTAATGAATGTTCAAGTGCTTGAATTTGTAGATTTAATTCCAATTAATGTACAGTCCCCTCCCTCGAATTACTTTGTCTAAATAAGTAGTTCACTAAGATAGATAGAGTTAGGCAATTAATCTACTGAGATAGGTAGTAGTTGGAGAACAACAGACCACTAGGAATATTAATCTACCCTAGAACCTAGAGTTCACTTGTGTGTTTGTACTTTTTCACTGAACTTGTGCTCACTCTGTTGTGTATGATTGGTGTACTGTTCTTTTGTCATTCCCCAAGTGTGTTGAATGAATGATTGCTTTGCGTAGACAAGGAGTAGTCCGTGGTTCCCGAGTATGTTCCAGGAGACTTCCCTGAGCAGCAACCTAGTGAAGGCAAGTGTCCTCTAACCCATTATGTCCTACTTACTTTATAATTCACTGTCTCGCATACCATGATCAGCCTAAGGATTGACTAGTATTTTGTTTTCTTGTCCTTGTTTACCCTTTGGGAATTGGCTATTATGATTAGTATTATGCTATTGCTTTACTTTAATCAATGAACATGATGAGAATATTTATGATACAATGATGTTAATCTGGTTATGATGATGAACTTGTGATACATTAGGGGACTCGGGCTGTTTCCCGAGTACCTCTCCTTAAGGACCTGTTCGTTGGATGAACACCCAGGAAAAAATTACAACCATGAGGGTGGAATGGGACGCCCTTAGCTGATTAATTAGAGGAACTTGAGGTGCAGTCGGCTTCACCGTCATGCCGTCAATGGGGTCTAGGCACAGTACTTGCTCTGTCGAGGCTGGGTGCCGATGTTCTTTCGTGTTGCTTTTGTTAGTCACCCTTCCTGTGGGGAGAGGTACTGTGTTTATCAAACTGGAGAAAACTAACGGGCGGCTATGACCTCTGGGAATCTTTGTAAAGGCTACATAGTGAATCCCTGGCCATTAACCTCGGTAGTGAAGATCGGACTTGTACAACCCAGGCTCGAAAGGGATCACGACTCGTGGGTAAAGTATGCAACCTCTGTAGAGTGTTAGAAACTGGTATATCAGTCGTGCTCGTAGTTATGAGTAGCCTTGGGAGCTTCTTTGATTAGAGTAACTCTGGTTAACTTTTATGATGATGCTTAATGATGATGACTATCTTTATGCAATTTGGTATTTTCTCTTGGAGGGAGTGCCATTTTCTCTTGGAATTATTGATAAAACATGGCTCTGTACTAGTAATAAATACTTGACCAACTAAAATGAGCTGCTTTAAGCTTAACCCCACATACAGCTGAAAGTCGCCTAGAGGGGGGGTGGATAGGCGGAATCTGAAATTTATAAACTTAAGCACACACTACAAGCTGGGGTTAGCGTTAGCACTTAATTAAAGTCCAGGAGAGAGGGGAAAACAAATCAAATGAAAGACAAGCGAATGAACACGGTGATTTGTTTTACCGAGGTTCGGTTCCAATGAACCTAGTCCCCGTTGAGGTGGTCAAAAAGATCGGGTCTCTTTCAACCCTTTCCCTCTCTCAAACGGTCACTTAGACCGAGTGAGCTTTCTCCTTAATCAAATGGGTCACTTAGACCCCTACAAGGACCAGCACACTTGGTGTCTCTTGCGTTGATTACAAGTCACTTGAGAACGAGAATGAGGAAGAAGAAAGTGATCCAAGAAACAAGAGCTCAAAGAACACGAACAAAACACTCTCTCTAGTCACTAGGTGTTTGGAGTGAATTTGGGACTTGGAGAGGCTTTGATTCTTTAGAATTGTGTCTAGGAGTGAATGCACTAGCTCTTGTATTGAATGTGAAGTGCTGGAAACTTGGATGCTTGGAGTGGTGGTGGTTGGGGGGTATTTATAACCCTCAACCACCACATAGCCGTTGGGGATGGCTGCTGTCGATGGGCGCACCGGATAGTCCGGTGCGCCAGCCACGTCACCCAACCGTTAGGGTTCGGGAGCTTCTGACCGTTGGAGGCTTTGTCTTCTAGTGGCACCGGACAGTCCGGTGCCGCACCGGACAGACATTGTTCATTGTCCGGTGCGTCTCTGACGACTGCTCTGACTTCTGCGCGCACTGTTCGCGCACTGTAGCTCTGTGTCCACGCTTTTGCAGTCGACCGTTGCGCTGGATAGCCATTACTCCGCTGGTGCACCGGATAGTCCGGTGACACACCGGACAGTCCAGTGAATTATAGCGGAGCGCGCTCTAAGAAACCCGAGAGTGGCCAGTTCACTCTGGTACGGACCTGGTGCACCGGACACTGTCCGGTGCGCCAGACCAGGGCACACTCGGTTTCTTTCCTCCTTTGTTTTTGAATCCTTTCTTCAATCTTTTTATTGGTTTGTGTTGAACCTTTATGCACCTGTAGAATATATAATCTAGAGCAAACTAGTTAGTCCAATTATTTGTGTTGGGCATTCAACCACCAAAATTATTTATAGGAAAAGGTTAAACCCTATTTCCCTTTCAATCTCCCCCTTTTTGGTGATTGATGCCAACACAAACCAAAGCAAATATATAAGTGCAGAATTGAACTAGTTTGCATAATGTAAGTGCATAGGTTACTTGGAATTAAACCAATTAATGATTTCACTAGATATGCATGGATTGCTTTCTTTTATTTAACAATTTGGACCACGCTTACACCATTTGTTTTGTTTTTGCAAATTCTTTTTGAAAACCTTTTCAAGATCCTTTTGCAAATAGTCAAAGGTATATGAATAGATTGCCTGAAGCATTTTCAAGACTTGAAATTTCTCCCCCTATTTCAAATGCTTTTCCTTTGACTAAACAAAACTCCCCCTTGATGAAATTCTCCTCTTAGTTTTCAAGAGGGTTTTAATAGATACCAATTGGAAGTATATTTAGATGATAGTTTTGAAAATATACCAATTGAAAGTAAACATACCATATTGAAATATATCAATTAAAATTTTTTGAAAGGTGATGGTGCGGTCCTTTTGCTTTGGGCTTAATATTTCTCCCCTTTGGCTTAATCGCCAAAAATGGAGACTTTGTGAGCCCTTGTTTTATTTTTTTTCATTGGTACAAGTAAATATGAGTGAAAGATTATACCAATTTGAGAGTGATGTGGAGTGACAACGAAGGGTAAATGATACCGTTAGAGTGGAGTGGAAGCCTTGTCTTCGCCGAAGACTACATCCCTTTCAATCTACGACTTAGCATAGAAATACACTTGAAAACACATTAGTCGTAGTCATGAAAGAGATATAATCAAAGGTATATAAATGAGCTATGTGTGCAACATTTCAATCAAAATTTTGATAATCAAGAATGTTTAGCTCATTCCTAAGTTTGCTAAAAGTTTTCTCATCTAATGGCTTGGTGAAGATATCAGCTAATTGTTCTTTGGTGCTAACATAAGCAATCTCGGTATCCCCCCTTTGTTGGTGATCCCTCAGAAAGTGATACCGAATGTCTATGTGCTTAGTGTGGTTGTGTTCAACGGGATTATCTACCATGCAGATTGCACTCTCATTGTCACATAGGAGAGGGACTTTGCTCAATTTGTAGCCATAGTCCCTGAGGGTTTGCCTCATCCAAAGTAATTGTGCACAACAATGACCTGCGGCAATGTACTCGGCTTCGGCGGTAGAAAGAGCTACTAAGTTTTGTTTCTTTAAAGCCCAAGACACCAGGGATCTTCCCAGAAATTGACAAGTCCCTGATGTGCTCTTCCTATCAATTTTACACCCTACCCAATTAGTATCTGAATATCCAATTAAATCAAAAGTGGATCCCTTGGGGTACCAAAGACCAAACTTAGGATTGTAAACTAAATATCTCATGATTCTTTTCACGGCCCTGAGGTGAACTTCCTTAGGACCGACTTGGAACCTTGCACACATGCATACGGAAAGCATAATATCCGGTCGAGATGCACATAAATAGAGTAAAGATCCTATCATCGACCGGTATACCTTTTGATCTACGGACTTCCCTCCTGTGTCAAGGTCGAGATGCCCATTTGTTCCCATGGGTGTCTTGATGGGCTTGGCATCCTTCATTCCAAACTTGGTAAGTATGTCTTGTATGTACTTTGTTTGGCTGATGAAGGTGCCGTCTTGGAGTTGCTTGACTTGAAATCCTAGGAAATACTTCAACTCCCCCATCATAGACATCTTGAATTTCTGTATCATGATCCTACTAAACTCTTCACAAGTAGATTTGTTAGTAGACCCAAATATGATATCATCAACAAAAATTTGGCATACAAACAAATCTTTTGCGATAGTTTTAGTAAAGAGAGTAGGATTGTCTTTACCGACTTTGAAGCCATTAGTGATAAGAAAATCTCTTTGGCATTCATACCATGCTCTTAGGGCTTGCTTGAGCCCATAAAGCGCCTTTGAGAGTTTATACACATGGTTAGGGTACTCACTATCTTCAAAGCCGGGAGGTTGCTCAACATAGACCTCTTCCTTGATTGGTCCATTGAGGAAGACACTTTTCACATCCATTTGATAAAGCTTAAAGCCATAGTAAGTAGCATAGGCAAGTAATATACGAATTGACTTAAGCCTAGCTACGAATCATAGGTTTCACCAAAGTCCAAACCTTCGACTTGTGAATATCCTTTGGCCACAAGTCGGGCTTTGTTCCTTGTCACCACACCATGCTCATCTTGCTTGTTGCGGAATACCCATTTGGTACCTACAACATTTTGGTTACGACGTGGAACTAAATGTCATACCTCATTCCTCGTGAAGTTGTTGAGCTCCTTTTGCATTGCCAACACCCAATCTGAATCTCTTAGTGCATCCTCCACCCTGTATGGCTCAATAGAGGACACAAAAGAGTAATGTTCACAGAAATGAGCAACTTGAGATCTAGTGGCTACCCCCTTATGAATATCACCGAGGATGGAGTTGACGAGGTGATCTCTTTGAATTTCTTGGTGGACTCTTGGGTGTGGCGATCTTTGATCCTGAATCTCTTGCTCATCTACCTTGTCCTTATTGACTTGATCTCCCCCTTGATCATTGTCCTCTTCTTGAGGTGGCCCATCCTCTTGATCTTCATCATCTTGAGCCTGATCCTCATCTTGAGTTGGTGGAGATCCTTGCATGGAAGATGACGGTTGATCTTGTGCTTGTGTGGGCTCTTCGGATTTCTTAGGACACACATCCCTAATGGACATGTTCCTTAGCGTGATGCACGGAGCCTCTTCATCATCTAATTCATCAAGATCAACTTGCTCCACTTGGGAGCCATTAGTCTCTGTGACGGAACCTCCCAAGTAATTAGGCCCACCTACAGTTGTCCTTGTCCAACGGACCTCAGACCACCCTGTAGATGTTCCTAAGTCACTTGACAAGTTCGGTATCTTGCCTTACCTTACCAGGAACGTTTCACCCGTCTTGCAGACATTACAGAACATCGGAGATAAAGAAATGCGGAAGCGAATTACATAACTTACATTTATTTCAAAAGCAAGCTTGAGTTATTTTATTACAGACCAGAGCTAAAAGTGAGTGCAGAGTAGTAATATTATACAAACCAAGGGAGGCACAAACTCCTCCCGATAAGTTTAAGCAAAAGATCCTATGTGGAGGACCAAGTCCTCCCGCTCTTCAATCTTGTTTTTCCTCATTTGGTACCACCTTGGAGCAAAAGCAACAAAAATTTGTCGCTTCCTCACCTAAAAACAACAAAGGGATAAACCCTGAGTATGGAATTACTCAGCAAGTCTTACCCGACTAAGGAAAAGACTCTCAAGGGTATGATGGATAAATGGAAGTCAAGGAGAGGCTTTAGCAAAAATCAACTTATACTTTTGCAGAAGTAGCTTACTAAGGTGAGTCCTTACTTTCAATCTTTTAACGCCATATTAAGTATTAATAGACTCTATTTGCATCTAGTCTTATTTCAACATCTCATCAATACAACATCATTTTTATCCATCGTGTTCACATCCTGACTTACGTTGTAGAAAAGTGACCAAGTCTTCATAACCGCGAAGGTACGGCGATCCGAATCGATTATACTCAGCTGAGGATCTCCAATCACACGACATATGTAGCACTTAACCCTTGCATATGTCAACCCGCCACCGGGGTTCTTAAGACCAGATCAGGTTCACGCAAACCGAGAGCACAGATACACCACCGTCCAGCCTCTTGCCACGGAGGGTACACGCTACTCTCGCCACCGCTCCACGCCCATTTCGTGTTATCTTATTCTAGCCTTAGTCTGCCCGAGGCAAGGCTTACCCATGACGAGGCATGTGACCAGTTAAAGGGTCCTCGGTCAGCACGCCTACATACGCATTAATCCTTAACCAACCTGGGTAGAACATTACCTGTTCCTAACCCAAGTCTCAATTTAAGCATTTCCATCCTTAGGATTGTGTCTGTTCCTTAGGATGAAAGAGCATCACAGGGAACTTTGCAGTAAGATCCCACTATTGCTCCAAATGAAAATATACTTGCAGGTAGAAGCCATCCTCTCCCGGGTTAGATGGAGGACAACCTCTATCCACAAGATCTAAGCAAGGCTAAGCATTTTTGTAAATCATATTTTGATACTTCACAGAAGCATCTATAAAGGTATGGATATCAAGGAAAGCAATGCATCAAAGGGTTTCAAACAACTCCTATGAACCTAACGCACATTTCACTAGACTTAAGTGTGCGAAAGGTATTTAAAACACAAGGAAAGGGGTTGCATGCACCGGGGCTTGCCTTCGTTCACAGGTGAATCAGGCTCGGATCCACAGATATCAAAGTAGAAACTATTCCCGGCCTGAGATTCCAAAGGTGGTGGTGGTGTCTCCTCTTCAGTTACTTCGATTTCTTCTTCACGTTCTACTCATAACCATACATAGTATAAGAATGGATGCCATGGGATGCTCATGAGAATGCAAAGATAACATAAACTTATTATCTATGTCTTGAATACAACTTTCCTTCACGGTACTCCGAGAACCTAGGGTTTCCGGAGTCGGTAAAGGAGTTCATAGGGCAGGGGGGTGGTTTTGGGTTTGGTGATCAAACAAGGTCCAAATCAATTCAAACTTTACCCAAGGCCTCTAAATATTGTTTGAAGTTCCCGTAAAAAGTTTGGGCATTTTTGGACTTACCAATTATTTTCTAAAAATCCATAACTAATACTTTTAACTACTTTAAATACCCTAAAATTTCTTATTTCCACTAAAATCACAAAACTATTTTTTATTAAATTCTAGGTAAAATAACAAGCCTAGGAAAATTAGTTTTACAATTTTAGCATTTTTCTACATTTTTCTATAATTGTTTTGGCTCTGGAGATAAAAGAAAAAGAAAAACAATTGAATAGCACTGGGTCGAATCCAGCCCAGGCGGCCCAGCTAGGGCAGAAAGGCGCCCGTGCGCGCCCGCGCCCTGACGGTTTTGCAGAACGACCCCCGCGTTTCTGGATAACAGGAAACAAGTTCCCATACTGTTTTTATGAGTCACTGACTGTTTACAGAAACACCCTCCAACTTCTATTCCTTTACCCGACACGTCCTCGACGACGGCAGCGCACGGAGGAGCTCCGGCGAGCCACTGTACCGGCCGATTGGGGCAACGACCGGCGCGCCCAAGCGGCGGATACCAAATCCAAGCTACCCCGAGTAATTCCCCCAAGTTAATCGCACAATTGGTGACCTATTCTAGCCTGCCCACGAGAACCGCGAAGGCCATGATCGTTTGGTTGTGTTCCCGACGAGTGGTGGTTTCTTAGTTCGAATTGGAAGCTCGGTAAGCATCAAGGGCACATGAGGATGCTAGAACAAGACTAAAGACAACAGGATCGCACCTGAGGAGAGCTTTCCACGGTGAACTTGGGTTCACGGTGTTCTTCAACCGGTTTGGGGGAAATCCCAAATCCAAGTTCTCTGGTGGGGGGTTTGGGATGCAGGTGGGTGCAATAGCTGGTAGAATACATGGCGAAGCCGAGGGGGGGCTCAATTTATAGGCCGTCGACTGGAGTTGGAGAAGAAGCGCGAACCGCGGAGGCACTGGCAAGCTTTCCGCGCGGCGGTTTCCGGTGAGGGCACGGGGTCGCCGCTTAACCAGAGTTCGCCACCTCGGTAACTTTTTGCCACGACACCAAGGAGCTTTACCGCGACCACCGATGACCGGTCACGCCGCGGTGGCGTTCTTATCGCCGGCGGGGGGTGATCTTAATCCACGGCGTGATGTTTCTGATGATGGTGAACAATGCTCTGAATTCAATAAAGAGTTTGACTGACAGAGCCAATTGGAACTCAATTTACTCCCGATTCTGTGTGAAACCTATGCAAATTTTCTGCAGCAAAGTTATACAGCTATAATCCATCTATCATTTTGCTACAATGTGCTCCTACAAAAAGTCACTGGATCCAAATCAAAATCGAGCTCAAAGTTCATCCCATCACACTGTTAATCTGAATTTCGGGCTTCAGGCAGTCTGACAGTCCATCTTTGATTGGGTTTTTCTCCAAATTTCTCATAGGATCATGGCTTGAACCCTTAAACAAAGTTGTTCTCCTATGATTGGTCTTCAACTTTGATGTGGTGACCTAGGGCAAAAACCCTATGCTTTGAAAGTTACAAAGCCCCAAAGTGGAGCCTTCAACACTGAATTTCAGACTTAGTATAGAACTCAAATGAGGTCCATTTTGCATTTAAGTCCAAAACTTAGGGTTTGGCTTTCAAGTCCACATATTTGTGAACCAAATGACTTAAAATACTTATTTATCTTGGTTTTTGCACTTTAGCCCAAAAGTGGACTAATTTTGCACATAAGCCCCTAGGGTTTGGTTTTAGGGTTTTCCAGGGTTCCAATCAGGGTTTCTGGTATCCAAGGGGTATAAAAGTGATCCAAGTTTATTTTTGGGGTCATTTTATGACTTTTATCCTAAGGTCTTTAGGTTTTCTCATCTTGGGTTAAGTTTTACCCCTTTAACCACTATTTAGGGTTAAGTCCTTTAACCAGGGTTTATTTGCAAAATATTAAAACAATACAACTTGTTTGAAATTTTTGCCTAGTGAATGCACTCTAGGTGTGTCAAACATATGCAATGCCAATGCTTATGATGTCATGCTCAAGTTTTAGTTATAGTAACACCAGGGGTGTTACATCCTTCCCCCCATAAAAGAATCTCGTCCCGAGATTAAAAGTCCTAGGGTAAGTAATGGTAAAGGAAACACATCACATCTTCATTTCCTTATTTTTGGTACAAGGCAGGGGTGGTGTGGGGGTCACTTCTTTATTACACAGCTATACAGGCTTTACAATTTTACAAGAGGCTAAAAAGCCTGGGAAATTCTTATCTAAAAAGTCTTGGGTTTCCCATGTAGCCTCATCTTCAGAATGCTGGTTCCACTGTATCTTATAAAACTTGAGAGTTTTTCTCCGGGTAACCCTGTCCTTTTGATCCAGAACTCGAATAGGATGTTCCGAGTATGTTAAATCTGGTTCTAGGACAACATCAGTCACTTCAATGGTTCGATCGGGAACCCGAAGACACTTCTTCAATTGTGACACGTGGAACACATTATGCACAGCAGACAATGTTTCGGGGAGTTGAAGTCGGTATGCCACTGGTCCACATTGCTCAAGCACCAGGAATGGACCAATGTATCTGGGTGCAAGCTTCCCTTTAACCCCGAAACGCGATACACCCTTCATTGGTGAAACTTTTAAGTAGACATAATCGCCTACCAGAAAGCATAAGGGTTGTCGTCGTCGGTCTGCATAACTCTTTTGTCGAGTCTGAGCTTTCTTCATATTATGAACAATTTTCTGAACCTTTTCTTCGACCTCTTTTACCATATCAGGCCTAAAGAAGTATCTTTCTCCAGGTTCAGACCAATTTAGCGGAGTTCGACACCGTCGCCCATATAAAGCTTCAAAAGGTGCCATCTTGATACTTTCTTGATAACTGTTATTGTATGAAAATTCCGCTAAGGGCAAACATTCATCCCATCTTTGTGAGAAGTCCAGAACACATGCCCGCAGCATATCTTCCAGTATTTGATTGACCCTCTCAGTCTGCCCACTGGTTTGAGGATGATAAGCCGAACTGTGGAGTAATTTAGTACCCAAGTAGTTGTGAAGTGCTTCCCAGAACTTGGCTACAAATTGAGGTCCACGATCCAACACAATAGTCTTCGGAACACCATGCAGGCTGAGAATACGGGCAATGTATAATGCTGCATAAGTGGCTACTGTATATGTGACCCTGACAGGTAAGAAGTGGGCAATCTTTGTGAGTCGATCAACGATAACCCAAATAGAATCATACCCTTTGGCTGTCCTGGGCAGTCCCACAATAAAGTCCATACTGATGTCTTCCCATTTCCATGTTGGGATTGGCAAAGATTGTAATGGACCAGCAGTTTTCATGTGTATGGCCTTGACACGTCTGCAAGTGTCACATCTAGCCACATAGCGTGCAATTTCAATCTTCATCTTTGTCCACCAGTAATGCTGCTTTAAATCTTGATACATCTTAGTGCTTCCGGGATGAATAGAATAACGACTAAGATGTGCTTCATCAAGAATTTGCTGGCGGAGCTCTTCGTTCTTTGGCACTACTATGCGGTTTTTAAACCATATCACACCTTGATCGTCTTCCTTGAAACACTTGGCTACTCCAGCCTTTATCTTCTCTCGTATGTGCTTCATACCCAAATTATCCCTTTGAGCATCAATTATCCTTTGCAAAATGATTGACTCAAGCTTTAGCTGATTCAGAGTCCCTTGTTGGATTATCCCCAGGTTTAGCTTTTCCATCCCTTGACACAAAGTGTTCTCGGAGGTCATCGCCATAAGACAGTGGCAGAAAGTCTTACGACTCAATGCATCTGCCACCACATTGGCTTTGCCTGGGTGATAGTGGATCTCCAGTTCATAGTCTTTAATAAGCTCAAGCCATCGTCTTTGCCTCATATTTAATTCTGACTGGGTGAAGATGTACTTCAAACTTTTATGATCTGTATATATGTGACAGATATTTCCCAGCAGATAGTGACGTCAAATCTTCAGGGCATGAACCACAGCAGCTAGCTCCAGATCATGAGTTGGATAATGCTCCTCATGTCGGCGCAACTGCCTTGAAGCATACGCAATTACTCGGCCCTCTTGCATCAGTACACAGCCGAGCCCACTGCCAGATGCATCACAATATACATCAAAAGGCTTAGTGATGTCCGGTTGAGCCAATACCGGAGCAGTGGTCAATAGTGTCTTCAATTGCTCAAAGGCTTCATTACACTTAGAAGACCAACTGAACTTAATGTCATTCTTCAATAAACTTGTGATTGGCTTCACAAGCTTAGAAAAATCTGGTATGAATCTGCGATAATACCCAGCTAGTCCAAGAAAACTCCGGACTTGGTGAACAGTTGTTGGAGGTTTCCACTCCAGAATATCTTTGACCTTGCTAGGATCTACCGCAATTCCTTTAGCTGATAACACGTGCCCCAAAAATTGAATTTCTTCCAGCCAGAACGCGCACTTGCTGAACTTGGCATATAGCTGATGTTCCCTGAGGCGCGTCAATACAATCCGTAAATGCTGAGCATGGTCCTCTTCATTCTTAGAATATATCAAGATATCGTCGATGAAGACCACCACGAACTTGTCCAACTCGGGAATGAACACCGAGTTCATCAAATAGGTGAAGTGGGCAGGAGCATTTGTGAGCCCGAAAGACATTACCAGGTATTCAAACAATCCATACCGCGTAGTAAACGCGGTCTTCGGTATATCCTCGGGCCGAATACGGATTTGATGATAGCCCGACCTGAGATCAATTTTGGAAAATACCCTCGCCCCAGTCAGTTGATCAAATAAGATGTCGATCCTTGGAAGAGGGTACTTATTCTTGATAGTGACCTCATTCAGGGGTCGATAATCCACGCACATTCGCAGGGTTTGATCCTTTTTCTTAACAAAAATGGCGGGACAACCCTATGGGGACGAGCTTGGCCGGATGAATCCCTTATTCAGTAGATCTTGTAATTGAATCTTCAATTCCGCCAACTCATTAGGGGGCATACGGTACGATCTTCGGGAGATGGGAGCCGTACCGGGCTTTAGCTCAATTACGAATTCTACATCTCTTTCAGGGGGCAGTCCAGGCAAATCTTCCGGAAATACATCTGGAAACTCACATACTATCGGAATGTTCTTGATCTCCGGTACAATAGCTTCATATACTCTACCAGAAGCTTTGGCTGGATTGGTTACGGAGAGAGTCAAAAGAATCTCTTCTTGATTATAGCTCAACCTGACGGTTCTGAGTTCAGTGTTGAGAATTGCCTTGTGTTGGGTTAACCAATTCATACCCAATATTACATCTATATCCTGGCCTTTCAGAACAATCATGTTAGCAGGAAAGTTCCGCCCGGCCATTGTTATTGGCACTCCATAGGCCACTTCTCTAGTAAAGATGTGTCCCCCAGGTGAATGAATTTTAAATCCCTCCTTTGATTCATGGTATGCAATGTGATGTTGCTCCACAAATTTCTTGCTGATGAATGTATGTGAAGCACCAGAATCAAAAAGAATAATTGCAGGGTGACTGGCCACGGGAAACGTACCCATCATCACCGGCTCTCCTTCCGGTGTAGTGGCCACTTGGGTGTAATATACACGCCCCGTCTTCTTTGTATTTTCCCCACAGCATTTCCTTTAGGCTGAGCTGATCTCCCAGATCCTTGCGGAGCATTTGATTGATTTGGCTTAGGATATGGGCAATCCTTGATGAAATGTCCCGACTTGCCGCAATTAAAACACCCAGTTGAAGAACTAGGCAAGGCAGGGAATCGAGTGCCTGGGGCACCCGGCTGATTTGGGGTAGTGGGGGTATTGTTGGGGCGAATAATGATAGGTTGTTTGAAAGGGAATGAGGGTGGACGAGAAAAGTGCGATTTTGGCTTGAAGGCCGGATCACAAACCGTTGCTTCTTCGCCTGGCCCTGACTAGGCCTCTCACCACCGAATCCCTTATTCTTCCCAGAATTTGCGTATTTGGCTTCAACAGATAAGGCTGTGCTGACAGCCTTTCCATACGTGAGATCTATGCATGTGGCCATCTTTCTCTGTAGCCGATCATTTAGTCCCCGCATAAAACAGTTCTTCTTCTTTAAATCAGTATTCACCTGGTCAATGGCATACTGCGACAGGTGATTAAACTTGTTGAGATATTGGTTGACGGTATCTCCACCTTGTTTTAACTTCATAAATTCCTCTTGTTTCATATGCAGCACTCCTTCGGGTATGTAGTGCTCACGGAAGGCTGCTTTAAACTCATCCCAGGTGACTTGATGGTTGACAGGTTGAATAGCCACAAAATTTCCCCACCAAGTACTAGCAGGACCACGTAGTTGTTGTGCTGCAAATAACGGCTTCTGCGTCTCTGAGCAACGGAGAAGACCAAACTTTTGTTCAATAACCCGAATCCACTCATCAGCTTCTAGTGGATCTTCTGCCTTGACGAATAGAGGTGGACGGGTTTCAGAGAAGTCCAAATAGGTAGTTTCACGAGGGCCTTGCTGAAAACCCCTTCCTGCCTGCTGCTGGAATTGCTGCTGACCCACCATTTCCCTAAGGAAGCGGGTATTGTCTGCGGTGGCATTCACCAAGGCGGCAATCGCCTCGGCTAACGTGGGAGGAACCGGAGGTGGGTTTGGGGTAACATCCCTTCCCCTAGAAGTTCCGGCTGCGTCCTGTCCTCGAGTCCTGGTCGGCATCTGTGGCAAAGAACATTTGAAGTAAACATAATGTGCCAGAGAAAACCTTCCATTTTACATTACTATAAAAAGTAATGATACAGACTCGATGTTACATAACAGGATAAATTACCCATTATACAAAAGTTCAACCTATTACACAACAATACACCCTACAATACACTACTCTACTTCTATTACACCATTATTCCTGCTTTCCATTACTCTTGGCGGCCTCATCGTCAGGTGTGGGAGTCCAGACATCAACCAACCTCAAAGAAGGAGGGGGCTCAAAAAGGTCTAACTCCCCACCCAGCGCGCGTCCCGCAACGTGAGAGGGTCCGGCTTCCGCCTCAGCAGGGTGTGCAGGCACACTAGGGTGTAATTGTGAGTATAGCACATGGACTTCCTCGTGCAACGTATTGCAGTAGACCTGCAGATTGTCGACAGTTGAGCTAAGTTCTTTAATTCGGGCCTGAGCCCTGGCTTCCTTAGCACATGCTAGCAAACGAGACTGTACGGCCCAGTCAAGTGCTAAGTCTCGATCAGCAAGCTGATCCTGCAGATGTCGGATGTCCCTTCTTAGTTCATTGATTCTATCTCCGTCGGCGACCCAAGCATCGGTCCTATGTTGCAGCGCTGCTTGAAGTCGACTCACTTGGGCTTCCAGATCTCCTATGGGGTCATTACTTCCACTGCTGCTGCTTTCATGTCGGGGAGCCAGTTGATGCTGAGGCACCCCAATTGGTCCCGTAGACTTGCGTGCCGTTAGCCTGGTGCGTGGCGGCATCTTTCTAAGAGGGAAAATGTTATTAGTATGATCCTTAGCATGATGCATGTGTAAGTACAGAATCAACCTTAGTCGATTCAACCTTCTATACATTGCACTCTTCCTATCTGATCTTTAGGATAGACTCTTCAGAATACTTAGGTAAGAAGAGAAAAGAGTTTTTAGGTAAGACTTTTGAAAATCCTTTTGAAGATGCCTCATAATATCTGCGAAGAAGGGCTACGCTTCGATACCAGCTGTGACGGAACCTCCCAAGTAATTAGGCCCACCTACAGTTGTCCTTGTCCAACGGACCTCAGACCACCCTATAGATGTTCCTAAGTCACTTGACAAGTTCGGTATCTTGCCTTACCTTACCAGGAACGTTTCACCCGTCTTGCAGACATTACAGAACATCAGAGATAAAGAAATGCGGAAGCGAATTACATAACTTACATTTATTTCAAAAGCAAGCTTGAGTTATTTTATTACAGACCAGAGCTAAAAGTGAGTGCAGAGTAGTAATATTATACAAACCAAGGGAGGCACAAACTCCTCCCGATAAGTTTAAGCAAAAGATCCTATGTGGAGGACCAAGTCCTCCCGCTCTTCAATCTTGTTTTTCCTCATTTGGTACCACCTTGGAGCAAAAGCAACAAAAATTTGTCGCTTCCTCACCTAAAAACAACAAAGGGATAAACCCTGAGTATGGAATTACTCAGCAAGTCTTACCCGACTAAGGAAAAGACTCTCAAGGGTATGCTGGATAAATGGAAGTCAAGGAGAGTGAAAGGGAATTAGGCTTACACCTAGTTCCTAAATGATTTTGGTGGTTGAATTGCCCAACACAAATCTTTGGACTAACTAGTTTGCTCTAGTGTATAAGTTATACAGGTGCTAAAGGTTCACACTTAGCCATTAAAAAGACCAAGAGTTGGGTTCAACAAAAGAGCAAAGGGGCAACCGAAGGCACCTCTGGTCTGGCACACCGGACTGTCCGGTGTGCCACCGGACAGTGTCCGGTGCACCACCGGACATGTCCGGTGCACCAGAGGACTCCAACTCGAACTCGCCACCTTCGGGAATTTCTAGAGGCCACTCCGCTATAATTCACCGGACATGTCCGGTGCTCCAAGGAAGGGCGGCCCAAGGAACTCGCCAGCCTCGGGTTTTCATTCCAGCCGCTCCGCTATAATTCACCGGACTGTCCGGTGTGCACTGGACTGTCCGGTGCATCTGCGGAGCAACGGCTACTTCAGGCGCCAACGGCTACCTGCAGCGCATTTATTGCGCGCCAGCGCGCGCAGAGGGCAGGCACGCTCATGCTGGCGCACCGGACACTCTACAGTACATGTCCGGTGCGCCACCGGACATCAAGGCGGGCCCCGAAGTCAGAACTCCAACGGTCGATTTCCAACGGCACTGGTGACGTGGCGGGGGCACCGGACTGTCCGGTGTGCACCGGACTGTCCGGTGCGCCATCGAACAGATAGCCCAGCCAACGGTCAAGTTTGGTGGTTGGGGCTATAAATACCCCAACCACCCCACCATTCATTGCATCCAAGTTTTCCACTTCTCAACCACTTACAAGAGCTCTAGCATTCAACTCTAGACACACCAAAGAGATCAAATCCTCTCCATATTCCACACAACGCCCTAGTGACTAGCGAGAGAGATTTGTCGTGTTCTTTTGAGCTCTTGTGCTTGGATTGCTTCCTTCTTTCTTGATTCTTTCTTGTGATCAAACACTCACTTGTAATTGAGGCAAGAGGCACCAATTATGTGGTGGCCCTTGCGGGAAGTTTGATTCCCAAGTAATTTGAGAAGAGAAGCTCACTCGGTCCGAGGGACCGATTGAGAGAGGGAAGGGTTGAAAGAGACCCGGCCTTTGTGGCCTCCTCAACGGGGAGTAGGTTTGCAAGAACCGAACCTCGGTAAAACAAATCCGCGTGTCACACTCTTCATTTGCTTGCGATTTGTTTTGCTCCCTCTCTCGCGGACTCGTTTATATTTCTAACGCTAACCCGGCTTGTAGTTGTGATTATTTTTGAGAATTTCAGTTTCGCCCTATTCACCCCCCCCCCCCCTCTAGGCGACTTTCAATTGGTATCAAAGCCCGGTACTTCATTAGAGCCTAACCGCTCGAAGTGATGTCGGGAGATCGCGCCAAGAAGGAGATGGAGACCGGCGAAAAGCCCACTACAAGCCACGGGAGCACTTCATCGGAAGAGTCCCGCACCAAGAGGAAGGAGAAGAAGAAGAGCTCCTCCAACAAAGGGAAGGAGAAGAAATCTTCTTCTCACCACAAAGAGAAGAAGGAGAGATCTTCCTCTCACAAGCCGCATCGGAGTGGGGACAAGCACAAGAGGATGAGGAAAGTGGTCTACTACGAGTCCGACACTTCATCAACATCTACCTCCGGCTCCGACGCGGCATCCGTCACTTCTAAGCGCCAAGAGCGCAAGAAGTATAGTAAGATCCCCCTACGCTACGCTCGCATTTCTAAACATACACCTTTACTATCCGTCCCATTAGGCAAACCACCAACTTTTGATGGTGAAGATTATGCTAGGTGGAGTGATCTTATGCGATTTCATATAACCTCGCTCCACAAAAGTATATGGGATGTTGTTGAGTTTGGTGCACAGGTACCGTCCGTAGGGGATAAAGACTATGATGAAGATGAGGTGGCCCAAATCGAGCACTTTAACTCTCAAGCGACAACAATACTCCTTGCCTCTCTAAGTAGAGAGGAGTATAACAAAGTACAAGGGTTGAAGAGCGCCAAGGAGGTTTGGGATGTGCTCAAAACCGCGCACGAGGGAGATGAGCTCACCAAGATCACCAAGCGGGAAACGATCGAGGGGGAGCTCGGTCGGTTCCGGCTTCGCAAAGGGGAGGAGCCACAACACATGTACAACCGGCTCAAGACCTTGGTGAATCAAGTGCGCAACCTCGGGAGCATAAAGTGGGATGACCACGAGGTGGTTAAGGTTATTCTAAGATCTCTTATTTTCCTTAACCCCACTCAAGTTCAATTAATTCGTGGTAATCCTAGATATACTAAAATGACCCCCGAGGAAGTTATCGGGAACTTTGTAAGTTTTGAGTGCATGATCGAAGGCTCGAGGAAGATCAACGAGCTTGATGATTCCACCACATCCGAAGCACAACCCGTCACATTCAAGGCGACGGAGGAAAAGAAGGAGGAGTCTACACCAAGTCGACAACCAATAGACACCTCCAAGCTCGACAATGAGGAAATGGCGCTCGTCATCAAGAGCTTCCGCCAAATCCTCAAACAAAGGAGAGGAAAAGACTACAAGTCCCGCTCCAAGAAGGTTTGCTACAAGTGTGGTAAGCCCGGTCACTTTATAGCTAAATGTCCATTATCAAGTGATAGTGACAGGGGCGATGACAAGAAGGGAAGAAGAAAGGAGAAGAAGAGGTACTACAAGAAGAAGGGCGGCGATGCCCATGTTTGTCAAGAGTGGGACTCCGACGAAAGCTCTAGCGACTCCTCCGACGACGAGGACGCCGCCAACATCGCCGTCACCAAGGGACTCCTCTTCCCCAACGTCGGCCACAAGTGCCTCATGGCAAAGGACGGCAAAAGGAAGAAGGTAAAATCAAGATCCTCCACTAAATATGAATCATCTAGTGATGATAATGCTAGTGATGAGGAAGATAATTTGCGTACCCTTTTTGCCAACCTTAACATGGAACAAAAAGAAAAATTAAATGAATTGATTAGTGCTATTCATGAAAAGGATGACCTTTTGGATTCTCAAGAGGATCTCCTAATTAAGGAAAACAAGAAACATGTTAAGGTTAAAAATGCTTATGCTCTAGAAATTGAGAAATGTGAAAAATTATCTAGTGAGCTAAGCACTTGTTGTGAGATGATTGACAACCTTAGGAATGAAAATGCTAGTTTAAATGCTAAGGTTGATTCACATGTTTGTAATGTTTCAATTCCCAATCCTAGAGATAATAATGATGATTTGCTTGCTAGGATTGAAGAATTAAACATTTCTCTTGCTAGCCTTAGGAGTGAAAATGAGAAATTAATTACTAAGGCAAAAGATTTTGATGCTTGCAAAGTTACAATTTCCGATCTTAGAGATAAGAATGATATACTACATGCTAAGATTGTTGAACTTAATTCTTGCAAACCCTCTACATCTACCATTGAGCATGTCACTATTTGTACTAGATGTAGAGATATTGATGTTGATACTATTCATAATCACATGATTTTAATTAAGCAACAAAATGATCATATAGCTAAACTAGATGCTAAAATTGCCGAGCACAACTTAGAAAATGAGAAATTTAAATTTGCTCGTAGCATGCTTTATAATGGGAGACGCCCTGGCATTAAGGATGGCATTGGCTTCCAAAGGGGAGACAATGTCAAAATTAGTGCCCCTCCTAAAAGATTGTCAAATTTTGTTAAGGGCAAGGCTCCCATGCCTCAGGATAACGAGGGTTACATTTTATACCCTGCTGGTTATCCCGAGGACAAAATTAGGAAAATTCACTCTAGGAAGTCTCACTCTGGTTCTAACCATGCTTTTATGTATAAGAGTGAAACATCTAGTTCTAGGCAACCAACCCGTGCTAAGTTGCCTAAGGAGAAAATTCCTATTGCATCAAATGATCATAATATTTCTTTTAAAACTTTTGATGCATCTTATGTTTTGACTAACAAATCCGGCAAGGTAGTTGCCAAATATGTTGGGGGCAAGCACAAGGGGTCAAAGACTTGTGTTTGGGTACCCAAAGTTCTTGTGTCTAATGCCAAAGGACCCAAAACCATTTGGGTACCTAAAGTCAAGAACTAAACTTGTTTTGTAGGTTTATGCATCTGGAGGCTCAAGTTGGATACTCGACAGCGGGTGCACAAACCACATGACAGGGGAGAAGAAGATGTTCTCCTCCTACGAGAAAAACCAGGATCCCCAACGAGCTATCACATTCGGGGATGGAAATCAAGGTTTGGTCAAAGGTCTTGGTAAAATAGCTATATCTCCTGACCATTCTATTTCCAATGTTTTTCTTGTAGATTCTTTAGATTACAATTTGCTTTCCGTTTCACAATTATGTCAAATGGGCTACAACTGTCTATTCACTGATGTAGGTGTCACTGTCTTTAGAAGAAGTGATGATTCAATAGCATTTAAGGGAGTGTTAGAGGGTCAGCTATACTTGGTAGATTTTGATAGAGCTGAACTCGACACTTGCTTAATTGCTAAGACTAACATGGGTTGGCTCTGGCACCGCCGACTAGCTCATGTTGGAATGAAGAATCTTCATAAGCTTCTAAAGGGAGAACACATTTTAGGATTAACAAATGTTCATTTTGAGAAAGACAGGATTTGTAGCGCATGCCAGGCAGGGAAGCAAGTTGGAGCCCATCATCCACACAAGAACATCATGACGACCGACAGGCCACTGGAGCTCCTACACATGGATCTATTCGGTCCGATTGCTTTCATAAGCATCGGCGGGAGTAAGTACTGTCTAGTTATTGTGGATGATTATTCTCGCTTCACTTGGGTATTCTTTTTACAGGAAAAATCTCAAACCCAAGAGACCTTAAAGGGATTCTTGAGACGGGCTCAAAATGAGTTCAGCTTAAGGATCAAGAAAATAAGAAGCGACAACGGGACGGAGTTCAAGAACTCTCAAATTGAAGGCTTCCTTGAGGAGGAGGGCATCAAGCATGAGTTCTCATCTCCCTACACGCCACAACAAAATGGTGTAGTGGAGAGAAAGAATCAAACTCTATTGGACATGGCAAGAACCATGCTTGATGAGTACAAGACACCGGATCGATTTTGGGCCGAGGCGGTCAACACCGCCTGCTACGCCATCAACCGGTTATATCTACACCGAATCCTCAAGAAGACATCCTATGAACTCCTAACCGGTAAAAAGCCCAATATTTCATATTTTAGAGTTTTTGGTAGCAAATGCTTTATTCTTGTTAAGAGAGGTAGAAAATCTAAATTTGCTCCTAAAACTGTAGAAGGCTTTTTACTAGGATATGACTCAAACACAAGGGCATATAGAGTCTTTAACAAGTCCTCAGGACTTGTTGAAGTTTCTTGTGACGTTGTGTTTGATGAGACTAACGGCTCTCAAGTAGAGCAAGTTGATCTTGATGAGATAGGTGAAGAACAGGCTCCATTGGGGATGTGTGTCCTAAGGAATCTGAAGAGCCTCCACATGCACAAGATAAACCATCCTCCTCCATGCAAGCATCTCCACCAACTCAATTTGAGGATAAGGCTCAAGATGTTGAACAAGAAGATCAAGAAGATGAGCCACCTCAAAATGACGGCAACGATCAAGGGGGAGATGCAAATGATCAAGAAAAGGAGGATGAGCAAGAACCAATGCCGCCACACCCAAGAGTCCACCAAGCAATACAACGAGATCACCCCGTCGACACCATCCTCGGCGACATTCATAAGGGGGTAACCACTCGATCTCGTGTTGCACATTTTTGTGAGCATTACTCTTTTGTTTCCTCTATTGAGCCACACAGGGTAGAGGAAGCACTCCAAGATGCGGATTGGGTGATGGCGATGCAAGAGGAGCTCAACAATTTCACAAGGAACGAGGTATGGCACTTAGTTCCACGTCCTAACCAAAATGTTGTAGGAACCAAGTGGGTCTTCCGCAACAAACAAGACGAGCATGGTGTGGTGACAAGGAACAAAGCTCGACTCGTGGCCAAGGGGTATTCACAAGTCGAAGGTTTGGATTTTGGTGAAACCTATGCACCCGTAGCTAGGCTTAAATCAATTCGCATATTATTAGCCTATGCTACTTACCATGGCTTCAAGCTTTATCAAATGGACGTGAAGAGTGCCTTCCTCAATGGACCAATCAAGGAGGAGGTCTATGTTGAGCAACCTCCCGGCTTTGAAGACAGTGAGTACCCTAACCATGTCTATAAGCTCTCTAAGGCGCTTTATGGGCTCAAGCAAGCCCCAAGAGCATGGTATGAATGCCTTAGAGATTTCCTTATCACTAATGGCTTCAAAGTCGGAAAAGCCGATCCTACTCTATTCACTAAAACTCTTGACAATGTTTTGTTTGTATGCCAAATTTATGTTGATGATATCATATTTGGGTCTACTAATGAATCTACTTGTGAGGAATTTAGTAGGATCATGACACAGAAATTCGAGATGTCGATGATGGGGGAGTTGAAGTATTTTCTAGGATTCCAAGTCAAGCAACTCCAAGAAGGCACCTTCATTAGCCAAACAAAGTATACTCAAGACATTCTAACCAAGTTTGGAATGAAGGATGCCAAGCCCATCAAGACACCCATGGGAACCAATGGGCATCTCGACCTCGACACAGGAGGTAAGTCCGTGGATCAAAAGGTATACCGGTCGATGATAGGGTCATTACTTTATTTATGTGCATCTCGACCGGATATTATGCTTTCTGTATGCATGTGTGCAAGATTCCAAGCCGACCCTAAGGAAGCTCACCTTACGGCCGTAAAACGAATCTTGAGATATTTGGCTTATACTCCTAAGTTTGGGCTTTGGTATCCTAGGGGATCCACATTTGATTTAATTGGATATTCGGAAGCCGATTGGGCGGGGTGCAAAATCAATAGGAAGAGCACATCGGGGACTTGCCAGTTCTTGGGAAGATCCTTGGTGTCTTGGGCTTCAAAGAAGCAAAATTCAGTCGCTCTTTCCACCGCCGAAGCCGAGTACATTGCCGCAGGCCATTGTTGCGCGCAATTGCTTTGGATGAGGCAAACCCTGCGAGACTACGGTTACAAATTAACCAAAGTCCCTTTGCTATGTGATAATGAGAGTGCAATCAAGATGGCGGATAATCCCGTCGAGCATAGCCGCACTAAGCACATAGCCATTCGGTATCATTTTCTTAGGGATCACCAACAAAAGGGAGATATCGAGATTTCTTACATTAATACTAAAGATCAATTAGCCGATATCTTTACCAAGCCTCTTGATGAACAAACTTTTAACAAACTTAGGCATGAGCTCAATATTCTTGATTCACGCAACTTCTTTTGCTAGATTACACACATAGCTCATTTTACATACCTTTGATCATATCTCTTTCATATGCTATGACTAATGTGTTTTCAAGTCTATTCCAAACCAAGTCATAGGTGTATTGAAAGGGAATTGGAGTCTTCGGCAAAGACAAAGGCTTCCACTCCGTAACTCATCCTTCGCCGTCACTCCAAGTCACTCTCCATTCTTGAGGAAGAAAGCATGAGCAAGAGGGCTCTAATGATTCCGTTTTTGGCGATTCATGCCAAAGGGGGAGAGAGTATGAGCCCAAAGCAAAAGGACCGCACCACCACCAATTCAAAAACTTAGTTTTTCAAAGAATAATTTTTCAATTGGTATCCCATTGTGTTCAAAAGGGGGAGAAAGTAGTATTTCAAAAATGATATATCAAAACCCTCTTGAACACTAAGAGGAGGATCTCATTTAGGGGAGTTTTGTTTAGTCAAAGGAAAAGCATTTGAAACAGGGGGAGAAAATTTCAAATCTTGAAAATGCTTTGCAAAATCCTATTCATTTACCTTTGACCATTTGCAAAAGAACTTTGAAAAGGATTTACAAAAGAGTTTGCAAAAACAAAACATGTGGTGCAAGCGTGGTCCAAAATGTTAAATAAGAAAGAAACAATCCATGCATATCTTGTAAGTAGTTATATTGGCTCAATTCCAAGCAACCTTTACACTTACATTATGCAAACTAGTTCAATTATGCACTTCTATATTTGCTTTGGTTTGTGTTGGCATCAATCACCAAAAAGGGGGAGATTGAAAGGGAATTAGGCTTACACCTAGTTCCTAAATGATTTTGGTGGTTGAATTGCCCAACACAAATCTTTGGACTAACTAGTTTGCTCTAGTGTATAAGTTATACAGGTGCTAAAGGTTCACACTTAGCCATTAAAAAGACCAAGAGTTGGGTTCAACAAAAGAGCAAAGGGGCAACCGAAGGCACCTCTGGTCTGGCACACCGGACTGTCCGGTGCACCACCGGACATGTCCGGTGCACCAGAGGACTCCAACTCGAACTCGCCACCTTCGGGAATTTCTAGAGGCCACTCCGCTATAATTCACCGGACTGTCCGGTGTGCACCGGACATGTCCGGTGCTCCAAGGAAGGGCGGCCCAAGGAACTCGCCAGCCTCGGGTTTTCATTCCAGCCGCTCCGCTATAATTCACCAGACTGTCCAGTGTGCACCGGACTGTCCGGTGCATCTGCGGAGCAACGGCTACTTCAGGCGCCAACGGCTACCTGCAGCGCATTTATTGCGCGCCAGCGCGCGCAGAGGGCAGGCACGCCCATGCTGGCGCACCGGACACTCTACAGTACATGTCCGGTGCACCACCGGACATCAAGGCGGGCCCCAAAGTCAGAACTCCAACGGTCGATTTCCAACGGCACTGGTGACGTGGCGGGGGCACCGGACTGTCCGGTGTGCACCGGACTGTCCGGTGCGCCATCGAACAGACAGCCCAGCCAACGGTCAAGTTTGGTGGTTGGGGCTATAAATACCCCAACCACCCCACCATTCATTGCATCCAAGTTTTCCACTTCTCAACCACTTACAAGAGCTCTAGCATTCAACTCTAGACACACCAAAGAGATCAAATCCTCTCCATATTCCACACAACGCCCTAGTGACTAGCGAGAGAGATTTGCCGTGTTCTTTTGAGCTCTTGCGCTTGGATTGCTTCCTTCTTTCTTGATTCTTTCTTGTGATCAAACACTCACTTGTAATTGAGGCAAGAGGCACCAATTGTGTGGTGGCCCTTGCGGGAAGTTTGATTCCCAAGTAATTTGAGAAGAGAAGCTCACTCGGTCCGAGGGACCGATTGAGAGAGGGAAGGGTTGAAAGAGACCCGGCCTTTGTGGCCTCCTCAACGGGGAGTAGGTTTGCAAGAACCGAACCTCGGTAAAACAAATCCGCGTGTCACACTCTTCATTTGCTTGCGATTTGTTTTGCTCCCTCTCTCGCGGACTCGTTTATATTTCTAACGCTAACCCGGCTTGTAGTTGTGATTATTTTTGAGAATTTCAGTTTCGCCCTATTCACCCCCCCTCTAGGCGACTTTCAGAGAGGCTTTAGCAAAAATCAACTTATACTTTTGCAGAAGTAGCTTACTAAGGTGAGTCCTTACTTTCAATCTTTTAACGCCATATTAAGTATTAATAGACTCTATTTGCATCTAGTCTTATTTCAACATCTCATCAATACAACATCATTTTTATCCATCGTGTTCACATCCTGACTTACGTTGTAGAAAAGTGACCAAGTCTTCATAACCGCGAAGGTACGGCGATCCGAATCGATTATACTCAGCTGAGGATCTCCAATCACACGACATATGTAGCACTTAACCCTTGCATATGTCAACCCGCCACCGGGGTTCTTAAGACCAGATCAGGTTCACGCAAACCGAGAGCACAGATACACCACCGTCCAGCCTCTTGCCACGGAGGGTACACGCTACTCTCGCCACCGCTCCACGCCCATTTCGTGTTATCTTATTCTGGCCTTAGTCTGCCCGAGGCAAGGCTTACCCATGACGAGGCATGTGACCAGTTAAAGGGTCCTCGGTCAGCACGCCTACATACGCATTAATCCTTAACCAACCTGGGTAGAACATTACCTGTTCCTAACCCAAGTCTCAATTTAAGCATTTCCATCCTTAGGATTGTGTCTGTTCCTTAGGATGAAAGAGCATCACAGGGAACTTTGCAGTAAGATCCCACTATTGCTCCAAATGAAAATATACTTGCAGGTAGAAGCCATCCTCTCCCGGGTTAGATGGAGGACAACCTCTATCCACAAGATCTAAGCAAGGCTAAGCATTTTTGTAAATCATATTTTGATACTTCACAGAAGTATCTATAAAGGTATGGATATCAAGGAAAGCAATGCATCAAAGGGTTTCAAACAACTCCTATGAACCTAACGCACATTTCACTAGACTTAAGTGTGCGAAAGGTATTTAAAACACAAGGAAAGGGGTTGCATGCACCGGGGCTTGCCTTCGTTCACAGGTGAATCAGGCTCGGATCCGCAGATATCAAAGTAGAAACTATTCCCAGCCTGAGATTCCAAAGGTGGTGGTGGTGTCTCCTCTTCAGTTACTTCGATTTCTTCTTCACGTTCTACTCATAACCATACATAGTATAAGAATGGATGCCATGGGATGCTCATGAGAATGCAAAGATAACATAAACTTATTATCTATGTCTTGAATACAACTTTCCTTCACGGTACTCCGAGAACCTAGGGTTTCCGGAGTCGGTAAAGGAGTTCATAGGGCAGGGGGGTGGTTTTGGGTTTGGTGATCAAACAAGGTCCAAATCAATTCAAACTTTACCCAAGGCCTCTAAATATTGTTTGAAGTTCCCATAAAAAGTTTGGGCATTTTTGGACTTACCAATTATTTTCTAAAATCCATAACTAATACTTTTAACTACTTTAAATACCCTAAAATTTCTTATTTCCACTAAAATCACAAAACTATTTTTTATTAAATTCTAGGGAAAATAACAAGCCTAGGAAAATTAGTTTTACAATTTTAGCATTTTTCTACATTTTTCTATAATTGTTTTGGCTCTGGAGATAAAAGAAAAAGAAAAACAATTGAATAGCACTGGGCCGAATCCAGCCCAGGCGGCCCAGCTAGGGCAGAAAGGCGCCCGTGCGCGCCCGCGCCCTGACGGTTTTGCAGAACGACCCCCGCGTTTCTGGATAACAGGAAACAAGTTCCCATACTGTTTTTATGAGTCACTGACTGTTTACAGAAACACCCTCCAACTTCTATTCCTTTACCCGACACGTCCTCGACGACGGCAGCGCACGGAGGAGCTCCGGCGAGCCACTGTATCGGCCGATTGGGGCAACGACCGGCGCGCCCAAGCGGCGGATACCAAATCCAAGCTACCCCGAGTAATTCCCCCAAGTTAATCGCACAATTGGTGACCTATTCTAGCCTGCCCACGAGAACCGCGAAGGCCATGATCGTTTGGTTGTGTTCTCGACGAGTGGTGGTTTCTTAGTTCGAATTGGAAGCTCGGTAAGCATCAAGGGCACATGAGGATGCTAGAACAAGACTAAAGACAACAGGATCGGACCTGAGGAGAGCTTTCCACGGTGAACTTGGGTTCACGGTGTTCTTCAACCGGTTTGGGGGAAATCCCAAATCCAAGTTCTCTGGTGGGGGGTTTGGGATGCAGGTGGGTGCAATAGCTGGTAGAATACATGGCGAAGCCGAGGGGGGGGCTCAATTTATAGGCCGTCGACTGGAGTTGGAGAAGAAGCGCGAACCGCGGAGGCCCTGGCAAGCTTTCCGCGCGGCGGTTTCCGGTGAGGGCACGGGGTCGCCGCTTAACCAGAGTTCGCCACCTCGGTAACTTTTTGCCACGACACCAAGGAGCTTTACCGCGACCACCGACGACCGGTCACGCCGCGGTGGCGTTCTTATCGCCGGTGGGGGGGTGATCTTAATCCACGGCGCGATGTTTCTGATGATGGTGAACAGTGCTCTGAATTCAATAAAGAGTTTGACTGACAGAGCCAATTGGAACTCAATTTACTCCCGATTCTGTGTGAAACCTATGCAAATTTTCTGCAGCAAAGTTATAGAGCTATAATCCATCTATCATTTTGCTACAATGTGCTCCTACAAAAAGTCACTGGATCCAAATCAAAATCGAGCTCAAAGTTCATCCCATCACACTGTTAATCTGAATTTCGGGCTTCAGGCAGTCTGACAGTCCATCTTTGATTGGGGTTTTCTCCAAATTTCTCATAGGACCATGGCTTGAACCCTTAAACAAAGTTGTTCTGCTATGATTGGTCTTCAACTTTGATGTGGTGACCTAGGGCAAAAACCCTATGCTTTGAAAGTTACAAAGCCCCAAAGTGGAGCCTTCAACACTGAATTTCAGACTTAGTATAGAACTCAAATGAGGTCCATTTTGCATTTAAGTCCAAAACTTAGGGTTTGGCTTTCAAGTCCACATATTTGTGAACCAAATGACTTAAAATACTTATTTAGCTTGGTTTTTGCACTTTAGCCCAAAAGTGGACTAATTTTGCACATAAGCCCCTAGGGTTTGGTTTTAGGGTTTTCCAGGGTTCCAATCAGGGTTTCTGGTATCCCATGGGTATAAAAGTGATCCAAGTTTATTTTTGGGGTCATTTTATGACTTTTATCCTAAGGTCTTTAGGTTTTCTCATCTTGTGTTAAGTTTTACCCCTTTAACCACTATTTAGGGTTAAGTCCTTTAACCAGGGTTTATTTGCAAAATATTAAAACAATACAACTTGTTTGAAATTTTTGCCTAGTGAATGCACTCTAGGTGTGTCAAACATATGCAATGCCAATGCTTATGATGTCATGCTCAAGTTTTAGTTATAGTAACACCAGGGGTGTTACAGTCTCGTCAAACACAATGTCACAAGAAACCTCAACTAATCCAGTGGATTTGTTGAAGACTCTATATGCCCTTGTGTTTGAGTCATATCCTAGTAAAAAGCCTTCTACAGCCTTGGGAGCAAATTTAGATTTTCTACCTCTTTTAATAAGAATAAAGCATTTGCTACCAAAGACTCTAAAATATGAAACATTGGGCTTTTTACCGGTGAGGAGTTCGTATGATGTCTTCTTGAGGATTCGATAAAGATATAACCGGTGATGGAGTAGCAAGCAGTGTTGATTGCTTCTGCCTAAAACCGGTCCGGTGTCTTGTACTCATCAAGCATGGTCCTTGCCATGTCCAGTAGAGTTCTATTCTTCCTCTCCACTACACCATTTTCTTGAGGTGTGTAGGGAGAAGAGAACTCAAGCTTGATGCTCTCATCCTCAAGAAAACCTTCAATTTGCGAGTTCTTGAACTCTGTCTCGTTATCGCTTCTTATCTTTTTGATCCTTAATCCGAACTCGTTTTGAGCCCGTCTGAAGAATTCCTTTAAGGTCTCTTGGGTTTGAGATTTTTCCTGTAAAAAGAATACCCAAGTGAAGCGAGAAAATTATCCACAATTACTAGACAGTACTTACTCCCGCCGATGCTTATGTAAGCTATCGGGCCGAATAGATCCATGTGGAGTAGTTCCAGTGGCCTGTCTGTTGTCATTATGTAGTTGTGTGGATGATGAGCGCCAACTTGCTTTCCTGCTTGACATGCGCTACAAATCCTGTCTTTCTCAAAATGAACATTTGTTAGTCCCAAAATGTGTTCTCCCTTTAGAAGCTTGTGAAGATTCTTCACTCCAACATGGGCTAGTCGGCGATGCCAGAGCCAACCCATATTAGTCTTAGCAATTAAGCAAGTATCGAGTTCTGCTTTGTTAAAATTAACTAGGTATAGCTGACCCTCTAATACTCCCTTAAATGCTACTGAATCATCACTTCTTCTAAACACAGTAATACCTATATCTGTAAAAAGACAGTTGTAGCCCATTTTGCATAATTGAGATACAGAAAGCAAGTTGTAATATAAAGAATCTACAAGAAAAACATTAGAAATGGAGTGGTCAGGTGATATAGTAATTTTACCAAGTCCTTTGACCAAACCTTGATTTCCATCCCCGAATGTGATAGCTTGTTGGGGATCTTCGTTTTTCTCATAGGAGGAGAACATCCTTTTCTCCCCTGTCATGTGGTTTGTGCATCCGCTATGTATTATACAACTTGAGCCCCCAGATGCATAAATCTGCAAAACAATTTAGGCCTTGTTCTTAGGTACCCAAACAGTCTTGGGTCCTTTCACGTTAGAAACAAGCACCTTAGGTACCCAAACACAAGTCTTTGACCCCTTGTGTTTGCCCCCAACATATTTGGCAACTACTTTGCCTGATTTGTTAGTAAGCACATAAGAAGCATCAAAAGTCTTAAATGAAATGTTGGGCTCATTTGATGTCGTAGGAGTTTTCTTTTTAGGCAATTTACAATGGGTTGATTGCCTACAGCTAGAAGCCTCATTCTTATACATAAAAGCATGGTGAGAAACAAAATGAGATTTCTTAGCATGAATTCTCCTAATCTTGTGCTCAGGATAGTTAGCAGGATATAAAATGTAACCCTCATTATCCTGAACCATGGGAGCTTTGCCCTTAACAAAGTTAGACAATTTCTTAGGGGCATTAAGCTTGACATTGCTTCCCTATTGGAAACCAATGCCATCCTTAATGCCAGGGCGTCTCCCATTATAGAGCATGCTTCTAGCAAATTTAAACTTTTCATTTTCAATTTCATGCTCATTAATCTTAGCAGTTAATTGAGCTATATGATCATTTTGTTGTTTAATTAAAGCAAGGTGATCATTTATAGCATCAACATTAACATCTCTACATCTAGTACAAATAGAAACATGTTCGACAGTAGATGTAGATGGTTTGCAAGATTTTAGTTCCTCTATCTTAGCATGTAATATGGCATTCTCATCTCTAAGACAGGAAATATAATTATTGCAAACATTTAGCTCTTTAATCTTAGATACTAAATTGTCATTTTCAGTTCTAAGACTAGCAATTGAATCATTACAAGCATTTAATTTTTCAACCTTAGCAATTAAACTAGCATTCTCAGTTCTAAGGTTAGAAATAGTGTCATGGCAAATGCTAAGCTCCTTAGTCAATTTTTCACATTTTTCAACTTCCTGAGCATAAGCATTTTTTACTTTAACATGCTTTTTGTTTTCTTAAATAAGGAATTCCTCTTGGCTATCCAAAAGTTCATCCTTCTTCTTCCCCCTCTTGTCGTTGCCCCTGTCACTATCACTAGACATAGGACATTTAGCAATAAAATGACCGGGCTTACCACATTTGTAGCACACCCTCTTGGAATGGGGTTTGTAGTCCTTCCCCCTCCTTTGTTTGAGGATTTGACGGAAGCTCTTGATGATGAGCGCCATCTCCTCATTGTCGAGCTTGGAGGCGTCGATGGGGAGCCTACTTGATGTAGACTCTTCTTTCTTCTCTTCCGTCGTTTTGAATGCGACGGGTTGCACCTCGGGTGTGGAGGTGCTGCCTTGCTCCAAGTCGACGATGTGTTTGGAGCTTTTGATCATTAGTTCAAAGCTCACAAACTTCCCAATTACCTCCTCGGGAGACATTAGCTTATATCTATGATCACCACGTATTAATTGAATTTGAGTAGGATTACGAAATACGAGGGATCTAAGAATAACCTTGACCATTTCATGGTCATCCCATTTTGTGCTCCCGAGGTTGCGCACTTGGTTGACCAAGGTCTTGAGTCGATTGTACATTGCTTGTGGCTCCTCTCCTTGGTTGAGGACGAATCGACCGAGCTCCCCCTCGATTGTCTCCCGCTTGGTGATCTTGGTCACCTCATCTCCTTCGTGTGTGGTCTTTAGGACATCCCAAATTTCCTTGGCACTTTTTAGCCCTTGCACCTTATTATACTCCTCTCGACACAAGGAGGCGAGGAGTATAGTAGTTGCTTGGGAGTCAAAGTGTCGTATTTAGGCGACCTCATCTGAATCATAATCTTCGTCCCCCACATTTGGTACCTGTGCTCCAAACTCAACAATGTCCCATATGCTTGCGTGGAGTGAGTTAGGTGATGCCTCATTTTATCACTCCATATAGAATAATCTTCACCATCAAAACATGGTGGCTTGCCTAATGGAACGGAAAGTAATGGAGTGCGCTTAGAAATACGGGAGTAACGAAATGGCATCTTACTATACTTCTTGCGCTCATGGCGCTTAGAAGTGATGGACGCGGCGTCGGAGCCGGATGTCGAGGGCGACGAAGAGTCAGTCTCGTAGTAGACCACTTTCTTCATCTTTTTCTTCTTGTCGCCACTCCGATGCGACTTGATGTGAGGAGGGGATTCCTCCTTGCCTTTGGTGCTGGACTCCCTTGATGGAGCCTTCCCGTGGCTTGTGACCTTCTCGCCGGTTTCCATCTCCCTCTTGGTGGATCCTCCCGACATCACTTCGAGTTGTTAGACTTTAATGAAGCACCGGCCTCTGATACCAATTGAAAGTCGCCTAGAGGGGGGTGGATAGGCGGAATCTGAAATTTATAAACTTAAGCACACACTACAAGCCGGGGTTAGCGTTAGCACTTAAATAAAGTCCGGGAGAGAGGGGAAAACAAATCAAATGAAAGACAAGCGAATGAACACGGTGATTTATTTTACCGAGGTTCGGTTCCAATGAATCTAGTCCTCGTTGGGGTGGTCACAAAGACCGGGTCTCTTTCAACCCTTTCCCTCTCTCAAACGGTCACTTAGACCGAGTGAGCTTTCTCATTAATCAAATGACTCACTTAGACCCCTACAAGGACCACCACACACTTGGTGTCTCTTGCATTGATTACAAGTCACTTGAGAACAAGAATGAGGAAGAAGAAAGCGATCCAAGAAACAAGAGCTCAAAGAACACGAACAAAACACTCTCTCTAGTCACTAGGTGTTTGGAGTGAATTTGGGACTTGGAGAGGCTTTGATTCTTTAGAATTGTGTCTAGGAGTGAATGCACTAGCTCTTGTATTGAATGTGAAGTGCTGGAAACTTGGATGCTTGGAGTGGTGGTGGTTGGGGGTATTTATAACCCTCAACCACCACATAGCCGATGGGAATGGCTGTTGTCGATGGGCGCACCAGACAGTCCGGTGCGCCAGCCACGTCACCCAACCGTTAGGGTTCGGGAGCTTCTGACCATTGGAGGCTTTGTCTTCTAGTGGCACCGGACAGGCACTGTTCATTGTCCGGTGCGCTTATGACGATTGCTCTGACTCCTACGTGCACTGCTCGCGCACTGTAGCTCTGCGTCCACGCTTTTGCAGTCGACCGTTGCGCTGGATAGTCGTTACTCCGCTAGTGCACCAGACAGTCCAGTGGCACACATGACAGTCCGGTGAATTATAGCGGAGCGCGCTCTAAGAAACCCGAGAGTGGCCAGTTCACTCTGGTACGGACCTGGTGCACCGGACACTGTCCGGTGCGCCAGACCAGGGCACACTCGGTTTCTTTGCTCCTTTGTTTTTGAACCCTTTCTTCAATCTTTTATTGGTTTGTGTTGAACCTTTATGCACCTGTAGAATATATAATCTAGAGCAAACTAGTTAGTCCAATTATTTGTGTTGGGCATTCAACCACCAAAATTATTTATAGGAAAAGGTTAAACCCCATTTCCCTTTCAATCTCCCCCTTTTTGATGATTGATGCCAACACAAACCAAAACAAATATATAAGTGCAGAATTGAACTAGTTTGCATAATGTAAGTGCATATGTTACTTGGAATTAAACCAATTAATGATTTCACTAGATATACATGGATTGCTTTCTTTTATTTAACATTTTGGACCACGTTTGCACCACTTGTTTTGTTTTTGTTTTTGCAAATTCTTACTCCTGGACTATAAAAAGAGAATTGTGTATTGATAAAATATAACACCCCGTCCAATCCTGGACTCGCAGTACTTACTCCTGGCAGCTCGCTAGGATCATATATTATCCACACAGACCAACACGTGTCTTTTGTGCGCACTTTGTCCTCACTCATGCACACCCGGGAAAACTTCTCAGTCGGTCACCCATCCCAAATTGCTACAATCCAAACACGCTTAACTTGGAGATTTTTTTCGAGATAGGCTTCCGAAAAAGAAGATGCACCTTGTTGATATGAGTACTCTATTAATTCTATTAAGCCTTGGGTCAGGATATCACCATCCCAGGGGTCAGGATATCACAATCCACCCCCCTTAGAAGACTGACGTCATCGTCGGTCAACCCCAATCCAGGAACCTCCCCTCTTATCCACGTTTGTGTGTCTAGTGTCATCATATGCCATACCATGTGACCACTCCGGTCCCACATGCGCCATGCGCCATGCGCCATATACCCAAACCCCCTAGCCCACAGACGCCCGTGAAACCTCGAGAGTCGGCTCTGATACCACTTGTGACACCCCGTCCAATCCCGGACCGACGGTACTTAATCCTGGTAGCTCGCTAGGATCATATATTGTCCCCACAGACCAACACATCTCTTTTGTGTGCACTTTATCCTCACTCATGCGCACCCAAAAAAACTTCCCGGACGGTCATCCATCCCAAATTGTTCCAATCCAAGCACGCTTAACTTTGAGGTTTTTTTGAGATAGGCTTCCAAAAAAAAGATGCACCTTGTTGATATGAGTATTCTATTAATTCTATTAAGCCTTGGGCAGGATATCACGTAAAAGTGAAAGGTGTATTACAAAGTGAGAATATCAAATATTTTATGATTAATTTTTTGTTAGAAATTTAGGTACTTTTATGTTTAATTCAATCTAGAAAGTAATATTACATTTGTGATAATATATATATATATATATATATATATATGCATGTGTGAACTACAATTAATTGCTACAATGGCAACCGTGACGGCCATGTTGATCATAAACATCAAAAATATCTACTAAATATAGAAATAGTAAGACAAGAGATGTAGCTAGCGGAGAACTAATGTGAAAGGTACTAAATATAGAAATAGTAAGACGCGAGATGTAGCTAGTGGAGAGACCAATGTGAAAGGTACTGCTGGCTCCATGCGCACTAGTCGACATAGTGCTTCTTCGAAATTATGGGCCACATTCGATATAGGAAGATGTTTGTAGTTCAATCCCATGAATGTCCACCAAGAAAGAAGACCACTACTAATCGTCGAGAAGAAGATGAAGTAGATCAACAACGAGAATTCGCCTGGCGCACCCGAGCAAGTATCACCTACACAGACATGGTTTCAGAGGCATGCTCTTCCAATCCTCCGCACGTGTAGAGGGACAAAATAGAAAAAATAAGAAGCAACTCAACATAAGACCAGGGCTGCTAGATGTGTGTATTCATATGTGAGATGAAAGGCCACCACTTATCTTAGTCTATGGCTAGCAGATCATGCATATAACCATTAAAACACTGTTTTACACTGCTTAAAGAGTGGAGTTTGAAATGAGAGATGAGAATGAGTAAGTTGCTAGAAATAGTTTTATGGGACACAAGATGGAACACAAATAGAAGAGGATGAACCTTAGGAGTTGTAAAGTTGTCATCAGTTACTAGTAACCACAATCATCATTATAGGAGTTAGTGTTACCAGTGACCTCAACGTTAACCATGACTGTCGTAAGTTTAATCATCAACTATAATCAAACGACCGTTAATCATTCCAAAATGGATAAATCGTACAATTTTGTGGTAGTTCAATCATAACCAAGCTCATACTTATCTTGACATGAAGACTCTATTGCAACTAACATTTAATCTAGATCTTAGAATTTATTTTATTTTCATTAAATAAAACTAGATCAAGCCTTATATTATTCAACAATTTACACCCAAATTAAGTTCAACGTTCCTATTCTCTCTGTATCTGTTATCTCCTGATCTTTCTCTCTACTAGGCTGTTTGGTTGGAGGAATTAGCTAGTCCATCATCTTCTCACTCCTCACTTTTTTGTTTGGTTTGTGGAATGTAATGAGTTGATCCATCATCACCTCATTCCTTATAGTTAGTTAGTTATAACTAATATGAGGAATGAGGTCATTCCACCAAATTTAAGTAATGAACCCATGATGCATCACCACATTTTGGATGGAGTGATTCCTCAAACCAAACACCCCCTACATCGGAGCCCTGATGCCTCAGTAGCGCATTGGTGGGAAGTGGGAATCATGTAAGGAAACTAGAACTAGTGCTCGTCCTCGATGCTAAAGTGCTAAAGCTCTGAAATAGTTCGCATGCGAAATCCTTTCGTGCTTTCTTTCTCCCTCCCTCCGACCTCTCAACCACTCCTGCCACGTCATGCTTTTATCTACGTCGCATGCAATTTATTGTCATGGAAACGACCTTCTGTTTGGCGGTGGGAGGACTAAGCTTGAACCCTAGTTGATTGTAAGTCAAATCGTTTGGTGGAGCTCTAGCTCTATAAATTCATCTTGATCTGGAGCCGGTCGTCAGGTCATGTATATATAGCTTTAGAAAATCCATCCTATCTAAACTGAACATGAACCCTGCATCTATCCTAAGTACATTTGTACTGGGCTGGGTCAATCTGTTCATGACGAAGGCCTACCCCAAATCCAAAATGACTACAAATATGAACATAGAGTCTTGCTGGTTAGCTATTTTTTGTTGAACTGTGTTGTGCGTCTTTACTCCTCAGATTTTGGATGCATAATAAGAACTAGAATCTGAACCATCATTTGTAGAGAACCAAGAAAATGCGTTGGCTTATGTTTCATCTAAAAAAATTGGTTCACAACTATAATTTTGCTCTATATTGTGTTGATTTACACGTCTTATGGATGGTTTTGAATTCTCGAGTGCAGTAGAGAAGGTGAGGTGCAAGTAACCAAGAAAGCATCTGCCAGCACCAATTCACGTGCCAACAAGGGGAAGAAAACTAAGGATGTTTCTGAATCTGATATGTGGACGGGATGTCTCCTTTAAAATATATAAACCTCCTCTGTCAAGACTTAATGCCCTCAAATTGTATCGATGACATAAATAAGTACTGTGCATTATTAACAATCATTATACTGATTACATAATACGTTTGTATAATATAAATCTATTTGAAGATTGATTAATTCGTTGAAAACACAGTTTTATGTTTTTCTTTGGACGGAGGGCCAAGCCGTCACACCAAGAACATCAACATGGTCCAAAAGTCCGATCTGAAAAGGAGTAACTAATTACAGTTATTAGAAGATGCACAACTGTCCAGCCGGATGGAGATGGAGTCAACCTCAACATACCCCTACCAGAAAACATACGATAAACGCTGTTAGACGTCGGGATCATCAAAGTCGCAGTCATAAACAATAATTTTTTCTCGTACAATAATACATAGTACACAGGCGCAAAGTGTTTTTTATTTGTCTTGTTTTGCCGGCCGAAACGATGCCGCCCACGAAATGGTTCGCGTTCAAAAAGTCAGCACTGGTTCTCGACAAGTTTTGAATCTCGGAACCCACTACGTTCGCTCATGACGTCCCAATTCGAATTTAGAATCCAACAATTGGTCTAATCATTCAAGTTCCGCATACAATGCGGAATGGAAAACTCTAGAAACGCGGCGAGGAGGGAAGCCAAGACAAAAATGAGGGGCGGAGAAAGCGAGCGCGCACTCAAGAACCCAAAATCAAACCAAACTCGTGCGGGATTTCAAAAGGCATCTGACAAAAACCCGTCGCGTTCCCATCCAAATTCACGCCGAATCCCCACGAAATTTATTATTATATATAACAAATGTAAACAAAGAAAGAAAGAAACAAACAAACCGCCGCACGCGCTAGGGCGAGGCGACCTCGCCGTCTCCACCCCGCCACCGCCTGCTTCACGCCGCGCTCCCTGCTCCGCGTCGCCTTTATTATAGTCTGATGCCACTACGCCCGCCAAGGCACCTGCCAATCCCTCCTCTTTCAACTCAAAATCCCCACACCCCGGGCAGGCGCCCCGCCGCGGGAACAGGGAGACTACTACAGCAGGCGGGGTCCGGGGGCCGAGAGCTTCTCGCCGCGGCCGCAGTCGTCCGGGACCGAGGTGGGGCGCCCTCCTGCGCCGGCTCGTGTGCTTCCGCCGCCTCGTCCACAGGCTTCTGGTTCAATTGAATGATCACAGGTTTGCGTTTGTTCCACCCGTCTTCTCTGGTCTGTTTTCCTTTCGTCGCCTCTCGCGGTCGTGGACTCGCAGCGCTGGCTGATTGATCCGCGGTCGATGCGTGCGCGGGTTTCTCGTTACCTTTGCTGCACAAGCTGAAAGCTGTCATTTCAGCTCCTGTATTCTCTATCGTTCTGAGAATTAAGGGGGTGTTTGGTTGCTCCTGCTAAAGTTTAGTCCGGATCACATCAAGCGTTTGACTTTTAAATAGGAGTATGAAATATACACCTAACCAACTAGACTAGATTCGTCTCGTCTTTTAATATTCGGCTGACAAATTAGTTTTATAATCCGACTACATTTAATACCCGGAACGGAGGTTCAAACATTCGATGGGACATGAGCTAAATTTTAGCGGAGTGTAACCAAACACCCCCTAAATGAGGGAACCCTCGCTGTCGTGGTGTCGTACGGCGTTGGCGAGTTATGTGCGTCAGCTGTGGTTCCATGTCTCCGCTAGTGTTGCTAGATGGTGTCATGATGACCCTAGATTTCGTCAGCGGGTGAAGTATGATTCCTGAATTAGCAATTTACCATGACAATGGTTGGGGTGTTGGCGTGCTGCATTGCAGATAGTGCTACTGAGCTACTACTAAGCGATTGTGTTCAGCTACTTCTGACATCTAACATGCAGTTGATCTTTGGCGTTTCAATTCAGCCACAGGCATGGAGCGGAATGGCGAGAGCCACCTCAAGGACCCGCTTCTGCCGACGACATCTGGCGCCTCTCCTGCTGGGGCGTCTCCAAGGAAGGAGAGGAAGACGAGGAAGGTCCTGTTCAGTGTCCGGGGCATCTCCTGCGCTTCTTGTGCCGTGTCGATTGAGACCGTTGTGGCCGGCTTGAACGGGGTGGAGAGCATCCAGGTCTCCTCACTTCAGGGCCAGGCCGTGGTTCAGTACAGGCCAGAGGAAACTGATGTAAGATTATCATGAGCCCATGGCCTTGCTATTTATGCTCCTTTTTTTCATTTTAGAATAGCATGGATCTTTTTTTTGTGTGGGCCAATTTTGTGATAACAAGATACTAAATCATGGGAAGCTCACTATAAATATCTGTATTTGTGCTTGCCATGCCAGGAAGATTGTTAGCAATTGGGGTTCACAACTGAATAAATAACTTTTACCTGCCTATTTTTGCTGCCGTCGTAATTTCCTTAGTTTATTAATATCATGAAGTAGTGACAGTTGAGGTATTATTTTCCATATTTCTTCTGTTGTGAACTTGTGATTCTTATTTCTCAGGCAAGAACCATAAAAGAAGCTATTGAGGACCTCAACTTTGAGGTTGATGAACTTCAAGAACAAGAAATTGCTGTGTGCAGACTACGCATAAAAGGAATGGCTTGTACAAGCTGTTCTGAATCTGTTGAACGGGCGCTTCAAATGGTACCTGGAGTTAAGAAAGCTGCAGTGGGTCTTGCTCTAGAGGAAGCCAAGGTCCATTACGATCCAAATGTCACTAGTCGTGATCGCATAATTGAAGCTGTTGAAGATGCTGGATTTGGTGCCGATCTCATTAGTTCTGGGGATGATGTGAACAAAGTGCATCTAAAGCTTGAGGGTGTGAATTCTCCAGAAGACACCATACTCATCCAGTCTGTACTGGAAGCTGTGGAAGGGGTGAACAATGTTGAATGGGACACAGTTGAGCAGACAATAGAAGTTGCATATGATCCTGATTTCACTGGTCCAAGATTACTTATTCAGTGCATTCAGGACACTGCACAGCCCCCTAAATGCTTTAATGTTACCTTGCACTCACCACCAAAGCAAAGAGAAGCAGAGCGCAATCATGAAATTAGGAATTACAGGAACCAATTTCTTTGGAGCTGCCTGTTTTCGGTTCCTGTATTCCTGTTCTCCATGGTTCTTCCTATGCTTTCTCCTTTTGGGGATTGGTTGGAGTACAGAATCTGCAACAACATGACAATAGGCATGCTACTACGGTGGTTGCTGTGTTCCCCAGTTCAGTTTATTGTTGGTTGGAGGTACACCATTTAAGTCTCTAGCATCTATTACTGGTTTATCGATTCCTAAATTTCATTGCACATTGTAATTTCCTATGATTTGTTTTACCTGCAGATTTTATGTTGGAGCCTATCATGCACTCAAACGAGGATACTCAAACATGGATGTGCTGGTTGCTTTGGGAACAAATGCTGCTTACTTCTATTCTGTGTATATTGTTCTGAAAGCACTTACATCAGACTCATTTGAAGGCCAGGACTTCTTTGAAACTAGCGCTATGTTGATATCTTTTATATTGCTGGGAAAATATCTCGAGATAGTGGCAAAGGGAAAGACATCAGATGCGTTGTCGAAATTGACAGAGCTTGCACCAGAAACAGCGTGCCTTCTTACTTTGGACAAGGACGGAAATGCCATTTCAGAAACAGAGATCAGCACTCAATTACTTCAGAGAAATGATGTCATCAAGATTGTGCCTGGCACCAAAGTTCCTGTTGACGGCGTTGTCATAAAAGGTCAAAGCCATGTCAATGAAAGTATGATAACTGGGGAAGCAAGGCCTATTGCAAAGAAACCAGGCGACAGGGTAAACTCTATTATAATGCTTTGGGGTTTGTGTATAATAATACCACATTCTATTTGTTCTGATGCTTCAATTTGTTTTGCAACAGGTTATTGGGGGTACTGTAAATGATAACGGTTGCATAATTGTTAAGGCGACTCATGTTGGGTCAGAAACAGCTTTGTCGCAAATAGTCCAGTTGGTTGAAGCTGCTCAACTTGCAAGAGCTCCAGTGCAGAAGTTAGCAGACAAGATTTCACGTTTTTTTGTTCCAACTGTAAGTTGCCTGTTGCTTTCTCGGTTTCTCCTGCAAAGTTCTTCCCTGTAATGCATGAGCGGTTTTTTCCTATAAAATTGGAATATGGTCAGATCATCGTATTCAGTGTTTTATAGTTGGATGACCACATTGAATTTATCATATTAAATTCTGAACGTGACAAATATGAGTAGTTCATCGATATTTGGCCTGAGATTAGCTGGAAACTGTCTAGAAGCAATAACACAGCCACTCGTTTTGTAAACTGGTGGACCTGTTCTGTTAATGAGCTGGTTCATTTCTGCATTCCTCCTCTTTATTTGACCATTTCGGACTTACCAACAGTGACTAATGGGTTAGTTATAGGAAGACATCTGCTCCATACATGCAGATGCTCTGATGTATGCCTATTGTGAGGCTATCTCTTTATATAAGTTCTTTTGTTCCTCATATGCCTATTGTGAGGCTCTCTTTATATAAGTTCTTTTGTTCCTTATATCGTTCCATCTCATTTCAAGGTGGTGGTGGCTGCATTTCTTACATGGCTTGGCTGGTTCATACCTGGGCAACTTCACCTCTACCCCCAGCAATGGATCCCAAAGGCCATGGATAGTTTTGAGCTTGCTTTGCAGTTTGGAATTTCTGTCCTAGTTGTCGCATGCCCATGTGCTTTGGGACTTGCTACACCAACTGCTGTTATGGTTGCAACTGGTAAAGGTGCTTCTCAAGGTGTTCTCATTAAGGGTGGAAATGCACTTGAGAAAGCTCATAAGGTAAATCTAGACATGATTTCTTTTCCAGAAGATTTTAGGGCCACAAGTACATTATTTTTCAAATGAACTGTACTGTCCAAATTGGCATACGAAACTAATGTCTCTTTTATTTCATATATATCCTTTTGCAGATTAAGGCTATCATATTTGATAAAACTGGAACGCTGACAGTTGGTAAACCTTCTGTCGTTCAAACAAAGGTCTTCTCAAAGATACCACTTCTAGAACTCTGTGATCTGGCTGCTGGTGCTGAGGTTGGTTTCTTAACTACAATGTATTTTCCTGCACAAATGCTATGTTGAACAGTGAATTCCCTGATAACTTCTCTCTACTCTCTAATGCGTTTCTTCTATCTTGGTCAGGCAAACAGCGAGCATCCTCTATCAAAAGCTATCGTTGAGCACACAAAGAAGCTCAAGGAACAATATGGATCTCACAGTGATCACATGATGGAATCTAGGGACTTTGAGGTGCATCCAGGAGCAGGTGTCAGTGCCCATATCGAAGGCAGGCTGGTTTTGGTTGGAAACAAAAGGCTGATGCAGGAATTTGAAGTTCCGTTGAGTCCTGAGGTGGAGGCGTACATGTCCGAAACAGAAGAGCTTGCTAGGACCTGCGTACTTGTTGCTATCGATAAGATCATCTGTGGGGCCCTCGCTGTTTCGGATCCTCTGAAGCCTAAGGCAGGCCAAGTCATTTCTTACCTTAAGTCAATGGGCATCTCCAGTATCATGGTGACCGGTGATAATTGGGCTACCGCAAAATCAATTGCAAAGGAAGTTGGGATCAGCCAGGTGTTTGCCGAGATCGACCCAGTGGGAAAAGCTGAAAAGATCAAAGACTTGCAGGTACGATCTGTTGTCCAATTCTGATGTTGCACCACGGACATTTTGTAACCTTGCTCACATTCTTCTTTTAAATAGATGCAAGGGTTGACGGTGGCAATGGTTGGCGATGGGGTAAACGACTCCCCAGCATTGGCGGCGGCAGACGTGGGCATGGCGATCGGTGCTGGCACAGACGTGGCCATCGAGGCTGCTGACATCGTTCTAATGAAGAGCAACCTTGAGGACGTCATCACCGCCATTGATCTCTCGCGCAAGACCCTCTCCAGGATCCGGCTGAACTACGTGTGGGCCCTGGGCTACAACGTCCTGGGCATGCCGATCGCCGCCGGCGTCCTGTTCCCTTTCACGGGCATCCGGCTGCCCCCTTGGCTCGCCGGGGCATGCATGGCTGCCTCGTCGGTGAGCGTCGTCTGCTCCTCCCTGCTCCTCCAGCTCTACAAGAAACCGCTGCACGTTGAAGACGCGCCCAGGCCCAGGGAGGACTCAGATTTGGTGTGACTGCGAGTGAGGACTGATCCCTCGATCTCGATGTGTACTAACGAGAGCTTGCTGGCGTCACTGATGCTTAACGAGCCAACACCTGATCGATCCGTGTACAGCAAGCAACACGTTTTGGAACAGTTCGCCAATTGATTGTGCAATAATTCAAGACAAGGTTTATAACTTTATATGATACTAGTACAATGACAGCACATAATCATAGATTTTTTTTCGGAAATTACAAGAAAACATTTGCTCTTTTGCCATAACATACAATCGAGATAGAAATGATACAATGCGAGCCTCAACTACCTAAGAAACATTAGGGATTAAGGGTCTGGGCCTGTTTGATTCGTGATTAACTGTGTCATACTTTGACTAAGGTTAGTCGTCTGAATTGAAGAACTGACCTTAGACAGAAAAGTTAGATAAAGTGTGGCAAATTAGCCAGCCAACTAAAGGACAATAATTAGTAACATTATATACAATATTTAACAGAACATGTTTGTCGAGCGAGTGTATGCGCAGAGCTAGTACTATTCTAACACACATGCGCAGAGCTAGCACTCTTCTAACCCACGCATCCGCTCCTGTTGAGCGAGATCGATTGGTTGGAAGTCAGCTTGAGGTTCACGTCCACCATGTCCTCCTAACTTCGCCGAGAGGTATATCCTTTATATGTTGGACTTTCAATTCAATAGTTATTTCACTCATGTCAGCCAAGTGACCCTTGGCGATAAAGCCGATAAGTGACTTCGGAAGCTTGCCATTGTACCTTCCTGTTGGGGTATGCTTCGTAGCCGAAGATCCTAAAGAAAGAAACACCTTCGGCAGATCCTCTCAAAAGCAGTGCCGAAGCTATCGTCTATAAAGCTTCGGCACAGTGATATGTCTCAAGACGAAGGGGTGAACCAACTTAAAGATGAAATGACCTAAACACCCATGATATTCTGTGTCGTTATTGTAGTTGATTGTAAAGGGCATAAATTTAATTATACACAGGCTGCGCCCTGTGCCTATAAATAGGTGAACAGTACTCCTGTACTATTCACGCAATCTGGTAATCGCTGGTACATTATGCTGGAATTACTGTTTTCTGCCAAGGCGAAGGTATAAATGTACCTAAATATTATGTTTTAATATTTAGGTTTGTATAATAAAATATGTGAATAATCTTATGTGTTTTTGATATATCATTCCCTTATGTTTCATATTTTTTATACTTTATCCTACATTGTTTTATAACTCTTATCACGAAGGTATAACCTTCGTGATATCTTGCTCATGGCCTTCGTCCGAAGTTCATTAAATCCTTGGAGAGATAATGCTTCAGTGGATGAAGGACATTAATATTTAACATTTTATGTTACCTTGTTCTTAATTCATAGCATTTGAGAACAAGTCCCCAACATTGGCGCCCACCTCCGGTGAACTCACTTTCACTTTTTGAGTTGATGGCTTCGTTCAACAACCAAGCTGGAGCTGCTTCGGCTACGAAGCTGGTACTCTCGATAACAGGCGGTTCATGCTCAGAGCCGGCCAACAAGAAGCAGAAGGAGGCACAGAGAAGGATACAACATGTCGGGGTGCAGGGACCCTTCATCAAGTCGAGATGGTCCCACATCCCAATTACCTTCTCCCAAGAGGACCTTCAGCTCAAGGATTACCCTCACAATGATGTTATGGTTATTTCTTGCGTTATCAAAGGATTTCTGGTCCACAATGTTCTAGTTGATACAGGCAGTGCAGCGGATATTATATTTGCTAAGGCCTTCAGACAGATGCAAGAGCTAGAGGCTAAGATTCATGATGCTACACACCCTCTTTGTGGCTTCGGAGGAAGGCAAATTGTAGCACTCGGCAAGATCACGATGCTAGTGACCTTTGGATTTGTCAACAATACAAGGACTGAGGAAGTTGTGTTTGATATTGTTGACATGGAGTACCCCTACAATGCAATCATTGGTCGTGGGACACTCAATGCTTTTGAAGCAATTCTTCATCCAGCATATCTATGCATGAAGATACCTTCGGATCAAGGGCCTATTGCTATTCATGGAAGTTAGGAAGCTGCCAGAAAGGCTGAAGGAAACTGGACAGATTTAAAAGCAATTCATAATATAGATGGAGCCGAAGCTTGTGAGCAGTACAAGTACAGAAGGGAGAAGGCTGCTTCGGCCGATCAGTCGAAGCCCATGCTCTTATGTGAAGATATAGCAGAGCAGAAGGTATTGCTGGGATCTCAATTGACTGAGGAACAGGAGAAAACTCTAACAAGGTTTTTGTTCAACAATAAAGATGTCTTCGCATGGTCAGCCAACGATCTCTGTGGTGTCAACAGAGATGTCATTGAACATTCGCTCAATGTCGATCCATCCTTCAGACCTAGAAAGCAAAGGCTTCGGAAAATGTCTGATGACAAAGCCGAAGGCGCTCGGAATGAAGTAAAAAGACTTCTTAGTGCTGGAGTCATCAGAGAAGTAAAATACCCAGAATGGTTAGTCAATACTGTTATGGTGAAGAAGGCCAATGGTAAATGGAGAATGTGCATTGATTTTACTGATCTCAACAAAGCTTGTCCAAAGGATGAGTTTCCATTACCAAGAATAGATTCTCTAGTAGATGCAGCAGCTTCGTCAGAGCTCATGAGTCTACTAGATTGTTATTCAGGCTACCATCAAATCTGGATGAAGAAGGAAGATGAGCCAAAAACCAGCTTCATAACCCCCAGCGGCACATATTGTTATCTTCGGATGCCTAAGGGGCTCAAGAATGCTGGAGGAAGCTTCAGTAGAATGACACCGAAGTCCTTCACTCTCAGATAGGCAGAAATGTGCTAACATATGTTGATAATATCATAGTAAAAAGCACGAAGCAGGAAAATCACATTGCTGATCTACAGGAAACATTTGCTAATTTTAGGCAAGCTGACCTGAAGTTGAATCCAGAAAAATGTGTCTTCGAAGTAAAAAAGGGAAAATTCCTTGGTTGTCTAGTTTCAACAAAAGGGATCGAAGCTAATCCAAATAAAATCGAAGCTATCCTTTGGATGGAGCCGCCAAGCACAAAGAAGGGGGCTCAATGGCTGATAGGAAGACTGACATCTTTGAATCGATTCATATCTAGATCAGCAGAGAGAAATTTACCATTCTTTGAAGTGCTGAAGTCGGCCGAAGTCTTTCAATGGGGATTAACTCAGCAGAAAGCCTTCGAAGAGCTGAAGCAATACCTGATAGATCTAACAACGTTAACTCCACCCGCGCCAGGGGCTCCTCTTCTATTGTATGTGGTAGCTTCGCACTCTGCAGTGAGTGCGGCACTTGTACAAGAGAAGCTTGAAGGACAAAATAAAAAGCAAGTCCCAGTATATTTTGTCTCTAAAGTGTTAAGCTTATCAAAGAAAAATTACACAGAGTTGGAGAAAGTGTTGTATGCTGTATTAATGGCTTCCAGGAAGCTTCGGCATTATTTCCAAGCTTACCATATAATTGTTCCCTCGTCACAGCCTCTGAAGGATATTATGAGTAACAGAGAAGCTACTGGAAGGGTTGGAAAGTGGGCTGCGGAGCTCAATGAATTTACCATTGATTACGTGCACAGATCTTCAATTCAATCCCAGGCGCTAGCAGACTTCATTGCTGACTGGACGCCAGGGGCTCACGAAGAAGGGACAAACAAGGATACCGAAGCTTGGACGGTGTTCTGTGCTGGTTCTTGGGGAACCTTCGGTGCAGGAGCAGCTGCAGTCCTAGTAGCACCTTCAAAAGTCAAAACATGTTTTACAGTCAAACTGGACTTCAGTTGCACAAATAATATTGCTGAGTACAAAGCACTTCTTTTGGGGCTTCGAAAACTAAGGGCAATGGGAATAAGAAGGGCCATCCTAAAGACTGATTCTCAAGTTATTGCTGGCCATGTGGATAAGAGCAGCAGGGCACGAGACCCGAAGCTAGAAAAATATCTGGATGCAGTCCGAAGGTTGGAAGCTTCCTCCTAAGGGTTTTCCGTCAAAAATATTCCAAGAGGTGAAAATGAGCATGCGGATTTGCTAGCCAAATCAGCGGCTCAGGGGCTCCCTTTACCCTCCGAAGTATTTTTTGACACAATAAAAGCACCTTCGGTTGAGCTCATGGAAAGAGCAGTGCTCACTATTTCTCCAGTACACAGTGAAGATTGGAGAACTGAAATAATATCTTTCCTTCAAGGAAATTGTCTTTCAAGTGACGAAGCTTATAACAAAAGAATGGAGGCAAGAACAAGACCATATGTCATGATAGAAGGGGAATTGTATAAACATGGAGTTTGTTCACCACTCCTCAAATGTTTATCAAGAACCGAAGGTATCGAATTGATGAAGGAGATACACGCAGGTCTGTGTGGATCTCACATCGGATCTAGGCCCTTGCTGGGAAAAATTTTTCGTCAAGGATTTTATTGGCCGAAGACAGCTTCGGATGCAGCAGAGTTAGTTCAAAAATGTGAAGGCTGTCAAAAATGTGCAAGAGATCAGAAACAACCTTCATCTCTAACTCAGTTAATACAGCCCACTTGGCCGTTGCAAAGGTGGGGCCTCGATTTGCTAGGCCCACTTCCACCAGCTCAAGGAAATCTAAAATATGTTGTAGTGGCGGTAGAATATTTTTCCAAGTGGATTGAGGCGAAGCCTTTAGCCACAATAACTTCGGTCACTGTCCAGAAATTTTTCTGGCAAAATATTGTTTGTCGCTTCGGAGTGCCGAAGGCTATTACTGTGGACAACGGAACACAGTTCGATGCTGAAGCTTTCAAAGAGTTTTGTGAACAAATTGGCACGAAGATTCATTTTGCATCGGTCAGACATCCGGAGTCAAATGGACTTGTTGAAAGAGCTAATGGCATTATAATGACGGGAATAATGAAGTTAATCTTCAATCAGCCCAGAGGAAAGTGGCCAGATGAATTGATCAAAGTGGTGTGGAGCCACAACACAACAATATCAAGGTCAACAGGCTTTACACCATTCAAATTATTGTTTGGTGACGAAGCAATAACCCAGAAGAAGCTAAAGCAGGATCAATAAGAACAGTGGCTTTGGCAGAGGACGAAGCTGATTATTCTGTGGCAAAAGATGCTATAGAAGGGATCAGGCTTCAGGCTGTGGAGAACATCAATAAATATCAAGCCGAAACAATAAAATGGCGTGACAGAAAAGTTCGGTTAAAAAACATCAAGCCAGGGCACTTGGTACTTCGGAGAGTTGCCAACCAAGATACAGTAGGCAAGCTACAGTTGAAGTGGGAAGGACCTTTTCTGGTAGCATCTTCGTCAAGACCCGGTTTTTACAGATTGAAGGATATGGACGACAACGACATTCCTAGATCTTGGAATGCGGATGAGCTTCGGCGATATTATGTATAGCTTGATGTAATCTTTTTATTTTTTCCTATGGCACCCTTTTTCTTTCTAAAGGGGGAGAAAGGTTTTTAATGGGGCCATATCATGTAATTTCTCTTTTTCTTATTTCAGCTCTACAAGAGCAATATCCTCCAAAAATGTAAATGTAAAAGCTGAGCATACACCATCGAAGTGCAAAGAGAAAATAAAAAATAGGGAGAAGCTCGAAAGACGTCCCTAAGGGAATGCAGAGCACGACGAAGCTACAAAAAGCCATTTCTAAAGGAGCGCAGTGTAAGTTTTCTGCTCAAAAGTCATTCCTAAGGGAATGCAGAACTTACAACGAAAAGTCAACGCTAATTCCGTCGAAATATAAGGCGAAGCGTGAAAAGTCAATGTGATACCGCCGAAATAGAAGGTGAAGAAGTTCAAAAGACGTTCCTAAGGGAATGCAGAACTTACAGCGAAAAGTCAGCGCTGATACACCGAAAAATAAGCGGTGAAGCCGAAAAATAAACGGCAAAGAGACTTTGGTTATTCCTAAGGGGATGAAGGCTATGGTTGTGGCTTCGTATGCGTGTGTTTGGACATTCATTTGCACGACACATTACATCATACATTTGCATTCATAAACATTCATTTAGACATACATAGGATCATCATCATCATAACACAAGCAGTTGCTTCGGATCTAAAGACAAGGCTTCGGCAAAAAGAAAAGAAGCAGTTTTTATGCTTCACTGTGTACGAAAAGAAGGGAAGGTGTTTTTCGCCTTCGGCTCAAAAATGCTAATTTCGTTCACACCGAAGCACTTTATACATTGATGGAAGGGTAAGAATATATTACAAGGTATGGACAAAGTTCACAGAGTAAAATTTAGTTACATTATTCTTTACAAAGGTTATTACAAGAGTTCTTAGAGTTTTTTCTACAGTTATCTATTCAAGCTTCATTAGTATCCGTTAAGCTTCGGCTTCGTCTTCTTACTCTTCAGCTTCGTCGGCTTCGTCATCCTGTACATATTAAAGTATTGTAAGGAAGATTCAAGTTTGAAGGAAGAGGTAAGCACAAGGTATGATTTTGTTACCGGCTTAAGATGACTCCGAGCTTCATCACCAGCCATGCTTCGTCCAACCTTTGTTCATACCAGTTTTATAAATCTATTTGCTATGCTTCGGGCAAGGTTGGGAATATTATCCAAATCTGCTGGTGATAAACTGAAATTGGGTCTATTGACAACCTTTCAATGTTCGCAACCAGATTTCAGCAAGGCGACAGCTGTGCCCCGAGAAGCTACCAGGGCACAGAAGTCACCATGTCCAGCTATAATTTCGTCAAGGTCATCAATTTCACCCTCGATATGTTCCAAGGCCCCCCACAGGTCTTCAGTCGAAGGATTAAATTTTTCATAGCTGGCTCCAACCGAATTGAAGACCTGCTTCAGCCGTTGTACACATCGATTACTGAACTCCAGACACCAGGGCACAGAAGTCACCATGTCCAGCTATAATTTCGTCAAGGTCATCAATTTCACCCTCGATATGTTCCAAGGCCCCCGGCAGGTCTTCAGTCGAAGGATTAAATTTTTCGCAGCTGGCTCCAACCGAATTGAAGACCTGCTTCAGCCGTTGTACACATCGATTACTGAACTCCAGACATTTGTTTTGAAGCCCTGTCAATGATTTTTGCAAATCTGAACTTTTCTGGACCTCGGCCTCAAATTTTGCATTAAGCTTCTGCTTTTCTTGTTCGAAGCTTTCTGACTGGGAGAGAAGCTTCATATTTAATTCTGCTATTTTAGCTTCAGCTTCTACCAATAAGCCTTCGGTTGTCTGAAGCTCGAAGTCCATCTTTTCAAGAGTAGCTGATTGATCTTTTATTTTGCTTTCCAAACTCTCAATTATAACTTCGTGTTTTTATCTTCAAAATCTTGCTGCATTTTTAAAGCTTTACTCAACAACATACTCTGCATACAAACAACCTTCGTTAGAGAACATCTTCGTTGTTAAAAACAATAGAGGTTAAAGAAAAGTTGTTTACCTTGAAATTGGAATAGAATAAACTACCGACGATGTGCTGTCGTCGGTAGCGACTAATGTCCGTCTCGAGCTTCGGAAAACCAATACTCTTTGATAGAGTACCAATAACCTTCGCTCCGGTATGATCCCGGACACAGCCCAACTTTTCGTCATCAACGCCACCAAAGAGAAGTGCCCCCGGCTGATATCCGCAAGATATGGCATATTCTTTTAGCTCTTCTTTTTCAGCCTTCGTGAACTCTTGTTCAACTAAGTTTTGAAAATTGAAAATTTCATCTTCCAAAGTGTCTTCGGCTATTTCTTTCTCCTTTTCGGGCTCTGGGGCCATAGTCTCTTCGGTGGCTGCAACAACTTCTTCTGTGGCCATGTCTAGCAGTATCTTATCAATATTAGCAATTGTGCTTTCTAAGTGAATATATTCGGCTATGGCAGCTTCGGCAGCTGTAGCTTCCGAAGGTGCAGCTTCGGTAGCTGTTGTGCTCTCAACAGCTGGTGCCTTTGGAGTTAAAGCTTGTGGTGGTGTCCCTTCAATGACTTCCGTCACTGTAATGATTCTTTGTTTTTTCGGCCTAGCTGCCTTCTTCGTTTTTGTGGGCTCCTTTTCCTTCTGAAAAAGCTTCGTCAGATGTGGCTCCAGTGGACTTAGCTTGACAGGCAAAGATTCAGTCATTACCTTTAAGATTTCCTCCACGTCGGTGGTAGAGGGTGTTGCAATAGTTTCTTCTTCTTCATCAATTGCTTTCTGCTTCGGAGCTATAGCTTTTCTCTTCTTCGAAGCATCTGTTTTCGGCTCAGGCTTCAGCTTTTTCTTTTTTAATTGTTCTTCATCGTCTTTCATCGATTTAGTAGCTTCTTTATTCAAAGCACCAGCCACTCTCTTTCTCTTCTGCCCTTCGGCATCCTTGTCTAGCCGCTCGTAGTCGGGATACTCAAAGTTCAGAGCATCCATTACTCGGTTCAACCTTCGCTTCGGACGGGTGCCGAAGGCGGCAGTCATTAGTTGATCTTCTTTTTTAGAGTAATTGCCGAGAATTTCATTGCACATTACTTCAATCGTGTCCAGCCACTCTTGGCAAGGCACTTTGAAATGTTTCTTGAATTTATAATGATAAGGCAACTGAATAAGTTCCCCCTTCTTCTTCTCTCCCTTAAGCTTCGGTATGTCCCACTCTTTCAAAGTCGGGAACACTCTGAAAGCCAAGAATTCTTGCACTAAGTCCCTAGTGCCGATATGCTCCGCAATAACTCTAAATTCAGCCAGAGCAATTTGGCTTGGACTCCCTGGTGTCATGTTGCACTGGGGTCTGGTCTCTCCGAAGATTAATTCTAGCGGATTCTGGACCAACTTCTCCTTTTCTTCGTCAACTTTGACGTAAAACCACTCAGACTTCCAGCCAGCTGGCCACTTGCTACGATAGCTGATCACTGGAAATTTTGTACTCTTGCGATAGGCAAAATTGTAGCAGCCAAAGTTTTCATGCATCCCATCTTCTTTAGCCTTGGTCTGATAATGAAGCTCGTGCACTCGGCAGAAGCCTTCGGCAAATGGTTCCACCCCTTGGCTTCGGAGAGCCCAGATATAAATGCTAAGCCTAACGATAGCGTTAGGAGTTAGTTGATGAAGATAGATCCCAAACTTCTTCAAAACATTAGCAATCATCTTGTTTAAAGGAAATATTAAACCAGCTTTAAAGAAACTTTTGAAGACCACTACTTCATCCTTTCCTGGCTTCGGGGTAATCTCCTCCCCGCCGAAACGAACTAGCTCCTTCTTCGCTTCACTGTAATAGCCCAAATTCATCAGCTTCGACATGTCACCTTCGGAAATGGTGGATTTCCCAAACTCCAGGTGGCTGGGTTTAGTTGGCACTGCGCTGTAATCATCTTCTGACTCAACTTCCTCAGCATCAGCTTGCTCAGCTTCAGCGGCCGGTGCATCCTCCGATACTACCAGCCCTGAACGCTTCATCACTTCAGAGATTGGAGCAGTTTCGGCACTTTCGGCTTCCTCTCCGTCGCGAGTAATCCTAGCTGTTGAACGTACTCTAGCCATCTGATTGAATTTCTTATTTTTCGAATGAAGTTGAAAATTTTTAACTTTGCCGAAGCTCTTTCTTGTTACAAAGCTCGAGTAAAACAAATAGCTTCGGATGAGGATGCAGTAAGCAGGCTTCGGCTTTGGTCAATATTTTGGCAGCAAAACAGCGCAATAGCAATGAATGCTATGGTAACTTCACACCTACCCGTCTGTTTATATAGTGCCGCAGGTGGGAAGGTGAATCGTCAAGGTCTTCCGCACCGGACAAACAGCCACCTGCACTCACTGAACGGTGGGCCACAGAGTTCGAGAAGGTGAATCATCAGGGCGCGCGTAACTGCTGCAAGATGGGGCCACCTCACGCACGGATTATTTTAATCGTTTCTCGCCAACAAGCTCAGGAAAGGTGTTTTTCGGATCTTCGGCATCCCGAAGCCTAAAAGATTTTTTCACGGATCAAGCTCGTTATGAAAAACGATCTAGCACCGCAAAGGGGCTACTGTTGGGGGTATGCTTCGTAGCCGAAGATCCTAAAGAAAGAAACACCTTCGGTAGATCCTCTCAAAAGCAGTGCCGAAGCTATCGCCTATAAAGCTTCGGCACAGTGATATGTCTCAAGATGAAGGGGTGAACTGACTTAAAGATGAAATGACCTAAAGAACCATGATATTCTGTGTCATTATTGTAGTTGATTGTAAAGGGCATAAATGTAATTATACACAGGCTATGCCCTGTGCCTATAAATAGGTGAACAGTACCCCTGTACTGTTCACGCAATCTGGTAATCGCTGGTACATTACGCTGGAATTACTGTTTTCTGCCAAGGCAAAGGTATAAATGTACCTAAATATTATGTTTTAATATTTAGGTTTGTATAATAAAATATGTGAATAATCTTATGTGTTTTTGATATATCATTCCCTCATGTTTCATATTTTTTATACTTCATCCTACATTGTTTTATAACTCTTATCACGAAGGTATAACCTTCGTGATATCTTGCTCATGGCCTTCGTTCGAAGTTCATTAAATCCTTGGGGAGATAATGCTTCAGTGGACGAAGGGCATTAATATTTAACATTTTATGTTGCCTTGTTCTTAATTCATAGCATTTGAGAACAAGTCCCCAACACTTCCAGAAACACACAATGGATATTTTGCCGAAAGGTTAGTTTGGAGACCTAATTTTTCCAATGGATTTCTATTTTCCCAAGAAAAATTAGTTCATTTTCTCTTGGAAAAATAGGAGTCCCTTGGAAAAATAGAGTTCCTAAACTAGCCCGAAATGTCTAGAATATATACAGAATCCACCTGGCTGGAAAAGAAAAGCTTGAATGTAAGAAACATAGTTGTATAACTAGATAGGGCAAATAATGGCTAAGATACAGACACATTTCCCTCGGCTTTAATTAACTTGCTTATTACAATGACAATGGTCTAAAAATGCATGCATCTACAAGGTAATCATTCCTTTCAAAATGTTGCATGGAATTCATCATTTCAATAGTAGATCTAGCTTTATCCTCTATTCTAGCCAAATATATCAATTGATGTGTATATTTTGTTTCTTGTGCACAACGTAGTTGAACATCTACCATGGGAGGAGACAATATCACGATATCAGTGGCAAAATCCAAAATTTTTTTTGACCATGTAGCAACAACCAAAATACCTTTTAACCTAACAACTTGCATTTGGCTAACTTTTGATCAAGCAAGAGCAACATATTTTCTTGACCAATTGGATGAAGTTTGACTTGACTTATGGTCTAGAAGGAACCAAGATGATGTCTCAATAGATACTCTACAGAACAAGGGGATGGGGGCATTTGGCTTCTGAGATAAAATGGAGAAACATGCCGATACCTGCATCAAATGCAGCAGCATAGTGACTGTAACACTCTAAAATTCTATTTTGTGACTTAGGGGAGTTCTTTCAGAAGTTGTGGATTAAAAAAATCAAAGAAAAAGTGTCCTTGATGAATAATTAAACTTTGAAATTCACCCTTTCTAAAATAAATGGTCATAACAAAACAATGTTAGTTAAATTATATCTTAATAAAGAATAGACATGGGAAAATGTTTTCTATCAAAGCAAAAGAATATGAACTTTTGAATATACCTTTAATTTGACTACAGACCCAAAATAATATACTATTAAAATAAATGTGGTGTGTGTATTTCATGTGAAAACATTACCTACATAAAATAATAATAATAAATAAAGTAACTAAATAAATAGATTAATATAATTATTGCACATCATGCTGGAGTCTATTTGTGCATCTAAAATTAAAGATTTGAAATTCAAACATGATTTTGATTTGAAACTGAAATAGGAAGTAAAATGGAAAATATAATAGGAAATAAATAAGAAAACAGAAAATAAAGACAAAAAAAGAGAGAAACAAACCTCGCACTAGGCCCAAAGCACCGCTCACCCCAATCCGTCCAGCCGCGCGCGTTAGTGACGACATGTAGGCCCGGCTATCAGCCAAACCCGTGTGCCCTAGCGGTGATCCGCGCTGACAGGTGGGTCCCCAGCCAGCCTCCGCGGTGGGCGCCCTCTTTCCTCCATCGCTGGCGTGTGGGTCCGCATGGGCAGGCTGCCCTGTAGATCTTCTCGGACATGTCTGCGAGGTCGGTTTGTTGCAACAACCACCACCATGCGCGCCTGGCTCCAGCTGGCCGCCTCACCAGCCCATAAAAAGAGTGAGAGCACCTAGAGGGGGGTGAATAGGTGATCTTGTAAAAATCAAATACTTGTAGCCATAAAACTTGGTTAAGTGTTAGCACAATGGAATCAAGTGGCTAAGGACCGAGCTCTTGTGAAACACAATAGTCACAAAGAAAACAAGCACAAGAGACACGATGATTTATCCCGTGGTTCGGCCAAGTATAACACTTGCCTACTCCACGTTGTGGCGTCCCAATGGACGAGGGTTGCACTCAACCCCTCTCAAGTGATCCAATGATCGACTTGAATACCACGGTATTTTTCTTTCTTATACTCTCTCCCGTTTGCGAGAAATCTCCACAGCTTGGAGCCTCTCGCCCTTACAATTGATGATCACAAAAAAGCACGGAAGTAAGGGTGGGAAGAGCAACATACACAAGACTCAAAGCACGAGCACAATCAGGCACACAAAGCCACAACTTGAGCTCACAACACAACTCGAGGAGTTCTCTACTCAAAAGGTGCTCAAGTCACTATCTCAAGGAATCGAATGCGCGAGAATGGAGTCTTGGTGCTTAGAGATGATCAAAGAATGCTTGGGTGACTCCTCCATGCGCCTAGGGGTCCCTTTTATAGCCCCAAGGCAGCTAGGAGCCGTTGGAACCCAACAAGGAAGGCAATTCTTGCCTTCTGTCGGGTGGCGCACCGGACAACCACTGTAGCATGTCCGGTGCGGATCTCCTTCCATTCCTGGCGCAGCCGACCGTTGGATCTTCGGGCTGGTTGGCGCACCGGACACTGTCCGGTGCACACCAGACAGTCCGTTGCCCCCAGCCGACCGTTGGCTGGGGCCACACATCGCGCGCGGATTGCGCGGCCGACCGTTGCGCTGGCGGGCGTTGGCTCACCGGACAGTCCGGTGCACCACCGGACAGTCCGGTGAATTATAGCCGTACGCCGCTGAAGATTTCCCGAGAGTGGCCAGTTTGCCGGAGCTGGCCTGGCGCACCGGACACTGTCCGGTGCACCACCGGACAGTCCGATGTGCCAGACCGAGCTGAGTCTTGGCTGCTTCCAGCCAAGTCCTTTTCTCTTTCTCTTTTCTCTGATTCTAGCTCTTAGACAAATATATTAGTACACAAAAACTAATGTACTAAGTCTAGAATCATACCTTCTTGTTGATTTGCACTTCATTCATCATTTGGCACATAATTACTCACTCAATATGTGTTGGGCATTTAATCACCAAAATATATTAGAAATAGCCCAAGGGCACATTTCCCTTTCAATTTCCCCCTTTTTGGTGATTTATGCCAACACATCAAAAAGCATCCAATAGAAGTGCAACATCAATATACTTGAGAACAAAAAATGTTTTTGATTCAAATTTGGTATATTTGGATCATTCTTTGCCACCACTTGGTTTGTTTTTGAAATCAACCTCATTTTCCTATCTCTAAGTTAAATACACTTGTTTAGGCATAAAGAGAGATGTTGCAAGAGAAAATTGATCAAGAGCCAAAAACTCCCCCTTTTTCCCATAATCAAATATTCTCCCCACAAGAGACAAAATTTTGCACATTAAGAGTATTGTGACAGATCAAAAGTTCTAACTCTACTATTTTCAAAACTTCTCAAGTGGTAGCTGATCCATTTGCTTTGGCCTTAATTTCTCCCCCTTTGGCATTAAGCACCAAAACGGGATCATTATTGGCCCTTTAACCCCATTGCCTCACCAAGTTTGTCAATTAAGAGCAAAAAGGCAATAAGAGCATAGAGATGAACTTGGAGTTAGTTACCCTCACATCGGAGTGCAGTGGAAGTCTTTCATGGTCCAAGTCCACCTTTCCCTTTCAATTCACCTTTGAGACTAAATTAAGTAAACTCAAGCACATGGTTAGTCTTAAAGGATCAAGTTGTAGCATTTCTCCCCCTAAATATGTGCATTATTCACACATGTACTTGTGAGGTCCGGGGATCCCTTGCACAACTTGATCACCATAAGTAAGCAATAATATGCATAAAGGAACATGATCAAAGACATAAAACACATGTATGCTATAGATCAATCCAAGTTATGTGAATCTAAGACATTTAGCTCACTACGCAGCCTGCAAAAGGTCTTCTCATCTAAAGGCTTGGTAAAGATATCGACTAACGGGTTCTTGGTGCTAACATAAAACACTTCGATATCTCCCTTTTGCTGGTGGTCTCTCAAAAAGTGATGCCAGATGTCTATGTGCTTAGTGCGGCTGTGTTCAACAGGATTATCCGCCATGCGGATTGCACTCTCATTGTCACATAGGAGTGGGACTTTGCTCAGATTGTAGCCAAAGTCCCGGAGGGTTTGCCTCATCCAAAGTAGTTGCGCGCAACACTGTCCTGCGGCAACATACTCGGCCTCAGCGGTGGATAGGGCAACAGAAGTTTGTTTCTTTGAACTCTAAGACACCAGGGACCTTCCTAAATATTGGCACGTCCCTGATGTACTCTTCCTATCAACCTTCATCCAGCATAATTGGAGTCTGAGTATCCAATCAAGTCAAAGGTTGATCCCTTTGGATACCAGACCCCGAAGCAAGGAGTAGCAACTAAATATCTAAGAATTCGCTTAACGGCCACTAGATGGCACTCCCTTGGATCGGATTGAAATCTAGCACACATGCATACGCTAAGCATAATATCCGGTCTACTAGCACATAAATAAAGCAAGGATCCTATCATAGACCGGTATGCCTTTTGATCAATGGACTTACCTCCTTTGTTGAGGTCGACATGTCCGTCGGTTCCCATTGGAGTCTTTGCAGGCTTGGCGTCCTTCATCCCGAACCGCTTGAGCAAGTCTTGCGTGTACTTTGTTTGAGAGATGAAGGTGCCGTCCTTGAGTTGCTTCACTTGGAACCCAAGAAAGTAGTTCAACTCTCCCATCATAGACATCTCGAATTTCTGTGTCATCACCCTGCTAAACTCTTCACAAGACTTTTGGTTAGTAGAACCAAATATTATGTCATCGATATAAATTTGGCATACAAATAGATCACCATCACAAGTCTTAGTGAAAAGAGTTGGATCGACTTTCCCAACCTTGAAAGCATTAGCAATTAGAAAATCTCTAAGGCATTCATACCATGCTCTTGGGGCTTGCTTAAGTCCATAGAGCGCCTTAGAGAGCTTACACACATAGTCGGGGTACCGTTCATCCTCAAAGCCAGGGGGTTGCTCTACGTATACCTCCTCCTTGATTGGCCCGTTGAGGAAAGCGCTCTTCACATCTATTTGGAACAACCTAAAGGAATGGTGAGCGGCATAGGCTAATAGAATGCGAATAGACTCTAGCCTAGCCACAGGAGCAAAAGTCTCCTTGAAATCCAAACCTGCGACTTGGGCATAACCTTTTGCCACAAGTCGAGCCTTGTTCCTTGTCACTACTCCGTGCTCGTCTTGCTTGTTGCGGAACACCCACTTGGTTCCCACAACGTTTTGCTTTGGATGTGGCACCAGGGTCCAAACTTCATTTCTCTTGAAGTTATTGAGCTCTTCCTGCATGGCCAACACCCAGTCCGGATCTAGCAAGGCCTCTTCTACCCTGAAAGGCTCAATAGAAGAGATAAACGAGTAATGCTCACCAAAATTAGCTAATCTAGAGCGAGTAGTTACTCCCTTGCTTATATCATCCAAAATCTGGTCGATGGGATGATTCCTTTGAATCGTCGCTCGGATTTGAGTGGGAGGGGCCCGTGGTGCTTCTTCTTCCACAACTTGGTCTTTGTATGCTCCCCCTTGATCACACGTCTCATCTTGAGGAACCTGTTCATCATCTTGAGTTGGGGGGTGCACTGTCGTTGAGGAAGAAGGTTGATCTTGCTCTTTGTGTTCCTGTGGTCGCACATTTTCAATCGCCATGGTGCGAATTGCGTCCGTTGGAACATCATCTTCATCTACATCATCAAGATCAACTTGCTCTCTTGGAGAGCCATTAGTTTCATCAAATACAACATCGCTAGAGACTTCAACCAAACCCGATGATTTGTTGAAGACTCTATACGCCTTTGTATTTGAGTCATAAACTAACAAAAACCCTTCTACAGCTTTGTGAGCAAATTTGGAGTTCCTACCTTTCTTCACAAGAATGTAACATTTGCTCCCAAATACACGAAAATATGAAACATTGGGTTTGTTACCGATTAGAAGTTTGTACAACGTCTTCTTGAGGAGGCGATGAAGGTAGACCCGGTTTATGGCGTGGCAAGCTGTGTTCACAGCTTCCGACCAAAACTGCTCGGGCGTCTTGAATTCTCCAAGCATCGTCCTTGCCATGTCAATAAGCGTCCTGTTCTTCCTCTCTACCACACCGTTTTGTTGTGGTGTGTAGGGAGCGGAGAACTCGTGTTTGATTCCTTCCTCCTCAAGGTACTCCTCCACTTGAAGATTCTTGAACTCGGACCCGTTGTCGCTCCTTATCTTTTTCACCTTGAGCTCAAATTCATTTTGAGCTCTCCTTAAAAACCGCTTTAGGGTCCCTTGGGTTTCTATTTTATCCTGCAAAAATAATACCCAAGTGAAGCGGGAAAAATCATCAACAATAACAAGACCATACTTACTTCCCCCGATGCTATGGTAGGTGTCACACCCGGTTCCAGGGGGTAGAACCGAGCGCATAGCATATGTGTGCCAGGATCCATTTCCACACATATGTTGACGTCACAAGTGTAATATATCAAAAGACAATGCAATAAAGGCGTAAAGAGAGTAGAATACTTTATTACATCATCTGAATCATTGTATCTTTAACAAGTATCACATCAAAGTAAAGCGGGATATAAATAACAGGGGCAATCTCCCACAGGAAGATGACCGGCGCATCGTTAGACTTAGAAATCATCGTCGTTGATAAAATCTCCATCAAAGTCTCCAGCATCACCCTCTGATCAAAATATTAGCAAGGGTGAGCTCACTTATGGTCGGGGCTCAGCAAGTGGGGGAAAAACTAATGCAGGTATAACAAGGTGAGGCTAAGGTTGAGCAGTAAGCATTTTAATTGGTCAACATTTTATTAATAACACATGTCTTACTAATAAGTGTGAATCCCAAATATCCCATTTAAACAAAGGAATATGAATCTAGCAAAAACACTTAAGTGAAACCACTTAAGCAAATTATTGGCAGATCATTGGATCTCAATTTAATTTCATCTTCAAGTTCAATTATCATGTGAGGAGTCCAGGTCGCTCATAACCGGGAGCACGGCTGATATATCAGTTTTACACTCTGCAGAGGTGGTACAACTTTACCCACAAGCCATGTATCCCATCTAGCCCGGGTTGATCGGACCCTTAGACACTGCCGAGGTGAATGGCTAGGGATCCATTATGAGGTTTTCACAAAATACACTTAATACGAAGCAACCCGCTAAGGTTTCTAAAGACGATGGTGGTGGCCCCCTGGGTGAGGTACCTTAGCCAAGAATACGACCCCATGTTAACGTGGGCTGCCAGCACCTACCGCTCCCCCTCTTGCCCATCTTTCAGGTAAGGTTGCTAGGCACTAAGCATATAGAGCTATTTACCAAAGCCAGAGCCATGATAGCACTCGTGGTTGCACTGTTATCCTGGGTGGTCACTCCATGTTCCAATTAAATTTGTAATAATGTTATCTTAACCATCGGGTTAATGCCATAATTGCCAATTAAATCCTTGGAACATTAAAACCAATTAATGAGTGACATTAGGAATCATTAAGTTGGGCGATAGCATAAATCTTGCACAACTTAACAATTTTCCCAGGTTAAACAAGGAATACAGGTAGTAAATCTAGGAAATCCTTAATTAGGTTATCCCATCATGTTATGCAATATATCAAAAGGTAAACATTATTATATGCAATGAATAGGTACAAACAGAATATGCAGAGGGAGAATCCACTTGCCTTGCTCAAGCGGGTACTGCGGATCGTCTTCGAACGAGTTCGGATCGTCTACCGCACAATCCGCTTCTAATAGGGTCGCATAGCGCACATACAAAAATAAAACATACACCAATAAATAAACAAGCACCATTCATAAACATACACCAATACGTCATTAAGCACACATTAACCTATCGCACTAATCATATCTTAATTACGTACTAATCGCGTAAATACTTATTAATTCAATTGTGGCCATTAATGTGAATCCTAATGGTGAATTTATGAGTGGGTGCAATAAATATAATTTTAACTAATATTAATTTATTTTAACACCATCAATGAAATTAAATAATACTTAGTATCTTTTAATACTAATAAATAAATTAATACCTTTAATTCCTTCTAACTCAAATTAGTTAGTATAGCAAGAATGAATTTAATAATATTAATATTCTAAAAATCTACATAAACTACTAATTGAACATTTTCTAACACAAGCGAGGTTATTTGACATAAACTAGTACTCTAAAAATTTTAAGTTCTAAATCTGTGAACATGTTTATTTGACTAACAAAAACCTATTTTGCCATCTACCAATGATATTTTCTCCTTTCTTTATAAAAAAAATATGCCAATAAAATAATTAGATAAATCATCTAAAATCCTATATTATTCAAATGACATGAGTTCTATACCATTTTCTAATCCATCAAAAATGCACCTATAATTCTCCAAATAGTTTCTAGAATTTATCGTGACCAAAATTGACTATAAATTCTTATCTAGTATTTTTATCACCAACGTGTGACTATTAAATCTACGTCATATTTCTCTAAACCAAAATCAACGCGTCGATTACATGAAATAACACGGTGCACACATATTTCTAACAAATTCTGTAGCGCACACAAATACATAAATCGGAATCACATGTGTTCATATTACAACAAACAAACTATACAGCACATGAATCGAATCAAAAACACTTTATAAAATACATAAAATAAATTTGGGTCGTCATCAACCTCGGGTCCGTGCGTGTGACGGGGACGGATCGACGGGTTTCGGCCGGACGGAGTGCGGGGCTCGACTACGGACGGCGAGTGTGTTGCTCCGGCGAACTCCGGCGACGAACGGTACACTCCGGCGAACTACGGCGACGAACGACGAGCGAGCGAGTGTGAGGAATGGGAGAGAGTTCGGGTAGGGAGGATAGGAGAGAGAGCTCTGCGTTCAATTTATAGAGAAGGGAGAGGAGAGGGAGGGTCGGCCAGGGAGGGAACGGTCGGCGTTTAACTCCAATACACTGCTTAATGGCGTCGGTTTCCAAGGGAGAAATAATGGGAGGAGGAAGGAGGAGTTGAAGCTCCATTAACGGCGAGAAATCGAACGGACGCGCGGTGCATGGGGCTTGGGCGATTCGGCTTCGGCGCGGGCGGAACATTGGGTCGGGCACGGCTTCGATCGCGGCGGCCTCGGTCGCTCGGCGCGGACGTCGAGCCGGGGCGTCGCGCCTGGCGCGCAGAAGCAGAGGCCGGGGCGGCTCACTCGGCGGCTGCGCAGACGCGCAGGGCGCGTGGTCCGTCGCGGGGCATCGGGCGCGTCCTGGCCGGGCGGCTGCGCGCGGCTACGCGCTCGGCTAGGGTCGCGGGCAGAGGGCGCGGCGCGCTTGGGAGAGAGAGAAGTGAGGGAGAGAGAGAAGTGAGGGAGAGAGAGATGAGCGGCGGCGGCTGGGGAAGCCAGCCAGGGCGCGCACTGGGATTTTAGGGTTAGGGGGTTTTGGGCCCCTATGTGGGCCGGCTGTGTAGTTTTAGGTTTTTTTTCTTTTTTTTAAATTCCGAAATTCATTTTTAAAGAACTCTAAAAACCATAAAAAATTACCAAAAATATTTATAAATGGAGTACTTGTTTTTAGACTAATAATTACTATAATACTTAATTATTATTTAATTACTAGTACTTCTTTTTAAAATGGATTGATATTTAAACATCTGATAAGAAATCACGTGCATGCAAAGAAAAACGATGCAAATAAATAGTTAAACACTAAGAAAAAATTTATTAACCTAATTAATATAATGTCTAAATTTATTATTTTAATTGATGGCTTTTATGGTGTTACAAACCTACCCCTCTTAAAAAGAATCTCGTCCTCGAGATTAAGAAACTTCCGAGAATAACTGGGGAAATTCTGCTCTGAGTTCATCTTCTCTTTCCCACGTGGCCTCATCTTCCGAATGATGACTCCACTGAACTTTGCACATGTTAATAACTTTACTCCGTGTAATTCTGCGAGATGTTTCCAGAATTCTGACAGGGTACTCCGAATAGGTCAAATCCTCATTGACATTCAATTCTTCCATGGGTAACTGTTCTTCTGGTACTCTTAAGCACTTCTTGAGTTGTGATACGTGAAATACGTCATGCACATCCGATAATCTATCGGGTAGCTCTAACTGGTAGGCTACTTCGCCTTTTCTTTCCAAAATCTTGAATGGGCCAATATAGCGAGGTGATAATTTTCCTTTAACCTTAAACCTTTTCATTCCTCTCATCGGTGAAACTTTAAGGTAGACAAAGTCTCCTACTTCAAACATCAATTCTCTTCTTCTATTATTAGCATAGCTCTTCTGTCTTGACTGTGCTGTCTTCAAATTTTCTCTGATAATCTGCACTTGCTTTTCCGCCTCTTGGAGAATCTCTGGACCAAATACTTGACTTTCTCCAGTTTGATTCCAATAAAGCGGTGTTCTACACTTTCGTCCATAGAGTGCTTCAAATGGTGCCATTTTGAGACTTGCTTGATAACTGTTGTTATACGAAAATTCTGCATAAGGCAAACTTTTATCCCAGCTTCTACCATGCTTTAGAGCGCAAGCTCTTAGCATATCTTCCAACACTTGGTTTGTTCTTTCCGTTTGCCCATCCGTTTGAGGATGATAAGCTGAACTAAAGTTTAGCTTGGTATCCATGGACTCATGAAGTCTTTTCCAAAAGCGCGAGGTAAACTGGGTTCCTCGATCGGATACGATCTTCTTCGGTACTCCATGCAGACAAACAATCCTCGACATGTACAACTCTGCTAACTGGGCTCCTGAGTAGGTTGTCTTCACAGGTATAAAGTGTGCTACTTTAGTTAACCTGTCTACTATGACCCATATTGAATCATAGCCATCTCGAGTACGGGGTAGTCCAACTATGAAATCCATACTGATTTCTTCCCATTTCCATTCAGGTACCTTGAGAGGTTGTAGCAATCCTGCTGGTCTTTGGTGTTCGGCTTTAACTTGCTGACACACGTCACATAATGCAACATGAGTAGCAACATCTCTTTTCAAACCGTACCACCAATACTTTTCCTTAAGATCCTGGTACATCTTTGTGCTTCCAGGGTGAATAGAGTAAGCTGAATCATGAGCTTCTCTCAAAATAAGTTGGCGCAGGTGTTCAATTTCGGGTACACAGATTCTCTTTTTAAACCATACTGTGCCTTGTTCATCTTCCGTGAAATCTGGGGCTTTACCCAAACTAATCAAAGTTTTAATTTCCTTAATCTTCTCATCGGACTCTTGTCCTTTACGAATCTCTTCTTCCAAAGTAGATTCAACTTCCATCACCGTTGCTTCTACATTATTGAGAAATCCAAGGTTGAGTCGTTCCATTTCCCAGCACAATTCTTGTGACATCAAATGAGTAGTGATGTTGTTCACTTGACCCTTACGGCTCAAAGCATCAGCTACTACATTTGTTTTTCCAGGGTGATATTGTATTTCCAAATCATAATCTTTAATCAACTCAAGCCATCTTCTCTGTCTGAGGTTGAGTTCTTTCTGAGTGAATATATATTTCAAGCTTTTATGATCTCTGAAGATTTTGCACTTGTTTCCAATCATATAGTGCCTCCAAATCTTCAAAGCATGCACTACGGCAGCTAGTTCCAAATCATGCGTAGGATAATTCTTCTCATGTTTCCTCAACTGTCTTGAAGCATAAGCAATCACCTTTCCTTCTTGCATTAGCACACATCCAAGTCCAAGGTGTGATGCATCGCAATACACATCAAATCCCTTGTGGATGTCTAGCATTACCAATATTGGTGCAGTGGTTAATCTTTTCTTGAGTTCTTCAAAACAATTCTGGCAAGCTTCATCCCATTTGAACTCTTTGCCTTTCTCCAGTAGAGAGGTAAGTGGTTTCACTAACTTGGAAAAACCTTCAATAAATCTTCTATAGTATCCTGCCAATCCAAGAAAACTTCTGATCTTGGACGCATCCTTTGGTTGCTTCCAATTCAGTATCTCACTTATCTTTCCTGGGTCCACTTTAATTCCACCATCGGTAACAATATGCCCTAAGAAAGCAACTTCCTTCAACCAAAAATCACACTTCGAGAATTTTGCGTACAGTTGGTTGTCTCGAAGCTTTTGTAGGACTAGCCTTAGATGATCTTCGTGTGCTTCTTCATTCGGAGAATATATCAGTATGTCGTCAATGAATACGACCACAAACTGATCCAGATATTCCATGAATACTTTATTCATCAAGTTCATAAAGTATGCTGGTGCATTAGTCAGTCCGAACGACATGACCAAAAACTCATATAATCCATATCTCGTCGTGAAGGCTGTCTTGGGTACATCTTCTGCTCGAATCTTTAACTGATGATATCCCGATCTCAGATCTATCTTCGAGAATATCTTAGCTCCTTTCATTTGATCGAATAAATCTTCAATTCGAGGTAGTGGGTATTTATTCTTGATGGTTACTTCATTCAAACTTCTATAATCAACACACATTCTCCTCGAACCATCCTTCTTGTTCACAAATAGCACTGGGGCTCCCCAAGGGGATGAACTTGGGCGAATGAAACCTTTTTCTAGTAATTCTTCTATTTGTTTCTTCAGTTCTACTAAATCTTTGACATCCATTCTATAAGGTCTTTTCGAGATAGGTGCGGTTCCGGGTACTAATTCAATAGAAAACTCTATATCACGGTCAGGTGGCATACCTGGCAATTCCTCCGGAAATACGTCTGGGTATTCGCACACTACTTTGATATTTTCCAAGGGCTTTTCTTCCAAGTGATTGATCACTGTCTTCCCTTTTTCATCTGTTGACTTGTCTATGTTAACTTGGATTCTTTCACCTTGAGGACTTGTCAACATAAATGTTCCATTGGCACACCGTATCACTCCATCACAACTTTTCAACCAGTTGCATCCAAGAATCACATCAATCCCGTTGGATCCTAGGACCACTGGGTCGACTGTAAAATCTATTCCTTGAATCTTGATATTAACATGAGGGCATGAGTGTGTGGCCTTCATGTCACCTCCCGGTGAACTAATGTGTAATATCCTCTTCAGAGGGTACTTAGGTATGTTATGTTTTTCCACAAATGACTCAGTTATAAATGAATGTGATGCTCCAGAGTCAAATAAAACTGATGCAGGTATGGAGTTAACAAGGAACATACCATACACTATGTCGGCATCCTCAGGCACTGATTCCGCAGTGACGTGATTGACCCTTCCTCTGCTCTGGTTCTGTGGTGTCTTGTTCTGAGTAGATCCACGAGCGGGGGTGTTCTGGTCATTCTTCTGAGTATTGCTCCTTTGGGGTGTTTGCTGGTTGCGCCTTGGGCAGTTGTTAGCATAGTGGCCCAGTTCATCGCACTTGAAACATCCATTGGGTTGGACAGGTGCGTTGTTTCTGGCCTGCGTGTTGTTGGTGCCACCTTGACGGTTCTGTGAATTTCCACCAGACCTCTGGTTGGTCTGGGAGTTGCTCCTTTGCTGATTCTGGTTTTGATTACTTCTCTGGCTTTGCTGTCCAGAGCGTTGCACTTGATAATTGTTTCCACCCTGATTTCCAGAGCGGAACTGCGAACCTTGAGCATTGTTTGGCCGGGTGTTCCTGCTGGACTGACCTTGAAATTTTCTTTTGTGGTCAGATAGCTCCTTCCTTTTACTCTCAAGGCCAATTGCCTTGTTCAGCAGTGTCTGGAAGTTGGGAAAAGTGTGACTCTGAAGTTGGTAGTTCAGAGGTCCAATCAGTCCTTCCAGGAAACGCTCTTGGCGCTTCTCATCAGTGTCCACTTCCTCAGGGGCATAACGTGAAAGCTGAGTGAAGCGATCACGATACTCGCTGACAGACATATTCCCTTGAGTAAGGGAGAGGAACTCCTTCTTCTTCAACTTCATAATTCCCGAAGGAATGTGGTGAGCGCGGAAGTTCTCCTGAAACTCTTGCCAAGTTATTGTATCCGCATTGTGGTGTGCCGCTATGAAGGCATCCCACCAATCGGACGCAGCTCCCTCGAGTCTTCCCGAGGCGTACAAGACCTTCTCTCGGTCGTTGCACTGAGTGATGTCCAGCTTCTTCCCAATGACTTTGAGCCAGTCATCGGCATCCAGGGGATCAACCGCATGAGAGAATGTCGGCGGGTGATGACTCATGAAGTCCCGGTGCTTATCTCTGGCCGGGGGTGCATACTGCTGCTGCTGGGGTTGCTGATTCTGTTGGTTCTGTTGTAATTGTTGAACAGCCGCAGTGAGTCCTTGCAGAATCTGCATCTGGGCGGCGATGAACTGCTCCATGTTGGGATTAGGTGGTGGTGGTGGTGGTGCTTGTTGTCCACGCTGATTCCGGTTGTTAGGTCCTTGACGTTGGTTCACCATCTGATTGGTTAGAAAGTGAACATCTTAGAGAAGAAAAGAGTAGAAAGATTCTAGAGGGGAAATGACTTAAGTTTTAAAATTTTTATATGTTCTTATGGCCATCATTCCATAAGACCATTGCACTCAAACAAAGATCCAAATCAAACATTTCAATCAATCACCATCACATGGTTGATATTTATTAATATGATAACATAAAGAGAGTATCATCGTCTAACGCGAAGTATAACTTATTACATCATGACTCAAAACTCCTAAAGCAGCCTAGTGACTGATCTGGGCTCTCCATAGCGCAGCCTCTTGCGGGGAGGAGACAACGCCACGGCGGGGACCTGAGCTTCTGGCGGATCCAGTCCTTGTAGTTGGGCTTCCAGGGCTGCAATCCTGGCGTGGGCATTCTCCAGCTCCAAGTGCACACTGTAGAGGTCCAGAGTGGCACTGTCCAGGTCGGTGTTGAGACCGGCCACTACACCAGCTAGGGTGTTGAGGCGATCCTCACCAGGTTAACCTGGGACAATGTTGGTCTGGCTTTCTCCACGCAGGCGCTGAGGAAGGTGCCTGAACCTCGTGTTCTGCAGCTGCTGCCGGTAGGTGTGGCTGAGCGACCACAGGGTCCGACGGGCAGCATCGCTGACCGAGGCAACGTAGGTGGACAGCGGTATCAGGGACTCGTGAGCAGACAGAGTCCTGAATCCCCTGTCACCTGCATCCATTACCCTAACATGGATGCGAGTGATGTAATAGCAAGCCCGGGGAGGCTCGCTCACTCGCCTCGTCTCGTACAGGGGGCGGACGTAGGCTCCTAGCTCGTGCAGCACTGCTTGCAGCAGGTTGGGGAAGTGCCCTGTCTCAAACATTGATGTGTAATGTTCGACAACTGGACCAATCCCCATGAAGTAGTCCTGCTGGGCGTAGTCAGCTTCCTCGTTGACGTGTCCGTCTTCTCCATCGTCTTCGTCGTCGTCATCCTCGTCATCGCCGTCTCCGGAGTCGTCGGGGTCGTCGCCTCTAGGTGCAGGTGCTTGGAAGGCTGGTGTCGACGATGCTGACGTCGATGACCCAGCTGCGAAGGCTAGGGACTCGGCCAACGGGGTGGGGGTCGGCAGTTGCTCCTCCGAGCTGTCCTCCAGGTTGATCACGTTCTCCACTCGGACGGGAGGGAGATTCGCTGGAGCATCCTCGACTACCACTGGGTAGACCGGGATCTGCCGGGGCTGAGGGGCGTAGCTGGTGTTGACGCGGGTAGTTTGGAGAGTGCGAACCATCTACAAGAGAAGAGTCAACTTAGTTGAATTTCAAAGAGGTAAGACTGATAAAGGAATTTATAGGAATGAAATTAGCAAGTTTTGAACAACTAGGCTTTCCATTTCTAACTAATCTAACGACCTAGGGTCAGCATAGCTTTGATACCACTTCTGTCACACCCGGTTCCAGGGGGTAGAACCGAGCGCATAGCATATGTGTGCCAGGATCCATTTCCACACATATGTTGACGTCACAAGTGTAATATATCAAAAGACAATGCAATAAAGGCGTAAAGAGAGTAGAATACTTTATTACATCATCTGAATCATTATATCTTTAACAAGTATCACATCAAAGTAAAGCGGGATATAAATAACAGGGGCAATCTCCCACAGGAAGATGACCGGCGCATCGTTAGACTTAGAAATCATCGTCGTTGATAAAATCTCCATCAAAGTCTCCAGCATCACCCTCTGATCAAAATATTAGCAAGGGTGAGCTCACTTATGGTCGGGGCTCAGCAAGTGGGGGAAAAACTAATGCAGGTATAACAAGGTGAGGCTAAGGTTGAGCAGTAAGCATTTTAATTGGTCAACATTTTATTAACAACACATGTCTTACTAATAAGTGTGAATCCCAAATATCCCATTTAAACAAAGGAATATGAATCTAGCAAAAACACTTAAGTGAAACCACTTAAGCAAATTATTGGCAGATCATCGGATCTCAATTTAATTTCATCTTCAAGTTCAATTATCATGTGAGGAGTCCAGGTCGCTCATAACCGAAAGCACGACTGATATATCAGTTTTACACTCTGAAGAGGTGGTACAACTTTACCCACAAGCCATGTATCCCATCTAGCCCGGGTTGATCGGACCCTTAGACACTGCCGAGGTGAATGGCTAGGGATCCATTATGAGGTTTTCACAAAATACACTTAATACGAAGCAACCCGCTAAGGTTTCTAAAGACGATGGTGGTGGCCCCCTGGGTGAGGTACCTTAGCCAAGAATACGACCCCATGTTAACGTGGGCTGCCAGCACCTACCGCTCCCCCTCTTGCCCATCTTTCAGGTAAGGTTGCTAGGCACTAAGCATATAGAGCTATTTACCAAAGCCAGAGCCATGATAGCACTCGTGGTTGCACTGTTATCCTGGGTGGTCACTCCATGTTCCAATTAAATTTGTAATAATGTTATCTTAACCATCGGGTTAATGCCATAATTGCCAATTAAATCCTTGGAACATTAAAACCAATTAATGAGTGACATTAGGAATCATTAAGTTGGGCGATAGCATAAATCTTGCACAACTTAACAATTTTCCCAGGTTAAACAAGGAATACAGGTAGTAAATCTAGGAAATCCTTAATTAGGTTATCCCATCATGTTATGCAATATATCAAAAGGTAAACATTATTATATGCAATGAATAGGTACAAACAGAATATGCAGAGGGAGAATCCACTTGCCTTGCTCAAGCGGGTACTGCGGATCGTCTTCGAACGAGTTCGGATCGTCTACCGCACAATCCGCTTCTAATAGGGTCGCATAGCGCACATACAAAAATAAAACATACACCAATAAATAAACAAGCACCATTCATAAACATACACCAATACGTCATTAAGCACACATTAACCTATCGCACTAATCATATCTTAATTACGTACTAATCGCGTAAATACTTATTAATTCAATTGTGGCCATTAATGTGAATCCTAATGGTGAATTTATGAGTGGGTGCAATAAATATAATTTTAACTAATATTAATTTATTTTAACACCATCAATGAAATTAAATAATACTTAGTATCTTTTAATACTAATAAATAAATTAATACCTTTAATTCCTTCTAACTCAAATTAGTTAGTATAGCAAGAATGAATTTAATAATATTAATATTCTAAAAATCTACATAAACTACTAATTGAACATTTTCTAACACAAGCGAGGTTATTTGACATAAACTAGTACTCTAAAAATTTTAAGTTCTAAATCTGTGAACATGTTTATTTGACTAACAAAAACCTATTTTGCCATCTACCAATGATATTTTCTCCTTTCTTTATAAAAAAAATATGCCAATAAAATAATTAGATAAATCATCTAAAATCCTATATTATTCAAATGACATGAGTTCTATACCATTTTCTAATCCATCAAAAATGCACCTATAATTCTCCAAATAGTTTCTAGAATTTATCGTGACCAAAATTGACTATAAATTCTTATCTAGTATTTTTATCACCAACGTGTGACTATTAAATCTACGTCATATTTCTCTAAACCAAAATCAACGCGTCGATTACATGAAATAACACGGTGCACGCATATTTCTAACAAATTCTGTAGCGCACACAAATACATAAATCGGAATCACATGTGTTCATATTACAACAAACAAACTATACAACACATGAATCGAATCAAAAACACTTTATAAAATACATAAAATAAATTTGGGTCGTCATCAACCTCGGGTCCGTGCGTGTGACGGGGACGGATCGACGGGTTTCGACCGGACGGAGTGCGGGGCTCGACTACGGACGGCGAGTGTGTTGCTCCGGCGAACTCCGGCGACGAACGGTACACTCCGGCGAACTACGGCGACGAAGGACGAGCGAGCGAGTGTGAGGAATGGGAGAGAGTTCGGGTAGGGAGGATAGGAGAGAGAGCTCTGCGTTCAATTTATAGAGAAGGGAGAGGAGAGGGAGGGTCGGCCAGGGAGGGAACGGTCGGCGTTTAACTCCAATACACTGCTTAATGGCATCGGTTTCCAGGGGAGAAATAATGGGAGGAGGAAGGAGGAGTTGAAGCTCCATTAACGGTGAGAAATCGAACGGACGCGCGGTGCATGGGGCTTGGGCGATTCGGCTTCGGCGCGAGCGGAACATCGGGTCGGGCACGGCTTCGATCGCGGCGGCCTCGGTCGCTCGGTGCGGGTCTTGCTCGGTCGCTCGGCGCGGACGTCGAGTCGGGGCGTCGCGCCTGGCGCGCAGAAGCAGAGGCCGGGGCGGCTCACTCGGCGGCTGCGCAGACGCGCAGGGCGCGCGGTCCGTCGCGGGGCATCGGGCGCGTCCTGGCCGGGCGGCTGCGCGCGGCTACGCGCTCGGCTGGGGTCGCGGGCAGAGGGCGCGGCGCGCTTGGGGGAGAGAGAAGTGAGGGAGAGAGAGAAGTGAGGGAGAGAGAGAGATGAGCAGCGGCTGGGGAAGCCAGCAAGGGCGCGCGCTGGGATTTTAGGGTTAGGGGGTTTTGGGCCCCTATGTGGGCCGGCTGGGTAGTTTTAGGTTTTTTTTTCTTTTTTTTTAAATTCCGAAATTCATTTTTAAAGAACTCTAAAAATCATAAAAAAATTACCAAAAATATTTATAAATGGAGTACTTGTTTTTAGACTAATAATTACTATAATACTTAATTATTATTTAATTACTAGTACTTCTTTTTAAAATGGATTGATATTTAAACATCCGATAAGAAATCACGTGCATGCAAAGAAAAACGATGCAAATAAATAGTTAAACACTAAGAAAAAATTTATTAACCTAATTAATATAATGTCTAAATTTATTATTTTAATTGATGGCTTTTATGGTGTTACAGTAGGCAACAGGTCCGAAGAGGTCCATATGAAGTAGCTCTAGAGGTCTTGTCATGGTCATCACGTTCTTGCTGTGATGAGTACTTCCCACCTGTTTACCTGCTTGACAAGCTGCACAAGGTCTATCTTTTTCGAAAGAAACATTGGTTAGACCTACCACATGTTCTCCCTTTAGAAGTTTATGAAGGTTCTTCATCCCAACATGTGCTAGTCGTCGATACCACAGCCAGCCCATGCTAGTCATAGCAATTAAGCATGCATCTAGATCGACCTCCTCCTTCGAAAAATCAACTAAATAGAGTTTGTCGTCTAGTACACCCTTAAAAGCTAGTGAACCATCAATCCTTCTAAAGACAGACACATCTACATTGGTAAATAAGCAATTGTAACCCATATTACATAGTTGACTAACAGACAACAAGTTATATCCGAGCGATTCAACTAAGAACACATTAGATATGGAATGCTCGGAAGAAATAGCTATATTTCCTAGACCTTTAACCTTGCCTTGGTTCCCATCTCCAAAGATGATCGAATCTCGGGAATCTTTGCTCTTGACGTAGGAGGAGACCATCTTCTTCTCCCCCGTCATGTGGTTTGTGCATCCGCTGTCGATAATCCAGCTTGAGCCCCCGGATGCATAAACCTGCAAGGCAAATTAGGCTTGGGTCTTAGGTACCCAACTCTTGTTGGGTCCTACAAGGTTAGTTACAATATCCTTTGGGACCCAAATGCAAGTCTTATCTCCCTTGCATTTGGCCCCCAACTTCCTAGCAACCACTTTCTTATTTTTACATGAAAGTACAAAATTAGTGTTGCAGGCATGAAAAATAGTAGCAGATTCATTAGGCATTTTCTTAGGCACATGATGAATAACATTTTCCTTCCTAGGCCTACTTCTACCATGCACAAAAGTAGAACTTGAAGCAATCATAGAATGTGAATCATAAGCACCATAACTCCTGTTATAATAAGTATTCCTAGAAACTTTTCTATCATAAATGAATGCATGATTCTTTTGAATACAACTAGCCATGGGGGCCTTCCCTTTTTCCTTGTTGAAAATGGGAGCCCTTTGGCTTGTTAAGTTCTTGGATTCCTTCTTAAAGCCAAGCCCATCCTTAATTGAGGGGTTTCTACCAACAGTGTAGGCATCCCTAGCAAATTTTAATTTATCAAAATCACTTTTGCAAGTCTTAAGTTGAGCATTAAGACTTGCTACTTCATCATTTAATTTAGAAATAGAAATTAAATGTTCATGACAAGCATCAACATTAAAATCCTTGCATCTATTGCAAATTACAACATTTTCTACACAGGAACTAGATTTGTTAACTACTTCTAGCTTAGCATTTAAATCATCATTAATATTCTTCAAGCTAGCCACAGTTTCATTGCAAGTAGATAACTCAGAAGATAGTAATTCATTTCACTTTATTTCTAAGGCAAGAGACTTTTGAACACTAACAAACTTGTCATGTTCCTCATACAGAATGTCTTCTTGCCTCTCTAGTAGTCTATCTTTCTCATTTAAGGCATCAATCAATTCATTAATTTTATCTACTTTTGATCTATCTAAACCCTTAAATAATTCAGTATAGTCTACTTCATCATCACTAGATTCATCATCGCTTGAAGTAGTATACTTAGGAGTTTCACGAACGCTTACCTTTTTCTCCTTTGCCATGAGGCAGGTGTGGCGTTTGTTGGGGAAGAGAAAGGACTTGTTGAAGGCTGAGGCAGCGAGTCCTTCGTCGTCGGAATCAGAAGTTGAGCAGTTCGAGTCCCATTCCTTTCCGATGTGTACCTCGCCCTTTGCCTTCCTATAGCTCTTTTGCTTCTCTTTCTTCCCGCCTTTTCCTTGTTCCTGGTCACTAGAGTTATCGGGACAATTTGCTATAAAATGACCAGTCTTACCGTACTTGAAGCAGGAGCGCTTTCCCTTTGCCTTGTTCTTGTTTGAGTACTCCTTGTGTCCTTTCAATGAGGTCTTGAAGCGCTTTATGATTAGGGCCATCTCATCCTCGTTTAGTTCGGCCACCTCAACTTGTGCCACCTTGCTAGGTAGCGCCTCCCTGCTGCTTGTTGCTTTGAGAGCAACGGTTTGAGGCTCGTAGATGGGCATTGGGCCATTCAATGCCTCATCAACGTATTTTGCTTCCTTGATCATCATAGGTCCGCTTACAAACTTTCCGAGTATTTCCTCGGGCGTCATATTTGTGTACCTAGGATTCTCACGAATTGAGTTCACAAGATGAGGATCAAGAACAGTGAAGGACCTGAGCATAAGTCGGACGACGTCGTGATCCGTCCATCTCGTGCTTCCATAGCTCCTGATTTTGTTGACCAGGGTCTTGAGCCTGTTGTACGTTTGCGTTGGCTCCTCTCCTCTGATCATTGCGAACCTTCCCAGTTCGCCTCCACCAACTCCATCTTGGTGATCATGGTGGCGTCGTTCCCCTCATGAGAAATCTTGAGGGTGTCCCAAATTTGCTTGGCGTTATCCAAGCCGCTCACCTTGTGGTACTCGTCCCTGCACAAGGATGCTAGCAAAACAGTGGTAGCTTGTGCATTTTTATGGATTTGCTCATTAATGAAAACGGGGTTGTCAGTACTATAAAAAAGCATTCCGTTTTCAACAATCTCCCAAATACTTGGATGGAGAGAGAATAGGTGACTACGCATTTTGTGACTCCAAAATGAGTAGTCTTCTCCATCAAAGTGCGGAGGTTTCCCAAGTGGAATTGAAAGTAAATGAGCATTGGAGTTAAACGGAATACGAGAATAATCAAAAGAAAAGTTTGAGTTAACCGGTTTCTTTTTCTCGTCGTCGTCGTCTCTTGGGGAAGAAGAAGACTCGTCGTTGTCGTAGTAGATGATCTTCTTGATGCGCCTCTTCTTCTTCTCGTCTCTTTTCTTATGACTTGAGCCAGAATCTGAGGGCTTATCATCTCTTGGCTCGTTGACAATGGACTCCTTTGTCTTGTCGTTGACCACCATCCCCTTTCCCTTAGGATCCATCTCTTCGGGCGATTAGTCCCTTGCGTGAAGAGAACGTCTCCGATACCAATTGAGAGCACCTAGAGGGGGGGGGGGTGAATAGGTGATCCTGTAAAAATCAAATACTTGTAGCCACAAAACTTGGTTAAGTGTTAGCACAATGGAATCAAGTGGCTAAGGACCGAGCTCTTGTGAAACACAATAGTCACAAAGAAAATAAGCACAAGAGACACGATGATTTATCCCATGGTTCGGCCAAGTATAACACTTGCCTACTCACTATAGGAAAATGCTATATTTCCGACGGCCGCCGCTATTTCCGACGGTTCCTAGGGTACCGTCGGAAATAGCGCTATTTCCGACGGCCCATGGCCAGCCGTCGGAAATAGGGCTATTTCCGATGGCCCACCAGCCGCCCGTCGGAAATAGGGGGAGGCCCCCTAACGGCCATTACCCCGCGCGGCCCCCCCGGCCGCACACACACCCAACGCACACACGCACACACTACACCCCGCCAGCACAGCGCGCCGCCGCCGCCCCTCGAGCCGCCCGCGCCCGGCTTTGCCCGCCGCCGCCGCCCGGGGCCGCCGCCCGGGCCCGTCGCCCCTGACCAGCGCCGCCCGGTGGACGCCGCCGCCTCCCCGCCCCTGGCCAGCGCTGCCCGTGGCCGCCGGCACCTCCCCGCCTTGGGCCAGCGCCGCCACGCCCGAGGCCGCCTACGGCCGGCCCAGGCCGCCCCTTGCCCCCCGGCGTCGCCCGAGGCCCGGGCCACCTCGCCGCACGCCCGGCGCACGAGGCAGCCTCGCTCCCCGCCCCTGGCCGGCGCCGCTGAGCCCCAGGCCACCTCGTCGCAGGCCTTCGACGCCCGAGGCCGCTGCCGTCCGCGCCCCGAGACTGCCACCACCGTCCACAGCCTCCGCGGCCGTTGCCCCGAGGCCGCAGCGGCCCGCCGCCGCGTTACCCGAGGCCGCAGCCATCCCCGAGCCCGCCGCACGCTGTCGGCAAGGCCGCCCGAGGCCGTCGTCGAGTCTTCTCACGTGAGCGCACGCACGCGGCCGTTCGCACGGGGCCAAACGTGACCGCACGTGAGCGCGCGCATGCAGTTTCACACCGGTCGCCAGCCGTCACTCCTGTGGGCAATTCAGGTAATTTCTAACTTTATTAATGTGATGTTGTAGTATAATGTGATGATGTAGTATAATTTGATGTTGTAGCATAGAGACTTAGAATTTTATGAGTAGAATAATTTAGAAATTTTTAGGAAGTGTTTTGTCGAGTAGAGCCTATAGGCGATACTTAACTAAAATAGGTCTAAACTTATGCGTCACCCGTTTTGGTCCAACACATTGCTTAATAAAGTAGTGTGTTGTACCGAAATTGTCCCTTTTTGGACAGCCTTAGAGTGAACGACATATTAAATAGGATTTATGATGAGTCAATGAGTTTGAGCGAGATTTCGACAGCATAACCCTCTTGTTCTCCGTTGCACCATTACGGGCGTGCAATGGAGAACAACGGGGTTATGCTGCCGAAATTTCGTTCAAACTCATTGACTTATCATAAATCTGTGATATGTCGTTCACTCTTAGGTGGGTTTAGGACCTATCCTTTCCTATAATTGTAGGACCACTGGCTGATAATATATCTAGAAATTAATGAACTTGTCTTGATCTTTAATTAGACGAACGATGGGTGATAGTCGTCGCTGGATTTATGAAGGCTGGCGAAAAAATGATCCTTCTCTTGAGTGGATACAGAAAACCGAAGATTTTATCAATCGTGTTTTTTCTTCGTCAAGAAATGGTCGAGTGTGGTGCCCATGCAGTGTTTGCAAAAATTATCAACGTCAAACCAAGAAAGAGATGTCTGGTCATCTTTGCAAAAATGGCTACGTGCCAAATTATGAAGTTTGGGTGCATCATGGTGAGGAGCTTCCCCGTGGATATGCTCCAGAAGGTCAAGACGATATTGACCCAGATTTAGACCGAATGGAGGAGATGGTTCAGGATTTAAGAGAGGATCCTGATTTAGTGTTTCCAGATAATCCTGAGGATCCTCAACCGCCGTATGAGATTGAATTTGTGGGGTTGTTTGTAAAACAAAAAGCAGGAAAATCATGTTTTTCTATTTTTTAATAACTTCCAACGGCCTCTTATTTCCGACGGCCCCGTCGGAAATAAGCTGTGACGGCGTCAGGCGCCGGCGGCCGGCCGTCTGCGGGGCCCACCTCGCCTTATTTCCGACGGCCCCACCCTGGCCATCGGAAATAAGCTTATTTCCGACGGCCCCGTCGGAAGCGCGGGTACTTCCGACCGGGTATCCCCTACGGCGTTACTTCCGACGGGACCCGCCTTAAGCCGTCGGAAGTTACTACTTCCGACGGTTCAGGACTTATTTCCGACGGTTTAGGCCGTCAGAAACTGGGCGTTTTCCTGTAGTGACTCCACGTTGTGGCATCCCAATGGACGAGGGTTGCACTCAACCCCTCTCAAGTGATCCAATGATCGACTTGAATACCACGGTATTTTTCTTTCTTATACTCTCTCCCGTTTGCGAGGAATCTCCATAGCTTGGAGCCTCTCGCCCTTACAATTTATGATCACAAAGAAGCACAGAAGTAAGGGTGGGAAGAGCAACACACACAAGACTCAAAGCACGAGCACAATCACGCACACAAAGCCACAACTTGAGCTCACAACACAACTCGAGGAGTTCTCTACTCAAATGGTGCTCAAGTCACTATCTCAAGGAATCGAATGCGCGAGAATGGAGTCTTGGTGCTTAGAGATGATCAAAGAATGCTTGGGTGACTCCTCCATGCGCCTAGGGGGTCCCTTTTATAGCCCCAAGGCAGCTAGGAGCCGTTGGAACCCAACAAGGAAGGCAATTCTTGCCTTCTGTCGGGTGGCGCATCGGACAGTCCGGTGCACCACCGGACAGCCACTGTAGCATGTTCGGTGCGGATCTCCTTCCATTCCTGGCGCAGCCGACCGTTGGATCTTCGGGCTGGTTGGCGCACTGGACACTGTCCGGTGCACACCGGACAGTCTGTTGCCCCCAGCCGACCGTTGGCTGGGGCCACGCGTCGCGCGCGGATTGCCCGGCCGACCGTTGCGCTGGCGACCGTTGGCTCACCGGATAGTCTGGTGCACCACCGGACAGTCCGATGAATTATAGCCGTACGCCGCTGAAGATTTCCCGAGAATGGCCAGATCGCCGGAGCTGGCCTGGCGCACCGAACACTGTCCGGTGCACCACCGGACAGTCCGGTGGGCCAGACCGAGCTGAGTCTTGGCTGCTTCCAGCCAAGTCCTTTTCTCTTTCTCTTTTCTCTCATTCTAGCACTTAGACAAATATATTAGTACACAAAAACCAATGTACTAAGTCTAGAATCATACCTTCTTGTTGATTTGCACTTCATTCATCATTTGGCACATAATTACTCACTCAATATGTGTTGGGCACTTAATCACAAACAAAATATATTAGAAATAGCTCAAGGGTACATTTCCCTTTCAAAGAGGTCCGCCTCGCGTGCTAACCCCGATCCCCATCGGAGTTCTTGCGCCACTCGATTCGGGAAACGCTCGGCACCATCCCTTACGATCGGCTCCACCGCCGTAAGCCTTGAGTATAGCCGCACAATTGCTTCGAGTGCTGGTAAGCATTCTTTCGAGTTTGCTTCGTCCTTCACTTTCGTTTACTTTCGGCATCACACGAAGTAGAGTTCCTGGGCGTTGTTAATTGTTCATCGGGGTCAAGCGTCCGCCGGGTGCTTCCTGCCGCGGTGGTGGGGCATGCTACTGCGATTAGCATTTGGGAAGCGTCGGTGTTGGCCTTGTGATTCAGGGTTGCCCGTGCACCATGAATTATTGAGATCATGGGGCTATTGCGTTTGATGGGTGTGGCGTCGGTCATCGTCATCGTGGATGTTGGCAGCACTACCACTAGCGGGATCGGCGGGGGGGGGGGGGGGGAAGATGATCTCCCTGCCGTGCGATCGTCATGCACGGTGTAGGATAGAGCACAAACCTTAGAATCTCAGCCATACATCCCTTTGTGAACGGTTATGACCAGATCTGCCACTTTAAAATCGTAGCCGTTGATCCGTTGTAACGCCCCGTCCAATCCCTAGACCGACGGTACTTACTCCTGACAGCTCTCTAGGATCATATATTGTCCCCACAGACCAACACGAATCTTTTGTGCACACTTTGTCCTCACTCATGCGCACCCGAGAAAACTTCTCGGTCGGTCACCCATCCCAAATTGCTCAAAGACAAGCATGCTTAACTTGGAGGTTCTTTCGAGATAGGCTTTAGAAAAAGAAGATGCACCTTATTGGTATGGATACTCTATTAATTCTATTAAGCCTTGGGCCAGGATATCACCATCCTAGGGCAAGGATATCACAATCCACCCCCTTAGAAGACCGACGTCCTTGTCGGTCAACCCAATCCAAGAAACTCCCCGCTTAGCCACGTATGTGTGTCTAGTGTCATCCTATGCCATGCCATGTGACCACTCGGAGCCCACATGTGCCATGCGCCATATACCCGAACCCTAACCCACACACGCCCGTGAAACCTCGAGGGTAGGCTCTGATACCACTTGTAACACGCTTTCCAATCCCTAGACCGGTGGTACTTACTTCTGACAGCTCGCTAGGATCATATATTGTCCCCACAGACCAACGCGAGTCTTTTGTGCGCACTTTGTCCTCACTCATGCGCACCTGAGAAAAACTTCCTGGTCGATCACCCATCCTAAATTGCTCCAAGCCAAGCACGCTTAACTTGGAGGTTCTTTTGAGATAGGCTTCCAAAAAAGATGATGCACCTTGTTGGTATGGATACTCTATTAATTCTATTAAGCCTTGGGCTAGGATATCACCATCCCAAGGGCTAGGATATCACATCCGTGCATGAGCGGTCGAGATTAAATCGTGGCGTACCCCTTCGCTCTGTTTAGTCGCGGTCGAAGGATGAAGATCTAGCGGTTCTGTGTGCGTGCGCGTACTACTTCCGGCTATAGTTGCTAAAGAACCCCTGGAAATCTTACGAATTAACGCGTAGTCCATATGCAGTTCAGGGATATTTAATCCTAGTCCCTAGAACTTGTAGTTTGGCCCCTATTCTATTAAAGAATGGCGTGCGCAGTCCTGGACTTTATAGAATTTAGTAAATTAAATCTGAAAATGGGGTTTTAGTAAAAAAATATGATAATCTTAGAAACTCCAAAACTTCTTCATTTTAACTTCGATTTAGTCCGTTAAAGTCGGTTAGCTTCATAATGAAATTATCTACTCCTTGGTAACACTATTTTATTATGTAACATATAGAACTAATTTGTTTAACTTATGTTTATTGAATTAGATTTTTTAGTTAATAAATATCTTGATCCTATAATTATAATTTGATTAAAATATGATGTCTAGTCAAGTTATAACTTGGATTAGTTATTTCATTACAATAATTGTTTCACCTATTATTAATTAACATAGATTATGTTTTTACTATTTAACCATCTAAAACTTTAGAAAGCCATACCTTTTCAATCATAACTTCGAATTTATTGGCTCTCGATCCTGCGATCCCATAGCAGCGCGTAGAATATTCTTACATAGTTGTTTTCTCCTGTTTGGTGTACTGTTATGTTTATGTACTCCTTGCCTATTTGTATGTATTGGTACGAGTAGCGGTGAGGTCACGAGAATCTGAAGACCAACTTGGTACCTGGAATCTCAAGTATAAGGCAAGTTGTGCCCTTGATCACTCTTCTTTACCTAATAATGTTCTTGTTAATCACGGTGACATACTTAGGTTAATTTGATGGGACCTAATAGTTTCCCTAGCATTGTATATTCCACACCTTGCAAACGAAAAAACTATTGGGTAGATTTGCTATTGCTCAACCTGGTTTTGGGAAATTAATGTTATATTATGCTCATGTTCCAATTTTGCTGTTGTTTTAATTATTGTTCATGATAATATCATTATGTTAATTGGAACATTGAGCGACCACCTGGTAAAACAATGCTACCACAAGGATGGTATGGGACGCCCTTGGCAGACTAATTAGGAAAGCTAGTGGAGGACTACCTTACCTGAAAGGGGCAAGGGCAGTAGAGGAGTTGTGGTATAAGGAAGTTCTTGGGTCGACCATGCAGCGATGGCTTTTCGGACAAGGGATTCCTATATTGCCCTTCTCAAAAACTATAGCAGGTTTTCTGAAGCTAATGGAACTTTGTACAGGCCTCGTAGTGCTATCCTGCCTGGTCTCCTCGGTAGAGATGTATGGGATTCATGACCCCATGGTAAATGGGTAATACAACTTGTGGGTAAAGATGTGCAACCTCTGCAGAGTGTAAAACTGGTATATCAGTCGTGCTCACGGACATGAGCGGCTCGGACCCTCACATGATTAAATTATGGAATTAAACTTAATCTATCATTTGCATTGCATTGTGGGTGTTATTATTAATTGTGATCTCTTATTTAATTGGGTTAGTATCTACTTATACTTAGTAACTTCTAATAAAATTTTGACCAACTTTAAAAGTAAAGCTCAACTTTAACCATATCCTTAGTACCACAAGATAAGGAGCATGAAGGATGCCACGATGAGTTCGTGAGAGGTCTAGGCTGTCGTCTCCCAGTCAATTGTGGTTGTTGAATCGTTGTCTTCTTATGATGTAATTATTTAACTAATTTGTACAGAACTCTTATTATATAGTAATGATGTGACATTCATTTCTGTACCATGACTCATCATATGTGTGAGACTTGATCCTAGCACACATTTGAGACGCGCCCGGGGTTGCCCCTTAAATCCGGGTGTGACAGAAGTGGTATCACAAAAATGTTGACTGTAGGACTAACTAGATAGAACTGGACAACCCTTACCTACTTACATTTTTCTCTGATTCTTTCTAAACTTTCCTTAATCTTTTCTCATCTATTGTTGCTTTACTCCGATTACTCTTATGTTGTCTTTCTTAAAACCAAAAGTGGATTTCACACTTTGATATCCTATACCTAGAGTGACCTTTAGGAATAGGAGGCCTAATCTTAGGAACAAAAACAAAACTATTTTTTGTAGGTATCTGTACGCTTGAATGTTGTTCTTATGATACCCGTTTGATTTGGTTCTTTGATTGAGTGTGATGAGTTGTGGAGTAATGTCCACAATTGCATCTGCATATACATATAAGCATAAAAATGTGTTTATAAGACAACTAGCCGACCTAGATTATCTCCCATTAAAATGTATCTAGTATCACAGATCCAACTTATCTTAACAAATTATATCTTATCCTCAGTGATTCATCCTATAAAATATAGTTATCCCAACCTAGACACAACACCGCCAACCAAAACTCTGATCCTTCAGTTTATGACCAGCTACTAGGCTATCTATTCTGCCTACTAAATTATTTCCCTTGCAAAACTATCTTATCATATGTCTCTAACCTAGATGGTTAATACCAGGAGGGGAGGAGGTGTTGATCTACCTACTCGTATTCATTGCAGGAGGATAGTTACCCAACCACAACCGGAGATGAACCCTTTTCTGAATCCTCCACCGGCTGGGACAGATGCTATAGTTGCCGCTCAGATGCAACTACTACAGCAGATGGCTAACACCATGATAGAGATGCAAGCGCAAATCCGTCAAGACCATCAAGAAATGCGTCAAGAGCGTCAAGAAATCCGCCAAGAACAGCAGGAATGACAGCAACTACCACCTCCACCACTGGCAACTCCACCCAGGGACAAGCGCCGAGAATTTATGAGCCACAAACCTCCCACATTTTCTAGCTCCCTAGACCCCACTACAAGCTAGTCTGTGGAAAAGATGCTCAGTATAGCTCAGTGCACTGACAGGGAGAAAGTGCTTTATGCATCGGGTCGCCTCACTGGCCCTGCTGCGGATTGGTGGGATGCATACTGCACAACACACTCTGCTACTCACACCAGTACCTGGACAGAATTCTCCACTAACTTCAGAAACTACCACATTCCTTCTAGTCTTATGAAGATTAAGAAGGAGTTTTTATCCCTCAAACAAGGAGGCATGTCAGTAAGTGAATACAGAGACAGATTCATCCAGCTATCGTGATATGCTCCTAGGGATGTTGATGATGAGAAAAAGCATGAACTATTGCTGGAGGGATTAATTGGGCCACTTCAATACCAACTGATGTCCCACACATTCTCGTCCTTCCAGAAACTACTGGACAAGGCTATAGCTCTGGAACACAAGAGAGTTGAGCTAGGAGAGAAGAGAAGGGCTACTAACCAGGGACTGGCTGGAAGTAGTACCTGTCGCCATTATACTACACCTCAAAGTACACCAGCTCGTGGCAGTTTCGGGCAACTGACTCAACCGACCCAAGCTCCTCCTCAAGAAAGCACCCCAGCAGGACCCATTGCTCCTAATGCACCCACAAACAGGTCATGCTTCAAATGTGGACAGACTGGTCATTATGCCAACTACTGTCCCAATAGGGCTGCTTACACTACCCCAGCTCTGGTGAAGCAAGGTCAGGTCTCAGGAGCTAAAAGTTAGGCCTTATCCGTCAATCGGGGACAAGTAAACCATGTGGAAGCAGAAGATGAACCTGGAGAACCCGAAAACCAGGAGGAGGTGCCGGATGAAGGTGAAAAAGCTAATGAAGAGGGGAATGATCAACAAGATTAGAGTAGTTTTTCTTTTAGGGAGTAGTATTTGTAATACCTAAATAAGGCCTTAGGTAGTAGTTAGTTCTTTATTATTTTAGGAATAGTAATAAGGTCTATTTGAACCTATGTTTTGATAACAAGTTATGCATCATGTTGAGGTTCTTGATTATGCGTATGTGTTGAGACAAGATAAAGATACATCCCTTTTCTTACTAATCTCAAGGAAGAGACTATTTTTAAGGGGGTAGAATTTGTAACACTCTAAAATTTTATTTTGTGACTTAGGGGAGTTCTTCCAAAAGTTGTGGATTAAAAAAAATCAAAGATAAAGTGTCCTTGATGAATAATTAAGCTTTGGAATTCAACCTTTCTAAAATAAATGGTCATAACAAAACAATGTTAGTTAAATTATATCTTAATGAAGAATAGACAGGGGAAAATGTTTTCTATCAAAACAAAGGAATATGAACTTTTGAATATACCTTAATTTGACTACACACCCAAAATAATATACTATTGAAACAAATGTGGTGTGTGTATTTCATGTTGAAAACATTACCTAAATAAAATAATAATAAAAAATAAAGTAACTAAATAAATAGATTAATATAATTATTGCACGTCATGCTGGAGTCTACTTGTGCATCTAAAATTAAAGATTTGAAATTCAAACTAGATTTTGATTAGAAATTGAAATAGAAAGTAAAATGGAAAAATATAATAGGAAATAGAAAAGAAAATAGAAAAGAAAGAAAGAAAAAAAAGAGAGAAACAGACCTCGCACTGGGCCTAAAGCATCGCTCGACCCAATCCGTCCAGCTGTGCGCCCTGGTTTCCGACATGTGGGCTCGGCTGTCAGCCAAACCCGTGCACCTTGGCGGTGATCCGCGCCGACAGGTGGGTCCTCGGCCAGCCTCTGCGGTGGGTGCCCACTTTCCTCCACCGCTGAGGCGTGGGTCTGCGTGGGCAGGCTGCTCTGTAGATCTTCTCGGGCATGTCTATGAGGCCGGTTTGTTGCAACAGTCACCGCCATGCGCGCTTGGCTCCAGCTGGTCGCCTCACCAACCCATAAAAAGAGGCTCGCCTCACGTGCTAACCCTGATCCCCACCGGAGTTCTTGCGTCACCCGATTCGGGCCGCGCTCGGCACCATCCCTAACGATGGGCTCCACCGCCGTAAGCCTTGAGTATAGCCGCACCATTGCTTCGAGCACTGGTAAGCGTTCTCCCGAGTTTGCTTCGTCCTTCACTTTCATTTGCTTTCGGCATTACGTGGAGTAGAGTTCCTGGGCGTTGTTAATTGTTTGTCGAAGTCAGGCGTCCGCCGAGTGCTTCCTGTCACCGTGGAGGGGCATGCTACTGCGATTAGCCAAGATTTGGGGAGCATCGGTGTGAGCCTTACGATTCAAGGTTTGCCATGCACCCATGAATTATTGAGATCCGGGTGCTATTGCGTCCGATGGGTGTGGCCGGTCGCCGTCGTCGTGGATGTTGGTACCACTGCCGCCAGCATGATCGGGGGGGGGGGGGGGGGGGGGGGGAGGGGATGATCTCCCCGCCGTCCGATCGTCATGCATGGTGTAGGATAGAGCACATAACCTTAGAATCTCAGCCATAGATCCCTTTGTGAACGGTTGTGACCAAATCCTCCACTTTAAAATCATAGCGGTCGAGATTAAATCGTGTCGTACCTGTACGCTCTGTTTAGTCATGTCAGTAGGATGAAGATCTAGCTGCTCTGTGTGCGTGCACGTACTGCTGCCAGCCATAGTTGCTAAAGAACCCCTGGAAATCTTACGAATTAACCCCCAGTCCATATGCAGTTAAGGGAGATTTAATCCTAGTCCCTAGAACTTGCAGTTTGACCCCTGTTCTCTTAGGTAGTGTTTGGTTGAAGAGCCAAGTAGAACGGAACCGTTCTGTCCCAGTTTTGTTGTTGTTTGGTTATAAAGGAACTATAACGGAATGGCTCCAATTAGGGAATATTCTCCTCAGATTCGGAACCATTCCGCTCCAAAAAATCAAGCGGACGGAGCCGCTCCGTTCCCATCCCGCTCTCACAGTCACGCTCTGTTCCGTTCACTCTGCAACCAAACAAAAAACAGAGCCGCTCCGTTACAGATTACCAAACACAGAACAGAACGGCTCCGTTCCTAGAATCAGGGATGTGTTGGTACTTGCTCTCAGCAGCAAGGAAGCCAACAAGGGAGAACGGTGGTGACAACAGGGTTACGTGCACGGGGGCTATAGCTCTGTTAATGTCTAGCCTCTCACGGGCACTGTGTGGGGGTATTTATAGGTATCTGAGTGCCCAGCGCCTCGTGTTAAGGACGCATGTGCCCTCGGACACCTAGTTTATCCCCAGAATATTCCCATAAAGCAGGGTTACAAGCTGTACTTACAAGAATGCCTTTACAAACTAGGCCCGTAACACAGCGGCGGTCACGCGGGGCCCGTTACAATGGGCCAGATCACACGTGGGCCTCAGAGCAGGACGAGGCCGTGCCGCGGGGAGACGTCACCGCAGGCCTTCGTCTGGTGCTGAATAAAGCGAAGGGTGTCCCTGCCCGTTTTGTCTTCGTCAAACCAGCGACTGCAGCGAAAGGCGACGAACGAAGGGTGGCGTCTCTGCCTTCGCCCCAACATTTGCCCTCCGAGGGACCAGTTCGACAAAGTCACCTGGTGCCGAAGACGTCGCTAGATGGCGGAGACGCTGCCCTCGCTCGAAGTGGTTCCGCGGGGGTTTTTGATGTGACCGTTGATGGACGGCGTACTGTTGGATTGCGGGTTTCCCGAAGCGTCGCGTCCTGTCGGATTGCGGGTTTCCCGAAGAGCCGCGCCCTGCCTATAAAAGGGGGCGGGGGTCGGCGCTGTTTGAACTTTGCCTTCCGCGCTCCGTAAAAACCCTAGCCTCCCGCCGTCTTGCTGCTCTTCTTCTTCCGCTGCTCCTTTTGCTCGCCGGAGTGCTGGCTCGAGTGAAGCAAACCGCCCGCCGCCGCCGACGGTACGTAGCAATGCCGTCCTCTTCTTCTTCCTCCGACACCATGCCGCCGGCCGCCGCCTCGTCTGAGGAGACGTTGAGTAGCGTGATGGTGGAGGAGTTGCGCGCCGGCGACTCTGTTGATTTTGGTGCGTCACGGATGACGTCAGCCCGCGTTGAAGATATGCAGCGGTTGGGCTACTTTGGCGGCGGAGTTGCTCGTGCTCCGGGGACGGAGGAAGTCCCCGAGCCGGAGGGTGAGTTGGTCGTTTTCGAGGCGTTCTTCGCCGCCGGTCTCCGCTTGCCTACGCACCGGTTTGTCGGCGAAGTCCTGCGTAGATTCAATGTTCAGATACATTAGCTGACACCGAATGCCATGGTGGCGCTGGCGAAGTATGTCTGGGCGACGACTTCGTATGGCGGGCAGCCGTCTGTTGAAGTTTTTGCGAAGAATTATTGTTTGCATTGGCAGAAGAGGATGGTTGGGGACGGAGTTGCCCAGTTCGGGTCGTGCACATTCACGCCGAAGACCGGCAAGACCACAATGCCAGTAGTGGAGTTGGTTCCGTGCGCCCGCAACAAGTGGGGCAATTGGAATGAGTTTTGGTTTTATGTTGCGGAGGGTACTGTCGAAGGCCATAAATGACTCCCCGTGTCTGAGATGTGCTCTCATTATTATTCTGCGTATCCGCCTTTTGAAGTGGCAGAAGAGGATGCAGACGAAGGGGCCCTCCGATGCGCTACCGATCAGAGCAGTGGGCGTGATTTAGTTGAAGAGTTCGTGGCGTACGGGGTCTGGCCCTTGGCGCACGGCTGGGCGCTGGGCGAAGTGTGCCCTCGCCAGATGCCTTTTCACGGAGGACGGGTGGTGCGAAGTCCTGCCTTCGCACTGAACTTGCGAAATCGTGACCCGGCCGCCTTTGTGCGTGATGCGGAGGACTTGGCGGTGCGGCTCGTGGGACGTTACGTGCCGAGGACTGAAGGCCAGCGCAGCTTTGATATCTGCGGGTCAAATGAGCGCTTGAACAGGGTCTTCGAATTGAATCAATTGCCGTACGACGGCTATCCTGGTCAAGACGAAGCGGACCGCCGTGGGAAGAAACCGGCGGTGGAGACTGGAGGCGACCCTGCGCTGGCGGCCACCCCCTCCTCAAAAAAGAGAAAATTAGGTACTGTGATGGGGGGACTTGGGGTGTCTGATAGTTTTGCTAGAGAGTTAATGAGGACGTGCGCGGCCCCGGGGGAAAGGATGTCTTCGCCCGAGCTCCGGGAGTCTTCGGCTCGGATGCTGAGGGTTACCGGGGGTTGCTGGCCGAAAAATGTTCCTATCCCCTGCGCGGCTGAGGAGGACTGTTTTACATCTCGTATGGTTCATCGGTGGAGAGTTTTTCCTTACGGGCGAAATATCGGTGCTGTTGTGTGGACAGTGATAGACAAGGATCGCCAAGGGGCGGCGCAAAAACGCCAGGCGACTGTCAGGATTCACGAAGCTCGGCCGAAAAAGCAGCGGGGAACTGCGAAGGCTGCGGCCTCCGGCAGAGGCAAGCCGCCGCTGGCGGTGAAGGCGGGCGCCTCTGCGCCTAGCAAGGCGCCGGAGGCAACGGCGGGCGCCGGAGGCTCCAAGTCAACGAAGGTGGCGCCCCCGGCCAGCGGAGTGGCGGAGGCTTCGAAGGCGGCCCGAGCGCTGCCGTTGGCGGGCAAACGTGTTGCCGACTTCGGCACCGACATTACTGTGGATGACTATCTTGGTGGTAAGTCGCTGGTCTATTATTGTTTTTTTTAATTTGTGGATGCGTTGCAGGGCCGGACGAGGGCCAGCTTGCTGTAGTTGCGCCTGGCGCGGCGATCGCGACGGCCGCCAAGGCGCCGAAGGCGGGGGGCGAGGCGCTTGGCACCGGAGGCGAGGTGTCGGTCCTCGCGCTGGTCAGGGACGAGGCGGGCGCGGCGACCCGCCGGCTGAAGGTGGCGACGGAGGCGCTGAGTCAGGCGACGGAGGCGCTGAGTCAGGTCCGTTGAGCCATACTCTCTCCTCCACCTCTTTTGGGGCGACGGTCTTACGTACTGCGTCGCGGCTCTGCAGGTGGCTGACTTCGCCAGCCGTACTGCGTCGGGGGCCCTCATGGCAGCTGTGTCTGCCGAAGTCGAGAGACTTCGGACACAACATGCTGACGCTGTCCGTGAGAAGTCGGCCTCCGACAGCAAGTGCCGTAAGCTGACGGACAGGGTGGCCGCCCTGGAGAGGGAGAAGGCTGACCTCCGGCGCCAACTGGCGGCGGAGAGGAGGGAAGCTAACGAGGCCGTCGCCAAGGGGCAGGCTGCTCAGGCGGAGGCCAAGCTGGCGCGGGCGGAGGGCAATCTTGCCAAGGAGCTCGCCGAACATCTGCAGGAGCGGCTCACCGCCCTGGAGAGCCGCGCTAAGGAGGCCGAGGCCGCAACGCATGCGGAGGCCGAACGGACGCGCACGCAGCTTATGGATACATATCATGAGCTGGGTGCGCGGACCGGTGACTTCGAAGTGCCGGACCGAGAGTCCGGGCTTCGCTGTATGCAATGGGTGCAGGAGGAGCTGCTGGAACTTCCCGCCGTCTTGGGGGGGTTGATGTCGTACGCCTCCCTGGTCACCTGCGAGGGGGCGATGGACGCGCTCTCCCGCGAAGGGTGCCGGCACTTCGAGGCCTTCGACCAGGCGGATGAAGATTTTGATCGAGATATCTATAAGGTCGAAGACCCCGTGGTGAAGGAATCCGCCGGGGCCCTCTATGACCGGATGTGGGGTCTGTACGGTCGTGAGGTGGTCAGGGAGCGGGCCGAGGCTGCGAGGGCTCAGGTAACGTCGTTTGTTTGGCGTTTGCTGTATGCGGGCTGTGCGTTTGTTTGCTGAATCTGTGTGTCTTGTTCTAGGCGGAGCGCGGCGAGCGGGTGGACGACTTCGGGGCCCTGAACAGCGCGCTGCCGGACCCGGAGCTGACCCTCGCGGAGGCTGCGACTGGAGTCGCCCTGGAAACAACCCTGGAGACTGCGGAAGACGCGCCGGGCGTCCCCACCTCTGCTGTGGCCGGCGAAGGCCTGCCCCCAAAGGTGGCCGAAGGCGCGCCTGACGCCCCCGCAGCTGCTGCGCCGAGCGCTGAAGATTCCGCGGCGGTGGTAGCGGAAGCAGCGGCGGAGGCGACAGCGGAGGCTCCCGCAGCGGCAGGGCCTTCGCAGGTGGCGTAGTGGGTGTTTAGGGTTGGGGACTTTTTGGATGTTGTACTGAACTTTGGTTGCTGCGCAGGTTCGAGAGTTTGGGCCTGCGCACGCAACCGCTACTACTGAGTTTTTGGCGGCTTCGACCGCGGAAGGTGGAAATGAATATGGTGGGTCTGTATCTGAGTTTTTTGATTTTACTGACTCTGGGAGCTCGGTTGAGTGGACTGAGGAGTCGTCGGAGGAGGACTTGGATTATTTTGCGGCCTTGGACGTTGCTGCGGCGGAGGCTTCGCCACACGCCGCGGACGCGCCGGACGTGCCAGGCCCTAGCACCGGGCGCCGCCGACGAAGGGCGGTTGCAAAACGTAGGGTTAGCGCGGAGGAGGGGGCTCGGCTTCGTGTGAGTAGGGTTGGTCGGCAGGAACTGTTGTCTTTGCCGGCCGCCGCGAGCATAGGGGAAGGGGAACTGCGAAGTCTTTTTGCGGGTGAGGAGCTTAGGATAATGTTATTTAATTATAGGGAGATGGGTATTATTCCTAAGGTGGAGCCGATGTAGAGTGTGGTGCCCTCGCTTGTATATGTGTAAAGGGTTGTAAGATGAAGCTGTGTGCCCTCGCGTGCCTGTGCCTGCGAGGGCGCTGAGTACTTTGTGTGGCATGGTTGGCTATGCTGTGCTGGTGTGATTATAGTCGGTCTTAGCGCGGATGGTTTGATACTGTCGCTTCTGCTTTTGTTGTACTAGTTTGACCGCGCCCTGAGGCGGCTTCTGCGCGGAGTCTTTGTGGGAGACATCAGAATTTCTCGCACTCGTTGTGCTAAGTCCGGCTGCACCTTTAGGCGACTTCTGCGCGGATGGTTTTCGCGATAGACATCGGAATTTTTTCGCACTTGTTGTGCTAAGTCCGGCTGCACCCTTAGGCGACTTCTGCACGGATAGTCTTCGCGATAGACATCGGAATTTTTTCGCACTTGTTGTGCTAAGTCCGGCTGCACCTTTAGGCGACTTCTGCGCGGATAGTCTTCGCGATAGACATCGGAATTTTTTCGCACTTGTTGTGCTAAGTCCGGCTGCACCCTTAGGCGACTTCTGCGCGGATAGTCTTCGCGATAGACGTCGGAATTTTTCGCACTTGTTGTGCTGAGTCCGGCTGCACCCTTAGGCGACTTCTGCGTGGATAGTCTTCGTGATAGACGTCGGAATTTTTCGCACTTGTTGTGCTGAGTCCGGCTGCACCCTTAGGCGACTTCTGCGCGGATAGTCTTCGTGATAGACGTCGGAATTTTTCGCACTTGTTGTGCTGAGTCCGGCTGCACCCTTAGGCGACTTCTGCGCGGACTTGTCGCACGCGAGGGTGGCTAGCGCTTAGCCTCGCGGTGACTTCGAATTGGTCGAATGCCGAAGACCGGTGTCGCGGTCTTTTTTCGACACATGTTTTTGCGGGGGATTTTTCTCACATATATTACATGGCTCCGCCTCGTTAAAAACCTCACCCCCCGGGAGGAAAAGAGTGCGGGCCGGTACAAGATCGTTTGCGGAGAATTACAAGGGCGAAATCGGCCCTAAATGGATCAAACAAAAAATTTGCGAAGGTTGTCGATGTTCCAGGAGTGCTCCAGGTCCTCGCCGTTTGGCGTTGTGAGCCTGTAAGCGCTGGGGGAAGCTTTTGACTTGACTATGAAGGGGCCCTCCCACTTGGGCTCCAGCTTGCCCTTGGACTCCGTCCGAGCTGTCCGGATGAGTACGAGGTCCCCCTCGCTGAACTCCCTCGGGATGACTGCGCGGTCGCGCCATGCTTTGGTTTGGGCTTGATATTTGTTTAGGGCCTGTAGGGCGAAGACCCGGTCTCCGTCAATGAGATCTTTTGAAGTTGGCTCATCCACGTCGGGGACGGCTGACGGAACTGTACGCGGGGACCTATGCTTTATTTCTTGCGGGGTCATTGCCTCCGATCCGTATAGAAGGCGGAAAGGAGTGAACCCGGTCGCCCTGCACTCAGTTGTGTTTAGCGCCCAGACTGCCTCCGGTAATAAATCGGTCCATCTGCCTTTTCTTTCATCGAGGAGCATCTTTTTGACAGCTGTGAATATTTTCCCATTGGCGCGCTCCACGACCCCGTTGGACTGCGGATGATAGACTGAAGCGAAGGCAAGCTTGGTGCCGATGGAGAAACAAAAATCCTTGAAATCTTGGCTGTCGAACTGCTTGCCGTTGTCAACTGTTAGCTCGGACGGTACTCCGAAGCGGCAAACGATGTTCTGCCAGAAGAATTTTTGGGCAGTCTTTGATGTGATTGTGGAAACAGCCCTCGCTTCAATCCATTTGGTGAAGTATTCGACGGCTACGAAGGCGAACTTAAGGTTCCCCTGAGCGGTGGGCAGGGGCCCGACGATGTCCAGGCCCCAGCGCTGGAGAGGCCATGTATGGGCAATCAGCTTTGTATATTGCGAGGGGTTGCCTGACCGAGGAGAGAACTTCTGGCAGGCTTCGCAGGACCTCGTGACCCGATTTGCTGCGCAGATCATTGCGGGCCAGTAAAACCCTTATCGGATCACCTTGGCAGCCAGGGCCCTTGGCCCTGCGTGCGAGCCGCACGTGCCACTGTGGACTTCGCGTAGGATCTGCATGCCTTCGGTTTCGGTGACGCATTTCAGCATTGGCTGACTGACCCCTTTCTTGTATAATTGGCCCTCAATCAGTGCGAAGTCCCTGCTTCGATGTCTGAGGCGCTTTGCCTCACTGACGTCAGTTGGATGATAGTACCCCTGTAGGAACAGGGTTATTGGTGCCCGCCAGTCTTCGGTCATGATTAGGTTGACTATATGGTGGCCCTCGCTATCATTAGTTATTTGGAGCCCTTCGGGGCTCCGGACGGCGGGCGTGCCGATGGTGTGAAAGAACACGTCGGAGGGCAAGGGCTCGCCCCTGGCGGCGGCCTTGGCCAATGCGTCGGCCTCCTCGTTCTTGGCCCTATCCACATGCTGCAGGGTGAATCCCTTGAACTGTCTCTCGAGACTTCGGATAGCCGCGAGGTATTGCATGAGCGCGGGGTCCTTTGCTGCATAATCTTTCTCGATCTGGCCGGCAACTATCTTGGAGTCTGTCTTGATGATACATGTGGTGACTCCGAGGGCCCTTAGCTTGCGGAGGCCGAGGATAACCGCTTCATACTCTGCGATGTTGTTTGTGCATCTGTCGGACTCCAGAGCGAAGCTGAGGCGTGCTGCATATCTGTGTTTGACTCCGGTTGGTGAGGTGACAATTGCAGCGACGCCTGCCCCCGCATGGCACCATGCGCCGTCGCAATGGATGGTCCAAATCTTCTCTGTGGACGGGGCCGGCTGTGTTATTGGCCCAGTCCAGTCGACGACGAAGTCTGCTAGGACTTGCGACTTGATGGCTGTCCTGGGCTCGAAGCTGATGTGGTAGCCGGAGAGTTCGGCTGCCCACTTAGCAATCCTGACCGATGCCTCCGGGTTTCTGAATAGTTCGCCGAGCCCCCTGTCCGAGGTGACTCGGACCTTGAATGCTTCAAAATAATGGCGCAGTTTGCGCGAGGACATAACAACTGCGTAGGCGATCTTCTCCAGCTCTGTCATGTTGCATTTGGACGGTGTCAGGACTTCGGAGACATAGTAAATAGGGCACTGTCTGACTGTGCCTTCAACAGTCTGCTCCTGCACTAGTGCCGCGCTGACCGCGTGCGGCGAAGCCGCGACATAGAGCAATAGGGGGAGCGAGGGGTCAGGGCTTGTGAGGATGGCCAGCTCCGATAAGTACTGTTTTAGTGAGGCGAAGGCCGCTGCTTGCTCCGGCCCCCAAGCGAAGTCTTTCGCACCGCGAAGTGTTTTGAGGAAGGGGAGACTTCGCTCGGCGGACCTGGAGATGAATCTGTTGAGAGCGGCTAATCTGCCTGTCAGACGCTGGACGTCCCTGACGGACTGCGGAGGCGACATGTCGACGATGGCCTGGATCTTGGTTGGGTTGGCCTCGATGCCGCGGTGTGACACCAGGTAACCCAATATCTTGCCCTGGCGAACACCGAAGACGCACTTTTCCGGGTTCAGGCGGAGTCGTGCGTCTCGCATGTTCGCGAATGTCTCGGCGAGGTCGGCGAGGTGGTCCTCCTTATTCTTGCTGGCGACGACGATGTCGTCCACATATGTAAATATGTTTCTACCGACCTGCCCTTCGAGTACTGTTTTGGTGAGTCTGGAGAAGGTGGACCCCGCATTCTTGAGTCCCTCCGGCATCCTGATGAAGCAATAAGTGCCGAAGGGTGTTATAAAGCTGGTGCTAGCCTTGTCTTCCTCTTTCATGTATATCTGGTGATAGCCGGAGAAGCAGTCGAGGAGTGACATGACCTCGCATCCGGCCGCGCTATCGACTATTTTGTCGATCCGCGGCAACGGGAAATTGTCCTTCGGGCAGGCCTTGTTGAGGCTGGTGAAGTCTATGCACATTCGCCATTTCCCGCTTTTTTTCTGCACCATTACGACATTGGAGAGCCACGTGGGGTAAGCCACTGGCTCGATGAATTTAGCCTCTAGGAGGCGGTGCACTTCCGCCTTGGCGGCCTCCGTCTTTTCGTCGGACATTTTGCGGAGCTTTTGCTTTTTTGGTCGCACCGAAGGGTCGATTCCCAAGCTGTGCTCGATTATGGATCGGCTGACTCCGACCAGGTCTAGGGCGGACCAGGCGAAGACATCTTTATTCTTGGCCAGGCAGCAGAGAAGCCTCTCTTCTTCATGTGATGTGAGGTCTTCGCTGATAGTGAGGGTCTGCTTGGGCGTGGCCTGATCAAGGGGAACAGTCTTGGTTCCGTCTTGGCTCTGCAACTGTGCCTTCTCGTGCTGCTTATCGGTTGGGCTGGCGGGCGCAGGGACCTCGCGCTGGGTCGTGAGACAGTGTACATTCCTCTGACCGGGCACGAAGTCCCGCTCTATGTTGCGCGCCGTCTGCTGGTTGCCGTAGATCGTGATAGCGCCTAGCGGACCTGGTATCTTCATGCATAGGTACAGTCCGTGGATGGCAGCTTCAAACTTATTGATGGAGCCCCGGCCCATGATGGCGTTGTACGGATATACCATGTCAACAATGTCGAAGGTTACTTGCTCACTTCGGGCATTGGGTGCTACACCGAAGGAGAGGGGAAGCTCTATTTTGCCAACGGGAAAGGTGCCTTTGCCGCCGAAGCCATACAACGGATTGTCCAAAGGCTTGAGCAGGCTGTGGCTTATACCCATGCGGTCGAAGGCGTGGAGGAAGATGATGTCCGCCTGACTGCCGTTGTCGACCAGGACTTTGTGTAGGTCCCAGCCTGCCACGCTGCAATTGATGACCATAGCGTCGATGTGGGGGGCACTGCGCAGGTCGACGTCTCGTGCATCGAAGGTTAGCGGTATGTGGGACCACTTCGTCTGCACGACTGGGCCGGTGACCGCGACATGGTTGATGCTGCGGTAGTGGTCCCGCTTCTGCCGCTTGGTGTCGAAGTCAGTGCTGGACCCCCCTGTTATCATGTGAATGACTCCGCGATATGGTTGATCGGCGAAGTCTTCCTGCTTTGGGGCATGGGGGATGTTTTGGTGGTGCTGGTGTGGTGGTGGGGGACTGGGGGTGGAGGAGGTACGATTTGTACCTCCTGATGGTGTTGGTAAGCGTGGTGCGGCGGATGCGGGGCGGGAGCGTGGATATATGGTGGAGGGGGTGGCTGGTAATTATGCGCGACAATTCTGGGGTTGTCGGCTGGCTGCGCCCGCGCCATTCTGTCTCTGGTGGCCTTCGTTTCGGGGCAGTCTTTGGTTTGGTGGGCGCAGTCTTCGCCGTGAAAAAGGCAGTAGAACCGGCGCGGCGGCTGCGCGCGCCCTCGGCCCCTGCCGCGAGTTCCGTTTCCGCGGCCCTGGGGGGGATATTCCTGGCGACGAGGGGGGTCAGCAGCAGGCTGCTGGTTGGCGATGTTGTGCACTTGCTGTTGACTGCGGCCATCTCGACCGGAGTCTGGTTGCGGAGTCCTCGTCCACGTGCGGCTGGACTGCGGGGCATCTTTGGGCTTCCGCTGTGACTCAACCTTGCGCTGGTGGAGTTCTTCGGATTTAGCATATTTTTCAAAGAGCTGATATAGCTCCTGGAGGTTCTTGGGTGGATCTCTGATACAGTGGCTGTAGAGGACGCCGGCCCGAAGGCCATTGATGGCGTAGTGGATAGCGATATGATCATCGACGGAGGGCAGCTGTGACTTGAGTGTTAAGAATTTACGGTAATACTCCCGCAGAGTCTCCTTTTCCAGCTGTTTGCAAAGCGAGAGCTCGGCCAAAGCGTCGGTGTCCGGACGGTACCCTTGGAAGTTGAGAAGGAACTTGTCCCTGAGACTTCTCCACGAATCAATGGACAGCGGAGGCAATCTGGTGAACCAGGTGAGTGCTGGGCCCTCCAGGGCGATGATGAAAGACTTCGCCATTGTGGCGTCGTCCCCTCCGGCGGATGCAACGGCGACTTGGTAACTCATTATGTATTGCGCCGGGTCGGTGCTGCCGTTGTACTTGGGATATGCCCCTGCCCGGAAGTTAGCTGGCCAAGGCGTCACTTGCAGGTGTGGCGCCAGGGGACTTCGCTCGTCGAGGTAGTTGACCCCTTGGAAGGGCGCGCCGTGCTGGAAGGCGTAGTCATGCTGTGGGTAGCGCGGGTTCTCCGGCTGCGCCCGGTGTTGCAGGGGTGGGCCATGCTGCAGGCCGAGGTGGCCTTCGCGCGTGTCTTCCGGTTGCGCGCGCTGCTGGAGGGGTGGCTCTTGCTGTAGGCCGAGGTGGCCTTCGCGCTGCATCAGCGCGATCTCGCACTCGAGGTCTTGGGCCTTCTGCTCCTCGTCGCGTATCATCTGCCGCACCTTGGCTAGTGCGGACACACGCTGGCGCTTGGCCTCCAGTATCTCTTTCTGCCTCTGGAGATTGCGGTTTTTGAGGCGCAGGGCGCGCAGCTGTAACTGTTCTTCTGTTGAGACGCCGAGGACCTCGCCGTCCTCGGTGAGATCCGCGCCCTCTAGTGGGGCGAAGCCTGGGGGCGGCTGCGATTGTCCTTCGGGCTCGCAGGTGCGGAAGGTGTCGTCCTCGCAGGTGCGGGGAATATTGCCTTCGGTGGGCTCTTGGTGGGTGGATTGGGTGAGGGCGAGGGCCTTGCCCTTCCTTGCGGCAAGCAGTGCTGCCTTCGCAGCCTCATCAGCCTTCGGGTTAGCTCTCTTGGGTGCCATCGCGGGTGGTTTGGTCGTAGCACGAACGGTGGGCGCCAAATGTTGGTACTTGCTCTCAGCAGCAAGGAAGCCAACAAGGGAGAACGGTGGTGACAACAGGGTTACGTGCACGGGGGCTATAGCTCTGTTAATGTCTAGCCTCTCACGGGCACTGTGTGGGGGTATTTATAGGTATCTGAGTGCCCAGCGCCTCGTGTTAAGGACGCATGTGCCCTCGGACACCTAGTTTATCCCCAGAATATTCCCATAAAGCAGGGTTACAAGCTGTACTTACAAGAATGCCTTTACAAACTAGGCCCGTAACACAGCGGCGGTCACGCGGGGCCCGTTACAATGGGCCAGATCACACGTGGGCCTCAGAGCAGGACGAGGCCGTGCCGCGGGGAGACGTCACCGCAGGCCTTCGTCTGGTGCTGAATAAAGCGAAGGGTGTCCCTGCCCGTTTTGTCTTCGTCAAACCAGCGACTGCAGCGAAAGGCGACGAGCGAAGGGTGGCGTCTCTGCCTTCGCCCCAACAGGATGGAACGGCTCCGTTCTACTTGGCTCCTCAACCAAACACTACCTTAAAAAATGGTGTGTGTAGTCTTGGACTTTCTAGAATTTAGTAAATTAAATCTGAAAATGGGGTTTTAGTATAAAAATATGATAATCTTAGAAACCCCATAACTTCTTCATTTAATTATGATTTAGTCTGTTTAAGTCGCGTTAGCTTTATAACGAAATTGTCTATGCCTTAGTAACACTATTTTATCATGTAACATATATAACTAATTTGTTTAACCTATGTTTATTGAATTAGTTGTTTTAGTTAATGAAATATCTTGATCCTATAATTATAATTTGATTAAAATATGATGTCTAGTTAAGTTATAACTTGGATTAGTTATTTCGTTACAATAATTATTTCACCTATTATTAATTAACATAGATTATATTTTTATTTTACTATTTAACTATCTAAAACTTCAGAAAACCATACCTTTTCAATCATAACTTCGAATTTAGTGGTTCTCGAACCTGTGATCCCGTAGCAATGCGTAGAATATTCTTACACAGTTGTTTTCTCCTGTTTGGTGTACTGTTATGTTTATGTACTCCTTGCCTATTTGTATGTATTGCTACGAGTAGCGATGAGATCACGAGAATTTGAAGACCAACTTGGTACCTGAAATCTCAAGTCTAAGGCAAGTTGTGCCTTTGATCACTCTTCTTTAACTAATAATGTTTCTGTTAATCACGGTGACATGCTCAGGTTCATTTGATGGGACCTGTTGGGGGCATTCCTCTTCCGAAGGTCCTCAAAAAATGTGACTAGCCATATGTTTTCAGTATAATTATGAATAGTTATAGGAAGCTTCGGCTTTGGAATGGAGAACTTCTCTCATGACAGAACGAATGGAAATAAAGGGTGGGCGACGAAGCTAGAATCCAAAAGACTTTAGCTGGACATGTTGACGAAGCTCAAGTATGATAACGACTGAAGAAGGATAAAGACCATACAGTCATAATAATTCTTGTTAAAATCATAGATAGTTACCAAGGACATAAATGTACTTTTATCTGGGCTGTGTCCCGTGCCTATAAATAGATGAACAATAACACCGTACTGTTCACGCTGGATTGTAATCACTCTCACGCCATCCTCATTCTCTCACCTTTTGGCAAACCGAAGGTACCAATGTAATATGAATATTATTGATGTTTACGAAATATAAGAATAAATGAATCATTGATACATAACAATTATTATTTTTATTCTCTTGTATTCCTTCGCTTTCTTATTTGGATTCATGTTTATATGTAAATGATGAAGGTGTGTCCTTCATGACCTTTGTCTAAAGATCATTATATCCGAGAGGGAATAATGCTTCGAAGGACGAAGGTCTTTAACCATTAACAATTGTGTTGCCTTGTTCTTGATTTATAGCATTTGAGAACAAGTGACCAACAGGACCTAATAGGTTTCCCTAGCATTGCATATCCCACACCTTGCAAACAAGAGAACTATTGGGTAGATTTGCTATTGCTCTACCTGGTTTTGGGAAATTAATGTTACATTATGATCATGTTCAAATTTTGCTGTTGTTTTAATTATTGTTCATGATAAGATCGTTATGTTAATTGGAACATGGAGCGACCACCCGAAAAACAGTGCTACCACAAGGGTGGTATGGGACGCCCTTGGCTGACTAATTAGGAAAGCTAGTGGAGGTATACCTTATCCGAAAGGGGCAAGGGCGGTAGAGGAGCTACGGTATAGGGAGGTCTCGGGTCGATCATGCTGCAATGGCTTTTCGGATGAGGGATTCCTATATTTCCCTTCTCAGAAACCGTAGCGGGATTTCTAAAGCTAGTGGAACTTTGTAAAGGCCTCATAGTGCTACCCTGTCTTGTCTCCTTAGTAGAGATGTATGAGATTCATGACCCTGTGGGAAATGGGTAACACGACTTGTGGGTAAAGATGTGCAACCTCTGCAGAGTGTAAGACTGGTATATCAGCCGTGCTCACGGTCATGAGCGGTTCGTACCCTCACATGATTAACTTATGGAATTAAACTTAATCTATCATTTGCATTGCATTGTGTGTGTTATTATTAATTGTGATCTCTTATTTAATTGGGTTGGTATCTATTTATACTTAGTAACTACTAATAAAATTTTTACCAACTTTAAAAGTAATGCTCAACTTTAACCATCTCCTCTGGTAGGCCTTACACTTCATATGAGCCTCACTGTAAGTGAGCTCATGTACATTACTCTCCACAACTTGTTGAACGATGAACGTATGTGAGCTCACTCTTACTGTAATCACATCACCCTAAGTCAAGTACAAGTACCACAAGATAAGGAGCATGAAGGATGCCGTGATGAGTTCGTGAGAGGTCTAGGTTGTCATTTCCCAGTCAACTGTGGTTGCTAGATCGTTGTCTTTTTATGATATAATTATTTAACTATTTTATATAGAACTCTTATTTTATAGTAATGATGAGATATTCGTTTATGTACCATGAGTCATCATATGTGTGAGACTTGATCCTAGCACACATTTGAGATGCACCCGGGTTTGCCCCTTAAATCCGGGTGTGACAGAGTAACACTCTTCCAATCTCGGACCGACGGTACTTACTCATGGCAGCTTGCTAGGATCTTATATTGTCACCGCAGACCAACACATGTCTTTTGTGCGCACTTTGTCCTCACTAATGTGCACCCGAAAAAACTTCATGGTCGGTCACCCATCCCAAATTGCTCCAAGCCAAGCACGCTTAACTTGGAGGTTCGTTCGAGATATGCTTCCAAAAAAGAAGATGAACCTTCTTGATATGAATACTCTATTAATTCTATTAAGCCTTGGGACAGGATACCACCATCCCAGGGGCTAGGATATCACAATCCACCGCCTTAGAAGACCGACCAATCTAGGAACCTCCTTTCTTAGCCACGTCTGTGTGTCTAGTGTCGTCATATACCATGCCATGTGACCACTCCGGTCCCACATGCGCCATTGGCCATATACCTGAACCCCTAACCCATACACGCCGGTGAAACCGCGAGGGTCAGCTCTGATACCCCTTATAACACCCCGTCCAATCCTGTACCGGTGGTACTTACACCTGGCAACTTGCTAGGATCATATATTGTCCCCACGAACCAACACATGTCTTTTGTGCGCACTTTGTCCTCACTCATGCGCACCCGAGAAAACTTCTCGATCGGTCACCCATCCCAAATTGCTTCAAGACAAGCACGCTTAACTTGAAGGTTCTTTCGAGATATGTTTCCGAAAAAAAGATACACCTTGTTGGTATGGATACTCTATTAATTATATTATGTTTTGGGATATGATATCATCATCACAGGGGATAGGATATCACAGTGACCCTTACGAATTGATGTGATCATTCTCAAGAAATAGTGGTTGCAGTATGAACTAATATGTTGTTTCGAGCGTTATGGAAACAATTAGAAAATTTACCTAACAAGTAAATCAGCTGTTATATAATAAAATCAAATTTTATGCCCATCACACACAACAAGAAACAATATAGTCGCACTTTAGTTCTTTCACAAGATTTAAGGAGTGACCTTAGCCAATTGAGTGGTTCAAAAGAAATTAACTTAAAAGGCAGATACCTGCATAGAAAGATGCAGTTGGACTAAAGGATGCATACGTGACTCTAAAAAACCAACAGAGATTGCGAGATTAGTGGACATGGCCAAGGAGGTCAAACCCAAGGACAATGAAACCATTTTTTACTATTTAAAATAGTAGTAGTTTTAGCTCTATATTTTTATGTCTACATTCATATAGATGATAATAAATCTAGACACATATATAGAACATATACATTAACTATTGTATGAATCTATAAAGGTAAAATAAATTTTAATTTAGGACTGAGGGAGTATTAAATTTCTGAATCGAGTAATACGTATGAGAAAATTATGGTTATTAACAAGTCATGTAGCCTTTTTTTGCCTGCTCTGAGATTTTACATACCTAGAATATAAAAGAAGAAAAATCAAAGAACTTATCACGTCAATAATCAGTTGCTTATACACATATAGTAGTTAAAACAACCAGCTAGTATAAATTTACGTAACTAGCTGGAATAGGTTAGAAAGATCTGGAAATAGATACACCACAACAAGACGTCCTACTACAGATTTTGGATTGGTTTGCAAGGCAGTTTTGGTGTAATATCTTAGCTCTAATTGGGCTGTCCTCTGTGGTTTCTAAAAGGAGAGATCTTTGTTTTGCTGAATGGTGGAGAAAAGCATTAGTTAAGATTCATAAAAGAAAAAGAAAGGGTTTTAATAGTATTGTCATTCTTGGTGCTTGGAGTCTTTGGAAGCATAGAAACAGGTGTATCTTTGATGGAGCTAGACCCTATCTGATCTCTTTGGAGTCATGGTTTAGAGAGAAGCTACATGTTTGGATTTTAGCAGGGGCTAAGAACTTGCATTCTCTTTTTGATCCGGTTTAGAGGAAGGTCCTTGAGAGGTGTTAGAGTGCAGGGTGTGTCAGGTGTGCGTATGAGGGTGAGTCTGTGTGCGTTGAGTGGTGTGTGTTGGTGTGCGTGGGTGTTCCCGTGTTTTCCTGTTTGTTTTCCGGCCTTAGGCCTTTTTTCCTCTTCAATTAATACAATAATACACAACTCTCCTGCGTATTCGAGAAAAAATATCATTATTTAAATGATTGAAAATTGCATGAGAACAAGGAAATGAAGAAAAGTGAGACTCTTATCTACTTCACAAATAAAAAATGAGACAACTAAGAGATGATGTTTACTGCTTTTCGAATCCTTTTTGAAACATGGAAAACAATCTTCAGTTGGTCATGGTGTAAGCAACACATGATCTTGATCTTTGCAACAAAACAAAGACAATCATGTTTACAAAAAAATAATGCACACTAAAGTTAACAAAAAGATAGTTGTTTCAGTTCCATACCAGCAAATCAAGTGGAAGTGATTCAAGCCTTGAATCACCATCAAACACATATGCATCAGATGTCTTTGGAAATATCTGCCCGTTATTACTACCAGATGGTCAAATTTGAGTCTAGCAGGGGACAAATTTGGTGTATTTCTTTCTAGTAGAACCTCAGGTTGTGGAGGTAACTTCAGCTCATCTTTCACATTCAACAGAATCCTTTTCTTCTCGATGTCCCTACTCGTACTTCTACTATAACGAATTTGAGCAAGGACACTAGGTTTCAAGTACTTATTCTTTGCATGTTTCACTCGTTTCTTCTGCTTAAGTGTGTGTGATGCATGGTGATTGCTATTTACGCTTGTTGGTCACTTGTTCTCAAATGCTGTAAATCAAGAACAAGACAACACAATTCTTAAAGGTCAAGGACCTTCGTCCCACTACAAGAAACTGATAAATGTTCGTGGGTTTTGTTAAGAACATGGGTACCGACGTTCTTACATTAGTTAAGTTCATGGGTTTTTTAAGAACGTGGGTACTCACGTTCTTAAATTAAGTTCGTGGGCCCTAGCCAAAACCGTTGAACTTAACCTATTAGGAACGTGGGTACCCACGTTCTTAAATTAAATACGTGGGCCACGTGGACACCATCGAACTTAACCCAAAAACCTAAATTCCTAACCCCTCGCGTCTCTCTTCCTCTCCTTTCCCGCTTCCCACCAGCTCGCGCCCGCCGCCGGCCGCCAGCTCACGCGCCCCCCCGCCGCTAGCCCGCACCTCCACCTTGCGCGCTGCACCGCGCCGCGCCGCCAGCCCCATGTCGCCTGGCCTCCTCCGAGCCCGACGCCGACAAGACGACACTGCTGGCGTTCCTCTCCGGCGTGGGCCGCGACGCCACCGCCCACGCGCGCATCAACTCGCCCACCACTCACCTCGCCTACAGCGCCGACGGCCCCAGCCTCGGCTGGACGGGGGTCACCTGCAGCGACGGCGGCACGCGCGTCGTGGCGCTGCACCTCCCGGGGCTAGGCCTCTCGGGCGCCGTGCCTCCAGGCATGCTCGGTCGCCTCACCGCGCTGCAGCTGCTCAGCCTGCGCTCCAACGACCTCTCTGGCCCGCTCCCCGCCGACCTTTTGTGCCTGCCCGCGCTCGCGGGCCTCCACCTTCAATGCAACGCCTTCTCTGGCGCGCTCCCCACCGCCCTCGTGGGGTTGACCGCGCTCCAGGTGCTCGACCTCACCTTCAACGCCTTCGACGACGCCGTCCCCAGCGCGCTCGCCAACCTCACCCGCCTCGTCGCGCTCGACCTCTCCAACAACTCGCTGTTCGGTCGCGTGCTGTACCTCGGCCTCCCCGCGCTTCGGTTCCTCAACCTCTCCAACAACCGCCTTGACGGGACCGTGCCGGCGTCCCTCCTCCGCTTCCCCGACGCCGCCTTCGCCGGCAACAACCTCACGCGCCCGGCTCCGGCTCAGGCGCCGCCGATTGTTGTCGCTCTGCCTCCTGGCCTCGTTGCGCCTCCCCCGCGAGGTGGTGGCCCAGGCTCAATGTCACACCTGGATTTCGGGGCACCAAGACCCGGGCGCGAACATAATCACCAGGTGTGCTGGGACCAAGTCTCACACATATGATGAATCATGGCACAAGATCGAATGTCACATCTTTACTACTTAACATGAATTCTATACAAAATAAATAATTACATTATAAGGAGACAACGGTCCAGCAACCCAAAGTTGACTGGGAGACGACGACCTAGACCTCTCACGAACACATCACAGCATCCTCCATGCGCCTCATCCTGTGGTACCTGTTCTTGACTTGTGGGGGGGTGTGAGACAGCAAGAGTGAGCTCACATATGTTCATCGCTCAACAAGTTGTGGGGAATAATGTGCATGATCTCGCCAAAGGTGGGAGCTCACGTGAAGTGTAAGGCTTACCAAAGAGGATGGTTAGAGCTGAACATTGCTTTTAAAGTTGGTCAAAATTTTATTAGCAGTTACTAAGTATAAGTAAATACCAACCCAATTAAGAAAAGTAATAACATCACCTGCAATGCAATGCAAATGACAAATTGAATTTAGTTCCATAAATTAATCATGTGAGGGTCCGAGCTGCTCATGACCGTGAGCACGGCTAGTATACCAGTTTTACACTCTGCAGAGGTTGCGCATTTTTACCCACAAGTCATGTTACCCATCTACCAAGGGATCGCGACTCCCCATACACCTCTACCGAGGAGGTGAGGCAGGGTAACACTACGAGGCCTTTACAAAGTTCCACTAGCTTCAGAAAACCCGCTACAGTTTATAGGAAGCTCCAATGCAGGGATCCCTCGCATGATCGCCATCGCAGCAAAATCATCCCAAGGACCTCCCTACACTGACCACTCCCCTACTGCCCTTGCCCCTTTCGGGTAAGGTAGTCTTCCACTAGCTTTCCTAATTAATCAGCCAAGGGCGTCCATAAACCCTTGTGGTAGCACTGTTTTCCCGGGTGGTCGCTCCATGTTCCAATTAACATAATGATCTTATCATGAACAGTAATAATAAACAGATAATAAAAGTGTGATCATGAATAATGTATCTGTTGGGACCATGCTTCGTCGCCGAAGGTCCTGCAAAAAGAAACAGCTTCGGCTGAAGCTGCTTGAACATGATGCCGAAGATACCGTTCACGAAGCTTCGGAACTACAACATATCCGAAGACGAAGGATCGAACCGACTTAAAGATAAAATGACCTTTTAGCCTTCAATGATCTGAGTCATTGTTGTAAACTTTTATGAGGGGCATAATTGTAATTCTTCATTTGCTGTGTCCTGTGCCTATAAATAGTGAACAGTATTCCTTTACTGTTCACGCATTCCTGTAATTGCTAACGCATCACTCGGGAATTATTGCTTGTCAAGGCAAAGGTATAAATGTATTTAAACGTTGTATTCAAACATCTTAAATTCACATAATAATGTATGTGAATAAGATCATTTGTTTTTCAATACATTTATCTTTAATGTTTCATGTTTTAACTTTACTTTATGTTATCTTTATAAGTTTAATTACGAAGGTGAAACCTTCGTAATACTATGTTCGTGACCTTCGTCCAAAGTTCATTAAATCCTTATGGAGATAATGTTTCGGCGGACGAAGGGTATTGATATTTAACATTTTATGTTGCCTTGTTCTTAATTCATAGCATTTGAGAGCAAGTCCCAACATTGGCGCCCACCTCCGGTGAACTCACTTCCACTTTTTTGAGCTCATGGCTTCGTTCAACATTCAAGCTGGAGCTGCTTCGGCTCCAAAGTTGGTACTCCCGATAACAGGCGGTTCATGCTCAGAGCCAGCCAACAAGAAGCAGAAAAAGGAGGCATAGAGAAGGGTACAACATGTCAGAGTGCAAGGACCCTTCATCAAGTCAAGATGGTCTCACATTCCAATTACCTTCTCCCAAGAGGATCTTCAACTCAAGGATTACCCACACAACGATGCTATGATTATCTCTTGTGTGATCAAAGGATTTCTGGTCCATAATGTTTTGGTTGATACAGGCAGCGCAGCTGATATCATATTTGCTAAAGCCTTCAGACAGATGCAAGAGCCTGAAGATAAAATTCATGATGCCACACATCCCCTCTGCGGCTTCGGAGGAAGGCAGATTGTAGCACTCGGCAAAATCACAATGTCAGTGACCTTCGGGTTTATCAACAACACAAGGACTGAACAAGTTGTGTTTGATATTGTTGACATGGAATACCCTTACAATGCAATCATTGGTCGTGGTACTCTCAATGCCTTCGAAGCAATTCTTCATCCAGCTTATCTTTGCATGAAGATACCTTCGGACCAAGGGCCCATTGCTATTCATGGAAGTCTGGAAGCTGCCAGAAGGGCCGAAGGAAATTGGACAGACTCAAAAGCAATCCATAATATAGATGGAGCTGAAGCTTGTGAGCAATACAAGTTCAGAAGGGAAAAAGCTGCTTCGGCTGATCAGCCGAAGCCCATGCTCTTATGTGAGGACATAGAAGAGCAGAAGGTGTTATTGGGATCTCAACTGTCCGAAGAACAAGAGAAAACCTTGATAAGGTTTCTGTTCAACAACAAAGATGTTTTTGCTTGGTCAGCTAATGATCTTTGCGGGGTTAACAGGGATGTCATTGAGCACTCGCTCAATGTTGATCCATCCTTCAGACCAAGAAAGCAAAGGCTTCGGAAGATGTCTGATGATAAAGCCGAAGGTGCTCGGAACGAAGTGAAAAGACTCCTCAGTGCCGGAGTTATCAGAGAAGTAAAATATCTAGAATGGTTGGCTAACACTGTTATGGTAAAGAAGGCCAATGGTAAATGGAGAATGTCTATCGATTTTACTGATCTCAACAAGGCCTGTCCGAAGGACGAGTTTCCATTGCCAAGGATAGATTCCTTAGTCAATGCAGCAGCTTCATCAGAGCTTATGAGTCTGCTGGATTGCTATTCAGGCTATCACCAAATCTGGATGAAGAAGGAGGATGAACTGAAAACCAGCTTCATAACCCCCAGTGGAACATATTGTTACCTTCGGATGCCTGAGGGGCTTAAGAATGCCAGAGGAAGTTTTAGCAGAATGACAGCGAAGGTCCTCCATTCTCAGATAGGCAGGAATGTGCTAACTTATGTTGATGATATCATTGTAAAAAGCATGAAGCAAGATAATCACATTGCTGATCTGCAGGAGACCTTCGCTAATTTTAGACAGGCTGGTTTAAAGCTGAATCCGGAAAAATGTGTCTTCGGAGTGAAGAAGGGGAAATTTCTTGGTTGCCTAGTTTCAACAAAGGGCATTGAGGCTAATCCAAGCAAAATCGAAGCTATACTTCGAATGGAACCACCAAGTACAAAGAAGGGGGCTCAAAGATTGACAGGAAGGCTGGCATCTCTCAACAGATTCATATCTAGATCAGCAGAGAGAAATTTACCATTTTTCGAAGTGCTGAAGTCAGCCGAAGTTTTTCAATGGGGACCAGTCCAGCAGAGAGCCTTCGAAGAACTGAAGCAATATTTGATAGATCTAACAACACTAACTCCACCAACGCCAGGGGCTCCTTTGTTATTATATGTGGCAGCTTCGCACTCAGCGGTAAGTGCAGCACTTGTCCAGGAGAAGCTTGAAGGCCAAGCCAAGAAACATGCCCCAATATATTTTGTATCCGAAGTTCTTAGTTTATCAAAGAAAAATTATACAGAATTGGAGAAAATACTGTATGCTGTTTTGATGGCCTCCAGGAAGCTTCGTCATTATTTTCAAGCTTACAACATAATTGTTCCTTCTTCACAACCTTTGAAGGATATTATAAGAAACCGAGAAGCTACTGGAAGGATTGGAAAATGGGCTGCAGAGCTCAATGAATTTTGTATTGATTTTGTCCACAGATCTTCGATTCAATCCCAAGCGTTGGCAGACTTCATTGCTGACTGGACGTCAGGGGCTCAGGAGGAAGAAATGAATAAAGATGCCGAAGCATGGACAGTGTTTTGCGATGGGTCTTGGGGAACCTTCGGAGCAGGAGCAGCTGCTGTGTTGGTTTCACCTTCCAAAGTTAAAACTTGTTATGCGGCGAGACTTGATTTCAGTTGTACAAACAATATTGCTGAATACGAAGCTCTGCTCTTGGGTCTTCGGAAGTTAAAGGCAATGGGGATCAGAAGGGCCATTCTTAAAACTGATTCCCAAGTTATTTCTGGTCATGTTGACAAGAGCTATAAAGCAAGAGATCCGAAGCTTGAAAATATCTAGATACAGTCCGAAGGATCGAGGTTTCCTTTGAAGGATTCTCTGTTAAAAATATTCCTCGTGGAGAAAATGAATATGCTGATCTATTGGCCAAGTCAGCAGCACAGGGGCTGCCTTTACCTTCGGAAGTATTTTTTGAAACAATAAAAGCACCTTCGGTCGAGCTTCTTGAAAGAGCGGTCCTCAATATATCCCCTGTCTATAGTGAAGATTGGAGAACTGAAATCATCTCTTTCCTTCAGGGTAATTTTCTTTCAGACGACGAAGCTTAAAACAAAAGAATAGAAGCAAGAGCTCGACTATATGTCATAATAGAAGGGGAGCTATACAAGCGAGGGGTCTGTTCCCCATTGCTCAAGTGTTTATCCAGATCCGAAGGTATAGAATTAATGAAGGAAATACACGCAGGCCTGTGTGGATCTCACATTGGATCTAGGCCTTTGCTTGGGAAAGTTTTTTGTCAAGGATTTTATTGGCCAAAGGCAGCTTCGGATGCAGCGGATTTAGTCCAAAAGTGCGAAGGTTGTCAGAAATGTGCAAGAGATCAAAAACAACCTTCGTCTTTAACTCAATTAATACAACCCACTTGGCCGTTGCAAAGGTGGGGCCTTGATTTACTAGGTCCATTACCACCAGCACAGGGAAACTTAAGATATGTTGTAGTGGCAGTAGAATATTTTTCCAAGTGGATTGAGGCAAAGCCACTAGCCACAATAACTTCGGTTACTATTCAAAAGTTTTTCTGGCAAAATATTGTTTGTCGCTTTGGAGTGCCGAAGGCCATTACTGTGGATATTGGGACACAGTTTGATTCTGAAGCTTTCAGAGAATTTTGTGATCAAATTGGCACGAAGATCCATTTTGTATCAGTTCGACATCCGGAGTCAAACGGACTTGTCGAACGAGCTAACGGGATCATAATGACAGGAATAACAGGCTTTACACCTTTCAAAGTGGTGTGGAGCCATAACACAACCATGTCAAGATCAACAGGCTTTACACCTTTCAAACTATTGTTTGGGGATGAAGCAATAACCCCGGAAGAGGCCAAAGCAGGATCAATAAGAACGGTAACTTCGGCAGAAGGTGAAGACGAAGCTGATTGCTCTGTGGAAAAAGATGCTATAGAAGGGATCAGACTTCAGGCTGTGGAAAACATCAATAAATATCAAGCCGAAACAATAAAATGGCGAGACAGAAAGGTTAAGCTGAAGAATATTGAACCAGGACATCTGGTCCTTCGAAGAGTAGCTAACCCTGAGACAGTTGGCAAATTACAGCTGAAGTGGGAAGGACCTTTTTTGGTAGTATCTTCGTCAAGACCCGGTTCCTATAGATTGAAGGATATGGACGGAAACGACATCCCTAGGTCATGGAATGCGGATGAGCTTCGGCGATATTAAGTTTAATTTGATGTAATTTTTTCTATTTCTTTTTTGTGGCACCCTTTTCCTTTCCAAAGGGGGAGAAAGGTTTTTAATGGGGCCACAACTTGTAATTTTTCTTTCCTTATTTCGGTTCTATAAAGGTGATATCCCCCAAAAAATGTAAATGTAAAATACCAAGGGAAAAGAAAAGAAAGCAGGGAGAAGTTCAAAAGTCGTTCCTAAGGGAATGCAGAGCTTACAGCGAAAAGTCAACGCTGATTCCGCCGAAAGTAAAAGGCGAAGAAGCTCCTAAGGGAGGCTTGCAACGAAAAGTCAACGTTGATTCCGCTGAAAGTAAAAGGCGAAGAAGCTCCTAAGGGAGGCTTACAGCGAAAAGTCAACGCTGATACACTGAAAAGTAAACGATGAAGCTGAAAAGTGAAAAGATTTGAATCATTCTCAATATTCATCTCCACAATACATTTCATCATGTCATTTGCATTCATAAACATTCATTTATACATATATAGAATCATCATCACATCACACATTCGACAATGAGGAGAGACTTTGAAAAAGGAAAATTTTTTATGCTTCGTTATGTACGAAAAGAAGGGAAGGTGTTTTTCGCCTTCGACTCAAAAAAGAAGTTTCGTCCACAACAAAGCAGATTGTACACAGACAGCGGAAACAAAATATATTACAAGGTATGTACAAATTTACATGAGTTTTTCCATAATAATATTACAAAAGTCTTTCCAGAATTTTTGCAGGAAAGAATATTGCAGCAACTATCAAGCTTCAGCTTCATCATGCTTCAGCTTCGTTATACTTCAGCTTCCTTATACTTCAGCTTCGTCATCCTACGAATATTAAAGAACAGAATAAGAAAGGTGCAAATTTCAAGGAGAAGGTAAAAGTAACAAATATAAGCTTCTTACCGGCTTAAGATGACTTCGAGCTTCGTCACCCGCCATTTTCCGCCCGCCATTTACCCAAATCTGGGTCATAAATCTATTTCCGATACTTCGAGCTAGGCTTGGAATATCTATCAGATCTGATGATGATAAGCTGAAGTTAGGCCTATTAACAATCTTTCCATGCGTGCAGCCAGCCTTCAGAAAAGCGGTAGCTGTGTCCCGAGAAGCTACCAGGGCGCAGAAGTCAGCATGGCCACCAATAACTTCATCAAGAGCGTCAACCTCGCCTTCAATATATTCTAATGTGCTGGGTTTCAGCTGAAGGTGTAAATTTTTCAGAGCTGGCTCCAATAGAATGAAACACGTCCTTCAGCCACTGCACGCATCGGCTGCCGAAGCTTAGACATTTCTCTTGAAGCTCCTTCAAGGATTTTTGCAAATTTGAATTCTTTTCCATCTTAGTTTTAAGACTTGCTTCAAGCTATTTCTTCTCCTGCTCAGATTTTTCTAGTTGTTTGAGCAATTCATCCTTTAAACTGTTATTCTCGGCTTGGACCTCAGCCAAGGAGCCTTCCATAGACTGAATAACAAAGTCTTTCTTCTCTAATGCACCTTCGTGTTCCTTAGTCATCATTTTAAGGTCCTGGATGGTGAAGTCCTTCTTTTCAGAACAGCTTCATAATCTTCAACTTTTTCTTCCAAATCTTTGATGATAGTTTTGGTCTTCTCTTCTTCGAGATCTTGTTGCATTTTTAGAACTTTACTCAATAGTATACTCTGCCAAAACAATCTTCGTCAGTAAATGACCTAAAACATAAATAAAACAATAATAATAAAATTTGTTACCTTAAAATTAGCATAAAGCAGGCTTCCGGCGATATGGTGTCGTTGATATCTGCAGAGGTCAGCTTCTAGTTTCGGTAGGCCAACGCTTTTGGAGAGGGTTCTAACAACTTTAGCCTCGGTGCGGTTCCGAAGGCATCTTAACTTCCCTTCGTTGACCCCACCAAATAACGTAGCCCCTGGCTTATACCCGCAAGATATGGCATATTTTTTCAACTCTTCCTTTTCGGAAACTGTTAGCTCTTGTCCAAGCAAGTCTTGAAAGTTAAAACTTTCTTCTTCTGAAGTGTCATCGATCTGCTCCTTTCCCTTCCCAGTTGCAGTGGTTACCGCAGCCACAGCAGCTTCTTCCTCAGCCATTTTCAGGAGAATATTGTCAATAACTTCAAGGGTAGTTTCCAGATTCGAACCTTCCGTGATCCCAGCTTCGGCCCCAGCAGCTTCGGCGTCGCCGGTTTCAGCTTCGGTGGTCTCCACTCTAGAAGCTTCGGCTGCGGCGCCTTCGGCTTCAGCGGTCTCGACAAAAGCCATTTTTGACACTGTTGCCGGTGGCGGCGTCTGATGAATCACATCTGCTATTTGAATAATTCTTCGTTTTTTCGGCAGTACAGGACTTTCTTCTGCCAAAGCTGCTTTGTCCCTCTGAAAAAACTTCGTCAGTTCCGGCGCCAGCGGACTTAGCTTGACAGCCAAGGGTTCAGTCATTACCTTCATAATCTCTTCTACTTTGGCAGTAGAAGGTGTCGCAGGAGTTTCTTCTTGAACCAATGCTTCCGGTTCCGGAGATGCAGTTCTCCTTTTTCTTGCAGCAGCCACCTTCGGCTCAGGGATCAACTCTTCAGAAGTTTCCTTTTTCTTTTTGGCCACTTTGGTGCTTTCTTCGTCAACAGCGCTGGCGATTCTTTTCCTCTTCGGGCCTCCACCATCTCCGCCCAATCGACCATAGTTAGGATATTCAAAGCCTATAACATCAAGTACTCTGTTTAGCCTTCGTTTCGGCCGGGTGCCGAAGGCTGCTGTCATCAATTGGTCCTCCTTTTTAGAGTAATTTCCAAGAATCTCTGTGCTCATTATTTCGATTGTTTCGAGCCATTCTTGGCAGGATGCCTTAAAGTATTTCTTGAATTTATAGTGATAGGGTAACCGGACAAGCTCCCCCTCTTTCTTCTCTCCTTTAAGCTTCGGCATAGCCCATTCCTTCATAGTTGGAAATACTTTGAAAGCCAGAAATTCCTACACCAAATCCCTAGTGCCAATGTGCTCTGCAATAATTCTGAATTCAGCCAACGCCGTTTGGGTTGGACCTTCTGGTGTCATATTGCACTGAGGTCGGGTTTCTCCGAAGATTAGTTCAAGCGGACTCTGCACAAGCTTCTCCTTGTCGTCATCAACCTTGACGTAGAACCATTCCGATTTCCAGCCTGCCAGCCACTTGCTTCGATAGCTGATCACAGCAAATTTTGTAGTTTTCCGATATGCAAAGTTGTAACAACCAAAATTTTCATGTAGCCCATCCTTTCTGGCCTTAGTTTGGTAGTGTAGCTCGTGTACTCGGCAGAAACCTTCGGCAAATGGCTCCACTGCTTGGCTTCGGAGAGCCCAAATATAAACACTAAGCCTAACAATAGCGTTAGGAGTTAGCTGGTGAAAATAGATCCGAAATTTCTTCAGCACATTGGCAATCATCCTGTTCAGAGGAAATCTCAGACCAACTTTGAGGAAACTCTTAAAAATCACTATTTCATCTTTTTGTGGCTTCGGGGTAATCTCTTCTCCACCAAAGCGAATCATCTTCTTCTCATCTTCGCTGAAGTAGCCTGACTTCACCATCTTTGGGAAATCAGCCTTCGAGATAGTCGACTTTCCGAACTCCAGGTGACTAGGTTTGCTCGGTACTGCGATATTGTAATCATCGTCAGTACCAGCCTCCTCAATATCTGCTTGTTCTGCTTCAGCAGCAGGGATGTCTTCTGATGTCATCAATCCAGTTCGCTTCATTGCTTCAGAGATAGGAACAGTTTCCGCACCTTCGGCTTCGTCTTCCTCGCGCTCAACTCTAGTAGTAGAGCGCACTCTGGCCATTTAATTTTGAATTTCTTGAAAAATTTCTTGAAAAATAATAGCCTTCTTTTCCGAAGCTATTCTTCTGACGAAGCAAATTCTAAATTGGAGCTTCGTTTGAATGCGAAAGTTAAGCTTCGGCTATGGTTGAAAATTTTGGCAGCAAAACAGTGCAATAGCAATGAATGCTGTGGTAACTTCACACCTACCCGTCTGTTTATATAGTGTTGCAGGTAAGAAGGTGAATCGTCAGGATTTTTACACCAGGCAAACAGTTGCTCGCACCCGCTGAACGGTGGGCCGCAAAAACAAGAACAGTGAATCTGCATGGTGGGACCGCTACACACTTGAAAGCTGTATCGTTTCTCGACAACGAGCTCAGGGAAGGTGTTTTTCGGACCTTCGGCTTCCTGAAGCCTAAGAGACTTTTTTCACGGATCAAGCTCGTTACGAAAAACGATCTAGCACCGTGAAGGGGCTACTGTTGGGACCATGCTTCGTCGCCGAAGGTCCTGCAAAAAGAAACAGCTTCAGCTGACGCTGCTTGAACATGATGCCGAAGATACCGTTCACGAAGCTTCGGAACTACAGCATATCCGAAGACGAAGGATCGAACCGACTTAAAGATAAAATGACCTTTTAGCCTTCAATGATCTGAGTCATTGTTGTAAACTTTTATGAGGGGCATAATTGTAATTCTTCATGAGCTGTGTCCTGCGCCTATAAATAGTGAACAGTATTCCTTTACTGTTCACGCATTTCTGTAATTGCTAACGCATCACTCGGGAATTATTGCTTGTCAAGGCAAAGGTATAAATGTATTTAAACGTTGTATTCAAACATCTTAAATTCACATAATAATGTATGTGAATAAGATCATTTGTTTTTCAATACATTTATATTTAATGTTTCATGTTTTAACTTTACTTTATGTTATCTTTATAAGTTTAATTACGAAGGTGAAACCTTCGTAATACTATGTTCGTGACCTTCGTCTGAAGTTCATTAAATCCTTATGGAGATAATGTTTCGGCGGACGAAGGGTATTGATATTTAACATTTTATGTTGCCTTGTTCTTAATTCATAGCATTTGAGAGCAAGTCCCCAACAGTATCTTCATACCCAAAACCACATAAAGCACTAGCAAGTACAACCCAAAAAGATCAGTGGTAAACAAGGTATAAAGATAGACAAACTAGGGTAACCTATTGGGTCCCATCAAAATTAACCTATGCAGATCATTATGATTAATCAGAACATGGCTGGGTAAAAAGAAGTGATCAAGGGCACAACTTGCCTGGGACTTGAGATTCTAGGTACCAACTTGCTCTTCAGATGACACGTGTCCTCACCGCTAAACGTAGCAATACAGACATACATGTATAGGCAAAATTAACATCACACCAAACATAAGAAAAAATATATAATAATAATCTACACATTAAAATAAGATTCTAGGAACATGAATCATTAATTTTGGAGTTATAGATTTTAAGTTATGAATTTCTGAAGATTTTATGTGTTTTGTACAAGATTAAATAGGATATAAATTTTATTGTGATTTTCATGTCAAAACAGTGGTACTAAATGATAAACAATAATATTACAAAATTATAGAAACTGGAATGGACCAATTTGAACTTAATATGTAGTTTCTATGAATTATACAAGTTTCTAGCATTTATTTTCACATTAAAATTCATTTTCTAATTTTTTACTGGATTTTCTACTTTTCTGGACTGGGCATCAAAAACAGAGGAACACAGGGGCCTAAGTCACAATTTTGTTAAGACTCAGGCAATCCAGAGGTGGACTGCGGGTTTATTCTCATATTTTACAGGGTTTCATGTGTAAAACGTCTACGGCGAAGGGGTATGGTGTATCCCTGGCCGCAGGATCGGATAGCGATGGTCCAGATTAAATTGCACATCTCCGCAAACCGGTACGGCTCGGGATCCTTGGATTATAAATGAACGACCTAGATTTTATGAGGCTTGATCTGCTCCAAATTGTCCGATCTGAGATCCATGCACCCGCTTGGATCCCACGAAGCGGTACCCATTTCTAATCTACGCCGTCGAATTCCAAAACAGCGGTCATCGTGCCACCCCCACCTCCAGCCAGGGACGGCGGCGGCGCTCCAAGCAGAGTGGCGGCGCCATGGCCGGCAATAGCCGCCAAGCACCCAAAACCGCAATACTCTAATCTAATTAGTGCTACACGTCCAAGAGGTTAAGGCGAAGACTACTGGATATGACTTACTGGTGGTTGTGACGGAGGCAAGCTCGACCACGGCGTGGCACGGATCACTGGCACACGCAAAGCACCATCGACGAACACGGCGAGCCCAGTGGTGTTCTTCGTCCGAGGAGTCCACGCGCGCAAAACCCGCGGCCACGGAAACCCTCCCCGATTGCTCCAAGGTCACCAAAGGCGTCGAAGGTAGAGAGCGACGACGACGGCAGCTCCTTTTCCCCCCGCTAGGTGAGCAGTCCACGGTGGGCGGACTGGGTTCCAGGGGGCGCAACATCGACCAGGGGTTTGATCACGATTGTCCATGGTGGTTAGTTCTCCATCCTCTCTGTTCGGCCGTGCAGGCAATAATGCTAGCACCGACCGGATTCCCCCAATTTCTTCGCGCGGCGCCCCCCGATTTCTCTCACCAATGCTCTGCTCCGAGAAGGGGGAATGCTGATTCGTCCAGCCAGGGACGTATCTTATAGGACCGAGGAGCGCCTGGCCGGATCGGGATCCCGCTATCCCCGGCGTACCGGAGGGGAGCTGACCGACCCGCTTCAAGCGGCCGAAGTCCAAGCGGCGAGATCGACATCTTGTTACGGCCGAGGTCCGCGGAGTCCGTCCTGATCCATAGCAGAGAAATCGGTCGGCTGTTTGAAGAGGACGAAGCTGACCACTGGGGTCCCACAGGTCCGTGACTGAGGGAAGCGCATGCGTGAGGTGGCTGAGGGGCTGGAAGTGGGGCCCAGGCGCCGGTGTCACGTGCAGGTGCGCGGTGGAAGGAAGGAGCCGGATGGGCCGAGGGGGCGTAGTAGCTGGGCCGCGAAGGGGAAGAGATTTGGGCCGGCTATGGAAGTTTCAGCCCAAACACTGATTTGATCTTTTCTTTTCTTTTATATATTTTCTGTTTTGTTTTCAAATCCCAATTTTAAGTATTCAAACCAAATTCAAATTTTATTTTGAATTTCAGATTCCAAAAATCAAACATAATCCCGATGGGAATTTAGACTCTACTGTTTGGATTATTTCTTTATTTTTATAAAGTATATATTCTTGCCTTTCCATTCATTTTCTATTCTATATTTTTTTAATTTATAAATTGAGAAGAAGAAGAAATGCATTACCAAAAATTATCATCAAGAGATCAACCATCCTTTATCTATTTATTGATTACTTAACTATTTTAATACACTCTCGGTTGATTATAAATAGAAAGGGTCCTAATGAAGTTCTTAAAGGGTTTTTCCCAAGAATTTTGGAATTGCTATCCTAAATATATATATTTATTTATTTCGTTATCCTTTTTTTGTACCAATTTTGGGCCTTACAAATCCTACCCCCCTTAACAAAAATCTCGTCCTCGAGATTTGTAAGATAAGGGATATACAGAGATTGGTTGTAATATAGCTTTTAGTTTCTAGTTGGTACCAAAATCAAGAGATTTTTTTATACAAATGAGTAGGTGATTAGGAAGGCATGGGTATATATGTACAACCACCAAATGTGTAAAAATGTCTTTAAAGCATGGATAAGCTTGGGTAGGACATAGTAGGGTAAGGAAGGACTCCATAATGCATAGTGGATCTTGATTCCTTTGGAAGTATGGCTTGATTCTTATTATTCCTCAACGAGTTTGATCTCCTTCTCGAGTCTTGGTGTCTTCATCCGGGTTTGGGACAAGAGGTTAAGATAGATCTGTAGGCAACAGATGGGTAGAGGGTTTAGTAGGTAGCTATATGCTAGATGTGATTAGTTATGTAACCTGTTTTGTAGGTCAAGTTGTTGGGTGTGGCCGAGTTGATCTAAGTCACTAATTTAGGCGTATGTGAATTAGGAGTATGGCCTTATCTTTTGTAACAGCATTAAGTAACTCAATCTAGCTTAGATCATAATAGATTAGATAGAATCCAGATTAGGTTGGTATGACTAGATTAAACTAGTTAAGATTAGATAGATCTACCAGGGTAGGATAAATATTATTAGGATATGCTAGAATCTTTTAAGAAGGATGGACATTGTTTAGGCTAGATATTTTAATGAGTGATAATCTAAGTTGATTAGTTATCTTATGATTTTTTTATTTATATTTATGCCTATATGTATATGCAGATGTAATTGTGGACATTACTCCACAACTCATCACACTCAATCAAAGATCCAAATCAGACATGTATCATAAGAACAAACATTCAAGCATACAAATATTTACAAAAATACTTTTGATTTTGTTCCTATTAATAGGTCTCCTATTCCTAAAGGTCACTTTTAGGTACAGGATTTCAAGGTGTGAAATCCACATTTGTCTTTAGAAGGAAAAGGTACGAATAATCAGAGTAAAGCGAAATGAGATGAGAAAAAGATTAAGAAAAGTTTAGAAAGAATAAGAGTAGCAGAGGTAAGTAGACAATGGTTGTCCAGTTCAATCTAGGTTTCATCCTACAGTCAACATTCCTCTGATACCACTTCTGTCACACCCGGATTTCGGGGCACCAAGACCCGGGCGCGAACATAATCACCAGGTGTGCTGGGACCAAGTCTCATACATATGATGAATCATGGCACAAGATCGAATGTCACATCTTTACTACTTAACAGGAATTCTATACAAAATAAATAATTACATTATAAGGAGACAACAGTCCAGCAACCCAAAGTTGACTGGGAGGCGATGGCCTAGACCTCTCATGAACATATCGCAGCATCCTCCATGCGCCTCATCCTGTGGTACCTGTTCCTGACCTGTGGGGGTGTGAGACAGCAAGAGTGAGCTCACATACGTTCATCGCTCAACAAGTTGTGGGGAATAATGTGCATGAACTCGCCAAAGGTGGGAGCTCACGTGAAGTGTAAGGCTTACCAAAGAGGATGGTTAGAGCTGAGCATTGCTTTTAAAGTTGGTCAAAATTTTATTAGCAGTTACTAAGTATAAGTAAATACCAACCCAATTAAGAAAAGTAATAACATCACCTGCGATGCAATGCATATGACAAATTGAATTTAGTTCCATAAATTAATCATGTGAGGGTCCGAGCTGCTCATGACCGTGAGCACGGCTAGTATACCAGTTTTACACTCTGCAGAGGTTGCGCATCTTTACCCACAAGTCATGTTACCCATCTGCCAAGGGATCGCGACTCCCCATACACCTCTACCGAGGAGGCGAGGCGGGGTAACACTACGAGGCCTTTACAAAGTTCCACTAGCTTCAAAAAACCCGCTACAGTTTATAGGAAGCTCCAATGCAGGGATCCCTCGCATGATCGCCATCGCAGCAAAATCATCCCAAGGACCTCCCTACACTGACCACTCCCCTACTGCCCTTGCCCCTTTCGGGTAAGGTAGTCTTCCACTAGCTTTCCTAATTAATCAGCCAAGGGCGTCCATAAACCCTTGTGGTAGCACTGTTTTCTCGGGTGGTCGCTCCATGTTCCAATTAACATAATGATCTTATCATGAATAGTAATAATAAACAGATAATAAAAGTGTGATCATGAATAATGTATCTTCATACCCAAAACCACATAAAGAACTAGCAAGTACTACCCAAAAAGTTCAGTGGTAAACAAGGTATAAAGATAGACAAACTAGGGTAACCTATTGGGTCCCATCAAAATTAACCTATGCAGATCATTATGATTAATCAGAACATGGCTAGGTAAAAAGAAGTGATCAAGGGCACAACTTGCCTGAGACTTGAGATTCCAGGTACCAACTTGCTCTTCAGATGACACGTGTCCTCACCGCTAAACGTAGCAATACAGACATACATGTATAGGCAAAATTAACATCACACCAAACATAAGAACAAAATATATAATAATAATCTACACATTAAAATAAGATTCTAGGAACATGAATCATTAATTTTGGAGTTATAGATTTTAAGTTATGAATTTCTGAAGATTTTATGTGTTTTGTACAAGATTAAATAGGATATAAATTTTATTGTGATTTTCATGTCAAAGCAGTGGTACTAAATGATAAACAATAATATTACAAAATTATAGAAACTGGAATGGACCAATTTGAACTTAATATGTAGTTTCTATGAATTATACAAGTTTCTAGCATTTATTTTAACATTAAAATTCATTTTCTAATTTCTTTTACTTGATTTTCTACTTCTCTGGACTGGGCATCAAAAACAGAGGAACACAGGGGCCTAAGTCACAATTTCCTTAAGACTCAGGCAATCCAGAGGTGGACTGCGGGTTTATTCTCATATTTTACAGGGTTTCATGTGTAAAACGTCTACGGCGAAGGGGTATGGTGGATCCCTGGCCGCAGGATCGGATAGCGATGGTCCAGATTAAATTGCACATCTCCGCAAATCGGTACGGCTCGGGATCCTTGGATTATAAATGAACGACCTAGATTTTATGAGGCTTGATCTGCTCCAAACCGTCCGATCTGAGATCCATGCACCCGCTTGGATCCCACGAAGCGGTACCCATTTCTAATCTACGTCGTCGAATTCCAAAACAGCGGTCATCGTGCCACCCCCCACCTCCATCCAGGGACGGCGACGGCGTCCCAAGCAGAGTGGCGGCGCCATGGCCGGCAATAGCCGCCAAGCACCCAAAGCCGCAATACTCTAATCTAATTAGTGCTACACGTCCAAGAGGTTAAGGCGAAGACTACTGGACATGACTTACTGGTGGTTGTGACGGAGGCAAGCTCGACCACGGCGTGGCACGGATCACTGGCACACGCAAAGCACCATCGACGAACACAGCGAGCCCAGTGGTGTTCTTCGTCCGAGGAGTCCACGCGCGTAAAACCCGCGGCCACGGAAACCCTCCCCGATTGCTCCAAGGTCACCAAAGGCGTCGAAGGTAGGGAGCGATGACGACGGCAGCTCCTTTTCCCCCCGCTGGGCGAGCAGTGCACGGTGGGCGGACTGGGTTCTAGGGGGCGCAACATCGACCAGGGGTTCGATCACGATTGTCCATGGTGGTCAGTTCTCCATCCTCTCTGTTCGGCCGTGCAGGCAATAATGCTAGCATCGACCGGATTCCCCCAATTTCTTCGCGCGGCGCCCCCCGATTTCTCTCACCAATGCTTTGCTCCGAGAAGGGGGAATGCTGATTTGTCCAGCCAGGGACGTATCTTATAGGACCGAGGAGCGCCTGGCCGGATCGGGATCCCGCTATCCCCGGCGTACCGGATGGGAGCTGACCGACCCGCTTCAAGCGGCCGAAGTCCAAGCGGCGAGATCGGCATCTTGTTATGGCCGAGGTCCGCGGAGTCCGTCCTGATCCATAGCAGAGAAATCGGTCGGCTGTTTGAAGAGGACGAAGCTGACCACTGGGGTCCCACACGTCCGTGACTGAGGGAAGCGCGTGCGTGAGGTGGCTGAGGGGCTGGACAGTGGGGCCTAGGCACCAGTGTCACGTGCAGGTGCGCGGTGGAAGGAAGGAGCCAGATGGGCCGAGGGGGCGCAGTAGTTGGGCCGCGAAGGGGAAGAGATACTGGGCCGACTATGGAAGTTTCAGCCCAAACACTGATTTGATCTTTTCTTTTCTTTTATATATTTTCTGTTTTGTTTTCAAATCCCAATTTTAAGTATTCAAACCAAATTCAAATTTTATTTTGAATTTCAGATTCCAAAAATCAAACATAATCCCGATGGGAATTTAGACTCTACTGTTTGGATTATTTATTTATTTTTATAAAGTATATATTCTTGCCTTTCCATTCATTTTCTATTCTATATTTTTTTAATTTATAAATTGAGAAGAAGAAGAAATGTATTACCAAAAATTATCATCAAGAGATCAACCATCCTTTATCTATTTATTGATTACTTAACTAATTTAATACACTCTCGGTTGATTATAAATTGAAAGGGTCCTAATGAAGTTCTTAAAGGGTTTTTTTCCAAGAATTTTGGAATTGCTATCCTAAATATATATATTTATTTATTTCGTTATACTTTTTTGTACCAATTTTGGGCCTTACACTCAACGAGGCGGCCATCCTCGCCATTGCCGTGGGAGGGTGCGTCCTCGGGTTCACCGTCGTGGCGCTGCTGCTCCTCGCATTCTGCAAAAGCAGTAGGGAGGGCCGCGATGACGAGACAACAGGTGGCAGCACGGTTGTTGGGAAGGGCGGGGAGAAGAAGGGGAGGGAATCGCTTGAGTCCAAGGCGGTCATCGGCAAGGACGGGGACGACAACCGGATGGTCTTCTTTGAGGCCCCGTCGCTGGCGTTCGATCTGGAGGACCTGCTCCGTGCCTCCGTCAAGGTCCTGGGCAAGGGCGCATTCGGGACGGCATACCGGGCCGTGCTGGAGGACACCACCACGGTCGTCATCAAGAGGCTCAAGGAGGTGAACGTCGGGCGGCACGACTTCGAGCAGCAGATGGAGCTACTCAGGCGGATCCGTTACGACAACGTCGTCGAGCTCCGCGCCTACTACTACTCCAAGGATGAGAAGCTGCTCGTGTAGGATTACTACAGCCGGGGAAGCGTGTCCAACATGCTCCATGGTATGATCCGCGCTGACATCTCTCCTTCGTCCTGTCACTCTCATAAGTTCAATGCTCAATTTGGAATTCTCAATTTGCAATGGGCGTCATAATAACTACCCATGTCTGTTTGCGCGTTTAGAATGGTAGCAATCGTTATAATGAGACATGAGTGGTGGGGTGTTTGTTTGGGATTATAATCTGAGCAGATTATAATCCCAAACAAACACCCCCTTAAGAAATGTGGCAAGAAGGAAGAAACTTTGAGTAACATTATGGTGACCTGACTGGAGATGTCGTGTTGCTTGTTGTTGTTTGGGAATGGGCTCATAACTATTTGTTTAGTGCAAGCAACAAACACTGCTTGACTTTATCAGATTGCTATAGGTAGGATAGACGATTAGGATTGGGGTTAACAGTAAATAAAGGCAATGCAGAATCAAAAGGCTACCAAGTGTGGAAAAGGTCCTTGTTTCTTCCCTGCTTTATGTCTAGGTTCACATTTTAATCTTCTGATGAATGTAGCACTTGAAAATTTTCTCTTCTTTCGGCCTCTTATGTTTAGACCAGACCAGTCAATATCTGCTCCCTTTTCTGCTTTGACAAAAAAGTCATTGTGTGGAGCATAACCTTCAGTTGAGAGGAACAGAATTTTTCAGTATTGCTGAACTGAACATGCCACTTTTGACCCTTTTTATGGACAAGGTGAACTTTATTATTCTGTGCTGCTGATTTCTTCCTTAAATTTGGTTTGTTGACTTGCTGTCCTGTTTTTAATTTCCTATGTCCAGTTAGATCTAGCTGTTTGGTGCACTATGCTTAGCTGGGGGTGTTTGAATGCACTAGAGTGTTTGGATGTCTTCAACTAATTTTAGCAGCTAACAAATTGGCCTTCTTTTTTTGGGACTACTCCACTGTTGCTTGTTTCTTGTGATGGTAGCACTTTAGGCTAGGACAAATGTTTATCATGCTTTCCTATATCTTGGTGTACATATCATTTTGTGATCTTCTTGGAAGCCACATTTTGTGTTTATCATGCTTTACTATATCTTCGTGTACATGTGATTTAATGCCAGCATTTTGTGATCTTCTTGGAAGCCACATTTTGTGTTTATCATGCTTTTCTATATCTTTGTGTACATGTGATTTAATACCAGTTGTATATTTATGAGAATTTTGGTTTATTTTGTAGGATTCCGGCTCTCATCAAAGGACTCCTCCCCCTCATGATGACTTTGCGGACATATATCTCAATTCTAGTGGCGGAGCTATGAACAACAATCTGATGTCCTAATCGAGAGCGATGGAGCTAATGTTTGAACTTTTGTCTTTGAACTTGTGAACTACAAATGTGAACTATGGATGTGAACTTATGTATTTGGACTTATGTGAATTTGTGAACTTATATATTTGGACTTATGTGAATTTGTGATATGAACATATATCCATGTGTTTGAAATCTGTATTGTATGTGATATTCTGTGTTGCATGTGATATTATGTTTGTCTAATTTTTCATTTCTGTAATTTTTATTTTTTTTCTAGAAAAGGGTTAAGAACGTGGTACCCACATTCTTAACGTTAAGTTTATGGGTACCGTCGAACTTAATGCGCAGCCCACACAGACCCACGCAGGCCAAATAAGTTCGACGACCACGTGGCCCCGTCGAACTTAACAATAAGAACATGGGTACCGTTACCCACGTTCTTAATGTTAAGTTCGACGATACCCACGTTCTTAATGTTAAGTTCGTCGGGGCCGTCGAACTTATTTCTCTAAGTTCGTCCAAAAATCGCCGTCGGCTATATTCGTCGGTAAACCCATGTTCTTACTGTAAGTTCGTCGGCTTATTACATTAAGTTTGACGGTTTGTCACCCACATTCTTTAACTAGTTTCCTATAGTGTCCTCCAAAGCATTATCTCCACTTGGATATAATGATCTTCAGATGAAGGTCATGAAGGACATGTCTTCATCATTCATAATGATAAGAGTATATAGAGATAGTGAATGTAGTCCTTTAGTTCATTCACATATGTATTTCATAATATACACATCAACATTAACAGAATTTACATTATATTGATACATTCGACTTGATTGAAGGTGCTGATGCGAGAGCGATTACAATTTAGCGTGAACAGTACGAGGGTACTGTTCACCTATTTATAGGCATGGGACGCAACCCGGATGTAAATACACTTATGACCTTAATTTGTATTCATAAATGTAACATAAATCATCAGGGATCAACTGGTCTTTTCCTCTTCGGTTCAGCGCCATGCTTGACCTTCATCACCACCTTAAGCCAAAGCTGTCTCCCTTCGGTTAGATGCTTTGATATTCGTCATTATAGTTCTTAGATAGTATCTTCGTCTTGAGGACCTTCAACAAAGAGGATCCTCAACATCACTTTGTTAGTGATACCTTTGTCTTGAGGACCTTCGGTGGAGAGGAAGACCCGCCAACAGTAGCCCCTTCGCGGTGCTAGATCGTATTTTCATAACAAGCTCAATTCACGAAAAGTACGAAGGCTTCGGAATGCCGAAGGTTCGAAAAACACCTTCTCTGAGCTTGTTATTAAAAAATGAATATAAAATTCACAACGTTTATTGGTCCACTGATCAGCCAGTATGCGTGCCTTGGCGGTTCGCCTTCTTCTCCTGCAGGGCTATATAAACAGACGTGTTGGTGAGAAGTTACCACAACATTAACTGCTATTGCACCGTTGTGCTGCTGAAAATTTTTACTAAAGCCGAAGCTTGCTGCATTTCGCTTCAGACAAGCGTGCCATCATTTAAATGTAACTTCATCTACCAGAGACTGAACACTAAAATGGCCCGAATAAGGTTGAATGCTAGGGTGACATGCGAGGGGGATGAGGCTGGAACCACTGAGACAGCTCCCATCTCAGAAGTGATGAAGCGTTCTGGGTTGGTTGTGCAGGAAGAAACTATTGCCGAAGGTGTTGCTGATGCTGAAGCTAAACAGACAGTGGTTGAAGTTGATAGCAAAAACGAAGATGATGACATCATCCTATGCCCGAATAAGCCCAACCTAATTGAATTCGGGGGATCCACAGTTAAGGCAGAGGATTTGGTTTTAATGAAGAAGCTAGGATACTTTGGAGAGAATGATGATGAACTGGTTTGTTTCGCTGGAGAGGAGATGATTCTAGATCCGAAAGAGGATGAAGTCGTAGTCTTCAAAAGCTTCTTTAGGGCTGGACTTTGGTTCCCCTTTATGAAATGATCGGTGAGGTTTTGAAGAAGTTCGAAATTTAGCTACACCAACTGACCGCCAGTGCCATTATTAGGCTCAACATGTATATTTGGGCTCTTCGAAGCCAAGGAAAGAGTGCCAATGCCGAAGGGTTCTGTCGAGTGCACAAGCTTCATTATCAGATGAAGGCAAGAGCCGATGGTCTACACAAGAACTTCGGGTGCTACAACTTTGCATACCGAGAGGATACCAAGGCCCCTGTGATTGGCTACCGCACTAAATGGCTGACCGGGTGGATGAATGTGTGGTTTTACGTGAAGGCCGCTGAGAAGAAAAGGGAGAAGCTCATGAGCATGGTAATGAGTCCCTTAAGACTGAACTTCGACATGACTCGACCCTTGTGCAATATGCAGATGGGGTCCCCATGCCAACTGGCTGAGGTGGAGTTTAGAGTTGTGGCTGAGCACATTAGCACCAGGGACTTGGTGCAAGAATACTTGGCAAACAGGACATTTCCAACCTCTGGTGGTTGGGGAATGCTGAAGAAAAAGGAGGAAGGAAAGAAGTATGAACTTGTTTAGCTTTCTTACCAGTTTAAGTTCCAAAAAAGATTCATCAAACCGTGCATTGAATGGCTGGAGCTGATAAAAACGATGTGCAATGAAATTCTCGGAAACTTCACAAAGAAAGAAGATCAGCTGATGACAGCTGCCTTCGACACCCGTGAAAAACGAAGGTTAAATCGTGTAATGGATGCTTTGAATTTTGAGTACCTAGATTACAAGAGACTTGATGAAGGGGCCAGAGGAGCAAAAAGAAAAAGGGTTGTTAGCATTATGAAAAGACAGGCCATCCGGTCAGTCACGGAAGTCTAGAAGGCTATCAAGAAGCAGAAAATTCTAGCGGAGCCGAAGGACTCGACTCCCATGAAATGAAAGCTCGTCAGGATATCTCCTGTAGAGACGAAGGTATAAGATGTGCCAGGCAAGACTGCATGTGCTTCTTCGCCTTCTTCTGCTAATGTTTCAGAAATTCTGAAAGTAATGACTGAACCTATCCTGTTTGCAATGCTAATTCCTCTAAGGTTAGATCTGACTAGCCTATTACAGTCAAAGGAGACCGCTTCGGCTACCGGGGGAAATGTCGAGGGGCAGAAGAAGTGGCTAATGATGAACGTGATGCAAGCCATTGAACAGACCCCACCCCCGGCTTCGACTGAAAAAACTATTGTGCCTACCATGCTGAAGATACTGCCGGAGCTGAAGCTAATGAAGCTATGCCTAAAACTAATAATCTCGCTAGAAATTGATAGACTCATATCAGATGTGGTTCCTGAGAAAAACGTAGGGGTAGCCGAAGCGTCTTCTGATAAAGGAAAGAGAATTGAAGAGACCTCTTGGAAGATAAAATTTTTGACCTTCGACACTTGGGTGACCAACAACTATCCGAAGAGGATATATCCGAATTGAAGGAATTTGCCATATTTTGTGGCTATTAGCCCAGATCCATGCTCTTTAGCGGCGTCGATGAGGAGATTTTGGGATGCATTCACGACCGCGCCAGAGCTAAAATTATAAGCACATTATCGAAGAGCATCGGATTCCCGAAACTAGAGAAGGACATCAGATGCTACAGAAGGCAACACATTATCAACAACTTATTTTGCTCAAATTTTAAAGTAAAGTTCCTTTAGTATTTTTTTCTTTCATCATGTCAATTTAAGTATTTCAATAATGAGGTTCTAACTTTAATTCGTCTTTCAGAGTCTGTTGCTGAGCAAGGCCTTGAAAATGCAGAAGGATGACGAAGACAGAAAAAATGAGGTCATTATCGAAGGCTTAGAAGATAAGATTAAAAAAACTTGAAACTTCTTTGAAGGAAAAAGACAGCCTGCTGCATTTAGCTGAAGGCTCTCTCGCCGAAGCTCAATCTCAGAATGAAAAATTGAGCAAAGAGCTGGAAGAAGCTCGAACACTTTTGGAAAAGAAATCGAAACACTTCAATCGCAAGTCTGAAGCGCTGAACGCGACAATCAAGTCCAAAGTTGAAAAGAATGTCAAACTAAATGAAACAATGAAAATTATTTAGGATAAATGTTTCAGTTTTGCTAGTCAATGCATTGCTCGGCTAAAGGTTATCTTCAATTCTATTGGAGCCACATCTGAAGAAGTTACCCTTTCCGCTAAAGATATTCCTAGGGTTCTTGAATGTGTTGAAAAAGAGGTTGACATTCTCAACGAAGTTATAACTGGCCACCGTGATTTCTGTGCGCTAGTGGCTTCTCGTGGTACGACTGCTGCTTTCATGAAAGCTAGATGCAATCATATAAGAGCCATTAATAGGCCAAACTTCAGCCTTTCGCCGTCTGACCTAGTTGACATTCCAGCCGAAGCTCGAAGTACAGGCAACAGATTCATCACTCAAATCTGGGCAAAGGGCGGCTGACAGATGGCTAGAGACGAAGCTCGAAATCTACTCAACAAAGCATTAAAACCTCTTTTACCTATATGTTTTTATTTTTCCTTAGCATATTCCTTAATACCTTTGCTTTTGTCATTTTTAGGGTAACACTACCGAACGATAAAGAACCAAAGCTTGCTCTGGAGCACCGAAGAAGACTTCGGAGGCTTCTTTTGTTAATATCTGTAGAAACACTTTTGGAGGTTCTTTGTACAAGAAAATGTATCATTTGGCAAAGAATTGTAACTGAATGTGAATAGATTTTTGTAAATATTTGTAAATGCTTCGTAATGCTGCTTTACCTTTTATTCGACTATTGTCTGCTTTGCGGTCGATGAAACCACCGCTCGCAGCTTTTTGAGTCGAAGGCGAAAAACACCTTTCCTTCTTTTCGTTCACATTGAAGCACCTTTGGGCCAAAATCAAAGAATGGGCCCCTCATATATAACAAAGCATTTCCTTTTTTTAAAAGCAATCTTCATTTGAAACAAAGCATCTTCGTTCACAACGAAGCATTTTCTTGTTGAAGGCTGAAGCCCTCACTTCTTCTCCTGTTAATGCCTTATGCGCTATGTCATGATGCGATGAAGCTACAAATGCCTAATGTATGTTTGTATGAAATGCAAAATATGATGTGATGAATTATGCAAATGTGTGCCGAAGGTGAAAAAACTCACACGAATACATACCCAGACTCTGCATCCCCTAAGGAACAACTTTGGAGTCTCTTCACCTTTTACTTAGCTAGTATTTTAGCTCTGCATCCCCTTAGGAACGACTTTGGAGCTAAGCTCTGCATCCCCTTTAGGAACGACTTTGGAGCTTCTTCACCTTTGACCTAGGAGGCATTTAAGCTCTACATCCCCTTATGAACGACTTTGGAGCTTCTTCACCTTTCACTTAGGTGGCATTTTAGCACTGCATCCCCTTAGGGACGACTTTGGAGCTTCTTCATACTCTTTTACACTCGATGTTGTAATCCCAGATCTTTACATTTTACATATGGGGGAAGATGGCCCTTGTATTGCACAGGACTGCACAAGAAAAAATGAAAATTACAACCGATGGCCCCATTAAAAACCTTTCTCCCCTCTTGAAAGGAAAAGGGTGCCATAGGGAAAAGTAAGAAAATTACATAGTTTACACGTAATATCTCCGAAGCTCATCTGCATTCCAAGATCTTGGAATGTCATTTCCATCCATATCTTTCAACATGTATGATCCAGGTCTTGATGAAGACACCACCAAGAAAGGACCTTCCCACTTAAGTGAAGCTTCCCCACTGTGTCTGGGTTGGCCACTCTTCGAAGCACCAAGTGTCCTAGCTTGATGTTCTTTAATCTTACCTTTCTATCCCGCCATTTAACTGTTTCGACCTGATATTTATTGATGTGATCTATTTCCTGAAGTCTGGTCCATTCTATGGTGTCTTTTGTTATTTTGCAAGCCTCTTCGTCTTCTGCCGAAGCTAGGGTCCTTATTGAACATGTTCTTGCTTCTTCTGGTGTTATTGCTTCATCGCAAAATAAAAGTTTGAATAGAGTGAACCCTGTTGATCTTGAGACAACAGTGTTATGATTTCGTACCACTTTCACTAACTCATCTGACCACTTTCCTTTTGGCAGATTAAAGATTGACTTCATTATTCCTGTTATAATAATTCCGTTGGCTCGCTCTACGAATCCATTCGATTCTGGATGCCTCACAGATGCAAAGTGTATTTTTGTACCAATTTGGTCACAAAAAGTTTTGATTATTTCAACATCAAATTGAGTTCCATTATCCACCATGATGGCCTTCGGTACACCAAACCGACAAACAATATTATGCGAGAAGAACTTAGACCGTAGCCGAAGTGATCATAGCTAAGGGTTTAGCTTCAATCCACTTTGAAAAGTACTCCACTGCTACCACAACATATTTCAAGTTTCCTTGTGTCGGTGGAAGTGGGCCTAGCAAATCTAGGCCCCACCTTTGCAGTGGCCAAGTGGGCTGGATTATCTGAGTTAAAGACGAAGGTTGTTTTTGATCTCTGGCACACTTTTGGTAGTTTTCACATTTTTGAACTAGATCCACTGCATCCGAAGCTGCCTTCGGCCAATAGATTCCTTGTCTAAAAACTGTTCCAAGCAAAGGCATGTACCCAATATGATCTCTGCATACCCCTGCATGTATCTCTTTCATTAGTTCTTGTCCTTCGACTCTAGACAAACACTTCAAATGGAGAACAATTCTCCTTCTATGATCATATAAGGCCTTGTCCTGGCTTGCATTCGTTTTATGTAAATTTCGCCGTTTGAAGGATAATTGCCTTGTAGGAAAGATACAACCTTAGTCCTCCAATCTTCGCTGTGTACTGGTGAGATTGTAAGCACCGCTCACTCCATGAGCTCGACTGAAGGTGCTTTTAGAGTTTCAAAGATTACTTCCGAAGAGAGTGGGAGCCCCCTAAGCCGCTGATTTTGCTAACAAATCTGCATGCTCATTTTCTCCTCTTGGGATATTCTTCACTAACAAACCTTCGAAAGAGGCTTCCATTCTTTAGACTGTATCAAGATACTTCTCAAGCTTCAGATCTCTTGCTCTGCTACTTTTATCAACATGGCTTGTGATGACCTGTGAGTCAGATTTGAGGACTGCCCTTCTTATTCCCATCGCCTTAAGCTTTCGAAGCCCCAAGAGAAGGGCTTCGTACTCAGCAATGTTATTTGTGCAGTTGAACTCCAATCTGGCTGTGTAGCAGGTTTTGATCTTGGATGGTGAAATTAGGATAACAACTGCACCTGCACCAAAGGTCCCCCATGACCCATCACATAACATTGTCCAAGCTTCGTTGTCTGTTGTGCTTTCTTCGTCCTAAGCCCCTAACGTCCAATCAACAATGAAGTCTGCTAACGCTTGAGATTGGATCAAAGATCTATGAACAAAATCAATAGTGAATTCATTCAGTTCTGTGGCCCACTTTCCAACTCTTCCTGTGGCTTCTCTATTTCTTATAATGCCCTTGAGAGGCTGAGACAAAGGTACTATAACGTGGTATGACTGGAAATAATGCCAAAGATTTCTAGAAGCCATCAACGCAGCATATAATACTTTCTCCAGCTCTCTGTAATTTCTTTTTGATGGACTAAGTACTTCAGAGACGAAGTATACTGGGACTTGCTTCTTTGCTTGGCCATCTTGTTTCTCCTGCACCAGCGCTGCATTGACTGCACCGTGGGAAGCAGCTACATATAGTAGCAATGGGGCTCCCGACGAAGGTGGAATCAATGTTGTCAATTGTATTAGATATTGCTTCAGCTCTTTGAAAGCCTTTTGTTGAATTGGTCCCCATTGAAAGACTTTGGCTGATTTTAGCACTTTGAAGAATGGTAAGTTCCTCTCTGCTGATCTTGAGATGAATCTGTTTAGAGATGCTAGTATTCATGTTAATCTCTGAGCACCTTTTCTTGTCCTTGGTGGCTCCATCCGAAGTATAGCTTCTATTTTGCTTGGATTTGCTTCAATTCCTTTTGTTGACACAAGGCACCCAAGAAATTTCCCCTTCTTCACCGCGAAGACACATTTCTCTGGATTGAGCTTGAGACCAGCCTTCCTAAAATTAGCAAATGTTTCTTGCAGATTGGCAATGTGATTTTCTTGCTTCGTGCTTTTCACTATGATATCATCGACATATGTCACAACATTCCTGCCAATCTGAGAGCTGAGGACTTTGGCAGTCATTCTACTGAAGCTTCCTCCGACATTCTTGATCCCCTCGGGCATCCGAAGGTAGCAGTAGGTCCCACTAGGGGTTATGAAGCTTGTTTTAGTCTTATCTTCCTTCTTCATCCAGATTTGATGATAACCTGAATAGCAGTCCAATAAACTCATGAGCTTAGAAGTGGTTGCTGCGTCCACAAGGGAGTCTATTCTTGGCAAGGGGAACTCATCCTTCGAACATGCCTTGTTGAGATCCATAAAATCAATGCACTTCCTCCACTTTCCATTGGCCTTTTTCACCATCATAGTATTGGCTAGCCACTCTGGATATGTCACCTCTCTGATTACTCCGGCACTTAGGAGTCTTTTGACTTCATTTCTTGCACCTTTGGCTTTGTCATCGGACATCTTCCGATGCTTCTGCTTCCTTGGTCTGATAGCCGGATCTACATTGAGTGAGTGTTCAATGACATCTCTGTTGACACCACAAAGATCATTGGCTGACCAAGCAAAAACATCCTTGTTGTTGAACAAAAACTTTAACAGAGTTTTCTCTTGTTCATTGGACAATTGGGACCCCAACAACACCTTCTGCTCGGCTATGTCTTCGCACAGAAGCATAGGCTTTGGTTGATCTACTGAAGTAGCCTTGTCTCTTTTATGCTTATACTATTGATGAGCTTCGGCTTCATCTATGTCATGGATGTCCTTTGAATCTATCCAGTTCCCTTTGGCCCTTCTGGCAGCCTCTTGACTCCCATGCATAGTGATAGGACCTTGGTCAGAAGGTATCTTCATGCTCAGATATGCTGGATGGACTATTGCATCGAAGGCATTCAACGTCCCTCAACCAATGATTGCATTGTAAGGATAATCCATATCGACAATGTCAAATACAACTTGTTTTATTCTTGTGTTGTGAACATATCCAAAGGTGATTGGCATTGTTATCTTTCCAAGTGCCACTATCTGCCTTCCTCTAAAACCACACAAAGGGTGTGTTGCATCATGTATCTTGTCATCCTGCTCCTGCATCTGCTTGAAGGCTTTTGCAAAGATGATTTCTGCTGCACTGCCTGTGTCTACAAGGACATTGTGAACTAGAAACCCTTTGATAACAAAAGATATGACCGTTGCATCATTATGTGGGTAGTCCTTGAGCTGAAGGTCTTCCTGGGAGAACGTGATTGGTACATGAGACCACTTGGATTTGATGAAGGGTCCTTGCACCCCAACATGCTGTACCCTTCTTTGTGCTTCCTTCTTCTGCTTCTTATTGGTTGGCTCAGAACTTGAGCTGCCTATGATTGGGAGCACCAGCTTCGTAGGCGAAGGTGTCACAACTTGATCACCTTGCGAAGCCATTGTCGTGGTTGTGGAAGTGAGTTCACCGAAGGTGGGCACCAATGTTGGTCACTTGTTCTTAAATGTTGTAAATCAAGAACAAGGCAACACAATTATTAAAGGTCAAGGACCTTCGTCCTCCGAAGCATTATCTCCACTTGGATATAATGATCTTCATGCGAAGGTCATGAAGGACATGCCTTCACCATTCATAATGATAAGAGTATATAGAGATAGTGAATGTAGTCCTTTAGTTCATTCACATATGTATTTCATAATATACACATGAACATTAACATAATTTACATTATATTGATACCTTCGGCTTGATCGAAGGTGCTAATGCGAGCGCGATTACAATTTAGTGTGAATAGTACGGGGGTACTGTTCACCTGTTTATAGGCACATGATGCAGCCCGAGTGTAAATACATTTATGACCTTAATTTGTATTCATAACTATAACATAAATCATCAGGGATTAACTCGTCTTTTCCTCTTCGGTTTGGCACCATGCTTGACCTTCGTCACCACCTTAAGCTGAAGCTGTCGCCCTTCGGTTAGAAGCTACGATATTCATCATTATAGTTCTCAAATAGTATCTTTGTCTTGAGGACCTTCGGTAGAGGGCATCCTCAACATCACTTTGTCAGTGATACCTTTTTCATGAGGACCTTCGATGGAGAAGAAGACCCCCAACAACACTAAAATTAGAAGTGTCATGTGTTGTAGAATTTAGATTATTTTCCAATTTCATCTCAACTTTAACACAAGGGAAGAGAAATTAAGAGATAGGATAATGATAAAAATGATCAGTATCACAAAGCTCCAGAGACTAGTGTAATGTTAATAATAATAAAAATGATCGGTCACTTTAGATAAATTCAAGTTCCACAATCCACCTGACAGTTAACTGTACCGAAAAACACCAGGCATGATGTCGTGTCGGTGGTAGAAGATGACTGAGTCGGTTAGCGCCAGCGAAGATGTGGAAGAGTATACTATAGGCAGGAAATTATATAGGTTTATTGTTTGGTTGTTTAGGCTATATTTTGTGTCGTATGTTGGGCCTAGGCCTCGACCAGGTATAAAGTGTGGAACTCTGTAATCCAAAGGCACGAAATGAAAAGGAACATAACTCTTCCCACCTACATTCTTCTACCTAAATTCTTCTTTCCCTCACTATCTCCCATTCCTATTCTGGTGATCACCGAAAAAGTCTACCTGGACACCACATATTAGTATCGGAGCCATCATCATCAGTTCACGTCATTCTTCCTTTCAACTTCTAGTTGTTGGCGGTTGTTCTTTGTTGGTGGTGCGGATTCGGAGTTCGTCTCCACAGCTCCAAGCACTTGATTGAGAAGTTTCAACAGGCGATGGATGCTTCGACCACGACACTCATGGAACTCTCAAAGAAGATGGATGGACTTGGGATAGTGATGAACAAGTTACATGAGATGGAGAATAGGTAGATGGAACATGACAAGGTCATGCAATACCTGCAACCAAAATAGACCTCTTGATGAAGTCGTTGGCCCAGGTTTCTTAGGATCAGGCGAGGTTGGCGAAGACAGCGGCTAATGCCGCCATTAATGGCATAGGCACTGCATAAAGGATACCTTTAGGGAGATGGGTTGATGGGAGTGCATCCTTTGATCGTACCAACACCTCAGCAGGTATTGCATGCATCCATTCCTATGGTGGATAGGAGGAGATATTTAGGGGAAATGTGGAGAATGATACTGGCAAAAGAAGTTGGTTGCCCAAGTTAGAGTTTCCCATGTTTGATGGAGAAGATGTTAGAATCTAGTTGGACAATTGTGAGTCCTATTTTGAATTATATCAGATTCCTGAAGGTTTCAAAATAAATGCAACCTCTCTACATTTGAAGGGGAAGGAAGCACATTGGTTTTAGGCCTTTCGTGATACGGTTGGGGTATTTGATTGGCATCAATTCAGATTGGCAGTATTAGGTGAGTTTGATGTCAATACCTATTCTCACAAAATGCTAGAACTACTGACTTTGAGGCAAATAGATTTTGTGGTGGAGTACACAATTTAATTTGAGAATCTGGTTTACCACACCAAACTGTTTGACAAGGCTATTAGTGAGACTTTCTTGATCACACAATTTTTACTAGGTCTCAAGCCTGAAACTAGATTAGGAGTAGAAGTTCAGTTTCCCCAGTTAGTTGTTGTAACACCCCTTGTGTTAAAAGAACTAAAGCTTGGGCATGACATCATATGCATTGACATTTCATTATGAATGTTACACCTAGGGTGCATCCAGCAGCCTAAAATCTCAAAACAAGTTGTGATGTGATGACTAGAAGTGCTCCTTAACCCTAGAATAAGGTACTTAACTAAGGGATAGAGGTATGTGGGTGTGTGTGATACCAAATTAAGTATTATCTAAAAAATTAGTGGAAATGTTCATAAGAGACTAAAATTGGTGGGTTTGAGTGGCACACAAACCCTAGAGCACTCAAAACTCTAATAAGAACCCTAGAAACCCTAATTTGTGGCCTATAAGGTGATTTCAATTTTTATACACTTTTGGACCAAAGTGCAAATATCAAAGTGGTAGAGTATCGAAAACTAAGCAACTTTTACATTGGAAGATTTTCAAGTGTTGTGAAACAAATTCGAGTAATTTGTAAAAGTTCTCAAAGGCACCCATATGACTAACTCCAAAATCAGTGTGATTGGGCTGACTTTGGGACCTTGTATTTCTTAATCCATGGAGATTTAGCCCTAGGTCACTACAACAAGTTTATAGAGGTACTATAGTGGTACAAGTTTGATTAAGTGGTTAAGCCCTAAAGCTACTTAGAAATTGGAGAAAACTGGACTGAAAGTTTGGCTGTCAATCGGGTCAGATACTGAAAACTTGACTGACAGTGGTGCGTGACCAACTTTGGGGCCGAATTACACATGATTTAGTGAGTATTCGACCAAGAACTTTGTAACAAAGTTGAAGCTGATTTATAAAAGAACAACTTTGCTACAGACGGATTAGTGGGTTGTTACATAAAAATTGGAGAACAAAGCCCTTTAACTTGCTCTATTAGGCGCACTAATGAACGGTCGCGATGGTACAATAGTAAAAAGATCTTCAGATGCAGCGCACCTCGCCGCTGGTGAACTCGCGTCGCGATTCACGTCGGTCGACGTGATTCATGCGCTGTGGTGCGGGGATAATGACTGGCGGTTAAAGATCTCGTGCGGGGGATGAGCTTGGGCCCTGTTACTGCTCAATCGTAGTACCCACTTGCACCGGCGACGTGGCCGCGTGACCACCGCCGTCGTGTCGCCTTTACTTCGTTCACGACACGCCTTAAACCATTTCACCATGTCGTCGCGGGTTGTGGAGTATAACCAGTGACGGTCGTAAGCTTTTACCCAGTAAATGCCACGTTAGAAAACTCTGGTGACTCACCTCCTCTCCGGCCTCTAGCTTATCTCCCCCGAATTCGAAGCCACCGCTTGCGCACGCTATAAATTGAGCGTGCGACCTACTCTGTTAGCTTGTTATGAAGCTAGAACACCAACTCTCACCCCCGATTAGCCACCGTAGCGCCTGAATTTGGTTTTCCCCCCAATTCGGTCGCCATCGCCGCCGAGGAGAGCTCTTCCGTGGCCAGCTTCGCATAAGGTAGTTCCAGCCCAGCTACTGTCCGTTCTAGCTTCCTTTAGGTGTGGTGATGCTCCCCTACTTAGAATTTGAATGCTACCGTGCCTAATCGTCGGGAACAACTCGGCCTGCCCTCGGTTTCCGCCGTCGTCGTGGGTAGGGGAATCTAGGGCCAGATTAACTCGATTAGAGCATGCACTAGGCTCACCTGGGCTCGAGGATGGCGATCCGATGCTCGGTTTCGACCGTCGTCACCGTTTGTGGCGAGTTCCAGCGAGGGATGGCCGGTGGGCGAGCGCGCCATCGCCAGGGACTAATTTGGTGACGAAATAGAAACCCGAGGGTCTTTGCGCAAACGTTGGTGAGACAGACGAATAGTGTCGAGGGCTCTTTACTAGTTATTCAAATGGCCAGGGGCCTCTGCGCAAAGTTGCCAGCGCGGGCACGCGCACGTTTCTCCTGTCGCGGGCTGGTTTGGGCCAGATTTGGCCCAACACTATTCATAGTTTTTCCTTTTCTTTTTACTACCAGACTTGGAAACTTGTAGAAAATAATAGAAAAATGGCAAAAATATGAGACCAATTTTGCTAGGCTCCTAAAATCATCTAGTATTTAATAAAAATAGTTCTAAGATTTTTATCCCAAGCCTGGAATTATTTATCATTTAAAGATGCTCCAACCAAGCCTTTTATAATTTCAGAAATAATTTAGTAGCTCCAAAAACAGTAAAACTTTTTGGATAGGCCGGGCGTGTTTGATTCAGCTTTTTTCTGACCAGCTTTTCTAAGAATCTGGCTGTGGAGAGAATCTGGCTTTGGAAAGAATCCGAGTATCGTGGGGATTACGTGCGGAGGGAGATGAAGCGGTCCAAAGGATTCAGGATCTAGAAAGCAATGGATTCCTACTATCGTGGCAACTTGACTGATTCTGTGTTCATGTTAATTATAAACGGTTTTTATCAATGCGATTCTTATACAAGCGAGCTGAAAAGCTAGAGCGTTTGGCAGTCCACAACAGCTTTTGGTGGTCAGAAGCTGAGAAAAGCCCAGACAAACATTAGTATGATGATTAAAGACCTTGGGTGAAGTTTGAAATGATTTGGACATTGTTTGGTCCCAAACCCAATAAACTAACCTCCTAGGGTTTAATTGCCTAATACTGATAGAATACTAACTTAGGAAACCCTAGTGACTAGTGTGTACAATGAAGGAAAGTTGTATTCAAGATACAACTTAGTATGTTTCTATTATGTAACTGCATATTCACAGCATCACATAAGCATTCATGTACATGTACTATTATGTATAGAGAACGAGGAAGAGGCTGTAGTTGAAGAAGAAGTTGTCCCGCAAGCTGAGAATCCACCAGTCGAGAACAACTTCTACTTTGACATTTGTGGAGCAGACCCGGAACCTCCTACAACACAAGGCAAGCCCCAGTGCATTTACCCCTTTCCTTGTTGTTTTAAACTCTTTATCACTTAAGATGATGCATTAGGTGATAGGAGTTGTGTGCTAAACAATTGTTGTACTTCTTTCCTTGGAAACTGATTACCATTCCTTGTTACCTGCTTTACTTAAAGTTTTCTAATGTTTAGCTTTGCTTTAGAAAACAAAATGTTTTGTTTTAAAACAAAAGGTGATGCTTCATATGGGATGGGAACTTTACAAAGAAAAGACTAGTGATGGTGAATCCATCATGGCCGTGATGGCTTCAACATCTGAAAAGATGTACCTCTGCCAGGTACCAAACTTTGGGTTGTAAATTATAAAGACGAGACCGGGCGGGTGACTTGCACGAGAAGGAAGTCTCGGTGTAGTGTCTTCGTCTGAGTCGCTTAAGGACCGAACTGATGTAGGCTTGATGATCGAGGACCTTTTATCTGGCCACGTCATGGGTAAGCTTTGCCTCGGCCAGACCAATACCAGAAAGGCCACCACGCAATGGGAGTGGAGAGATGGCGAGAGTAGCGTGTACCCTCCGTGGCAAGAGGCTGGACGGTGGTGTATCTGTGCTCTTGGTTGGCATGAACCCATTCTGGTCTTGAGAAACCTGGTGGCGAGTTGACATATGCAAGGGTTAAGTGCTACATATGTCGTGTGGTTGGAGAGCCCCAACTGGGTATTAACCGATTCGGATCGCCGTTACTTCTCAGATATGAAGACTTGGTCACTGACTTAAACATAACAATCAAGTGAACTCAAGGGGTGATAAAAGATGGCTAGTGTAGGCCAAGTGTTTGAACTATGATAGAAAGAACTCTAGATGCAGGTAACTACTTAACCTGATAATAAAAATGGATTTTAAGGATCCACTTATAGTAAGCTTTTCTGCAAACAGAGTCTTTGATTCTTGATAAGCTTTACCTTGATTTTTAAAAGCTAACATATCCTTGAGAGTCTTTTCCTTTGACGGGTAAGACCTGCGAAAGTACACTCCGTACTCAGGGTTTTCGAACCCATGTTGTTGTAGGTGATGAAACAACCGAGTTTTGTTGTTTCTACTCAAAGATGGTGCCAAAGCAGGAGGAAGAACATTAAACTTGTGTGTGGGAGGGTGTTTTGCCTCCCAGTTATGTAATAATAAGTGCTGCACTCGAACACCCTGTTATGTAATAACTACTCCTTCTATATTTTATATGAATGTAAATTATGTTATTGTAATCCTTTCCGCTCATTCTCAACTCTGATTATGTGTAATGTCTACGTGATGGGTGAAGCGCTCTTGGGCGATATGATGAGGATACAGATAACCGAACTTGCCAAGTCATTATGCGCACCTGCATGACTGTCTGAGGTCCTTGAGACAAGGACATCTGTAGGTGGGCCTAATACCTTGGAAGGTTCTATCATAGCTGGTATCGGAGCGAAGCCCGTCTCTTTGGACATTACGTAGTACTTCAAAAGATTTTTAAAATACTTACCTTGAAACATTCTTTCATTCTTGTCTTGCCACTTTCTGGTAGTAACTTATCTTTTGAAGTCGGGTAACAGAGTGCCAAATAATAGTATACGTAGGTGGTAGGGGATCAACAAAAAGTTGATACGATAATCATTAGGTTATGCATGCATCATGTTTGAATTATACTAAATAAATCTTCCCCTCTTATGGAGATATGGCGCGTACCAAGACCACCCAACGGAGAGCAACTAGACCTCATGGTGTACCCCGGCATTAGCTGACCCCTAGACATGAAGGGAGCAGCAGCAGAAGCAATGACCCAATAGGGGATATGGAGGCCAGGGTGGAACGACTTATGTTGGAACTACACCACGGGAGTAGGGAGCGTGCATGAGATAGCCGCCGCATTGCTGAACTGTCATTGGAGGTTAATCACTCGCAACAGGAAATTGCAGAATGAGACACGACCATTGACTGGGCCGTAAATTCGCTCTCTTTCGCCTGGGATTTTGAGGCCAAGGCTCTAGCCCGGGTAGCAGAGCTAAGCACATCCCTGGAAAATCTGCAAGCGTATTGTAATACCCTGCATGAAGAGGTGCACGTGTTATATGCCGTGCTGCATCCAAATGTGCCACCAGAAGTTGTAGCAATGGGAGCCGGACCATCTGGAGTAGCTAATGGAGGACCTGATGGGGAGTTGGACCTTTTTGGAGCCCCTCCTTCCATGAACCTCGCTGATGAACATTCTCCCGAAGCTGGCGGTGGAGCGGCCAAAGACGAAGATAATTAGAGTAGTGTAGTTTAAGTAGTGTCCTTATGTAAAGTAAATAAGGAAGTTGAGTTGTACTAATGAGTATGTATAATTATTACCAGTTCAGCACAATGTAATAAAGATGGTGTACGTTTGGCATGTAATAATTCAGGATGTTTTTCTTCCTCAGATGCCATCAAGAACTCGTGCTCATGATGGGGCGGGAACTTCCCGCGGCAGGGTGGAAACTCCAAACCCGCCACCTGTACCTCCTACCATGGTTGAGGCTATCGCTGCCTTAGTCAACGCTACCACTGACAACACACGTTTCCTGTGTGAATTGGCAGGAAATCAATTTCAGCAACATGGAGGCAGAGGTCAACCTCAAGGGCCACGAGACACCACATACTTGGAGTTCTCTGAAACATGTCCACCGCTTTTCGTTAAAGCTAAAGAACCTCTAGAAGCAGATGAATGAGTACGGGTGATGGAACAAAAATTCGGACTGATTCGATGTACTGAAACACAGAAGCCCCCATTCACCGATCAATAGTTGATATGTCCTGCCAGTACTTGGTGTTCCAGTACTTGGTGGGAAAATGTTTCCGCTATTCACCCTGCCGGACATCTGGTCACGTGGGCAGAATTTAAACAAGCGTTTAGGGAACATTATGTTCTGGAAGGGGTGCTATAGATGGAGCTGGAAGAGTTCATACGACTGAAGCAAGGGGGAGATTCTGTAATGCAGTATCTCAACAAGTTTAATCACCTCTCCCAATATGCCATCGATCAAGTGGACACTGATTTAAAAAAGAAAAATTGCTTCACGAGGGGATTGAATGACTGACTCCAGCGCAAAATGGCTATGTGTCTGGATCTTACCTATAGCAGGGCTATAAGCACAACACTGTCAGTTGAAGCCAAGAACTCGGGCCAAGGAAAAATGAAGAGATATGCGGGTGAAGGATCATCTTAGGGGTATGAAAAGCGGACAAGGTTGATAATTCGTCCCTTCAACCCAAATCGTTCTTCTCCTTGTCCACCCACATATCCCTTCAAGCAACCAGTGTTCATTGGTCCCTCTCCTGCCCCCGCCCAGAACAATCAGCTGAGTGCCCTTGGTGCTCGTTTCCCTGCCCTTCCCAGTTCCTCAAGTGGCTGCTTTAATTGTGGGAAGTCTGGACATTTCATCAAAGACTGCCCCTATCCAAAGCAGAACAAATCAAATTTCCAACAGACTTCGGGGAACGCGAATCAAGGAAAGGGAAACGTGGTCAATCCTCCAGCGGGCAAGAATATGAAGAAAATTGGGCGAGTTTATTATACCCAGGTGGCGACTACACCGGATGGAGAATCGGTGATGATGGGTACGTTTCTCATTGCCAACCACCCAGCAGTTATCTTTTTCGATTCTGGTGCATCACATACCTTTATGAGCAAGACTTTTGTGGAGAAGCATTGCATACATAGCACTGAATCAAGGGAGGGATTTGTTATTTACTCACCTGGGGGTCAAATATTTACTAAGGAAGTAGTCTTCCACGTACCCGTAACATTGGCCGGACGTGAGTTCCCTACTAACATGATTGTTATAAAGGGACATGATATAGACGTAATTCTAGGCATGAATTGGTTAGCCCAGAATAAGGCCATCATAAATGTGGATCAAAGGACCATTCATTTGAGCCATGGTCAAGAAGAAGTCAAACTGTCCATCCCTATATCTGTCCTAGTAAAAACATTTGGACAAGTTTTTGAGGCCATATTACAAGAAATACATGACATTCCGGTTGTATGTGAATTCTCGGATGTATTTCCCGAAGACTTGCCCGGGTTACCTCCGGAAAGGGACGTGGAGTTTGTGATTGAATTGAAGCTCGGTACGACTCCTATTTCCAGAAGGTCGTACCGTATGCCACCCAATGAACTCGTGGAACTCAAGACACAATTACAAGACTTATTGGAGAAAGGATTTATTAGACCGAGTTCATCGCCATGGGGATGTCCAGCAATCTTTGTCAAGAAGAAGGATCAGGCTCTTTGAATGTGCATGGACTATAGACCCCTTAATGAAGTTACTATTAAGAACAAGTATCCTCTCCCTCGGATCGATATTTTGTTCGATCAACTTACTGGAGCCCGGGTGTTTTCTAAAATTGATCTCAGATCGGGCTATCATCAGATCCGAATTCGACCCGAGGATATACCCAAGACCGCATTCACCACTCGGTATGGGTTATTTGAATATTTGGCTATGTATTTTGGATTTACAAATGCTCCATCCCACTTCACATACTTGATGAATTCGGTATTCATGCCCGAATTAGACAAGTTTGTGGTGGTCTTCATTAATGACATCTTGATCTATTCCAAGAATGAGGAGGAGCACGCAAAACACTTGCGGATCGTGTTAACGCGCTTGAGGGAACATCAGCTGCATGCCAAATTTAACAAATGCGCGTTCTGGTTGGAGGAAATCCAATTTCTTGGACATGTTTTGTCTGCCAAAGGGATTGCAGTCGATCCTAGCAAGGTCAAGGATATTCTGGAATGGAAATCACCCACTACAGTGCATCAAGTTTGGAGTTTCCTTGGATTGGCTAGGTATTACCACAGATTTATTCTGGATTTCTCCAAAATTGTTAAACCCATTACTGGGTTATTGAAAAATGATACTAAGTTTGACTGGTCCTCTAAGTGTAACGAGGCCTTTGAACAACTGAAAGTGTTATTGACCACTGCACCAGTTTTGGCCCAACCGGATATTGAAAAGCCATTTGATGTGTATTGCGACGCGTCAGGCAGTGGACTTGGATGTGTCCTGATGCAAGAAGGACGAGTAATAGCCTATGCTTCAAGGTAGCTGCGCCGGCATGAAGAACATTATCCCACACATGATTTGGAACTGGTTGCAGTAGTTCATGCCCTTAAGATCTAGCGTCATTATCTGCTGGGGAATATATGTCACTTATAAATGGATCATAAGAGTTTGAAGTATATCTTTACTCAGTCAGAGCTAAACATGAGACAAAGAAGGTGGCTCGAGCTAATCAAAGATTATGACTTGGAAATTCATTATCACCCAGGAAAAGCTAATGTGGTGGCAGATGCTTTAAGTCGCAAGGCTTCTTGTCATTGTCTCACAGTAAGAACACCTGACACCACTTTATGTCAAGAAATGGAAAATTTGAATCTGGGGATAGTACAACGAGAAACTTTGACACATTTGAAGCTTGAGTCAGTTCTTCTACAAAGGATTATTGATGCTTAAAGAACAGATAAGGGTATGAAATATATTCATGAGAAAATGGAGGCCGGCAAGGCTAATTGTTTTAGGAAAGATGATCAAGGAGTAATATGGTTTAAAGACCGCATAGTGGTGCCAAAGGATGCTGAAGTCCGATAACAAATCCTGGACGAAGCTCATCTTAGTCGGTATCCCATTCACCCTGGAAGCACCAAGATGTATCAAGACTTGAAACAACATTATTGGTGGACTAAGATGATGATTGAAATCGCACGCTATGTGGCAAAATGTGACACCTATAGACGTGTCAAGGCAATACATATGAAGGCCGCTGACCATTACAATCCTTGCCAATCCCAACCTAGAAATGGGAAGATATCAGTATGGATTTCATTGTGGGATTGCCCAAGATCGCTAAAGGATTTGACTCTATCTGGGTCATAATTGATCGGCTCACAAAGACAGCTCATTTTCTGCCAGTCAAAACATATTACCCGATCATTACCTATGCTTAGATATATGTGGCTCGTATTCTTAGTTTGCATTGAGTTCCAAAAAGACGATAGTGTTGGACCGGAGACCGCAATTTGTATCCAAGTTTTGGGAGGAGCTGCATAAATCCTTGGGTACTAAATTACTCCACAGTTTGGCCTATCATCCTTAGACAAGTGGACAAACTGAGAGGGTGAATCAAATACTTGAAGATATGTTACGAGCCTGTGTCTTGGAGTTCCCACAGAAATGGGATGATTGTCTGCCATTGGCAGAATTTTCTTATAGTAATAGTTATCAAGAAAGTATTAAGATGGCACCGTTTGAAGCGCTGTATGGAGGACGATGTAGATCACCCTTATATTGGTCAGAACCCAGAAAACGGTGGTTTTCCAGGCCCGATTTGGTTAAATAAACAGAAGAAAAAGTTCAACGGATAAGACATAATCTGAATGAAGCTCAAGCTCGGGAGAAAAACTATGCATATAAACGACGTCGACCATTGGTTTTTCAAGCCGACGATTATGTATACCTGAAAGTATCACCGATGAAGGGTGTTAGCCGGTTCGGGGTAAAAGAAAAGTTAGCACCCCGATATATTGGATCGTTCCCCATTCTTGAGCGATGTGGACAAGTGGCGTACAGACTTCAATTGCCAGAATCATTATCTACGGTGCATAATGTGTTCCATGTATCTCAATTAAAGAAATGTCTTCGGATTCATGATCGAACTATAGATGTAGTGGATGTTACTTTGGAACCAAACTTGACTTATTCAGAACATCCCATTCGAGTTCTGGATCAGAAGGATAGAATCACTTGAAAGAGGACTCTCAAGTTTTATAAGGTACAATGGAACCAACATACTGAAGAAGAAGCTACCTAGGAGACTCAAGACTTCCTAGAGAAAAATTTTCCTAGGTTTTTAGCTTCATGTAACCTGTAAGATTTGTGTACTTTATTGTAAAGTTGAAATAAACCCCACCCCACCCCTGCTCGGTAAGATAAATAAGGAAATGAAGTTGTGACGCGTTTCCTTTTCCTTTACTTACCCTAGGACCTTAACTCTCGGGACGAGATTATTTTATAGGGGAAGGATGTAACACCCCTAGTGTTAAAAGAACTAAAACTTGGGCATGACATCGTATGAATTGACATTTCATTATGAATGTTACACCTAGGGTGCAGCCACTAGGCTAAAATCTCAAAACAAGTTGGATGTGATGACTTGAAGTGCTCGTTAACCCTAGAATAAGGTACTTAACTAAGGGATAGAGGTATGTGGGTGTGTGTTGGGGACTTGTTCTCAAATGCTAAGAATTAAGAACAAGGCAACATAAAAAGTGTTAAGTGTTAAAGTCCTTCGTCCTTCGAAGCATTATGTCCCTTCGGGAAATAATGAGTTTCGGACGAAGGTCATAAGAGACATACCTTCGTAAACATAACAAGTAATGACGAAGGATTCATATAAAGCATGAAATATAATATAAGCATCATCATAGAATCATTTCTATTTTATTAACATGGAAAAATAGAAATGATTTCAAATTACAAATGTACCTTCGGTCCTGAGAGAAGATAAAAAGTACAAGCGTGACGCAAAAGCAAATGCCAAGTCAGCGTGAACAGTACGGGAGTACTGTTCATCTATTTATAGACGCGGGACGCAGCCCACGTAAAATTACATTTATGTCCATTACATTTGTCAATGACTTATGGAAACCTGACAAGGTCCACGTAGTCTTTTCATCTTTAAGTCGGTTCCCCTCTCTGCTATCGCGACGAAGCTTCCCTGCGCACAGCTTCGGCTGTGCACCATCCTTCGTGGAGCTTGGTAATCAGCCCGTCCTTCGTCTGGTTCAGGCTTCGTCCTGACCGCACTTCATGTTCGTAATTCTGAGTCCGAAGGTACCTGTTCACATAATCCACTTGGAAAACATTGTCAAATCATGTTTTTGAGGACCTTCGGAGGACGAAGGCCCCCAACAGTAGCCCCTCGCAATATTAATTTGTTTGAAATAATAAATTCAGATTGCGATATGAACGAAGGCTTTATGCCGAAGGTCCGAAAAAACACCTTCCCTTTGCTAGAATAGCAACATTCAATGACAAGTGGGGTCTTTCAACTTTCAACGCATCAAGCGTATAAATACGGCCATACCGCAAACTTATTTTGCACGCTTTCTGGCCAACCACTCTTGCTCACTCATTTTTTAGCTCTTGTGCACTGTGATCTGCTAAGCTTTTAGCTTTGAAGCTTCGGCTTTGAAAACAGTTTTTTAGTGTTTCCGAAGATGTCTGAAGCTGCTAAGAAGGCTGCTGCTGAAATGAAGCTGAGTCTTGATGAAGAGAAGAACTTAGGGTTTCTTATAGCAATGTCGAAGACCAACACAGAAAAGATCACCAGGGAAATTCTGGAAGGGCTGTCTGAAGATACTGGTGACAGTGAAAGTTATGATGTGGACAGCGGTGGCGAAGACTCCGAAGATCGCCCCTGGCGACCAAGCCATTCAGTTTATGGTAAATCAACTATCAAAGAGAATCATCTTGTTAATATGAGAGGAAGGTATTTCCGGGATCTGTCCATTGTGAGGGCGGACGAAGGGGAAAAGACTTGTCCACACCCTGAAGAAAATGAAGTTGTGGTGTACCGAAGCTTTTTGAAAGCCGGATTGCGATTCCCCTTGAGCAGCTTCGTCGTGGAGGTGTTGAAAATCTTCGAAGTCTATCTTCATCAACTTACTCCAGAGGCTATTATAAGGCTAAATATCTTCGTGTGGGCCACGAGAAGCCAAGGTCTGAAGCCTGACGCAAGAAGCTTCTGTAATGTTCATGAATTATTATATGAAACAAAACCTTGGGGCAAAGAACAGTACCATAACAACTTTGGCTGCTACAGCTTCGTCTCTCGGTCCGGGGCAAGCTGTCCCGTACCAACCTTTCGGAAGAGATGGCCCGGGGATTGGATGACAGAATGGTTTTATGTGAAGAATGACTTATCAGCACGAGAAGACATCAAAGGTTAATTATGCGTCCTATTTGGCAAAGCTTCGGCCTTCGGAGGCCGAAGGTTGAAATGAACGAAGCCGCCGAAGAGTGCCAAAGAGCCTTCGGCGTTGTCTGCTCTTTTATAGGAACAAGGGACTTAGTACAAGAGCATATTGCCTTCAGGGTGTGGCCGCTTGCGGAGAAATGGGAAATGCCACAAGAAATCGTTAAAAAGGCCGACGAAGGTGGACTCGTCAGGTTTAAGTACACTTTTAAATTTGAAGATAAATTTATTGAGCCAGACGATGAGTGGTTGAAAAGCATTGACAATTTAAGTGATGAGCTGCTTGGGACATACTCGAAGGCCGAAGATACTGCAATGTCAGCAGCCTTCGGAGGCCGAAAAAAGAAAAGGCTGAATCGGGTATTTGATGCCATCGGGTTCGTCTACCCTGACTATTGCTACCCCATTCGAAGGCAGAAGAGAAAAAATACAACCTCTGCAAAAGAAGAAACTGCAGCTGCTCCTAGCGAGCCAGAACCGAAAAGGAAGAAGATAAAGGTTCTTACTTATCGACCGCGTTATATTGAACCAGCTTCGGTGCCTGAGTTTACCGGAGAGACTTCTTCGGCCACCGAAGCTGAAAAACCAGCCGAGCCAACTTTGCTGCCAGAAGTCACTGAAACAGCCGAAATACCAACGAAGACAAAATTGGAGCAATCAAAAATTTTGTTATCAGAAACGAAAGAGAAGGCCGAAGCGCCATTCACAGAAAAAATGGAAGAGGTAAAGGAAGCAACCGAGGACTCCAAAACATCAGAAGTTTTGAGTCCTGTGGCAAACATTGAAACAGTAAGTAATCAAAAAGTGCCAGCAGTGACTCCGAAAAGAAGGAGAATGGCTAATGTGCTAGATGTGCTGGAAACGATCAAATCTTCAAGCACCCCTCCGAAGAAGGCTGCCGTCACTCCTGAAACAACAGTCGAAGCTTCGGGTTCTAAAGCTCCAGAGCAAGATACTGAAGCCGAAGCTGGGCCCTCAGAGCCCTCAAAGGCAAAGACCTTGGAAAGTGAGGCAGAAAAAATAACAAAGCCAACTTTTGCTGAAGGAACTGGTGTTGTTACCCCCGAAGCATCCAAAATTCGTGATTATATTTTTCATCATGCTTCGGGGAAAAAATTAACAGAAAAAGAAGAACAAGAGGCCCAACACTATGCCCAAAAGTTGAAATATCCAAAGGGGGCGTTGATATTTAATGGCAGTGGAGAAGAAGATTTCTTGTATTGCCTCCCCGACAGCAAGGAAATTTCTGTCTGTCGGGAGATGAGCAGAAGCTTCGGATTTCCAACTTTAGAAGACGGACTTTCGGTGTTGTCAAAGAACGATCTGGCTGACAGCCTAGCTTACAACAGTTTAAAGGTGCGACAAATGGAATTCTTATATTTTTGTTGAATTCAAAATTTTTCATTTGTTTAAAACTATTAACACAGACATATTCCTGTCTGCAGGGCCTGATACTCAGCAATGCCCTCAGAGCACAGAAAGATGCTGAGGACGAAGGATGTACTATAGCCCTGAGCAACCTTCGTTCCGAAGTAATTAAACTGAGGAACGAAGGTCTCGAAAAAGACAAAATATTGCATTCCTTAATAAATAAAATAAAAGAAGACGAAGCTATTTTCAAAGGTCAGGCCGAAGCTCAGAAGTGTGAAATTGAAAACCTTCGTAAACAATTAGCCAGAGCTAAAGAGGAATGCATACTTGAAGAAACAAGGCGAGAACTCAGCGACCAATGGGCAAATCATTTAGAAGAAACTGTTAAAGAGCTTCGGTCAGCCAAGAAGAAATGCTTCGACAAATCTATAGAGTGTGTCAAGAAAATAAAAACTAGCTTCGCCAGCGTTGGCGCATTTTCGCAAGAAGAAAACTTTATAAGAGGTAACCCCGAAGGTCCCCTGGAATGGATCAATCATGAGGCGGAGGCCTTCGAGGAAATCCTGAGTAGCCGCGGTGACATCTGCGCTTTTTCTGGTGCCAGAGGGATTGCCACTATTTTGGAGGGGAAAGGATGTGAACATGTAAAGATTTTATCGCAGTCCGAAGCCACCTTGTCCACTGAAGATATAAAAGATCCTTCAGCCGAAGCTAGCGCGGTTGGGGGAAAATTTTTCACCGACATCTGGGACAACGGTGGTAGAGAAATGGCCCAAGAAATCATTCAGAAAAGCGAGAAAGGGATTCATGAGGCTAGAAAAGTAGCCGAGGCTGCTGAGAAAAACGCAGAGCCCGAAGGGCAAATAGGTACTAGCGAATAGTTTTCATTGCATTATAACTTTTAATTTTATAGTTCGTTCGCGATCTGTAATAATGATGTAATAGTATCCCGTCCTCACTCAGATCCTACTAAAGCATCTTCGGGCCCTCAGCCTAAAGATGACGACGAAATTAAAAAGATGGCCGAAGCTATCATGGATCAGGTTGTCGATCGACTGCTGAACGAAGCTGCAGAGATAATACTTAGGGAAGACTAAGTGCTATTGCAAAAAACATTTGATATATGATTTGTGTAATATTCTGTAATCCTGTATGTAATATACTTGTTTTATGATTCAATTCTTTACGATGCATGAAACTTTAAACACGTACCATTTTTGAGTCTTCGACGAAAAAAACACCTTCCCTTCTTTTCATGCTTCGTGAAGAAGAATTTATCATTTATCACGACAATATCCATAGTGTTCTGATAAGAAATATCCAAGCTTCGTAAAAATAATCTCCGAAGCTATACCTCGAAAATCAATATTGTTTCTCCCTGTAACTTGGCATGATTTGCCCTTTTTCAAAGCATTTTCCGAAGATCGATAACATGCCCCCTTCTTGTGCCACATGCAGCATGATGTATGATGATTATGCTATGCAAAATGATGTGATGATGTTATGTTATGCAAAATGATATTTTGTGCCGAAGATACGCACATTCCTGCAATGGGGCACAATCTTTTGTATCAATACTGACTTTTTCATTATAAGCCTCCCTTAGGAGCTTCTTCGCCTTTTACTTCAGCGGAATCAGCGTTTATTTTTCGCTGTAAGTTCTGCATCCCCTTAGGAACGTCTTTGGAACTTCTTCGCCTTTTACTTAGGCGGTATAAGCTCTGCATTCCCTTAGGAACGTCTTTGGAGCTTCTTCGCCTTTTACTTAGGCGGTATCAGCGTTGACTTTTCGCTGTATGCTCTGCATTCCTTTTGGAACGACTTTGGAGCAGAAAACTTACACTGCGCTCCCTTCGGAACGACTTTTTGTGACTTCGTCAGACTTACTCTGCGTTCCTTAGAACGACTTTTTGTTGCTTCGAAGGATTTTCGATAGTCCGAAGGTCCTTTTTATTATCACAAACCTGTGAAGAAAACATATTTTTCTTGTAGGAATCAACGAAACTAATTACATGAAACCTAAACAATGTCCTTTATTACAAAAAATAAAACTGAATGAAAAAGATTGCTATTAAGGTAGGATATTTGTCAATAGATGTGTTTTGACTCTGGCACGGTGCTGTTGACCGTGCGAGCTTCGGACTGTTCTCTGAAGTCCCTTTGATGTGGAGCATATTGGCTCCCTTCTGGCTGCTGGCCTTGTTGCAACGGAGGTGGAGGCGGGGGCTGTTGCCAGGAAGCTGAAGGCTGACTTGCCGAAGCAGCAGAGAGTGCAGGATGGTTGCCCACATATTCTGGGATGTAGGGCGAATGATACGAAGCAGTGTGCATGACCTGCTTCGGCTGAGCCTGTTGCGCGGCAGCTTCGGCTATCTCTTTTTGCTTCTGAATGGTAACATGACACATCCTGGTAGTATGACCTTTGTTTTCACCACAGAATAAGCAAAATATTCTTCTGGGTTGATCCCCGAATCTTCCGCCGAAGCCCCTGGCGCCTCTGCCTCTTGGAGCTGGTGGTCGGAAGGAGCTTTGCTGTTGCCCCGAAGCCTGTGAAGAGCACTGCGGTCTGTTCTGCTGACTCCCCTTATCATCATTCTGAGTGGAGTTGTGGATGGACCTGACATGCCTCGGATAGGATCTTCCTCCGAAGCCCCTGGTCATTTCGGAAAATCTGAAGGCCTCCTCCCTTCTTTGGCGAAAGTCATTGTCAGCACGAATGTACTCGTCCATCTTTTGGAGCAGCTTCTCCAGGGTCTGAGGAGGCTTCCTAGCAAAGTATTGAGCAGCAGGTCCAGGACGAAGCCCCTTGATCATGGCTTCGGTGACAATTTCATTGGGCACCGTTGGTGCCTGCGCCCTCAAACGCAAGAACCTTCTGACATACGCCTGAAGGTATTCTTCATGATCCTGAGTGCACTGGAACAAGGCTTGAGCAGTGACCGGCTTCGTCTGAAATCCTTGAAAGCTGGTCAATAACATATCCTTCAGCTTCTGCCATGAAGTGATCGTTCCTGGCCGAAGGGAGGAATACCAGGTCTGAGCAACACTCCTGACGGCCATAACGAAAGACTTTGCCATTACTGCAGCATTGCCACCATACGAAGACACTGTTGCTTCGTAACTCATCAAGAACTGCTTCGGGTCCGAATGGCCATCGAACATGGGAAGCTGGGGTGGCTTATAGGACGAAGGCCAAGGTGTAGCCTGCAGCTCAGCGGACAGAGGAGAAGCATCGTCGAAAACAAAATTTCCATGATGAAAATTATCATACCAGTCATCTTCATTGAAGAAGCCCTCCTGATGAAGGTCTTTTTGTTGAGGCCTTCGGTTCTGCTCATCGTGGGTAAGATGACGGACTTCTTCAGAAGCTTCGTCTATCTGCCTCTGCAGCTCAGCTAGCCTGGCCATCTTCTCCTTCTTCCTCTGCACCTGTTGATGTAGCATCTCCATGTCCCTGATCTCTTGGTCTAGTTCATCCTCCTGAATCGTCGGGCTGACAGCCTTCCTCTTCTGGTTTCGGGCCTCCCGGAGAGAGACGGTCTCCTGGTTGGGGTCCAGCGGTTGCAGTGCTGCAGCCCCAGTCGCTGAAGCTTTCTTCGGTGCCATAGCGAGGGTCTATAGCTTCCGAAGGTGTTCAAAAAACTCGAAGTGGAAGTGAGTTCACCGGAGGTGGGCGCCAATGTTGGGGACTTGTTCTCAAATGCTAAGAATTAAGAACAAGGCAACATAAAAAGTGTTAAGTGTTAAAGTCCTTCGTCCTTCGAAGCATTATGTCCCTTCGGGAAATAATGAGTTTCGGACGAAGGTCATAAGAGACATACCTTCGTAAACATAACAAGTAATGACGAAGGATTCATATAAAGCATGAAATATAATATAAGCATCATCATAGAATCATTTCTATTTTATTAACATGGAAAAATAGAAATGATTTCAAATTACAAATGTACCTTCGGTCCTGAGAGAAGATAAAAAGTACAAGCGTGACGCAAAAGCAAATGCCAAGTCAGCGTGAACAGTACGGGAGTACTGTTCATCTATTTATAGACGCGGGACGCAGCCCACGTAAAATTACATTTATGTCCATTACATTTGTCAATGACTTATGGAAACCTGACAAGGTCCACGTAGTCTTTTCATCTTTAAGTCGGTTCCCCTCTCTGCTATCGCGACGAAGCTTCCCTGCGCACAGCTTCGGCTGTGCACCATCCTTCGTGGAGCTTGGTAATCAGCCCGTCCTTCGTCTGGTTCAGGCTTCGTCCTGACCGCACTTCATGTTCGTAATTCTGAGTCCGAAGGTACCTGTTCACATAATCCACTTGGAAAACATTGTCAAATCATGTTTTTGAGGACCTTCGGAGGACGAAGGCCCCCAACAGTGTGTGTGATACCAAATTAAGTATTATCTCAAAAATTAGTGGAAATGTTCATAAGAGACTAAACTTGGTGGGTTTGAGTGGCACACAAACCCTAGAGCACTCAAAACTCTAATAAGAACCATAGAAACCCTAATTTGTGCCCTATAAGGTGATTTCAATTTCTATACTCTTTTGGACCGAAGTGCAAATATCAAAGTGGTAGAGTATAAAAAACTAAGCAACTTTTACATTGGAAGATTTTCAAGTGTTGTGAAACAAATTGGAGTAATTTGTAAAAGTTTCCAAGGGCACCCATATGGCTAACTCTGAAATCAGTGTGATTGGGCTGACTTTGGGACCTTGTATTTCTTAATCAATGGAGATTTTTCCCTAGGTCACTAGAACAAGTTTATAGAGGTACTATAGGGGTACAAGTTTGATTAAGTGGTTAAGCCCTAATCTATGTAGAAATTGGAGAAAACTGTACTGAAAATTTGGCTGTCAGTCGGGTCAGATACTGAAAACTTGACTGACATTAGTGCCTGACCAACTTTGGGCCCGAATTACGCATGATTTAGTGAGTACTCGACCAAGAACTTTGTAACAAAGTTGAAGCCGGTTTATAGAAGAACAACTTTGCTACAGACGGATTAGTGGGTTGTTACATAAAAATTGGAGAACAAAGCCCTCTAACTTGCTCTGTCAGGCGCACTAATGAACGGTCGCGATGGTATAGTAGTAAAAAAGATCTTCAGATGCAGCACACCTCGCCGCCGGTGAACTCGCGCCGTGATTCACGCCGGTCGTCGCGATTTGTGCGCTGTGGTGCGTGGATAACGACTGGTGGTAAAAGATCTTGCACGAGGGATGAGCTTGGGCCCTGTTACCACTCAGTCGTCATACCCACTTGCACCCACGACGTGGCCGCGTGACCACCACCGTTGTGCCGCCGTTTACTTCGGCGACGACACGCCTTAAACTGTTTCACCACGTCGTCACAGGTTGTGGAGTATAACCAGTGACGACCGTAAGCTTTTACCTAGTAAATGCCACGTTAGCGAACTCCGGTGACTCACCTCCTATCCGGCCGCCAACTTATCTCCCCCGAATTCGAAGCCACCGCATGCAGACGCTATAAATTGAGTGTGCGATCTGCTCTGTTAGCTTGTTACGAAGCTAGAACACCAACTTTCGCCCCCGATTAGCCACCATAGCGCCTGAATTTGGTTTTTTCCGTAATTCGGTCACCGTCGCCGCCGAGGAGAGCTCTTCCGTGGCCAGCTTCTCTTAAGGTAGTTCTAGCCCAACTACTATCCGTTCTAGCTTCCTTTAGGTGTGGTGATGCTCCCCATACTTAGAATATGAACGCTACCGTGCCTAATCGTCGGGAACAACTCCGCCTGCCCTCGGTTTCCACCGTCGTCGTCGGTAGGGGGATTTAGGGCCAGATTAACTCGATTAGAGCATGGACTAGGCTCGCCTGAGCTCGAGGATGGCAATCCAAAGCTCGATTTTGATCGTCGTCGCCGTTTGTGGCGAGTTCCAGCGAGGGATGGCCGGCGGGCGAGCACGTCGTCGCTAGGGATTGATTTGGTGAAGAAATAGAAATCCGAGGGTCTTTGTGCAAACGTCAGTGAGACAGATGAATAGTGCTACGTGCTCTTTACCAGTTATTCAAATTCCCAGGGGCCTCTGCGCAAAGTTGCCAGAGCGGGCGCGGGCGCGCGCACGTTTCTCCTGTCGCTGGCTGTTTTGGGCCAAATTTGGCCCAACACTATTCATAGTTTTTCCTTTTCTTTTTACTTCCAGATTTGGAAATTTGTAGAAAATAATAGAAAAATTGTAAAAAAATGAGACCAATTTTGTTGGGCTCCTAAAATCATCTAGTATTTAATAAAAATAGTTCCAAGATTTTTATCCCAAGCCTGGAATTATTTAGCATTTACAGATTCTACAACCAAGCCTTTTAGAATTTCAGAAATAATTTAGTAGCTCCAAAAATAGTAAAACTTTTTGGATAGGCTTAGTATGATGATTAAAGACCTTGGGTGAAGTTTGAAATGATTTGGACATTGTTTGGTCCCAAACCCAATAAACTAGCCTCCTAAGGTTTAATTGCCTAATACTGATAGAATACTAACTTAGGAAACCCTAGTGACTAGTGTGTACCGTGAAGGAAAGTTGTATTCAAGATACAACTTACTTTGTTTCTATTATGTAACTGCATATTCACAGTATCACATAAGCATTCATGTACATGTACTGTTATGTATAGAGAATGAGGAAAAAACTATAGTTGAAGAAGTTGTCCCACAAGCTGAGAATCCACCAGTCAAGAACAACTTCTACTTTGACATTTGTGGAGTAGACCCAGAACCTCCTGCAACACAAGGCAAGCCCCGGTGCATTTACTCCTTTCCTTGTTGTTTTAAACTCTTTATCACTTAAGATGATGCTTTCGGTGATAGGAGTTGTGTGCTAAACAATTGCTGCATTACTTTCCTTGGAAACTGATTACCATTCCTTGTTACCTGATTTACTTAAAGTTTTCTAATGCTTACCTTTGCTTTAGAAAACAAAATGTTTTGTTTTAAAACAAAAGGTGATGCTTCATATGGGATGGGAATTTTACAAAGAAAAGACTGGTGATGGTGAATCCATCATGGTCGTGATGGGTTCAACATCTGAAAAGATGTACCTCTGTGAGGTACCAAACTTTGGGTTGTAAATGATAAAGACGAGACCAGGCGATTGACTTGCACGAGAAGGAAGTCTCGGTGTAGTGTCTCCGTCTGAGTCGCTTAAGGACCAAACCGATGTAGGTGTTGGAACTTGCTCTCAACTGCAAGGTGGCCAACAAGGATGAACAGTGGTGACAACAGGGTTACGTGCTAGGAAGCAATAGCTCTGTTGATCTAGCCTCTCACGGGCACTGTGCGGGGGTATTTATAGGTATCTGAGTGCCCAGCGCCTTGTGTTAAGGACGCATGTGCCCTCAGACACCTAGTTTATCCCCAGAATATTCCCATAAAGCAAGGTTACAAGCTGTAATTACAAGAATGCCTTTACAAATTAGGCCCGTAACACAAAGGCGGCCACGTAGGACCCGTTACAATGGGCCAGATTACACGTGGGCCTTAGAGCTGGACGAGGCCGCGCCGCGGGATGACGTCGCCGCAGGCCTTCGTCTGGCGCCGAATGGAGCGAAGGGTGTCCCTGCCCGTTTTGTCTCTGTCAGTCCAGCGACTGCAGCGAAGGCCTCGAGCGAAGGGTGGCGTCTTTGCCTTCGCCCCAACATTTGCCCTCCGAGGGACCAGTTCGACAAAGTCACCTGGTGCCGAAGACGTCGCTAGATGGCGGAGACGCTGCCCTCGCTCGAAGTGGTTCCGTGGGGGTTTTTGATGTGACCGTTGACGGACGGCGTACTGTTGGATTGCGGGCTTCCCGAAGCGCCACGCCCTGTCGGATTGCGGGTTTCCCGAAGAGCCGCGCCCTGCCTATAAAAGGGGGTGGGGGTCGGCGCTTTTTGAACTTTGCCTTCCGCGCTCCGCGAAAACCCTAGCCGCCCGCCGTCTTGCTGCTCGTCTGCCCGCCGTGCTCTTGCTCGCCGGAGATCTGGCTCGAGTGAAGCAGACCGCCCGCCACCGCCGACGGTACGTAGCAATGCCGTCCTCTTCTTCTTCCGCTGCCACTACGCCGCCGGCCGCCGCCTCGTCTGAGGAGACGTTGAGTAGCTTGATGGTGGAGGAGTTGCGCGCCGGCGACTCTGTTGATTTTGGTGTGTCGCGGATGACGTCAGCCCGCGTTGAAGATATGCAGCGGTTGGGCTACTTTGGCGGCGGAGTTGCTCGTGCTCCGGGGACGGAGGAAGTCCCCGAGCCGGAGGGTGAGTTGGTCGTTTTCGAGGCGTTCTTCGCCGCCGGCCTCCGCTTGCCTGCGCACCGGTTTGTTGGCGAAGTCCTGCGTAGATTCAATGTTCAAATACATCAGCTGACACCGAATGCCGTGGTGGCACTGTCGAAGTATGTCTGGGCGACGACTTCGTACGGCGGACAGCCGTCGGTTGAAGTTTTTGCGAAGTATTATTGTTTGCACTGGCAGAAGAGGATGATTGGGGATGAAGTTGCCCAGTTCGGGTCATGCACGTTCACGCCGAAGACTGGCAAGACCGCAATGCAAGTAGTGGAGTTGGTTCCGTGCGCCCGCAACAAGTGGGGCAATTGGAATGAATTTTGGTTTTACGTTGCTGAGGGTACTGTCGAAGGCCATGAGGGACTCCCCGTGTCTGAGATGTGCTCTCATTATTACTCTGCGTATCCGCCCTTTGAAGTGGCAGAGGAGGATGCAGACGAAGGGGCCCTTCGGTGCGCCGCCGGTCAGAGCAGTGGGCGTGATTTAGTTGAAGAGTTCGTGGCGTACGGGGTGTGGCCATTGGCACATGGCTGGGCGTTGGGCGAAGTGTGCCCTCGCCAGATGCCTTTTCACGGAGGAAGGGAGGTGCGAAGTCCTGCCTTCGCACTGAATCTGCGAAACCGCGACCCGGCCGCCTTTGTGCGCGATGCGGAGGACGGGGCGGTGCGGCTCGTGGGACGGTATGTGCCGAGGACGGAAGGCCAGCGCAGCTTTGATATCCGCGGGTCAAATGACCGTTTGAACAGGGTCTTCGAATTAAATCAGTTGTCGTACGACGGCTATCCTGGTCAAGACGAAGCAGACCGCCGTGGGAAGAAGCCGGCGGTGGAGACTGGAGACGACCCTGCGCCGGCGGCCGCTCCTTCCTCAAAAAAGAGAAAATTAGGTACTGCGATGGGAGGACTTGGGGTGTCTGATAGTTTTGCTAGAGAGTTGATGAGGACGTGTGCGGCCCCGGGGGAAAGGATGTCTTCGCCCGAGCTCCGGGAGTCTTCGGCTCGGATGCTGAGGGTTACCGGGGGTTGCTGGCCTAGGAATGTTCCTATCCCCTGCGCGGCTGTCGAGGACTGTTTTACATCTCGTATGGTTCGTCAGTGGAGAGTTTTTCCTTACGGGCGGAATATCTGTGTTGTTGTGTGGGCAGTGATGGACAAGGATCGCCAAGGGGCGGCGCAAAAACGCCAAGCGGCTGTCAGGCTGCATGAAGCTAGGCCGAAGCGGCAGCGGGGGGCTGCGAAGGCTGCGGCCTCCGGCAGAGGCAAGCCGCCGCTGGCGGCGAAGGCGGGCGCCTCTGCACCTAGCAAGGCGCCGGAGGCAACGGCGGGCGCCGGAGGCTCCAAGCCAACGAAGGTGGTGCCGCCGGCCAGCGGAGTGGCGGAGGCTTCGAAGGCGGCCCGAGCGTTGCCGCTGTCGGGCAAACGCGTTGCCGACTTCGGCACCGATATTACTGTGGACGACTATCTTGGCGGTAAGTCGTTGGCTTATTATTATTATTATTGTTATTTATTTATTTTTTTTAATTCGTTGATGTGTTGCAGGGTCGGACGAGGGCCAGCTTGCTATAGTTGCGCCTGGCGCGGCGATCGCGACGGCTGCCATAGTGCCGAAGGCGAGGAGCGAGGCTCTTGGCGCCGGAGGCGAGGTGTCGGCCCTCGCGGTGGTCAGGGACGAGGCGGGCGCAGCGACCCGCCGGCTGAAGGGGGTGACGGAGGCGCTGAGTCAGGCGACGGAGGCGCTGAGTCAGGTCCGCTGAGCTATACTCTCTCCCCCACCTCTTTCTTTTGGGGCAACGGCCTTACGTGTGCTCTGCAGGTGGCTGACTTCGCCAGCCGTACTGCGTCGGGGGCCCTCACGGCACTGTGTCTGCCGAAGTCGAGAGACTTCGGACGCAACATGCTGACGCTGTCCGTGAGAAATCGGCCTCCGACAGCAAGTGCTGTAAGCTGACGGACAAGGTGGCCGCCCTGGAGAGGGAGAAGGCTGACCTCCGGCGCCAACTGGCGGCGGAGAGGAGGGAGGCCAACGAGGCCATCGCCAAGGAGCAGGCTGCGCAGGCGGAAGCCAAACTGGCGCGGGCGGAGGGCAATCTTGCCAAGGAGCTCTCCGAACATCTGCAGGAGCGGCTCGCCGCCCTGGAGAGCCGCGCGAAGGGGGCCGAGGCCGCGATGCGTGCGGAGGCTGAACGAACGCGCGCGCAGCTTATGGATACATATCGTGAGCTGGGTGCGCGGACCGGTGACTTCGAGGTGCCAGATCGAGAGCCCGGGCTTCATTGTCTGCAATGGGTGCAGGAGGAGCTGCAGGAACTCCCCACTGTCGTGGGGGGGGGGTTTATGTCGTACGCCTCCCTGGTCACCTGCGAGGGGGCAATGAACGCACTCTCCCGCGAAGGGTGCCGGCACTTCGAGGTCTTCGACCAGGCAGATGAAGATTTTGAGCGGGATGTCTACAAGGTCGAAGACCCCGTCGTGAAGGAATCCGCCGGGGCCCTCTATGACCGGATGTGGGGTCCGCACAGTCGGGAGGTGGTCAGGGAGCGGGCCGAGACTGCGAGGGCTTAGGTAAGGTTGTTGTTTGTTTGGCGTTTGCTGTGTGCGGGCTGTGCGTGTGTTTGCTGAATTTTGTGTATTTTGTCTCAGGCGGCGCGTGGCGAGCGGGTGGACGACTTCGGGGCGCTGAACAGCGCGCTGCCTGACCCGGAGTCGACCCCTGCGGAGGCCGCGTCTGGGGTCGCCCTGGAGCCAACCCCGGAGACCGCGGCGATGGTGACGGCTGCCCCCACATCTGCTGCGGCCGGCGAAGACCTGCCCCCAAAGGTGGCCGAAGGCGCCCCTGATGCCCCCGCGGCTGCTGTGTCGAGTGCTGAAGACCCCGCGGCGGGGGCGGCGGAAACGACGGCGGAAGCGGCGGAGGCAACGGCGGAGGCTCCCGCAGCGTCAGGGCCTTCGCAGGTGGCGTAGTGGGTGTATAGGGTTGGGGAATTTTGGATGTTTTGCTGAATTTTGGTTGCTGCGCAGGTTCAAGATTTTGGGCCTGCGCACGCAACCGCTACTACTGAAATTTTGGCGGCTTCGACCGCGGAAGGTGGTAATGGATATGGTGAATCTGCATCTGAGTTTTTTGATTTTACTGACTCTGGGAGCTCGGTTGAGTGGACTGAGGAGTCGTCGGAGGAGGACTTGGATTATTTTGCGGCCTTGGATGTGGCTGCGGCGGAGGCTGCGCCATACGCCGCGGGCGCGCCAGACGTGCCAGGCACTAGCACCGGGCGCCGACGACGAAGGGCGGTTGCGAAGCGTAGGGTTAGCACGGAGGAAGGGGCTCGGCTTCGTGTGAGTAGGGCTGGTCGGCAAGAACTGTTGTCTTTGCCGGCCGCCGCGAGTACAGGGGAAGGGGAACTGCGAAGTCTTTTTGCGGGTGAGGAGCTTAGGATAATGTTATTTAATTATAGGGAGATGGGAATTATTCCTAAGGTTGAGCCGATGTAGAGTGTGGCGCCCTCGCATGTACATGTATAAAGGCTTTGTACGATGAGGTTGTGTGCCCTCGCTTGCCTGTGCCTGCGAAGGCGTTGTGTGCTTTGTCTGGTATATTTTGCTATGCTATGCTGGTGCGACAGTCTTCGCGGTAGACTTCGGCTTTTCCGTATTTGTTGTGCTAGTCCGGCTGCACCTTTAGGCGACTTCTGCGTGGATAGTCCTTGCGGTGGACTTCGGTTTTTGCGCGCTTGTTGTGCTAGTCCGGCTGCACCCTTAGGCGACTTCTGCGCGGATAGTCCTCGCGGTGGACTTTGGTTTTTGCGCACTTGTTGTGCTAGTCCGGCTGCACCCTTAGGCGACTTCTGCGCGGATAGTCCTCGCGGTGGACTTCGGTTTTTGCGCACTTGTTGTGCTAGTCCGGCTGCACCCTTAGGCGACTTCTGCGCGGATAGTCCTCGCGGTGGACTTCGGTTTTTGCGCACTTGTTGTGCTAGTCCGGCTGCACCCTTAGGCGACTTCTGCACGGATAGTCCTCGCGGTGGACTTCGGTTTTTGCGCACTTGTTGTGCTAGTCCGGCTGCACCCTTAGGCGACTTCTGCGCGGATTTGTCGCACGCGAGGGTGGCTAGCGCTGAGCCTCGCGGTGACCTTGAGTTGGTCGAATGCCGAAGACCGTTGTCGCGGTCTTTTTTCGACACATGTTTTTGCGGGGGATTTTTTTTCACATATATTACATGGCTCCGCCCCGTTAAAAACCTCACCCCCCGGGAGGAAAAGAGTGCGGGCCGGTACAAGATTGTTTTTGGCGAATTACAAGGGCGAAAACAGCCCTAATGAGTTAAACAAAAAATTTGCGAAGGTTGTCGATGTTCCAGGAGTGCTCCAGGTCCTCGCCGTTTGGCGTTGTGAGCCTGTAGGCGCTGGGGGATGCTTTTGTCTTGACTATGAAGGGGCCCTCCCACTTGGGCTCCAGCTTTCCCCTGGACTCCGTCCCAGCTGTTCGGACGAGTACGAGGTCCCCTTCGCTGAACTCCCTCGTGATGACTGCGTGGTCGCGCCATGCTTTGGTCTGGGCTTGGTATTTGTTTAGGGCCTGTAGGGCGAAGACCCGGTCTCCGTCGATGAGATCTTTTGAAGTTGGCTCGTCCACGTCGGGGACCGCTGACGGAACTGTACGCGGGGACCCATGCTTTATTTCTTGCGGGGTCATGGCCTCCGATCCGTATAGAAGGCGGAAAGGAGTGAACCCAGTCGCCCTGCACTCAGTTGTGTTTAGCGCCCAGACTGCCTCAGGTAATAAATCGGTCCATCTGCCTTTTTTTTCATCGAGGAGCATCTTCTTGACAGCTGTGAAGATTTTCCCATTGGCGCGCTCCACGACCCCGTTGGACTGCGGATGATAGACTGAAGCGAAGGCAAGCTTGGTGCCGATGGAAAAACAAAAATCCTTGAAATCTTGGCTGTCAAACTGCTTGCCGTTGTCAACTGTTAGCTCGGACGGTACTCCGAAGCGGCAAACAATGTTTTGCCAGAAGAATTTCTGGGCAGTCTTTGATGTTATTGTAGAAACAGCCCTCGCTTCGATCCATTTGGTGAAGTATTCGACGGCTACGAAGGCGAACTTAAGGTTCCCCTGAGCGGTGGGCAGGGGCCCGACAATGTCCAGGCCCCAGCGCTGGAGAGGCCATGTATGGGCAATCAGCTTTGTATACTGCGAGGGGTTGCCTGACCGAGAAGAAAACTTCTGGCAGGCTTCGCAGGACCTTGTGACCCGATTTGCGGCGCAGATCATTGCGGGCCAGTAAAACCCTTGGCGGATCACCTTAGCAGCTAGGGCCCTTGGCCCTGCGTGCGAGCCGCACGTGCCACTGTGGACTTCACGTAGGATCTGCATGCCTTCGGTTTCGGTGATGCACTTAAGCATTGGCTGACTGACCCCTTTCTTGTAGAGTTGGCCCTCGATCAGTGCGAAGTCCCGGCTTCGATGTCTGAGGCGCTTGGCCTCGCTGACGTCGGTTGGATGATAGTACCCCTGTAGGAACAGGGTTATTGGTGCCCGCCAGTCTTCGGTCATGATTAGGTTGACTATGCGGTGGCCCTCGCTATCATTAGTTATTTGGAGCCCTTCGGGGCTCCGGACGGCTGGCGTGCCGATGGTGTGAAAGAACACGTCGGAGGGCAATGGCTCGCCCCTGGCGGCAGCCTTGGCCAATGCATCGGCCTCCTCGTTCTTGGCCCTATCCACATGCTGCAAGGTGAATCCCTTGAACTGTCTCTCGAGACTTCGGATGGCCGCGAGGTATTGCATGAGCGTGGGGTCTTTTGCTGCATAGTCTTTCTCGACCTGGCCGGCAACTATCTTGGAGTCTGTTTTGATGATACATGTGGTGACTCCGAGGGCCCTTAGCTTGCAGAGGCCGAGAATAACCGCTTCATACTCTGCTATATTGTTTGTGCATCTGTCGGATTCCAGGGCAAAGCTGAGGCGTGCTGCATATCTGTGTTTGACTCCGGCTGGTGAGGTGATGACTGCGTCGACGCCTGCCCCCGCATGGCACCATGCGCCGTCGCAATGGATGGTCCAAACCTTCTCTGTGAACGGGTCTGGCTGTGTTATTGGCCTAGTCCAGTCGACGACGAAGTCTGCCAGGACTTGTGACTTGATGGCTGTCCTGGGCTCGAAGGTGATGTGGTAGCCGGAGAGTTCGGCTGCCCACTTGGCAATCCTCACTGATGCCTCCGGGTTTCTGAATAGTTCGCCGAGCCCCCTGTCTGAGGTGACTCGGACCTTGAATGCTTCAAAGTAATGGCGCAGTTTGCGCGAAGACATAACAACTGCGTAGGCGATCTTCTCCAGCTCTGTCATGTTGCATTTGGACGGTGTCAGGACTTCGGAGACATAGTAAACAGGGCACTGTCTGACCGCGCCCTCAGCTGTCTGCTCTTGCACTAGTGCCGCGCTGACCGCGTGCGGTGAAGCCGCGACATAGAGCAATAGGGGGAGCGAGGAGTCGGGGCTCGTGAGGATGGCCAGCTCCGACAGGTACTGTTTTAGTGAGGCGAAGGCCGCTGCTTGCTCCGGTCCCCAGGCAAAGTCTTTTGCACCGCGGAGTGTTTTGAGGAAGGGGAGACTTCGCTCGGCGGACCTGGAGATAAATCTGTTGAGAGCGGCCAATCTGCCTGTCAGACACTGGACGTCCCTGGCGGACTGCGGAGGCGACATATCGACGATGGCCTGGATCTTGGTTGGGTTGGCCTCAATGCCGTGGTGTGACACCAGGTAGCCCAATATCTTGCCCTGGCGAACGCCGAAGACGCACTTTTCCGGGTTTAGGCGGAGTCGTGCATCTCGCATGTTCGCGAATGTCTCGGCGAGGTCGGCGAGATGGTCCTCCTTATTCTTGCTGGCGACGACGATGTCGTCCACATATGTAAATATATTTCTGCCAACTTGCCCTTCAAGTACCGTCTTGGTGAGTCTGGAGAAGGTGGACCCGACATTCTTGAGTCCCTCCGGCATTCTGATGAAGCAATAGGTGCCGAAGGGTGTTATAAAGCTGGTGCTAGCCTTGTCTTCCTCCTTCATGTATATCTGGTGATAGCCGGAGAAGCAGTCGAGGAGTGACATGACCTCGCATCCGGCCGCGCTATCGACTATTTTGTCGATCCGCGGCAACGGGAAATTGTCCTTTGGGCTGGCCTTATTGAGACTGGTGAAGTCTATGCACATTCGCCATTTCCCGCTTTTTTCTGCACCATTACGACATTGGAGAGCCACGTGGGGTAGGCCACAGGCTCGATGAATTTAGCTTCTAGGAGGCGGTGCACCTCCGCCTTGGCGGCCTCTGTCTTTTCGTCGGACATTTTGCGAAGCCTTTGCTTTTTTGGTCGCACCGAAGGGTCGATTCCCAAGCTGTGCTCAATTATGGATCGGCTGACTCCGACCAGGTCGAGGGCGGACCAGGCGAAGACATCTTTATTCTTGGCCAGGCAGCAGAGGAGCTTCTCTTCTTCATGTGAGGTAAGGTCTTCGCTGACAGTGACTGTCTGCTTGGGAATGGCCTGATCGAGGGGGACAGTCTTTGTCCCGTCCTGGCTCTGTAACTGTGCCTTGTCATGCTGCTTATCGGTTGAGCTGGCGGGCGCAGGGACCTCGCGCTGGGTCGTGAGACAGTGCACGTTCCTCTGACCGGGCACGAAGTCCCGCTCTATGTTGCGCGCCATCTGCTGGTTGCCGTAGATCGTAATAGCGCCTAGCGGACCTGGTATCTTCATACATAGGTACAGTCCGTGTATGGCAGCTTCGAATTTATTGATGGAGCCCCGGCCCATGATGGCGTTGTATGGATATACCATGTCGACAATATCGAAGGTTACTTGCTCACTTCGGGCATTGGGTGCTACACTGAAGGAGAGGGGCAACTCTATTTTGCCAACAGGAAAGGTGCCCTTGCCGCCGAAGCCATACAACGGGTTGTCCGAAGGCTTGAGCAGGCTGTGGCTTATGCCCATGCGGTCGAAGGCGTGGAGGAAGATGATGTCCGCCTGATTGCCGTTGTCGACTAGGACTTTGTGTAAGTCCCAGCCTGCCACGCTGCAATTGATGACCATAGCGTCGATGTGGGGGGCGCTGCGCAGGTCGACGTCTCGTGCGTCGAAGGTTAGCGGTATGTGGGACCACTTTGTCTGCACGACTGGGCCAGTGACGGCGACGTGGTTGATGCTGCGGTAGTGGTCCCGCTTCTGCCGCTTGGTATCGAAGTCAGTGCTGGACCCCCCTGTTATCATGTGAATGACTCCGCGATATGGTTGATCGGCGAAGTCTTCCTGCTTTGGGGCATGGGGGTTGTTTTGGTGTTGCTGGTGTGGTGGTGGGGGTGGAGGAGGTACGATTTGTACTTCCTGATGGTGTTGGTAAGCGTGGTGCGGTGGATGCGGGGCGGGAGCGTGGATATATGGTGGAGGGGGTGGCTGGTAGTTATGCGCGACAATTCTGGGATTATCGGCTAGCTGCGCCCTCGCCATTCTGTCTCTGGTGGCCTTCGTTTCGGGGCAGTCTTTGGTTTGGTGGGCGCAGTCTTCGCCATGGAAAAGGCAGTAGAATCGGCGCGGCGGCTGCGCGCGCCCTCGGCCCCTGCCACGAGTTCCATTTCCGCGGCCCTGGGGGGATATTCCTGGCGACGAGGGGGGTCAGCAGCCGGCTGCTGGTTGGCGATGTTGTGTACTTGCGGCTGACTGCGGCCATCTCGACCGGAGTCTGGCTGCGGAGTCCTCGTACATGTGCGGCTGGACTGCGGGGCATCTTTGGGCTTCCGCTGTGACTCAACTTTGCCCTGGTGGAGCTCTTCGGATTTGGCATATTTCTCGAAGAGCTGATATAGCTCCTGGAGGTTTTTGGGTGGATCTCTGATGCAATGACTGTAGAGGACGCCGGCGCGAAGGCCACTGATGGCGTAGTGGATAGCGATCTGATCATCGACGGAGGGCAGCTGTGACTTGAGTGTTAAGAATTTGCGGTAATACTCCCGCAGAGTCTCCTTTTCCAGCTGCTTGCAGAGCGAGAGCTCGGCCAAGGCGTCGGTGTCTGGGTGGTACCCTTGGAAGTTGAGCAGGAACTTGTCCCTGAGACTTCTCCATGAATCAATGGACAGCGGAGGCAATCTGGTGAACCAGGTGAGTGCTGGGCCCTCTAGGGCGATGATGAAAGACTTCGCCATTGTGGCGTCGTCCCCTCCGGCGGACGCAACGGCGACCTGATAACTCATTATGTATTGCGCCGGGTCAGTGCTGCCGTTGTACTTGGGATAGGTCCCTGCTCGGAAGTTAGCTGGCCAAGGCGTCACTTGCAGGTGTGGCGCCAGGGGACTTCGCTCGTCGAGGTAGTTGACCCCTTGGAATGGCGCGCCGTGCTGGAAGGTGTAGTCATTCTGGGGGAAACACGGGTTCTCCGGCTGCGCCCGGTGTTGCAGGGGTGGGCCATGCTGCAGGCCGAGGTGGCCTTCGCGCGTGTTTTCCGGTTGTGCGCGCTGCTGGAGGGGTGGCTCTTGCTGTAGACCGAGGTGGCCTTCGCGCTGCATCAACGCGATCTCGCGCTCGAGGTCTTGGGCCTTCTGCTCCTCGTCGCGTATCATTTGCCGCACCTTGGCTAGTGCGGACACACGCTGGCGCTTGGCCTCCAGTATCTCTTTCTGCCTCTGGAGATTGCGGTTCTTGAGGCGCAGGGCGCGCAGCCGTAGCTGTTCTTCTGTTGAGACGCCGAGGACCTCGCCGTCCTCGGTGAGATCCACGCCTTCCAGTGGGGCGAAGCCTGGGGGCGGCTGCGATTGTCCTTCGGCCCCGCAGGTGCGGAAGGTGTCGTCTTCGCAGGTGCGGGGAACATTGTCTTCAGTAGCCTCTTGGTGGGTGGATTGGGTGAGGACGAGGGCCTTGCCCTTTCTTGCGACGAGCAGTGCTGCCTTCGTAGCCTCGTCAGCCTTCGGGTTAGCTCTCTTGGGTGCCATCGCGGGTGGTTTTGTCGTAGCACGAACGGTGGGTGCCAAATGTTGGAACTTGCTCTCAACTGCAAGGTGGCCAACAAGGATGAACAGTGGTGACAACAGGGTTACGTGCTAGGAAGCAATAGCTCTGTTGATCTAGCCTCTCACGGGCACTGTGCGGGGGTATTTATAGGTATCTGAGTGCCCAGCGCCTTGTGTTAAGGACACATGTGCCCTCAGACACCTAGTTTATCCCCAGAATATTCCCATAAAGCAAGGTTACAAGCTGTAATTACAAGAATGCCTTTACAAATTAGGCCCGTAACACAAAGGCGGCCACGCAGGACCCGTTACAATGGGCCAGATTACACGTGGGCCTTAGAGCTGGACGAGGCCGCGCCGCGGGATGACGTCGCCGCAGGCCTTCATCTGGCGCCGAATGGAGCGAAGGGTGTCCCTGCCCGTTTTGTCTCTGTCAGTTCAGCGACTGCAGCGAAGGCCTCGAGCGAAGGGTGGCGTCTTTGCCTTCGCCCCAACAGTAGGCTTGATGATCGAGGACCTTTTAACTGACCACATGCCTCGTCATGGGTAAGCTTTGCCTCGGTAGAACCAATATCAGAAAGGCCACCACGCAATGGGAGTGGAGAGATGGCGAGAATAGCGTGTACCCTCCGTGGCAAGAGGCTGGACGGTGGTGTATCTGTGCTCTCGGTTGGCGTGAACCCATTCTGGTCTTGAGAAACCCGATGGCGAGTTGACATATGCAAGGGTTAAGTGCATATGTCGTGTGGTTGGAGATCCCCAGCTGGGTATTAATCGATTCGGATCACCGTTACTTCTCGGATATGAAGACTTGGTCACTGACTTACACGTAGCAATCATGTGAATTCAAGGTGTGATAAAAGATGGCTAGTCTAGGCCAAGTGTTTGATCTAGGATAGAAAGAACTCTAGATGCAGGTAACTACTTATCCTGATAATAAAAATGGATTTTTAAGGATCCACTTATAATAAGCTTTTCTGCAAACAGAGTCTTTGATTCTTGATAAGCTTTACCTTGATTTCCAAAAGCCAGCATATCCTTGAGAGTCTTTTCCTTTGACGGGTAAGACTTGCGAAAGTACACTCTGTACTCAGGGTTTTTGAACCCATGTTGTTGTAGGTGATGAAATAGCTGAGTTTTGCTGTTTCTGCTCAAAGATGGTGCCAAAACAGGAGGAAAAACACTTAACTTGTGTGTGGGAGGGTGTTTTGCCTCCTAGTTATGTAATAATAAGTGCTGCACTCGAACACCCTGTTATGTAATAAGTACTCCTTCTATATTTTATATGAATGTAAATTATGTTATTGTAATCCTTTCTGTTCATTCTCAACTCCGATTATGTGTAATGTCTGCGTCATGGGTGAAGCGCTCTTGGGCGATATGATGAGGATACAGATAACCGAACTTGCCGAGTCATTATGCGCACCTGCATGACTGTCTGAGGTCCTTGGGACAAGGACATATGTAGGTGGGCCTAATACCTTGGGAGGTTCCATTACAAATGCCATGGCTGCTCAACTGGCATTAAAACTGGAAAGTTTGCAAGGCCGACAGGTAACCATGGTCAAGAAGAATATGGTGGCTAAACCTTAAACTGCATACACCAAGAGAGAAAATGTTGATTCACAAGGTGATATGTGGAAGGCAGGACAGTTAAAGGAGTACAGGAGGGTAAATGGCTTATGTTATAAATGTGCTGAGAAGTATGTGGCAGGACATAATGTCACACTCGGATTTAAGGGCAAAACCAGATGCATCTCAAATGTGTGCTAGGATTAACTCTCACACATATGATGACTCAATATATAGAAAAGAATGTCACATCTTTATTACTTAATAAAAGTTATATACCAAATAACCATAATTGACTAGGAGATGAAGACCTAGACCTCTTCGATCTCATCACAACATCCTTCATGTTCCTCCGATGGTACCTGTTCTTGACATGGTGTGATCATAGCAAGAGTGACCTCCCATAGGGTCATCACTCATCAAGTGTGGGAAAAAGTGTGTATGAGCTCACTTACGGTTGGGCTCATGTGTAGTGTAAGGCTTACCAAGAAAATGGTTAAGGGTGAGCATTGCTTTTAATTTTGTTGGTCAAAATTTTATTAGCAATTACTAAGCATAAGTAAATACCAACCCAATAATTTATATGATCACAATAAATAATAAATCCCACAATGCAATGCAAATGCATGATAGGTTAAGTTTAATTTCATCATTAAATCATATGAGAGTCCTGAGCCACTCATAACCGTGAGCACGATTGATATACCTATTTTATACTCTGCAGAGGTTGCACATCTTTACCATAAGTCATGATATCCATTTGCCACTGGGTCATTAATCCCATATACCTCTATCAAGGAGGTGAGGAAGGGTAGCAATACGAGGCCTTTCCAAAGTCCCATTAGTTTGAGAAAACCCATTATGGTTTCAGGAAGAAGGAATCATAGGAATCCTTCGTTCGAAAAGCCATTGCGACATTATCGACCTGAGAACCTCTCTATACTCTGTAGCGACGCCTCCCCGCTCACCCCTCCGGGTAAGGTAATCTCTCCCTAGCTTTCCTCATTAATTGGCCAAAGGCGTCCCATTCCACACATGTGGTAGCACTGTTTTCTTAGGTTAAGCTCCATGTTCCAATTAACAAAATAATCTTATCATGAACAATAAAGAATCCATGACAATAATAAGGCATGATCATAGTTCATATATATCATTAATCCCAAAACCAGGTAGAGCAATAGTAAGACTACCCTGCAAGGTGTAGGGTAAACAAACCTATTAGGTCCAATCAATATAACCTAAGCATGTCATGGTGATTATCAGAAACATAAACATTCTTAGGTCAGAAAATGTGATCAAGGACACAACTTACCTTTTATTTGCGATTCTAGGTGCTTCCCCAAAATTGGGCTTCAGGATCCTCGTCACCTCGCTTTGCTATCGTAATAAAACATACATATAGGCAAACAGTGAATAAAAATAACATTACACCAAAGGTGGAAATAAACCACACAATAATATTCTATCGCCACAAAACCATATGTTCGAGAACAACTAAAATCAGAGTTAAAATGAACTAGTTATGGATTTTCTAAGTTTTCTAGAATTGTTTTTATACTAGAAATCTTCTTCTGTCTTTCATTTATCATTTCCTGGTATTTAATGGGCCTACAACTACTATTTTGTAGAAGTTTACGGTGAAAACCGTAAAGATCAGGACCTATTTCTAATTATTTTAGTATAGCAGTGGATAACGGGTTTATTTGAAGAGAACTCAAGGCCTCTTATGCAAATATGGCACAAGACGAAGGGGTACTGTTGAACCCGTACTATTGGATCTGAAGCCCACGATGCAGGTTAAATCGATCATATAAACGAGCTGGTTCACGCTTGTGGCCATTTGATCCCAGATCCATATCCCTCGTGCGACCACGTTATCAACAAATTTGAACCACGTTATCATAAGGACAGGCATTCAAGCGTATAGATACTTACAAAAATAGTTTTGTTTTTGTTCCTAAGATTAGGTCTGCTATTCCTAAGGGTTACTTTAGGTACATGATTTCAAAGTGTGAAATCCACTTTTGTCTTTAGAAGAGAAAAAGGTAAGAGTAATCAAAGTAAAGCAGCAATAGATGAGAAAATATTAAGGAAAATTTAGAAGAACCAGAGTAGCAAAGGTAAGTAGGTAAGGGTTTTATTCAGTTCTATCTAGGTTACGTCCTATGGTCAACATTCCTCTGATACCACTTCTATCACACCCGTATTAAAGGGCAAATTCAGGCGCGAATCAAATGTGTGCTAGGATCAAGTCTCACACATATGATGACTCATTGTACAGAAATGAATGTCACATCTTTACTATGCAATAAGTGTTCTATACAAAATAGCTATATCATTACATCATACGAAGACGATGATCCAGCAACCATATTTGACTAGAAGACGATGGCCTAGACCTCTCACGAATCTCATCACGACATCCTTCATGCCCCCTCATCTTATGGTACATGTCCTTGACCTGGGGGATGTGAGTACAACAATGGTGAGCTCACATAGGTTCATCGTTCAAAAAGTTGTGGTAATAATGTGCATGAGCTCACCTATAGTGGGGCTCATGTGAAGTGTAAGGTCTACCAAAGGAGATGGTTAAAGTTGAGCATTGCTTTTGAAGTTGGTAAAAGTTTTATTAGCAGTTACTAAATATAAGTAGATACCAACCCAATTAAATAAGAGATCAAAATTAATAATAACACCCACAATGCAATGCATATGACAGATTAAGTTTAGTTCCATAGATTACTCATGTGAGGGTTTGAGCTGCTCATGACCGTGAGCACGTCTGATATATCAGTTTTACACTCTGCAGAGGTTGCGCATCTTTACCCATAAGTCGTGTTACCCACTTGCCAAAGGATTGTGATTTCCCATTCATCTCTACTGAGGAGATGAGGCAGGGTAGCACTATGATGCCTTTCCAAAGTTCCACTAGTTCGAGAAAACCCGCTACGGATTCAGGAAGAAGGAAGCATAGGAATCCCTCGTCCGAAAAGCTTTACAGATAGTTCAACCCGAGGACCTCCCTATACTCTGAAGTGACGTTGTTGGAACTTGCCAATCCGTGGACGGCAAAATCCAATAGGATGAAGAGGGAATGGTTTGATGCTTCAAAACACAGGGTGTTAGGGCCACAATTTTTTTTTCTCTTTCCGTCCCTTGCATTGGCACACTACGGGGGTATTTATAGGTAACTAAGGGACCGCAGGACCCTGTCAAAGACAATTAGACCCTCAATTACCTAGTTTATCCTCAGGATATTGCCCACGGGGGGGGGGGGGGGGTTACAACGTGTCATTACAGTGTACTTTATTACAGATGTGGCCCAACCCGCTCTGCTCACACAACAACCTGCGGGCGGGGCCTTACAACATGGGTCGAATTGCACACGGGCCCCTTTTCACATTGAGGGAGACAAAGCCTTGGGGTCTTTGCAGCTTCGATCATCCGGTCCCTGAAGTCTATGGTGGTCTTCGCCTCGGCTCGTCGGAGCGAAGGGGGCGCTCAGGCCTTCGCATGGGCGACGCCCATGGGCCTGGCTGGTAGAGCCTGCTGATGCGGCCTTCAATCTGTGGGACGTCGATGTGGAAATCCTCGAGCGAGGGGGGGGCGTGTTCACCTTTGCCCCAACATTTGCCCTCAGAGAGGCCAGTTCGACCAAGTCAGCTGGTGCCGAAGACTACCGTGTGATGGTGAAAACGCTGCCCTCGCTCGAAATGGTCCCGCGGGGGTTTTTGAAATGTGACTGTTGATGGGACGTGTTACTGTGGGATTGTGTGATTCCCGAGGCGTCGCTCCACGCCTATAAAAACCCGGCCTCGACCAAGGCTTTTGCCTACTCGAGCTCGCGCTGGAAAAAACCCTAACTTTTGCAACCGCTCGCCTGCCCTCCTTGCTCCTCCGCCGGTGATCTGGCTCGTATCAAGCAAACCGCGCGCCGTCACCGACGGTACGTGACAATGTTATCCTCTTCTTCGTCTGCTACAAGCGCGTCGCCGACCACACCATCGTCTGAGGAGACGTTGAGCGATTTGGCGGTGGTGGAACTGCAGCTCGGTCACACCGTCGAGTTCGGGACCTCGAGGATTTTTTTGGGCCGCATGCTGGAGACGCAGCGGCTAGGTTATTTTGGGAATGGTGTCGGGTGGGCTCCAGGGGCAGAAGAGGTCCCTGAGCCAGAGGGGAATTGGTTGTTTTTGAAGCTTTTTCGTTGCTGGTCTTCGCCTCCCGACGCATCGATTTGTAGTAGAGGTTTTGCGGAAGTGTGAGGTACAGGTTCATCAGTTGACAACAAATGCAGTAATGGCACTTGTGAAGTATATATGGGTCATCTCCTCATACGGTGGACAGTCATCTGTGGAAGTCTTTGTGAAGAATTGTTGTCTGCACAAGCAGAAGATAAAAATAGGTGATAAGATAGCTCAATTTGGATCATGCACTTTCACACCGAGGACTAGGAAGACCTCGGCTGAAGTTGTCGAGATTGTTCCCTGTGCTAGGTATAAGTGGGGCAATTGGTGGGACTTTTGGTTTTATGTAGCTCCCAGGGATATCGAAGGGTTGCTGAGTCTGCCCCCTACCATCCTGTGTTCACATTGCTATGTGGCGTTTCCACAATTTGAGGTGGCAGAAGAAGATGAAGATGAAGGGGCCCTTCGATATGCGGCCCGCCTGAGTAGCGGACGCGACTTGGTCGAGGAATTTATTGCCTACAGGGTTTGGCCCCTAGCGCATGGATGGATGCTGGGTGAGGTTACCCCCGCTGGATGCCGACACTGGGGGCTAGCTGGTGCGGAGTCCTGCCTTCGTCGTGGATCTGCGCGGTCAAGACATGGACGCGTTTGTGCGTGAGGTCGAGGCCGAGGCCGTCAAGATTGTTGGCAAATACGCACCGAGGACAGAGACTTTGAGGAGCTGGGATATTCACGGTTCCAACGCTAGGTTGAACCGCGTTTTTGAGCTGAATCGTTAACCGGACACCGCTGATCGTCGTGGGAAGCAGACAAGGCTCTCGGTCGATGAAGGCCCCTCATGGGATAAGGCTCCGGGTGCGGTCGCTAGAAAGAGAAAATTAGGTACAACGGCTGAGGATTTGGGGCTGAGGGCTTCTGGTCGTTTTGTTGGGGAATTGCTAGAGACGTGTGCAGCTCCCGGGGAAACGATGTCTTCGCCCGAGGTCCTAGAAACCTCGACGCGAATGTTGAAGGTTATCGGGGTCGCTGGCCTAGGAATGTTCCGATACCCCGGGCAGCTGGCGAAGATTTTTTTACGTCTCGATTAGCCCGTGACCTAAAGATTTTCCATTATGAAAGGAACATTGGTGCTGTTGTACCAGCAGTGATGGAGAAAGATCGCCAGGACGCGCAGCGGAAGAAGCACCGGGCCCCTGTCAGGTTGGTGGACCCAAGGCAGGAAGTGAAGGTGGCGCGGCCCAGCGCGAAGTCCATCGCCTCAGGCACCGGTATGCCCTCGCCCGATGCGCTTGTTAGTGGGCGAAGGCCCCCTCTCAACCACGCGTTGCTGAGGCGGCAGTGGTGGGGCCGGAGTCTCCATGGAGCTGTCCGTGGACGACTACTTGGTGGGTGGGGTCGCTATGTTCGACGCCTAGACGGGGCTGCCACCTGCTGGTGAGTTTTTTAATGGGGTTTGGGTTTCTGACTTGAATGTGATGTAGGGGCAGAGTCTGGTGTCACACCCGGGTTTTAGGGGTCCAAAGCCCGGGCGTAACATAATCACCAGGTGTGCTGGGACCAAGTCTCACACATATGATGAATCATGGCACAGGATCGAATGTCACAACTTTACTACATAACAGGAGTTCTATACAAAAATAAATAATTACATTATATGGAGACAACGGTCCAGCAACCCAAAGTTGACTGGGAGACAACGACCTAGACCACTCACGAACTCATCGCAGCATCCTCCAAGCGCCTCATCCTGTGGTACCTGTTCTTGACCTGTGGGGGTGTGAGACAGCAAGAGTGAGCTCACATACGTTCATCGCTCAACAAGTTGTGGGGAATAATGTGCATGAGCTCACCAAAGGTGGGAGCTCACGTGAAGTGTAAGGCTTACCAAAGAGAATGGTTAGAGCTGAGCATTGCTTTCAAAGTTGGTCAAAATTTTATTAGCAATTACTAAGTATAAGTAAATACCAACCCAATTAAATAGTAGAACAGAAGTAACAACATCACCTGCGATGCAATGCATATGACAAATTGAATTTAAGTTCCATAAATTAATCATGTGAGTGTCCGAGCTGCTCATGACCGTGAGCACGGCTAGTATACCAGTTTTACACTCTGCAGAGGTTGCGCATCCTTACCCACAAGTCATGTTACCCATCTGCCAAGGGATCGCGACTTCCCATACACCTCTACCGAGGAGGCGAGGCAGGGTAACACTACGAGGCCTTTACAAAGTTCCACTAGCTTCAGAAAACCCGCTACAGTTTATAGGAAGCTCCAATGCAGGAATCCCTTGCAGGACTGCCATCACAGCAAAATCCTCCCGAGGGCCTCCCCAGGAATCCCTTGCAGGACCGCCATCACAGCAAAATCCTCCCGAGGGTCTTCCCAGGAATCCCTTGCAGGACCGCCATCACAGCAAAATCCTCCCGAGGGCCTCCCTACACTGACCACTCCCCTACTGCCCTTGCCCCTTTCGGGTAAGGTAGTCCTCCACTAGCTTTCCTAATTAGTCAGCCAAGGGCGTCCATAAACCCTTGTGGTAGCACTGTTTTCCCGGGTGGTTCTCCATGTTCCAATTAACATAATGATCTTTAACATGAACAATAAATAACAACTGATAGCAAAAGTATAATCATGAATAGTGTAATCTTCATACCCAAAACCACATAAAGCAATAGCAAGTACTACCCAAAAAGTCCAGTGGTAATCAAGGTATAAAGATAGTCAAACTAGGGTAACCTATTGGGTCCCATCAAAATTAACCTATGCAGATCATTATGATTAATTAGAACATGAGTGGGTAAAAGAAGTGATCAAGGGCACAACTTGCCTGGCACTTGAGAATCCAGGTACCAACATGCTTTTCAGATGACACGTGTCCTCGCTCTAGTCGTAGCAATACAAACAAACATTGTATAGGCAAAATTAACATTACACCAAGCATGTAAATAAAATACACAGTAATAATCTAGATATTAAAATAAGATCACAGGAACTGAAATCATTAAATTTGGGGTTATAGATTTTTAAGTTATGAATTTATGAAGCTTTTATGTACTTAATACAAGATTAAGTATTAGATAAATTTAAATGAGTCTTTAATGTCAAAACAGAGGCACAAATGGATAGACAATAATATTACAAAATTATAGGAACTGGAATGGGTTAAAAAGGATTTAATATGAATTTTATATGATTTATACAAGTTTCTACCATTGTTTTTGTATTAAAAATGAATTTATAAGGAATTTCTCTGATTTTATTTGCTGTCTGGACTGCTCCTTGAATTCCAGAGACAATAGGGGTTAATCTACAAAAATTCCTGTGACTCAGAATCAACCCGCGCAGAACTGCGGGTTCAAATCTACAATTCTTGAGGGGTATTGTGCAAAATGTGCCGTGAAAGGGTGTACCGAGCAAACTCGATCGTCCGATCAAGTGCCGACGCCCCGGATTAAAACAGCGTTATAATAGACTTGTGCGGCGCTCTAGCCGTTAGATCAAAGATCGACGGTGCCGATTCAAAATGTTCCAGATCGCGCTGGATCCGCACGATCACGATCCGATGGTCTGGATCGAATCACGCGAAGGGATGTAATGACTTCTAATCCTAGCCGCAGCCAAGGAGATCAACAGACCACGATTCCCATTGGCTCTGCACTAAATCACCATCGCCCATACCCCGATCTACGGCTGATGGGCATCGTCCCCGCTCAACTCACCGGCGGCGCCGGCAAGGCTACGCCCACGGCGGCGCCATTGCTACGCAACTCGGTTGCGCATTCTGGAGTCTAAACAACTGAGCGACTAGGCGCTAAACAACCCTAATCCAGTGGCAAATTAATGGGGCAATTTCTTACTCGTGATCACGGTGTAGACGATGCTGACCACGCCAGGCAGTAGTTCCGCATTGTAGCCTAAACGACAGTGTGGACTCCCATGGCTCTGGCTGGTCTTCCTCACCAGGTAAGACTACGACCACATGGATGCCCGACGGTGATTCTCCCTGGTCCTTCAAGGATTCCTGTCGACGCCCGCAGCCTTGCTCCCAGTGCCACAACGTGATCTCAAGCTCTCTCTCTCTCTACGTTCTTGGCGACGAAGATGACAGGGTTGAGATCTGAGAGAAAAATCTCCTCTATTTATGCAGTGAGGAGCCGGACGTAGCGGACGATTGCAACAGATTTTCCTAAACAAACTCCCCATGGATTGCTACGATATGTGCTACGGGCCTACGGCCATGAACCTGCAGAAGAGAAGTCCGATGGACCCCACGCGTCAATGAAACATGGCTGATGTCCTTGCTGAGGTCCTGATGACGCATGCTTCTGCCAACACAATAGAATATAATTGTTTGGAACGTGAGCCAGTGCTGTTGGTCAAAGCGGCTAGGTACTTTTGGCCTGAGAGCCATTTTGTTTCTTTCCTTTTCTATCTGTATTTTCTTGTTTTAAATTCAGTTTTCAATTAGTGTTTTAAATTACAAATTAAACTCTGTTTTGAAATTTAAATACCAGTTCAGATGCACAGATCAAAATTCCAGCATGGAATACAACTTTGTTTATATTATTTATTTTATTCATCTATTGGAGCAAATGTTTTAGGTATGAAATGCACTCATACACAACACGTGTTATAGAATCTTTATTACTCTTGCATGTATGTCGAATTTTAAAAGTATATTCAAAATTTAATATTCCCCCTTTTCTTAATATTTCCAAACTGGGTATTACAAATCCTACCCCCTTAAAAATAATCTCGTCCTCGAGATTTGTAAGATAAGGGACACAACAAGTTTAGCTTGTAGTCTAGATTTTAGTTCCTAATTAGTTCTAGTACCAAAAGATTTTTTTTAGTCCATATCAAACTATCAGGTGATTAGGATGGCATATACATGGCCACCACATTATGTAGGATAAAAGATGTCCTAGAAGTATGAATAGGTTTGGATAAGAAAGAGTAGGGTAACGAAAGACTCCATCCTGGATCTTGATCCCTTTGGAGGTATGGCTTGACTCTTGTCATTCCTCAACGAGTTTGATATCCTTCTTCTCAAGTTTTGGTGTCTTCATCCGGATTAGGGACAAGAGGTTAAGATAGGTCTGTAGGTAACCCATTAGTAGGTTGAGTAGCTATAAGTTGAACGAGATTAGTCAGATCTATTAGGACAAGATGAGAATCCTTTCGGGATGTGATGAGTCTGTTAAGGTAAGAATAATCTTTTAAGATAAGATGGATCTATTAGGATAAGAGAGAGTCTTTTAAGATAAGAGGGACTTCTATGAAATAGATACCTTTTAATGGAGGGTAATCTAAGTTGTGTGGTTATCTTATGAATTTTATTTATGTCTATATGTATATGCAGATGTAATTGTGGACATTACTCAACAACTCATCACACTCAATCAAAGATCCAAATCAGACATGTATCATAAGAACAAACATTCAGGCATATAGATAAAAAATAGTTTTGTTTTTGTTCCTAAGAATAGGTCTCCTTTTCCTAAGGATCACTTTAGGCACAGGATTTCAAAGTGTGAAATCCACATTGGTCTTTAGAAAGAAAAAGAGTAAGAATAATCAGAGTAAAGCGGAAATAGATGAGAAAAGATTAAGAAAAGTTTAGAAAGAATCAGAGTAGCAAAGGTAAGTAGATAATGGTTGTCCAGTTCTATCTAGGTTTCGTCCTACAGTCAACATTCCTCTGATACCACTTCTGTCACACCCGGGTTTTAGGGGTCCAAAGCCCGGGCGTAACATAATCACCAGGTGTGCTGGGACCAAGTCTCACACATATGATGAATCATGGCACAGGATCGAATGTCACAACTTTACTACATAACAGGAGTTCTATACAAAAATAAATAATTACATTATATGGAGACAACGGTCCAGCAACCCAAAGTTGACTGGGAGACGACGACCTAGACCACTCACGAACTCATCGCAGCATCCTCCAAGCGCCTCATCCTGTGGTACCTGTTCTTGACCTGTGGGGGTGTGAGACAGCAAGAGTGAGCTCACATACGTTCATCGCTCAACAAGTTGTGGGGAATAATGTGCATGAGCTCACCAAAGGTGGGAGCTCACGTGAAGTGTAAGGCTTACCAAAGAGAATGGTTAGAGCTGAGCATTGCTTTTAAAGTTGGTCAAAATTTTATTAGCAATTACTAAGTATAAGTAAATACCAACCCAATTAAATAGTAGAACAGAAGTAACAACATCACCTGCGATGCAATGCATATGACAAATTGAATTTAAGTTCCATAAATTAATCATGTGAGTGTCCGAGCTGCTCATGACCGTGAGCACGGCTAGTATACCAGTTTTACACTCTGGAGAGGTTGCGCATCCTTACCCACAAGTCATGTTACCCATCTGCCAAGGGATCGCGACTTCCCATACACCTCTACCGAGGAGGCGAGGCAGGGTAACACTACGAGGCCTTTACAAAGTTCCACTAGCTTCAGAAAACCCGCTACAGTTTATAGGAAGCTCCAATGCAGGAATCCCTTGCAGGACTGCCATCACAGCAAAATCCTCCCGAGGGCCTCCCCAGGAATCCCTTGCAGGACCGCCATCACAGCAAAATCCTCCCGAGGGTCTTCCCAGGAATCCCTTGCAGGACCGCCATCACAGCAAAATCCTCCCGAGGGCCTCCCTACACTGACCACTCCCCTACTGCCCTTGCCCCTTTCGGGTAAGGTAGTCCTCCACTAGCTTTCCTAATTAGTCAGCCAAGGGCGTCCATAAACCCTTGTGGTAGCACTGTTTTCCCGGGTGGTTCTCCATGTTCCAATTAACATAATGATCTTTAACATGAACAATAAATAACAACTGATAGCAAAAGTATAATCATGAATAGTGTAATCTTCATACCCAAAACCACATAAAGCAATAGCAAGTACTACCCAAAAAGTCCAGTGGTAATCAAGGTATAAAGATAGTCAAACTAGGGTAACCTATTGGGTCCCATCAAAATTAACCTATGCAGATCATTATGATTAATTAGAACATGAGTGGGTAAAAGAAGTGATCAAGGGCACAACTTGCCTGGCACTTGAGAATCCAGGTACCAACATGCTTTTCAGATGACACGTGTCCTCGCTCTAGTCGTAGCAATACAAACAAACATTGTATAGGCAAAATTAACATTACACCAAGCATGTAAATAAAATACACAGTAATAATCTAGATATTAAAATAAGATCACAGGAACTGAAATCATTAAATTTGGGGTTATAGATTTTTAAGTTATGAATTTATGAAGCTTTTATGTACTTAATACAAGATTAAGTATTAGATAAATTTAAATGAGTCTTTAATGTCAAAACAGAGGCACAAATGGATAGACAATAATATTACAAAATTATAGGAACTGGAATGGGTTAAAAAGGATTTAATATGAATTTTATATGATTTATACAAGTTTCTACCATTGTTTTTGTATTAAAAATGAATTTATAAGGAATTTCTCTGATTTTATTTGCTGTCTGGACTGCTCCTTGAATTCCAGAGACAATAGGGGTTAATCTACAAAAATTCCTGTGACTCAGAATCAACCCGCGCAGAACTGCGGGTTCAAATCTACAATTCTTGAGGGGTATTGTGCAAAATGTGCCGTGAAAGGGTGTACCGAGCAAACTCGATCGTCCGATCAAGTGCCGACGCCCCGGATTAAAACAGCGTTATAATAGACTTGTGCGGCGCTCTAGCCGTTAGATCAAAGATCGACGGTGCCGATTCAAAATGTTCCAGATCGCGCTGGATCCGCACGATCACGATCCGATGGTCTGGATCGAATCACGCGAAGGGATGTAATGACTTCTAATCCTAGCCGCAGCCAAGGAGATCAACAGACCACGATTCCCATTGGCTCTGCACTAAATCACCATCGCCCATACCCCGATCTACGGCTGATGGGCATCGTCCCCGCTCAACTCACTGGCGGCGCCGGCAAGGCTACGCCCACGGCGGCGCCATTGCTACGCAACTCGGTTGCGCATTCTGGAGTCTAAACAACTGAGCGACTAGGCGCTAAACAACCCTAATCCAGTGGCAAATTAATGGGGCAATTTCTTACTCGTGATCACGGTGTAGACGATGCTGACCACGCCAGGCAGTAGTTCCGCATTGTAGCCTAAACGACAGTGTGGACTCCCATGGCTCTGGCTGGTCTTCCTCACCAGGTAAGACTACGACCACATGGATGCCCGACGGTGATTCTCCCTGGTCCTTCAAGGATTCCTGTCGACGCCCGCAGCCTTGCTCCCAGTGCCACAACGTGATCTCAAGCTCTCTCTCTCTCTACGTTCTTGGCGACGAAGATGACAGGGTTGAGATCTGAGAGAAAAATCTCCTCTATTTATGCAGTGAGGAGCCGGACGTAGCGGACGATTGCAACAGATTTTCCTAAACAAACTCCCCATGGATTGCTACGATATGTGCTACGGGCCTACGGCCATGAACCTGCAGAAGAGAAGTCCGATGGACCCCACGCGTCAATGAAACATGGCTGATGTCCTTGCTGAGGTCCTGATGACGCATGCTTCTGCCAACACAATAGAATATAATTGTTTGGAACGTGAGCCAGTGCTGTTGGTCAAAGCGGCTAGGTACTTTTGGCCTGAGAGCCATTTTGTTTCTTTCCTTTTCTATCTGTATTTTCTTGTTTTAAATTCAGTTTTCAATTAGTGTTTTAAATTACAAATTAAACTCTGTTTTGAAATTTAAATACCAGTTCAGATGCACAGATCAAAATTCCAGCATGGAATACAACTTTGTTTATATTATTTATTTTATTCATCTATTGGAGCAAATGTTTTAGGTATGAAATGCACTCATACACAACACGTGTTATAGAATCTTTATTACTCTTGCATGTATGTCGAATTTTAAAAGTATATTCAAAATTTAATATTCCCCCTTTTCTTAATATTTCCAAACTGGGTATTACATCTGGCCAGCTTGTGGTTGTGTCGGCGACGTCGTCCACCGGCCCGGTGGCCGCGGCGATGGAAACGAAGGTTGACACGAGGGGCTCAGAGGACCCGTGGGCTAGGTTCTGCGCCAGCGACGAGATCGCCTCCGCTGCCGCTGCTACGGGAAATACGTGAGTGTGATTAGTGCTTGTAGCTGTGTTGTTTTCTTGGCTCTGTTCTTCAATGTTGTTTTTTGGTGTTAGGCGACCACCTTTGCAAAACGTATTGCTTCGGGAGCGCTGACCTTGGAGTTTGCCACCGAAAGGCGGTAGCTTGAGGGAAGGATTGAACGCTTCCGAATGCAACATACAAAGGCAGTAAGGGACAAGTCGGCGGCGGAGAATAAAAGCCATAATCTGCTTGACAAACTCTCGGCGGTGGAGAAAGAGAGGGAAGACCTCAGCCACCGACTTGCTGAGGAAAAAGAGGGCGCGGAAAGGGCTCACGCGGAAGCTTAGTCTGCCCGCACAGAAGCTGACGCCGTGCGCGTTGAGTCTGAACTTGCCCTCAAGGGCGCCACCGACAAGGAGTCGGAGCTGAAGAGCCTCTGTGGCTACTGTGAGAAGACGGAGGCCCCCACCGGCGCCGGTGTTGAGCGGGCGCACACGCTGTTTGTGGAAGCGTACCGTGAGCTCGGCACCCAGACTGCTCCTTTTGATAAGTCTGGGGCGGAGGTGGGTCTTCGCTTTCTTGGGTGGCTGCAGGAGGAGCTAGAGTCGCTCTCGTCCATCGTGACAGGCCTCCTGTCCTACGCATCTCTTGTCACCTGCGAGGGGGCGGCGAATGACTTGTCACGCGAAGGATGTAGGCACTTCGAAGTCTTCGACCGGGCGAACAAGGACTTCGACCGTGAAATTTTCCAGGTTGAAGATGACGTGTTAAAGCAGTTCACTGGGGCGCTTTATGATAGGATGTGGGGTCCTCATGATCATGGCACCGTCCGGGAGAGGGCCGATCGAGCACTAGCGCATGATTGTGATAATATATATATTTATATTATTATTATTATTATTATTATTATTATTATTATTATTATTATTATTATTATTATTATTATCTTTCACTTAACTATGGAATGTTTTGTTGTGTTCGCAGATGATGAATGGAGAAGAAGTTGATGACCTCGCCGGTCTTGAGAGCTCGATGAATCAGATGGGTGGCGCGAAGGAGGTGGGAGTTGAAGGGCACTCATCACCGCAGGCTGGCTACGATGAAGACCCTGCGGCGGCGTCTGCTCCGGCAGGTTGAAGAGATGCTCTAGGGATTTTAGGATTTGGTTGTAACTTTTTGTGATACTGAAAAGTCGGTTGTTGTGCAGGTTCCGACGTCCGGGCCTGCGTAACCAAGCCCTAATGATGTTGATACTAATGACGTTTTGATGGCTGTGAATGTAACGTCTCTTAGTGGAAATGTGTCTAAGGGGTCTGAACTTGGGTTGTGGTCTTCGGATGAAGAGGAATTTTGGAATCCTTTCTCGTGGGTTGAGGAATCTTCTGAGGAGGACTTAGATTACTTTGCTGCATTGGATTTGGTTGTGTCGGAGTCTCTGCTATGATCTGTCCCTCGCGAGGCGCTAGCGACCTCGGCTGGTGCGAGGGCAGAGGACTCACAGATGCGAAGGGTGGTTGTGTCGAAGTAGAGCACTGGTGAGTCGTCACGAAGTGGAAGACGTCGCCGAATGGGTATGGAACGGTCTCGTTTTTGATTGGATCGGGGTGGTCAGCGTGAACTACTTTCCTCGACATCGGGGACGTGCATTGGAGAAGGGGATTTGTGGGACCTGTTTGAGGGGGAAGAGTTGAGGATGATGTTGTTCAATACTCGGGATGTAGGTCTTATACCGAAGGAGGAGCCTATGTGACATTGTTGTCGCCCTCGCTGCTTTGTTGTGATATTGAGTGAAAACACTGCCCTCCCCCTCTTCACAAAGGAGTTGTGAGGGTAAAAGCCGTGTTTTGTATTATTTCGCGATGGTGCCGTTGAGCCCTTCGTTTGTTGTTTATTTGTGATTGTGCGTTGTATGTTGTGCCTAATGCGAGTTGGCTTCGATTTGTAATCATGTTCTTGCCGTAGGGGACTCCTCTTTCGACAGGTGACAATGCAACATTTCACTTATCCGGTTGCGCCCTTAGGCGATATCTGTTTAGTAGGTTGTTTGTGTAGTGAGGATCGCGTACCGTGAGTGTTGTTGGTTTTTTGGCTGCACGCTTGGGCGACTTCTGCTTGGAAGTTGTCTTTGTAGAAGACTTCGCCCCCTGTTGGTGGTGACGCGCGCTTATGCTTTTGTCCGGCTGCACCCTTAGGCGGCTTTTTGCTCGGATGTGTTGTGTCTCGCACTTATTGTGCTTCTGTCCGGCTGCACCCTTAGGTGACTTTTGCTCGGACGTGTTGTGTCTCGCACTTATTGTGCTTCTGTCCGGCTGCACCCTTAGGCAACTTTTGCTCGGACGTGTTGTGTCTCGCACTTATTGTGCTTCTGTTCGGCTGCACCCTTAGGCGACTTTTTGCTTGGACGTGTATTTCCGTGAAGTCTTCGCACCACATGGGTGATGTAGCGCACTTGTGCTTTTGTTCGGCTGCACCCTTAGGCGACTTTTGCTCGGACGTGTCGCACGCGAAGTCAGTCTAGGCTGCCATTTGCGGTGACTATTTTGTGCGTCGAATGTCGAAGGCCGTTGCCGCTGTCTTTTTCGACACCCATGGATGTGGTGCCAGTTTGACTTTGCTTTTGTTTGGGGGCTTTGCGGTATTGTATTACATGGCTCCGCCTTGTTGAAAACCTCACCCCTTGGAGGAAAAGAGTGCGGGTCTGATTAACATTGTTTCGAGAGTTACAAAGGCACTCGGGCCTTGGGACTTAGACGAAGAATTTGCGCAGGTTATCTATGTAACACCCCTGCTGTTACTGGCTCTAAAACTTGAGCATAACATCATGTGCATTGACATTTCATGTTGTTTGTTACACCTAGAATGCATTCACTAGGTAAAATTTCAAAACAAGTTGTGATGTGGTGACTTGAAGAGTGCTTAACCTTAGGGTAGGGTACTTACCCTAGGATTAGGGCATGAGGGTAGTAGTAGCCTAAAATGAGTAAAATCTCAAAAGCCATGAGAAATGTTCACAAGATATCAAATTTGATGAACTTTAGTGACACAAAAACCCTAGTGTGCCCAAACCCTAAAAACAAACCCTAGAAAACCCTAATTGGAACCCTAGGGGGTAAATGCAAATTCTATGCACTTTTGGACCAAAGTGCAAAAATCAAAGTGATAGAACACCACAAACCAAGTAACTTTCACATTGAAGGATTTTCATGTAGTGTGGAGGAAATTGGACTTATTTGCAAATGGACCCATGAACACCATATGGCTAAGTCTGAAATTCAGTGTGTTGGAGTCAACTTTGGAGCTATGTATTCCTCAATTCAGGAAGATTTTGCCCTAAGTCAATACAACAAACTTGTAGAGCTATGTTAGTGGTACAAATTTGATTAAGTGATTAAGCCCTAGTGCCACAAGGAAATGGGAGAAAAATAGACATGAAACTAGCCTGTCAGTCGACTTTGACACTGAATCAGGACTGATAGTGATCTAGGGCTGATTTTGGGAGCTATTTTGAGTATGATCTAGTAAGTATTTTGTGTATGATTGCTATAACAAAATCAAAGCTGGATGTTGGGGGCTTGTTCTCAAATGCTATGAATTAAGAACAAGGCAACATAAAATGTTAAATATTAATGCCCTTCGTCCGCTGAAGCATTATCTCCCCAAGGATTTAATGAACTTCGGACGAAGACCATGAGTTGAATATCACGAAGGTCGCACCTTCGTGATTAGACTTACAAAATAATACGAAGTAATATTAAACATGAAACATTCAAGATAAATATATCAGAAATAGATAACATCATTCACATATTTTATTATATGAATCTGAAATGTCAGAACATAATGTTTAGGTACATCTATACCTTTGCCTTGACAGATAATAATTCCCGAGCAATGCGTTTGCGATTACCGGAATGCGTGAACAGTAAAGGAATATTGTTCACTATTTATAGACATAGGACACAACCTGTAAGGAATTACAATCATGCCCCTTATAAAAGTTTACAATAATGACTCAGACCCTTATGGGCTAAAAGGTCATTCTATCTTTAAGTCGGTTCGATCCTTCGTCTTCGGACATGCTATAACACCGAAGCTTCATGAATGGTAGCTTCGGTCATCATGTATAAGCAGCTTTAGCCGAAGCTGTTTCTTCCTGTAGGACCTTCGGCGACGAAGCATGGTCCCAACAGTAGCCACTTCGCGGTGCTAGATCGTTTTTCGTAACGAGATTGATCCGTGAAAAAAGTCTCTTTAGGCTTCGGGAAGCCGAAGGTCCGAAAAACACCTTCCCTGAGCTCGTTGCCGAGAAACGATATAGTTTCCGAGCGCGGAGCGGTCCCACCATGCAGGTTCACCTTCTTGGTTTTTGCGGCCCACCGTGCAGTGGGTGCGAGCGACTGTTTGCCCGGTGAAAAAATCCTGACGATTCACCTTCTTACCTACAGCACTATATAAACAGACAGGTAGGTGTGAAGTTACCACAGCATTCATTGCTATTGCACTGTTTTGCTGCCAAAAATTTAACCATAGCCGAAGCTTGATTTTTGCATTCAAACGAAGCTCCAGTTTGGATTGTGCTTCGTCACGAGGATAGCTTCGAAAAAAAGGTTATTGACTTCCAAAGAATTTTTTCAAGAAAATTTAAAATCAAATGGCCAGAATACGCTCCACTACTAGGGTTGAGCGTGATGGAGACGAGACCGAAGCCGTTGAAACTGTTCCGATTTCTGAAGCGATGAGGCGCTCTGGGCTGGTTCCATCAGAGGACACACCTGCTGCCGAAGCAATGCAAGCTGATATTGAAGAAGTTGGTTCCGAAGATGAGTACAGCTGCAGGATGCCAAGCAAACCTAGTCATTTGGACTTTGGAAAGTCCACCATCTCTGAAGCTGATCTTCCAAAAATGGTGAAGCTGGGCTACTTTAGTGAAACAAAAAAGGAGCTGGTTCGCTTTGGCGGGGAGGAGATTACTCCGAAGCCGGAAAAGAATGAGGTGGTTGTGTTCAAAAGCTTCTTTAAAGCAGGGTTAAGGTTTCCTTTGAATGGGATGATTGCTGATATGTTGAAGAAGTTTGGGGTTTACCTTCATCAGCTGACCCCTAACACTATTGTTAGATTAAGTGTTTATATTTGGGCCCTTCGTAGCTAGGGAGTGGAACCGTTCAGTGAAGGTTTCTGCCGAGTCCATGAACTACACTATCAGACTAAAGCCAGAGGAGATGGTCTTCATGAGAATTTTGGATGTTACAACTTTGCTTATCGCAAGACTACGAAGTTTCCAGTGATAAGCTACCGAAGCAAATGGCCAGCCGGATGGAAATCTGAGTGGTTTTATGCTAAAGTTGATAAAGATGAAGATAAATTGGTCTAGAGTCCACTAGAGCTAACCTTCGAAGAAACGAGGCCCCGATGCAACATGATAAGGGGGAGCCTGAGCCAAACTGCTTTGGCTGAATTTCGCGTGATTTCATATCATATTGGTACTAGAGACTTGGTGCAGGAATTTCTGGCTTTTAAAGTGTTTCCAACAATGAGGGATTGGGAGATGCCGAAGCTGGAGGGAGAAAAGAAAAAGGGAGAACTTGTTCGATTGCCGTATTACTACAAGTTTAAGAAACACTTTAAAAAGCCCTGCCAGGAGTGGTTGGACACAATCGAGATTATGTTCAACGATATCCTCGGAAATTATTCTAAGAAAGAAGATCAGTTGATGACTGCAGCCTTCGACACTCGTCCGAAGCGAAGATTGAATCGTGTGATAGATGCTTTGAATTTTGATTACCCTGACTATGAGCAACTGGGCGGAGATGCCGAAGGCCCGAAGAGAAAGAGGATTGCCAGCGCCCTGGACAAAGAAAGCACCAAATTGGCCAAAAAGGTAAAAGAAATTTCTGAAAAACTGAGCCCTGGGCCGAAGGTAGCTGTTTCAAAGAAAAGAAAAGCTGCATCTCCAAAACCTGCATCTCCAAAACCAAAGACATCGGCCCGGGAGGAAGAAGCTCCTGCGACACCTTCTGCTGCCGAAGTGGAAGAGATTCTGAAGGTAATGACTGAACCTTTGCCTGTCAAGCTAAGCCCGCTGGCGTCAGAACTGACGAAGTTTTTTCAGAAGGGCAAAGAAGCTTCGGCAGCAGAAAGTCCCGCAAAGCCGAAAAAACGAAGAATGATCCAAGTGGAAGATGTCATTCATCAGACACCGCCACCGACCTCGGCGTAAAAAATTGTCATTGCTGATCCCACAGCCATCGGAGCTGAAACCACCGGAGCTGAAACCGGGGGAGCCGAAGCCACCGGAGTCGAAACCACCGGGGCCGAAGCCACCGGAGCCGAAGCTACCAGAGCAAGCACTGAAGCCGAAGTCATCGGGGCCGAAACCGGGACCAACGAAGATCCTAACCTGGAAACTACACTTGATGATATTGAAAATATGCTTCTGAGAATGGCTGAAGAAGAAGCTGCTGTGGTTACAGCAACAGAAAAAGGAAAAGAGCAGATTGAAGACATTTTGGAAAAAGAAAATTTTAATTTTCAAGATATACTTGGACAAGGGTTGTCAGACGCTGAAAAGGAAGAGCTGAAGAAATATGCTATATCCTGTGGATACAAACCAGGGTCTCTGCTATTTGGCGGAGTCAACGAAGGGAAGCTGAGATGCCTTCGGAACCGAACTGAGGCCAAGGTTGTTAGGACCTTCTCCAAAAGCGTTGGCCTGCCGAAGATAGAAGCGGACCTCTGCAGATACCAGCGACAACATATCGCCGGTAGCTTGCTCTATGCTAATTTCAAGGTAAAAACTCTCGATTTTTTATTGTTATATATTTTTTATTTTGAATTAAGTTGTTTTCTGACGAAGGTTGTTTTGGCAGAGTATACTTCTAAGTAAAGTGCTGAGAATGCAACAAGATCTTGAGGATGAAAATAACGAAGCTACCATCAAAGATCTAGAAAACAAAGTCAAAAATTACGAAGCTGCTCTGAAGGAAAAAGACTCCGTTGTTCAAGATCTTGAAATCAAAGTTAAAGATCATGAAGCTGCCTTGGAAAAGAAGGACTTCGTCATTCATTCTATGGAAGGTTCATTGCCTGAAGCCCAAGCCGAAAATGACAGATTAAACAATGAATTACTCAAAAAGTTAGAAAAATCTGAGCAGGAAAAGAAAAACCTCGAAGCAAGTCTCAAGACCGAGATCGAGAAGAATTCAAATTTGCAAAAATCATTGAAGGAGCTTCGGGAGAAATGCTTAAATTTCGGCAGCCGATGCGTGCAGCGGCTGAAGGATGTATTTCACTCAATTGGAGCCAACTCTGATAAATTTACACCTTCAGCTGAAAACCTGCCCAACACCTTGGAATATATTGAAGGCGAGGTTGATGCACTTGACGAAGTTATTGCTAGGCATGCTGATTTCTGCGCCCTGCTAGCTTCTCGAGGCACAGCTTCCGCTTTTCTGAAGGCCGGCTGTACGCATGGGAAGATTGTAAATAGGCCAAACTTCAACCTATCACCGGCAGATTTGGTTGACATCCCAAGTCTAGCCCGAAGCATAGGAAACAGATTTATGACCCAGATTTGGGTAAATGGCGGGCGAAAAATGGCTGGTGACGAAGCTCGAAGCCACCTGAAGCCGGTGAGAAACTTATACTTGTTACTTTTACCTTCTCCTTGAAATTTGTACTTTTCTCATTCTGCCTTAATATGTGCAGGATGATGAAGCTGAAGAATGATGGGCTGAAGTTTAAAAGTTGTTGTAAAAGACTTTCCTGCAAAAAATTCTAGAGAAATCTTTGTAACATAATTGTAGAAAAACTTATGTAAATTTGTGCATACCTTGTAATATATCTTTTCTCCTTTATTCGTGTACAATCTGCTTTGCTTGTGAACGAAACTTCACTTTTGAGCCGAAGGCGAAAAACATCTTCCCTTCTTTTCGTACACAACGAAGCATGAAAATTTCTTCTTTCTCCGAAGTTTTTTCCTCATAGCCGAAGCATCTGTCTTTTTTGTGTGGTATGATGATGATGATTCTATATATGTCTAAATGAATGCTTATGAATGCGAATGTTATGATGTAATGTATCGTGCAAATGAATATCGGAATATATATTCAAAACCATAATCATAGCCTTCATTCCCTTGGGAATGACTCAAATCTTTTTGCCGTTTATTTTTCGGCTTCACCGTTTACTTTTCGGTGTATCAGCGCTGACTTTTCGCTGTAAGCCTCCCTTAGGAGCTTCTTCGCCTTTTACTTTCGGTGGAATCAGCGTTTATTTTTCGCTGTAAGCCTCCCTTAGGAGCTTCTTCGCCTTTTACTTTCGGTGGAATCAGCGTTTATTTTTCGCTGTAAGCTCTGCATTCCCTTAGGAACGACTTTTGAGCTTCTCCCTGTTTTCTTTTCTTTTTTCCTTTGCATTTACATTTACATTTTTGGGGGATATCACTCTTATAGAATTGAAATAAGGAAAATAAAAATTACATGTTGTGGCCCCATTAAAAACCTTTCTCCCCCTTTGGTAAGGAAAAGGGTGCCACAAAAAGGAATAGAAAAAATTACATCAAGCTAAACATAATATCGCCGAAGCTCGTCCGCATTCCATGATCTAGGAATGTCGTTGCCGTCCATATCCTTCAATCTGTAGGAACCGGGTCATGACGAAGATGCTACCAAAAAAGGTCCTTCCCACTTCAGCTGTAATTTGCCTACTGTCTCTGGGTTGGCTACTCTTCGAAGCACCAAATGTCCTGGCTCAATGTTCTTTAGTCTAACCTTTCTATCACGCCATTTTATTGTTTCAGCTTGGTATCTGTTGATGTTTTCCACAGCTTGAAGCCTGACCCCTTCTATAGCATCTTTTTCCACAGAGTAATCAGCTTCAGCTTCGCCTTCTGCCGAAGCTACTATTCTTATTGATCCTGCTTTGGCCTCTTCCGGAGTTATTGCTTCGTCACCAAACAATAATTTGAATGGTGTAAAGCCTGTTGATCTTGATACTGTTGTGTTGTGGCTCCACACCACTTTGATTAATTCGTCTGGCCACTTTCCTATGGGCTGATTGAAGATTAACTTCATTATTCCTGTCATTATGATGCCATTAGCCCTTTCAACAAGTCCATTTGACTCCGGATGCCGAACTGAAGCAAAATGGATCTTCGTGCCAATTTGTTCACAAAATTCTCTGAAAGCTTCGGAATCAAACTGCGTTCCATTATCCACAGTAATAGCCTTCGGAACTCCGAAACGACAGACAATATTTTGCCAGAAAAACTTTTGAATAGTAACCGAAGTTATTGTGGCTAAAGCTTTGCCTCAATCCACTTAGAAAAATATTCGACTGCCACTACAACATATCTTAAGTTCCCTTGTGCTGGTGGTAACAGACCTAACAAATCAAGGCCCCACCTTTGCAACGGCCAAGTGGGTTGTATTAACTGAGTTAAAGACGAAGGTTGTTTTTGATCCCTTGCACATTTCTGACAACCTTCGCACTTTTGGACCAATTCCGCTGCATCCGAAGCTGCCTTTGGCCAATAAAATCCTTGGCGAAAAACTTTTCCAAGCAAAGGCCTAGATCCAATGTGAGATCCACACAGGCCTGCGTGTATTTCCTTCATCAGTTCTATACCTTCGGTTCTCGATAAACACTTGAGTAACGGAGAACAGACCCCACGCTTGTATAGCTCCCCTTCTATTATAACATATGGTCGAGCTCTTGCCGCTATCCTCTTGTTATAAGCTTCGTCATCTGAAAGAAAGTTACCCTAAAGGAAAGAGATGATCTCAGTTCTCCAGTCTTCACTATAGACGGGGGATATGTTGAGGACTGCTCTTTCAAGAAGCTCAACCGAAGGTGCTTTTATTGTTTCGAAAAATACTTCCGAAGGTAAGGGCAGCCCCTGTGCTGCTGACTTAGCTAATAAATCAGCATATTCATTTTCTCCACGAGGAATATTTTTAATAGAAAACCCTTCAAAGGAAGCCTCAATCCTTCGAACCGTGTCTAAATATTTTTTGAGCTTCGGATCTCTTGCTTTATAACTTTTGTCAATATGACCAGAAATAACCTGGGAATCAGTTTTAAGAACCGCCCTTCTGATTCCCATTGCTTTTAGCTTTCGAAGACCCAGGAGTAAAGCTTCGTACTCAGCAATGTTATTTGTGCAACTGAAATCAAGTCTTGTTGCATAACAAGTTTTAACTTTGGAAGGTGCGACCAACACAGCAGCTGCTCCAGCTTCGAAGGTTCCCCAAGATCCATCGCAAAATACTGTCCAGACTTCGGCATCTTTACTCGCTTCTTCTTCCTGAGCCCCTGGCGTCCAGTCAGCAATGAAGTCTGCCAATGCTTGGGACTGAATCGAAGATCTATGCACATAATCAATACAGAATTCATTGAGTTCCGCAGCCCATTTTCCAACCCTTCCAGTAGCTTCTCTATTTCTCATAATATCCTTCAACGGTTGTGAAGAAGGAACAACTATATTGTATGCCTGAAAATAGTGCCGAAGCTTCCTGGAGGCCATCAAAACAGCATACAGTACCTTCTCCAATTCTGTATAATTTTTCTTTGATAAACTAAGAACTTCGGATACAAAGTATATTGGGGCTTGCTTTTTGACTTGGCCTTCAAGCTTCTCCTGGACAAGTGCTGCACTTACCGCTGAGTGCGAAGCTGCCACATATAACAACAGAGGAGCCCCTGGCATTGGTGGAGTTAGTGTTGTTAGGTCTATCAAATATTGCTTCAGCTCTTCGAAGGCTTTCTGCTGAACTGGTCCCCATTGAAAAACTTCGGCTGACTTCAGCACTTCGAAAAATGGTAAATTTCTCTCTGCTGATCTAGATATAAATCTGTTGAGAGATGCCAGTCTTCCTGTCAATCTTTGAGCCCCCTTTTTTGTACTTGGTGGTTCCATTCGAAGGATAGCTTCGATTTTATTTGGGTTAGCCTCAATCCCTTTTGTTGAAACTAGACAGCCAAGAAACTTCCCTTTCTTCACTCCGAAGACACATTTTTCTGGATTCAACTTTAAATCGTCCTGTCTAAAATTAGCGAAGGTCTCCTGCAGATCAACAATGTGATTATCTTGCTTCGTGCTTTTTACAATGATATCATCAACATAAGTTAGCACATTTCTGCCTATTTGAGAATGAAGAACCTTCGCTGTCATTCTGCTGAAGCTTCCTCCAGCATTTTTGAGCCCCTCGAGCATCCGAAGGTAACAATATGTTCCACTAGGGGTTATGAAGCTGGTTTTTGGCTCATCCTCCTTCTTCATCCAAATTTGATGATAGCTTGAATAACAATCCAGCAGACTTATAAGCTCTGATGAAGCTGCTGCATCAACTAGAGAATCTATCCTTGGCAATGGAAATTCGTCCTTGGGACAGGCCTTGTTGAGATCGGTAAAATCAATACACATTCTCCATTTACCATTGGCCTTTTTTACCATAACAGTGTTAGCCAGCCATTCTGGGTATTTTACCTCTCTGATAACTCCGGCACTGAGGAGCCTTTTCACTTCATTTCAAGCACCTTCGGCCTTGTCATTAGACATCTTCCGAAGCCTCTGCTTTCTGGGTCTAAAGAATGGGTCAACATTGAGCGAGTGTTCAATAACATCCCTGTTAACTCCGCAAAGATCATTAGCTGACCATGCAAAGACATCTTTGTTGTTGAACAGAAACCTTATCAAGGTTTTCTCCTGTTCTTCAGACAATTGGGATCCCAATAGCACCTTCTGCTCTGCTATGTCTTCACATAAAAGCATGGGCTTCGGCTGATCGGCCGAAGCAACTTTCTCCCTTCTAAACTTGTACTGCTCATAAGCTTCAACTCCATCTATGTTATGGATTGCTTTTGAGTCTATCCAGTTTCCTTCGGCCCTTCTGGCAGCTTCCTGACTTCCATGAATGGCAATAGGTCCTTGGTCCGAAGGTATCTTCATGCAAAGATATGCTGGATGAAGAATTGCTTCGAAGGCATTGAGAGTACCACGACCAATGATTGCATTGTAAGGGTATTGCATGTCAACAATATCGAACACAACTTGTTTAGTCCTTGTGTTGTTGATAAATCCGAAGGTTACTGGCATCGTGATCTTTCCAAGTGCTACAATCTGCCTTCCTCCGAAGCCACAAAGGGGATGTGTGGCATCATGGATCCTGTCTTCGGGCTCTTGCATCTGTCTGAAGGCCTTAGCAAATATGATATTAGCTGTACTGCCTGTATCAACCAAAACATTATGGACCAGAAATCCTTTGATCACACAAGAGATAACCATAGCATCATTGTGTGGGTAATCCTTGAGCTGAAGATCCTCTTGAGAGAAGGTAATTGGAATGTGAGACCATCTTGACTTGATGAAGGGTCCTTGTACCCGTACATGTTGTACTCTTCTCTGTGCCTCCTTCTTCTGTTTTTTGTTGGCCGGCTCTGAGCATGAACCGCCTGTTATCGGAAGGATCAGCTTCGGAGCCGAAGCAGTTCCAGCTTGGTTCTTGAACGAAGCCATTGTCTCAGGAAAGTGGAAGTGAGTTCACCGGAGGTGGGCGCCAATGTTGGGGGCTTGTTCTCAAATGCTATGAATTAAGAACAAGGCAACATAAAATGTTAAATATTAATGCCCTTCGTCCGCTGAAGCATTATCTCCCCAAGGATTTAATGAACTTCGGACGAAGACCATGAGTTGAATATCACGAAGGTCGCACCTTCGTGATTAGACTTACAAAATAATACGAAGTAATATTAAACATGAAACATTAAAGATAAATATATCAGAAATAGATAACATCATTCACATATTTTATTATATGAATCTGAAATGTCAGAACATAATGTTTAGGTACATCTATACCTTTGCCTTGACAGATAATAATTCCCGAGCAATGTGTTTGCGATTACCGGAATGCGTGAACAGTAAAGGAATATTGTTCACTATTTATAGACACAGGACACAACCTGTAAGGAATTACAATAATGCTCCTTATAAAAGTTTACAATAATGACTCAGACCCTTATGGGCTAAAAGGTCATTCTATCTTTAAGTCGGTTCAATCCTTCGTCTTCGGACATGCTATAACACCGAAGCTTCATGAATGGTAGCTTCGGTCATCATGTATAAGCAGCTTTAGCCGAAGCTGTTTCTTCCTGCAGGACCTTCGGCGACGAAGCATGGTCCCAACACTGGACTATATGACAACAACTTGTTACAAATAGATTAAGTAGTTGTCACATGAAAATCAAAGATCAAGGCCCTACAAATCGCTCTGTCAGGCGCTCTGATGGGGGTTCTGATGGTACAATGTGTGACAAAGATCAGTAGATGCAGTGTATCTCGCCGCATATGACCCCACGCCGCGATCCTCACTGGTGCTATGATTCGTGCCCGGTAACGCACGGATAACGACGTTGGATAGAAGATCTTGGCATTGGATGAGCTTGGACCCGTCACAGCTGGTATCGGAGCGAAGCCCATCTCTTCAAATATTATGTAGTACTTCAAAAGAATTTTCAAACAGTTACCTAGAAATATTCTTTCATTCTTACCTTACCACTTACTGGTAGTCCCCTATCTTATAAGGTTGGGTAACAAAGTGCAATATATAGGAAGTTGAGGGATCAACGAAAGTTGATTCCATAATTATTAGGTTATGCATGCATCATGTTTAAGAATATACTAATAAATCTTCCCCTCTTATGGAGATATGGTGCACACTAATACTACCCAGCGCAAATCGACTGGACCTCTTGGTGTGCCACGACATCAGCTAGCTTCTAGGCACAAAGGAAGTAGTAGTGGCAGTAATGACTCCGGTCAGAACTACGCCACTGAAATAGGGCACGTTAGCAGGACAGTCACCATATAGCGAAATTGTTAGCCGAAGTCAGCCGCTTACAGTACAAAATCTCGGAATAGGATACGACCATTGATTGGGTTGTCAACTCGCATTCTTTCACTTGGGACTGTGAAGCAAAAGCTCTAGCTCGTGTGGCAGAGCTTAGTGCATCCCTCGAAAGCCTGCAAGTGTACTGTAATACTTTACATGAAGAGGTGCATGTATGGTATGCTCGACTGCACCCGGACGTGCCTTCAGATGTTGCTGCAATGGGAGCCGAACCAACGGGAGCAGAAAATGAAGGACCTGATGGGGAGCTGGACCTTTTTAGGCCCCCTCCTTCCATGAACCTTGCTGACGAACGGTCTCCTGCCACAGGAAATGGAGCAACAAAGGATGAAGAAGACTAAAATAGTATAGTTTAGATAGTATACTTATGTAAAGTAAGTAATGAAGTCAGGTTGTACACTGGAGTCTGTATAAATATTAAATTTTGGTAATGTAATATGATGGTATATGTTTGCATGTTATATTTTTTCCAAATGTTTCTTTGCCTCAGATGCCATCACGGACTCGTGCACATGATGGTGTAGGGACATCTCGCGGTAGGGAGGATACTCCCTACCCGCCACAAGTACCACCAACATTGGCCGAGGCTATCGCTGCCCTGGTTAATGCCACCGCTGATAATACACGCTTTTTGCGTGAAATGGTGAGCAATCAGTTCCAACCGCACAGAGGCAGAGTTCCCCCACAAGGACCGTGTGATACTACTTATTTGGAATTCTCTGAGACTCGACCACCGCTTTTCATTAAAGAAGAGGAACCTTTAGAAGCCGATGAATGGGTAAGAGTGATGGAACAGAAGTTTGGGTTGATTCGATGCACAGAGACGCAAAAGCCCCTGTTCGCCGCACAATAGTTAAGAGGGCCTGCAAGTACTTGGTGGGCAAATTTCTCAGTAGTCCAGCTTGTTGGACATCAGATTACCTGGGATGAGTTCAAATTGGCGTTCCGAGAGCATTATGTTCTAGAGGGAGTACTCCAGATGAAGCTAAAAGAGTTTATCCGGTTGAGGCAAGGAGGAGATACGGTGATGCAGTATCTCAACAAATTCAACCATCTCTCTCAGTATGCCATTGACCAGGTGGATACTGACTTAAAGAAAAAGAATTGTTTTATGAGGGGGCTCAATGACAGGCTTTAGCGAAAAATGGCAACATGCTTGGACCTCACCTACAGTAAGGCTGTCAGCACGACACTGGCAGTGGAAGCCAAAAATGCAGGACATGGAAAATCAAAGGGGTTTGGAGGTGAAAGGTCAAATCAAGGGCCTGAAAAGAGAACCAGGTTGGTGATCCGACCTTTTAATCAAAATCGTTCTTCGCCTCGCCCACCTTCATATCCATTCAAGCAGCCTATCTTTATTCGTCCCACTACTGCCCCCGCTCCTACCAATCAGCCGAGTGCCTCTGGTACTCATTTCCGTGCTCTTCACAGTTCTTCCACTGGTTGCTTCAACTGTGGAAAGTCCGGACATTTCATCAAGGACTGCCCATACCCGAAGCAAAATAAAACCAATTTTTAGTAGAATTCTGGGAACTCCAACAAAGGAAAGGGGAACACAACCAATATTTCAACAGGCAAGAATTTCAAGAAAACTGGACGGATTTATTATACACAGGTGGCTACAACACCGGAGGGCGAGCCGGTAATGATGGGTACATTCCTTGTTGCCAATTACCCAGCAGTTATTCTCTTCAATTCTGGTGCATCACATACCTTCATAAGCAAGAATTTTGTGGAAAAGCATTGCATTCCTTACACTGAATCAAGGGAGGGATTTGTTATCCACTCACCTGAGGGACGGATATTTACTAAGGAAGTAGCCTTCCACATACCAGTAACGTTAGCCGGACGAGAATTTCCTACCAACATGATTGTTTTAAAAGGTCAAGACAAAGATGTAATTCTGGGCATGAACTGGTTAGCCTAGCATAAGGCCATCATCAATACAGACTTAAGGACCATCATATTGAACCATGGCCATGAAGAGATTCAGTTATCCATCCCTATAGTTGTCCCAGCCAAAACATCTGGACGAGTTTATGAAGCTATAGAATAAGAAATCCAGGATATTCCGGTGGTATGTGAATTCCCGGATGTCTTTCCTAAATATTTTCCTAGGATGCCACCAGAAAGGGATGTGGAATTTGTGATTGAACTAAAGCCCGATATGGCTCCTATTTCTAGAAGATTGTACCGAATGCCACCTAATGAATTGGCAGAACTCAAGAATCAACTACAAGACTTGCTTGATAAGGGGTTCATTAGGCCTAGTTCATCACCATAGGGATGTCCAGCAATTTTCTTCAAGAAGAAGGATCAGACGCTTCGAATGTGTGTGGACTACAGACCCCTTAATGAGGTTACCGTCAAGAATAACTACCCTATTCCTCGGATCGATATTTTGTTCGATCAACTTACTGGAGCTTGGGTATTCTCCAAGATTGACCTCCGGTCTGGCTATCATCAGATCCGTATTCGACCCAAAGATATACCCAAGACCACATTCACTACGCGGTATGGGTTATTTGAATATTTAGTCATGTCTTTCGGACTAACAAATGCTCCAGCCCACTTCACATACTTAATGAACTCGGTGTTTATGCCTGAGTTAGATAAATTTGTGGTGGTCTTCATTGATGACATCCTAATCTATTCCAAAAATGAATAGGAGCATGCTAAGAACTTACGGATCATACTAACGCGCTTAAGAGAGCACCAGTTGTATGCTAAGTTCAGCAAATGCGCGTTCTGGTTGGAGGAAATCCAGTTTCTTGGACATGTATTATCTACAAAAGGGATTGCGGTCGATCCCAACAAAGTCAAGGATATTCTAGAATGGAAACCACCAACTACAGTACATCAAGTTCGAAGCTTCCTTGGACTGGCTAGATATTACCGCAGGTTCATTCCGGATTTCTCCAAACTTGTTAAACCTATTACGGGTTTATTGAAGAATGATACCAAGTTTGATTGGTCCTCCAAATGCAATGAAGCCTTCGAGCAGCTGAAGGTGTTATTAACCACTACTCCGGTATTGGTTCAACTGGTATTGCTCAGGCAGTGGACTCGGATGTGTCTTAATGCAAGAAGGCCGAGTCATAGCTTATGATTCAAGACAACTACGTCGGCATGAGGAGCACTATCCAACGCATGATTTGGAATTAGCTGCAGTTGTTCATGCCCTTAAGATATGGCATCATTATCTGCTGGGAATACTTGTCATTTATATATAGATCACAAAAGTCTAAAATATATCTTTACCCAGTCAGAATTGAATATGAGACAACGAAGATGGCTTGAGCTAATTAAAGATTATGACTTAGAGATCCATTATCATCCAGGAAAAGCCAATGTGGTGGCAGATGCTTTAAGTCGCAAAGTTTTCTGTCATTGTCTTACAGTAAGGATCCCTGACACCACACTATGTCAAGAAAAGGAAAAGTTAAATCTGGGGATGACACAACATGGAACCTTGACATAATTGAAGCTTGAGTCCATTCTTCTGCAAAGAATCATTGATGCCCAAAGAACCGACAAGGGTATGAAGCATATTCATGAAAAAATAGAGGCCGACAAAGCAAATTGCTTTAGAAAAGATGACCAAGGAATAATATGGTTTAATGATCACATAGTGGTGCCCAAAGATGCTGAAGTCCGCCAACAAATTTTGGATGAAGCTCATCTTAGTCGGTATTCCATTCATCCTGGAAGTACTAAGATGTATCAAGATTTAAAGCAACACTATTAGTGGACAAAAATGAAAATTGAAATTGCACGCTATGTGGCAAGATGTGACACCTGCAGACGAGTTAAGGCCGTACATATGAAGGCTGCTGGACCACTGCAATCTTTGTCCATCCCAACTTGGAAATGGGAAGATATTAGTATGGATTTCATTGTGGGATTGCCCAAAACAGCCAAAGGCTTTGACTCTATATGGGTCATAATTGATTGTCTTATGAAGATTGCTCATTTTCTGCCCGTCAAGACAAAATATCCAGTGGTCGCATACACGGAACTTTATATTGCCCATATTCTCAGTTTACATGGAGTTCCAAAAACGATAGTGTCAGACCGTGGACCACAATTTGTATCCAAATTTTGGAGTGAACTGCATAAATCCTTGGGTACTAAACTGCTCCACAGTTCGGCATATCTTTCTCAAACAAGTGGACAAACTGAAAGAGTAAATCAAATACTTGAAGATATGCTACGGGCATGTGTCCTGGAGTTCCCACAGAAATAGGATGATTGTCTGCCATTGGCAGAATTTTCATATAACAATAGTTATCAAGAAAGCATTAAGATGGCACCATTTGAAGCACTATACGGGCGACGATGCCGAACACCCTTAAATTGGTCAGAACTTGGAGAACGGTGGTATTTCAGGCCCGACTTAGTCAAAGAAATAAAGGAGAAAGTTCAACAAATAAGACACAACTTGAAAGAGACACAAGCTCGACAAAAGAATTATGCGGATAAGCGACGCCAACCTTTGGTCTTTCAAGTTAATGATCATGTATACCTGAAAGTATCACCAATGAAGGGTGTGAACCGTTTCGGGGTAAAAGGGAAATTGGCACCCCGATATATTGGTCCATTCCTTATTCTTGAACGATATGGACCAGTGGCGTATAGACTTCAACTGCCAGAAACGTTTTCTGCAGTACATAATGTGTTCCATGTATCACAATTAAAGAAGTGCCTTCGGATTCCTGATCGAACCGTCAATATAGTGGATGTTGCTTTGGAACCAGATTTGACTTATTCAGAACATCCCATTCGAGTTTTGGAGCAGAAGGACCAAATCACCCAAAAAAGGACTCTTAAATTCTATAAGGTACAGTGGAACCAGCACACTGAAGATGAAGCTACCTGGGAGACTCAATAATTCTTGGAGAAAAGTTTTCCTAGGTTTTTAGCTTCATGTAACCTGTAAAATATGTACATTTGATTGTAAGGTGGAATAAACCCCATACCACCCCCTGCTCTGTAAGACAAATAAGGAAATAAAGATGTGACATGTTTCCTTTTCCATTACTTACCCTAGGACCTTAAATCTCGGGGCGAGATTCTTTTATAAGGGGGAAGGATGTAACACCCCTGGTGTTACTGGCTCTAAAACTTGAGCATAACATCATGTGGATTGATGTGGTGACTTGAAGAGTGCTTAACCTTAAGGTAGGGTACTTACCCTAGGATTAGGGCATGAGGGTAGTAGTAGCCTAAAATGAGTAAAATCTCAAAATCCATGAGAAATGTTAACAAGATATCAAATTTGATGAACTTTAGTGACACAAAAACCCTAGTGTGCCCAAACCCTAAAAACAAACCCTAGAAAACCCTAATTGGAACCCTAGGGGGGTAAATGCAAATTCTATGCACTTTTGGACCAAAGTGCAAATATCAAAGTGATAGAACACCACAAACCAAGTAACTTTCAAATTGAAGGATTTTCATGTAGTGTGGAGGAAATTGGACTTATTTGCAAATGGACCCATGAACACCATATGGCAAATTCAGTCTAAAATTCAATGTGTTGGAGTCAACTTTGGAGCTATGTATTCCTCAATTCAGGATGATTTTGCCCTAAGTCCATACAGCAAACTTGTAGAGCTATGTTAGAGGTACAAATTTGATTAAGTGATTAAGCCCTAGTGCCACATGGAAATGAGAGAAAAATAGACATGAAACTGGCATGTCAGTCGACTCTGACACTGAATCAGGACTGACAGTGATCTAGGGCTGATTTTGGGATCTATTTTGAGTATGATCTAGTAAGTATTTGTGTATGATTGATATAACAAAATCAAAGCTGGACTATAGGACAACAACTTTGTTATAGATAGATTAAGTAGTTGCCACATGAAAAATCAAAGATCAAGGCCCTGCAAATCGCTCTGTCAGGCACTGTGATGGGGGTTCTGATGGTACAGTGCCTGACAAAGATCAGTAGATGCAGTGTATCTCGTCGCCGATGACCCCGCGCCACGATGCTCGCCGGTGCTACGATTCGTGCCTGGTAACACGCGGATAATGACGTTGGATAAAAGATCTTGGCGCTGGATGAGCTTGGACCCAACCACTGAACTATTCATTGTACCCACTTGTACGACTAACCGAGATGTCCTCGCCGGAGTTCGCCATCTTCGTACCTGCGCCACGTGCCTAGGAGCATTACCACATCGCAGTGAACCGTAATAGGGAGTCTGTCCATCCTCAGGAGCCTTGCCTCAGTAATAGCCACGTTAGCGCTTCCCGGTGATTTCCCCTCTCTCTGGTCGACAGCGTGCCTTCTCCAAATTAGACGCCACCGCCGTTGCTCTCTATAAATTGATGCCCACGTGAGCTCCGCTAGGTTATTACACACCCAGTGCACCAGCTCTCGTGCCTGATCATTCACCGTAACGTCCCAATTTCCCATTTCCCCTAAATCGGATCTCCACGCTGCCGTGAGCACTACGCTGTGAACCGCTGTCTCCAGGTCCGTTCTCGTTTCCCCTACCCTTGTTTCAGAAACTTTGCACGCTCAGGATGCTGACCGACCCAACCAATTGAACTAGACCACGCTAGATCATCGGGAACACCTCGGTTTATCTCCGGTTCTCACCGCGGTCGTGAACAGACGAAGTCGGGGCCGGATTTGTGCAATTAACGGAGGGCCTAGGGTCACCGAGGGCGAGATTAGGTGTCGGCTAAGCTAGGAATTTGGTCATTAAGTATCTCGGCTGGTACGGGTTCGCCGGAGGGCGTGCTCACCAGCGTTCGCTATCGGGGACCTGTCGTTGCGAAGAAACAGAAGTCAGAGGGTCTCTGTGCAAATGTCAAAGAGACAGTGAATAGTGGCCAAGGGTTTTCCCCCGTCTATGGGCTGAGTTGGGCTGGTTTGAGCCCATTACTCCTTAACCTTTTTCCTTTTCTTTTTCTGCCAGACTTAGGAAATTTATAGAAAATTCTATAAAAATGATAAAATCATGAGACCAATTTTACTAGACTTCTAAATTTCCCTAGTATTTAATAAAAATAATTCCAAGATTTTTAGTCCCAACCATGAATTATTTAGCATTTAAGAAGGTCTAAACCTAGTCTTTTGGAATTTTAGAAATCACTTGATAACTCTAAAAAGCGTAAAACTTTTTGGGTAAGCTTAATTTGATAATTAGAGCCCTTGGGTGAAGTTTGACATGTTTTGGACATTATTGTATCCCAAACCCAAAACCCTAGCTTTCTAAGGTAATATTTGCCTTATCCTAATGGAGTACTGACTCAGAAAACCCTAGTTCCCCAGGTGTACCGTGAAGGAACGTTGTATTCAAGATACAACTTGATGTATCTCTATTATAACTGCATATTCATAGCATCACATGAGCATTCATGTATATGTATCGTTATGTATACAAAACGAAGAAGAAGTAATTGTCGAAGAAGAAGAAACTGCACCATCAGCTGAGGCTCCACCTACCGGGAATAGTTTTTATTTTGATATCTGTGGAACAGATCCCGAATCCCCTACAACACAAGGCAAGCCCCGGTGCATTTACCCCTTCCTTGTTGTTTTAAACTCTTCATCACTTGAAGTGATGCATTAGGTGATAGGAGTTGAGTGCTAAACAGTTGCTGCATTTCCTTCTTTGAAATTGACTACCCTTACTTGATACCTGTTTTACTTGAAAGGTTTTCTGATGCTTAGTCTTGCTTTAGAAAACAAAAATGTTTTGTATTAAAAAAGACCAAGATGATGCTTCACATGGGATGGGAAGTTTTCAAAAGAAAAGACTTGATGGTGGATCCATCATGGCCGTGATGGGTTCAACATTGGAAAATATGTACCTCTGTCAGGTACCAAATTTTGGGATTGAAATTGATAAAGACGAGACTGGGCGGGTGACTTGCACGAGAAGGAAGTCTCAGTGTAGTGTCTCCGTCTAAGTCGATTAAGGACCGTACCGATGTAGGCTTCATGATTGAGGACCTTTTAACTGGCCACATGCCTCGTCATGGGTAAGCTTTGCCTCGGGCAGACCAATACCAGAAAGGCCAACACGCAATGGGAGTGGAGAGATGGCGAGAGTAGCGTGTACCCTCCGTGGCAAGAGGCTAGACGGTGGTGTATCTATGCTCTCGGTTGGTGTGAACCCGGTCTGGTCTTGAGAACCCCAGTGGCGAGTTGACATATGCAAGGGTTAAGTGCCACATATGTCATGTGGTTGGAGATCCCCAGCTGGGTATTAATCGATTTGGATCACCGTTACTTCACGGACATGAAGACTTCATGACTGCCCTACACGTAGCAATCCAGTGAAATGAAGTGATGATAAAAGATGGCTAGTGTAGGCCAAGTGCTTGAACTAGGGTAGAAAGAACTCTAGATATAGGTAATAACTTAACCTGATAATAAAACTGGAGTTTTAAGGATCCACTATCAATAAGCATTTCTGCAAACAGAGTCTTTGATTCTTAAATAGCCTTACCTTGACTCCCTCAAGCCAGCCTATCCTTGAGAGTCTTTTTCTTTTGTCGGGTAAGACTTGCGAAAGTACACTTCGTACTCAGGGTTTTCAAACCCATGTTGTTGTAGGTGAGGAAACAACAGAGTTTTGTTATTTCTGCTCAAAGGTGGTACCTAAGGAGGAGCCCCAGCAGCGAAGTTGGTCGCGGGAGGATATTTGCCTCCCACCTTGAAACAATAAACTTTTGTGCGGGAGGGTGTGTTTGCCTCCCTGGTTTGTAATAATATTTTATGCACTCTAAATACCCTGGTTTTGTAATAATAATACTCTCTCTATATTTTATGAATATAAATTAAGTTATTGTAATATGCTTTCGCATATCCTTTCCTCTGATGTGATGTAATATCTGTGTGACGGGTGAAGCGCTCTTGGGCGAAATTATGAGGATACAGTTATCGAACTTTTTGAGTGATTATGTGCATCTACAGGGTTGTCCAAGGTCCTTAGGACAAGGAATACTGTAGGTGGGCCTAATACCTTGGGAGGTTCCATCACAATCTATGTTCCACGAATGCTCTAGGTCTTCGCGGATGGTGAGGCCAGCCTGTAAGCATTTGGTGATGTTTTGGTCTTGACGATGTAGCGCCCCTCCCACTTGGGTTCAAGCTTGCCTCGAGACTCTGCTCTGATGGTTCTTGTGAGTACCAAGTCTCCTTCTTTGAACTCTCTTGGGATAACGGTGTTGTCACGCCATGCCTTAGTTTGTGCTTGATATTTGTTTAGTGCTTCTAGAGCAAGGACACGGTCTCCATCGATAAGGTCTTTGGAGGTGAGCTCATCGACGTCAAGGGTGGCTGTTGGGCTTGTTCATGGGGATCCATGCTTTAGCTCTTGTAGTGTCATTGCTTCGGATCCATACATCAAGCGGAAGGGTGTGAACCCGGTTGCAATGGATTTTGTTGTGTTCAATGCCCATATGACTTCGGGTAGCTGGTCCGCCCATTTGCCTTTTTTGTCATCAAGTAGACTTTTCTTGATAGCGCCGAAGATCTTGTCGTTGGCTCGCTCGACTACACCGTTGGACTGTGGGTGGTAGACACAGGCGAACACTGCCTTCGTGATGATGGAGTTGCAGAATTCCCGGAAGTGTTGGTTGTCGAACTGCTTGCCGTTATCGACTATTAATTCGGATGGGACTCCGAACTGACATACGATATTCTGCCAGAAAAATTTATGTGACATCTTGGATGTTACTATGGAGACTGCTCTACCCTCGATCCATTTGGTGAAGTATTCGATAGCGACGAAGGTGAATTTGAGATTGCCTTGAGTAGTGGATAGTGGCCCAACAATGTTGAGCCCCCACCGCTGAAGCGACCAGGTGTGGGCAATGAGCTTGGTGAGCTGCGAAGGGGCGCCTGTTCGGGGCGAGAATTTCTGGCATGCTTCACACGATAGGGTTACTCGGTTGGACGTGCATATGACTGCGGGCCAATAGAATCCCTGAGGAATGACCTTGGTTGCAAGGGCCCTTGGCCCTGAGTGTGATCCACAAGTACCGCTGTGGATTTCACGGAGAAGCTCTAAGCCTTCGGTCTCAGTTATGCATTTCAACATAGGCTGGCTGATTCCTTTCTTGTATAGTTGGCCGTTGACAATTGTGAAGTCTCTCCTTCTGTGTTTAAGACTTTTGGCCTCATTACGATCGGATGGATGATAGTGGCCTTGGAGGTATAGGGTTATTGGGGCCCTCCAATCTTCGGCCATTATATAAGATGTGCAACCTCTGCAGAGTGTAAAACTGATATGTCAGTCGTGCTCACGGTCATGAGCAGCTCGGACCCTCACATGAGTAATCTATGCAACTAAACTTAATCTGTCATATGCATTGCATTGTGAGTGTTATTATTAGTTTTGATGTCTTATTTAATTGGGTTGGTATCTACTTATGCTTAGTAACTGCTATAAAACTTTTACCAACTTCAAAAGCAATGCTTAGCTTTAACCATCTCCTTTGGTAAACCTTACACTTCACATGAGCCCCACTATAAGTGAGTTCATGCACATTATTCTCCTCAATTTGTCGAGCGATGAACGCATGTGAGCTCACCCTTGCTGTACTCACATGCCCAGGTCAAGGACAGGTACCACAAGATGAGGATCATGAAGGATGTCGCGATGAGATTCATGAGATGTCTAGGTCGTCATCTTCCAGTCAACTATGGTTGCTAGATCGTCATCTTCATATGTTGTAATTATATAACTATTTTGCACAGAACTCTTATTGCATAGTAAAGATGTGACATTCATTTCTGTACCATGAGTCATCATATGTATGAGACTTGATCCTAGCACACATTTGATTCGCGCCTGGATTTGCCCTTAAATTCGGGTGTGACAAGTACCCTCATCAGCAGCAGCAACAGTACCGCTAGCACAACCAACCGGGAGGAAACTAGTATCAAAGGCAGAGCAATTAGGCACCTTGCCTTCCTACCCCAGCAACAAATCAGAACAGCCCGACAGCCCTAGCGCAAGGAGGAGGCCAAGGATGCTTCCATTGTGGAAATAAAGGTCACTGGGCGATGCAATGCCCGAAGAAAGCAACTCAGCAGCAGTCAGTTTCCAACACCCTAGAAAGACCGGGAGCACCACAGCAGGCATCACGAGGCCATAGACAGGCCTACAACAGTGGAAAGGTGAACCAATTAGAGGCGAAGAAATCCAGGATGCACCAGATGTGGAAGTAGGTATGTTTCCAGTTGAATCCCATCCCGCAAAAGTACTATTTGATACTGGTGTCACGCATTCTTTTGTTACTACATCTTGGGTAGAAGCACATAACATCCCCGTAGAACTAATGATTCCACCTCTAAGGGTTAATTCACTTGGGGAAAAAGCTCAGTCAGATAAGATGTGCTCGAATCTAAGGATTGAAATAAGGGAGATAGATTTCCTCGTAACCTAGTAGTAATGGGTACTCAAGGGATAGACGTCATCCTAGGGATGAATTGGCTGCACAAGAATCTAGCAACTGTCAGCTGTGACAAGAGAATAGTGAGGTTAGTGTCCCCATCCAAGGAAGAGATAATAACTGAACTGATCATGCCTGATCTAGAGGAAGGAGCCTATCACCATATGTTCGCAGATGGTAAAGAGGCCAACCCGTTTGAAGCCATCAGAGTTGTGTCGGAGTTTCCCGACGTGTTTCCTGAGGAGTTACCAGGCATGCCACCCGAGCGTAACATCGAGTTTGCCATAGAGCTTGAACCTATCACCGTCCCTATTTCTATGAGAGCCTATAGTGTCTGGGCCAGAATTGGTGGAACTCAAGAAGCAGATCGACGAACTGTTACAGAAAGGCTACATTAGACTAAGTAATTCGCCTTGAGCCTCTCTAGTTCTATTCATGGAAAATAAAGATGGGACAAAGATATCCTCATATATTCTCAGAATGAGGAAGAGCACGAGGAGCATATGAAGATGGTATTGCAACGGTTACGGGAGCATCAGTTGTATGCTAAGCTAAACAAATGTGAGTTCTAGATCAGCGAAGTCTTGTTCTTGGGTCATATCATAAACTGAGATGGGTTAGTTGTGAATCCAAAGAAGGTGGCAGATATTCTGGACTGGAAAGCACCGAGAGATGTCCGTGGGAACAAGAGTTTCATTGGAATGGCTGGATACTATCGACGTTTCATTGAAGGTTTCTCCAAGTGAAAGTGAAATAGGGGGTGGCGGAACCGCCCGAATTATTCCAACTTAAGTGCCTAAGTCCCGCCTTAGAGGCTAGACCACACTTAAATGGGAATAACACGTCAGTCCCTCGGATCTAGTCCAACGAGGCCACTAACAGGATCAAGTACCACGTACTCACTCGATGGTGAGGCATAGAGCAAATACAATAAAGCATAAAACCATACATTGAGGAGTATTAAATTTATTACATCATCATCAGAAATTTAGCAAAAGTAGTCATCATTGTTCGGAATGCAGCGGAATAAAACTAACGATAAATAAACAGAGAGATGGGGAAGCCTGTCCCATCACTCCTCATGCCCCTCCTCAGCCGAGGTAGGGTCCCACTCGACTGTCCAGCCCGGTGGCAAGATGGACGGCCAAGACACTCCGGCAACCATGTCCTCTAGAGAACCTGAAAAATTATGCCACAAGCAAGGCTGAGTATACTAATACTCAGCTAGACTTACCCGGTGTGAGGAGTCTACTCCTCTACCTCTAGACATGCAGCTGTTTGGCTGAGGGGTTTGGTTGCCAAAAGCACTAGCTGAGTCTAAAAATCAAGTTTTAGCTTTGTCAAGTTTTAGTGTGACTCTCTTAACACTAAATGTGTACTATCTACTCATTCATGGTATCAAGCAATTTAGCAATCAACATCTTTTGCCAAATCATCACATTTCCACTTGTTACTCAATGCAGTACAATGGATCAAGCAGTCTCATTAGCTGCGAGAAGAAGACGATTCGAATCGAGTTTTTATCCTTGCAAGGTAAACCTAAACACACGACATGGCGAGGCACTCCGTCCCCACACACATAAACTGTCCCCATCGATTCCCCGTCAGCAGATCAGGGCTCACCGCCTTGGCGTACAATGCCTCACTGACCCCGACTACCGTCGTGCAGTGACCGCACTTGTACCCACCATAACCGGAATGGGAGACCATGTCTTAGGTTGCGTGAGGGGCAAAGTCTACTGCCAGGTTCAATCAGGTACTAGGCTTACCCATTTACCATATTTCTCGACATGTGCTTAGTACGTTCAAACGCTTGACACAGGTATCCGCACGTTAATCCTTATTCCAATTTCATCTCGTATTCCACGCATCCCCATGGATCCACGTCCACAGACCAACACCAGTATGATATGAAAGTGGATACAACCAATTTCCTGACCTCGCGTGAGTGCTAGAAAAATCACTCGACTTCTACCGAGATCCCTAATTAGCAAAGCAGCTACTCGACCTAGTATACTAGTATCCATCTCAAAGGAAATCCTGAGGTAATGCAACTAGGGTTTCAGGCAACTCCTACACTTAAGTGCAGTAAAATAATATATAGAAATGGTTATGCATAAACCGGGGCTTGCTTTCCAAAGCTGGGGCAAGCAGATCCTCTGGGGCAGGCTCTGGTGCTGGATCCGGGGCTACCTCCTGAGGAACTCCTTGCTCCGGCACGAGGATGTATTCTCTGTCCGCGAGGTTACAATCTATCGAATGCAATGAATAAGATATATGCATGCTATGATATGTAAAATTTATTAACAATTATGCCTAGTGAAGAAAAACCAAGTTAGTTAATAACTTAGGGTTTCCTTGTCATAAGAGGCTCTTAGTGGTTTATGCTTACCAATTTACGTTTGAGATTTTGCCTAAGCATAATGGATTAAGACTTGCATTGCCTCTTAAATGCTTTAGTAGGCACTCAAGGGGTTTTGCTGGTTTGGTTAGGGTAACATTAGTCTCCACTATTAATTCTCCTTTTCATTTTCTATTTATGAATTTTAGTGTGGGTTTGAACTACAACAGTGATTTAACTTTTTCCGAAAATTCTATAAAAATTACAGTGGGTTACTATTTGTCACTGTAGTTTGTCCTATAAATTTGAGATCCAGAGTAAATATAATATGCCCTGGACAAAAATAACAAAAGTTGGGGCAAAGGGGTCACTTTGCACTACAACTCTTAACTAGGGGTGGGTTCTGTACTAAGAGTCATTTTTGCTGGTATCTATAGGTAATAACATGCTTCTGTGCCAAAAATCACAGAAGGTTACTTAATGGTTATTTAGTTATGGTTTTCTAAAGTTTAATGCTAAAAAGATACTTATAACTAACTTGTTATTTGAAAAAATGTTAAACAACAAAACTCATAATTTTTCTATGTTTACAATAACAAAACTTTAGTTATCCCAAGGTTTGGGGTGTTTTCTGCTCAGGGTTATTTTTCTAGGGTTTTTTCTAAGTTTTCCTTATTTTTCTAAATTAAAAGGTATCTCCTTTCTTTTGTACTAAACAAAGGTATAATAAATTTTTCTAGTGAACTACACTGAATAAGGGAGCCAACAAAAATGTGGGTTCTCTCTAGTTCTTATTTTAAACTACCTTTTATATTTTCTTTAACTTTAGACTAAAAATGATTTAAATGGCAAACTCTACCTTAATTTGGTGTACAGAGGGTTTTATATATTTTAAATAGGTTAGGAAGTGATTAAGTACTTCTCTGAATTTTTTTAACCCCAGTCTAATAGTGTAGCTATTTTTCCTTATTTTCTTTAGCTTTTGACCAGATAATCAATTAAATCATAACTTTAAAGTTTTCTGCAACACTTAGGGGTTTTATATTTTTCCAAAGTAGTTTTTATTATTTAGGATCTGGCAAAATTGGTTTCACTTGATTTGGATGAACCAAACTGAAGTTATGAATTTTTCAAGTTCTGGGTGCATTTAAATCAGAACATTAAAAAGGTTTTTTGGAAATCCACTTTGCATCGAAGACCCTGGGTTCTTTCTAAACTAATCCCTATAGTTATACCCCTGCGCCACTATTCCCTTGTGTCGCTGACAGCGCACAAAACACCCTGGCCTTTTCTTCTTCTCCCCCGAGGTCCCTCCCCTTATGAAAACAGTAATCGCGGAAGGAAAAAGGACGGCGCGGCTTACTGGAGGCGACAAAGGTCCGGCGAGGGGCGGGGTTGGCTCCGGGAGGTCCTGGCGGTCACAGCGAGGTACGGCTCGACGGTGGTGGTGGTCGGAATCGGCCGGTCCACGTGCGCAGGCGGGTGAACTCGTCGGCGGCGAGTGTTCCGGCCTAATCACGGCGATTCCGGTCAATCCAATGGCACGAGGAGCTCCATGCGGTGACGTAGAGACCATGCATGCAGTGAATTGGAAAATGGCGCAGAGACTCACCCGGTCCACGTGCGCCTGTGGGGCTCCGAACTCCGGCGAGCACGATTGTGCTATTCCGGTGGCGGGGGTCCTCGGTTCAAGCTCTGGCAAGCTTCACGGCCTCCTAGGGGAGCTACCTAGGGGCTTGGATCGAGTGGAGGAGGAGGGGAAATGGTTCGGCCACGGTGGTTGCCCTCGGGCGGCTCTAGCGGGTCGCGAAGAGGTCACCGGAGCTATGGGTGGGCTCCGGGGAGTTTGGCGCGGAACAGAGGATGCAATGGGGAAGATAGCCGGGCACTGGGCGGGCTTTATAGCCGTGGCGCGGGCGCGGTCACGGGGCGGCCGCGGGCGCGCGGGGGTTCACACACGGGCGTGCTCTGAGCGTGCCCCCGAGTGTTAGCCCGCGTCGAACACGTGTGTGTTTGCTTCTGCCATGGTTCAATGGCCGATTGGAGCACCTTAGCGTGCAGATCTTGGCAAAACACCCATGTACGGTCTCTTCCCTGCACCAAATCCTACCTTTTTTATGTGAGTCCCAAGCAAGGATACGGTCGGGGTAGGGAGATATAGGTGTGAGAAGTTTCCTTTGTCCTAGCTGTCCAAACTGAGACAAAAGCTATGCCAAGTCATGTCAAACGACTTAGGGTTGGGTTCAAACTTTCCCCAGGGTGTTCTAGAGGTATTTTGGCGCCACTTTGTCAATTGGGCCAAGTGGTTTTGAGTTTGGGATTAAGGTGAACATGTTTGATCTTTGCAAAAGGTTTGGTTTTTGGACTTAGAAAATTCTGATTTTCCTTTTATGCTCAACTCTTTGGTGAACCTTTTGGGGTTTTTTCTGAAATCTTTTTGGGGTCCCTTTCTTACTATCATTTGTAGGGTATTAAGTGTACTACAACTTTTATAATTGGCCCAAGTCATGATCATGTGGTTTTCATAGCCTTTTGATCATACTTACTTCTAGTGCTCCACTTGTCCAAAGGGGTTTGAATTAGGGTTTGGGCAATTCTCCCCATTATATGTGCATGATAAGTTAAGGCATGACATCTAAGATGGGTTGCACTTACTTAGGATCTTGAGTTCCAAGTTTGGTGTACTTTGCTCCAGTTAAACCACATGTGATGATGGGCTTGACGTGTGTAGCCTTGAGTGAAAACTCTAAGTAACACCTGAGGTGTTACAGCCCTCCTCCCTTAAAGGAATCTCGTCCCGAGATTTTAGGTAGAGTCCTTTGGAGGGCTGCCATGAAGGTGTGCTGGTGTGTTGTTCCTTCCTTTATCCAAGTTTCTCTAGTTAACTGCTCTTCGAATGTCATTCTCTTTGCGACTTCAAAAGGAAGTCCTTTTTGAGTCATTTTCAAAGCTTACACTACCTTTAACATCTAAGTTTTTTATATTTAGATTCAAAGGGCAGGTGGGGGTGGGGTTTTTGGATTACGTACCGACTCCCTTGGGCAGAAAGTCGGGGAAGCGAGAACGTAGAAAATCCTCAGTCCCCCAGGTAGCTTCTTCTACTGAATGGTGACTCCACTGAACCTTATACATTTTGATCGACTTTGCCCGCGTTGATCTCTCCTTTTGATCCAATACTTTGACAGGGTGCTCTTGATAGGACAAGTCTGGTTCTATCTCAATTTCTGGTGCAGGTAGTACTTCAGTGGGTAAGCGGACACATTTCCGTAGCTGGGATACATGGAACACATCATGAACTGCTGACATGTGGGGTGGCAACTTCAATTGATATGCTACGGGTCCACAATTTGCTTTGATCTCATAGGGTTCAATGTAGCGAGGAGCTAACTTGCCCTTGATTCCAAATCTCTGAACACCTTTGGTGGGTGACACCTTAAGATAAACATGATCTCCCACTTCAAACTGTAGAGGCTTCCTCCTCTTATCATGATAGCTCTTCTGCCGGGCCTGAGCAGCTTCTAGGTTCTTCTTAATGACTCTGACCTTTTCCTCTGCTTCAAGTACCAAGTCTGGTCCAAATATTTCCCTCTCTCTCGCTTGAGACCAATTGAGCGGTGTCCTACACCTTCTCCCATATAAAGCCTCAAAAGGTGCCATCTTTAGACTAGACTGGTAGCTGTTATTATAGGAGAACTCTGCCAAAGAAAGACACTTGTCCCAATTTTTACCATAGTGTAGCACACAGGCTCACAACATGTCTTCGAGGATTTGATTCACTCTTTCTATCTGACCATCTGTCTGCGGATGGTATGCTGAGCTTCTTATTGCATGGGTCCCCAGTGATTCTTGTAGCTGCTCCCAAAAGCGTGCCACAAATAGTGCTCCTCTGTCAGATACAATGGTCTTCGGAATGCCATGCAAACGCACTATTTGATCAACATAGATTTCTGCATATTTCTCTGTCTTGTGGGTGGTATGCACTGGCAAGAAATGAGCGGTCTTGGTCAACCTATCCAAAATGATCCAAATAGAATCATGGTGCTGGGAGGTATTGGGCAATCCCACGATAAAATCCATGCAAATATCCTCCCATTTCCAAGATGGTATGGGGAGGGGCTGCAAGGTGCCTGCTACCTTCAAATGACTGGCCTTGACTCTCCGGCAGGTGTCGCATTCGGATATATACTCAGCAATTCCCCTCTTCATTCTGGTCCACCAGTATAAGGATCTGAGGTCATGATACATCTTATTACTGCCGGGGTGCATGGAGAATTTTGAAAGGTGAGCTTCATCCAATATCTTCTTTCTGAGCTCAGGGTTCTTGGGGACAACTAGTCGGTCTCCAAACCATATAATTCCTTTGCTGTCCTGATGGAAGCATTTGTATTTTTCTGCTTTCTGTTCGATCATTTCCTTGATAACCTGAACACCCTTGTCACCAATCTGTGCCATGACTATTTGTTCTTGTAAGGTGGGCTCCACTGAAATATAACTCAAGGCACCGGAGGAAACGACTTCTATTTTCAACTTGCATAATTCGTCACATAGGGTGGTGATTCTTGCATCCATATTCATACAATTGCACTGGGCCTTCCTGCTTAAGGCATCTGCCACAACATTGGCTTTGCCAGAATGGTAATGCACCTCCAAATCATAGTCCTTGATTAGCTCTAACCATCTTCTCTGCCTCATATTAAGATCAACCTGGGTGAAGATATATTTGAGACTCTTATGATCAGTGTAAATGTTACAGTGAGCTCCCATCAAGTAATGTCTCCATATCTTGAGAGCATGAACCACAACTGCTAACTCCAGATCATGCGTGGGTTAGTTCTACTCATGGGGTCTGAGTGCTCGGGAGGCATAAGAAATGACTCTGTTGTCTTGCATTAAGACACATCCCAATCCAGTACCGAAAGCATCGCAATAAACCTCAAAGGGCTTGGTGTTGTCAGGTTCAGCTAGCACTGGTGCTGTTGTCAAATGCTGCCTTAGTGTATGAAAGGCATCCTCACACCTCTGGCTCCAATCATACTTGACTCCTTTCTTCAACAATTCAGTCATTGGCTTGGCAATTCTGGAGAAATCCGGAATGAATCGTCAATAATACCCTGCCAATCCTAGAAAACTCCGAATCTGCCGCATGGTGGTAGGAGGTTTCCAATCCATTACTTCTTGTACCTTCTCAGGATCAACTGATATCCCATCCTGAGAAATTGTGTGACCCAAAAATTTAATTTCCCTCAGCCAGAAATCACATTTAGACAACTTAGCATATAAACGATGATCGCGCAGTCGCTGAAGCACGATGTGTAGATGCTCAGTATGCTCGTCTTCATTCTTGGAATAGACCAGAATATCATCAATGAAAACCACCACAAATTTGTCCAGCTCTGGCATGAATACTGAGTTCATCAGATACATGAAATAAGCTGGGGCATTGGTCAGCCCAAAAGACATCACCAAAAACTCATAAAGCCCATATCTGGTAGAGAAAGCCGTCTTGGGAATATCGCTGGCATGGATCTTGATCTGATGGTAGCCCGAGCGAAGGTCTATCTTGGAGAACACTTTGGCTCCCACCAACTGATCAAACAAAACATCAATGCGGGGCAGTGGGTATTTGTTCTTGATGGTCACCGCATTGAGAGGGCGGTAATCGACACACATTCTCAGACTTTCATCCTTCTTCTTTTACAAACAAGGCTGGGCATCCCCACGGTGAAGTACTCGAGCGAATAAACCCCTTGTCCAACAACTCTTGCAGTTGCTTTTTCAATTCTGCCAATTCCGCTAGAGGCATCCTATAAGGCCTCTTGGATATAGGAGCAGTCCCGGGTTGCAATTCAATTGCGAACTCTATGTCTCTATCGGGTGGCATCCCTGGCAATTCATCCGAAAAAACATCTGGGTAGTCACAGACTACGGGGATCTTCTCAACAGGTGACTCTATCTTGGTGAAGGCACAGAAACGGGTACATCCCTGGTCGGGTAGGTACAAGGTGATCCCGCCATCTAGTGGGGAGTGGATTTCTATGGCTCTGGCTGCGACATCAATCACCGCATGGTGTCGCGATAACCAATCAGTCCCCAGGATGATATCCACACTATCCAATCCCATTATCAATAGAGTGGTTATAAATATGAAACTACCTAACTTTATTGGTACGTGTCTATTGATCTGATAGGTGGCAACCCTACCTCCGGGTGTAGTAATTGTAATGCCCCATTGGTGTGGTGAAAAGGTAACTGGCACTTGGCACTAAATTTGGTACTGATAAAGCTGTGTGATGCACCAGAATCAAAAAGAATAATTGCGAGATAATTCAAAACTGAAAAGATACCAGTCAAGACGGGTGCTCCCTCTGGAATATCAGCCATGGTGTTGAAGTTTAGCCTGCCCTGCCTCACTTGCACCTTCTGCCTCTTGCCTTGGTTTTTGTTGGAATTCTGTCCCTGCCTTTGCTGGTTTCTGGGGCAATTCTTGGCATAATGTCCGGTGTTACCACAAGTGAAACACCTATTGTCATTTGCCTGACGATACTGCTGTTGTTGCTGATTGTTCCTCTGCGCTGGGGGCTGAGAGCGGGTGGGTGCCTGCTGCTGCTGTTGGGGTCGAATCACCCAACGTCCTTGCTGTTGCTGGGGTCCCCTGTTCTGAGTGTCAAATACGATCCTGAAGCGCTGTGGCTGAGCTGAGGGTCCTGCCACAGGGGTCTTCCTCTTCTTCTCTGCCTAACGAGCTGTGATACAGTCCTCTTGAGAAATGGCCATGTTGACTAACTCATTATAGCTGTTGGCCCTGACTGTGTTGAGACGGTCGCAGAGCTTAGTGTTGAGCCCCCTCCTAAATCTATCCCTCTTCTTCTCATCAGTGTCTGCGTGATATCCGGCATACTGGCACAGGTCATTAAAGGCCTGAGCATACTGTAACACTATCCGATTCCCCTGAGTGAGTGCTAGAAACTCATTGAGCTTGCGGTCCATAATGCCTGCTGGAATATGATGCCCCCTGAAAGCTGCCTTGAACTCTCTCCATTCCACCTCATGGTCAACTGGTTTCATAGCAAGGTAGTGGTCCCACCATGTCCGCGCGGGTCCGCGAAGCTGCTGGGTGGCGAACCTGACCTTAGTCACCTCGTAACAAACTCCATTGAGTAGTGGGAATTTGGATTCCACTACCCTAAGCCATACATCAGCATCAAGTGGGTCCTCTGCCCTGGTGAACAACGGTGGCTGGGAACTGAGAAACTCCTGATAAGTGGCTGCCGCGGGGTGACGCTGATGATCACCACCACCATAGTGCTGAGGTGGTGGCTGACGCTGACCTAGCTGTCGCAAGATCTCGTTTTGTTGAGCCATCAGCTCTTGCAGAGTAGGAGGTGGTGGCGATGGTGGAGGAATGCGCTCATTCTGTCCACGACGCGCTCTTCCTGCCATCTAAAAAGTCATATATATTCTCAATATCATATTTCTGAGGTTCAAGGTTTAATCGTGGTGAAAGAGTAAAAGGGGGTAAAACCAACATAATTTCTTGCATAATTTATAAAAGATTCCACATGGCATAAACTTATCTTCTTAAATTTAAGCTGACATCATTCATCATCCATACTTCCAAAAGAGTTTGTCACGATTACAACAATAACTCAAAAGACTCAACTCCATCTAGCCTAGTACCCCAAGGGTGCGAAAGCTAAGCTAGCCTCGAGGAGTTCTACCGCCGCAGACTTCTAACTCTATCTCTGCGACCTAGTGAGCAAACAAGGCAACGCTCAACTCGGGGGAAGGTGGTCTCCCCGAGCCAGCAGTGTCCAAGCTGGAGGCAGGCTCCTCTCCTCCCTCAATGTCGACATCCTTGTTGGCCTCCATGTCCTGGATCTCCTGGTGGTGCATATCCAGATGCTAGTTAGCCTCCGCAAGCTGCTGCTGAGTGTTGATTAGCTGATCCTCGAGAACCTCAATGGTGTTCTCCCTGGTTCCCACTAGCTCCTCAAGCTCTTAGATCTCATTTGACAATTGTTCCACTTGTAAGTCTTTTTCCACCATCTCAGTGGACAAGTCTACCACAAGTTCCTCCCTATTATCCAAGGTGATCTTGGTAGCCTCCAATAATGCCATTAGATGAGACATTGCCTCTTCCCGCATTACTTGCAGACGATACAGGGCATTCATGCACCGCACCGTCAAGTGAGCAGTCTAACCTGGGTAGATAGCCCATATATCCTTGGCATGCTCCACTCGGTCCTTCCACATTGGGTCGTCCTCCTTCTCCACAGGGAACAAACCAATGGGGTGAGTGGACAGCTCCAAGGGATGGAAACCACAGAAGGTGGTCAGTCCATGAAGAGCAATCGCCTCGATAGTATCCTCAGCCCTGTATCCAAAAGACTCAGAGTCCAGCGAACGCTAGCCTGGCTGCAGGGGATGAGGCTCTAGGGTCATCCTCACCCTACAGCGGGGCACTCGGTGCTTCTCGAACAGCTGCACCGCATACTGGGAGGCGTCGTGTAACCGGCTCCGTGAAGTACCTCCCACAAGATACGGGGGAAACCCTCTCGTGCAAGTCCGTCCGTAAGGGACTGTGCATTCCCTTCATCCGAGGATCCGTGAGAAGTCATTTGTGTACGGTTAAGCATAAGTAAAAGAAAAAGAATTTTAAAATGAAAAGGGATCGCAACTCAGCCTATCTATAACTACGACAATGGCACTGGGTGTACTTAATTTGTCATCATTGTGTATTAAAGTTCTTACCCAATTATTAAATAGTTTAATTAAGGATGCATGCATGCTCGTCCTAAACGACCTCATTTCGATTTAGAGGGATTAGGGAAGAACTCCCATCCCTTATAGTAGCCTGTAGGGCTTACTCAATTAGCCACCTAGCTACCCCTCTATCATCCTAAGGCTCCACGTCCTAGGTCTATCCTGATCGTCCTACGATCTATCCAACATTTGTTTCTACCAAGTTTTACTTTGAAAAGGATGGTATTTATAGTTTATTGATTCCTCTGTGGTGGTACGAGCTCCGATACCAGCTGTGGCAGAACCGCCCGAATTATTCCAACTTAAGTGCCTAAGTCCCGCCTTAGAGGCTAGACCACACTTAAATGTGAATAACACGTCAGTCCCTCGGATCTAGTCCGACGAGGCCACTAACAGGATCAAGTACCACGTACTCACTCGATGGTGAGGCATAGAGCAAATACAATAAAGCATAAAACCATACATTGAGGAGTATTAAATTTATTACATCATCATCGGAGTTTTAGCAAAAGTAGTCATCATTGTTCGGAATGCAGCGGAATAAAACTAACGATAAATAAACAGAGAGATGGGGAAGCCTGTCCCATCACTCCTCATGCTCCTCCTCAGGCGAGGTAGGGTCCCACTCGACTGTCCAGCCCGGTGGCAAGATGGACGACCAAGTCACTCCGGCAACCATGTCCTCTAGAGAACCTGAAAAATTATGCCACAAGCAAGGCTGAGTATACTAATACTCAGCTAGACTTACCCGGTGTGAGGAGTCTACTCCTCTACCTCTAGACATGCAACTGTTTGGCTGAGGGGTTTGGTTGCCAAAAGCACTAGCTGAGTCTAAAAATCAAGTTTTAGCTTTGTCAGGTTTTAGTGTGACTCTCTTAAGACTAAATGTGTACTATCTACTCATTCATGGTATCAAGCAATTTAGCAATCAACATCTTTTTCCAAATCATCAAATTTCCACTTGTTACTCAATGCAGTACAATGGATCAAGTAGTCTCATTAGCTGCGAGAAGCAGACGATTCGAATCGAGTTTTTATCCATGCAAGGTAAACCTAAACACACGACATGGCGAGGCACTCCGTCCCCACACACATCAACCGTCCCCATCAATTCCCCATCAGTAGATCAGGGCTCACAGCCTTGGCGTACAATGCCTCACTGACCCCGACTGCCATCGGGTAGTGACCGCACTTGTACCCACCATAACCGGAATGGGAGACCACGTCTCAAGTCGCGTGAGGGGCAAAGTCTACTGCCAGGTTCAATCAGGTACTAGGCTTACCGATTTACCATATTTCTCGGCATGTGCTTAGTACGTTCAAATGCTTGACACATGTATCCGCACGTTAATCATTATTCCAATTTCATCTCGTAGACCACGCATCCCCATGGATCCATGTCCATAGACCAACACCAGTATGATATGAAAGTGGATACAACCAATTTCCTGACGTCGCGCGAGTGCTAGAAAAATCACTCGACTTCTACCGAGATCCCTAATTAGCAAAGCAGCTACTCGACCTAGCATACTAGTATACATCTCAAAGGAAATCCTGAGGTAATGCAACTAGGGTTTCAGGCTACTCCTACACTTAAGTGCACAATACAAGCCTACAATCATTAAGTGCAGTAAAAAAATATATAGAACTGGTTATGCATAAACCGGGGCTTGCCTACCAAAGCTGGGGCAGGCAGATCCTCTAGGGCAGGCTTTGGTGGTGGATCCGGAGCTACCTCCTGAGGAAGTCCTTGCTCTGGCACGAGGATGTATTCTCCGTCCGCGAGGTTACAATCTATCGAATGCAATGAATAAGATATATGCATGCTATGATATGTGAAATTTATTAACAATTATGCCTAGTGAAGAAAAACTAAGTTAGTTAATAACTTAGGATTTCCTTGTCATAAGAGGCTCTTAGTGGTTTATGCTTACCAATTTAGGTTTGAGATTTTGCCTAAGCACAATGGATTAAGACTTGGATTGCCTCTTAAATGCTTTAGTAGGCACTCAAGGGGTTTTGCTGGTTTGGTTAGGGTAACATTAGTCTCCACTATTAATTCCCCTTTTCATTTTCTATTTATGAATTTTAGTGTGGGTTTGAACTACAACAGTGATTTAACTTTTTCCAAAAATTCTGTAAAAATTGCAGTGGGTTACTATTTGTCACTGTAGTCCGTCCTATAAATTTGAGGTCCTGAATAAATAGAATATGCTCTGGACAAAAATAACAAAAGATGGGGCAAAGGGGTCACTTTGCACTACAACTATTAACTAGAGGTGGGTTCTGTACTAAGATTCATTTTTGCTAGTATCTATAGGTAATAACATGCTTCTGTGCCAAAAATCACAGAAGGTTACTTAGTGGTTATTTAGTTATGATTTTCTAAAGTTTAATGCTAAAAAGATATTATAACTAACTTGTTATTTGAAAAAATGTCAAACAACAGAACTCATAATTTTTCTATGTTTACAATAACAAAACATTAGTTATCCCAAGGTTTGGGGTGTTTTCTCCTCAGGGTTATTTTTCTAGGGTTTTTTCTAAGTTTTCCTTGTTTTTCTAAATTAAAAGGTATCTCCTTTCTTTTGTACTAAAAAAAGGTATAATAAATTTTTCTAGTGAACTACACTGAATAAGGGAGCCAACAAAAATGTGGGTGCTCTCTCGTTCTTATTTTAAACTACCTTTTATATTTTCTCTAACTTTAGACTAAAAATGATTTAAATGGTAAACTCTACCTTAATTTGGTGTACAGAGGGTTTTATATATTTTAAATAGGTTAGGAAGTGATTAAGTACTTCTCTGAATTTTTTTAACCCCAGTCTAATAGTGTAGCTATTTTTCCTTATTTTCTTTAGCTTTTGACCAGATAATCAATTAAATCATAACTTTAAAGTTTTCTGCAACACTTAGGGGTTTTATATTTTTCCAAAGTAGTTTTTATTATTTAGGATCTGGCAAAATTGGTTTCACTTGATTTGGATGAATCAAACTGAAGTTATGAATTTTTCAAGTTCTGGGTGCATTTAAATCAGAACATTAAAAAGGTTTTCTGGAAATCCACTTTGCATCGAAGACCCTGGGTTCTTTCTAAACTAATCCCTATAGTTATACCCCTGCGCCACTACTCCCTTGAGTCGCTGACAGCGCACAAAACCCCCTGGCCTTTTCTTCTTCTCCCCCGAGGTCCCTCCCCTTATGAAAACAGTAACCGCGGAAGGAAAAAGGACGGCGCGGCTTACCGGCGGCGAGAGAGGTCCGGCGAGGGGCGGGGTTGGCTCCGAGAGGTCCTGGCGGTCACAGCGAGGTACGGCTCGACGGTGGTGGTGGTCGGAATCGACCGGTCCACGTGCGCAGGCGGGTGAACTCGTCGGCAGCGAGTGTTTCGGCCTAATCACGGCGATTCCGGTCAATCCAATGGCACGAGGAGCTCCATGGGGTGACGTAGAGACCATGCATGCAGTGAATTGGAAAATGGCGCAGAGACTCACTCAGTCCACGTGCGCCGGTGGGGCTCCGAACTCCAGCGAGCACGATTGTGCTATTCCGGTGGCGGGGGTCCTCGGTTCAAGCTCTGGCAAGCTTCACGGCCTCCTAGGGGAGCTACCTAGGGGCTTGGATTGAGTGGAGGAGGAGGGGAAATGGTTCGGCCACGGTGGTTGCCCTCGGGCGGCTCTAGCGGGTCGCGAAGAGGTCACCGGAGCTATGGGTGGGCTCCGGGGAGTTTGGCGCGGAACAGAGGATGCAATGCGGAAGATAGCCGGGCACTGGGCGGGCTTTATAGCCGTGGCGCGGGCGTGGTCACGGGGTGGCCGTGGGCGCGCGGGGGTTCACACACGGGCGTGCTCTGAGCGCACCCCCGAGTGTTAGCCCGCGTCGAACACGTGTGTGTTTGCTTCTGCCATGGTTCAATGGCCGATTGGAGCACCTTAGCGTGCAGATCTTGGCAAAACACCCATGTACGGTCTCTTCCCTGCACCAAACCTACCTTTTTTATGTGAGTCCCAAGCAAGGATACGGTCGGGGTAGGGAGACATAGGTGTGAGAAGTTTCCTTTGTCCTAGCTTTCCAAACCAAGACAAAAGCTATGCCAAGTCGTGTCAAACGACTTAGGGTTGGGTTCAAACTTTCCCCAGGGTGTTCTAGAGGTATTTTGGCGCCACTTTGTCAATTGGGCCAAGTGGTTTTGAGTTTGGGATTAAGGTGAACATGTTTGATCTTTGCAAAAGGTTTGGTTTTTGGACTTAGAAAATTCTGATTTTCCTTTTATGCTCAACTCTTTGGTGAACCTTTTGGGGTTTTTCTGAAATCTTTTTGGGGTCCCTTTCTTACTATCATTTGTAGGGTATTAAGTGTACTACAACTTTTATATTTGGCCCAAGTCATGATCATGTGGTTTTCATAGCCTTTTGATCATACTTACTTCTAGTGCTCCACTTGTCCAAAGGGCTTTGAATTAGGGTTTGGGCAATTCTCCCCATTATATGTGCATGATAAGTTAAGGCATGACATCTAAGATGGGTTGCACTTACTTAGGATCTTGAGTTCCAAGTTTGGTGTACTTTGCTCCAGTTAAACCACATGTGATGATGGGCTTGACTTATGTAGCCTTGAGTGAAAACTCTAAGTAACACCTGAGGTGTTACAGCCCTCCTCCCTTAAAGGAATCTCGTCCCGAGATTTTAGGTAGAGTCCTTTGGAGGGCTGCCATGAAGGTGTGCTGGTGTGTTGTTCCTTCCTTTATCCAAGTTTCTCTAGTTAACTGCTCTTCGAATGTCATTCTCTTTGCGACTTCAGAAGGAAGTCCTTTTTGAGTCATTTTCAAAGCTTACACTACCTTTAACATCTAAGTTTTTTTATATTTAGATTCAAAGGGCAGGTGGGGTGGGGTTTTTGGATTACGTACCGACTCCCTTAGGCAGAAAGTCGAGGAAGCGAGAACGTAGAAAATGCTCAGTCTCCCAGGTAGCTTCTTCTACTGAATGGTGACTCCACTGAACCTTATACATTCTGATCGACTTTGCCCACGTTGATCTCTCCTTATACATGCTGAAAAATGGCGCACCGGACTGTCCGGTGTGCCACCGGACAGTGTCCAGTGCACCAAGCTGTACAACTACAACCCAGACACTCTCGGGAATTCCAGGGTGCACTCCACTATAATTCACGGACTGTTTGGTGTGCCACCGAACTGTCCGGTGAGCCAGCAGAGCAACGGCTCCCTACGCGCCAACGGTCACCTACCACGGTAAACAGTGCATGTCAGAAGTCAGAGCACATAAGTCAGAGGGCACCGGACTATCTGATGCAGCAAGACGACAAAGGCTCCAATGGTCGACTAGCTCCAAACCCTAACGGTTGCGCTGACATGGCGTGCACCAGACAGTGCACAGTGGCTGTCCGGTGGCGCACCGGATTGTCCGGTGCGCCCATCGCCAGCAGCCTTAACCAACAACTATGGAAGTGGTTGGGGGCTATAAATACCTTCCAACCACCTCATTCATATCTATCCAAGTGTTCTGAACATCACATTCAATACAAGAGCAAAAGACTCCACACCAAGACACATTCAATAGATCAAATCCTCTCCAAGCCACCAAATCAACTCAATTCCATTAGGGACTTGAGAGAGGGTGTTTTGTGTTCTTTTGATGCTCTTGTCGCTTGGATTGGCCTTTTTATTTTCCCTTAAGTGACTTGTAATCGAGGCAAGAGACACCTAAGTGTGTGGTGGTTCTTGCGGGGTCTAAGTGACCCGAGAGATTAAGGAAAAGGCTCACTCGGTCTAAGTGACCGTTTGAGAGAGGGAAAGGATTGAAATAGACCCGGTCTTTGTGACCTCCTCAACAGGGACTAGGTTCTTTGGAACCGAACCTTGGTAAAACAAATCATCGTGTTCACTCGCCTTGATTCTTGTTTGATTTGTTTTCCCTCTCTAATGTTTCCTTGCTAGTGTGAATTCGAGTTGGCTCCCATACGTCATCCGCAATCCTTGAGCAACTCCTAGCAAGAGAGATATTCTTTTGGACTTGAATTTAATTCTAACGCTAACCCCCGACCTTAGTGTGTGTTTAAGTTTATAAATTTTATGTTTCGCCTATTCACCCCCTCTAGGCGACTTTCAATTGGTATCGGAGCCAGTGCTTCATTAAGAGCCTAACCAACTCGAAGTGATGTCTGGAGATCATGCCAAGAGGGAGATCATGACCGGCGAAAAAGCTGCAAGCTCGGGGAGGACTCTCTCAAGGGAGTCCAGCAACAAACACAAGGAGGAATCCTCGTCCTCCATCAAGTCGCATTGGAGAGGTGACAAGGAGAAGAAGATGAAGATGGTGGTCAACTACGAGACCGACTCTTCATCACCCTCCACATCAAGCTCTGAGTCGTCCACTACTTCTAAGCGCCACGAGTGCAAGAAGTATAGTAAGATGCCCCTACGCTATCCTCGTATTTTGTCACACCCGGGTTTTAGGGGTCTAAAGCCCAGACGTGAACATAATCACCAGGTGTGCTGGGACCAAGTCTCACACATATGATGAATCATGGCACAGGATCGAATGTCACATCTTTACTATATAATAGGAGTTCTATACAAAATAAATAAGTAATTACATTATAAGGAGACAACGGTCCAGCAACCCAAAGTTGACTGTGAGACGACGGCCTAGACCTCTCACGAACACATCGCAACATCCTCCATGCGCCTCATCCTGTGGTACCTATTCTTGACCTGTGGGGGGTGTGAGACAGCAAGAGTGAGCTCACATACGTTCATCGCTCAACAAGTTGTGGGGAAAAATGTGCATGAACTCGCCAAAGGTGGGAGCTCACGTGAAGTGTAAGGCTTACCAAAGAGGATGGTTAGAGCTGAGCATTGCTTTTAAAGTTGGTCAAAATTTTATTAGCAGTTACTAAGTATAAGTAAATACCAACCCAATTAAATAGTAGAACAAAAGTAACAACCTCACCCGCGATGCAATGCATATGACAAATTGAATTTAGTTCCATAATTTAATCATGTGAGGGTCCGAGCTGCTCATGACCGTGAGCACGGCTAGTATACCAGTTTTACACTCTGCAGAGATTGCGCATCTTTACCCACAAGTCATGTTACCCATCTGCCAAGGGATCGCGACTTCCCATACACCTCTACCGAGGAGGCGAGGCAGGGTAACACTACGAGGCCTTTACAAAGTTCCACTAGCTTCAGAAAACCCGCTACAGTTTATAGGAAGCTCCAATGCAGGGATCCCTCACATGATCGCCATCGCAGCAAAATCATCCCAAGGACCTCCCTACACTGACCACTCCCCTACTGCCCTTGCCCCTTTCGGGTAAGGTAGTCTTCCACTAGCTTTCCTAATTAATCAGCCAAGGGCGTCCATAAACCCTTGTGGTAGCACTATTTTCCAGGGTGGTCGCTCCATGTTCCAATTAACATAATGATCTTATCATGAACAATAATAATAAACAGATAATAAAAGTGTGATCATGAATAATGTATCTTCATACCCAAAACCACATAAAGCACTAGCAAGTACTACCCAAAAAGTTTAGTGGTAAACAAGGTACAAAGATAGACAAACTAGGGTAACCTATTGGGTCCCATCAAAATTAACCTATGCAGATCATTATGATTAATCAGAACATGGCTGGGTAAAAAGAAGTGATCAAGGGCACAACTTGCCTGGGACTTGAGATTCTAGGTACCAGGATGATCTTCAGGTGACTCGTGACCTCACGCTAGTCGTAGCAATACAAACAAACATGGTATAGACAAAATTAACATCACACCAAACATAAGCACAAACTGCATAATACTGATCTACTCGTCTCTATGAGATCGTGGGTTCGAGAACCGCTAAATTCGAGGTTACGATTATGAAGTTATGGTTTTCCGAAGATCCACGTGGTTAAGTATAGAATAGACTAAGTGCAACATTTTAACCTATATTTCATGACAAAACAAAGTTACCAAATGATAATAAATATTATTGTGAGACTAATGCAACTAGAATGGATCAAACGGAGTTACGATTATTGAGTTATGAATTTCTGGAGTTATTGAGTATATGGCATAGATTAATTCAGATGAATAATTTTAATTCATGTTTCATTGCTAAACAGAGGTACTAAGTGGTAGACAATATTAAAACAAAATTAATGTCTCTAGAATGAATTAATTTGGAGTTAAAATGAATTTAATATGAATTATATAAGTTTCTGGATTTATTTTTGTATTAAAAATCCATTTCTAACATTAATTCCCTATTTTCCAAATTTCCTGGTCTGCGCGCCAAATATAGAAAAGCGCAGGGTCTGATCTACAAAAACTTCCTAGACTTAGATTGCGCTGCTGGTGGACGACGGTTCAATTGAGCATAAGCTCGGGGTCTCTTAAGTAAATTTCCCGAGCCAAAAGGGTATCAGCAGTTCCTATTCATCCGATCATGTACGGACGATCAAGATTAAAACCCCTCCACGCCGAACCAGTATGGCACATGGGCCGTTGGATCTGAGATCAGCGCCCCACAACAGAACACGCACTGGCATGCAATGTCATCCCTTTGATCAGACATCGATGGTTCCCATTACCCTGTGAACCGCAATGTAACCCTATCCACTCGATTGACCATCAACGGCCCATAATCATTCCTAAGGTGACACGCCCAGGAGCTGATCAAAGCCGCACGTTCACCATCGCACGGCCACAAAGCCATCTTCTCTCCCACGGCCGAGACACGGTGGCGCCGCCCAGACCATGCGACGGCGCCATCGCCGGTGCACGTGATACATCACCCTGGCGCGCTATTCCTCAATCCAATGTGATCATTTCTAAGTGGAAGCAATGGCGAACACAACAGAACTGGTCTTACCGGCGCATAAGACGACGCAGAGGCCCAGTGACGGTGAATGGCGGCGTCGTGGTGGTTCTTTGGCTCCATCGAGCAATCACAGGATCTGACACCCCTCCAATTCTTCCGGCCACGCCACGGAAATCACCCGGTGATTCACACGACACCACGGTTTACTTCGCGCGCACCGAACGGCTATCTTGGCGGGTTACACGCGCGGCGCTCAGTTTCTCTTTCTTCACCACGGCAGCTAGACGTTCTTGAATGGTGCTAGCAGCGAAGATTGGGGCTGTCGAGGAGAGAAGGGGGACTGGACGCGGGGTTTTATAGACCGCCCAGGGTTAGTTTGGCGCATGTACCAGACGCAAGGAATTCGCGCGCATACGCAGCCGACCCCGACAGACTCGCAGGTTGTTGCGACGGCGCAACGGAGGAGATGACAATTTGGCCCCACGCACCAGAGGAAACACAACGAGTGGGTGGCTGCCAGGAAGAGCCGACCAAGCAGGGTGAGACAGACGAGGCGCTGCGCGCTTGGTGGAGGTCATTCCCGGGGTCTGCGGGGCGGCGGCAGCGAGGTCGCCGCGACTTGCGGGAGGTGGTTTACAGGAAGGAGATGACTTGACGAATGGGTCCCACTTGATAGTGCAATAGACGCAGAGTTCGTGCGCGTCAGCCCGACGCTGGTTAAGTGGGTTCACCTGCCAGTGACCCAGTGCTGGAGAGCGGCTGGGCCAGGCGGGAGGCGAGTAAGTGGGCCGGGATAGAGAAGATTAGGCCCACGCGCAAGGAGATCCCTTTATTTTGGTTTTTTTTTCTATTTTCCATTTTCAAATCAACTCAAATGCAGTTTTAAATTGCAAATTTATTTAGAATGCACATTTCAAAAACTCAAGAATGAATATAAATTGTTTTATTTATTTTTATTTATTATACTATTAATCAAATGCTTTCAAATATAAATTTCATACACACTAACATAGAGAATATGTATTTTAAGAAATATAATCTCTAATATAAAATTCTTTAGAGAATAACTATAAATATTCATTTCAACCAAGGGTAATAAATTCATATAGAGATTATTATATTTAAATCTTTATTAGGAACATGTTTATTTTAGGTGATGTTGCTTCCAATGTAACAAAATTCTTATTGGAAGGCATTCTAATATCAAAATCCTTGGAGAACTTTTACTAAACTTTCACAATAAGATTTTTGGGTGTTACAAATCCTACCCCCCTTAACAAAAATCTCGCCCTCGAGATTTGTAAGAAAAGGGATAAATAAGGTGTTGTGTTTAGTCTTGACTTTTATTTTCCAGTTAATTTCAATGCTCTCAAAAGTTACCCTTCCTTACTAGTTGTAGCTAGAGAAACATGGGCATATTATGTTTTAGCTAATATGTAGGATTATAGAAGAGAAGGTTAGGCATGGAAAACGTCTATTCCAGGTAGTGGATCTTGACTCATCTGATGATCTAGCTTGATCTTTGAAGACTTGAGTTAGGGCTGAAGACTAGATTTGACTTGGCTCTTATCCTTCATTAAAGCGGTTGATCCTTTCTTTCTCGAGCTTTGGTGTCTTCATCCGGGTTTGGGACAAGAGGTTAAGATAGATCTATAGGCAACAGATGGGTAGAGGGTTTAGTAGGTAGTTATATGCTAGATGGGATTAGTTGTTTAACTTGTTTTGTAGGTCAAGTTGTTGGGTAGGGTCGAGTTGAACTAAGATCTCAAACTTGTTTATAGGAGCAAGGTCTAATGTACTTCCTCAACCTTAGCTAATCATGTTGGAGTGACTCACATTAGGTTTGATCATAATAGATTAGATAGGATTGGATATGACTAGAGTAGACTAGTTTAGTTTAGATATATCTAATAGGGTAGAATATATATTGTTAGGATATGTTAGAATCTCTTGAGATAGGATGGATTATGGTGTAGGTAGATCATCATTTTTATCAGGTTAAAACAGAAGGGTTATGCAACCATCAGATGGTTAAGGTAGTTGCATGAGGCCGAGTTGGTCTGTTGTTCTTAATTTAGTGCAGAGTGAATTAAAACATATTTTACAGGAGTATAGTCTCATTTATTTCATCAGTATTATCCTTCTTGTTAAGCAACTTACATTAGATTAGCTCTACTTTAGCCTTCGTTAGGATAGGTTAATCTATCACATTAGATCAGATCTAAGTAAGACTAGCTTCGACTAGATAAGATCTCATTAATTAGATCATGGTTGTTACTTTAAGATGAGATAAGTAGGGTGGTTAGGATAAGACGAATCTTTCGAGATAAGATGAATCCATTGAGATAAGAGAGAACCCTTTAAGATAAGATGGATCTATTAAAATTGATACACTTTAATGGAGGATAATCTAGTTTTTTTATGAATTTTATTTATTTATATTTTTGCCTGTATGTATATGCAGATGCTATTGTGGACATTACTCGACAACTCATCTCACTCAATCAAAGAACCAAATCAAATAGTTATCATAAGAACAAAACATTCAAGTATATAGATACCTACAAAAATAGTTTTGTTTTTGTTCCTAAGATTAGGTCTCTTATTCCTAAAGGTCACTTTAGGTACAGGATTTCAAAGTGTGAAATCCGCTTTTGTCTTTAGAAGTGAAAAGGTAAGAATAATCAGAGTAAAGCGGAAATAGATGAGAAAAGATTAAGATGATTTAGAAAAGATTCAGAGTAAGGTAAGTAAGTATTGGTTGTCCAGTTCTATCTAGGTTTCATCCTATAGTCAACATTCCTCTGATACCACTTCTGTCACACCCGGGTTTTAGGGGTCTAAAGCCCGGACGTGAACATAATCACCAGGTGTGCTGGGACCAAGTCTCACACATATGATGAATCATGGCACAGGATCGAATGTCACATCTTTACTATATAATAGAAGTTCTATACAAAATAAATAAGTAATTACATTATAAGGAGACAACGGTCCAGCAACCCAAAGTTGACTGGGAGACGACGGCCTAGACCTCTCACGAACACATCGCAGCATCCTCCATGCGCCTCATCCTGTGGTACCTGTTCTTGACCTATGGGGGGGTGTGAGACAGCAAGAGTGAGCTCACATACGTTCATCGCTCAACAAGTTGTGGGGAATAATGTGCACGAACTCGCCAAAGGTGGGAGCTCACGTGAAGTGTAAGGCTTACCAAAGAGGATGGTTAGAGCTGAGCATTGCTTTTAAAGTTGATCAAAATTTTATTAGCAGTTACTAAGTATAAATAAATACCAACCCAATTAAATAGTAGAACAAAAGTAACAACCTCACCTGCGATGCAATGCATATGACAAATTGAATTTAGTTCCATAATTTAATCATGTGAGGGTCCGAGCTGCTCATGACCGTGAGCACGGCTAGTATACCAGTTTTACACTCTGCAGAGGTTGCGCATCTTTACCCACAAGTCATGTTACCCATCTGCCAAGGGATCGCGACTTCCCATACACCTCTACCGAGGAGCCGAGGCAGGGTAACACTACGAGGCCTTTACAAAGTTCCACTAGCTTCAGAAAACCCGCTACAGTTTATAGGAAGCTCCAATGCAGGGATCCCTCGCATGATCGCCATCGCAGCAAAATCATCCCAAGGACCTCCCTACACTAACCACTCCCCTACTGCCCTTGCCCCTTTCGGATAAGGTAGTCTTCCACTAGCTTTCCTAATTAATCAGCCAAGGGCGTCCATAAACCCTTGTGGTAGCACTGTTTTCCCAGGTGGTCGCTCCATGTTCCAATTAACATAATGATCTTATCATGAACAATAATAATAAACAGATAATAAAAGTGTGATCATGAATAATGTATCTTCATACCAAAAACCACATAAAGCACTAGCAAGTACTACCCAAAAAGTTCAGTGGTAAACAAGGTATAAAGATAGACAAACTAGGGTAACCTATTGGGTCCCATCAAAATTAACCTATGTAGATCATTATGATTAATCAAAACATGGCTGGGTAAAAAGAAGTGATCAAGGGCACAACTTGCCTGGGACTTGAGATTCCAGGTACCAGGATGATCTTCAGGTGACTCGTGACCTCACGCTAGTCGTAGCAATACAAACAAACATGGTATAGACAAAATTAACATCACACCAAACATAAGCACAAACTGCATAATAATGATCTACTCGTCGCTATGAGATCGTGGGTTCAAGAACCGCTAAATTCGGGGTTACGATTATGAAGTTATGGTTTTCCGAAGATCCACGTGGTTAAGTATAGAATAGACTAAGTGAAACATTTTAACCTATATTTCATGACAAAACAAAGTTACGAGATGATAATAAATATTATTGTGAGACTAATGCAACTAGAATGGATCAAACGGAGTTACGATTATTGAGTTATGAATTTTTGGAGTTATTGAGTACATGGCATAGATTAATTCAGATGAATAATTTTAATTCATGTTTCATTGCTAAACAGAGGTACTAAGTGGTAGACAATATTAAAACAAAATTAATGTCTCTAGAATGAATTAATTTGGAGTTAAAATGAATTTAATATGAATTATATAAGTTTCTGGATTTTTTTGTATTAAAAATCCATTTCTAACATTAATTCCCTATTTTCCCAATTTCCTGGTCTGCGCGCCAAATATAGAAAAGTGTAGGGTCTGACCTACAAAAACTTCCTAGACTCAGATTGCCCTGCTGGTGGACGGCGGTTCAATTGAGCAGAAGCTCGGGGTCTCTTAAGTAAATTTCCCGAGCCAAAAGGGTATCAGCAGTTCCTATTCATCCGATCATGTACGAACGATCAAGATTAAAACCACTCCATGCTGAACCGGTATGGCACATGGGCCATTGGATCTGAGATCAGCGCCCCACAACAGAACACGCACAGGCATGCAATGTCATCCCTTTGATCAGACATCGACGGTTCCCATTACCCTGCGAACCGCAATGTAACCCTATCCACTCGATTGACCATCAACGACCCATAATCATTCCTAAGGTGACACGCCCAGGAGCTGATCAAAGCCGCACGTTCACCATCGCACGGCCACAGACCCATCTTCTCTCCCATGGCCGAGACACGGTGGCGCCGCCCAGACCATGCGACGGCGCCATCACCGGTGCACGTGATACATCACCCTGGCGCGCTATTCCTCAATCCAATATGATCATTTCTAAGTGGAAGTGATGGCGAACACAACGGAACTGGTCTTACCGGCGCATAAGACGACGCAGAGGCCCAGTGACAGTGAATGGCGGCGCCGTGGTGGTTCTTTGGCTCCGGCGAGCAATCACAGGATCCGACACCCCTCCAATCTTCCGGCCACGCCACGGAAATCACCCGGTGATTCACGCGACACCACGGTTTACTTCGCGCGCACCGAACGACTATCTAGGCGGGTTATACGCGCGGCGCTCGGTTTCTCTTTCTTCACCACGGCAGCTAGATGTTCTTGAATGGTGCTAGCAGCAAAGATTGGGGCTGTCGAGGAGAGGATGGGGACTGGATGCGGGGTTTTATAGACCGCCCAGGGTTAGTTTGCCGCGTTTACCAGACGCCCGGAATCCGCGCGCGTACGCAGCCGACCCCGACGGACTCGCAGGTTGTTGCGACGGCGCAACGGAGGAGATGACAATTTGGCCCCACGCACCAGAGGAAGCACAACGAGTGGGTGGCTGCCAGGAAGGGCCGACCAAGCAGGGTGAGACAGACGAGGCGCAGCGCGCTTGGTGGAGGTCGTTCCCGGGGTCTGCGGGGCGGCGGCAGCGAGGTCGCCGCGACATGCGCGGGAGGTGATTTACAGGAAGGAGATGACCTGATGAATGGGTCCCACTTGATAGTGCAATAGACGCAGAGTTCGTGCGCGTCAGCCCAACGCTGGTTAAGTGGGTCCACCTGCTAGTGACCCGGTGCGGGAGAGCGGTTGGGCCAGGCAGGAGGCGAGTAAGTGGGCCGGGATAGAGAAGATTAGGCCCACGCGCAAGGAGATCCCTTTATTTTGGTTTTTTTCTATTTTCCATTTTCAAATCAACTCAAATGTAGTTTTAAATTGCAAATTTATTTAGAATGCACATTTCAAAAACTCCAGAATGAATATAAATTGTTTTATTTATTTTTATTTATTATACTATTAATCAAATGCTTTCAAATATAAATTTCATACACACTAACATAGAGAATATGTATTTTAAGAAATATAATCTCTAATATAAAATTCTTTAGAGAATAGCTATAAATATTCATTTCAACCAAGGGTAATAAATTCATATAGAGATTATTTTATTTAAATCTTTATTAGGAACATGTTTATTTTTCGTGATGTTGCTTCCAATGTAACAAAATTCTTATTGGAAGGCATTCTAATATCAAAATCCGTGGAGAACTTTTACTAAACTTTCACAATAAGATTTTTGGGTGTTACATATTTCAAAGCGTGCTCCATTACTTTCCGTACCCCTAGGCAAACCACCATATTTTGATGGTAAAGATAATTTTATGTGGAGTGATAAAATGAGGCACCATCTAACCTCACTCCACAAAAGCATTTGGGATATTATTGAGTTTGGGGCGCAGGCACCAAAGATGGGGGACAAGGTCTACAACTCGGACGAGGCCGCCCAAATATGATACTTTAACTCCCAAGCAACTTCTATACTCCTCACCTCTTTATGTCGAGAGGACTATAATAAGGTGCAAGGGTTAAAGAGCGCCAAGGAAATTTGGGACGTCCTCAAAACCACGCACGAAAGGGACGAGGTGACCAGGATCACCAAGTTGGAGACGATCGAGGGCGAGCTCGGTCGATTCGTCCTCAACAAAGGAGAAGAGCCGCAAGCGATGTACAATCGGCTCAAGACAATGGTGAACCAAGTGCGCAACCTCGAGAGCACCAAATGGGATGACCATGAAATGGTCAAGGTTATTCTAAGATCCCTTGTTTTTCGTAATCCTACTCAAGTACAATTAATACGTGGGGATCCTAGATAAGAACTAATGTCTCCCGAGGAAGTTATTGGCAAGTTTGTGAGCTTTGAACTTATGATCAAAGACTCCAAACACATTTCCAACTTGGTGCAAGGCTGTAACACTCTGAATTTGGGGGGTATAAAATTTCTTTTCTAAGATCCACCAAATTCAGGTGTTACCCTCTCTTTTTCATAATTTACTTTTCCTTTTCTTAAATGGAGGAGAGTTATTTTGTGTGTGTGTGTGTATGTATATATCTATATGTTGAGTGTAGTAAAATAAAACCCTAATGGAATGATGATTGTCGCATCGCATGTTGGAGTATTCATTTTGGTATGACGATGTGTTTTGATGTGTATCAATTTAAAACTCATGAAGCGTGTTTTATTCAAATTTCGAATCTGAGATCCAAACTAAATTCAAAATATAGATAAAAAGAAAATAAATAGAAAAGTGAATCAACCCCTCTTCTCCCTTTCGGCCTGCCCATGGACCAGCTCCTGGCCTGCGCACTGGCCCCTTTCGCCTCGGCCCAGCAGTGCTTCCCCCCTTCCCCCATCCCACCCGTGCAGTCGTAGCCCCCCGGTCTAGCGCGCCAGCTCCCCTCCTGTGGCCCAGCTCCCCTCCAGTGGCCCAGCGCCACTCCGCTGGCCTGCCCCGGCCCACGCGCATCCCCCTGCCCAGCAGCGCGCGCGGCCCACCGCAGCCTAGTGGCCGCGCCCTCCCAAACTCTAGCGCGCCGCCGCTCCCTGCTCGCTCGCCCAGCCGCCGCACGCCGCGCTCGCCCACTCACCAGGCCGCCCCTCCCCTGCCCATCTTCCCCAACTGCCCCTGCCCAGCCTCTCTCTCCCCCCTTCTCCCTCTCTCTCCTTCTCTTTCCCTGGCCATCGCGCCTTCTTTTCCCCTGCTGTGCGCGCGGCCCAGCGGCCTTCCCGCTGCACAGGCGCGGTGCCCCGACTCGGCAAGGGCGCACGGCCCCAGGACCTGAGGCGTGGCCAGAGACCATGGCGCGCGGCGCAGCCAGCGTGGCCGGTGTGGCCAGCGCGACAAGCAGCCAACGCGTCCCTTGGCATGGGCGTGCAGCCCCAGCGGCATGTGGACGTGGCCCCTGGTGGCCCGGCGCGGCCAGCTCGCCCGGCGTGGCGCGCCCCCTGGTCCAGCCATGGCGCCCCGGCACAGCGCGCGCTGCGCGGCTTGCTCGCCCCGGCCTGCGCGACACGGCCAGCCTGCCCGCGGCGCGCTCGCAGCAGCGGCCCGTGGCGCGGCTCACGGCCTGCGAGACAGCCTGCCTAGCATGGCGGCTCGCAGCCCCGGAGCGCAGCTCGGCGTGGCCGTCCGTGGCCCTGCGCGCCCTAGCGCAGTGCCTTTGCCCCGGCGTGCTCCCAGCGGGCCCTGGCCGGCATCCAGCCGTCGTGGTCGACCGAAAGGCCACCCTCGCCGAGCTCCTCCCGTCGTGTTAGTTCTCATGTGTGCGGTGGAGAACGAGAAGTAGAAGCAATCGTCTTGTTCGTGAGAGAGGTGGTTCTGGCCGCATGAGATCTCATAGTTTTGAACTGTGAACTAGTACGTATTCAACATGTGTGCATCGCAAATACATTTAATCTTGTTCTGATTGTGGTAACTTTGTAATCATGTCAAGTACACGTTAATAATAGTATTTTGTCGCATCATAGAATTTAGCTATTTAATTGATTATTTGTTTGTCCAATGATTAATAAAATAACATTCTAATTTAGGTATAGCTCTAACCTGTTCTTGTATAAATGGCCGTTAATGTGATTGTGTCGATGCAAATGTTGTAATTAACACTTTCTTAATAGGTATGCAGGATCGGTTAGCGATTCTAGTTTATCGTTGCACGGTTTTCGCGTGTTGCCGCGTGTTGTTTCACGTGTTGTCGCACGCATCATCGCGTCTCGTCCGCGCGTGTTATTCGCACGCGTTGTCGCGCGCCGTTCGCATGTGTCACACGCCTTGCCGCGAGCGAGATTAAACCATTCGTTTATAATTACTCATGTGAACTAATTAGTTACTTATTTAATCATCAACTATTAAAATGGTAAGTTAGACAAGAACTAAGTAGTAGTGTTAATTTACATTTAATTAATATCAATTAATATAGAGATATCGGATTAAATATTCCAATTAATATTTGCTTAGCGTAAACCCGTTAACTTCTCGACCATAGCTCCAACTATCGCGTTTCTTTGTCCTCGTGTGACCATAGTAACACACTATATTCTATTTTGCATATTTTATTATGTTTTACTTGAATGGTGTAATGTTCTTATGCATATATATGGTTGTTTGTTTGTGCCTGTTTGTATTCGTGGTGTGTCGCGAATAGACTGTGATCCATTTCCGAGCTTCGAGGAATCGACGGTCAAGCTTCGGCGACCAAGTGATCTAGCTCTTCAAGTTCCACGAAGCTGAAGACCCTGAGCATCTGTTTGGTGAAGGCAAGTGTCCCTTGACCCATCTATGTCCTATACAATTCTATAATTCACTTTCCGCATTTACACAGTTTATACCTAAGGATTGACTAGCTTTTATTATCCATGTCCTTGCTTACCTATTTGGGTTGGATTATTATGGTTTAGCTCTATGCTAGTGCTTAACATTAATCAATGAACATGATGAGATTTATCTATGATATGTTGTTTTCCTTCTTATTTATGATGATACACTTGTGGCATTTAAGGGGACTCGAGCAGTTTCTCGGGTGCCTCTCTGTAAGGACCTGTTCGTTGGATGACCGCCCGGGAAAACAGTGCAACCATGAGGGTGGAATGGGACGCCCTTAGCTGAATAATTAGAGGAACCGGGGTGTAGTTCGCTTAGCTGTCGTGCCTTTAATGGGGCTCGGTGTATGCGGCTCGCTGTGCCAAGGTTGGTTCGCCCCTTGGGGAGGATTGCGGTGCATTTAGGAAACCTAACGGGCGGCTACAGCCCCACGGAATCTTTGTAAAGGCTACATAGTGATACCCTGCTGTGTCACCGTGGTAGTGATCAATGGAGAGTCATGATCTCTGGGTAGAAAGGGAATCACGGCTTGTGGGCAAAGTGTGCAACCTCTGTAGAGTGTTTGAAACTGATATATTAGCTGTGCTCGCGGTTATGAGCGGCCAAGGGAGCTCCATTGATTAGAGATACTTGATCAGGGATGTTTGGATAATAGGTGGTGACGAGGATGATGTTTATGACTATGGTAATGGTAAGTGGTATTCTTTCCGTTTGGAAAGGGTACTTTGGGATTAACAACTTGGGTGATACTAAAATCTGGCTCTCTCTACCAGTAATAATAATCTGACCAACTAAAAGCAACTGCTTTATCTTAACCCCACATAAAGCTAGTCCACTACAGCCAAACGGGACATTTGCTAAGTACGTTGATGTGTACTCACCCTTGCTTTCACAAAACACCAGGTTGCCTTTGGTGCAATCTATGATCAGGTAAAGAAGAAGGTGTCGAGGTGGATCTCCAGGAGTTCCAGGACTTCGACGAGTTCGAGGATTAGGCTAGCGACCTCCCCCAGTCAGCTGCCTGTGGTGGGTTGTTTACGTTGGCTACGTTTCGATTCTGTGTACTTTGATTTATATTATGTAAATGGATCTAGTCTGTAATATTATTACTTACTCTTTATTGTAATTCGAAGCATTGTGCTATGATGAGTCATTTATGTAATCGCTGTGTACGCGAATTACTGTCCTGGCACGTACATGGTTCGCATTCGGTTTACCTTCAAAACCGGGTGTGACAAAGGTGGCACCTCTACAGTAGAGGTGCAACCCGTCGCATTCAAAGCAACAGAAGAAAAGGAGTCTACACCAAGTAGGCTTCCAATCGACGCCTCCAAGCTCGACAATGAGGAGATGGCACTCATCATCAAGAGCTTCCGCCAAATCCTCAAGCAAAGGAGGGGAAGGATTACAAGTCCCGCTCCAAAAGGGTGTGTTACTGATGTGGTAAGTCCGGTCATTTCATAGCTAAATGTCCAATTTCTAGTGAAAGTGACAGGGACGAAGATAAGAAGGGGAAGAAGAAGGAGAAGAAGAGATACTACAAGAAGAATGGCGGCGATGCGCACGTGTGCCGGGAATGGAACTCCGATGAGAGCTCCACTGACTCCTCCTCCGACGAGGACGCCGCCAACATCGCCGTCAACAAAGACCTTGACGTCGACCACAAATGTCTCATGGCTAAGGACGGTAAGAAGGAGGTACACTCTAGAGCCACCCCCAAATATACAACATCTAGTGATGAAGGTAGCTCTAGCAATAATGAAGATGATTTACTTGCTCTTTTGCCAACCTTAACATGGAACAAAAGAAAAAATTAAATGAATTAATAGAAACCATTGACGAGAAGGTTGATCTCTTAGAAAGCCGAGAGGACTTCCTCATTAAAGAGAACAAAAAAATTGTTAAATTGAAAAATGCTTATGCTCAGGAAATAGAAAAATGTGAAAACTTATCTAAGGAGCATAGCATTTGTCATGATTCAATTTCAAGTCTTAGAACTGAGAATGCTAGTTTAGTTTCTAAGATTGAAAAATTGAATGTTTGCAATGATTCAATTTCCTGTCTTAGAGACGAGAATATTAAATTAAATGCTAAGATTGAGGAATTGAATGCATGCAAACCATCTACATCTACTGTTGATCATGTTACTATTTGTACTAGATGTAGAGATGTTAATATAGAAGCTATGGATGATCACCTTGCCATGATTAAACAACAAAATGATCACATAGCTAAATTAACTGCTAAAGTTGCCGAGCATGAACTTGAAAACAAAAGGTTTAAATTTGCTAGAAGCATGCTTTATAATGGGAGATGCCCTGGCATTAAGGATGGCATTGGTTTCCAACAAGGGAGCAATGTCAAGCTTAATGCCCCTAAGAAATTATCTAATTTTGTTAAGGGTAAGGCTCCCATGGTTCAGGATAGCAAGGGTTACATTTTATATCCTGCAAACTATCCCGAACACAAGATTAGAAAGATCCATGCTAGGAAACCTCATTTTGTTTCTCACCATGCATTTATGTACAAAAATGAGGCTTCTAGTTCTAGGCATACCACTCACATTAAAATGCCTAAGAAGAAAATTCCTACTGCATCAAATGAACATAATGTTTCATTTAAAACTTTTGATGTTTCGTATGTTTTAACTAACAAATCTGGCAAAATAGTTGCCAAATATGTTGGGGGCAAACACAAGAGTCCCAAGACTTGTGTTTGGGTACCCAAGGTGCTTGTTTCTAACGTCAAAGGATCCAAGACTGTTTGGGTACCTAAGAACAAGACCTAAATTGTTTTGTAGGTTTATGCATCCGGTGGTTCAAGTTGGATAATCGATAGCGGGTGCACAAACCACATGACAGGGGAGAAAATGATGTTCTCCTCCTATGAGAAAAATGATGATCCCCAAAGAGCTATCACATTCGGAGATGGAAATCAAGGTTTGGTCAAATGTTTGGGTAAAATTGCTATATCTCCTGACCATTCTATTTCCAATGTTTTTCTTATAGATTCATTAGACTACAATTTGCTTTTAGTTTCTCAATTATGAAAAATGGGCTACAACTGTCTTTTTACTGATATAGGTTTTACTGTCTTTAGAAGAAGTGATGATTCAATATCTTTTAAGGGAGTGCTAGATGGTCAACTATACTTAGTTGATTTCAAGGATAATCAAGCTGAACTAGACACTTGTTTAATTGCTAAGACTAATATCGGCTGGCTCTGGCATCGCCGACTTGCCCATGTTGGAATGAATAATCTTCACAAGCTTCTAAAGGGAGAAAACATTTTAGGACTAACAAATGTTCATTTTGAGAAAGACAGGATTTGTATCGCATGTCAAGCAGGAAAGCAAGTTGGAGTCCACCATCCACACAAGAACATAATGATGACTAACAGGCCGCTTGAGCTACTCCACATGGATCTATTCGGCCCGATCGCTTACATAAGCATCGGCGGGAGTAAGTACTGTCTAGTTATTGTGGATGATTATTCTCGCTTCACTTGGGTATTTGTTGGGGGCCTTCCTCTCCCGAAGGTACTCGAAAACGTGACTAATATGTTTTTCAATGTAACACAGACTGATACAGGAGGGTTCGACTTTGGGATGAAAGCATGCGTGATATGGATATATAACCCGGGAACAGGATGAATGGGCGTCGAAGCTGTGGCCGAAAAAGCTTCGGCTTAACACAACGAAGAAGGTGGAAGATGCAACCGACCTAAAGGAGAAAAGACTACTTAACCCTTGACAGCTTGCCTTATTGTTAGCAGTAAAAGTCAGGGGCATGAATGTAATTTTGTCTGGGCTGCGTTTCGTGCCTATAAATAGATGAATAGTAACACCGTACTGTTCACGTTGCACTGTAATAGTTCTCGCGTCACTCTTTCGTTCATGCCTTCTAACAAGCCGAAGGTATCAATAAGATACGAATATCATGAATATTTATCCATGTTTATGAAATGAGAATATAAACAATTTATCGATATATCATCATTATTTACATTCTTTTGTGTTTCATATGTCTCCATTTATGCTTATTTATTGAAGTGATGAAGGTATGTCCTTCATGACCTTTGTCTGAAGATCAGTATACCCGAAGGGAGATAATGTTCTGAAGGACGAAGGTCTCTAATCATTAACAATTGTGTTGCTTTGTTCTTGATGTATAGCATCCGAGAACAAGGACCAACATTGGCGCCCACCTCCGGTGAACTCATTTGACCACCTTCGGCAAGCATCCACCTTCGTCATGTTGCCGAAGAAGACAATAGCGCCAGGGGATGCACTACAGCCACTGGACACTAATCAGAAGACGCTACGTGAAGCTAGGAGCCAGAAGAGGAAAGCTACCAGCTCAACACCTCAGGAGGAGGAACTGGATCAAGAGATTAGGGATCTGGAAGCTATCCATCAACAGGTGCAAAAGAAGAGGGAAAATATGCTTCGGCTTGCCGACCTCCAGAGGAAGATCGATGAAGCCGCCGAAGAAATGCGTCACCTCACTCAGGATGACCAAGACCGAAGGCCCTAGCACAAGGAGCTTCGCCAAGAAAATCCATTCAATGATGATGAATGGTACGACGACTTTCATCATGGCAATTTTGCTTTTCATGATGTTTGTCCCTTGGTAGTATAATTGCAGGCTACTCCATGGCCTCCATCATACAAGCCACCTCAGCTTCCTATGTATGATGGGCACTCAGACCCAAAGCAATTCCTGATGAGCTACGAAGCAACCATATCTTCATATGGGGGCAATACTACAGTCATGGCGAAATCCTTCGTCATGGCAGTCAAAAGAGTAGCCTAGACTTGGTACTCTTCTCTTCGGCCAGGGACAATTACGTCATGGCAGAAGTTAAAGGATATGTTAGTGACCAGCTTTTAGGGTTTCCAAACGAAGCCGGTCAATGCCCATGCTCTTTTTCAGTGTACACAGGACCAGGAGGAGTATTTACAGGCGTATGTTCGAAGGTTCTTGCGACTGAGAGCTCAAGCACCTACAGTGCCCAATGAGATCGTCATTGAGGCCATGATCAAGGGGCTACAGCCAGGACCTACGGCGCAATACTTTGCGTGGAAGCCACCACAAACTTTGGAGAAGCTTCTCCAGAAGATGGATGAATACATCAGAGCCGATAATGATTTTTGGCAAAGAAGGGAAGAAGCTTACAGATACTCTGAAATGGTCAGGGGCTTCAGAGGAAGATTTCACCCCAGGCATGTCAGGTCAATCCATAATGCCAGCCCAAGTGACGACAGGGGAAACCAAACCCAAAGGCAGCAGCACAGCTCCCAATCATCAGGGGCGCATCAAAGTTCCTTTAGGCCACCAGCTCCAAGAGGTAGAGGGGGCAGAAGCTTCGGAGGAAGATATGGAGATCAGCCTAGGAGACTGTTTTGTTTGTTCTGCTACGAAGACAAAGGCCACACCACAAGAACATGCCAAGTCACGATTCAGAAGTAGAAAGAGATTGCTGAAGCTGAAGCACGGCAGAACCAGCCGAAGCAGGTTCTACAATCCTCTTCATGCTATTCTCCCTACGTCCTAGAGTACATAGGTAATCAACAACCTACGGCTTCTGTCGCTTCGGCAAGCTATTCTCAAGCTTCTTGGGCCCAGCTCCCACCACCACCACCGCTAGCACCTACTCTGGTCCGGAGCCAGCAGCCAGAAGGACATCAACACACTCAGTAGCAGCGAGATTTTCGGGAGGAATCCGAAGCTCACACAGTCAATAGCACTATGCCCAAGTCCAAGCACATTTACTAAAGAATGTCCTACCCTGGCGCATCTATGTTCTTTCCGCCATTTTATTTTCTTGTATGAAGAACAATTCATGAAGGATTAAATTCCAATTTGATGTAATAATATTGTAGTCACATCATCGAGTGGGATGCATCCCCTTAACAAGAATCCGATGTTACAAAAGTCATTCCTAAGGGAGCACAGAGTAAGTTCCGAAGCTACAAAAGTCATTCCTAAGGGAGCGCAGAGTAAGTTCCGAAGCTACAAAAGTCGTTCCTAAGGGAGCGCAGAGTAAGTTTCGAAGCTCAAAAGTCGTTCGTAAGGGAATGCAGAGCTAAAATACCACCAAAATAAAAGGTGAAGAAGCCCCAAAGTCGTTCCTAAGGAGATGCAGAGCTTAAATGCCACCGAAATAGAAGGTGAAGAAGCTCCAAAGTCGTTCCTAAGGGGATGCAGAGCTTAAATGCCACCGAAATATAAGGTGAAGAGACTCAAAAGACGTCCCTAAGGGGACGAAGAGTCTGGGAGTGTTTCCGTGTGGGTATGTGTCTTCGTTATAAACATCATGCTGCATCATATCATCACATCATTTTGCATAGCATTACATCATACATCATGTCACATTAGCAGCAAGATTGTGTAGAAAGAAAGTTACTTCTTCCAAAATATACGATGAATGAAATAGTGTGCTGAAGCACAAAGTACACCGTCGGCAATTATAATCTTACATGCGAGAAAAAATTTCGTCGACAACAATATCATACAACATCTGTGCTATAGAAGAGCTCTTTCTTTACGAAGCATGAAAAGAAGGGAAGGTGTTTTTTCGCCGAAGGCTCAAAAATGGTATGTACGCAAATTTCATGCATCGCAAAGAAATATATTACATTAATATACACATAGATATACAATGTTTAACTCATGTACGAATATTGCATTTCCCAAATGTTACATTTCTTAACTACACAAAAATCTAGTCTTCCTTCAAGATTTTCTCGGCAGCTTCGTTCAGAAATTTGTTGACAGCTTCGTCAACACTTCTTCGGCAATTCTTATTGTTTCTAGTGCCGCTTTCATGGCCGAATCGGCTTCGGGGTCATATGGTTCGGGTGGCGGTGAAAGTTCAGCTACAGTAAAAGTAACAAGTTGTTAATCTGAAGCCAGAAAAAATACCGAAGCTAAGAAACAATTAAAATACCTATGCGCCTTGCGCGTTCAGCAGTCTCTTCGGCTTACTTGGCTTCTTCTCGGGCTTCATGGGTTTCTTTTTCGTTCTTCTTTATAGCTTCGTCGGCTATCTCTCGACCGCCTTTCATCCAAACGTTGGAATAGAATTTCTCGCCCATCAGAGTAGCCTCAGCCGAAGGATCCTTCATGTTGTCTACAGTAAATACGGTCTCCGTTTGGGTTGCAGCTTTAACATGTTCACAGCCAATCTTCTCTAAAATTGTAGCAACCCCTCTGGCACCGGCGAAGGCGCGGAAATCACCACGGTCGCTAAGTATCTCGTCAAAGGCTTCACTTTCTTCGCCGATCCATTCGATGATTCCTTCGGGATTGCCTCTAATAAATTTTTGCTCAGATGAGTATTCACCCACCTTTGCAAAACTATCTTTCAACTTCTTAGCACAATCCAAGGATTTTTCGTAGTATCTCTCCTTCGATTCCCGAAGCTCATCTACATTCTTTTGCAGTATTGCGCTAGTCCATTCACTTATTTCTTGTTTTGTTTTAGCCACATCAAAATCCTCATTCTTTTCTGCAAGCTTTTTCTTTAAGCTTTCAATTTTGGCTCTATGAGCTTCGGACTACGCAGCAAGATTGGCTTCGCTAGCCTTAACTCTGTCTACCAAGGAAAGCAGAATTTTATCCTTCTCTGCGGCTTCATTTCTCAGTTTGATAACCTCTAACCGAAGGTTACCAAGGGCTATTTGGCAGCTTTCATCCTCAGCATTCTTCTGTGCCCTTAAAGCATTGCTCAGGATTAAGCCCTACAAAAAAGGGGAGGAAGAGGATTAGCATAATAGTAAAAGATACAAAAATAATCTGCTCATAAGTCAACAACATCTGTACCTTCAGACTATTGTAAGCAAGGTTGTCTGCGAGGTCATCCTTCGACATAGCAGAGAGGCCAACTTCGAGCTTTAGAAATCCTATGTTTCTTGCCATCTCCTGGCAGACAGATATTTCTTTGTTGTCCGGAAGACAGTATAGAAAATCATCTTCATTGGTGTCGTTATACACCAAGGATCCTTTCGGATATTTCAGTTCTCGGGCATAGTGTCTGGCTTCGGCAATTTCTTCTCCTGACAATTTTTCACCCGAAGCATGTTGAATGATAAAGTCTATCTCTTCAGTAGACGCTTCGAGAGTAGGAGATTCAACCTTCTTGGGTGCGTCTTCTTTTTCTAGGACCAGAGCGACATCTGAAGGTTCTTGTTCAATACTTTGTCTAGTTTCAATGGGTCCTGTTTCAATGGGCACTGAAGGCCCAACTTCGACTTCAGCACGCGTTGTAGTAGCTTCGGTGGTCTCCTTTGCAGAAGCAGGAGTGGAAGCCCTTGTCGACTCCAAGACAGCGTCTAGCACGCTTGCCATGACGACCTCTCTGGCTCTACGAGTTATTGTAGGAGCTATGGATACCTTCGGCAACTCTGGCTCTGGTAGCAGGCTCAAGATTTTTTGTAGCCCTGATAGCCTCTTCAGTTCTGGTTCTTCAACCATTTTCTCCTTGACTTCGATAGGACGCTTCGGCCGACTCGGTTGCTAGAACTTTTGACACCTCGGCCAACTCTCCCTTGACATCGGCAGGAGTGGGATATTTCGACTCAGTGGCAGAAGAAGCCCCCTTGGCGAGCTTCGGCACCCTGGCCGTTTCAATATACCTGGGTCGGTGCATCAAAACCTTGATCTTTTTACCCTTCGGCGTAGCAGAGATGGCCAAAGTAGCAGCTTTCCTTTTCTTTCCCTGCTTTCGCGAGGGAAAGAAATAGTCTGGGTATACGAAACCAATTACATCGAAGACTCTGTTTAATCTTTTCTTGCCTCGACTTCCGAAGGCTAAGGTCATGGCATCATCTTCTGCTCATGTGTAGGCCCCAAGCAACTCGTCGCTAGTTGCCTCAACACAGTTCAGCTAGTCATCATTCAGCTCATCAAATTGATCTCTGTATCTGAAGGTGTATTTCAGATAAACCAAGCCGCCTTGACTAGACCCAGTAGCAGCTTCCTTCGGCATCTCCCAGTCACTCACAAGAGGCCATACTCTATAAGCAATGTGCTCTTGGACTAAGTCTCTTGTGCCAATGAAGGTGCACACAGTATTAAAGGTCCTCAGACATGTTTCAATTTCATTTCCAAGAGCAGTTGGTGGCCTTCTAATACTGAAGCGAGACCAAATAGGGCGTTGGATGATTCCCTTTATATCTTCTCTTTCAATCAAGTTGTTCTTTACATAAAACCATTCTTCCATCCAGGCTCATGGCCACCTCTTCCGAAACGTTGGAACTGGATAGCTTACATCAGAGCAGGGCACAAAACCGTAGCAACCAAAATTATTATGATACTGCTCCTTGCCAGTAGCCATCGTCTCATAGGACAGCTCGTGCATGTTGTAGAAGCATTTTGCACTCAGCTCTAGTCCTTGGCTCCTCATGGCCCAAATAAAGATCCCCATCTTGATTATAGCTTCGAGGGGTGATCTGATGAAGAAAAATCTCAAAGGTCTTTAGCACTTCAACTAGAAATTTACTCAATGGAAACTGAAGTCCTGCCTTCATGAAACTCCTGTAAACAACAACTTCGTCTACTTCGGGCGCAGCGGCGGCGCTATCCCCTCCCGCTATCACAATGGAAATATCACAGAAATATCTCCCTTTCATAGCATCAATCTGACTTTGCTTAATGGATGACTTTCTGAAGATGGTATGACTCGGTCGCCAGGGCCGATCTTCGACATCTTCGTTCCCACTTTCCAAATCAAAGCTTTCGCTATCGCTAGAATCTTTAGACAACCCAGCTAGCATTTCATTGGTGATCTTCTCTATGTTTGTCTTCTTCGTAGCCTCGTAAAACCTAGCTAGTGCAGGGTCAACAACCTTCTTCTCCTCAGTTATCCAGTAAGCACTTGTGCAAATGCCGAAGCTCACAAATCAATCAAAATCTGGCAGAGCAAGAAAATTCAAGCTTGAAAAAAATAGCACAAGCGGTTGAGATGGCACACCAAATGCTATCAATATGGGTTCCTATTTATATGCCCAGCGCATCACAACTTGGTGGGCCCTACATGTCATTGACTTTCGCTATTCTAGTGAAGGGAAGGTGTTTTTTCGGACCTTCGGCTAAAGGCCTTCGTTCATGTAGCATCCCAAAAATTCAAATCTTGAAAATTTCTCAAACTCCCTCTAAATTGAAAATGAATTTCAAATTTCGTTTCAAAATGTTTGTTTGCAAGTTGATATCAACAAATAAATTATAGTGGTCTATATTCTCTCCAAAATCCTCCCCAAAATATCCTACAAATATTTCCCCAGTGATCACCCTCAAATTCTTCCAGAAATACCGCCCAGATATTTCCCGAGTAATCCCCTTCAAGTTCTTTCCAGAAATACTGTCCAAATATTCCACCGATATATCTCCAAGTATTTTCCTCTTGAGAAATACCTTCAGAATCATTTTTCAAGTCCCTACAAATATTATCTTCATAACTTTCCTCATGCTCATACGTATACGTATGCCTCCAGTGTCATACGGTGAGCTCTACAAGCTAATCTCACTTATACAAGACAAATACATGCTAATCTCCCACTAATCCTCTCATCCCTCCCCCTAATCCCCCACCATGGCTATAAATAGAGGGGCAAGGGCCTCCTCTCATCCCACCCCAAGCCATTTCATGGCAACTCTCTTCCCCCCCACACACGCACTCCATGTTCCACACAAGCACACACTAGCACAAGGATCGTTCGGTCGTTCTTTGATCGTTCGTCCCCCTGTTCTTAGTTTGTTCGTTCGTTCGTCCGATCGTTCATGGTTCGTTCGTCCGTTCGTTCGTCCAAATAATCTTTTTCCTACCGTTATGCTGCCGAAATTCCGACCGTTCGTTTGTTCGATCATTCGATCGTTCATCGTTCGTTCATAGTCCCTATTCATCGTTCTTCCAGATAATCTTTGTCCTACCGTTATGCTGCCGAAATTCCGATCGTTCGTTCGTCCGATCATTCGATCGTTCGTCCGTTCTTTCGTCTAAATAATCTTTTTCCTGTTGTTATGCTGCTGAAATTCCGATCGTTCGTCCGTTCATCGTTCGTTCATAGTTCCTGTTCATCGTTCATCGTTCGTTCATAGTCCCTATTCATCATTCTTCCAGATAATCTTTGTCCTGCCGTTATGCTGCCGAAATTCCGATCGTTCGTCCGATCATTCGATCGTTCGTCCGTTCATTCATAGTTCCTATTTATCGTTCATTGTTCGTTCATCGTCACTATTCATCATTTATCGTTCGTTCATACGAACTATTCACCATCACTATTCACCATTACTATTCATCATCATTACTATTCATCGATGATATCTATGGTAACTTTTTTGTCGTCACAATTCATCGTTACTATTCATCGATCATCCGATCACCCCAAATTTCAACTACTCATCCGTCATGCTGTCCAGTCCACCTAAGATCAGCCAGACCAATATTTCAGTCATACGAACTCCGGTGACTGTGATTTTCCTTACAGTGGGAACTTCCCATCTGGTCACCCATCCCAGGTTTCTCCAAGTTGAGCACTCTTAACTTTGAGATTCCTTCGAACCAGGCTTCCAAACTCCGATTCCAATAATTCTTGTTTCTAAATTCTTATCGAATTATTCCCTATCCAACCATGTCATCCCTTAAGCCTGGTCCATATTCCAGAAAACTCCCAAAATACTCTTGTCCCATATTCTGCCTATAACTCTCCTATTCATACTAAGTCAGACGATTCATTCGTCACTATTCTCACCAACAGTGAACTTCACTGTGCTACACCACATACACTCAACTATAAATAGACCCAACTACCCTCTCCCTCTCCACACACACTCAACACCCTCAGCCAAGGCAAACACCCTACCCACTCAGTTACTCCGCTCTGCCGACTACACGCATAGTGTCGCTTCGCCTCCAGTCCACCCTCCTGGTAAGCACCTCCGCTCCATCACCAATAATATCACAACACCACATGACACAGATTCTACTCAAGACTCTACCCATCCATATATCGCTATTTTGACCACTATACTAAATATTTGTTGGTATACTTGCTGGTTTGTATGTTTGCTTGTTCATGTTGCATAGTTATCGGAGCGTTCGTGCTGTCTCGTGGAGGCCAGATGTGCAAGTCTACGCCAGGCGGTGGAGCCAGAAGCCAGTTCCGCGAGCTCTCCTTCCCCCTTCGCCGGATAAGCATGGCAAGCTCACTGGATCCCTTTGATGCATAAATTACCTATGATTTTTCAACCACAACCCTCAGCATGTTATTTTATGCATGATATGTTTTTGAGACAAGTTATTATGGCCACCTAAGCCGCTTGCCGCAATCAATCCTTGATATATTTGTTACAAATGATTTGAGAAAAGGTGTGAGTTTTCAAAAGAAAATGCTTTTCAAAATGTGTATGATGAAGGGTTTTCACCCTTATCACCTTGTGAGTGGGATAATCAGGGACTCCCTGGTTTAGGGGAGGGCCTAAGGTGATGGCTCAGCTGGTTTAGGCATGAGCAGAAGGATTGTCCCCTCATATAAGGACAGGTTTGTCATCCTTCACTACTTGTACTCATGATAAGTACAACCACTCGAGACTGTATGGGCAGTCACTCAATCTGAACTCGTACGGTCCAACCCCAGGGTTATGAAGGCTGGGGAGCACCGGGAGGATAAGGAGGGGGAATGTTTTGTCCGGTTTGGACATGGCAGTGGCCTGACTCCTTCCGATATAACCGTTAAGGTTTGGACGTGGGAGGAAAGAAAGAGATTCGGATTCGGATCTCATTGGCCATGACATCGCAGAGCTGGACTAGTGGGTAAAGTGTATCCCTCTGCGCAGAGTTCAAACCTATTCGAATAGTGTGTGTCCACAGGAATGGACGAGTCTGGTGTGGTATGGCAATTAGTGTTTTGTTTTAAAAAAAGGGTGCTTTTGAGAAAAGTGGTTTTTAAAAGGTCCGGCGGTTGAGCCGTGAGCTATGGTGGACGGGAAGTCCAGTAGCTGTTTTTGAAAATGAAAACCAGTGAGAAACTGTTGAGATACCTAGATGGTTTAGTCCAGGGGATTTTATTCTATATTGAAAAACTTCCTGCTCCTTGGGAGAGGATGCGCTTTGAAAAATACAAAATGTTTTACAAAACAACCCTGCATAAAATATTGTTGTTTCTGCAAAATATCCTGAGCTCCACATATTCCATGCATTATATCTGATTTCCCCATTCCGCGGGTAAAGGTGGGCTGCTGAGTACGTTTGTACTCACCCTTGCTTATTTGTTGTTTTTCAGAAAAAGGAGATCGGGTAAGAGTTACGACTGTTCTCAACCTTGCCTATGGCTGTTGGACCGCTGAATTGCTTCGCTGCGTATATCGGGCTGCTTCAGCCCCACTCTGATGGTATGTCCTGAGTTGTAGACCAACTCTTAAAGTTGATCACCACCTTTATAGGTTTGTCTCTTTTAAGCAGATCTGGAACTATCTGATGTATAAATGTGTTTACTATCATCCTGGGACTAGTAATTGTATAACATTTGAGTCCCAGAGGACCGGGACGCTTCAGGTGGTATCAGAGCTGTTAGGTTGGCCGCAGGACGTAACCCTTAGCCTGATCCAAAAGTTTTTGAGTCAAAACTAATTTCTTACAAAAATTCTTACTCTCATCCCTTCATTTCAAAAATGCTTTCCCCCTTTACTTCTCTCAAATGTTAGATGGAGGTTCGTTGCCAAACCAGCTTTTGCTAGAATGAAGATGGTTTCCCCAAGTTGCTGAGAGCTTGCACAGTTCGCCTCGGAATCAGGAGCCAGCCAGAGTATGATGGTCGTGAATTCGTCAAGCATGGCACGGAGAAATGTGTTGTGACTGTATACATTGGATCCAGTCCGCACCATGTAGAATGGAGTGTCACTGCTGTGGGGCACAGATTCAAAGACACCTGCCAAGTCGTCGCCCGCAAGGCATTGAGGGCCCTGTGTCAGATTTATGAAGAAGAAGTGGTCGACACCCCGCTCAGATTCTTTCCGCCCTTTCAGAGAAACCGTCCCGTTTGGATGGCCAGGATGCGTACATTGGAAGGGAAGCAGCTACTTGAGGACGACCCCTCAGTCATGTACCTCACTGTCTACCTGCTCACCCTAGATGCCCAGTATGATTTCTTGGCTTGGCACCACCGTCAGATGATTGCCCGAGCAGAAGATGCTGAGAAGCGCAACCATCAGCTCCATGTGGATCTCACCACATCTCAAGCTCGTGCAATCGCATTGGAAAGTCATGAAGTCATTGCGGTTGAAGCCCTGAAGCAAGCCAAGGATGAGCACGTCTAGAAGCTGATGGAGGCCTACTTGGTAACCCACAACCAACATAGAGCCCTACGGATCCAAGAGCCCGCTTCATCCAACCCAGTTCAACCCATGAGAGCTGAAGATCCCTAGATTCTTGAAGGTCACCCGGTCTCTATCAGAGGAGAGAAGAAGGCTTGGGAACTCCCGGAAGGAGCCATAGTCTTGGAAGGAATTCCAGTCTTCCCTCAGGCTATGGATAAGCAAGAGCACCCTGAATCCTCCCAAGATCCCCCACCAGAGTTGTTTGAGCCCCTCACCATGAAGAAGATTCCAGCACCATCCCTTGAAGTCAAGGAAGAAGCTGCAAGCACCCCGCCAGCACCGCCGCCCTCTAAGGAGCTACAAGAACCAGTCCCGCTTGAAGAAGAGTTCGACCCCGTGTTGCCATCTCAGTCGCTGCCAGAAGAAGTCATCAACATCAGCTCCCTCTTGACCCATCCAGGAGATATCTCAGATTGAAGTTGTGCGCCAGCCTTGCCAGAAGAGAAGCTGCCTGGTCTGAAGTTAGTTATGCCCAGTCCTCTGCATGCATTGGGTAGTGAAGTTTTTCTTCACTTTGGCTAGAGCCCTACATGTATGAGAGGTAATCGTGTAGACTCGTGTTTTGCAAAACTCTAATTGTGTGGCCCCCTAGGGCATTTCAAAATGAATTTCGCTTGATGTTTTCTCCCATTTTGAGTGCATATGTGATGCTTTAACGTTAGTGCTCATAAGTTGCATTTAGCATAGTTCTCAATTCAGGAGCCAAGCAATAGTAGTTATGCTTAGCCCCCGAATCTGAGTAGTCCGTGCTTTTAAAAAACTTTTTTCTTTCCCCATTCAAAATATTTGATTTGTTTGTGCTTATCATTGCTGAGCTTGTGTGTTTTCTTTCTTTTAAGAAAGGTTTTCTCTAAAAACATAGATAACAAATTAGAACTAATCCTCACCTTATGCTTCCATTCTCATCTTAACCCATCTCAAGAGAAAAGCACCTTACCCAAGAAGATACCGAGAAGCTTACCCTTGAAGCCTGGAATAAGCTACAGAAGAAGCCAGTCCAGCCGCTCAGTCAAAAGGACCGACCGTGAGAATCAAAGCACTGCCCCTGACTCAAAGTAAACAGGAAAAGAGGACAAAAGGAGTTATTACCATACAGAGAGGCAAAGATTCTTGGAACCAGAGACCACAAACATCAGGGTCATTGACCCCACCACTCACCCATGCCCACCCGCATGCGTGCCCGCCTCCATGCGCACTACCGCCGCCCACGCCCCCTTTGCAGCGCACTACCGCCGCCCACGCCCCCTTTGCAGCTCACCCATCGCCATTACCGCCAGCAACACCATCCCCCCTCCATCGCACCTGCTGCCTCATCACCACCACTCCACACTCGAGCACCCCCGCTCGCCTATAACCCCCCCCCCCACCAGCTCCCTCAACTCCCATCTCGCTCAAAGCAAAGCACACTCTAGATAAATACCCTCTGCCAAATCGCAAGCAGCTCCATTTTTCCACTCCCTCGCCCCTAAGATCATAATGCTTGGTGATTCTTGTGTTGAAGACTGTTGTACATGGTTCATAGTCTTTGGTTTCCTCCAATGTATGATGGTAATACTCTTCGATAGACTCCTCCAGTGGGAAGAGCAAAGAGAAAGAAAGGGTCAGTGAAAAGAAGATAGTGAAGAGAAGATAAGAAGGTTCTCCTAGAATCAACCCTGTGTCAGTCATTTCTCCGCAGCCTGCTCAAGCAGCAACAGCAGAAGAAGGCCCCGTAACACCCTTGTTATGAGGTACTTCAAGGAGTTCAAATCCCCGAGATTCAAGAGTTCTACCCTCATTCATTTTAAGTGGCGTAGTGTTCCAGCAAGGTTCCCGCCATGGAGAAAAAAAGAAGGCCTGTAGCAAGCTTGTGGAGGACCAGATCATCGAAGCATATAAGTTTCTGGATGAGAAGTGGTCACCCAAGTTTTATTGATGAAGCACTAGAAGACCAATCAAGAAATGAATCCATGTGGGAGTTCGCAAGAGAAAGGTTTGTGTGTTGGCATATATGCTTCTTCAATAAGCTAGCTGCCAAGCGAAACATAGAAGCCTGAAGATGATCTTTGAGTAGCCAGAATCAGCGTTTGCAATCAGCAACTGGATGCTCCTCAAAGGCCAGATTTTGTTGAAGTTCCATCTCCTCGAAGAGTCGGCAAAGTGAAGATATGTAGCAGAAGTAAAGCTATACCCATAACCCTTCTAAGCCGAATCTCGAGGACGAGATTCCTTTTAAGTGGGGTAGATTTGTAGCATCCCAAAAATTCAAATCTTGAAAATTTCTCAAACTCCCTCTAAATTCAAAATGAATTTCAAATTTCGTTTCAAAATGTTTGTTTGCAAGTTGATATCAACAAATAAATTATAGTGGTCTATATTCTCTCCAAAATCCTCCCCAAAATATCCTACAAATATTTCCCCAGTGATCACCCTTAAATTCTTCCAGAAATACCGCCCAGATATTTCCCGAGTAATCCCCTTCAAGTTCTTTCCAGAAATACTGCCCAAATATTCCACCGATATATCTCCAAGTATTTTCCTCTTGAGAAATACCTTCAGAATCATTTTTCAAGTCCCTACAAATATTTTCTTCATAACTTTCCTCATGCTCATACGTATACGTATGCCTCCAGTGTCATACGGTGAGCTCTACAAGCTAATCTCACTTATACAAGACAAATACATGCTAATCTCCCACTAATCCTCTCATCCTCCCACTAATCCTCTCATCCCTCCCCCTAATCCCCCACCATGGCTATAAATAGAGGGGCAAGGGCCTCCTCTCATCCCACCCCAAGCCATTTCATGGCAACTCTCTTCCCCCCCACACACACAGACCCACTCCATGTTCCACACAAGCACACACTAGCACAAGGATCGTTCAGTCGTTCTTCGATCGTTCGTCTTCCTGTTCTTAGTTTGTTCGTTCGTTCGTCCGATTGTTCGATCGTTCGTCCGATCGTTCGATCGTTCGTCCGATCGTTCGATCGTTCGTCTGATCGTTCATGGTTCGTTCGTCCATTCATTCGATCGTTCGTCCGTTCGTTCGTCCAAATAATCTTTTTCCTGCTGTTATGCTGCCGAAATTCCGATCGTTCGTTCGTTCGATCATTCGATCGTTCATCGTTCATTCATAGTCCCTATTCATCGTTCTTCCAGATAATCTTTGTCCTACTGTTATGCTGCCGAAATTCTGATCGTTCGTTCGTCCGATCATTCGATCGATCGTCGGTTTGTTCATCCAAATAATCTTTTTCCTGTCGTTATGTTGTCGAAACTCCGATCGTTCGTTCGTTCGATCATTCGATCGTTCATCGTTCGTTCATAGTTCCTGTTCATCGTTCATCGTTCGTTCATAGTCCCTATTCATCGTTCTTCCAGATAATCTTTGTCCTGCCGTTATACTACCGAAATTCTGATCGTTCGTCCGTTCGTTCATAGTTCCTATTTATCGTTTATCGTTTGTTCATCGTCACTATTCATCGTTCATCGTTCGTTCATACGAACTATTCACCATCACTATTCACCATCACTATTCACCATTACTATTCATCATCATTGCTATTCATTGTTACTATTCATCGATGATATCTGTGGTAACTTTTTCGTCGTCACTATTCATCGTTACTATTTATTGATCATCCGATCACCCCAAATTTCAACTACTCATCCGTCATGCTGTCTAGTCCACCTAAGACCAGCCAAACCAATATTTCAGTCATACGAACTCCGGTGACTGTGATTTTCCTTCTAGTGGGAACTTCCCATCTGGTCACCCATCCCAGGTTTCTCCAAGTTGAGCACGCTTAACTTTGAAATTCCTTCGAACCAGGCTTCCAAACTCCGATTCCAATAATTCTTGTTTCTAAATTCTTATCAAATTATTCCCTATCCAACCATGTCATCCCTTAAGCCTGGTCCATATTCCAGAAAACTCCCAAAATACTCTTGTCTCATATTCTGCCTATAACTCTCCTGTTCATACTAAGTCAGACGATTCATTCGTCACTATTCTCACCAACAGTGAACTTCACTATGCTACACCACATACACTCAACTATAAATACACCCAACTACCCTCTCCCTCTCCACACATACTCAACACCCTCAACCAAGGCAAACACCCCACCCACTTAGTTACTCCGCTCTGCCGGCTACACACATAGTGTCGCTTCGCCTCCAGTCCACCCTCCTGGTAAGCACCTCCGCTCCACCACCAGTAATATCACAACACCACATGACACAGATTTTACTCAAGACTCTACCCATCCATATATCGCTATTCTGACCACTATACTAAATATTTGTTGGTATACTTGCTGGTTTGTATGTTTACTTGTTCATGTTGCATAATTATCGGAGCGTTCGTGTCGTCTCGTGGAGGCCAAATCTGCAAGTCTACGCCAGGCGGTGGAGCCAGAAGCCAGTTCCGCGAGCTCTCCTTCCCCCTTCGCCGGATAAGCACGACAAGCTCACTGGATCCCTTTGATGCATAAATGACCTATGATTTTTCAACCACAACCCTTAGCCTATTATTTTATGCATGATATGTTTTTGAGACAAGTTATTATGGCCACCCAAGCCGCTTGCCGCAATCAATCCTTGATATATTTGTTACAAATGATTTGAGAAAAGGTGTGAGACTTCAAAAGAAAATGCTTTTCAAAATGTGTATGATGAAGGGTTTTCACCCTTATCACCTTGTGAGTGGGATAATTAGGGACTCCCTAGTTTAGGGGAGGGCCTAAGGTGATGGCTCAGCTGGTTTAGGCATGAGCAGAAGGATTGTCCCCTCATATAAGGACCGGTTTGTCATCCTTCACTACTTGTACTCATGATAAGTACAACCAATCGAGACTGTATGGGCAGTCACTCAATCTGAACTCGTACGGTCCAACCCCAGGGTTATGAAGGCTGGGGAGCACCGGGAGGATAAGGAGGGGGAATGTTTTGTCCGGTTTGGACATGGCAGTGGCCTGACTCCTTCCGGTATAACCGTTAAGGTTAGGACGTGCGAGGAAAGAAAGAGATTCGGATTCGGATCTCATTGGCCATGAGATCGCAGAGCCGGACTAGTGGGTAAAGTGTACCCCTCTGCGTAGAGTTCAAACCTATTCGAATAGTGTGTGTCCACAGGAATGGACGAGTCCGGTGTGGTAAGGCAATTAGTGTTTTGTTTTCAAAAAAAAGGGTGCATTTGAGAAAAGTGGTTTTTAAAAGGTCTGGCGGTTGAGCCGTGAGCTATGGTGGACGGGAATTCCAGTAGCTGTTTTTGAAAATGAAAACTAGTGGGAAACTGCTGAGATACCTGGATGGTTTAGTCCAGGGGATTTTATTCTATATTGAAAAACTTCCTGCTCCTTGGGAGAGGATGCGCTTTGAAAAATACAAAATGTTTTACAAAACAACCCTGCATAAAATATTGTTGTTTCTGCAAAATATCCTGAGCTCCACATAGTCCATGCATTATATCTGATTTCCCCATTCCGCGGATGAAGGTGGGATGCTGAGTACGTTTGTACTCACCCTTGCTTATTTGTTGTTTTTCAGAAAAAGGAGATCGGGTAAGAGTTACGACTGTTCCCAACCTTGCCTGTGGCTGTTGGACCGCTGAATTGCTTCGATGCGTATATCGGGCTGCTTCAGCCCCACTCTGATGATATGTCCCCAGTTGTGGACCAACTCTTAAAGTTGATCGCCACCTTTATAGGTTTGTCTCGTTTAAGCAGATCTGGAACTATCTGATGTATAAATATGTTTACTAGCCTCCTGGGACTAGTAATTGTATCACATTTGAGTCCCAGAGGACCGGGACGCTTCAGTTCACGTCACAGTCTGAATTTGTTAATACAAAAACAAATTAATACTGCGAGGGGCTACTGTTGGGGGCCTTCCTCTCCCGAAGGTCCTCAAAAACGTGACTAATATGTTTTTCAGTGTAACACAGACTGATACAGGAGGCTTCGACTTTGGGATGAAACCATGCGTGATATGGAGATATAACCCGGGAACAGGATGAATGGGCGCCGAAGCTGTGGCCGAAAAAGCTTCGGCTTAACACAACGACGAAGGTGGAAGATGGAACCGACCTAAAGGAGAAAAGACTACTTAACCCTTGACAGCTTGCCTTATTATTAGCAGTAAAAGTCAGGGGCATGAATGTAATTTTGTCTAGGCTGCGTTCCCTGCCTATAAATAGATGAACAGTAACACCGTACTGTTCACGTTGCACTATAATTGTTCTCGTGTCACTCTCTTGTTCACGCCTTCTGACAAGCCGAAGGTATCAATAAGATACGAATATCATGAATATTTATCCATGTTTATGAAATGAGAATGTAAATAATTTATCGATATATCATCATTATTTACATTCTTTTGTGTTTCATATGTCTCCATTTATGCTTATTTATTGAAGTGATGAAGGTATGTCCTTCATGACCTTCGTCTGAAGATCATTATACCTGAAGGGAGATAATGTTCTGAAGGACGAAGGTCTCTAATCGTTAACAATTGTGTTGCTTTGTTCTTGATGTATAACATCCAAGAACAAGGACCAACAATATTCTTTTTGTAGGAAAAATCACAAACCCAATAAACTTTAAAGAGATTCTTAAGACGGGCTCAAAACGAGTTCGGATTGAGAATCAAAAAGATAAGAAGCGACAATGGAACGGAGTTCAAGAACTCACAGATTAAAGGCTTTCTTGAGGAGGAGGGCATCAAGCATGAGTTCTCTTCTCCCTACACACCTCAACAAAATGGTGTAGTGGAGAGGAAGAATAGAACTCTACTAGACAAGGCAAGGACCATGCTTGATGAATACAAGACTTCGGACCGATTTTGGGCGAAAGCAATCAACACCGCTTGCTACTCCATCAACTGGCTTTACCTTCACCGAATCCTCAAGAAAACATCATATGAACTCCTCACTAGTAAAAAGGCCAATGTTTCATATTTTAGAGTCTTTGGGAGTAAATGCTTTATTCTTATTAAAAGAGGTAGAAGTTCTAAATTTTCTCCTAAGGTTGTAGAAGGCTTTTTACTAGGATATGACTCAAACACAAGGGCATATAGAGTCTTCAACAAATCCACTGGATTAGTTGAGGTTTCTTTGACATTGTGTTTGATGAGACTAATGGCTCCCAAGTGGACCAAATTGATCTTGATGAGTTATATGATGAAGAGGCTCCGTGCGTCGCGCTGAGGAACATGTCCATTAGGGATGTGTGTCCAAAGGAATCCGAAGAGCCCACACAAGCACAAGATCAACCATCATCCTCCATGCAAGCATCTCCACCAACTCAAGATGAGGACCAGGCTCAAATTGATGAAGATGAAGATCAAGAGGATGAGCCACCTCAAGAGGAGGACATGGATCAAGGGGGAGATGAAGATAATGAAGATAAGGAAGATGATCAAGAAATTAAGGATCAAAGACTGCCACACCTAAGAGTCCACCAAGCAATTCAAACAGATCACCCCGTCAAATCCATCCTTGGTGACATTTATAAGGGGGTAACCACTAGATCTCGAGTTGCACATTTCTGTGAACATTACTCTTTTGTGTCTTCTATTGAGCCATACAGGATAGAGGATGCATTAAGAGATCCAGATTGGGTGGTGGCTATGCAAGAGGAGCTCAACAATTTCACAAGGAATGAGGTATGGCATTTAGTTCCACGTCCTAATCAAAATGTTGTAGGTACCAAATGGGTATTCCACAATAAGCAAGATGAGCATGGTGTGGTGACAAGGAACAAAGCCCGACTTGTGGCCAAAGGATATTCACAAGTCGAAGGTTTGGATTTTGATGAAACTTATGCACCCGTAGCTAGGCTTGAGTCAATTCATATATTACTTGCCTATGCTACTTATCATGACTTTAAGCTTTATCAAATGGACGTGAAAAGTGCCTTCCTCAATGGGCCTATCAAGGAAGAGGTCTATGTTGAGCAACCTCCCAGCTTTGAAGATAGTGAGTAACCTAACCATGTTTACAAACTCTCAAAAGCGTTTTATGGGCTCAAGCAAGCCCCAAGAGCATGGTATGAATGCCTGTGAGATTTTCTTATCACTAATGGCTTCAAAGTCAGAAAGGTCAATCCTACTCTCTTCACTAAAACTGTTGCAAATGACTTGTTTATATGCCAAATTTATGTTGATGATATTATATTTGGGTCTACTAAAAAGTCATCTTGTGAAGAGTTTAGTAGGATCATGATTAAGAAATTCGAGATGTCTATGATGGGGGAGTTGAAGTATTTCTTTAGATTTCAAATCAAACAACTCCAAGAGGGCACCTTCATCAGCCAAACCAAGTACATACAAGATATACTTAAGAAGTTTGGAATGAAGAATGGCAAACCCATCAAGACACCCATGGGAACTAATGGGCATCTCGACCTCGACACGGGAGGTAAATCCGTAGATCAAAAGGTATACCGGTCGATGATAGGATCTCTACTCTACTTATGTGCATCTCGACCGGATATTATGCTTTCTATATGCATGTGTGCAAGGTTCCAGGCTAATCCTAAGGATGTTCACCTTAGGGCCGTGAAAAGAATCATGCGATATTTAGTTTACACTCCTAAGTTTAGGCTTTGGTACCCCAAGGGATCTACCTTTGATCTAATCGGGTATTCCGATGCCAATTATGCCGGATGTAAAATAGATAGAAAGAGCACATCAGGGACTTGTCAGTTTTTGGGAAGATCCCTGGTGTCTTGGGCTTCAAAGAAATAAAAGTCCATAGCTCTTGCCATCGCCGAAGCCGAGTACATTGCCGCATGCCATTATTGTGCGCAATTACTTTGGATGAGGCAAACCCTTAGGAACTATGGCTACAAATTGAGCAAAGTTCCTCTCTTATGTGATAATGAGAGTGCAATCCGCATGGCGGATAATCCCGTTGAACACAGCCGCACTAAGCACATAGATATTCGGTATCACTTTCTGAGAGATCACCGACAAAAGGGGGATATCGAAATTGGTTTTGTTAATACCCACAACCAATTAGCCGATATCTTTACCAAACCACTAGAAGAGAAAACCTTTAGCAAACTTAGGAATGAGCTAAATATACTTGATTCTCGGAATTTTGATTGAAACACTACACACATAGCTATTTCATATACCTTTGATCATATCTCTTTCATTAGTGCAAATGAATATTTCTTATTCTTCTTGTGCCAAGGCTACGACTAATGTGTTTTCAAGTGTATTTCTATACTAAGTCGTAGATTGAATGGGAAATGGAGTATTTGGCAAAGACAACGCTTCCACTCAACTCTAGAGGTATCATTTACCCTTTGCCAGTATTTCACAAACTCTTAATGGTATGACTCTTCACTCGTATTCATTTTACCATTTGTGAGAAAGTATTAGGCCCCATAAGGGGAGAAAATACTAAAGGGCTCTCAAGTTCTCCATTTTTGGCGCTTAATACCAAAGGGGAGAAAATATTAAGTCCAAAGCAAAAGGACCGCACCACCCGCACGCACCACCATTTCAAAAAAAATTGAAATGAAGTCTTAATTAGTAAATTTCAATTGGTGTATTTTTCAATTAGGATCTAATTTACAATTGATATGTGAAAGTAGAATTTCAAATTGGTATCTATTTCAAAACCCTCTTAAAAGCTAAGGGGAGAATTTCATTCAGGGGGAGTTTTTATGTAGTCAAAGAAAAAGCATTTGAAACAGGGAGAGGAATTTCAAATTCCAAAAATGCTTCTTGCAATCACATTCTTATACCTTTGACTATTTGCAAAAAGAATTTGAAAAGATTTTCCAAAAGGTTTGCAAAAACAAACAAGTGGTGCAAATGTGGTCCAAAATATTAATAAAAGAAAGGCAATCCATTCACTCTTATTCTTAGTGATACTTTCAATTGGTTTAACTCCAAGTAACCTATGCACATTCATCATAAATGCAAACTAGTTACATTTTTGCACTTGTTATTTGCTTTGATTTGTGTTGGCATCAATCACCAAAAAGGGGGAGATTGAAAGGGAAATAGGGTTAACCATTTCCTATAATTAATTTTGTTGGTTGATGACCAACGCAAACAAGTGGACTAACTAGTTTGTCTAGAATTCATGTATTACAGGTGCATAAGGTTCAACATAAACCAAGAAAGAAATCAAGTTAGGGACAATTTAAATTGGAGCAAAGAACTTGAGTGTGCTGAAAAATGGCGCCCCGGACAGTGTCTGGTGCGCCAGGCCGTACAACTACAAACCAGCCACTCTCGGGAATTCCTGGGCGTGCTCCACTATAATTCACCGGACTGTCCGGTGAGCCAGCAGAGCAACGGCTCTCTGCGCGCCAACGGTCACCTGCCGCGGTAAACAGTGCATGTCAGAAGTCAGAGTGCAGAAGTCAGAGGGCATCGGACTATCTAGTGTGGCACCAAACTGTCCGGTGCAGCAAGACGACAAAGGCTCCAACGGTCAACCAGTTCCGAATACTAACGGTTGTGCTGACGTGGTGCGCACCGGACAGTGCACAGTGGCTGTCCGGTGGCGCACCGGACTGTCCGGTGCGCCCATCGCCAGCAGCCTTCACCAACGGCTATGGAAGTGGTTGGGGGCTATAAATACCTCCCAACCACCTCAATCATATCTATCCAAGTGTTCTAAACATCACATTCAATACAAGAGAAAAAGACTCCACTCCAAGACACATTCAATAGGTCAAATCCTCTCCAAGCCACCAAATCAACTCAATTCCATTAGAGACTTGAGAGAGGGTGTTTTGTGTTCTTTTGTTGCTCTTGTCGCTTGGATTGGCCTTTTTCTTTTCCCTTCTATTTCTCAAGTGACTTGTAATCGAGGCAAGAGACACCTAAGTGTGTGGTGGTTCTTGCAGGGTCTAAGTGACCCGAGAGATTAAGGAAAATGCTCACTCGGTCTAAGTGATCTTTTGAGAGAGGGAAAGGGTTGAAATAGACTCGGTCTTTGTGACCTCCTCAACAGGGACTAGGTTCTTTGGAACCGAACCTCGGTAAAAAAATCATCGTGTTCACTCGCCTTGATTCTTGTTTGATTTGTTTTCCCTCTCTAACGTTTCCTTGCTAGTGTGAATTCGAGTCGGCTCCCATACGTCATCAGCAATCCTTGATCAACTCCTAGCAAGAGAGATATTCTTTTGGACTTGAATTTAATTCTAACGCTAACCCCCGACCTTAGTGTGTGTTTAAGTTTATAAATTTCAGGTTTCTCCTATTCACCCCCCCTCTAGGCGACTTTCACCAAGGTTTCCAGACCAATGACAGCCTTGCTAGCAAAGAAAGTTGAGTTCAAGTGGACCCCAGATTGTCAGGAGTCATTTGAAGCATTGAAAAAAAGTTGACTATAGCATCTGTGTTGATCCTACCTGATGTCCACAAGCCATTCACAGTGCACTGTGATGCATCGTACACCGGACTGGGATGTGTGCTAATGCAAGAAGGGAGAGTAGTGGCATACTCGTCCCGATAGCTGAAGGTTCATGAGAGGAATTATCCCACACACGACCTGGAATTGGCAGTAGTGGTTCATGCATTGAAGACCTAGAGGCACTATTTATACGGATAGAAGAGTGATGTTTACACGGAACACACGAGTCTTGAGTATATATTCACCCAGTCAGAGCTAAACATGAGGCAACGAAGATGGCTAGAGTTGATCAAATACTATGAGATGGAGATACATTATCACCCAGACAAAGCTAATGTGATTGCAGATGCTTTGAGCAGGAAAAGCCAAGTCAACATGATGGTCGCTCGCCCGATGCCATATGAGATAGCGAAAGAATTCGACAGGTTGAGTCTCGGATTTCTAAACAGTACACAGGGAGTGACAGTTGAGCTGGAACACACTCTAGAACGAGATATCAAGAATGGGCAGAAAAATGACGAGAAGATCAATGAAATTCGGCAGATGATCCTAGACGGAAAAGGCAAAGACTTCTGGGAGGACACGGAAGGCATGGTATGGTTCAAAGATAGGCTATGTGTTCTTGACATCAAGTCGATTTGGGAGTTGATCCTCAAGGAAGCCCATGAAACAGCTTATTCCATACACCCTAGAAGCGAGAAGATGTACCAAGACTTGAAGAATAGATTCTAGTGGTACGTTATGAAACAGGAGATCGCGGAGTATGTTGCCAAATGTGAAAGTTGCCAGAGAATTAAGGTAGAACATTAAAGGCCCGCATGTTTGTTGCAGTCGTTGCAGATTGCTCAATGGAAGTGGGTGAGATCGGGATGGACTTTATAGTCGGTTTGCCTCGCACTTGAGCCGGTTATGACTCCATCTGGGTAGTAGTGGATCGCTTAACAAAGGCGGCTCATTTCATACCAGTCAAGACTAGCTACAACAATGCGGTGCTGGCAGAGTTATACATGTCCCGGATTGTATGCTTGCATGGAGTACGAAAGAAGATAGTATCAGATCAGGGAACACAATTCACTTCTCACTTTTGGCAGCAGCTACATGAAGCCTTGTGCATGTATCTGAATTTCAGTGTAGCTTATCACCTACAAACTAATGGTCAGACTGCAGGAACCAACCAAATCTTAGAAGATATGTTGAGGGCATGTGCTTTGCAGGATCAGTTAGGTTGGGATAACATGCTACCTTATGTAGAATTCTCCTACAACAATAGCCATCAGGCTAGTCAGAAGATGTCACCATTCCAAGCACTCTATGGGAGGAGTTATTGAACTCTGTTGCACTGGGACCAACCCGGTGAGAGGCAGGTGTTCGGTCTAGATATTTTGCTAGAAGCCAAGAAAAATATCAGAATGGTACGAGAGAATCTGAAGACAGCGCAGTCTAGGCAGCGAAGCTATACCGACTCCAGAAGAAGAGAGCGGAGTTTCGAAGTGGGACATTATGTTTACCTAAAGGTGTTACCAATTAGAGGAGTCAGAAGGTTCGGAGTCAGGAGCAAGCTACCACCTCGATACATCAGACCGTACCAGATTTAGGTAAGACGTGGAGAAGTGGCCAACCAGCTCGAAGAAGCACCATCAGAATGTGTAAAGTCAAATGGGACCACCATTCAGAAGAAGAAGCAACCTAGGAAAGAGAGGATGATCTAAAAGCCAAGTATCCCGAGCTCTTTGCTAGCCAACTCTGAATCTCGAGGGCGAGATTCTTTTTAAGGGGGACAGATTGTAACACCATGAATTTGGGGGTATAAAATTTCTTCTCTAATATCTACCAAATATAGGTGTTACCTCTTTTCTTCTCTCTATAGTTTCCTTTTCTCTTCCTTTCAATAGAGGTGTGATCATTTATTTGGAGATGTATTAATACTTTATTAGATCAAACCCTAAGGGGACTTGAATTCTTGCATCATGCTGAGCCTAGACTTTGTTTTTATTTGATGCATATGATTGAAATATTCAAATTTGAGTTTGTGGTTTGGATGGATTTCAATTCGAAAGGACAAAAAAATGAAAAGGAATTAGAAATTCAGAATATAAGAAAAAAAAGCAAAAGAAGCCCAGACCCCCTCCCCGCCCAACCTTTTGGCCCACTCCAGTCGCGCACCCACCTTCCCCCTCTCTCTCTGACCAGTGGGGCCAGCCTGTCGGCACCGATTCCCTCACCCGCGCGCGCCCTTGCTCTCTGCGCTGTGAGCCTGCCCCGTCAGCACCGTTACCTGCTCGCCCCCGCGCGCCTATGTCGCCGCCCCATGGGCCCCGCTTGTTAGCTCCCCCTTTCCTCTAACCTCTAGCCCGCACGCTCGCCGTGGACGCGCCTATGTCACGTGTTTCCCAGCCACCTCCCACACGCCCGACCCCTTTTAAAGCCGCTACCTGTGCCCACTTCCCTCCCTGCCTCACTCTCCTCGTCTCAGCGCCCCCACTGGAGCTGCACGCGCCAATTTTCAAGCCCCTGAATCCTCCATGGCAAGGCCCATCCTCCGTTCCTGACAACGACCTGCCACTGTCGAACGGAGCTCCACCAGCATCCGTGCTTCAACCGAGGTAAATTTCCCCGCCGGAGTTCTCTTTCTCTCTCCCCTGCCCTCCCTTCTCTGTTGTGTAGCCATCGGTGATCACCGGCACTGGCACTGTGCCATCATGTCGGGGCTCTCCGGCCAACCGCCACCGCCCCATGTCCTTCTCTTCCCTGCGCGAAGCCACCGGCTACGGCCATGGCGCTCACTTCGTGCGTGCGGCCGAGGTTGACGGCGAGCCCGACCGGTGGACCCCATCTGGCAACCTACCTGCGCCTATCCTCTCTCCCTCCCTCCCTAGGCCGCTGATCCGTGGGGCCCGCCCGTCAGAGCGCGCCCGAACTCACGTCGTGCGCAGGATCTGTCCTGGGTCGTTGACTCGTGAGCCCCGCCGGTCAGTCCCCATGCCCGCTTTTACGCGCCCTTCTAATCTCAGTCATTCGTTTCTGATCGGGCAGCCGAGAAGCCCCAGTACTCCTTCGTTGTGGGCAGTTTGCTTAAAACCCCCTCAGTTTTTTGGAATTAAAATCCATCATTCTTAGCCCTTACAGCCGTGTCCCTGGGTTCTTGCAGAGAGAACCCCGGGTTTTATATTAACAAGAAAAATGGGTATAAATTAGGGTTTTTGAATTCTAAAACTTCCAAAATTCACAACTTTTGCATATGAACTCCAAATTGGATGGTTCAAATTGCAAAATGTTCATTGTGTTATTTTCTATCTGTTTAAATTATGTTCATATACTGTTTCCATGAATCAATTTTATGGTTGGTCTCTAGGTTAGGGTAAGACTATGGAAACCTTATTAGAAATAAAATAAGGATGAAAGCCCTGATGAATATTCAAGTGCTTAACTTTGTAGACCTAATCCCATTTAATGTATAATCCCATCCCTAGAATAAGTTTATTTAAGTAACTAATTTATTAAGATAGATTTAGTTAGAGAACAATAGACCACTTGGCATAGTGATCTACCCCAAACCTATAATGCACATGTGTGTCTTTACGTTTCTATTGAACCTGTGTTTGCTATGTTGCATATGTTTGGTGTACTATTCTTTTGTAATTCCCCAAGTGTGTTGAATGAATGATTGCTTTGCATAGACAACGAGCAGTCTGTGGTTCCCGAGTGTGTTGTAGGGGACTTCCCTAAGCAGCAACCTGATGAAGGCAAGTGTCCTCTGACCCATTATGTCCTACTTACTTTATAATTTATTGTACTGCATACCATGATCAACCTAAGGATTGACTAGTATTCTGTTTTTTCTTGTCCTTGGTTATCCTTTGGGAATTGGTTACTATAATTAGTATCATGCTATTGCTTTACTTTAATCAATGAACATGATGAGAATATTTATGATACGATGATGTTATTCTGGATAGATGATGAACTTGTGATACTTTAGGGGACTTGGGCTGTTTCCCAAGTACCTCTCCATAAGGACCTGTTCGTTGGATGACCACCCGAGAAAACAGTACAACCATGAGGGTGGTATGGGACACCCTTAGCTAATTAATTAGAGGAACTCGAGGTGTAGTCGGATTCGCCGTTGTGCCGTCAATGGGGTCCAGGCATAGTACTTGCTCTACTGAGGCTGGGTGTTGAGGTTCTTTCGTGTTGCTTTTGTTAGTCACCGTTCCTATGGGGAGAGGTATTGTGTTTATAAAACTAGAAAAACCTAACGAGCGACTATAACCTCTGGATAATCTTTGTAAAGGCTACGAAGTGAATCCCTAGCCATTCACCTCGGTAGTGAAGATCTGGTCTTGCAAACCAAGGCTAGGAAGGGATCATGACTCGTGGGTAAAGTGTGCCACCACTATAGAGTTAGAAACTGGTATATTAGTTGTGCTCACGGTTATGAGCAGCCTTGGGACCTCCTTTGATTAGAGTTACCCTTGTTATCTTTATGATGATGATTATAATTATGGATTCTGGTATTTCCTCTTAGAAGGAGTACTATTTAGGTTAATAACTTGGGATTATTGCTAAAACATGGCTTCCTACTAGTAATAAATACGTGACCAACTAAAAGCAACTCCTTTAAGCTTAACCCCACATACAGCTAGTCCACTTTAGCCAAACAAGACATGGTTCAATTATGTAATCGCCGTGTACGTGAAATTCTAATCCTGGCATGTACATGGTTCGCATTCAGTTTACCTTCTAAAACTGGGTGTGACTGTAGTTGTAAACACCTGAGGAGCTAAGCATTCGGTGATAACTCGGACGAGAAGGTGATCACGACTCCGGATATGTAGGGCTACAAGCTGTGACAAAGAAGGAGATAAGTAAAGTAGATAGTGATCACAACTTGTAAAGGGATAACTCTCTATTTGTGTATATAAGGCCAAGGGGGGACCCCTACAAAATCATCTTCTCTCACCCCGTCGTCACCGGCAACACCTCAGTAGTCACAAAGCTCAATTGTAACCTTCATACCCCAGGAACCAATATACAGCCACACACAGGAAGTAGAGTGTTACGCATTCCAAAGCGGGTCGAGCCTGTATAGACCCTAGTGCATCATTGATGTGCTCCCGCACGTACCATCAAGTCGCAATCAACGATGCCATCCTACCCAAAAGCATCATGTGGGTAACCCGTGGTGTGCAGTCGGGTCATAAACACCGATAGCTTTATAGCCCTGCGAAGGTTGGTTCCGGGCTGTAAGCAATGGACTCCAGGTCCCACGGGCGTGGTTATGGCGCGGAAACACGACTGAAGAGTGGATAGGGATGACATTGGGGGTCCATTAGCTAGTGAGGAGGAGGCACACGTGAGAAGGTGTCATGTGCTGGAGAATGAGGAGTGAGCCCCACTGCTAGCGCTTGCCCAAGAGCGCGTGGTGTGACTAACTTACGGGTCCCTGTGGTCAATGACTGTAGTGATGAGATGGGCTGGGGAGGCCGGTGTTGGGCTGGTGCGGTGTGGAGGAAAACTAGGCCAGAGCAGGGTTTTGGCCCACGCAACCATCATTCTTTTTCCTTTTTGTTGTTTTAGTTTCCTATTTCTATTTTCATATTTCCGAACTAAGTTTGAATCGAAAATTTTAAATTTAATGCACAATCACAAGAAGAGCTCAACATGAACGCAAGTATATTTTACTTATTAATTATTCAATTTATTTAATAAATACTAATACCTAATTCATGAACAAAACAATTCACTTATATGAACAGTTGAAAATATTTAATGTTTATTTATTTTATGAATTTCAAATCAATTTCTAGTTTCAAGATCAAATCTAGCTTTGAATAATCAAAATATAATATTATCATTTATATTTTTAAGAAATGATTCCAGTGGTAATAAAATCCTTATTAAAGGATATTTTTAATCCAAATACTTTGAAGGACTCCTCTAATCACGAAAACATGATTTTGGGATATTACACATAAGTGTCAGCATCAGGCTCAGCCACAACTGAATTACATTGCTGTGATTGAAAAGGGTGAAGATGGTGGTCCTATTTTGTCTTATGAATTACTGAATTTTCTAGAGTCTAGCAGTGGGAAGGTGGATGAGGAGATGACATTGTGTCTTAATTCCTTGTCTGGCACTGAGAATTCCAAATGTGTGATATTAAGAGCTTTGATAAAGAATTAATTCATTTTATAGTTGTTGGACTTTGGTAGTTCTAACACATTCATAAGTGACATAGCTACTGCTAGAATTGAGTGTGTTACTTAAGAAATTGAACCTGTAACTATTAAGGTAGCTAATGGATAGGTTATCTTATGTGGCAAGATGGTTATTCACCTGGAATGGTAGTGTTGTGGAAACACATTCTATGCAGATGCTTATGCCTACCTGTAACTACTTATGACATGGTTTTGGGCATGGATTGGCTAAAGACGTTCAGTCCAATGCTTTGTGCTTGGGACAACAAGTGGGTATAATTCCAATATAAGAGCAAAACTGTAAGGTTGCAAGACTACTATCTAGCATGGAACTTGGGATTAAGGAATCCTCTATTGAACAAGTTCAAAAGTGGCAAAAAGGGAATGATATTTGGCCAGTAGCAATGTTGCAAAAAACTTCACTAAAGGAGAATGGTGACTCGGACATGGTTCCACCTTATGTTCAGAACGTTCTTGATCAATTTGAGGGGGTGTTTAAAGTTCCAAACTCATTCCCTCCCTCCAGGGAGTATGATCATACCATTGCTTTGCTCCCTAATACATCACTTGTGAATTCAAGGCCATACAGATAATCTCCCTTACAGAAAGTTGAGATTGAGAGACAAGTGCAAGAAATGCTACAATCTGGAATTATTTCTAGAAGTCTCAGTCCTTTTGCTTCCCCAGTGTTATTGGTGAAAAAGGAGGATGGGAGTTAGAGATTTTGTGTCGATTAAAGAAAGTTGAATGACATCATAGTGAAAAACTAGTTTGCAATGCCATTAATAGATGAGTTTATTGATGAATTGGCAGGAGCTAAGATTTTTTCTAAGTTGGATATGGCCTCGTGGTTTGATCAGATAACAATGGTTGATGGAGATAAGATGAAAACAACTTTTAAAACCCACCATGAATGTTTCCAATTTAAGGTCATGCCTTTTGGTCTCCTAAATGCACCGACTACATTTCAATGTTTGATGAATGCAGTGTTCCAAGAATAAATGAGGAAGTTTGTGTTGATTTTCATGGATGACATACTTATATATAGTCCCACCATAGAAGCTCATGTAATTCATTTACAACAGGTGTTTCAGATTTTGCAGAAACACAAGATGTATGCCAAGAAGAGCAAATGCTCTTTTGTTGTCACGCAGATAGAATATCTGAGACATGCCATTTCCGGTTGTTTGTGCGGGCGAGGGAGGGGGACAACAACGCCTTTTCTAGTTGTGTGTGCGAGGGAGGGGGACGGAGAGTTGGGGCGTGCACGAAAGTGGGGGACATGCAGTCACATTATAGTAGTAGAGAAGTTAAATGGTGGTGTTGTTTCGTTCGCTGTTGGTATGCATCCATAATAAACGGCATCATACTCTAAGGCTATCACTAGTAGCTTCCCTATTTCATCCCCTATCACATACCTTATTTCAAATTTTACTCTGCAAATAGTATCATCTACAATGTAAATCACATATTTTACACGGTTCACTGAAGACAACCTAACAAGGCACGAGTCTATTTCTTAATCCATGGTATCATACTCTAAGGCCGTCACATGAGTGTAGGATGTTAAATTCTTAGAACGTCCTCTATGATATGTATACTAGTCAGTTACCAGTGCATTGTCACATTTTTATATATTATATAAGTACATTTTGTTTTAATAAAATACAAATATTTGTGATTTGTTATATTGGTTAGGTGGATGTAAATGTGAAGCCAATAACCAAAGTTCAAACTCTTATTTGTGTACAATTTTACTTATTTTTTTAATTAAACGGAAGTGTGACACGAGATGACTGTTGAAACTGTTGTTTTATATAGTAGAGATATTGTATCTGATATTCCACTTTTCTCTAAAAATAAGGTAAAAACTCTAAACTTTACTATATTCGATAATAAATAGTTTAATCATATGAAAAGTTTATAATATAAACTTGTTTATATTACACTTCTATTTAGAAACAATTTCTCATAACTAATTTTTATTGGCATATATTAAGAAAAAATTAGCGGTTAAAATGTGATCCTCAAGAGCGTACCAAATGAAATTGTGCTTTATATTTTGGGATAGTGCGAGGACTATCAAGATAATTAGTTAGTTTGTATTCTGTTTGTATACAGTAGGATTCATATTGTTAAATTTTAACTAATTCTTTCACATGTTTGAGAGCAGGACAGGACGTTGAACGGTTTGTTGGCATTCACGTGCTACACGGTACTGGAACAATAATACAGAGTAATACAGAGCAGCAGAGCAGACCGGTAATCGTTCAGTGCCGCACGCTCGAATCGGAGAGAGTTCAACGGGCAACCAGCTGATGGAAGCCCTAAAGAAAGCAGAGGACACCAACGTCTCGCCGCGATGCTTGGCCATACCGAACATAGCATTCCACCCATCTTGGCATCGCAGTATATATGTGTGTTCGAGCGCACCACCACAATCACGACACCGGCACCAATCTGCCATCCTCTCCATCACGAAGATGGCGTTCATCAGCAATGTCGCAGTGAAGGCGGCGGGCGTGGCCGCGCTGCTTGTGGTCGCAGTGGTGTCGCCTGCCGCGCGCGCGGCGGCGGTGGCGGTGGCGGGAGGGGCGCCGTCGGTTCCGGCGGGTCCGCTGGACATCGCGCAGCTGGGCGCCAAGGGCGACGGCAAGTCGGACAGCACCCCGATGATCCTCAAGGCGTGGAAGAACGCGTGCGAGGCGACGGGGGTACAGAAGATCGTCATCCCGCCGGGCAACTACCTGACGGGCGGGCTGGAGCTGAAGGGCCCCTGCAAGTCCTCCATCATCATCCGTCTCGACGGCAACCTGCTCGGCACCGGCGACCTCAGCGCGTACCAAAGGAACTGGATCGAGATCGAGAACGTCGAGAACCTGTCCATCAACGGCCACGGCACCATCGACGGGCAGGGAGCCCTGGTGTGGAGCAAGAACCAGTGCCAGCATTCTTACAATTGCAAGATCCTCCCGAATGTACGTATAGACACTTGTTTTCTTTGTCTCTGTCTCCTCTTCTCGATAATATTGATAATTGATTGAAATTGCATGCATGCAATGCCATTGCGATGGATATACAGAGCTTGGTGCTGGATTTTGTGACGAACGTCCAGATCCGCGGCATCACGCTGCTCAACAGCAAGTTCTTCCACCTCAACATCTTCGAGTGCAAGAACGTGCTGATCGACAAAGTGACGGTCAAGGCCCCCGGCGACAGCCCCAACACGGACGGCATCCACATCGGCGACTCCAGCAACGTGACCATCAGCAGCACCACCATCGGCGTCGGCGACGACTGCATCTCCATCGGCCCCGGGAGCAAGATGATCCGCATCCATGGCGTCAAGTGCGGCCCAGGCCACGGCATCAGCGTCGGCAGCCTGGGGCGCTACAAGGACGAGAAGGACGTGGAAGACGTGCAGGTGACGGGGTGCACGATCGCCGGCACCACGAACGGCCTGCGCATCAAGTCGTACGAGGACTCCAAGTCGTCGCTCAAGGCCAGCAAGTTCCTGTACGAGGGCATCACCATGGACAATGTCTCCTACCCCATCATCATCGACCAGAAGTACTGCCCCAACAACATCTGCGTCAAGTCCGGCGCCTCCAAGGTGGCCGTCAACGACGTCGTCTTCAAGAACATCCACGGCACCTCCAACACGCCGGAGGCCATCACGCTCAACTGCGCCAACAACCTGCCATGCCAGGGCGTGCAGCTCGTCAACGTCGACATCAAGTACAATGGATCCGGCAACAAGACCATGGCCGTCTGCAAGAACGCCATCGGCAAGTCCATCGGCTTGGCAAAGGAGCTCGCCTGCATCTGAACCAATTGACTAACATGCATATATTATATACTAGGTATATGCCCGTGCATTGCAACGGAAAACACTTGTGTATACACAGGTCATTTTTTAGTAATGCTATCAAGAATCAACTCATAAATCATAACAAATGTCGAAGTCTATCATTTGAAACAACCAAAATTTGACTCAATGCCATTATTAATCGAAATAGACAAATCCTAGGTTGATAATATAGGATATGATGATGTACCATGGCCTTCATAGAACAATTTTGTATTGTAGGGTGAAAAATTATAAAAAGCTATATTCTAAGCATATTGAAAGGGATGGTGAGTTGTGATTATCAAAATTCATGTTCAACTCAAGTTCACACAATTGCCAGGCCTCTATTGTACATACTTGTTCTCAAGCAACAAAATATATATATATACTCAGGTTAGACAGGGATCAACTCAAGTTCACACAATTGACAAGCTTCTAGTGCACATACATGTTCTCAAGCAATAAAAAGTATATATACTCCAAATACATGAAAAACACATACTTAACCCATGAAGTCTTTTATACATCCTTGGATTGGAATTGCAAGACACTTCCAACAAGAGTGGATACATACTCAACACATACAATCTTTAACTTTAATAAATTAATAAAGCAATCTGTAAATACTCAAAGTTCTCATGGGACTGCATAAATAAAACATATAGTAATTAGAGCCAAATCCTCTCTTAGTCTATTATCATGGTCTTATACCGTGTCTTGGCAACTCTTCTAGGATAAAAGGGGTAAAAATTGGTTATAACTGCATATTCAACTCCAGAGGGGCCACTCCTGCAAAGCATTATAAAAGTGAAAGATTCTAATCAGTAATATTCTTAGAAATGATGTCAGTTCACAAATATGGTGTGGATAATTTCAGCTACAAATTTCTACAATCTTGAAAACACATTTGTAACTAAAATACAGTTGGTCTTGAAGTAGTAACTAAATACAGTGGGCATCAACATATGTTCTTAAAAGTTCTTGTGTCACAATATAAAACATGTAGCTAGAATCAGGTTTAAGAAACTACCTGCAGGTTTAAGATGCTATATTTCCAATTTACTGATTTAGATGTCTCATTATTTTTTCACCCATATGGCAGCAACAAAATGAACTAAGCTAATTTTCTCCCCTGGTAATTAGACATATGAGATGCGATTGAACTAAGCTATTTTTCTCCCCTAGTAGTATAAAAGATTTACAAAAACAAACACAATTGATATGTTTCAGGATCACAGTGAGTTTATTTCATAGTGCCGAAATAAAATATCCATTTCAGTTTCACAAATCAATCAGACCGGAAGCATATATTTGACTTTAGCAAATCATTTGAATAAGAACCTGGTATGCACCATAGCACCACCACTGCCTACTTATGAATTATTTTCAGCATATATTTCTGTTTTTATCGGTTTCTGCAATCAAACAGATTCAGCTTTTGTTTGTGCTCTTAAACAGCTTGTATTTCCCCAATTTTCTGATTCTGCCAGATTAAGTGCTAGATGTAGCATTTCAGTATCTGTTTCTACACTCAAACATAATAGATTCAATTCTATTTGTGGAGTTCACTAAAACCAGAACAAAACAATTTCTGTTTGTGCACTCAAACATATTCAGATCTAGTTCCGTTGAGTTCTGTTTGTGCACTCAAACAAAATAGAACAATTTCTATTTTTGCAGTTCAGTTCAACAGATTCATTGAAAACAGAAATGGTGGTTTCATCAGTGAAAACAGAAATGCACTGACAACAAAAAACAGAAACACACATTCACTTAAACAAGTAGTTCACAACCAGAATTCAGTTTACTTTTCACAAGTAGTACTCATACCAGAATTCCACTGATAACATGAGTTGAATACAAATCATAAGTTCACAACCACAACTCACTACAAATGTCACATAGTACAATCCCACCACTCTTCGAAGCGAATGAGGTGATGGAACAATGGAAATGACGATCGAGTTGTGTGTGCAAAATGCAAAGCAGAGCCAAAAAACAAACCTTCTAGAGCGAGGCGAGTCGATCCATAGAAAGCATTTATAGTTGTTTTTTGCTCATAAAGCAACAACAGTTTCATGAAATGTTTATCATCACGTAGCTAGTAGATACGGAGAAAGCATTCCTTGTATTGTTGCATCTAGAATGGGTGGTGCACAATTTGGTACAAGATGTGGCCAAGGAGCTAATCTTCAAATTTTATAGGCTCCCTTTTCTTCCCATAAATAAGGCCAAATTAGCACACATAAATAACTTATACAACAACCTATTTGTCAAACAAATCGTCATATGGCATCTAACATATAGTTGTCAGTGTAGGTACCTATGGATCAAGAATTGGTTTTCTCTTCTCAACATAACGATGAGGATATGAGGTAGCAGCCAAAGCGGCTCGCTCCTGGGGGAAAAAGGAATATAATATGTTTAGTGAATGGAATGTCAAAATAGAGGATTGTTTGAAACACATAAATCTATAGCCCATGAATTGGAAGAATCAAGTAGTAAAAATCATCATTAATGTACGACAATAGATCGATTAATAAACATATCATTAAAAGATAATTATATATACATGGTGACATACTGATGCTACACAGAATCAGTTCAAACAAAAAAAAGACTTTGTTAAACTTTATTAGGATTCTTTTGTTGTATTATACATATAGGATTCTTTTGTTGTATTATACATATTTGTTCAAATAAAAAGTATTGCATCGTACAATGCCCATGCATTACGATGACACACAAATCTCAAAATCAACTCTAACAAACCCAAATGTGCTAGTTGCAGATGATGTAAGAGAAGATTATAGTAGCAACTAATGTAAGAGAAGAGTAATGAAGGCGAAACCAAACAAACACTGAAAGATATGCTTTGTCAAGGTCTTGTGCGACATGAACTCTGCGATGAAAAGCACTAAATGACATGAACTCTGCGATGAAAAGACCTTCTACAGCTGCTGCAGCCATTGACCTGGCCTGACTCTTGACAGATGGATTGGCAGGGTCCAGCACGATTGATCTACAACCGGAAAAGTTAAGAGGATATATAAGCGGTTGGGAAAAAACTACAATATCATAAAACATGAAAATAGAGATTCTGCATATCAGGATTATCATAAATCAATAGAAACCAAGAGGATTATAGAACAGGGAAAGCAGACAAACTTTCGAGATTTTGAGAGACGTTCAGCCTCCTTTGAGCGCATTTTCACAAGGTTCTTTGTTGATTCATCCAAAATGCGTTGCACATTCACCTTGCGCCAAGCAGAGCCACACTCCAGAAGCAACCCATTTCCATCCTCTCCACTCCGACGTTCTTCATAAATGTCACACAATTCGCCTCGTTCAGATGCCCAGGTGAATTTGAATTCTTTACCACTAACATCTATAACCTGGCACAAGAAAAGAGATTTGAGAGCTCCAATTGAAACACTAAATGTACAAGTGCAATCATCATGTTGAAATAAGTTCTCATGTCAAACAAATCCAGTTTGGATCTAGTAAGGCACTTTAAGTAAGCATTGTAACCTTGAAATTCTTTAAAGCATCCTTCACAGTTCACTCAGCCTCCACGATTTCAGTTTGGTTGGACGTTCAAGACAAAGTGAATAGGCATATTCTTTCTTGTTTCAACAATTCTGGTCAGTGATCATACTTGTCGGCGATTCCATATATATGGGGAAAAAAGGTGACTCATAAAATGCAAGAAAAAAATCTGCTAGGAGGGGGTATCCAATCTATGCAGGGCAGATGGCTCTACTAATACTTCAGAGCTGAGATTTGAACTCCTGATCCACCGTATAAAGCTAACTGAAATATGACATTATTATGCTAGATATGTCTGAATCACCATTAAGGGAAGTCATCCAAAAGTAACAACACCAAATCAAATACAATGTAAGAACTAATTGTACAACAATAAATAGTGAAAATGTGGACGCGGATCAAGAAAGTGAACTGAACTGAAAGAATCATCAAATAAGCAATGTGCTAATGTGGAACGAGAAATTTAGCTGAATTGAAAGAACCATCAAATGAGAAATGTGCCTGTTCCAATCAGCCTAAAATAAATGTGAATAGCAAGAAGTCTGGGACCATAAAGCATGGTAAAACTCGAGATTCCTTAGAAAAATCGCTAGACCTTCAAATGTCCAATGAGAATGCAATAAACATTCAACTTTGACCCAATAAATCAATGTAAGTGCAAAGTAAGCAACAATGTGACTTGAAATGGGAGCATAAGACACAACAATGATATGAAGGCTTGAATTCAAATTACTAAACCAAATGTCGTTTCACCCATCTAAATCATATAAATTGAGATAGGAGCAATGCGAGCTCGCTGTACTGATCAAAATACTCCAAGACCATCACCCGAGATGAAGAGAACCATCATTAATCCTAGAAAGACACCTAACAGATCATTGTGCCCTAACAATACAAAATATCTCGCCGATACCATGCTAAAATTTGATTGGCGTGAATGCAAATTATAGAACTCACTCAGACCCAGTTTCTAGAATAAATTTGAGAAATGCACTTCTTCCAATCAGCCTAAATAAATTAGAATAGTCATAAGTCTAGGACCATAACGCATAGGAAACACAAGATTCCTGAGGAAAATTGCTAAGCAAAGTCGCAACCAAACAGTAACAAATGTCCAATGGGAATGTAATAAACATTCAAATTTTTTCTGATAAATCAAAGTAGGTGCAAAGCAAGCAACAGTTTGATTAACCAGCAACGGGTTGGGCGCGGCCACCTGCCCCTGCTTGTCGTCCTCCCCCTTGGGAAGCTCGTCCGCGCCGGCGCCCGACGAGGCCGATGCCGACGCGCCGCCCATCTCCGGCACCCGCCGTATCTCCTCGTCGCTCTCCGCCCCTCGGGTGCCATGCGGGGCAGGGCAGCAGCAACTTCAGCTGATTAACCAGCAACGGGTTGGGCGCGGCACCTACCTCCTTTCGTGAGGTTGTTGCAAGCGGAGCTGGAGGAGCGCTCGTTGCTGGAGGGGAGCGAGCTCGTGGTGCTCGTCTTCGCCTGCTGCTTCTCCTGCTCCTCATCTCCGCGTCGATCTTCTTCTCCTCCTCCCACGCGCTTCTCATCTCCTTCTCGCCGCTCCCCTCCGCGGCCTCCGCCGAGCCCCTCTTCGTCGAGGCCAATCTCCGCAAGCAGATGCGGGCCGAGGAGCGCCCCGTGCGGGGCGCCGTGCCCAGGACGGTGCTGCGCGGTTGTGGTGGGAGGGGCATGTCGGACTGCTTCCATCGCGCGTGGGAGGGTGCACAGGCAGGCGGGGGTACAGCAGGGCTGGCTGAGATTGTGGGGCATGGTCGAGATTAGCTGTTGTGGCGAGCGCGAGATCCGCGGGGGGGCGAGATCCGCGGCGGAGCGGCGGGGGATGAGTGGAAGGGCAGGCGGGGGCTGGCGCGAGATCCGCGAGGGGCGACATCCGGGGCGGCGGGGAAGGATGTCTGCTGCCTGTTTCCATGTGGGTGCGTGCGTCGAACAGATCGGCAGAACCGTGCACCAATCCACATGTGGACGCCTACACTACATACATAATTAGTAGTAGAGATATAATCACTCTTCGTAACCTCTCTCTTTCTCACGTACTCTCAAGTCTCCACCGAATATATAATCCGCTGGTTTGTATTTTCTTTCTTCTTTGGATCATCACAAAACCAACCGATGTAATTATTATTAGACCGACGCCTCACAATCTTGGAACTTATTCATTATGCTAGTGTATATCTGTAATCCCATTCCATAATGTTAATGTTGATTTGTGGTCACGTTTCAATGAGAGCTAGCATGCCCACGCTGTTGCAAACAACTTCGATTGAAGTAAGAACATAACAAATCGATGAAACGAACGGAAGGATTAGTTAAACCTATATTGAGCCTCTACTTCAAGTGAAAGACTCCTAAACGCTTCGTAGTAAAACCCGCAAGGAAGAGTATTTACATGTTGTTTAGACTTTGTTTGGGTACTCTATTATTGACCACAATCCACGTGTTTTGATGTGGATTGGGGTGTAAATTAGTTTAAGTTACACTCCAATTCATCTCAATACAAGTGGATTGAGTTTAATACTATAGTACCCAAACTAGACCTTAAGAATTATCGAGGTCATTTAGAACAAAATTAAATATTGCCAGACATGACAAATAATAAGATAGAGAGAAAGTCTCCAATATTTTAAAGCACGGTTGGGACTTATAGCGACAAGAATTTATTGTAATAGCCGTGGAGGCGCATCTCTCATCTATAAAGTTGAAGTTTTGGAACATGCTCTAGGATTGAGACCGCCTCTCATTGTGCTCGAAGACCTGATGTCTGGCGAATCCGAGCGAAGGTTGCCAGGTATAATCCCGACCCATCAATTCTGCTATCTCCTGGTGTACAGGTATGGACAGCGCCGTCGAGTGCCCAGCGCAGTTGGAGCGCTGGCACAGGGCCTCCAATTTTTTAGGCTCCAAATTTTTGAATTTTCTGAAAATATATAAATGGTATAAAAAGATGAAGATTGTTTATTATTTATAAAATATCGACTTTAAAATTGACAATATGAGAGGACAAGAATATGAGAATAGATCAAATATGAAACGATACATTTTATATTGTTCTTATCTCTATATACTATAGATCTTTGGACCTATTTTTATGTTTTGCACCAAGACCTAAAAAACTAAGAGACGGCCCTGGATCTGTTTGGTGAAGGCAAGTGTCCTCTGACCCACTTATGTCCTATTCACCTCATAATTCATTTCCCCGTATTACATAATTAAAACCTAAGGATTGACTAGCTTTCTATTTACCTTGTCCTTGATTACCTTTTAGGTTATTGTGGTTAGCTTTATGCTAGCGCTCTACTTTAATCAATGAACATGATGAGAATATTTATGATACGCTGATGATATATTGACTATGATGATGAGTTTGTGTTACTTTAGGGGACTCGGGCTGTTTCCCGAGTACCACTCCATAAGGACTATTCGCTGGATGACCACCCGGGAAAATAGTGCAGCCATGAGGGTGGAATGGGACGTCTTTAGCCAATTAATTAGAGGAACTGAGGTATTGTTCGCTTCGCTGTCGTACTGTCAATGGGGCTCGGTGTACGCGGCTCACTCTGTCGAGGGTGGTTTGCCCCTTGGGGAGGAGTGTGGTGCATTTAGGAAACCTAACGGGCAGCTATACCTTCGGGGTTCTTTGTAAAGGCTACATAGTGATACTGTGCCAGATCACCTAGGTAGTGATCAATGGGGAGTAGCGCTCCTCAGGCAGAAAGGGAATCACGACTCATGGGTAAAATGTGCAACCTCTGCAGAGGAATGAAACTGATATATCAACCGTGCTCACAGTTATGAGCGGCCTTGGGAGCTCTTTTGATTAGAGATACATATGATCTGAGATACAGTGGTTTTATTGATGGTTTTGGCTTCAATGATGATAATGATGTTCCTCGAAGAGGAAATGGTTTATGGCTGGTTATTGCTAAAACTTGGCTTCTATTAATAATAAATACCTGACGAACTAAAAGCAACTGCTTTAAGCCTAACTCCACATAAAGCTAGTCCACCTCAGCCAAACGGAACATTTGTTGAGTACGTTGATGTGTACTCACCCTTGCTTTCACAAAACACAAGGTTGCCTTTGGTGCAACCTGTGCTTAGGTAAAGAAGAAGAAGGCATCGAGGCAGATCTTCAGGAGTTCCAGAACTTCGATGAGTTTGAGGATTAGGCTAGCGACCTCCACCAGTCGACTGTCTATGGTGGGTTTATTTACATTGGCTATGTTTCTATTATGTGCACTTTGATTTATATTATGTAAATGACTCTAGTCTATAATATTATTACTTACTCTTTATTGTTATTTGAAGCATTGTGCTATGATGAGTCATTTATATAATCGTTGTGTGCGTGAGTTCTAGTCCTGACACGTACATGGTTCGCATTCAGTTTGCCTTCTAAAACCGGGTGTGACATAAGTGGTATCAAAGCCAGGCTGACTGTAGGACCGCTAGCCTAGAGTAGCATTTGCCATTTAAAGACTTATTGACTATTACTTCACCTCATCCTTGATGTTGTTTCAAAATATTAGTCACCTCGACTAATTTATGTTGTGCTCCTATATATCACCTTGCCAAAAGTATTTTATTCTAATACGGTCTATACTTTCCTCAATCTATTAGATCTCATCTCACTCTTGTGCTTGCGACATCTTTGTAGACGCCCTTTATCCATAACCTTTTTGTCTTTTGGGATTCTTTACTCTTCCATCATTAAATTGCTACCATTTGACCATATTTATTCCCTTGATATTGACATGCTCGTATCCTTAGATTCTTCAATACCCTTATCCCTTCATTCAAATACTTACCTTTGAATCTTTGCAACCAACTTAAACATTTCAGTTTATATGTCCATGACCTTCCTGTCTTTTGAGACCCTTTCTTAATCTGTTGTTAAGTCGCTATCCTTCGAAAATTTCTACTCTTGGTCTTGGTATGCTCATATCCTTGAAAATCTTGCATAATCTCAACTTTTTATATATGCTTACCTTTATTTCCTAATGTCTATTTAAAACATTTCAGTTTATATGTCCTTAACTACCCTTGTTTCTTAATGATCCATGAGCAGTCATTTTTACTTTGCATATCCTTAGTGATCTCGTTGTCTCCTTGTAACTCCACTCGGCAATGAATTTTTACTTCAACTCTTCCGTTGGAACCATACCTATCTTACCGTTGATTGTTTTCTCCACTTCGCCACTTCGCGAGACTTGCCTTAACTTTATCCTTGGTTATGCTTTTCACAATTTTCATCCTTACCCTTGTCACATCTATATCATACCCTGAAGCTTATATTATACATGTCCTCTAGAACCTTCTCTCTTCCATCTCAATTTTAGAGTTGTATTTTACCTATTTTCTCTTGGTCGTATCCTCTTCCTCGTCGCTTGCGAGTTTCCAACCCCATCCTTTGTTGTGCTTCTGTTTGGTGTTGCCTTCACCTTTCCCATCTCTCGACCATACCTTGGTGATTACATTATGTCTATTATCTAAAATCTCCAATCTCTTATCCCAATTTGAGAGCAGTGTTTTACTTATCTCACCATTGGCAACATCCTCTTCTTTACTGCGTGTAAGCCTAAACGTGACTCCATTCTTTGTTGTACTCATACCACTGGCTCTTCAATGCCTTCATCTTTTCTCTGATACCCTTATCTATTATCGCCTTTGACCCTTGCGATATTGATGTCTTCTACCTACATGCTTACCTTAAACCTATCCTTTAAAAGCCTCCCCTTTCTTTCAACCCAGTTTGAGAGTTGTGAGTTACCTATGTCTCCCTTGATCTCTTTTCACTCCTTGTCTCCTTACAAGTTTTTTCTTAATTCCACCCTATTGGGGACTTGTTCTCAAATGCTATGAATTAAGAACAAGGCAACACAGAAAATGATAAACGTTAAAGCCCTTCGTCCTTCGAAGCATTATTTCCCTTGGGATATAATGATGTTCGGACAAAGGTTATGAAGGACATACCTTCATCAGCATAACACATAAAAATGAAGAAGGGATCATATGAGATATAAAAGACAACATAAACAATAATGTATTATTATCAACTCATTTCTATTTCATTATTATGGAAAATAGAAATGATATCAAATTACAAATGTACCTTCGGTTTGAAAGAAGGTGAAAGTACAAGCGTGACGCAAAAGCAAATGCCAAGTCAGCGTAAACAGTACAGGAGCACTGTTCATCTATTTATAGGCACGGGACGTAGCCCATGTAAAATTACACCCATGCCCTTTTCATTTGCTAATAACTCTATAGCAATCCATCGAGGTCTAAATAGCCTTTTCATCTTTAAGTCGGTTTCCTTTTCTGCTATCATGCCGAAGCTCCCCTGCGCATAGCTTCAGCTCTGCACCATCCTTCGTATTCCTTGTACTTCTTCACACTTTGGTCTTGATCCAAGTCCGAAGGTACCTGTCCATGTATTATACTCCAGAAACATTGTTAAATCATGTTTTTGAGGACCTTCGGAAGCCGAAGGCCCCCAACACACCCTTTGTTGTGTTTTTATTTGCTATCACCATCACCTTGTCATCCATTGATCTTGCCTTGATACTCATCTTTATTCCTACTTTTTTAAAAAATCTCCTCTCTTCCACCTCAATTTGAGAGTGGCGATTTTCCTATCTGGCCCTTGGACGTACCCTCTTCTTTTCCACTTGCAGGTCCTGTCTTAACTCTATCCTCTATGGTATTTATTGTGGGGGACAGATATCCCCTGAGTCCACTAGAAGGCAAGAAAGCCTCGCGTGGGGCCTTGGACCAGTTACCTCGTGAGGCCATTCCTTTGTGGGTTGGATCAGAACTACCGGTGGAGTAGGCCAACACAAGGAAGAAGCATACTCAGGCCCATGCAACCCGTTAGCTTATGCGCTATCCACAGCAACCACCCGACTTTCCCGCGCATGGCGTCCTCGAATATAGGGATGGATTAGGGATAAGTCGGCAGGGTTATGGGAAGTTCTCTTCGGTCAGTTCACTATTATCTAGGGGATATGCATCCACTCATGTACGCAAGGAGTGTCCTACAGTCGAATATATAAGGCCAGGGGGTACCCTTTCATTTCCATCGATCGACCATCTACCTATCTCATTAGCTTTTCTCCATCCTGTAGACTTCCCTTGTAACCTACTACATAAAGATCCACACCAGGAAGTAGGGTATTACACCTCTCCAAGCGGCCCGAACCTGCAGAAAATTGTCTGTCGTCTCTCGTGTGTCCCACACGAACCATTGAGTTACAGTCAACAACATCGTCCTATCCAAAAGCACCGCGAGGGGTAACCCTATGTGTGCGGTCGGACTCTAAACACCGATAGCTGGCGCGCCAGGTAGGAGGTGTGTCGTTGATCCAAGCTAGCTCAATGGCCGTTACATTCTAGTGCAAGATCGCTCTTCGCCCTGGATTCGTGTTCTGCTTCGAAACCATCTCGTCCATAGCAGATGAGAAAGGAACTCTACACCGCATAGCAGATCCGCCGAAGAAGAAGTTTTCCTCGGAGATCCCTAGGAAAGCCGGAGTAAGACGATGGATAGCACGGCCTCCTGCGCCTCAAGCGAAGATTACCTCGTACAAGCCAAAAATCGGGAATTTACCTACCCGAAGAACTCCTCTGCCCACCTCGCCCTCAAAGGAGTGGACGCAGATTATGAGAAAGAAAGAGGCAAGCATCCTGAGAAAAGGGACAGAGTCTCCCCGAGTTATCTTTCTGACACCTTCGCCCTCAAAGAAGGACGGAAACACGCCATCACGGTAGCTCCTTTCTACCCCGACATCCTCTTCATCAGGGGGAGATTGGAATCGTCTCCCATCTCTGACGATGAGCCGACCGTGCAAGGGGAAGAACCTCCCCAGCGTGAAGCACGGCGACGAAGGAACAGATGCCGGAATGTTCGGCGACATCACGAGGCTTAGGAGCAGGACCCAGCGCAGCTCGTATCCCGGGATGAAGTTTCAGAAGTGGGAGAAACTCTCAACGAGCAAGTATACCGAGAAAAGCCTGATCCCTGACTTCGCCCGCGCAATGAACAAGCGGAGCAGGGCGCAAGGTGTGATCGCCGACAAGCTCAGGACCGAGAGCGAGAACAAGCAGAGCAGGGCGCAAGGTTGCGCCGAGAGAATCCCCTCTTTGCTCGAAACCTGATCCCTGACTTCGCCCGTGCAATGAACACGCCAAGCGAAGTCGGAGGAGTGCTGGCCTAGATAGCTGATGGCCTCCCGCGAATTCCAGACGCTGAAGGTTATCGGCGACTGCTTACTCGGGCTGCTAACCACCTTCTACCTATCGCTCATCCCCGAGCGACTTACGACACGCCATCAACAGTCGACGAGATGCGCGGAGCTCTATCAACGCTTCACGCAACCAACAACATGAAAATGAGATAAGGCACAGGGAGGAGTATGACCGGGATCACGGTGTCCCGGCTCGAAGTCACACCACCCGAGTTGAGTCGGCTGTGGCCTCAACTAGTGGCCCGATCCAGGGATGTTCGAGACGACACATCACTGACTCCCCTCCCCGGGACCAACGTCATGAACACCGACAAGAAGACACATGTGGAGTCTCCATGCTTACTCCGCATCTTCGGGCCATCCAGTGGGCCCCTAACTTCAAAGTCTCCAATGTCGACAAGTATGAGCCTAAGCAGGACCCGGGGGTTGGTTGGTCGTCTACACGACCGCCACTCGGGCCGCTGGGGCAATAGAAGATGTAATGATGGCATATTTGCCCATCGTTCTAGGGCAAGATGCACTACAGTGGCTATGACATCTGCCACGACACTGCATCGACGATTGGAGCGACTTCAGACGATGGTTCATCGCCAACTTCCAGTCTCTCTCTGATAAGCCGACGCAGCCATGGGACCTCAAATCCATCAGGTGCCAGGGCGATGAAACACTTCGGTCATACCTCAAGAGGTTTCAGACCATGAGAAACCGCATCCCCGAAGTCACCGAGGCAGCGGTGATTGAAGATTTCTATCGAGGATCCAATGACTCGGCCTTCGTCCGAGCCATACTGCAGGAAGCGTCGACCACCTCTGAGCAACTATTTCGAGAGGCAGACCTCTACATCACCACTGACGAGCAGGCCCAGGACCTCATTGGAGGTACAAAACCTACACAACCGGCACCACGACGCGACACGAACCAGCAACCTGACAGGCGCTGGGAGAAGAGGCCTCGTGAGCAGGTACATGCCAATGGACCACCCGTTGCTCGAGCCCGAGGTACGCCCCACGGAGGCGAACAGACATTGGATGACATCCTCGACACCTAGTGCCTCTACCACAAGAATATGCGCCACACCCTACGGAACTGTAGGGACTTCAAGCACTCCGTCAGACATAGCCTACTGTTCTAGCCTCTACCATCTCCCCCACCATGAGGAGGTCCCGGCGAGCCCAGGCAACCTCAACAACCAGAAGGAGAGGGGGTGGAGCACTCCCACGCGTTGACAGGGAAGTCAACGTCATCTTCAAAGGACACGGATTGCAGGAGAGCAGGAGGCAGTAGAAGCTCAATGACCGGCAAGTCCTGGCGACAACCACTAGTGCCCCAGCTCCTTATCGGTGGTCAGAGCATGCAATAACCTTCAGCCGAGCAGATCAGTGGCTCAACTTCGACCACCCCGGCAAGTACCCGCTCCTCGTTGATCTGGTGATCTGAGAGAGCAGGGTGAAGAAAGTACTAGTGGACGGGGGAAGTAGCATTAACGTCACCTTCCCCTGGATGCTCCTAGCCTTGGGGGTTGCACTCAAAGACATCACCGAGTCAGATACACCCTTCTTTGGTATCGTGCCGACCAAAGGAGAGTACCCACTCAGGCATGTCTACATGCCCGTCACCTTTGGGACTCCGGAAAACTACAGAACCGAGTTCCTGAGGTTCGAGGTGGCATGCTTTGACTGCGGGTACAACGCCATCATCGGCGAACCAGGACTGGCAAAGTTCGTGGCCATTCCACACTACTCATACATGATATTGAAGATGTCGGGACCCCAAGGAATCATCATCATGCGCGCTAACTTCCAAGGCACCGCGGAGTGCTTTCGGGGAGCCATCCAGGCAGCCCTCACTGCCAAACCCCCGATAGCTCCCCCCGTGCAGGCAGACATCAAGACGGAGGAGGATCTCACAATACCCACTAACGAAGCACAAGTCGTGACCTCTATACAGCCGATTGAGGAGACTAAGAGGATCAACCTCAGATTCACCGATGAGCGCAAGACTGCCATCATCAGTTCCATCCTCGACGACAAATAGGAAAGCACGCTCGTCCAGTTCCTGCAAGATAACCGAGACGTATTCGCATGGCAACCTACGGATATGCCGGGAGTACCGAGAGAGCTGGCCAAGCACAAATTGAAGGTCTATCCTCAAGCCAGGCAGATTCGACAAAAGCTGTGTCGTTTCACGCCTGATAAAAGAGAAGCTATTCGCACAGAGTTAGCCTGCTTAGTGGCTGCATGGTTCATTAGGGAGGTATTGCACCCCAAGTGGCTAGCAAATCTCGTTCTTGTACTCAAAACGAATAAAGTAGATTGGCGCATGTGCGTCGATTATACTGATCTCAACAAACATTGTCCGAAGGATCCCTTCGGACTTCCTAGAATAGATCAAGTAGTTAACTCGACTGCTGGCTGTTCTATGTTGTCCTTCCTAAACTGCTATTCTGGATACCATCAGATCAGCTTAGCAAAAGAAGATGAGGAGAATACTGCTTTCATCACCCCATTTGGAGCCTTCTGCTAAACCTCCATGTCGTTCGGCCTCAAGAACGCAGGAGCGACTTACCAGAGAGCCATCCAAACTTGCTTAGCCGATCACTGGGCAAGCAGGTAGAAGCCTACGTCGACGATGTGGTAATCAAAACAGAAAACTCGGAAAACTTCATCGAAGATTTGCAGCTGGTCTTCAACAGCCTAAGGTGCTACCGGTGGAAGCTTAACCCAGAAAAATGTGTCTTCAAGGTATCGGCAGGAAAGTTGCTCGGATTCATTATCAGTCACCGAGGAATTGAAGCTAATCTAGAAAAGATCAAGACCATCATGAGAATGGAAGCGCCACGATCACAAAAAAGGTGCAAAGGCTTACCGGATGCATGGCAGCCCTAAGCAGGTTCATATCAGGGCTAGGCGAGAAAGGCATGCCATTCTACAAATTGCTCAAAAAGGTGGAGAAGTTTCAGTGGACCATAGAGGCACAAGAAGCTCTAGTGGCACTGAAGAAGTTCTTGACCACACCACCAATACTCAAGCCGCCGCACCAAGCTACGCCGATTCAGTCGGTGGAAGATCTGCTACTATATATCTCCTGCACAACTCACATGGTAATCACCACGTTAGTAGTCGAGCGGATGGAGGAAGGACATGCATACCCGGTGCAACATCCAGTCTACTTCACCAGTGAAGTCCTCGGGCCCTCAAAGATAAGGTATTCTCAAGTCCAGAAGCTGTTGTACGCGGTACTCCTAACCACTCGCAAGCTCCTTCACTACTTTGACGACCACAAAGTCATAGTAGTCATAGGATTTTCGATAGGAGACATTCTCTACAACAAAGAAGCTATTGGAAGGATAGCCAAGTGGGTGTGTGAGCTGGGAGCTCATGACATAGAGTTCCGGCCCCACACGGCAATAAAGACTCAGGCGCTAGTCGACTTCGTATCAGAATGGACTGAGCACAGGTCCCAGATAGCCTAGAAGCTACTGAGGTGTGGAGAATGTAATTTGATGGCTCATTGAAGCTGCAAGGAGCAGGTGCAGGGATTCTCTTCATTGCTCCTAGAGGTGAGCAACTCAAGTATGCACTCCAGCTGCTGTTTCCAGCATCGAATAATGCGACAGAGTATGAAGCACTAATCCATGGGCTGAGCATCGCCGTGTCACTCGGCATCTAGAAACGGATGGTATATGGTGACTCACTGGTGGTCATAAGTCAGATAAACAAGGACTGGGACTGCTCGACTGACTCGATGGGGAAGTATTACGCAGCCGTGCGAAAGTTGGAAGACGAATTCGAGGGATTGGAGTTCCATCACGTGGAAAGAGACCGCAACGCAACAACAGATGTGTTGTTGAAGCTAGGATCCAGTCGGGCCTAGGCTCCACCCGAGATTTTTGTCCAAGAAATATCACAACCGAGCATCATTTCGGATCAAGCGGGGGAATGCAACGCCTTGAGCCAACCAGAGGCAGATTCCAATGACTAGAGAGAGCCTATCATTAGGTACATAAAGAATGAAGAAGAGTCGGATGACAAAGCTGTAGCAGAGCGCATCGCAAGACAATCAACCCACTCAACATCATAGGGGGCTCACTGTACAGGAGAGGCGCCGGAGGAGTCTTCATGAAATGTATTCACTCGGCTACTAGGAGACAATTGTTAGATGAAATCCATGCTGGGCAGTGTGGGGTACATGCTACATCAAGGACTCTAGTTGGGAAGGCTTTCAGATCTAGTTTCTACTGGCCAACTATGAAGAGTAATGCTACTGAGTTAGTCCAGAAGTGTGAAGCATGTCAGTTCTTGTCAAAGCAACATCACTTGCCCGCGCAGCAGCTGCAGACCATTCATGTAACCTGGCCGTTTGCATGCTGGGGCTGGACATGATCGAACCCTTCAAGAAGGCTCAGGGAGGCTATACTCATGTACTGGTTGCCATTGACAAATTCAAAAAATGGATAGAGTACAAGCCAATCGCCTCTTTAACCTTAGCCAAAGCACTAGAGTTCATCCAAGACATAATATTCAGGTTTGGGATACCGAATAGCATCATCACTGACCTGGGATCCAACTTCACCAGCTTTGAATTCTTTGATTTCTACGAGCAAAGAAGCATCCAGATTAAGTACGCATTAGTGGCACACCCAAGAGCCAATGGCCAGGTGGAAAGAGCCAACGGAATGATACTGGAGGCACTCAGAAAGAAGGTATTCGATAAGAGCGAAAAGCTTGCAGGAAAATGGATCAGAGAACTACCATACGTGGTTTGGAGCATGTGAACTCAACCCAGTCGAGCTCTGCATGGAAACACCCCATTCTTCATGGTTTACGGGTCGGAGGCAATGCTGTCTGCCGATCTAATCTTTGGGGGCACCAAGGTTGACTTTTGAAAACATAGCTGAAGCAGAAGCAACCAGGCTAGAAGACATTAATGTGCTGGAGGAAGAACGATTGAACACAATAATTCAGTCGGCCAGGTACCAGCAGACCTTGAGGCGCTACCATGGCAAAGTTGTGCGACATTGATCCTTTGCAGTGGGAGACTTGGTCCTCCGCCGAATTCTAACTGGGGAGGGACGACACAAGTTATCACCACTATGGGAAGGACCGTTCATCGTTTCAGAAGTCACACGGCTGGGATCATACCGGCTTAATCAGATGGATGGCACAAAAGTGGGGAACTCGTGGAACATAGAACACCTCAGAAAGTTCTACCCTTAGCAAGGTCTTAAAACACTCTTGAAGAAATATTGTGCTCTGTAATCTGAAGACTTCATCATCAATAAAGTTTTCATTTTCCAAAGACATTCAGATTCTCAACTTGCAACTGACTTCGATTGGGCTTAACTTGAAATCGGCACATTTACTTGACTTAGGGTGACCACTATACCCTGCTAACGGAGCAATCGGCTTGAGTCGGCGACAACTTAAGTCGGTGCGACATACTCACGCTTACTTGACTTAGGGTGACCACTATACCCTGCTAACGGAGCAATCGTCTTAAGTCGGTGATGACTTAAGTCGGTGCGACATGCTCACGCTTACTTAACTTAGGGTGACCACTATACCCTACTAACGGAGCAATCAACTTAAGTCAGCGACGATTTAAGTCGTTGCGACATCCTCACGCTTACTTAACTTAGGGTTACCACTATACCCTACTAACGGAGCAATTGGCTTAAGTCGGCGATTACTTAAGTCGGTGCGACATGCTCATGCTTACTTGACTTAGGGTGACCACTATGCCCTACCAACGAAGCGACCGGCTTAAGTCAGAAGCACCTTAAACCAGCGCGGTATACTTGCTTTCGTATTATTTAGGGTGACCACTGAACCCTAGCAGAAGAATAACCAACACAAACTGAGAACACTCCGAAAAAAGAAAATATTCCGCTTACGAGTGCGAGGGTTGTTTTCCAGCACCCTGCACACGGAATAATCAAGTTCTAACATAACTACTGCGGACATTTAGGATCCATATTACATCTTTCCTCTAAAAGATGCTAGCTTGATAAATAAGTGTTTTACAATGAGTCACTACGTCGAAGTGTCCTTGCCTACATCTTCTTTCGCAGGGGCAACAGAAGAGGATGGACGGCTCGCAGCGTCAGGCGCAGCCCTAACATCAGCAACAATATCATTGGGCACTACAACGCCGGGTCTCCTCATCAGGATCCGTCCAGAGTGAACGGCTTTATTCATAGCCTTGTCGCGCTGAGCCTTCAAGATGACACAATTGTTCTCTAGAGTTTTAACAGCAAGTTGAGCGGCCTCTAGCTCCTGCGCGACAAGTTTCTTGGAGGCACGCAGATGGTGGAGTCTTTGGTCGACAACAGTTGTCCAAGTCGTAGAACTTCGTCCTGAGATGCCTGCAGCTCATGGCGGTGATGGTCTAGGTCAGACATGGTGAAGCGGTGGCTCCTCTCCAGGATGGTCAAGGAGTTACTAGCGTCACGGTACAGCCTGTCTAGATTGTCACGAGAGGCAACAAGTGCTCGTTTCTCCTCCTACAAGCAGAAAACAACATTCAGCATTAAAGCAATAATAACAGAGCAGGGTCAGCCAAGGAAGTTTACTTCATGTGCCATCCTCTCAGAATCAAGCTGGGCATTGAGAGAAGAATTCAGGGAATGTGCAATATCCAAAAAGGCAGAAGTCTAGGCTAGATCGGCCTAACTCTGAAAGTACTTCTCTTCAAAGTCAGAGCACCGCCGAGCCATATATGATAAAGCAACTAGAAGAGAACATGTGATTAAAGACAAGCTAAGCAATTAAAGCAACTAGAGAAACCGTGAGCTCACTAACCAGCATTCGACGCCTTCAAATCATCTATCTATTTCTAGAGCAGCAGAGGGTTCCATTGCATCAGAGATAAAGCTTGATCGGGAACAACAACGCCACAAGATCTCAATTGGGCGGATACAACATCAACAAAATCTTGTGGTCATAGATAGATAAGCAAAAAAGATAATTCACCAGTATGAACAATAAAGAGCTAAAGGTTGATTCACCTGACGATTAGAAAGGAATAGTGGAAGACCCAACGTAGGAAGAGCTAGTACATGGCTTGATGAGGGAAGATCAGCAGGGACAATCTCAAGAGCACGACTCAGGGTGGCCTCAGCCCCACCAGGAGGCAGCAGGCTCCTGGCGTCTGGCTCACCGACCTCTAAGGCAATTTGGCCAGTTAAAGCTGTAGAAGCACCTATCGTTGTCACCTCCTCGGACCGGATTGGGGGTGACCCGATGTGGACGTCAATGGAAGCAGTAGAGAGAGAGCATGCCTGAACACCCTCGGGGCTAGATTACCGCTAGCACTACCCTCAGGGGCTAGGTTGCTACCGACAACACCCTTGAGGGCTGGGTAGCTACCAGCGCCACCCTCGGTGGATGGGTCTTCTGCAGCAGCCACCTCTAAGGCTGAAGGCTCCTCAGCCACTTCCATGGGAGTTGGATGACTCGGATTAGTGTCTTTGCATGGAAGACTGCTCTCCAAGGTCAACGATGCGCGGGACACCACCCGGGTTACCTCTTGCCTGGCAAAATCAAGCAGCGAAAGTTCACCATCTGTAACCTCTGAACAGATGGTTGGAATGTCAGCCTCTAGAGGCTCCAATAATATGTCTTTAGGAATAACCTCTTCCAGTGCCTGATCAAAATCTGACATAGAAAGCCCCTGAAGACTTACGGGTGCCGACAGAGCTTGTGAGGTAATATCGCTGCCCCCGTCGCTGCCTCTATAGTGACGGCTGTTATTGCGGATCAGCGGGATCTCTTCTTCTTCATCATCCTCGTCAAACATACCGCCTGCAACTTGCGCATCATCACAACCTTCAATGTTGACCTTGGGAATGGCATCCACCAAGCTGTCACCAAGGATCGGCGTAGAAGGACCAGCATCCTGATCCTTGCATGACAGTCGCTGAGGTCGCCTCTTTTCTTCTTCTCTTCAATAGGTGCAGCCGGGTGGTTCACTCAGCGTGAATGCTTTGGGTGGGCACCTTCAGGTTTCCGGATCTCCACGTCTTCGCCAAGCTCCTGTCTTATCGTTGTCACACCCGGTTCCAGGGGGTAGAACCGAGCGCATACCATATGTGTGCCAGGATCCATTTCCACACATATGTTGACGTCACAAGTGTAATATATCAAAAGACAATGCAATAAAGCATAAAGAGAGAGTATAATACTTTATTACATCATCTGCATCATTGTATCTTGAACAACTACCACATCAAGGTAAAGCGGAAATAAATGACAGGGGCAATCTCCCACACGAAGATGACCGGCGCATCGTTAGACTTAGAATGCATCGTCGTCGATAAAATCTCCATCAAAGTCTCCAACATCACCCTCTGATCAAAATATTAGCAAAGGTGAGCTCACTTATGGTCGGGGCTCAGCAAGTGGGGGAAAAATTAATGCAGTTATAACAAGGTGAGGCTAAGGTTGAGCAGTAAGCATTTTAGTTGGTCAACATTTTATTAACAACACCTGTCTTACTAATAAGTGTGAATCCCAAATATCCCATTTAAACAAAGGAATATGAATATAACAAAAACACTTAAGTGAAACCACTTAAGCAAATTATTGGCAGATCATCGAATCTCAATTTAATTCCATCTTCAAGTTCAATTATCATGTGAGGAGTCCAGGTCGCTCTTAACCGGGAGCACGGCTGATATATCAGTTTTACACTATGCAGAGGTGGTACAACTTTACCCACAAGCCATGTATCCCATCTAGCCTGGGTTGATCGGACCCTTAAACACTTCCGAGGTGAATGGCTAGGGATCCATTATGAGGCTTTCACAAAATACACTTAGTACGAAGCAACCCGCTAAGGTTTCTAAAGACGATGGTGGTGGCCCCCTGGGTGAGGTACCTTAGCCAAGAATATGTCCCCATGTTAACGTGGGCTACCAGCACCTACCGCTCCCCCTCTTGCCCATATTTCAGGTAAGGTTGCTAGGCACTAAGCATATAAAGCTAATTATCAAAGCCAGAGCCATGATAGCACTCGTGGTTGCACTGTTATCCTGAGTGGTAGCATAAATCTTGCAAAGCTTAATTATTTACTAGGTTAAACAAGGAATACAGTTGATAAATCTAGAAAATCCTTAATTAGGTAAAACCCATCAAATTATGCAGTATATTAAAAGTAAACATTATTATATGCAATGAGTGGGTACAAAAAGAATATGCAGAGGGAGAATCCACTTGCCTTGCTCAAATGCGTCCTACGGATCGTCCTCGAACGAATTTGGTTCGTCTACCACACTGTCAGCCTCTAATAACGTTACACGTCGCCATACAAAAAGAAAGCATACACCAATAAATAAACACGCACCATTTCATAAACATACACCATTACATGCATATTAACATATCGCACTTATCACACCTTAAATACGTCCTAAACTCGTAAATACTTATTAATTCAATTATAGTTATTATTGTGAGTCCTAATGATGAATTTATGAGTGGGTGCAATAAATACAGTTTTAACTAGTATTAATATATTTTAACATCATCAATGAAATTAAATGATAATTATCCTCTTTAATACTAATAAATAAATTAATAGCTTTTATCCTTTTTATTTCTAACTCAAATTATTCATATGACATGAGTTTTATACCATTTTCTAAATCCATTAAAATACACCTATGACTATAATTCTCCAAAAAGTTTCTAAAGTTCCTTGTGACCAAATTTGACAACAAAGTTTCTATCTATTGTTTTTATCACCAACGTGTGACTACTAAATTTTGTCATCTTTTTCTAATCCAAAAATCAACGCCACGACTAACATGAAATATCACGGTGTACTAACGATCGCATATCTCTACCAAAAATTCCATAACGCACATACACATAAATTATGGATCACACGTGTTCATATTACAACAAACTAAATATACAATTCATGAATCGAATCAAAAAAAGTATTTTATAAAATATACAAAATAATTTGGGTCGTCTTCAACCTTGGGTTCGCATGTGTGACGGAGAGAGTTCGACGGGGTTTCGGCCGGATGGAGAAGAGCAGGGGCTCGACTACGCACGGCGGATGGCGTAGCTCCGGCGATGACAAACTCTGGCGAACTCCGACGACGGCGGCGGTGGTTCTAACGGCGATGAGAGTGAGAGAGATGGGGGCGAGCTTGGGTAGGGGAAAAATGAAGAGAGGCTCTGCTGCCTTTTATAGGGAGCAGGAAAGAGAGGAGAGGTCGCCGGTGGTCTTCAATGGCCATCACATGCGTCAGTTTCTAACGAGAGTAATGGAGAGAAATGGGAGAGGGAGTAATGGAGGATTTGATGCTCCATTAACGGCGAGAAATCGAACGGACGCGTGGGGCAGACGCAGGGTCGGCTGGCGGCTCGGGTCGGCCTCGGTTGGGTGCGCGTGGGCGTCGCGCGGCTGGCTAGATCTTCATGTCGGGGCGCAGGGGCGTCGAGCCGGCTTGGGGCGCGCGCGGTGCAGGGTGCTCGGCGGCTCGGCTGCTGCGCGGGACATGCCTGGGCGGGGTCGCGGCGTGCGCGCCTGGGCGCAAGAGCAGGCGCAGGGCAGGGCGCGCGGTCGGCTGCGGGTGGGCGCGCTCGGCGTGGTGAAGCTGGCCTGGCAGCGGCGATGCGAGGCGTGCTGGGCGGGAGCGGTGGAGAGAGAGCAGAGAGGAGAGGAGACGCTTGAGAGAGAGAGAGAGAGAACAGAGGAGGATGAAGAAAGTGCAGGCGGCGGCGGCTTCAGCTGGGAGCCAGCCAAGCGCGCGCGGGTGTTAGGGTTTGGGATGGGCCCTTAGTTGGGCCGGTTTAGATTAGGAAATTTTTTTTCTAATTCCGAAATACATTTTTAGATAGCTCAAAAATTTATAAAATTTCACCAAAACTATTTATAAATAAAATACTTGTTTTTAGACTAATAATTATTATATTATTTAATTATTATATTATTCACTAGGATTTTCTTTAAAAAATAATTGATAATAAACATCCGATAATTAATCAAGCGCATATAAAAAAACGATCAAAATGCAAATAAATAATTAAACACTTAAAAATATTATTACCCTAATTAACATAATAAGTAAATTCATTATTTTTAATTGATGGCTTTTATGGTGTTACAAACATACCCCTCTTAAAAGGAATCTCGTCCTCGAGATTAAGAAACTTCCGAGAATAACTGGGGAAATTCTGTTCTGAGTTCATCTTCTCTTTCCCAAGTGGCCTCATCTTCTGAATGATGACTCCACTGAACTTTGCACATGTTAATGGCTTTACTCCGTGTAATTCTGGGAGATGTTTCTAGAATTCTGACCGGGTACTCCGAATAGGTCAAATCCTCATTAACATTCAGTTCTTCCATGGGTAACTGTTCTTCTGGTACTCTTAAGCACTTCTTGAGTTGTGATACGTGAAATACATCATGCACATCCGATAATCTATCGGGTAGCTCTAATTGGTAGGCTACTTCACCTTTTCTTTCCAAAATCTTGAATGGGTCGATATAGCGAGGTGATAATTTTCCCTTAACCTTAAACCTTTTCATTCCTCTCATTGGTGAAACTTTAAGGTATACAAAGTCTCCTACTTCAAACATCAACTCTCTTCTTCTATTATCAGCATAGCTTTTCTGTATTGACTGTGCTGTCTTCAAATTTTCTCTGATAATCTGCACTTGCTTTTCCGCCTCTTGGAGAATTTCTGGACCAAATACTTGACTTTCTCCAGTCTGATTCCAATAAAGTGGTGTTCTACACTTTCGCCCATAAAGTGCTTCATACGGTGCCATTTTTAGACTTGCTTGATAACTATTGTTATACGAAAATTCTGCATAAGGCAAACTTTTATCCCAGCTTCTACCATGCTTTAGAGCGCAAGCTCTTAGCATATCTTCCAACACTTGGTTTGTTCTTTCTGTTTGCCCATCTGTTTGCGGATGATAAGCTGAACTAAAATTTAGCTTGGTATCCATGGACTCATGTAGTCTTTTCCAAAAGCGCGAGGTAAATTGGGTTCCTCGATCTGATACGATCTTCTTCGGTACTCCATGCAGACAAACAATCATTGACATGTATAACTCTGCTAACTGGGCTCCCGAGTAAGTTGTCTTCACAGGTATAAAGTGTGCCACTTTGGTCAACCTGTCTACTATGACCCATATTGAATCATAGCCATCTCGAGTACGGGGTAGTCCAACTATGAAATCCATACTGATTTCTTCCCATTTCCATTCAGGTACCTTGAGAGGTTGTAGCAATCCTGCTGGTCTTTGGTGTTTGGCTTTAACTCGCTGACACACGTCACATAATGCAACATGAGTAGCAACATCTCTTTTCAAACCATACCACCAATACTTTTCCTTAAGATCCTGGTACATCTTTGTACTTCCAGGGTGAATAGAGTAAGCGGAATCATGAGCTTCTCTCAAAATAAGTTGGCGCAAGTGTTCGATTTCTGGTACACAGATTCTCTTCTTAAACCATACTGTGCCTTGTTCATCTTTCGTGAAATCTGGGGCTTTACCCAAACCAATCAAAGCTTTAATTTCCTTAATTTTCTCATCGGACTCTTGTCCTTTACGAATCTCTTCTTCCAAAGTAGACTCAACTTCCATAACTGTTGCTTCTACATTATTGAGCATACCAAGGTTGAGTTGTTCCATTTCCCAGCACAATTCTTGTGACATCAAATGAGTAGTGATGTTGTTCACTTGACCCTTACGGCTCAAAGCATCAGCTACTACATTTGCTTTTCCTAGGTGATATTGTATTTCCAAATCATAGTCCTTAATCAATTCAAGCCATCTTCTCTGTCTGAGGTTGAGTTCTTTCTGAGTGAATATGTATTTCAAGCTTTTGTGATCTGTGAAGATTTTGCACTTGTTTCCAATCATATAGTGCCTCCAAATCTTCAAAGCATGCACTACGGCATCTAGTTCCAAATTGTGCGTAGGATAATTCTTCTCATGTTTCCTCAACTGCCTTGAGGCATAAGCTATCACTTTTCCTTCTTGCATTAGCACACATCCAAGTCCACGGTGTGATGCATCGCAATACACATCAAATCCCTTGTGGATGTCTAGGCATTACCAATATTGGTGCAGTGGTTAACCTTTTCTTGAGTTCTTCAAAACAATTCTGACAAGCTTCATCCCACTTGAACTCTTTACCTTTCTCGAGTAGAGAGGTAAGAGGTTTCACTAACTTGGAAAAACCTTCAATAAATCTTCTATAGTATCCTGCCAATCCAAGAAAACTTCTGATCTTGGACGCATCCTTTGGTTGCTTCCAATCTAGTATCTCACTTATCTTTCCTGGGTCCACTTTAATTCCACCATCGGTAACGATATGCCCTAAGAAAGCAACTTCCTTCAACCAAAAATCACACATCGAGAATTTTGCGTACAGTTGGTTGTCATGAAGCTTTTGTAGGACTAGCCTTAGATGATCTTCATGTGTTTCTTCATTCGGAGAGTATATCAGTATGTCCATCAATGAATACGACCACAAACTGATCCAGATATTCCATGAATACTTTATTCATCAAGTTCATAAAATATGCTGGTGCATTAGTCAGTCCAAACGACATGACCAAAAACTCATATAATCTGTATCTCATCGTGAAGGTTGTCTTGGGTACATCTTCTCCTCGAATCTTTAACTAATGATATCCCGATCTCAGATCTATCTTCGAGAATATCTTAGCTCCCTTCATTTGATCGAATAAATCTTCAATCCGAGGTAGTGGGTATTTATTCTTGATGGTTACTTCATTCAAACTTCTATAATCAACACACATTCTCCTCGAACCATCCTTCTTGTTCACAAATAGCACTGGGGCTCCCCAAGGGGATGAACTCGGGCGAATGAAACCTTTTTCTAGTAATTCTTCTATTTGTTTCTTCAGTTCTACTAAATCTTTGACATCCATTCTATAAGGTCTTTCCGTGATAGGTGCGGTTCTAGGTAATAATTCAATAGAAAACTCTATATCATGGTCGGGTGACATACCTGGTAATTCCTCCGGAAATAGGTCTAGGTATTTGCACACTACTTTGATATTTTCCAAGGGCTTTTCTTCTAAGTGATTGATCACTGTTTTCCCTTTTTCATCTGTTGACTTGTCTATGTTAACTTGGATTCTTTCACCTTGAGGACTTGTCAACATAATTGTTCCATTGGCACACTGTATCACTCCATCACAACTTTTCAACCAATCGCATCCAAGAATCACATCAATACCGTTGGATCCTAGGACCACTAGGTCGACTGAAAAATCTATTCCTTGAATCTTGATATTAACATGGGGGCATGAGTGTGTGGCCTTCATGTCACCTCCTGGTGAACTAATATGTAACATCTTCTTAAGAGGATACTTAGGTATATTGTGTTTTTCCACAAATGACTCAGTTATAAACGAATGCGATGCTCCAGAGTCAAATAAAACTGATGCAGGTATGGAGTTAACGAGGAACATACCATACACTATGTCGGCATCCTCAGGCACTGATTCTGCGGTGACGTGATTGACCCTTCCTCTACTTTGGTTCTGCGGAGTCTTGTTTTGTGCAGATCCATGAGCAGGGGTGTTCTGGTCATTCCTCTGAGTATTGCTTTTCTGGGGTGTCTGCTGGTTGCGCCTTGGGCAGTTGTTAGCATAGTGGCCTAGCTCACCGCACTTGAAACAACCATTGGGTTGGACAGGTGCGTTGTTGCTTCTGGCCTGCGTGTTACTGGCGCCACCTTGACGATTCTGTGAACTCCCACCAGACCTCTGATTGGTCTAGGAGTTGCTCCTTTGCTGGTTCTGGCTTTGATTATTTCTCTGGCCTTGCTGTCCAGAGCGTTGCATCTGATAATTGCTTCTGCCTTGATTTCTAGAGCGGAACTGCTAACCTTGAGCGTTGTTCGGGCGGGTGTTCCGGCTAGACTGACCTTGAAACTTCCTTTTATGGTCAGATAATTCCTTTCTTTTGCTTTCAAGGCCAATTGCCTTATTCAATAGTGTCTAGAAGTTGGGAAATGTATGACTCTGAAGTTGGTAATTCAGAGGTCCAATTAGTCCTTCCAAGAAACGCTCTTGGTGCTCCTCATCTGTGTCCACTTCTTCCGGAGCATAGCGTGAAAGCTGAGTGAAGCGATCACGATACTCACTAACAGACATATTCCCTTGAGTAAGGGAAAGGAACTCCTTCTTCAACTTCATGATTCCTGAGGGGATGTGATGAGCGTGGAAGTTCTCTTGAAACTCCTGCCAAGTTATTGTATCTGCATTGGGATGTGCCGCTGTGAAGGCATCCCACTAGTCGGATGCGGAACCCTCGAGTCTTCCCGAGGCGTACAAGACTTTTTTCCCGGTCGTTGCACTGGGTGATGTCAAGCTTCTTTCCAATGACTTTGAGCCAGTCTCGGCATCCAGAGGATCAACCGCATGAGAGAATGTCAGCGGGTGATGACTCATGAAATCCCGGTGTTTATCTCTGGCCGGGGGTGCATACTGTTGCTGTTGCTGATGTTGTTGGTTCTGCTGGTTCTGCTGAATTTGTTGAATAGCCAAAGTGAGTCCTTGCAGAATCTGCATCTGGGCGGCAATGAACTACTCCATATTGGGATTCGGTGGTGGTGGTGGTATATGTTGACCACGCTGGTTCCGGTTGTTGTTGGGTCCTTGACGAGCGTTCACCATCTGATTGGTTAGGAGATGAAGTCCTTAGAAAAGTGAGGAGTAGAAAAGATTCCAGGAGGGGAAATAGCTTATGTTTAAAAAAAATTATATGTTCTTATGGCCATCATTTCATAAGACCATTGCACTCAAACAAAGATCCAAATCAAACATGTCAACCAATCACCATCACATGGTTGTTATTTATTAATATGATAACTTAAAAGAGTGTTCAACGTCTAACGCGAAGCATAACTTATTACATCATATCTCAAAATAGCTAAAGCAGCCTAGTGACGGATTCGGGCTCCCCATAGCGCAACCTCTTGCGGGGAGGAGACAACGCCATGGCGGGGACCTGAGCTTCGGGCGGATCCAGTCCTTGCAGTTGGGCTTCCAGGGCTGCAATCCTGGCATGGGCATTCTCTAGCTCCAAATGCACCCTAAAGAGATCCAGGGTGGCACTATCCAGGTCGGTGTTGAGACCGGCCACTACACCAGCTAGGGTGTTGAGGCGATCCTCACCAGCTTCACCTGGGACGATGCTGGTCTGACTTCCTCCACGCAGACGCTGAGGAAGATGCCTGAACCTCGTGTTCTGAAGCTGCTGCCGGTAGGTGTGGCTGAGCGACCACAGGGTCCGACGGGCAGCGTCGCTGACCGAGGCAGCTTAGGTGGACAGTGGTGTCAGAGACTCGTGAGCAGACAGAGTCCTGAATCCCTTGTCCCCTGCATCCATCACCCTGACGTGGATGCGAGTGATGTAGTAGCAAGCCTGGGGAGGCTCGCTCACTCGCCTTGTTTCGTATAGGGGGCGGACGTAGGTGCCTAGCGCGTGCAGCACTTCTTGCAGCAGGTTGGGGAAGTGCCCTGTCTCGAACATTGATGTATAATGTTCGACAACAGGACCAAACCCCATGAAGTAGTCCTTCTGGGCGTAGTCAGCTTCCTCATGGACGTGTTCGTCTCCACCTTCTTCGTCGTCGTCATCCTCGTCATCGTCATCTCCGGAGTCGTCGGGGTCATCGCCTTCGGGTGTAGGTGCTTGGAAGGCTAGTGCTGGCGGTGGTGACGTTGATGACCTGGCTGCGAAGGCCAGGGACTCTGCCAACAGGGTAGGCGTCGACAGCTGCTCCTCCGAGCTATCCTCTAGATTGACTACATTCTCCACTCGGATGGGAGGGAGATCCACCGGAACTTCCTCGACTACCACGGGGTAGACCGGGATCTGCCGGGGCGGAGGGGCGTAGCTGGTGTTGATGCGAGTAGTTTGGAGAGTACAAACCATCTACAAGAGAAGAGTCAACTTAGTTGAAATTTTAAAGAGGTAACGCTGATAAAATAATTTATAAGAATGAAACTAGCAAGTTTTGAATAACTAGGCTTTCCATTTCTAACTAGTCTAACGACCTAGGGTCAGCATAGCTTTGATACCACTTCTGTCACACCCGGTTCCAGGGGGTAGAACCGAGCGCTTACCATATGTGTGCCAGGATCCATTTCCACACATATGTTGACGTCACAAGTGTAATATATCAAAAGACAATACAATAAAGGCGTAAAGAGAGAGTATAATACTTTATTACATCATCTGCATCATTGTATCTTGAACAAGTATCACATCAAAGTAAAGCAGAAATAAATGACAGGGGCAATCTCCCACATGAAGATGACCGGCGCATCGTTAGACTTAGAATTCATCGTCGTCGATAAAATCTCCATCAAAGTCTCCAGCATCACCCTCTGATCAAAATATTAGCAAGGATGAGCTCACTTATGGTCGGGGCTCAGCAAGTGGGGGAAAAATTAATGCAGGTATAACAAGGTGAGGCTAAGGTTGAGCAGTAAGCATTTTAGTTGGTCAACATTTTATTAACAACACCTGTCTTACTAATAAATGTGAATCCCAAATATCCCATTTAAACAAAGGAATATGAATATAACAAAAACACTTAAGTGAAACCACTTAAGCAAATTATTGGCAGATCATCGGATCTCAATTTAATTCTATCTTCAAGTTCAATTATCATATGAGGAGTCCAGGTCGCTCTTAACCGGGAATCAAGGCTGATATATCAGTTTTACACTCTGCAGAGGTGGTACAACATTACCCACAAGCCATGTATCCCATCTAGCCTAGGTTGATCGGACCCTTAAACACTGCCGAGGTGAATGGCTAGGGATCCATTATGAGGCTTTCACAAAATACACTTAGTACGATGCAACCCGCTAAGGTTTCTAAAGACGATGGTGGTGGCCCCCTGGGTGAGGTACCTTAGCCAAGAATACGTCCCCATGTTAACGTGGGCTGCCAGCACCTACCGCTCCCCCTCTTGCCCATATTTCAGGTAAGGTTGTTAGGCACTAAGCATATAAAGCTAATTACCAAAGCCAGAGCCATGATAGACTCGTGGTTGCACTGTTATCCTGGGTGGTCACTCCATGTTCCAATTAATTCGAAATAATGTTATCTTAACCATCGGGTTAACGCCATAATTGCCATTTAAATTTTTGGAACGTTAATACCAATTGATGAGTGACATTAACAATCATAAAGTTGAGCGGTAGCATAAATCTTGCAAAGCTTAATTATTTCCCAGGTTGTTGGGGACTTGTTCTCAAATGCTAGGAGTTAAGAACAAGGCAACATAAAAAATGTTAATCGCTAAAGTCCTTCGTCCTTCGAAACATTATTTCCCTTAGGATATAATGATTTTCGGACGAAGGTGATGAAGAGCGTGCCTTCATAAATTTATTATACAGTGACGAAGAATAAAATGTAGAGAATATAAAAGATAACATAAATAATTATATATTACTATCAGACATAGACATAAACATCTTTGAATTACAAATGTACCTTCAACTGGAAGGAGATGATAGTACAAGTGTGACGCAAAAAGCGAATGCCAAGTCAGCGTGAACAGTACGGGAGTACTGTTCACCTATTTATAGGCGCGGGACACAACCCATACAAAATTACATTCATGCCCTTTACAGTTGATAATAATTCTATAGTAATCTGTCGAGGTCTAAATAGCCTTTTCATCTTTAAGTCGGTTTCACTTTCTGCTGTCACGCCGAAGCTTTCCTGCTCACACCTTCGGCGCTGTACCAACCTTCGTATTATTTTGGTCTACTGTGGTGCCGACTTGAGTCCGAAGATACCTGTTCACACATTATACTCCAGAAATACTGTTAAATCCTGTTTTTGAGGACCTTCGGATGCCGAAGGTCCCCAATAGTAGCCCCTCGCAATATTAATTTGTTTAAAATAATAAATTTAGATTGCGACATGGACGAAGGCTTTACGCCGAAGGTCCGAAAAAACACCTTCCCTTTGCTAGAATAGCAACATTCACTGACAAGCGGGGTCTTTCAATTTTCAACGCACTTGGCGTATAAATACGGTCATACCGCAAACTCATTTGACACGCTCTCTGGCCAACTGCTCCCGCTCACTCAATTTTTAGCTCTTGTGCACTAAGATTTGTTAAGCCTTTAGTTTTGAAGCTTCGGCTTTGAAAATAGTTTTTAGTGTCTCCGAAGATGTCTGAGGATAAGAAGACTGCTGCTGAGATGAAGCTGAGCCTGGACGAAGAGAAAAACTTGGGGTTTCTTATAGCGATGTCAAAGACCAATACAGAAAAAATCACCAAGGAGATTCTGGAAGGTTTGTCTGAAGATACTGGTGACAGTGACAGCTATGATGTGGACAGTGGTGGTGAAGACTCCGAAGATCGTCCCTGGCGACCAAGCCATTCAGTTTATGGTAAATCAACTATCAAAGAGAATCATCTTGTCAACATGAGAGGAAGGTATTTCCGGGATTTATCCATTGTGAGGGCCGACGAAGGGGAAAAACGTGCCCACACCCTGAAGAGAATGAAGTCGTAGTGTACCGAAGCTTTTTGAAAGCTGGACTGCGATTTCCCTTGAGCAGCTTCGTTGTGGAGGTGTTGAAAATCTTCGAAGTCTATCTTCACCAACTTACCCCCGAAGCAATCATAAGGCTGAATATCTTTGTGTGGGCCGTGAGAAGCCAAGGTCTGAAGCCTGATGCAAAAAGCTTCTGCAATATACACGAATTATCATAAGAAACAAAACCTTGGGGCAAGGAACAGTATCACAATAATTTTGGCTGCTATAGTTTCGTTTCTCGCTCCGGGTCAAGCTATCCCGTGCCAACCTTTCGGAAGAGATGGCCCGGCGACTGGATGACGGAATGGTTTTATGTGAAGAATGACCTGTCATTACGAGAAGATATCAAAGGTATAATTATGCGCCCTATCTGGCAAAGCTTCGGCCTTCGGAGGCCGAAGGTTGAAATGAATGAAGCTGCCGAAGAATGCCAGAGGGCCTTCGGCGTAGTCTGCTCTTTCATTGGAACGAGAGACTTAGTACAAGAGCATATTGCCTTCAGGGTATGGCCGCTCGCGGAGAAATGGGAAATGCCACAAGAAACCGTAAAAGAGGCCGACGAAGGTGGACTTATCAGGTTGAAGTACACTTTTAAATTTGGAGATAAATTCGTTGAGCCAGATGATGACTGGTTAAAAAGTATTGAAAATTTAAGTGATGAACTGCTTGGGGCTTATTCGAAGGCCGAAGACACTGCAATGTCAGCAGCCTTCGGAGGCCGAAAGAAGAAGAGGCTGAATTGGGTATTTGATGCAATCGGGTTTGTCTACCCTGACTATTGCTATCCCATTCGAAGGCAGAAAAGAAAAAACACAACCTCTGCAAGAGAAGAAGCTGCAACTGCTCCTAGCGAGCCAGAACCGAAAAGAAAGAAGATAAAGGTCCTTACACATCGGCCGCGCTATATTGAACCAGCTTCGGTGCCCGAGTTTACCGGAGAAACTTCTTCGGCCACCGAAGCTGAAAAAACCAACCGAGCCAACCTTGCTGCCAGAAGTCGCAGAAACGGCTGAAAGTGCCAACAAAGATAGAATTGGAACAATCAAAGATTTTATTATCAGAAACGAAAGAGAAGGCCGAAGCGCCGTTCACAGAAAAAATGGAAGAGGTAAAAGAAGCAACTGAGGGATCCAAAACATCAGAAGTTTTGAGTCCTGCAGCAAACATTGAGACAGTAAAAAATCAAAAAGTGCCAGCAGTGACTCCAAAAAGAAAGAGAATGGCTAATGTGCTAGATGTACTGGAAACGATCAAATCTTCAAGCACACCTCCGAAGAGGGCTGCTGTCATTCCTGAAACAACAACTGAAATTTCTGATTCTAAAGCTACAGGGCAAGAGACTGAAACCGAAGCTGGGCCCTCAGAGCCTGCAAAGATAAAATCCTTGGAAAGTGAGGCAGAAAAAATAACAAAGCCAACTTTTGTTGAAGAAACCGGTGTCATTGCCCCCGAAGCATCCCCCAAAGTTCGTGATTATATTGTTCGTCATGCTTCGGGGAAAAAATTATCAGAAAAAGAAGAGCAAGAGGCCCAGCACTACGCCCAGAAACTGAAATATCCAAAGGGGGCGTTAATATTCAATGGCAGTGGAGAAGAAGACTTCTTGTATTGTCTCCCCGACAGCAAGGAAATTTCTGTCTGTCGGGAGATGAGCAGGAGCTTCGGATTCCCAACTTTAGAAGATGGGCTTTCGGTGCTGTCGAAGAACGATCTGGCCGACAGCCTAGCTTACAATAGCTTAAAGGTGCGACAAATGAAATCCTTGTATTTTTTGTTGAGTCCAAAATTTTTCGTTTGTTTAAACCTATTGACGCAGACATATTTCTCTTTGCAGGGCCTGATACTTAGCAATGCCCTCAGGGCACAGAAAGATGCTGAAGACGAAGGGTGTTCTATAGCCCTGAGCAACCTTCGTTCCGAAGTTATTGAACTGAGGAACGAAGGTCTCGAAAAAGATAAAATGTTGCACTCATTGATAAATAAAATAAAGGAGGACGAAGCTGCTTTCAAAGGTCAAGCTGAAGCTCAGAAGCGGAAAATTGAAGATCTTCGGAAACAACTGGCCAGAGCCAAGGAAGAACGCATACTCGAAGAAACAAAGCGAGAACTCAGCGACCAATGGGCCGATCACCTAGAAATAACTGTTGAAGAGCTTCGTTCGTCCAGAAAGAGATGCTATAACAAATCTATAGAGTGTGTTAAGAAGTTAAAAGCTAGCTTCGCCAGGGTTGGCGCTTTCTCAAGCGAAGAAAACTTTACGAGAGGCAATCCTGAAGGTCCCATCGAATGGATCGACCACGAAGCCGAGGCCTTCGAAGAAATTTTAAATAGTCGAGGAGATATATGTGCCTTCTCTGGTGCTAGAGGGATTGCCACCATCTTAGAGAAGAAGGGCTGCGAACATGTAAAAGTTTTAGCACAGTCCGAAGCTGCTTTGTCCTTTGAAGGTGCAAGAGATCCTTCGGCCGAAGCTAGTATAATTGGTGGAAAGTTTTTTACCGATATCTGGGATAATGGTGGCCGAGAAATGGCCGGAGAAATTATTCGAAGAAGTGAAAAGGGCATTCACGATGCTAGAGAAGTAGCTGAGGCTGCTGAAAAGAGCGCAGAGGCCGAAGGTCATTTAGGTATTAACTTAATAGTTTTTATTGTGTTGTAATCTTTAGGCTTTAAGATTTGTTTGCGATTTGTAATAGCAATGTAGCCGTATCCTGTCTTACTTCAGATCCTGCTAAAACGTCTTCGGGCCCTCAGCCAAAAGGAGACGACGAAATCAAAAAGATGGCTGAAGATATTATGGACGAAGTCGTCAATCGGCTCCTGAACGAGGCTGCAGAAGTCGTTTTGAGAGAAGATTAAGTATTTTTGTGAAAACTTCTGAAATGTAATATATTGTAACATTTTGTAACCCCAAATGTAATATACCTATTTTTGTTAGTTAATTCTTTACGATGCATGAAACTTTACACGTACCGCTTTTGAGTCTTTGACGAAAAAACACCTTCCCTTCTTTTCATGCTTCGTGAAGAAAAATTTATCTTTGTCACAACAATATCCAATGTTCTGATGAATAATATTCAGGCTTCGTGAAAATTTTTTCCAAAGCTACACTTCCGAAGATCAATAATGTATCTTTTTGTGACTATGATTTCTCCCTTTTTTCAAAGCGTTCTTCTGTAGATTGATAATGTGTCCACCTCTTGTGCCATGTGCAAAATGATGTATGATGCTTATGCTATGCGAAATGATGCGATGATGTTATGTTATGTGCGATGATGTTTATTCCGAAGATACATACGCATCCCTGCAATAAAACACAATCTTTTATAAGCCTCCCTTAGGAGCTTCTTCGCCTTTTACTTCAGCGGAATCAGCGTTTATTTTTCGCTGTAAGCCTCCCTTAGGAGCTTCTTCGCCTTTTACTTTCAGCGGTATTCGCGTTGACTTTTCGCGCTTCGCCTTTTACTTAGGCGGTATCAGCGTTGACTTTTCGCTGTATGCTCTGCATTCCCTTTGGAACGACTTTGGAGCAGAAAACTTACACTGCGCTCCCTTTGGAACGACTTTTTTGTGACTTCGGCAAACTTACTCTGCGTTCCTTAGAACGACTTTTTGTTGCTTCGAAGAATTTTCGATAGTTCGAAGGTCCTCTTTGTTATCACAAGTCTTTGAACTTTAATCAATATAAGCCTGTGAAGAAAATATATTTTCCTTGTAGGAATCAACAAAACTAATTACATGAAACCTAAACAATGTCCTTTATTACAGAAAATAAAACTGAATGAAAAAGATTGCTATTAAGGTAGGATATTTGTCAATAGATGTGCTTAGACTCTGGCACAGTGCTATTGACTGTACGAGCTTCGGACTGCTCTCTGAAGTCCCTCTAGTGCGGAGCATACTGGCTCCCTTCTAGGCTGCTGGCCTTGTTGCAACGGAGGTGGAGGCGGAGGCTATTGCCAAGAAGCTTGAGGCTGGTTCGCCGAAGCAACAGAAACTGCAGGATGATTGCCCACATATTCTGGAATGTAGGGCGAATGATACGAAGCTGTATGCATGACCTGCTTCGGCTGAGCTTGTTGTGCTGCTGCTTCAGCTATTTCCTTTTGCTTTTGAATAGTAACATGGCACATCCTGGTAGTATGGCCTTTGTTCTCACCGCAGAATAAGCAAAAGATTCTTCTCGGTTGATCGCCAAATCTTCCTCCAAAGCCCCTGGCGCCTCTGCCTCTTGGAGCTGGTGGTCTGAAGGAGCTTTGCTGTTGCCCCGAAGCCTGTGAGGAACATTGTGGCCTTTGCTGTTGGCTTCCTCTATCATCATTTTGTGTAGAGTTATGAATTGATCTCACGTGCCTCGGGTAGAACCTCCCTCCGAAGCCCCTGGTCATTTCAGAAAACCTGAAAGCCTCCTCCTTTCTTTGGCGAAAATCATTTTCGGCCCGAATGTACTCGTCCATCTTCTGGAGCAGCTTCTCCAAAGTTTGAGGAGGCTTCCGAGCGAAGTACTGAGCTGACGGTCCTGGCCGAAGCCCCTTGATCATGGCCTCAATGACAATTTCATTGGGCACCGTTGGTGCCTGTGCCCTCAAACGCAAGAACCTTCGGACATACGCCTGAAGGTATTCTTCGTGATCTTGGGTGCACTGGAACAGAGCCTGAGCAGTGACCGGCTTCGTCTGAAATCCTTGGAAGCTAGTTAACAACAAATCCTTCAGCTTCTGCCATGAAGTGATCATTCCTGGTCGAAGGGAGGAATACCAGGTTTGAGCCACACTCCTGACAGCCATAACGAAAGATTTGGCCATGACTGAAGCATTGCCACCATACGAAGATACTGTTGCTTCGTAGCTCATCAAAAACTGCTTCGGGTCTGAGTGGCCATCGAATACGGGAAGCTGGGGCGGCTTGTAGGACGGAGGCCAAGGTGTAGCCTGCAGCTCAGCGGACAGAGGAGAAGCATCATCAAAAACAAAATTCCCATGATGGAAATTGTCATACCAGTCATCTTCGTTGGGAAAACCCTCCTGATGAAGATCTTGGTGTTGAGGCCTTCGGTGCTGCTCATCCTGGGCAAGATGACGAACTTCTTCAGAGGCTTCGTCTATCTGCCTCTGCAGTTCAGCTAGCCTGGCCATCTTTTCTTTCTTCCTTTGTACTTGTTGATGAAGCATCTCCATATCTCTGATTTCTTGATCTATCTCGTCCTCTGGTGGTGTCGGGCTGACAGCCTTCCTTTTCTGGCTTCGGGCCTCCCGCAGGGAGACCGTCTCCTGATTGTGGTCCAGTGGTTGCAGAGCTACAGCCCCAGTCGCTGAAGCCTTCTTCGGCGCCATAACGAAGGTTTATGATCGCCGAAGGTGCTCAAAAAACTCAGAGTGGAAGTGAGTTCACCGGAGGTGGGCGCCAATGTTGGGGACTTGTTCTCAAATGCTAGGAGTTAAGAACAAGGCAACATAAAAAAGGTTAATCGCTAAAGTCCTTCGTCCTTCGAAACATTATTTCCCTTAGGATATAATGATTTTCGGACGAAGGTGATGAAGAGCGTGCCTTCATAAATTTATTATACAGTGACGAAGAATAAAATGTAGAGAATATAAAAGATAACATAAATAATTATATATTACTATCAGACATAGACATAAACATCTTTGAATTACAAATGTACCTTCAACTGGAAGGAGATGATAGTACAAGTGTGACGCAAAAAGCGAATGCCAAGTCAGCGTGAACAGTACGGGAGTACTGTTCACCTATTTATAGGCGCGGGACACAACCCATACAAAATTACATTCATGCCCTTTACAGTTGATAATAATTCTATAGTAATCTGTCGAGGTCTAAATAGCCTTTTCATCTTTAAGTCGGTTTCACTTTCTGCTGTCACGCCGAAGCTTTCCTGCTCACACCTTCGGCGCTGTACCAACCTTCGTATTATTCTGGTCTACTGTGGTGCCGACTTGAGTCCGAAGATACCTGTTCACACATTATACTCCAGAAATACTGTTAAATCCTGTTTTTCAGGACCTTCGGATGCCGAAGGTCCCCAACACAGGTTAAACAAGGAATACAATTGATAAATCTAGGAAATCCTTAATTATGTAAAACCCATCAAATTATGCAACATATTAAAAGTAAATATTATTATATGCAATGAGTGGGTACAAAAAGAATATGCAGAGGGAGAATCCACTTGCCTTGCTCAAATGCGTCCTGTGGATCGTCCTCGAACGAATTTGGTTCGTCTACCACACCGTCAGCCTCTAATAACGTTACACGTCGCCATACAAAAAGAAAGCATACACCAATAAATAAACATGCACCATTTCATAAACATACACCATTACATGCACATTAACATATCGCACTTATCACACCTTAAATACATCCTAAACGCGTAAATACTTATTAATTGAATTATAGTTATTATTGTGAGTCCTAATGATGAATTTATGAGTGGGTGCAATAAATACAGTTTTAACTAGTATTAATATATTTTAACATCATCAATGAAATTAAATGATAATTATTGTCTTTAATACTAATAAATAAATTAATAGCTTTTATCCTTTTTATTTCTAACTCAAATTATTGAGTATAGCAAAAATGAATTTAACATTCTAAAAATACCTATAAATACTAATTGAACTTTTATAACACAAGCGAGGTTATTTTGACATAAACTAGTATTTTGCTTACTCTAAAAATTTAAGTGCTAAATTTGCGAACATTTTTATTTGACTAGCAAAAATCTATTTTCCATCCTACTAATGATATTTTCTCCTTTCTTTATAAAAAGAAAATGTTAATAAAATAATTAGATAAATCATCTAGAAATCCTATATTATTCACATGACATGAGTTTTATACCATTTTCTAAATCCATTAAAATGCACCTATGACTATAATTCTCCAAAAAGTTTCTAAAGTTCCTTGTGACCAAATTTGACTACAAAGTTTCTATCTATTGTTTTTATCACCAACGTGTGACTACTAAATTTTGTCATATTTTTCTAATCCAAAAATCAACGCCACGACTAACATGAAATATCACGGTGTACTAACGATCGCATATCTCTACCAAAAATTCCATAACACACATACACATAAATTATGGATCACACGTGTTCATATTACAACAAACTAAATATACAATTCATGAATCGAATCAAAAAAGTATTTTATAAAATATACAAAATAATTTGAGTCGTCTTCAACCTTGGGTTCGCACGTGTGATGGAGAGAGTTCGACGGGGTTTCGGCCGGATGGAGAAGAGCAGGGGCTCGACTACGCACGGCGGATGGCGTAGCTCCGGCGATGACGAACTCTGGCGAACTCCGGCGGTGGTTCTAACGGCGATGAGAGTGAGAGAGATGGGGGCGAGCTTGGGTAGGGGGAAAATGGAGAGAGGCTTTGCTGCCTTTTATAGGGAGCAGGAGGGAGAGGAGAGGTCGCCGGTGGTCTTCAATGGCCATCACATGCGTCAGTTTCTAACGAGAGTAATGGAGAGAAATGGGAGAGGGAGTAACGGAGGATTTGATGCTCCATTAACGGCGAGAAATCGAACAGATGCGCGGGGCAGACGCGCGGTCGGCTGGCGGCTCGGGTCGGCCTCGGTTGGGTGCGCGTGGGCGTCGCGCGGCTGGCCGGATCTTCACGTCGGGGCGGGGGCGTCGAGCCAGCTTGGGGCGTGCGCGGTGCAGGGTGCTCGGCGGCTCGGCGGCTCGGCTGCTGTGCGGGGTAGCGGTGTGCGCGCCTGGGCGCAGTAGCAGGCGCAGGGCAGGGCGCGCGGTCGGCTGCGGGTGGGCATGCTCGGCGCGGTGGAGCTGGCCTGGCAGCGGCGATGCGAGGCGCGCTGAGCGGGAGCGGTGGAGAGAGAGCAGAGAGGAGAGGAGACGCTTGAGAGAGAGAGAGAACAGAGGAGGGAGAAGAAAGTGCAGGCGGTGGCGGCTTCAGCTGGGAGCCAGCCAAGCGCGCGCGGGTGTTAGGGTTTGGGATGGGCTCTTAGTTGGACGGGTTTAGATTAGGAGATTTTTTTTTCTAATTCCGAAATACATTTTTAGATAGCACAAAAATTCATAAAATTTCACCAAAACTATTTATAAATAAAATACTTGTTTTTAGACTAATAATTATTATATTATTTAATTATTATATTATTCACTAGGATTTTTCTTTAAAAAATAATTGATAATAAACATCCGATAATTAATCAAGCGCATATAAAGAAAACGATCATGCAAATAAATAATTAAACACTTAAAAAATTATTACCCTAATTAACATAATAACTAAATTCATTATTTTTAATTGATGGCTTTTATGGTGTTACAGTCGTGACGGCCATTGGCTAGATGCGGGTAGAGTTAGATGATTCTCCGGCTAGCAAGCTAAGTACGACATCCATCTCAGCATCATCGGTGCTAGCTGGCATTTCAAAGTGAGTTTGCCTCTCAACCTCAGAAATACTTCGAAGTGGGGCAATCAAGGCCTCAATATCCTCGGGGGAGGGTCGCACTCTATGACCCGAGCTACCATCATGAGTAGCAGGGTTGGAGACAAATTTAGAGAATGGCCTATTTGGTGGCAGGCTCCATGCAGAGTAAGCTATAGGAGCACCAGCATTCGAGAGTCTACCCCTCAGAATCATATCCAGTTGGCTCAGCAAATCTTCATGGGGAATCTGTCTGTCTGTGACTCGGGTGGAATCATTAATGCCGGTATACAAATAAGCGGGGTAGACTCTGTCCTTCAATGGTTGAATGTTCTTGAAGACAAAATCGACGACCACGACCTCAGCAATCAGACCCCTGTCCTTCAATAAGCAAATTTTAGCAAGTAGTACTTTGGCCTCAGTTATCTCTAAATAGGTGGGAGACTCTACCCAGCTGGGGGTGCGAACATCTAGTTGCCTCCCTGACCGAGGGGGGAGAGATTTGCCATGATTTCCCACGATGAACCACTCAAGACGCCATCCCTTAATGTTGTCCTTGATGGGGATGTCGAGATACTCCATTTTCCTCCCTCGGTGAAGCTCCAAACTTGCGCCACCAACAAGCTGATGCTGCCCCCCAGCCATCCTGGGCCGATAGTGATAAAGATACTTCCAGAGTCCGAAATGAGGGAGAATCCCGAAAAGCCTCGCACAGATGTATGAAAACGGCAACTTGCAGAAATGAGTTAGGGTTAAAATGTGTCAGATTTAACTCGTAAAAATCAAGCAGGCCGTAGAAAAAAGGGAGATGGGAAGAGCAAGCCGACGGATAAGAAATGGAACGTAAACAACAGATTCATGGGTGTCCTCTGTCGGAACAGTGACACCGTGACAGATCCGCCAAGAACAGAGCTCTTTTGGAAGCAAAACCTCAATCTCAACAAGGTGGAGAAGGTCAGATTTGGAGATAACAAACATGTGGTTACCAGCAAATGGAAGCTCGCTATTGGGGTCAATGGGTGGGATGATTGCAGCAGCGGTGCTCTGCCTCTTTCGCGTGGGAGCCATCGCAATCTTTCAGGCGGGGTGAGCGGGCTCAGAATTTCAGGGAAGCGAAGGAGTGGCTATAGGGAAAAAGTGAAGTTAGGGCTCGAAAATCAAAAAGGCACATCGGCGCGAGTATAAATGGGGTTTCTCGGGTCGGGCATTATCTCTAAAGTGCCAGATCACTACTCAAAAAAGCAAAGGCTTCAGGCATCACTCGGCAGTTACCTCTAAAGTGCTAGCAATGTCAAGCATATGGACAAACTTTCAAACGCGCAAATGGAAATTAGCAAAGCAGTGGTCATTTGAAGCAACCAAATTCTTGATTCATACTGGAGGGGGTAGCACAAATTCGAAGCCGACTCATTATGAGTCGACTTCTTTCACCCTGATTACTACATTACATTACACTACCTTACTACTTACACTACACTACTAACTACTACTACTACTGCTAACTATCTATACTAATATTTAAACCAGTGGCACTATGCCACTGGCCTTGCCGCCACTGCCGCCCTTGCCGCCATCGATGCAGCCACCACCGTCGCTCTCACCGCCACCGCTGGTACCATCGCCACCGTCGCCACTGCCACCACGGTCACCCTCACCGTCACCACGGCCACCACTGTCACCCTCGCCACCGTCGCTGCCGTCGTCGCCCTTCCTACCACTGTCACTGCTGTTGTCGCCGCCGTCACCCTTGCCACTGTCGTCGCCCTCGTCGTCACCATCGCTGCCGCTCCACTCCTTGGAAGAGTCAAAGGAGTCCGCCTCATCCGAGGAGACCCCCGACTTGTGGCAGAACCTCCCAAGTTATTGGGTCCACATGCACCTGTCCTTGTCTTAACGACCTCAGACGGCTATGCATGTGCACCAAATAACTTAACAGGATCCGTCCGAGTGTCCCAAGGACCCCGGATAAACCACTTACAACCAGGACCGCAGGATTAAGTAAACACAAATCACACACCAACATTTTTGCAGCGGAAATCTTATTACCAAATTCTAGCAGTTACATCAAATTTACTTTATGTTTATTGGAGTGATTACAATAGTGATTCAAAGAAATAAACTTTGAAATGTTATAAATTAATTATAAGTTTGAAATATATGCTAGCTCAAGTGACCATCCTCAATAAGAAGTATAGAAGAGTTACTTAGACTTATAAGAAGGCCGAGCCCACCGGCACTTAACACCATCAACACTAGCACAAAGTTATAACCTGAAAAACAACAGGGAATAAAACCCTGAGTACGCTATTACTCAGCAAGACTTACCCAACTAAAGAAAAGACCCTCAAGGGTATGCTGGTTTTAAAAGGATTCAAGGGAAGGCTTATCAAGGATCAAGGACTCTGTTTGCAGAAAAGCTTACTATGAGTGGATCCTTAAAATCCATTTTTACTTGTCAGGTCAAGTAAAGTTACCTGCATCCAGTGGCAGGCCCAGGATTTAGAGTGTGGGTATTCGAAAATTTTCTAGGATGATGATTTTTAAAGACTAAAGTTTTTCTACTGGCATACATAGGTAATTATTTGTATATATAACATATAATTAAGCATAAACAATATAGGCATAACTGATTCTCTGATTCAATAACTAGTCATCATAATTTAAAATTCTAGAACATACCATAATACAAAGAGTAAAGACTAAAATAATTGTTTGATATGATAAAATGAGAAGAAAGCTTACAAATCACAATCTAACTTTCCGATCCTTCATGCTTTGAAATTGAGCAATGATGTCCTCATCTTTGACTTCCAAGAAGAATTCCCTTTCAATGAAAGTAACCAAACATCCATTCAAGAAATTTTGACCCATCTTGCTTCTTAGCTTGTTTTTTATGTAGTTCATTGAAGAAAAAATCCTCTCAACACCGGCAGTTGCAACAGGGAGAACTAGCACCAACTTAAGAAGTTTGTAGACAATGTCATACCTCAGAATCTTATCTATTTTAACAAGCATCATAGACAACTCAGCTATGTCTTTCAAATTTTTAAAGTTTTCATCATTCCTCACATCTTCAATATAGCGATTAAGTTGAAAAGGAAGTTGTGCCTTCTCTTCAAATTGAAAATCATGAGGATAATGTCCAGCAAGTTTAACCAATTTCTCAACATCAAAGGCAGAAAAATTCTTGGCTGGACTAAATGATGCCATGCATCTAAGTAACTCAGTGTTGACCTCATCAAACCTGTTATTAAGCTCAACAAGTTGCCTATCAATAACACCCAAAAACATATCAGCATGAAACCGGTGATAGTTGATAGCATTTTTATAGAACTTCTTGTCTCTTTGTATAGGCTTATACTTTCCATCCATATCAACAATTTTAACTTTGTGCTTCTCACAAAAGGAATTGACATTCTTAAGAAATTCTTCCCAACCAGAATCTTTTCTTAAAACATCCAATTCTACCTTAGTGAAATCAAGAAGGTCCATTGCATTTACAATATCTTGGTCCCTCCTTTGCAAAGCATTGCATAAGTCATGGGTGTACCCAAATATTTCATTCATCAAGTGCAACATAAAAACAAACTCAAATGATTGAAACACTTGCAGCATAGTTTGAGCTCCCAAAGACTCACCTCCTTTATATTCCTTACCAATCTTGGAGAGAACTTTCTTAATTGATGGATACAAGGCCATAACATGCATTACAGTTCTATAGTGAGATCCCCAACGTGTATCACCTGGTCTTGCTAAGCCCATCTCTTGATTCAAACCTTGACCAGTTTCTATTTCACCCAACCTTAATGCTTCAATCATATATTCAGATTGAGCTACTCGAAGCATAGAGATCTTTTTACAAGACATACCAAGAACATTCAATAAATATGCAAGTTGCCCAAAGAACCAAGCACAATCAATATTCTCCTTTGCAACGGCTACAAGGGTTAGTTGAAGTTGATGGGCAAAGCAGTGAACATAATGAGCAGAAGGTGACTCTTCCATCATTAATTTCTTCAAACCATTAACATGACCCTTCATGTTACTAGCTCCATCATACCCTTGTCCATGTATCTTAGATAAGGGCAATTGCCATTCAAGAAGCAATGACTGAATTGCTTCTTTTAGTGTCAATGATGTAGTATTTGCAACTTTTACAAGACCAAGAAATCTCTCAACTGGCTCTCCTATTTTATTGACATACCGTAAGCAAAGAGCCAATTGTTCCTGCTGATATGCATCACTAGATTCATCAGCAAGAATAGCAAAACACTCATCACCAAGTTCATCCATTATTATTTTGGTAGTTTCATTGGCACAACAACAAATGAGTTGTTTTTGAATCTTGTGATCTATCAACTGACAATTGTTAGGAGCATTTCCTAAAACCACCTTATTAACTTCTTCAAAGTTCCCTGCAAGCCATTGCAAAAGTTCTCAAAAATTCCCTTTGTTATTTGAATCCTTTCCCTCTGCGTGACCACGAAATGCCAATCCCTGACGCAACAAATATCTTATGCACTGAAGTGACCATGTCAAACGAGCTAGGTATTGAGCCTTGTACTCATCACTGTTTGATGCAATAGACTCACAAATAGATGACTTAGGTTTCATGAACAAATTATATTTCGCCTCAGCTTCACAATGAGCACTATTTAAACCACCAGCATGCCTTAAAAATCTAACTTTCATATTCCAGTTTCTAAACCCACCATTGACAAAACTATCTCCACCAGGAAATTTATTGTTATCTTTGAATAAATAACAAACAAAGCAATATGCAGCATCTTTATCCACACTATATTCAAGCCAATTGAACTCAGAAAACCACTTTGGTTGAAAGCGACGCATACCTCCACATTCATGTTGAGGGAAAACATCCTTGTTCATCTTTGGTCGACATGGTCCCAATGCAATATATGCTCTTCTAACTGTATCTTGGTCATTCACATCATAACTTGAGATAGGGAGCCTCAAACTAGGATCATGCTCAATGCCATAAATACCATCACGATCTCCTTCATCGCTAGAATCAAACTGGTTTAGATGGGCAGACTCAGAGTCACTACTATCTTCACCATGTTCTATTGTTGGGAGCTCAACTTCAACTCTCACTTGTTCAGACGGTGTTGTGCTTGTTCCACCATTACTCTGTTCTTGGAATATCACCAGTTGCTTATGCCTTTCATTGCAAGATGGAGCAACACTCGTTTGTTCAGATTGTTTCTTTGCTGCAGCTCTAGCTAAAAAAACCCTCAAATCAGTAGTACCACTGTTCTTCCTCTTCATGATTTAATCCTGCAATGCGAAGCTAATTAAACACAAACTGCATATTTGCATACAGCTAATTAAACGCAAACTGCATATTTGCATACAACTATTTCAAAACTGAAGTTGAGAGTTGACGGGCGACGGCTGACCTGCTGTGCTGACCGCGGACTGAGCCACTGAGGCGCCGTGCCGCACTGCCGCTGTCGTTGTGTGCCTGACTGCCTGTGCCTGTGTCGCGCCGTCGGCCGTCGCGGCGTCGCGCTGCAGCAGTGCAGCCTGCAGGAGCAGTCAGCAGTGCTGCCGTATGGTAGGCAGGCGGCGGCGACTGGACGGCTGGTGGCCTGGTGCTGCCTGCTAGCGTGGGGTTTTCAGAATGGGCCATGACGCCAAACCTAGTGGGCTGGCTTGGGTGGAGGCTAGAAAAGGAACGTTTTTAGCCCAAATGAGCACAACTCCTGATTCTTTTTCTATTTCCTGTGTACATATACCATATACATGTATATTAGTATCTATTGATTTTTTTGTCAAAAATAATGGGTATTCAGATGAATACAATTGAATCTAGTTGGGCCCGCCCCTGCCTGCATCTAGAGTTCTTTCTACCCTAGTTCAAGCACTTGGCCTATACCAGCCGTCTTTTTATCATCCCATCAGTTCACTAGATTGCTACGTGTAAGTCAGTGATCAAGTCTTCATGTCCGAGAAGTAACGGCGATCTGAATCTATTAATACCCAGCTAGGGATCTCCGATCACACGACATATGTAGCACTTAACCCTTGCATATGTCAACTCGCCACCGGGGTTCTTAAGACCAGACCAGGTTCACGCCAACCGAG